>NC_092707.1:67929044-72729044 GCF_047496885.1 Scyliorhinus torazame | reverse complement strand
AGGAGCTATAAGTATGCAAGTTCTTTCTTTACTGAATCACACAGCTGGGAAGATTTCAATCCCAATCTGTGCTGAATTAGCTGATTTCAGATTTGTGTTTATCCCATTGGGATGTTATAATTGGCTTTAAATTAAAGCAGGAAAAATGAACCAATGCTTCTTATCCTAACTGTTTTCTAACAGTCACCTGCTAAAAGTGAAAAGTCACGTGCCAGGTTATTGTGCTGTCCACCAACTTGTTACTTGCTCACACCTGGTGAAGTATTAGCTGACTGTCAGTGCCCAGGAACTCATACTCCAGCAAGAATCTCACCTTCAGGAAAGGAGGGGAGGATAGGGCAGTACACTGCCGGCAAGACTTTTAAATTGCCCCCACAATTTTTGATGAACGGATTTCGGTTGAATTTACGTTAAGCTATTCCAAAGGAGTTAGTTTTATCTGTGGTGTTGAAAGGAAGCCGGTATGGTTCAAATAATTTGAATGGAAAGAGGCGATGGATCTTTGATCTGTGTTATTAGCTTGTCCAGTGGGAGGAGGACTCTAAATATTCATCACTTTCAAACCTTAAGTCACTTGAGCAGTTTATCCACATTTCTTTGTCAATGCCGTCTGTTTGAAGAATGCTATTGTTTCCTTGGTAGCAGGCTTGCCTAGCTGGCAGCTTGTTTAGCTGGCTAATTTCCCAGTGCTAAGAAGAACAGTGGGGGAGAGCTGAGCAGGGGGGATGCTAAATGCAATGCTGTCGTGCTGCTTTGCTGTGGCGTGGCACGCTGTCAGCCACTATCTTCACAACATTCTGTCAGGAAAAGGACAGGGGATTATCAAGGGCAGCACGGTAGCATAGTGGTAAGCAAAATTGCTTCACAGCTCCAGCGTCCCAGGTTCGATTACCAGCTTGGGTCACTGTCTGTGCCGAGTCTGCACGTTCTCCCCGCGTGTGCGTGGGTTTCCTCTGGGTGCTCCGGTTTCCTCCCACAGTCCAAAGATGTGCAGGTTTGGTGGATTGACCATGCTAAATTGCCCTTAGTGTCCAAAAATTGCCCTTAGTGTTGGGTGGGGTTACTGGTTTACGGGGATAGGATGGAGATGAGGGCTGGGTAGGGTGCTCTTTCCAAAAGCCAGTGCAGACTCGATGGGCTGAATGGTCTCCTTCTGCACTGTAAATTCTATGAAATGTGAGTGCGTGCTATCACACAGCTCAACCAGCTGATGTCATGCCACGTCACCAGATTTGGACCACGCGGGACCAGGCAATTGACTGGTCGCTCATTCGCCAAGTACAAATCTTACAGCTGCATATTGGGACCCGCATTGGAGTTCCTTAAAAGGCCAGACACCCAACTTTCAGGTGTGGTCATTTCTAAGTAGTTCTGCTGTCGGAAACTGTCTGGAAGTATGCCAGGGTTTTTTTGGAGGTGTTGTGGTGAGCTGTTGGATTGGCTGGAGAGTCTTGCCGCTCCCTCACAGGGAAGGCAGAGGAGTAGGTCACCTGCCTATGCATAGGCTGCAACAGTGGCAGTGCCTCTTGGTCTACAATATCACAGAAAGATGGAGCCAAGGCTGCAGAGAGAGAAAACTCCATGTAATTACCTCGGTCAGAGGGGAGCTGGACTCCTCCATGCTCCTTGAAAGGGGCAGCAGGCTATCTGGTAGGCCAATGCATACTGATCAGTGCTCTCCTGTCTGAGGTACCAGATCAAGTGACCAGGGCCTCTTCATCAATGGTATGCTGTCCTCCTCCTGGGCTCCTAGGGCTGGGCAGGTTAAAGGTTTTGGGTCTTTGAAAGCAGAAAATCAGAAAGGAGAGGTTGGGATTACGGAAATGGGATAGGATGAGAAGCAAGAGGCCTACAGGCGCAGCACCTGCAGTTTACATGTGATCGCAGATAACAGAAAGAGGATACGCTGGGAATTGAGAGGGAGCATAAGGCAGGAAGACGTCAATATTCTCAGTGATGTCAAATGCCACAGGGCCCATCATGGCCAACTCTATGATGTGAAGAACCATCTCCTCAGCAGGGTTCAGGAGATATAGACATCCTTGTTCTGGTCCTGCTATGCTCCCTTCTATTGTTGTTTTTATGCATTAATGGAACGTGGGTGGTGCTTGCTAGGCCAGCATTTATTGTCCATCCCTAATTGTCTTTGAAAATGTGGCGATGAGCTGCCGACTTGAGCCACCATGTGGTGTACGTAAACCCACTCTGCTGTTAGGGAGGGAGCTCCAGGCTTTTGATCCAATGACAGTGAAGGAACGGTGATATATTTCCAAGTCAGGATGGTAGTGGCTTGGAGGGGAACCTCCAGGTGGTAGTTAGTGTCCCTATGTGTCTGCTGCCCTTGCCCTTTTAGATGGTAGCAGTTGTGGGATTGGAAGGTGTAGCCAAAGGTATCTTGGTGAGTTGCTACAGTGCATCTTGTGGATGGTACACACACTGCTGACTACTGTGCATCGGTGGTTGTGGGAGTGAATGTTTAAGGTGGTGGAATGATGCCTGTCAAGCAGGCTGCTTTGACTTGAATGGTGTTAAGCTTCTTGAGCGTAATTGGAGCTGTACTCATCCAGGCAAGTGGAAAGCATTCCATCACACTCCTGACTTGTGCCATGTAGATGGTGGACAGGCTTTGGGGAGTCAGGAGGTGAGCTACTTGCCGCTGGACTTCGAGCCTCTGTTAGGTTGTGTTGCAAGAGAGAGGATAGGCTACAAGTGGTTTTGTAGCACTTGCTTGGGTGATGAACATGCCATGGTGGAATAGTTCAAGGTCTGTAGATGCAGCAGGAGGTGGGTGTGAGGCTGTTCATCAGAGTGATGGTAGCCATGAATTCTGGGTATCAGCGATTCCTGCTGGGTAAGTGATTCAGATGTGCTGCGGGGTCTGGAACCAGGGGACACAGTCTCAGAATAAGGGGAGGCCATTTAGGACTGAGATGAGGAGAAATTTCTTCACTCAGAAGGTGCTGAATCTTTGGTGCTGTGTAGGCATAGGTATTCTACATATTAAAAACATGAAGGAATATGGGTATAGTGCGGGAAAAATATGTTGAAGCAGAAGATCAGCCATGATCTCACTGAATGGTGGAGCGGACTTGAAGAGCTAAGTGGCTTATTTTTATTTATAAGTTCTTATTGTGCATTGACCAGACTGAGGAAGCTGGTGGCACAATGAGTCCTGTGAAGGTGCATTCATTAGTCTTAACCACCCGCATAAATTTAGCATTCATTCCTTCATGGGCATCGCTGGTGAGACCAGCATTTGTTGCCCATCCCTAATTGCACTTGAATTGTGTGGCTTGCTGGGCCACTTCAGGGGGTAGTTAAGAGTCAACCGCATTGTCATGAGGTCTGGTGTTGCATGTCGGCCAGACGGGAGAAGAATAGCAGCTTTCCTCATTAAAGGGTATTAATGAAACATACATTTTTGCGACAATAAACAATGGTTTCATGGTCAACATTACTGAGACTAGCTTTTCAATTCCAGATTATTACTTGTATTCAAATTCTACCAGCTGTTTTGGTGGGATTTTAACCCTTGTCACCAAAACATGACCTAACTCCATATACACTCCTTTTCTCCGTATCTCTTAATACTTTTGCCAAACACAAATCTCAGATTTAAAATTAACAAATGATCTAGCATCAACAGCCATTTGTGGAAGATAGAATCAAGATCCTACCCACATTTTGTGTGTAGAGCTGTTTCCTAACATCACTCCCGAAAGATCTGCCTCTCATTTTTCATCTGTGCCCTCTAGCCCTAGACTTCCCAACTGACGGAAATAGTTTCTCCTGATCTCCCTATCTGTTCCGCTTAATATCTTGACAACTTGAATCAAATGACCCTTAACCTTCCTGGGAATATAACCCTAGTTTGTATAATCTCTCTCCTAATTTAACCCCTGGGGTCCCAGATATCATGCTGGTAAATCTGCACTGCATTCCCTCCAAGGGCATTATATCCTTCCGAAGATGTGATAACTAGATTTGCTCGCAAACTCTGGGTGTGGTCTACCCACTTCGTTGTATTCTCGTCCTCTGGATATAAAGGCTGGCATCCCATTAACCTTTTAAATTATATTCTGTATCTGCTCATGGCAATTTGCTGGTCTGTTTGTGTGCCTGGGCCTCCAAATTACTTTGAACTTCCATTGTTGCCAGCTTTTCACCATTGAAGTGAGTAACAGTCACCATAGTCCCAGATGGCCTAGACTGCTTTCCCCTTTGAGGGGGGAGCTGACTGATGGTGGTTTAATGGTTTAACCTGAGGATCACCACCCCTCAGTGGGGGGGGGGGGGGGGCAAGATTGAGAAGGTGGGGGCTTCATGAATAACCTCAGCCGGTGCGGGAATTTGGGAATTGAACCCGTGCTGTTGGCCTCGCTCTGCATCACAAACCAGCTGTCCAGACAACACTGCTAAACTGGCTCCTTTTCACCATTAAACGATGCTTTTGAAAGATGCCTGATTGTGGGTATGGAACTGAAGCACGGATGGCTGGGCTCTTGTAGTTGTGAAGAAGGATTTGCTTCAAGAGATATCTTGGCAAAATCCCTCTATTCTCTGCCAACCTAATTTGTTGGTGTTGCGAGTGGATTTCAATGAAAAGAGGAGAAAGATTAGCTGCTCTTCCTTAGGTAACCTAGGAAATATAATGCATACACTATTAAAACCAGGTGAGAATGGGTGAACTGGCTCCCCTCTATTCAACCTCCTCATTTGGTCATGACAAATGTTTGAGTTTCTTTTTCATGAGGATGTGCCTTTTCCAAATCAGAATGTATTTAACTATTTAAGCTGTGATCACTGGGGAGCCAATCAAACAAGGTTTTCTTGAGTAAAATAAAGAGGAAATTTACTAACCACTAATCCCAAGGAAAAATAATGGAAATGTCACTCCAAGTATTTGGTCTTCATGCAGTCATATGGGCCGAGACACAGGACACACATGTATCAGAAATAAGGGGAGTTAGAGTCCAATAAAAAAAAGTAAAATAATAAACAGTTAAATGTCCTTTGATTGCCCTTAAGGCGTTGATTTTAAACGTTACGGCCAATTTAGTTTAGCTGGTTTCTTGGATGCTGTCAGATGTGTAAGATGTTGCAGTTATTACGTGATCCAGCTTCACTGGTAGGTTCCTGGTCGAGCTGGTTTCCTGAACTGGGTGACACACTCATTCCAAAAGAGAGATAGGGGGTGCGATTCTTCGAGCCCCGCGCCGGGCCGGAAAATCGCCGCAACCGCACCACCACGCCGCGACGCCGGCGCGCGATTCTCCGAGGTGCAGCGAATCGGCGCCATTTGCGCCGGTGCAGGGCCGCCAATTCTCCAGCCCAGATGGGCCGAGCGGCCGCTCTGACACGACAGAGTCCCGCCGGCGCCGTTCACCGCTGGTCGCAAATCTGCGGGAATGCTCGGGGGTGGCCTGTGGGGGGGGGGCGGGGCTAGGGGGGCCTCCGATGGGGTCTGGCCCACGATCGGGGCCCACTGATCGGCGGGCCGGCCTCTCCGCCCCCCGGGCCTACTTCCTGGCGCGGCCGGCCCCTGAACACCGACCCCATGTTGGGTCGGAGCCGGCGCACGTAAGAAGTTCCCCGCGCATGCGCAGGATGGCGTGGCCCAACTGCGCATGCGCGGGTTGGTGCGGCGCCCGTTTGGCGCCGCGTAAGGAGGCTGGAGCGGCGTGAACCACTCCATTGGGGGCCAGAATAGGTCATGCCCGGGCCCTGTTCGCGGCGTCGTGAAACGCGATGGCGTTCACAACGGCGCGAATACTTGGCCTCAATATCGGAGTATCGCGCCCAGGGAGTGAGAGCAGCCTTCAGCCTTTTTCCTCTACTGAAGACTTTCTTGATCCTGACTGTGTCACTTGCAAACTCAACTCTAGTGGCGGGACTTCCTTGGCTGTGTATTTCCAAGAGGTTTTGGGTGTGTCTTTCTGTAGTTGCTTTTGTTTAAATATCCAGTACTTTCCATTTTTAATATTTCTTCTTTATATAGTTACAAATTTAAATGGGGGTCTGAATTATAGGAAATGTTTCTCTCTTCACACTCCCCTGAAAGTGATTTGTTTGTTTCTGACATTTACCTCAGAATGTGGCCTTGCACTAAATGGTTTTATCTGTCTCAGTTCAAATTGCAAAAATTTCCAGTCAGTTGAAAACATATGTATTTTTAAACTAAAGAGGGCCGAGCCTCATAGAAACACCTGGCAGGGGGAGATTTTCCGCTCTCGTTTTTTGGGGCAGGAATCAGGTGGGAGGCCTAAACAGACTTTTCCACCAACGGAATTTCACCAATTGATTGTCCCCGCCAGTGATGTGACAGGATGTCCGGATTTTCATGTGAAACAATTTAAATATGCTTATAAGGCTTTTACACCTGATAGATCCCACATGTTAAATTGTCCATTTATGTCAGCATGAGGGCACGTTGATGGGAATTACGACAGGTCTACCACGGCGCAGCTTGTGAGCAGAACCTGCCAGAAGTACACAGGAGAGAGAGGATCATGCCTGGGCAGCATCCTGGCACTGCTGGAGCAGTGCCTGGGGTGTTCTGTGACGGTGTAGTTCCGTGGGACAGGGGAATTCTGTGCCGGTGGTGCTAGTGGGTTCTGTGGGGGGAGGTTTCAGTAAGGGTGAGAGTGGAGGTGGTTCTGTGAGGTGGGGGAGTGTTGTTGGGCGGGGGCCAATGGGGGAGATCCAGGAGGAATGAGTTCAGTCCTTGGGTGTCTCAGAGTTTTTTTTAACATCGGGGCACTTCACTCTTTTGCAAACCGAAGTTGCTGTTGGCGCGTGCTCAGTCACTTGTCATAGGATCTTCCCCTTTCATTATTTTTGGTAGAGAGTTTAAAAATGCAGCAGGAAAATCTGGCAACGACGCCAGTGGGCTTCTCTCTTCTTTTCCCGCCCGAGATGACACTTTGACACAAAATAACAATATTTCGCCCATAGTTTTATTCTGGCTGTTAAAGCTGATTTAATAGGATTCGAGCTGCCTGGAATCCTTGGGCTGAATTTTCTGCTGACAGCAGGGGTTTGCCAATGACTCTGAAAGTGGAGTCTGAACCCAATTCAATAGTCCTCAGAACTCAGGGATACATCTTATCAGCGGTAGCCTATTGAGTGGCTACCACTGAGGTTGATGTCCTTGTTAAGCATGGCCAGCCAGCCCAAGAGCTGCTGACCAATCAGGGGGCTGGCAGCTCAGCAAACTAAACAGCTTCACCGGGAGGGTTGATCACTGCTGGTCCTGAAACTGGAGGAGGATGACGTATCGAAGGCCGTGCACCCTCACAGCCAGCTAAGTGGGGCCTAGAGACACATGAGCCAGTCTGGCAGGCCCAGATTGGGTGGGGAGGGTGGGGCTTGCTGGGGTTTGCTGGCTGCTCATCGAGGGCCTGCGTCTTCGATGCCAGGTGTATGGGCTGTCTGCCTGCTTCCCTGCCACACCAGGCGTCATGATGGTGAACGGCACCGGGCACGTCGCTTTTTGTCTCCCCATGCCAACCTGCTGTGGGCCAAATGGCCTCCTTCTGCACTGTAAAGACTTTGTAATTCCTGCCCCAAACGACTGGTCCCCTTGTGTCAGTAACTCATATGTTGATGACTGCTGGTTAGGTTGCAGTTTAATATGTTACATAATTGTATCAATATTGTGCTTGCAACACATTGGGCAGAATTTTACAGTAATGCACTCTTCTCCGTTACTAGCAATTTGCGTCATAGTGCCTCTTATGACCTTTGCCACATCCTCCCTTATGTAAAAGGAGTGCCCAAATAGCGAGGGTAAGCCTACTCTGTTCATTGGAACAAGCATTTTTACAAAATGCACGTGAGGGTGAAATAATTCTGTGTATGAGCACCAATGGAACTGCCTCATATTTTCACCCATGCCCCTGAAATTGCTGCTGGGCATAAATAGGTATCATGCACCAACCTTATGTTAACCTTTTTTATTGGCTTGTTAAGCAACGATTAATGGGGAACATGCAACTTTTCTTGTACTTGCCCACAAGCGATTATCTTGTTAACGAAGTGCACATTAAAAAAACATGATTTGTTCTCTGTGCCGCTGCCTGCTGCGCGCACATTCTGGAGGGTTTCAATTATTTAAAAGAGGAAACTAGAGCAGACGAAAGGGTGGATGAGTCTTTCTTTTCATGGGTATCTGAGGAAGGAAGATAATAGGCGAGGAAGACGAAACAGAGCGTGAATGCACTGTTGCTGAAGAAGAAGGCCCAGAGCTGTCAAAGCCACAAGGAAGAGAACCACAAAAAGTGACCTTTATTTCAGCAGTTTGTCCCCCTCAGGCAGCAAGAGCTATTTCAACCTCATATTGGGAATCGATGAAGAGCGAGGGAGTTGCCCTGTGTCCTGGCTAATATATTCCTCAATCGAAATGACTATAGCAAAACATTATCTGCGGATTATGTCAAAGTTCTTTGTGGAACCCTTGCGGTGGACAAAATGCATACATTTCGCTAGATTTCCTGCATAATGATTGCACTTCAAATCTACTTGATTGGCTGCGAAGCTCTTTAAGGTATCCGTCGGTCATGAAAATTGCAATATAGGGAGAATGTGCAGACTCCACACAGACAGTACTCAAGCTGGGAATCGAACCTGGGACCCTGGAGTACTACCGTGCTGCCCACTGCTTCTCTTTTTGGCCTGCTCTACTATTTTTCAATAATCTTTAACCTCCTCTTTGCATTGCAGTTCCAGCTGGTTATTGGATCAATTTTATATCAGTATGTTAAGTTGCTGAAGCCTGGGGCCTCTTGGCATGGTTGGATTCATACATATGTAGCTGCTTCCACTTATTCATTATCATCCTCAATGCTTATCTTGGCACTTCTCTCCACGCCAGCCATTGACCACCAGGTTACTTCAATAGCAATGAAAATTGCCAGTTTTTATATTGAGCAGCCAATGTGGAATGCCAGTCTTAGTGGCACGTTGAAAATAATCCACATCTTTTCTTGACAATTCAATCAAAGTGATGAATTTTCTTTGTTGTCAGCTTATCCTTTGGTGATGCACTTTATCAAATTTGCTGCTCCCCTTCACAAGCGACTATGGCACATGATAGCACAGTGGTTAGCACTATTGCTTCACAGTGCCAGGGTCCCAGGTTCAATTCCCAGCTTGGGTCACTGTCTGTGCAGAGTCTGCACATTCTCCCCCTGCCTGCGTGGGTTTCCTCCGGGTGCTCCAGTTTCCTCCCACAAATCCCGAAAGATGTGCTGGTTAGGTGAATTGGACATTCTGAATTCTCCCTCTGATTTCCCGAACAGGCGCCGGAATGTGGCGACTAGGGGCTTTTCACAGTAACTTAATTGCATTGTGTAGCCAGTTAAAATGGCTAACTCCCGATTTAGAATGGCTAACCCCGATTTAAAATGGCGAACAGAAAAGGCTGATGGGAAAATCAGCCAACAGGACTAAAACAAGCAGCTGCAGGAAAAACTGTGCATTCGCCTCTGGGGAGGCCAGACAGAATCGATACCTGCAGCCATCAGCATAACAATACACCAGCCACCTGAATGTTAATTAGCAATCCCCGGGAACAATGTGCAACAAATTAGACACACAAAACCAACGCAGACTTTTCTGCGCCAGCAGGAGCCTACACAAAGAGAGGTGAACGACCACCCCAAAACCGCCCATCGATCAAGGAATTGCTCCAGCATTGGAGAATATCGAACCAAGTGATTGGGACAAAGTCCAATCACTTGGAACCAGGTACAGGGTCCGCCCCGAAAGGCGGGAAGCCCCTGGGGACTATAAGAATAGAGTCCAAGTTCAAATCGACCCTTCTTCATCCTTCCGCACCCTTCGAGACCCTTCTGCTGACCTTCTGCAACAACCGCTCAAATCGTAAGTCTTACTTCAACGCTCGCTACGAGATAGGCGCTCCTAGCTATCAACCTGTACCAGCTTCGAATCCCGCAGGGTCAGAACCCATACGAAAGGTCTTTTGTTTCCCTGACCTGGTGGGCCATTCCCAAAGTTAAGTATTGGCCTGTTAGTTGTAGGAAGTAGCTTAGAAGTAGAATTAATGTATAAGTATTGATTACTGTATATAATAAATGTGCGTTGATTTAACTCTTACTAAGCGGTGTGTTGGATTATTGATCATTACTCGGACTTGAACCACGTGGCGGTATCAGAAAGATACCTGGCGACTCAAGAGCAAAGGTGATAAAACAAGAGCAATTAAACTAAGGCTAAAGTTAGCAACAATTGTTAATGTAAGCCTACTTGTGACAATAAAGATTATTATAAGATTATTATGGCATTCCTCCACCATGCCACTCCATTTCCTTCTTTTGATAAATTCAAAAGGATTTACACAGTCCCTCAGGTCTTGATGCAACATAGAATGATCGCTATATTGCAGACTATTTGTCATTTTCAAAGAGCAAAGAATAAAGAACAATACAGCACAGGAACAGGCCCTTCGACCCTCCAAGTCTGTACCGGTCATGATACAACCTTTAGCCAAAACCCTCAGCCCTTCCTATCCTTCTATAAAAGGACAAAGAACAGATAGCTAGTTTGATGGTCTTGCACAGACCTGTACATTTGTGCCAATGTTATTCAACATAAGATCAAAAAAGCCCATTTCAAAGCAAGTTCGGGTCAAATGGATAAATGAGGAGAATTGGGCAAATGCTTGTAGATCAAATCTAGGTCTCCAATAGATTAAGAATAAATCAGTGTGAAGTCCAAGATGAATCTTCAAATAATCACAATCAAAGGAACAATGGAATGAAAACAATTAAACGGAACCATAACGTGAAGTTAAATTGGCTTCATCTGAGGCTAGAGCATTTTGTATTGTTCTTAGGATATGAAACACAAGTTCACCAAAGTCAAATCATCGTAATCTTAGCCGACTCCTGATTAAACTGACTTATAACTTTCCCTCACACCCTGCCTGCACCCCTGTCTTCCATTTTATATCCGACGAGGAGAGTAATTTTCACACCTTATTTGCTTGAAACTCCTTTCAAGTGCAAAGAAAAAAATCTCTTTTGGGCACAGGAAATACTTTCAAGTTATTGTTGGGCAAAGGGGTGAGCACCCAGATGAAACATTATTTTCTTTGGCCGGACAGTGGCGCAGTGGTTCGCACTGCTGCCTAGAGTGCTGAGGACCCGGGTTCGATTCTGGCCCTGGGTCACTGCCCATATGAAGTTTGCACATTCTCCTCGTGTCTGCGTGGGTTTCACCCCCACAACCCAAAGATGTGCAGGTTAGGTGGATTGGCCAAGCTAAATTGCCCCTTAATTGGAAAAAAATAATTGGGTACTCTGAATTAATAAAAAAGAAACATTCTTACAACTGAAAAGAGAGGCTCTGTGTACATACAATTAACCTCCTGCACCAGTTACTGATGCAATCTTTCCTGTATAAAGGAACTATGTATAATTAGCTCAAGTGCTGTGAATGGGGTGTTTACTGTTAATGTGTAATATTTGTACAAACCTCTTTAGCTAATGAAAGCGCCTGCTTTTAAATGGTAATAAATTCCAGAAAGACAAATTAGTAACCTGGAGTCAATTAATTTTCATGAATCACTAATTACCGTATGACATTATTTACTCATTTAACTTTGCTGTGAATTATTTATGCAATGACAAGTCTGGCCCCTTATCAGTAAATATCTTTATTAGGATCACTAATGAACATGGCAAGTCTTTCAAATAAACTCCCAAAACAGGTGTCATAAACTGTGTTAGAATGCACTTGAAATGAGGACATTTGAACCTAAAAGAACAAACTATGGGTTAATGTGGTGGGCACAATAATGAGATTGAAAACTGATGTTGGTGAAGGACACTTGTTGAATGGCGTTTGTGATCTTTGTCGTCTTAATTATTGCCTGGTGATACTAAGTTAAACACTCACATGGCATTTCTTTGCCTGCTATTTTACACAGGTGTTAATCTATTTATTTGAAATCTGTCAACATTTGCTGAGATAATGTCATGTTTAACATTCATCTGCTAATATTGCCAACAATAATTTTGAGGTTTATATAAGATAGTGACACAGCTGCATTTTCATTACTACGTCTAAAATCAAGTCCATGTTGCTGAAAGGTATAAATAGATTCATGAGGTAATGAGGTCGATTTTAGCCTGAGGCGGACATTGGACAGGCAGTGTTATTGTGCTGCTCGCCGGATGTTTGAAGACTGAGCCATTTCGAGGCCGGGCCTCATTAACATTTCATTAGTGAGTTGTAAGTGCTGAACTAGCATTTGCAGCTTGCAGAGTGGGTTGGGTGAGATTTTGGCCACTCTTCTGAGGACCCAAGCCAAAGGTAATGAGTTGAAGTGGGGAGATGTTGTAGAATGGGGTCTCCAGTGACCTGAAAGAGATTTTATGAGGCCAGGCTGAGTGTTCACACTCCACCCACTGATACTTGAAAATTTCATTTCATGTTTCTATGTACATCAGGGGACCCTGGTTAGTGTATTGAAAGTAAACCCCAGCCCAAAGCAAGTGGATGCTATGTAAAAGCACCAACAAAACTGAAAGCCAGTGCATTGGGATGGATGGATGTTTGCAGCTGTTGGCCCAGATATTTGCCATGATGCAGGGAAAATGGCCAACATTTCCAAGTTCTGCCCCTGAACCCAGAATTACCTGTCGTGTTATTCATCCTGGGGTAACATGGACTGCAACACGATGCAGTGAAATGGTCAAGCATACTCCAAACGCAGGCATTGGTTCAATAAGATTTATTGAACTTCAGAAACGAAGCACACAGCTGCCTGTGGGTTGACTCTCTACTATTCCTAGTAAACTAACATTAACTATCTAGACCAGGCTAGCTCTGATCCACGTGTAGAAGGTGTTGAATGATTTGTACACCCTGACTGTCACTACAGTTGTCATCAGTGGAAAGAGGCAGGGTGCTGATGCCTCGTGAGTTTTATAGTTGGAAGCCCCCCTCTGGTGTTCTGTCTGGTGATTGGTCATGTTCTGTTCTGTATGTTGATTGGCTCACCTGGGTGTCTGTCACTGCCTGCTTTTACCTCATGATGTGCATGGGTGCATATTATGACATCCCCCCCCTTTAAAAAAAATTTGTTGGCTGCTTAGAGCATATACGACATATTTACAAAAGTAACTACATACAGCAATTGGTGAGTGAATGAATATGTCCATATAAGGTGTCTAGCATGCAGAAACATAACAGTATATATGCAAAGGAACTATTGAAAAGTCCAGTCGTTGGGGCTGTCGTCAGATTCTTGTGGACCGCCTGAGAGGTGGAGGCAGGGATTATGGTGTCTTGACAGGTTGGCATGCAGCCAGATTGGTGGCCTCATGGAGCGAGATGTCTGGATAAGGCAGAACGACATCTGGGAACGTGAGATCCGGTGATGGGCAGGCAAGTTTGCGTAGTGCCCTTCTGTTGCGCCTGACAATAGATCCATCAGCCATGTGAACCACAAACAACCTGGGAGCAGCCTGTCGAACAACAACAGCTGGAGCTGACCAGCCTCCACCAGGCAACTTGATGCGAACAGCGTCCTTTGGAGAGAGCACGGGCAGATCAGTAGCACGAGCATCGTATGTTAGCTTTTGCCGGGTTCTGATCTGCTGTATCTTTTGCAGCACTGGAAGGTGATCCAGGTCAGGTACATGAATGGCCGGAACAGTCGTCCGCAGGTTACTATTCATAAGGAGCTGTGCTGGAGACATACCGTTGGACAGAGGGATTGCCCTGTACGCCAGAAGAGCAAGATTCAAGTCCGAAGCTGAGTCCGCAGCCTTACAGAGCATCGGCTTCACGATATGGACCCCTTTTTCGACCTTCGCATTAGATTGCGGGTAATGCGGGCTCGAAGTGATGTGCTGGAAGTGGTATTGCTTTGCAAAGTTGGACCATTCTTGACTATAGAAACAGGGACCACTGTCACTCACAACTGTGAGCGGGATTCCATGCCTGGCAAATGCCTCCTTGCAGGCCTTTATGACAGTCCTGGATGTTAGGTCAGACAGTTTCACTACCTCGGGGTAACTGGAGAAGTAATCAATTATCAGGATGTAGTCACGCCCATTGGTGTGAAAAAGGTCAACACCAACCTTAGACCACGGAGAGGTCACGATCTTGTGCTGCTGGAGCGTTTCTTTGGGCTGAGCAGGCTGGAAGCACTGGCAGGTCACGCAATTGAGGACCATGTTGGATATATCCTCATTGTTGCCGGACCAATAGACAGCCTGCCAGGCCCTGCGCCTGCATTTCTCAATACCGAGGTGTCCCTCATGTATCTGCGTGAGCACCAAGCTCTGGAGGCTGCACGGAATGACGATCCAATTTCAGGAGGCTCCTCTCGACAACAGTTCAGTCATCATTTACATTATAGAATTGGGGGCATTGCCCTTTCTGCCAGCCATTCGTGAGGTGATGCATGACCCACTGCAGAAGAGGGTCGTAGGTGGCCTCTACCCAAATGATGACGAGGCGTTCGTTGGATGTCGGGAGGGTGATGGCACACAGTTGCACCTGTGCCTCAATGTCGTGTATGAAGTGTACCTGCTCACATGGCGAGGTGATGGCCCGCGACAGGGCATCCACGATGATTAGCTCCTCTCCAGGTGTATAAACCAGTTCAAAATCATACCTGCGGAGCCGAAGGAGAATGCGCTGGAGCCTGGGTGTCATGTCATTTAAGTCCTTGTGTATAATATGCACTAGGGGTCTGTGGTCCATCGCTACTGTAAGGGTCGGGAGACCATAGACATAATCGTGGAATTTCACAATGCCAGTGAGAAGGCCCAGGCATTCTTTCTCTATTTGAGCATATCGTTGCTCAGTGGGGGTCATGGCCCTTGACGCATAGGCCACTGGAGCCCAGGACAAGGTGTCGTCCTTCTGGAGGAGCACCGCCCCAATGCCGTCCTGGCTGGCATCTGTGGAGATTTCAGTCTCCCTCGCTGGGTGAAAAAAAGCTAGAACAGGAGCGGTGGTTAGCTTCGCTTTCAACTCAAGCCACTCTGCTTGATGTGCGGGTAGCCACTGAAAGTGGTGCCTGAGGGCCATGGTGTGTGACGCGAGGTTGGGAATTAACTTACCCCAAAGATTTACCATCCCCAGGAAGCAGAGGACCGCCTTCTTGTCCTCTGGGGTCTTCATTGTGTTGATGGCCTTGACTTTGTCCGAGTCTGGTTGCACGCCCTGCTGGGAGATCTGATCACCCAGAAACTTAATTGACGACATGCCAAAGGAGCATTTGGTTTTGTTTAATTTCAGGCCGTTGGCATGTATGCGCCTGAAGACTTGTTGCAGACGAGAAATATGTTCCTCCGGGGTCGTGGACCATATGATGACATCGTCACCATAAACCCGCACACCGTCAATACCTCTAGCATTTGCTCCATTATTCGATGAAAGATTTCGGAGGCTGAAACAATACCAAACGGCATGTGGTTGTAGCAATATCTGCTGAAGGGTGTATTAAACGTGCAGAGCTTCCTGCTGGACTCGTCCAGTTGTATCTGCCAGAAGCCACGCGGTGCATCCAGCTTTGTAAAGAATTTGGCATGTGCCATCTCACTCGTCAGCTCCTCCCGTTTCAGGATCGGTTAGTGTTCCCTCATAATGTTACGGTTCAGATCCTTGGGATCAATACAAATGGCAGTTCTCCAGAGGGCTTCTTGTGACAGACCTTCGAGCTGACCCAGTCAATTGGTTCCGTCACCTTGGATTTTACTCCCTGATCTTGGAGCTCCTGCAGCTATGCCTTTAGACGGTCTTTTAGGGGCGCCGGCACCCGGCGTGGCGCATGGGTGACAGGCATGGCTAGAATGCGAAGATGAGTGAGAAAAGACTGGAAAGGCTCATCCTTACCCTGAAGGCGTTGCTGGAAGACATAACGCTCGAAGCTTTCGTTCGCCTCGACCTCACAGTGACTGTCAAATTTGGCTAAGACGTTCTGGAACTTGGTCTTGTCCTCACCATCGGCAAAAGTGAGCGAATTGAAGATTTGGATGGCCTGGCCCCCCGCAGTCGACAGTAGCAGCGCGATCTTTCGGGCATCGGACGCACTTTCGAGGCCCGAGGCCTCAAGTTATAGACTGAATTTCTGCTTGAAGACCCGCTAGTTGGCACCAAGGTTCCCGGCGATCCGGAGCTGTGGAGGTGCCTGGATCTTTTCCATGCCGCTGGAAGGCAGTTGCTGGCCGTCAGTGAATTTTCGAAGGTAAATTACTTAGAAGCAGTAGCCACACCTGGTATCATGTTGTGTTATTCACCCTGGGGTAACACGGACTGCAACACGATGCAGTTAAATGATCAAGCATACACCAAATGTAGATTTATTGAACTTCAGTTACGAAGCACACAGCTGCCTGTGAGTTGACTATCTACTACTCGAAGTAAACTGACATTAACTATCTAGACCAGGCTAGCTCTGATCCATGTGTAGAAGGTGTTGAATGATTTGTACACCCTGACTGTCACTCCAGTTGTCACCAGTGGAAAGAGGCAGAGTGCTGATGCCTCGTGTGTTTTATAGTTGGAAGCCACCCTCTGGTGTTCTGCCTGGTGATTGGCCGTGTTCTGTTCTGTATGTTGATTGGCTCACCTGGGTGTCTGTCACTGCCTGCGTTTACCTCATGATGTGCATGCATGCATATTATGACATTACCCATCTTCACGGGGATCGGGCTGGGACTTGCGCATGAGTGAATCGTGGACACAACTGGCCATTTAGATCACAAATTGCCTCCACTGACGTACGATTTTTGAACTCCAGCTGCCTGAGTCCCAGAGTGCGTGGATTAAACCAGTTTAGAGGACATCTAAACTTGGCTGATTCTTTGGATAACCAACCCTTTGGAGAGTTACAGTACCCATTTGAATAAGAGCAAGGTAAGGCACCCTTTTGAATTGTTGGAATTAAACATGACTATGCACTGTTTACACACACAAAGATTAGAACTGCCATGCTGTCAATGAACTGGCAAGCTATCAAGGACCAATCTATGAAATACTAAGCTGTTAAAGTTGTCCAGGAAGTGTCAGTCCAGGATGTGAGGGACCATGGGGTGGTGTGGGGGGTGGGGGGAAGGTTCCTATGGGCTGGCATGGGTGGGACATACTGGGTGTGTGTGGAGTAGTCGAAGGAGTGAGGGTTGGAGGGATGTTATTTGTTTTTTAAAAAATTAATTTAAAAATAGTGCCAGAGCACAGAGGCAAGTCTTGTACCCAGCATGCCTGTGCACTAGTAGCTTCTGCACTTGTTCTGGTGTCACCTGCCTCCATTCCTATTTCAGCTCACCCTGCCCAACCAAAAACCTGATCTGCGGGTGCACATTTTTAAAGGTCAAGTTCACTGAGCCAGGATCTCTTCTGACTCTGTGCAAAGGACTGAAATCTGGGCCAGTGGGATTGTGAGTGAGAAAAGAAAAAGGCTGATAAGGAATAATTGGGAGTTATTTTAACCCCCAAGGCTTGAATGGATTGGGTCATGTGGAAAGTACATTTTTGAAAAAACCTCAAGCCTGACGCCTGAGCTGTCTCCAGCTTGTTTTTAAGGGAGTAAAGTTGGAATATGAGGGTGGAGACTGGGGGAGTGGTGGGTGTCTGTGACCAATTTACCCTCAGGGGTTAAGTTGGTCAGTAAAATCTTTTAAAGAGGTGAGTGGCCCTTATTTTTAAAAGGGTTTTTATTTTTAATTCCATGGATTATGGATTTTGTGGGGTTCGGAAAACCTGGCAGGTAAAAGGAGACAGGGAAAACCAGATCCATGAGGTTAGTACATTTACAGCACGGCTTGTGGGCCAGTATGTGTGGGTTGGTGCAAGCATCTTTCTCCCAGGCTGAACAAACAAATCCTTTTACAAATCTCACCCCCATCCCACACTGGCAATGAGCCAAACTTTCAGATTGCCTACCCAGAATGCCTAGCTCCTCCTCGCCACCTCTGAATAAATAGTGGGACCATTGTCTGAAAAACACATGCTTGTTTGAGCCAATGTCATTTTCTTGATTCAAATAGATATTTTTAAATTGCCAACAAGTTGTCCTGGGGCACCAGGGAGAAACTTTGTTGCTTTGCAGTGACTTTTTAAGACATGATGTGGAGATGCTGGCGTTGGAGTGGGGTGAGCACAGTAAGAAGTCTTACAACACCAGGTTAAAGTCCAACAGGGACCTGAGGAAGGAGCAGTGCTCCGAAAGCTAGTGTTTGAAACAAGCCTGTTGGACTTTAACCTGGTGTTGTAAGACTTCTTACTTTTTAAGACATTCTGTTTAAAAAAAGATCTAGGGTGGGATTCTCTGGTCACCGACGCCGAAATCACATTCGGCTGGAGAATACCCATTTCCGACCAAATCGGGGGCGGTGCCCCTTTCGCAATGACCCACTTTGCCCTCCAAAGTGGCGTCCTGCACCGACGGCCTCAGGACGTTGCCAGAGGCCCAACCCACCGATGCTCTGCCCTCGACTGGCCGAATTCCCGATGGCGTCGGTCGCGTGTGCTATCATCCGTCGGGAACTCGGCGTGGCGGCTGCGGACTCAGTCCAGTGCCACCACAGTCGGGGGAGGGCCGATCCGCGGGCAGGGGGGACTTTGTCAGGGGCTGGGGACATTGTTGAGGGGTAGTCCGGGTGGCGTGAGCCGGCCAAAAGTGGTGCACTATTTTGCAGACCGGGTTTGCGAGCGGCCGGTGGCGTGTTGCACGGCGCAGTCACTGCAGGCTGCCGCCGTGTGCATGCGTGGCCACGGACCCGGCAATTTTCTGGGCCATATCGGCAGCTAGAGCCAGGTGCTCTACGCTGCTCGGCTGCTAGCTCCCAGCCAAATGGAGGATCGGTGGCCGTTTTACACTGAATATTTGGTCATAAAACGCCACCGTTCCCACGCCGACGTGGGGACATAGCCTCAGAATCGGAGAATCTAGCCCCTAAGGTTTATTCCAACCAGTTGCCTTCTCGTAATCAAAGTAAGTTTCGCTTACCTGACTTAATTTGACTTATTTTGAGGTATTCAAAATCATGGGGGGTCTGAACAGAGGAGATAAGGAAAAACTGGTTCCGCCAGTGGAACGATCGAAAATGCACAGATTTAAACTCATTAGAAAAAGACGCAGCAGAGACACGAAGCAAAACTCCTTTGCGCAGCAAATGTTCAGGGTCTACGTTGCACTGTCTGACACTGTGGTGGAGGTAGGTTCATTCAAGACATTCATAAAGGAATTGGATTATTATCGGAAAAAGAATAACGTGTAGAGTTATGGGGAGAAAATGGCGGGATGGCACGACGTGCATTGCTCATTTGAAAAGCCTGTGCTGAACCGAATGGTCCCCCTCTTTGCTATTACAATTCTGTGATTGTGTGACTGACTCTCTAAATTTTATTTTCACCCTTCATGAAAGTGTCTCATCTCTCCCAAGTCTCCAGCCAATGGTGATGTTCCCTCACCAGCAATTTGTTGCATGGAGACCTGCAACGTTTGATCTCTGAATTGTTTAATCAATTTTATGCAGTAAATCCCTCAAATGAGCAGCTTCTGGAATCCTACCCAGTCCGACCCTGCTGATTGTTGAGCTGTGAGCAAAATCTAAAACTAAACACTGACTGAGTTGTGAGAGGGCCGGTGGGACTAAATGTTTTAATTGTTAAGGACACTATTGTTGATTTGGCTTCACATTGCTCGTGGATGAAAGCTTGCTTTTCCCCACAGCTGCTGCACTATTATATTGTCCTTCACTGAAGAAGTGTACAGAGATGACAAAGGTTATGTTCCTCACACCACTGGTTTTCAAGTTTCTGCAAAAACATCCTAATGGTCAGGGAACCCTTGGATCTAACCTATTACCATTGTAGGTTATTTTTTTCCAGTGAGCATTTGCTTCAACAAGTGCCTGAGGTGTACATTTGCTTCAACAAGTGCCTGAAGAGGCAGGAGCCCACAATCAAATCTGAAATTCTCGACAGGATGAATTTGTGGCATTGGCTGGATCTCACGGCACGTACCGAGCCAAGTTAAGGCAGTTTCAAAGGAGGGGAGAATGAAAATCAGTGAAATAGTTGCCAGAATGTTGATTGTATATCTCATTAAAATAATTTATTCGACATAAGGAGAAGGCACTGATTGGTTGGCAAGTGGACTCTGATTGGTAGAGGCATTGTCATGGAAAATGCACCAGTGAACAGTTAATTGCCGAGCTTTTGTTTAAATTCAAACCATGCAGGTGGTCACTTATTTCCATGGGGAATGAACCAGGGAATGGCTGTTCCGCCAAACTTTTGTTTCGGTGAAAGAGATGCAATATGTCGTTTTGTTTGAAAAGAACGGGGCCCAGTGCATCAATATATGTAGCTGCTAGCATGTTTAAGTGGGCCAAACTGACACAGGGCAAATGTGCAAACTCCACACAGTCAACCAAGGCTGAAATTGAACCTGGGTCCCTGACACTGTGAGGCAGCTGGGCCATCATGCCACCCAAAATGATTCAGTGTCAAGTTTGGCTTTGTAACACTCTAATGAACTGCCTTGAGGTGACTTGTTATGTTCTCCTTAGGTAGACCCTCAGGATCAAGGATGACTTGTTACTACTCTAATTCAATTGGTTCTGTAATGGCTGATAAGTTCAATGTGCGATCTTCAGACTCTGCCACATGAGGGGGGTGTGGGGTGCGTATGGAGAGGGGTACATGCGGTGTATGAAGGGCTGGGTAGACAGGTTGTCTGGGGGTTGGTTCACCTCCTTCTCCACCTTGCCTTTGCCTTGGCATGTTCCCAAAAATGTTTCTCTTTGTGTTTGGGTGCCTTCCAAAATGAGCCTTCTCCATGTTGGTTGGTCACATGCCAGGGTCTCCCACGAATTGGCGGGTATGTTTGACTTCTTCAGGCATACCTTGAAGGCACTCCTAAAGCGTTTCCACTGTCCTCCTGAGAGTCTCCTGCAGCGACCGAGTTGTGAGTAGAGCACTTGCTTCGAGAGTCTGGTGTCAGGCATATGAAAGGCATGTCCCACCTAGCGGAGCTGGCTTTGAGTGCTTTGTTAAATTAAATGTGCTACATAAATAAAAGTTGCAGTAATTGTTGTGGCACGAGACTAGAGACTGTGGTGGAGAAGATGATAACAACAAGTAAAGTGTGGAGGATGATTGTTTTATTAACTCAAAAGAGGGACGGATAATGGAATCACAGATGTGGAAACCATCCATTTCTCCAATCAGACTCTATTTTACAAAGTGCAAATAGCTCGAATTGCTTTCAGAAATAGCCTGTTTCTCTCATGTATCTGGGAACAATTTTATTGTGGATTGATTGCAGGGCAGGGCAGCTTTGATAGTTTTTTACAGCAGACATCATGGCAAGTTTAATCATTAACTTCTCCTTTTTCTCCATTCATGAATAATCCAGCAAGTCATCCTAGAATTACCAAATGTCTTTTTTTAAATGATAAATCAATGTTGGAATATAAATACGGTGCTTTCAACCTGTATGAAAAGCTTTTTTCAGATCTTTACAGTGACATCTTTCATAGGCCAGTATTTTTTGGCCGTCCTCACCGGCGGGATCTTCCGCTGATGTTGATCCCCCGCTGCGTGTTCCCCAATGGCGGGGGAGGGGGTGCAAACAACAAGGAAACCCTGTTGACTGCAGCGAGACCAGAAGGTCCTGCCGCCTGCCAATGGTGGGCCGTCTCTGCAGTCACAAGACACGAGGAATGAGGAAAATCCAACCCACTTTAAGGGCAGCACGGTAGGATGGTGGTTAGCACAACTGCTTCACAATTCCAGGGTCCCAGGTTCGATTCCCAGCTTTGTTCACTGTCTGTGCGGAGTCTGCACATCCTCCCCGTGTGTGCGTGGGTTTCCTCCGGGTGCTCCGGTTTCCTCCCAGTCCAAAGATGTGCAGGTTAGGTGGATTGGCCATGCTAAATTATCCTTAGTGTTCAAAATTGCCCTTACTGTTGGGTGGGGTTACTGTGTTATGGGGATAGGGTGGAGATGTGGACTTGGGTGGGGTGCTCTTTCAAAGAGCCGGTGGAGACTCGATGGGCCAAATGGCCTCCTTCTGCATTGTAAATTCTATGAAAAAATAGTCAGAGATGAGGATTAACTGCATGTGCGACTTCTTTGACAATCCCAGAAGTAAATACAAGTTTCAAACACAAAGAGAAACATTTTTGGGAACATGCCAAGGCAAAGGCAAGGTGGAGAAGGAGGTGAACCAACCTCCAGACAACCTGTCTACCCAGCCCTTCATACACCGCATGTACCCCTCTCCATATTTTACAGGGGAGGCGGTGGTTTCATGGTATCGTTACTGGACTTGTAATCCAGTGATCCAGGGTAATGCTCTGGAAACCCGGGTTCGAATCCCACCATGGCAGATGGTGAAATTTGAATTAAAAAAAAAATCTGGAATTAAAAATCTAATGATGAAGCCATGGTCCATTGTTGTACAAACCTACCTGGTGCACTAATAAAATATGGCCTCCTTGTTGGCCGACATGGGACTCTAGATCCATGCAATATTGTTGACTCTTAAAAGGTGCCCTCAGGGTTGTCAATAAATATTGGCCCAGCAATGCCCACATCCCATGAACAAATTTTTTTTTAATTAGGCAGGCCCTGGGAAGCAGATTAGGGGGTATAGAGTTGAACTACCCAATGAGGTCTCACTTCTGAACAATCTTGCCAGAGGTGGGGTTCATGTGGCAAGAGGTTACCAGTCCAGAGAGTAGCCAAGTAGGCCAATTATTGGGATAATTGAAGTAAAAGTGCAGTGCCACCAATATCTTGCTGACAGTGGATAGCCCCACCCTTTCCCCAATGAGGCCGGAGCTCAGCACTTGAGGTGGCCTCCTGATGGCAGAGGATCATCAAACCCACCTCTTCCTCACCCAGCGTGGGGCTGCTGGGAAGTGTCAGCCACAGGCAGTCTGTGGAGAGGTTTCCCCCACTGCAGAGATGACCTGATAGCTGTGGCCATGCATGGTTTTTAATTTTTCCCAATGCTGCAGGATGTGCCTCCATTTTGAGGTGCCCTAGTGGTCTCCTACCTGGTTCAGCAGCATCACCTTTCCCAATGGGACAGCCAGCTGGATATTGCTGCGGGATGTCCTATCGGCTCTCCATAATGGTTCTCCTTATTGGCATTCCTATTGTGCCTCCCGCTTCTCTGGTGTCCTTGCTGTCCTATATTGGACAGGGGTCTTTGATGCTGCTTCTTAAGTGGGCGCCTCCAGGAAGATGGTGACCCACAACCCGCCAAGGCGATTTGAAGGTTTATATATTGTTCTACAACGTACACATTTAGTTAGTGTCCCTTGCAACTGAAGTTGGCATTGGAAATTTGATCCAATTGGGAAATTTCAGACCAATATTTCAATGAAATGGTAAATTTACAGTCACAGTTGAACCTGATTCGTTGGCATTAGTACAAAAAAAAATGATGCATAAGATTTGTTTGGATGGCCTTGCTTCCTATAATGGGTACATGCTAACTGGGAGATATATCTCATTGAAATTCTCGCGTACTAAATGTCCATACAGCAATAACATACAAAATGATTCCCACTAAGTGTGTGTGTGACATTTTAGGCTACACGCCTTCTTCAAGAACAATTTGCAGATGAGAGGATATTTTGAACCATCAATTAACTATAATGTGCAGCGGGGTGGTGTGCTGAACGTTGGAATGCTTTGAACGTTTAGAACCTGCAAGCATTCGATAAAAGCCTTGATCCCATTCTGGGGAGGGGATGAACAGGCAGCAGGCACCTTCTCACAGTGAGGGAAGGGAAATTAGTACCTCAGTGTTCTCAGATTGCTTGTGTCCACTTCCTTGAAGTCGGTTTTTTGACAGCACATGATGACTACACATGTATGACCTGGAACTGCTCAACTGAGAGAAGAAAGTAATACGAAAGATGGAAGAAAAGAAAGATTTGCATTTTGTTCTTTCTTTATAAACGGTGAAAAAGAATTTGTGAAGTCGAACTACATCAGTCAAGTAATAAGAACCAACGAGCTGTCGTTCTTCATCCTTCTGCTTTCACTCGAAGGGAGCGCGTGGGTCACAGATAAATCACTTGAACTATTGGGCAGACTCTACGATCCGTTCTCCTGTCAAGCAAGCCTTCCTGCCAGGAGACCAGACCTTTCAAACTGCGCAGTATGTTCTTTATTCAGTTGAACCATATGAGGTGGAAGCTCTGCCGTCTCATCGGGTAGCCTCAAAGCGAGCTGCCACTCACTTCCAGGTGATCAGCTGCCAGCGGTGGGGTATTTCAGCAGATCTTAAGTCTTTCTGCTGGACGAGGAGCTTGTGATAATGGGATGCTTGATCTCTTGGGGAGGGAAAGCTGCCGTTGCCTATTTTGCTACAAGTACATCTCCTGCCAACTGATCAGAGAACAACATTAAATGATGGTTGTGCAGACCACTGCCTAGAATTCCTAAAGGGAGCTGTACTGTGGACAAGCAGCTCCTGAGGGAGGTCTAGAGAAAGACTAAAAATAAAGTTTTATTTTGAAAAAAGCATCGTCATACGAAACAAATAGTTTTGGCATCAGTGATTTTCCTGTTCAGTTTTTTTTTCTCATGCACATGTGTTTTGTATGTATAGATAGATATACATAACATTATATAAATTAGGTTTAGCATGAAGCAAATCTCTAATCTACCATTCAAAGCTTGGACATAATTACTTCAATTCAATTGTCAGATAATTCAAAGCGAAAATGCGGAACACAAAAACGGAATTATTTTATTATTTTCCTTCCGCATTGATACAGATGAACAGCATTTTGTCTGTGTTGTTTCAGGGTAGATTTATCTCTGATGTGACTTTGTAAATGTTTCACTTCAACAATGTTGACTATGAATGTCTGCATTGTGTAGGTAACAAAAATGCCCAGGAGTAGTGCATTCTGAATAGAGGCAACATTGATGTCTATTCAGCTGGTTGCCCTCCTGCCCTTCACCTTCTGTGAGAGTTTTATTCTATTTCCTTTTTGCATTCATCCACAAGAGATCAGCAGATCTGTGAATAGTAAAGATGTTTTGCCATAAAGATAAAGACCTAATATGCTCTTGAACAGGCTTTGTGGATTTTACTGGGGATTTACTTGAAACAAACGGAACAAAAATAATGCCCTTAAAGCCCTTTTTGAAATGCGCGATGAAGCTGGGAGTAAAATGATTTACCACCAATCTTGGAATTTAATTTGGAACATTTGACTGTCTGAAAGCCTGTGAACGTCTCCCTTTTAATTCTCTGTAATTTGCTGAATGCTGATTACTTCCTATGGAAGAGTGCCAAAAGAAATAAGACATCAATGTTTTGAAAATAAAACACGGAAACTCTGTAGCATGTTAATTAATTAGTTCTGCCACATATGTATGTCTTTGCTGCAAGATATTTAATTTTTGTTCTCTGATTTTGCAGTCCACAATTTTGTAGTTTCTTAATGGCCTCATCTTATTGATTTTCCCTGTTGAGACTTAAAAAGCACTTGGTTGTGGAAGCTGAAAGAGGACAAAATGCTAACTGCTGTAAAGGATAAATATTTGATGAATAATGTAATTGCTACCGAGGATTTCAGTGAGTTATTTATTATAAATGCATGCACTGTTGAGGTTTTTGTGGGCAGGGGGTTTCATTTCACTGTCTTCTTTAGTCGTGTTCTTGCTGAAGGTGACTCTTCTCACCAAACCAGAGGACAGTAACATGATCTGCTGTTGGCTCTTTCAACAGTTCTAAGCAGAGCTTTCAATAACCTTACTAATCTCTCCCAACATCCATCCTGCTGTTCTATTTAGACCACAAAAATGCAATGTTTGAATAAAACTGGTGCTCACCGTAAGCCCATCATCCCTACTATCAGAAGGTTGTATCACCGGTGAACTGACTTTACCAAGCCTGTTGCACCATTTTGAAAATCCTGTTGTTATGGTTTACATAGAACTGTTTCCCGTTCTGGAAGATTACTACTCGGTCTGCTGGCTGCAACTGTATGAAATGTTTTCCAGTTCGTAAATGCATTGCAGAGAAGACATTCACCTGAGCTTCTTTTGAAATATATAATTTGGTCACTGATGTTAGATTCCCACGCTGCATCACGTGAGCCAATGCAAAAAGCAAGACTACAAAAGCAAAATACTGCAGAAGCTGGAAATATGACAGGGAAACAAAAAATGCTGGAGGTAATCAGCAGGTCAGGCAGCATCGATGGAGAGGGACGGTTAACATTTCAGGTTCTGATGGAACTTCTGTTGCGGGGGGTGGGGGTGTTCATCACGACCGGAAACCATTAACTCTGTTTCTCTCCACAGATGCTGTCTGATCCTTTGAGTATTTCCAGCACTTGTGTATTTTTTATTTCAAAAAACAAGACGGGTGTCTCCCACATAAGTCACAATGGTAACCTCCTCTAAACCTACCACCCTCTGAGATCACTGCATCCCTCCAGCATATCCGCAATTACTTTTGCTCCATCGTTGATGATGGTACCTTCAGCTGCCTAGACCCTAAGCTCTAGAATTCCCTCCCTAAATTTGTCGTCCTCTTTAACTTTCTCTTCTCCTTTACCCTATCTCCTTTGCCCTAATATCTCTTTATGGGGCTTGGCGTCCCAACCTGTCTGACAATGGTCCTCTGAACCACCTTTGAGTTATTTTCCTATGCTACAGTTGTTGACAGAGTGCATTATAACAATGAATTACTTTTTGCTGGCTTATGTATGTTGTTTTAACTGGTGTGTAATAAATGTATCGCTCAATGATGTTGTCTCTATAATATAGTAAGCTGCACGAGGTTTCATTTTAAAAATTACCACCTTTATATTAACAGTGGAAAATTGAGATTTAGCCAGCTAAATGATCACTGTTTGACTGTTTGCGAATATGTATTACTTGCACAATGGAAAAGTCTCAACAGTGCTTATATCATGAAACAAACCAAATAAAACTACGATGTAGCCTGGGGACAGACAAACAAAAGTTATGCAGGTTGTTTCATCAATAATCTGGGAGGCAGTGGCGTAATGGTATTGTCACTGGGCTAGTAGTCCAGAGACCCAGGATAAGATCCACGGACCTGGGTTCAAATCCATGGCAGATGCTGAAATTTGGGGGGGCGATTCTCCGAGCCCCACGCCGGGCCGGAGAATTGCCGCAACTGCACCACGAGCCCCCGACGCCGGTGCGGAGAATCAGTGCCATTTGCGCCAACGCGTTTGACGCGACCGCTGGAATCGGCGGGGCCGCCGATTCTCCGGCCCGGGTGGGCCAAGCAGCCGCGTGGATACGACAGAGTCCCGCTGGCGCCGTTCACCCCTGGTCGCTGCCGGCGGGAACTCTGCACGAAGGGTCGGGGGGGCGGCCTGTGGGGCGGGGAAAAGCGATCCTTCACCGGGGGACCTCCAATGGGGTCTGGACCATGATCGGGGCCCACCGATCGGCACATCGGCCTCTCCCCCCACCAGGCCTATTTTGTTGCGCGACCGGCCCCTGAACACCAACTCCATGTTGAGTCGGGGCCGGCGCGCTGAAGAAGTCCCCCGTGCATGCGCAGGTAGGCACTGCCCAACTGCACATGCGCGGATTGGCACGGCGCCCATTTGGCGACGGGAAGAGAGGCTGGAGCGGCGTGAACCGTTCCAGTGCCATGCTGGCCCCCTGTGGGGGACAGAATCGGTCGTACCCAAGCCCGTTTCACGCCGTCATGAAATGCGACAGCGTTCACGACGGCGCGAACACTTGGTCTCCAGTAAAAAAAAAATCTGGAATTTTAAAAAAAGTCACTTGTAAAAATCCATCTGATTCACTAATGACCACCCTTACCTGGATCCACAGCAATGTGGTTGACTCTCAAATGCCCTCTGAAATGGAAGATAGGGATGGGCAATAAATGCTGGCCCTCCCAGCGACACCCACATCTCTGAGCAAATTAAAAAAATAGATCTGCCTGTCCAATAAATCACAAAAGATTGTGTCTATTATGTTCAAGACACCTTTTTAGAAGTTCTCCCCCCCAACCAAGAGTTATTTGTAAAGATTTATTTCAGAGATTACAGAGCATAGCATGTGAATCATCACTGATTTCAGACATTATTGAAACAGGATAGATGAGAACTCTAATTTTTTAGTAGTCTGCTGTTTCAGAATTGCACCAGCAAAGATGTTCCTGTCACATGCTCAATCACCGAATGGCAAGAACAGTGTACGCTAGCAACGACATCCATTTCTGAATTCAACTAACATTTAAACACACTGTACTATCCACATTTACTATCAGCTGAGAAAATACAGGCTGTGCAGCTAAAAGTTTCATATAACTCATACCCAGCTCTGGTTTCTCCTCCTTTGTTGACCTCCTGTTGTGAACCAGAGATATATGTTACACAAAGATTACTCCATAAAAGTGTATATTTACATACAATATTTGCTGTTCTTAAACATATCAAATAATAGCCATTTTACTTTATAGCAATGACTACACGAAAAACACTTCATTGGATGTAAAGGGAGTTGGGATGTCCAGAGGGTGTTGAAAGCTACAAAATATGTAAGTTCTTTTGGGTATATAAATTAAGGTACATTTTTAATCTTTGCTCATTCTTCAGTTTGTTGTGCATAATGTCTGTCGGGATAGTCAGCTCCAAGTAATATTTCATGTTAAGTAAAATAGAAAATGAGATAGCATCATCACACAACTTGTTGCTTTGCCAATTTATGCCATAGAATATGTGGACACAGCTCACATCTGCAAGTTTTCTGTTTTGGTTGAGCTCCTAAGGCAAGGAAATTAAATGGAGGGTATAGTAATCAGTGGAAGCAAAATAGTTCCTGAAGAAGAGAGGTTAGCTTACTTTGGCTACTTACGAAGCTGCTCAACAAGGACAATTGGCACAGACCGATGCAATCATCTGCTTCTCAGCTGTAGTGGGCTCAAACTACTGTCAGACATAAAGAAGGAAAGGTGATTTGATTTAAGGAGTAGAAGAATGCCAGTTCCCCTGCTGTGTTAGCCCCTCCTTGCTGTGTTAGCCGCACTTCACGTATCTGCTTGTGGAAACTATGTTTTGTAAACCTTTGCATTAAAAATGCACCAGATGCTGAATGGCAGGAAACTGGGCTGGGGGTTGGCGGGTAGGCAATATGAACTGTTTATTGTCTGCTGCCTTGAAGACCCAACACAGGCATTTAATCATTTTCAGATGGAATTATTGTGTACAATTGGGACTGAGAATATAGCTATTACCCCATGTGCTTCAAACAAAAACATTTTAATAGGTAATACTGAGTCTAATACGGTGCACGAGGAAAGGTCTATTAGAGTATGTTCACGTCTTTAGATGTCTGTAGATGCTATGTCCTGCAATCTGAAGGATATTTTTGAAGGATTTCCTCAGTCATTAACAGGAACAAATGGCATTAAAACCAACAGCAGACAACTTGTTGCTTTATTGACAACAACTGCTGGCAGTGGAAACTGCGCACATAATAGAGTACCTCGTCTTAATTATGGATAAAGAAAACTTGCTAACTGTTACTACTCTAGTTCTGGCCAAGTCACCAAACTACACTTCAGGGGCTGGAATTCTGATTATGTAAACTTTTAATGGCCTAGCTGATTAGACTTGGAGCAATGCCGTGGCGAATAATCGGGCTGCTGCATTGTCGAATGACAGCGAGCAAAGAGGCACTTGCAGATCCAACTCATTATCTACAAAATCAGAAGAAATATTTTAATTACAACTGAAGGTAAAGAATATACCACAAATAGTTTTTTTTTGCACAGTGCAATTGCTTGTCAATCGCTATTATCGACAGGGAATTCTGCTAAATTACTGTTTATGTATTTAAATATATATATTTTTATTGAAGAAGTAAATTACTTATTCACACCAAAGAGTTGAATCAAGTCAATATATTGGCCAAAGCTTTTGGAAGAAAGCCAGGCACTCCGCAGTGCTCGTGGTCACATTCTCAATTGTACAATGGCTGTTAGCCTCTTTTATACATGTACACACTTGGTTAGTTCCTCATTAGCTTGGGGGGTTACATATACGACCAATTAGGCCCCGCTAGCAACAATTAGCTTCCAATCATATTCCTCTGAAACCATTTTTTTATCTAATATCCACAACTCCTTGTCCACATTACAAGGATAACATGTGTCTCAATAGTTAACGGTCAGTTTGTCAGAAACAGAAAGACTCAGCAATTAATCGGAACATTGCAGATGTCAGTAGGTCAGTTAGAGAATGACTCGCCAGTAACCGTACTTATCAGGTCATTGCAGAATTAGATTGCCATGGTGAGTAAGCTAGTATAGAATGACTCAGCAGTCCACACTATTGCAGGCATAAGTCAATCATTGAACAAAATAAAACAGAGAGATTCTTAATGAATAAATGAATAACCTCTAATGTAAATTTCCTTTAACAATCCTTCCTCTTGGTCAATAATTGTGTTAACAATTCTTCAGACCAACAATATTCCGGTTGCTGTCTTGTTTGCATTTCTTACATAAACACATCATCATATTTGTCACCCCCTTTTTCCTTGTCGTCTTCTTCTCCGTCTTGGTCAGTGGTGTACATTAACAGGATGTCTTCTTGGTGATGGGCCGAGTCTACTGGCACCATCTGAGCCATAGCCATTTTACAACACATATTAAGGCATCCAATGATTATACAGCATACAATTATAATAACGACAAGTATTATCAATCCATGCATCAGGTAAGACCCCCATGACCGAGCTATGAGAGCTGACTCTGAGCTGGCTCTGAGCTGACCCCGTTTTTTTAGGATTTATATCCCCCTTCTAATTGTCCCTGATCTTTGTCATTTGTGTGTACATGTCGTGATTTTAAATTGTGCACCAAAATCAATTGTAAATTTATCCATATCTCAGACGAGTGCCGATAGACTCTTTTTCATTCTTCCCTCAAGTCCAATCAGCGTGAACCATAGCTGTAGCTGCGCAGGAAGGTAACACAATGGCTATATCCGTATGTTCCACTACCTCCAAAGCATTTTACTTCTTTGGGGTGGCAGCACAGTAGAAGCTTCCTCACGTCCCTTAGAAACAGCACACAACTCAGTCCATCAGTAACCAAAAGGGCCTTGTCCATCACTGGCTGTCTAGTGTCCCATTTTTCCGCCATCCAAATTGCTTTCCGTTTCTCATTGGAATGGTAAATTATGATATCATGTACTATCCACTGATTCCCTTGCTTCATTAATTTAAAAGGTTCAATCAAACCTGCTTCTATTCCTGACTTCCTCACATTAATGTCTAACATTGTCCTGAACCGTGTACGTCTGCCAGCCCTGGTTTACATGAGACAATAACTTTCTGCTAAGTTTCCTTCAAATCCCTTTCGTTCATTATCATTTCCCTTACAACATGAAGTGTATATTTGTCATTATAACGTTTGCAACATAATAAGCCAACAGTAGTCGCAAAACCACCCCTAGGACATTAATAGGCACATATAATACATTCAACTTTTGGAGTTACTACCCAATTGAATCCATAATTTACATGACATTTCTTCTTTAATAACTATTACAGCTCTCCAATGCAATATTGTTTGCTGCATTGGTTACACATTTCTCGCCGTGGCATCAAGCTGCAAAAATTCTTAAACTATTGTCATTTAGCATGTGGGTGTTCCTCGTCAGTCGCTGCTGTCTGCCGAGACCCTTAATAACTCCACCGCGTAGTACGTGCCCCGCGGAGACCGTAGATCATCCATTAGCTGATGTCCAGGACACATGTCCAGGTAGAGATGTGAGACTGAAGGTTTCACTGCTCAGTAATAATTTGATATTTTGATTTGTTTCTAACCCGTAAAGCTTTCCTTCGGCTCTATCATTTAATTCTCTCAAATATGTAGCCAATTGTATCATTAGTTTTCCCCCAATACTGTCTAAAATAGTTTTCTCTGGAGTGTAGTTCTCTTTTCTTCGGCCGAACAAGTATGTCTGTATTATTTTTTCCATCTGAAAAATCAAATGAACAGGTGTACTTTCTCTTTGTGTTTGGATACTCCAGAAGTGCCCTCTCCAGGATTTACGGATTTCCTTTGCCATCATTTCTTTCCTTTTTATTTATTTATTTTAAATGGTTTGTTGTCCTTATCATTTATGTACATCATACAATAAAGGCCTGTTAAGCCTCCTCCTTCTGTCATTGCACCCCTGAGTGAGATTCGAAGAATCGCAAACTCCTCCTCTTTTGCTCGCTCAGTGATCCAATCTGGTTGAAACCTTACCTTGATACATTTTGGGTATTGCTACTGCTTTTACTTCAAATTCTTTATTCTTGATTATGACCGGATCGTTATGAAGGTAAGTTCCGAACATGACATTTTAACTTTATCATCTGTCCTATCAATGCTGCTAACGGGTTTTTATTCACCGTCTTCCCACCAATTGGGTCATGTGTTTTAATTGTGATACAATTTCTTTTGCCCCAGACACCATGCTTCTCTATTTCAACTGTATTTTTACCCAAATTCTGAACAATTGTGGCTTTACCTTTTACAGTGTCACTGATTACTTTGCCTGTGGTTTTAGTTGGTTGCTTCACCCAAATGTCCTCTGCATTATCAATTGGATTTAATATCTTAATTTTTCCTGCATCTATTTTCATTAAATCTTTCCTGCCATCAGATTCTCATTTCCTGATATGGCAAGTAATTCTCCTAATCTAATTTCTGGTCCACTATCTTTATTCCCTAAAGCTCCTTCTACGATGTATTTAACATTCCAAACATCATGGGTGCGATTCTCCACCACCACGCCGAAGTGGCCGCGCCGTCGTGAACGCCGTTGAGGTTCACGACAGCGCGGAACGGCCCCGGTCCCGACCGATTCAGGCCCTGACAATGGGACAGTATCGGGGCCGCGTCATCTACCCGCGCCAGGCCTTGTCGCCCGCGTAAAAGCGGCGCCAAATAGATGACGCGGCCGGCGCCGCATAATGGACATCATCTGCGCATGCGCGGATTGGCCGGCGCCAACCCACGCATGCGTGGTTGCCGTCCTGCCCAAATCCGCCCCGCAAGAAGATGGGGGACGGATCTTGCGGGGCCGCAGAAGGAAGGAGGTCCTCCTTCAGAGAAGATGGCCCAATGATCGGTGGGCACCGATCGCGGGCCACCCCACATTCAAGGTACCCCCCGGTGCAGGATCCCCCCTCGCCCCCCCCACAGGCCGCCCCCCCAGCGTTCACGCATCGCTCACGACTGTAGCGACCAGGTGTGGACGGTGCCGGGGGGAACCCGCCGTTTTGGCCTGGCCGCTCGGCCCATCCGGGCCTCAGAATCGCGGGGGTGCCGGAGAATCGCCATTTTGGGTATCTCCGGTGATTCTCCGGCCTGTGGCCCGCAAAACCCGACCGGCCTGTTCCCGCCGCTTGGGAGAATCACGGGAGGGTGTCAGACCGGCGTCCCCGGAAATTTCGGCGGCCCAGGTGATTCTCCCAACTGGCGTGGGAGTGGAGAATCGCGCCCCATTTGTTTTTCCTGCTTCTGAATTTCGTGTGATCATTGGACACTAGGACCCTGGTGGAGCTATGCCGTGTCAATTTCAAAGTAACTTCCTGCAAGCAGCTCTGACTGCTGCCGAGTTAACTTCTAATTGATGTGAAACTCGGTTTTCTAAAATCCAACATTTTAAAAACTACAAACACCAAAGGAAATTCACAAATCCTTATTGAACACACACACATTTACCCACTTTGGTTTTGCAAATTCGGGGATAAAGCTTTCTAACTCCTCTTACAGTTGCCGGGCATGGCATCTGTTGTAACGCTCTCTTCCGGACTACCGGCATTTCTTTGGGTCCTTGTGAGATTAAATGTCCTAAATATAGCGCTCTTTCTTTTCCAATTTGCGCCTTTTTGGGACTCACTTTAAATCCCGCAGTGTTCAATTCGCTTAACACCACATATAATGCCGCCCTGTGTCCGGACTTGGATTCCGAGGCTATCGGTATATCATCTACATACTGTAATATTGTACATATTCTTTCATTCAGTCATTCCCCATTATTGTTCCCTGATTACATTGGTATATACTAGTTATTTATTTCCACCAGTGTGGTTTTGCTTCGATAGGCGGATGTTTTATTTCCTCCTGTCCCGGTTATATAACTCATTCTATCGGAGGTAGACAGGGGGAGGTCGGTAATAGATACAGATGCACCCGTGTCCACCAGCATCTCACCTTAGTGCCCCCCCCCCCCGCCCCCCGGGATACATAAATCCTCCCGTCCTTTATGCTATTAATAATGAGGGCCGCAGATTATCAGTCTATCTTTTCCTCGGTCCCCTCTTTGTGTTGCAGTGACTGCAAAGGGGTCCTCCATTCACAGATCTGTTTCCTTTCTTTGCTTGTCGACAGTTCTTCGCGAAATGTCCCTGTCTGCCACAGTTGTAACATTTTTAATTTGGCTGTGTCGCACCTCCGTTACCAGAAGCACTAATGTTTTCTTGTTTTATTTTTATTTGACGTTTCTCTTCTCCGCCGGTTAGTCCACACGCCCACTCTACTAGTGCATCATACCCTCGGGGTGTGACTGCTCCCATTTTTAAGATGGTCTGGTGGTTACTTGGGAGCCCGTCTTTAAATGCTTGGATAAAGGCACGATCAGCGCGTGCTGGGTTTACTATTCCTCAAAATTCTTCGCAGACCTGGAACAATCGTTCCCCATGTTCAGAGGCTCCCTCTTCCTTTTGTTGCTTAGTTGTGGTAAGCAATTGGTTGGGGCGTTACGCAGGGCGGTTTGTACTGCTGTTTTAAATGGGGCGAAGTTCGCCTGTTGGGCGTCTACTTCGGTAAGGAGGGGTAATGCCTGCATCCAGACTCCAGTTTGGAAGCCATTTGTGTTGCCTGGACCATTAACCAGTCTCCATTTATCCTGAGGGCATGCGGCTCTAACTAATTGGTGAATGTCCCGCAAATGTAATTGATGTCCTACCCATACGGTGTCTAATTCTGCCCACAATTTGGCATTTGCACTTCGTGGTTGTAATTTGCCCAAGGAGTCCAATATTTGCTGTTTTTCCCCAGGGGATGAAGGGTTTATAAGTTGGCCTCGGTTGTGCGGCAGTTCCTGTCCCGGTTATCGGGGCCATATTACTTTCTTCAGTATCCCCCTGAGGTAGGGAAGGGGTTGTTACCTCATGTGTTGTCTCATAAGGTGGAAGGAGACCCCAATGATTGTCCTCTAACAGTTGATTCCTTTTCTCTAATTCCCTTACCCTAGATTCTAATTTCTTTATCTTATCTTTGTACTCAGACCATTTTTTGGTAGAGGCTGTTACCTGTTCAAGGCTAGATTCTAATTGGTGTACTAACAATACTTCTGCTTTCTTTGTTTTATATTCCTTTTCCCCATCTATCCAATTCCTTTGTTGTTCCAATGTCTGAGAGACATCCCAACCATCTTTCTACATCTTTTTAATTAATGAGTGTCTGTCGGTCATGTACTTATTTATCAGTGACCCCGTCGTTCCCTGTTTCACTTCCTCTCTTGCCATTTGGGTGCAATTTTTATACTCACGATTATCCCCGAGTCTCCAGATCGTGTTTATCCACCGGAGAGCGCTCTTCAACCATCGGTATTTAGAGCGCCTTTCACTCCCCCCCCCCCCAGCCACGTCTTTCTCTCGGGGGTCGTCGTCACCCGAGTCCGACAAACTCTGGAATGATCAGTTCTCTCTTGCCATGTACACACGTTGAGATGAAAGTATACTTACTATCGTATCTTGTTCCGACCTTTGACCGCTCACACACACTTTCTCACAGCTGCCTGAGTCTCCCTCACAAGTGCTCTTTCTCCAGTCCCGACACCCACTTCAGGGTCCTGACCTTCGTGTGAGAGGATTTCCTCCCTTAACAACCGGTCTAAGGCTGTGTGTTAGGGACCAGCACTTCCTCGTCCTTAGGTTAACTCAGGTAGTTACCATTCTCTCAGTCACTGAACCTTTCATGAATTGACTCAAGTCTTTACCACTGTTCGGTTATTCTGTCCCAGCTCTCTCAAAGGGGTGGCCAGCCGCTTTAGTCGGGAGACAGATTCCCATCCTCATCGCCAAGTGAAGTGGTAAATAACTTATTCACACCAAAGAGTTGAGTCAAGTCAATTTATTGGCAAAATCTTTTGGGAGAAAGCCAGGCACTCCGCACTGCTCGTGGTCACCTTCTCAATTGTATAACGGCAGTTAGCCTCTTTTACACATGTACACACTTGGTTAGTTCCTCATTAGCTTGGGGGGTTACATATACGACCAATTAGGCCCCCCTAGCAACAATTAGCTTCCAATCACATTCCTCTGAAACCAATCGTTATCTAATGTCCACAACTCCTTGTCCACAATTATAAGGATAACATGTGTCTCAATAGTTAACAGTCAGTTTGTCAGAAACAGACGGACTCAGCAATTAATCGGAACATTGCAGATGTCAGTAGGTCAGTTAGAGAATGACTCGCCAGTAACCGTACTTATCAGGTCATTGCAGAATTAGATTGCCGTGGTGAGTAAGCTAGTATAGAATGACTCAGCAGTCCACACTATTGCAGGCATAAGCTAATAATTGAACATAATAAAACAGAGAGATTCTTAATGAATAAATGAATAATCTCTAATGTAAATTACCCTTTACATTATTAAGAAACTTTTGTCAAATATAACACCATCACAACCATGTTAAAACAACACTTACAATATATTAACCTCTCCAGCCCCCAAAACCAAACACTAAAAGAACAAAAAACAATGCCCCCCAATCCCCACCCACTAACATCTGACGATGACCAGCTCCCTGAAGTGGGAAATGAACATCTGTCACCTCAAATAGAACCCTTCCGTCAATCCCCTCAGGGGGTCACAATTAATATACTTAATTTTTTCTAAATGTAAGAACTCCCATCAGGCCGATTAGCAATGCCGTGTCACTGGGCGGGACCAAAGACTTCCATCCAAAAAGCAGCTGCCTTCGAGCTATGAGCAAGGCAAAGGCCAGAGCATTTGCCTTTGCCCCCATTTGCGGCTCTGGTAAATCTGAAACCCCAAACATAGCCACCAATGGGCACAGCTCCAACTCAACCCCAAGAATTCTCGACATAGTGCTGAAGAAGGAGACGCAAAAACTCATAAGTTGAGAACAAGACCAGAACATGTGCGTATCGGGTGGCACGGTAGCACAATGGTTAGCACCGTTGCTTCACAGCGCGAGGGTTCCCAGGTTTAATTCCCGCTTGGGTCACTGTCTGTGCGGAGTCTGCACGTTCTCCCCGTGTCTGCGTGGGTTTCCTCCGGATTCTCCGGCTTCCTCCCACAAGTCCCGAAAGTGCTTGTTAGGTGAATTGGACATTCTGAATTCTCCCTGAAGTGTACCCGAACAGGCACCTGAGTGTGGCGACCAGGGAATTTTCATAGTAACGTCATTGCAGTGTTAATGTAAGGCTACCTGTGACACTCGTAAAAATATTATTAGATTATGTATATGTGCACTGGACCCCTAGAACGCCGACCGCACTGATCATCTACTTCCGAGAAGGACCTAATCATCTGTGTCCTGGTCAGATGTGCCCTATAAACCACATTAAACTGAATCAGGTTGTGTCAGGAGGTGGAGTTGACCACAGCCTCCCTTCAAACACCTGGACCAGCTCCCCTCCTACTTCCACTTAACATCCTCTAGTAGCACCTACTCCGTCGACACGAGACAACTGTAAATGTCCAACATCTTCCCTTCTTCTACATCCACCACCAAAAAAACTATATCCATCAATGAGGGCAGGAGCACCAAGGGGAAGGAAGAAATCCCCTTCAATACAAAGGCGCATACCTGGTAATACTGAAACAGCTCACGAAAGCCGGTACTTGCCCACCCACTCCTCAAAATCAGCGAACGTCCCATCCATAAACAAATCTCCAAACGGCTCCAACCCCTCCTCCCTCATGTCCCAAATTACGAATCCAGGGCCACCCGTACAAAACAGGGGGCAGGATTCTCCGTAGCCCAACGCCGAAATCAGGATCGACGAATGGGCGGAAAATGGCTTCCAACGCCGGATTCGGGGCAGCCGCCTGTTGGCGACACTCCGCCCACTACAAATCGGCGTCATCGGGACACGCGCAGCGCGCAGTCGCAAGGTCGTTGGCGCGTCATCAGCCAGCCCACCCGCGATGCTCCACCTCCGATGATCTGAGTTCCTGACGGCACGAGCCACGTGTGATCCCAGCGGTTGGGAACCTGGTGTGCCAGCTGCTGACAGTGCCCAGGGCTGCCACACTCGTCCGGGATCCATGCCCCTGGCCGTGGGGCTGCTGCTAGGGCTGGGGGGAGTGGTGGGGCATGGCCAGGGTTGGGCTGTGGGGTCGGGGTGGGTGGGTTAGGGTTCCAGCACAGCCGGCGCCATGTTTTCCGGCGCGACCGGTGCTACTCGTCAGGCCTGCGGATGCGCGGCCCTGGACCCGGTGATTCTGCGGCCATTTTCCATGTGATCCGCGGGTGTTCCACGTGGCGCCGGTGCTAGCCCCTCACCGGTACCAGAATTGGTGAGGGCTTTGTGTCGATTTTCTCGCCTTGAATCACTCGCGGATTCTCCGTTGGAGCTGGCATTTAGCCTCAGGAACGGGGAATTTCGTCCAATGATCCTCACAAATTGGGGCCAACAATAACATAGCACCCAGTTTAAAATGCTGCCTAAACTGTCTCCATATTCTCAAGATGGCCACCACCATTTAGCCAAGGAGAGCAGAAGAGGAGATGTAACTAAGAGTCTGAAACTGGAGCCTCTGCAGGCATCTGCTTCCATCCGTCCCCACCCAGACTCCATTCCCCTGTACCACCCCTGCACCCTCTCAATACTTACCACCCAATAACAAAATAATAAATTGGGCAAAGTATAACCCCCCCCACCCTCCCGCCCCCCCCGCCCCTCCCCCCCCCCCCCCCCCCCCCCCCCCCACCCCCGACTGCCTATCCCTTTGCAAAACCGCCCTGTGAATTAAAGTGGTCTTACCCACCCAAATAAAATAAGATAATGGGCTGGATTCTTCTGCCACGCCCATTGCAAGACTGTCACGGGTGGGATGCAGTCCAGGTAAATGTCCATTGGCCTTGGGCGGGAATTTCCGATCTCTGGGCGGACGTGGCCGGAGAACCTCGTCCAACATCTTACTGACTTTCATGAAGAAAGATCTAGGCAGGAAAATTGGAAGGCACTGAAACAAAAATAGAAACATTGGAAGGATATTCATTTTTTCCGACTGAACCCTACCCGCCAAGGTCAGCGGGAGGTTTTAATTACTGTTTATTTATAACCGGAATAAGGATGAAATATGCACCAATAACTACTGGATAAAAAGTAAGCTAACCTACTACCCATCTGAATGCCCCAGCCTCTACCCACACATACAAGACAGAAGGGGGAAGGGGTGAAAATAATAAGCCAGGAGATCAAAAGATAAGGGTCTTTCCTTAAATGGTGGTCAGCATCATGCTTTCCTCCTAGCACGCTGGTTGATCAAAGCCAAAGATTTTGGTAATGGTCTTTGCAGAGTCATTCATTTAGTACTTACAAGCAGGAGGCTTTCTTCTGGAGAGACACATTAGCTTTTATTAAACTGGGCCTTCAACTGGAAGGTTCACATTCAGGCCTATTTCATTCCAGAGAAACTGGGCTGGACTCTCCAATTTGAAGAATAAGTGCTGACGCCGGCATGGGAACAGTGGCGATTAACGCCCGAACAAACGGCACAAAGTCTGCACTCCGCCTGGTGGGGGGCTGGCAGGCACGGAGCGTAAACCCCCCAGTTTTACCAGCGGATAAGGCTGGAGAATTGCCGGGTCCGTGGCCGCACATGTGCACGGCGGTGGTCTGCAGCGGCCGCGCCATGCATCATGGTGCCGGCCACGTGCGGACCCAGCCTGCCAAAAACTGCCCTCCCTTAACCAGGCTCGCCATCCCCGGACCACCCCCTACCAGTGCCCTCGGCACCCGCCAAAGCTCCCCCTGCCCACGGAGCAGCTCCCACCCGACTGTGGCGGCACTGGACTCAGTCCACAGACACCATGCCGGGTTCCGTAAAAAAAATAGGATAAGTGTTCCACGCCGTCGGAAACTCTTCCCATCAGGGGCTGAGCATCGGGGTGGGCCTCAGGTGAAGTCAGGAACAAAGCAGTATAAAATGATTTATTGAGGTGTAGCTTTCTTAATTGTGCCAATGCAAATCAGGATGTAAAGCCCATGGGCTGGATTCTCCGTTTTTGGGATTATGTCCCCACGCTGTCATGAAAACTGTGGTCTTTTATGCCAGGAAAACTAGCCTCGAAAGGCCAGATTCACAGCCTTGCAGGGGGCGAGCAGGCAGCTGTCATGGAGCCTGCAGTTCCAGCTGCTTATACGGCCCCTTGCACTTCCGGGTCAGAGGCCGCGCATGCGCACGGCAGTGGCCTCCAGAGGCCACACCGTGCTCAATGGCGGACTCAGCTCGCGGACCTGGACCGCCGAAATAGAGCCCCCGATCGGCCGCTCGCCCGACCCGGACCGCCCGCACACCCCAGTCCCGAATAAGGCCCCTGCTGCCCTCTGATCGGCCCTCCCTCGACTGTGGCGGGCGTGGACTGAGTCCGCAACCGCATCGCGAGTTTCCCCAACGGCAAGACCACATTAGAAATACGCTGTCGGGAATTCGGCCATTCGGGGACAGAGAATAGCGGGGTGGGCCTCAGGTGATGGCTACTCGGCGTGGCGTACTCCCCGGGGAGCGGGGGGCGGAGAATCACGGAACTGCCGGCAGTCCCAATTTTGGCGCGGGGTGTGGAGAATCCAGCCCCATGTGTGTTACATGCAGGGAGTTACTGGTAAATGAAATTTTAAAACACTCAAAGCTGCAAAGGCATGACGAATTCGAAGACAACCCTCTTGATTTTCTTCAAAGGACGCAGCAAGAAGCTAAGTCATCAGTTGAAGTCCTTAGCAGAAGTGTAACATTAAATGACAAAGCAAGTGAGACCATGAGGATCAATCAGGCTCACCTGTTGCATTAAAGGTAAGAAATAATGGTGGGTCGCAAACGTCAGCCAGCGTGTGTCCTGAAGGTTAGCCAGTTGGTAAAAGTGGGTCCCGGGAAACATTTTGGGAAAAACACTGCCCTAGTCGGTGAACCTGGAGGCGATTTGAGCGTCCGTGCGTGCTAGCCCAGCCACTCACGAGCCCCATGTCCTGCCCATCATCGCCCTCCCCCGTTTTTTTAAATTTTGAAATTTCCACATTCCCCTGGCCCCTCCTTCTTGGCTGCTGGAAAAGGCATTGTCCTTCGCACAGCAGGGCAGAGGCCAATTTCAAATCTGTACAAACTCATTCTTCGGCTCCTGCCCCTTTGGATAGAGTATACGAGAACTGAGTGGAGGAGCTAGGCTCTGTGCTTACTGAGGAGGTTTGGAGAGGAGCCCTCTACAGGGTGAATTCCACTTCATCCTGTGCGACATAGAATGCATTGGACAAAGGAAAGGATGAGTGGATTCTTTCAAGACATGGAGAACAAGTGTGACCGCTGTTCATTTACACTGGCTTACCACAGGCATGCGTTTTGGTCTTGCCCTAAGCGTGCTGGACACTGGGCTTCCTTTTCTTACACAATATCCAAGATTTTGCAGATAACTCTGCAGATAGAACCTTGCCCACTGGCTGCAATATTTGGGGTTTTGGACTCGCCGTCTTTCTACTCGGGGTAGAGGGCGGATGTTCTTGCCTTTGCTTCCTTATTGCCCAAGAGGCGCATATTACTCAACTGCAGATCTCCCTCACCACCCAAGGCACCTGCTTGGTTGAAAGATATGGGGCGGAATCTACGTTTCTGAGATCAAGTGTTGACGCCAATGCAGAACTCGTGGACTTTCGCGACAGAAACACTGGCGCCGCACATGGACCAATTCTGCTGCTATTTAGGGGTTAGCACCAGCGCCACTTGGAACACAATCGATTTTAGTGAGAAACAGTACCGGATTCACCAGGTTCCCGATTCACACTCGGGAGGCTGACAAGCTGCAGCCACATACACGCACATTATTCCCCACACACACCACCCCAGCCAACAAGATGGCAGTGAGGAGAGCAGCCCCGAGAGTGGAGGTGGAGCTCAGCCGCCGGAAAGGAAGTGAGACCCCTTAGTTGCTTTTCCCCATGACACATATGCCAATCCCCCTCTCCAAAGCACCCCCACCACCCTCACACCCATACCACACTCATGCCAACACCACGCCCACCCCCCAACCCCACCCACACGCCCACCCCACTCCCCCACGGCCCGCGGTCTAATCATGCGTCTTGTCTTGTGTCTGGCAGGACTTGCTGGTGATGGGGTGGGTCCATCTGGCGTCCTCCACCCCCAGCCATTGCCACAGCTGGGCCTCACCACCGTGAGCCAAGCACTGACGAGGAGAACAACTCGGACACCAGCCCTCCGCCCGAGACTCAGGAGACCCCAGAGCTCGGGTTGGAGGTTGACAGTCACTTTCCGTCATAGCAGTCTCCAACACCCTCCACCATCCTCAGTTGGGCACTTTAATGAAGAGGCTCCTGGGACACTATCTGGTGCGCAACGTGCAGTTGACCCGGTATAACAGGTGGACGTAGGAGCACCCGAGGGGGTGGATGGTCGGAGAAGGCTGATCCTAGGAATTAGCTATTGGCCAAATGGGTCTCGAGCTTCTGGAACAAAGAGTCCCATCTATAGTGGAGATGTAGCCGCAGAGCCAGGGACCACATGAGGGGCTGCCGGCGAGCATCCCGCACCTGCAGGTGCAGTTGGAGGAGCCTAACCATGCGCAGGAGCAGGAGGTGGTGCTGACCATGCATGCCATCCAGGCCAACACCGTACGGGTGGCGTCCGCAGAGGAGGCATTGGGGGCAGCGTTTTCGGCTATGGATCAGCATGTCCAAGGCCTGGGGCATTCTGTGCAGGTGCTGGCCGAGGCCCAGAACATGGCCACTTCACAGGCGACCATGTCCCAGAGCCACCTGGAAATCGCAGTGGCGCTCCTGAACGTGGCCCAGTCACAGCAGGCCATAGCTGGGAACATTGGCGGTATTGCCCATGTGCTGGCCGGCATGGCACGGACACAGACGGAGGTGGCCGAGTCCCAGAGGGAGTTGGCTCAGCCACTGGCTGCTGTGACACAAACCCAGTAGGTGGTGGCACTGTCACAGGGTGATGTGTCGCAGACCCAGGCGCAGATGTGCCACTCACTGTGTTCCATGGCTGTGAACATGCAGATCCTGGTTGAGACCAGAGTGAGCCTCCAGGACTGGCAGTGCCAGGTGACTGGGGAGCCTCAGGGGGTAGCTCCCGTCGCACCCCCATGGAGTAGCCCGGGGGCCATGGGATACCCCGAGGGAGGAGGAGGTGATGAGGTGGGTAACAGGCAGAATGGGGCGACATCACGTCACCCGGGACACCCGAGCAGCAGCCGGGCCCATCCAGGCCCAGTTGCCCCAGAAGTTTGCCGACAACGGAGACCCAAGTCGCAGGACAGGAATCACAGCAGGCCGCCTCCACTCCTGCTGTACTGTCTGGGGATCAATCTAGACGTGGCGTTCGGGCCGCTAAGGCCAGGAAGTTAGACACTGGTTAAGTTGGCACGGGTGCAGGACACAGTTTAGTTATGGGGGCTAGGGCACAAATCTGTATATATTCATTCACATTAAACACTTGTTGCTACCATTAAAACCTGCCTCGGTGCTCTGCCTGATGCGTGTGAGGGATGGGCTCTAATGCCCGTTGTCTGCATGGGGTAAAAAGCCGACAAGTTAACATGGTGCATACCCCTGTGCCCAACCAAGTCCATCGGGCTACATGGTGGCCCTGGTCAGCACTGAACGCTCTGCCCCCACATTTTCCCAACTTTTCCACAACACCCGATTCTCTATCCCATCGGGGAATGCATCAAAACTCTGAGAAAGAATTAAATGGAGAGATATAGGATGTTAAGGTCTGAATATGTCAATCCTTGGGCTCCTGGTGTAGTTGTTCAAAGCTTTTTATTCCTGTTAAATGTTTAAAATCAAATGATTTTACATGGACTTGGAGCACAACACAATTGTTAACACAGCGGTCATTAGGCTGCAGCAGAAAACTGCTTCTGACTTTTCTGTAATTATCACTTTACCCACGTGCAGAATCGAGGAGGCTGACTGTACCTCTGAAATGGTCAACTATCAACATTTTAAAAATCTATAAAACAAGTTTAAGCATGTTCAAAGTTGATGCAACTCAATGTGGGGAATGAGTGGCGTAGTGGTATTGTCATTGGCGTAATGATCCAAAGCCCCAGGTAATGCTTTGGGGAACTGTGTTCAAATCTCATCATGGCAGATGGACTCCATTAAAACCTGGAATTAAAATCATGGATAAGTTGCTCTGGAAAGTTTCCCTCTCTGAAATTTATGAGCTTTGCCAATGATGAGAAGTGGCACGTTTTCTATTTTGGACATTGTGCGCAAATCAAACCCAGCTGGGAAATAGCCTGTTTAGGATTGCAGCGAGACTCACTCCGTTCTGCTCCAACTATGCTAACTTCAGAGGTGTACTTCCTACTGAATGACTGTGACTTTGGCTTCTTAAACCAACCAACCTATGGCTTCTTCAAATAAAATTGTAACATGTCAAATTAAGAGTGGTTTGTGGTGTGGGACTCTGACATCTAGTCACAGGATTGAGACTTTCAGAACTCAGGAAACAAATCAGGTGAACTGAGTCAATGGAAGGGGGTCTTTACTGCGCTTCAACCCCAGCAGAATGCATACTGACTACTGTTAGAAACTATGAAAGGTGATCCATTTCAAGCTGTTGGTATAATTTACCTGGTTGAAATGTTCATGCACTGGCTGAGTGCAGTGATCGATGCGATTTTGCTCTAGACGCCAGCAACTGAAATATTCAGTAGCTATAAAATTTCTGTTCACTCTATTCATCTTGTATATTTTTAAATCAATATTTTAAATGAGTAAAGTCTAGGAAAGACTGATTTTTGTCCTAAGTACACTCCTGTGTGCATGTAGGTATTTTTGTTAACATAGCAAGTTGCTGGAAGGGAAGTGTTATCCTTAGACTTTCTTGCTCCTTCTAATTTACTAATTCATCTTGGAGGTATTTAATATGCATACTGGAAGTATTTAATCTGCACACTTTAAAAGTATGCTTTAAAGATGATTGGAGTGTATTGAAGCAAATAAAGATGAATTTTGGTAATTGACTATGATGTCTTAGGTTGTAACAAATGGAAACGGTTTTGCATGTGGAACATCTTTCTAAAGGTCAGTTCTGTCTAACCAAAACTTCCAGATCAAAGCTTAACTCCATGGCTTTGATCCCTTTTCCTGCCATGTTCACCCAGGCTTTCAGTTATTTTACATGGGAATTGATTAGTTTATTTTGTTTGGAGCAGGGAAGCGATTGAGAGCGAACTTCCTAAATGTACCGCATCTGTACTCCTGTTCATAAACAGAGGCATGCTTTCTTGACCTTCCAAAGTCGTTTTTAAAAACTGCTTTGTTCAGATTGCAATCAAAAATGATTTGTTGCAGCATCATTTTACCCTTGTATGAAACGGTAAAAATGTTCCTCAGCGGGTGATGCAGGTGCCTCGATCAAAAGATAACCTGTAAGAAATAAGGACCATCTCATTGGAAAGCAATTGGCTCCACACAAGGGGCGAAATTCTCCCCCAACGGAGTGATGTCCGCCGACTGGCGCCAAAAACGGTGCCAATCAGACGGGCATCGCGCCGGCCCAAAGGTGCCGAATGCTCCGCATCTTTGGGGGCCGAGCCCCAACACTGAGGGGCTAGGCCGGCGCCGGAGGGATTTCCGCCCCGCCAGCTGGCGGAAATGGCGTTTGTTGCCCCGCCAGCTGGCGCGGAAATGCGGCGCATGCACGGGAGCATCAGCGGCCGCCGACAGTTTCCCGTGCATGCGCAGTGGGGAGAGTCTCTTCTGCCTCCGCCATGGTGGAGACCGTGGCGGAGGCGGAAGGGAAAGCGTGCCCCCACGGCACAGGCCTGGCCCGCGGATCGGTGGGCCCCGATCGCGGGCCAGGCCACCGTGGGGGCACCCCCCGCACCCCCCCCAGGACCCCGGAGCCCGCCCACGCCACCTGGTCCCGCCGGTAAATACCAGCTTTGATTTACGCCGGCGGGACAGGCAATTTCTGGGCGGGACTTCGGCCCATCCGGGCCGGAGAATTGAGCGGGGGGTCCCGCCAACCGGCGCGGCCCGATTCCCGCCCCCGCCCAATCTCCGGTACCGGAGACTTCGGCAGGGGCGGGGGTGGGATTCACGGCGGCCAACGGCCATTCTCCGACCCGGCGGGGGGTCGGAGAATGACGCCCCTGATTCTTCCATGTACAGGATTGATTCCCATCTGCCAGACTGCACACTACCACAGGCTACATTATCACGGAGAAGAAATAAGAAATATGTCTTTACTGTCACAAGTAGGCTTACATTAACACTGCAATGAAGTTACTGTGAAAGGCCCCTAGTTGCCACATTTCAGCACCTGTTCGGGTACACTGAGGGAGAATTCAGAATGTCCAAATCACCTAACAGGATATAGAAGAGAAAGAATATTTGGTGACTGTTTTCATCGACGATGCCATTCATGTGTACACCAAGCCACTGGTTCTATCAAGCGAGCTACTGTATTGATACAAGACCCATCCCATAATGAAAAATAAATAAATCAGGACCCTTTTGAATATTGACAGTACCCATTTGAGACCAAGTGATGCTTATAAACAAAGTACCTTTTTCAACCACGGGATGTTGAATGTGTTCTTCTTGGTCACAGATTATGATCGAGGCCACTGGCTCATGGGAGAATGGATTGAATTGCAGAATATGCTCCACAAAATGCACCAGTAAAAACCCTGGAACCTTACATTAAAACAATTAAATTTAACTTATTCAGTCACCATAATTGAGTGGTCCGGATTATTTAAGGACGGAATCATGGAATGTGATCCCTGAAGTGCTGGTTAAAAATTCTAGCAGTCATGTAACAAAAACAAAATTGTCTTACTTGATCAGTGTAAACCAATGGCTCTGCTCATTATCCCCAAAACAAAATTGCTAAGAGCAATGTAGCACAAAGCACAATATTTTACAACCGTCACACCAGAAAAAACTCAACCATGTTAAAGGCAGTTTTGTTTTACTGCAAGGCGACTTATACAATTTAGCTTGTGAGTTATGAGGTTCCCCAACTAAATCCTTCAAAAAAGATGGGAACATTATGACAGTAAAATTGTTAAATGAATTTGCCTCAAACAGAAAAGCTGTTGTGTGTCAGCAATTTCTAACAAACCTGAATATCCCACTGAAGTTACAGTGACTAAATCGGCTCGCGCTCAGACCGCAAATCAGGGGCGAAATTCTCCAGTATTGGTGCGATGTCCGCCGACCGGCGCCAAAAATGGCGCAAATCAGTCGGGCATCGCGCCGCCCTAAAGGTGCGGAGTCCTCCACAGCTTTGGGGGCCGAGCCCTAACCTTGAGGGGCTAGGCCCGCGCCGGACTGATTTCCGCCCGCCAGCTGGCGGAAAAGGCCTTTGGTGCCCCGCCAGCTGGCGCGGAAATGACATCTCCGGGCGGTGCATGCGCAGGAGCGTTAGCGGCCGCTCACGGCATCCCCGCGCATGCGCTGTGGAGGGAGTCTCTTCCACCTCCGCCATAGTGGAGACCCTGGCGAAGGCGGGAGGAAAAGAGTGCCCCCACTGCACAGGCCCGCCCGCGGATCGGTGGGCCCCGATCGCGGGCCAGGCCACCGTGGAGGCACCCCTGGGGCCAGATCCCCCCCTGTCCCCCCACCAGGACCCCGGAGCCCGCCCGCGCCGCCTTGTCCCGCCGGTAAGAGAGGTAGTTTAATCCACGCCGGCGGGACAGGCATTCTAGCAGCGGGACTTCGGCCCATCCGAGCTGGAGAATCGCGCGGGGGGGAGCCCGCCAACCGGCGTGGCGCGATTCCCGCCCCCGCCGAATCTCCGAGAATTCAGCAACCGGCGGGGGCGGGCTTCACGCCAGCCCCCGGCGATTCTCCGACCCGGCGGGGGGTCGGAGAATCTCGCCCATGGTCTTCAATTCAGATTTTGTGGATTTTGGTGAGTCACCATTTTCATAATCAACAACTGCGGAAAACCTTGTTGCTGCAAAGTGTCTTGCAATCTTTGACGTTGCATCTGACAGCAGGAAGGGCAGCATGACAGCACAGTGGTTAGCACAGTTGCTTCACAGCTCCAGGGTCCCAGGTTCGATTCCCTGCTTAGGTCACTGTCTATGCGGAGTCTGCACGTTCTCCCCGTTTGTGTGCATGGGTTTCCACCGGGTGCTCCGGTTTCCTCTCACAGTCTAAAGATGTGCAGGTTAGGTGGATTAGCTATGCTAAATTGCCCTCAGTGCCCAAAAAGGGGATATGGTGGAGGTGTGGGCTTAGGTGGGGTATTCTTTCCAAGGGCCGGTGCAGACTCGATGGGCCGAATGGCCTCCTTCTGCACTGTAACTTCTATGTCTATGTGGAAAAACTGCAGGGAAATGGGAATTCAAAAGATTAAAAAACTGGTTAAAAAGAGATGACTGAGGGGACCCTGTTATCATTAGTTGAATGACAGGTTTTGTTGCCATTGGCTGAATGGTGGCTCCATAATGCTAGGTAGGGTGTTCAAGACTGTCCCAGTGACAAAGGAGGTTTGGCGATAGGCACCCAAGTCAGGATCATGGATGGCGTTTTCATTTTTTTGAAATGTTCATTCACAGGATGGAAGCCTCATCGGCAAAGCCATCATTCATTGCCTATCCCTAATTGCCCTTGACAATGTGCTGCTAATCCGCCTTCTTGAACCAATGTACCCAGAGTGCTGTCACGGGGGGAGTCCCAAGATTTGATCAAGTGACAAGCGATATGTTTCCAAATCAGGGTGATGTGTAACTTGGAGGGAGACTTGCAGGTGCTGGGTGTTTCCATGTGTCTAATGTACTTGTCCTTCTCGGTGGTACAGATGGTATGGGTGGCGGATTTGGACGGTGCTGTTGAAGAAGTCTTGGCAAGTTGACGCCGTGTGCACCTTGTAAATGGAACATCCTGTTGCCACTGTGCATCAGTGATGAATGGAGTTGATGGTTAAGACGGTGGATAGGATGCCAATCAAGCAGACTGCTTTGCGCTGAATGGTGTTGAGTTCCTTGAGCGTTGTTGGACGTACACTCATCCAGGCAAATGGAAAGTATTCCATCACACTCCTGACTTGTGCCTTGTAGATTGTAGAAATGTTTTGAGAAGTCAGGGGTTGAATTTTTCACTGAGAAAGATACAACCTCTGCTGCTCTGTTGCCATGGCGTTTATCTAACTAGTCTAGATAGGTTTCTGGACAATGGTGACCTCCCGAAGATGTTGATGGTGGAGCAGGAGCATTTACGATGGCAATGCCACCTGTTAACAAGAGATAGATAGATTCTTTCTTGCTGGAGATGGTCGTTGCCTGACTCTTTCTGCTTTTACTTGCCACTTATCAGGTCAAGTTTGAATGTTGTCCAGGCATTCTGGGCGCAATCTATCCAAATCTGTTCTAAGTGTTCTAGGGAACGGGAAATGCTGGGTATTTCCTGACAGCCTACCAACCGAGGCCGTCACCGTTATCTAACGTTATTTGATCCATTTAACGAGGCTTCACGCTGCAAATGACTATCCCGCCGGCTGATTCGCTGGGACTATGTTCAGCACTTCCCTGCTAACGAGGGAGAGCAGCACTTAAACCAGTCCCGCAGATGAAACCCCAAACAGCATGAAGCCATGCCATCGTACAGACCAACTCCAAGATTCGGAGATGCTGACCTGGCCAGACTATTGGATGCGTTGCAGTCCAGACGGGATATCCTGTTCCCCCGAGGGACTCGGAGGGTCAGCCACAGGGTGGCCAGTGTCACCTGGGAGGATGTGGCAGTGCTGTCAGCTTGGGGAGCATCACCAGGAAGACCGGCACCCAGAGCCGCAAGAAGCTAAATGACCTACTCCGGCCGCACAGAGTTGGCACCAGCCCACTGGCACTGGTCCCGCCTGTCGCCCCCCTGACTACGATGTACCTGGCACCACCATCGCCCAGCATCATACCATTTCCGAGCCCATCCATGCCCAGCAGTGGTGCCCACGCCTGCCTCCAGACCCCCATGCCCTCCCAATAGCGATTCATGAAGCGTGAGCTCACAATGCTCTCTGTGTGTCCCCGCAGGTGAAAATGGGCCAAAACAGAATTGAGAGGGCCCAGACAGACGGTGGGGTGCCAATCCCCAGGGTCCTCATCCCCTATGAGGAAATGCCTTGGAGGTCGCGGGGGTGGCCGAGGATAGACCGATCACCAACGCCGAGATTGGCCTCGTCTCACAGGTGCATATCAACCGGACTCCACACAGATGATCTGTCACAAGTGTATTGTTTATGCCTGAATGTTGATCCTCCCCTCTCACTGGCCACATGTCCATTCCCCCACAGGATCCACATCGGATGGTGCCAGCCCATCTGGGGTGGTCCCACCCGCCCCGCCTCCCACAAGAATACTGAGAGTATAGCTCCGAGGATGCCACCATCATCGCATCATGGCTGTAATTCCCACCCTCCACCAACGCAGAAACACACACTTCGATGGGCACAAGTAGTGGGCAGGCTTCTGAGGCACAATTAGGTGAGTACCACGCAGTTGCTGATGTACATCAGATGGAGGCAGGATCATCCAGGGAGCCAGCAGTCGGAGGTCTGCTGGATCCCAGGACCTGGCTGAGTCCCAGCCAGATGCTGGGCCTCTGGACCAGGTTTACGTGCAGCTGATGCATCTGCTCGGGTGTGGCCGCGAGATTCAGAGGGGGATTTCAGAGACATTCCAGCAGGTCCATAGCCGATTGGAGGAGTCCCAAAGGCTGAGGGTGCAGGAGATGGCACCGGCAATGCTTGACACTGAGGTCAACACTGCTAGGGTGACGGCCGCAATAGAGAGCCAGCAGCACGACATCAACAGTACTTTGATGTTTTGATGAAGGGAAGCTCATTGTTGAAGCAGCTGAAATGGTTGCATTGAGGGGAGGAGTTTAGAGGTGATGGTGTTCCCATGTACCTGCTGCTCTTGTCCATCTAGCTGGGAGAGGACGGCGGGTTGGGAGCTATACTGAAGAAGAAGGCCTTGATGAGTTGTAGTGCATCCTAGAAATAGGACGCACGACAGCCGTGGTATGTCGGTGGTGGATATTTAGACTAATGGATCAAGCGTCAATCATGTGAACTGCCCTGACCTGGATGGTGTGAAGTTTACGTGTTGCTGCAATTACTCCCTTAACAGGGCAAGTAGAGATTTTGCAATTGCATTTTTGAATTGTGTCTCTCGTGGGTGGAAGGGAGACTTTCGAGAATGAGGTCTTGAAACACCCAGCTTCTCATCTGTTCTGGTAGCAGTAGCTTTTTGTGTTCCTGGTCCAGTTGAATTTCTGGTCAAGGGTGAATTAAAGAATATTGATAGGATGGATTCAGTGATAAAAATGCCAATGATAGTCAGAGATTTTTTCACAGGGTAGAGGGGTCAATTACTCAGGGGCATAGGTTTAAGGTGCGAGGGGCAAGGTTTGGAGGAAATGTACAAGGCAAGTTGTTTACACAGAGGGTAGTGGGTGCCTGGAACTCGCTACTGGAGGAGGTGGTGGAAGCAGGGACGATAGTGACGTTTAAGGGGCATCTTGACAAATACATGAATAGGATGGGAATAGAGGGATACGGACCCAGGAAGTGTAGAAGATTTTAGTTTGGATTAGCAGCATGGTCGGCTTGGACTCATTATTTTTTAAACAGTCATTTCCCGGCACTTGTTTGATCCAAAGGTTGCTTGCTCGCTTAACAATCCAAACCTGATTCATAAAATATGAAAAATAATAGCTGCAATGAGCATTGAAATTAAAGCAAAATACCTGCAGATGCCGGAGGTCTGAAAGAAAAACAGAGGGGACGGGATTCTCCCTTTTGGGGACTAAGTCCCCACGCCCGCTGTAAAACGGGCAAGAATCACACCGGACTTTTTCCTCAAAGGTCCGGGGTGATTCTCCGTTTTCCAGAGGGCGAGCAGACCCCCGGCGTGTGTCCCGCAGCTCTGCATGCCGGCGGGGCCCGGCTAGCCAGACCGCGCGGCCGCGCAAGTGCACGGCGGCCGCAAGCGGGTCCGTGCGGCGGCCTACCTCGGTGTGGGCACCGCCAATATGGCGGAGCCACACAGCGGGCCCATGCGGAGGAAGGTAGGTCCCTCCAGATCGCGATGGCCTGCCGATCGGTGGTCCCCGACCACAGGCCTGGCCACCGCTGAGGCCCCCCCCGGAGTCAGATACCCCCTGCCCCCCACCAGGACCTCAGCCGCGTGTCCCAGCTGCCGCCGGGTGGTACCACATGTAAACCACGCTGGCGGGAGTTCGACCGGTTGACCGTTGAGAATCGGCACGGGGGCCTGTTCCAACGGCCCCCGACCGGCGCCTCGCCGACCGGAATACGGGCAGTTTTCTGGCACAGAGGGTTGGAGAATTTCGCCCAGGGTGTTGGAAAAACTCAACAGGTCTGGCAGCACTTGAGTTAACATTTCCAGCTAAATATACGTCTTCTTCGGAAGTTTGGATGCACCTGGAATTGTTTGCATTGCAGGAACTGAAATGAAATCAGGAAATTTCTGCACTTTCAGTTAATGCCCCACTCTCAGTTAATTCTACAACAGCGATTTCATTCATTTTGCAATTGGGAAAAAATTGCTTAGCGAAGTGACCAACAAGAAATGGGAACAGTCAGTCCATTTATTTAGAGATAGGAAAATAAAGGATTCTTCAATAGCTCTGAAACTAATTTATTTTCGCAATTTTTGTTAATATTTTTACATAAGCAAATTGGTAAAAATAAACAGATGAAACTAAATTCTGAGTCCTACTTCAGTGATGGATTGGGAACATTCTCATTTGATTTTGGTTTTGATTTTGATTTGATTTATTGTCACATGTACCGAAGTAGAGCGAAAAGTATTTTTCTGCGCCAAGGGATGTACATAGTAGACAAAAAAGAGGATGTTGGAATCATGTTGGGAATTCATACTTTCCAGATCGATACTTTGTATGAAGAAGTTAACGAGTAGAGTTTTTATTATTCAACAAATGCAAATTCCTGAAGCCAAGTGCTAGCCTCCTTATTTGCTGGGTTTAAGGTAATAAGTCTTTAGAAGATAATAACAATAATCGCTTATTGTCACAAGTAGGTTTCAATGGGGTTACTGTGAAAAGCCCCTCGTCACCACATTCCACCGCCTGTTCGGGAAGGCCGGTACAGGAATTGAACCTGCGCTGCTGGCATTGTTCTGCATTGCAAGCCAGCTGTTTAGCCCACTGTGCTAAACCAGCCTCCTCAGTAATGTAAAGCATTGTTTGAACTCTCTACAAGTGGCGGAAAGGTTTCTACTGAAGCCCCTTCAGTGGAGGTTGGTTGCTCCAGCCTGGGAAGGACCCTCTTCCATGGTTTCTCAAAAACTAGCATTTGACAGGTGGGGCCACAAGGAACTTGTTAGTGACTTCCCGTGTTTCCCATTCCTTGGTCCAAAGGATATCAGCTGGTAGATCTTGTTTGGGAAGGGTGATCCATGGGGTGCTGAGATGGAAGATGGGTTAAACAGATTATCGTGGAATAGTAAGTGAGGTGCTGCACAGATGTGTTCAACCAACTTGTGTGTTTTCATCAATCGGCGGATATGTGGGGAATGCTGTTTATGAGAACAGGAAGCCAGTGTAGGGATGTTGAGTGGAGGGTTCCAGTTATGATACACATTGTTGTGTTTGACTGAGTGTCCACAAGGTATGTGTGTGATAACCTTCGGCAGATAGTTGCACAGTACTCTGTCAAGGAGTGTAATAGGACAATTGCTGAAGAGTGTTATGGCAGTAGCACCCCACATAGTTCCAGCAAGTTCGGTTTGTAGATTGTTTCTGGTTTTTACTTTGTCGTTTTTCTTCAGATGTTCCCAGAAGGACAGAGTCCTACCTACCTTCCTGACAGAACCACCAGTCTCAACACTGAGCCACCCTCTGGCTTTATGCCAAAGGGCATGTTCCCCAAATCTTACAAATTAATGTTGAGGGTCTACTGACCCCCAAGCAAAACTTTATCGGATGTCTTGCCACCCAACACTGCAGTGACATCATTTGCCGAAGAGAGGCCCATATTGGAACTGAACAGGTAAGGTGAGCCTTGGTCACATAACTTCAACCTATAGGGCTTAGCTTTCAATATAGTCTCAGTATTTCTGCTGCAAGCATCAAGTTGTATTGCTGTTAAGATGCTGATGCACCTTTTAAAGGGGCACAGTTACTCAACTAAGCTAAATTTCCCAAAATAATTTATCAGTAAGATTTTCATGAAGAGAGTGATGAAAGAAGTTCACAGAAATGCCCTTGTGCAGACGTTTGTAAGACTGTGAAATCCTTAGCATGGGCACCTGCTCAGATAGAGGCCATTTTGATCGTGCAAGGGGAAAGTGGAGAAATATGCAGTGCTATGGGGAGAGTTCAGGGCATTGAATTGGAGCAGCCAAGGTTGCCAGTGGTGCTTGCCTGTGCTGTGGCGTTTTGCACCTCTCTCAGGGCTTCTGAATTGCAGGGGTTTCTTCAGACAGCTGGGTCATCCCTGCAGATGTGTGGGATCAACTCCACAGCGGAGCTGTCAACTCCTCTGTTTGCTCTGTGTGATAGTGGATTGCTGATAGCGTATCAAAAGTATTTAGATGAGGCCCGATTGTGAAAATGATTGCGTGGCACCAGCAGCATGTGCCTGACCCACTGCCTGCTCCAGTTGATAATCACCTCTTGCAAAAGATTTTCAGGTTTTGATTTTTCAAGCTTTGTGACGCAGTGGTAGGATCCCTACCTCTGGGCCAGGAGCTCTGGGTTCAAGTCCCACTTCAGGACTTGATGGCCATGGAAGGTATGTTCATAATTTGACCAAACAAGTTGATTATCAGCCTGTAAATCTTCCAATATATTGATGACAAGAGGTAAGAGTGGGAGGGTTTCCTGGCGAGCCATACTGCTGAAGGTAATGGCAAACCACTGCAGTTCTTTGCCAAGCATAATCATGGGTAATCCTATGGAAGCTCATGGTCACCAAGGCCCTCTGTGGACATGGCGCCTGAAGGAGATGGAAGATTTTCAGACTTACCTCACTAATGAGCAGACACAGTTCCTTGAGAGGGCAGCTGTGCCCATCTTTCAACAACAAGTTGTATTTACATGGCACCTTTAACATAATAAAATATCTCAAGGCGCTTTACAGGAACATTATAAAATAAAATTTGACAGTAGTTCACATGTGGCAGGTGACCAAAAGCTTGGTCAAAGAGGCAGTTTTAAGGAGCGTCTTAAAGGCAAAAGGTTAGGTGAAAAGACGAGAAGGCTTTAGGAGAGAATGGTACGGAGAGATATCCTAGCTGGGAGGTTTGCTGGAGTCACTCAGGAGGATTTAAACTAGTATGGCAAGATGTTGGAACCAGAATGTGAGCTTAGAAGGTGTAATAACTAAAGGTGAAAGAGAGAACCAAAATAAGAGAACAACATCATAAGTGTGAGAAGGGAGGTGGCCAATGCAGGATTGAGGATGTGTAATTAAATGCGCGCAGTATCTAGAACAAGGTAAATGAGCTTGTTGCGCATATTGAAATTGGCCGGTACGATGTGTGGGCATCACAGAGACGTGGCTGCAAGGGGATCAGGGCTGGGATCTAAATATCCAAGGATATTGATCCTATCAAAGGGATAGGCGGATGGGCAAAGGGGGCGGGGTTGCATTGTTAGTAAGGAATGAGGTTAAATCGAAAGCAAGGAGCGATATAGCATCAGAAGGCATAGAATCTCTCTGGGTAGAGTTGAGGAATCGCAAAGGTAAAAAGACCCAGATGGGAGTTATGTACAGGCCTCCTAGCAGTAGCCAGGGTGTGGGGCAAAAAATAAATGAGGAGATAGAAAAGGCATGTAAAAAAGACAATATTACAATAATCATGGGGGACGTCAATATGCAGATGGACTGCGAAAATCAGGTTGGATTGCACAAAAAGGAATTTGTGGAATATCTAAGAGATGGTTTTTTTGAGCAGCTTGTGACAGAGCCTACGAGTGAACAGGCAATTCTGGATTTGGTGATGTGTAATGAGGCAGACTTGATTAGGGAATTTAAGGTGAAGGAATCCTTAGGCAGCAGGGACCACAGTATGATAGAATTTACCCTGCAGTTTGAGAGGGAGAAGCTGCAATCAGATGTAACGGTATTACAATTAAATAAGAGTAGCTACAAAAACATGAGGAGGAGCTGGCCAGAGTTGATTGGAAAAGGAGCCTAGCAGGGAAGACAGTGGAACAGCATTGGCAGGATGTTTGGGGGTCATTCAGAAGGCACAACAGAAATTCATCCCAAGGAGGAGGAAACATGTAAAGGGGAGGACAAGGCATCCATGGCTGACGAGGGAAGTCAAGGACAGCATAAAAGAAAAAGAAAAAGCATACAAAGTGGTGAGGATTAATGGGAAGCCAGAGGATTGGGAAGCCTTTAAAAGTGAGCAGAGGACAACTAAAAAAGTAATAAGGGGGGGGAAGATGAAATATGAGTGCAAGCAAGATAGTGATATAAAGGAAGATAGGAAGAGTTTTTTTCAATTTATAAAAGGTAAGAGAGAGGCAAAAATAGACATTGGACCATTGGAAAATGTGGCTGGAGAAGTAATAATAGGAAACAAAGAAATGTCAGAGGAACTGAATAGTTACTTACATCAGTCTTCACAGTGGAAGACACCAGTGTGATGCCAGAGCTCCAAGAGAATCAAGGGGCAGAGGTGAGTGCAGTGACCATCACTAAGGGGAAGGTTCTGGGGAAATTGAAAGGTCTGAAGGTGGATAAATCACCTGGACCAGATGGACTACACCCCTGGGTTCTTAACAAAGTAGCTGAGGAGATTGTGGAGGCAATGATGGTGGATCTTTCAGGAATCATTGGAGGCAGGAACGGTCCCAGAGGACTGGAAAGTGGATAATGTAACACCGCTGTTTAAGAAGGGAGGGAGGCAGAAGACCGGCGATTATAGGCCAGTTAGCCTGACTTCGGTCATTGGTAAGATTTTAGAGTCCATTATTAAAGTTGAGATCGCGGAGTACTTGGAAAGTGCATGATCAAATAGGACTGAGTCAGCACGACTTCGTCATGGGGAGGTCATGTCTGACAAATCTGTCAGAGCTCATTGAGGAAGTAACAAGAAAGTTAGACAAAGGAGAACCCGTGGACATGATTTATTTAGATTTCCAGAAGGCATTTGACAAGGTGCTGCATAGGAGACTGTTAAATAAGTTAAGAGCCCATAGTGTTAAGGGTAAGATCCTGGCATGGATAGAGGATTGGCTGACTGGCAGAAGGCAGAGAGTGGGGATAGAGGGGTCTTTTTCAGGATGGCAGCTGGTGACTAGTGGTGTGCCTCAGGGGCACAGGGGCATCATGAATGATCTGGAAGGAGGAACTGGAGGCACTGTTGCTAAGTTTGCAGATGATACAAAGATCTGTTCAGGGACAGGTAGTATTGAGGAAGCAGGCGGGCTTCAGAAGGACTTGGACAAGCTAGGAGAGTGGGCAAAGAAGTGGCAGATGGAATACAATGTGGAAAAGTGTGAGGTTATGCACTTTGGAATTAAAAATGGAGGCAAAGACTGTTTTCTAAATGGGGAGTTGTTTAGGAAATCAGAAACACAAAGGGACTTGGGAGTTCTTGTTCATGATTCTCTTAAGGTTAATGTGCAGGTTCAGTCGGCAGTTAGGAAGGCAAATGCAATGGTAGCATTCATGTCGAGAGGGCTAGAATACAAGACCAGGGATGTACTTCCGGGGTCTATATAAGGCTCTGGTCAGACCCCATTTGGAGTATTTTGAGCAGTTTTGGGCCCTGTATCTAAGGAAGGATGTGCTGGCCTTGGAAAGGGTCCAGAGGGGGTTCACAAGAATGATCCCTGGAATGAAAAGCTTGGCGTATGAGGAACGGTTGAGGACTCTGGGTCTGTACTCGTTGGAGTTTAGAAGGATAAGGGGGATCTTATTGAAACTTACAGGATACTGCGAGGCCTGGAAAGAGTGGACGTGGAGAGGATGTTTCCACTTGTAGGAAAAACTAGAAGCAGAGGTCATAATCTCAAACAAAAGGGACGATCCTTTAAAACAGAGATGAGAAGGAATTTCTTCAGCCAGAGGCTGGTGAATTTGTTGCAGGAGGCTGTGGTGGCCAAACCACTGAGTGTCTTTAAGACAGAGATAGATAGGTTCTTGATTAATAAGGGGATCAGGGGTTATGGGGAGAAGACAGTAGAATGTGGAAGAGAAAAATATCAGCCATGATTGAATGGCGGAGCAGACTCAATGGTCTTTTGGTTTTATGTTAGAACTTAGCACCAATAGTTGAGAGCCCAAAATCACAGATTCTCAAGTTGCCAGAATCCAAGGAGTGCAGGAATCTTGGGCGTCATTCTCCGCCGGCGGGAGTCTCCGTTTTGCCGGCGCCCGGGGGCTTCCCGACGGCGTGGGGCTGCCCCACAATGGGAAACCCCATTGACCGGCCGGTGTTACGGAGACTCCCGCCGGCCGGTCGGAGCAGAAATGTGGCGGGGCGGGTAGGAGAATTTCGCCCCTTAGAGGATCATGGAACTTGAGGATATTGCAAAGATAGGGAGGGTGAGGCCAATGGAGGGATTTGAAAACAAGGATTGATAATTTTAAAATTGATGCTTTGCTTAACCAGGAGGTAATGTTGATCGGAGAAGACAGTGATAATGGGTGAACAGGATTTCTGCATCTTGGTTCAAGCAACACTCTGGGGGAAAGCCCAAAAGGTGTTTCGTACATTGGTGTGTTTCCGTGGCACTTTCCAGTCTTATCAAAAAGACAGATTTTATGCACAAATCCTTTCCCTTTTAAAAAAAAACTATTTTGAAAGGATACAATGAACTCAAAACTTTGCCTGCTGCTAAGAGTGAATGAAGCACAACATGCAAAACCTGACCTTGTGTGTAAACTCAACTGGAAACAGATGTTTTTGTTTTGATCAGTCCTTTTTAATGTCTGATGTTGCAGCTCAGGATAGAATTTCACAATGTTTTAGAACTTGCACTGATTTTAGATTAAGAGTGTACAGGTTACCGCTGACAATGCATCAGAAAGGGCAGTTAAATATCTGCGTGACAACGTTTTCATTTTACATTGCTAATTTGTGTTGCCTTGAACACAATCACCTGTCTTATCAATCAATTTACCAAAAATGCAACTTAAGGAACCTCAATTACTTTCAATACAAGTGTTCACATCTTTAGATGTTAAATAATGTGGTTCACAGTACTTTGAAGCTATAAATGGAAGTTCTGCTCTCAAACTGTTATAGTTCCGAAGCCTCCCTTTGAGGCACATGTTGTAATGTGCTGCTCCAAATATACTTCTCCAGCATTATCGTGGCCACACAAAGAAGAGTCAATGAGCATGACACTTGGACCCAAAACATTATCTGCCAATAGTGAAGCATAACGTGACAAACCCAAATACAAGCATGGCACTTAGATCACTTTATCCAAGGATCGTATCCTCTCCAATCACAAAGACCATCTACTTCCACACATGTAGCATAGCTTGGCTCCATCTTTGCCTTAATCATCGCCAGACTCAAAAGCTCCTTGACTGGCTTTCCTTCCGGTTTACTCTGTAAACTTCAGCTCTTCCAAAACTCTGTTACCCATATCAGGTGACGCTCACTCCTGTCCTTGCTGCTGTACTTTGGCCGACGGTATGCAATGTCTCCAATTTAAAATTCTCATTCTCACGTTTCAATCCTTACATGGCCTTGGCCTCATTTTTCTCTGTAACCTCGTCCATCCCTTTAAGTCTCCCTCTAACTCTCAGTTCTCCTGACTCTTATGCATCTTGCCTTCCTCTCCATTTGGTCGCTGTATGTAAGCCTACTTGTGACAATAAAAATTATTAGTAGTTGCCATACTCCGAAATTTGCTCCATTAAACCCTTCATCCTCTCCTTAAGAACCTTTACTCCTGCATCCAGTTTTGACTGATTACGCCTCTCTAAAGCACCTTCGGTCATCTTTTTTGGCATTAAACATGCCACAAAATACAAGGAAACTCACTTTGTTTCCATTATCTTCACAGAATTTGTTTAAAGGGCCTCCTGGGTCCCTGGTGAGTAGAGGATCTCTCCCTCCCCTCCTGTCCACCTGCTGCACCAAGGCCTTCATTGTTCCATTGGGGAATGTTGGAGCCTGCTCCCTGCAATGTTGTGCCATTCCTATATCTTTCCAAGATCCAGGCCACTCCTGCAATGAATTCTAGCATCCGTTCAAGCCAAAATGCAACTTGTGAAGTTTGCATGCTGCCTGCATCGTATCGATTGGGGCAGGTTTATTGAGCATCATCATGCCCCACCCATTTTCAAGCTTTATCAAATTTTCCCACCCTTGTCTGTTGTTTGCTGTCTAGTCAGATGTTTATAATTTTCTAGATATCACAACTAAAAGAACCTGACTATGTATCCTCAGTATAACCCTCATATCAAGGGCATATCCATCAGAATACATTCTGTATGCATTTTCCTTCCTTTTCCTCTCTGATCCATCAGCACCTGATGATTTTGTTTTGAAATTTAGAGGACCCAATTCATTTTTTCCAATTGAGGGGCAATTTTTTTTTAGTGTGGTCAATTAAGCTGGCCTGCACATCTTTGGGTTGTGGGGGCGAAACCCACGCGAACACAGGGAGAATGTGCCAACTCTACACGGAGTGAACAGCTGGAAGATCCCATCGGCATGAACAGCTGGAAGATCCCATCGGCATGAACAGCCGGAGGATCCCGCCGGCATGAACAGCTGGAAGATCCCGTCGGCATGAACAGCCGGAATATCCTGCCGGCATGAACAGCCGGAGGATCCCGCCGGCATGAACAGCTGGAAGATCCCTTCGGCATGAACAGCCGGAGGATCCCGCCGGCATGAACAGCTGGAATATCCCGCCGGCATGAACAGCTGGAAGATCCCGTCGGCATGAACAGCCGGAATATCCTGCCGGCATGAACAGCCGGAAGATCCCGCCGGCATGAACAGCTGGAAGATCCCTTCGGCATGAACGGCCGGAGGATCCCGCCGGCATGAACAGCTGGAAGATCCCGTCGGCATGAACAGCTGGAGGATCCCGCCGGCATGAACAGCTGGAAGATCCCGTCGGTGTGAACAGCCGGAAGATCCCACCGGTGTGAACAGCCGGAAGATCCCGTCGGTGTGAACAGCCGGAAGATCCCGTCGGTGTGAACAGCCGGAAGATCCCGTCGGTGTGAACAGCCTGAAGATCCCGTCGGTGTGAACAGCCGGAAGATCCCGTCGGTGTGAACAGCCGGAAGATCCCACCGGTGTGAACAGCCTGAAGATCCCACCGGTGTGAACAGCCTGAAGATCCCGTCGGTGTGAACAGCAGGAAGATCCCGTCGGTGTGAACAGCCGGAAGATCCCGTCGGCTTGAACAGCCGGAAGATCCCGTCGGTGTGAACAGCCGGAAGATCCCATCGGTGTGAACAGCAGGAAGATCCCGTCGGTATGAACAGCCGGAAGATCCCGTCGGTGTGAACAGCTGGAAGATCCCATCGGTGTGAACAGCCGGAATATCCCGCGGTGTGAACAGCCGGAAGATCCCGACGACTTGAACAGCCGGAAGATCCCGTCGGTGTGAACAGCTGGAAGATCCCGTCAGCATGAACTGTCGGAAGATCCCGTCGGTGTGAACAGCCGGAAGATCCCGTCGGTGTGAACAGCCGGAAGATCCCGTCGGTGTGAGCAGCCGGAAGATCCCGACGACTTGAACAGCCGGAAGATCCCGTCGGTGTGAACAGCTGGAAGATCCCGTCGGTGTGAACAGCCGGAAGATCCCGTCGGTGTGGACAGCTGGAAGATCCCGTCAGCATGAACTGTCGGAAGATCCCGTCGGTGTGAACAGCCGGAAGATCCCGTCGGTGTGAACAGCCGGAAGATCCCGTCGGTGTGAACAGCCGGAAGATCCCGTCGGTGTGAACAGCCGGAATATCCCGTCGGTGTGAACAGCCGGAAGATCCCGTCGGTGTGAACAGCCGGAATATCCCGTCGGTGTGAACAGCCGGAAGATCCCGTCGGTGTGAACAGCCGGACGATCCCGTCGGTGTGAACAGCCGGAAGATCCCGTCGGCTTGAACAGCCGGGAGATCCCGTCGGTATGAACAGCCGGAAGATCCCGTCGGCTTGAACAGCCGGGAGATCCCGTCGGTATGAACAGCCGGAAGATCCCGTCGGTGTGAACAGCCGGAAGATCCCGTCGGTGTGAACAGCAGGAAGATCCCGTCGGTGTGAACAGCAGGAAGATCCCGTCGGTGTGAACAGCCGGAAGATCCCGTCGGTGTGAACAGCAGGAAGATCCCGTCGGTGTGAACGGCCGGAAGATCCCATCGGCATGAACAGCCGGAAGATCCCACCGGTATGAACAGCCGGAAGATCCCACCGGTATGAACAGCCGGAGGATCCCGTCGGTGTGAACAGCCGGAAGATCCCGTCGGTGTGAACAGCCGGAAGATCCCGTCGGTGTGAACAGCCGGAATATCCCGTCGGTGTGAACAGCCGGAAGATCCCGTCGGTGTGAACAGCCGGAATATCCCGTCGGTGTGAACAGCCGGAAGATCCCGTCGGTGTGAACAGCCGGACGATCCCGTCGGTGTGAACAGCCGGAAGATCCCGTCGGCTTGAACAGCCGGGAGATCCCGTCGGTATGAACAGCCGGAAGATCCCGTCGGCTTGAACAGCCGGGAGATCCCGTCGGTATGAACAGCCGGAAGATCCCGTCGGTGTGAACAGCCGGAAGATCCCGTCGGTGTGAACAGCAGGAAGATCCCGTCGGTGTGAACAGCAGGAAGATCCCGTCGGTGTGAACAGCCGGAAGATCCCGTCGGTGTGAACAGCAGGAAGATCCCGTCGGTGTGAACGGCCGGAAGATCCCATCGGCATGAACAGCCGGAAGATCCCACCGGTATGAACAGCCGGAAGATCCCACCGGTATGAACAGCCGGAGGATCCCGTTGGTGTGAACAGCCGGAAGATCCCGTCGGTATGAACAGCCGGACGATCCCGTCGGTGTGAACAGCCGGAAGATCCCGTCGGCTTGAACAGCCGGGAGATCCCGTCGGTATGAACAGCCGGAAGATCCCGTCGGTGTGAACAGCCGGAAGATCCCGTCGGTGTGAACAGCAGGAAGATCCCGTCGGTGTGAACAGCTGGAAGATCCCGTCGGTGTGAACAGCTGGAAGATCCCGTCGGTGTGAACAGCAGGAAGATCCCGTCGGTGTGAACAGCTGGAAGATCCCGTCGGTGTGAACAGCTGGAAGATCCCGTCGGTGTGAACAGCCAGAAGATCCCGTCGGTGTGAACAGCTGGAAGATCCCGTCGGTGTGAACAGCCGGAAGATCCCGTCGGTGTGAACAGCTGGAAGATCCCGTCGGTGTGAACAGCCGGAATATCCCGTCGGTGTGAACAGCCGGAAGATCCCGTCGGCTTGAACAGCCAGGAGATCCCGTCGGTGTGAACAGCTGGAAGATCCCGTCGGTGTGAACAGCTGGAAGATCCGGTCAGCATGAACAGCCAGAAGATCCCACCGGTATGAACAGCGGAAGATCCCGTTGGTGTGGACAGCCGGACGATCCCATTGGTGTGGACATTTGGACGATCCCATTGGTGTGGACATTTGGACGATCCCATTGGTGTGGACATTCGGATGATTCCATCGGTGTGGACAGCCGGATATCCCATTGGTGTGGACATTCGGACGATCCCATTGGTGTGGACATTCGGACGATCCCATTGTCCCATTGGTGTGGACAGCCGGATATCCCATTGGTGCACAGGTTTAGCACAGGGCTAAATCGCTGGCTTTGAAAGCAGACCAAGGCAGGCCAGCAGCACGGTTCGATTCCCGTAAGAGCCGGACTTATTCCCGTAAGAGCCTCCCCGAACAGGCGCCGGAATGTGGCGACTAGGGGCTTTTCACAGTAACTTCATTTGAAGCCTACTTGTGACAATAAGCGATTTTCATTTCATTTCATTCATTTCATTTCATTTCATTCATTTCATGGTGGCGACATTCGGACGATCCCATTAGTGTGGACAGCCGGACGATTCCGCCCTGGATTTCTGTTTTCAAAGCATCAGCAGTTTGTTTTCTGGAATGGCTTCCAAATGGAAAACAGGAACCTGAATTCTCACAGCAGGATTATTGTTCGAGGCATGCGGTGGTGGGGTGGCTACAGATGAGACCAATACCTATAGGAGTTGCCGCTTGAACCTGGGCCTTCTTCGCAAACCACTGAAGCCTGTCTGGTTTCTGCTAATTCAACTAATTATTCAGATGGTCCAGAGTGAATAGCATTAAAATTAAAGACATGGTTCAAACAGATTCTTTCAGAATCAAGAGTATTGACAGGTTTGCTCAAGCTGCATATCAGTTGAAGTATTTATTTGTTCTCTTTTATTTTTGTTCCTGTTTTTTCAGCCCTTTTTCCTTTTAGTAATTATGTTGTGACCAATTCATTAATCTAGGCTGAAAATCATCATATGTGACTGAAGTCTGGGTATTGTTCGACTTACCGTGCTACTTTTCTATCAATCTTTTCATAAATATATATAATTATATAGATATACAAGCAGTTTCCTGCTTTACTTTATTTAATCTTACCTCCATTCTCTATGACCTGTTTTTCTTGTTGAGTATTTTAAATCCTAGATCAGCACGTGATTGAATGCCCAGGGGATCTGTTTGTGGCATTCTGATGCACTTGCTGTGGGTTGACCTGTCTTCTAATTGTATTCCCTCTCTGAGGGGAATCATCTCACTTGTATTTTTCCTTTCCGCCACAAAAGATGGTGGTGATGATATCAAGAGCTCACGCTCAGAGAATAGCTGCATTCTGTAACACTCCACAGTGGGATTTCCATGCAAGGAAATAAAGAGGTTGCATTCTCTGGCATCTTTCCTGACTTCAGCACATCCCAAAGTGTTTTACAGCCAATGAAGCACTTCTGAAGTGTAACCATTGTCGCAATGTAGCAAACATGGCAACCAATCTTGCAAAGTGCCACAAATTAACCATGTGATTATGATCAGATTCACGGCAGTGCTAACAATAATGGTTATGTTACCAGAATAGCCATTCAGAGGCCTGGGAAAATACGCTAGACGTACAAATTCAAATCCCACCTTTGTGTTTATATTAGGTGCTAATGAAAGTAATTTATAGAATTATTTAAAGGTGCTTTTTAAAAATACAAATATGCCATATAAAAATAACCTGAAAGATTGTGCATTACACATGAGCATAAGGATTACCCTCTTAGGAGATGGACTTTGTCTGGTATTTGTCATGATATTCATGTGAACATCACAGCACATACACACACACATAATGATGGACAGATCAATGGACCAATCAACACACACAACACGACAGCCAATCACGCATACACAGTACAAAGCAGGGAACACGACACTTCCTGGGCACTGGAGCAGGAGAGAACTCAGGGCACAGACCTCATTGCCAGCCACTCAGAGGTTCACCATGTGCTGAATACTAGAGTTTACTATGTTTATAGTTCAATGAAATAAAACTGCATTGTACCATACGCAACCGTATTGGTTCGTCTGTGTGTCAGAGTACCCAACACTTCATGGTACCAGAAGTGAATTGACACCTACCCACAAATCTGCCATCCTGCGTCATGGACACTGTCAACACACTGCAGCCGCTGCAAGTCGCTGGGAACCTCGGCGTAAATTGGAAGCTATTCAAGCAGCGCTTCCAGCTCTTTCTGGAAGCCAACGAAAGAGGGAGCGCCTCAGACATCAGAAAGATCGCCATCCTCCTCACCACCGCAGGGCAGCCGCCATCCATATCTACAACTCCCTGGTGTTCGCGGAAGGCGAGGACAAATCCAAATACGAGACGGTCCTTCTCAAGCTCGACCAACACTTCAACGTCGAGGTCAATGAAAGCTTCGAGAGATATCGTTAGTTTCCCTGGTGGTCTAGTGGTTAGGATTCGGCGCTTTCATCGCCGCGGCCCGGGTTCGATTCCCGGTCAGGGAATGATGAATTATTGGGCAGCACGGTAGCCTTGTGGATAGCACAATTGCTTCACAGCTCCAGGGTCCCAGGTTCGATTCCAGCTTGGGTCACTGTCTGTGCGGAGTCTGCACATCCTCCCCGTGTGTGCGTGGGTTTCCTCCGGGTGCTCCGGTTTCCTCCCACAGTCCAAAGATGTGCGGATTAGGTGGATTGGCTATGATAAATTGCCCTTAGTGTCCAAAATTGCCCTTAGTGTTGGGTGGGGTTACTGGGTTATGGGGTTAGGGTGACGGTGTTGACCTTGGGTAGGGTGCTCTTTCCAAGAGCCGGTGCAGACCCGATGGGCCGAATGGCCTCCTTCTGCACTGTAAATTCTATGATAATCTATGATATGTCTTCCAGCAGCGCCTGCAAGGTAAGGATGAGCTCTTTCAGTCATTCCTCACCCATCTCCGCATCCTCGCGCAGTCCTGCGGTTACGACACCACCTCAGACTCCATGATTCGGGACCAGATCGTTTTTGGGGTCGCCTCGGGCACCTTACGCCAACAGCCTTTAAAAATAAAAGGCCTCACCTTAACCTCCGCAATCGAAGCCTGTGTCCTGCACGAAAACGCGACTAGCCGCTATGCACAATTTCAGGCGACCGAATCGGCGCGGTGGGGGGGTCCTACGCGGCCGGATCGGTGAGCCAGGTGCCCCACGAGGCCGTACGGGTCCAGGCGATCGAGTTCCTCCCGGCCCGCGGCCCGGACAACGTCGGCCATTTCGCGCGCTTTTCGGGGCCTCCCGCGCTTGTGCGTGACAAAACCTACGGCAACACTGAGGGACGTGATGCGCAGGCGCGCCCGACGCAAGATTGAACTGCGCATGCGCAGATGCGCAACGAACGTCATGACGTCACGACGTGCGGCAACTGTGGAGCTGCACATTTAAAGCGGCAATGTCCCGCGAGAACCCGACAATGCCTACGCTGTGGCAAGGTGAGCCACTACGCTGCTTACTGTCGAGCAGCTCAACCTGTCAATCTTCCACAATTCCAACAACCTCGCAGGGACGTGCGGACCATTCAGCCTCCCCATTACGAATCTTGCCCAGACGACATCCAGACCGGTGACACAGATGATCGAGACGCCTTCTGTGTTGCGGTCATTGATGGGAACCGAGTTAATACGATCAATCCGGGTGATGAATGGTGTGCCACCCTGATGGTCAACGGATAACTTTCCGCCTGGACACTGGGGCCTCCGCCAACCTCATAGCATGGTCAGCCTTCTAAGCCATGAAGGTCAGACCACCAATTCGGCCGTCCTGGTGCAGGATGATCAACTACAACGGGAACGTTATGCCGGCTATGGGATCCTGCCAGCTCCAGGTGACACACAAAACACACATGCCCACACTCTCATTCGAGACAGTTGGCTCATCGAAAGATTCCCTGCTAGGCGCACAGGCATGCAAGGCTCTCCACCTCATGCAACGAGTCCACTCTCTCTCTCCAGACGGAACGCCTGACTTCCCGGATGCAGAGTTTAACGCACAGCTCCAATCGCTCCTCGCCCACAACCAGGAGGCATTCGAGGGCATGGGAACACTGCCATACACCTATAGAATTCGGCTCAAACCAGAAGCCACCCCGGTCATTCACGCACCTTGCAGGGTCCCTGCGCCACTCAAAGACCGCCTCAAGCAGCAGCTGCAGGATCTCCAGGACCAAGGGGTCCTATCCAGGGTCATGGAGCCCGCGCCGTGGGTCAGCTCCATGGGGTGTGTCAAGAAGCCCTCCGGCGAGCTCCGGATCTGTATTGACCCAAAAGACCTCAATAACAATATTATGAGGGAACATTACCCCATACCCAAACGGGAAGAGATCACGAGTGAAATGGCCCAGGCGAAAATATTTACCAAACTGGATGCCTCTAAAGACTTTTGGCAGATCCAACTAGATCCGTCCAGCCGAAAGCTGTGCACTTTCAACACCCCTTTTGGCAGGTTCTGCTACAACCGTATGACATTTGGCATCATCTCGGCATCCAAGGTCTTTCATAGGATCATGGAGCAGATGATGGAAGGTATCGAAGGGGTGCGTGTCTACATGGACGACGTCATCATCTGGTCCACCACACCACAGGAGCACATCTATCGTCTCCAACGCGTCTTTGCACGCATACATAAAAACGGTCTGTGCCTCAACCGAGCCAAGTTTTCTTTCGGCCAAACCGAGCTGAAGTTCCTGGGGGCCCACATTTCCCGGTCAGGGGTCCGTCCGGATGCAGACAAGGTGAGCGCCATCACAGCCATGCCGCAGCCGGCAGACAAGAAAGCAGTGCTACGCTTCCTAGGCATGGTCAACTTCCTGGGGAAGTTCATTCCCAACATTGCCTCCCACACCACAGCTCTGCGCCACCTCGCCAGAAAATCCACAGAGTTCCAGTGGCAACACACACACCAGCTGGAATGGGAGGAGCTCAAACTCAAGCTCACAACTGCACCGGTACTGGCGTTTTTCGACACATCTCGTGCTACTAAAATCTCGACTGATGCCAGCCAGTCCTGCATTGGGGCAGTGCTCCTGCAGCAGGATGACACTGCGTCATGGGCCCCGGTCACCTATGCCTCGCGGGCCATGACCCCCACAGAGCAGCGCTACGCGCAAATCGAAAAGGAGTGCCTGGGCTTGCTAACCGGTTTAGACAAGTTCCATGATTATGTGTATGGTCTTCCCCGGTTCACTGTTGAAACTGGCCACCGCCCCCTGGTCAGCATCATAAACAAGGACCTGAACGAGATGACCCCTCGCCTCCAGCGCACCCTACTTAAACTCAGGAGGTATGACTTCCAACTGGTCTACACCCCAGGGAAGGACCTTATCATTGCGGATGCCCTGTCGCGAGCAGTAAGCACGCCGCCAGTCTCGGAGGGGTTCGTATGTCAGGTCGAGGCGCAGGTGGCCTTCACATCGGCAAATCTGCCAGCTGACGACTCCAGTCTGGCCTGTATCCGCCGAGAGACTGCGGCCGACCCCCTTCTACAACGTGTGATGCGCCACATGACGGGAGGGTGGCTCAAAGGGCAGTGCCCGCAGTTCTACAATGTCCGAGACGACTTGGCCGTCATTGATAATGTCATTCTGAAGCTGGACCGGATTGTGATTCCGCACAGCATGCACAAGCTGGTTCTCGACCAACTACACGAAGGCCACCTGGGGGTCGAGAATTGCAGAAGGAGGGCCCGAGAGGCGGTATACTGGCCGGGCATCAGTGACGATATTGCCAACATGGTGCTCAACTGCCCAACCTGCCAAAGGTTTCAGCCGGCGCAACCTCCTGAGACGCTTCTGCCCCATGAGCTGGTGACGTCCTCCTGGGCGAAGGTGGGGACTATGTCATCGTCGTTGACTACTTCTCCAACTACCCAGAGGTCATACGCCTGCACGATTTGACGTTGTCCGCTGTCATAAGGGCCTGCAAAGACACCTGCTCGCCACGGCATTCTGATGACGGTCATGTCGGACAATGGGCCCTGTTTCACCAGCCAGGAATGGTCATCGTTTGCTGCCTTATATGGCTTCACACACGTGACGTCTAGCCCTCTGCACCCCCAGTCCAACGGAAAGACGGAGAAGGGCGTTCACATTGTCAAGCGGCTCCTCTGGAAGGCTGCTGCTGCCGGATCGGATTTCTGCCTCGCCCTGCTGGCCTATCGCTCGGCCCCACTAGCCACTGGTCTCTCACCAGCCCAGCTGCTGATGGGTCGCGCCCTCAGGACTACTGTACCTTCCATCCTGGCGCCCACGATCAACCATGCTCCGGTACTGCACAGGATGCAACTGCAGCGCGGTCGCCAGAAGAGGTCATGTGATATACGGGCAACTGGTCTTCCCGCCCTGGCCCCTGGAGACGAAGTCCGCATCCACCTACCAGAAGGTGGCTGGTCAGCACCTGCCGAAGTTCTCCGACGCGTGGCTCCCCGCTCGTTCCTGGTTCGCATGCCTGATGGATCCGTTCGTCGGCGCAATCGCCGGGCTCTTCGCCTGCTCGCTACGAGACCTTACACCGACACCGTGCCCTCCTGTTCCTGACTTCGACTTCGTGGAGCTGCCTGCTACCATGCCCCTTCCATCATCGCCCGTGGCCAGGCCCGTTCCTCAGCCGGTGGTTCCAGACCCACCCTTGAGGCGGTCAACCCGAATTCGTCGCCCACCTACTTAACTGGATTTATGAGACTGTTTATACATTGAACTCATGCAACCACTTTGTTAATATGTTTATAGTCTTATCGTTACAGGAATTCGCTTTATCGTTCAACGTTTCCCCGTTCTTTGTTCATGGTACAACCTCATTATTATGTCACACCCGACATTGCCCCTTGTATATAGTTAAACCCCATGTACATGCTGTAAATATTGCATACACACACATTTAGCTACACTCAGTACACATCTCTATTTATAACCACGTAGGCACATAACCTTGTAAAAAAAAGGGGGATGTCATGATATTCATGTGAACATCACAGCACATACACACACACATAATGATGGACAGATCAACGGACCAATCAACACACACAACACGACAGCCAATCACGGACAAGAGCATACACAGTACAAAGCAGGGAACACGACACTTCCTGGACACTGGAGCAGGGGAGAACTCAGGGCACAGACCTCATTGCCAGCCACTCAGAGGTTCACCATGTGCCGAATACCAGAGTTTACTGTGTTGATAGTTCAATGAAATAAAACTGCGTTGTACCATACGCAACCGTATTGGTTCGTCTGTGTCTCAGAGTACCCAACACTTCAGTATTGTGTCACTTTTCATGTAGCACTGCTCTCATCTTTTATGTGAGATCTTTGTGCTTTTGAAGAAGTTGGCTGGAAGATTCTTGTTCATCCGAAATGAAAGTTAGAGAGGAAGAGAGATTCGGGGGAAATAGATTTGTTGGAAAGAGGTTTTCTCTAGTTGTTGTGATGATGTGGTTATTTACATATTTGGAACAAAAGAATCCAAATCGCTCACACTTGTCCCTGCCCTCAAATCTCTTTCAAATGATCCAGATTTTTAAGTTCACTTGAATTGCATTACTTGGACAAAATAAGGCACTAACTGTTGGCAACTACAAACACACCACAGAACCTACAATGATGCTGTTCATATTTCTCCCAGATGTAATAGGATACGGATATTCATCCACTTGTATGTGCTCTTGTATTTGACCCACTATAACTTGAGGTTCATCTCTTCTTCATTAATTACATAATTACAATTTTTCTTCAACTGTAACTTCAAATTTAAGTTTCAATCAATTTCTTTTCATTTTCAAGTTACTTGGATAATTCCATAGCTGGTAATTTAGAATCATAATATTTTTATAATAATCTTTATTGTCACAAGTAGGCTTACATAAACACTGCAATGAAGTTACTGTGAAAAGCCCCTGGTCACCACATTCCAGCGCCTGTTCGGGTACACAGAGGGAGAATTCAGAATGTCCAATTCACCTAACAGCACATCTTTCGATACTTGTGGGAGGAAACCGGAGTACCCGGAGGAGCCCTACACAGACACGGAGAGGAATGTGCAGACTCTGCACAGACTGTGACCCAAACTGGGAATCGAACCTGGGACCCTGGCACTGTGAAGTGACAGTGCTAACCACTGAGCTACCATGCCGCCCTAGTTTATTGAAGTGGTTCCAAAAAGCATTTGACGAGAGGCAAGAAGTTTTCCCTGGGTCCTTTCCAATTCTCTTCCTGCATCTAATGGTGTACTAAGGCAGACGTTTGTCTGTTTCCGTAGCTAGTTATTTCTGGAACAGGTTACTAGTCAGATGCAGGGATGCTACCCATTGCACCTCCTCAGTCTTTCAGCAGTGTTTTAACCCCTGAATAGAACTCAGCGGACCTTTCATTCTCTCAGCATCCTGAACGGGTGTTAATAATGTAGATAAGCTTATATCCTCCGAGCAGATTAATGATATTTTCAGATAGATATTCAGAAATCAAGACCCAAAATACGCTTCAGTACATTTTTTAAAAATCTATTTCTCTGAAACTTAGTTGACCAGCTGTGACCCTCGTATGAGACCATCATTAAAGGCTGAATGAGCGAAAGAGAAGACAAAGTGAATCAGGAAATAACAATGAATAATGTCAAGCTTGGATTTCAAACACCTGAAGATTATTTGTGGAAGGAAAGACCGATGGAGGTCTGGAGTTCTACAAATTTCAGCAATTCATTTGAACTGACGGTTGATACTAAAAATTCATTTTATGTCACAAAAGAAACATAGAATTCAAAAGATAACAACCCAACAATTTAATAAAGAATTTTGCCACTGGTTAAAATATTTGTAATTTTTATATTAAATCTAAAGAGAGATTGGAATTGATACAGCAACCTTCATGATCTCAGGCCATCCCCACGCCAATTATAATCAATGAAGCCATCTTATTTGGTGTCGGCATTGCTCTAACCTCGGGAAACGCAGCAGCCAATTGTGCACAGAAAGGTCCCGTGAACAGCAATGAGATAAAATGGCCAGGCAACCTATATGTTAGTGAGGTTGCTTGACAGTACCTCGCTATTCTCAACACTGGACTGAAAAGATGGGTGACCTGCACAAGTCCCTGGAGTGGAACTTAAAACCCACACCTTCTGCCAGTGCTTCCACTGAGCCAAGGCTGCATTTGGCTATTAATGGTGGGACTACATTTATGTTACATTGTCGTCAATTAAAAACGGCAGTACACGTTCACATTGTTTTTATATTTATCTTTGCAAAAGGATTGTCTTGTCAAATTTGGTTTCAATGGCAAAGCGTTGGTTCCAGTATTATTTGGATTGTTTTTCTCATCCACGCTTACAATAAATCCTTATATTTGTGGCAATATCAATAGTAGTGAGAGCTGACTTGGACAGGTAAAATGTTACTTTGCTCATAAAGAACTGTTCCCTATCTCAAGAAATCTCTGCAGTTCATTTTAAATGTCAGGACTTGTTTGTCATTAACAAGTAGGAGAAACCTGTTTATAGTTAAACATGCCACAATACATTCTGTTTACTCCTTGTAACGTTACTATTCTGTATTATATTTTGTGTCAAGTTTTGATTAACCCAGATCTGTTGTAGATAGCATTTTGGTTTCCGTGATATTGGTCGCTCCTGTTAGTGAAGTGAATCTCTTAACTTTTGGGAGCACACTCTGCTCGATATCTAAGTATATGACAGCTTTAGATTTCATCAATAATACCCTCCATCTGGCTTATTTTCTTGCGCTATTCTTCTCCAAATTCTTTGAAAGTCAGCTAAGTTCACATTAAGTGAAGCAAGGCTTGAGGCAAATCATTAATCTGTTTTATTTCACAGCAATGTGAATAGGCAGAGCAAGAATAATACTTAATAAAGAATACACAATCATGTTCCTGCACATTGTTGGGTCATCAATCTTGATTTAAATGATGTTTTCAAACTATCTTGCAGTTTTTGCAACCTTCTTGATTTAATAACGGGCTTATGAATTTTACACTGACTCTGCAGCCATTTGTTCAGCTCTTAAGTGTACTAATTGGGACTTGAGTTCTGCCTTATGTCGAAACCCAAAAGCTGCTAATCAAACTTGCTACCATACCATTGAGTCTGCATTCATCCTCCGAAAGAGCACCCTACCTCAGCACAATCCCCTGTCCCAACCCCATAACCCCATCTAACCATTAGACACTGAGGGGTAATTTAGCATGGCCAATCCACCTATCTTGCACATCTTTGGAAGGTGGGAGGAAACCAGAGCACTCGGAGGGGACCCACACAGACATGTGGAGAATGTGCAAACTCCACACAGACAGTCAGCCGAGGTCAGAATTGAACCTGGGTCCCTGATGCTGTAAGGTGGCAGTGCTAACCACTGTACCGTGATGCCACCCCACTGGAAGCCAATCACCAGACAGGACACGACCACGATAAAGCCAGAGGGCACCAGTTTTCCCGCTCTCTCGGGGCCCAGCCTCTGAGACAGTCAGAGCTCGTGAGCTGGCCAGTGCCTACACCATGTGGTAGCTAGGTTAGTCTGGTCAGGCTAGCGTCAGGTCTCCAGTCAAGTCAGCAAAGTGTCAACCCACAGTTGAACATGTATAATAATTTGGATGTTGAATAAAATCGTGCTGCATTTTATCAAGTGTTGGAGGTCTGTCTCTCGCTACACTGCATCAAGTGCAGTCCACATCGACCCAGCCTACCCAACACATCAGTGGGGTGGTGGCGTTTCAGCTCTTCACGGCCTGGAAATAAAATATATTTCTCCAAAATGACTATTTAGTAAGAATTTGAAAGGGAACACAATAAGTCCTGAGGTTAATGAGACATTCTTTACTTAGCTAATTGTTAACGGTTAAAGAAACTGTCAGCAAAATGCAGAACATTATTTTGGTAGTTCTATTCCTCATTTTTCATGTTGACCCAGGCTCGTGAAACATTGTTCCAATCACCTCAATTTACAAACAAGAGGATTCCACCTAGCATTTGAACTTACAGCCAATTTGTCTTTTGAACAAAATTGTTCAAATGTCATGACCAAGGCTCTCTGCTCAAGAAGTGCATCGAGCCATCAGTTCCACTTACCAGAGGGATGGTGTTAAATCCTTAAAAATTCTTTCATGGGATGTGAGCAGTTTGAGCATTACCCTTTTTCAACAGAATGGCTTGCTGGCATCTGGAGTCACACGTAGGCCAGACCAGGTAAGGATGGCAGATTTCCTTTTCTAAAGGACATTAGTGAACTGGATGGATTTCTGCAACAATCGATGGTAGTCATCATGGTTACCATGACAGAAACTGGCTTCTTATAATAAAGTGGTCAAGTGAATTTAAATTGCTGCAGCTGCTCTGGTCGGATCCACACTGACGTGTCTCCGAGGCTTAGAAGCTTGGGCTTCTAGGTTACTAGTTCAGTGATATTACCATTACACCACCGTCTTCCCCACTGTTGTTGAATACCTGGGCTCAGCCTCATTAACACTGCTGTAGCCAATGTTCACGCCTGCACCTAGGGGTTTGCTACAGTGAAGGAGAGTGCAGGGGGTGGTGGTCGATGTAGCAGTTGAGCGGCGACAGATAACAGTGATGGTGACTATGGGGTCAGGCTGGGGAAATGCGATTAGAATGGGCACTTGCTGACATTCACTAGTTAGGGTGAGTGACCGGTTTCAATATTGTGAATTCAATTACTCTGACAAATTGTCAGCAACTTGTGGACTTGTGAGTCTTTTGCTGCCATTCTGTCCATTGATTCACCTTGCTAAAGGGGTAGGTTGCATATTATACTTGCCTTGGCTACATCTATATGCCAGTTCCAGTCAGGCATTCTCAGTATCCAGCAAAAATAGTGAGTGATGATGACTCTGTCATCATTAACTTATTTAAATACTCTGCCCATACACGGCTGGCAGTTCCAAAAATCCCTTGAGCACAGGAGATTGAGGGATGATCTGGATCGAGCTATTGAAAATATGAAAAGGATTTGATGGGGTTTTCAAGGAACCTATTTCCTCTGATACAGGAATCAAGAGCAAAGCGGACATCATATTAAAATTAGAGGTAGGCGATTTAGGAGGGAAAACAGAAAGCACTTTTCACACAAGGATTCGTGAAATCTGCCCCCCAAAAAAGGGCAACTTTGACGTGTTGAAGACTAGGATTGGCAGATTTTCATTCAGTAAGAGGATCACAGAATATGGAACAAATTGATGTACCCATCAACCTGACCTAATTGAATGGTGGAGCAAGCTTGAGGACCTGACTGGCTGACTCCTGTTATATACTCCAATGAAACCACAGGGTTCCTGATTAGTAGATCCTACTTAACTGAACGCTGCAGCTAGCTAGAGTCAGCCCCTTTAGCTGGGTGAGTGGAAAGTCCAGTCTGGCACACTTCCAGATCAGAAATCCTTTGTGGCGATGGCTGCTTTTGCACAGTATCCCCTAGTATACTTGGTTGAAGGGCAAAGGCAAATCCTTTCTTGCTTGTTCAGAAACAGATATTCTGTTATAACCTGCCTGCTTACCATTGGCTGGGGACTAATGACAATCCCACAATCCTTTGGGAGTATGAGCGTCCCCAATGAGGGGGGCGGAGAAACCATTAGTAAACTCCATGTATAAATAAAGCTGGCCAGTTTGGAACCAGCAGGAAGGAGTGTGCAGCAAGGGAAGTTGCTGCTGCTGTTTTATATATATATATATATATATATATATATGTTATTGTAAATAAATGTTATTACTTTGTATCTTTAAAAATCGTGCTGGATTCTTCGTGGCCCTCACAAAATATTCTTTTTTTTTAAAATGTTGCCGTGTGTGTGGCCTACACACTGCTTACGGTTTTTCAAATCAAACTACAAAGTGATGCTCATTGCGAGAGTTTCTGTTTGTTTGATCTGAAACACTCATTTCATCGAGACCAATGTTCCCTTTGACTTCTGATTGCTCTGTGTGTCAGCTTGTTGCACCGCATTGTCCCTTTGAGCTCATACGCTGTCCCTTTAAGATTGACAGCTGATGATGAATGCACACATCTTAAAGGGAATGTTGCTTTCACACAGCCTGTTTGCCCCTTGAGTGGCCAATTTCCAATTGCTGCACAGCCACTTACCCCTGCGGCTAAGAGGGAAGGTTGATACAGGCATGTGTCAAATCCGGAGAATTTAACTGGCAAGAGGCAATGCTTTGGCACCACTCCCCTGCATCCTCATCCAATTGAACTTAGGGATACTGCTGAAATCTAACCAGTTACAACCAGACTATTTGCCAGCACAGAGCACAGGTAACTTTTCAAATGCCTCTCCAAACGAGGCCCAACATGTCCATCCGGTCTATCTGGAACAGGATTCGAAAATATCCAAGACTGTTGTGGCAGTTCCACCGTGGTCAGGAATCAGGGTTGTCCTGGAATAATCAAGACCAGCCTCGTTCCACTATCAGATGTTGCCACAGAGGATCACTCAGTTCCATCTTCCATTGCCTGCCATTTCCCTCGAGGAGGTCCCACTCAACTTCTCTGCATAAGGCAAATAGTCATTTGGCTGTGAAATAACTGACATATGGAGGTTTGGAGCCTTATTGGTCAGACTTAACTTAATCTGATTTCACCTTCTGAAAATTAACCCTCGCAGTGCGTCCCCAGCCGAAGATTTAAATAGGAGCAAAATAGTTAATGGTTCTGGAACAAGGGTTTCCAATTGGGGTTCTCTTTTGCAGTAAAGACATTTTGACTGAACTGAAATTCAAGAGGTGCTTCAGAAATCAGAACAATTACTTTTCTGTTGCGATTGAAAACAGTCAGTCGTTTCTCTCATTTTTGTGGAATTGCACTTAAATACTTGCCTCCAATCCCAAGCAAATTCATCATGGCAACACAAGTCAAAGAAAAGAAAAGCATCTGGTTCTACTATGCCCGATTGTGACAGATTAAATCTCAACAGAGCAGATGTATAATCATTAATCACCCTCTGACTACCTTCAGTGAGAACAGGTTCAAATACCCTAATGCGGGGGAGGTAATTTCCACTTCCTTATCCCTGAGGTCATATCACTGGCCACTGATCCATATTAAATTTGAAGCTAATCATGTACCCACTGATTAAAAATTAAGTCAACAAAGATGTCAGTCATAGTAGCCCTGAACTACACAAGCCTGTTCCTAGCAAACCAAACAATAGCAGGGACATGACTAATAATCATCGCAATTATTTGTGGGTTTTAAAGCCTCACTGGGACAGAAAAGACAAGTTATCAAAACAGAAGCCACCAAGTGCATTTCTAGACTATTTCGCCACAGGAGAAGCACTTGCAAATCAATACGATGGTGCCTTGATAAGGAGTAGCATGTTGGTTGTAGATTTACTAGATAAGATCAGGGGGATTAGTCTGGAACCTTTAGACTGACCCTGAAACTTATTATCAGACAGGTGCGACTTTCAGTCTTAATTCAACATGCACCTCATGCTCGACATATTGCCAGCCCCTGGCAGGTGCTGCTTAGATTGTTACGAAGATTTCAACTGCTATATTTCTTTTTAAAAAAAGAGATGGTGACCTCAAATTTGTTGCTGGATTTGTCCTCAGCGACATTAAAGCAGTGTTGTTCCCCTCTGATGATTCCACAGCAATAATCTGTTGTCAGTAAAAACCACGTTCACCTGAAGAAAGTGGATTGTGGGCAGGATTGTACGGTCCTCCCCCACCGCGCCACCCCCTCCTCCGCCGGCGGCACACTACAGTCCCACCGAAGCAAACGGCAATTTAAATGTCCGGCCACATCCGCCAGGGCGGGAGACACGCCGTGGCAGGGATGTCAAAACTTGGCCTCTGTTGTTTTTCAACAAGACTTCACAATCTTTCCATTCTCTGTGTCCGTGTATTTTTGAATTGTTAATTTAAAAGGTAATGGTAAAAATGTACTGGCTGCTTTTGGTGCAGTAATAGCTCTTTATTATATTGCTGTTACACATTTGGATAAATCTTCCCTTTGCCGTGGTCATGGAAAACCTAACGTACTGGCGCTCGTTGGGGATAAAGAAAGGGCTTTGGGCTCACACCGGAAATCTGTCTGACCTGTATGCAAGATTCAGAGAGCATAATGTAAGTTCTCAGAGAGGGTGTGCTGGCTGGTATCGCACTGTGAGGAATGGACCCCACTAATTGATATTTTTTCATATGGAGCTAGAATTATAATGTATCAATAATCCGGACCACATGGCGTGATTTTCACACATTTTAGGAGGAACCTCAAACCATATTTCCTGAACAGTGTAAGATTAAGCTACTTTGTATGTCTACAGAATCCCTTTTGCCCAAGTGGAAATATTAGTTTAACACTATGTAAGTAAGAGGGGTGTTTCTCGTTTCTAGTGCGGCGACTTGGAGAAAAGAAGAGAATTGAATTCCAAACAAAATAATGGAAGGCTAGAAATAAAAAGGCAGGAAATGGCGGGGGGGGGGGGGGGGGGGAATCAAAAAATAGGAAGAGCTTAGAGGGAATAAGGTGCTCAGATCTGTGATGAGTTTGCCAGCTTGTCTGAGTAATTTTCTCATTTTAACTGTGGTGCTGTGCGGCGGTGAGAATAGAGTGTTAAACAGTATTTATACAGTATCTCAAAGTATATCTTAGATATCTCAGAGCACACCATGCGAATGAATTAAGTTGAACTGCAGTGACTGTTAGGTGGACAAATGCAGCGGTGCACAGCAAGATGCCAGCAGAAACAATAAGGTAACCAACCCGTCTGTGCAACTAATTGCTGATGATGGGCTGTTGGCAGGACTCCAAGAGAATTATTGCTGTCTGTTTTTTAATTTAAAGAAACCTTGAGATCCTGCAAGTATACCAGCAAATATTGATTTTAATATCCAACCATTCAACAGGACCGTAGGCTGGGTGGTCATGTGTACATCGTAATGACGTGTACACAGAAACTGACGTGTCAGCAGCACAGGCGTGCTCCCCGGCCATGGGTAGACACACAGCATGTCAGAGCTGCTAAGATCCCTCAGTAAATGGTTTAACCTGTTAGTCCTTTGTCTTCATCTTCATACAACCCAGCAACTTTACAAGTGCTTCAGCCCTCCCTGTGCTGAAACGTCAGACTCAGATTATGCATTCTGGTCCTGGAGTGGGCTCAAAGTCATAGCCTTATGACTACAACTGAGCCAAGTTGGCATTTCAGAAGCAGATGCTAAGCAGTGGGCCAAAGAGATAATTACATGGTGTTAAAGTGACACTGGGGCAAGCCTTGAGTTAGTTGTCTGCCTGATGCCTCAGCTACCTGTGCCCCATAATGTGAAGAATAATGAGCAATGATAATAACAGTGATACCAAGGCAAGAATGATAACAATGTTCACAAAGTATCACCTAAAAAATATAAATCAGGCATTCAAAATAGGTTGAAAACTAGTGCTTGTGCGAGGAATGTAAGTCTAATACAGGTGGGAAATATACAGTAAATGGCAGAACCCCTAAGAGTATTGATAGGCAGACGGATCTGGGTGTACAGGTCCCAGGTCACTGAAAGTGGCAACACAGGTGAAGAAGGCAATCAAGAAGGTATATGGCATGCTTGCCTTCATCGGCCGGGGCATTGCGTATAAAAATTGGCAAGTCATGCTGCAGCTTCATAGAACCTTAGGCCACACTTGGAATATAGTGTTCAATTCTGGTTGCCATACAACCAGAGGGGTGTGGAGGCTTTGTAGAGGAACAGAAGAAGTTTACCAGGGTGTTGCCTGGTATGGAGGGCATTAGCTATGTGGAGAGGTTGGGTAAACGTGTTTTTTTCTCACTGGAACGACAGAGATTGAGGGCGACCTGATTGAAGTCTACAAAATTATGAGGGGCGTGGACAGAGTGGATAGTCAGAAGCTTTTTCCCAGGGGTGGAAGAGTCAACTACTAGGGGACATAGGTTTAAGGTGCGAGGGGCAAAGTTTGCAGGAAATGTGCGAGGAAAGTTTTTTTACACACAGGGTAGTGGGTGCCTGGAACTCGTTGCCGGAGGAGGTGGTGGAAGCAGGTACAATAGTGATGTTTCAGGGCGTCTTGACAAATGCAGAATAGGATGGGAATAGAGGGATACGGACCCCAGATGTGTAGAAGGTTTTAGGTTAGACGGGCAGCATAGAGCCTTGTCGGCGCAGGCTTGGAGGGCTGTACTTTTCTTTGTTCTTTGCTCATTGTTCTTTGCAATGGGCACCTGTGTGGCACAATAATGAAAGCCTTCTCCAGCAATTCTCTAACCACCATCTCTCTCCCCTTACAAGTGGAAACTAAAGCAATATTGGGAAGGGAAAGCGTTAAAACTGAACCCCCCCCCCCATCCAAAACACCCACACCCTGCTGCAAATTCTCTCGATGATTGTTCATCCCACAGCCCAGTAATCGTACCCATCTCAATCATTAAGTGCACACTGAGCTAGGCATGTGCCCACTCATCTGGAAGCATTCCCATTGTATTCTGGTACTGCACCATAGAACCTTAGATAATGTACATTTCTGAATCAAAACGTTCAAAGAATATATAATTTGTACTGTTTACATTTTCATAACCCCCTTTCATGTAATAAATCCTGAGCATCTGACACATTCTTCACAAGTGACACTTTTAACTTCAAAGCACAAATAAAACTAGGGAAATGAATCTTTTTTGAACATGTTGCAAAATATTGATACATTTAAGGGCGAAAAATGGGAAAAAAAAGGTATGTTATAATTCATTTATTTAAATCAAAGCAAAACAAACATACCCTTTCAGTAAAGCCCAACATCTTTAAAAAATAAACATGTTTTCTGCCTTTGTGAATTTACTGTCATTGAGAGGCAGAAACCCTTTGCTTAACCACTAACAATATAAAAGCCGTCCCTTGCAAAATCTAGGACTCTAAATGAGAGGCATTTTGATTTTGTGCTTTGTTCAAGTCAATTACGTTAAAAGATATTGAAATACAAAATGATTCCAGATTGTTGAGGTGTTTGCCAGAAGTGAATTTCAAGCACACCGTACAAGCCAAGGCACAAAATCTGCTCTCACTGCCTGTGACCAATGTTACCAGTTCATGGCGATGCCACTAGGTGGAGCATTTCACCATGCTGGAGAGCAGACTGATGTGCTAGTGATGCACAATCTGCAGACTCATTCAGCAGTGCAGTTGGAAACAACTTTGGCTGGGGTCGGGCGGGGGGGTGGGGGAACTTGACTAGAGGGCAGGTCGTGAATGCTTGCTTGCTTTTGGAAAATAGTGATCAACAGGTATAAGAGGGCACCAACATGTAAGCAAGTCTTGAGAAAACCGGGGGGGACAAAAGTTCAACACCATGGGAAAGAATTTGACAAAGAATGCAATTTTGAAGCATTTCCTTCACTGCTGTGCCACTTCTTTTTCCATGGTGCTTTCTTTCCAAATTTGAAAGGCTACTTGAACATCTCTGATGAACACACATTGAGATTTCACCACCCCCGACTATTATCTGACCAGAATTCACTTTTCATCTCAGCAATATTTACAGTCAAGTTGTTGCACCGATTTTGAAATAAATGGGCTGGGATTCTCCGAGCCTCCGCGCTGAAATCGCGCTCGACGCGGGGGCAGGGAATGGGGCCTCAGACCTGTGACCGGGTCCGACACTGGGACGCGATTCTCCGGCGCGCGTGGTCGACAATTCTCCGCAGGCGACCGGCCAAGTTCCCCCTGCCGTGGTTCACGTATGGTGCCACCCGGCGGGAGCTCAGACTCGCAGCCGCGCTGGCTGTACTGGTGGGGGGGGCGGGGGGAATCAGACTCCGGGGGGGGGGCCTCCACGATGGCCTGAATCGCGATCGGGGGCCACCGATTGATTTGTTATGTTGTAGGTGTAACATAAGCGGCTTCCTTGTGGTGCACTTGACAAAGGAAGGTTCAGACGTGGAGATAACTTCAACACGTTTATTAAACTATTTACACTTCTATTACTCGGGCTCGACACTACTGTTAATCCTACTATAGCTACCCAGACTGACTAACCAGCTGCTGCAATCCACGTGGTGGGTGTAATATTGAATCAACCCTATGTCTGTACTCACTGACTGTCTCCACTGGAAAGAGGCAGATCATGTGTGTGGTATCTTTTATATATGGGTTGGTGTAATGCCCCCCTGTGGTCGTGTCACCTCCGTGTGCATCGTGAATGTCCATTGGTCGCGTCCTATCTAACTGATCTATTGGTTGAGTGTGTGTGTGTGATGTCACTGGTGCTCCCTCTAGTGTCTAGCTAGCCTACGTGCATTTACATTGATGCACATCACCACATCCCCCCTTTTTTATATGTTACCCATTTTCTGCACACTTTGAGAAAATTGAACAAAAAACAGGTAGATAGGTTAAGGTGTATACAAGTCATGGGAACAGTGATTAAACAATAAGTCCAAATCATTCGTGTGAGTCCAAAAACCATCAATCATCATGGTCAAATGTCTCTCTTGGTTATGAACGCCATCAACGTCCCTGTGCCACAGGAACCAAGAAGTGGTCAAATCACTTCGCTGTCTGATTTGGAGTCTTTTTTTTCGATGTTTGTGGTTGTGCTGTGGGATGGCATCTTGTAGCTGATAAGTCGTTGACATTGAAGAGGTACCATCAACAGTATCATTCGAGGTCATGGATGTGCCATACGTTGAAGTTGGATAAGACTGTGCATACTGGTTCTGGCCATGTGCTGTGCTGGAAGGGTGATCCTGCTGAGAACCGTTGAAGCTTGTCGAATTGGAAACAGAATTGCTGCTCGCATAAATACCTGGTGATGGTGTGAGACTAGAACCTTGCATCTGATCGGAATATGCCATTTGGCCAGGCTGGGGTGCAGCAAATCCTGGGCTGTAACTAAGGTATCCAGTCTGTAGTGCAGATTGCGCTTGCGGTAGTCCTCCTTCGGTCTTGATTACATTAGTGGGCAATCCGTAGTGCTGGCCTGTTTGAGAATATGCTGCATAGACTGCTGGCTGCTGCATTCCTGAATACTGGGTTTGTCCAGCATGAGCTGTCATTGGCTGCACTGCTGGTGTGCAAAAAATGTATGGATAAAGCTGTGGTGAACATTGGTGTATTCCTCTTGGACTGTAGCTGCTGCTTGTTATTACTGACCCAGTGTGATTGTTAAGTGATCCATTTCCTGTCGTTGTGGCATCTGCTGTCACCCTGAGCGTGCCATCACTGAGGTTGCGGCACTCTCTGTCTGGAGTAAAGTCCAGCTTACGTGAATCAGAGTCGGCGTTTGGTTGCTCCCCATCTGGAGTCTGGTCTGTTTTAACTGAGTCAGTGTTAGTTTGTTGATGCTCCCCGTCCGGAGTCTCAGCAGGTTCACTGGAGTCAGCTGAGATTTCTTGAAGCTGCACGTCTGGAGTCGGAACATGCAGGAATGCATTGACTTGTGGAGAGATTCGAGCGAATGAAGGTGGAAGTATCGTGGTGTCACCGGAGTCACCAGTGGTCTCACAGTGATCGTCGAGTGCCTCTGTACACACTAGCTGAGGTCTGTCACTTTACACATCTTGCATGGGAAGTGGGATGCTGTCGTCACTCATCTCACATGCCGTAGGTAGATCCTCAGTAGCTGCTTGTTGTTCACTTGGGTTGGGTAAATTGTCAGAGTCTTCATCTGGTGGCGCAAGCAATGCGGGTGGACTGTCATTGTCTTGCTGTTGTCCTTCATTTGGGCTTGGACTGTCATTGTCATTTTGCTCTTCACTGTAGCATGACAGACCATCATGGTCGTCCTGCTGTGCACTGGAGCTTGGTAGACTGTCATAGTCTTCTTGCTGTTTACTTGAACACGGCAAACTTGCATCATCTGCTGCTAGTTGGTCAGAGGAGGTTGCTAGACCCTCATGGTCTTGTTCCTGCAAGGACTGCGCGTCGGAGTCTTGCGTTGCTTCTATCGTGGAGTCTGTCCACGAGCTCGCTGTGGAGGCTTGTGACACTCTAGTCACTTCTTGTTCATGCAAGGACTGCGGTGTGGAGTCTTGCATGTCTTCTTTTGTAGAGTCGGGAACCCTGAGCGGTGCGTGGACTACACTCTGTGTGGCAGCAGGCTGCTCTCTGTGGGCGTGTACTGCTCTCTGTCTCTTAATTTCAGGCTGCAGCATCATCCTGCACTCACGAGTTGGGATGTCATATCTGCTGGGCTGAAGATCCTCAAATCCGAAGAACGAATCCGCGTCTGCGTCGGATTCAATACGGGGGTCGCCAATGTGCAACATGGCTAGTTGCGGTTGGGATTTGGTACTGGGGTAGCCTCCCAAGGTGAAAGATTCATCCGAGTCGTAGTCTTCTAGGACCATATCATCACTGTTGACGCCAGCGTGAAACACCGGTTTACATCGGCGTCAACACTTAGCCGCTTTTTGCAGAATCCCGACCCTTGTCCTTATTTGGACTTGAGCTTAGCCACAAAACAGTGTGGACAGGAGATCGAAGAGATTTGATGCTGCCAACTTTGAGCACACCAAATTCACAAATAAAAATAGAAGATGCTGGGCAAACTCAGTTGGTCTGACAGCATCTGCGGAGGGAGAATGTTCCAGGTCGATGAACTCACTTCAACATTTCACGACTTGTTGAATGGTCCCTGTCGCAGAACTTTTATTTTGATGTATTGGGCGGGATTCTCCGGTCCCCCGGCTGTTTCTCGGCGGCACGCTGTTACCTAGCGGCGGGATTCTACCTTCCCACCGCTTGCCAATGGGATTTCCCAATGCCACCGCGAAACCTGTTGGCGGGGGTGCGCTGCCCATGGGAGAAGTGAATCCCAATGACCGGAGAATTCCAGCCATTGACTTTTAATTGGCATTTGTTTTCGATTAGCTCCAAGTCACCGGATGCTTAAGACCATAAGATATAGGAACAGAAGTAGATTATTGGGCCCATTGAGTCTGTTCCACCATTCAATGGGATCATGGCTGATCTTATATAATCCTCAAATCCACTTTCCCGCCTTATCTCTATAACCTTTGATTCCCTGACTGATTAAAAATCTGTGTATGACTTCCGGTTGCGGCTATGCCTAGGTAGGTCGCACGTTCGGCAGCTCCCGCCGGGAACGGACATTTGGGCTCTTCAGAGGGGCCTCAACGGCAATTGTTTGATGGCTTCCAGTGTGGGAAGGTGACAGCAAGGTCCCCCCGACATTATATGGATTGGACCAGGAGTGGAGGGGCTAAAAAGATGATCCTGGTGCAGCGAAAAGTGCGAGGGATGAAAAGCAAGATGGCGGCGGGTGGAGACCAAGCAGCGTGGGCGCAGTGATCGCAGGAGCAGCAGGAGTTTTTTAAACGTTGCTTTGAGGAGCTGAAGACAGAAATGCTGGCGCCAATGAAGGCTGCGATTGAGAAGCTTGTGGAGACCCATAAGGCCCAAGGGGCGGCGATCCGGGAGGTGCGGCAAAAAGCTTCGGAGAACGAGGATGAGATCTTGGGCCTGGCGGTGAAGGTGGAGGCGCACGAGGCGCTGCACGAGAGGTGGGCGGAAAAATTTGAGGACCTGGAGAATAGGTCGAGGAGGAAGAATCTTTGGATTCTGGGTCTCCCTGAAGGAGTGGAGGGGCCCGTTGCTGGGGCAGAAAAGAGCACGATGCTCAATTCGCTGATGGGCGCGGGAGCTTTCCCGAGGCCCCTGAAGCTGGATGGGGCTCATCGGGTCCTGGCAAGGAGACCCAAAGCCAACGAGCCGCCAAGGGCTGTAGTGGTGAGGTTCCACCACTTTGTGGACAGAGAGTGTGTCCTGAGATGGGCCAAAAAAGAACAGAGCAGCAGGTGGGAGAACACGGAGATCCGAATTTACCAGGACTGGAGTGCGGAGGTGGCGAAGAAGAGGGCTGGTTTCAACCGGGCTAAGGCGGTGCTCCATCAAAAGGGGGTGAAGTTCGGGATGCTGCAGCCAGCGCAGTTGTGGGTCACGTTACAAGATCGGCACCACTATTTTGAAACGCCCGATGAGGCATGGAACTTTATTCAGACTGAAAAGCTGGACTCGAATTGAGGGTTTGTCGTGGGGGGATCTTTACTGTGTTTACCGTGTTTGGGGAATGTTCTTTTTGTTTGAGTGCTGGGTGGGGATGGGTGAATGGATTTGATGTGGGGGCTGTGGGAGAGTGTGGGCGTCAGTGTTGGAGGGGCAGGGCCCCGCGGGGGAAGAGAGGGGGTGGAGCCCGGGGATGGGGAGTTGGGGTAAGGCCGCAAAAAGGAGCTGCGCTAGAGGGTGCGGGGCCGGCTCAGGAAAGTGCAGGCTTTTTCCCGCGTTAGGGAAGGATGGGGGTGGGACCGGGGGGGGGGGGGGGGGGGGAGGAGGAGGGTGCTGGAGAGGAGTGCACACTGACTGTGTTCTTGTGACATGTCTGTGACATAGTTCTTGATAAGTATGTACCGGTCAGGCAGGGAGGAAGGCGTAGAGCGAGGGAACCGTGGTTTACCAAAGAAGTGGAATCTCTTGTTAAGAGGAAGAAGGAGGCCTTTGTGAAGATGAGGTGTGAAGTTTCAGTTGGGGCGATGGATAGTTACAAGGTAGCGAGGAAGGATCTAAAGAGAGAGCTAAGACGAGCAAGGAGGGGACATGAGAAGTATTTGGCAGGTAGGATCAAGGAAAACCCAAAAGCTTTCTATAGGTATGTCAGGAATAAGCGAATTACTAGGGAAAGAGTAGGACCAGTCAAGGACAGGGATGGGAAGTTGTGTGTGGAGTCTGAAGAGATAGGCGAGATACTAAATGAATATTTTTCATCAGTATTCACTCAGGAAAAAGATAATGTTGTGGAGGAGAATGCTGAGACCTAGGCTATTAGAATAGATGGCATTGAGGTACGTAGGGAAGAGGTGTTGGCAATTCTGGTCAGGCTGAAAATAGATAAGTCCCCGGGGCCTGATGGGATTTATCCTAGGATTCTCTGGGAGGCCAGGGAAGAGATTGCTGGACCTTTGGCTTTGATTTTTATGTCATCATTGGCTACAGGAATAGTGCCAGAGGACTGGAGGATAGCAAATGTGGTCCCTTTGTTCAAAAAGGGGAGCAGAGACAACCCCGGCAACTATAGACCGGTGAGCCTCACGTCTGTAGTGGGTAAAGTCTTGGAGGGGATTATAAGAGACAAGATTTATAATCATCTAGATAGGAATAATATGATCAGGGATAGTCAGCATGGCTTTGTGAAGGGTAGGTCATGCCTCACAAACCTTATCGAGTTCTTTGAGAAGGTGACTGAACAGGTAGACGAGGGTAGAGCAGTTGATGTGGTGTATATGGATTTCAGTAAAGCGTTTGATAAGGTTCCCCACGGTAGGCTATTGCAGAAAATACGGAGGCTGGGGATTGAGGGTGATTTAGAGATGTGGATCAGGAATTGGCTGGCTGAAAGAAGACAGAGGGTGGTGGTTGATGGGAAATGTTCAGAATGGAGTTCAGTTACAAGTGGCGTACCACAAGGATCTGTTCTGGGGCCGTTGCTGTTTGTCATTTTTATCAATGACCTAGAGGAAGGCGCAGAAGGGTGGGTGAGTAAATTTGCAGACGACACTAAAGTCGGTGGTGTTGTCGACAGTGTGGAAGGATGTAGCAGGTTACAGAGGGATATAGATAAGCTGCAGAGCTGGGCTGAGAGGTGGCAAATGGAGTTTAATGCAGAGAAGTGTGAGGTGATTCACTTTGGAAGGAATAACAGGAATGCGGAATATTTGGCTAATGGTAAAGTTCTTGGAAGTGCGGATGAGCAGAGGGATCTAGGTGTCCAAAGATCCCTGAAAGTTGCCACCCAGGTTGATAGGGTTGTGAAGAAGGCCTATGGAGTGTTGGCCTTTATTTGTAGAGGGATTGAGTTCCGGAGTCGGGAGGTCATGTTGCAGCTGTACAAAACTCTGGTACGGCCGCATTTCGAGTATTGCGTACAGTTCTGGTCACCGCATTATAGGAAGGACGTGGAGGCTTTGGAGCGGGTGCAGAGGAGATTTACCAGGATGTTGCCTGGTATGGAGGGAAAATCTTATGAGGAAAGGCTGATGGACTTGAGGTTGTTTTCGTTGGAGAGAAGAAGGTTAAGAGAAGACTTAATAGAGGCATACAAAATGATCAGGGGGTTAGATAGGGTGGACAGTGAGAGCCTTCTCCCGCGGATGGAAATGGCTGGCACGAGGGGACATAGCTTTAAACTGAGGGGTACTAGATATAGGACAGAGGTCAGAGGTAGGTTCTTTACGGAAAGAGTAGTGAGGCCGTGGAATGCCCTACCTGCAACAGTAGTGAACTCGCCAACATTGAGGGCATTTAAAAGTTTATTGGATAAACATATGGATGATAATGGCATAGTGTAGGTTAGATGGCTTTTGTTTCGGTGCAACATCGTGGGCCGAAGGGCCTGTACTGCGCTGTATCGTTCTATGTTCTATGTTCTACTGCCAAGGGGTGGGGGGATTCTCACACTGGGGGGTCGATAGAATGGTGGGAGAGGCCGGGGTCAGCTGACTTACGGGAGTGTCATGGGGGGAGCAAAATGGCTATATGAGGATCTAGCGGGGGGAGGGGGGGAGGGGGGGGGGAACTGGGTTGCTGCTGCATTGGCCAAAAGGGAGCTGGAAGTAGGAGAGATAGTCGGGGCGGGGGTCCGCCGCCTGGGGGACTGGAGGATGCGGGAGGCGCGGGCACGTGGCTGGCCTAGAAAAGGAGATGACTAGTCGGCAGGGGGCGGGATGGGGGGGCGGCGAGTAGCCCCCCGATCCGGCTGATAACTTGGAATGTGAGGGGCCTGAACGGGCCGGTCAAGAGGACCCGGGTGTTCCCGCACTTAAAGGGACTGAAGGCAGACGTGGTTATGCTCCAGGAGACACATCTGAAGGTGGCAGATCAGGTTAGGCTGAGAACTGGACCGTTCTAGGTCCAGGACGGGTAAGAGGGCGGCTGCAGCCAAGGTGCTCAGGGGTTTATGGACCAGATGGGGGGAGTGGATCCATGGAGATTTGCCAGGCCGCTGGCCAGGGAATTTTCCTTCTTTTCCCACGTCCATAGAGCCTCCTCCCGGATAGATTTTTTCATTTTGAGTAGGGGGCTAATCCCGAAAGTGGAGGGAACGGAATATTCGGCCATAGCCATCTCGGACCACGCCCCGCATTGGGTGGAGCTGGAGTTGGGGGAGGAGAGGGACCAGCGCCCACTGTGGCACCTGGATGTGGGACTGTTGGCGGATGAGGGGGTGTGCGGGCGGGTGCGGAATGTATTGAAAGATATTTGGAGGCCAACGACAATGGGGAGGTGCAGGTGTGGGTAGTCTGGGAGGCGTTGAAGACGGTGGTCAGGGGAGAGATAATCTCCATTAGGGCTCACAGGGAGAAGAGAGAGGGGAGGGAGAGGGAGAGGTTGGTGGGGGAGATTCTAAGGGTAGGCAGGAGGTATGCAGAGCCCCCGAGGAGGGGCTGCTTCGGGAGCGACGGAACCTCCAGACGGAATTCTACCTGTTGACCACGGGGAAAGCAGAGGCACAGTGGAGGAAAGTGCAGGGGGCGGCATATGAGTATGGGGAGAAGGCGAGTCAGATGCTGGCACATCAGCTTCGTAAGAGGGAGGCAGCGAGAGTGATTGGTGGAGTTAAGGATAGAGGGGGGAATACGGTGCGGAGTGCGGTGAGAATAAACAAGGTATTTAGGGACTTCTATGGGGATCTGTACAGGTCTGAGCCCCCAGCGGGGGAGGAGGGAATGCGACGATTCCTAGATCAGCTGAGGTTCCCAAGGGTGGAGGAGGAGGAGGTGGCTGGTTTGGGGGCACCGATTGGGCAGGAGGAGCTGGTTAAAGGATTGGGGAGCATGCAGGTGGGGAAGGCCCCGAGGCCGGATGGGTTCCCGGTTGAATTCTACAGGAAATACATGGACCTGCTGGGCCCGTTGCTAGTGAGGACTTTTAGTAAGGCGAGGGAGGGGGGGACCATGCCCCCGACACTGTCCAGGGCGCTGATTTCTTTGATCTTGAAGCAGGACAAGGATCCATTGCAATGTGGGTCCTATAGACCGATCTCGCTCCTCAATGTTGACGCTAAGTTGCTGGTGAAGGTGCTGGCTACGAGAATTGAGGACTGTGTCCCGGGGGTGATTCATGAGGACCAGACGGGATTTGTGAAGGGTAGGCAGCTAAACACAAATGTGCGGAGGCTCCTCAATGTGATTAAAATGCCCTCGGTGGAAGGGGAAGCGGAGGTAGTGGCAGCTATGGACGCGGAGAAGACCTTTGATCGGGTGGCGTGGGAGTATGTTTGGGAAGTGTTGCGGAGGTTTGGGTTCGGGGAGGGGTTCATTAGTTGGGTCAGGCTGCTATATAGAGCCCCAGTGATGAGTGTGGCTACGAACCGGCGGAGGTCGGAGTACTTTCGTCTGTACCGGGGGACGAGGCAGGGGTGCCCCTTATCCCCCTTGTTGTTTGCACTGGCAATTGAGCCGTTGGCCATGGCACTGAGTGAGTCCAGGAAATGGAGGGGATTGGTCCTGGGGGGAGAGGAACACCGGGTGTCGTTGTATGCCGACGACCTGTTGTATGTGGCGGATCCAGTGGAGGGGATGGCGGAGGTCATGCGGATCCTTAGGGAGTTTGGGGACTTTTCGGTGTATAAACTCAACGTAGGGAAGAGTGAGCTCTTTGTGGTGCATTCAGGGGACCAGGGAAAGGGGATAGACGAGCTACCGCTGAAGAGGGCGGAAAGGAGCTTTCGGTAGCGAGGGATCCAAGTAGCTGGGGGGGCCCTGCACAAGTTCAATTTGACGCGGTTGGTGGAGCAGATGGAGGAGGATTTTAAAAGATGGTATATGCTGCCACTCTCACTAGCGGGGAGGGTGCAGTCGGTCAAAATGATGTTCCTCCTGAGGTTTCTCTTTGTGTTCCAGTGCCTTCCCATTATGATCCCCAAGACCTTTTTCAAACGGGTAAGCAGGAGCATCATGGGATTTGTGGGCGAATAAGACCCCGAGGGTGAAGAGGGTGTTTCTGGAGCGTAGCAGGGACAGGGGGGTGCTGGCGCTGCCGAATTTGTGTGGCTATTATTGGGCAGCCAATGTGGCGATGATCCGTAAGTGGGTAATGGAGGGAGAGGGGGCGGCGTGGAAGAGGCTAGAGATGGCGTCCTGTGTGGGCACGAGCCTGAGGGTGCTGGTGATGGCACCGCTGCCGCTCTCGCCGACAAGGTACACCACGAGTCCGGTGGTGGCGGCGACGCTGAAGATCTGGGGGCAGTGGAGGCGACACAGGGGCGAGGTGGGAGCCTCGGTTTGGTCACCGATTTGGGAGAATCATCGGTTCGTCCCGTGAAGGATGGATGGGGGGTTTCGGAGCTGGCATCGGGCAGGGATTAGAAATGCAAAAAATGAAAATCGCTTATTGTCACAAGTAGGCTTCAATGAAGTTACTGTGAAAAGCTCCTCGTCGCTACATTCCGGCGTCTGTTCGGGGAGGCTGTTACGGGAATTGAACCGTGCTGCTGCCTTGGTCTGCTTTCAAAGCCAGTGATTTAGCCCTGTGCTAAACAGCCCCTGCTGGACCTGAATTGGGGACCTGTTCATCGATGGGACGTTTGCGAGCCTAGGGGCGCTGGAGGAGAAGTTTGGGCTACCCCCAGGAAATGCGTTCAGGTACATGCAAGTGAGGGCGTTTGTGAGGTGGCAGGTGAGGAAAGTCCCGCTGCTTCCGGCACGTGGGATTCAGGACAGGGTGATTTTGGGTGTATGGGTTGGAGAAGGCAAGGTTTCAGCGATTTACCAGGAGCTGAAGGAAGAGGAGAAGGCCTCGGTGGAGGAGTTAAAGGGCAAGTGGGAGGAGGAGCTTGGAGAGGAGATAGATGAGGGTCTGTGGGCTGATGCCCTGAGTAGGGTTAATTCTTCCTCCTCTTGCGCCAGGCTCAGCCTAATACAGTTCAAAGTTACTCACAGAGTGCATATGACAGGGGCGAGGTTGAGTAGGTTCTTTGGGGTGGAGGACAGATGTGGGAGGTGCTCGGGGAGCCCGGCAAATCACGTCCATATGTTCTGGTTGTGCCCGGCGCTGGATGGGTTTTGAAGGGGTTTTGCGAGGACTATGTCCAAGGTGGTGAACGCCCGGGTCAAGCCGAGCTGGGGATTAGCATTATTTGGGGTATCGGACGAGCCGGGAGTGCAGGAGGCGAAAGAGGCCGGCATTCTGGCCTTTGCGTCCCTGGTAGCCCGGTGGAGGATTTTGCTACTATGGAAAGATGCGAAGCCCCATAGTGTGGAAGCTTGGATCAATGACATGGCAGGGTTAATCAAGCTGGAGAGGATAAAGTTTGCCTTGCGAGGGTCTGTGCAGGGGTTCCTCAGGCGGTGGCAACCGTTCCTAGACTATCTTACGGAGCGTTCTGAGGAGGTCAGCAGCAGCAGCAGCCCAAGGGCAGCGGCGGGGTGGGGGGTCTTTTGGGGTGGCGTTTGGGTGAAGGTGTTTTTTTTTCGTCCCTATTTGTGTTTTTAAATGTTATATCGGGGGGTTATTGTATATGGGGGAAATCCAATGTATAATTTCTGATTGTTGTGTTCTTGTTTCTTTCTTTTTGTTGGGGGGGGCTTTTGTTGAAAATTTGTTGAAAAATTTGAATAAATATATATATTTTTTTAAATCTGTCTATCTCAGTCTTGATCATAGGTAACGACCCAGCCTCTACAGCCCTCCATGGTATAAGACCATAAAGGTAACTTGTGATACTTAACTAAACCCTGTGGAATAGGAAGACCCCAGGTTGCAAGTTCATTTTATCTCAGCAAAGGTAGCAATCAAGCTATTCTAACTGACCTCGGTATCTTCTAACTAGAGAATGATAATATCAAACAATGGGAAAAGCAAATACTGACTGTGTTCTTGTGACATGTCTGTGACATAGTTCTTGATAAGTATGTACCGGTCAGGCAGGGAGGAAGGCGTAGAGCGAGGGAACCGTGGTTTACCAAAGAAGTGGAATCTCTTGTTAAGAGGAAGAAGGAGGCCTATGTGACGATGAGGTGTGAAGTTTCAGTTGGGGCGATGGATAGTTACAAGGTAGCGAGGAAGGATCTAAAGAGAGAGCTAAGACGAGCAAGGAGGGGACATGAGAAGTATTTGGCAGGTAGGATCAAGGAAAACCCAAAAGCTTTCTATAGGTATGTCAGGAATAAGCGAATTACTAGGGAAAGAGTAGGACCAGTCAAGGACAGGGATGGGAAGTTGTCTGTGGAGTCTGAAGAGATAGGCGAGATACTAAATGAATATTTTTCGTCAGTATTCACTCAGGAAAAAGATAATGTTGTGGAGGAGAATGCTGAGACCCAGGCTATTAGAATAGATGGCATTGAGGTACGTAGGGAAGAGGTGTTGGCAATTCTGGTCAGGCTGAAAATAGATAAGTCCCCGGGGCCTGATGGGATTTATCCTAGGATTCTCTGGGAGGCCAGGGAAGAGATTGCTGGACCTTTGGCTTTGATTTTTATGTCATCATTGGCTACAGGAATAGTGCCAGAGGACTGGAGGATAGCAAATGTGGTCCCTTTGTTCAAAAAGGGGAGCAGAGACAACCCCGGCAACTATAGACCGGTGAGCCTCACGTCTGTAGTGGGTAAAGTCTTGGAGGGGATTATAAGAGACAAGATTTATAATCATCTAGATAGGAATAATATGATCAGGGATAGTCAGCATGGCTTTGTGAAGGGTAGGTCATGCCTCACAAACCTTATCGAGTTCTTTGAGAAGGTGACTGAACAGGTAGACGAGGGTAGAGCAGTTGATGTGGTGTATATAGAGTTCAGTAAAGCGTTTGATAAGGTTCCCCACGGTAGGCTATTGCAGAAAATACGGAGGCTGGGGATTGATAATATCAAACAATGGGAAAAGCAAAAATAGTGTGGGGATCTTCAGGGGTGCGGGGGGTGGTGGCGAGGGAGGGAGGGGCAGATGATCTGGAAATTCTGAATGAATCTTCATTGGATTAAAATGCGACTTTGGTGAAAAATGTAAGACGATTGGCATTTGAACCATCTCCTATTAATGGGAGGGGGAATTATTTTGTTTCAATGGTTATTATTGAAGCCTTCAAAGTCTGGAATTTTGTTTTGTTCTTTTTTATGGTTACAGGAGACCATAGGTCATAGGAGCAGAATTAAGCCACTCAGCCCATCGAGTCTGCTCCGCCATTCAAACATGGCTGATATTTTTCTCATCCCCATTCTCCTGCCTTCTCCCCATAACCATTGATCCCCTGAGGGGAAGGGGGCAAAAACAACATAAGAGACCAAATTCTCCCCTCACCTCCTCTGTGTAAATGGGACAAGTAGTTATTGTCACAAGTAAGCTTACATTAACACTGCAATGAGGTTATTGTAAAATATCCCTAGGTGCCACTTTCCAGCGCCTGTTCGGGTGCACAGAGGGAGAATTCAGAATTCTCAGCTGGTATGGGAATTGAACCTGTGCTACTGGCCTTGGGCGTCATTCTCCGACCCCCCGCCGGGTCGGAGAATGGCCGTTGGCCGCCGTGAATCCTGCCCCCGCCGAAGTCTCCAGTACCGGAGATTGGGCGGGGGCGGGAATCGGGCCGGGCTGGCGGGACCCCTCGCTCAATTCTCCGGCCCGGATGGGCCGAAGTCCCGCCCAGAAATTGCCTGGCCCGCCGGCGTAAATCAAAGTTGGTATTTACTGGCGGGACCAGGCGGCGTGGGCGGGCTCCGGGGTCCTGGGGGGGGGGCGCGGGGCAATCTGACCCCGGGGGGTGCCCTCACGGTGGCCTGGCCCACGATCGGGGCCCACCGATCCGCGAGCGGGCCTGTGCCGTGGGGGCACTCTTTCCCTTCCGCCTCCGCCATGGCCTCCACCATGGCGGAGGCGGAAGAGACTCTCCCCACTGCGCATGCGCGGGAAACTGTCGGTGGCCGCTGACGCTCCCGCGCATGCGCCGCATTTCCGCGCCAGCTGGCGGGGCACCAAACGCCATTTCCGCCAGCTGGCGGGGCGGAAATCCCTCCGGCGCCGGCCTAGCTCCTCAATGTTGGGGCTCAGCCCCCAAAGATGCGGAGCATTCCGCACCTTTGGACCGGCGCGATGCCCGTCTGATTGGCTCCGTTTTTGGCGCCAGTCGGCGGACATCGCGCCGTTGTGGGAGAATTCCGCCCCTTGTTCTGCATTACAAACCAGCTGTCCAGCCCACTGAGCTAAACCAGCCCCGTGGGTTTGAGTTTTGAATCTGATTTTAATGCCATGTCGTTTTAAGCTCCATTGTCCAGACTGGGCGAGGGGTATAAACCAGGCATCGGATTAAAACTCTGCCTCACCCCATAACACTTTGTATTTACATTTACCAAGCTGGTGAGGTTAAAGCCAGGCTTATATTTCACAATTAGTATATCATACCGTACCACACAAGGCTGCCATTATTCTTTAATTACCCTGCACTTAACTTCCCACAGCTTTTATGTATGTTGTACGTTCGGTCATGACCATGATGCCTGGGAGACCGAATGACATCCGTGAAATGCAAGCGGGAGATTTTGGAATGGAAACAAATTTATGATGTTGTTGGAATGTTTCCACATGAGTTGCCATCCTCCCCCCGCTCCCCACACCCCAACCTGGTTTCTCAGGCATCTATTTAATGGTTGCCAAAATGGCAGCTGAAGCAGCATTAGGAAGGAGAAATCTATCATTGCCATCACCACGGGGATGGCTCAGCAGGAGACTAATGTCAAACTTTCCTCGGAAACGTCCTTCAAACCTGGACAGGGAATCCATCATATCTTCCTCAGAGCCTGTCGCTGTTGCTCTTGAGTGGTCAATAGCCCCACATTGTGGCAAGAACATTTCGAAAAGCAGAGTGGGGGCATAAAATTCAACATATTTACCCATTGCACGCTAATGAAAGCGTTGCAACGACAGGGCTCAATGTCTCAATCGCTCAGCGATTATGAAGCCTTTTATGCCACACAACTTATTTTGCGCGACCCCACAATATAATTGCAGGTCAGTCACAACCAAAAAGCTTAGCGAGTCATCCACTTTGTTGCTCTAAATCAATGTGCACTTTATTTATTTATTTATTTGTTTATTATAATCTGTGAGAGGTAACTTGGATTTACATTTAAACCCTCAAAATTTCTATAAACAAAAGCATTTGTGTCCATCGGTTGTGTGTCCCAGGTTGTCACGATATTTTGTGCTGATTTCTGGTGGACATGTTTGCAATTGGTCACTTCATCAATCTTGTTTATCGCAAATATGTTTCTAGCGAAATCAATCCTTTTCCTAGAGATGGTAGCCAAGGACCAGCTGTGGTCCTTTGGTGGACACATAGAAACTGGAAAGCACTGAGATGAGTGTTCATTCATTTGTTTCACTCTCCAGCAGCAGATAGCTTTATTGGAGGATAGATTTGGAGCTAGATTCTTGAGTCCCTCCTGAGGATGAATTGATGAGCACTCCCCCCCCCCCCCCCCCCCCCCGAGAATTATGAGGCTGACCGGTGCACCAGTTTCGCGACCCTATTCCCAGTGTCAGCTATATCGGGCAAGGCAGTTTCAGAACCTGGTAAGGCTGCCCTCTCCTCCCAGGTAAGCAGGGAATCAGTCTAGTTAAGATAAAAGCAAATTACTGCGGATGCTGGAATCTGAAACCAAAGAGAAAATACTGGAAAATCTCAGCAGGTCTGGCAGCATCTGTAGGGAGAGAAAAGAGCTAACGTTTCTGTAGTGATCTGTATATCTGCTGGTATGTAAAGGGTTAACATCTGTATTATTGTGCTGGACAACCACTAGATGGCAGCACCAGACTCTATGTGCATAAATTGCACCCAGAGGAGATTCCCGCCTCTTCATATCAGGAGTAACTCGTGAGCAGAGTGTCAGAGAGATTTGGTTAGTTGGCACATGTAGTTAAGCATTTTATATACTTATTCTTACATATCTAATCTTCAGTTATAGTTGTAGAAGAGTGAACAAACTCATAGATATTTATATTCGTTATTCAATAAATGATATTTGCTTAATTTGAAGACTGATAATTTTTCTGAACTACAACCATCAGACCATTCTGGAAGTAAGCAAAAGGGTAACGACATAATACTATCACGTAATATAACAGTTTTGAGTCCAGATGACCCTTTTTCATTTGGTTCAGTTAAGACCCTTGTTAACCAGGAATTAATTTTCCTGACATGACTGTGGCAGGTTAGTTGCCTGGTGGTAGGCCCCCAGGACATAAGAACATAAGAACTAGGAGCAGGAGTAGGCCATCTGGCCCCTCGAGCCTGCTCCACCACTCAATGAGATCATGGCTGATCTTTTGTGGACTCAGCTCCACTTTCCAGCCCGAACACCATAACCCTTAATCCCTTTATTCTTCAAAAAACTATCTATCTTTATCTTAAAAACATTTAATGAAGGAGCCTCTACTGCTTCACTGGGCAAGGAATTCCATAGATTCACAACCCTTTGGGTGAAGAAGTTCCTCCTAAACTCAGTCCTAAATCTACTTCCCCTTATTTTGAGGCTATGCCCCCTAGTTCTGCTTTCACCAGCCAGTGGAAACAACCTGCCCGCATCTATCCTATCTATTCCCTTCATAATCTTATATGTTTCTATAAGATCCCCCCTCATCCTTCTAAATTCCAACGAGTACAGTCCCAGTCTACTCAACCTCTCCTCGTAATCCAACCCCTTCAGCTCTGGGATTAACCTAGTGAATCTCCTCTGCGCACCCTCCAGTGTCAGTACGTCCTTTCTCAAGTAAGGAGACCAAAACTGAACACAATACTCCAGGTGTGGCCTCACTAACACCTTATACAATTGCAGCATAACCTCCCGAGTCTTAAACTCCATCCCTCTCGCAATGAAGGACAAAATTCCATTTGCTTTCTTAATCACCTGTTGCACCTGAAAACCAACTTTCTGCGACTCATGCACTAGCACACCCAGGTCTCTCTGCACAGCAGCATGTTTTAATATTTTATCATTTAAATAATAATCCCTTTTGCTGTTATTCCTACCAAAATGGATAACCTCACATTTGTCAACATTGTATTCCATCTGCCAGACCCTAGCCCATTCACGTAGCCTATCCAAATCCCTCTGCAGACTTCCAGTATCCTCTGCACTTTTTGCTTTACCACTTATCTTAGTGTCGTCTGCAAACTTGGACACATTGCCCTTGGTCCCCAACTCCAAATCATCTATGTAAATTGTGAACAGTTGTGGGCCCAACACTGATCCCTGAGGGACACCACTAGCTACTGATTGCCAACCAGAGAAACACCCATTAATCCCCACTCTTTGCTTTCTATTAATTAACCAATCCTCTATCCATGCTACTACTTTCCCCTTAACGCCATGCATCTTTATCTTATGCAACAACCTTTTGTGTGGCACCTTGTCAAAGGCTTTCTGGAAATCCAGATATACCACATCCATTGGCTCCCCGTTATCTACCGCACTATTAATGTTCTCAAAAAATTCCACTAAATTAGTTAGGCACGACCTGCCCTTTATGAACCCATGCTGCATCTGTCCAATGGGACAATTTCCATCCAGATGCCTCGCTATTTCTTCCTTGATGATAGATTCCAGCATCTTCCCTACTACTGAAGTTAAGCTCACTGGCCTATAATTACCCACTTTCTGCCTACCTCCTTTTTTAAACAGTGGTGTCACGTTTGCTAATTTCCAATCCGCCGGGTCCACCCCACCCCGGTGACGGAGAATTTGGCAACCGGCGGGGGCGGGATTCACGCTGGCCTCCGGCAATTCTCCGACCCGGCGGGGGGTCGGAGAATCCCGCTCATGGTCACCATCAATGAGAATAGCATCACATTCCAGATGTTATTGTGCTAATTGAATTCAAATTCCACCAGCTGCTGTGGCGGAATTTGAATCCATGCTCTCACACATTAGCCTGGGCCTCTGGATTATTAGTTCAGTGACATCACTGCTACACCACCATCTTCGCCACCATCTCCCCCAAGGAGATTCATAGATTCACTGAATCATAGAATCCCTGCAGTGCAGAAGGAGGCCATTCAGCCCATTGAGTCTGCACCGACCCTTGGAAAGAGTACTCTACCTAGGCCCAGGCCCCTACCCGATCCTAGCCACGTAACCCAGCAACCCCACCTAACCTTTTGGGCACAAAAGCACAATTTAGTGCGGCCAATCCACCGAACCTGCACATCTTTGGACTGTGGGAGGAAACCGGAGCACCTGGAAGAAGCTCACGCAGACACGGGGAGAAAGTGCAAACTCCACACAGACAGTCACCTAAGGCCGGAATTCAATCTGGGTCCCTGGGCCTGTGAGGCAGCAGTGCTAACCATCCTGTCACTGAGGATTGGGAGGAAAATAGCATTTAGGGAAAGAATTTCAGTCTGAGGAATTGATGTCTTGCAGCTAATTTAATTTGCTCAGGCCTTGTTAATGTTTGCAGAACCAAACATTTTTGGAAATTGCTGAAGAGCCATTTCCAGCACCAGACCCAATATTTAAGTGTTTAGGAAATGGGATTGCTTAGTGTCAGCTCAGTATGACAGAAGTGAATGTGTTTAAAGAGCTTGGGTGCAAGGTAATTGTTGCATATCCTATGATGGAGGAGAAGGATAATTGGAAATACTGAGGGCAGAAGATGGTCAACTCAATTGGCCCTGTTCCAGGTCATGGATCAGATGCAGCTGAATTGGTACTTGACCTGAAGGTGCAGGGAAATGGCGACTGGCCAGTAGGCCAAGGCCAGCTGCAAAGAGTCAATTCTGGACACAACACTTGACAATAGAAGCCCCTCCTTGTTTATGCCATCGGAAATTTGACTTTGGTCGTTTACAATGTACAGCTTCATCACAGAGTTGGTGAAATTCTATGCTGTCAAACACTTTGTAAAATACATTTTAATGGCATACAGCAGCAACAGTTTTTCCAACTTGTTGGCCTCTCACAAGCTTTTACCCTGCAGCAGTCAGTTCTGGCACAGCACTGCGAAGAGGGAAGAGGAATGAATTTACATTTGCTTTCATTATTCCTTCACAGGATGTGGGCTTCCCTAGCTGGGCCAGCATTTAATGCCCATCCCTAATCACCCTTGAGGAGGTGATGGTGAGCTGCCTGGTGTACCATCAATAACAACAGAAGATGAGTTGAGAGTGAAACTGTGGCTTTAATTAGCTTAAAGATACCTGCTGGCAGCTGGCCCCAGGCTGAAGGCAGGGCCAGAGGTTGGCCACCTTTATACCTGAGCCCGAGGGGAGGAGCCACAGGCGGAGCCAGCAGGGGCAAGCCCAGGCATGTTACATCCAGCAGGTATAATACAATACAGTGGTTTACCACACTGCCTTCTTGAACCGCTGCAGTCCCTGACGTTTAGGTACACCCACAGTGCTGTTAGGGAGGGAGTTCCATCATTTTGTCTCTGTGACAGTGAAGGAACGGCAATATGGTTCCCAGGTGCTTCTATTCAATGGAATACACTGCTGCCATTGTGCTCAGTGATGTGGCGATGTCGGCTTTGGACTGGGGTGAGTTCAGTAAGAAGTCCTACAACACCAGGTTAAAGTCCAACAGGTTTGTTTCGAATCACTAGCTTTCGGAGCACTGCTCCTTCCTCAGGTGAATGAAGAGGTGGGTTCCAGGAACATATATGGACAAAGTCAAAGATGCAAGACGATACTTTGAATGCGAGCCTTTGCAGGTAATTAAGTCCTGACAGATCCAGTGAGAAGGTTAATCACAGGTTAAAGAGGTGCGAATTGTCTCAAGCCAGGACAGTTGGTAGGATTTTGCAAGCCTAGCATGGTGGTTAGCACAATTGCTTCACAGCCCCAGTGTCCCAGGTTCGATTCCCGGCTTGGGTCACTGTCTGTGCAGAGTCTGCACGTTCTCCCTGTGTGTGCGTGGGTTTCCTCCGGGTGCTGCGGTTTCAGCCCACAGTCCAAAGATGTTCAGGTTAGGTGGATTGGCCATGCTAAATTGCCCTTAGTGTCTAAAATTGACTTAGTGTTGTGTGGGGTTACTGGGTTATGGGGGTAGGGTGGAGGTGTGGTCTTGGGTAGGGTGCTCTTTCAAAGAGCCAGTGCAGACTCGATGGGCCGAATGGCCTCCTTCTGCACTGTAAATTCCATGATTCCATGAAGCCAGATGGTGGGGAGTGTATGTAATGCGACAAGAATCCAAGGTCCCAGTTGAGGCCGCACTCATGTGTGCGGAACTTGGCTATAAGTTTCTGCTCGCCGATTCTGCGTTATCGCGCGTCCTGAAGGCTGCCTTGGAGAACGCTTACCCGAAGATCAGAGGCTGAATGCCCTTGACTGCTGAAGTATTCCCTGACTGGAAGGGAACATTCCTGCTTGGCGATTGTCACGCGATGCCCGTTCATCCATTGTCGCAGCGTCTGCATGGTCTCGCCAATGTACCATGCTTCGGGACATCCTTTCCTGCAGCGTATGAGGTAAACAACGTTGGCCGAGTCGCACGAGAATGTACCACGTACCTGGTGGGTGGTGTTCTCACATGTAATGGTGGTGCCCATGTCGATGATCTGGCACGTCTTGCAGAGATTGCCATGACAGGGTTGTGTGGTGTTGTGGTCACTGTTCTGAAGGCTGGGTAGTTTGCTGCAAACAATGGTTTGTTTGAGGTTGTGCGGTTGTTTGAAGGCAAGTAGTGGGGGTGTGGGGATGACCTTGGCAAGATGTTCGTCTTCACCGATGACGTGTTGAAGGCTGTGAAGAAGCTGTCGTAGTTTCTCCGCTCCGGGGAAGTACTGGACGATGAAGGGTACTCTGTCGGTTGTGTTCCGTGTTTGTCTTCTGAGGAGGTTGGTGCAGTTTTTTGCTGTGGCGCGTTAGAACTGTCGATCAACAGTGCTCAGTGGTGGAGGGAGTGAATGCTAAAGGTGGTGGGTGAGGTGCTGATCAAGCAGACAAGTGGGTTGCTTTGTCTTGGGTGGCTTTCAGCATCTTGAGTGTTGTTGGAGCTGCACTCATCCTGGCAAGTGGGGAGTATCCAACACACTCCTCATTGTGCCTTTTAGATGTGGACAGCCTTTCGGGGTGGGGGTCAATTGTTCACTGCAGACTTCCAAGCCTCTAACCTGTTCTTGTAGCCACTGTATTTATATGGCTGGCCCAGTTAAATTTCTGATCAATGTTTACCTCGAGGAAGTTGATAGTATAAAAATAGTAATATTGCTTTACTGAACTGTGAAGTCTCAGTTTGCCTTTTTACCATTTGACTAGCAGCTCATAAACAAGGCGCTCTGGTCTCTGGTCCAGGTTGGACACCTGGCTCCATCTACACAGCTTCTGCAGGATACTCTGTACCATCACCTACAAGAATTATTCATCTCTGTATGCCTATTTAATCATGTGAAGCCACAAAGCAAACTGAATTATCTAGCATTGGCTTTCACCGCACTGACCTTTTGTGAAGGAATACCTCATTAGACTTGATTCTAGCCTCTGGAACTCACATGAAACAGTTTATTTTGCCTGTGGTTTCTGCACTGTAAATCTTTCATTTCTCTATCCATCTTTTACTGTAAGAATACAAAGAGGTGATGTTGACCCCCTTCCTCCTCCTGTGTTTTGAGTTCATCCTACCTCGGGCTTGCTGCGGAGCTATTAATGGAAAACTGATCCACATCAAAACCAAGAGGTTGGAAAATAGGCCATTGCTCATAAAGGTGGAAGCAAATCAAAACACCTCTCTGTTTACAGATGGTGGTGAGAGGGGAAATTAATGCTGCTTAATTTAAAGCCCCCTCCTGCCCACATCACCTTGAATGAGGTGAAGGTCCAGCCACAGACAATCAGGAGGACGATGATGTTTTTCTGCATTTGAATAGTGATAGATTCCGGGATATATTAAAGAGCATTCAGTTTATTAGCCATTGGATACTTGTGAAGATGGTGTTCCACTGTATGTTTGCTATCTTTCTGCTGTGACTCTCTTGGTGCTGGATGTGTGAGAGTACTACAATTGAGTGCTAGTCTAGCTGAAGGAGCGAAACTCATGCGTTGCTATATGAAGGTTAGTGACATGCAAGAATTGCAGAAAGACCACTCACTGACCCCGTATCAATACTGCTTTCTGTGAATAATTCTGTTGCACCTGCTTAAGAACAAGAGAACAAAGAACAAAGTACAGCACAGGAACAGGCCCTTCGGCCAGCCAAGTCTGCGCCGACCATGCTGCCCGTCTAAACTACAATCTTCTACACTTCCGGGGTCCGTATCCCTCTATTCCCATCCTATTCATGTATTTGTCAAGATGCCCTTTAAACGTCATATCGTCCCTGCTTTCACCATCTCCTCCGGCAGCGAGTTCCAGGCACCCACTAACCTCTGTGTAAAAACATTTATCCCGTACATCTCCTCTATACCTTGCCCCTCGCACCTTAAACCTGTGTCCCCTAGTAATTGACCCCTCTACCCTGGGAAAAAGTCTCTGACTATCCACTCTGTCTATGCCCCTCATAATCTTGTAGACCTCAATCAGGTCGCCCCTCAGCCTTCTTCGTTCCAGTGAGAACAAACCAATTATTCAACCTCTCCTCATAGCTAATGCCCTCCATACCAGGCAACATCCTGGCAAATCTCTTCTGCACCCTCTCTAAAGCCTCCACATCCTTCTGGTAGTGTGGCAACCAGAATTGAACACTATACTCCAAGTGTGGCCTAACTAAGGTTCTATACAGCTGCAACATGACTTGCCAATTTTTATACTCAGTGCCCGGCCAATAAAGGCAAGCATGCCGTATGCCTTTTTGACTAACTTCTCCACCTGTGTTGCCCCTTTTGGTGACCTGTGGATCTGTACACCAAGATCTCTCTGACTGTCAATGCTCTTGAGGTTTCTACCATTCACTGTATATTCCTTACCTGCATTAGACCTTCCAACATGCATTACCTCACATTTGTCCAGATTAACCTCCATCTGCCATCTCGCCACCCAAGTATCCAAATGATCTAAATCCTGCTGTATTCTCTAGCAGTCCTCATTGCTATCCGCAATTCCACCAACCTTTGTGTCGTCCGCAAACTTACTAATCAGACCAGTTACATTTTCCTCCAAATCATTTATATACACTATGAACAGCAAAGGTCCCAGCACGATCCTTGCGGAACACCACTAGTGACGGCCCTCCAATCAGAAAAGCACCCTTCCATTGCTACTTTCTGCCTTCTATGACCTAGCCAGTTCTGTATCCATCTTGCCAGCTCACCTCTGATCCCGTGTGACTTCACCTTTTGTACCAGTCTGCCATTAAGGACCTTGGCAAAGGCCTTACTGAAATCCAAATAGACAACATCCACTGCCCTACCTGCATCAACCATCTTGGTGACCTTTTCGAAAAACTCTATCAAGTTAGTGAGACACGACCTCCCCTTCACAAAACCGTGCTGCCTCTCACTAATACGTCCATTTTCTTCCAAATTGGAGTAGGCCCTGTCTTGAAGATTTCTCTCCGATAATTTCCCTACCACTGAAGTAAGGCTCACCGGCCTGTAGTTCCCTGGATTATCCTTGCTACCCTTCTTGAACAAAGGAACAACATTGGCTATTCTCCAGTCCTCCGGGACATCACCTGAAGACAGTGAAGATCCAAAGATTGCTGTCAAGGCCTCAGCAATTTCCTCTCTTGCCTCCTTCAGTATTCTGGGGTAGATCCCATCAGGCCCTGGGGACTTATCCACCTTAATATTTTTCAAGACGCCCAACACCTCGTCTTTTTGGATCTCAATGTGACCCAGGCTATCTACACACCCTTCTCCAGACTCAACATCCACCAATTCCTTCTCTTTGGTGAATATCGATGCAAAGTATTCATTTAGTACCTCGCCTATTTCCTCTGGCTCCACACATAGATTCCCTCCCCTGTCCTTCAGTGGGCCAAACCTTTCCCTGGCTACCCTCTTGCTTTTTATGTACGTGTAAAAAGCCTTGGGATTTTCCTTGACCCTATTTGCCAATGGTGTTTCCTGACCCCTTTTAGCCCTCCTGACTCCTTGCTTACGTTCCTTCCTACTTTCCTTATATTCCACACAGGCTTCATCTGTTCCCAGTCTTCTAACATGCCGGTCCTGAATTCCTTTCAACTGACATTTGAAAGCGTCCCATATGGCAGATGTTGATTTACCCTGAAACATTCGCCCCCAATCTATGTTCTTCAGTTCCCGCCTAATATTGTTATACTTAGCCTTCCCCCAATTTTGCACATTCACCCTAGGACCACTCTTATCCTTGTCCACCAGCACTTTAAAATTTACTGAATTGTGGTCACTGTTCCCGAAATGCTCCCCGACTGAAACTTCTACCACCTGGCCGGGCTCATTCCCCAATACCAGGTCCCTTCCCTAGTTGGACTATCCACATATTGTTTTAAGAAGCACTCCTGGATGCTCCTTACAAACTCTGCCCCGTCCAATCCCCTAGCACTAAGTGAGTCCCAGTCAATATTGGGGAAGCTAAAGTCTCCCATCACAACAACCCTGTTGCTTTTACTCCTTTCCAAAATCAGTCCACCTATCTGCTCCTATTTCTCCTGCTGGCTGTTTGGAGGCCTGTAGTAATCCCCCAACATTGTGACTGCACCCTTCTTATTCCTGATCTCTACCCATATAGCCTCACTGCCCTCTGAGGTGTCCTCTCGCAGTACAGCTGTGATATTCTCCCTAACCAGTAGCGCAATTCCTCCACCCCTTTTACATCCCCCTCTATCCCGCCTGAAACAGCTAAATCCTGGAATGTTTAGCTGCCAATCCTGTCCTTCCCTCAACCAGGTCTCTGTAATGGCAATAACATCATAGTTCCAAGTAGTAATCCAAGATCTAAGTTCATCTGCCTTACCTGTTCTACTTCTTGCATTAAAACATATGCACTTCAGGCCACCAGTCCTGCTGTTTTCAGCAACATCTCTGTCTGTTCTTCCTCAGAGCCATACTGGCCCTATTTCCTAGTTCTCCCTCAATTTTTTCACCTTCTGACCTATTGCTCTGGTACCCACCTCCCTGCTATACTAATTTAAACCCTCCCGTGTGACACTAGCAAACCTCACGGCCAGGATATTTATGCCTCTCCAGTTTAGAGGCAACCCGCCCTTCTTATACTGGTCACACCTGCCCTGGAAGAGCTCCCAATGGTCCAGATAACTGAAACCCTCCCTCCTACACCAGCTGTTTAGCCACGTGTTTAGCTGCTCTATCTTCCTATTTCTAGCCTCACTGGCACGTGGTACAGGGAGTAATCCCGAGACTACAACCCTTGAGGTCCTGTCTTTTAACTTTCTGCCTCGCTCCCTGAACTCCTGCTGCAGGACCTCATCCCTCTTCCTGCCTATGTCGTTAGTACCAATATGTACCACAACCTCTGCCTGTTTGCCCTCCCCCTTCAGGATGCCCGCTACCCGTTCTGAGACATCCTGGACCCTGGCACCAGGGAGGCAACATACCATCCTGGAGTCTATTTCACGTCCACAGATGCGCCTATCTGTGCCCCTGACTATAGAGTCCCCTATGACTATTGCTCTTCTGCACTTTGTCTCTCCCTGCTGAACATCAGAGCCAGCCGTGGTGCCACTGCTCTGGCTGCTGCTGTTTTCCCCTGATAGGCTATTTCCCCCGACAGTATCCAAAGGGGTATACCTGTTCGAGAGGGGGACGACCACATGGTATTCCTGCACTGACTGCCTGCCCCTTCTGGTGGTCACCCATGTCTCTGCCTGCACCTTGGGTGTGACCACATCTATATACCTGCTATCTATGACGCTTTCCGCCACCTGCATGTTCCTAAGTGCATCCAACTGCTGCTCCACCCGAACCATGTGGTCTGTGAGGAGCCCCAGTTGGGTGCACTTTCTGCAGATGAAGCCATCCAGGATGCTGGAAGCCTCCAGGACCTGCCACATCTCACAGTTAGAGCACTGCACCCCTCTAATTGACATTGCATTAATTAATTAGTAAATTAAATTAAAAGATAATTTTTAAAAAAAGTTACACTTAACTATATATTTCCTAGCACTAGATTTCTACTATAAATGTAAATCCTATACAGTATTCTCCGGTCTCTGGTTTAGGTACCCCTCTAAATTATGATTAAGTAATTAATAAATTATGTTTAATTAGTTTAACAATTTTTAATTTTTAAATTTAGTGCAGATTCCCTACCAGCCAATCAGATTCAGCTTTCCTGTGATATAATTTTTCAGTCCCCCCCCCCCCCGCCCTCAGTCGGATCACTCAGAATAGCAGAATATCTATCACTTACGTGTTCCCAAGCTACTCCCCGGCTCTCTCTCTCTCCCGCTCCCAAAAATGAAGGCCGCTGGAACCTGGGGGTATGATTTTATATCACCTACCTTCCAAGGCTGTTCACTGGTTTTCTCCCTGCTTCCCGGAATGCTCTCTGGATCTCTCCCTGCAGATTACCAGTTACAAAGCCAAACAAAGGAAACAGAACAAAAAGGGAAACAGCACCTCCTCCCATTCCGCACCGAAGAGGATGTGTCTCCTTCACCTGCGCAAAGCTTACTGAGTGCGCTTTCTGTCTGTCTTTTATACAGAACTCAGCTAAACAAGATGAGTCACACTATTTAAGCTTCAAACAGAAGAATACAATGTACACCCTTGTGCCACTAAACAGGCCTCAGGTGACTGACAGATAACTGCCTCTCAGCAATTAGGAGAGGGGCAGCTTCAGCCAATCAGACACTGAGCTAGACACTGACCTCTTAACTGAAAAATTGAAAAACAGTTTTGAAGATTTTAATTCACCACTTACCTCTTTAATGACCACACTGCCCAAATTATCGGGTTTCAATTCCCACTCTGGCTGTGTCTCACTCATTCAGGATGTGTCTCCTTCACCTGCGCAAAGCTTCAATGCTGTAAATATTGTGCATTGACTGCTTTAAGAAACAATACCTGCTGTCCCTTGCACAGTGCTGCATGGTAGCACTGAATTACTGTGATACGACATTATCTGACTACTGTTGCACTATTCCAAACATACAACTTCGGCAGGGTATCTCCTCACTATCTGCACTGATCAATGGGCATGTATGAAGCCTCAGGTTCTTTACAACAAAGCCAAACGTAACATTTCTCCAAGGGAGTTGGAGTTAGTCTAAACTGGATCTCGGAGTTTGAAGCACCAAGCCTGAGCAGTAGAAGTAAAAGGTTCTCCTGTTGAGCTGAAGGCCTGCATAACTGAAGTTTCTGTTCCAGAAGGTACAAAAGACTTCACTCACTGCTGAAAATGCTTCGTCCAAATGCATGTGAAAGATAAGCATGTGTAGGTGGGTGTTGGCTTCCATCAAATAATGAGGAACACCTTTCAAAGTGGCTGTTAGCATGTTGTGCTCTGCTCTGTACCAGCTATACCCTCGAGCGCATCAACTATCACCACTGCAATGTATTCCTAACCATGTTCACCATATGATTCCTTCTAACTACGGTTATCTATTTCTCCTGAAGTAGATGTATTCTTGCTGGGATTTACTCCAAGCAAGGGAGCTTAAGGTGGGTGTTCAGATATGTAATGTCCTTCCCAACTTTGACCTATAGGAGGAAACTACAGAATGGGGATGGTCTTTACATTACATTCCCTGTCCCTGAATTTTTGGTGAGTGGTGTTTAGTCTCCAAATCATTATTTAGGAAGATCTGAGAGAAGGTGAAGAAAGGATTCACAAGAATAGCTCCAGGGATGAGCGACTTTGGTCACAAGATTGGAGGTTGGGCTATTTTTAAAGTAAGGACATGGAATTTTGCTTGACTTCAATTTAACAAAGGGTAGAATGTGGGAGGCCCACCAGGAATAAATTGGAATAATCAGGTCAAGAGGTATTAAAGCCAGGAATAAGGGTTTCAGCAGCAGATGAACTGAGGCGGGGATAGTAGGGCAATACTGCAGTGGAGCGATACTGCAGAGGTGGCAATAGGTGGCCTCATTGATGGTGCCAATATGTGATCGAAAGCTCGTCTTGGGGTCAAATATGACATGAAGGTTGCAAACAGTTTGCTTCAGACAGTTGCCCAGAAGGAAGTTGGAATGGGTAGCCAGGGAACGGAGATTAGAGCAGGGAGCAAAGATAATAGCTTCAGACTTCCTAATATTTAATTCAATGAAATTTCTGCTCATCCTGCTTTAGACATCAGGGGCGGGATTCTCCGACCCCCCCGCTGGGTCGGAGAATCGCTGGAGGGTCGGCGTGAATCCCGCCCCCGCTGGCTGCTGAATTCTCCGGCGCCGGGGATTTGGCGGGGGCGGGAATCGTGCCGCTCTGTTCGGCGGCCGCTGGCAGCGCCCCCCCCGGCGATTCACTGGCCCACGATGGGCCGAGTGGCCACCCGTTTTCGGCCAGTCCCGCCGGCATATATTACACCAGGTATTTGCCGGCGGGATCTGGCTGCGCAGGCGGCCTCCGGGGTCCTCGGGGGGGGGGGCGCGGGAGGATCTGGCCCCGAGAGGTGCCCCCACGGTAGCCTGGCCCGCGATCGGGGCCTGTGCCTTGGGGGCACTCTATTCTTCCGCGTCGGCCGCTGTGGTACTCCGCGATGGCTGACGCGGAGATGGACCCCCTCCTGCGCATGCGCTGGGATGACGCCAGCACATGCTGGTGCCCGCACATGTGCCAACTCGCGCCGGCCTGCGGAGGCCCTTCGATGCCGGTTGGCGTGGCGCCAAGCCCCTTCCCCGCCGGCCGGCGCAAATGACTCCGGCGCCGGCCTAGCCCCTGAAGGTACAGAAGATTCCGTACCTTTGGGGCGGCCTGACGCCGGAGCGGTTCACGCCACTCCTTCGCGCCGAAGTTGCCCGCCCCGCCGATTCCCGCAGAATCCTGCCCCAGATAAGTGGTCTGATGATTTCACATCAGCGGAGTAGCTGAGGGAGATGGCAGTGTGGTGGAGCTAGGTGTCATCTGTGTATGTGTCAAAATTAACTGCTTTCAAATGATGTCACTGAGGGGACAGCAAGTAGATGAGAAATATAGCACATTGCCTCAAGCACCAGGCTTACTGCTGAGAATATATTGGTAGCATTCTGAGCCCATGCGTGAAGGAACCAAGGCATGTTCCAATTCACTGAGAGCTGAATTCTTACAGTCATTCTATAGTATATTTTCTGTTGCATTAAAATTAGTTTATTAATATTTATTTAGATAGTTATGCTGAATTTTGATTATTTTTCCAAGACCATTTTTCCATCCAAGTTACATTGCTGGGGAAACAGAAATTCAGATGATCAAGAAATTGCACAAATCTGGGTCAAAACCTGATACTCTTGACGTGCCTCGGAATGTCTGAGGACCTGTTTTGTGGTCTGATTCTCATTACAGAGACATGGCTGCAAAACGACAATGTCCGGGACTTGAATGTTCAAGGGTAAATGACATTTTGGAAGGATAGGATTGGAAGGATAGGAAGGGTGGAAAAAGTGTTGGGGTAGCTCTGTTAATTAAGGATGACAGTAGAACCATCTCAAAAATAAGTGTGCATCAAGAGGTGAGGCAGGAACTTAAAACAATTACAATAAGCAAGGAAAGAATACTGAGAAAATATGAGAACTAAAAGCTGACAGGTCCTCAGGTCCCGATCAACCTCATCCTAGGGGTTTAAAAGAAATAGCAGCTGCGATAGATGATTTAGATTGGTTTTAATTTTTCAAAATTCCCTTGGTTCTGGTAAGGACCCATCAGTTTGGAAAATAATGAATGTAGCTCTTCTATTCAATATAGAAAACACCAAACTAGCGACCAGTTAGTTTAACATCCATCATGGGACATTTGCTGGAGGTTATCGTGAGGCATTTAGAAAATTTCATTACAACCAGGCCGAGTCAACATAGTTTTGTGAAAGAGAAATCATGTTTGACTAATTTATTGAATTCTTTCAGGATGTAACAAGTAACTTTGATAAAGAGAAACCTATGTATGAGCTGTACTAAGATCTCCAGAAGACATTCAATAACATGCCACATCAAAGGTTACTGCACAAAATAATATGCAGAAGGTAACACATTCGCATGGATAGAGGATTGGTCAGAAATTGAGAGTAGGCACACATTTTCTGATTTCCAAGATGTAATGAGTGGAGTGCAGCCTCCCAAGTGTGGACCCAGTGAATCAGACACCGTTTTTCATTGGAATTGGTCGTGTAGCATATGGCGTTGGTGCGAGCCCCTCAACAGTCGCTGGATCGGTCCAGCGCCAGATTTGCCGTCGTAGAAGTCCATGAATTCTGCCCCGGCGTCAACAATTGGTGTTGAGGTCTCGGGAACAGAGAATCCAGCCCAAGGAGTCTGAGAGGCTTTATAAATAGGTTAAGTGAGTGGGAAAACATTTGGCAGATGGAGCATATTGGTGGAAAATGTAAATTTGCCCACTTTGACAGGAAGAATAAAAACACAGCATATTAGTTAAATAGAGAGAGATTTTAGGGGCGGGATTCTCTGATCCCCGACGGTGAAATCTCATTCGCCCATCGGCCAGAGAACCTATTTTTACGACAAATACGGGGGCATCACCATTTTTCCGATGCTGCGACCCCTCCACAACAGCGTACTCGAGGACTATGCCGCACGTCGTTGGGATGGCGTCAGAACGTCACCAGACCCTCCCCCGATGCTCTGCCCCCGATGGGCCGACATCCCCACGGCGTGGGACACGTGTCCTCTCACTTTTCGTAAACCTGGGCCGGGCTTCTCCAAGCCTCCTTGCTGAAATCGCACTGTGCGCAGGGGCGGAGAATGAGGTCTCAGACCCACGTAGAATCACCGCCAGCCGCGCGCACGCAGTCGATGTGGCCCCGGCCGTGGGCCTTTGAAACAGGCCCCCGCGGCAATTCTCTGTGGTCGACCGGCCGGGTTCCCGCCGAGTTCTGCCGGCGTGGTTCCCGTATGGTTCCACCCGGCGGGAGCGCGGACCCGCGGCCGCGCTGGCTGTCCTGGTGGGGGGGGGGAAGGGGCGAAAGGGATCAGGCTCCAGGGAGGGGTCTCCATGACGGACATTGCCGTGATCAGGGGTTACCGATTGGCGGGTGCGTGCGATCCGGGGGGGCTATCTTCTTCCGCGTTGGCCCGCTGTGTCGCTCCGCCATGTTGCGCGGGGGCCGGCACAAAAATGGCCGCCGCGCACATGCGCGCACTCGAGGCCGGAAGTGCTGGACCTCGTATCGACAGCAGGTGCTGCGCGCCGCACGCCAGGGCCCTGATATCAATCTTAAAACCGGAAAATCACTCCGGGCTTTTTGAGCTGCCTGAGTGGGGGAAGAAAGAAATGGAGTTAATGTCACAATCAGATCAACCATGATCTTATTGAATAGAGGAGTAGGCTTGAGGTATCAAATGGCCTAATGGCCTACTCTACTCCTAGTTCAATGCTGAGGGGAGTGAACATAGAACATAGAATTCACAGTGCAGAAGCAGGCCATTTGGCCCATCGAGTCTGCACTGACCCTTGGAAAGCCCACACTTCCACCCTATCCCCGTAATCCCTCCTAATCTTTGTGGACACTAAGAGCAATTTAGCACGGCCAATCCACCTAACCTGCACATCTTTGGACTGTGGGAGGAAATCTGAGCGCCCGGAGGAAACCCACGCAGACACGGGGAGAACATGCAGACTCCGCACACAGTGACCCAGCAGGGAATCGAACCTGAGAACCTGGAGCTGTGAAGTCACAGTGCTAACCACTGCGCTACCGTACCACCCAAGGCTACCATACCGAAGCCTTGTTAATATGCTGCTAATCTAATCCTCCAGAATATTGAATCTGGGGCACAAGTTCAAGGTGAGAGGGATAGGTTCAGTGGAGATGTGCGGGGGGAAGAGTTTTACACAGAGGGTGGTGGTGGCCTGGAATGCACTGCCAAGTGAGGTGGTTGAGGCAGATACATTCGCGACCTTTAAGACTTATCTGGATAGGCACATGAACAGACGGGGTATAGAAGGATACAGGCAGTTGGCCTAGATAGGACACGTGATCGGCGCAGGCTTGGAGGGCCGAAGGGCCTGTTCCTGTGCTGTATTGTTCTTCGTTCTTTGTAGACAGGAGATTGCTCCAACATAAAAGGAAATGGCAGGAATGCTCAGCAGGCAAGGCAGCATCTGTGGCGGGAAATAGGAAAACAAGTTAATATTTCAGCATTCATAATTTTTCACTGGAACTGGAAAATATTGGAGATGGAGTAGGTTTTAAGCAAGTACCCAGGCAGAAAAAGGAAATAGAACAAAAGGGAAAGTCAAATTGGAAGGTGAGAAAGGTTAAATGACAGAAAGGGCTGATGGTGCAAGGTAAAAATGGATGGTTTACAGTTCCTAGATCAGGTGGTTGTGGTTCAAGTCTCAATCCAGGACTTTAAGATGAATAAATATGTAAAAATGGATGGTAGTGGGACAAATAAAAAAGCAGAAAATGGGTCTAGAGGAGGTGTAAATGATAATAGCAGAACTACCAACGTCGGAGGCTTCGGATTGTTTTGTGAGGGCCACGAAGAATCCAGCACATGTTTGTAGAGTCAAACAGAAAGTAACTTTCTTTACAACAATATATACAGAGCAGCATTAGTTCACTACTGTTCCTTCTCTTGCCGGAACCACATTGGCCAGCTCTATTTATACAGCTACAACTAGTAGTGATTGCCCCACCCCCCTCACTGGGGGAGCTCATACTCCCCAAGAGTCATGGGATAACCAATTGTCCCCAGCCAATAGGGTTTGGGCAGGTTATAACACATTGCACTTGCAACATGAATGGAGGCATTTCTCAAAGTAGTTGCCCAGTTTGAGTTGGGCCACCCTGATGTAGTGGAGAACACTGAATATTGCCAAAGGTCCAGGCAGAACATTCAAGGGAGAGACTGCATCGGGTCTTGGCACTTCTGTCCTCGGGACACTTCTGCTAATACTCACGGAATTAACATATCTTTAAATTTATCGTTACACAAATGTTGAATCATCTACACTCACCACCACAACTTGCAGCATGCTTTGGAGATATCAGATGGTCCCAAAAAAATGTTGGTGCGCAGCCAATGGCCGTGCTCTCTTCCCAGGTCCTGTGAGATGCTAATCCCTTGTGGAAGCAGTTGAGGAAGTGATTGAACTCTTCTGTTGTCCAGAAATGTATTGTCCTTTTGCACCACTCACTGTTTCACACATTACTTTCTTTGCAACCTGAGTTGATAAACCAGCTAGAGGCATTGGTGCATTGGTCGGATAGTGTTGGTGCCATGAGCCGGTGAGAGGCACTCGCAACACTTCACCTTCGGAGAGTCCAATGGCAAAAAGAAAAACAGGAATATATGTTGGAATGGTAACGATAAGGGATTCCTGCTAATGGAGATGAAAGGGCAAATATATGGTGGGCTGCGCAGCAGTTGCATCTATGTGCTATTGAGTGAGTACCAGCAGGAAAAGTGTGATACGAGCCAGGAGGTTTGTGAGAGACTTCCTTCCTCAATTCTTCTAAGGCCGACAAACTCCTTGATGCACTATCAATTACGACAAGACGAGAGTAGAGAGTAATCGAGGCTTTATTAAGCAGAGATGTGTGGCCTCCTGCAGCTGCTACCAGAAATGGGAGCAGCTTGGTGTGCACACACATTTATACTCCGCCTACTGGACAGAGCCAGCAAGCAGGGATCTACCCCCGTACCTGTAGTACAGGAGCCTTACCGTATTACCTCTAATACAACTATTATACAAACAGTCGTGGCTACCACATTCACCCCCTGTTTAAAAAGAGTCCAGTGGGGGTGGTGGAAAAAAAAGTTCTAGGTTTGTGAGAATTTAAAGTTTACAGTCTGGTGAAAATTTACAAATTCAGCCAGTCGGGTGCCTTGATCCTCTGCTGTGAGCGCCTTGGTCCCGGTGGTGATGCAGGCGCCGACTTGGTCGCCTGTGACTCCGGGAGCATGTTGTCCTCATCTTCATCCCCGGGTGGAACCAGTGGGAGGACGGATCGCCCTGGGGCGGGGGCAGTAGTGAGGTGCGCTGGGGGCAGGGTGAGTGGCGCCGGGGCAATCGGAGGGGGGGGGGGGATCGGGTGGTGGTGGGCCGTGGGTGGGGTGCCAGCGGGTGCCAGGTCCCTGAGATAGACTGTGTCCTGGCGGCCGTCAGGGTACGCCACGAGGTGTACTGTGGGTTCGCATGAAGTAGTTGTACCCTTTCGACCAACGGGTCCGCCTTGTGGATCCGCACGTGTTTGCGGAGGAGAACGGGTCCTGGAGCTGCCAGTCACATTGGGAGCAAAACCCCGGAGGTGGACTTCCTATTATACATTACTATATTTGTAAAGGACGCTTATAACATAAACCAAGACAGCAAAACTTTTCTCGTGTATGCCTTAGTTCGAATCCTGAGCTTATGTTAATCCCTGAACACACTTGGTTATTTATTGTGTGTTAAATGAATACCTTACTGTGATGTCTTTCATTTATTCTCTTGTTTAATACAACGTAACTGCCTTTGAAATAGGTAATGATTTATTCAAGCCACGGGAGAAGAAATTATTGTTGTCCAGAATTTATGAAGCAGCATCTGCCTTGTGTCATTGTCGCATGACAAGAGGAGATTACTTGTCTGAAAATGATCTCTTTATTGGTATTATATTCCTGCCGCATGTCGGTAATATATTTGTGATACGATTCCTTGACTTGATACCGACGATGTCGAGGGATTTAGTTTTATCTCTCCCATATTATTAACTGTGGTTTGAAGAGCTCGAGTTGGGATATGGGTGTGAGGAAAGGAGATGTCGAGTCTGCGAGCCAAGACTTCTAACGTAGATGATTTTGTCGCGTATGTGCACGCTGACTGTAGAGTACAGAATAGGCTCTTCAGCCATCAAACCTGCACCAACAAAAGTAAAACGACTCTAATCTACACTAATCCCACTTCCCAGCTCTTGGTCCCTAGCCTTGAATGTTATCACATTTCAAGCGGCCATCCAAGTACATTGTTAAAGATGGTGAGGTTTTCCTGCCTCAACTACCCTCTCAGGCAGTGCATTCCAGACTCCCACCACACTCTGGTGAAAACATATTTTCCTCAAACCCCCTCTAAACCTGCCTTTCACTTTAAAATTATTGACCCTTCAACGAAGGGGAACAGCTGTTTCTATCCACCCCGTCCATGCCCCTCATAATCTTATACACCTCAATCAGGTCCCCTCTCAGCCTTCTCTGCTCCAAAGAAAACAACCCGAGATTATCCAGCCTCTCTTCATATCTAAAATGCTCCATCCCAGTGAATGTCCTCTGCACCCTCTCTAGTGGATCTGTACAGGACTTTGGTTAGGCCACAGCCGGTTTGGTTAGTCCACCGCACTAAATGAAGGATGTGATTGCACTCATTAATAATAATCTTTTCTGTCACAAGTAGGGTTACATTTACACTGCAATGAAGTTACTGCTTTTCACAGTGGTGTTGCCAGTCCTGGAGGCCCACTCTCATCTCGACCAGGATCTCCATGCTCATGGCCATGGAGCACAAGTACTGTGCCATGTCTCTCTGAGACTGTGCCACGTCCCTCTGATTCTGTGCCACGTCCTCTGGGTCTGTGCCACGTCCCTCTGGGACTATGCCACAACACTCAGTGACCATGCCAGGTCCCTCTGTGACTGGCTCAGGTCAGCTAACGCCAGGCCAATGCTCTCAACACCCGCAACCATGGCCCGTTATGACTGGGCCACGCTTTGGAGTGCCACAGCAATGGCCATGTGGCTCTGGTACATGGCTGCATGGACATGGCTGCCCTGGTCTGTGCCTCAGCCACTGCTCGCACAGTGTGCCACAGGCCTTGGACATCCTGACCCAGTCTGTGACCCCCTCACCCAAGGCTTCTACCGTGGACGCCACCCGTTGGTGTTGACATGGGTAGCACGCATTGTTGGCATCACCTCCTGTTCCTGCAAGTCCTTGGACAACACCAACAGCACCTGAAGGCACTGGATGGGTGCTGACACCCCTTCATGTAGCCGCCAGCTCTGCACATGCATCTCCAACATCAATGGGACCGCCCTTTCCAGAAGCAGAAGGCCTCTCTGGGCAGAACCTAGTCCCTGGGGTCGGGCCGCCCTCTGACTGTCTACCCCCTCAGGTGTTCTTATCTCCATCTGATGTATTGCAGCATTTGTATCATGCGCACCAGATAGTGCCCTTGGAGCCTCTTCACTAAAGTGCCCAACTGAGATGCGTCATTCTTGAATGGTGGAGGGTATTGGTGACAACAGTAATGGGAAGTTGGTGTCGTTCCCTGGTTGGTGCTTTGGGGTGTTACAGGGTTGCGTCTGAGGGTGAGGGAGCCCGGATGGACCCGCCTACTCAGAAGGTGACCCTGCAAGACACAAGACAAGACGCATGTGAGCTCACGGGTAAGTGGTGTGGTGATTCATGTGTCATAAGGACATTGCAACGCATTGGGGGCTCGCTTGGTTGTCCCACGCCAACCTCTGGATCTGTGACTGCCCGCTCTCCCATCATGCCAACCAGGCCATCGCCCTCTGTCCACGATGGTGAGTGGCCACGTGTCCGGTGGGCCCCCTCCAGGTTGTGGGCTGCCTACTCCTGAGGGAACACTCGTATGCGGGAAGCACAGTGGTTCCGCAGCTAGTGGCCTGTGTGTGCAGGGTTCCCAGCCATGATGGGCGGAATGGCTGTTGGCATGTGGTGCAGGTTGGGGTGCATACGGACTGCTGATGGGTCGAGTTCGGCTGCCCTTCAGGAGGGGTAGGGTGCAGGTTATTGGAGTGTGGGACTGGGATGGCACCAGGGGCATTGTGCTGGTGACTCACTCTAGCTGGCATAGGGGGTTGCCCATCCCCACCTAGCACTGCCTACCAGTCTGCCTGGTGGAGGCCTCATGGAGGAGGGGAGGGGGTGGCTGTGCTGGGTGTGTGTTTGGGCTGTGTGGAAAAGGGGTGGTGCCAGTGACATTGAGCTGGTGACTCACCCGGCTGCCCTGAGGACGGTTTGCAGCTTCTTACGGTTCTGCTGTCTGGTTTTCATGGGGTGGCCCACAGCACTCATCGCCTCTGCCACCTCTGCCGGGTTGACATCGGCAGGTGGCAACCTCCTTCCCACCCCCGGTGTCCCGCCCCTCCTCCGCAGCATCTAGCAACATCTCGAGCTCTGTGTCCACGAACCTTGGGGCTGCTCTCCGAGGTGCCACCTTCTTGGCTGGAATGACTGTGTGGGGGGTGGAGTACTTACATGCAGTTGCAGCTTGTCAGGTTCTTGAGTGCCATTCCCAACCCCAGCGCACCACATTTCGACATGCGTTGGAATTGCAGTCGCGCCTCCATCCGCACCGTGGTACACCCCCTACTAAATCCCGACATCAGCACTTAGCCTCTCAAACGGAGAACCCCGCCCGTTGTATCTTAATGCACGAAGCATTTGAAATAAGGTAGATGAACTGACGGCTTAAATCGAGGTAAATGGATTTGATCTCATAGCCATTCCAGAGACATGGGCTGGATTGTTCATTGGCGGGATTCTCCGTTTCACCGGCAGCGCACCCACGCCCAGGGATTTCCCGACGGCGTGGGGCTGCCCACAATGGGAAACCCCATTGGCCGGCTGGTGGGACGGAGAATCCCGCTGCTGATGGGGGCGCACCCATAGTTCCAAGGAGATAGATAGGTTTTTGATTAATAAGGAGAGCAGGGGATATGGGGAGAAGGCAGGAGAATGGGGTGAGAAACATATCAGTCATGACTAATTCTGCTCCAATATCTTACGGTCTTATGGTCTAAATCTGGGATCTTAATATTCTGGGATATTTGACATTTTGGAAAGACAGAAGGGAGGAGTAGGTTCTGGGGTAACATTGTTAATAAGAGATAAAATGAGAACAGTTATGAGAGACAATCTAGTCTCTGACACTGTAGAATCCATTTGGGTGGACGTAAAAAATAACAAGGGAAATAAGACATGAGTAGGAGCAGTGTATAGACCTCCAAACAGTCGCCACACAGTCGGAAAGGCAATAAATCAACAAATAATAGGAGCATGTAAAAAGAATAGAGCAATAATTATGGGTGACTTTAATTTTCCTGATGATTGGGTTAATCAAATTGGAAAGGGTAGCTACGACAACAAATTCATAGAGTGCATTAGGAATAGCTTCCTAGAGCAATATGTTATGGAGCCAACCAGTGAACCGGCTATCCTGGAGCTGGCAATGGGTAATGAGGCAGGTTTAATAAATAACCTCAGATCCCCTAGGAAGTAGTGATCACAACATGCTGGAATTTAATATTCAGTTTGAGAGTGAGAAACTTGGATCTGAAACAACTGTGTTTAACTTAAATAAAGGGTGTTACTATAAAATAGGGATCGTTTAGTGTCGGACTGGGCCGAGAGATTAGCAGAAAGACAGTAAACAAGCAGTGGCAGACATTTAAGGAGGTAATTCATGTTTCTCAGCAAAAATATATCCCAGTAAGGAGGTAGGATTTTAAGAGAGGGGTAAACCAACCCTGACAAATCAGGGAAGTTAAGGAGAGTGCTAAGTTGAAAGAAAAAGCATATAAGGAGGCAAAGGTCAGTGATAGCCTTGAAAACTGAGATAAATTCAGAAGCCAGCAAAGGAGGATTAAAAATACAATAAAGAGAGAGAAAATAAACTACGAGGTAAAACTAGTGAGGAACATAAAAGCTGACAATAATAGATACTTTAAATATATAAACAGGAAGAGAGTGGTCAAAGTGAACAAAGGCCCCTTAGTAAATTAATCTGGCGAGATAGTTATGGGAAACAAGAAAATGGCAGAGCAGTTAAACAGATATTTTGCACCAGTCTTTATGGTGGAAGATACTTTGAACATCCCATCAATGCTAAAGATGATTGGTACATTTATATCAGCAGAGTGAGAGCATAGTTTTGAAAATTTGACTGAAAAATATACAAGCCTGTGGTAGTATGTATTGGGGGTCATATGGGACTGGAAGCCCTAATGTCATTGGCTGACAGATCCCGGGTCCTGGTTGGCCGTTGACCTCTAGCTCCGCCCTTAAGGCGGAGTATAAGAAGCCAGAGTCCTCCCCCGCAGGCCATTCTACTATCGAGCTGCGGGGGAACAGACACGCTTAATAAAGCCTCATCGACTTCACTCTATTCGTCTCACGGAGTCTTTGTGCGCTACAATTTATTAAGCGTGCCTAAAAAGGACTATGGAGCTCAGGATCATTCCGGAATGCCTGAGGATCAGCCCCCACGCAGTGAACGCGGCAGCAGCCTTCAAGCACTGGCAGACTTGCTTCGAGGCCTACCTCAGAACGGCCACCGGCCGGGTCACAGAAGACCAAAAACTACAGGTCCTGCACTCGAGGGTAAGCACGGAGATCTTCTCCCTCATCGAAGACTCGGAGGATTTCCAGACGGCGTTCGCAGCACTGAAAAGTCTCTATGTCCGCCCAGTTAACCAAATCTACGCTCGCTACCAGCTCGCGACGAGACGGCAAGGTCCCGGAGAATCGATGGACGAATTCTACGCCACGCTGCTGATTTTGGGACGAGCCTGCAGCTGCCCTTCGGTGAACGCAAATGAACACACGGACATGTTAATGCGCGATGCTTTTGTGGCAGGTATGAATTCCTCCCAAATCCGCCAAAGACTTCTAGAAAGAGAGTCGCTAGGACTCTCAGAGGCCCGGGCCCTAGTAGCCTCCCTAGACGTGGCCGCGCGTAATACGCGCGCCTACGGCCCCGACCGCGCGGCAGCCCATTGGGCTCCATACGTACCCGTCGCGACAAACCCACCCCCCCCCCGGACACCCCACAGGCTTGCGTGGTTCAGACCCCAAGTTGCACCGGGGGCGCCCGCTGCTTTTTCTGCGGCCAGGCGAAACACCCCCGGCAGCGCTGCCCGGCCCGCGCAGCAATCTGCAAGAACTGCGGGAAAAAGGGCCATTTCGCGGTTGTGTGCCGGTCCCGCGAGGTCGCCGCTGTCCCGGGAGAACAGGGAGCCCTGCAAGCCATTTACGCTCCCCACCCGCTGGCGCAGCCGCTCTGGGTCCCGACCACCGCGGTCCCAGGAGAACAGGGAGCCCTGCACGCCGCGTACGCTCCCCAACCCCCCCCCCCCGCCCCCCATGTATGACCCGCCGGTGCTACCACTTTGGGTCCCGACCACCACGCCCCACGGAGAAGAGGGAGTTCTGGCCGTCTCTAATGCCCCCCTAACCCGCCCCCCCGCGCTCCACGTCTGACCCGCCGGCGCTACCAACTTGGGTCCCGACCACCGCTGTCCCCGGAGAGGAGGGAGCCCCGCGCGGTCCTAACGCTCCCCAACCCCCCCCAGCGCCCCATGTGCGATCTGCAGACGCCGCCATTTTGGGTCCCGGCCACCACGAGGGGAGGAAGGGCGCCGCCATCTTGGACCACCCCAAACCTCTACGACGCGTGGGGGCGGCCATTTTGTCCACCCCGCTGCCATCTTGTGACCCCCCAGCCACGTGCGATGTATGGGGGTGGCCATTTTGTTCATCCCCGACGCCATCTTGGATGGCAACAACGGACCCCACTCCACTACTACAACCACGTCTCGCTTCAATTACGCTCGATCAAGCTCGGCCCCGGACACTCCAGACGACGACCACAACGGTGCTACTAAACGGCCACGAGACACCATGCCTAGTCGACTCCGGGAGCACGGAGAGCTTTATCCACCCCGACACGGTAAGGCGCTGTTCCTTGACCACCTACCCCAGCGCACAAAAGATTTCCCTAGCTGCAGGATCCCACTCCGTACAGATCCAAGGATTCTGCATAGTTACCCTAACGGTGCAGGGGAGGGAGTTCAAAAACTACAAACTAAACGTCCTTCCCCAACTCTGCGCCCCCACCTTACTGGGATTAGATTTCCAATGCAATCTACAGAGCCTTACGTTCAAATTCGGCGGCCCAATACCCCCACTCACTATCTGCGGCCTCGCAACCCTCTAGATGCAACCCCCGTCCTTGTTTGCGAACCTCACCCCGGATTGCAAACCCATCGCCACTAGGAGCAGACGGTACAGCGCCCAGGACCGGACCTTCATTCGGTCCGAAGTCCAGCGGCTACTAAAGGAGGGCATAATCCAGGCCAGCAATAGTCCCTGGAGAGCGCAGGTGGTAGTAGTGAAGACAGGGGAGAAACAAAGGATGGTCAGAGATAGCCAGACCATCAATAGGTACACACAACTAGACGCGTACCCTCTCCCCCGCATATCCGACATGGTCAATCGGATTGCCCAATATAAAGTCTTCTCCGCCGTGGACCTCAAGTCCGCCTACCATCAGCTCCCCATCCGCCCAAGTGACCGCAAGTACACAGCCTTCGAGGCAGACGGGCGATTATACCATTTCCTAAGGGTCCCATTTGGCGTCACAAACGGGGTCTCGGTCTTCCAACGGGAGATGGGCCGAATGGTTGATCAACATGGGTTGCGGGCCACGTTCCCGTATCTCGACAATGTAACCATCTGCGGCCACGACCAGCAGGACCACGACGCCAACCTCCAAAAATTCCTCCAGACCGCCAAAGCCTTGAACCTCACGTACAACGAGGACAAGTGCGTTTTTAGCACCAATCGGCTAGCCATTCTGGGCTACGTAGTGCGCAATGGGATAATAGGCCCCGACCCCGAACGTATGCGCGCCCTCATGGAATTCCCCCTCCCGCACTGCCCAAAAGCCCTGAAACGCTGCCTGGGGTTCTTTTCATACTACGCCCAGTGGGTCCCCCAGTACGCAGACAAGGCCCGCCCCCTAATACAGACCACGACCTTCCCTCTGTCGACAGAGGCTTGCCAGGCCTTCAGCCGCATCAAAGCGGATATCGCAAAAGCCACGATGCGCGCCATCGACGGGTCCCTCCCCTTCCAGGTCGAGAGCGACGCCTCCGACGTAGCTCTAGCGGCCATCCTTAACCAAGCGGACAGACCCGTGGCCTTTTTCTCCCGGACCCTCCACGCCTCAGAAATCCGCCACTCCTCAGTGGAAAAGGAAGCCCAAGCCATAGTGGAAGCTGTGCGACATTGGAGGCATTACCTGGCCGGCAGGAGATTCACTCTCCTCACTGACCAACGGTCGGTAGCCTTCATGTTCGATAATGCACTGCGGGGCAAAATCAAAAACGACAAGATCTTAAGGTGGAGGATCGAGCTCTCCACCTTCAACTACGAGATTTTGTATCGTCCCGGAAAGCTGAACGAGCCGTCCGATGCCCTATCCCGCGGCACATGTGCCAACACACAAATTAACCGCCTCCAAACCCTCCACGAGGACCTCTGCCACCCGGGGGTCACTCGGTTTTTCCACTTCATCAAGTCCCGCAACCTCCCATACTCTTTAGAGGAGGTCCGTACAGTCACAAGGGACTGCCACATCTGCGCGGAATGCAAACCGCATTTCAGGCCGGATGGTGCGCACCTGATTAAGGCTTCCCGCCCCTTTGAACGCCTTAGTCTGGATTTCAAAGGGCCCCTCCCCTCCACCGACCGCAACACATATTTTCTTAATGTGGTGGACGAATACTCCCGCTTCCCATTCGCCATTCCCTGCTCTGGCATGACCGCGGCCACAGTCATTAAAGCCCTGAACACCATCTTCACAGTGTTCGGTTGCCCCGCATACGTCCACAGCGACAGGGGGTCCTCTTTCATGAGTGACGAGCTGCGCCAGTTCCTGCTCAGTAAGGGCATAGCCTCAAGCAGGACGACCAGCTACAACCCCCGGGGGAACGGGCAAGTAGAGAGGGAGAACGGCACGGTCAGGAAGACCGTCCTACTGGCCCTACGGTCCAGGGACCTCCCAGTTTCACGGTGGCAGGAGGTCCTCCCGGAAGCTCTCCACTCCATCCGGTCGTTATTATGTACGAGCACTAATCAAACGCCTCATGAGCGTCTCCTTGTCTTCCCTAGGAGGTCCTCCTCTGGAACATCGCTGCCGACTTTGCTGGCGGCCCCAGGACCCATCTTGCTCTGAAAGCATGTGCGGGCACATAAGGCGGACCCGTTGGTCGAAAGGGTTCACCTCCTCCACGCGAACCGGCAGTACGCTTACGTGGAGTACCCCGACGGCCGACAGGACACGGTCACCCTGCGGGATCTGGCGCCCGCCGGCAACACACACCCCCCCCCGACACCATTCACCCAACCCCCCCCCCCTTCCTGCCACCGCCGCACCCCGCGACCGCCCCCTTCCCAGGAGGATCGGTTCCCCTCCCCTCAGGCCCGACCAAGAATAAAGCCCAAGCTGAAACCGTAAGGCTCCCGGAGACGACAACACCGGTACAAGCACCACCACCACCACCGGGGCCGAGGCGATCGACACGGACGACCAGACCACCCGACCGACTCGTGGCGTCGATCTAAATCAAAATATGGACTTTCCACAAGAACATTTTGCTTTTCTCCCTATACCCTCTGTAAATAGTTGAAACAGGACAAAATTGTACAATACTGTATTACCATGTGAATGTTTTTTTTTTCCTCCCAGGATCAGCCCTGTAAACCCTTACCACCATACGAAGCATCACCCCGCCGGGTTCATTTTTGACAAGGGGTGAATGTGGTAGTATGTATTGGGGGTCATGTGGGACTGGAAGCCCTAATGTCATTGGCTGACAGATCCCGGGTCCTGGTTGGCCGTTGACCTCTAGCTCCACCCTTAAGGCGGAGTATAAGAAGTCGGAGTCCTCCCCCGCAGGCCATTCTACTATCGAGCTGCGGGGGAACAGACACGCTTAATAAAGCCTCATCGACTTCACTCTATTCGTCTCACGGAGTCTTTGTGCGCTACAAAGCCTTAACCTCTTCACATCCAGCAGAAGGAACAAGATGGTGTGAAAGTGCAACCACTTTTAAAACAACTTCTTTGGGGTGGTACGGTGGCACAGTGGTTAGCACTGCTGCCTTACAGCCCCAGGGACCCGGGTTGAATTCCAGCCTTGGGTGACTGTGTGAAGTTTGCATTTCTCCCCGTGTCTCTGTGGGTTCTCCAGTTTCCTCCCACAGTCCAAAAGAAGTGCAGGTTTGGTGTATTTGCCATGCAAAATTGCCCCTTAGTGTCCATTGCTGTGTAGGTTAAATGGGGTTATGTGGTTACGGGGATAGGACGGGGAAGTGGGCCTAGGTAGGATGCTCTTTCAGAGGGTCTGTGCAGCTCGATGGGCTGAATGGCCTCCTTCTGCATTATAGGAATTCTATGGTATTTTTAAAAATCCCATCTGCCAGACTGCACACTACCACAGGCTACATTATCACGGAGAAGAAATAAGAAATATGTCTTTACTGTCACAAGTAGGCTTACATTAACACTGCAATGAAGTTACCATGAACATCCCCTCATCGCCAAATTCTGGCACCTGTTCATGTATACTGAGGGAGAATTCAGAATGTCCAATTCACCTAAGAGCACATGTTTTGGGACTTGTGGGAGGAAACTGGGGCACCCGGAGGAAACCCGGGGAGAACGTGCAGACTATGCACAGTGACCCAAGCCAGCAATCAAACCCAGGTCCCTGCCGCTGTGAAGCAACTGTGCTAACCACCATGCTACCATGTCGCCTGAGACTCACTACGTGTATGGATTCTGCAACATTGTAGGAATTCTACGCAAATGCTACCTCTGTTCTGGGATTGGAATTTACTCCAGCTAGCAGGCATCCATTCCCAGTAAGATTGTTCAAATTTAGTGAAGCTTAAAGAGTAAAGTCAGAAACAGAAATGAAATAGCAGAAGATAGAGCAGACCTTACGATAAATAAAAAGTCTATCATTGTTGTTACTGGGGAAGTTAGAATAGTGCAGACTGGACTAGGAAGATTCCACCCAGAGGAAGCCTATAAAAATGCCTTTTTCACTGTTTGCTTTTACTTTTCGAACCCACAGCCATTTTCCCACCAAAATCACTGTTTTGTCGTCAGATCTTAGAGTTAAACCAGCAAAGAATCTGAGATGGTTGACAGTGCCACCCTTTCACTCAAGGAGTAACCTATGATGAACTACGACAGTAGCCACTGAAGGTGTCGTGTTGGGTGTTCTGATGCACAAATGATCCAACACGGCTGTAGATGGTACAACTCTGTTTTATTGTCTAAACAACGGTAACAACTAACTACTGGCTTGGTACGTGCTTCACCAGCTAACCTGTGGACCCAGCCCTATCACTATCTTAGTGAGGCACTCAGCACATGGTCTATGTCTGAGTGGCACGCTGTGAGCTCTGTGCTCTGAGCTATCTCCTGGTAGAATGAGCGGGAACTGTGGTGTTCCCTGTTTTATAGTGCGTGTGCTCTCACTGTTGATTGGCTGTGATGTTATGTGTGTGCTGGGTGGTCCAACTACCTGTCCATCAGTGTGTGTGTGATTGCACCATGATATGCTGATGTGGATATCATGACAAAAGGTACAACAACTGAGAACCAAATTAACTATAAAGTCGCTAGAGGAAATCTGCTAGCTGCAAGTACCACTGGGGAGGTGGTGGCATCGTGGTATTGTTACTGGACTAGAAAATTAGAGACCCAGAGTAATGCTCTGGGAATCCAGGTTCAAATCCCACCACTGCAGATGGTGAAATTTGGATTCAATAAAAATCTGGAATTACAAGTCCAATGATGACCTTGAAACCATTGTCGATTGTCGTAATAACCCATCTGGTTCACTAATGTCCTTTTGGGAAGGAAATCTGCCGCCCTTTCCTGGTCTGGACTATATGTGACTCCAGACCCACAGCAATGTAGTTGATTCTTAAATCCCCCTCAGTTATGGATGGGGGGAAACTGAAAACTGATAGTCCTTCGCATGCAGCCCAGGCGGTGGGTAGCGAGTGGCCTCAGTGGCCAGGGCACCAGGCCATGGTGACCTGTATGAGTGCTGGCATTTGATGCAGGGTGGCGGTTCTCCCACCCTCCAGGTGTTGGGGGTGTGGGGTTCGGGTAATGGGTGTGTGGGATGGGGTTGGTGCTATGGGCACAGTGTTGCCTTCTCAACTTGGCCGCCCTGAGGAGGTTGTGCAGGTTAATCCTGCACTGCAGGCCGGTCTGGACTGTGTTGCTGTGGCGCTCACCGCCTCTGCCACCTGCGCCCAGGCATGACGAACAGTGCCGGCTGGCAGCCTCCTTCCAGTGCCGGGATTCAGGGTGGCCTGCCCCAAGTCCGCTGCGTCCAGGAGAGTCTCAAGCTTGACATCCGTGAATCCGGGTGCCGCTTTCGTTGCTGCCATCTTGTTAGCTGGGATGGTGTGTGTGGGATGTGAAGTGTGTATATGCGGCTGCAGCTTGTCAGCCACCTGAGTGTCAATCGCGAATCCGGTGAATCCTGCATATTTCTCATTGGAATCAATTGTGTTCCACGTGCCGCCGGTGCTAACCCCTCAACAGTCGCTGAATCGGTCCAGGTGTGGCGCCAGTTTTGCTGTCGTTGAAGTCCACAAATCCTTCCCTGGTGTCAACACTTAGTCTCAGGAATGGAGAATCCGCCGAATGCCTTTCCAAAATTCCCAAATCTGACGAGCTGAACCCAAGTTTGTGAACACCAAATTCTTCGCTTAACCCAAGATTAAAAATGACTACTTGTCGGTGCATCCAGGGAAGACATCCCAGAAGCTAAAAATGTTCTGTTTTCATTACAAGAGATATTTGTTTTCAAGAACTTCCCGTGTGAGTGTTCTATAAATCATGATATTTTTAAATTGCAGAGAGACAGGATCACATGCAAGATCTGAGGATGCATTTATATGGCAGACCACAACAAAACAGGGGCAGCACGGTGGCGCAATGATTAGCATTGCTGCCTCACGGCGCCGAGGTCCCAGGTTCGATCCCGGCTCAGGGGTCACTGTCCGTGTGGAGTTTGCACATTCTCCCCGTGTTTGTGTGGGTTTCATCCCCACAACCCAAAAGATGTGCAGGTTCGGTGGATTGGCCACACGAAATTGCCCCTTAATTGGAAAAATGAATTGGGTACACTAAGTTTATAAAAAAAACAAAAATGAAACAGGAACACTATTGGAACCTGTACCTTCAGATGGAAGCTGTACGCAGAGAAGGTCTTGTGTTTAATAGTCAGAAATGCAGCATCAACGCAACACAGATCAACATTTTCAGATCTATCTATTCGTAGGTATCTGTCCTGATCCTAGCAAACTGGAAGATGTCCGCGCAGTGGTCACTCCGCAAGACAAAAGTGATCCAAAACATTGCTACAGTTTGTTTAGCTTCATTTCACCCCATATGCCTACATTTTCCCAGAAAGCTTTGTGAACTCCTGAAGAAAGAAGTACCTTTTGTTTGACTGGAGCACCACCAATAAGTTGTTAATGACCATAAAAAAGTCATTCAACTAAAAAGACATTAAAATGTCATTAACTGAAGGACTGTCAACTCTTCAGTTTCATGACCCAACCGAAATGACTACGCTTGAGGTTGATACATCCCAAAAAGGACTTGGGGCGTTGCCTATTGCAAAGCCTGTTGCTTTTGGCTCCAAGAATTTGTCCACAACCCAGGTTAATTATTCAAATACCGAATTCAAAACCTGGTTCCACACCTACTTATTTGGAAAGACGTTTGTTGTGGAGACTGAAGGTAAGCTGCTTGAAATGATCTGGAACAATGCCTGACTTGGACACCATCAAGATTACAGAGATGCTGGTCAAAATACAATAATGTATATTATATGCTGGGTAATTCCAGTCACACCTGACACTCTAAGCCATTTACATAACCCAACTGCAGGTATCTCCCTCAATCTGCAAGTAGATCTTGGGGACATTGAAATAGAAGCTGTTCTGAACATTGGCCTGATGCATTTTGGTCAATCTAAGTGCCAAGCGCTGCAACAGGAAATGACCAATGAGTCTGTGCTGAAACAACTATGGAAGACAGTGGCTAACGATGGGGTCCTTCCAGGATATTCTAGAGGCTGAAAGGCTATTTTGGCCCTTTCAAAACCAACTCAGAACATCTCAAGGAATCATTTTTTAAGGGAAAACAAATCTCTATCCCAGGGTCCATGTGTCCCTAAATCCTCCATCGGTTGCACCAGGCATACATGGGAATTAATCAAACCAGAATCTTGGCCAGGAATTCACCAAGACATCAAAAAGGCTTTTTGAGAAAATGTGAGGTAGGCCAATCCTTCATGCCTAGCAACCAGAAAGAGCCACTGTTGCCTCACGGGGTAACCACACATCCATGGATCGGACTTGCAACTGATCTCTTTAGTGTCCATGAAGATGATTTTTGATGACTTCCCCACATTTCCCATTAGCCATCAAATGCACAACACATCTAGTGTATCATTAGTATCTTTGGGATACAACAGGACATCATTTATGACCACAGAGCCCAATACACAGGACGGCCCTTTAAGGTGATGTTTGAGAAGTGGGGTGTCACTGTGTTTCCACAGATCCAATGGAATAGAGGCACATGTAGTTTGAATTGTAAAATTCTGAAACATGAAGTGCCGTCAAATATAACGTGATCTAAATGTGGCCATGTTGCATCTGAGAACAACGTCACTCAGTGTGACCATTCCTTCACCTGCAGAATCGCTTTTTGTCAGACAAGTGTGGACACACCCCACCAGTCATCTCTCATCAATCGTCCCAGGAGTATATGATGCATTACTCAAAAACAGGGGAGGATGCACGACCTGCACATGGGTAACAAAATACCCAAACTGAACATCGGACAGAGAGTTTGCGTTTAGCATTCAATTGACGGCACCTGGAATCCAACAGAAATCATCAGTATTCACCCAGAACCAAGACTTTATCATGTATGAGCACTAAACGGCGTGGCAGTACAATGAAGCAGATGAGAACAATACGGCAGTTCCAAACACCGAACAATCCAATTGCAAACAGAAGAAGGCAAACAGAGCATTCTGAAAATGTATAACCTCCAGCAAAGATCACCATGAAGAGGTCTGGATGGATAAATAAAGCACCGCTACATTTCAGATTTGTAAATTTATTGCTCTGTGTTAAAATACATTTGGACAATATGTTATTTTGTTTTGCTTTCATGTAATTGTTTGATTCTTTAAAGGTAAACCTTTAGCTTAGAAAAAAAGGGAGATGATTTGATATGACATATATGCACCTTTAAGGAAGTGTATCTTAAATTACTGTCAATCATTACCGACACAGGATAAGATGTAATAGCTCCATGACTTGTAGTCAGTCTGCAAGCATCAGGGCAGAGATTAGATGTACTGTACTTAACCTCCCAGTGAATACAAAGCGAAGCCGAGCAGTATCTCCAGCAGCAGCGCACCTCTCCCCGATGAACTCAATGCATTCTATGCTCGGTTCAAGCAGGAAACCAACGATCCGCTGTCGAGTGCCCCAGCAGTCCAACACACCCTTACCCACCATCACAGCTTCCAAAGTCAGAGCAGCTTTCCTGAAAGTGAACCATCGGAAGGCGACGGGTCCGGACGGGATCCCTGGTCGTGCACTAAGAGCCTGCACGGACCTGCTGGCAGATGTGTTCGCGGACATCTTTAAAAAAAAAAATTTAGAGTACACAATTCATTTTTTTCCAATTAAGGGGCAATTTTAGCATGGCCAATTCACCTACCCTGCACATCTTTGGGTTGTGGGGGCAAAACCCACGCAAACACATGAGAATGTGCAAACTCCACATGGACAGTGACCGAGCCGGGATCGAACTGGGACCTCGGTGCCGTGAGGCAGCAGGGCGTTTGCGGACATCTTTAATCTGTCCCTATTCCGCTCCGAGGTCCCCACCTGCTTCAAGAAGACCACCATCATACCGGTGCCAAAGAAGAACCAGGCAACATGCCTCAATGACTACTGTCCGGTGGCCCTGACTTCAGTCGTAATGAAGTGCTTCGAGAGGTTGGCCATGAAGAGCATCACCTCCATACTCCCAGAACGCCTTGATCCACTGCAATTCGCATACCGCCGCAACCGGTCCACAGCAGACGCCATCTGCCTGGCCCTACACTCATCCCTAGAGCATCTCGACAAGAAGGACTCCTACTTCAGACTCCTATTTATTGACTACAGCTCCACCTTCAACACCATAATCCCAGCCATGCTCATATCAAAGTTCCAAAACCTAGGACTTGGCTCCTCACTCTGCAACTGGATCCTCGACTTTCTAACCCACAGACCACAATCAGTAAGAATAAACAACAACACCCCCTCCACAATAGTACTCAATACCGGGGCCCCGCAAGGCTGCGTACTTAGCCCCCTACTCTACTCCATGTACACACACGACTGCGTGGGAAAATTTGGTTCCTACTCTATCTACATGTTTGCTGACAATACGACGATAGTGGGCCGGATCTCGAATAACGAAGAGTCAGAATACAGGAGAGAGATAGAGAACCTAGTGGAGTGATGCAGCGACAACAATTACTCCTTCAATGCCAGTAAAACTAAAGAGCTGGTCATTGACTTCAGAAAGCAAAGTACTGTACACATCCCTGTCAGCATCAACGGAGCCGAGGTGGAGATGGTTAGCAGTCTCAAATTCCTAGGGGTACACATCTCCAAACATCTGTCCTGGTCCACCCACGTCGACGCTACCACCAAAAAAGCACAACAGCGCCTATACTTCCTCAGGAAACTAAGGAAATTTGGCATGTCCACATTAACTCTTACCAACTTTTACAGATGCACTATAGAAAGCATCCTATCTGGCTGCATCACAGCCTGTTATGGCAACTTATCGGCCCAAGAACGCAAGAAACATCAGAGAGTCGTGAATACAGCCCAGACCTTCACTTGACCCTGCCTCCCATCCATTGACTCCATCTACACCTCCCGCTGCCTGGGGAAAGCGGACAGCATAATCAAAGACCCCTCCCACCCGGCTTACTCACCCTTCCAACTTCTCCCATAGGCCAGGAGATACAAAAGTCTGAGAACACGCACGAACAGACTCAAAAACAGCTTCTTCCCCACTGTTACCAGTCTCCTAAATGACCCTTTTATGGACTGATCTTATTAACACTACAACCCTGTATGCTTCACCCAATGCCGGTGTTATGTAGTTACATTATGTACCTTGTGTTTCCCTATTATGTATTTTCTTTTATTTCCTTTTCATCTCATGTACTTAATGATCTGTTAAGCTGCTCGCAGAAAAATACTTTTCACTGTACCTTGGTATACATGACAATAAACAAATCCAGATCCAGAAGGAATACTAACTGTCTCTGGTATTCATTTCAAATAAAGAACCCACATTATTGTTTCATTAATTCTTGTGAATAATTGGTACATCTATCTCAAATAAGAAGATTTTTAAAAAAACAAGGATGGAAGATGTGCATGTCCCTATGACAATCTGCCGAAAAAGTCAGAATATGAAGTCATTGCAAACAGCAAGTTTTGGTTAATCATCCAGACCCTGAAGGACAGGTTCTGTGCCTTAAATTTGATGTCAGAAACAACCAGGTGAAAATGAAGGAATATTAAAGACCAAAACTAACCCAGATTGGAAAAGTGGAGCCCATGAAAAAGAGAAGTTGTCCTGCAAGGTTTGAATACTAAACCACAAATGATACTCACCTTGAAGGGTTTTACGAGGCCATGAGAATACCTTAAGATGCTGATAATACCCTAACCTGCGAAAGCATAATTCTGCCCATTTATTACTGGATATTTGAATAAAGCCTGACAATGCAGTTTGACATTTCTCTCATTGAACAAGGGCTATTGATGTTCAGTTGTTGGGTATATTCAATACAAAGGTCAATACATTTTTTGGATTGAAGGAAGCAGCCATGACCATATTGAATGGTGAAGCTGGTTTGAAGAGCTCAAAGGTCTACTCGTGCTCCTTTTTCAAATGTTCTTCTGACCAGTCTCTTCAGTGAAGAACCTTGGGCGAAATTCTCCCGAATCGGCGCGATGTCCGCCGACTGGCGCCCAAAACGGCACCAATCAGGCGGGCATCGCGCCGCCCCAAAGGTGCGGAATGCTCCGCATCTTTGGGGGCCGAGCCCCAACATTGAGGGGCTAGGCCGGCGGCGGAGGAATTTCCGCCCCGCCAGCTGGCGGAAAACATCTCCGGGCGGCGCATGCGCGGGAGCGTCAGTGGCCGCTGACAGTTTCCCACGCATGCGCAGTGGAGGGAGTCTCTTCCACCTCCGCCATGGCGGAGACCGTGGCGGAGGCGGAAGGGAAAGAGTGCCCCCATGGCACAGGCCCGCCCGCGGATTGGTGGGACCCGATCGCAGGCCAGGCCACCGTGGGGGCACCCCCGGGGCCAGATCACCCCGCACCCCCCCCAGGACCCCGGAGCCCGCCCACGCCGCCTTGTCCTGCCGTTCAAAAGGTGGTTTAATCCATGCCGGCGGGACAGGCAATTTATCGGCGGGACTTCGGCCCATCCGGGCCGGAGAATCGAGCAGGGGGGCCCGACAACCAGCGCGGCCCGATTCTCGCCCCCGCCGAATATCCGGTACCGGAGACTTCGGCAACCGGCGGGCCGGGATTCACGGCAGCCCCCGGCGATTCTCCAACCCGGCGGGGGGTCGGAGAATGACGCCCCTTAAATGCAAGAAGAAAATTGGAGAAGATCTTTTCCCCCACAAGTAATTCTACATAGAAATATTCAACAAAAATGTTTTCTTGCCTTGTGTATCAGCAAAATTCTTATCCCTTTGATCTGAAAACATAAGATGGCTATTTATTTTTCAGCAATATTGTCTGGTTCTCGGGTGCCAACTTTACATTTGTTTATTGCTCTCTATTTATATTCTATTCTGAGCTTCCCTCTCCTAATCCTGCAGTGGACTCCCTTTTGGAACTATGTACAGGTTTTCCAGATGCACAATGCCTGTCAGAGATGCACAAGTTGGCAGTCTTAAATAACAAAGCCCAAAAGCAGAGTGAGTAATAAGGAGAAGTGTTTTCGATACAGTCATTCATTACAAACTGGAATGCACTGGCGAAAAGGGGCGGTGGAAACAGGTTAAACAGCAGCTTCCAAAAGGGATTTGAAAATATCCTCGAAAAGGAACAATTCGCAAGGCTGTGCGGAAAGAATTGGATGGGCCGGGAAGAATTGGAGAGCTCTTGCGAAGCTGCATGGCTTCCGACTGTACTATATGATTATACGATTCACTGAACCAGCTCAATGCTCTTTAAAGGTCTTTCTGGAAATTTGGGCAACTGATGGCAGATTTGTGGATGGAGGGGTGTTTTGGGAGGGGAGTAGTGTGGGCAGGAAATACTGGGTCTCTGGTAGATTTGGCCAAATGAGGCCGGGGAACTCTTTGCGTGGTGGTGCATACTGCATGCTACCTGAACAATGCAGTGAAAGACTGCCATTCTACATCTTTTTTCAAAAGAGGTGAAAATGCTATCAGGCACTAGTCAAAAACCAATAGTATGGTGTAATTACTAAGGGAATTGCAAGGAAGGAAGGAAGAAATGAGAAAGGGTTATTGAAGTTCAAACAAAGGATAAAGAGTTTGTGACTTTTTTCTTCCCTTTGTTCTGAATAATTTTCTCTGAGATCACATAAGGCCTTGTATCCTGATCCGATGACATTATTAGTAGTCATTATCTCAGAATTTACCTGACCTCTGACTCGAAGGGGCTAGAGAACATACCTTGGAGTAACATTTTATGGATCATGACTCAGTCCCAGAGATTTGCTCTCACAGTGGCTGCCAGACTCGGCAGTGTCTGTGAAGAAACGGATAGCTCGAGCTTCTGCAGCAGTTTATTGAAAGAGTGATTATTGTGGCTTTCAGCATTCAGCTTTCAGCATTCCTCGAACTTTGGTTTATAGGTTGCCCTGCTGCAGTTCTCTTGGGTTTCTCTTGGGTATGTTAATTATTAATTAAAAGCTTGTTTTCATGTGGTTACCAGAGGCAGTGCTGCAGTGTCGGGTTGCTGGTATTATGGCTCCCGTGTCACAGGGCGTTGGTGGCAATGGTTCGAGACAGATGACCTCTCCATCAATGGGTCGCAGCACCTTGTGCGACTGACGCACATTTCTGCCAAGGGAACTCGGATTAATAACTGTGAAAAGCCTCTGAGACATGAGAGTTCATGACACAACAGGAGTACTTGGAAATGAGCAATCCTGGGTCGCATGCATTTATTTTAGAAAATGCACCCTCAGGGTATAGGGGATATAGATTACTTCCACACAGAGGTCTACTTCTCAATACAATAAAAGGATGAAGTAAAAAGTAGTGACTGACAAAAATCTGAGCCAATTCACTACATCTGATAGCTGGATGCATTATTTTCAGTTTTCATTGACACATGTCCAATCATTTCCAATTGAAAAATAATCACAGGTAATAAATCAGGTGCACAATGCTGAGCATAAATTTATATGGCCTTCCCCCTTTAGTCCTAATATTTGTTTGTCCCTTTCGATACTTGCTCTTTTCTTTTCCTATTTTATCAACTGTCCTTGCAGCTATCCAATGCGAATAAGAAACTCAAAATGATCAGAATAATGGGACTAGCGGAGTGATGGAAATCCCCGATAATTCATGGAGCACTTGCAGATTGGTATGTTGGGGTAATCTCTATGTCGTACATACCCAAGGAACAGAAAGTTAGCGAGGATCAGGAGAACTTGAAGAAGATCCTTCACATTTTGCTGGTTTTGAAGTAGTACCATGTGCACAGTTCTAGTATTCGTATTATAAAAAAACATTTACTGGGGCTGTTGCAACAAGATTTACAAGGATGATATGAACACCGCGAGGTTGAATAGGCAGGAAAGTGGTAAAAGAGGGGGAGGGGTGGTATTGTTAGTCAAGGACAGTATTACGGTGGCAGAAAGGATGTTTGATGAGGACTCGTCTACTGAGGTAGTATGGGCTGAGGCTAGAAACAGGAAAGGAGAGGTCACCCTGTTGGGAGTTTTCTATAGGCCTCAGAAAAGTTCCAGAGATGGAGAGGAAAGGATTGCAAAGATGATTCTGGATAGGAGCGAAAGTAACAGGGTAGTTATTATGGGGGACTTTAACTTTCCAAATATTGACTGGAAACGCTATACTTCGAGTACTTTAGATGGGTCCGTTTTTGTCCAATGTGTGCAGGAGGGTTTCCTAACACAGTATGTAGATAGGCCAACATGAGGCGAGGCCACATTGGATTTGGTACTGGGTAATGAACCAGAACAGGTGTTAGATTTGGAGGTAGGTGAGCACTTTGGTGATAGTGGCCACAATTCGGTTACGTTTACTTTAGTGATGGGAAGGGATTATGTATATACCGCAGGGCAAGAGTTATATCTGGGGGAAAGGCAATTATGATGCGATGAGGCAAGACTTAGGGTGCATCGGATGGGGAAGGAAACTGCAGGGGATGGGCACAATGGAAATGTGGAGCTTGTTCAAGGAACAGCTATTGCGTGTCCTTGATAGGGATGTACCTGTCAGGCAGGGAGGAAGTGGTCAAGCGAGGGAACCGTGGTTTACTAAAGTAGTTAAGTCACTTGTTAAGAGGAAGAAGGAGGCTTATGTAAAGATGAGACGTGTAGGTTCAGTTAGAGCGCTTGAGATTACAAGTTAGCCAGGAAGGACCTAAAGAGAGAGCTAAGAAGAGCCAGGAGGGGACATGAGAAGTCTTTGGCAGGTAGGATCAAGGATAACCATAAAGCTTTCTATAGGTATGTCAGGAATAAAAGAATGACTAGGGTAAGAGTCGGGCCAGTCAAGGACAGTAGTGGGAAGTTGTGCGTGGAGTCCGAGGAGATAGAAGAGATGCTAAATGAATATTTCTTGTCAGTATTCACACAGGATAAAAACGATGTTGTCGAGGAGAACACTGAGATAAAGGCTACTAGACTAGAAGGGCTTGAGGTTCATAAGGAGGAGGTGTCAGCAATTCTGGAAAGTGTGAAAATCGATAAGTCCCCTGGGCCGGATGGGATTTATCCTAGGATTCTCTGGGAAGCTCGGGAGGAGATTGCTGAGCCTTTGGCTTTGATCTTTAAGTCGTCATTGTCTACACGAATAGTGCCAGAAGACTGGACGATAGCAAATGTTGTCCCCTTGTTCAAGAAGGGGAGTAGAGACTGTAGCCACCCGAGTTGGCCAACTCACAATGTAAAATGGAGAACAGCAAAGGCTGCAGGGAAGTTCAGCCAACACAGGCAGTAACCAGCAGGTGCTAGTTTAGGGGCTGTTTAGCACAGGGCGAAATCGCTGGCTTTGAAAGCAGACCAAGGCAGGCCAGCAGCACGGTTCAATTCCCATAACAGCCTCCCCGAACAGGCGCCGGAATGTGGCGACTAGGGGCTTTTCACAGTAACTTCATTGAAGCCTACTTGTGACAAAAAGCGATTTTCATTTTCAAGTTACTGTGTATTAAACTCTGCAAAAGCCCAGACAGCATTGATACAAGCAGCCATCTGCATAATAATGTAGCAGCCATCTACATACTAATAAGCTATTCCCGGGAATAATCGCAACATTTGGGACAAACAAAGCTAAGCCAGACTCCCCGGCGCCAACAGGAGCCAACACAAAAGAGGTTAACGGACACCTCAAGACCGCCCATTGAGCAGGGAACCGCTCCAGTATTGGAGAAATCAAACCAAGCGATTGGAACGAAGTCCAATCACCTGGAACCAGGTACGGGGTCCGCCCCGAAAGGCGGGAAGCCCCTGGGGACTATAAAGTTAAGCCCCCAAGTTCAAATCGTTCTTCTTGTCAGGGTCACTCAGCAACGCGAACCAACCCTTGAGAGTGAACTGTCCAAGCTGCCGCATCACTGAAGTAAGTCTCAAGTCGACTCTCGCTATGAGATAGGCGCTCCTAGCTACCAGTCCATACCGGCTTTGAATCCCACAGTTTCAGATATTGAACGAAAGGCCATTTGTTCCCCTGACCTGGTGGGCCAGTCCGAAGCTAAGTATAGGCCTGTTAGTTGTAGAAGTAGCTTAGAAGTAGAATTTATGCATGAGTAGCGATTTACTGTGTATAATAAATGTGCTGTGATTTGAATCTTACTAACTGGTGTGTTGAGTGATTGATCATTACTTGAACTTAAACCTCGTGGCAATATCATAAAGATACCTGTCGACTTGAGAGCAAAGGTTATAAAACAGAGCTAATTGAACCAACCAAAAGTTAGCAACATATTAATGGCGACATTCTGACAGGACCCGAACTAGAAGTGGCTTCACCACTCCGGGAGAACCCAAAAATTTGTTTTAGAGATCCAATTGGGAGCAGAAAATCACAAGTGTTCAAGCAGTTCTGATTAATCCTCATAATTTGGAAGTGTGTGTATGCATTCAGAACTAACAGGGCTATAAGGTAAACTGAGAGATATTTTGTTGCGACAAAACTGTCGGGAGTTTGTACTTCAGAAATTAGTGAAAGCCGCACCTGTATTTACAGCACCGCCTTAGTCCCCCTGTTCCAAATTTAAAAGAAACATTCAGATAAGAAAGATGGCAATGCAGGCAATGCAGCACCTCAGGAACCCAGAAGAATTTGCGGTCGCAGCGACCAGCAGCAGTAGAGTAGGACAGTGTCCCGTATGGGAGGAAGAAATCAGGAAGTACCTCAAAGGGTAAGGGTGGCCCCTTTGGAGCGAATTCTGTAGCAATGAGGAAACAGGTCCCGGGAGTATAGGACATACTTGATGGGAGAACCTGAGCGAGATCCACAAGAAGAGCTTAGGGAAAGCTCGCAAGCCGATGGCAATCGTGTCCTGCTTGGCACAATTGCGAGACACAGAGGAGGTCGTTAGGATGCTCCGGAAAGAGGTAGAAGGCATACATCGAATGAGTAAGGTCGATGTAAGTGAGGTAGAAAGAGAGAACTTAGAGATGAGGAGGAAGTTGGCAGTAAAAGACGGAGGGGTGGATGATGCCAAGTGGGCACACCCGTCTTGTCTGGCACACTTAAGCAGCTTCCAGTCCCAGTATGAAAAGGCCTATCAGGAAATGCAACATGCAGTCCTGGTACGAGAAGAAACCGAGAAGCAGGTAGAAGCGTTGCAGAGGCAGTGTAGTGATCTGAAGGCAGCGTTAAGAGCACTCCATGCTGCCACCACGGAGCAAAGACAAAGCTCACTAGACCACGCAAAGTGACAGAAGTAGATTGCAGAGCTGCAATCGCTGCTTTCAGTCTAAAAAGGATTCCAGGAAACCTTTGGAGCAAAATTAGATGAGGAAGACGGCCCTGATTGGGAAGAGTTGAATGAGACAGCGCAGAGATATGTTCAGGGAACATGTGCGCAGGGAAAGCCGCAGATGAGGAAAGCGCCCCAACCCCCCACAGAGCAGATAGTTCAGGCTCCAATGAACCCTGTAACCACCCACCGCACAGCCACATCGGACGATACGGAATTTCTGTACACCACCCCCTTAACAGAGACCCAATTACGGGACGCGGGCGAGAAAATCACACCGTTCCTCCCCACCTCAGACCGCCACCATTTCTTTGCCAGAGTAAAGCAGCAGGCGACCATGCACGGCTTGGATGAGCGAGAGCATGTAAAGCTCACAGTTTTGAGTTTAGACCCTTCGGCCGTAGCAGCCCTTCCCGACCCACAGAATGTAGGGGGAGGCACCCTTGCAGAAATGCATACCGCGGTCCTAGATGCATCGGGTATAACCGAGGTGACCCCGTAGATGGCCTCAATAAATGCAGGCAAAAGAAAACCTAGCACCTCACAGCGTTTGCTGGACGCCTGTGGATCCACTTTGCAGCAGTTTTTGGCGACTTAGACATTTGTCCCCAGACAACATGGCCAAACGGACCCGCACCCTTATCTCCCATGCCACAGAAACAGGACAAAAAGCTTGCGCCAATTATGATCCCTCAGAGGTGGCTCATAATGAGAAATGGGTAGTAAAAAGATTGTCCCGCACCTGGGAGCAGTCTGTACAAAACAAACCCGCAGTTAAAAATCCCGAAGAACAGCAGGCAGAAGCAGACATACAAGCAGTTAAAACACACCAGAACCCCGCATGGGTAAATGAAGGAAAGAACAGCCCCCACCCAAGTCACAGGAGTGTTACAACTGTAGCCATTTAGGACACTTTGCAAGAGAATGCAATGCCCCACGAAAGCCACAGAGAGCCCAGCATACGGGCACTTTAAGTAAGAATAAGAGAGAGCCCATACATACTGTGAGCACCTGTTCAGATCAGACGGACCTGAACGGAACAAACAGACGGTGTTCGGGCTCCCCCAGTTGGGTCTGTGACACCCTTTGGGATAGGTCCGGACGACCGGTAGTTGCAGCGAAAATTCGGGGACAGCCCATCGAGTTTCGCTGGGACACAGGAGGGTCCCGTACCACAATAAAGTCCTCCACCATGTTCCAAAAGGACAGGTGGCCACTATAGCCACTATCACCCTCAGCGGCTTCACAGGCCACTCACAGCAGGGACACATCACAGCCCCTGTACCCATTCAAATCGGCAACATCACCACCAAGCACCCCATAGTTTTAGTTGACCTGCCCCACAAAGCAGAACACATTCTGGGAATAGACTTCATGAATTCCCACAATCTATCATTCGATCCAGTCAACCAGTGTGTCTGGAAAATGGCAAAGACTGCAAGAGCCCCCGCAACGCTCAACATAGGAGAATACGCCAACAGAATTAGCGCAGTAGGCGAATTTTGGTTTAACCCGACGACACTTAGCACGGGCAAGCAGGTTAGGGCAGTTCTGCAAAAGAACAGGACAGCATTCGCGACCCACAAGCACGACTGTGGCCGGATGACTGGCTCCGTACAAATCACAGGACCTGACCCTAGACCCCAAAAACAGTATGGATTTCCCCAAGAGGCAGAGTGAGAAATCGCAAAAGTAATCGAAAGCTTATTAGAGCAGGGCGTACTTAGATCAGTAGCCTCCACTAATAATGCCCCGATTTGGCCAGTGAGAAAGCCCGATGGATCATGGCGACTGACCATCGATTACCGGGAATTCAACAAAATCACCCCCGCAGCAGCCCCTACAGTAGCCACAAGTCCCGAGACCATGCTCAAGCAGGGACTCAATTCCCGATACTTTACGGTTTTGGATATCAGTAATGGATTCTGGTCCATTCCATTGGCAAAGGCGTGCCAGTACAAATTTGCCTTCACCTTTAAAAATCAACAGTACACGTGGACATGCCTTCCACAAGGATTCCACAACTCCCCCTCCATTTTCCACCGACAGCTGGCAAATGGATTATCGAAATTTTCTCGCCCCGAATGTCTGGTCCAGTATGTAGACGACCTACTACTGCAGACAGACACCAAGGAAGAGCACATTGAGCTTCTGTCCGAACTCCTGGAACTCTTACATTCAATTGATTGTAAAGTTAACCCCAAAAAGACCCAGATTTTGGAAGATAAAGGTGATATATTTGGGTACAATTATCACACATGGTAAACGCGAGATCGAGCATAAAAGGATTGACTCGATTGCGAAATTGCCCCTTCCCCAGAACGTTTCAGCCCTCCGGTCGTTTTTAGGACTGGATGGCTACTGCCGAAACCACATTGATGGTTTCGCCAGCAAGGCAGCACCCCTCTCAGATCTCCTTTAGGAGCCCCCTGGGAATGGCTTCCGCAGCATACGGATGCTGTGGACTCTTTAAAACAGGCATTCATAGCAGCCCCCAGCACTACAAGTTCCAGACCCGCTTTCCCCCTACGCGATAGAGGTAGCAAGCACAGACCGCACACTTTTGGCCGTGAGACTTCAGGAATGGCACGAACAGTTAAGGCCCGTAGCTTACGCCTCCAGAGTTTTAGATGCTGTGGAGCAGGGATTTTCAGCCTGTGAAAGGCACCTGCTCACAGTATTCTGGGCAGTACAGTATTTTCCGTACATAACTGGACTGAACCCCATCACAATCCTCACGGAACACACCCCCACCCAACTTTTACTGGACGGACGACTCAAGGACGGTACAGTTAGTCAGATAAGAGCAGCTAGATGGACCCTTATTTTGCAGGGACGGGACATCACTGTTAAAAGGACAAAGGCCCACACTTTTTTAGCCGACAACTACAGTACCCCGGAACCCCCCATGAATGTGAAATTATCTCTCCACACCACAACACAGGCCCCTTTATTGCTAATACACCCCCCAGAAAGATAGGTAGACCCAGAGCCCCAAGCACACAGGCACGTGCGAAGCCATAAAGACATATGTGGATGGATCTTCCACAATATTAGAAGGGAAGCGCATAACAGGATGCGGTATTTATGTCGAGGATGCGCAGGGACGCGCCCTAGAAGAAATAGCAATAAAACTTCCAGGATACTTAGGCGCGCAGGCAGCAGAACTTGCGGCAATCGCATACATAGTGGAACACCCAGATTCCTTCCCCAGACCAGCAGACATATACTCGGACAGCCTCTATGTCTGCAACAGCCTTACGGAATTCCTACCCCTGTGGAAAGCAAGAGGATTTGTTTCCGCAGACGGAAAACCCCTCCCCTCAGCCCCATTGCTCCGTCACATTTTAGAGAGAGCACAGAACAGGACTTTTGGGATAGTCAAAGTTCGTAGTCACCATCGTTCCTACCCCCTGGAAATGTAAAAGCCGACACACTGGCTAAAGCAGGTTCCAGGCACGGATATTTTTGGACACCTCCCGAAAGCGCACCAGTGAATGCAGTTCAGGTCTCGCAGACTAAGATTGAGGATTTAGTGCAGGCCCAGAAGCAGGACAGCAATCTCAGGGAGATCTTGAAAGGAAACTATCCAGCCCACTATGAGAGGTTTAAAAATGCTCTGCCCACACATGACGGTGTGGTGTTAAAAGACACCCTTTATGTGGTTCCTGAACAGGACAGTAATCAACTGATTTGTTTGTTCCATGACAGTCATGGACATCAGGGAATCGATCCCACTACAGCCCACCTCAGGCAGCTTTGCTGGTGGCCGAGTTTAAAGGACGATGTAAATCAGTACATTGAGAATTGTCTCACCTGTGCCCAGAATAATCCGGACAGATATGCCAAGTAGGCTCAGCTCAGTCACACCCGACCCGTTAATGGCCCCTGGACTAACCTCCAGATTGATTATATTGGACCATTGCCCCCTTGCCGGAATGGTTATAAATATGTACTCGTGGTGATCGACACGTTTACAAAATGGGTGGAAGCATTCCCATCCAGAACTAACATGGCAAAGACCACAGCCAAGATCCTAACCCACCACCCTACGAGATGGGGACTCCCCCACAGCATTGAATCCAACCAAGGTTCCCATTTTACGGGACGTGTCATGAAAAACATGCTCACGATATTTGGCATTACCCAAAAATTCCACATTGCATACCACCCCCAGTCGAGTGGTATCGTGGAGCGCATGAATCAGACCCTAAAAATGGTCTAGCAAAACAACACCACTTGGGACTCAGTCCCCCCTTTTGCGCTGATGTTTTTGCGAAACACGGTTTCCGCATCCACAGGTTACACCCCACACACCCTCATGACCGGACACCCCATGAAAGGCACAGAATTTTTATTAGGCTTAGACTTGACCAGCCCCGAAGTGACGGCCCTCACACACGAGAAAGCAGTCGAACATTTGGTGACGAATGATAAAACGGCTCAGCTAGCAGCCGCAGTGAAATTGGGCACAAGAAAGAAACAGAGCAAGGCCTGTTTCGATACGACAGTGCACGCGACTGAGTTCAGTGTAGGACAGCAAGTCATGCTCTCCGTGTACAACCCCAGCACATTCCTGTCACCTAAGTACTCGGGTCCGTACTCCATTGCGGACAAAGTAAGCCCTTCCGTCTACAAAATAAAGTACCCCAATGGAAAGACTGCGTGGTTCCATATCAACCAGATGAAGGCAAATGGAACACAGTCTAACCAAGTACACCACGTCATGCTCAACGCAGCATACCACGACCTGCCCACAGCCAACGTAACCCTACCCTCCCTCTACACGTCCAGCCCAGCCACGGACTCAACCTTGACTCCACCCCCGAAATATACACTCCGCCCCGGAACGCCCACAGACTGCAGCAGCAGCGACAGCGACTGAGACTCAGACAATAGCCACAGCACACCTCCCTGCTATCCCCATGCAACAGCCCCACACCCACCGAATCTGACCACGATTCGAGTGATCCCTTCATGATCCCTTTCATAAACAAACCCCACCACCGATCACCGACCTACAATGACGACCCCAACTCCGTCCCCACAAAACTAGATACCACCTATTGGCACAGAGATAATTCGTACAGACTCGTCCGGAACGACGAGAGCGATCCAAAATCACACCATGCAGCCCTATCAGCCCTGATACACGACGACCTTGAGTCTGACTCCCAAAACGAGAACCCCTTTGCGACCCTGTTCGCAACCAATAACTGAGGTGTCCAAATGATGTTTTAAAGGGAACCGCTTGGGAGAAAACGGTGTCCTTTCTGATGGAACCTGCAGCATGTTTGATGTTGTTTGTGGTGTTTTGTTAAATGTTGTACGTCAGCCCGGAAAAAAAAATTTCCACGGCCCCACGCCTTTTCGGCCATAACCTCTGAGAATTTGTCCACAGAGACTTCTTCTCAAGGCTGTTTTCGCACACTGGGCTAAATCGCTGGTTTTTAAAGCAGACCAAGGCAGGCCAGCAGCATGGTTCTATTCCCGTACCAGCCTCCCCGAACAGGAGCCGGAATGTGGCGACTAGGGGCTTTTCACAGTAACTTAATTGAAGCCTACTCGTGACAATAAGCGATTTTCATTTCATTTTTCATTCATAAGGTCCCAGACGCCAGTTCAGAGGAACTCGTCTGTCGACGGAAACACAGGCCCCCGTTCATAACTGCCCTTCTGGTTCGAGGGAAGAACCAATACGGCAACCCCCCTCGATGACTACATTTCTTGCCCGTTCTTGTCGGTTGCTCAGACAGTGGAGAAACGGCATTGGGACCCACCCTGCCTGGGAACACCCCCCCCCCCCTCTTGTCAGCTACGCTCGGGTAGGGCACACACGGCATTGGTCGTCGTCCTACTCGGGGACTCCATCCAACTCTTACCCGTCGCGGCCCATACGCACGTCATTTCGGCAAGTTTTGTTCAAAAAGTTTTCTTTTGTTTTCAGGTAACCCTTAGGTTGCCAACTCTCTGCTATTTACATCCTCAAACATTTGCATGGTAAACCGCACAGTCTGCGAGACGGCTCGCACTGGTTCAGTATTTGTAAGTGTGTCTTGTCCTGAAATTCGGTTTTTGAAAAAAAAAATGAGGGAGTCACACATAGTGACCAATTATAAAGGGAGTAATTGGCACTAAAGGACAGACAGGCTCTCATACGAGATATTAAACCAAGATAGTTACAGACACTATGCTTGATCCCACAGAACTCCAGAAACTCCAGGATCAGAGAAGAGAAGAGAAGAGAAGTGAAAGAAGAAGAACCATGAGGACATCCTCCACGTGGCTCATAACCCTAATGGACATTTGGTTGCGCGCGAACGCGAACCCCCTGACCTCAACTCCCCCAGCCGTTAATGATTCACTCCCCAGACCCCCGACCTGCGACCTATAATAAAGAGCACTGTTTGCGTTTTTTTGTTGTAAATAAAGAAATGTCCATGAGCAATTGTACAATCCTGAGCTTGACTGCCAAGCCAGAAAATGTGTATAAAACTGCTATGTATTTGTTTGTATGGTTTCGGATGTTAGTGTGATGAAATGTTTGAAAGAGTGTAGTATATTAAGGATAGTTAGAGGTTCCCATTATCATGTTTTGTAATGCATGTCCCTGTTTGACATAGCGCCCCTCAGAATTGTCAGTTAAAAATGTTTTGCATAGTTATGGTCAGTGTAGAGGCCATAGAAGAGTGCTCGCCGGGTCAGGGAATGATAAACAACGCAGTTATGTGATCCTTCACGCTTCGTGTTAGGATCACAAGGAGGGTGTGTAGCCACCTGAGTTGGCCAACTCCCGATGTAAAATGGAGAACAGCAAAGGCTGCAGGGAAATTCAGCCAACACAGGCAGAAACCAGCAGGTGCAAGTTAACGTGTATTAAACTCTGCAAAAGCCCAGACAGCATCGATACAAGCAGCCATCTGCATAATAATGTAGCAGCCATCTACATACTAATAAGCAAACCCCGGGAACAATCGCAACATTTGGGACAAACAAAGCTAACCCAGACTCCCCAGTGCCAGCAGGAGCCAACACAAAAGAGGTTAACGGTCACCTCAAGACCGCCCATTGATCAGGGAACCGCTCCAGTATTGGAGAAATCAAACCAAGCGATTGGAACAAAGTCCAATCACCTGGAACCAGGTACGGGATCCGTCCTGAAAGGTGGGAAGCCCCTGGGACTATAAAGTTAAGCCCCCAAGTTCAAATCGTTCTTCTTGACAGGGTCACTCAGCATCGCGAACCAACCCTTGAGAGTAAACTGTCCAAGCTGCCGCATCACTGAAGTAAGTCTCAAGCCAGCGCTCGCTACGAGATAGGCGCTCCTAGCTACCAGTCCATACCGGCTTTGAATCCCGCAGTTTCAGAATCCGAACGAAAGGCCATTTATTCCCCTGACCTGGTGGGCCAGTCCGAAGCTAAGTATAGGCCTGTTAGTTGTAGAAGTAGCTTAGAAGTAGAATTTATGCATGAGTAGCGATTTACTGTGTATAGTAAATGTGCTTTGATTTGAATCTTACTAACTGGTGTGTTGAGTTATTGATCATTACTCGAACTTGAACCTCGTGGTGGTATCATAAAGATACCTGTCGACTTGAGAGCAAAGATTATAAAACAGAGCCAATTGAACCAACCAAAAGTTAGCAACAAGACAAGCCCAGTAACTATAGTCCAGTGAGCCTTACTTCTGTTGTGAGCAAAGTCTTGGAAAGGTTTATAAGAGATAGGATTTATAATCATCTAGAAAGGAATAATTTGATTAGGGATAGTCAACACGGTTTTGTGAAGGGTAGGTCGTGCCTCACAAACCTTATTGAGTTCTTTGAGAAGGTGACCAAACAGGTGGACGAGGGTAAAGCAGTTGATGTGGTGTATGGATTTCAGTAAAGCGTTTGATAAGGTTCCCCACGGTAGGCGATTGCAGAAAATACGGAGGCATGGGAGTCAGGGTGATTTAGCAGTTCAGATCAGAAATTGGCTCGCTGTAAGAAGATAGAGGGTGGTGGTTGATGGGAAACGTTCAGCCTGGAGTTCAGTTACTAGTGGTGTACCACAAGGATCTGTTTTGGGGCCACTGCTGTTTGTCATTTTTATAAATGACCTGGAGGAGGGTGTAGAAGGATGGGTGAGTAAATTTGCAGATTACACTAAAGTCGGTGGAGTTGTGGACAGTGCGGAAGGTAGTTGCAAGTTACAGAGGGACATAGATAAGCTGCAGAGCTGGGCTGAGAGGTGGCAAAAGGAGTTTAATGCAGAAAAGTGTAAGGTGATTCATTTTGGAAGGAGTAACAGGAATACAGAGTACTGTGCTAATGGTAAGATTCTTGGTAGTGTGGATGAGCAGAGAGATCTTGGTGTCCATGTTCATAGATCCCTGAAAGTTGCCACCCAGGTTGATAGGGTTGTTAAGAAGACATACGGTGTGTTCACATTTATTGGTAGAGGGATTGAGTTTCGGAGCCATGAGGTCATGTTGCAGCTGTGCAAAACTCTGGTGCAGCTGCATTTGGAGTATTGCGTGCAGTTCTGGTCACCGCATTATAGGAAGGATGTGGAAGCATTGGAAAGGGTGCAGAGGAGATTTACCAGGATGTTGCTTGGTATGGAGGGAAGATCTTATGAGGAAAGTCTGAGGGACTTAAGGCTGTTTTTGTTAGAGAGAAGAAGGTTAAGAGGTGATTTAATTGAGGCATACAAGATGATCAGAGGATTGGACAGTGAGAGCCTTTTTCCTCGGATGGTGATGGCTAGCACGAGGGGACATAGCTTTACATTGAGGGGAGATAGATATAGGACAGATGTCAGAGGTAGGTTCTTTACTCAGAGAGTAGTAAGGGCGTGGAATGCCCTGCCTGCAACAGTAGTGGACTCGCCAACATTAAGGGCATTTAAATGGTCATTGGATAAACATATGGATGATAAGGGAATAGTGTATATGGGCTTTAGATTGGTTCCACAATGTTGCTAACTTTTGGTTGGTTCAATTGGCTCTGTTTTATAACCGTTGCTCTCGAGTCGCCAGGTATCTTTATGATACCGCCACGAGGTTCAAGTCCAAGTAATGATCAATAATTCAATAAACCGATTAGTAAGATTTGAATCAAAACACATTTATTACACACAGTAATCGCTACTCATGCACAAATTCTACGTCTAAGCTACTTCTACAGCTAACAGGCCTCATACTTAGCTTCAGACTGGCCCACCAGGTCAGGGGAACAAATGGCCTTTCGTTCGGGTTCTGAGTCTGCGGGATTCGAAGTTGGTACGGACTGGTAGCTAGGAGCGCCTATCTTGTAGCGAGAGTTGACTTAAGACTTACTGGATCTCGGCGGCAGTTGAACCGGTCACGGTCAAGGTTGGTTCGCGTTGCTGAATTACCTGGTCAAGAAGAACGATTTGAGCTTGGGGGCTTAACTTTATAGTCCCCAGGGGCTTCCCGCCTTTCGGGGCAGACCCCGTACCTGGTTCCAGGTGATTGGACTTTGTTCCAATCGCTTGCTTCGATTTCTCCAATACTGGAGCGGTTCCCTGATCGATGGGCGGTCTTGAGGTGTCCGTTAACCTCTTTTGTGTTGGCTCCTGCTGGCGCCGGGGAGTCTGGCTTCGCTTTCTTTGTCCCAAATGTTGCGATTGTTCCCGGGGATCGCGCATTAATATGTAGATGGCTGCTACATTATTATGCAGATGGCTGCTTGTATCGATGCTGTCTGGGCTTTTGCAGAGTTTAATACACAGTAACTTGCACCTGCTGGTTTCTGCCTGTGTTGGCTGAATTTCCCTTCAGCCTTTGCTGTTCTCCATTTTAAATCGTGACTTGGCCAACTCAGGTGGCTACACTAGGTCGGTGCAACATCGAGGGCCGAAGGGCCTGTACTGCGCTGTAATGTTCTATGTTATATGTTCTATGTTCCCTCAACCTTTCTTCATAAGACATGCCCTCCAGTCCAGGCAGCTTCCTGGCAAATCTCCTCTGCACCCTCTCCAAAGCAACCACATCCTTCCTATAATGAGGCGACCAGAACTGGACACAATATTGCAAGTGTGGTCTAACCAGGGTTTTATAAAGCTGCAGCAAAACCTTGCAGCTCTTAAACTCATTCCCCCTGTTAATGAAAGCCAACACACCATACGCCTTCTTAACAACTCTATCAACCTGGGTGGCAACTTTGAGGGATCTATGTATGTGGACCCCAAAATCCTTCTGATCCTCCACACTTCCAAGAATCCTGCCTTTAACCCTGTATTCAGCATTCAAATTCGACCTTCCAAAATGAATCACTTCACATTTATCGAGGTTGAACTCCGTCTGCCACTTCTCAGCCCAGATCTGCATCCTGTCAATGTCCTGTTGTAACTTGAAACAGCCTTCAACACTATCTACAACTCCACCAACCTTTGTGTCATCGGCAAACTTACTAACCCACCCTTCCACTTCCTCATCCAAGTCATTTATAAAAACTACAAAGAGCAGAGGTCCCAGAACAGATCCCTGCAGGACACCACTAGTCACCAACCTCCAAGCAGAATACTTTCCATCCACAACCACTCCCTGTCTTCTTTCGACCAACCAATTCTGTATCCAAACAGCCAAATTTCCCTGCATCCCATGCCCCCTGACTTTCTGAATGAGCCTACCATGGCGAATCTTATCAAATGCCTTAATGAAATCCATATACACCACATCCACTGCCCGACCTTCATCAATGTGTCTTGTCACACCCTCAAAGAATTCAATGAGGCTTGTGAGGCATGACCTGCCCCTCACAAAGCCATGCTGACCATATTTAATCAAACTATGTTTTTCTAAATAATGATAAATCCTATGTCCTTTCCAATATTTTGCTTACCACAGGTGGAAGACTGACTGGTCTGTAATTCCCAGGGACTTCCCTATTCCCTTTCTTGAACAGGGGAACAACATTCGCCTCCCTCCAATCATCCGGTACTTCTCCAGTGGAGAGTGAGGACGCAAATATCATCGCCAACGCCGCAGCAATCTCCTCCCTCGCTTCCCGTAGTAACCTTGGGTATATCCCGTCAGTCCCAGGGGACTTATCTATCCTGATATTTTTCAAAATTTCCAGCACATCCTCCTTCTTAATATTAACCTGTTCAAGTCTATTAACCTGGTTCACGCTGTTCTCATGAGCAACAAGGTCCCTCTCTCTAGTGAATACTGAAGCAAAATATTTATTTAGGGCCTCCCCTATCTCCTCAGACTCCAGGCACAAGTTCCCTCCACTATCCCTGATCGGCCCTTCTCTCACTCTGATCATTCTCTTATTTCTCACATAAGCGTAGAAATAAGCCTTGGGGTTTCCCTAATCCTTCCTGCCAGTGCTTTTTCATGTCCCCTTCTAGCTCTCTGAAGTCAATTTTTGAGTTCCTTCCTGGCTACCTTGTAACCTTCCAGAGCTGTGATAGATCCTTGCTTCCTCAACCTTACGTAAGCTTCCTTCCTCCGCTTGACTAGAAGCTCCACTTCTCTTCTCATCCAAGGCTCCTTCACCTCCTCGTCTCAGTGGGACAAAACTATCCAGCACTCGCAGCAAGTGCTCCTTAAACAATCCCCACATTACTGTTGTACATTTCCCCAACAACAACTGTTCCCACTTTAAGCTTCTCAGCTCCTGTCTAATAGCAGTATAATTTCCCCTCCTCCAATTAAGTACCTTCCCATACTGTCTGTTCCTATCCCTCTCCATGACTATGGTAAAGGTCAAGGAGTTGTGGTCACTGTCACCGAAATGCTCTCCCACCGAGGCATCTGACACCTGACCTGGTTTGTTGCCAAGCACCAAATCCAATATGACCTCCCTCTAGTCGGCTTATCTTCATATTGAGTCAGGAATCCTTCCTGTACACACCTGACAAAATCTTCTCCATCCAAACCATTTGCAGTAAGGAGGTTCCAGTCAATATTAGGGAAGTTGAAGTCACCCATGACAACAACTCTGTGACTTCTGCAGCTTTCCAAGATCTGCCGCCCAATCTGTTCCTCCATCTCCCTGCTGCTATTGGGGGGTCTATAGAAAATTCCCAATAACGTGACTGCTCCTTTCTTATTTCTGACTTCCACCCATACTGACTCAGTAGCGAAATCCTCCTCGACTACCTCCTTTTCTGCAGCTGTGATGCACTCCCTAATTAACAGTGCGACTCCCCCTCCTCGTTTACCTCCCTCCCTATTCTTCTTACTTTGGGGGACCCTTGGATTTTTCTACCCCCCAGATGAATGCCATGATCAATTTGTCAACTGTGTTAAAGAAGACCTTGGGGATGTAGATCGGTATGGATCTGAACAGGAAGAGGAACTTGGGCAGCACGTTCATTTTGATTGTCAGTACCCTCCCTGCTAGGGAGAGTGGGATACACTCCCCACTTCTGCAGGTCCTTTTTAACTTCCTCTGCTAGACTGGTCAAGTTTCATTTGTGGATCCGTGTCTAGTCATAGGCAATTTGGGATCCTCAGGTAGCGGAATTTGCTTTGGGCTTGCTTGAACAGCAGCCCCACCAGCTCTGCCCCTCACTTTCAGGTTCACCGGGAAGATTTCACTCTTGCATCAGCACTATTCATTTAAAAAAAAAATTTAGAGTACCCAATTATTTTTTTCCAATTAAGGGACAATTTAGCATGGCCAATCCACCTATCCTGCACATCTTTGGGTTGTGGGGGTGAAACCCACGCAGACACGGGGAGAATGTACAAACTCCACACATCAGTGACCCAGGGCCGGTATTCGAACCCGGGTCCTCAGCGCCGTCATCAGCACTATTCATGAAGAGTAAGGAATTCTGCTTGGTGTCCCGGCCAATATTTGTGCCTCAAGCAACATTATTGAAACAGATTGTCTGGCCATTACCACGTGGCCGTGCGTGGGGTCTTGCTGTGCCCACATCGGTTGCAATGTTTCTTACATTACATCAATGAGTGCACTTCAAAAGTACTTCATTGGCTGTGAGATGCATTGGCATGTCCTGAGATCATGAAAGGTGCTATGTAAATGCAAGGGAGGTGGCGGCGTAGTAGCCGGACTAGTAAACCAGAGACCCAGCGTGATCCAGGTTCGAATCCCACCACTGCAGGTGGTGAAATTTGAATTCAGTAAAAATCTGGAATTAAAAGTCTAAAGGTGACCAATAATTGATTGTCATCAGAAGCCATTTGATTCTCTCATGTCCTTTTGGTCTGGCCTTCATGTTACTCCAGACCCACAGCAATGTGGTTGACTCTTAACTGCCCCCTCAAGGGCAATTAGGGATGGGTAATAAATGCTAGCACAGCTTGCGACGCCCAGTTATTTCTTTCTTCCTCTTCAGCAGGCAACCCGGTAGCACACACAACTAAACTACATCCCCGCAGACCCAGGCACATGGACAAAGAAAGCTGGAGTGAAGTCAAAAACAAACAACCTCCTTTATGTTTTTCATTTACAAAAGGATAATGCGGCCATGACCCAGAAACAGAAATTCATCCTGTGTGGTTTCACTGGGCAGGTGATGTCACCTGTTATACATTCCGCCTTGATATTCATTGCCATCAAATGCAATAAGCATTGCAACAGTCTACATGCTAACAGTGCAAGAGGAGCTATTATTCTTTGATGGTATTAACATTTTATCATCTTGGTTTTAATGTGTTTATGTTACTTTTCTTCTCCTTCTCATTCTTTACATCCTTCCCTGCGGTTTCATTATATTCCTTTCCCTTCAAATGTCAAGGGCTGACCCAAACATCACAACCTCCGACCACAATGAAGGACTAAAAACAATGCTGTGTAGGAGTGTGACTGGCTGCACAATAGCTGATGAGTAAACCCAGGTTCGGTTCAGACCTCTCAGCAGTTGCTGTAGCTGTGACGAGTACTTCACTAGAACTCACTCATCGATACTTCTGCATATCAATATATTTACAGGCAGTCATGATCGCTGAATACTCAAACTGTCCTTGTTTTAGAACATTTCTTTTTTTGAAAAAAAACTTCTCCACAACATGTCAATCATTGCCAGAGACTTCAATCATGGGTCAAATCCTTATTTCTCACATAAAACGCTGCAAATATAAAACTTTAGAGAATTGCTGGAAAAGAACAGGAGTGATTTTCATCGTGAATTTTTGTAATTGTGAAAGGCCCATCACCTTTTATTCACAACTCCACTTACATATCTTCTCATCATATCTGTGGTAGCTTGGCCCCGTTAAGGGGTGATATTTCATGGGCCACGTGACCCGCTCGGGCCTATCTCACGGGAGTGCGCAAACCCCAACCAATGGGGAAAAAGCACGGGCTCTGGGACTAGGGGCCCGGGGGGGTGGACGGTGGAGTAAAGGAGTAAAGACCTCTGTGCTTGTATATCGTTAGATCTCATTGTTGTTTCCAATAAACCTCTTTGTTGTACAAGAAGCCTGCTCAATGATACCTTGCACTATTACATTGACGATGAGAGTAAATCAGACAACAATTACAAGTCTCAAAATCTGTGGGTGAAGGGGTTGCAGCGGAAATCTCCAAAAAACAGAAAAGACGAGGTCTGCAGAAAAACAGTGGGTGAGAGCCAATGGCAATGATTGGGAAACTCAATCCGTTTGACCAGGGGGCTGACGGCTAGAGGCAATACATAGAGAGGCTCCAGTATTTTTTTTACTGCCAAAGAGATCATGGGGGAAGATAAGCAAAAGATAATTTTGTTAACGGTTTGTCCCCGGAGGTCCCAGACACAAAATCATTTTACCAGCTCGTGACACTTGTGAAAGAGCACTTCAACCCTCCATTACACTGAAGTGCAAGGAATTAAATTCAGCCATCAGGGACGCAGGGGAGACAATTTCAGCTTTTGTTGTCAGTCTTCGTCAAATGGCTGAACACTGAGAATTCGGCTTGGTACAAAATGACATGCTACGTGACCGTCTGGTATAAGGTATCAAAAATATTAATGTACAAAGAAAATTGTTAGGCAAAACAAAAATTACCCTGGACAAAGCGAAAGAAATAGCTCAAGCCACCGTTACACCAAGAAAGATGTTTCTGAGCTTCAGTGTGTGTATGAAGGAGAGGTAAACCAGCTTTGGAATGGAATGACTGTTAGGCGTGCCCCCAAAGTGACAGGCTGAGAGCGGGCTGAACAGAGATTCCAGAAGCAAGATCGTGGTCGGAGGCAAGGAAGAAAAGGAGGATGTCAGCCCAGAAATTCTGATGAGTATTTCAGATGCGGGAAAGACCACATCCAAGAAATGTGCCATGACAGTAATTTTGTGTGATTCAAGTGCATAGGAAGGGCCATATTCAGGTATGTTGTTGTGCCATACAGTAAGCACACAGTTTAAAAAAACACAATGACTTCACTGCATAAATAAAGAGAAAGCGCAAAGAGGAATATGAGGTTGACAAGTTACACATGGTTGAAGTGAGCAAGGCGGCTCTCATAGATATAATTCTTCTGATCAACGGGCAACCATTGAGGATGGAGGTCGACACAGAGGTGTCAGCCACAATGGTGGGTGAAAAAACCTTCAAGTACATTCGAGGAGGGGTCCAACCCGTATGTCTTAGCAGCACAACTGCAAAGTTGGCAATGTATATAGGGGAAATCGAAAAGATGTTCGCTACTGTGGCGGCACCAGTGTCAATTCAATTGCCCATGACCATTGTAGAGGGACAAGGGCAAAGCCTTGTCAGACGAGATTGGCTATGTCAGATAAAGCTAAACTGGTTAGAAATTTTCAGGATTGCATATGGCATTATCCAGGAAGTACTGTGCAAGTACGAAGATGTGTTTCAAAACGAGCATGTTTAAATAAGAGGGGTAAAGGTCAAAATCTACATGAGCCCTGAACCCACACCAAAATTCTTCAGAGCTAGGCCAAATGCCAAATGCTCTACACCAGAACATAGAGGCCAAGCTGACATGCTTAGAAGAACTAGAGATCATAAAACCAGTACAATTCTCTGAATGGGTGGCCCCCGGTTGTCATTGTCTTAAAACCTGACCATTCTGTCATAATCTGCGGGGTCTACAAACTCACAATTAGCCAAACGGCCCAAATCTTCAAATATTCAATTCCTCGGATACGAGGCCTCTCTGCAAAGTTGGCAAGGGGATCTAAGGTATAAAAAGCTTGACTTAAGTCACACTTATTCACAACTGTAGCTGGATGAGGACTCTAGGAAATTCGTGACCATCAATATGCACAAGAGCCTTTTCCAATATACCAGGTTGTCTTTTGGGATATCATCTGCTTGTGCAATATTTCAGAGAACGATAGAGAACCTGTGACAAGGAATCCCAAAAGTTGTGGTATACTTAGATGATGTCTTAGTGATGGGCCTTCACATGAAGAGCATCTGGCCAGTTTAGGAGAAGTCCTGAAAAGGGTCAAAGACACTGGCATCAGATTAAAAAGAGAAAAGTGAACATTTCAGACCAGGAAGGTCATGTATTTGGGCTTCAAGGTGGACTGAAAAGGCTTGCACCCTTTAGAAGACAAGGTAAAGGCCTTCAAAGTGGCACAGTGGTTAGCACTGCTACCTCACAGCGCCAAAGAGCCAGGATCAATTCCAACTTTGGGAGTCTGTCTGTGTGTAGAGTGAACATTCTCCCCGTGTCTGCGTGGCTTTCCTCCGTGTGCTCCGGTTCCTCCCACGGCCCAAAGATGTGCAGGCTAGGTAGATTAGCCATTCTAAATTGTCCCTTACTGTCCCTTACTGTCCAATGGTTAGGTGGTGTTATGGGGTTACAAGGATCGGGCGGGGCCTTGGTAGAGTGCTCTTTCAGAGGGTCGGTGTCGACTCAATGTGCCAAATGGCCTCCTTCTGCACTGCAAGGATTCTATGATTCTATGAGAGAAATCCCTGCACCGAAGAATGTTGCAGAATTGGAATAGTTTCTGGGCATAGTAAATTACGATGGCCGTGCATCCATAATTTGGCAACTACATTTGCACCTTCTTTTAAAAAAGCATCAACATTGGTATTGGAAAGATCCACAGAAGCAAGTTTTCCATCAAGACAGGCCCTACAGTCATCCAGCTTGTAGGACCATTTCAACCCAGGGAAATAAATAGAATTGACCTACGACACTTTGTCCCATGGTATTGGGATGGTCCTGTCCCACTGGATGGCACTGACAGACCCATCGCCTTTGTCTCCCAAACACTCACCGATGCAGAAAGATAGTATGCGCAAATTGAAAAACAGGGCCTAGCTGTAATATACAGCGTTAAAAAATCCCATCAGTACATGTACAGCTGCCGGTTCACCATTGCAACTGACCACAGCCACGACAAGGGGTACTCCGTGAGGATAAACCAATCCCATTGATTGCTTCGGCCAGGGCGCAATGGTGGGTCTTGCTGTTGGCAGCATTTGGCTACATTTTCCAACGTGAGTGGGGGATACAGATCTCCGATGGTGATGCCCTGAGTCGGCTCCCGCTCCCCCAAAGTCTGGCATTGCCACCTGTGCCACAAGAGATTGACCTGGCGTTAAATTTGCTGGATACCCTGCCGGTCTCCTTGGCCCACATCAGAAGCGGAACCCAACATGACAGGGTCCTCTTGAAGGTCAAACAAATGGTCCGAAGTGGATGCCACCATGACAAGTCAGATCAGCTCAGAATGTGCCAACTGAAGAAAGATTAACTCAGTTGTGAAGACGGAGCTTTGCTTTGGGGTTCCCTTTGATGGTATCACCCCCAGCAAGAGAGCCACTGCCGCAGGAGCTGCACAGTGCACACCCTGGCCAGACTAAACTGAAAATGTTGGCCAGAAGCTACATATGGTGGCTGAATATTGACTGTGATATTGAGAACCTGGTTCGTCAGTGTGACTTCGGCCAATTGCAGCAAACGGTGCCACCTGTGACTCATCTGCATCCAGGGGAATGTCCTGGCCATCCGTAGACAAGATGACTCATCAATTTCAGCGGTCCCTTTCTGGGAAGAATATATTTGATACTGGTGGGTGCACGTTCCAAGTGGCTGGACGTCCAGGAGATGGGTTCCACAACCTCAGCGGCCATCATCAAAACCCTGAGGTGCCTTTTCACCATTCATGGACTTCCAGAGGTATTAATTTCTGATAATGGCATGATTTTCATGGGGGAGGGGTTCCAACATTCATGCAGACTAATGGCAGCCGCCACATCCGAACCGCCCATTAACACCCGGCCTCGAATGGCCTGGCAGAAAGAGCAGTACAAACTTGTAATTTAACCATGGAAAATCAACCTGATAGGCTGTTGCAACTCAAATAGGCTAATTTCCTCCTCTCGTACAATACCACCCCCCGCATCACTACTGGGGTCGCATCTGCAGAGATATTAATGGGTCGTTGCCTTCGTTCTCAGTTAGACCTCTTTATCCCCAATTTGGCAGAGAGGGTGGAGGCGAGGCAAGCCTCCCAAAATCAGTCTCACGATTCAGGGAACAGATCATTTAAAACCAGCGACCTAGTTTTTGTAAGAAACTTTTGTAGCCATCTGGGATGGCCACTTACAACAAGAAACATGGACGTTTGCAAAGCCTAACGGGAAATGTGGACAATGTAAGATTCAGGCAGGCACAGAGCCTGAATGTATATTTGTGAGCACAGAATCCAGACAGCATCGAAACCCCCAACCGATTAGCATTTTGATGGCCCATCTCCGTAAGACAAAGGATTGATACTCAGGTAACCGATACAAGTCCCGACATTTCGGCGCCACTCCCTTTACTCAGGAAGCATAAACAACAGGGTCAATGACCGTTTAGGACACGCCCAGCCATCAAGGCACCCGCCCCTTTATTGGCTCAGATTGAAGACAGTGATCGAGAACTGCCTAATTAATGGGGTCCAAACCTAAGGGCCGCCCAAAAGAGCGTGGAACTCCCCAAGGATAAAGAGAGAAACTGCCATGTGTTCGACCTCTTTTGGATCTGGCGCTCCGGCAACGTCCATCTCCAATCGCAGCACCACCAGAAGTAAGTTCAAGTTCAACGCTCGCTACCAGACGGATGAGCCCAGCTGAGCAGCAGTTACTTCTCCAGACCCAGTAGATCTAGATTCGAACAAAGGCCATTGTTTCTCTGACCTAAGCCGGGTGCCTGAAGTTCAGTACAGGTTGTCATAGTTGTTAGGTGTAGTTTAACTAGTAGTGTTTATGTTGCATGTTAATCTTGTGGGTAAATAAAGTACCATTGATCTTGAACTAACTAACTGGTGTTTGGCTCTTTGATCGATACCCGGTTGAACCTGGTGGTGGTATCATTTGATACCTGGCGACTCTGAAAGCAATACAATATCGATATTTAAAGAAAGAAAGGCAACCTTATTGATTGCCATATTTATAGCAGGTAAAAAAGGCAACACTTTGCATCCCGACTATCGTGGATGCCTGGGAAAACTGTGGCAAAATCTGATCCTGTCTCATACCTGGTGGGCTTACAGGGAAGATAAGTGCGGAAGTGCAAAGACGTTATGAGGAGCATAGAGGCCGCAGCCCCAACAGCTGGTTCTGGTGGGCACTACCAATGCTCCTTTGTTGGAGACCAAGGAAACCAGAGGGTTCAGAAGTGGCTCCCCCCACTGCTCCTCAGGGGCCCGGAGATGTATTCCCCAATACACCTGTTGGGGCCTCAAAGCAACCTCCTACTGTTGACAAGGAAACTGCCTCATTGGTCGAGGAACCAGTCAGGGAACTGAGGCATTCCACCAGGTCTAAGAAGTCCCCTGACAGATTAACTTTGTGAAGGACTGTACTGTATTGCCCCCCTGGCTTTTCTGCCCTCATTGTATATAGTTAACTGCAAATAACCAGTATCATACATATGTTTGTCGAGGAATTTAAGGGGGGAGGGATGTGGTAGCGTGACCCCATTAAAGGGTGCTATTTCGCAGAACACGTGACCCGTTAGGGACCTATCGCGCAGGATCGCCCGAGCCCTGGCCAATGGAGAAAACGCGAGGGGCTCTGGGAGCATGGGACCGAACAGTGTGGACCCTGTTGTCAAGGAGTAAAGACCTGTATGAGATACCTCTGTGCCTGTATATAGTTAGGCCGCATTGTTCTTTCCAATAAACCACTCAGTGATACCTATTACACGCTATTACAATGGGGAGGTAGTGGCGTTGTGGTATTGTCACTGGACTAGTAATCTCGAGACCCAGGCTCATGGTCTGGGGACCCGGGTTCAAATCATACCATGGCGATGGTGGAATTTGAATTCAATAAGGAAAATCTGGGATTAAAATTCTAATGGCGACCATGAAACCATTGTCTATTGTCGTAAAAGCCCACCTGGTTCACTAATGTCCTCTCGGGAAGGAAATCTGTCATCCTTACGTAGTCTGATCTACATGTGACTCCTGACCCACAGCAATGTGGTTGACTCTTAAACGCCCTTAGGGATGGAACAATAATTGATGGCCCGGCCAGCGATGCTCACATCCCATAAAATGAATAAAGAAAAAAATACCCCTTAAACCTTTCTCACCATAGAAACCAGATCTAATTTGCCACTTGAACACAATCAATGGGGAACATTTCTCCTGTCCTCAACTCTGTACCTTTCCTGCCAATGGTGTCTGCCAGCTAAATGTGTCCGCGTGCCAATGGTGCTCACCTGCCATGGTGCCCACCTGCCAATGGTGCCCGCATACCAATGGTGCTCGCCCGCCAATGGTGCCCACATACCAATGATGCTCACCTGCCAATGGAGCCCACCTGCCAATGGACCCCACCTGCCAATGAGGCCTACCTGCCAATGGTGTGCGTCAGAAAATTGCAGGTGCATTGCGAGAGTATTCCATCTGCTTTTTTAATGATCTTTAAAACTTCACATTGATCGCAATCTTTAATACTATGCAAATTGATATTGAAGAGCAGTAAATACTGAGCTTTTTAATAGTATATATTTGACTGCCTATCCGACTAAATCTTTTTTTTAATAAATGTTTTTTATTGGGTTTTTGAATAAAGTATATTTACCGTTATGTATACAGAATGGAATACACATATATATACATAGAAGAGAAGGGAACACGCACAAAAAACAAAACAAACAACAAAAATAAGTTAGAATAAAATAACTGGTAGGGTAATATGTGCTAGCTCAATAACAGCAGCTCTGTACAATTGGCAGTATTGTTTTTAGCACATAAGTAGGCATCTGTTTGGGGGGGGGGTACTGGGGGTACATATACATTTGGGCGCCGGGGAAACAAATACAGAACAATTACAGAGGGCAAAACGGAAATGAATCTAGTGTTGGTGTTGTTGCTTGCTTCTCCCGGACGGTTTTCGCGGCCGTTGTCATCCCGCATCACCTCCGTTTCCTCCATTCGTCCCGTCTTTCGCCCGGATTTTCCTTGTTCTCTGCTCCTGTAGATGCCAAGTTTGTTATTGTTTCCCGTGCCCTCCTTCCGGCTGTCATTCCCTTGCCTCCCCCCCCCACCTCACTGGTTCCCCTCTATTGTTCCCTGTCTCCTCCCTCTTCCACCCCACCCCGCCCCTTCTGCCCCCTTCCCCCCCCCCTCCCTCCCCTTCTCCTGTGGTTCGCCTTTCTTTTCTCTTAGGTTTAGCTGCTATTCCCCCCCTCTTCCCCGGTCTATCCCTCCCTCCCCCACCTCGGCTACTTTCCCCTGATTCTTGGCTACCTGGCTATTCTTCTGCTTGTTTGTTGGCCACAAACCAGTCTCGGAATAATTGGGTGAATGGCTCCCACGTTCTGTGGAAGCCGTCGTCTGACCCTCGGATGGCGAATTTGATTTTCTCCATTTGGAGAGATTCTGAGAGGTCGGACAGCCAGTCTGCAGCTTTGGGTGGTGCTGCTGACCGCCAGCCAAACAGGATTCTACGGCGGGCGATCAGGGAGGCAAAGGCAAGGGCGTCCGCCCTCCTCCCCAGGAATAGATCTGGCTGGTCTGATACCCCGAAGACCGCCACTTTCGGGCTCCACCCTCATCCCCACAACTTTGGACATTGCCTCGAAGAAGGCTGTCCAGTACCCCGCAAGTCTGGGGCAAGACCTGAACATGTGGCCGTGGTTGGCCGGGCCTCCTTGGCACCGTTCACATCTATCCTCCACCTCCAGGAAGAACCTACTCATACGGGTTCTTGCTAAGTGGGCTCTATGTACCACTTTTAGTTGCGTTAGGCTGAGCCTTGCACACGTGGAGGTGGAGTTGACCCTATGCAGTGCTTCGCTCCAGAGTCCCCACCCTATTTCAATCCCCAGGTCTTCCTCCCATTTCTTTCTTGTTGCGTCCAATATGGTGTCGGCCCTCTCTACCAGTTGGTCAAACATGTCGCTAGTTCCCTTTATCTAGGGTGCTTGCATCCAGTAACTCTTCCAGTAATGTCTGTCGTGGCGTTTGTGGGTACGTCCTTGTCTCCTTTCGTAGGAAGTGTTTGAGTTGCAGGTACATTAGCTCGTTCCCCCTAGCTAGCTGTAATTTCTCTGTCAGTTCGTCCATTGTTGCGATCCTGCCGTCCATGTATAGGTCCCTGACTGTCAGTGTCCCTCCGTCCTGTCCCCACATTTTAAAGGTGGCGTCAGTCAGCGCTGGTGTGAACCTATGGTTGTTGTAGGTGGGAGCTTTGTCCGACATTTTGGTCAGGCCAAATTGCTGCCGTAGTTGGTTCCAGGATTGGAGGGTGGCTATCACCACTGGGCTGCTGGAGTGTTTTTTGAGTGGGGATAGGAGTGCCACCGTGGCGAGGGCCCGGAGGGAGGTCCCCTTGCAGGAGGCCTCTTCCGCACGCACCCACTCGGCTTCTGGCTCCTTGGTCCATCCCCTTATTCGCTCGGCCGTCACCGCCCAGGGGTAGAATTGTAGGTTTGGGAGGGCTAGCCCCCCCCCCCCCCCCCCCCCCCCCCCCGCCCTGGATTTTGTTTTTTGGTGGACCTTCTTTGAGATACTAGCATTATTCCCCCCCGATATGAACGCCATGATTAGTTTGTCTAGTGCTTTGAAAAAGGCCTTAGGGATGTAGATCGGGATGGATCTAAGTAGGAAGAGGTACCTGGGCAGCACGTTCATTTTGATCGTCTGGATTCTCCCCACGAGGGTGTTTCATCTTTGCAGGTCCTTTTTCACTTCCTCTGTCAGACTGGTGAGGTTCCATTTGTGGATCTCTTCCAGTCATGGGCTATTTGGATTCCCAGGTAGCGGAATTTGTGTCGGGCTTGTTTAAATGGCAGTCCCGTTAGTGCTCCCCCCGTTAGTGTACCGGGAAGATCTTGCTTTTGCTCATGTTGAGTTTGTAGCCCGAGAAGGCGCCAAACTCTTTCAGGAGCGCGATGATTCCGCCCATGCTGCTTTGTGGGTCCAAAATGTAGAGGAGCAGGTCATCTGCATAGAGTGAGACTCTGTGCTCTCTGTCGCCCCTTCGGATCCCCTTCCAGCTTTTTGCTGTTTTGAGAGCAATTGCTAATGGTTCAATCGCTAGAGTGAACAGCAGCGGGGACAGTGGGCATCCTTGTCTGGTGCCCCTGTACAGCTGGAAGTATCGGGAGTTGGTGCTGTTGGTCTGTACGCTCGCTATGGGAACGTTGTATAGGAGCTTTACCCAGGAGATGAACCCTGTTCCAAGCCCGAACCACTCCAGTACCTCTATGAGGTATTTCCATTCAACCCTGTCGAAGGCCTTTTCTGCGTCTAGGGAGACAATCACCTCTGGTGTTCTCTCCCCGGATGGGGCCATTATTATGTTTAGCAGCCACCTGATGTTCGAGGTTAGCTGCCTACCTTTGACAAAACCCATCTGGTCCTCTGCGACCACTTCTGGTATGCAGTCTTCTAGTCTTTTGGCTCGGATTTTGGCCAGTATTTTGGCATCTGCGTTCAGCAGTGAGATGGGTCTGTATGATTAACATTCCGTTGGGTCTTTATCTTTCTTAGGTATCAGCGAGATTGAGGCCTGTGCTAGTGTAGGTGGCAGTGTGCCCCTCGCTAGCGAGTCTGTGAACATCTCCCGCAGGTGCGGGGCCAGTGGTTTTGCAAATGTTTTGTAGAAGTCCGCCTTGAAGGTTTTGTTAATCTTTTCTGTTTCTGTTTCTAATGTGCCTCTGGTATCCCTGATTTGTGCAATTTCTCTGGTGGCTGCCTGCTTTCTCAGCTGGTGTGCCAACAGGCGGCTTGCTTTGTCTCCATGTTCGTACAGGGTCAGACGTGCCTGGCGGTGTTGGTGCACTGCTTTCCTGGTGGAGAGCAGTTCAAAGTTCCTTTGTAGCTCTTTCCTCTCCGCCAGGAGCTCTGCGGCCAGGGCCTCGGAGTATTTACGATCTACCGCCAATATGGAGTCAACCAGCTGCTGCCTAGCCGCCCTTTCCGCCCTATCTCTTCGAGCTTTGAAACCGATAATTTCCCCACTTACTATGGCCTTTAGCGCTTCCCAGAACGTGGAGGGTGACACCTCCCCATTTTGGTTGTTCTCCGTGTACTCTGCTATGGCCTGTGATATCTTTTCATTGAAGGCCTTGTCTGCTAGTAGGGCAATGTCCAACCTCCATGTGGGGCGTTGGGCCCTACCCGCCTCCAGCCTCACGTCCATGTAGTGTGGAACGTGGTCGGATATCACAATTGCGGAGTATTCCACTTTGTCTATCCCCGGAAGCACCGTTTTCCCCACCACAAAGAAGTCAATTCTGGTGTATACGTTGTGCACTGGGGAGAAGAAAGAGAATTCCTTCTCCCCTGGTTGGGTGAACCTCCAGGGGTCCACCGCTCCCATCTGTTCCATAAAGTGACCGAGTTCCCTTGCCATGCTTGAAGTTTTCCCTGTTTTGTAGCTTGATCTGTCAGTCGTTGGGCCCTGTACACAGTTGAAGTCCCCCCCCCCCCCCCCCCCCGCCATGATTAGTCGGTGCGTCGCTGTGTCAGGGATTTCTGCCATGGTCTTTTTTATGAAGCTCGTGTCGTCCCAGTTGGGCGCGTACACGTTAACTAGTACTACCGGTGCCCCAATCAGGGCCCCGCTGACCATGACATACCGTCCCCTTGGGTCCGTAATCGTCTTCATCGCCCTAAATATTGTCTTCTTGCTGAGCACTATTGCCACCCCCCTGGCCCTCGTCCCATAGCAGTAATGGTAGGTCTGCCCCACCTTTCTTACCCGCAGTCGGTCCTGCTCTCTCAGGTGTGTCTCTTGGAGGAAGACTATGTCGGCTTTCATATTTCTTAGGTGGGTGAGGACTTTGGATCTTTTCACTGGGCCATTGAGTCCCCTTACGTTCCAGGTGACTATCCTGGTGGGGGGCTTCTGTCCCCTCGCTCCTGTGGGATTAACCATACTTACCTGGTGGACGCGCCCCTGTCCTCCGGGGCTTCCCTTTGTTAGGGGGCCGTCCGGGATGGCCGCTGTCACTGCTCTCTCCATGCAGTCAGGTCACTGCGCTCCGGGGTTTCCCTTTGTCCAGGGGGCACCTAACATGGCCACCCAATGTGCGTCCGCCACACGGGTAGCCCCCTGCACTTTGGAGTCTCCCTTCGCCCAGAGAGCGTACTGGGTGGATACTTGCAGCGATTCCCTGTTTCGAGCCTTTGGTTGTGGCACTTTGTAGCTCTATTGTTATTCTCTTTCTAGCCTTGTTTGTCCCTCCTTCCCTGTGTCGTCCCCCCCCCCCCCCCCCGATCCTTCCCTTTCTCCCGCTTTTCCCACCTCTCCTGTATACCTCTCTTTTGTCCCTCTTTCCCCTGCTCCTATCCCCGTTTGCTCTCCCGCCTCTGTTGAGTGGTCGTCCCCCCCCCCCCCCCCCCCACCGCCGGGCGCCATCCCCCCTATTGGGGGCGCACTGTGGCCCTGCTTTGTTGCATGCCTCTGGTGCTAGCTTTCCTGCTAGTGCGGTGGCCCCCCTCTCGGGAGTTACTGCACTCCTCCTTCTTGCTCTCCCTTCTCCGCTACTCTCGTTCCCTCATGCTGGGGCCTGGTCTCCCACCTGAGGCGGTCCCTCGGTGATGCACGATCAATTGCACAAAGACTAAAGTTGGGTACAACTGTGGCTTTATTACAGTCAGATGCGTGGCCTCCTGCTGCAGCTGGCGAAATGGCAGGGCACTGGAGGTCATGCATATTTATACAGTTCTCCGTGGGCGGAGCCAACCGGCAGGAGCTACCGGCGAACCTGTAGTGCAGGTCCTGCCTTACATCTCCTATTACAGTGGTTCACCACATTCACCCCCTGTTAAAAATAAGTCCGGCGGGGGTGACGTGAAACTATATACAATTAGTGTAATTATGTACAGTGGTAGGGAAAGAAAAGTCCATGTTGACGGTCCGGAGTCAGTCAAAGGTTCAGCCGGTCCGGTGCTTTGCGTGGCGTAACGGTGGCGGCGAAGTCGGTGCTCGCGGTGGTGGAGGTGGCAGCGATGGCGGCGCTGATGCTGGCCAGTCAATCACCAGGCACGCACAGTCCGGCCGGTAGAAGTGCGGCTTGCACTCCGCACAGACCTGGCAGTCCCTGGTGACTGTCCTTACTTCCTCGACGGAGTAGGACAGATTGCGAGCTTTGACCAGATGGAACAATCGAGTGACCCCTGGGTGACAAAGGCTGTCGTGTAGGGCCCGGAGTTGGTCCACTTGTGCACTGGCACATGTACCTCGGGAGAGGGAGTCTGGGGGCTCGTTGAGTTTACCGGGGCGATACAAGATCTCGTAATTATAGGTGGAGAGCTCGATTCTCCACCGCAAGATTTTATCATTTTTGATCTTGCCCCGCTGTGTGTCCCTGAACATGAAGGCTACCGACCGTTACTGGCCTTCGGGCCGGAAAGTGGACCTGAGTCCAGAAAAGATCAGCCATGATCTCATTGAATGGCGGAGCAGGCTCGAGGAGCCATATGGCCTACTCCTGCTTCTAGTTCTTATGTTCTTATTTTCTTATGCTCTTATGGCCAGGTAATGCCTTCAATGCCGCACAGCTTCAACGATAGCTTCGGCCTCCTTTTCGACGGATGAGTGTCGAATTTCAGAGGCATGAAGGGTGCGGGTAAAGAATGCCACGGGTCTGCCTGCCTGGTTTAGAGTGGCAGCAAGGGCGACGTCTGAAGCGTCGCTTTCTACTTGAAAAGGCAGTGATTCGTCCACTGCGCGCATCCCGGCCTTAGCAATGTCTGCTCTGATGCGGGCGAAAGCGTGTTGTGCCTCGGCCCCGAGGGATAATTAGGTGGACTGGATGAGTGGGCGGGCCTTGTCCGCATAGTTTGGGACCCCCTGAGTGTAGTAGGAAAAGAACCCCAGGCAGCGTTTGAGGACCTTGGGGCAGTGGGGGAGGGGAAGTTCCATGAGGGGGCGCATGCGGTCGGGGTCGGGCACGAGAAGTCCGTTTTGGACTATATAGCCGAGAATGGCTAACCGGGTCGTGCTGAACACACACTTCTCTTTGTTGTAGGTCAGGTTGATAAGAGTGGCAGTGCGGAGGAATTTATCGAGGTTGGCATCATGGTCCAGCTGGTCATGGCCGCAGATGGTGACATTATCTAAGTACGGAAAGGTGGCCCGCAAACTGTACTGGTCGACCATTCGGTCCACTTCTCTTTGGAAGACCGAGACCCCATTTGTGACACCGAAAGGGATCCTAAGGAAGTGGTAGAGGCGACCGTCCGCCTCAAAGGCAGTGTATGGCCGGTCCCAAAAAGGGAGGGGGGATCGACCTTGAGGGTCGCGAGGCCGCAAACGTTAAGGGTGGTAAGGGCCCGCCGAATTTGAGGGTGAGGCTCTGGAGGTTGCACTGAAAGTCCAGGCCCAATCGGAGTGCAGCGCAGAGATTAGGAAGGACATAGAGGCAGAAGTTACTAAATTCTACGCCCTGGACTGTGAGGGTGACTGTACGAAAGCCTAGGATCAGGACTGAGTGGGATCTGAAGGCTAGGGCGATCCTTTGATTGGCAGGGTGGACCACGAGGGAGCAGCGCCTTACAGTATCTGGGTGAACGAAGCTTTCGGTGCTCCCGGAGTCCAGCAGGCACGAGGTTGGGTGGCCGTTGATTTTAACCGTCGTCGACGCGGTGTCCAGGTTATGCGGGCGAGATTGGTCCAGTGTCATCGAAGCGAGCTGCGGGTAGCCATCGGATGCTTCGGGTGGCGAGCGTGTGCGGTTCCGATGTCGGGATGTCCGGGGTCCCTGTGGGGAACAAGATGGCGGCGCCCATGGTGCGCACATTGCAGGGTCAGGACAAGATGGCGGCGCCCATGGTGCGCACATTGCGGGGTCGGGACAAGATGGCGGCGCCCATGGGGCGCACGTGGCTGAAGGGGGACAAGATGGCGGCGCCCATTGGTCTCACATGGACCCGGGAGGAGAAGATGGCGGCTCCCATTGTGCATCTGGTGTGGGGGAGGGGGCAATAGCGGGCGGGATCGCAGCGACTGCGCGGGCCTGGCACACAGCCGCGAAGTGGCCCTTTTTACTGCAGGCTTTACAAACCGCAGTGCGGGCCGGGCAGTGTCGGTGGGGATGCTTCTGCTGACCGCAGAAGTAGCAGCGGGGACCCCCGGGGTGCGCGGAGCGGCGTGCGGCGCAGGCATATTGCGAAGGCAGGGCCCCAGCTGAGGAGGTCGTCGGCGGGGTCCAGGAGGGGTAGGAAGGGGTAAAAGGGTCGGCAGCGCGGCGGGAGAGGTACGATTGTACGTTACGGGATGCGAACGTCATGGAGAGCGCCAAGGTTTTCGTCCCCGCCAGTTCGAGCGTGGCCCCTTCCAGCAATCGTTCTCGGATGCGGTCCGACGCAACCCCCGTCACGAAGGCATCGCGCATGAGGAGATTCGCATGTTCGGCGGCCGTGACGGCCTGACAGGCACAGTCCCGGACGAGTGGATGAGGGCCCGCCAGAAGTCTTCGATGGACTCACCAGGTAGTTGCGAGTGGGTGGCAAGTACATGCCTGGCGAAGAGCGTATTCGCCTTCTGCGCATAATGCTCTTTGAGGAGTTCCATTGCTTTTGTGTAATTCGTAGCGTCTTGGATCAATGGGAACACGCTGGAGCTCAGTCTGGAGTACAGGATGTTTATCTTCTGAGCCTCCATTGGCACGGGGTCCGCCGCGTTGTTGTAGGCCTCGAAACATGCTAGCCAGTGAGTAAAGTCTTTCCTGGCATCGGGCGAGTGCGGATCCAGCTGCAGGCGATCGGGCTTAATTCAGATATCCATTCTGTGGAAAATCTGACTGCAATAAATTGATGCACGATCAATTGCACAAAGACTAAAGTTGGGAACAACTGTGGCTTTATTACAGTCAGATGCGTGGCCTCCTGTTGCAGCTGGCGAAATGGCAGGGCACTGGAGGTCATGCATATTTATACAGTTCTCCATGGGCGGAGCCAGCCGGCAGGAGATACTGGCGAACCTGTAGTGCAGGTCCTACCTTACATCTCCTATTACAGTGGATCACCACACTTGGCTAGTGGTTTGCTTTTTGTTCAGGGTGCACTTGCCATGGCGGGGGACGGGACTGGGGGCCTGGCTTTGCCTCCCCTCCCCGTTGGCGTGCTGTTGCCCCTTGCCAGGGGCCCATTATTTCTACGCTTGCTGTCGGTTTTCCAGCCCGTGTTCCTTGACAAACCTTTTTGCTTCGGCGGGGGCTGTGTAGAAGTATTCTCTTTCTTTGTTTCGCTGGGGACAGCATACCAAAACGCACTTCGTTCTTGTGAAGAGCTGCTTTCTCTCTATTGAATTCGGCCCGTCTCCTGGCTAAGTCTGCCCCAATGTCCTCGTGAAATGAAAATGAAAATCACTTATTGTCACAAGTAGGCTTCAAATGAAGTTACTGTGAAAAGCCCCTAGTCGCCACATTCCGGCGCCTGTTCGGGGAGGCTGTTACGGGAACAGCCTCCGTAGGTTACATAGACTCTTACATAGAACAGTTACGTAGACTCTAATGAAGTGTCCTTCCCATTTGCAGGTTCTGTTTTTCCTGGACTAGCGCTGGATTGTTTCCCTTTCTTGATAACGGTGCAGTTTAGCTATAACTGCTCTCGGCTGGTCCCCTGCCTTGGCTTGGGCTTCGGGCGCAGCGACCGGTGTGCTCTGTCCATTTCTGCTGGGTTGGGGAAAGTTTTCCTCCCCACTAAGTTACTCAGCATCTCAGCCACGTATGCCATGGGGTATCTACCCTCGATCCCCTCTGGAAGGCCCACTATCCTTACATTTTGCCTTCTCAAGTAGTTTTCCTGATCGTCCACTCTGCCCTTCAAGCTCGACTGCATTGTGACCAGTCTCGCCACCTCCTTCTCCAGGGCCGTGATCCGGTCGCTCTTGTCAGTCGCGGTTTTTTCCAGCTCCTTAATTATGGTTGCCTCTTGGGCTTCCAGTTTCGCCTCTTGGACTTCCAGTCTCTCTTCTGCTCTGCCCAGGGCGAGTTGCACCTCCGCCAGGCCTTTGGCCATTGCTGCCTGTGCTGCGGTCTCTATGTCTGCTCTGGCCTCTACCTTGTTTTCCTACTGATGTTCCCTCACCCCCTCGGCAAATGCTGCCTTCCAGTTCCAGTTACCCCCTGGCCCAAGGGGAATAAGCTCCTGTCTGCCCTGTTCTTTTTGTTGCGGCGGGCCTTCCATTCTGCCGCTTCGTATGCCGGTCGGCTCGTCTGAGTGAGCTCGCCCATGGCCCCTTCTGCTTCTGGTGCCCTTTCTCCCTCTGCCTTGGCTACCTTCTGGCATTTTTTGTTTCCGCTTTTATTTCCCCGCCACTTTCCCTTTTCTTTTCTCCCCCTTTTCTTTCCCCCTTCCCTTCTCTTCTTTAACACTTTTTTTCCCCCTCTTAAACCGCCTTTTCAAAAAAATGTTTAAAACATTTTTTTTTTTAAGGGAAAAGAACACTTACAAGTTTCCTCTTCAAAAGGTTTTTGGGGAAGTTCTTTTTTTTTTCTCTCACTCACCCACATGCCGGGTCAGGAGGGTCAAGAGAGAGAGAGAGGCTTATGGCTGGGCCGGGTGTCCTCGCCTGCCTCGTGGTCACCGCCGGTGGGGGCGGGGGCGGTCCCCGCTGCTGGCTCGGGCCTCGCTCGGTCCCCGCGTTCTCCTGCCGCGCGGGGGTCGATCCCTGCCGCTGTCTCGATCCCTGCCACTGGCTCGATCCCTGCCGCTGGCTCGATCCCTGCCACTGGCTCGATCCCCATTGCTGGCTCGGTCTTCGCTCGGTCCCCGCGATTTCTCCTGCCATGAGGGAGGAGAGCGGGGGGGTGCAGTCCGGCCGGTTTGCGCATTTTGTTTTTTTGTCTCTTCCCCAGGAACGGGATGCAACTGTTGGAGCTCCATTGCCCACGACCACTCTCCTCTATCCGACTAAATCTGATGGGACTTACACGATAGATGAGGATGGAGCACTGATATATGTTAGAATTCTGTGTATTAAGTTAAGAAGTAGGAAGGGAAATAGTTCAGTGTGTAATGTGCTCTCCAACCAGTTACCAAAGTGATTGAAAACAAGCTGGATGAGCTTAACTTACCTCTTAGATTCTTAGAGGGAAGTAAGAGATTGCTGTGTGCTCTGATTCATGGACACATGGCTCGCCCCTGTCACACTGGACTGTGCCATACAACCTGATGGCTTCTCAATACACCGGATAGACCGCACGGCTTCATCGGGCAAAGCAAAGGGTGGAGGGGTTTACCTTCAGCAACATGTCGCATGGTAGCACAGTCGTTAGCATTGTTGCCTCACAGCACCAGGGTCCCAGTTCGATTCCCAGCTTGGGTCACTATCTGTGCGGAATCTGCACTTTCTCCCTGTGTCTGCGTGGGTTTCCGCCGGGTGCTCAGGTTTCCTCCCACAAGTCCCAAAGGACGTTCTGTTAGGTGAATTGGACATTCTGAATTCTCCTTCTGTTTATCCGAACAGGCGTCGGAATGTGGCGACAAGGGGATTTTCGCAGTAACTTCATTGCAGTGCTAATGTGTACTTGTGACAATAAAGATTATTATATTATATTAACTCCTCCTGCTGCTCAGACATGCTGACCCTGGTGAACTATTGCTCCCCGGACCTGGAATACCTGACTGTGAAGTATCACCCATACTACATTCCACGGAAATTCACTTCTGCCATCATCACGGCGTCTACATCCCACCCCAGGCGGAAGTGAAGAATGCACTTGATGAATTGTACACTGCTATAAATAACAATGAAACAGAATACCCGGAGGCCTTGTTCACCATGGCCAAAATTCCACCAACACATCTCCTGTCCACCACTCGACCACTGCCAGACTATCATCAAGAGCATCTACCGATCCATCCCCGATTGTACTTCGGAAAATCGGACCATAAGACTCTGCTCCATCTCCCGGCATACAAGCAGAAACTTTAAGCGGGAGAATCCAGTTAAGAAGGACGTGCAATGCTGGTCCGAGGCAATAGAAGAGCTCCTACCCGACTGCTTGGAGTTAGTGGACTGGTTCATATTCAAGACCTCAGTGGCCAAACTAAACGAGTATGCCACCACCATCACAGACTTCATCAGCAAGTGTAGAAGATTGCGAGCCAAAGAAGGTAGTATGTACATTCCCCAACCGGAAACCATGGTTCCCCAACCGGAAAATATCTAATTAAGGCCAGGTCTCAAGCGTTCAAGACAGGCGACCCTGATCGATACAAAAAATATAGATACAACCTACACAAAGCCATTAGGGATGCCTCGAGACAATACCAGACTAAATTAAAGTCACAGACTAGTGACACTGACTCTTCTTGGTTGTGACAATGCTTAAAAAACATAATGGGCTAGAAAGCAAAGCTGAGAAGAATCTCCATGTGGTAAGCCACTGTATGATATTGTACTTATTGTTCTTACTTATTGTACTGACTGTTCTTACTGTTTGTTACATGTCTGGGTTTGTCCCTGCTGGTACCGCCACTTGGGCTCAAGTATAAAGGTGGCCTACCTCCAGCCCTGCCCTCATTCTGGGACCGGCTGCCAGCAGGTGTCTTTTAGCTGATTAAAGCCACAGTTTACTTTTCTGACTCTCGTCTGTCGTCATTGATGGTACATCACTCCAGCAGGAGTGCACCCCTCCCCGATGAACTCAATGCATTCTATGTTGGTTTCGAGCACAAAACCAACAAACCATTGTCAACTGCCCAGCAGCCTCAGGCACACCCATACTTACCGTCACAGCTTCCGAAGGCAGAACTGCCTTCTTTAAAGTGAACCCTCGGAAAGCAACGGGTCCTGACGGAGTCCCTGGTCATGCACTCAGATCCTGCGCAGACCAACAGGCAGGTGTGTTCGTGGACAGCTTCAGCCTCTCCCTACTTCATTCCGAGTGCCCCACCTGCTTCAAGAAGACCACTATCATACCGGTGCCAAAGAACCAGACAACATGCCTCAATGACTGCCGTCCGATGGCCTTGACATCTATCATTATGACGTGCTTCGAGAGATTGGTCATGAGACACATCAACTCCATGCTCCCAGAATGCCTTCATCCACTGCAATTTGCATACTACCACAACCGGTCCACAGCAGACACTGTGGGCGGGATGCTCCGCGATCGGCGCGATGGCCCGATGCCGGCATTAAAAACGCCGCAAACCACTCCAGCGTCGGGCCAACCGGAACGTCGGAAACCCTCCGACTCGGAAGGGGCTAGCAGCGTCGTGACGCCATTCGAGACGGCGTCACCGCGCGCCACCATTGACGGCGCGCAGGGTAATTGATGCTGTGCGGCATCGCAGCAGAAAAGACGCCCACGCCGGAGACCCGGCTAAATGGCCGGCCACCGCGCAGCGCCGAGGTTCCAGGAGCACGACATCGAGGCGCTCCTGGACGCAGTGGAGCAGTGGAGGGACGCCCTGTACCCCGGACATGGCCGCAGGGTCGCACCACACCTCAGTCAGCGTCTGTGGAGGGAAGTGGCAGAGGTCGTCAGCGCCGTGGCCGTAACAGCCAGGACAGGCATCCAGTGCCACAAGAAGGTCAATGACCTAGTCAGGGCAGCCAGGGTGAGTACCCTACCCCACCCCCGATGGGCAGGTCAGCCTAGCTGAAACCAACATGGCTGCAGCCACCCATGCAGGCTGCATTGGCAGGATGGGGTGTTTCCCTATTCCATGATACACACAACTGCTGGTCTGCATGTATAGGTCTGCCTAACACTGTTGCCCATTATCCTGCCACCGACCGCCCCCCCCCCCCCTCCGCACAGAAGTGCGCTCATAACAACCGAGAGCGTGAGAGGACCGGAGGGGGTCCACCTGAAGTGCGCCCCCTCACCGTTCATGAAGAGAGGGCCCTGGACCTTGCTGGTGGACCCAAGGACCAGAAGGCTGTGGATGCAGAGGTCGGGGCGCACCTCCAAGTGAGACCCCCCACTGCCTGCCCCCCTTTCCCCCTTCCCCCATCTCCCCTTTCCCCCTTCCCCATCCCCCCTTGACCCACCCCCTTCCCCCTTCCTCCATCCCTCTTCCCCCCTTTCCCCCTTCTCCCCTTCCCATCCCCCAAACCCCCTTCCCCTTCCCCTTCCCCATCCCCCCTTCCCCATCCCCCTTCCCCCTTCCCCATCCCCCAAACCCCCTTCCCCCCTTCCCCCATCCCCCCTTCCCCATCCCCCCTTCCCCCCTTCTCCCTTCGCCCCTTCCCCATCCCCCTTTCACCCTTCCCCATCCCCCCTTCCCACATCCCCCCTTCCCCCATTGCCCCATTCCCAATCCCCCCTTTCTCCCTTCCCCTAACCCCCTTCCCCCATCTCCCCTTTCCCCCTTCCCTCTGTCCCCCTTCCCCCATACTCGTCTTCGTGTCTAACCATGCATGCTGTATTGTGTATTGCAGGACCAAGCGTAGACCCACCCGTCCCTGCGGGTGCCAACTGCCCCCAGGACGTGCCAGGGCACCCACGAGACAGGGATAGACCCAGCCCGTCGGGCATACGACGCCCCCACTCAGTGCCAGGGCGCCCACAAGACAGGGATAGACCTGGCCCGTCAGTCATACAACGCTCCCACCCGGTGCCAGGGCACCCGTGAGCCAGGGATAGACCCGGAGCGTCAGGCATACGACGCCCCCACCCAGTGCCAGGGCACCCACGAGCCAGGGATAGACCCGGAGCATCAGGCGTACGCCGTCCCCATCTAGTGCCAATGCGGCGACACCGGTGGGCCACACCAACGACGAGGAGGGCGGCCACAGCAACAGTCCCCCCTCCCAGTCGACCCTCGATACTGACACACACGACACAAGCACCCAGAAGACCCACATACAGGAAACACCCACCCAGGACACACCCACCCAGGACACACCCATCCAGGACACTTGTCATAAAATGCACCCATGCACATCATGAGGTAAAAGCAGGCAGTGACAGACACCCAGGTTAGCCAATCAACATACAGAACAGAACACGACCAATCACCAGACAGAACACCAGAGGGAGGCTTCCAACTATAAAACACACGAGGCATCAGCACTCTGCCTCTTTCCACTGGTGACAACTGTAGCGACAGTCAGGGTGTACAAATCATTCAACACCTTCTACACGTCGATCAGAGCTAGCCTGGTCTAGATAGTTAATGTTAGTTTATTTCGAGTAGTAGAGAGTTAACCCACAGGCAGCTGTGTGCTTCGTTACTGAAGTTCAATAAATCTTATTGAACCAACGCCTACGTTTGGTGTATGCTTGATCATTTCAATGCATCGTGTTGCAGTCCGTGTTACCCCAGGGTGAATAACACAACATGATACCAGGACTGGCTACTGCTTCTAAATAATTTACCTTCGAAAATTCACTGACAACCAGCAACTGCCTTCCAGCGGCATGGAAACGATCCAGGCTCCTCCACAGCTCCGGATCTCTGGGAACCTTGGCGCCAACTGGCGGTTCTTCAAGCAGAAATTTAGTCGATACCTTGAGGTCTCAGGCCTCGAAAGTGCATCCGATGCCCGAAAAATTGCCTTGCTCCTATCGACTGCGGGGGACCAGGCCATCCAAATCTTCAATTCGCTCACTTTTGCTGACGGTGAGGACAAGATCAAGTTCCAGACCATCTTAGCCAAATTCAACAGTCACTGTGAGGTCGAGACGAACGAAAGTTTCGAGCGTTATGTCTTCCAGCAGCACCTTTAGGGTAAGGATGAGCCTTTCCAGTCTTTTCTCACTCATCTGCGCATTCTAATGCAATCCTGCAACTACGGTGAGACCGCTGACTCCCTCATCAGGGATCAGATCGTGTTTGGCATCCACTCCGACGCCCTGCGGGAGTAGCTCCTAAAAATAAAAAATATGACCCTGCCAGTAGCCATTGAGACGTGCAAAGTCCATGAACAGGCGAAAAGTCGTTATCCCTGCCTTAAGTCGGCAGAGCAGAACCAACTTGCCCCCCACGAGGCTGAGAGTGTACAGGCCATCGCTCGAATGCGGCGCCTGAGCATTGATGAAGGCGGCCATTTCGCGCGCATTTCCAGGGATCCCACGCATGCGCACCACGGTCGGAAGAACAAAGTGGCCACTGACCGCACTGCGCATGTGCGACGACGCACTGAACGTCACGACATCGACGTGATGACATGCCCCAACTGCGGCACCGCCCATTTAAAGCAGCAATGCCCTGCAAGAGGCAGGCGATGTCTCAACTGCAAGAAGCTTGGCCATTATGCGGCTATGTGCAGGTCTGCACCTCCGATAGGGGGCCAGCGATCCCAGTTCCAACGCAGACGCGTTCGAAGTGTGCAGCAAGGGCTGCTGGATTTGGAACCTGATCCCGTCACAGATCCAGAGGACGACTGCCCGGAGTCCCCATATCGAGTGGGCATCATCACCATGCATGACAAGACCTCCTCTCATTCAGCAACACACACACCCATCCTCAATGTGGATGATGCGGACGAGCGACGTGCCACAGTACAAGTCAACGATTGCAGCATCCGGTTCAAGCTGGACACCGGTGCTTCGGTCAATCTAATATCCCAAGCAGATCTTGCTCGTATCCAAAGGCAGCCAACAATTCTTCCGCCAGCCTGCCAGTTGCTCGACTACAATGGAAACGCCATCACTGCGTTAGGGTCCTGTCACCTGCATGTATCCAACAAGGCCATCAAGGCCACTTTGCGGTTTGAGATCGTCAAGCCCGGCAAGACTTCTCTACTTGGTGCCCATGCATGCAAGTTACACCATCTCGTCCAGCGTGTACATGCCATGTCCTCTGCCAACAGTACTCTTCAGGCCGACATTGAGGAGCTACTATTGCAATACCCGAATGTGTTCAGTGGGATGGGTGCGCTGCCCTACCGCTATAAAATTCTGCTCAGGCCTGATGCCACGCCTGTCATCCATGCGCCACGCCGGGTGCCAGTGCCCCTAAAAGACCGTCTAAAGGCACAGCTGCAGGAGCTCCAAGGTCAGGGAGTAATATCCAAGGTGATGGAACCAACTGACTGGGTCAGCTCGATGGTCTGTCACAAGAAGCCCTCTGGAGAACTGCGCATTTGTATTGATCCCAAGGATCTGAACCGCAACATTATGAGGGAACACTACCCGATCCCGAAGCGGGAGGAGCTGGCGAGTGAGATGGCACATGCCAAATTCTTTACAAAGCTGGATGCATCGCATGGCTTCTGGCAGATACAACTGGACGAGTCCAGCAGGAAGCTCTGCACGTTTAATACACCCTTCGGAAGATATTGCTACAACCGCATGCCGTTTGGTATTGTTTCGGCCTCCGAAATCTTTCATTGAATAATGGAGCAAATGCTAGAGGTATTGACGGTGTGCGGGTTTATGTTAACGACGTCGTCATATGGTCCATGACCCCGGAGGAACATTTTCTCGTCTGCATCAATTCTTCAGGCGCATACATGCCAACGGCCTGAAATTAAATAAAACCAAATGCTCCTTTGGCATGTCGTCAATTAAGTTTCTGGGTGATTAGATCTCCCAGCAGGGCGTGCAACCAGACTTGGACAAAGTCAAGGCCATCAACACAACGAAGACCCCAGAGGACAAGAAGGCAGTCCTCCGATTCCTGGGGATGGTAAATCTTTGGGGGAAGTTCATTCCCAACCTCGCGTCACACACCACGGCCCTCAGGCACCTGGTGAAGAAGTCCACCACTTTCAGTGGCTACCCGCACATCAAGCAGAGTGACTTGAGTTGAAAGCGAAGCTAACCACCGCTCCTGTTCTAGCTTTTTTTGACCCAGCGAAGGAGACTAAAATTTCCACAGTCGCCAGCCTTCCTCCAGAGGGACGACACCTCGTCCTGGGCTCCAGTGGCCTTCGCGTCAAGGGCCATGACCCACACTGAGCAACGATATGCTCAAATAGAGAAAGAATGCCTGGGCCTTCTCACTGGCATCGTGAAATTCCACGATTATGTCTATGGTCTCCCGACCTTTACAGCAGCGATGGACCACAGACCCCTAGTGCATATTATACACAAGGACTTAAATGACATGACACCCAGGCTCCAGCGCATTCTCCTTCAACTCCGCAGGTATGATTTTGAACTGATTTACACACCTGAAAAGGAGCTAATCATCGCGGATGCCCTGTCGCGGGCCATCACCTCGCCATGTGAGCAGGTACACTTCATACACGACATTGAGGCACAGGTGCAACTGTGTGCCATCACCCTCCCGACATCCAACGAACGCCTCGTCATCATTTGGGAAGAGACCACCAAGGACCCTCTTCTGCAGCGGGTCATACATCACCTCACGAATGGCTGGCAGAAAGGGCAATGCCCCCAATACTATAATGTAAAGGATGACCTAACTGTTGTCGAGGGGATCCTCCTGAAGTTGGATCGCATCGTCATTCCGCGCAGTCTCCAGAGCTTGGTGCTCACGCAGATACACGAGGGACACCTCGGTATTGAGAAGTGCAGGCGCTGGGCCCGGCAGGCTGTCTATTGGTCCGGCATCAATGAGGATATATCAAACATGGTCCTCAATTGCGTGACCTGTCAGCGCTTCCAGCCTGCTCAGCCCAAAGAAACGCTCCAGCAGCACGAGATCGTGACCTCTCCGTGGTCTAAGGTTGGTGTTGACCTTTTTCACACCAATGGGCGTGACTACATCCTGATAATTGATTACTTCTCCAGTTACCCCGAGGTAGTGAAACTGCCTGACCTAACATCCAGGACTGTCATAAAGGCCTGCAAGGAGGCATTTGCCAGGCATGGAATCCCACTCACAGTTGTGAGTGACAACGGTCCCTGTTTCTGTAGTCAAGAATGGTCCAACTTCGCAAAGCAATACCACTTCCAGCACATCACTTCGAGCCCGCATTACCCGCAATCTAATGGGAAGGTCAAAAAAGGGGTCCATATCGTGAAGCCGATGCTCTGTAAGGCTGCGGACTCAGCTTCGGACTTGAATCTTGCTCTTCTGGCGTACAGGGCAATCCCTCTGTCCAACGGTATGTCTCCAGCACAGATCCTTATGAATCGTAACCTGCGGACGACTGTTCCGGCCATTCATGTACCTGACCTGGATCACCTTCCAGTGCTGCAAAAGATACAGCAGATCAGAACCCGGCAAAAGCTAACATACGATGCTCATGCTACTGATCTGCCCGTGCTCTCTCCGAAGGACGCTGTTCGCATCAAGTTGCCTGGTGGAGGCTGGTCAGCTCCAGCTGTTGTTGTTCGACAGGCTGCTCCCAGGTCGTTTGTGGTTCACATGGCTGATGGATCTATTGTCAGGCACAACAGAAGGGCACTACGCAAACTTGCCTGCCCATCACCGGATCTCACGTTCCCAGATGTCGTTCTGCCTTATCCAGACATCTCGCTCCATGAGGCCACCAATCTGGCTGCATGCCAACCTGTCAAGACACCATCATCCCCGCCTCCACCTCTCAGGCGGTCCACAAGAATCCACGACAGCCCCAACAATTGGACTTATAAACGGTTCCTTTGTATATATACTGTTATGTTTCTGCACACTAGACGCCTTACATGTACATATCCATTCACTCACCAATTGCTGTATATAGTTACTTTTGTAAATATGTCATCTATGCTCAAAGCAGCCGACAAATTTTTTTTTAAAGGGGGGATGTCATAATATGCACCCATGCACATCATGAGGTAAAAGCAGGCAGTGACAGACACCCAGGTGAGCCAATCAACATACAGAACAGAACACGACCAATCACCAGACAGAACACCAGAGGGAGGCTTCCAACTATAAAACACACGAGGCATCAGCACTCTGCCTCTTTCCACTGGTGACAACTGGAGTGACAGTCAGGGTGTACAAATCATTCAACACCTTCTACACGTGGATCAGAGCTAGCCTGGTCTAGATAGTTAATGTTAGTTTACTTAGAGCAGTAGAGAGTTAACCCACAGGCAGCTGTGTGCTTCGTTGCTGAAGTTCAATAAATCTTATTGAACCAACGCTTACATTTGGTGTATGCTTGATCATCTCACTGCATCGTGTTGCAGTCCGTGTTACCCCAGGGTGAATAACACGACAACACTGACACGCAGGACACTGACGCACAGGACACTGACACGCAGGACACTGACGCACAGGACACTGACACGCAGGACACCCACACACAGGACACTGACACACAGGATACCCACACACAGGACACAACCCCCAGGTCACTCACACAGGGGACGGACGGACAGGAAACACCACTGAAGGGGACTCCGGACTTTGGGTCCGATGAGGACCTCGATATTACGCCACTGCTATCTCCTACACCCTCCACCATCGCAGAGATACTCACCTTGGTTGGGTACTTTGGCGATGAGGCCTCTGGAACACTAACTGGTGCGCACAACACAGCCGTCCCGGTACAGCAGGTGGAAGTAGGAGCAGCCAAGGGGCCGGCCGGTCGGAGGGCAGCCCGGCGCAAGCAACCATCTGCTACCCAGATGGGTCCCGGGTTCCTGGAGTTACCACACCCACCCATAGACCCGATGCAGTCACGGACCCAGGGACGATCGAAGCGGGTGATGGCTGACTTGCGGCAGCTGCAGACACAAGTGGAGGAGTCCACCCGCGTCCAGGAGCAGGGTGCCGGTCATGCGTGCCATCCAGGACGACACTGCACGGGTGGCGTCCGCGGTGGAGGAAATGAGGGCGACGGTGTCAGACATGGGGAGCAGTATGCAAGGCCTGGGGCTTTCCGTGCAGGCAGCGTCTATGGCACAGGACATGGCTGCTCTCTCACAGGAAGCCATAAGCCAGAGCCAGCAGCAGATCGCAGAGGCGCTCAATGCCGTGGCCCAGTCTCAGAAGGCCATGGGCTAGTCGCAGCAGGCCATGGGCCAGTCTCTGCAGGCCATCGCTGAGGGCATCGGCGCCATTGCCCAGGTGCTGGCCGGCATCGCTCAGACACAGACAGGAATGGTCAACTCACTGAGCTCCATGGCTGCAAACTTGCAGACTCCTGTTGATTCCAGGGCGGGTCTCCAGGACTGGCAGCGCCAGGTGCCGGGGGTGCTTCGGATGCTGGATCCGTTCGCACACCCGACCCATGGAGAGACTCGTACTCACACAAGATGCCGTCTCCAGCCTCTTCCATGCAGCCCCCTCCCCCTCCATCACCCACTTACGCACCATCGTCGCATTGGTGGCCCAGTAGTACCCACAGAGGTTGGGCAGCGCCAGTCCCCCCTTATCTCTACTCCGCTCCAGGAACACCCTTCTCACCCTCGGAGTCCCTCGCGCCCACACAACCCCATTATACTCCTGTTAACCCGCCTAAAAAAAGCTTTGGGGATAAACACGGGGAGGCACTGGAACAGGAACAAAAGCCTTGGGAGCACCGTCAGTTTGATTGACTGCACCCTACCCGCCAAGGACAGCGGCAATGCGTCCCACCTCTTGAACTCCTCCTCCATTTGCTCCACCAGCCTTGTAAAATTAAGCCTATGCAGGGCCCTCCAGCTCCTGGCCACCTGGACCCCCAAATACCTGAAGCTCCTCTCCACCCTTTTTACTGGGAGCTCGCCAATCCCCTTCTCCTGGTCCCCTGGGTGAACCACAAACTGCTCGCTCTTTCCCATGTTGAGCTTGTACCCCGAAAAGTCCCCAAATTCCCTAAGAATCCTCATTACCTCCGGCATTCCTCCCACCGGGTCCGCCACATACAGCAGCAGGTCGTCCGCATAGAGCGACACCCTATGCTCCTCCCCACCCCACACCAAGCCCCTCCAGTTCCTCGACTCCCTCAGTGCCATAGCCAGGGGTTGGTTCAACCGCCAGTGCGGAGAGCAGGGTGGACAGGGGACACCCCTGCCTCATCCCTCGGTGCAACCGAAAGTACTCGGACCTCCTCCTGTTTGTGGCCACACTCGCCATCGGGACCTCATACAACAGCCTAACCCACCTGACAAACCCCTCCCCAAACCCGAACCTCTTCGGCACCTCCCACAGGTACCCCCACTCTACCCTATCGAAGGCTTTCTCAGCGTCCATCGCCACCACTATCTCCACCTCCCCCTCCCTCGCCGGCATCATGATAACGTTCAAAAGCCTCCGTACATTCGCGTTCAATTGCCTCCCCTTCACAAACCCCGTCTGGTCTTCATGGATGATCTGCGGCACACAATCCTCAATCTTCGTGGCTAAGACCTTCGCCAGCACCTTGGCATCTACATTTAACAATGAAATCGGCCTGTAAGACCCACACTGCAGGGGACCCTTGTCCCGCTTCAGGATCAAGGAGATCAGTTCCCGGGACATCGTCGGGGGCAATGCCCCCCCCTCCCTTGCCTCATTGAAGGTCCTAACTAGCAATGGGCCTAACAGGTCCATATATTTTTTATAGAATTCGACCGGGAAACCGTCTGGCCCCGGTGCCTTCCCCGCCTGCATGCTTCCTGTCCCTTTGGTCAGCTCCTCCAGCCCAATCGGGGCCCCCAATTCCGAGACCAGTCCCTCTTCCACCTTTGGAAACCTCAATTGGTCCAGGAAATGGCCCATCCCTCCCTCCTCCCGTGGGGGCTCGGATCGGTACAATTCCTCGTAAAAGTCCCTGAAGACTCCATTGATGCCAACCCCACTCCGCACCACACTCCCTCCCCTATCCTTAACTCCCCTGATCTCCCTAGCTGCGTCCCGCTTCCGAAGCTGATGCGCCAGCATCCGGCTTGCCTTTTCCCCATACTCGTAAATCGCCCCCTGGGCCTTCCTCCACTGCACCTCCGCCTTCCTGGTGGTCACCAGGTCGAATTCAGCCTGGAGGCTGCGCCTCTTCCTCAGCAATCCTTCCTCGGGCACCTCCGCATACCTCCTGTCTACCCTCACCATCTCCCCCATCAGCCTCTCCCTCTCCCCCCCTGCTCCCTCCGCTCCTTGTTGGTCCGAATGGAGATCAGCTCTCTCCTCACCACTGCCTTCAGTGCCTCCCATACCATCCCCACTCGGACCTCCCCATTGTCGTTGGTCTCCAAGTACCTCTCTATACTTCCTCGGACCCGCTCCCTCACCCCCTCGTCCGCCAACAGCCCCACCTCCAAGCGCCACAATGGGCGCTGGTCTCTCTCCTCCCCCATCTCCAAGTCCACCCAATGCGGGGCGTGGTCTGAAATGGATATTGCTGAATACTCAGTATCCTCTACTCTCGCTATCAGCGCCCTACTCAAAATGAAAAAGTCGATTTGTGAATAAGCCCCCGGCCTTGCAAATCTCCAAGGGTCCACCCCTCCCATCTGGTCCATAAACTCCCTCAGCACTCCCGGCTTCCTACCCGTCCTAGACCTGGAGCGATCCAGTGCCGGATCCAGCGCCGTGTTAAAGTCTCCCCCCATTATCAGGCCTCCCACTTCCAAGTCTGGGATCGGACCCAACATGCGCCGCATAAAACCCGCATCGTCCCAGTTCGGAGCATACAGATTGACCAGTACCACCCTCTCTCCCTGCAACTTACCACTTACCATTACGAACCTATCGCCATTATCTGCCACAATGCTCGACGCCTCGAATGACACCTTCTTTCCCACCAAGATCGCCACCCCTCGATTTTTGGCATCCAGCCCTGAGTGAAACACCTGACCTACCCACCCTTTCCTCAATCTTACCTGGTCTGCCACCTTCAGATGTGTCTCCTGGAGCATAACCCCATCCGCCTTCAGCCCCTTCAGGTGCGCGAACACGCGGGCCCGCTTAACCGGCCCATTCAGTCCCCTTACGTTCCAGGTTATCAGTTGGATCAGGGGGCTACCCACCCCCTCCCGCGCTGACTAGCCATAACCCCTCCTCGGCCAGCCACGTGCCCGCACCCCACACCCGGCCCATTCCCCATGGCAGCATACCCCTGTCTCGAACCCCCCCCCCATTCGCTCCAGCTCCCCCTTGACCATAGCAGCAGCAACTCGATCCCCCCCCCCCCCCCCCCACCATACTCCCCCCCCACTCCTGGCTAGGACCCATCCTAGCTGATTTACTCCCCCCATTGCACTTCCTGCTGACCCCGGCCACTCCCGTCACTCCTTCGACTCCTCCCATTGTATGACACACCCTCCTCTCCCGTTCCCCATCCATAGGTTCTCCCCCTCCCCCTTCCATTCTAAGCGCGGGAAACAACCCTCGCTTCCCGGCCCCGCCCCGTCCAGACTTCAGCGCGGGAAAAAGCCCGCGCTTTCCACCTACCCAGTCCCGCCCCCTCTGACGCAGCTCCTTTTATAGGCCCAGTCCCCTCATCCCCGACTCGGGCCTCCCCCTTCCCCGCGGGGCCCCATCTCACCGCCGGCCACCACCCCTGTTCCGTTTACCTACCCCCCTCCAAGAGCCCCCCCGACCAACCCAACCAATACAGTGCCCAACCCGCCCCAACCACCCCCACCGACCCGAAAGAGAAAAACACAGAGAAAAAGAAACCAGGAGCAAAGCAAAGGCCTCCCCCCCCCCCCCAACACCCACCCCTCACAAAACAAAATATTTTTAAACATATCAACCGCAGTCCCCAAATGCCCATCCCGACCCTCAATCTGTGTCCAACTTCTCGGCCTGATCAAAGGCCCACGCCTCCTCCGGAGACTCAAAATAATGGTGCCGGTCATTGTAGGTTACCCACAGTCGTGCCGGCTGCAACATGCCAAACTTCACTCCCTTCCTGTGCAGCACTGCCTTCGCTCGATTGTACCCGGCCCTCCTCTTCACCACCTCCGCACTCCAGTCCTGGTATATTCGAACCTCCGCGTTCTCCCACCTGCTGCTCCTCTCCTTCTTGGCTCACCTGAGCACACACTCCCGATCGACGAACCGATGGAACTGCACCAGCACCGCCCGCGGAGGCTCGTTAGCCTTGGGCCTCCTCGCCAGCACTCTATGGGCCCCTTCCAGCTCCAGGGGCCCCTGGAAGGATCCTGCTCCCATCAGCGAGTTCAACATGGTGACCACATAGGCCCCCACATCTGGCCCCTCCAGCCCCTCCGGGAGGCCCAGAATCCGCAGATTCTTCCGCCTCGACCGATTCTCCATCTCCTCGAACCGCTCCTGCCATTTTTTGTAGAGCGCCTCATGCGCCTCCACCTTTACCGCCAGGCCTCAGATCTCGTCCTCATTGTCGGAGATCTTTTGTTGAGCCTCGCGGATCGCCACCCCCTGGGCCGTCTGTGTCTCCAGCAGCTTATCAATAGAAGCCTTCATCGGCTCTAGCAGGTCTGCTTTAATCTCTCTGAAGCAGTGCTGGATATCCTCCTGTTGCTCCTGCGCCCACTGCATCCACGCTGCCTGATCTCCGCCCGCCGCCATTTTGTTCTTCTTCCCTCGCACCTTCTTCGGGTCCACCACCACCTTTTTAGTTGCCCCGCTCCTAGTAGAAGCCATATACTATCGGGGAACTGTTGTAATCTCCTTCCCACACTGGGAAACGTCGATAAAGTGCCGTTGGGGGCCCTGAAAAGAGCCCAAAAGTCCATTTTTGCGGGAGCCGCAAATGTGCGAGTTAGCTCCGCATGGCCGCAACCGGAAGTCAAGGGGGGATGTCATGATATCCATATTAACATATCATGGTGCAATCACACACACACACTGATGGACAGGTAGATGGACCAACCAACACACACACAACATCACAGCCAATCACCAGTGAGAGCACACGCACTATAAAACAGGGAACACCACAGTTCCCGCTCATTCTACCAGGAGATAGCTCAGAGCACAGAGCTCACAGCGTGCCACTCAGACATACACCATGTGCTGAGTGCCTCACTAAGATAGTGCTAGGGCTGGGTCCACAGGTTAGCTGCTGAAGTACGAACCACAGCCAGAAGTTAATAGTTGTTATTGTACAGAATAATAAAACAGAGTTGTCCCATCTACAACCTTGTTGGTTCGTTTGTGTATCGGAACATCCAACACGACAGGCACTGCTAAGGGGCAGCACCTGTAGGGCAGGATGGGGGGTGGGCAGTGGGGGGGGGGGGGGGGGGGGGGGGGGGGGGGGGGTTGGGTGACCCTTTATTTTAGAGGTCGTGGGGAGGATGCCCCTCTTTGCTAAGGGGTTGGAGGTGCTCCCCTTGTAAGCCGGGGGAGGGGGTGATCATCATTTCAATTGTGCAGAGATGGGGTGCCTGTCTGTGGACTCTGGGATCCAAAATTCGTGAAGGCAGACTGGCCAGCGTGCTTCCCAATATGAATATTTTAGCATACCATAGGTGGGGAATCCCACTTGGAGACACTCCTCTTGCCAGCAGGGACCACTCCAGTTTTCCAGCAGGCTGGAGCAGTTAGTCTGAAAACGGGAGATTCGAAAACCAGTTGCTTTATGCCCTTATCATTGTTTCTGTATCAGATTTCGCATCCTGGTTAGCGACTGGTAATTTTTTGTTAATGAAGCAAAACTGCCTCATTGCTTTTGACCCAGATTTGTTTTTAAACATATTTAAACAGCAAACTAGGTGCCTCCCTCTTTGATTTATTTCTGGCTAATAATATACAGCATTCGTATTTAATTCTGGTTTCAATCCCGGCAGTATTTCTGTGAGTACTATTATATTCATGGCCCCTCATGTATTCCCATGGATGTTGATGGAAAAGTAGTAGGTGGGCGTGTTAGTTAGAGGGGGAAAAGCTCCTGTCATATCTGCTGCAACATCTCACGCCCTTAAATTTGTTCTGGGTCTGGTTTGCAGATTAACTTGCCCGCTCTGTGCATTTCCACAATAACGAGTCTCAAAATGGACATTTGACTCTCCAAGGAGGAAACCTATTCTTTAGAGCAGTTTCCAGGTATTATTCCTCTCTAGTGTGAGTTCTGATTTAGGTGTCGCTGTCACTAAAAATATATCTGCGACTTTGGCAAGACATTTGTTGTCATTTTCATTTGCAGCGAGTTTCATTCTTCAAGGTCAGATTGATGCCATTTACTGCTGTTTAAATTAGATGCAATAGCTATATTAAATTTTGGCATCGTGCCTTGCCCTTTCGCTGCTTGGAGTAAAAAGCAGGCTATGTCTTAGATGCCTTGGGTGCGAAACAGGTATTGTTTTCTTTTGTCTGTACCAAATGACAAATTTAGCAAAGGCTACAGTTAACACAATGTATCCTTCCCATAATTATATGGTCAGTGCGTTATTTCTTTCGCAATCTTTTGGTCTTTCTACTCACACGTATAATTTGCAAGCTAAAAGTTCCTCCCTTTCCATTGCCAAATCATTTTACAACAAATGCTGTAGTATTTCTCTGTTTCACTTGATCCATTCTAGAAATGTTAAAATGACAACATTCTCCTCATCTTAAATGTATTTGCCCAACTCTGATTAATTGTTGGTGCACACGATCAGTTAGCTATCGGGAGAAGCTCTCCTTTCAAAGGTGCTTTGTCGTCAGAACCTTTGGCTGTGGAACCTTTATTGTATGTGCTGTGGGCAGCTCGTAGCACAGTGGTTAGCAGTGCTGCTTCAGAGCTTCAGGGTCCCAAGTTTGATTCCCGCTTGGGTCAATTTCTGTGTGTGGAGTCTGCACATTTTCTCCGTGTCTGCGTGGGTTTCCTCTGGGGGCCCCAGTTTCCTCCCACAAGTCCTGAAAGATGTGCTGTTTGGTAATTTGGACATTCTGAATTCTCCCTCTGTGTACCCGAACAGGCGCTGGAATATGCTCCCTGGGCTTTTCACAGTAACTTCATTACAGTGTTAATACAAGCCTACTTGTGACAATATAAGCCTATTTGTGACAATAGTAGCCCAAATCTCCAACCCCACCCACCCTCATCCCACCCCCACCCCTCGGTTATGTTCTGACTCCCACAGCGGGAACTTCACCGGGCTGGCTTTGATGTAACTATTGCCAAGCGCAGACCTGGCACGACGGACCACGAGGGGGGCCAAGAGAGATATTCCCCTCTGCACTGCCAGGCTGCAGAGGGAGGATCCCCCAAGGGTCCTGGGTTTTGGGTGCGCTTGGGCTAAGGGTAAGGTCTTGACCTGGGACCCTTCACCAGGATGGGAGTTCCAATTTCGTGGATTTCCTCCGGATGCTCTGGTTTCTACCCACAGTCCAAAGATGTCCGGGTTAGGTGCATTGACTAAGGTAAATTGGCCCTCGGTGGGGTTATGGGGATAGTGTGAGGTATGGACCTAAGTAGGGTGCTCTTTAAGAGGGTCGGTGCATTCAAGCGTGAAGGGAAAGATAAATAAACAAACCTCCAGCCTGTAGTGTTTAAACCATTAAGCTGTAAATCAAAAGCTACTGCAAGGTACTGCACTGTGAAATTGAATGAATCCTCAGCAGTTCAGAGCATCTCAGTGGATTTTCAAGGCTTTGCAAGTATTCTGGGCTCTGTAGGAAGATTCAGACACTTTAAAAAGCAACAGTTTGATTAGCATGGGGCTGAGGGAGCATAAGTGAGGAAAGGGAACGTCTTCTTAGCTTGCATCTTCAATTAACTGTCTGATCCGCTCATCAGCTGACAGGCAGAGGAGTTCAGAGTGAGTTTAAACAGGTCAGATCAGGATGATGAATTTGAACAGAGGGCTGCATGAAATCACCATGCCAAGAGTGACTTTCAGGTTGCCCAGGTCTGGAAGGGACAGCCCAGACCTGGGCTGGATTCTCCACCCCCTGACACCAAAATTGCATTCGGCGAGGAGGCAGACAATCCCTGATGACGGCAAAATCCGGGGGGGGGGGGGGAGGGGGGGTATTCTTGGAGTATGCTGTGCCATGTATCCACAGCCTCATGCCATTTTCTGAGGCCCGCCACACGATGCTCCGTCCCCGTCCAGCCAAATTCAGGACGGTGTGGGACATGTTGCAGGCTGCCGCCATGTGCACGCACGCCCATGGACCTGGCAATGCTCCGGGCCATATTGGCAGCTGTAGCTGAGAGCTCAATGCTGCAACCCTGTTAGTCCCCTGCAAAATGGCAAATCAGCGGCCATTTTGCATCATTTTTCCTGGCGTAAAACATCACCATTTGACACCGGCGTGGGGACTTAGGGCGCGATTCTCCACTCCCACGCCAGTTGGGAGAATCACCTGGGCTGCCGAAATTTCTGGGGACTCCGGTTCGACACCCTCCCGCGATTTTCCCAAGCGGCGGGAACAGGCCGGTCGAGTTTCGCGGGCTGCAGGCCGGAGAATCGCCGGAGACACCCAAAATGGCGATTCTCCGGCACCCCCGCTATTCTGAGGCCCGGATGGGCCGAGCGGCCAGGCCAAAACGGCAGGTTCCCCCCAGCGTCGTCCACACCTGGTCGCTACATTCGTGGGCGGTGCATGAACGCTGGGGGGGCAGCCTGTGGGGGGGCGAGGGAGGATCCTGCACCGGGCTTCACCTTGAATGTGGGGTGGCCCGCGATCGGTGCCCACCGATCGTCGGGCCGTCCTCTCTGAAGGAGGACCTCCTTCCTTCCGCGGTCCCGCAAGATCCGTCCTCCATCTTCTTGCGGGGCGGATTTGGACAGGACGGCAACCACGCATGCGTGGGTTGGCGCCGGCCAACCCGCGCATGCGTGGATGTCGTCCGTTATGCGGCGCAGGCCGCGTCATCTATTCGGAGCTGCTTTTACGTGGGCGACAAGGCCTGGCGCGGGTAGATGATGCGGCCCTGATACTGGCCCATTGTCAGGGCCTGAATCGGTCGGGACCGGGGCCGTTCCGCGCCATCGTGAACCTCGATGGCATTCACAACGGCGCGGCCACTTCGGCGTGGGGGTGGAGAATCCCGCCCAATTTGTCTCCCAAATAGAGAATCCAGACCCTGATGGCCTCCATCCTGAGGATGGTCCCAGGGTCAACCCCATACCCACAGCCCGAGCCAACCCAACACCTAGGACCTTTGGGGGATCCTCCCTCTGCAGTCTGGCGTTGGCAGAGGGACACATGAGCGATGGGCTTGACCTCCACTATGGTCCAGTACGTTAGGTCTGTGGTTGTCAATACTTGTACCAAAGCCCCACCCGGAGGAGTTCCTGCTGGGGGGGGGGGTGCTGTTGGAGCATAACAGGAAGGTGACGTGGAGATTTAAGCTTCCAACCCATTACTTGCATTCAAATAAATGCACATCAGCTGTCTGCATGTCCCCACTGGCGTGGGATGAAAGGGAAAGGGGGGTGGGGGGTGGGGATTGCGAACCGGAGTCTGGGGATATGCCAGCTGCCCGGCACTCATCCCACTTTTGGGCCAACGCGGGATTCTCCACTCGATTGGGTGTTCCTGATCTTAGCGGCGGGAAGCGGAGAATCCTGCCCTGTACGTTGAGTCACCAGTTGAATTATTTGTATCATTCAAACGGCTTCCAATTACAATTATGGAAATTAAATTTACTTTGTTTTTGATACCATTTGGAAACATTTTAATGATCTTGGTGTGTGTGTATGATTTGTTTACAAATAGCAATAGTTGGATTCAGACCAGCTTTATTCTCCTTTTAAATTGGTGTGAATTAATTTCATTTCATTCTGATAATTTTAACAAAGGAAAAATCATGGAGACTATTTATTTTAGAAAGAGAAGCTGGAAATATGTTTACACTAGTGTGCAACAATATAATTTAAAATTAAATTTTTAATCTTAAATACAATTATATAATAAATATAATTTTTAATATAATTTTAAATATATGCTGGAAATACAAGTTTAAAATTAACAAATCTTTTGCTCTTCTTGTTAGGGGTGCAATAGATGAATGTGTTTTGTATATTTGTAGTATTTTGTGGTACATAATTCTGGTGCGGGAGTGATAATACTAGATAGGAAGCAAATGTTTTATGAATGAGATCATTTTATATTTGGATTTTTGACGCCAGACATCCTTGGTTGAATACTAAGTTGCTTTGTGTTGCAAATTTTGACTTTCAGCAAACCAGGTCAAGGGGTGCGGAGACATCATCATCTGTCCCCGTTGAGGGTTACAGGGGAATGTGATGTGACCAGGGTGTCTGATCTAATCCAGCTCCTCAGCAGACAGTTAGGAGCCAGAGCCCATTTCGGAAGGAGCATTGAAGAGTAAGCCTGAAGAAAGAAGCAGAAAAAAAGGTCTCTGAGGATTTTATAGATTTTTAAAGTATTAGTCTCATGCTACCAACGTTTGGCAATTTTTGTTCAGTGGTGACAAGGAACATGTTGACCCAGAGAAAAATTACATTTTGTTTTTTAGAAAGCATCAGGGTAATAGGAAATTTAAAGCTGGTTTCTACTCACCAAGTCAAAGGTCCAAAGCATTGACTTATTCTGTGCTGAAGCATTTTCCTGAGGATAAAACAGTCATGAAATGAATATGCACTATTCAGAAGGTAACATGGGGAAAGCATAGTTAAAAGAGCATTGCCTTTGTGACAGCAGGTGTTGTTCATTTGTTTTTACAGACACATGTGAATTGCATTGAAAAAGTAACATTAGATCCTTTGCACATGACGTATTCAAAATGGAAATGATTCATCACCTTCTTGACTGACTTTCTAAGTATGTTTTTCTGGGATTTCACATTTTCATGAGGATGGGCACTTTTAATTTACACCGTGCTCGGCAGCACCTTTACAAGAAGATCTTAAGACTATTTCTGATACTATTATCTGTGCCTTCTGCCATTGTCAAGGTATTATCTGGTGAGTGACAATGATTATAAAGTAAATATGTACATATATGTCAGACGGAGTCTAAAGGTATTCAAAGACAGCTTGAACTTTGACTTTCAAAGTGTGAGGTGGAACTTAAATGTGATACTTCTCCTTTTTTCCCTCCTTTATTTCAATACAGAAAAGGCACCTACAACATATGAAAAATGAGATGTGAGTTACACATAGAAGTCTCTAGACAAAGACTACATTGATTCAGAAGAAACACCAATGACTTTAATACAATTTTCTTGTCATTCTTGGTGGCAAGCACAACTTTTTCTCCTGTAAAATGATACCTCAGATTATTAATATGTTAAGAGCGGGGACAAGTTCCTATATGTGCCGATAAATACTTGTGTGTTTTAAAATATTGAGTTGCAATAGGCTTATGTGAAATAGTACCGTCTCCACATTTTATGTAGTTTTTGATTTTAAAATTCACTCGAGACATTTTCATTGAATTAAGTTTCTTGTGAGCACCAGAAAAGCACACTTTATCATTTGATCCACAGAAGCAGAGATCGACAATACATTTGTTCCAGTGAATTGGCTGCTGTTGAGACCTTTAACAGTGATTCCTGAATATTGTCTGAGAAACAGAAACATTCTGCTATTCATGAGGACAACCAGTGTTTTAAAGTCTGAACAGAAACCAATGTTTTAATGCGCGAGCAGTGTCCTCTCCTTTTTATGTCTCTCAGCTTTGTCCCCTCAGATAAGCCAGTTTGTGATTAAATCCTCACCGCACCCAACTATCAGAATGTCTCAAAGTATCCTTTTCCTTATCAACACTTGCACATTGATTGGATAATTAAAGGAATATATACCATAATTTCGTCATTACAGATACCAGTAGACGATGAAAGCCATTGATCACCCTGCTAGATGTCTGCGGCAGATGATGTTATCTGCTTGTCTTATCTCCTCACGTTCCCAGTGCAGCTTTTTAATGGCCTAGTTAGGCCCTCCTTCTTGTTTCTATGGCTGGCAGGCATAAACTGCCTGGCTCTGCTTTATCATTGCCTGCAACGGTATTCGTTTATGAGGCTGTAAACCTTATTTTCTGTTTTACACTTTAGTTACAGATCTTTTTTACCCTTTGGTCATGGCTCTCCTTCTTTCGCATATCAGTCCTGTTCCTGTCAGAAAGAGCAAGGATAAAACAATTATTGTACAATTGAAATTCAAATGGTGCATTGAAGTTTGAAAGAGGTCAATCAATTCTGTGCAGAAAATAAATACATGTTGCTGAAAATAATTATGAGTTAAATTTGTGTAAGAAATAGTTTGAATGTAGTGGATAGAAACAACTAGTAATGTGCCCCATTTTGGACCATTTCGTGTTTAAGTATGCATCATTGTACAGGTGAATGGTGCCATTTGCAGGGCTGATTTTGTTTACCACCATAGTAAGAGATATTGGTGGCATGGAGTGATTTTAAAGATGAGTACATGTGGGTGCAGAAGGCCTTGTGACGCAGTAGTTAATGTCCTTATCTCTGAGCCAGAAGCTCCAGGTTCAAGTCCCACCCCAGGACTTGATGGTCAAGGAAGGTGCATTCATAACGTCCCAAAGCAGGTTGAGTGCCTACCTGCAAAATCCTTCCAACATGGCAAAAGCTGGCGGTAAGAGCTGGAGAGACTCTAGGTCATCTCAGCTTGATGTGGAGTGGCGCCCTTCAAACTATAAGCCCCTGGTGACAGGTTAGTGGCTTGTTCCAGGAATTACTAGCTATAGAAATAGATGAAAGTCTGCCTTAGTGCATCACTAGGTGCGGGTAGAGAATTGTGCCCCCAAACACCGGCAAAATGCCAATATCAGTGGGAAGAGACTCTTAACTGGTCCTTACTTCAGGGTAGTAGAGGTGAGTTACTAACTTCCTGACTCCCCAAAACTTCTTCACCATCTCCCAGTGGTTATGTGGGTTTCCTCTGGGTGCTCCGGTTTCCTCCCACAGTTCCAAAGATGTGCAGGTTAGATGGTTTGGCCATGCCAAATTTCCCCTTAGGATGGTGTTGGAGGAATAAAGCGGGGATTGGGCCTAGGCAGGGTTGTTGCAAACTCGATGGGCAGAATGGCCTCCTTCTGCACTGTAGGGATTCTATGATTCTATGATCTACAAGGCACAAGTCAGACGTGTGAGAGAATATTTTCCACTTGCCTGGATGGATGCAGCCTCAACAGCACTTAAGAAGATCAACACCTTCCAGGACAAAGCAGTCCACTTGATTAGAATCCCATTCACCACCTTAACCATTCACTTCCTCCACCACCAATGCACAGTGGCAGCTATAGAAGATGCACTGCAGCAACTCACCAAGGCTACATCGAGAGCACTGTCTAACTTCTAGACGGACAAGGGCAACAGGTGACTGGGCATGTCACCACATGCAAGTTGTCCTTCAAGCGACACATCATTACAACTTTCCGTTCCTTTGCTGTTGCTGGGTCAAATATCTGAAATCCCTGCCTAACAGCACTATGGGTATATCTACATCACATGGACTGCAGAATTTCAAGATGGTGGCTCACCATCAACTTTCAAAGAAAGTTAGGAATGGACAATAAATGCTGGCCTTGCCAGCGGTGCTCACAGACCCATGAGTAAATATTGAAAAAAATGGGGTGAGGATAGGGTCAAGCTAAGTTCTCTTGTAGTCAGATAATCTGTCAACATCGAAGCCCCTCGACATATCAGCATGTGAAGAATATTTAATTGGATGAGGAATTAGAGGCACCTGTGAAACCAAACCATGATCACTCGTTTTAGGAAAGGATAAAAGGAGAGGAGGATGGAAAATAGGCATGCCTGATGTTTTTTAAGGAAGAAAAATCTGGAGATGGCAAAGGAGTAAACAACGAGCCTTTTTAAATCCCCAAATGCAAAGAATCCGAGCTTTGTTTTACAAAATTGATAACCAAAACATTTTTTAAAGTTTCCCATTGTTGATTAACCTGACTGAATACACATGCTGTTCTGCAGTGACGACTAACATAATGACTTACATCCAGCCTATGTACAGCATGTTGTAAAGCTGTCTCAATAATCAACATAATTAGCTCTTGATTTATTGCAGCCTGTCACTTCATGAGTCGCAAGGCTTCCTAGCATTTCCGTGCTAATTTTGATAGGTGAAATTGCTTTAGACAACTGCAGTCCCAGGTCTGTAGAGCAGTTGGATAGTATCTGCTTTGATAACACCTTTTGATGTAATTACTCATTATTACTGATTAATCTATGCACAAAGATGCAGTGTGGCATCGTTAATAGATGCCGACAGGGGCACTAATGTGCGTACCAAAGTTGTCTATCAGCTCTACATCATAATGTTCCTACCCCAGGCTGACCTCATCATCTGAAACTCCTAATTGTTGATGAAACAGCAGTACTGTTGCTCTATCTCTTGGTCCTGGGGATCCTGTGCATGGGTAAAGGGCAGCTCTCGGTGTCTGAGAGCAGGAACTCAGAAGGTGATGGTTGGGTGAGGTAACTTGTGGGAGGAGAGTTGGCCCATGGTCACACCATTAACAGCTTGCCCACCATACCAAATGGTAGGATGCACATGTACTGTGAAATGAGAAGATTGAGAAGGAGCATGAGGCAGGAACATATTGTCATCCTCAATCTCTTCACTGATGGTGGATTCCATAGGCTCCACTGCAGCAAGTTCCAAGATGAGGAGAGCCATTTCCTCCACAGATCTCATGAGATGCTGCTGTCCTTGGAAGTCAGAGAGGAAAGAATGCCAGTGATTGTGCTGCAATGTGTTTGTGTTATGTGTCTGTCATTGTTGAATATCTGGGGGTATGTGGAGCCATACCCACACAGTGGAAGTTGCTGTGCTGCCCACCTTGTGTATGCCACAGAAGTAGATTGGGACCATTAGGGGGTGATAAATTTCCAGGTGGCTTACCTATCCCTTCCCACTCCACTGCCAAAAAATGGGAGACAGGTTGGGGTGAGAGGGATAGCAATGGGAAGCCCACCCATTTTATTCTATGAAATGAAATGAAAAAATGAAATGAAAATCGCTTATTGTCACAAGTAGGCTTCAAATGAAGTTCCTGTGAAAAGCCCCTAGTCGCCACATTCCGGCGCCTGTTCGGGGAGGCTGTTACGGGAACCCCTCTGCCTTCAAATACATAAGTGGAGTGTGGGGAAAGGGAGCGATCAAATTTACCCCTATGATTTAAACTTTGAATCATTATTCTTAAGTTTCATCCAATGGAAATTATTGGGGAGCTACATAGGAGATCCGATGCGTTATGAAAGTCAGAAGAATGTAGACAGGTTTATAATATTGTGGTCGAACATAATGGTATCAGACCACCCTCAATAGGAGAGAGAATACCGCAGGCACCTGATTAGATCCTTTTTGATCCTACTGTCTATTCGCTTGCAGTGCGTTCGCTTCATTTCTCAGATTACAGACAAATGTGAACGTCTCCGTCCTTCTTGCCTTGGCGCAAGGATTAGATTCCCCAATTTGAAGGGAAAACAATTCACGTAGATAGGAATAATCTTGGAGCCGTCTCTGTGGGATTCAGATGGAAATGTTAACAGTTATGTGAAATAGGCTGATGATGACACTGATCATTTATGTGTAAATCTGCTAAGGTTCTGTGTTGGTTGTTGTGTTCTGCTTCTTCATGTAGCATAAGCTGCTTCCTTGATGTATGCTCTGACAAAGGAAGGTTCAGACTTGGAGATAGGTTTAACACATTTATTGAACAGTTAACAATTCTCCTACTTGAGTTTGACTCTCCTGCTAATCTTGCTACAGTAACTCAGTCTAACTAACCAGTCTGCTCTAAGCCATGCCGTGGGTGTGATGCTTCTGATCTGCCCCGTCCTTCTCTCTGAGTGTCGCCTGTGGAAAGAGAAAGAGCATGTGTGCCCTGTCCTTTTGAATGAGTTGCCCCCTTGTGGTAGTGTCACCTCTGGGTGTCTTGACTGCCCATTGGTTGTGTCCTATTCTATGTGTTCATTAGCTGCATGTCTGCATATCATGATATCTCCAGTACTCCCTCTAGTGTTTACTTAGTTGTAGTGTATTTACATTAACCTCTTGTGTATTTACAGTGATGCATATCACCACATCCCCCCTTTTTTCATGTTACATATTTTCTGTACAGTGTCAAAGTAAATTGAACAAAACAGGTAGATAAGTGATGACATGTACAAGTTATGATGACAATGATGATTATACAATACCAAATAATATGTATGAGTCCAAATTTCATGAATTTATACGGTCAAGTAGCTTTCTTGTTTTGTTATTGAAGTGTCGATGTTGATGTTGTCATTCCCTTGTGAACGCCGTCAGTGTCCCTGTGCTTAAGGAACCAAGAAGTCATCAGGAGGTGTGCAAATAGTCAAATCACTTCATTGTCTGATTTGGACTCTTTTTTTCTGTACTTGTGGTAGCGATGCAGTATGTCATCTGTGTTGTCCGACCTGGACTGTTTCTTGTGATTGCGATATTGATGCAGTATGTCATCTGCCTTGAAGGCTGGTTTGCCTGTTCGTAGTGGAGTAAACTTGAATGGGTGAGATTTGCTGTCATGCCATGGTATGGCTGTACTCTTGCTAGTGTTAGGAGCTGTGCTGTTACATTGTCCTGCATTTGCAGAGTTGTACCATGTCGTACCAGTCGTTGTTCCAGCGTTGTTGTTTTAGTCGTGCTGTTGTTGACGTTGGTGCCTTTGGTACTCTTCTTGGTGTTGTCTTTGTTGTTGTTGTCATAGGTTTTGTTGTTGCGTTTGTTGCGCTCAATGACCACACCGAGTGGAGAATTTGAGTCCTTCACAAAGTTATTTGTGTCAGTGTCCTTTGTGGCATCTGCTGTTTCATTGAGCGTGCCGTCTTTGATTCCTCGGTGCTCCCCGTCTGGAGTCATGTCCGGTTCACTGGAATCATCTTCGGCTTGTCGATGCTCCCCGTCTGGAGTCCTTTCTGGTTCACCTGAATCAGCTTTGGATCCTTGACACTCCCCGTCCAGAGTCAGTTCAGGTTCACTTGAATCATCTGAGGTGTCTTGATGCTCCCCATCCGGAGTCAAAATGTCAGGAATGCATTTTCTTGTGGAGAGGCTCGAGTGGATGAGGTTTGAATTAACGTGGTGTCACTGGAGTCACTAGTAACCTCACTTTGATTGTCGAGTGCCTCTGTACATACTAGCTGAGATCTGTTGCACATCTTGTATGGGAATTGTGAAACCTTTGTCACTTGTTGCACATACAGTGGGTAGACCTTCAGTGTCTTCTTGTCGGTTCGATGAGCTGGGTAGACTGTCAGGGTCTTCTTCTGGTGGCTCAAATAATCTGAGTAGACTGTCATGGTCTTGTTGTTGTTCACATGAATGTGTTAGATTGTCACAGTCATCTTGCTGTGCACTTGAGCGTGCAGACTTGCATCGTCTGCTGCTGGTTGCTCAGATAAGGTTGCTAGACCTTCATGGTCTTGTTCATGCAAGGAATGCGCTCTGGAGTCTTGCATTGCTTCCATCGTGGAGTCTGTCAATGAGCTCACTGTGGAGGCTTGTACCACTCTGTGGAGTATGGCATCGTTCCCTGTGTGGAGTCATGCAGTGGTCTCACTGTGGAGCCGATCTGTGCGCTCTCAACGGAGTCGTGCAGTGGTCTCGCTGTGGAGTCTTTCTGTGTTCTCTGTGTGGAGACATGCAGTGGTCTCGCTGTGGAGTCTGTCATCGCTTTCTGTGCGGAGTCGGGGACTCTTCGTGGTGCGTGGTCCACTCTCTGTGTGGAGTCGGGGACTCTTCGTAGTACGTGGAGCACTGTTCGTGGTGCGTGGACCACTGATGTGGTGTTAGGCCGCTCTCTGTGGGATTGCACTGCTCTCTGTCTCTTGGCTTCAGGCCGCAGCAGAATCCTGTACTCACGGGTCGGGATGTCGTCTATGCTGGGCTGAGGATCCTCAAATCCGAAGAACTCATCCATGCTGTGTCGGATTCTGTAATGTACACATCATCTCATTGCGTTTCGGATTTGGTACTGAGGTCGCCACGTCCAATGATGAAATCATCTTCTGAGTCGTAGTCTTCAAGGACCAGATCATCACTTTTTGTGTCGGAGCTGTCATTGTGCTCGCTATGTCCATGGAAGAAATCAACGTCTGAGTCGTAGTCTTCAAGGACTAAATCATCTCTTTGGGTAGTGCTAACTGCTTGTTGCAGGGTTCTGTGGAGGTTGCTTTCAGCTACTGGTCGAAGTTTAGGCATTGTGCTGTCTTTCCAAAGAAGACAGCATGGGCAGCACGGTAGCATTATGGATAGCACAATTGCTTCACAGCTCCAGGGTCCCAGGTTCGATTCCGGCTTGGGTCATTGTCTGTGAGGAGTCTGCACATCCTCCCCGTGTGTGCGTGGGTTTCCTCCGGCTGCTCCGGTTTCCTCCCACAGTCCAAAGATGTGCAGGTTAGGTGGATTGGCCATGATAAATTGCCCTTAGTGTCCAAAATTGCCCTTAGTGTTGGGTGGGGTTACTGGGTTATGGGGATAGGGTGGAGGTGTTGACCTTGGTAGGGCGCTCTTTCCAAGAGCCGGTGCAGACTCGATGGGCCGAATGGCCTCCTTCTGCACTGTAAATTCTATGATAATCTATGAAGAACAAAGAACAAAGAAAAATTACAGCACAGGAACAGGCCCTTTGGCCCTCCCAGCCTGCGCCGATCCAGATCCTTTATCTAAACCTGTCTTCTATATTCCAAGGATCTACTTCCCTCTGTTCCCCGCCCGTTCACATATCTGTCTAAATGCATCTTAAATGATGCTATCATGCCCGCCTCTACCACCTCCGCTGGCAAAGCGTTCCAGGCACCCACCACCCTCTGCGTAAAAAACTTTCCATGCACATCTCCCTTAAACTTTCCCCCTCTCACCTTGAAATTGTGACCCCTTGTAATTGACACGCCCACTCTTGGAAAAAGCTTGTTGCTATCCACCCTGTCCATACCTCTCATAATGTTGTAAACCTCAATCAGGTCCCCCCTAACCTCCGTTTTTCCAACGAAAACAATCCTAATCTACTCAACCTTTCTTCATAGCTAGCACCCTCCATACCAGGCAACATTCTGGTGAACCTCCTCTGCAGCCTCTCTAAAGCATCCACATCCTTCTGGTCATGTGGCGACCAGAACTGCACGCAGTATTCCAAATGTGGCCTAACCAAAGTCCTATACAACTGTAACATGACCTACCGATTCTCAATATCCCGTCTGATGAGGGCAAGCATGCTGTATGCCTCCTTGACCACTCTATCGACCTGCGTTGCCACCTTCAGGGTACAATGGACCTGAACTCCCAGATCTTTCTGTACATCAATTTTCCCCAGGACTCTTCCATTGACCGTATAGTCCACTCTTGAATTAGATCTTCCAATGCATCACCTCGCATTTGCCTGAATTGAACTCCATCTGCCATTTCTTTGCCCAACTCTCCAATCTATCCATATTTTGCTGTATTCTCTGACAGTCCTCCTCGCTATCTGCAACTCCACCAATCTTAGTGTCATCTGCAAACTTGCTAATCAGACCACCTATACCTTCGTTCAGATCATTTATGTATATCACAAACAACAGTGGTCCGAGCACCTGTGGAACACCACTAGTCACCTTTCTCCATTTTGAGACACTCCCTTCCACCACTACTCTCTGTCTCCTGTTGCCCAGCCGGTTCTTTATCCATCTAGCTAGTACACTCTGAACCCCATACGACTTCACTTTTTCCATCAACCTGCCATGGGAACCTTTATCAAACGCCTTACTGAAGTCCATGTATATGACAGCGACAGCCCTTCCCTCATCAATTAGCTTTGTCACTTCCTCAAAGAATTCTATTAGGTTTGTAAGACATGACCTTCCCTGCGCAAAACCATGCTGCATATCACTGATAAGTCTATTTTCTTCCAAATGTGAATAGATCCTATCCCTCAGTATCTTCTCCAACAGTTTGCCTACCACTGACGTCAAGCTCACAGGTCAAAAATTCCCTGGATTATCCATGCTACCCTTCTTAAACAAAGGGACAAGATTAGCAATTCTCCAGTCGTCCGAGAACTCACCCGTGCTCAAGGATGCTGCAAAGATATCTGTTAAGGCCCCAGCTATTTCGTCCCTCGCTTCCCTCAGTGACCTGGGATAGATCCCATCCGGACCTGGGGACTTGTCCACCTTAATGCCTTTTAGAATACCCAAAACTTCCCCCTTCCTTATGCCGACTTGACCTAGAGTATTTAAACATCCATCCCTAGCCTCAACGTCCGTCATGTATCTCTCCTTGGTGAATACCAATGCAAAGTACTCATTAAGAATCTCACCCATTTCCTCTGACTCCACGCATAAATTACCTCTTTTGTCTTTGAGTGGGCCAATCCTTTCTCTAGTTACCCTCTTGCCCCTTTCTATGAATAAAAGGCTTTATGATTTTCCTTAACCCTGTTAGCCGAAGATATTTCATGACGCCTTTTAGCCCTCTTTATTGCGCGTTTAAGATTTGTCCTACTTTCCCGATATTCCTCCAAAGCTTCATCAGTTTTAAGTCGCCTAGATTTTATGTATACTTCCTTTTCATCTTAGCTCGTCTCACAATTCCATCCGTCATCCATGGTTCCCTATTCTTGCCATTTCTATCCCTCATTTTCACAGGGACATGTCTGTCCTGCACTCTAATCAACCTTTCCTTCAAAGACTCCCACATTTCAAATGTGGATTAACCCTTAAACAGCTGCTCCCAATCCACATTCCCTAGCTCCTGCCGAATTTTGTTTTTCTTGGCCTTTCCCCAATTTAGCACTCTTCCTTTAGGGCCACTCTCGTCTTTGTCCATGAGTATTCTAAAACCTATGGAATTGTGATTGCTGTTCCCAAAGTAATCACCGACTGAAACTTCAACCACCTGGCCAGGATCGTTCCCCAATACCAGGTCCAGTATGGCCCCTTCCCGAGTTGGACTATTTACATACTGCTCTAAAAAAACTCTCCTGGATGCTCCTTACAAATTCTGCTCCATCTACGCCTCCAACACTACAATGAGTCCCATTCAATGTTGGGGAAGTTAAAATCTCCCATCACGACCACCCTATTGCTGCTACATTTTTCTATAATCTGTCGACATATTTGTACCTCAACTTCACGCTCGCTTTTGGGAGACCTGTAGTAAAGTCCCAACAATGTTACTGCCCCCTTCCTATTTCTTAGCTCTACCCATATTGCCTCAGTGCTCAAATCCTCCATCGTGCCCTCCTTAATCACAGATGTGATATCATCTCTGACCAGTAATCCAACTTCTCCACCCCTTGTACCTCCCTCTCTATCCCTCCTGAAGCATCTATACCCTGGGATATTTAGTTGCCAGTCTTGCCCTTCCCTCAACCAAGTCTCAATAATACCAATAACATCATATTCCCAGGTACTAATCCAAGCCCTAGGTTCATCTGCCTTACCTGCTACACTTCTTGCATTGAAACAAATGCACCTCAGACCACCTATCCCTTTGCGTTCATCATCTCTTCCCGGTCTTAGTCACATTGAGTTTATTATCTAGTATCTTTCTGGCTTTAGTTGCTGCCTTTTTACTGACCTCTTACTTCCTAATCTGGTTCCCATCTCCCTGCCACATTAATTTAGACCTCCCCAAAAGTGTTAGCAAAAGCACCCCCTAGGACATTGCTTCCAGTCCTGCCCAGGTGTAGACCATCCGATTTGTAATGGTCCCACCAACCCCAGAACCGGTTCCAATGTCCCAAAAATCTGAACCCCTCCCTCCTGCACCATCTCTCAAGCCACGTATTCATTCTGGCTATTCTTGAATTTATACTCTGACTGTCTCGTGGCACTGGTAGCAATCCTGAGATTACTACCTTTGAGGCCCTACTTTTTAACTTATCTCCTAATCCCTAAATTCTGATTGTAGGACCTCATCCCGTTTTTTACCTATATCGTTGGTGCCTATATGCAACAAGACAACTGGCTGTTCACCCTCCCCCTTCAGTATGCCCTGAAAGAATTGTGTTTTCTGGCTTTAAACATTTTTTCACTATTTTGGGACATTTCACCTTTAAGTGGGCGTGATCCGGGGCCTCTACGTCATGACATTTGTGACGTAGAGCATAGGAATGGATTACACATGCGCAAATCGCTTTTCCTTTACTATGCACTCTTTTCGCAACTGCGCATGCGCGGCTTCTCCCGCATGCGCAAAAGACTGTTTTGCCGGTTCACGTCTTAGAATCATAGAATTTACAGTGCAGAAGGAGGCCATTTGGCCCATTGAGTCTGCACCGGCTCTTGGAAAGAGCACCCTACCCAAGCCCACACCACCCTATCCCCATAACTCAGTAACCCCACTCAACCAACACTAAGGCCAATTTTGGACACTAAGGGCAATTTGGAGTGGCCAATCCACCTAACCTGCACATCTTTGAACTGTGGGAGGAAACCGGAGCACCCGGAGGAAACCCACGCGCACACAGTGAGAACATGCAGACTCCGCACAGACAGTGACCCAGCCGGGAGTTGAACCTGGGATCCTGGAGCTGTGAAGCAATTGTGCTAACTACTATGCTACCGTGCTGCCCGTGCTGTCTTCTGGGGAATTGCGCATGTGTGACTCCTTTCTCAAGATGGCGGGCAATCAAGACTGCCGTTTTCCTCTGCTGCAAGTCTACTTTTGCCTCATGGTGAGTATAGGCTCCAGTTTTACCGATTACTTCTGTTGTGTTTACCTTGCAAAAGTTTTTAAACTTGTCCAGGACTGTCTACAAGTCTCTCTTGTCTTGCCCTTTTGAGTGTCTAAAGGAGTTGAAGATTTCTGTTGCACTTTCACCCGCAGTGGTGAGCAGAAAGTTTATCTTCTCAGCATCGGCCACGCCATTTAGGTCGGATGCTACCAGGTAAATCTCAAATCTTTGCTTGAATGCACGCCAGTTGGCACTGAGATTGCCGAGGTACCTGAGCTGCTGAGGAACCGGAATCTCAATCATCTTGCCTGGATGCTGTTGCTGGTAGTCACGGATATGTTGAGTTGAACTATATAGATTCAACAGGCACTCATTGGTACCATGTTGTGTTATGCTTCTTCATGTAGCATAAGCTGCTTCCTGATGTATGCTCTGACAAAGGAAGGTTCAGACTTGGAGATAGGTTTAACACATTTATTGAACAGTAAAGAATTCTCCTACTTGAGTTCGACTCTCCTGCTAATCTTGCTATCTTGCTATAGTAACTCAGTCTAACTAACCAGTCTGCTCTGAGCCATGCGATGGGTGTAATGCTTCTGATCTGCCCCTGTCCTTCACTCTGAGTGTCGCCTGTGGAAAGAGAAAGAGCATGTGTGCCCTGTCCTTTTATATGGGTTGCCCCCTTGTGGTAGTGTCACCTCTGGGTGTCTTGACTGCCCATTGGTTGTGTCCTGTTCTATGTGTTCATTAGCTGTATGTCTGCATGTCATGACATCTCCGGTACTCCCTCCAGTGTTTACATAGTTGTACTGTATTTAAATTAAACCCTTGTGTATTTACAGTGATGCATCTCACCACACTGGTGTTGCCAATTTGCACCGTAGACGCCACTAATATTGCTCCTTTTAATTGGATACTAACATGACAGTTATTAATGATGATATTGCTTTTCAGAGTCGTCAGGTATCAAATGATACCACCACACGGTTTAACCGGATATCGATCAAAGACCCAACAACCAGTTAGTTAGTTCAAGTTCAATGATAGTTTATTTACACACAAGAATTACTTTGACATGCAACATTAAACACGACAAGCTAAATTACACCTAACACTACAACAACCTGTACTTAACTTCAGGTACCCGGCTTTATGCAGAAGAACAAGGCCTTTGTTCAGAACTTGCGTGGCTGGGTCTGGAGAAGTGACTTCGTTTCTGCTGGGCTCAGCTGTCTGGTAGCGATCGTTGTTCTTGAACTTGCTTCTGGTCGTGGTGCTGCAATTGATATCAGGCATAGGCCGGGCTGTGGTAGTATGTATTAGGGGTCATGTGGGACTGGAAGCCCTAATGTCATTGGCTGACAGATCCCGGGTCCTGGTTGGCCGTTGACCTCTAGCTCCGCCCTGAAGGCGGAGTATAAGACGCCGGAGTCCTCCCCCGCAGGCCAGTCTACTATCGAGCTGCGGGGGAACAGACACGCTTAATAAAGCCTCATCGACTTCACTCTATTCGTCTCTCGGAGTCTTTGTGCGCTACAATTTATTAAGCGTGCCTAAAAAGGACTATGGAGCTCAGGATCATCCCGGAATGCCTGAGGATCAGCCCCCACGCAGTGAACGCGGCAGCAGCCTTCAAGCACTGGCAGACTTGTTTCGAGGCCTACCTCAGAACGGCCACCGGCTGGGTCACAGAAGACCAAAAACTGCAGGTCCTGCACTCGAGGTTAAGCACGGAGATTTTCTCCCTCATCGAAGACGCGGAGGATTTCCAGACGGCGTTCGCAGCACTGAAAAGTCTCTATGTGCGCCCAGTTAACCAAATCTACGCTCGCTACCAGCTCGCGACGAGACGGCAAAGTCCCGGAGAATCGATTGACGAATTCTACGCCGCGCTGCTGATTTTGGGACGAGCCTGCAGCTGCCCTTCGGTGAACGCAAATGAACACACGGACATGTTAATGCGCGATGCTTTTGTGGCAGGTATGAATTCCTCCCAAATCCGCCAAAGACTTCAAGAAAAAGAGTCGCTAGGACTCTCAGAGGCACGGGCCCTAGCAGCCTCCCTAGACGTGGCCGCGCGGAATACCCGCGCCTACGGCCCCAACCGCGCGGCAGCCCATTGGGCTTCGTACGTACCCGTCGCGACAAACCCCCCCCCCCGGACACCCCACAGGCTTGCGCGGTCCAAACGCCAAGTCGCACCGGGGGCGCCCGCTGCTATTTCTGCGGCCAGGCGAAACACCCCCGGCAGCGCTGCCCGGCCCGCGCAGCAATCTGCAAGAGCTGCGGGAAAAAGGGCCATTTCGCGGTGGTGTGCCGGTCCCGCGAGGTCGCCATTGTCCCGGGAGAACAGGGAGCCCTGCACGCCGCCTATGCTCCCCAACCCCCCCAGCGCCCCATGTATGACCCGCAGGCGCAGCCACTCTGGGTCCCGACCGCCGCGGTCCCGGGAGAACAGGGAGCCCTGCACGCCTCTTACGCTCCCCAACCCCCCCCCCCCGCGCCCCATGTATGACCCGCCGGCGCTACCACTTTGGGTCCCGACCACCGCTCTCCCCGGAGAAGAGGGAGTTCTGCGCGGCTCTAACGCCCCCCAAACCCCCCTCCACCCCGCGCCCCACGTATGACCCGCCGGCGCTACCAATTTGGGTCCCGACCACCGCTGTCCCCAGAGATGAGGGAGCCCCGCGCGTTCCTAATGCTCCCAACCCCCCAACGCCCCATGTGCGACCCGCAGACGCCGCCATTTTGGGTCCCGGCCACCACGAGGGGAGGAAGGGCGCTGCCATCTTGGACCACCCCAGACCTGTACGACGCAGGGGGTGGCCATTTTGTCCACCCCCGCCGCCATCTTGTGACCCCCCAGCCATGTGCGATGTATGGGGGCAGCCATTTTGTTCATCCCCGACGCCATCTTGGACGGCAACAACGGACCCCAGTGTCGCCGGTTCCACGGGGTTCGAGGAAGACGCTCCACTACTACAACCACGTCTCGCTTCAATAACGCTCGACCAAGCTCGGCCCCGGACATTCCAGACGACGACGACAACGGTGCTAATAAACGGGCACGAGACACCATGCCTAGTCGACTCCGGGAGCACGGAGAGCTTTATCCACCCCGACACGGTAAGACGCTGTTCCTTGACCACCTATCCCAGCGCACAAAAGATTTCCCTAGCTGCAGGATCCCACTCCGTACAGATCAAAGGTCTCTGCATAGTTGCCCTAACGGTGCAGGGGAGGGAGTTCAAAAACTACAAACTACACGTCCTTCCCCAACTCTGCGCCCCCACATTACTGGGATTAGATTTCCAGTGCAATCTACAGAGCCTTACCTTCAAATTCGGCGGCCCAATACCCCCACTCACTATCTGCGGCCTCGCAACCCTCAAGGTGCAACCCCCGTCCTTGTTTGCGAACCTCACCCCGGATTGTAAACCCGTCGCCACTAGGAGCAGATGGTACAGCGCCCAGGACCGGACCTTCATTCGGTCCGAAGTCCAGCGGCTACTAAAGGAAGGCATAATCCAGGCCAGCAATAATCCCTGGAGAGCACAGGTGGTAGTAGTGAAGACAGGGGAGAAACAAAGGATGGTCATAGACTATAGCCAGACCATCAACAGGTACACACAACTAGACGCGTACCCTCTCCCCCGCATATCCGACATGGTCAATCGGATTGCCCAATATAAAGTCTTCTCCACCGTGGACCTCAAGTCCGCCGACCATCAGCTCCCCATCCGCCCAAGTGACCGCAAGTACACAGCCTTCGAGGCAGACGGGCGATTATACCATTTCCTAAGGGTCCCATTTGGCGTCACAAACGGGGTCTCGGTCTTCCAACGGGAGATGGACCTAATGGTTGATCAACATGGGTTGCGGGCCACGTTCCCGTATCTCGACAATGTAACCATCTGCGGCCACGACCAGCAGGACCACGACGCCAACCTCCAAAAATTCCTCCAGACCGCCAAAGCCTTGAACCTCACGTACAACGAGGACAAGTGCGTTTTTAGCACCAACCGGCTAGCCATCCTGGGCTACGTAGTGCGCAATGGGATAATAGGCCCCGACCCCGAACGTATGCGCGCCCTCATGGAATTTCCCCTCCCGCACTGCTCAAAAGCCCTGAAACGCTGCCTGGGTTTTTTTTCATACTATGCCCAGTGGGTCCCCCAGTACGCAGACAAGGCCCGCCCCCTAATACAGACCACGACCTTCCCTCTGTTGACAGAGGCTTGCCAGGCCTTCAGCCGCATCAAAGCGGATATCGCAAAGGCCACGATGCGCGCTATCGATGAGTCCCTCCCCTTCCAGGTCGAGAGCGACGCCTCCGACGTAGCTCTAGCGGCCACCCTTAACCAAGCGGGCAGACCCGTGGCCTTTTTCTCCCGAACCCTCCACGCTTCAGAAATCCGCCACTCCTCAGTGGAAAAGGAAGCCCAAGCTATAGTGGAAGCTGTGCGACATTGGAGGCATTACCTGGCTGGCAGGAGATTCACTCTCCTCACCGACCAATGGTCGGTAGCCTTCATGTTCGATAATGCACTGTGGGGCAAAATCAAAAACGACAATCTTAAGGTGGAGGATCGAGCTCTCCACCTTCAACTACGAGATCTTGTATCATCCCGGAAAGCTGAACGAGCCGTCCGATGCCCTATCCCACGGCACATGTGCCAACGCACAAATTAACCGCCTCCAAACCCTCCACGAGGACCTCTGCCACCCGGGGTTCACTTGGTTTTTCCACTTTATCAAGTCCCGCAATCTCCCATACTCTTTAGAGGAGGTCCGTACAGTCACAAGAAACTGACTCATCTGCGCAGAATGCAAACCGCATTTTTTCAGGCCGGATGGTGCGCACCTGATTAAGGCTTCCCGCCCCTTTGAACGCCTCAGTCTGGATTTCAAAGGGCCCCTCCCCTCCACCGACCGCAACACATACCTCCTTAATGTGGTGGACGAGTACTCTCGCTTCCCATTCGCCATCCACTGCTCTGACATGGCCGCGGCCACAGTCATTAAAGCCCTGAACACCATATTCACACTGTTTGGTTGCCCCGCATACGTCCACAGCGACAGGGGGTCCTCTTTCATGAGTGACAAGCTGCGCCAGTTCCTGCTCAGCAACGGGATAGCCTCAAGCAGGACGACCAGCTACAACCCCCGGGGGAACGGGCAAGTAGAGAGGGAGAAAGGCACGGTCTGGAAGACCGTCCTACTGGCCCTACGGTCCAGGGACCTCCCAGTTTCATGGTGGCAGGAGGTCCTCCCGGACGCTCTCCACTCCATCCGGTCGCTATTGTGTACGAGCACTAATCAAACGCCTCATGAGAGTCTCCTTGTCTTCCCTAGGAAGTCCTCCTGTGGAACGTCGCTGCCGACCTGGCTGGCGGCCCCAGGACCCATCTTGCTCCGAAAGCATGTGCGGGCACACAAGGCAGACCCGTTGGTCGAAAGGGTTCACCTCCTCCACGCGAACCCGCAGTATGCTTACGTGGAGTACCCCGACGGCCGACAGGACACGGTCCCCCTGCGAGATCTGGCGCCCGCCGGCAACACACACACCCCCCCCGACACCATTCACCCAACCCCCCCCCTTCCTGCCACCGCCGCACCCCGCGACCGCCCCTTCCCAGGAGGATCAGTCCTCCTCCCAGGCCCGACCAGGAATAAAGCCCAAGCTGAAACCATAAGTCTCCCGGAGACGACAACACCGGAACAAGCACCACCACCACCACCGGGGCCGAGGCGATCGACACGGACGACCAGACCGCCCGACCAACTCGTGGCGTCGATCTAAATCAATATATGGACTTTTCACAAGAACATTTTGCTTTTCTCCCGATACCTTCTGTGAATAGTTGAAACAGGACAAAATTGTACATACTGTATTGCCATATGAATGTTTTCCTCCCAGGACCAGCCCTGTAAACCCTTACCACCATGCGAAGCATCATCCCGCCGGGTTCATTTTTGACAAGGGGTGAATGTGGTAGTATGTATTGGGGGTCATGTGGGACTGGAAGCCCTAATGTCATTGGCTGACAGATCCCGGGTCCTGGTTGGCCGTTGACCTCTAGCTCCGCCCTGAAGGCGGAGTATAAGAAGCCGGAGTCCTCCCCCGCAGGCCAGTCTACTATCGAGCTGCGGGGGAACAGACACGCTTAATAAAGCATCATCGACTTCACTCGGAGTCTTTGTGCGCTACACGGGCCAAGAGAGTGCTGGTGCGCCGGGCCAAAAGAGACCGAACACATGACAATGTCTCTTTTTATCCTTTGGGGGTTTCGCGCTCTTTTGGGCGGTCCTTAGCTTTGGACCCAATAATTCGGCAGCCTTCGATTACTGTCTTCGATTTTAGCCAATAAAGGGGCGGGTGCCTTGATGGCTGGGCATGCCCTGAGCAGTCATTGACATACATACATACATACATACATACAGTGCAGAAGGAGGCCATTCGGCCCATCAAGTCTGCACCGACCCACTTAAGCCCTCACTTCCACCCTATCCCCGTAACCCAATAACCCCTCCTAACCTTTTTTGGTCACTAAGGGCAATTTATCACAGCCAATCCACCTAACCTGCACGTCTTTGGACTGTGGGAGGAAACCGGAGCACCCGGAGGAAACCCACGCAGACACGGGGAGAACGTGCAGACTCCGCACAGACAGTGACCCAGCGGGGAATCGAACCTGGGACCCTGGCGCTGTGAAGCCACAGTGCTAATCACTTGTGCTACCGTGCTGCCCTTGGCTGTTTGGGCTTCCTGGGTGGAGGGAGTGGCGCCGATGAGTCTGGATCTGTATCTGATACCTGAGTACAAGTCTTTTGTTCTGGGGAAATGGGCCATTAGAATGCAAATCGGCTGGGGGTTTCGATAGTGCCTGGTTATCTAGTGGCAAATATACACTTAAGCTCTGAGTTTGTCTGGATCCTGCATTGGCCATATTTCCCGTGATTCTTTGCAAGTGGCCATGTTTCCCTTTGAAAGTGGCCATCCCAGATTGCTACATCGCGGAACTGAGTTGCTGTTCTCGGGCCTGCCTGGCAATAACTAGCATTGCAAATGGTTATCTTGTGGACAGACTCAGTGGTTGATTAATGGTTCGGGTAGATGTCTTCAATAAAATTGAACAATGCTGTCATATTGTACATATTGCCATTTAAAATAATCAAATCAAAGAATAAAGGAAAATTCAAAAAAAGCATCGTGCCACCAGCATCTGAAAAGAGAAATAAATGTTTTTAAATAAATAAATAAAATGGTTGAATGCTTTTTGACAAAGGGTCTCCACCCAAGACAATAGCAACTTTTTGCCTTATCTCTGCTGTTCTATGTGATCCTGCTGTGTATTTACAACATTTTATTTTATTATTCCAGATTTCCAGTATTTGAAATTTTTTTCCTTCTCTTTTGCTCCGGATTAATGTTTGGTAAGTTTTACTTGCCTGCTGTATAATATAACGGCCCTTCGTTTTTGGTTAGTTTGAAGTAACGTGTCAATTCAAGATATGTGAAAAAAAGGAACGGCAGCACCTTTCGGCGTGGACCCCATGTAGAAATGAATAGGCTGAAGTTATTCATTCTGTTCAAAGAAACAAGACCTCTGTGCCATTGTGATAGAACTTTTGCAGAAGGCTAACCCCACATTTTGAGAGTTTTAAGGTGCAACAGCATTATGGCTTGCCCCTCATGGCAGCATGGTAGCACAATGAAGCATTGTTGCTTCACAGCACCAGGGACCCAGGTTCAATTCCCGGCTTGGGTCACTGTCTGTGCGAGTCTGTACGTTCTCCTCATGTCTGCGTGGGTTTCCTCCGGGTGCTCTGGTTTCCTCCCAGAAGTCCCGCGCCCCACAAGATCCATCCGACATCTTCTTGCGGGGCGGCCTCGGGGAGGACGGCATCCATGCATGCGTGGGTTGGCGCCGGCCAACCCGCACATGCGCGGGTGACGCCAGTTACGCGGGGCCGGCTGCGTCAATTACGCGGCGCCGCTTTTACGCAGCACCAATGCCCGCCGCGCGCTGACGACGCTGCTTTCGCAACACGCCCCCCCGAGTTTCTCGTGGCCCCGATCCTAGCCCATTATCGGGCCCTGAATCGGTCGAGATCAGGGCCGTTTCGCGCCGTGTTGAACCTCAACGTTGTTCACGACGGCGTGGGCACTTAGTCGCGGGAGCGGAGAATCGCGCCCATGCTTGTTAGGTGAATTGGACATTCTGAATTGTCCCTCAGTGTACCCGTGCAGTGTGGCGACTAGGGGATTGTCACAGTAATTTCATTGCAGTGTTAATGTAAGCCTACTTGTGACAATAATAAAGATTATTATAATATTATTATTTTGGCTGGACAATTCAGGCAGTTTCTATCAGCATCAGTTACTTTACAAGCTGTTAAGTTTGTTTTTGCCATTGTCAGTGCAATACACAAAGTGAGTTAACTCACAGAAATGTTAGAGATAATGCAGACGTTAATTGTTTGTTAGTATGTAGCAAATTTGTGAGATCTTGTTAATGAGGCATACACTGTGTTTGTCAGTGTTCTGCAATTGTCTATTAGAAATAAGCAGGAGTAATGCACCGTGATGGACAGGCCAATTCGAAGAAGCATGCTAAATTTCCTTCAGCACAGTTTCATTGCACTAATCGCCAACATCTGAAGCAGGCATTATATCCATAGACGGAGCTAGAGAAGGATGAGGGCTAAGCAGAGTAAGAGTGAGCATAGCTAGAAGTCGATTTTGATATGAGTTTGGACTTCACAGAGGAGCAGTGTACTCTTTAATGGAACATGGATGTCACTGGCTGGCCAACATTTATTACTCGTCACTAATTGCCCATTTAAGAGTCAGCCACAATACTGTGTATCTGGAGTCACATATAGGCCAGACCAGGAAAGAACGGCAGATTTTTCCCCTAAAAGACATTAGTGAACCAGATGAATTTTTATGACAATTGGCAATGATTTCATGGTCAACGTTAGACTTTTAATTCAAGGTTTTTATTCAATTCAAATTCCACCATCTGCTATGGTGCGATTCGAACCGAGATTCCCAGAGCATTGCCTTGGGTCTCTGGACGACTCACTGTGTTAAAGGGTGGGGGTGGGAGGGAGCGTCAAAACGTTTAAGAAGTATTTAGGGGCTGGATTCTCCTGTCCCCTAGCCACTTGTTTCTCACCAGCGTGCCGTTCGCTGGCAGTGGGATTCTATCTTCCTGCCACTTGTCAATGGGATTTTCCATTGAAGCCACCCCACGCCATCGGGAACCCCATTGACAAGGGTGCAATGCGAAGGCATACAAGGCTATGTGCCAAGTGCTGGAAAATTAGATTAGAATACTTTGGTGGTTTTTTTTGAGCAGTGCAGATATGATGGGCTGAAGGGCCTTTTCTGTGCTGTTGACCTCTAGGACTCTCCTAGTCCAGTGACAATACCTCCACACAGTTTGCCAAGGATACACAGTCTGCACAGGATGCACCTGAACAGAGCCAGGACTGAATTCCTTGTGGGGTGTTTTGCCGATGCTATTGAGGGAGAGGTTTAAACTAACTCGGCGGCAGGGGGTGCGAATCAGGAGATAACATTAGAGAGGAGTGCAAAGATGCATGAAATACTCAGAGAGGTAGAAAGCACTAGGGTAGGGAATAGTAAGTTAATACATGGGATAAGAGTAAAGGAGAAAGAAATAGAGGTTAAATCAGGGTTTATGTGCATGCATGTGAATGCATGGAGCATGGTAAACAAGATTGGTGAGTTATAGGCACAGATTGCCTTGTAGTTGTGAATGTAACAGAGACCTGGCCTGGAAAAGGGCAGGCTAAAGAGCCCTGGCTACAAGGTATTGAGGAAAGGTAAGAAAGGAAAAAAAGAGGAAGGGTGGTGGTATTGATTAAAGTGAGCATTGCAGTGCTGGAGAAAGAGGATGTCCCAGAGGGGTCAAGGACAGAACTAAGGAACAAAAAGAGGGCAATTGCATTGTTTGGTGTAATCTACATATCACCAATTAGTGGTAAGGATGTGGAGAAACAAATTTGCAAGCAGATTACAGATAGGTGCAAATACTATAGAGTAGTTATAATGGGGGACTTTAATTATCCAAATTTAGACAGGGACAGTGGCAGTGTAAAGGGCAGAGAACAGCAAGAGTTTCTGGAGCATGTTCAGGAAGCTTTTCGACAGCAGTATATACCCAGTCCAACCATTTTGATTGGGTGGCTTGATAGTAAAGTCCCGTGGTTCGGCCCCTCTCCCCCCTGCAATGCAATTCAATTCCCCCCCCCCCCCCCCGGCAGCACAATTCAGCCCCGCTGGGATTTTCTGCATCCCCCCCTTCTCCGCCAATACAAGGATAACTCGACCCCCTATCACCAGAGTCCCCTTAAATTAAGAGACATCTCACAGAGACCCCCTAAAGAAAGAGACCCCTCCACACAGATCTGCCAGAAGAGAGACCCAGGTTTGAAGGTCCCCTCCAATAGAGAGATTCCTGTCGGGAAGTCCTCCCGAGAGAGACCTCTGTCTGGAAGATAGAGAGCAGTCCAGAGAGAGACAAAAAAAATCTCTACTTTAAAACCCATCTGAACAATACACCTGCTAGCTCAGGCACAGGAAGCAGTACCTGTCAATTCCTGGGAAGTGAAAACCAGTCAGCTGGGTTTAAACCCCTTAGATCTTTGATCTGCAAGACACTCATTCATTTTTCTTTGAAATTGATTTTACTAGACTGTGATTATTGGCTTCCACACATACCCAGCTGTCAGCATTGTTCCATTCATCTCCCTTCATGGTTGAGTAACTTTGAAGTGGTCAGCTGTGAAACTAGTGCAATGTTTATAAATGAGTTAAGTGTTTTTCATTCATCTCCCTTCATAGGCAGTACTGCCTTGGCATTGCTCCCATGGAGATAAGGGATGCCACAGTGGGGGGAATTTAATGATGGGGTGGGAATTGCATGGGTGGGGGTGGGTAATTCCGTGGTTCCTTTTTTCTATTTTTATCTTTCATATATTGAGGTGCCCTCTTTCAAGCCCCCCCCCCCCCCCCCCCACCCACCCAGCTGCCAACATGAGATTGTGGGGCCCGCTCCTTTCACTTTTCTTTTCAGAGTGGCTAAAGATATGTGGGAAAACCCAGCAGAGCAGCCGGCAGACCACATTCCACTTTTCCCACCTGAGCTGACACTCAAAAAAAGTTGGAAAATTCCAACCTACGAGAGTAATGACAATCCAAATCAATTTGCACTCCAGCAGAAGTTATGGGCCATTGTTCCATCTCCGCCTCCCTCCTGCTCCTCCTTGAGCTTGTCCTGCTCCTTGTGACCTCAATTCTCTCTCCAAGTCATTCTGGCTTCCAAGAGGGATAGCTTCTAATGTCTGGGAGAAACTAATTTGTGCAAATGCCTTTAAATCAGCAATAACTCTTTGAGCACTTGCCTATAAACTTGCTCAACTTTAACAACTATAAAAAGAAACAGTTGTGGCATTGAACCAACAGTCAGAAGAAATTAACCAATAACTAGACTGCAAGGAGTTCATTTTCCCTTGAAATAGTGAGTCCTTTCTTCCTGCTGAATAGAAGAGAAACAGTGGCGCCCTAGTATTGACACTGGACTTGTAATCCAGAGACCCAGCGTAATGCTCTGGGGGCCTGGGTTCGTTTCCCACCAGGGCAGTTGGTGGAATTTGAATTCAATAAAAATCTGGAACTAAAAGTCTAATGATGACCATGGAGCCATTGTTGATTGTTGTAAAAAACCCTCTGTTTCACTAATGTCCTTCAGGGAAGGAAATCTGTCATCCTTACCTGGTCTGGCCTACATGGGACTCCAGATCCACAGCAATGTGATTGATTCTGAAACGCCCTCAGGGATGGAGGCAATAAATGTGAGAATTCCACCCAATGTACACAAAACATCTTACATAGAATCAAGTATATTTTACAGCGCAGAAACAAGTCCTAAAAAGAGCTTACCCTCCACCCTATACTCACAAAAATTCATCTCACCCTGTTACCAACATTTTCTATTCCTTTCTATTCCCTCAGATACTCATCTAGCTTCCTCTTAAATGTGCTATTTTCCTCAATTACTCCTGATGGAGTAAACTCCACAGTCTCACAATTCTTTGAGGAAAGTGCTTTCTCCTGAGTTTCTTGCATATTGTCTTTTTTTACTGTCTATCTTACATTGATCACCTCTTGTTTGAGTTAACTCGCAAGTGGAATCATCCTCTCCACATCAGCCCTTTAAAATCCCATCATAATCTCAAGAGTTCCAACACAACTAGACCTTTCCTTCCAGCCGCTATCAAGAGATGCTATTAGAGACACACGTCCTGGATCAAGTCGGTAACATGAGCCCTGTTTTGAATGTGCTTCAATACCCAATGACCTGCACACTGACATCCATGACTAAAGAAGAGGCAGAGCCAATTTGTTTAATTGCGGAGGATTCATTCAAGTGGAATGTACCATTCACAGCATGCATTTTGTCATTTGTCGAGCTGTAGGAGCTGCTTAGCCTTTCATCAGCAGAAAGCGCTACTGTTCAATGCACAATGGTGTATAACCCCTGTCAGAAAGCATGTATGGCTGATTGTTTGTGAGTCTCCTTTGAAGCATCCTTATGGAATTGAGCAGTTTTTGAGGTGCAGAACAGATTCCAGAATTGAATCTTGGGGTCACAGTAATTATCGACACTGGATTTCTTGCATCCTCAACCTGGTGAGCTGGTCCAAGATATCTGTTTGGTGCAATGCAGCTTGCTTGCAAGTCTCCAATTGGGGAACGTGTGGTGGTGGGGCTTGTGCGGGTAGAGGTTGATGGGTAATGAGCGGACGCTGGTGCTGCACCTCTTCACATCAAAATGGGTGAGTGACTAATGAGAATCATCGAATTTACAGTGCAGAAGGAGGCCATTAGGCCCATCGAGTCTGCACTGACCCCTGGAAAGAGCACCCTACTTAAGCCCGCACCTCCACCCTACCTCTGTAACCCAGTAACCCAACCTAACCTTTTGGACACTAAGGGGCAATTTAGCATGGCCAATCCACCTAATATGGGACCGGAACCAATGTTCTCGGGGGGGTGTTTGCTAGTGCAGTTGGGGAGAGTTTAAACTAATGTGGCAGGGGGATGGGAACCGATGTAGGAAGTCAGTGGGGACGGAAACAAAAGGCAGGAAGGGAGAGTGTGTAAAGCATGACCAGAGAAAGCAGGGCAGAGAGCAAGGAAAGTCTACATTAAACTGCATTTATTTCAATGCAAGGGGCCTGACGGGCAAAGCGGATGAACTCAGGGCATGGATGGGCACATGGGACTGGGATATTATAGCTATGACTGAAACATAGCTAAGGGAGGGGCAGGACTGGCAGCTCAATGTTCCGGGGTACAGATGCTATAGAAAGGATAGAACAGGAGGTAAGAGAGGAGGGGGAGTGGCGTTTTTGATTAGGGAGAACATTACGGCAGTACTTAGAGGGGATATATCCGAGGGTTCGCCCACTGAGTCTATATGGGTGGAACTGAAAAATAAGAAGGGAGAGATCACCTTGATAGGACTGTACTACAGGCCCCCAAATAGTCAGCGGGAAATTGAGGAGCAAATATGTAAGGAGATTACAGATAGCTGCAAGAAAAATAGGGTGGTAATAGTAGGGGACTTTAACTTTCCCAACATTGACTGGGACAGCCATAGCATTAGGGGCTTGGATGGAGGGAAATTTGTTGAGTGTATTCAGGAGGAATTTCTCATTCAGTATGTGGATGGACCGACTAGAGAGGGGGCAAAACTTGACCTCGTCTTGGGAAATAAGGAAGGGCAAGTGACAGAAGTGTTAGTGAGGGATCACTTTGGGACAAGTGACCATAACTCCATTAGTTTTAAGATAGCTATGGAGAATGATAGGTCTGGCCCAAGAGTCAAAATTCTTAATTGGGGCAAGGCAAATTTTGATGGTATCAGACAGGAACTTTCAGAGGTAGATTGGGGGAGACTGTTGGCAGGCAAAGGGTCGGTTGGTAAATGGGAGGCTTTTAAAAATGTGTTAACCAGGGTGCAGGGTAAGCACATTCCCTTTAGAGTGAAGGGCAAGGCTGGTAGAAGTAGGGAACCCTGGATGACTCGAGATATTGAGACTCTGGTCAAAAAGAAGAAGGAGGCATATGACGTACATAAACAACTGGGATCAAGTGGATCCCTTGAAGAGTATAGAGATTGTCGAAATAGAGTTAAGAGGGAAATCAGGAGGGCAAAAAGGGGACATGAAATTGCTTTGGCAAATAATGCAAAGGAGAATCCAAAGAGATTCTACAGATACATAAAGGGGAAAAGAGTAACTAGGGACAGAGTAGGGCCTCTTAAGGATCAACAAGGACATCTATGTGCAGAGCCACAAGAGTTGGGTGAGATCCTGAATGAATATTTCTCATCGGTATTCACGGTGGAGAAAGGCATGGATGTTAGGAAACTAAGGGAAATAAATAGAGATGTCTTGAGAAGTGTGCATATTACAGAGGAGGAGGTGCTAGAAGTCTTAAAGCGCATCAAGGTAGATAAATCCCCGGGACCTGATGAAATGTATCCCAGGATGTTGTGGGAGGCTAGGGAGGAAATTGCGGGTCCCCTAACAGAGATATTTGAATCATCGGCAGCCACAGGCGAGGTGCCTGAAGATTGGAGAGTGACGAATGTTGTGCCCTTGTTTAAGAAGGGCAGCAGGGAAAAGCCTGGGAACTACAGACCGGTGAGCCTAACGTCTGTAGTAGGTAAGTTGCTAGAAGGTATTCTGAGAGACAGGATCTACAAGCATTTAGAGAGACAAGGATTGATTCGGGGCAGTCAGCATGGCTTTGTGCGTGGAAAATCATGTCTCACAAATTTGATTGAGTTTTTTGAGGGGGTGACCAAGAAGGTAGATGAGGGCAGTGCAGTAAACGTTGTCTACATGGACCTTTGACAAGGTACCGCATGGTAGGTTGTTGCAGAAGGTTAAAGCTCACGGGATCCAGGGTGAGGTTGCCAATTGGATTCAAAATTGGCTGGACGACAGAAGGCAGAGGGTGGTTGTAGAGGGTTGTTTTTCAAACTGGAGGCCTGTGACCAGTGGTGTGCCTCAGGGATCGGTGCTGGGTCCACTGTTATTTGTGATTTATATTAATGATTTGGATGAGAATTTAGGAGGCATGGTTAGTAAGTTTGCAGATGACACCAAGATTGGTGGCACAGTGGATAGTGAAGAAGGTTATCTAGGATTGCAACGGGATCTTGATCAATTAGGCCAGTGGGCCGACGAATGGCAGATGGAGTTTAATTTAGATAAATGTGAGGTGATGCATTTTGGCAGATCGAATCAGGCCAGGACCTACTCAGTTAATGGTATGGCGTTGGGGAGAGTTATAAAACAAAAAGATCTAGGAGTACAGGTTCATAGCTCCTTGAAGGTGGAGTCGCAGGTGGACAGGGTGGTGAAGAAGGCATTCGGCATGCTTGGTTTCATTGGTCAGAACATTGAATACAGGAGTTGGGACGTCTTGTTGAAGTTGTACAAGACATTGGTACGCCCACACTTGGAATACTGTGTGCAGTTATGGTCACCCTATTATAGAAAGGATATTATTAAACTAGAAAGAGTGCAGAAAAGATTTACTAGGATGTTGCCGGGACTTGATGGTTTGAGTTATAAGGAGAGGCTGGATAGACTGGGACTTTTTTCCCTGGAGCGCAGGAGGCTTAGGGGTGATCTTATAGAGGTCTATAAAATAATGAGGGGCATAGATAAGGTAGATAGTCAACATCTTTTCCCAAAGGTAGGGGAGTCTAAAACTAGAGGGCATAGGTTTAAGGTGAGAGGGGAGAGTTTCAGAAGGGCCCAGAGGGGCAATTTCTTCTCAGAGGGTAGTGAGTGTCTGGGATGGGCTGCCAGAGGTAGTAGTAGAGGCGGGTACAATTGTGTCTTTTAAAAAGCATTTAGATAGTTACATGGGTAAGATGGGTATAGAGGGTTATGGGCCAAGTGCGGGCAACTGGGACTAGCTTAATGGTAAAAACTGGGCGGCATGGACTGGTTGGGCCGAAGGGCCTGTTTCCATGCTGTAAACTTCAATGATTCTATGATTCTATGATTCTATGCACATCTTTGGATTGTGGGAGGAAACCGGAGCACCCGGAGAAAACCCACACAGACACAGTGCAAACTCCACACAGTCACCTGAGGCTGGAATTGAACCTGGGTCCCTGGAGATGTGAGGCAATAGTGCTAACCACTGTGTCACAGTGCCACCCAATGCAATAGAGTTTTGTGAATAGGTGCTGGCAGCACACCAGGGTTACTCTTGTCTTCTCATGTACACCACACAAGTGCACACATGCTTTGGAAGTAAGTGTAAATGACTGAAGACAAATTAAATAATAAAAAAAATCTTGACTACAATAAGCAAGGTACTGTGGATGCTGGAATCTGAAACAGAATGCTGTAAAAACCCAGCAGGTCTGGCAGTATCCATAGGAAGAGTGGACGTTTCAAGTCCATTATAGCACTAGGAGGATCTCCCACATCGTGGTGGCCTGCTGCGTTCTCCGCAACATCGCGCAGCAGAGGGGCTGGAGGAGGACGAACGCCAGATCTTGTACGATGAGGAGGACACAGGTAAGGGTGAGTATGGGCAGGACATTGGGCCCAGGCAGGCAGAGTAGGGCACTCAATGTGGGCACTTGGGCCAGTGCACACGAGACACTCTAATCACCTCCAGGTTCAATGTCTAGGTGGCACGGACATCCCATTCCACCACCCCCCCACACCCCCTCCAGTCAACCACCCCCTCCCATGAACACCCTCCTTGCACCACCTCTGCCTCTTGTAACCCCTTCCGTGATTCACACCTTAAACCTATGTCCCCTGGTAATTGACTCTTCCACACTGGGAAAAAGCTATTGACTATCCACTGTGTCCATGCCACTCATAATTTTGTAGACTTCTATCAGGTCGTCCCTCAAGCTCCATTGTTCCAGTGAGCGTTTATCCAACCTATTCTCATAGCTAATGCCTTTTATACCAGGCAATATCCCGGTTAACCTCTTCTGTACCCTCTCCAAAGTCTCCACATCCTTCTGGTAATATGACGACCAGAATTGAATACAATATTCAAAGTGTGGCCTAACTCAGATTCTATACAGCTGCAGCATGACTTGCCAATTTTTATACTCAATGCCCCATACAATGACGGCAAGCCTTCTTGACTACCTTCTCCAATTGGATTACCACTTTCAGTGACCTGTGGACCTGTACACCTAGATCCCTCTGCCTGTCAATACTCTTAAGGGTTTTGCCTATTTCCCACCTGTATTGGACCTTCCAAAATGCATTACCTCACATTTGTCTGGATTAAACTCCATCTGCCATCTCTCGTCCAAGCCTCCAAATGATCTAAATCCTGCTGTATCCTCTGACAGTCCTCATCGTTATCCTCAATTCCATCAACCTTCGTATCGTCCACAAAATTACTAGTCAGACCAGTTCCATTTTCCTTCAAATCATTTATATATACTGCAAACAGCAAAGGTCCCAGCACTGATCCCTGTGGAACACCTCTAGTCACAGCCCTCCATTCAGAAAAGCACCCTTTCACTGCTACTCTCTGTCTTCTATGACCGAGCCATTTCTGTTTCCATCTTGTCAGCTCACCTCTGATCATATGTGACATCACCTTCTGTACCATTCTGCCATGAGGGACCTTGTTAAAGCCCTTACTGAAGTCCATGTAGACAACATCCACTGCCCTACCTTCATCAATCATCTACGTCACTTCCTCGAAAAACTCAATCACGTTAGAGAGACACGGCCCCCCCCTTCACAAAACCATCCTGCCTCTCACTAATACTTCCTCTTGCTTCCAAATGCTCGAAGAATCCTCTGAGATTTGCGTCAGAGACGGGGGATACCAGAAGAGCCCGCCTCATTGCCAGATGATCCTGCAAGACACAAGACATGACGTGTGATTGGATTGCTGGTTGGGGTGGTGGGTGGTGATGGAGGGGGGAGGGGTGTGGAGATGGTGGGGGTGGACGGGGGCAGTGTGTGTTGTGGGGGTGGTGGTTGGGGAAGGAGGTGCGGGGGTGCTGACAGTGAAGGGGGAGAGGTGGATGTGGTGTGGGGTTGGTGGAGGGGTGTTGCTAACTTTGGTTGGCTCTTAATTCATTGCCCGTTGGGTCTTTATTGAATTTGCTCTGTTTCTATAACCTTTGCTCTAGAGTCGCCAGGTATCTTTATGATACCGCCACAAGGTTCAAGTTAAAGTACTGATCAATAACTCGACACACCAATTAGTAAGATTCAAATCAAAACACATTTATTATACACAGTCAATCGCTACTCATGCATAAACTCTACTTTCTAGACTATTCTCTATCACTAAAACGCCTATACTTAGCTTCGGAACTGGCCCACCAGGTCAGGGGAACAAATGGCCTTTCATTCGATCTGAGTCTGCAGGATTCAGAAGCTGGTATGGATTGTTAGCTAGGAGCGCCTATCTCGTAGCGTGCGTGACTGGGGACTTACTTGGTTGATGCAGCAGCTTAGGCAGTTCACTCTCAAAGGTTGATTCGAGTTGCTGAGTGACCCTGCAAAGAAGAATGATTTGAACTTGGGGACTCTACTTTATAGTCCCCAGGGGCTTCCCTCCCCTTTGGGTGGACCCCGTACCTGGTTCCAAGTGATTGGACTGCGTTCCGATACTTGGATCGATTTCTCCAATACTGGAGCCATTCCCTGATCGCTGGGCGGTCCCTAGGTGTCCGTTGGCCTTCCTTTGTCTTGGCTCCTGCTGGCGCCGAGGAGTCTGGCTTGGCCTTATTCACCTTAAATGTTTCGATTGTTCCCGGGGATCGCTCATTAGTATGCAGATGGCTGTGAGTTTCAGTGCTGTCTGGGTTCTGCAGGTTCTAATACACAGGAGACTTTGCACTTGCTAGTTTTTCCTGGCTTGGCTGAATTTCCCTGCAGTCTTTGCGGATCTCCATTTTAAGTCGGGAAGTGGCCAATCCAGGTGGCTACAGGGGGTGGGGGTGGTGTGGCGGTGGTGGCAGTGGAGGGGGGTTTGTGGAGGTGGTGGCATGAGAGGGGGAGGTTGTGTGGGGCTGGTGTGGGGGCAGTGATACACATACCGTGGGGAACCTCAACTCAGCGGGGTCTGACTTGCTCGCCTGATGCCATCCTCCACCTTTGTGACTGCCCTCTCCCTGGACCCACTAACCTGGTAAAGTGCCTGCTGCTCTGCTGCGGTTTTGTGATGCTAATCCGGCGGTCCCCCTCCAGTTTTTTCACTCTCCCAGTGGTTGGGGGCCGCCTTCTTCTCCAAACAGTGTTAGGCAGTCAGACGCATGCAGCCAGGGGTGTGTAGCTAGTGGCCTTTGTGTCCAGGGCACCTGACCATGGCCACCGGTATGGGTGCTGTCATGTGGTGCAGGGTGAGGGGCGTGTACACTGCCAGTGGGTGGGGACTGGTCGTCATCCAGGTGGGGAGGAGGGGCTGGTGTTATGGGTGCGTGGAACAGGTCGTGTGGGACATGCAGCCTACTCACCCTGGTCACCCTGAGGTGTTTGTGCAGTTTTTTCAGCACTGCTGTCCAGTCCTGGCGTTGGGGTCCATGATGCTCATGGCATCTACCACCTGCGCCACACCCGCGTTCGGCAGCCGTGGCAGTACCTTCCTACACTCAGGTACAGGATAGCTCGGGTCTCTTTCACAATGCCCAGTAGGGTCTCCAGATCTGCGCTCGCCAACCGGGATGCTGCTGTCCGTGCTGCCATTTTGTTGGCTGGGATGAGTGTGTGTGTGGTGAGTGGAGTGCTAATATGTGGCTGCAGCTTGTCAGCCTCTAGAGTGTCAATCGCGACTCCGGTGTATCCAACGCTGTTTTTCATTGGAATCATACTGGTTGTGGTGAGAGTTTTAAAATTTGTTGTGGACAAATGTAGACCACTGACCCACTCTCCCAATGGTGCCGCCCCACTCTCCCATCCCTCTCTCCCTCCCCCCAACACCCTCGCCCTTCCACCCCTCCTCTCCAAAGCACACTCCCCTCCTTAGCCCAGATCTACCTGTTGCCCAGTGCCCCCCCAGTGATCCTCGGCGTGCTTAGCCTTCCTTGCTCTACCGCTGCGTCTAGGTATATCCCCAGGATGCACATCAGAGGTGGAGGCAGCCAGATGCTTACTGCGTCCTGTGGCCTTTGATGCCCCTCACGGGTGTCCTCTGGGGTCTCTAGCCAGAGGGCCCCGGTGCACGTGGCGCTCTGTTCCTGGTGCTGACTGTAAGACACGGCGTCATCAGAGGGATGGAACTCGGGGAAGCTGGTGGCCACCATTGCCACTCCATAGGATGGGTCCGGGTTGGCACCCAGTGCACCTTCCTCCCAGTTGGTGCCCATAGGGCCCAGGGGTTTACTTCAGAATCGAGGGGCAGCTGGATTGAGTCCCAGCTGCCCCTACATCATCTGGCCCTGCCAACCCTGGGAGCTCCCCAGTGTCTGCACCATGATATCGACACCATCTGCAATGCTGCTCAGTGACAGAGCCATGTTCTGCAGTGCCTTGACAAAGCCCACCTGTGACTGGGACAAACCCCGCAGTGCCTCGGCCATTCCCATTTGAGACCAGCACATGATCCGCAGCTTCTCATCAAGGTCCACCTGGTACTGGGTCATGTCTCCCAGCGAGGCGGACAGTCTACCGAGGCTGTCAGCCATGGCCGTCGTGCGCCAGGCTCTCCACTGCAGCCACCACCCTAACAGTGTTGGCCTTGGTGCCACGCATTGCCAGCACCATGTCCTGCATCCGTAGCCTCTGGGACTCCTCCAATGATCTATGGACCTGCTGGAGTGTTGCTGACATCCCCCTCTGACTATCACGGCCGCACCCTAATGTCTGCATCAGTTCCAGATAAACCTGTTCCACAGGCTCACATCTGACTGGGACCCAGCTGGGTCCTGGGATCTAGCAGACCTCTGGCTGCTATCTCGCCTGGACATTACTGCCTCCACCTGATGTGCATCTGCAACCGTGTGGGGCTCACCAGAATGCGCTCCAGAAGCCTGACCACTAACGTTGCCCACCAAGGCGTGTGTCTCTGCGCCAGTGGAGGATGGGGGGACCAGCTGTGAAGCATCTATGGTGGCATCCTGGGAGCTCTCCTCTGATGTGGTTCTCCTGGGAGGCAAGGGGCGGGGGACCATCCCAGAAGGGCCTTCGCCGTCGGATGGAAGTCATGCGGGAGGATGAACACATGGTCAGTGGGCGTGCTGGATCATTCTCGATGGCATTAACAACCTAAGTGTGACACGATGTCCGGGTGGGGTCCGGGGGGTCCTCACCTCTGTGGCATCCACCAGCCTCCACGTTGGTGACCACTCTGTTTTCGGCCACCCCCATAACCTCCAAGACCGGCTCCTCGAATATGGTGAGGATTCTGATGTCTGGCACGCTGCCACCAACCTGGGCTTTCTCTCAACTTCTCCTGCAGGGACACAGTCAGGGCATCATTAGTCGCACGTGTGGATCACCATGGGGGTCTGGGGAGGAAGGAAGGGTTGGGAGGGGAATGAAGGGTTGGGGGAGGGAAGGAAGGGTTGGGGGGAGGGAACTCACAAGTGCGGCCCAGTGTAGGTCGTTGACCTTCTTGTGCGACTGGAGGCCAGTCCTCCTGGTCATGCTGTCCGAGCTGCCGGCCACTGCCACTTCATCCCAGCCAGCACTGGCTGCCTCGTGGCTCACCCTCCGGGACCCTCGGGGTAACTAGACATCTCTCCTGGCCTCAACTACATCTAAGAGTCTCCCATGGTCCGCGTCTACAAATCTTGGGGCCCGTTGTCTTGGCACATGGCTGCAAGCTGAGTGGGGTTGGCTGTCAGGAGCTGTTTGAGTGCTGTTCAACCTTGTTAGCGGGAGGCTCGCAGTCAATACCTACGGTAAATCAGCTGGTGAGCCATGATTTGCAGCATGAAGCCTGTGGGGCCTCCTTAAGTGGACCAATTAATGTTGCATTGCGGAGCCGGCCTCGATCGGCTGAACGCCAGGAAGCTTGGGGCAGCTCCCGCTCGCTACCACACTTAGAAATATTTCCGGGGAATCTTGCCCTACATTTATTTTCATTCATATGGATAATTGATAGATAGATTCTTGATCAGTAAGGGAATCAAGATTACAGGGAAAGGGCAGGACAGCGGATTGAGGAATGTCGGTCGGATCTGCCAAGATCCGATTGGATGGTGGAGCAGGCTCGAAGAGCCGAATGGCCTCCCCCGGTTCCTATTTCTTATGGTTCACAGCGGCGGAGGAGGCCTGCCATTGGCCGGCAGCGAGATTTTCTGGTCCCACCATTGTTAATGGGGTTTCCCGTGGAATGCACTCCTCACTGCTGTAAAACCAGCGGCGGGGGGGTGCCATTGGCGGTACTGGAAGGTCCCACTGGCATGAACGGCCGGAAAGTTCCAGCCATAGGACATGAGAAAAATAAATTATTTTAATTATTTTAACTGCTTTAAAGTCCAACCAATAGTATGCATTGAACATTGCTATCAGTAGAACATCAATAAGAGCTTTGATTGTGTTAAAAAGGGATGTAATATCTCAATAGTTATTGCTCAAATCTATTTTGGGGTTTTATTTAGTTTTATGAAATAAGGACCTTGTATTTACATATAATGTGATTGTGTCACGCCAAGTATTATGCTTCAGCTTATCACAGTACAGATGACAGTACAAAGGTATTGACTATTCATAAAGGGTTTATACTCATGGCTGGTGCTGGCTCTACCCTGCAGGCTGATAAAATAAAAATAAACTGAACTGAGTACCATCTTTTCGGTAGGGTTTTCTTTATAGGTGTTGCAATGTACTGCTCTTAAGTGGCTCACCTTTGCTTATTCAGTGGTGTTAATTGCCCACTAATTTCAACACTGTTTGTCAGCAGAAGCTAACAGCTGTCTGGCCGCATCATAAAATTTGAGCAAACTTTTACTTTATCAACTTTCCGATAATTATCTTTTCTTATCTTGCAAGCAATTGCAATTGAGGGATGATATGAGCAGGGAAGGGCTGTTTAGCACTTTGGCAATACTAGTTATTGTCGGTTACTGGCGCCAGGATGTCTCTCGGCTATCTGAGTGGCATGGGTTCAGGGCAAAAAAAAACTGCGCAGGCTGAGGTCATGCACAGGTAATTTCCACATGTAACGATCTAAGCATTACACCGTCAAATCAGCCCTCCTGGATCGAGACAACTCTGGTCATTTGATGAAATCTGACTTCTTGAAATCGGGAAACATCTTAAGATTTTAATTGTTTATCTTGTGCTAGTATCATTTAAGCTTTTCTCCATGAGACTGAGATCGCACCTGAGTTCAGACCTAAACCTGACCAGATGCAATAAACTTTTATTGGTGGTTTTAGACTTTGCTTGGAGGTTGAATGATCGAGAATTCAAATACTTTACAACATGTCACTTGAAGCTCAGCACCGGTAGCAATTGGTGCTACCTCCAAAAGATTCACAGCCTGTAGATGGCATTCAGAACTTGTTATTCAGTGTAACTCACTTGGGTTCACTAATTTAAAATCACACAACCATAGATTTTTCTAGCAGAGGAGGCCATTTGGTTCTGCATGTCTGTTTTGCCTCTTTCTCCATATGATTTGGAACATTTATTTCTCAAAAATGAATCCAATTCCTCTTTAAAACTTGCGACATACGGTACAATTCCACTTTCAGTGCAAAAAAAAAAAAAATCTGCCCTCTCACCTTGGAGATGTTAGAACTTTCCCCTAGCTTCATTCAAGCGGTTATTTGAGCCTAGACAATGTGTTCTGACGTGCAATGCAACTGCTTCCTCATTTGCCCAACGCCTGGTGATATCCATTCACTTTCCATGGAGAGCCATTAGTAAGGAGGAAGAGGAATTCTAGCTTTCTTTATTCATGAATGGGAGCATTTATGGCCCACCCCAATTGTCTTTGAGAAGTTGTTGATTATTGTGTCTTGGATCTTAATACAAGCATACCAAGCGCTATGACAAAGGCTTCTTCGTTGAAGAATAACAGAATTCCAGGAGAGCTGATCATTTTTTATCAATTCATTATGGACACCTTCATTGCCCCATCCCTAACTGCACTTGAACTGAATTGCCTGTCAGCCACAGGAGTGGAGTCATATGTAGGGATGGATGGCAGATTTCCTTCCTGAAGAGACTTCACTGTTTTTTTGTGGTGCCTTTTCTAAATGAGACATCAGGGGAGCCAAAGAGCATTGCCAGAGCAACAGGGAGCTCCCCATGAAGAGGTAAAACAGCAAACAATATTTGAAGAGCACAATCAAATTGCTTTCCCAAACCACATTTCAGTGCGTTTCAAAATAGAAATTACACCACTGTTATTTTGAATCGTGAGAAACATACAGAAAATGTAAATGGCTGATTACCCTTTTTCATATTTAAGGCCTTCACTATGAAGTAGTTTGCTCTGAGGAAAACAGTAGCCTGAAGGGAGTCATATCACCATCATCTCACACACAAACAATGTCACCGCACATTTCAACATGATTTATGTTGTGTGTTGGTACACTTTCTTGTTTGTTTACCAAACATTCTGCTCATGTGCAAGGTGCCCTTTTAATGTCTGATAATTACCTGTTGAACTGGGTTTAATGGAATGTCGGCATTCCACAAAAACTATAGCACTGATGTTTCTTTGGATGTGAACATTTGAGGAGAGAATGACATCACAACATATCTTGCAAATCCAATGATACAATGTGTGTGCTTTTATTTCATTATTTCTACTCCTGGCACTACCTTGACTACTATATTTGACTTTTTTGTTTCAATAATTAAATAATCGCCCATCTATGCAGGGTCAGGAATATAAAAGGCAACATTTACTGGTTGGATCAAATTCAAGAAAAAAACAGCCATAATCTATATGAGGCTGTTTTTAAAAAATCTCCCCATTTGCAATTGAAAACAGATGGAAATGGGACCAACCTCACATGAATGATTGACACACAGTCTCATCACCAGAGACCCGCCAGTTATAATCTGGCAACCCGAACTCTTACCAAAAACAGGCATATATTAATATATGTAAATTAGGGTCAGACGACCAAGTTAAGACACATTTTCATCCCGAGTTGCATTGCTGTCATCCTCGACCCATCCACAAACTAGGACTGATACAAGTTACGAGGTAGCTACCTCCAGCAATGTTAAAAGGATTCCTCATCTTCTCTCAGCTAAAATGCCGGAAGGTTTGGGAGTCACGTTGCTTAAGTTAATTTGTGGGTTTTTTTCCATTTCACTATGTTGCATTGCTTGCACTGGCTGTACAACATTTGGAACTTGGGGGTGGCCTTTGGCAACTCCTTTCTTCATGTGGGTCCTTCTGGCATCCCAGATACATTGCTGACTTCCAGCTTTCGACCCCTGCACTGCAGCTCTGTGTTGCCAGACTTCTTGTAGGATATCCAGTTATGGGTAAGCAGTATTTTTTTCCTGTTAAATGTTGGGAAGACTGAAGTCATTGTTTTAACCCGCTGCCACCTCAGATATTATACTACGTTGAGGTAAACTGTTTACAATCAGTGTCTTGTTTTATCCAAGCTGTGCTTCCAACCCCATATTCTCTCCCATCACAAGGATCATTTACATTGCCTCCATAACATTGCCCACACTTATCCTTCCCTATGATTTGCTGGCTGATGGAGCCCAGTGGATTTATCGAGGTTGGAAGGAGTAGGGATGGGGTGGGAGGGAGGAGGGGGTGGTGGTGGACTCCTCCCACCCCCACCCAGTCCGGAAGGAAAGTTGGCCAGCAGCCAACATGCTGTAAAGAGGTCCAGCCGCACTCTCAGGCCATGCAGGGCAAGCGCAGAAGGTTGAACAACCACCCTTCAGTAGGAGGAAGCCCCACCCTCAAGACCTGCTGGCCCATCAGATTGGCTGGTCGTCCTAGCAGCCCTGGCAGTTCAGTGCTGGGTGCTTTTGGGACTGCAAGAGGTAGCACGCAGAAGCTCAATGGCTGCTGGAGCCAACAGGGTTTCATAAGCCCATGGGGGGGGGGGGGGGGGGGGTGTGAGAGGGGGACGTGGGGATGTGCCGGATTTTGGAGGGCAGACAGTGAGGAGGGAAAGGGTGGGTGACACTTTGGAGGAGGGGCTCCTACTGCTGTTTTTTGTTTTGGCTATGAAGAACAGCCTGCCCATTCCCACCTCAACTGTATTATCCTGGTCAATAGGTTTTCCGACAAACCTCATTGACCTTTAATTAATTATGTACATATGGCAGGCAGGCTGCTGATTTTGGCGCCTGCAAAACTAATGTATTCTGGGGGGTCAGCTCAGGGGTGGATGGGAAAGTGGTGGGCTAGCCACTCACATACTCTATGTGCACCCTGCCCACCACCCTCCACTCTCCCACCACCCAGTCTCCCTCCCCCACCATTGAAAACCCGACCACCAGGGCCATATGAAATCCAGCCTGTTGTTACTGTTTCTTCCATACTCGACTATTCCAGTGCTTTCAGAGCACAGCCTCTCGTTCTTCGCGCTCTGTAAATTACAGCCCATTCAAAGCATTGCTGTAATTTACTTGTTCCCTCACAAAGCCTTACTAACCCAGATACCCTCGGCCGTCTTCTCCTTTCCTGAGACTAAGTGTTGACATCGGTGTCATGATATGCAGACACACACATAATGAATAACAGACAAGCAGCCAATGGACACAAAGAACAGGACATGGCCAATAAGCAAGCAGGACACTCAGGGGTGGGATCTGACTATAAAAGACACAAGGCATTACTCTTTCCATTGATGAACATCTAGAGAGTCAGTCAAGGGTGTTGTTACAATCTCATACCTCCACCACGTGGCTAAGAGCTAGTCTGGTTCAGTCAGACAGAGTAACCACACTGAAGTTAGCAGAGAGTCGAACTCACAGAGAACTGTGCTAACTGTGCTATTAGTTCAATAAACCTGATTGAACTAACTTCAAGGTCTGGAGTATCTTTTTGATCTATGCTGCAACCAGTTGCAGCCAGTGTTATACCAGTGTACCTAACACGACACGATACGAGGAGACTACCAACTCAAGGTGGCTTATCTCAGTCCGTTCCGTGACGACCAGCAAATGTATCCCAGCACCATGGAGAAGATTCAGTCTCCTCACCAGCTCCGGACCTCCGGCAATCTCAGTGCCAACTGGTGGACATTCAAGCAAATGTTTCTGCTGTACATCGAAGCTTCAGACCTCATGGATGAGCCTGATGCAAGGAAGATCGCGCTTCTCCTCTCAACAGCGGGTGATCAAGCCATCGAACTCTTCAACTCTTTTCATTTCACCGAAGGCCAGGACAAGACAAAGTTTCAGACCATCCTGGACAAGTTTGACAGTCACTGTGAAGTGGACACCAATTAAACCTTCGAGCGCTACATATTCAAACAGCGTCTACAAGGTAAAGATGAATCTTTCAACTCCTTCTTAACTAACCGCCGCCTGCTAGCGCTGTCCTGCAACTTTGGTGATATTGCTGACTCCATGATCAGCGACAAAATTGTGTTTGGAGTTCACTCTGATCCTCTGAGAGAGCAGCTCTTAAAAATCAAGCATATGGCCCTGCCAGTCACGATTGAAACATGTACAGTGCATGAGCACACAAAAAATCGGTATTCCCAATATAAATCGGCTGAAAATGAGAAACTTGCCTCCCAAGAGGCAGAGAGTGTGCAGGCCATCTCCCGGATGCAGCGCCTCAGCATTGAAGACAGCGGCCATCTCGCGCGCATTTCCCGGAGCCCCACGCATGCGCAATGCGAACGGGATAACAAAGCGGCCGACACCCACACTGCGCAGGTGCAGGCATCTGCCGACCGTACTGTGCATGTGCGACGACGTACACCACATCACGATGCCGACATCATGATGTGCCCGAACTGCAACAATGCCCACTTAAAGGGACACTGCCCTGCAAGAGGCAGGTGATGTTTAAACTGCGGGAAGCCTGGACACTATGCAGCCTTGTGCAGGTCTGCACCACCAGTCAGAGGCCAGCACTCCCAATTCCGACGACGGCGCGCCCAGAATGTGCAACGACGATTGCAGGATTCTGATCCTGGCAGTACAACGGATCCAGAGGACGCGTGCCTGGAGTCCACCTACCGAGTGGGCATCATTATCACACGTGAACAAGCCACACCTAACTCATCTCGCATTCAGTCCAACCTCGCTGTGGATTCGGAGGACGAATGCCGTGCGGTGATGCAGGTCAACCGCTGCTCCATCCAGTTCAATCTGGACACAGGTGCTTCTGCCAACCTCCTCTCACAGGCAGACATCAAACGCATCAAGAAGCCCCCCAAAGTCCTTCCAGCAGCCTGCAAGCTCCTGGACTATAACGGTAATGCCATCATGGCACTGGGGTCCTGCCATCTACTCGTCTCCAACCGGAGCACCCATGCATGACTAAGGTTTGAGATTGTCAAGCTGGACAGGGCATCCCTACTCTGTGCGTATGCCTGCAAAAAGCTAAACCTGGTGCAGTGGGTTTATTTAACAACATCCTCCAATGTGGATCTTCAAGCTGGCATTGACGACATCCTCGCTCGGTGTTGTTTGACGGGATGGGCACTTTGCCATATCGGTACAAGATCCTACTGCGACCTGATGCCAAGCCAATGGCCCATGCACCACGCTGGGTCCCGGCTCCGCTGAAGGATCGCCTGAAGGAACAGCTCAAGGAGCTGCAGCAGCAGGGGATCATTTCCAGGGTAACCGAACCGACTGACTGGGTCAGCTCGATGGTGGTGGTTAAAAAACCCTCTGGAGACCTGCGCATCTGCATTGATCCCAAGGATCTCAACCAGAATATAATGCGTGAACACTACCTCATCCTGAAGCGGGAGGAACTCACCAGTGAGATGGCACATGCAAGGTTTTTCACAAAGTTAGATGCGTCACATGGATTCTGGCAAATCCAGCTGGATGAGACCAGCAGAAGGCTCTGCACCTTCAACACACCGTTTGGCAGGTACTGCTATAGCCGTATGCCGTTCGGCATCGTCTCGGCATCATAGATATTTCGTCGCATAATGGAACAGATGATGGAGGGCATCGAAGGGGTTTGTGTGTACGTGGACGACATCATCATATGTTCCACAACCCCTGAGGAGCATGTTTCCCGTCTCCAGCAGGTATTCCGCCGTGTTCACGCCAATGGCCTGAAGCTGAACACGGCCAAATGTTGCTTTGGCATGACGACACTCAAGTTCCTAGGAGACCAGGTCGCTCAGCGGGGCATGTGCCCCGACACAGACAATGTCAAGGCCATCGCAGCCATGAAGGTCCCGGAAGACAAGAAGGCGGTATTGCGCTTCTTGGGCATGGTCAAATTTCTGGGCAAGTTCATCCCAAACATGGCCTCACACACCATGGCCCTACGAAACCTAGTGAAGAAGTCCACTGCCTTTGAGTGGAAGGCAGCCCATCAGGCAGAGTGGTTGGAGCTGAAAGCCAAGGTCACCACTGCACCCCTATTGTCATTTTTCGACCCAGACAGAGAAACAAAAATCTCAACAGATGCGAGCCAGGATGGCATCGGTGCGGTCCTGCTGCAGCGCGATGACACCTCATCCTGGGCACCGGTTGCCTACGCAATGACGTCTACCGAACAAAGGTATGCACAAATAGAGAAGGAATGCCTTAGCCTCCTCACTGACATTCTCAAGTTTCACGACTATGTCTACGGCCTGCCGATATTCACAGTCGAGATGGATCACAGACCCCTGGTCCACATTATCCACAAGGACCTGAATGACATGACGCCTCGGTTGCAGCGCATCTTCCTCAAACTCAGAAGGTACGACTTTGACCTGGTCTACATGCCTGGCAAGGAGCTCATCATTGCCGATACACTGTCCCGCTCCATTACCGTGCCTAGTGAACAACTGAACGTCATCCGGCAAATTGAGTCACAGGTTGAGTCACAGGTGCAGCTGTGTGCTGGCACCCTCCCAGCATCTGGTGAGAAGGTGATTCGTATCCGTGAGGAGACAGCGAAAGACCCCCCCTTGCAGCGTGTTATGCAACACCTAGCCAATGGCTGGCAAAAAGGGCAGTGCCCTCAATTTTTCAATGTAAAGGACGACCTGACGGTGGTTGATGGTATCCTCCTCAAACTGGACTGGATTGTAATTCCACACAGTCTCCAGAGCTCGGTGCTCCGTCAAATCCATGAGGCCACCTGGGTGTGGAAAAGTGCAGACGCAGAGCCAGGCAGGCTGTCTACTGGCCCGGGATCAGCCAGGACATCTCGAACATGGTCCTTAACTGTGCGACCTGTAAACTCTTCCAGCCAGCGCAGAGTAAGTAGACATTTCAGCCGCATGAAATCAAAACCTCTCTGTGGTCCAAGGTTGGCATCGACCTCTTTCATGCAAATGGTCGTGATTACGTGTTAATCATTGATTACTTTTCCAATTACCCTGAAGTCGTGAAGCTCTCAGACCTCACATCTCGGACCATCATCAAGGCCGGTAAGGAGACATTCTCCAGGCATGGTATCCCACTCACTGTCATGAGTGACAATGGCCCGTGCTTCAGCAGCAATGAATGGTCTCTGTTTGCCCAGTCGTATCAGTTCAAACACGTCACTTCCAGCCCACACTACCCGCAGTCAAACGGAAAAGTTGAGAAAGGGGTGCACACAGTGAAGCAGCTCATCTGAAAGGTCGCGGAATCTGCATCTGACATTCTTCTTGCGCTGCTTGCGTACAGGGCGACCCCACTGTCCACTGGCATGTCGCCGGCTCAACTCCTGATGAACAGGAACTGCGAACGACACTTCCAGCCATACACTTGCCCAACCTGGATCACCTCCAGGTGCTGCAGAAGGTGCAGCAATTCCGAGACCGGCAAAAACAGGGCTGTGATGCTCATGCCACCGATTTGCCCGTGTTATCCCCGTCTGACACTGTTCGGGTCAAGATCCCTGATGGAGGCTGGTCAGCTCCAGCTGTCTTTGTTCGACTGGCTGCCCCCCGCTCGTATGTTGTGCGTCTGGCTGATGGTTCTGTTGTGCGACGAAATAGACGGGCACTGCGCAAAGTTGCCTGCCCGCAACCACATTCTTCTCCGTTTTCTTCTGTTGTTTTGCCACCTCCTGATATCTCGACTCTCGAGGCCACCAGTCAGGCTTCAATCCCGCCCATCAAGGCGCTGTCGTCCCCACCACCACCTCTCCAGCGGTCGACCAGGATCAGCCGCAAGCCACAGAGACTGGACTTATGACCATTTGTTCTGTTTGCTATGTTCTGTGTTCTCGCATTAGACAGCTGTTTTCACATGTACATATGTTCACATCCACTGCATGTATATATGTTAATATTGGCCTATTCTTGTAAATATGTTCACATATGTCATCCAAACATTTTAAAAAATGGGAGATGTCATGATATGCAGACACACACATAATGATATACAGACAAGCAGTTAATGGACACAGAGAACAGGACATGGCCAATAAGCAGGCAGGACACTCAGGGGTGGGATCTGACTAAAATACACGAGGCACTCACACTCCGCCCCTTCCACTGATGAACATCTGGAGAGTCAGTCAAGGGTATTGTTACAATCCCCCCCCCCCCCCCCCCCCCCCCCCCCCCCCCCCCCCCCCCCGGGCCACACCACCACCACCACCACCACCACGTGGCTAAGAGCGAGTCTGGTTCAGTCAGACAGAGTAACCACAATTAAGTTAGCAGAGAGTCAAACTCACAAAGAACTGTGCTAACTGTGCTATGAGTTCAATAAACCTGATTGAACTAACTTCAAGGTCGGGAGTACTTTTTAATCTATGCTGCATCCAGTTGCAGCCAGTGTTATACCAGTGTACCTAACACGACAGTCAGGGCAGGATTACTGGAGTTCTACGACAGGACAACTGATGCTGCACCTGGACAAATTCACCGACCTTTGAGGGGCTAACACTGGCGCCACGTGGAACGTAATCGACTCCAATGGAAAATGATGGCGGATTTGCTAGGACCGGGATTTGCACTTGAGAGGCTGACAAGCTTCAGCCGCATATTAACACTCCACTCCCCACACACATTCCCCCAACCAACATGATGACATCGGTTGCGCTGGAGCACGTCCATCCCGTTGATGGGTCGGCTGAGGCCAGAGGGGTGTGGGCTTAGGTGGGACCCATGCGACCTGTGTAGCTAGGTTCACAGTGGGCAGTCAATGGTGTACGCAGCTGGATGGCTGCCTGGCGGGTTGCGGCAATGGTGTTCCATACCCGTCCACGCCGACCCCACAGCCCATACCCTGGTCACCCCCCCTACTCCGCCCAGTCCTGGCAGAAGTGGTGGCATAGTGGTATTGTCACTGGAATAGTAAACCAGAGACTCAAGTCATCCTCTGCAGACCCAGGTTCAAATTCCACCACTGCAGATGGTGGAATTTGAATTCAATAAAAATCTGGAATTAAAAGTCTAATGATGACCATGAAACCATTGTCGATTGTTGTAAAATCCCACCTGGTTCACTAATGCCCTTTAGGAAAGGAAATGTGTCGTTCTTACCTGGTCTCGTGTACATGTGTCTCCAGACCTACAACAACGTGGTTGACTCTTAATTGCTCCCTCAAGGGCAATTAGGGATGGGTAATAAACGCTGGCACAGCCAGCAATGCCCACGTCCCATGAACAAATTTTTAAAGAAGCCCCCGGCCAGCGGCACAACTGTCAGCACACTGTGGCGATATTGGACACTTTCCATACCCCCTCTTTCTTCCTCATCAGCCACAGCGCCTGTTTCACAATTTCTGAAAGCTCAAGTGAATCTCGTCATTGGGAATGTTAATGATATGCCAACGTGTTTACTGTACTGGAATAATAATAATCTTTATTAGTGTCACAAGTAGGCTCGCATTAACACTGCAATGAAGGAACACATTGACGCCGCTATCAAGGGACCGGAGAATTGTGATTTGGCATGAACCCAACGCTCGCCGCGATTTTGGCGTCAAAACCGATTCTCCATCGAATCGCATTTAGTGATTATGGCGTCAGCCATAATGTTGTTACTGATGACCACTGGCTCCCAGTCCAGATGCTCCCAGGTGCGTGAAACTTGAAACTTTCATCTTGGTGTTTCTGAATTCCTTCAAATTTTGACCATCCCTAGCCTTAAAATCAAGAATAGGGTCAAGCCCAAGATCAGCTGTAATGCCTGTTCTTGTCGGCCTAGATCTTGTGTGTCTTTCTTGTGGGGACCATGAATTAGATTCAATTTAAATTTGAATTGATCTTTGGAGAAAGCAAGGCGATGGATTGGGACTGCCCCATCCAGTCTGGGCATTGGCTTTGTATGTCTGAGGAAGGAATACTTTTTTAAAAATCCCAGCTGTCTAACCTCCTCCAACCCTCAGTTCTGTTAGTGATTGCTTCAAAGAATGTGGGTTAAGCAGCGTAGAGACAGATTTGTATTGTATTTAACCCATGCCTGACACTGTCTGATCCTGACTACAAAAGTAGGAAAACATTTTATTTCCTGGCACTGATTGTGCAATGAATCAAAACATGTGAAGAAGTTTTGCTTTGTAGGTACGTTATGTCCAATTTTTCCCAATGTTATACTTTGTTGTCATCTCCCCTAAGGGACGGTATGAAAATGCAGTGCTGTGAAACAGCAACACTGTGTTGGATTCTCCGCTTTCCCAACCGTGTGTTTCTCGACATAGCAACGTTTGCTGGCGGCGCGATTCTCTCTTCCCGCCGCAATTACATTTCTCAGTGAAGCCACCCCGCCCCCCCCAGATGGGAGTGCACTGCCCGGCGGGAAGAACAAATCCCAAAGGCCGGAGAATTCTAGCCACGGAAATTGTTCTCCATTGCGCAGCTCTTTTGTTGACTGAAGCAATTTGTTTTGTTTAACTTTGCATTTGCTCTGTGTTGTGGAGTGGTCGGACATGTGGCCTTGCCTTTCGTCCTTTGCACAGCAAATTCCTGACTGTGATTCTCCAGGCCAGTGGTGATGCAAGCAGCCATCCTGTGGCCTTCTGTCTTGGTGTGCATTCCACAGGGAACTTAATGCAGGGGAGGGCGAACAAAGATAGATAAACCTATGGAGGACAAAATCTTGGGAAAAAATCTTACATTACAGGCTAGCTGCCAATATACTTTAGAATCATCGTTTACTACAGTTTAGTGTTATTGAGGCATCTAAGGCAGAATTCTCCAACCCCCCGCCAGGTCAGAGAACCTCCGGGAGGCGGCGCAAATCCCGCCCCGCCGCCGGCTGCCGTATTCTCCGGCGCCGTTTTTCGGCCGGGGTGGAGTTTACGCCATGCCCCCCCCCGCCCACCAGCAATTCTCCGGGACCCGATGGGCCAAGCGGCCGTCTGTTTTTGGCCAGTTTGGCATAGGTTACGGCGGGACCTGGCAGGTAAGTCGGCTGGGGCAGTCCTCGGGGGGGGGGGGGGGGGGGATCTGAGGGCGGGCCTGTGCCATGGGGGCACTCCTTCCCTCAGCGCCGTCCCCTGTAGGGCTCCACCATGGCCGGCCTGGAGAAGAGAACCTCCTGCGCATGCGACAAAACAGGTCGGTGGTTCCGCGCATGCACGAGATCACGCCGGCCCTTTGGCGCATGCACCAACTCGCGCAGTCCCTTCGGCGCCGGCTGGAGCGGTGCCAACCCCTCCGGCGTCCACCTAGCCCCCGAGACAAGTGAAAATTCCTCACCTTGGGGGCCTGTCAACGCCAGAGTCGTTGGCGGCGGTTTTCCCACTGGCGTGGGGACTTAGTCCCCGGAAGGGAGAATCCCGGCTCTTGCGTTTGTTCCGTGTTGTTCCGTACAGCTCTGTGATTCCACAGAGGAGGAAGTTATGCTTCAATATAATTTTTTTTCTGTCGCCGTGTTGTCCTGTCAATCACAGAATGAAATTTTAAATGTTTAAATTAAGAAACAAAAGAAAAGTTCTGATTAAACACGCATGTCATAGTACAACAAAATCTGTCAGTTAATATTAGAAGAAAAATAGCTGTTGGATTCTAACCATATGGTACTTCATTTAAATCACCAGCCATGCCCTCTAGTGGAAGCCTCATGCCCTTTGACGAGTATTTACGTACTCCTTTATATGTACCATTATTGGACAATTTCTGAATTATATCAGACATTTTTCTTCAAGCTATCTTTGTGAACTCCGATTTTTTTTAACATAAAATGTTCTTCTCCAGAAGAACATTTTAATAGAATGTACCCTATCAGATACTGGAAGACATCAGCGTCCATGAGGTCGGGTACAAGTGTCATCATTTAACTGCTTTTGGCCGGGAGTCAGAATATATTTTAACACAGTTTTATTGCATGAGTGCAAGACAAACAAATGAGTGGCCTTACTTATTGCCATAGGAGCCAATCCACAGTGTAATAAAAACACAGCCTGCAGTGAATACAAAGTTGTTGACACTTTGTTGTAAATTGGCGTCTGTAGGAATGTAGCAAGCTTTCAACGGGACAGGAGCTGATGGTGTGATTGTGTACACTTAGAAGCTTTAAGAGGTGCCTCATCAGATGGTCTTCCAAGGTCCACTTAGAAGTAAGAAAAAGCACAGGATGTTAATGGAGTTCATCGTGAAAACAGACCCACGTCATTTTGTGAATTGATTGTGCTCTATTTCTCCTCCAGTCCCTTCTTTTTCTTAAAATATAGGATCAAAATTAAATCCTTCTACATCAGCTGTAGTTCTGCCGAACTTCAATGAGAGACGGAATAGATAAACATCTGGTTTGTTTGCTAGAGAGTCCTGCTTGTGAACAAATAAATGTCAGAAGTTGGAATGTGAGTGCACTCCAAACTATAAAACTTATAGAGGTACAATCTTCATCTAGAAGCTTTTGTACTTCAAAAATGTCTATCAGATTGCTGATACTGAACATTTTCCATCAGTACCCTATTTAGACTTGAATGATTAGTGTTGCCGAGATCACACCTTAGCATACTGACACACATATTGCAGTCCACGGGTTGTTTGCACACTTCTATGTCAGAACATTGGGCTGACAGTGTTCTAGTCTTCTGTACTCTTTTCAAATACAGTTCCCCATTGGAAATATTGAGGGAGGCAGTGGCATAGTGATATTGTCACTGGGGTGGCACAATGGTGGGCACTGCTGCCTCACAGCAGCAGGGACCCGGGCTCAATTCCAACCTTGGGTGACTGTGTGCAATTTGCACATTTTCCCTGTGTCTGCGTGGGTTTCCTCCGGATGCTCTGGTTTCCTCCCACAGTCCAAAAATGTGCAGGTTAGATGGATTGGCCATGCTAAATTGCCCCTGAGTGTCCAAAGGTTAGGTGGGGTTATGGGGGAGTGGGCCTAGGTAAGATGCTCTTTCAGAGAGTCGATGCAGACTCAATGGGCCAAATGGCCTCCCTCTGCACTGTCTGATGTGTTGGGTGTTCTGGATCACAAACAGGTCACCAACACTGGAAGTGGTGCAACTCTATTTTATTATAAGGTTAACTATATTAACATACTTGAACTGTGGGTAAATGCAATACCAGCTTTAACTGTTGACCCTTGCCTGTTCCTAACCAGGTGATGCACTCAGCACATGGTGAATGTGCTGTGAGCTCTGTGATCCGAGCTGTCTGCTACTAGAATGAGCGGGAACTCTCCTGTCCCCTGTCTTTATAGTGCGTGTGCCCTCACTGGTGATTGGCTGCGGTGTTGTGTATGCTGATTGGTCCCACTGCATGTCCATCAGTGTGTGTGTGTGTGTCTGCACCATGATATACTGGTGTTTATTATGACATCCCCCCTTTTATATAAAGAATTTGTGCCTGCGTGACAATAAATGTCGTGTAGTGAATGTACCGGACTATGTGTGTGCGTGTTATTTACATGACTATGTACATGAGGCTAATCTATTTACACGGGAAGGTGCCTGGTGCAGAGAAATAGGGTGTCACACCAACAATGAAATGAACATTATATACAAACTACTGGAACGATGAAACAGGATAACAGAACAGATCAAAGAGTCCATCATTGTAAAACTCATAAGTCAAGTCTCTGAGATGGGTGACGAATTCTGGTTGACCGCCTCAAGGGTGGGTCAGGAGCCACCGGCTGAGGAACGGGCTGGGCCACGGCAGAGTGAGGAGGATGCAGAGTATTCGGAATCTCCACATAGTCCAGGTTGGGGACAATAAGAGGGCATGGCTCCGGTGGAGGATCACGTAGCGAGCGTGGAACGAGACGAAGGGCACACCGATTGCGGCGACGAATGGAACCATCTAGCAGATGAACCAGGAACGAGCGGGGAGACACCTGCCGAAGAACCACAGCAGTTGCAGACCAGCCACCCTCCGGAAGATGGATGCGGACGTTGTCATCCGGCGCCAGAGCAGGCAGATCAGTCGCCCGAGCGTCATGCGCCGCCTTGTGTTGTGCACGAGACTGTTGCATCCGCTGAAGGACCGGAACGTGGTCGAGGTCTGGGACGTGAATGGACGGCACCGTGGTCCTGAGGCTGCGACCCATGAGCAGCTGGGCTGGCGACAGGCCCGTGGAGAGTGGGGCCGAACGATAGGCCAGCGAGGCGAGGTAGAAGGCGGATCCTGCATCGGTAGCCTTGCTGAGGAGGCTTTTGACGAGGTGGACGCCCTTTTCCGCTTTGCCATTGGATTGGGGGTGCAGGGGACTGGATGTCACATGCACAAAGTTGTACCTGCTGGCAAAGTTGGACCAATTCTGGCTCGCGAAGCAGGGGCCATTGTCCGACATCATAGTGAGTGGGATGCCGTGACGAGCAAAGGTCTCCTTGCAGGCACGGATGACCGCCAATGATGTGATGTCGTGCAGGCGTACGACCTCCGGGTAGTTTGAAAAATAGTCTACAATCAGAACATAGTCCCTGCCGAGCGCATGGAACAGGTCAATGCCTACCTTAGACCAAGGGGACGTGACCAACTCATGGGGCTGTAGGGTCTCAGGTGGTTGGGCCGGCTGGAATCGCTGACAGGTGGGGCAGTTGAGCACTGTGTTGGCAATGTCCTCAATGATGCCAGGCCAGTACACAGCCTCTCGGGCCCTCCGCCGGCACTTCTCCACGCCAAGATGGCCCTCGTGTAGCTGTTCCAAAACGAGCTGGCGCATGCTGTGCGGGATCACGATGCGGTCCAGCTTCAGGAGGATACCATCGACTACTGCCAGATCGTCTCTGATATTGTAGAACTGCGGGCATTGGCCCTTGAGCCACCCGTCCGTCATGTGGCGCATGACACGCTGTAGTAGGGGGTCAGCCGCAGTCTCGTGGCGAATGTGGATAAGGCGTTCATCCGTGGCCGGCAGATTGGAGGCCGTGAAGGCCACATGGGCGCCAACCTGGCAGACGAACCCCTCTGGGTCACACGGGGTGTTGACTGCCCTGGACAGAGCGTCGGCTATGATCAGGTCGTTTCCCGGGTGTATAGGAGCTGGAAATCGCACCGCCGGAGTTTAAGCAGAATGCGCTGGAGGCGAGGGGTCATATCATTCAGGTCTTTTTGTATAATGTTGACCAGCGGGCGATGGTCGGTCTCGACAGTGAATTGGAGGAGGCTGTACACGTAATCATGAAATTTGTCGACTCCAGTCAACAGGCCCAGGCTCTCCTTGTCGATCTGCACGTAGCGCTGTTCTGTGGGGGTTATGGCACGTGACGCATATGCAACGGGGGCCCATGATGAGGCCTCATCGCGTTGCAGGAGCGCCGCCCCAATGCCGGATTGGCTGGCATCCGTTGAAATTTTTGTTTCCTTTGTGGGATCAAAAAATGCCAATATCGGGGCCGTGATAAGCTTGGTCTTAAGCTCCTCCCATTCACGCTCGTGGGCGGGAAGCCATTGGAAGTCTGTCGTCTTCCTGACCAGATTCCGGAGAGCTGTGGTATGGGAGGCGAGGTTGGGGATGAACTTCCCCAGGAAGTTGACCATGCCCAAAAATCGGAGGCTTCTTATCCGCTGGCTTCTGCATGGCCGTGATGGCTGCCACCTTGTCCGCATCCGGCCGCACACCCAACCGGGAGATGTGGTCCCCTAGGAACTTGAGTTCCGTCTGGCCGAAGGAACATTTGGCTCTGTTGAGGCAAAGGCCTTGGTCCCGTATTCGTTTGAAAACGCGCTAGAGGCGACTGATATGCTCCTGTGGGGTGGTGGACCAAATGATGATGTCGTCAACATAGACGCGCACACCCTCAATGTCCTCCATCATTTACTCCATGATCCGGTGGAATACTTCTTATGCCGATATAATCCCAAACGGCATCCTGTTGTAGCAGTACCTGCCAAACGGGGTACACAGTTTGGCAAAGGTACACAGCTTTCTGCTGAGACTGTCTAGTTGAATTTGCCAGAATCCTTTTGAGGCGTCAAGTTTGGTGAAGATGTTGGCCCGAGCCATCTCGCACGTGATCACCTCGCGCTTGGGGATAGGGTAATGCTCCCTCATTATGTTGTGATTCAGATCCTTTGGGTCAATGCAGGTCCGGAGCTCGCCGGAAGGCTTCTTGACGCACACCATGGAACTGACCCAGTCGGTTGGTTCCGACACTCTGGAGAGCACTCCTTGGTCCTGGAGGTCCTGCAGCTGCTGCTTGAGGTGGTCCTTGAGGGGTGCTGGGACTCTGCGAGGTGCATGAACCACAGGCGTGGCGTCTTGTTTGAGCAGGATTTTGTAAGTGTATGGAAGCGTGCCCATGACTTCGAAAATGTCGCGGTGCTGGTCGATGATGGCATTGAGTTGCGCCCTGAAGTCCGCATCCTGGAAGGCAGATATGTCCTCTGGAGCGAGAGAGTGTACTTGTTGAACGTGTTTTAGGAGTTTGCACGCCTGTGCGCCTAGCAGAGAGTCCTTCGAGGAGCCCACGATCTCGAAGGGAAGGATGGCTTTTCGCGAGTTGTGCGGCACTTCGAGTTGGCATGAACCGGTAGCAGGAATCACATTGCCATTGTAGTCCACTAGTTGGCTGGTCGACGGAAGAATGGTTGGTTTAACCCCAAGGGTCTGAAAGTCTGACCACGCTAGGAGATTAGCGGAAGCACCAGTGTCTAGGTGGAATCGTATCTGGGATCGGTTGACCGTCAGGGTGGCACATCACTCATCGTCTGGGTCAATGCTGTGCACCGACAGTGGCTGGTGGTTTTGATTCGGGGACAGCCTGTTCTTTGTTATAACAGCGACTCGAAAAGGCTCCCTCGGGTCCTCGGTGTCACTGATCTGCGGGAAGTCGGAATCGGACTCGGTGAACGTGGGTTGAATTGCCCGAAAGTTCCTGCGAGGCTGGCTGAAGCGATGCGAATTGGTAGGCTGAGCTGCTCGACAGCAGGCAGCACAGTGGCCAAGTCTGCCACATCGTAGGCACTGTCGCGATTTCACAGGACATTGCCACTTTAAATGAGCGGAGCCACAGTTGCCGCACGTCAGTACACTCATTGCGCCACCGCACATGCGCGGTGTGTTCCTGCGTGGTGCGCGCCTGCGCATCACATTCCTCCATGTCACCGTCCCCTCGTTTGGCGCGTACAAGCGCGGTAGGCCGCGAAAAGCGCACGAAATGGCCGCCCTCATCCAGGCTGCAGCCTTGGAGGTGTTCAATTGTTTGGACCCGTTCAGCCTCGTGGGGACCTTGCCGCGCCTTTTCAGCCGCCTGTATGTGGGAGTACCGGCTGGTGGCATTTTCATGCAGGACACAGGTCTCGATGGCAGTCGCTAGGGTGAGTTGCTTAATTTTGAGGAGCTGCTGATGCAGGGGGTCCGACAGAACACCAAATATGATCTGGTCGCGTATCATGGAGTCGGAGGTGGGCCCGTAGCTGCAGGACTGCGCAAGGATGCGGAGGTGTGTTAAAAAGGATTGGGAAGGCTCGTCCTTACCCTGCAAGCGCTGCTGGAATAGGTATTTTTCGAAGCTTTCATTGACCTCTATGCTGAAGTGGGTATCGAATTTGAGCAGAACCATCTTGTACTTTGTCTTGTCCTCGTCGTCTGCGAATGTGAGGGAGTTGAAGATGTGGATGGAGTGTTACCCGGCCGTGGAGAGGAGCAGAACAATCTTCCTGGCGTCCGAGGCGTTTTCCCTGTCCGTGGCTTCGAGGAAGAGCTGGAAGCGCTGTTTAAAAATCTTCCAATTGACCCCGAGATTGCCGGCAATGCGGAGCGGCGGCGGTGGGTTGATGTTCTCCATGCTTCAGGATGCCGGAATGCTGATTAGGTGCAGGTGGGTCTCAGAAGTGCTAGTATGCAACCACTCCTTGTACCATGATGTATTGGGTGTTCTGGATCACAAACAGGTCTCCAACACTGGAAGTGGTGCAACTCTATTTTATTATAAGGTTAACTATATTAACATACTTGAACTGTGGGTAAATACGATACCAGCTTTAACTGTTGACCCTTGCCTAGTCCTAACCAGGTGATGCACTCAGTACACGGTGAATGTCTGTGTTGCAGGCTGTGAGCTCTGTGCTCCGAGCTGACTGCTACTAGAATGAGCGGGAACTCTCCTGTCCCCTGTCTTTATAGTGCGTGTGCTCTCACTGGTGATTGGCTGCGGTGTGTTGTATGCTTATTGGTCCCACTGCATGTCCATCAGTGTGTGTGTGTGTGTCTGCACCATAATATACTGGTGTGTATTATGACACTGTCGGGATTCTCTGATTCTAGTAATTCAGAGAGCTAAGGTAATGCTCTGGGGACCAGGCTTTGAATCCCACCACAGCAGATGGTGAAATTTGAATTCAATAAAAATCGGGAATCAACACCCAATGATGAGTATGAAACCATTGCTAATTATCATTAAAAACCATCTGATTCACGAATGTCCTTTCAGGGTAGAAATCTACCATTCTTACCTGGCCTATATCTGGCCTGATCCACAATAACATGGTTGACTCTTAAATGGCCTAGCAAGCCACTCAGTTCAAGAGCAATTAGGAATGGTCCTTGACAGAGATGTCCACATCCCATGAACGAATAAAAATATATGATATTACCTATTGTTCCTAACATCCATCAGCCTTTCATTCGATGAACATTCTCCTCAGTAACATCCTACCACTGCAATGACTGGAAGCAGAGACTCCCATCACTTTTTTATAGCAACATGCTGGAGTGCTCCTTGGTCAAGGGAATCATGGCTGCCCACAAAAAGGTGATTGAGAATTGCAGACTTAGGCTGGTTTGAATCATTAAGGCAGTGTGCTCCTTTTTTTAAACAAAATCCTCTGCATTATCAGATGATGAATCTGGTTCTAAATACCAACTGTTGCAAAGCCTTAAAAAGATTTATATCACAGGGTTGCAGGCTAACACTTCTGATATGTATGGCATGATGTCACTAAATCTCAGAAGTTTTCAACTGTAATGACATTTTGAAATGGGTCAAAATAATTGCTTCAGTAAAGCTAGTTGTAATTAGAAACAAAATTAGGATTGAATTGACGACAAAGTTGATAATGTGGAAGGACTCCAGACACCTCATTCAATGCCTGCTGAATGCCCATTAATGATACCTTAACCCGAAGATCTCATGCATCTGACTGTATTAGTAGAAGTACTTTGTTCTCTGTGACTGATCTCAGTAGCTTAGATGGATTGTTTTAAAATAAAATATTGATGATTCGAAATTGGCCAGGCATCTACCCGACAATGGGAAAAATTGTCCAGGCCCACAAAAAGTAGGACAAATCCAATCCGGTCGATAACCACTCCATCAGCTGAATCTTACTCATCAGCGAAGTGAAGGAAGGTGTTGTCAACAGTCCTGTCAAGTAGCACCTACTCAACAACAGTCTGCTCAGCAATACTCAATTTGAAGTCCACTGGGACTCTTAATTCCAGAGCTCATTACAACATCAGTCCCTGGGATGAGAGGGGTGTCCTCTGAAGAAAAGGTGAGTACATTGGGCCTATAACTTTTGGAGTTTAGAAAGATAAGAGGTGACCTCATTGAAGCATACAAAATTATGAAGGGACTTTACTGGATGGACATTGAGAGGTTGTTTCCTCTGGCTGGGGAATCTAGAACCCATAGCCTCAGAAAAAGAGGTCAATCATTTCGGACTGAGATGAGGAGAAATTTCTTCCCTCAGAGATTTATGAATCATTGGAATTGTGTATCGACGAGTATATTTGACACTGAGATTGATTTTTGACCTCAGGAAGTGAAGGAATATGGGGAGCAGGCAAGAAAGTGGAGATGAGGTAGAAGATTAGCAAGGACTATGTTGAATGGTGGACTTTAAAGGCTGAATGGTCCACTACGACTCTTATTCTTATGTTCTTATTCTGTAAACGACGTCTGGACTCTCCCCTCTGGTATGAAACAATGGTTGACCTAACTGGAGTGAAGGAAACAAAAATCTAAAATATCATGTTCTGTACATTTGTGGTATAAACAGAATATACAACTGAATGTCATTGAGTACCACAATCATTCAGTGTAAATCTCTGTTGAATATTTATGCTGTTGCCTTGCTGCTGCATAATTCCTACAAAATTGACTTAATGCATTTAATATTATGTGTAACAGAACCATAACAAAAAGAGAGCGCACTGTTCTGAGAAATAAAAATGTGAATAATACATGATTGTACATAGAATGACCTTAGCATAATAGATATTACATCAAAAATAATTAAAGATTTATACCTTTGGGTTGAGTATACTTTTATATGCACTATTTTAATGCACTTATAGCTCAGTTAAACGTAGTGCATTATAAATTAGTACTGTGTGGGATATTTGACAGAATTCATTGAAGGTTCTGGGTATGATGAGTGGTAGACCTCCTCCATATTGGTTGGGGTCTCTGTGAAGTAAGGCTGGGGGAGTGGATGCAGTTCATAAGTGTCAGTTCTTATTTCTCTGTCTACAAAATTGTAGTGCAGGAATTTCAGCACTGTGGATGCTGCCTCCAAAATAGTGTCTGTGTGATACACACGCACACGCAGCTTGGGCATGCCAAATGCCATCTTGGTGAGGATGTTGCTGGAGTAATCGTGACATCAGTCATCATATATCACTGATTTCATGCTTGTCATGCCATTATTGAGATTACGGCTGGGATTTTCCATTGCCCAAAGCCGCAATTGGGATTCCCGATCGGGGGGAGAATAGTGGGATGCCTGAAAAGCGGGTTCGGCGCTGAGTGCCAGACCTGTTGCTATGTCTGGACACAAATGGCTGCACAGTATGAATGTCTCTACCACAGAACCAGCTGCCACCATTCTGGCAGGAGAGCAGAAGACTCAACCAATGAGGAGACCCACAGTAGACCCGACTGGGAGAAACAGGACAGGGGCCAACATAAGTATCTGGGATGTCACCTCCCGTCTTCTGGCATTCCTTGCGATTATGGCCAGCTTTATCCTTGGTGACACGGAAAGGTTCTAGCTGCTGTGATGTGCGTGCAAGACTCCTGATCAAAGAGGGAAATCCATAATGCCCATGGCCATTTTTGGAAACACTCACATTTTGAGCCCTTTGTTTTTGTCGTGAAAGGGAAGTTGTATTCTTTGCTCAATCTACTGCCCTCACCTCAAAAATATTGAATAATTTTTTAAAAAACAAACATTTTTTAAACAAAGTTATCCATCCTGTTATAATGAATGATTTCCTTCCAGAGTCACACTGTTGATGGCTCTGCTGGGCATGTTCCTTAGCTTATTAGGGATGTACTTTCTTGGTGACAGGCCGCTCTGTTATTGATAAGCTTGGTGGCAAAGCCAAGTGGGATGTTGCTGACAAAGCCCTGCAGTTTGTAACAGTCAAACATTGTTTGAACAAGTGCAGTTTTTCTGATCTCAGATCAACTTGGCCTGAATTTAATGCTTTCCCCATGGCATGGGGCGTTTAATTGGACGAGAATGGCAGGTGGGGACCTCGCAATCTTCCCACCTCTGCCCTGATTAAATCCGGGGCGAGAGGTCACATGGACAGCCATCCTGCCCTGCCATTAACTGCCCTTTAAAGGCTTCAGTCACTGCCATAGGCATTTAGCCGTGCTGGACAGGGTCGTACCATGGAGGCACGCAAAGCAACCCCTGCCAACACAGTGCCTGATCAACAGACATGACATCGGGCTCCCTGTTGAGAACCACTCTTTGCCCTTGCTGCCCTTTTCCCTCCACCTCCCTCCCCCCTGCATCACACTCCTCCTCCTATCACTCACCTGTGCCGAGATCTTTTCGGAAATCCTGCAGCTCGGTTGGGTAGAGTAGCAGCAGCAGCCACTACCTCTCCATGGCGCTGCCAATCATTGAAGTGCTACTGGCTTCTGATTGGCCATCAGTTCTTGGCAGGCAGAACCACTGCCCCTGAGGTCCTTGATTCCAAGAGGGCCTATAGCTGCCCATTCATGTGCCTTCCTGAAAAGGAGTGACATGGGCCTTGAGCTAGATTTCCAGCCGGTGATTGAACCCCCCATCGTCTGCAATAAATTCTGCTCCTTGTGTTATGGGTAGGAGATATTTAGTCTATCCAGCTGACCCTAACAAAGCTCCCATCAGTTCCCTGACTGGTATTTGAGGACCAAAAGCTCTGTATCACATATCCACTGCCCGCATTAACGTCCGTTCCACAATTTGGTTGTCCTCTTGCAAAAAAAAGGCTTTGCCTAAATTTTATATTTTTCTTTGGCATCCATTATCTTTGTGATTACTAATCCTCTAATCTTGTACTAAGCAGAAAAAATCTTCAGTATTGCTGAAAAGTAAGACCTGGGGCGGGATTCTCCGACTCCCCGCCGGGTCGGAGAATCGGCGGGGGGGGGGGGGGGGGCGTGAATCCCGCCCCCGCCGGCCGCCGAATTCTCCGGCACCGGAGATTCGGCGGGGGCGGGAATAGGGCTGCGCCGGTCGGCGGGCTCCCCCCCCCCCGGCGGTTCTCTGGCCCGCGACGGGCCGAAGTCCCGTTGCTGTAATGCCGGTCCCGCCGGCGTGAATCAAACCACCTTCCTTACCGGCGGGACCAGGCGGCGCGAGCGGGCTCCGGATTCTGGGGGGGGGGGGGGCGCGGGGCGATCTGGCCCCGGGGGGTGTCCCCACGGTGGCCTGGCCCGCGATCAGGGCCCACCGATCCGCGGGCGGGCCTGTGCCGTGGGGGCACTCTTTCCCCCCCGCGTCGGCCATCAACCTCCGCGATGGCCGACGCGTAAGAGACCCCCCCTGCGCATGCGCAGAGAGAACATCAGCAGCGGCTGACGTCGCTCCCACGCATGCGCGGACGTCCGCCGGCTGGCGGAGTCCCTTTGGCGCTGGCTGGCGTGGCGCCAAAGGCCTTCCACGGCAGCCGGCGGGACGGCAACCACTCCGGCGTGGGCCTAGCCCCTCAAGGTGAGGGCTTGGCCCCTAAAGGTGCGGATTTTCCTCCGCACCTTTTGGGGCGGCCCGATGCCGGAGTGGTTCCCGCCACTCCATCCCGCCGTGAACCCCCACCCTGCCGGGTAGGGGAGAATCCCGCCCATGTTTCCAAAGCTTTCACCTTGAACTTATCGGGACAAACGCAAGAATGCCAAATTTCAAACGGTCACAACAATTTATACTGCAGGGGAAAAGGGTACTGATTGGTTGGCAAGTTGTCTCTGATTGGCTGAGGCATCACCCTGGAGAAAGTAACAGGAACCGCAGGCTCCCCAAACTGCCTGATAGTTCAGGGCTTGAACATACCCTTTTTGTTTGCAGAGGACGGGTTCCTGAGTGTGAATGCATGTTACTTCTAGCAGACATAAATGAGCCATGTTAAGAGCTCAACTGCTATCTCAAATTGGTTGTTAGTGTAGCTATTAGCACTCAGGATTGTTCAACAAGTCCTGTGCAATCACAGATCACATCTAACAGTAGATATCTAATCACACCTAAAAGTCGGAAAATATTTTCCTGGGTCCAATTGCTAGAATTTTTCCTAGTTGGCTCGATCCATGCATGGAGTGATATCAGATTGGGATAACCCACAGTCTTTTGGGGTTTCACCGGGCCCAGCCGGGGGACAGGGGGGCAGGGGGCAATTGAAGGTGAGTGGGAATCACTTGTGCAGCCAGCAGGTAATTTGCTGAAATAATCAAATTTCTAATTGAGTGCTGTTTTAACCCTCAATTCTGGATTTAATAACTAACGCACCTGTTTCCCATTCTGTCAGCAACTCACTAAGGCAAATTCACCTTGGGGAGAGCTATTTCAGTGAAACTGACAAGTTGGGCATGTCCAGTGATTAGTTACACTGTACAACTCACTGCCCAAGTGAGAGGTTGCTGTTCAATGCACACTTTTTCTGAGACAGTGTTATTACTGTTTGTCAGGTGACTGCCAACTTCTTGAGAGGCACTTAATCTGTCTTGCGCTTCATTCACATACAGCTGCATTCGCTGTGGCCTTTCTACAATGTGGCACAGAGGCAGCTTGTGCAGCTCCACCTTCCACTCCTGCTGAGGCACAAGAGGAGAAGCAATGCCAAAATCAGCAGCTGCCTTCTCCTTAGCCACATGCCTCCTCTCCACAGTACTAGGAGAGTGGACACTCATGTCCAGCTGGAAGGAGGTGAGACTCCTAACACAGGGCCAACAGGCAGAAAATCAGCTCCCTTCACATAACCAAGCACCAGTGCCTCAGGAGGATCAAAATCTTATGGCAGATTGCTGCTAACATCTGGAGACTACACCAGTTACATCCCCTGGAGCAAGACCTCCTTCTCAATGGAGCAAATGGGCATGCATTGCCATTGGTCAATAATATGCCTCTCACTGGAAGGCCATCACGTTTACTGTGCTCCCCCCGTGCTATGTTATGTTTTGTTACGTTATGCTATGTTTTATTTGAAATATTGTTCCTTTCTCAGAGTTACAAAGCTAACATGCAGAATGGACAGGGCGGACCCTGATACATCTCCTTACTTGCTCCAAATTCAGATTGAATTCAATTGATAGTCCCCACAAAAGAGACTAATGAGATCCAGGCTGACAAGAACAGGCATTACACCTGATCTCAGGTTCGATCTTACACTGGATCTTAGCTAAAAGTACACCCCTCCCTGAGGTTATGCTCTCTTCTACCAGAAGGGAGAGCAAAGGGGTGTTAGTATTTGTGTTTGTGGCTTGTGTAGAGAGGAGGGAAGCTCGCCATTTGTAGAGAGTGACGATGAGGTGGAGATGCATGAAGGCAATAGGTTGAGGGTGAAGCTGAGTGTGAGTGTTGGCTTCTCAGATGGGGATGTTGAGGTGCCTGCATAGAGTGGGATGAGTGTGTTGTTCCGAGGAGTGCCGTGCAGCAGGATGCTGGAAAAAGGAAATGTGGGTCTTGACATATGAAAGGGTTCTGCTGCTCCCCTGCCATGTCCTCCTGAAGCCCTGGATCCTTTTTATGCACAGTGTCCATATTTGGGAGACAACACTTTCTGTTGCTGACTTCCTGAGCCACTTCTATCCTTGCCTGTTTGCTTGGGAAGTCCTTCCATTTTTGGGAAAGCCCCCTTCATAGTTCCCACAGCAGGAGCTCCAGGTAAGAGTGAGAATCTTGGGGAGCAATCTTCCCAGTTCTCCTCTCCATTCCTGCAGCCTCAAAAATCCAAGTGTTGCTGAGTTATTCCACTCCATTGTCATCTGATAATGAACAGATCATTATATTTCAAAGCGATGTTGATGTACAGATAAATATTAGTCAGGGCCATGAGAAATAGTACACTGGGATCGTTTACAGCCAAATGAAAGAGCAGGCTCAATATCTCATCCAAAAAGCAGCACTCGTGACAGCACAGCACTCCCTCAGTACTGCACTGAAAATGAAAAAGTGCTCCAGAGAATACTCGTAGGCAGTGAGTAACAAAGCCCAGCGCTGGATCCGTGCAGAAGCAATGGGCGGTATTGGCTTATCCTCTCGGAAAAGTCCCAGCAGAGGCTTATGATCAGTCACGATAGTGAAGTGGTGGCCATACACATACTGGTGGAAGCGTTTCACCGCAAAGACCACTGCCAGGCCCTCCTTCTCGATCTGCGCGTACTTCTTTTCCGCTGCAGTCAATGTGCGGGCGGCGAAAGCTATCGGTCGCTCGGCCCCGTTCTCCATCTTGTGGGACAGGACAGCCCCAATACCATACGGGGATGCATCACATGTGATGAGCAAAGGCTCTCCAGGATCATAGTGGGTTAGTAACCCAGACGACGACAATTGTTGTTTTACCCGCCGGAAAGCGTTTTTTTGCAGCTGACCCCAAACCCAGGTGTGATTCTTCTTTAGCAGAAGGTGCAACGGGGCCAGCGTAGTTGCCAGATTGGGAAGGAACTTCCCGTAATAGATTACGAGGCCGAGAAAAGAACGAAGATGTGAAGTGCCAGTCGGGACGGGGGCCTGTTGAATTGCGCGCACCTTCTCTGCGACGGGGTGCAAACCTTTGCGGTCCACCCGATAACCTAGGTAGACTACTTCCTTCGCCTGACAGACGCACTTTGCGCGACGTAAACGGACTCCAGCCTCTGAAAAGCGTCTAAGGACAGCCTCCAGATTTTCCAAATGTTCCTGCTCCGAGGTCCCTGTAATCAAAACGTCATCTAAGTAGACAGCGACACATGGTAAACCTCTCAAGATGCCCTCCATAACACGTTGAAAAATAGCGCAGGCAGAGGTTATATTCATACAGGCCCCGGTTTGTATTGATAGTTACATATGACCGGGAGGCAGGGTCCAGCTCCAACTGTATGTAGGCGTGACTCATATCTAATTTTGTGAACGAGAGTCCGCCTGCAAGCTTCGCGTGGAGATCCTCTATGCGAGGCATTGGATATGGGTCGAGCCGGGAAGCCGTATTCACTGTAAGTTTATAGTCGCCGCACAAGCGAACTGTGGCATCTGGCTTCATTACAGGTACAATTGGTGCTGCCCAGTCAGCGAAACGGACGGGCCTGACAATACCCAAGGTCTCGAAATGAGTGAGCTCCCCTTCTACCTTCTCGAGCAAGGCGTAAGGCACCGGGCGCACCCGGAAATAGCGCAGTGTGGCTCCTGGTTCGACTTGGATACGGGCTACGACCCCTTTTGGTTCACCCCAAACCGGGCTGGAATACATCTGGGTATCATCCTAGCACCTCAGTCAACCCTCCAGAACCTGTTTGGAGGATGTGCTGCCACTGCAGCCGCAAATGGTGCAACCAGTCCTGACCTAACAGGCTGGACCCGTGGCCGCGCACCACGATAAGTGAGAAACGCCCCTCCTGGCGTCCATAAACAACAGGGGTCATCGTAGTTCCTGCAATGGCCAATGGTTTCCCCGTGTAGGTGGCCAACCTGGCCTGTGTGTCGGTTAATGTAAGGGTCTGTATACCCTGCTTGATGCGGTCGAATGTCCTCTGAGCGATCACGGAGACCCCTGCGCCAGTGTCCAACTCCATCTCAAGCGGTGACCATTGACCAGTACTGTCACCTTAACGGGGGCCACACGTGGAGGGCTGCCACACAATGCAGCTGCAGGTAGTAATCCTCCGTCTCCACGTCCTCGGCAATAGTCGCCACAGGTTCATCCAAATGGAAGGTACGGCCCCTGGGCTAGCTCCCGTTTCTGTCAGAACGTCGGCGCCTCTAGCGCCCCCAGGACCGGCATCCGCGACAGGGTCGGCGCCGACAAGTCCAACATGGACATGGCTCCTCATCCATTGGTTCTGGAGAAGATTCCCTTCCGGACGGAACGTCCGATAGCCACTGGCGTCGATCCAGACGTCGCCTCACCCAAGGTACCGCAGGGGTACGGGGAGATGCTTTTGGACGGAAGGGGTTGCGCCCCAAGGCGTGCACCTCCATTCCATGTAGCTCCTGCACTCCCCGTTCTGCGCTCTCTCGGGACAATACTATTTGAATGGCCTGTTGAAAAGTCAATGTTGGCTCAGTTAACAACTTTCTCTGGGTGGCCGCATTGTTAATACCGCAAACCAAACGGCCGCGTAACATTTCTGACAAGGTCTCACCAGTCACAGTACTCCGCAATCCTGCATAGCCTGGATAGAAATTCTGCAAGGGATTCGCCTGAGGTCCTCTCAGCGGTATTAACCTGGTAATGCTGGACTATCGTGGACGGGGTTGGGTTAAGAATTTGCCCCATTAAGTTCGCAAGTTCATCAAACGTTTTGGTGTCCGGCGCAGCTGGGTACGTAAAGCTCCTAATCACCCCAAACGTATGCGGGCCGCAGGCGGTGAGCAAAATGACCACCTGGCGCTTGTTTTCGGTGATGTTGTTTGCCCGGAAATAGTAACGCATCCGTTGTGCGTACTGGTTCCAACTTCCCAGCGCAGCATCAGAAACATCCAAACGTCCATACAGACGCATGGTGTGACAGAAAAACAACTTCCAACAAAAATCCAGGGAGGTGGCTTCAGCAGCGTAGACAGCTATCCACTTTAATCCTCGTCGCCAGTTTTGTGAGGGCCATGACGAATTCAGCACGAGTTGAAGGATAGAAAGCATAAACATTTATTTACAATGACATATATTTACAACAGCAGCACCAACTCCCTTGCTGCTTACTCCTCTCTAGCTGGTTCCAAACTGGCCAACTTTATTTATGCTGCTAATGATTTCTTCGTCCTCCTCATTGGGGAAGCTCATACTCCCAAAGGATTGTGGGATTGCCATTAGTCTACAGCCAGTGGTAGGCTGGCAGGTTATAACAATGAAGGATCCCCAAAGCTCAGTGAGTTTGTCTAATTTCAGAACTTTATAGATCAAGAACATCTCAGGTTTTCCCACCACCCCCCCAAGTCTGTGTTGAGCAGGAAGATCTAAGACAGTGGGCAGAATTTTCCCATCCCACCCGTAGCAGGTTTGGTGACGGTCATGAGCAGAGAATCTAACGGAAGCCATCAAGTCAGAAACCCGCAGCACATAATTGCATTGCAATTCTCCCAGTGGCGGGCTAATGGTGGGTGGAGCACAGAATGTAATGGAAGCCATCAAGTCAGAAACCTGCAGCACAAAATTTCATTGCAATTCTCCCAGTGGTGGGCTAATGGCGGGTCGGTCTCGCCACTAGCTGGTGGCATGAATGCTATTTGCGTTCATTTACACCTCATGACTGCTCATTAAAACAGCTACCCGGCCAGCATCCTGTCAGGCCTTTGTATCACCCCAATTTAAAATTACATTGGTCTAAAACCTGGGGCAAAATTCTCCTACCCGCCCCGCCACATTTCTGCCCCGACCGGCCGGCGGGAGTCTCCGTAACACCGGCCGGTCAATGGGGTTTCCCATTGTGGGGCAGCCCCACGCCGTCGGGAAACCCCCGGGCGCCGGCAAAACGGAGACTCCCGCCGGCGGAGAATGACGCCCCAGATTGCTGATGATTGGTGTGCACAAGACTGCCCTCAGTTCACAAGAGACTTCAAAGTTGAGTGAAACAAATGGCGGGATTCTCCCGCAATCGGCAGGATGGCCCGAAGCTAGCGCCAAGAACGGCGCAAACCGCTCCGGCGTCGGGCCACCCAGAAGTTGCGCAATCCTCCGCACTTCTGGGGGCGGCCGAGGGGTGTGCGCCGCGCCAACCGGCGCTGAAGGGCCGCCGTGGTCCAGCGCATGCGCAGAACCGCCGGTGTGTTCCGGCGCATGCGCAGAGGGTTTCTTCTCCGCGCCGGCCATGGCGGTGCCCCACAGAGGCCTGCACAGAGGGAAAGAGTGCCCCACAGCACAATCCCGCCCGCAGATCGGTGGGCCCCGATCGCGGGCCAGGCCACCATGGGGGCCCCCGGGGCCGGATCCTCCCTTGCACCCCCCCCCCCCGAGGAGTCCGGTAGACGGTCTACCGGCCCAGGTCCCGCCGTGATGGACCATGTCCATTTCACGCCGACGGGACTGGCCGAAAACGGGCGGCCGCTCGACCCATCGGGGCCCGGAGAATTGCCGGGGGGGCCGCTGCCAATGGACCCCGACCGGCGCGGCATGAACCCCGCCTGAAAACCGGCGCCGGTGATTTCGGCAACCAGCGTCGGAGTGGCGGGGTGGGATTCGCACCGCCCCCCCCCCGGCGATTCTCCGACTCGGTGGGAGGTCGGAGAATCCCGCCCAAAGTCTTTCTGACATAGTGCTGGTCCTGATGCTCTGTGCACCACTCTGCCGGGACAGACCAGTTCCTGTCCTCCATGCCCATGCCGAGCTGGTCTTCACGGACAGCACCGTGTTGCTGGAACCATGGATCCTCCTGTGTCACTGAATCGGATCAGTACTGCACCTGGGATTGGGGAGTACAGGAGTCTCTTTCTCACTGGTGTCCCATAGCAATGTTTATGTGGACAGGACCATTCTGTCGGACTCATGCAACCACTGCAAGTTCGACCGGTGGTGGAGCGGGAGGGGAGGCCTGGTCAGGTCGGGGGAAAGTTTGCCTGATGAAGACAAGTGAGGGCAATGTGGAAGGAGGGCTGTGCATCGAGGTGGCTGGAAGGGAATGTACGAAGACTCCAGATGCGTTGGGTAGAGACCCAAGTGAGTAATGGGTTTGGTGAGAGGGTGGTTAAATTGAGTAACAGACTTCCTCTTGAGGCTGCTAGCCTTTTCCCTCTGGGTTTCTGACATCCTGCCCAGTCTGGTGAAGACAGGTGGGCTGGAGAGAATGAGTGTCCTGGACTGGCATTTCAATACCGCACCGGGACATTCAAACATGTCAGCTGTTGGCGGGTGGATGAATCAGCTGCTGGTACACCTGGTACACCAGCTGCCATGGAGGGGAATGCACCTATGCATATCTAATGAGGTTCCAAGTGCAGAATCTGGTGCGAGCTCCCAGAATTCTGACCAGTGATAAAGGTGTCGCCGGAGTCGCATGCAACCGTCCTTCATCTCAAAATGGGTGCATTCTGCCCAGGGTGATTGAAGATGTGCTGACAGTTGAATCGAGTGCCCCTTGGCGGAGGATGGAGGAACTGGGCGGTGTTCTTGATCCTGATTACTATTCAGTGACTCCTTCTGAAAAGGGTATTTGGCTCAGGTGAGGACAGTTCTCACAATCTGCAATCCTTCTCTACTGGAAACTTGCAACACTCATTTTGCTTTCAAATGCACTCAAAGCATTCAGTGATATTATTTGACACTAATTGATATTAAAAGGTGTAATTTAGAATTCATTTTTATGGCAGGAACAGTCATCCTTTGTCATCAAAAGTGTTCAGTTTCCATCATTGAACATCACCATGGTTAACCCCTCCTGCTGCTGTTCCTCATTGTGGAGGTTTGGGTGAATTAGCTAAGAGTAACCTGACAGCCATGGGGCAAAATTCTAGCAAAGAGTCAACATGGATTTCTCCTGATTGGAGGCTCCCCTGATTGACTTCTTCTGTATTGACAAGGAAAGATTGGCAGAAACCTCACTTGTGCCGTTTGTCCGACGTATCCACCGCATCTTTTAAAATATCCTAGTTAATTTGTGGAGCCAGGAAGATGTATACTTTTAAAACGTGTTTGTTTTATCACTGTGCAGGCCGAGAGGAAGTCATTACTGTAAGGTATTCCTATAATAAACAAAATACTGCCAGTGCTGGAAATCACAAATTTACAATACACTGCTGTAAATGTTCATCAGGTCATGTTGGGAAATGGAGTGAACCTTTCGGGTCACAATGACCTTATCGACTAGTGTAATTTATGTTGCTACATCACAGAGTGATTCCTAGCTAATGAGGAGCAAAATTGGGATGTAAAACTAAGTTTATAAGATTGCCAGGTAATTTTGGAAAGCTTAATTTTGAATGTACTTCATGTTGGCGGAGATCTGATGGGACAATAGGATTCCCGTTGAGTCGAGTTTTCTTTCAGATAAACAATGTAGAGCTGGCAGTAGAACTCAAGTCTGCAAGCACAGTCAATAGGCGTGTTTAGAGTATATTGACACCCAGGTATGAATCATCCATTTCAAAACAATTCTGGTATTTCACCTTATTGCAAGTACAAGACAGTGCTAAAATATTGATATCAAAAAGATGTTTACTTGTTAAACTGCTGCTGTTTTTTTGAAAGTCCCTGTAAGTTTCTTATTCAAGGTCAGTGACTGAACACGCGCTGCTTAAAACATATTCTGTTTTAATTAGCTAATTATAAAACATTTCCAAAAACAAAAAAAAGCAATCACATGAAATAATTAAAGGCAGATATCATTATATTTACGGTGTGCAAGCTTGATGCATTTTCATGTAATCTTTTAAATGAAATAATATAAATTTATATGTACAGTAACCCATGTCGTAACCTAGGGCACAATTCAGTTTATACATCAAAAGAAGTACAGTATTAGCATGATGGGCAAGATTAGTGGAAAATACCTGACTTAACCTTATCCTCAGGCTCAAATTCTGATTGAAAGGAGACCCACAGCTCTGAGCAATGGTTACACAGTAACTGTTCAAAAGCATCTTTTGCGCACAGCTCTGGGCTAATGACTAACAAAAACAACGGAGCTAAAACTCAAACGCAAACATTGAGAAGTAGTCAACTGTCAGGGAAAGTCATTTTGATTATTCCCTTGTTTAGAACTGGCTGCTATTCTCGACCTGACATTTTTATGCTTCAAGATTACATCTTAAGAGAAGCTTTAACCCTTGACTGTGTCACTTGGTAACACCTTTTCAAATACATTTAAGAGCTATCGTATGTAACTGCTGGCGATCATTAAGTAGAATTAGAGACAAGTTACAAACAGGAAGGAGGGGAGGGAGTTAATTTAAACAGCACTCTTTTCTCCTCTTTATGAGTGGTGACGTATTTCCCAACACTTCGGTTTTGGTCTGATCTGATTTCTACTAGTGACCCCACAGAAAACACGAAATAGGGTGAACTCAAAGGGTTAGTTTATTCACACGCACTCAAAACACAGGAGTGGAAGGGTCACAACATTTGCCCCTTTGCATTCATACAGTAAAAGAGGGATAGAAAAAGAAAGATTTACAGTGCAGAGACCACAGTGAAAATAAATAGTGTTTGATTTGGGTTCCAGTGACTAGAATCAAAGATCAATGAGCTATTCCTTCATGGGGATCGGTGGACTGAAAACTGATGCTGGAGAATTCACTTGCAAGTGATGTTACTTCACATAATGAGATAGACATGCAGAGAGGAATCAGTTTTCTCGGTGATGGTATAGAATTATTACTGGTTCCACAAGGTACAGGTACATGTCACATAGCTCCCACCTCTCCGCTCTCATTTTGGCAAGGGATGTGTATCCCTTGCCTGGGTCCCCACCATTATCAAACATCTCAACCATTAGCACTTGAAAGGAAGGTTGCAAGGCCCTTTGCCTCAGCAGATGTGTAGACTCCGGTTGTCCATTCTGAATTGCAAAATGCAGATGTCCCTTGTACAGCTCTCTTTGTATTTGGTCTGTGTCGCCCACAGGGGTTTGCCAGTCTCTCTTCAGGGATAACGAGATACAAGATTTTTTATGATACTTTTGTTCGTGGTCAGAGACAGACATAGATTTAGTTTTGTGGTAGCAATGAGCGTATCTCTATATATTATCTCTTTATATTTTATTTAAAAATTATACCAGGTGAGCTCTTAATCCCCTAACATAAATATACAGGTAAATACATATTCAATACATTAAACAACTATTTATTTCACTTGTCTTTGTTCATAGCACACATTGTATTACACCAGGGGCGAAATTCTCCAGTATCGGCACGATGTCTGCCAAGCGGCGCCAAAAACGGCGCTAATCAGTCCGGCATCGCGCCGCCCCAAGGGTGCGGAACCATCGCATCTTGGGGGGCCGAGCCCTAACCTTGAGGGGCTTGGCCCACACGGGACTGATTTCCACCCCGCCAGCTGGCGGAAAAGGCCTTTGGTGCCCCGCCAGCTGGCGCGGAAATGACATTGCCGGGCGGCGTATGCGCGGGAGGGTTAACGGCCACTCACGGCATCCCCGCGCATGCGCAGTGGAGGGAGTCTCTTCCGCCTCCGCCATGGTGGAGAACGTGGCGAAGGCGGAAGGAAAAGAGTGCCCCCACGGCACAGGCCCGACCGTGGATCGGTGGGCCCCGATCGCGGGCCAGGCCACCATGGGGGCACCCCCCGGGGCCAGATCGCCCTGCACCCCCCCAGGACCCCGGAGCCCGCCCGCGCCGCCTTGTCCCGTTGGTAAGAGAGGTGGTTTAATCCACGCCAGCAGGACAGGCATTCTAGCAGCGGGACTTCGGCCCATCCAAGCCGGAGAACCGCGGAGGGGGGGGGCCCGCCAACCGGCGCGGCGCAATTCCCGCCCCCACCAAATCTCCGGTGCCGGAGAATTCGGAAACCGGTGGGGGCGGGATTCACACCAGCCCCCGGTGATTCTCCGACCCGGCGGGGGATCGGAGAATCTCGCCCCAGAATTCATATCAAGACAATACTTCATTGGGCAGCACGGTAGCACAAGTGGATAGCACTGTGGCTTCACAGCGCCAGAGTCCCAGATGCGATTCCCCGCTGGGTCACTGTCTGTGCGGAGTCTGCACGTTCTCCCCGTGTCTGTGTGGGTTTCCTCTGGGTACTCTGGTTTCCTCCCACAGTCCAAAGACATGCAGGTGAGGTGGATTGGCCATGATAAATTGCACTTAGTGCCCAAAAAGGTTAGGAGGGGTTACGGGGATAGGGTGGATGTGAGTGTTTAAGTGGGTCGGTGCAGACTCGATGGGCCGAATGGCCTCCTTCTGCACTGTATGTTCTATGTTCTATGTACTTCACTATGGGACGTACTGCCATTCTGATAAGGCCCAATGATCATTCGGATGGGTGTTAAAACTGCAATGGGGACTTCCGGTAGCGGCCATGACCTGCTAGGTCACGCGAACGGCAGCTCCCGCCGGGATCGGTGTTTCGGGCTGCTAAAAGGAGCGGGAGAATGGCGAGATCCGAATTTACCAAGACCTGGGAGCTGAGCTGGCGAGGAGGCGTGCAGGTTTTAACCGGGCGAAGGCGGTCCTCCACGGTAAAGGGGTGAAGTTTGGGCTCCTGCATCCGTCGAGACTGTGAGTAACATACCAGGACAGGCACCACTATTTTGATACCCCAGACGAGACGTGGTCGTTCATCAGGCAGGACGAGCTGGACCTGAACTAAGGGACTGCTGTATGGGGGTGAAATGTGCAGGTGCGGAGGGATCGAGGGGAGGATGGCGGGTAACGCATACGTTTATGGGCATGTCTGCCCTAGTTTGGTTGGGGGTTCTGTTGTTTGTTTTGCTTGTTTTCCAGGTGTTTTGTTTTCCAGGTGTGCGGTGATAGGGGGTGGGAAACGGCCGGGACGGGCTGTCCGGCACACGGGGAGGTTCCAGATGGCACGTGCCCCTCTACCTGCGGGGGAGGGTGGGGAGGGCGGCCCGAAGGAGGCAACAAGTTAAGGGCTGGTATATAGAGGCGGGAGCGGCTGGGGTCAGCATGGGTGAGCTGAATCACGGAAGCAGAATGGGGGAGAAACCAGAGCTAAGCGAATGCTTGGCAGGGGAGGGGGGGGTGTGGGGGTTTGGCGGGGGATGGGGTGCTGCTTTGCTGACTGAAGGGGAGCCAGGTAAGGGGTATGGATGGAGAATTAGGGGAGAGTTAATCTCCATTAGGTCCCATAGAGAGAAGAAGGAGAGGGCAGAGAGGGAGAGACTGGTGGGAGAGATACACAGGGTAGATAGGAGGTACGCGGAGGCCCCAGAGAGGGGGCTGTTGAATGAGCGCCGGAAATTACAGGCGGAGTTTGACCTGCTGTCCACGGGGAAGGCAGAGGCGCAGCTGAGGAAAGCGAAGGGGGCAGTTTATGAGTATGGGGAGAAGGCGAGTAGGATGCTGGCGCACCAGCTGCGCAGGAAGGAGGCGGCCAGAGAGATTGGGGGGGTGCGGGGTAGGGAAGGCAACATGGTGCTGAGCCCAGAGAGGGTCAATGAAGTCTTCAGTGAGTTCTATGGAAGGTTATATAAGTCTGAACTCCCCAGGGAGGGGGAAGGGATGAGGCGGTACATGGACCGGTTGAGGTTCCCAAGGGTGGAAGCAGAGCGGGTCGAGGGACTGGGGGCCCCGATTGGGTTGGACGAGGTAGTCAGGGGGCTGGCAGGCATGTAGACGGGCAAGGCCCCGGGCCCGGACGGCTTCCCCGTAGAATTTTATAAGAAGTTCTCGGAGCTGTTGAGCCCGCTCCTGATGAGAACCTTCAATGAGGCAAAGGAAAAAGGGACCCTCCCTCCGACAATGTCGCAGGCATTGATCTCGCTTATCCTGAAGAAGGATCCGCTTCAGTGTGGGTCCTACAGGCCGATATCGCTCCCGAACGTGGATGCCAAGCTGTTGGCAAAAATTCTGGCCACCAGAATAGAGGACTGTGTCCCGGGAGTGATTGGGGAGGACCAGACGGGTTTTGTTAAGGGCAGGCAGCTGAACGCGAATGTGAGGAGGCTCCTGAATATTATCATGATGCCCTCGGAGGGGGGGGAGGTGGAGGTGGTGGCTGCGATGGACGCAGAGAAGCCCTATGATAGGGTGGAGTGGGAGGATCTGTGGGAGGCGCTAGGCAGGTTTGGATTTGGGGAGGGATTTATAGGGTGCGTCAAGCTGCTGTATTAGGGCCCTGTAGTGAGTGTGTCCACAAACCGGCTAAGGCCTGAATATTTCAGGCTGCATCGGGGGACGAGACAGGAGTGTCCCCTGTCCCCGTTGCTGTTTGCCCTGGCAATCGAGCCGTTGGCCATTGCGCTCAGCTCTTCGGGGGATTGGAGGGGGTTGGTGCGCGGAGGGGAGGAGCACTGGGTCTCCCTCTACGTGGATGACTTGCTGTTGTATATTTCGGACCCGTTAGAGGGGATGGGGGAGGTCATGCGGATCCTGGGGGACTTTGGGAGGTTCTCGGGGTATAAGTTGAACGTGGGGAAGAGTAAGCTGTTTGTGGTCCATGGTAGGGGCCAGGAGGAGAGACTGAGGGAGCTCCCGCTCAGGATAGTGGAGAGGAGCTTTCGGTACTTGGGGATACAAGTGACCAGGAACTGGGATGCCCTGCACAGGCTCAACTTAACCCGGCTAGTGGAGCAGATGGAGAGAGAGTTTAAAAGGTGGGATATGCTCCCGCTTTCCTTGGCAGGACGGTGCAGACTGTGAAGATGACGGTTCACCCCAGGTTCCTCTTCGTGTTTCAGTGCCTCCCCATTTTCATCCCCAAGTCCTTTTTCAAGCGGATGAATAGGATTGTTACGGGAGTTGTGTGGGCGAATAAAACCCCGCGAGTCAAAAGGGTATTCTTGGAGTGTAGCCTTGGGGGGGGGTGGACTGGCTCTGCCGAACTTCTGCGGTTATTACTGGGCGGCCAATGTGGCCATGATCAGGAAATGGGTGATGGAGGAGGGGGCGGCGTGGGGGCAGTTGGAGGCGGCGTTGTGTAGAGGCACCAGTCTAGGGGCACTTGTTACGGCTCCGCTGCCGTTCTTGCCGGCGCAATACACCACTAGTCTGGTGGTGACGGCGGCACTGAGGATCTGGGGGCAGTGGAGGAGGAGACACAGGGGAGAGGAGGGAGCCTCAGTGTGGACCCCGATACGGAATAACCACAGATTTGCTCCGGGTAGGTTGGATGGGGATACCAAGGCTGGTATAGGGCAGGTATTAGGAGAATGAGGGATCTGTTTATAGACGGGACTTTCCCTAGCAGGCAGGCGCTGGAGGAGAGGTTCAGCCTACCCCCGGGGACTGCGTTCAGGTACCTCCAGGTTTGGGACTTTCTTAGAAAACAGGTGGGGCCATTTCCGCTGCTGCTCCCGCGTAGGATCCAGGACAGGGTGGTGTCTGGCATCTGGGTATGGGAGGGGAAGGTGTCGGACATATATCAGGAGCTGCAGGAGGTGGAGGAAGCCTCAGTGGAAGGGTTGAAGGGCAAGTGGGAGGAGGAGCTGGGTGAGGAGCTGGATGAGGGCCTGTGGGCCGACGCCCTGGGCAGGGTGAACTCCTCATCATGTGCCAGGCTCAGTTTAACTCAGTTTAAGGTGGTGCATCGGGCACATATAACGGCGGCAAGAATGAGTAAGTTTTTTGGGGTGGAGGACAGGTGCCCGAAATGTTCAGAGAGTCCGGCAAACCATGCCTATATGTTTTGGGCATGCCCGGCGCTTAAAGAATTCTGGCAGGGGTTTGCGAGGGTGATGTCTAGGATTTTGGACACTCGGGTGAAGGCGAGTCCAACAGTAGCGAAATTTGGGGTGTCGGAGGATCCGGGAGTGCAGGAAGCGAAAGAGGCCGAGGTACTGGCCTTTGCTTCCCTGGTAGCCCGGAGACGGATCTTGCTAATGTGGAGGGACTCAAAACCCCCGGGTGTGGAGACCTGGGTTAGCGATATGGCGGGGTTCCTCAGCCTGGAGCGAATAAAGTTTGCCTTGAGAGGGTCCTTGATGGGGTTCTCCCGGCGGTGGCAACCTCTCCTTGACTTTCTAGGGGAGCAGGAAGTGTCAGCAGCAGAAGCATCCTGGGGGGGTTCAGGTGGGGGTACTGTTGATATAATGTGAGTTGGGCATGGAGACAAAACCCACCTTGTTCTGTTTTTAAAAAAGGGAAAAACTTTTCTGTTGTGCAAGTAGTTTCACTGTAAGCTTTGGGATATGTTGATTGTTATTTTTTATTATTTGTATTTCTATTTTTGTTATGTAAAAACGCTCTTTGGAAAAACTTTAACAAAACGTTTTTTTTAAAAAACTGTAATGGGAAGATAGCAGGTTTGGTGCAGTAGCAATTTGAGCTTTTCAAGTACCTTTAATGTTGAATAATTAATGAGCTAGTCAAAATTCTTCACAGATCTCAAAAAGCCCCCACACACTCATTTGTAAGTCACGTCATCCCTCATGGAACACACTCTACACCCGACAAACTGACGACAACCCCACCTCTCAGTGGCGCACCTCCTGGGTTACTGCAAACATCACAAACCGCAACCTGGTAACTGATCTAAGAGGTGAGGTTTCAACCTTCCATGGAAAATCTGGACAACCCTGAACTGCTTGAGGACAGGGAAGATGTGGCCATGTGCTCCACAAGTAGAACATGAGGGATGGTCAATTTGGCTCTGTGGCCATTGAGTCAGGTCATCGTCCCCATGAACTCCTATCCTGAGAAAACCATTCCCAGTGGCAGCACCACCATTCACATTGCATCAGCTAAAGCTGTTGAATGGATTGTTAACCTTGACATTGAATTGTAACTGTTTCCTAGCCATAGAAAAACAATATCTCAGCAACACATTCCTGTTTTATTATTTCATCCTTGAAATCCTTACAGAAAGCATTGGGATCTTTTTCAGGTCTGATATGTTCAATAGAAAGCATCATCACTTCATCATGGGAAAAGTGATGATAAACCTGTGCGGAATGTTTCTTAACTTCTCATCCTTCATTCTCCATGAACTTCAGCTCATCCCAACCCTTGATTCCCATGTACCTCATCCCATTTGCCAATTAGTCTGTTCTTACTAAGCTACACTTACTTCCTGTTGCTGAGAACCACAAACGTACCATAAGAACAAGGAACAGGAGTAGGCCATTCAGCCCCCAAGCCTGTACTGCTTTTTAATATGATCATGGCTGTTCTGATAATAACCTCAAATCTGTGTCCCACGCACCCCTGATATCCCAGCACCTCCTTACTTACCAAGAATCTATCCACCTGTCTTAAATCATGCAAAGACTCTGCTTCCACCACCTTTTCAGGAAGGGAGACTCACTGGGCGGCACAGTGGTTAGCACTGCTGCCTCACAACACCAGGCACCCAGGTTCAATTCCGGCCTTGGGCAAAAAACAAAGGGTCACCTGGACTCGAAATGTTGGCTCTTTTCTCTCCTTACAGATGCTGCCAGACCTGCTGAGATGTTCCACCATTTTCTCTTTTGGTTCCAGCCTTGGGCGACTGTCTGTGCACAGTTTGCACCTTCTCTTTGTGGGCTTCTTCCAGGTGCTACAGTTTCCTCCCACAGTTCAAAGATGTGCAGGTTAGGTGGATTGGTCATAATAGAATTGCCGCTTAGTGTCAAGTATGTACAGGTTAGGTGGGGTTACGGGGATAGGGTGGGAGCGTGGGATGGGTGGGGTGCTCTTTCAACAGGTCAGTGCAGACTCATTGGACCGAATGGCCTTCTTCTGCACTGTAGAGATTGTATGATTGTGTGACTCTCTGAGTGAAAAATGTAATCTTCATTTTAAATGGATGACGCCTTATTTTTAAGCAGTGACCCCTCATTCTAGATTCTCCCACAAGAGGAAACATCCTCTGCACATTCAGCCTGTCAAGACCCCTCAGGATCTTGTGTGTTTTAATTAAGTCACCTCTTACTCTTCTAAACTCCAGTGGATACAAGCCTAGCCTGTCCAACCTTTCCTCATAAGACAATCCATCCATTCCGGGTATTAGTCTGGTAAACATTTTCTGAACTGCTTTCAACGCATTTACATCCTTCCTTCAATAAGGTGAGCAATACTATCCACAATACTCCATCTGTGATCTTATTGGTGCCTTATACAACTGAGCACAACCTACCTACTTTTGTATTCAAATCCCTCACAAAAATTGATAACATTCCATTTGTTTTCCTAATTACTTGCTGGATCTGTATACAAGCCTTTTGTGAGTCATGCACTCGGACACCCAGATTCCTCTGTAACTTCAGAGTTCTGCAATCTCTCACCATGTACATAATATACTTCTTTTTTAGCCTTCCTGACAAAATGGACAATTTCACATTTTCCCACATTATGCCCAATTTGCCAAATCTTTGCCCACTCTCTTAACCTATCTATATCTTTTTGGAGCCTCCTTACGTTCGCTTCACAACATACTTTCCTATCTACCTTTGTGTCAGCAGCAAATTTGGCAACCATCATTTCAATCCCTTAATCCAAGTCAAAGTTAAACAACTTAACCTTGTGCTTGAGAAAAGTCCACATTGTGCCCCTCTATGTGACTAACGTCCTCCAAGCATCCCAGTCCCCTAATGTTAGCCCCTTGTGATCCCCTCCTTTTGCCCCGCCATTGGTGGCCAGGTTCTGGAGTTTCTATTCTAAATCATTCCCTTTCCAACTTTCTCTAAGATTCTCCTTAATACCTATCTCTGACCAAAAACTGATTATTTCAGCTTCCGGCAGTAAGTCAAATGGATGAACACTCGGAACAAAAGCGAAGAAAATAAAAGAAAACTTATCCAAAGAGACCAATACAACTTAAGTTAAACAAAGTAGGTTATTCATACGCCAGTTATTTCATACATGCAAGTATAGGCGCAGGGAAGTGCAGGCTTGGATCATATCAGAAGATGTTTGCACAGAATATTGGGCATCCACTATGCTACCCATCTAATTTTCTGACAATTTTGCTCCAGGCTGTGTAATGGCTGCGTTATACTTTGCATCAGCAGTTCATTAGTGGAAAATTACGTCAATGTATTTTAATGATTTTTAATGTCCAGTTCAATGAGCATATTGGAAAAATCTACACTTCTATGATAAAAATTTTAATAAGTTGGAGTTAATACATTGGAATGGGAGAGGTGGGGTGGTGGGAGGTGAAGTCTATGCCACTGGTACATAAAAACAAATAGCAAATTGGCTGTCGATTTTTCACCACACTCTCTTCCAACTGAGGTGTACAAAATAATAATTCAAACTCTTCATAGTGTTATGGGAGAGGTGTTTTCAGAACCCCGAAATGTATCATGGAGTCCAACCAACCCTCCCCCCCTTTAATGGATTGTTGCTTTTGAAGCACACGGCTTGTTCCCTAGGTGTAGTATTACAATTATGGACACGTGGGTTTTTCAACACAAAACAATGTTTATTCCATGAACTCAACTTAACCTTTTTAAATAAACATTGGATCTCTTAACACCCCTTACTTCAAAGATAACCTCGAAAATAATACAACACTAAATAATCCTTCAGTTATTCCTTTCAACATCCAAGAGACTTAACACCGTTAAACAGAAACACATCAGGTTAAAGGCTTTACTATTATGAGTTTAAATCACCCAAATGATCCAGAGATAATCTTTCATGGCAGAGACCACAGCAGGTCCAGCTCACTGCAAACACAGACACACACCCAAGCGCTTTTCAAACTGAAACTAAACTGCAAAATGGCTGATTTAAACCTAGCTCCACCCACACTCTGACATCACTGCATTTTTAAAGGTACATTGCTTAAACATCCATTTCTTAAAGGCACTCTCACATGACAATAGAGACTGATTTCCTACTCTTACTGCTTTTACTTGGGTTGAAATTAATATTTTCCAAGTCAATGGAAAATAAATACTGGCAAGGTGAAAAATCAGTTCCTGAGGCTCTGAGAGCCTCTTTTGTGCTGCTGGTACAGACCAGTTACACGCACCTGCCTTGCCCCCTCCTCCACCCTGCCCGCCATATTCTCTTCTCTTCTGAAAGCCATCCTCTGAAACTCCTCTTCCCAAGTCTTCCATCCTCATCTCCAATAAGAAGTGAAAGGTGCTCAAGGACTTCTTTGTCATTAAGAATTAAACCATCAGATCAGTTGCCTCTGCCACTTTCCTCCTTGCACTAGCCCTCCAGGATCCTTACTCTAAGCTTCCCTGCTGTCCAAGCTCAAATTTGATCTTGTATCTTTCTCTAATTTCTCTCCTATCACCCTTCATGCCTTCTCTGAACTCAACATGTCCATTAATCCCAACGTCTGCTCCCTCAACTCTACTATCACTGAACTGCTGACCACCCAACTTCCATCCTGCTTCCCTTGTCAGCTTATAATGTTAACCACTTCTCTCTCCCCTCAGATATTGTGCCTCCCTCTTTCAAATCTGTTGTCTTCACTCCTCTCCTCAAAAAAAAAATCTCCCGATCCCTTGGTTCTTGCAAACTACCTACCCCATCTCCAACCTTTATTTCCTCTCAAACATCTTTGAGCCTGTTGTTACCTCCCAAATCTGTGCCCATATTTCCTGGAACTCCATATTTGACTCACTCCAATCAGGTTTCTGCCCTTCCCAGAGTACTGAAATGGCCCCTTTCAAAGTCACAAAAGACATCTGAGATGACTGTGACAAAGAAAAACCTTCCCTCCTCATCATTCGTGACTTGTCTGGAACTATCTGACACAATTTGACAACATCATCTTCCTCCAATAGCCCTCATGGCCTAGCTGGGTGGGATTTCACTCACCTAGTTCCATTCGGATCTATCCGGAGCGTCATCAGCAATACCTTCTTCTTTCCAACTCCCACCTCATTATCGCACCTGTCCCTAAGGATCTGTCTTTGGCCACTCTTAGTTCCTGTCTACATGCTAAATCTTGACAACATCATCTGAAAGCACAGTGTTAGTTTTCGCATATATGTTAATGACACCCAGCTCTACATAGCCACCGCCCCCTCGACTCCTCCACTATACCAAGTTATCAGGCTGCTTATATCACAGCCAGCACTGGATGAGCTGAAATCTCCTCCCATGGAAGGCAGAAGCCATTGACTTTGGCACAGTGGCACAATGGTTAGCACCACTGCCTCACAGCACCAGGGACCCAGGTTCGATTCTGACCTTGGGTGACTGTCTATGTGGAGTTTGCACATTCTCCCCGTAGGTTTCCTCTGGGTGCTCCGGTTTCCTCCCACAGTCCAAAGATGCGCAGGTTAGGTGGATTGGCCATGCTAAATTGCCCCTAAATTGCATTTATCCTGTGCCTTTAAAGCAATAAAATTCCCTGCAGCATTTCATAGGCATGATAAAACAAAATTTCACAGCAAGCCACATGAGGAGATATTAGGTTGGATGACCAAAAACCTGGTCAAAGAGGTAGCTTTTAACAAGTGCCTTAAATGAAGAGGGTGAGGTGGAGAGGCGGGGAGTTTTAGGAAGGGAATTGCACAGCTTAATGCCTGGGCAAGTGAAGGCATGGTCACCAATGGTGGAGCAATTAAAATCAAGGATGTTCAAGAGGCCCTGAACTTGATGTCATCCAAAATTCATCTGCCCATATCCTAGCTCACACATTCACCCATCATTCCGTGCACACTGATCTGACCGGTTTCTGATGAAACAGCCCCTCTATTCCTCATCCTTGTTTTAATCGTTCTACCATTTGTATCCATGTCTTTCGCTGCCAATGCCCGAGCTCTGAAATTACTGCTCTACCTCCTTCCTCTTTCAAGATACTTCTAGTAATCTACCTCTTTGTCCAAGTTTCATCCTGCTATCTCCTTATGTTCCTTGGTGGTTAATTTTGCTTGAAAAAGCATCTTGGGGTATTTTACTCCATTAAAGGTGCTGCCAGATGTTGCTGTTGTCCATTTGGTCCTGTCTCTAAGGTGTTTTCATTGTCAGAGATTCCAAATAAATATAAATGTCTTCATGACAGAAATAAAAGGCAGTAAGGGGGAAAGTGTAAGGCAGAAAAGCCATAGTCAAAAATCAAAAAGGGCGACAGTACAAGGTACAGTGACTGAGGGGAGCTCAGTGAATAGGACCAGGAATACTAAAAGAAATAAAACGGGAAGTGAAAACATTAATGGTAAGCGACTCGGCAGGTTGTTACATGAAGATTTGGGTTCAACGACAAGGAAAATTAGGAGAAAGGTTAAGACGCAATATAACTTACGAGAGGTTACTGATCGAGGTGTTAAGATTCAGAACAGAGGTAAAAATGCCAACATAAGTGTACTTTAACTGAATGCTCGTAGTATTCGGAATAAGGTAAATGAGTTGATGGCGCAAATCATCGTGAATGACTATGATTTAGTGGCCATTACTGAAACATGGTTAAAGGATGGTCACGACTGGGAGTTAAATATCCGAGGGTATCAAACTTTTCGGAAGGACAGAGTGAATGGTAAGGGAGGTGGTGTAGCTCTGCTATTTAAGGATGACATCCGGGCAACAGTAAGGGATGACATCGGTGCTATGGAGGATAAAGTTGAATCCATTTGGGTGGAAATCAGGAATAGTAAGGCGAAAAAGTCACTGATAGGAGTAATCTATAGGCCACCAAATAGTAACATTATGGTGGGGCAGACAATAAACAAAGAAATAACAGATGCATGTAGAAATGGTACAGCAGTTATCATGGGGGATTTTAATCTACATGTTGATTGGTTTAACCAGGTCGGTCAAGGCAGCCTTGAGGAGGAGTTTATAGAATGTATCCGCGATAGTTTCCTAGAACAGTATGTAATGGAACCTACGAGGGAACAAGCGGTCCTAGATCTGGTCCTGTGTAATGAGACAGGATTGATTCAGGATCTCATAGTTAGGGATCCTCTCGGAAGGAGCGATCACAATATGGTGGAATTTAAAATACAGATGGAGGGTGAGAAGGTAAAATCAAGCACTAGTGTTTTGTGCTTAAACAAAGGAGATTACAATGGGATGAAAGAAGAACTAGCTAAGGTAGACTGGGAGCAAAGACTTTATAGTGAAACAGTTGAGGAACAGTGGAGAACCTTCCAAGTGATTTTTCACAGTGCTCAGCAAAGGTTTATACCAACAAAAAGGAAGGACGGTAAAAAGAGGGAAAATCGACCGTGGATATCTAAGGAAATAAGGGAGAGTATCAAATTGAAGGAAAAAACATACAAAGTAGCAAAGATCAGTGGGAGACTAGAGGACTGGGAAATCTTTAGGGGGCAACAGAAAGCTACTAAAAAAGCTATAAAGAAGAGTAAGATAGATTATGAGAGTAAACTTGCTCAGAATATAAAAACAGATAGTAAAAGTTTCTACAAATACATAAAACAAAAAAGAGTGGCTAAGGTAAATATTGGTCCTTTAGAGGATGAGAAGGGAGATTTAATAATGGGAGATGAGGAAATGGCTGAGGAACTGAACAGGTTTTTTGGGTCGGTCTTCACAGTGGAAGACACAACTAACATGCCAGTGACTGATGGAAATGAGGCTATGACAGGTGAGGACCTTGAGAGGATTGTTATCACCAAGGAGGTAGTGATGGGCAAGCTAATGGGGCTAAAGGTAGACAAATCTGCTGAACCTGATGGAATGCATCCCAGAGTGCTAAAAGAGATGGCTAGGGAAATTGCAAATGCACTCGTGATAATTTACCAAAATTCACTAGACTCTGGGGTGGTCCCGGCGGATTGGAAATTAGCAAGCGTGACACCACTGTTTAAAAAAGGAGGTAGGCAGAAAGCGGGTAATTATAGGCCAGTGAGCTTAACTTCGGTAGTAGGGAAGATGCTGGAATCTATCATCAAGGAAGAAATAGCGAGGCATCTGGATGGAAATTGTCCCATTGGGCAGACGCAGCATGGGTTCATAAAGGGCAGGTCGTGCCTAACTAATTTAGTGGAATTTTTTGAGGACATTAACAGTGCGGTAGATAACGGGGAGCCAATGGATGTGGTATATCTGGATTTACAGAAAGCCTTTGACAAGGTGCCACACAAAAGGTTGTTGCATAAGATAAAGATGCATGGCATTAAGGGGAAAGTAGTAGCATGGATAGAGGATTGGTTAATTAATAGAAAGCAAAGAGTGAGGATTAATGGGTGTTTCTGTGGTTGGCAATCAGTAGCTAGTGGTGTCCCTCAGGGATCAGTGTTCGGCCCACAACTGTTCACAATTTACCTAGATGATTTGGAGTTGGGGACCAAGGGCAATGTGTCCAAGTTTGCAGATGACACTAAGATAAGTGGTAAAGCAAAAAGTTCAGAGGATACTGGAAGTCTGCAGAGGGATTTGGATATGCTAAGTGAATGGGCTAGGGTCTGGCAGATGGAATACAATGTTGACAAATGTGAGGTTATCCATTTTGGTAGGAATAACAGCAAAAGGGATTATTATTTAAATGATAAAATATTAAAACATGCTGCTGTGCAGAGAGACCTGGGTGTGCTAGTGCATGAGTCGCAAAAAGTTGGTTTACAGGTGCAACAGGTGATTAAGAAGGCAAATGGAATGTTGTCCTTCATTGCTAGCGGGATGGAGTTTAAGACTAGGGAGGTTATGCTGCAATTGTATAAGGTGTTAGTGAGGCCACACCTGGAGTATTGTGTTCAGTTTTGGTCTCCTTACTTGAGAAAGGACGTATTGGTGCTGGAGGGTGTGCAGAGGAGATTCACTAGGTTAATCCCAGAGCTGAAGGGGTTGGATTACGAGGAGAGGTTGAGTAGACTGGGACTGTATTCGTTGGAATTTAGAAGGATGAGGGGGGATCTTATAGAAACATATAAGATTATGAAGGGAATAGATAGGATAGATGCGGGCAGGTTGTTTCCACTGGCGGGTGAAAGCAGAACTAGGGGGCATAGCCTCAAAATAAGGGGAAGTAGATTTAGGACTGAGTTTAGGAGGAACTTCTTCACCCAAAGGGTTGTGAATCTATGGAATTCCTTGCCCAGTGAAGCAGTAGAGGCTCCTTCATTAAATGTTTTTAAGATAAAGATAGATAGTTTTTTGAAGAATAAAGGGATTAAGGGTTATGGTGTTCGGGCAGGAAAGTGGAGCTGAGTCCACAAAAGATCAGCCATGATCTCATTGAATGGTGGAGCAGGCTCGAGGGGCCAGATTGCCTACTCCTGCTCCTAGTTCTTATGTTCTTTTGTTCTTATGACAGTTCCTTAAAAAAAGATCCAACAGCTTTCTCTGTCAACAATGAGCCTATCTATTCAAATGTGGAATGTAAGCAGCTTCTGATACAAGTTCTCTCCTAAGATAGCCTGCTGCCTATTTGGAATTCTGAACTTGCAACATTAAACCATTAACCCTTTGAGAACCTCAGCGGTATCTTGGCATCAAGTGATTCGAAGCTGTAGAACGGATTTGTCCTTATTTCACTTTTGTCGGAGGGGGTTTAGTTAAATTCTAAAATGAGAATAAGACAATGTTATCATTTTCTGCTTCAATGAAGACTTATTCCATGATTCCACTCACTTTTCATTTCAATTCTGCTGTGTTGTATCCAATTTCCTCAGTGTTTCTCAAAAGGAATCTTCACAGATAAGATCATAATATCACATTACAGAGGGACACTAAGCCCGCACTGATTTTCTTTTTGATGGGGCAGGGGTTGCTGATGGGGGCAAATTGTATACAGTGACCTGGAAAGCAGGTCAGATTCAAAGTTGCACAAACAACCAATTGAGCATCGAGAGCATTTAATATGTGGAGGATTAATCGAGTCTTCAGGATCACATCACTGCCATATTGCCAGTGCTGAAGTGCTTATATCTGTCTGTTGAGATGACAACAAATGCCCGAAAAACATATGGAACAAATCAGAGGCAGCCAATTCTGATTTCATACAAATGTACGGTAGCTGACAAATAGGCAAAGACCGACTGATCTATTCAGCCTGTACCCATTCACTAGTGATGAATTGCAATGTAGGCACTCACCATTGCACCCTGGTGTGTCACCTCTGAGTGTTGATAACCTAGATAAAATCCTGATAATTCAGGGGGAAAAATCTGGAAAATGTTTCTTCTCCCCTAACACCCACCTCCTCCCCCTCTTCCCCCACCCCTGTCCCCAAGAGTGTAGGAGACCATTCTGGCCCATATTCTGTCAAACAGTTTCACCCCTCCTGGACAAGGTTATCTTCACCTCAAGCAGAAACAGGCACGGTTCAAATATGAAGGAACTCGTTGAATTGGTGTTCCCCTCAAGAGCGGGCACCGTTCTGCATGGGAAATGTTCTCCCTCTCGACACCTAACATAGCTCTGGACATTGCATAACATGAGATTGTGAGCACCTCCCACACACCGTCCTCTCTAATCTCCTTTACATAAATGCAATCATCAGAGTGTGGCCCTGCTGTGGCATTCAGCAATCCATCAATTTGGAATATGCTGGCTTTTCTTGAATGAGCAAATGAATGGATGGATGTGGTCAGACAATGCGCAGAGCACGATTTCTTTTTGTTTCATTTCGTTATGAGCGGGAGATGCTGCTGGGAGGACACTTGGTTGAAGTGGTGAGTTGAAGTAGCCCTGCTGTGACCAGTCACAGCACGGTTTAGTGATCAGTGTCCAAGGCCAGGTCATGGGGTCAGACTTCCCTGCTGTCCTCCATGATGAGAGGAACAGGTGCAGATGATGTTGAAAAATGACTCTAAAAGATGATTTTCTTTCCAGAGTGTGAAATTAGAAATATAATCCTGTAGGAGATGACCACAAGTAGTGCCTGCTTTTAGATTGATTAGGTGGAGATTGGTTATCAATCAGTCGGTTCACTTTAGCCTTCTGACATAGGAGGGGAAATTTCAAAATAGGGGTACTTTGTAAGTGTAAGTCTGGAAAACCATGTTGATTATTCCCCATGACTTTGCTTTCTTTCTGACAATGCTGGATTTAGGTACAGAGTTATAACTCAGGCAGATCATGCAACTCATCTTGCAACTGTTCAGACTGAGCAACATGATACAAGTATAATGCCAGGGATTAACAGCCACATTTTCCTAATTATGAAACATGCTTTGCAAATCCATCAAACAGTGAGGATGTAAAGGGTTCCAGTCCCATCTGTGTTGAAAGCTTCCTTAAAGCAAGATTGCAACTGCTTGGCTGTGCATGCAATTTTCTTTTTGTGCGTGTGTGCAGCTTAAACCAATTCTCTGCTCCAGGCAAAGGTATAATCACAAAACAATAAGATTTACAGCACAAATGTTCCCCATTCTCGTGTTGTTAGTCAAGAATCTGTGAACGTATGCTTCCCAGTATTCATGTTTCTGGGTCTGCCCTGGTCAGACATCAAAAGAACTGAGACCTCATCTGTGCAAGTTGAATTTTTTCCAGTCAAAGTCTATAATCTATTGTGCAATTTTTACATAATTCCAGTGCCACCATGTTGGAATCTGCAAACTTGGCAACGGACAGGCCCATTCTTAAGCCCTATTTGTGAGGCTGCGGAGCTGACTGTGTTGCTCTCACGTTTATCGCTGTGCCAACATTTCAGTGATATTTCCTGTGCAATAAAATATATAATTGCTCTATGCTGTAAAGCTGCACCATAGTCCTTTGAAACCTGAGGCAGACAGAAATTAAAAATGACTGCCTTTCATTTGTGAATGCCAGTATAATAATCAGATACACTGTACTGATCTGGAGTGTTTCGCCTGCTAAATAATTGTCAGAGTCAAGATGTTCAATATACAGTTGGTGCCACAGGAATATGTACCAGATCCAAGAATAAATTTGATACAAATGTACAGACCCACTGTAAGGAAATTGCTTTCCATTTACTCTCAATGCACAGAATCTCTTCCCTAGCTACAATACTTCAGCATGTCATTATAACCTGTACATATATACTTTCTGCTTCCAACAGGCAGCTAACTGAATATTTTGAGATTCATGGGGCTGGATTCTCCTTTCATGAGCCTAAGTGCTGGTGCCAATGGAGGATCTGTAGAGTTCCACGTCGGAAAAATCGGTGCCACACCCGCATCGATTCCTCCATGGGTGAGGGGCTAGCACTGGCACCGCGTGGAACACCCACAGAACATGTGAAAAATGGTGGGGGAATCGCTGGGTCCATGATGGACACGCGCAGGGCTGACAAGCTGCAGCCACGCGCAGGCTATACACCCCCCACACACACACTGATCACGCCTGGAAAGATGGCCCTGGTTCTGCTGGACCGCGTCCCTGTCCATCCCGACCTCACAGCCCACCTCCTGGCCACCCGCCACTACTCCCCCCAGCCCTGGCAGACGTCCCCCGGCCGGCGGCACGAATGTCGGCGAAGTATGGCGGTGCTGGACACTGTCCATATGCTCTCTCTCCACAGCCACCATGCCAGGTTCACGACCGTTCAGAGCACATGTGGACCACGCCATCGGAAACTCGGCCCATCGGAGGCTGAGCAATGTAGGTGGGCCCGCTAATGTGATGCGAACGCAGTTGCAACTGTACGTGCCGTCCATCAAAATGACTCCGTTTTGGAGGGGGCGGAGCATCGCGATTCAGCGTCAACTCGGCACCTGCCACGATTTCGGAGTCGGAAGCTATCCTCCGCCCGATCGCTATTCCCGATTTCGGCGTCAGGCAGTGGAGACTCCAGCCCATGGTCTAGTTTCGCCTAAAGGTGTCAGCACATTAACACCCTAATTGTTCAGTAAAACGTGGAAGAGTTTCTTTTATAATTAGTGTGTGTGTCTGTGGTTGCCTTTGCCTGTTTGCCAAGTTATACTGGGGGAATGTATGGGCTTCCGGAGGCTAAATTTTAATAATGTATCATCTGCCGGGCACTCCCACGGAACAGCATATTCCTGAACCTCACACCCATTGATGATGGTATTATCTGATTATGAGACAATTCAAGTCAGATACAAGACAGAGAGGTTCCCTGGATTATCCTGTCAAAGGGCTTGAAGCCTAACTTCAAATGAACACTGATGTGGCTTATTCATTTCTCATACCATCATTTCTGCAACATCCTCTCAAGGTGAGACTGTTGAAACAATATTAGCATTGTTAAAAATTGATGTAACTTTTTGATTGCAATCTCTTGCTGGCCAGGAAATGCTTAATCTAGCTCATGTTATGTTCCAGGGACCGCTAGCTAGGTACCTTTCCTTTACCTAGTACTCTTGCCAGCCTTGTTACTGCTCTGTGCGATTTTGTCTGGTTTCACTGTTTATCTGGATGTATCACAGCTGGGACTTCACACTGTTACTCTTCTCTTCCTGACCTCAAGGGAGACAAAGCAACGGAATGTTGCTCATACGAATCAACTCTGCCTATAATAATAATCTTTATTATCGTCACAGGTATTATGAGCCAGGATTTAGAGAACCCCAAAGTGTATCATGGAGTTCACCTGACCCACAACTTTTAATAGATTGTGGTATGGGGAGCACACGACCCACTCTACAGGTGTGGTACAGCAGAAATGGAAAAGTATTTTTCAAAAGCAAAACAATGTTTATTCTATGAACTCAAGTTAACCTTTTTAAAACATACTGTGAACATCTTAGCAACCATTAATTCAAATACAACCCCCAAAGAATACAACACTAAGTATTCCTTTAAGCTTTCCTTTTAACCATCTATAAGACTTAAAACACCTTTCAACAGAAGCACATTAGGTTTACATTCACTATTGAGAACATTTATAATTCTGAATTCACCAAATGATCAAGAGATAGTCTTTTGATGGCAGAGAGAACAGCAGTACACATGCTTGGTCTAGCTTCAGCTCCAACACTGAAAACGAAACTAAAACACACCCTGCAGCCTGCTCAAAAACGAAAGTAAAAAGCTGACAGACAGCCTAGCTCCACCCACTCCCTGACATCACTGCAGTAATAAACACCCATTTCTTAACGATACTCTCACTACAGATATTTATATACACACCCATTTATAAACATCCATTTCTTACTTTTCTCACATGACACAGGGATCACTGCAATGAAGCTATTGTGAAAATCCCCGAGTCGGCACACTCCAGCGCCTGCTCGGGTACACTGAGGGAGAATTCAGAATGTCCAATTCATCTAACAAGCACGTCTTTCGGGACTTGTGGGAGGAAACCAGAGCACCCAGAGGAAACCCACGCAGACACGGGGAGAACGTGCACACTCCGCACAGACAGTGACCCAAGCCGGGAATCGAACCTGGGTCCCTGGCGCTGTGAAGCAACAGTGCTAACCACTGTGCTATAAGAAATAAAGAAAAACTTACGAGTCATCGACATCTTCAGTGCAGAAAAGGCCCTTCGTCACATCGCGCCTGCGCCGGTCATAAAATAACCACCTAACTATTCTAATCCCACTGACATTTATATAGCATCTTTTATGACCTTCGCACATTGCAAAGAACTTCACAGCCAATTACGTCCAATTGATGTTTAGTCACTATTGTAATGAAGGGAATAATAACAGTTTGCACATATAATAATATACAGTAGTATTTAAAAATTAGGTGATTGGGCTTTAGGTGCCAGCGAACAAGAGCCTTGCATTGCCCCTTTTTGACCTTCCTGAAGGTGCGAATCAGGCACTTAACTGAGCAAGTTTACCTTCTCCAGGATTAAGGAACCCCTAAGAGCAGAAGTCCCTCCCACCCTGAACTGCAGTAATGCTGCCAGTAATGCACCCATCCGAGGCCCAGGATCACTGAGGGACCATGGCCATCGGTGAATCAGGATTATTGCATAGATGTTGAAGGTGAGAGGGCGAGGGGGGCCAGTAGGGATGTGGCTCCCAATGCTGTGTCCCTTGATCCACCACTGAGTGCATTTTACAGAGGGACACCAGGGGCTGGTTTAGCACAGGGCTAAATTGCTGGCTTTGAAAGCAGACCAAGGCAGGCCAGCAGCACGGTTCAATTCCCGTACCAGCCTCCCCGAACAGGCGCCAGAATGTGGCGACGAGGGGCTTTTCACAGAAACTTAATTTGAAGCCTACTTGTGTCAATAAGCAATTTTCCTTTCATTTTCCTTTTTTTCATTGGGAACCTGTAAGCAATCCTGACAAGTTTTCTTTCTGGGATTCCCACATGGCATGTCCCCTGCCCTGATGCTAACTTAATGCCAGCGGCGGAGGGACGAGACCATTAAGTGGACATTAACTGTTCATTCAATTGGAGGTGGAGCTGGAAGGTCATCCACCAGCCTGCCCACCATAGGCTCAATAGGGGAAGAGGTGGGAAGGTGGCATGGTCCCCACCTGCCACTCTCCTGCCCGATTAAATGCAACGCTACCTCCAAATTCACCATGGAGGAGGGCATTAAATCACACCCAGCAAGTTCATTCAAACTGCAATTTGTAATGACCAAATATCCTGCATTTAGCTGTTGGATGAAGGGGAAAAATTGGTTAAGCCTCTGGAACAATTCTTTGAACCTTTGAATGGTGTCATGGGATTGTTTATATCTGCTGCAGAAGGCAATGGGGGAGGGCCTATATAAACCAGTTGAAGATATTTGACGAGGACTGTGCGTTAGTAATAACACCATTTAACCGTCAAGTTTAATAAAGCACAATATTGGTTAGAAGCCTGCAAGGATTCAGTCACTCAATTGCACCGTTCAATAAAACTGTTACTGATTTGTTTGAATTAAAATGTTTATTTTACCTGTAACATATAAAATCTTTCAAATATGTTGAGTAAAAGGTTTGTGATTATTTCAGTGGTGTGCCATGTGAGGCTTGGGCTGTAACAAACTGGGTGTTGGTACAGAATTAATAACAGACTTGTGCCTCTGTCGCCCCATTTGTGTGAGAGGCTTCCCCCTATTGCAATATCAGAATAATTCAAGATCTTGTATTGTAGGTAGTGCTCCCCTCCCAGAAATAAAAAATCAATTTAGTTTATGTGTGTGGAATTTAAGTTCTTAACCTTAAAACAAATCGTCCACATCTCACTTTGACGACTCTCTCGTTCACAACCTTCCCATTCCCGGTCAGTAAGCATGTTAATTAAATTCTTCCACCTGCTTCAAAATTGCCCAACTGATTGTGCTTATATCCAATTTTGTCCGTGCAATTTGTTTTGCTGTGGGACAGCCAATCAGCGTCTACAAGAGGAATGATGCAGAAGCTTTGTTCATCAATCTTCAGTCATAGTAAGTTACTCCTGGTAGAGATGTTGATGCAATTGCTTGCAAACACTTCATCTACAATGAAGGCTGGACAACTGAATTCTACAGACACAGCTGTGAACATATGTCAGGCCAAACAGCTCCAAATAAGAAAGATACAACAACATCCCGCATTTACACTGTGCCTTCAGTGTAGAGAACTGTGCCAAAAATCTTCAGAGGCTTAAGGAAAACTAATGACAAGCCGAAATTAGGGATGGTAACCTGCAACTTGGTCAAAGAGAACGGTCTTAGGTGGGACAGGAGGGGGTGCCAGGAGGGGACCGCGCTGCCTTCCAGCCTCTGCCTGATTAAGACTGGGGAGGAAGGCTTGTGGATTTCCTACCCGCCCGGACACTAATTGAGGCCTTTTTAAGTGTACAATTAGTGCTGTTATGGGCGAGGCTTTTTCAGAACCCCAAAATGTATCATGGAGTCCAACCAACCTCTCCCTTTAATGTTTTTGTTGCTTTTCCGAGCACACGGCTTGTTTTCCAGGTGTGGCATTACGGTTATGGACACAGGGTTTTTAAACACAAAACAATGTTTATTCCATGAACTCAACTTAACCTCTTAAATAAACATTGGATCTCTTAACACTCCTTACTTCAAAGATAACCCCAAAAATATTACAACACTAAATAATCCTTCCGTTATTCCTTTCAACGTCCATGAGACTTAACACCTTTAAACAGAAACACATCAGGCTAAAGGCTTACTATTATGAGTTTAAATCACCCAAATGATCCAGAGATAGTCTTTCATGGCAGAGATCACAGCAGATCCAGCTCACTGCAAACACACACACACACAAGCTCTTTTCAACCTGAAACTAAACTGCAAAACGGCTGATCTAAAACCTAGCTCCACCCACACTCTGACATAACTGCATTTCTTAAAGGTACACTGCTTAAACATCCATTTCTTAAAGGCACTCTCACATGACACCTCCTCCAAGACAAAAAAGTAAACCACCAACCTCAAGATGGTTTCATTTTTCACTTTTGTACCATCCACTCAGGAATGCACACAGTAAATATACATTTTCATTTAAAGAAAACAACACACACAGACAGGTATAATAATATAGTCCATTTTTCTTTGTTCTTCTTCCTCCAACCGAAATCCTTCTCGATTGACAGTCTCTTTGAACAAAGACTCTGCACGATCCATCCATTCCTCTACTCCTTGGCATTTCTCTTTAGAATCAGATACTTGAGTTCAATCTGACCACAGAGTCCCTTGCAATTCACCAATACAGGAACATTGGTGATCACAGCTTTCAGGCAGTCAAACGCCTGTCGAAAGTCCGCTGTCCATTGAAAGTTTTTACATTTCTTTAGCAAGTCCATCAGTGGAGTAATCACGCTGCAAAACCTTTCCACAAATGTTCGATCAAATCCACTGATGCTAAGAAATCGCATTATTTCCCTTCATAGATTACATAGATTACATAGAACATACAGTGCAGAAGGAGGCCATTCGGCCCATCGAGTCTGCACCGACCCACATTAATCCCTCACTTCCACCTTATCCCCGCAACCCAATAACCCCTCCCAACCCTTATGGACACTACGGGTAATTTAGCATGGCCAATCCACCTAACCTGCACGTCTTTGGACTGTGGGAGGAAACCGGAGCACCCGGAGGAAACCCACGCACACACGGGGAGAACGTGCAAACTCCGCACAGACAGTGACCCAGCGGGGAATCGAACCTGGGACCCTGGCGCTGTGAAGCCACAGTGCTAATCACTTGTGCTACCGTGCTGCCTTCGTCGTGAGGGTATCGGAAACTCTGCAAGGAAAGTGATTTGGGCATCTCCAAATTCACTTTCGGCTAGGTTCATCACCAAACCCGCCGCCTGATGTCGATCGAAGACCTCTGTACAATGTATTCAATGTTCTTTCCATGTCTCGAAATTGGAAATAAAAGCAGATTGACCCAATTTCTCTATGCAATCCTTCAAACGCAGGATAGGATAAGAGTCCTTTCTTGTAACTGCATTCACCTTTCGATAGTCCACACACAACCATTGGCTACCGTCTGGTTTAGGTACCATCACTATGGGTGAGCTCCATTGGCTGCAACCCACTTCAATTATGCCATTTGTAAGCATACTCTCAATCTCTTTGTTAACCTGTGCCAATTTTAAAGGGTTAAGTCTATATGGATGTTGTTTGATCGGAACAGCATTTCCCACATCTACATCATGTATAGCCATTTTAGTACTTCCCAATTTATCTCTACAAACTTGCCCATGTGATACCAATAACTCTTTCAGGTCAGTTTGTTTTTCCTCTGGAAGTTAACTTAACAATTCATCGCAATTTTAAAAAACATCCTCAATTTCCAATTTAATTTGAGGTATGTCAAATTCATAGTCATCTGGATTTGGTTTGTCGCTTTGAGTTAGAATCATTAAAACCTCCTTTTTCTCTCCTTCCCTTTGAAAGTACCTTTTAAGCATATTCACATGACATATTCGGTGAGTCTTCCTTCTATCTGGTGTTTTTACCACATCATTCCCCTCACTTAATTTCCTTTCAATCTGATACGGTCCACAAAACCTGGCTTTTAAAGGCTCACCTACCATTGGTAACAGCACTAAAACTTTATCCCACTGGCAAAACTACAAACTGTGGATTTCTTGTCCGCTACCCGTTTCATCACAGTTTGTGCAACTTTCAAATGTTGTCTAGACAATTCACCTGCTCTATTTAATCGTTCCCTAAAATTTGACACGTAATCCAACAGTGTAATTTCCGATTTCTCACCCACCAATTTTTCCTTAATCAATTTAAGTGGTCTTCTTACCTCATGACCAAAAATTAGTTCAAAAGGACTAAATTTGGTAGACTGATTCGGTGCATCCCTAATTGCAAACAATACGAATGAGATTCCTTTATCCCAATCCTCTGGATAATCTTGACAATACGCCCTCAACATTGTCTTTAATGTCTGATGCCACCTTCCTAACGCTCCCTGCGATTCTGGATGGTATGCAGTTGATTTAAATTGTTTTATTCCTAAGCTATCCATAACTTCGTTGAATAACTTTGAAGTAAAATTTGATCCTTGATCCGATTGAATTTCTGTGGGTAGTCCATATCTAGTAAAGAATTTAGGTAACTCCTCCACAATCCTTTTAGCTGTAATATTACGTACTGGAATGGCCTCTGGAACCCTAGTAGACATGTCCATTTTAGTCAAAAGATATTGATTCCCACTTTTTGTTTTCGGAAGCGGTCCTACACAATCAATTAGGACCCTTGTAAAAGGTTCCACAAATGCTGGAATAGTTATTAAGGGTGCTGGTTTTATCACTGCATGAGGTTTCCCTATCACTTGACATATGTGACATGATTGACAAAATTTAACTACATCTTTATGTAGTCCAGGCCAATAAAACTGTTTCTGGGTTTTAGCTTGAGTTTTCCTTATTCCTAAATGACCTCCCACTGGTACCTCATGTGCAACTCGCAACACCTTTCTATACCCTACCGGCACTACTACTTGATGAATTTCTGCCCACTTTTCATCTGCCTGCATATGTACAGGTCTCCATTTTCTCATAAAGACATCACTTTTCCAGTAATAACACTCTGGTATACTCTCAGATTCCTCTTCCGTATATGCTTTCTGATATATCCATTTTATTTCTACATCTTTCTGTTGTAACTCCGCCAATTTTCCTGAGCTAAAAATATCCGCCTCATCCTCCACCTGTTCTTGTTCTTTTTCAACCATCTGATCAAAAATAATTTCTGATAATTGCACTTCAACTCCATCTTCACTCTTTAATTTCTCCTCTTGTCTTAACCTGTGACTTTGCGACCGGGTTACTACACAATCCGGAAAAATTCCAGGACATTCGTCCTTCAACCCTTCAGTTGTTTGATTTTCCACTGGCTTATCAACCACAGTAGGCATCACTCCCACCTGCAATCCAGCTATATCTTTACCTAAGATAAACTGTATACCTGGACAAGATAGTTTCTCTAGTACTCCTACTACCACTTCACCACTCTTCACTGGACTTTCCAACCATACCTTATATAATGGAACGTTACTCCTCTCACCCTGAATTCCACATATAGAACATAGAACATTACAGCGCAGTACAGACCCTTCGGCCCTCGATGTTGCGCCGACCTGTGAAACCACTCTAAAGCCCATCTACACTATTCCCTTATCGTCCATATGTCTATCCAATGACCATTTGAATACCCTTAGTGGTGGCGAGTCCACCACTGTTGCAGGCAGGGCATTCCACACCCTTACTACTCTCTGAGTAAAGAACCTACCTCTGACATCTATCTTATATCTATCTCCCCTCAATTTAAAGCTACCTTTTCTAACAACATTCTTCCCAAACCACATAATTCCTCATCTCTTACCATTAAAGATTGACTAGCCCCTGTAACTCTTAAAATTGTGACTTCTTTACCTGCTCCTCCTGATACACATGAGTAAACTTTACCCACACAAGTAAATTATTTAAAGACATCTGGCACCTTCTTAACAATTACTTCTTGAACAGGCTGTACAATCGTTTGCACCTCATTCCTTTGGGCTTTCCATTACCACTCTAACAAATCCCACTGTCTTATCCTGTTTTACCACATCAGCCTTCCCAGTGCTTTTCTTCAACCACCAACACTGTGACTTTACATGGCCTAGTCTATTACAGTGAAAACATCTGAAACTTTTCATTTCTTTTCCACCCTCCTGGATTTCCTTTTTAATCCGAGGTACATTCTCTTTATTGTCTCCCATCAGATCGCCTTTACCTTTACCACTTGAGTATTTCTCATGTCCCCAGTTTCTATCCCTCACCGGCTGAAACTGATGTCGGAAACCAATCTTTGATTTATGAACAAATTCATAATTATCTGCCACTTCTGCTGCTAATCTCGCAGTTTTAACCCTCTGTTCTTCCGCATGAGTTCTCACTCATCAGGAATAGAATTTTTAAACTCCTCCAAAAGTATAATTTCTCTGAAACCTTCATACGTTTGGTCTATTATCAAAGCCCTTATCCACCTATCAAAATTACTCTGTTTGAGCTTTCCAAACTCCATGTATGTTTGACCAAATTCTTTCCTTCAATTTCTAAACCTTTGTCTGTAAGCTTCAGGCACTAGCTCATATGCACTTAAGATGGATTTCTTCACCTCATCATACGTTCCAGATACCTCCTCCGGTAATGATGCAAACACTTCACTAGCTCTACCTACCAGCTTTGTTTGAATCGATAATACTCACATGTCCTGTGGCCACTTCATTTGTTTAGCTACCTTCTCAAATGAAATGAAAAAGGCTTCCACTTCCTTCTCGTCAAACCTTGGCAATGCTTGGACATAATTAAATAGATTCCCACCAAGTCTTCGACTATGATGCTCTTTCTCACTATCCTCATCACTATCCTCCAACTGTACATTTCCCTTTACGTCTGCCAATTTTAACTGACTTTCATGTTTCATGGCCATTTTCTGAAGTTCAAACTCCCTCTCTTTATCTTTTTCCCTGATCTGTATCTCCCTTTCTTTTTCTTTCTATTCTGCTAGGGCTATTCTTTCCTTTCTCCTTTCTTCTCTCTCCTTTTCTTTTTCCTCTTTCTTTCTTTCTCTTTCTTTATCCACTCTCTCTCTTTCGTATTCAAGCCGCTTTAATTCATTCTCATGTTTCATTTGTTCAATTTGAAACTGAATTTTTGCCATTTCCAATTAATCAAACGGTATCTCAGGCAGCTTTAAATGCTTAACCACCACCATAATTACCTCATCTTTTCGCATTTTGTCCGGTAATGTTAACTGCAATGTTTTTGCCAAATCTAACAGTCTGCTTTCCGTCTCTGTCCGTAAGGTACTACGTGTGACATTCTCCACCCCCAAAAACATCTGAGCCTCTGAAAGAGCCATTGTCCACAACACACTCCCCACTTAAACTAAAACACCACACCGGAAAAGCAACAATCCTTCACTGTCTTTAAGGTCACAAAAGCCAATCCAATAGATAGACTTTTATCCCCCTCGAGCCCCCAATTATTATGGGAGAGATGTTTTCAGAACCCCAAAATGTATCATGGAGTTCAACCAACCTCCCCCTTTAATGCTATTGTTGCTTTTCCAGCACACGGCTTGTTCCCTAGGAAACCGGAGCACCTGGAGGAAACCCTCGCACACACGGGGAGAACGTGCAGACTCCGCACAGACATGTGTCCCAAGCTGGGAATCGAACCTGAGACCCTGGAGCTGTGAAGCAATTGTGCTAACCACAATGCTACCATGCTGCCCACATGCGGCAGAGATCACAGCTGATCCAGCTCACTGCAAACACAGACACACCCAAGCTCTTTTCAAACTGAAATTAAACTGCAAAACGGCTGATCTAAAACCAAGCTCCACCCACACTCTGACATCACGGCATTTCTTAAAGGTACATTGCTTAAACATCCATTTCTTAAAGGCACTCTCACATGACAGTGCCCATTTAAAAGTTTCATCCCACTGCTGTTGGTACTCAACCAGAGGTACCATCATTCAGGATACTCAATGAGCAATGTCCTACCAGGTTTGCTTGAGGGTCCCGGTTGCGTCCGTCATTCAAAGGCACTTGGAGACCTGGCATTGGGAAGGCAGGGTGAGGACGATGTTGAAAACCACTGACCTTGCCATTGCCTCTGAACCTCTCCCCATGTAAACTTGACCCCCATCCCGTGACCCCCTCCCCCTCCCACCCTGACTCACTCTTTGGATCCTTTTATTGACCCTGGGTCTCTGGTGGGTACGTAGTCAACCAGCTGCCACTGCTCCAGCTGCTTGTAATGGCAGTCTAATTGCTGGCGTCTAATTGGCAGGAAGTTCTCGGTGGAATGGTGGGCGGTGAGTTTCCACCCATGGGCTCCTTATTCCCAGGGAAGCTCCAATGGTGGCCACTGTGCACCTTTCCTAACAGAAACGATGGGGGTGTTCTTTCCGGCTGACCAGCCAGTGGGCGAGGCACCCATTGTCTGGATTAAATTTCACCCCAGGTGTCAGCCGAGAACAGCAAAGGTTTGTGTGATGGGCATCTTGGGTTTTGATGCAGGATACGATAGGCAATAACAGGAGGCTTTTAGTACGACCTGAGGTTTATGAGAGATGGGAGGACAGTCAGGAGAGCATTGGAATAGTTGACTTCAATAGAAAACAAACATGTGCAGTGCGTGAAGCAGGCATTCGAGCCTATACTGTTACTTTCCCATGGGGCAGCTTTGGTTAAAGTTACTTCACCATCTCCCACCCCCAACCCCGGCCCAGGTGACATTGTAACTGGTATTTAAGGAAGTGGATTTAAATTCAAGCAATGTCCCAGATCAGTCGACTATTGAACTGAGTTCAGCGTGGAAGACGGCATCCTCTTGTGGGGGACGCGTGTGATTGTCCCGGAAAAAGGCCAGGAGCTGATATTATCAGATTTGCACAATGGGCATCCGGGCGTGACCAAGATGAAAATGTTGGCCCGGAGTTATGTCTGGTGGCCAGGCTTCGACACCGACATTGAGAAGGTGGCCCAAAACTGCTCCATTTGCCAGGAGCATCAGAAGCTTCCGCCGGCCGCGCCCCTACATCACTGGGAATGGCCAGGGCGGCCTTGGGCACGTTTACATGCAGATTTTGCAGGCCCTTTTCAGGGATCCATGTTCCTTCTACTAATTGACGCCCAGTCCAAATGGCTGGAGGTGCATAAGATGCAGGGGACAACGTCCTGCGCAACAATTGAAAAAATGCGTTTATCATTTAGCACGCATGGCCTCCCAGAGGTGCTGGTCACGGATAATGGCACTCCATTCACGAGTGAGGAGTTTGCTAGGTTTACAAAGACGAACGGCATCCGCCATATCCGCACTGCCCCTTACCACCCGGCTTCAAATGGATTGGCAGAGCGTGCAGTGCAAACATTCAAAAGAGGCCTAAAGAAGCAGTCTTCCGGATCAATGGACACGAGACTGGCTCGGTTTTTGTTTACATACAGGACCACCCCCCATACAGTGACTGGGGTAGCTCCCGCAGAACTCCTAATGGGCCGGAGACTTCGCACCCGCCTTAGTATGGTCTTCCCGGACATTGGCGCAAAAGTACGCCACACACAAGAACGGCAGGGACCGGGATTGTCTCGGCATCGTCCGATTCGGCAGTTTGCTCCCGGTGACCCAGTATTCGTGCGGAATTTTGCTGGTGGTGCCCAATGGGTTCCTGGTGTAATCTTTCGCCAAACGGGCCCTATATCGTACCAAGTGCAAGCCCAGGGTCGTCTCCAGCGAAAACATGTAGACCACGTCCGGTCCAGAAGATCATCCCCGCAAAAGATTCCCCGCCCCCGGAGCTCAGTTCAACAGCGGCAAAGGCCAGAAACAAGGGAAGGTAGTCCTCCAAATCTTCCACTGGTGCCTCACTCGAAGCCTGCGCAGGTCGTGACGGGACCGAATGGGGATAGAGACGCTGACATGACGGAGGCAGCAGACTCTGACTCCGAGATGGAGACACAGGATGAATCAGAGGGGGAATCCTCGGGTCCACAGGCCGTGGATGTACAACCGCGCCATTCATCACGGAAGCGCCGGTCTCCGTCTCGTTATACGCCGCCTGATCCAGCGCCGCGTGCAAATGGCGTCCGGCCTGCGGCCAAACGAGTTCGACGCCTTCCTTCGCCAGGGCCTACGGTGGATTCCTTGGACTTTGGGGGGGAGGGATGTTATAACCTGCCTACTGACGATTGGCTGGGGACTAATGACTATCCCACAATCCTATGGGAGTATGAGCTTCCCCAATGAGGGGGCGGAGAAACTCCTACTATAAATAAGCTGGCCAGTCCAGGAACCAGGAGGAAGGAGAAGGTAGCAAGGGAAGTTACTGCTACCGTTATGTATATATTGTTATAGTAAATAAACGTTATTATTTTGTATCCTTAAAACTCGTGCTGGATTCTTCGGGGCCCTTACAAAACTGTGTAAAGCCCCTAGTCGCCACATCCCGGCGCCTGTTCAGGGAGGCTGGTACGGGAATTGAACCGTGCCCCTGGCCTGCCTTGGTCTGCTTTCAAAGCCAGCGATTTAGCCCTGTGCTTAGGTGAGCACTTGAACTGCAATAGCACACAAGGCAATGGACCAAGTGGAAATCTCTGGAAAACGAGATTAGAATTAATAGGAGCTTGATGCCCTGCGCAGACACAATGGGCCGGAGGGACTCTTTCTGTGCTGTAAAACTCTATGACTCTAATGCGCAGGTACAGACAGGTTATTAAAGAGCCTGGACAAATAGGAATGCTCTTCATCCTGGCCACAACTTACTGGCCCATCTCCGTTGCAATTAACATTCGACTGACTGAGAGCACAAATTTAAATTTCAGCTAAATATTGCACATTACATTGGTTTCACGTTTTTCATCTGTACAACATCATTATTTGTTGAAACTACTTTAGTCAGAGAGTTAAATGTACTGTTGTGTCTCATGGTTGGAATGCATTGATGGTAACAGGAGCGTTAGGGACATTTGTTTATTGTACAATAAACACTATGGTGTTTTTGTTTTCACTCTTTATTGAATGTTCATGTTATTGTCTAGCTAAACTTACAGGCTCAACTAGCTCTCCCTTCTCTGCATTATAAAGGACATTGTCCTAGTTATCTTACAGCGGGGTAATTAAAATGTTGTGGTTGAACTCACAGCTCTGTAAAGACTGCCAGGCAATCGATCCACGTGTGGCTGTATTCACACCTCGCTTTATGCCCCTCATTTTCTTATATAGGTTGACTGACCCACCAGCCCTCCCCACAGCCAGGCCCTTCCCATTTCACTCCGCCATACCCAAAACCCCACCCTCTGTTTCCCCGAGATTCCTCCTCCACTCCTACATTGCCTGACCCGACTCTTCTACCTCCGCCAACCACCTTCATCACCACTGACTCAGCCTTGCCAGTCCCAAACCTCCAAGAATGCTGCATTCTCCAGCTCCCCTCCCTTGTGCCATACAGCTAAACAAGGAATATTGCTGACCTTATACGTGGCCACACAAAGCCAGTCTTTAAATGAGCATGAACTGGGTGTCATAAGATTCTGCTGACTTTATTGTGAAGGCAGAACATAATTTTAAACAAGTTGAACGCTGATGCCTATTTGTGGCATGCAACTGTTTAGCAAGTAGGAACATGCCATGGGACAGCGTGAACTGGCAAGGTGGATACAGAACTGGCTAGGTCATAGAAGGCAGAGAGTAGCAATGGAAGGGTGCTTTTCTAATTGGAGAGCTGTGACTAGTGGTGTTCCGCAGGGATCAGTGCTGGGACCTTTGCTGTTTGTAGTATATATAAATGATTTGGAGGAAAATGTAACTGGGCTGATTAGTAAGTTTGCAGACGACACAAAGGTTGGTGGAATTGCGGATAGCGATTGAGGACTGTCAGAGGATACAGCAGGATTTAGATTGTTTGGAGACTTGGGCGGAGAGATGGCAGATGGAGTTTAATCCGGACAAATGTGAGGTAATGCATTTTGGAAGGTCTAATGCAGGTAGGGAATATACAGTGAATGGTAGAACCCTCAAGAGTATTGAAAGTCAAAGAGATCTAGGAGTACAGGTCCACAGGTCATTGAAAGGGGCAACACAGGTGGAGAAGGTAGTCAAGAAGGCATACGGCATGCTTGCCTTCATTGGCCGGGGCATTGAGTATAAGAATTGGCAAGTCATGTTGCAGCTGTATAGAACCTTAGTTAGGCCACACTTGGAGTATAGTGTTCAATTCTGGTTGCCACACTACCAGAAGGATGTGGAGGCTTTAGAGAGGGTGCAGAAGAGATTTACCAGAATGTTGCCTGGTATGGAGGGCATTAGCTATGAGGAGCGGTTGAATAAACTCGGTTTGTTCTCACTGGAACGACGGAGGTTGAGGGGCGACCTGATAGAGGTCTACAAAATTATGAGGGGCATAGACAGAGTGGATAATCAGAGGCCTTTCCCCAGGGTAGAGGGGTCAATTACTCGGGGGCATAGGTTTAAGGTGTGAGGGGCAAGGTTTAGAGTAGATGTACGAGGCAGGTTTTTTACACAGAGGGTAGTGGGTGCCTGGAACTCGCTACCGGAGGAGGTGGTGGAAGCAGGGACGATAGTGACATTTAAGGGGCATCTTGACAAATACATGAATAGGATGGGAATAGAACGATGCGGACCCAGGAAGTGTAGAAGATAGTAGTTTAGTCGGGCAGCATGGTCAGCACGGGCTTGGAAGGCCGAAGGGCCTGTTCCTGTGCTGTACTTTTCTTTGTTCTTTGTTCTTTGTTTGACATGCCACAGACACGTTGCTGACTTAACCACTGTATCTCAAGCTGCTGTCATAAAATCAGAATTTCAACCCCTGCCTAATTCAGTCAATCACATACACACCATCTTTCCCATTCATGCAGGATTTGTAAATTCCCTCCCGCAAGCATAAAACATATGTTGCAAAATATATCTCCCCGTTGATGTGTTATGTACTCTGGGATAACACAGGCTGCAACTGGATGCAGCTTTAACCAAAATATACTCCAGACCTTGAAGTTAGTTCAATCTGATTTATTGAACCAGTAGCACAGTTAGCACAGTTCTCTATGAGTTTGACTCTCTGCTAACCTATGTGTGGATACTCTGTCTGACTGAACCAGACTAGCTCTTAGCCATGTACTGGAGGTGTGATACTGTACATACACCCTGACTCACTCTGTAGATGTTCATCAGTGGAAAGAGGCAGAGTGTGAGTGCCTCGTACCTTTTATAGTGAGATACCGCCCCTGAGTGTCCTGCCTGCTCATTGGTCATGTCCTGTTCTCTGTGTTCATTAGCTGCCTGTCTGTGTATCATTATCTGCATGTCTGCATATCATGACACCCGTATCTGCGTGGGTTCCTTCGGGTGCTCCAGTTCCACCCACAAGTCCCGAAAGACGTGCTTGTTAGGTGAATTGGACTTCTGAATTCTCCCTCAGTGTACCCGAAGAGGCGCCATAGTGTGGCGACTAGGGGATTTTCACAGTAACTTTATTGCAGTGTTAATGTAAGCCTACTTGTGACAATAATAAAGATTATCATAATCATTAGTTAGTGAACAAGCCTGATTTCAATCTTGTGGCACACTTGAGATGAAGGAGGGCCACTCATGCAGCCCACACTCCAGGCTTGGTTGCCTATCACTGCTCTATATTCTTTTTATAACATGGTGAGCAGAACGACACATTGTACTCCCAGTTTGGATGAAACAAGGCTTTTTAAAAATGCAAATTTAGCATTAAGGATGGGATTTACCGACCACATGTTTCTTGGCGGGGCATGCGGCCCGCCAGCGGGAACTACCTTTGTCAATGGGATTCCCCGTTGACAGCACCCCTCGTCGCTGGGAAATCCATGCGCCTGCGTGCGACCGGAATTCCCGCCAGCGTGAAAAACCCACCCAATATCTCTATTTTTCATTTTGTTGTAGTCCCATCACAACACAATGATAGGTCAAAAAACTTGAAAAAGTTCCAAGCAGAGGTGCTTTCAATATCTTGATCAACATTTATTACCATGGAAACTCTTGATCCACCCTTGCTGTAGGCCTTGTTTCATTCCTCAACAGCAGCTCTGGAAATCTTGTTGCATCATCAGAGAAGTGGTGCTGTAAAAGTTTCTCGTTTTGCTTGGAACCAGCAGTCGAGCTGGGTGAGTTTAGGTTTTCATTTGCACCGTTGGGGGATGGAGGTGTGTTAGTTTTGATCTTGGTGTTCTTCAGTTGGGCAATTGCGTGGGCATTGTTTGATGTTGGAGTTTGTTTGCATGAGCGGAGGGGAGGGTGGGGAGGGAACAACAGGTGGGAGACTATTTGGCGCCTGGGATGGGGGCCACCAAGCTAGCTGGGTGAGTTAGCTCTCGTAAGCGCAGTGGGGGGTATGCATATGTTTGGTTTAGGAAAGGGATTGGGTTACAGGGTGTTGTTGCAATGTGGGGGGAGGGGGGTGAATGTTCTGCTGGCGAGGGAGGGACTTGGGCTGCGGGACAGAGAGGAAGTCGGGGTCGGGGGATGCCTGGGGATGGACCAGTGGAGGCGCGGATCACGGGCTGGTGGCGGGCCTAACAAAAGGGGATGGCTGATCGGCGGAGGGGGGGCCAATGAGCCCCCCAACTAGGCTGATCACTTGGAATGTTCAAGGGTTAAATGGGCCGGTCAAAAGGGCACGTGTGTTTGTGCATCTTAGGGGATTGAAGGCGGACGTGTAGGAGTCGCACATTAAGGTAACGGATCAGGTTAGGCTGAGGAAAGGCTGGGTCAGCCAGGTGTTTCATTCGGGACTGGATTCAAAGATCAGAGGGGTCATGATCCTGATCAATAAGCGGGTGGTGTTTGAGGCGGGTAGAATAGTCGCGGATGTGGGAGGTCGGGATATTATGGTCAGTGGGAAACTGGAGGGGGTGCAGGTGGTATTAGTGTATGTATATGCACCAAATTGGGTGATGTGGAGTTTATAAAGAGGATGCTGGGGAAGATACCGGACCTGGACTCTCACAGGTTGGTCATGGGAGCGGAATTCAATACAGTTATGGACCCGGGCTTAGACCGGTCAAGCTCGAAAACGGGCAGGATGCCAGAAATGGCAAAGGAACTAAGAGGGTTCATGGAGCTGATGGAGGGGGGGGGGGGTGGATCCATGGAGGTTTGGGCAGCCAAGGGTGAAGGAGTTCTCCTTCTACTCACACGTGCCTAAAGTGTACTCCCAGATTGATTTCTTTATTTTGAGCAGGGCCTTTCTGGCTGGGGTAGTGGACACGGGGGTATTCGGCGATCACAATCTCAGAGCATGCACCGCACTGAGTTGATCTGCAGGTTAGTAAAGACAGTAATCAGCACCCGCACTGGAGGTTAGATGTAGGACTTTTGGTGGGTGAAGGGGTGTGCGAGGGGCTGAGGAAATGCATTCAGAACTACATGCAGGTCAATGACACGGGGGAAGCTTCGGCAGCAGTGGTTTGGGAAGCACTGAAGGCTGTGGTAAGGGGGGAGCTGATCTCGATCCGGGCTCATCGGGAGAAGGTTGTCAGGGCAGAGACGGACAGACTGGTAAGCGGGATATTACAGATCGATAGGAGGCAGGCGGAGACCCCAAAGGCAGGGCTCCTGAGGGAACGGCGGAGGCTACAGGCGGAGATTAGCTTGCTGACCACAGGGAGGGTGGTGGAGCAGCTGAGAAAGGTGAGGGGGGCGATTTCTGAACATGGGGAGAAGGCCAGCAGAATGTTGCACAGCAGCTTAGAAAGAGGGAGGCAGCTAGGGAGATAGGGAAAGTAAAGGATGGTGAGGGGAACATGTTTGCTGATTCGGTAGGGGTGAATAAGGTTTTTAGAGATTTTTACAGCAGGCTGTACAGGTCGAACCCCCTATGGGGCCGGAGAGGATGAAGCACTTCTTAGAGGGGCTGAATTTCCCAACGGTGGATGGAGAGTGGACAGAAGGGCTGGGGGCCCCACTTGGGCTGGAAGAGGTAGTGGAGGGGTTGAAGGACATGCAGGCAGGTAAGGCCCCGGGTCCGGACAGGTACCCAATGGAGGTCGATAAAACGTTCTCGGGGATACTGGGGCCAGTGTTGTTGAGGATGTTCAATGAGACAAGGGAAAGAGGGGTGCTGCCCCCAACGATGTCACAGGCAATGATTTTGCTGATTCTTATGCGGGACAAGAACCTGGAGCTGTGTGGGTCCTACAGGCCGATCTCCCTGCTGAATGTGGATGCCAAGTTGCTGGCCAAAATCTTGTCCTCCAGGATTGAGGACTGTGTTACGGATGTTATTGGGGAGGACCAGACGGGGTTTGATAAGGGTAGGCAGTTGGTGGCCAATGTAAGAAGGCTGTTAAATGTAATCATGAAGCCCCCGGAAATTAGGGAGGTTGAGGTAGTGATTGCAATGGATGCAGAAAAGGCTTTTGATCAGGTAGAATGGGACTATCTGTGGGAGGTACTGGGACGGTTTGCATTTGGGCGGGGCTTTATTGACTGGGTCAGGTTACTGTATCAGGCTCCAGTGGCAAGTGTGCGCTCAAACAGGACAACTTCGGACTACTTTAAACTGCACTGGGGGACGAGACAGGATGCCCCCTCTCCCCACTGTTCTTTGCGCTGGCTATAGAGCCGCTGGCAATCGCTCTGAGAGCTTCAAGAAGCTGGAGGGGACTGGTCCGGGGGGGGGGGTTGGAGCACAGGGTTTTGCTCTATGTGGATGATCTGCTTCTGCACGTTTCGGACCCAGTAGAGGGGATGGAGGAAATTATGAAGATTTTAGGGGAATTCGGCCGGTTTCCGGGGTATAAGCTAAACATGGATAAGAGTGAGATGTTTGTGGTTCAGGCAAGGGGACAGGAGGGACGACTGGGAGAGCTGCCGTTCAGGTCAGTAGGGGGTAGTTTTAGGTTCCTGGGCATCCAAGTGGCGCAGGAATGGGACCGGCTGCACAAATTGAATCTGGTCCAGCTAGTGGACCAAATGAAGGACGATTTCCGGAGATGGGAAGCACTCCCGTTGTCGCTGGCCGGGAGGGTACAAACAGTGAAAATGACGGTCCTCCCGAGGTTCCTATTTGTATTTCAATGTCTCCCCATTTTTATTCCGCGGTCCTTTTTTAAACGGGTCAACAGGGTGATCACAGGCTTCGTCTGGGCGAGCAAGACCCCACGGATAAGGAAGGTAATGCTCGAGCGGAGCCGGGGAGAGGGCAGGCTGGCGCTGCCAAATTTTAGCAATTATTACTGGGTGGCTAACATCGCCATGATCAGGAAGTGGGTGGTGGAGGGAGGGGTCAGCGTGGGTGCGTATGGAGGTGGTTTCGTGTAAGGGCAGCAGTCTGGGGGCGCTGGTAACAGCACGTCTGCCGCTCCCACCGGCGCAGTGCTCCACCAGCCCAGTGGTGGTGGCGGCCCTGAGGGTTTGGGGCCAGTGGAGACGGCATGTGGGAGCAGTGGGAGCAGAGGTCTGGGTCCCAATTTGTGATAACCACCGGTTTGCCCCGGGGAGTTTGGATGGGGGGTTTTGGGTATGGCAGAGAGCAGGGATTGAGAGGATGGGGGATGTGTTCATAGAGGGGAGCTTTCTGAGTATGAGGGCGCTGGAGGAAAAGTTTGGGCTGGTGAGGGGAAACAAATTCAGATACTTGCAGGTGCAGGACTTTCTTCGTAAACAGGTGACAACCTTCCCGCTCCTACCGCTGAGGGGGATTCAGGATAGGGTATTTCCAGAGGGTGGGTAGGGGAGGGGAGCGTCTCGGATATCTACAAGGAGCTTATGTGATCGGAGGAGACGCAGACCGAGGAGCTGAAGTGTAAGTGGGAGGAGGAACTGGGAGGTGACATAGACATCCTTTACGGGCAGACGTGTTGAGTAGAGTCAACGCATCTGCAACATGTGCCAGGCTCAGCCTGATACAATTTGAGGTTCTGCACCGGGCTCACATGACAGTGGCCCGGATGAGCAGATTCTTTGGGGTGGAGGACAGGTGCTCAAAATGCGCGGGAGGACCAGCGAACCATGTCCATATGTTTTAGACATGTCCAAAGCTTTGGGAATTTTGGCAGGGGTTTGCGGATGTCATGTCCAAGGTTTTAAAAATAAGGGTGCCGTTGTGTCCAGAGGTGGCGATTTTCGGGGTGTCGGAAGATCCGGGAATCTAGGAGGAGAAAGAGGCAGATGTTCTGGCCTTTGCTTCCCTGGTAGCCCGGAGATGGATACTATTGGCATGGAGGGACTCAAAGTCCCTGAAGTCGGAGACCTGGCTACCGGACATGCCTAGCTTTCTCTGTATGGAGAAAATTAAGTTCGCCTTGAGAGGTTCACTGTTAGGGTTCACCCGCAGGTGGCAGCCGTTCGTCGACTTCCTTGTGGAAAATTAATCAGCAGCAGACGGGGGGGGGGGGGGGGGGGGGGGGGGTAGTAGTTTAGGTTAGAGTAGGGGGTTAAAAGGGTGGATCTGTACGAAAGGTAAACGGTTTTTGCACTATGTTTATGGTTTCATGTAACTTATCTATTTTGTTGTTTCTATTCCAAAAATACCTCAATAAAATGTTTATTAAAAAAAAAGAGAGTAGGTGCTGTGACAAAACATACCTCTACTGCCATAATTTGCTTGATTTAACCTTATCTATCGCATTCTATTGCACAGGGACATGCTATATGGCCCAACTGATTTATGCCAGTGTTTATACTCCAGACAATCCTCCACCTACCCCTTTATTTAATCCTATCAACATATTATAGAAGGAGGCCATTCGGCCCATTGGGTCTGCACCAACCCTGTGAAAGAGCACTTCACCCTATCCCAACAACCCCTTGACCTAACCTAACCCTGGACACTGTGGGGCAATTGATTTTGTCAAATCCACCTAATCTGCACGTCTTTGGACTGTGGCAGGAAACCAGAGTATCCAGAGGAAACCCACACAGGCACAGGGAGAACCTTCTATTCTTTTCCCCCTCATGTGTTTATCTATCTTTCCCTTAAATCTATTTATGCTATTTACCTCAGCTTCTCCTCACGGTAGTGAAACACAACTCTTACCACTCTCTGGGTGAAGATATTTTGCCTTAAATTCCTGTTAGATTTATTAGTGATTATTTTAAATTTATAGTCCTTAGTTTTGATCTCTTTCCACAAGTGGAAACATCTTCTTTACATCTACTCTGTCAGTTCCTTTCATTATCTTAACGACCTCTATCTGGTCACCCCTCAGTCTTCTCATTTCCAGAGAAAAGAGTCCTAGCTTGTTAAATCCTATAATTGTATTCTTGGTGGTCCCCTATACTAGTAATCTTTACCCTTCATCTGAGGTTTTCAATACAAATAACCACAAATGAGGCATTGCGGTGGGTGTCAAATGTTGAAGCTGTAGATTTTAGGCAAATAATTGTTTTATCAGTGCTCAGAGGGGCTATTTTTAAAAAATTCATTTACGGGATGTGGGCGTTGCTCACTAGGCCAGCATTTATTGCCCATCTCTAGTTGCCCTTCAGAAGGTGGTGGTCAGTTGCCTTTTTGAACCGCTGCAGTCCTTGAGATGCAAGTACATCCACAGTGCTTTCAGGGAGGGTGTTCCAAGATGTTGCCCCAGCGACAGTGAAGGTACAGCGATATATTTACAAGTTGGCGTTGTGAGTGGCTTGCAGGGGAACCTCGTCCCAGATATCTGCTGTATTGTTGTATTGTTCAAGAGAATAGAGGGAATAAGTTATCCAGTAGTTAAAATGTCCCAGGCACTGAATTTAAAAGCTAATACTCACTGCATTTCAAAGTAAAATAATTAAGTCGCTCAACATTTACTAATACAGACCAAAAATGGGTTTGAGCCCAACCATCCATTGAGTCACCGGATTCATTCATTGCCAGTTATTTAACAAAATCCGATGTCATACTTGAGCCATTGTTTCACATGAAACACACGACTCTTGTAAACAGATCATGTTATTGTAAACTGAAGCTGGCAGATATTACAGGCGTGCTGAAAATGAATGTTGCAAAACTAATCGTTGTATATCACGGTAACAGATTGCACGTTGTTAGTACTGTCCCTCAGGCATTTAACCACCATTCTGAACTGAAATTCTATCACATTGTACAGCCTGTCTCCCTGCCATCAAATCAGTCCTGACGCATTCCCAGAGACATCAATGGAAAGTGAGGCTCGTTCAACTGTCATTGCCAGAACATGGTCGAGTCAATTTTCATGATGAATGAGGAAATATGATTAATCTGTAAAGGTTCATTTTCCTGTGCAGTTACTCCAAGTTTGCAAGCTTGAAAATATCAGTTGCACACTTTTTGGAAGAAAATTGAAATTCTGGCCCTGATTTTAACCGTGGAGCACAATTGTAGCTGATGAGGGCGGAGTTTTAGTGGGGACCCAAAGATACATTCCTGTTTTCTTGGGCTCTTAAAAAAATTAATTAAATAAGTTGATTAAAACTTACTATTTTGGAGCTTATGTAATATAAAGTAAAAACAGAAAATGTTGGATAAACTGAGCATCTGTGGAGAGAGAAACACAGTTAACGTTTCAAATCCAAGTGACCTTCAACAGAACTGATGAGGGTTAGAAATGTAATGAATAATATAGTTGAAGAGGGAGATAGGTTAGGAATAGGCCGGAGCTAAGGAAGGATTGCCAACCATGTCATGCCATAAGACAAAGGGAGTGTTAATGATGCCATTAAGGTCTAAGGTAGTGCTTTTCGTGGCATAAAAGTAAGATAGAGAATGTGTTAATAGGAGGTCAAAGGTCCTTTGGAGCTTTACTGTCCTTGATCTAGTTCCTGAGTGGATTATGTTTCCCTTTCAAAGGTACTGACAAAGATTAATGATGCCATCAGGATTCCAATCTCTAGTTCTCCACCATTGGTGATTGTATCTTCAGCGGCCTAACGTAGATGTTCTTCTCACTGCAGTGAAAATCCCAGCTGATCAGCTCTAGGTAGCTGACCTGGGAGGTTTTACCTATCCAGTTGCCCAGTTTCCATTGAGTGGGTTGGGTTAAGATCACTCCCTGTGATGAATTACTAACATCTATCTAATCTTATAGATAGGAATTACATCTTTCAAAATGCATTTCACAGCTCCTCTGCCACCATTAATGACTGTTACATAAATAGATTTGGAACTCCTTATTGCTGTTTGTCTATGGGTGGGGTCTTCCGGTCACATTGCGCTCAAAAAGTTGCATGGCACGGCGCAACGCAACCGGTAGATGCCACTTCTGGATACACCCAGCTTGCCAGGTCTTGTGAGATCTAACACGATATCGTGAGACGTCGCAATGTGTATCCTGCCCATTGTGCGTGGGACCACTTTTCGGAAAATCTGCATATTAGAGTGAGACAGCTAGTCTCACTCTAATATACGTTTCTGAGATCTATCCAAGGCATGGAATCCAACTCCCTCATCTTCGAGACCTCCAGCGAGCGCCGTTCAGTACTGGCTTACACATCGGGGACCTGATGGAATGGAACTCACGGCGGTCTCCCAGAGGATTGGAGGCTCACCGGCTCTGGGCATGCTGGTATGTTGGCAATGATTGTGCCAACCTGGCACTGCCACCTGTGTAATAGCCTGGCACTGCCAAGGTGACCAAGTGCCACTGCCAGCTGACAGGGAAACTTCTGAGATGCCAAAGTGGCACTGACAGCTGGTGGGGGCACTGCCAGTGTGTCAGGCTGGCAGTGTCAAGCTGGCATTTTTTGCATGGCAGTAATCAGGCCGGGGCTACCCTGCATGGACGTGGAGAAGTACGGGAACCCGCTTATAGTGAGTTGGGGCTTGGGGGGTTCGGGGGTTGTGCCAGGGGCTCGAGAAATCAGGGTGCCATTCAAAAATGCCATCCTGATCTCTCACTGCACTGAGGAGTTCCGGCAAGCAGAGCGCCGTGTGGCCTCATCAGGGAGCTCCCCACTGAGGCCCCCAATCTTCCTGGATGGACGTTAGATGGCGGGGTATTTCTCGGCACTCCGAGCACCGGGAAACACCCGGCTAATCTCGCGCTACGGGACTCTGTCCCTATTCGGGTAGATCGGGCCCTATGTCTGTACTTTGAATGATTCACTTCCTAGTTCAATTAGATGTCAGGCTTTCCACAAAACTATCTGCAGAAGAATAAGGATTTCTGTTGTCATAGCCAAAAGGGCCTTCTTTTAAACTGGTATCTGGATCTGCTGATACATAGCAACAGTAACTGTCCTTCTGAAGTTATAAGTTTGTGGTGAAGTTCTTTAGGATGTGCCATGACACTTTTGAGATGGCCATGTCCTTTTCGTAAAACAGTGCAGCAACTCTAAAATCTCACCATACCATTTTAATTTAAAGTCCAATAGTTTCCTAATTCTATTTCAAGATTGATTGACCTTTGGGCTGCTATTTGAATCTTTCACATCTTTTTAAAAATCTCCTTCTCTTTCTCTATTTCTCTCTCTCTGCTCTTTAGTAGACTCTTCCCAAAGCCAGAAGACATCGACAATTCAAGCTTGCAAAGTTTTCTTCCAATTACTCTCCTATTTTAGTACCATTCATTCAAAAAGTTACAAAATAGTACTGTCGTGTTGGGTGTTCTGATGCGCAAGTGATCCAACACGGCTGTAGATGGTACAACTCTGTTTTATTGTCTTAACTACGGTAACAACTAACTGCTGGCTTGGGTACGTGCTTCACCAGCTAACCTGTGGACCCAGCCCTATCTTAGTGAGGCACTCAGCACATGGTCTATGTCTGAGTGGCACACTGTGTGCTCTGAGTTATCTCCTGGTAGAATGAGCAGAACTGTTGTGTTCCCTGTTTTATAGTGCGTGTGCTCTCGCTGGTGATTGGCTGCGATGTTATGTGTGTGCTGGTTGGTCCAACTGCCTGTCCATCAGTGTGTGTGATTGCACCATGATATGCTGATGTGGATATCATGACAAGTACTTGAGTTGATAGACTTAATTACAGAAAATACACAGCAATTGTAACTTTAACTAGCAGTCAAATAAAATTCTAAATGAAATGTAATTCATAATATATAGATGTAAACTATGGTACCATTTTTCTCTATCCACTCCACCCCCCCCCCATAATATATTCGGCTGAAAGGAATTTGCTTTTATGTGTTTACGCATGCATGCTTTATTATATGCACTTAGTTATTAAGTAAATGAAACTACATTGGAAAGACCTCATTCTATTTCGTACTGAAAAGGATATGCAAATACAAAATGGACTTGTGCTAGCTGCTGCAAATGAAATTTCTTCAAACTTTACTTTGAATGTTTTATGTTATAACTGAAGCAAAGGGCACTTTAAAAGCGCCAGTGTCACTGGAGAGTGAAAGACCCTCCTTTTCTTATTCACCTGCATACAACTTTTGTCGTTTAAAAAAAAATGTTTTCGGGTTGTTTCAATCAATTTGGCGAAATCACTTCTTCCACAGCTGGTTATTTTTGTACTTTCTTTTTCCAATCCTGTTGCACAAAACCATTTTCCTATTTTCAGACTTTCTGTTCAATCATGTTGAAGCAAACAATCTGCCAATTGTTATATTGTGGGGCGAGTGGGGGTGGGGGTGGGTTCTCCATGACATTAATGTCACAACATCTCCCCATCAATCTCACTCTTGTTTTCCAGTGTGGAAGCGGCTTGCCATTGACAACCAATGGGATCTCCCGGTCCTGTCAACGTCAATGGCCATATGCGCTGCTCACTGGCCGCGCTGCCGGGGACCCAGCGCGGGGAGTCAACTTTGGCGGGACCAGAAGATCCCGCAGGCGGGAAGGGCTGGCAAATCCCACCCACGGTCTGTATCACATAATTAACGCAGTAAAAAAATAAATTAGTCAACAAAAAAAAATGTTTTGTGTAATGGGCAGTATTTTCCTGCTGGTTCGGGGTTTCAATGCCAGGACCAAATGGAGGTCCTAAATCCCTTTCCAATTGTGAGTCCAGTACAGTGATATTCCCAGAGGTTGCCTCCTTATTGCTCATCTGCAAACTCGTTGCCTAATTAGGGACACGGGTCAGCTCCTAATGCTGCTGGCTTGTTAAAGGGTTGACAGCTCTGAAACTTTAGCAACCCCACTGGAAGAAGTGGGTGCTGCTGAGCTGGGGAGGAGATCATGAGGCTGCAGTTGCATGGAGGGATCTTTTGTTTTGTAAGTTGGAAATAAAATTTCAGACAGGCCTGGCAGAGAGGAAACACCGCAGGTTGTGGGGTGGCATTTCCTGCCAGCAGTCCCCTCTTTAGGAACGTAGCCTCCATCTTCAATGGTTCCTGGGACTGCCATAGAGAGGTCACCTTCATTGGTAGCCTCTGCATGTGGCAGGTGGCCTTCAGGTTAAAATGTCAGCAAGCGCTCAAAATGGCCCATGCTTGGGGCCTTAAATTTGCAGATAGGTTGCCGGCCATTGTTTATTCAGAAGATTATCTGCCTCTTTATCTGCCACTGAGAAGCTTCCCTGATGGTAAGAATGCACAGGTGAACCATCCTTATGCAACCCCCCCCTCATCTCCAAGTCTACCGCCTCATGGTCTGGCAAATTCAGCCTAGTTTTTCTGGCTCTACCTTCGATCCCTTCCATTGTCTTGCTGCCTCTGATGCAACACCAATTACTTAAACCAAAATATATTATCCCACTTGGTAGTCACCCCATTATCATCCCACAATTCTGTACAGAAATTACTTGGTCTGGTCATTCTAAGACTTGACATGAAGAACAGATTGCTCTTTAAATGACACTAAGCCAAGCTGCTTACTGTTCCTCTTTCTCCCTCATGCATTTGATCCAAGCTTCCATATTTCCATGGTTCCATTGCAAAATCATTCTGGGTAAAGCACTTGACAATCACTGAAGTAACATTTCAAAAATTGCCAAGGTAACATTAAAAACACCAGAAGCTATGAAAGACCCATGCAAAGAGAAAAGAGGGGAGGAACACGGAGAGGAAGAGACTGATGGTAATACAAGGACAAATAAGGGGGAAAAAAGATCAATAATGTCAATGGTATGCCAACCTGGCAGATTAAATAATAGGTGGGAGTTCTATGCCCCCAACCCACTGCCTATCCATTGTAGACAAAATATTACTTGAAGTTTAATTTTTAGTGTACATTTTTGTTTAAACTATTTATTATAATTTCTTTGAAAGATGAATGGCATTATTTCCAACTTTATTTGGACTAAACCTCAGAGTGTATTGATTCTGTTGTTATATGCAAATACTCTCACCATTGAACCTTGATTAGTAAGAAATGTTCATTGTGCAATACTATGTATGGAAGGGCAGCACGGTAGCATAGTGGTTAGCATAATTGCTTCACAGCTCCAGGGTCCCAGGTTCGATTCCCGGCTTGGGTCACCGTCTGTGTGGAGTCTGCATGTTCTCCCCGTGTGTGCGTGGGTTTTCTCCGGGTGCTCCGGTTTCCTCCCACAGTCCAAAGATGTGCAGGTTAGGTGGATTGGCCATGCTAAATTGCCCTTAGTGTCCAAAATTGCCCTTAGTGTTGGGTTGGTTGCTGGGTTATGGGGATGGGGTGGAGGTTTGAACTTGGGTAGGGTGCTCTTTCCAAGAGCCGGTGCAGACTTGATGGGCCGAATGGCTGTAAATTCTATGTAACAGTTTTCAACAAATATAGGCCTATGTCTTTCTAGTTCCCGTGTAATTGTTGGGTGGTACCCCAATGATGCGCTGGGGAATTCATACTTCCTCTGGACAATTGCGCTGGGCTGAGAACCATTTGACAGAAGCGATGTGCTAATTTCAGATGCTTCTGCCAGTATTACCCTGATAGTTACTCTGAAAGAGTTAGAGTAAAAAAAAATCACTTTTAACTCCAGAGTAACTACTTTCAAACCCCAGACCAGCCTTGTACAGGACACCCTGCACACGCAATTGGTACTTTGGTAGGTGAATGAAGGCACGACATACAGAAAGTTAGGAAATAGTTACATGTTTTACGTAAGTTGCTGTAGTTCTGACTGGATGTGTTGAATGACCTTCATTGTCCACACTTGGTAAAGATCCTTAAAGAAATATAACTTCACATACTTCAGCAAAGGACAACAAACTCGCAGTGATGGGTCAACATGTAATTCGTTAATCACTTTGGAACATCCAAATCATTGTATCTTTTAGATTGAAACCCAAAGTTTGAATGTTGGTAGACTACGTGAATGCTGCTGCAGTCCCAGAGGACCATAGGCCGCTCTCTCCTTTGAGTGCTGCCGGGTGGTGATTTAACCTGAGGGACACCATAACCTCAGCCAGTGCAGGAATTGAACCCATGCTATTGGCATCTCTCTCCATTACGAACCAGCCACCCAACCAACTGAGTTAATCGACCTGCTCGAAGAATGTATAAATGCATTAAACAATTTCTAATACAGTTTGTATATTTTTGAGGAACTGTTCAATAAAAGTTCTGAAGATTAACTTGTATTTGCCTGACGTTGGCAAATGACAACATTGTCGCTTTGATTGAAAAGGTAAACGGTAAGAATAGGATGAGGGGCAGTGAAGGTAACCAACCTTGCCATTTGTGTGACCTTGCTGTACACATATAGGCTGCCATGTTTCACACATGGGAGTAACAACACTTCAAATGTACTTCATTGATTGTAAAACGTTTTGTGGCAGACTGAAAGGTGCTGCATAAAATGTCAAGTGTTCCTTTCAGCATTGCCAATTGTCTAAATGTACCACAATTTCATTCTTACAATATCTTATTTTAACAAGACTTTGAGCCGTGTGTGTTCTGTTGATCTTGGTCGGGATGGTAGCTTTAATTTGAATATTCATATTAAGTTGACTCATTACTCTATAGTTCACAAGCTGTGAGCCCTTGTCATGCAGGTTAAATGTTTTATCACTGTGCTTAGCTAAGGCTTTAATAATTTAGTTATTTGTAAGATGTTTTTACACGTACTATTTGCTAACATGGAGATAATTAGTATTATTTGTGAGAGTAAAAACTCCAGCAGCAAATTTATGAAACCCCTGATTAGGAAGCGAGCAAGTAAAGGATCCATTCACATTTGCACAGACTTTCATACAATATAGTAAAGATTAGGTATGCTGCTACCACAATTCCAGTACAGTGTGTGCTGCCATTTCCTCCTTCCAGCTCCTGGGCTTCTCTCGGTGCCTGACATATTCTTTATATGATTTTTTTGTTTGTGTGTGTGATGAGGTACTTAACTAACTTAGCAGATTTTGGCAGGGAAAGCATTAAATTCCTGGCAGTGTACCATGTGTCTCTGTTTTCCTGATGGAAAAAATGCCAACTGTTCATTTTTGGCCACATAATGAAGGTGCTGCTGGAGCAAGATTCTCTGTCCCTGGCCGAGGCAACGCATTTTACCTCAGCTTTGCCACTTATTTTGGTCCGGTCCACAAGTACAGAATTTTGTGAAGTCATGGGACAACCGATAGCCTGTTTTAAGCAGATTTGACCACTCTGGAATTATGACAAGGAAACACTGGATGGAAAAACACTTTTTTTTTTCTACCGTTGCATTTACAAATCACAGCATGAGCTCAGTTACTTGGGCATTAATCTGTTATATCCAACATTATGCCAGTAAGAAAAGCTGGGTGTTCCTATGGATGAGGAATACTGGTCGTGAGAAATGGTGAGGCATCATCAGCACAAATGCTGAACGTTTTAATTTTAAGACAACAAAACCATAAAACATTTCTTTCAAATCATTATATGAACTGTTCTCAGGTTTAAAAGGACAACTTAAAGCCTCGGGAGGCTCAATGTATTGGAACAATTAGTTTTCATTCACAGTGTGTTTTTCTTCACAGAGTTCCATTTCTAGTATGTGTGCCAAATTCATGCCAAGTCAAGTTACTGGGATTTTCTATCTAAATGCAGAGTGAAATTAAAGCAGATAGTGTTTAGATGTCACCCAACATGTCACTGGTTTCAGTGCCAAGGAGCATTAAAGAGCATGCAATCACTGTTTAATCTGGGCATGATATACAGGATGTTGGAGAACATGAAGCAAATTCCACAAATGGAGGATGACATCGGTGAATTTAGCATTTTTATTAATGAGGCGACCTATCATTATTCATGGCATCCGCTCATCGTATCCAAGTCATGTAATTCAAATTATAGTTGGTCAAATATGATTGTTTAGGTAGTTTTTTCTCTTTTGAGATTCTTTGTTGGAATAAGCGAACTAAGTGCAGGGCAATAAAGGTTCAGCAGTGAAATACAAGGCACTAATTCAATGGAGGAAGTCTGATGATCTCAACAATAATGCAAGATTAATGCCCCTTTATATTTCAGTGCTGCCTACAGCAATTCTACTCTCTATCATTCATTGTCAAGCTTTCTCTTCCCCCTTATATTCCCATCCTTACCAGCGTATCATTCAAATTGAATATCCCACTCTGTCACCAGATTTTACAGCAGTAAAATAATTTGTGATATCGATCAAAAGGCCCAAATATTTATTTCGGCAGGATATGGTTTTGTCCCTACCTCTAGCTTCCACCAGCAGCAGCAGTAAATGTTACTCCCAGTTCCATGTGCCATATTGGGTCCACCCTTTCATTTTGAATATGAAACTTGCTCTGACATTGTAATAGGTTTGTAATACAATGACTGATAAGGTAATAGAGAGAGTTGGTGAGGTAGTGCAGTGCACATAAACCTCTAAAAGACATTTGATAAAGTGCCACATAATCAACCGACCTACAAAGGTGAAGCCAATGGAATAGAAGTGCCAGGGGCAGCTGGGCAGCACGGTAGCACAGCAATTAGCACTGTTGCTTCACAGCGCTAGGGTCCCTGGTTTTATTCCCGCTTTGGTCACTGTCTGTGTGGAGTCTACACGTTCCCCCTAGTCTTCATGGGTTTCCTCCAGGTGCTCTGGTTTCCTCCAGCAAGAAAGTGAATTGGCCATTCTGAATTCTCCTTCTGTGTACCTCAACGACTAGTATCCGGTGGCTTTGACATCTCTCATTATGAAATGCTTCGAGGGGTTGGTCATGAGACACATCAACTCCATTCTTTCATAATGTATTGATCCAAGGGCAGCACGGTGGTGCAGTGGGTTAGCCCTGCAGCCTCACGGCGCTGAGGTCCCAGGTTCGATCCTGGCTCTGGGTCACTGTCCGTGTAGAGTTTGCACATTCTCCCCGTGTTTGCGTGGGTTTCACCCCCCCAACCCAAGTGTGCAGGCTAGGTGGATTGGCCATGCTAAAATTGCCGCTTAATTGGAAAAAATTAATTGGGTATTCTAAATTTTAAAAAAATAATAAAGACTTGATCCACTGTAATTTGCATACTGCCACAATCGGTCCACAGCAGACGCTATCTCCCTGGCCCCACACTCATCGCTGGAGTGTCTCGACCACAAGGACTCCTACTGCAGACTCCTATTCATTTACTACAGCTCCGCTTTCAACACCAATTCCACCCAAGCTCATATCGAAACTCCAAAATCTAGGACCTGGCTCCTCCCTTTATAACTGGATCCTCAACTTCCTCCACAACAACACCTCCTCCACAATAATCCTCAAAACCGGGGGCCCGCAAGGCTAATTACTTAACCCCCTACTGTACTCATTATACATACACAACTATGTGGCAAAATTCAACTCCAACTACAAGTTTGCTGATGACATGACTGTAGTGGGTCAGATCTCAAACAGCGATGGGTAAGAGAACAGGAGGGAGATAGAAAACTAATGGAGAGGTGCAAACGCACAATCTCTCCCTCAATGCCAGCAAAATTAAGGAGCTGGTCATTGACTTCAGGAGCAAACACCACTGTCTGCATAAATGGTGCCGAGGTGGAGATGGTTGAAAGCTTCAAATTTCTCGGTGTACATACCACCAAAAATCTGTCCTGGTGCACCCGCAGACGCCATGACCAAGAAATCAAACAGTGCCTGCACTTCCTCAGGAAACAAGGAAATTCGGCATTGTCCACATTGACTCTTACTAATTTTTACAGACGCATGATAGAAAGCATCCTATCTGGCTGCATCACAGCTTGGTATGTTAACTGCTAAGTCACAGACCGTAAGAAACTACAGAGAGTCATGAACGTAGCCCAGTCCATCACGTGAACCCACCTCCCATCCATTAAGACCATAAGACCATAAGACATAGGAGCGGAAGTAAGGCCATCCGGCCCATCGAGTGCACTCCACCATTCAATCATGGCTAATTTCAACTCCATTTACCCGCTCTCATTGACTCTGGCCACACCTCCTGCTGCCTTCGGAAAGCGGGCAGCAATATCAAAGACCCCTCCCACCCAGGTTATTCTCTTCCAAGCTCTTCCATTGGGCAGAAGATACAAATTTCTGAGAACACGCACGAACAGATTCTTCCCCCATTACCGGACTCCTGAAAGACCCTCTTATGGACTGAACTGATCTCTCAATGCAGCTGTACTCCATTAGCACTATACTCCGTATGCTTCACCCGATATCTATGTCTGTGTATTTACATTGTACATTTATCATATGTCCTATATTTCTTTTACATACATGGAACAATCTGCTTGTACTGTAGGCGAAACCTTGGTATTCGTGGCAATAAATCTAAATCTAAATCTTCTCCTATAATTGTATTTTTCTTACGTGTGTGCGTGTGTCAATGTGTGCGTGACAGTGTGTGTGCGTGAGTATGTGCTGAGTGGCTGATGTTGTGTTAGACTTTCAGGATGATTGTGTGAATAAATAAACCTCTTTACTTAAATCTACGAAAGCTGGCTGCTGGTTATTAAAATTTGGCCGGACACTCACAGGTTGAGAAACACACATACCCATCTTCTTTTCCAAAAACACACTGATTACAAACAATAAGGAAAAAGGAACAAGGGTTTCGCTTTTCTCCCATTCTTCTCTGCAGGAATGCATTGCCTGAGTGTGTGGTGGAAGCAGATTCAGTTGTGGTTTTTCAAAGATAATCGGATAAGCACCTGAAGAGAAAACATTTGGGGGGCTGTGGGAAAGTGGGACTCGCCCTCTTACAGAGAGTTGACACAGACATGAGGAATGGAATGCACTCCTTCTATACTGTAGCCATTCTTTGATTCCATTCTCTGGTGCTTGTAATACCTACTGTTTGATGTTTGGGATCAGAAACCCATGGTTACATGTGAAGATTAAAGATCAAGTTAATCCAAGTGCCCAGACTTGTAAATTTTCTGGAAAAGACTCAAGCTAGCAGGTTGTAGTTTGCAGGGAAACTGGTAATTCATAGAATATGCCATGGATTGCTGTTGATAAGTTTTGCTCCTCACCAATGTCAATGGAGAATACTGAGATCGAAAGCTCCCAGGGAAATCACATTTACTAAAGTGTAAGTACTCCGATTCATTTAATGCAATAACAAGATGGGTTATGAAATTTCATCCCCTTTTTCTGGAAAATATATGCAAGGAGATGTTTAGAGTCTGTACATGTATCAGAGTGGATAGTCAGGTGCTCTTTCCTTGGATAGGAGAGTCAAGTACTAGGGGACATAGGTTTAAAGTGCGTTTGGGGAGAAGTTTCGAACTGACGTGTGAGGCACGTTTTTTACACAGAGGGTTGTAAATACATGGAACGCGCTGCCTAGGGAGGTGGTGGGAGCAGGTACGATTGCGGCATTTAAAGGGCATCTCGGCAAATATATGAATAGGGTGGGAATGGAAGGATACGGACTCTGTAAGTGCCTATGGTTTTAGTTTAGCCATGGTCGGACGCAGGCTTGAAGAACCGAAGGGCCTGTTCCTGTGCTGTATTGTTCTTTATTCTTTGTATCACAGGCGTCACAATTTGTTTTTGCTTATGTTCATACTCAGCACTCAAAAGTAACTAATTTTTCAGACAAAATTCCTCATGTTTTGTATGTATATTCTCCACTTGATCAGTTGAGATTTGTTGCTACTTTGTGTCTAATGAATGTCACCCACTCAGGTGCCAATACGACACACATATCTATATAAATACGTAAGCAATGCCAAAGTGTAATGGCCGAAGAATGGTGAACAAGTTTTTGCGAGATTCGGTAAACTGACAGTCGCATCGGGAAGAGGTGTGCCATTATTCCGACTGGAAAAGGTTATTGGAATTAAAGACCTGAATTTAAAATGTATTATAAAAGGTTGAATTTCATGTGCAGTTTTGGAGATATAAGGGGGGAAAGGAATCAGTAAATTTGGAAAGACTTAACTGAAGTTTTGTGTGTTTATTGAGCATAAGAAAAAGATACACAACAAACAGTTGGTAAGCAAGGGTGAACAGCTTCTCTCCATGTTACATGTAGAGATCATTATGTAAATGTTGTATGTGAAGTTACAACCTTATTTATTTACTTGCATTTGTGAAGAAAAATAACATTCTCCAAACCAATGAAAAACAGTTCAGTTTTTCTGTCGAGACAACTTATAAACTTTTTTCCTTCTATCCATGATGTTATGTACACGACTGCCATTGTCCATGCTCCTGCACCTCCTTCCCCTGTGATGTTCTCTGTTCTGCTATCTGGAGCGCGCTGCTGTATCAAGTGCGCCACAGTATCAATGGTGTCTGCCATGTTGTTCGTTTTTGCGCCACTTTCACAGACCAACATTTCAGAATATTGCTTTAAGCCTGAGATCTGTAATAAAGCAGTAAAGTGTTACACCTGCTTTCTGGACTCTTTTCCTGAAAATATATCTTTCAAAAGTTTTATATTTCTGAAGCTCGTAATGCCTGTTGAACATTTTGATTACTTTGTTATATACATATATTTTTCATTCTCATTCTCAAAATGGAATGAGTTGAATATTTCTGAAGCTTGCGGTCCAGCTATTGTTAGGAACAGTGCTATTTTTCACCGGTCGCTGGCTGCTTCGATGTCGAAGGCTGAGATATATAATTCAAACTGCTGTTTGCAATTTTTCCAGTCAACATCAACTTTACCCGATGTCCGGAATTGCTTTGGAGTCTGCAAACCCTCCAAGTAGCTTTGATTGGGCAGCATTTTTCACATTACTGGCTTCCATGAGGTCATAGAGATCGGAGCCTGGTTGAGTTTTTTTTTCTTTCTTCGCAAGTTTTGTTTTCGCACAGATTTTTTTTTCATGCTAAACCTTTTTATTCTAACTTAAGAAATTCCCCTGGTACCATGTGATGTTCTCTGTATTCTTGGTCAAAATGGCTTTGATTGGGCGGCATGTGGCGCAGTGGATAGTGCTGTGTTGGGTGCTCTGGATCCGTGGAACACAAACAGGCCACCAATACTTAAAATAGTACAACACTATTTTATTAAGTTAGAAACTGTTAAGCACACTTTCATTGTGGGTTAACACAATGTTAGATTAAACTAAAGACCTATGCCTTGTCCTAACCAGTCAATGCACTCAGCACATGGTGAAGATCTGTGCTGCAAGCTGTAAGCTCTGTCCTACCAGGGGCTGCATCTCGAATGAGCAACTGGGCTGGCGACAGGCCAGTGGACAGTGGGGCGGAGTGATAGCCAGCATGGTGAGGTAGAAATCGGACCCAGCATCGGTAGCCTTGCAGAGGAGCTGTTTGACTATATGTACTCCCTTCTCCGCTTTGCCATTGGATTGGGGGCACAGGGACTGGATGGCACATGGGCAAAATTGTCCCGCCTGGCAAAGTTGGACCATTCCTGGCTGGCGAAGCAGGGGTCATTGTCCGACATAACCGTGAGCGGGATGCCGTGTCGAGCAAAGGTTTCTTTACAGGCACGAATGACTGCAGACGAGGTGATGTCGTGCAACCGTATCACCTCCGGGTAATTCGAAAAGTAGTCCACGATCAGGACATAGTCTCTACTCAGCGCGTGGAACAGGTCGATGCCCACCTTGGTCCATGGTGACGTGACCAACTCATGGGGCTGCAGGGTCTCACGTGGTTGGGCCGGCTGGGAAAGCTGAAAAGTGGGGCAGTTGAGCACTGTGTTGGCTATGTCCTCATTAATGCCGGGCCAGTACACTGCCTCTCGGGCCCGTCGGCGGCACTTTTCCACGCCAAGGTGGCCCTCGTGTAGTTGTTCCAGGACAAGCTGGCGCATGCTATGCGGGATGACAATGCGGTCCAGTTTTAGAAGAACCCCGTTTACTACCGCCAGATCATCTCTGACATTGTAAAACTGAGGGCATTGGCCCTTGAGCCACCCGTCTGTTAGGTGGCGCATGACACGCTGTAGCAAATGGTCAGCCGCCGTCGCGCGGCGAATTTGGACGAGGCGTTCATCCGTGGCAGGTAGATTGGAGGCCACGAAGGCCACATGGGTGTCAACCTGGCAGACAAATCCCAACTGGGTTACATGGCGTGTTGACTGTCCTGGAGAGAGCGTCAGCAATGATGAGCTCTTTGCCTGGGGTGTCTACCAACTGGAAGTCATATCGCCGGAGCCTGAGAAGAATATGCTGGAGGCGAGGCGTCATGTATTTCAAGTCTTTCTGTATTATATTGATCAGCAGGCGATGGTCGGATTCGACGGTGAATTGAGGAAGTCCGTAGACATAATCGTGAAACTTAACCACACCGGTCAGAAGGCTCAGGCACTCCTTTTCTATCTGCGCGTAGCGCTGCTCCGTGGGGGTCATGGCACGTGACGCATATGCAACGGGGGCCCATGATGAGGCCTCATCACGTTGAAGGAGCACTGCCCCAATGCCGGATTGACTGGCATCGGTCAAAATTTTGGTCTCCTTTGCTGGATCAAAGAAAGCTAAGACCGGGGCCGTGGTCAGTTTTGTTTTGAGATCTCTCCAATCGCGCTCGTGGGCAGGGAGCCATTGGAAGTCTGTCATCTTCCTGACCAGGTTCCTGAGAGCCGTGGTATGAGAGGCGAGGTTAGGGATAAATTTCCCTAAAAAATTGACCTTGCCCTGAAATCGGAGGACCGCCTTCTTGTCCTCTGGTATTTTCATAGCTGTGATGGCAGCTACCTTGTCCGCATCCGGCTGCACACCCAATTGGGAGATGTGGTCCTCGAGGAACTTGAGTTCCGTCTGACCAAAAGAGCATTTGGCCCTGTTGAGGCGGAGGCCATGCTCATGTATATGTTTGAATACACGCTGGAGGCGACTAACATGCTCCTGCGGGGTGGTGGACCAAATGATTATGTCGTTGACATAGACGTGAACACCTTCAATGCCTTCCATCATTTGTTCCATAATCCTATGGAACACTTCTGAAGCAGATATGATCCCAAACAGCATCCTGTTGTAACAATATCTGCCAAAGGGGGTATTAAATGTGCAGAGTTTCCTGCTGGATTTGTCGAGCTGGATTTGCCAGAATCCTTTTGAGGCGTCGAGTTTGGTGAAGAGCTTGGTGCGAGCCATCTCACATGTGAGCTGTTCGCGCTTGGGAATTGGATAATGCTCCCTCATGATATTGCGATTTAGATCCTTGGGATCAATGCAAATTCTCAATTCACCGGAAGGCTTTTTTACACATACCATGGAACTGACCCAGTCGGTTGGTTCCGTGACTTTGGAAATTACTCCTTGGTTCTGGAGGTCATGCAGCTGCTGCTTGAGGTGGTTCTTAAGGGGTGCTGGGACCCTGCGAGGTGCGTGCACCACAGATGTGGCATTCTGTTTTAATAAGATCTTGTAGGTGTATGGGAGCGTGCCGATGCTCTCGAAGACGTTGTGGTGCTGGTTGATAATGGCGTTGAGTTGCGCCCTGAAGTCGGTGTCCTGAAAGGCAGACGTGTCAGCAGGTTCAACAGCTTGTATGCCTGCGCGCCAAGCAGGGAGGCTTTCGAGGAGCCCACGATTTCAAAGGGAAGGATGGCTTTGCGTGACCTGTGCGTCAGTTCAAGTTGGCACGAGCTTCTGGCAGCAATGGCATTGCCATTGTAATCTAATAGCTGGTAGGCTGATGGAAGGATGGCTGGTTTGACACAAAGGCTTTGGAGGTCAGACTGCGCAATGATATTGGCGGAGGCACCAGTGTCCAGGTGGAATTGTATTTGGGACCGATTGACCATCAGGGTGGCACACCACTCATCGTCTGGATCGATGCTGTATACCGATAGGGGCTGGATTCTTTGCTTCGGGGACACCCTGTTTTTTGTAACGATACCGACTCGAAAAGGCGCCTTCAGGTCCTCGGTGTCACTGTTGGGTAGTAGGTCCACATCGGACTCGGTGACCGTGGGTGAATGGCCCGGACATTCCTGCGAGGCTGGCTGAAGCGATGTGAGTTGGCAGGCTAAGCTGCTCTGCATAAAGCAGCATAGTGGCCAAGTTTGCCACATCTCAGGCATTGTCGGGATTTGGCAGGGCATTGCCGCTTTAAGTGGGTGGAGCCACAGTTGACGCACGTCGTAGCATCAGTACGTTCGCTGCACCACCGCGCATGCGCAGTATGTTCGTGGACGTCGCCGTCCCCTCGTTTGGTGCGCACAAGCGCGGGAGTCCGCGAAAAGCACGCGAAATGGCCGCCCTGGAGTTGTTCAATACTTGGACCCGTTCCGCCTTGTGGAGACCTTGCCGCGCCATTTCAGCCGCTTGGATGTGGGAATACCGACTAGTGGCGTTTTCGTGGAGCACGCAGATCTCGATGGCGGTCTCTAGGGTGAGCTGCTTTACCTTGAGGAGCTGCTGGCGTAGAGGGTCCGACTGAACACCAAAAACGATCTGGTCACGTACTATGGAGTCGGAGGTGGGCCCGTAGCTACAGGACTGCACAAGGATGTGGAGGTGGGTGAGAAAAGACTGGGAAGGTTCATCCTTACCCTGCAAACGCTGTTGGAATACATAGCGCTCGAAACTTTCATTCACCTCTATGCGGCAGTGAGTGTCAAATTTGAGGAGGACCGTCTTGAACTTTGCTTTATCTTCATCGTCCGCAAAGGTGAGAGAATTGAAAATGTGGATGGCATGGTCCCCGGCTGTGGATAGGAAGAGAGCGATCTTCCTGGTGCCCGAGGCATCCTCCCGGTCTGTGGCTTCAAGGTAGAGCTGGAAGCGTTGTTTAAATATCTTCCAGTTGACCACTAGATTACCGGTGATGCGGAGCAGCGGCGGCGGCGGGCAGACGCTGTCCATTTCGCAGGATGACGGAATGCTGGTAGAAGGCAGATCACTTGCAGGTAGGTCTAAGAAGTTCTATTATCCCATAACTCCTGGTATCATGATGTGTTGGGTGCTCTGGATCCGTGGAACACATACAATTGACCATAAGACATAGGAGCGGAAGTAAGGCCATTCGGCCCATCGAGTCCACTCCACCATTCAATCATGGCTGATTTCAACTCCATTTACCCGCTCTCTCTCCATAGCCCTTAATTCCTTGAGAAATCAAGAATTTATCAACTTCTGTCTTAAAGACACTCAACGTCCCGGCCTCCACCGCCCTCTGTGGCAATGAATTCCACAGACCCACCACTCTCTGGCTGAAGAAATTTCTCCTCATCTCTGTTCTAAAGTGACTCCCTTTTATTCTAAGGCTGTGCCCCCGGGTCCTAGTCTCCCCTGCTAATGGAAACAACTTCCCTACATCCACCCTATCTAAGCCATTCATTATCTTGTAAGTTTCTATTAGATCTCCCCTCAACCTCCTAAACTCCAATGAATATAATTCCAGGATCCTCAGACGTTCATCATATGTTAGGCCTACCATTCCTGGGATCATCCGTGTGAATCTCCGCTGGACCCGCTCCAGTGCCAGTATGTCCTTCCTGAGGTGTGGGGCCCAAAATTGCTCACAGTATTCTAAATGGGGCCTAACTAATGCTTTATAAAGCTTCAGAAGTACATCCCTGCTTTTATATTCCAAGCCTCTTGAGATGAATGACAACATTGCATTTGCTTTCTTAATTAAGGACTCAACCTGCAAGTTTACCTTTAGAGAATCCTGGACTCGGACTCCCAAGTCCCTTTGCACTTCAGCATTATGAATTTTGTCACCGTTTAGAAAGTAGTCCATGCCTCTATTCTTTTTTCCAAAGTGCAAGACCTCGCACTTGCCCACGTTGAATTTCATCAGCCATTTCTTGGACCACTCTCCTAAACTGTCTAAATCTTTCTGCAGCCTTCCCACCTCCTCCATACTACCTGCCCTTCCACCGATCTTTGTATCATCGGCAAACTTAGCCAGAATGCCCCCAGTCCCGTCATCTAGATTGTGAATATATAAAGAGAACAGCTGTGGCCCCAGCACTGAATCCTGCGGGACACCACTCGCCACCTGTTGCCATTCCGAAAAATAACCTTTTATCACAACTCTCGGCCTTCTGCCTGACAGCCAATCGTCAATCCATGTTAGTACCTTGCCTCGAATACCATGGGCCCTTATTTTACTCAGCAATCTCCCGTGAGGCACCTTATCAAAGGCCTTTTGGAAGTCAAGATAGATAACATCCATTGGCGCTCCTTGGTCTAACCTATTTGTTATCTCTTCAAAGAACTCTAACAGGTTTGTCAGGCATGACCTCCCCTTACTAAATCCATGCTGACTTGTCCTAATCCGACCCTGCACTTCCAAGAATTTAGAAATCTCATCCTTAACAATGGATTCTAGAATCTTGCCAACAACCGAGGTTAGGCTAATTGGCCTATAATTTTCCATCTTTTTCCTTGTTCCCTTCTTGAACAGGGGGGTTACAACAGCGATTTTCCAATTTTCTGGGACTTTCCCTGGCTCCAGTGACTTTTGAAAGATCATAACTAACGCCTCCACTATTTCTTCAGCTATCTCCTTTAGAACTCTAGGATTAGCCCATCTGGGCCCGGAGATTTATCAATTTTTAGACCTCTTAGTTTCTCTAGCACTTTCTCCTTTGTGATGGCTACTGTATTCAACTCTGCCCCCTGACTCTCTGGAATTGTTGGGATATTACTCATGTCTTCTACTGTGAAGACTGATGCAAAGTACTTATTTAGTTCCTCAGCTATTTCCTTGTCTCCCATCACTAGATTACCAGCGTCATTTTGGAGCGGCCCAATGTCAACTTTTGCCTCCTGTTTGTTTTTAATGGATTTAAAGAAACTTTTACTATCATTCCTAATGTTACTGGCTAGCCTACCTTCATATTTGATCCTCTCTTTCCTTATTTCTCTCTTTGTTATCCTCTGTTTGTTTTTGTAGCCTTTCCAATCTTCTGACTTCCCACTACTCTTTGCCACATTATAGGCTTTCTCTTTTGCTTTGATGCATTCCCTAACTTCCTTTGTCAGCCATGGCTGCCTAATCCCCCCTCTGATAACCTTTCTTTTCTTTGGGATGAACCTCTGTACTGTGTCCTCAATTACTCCCAGAAACTCCTGCCATTGCTGTTCTACTGTCTTTCCCACTAGGCTCTGCTCCCAGTCGATTTTCGTCAGTTCCTCCCTCATGCCCCTGTAGTTACCTTTATTTAACTGTAACATCTTTACATCTGATTCTACCTTCTTTCTTTCAAATTGGAGATTGAATTCGACCATATTATGATCACTGCCTCCTAAGTGCTCCCTTCCTTTAAGATCTTTAATCAAGTCTGGCTCATTACATAACACTAAGTCCAGAATGGCCTGTTCCCTCGTGGGCTCCATCACAAGCTGTTCCAAAAAGCCCTCCTGTAAACATTCAATGAATTCCCTTTCCTTGGGTCCACTGGCAGCATTATTTACCCAGTCCACCTGCATATTTAAGTCCCCCATGATCACTGTGACCTTGCCTTTCTGACATGCACTTTCTATTTCGTGGTACATTTTGTGCCCCCGGTCCTGACCACTGTTAGGAGGCCTGTACATAACTCCCATTATGGTTTTTCTGCCTTTGTGGTTCCTCAACTCTACCCACACAGACTCCACATCATCTGACCCTATGTCGTTTAGTGCTATTGATTTAATTTCATTCATAATTAACAAGGCAACCCCGCCCCCTCTGCCCACCTCTCTGTCTTTTCGATAGGTTGTGACTCCCTGGATGTTTAAATGCCAGTCCTGAACCCCCTGCAACCATGTCTCTGTGATGCCTACCATATCATACCTGCCAGTCACAATCTGGACCACAAGCTCATCTACCTTGTTCCGTACACTGCGCGCATTTAAATATAGCACCTTTAATTCTCCATTGACCGTCCCTTTTTGTTTTCTTAGTGTGGTGGACCTTGGTTTACTGAGCCTTTCCATACACTGTGTCATATTTTGTGGGATGGGGACTGTCGTAACCTCTCCTGAGTTTTGTCTTTTCGTGCTTTTTTGTATTCCTAAGCAGCTACGCTTCCCACTGATTACCTCACCTCTTGGTTCCCAGACTTTCCCTTCCCCCCCCCATACAGGCCACCAACACTTAAAATAGTGCAACACTATTTTATTAAGTTAGAAACTGTTGAGCATACTTTCACTGTGTGTTAACACGATGTTAGATTAAACCTGTGCCTTGTCCTAACCAGTCTATGCACTCAGCACATGGTGAAGATCTGTGCTGCAAGCTGTAAGCTCTGTCCTACTAGGAGGCTGCATCTCGAATGAGCGGGAACTCTGATGCCCCCTGTCTTTATAGTGCGTGTGCTCTAACTGGTGATTGGCTGTGGTGTTGTGTGTGTTGATTGGTTCTGCTGTGTGTCCATCAATGTGTGTGTATCTGCACCATGATATACTGGTGTATATTATGACAGATAGCACTGGGACTGCGGCGCTGAGGACCCGGGTTCGAATCCTGGCCCTAGGTCACTGTCTGTGTGGAGTTTGCACATTCTCACCATGTCTGCGTGAGTTTCACCCCCCACAACCCAAAGTTGTGCAGGTTAGGTGGATTGGCCATGCTAAATTGTCCCTTAATTGGAAAAAAAAATAATTCGGTACTCTAAATTTAGAAAAGAAAATGGCTTTGATGTGTCGTGTTCAACAAAGAACATCAAGCTATATTGATTTACAAAGCTTATTTATTAACACTACTTATAACTAGATTCAAACGTCTTCCTAAGTACAAAGGTTGCTAAATAAATTATACTATAACTCTATCTACAGAACTCCAAAATGCACAACTATTCTTTCATGCCTAAACACCTTCTCCCCGCAACCAAGGGTGTCTCGTAATCCACATGACTACTCTTGATCACCATCTGGTGGTTGGATGTGTTTACATAAAATTGTTAACTCTTCATCTCCCATACAATATCCATATTGTTACACCACCCATCACCCTGCCACTGCCAGCCACAATGGAATCACAGTAGGCCAAAATCTGATTTACTGTAAGGAATGTCGTGGAGACCTGCCGGCACACTTTTCTCAAACTACGGGCTATATTTTTTGAGTGTGGGGGGCGGGAGTAATATCTACTGTTTGCACCAAAGCCCCAGCCACCACATGGAAGGAAAGTCAATTCCAAACCAATCAACTCTGAATAAGGCCACCCCACAGCGATAACATATTGCTCGCAGCCTCAACAAGCCCAGCGTTGGACATCTGTCCCTCAGGAGGAGGCATCCTCGAGATCTGCCAGCCAATCTGATTGGTGGGTGCTGCTGGGACAGTAAACAGTCCCAAGAAGGAGAATAATGATGACCAGACCCAAATAAGTCCCAGATTGTTAGAGCAGCGAAGGACCGTGTATGCTGAGGAGGAGGGTGGGTGGGCAGGCAAGCAGAAGGGAACAAGGCGAGGGGTAACTTTTTGCGGACTGAGTATCCCCCAAAATAATGTGCTCTCCCCTTCCCTCCCACCATCTCAACAAAGTTGATTGAAATATATCCTTCTAATTCTTGCCTGCCTGCCACTGACCATTGTTTAGTGGTAGTGCGGGTGGATTGAGAGCCTTAAACGAACAATAATTGGTCAGTTTAGGCCCTCAATAAGCCACGCTAAAATTGTGCCTTAATTGGAAAAAACTAATTGGGTACTCTAAATTATTTTAAAAAGCGATAGAGGGCGGGATTCTCCGACCCCCCCGCCGGATTGGAGAATCCCCGGGCAGGCGGCGCGAATCCCGCCCCGCTGCCCCGCTGCCCCGACGCCGGCTGCTGTTTTTCGGGCGGGGGCGGGATTCACGCCACGCCTGTCGGGGGCCGTTGGCATCGGCGATTCTCCGGGCCCCAATGGGAAGAGCAGCCGCCGTTTATGGCCAGTCCTGACAGGTAAGTCAGCAGGGGCGGTCCTCGGCGGGGCCCGGGGTGGGGGGGGGGGGGGCGGTGTCCGACCCCGGCGCCGGTTCACCCGCCGGCGTGGGGACTTAGGGCGGGATTCTTTCAGCCCGACGCCAGGCTGGAGAATCCCCGTGACCGGCGGGAATCGCGCCACGCCGCCCCGACGCCAGCATGTGATTCTCCGCAGAGAATCGCGCCATTGGAGCCGTCGTGGTTGGCGCGGCGCCAGTCGGGGGCCGCTCTACGTGGCCGGCCCGCCGATTCATGGCCCGAGTGGGATGGGCCGAGTGGCCATCGTAAAAACGGCGAGTCCCGCCGGCGCCGTTCACACCTGCTCTCAACCGGCGTGAACTCAGCGTGAAGGGTCGGGTGGCGGCCTGTGTGTGTGGGGGAGGGGGGTCCGATCATGGGTGGGGGGGGGCTCCGATGTGGCCTGGCCTGCGATCGGGGCCCACCGATCGGCGGGCCGGCCTCTCTGGCTGGCGGCCTCCTTTCTTCCGTGCCGGCCCCTGTAGTCCTGCGCCATGTTGCGTCGGGGCCGGCGCGTTGAAGGAAGCCACTGCGCATGTGCACGTTTTTAGCCGGTGCTACTGCGCATGCGCGGGTCCCGCGGCACCCAGTTGACGTGGGCCACTCCAGTCCAGTGCTGGCCCCTGTGGGGGGCAGAATTGCTGATCCTGAGGCCATGTTGGCGCTGTCGAGAAACGTGATGGCATGTCCGACGGTGATCACAGAATCCTGCCCTTAGTCCCCAGAAGGGAAAATCCCGGCCAGAGTGTTAGCTGTACCAAAAAGGAAATTATAAATTTCTCTAACATAGATTTTAGACTGTTGTTTTATTAGCTATTACTTAGTGAAGTGTGCAAACCAATTGAAGTAATGTAAAATAAACTAGCTTTGTTTCAAATATATAGCTTGATGTTCTTTAGCAATACTACGACTTTTCACCATCTTGGAGAAATATACAAGGAACATCACAGTGGTCTTCATCCCAAAATCTGGAGGTAGCCCCAGGCCTTCTTAACATGTACCCTGACGTTTGCATACAGCTTTGTTCCAGATGTCTTCTGGGCCGGGGTATTTTCCCATTGGCATAACAGCGAAAAGGGGGAGAATTCCAGTCAGGTCTTCATCTGTTTCGTGCTAGACTCCAGGAGGACTCCAATCTGTCATGGCTGCTCCCTTGGCAAAGTTACACCGACATAAAACTGATTTCTGGGCCTACCGCCGAATTCTCTACACCTCTGCCTGCCATTGAACCCGTCGGCTGGGGCGTGGCAAATTGTGCCTAAACTTATGAAACCAATAAAATTCTAACAGGACTAGACAGGGTCGATACAGGAAGGAAGTTCCTGATGGTGGGGGAGTCCTGAACCCGGAGTCAAAATCTGAGGATACGGGGTAGACCATTTAGGACTGAGAGGAGGAGAAATTTCTTCACCCAGAGAGTGGAGAGCCTGTGGAATCTGCTACCACAGAAAGCAGTTGAGGCCAAAATATTGCATGTTTTCAAGAAGGAGTTAGATATAGCACTTGGGGCTAAAGGGATCAAAGGATTAGGGGGGAAAGAAGGAACAATTTACTGAGTTGGATGATCAGCCATGATCATGAAGAATGCGGAGATGGCTCAATGGGCCGAATGGCCTCTTCATGCTCCTATTTTCTATGTTTTTTTGTATTATTCCAGTACAATAGTTTTTTAATCCTGGCTGATAATTACTTATTGCATCTGGAGAGTCTGAATAACATTCTTGGAGCAGTGTGCTCAATGCCCTGGATGAAAGATTTGTTTATAAAGAACAGGTTTGTGATTTTGTTATACTGGTACACAGGGGAAATCTTTGCTCCTAATTGTGATTCTTTCAGACAAGAATAACCTTTCTGCTTTCTCCTCATACATATGGCTAATATTTGCATTTCATTGACTAAATGAAATCTATCTTTTTTAAATATTGCTGGATCAGCCACTGATATATTTATAGTTTTCCCACAGTGTATCTGAAACAAAAATAATAATTTAAACTACAAACTACCCAGGTAAATGAACACTGACTTAGGAAAGTAAAAGGAATCTGAAACAGCCCACATACAAAAACAGCAGAGTAGAAATATTGATCTACAGAAACTGTAGAAGTGCAATATTGATTTTACTCAAAATCGTCCTTATTCCAGTAGACAGGTAAGCATTTAAAATAGATATGGAAGTTAATAGGAATTCAGGAGACAGGGTTTGACAGTGATATGTGCATTATTAAAACCACGAGGCCCATGGCGTGCTGTTAGGGAGCCAGATGCAATTTGCAAGTGTATCATCTTCCCAGCCCATCTGCAAGCAGTTGAGACTGACTGTGCAAGTTATTATTGCAGTGACCTGGGTCTGCACTTTGTGACATCTGAGCAGTTTAGTCCACCGGCGTAGTTTGCTGGGCAAAGCATTCTGCTCTCTCCTCCATTATGTAACAGATGTTTGGGGTTAAAAAAGCAAACTTTCATTTGGGATCGATTTTTTTTTTATACACAGTTGTCCTGTTATGTGTGCAGTGGAAAAAAAAAAGGCACCTCCGTTCTTTCAGCACCAACCACCAAATGCTTCTGCAAATCAGGCCACTTCCTTCATTCTAACCAATGGGGAGGGTGCACAGTGCATTGGAGCTAGCAACAAATTTGGCAGCTTTAGTCACAGCTTTAGCACTTGGATTTTGGCCTGAATTGGTTGTTAATGGTAATGGAGCCCCATGTTCTTTTGGAGCTGTTAGACACCGAAGGAAAAAAAACATGCTTCATGTGACACGACATTCATTGTTCATTCTCACATTCTGCCTCGAACTTTGAATATGGAATGTTCATCCTTCTTCAGGTTGAAGTAATTTGTGACACGAAAGTGAGCTGGGAACAATGGTGGTTATCCCCTTTATGGGGCCATCTGCTGAGAGTCATGTGGCCTGGGTAACCAATCAGGGACCAGGGTGGCGATCACCCTATCAAGTGCGGGTTTCTGTATCAGTTCGATTCTCGCAGCCACAAGGCCTCTGCATATGTAAATAAAAGATGCAGTTGTTATTTACCTAATTGGTGAATGGAAAATATCACATTGGTGACGAAGGTAAAATAAAACAAAATGGTTCCAAGATTGTGAGTATTAAGTCACATTGAAATTCAGTTTGAGTTCAGAAGCAGAAGAGTGTTTACAGATATGCCCTTATTCAAATGTATAAATCCTTTTGATGCCTCTGAGGAGTTTTGGACACAATACATTGAATGTTTGGGCTACTTTTTTCAGGCCAATGAAACAACAGAGGAAGGGAAGAGAAAGGCAATCCTTCTGAGTGCATATGGGGCTTAATATGCAGTTTTCTATCCCCAAGCACACAACTTATATTGCTAAGTTAAGACAGATCGCAAAGCACTGCAACTTCTGTGCCACTCTCAAAGATATGCTGCGGGACCGTTTAGTTTGTGGAGTAAATAATGAGGTCTTCCAAAGGAAACCTTTAGCAGAGGCAGACATAATTTTAAGAAAGCACTGGGAGTAGCTCTGGCGATGGAGTGCGCTGAGTAGGGTGCACAAGGGCTTCAGAGCACCCCAATGCTGCAGGAAACAGGCATGGTGCTGAATTTCTTGGACATTTGCCAGCTTTGGAGAAGCAAATCAAGTATTGGACCAACAGGGATCCGCTGTTGTTCAAAGTAAGGCACAGGATATTAAGAAGGTGTGCCAGTGAGCTAGTTGCAGAAGTGATGAAACCATACTCTATGAGAAAGGATGAATTCAGTTGCGAAGATGGCATCATACTTTGGGGAGCCAGAGTTGTTGTCCCTGTACCAGGAAGAAAGTTGTTCCGAGCCAAACTGCACAGTGCCAATCCAAATATATCTAGGATGAAGTTGCTTGTCTGGTTTATATATGGTGGCCCGGCATCAATGCCCACATTGAAAGTCTGGTGAAATGCTGTGAACAGTGCCAAATTGTTCACAGCATTTGGAACTGGGGGGTCGTGCTGGGGAGGGTGAATGCCAGGGGCGTGTGTTGCCTGGCCAGGTGGCAACAGTCGCGACCATGCAGCCCATGGCACCTGGCTGCGGAGGGGGGTATGTACAATGATGATATGTCGTCTCTCCCCCCACCCCTGCAGACCGTAATGTTTGGGCATCACCCAGCGATGTTGGCCGCCGTGGTGGGAGCCGCCCTTCTACATGTTGCCCTGGGGTACCTGGAGCAGGAGCGTGCCAGGGAGGCGGCGGAGGCTGCCACAGAGGAGCGTGCTGCAGAGCGGCAGGTGGCAGCCGCCCAGGCTGGAGGGCCATCGCCCGACAGGACGAGGAGGAGGAGGTGGTGGTGCCACGGCGACGGAGACGCCCGATGAGGCCCTGTGTGTACTGGCGCTGCACGCCATACCAGGACCTCACGGACCGGGCATGCAGGAGGAGACTCCGGATGAGCCGGGAAACCGTCGCCCATATCTGCCATCTCATGGCACACCTGGCACCGTGTGGCATTGGGGGAGAGCACCCTCTCCCGGTGGCTGTCAAGGTTACGGTGGCCCTGAACATCTACGCGAAGGGGTCATTCCAGTCGCCGAGTGGGGACCTGTCCGGCATCTCACAGTCATCGGTGCACCGGTGCATCCGTGCAGTGATGGACTCCCTGTATGCCATCGCGGACCGCTACATCTAGTTCCCTGTGGACCGGGCCAGCCAGGATTCCCGGGTAGCGGGCTTCGCTGCCGTGGCCAGGACGCCCATGGTCCAGGGAGTGATCGATGGGATGCACGTCGTCGTGCGGCCACCAGCTGATAACAGGACTGTGTTCATGAATAGGAAGGGGACCTACTCCATGAATATTCAGGTGGTCTGCGACCACCGCATGAGGATCCTGCACGTCGGCGCCCAGTACCCGGGCAGTGTACATGACTAGTTCATATTGGCACAATCGTTCATCCCCGCAATGTTCGAGGGACGCCACCCCCGGCTGTGGGGCTGGTTGCTGGGTGACAAGGGTTACCCATTGCGGTCGTGGCTGATGACGCCTGTACGGAGGCCACAGACTGACGCGGAGAACCGCTACAACGATGCCCATGCAGCGACCAGGGGTGTGATAGAGAGGTGCTTTGTGCTGCTGAAGGTGCCTGGACCACTCTGGAGGGCCCCTCCAGTATCCGTCGGATAGGGTTGGCCGCATCGTTGTTGTCAGCTGCGCCCTGCACAATATAGCCCAGCAGAGGGGCGATGTCCTGGAGGCAGGGGAGGGGGAGGAGAAACACAACAAAGGGCAGGCATCCCCAGATGAGGAGGATGGGGGCAATGTACAGGCCAGACGGGCTGGACATGGACGGGAGGCTGCCCACCGTTACCGGCTGGGCTAGCGGGCACGGGACGGGTTGATAGCCGCCCGGTTCACAGACTAGGGGGGTGTTGGAATTGTCAGGTATGGGCACAGACAGTACAGTATGGCACCAGCCTACCACCCTCACCCCACCCACCCACCACCAACCACCCTCACCCCACCCACCCACCACCAACCACCCTCCCCTCACCCACCCACCACCAACCACCCTCACATCACCCGCATGCACACCACCCCTCCATTGCACATCCACCTGCGGCACACTGGGCAGGGCTCACACATTTGCCAGTGGAAGCCTGTCTATTGCAGGCCATGGAGGATGATGACAACCCGCTCTGCGATGAACTCCGGGCTCTACATCGTTAGACAATGTCTGACTCATGGCCCTAGTACCACCCTCCACCTGGACCGTCCCTGCATGCGGCCTTGACACTGCAGCGCACGGTCCCATCCTCTGCCCGGGGGATGGCGAGGGCGGCCCGGGGGGGAGGGGCAAGGGCACACTCACCTAAGGCCGACGTCCTACCACCCCTCACACACACACTGACACTCATACCACACTCCCGCACGCATCGGACAGAGCACAGAGGCAGCTTCTGTAGGTGTGAAAGTGATTTTAATGACAAACAGTTTATCCACGTGCTCCAGCCCCTATAACTAATCTGTGCCCTGCACCCGTGCCAACATACTCAGTGTCTAATTTTCTGTCCTGTCTGAGAGCTTAGGGTTCTAATCAGTGTTCTGTGTGTCAGTGTCCTGCGTGTCAGTGTCCTGGGTGGGTGTGTCCTGGGTGTGTGTGTCCTGTCTGTGTGCTTGTGTCGTGTGTGTCAGTGTCCTGAATCGACTGGGACAGGAGCCTGTTGCTGTGGCTGCCCTCCACGTCGCTGGGTGTGGCCCACCGGTGTCGCTGCACTGACAGTAGATGGGGGCGGCGTATGCCTGACGCTCCGGGTCTATCCCTGACTCGTGGGCACCCTGGCACTGGGAGGGGGCGTTGTTTGCCTGACGCTCCGGGTCTGTCCCTGGCTTGCGGGCTCTCTGGCACTGGGTGGGGGCGTCGTATGCCTGACACTCCGGGTCTATCCCTGGCTCGCGGGCACCCTGGCACTGGGAGGGGGCATCATAGGCCTGACAGGCTTGGTCTATCCCTGTCTCGTGGGCGCCCTGGCACTGGGTGGGGACATTGTATGCCTGACGGGCCGGGTCTCGTGGGCGTCCTGGGGGCGGTCGGCATCCGCAGAGACGGGGGGTCGACGTTTGGTCGTGCAATACACAATACAACATGCATGGTTAGACATGCAGATGGGGATGGGGGATGTGGGAAGGGGGATGGGGGATGGGGAAAGGGGGAATGGGGGATGGGGAAAGGGGGAATGGGGGAAAAAGGGTGGTGGGGAAGGGGGGAATGGGGAAAGGGAAAGGGGGGATGGGGATGCGGGATGGGGGATGGGGAAAGGGGGGAAGAGGGGATGGGGAAGGGGAAGGTGAAAGGGGTGATGGGGAAGGGGGGAATGGGGAAGGGGAAAGGAGGGATGGGGATGCGGGATGGGGATGGGGAAAGCAGGAAAGGGGGGAAGGGGGGTAGAGGGGATGGGGAAGGGGAAGGGTTAAAGGGGGGAAGAGGGGAATGGGGAAAGGGATGGGGAAGGGGAAGGGGAAGGGGAAAGGGGTGATGGGGAATGGGGGAATGGGGAAGGGGAAAGGGGGGATGGGGATGCGGGATGGGGATGTGGAAAGCGGGGATGGGGAAGGGGATAGGGGGAAGGGGGAAAGGGGATGGGGAAGGGGATAGGGGGAATGCGGGAATGGGGGGATGGGGGATGGTGGAAAGCGGGGACGGGGGAAGGGGAAGGGGGGAATGGGGAAGGGGTAAGGGGGGATGGGGGTGCGGGATGGGGGATGGGGAAAGTGGTGATGGGGAAGGGGGAAAGGGGGGATGGGGAAGGGGAATGGGGGGATGGGGGATGGTGGAAAGCGGGGATGGGGAAGGGGAAAGGGGGAATGGGGGAAGGGGGGCAGGCAGTGGGGGGTCTCACTTGGTGGTGCGCCCCCGACCTCTGCATCCACAGCCTTCCGGTCCTCGGGTCCACCAGCAAGGCCCTCTCTTCATGAACGGTGAGGGGGCGCACTTCAGGTGGACCCCCTCCGGTCCTCTCGTGCTCCCGGTTGTTATGAGCGCACTTCTCCTGCGGAGTGGGGGTCGGGGGGTGGGGGGGGGGGGGGTCGGGGAGGGTGGCAGTGATAAAGGGCAACAATGTTAGGCAGACATTTACATGCGGACCAGCGGTTGTGTTTGTTGGCATAGGTTAGCAGCGGCTGTTTAGCACAGGGCTAAATCACTGGCTTTGAAAGCAGACCAAAGCAGGCCAGCAGCACGGTTCAATTCCCGTAACAACCTCCCCGAACAGGCGCCGGAATGTGGCGACTAGGGGCTTTTCACAGTAACTTCATTTGAAGCCTGCTTGTGACAATAAGCGATTTTCATTTCATTTCATTTTCATTTCATTAACACCCCATCCTGCCAATGCAGCCTGCATGGGTGGCTGCAGCCATGTTGGTTTCAGCTAGGGCTGACCTGCCCATCGGGGGTGGGGTGGGGTACTCACCCTGGCTGCCCTGACTAGGTCATTGACCTTCTTGTGGCACTGGATGCCTGTCCTGGCTGTTACGGCCACGGCACTGACGACCTCTGCCACCTCCCTCCACAAGCACCGGCCGAGGTGTGGTGCGACCCTGCGACCGTGTCCGGGGTACAGGGCCTCCCTCCTATGCTCCACTGCGTCCAGGAGCGCCTTGATGTCGTGCACCTGGAACCTCGGCGCTGCGCGGTGGGCGGCCATTTTGCCGGTTCTCCGGCGGGGACGTCTTTTGTGCTGCGACGCCGCGCAGTGTCAATGATGGCGCGCGCATCAGTGACGGATGACACCGTCGCGATTGGTGTCACGCCGCTGCTAGCCCCTTCCGGGTCGGAGGTTTTCTGACATTCTGGTTGGCCCGTCGCCGGAGTGGTTCGCGCCGTTTTTGACGCCAGCATCGGGCCATCGCGCCGTTCGCGGAGGATCCCGCCCCAGGGCTCTGGCAGCTGAAAGCACAGCAACCAATATTGAAGTGATGAAAATGACAGATGCACTGTATACCAGAATTGGAGGAGTGCAGAGCTCTTCTAGGTCGGGAGGAGTTTACAGCAATGACTATCATCACCTGCCATCAAAGCAGGTTCATTATCCAGCAGAAGTTCCTGGAAGATGTGAACTATATATAATAGTAATCTTTATTAGTTTCACAGGTATGCTTACATTAACACTGCAATGAAGTTACTGTGAAAAGCCCATAATCGTCACACTTGGGCGCCTGTTCGGGTACACATGGAGAATTCAGAATGTCCAATTCACCTAGCAAGCATGTCTTTCGGAACTAGTGGGAGGAAACTGGAGCACCCGGAGGAAACCCACGCAGATACGGGGAGAACGTGCAGACTCCGCACAGTCAGTGACCCAAGCCGGGAATAGAAACCGCGTCCCTGGCGCTGTGAAACAACAGTGCTAACCACCGTGCTACCGTGCCACCAGCCCGTTCCCTCCAGCCTGTTCTACCATTCTGTTATTTCAATGTACACTCTGCCCTCATCGCCATTTGCCTGCTTTAGTTGGCGATGTGCACCTTGGAGATCAAGGACTGGATTCTCTGTTTTTGGGACTATCCATATAAAAACTGTGACCTTTCACGACAGAAAAACTGGTTTGGAAGGGCCACATATTCAAAGCCCTGCAGAGGGCTAGTAGGGACCCGCCGTGCTAGTGTCCCAACCGGCAGGGCCACATTAGATCCACGCTGTCGGGACTTCGGCCGGTCGGGGGGCGGAGAATGACGGGCAGGCCTCCAGCAATGGCCACAGGTAGGCGATACGCGGTGAGGCTTACTCTCTGAATATGTCGCCTTTCGGGGCCCGCAGAATCAGGGAACCGGCGCCGGTCCAGGTTTCGTGCGTCAAAATAGATTCTCCGCCCTGGCACCGGCCGTGAGCTCGGCGCGGGGTGTGGAGAATCCAGTCCCTGATTAGCCACCCAGGATTAACCAAAAACAGACTCCCACAGGGATCAGTCCTCACACCACCCCTGCTGACTGCAAACATCGCCAACTGCGACCTGGTCACTGACCTCAGTGGTGAAGCCCTAGGTTCCAAACTCCAACGGAAAGTCTGGACAACCCTCAACCACTTGAAGACAGGACAAGGAAGATGTGACCACTTGCTCCACAAGTGGAACATGAAGAACCGGTCAAATTGTGACTGTGGCCTTCTGAGTCAGACCGTGGCTGCATAGTGAATTCCTGCCCTCAGAGATCCATTCCCGGTGGCATCACAACCATTCACACTGCGTCAGCTGAAGGCATTGAATGGATTATTAACCATGACATTGCACTCTATAACTCCTTCCCGAGCCATAAGAATAAAAGGAAATGTAGGTGGAGATCGGGAGGAATTGTTCTCTGGCAAATTCTGGGATTCATGTGATGGCATGACTGCGTGTTCGGCTAAGGTCAGCCAACCTAGCTGAAAGGGGAAATCAAACCTGGGATCTTCCTGATTTGTGTATCAGTTCCGAGCTTGTGCGCTTCCCAACTAAGCCATTGGGAGGTTATTTCTTTATATAGTTGTTTGCCCACCTCCTTTAAAATGATCAGCCTGCACGGTAGGTCGGTGAGACTCTTGTGAATTATTGATATCAATAAAATCGCTGGATTGCAAACTATGCAGTAGTAATTCACTGAAAAAACATGGCTTCTTAAGTGACAAGTGCTGCCCTAACTGTTCTGGACAAGGAGCAGAAACAGTCATATGTATTTAGCTTTTTAATATTTCCAGTTCTTTCAATGAGGTTGCGTGTAAAATCAATAGCACAAGATCAGCAAATGAAACTGAAGTGTGTAACTTTGAGAAAAATACATTCAAACAGCTGCTGGTGTTTGATGTTTATTTTATGTCTGAGCACAACTACATCATTTTCACATAGTAGGAACTGACTGTGGTATTTCCTGGTAATTAACTGTCGTTAGCACTTGCAGCAATGACAAGTCAGGAATCCTCCTTCAATGAGGACAGTACGGGCATCGTATAGGATGCCCTGGATACACATCTCCCACATCGACCATACAAAGGTCAGGTTTCACTGCCTTCGCCTGCTGTGAAGAGCACTCATGGCCTTAAATGGGGTTAGAAGCTTCACTGCTCTTCTTAACACCAAAAATGCAGCTGGTTCCATTCAGAAAGGGGCCTCTACTGTGCTGGCCCCCAAAGCGTCCACCTGATTCAGGTCAAAACCCACTTTAAAAAAGGCAATGTGAGACATATGACATAAATAGGACCCTGATTTCCATTTTAGTTTGGAGTAGGTTGCTGCTAGCAGGTGAGAGAACCAAAGATGCATGTCAAAGGTGTGCTTCGAGTCACTTTTGTTTCCCTTGGAATAACAGGAGTAGCAATCTGGGTCTCCTCCACCTTCCATGATCGGGATGTTCATGCTCCCAAAATTTACACCTTGTTGGAGGCTGGGCAGGGTTGGCCCAACTATGAGGCCTTAATCTGACCAACAGCATCAGGCCTCCTGTTTGAAGAATAAGACCTCAATGTGCACAGTGGTGGGGAGATATTAAATACTGTAAACTATTGTTCCCCCAGAGAGAAGTTTTCACACCATGGAAATTCACATGCTGCTGGTTACAACCCAGCTTCTGTGTTATTTCAGAACATAAATATCTTAGAATATTTTCATTTGCTTAAGATAGAATTTGAAAATGAGATGGCTGTACTGCCAGTGTCTTTATGCTACAAAATACATTTGCCACTTCCAAAATGGATTAATTGTAATGTCTTTAGTGTGGAAATAACATTTTTGATTGCAGCCTGCAATTCCTTAAGTTTCCACCATTTTGATATTTTATTCTTGGGCTGGAATTTTAGGGTCCAGTTGCAGCGGTCGGGGGTGGGGAGCAGTCACAGCAGTTGTGGGGGGGACGGGGGGGGGTAGTTTGGGGAGGGGGCGTAATATCCCATCCTTGGAATTCAATCAGTTGTTTTGGGCTGGCATTCTGGTGGCTGCAGCAGTTTAGAGTCTAACAAGACCTTGAGAGGCATCGTGATTTGGATCCCTGTGCCCAATGGGGCAGGAGAGGGAGTGCTGGTGGTGGTGGTGGGTCTGGTGGCTGCGGTGGAGGGACCAGAGATTGAGCTGAGCTTGTTAGTGCAGGAAATCAGCCGAAGTGCGGCCTTGGCAGGGCATTCCTTACTAAAGCCCAAAAATGAAGCAGCGTCCCGTTTAATAGTAGGACCATTCTCAGTGCTGCATGCACCTGGAAACACCCCTCTAAATGCGCCCTACACAGGATTCTGTTTTATTTCCATTAAATGCTGCCATTACCTGTATCCTATGAGTGCTTGCTGTGTGCTGCACTTGAGCGTTTCTAAAATCCAGACATAGAATCATCAAATTTACAGAGCAGAAGTAGGCCATTTGACCCGAGTCTTCACCAGCCCTTTGAAGGAGTACCCTACTTAAGCTCATGCCTCCACCCTATCCCTGTAACCCAGTAACCCCATCTAACCTTTTGGGGGACTAAGGGGCAATTTAGCATGGCCAATCCACCTAACCTGCACATCTTTTGACTGTGCGAGGAAACCGGAGCACCCGGAGGAAACCCACGCACACACGGGGAGAAGGTACAAACTCCACTCAGATAGTCACCCAAGGCCGAAATTGAAGCTGGGTTCCTGGAGCTGTGAGGCAGCAGTGCTAAGTACTGTGCCACTGTGCTGCCCCGAAAATATTATTTTCATAATGCTTTGGAATGTTGAGAATACGGTCAACACAATGAACATTGTCCAGATTTAAATTCCTGGAACCATCTGCAGAAACACTCCGTGAGCATGACATGAGTTGAAAACCCAACCTTCTGATCTGGAGTCAGACATGCTACCATTGCGCCACAAGCTGACCCTACGCCAGAAGCTCATCCAACTGAAGAGGTTTTACATATTTAATATCCAGATATTTCAAAGCCCATTTTCAAATATGTTCTACACTAAATATATGCACTCAATATTTTTGTCAAGTGTTTCATTTTTCACTTGATTAGAAAATTATTTTTTTAATCATTGTATCTCTGGGCGCATTTGTATTATTCTACAAATATGAAATGAGAGAGGATATTGAGGCATCAAACTATATTGCATTCACGAAGCAATAGATGAATGTTAACAGAGGTTTTAAAGGAAGAATGGACAGAGATTATGCAGGGTGATTGGCAGGGTGTTAAGGATGGAATTATGCAGAGGTCTGTGCTGGACCCTCTACTTTTTACAATTTATATCAATGGCTTTGATGAGAGGAGCAGAAGTAGCTAAAGTTGCAGGTAACACAAAAAGAGGGAGGAAAGTATGCTGTGAAGAGGTCATAAGAAGATTGCAGAAGGAGATAAGTTGAATGAGTGGGAAAAACATCTGGCAGATGGAGTATAATGTGGGAAAATGTGAAGTTGTTCACTTTGGCAGGAAGAATAAAAAAGCAGAGTATTACTTAAACGGAGAATGGCTGCTGAATTCCGAGGTGCAGAGGGATCTAGGTGTCCTCGTGCATGACACACAAAAATTAGTATGCAGGTATAGCAAGTAGTTAAGAAGGCTCATGGAATCTAAATTACAAGAGGAAATGAACATAAAAGTAAAGATGTTATGCTTCAGATTTACAGGGCATTGGTGAGGCCACATCTCAAATACTTTGCGTAGTTTTGTTCTCATTATTTGAGGAAGAATATACACATGATGGAGGCAGTTCAGAGGACGTTTACCAGTTTGATATCTGGAATGAGCAGGTTGCCTTATGATGAAAGATTAGAAGGACTGAGCTTGCTTCCACTGGAGTGACAGGTAATGTTATTGACGTATATAAGATCCTGAGGTGACAAGGTTGACGTGGAAAGGATGTTTCTTCTTGTGGGTAAGTCCAGAATTAGGGTCCACTGTTTTAAACTTGGGGGTAACTCCTGAAGAACAGAGATGAGGAGAATTTTTTTTCTCGGATGATTTGCCTCAAAAGGAGGTGCAGTTTGGGGGTCAGTAAATATTTTGAAGGCAGAGGTAAATGGATGGATTCTTGTTCGGCAGGAAAATCACAGATTATTGGGGGAAGATGGAAATGTGGAATTTGAGACACAAACAGATCAGTCATGATCTTATTGAATGTCAAAGCATGCTTGAGGGGCCGAGTGGCCCACTTCTGCTCCGATTTCTGATGTTTATATGTAATAGAAGAAAATAGAGGGACTGAAGGCTTTGGGAAGAAATAGAGCTCAGGGCTTAACTAGCTGAAAATCTGGTCTCCAGTCTGTGTGGGGGGAGGAGGGTGTATTGGGGGGCAGTGGGAGGGGACGGGAAACCAGGACACTGGAGCCAGACGAATGAAGAATTTGGGGGATGCTGTGACATTGGACAGACATAAAGAGAGATGACAGGATGAAATCATTCGACACAGGATGAGTATTTTAAATCTGAGGCACCATGGGTCTAGGAATCATTACAGACCAATGAGGACAGGAACAATGGGCGAGTGTGATTTGGTGCAGATTAGGATAAAGGGAGCCAAGCTTTGGGAAAACTGAAGTTAATGAAGAATGGAGATTGAGAAGCCAGTCTGGAGGAGTAAAAACCCAACTGGAGAGATTTAAACAAGGAATTGTGGGAGTCATAATCATGGATCTGGAAGGGAACAGCACATTCAGGGAAAGGGAAGTAGGCAAGGGGGATACCTTGAAATGATAGAGAGATTGAGACAGCGAGATGGGGTGATAAAGCCAGTTAGTTCTGAGAAATAAGGGAAAGGGAGCCATTTATAAACAGTTAAAAGACAATTCCTGGGTGGTAGACTAAAGATGATCACGAGGGAACTGCTGTTACACGACTGAGACAAATCAACTGCAAGGAATACCCTAAACCACAACAGCCCAATCACCACTTTGTTTCAATGCTTGCTGCGTTTTGCCAGTGTTTCTCAGGGCTGCACATCAGGAGGTACACAATAGACGTCAAATGAAAACCCTTCCCTTTGATTTTCTCTTCTCCCTGTGGTTGGTCTGTACTCACGCAGTAGCTGAAATTGAAAATTTAACAGAGTGCTGAATTGACCCTCCGCGCTGTGGCATGGTGTGTTGCCAATTTAAGAGAATACTATCCCACGAGCGTCACCAATAATGTTTCTCTTTAGAGTCGCCAATATGATACTGAGGCTCTTTTTATGATATGATGTTATGTCCCAACAGCGTTGTTTCTCTTACTGAACCACAAGGCTTTCCTATATAGGGCAGCACGGTAGCATTGTGGATAGCACAATTGCTTCACAGCTCCAGGGTCCCAGGTTCGATTCCGGCTTGGGTCAATGTCTGTGCGGAGTCTGCACGTTCTCCCCGTGTGTGCGTGGGTTTCCTCCGGGTGCTCCGGTTTCCTCCCACAGTCCAAAGATGTGCAGGTTAGGTGGATTGGCCATGATAAATTGCCCTTAGTGTCCAAAATTGCCCTTAGTGTTGGGTGGGGTTACTGGGTTATGGGGATAGGGTGGAGGTGTTGACCTTGGGTAGGGTGCTCTTTCCAAGAGCCGGTGCAGACTCGATGGGCCAAATGGCCTCCTTCTGCACTGTCAATTCTATGAAATATATCAGTCAAGTGACCACACAACCAATTAGTCAGTTCAAGTTCAACGATGGTTTATTTACACACAAGAGTTACTTCGACATGCAAGCACAATATACTACAAGTTAAACTACACCTATCAACTACAATAACCTATACTTAACTTCAGGTGACCGGCACTGTGCAAGTGGATAAGGCCTTTATCTTGATCACGTGGCTGGTTTGAAGAAGTGGCTCTGTCTCTGCTGGGCTCATCCGTCCGGTAGCGATCATTGGCCTTGAACTTGGCTGTCTGGTCATTATGCTGCAGTTGGGCTGGCACAGGCCGGATTCAAAGGAGGCTGGCACAGGCCGGGTCCAAAAGAGGCTGAACACATGGCTGTGTCCCTTTTTAACCTTCTGAGTTTCGCGCTCTTTGGGGCAGTCCTTAATCTTGGACCCAATAGTTCGACAGGGCTTCGATCACTGCCTTCGATTTCGGCCAATAAAAGGGCGGGTGCCTTGGTGGCTGGGCGGGTCCTTAGTGGTCATTGACCTTGGCAGTTGGGCTCTCTGAGTAAAGGGAGTGGCGCCAATCAGTCTGTGTCTGTGTCGGTTTCTTGAGTGCAGTCCTATTGTTCTGGGGAAATGGGCCATTAGAATGCAAACGAGCGGGGGTTTCAATCAGGTCTAGCTATCTGGGTTGCAAATACACAGAAACTCTGTATCTGTCTGAGTCCTGAGCTGGCCACAATTCGCATGGTCCTTTGCAGGTGGCCATCTCAGATGGCTACAGGTGCCACATCGTACTACGCCACTGAACTGAATGCTAGCATTTTATTCCCCTGCTGTGTTACGATTACATATTGCCAGCAGCTCAGTGACATCTCTGTCAGATGGTCTTCATTCATGCATAACCCTGGGCAGAGTCCTAACCGGCCTTTTGATCATTATAGCTGAGTCTAGCCCTGGCTTTCCTGAGGAATGGGGAGTGAACAGCAAACAAGAGGGAGGGTTTCTGAAGGTTGAAACCATCGATTGAACATTTACACACAAAACCATCAGGAGAGCCGGTATTTTATACCTAAACACGCAATCGAATTATAAACTCATACAGGACAGAAGGAGGACATTTGAAATGAAAAATGAAAATGAAAATCGCTTATTGTCACAAGTAGGCTTCAAATGAAGTTACTGTGAAAAGCCCCTAGTCGCCACATTCCTGCACCTGTTCGGGGAGGCTGGTACAGGGAGGCTAGTACATTTGGCCCATTATGTCTGTGCTGACTCATTGACAAGCTTTTAAATTGTTTCCTACTCCCCTGTACTTCTCCCATAGCCCTGCAAACTAGCCTTTTCTATTATTCATTCAAGGGGGTGCTTTTCCAGGCCCCGTTCACCATGGACGCAAATCCTGTTATGCTCTCACAAGAGGGCCGTAAAGTGATTTGTGCCAGAGAGATCTCAGTTTGAGATCTTCCCCATCCCCGTCCGGTGACGTAATCAGGTTCACGCCAGTGAGGGTGTAAACCTGATTACCATGCATTTGCATGGATTTTAATATTCTATAACAGCCATACACCGTGGCTTCCAGGTTCGCCATATGTCGATGTGATGTCACGACGGCAGGAATCACTATTGGTTTCCAAAAACGGAAACCAGTCGTGATGACCACACTGGGAGGTGAGTATAGCCTTGGGTGGTGAGGGACATGTCTGGGCAGTGCTCTGACACTGCCAGGCTGGCACTGCCAGGTTGACAGGGCCAAAGCAGGGAAACCCATTGGAGGCTTCCATTATGTGGGGAAAGGGTGGCGATGGTGGAGGTGTGAGGGGGAATGCCTACATTGGTGGAGGGGAGAGGGGGGGGAGGCATGTCTGCATTGGGTAGGGTGGTCGAATGTCCCAGTGCCGACAATGATGGGGGTGGGGAGTCTTTAACTTCAATTCAAGATCAGTGTGCCCTTTAATAATGGCGTTCAAGGTGCAGCACAGTGGCGTGGTAGTTAGCACTGCTGTTTCATGGTGCTGAGGACCCGGGTTCGATCTGGCCCCGGGTCACTGTCCGTGTGGAGTTTTGCACATTCTCCCCTTGTCTGCGTGTGTCTCACCCCCAGTGGTTTGCCCATGCTTAATTGCCCCTTAATTGGAAAAACGAATTGGGCACTTGAAACAAAGATGGGATTCCAATCTCTTTGTAACCAGGCTTGATAGCATCTTTCGACCATATCCCTCGGGAATGATGGTGCAAAACACGCCTTTCCTTTTTTGACAAATGTCAGATATCTGATAAGAAAACCTGTCTGTTTCTCTGGGGAGAAGCAGTAAGAAGTGTTACAACACCAGGTTAAAGTCCAACAGGTTTATTTGGAATCACTAGCTTACGGAGCACAGGTCCTTCATCAGGTTTCACCTAATGAAGGAGCTATGCTCCGAAAGCTCATCATTCCAAATCTGGAGAGAAAGATGCCAGTTTTCGGCCATTTGAGGGGAAATTTAAGACCATAAGACTATAAGACATAGGAGCAGAATTAGGCCACTCGGCCCATCGAGTCTGCTCTGCCATTCAATCATGGCTGATATTTATCTCATCCCCATTTCCGCCTCAATTCTTCTACTTCTACTTCTTCTTGAGTTATCTGTCCGAAGGCAGATCCTTGGTGATTATTTGCCCAACTGTGGCTTGGTATCATGATTTATTTACTCTGGGTAGTGTTCGGAGTCAGGCCCCAAGTCTACCTCAGCCAGAGCGGGGATCATAATAATAATCTTTATTAGTGACACAAGTAGGCTTACATTAACACTGCAATGAAGTTACTGTGAAAATCAACCCTGTGCTGAAGGCATTAATCTGATCAACACACTGAGCGCTTTGCTATCTGGCCACCCATTATTAAATTATTCCAATATATTCAGGGACTAAATTTGTTTCTGCCAATGCTCAATGTTGTTTAATGTTTGCTTAATAACATTGTTTGACAGCGCACAGTGTTATGGGCCAGGGTTTAGAGAACCCCAAAGTGTATCATGGAGTTCACCTGACGCACAACTTTTAATAGATTGTGGTATGGGGAGCACACGGCCCACTCTACAGTGACATGGACCAGTGTTTTTTTAAAACAAAACAATGTTTATTCTATGAACTCAAGTTAACCTTTTTAAAACAAACAGTGACTATCTTAGCAACCAGTAAATCAAAATACACCCTCCAAAGAATACAACACTAAGTAATCTGTATGCTGTCCTTTTAACATCCAAAAGACTTAACAAACCTTCAAACAGGAGCATATTAGATTTATATTCAATACGGAGACCTTTTTACAATTCTGAGTTCACCCAGATGATCCATAGATAGTCTTTTGATGGCAGAGATCAACAGCAGTGCAGCTCACTTTTAACTTCAGATTCAGCTCACTGAAAAACACACACACCCAAGCTTTCACAAACTGAAACTAAAAAAGCAGACGTAGAGCTCAGCTCCACCCACACTCTGACATCACTCCAGTAACATGAGCAGCTCCATTTCTTAAAGGTACATTTCTTAAACATCCATTTCTTAAAGGGTACTCTCACATGACAACAGTATGATATGAAAATCAGTTTTCCCAGTAAACCATGCACTCATCATTAAGAACCTTGAAAAATGTGTAAAAAGTTAGGAATTGTTCTGTTTCGAGTTTGCCCAATGGGGCAATTTCATAGAATTTACAGTGCAGAAGGAAACCATTCAGCCCATCGAGTCTGCACCGGCCCTTCGAAAGAGCACCCTTCTTAAGCCCACACCTCCACCCTATCCCCGTAACCCAACCTTTTTGGACACTAAGGGTAATTTAGAATGGCCAATCCACCTAACCTGCATATCTTTGGATTTGTGGGAGGAAACCGGAGCACCCGGAAGTAACCCATGCTATCATGGGGAGAACGTGCAGACTCCACACAGCCAGTGACCCAAGCCGGGAATCGAACCTGGGACCCTGGAGCTGTGAAGCAACTATGCTAACCACTATGCTACTGTGTTGCCTGTGCTGTGAGGTTTCTTGTTGGACCCCCTGCTAAATCCTGAAGCCTGAAAAAAGGCACTTCAGCAGCGATTATGTAGAGGCGAATTACATTCTTCAGCACTGCATTCTGTTTTTGTGCTGACTCGCTTCAAAGCAGTGAACTCATTTGTCCTGCAACTTTGTTGGCTCCAATCTCAGCTAGTTGCCAGTGCTGTTGTGCATCAGCTGAATTTTTTTCCAGGTGATATAGCTCCTCTGACTAAATTCATTTTCTTGTCTCCGGCAGGCAAGCTCAATGACCAAGAGATTCACAGTCTCCTGGCTTGGCTGATGACGTGGGTGTGGTTGAAATTCCAATCCTTGGCAATGTAGCCCACCGAGCAGTTTGTGAGACAGCTCCTTCTCCAAGTCTCTCAGCAATGCTCCACTGCTACATTATCAATTCTCCAGGGATTAGAGTAACCTACTGGCTTGCAGCTTGCACAAGAGACAATTAGTCTGCCAATATATGTCTTCAACTGATATGATGCTTATAATTTAATTATAATCCCACAGACATAGTACTCAGGGGCAACGGTTTTCTACTTCTGGAGAGTGGCGAGGGGCCATTTTATACCCACACAGTTTTACCATTCACAAGGATCAGTTTTTCACTTTGGTTCACTCTTGCCTCTGAGTCAGGACTTTGCGGATACAAGCCCACGCTCACCGATTATAATCTAGGCTGACATGTCGACACTGGAAATGCTGTTTTCAGGTGAGAACTCAAAGCGAGCTCCATCTGGCTGTTAGGCGAATGAAAAAGAGGCCTCAAAACAATTGGAAGAAGGGCAGGGAATGCTCCTGTGGCCAATATTCCTCTCCCAACCAACAGATGAACTGGTTATTCATCCATTTGTTGTGACACCCTGCTGTGGAAAAATTACCAATACAGCAACAATGACTGCCTTAAAAATAAGTAAAAATATAAGCATACAAACAATGGGGGATAGGGAACGACTATCCATTCATTTTTCATACTATTATTCTGCCTTGTGTATCAGAACACTCTGCTTCACCCACAACCATTGGACCCCATGAAAGGAAAGAAAAAAACTCAAATAAAGACATAAAATCTTGAAAATTCCTCTTCAACTCCCCAAGGTGATGAAAGCTAGTCCAGGTGATCACTCCAGCCCGGATAATTCGATGCAGTGCTTACCTTTTAGAAGAGATGACCTCTGCCTCAGCAGAAAATGCTAAGGAACATTCTGGAAAGCCACTATTTCATAGAATCATAGAATGCCTACGACGCAGAAGGAGGCCATTCAGCCCATCGAGTCTGCACCGACCCTCTGAAAGAGCACCCTACCTAAGCCCACCCGCCCTGCAACTCAGCAATCCTACCTAATGTTTGGACATGAAGGGACAATTCACCTAACCTGTGCATCTTTGGATTATTTAAAATTCAGTTGTTTTTTTTGTCTCTTTTGTCATATCTGTAATATTAAATAGTAAAAAGTATACTTCATTGCATTTTTCGCTGCTTTATGCAGTGGTGTAGCCTTCACAGTAAATGGTTTCTGTCCACTTCTGCAATTTTTCTTCTAGTACTGTTGGCTGATTCTCAAATATGCTCATTGCTTTCCTCGCCTTTTTTCTCATTACCGGACTGACCCATACTTTTGACATCCTTCACTGCACCTTTCCACTCTTCACGAACAATGTGAAGTTATCTTTAATCTCGAAGTTTGAGTTATCAGGCGTGGCAGTGCTGCCAACATATCTTAGCTTCAGCAAGGGCGCCCTGACTTGTGCCCACTTCATCACTCAGCCAATCAACACACCAAATAGCACCGCTGACCACACACATCCAGCTCTTATATTGCTCTCTATTGTGAGCCAATAAAAGTCGGCACTCTTGACCTGCACATAGCATTGGGCCCCTTTGTACATCTTCCTGATCAATGGTGAGATCTTGTCAAGCACTCGGTCGAAGCACAGGATGTCTCGATGTATAGCGTATTTGGCAGATGGAAATTGCTGAAAAAAAAGTAACTGCTTTAAGGCACAAAGGAAATGAATCAGTCATAAGGTTAAAATGTCACCATTTGACAAACAAAGAACAGTTAAAATGGTCCTTAAAGAGTTTGTCAGTTCTGCAGGGGCGGATGATGAAGTGATGTTTGTAACAGTTTTCATTACGAATATTATTACCAAAGTAGTTGTACCTTCATATCATATAGAACACTAAAACAATCACACTACAGAGACTGACTGAAATAACATTATTGTAAAACATATGAAAAATGAAACGCGCTTATTGTCACATGTAGGTTTCAAATGAAGTTACTGTGAAAAGCCCCTAGTCGCCACATTCCAGCACCTGTTCGGGGAGGCTGGTACAGGAATTGAACCGTGCTGCTGGCCTGCCTTGGTCTGCTTTAAAAGCCAGCTCTTTAGCCCTGTGCTATGATGAACTCATAGGTAATCATCACCTTTGAATGTACAAAACAGCTACCTCATGAGCAGTGACATTAATGAGACAATTTACAAGGATGGAAATTTCAACTCTCTCAGCCGTCAGAAACAAATGGCGGGCAGTTAAAATGGAGAGGGTGAAATACCCACTCTGTTCCAATGATCAAACACCTAGGGTGGGATTCTCTGTTTCTGAGACTAAGGGCTGGGTTCTCCGATTGCAAATCGTAATGCTCCAGCACCTCGACAGCGGCGTCAATGCGTTCCAGAACACACGTACAGTTTGCATATCATTAGTGGGCCCGACCTCCGTCTCCAATGGGCCGATTTCCCGACGACATGGTTCACAGAATCATAGAATCTACAGATTAGAAGGAGGCCATTCGGCCCATCGAGTCTGCGCCGGCTCTTGGAAAGAGCACCCTACCCAAGGTCAGCACCTCCACCCTATCCCCATAACCCAGTAACCCCACCCAACACTAAGGGCAATTTATCATGGCCAATCCACCTAACCTGCATATCTTTGGACTGTGGGAGGAAACTGGAGCACCCGGAGGAATCCCACGCACACACGGGGAGGATGTGCAGACTCCGCACAGACAGTGAACCAAGCCGGAATTGAACCTGGGACCCTGGAGCTGTGAAGCCATTGTGCTAACCACCATGCTACCCTAAAGTGAAAATCACTTATTGTCACAAGTAGGCTTCAATGAAGTGACTGTGAAAAGTCGCCACATTCCGCCGCCTGGTCGGGGAGGCTGGTATGGGAATTGAACTGCTGGCCTGCCTTGGTCTGCTTTAAAAGCCAGCGATTTAGCCAAGTGTGCTAAACCAGCCCTGATGTGTGCCAGAGTCGGAGGAGAGTAGCAGGGAGGGAAACCAGGGGATGAACCATGGGGTTGGGTGACCTGCCCCCCCCACCCCCCCCGCACCCCCCCCCCCCCCGGGACGGGGTATCCAGGCATGGACCGCCATTGCTGCGGTCAGCAAGGCAGCCGTCTTCCAATGACCAGCCACTGTGTCCCTTGGTTGCACAGAGTGACACCGGCCGTAAGGGTCCTCTATCTCACCACCCCGGCACTCCACCCCCTCCCCCTCCATCCCATAACCCCTCCCCCTGCCCTTCCTCCCCCCCCCACCACAGAACCAGGCGCCACCCACTGGTGAGGCATCACACGGCCCACACAAAGGGGGCGCGGTAGTCCCTACAGAAGGGTGCTAGACGGGGGCCGCAGAGCATACCGGTGGCATGGGTAGGGCAAGTCACTGCTGCCCCTGCCAACTGGGATGGGAACTGGGGCAAGAGGCTCCCATGGAATTGGGCAATGACGCAGCCAAGGGTATGGTGCGGAGGGCAGAGTGCCGGGGGAACGGCCGGGGGTGGGGTTGGGGATGAGGGAGGAGGGAACATGCGGGGGCAGGAGCTGCAGTGGAGTTCGGGGCAACCTTGTAGCCCATTGGGCCTGGTTGGGCATGGGGATATGCACCATGCTAACATATCTGCCTTTCACCCCCTGCAGAAAATGGACTTCGGAATCCAACTAGGAATGGTGGCCTTCACCCTAGCCGCCGCAGCCCTGGCGGATGAACTGAGGCTGTACGAGCATGAGCTGCTTGGGGAGCACAAGGCAGCGGTAAAACCTTCTGGTTTCTGACACCTTGGAGTGAGGACTTGGCTCTTGGGCAACAGGGGTTATCTGCTGAGGATGTGGCTAATGACAGCTATCCGGAGGCCACAGACTAACGCGAATACCCGCTACAACGAATCCCATGCCTCGACTAGGGGTGTAATCGAGCGGTGAATCGGCATCCTGAGGATGCGGTTCAGGTGCCTGGACCATTCTGGAAGGGCCCTCCAGAATAGCACCGGGAGGGTCTCCCACATCGTGGTGGTCTGCTGCATCCTCCACAACATCGCGCAGCAGAGGGGTGACGTGCTAGAGGAGGGGTTAAACACCAGGCCTCGTCCAATGAGGAGAATGTGGAGGATGGGCAGTATGGGTAGGGCATGGGACCTGGCCAGGTACAAGAGGCTGCACAATGTGTGTGCCAGGGCTGGTGGGCACTGCACCCTCTAATTGCCTCCGGGTTCACCGACTAGGGGGCCTGGATGATGGCACGAGCATCCCATCTCACCCCCAACACCCCCTACCCCCTCACACCCAGCCAACCACCCCCTCCCAGGACCACCCTCTTTGCACCTCCAACCCCCCTCGCTCCCCCCCCGCAACCACCTTTGTGATTCCTATATGCCTCACTACAGGGTGGGGGACCTGGGTTAGCAGTAACAGCGGGTCTGGTCATGGGATGGAGGATAATGATGACCCGCTCTGCGATGAGCTCTGGTGCTCTGCATCATTTGACAATGTCTGACTTCTGCCCACGGTAGCTCTTCCACCGTCCGCTTGGGTGATTCCCTGCATGTGAGCTAGCCATTCTATCCGACGGTCCCACCGATCCCTTGGCGTGGCAGAGGTGGTGATGGTGTGCAGGAGGCTTTGTTTTGGGGATGAGAGGGAGGAGTGGGGTACCAGGGCAATGTGCGGTGTCCGACCTGGGGGCTCCAACCCATGCCCTCTTCCAATATCTGCCCATCGGTGCCTTCCCCTACTGCCTCCTCTGTAGCCAGCCCTGCTGGTGTCCAACTTTCTGGCCTAACAGGCCCTAACGCTATGTCTAGGTGGATCCCCAGATGGTACATCAGCGTGGAGGCGGCCTGCTGTGATTCCCACCCTCTGGCCTGGGTCCCCGTCTTCTTTAGCAACCGGACATGTTTGGGCCAGGCAGTCGCTCGGTTGTTCCAAATGGCACATGGTGCCACCCCTGTGCTGCGCGCGTCCGACTACCAGGCACAGTGCCCGTTGCTCCGTGATGGTGAGGGTCCACTGGTCCCCCTCCGGTCTTCTCTCTCTCTGCGGTTATGCAATGCCTTTCCCTGTGGCAGGGGGAGAGGGGCACAGCAAGCGCACAGTGTTAGGTAGTCGGACGTGTGCAGCACAGAGGGTGGGCAGCTGGTGGTTTTTGTGGTAAGGGCACCCGGCCATGGCGGATGGTATGGGTGCTGGCATGTGGTGCAGGGTGAGGTGCGAGCAGACTGTCGGTAGGTGGGGGGGGGGGGGGGTGGGGGGGGGTGGGGGGGGGGGGGTGCAGTCACCCTTTGGGTGGGGAGGGTTAAGGGTGTGTGGGATGGGGGTTGGTGCCAGGGGCACGGTACTGCCTACTCAACAAGGCCGCCCTAAGAAGGTTGTGCAACTTCTTCCGGCGCTGCTGTCCGGTCCTGGCGGTGGGCCCACAGCACTAACCTACCAGACCTGGTGCGCGGCGATGGGTGACAGCCTCCTTCCCACCCCAGGGAACAGGGTGACTGTCCCTCCTCCACGGTGTCCAACAGGGCCTCAAACTCTGCATCTGTGTACCGGGTGCCACTCTTCGCGCTGCCATCTTGTTGGTTGAGATGAGTGTGTGAGGGGAGTGGAGTGCTATGTCAGCCTCTTGAATGCTAATCCTGCACCGGAGAATCGGACACCGTTTTTCACTGGAACTAATCGAGATCCACGTGGCGCCATTAACGGATCATGAATTGCTCTGGGACCAGTTCCAATTTATTTATCGTAGAAGTCCACCAATTCAGTCCAGGCATCAACACTGAGGGCAGGATTCTCCATTGGTCGACACCAGAATCTGGAAATGTGATTGGGCGGAGAATGGCACATGAGGCGAAAATCGTGGCCGCCGCCAGGCACCCAACAGCATGCCATGCTCCGGTGCATCGACAGCGGTGTCAGTACATTCTACTCCACATGTACTGTAAACGCCGTTGGCATATCATTAACTGGCCTGACCCGATATTCTCTGTGGCCTCCACGATGCTCCGCCTCTGCCAGGAGAAATTACCAATGGCGAGGAAACAGCCTGCTATGGAGAGAGATGGGGACAAAAAGTGCCCAACATCGCCATAGTGTGCTGACAGTTGTGCTGTTGGCTGGGGGCTTCTGCCAGGGCCGGGGGAAGGAGCGAGTGGGGGCCGTGGGGTCGGGATGGACGGGCACGGAACACCATTGCTGCAGCCTGAAAGGCGGGCATGCGGCTGCGCACTGTGAACTTAGTGCCACGGGTCGTATTGGTGTCCCTCGAGGCCACTCCCAAGATAACCTCTGGCCCCAGCCAACCCATTAGTGGGATGGTCGTGCTCCAGCGCAACCAGTGCCATCTTGTTTGGTGGGATGAGTGTGCGAGTGGAGAGTGGATTGCAAATATGTGCCTGCAGCTTGTAAGCCTCTCGAGTGCCAATCCCAACCTCGGCGAATCCGACACTGTTTTTCATTGGAATCTCTTGTGTTCCACGTGGCACCTGTGCTAGCCATTAACGGTTCCGGAACCGCTCCGGGACCAGCGGCAATTTTGCTGTTGTAAAAGTCCACAGATCCTGTCCCGGCGTCAGCACTTAGTCTCTTCAAAGGAGAATCGTGCCCCTAGTCTCTGAAACGGGCAATCCCACCTTGTGTACTTTATCTTTCTTCCCCTGACATATTTTCACACTCAAACTTTTTCCTGAGAACAAAGCCGCTTTGAAATATTCTTTCTTATTGTCGTTCTTTACCCCTGTTTTTTTTAATTGCTTTCTCTGTTCTCAGTTTTCAGTTCCATTCCTCACAATTTCCTCAAACCCTTCGTCACCCTCACATTTTGCAGTTCAGTTCTCTGCTCAGGTTTTCTCACACTCTTATCCGTTTCTAAATTACTGTATGGGGAAAGGAAGTCACTGTGAGAAACTGAAACTGGTCAGCATGTTCCTTAGCTCCAGCTGAATCAGCAGCAGAGAGACAGCAAGAGGAGCAGTGAAAGCTGGAAAAGAGATCAGAAAGTTCAGGAAACAAGGGAAAAACAAGGAAATGGATTCAAGGAGCAGCAAAAGTAATCAAAAAACTAGGAGAAGGATAGGAACAGAAATCTATCCTTTGTCAAGCTCATGTCAATGTATCAGTAATTAACACTCCCTTCCTGGACTTTTACAAATCTAATAGTTTCCAGAATGTCCTCACCAAAGTGAGACATGAAACTGAGCAATGTCACATAAATAGCTCACGGACATTATTGACAGCATAACGACTGAATCTGGGGGGTTTTGATTTTCAGATCAGGAGTGTCGGCTGTCATCTCATTTTCAAGAACAACAAAAACGTTATGGGGTGAACTCTCCTTTTGAGAGACTAAGAGTTGGACTCTCCGATTGCCGACGCCAAAATCGCGTTCGGCGATTGGCTGCAGAATCTGTTTTTACGCGAAATCGGGGGCGGCACCGTTTTTCGAATGCTCCGCCCCCTCAAAAACGGCGTCATCGCTGAGTACGGCGCACGCCGTTGGGTCGGCCTCAGGTGATGCCGTACTCAGCGATGACGCCGTTTTTGAGGGGGCGGAGCATTCGAAAAACGGTGCCGCCACCCTCCGATGGGCCGACTTCCTGACGGCGTTGGGCGCGCGTGCTCACAGTTTTCGGGAAACTCGTGTGGCGGTTGCGGATTGTTTCCAGCGTCGCCACAGTCAGGCGGGGAGCCATTCCGCTGGCTGGTGGGGGGAGGGGGTGGTTTGGCAGGGGCTGGGGGGACTGGTGGGAGGTGGTCCAGGGCTGGCGAGGGGGGTTACGGGGGGGCACTATCTGGCAGGCCGGGTCCGTGCGCGGTCGCCGCAGGTCACTACCGTGCGGATGTGCGGCCACGGACCCGGCAATTCTCCATCCGTATCTGCAGGTGAAGCCGGGAGCTTTACGTGGCACAGCTGCTAACCCCCCCACCAGGTGGAGCATCAGTGCGGGGGCGCCGCCGACTTTATGGTCGTAAGACTAGACACATGCTCCGGCCATAGCCTCAAAATCGGAGAATCCAGCCCTAAGTGCGGATGCTGGACTGAATCGTGAGTGTTCTATGTGGACGAAAGCGGTGCCAGTCCTGGAGCGATTCGAAAGGCCTGGAAAATTCCAGATGGGGCCCATTAATGATAGGCCAACAGCCTTTAAGTGCGGAGTGGAATGTGCATGCCCATGCCAGCGTGTGGTGTAGAATGCATTCACGCCGCTGTTGAGGGACCAGAGCATGGGGTGGGATTCTCCGGTCTCCGATCCTGAAATGTCATTCGCCGATCGGCTGGAGAATCCATGTTGGCGCTGAAATGGGGAGGGGGTACGCCGCTTTTGCAATGTTCCGCCCCTTACAAAACAACGTACTCTAGGAGTACACTGCACGCGGTCGGGACGGCCTCAGGACGTTACCTGAGGCCCTCCCCCCGATGCTCCACCCCCTATGCTTCATCCTCGATGGGCCGCGTTTCCGACGGTGTCAGTCATGTGTGGTATTGATTTTTGGGAACCCGGCGTGGCGGCTGCGGATGGAGTCCAGCGCCGCCACAGTCAGGGAGGGTGCTGATCCGCGGGCAGGGGGATCTTTGATGGGGGCTGGGGAAACTGGTGAGGGGTGGTCTGAGGGTGGCGAGCCTGGCCAAAGGGAGTCACTATTTGGCAGGCCAGGTCCGCATGTGGCCGGCGCCATGTTGCCGCCATGAGCATGCGCGGCCATGGACCCAGCAATTCTCTGGCCGTATCCACAGCTAGAGCTAGGTGTTCTACGCTGCTTGCCTGCTAGCCCCCCACCAGACGGAGGATCAGTGGCTGTTTTGCACCATTTCCCACGCCGATGTCAGCACTTAGTCTCAGAACCGGAGAATCAAGCCCATGGTATTCCGTTTGGTGCCGAGCGCCAACTTCAATTTTCGGCTGACACTGAATTCTCAGCTTAATCGTGTTTCCCGATCCCGGTGTCAGCCGACGTAGAATCCCAGCCTAGATATTTCGGCACAATGGGTTTGTACAAAGAACAAAGAACAAAGAAATGTACAGCACAGGAACAGGCCCTTCGGCCCTCCAAGCCCGTGCCGACCATACTGCCCGACTAAACTACAATCTTCTACACTTCCTGGGTCCGTATCCTTCTATTCCCATCCTATTCATATATTTGTCAAGATGCCCCTTAAATGTCCCTATCGTCCCTGCTTCCACTACCTCCTCCGGTAGCGAGTTCCAGGCACCCACTACCCTCTGCGTAAAAAACTTGCCTCGTACATCTACTCTAAACCTTGCCCCTCTCACCTTAAACCTATGCCCCCTAGTAATTGACCCCTCTACCCTGGGGAAAAGCCTCTGACTATCCACTCTGTCTATGCCCCTCATAATTTTGTATACCTCTATCAGGTCGCCCCTCAACCTCCTTCGTTCCAGTGAGAACAAACCGAGTTTATTCAATCGCTCCTCATAGCTTATGCCCTCCATACCAGGCAACATTCTGGTAAATCTCTTCTGCACCCTCTCTAAAGCCTCCACATCCTTCTGGTAGTGTGGCGACCAGAATTGAACACTATACTCCAAGTGTGGCCTAACTAAGGTTCTATACAGCTGCAACATGACTTGCCAATTCTTATACTCAATGCCCCGGCCAATGAAGGCAAGCATGCCGTATGCCTTCTTGACTACCTTCTCCACCTGTGTTGCCCCTTTCAATGACCTGTGGACCTGTACTCCTAGATCTCTTTGACTTTCAATACTCTTGAGGGTTCTACCATTCACTGTATATTCCCTACCTGCATTAGCCCTTCCAAAATGCATTACCTCACATTTGTCCGGATTAAACTCCATCTGCCATCTCTCCGCCCAAGTCTCCAGACAATCTAAATCCTGCTGTATCCTCAGACAGTCCTCATCGCTATCCGCAATTCCACCAACCTTTGGTAGTTCTGTGCAAACATGCCATTTTGTTTAGAAAGAAAATATTCTCGGTTGTTGGGTGACACTGTCACACAATGATCATTGTCTGTGCTTAGTTATAGTAAAATGCGGGAATGGAATTAATTATCGACTAGACCTGGTTGCAGTGGCAAGTTTCCTTCTGTGAAGGATATTAGTGATTGAGTGGGTTTTTTGCGACAATCTAGCAATGTGCATGGTCTTTTTTATTGGGTTTATCTCATAGATGACCAGATTTATTGACTTAAATTGCATAGCTTTCCATGTTAGAATGTGGATGCACCTCAAGATTGCTAGTCAAAGATCACCAAGATTACATTAGCATAAAAAGACAATGGGTGAAACTTCCCGGGCTTGGTGAATGGTATTATTGAATGGCCAGGATGCAGTGAGTGCAGGAAAATTAGGTGTTACAGGCATGCCTTCCTCCTTGCCTGATTTTCCTGTGTTTATTGGGAAACTAATAGTACAGGAAACTTTACCTGAAGATATGTGATAAGGTGCAACCTCAGAAACAAAGCACAGCGGGGCTTTCATCCCAGGTGGTAATGCAAAACTAGCAGTATCACACACCTGCCTGTTATTCAGGTCCAGTAAAGTCAACAGAAAAGAATATCAAATGATGGGTATAATGGCCAGGCAGTGCAATAATATTCATTTTGGATGACCGCACAAGAATAATTTCTGCCGCAACATTTCACACTTGCGTCATAAGGTCAGAAGTGGGGATGTTTGCGGATGGCTGCACCATGTTCAGCACCATTTGCGACTCCTCAGATAATGGAGCAGTCCATGTCCAAATGCAGCAAGATCTGGACAAAATCCAGGCTTGGGCTGACAAGTGCAAGTTCATTTTGTGCCACACAAGTGCCAGGCAATGACCATCTCCTACAAGAGAAGTTTTAACCATAGCCCCTTGACATTCAATGGTGTTACCATCGCTGAATCCCCCACAATCAACATCCTGGAGGTTATCATTAATCAGAAACTGAACTGGACTAGCCACATTAATGCCAGGGCAGGTCAATGGCTAGGAATCCTACGGCGAGTAACTCACCTCCTGACTCCCCAATGCCTGTCCACCATCCACAAGGCACAAGCCAGGATGGAATACTCTCCACTTGCCTGGATGAGTGCAGCTCCAAAAACACTCAAGAAGCTCGACACCATCCAGGACAAAGCAGCCCACTTGATTGCTCCCCCTTCCACAAACATTCAAACCCTCTACCACCGACGAACAGTGGCAGCCGTGTGTACCATCGACAAGATGCACTGCAGTAACTCAAAGGTTCCTTGGACAACACCTTCAAAATCCACGACGAATACCGTCTAGAAGGATAAGAGCAGCAGATACCTGGGAACCTCACCTCCTGGAGGTTCGCCTCCAAGTCACTCACCACCCTAACTTGGAAATATATCACCAGGGGCTGGTTTAGCACAGTGGGCTAAATAGCTGGCTTGCAATGCAGAATAATGCTAGCAGCGTGGGTTCAATTCCAGTATCGGCCTCCCCGAATAGGCGCCGAAATGTGGCGACTAGGGGCTTTTCACAGTAACTTCATTGAAGCCTACTTGTGACAATAAGCGATTATAATTATTATTCCTTCACTGTCGCTGGGTCAGAATCCTAGAACTCCCACCCCAACAGCACAGCGCATGTACCTACACCTCAGCGACTGCAGCGGTTCAAGAAGGCAACTCACCACCACCTTCTGAAGGGTAACTACAGATGGGCAATAAATGCTGGCCTAATCAGTGACACCCACATCCGGTAAATTAATTATTTTTTAAAAAAACTATTTAAATATTGGTGGTATGGTCTCTGTGTTCTTGACCAGCAGACATGTGAAACGTATCTGTTGCGTGTATGTCTGAAATAAACAATCTGTGGTGTACTTCTTAGTTATCTCTTGGTACTACATGTACTTTCTGATATCCCAGTTTCAGGATTAACTGCTGTTTTTATCAGGGGAGCAATGGGGTTGAATCCAGCGGAATAACAGCAGCTGGTTTATATCAAAAAGTCACACTTTGACTTCACATCTGCCAAGCAAGTTTAGTTTAAACTACTCCCTAAAGTTTGTTAACTATTACTGGGCTTCCTCAGCTTCCGGCACCTAAGCTGGGGACACAACAAAGCTCGAGTCATGAAAAGAGAAGAGGAACTCCGCTGGTGTCTGAATGAGTTGAAAGCTCAGTTCTCGCGCAAAGCAATCTCTCACAGGAAGCAACAGATTTTCAAATCGACATTCCAGCCTGTCCGTGGCTGCAATAATGGGATGTCAGAGCTTCTTTCCTGCATGCCCAATGAAAGGCAGAACATTGGCACTTTAGGCCCTTAGCTGCTTCTTCCAAACGCAAGTGAAAGAAGGGCAGGAGCTGGCGGTGGATGCACACAAAATAGTCTTTGTGGTCATTTGAACAGGCCAGACTTCACATTACCCCAAAAGCAAGTCAACTGTTAACCAGTCTAATGTAACCACTTTGAAAGTAGCTGCATAAAAATACGATTGGATTTGTTTTCACTCTGGTTGTGTGCAGAAAACCGATGTTTAACTCGGTTTAACACGTGCCATGTATGGGCTCAGACATAAGTAGGCACACATCACCGAAATGTAAATAGGATAATTAAATGCTTCCAGTAGTAGCCAACCCCCAGTCTCACCAACCTCCCCCCCCCCCCCCGCCACACCCCCCACCAAGTATTGGAATGGAGAGTTAAAGCTCTCACATGAGATTGCCGCAGTGGACAGATTATGTTCAGAGGTGCCTGAAAGCGATGTCTTATCAGACAAAAAGCGAGGATTTCTCATGACAGACAGCGAGGAGAGCAGGACCAATGGCCAAGAGCACAAGCTGCAGAATAGAGACTGAAATCTATTTAATGAAGACTGATGTAGCTAGGGGAAGACACACGTTGCCAGCGCCAAGGTTGCTTGCAGCAGATCTGAGTAAATTGTCAAGATGTCTCAGACACCAATGAATCGCCCTTTTCTTTTCTCTTGTTGTCTTCCCCCCCCCCCCCCCCCCCCCCGACGAGATACAGTCGCCTTTACATCCAGGAGGAACCGCGGGAGACAATAACACCAAGTGACTCATCATTAGCCTGTTTCCTTTATCAAAACGGACTGCCTCATCTCCAATTATTTACGCATCCATTTTTTTTCTTCTAATTTGGCTAAGAATCGGCGACCAAAAGGTTTTGAATCAAAGTGTTTTTTTCAAATCAAAGTGATTTTTTTTGCAGCGGCTTAATGAGCGGATCACCAAACGAAAGAAATACATTCTTTTTATGACAGATGGTTTTAAAGTAGGCCCTGAATATCATAACGTTTGTCTAAATCCGAGGTGAATTGTTTTATTGCTCTTCAGTTATACCAATTTATGCATCATTCCTATCTTTAACATGAAGTGATGGATTTATCTTTTTTTCTTTAAATGAGAACTGTCGAGAACAAACTGCTTGTCTCACCCACACGCAGCCACCCAATTTGTCCCCACTGAGCGACATGGCAGTCAGGGCATTGTGGGCAGTCTCGCCAGCTGTGCTGCCCAGTCAGTAGGAGGCACAGTTCAAGCAGGCTGTGTCCTATTCCACCAGACCCTTATCGCCTTGTGATTGAATGACTGCCACGTGGCATTCTTCTGCCACAATGTTAGGAAAGCCGATGAAGCCCAACCTCGGAGCAAACACGTTCAAGTGAATGCAACCCTGCCGGGGCCGTGAACTCCCATCACCTTCTGAGTGGGAGGTACAGCTCCGAATGAATCTGATTCAAACTTCATTATGGCTCACCCAAGTGTTGAGGCCGACACTGCACGTGGTTCGTTTTGTTGTTAATTTAGAGTACCTAATTTGTTTTCCAATGAAGGGGCAATTTAGCGTGACCAATTCACCTAACCTGGACACCTTTGGGTTGTGGGGGTGAAACCCACGCAGCCACGGGAGAATGTGCAAACTCCACACAGACAGTTACCCAGGGCTGGGATAGAACCTGGGACCTGGGTGCCATGAGGCATCAGTGCTAACCACTGCGCCACTGTGCCACCCACTGCACATGGTTCCACATATCTTCTGCACTTGTTCTCTTTCCTGTATTAAACATTAATTTAATTCTTCACAACCATTGATCTTTCCACGTGGCTGCCATCACATTCACTTACACAGAGTGCAGTGGAGGCTGCATACATTGTACTAGTCCCAAGAAAAATTGGGGTAAAACAGCGCCACAAAATTTTGTGAGTATTTTATAAGGCATGGGATGGTTGTGTAACAGGGTTTCAAGGCCACAAGTTTATCTTATGGTGTCCTTAGCGCTTTGTGAATTAATCCTGACACCTCAATAATCTCACTTCCTTTTAACCAGAACTAGCTGTTTATGATCCTGCAATACAGGCAAAGAGGCAAAAAAGACTCATGTAACAATACCTCAGCTAGCTCACCTGAAACTCTTGCTGCTATTTCTGTTGAGTTGGCTAATACTTTCGTTAACGGCTCAAACAAAATAACAGACACTTTCGATGAACATATTTAGTTTTGCCAAATTGGTGACCCACGCCGTTATTTCAGGGCTTACGTCCCTTCTGGTTCTCAGCCAAGGAATATTTCTATCTGCATTTAGAGAGCTTTGGGAAAAAGCCATTAGAAAAACTGAATGTAATGTTGCAATCTGCTAGAAATTCCCAACATAAATCAAATGTTCCACAGAATCATAGAATCCCTATAGTGCAGAAAGAGGACATTCAGCCCATCGAGTCCGCACTGGCCCTCCAAAAGAGCACCCTACCCAGGCTTAATGCCCCAAATACCCACCCTGACCCCTACCCCCACCTTATGTCCATAACCCAACCCAACATTTAGACACTAAGGGGCAAGTTAGCATGGCCAATCCACCTAACCTGCACATTTTTGGCCCTCCAGACACGGTGAGAATGTGCAAACCCTACACAGTCACCTGAGGTCGGAATCAAACCCGGGTCTATGGCACTTTGAGGCAGCTGTGCCACTATGCCGCCCCATTCTATTTCTGCCTACTTGGAAGTTCAAGTAACTTCGCAATTGCTGTATTTGTACATAACATCAACTCATTTAACTTTAAACAATGCAAAATTTATAAACCACATATGTTACTGAGAAGGCTTGATTGCTATTCTGGTAATGAAAAATTCCAAGCTATTTTGTAAACAGATGGGCACAGTGGTTAGCACTGTTGCTTCACAGCACTAGGGACTCAGATTCGATTCCCGGCTTGGGTCACTATCTGTGTGGAGTCTGCACGTTCTCCCCGTGTCTGTGTAGGTTTCCTCCGGGTGCTCGTTTCCTCCCACAAGTCCCAAAAAATGTGCTTGTTAGCTGAATTGGACATTCTGAATTCTCCCTCGGTATACCCGGACAGGCGCCGGAGTGTGGTGACTCGGGGATTTTCACAGTAACTTCATTTCAATGTTAATGTTAGCCTACTTGTGACACGAATAAAGATTATTCTTAAAGATGGCCATTGAGGTGCAGTGTCCTTACAACATTTGTACTTTTTAAATGACCTCTTATGGGAAGACGTTCTGTTGGAAGCAACACTATGGTAATTTGTGTTACAGAACATATTTGATTTACCTGATGAGGAGTTTTCAGATCCAGCCATGGTACCTAGTGAATCAGGTCTTGCTAAGTTCATCCCAAAAAGGTCAAGGCATTTCTTTATTGTCCTACTTTCTCTGAGAATGAAATAATCATTTGCAGATATAATTAAACCAAACTGTCTCATCATTAATCATAATGCATCACACGGTGCTGCAGAGCCAACAAATTATTGTTGAAGTGTACTATGTAACAAATGTAGCACTCTTTGCAATGCAAGATCTCACAGACACCAATGATTGGCCATGTAAAGCATTTTTTGGTCATGGTGAATAAAGGGAGGAATGTTGTCCAGAACACCTGTTTTCCTCTTCAAATAGTACAATGGGATTATCTGGCATGACAAATGAAAGTCTTACTTTAAATTTCAACTGGAAAAAGACATTTCTAACAATTTGGTACTCTTTCAGATTTCACAGAAGTATCTGTTCAGGTTATATGCCCAAGTTCACAGTGGCCTGGAAGTCACAACCCTTCCATTGAGAGGTAATTGCAAAAAAGAAACTGAGCTAAACTGTGAAGCAGTTCATAGCTTGGTAGCTTCAATTTTGTATTTCCCGATTTGGAGGAAACATATGACACTCTGCTGAGGAACTTTGGCTTTGAAAGTGTTCAAGCAAGCTACAGCAGAAAGCTTAATTCCTACAATGGGATGAGGTTGTTGGAGGTGAGGGAGAGGAATTGGGGTCAGAAACCAGTATACGCCGGAATTCTACCCATTTTCTATGGAATGTTAAACTCAGGGTGTGTCCATGGGTAGATTTCTGCCTGATCCTGTTACGGCCCTAGTTGATGTTATAACTGGACCGGAAGATCCCAGAATGAAACCCTGGCTCAAAAGACCATAACTTTTACTTTAAAAAAACAACATGGAGGAACAGAGTCACATGGCCACTATTTAGTTTTAACAACAAGAAAGCACAGTAGCACAGTGGGTAGCACTGTTGCTTCACAGCTCCAGGGTCCCAGGTTCGAATCCCGTCTTGGGTCACTGTTTGTGTGGAGTCTGCACGTTCTCCCCATGACTGCGTGGGTTTCTCCGGGTGCTCCAGTTTCCTCCCACAAGTCCTGAAAGATGTGCTGTTAGGTAATTTAGACATTCTGAATTCCCCCTCCGTGTACCCAAACAGGTGCCAGAATGTGGTGACTAAGGGCTTTTCACATGAAGAAATGGGATTATGATACAATACTCATTTACATCCCCCTTATTTTACCAAATACATGCAGATTTGAAGATAAGCATGGTTTAAAAAGTTCATCTTAAGTGCTCCAATGGGCTCAGGAACACCAAGTCCTCTTAAGCACACAGATTGGCTGAGGTCAAATACACACACTCCACTCTGAACCCAAGTGAATGTCTATGTATTTTTCCTCAGAATTCCTCCAGATGATTGTCACATGGCAGTTTCCAAACACCTGTCCAAAAAACACACTTTAAAATCTTCTTTCATAATAAGGCTTTTGATTAGCGGTTTGTATTCAGAAATCCAGTCCAGGTTTTCCAAATGACTTTTTATAACAAAGCTTCCATTCAATTTTTAGCAACGATTCCAGCATCCAGGGTTTACTACTTCCCCTTTAGGTTTGCTTTGTCTTGACTGTTGTACAAATTGTTCGCGATTACTTTAACTATCGATTCCCAGATGCTATTCAAATGGCATCAGTCTTTTGATTTACCTCTCAAGCTTGCTTTCCCACTTTAAATCTGTTTCTGCATCTGTGTCTTCAACTCAGAACATTTTGTTTGCTTTTCCCCTTGAATTCTCTTGAACAATACCTTGATCTCTGTTCTCTTACTCTCAGTCTTCTTCAGATATTCTTTATGTCCCAATTCCCTGGCTGTCCAGACTGTATATGCTTCTTTTGGAAGCTTGCCTCTTTGCAGTTTCCTTGTCCTGTCCAGTCTTTCTTCTGGCAGAGCTGAGAGATGTTCACTCCCCAGTGTCCTATCTCCAACTGCAAACAAATTCAGTTAAAACCAAGAACAATAAACCTTCCTACTTTAAAAAGCCCCCTGTTGCTAAGCAACCACTGCTGGTTTATTTACAACTCATACTGTAACCCTCTCTAAGCACAATGGAAACACAGTTGGAATTGAACACAACCCGCACATATAGTAACACCGTTGTCCAGCACTAATCCAACTATAGGTTTTACCCTTCCTGCCACAGAAACATTGAATTAAACCCTCTTAAAACTATACTTTATTTATAATGTTTACCAATACAAATGTATATTCCCAATAACTACTTTTATTTTCCTAACGATTTCAATACCAAGCGGACATGACTAGAGAATTCCTGGGAATTGCACTCGCAATAGATCTCAGTGAAACTCACCTCCACTCAGACTTGATGTGTGTTCTTTTGAGATCTTTGTAAAGTTGCCGGGTTGTGTCGGAATGACGACAGAGGAAACAACTTGAACGGTTTAATATAAGATCTTCAGCAGGTCTTACCGGCCATGTCTGTAGCCACACTGATGAGAACTCCCACGCTACCGACGCGTCACTTCCTGTGTACAGGTCATGGCAATAAATACATGAATACACATTCTACATCTTCTCCATTTTAGCTGGGACAACCAATTCTCATGTGCAGAGAACAATGTTAAATGCAGAACATGAATATTTAAATTGCACACAGAATGAGGTTATGCTCCCAAATGTTATGTGCCTGCAGCAGTTACACAAGTGACAGTTGGGATTGGATGCCTGAATTTGGGCTTGGGCAGATGCATTTCCATTCTATCACTTAAGATATAGGAGCAAAACCAATCCATTCGGCCCATCGAGTCTTTACCATCATGGCTGATATGATTCTCATCCCCACCTGTGAGCTGGCAGAGCTGACCTCCAAAATTTGGGAGTACCCTTAATTTTCTTCAAATACTCACCATACTCTTTGACCTCTAGTGGAAAAGGAAGGCCTCCATATGTTATAACCTGCCTGCTTACCATTGGCTGGGGACTAATGACAATCCCACAATCCTGTGGGAGTATGAGCTTCCCCAATGAGGGGGGCGGAGAAATCATTAGCAGACTCCCTGTATAAAGAAAGCTGGCCAGTTTGGAACCAGCAGGAAGGAGTAAGCAGCAAGCGAAGTTGCTGCTGCTGTTGTATATATATGTTATTGTAAATAAATGATATTTCTTTGTATCCTTGAAACTCGTGCTGGATTCTTCATGGCCCTCACAAAACCGGTGACGGGAATGGGATGTTATAACCTGCCTGCTTACCATTGGCTGGGGACTAATGACAATCCCACAATCCTGTGGGAGTATGAGCTTCCCCAATGAGGGGGGCGGAGAAATCATTAGCAGACTCCCTGTATAAATAAAGCTGGCCAGTTTGGAATCAGCAGGAAGGGGTAAGCAGCAAGCGAAGTTGCTGCTGCTGTTGTATATATATGTTATTGTAAATAAATGTTATTTCTTTGTATCCTTGAAACTTGTGCTGGATTCTTCGTGGCCCTCACAAAACCATGTTTAATAATGCTACTCAGTAAGTATAATCACATCATGCAGAAGGCGACAAACATATGCAACGGTGCCGAATGGTGCAACCAAGTTACTTCAAAGTTCCTATTGATGCTGCTGCACCACTTACATTTTGCAGGAATGGTTTGGATTTTGTAGCTAGCAGCGAAGCAAGAACACTCACCACTGACCTTGAGGAAAACTGCTCGCAAAGATCAAGTGTGGTTTTCCCCTCTCCTGATGGTTGTTTAGCTTTGGGGCCTAGTCAAGGGGATGCCCTGACGTGCAACAGCAGTGATGGCTACAAATGAGTAGGTAACCAATCAAATTGAAGTATTCACACAGCAAATGTGGAAATTAAAAATACTTAAAATCATTCACTCTTCATTTAAAAGTTCAGGTAACAAAATAAATTCATGGCAGTATTACAACAGAGCTAAAATACCAACAAACAGGCCTTTAAATAAAAAATCTAATTATAAAAATTACCTTTTTAAAATTACGGAGAAATCTGACACTCTGCAAAAATGAAATTGGTTTCTCAGGATCAGTAAGGGTGTTTAGCAGTAATCATAAAATTAGTACATCATTAAAAACCCAGTTATACCTCATTCAATAAGGGAGAATGAAGTAGAGTGGAAGTTTTCATTATTTCATGATTGCACGGCAGTCTGGGGAAGAGTCTGCAGCGCATGCCATGGAGGGGCACAGACTCACGATAACCTTGAGATTTTGATGTGATTTTGCACAATACTGAACTTCCGAAGTTGCTAGTGTAAGAATTGTGGACGCTGACAGTCTTGTCATGATTACCACAGCATAATCCAGACGGATGCAATTTTTCTTACAACAGACTGTTTAAAGTTCATTTTAAGACTCCTCCCTGAGCAACAATATACTGAGGCCGACATTTCTGTATCAGTTATTCGTAGCCAGGCACCACAATATAAGAATATGTGAATGTACACATGTAAAGAATCAAACGGGGCTGTCTTAAAGACTATGGTTTTTTGAAGGTTCTTTTTCAACATTTGGTTATGGAAGACTAAAATTCCAGTCAGCTTTCACGAGCTGCGATATAAAATAATGCATATTGCAGTGAGTAAGAAGAACACCCGCGTCTTTTTTTTCCACTACAGCAAAACAGACCCCTTAAAAAGAGATAAGTTTGGTTAATGCTAAGTACCTGTCCCTGGACACGTTCCGTATATTATTTAGCATGTTTTTTTCTCAATTTTAAGGACTCTATATTGAAGTCCTGTAAGAACTCCATTTGCTAAGTGAAAGGGAATAAATTTGTGACATGAGCTAAAGGGATCCCCTTGGAATTTATTCCCTTCCCGATATTTGTGCCACTCTATCCAATTTTTCTTCAGGCTGGTCATTAGTTGCTTCTTTTTTTGTCCCACTTAGCCACTGTTCACTGTGGCATTGAACTCAGCCGAAATTGAGTAAAAAGTGGCAGGAGCCTCACAATCAGTCCGGAGACGGACTGAACATCGTGGTACTGGGAAAAGTTCCACAGGGGATCATAAATAACTCACTTCTCAGGAAAATGCATACTTTTGCTGTTCCATGAAATGGATGTTTAAGAATAGAATGTTTGAAGTTTTAAGGAAAAACATAAAATACATTTTTGATTGCTGTATCTTGGGATCAGTGGATTCTCACCATGGGAAAATGTCCTTGGTGTACTATGTGCAGTGAAATCATTCCTGACGAACAGCTTTATGATTTTACTGCACCCAGTGTACAAAGGAAATCCTTCGGAATGATGTCTATTTTTGCCATACCAAATAAAGACTGAAGTTTTGAAAAACTGCTCGAAGAAATGAGAAGGAAATTAAGGGTCTATCTTGCATCTTTGTAATAATTTCATACAGCAACAATATAGATGCCTTGCAATGGGTTGGTCTCTCTGGGTGATTTGATTCTAAAGCGATCATGGAGTTGTGTGGCATTCCTTTACCACTATCAGACGCTGCACTCCGAATTGCATACATGGCATCAGTAATTATGCAAACTGTTTAATTGCAATGTGGAAAGATGTGAGGTAAAATTTTCTTTGTTGTATGTTTGGTGGCCTGGTGGAGAAGATCACCCGTCTGTTATAGAACCTACTTGATCTGCTGGCACGGTAGCACAGTGGTTAGCACTGTTACTTCACAGCACCAGGGCCCCAGGTTCGATTCCCTGCTTGTGTCACTGTCTGTGTGTAGTCTGCGTGGGTTTCCTCCGGGCATTCCGGTTTCCTCCCACAAGTCCCGAAAGACCTGCTGTTCAGTGTATTGGGCATTCTGAATTCTTCCTCAGTGTACCCGAACAGGCGCTGGATTGTGGCGACCAGAAGATTTTCACAGTAACTTCATTAATGTAAGCCTACTTGTGACACTAATAAAGATTCTTATTATTGTTATTATACTATCAAAATCATTCCCAATTCACTTCATGCAAGGCATACCTTTGTCTATTCCCATAGCTAGTAATTCCTGGGGCAGGTCGCTAGTCTGTCTCCAGGGGCTTATAGCTTGAGGGGCACCACTCTACATCAAGCATGGCTGACCAGGAGCCTCTCCTTCTCTTAATGCCAGTCATTGGCGTGTTGGAAGGATTTGCAGGTTGACACACTCAATCTATTTATGACGGTGCATAGGATGAGGACAAAAAATGATTCTGCAGTTTTCTTTTTTATGGACCCTCTCAGCCTGTGGCACACTGATCTTGTGCGTGCAGCTTTTCACATGCTGTCTCAACCCATCCAAACGCCTGACTTCCCAACTTCAATTCCTCAGTCCCTAGCAGTTAACATTATTAACCTATGGCATCTCTCCAGTAATATCCCTGTTCCTTCAAGACCATAAAGCAGAGGAGCAGAATTAGGCCACTCGGCCCATCAAGTCTGCTCTGCCATTCAATCGTAGCTGATATGTTTCTCATCCCCTTTCTCCTGCCTTCTCCACATAAGCCATGATCTCCTTATCAATCAAGAACCTATCTATCTCTGTCTTAAAGGGACTTAGTGATTTGGCCTCCACAGTCTTCTGCAGCAAAGGGTTCCACAGATTTACCACCCTCTGGCTGAAGAAAGTCTTCCTGATCTCTGTTTTGAAGGATCGTCCATTTAGTCTGAGATTATGTCCGCTGGTTCTAGGTTTTCCTACAAGTGGAAACATCCTATCCACATCCACTCTATCCAGGCATTGCAGTATCCTGTAAGTTTCAGTAAGATTTCCCCCTCATCCTTCTAAACTCCAATGATTACAGACCCAGAGTCCTCAACTGTTCCTCATACAACAAGCTCTTCATTCCAGGGATCATTTTTGTGAACCTCCTCCGGACCCTTTCCAAGGCCATCACATCCTTCCTTAGATACGGGGCCCAAAACTGCTCACAATAGTTGGGCAGCACGGTAGCACAAAGGGCAGCCCGGTAGCACAAGTGGATAGCACTGTGGCTTCACAGCGCCAGGGTCCCAGGTTCGATTCCCCACAGGGTCACTGTCTGTGCGGAGTCTGCACGTTCTCCCCGTGTCTGTGTGGGTTTCCTCCGGATGCTCTGGTTTCCTCCCACAGTCCAAAGACGTGCAGGTTAGGTGGATTGGACATGCTAAATTGCCCTTAGTGTCCAAAAAGGTTAGCGGGGGGGTTATTGGGTTACGGGAGTGGGGGGAAGTGAGGGCTTAAGTGGGTTGGTGCAGACTCGATGGGCCGAATGGCCTCCTTCTGCACTGTATGTTCTATGTTCTAATACTCCAAATGGAGTCTGACCAGACCCTTATACAGCCTCAGAAGACTGTGGTTATCAGCGCCATTTCAGAAAAAACCCACTAATAATATTGTGATTTTTGTCTCTGTGGTTTAAAATAGATTTGAATTCAAACTATGTTATGTTGTTGATGTACAGTAAGATTCAAATGATAGAGAAGACATTTTAAATACTGACTACAATAATACGATGGAATATGTTTATTTTCGAATTTTGAGGGCAGCCCAGTGCAGTTCACACTCTTGTTGGATTGAGCTTTTCTGCCTGCCTTTTGCTAAAAAGATATACCTGTTCAGTAAAACTCCACATCAAGGAAAGAGCTTCTTACTCAAGGTGGAATTACTCTTGACTGGCAGTTAGCAAGTCACTCTGCAACATTGAGGGAGTGGTCAGAGATCAATCCCATGTCTGTCTGTCTTTTGCTCGTTTGTAAGGAGTATGGAGCAGCTGGAGAGGCTGTCTCATTCTTAAGTCAGTGAGAGAGGCTGCAGGAATCTGGCTGAAGCACAAATATGTACAACTCGCAAAAGAAAAGATTAGTGTCAGTTAAGCTTAGGACCAGCTAACTCAAAAGAAAGTTGATCTCATTACGGGAGCTTTTTCTCATCCAGATTTCGCATTGAAAATAGTGCATCATTCTGAAAATGTAAATCAAACAGCAGCTTACAGAATCTACAAATGCACAGTTAAATGTGGAATTAATGAATTTGCTGTTTGACTTTCCCTGCTGCTCGACAAGCTGCACTCCACCAGGACCTCGTTGAAAGATTTGGTATTGAAATCCATGTCAGGGCATGAAGTCGTGCCCTTTTTCCACTAACTACTCACTAAACACATCAGGAACGTAGTGCTGATGCATCTAGGTGGCAGTAAATATTTAACAATGTGATCATAGAATTTACAGTGCTGAAGGAGGCCATTCAACCCATTGAGTCTACACCGGCCCTTAGAAAGAGCACCCCACTTAATTCCACCCTATCCCTGTAACCCCACCTAACCTTTTGGACACTAAGGAGCAATTTAGCATGGCCAATCCACATAACCTGCACATCTTTGGACTGTGGGAGGAAACCAGAGCACCCGGAGGAAACCTACGCAGACACGGGGAGCAAGTGCAAACTCCACACAGACAGTGACCCAAGCCGGGAATCAAACCTGGGAGCCTGGAGCTGTGAAGCAACATTGCTAACCACTGTGCTACCATGCCGCCCTATAAGTGTTAATTGCCACCAAACAACCTCACTGCACTGAAGATTTAATTATGCATGTGTGAAGTGTCATTTCCCGAGAATGTAACTATTGTTGGAGGAATTAATTTTAAATCGTTTTTCCTTCTGTTTCTTCAGTCCCATCTTTCTGATTCTCTCAACCGCATTTTCCTTTCCTGATTTTCACTTAATGTGTATGATTTTACAATGAATTAAGTATTCTAATTTATACTCACTGGTTTTGATGTTGTGTGCCGCTTTGTGGAATCGTCAGTCCGACTGATTGAAGACCCACTCTTTTGCTTGTCGTATTCACTCGGGCCACATCTCCAGTAGAGGTGGCAGAAGAGGATTCTGGGACAAGTCAACTCAGTCACTCCAACTGTACCGTGGGTAGCCGAAGAACCCCTCCAGTGACAAACAGGAGGAAGTTCATCATCCAGTAGAGGTGGCAGAAGACAATTTTGGGACAACTCAAGGCAGTCTCCTTGACTGTACAGTGGGTAGCCGAAGAACTGCTGTCAAGGAGCGGTTAAGCCCGAAATACTACATTAGTAGTAGAAGGCATTGTGAGGCTGACAAGCAAGGGTAAAAGGATATCACGGCCAGCAGATAAGTGATTGGCTGGTGGCTGCTAAGTAGTTCTATTTTTCTTTTCGATTTTCTTTTCTCTTATTCTCTCTTGGTGTTATTGTAAAGTTGACTTCAGGTTAAGTCATGGCAGGATATACCAGACCTGTGTCATGCTCCTCCTGTGTGATGTGGGAATTCAGGGACCGTTCCGGTATCCCTGACTCCTTCACATGCAGGAAGTGTGTCCAAATGCAGCTCCTGTTAGACCTCAAAGGTAGTAATCTCAAGATTGTTACCAGTGCCACGTGCGAGTCAGAGTAGGAATGGCAGGATAGCTAAGATGAATACATGTTTTGAGAGATGGTGCAAGAGGAAGGGATTCATATTCCTGGGACATTGGAACCAGTTCTGGGGGAGGTGGGGCCAGTACAAACCAGACGGTCTGCACCTGGGCAGGACCGGAACCAATGTCCTAGGGAGAGTGATTGCTAGTGCTGTTTGGGAGGCTTTAAACTAATATGGTAAGAAGATGGGGACCGATGCAGGAAGTCAGAGGGAAGTAAGGTGGGGACAGAAACAAAAGACAGTAAAGGGAAACGTGGAAGGCAGAGAAACCAAAGATAAAAATCAAAAAGGGTTACATTACATCATAATTCTAAAAGGGCAATAAATGTATGAATGTAAAATAAAGCCTGAAGGCTCTGTGTCTCAATGCGAGGAGCATTTGTAATAAGGTTGATGAATTAACTGTGCTGACAATCATCAACAGATATGATGTAATTGGGATCATGGAGACCTGGCTCCAGGGTGACCAAGGACAGGAACTCAACATCCAGGGGTATTAAATATTCAGGAACTATTCAAAGGAAAGGAAGGTGGGGTAGAGTTGCTGGTTAAAGAGGAGATTAACACAATAGTAATAAAGTACATTAGCCTGGATGATGTGGAATCTGTATGGGTGGAGCTGTGGAACACCAAAGGGCAAAAAGCGTTAGTGGGAGTTGTGTACAGACCACCAAAAAAGAGAGTGACACTTTTCAGAGTGGCAGGCAGTGACTAATGGGTACTGCAGGATTCAGTGCTGGGACCCCAGCTGTTCACAATATACATTAATGGTTTGGACGAAGGAATTGCAATATCGCCAAATCTGTAGATGACACTAAGCTGAGTGGCAGTGTGTGATGTGAGGAGGATGCAAAGAGGCTACAGGCTGACTTGGACAGGCTGTCTGAGTGGGCAAATACTTGGCAAATGCACTATAATGTGGGTAAATGTGAGGTTATCCACTTTGGTCGTAAAAGCAGGAAGGCAAATTATTATCTGAATGGTGGCAGTTTAGGAAAAGGGGAAGTGCAACGAGATCTGGGTGTAGAAGAGTAGGGATGTATTGCTGCAGTTATACAGGGCTTTGGTGAGGCCACACCTTGAGTATTGTGCGCAGTTTTGGTCTCTTAGTTTTAGGAAGGACATTCTTGTTATTGAGGGTGTCCAGCGAAGGTTCACCAGACTAATTCCCGGGATGACAGGACTGTCATATGAAGAAAGACTGGCTCGACTGGGCTCGTACTCAATGGAGTTTAGAAGAATGAGAGGAGATCTCATAGAAACACATAAAATCCTGATGGGACTGGACAGGCTAGATGAGGGAAGTTCAATCCACTCCTGGTACCATGAGGTGTTGGGTGCTCTGAGGTACAGACGAACCAACACGGTTGCGATTGGTACAACGCAGTTTTATTCCATCTAACTATTTATACATCAGACTTGGTACTCAGCACGTTGTGACTGTGTGAGTGTCTTGCTATGAGGTCCTGGCCCTGTGCTGTCTCCAGATGGACTGCCCAGGAAGTGTCGTGTTTCTTGTCTTATCATGTGTCTGCTCTTGTCTGTGATTGGCTGTCGTGTTATGTGTGCTAATTGGTCCGTTGGTCTGTCTATCATTATGTATGTGTTATGATGTATGTTTGAATATCATGACAGGAAGAATGTTCCTGATGTTAGGGACGTCCAGAATGAGGGGTCACAGTCTAAGATTAAGGGTAAACCATTCAGGACTGAGATGAGGAAGAACTTCTTCTCTCAGAGAGCTGTGAACTTGTGGAATTCTCTACCACAGGAAGCTGTTGGGTCCAGTTCGTTGGATATATTCAAGAGGGAGCTGGATGTGGCCATTGTGGCTAAAGGGATCAAAGGGTATGGAGAGAGAGCGGGAGTGGGATACTGAATTTGCATGATCAGCCTTGATCATATTGAATGGTTGTGCTGGCTCGAAGGGTCGAATGGCCTACTTGTGCACCTATTTTCCATATTTCCAAGTCACAATGCTGGATCAGATTTCCAATGTCAGCAAGTTGTGGCTCAAAAGCCCGGAAGCGTAATGAATGGGGGCACTATTTCTTCACCACTGACCGCACAATATGAGTCATTTTGTTTGATGCCACGAGGAATCTCCCTGGAGAATAGTATTTAATGTCATTCCCAACATCATCACTACAGTTTGGCGGTTAAGTTCTATCCCCACTCATGTTTTTTGCCTCTTTGTGCTTCTCAGCTCTACCCATACTGCAAGGATGCTCCTGTTTAACCCCTGTCTGTTCGCCTTTCCTCCTTTTAATTACCTGTTTGCTATTGAATCTCAGTCTGCTGCTGATCTCTGCTGCAACCTCTGTTCAAACTGCTTTGGTCAAGCTCTGAGTCTCCACTTTCCACCAGCAAGCATAAGGTTTTCCCTATTGACACTTCCAAGCCTGGAGGAGAGCTTGCAGGAAATTGTCATCAAATCTTGGGGCTGTGCTCATCCTTCTGCCCGCTCCATCACCTAGCACCCATCTCTTGGCCACCTGTGCAGAGCCAAAGAAAGTTAACAGCCTGATGCTCCAATATTCCAAGGTTTTATCTTCCCTACAAATCCAAATAATTATATTCAATAACAAAATCTTCTTACTTAAGGCAAATATTGATCTCTGGTGCACCCAAAACAGTCCCATGCCAGCGGTCCCTTTAACTGAGTGGTTGTGATTTCTTTCTCGGTCAGGGCCATGGTCTGCCAATTCGATGTCATGCCCTCAAAGGTTTATTGGGTGAGCAACCCATTTTACACTAGCACTGTTGGCTGGCAGCCTGCGCAGCAGTTGCTTACGTATCTTGGAAAGGCAGAGGAGAGAGTCAGTGACCTGGGCTCTGCCGGGTGGGATTCCCGCCCATTGTCATGGATTGTAAAATTCAGCCCATTGATTCAACTTCATGCTCCTCTGAGCCAAGATACTTCCTCTCTAATCTTCTTACATCCTCCTTAACTACCTCTCCTCCTTTGCCATTCCAGCTGTATTTTTGAAATATCTTCCTCTCCTCTCTACCTCTGTTACTTCTGCTCTTGTTTGGTTTCACTCATACATGTCCCATTACAGGCACCACAACATTTCCAACAGTTTTGCCTCCCGTCTTTGCACAGTCACCACTGGGCATGCCAGGATCTTTCCCCTCCCTCACTCTTCTTGAGTATCGACATACCACACCTTGGCAACACGATCAGGAAAAGTGAGACTAAGTGGGATAAACTGATGACAGCATCTCTGGCTTCTCCGGCGATTCAAGTTCTGTTGCTATGCACTCCCACTGCCTGTTCAATGTTAAGATCTCAATAAATCAAAATCTCTTGCAATTTAGCACAACAGAGGCCAAGGTCTTCATTTACCACCAGTGCGAACATGCCTTTGACTTTAGATCCATTAACCTCACCGGTTTCAGTCATTGGCTGAATCCAAATGTGTGCCATATTGGTGTCATGTACAACAAGGGGTTCAATTGTCTAATCCATATTCACTTCATCACCAAGACCACTTTCATTCACTCAATAACCCTCCTTCTCGCCAGCATTGTTGAAAACTAATCTTTTGCTGTGGACCTGAGATAAAACTATACAGAATATGGAAAGCTGAGGGAATGATCAATTTGCTGATCGTGGAGAGCTGAGCAGACCGACAGGTAATGCTGTGCTGTTGGCACCAAGACGAATCAAGGATTAATATTACTTTTACTGTTCATTTCATCAGTGTGGTGCTAAACGTCAGCAATTTTTCGTTGGAAACTAAGGTGAAAGGTTAAAGCCCACAGGATACTTTAATGGTTAAAAAGGAACAAGGAGAAGAAAGTATTGATTAGATGATGTTATCCTTTAGCATTAGAAGGCTGTGGGAAGACTTCCACAGATTTATGGTCTGCCAAAGAATCAGTTAAAAGTAGGTGACTATGATGAGTCTTATGTGAGAAAGTAGTGAGTCGTGAAAAAACATGCATGATTGTGTGTTTGCAGCTTGGAAGGAAAGTGTTTGGAAGTTTCAGACGGGCAGGCACGTCATTTTTATGTCAATAAAATAGAGAGATAAGAGAAGTTGTGAGGCAGGAAGAGGCTAAGGGCTAGATTTTAGAATCCGACCGTTTATCAGGATATAGCACACCAGCCATTACTTGCATCCTGTACAAGAGTACAAAAGAGGTGTTAGAGGATCCTTCCCAGGTATGAGAGAAATATTTGCACTTGGATGGACTCAAGTTTAATAGAGAATCAAACATTACTGAGGGCAAAGGGAAATTGAGCTGCTTGGAGGTAGCTGGTGCTGCAACGGGGGAGATACTGAAATTACGCTTGAGATGAGACGAGATGAAATATCAATGGATGAAGTAGGACGAAGGAAGAAATTATCAAGAGGTAACTAATTTGACTTGCGGGAGACTTGACGAAAGTTCAGGTAGAGGTCGAAAATCTACCGGTTGTTGCGATTCACTTATCCCGCCGGCAGCGCAACCATGTCCATGGGTTTCCCGGCTGTATGGGATGGTTACAATGGAAATCGCATTGACAGGCGGTGGGAAGATAGAATCCCGCCACCAGCGAACGACGCACTGTCGAGAATCAGGCGGCTGGGGCACCGGAGAATCCCGTCCAGAGACTAATATCATGACAAACACTCTTTAGAATATGATTGGCCACGTCAAGTGAGCAAGTTGTCACCTCATTCAATCATTGATACCATGTGATTGTATTAAAATGCAAAAGTGTATCTGGCAAATGTTAACGCTAAGTTATTCAGGCTTTAAGCGTAAAAATGGATTGCATCATTTCCGTCGAGAATAAAAATGTCCAGCATCGTAAAAAGCCAAATGTCGAAAGGTCAAACTGGAGATGGTAGTGAGAATTGAAATAGTGAGCATTGTCCAGTGCTGTTGTACAATTGATTGTAGAAATTTCCATGGGACAACAGAGTGAGTGTACTTAACACCAACAAATGCATTGTACAAATCTGAGGTGGGATTCTCTCTTCCCGCCGCTGGTCAATAAGATTTCCATTTAACCCGTGGATACCGGTGGAAGTGGGTGCACTGCCGGCGGAAACAGAAAATCCTGACGGACGGAGAATTCCGGGGCTGGTGTCACATTTACAATGTTCATGGTTGAGTCTCCATCACAAAGTTTGCTTAAGGATCTCAGAAGTAAAGGATTTATAACTGAAACATGTAATTCGTGATAGGTGTTGAACTGACAGGTTTAGGTGAAAAATTGGATTAGCATTTGTGAAAGTGAAAATGGAACCATGAATGAACTTTTAACTGTGCTTTAGGTAAATGGGCTGTGTTCTAAAACTTAAAGAAAGTGATCCGGATGATATGCTAAATAGAAGATGCTTTCAAATGGGGAAATAAGAGCAAAAGGTGCTGGAAAAAAATTGCAAGTCCATCAGCATCTTGCTTAACTCCCATTGGTGAACAATATAGGGAAAGGTTTATTTTCCAGAACTGGAATCTGCAAAATAAATAAATTCTAGAATAAAACAAAATAAAAAGGAAGAGGTTGGAGGAGGAAGTAGAATTAGAAATTATCTGTTGCAGAGAAACAATCAATTGTTTAACAGCTTTTGAACAGTTTCATTTTTACATCACCATTTCAACAATACGATTTCGCCCCTGGCATCTTTATTCATTTTATTGTGTGGTAGGTTGCCTCTAGGGTGCCTGTGTTAACTTATCCATTATATGGATTGTTGGTTTTTCTTCCTCTGGTACTTACCAGTAACAAAAATGATAGCTGTTTCCACCACCCTTTCTGACATCAAACACCACTTTGGTGTGACTGATACATGTCCTTCCTCGAATCTGATATCGTGTTTGCTGCTCAGGTTGCGTTTTCCGCGACATGGAGACATATCACAAATTACTATTTTGCTGGACATTTCTGCCTCAAACACAGTGAATGGGAAATGACAGCTATCTTCAAACAACTTAATAACCATAACATCCAATGGTCCAACTCTAGACGTATGGGCTGGGATTCTCCGAGCCCGCGCCGGGTCGGAGCATCGCTGATGACGCGGGAAATTCCCGCCACCCGCTCCGACTGTGGGAACCGATTGGCGGGCGCCCATGATCTGGAGAGGGCCTACCTCCTTCCTCGCGGGCCCGCTGTACGGCTACGCCATGTTGCGCAGTGCTGGTGGGGAAACGGCCCCACGCGCATGCGCCAGGGCGGAGACGGCCGCCGCGCACATGCGCGGACCCGTGCCGGAAGTGCAGGGCCGTGTATCGGTGCCGGAGTTGCATGGAGCACTCCGGCGCCGTGCTGGCCCCCTGAGGGCTGCTGAATCACTGGGCCAGGAGGCCCGTTAACGTCAGCGTGCACCACTCCGGTGTTTACGCCGACGTCAACTCTTGGCCGGGATTTCGGAGAATCCCGGCTATGGTCTGAGGATTGGGAACAGTTTAGAATTCATCGAAGAAGGACAAAGGGACTGATTAAGAAGGGGAAAGTACAGTATGAAAGGAAGCTTGCAGGGAACATAAGAGTTTCTATAGATGGGCAGCACGGTGGGGCAATGGGTTAGCCATGCAGACTCATGGTGCTGAGGTCCCAGGTTCGATCCCGGCTCTGGGTCACTGTCCGTGTGGAGTTTGCACATTCTCCCTGTGTTTGCATGGGTTTCGCCCCCACAACCCAAAGATGTGCAGGCTAGGTGAATTGGCCACACTAAATTGTCCCTTAAATGGAAAAAATGAATTGGGTACACTAAATTTATAAAACAAACAAAAACGTTTTTTTAAAAATAGTTTTGATAGATATTTGAAGAGAAAGAGATCAGTAAAGAGAAATGTAGGCCCCCAACTGACAGGAACAGGGGAATGCATAATAAGGGACAAAGAAATGGCTGAGCAATTGAATCCATACTTTGGTTCTGTCTTCACAAAAGAGGACACAAATCAGATAACAGAAATGCGAGAGAATGAAAGGTTTAATGAGAGGGAAGAACTGAGGGAGATCAACATTAGTAGAGAAATGGTGCTGGGAAAATTGATGTGATTGAAGGTGGATAAATCCCCAGGGCCTGAGAATCTGCATCCCAGAGTGCTTAAGGAGGCGGCTCTGGATATAGTGGATGCATTGGTGGTCATCTTCCGGGATTTTATAGACTCTGGAACTGTCCCTGCAGATTGGAGGGCAGCTCACGTCACACCGATATTCAAAAAGGGAGGTAGAGAGAAAGCAGGGAATTATAGACCAGTAAGCCTAACATCGGTAGTGGGGAGAATGCTTGAATCCATTATCAAGGACTTTATAGTGGAACATTTAGAAAGCAGTGGCAGGATCAGTCAGAGTCAGCATGGATTTATGAAGGGAAAATCATGCTTAACAAATCTGTTGGAATTCATCCAGTCGATGCTAAAACTTTGAATATTTGTGGGCAGCACGGTAGCATTGTAGTTAGCACAATTGCTTCACAGCTCCAGGGTCCCAGGTTCGATTCCCGGCTTGAGTCACTGTCTGTGCGGAGTCTGCATATTCTCCCCGTGTGTGCGTGGGTTTCCTCCGGGTGCTCCGGTTTCCTCCCACAGTCCAAAGATGTGCAGGTGAGGTGAATTGGCCATGCTAAATTGCCATTAGTGTCCAAAATTGCCCTTAGTGTTGTGTGGGGTTACTGGGTTATGGGGATAGGGTGGAGGTATGGACCTTGGGTAGGGTGCTCTTTCCAAGATCCGGTGCAGACTTGATGGGCCGAATTGCCTCCTTCTGCACTGTAAATTCTATGATCTATGATATTCAAGAGGCGGCTAGATATAGCACTTGGGGAAAATGGGATCAAAGGCTATGGGGAGAAATCAGGATTAGGCTATTGAGTTGGATGATCAGCCATGATCGTGATGAATAGCGGAGTAGGCTCGCAGGGCCAAAAGGTCTCCTCTTGCAACTATCTTCTATGTATCTATGTATCTATATCTCATCCATCTCGCACTGTCTTACAAAACATGTCAGGGACGCCATGGAGATCTACCAACATCACACCCAAGGCTCTCTCATCAGTGAAATCTGGCTACCCTTGCTCAAGGAACACATTGCCATCCATTCTGCAATGGCGACCAACCAGCTCCAAGATTTCTAATAGGTGCCAATGTAAAGCTTTGCCAAGGCCAGTCTTTCAACTTCTAATCCTTTTATGTCAGTAATGATAAAAGGCTGCTGCCGTGGTTTACAACACATATGTCCAATCCCAGAGATCTATACAGGTGCTTGTCCAGGTTGCAACAGTGGGTTTTAATCCCCTGCCGTACATTTTCTACTGGGCGAGCTACCACCCACTTAATAGGGAAATTCATATTTCACAATACCCCATGTCCTTTGTGGCTACCATTACATCCCTCAACTCTCAAGACTTCCATGACAAGGAGATCTCTTCCGCCTCTTCACAATTGGTCTGAGGTCCATTGAGGTTGTGTAGCACCGTCAATATGATGCGAGGCAGGTTGAGGTAATATCAATTGAAGGCTTTATTAAGCAGAACTTTATCCCCAGCAGCGTGGTTACAGAATACAACTGCTGAGGGAAATGGAGGGAAAAACTGGGTTCTTATACCAGCATTTCTGGGTGGAGTCCAGTAGGTGGCAGATCCTATCAGGACCTGGCATCTCTCCACCAATAGCCTGTCGACACGTGGTGTACTGTATTACCCCTAATACATACCACCACATTCACCCCTTGTTGAAAATAAACCCGGCGGGATGGTGGTTCGCATGGTGGTAGGGGTTTACAGAGTTGGTACTGTGCCGTAACTTTGAACAAAACACAGAATTATCGCTTCAACTGGGCCAACGGGCCAAACAGGGTCGGCATGATGCCATAACTATAACAAGACACAATAACTGAAAACGTTGAGAGTTAAAGTGATTTGATGAGCCGGATGGGCGCCCTGGTCGTCCTTTCCGATCGTCTCGGGTGTGGTGGTGATGGCGCTGGCTCGAGTCCCGTCGACTCTGGGAGCGTAGCGCTGTCCCCTGTGTCCTTACTCCTGGGCGGGTCTGGGAGGAGAACCGAACCCCCCGGGACGGGGGTGGCTGCGGGATGAACCGATGGGAGTGAGGAGGTGGTGATTGGCGTTGGGGGGGTGTGGGTAGCTCCGGCAGGCGCCAGATCTCGCAGGGAGACCGTGTCCTGTCGCCCATCGGGGTACACCACATAGGTGTATTGCGGGTTGGCGTGAAGGAGACGCACCCGTTCCACCAACGGATCTGACTTGTGCGCCCGCACATGTTTCCGGAGCAGAATGGGTCCCGGAGCTGCTAGCCAGGTCGGAAGTGGCGTTCCAGAGGAAGACTTCCTAGGAAAGAAGAGGAGGCGCTCGTGAGGCGTTTGATTCGTGGTGGTGCACAGCAGGGACCGGATAGAGTGAAGGGCATCCGGGAGGACTTCCTGCCAGCGGGAAATTGGGAGGCTCCTAGACCAGAGGGCCAGCAGGACGGCCTTCCAGACCGTTCCATTCTCCCTTTCTACCTGCCCGTTCCCCCGGGGGTTGTAACTGGTCGTCCTGCTCGAGGCTATGCCCCTGCTGAGCAGGAATTTACGCAGTTCGTCACTCATAAAGGAGGACCCCCTGTCGCTATGGATATAGTCGGGGAAACTGAACAGTGTAAAAATGGTACCGAGGGCTTTAATGACCGTGGACGCTGTCATGTCGGGGCAGGGGATGGCGAAAGGGAAACGGGAGTATTCGTCAACGACGTTCAGGAAGTACGCATTGCGATCGGTGGAGGGGAGGGGGCCTTTGAAATCCAAACTGAGGCGTTCAAAGGGTCGAGAGGCCTTAACCAGGTGCGCTCTATCTGGCCTGAAAAAGTATGGTTTGCACTCAGCGCAGATCTGGCAGTTTCTGGTGACTGTTCGGACGTCCTCGACGGAGTAAGGGAGGTTGCGGGCCTTAAGGAAGTGGTAGAAACGAGTGACACCCGGGTGTCAGAGGTCCTCGTGGAGGGCTTGGAGGCGGTCCACTTGTACATTGGCACATGAGCCGCGAGATAGGGCATCGGATAGCTCGTTCACCTTTCCGGGACGATACAAGATCTCATAATTGAAGGTGGAGAGTTCGATCCTACACCGCAAGATCTTGTCGTTCTTGATCTTGCCCTGCTGTGCATTATCGAACATGAAGGCAACCGACCGTTGGTCAGTGAGGAGAGTGAATCTCCTACCGGCCAGGTAATGCCTCCAGTGTCGCACAGCTTCCACTATTGCTTGTGCCTCCTTTTCCACTGAGGAGTGGCGGATTTCTGAAGCATGGAGGGTTTGGGAGAAGAAGGCCACGGGTCTGCCTGCTTGGTTCAGGCAGTATGTGGCCGTCTGTGTCGGGGTCATTAAGCCAAGATGGCGGCGTCCACTGATTGAGCGCGGTCGGGGGTGGACAAAATGGCGGCGCCCATCACTCCCTCGTGGCGTCCGGGGTCCAAAATGGCGGCGTCCGTTAGTCACACGTGGATCGCTGGGGGGGCTGGGTCTGTGGTCCCGTTTCTTCCCCGGAGATAGCGGCGACCCCGCGGGACTTGCACACCGTCGCGTAGTGGCCTTTCTTCCCGCAGCTTTTGCAGGTAGCCGCGCGGGCCGAGCATCGCTGCCGAGGGTGTTTCGGCTGGCCGCAAAAATAGCAGCGGGGCCCCCCCGGTTGGTCTGGTGTTTTGGCCGCGCAGGTTTGCGGGGGTGGGGGGGTGTCGGAGAGTCAACCGCAGCGGGGGTCCACGGAGCCCAAGGGGCTGTAGTGCGGTCGGTGGCGTAGGCACAGGCGTTACGCGAGGCCACATCGAGGGATGCCGCCAGGGCCCGAGCTTCTGTAAGTCCCAGAGATTCTTTCTCTAGAAGCCTCAGGCGGATCTGGGAAGAGGCCAAACCTGCCACATACGCATCGCGGACCAGGAGCTCTGTGTGTTCACTCGCTGTTACCGCCGGGCAGTTGCAGTTTCGACCCAGGATCTGCAGGGTGTTATAAAACTCGTCCAACGATTCCCCCGGAAATTGCCATCGTGTGGCGAGCTGGTAGCAAGCAAAAACCTGGTTGGCGGGCCAGATGTAGACATCCTTCAGCGCGGCGATGGCACCGGTGAAACCGTCCTCGATAAGGGAGTAGACGTCAGGACTCACCCTGGAATAGAGGACCTGCATCTTTTGTTCGTCAGTCGGTGTGCCGGGGGCCGCTCGGAGGTAGCCCTCAAAGCATGCCATCCAGTGTTTGAAGATAGAGGCCGAGTTAGCTGCTTGGGGTGCGATGCGCAGGCACTCCGGGGTGATTCGAAGCTCCATGTTCCCACGTCGTTTTCTTCAATTTAAATTCTGCTTAATAAATTGTAGCACCGTCAATATGACGCGAGGCAGGTTGAGGTAATGTCAATTGAAGGCTTTATTAAGCAGAACTTTATCCCCAGCAGCGTGGTTACAGAATACAACTGCTGAGGGAAATGGAGGGAAAAACTGGGTTCTTATACCAGCATTTCTGGGTGGAGTCCAATAGGTGGCAGATCCTATCAGGACCTGGCATCCCTCCACCAATAGCCTGTCGACACGTGGTGTAACGTATTACCCCTAATACATACCACCACAGGTTGTAACTGAATTAGGAGGTGTGACCGATTTGGAGACCTTTGCTTCCAGAGGGAGCGCTGAAGAGTTACTGACCCAAATTCCCCCTCGATGCCTTCTATATTCAGAATACCTGCTTCCTCTGAACCATTTTAGACCTCATTATCAAGGCAGTTGAACGCAGGGTTCCCTTCTGGTTGTTGCCCTGCACTAGCGGTGGCCACCTCAGTGACCGGTAGTAAGACTTGTATGGGGATGAATTCCCTATTTCTGAGGTTGTCCAGGTGTTTCCTCATGACCTTATCCAGGACCTTCACTTGATTGGACACTGATCCCATTTTCTCCTTTTGACTCCAAGAACCCAGCTGCAGCCATCTCCAAAGTTTCTCACATAGACCAGATCTCCTGTCTTGAATATTCTTTTGGTTTTCGCAGTCATAATTCCTGTTTTGGTTGTCTTGTTGGGGCTCACCCTTCCTGCCCGGTTTGGGAATAAAGGCTCAGTTTCGTACAAAGCCCTCGTCTCTTTAACAGTTCTTCTAGGGCCATTCCTGTTGTAATAGTGGTCCTATAATCAAATAAAAACCATGATAATTTGGTCTCTATGGATGCTACTGGTTTTTTAATGCCAACTTCAAATGTCTGCACTGCCTGTTCTGCTAATCCATTTGATGGTGGGTGATGTGGTGCTGTTCTAATGTGTCTGATGCTAGTGGATTGCATGAAGCTTTGGAATTCACCACTGGTCATGCCATTGTTGGAAAGCAACTATAGACCGGTGAGCCTCACGTCTGTAGTGGGTAAAGTCTTGGAGGGGATGATAAGAGACAAGATTTATAATCACCTAGATAGGAATAATATGATCAGGGATAGTCAGCATGGCTTTGTAAAGGGTAGGTCATGCGTCACAAACCTTATCGAGTTCTTTGAGAAGGTGACTGAACAGGTAGACGAGGGTAGAGCAGTTGATGTGTATATGGATTTCAGTAAAGCGTTTGATAAGGTTCCCCACGGTAGGCTATTGCAGAAAATACGGAGGCTGGGGATTGAGGGTGATTTAGAGATGTGGATCAGAAATTGGCTAGCTGAAAGAAGACAGAGGGTGGCGGTTGATGGGAAATGTTCAGAATGGAGTTCAGTCACAAGTGGAGTACCACAAGGATCTGTTCTGGGGCCGTTGCTGTTTGTCATTTTTATCAATGACCTAGAGGAAGGCGCAGAAGGGTGGGTGAGTAAATTTGCAGATGACACTAAAGTCGGTGGTGTTGTCGACAGTGTGGAAGGATGTAGCAGGTTACAGAGGGACATAGATAAGCTGCAGAGCTGGGCTGAGAGGTGGCAAATGGAGTTTAATGTAGAGAAGTGTGAGGTGATTCACTTTGGAAGGAATAACAGGAATGTGGAATATTTGGCTAATGGTAAAGTTCTTGGAATTGTGGATGAGCAGAGGGATCTAGGTGTCCATGTACATAGATCCCTGAAAGTTGCCACCCAGGTTGATAGGGTTGCGAAGAAGGCCTATGGAGTGTTGGCCTTTATTGGTAGAGGGATTGAGTTCCGGAGTCAGGAGGTCATGTTGCAGCTGTACAAAACTCTGGTACGGCCGCATTTGGAGTATTGCGTACAGTTCTGGTCACCGCATTATAGGAAGGACGTGGAGGCTTTGGAGCGGGTGCAGAGGAGATTTACCAGGATGTTGCCTGGTATGGAGGGAAAATCTTATGAGGAAAGGCTGATGGACTTGAGGTTGTTTTCGTTGGAGAGAAGAAGGTTAAGAGGAGACTTAATAGAGGCATACAAAATGATCAGGGGGTTAGATAGGGTGGACAGTGAGAGCCTTCTCCCGCGGATGGAAATGGCTGGCACGAGGGGACATAGCTTTAAACTGAGGGGTAATAGATATAGGACAGAGGTCAGAGGTAGGTTCTTTACGCAAAGAGTGGTGAGGCCGTGGAATGCAACAGTAGTGAACTCGCCAACATTGAGGGCATTTAAAGGTTTATTGGATAAGCATATGGATGATAATGGCATAGTGTAGGTTAGATGGCTTTTGTTTCGGTGCAACATCATGGGCCGAAGGGCCTGTACTGCGCTGTATCGTTCTATGTTCTATGTTCTATGTTCTATCACGTACCCTTGCACCTGGGAGGCAACATACCAAACGTGAGTCTCTCTCGCTCCCACAAAATCTCCTATCTGTGCCCCTGACTATCGAGTCCCCAATTACTCATGCTCTGCTCCTCTCCCCCTTCCCTTCTGAGCAACAGGGACAGACTCCGTGCCAGAGGCCTGTACCCCATGGCTTACCCCTGGTAAGTCGTTCCCCCCCACAAGTATCCAAAGCGGTATACTTGTTACTCAATCGTAGCGTAGGAGGTCGTGGAGCCCATACACTATCTCCAACCATTTAGAGTGTAAATCTACCAGGATTAATAACATGGAACCCATAAAAGGCTGACAAAGTCCCTACACCCATGACCTTCTTGGCCACTCCCGTGGGTGTAGCGAGGCTGAAGGAGGGAGTTTCTGATTCTCCTGGCGTGAATCGCACTGCTTCGCCAAATCTGTGATGTCTGAATTGAGACCCTGACTAGGTTTTCCATTGTAGAGACCCCAGGGTGTAGTTCCATTAGTATCGAGGGCCACCCTGGGTGGCAGACAACGATCCAGGACTCTTAAAGAATGATACCGCCCTCAACACTGAGATCATCTTTCTTAGTCAGATAAGGTTTCATGTTGTCTGAGGCCCTCAGACTCCGCTGTTCAGAATCATAAGATTTGATTTTGCCAGTGTTGGGTCTTTTTACGTCCAGGCCTTGATTTGCTCTGCAGACATTGGTAAAGTCTCTAAAACATTTAGGGTCATCACGACCTCATCCAATACTGGCAAGGGAGCTGGGCTTGTGGACAGCAGGAGACAACTCAAGGCACTAGTGCGAGCTATTCACATTCCAGGGGGGTGCACTCAGAGATATCTAAAAGCTGCAAGTAACAAGGGCCCAACGCTCTATCTGGGTGGAGATTATAGTTGACCTAACCTCCTTAAAAAGTCCCAATAAGGGCTTGTGCTCAATCACTATTATGAAAGCCCTGCCATAGACGTACTGGTGAATTATGTTTTACAGCAAATACAACCGCCAAGCCCTCCTTCTCAATTTGAGAATACCTTCACTCGGCATTCGAGAAAGTCCTGGATGCATAGGCAATGTGCCTTTCTGTCTCATCCTGCTAATGGCATGAAAGTACTGCCCCAATCCCATAAGGGGAAGCTAACATGTCAGGATGAGTTCCTTTTTGGGGTCGAAATGGGCCAATAAATTGAATGACAGCAGCTGTTGTTTTACTTTCTTGAAGTCCTCCACCTGTGGTGCCTCCCAACACAGTAGTGTGTTTAGTGGAGACAGCAAGGAGGCCAAATTTGGGATAAACTTCACATAATAATTGACTAAGTTCAGAAAGGATTTCAATTCCATGGTGATTCATGGAGTTGGTGCTTCCCTGATGGACCACACCTTGTGCTCCACAGGATGTAGCCCTTTTTATCCATCGAATAGTCCAAATATGTCACAAATAGAAAGCACGGTAGCATAGTGGTTAGCACAGTTGCTTCACAGCTCCTGGGTCCCAGGTTCGATTCACGGCTTGGGTCACTGTCTGTGCGGAGTCTGCACTTTCTCCTCGTGTTTGCGTGGGTTTCCTCCGGGTGGTCCGGTTTCCTTCCACATTCCAAAAATGTGCAGGTTAGGTGGATTGGCCATGATAAATTGTCCTTAGTGTCCAAAAAAGGTTAGGTGGGGTTACGGGGATAGGGTGGAGATGTGGGGATAGGGTGGAGATGTGGGGAAGGGTGGAAGCATGGGCTTAGGTAAGGTGCTCTTTCCAAGGGCTGGTGCAGACTCGATGGGCCGAATGGCCTCCTTTTGCACTGTAAATTCTATGATTCTATGACTTCACTCACTCGGAAAATGCATTTTGCCCTTTTAAGATATACCCCAGGTTTCGAAAATCACTGCAAGACCTCTTCTAGGTTTGCCAGGTGCTCTCTCTCTGAAGTCCCCATCACCAAAATGTCATCCAAGTACATTGCCATTTTCGATAACCGTTGGAGTATGTTCCCCATGATCTGTTGGAATATGGTGCATGCTGACGTAATCCCGAAGCGAGTATACTCATATAGGCCCTTGTGCATGTTGATAGTAACGTATTTGTGGGAAGGCTCGTCTAATTAGAGTTGAAGATGAGCTTATTTCACATTTAACTTAGTGAACATCTGGCCACCTGCTAGCTTGGCATATAGGTCTGTTATTCAAGCATGGGGTACCTATCCGGTTCGGAAACCCAATTAACCATACGCTTATATTCTCCACAAAGGCGGACCACTTTGTCCGGCTTAAGGACAGGGACAGGGACGGGGCCCACTCTGCGAATTGCATGGGTCTTATTATACCTAGGTTTTCCAGGTTCCCAAGCTCGATTTCTACCTTCTTCAACAGGGAATATGGAACCGGTCTTGCTCTAAAGTATTTAGGCGTAGCATTGGGGTGAACAGAAATTTGGCTCTTGCTGCTTTTGTTTTTCCAAGGCCCTCCTGGGAAATTTCAGGGTATTTGCTGTTGACTTTGTACAGCCCTTCCACTCCCAATCTGAAAATCTCTAGCAAGTTCAGCCCTATCCGCTGGAGTCAACCTCTCCCCATAAGATTTGGTCCCTGGCCCCACACAATGACGAGTGGAACTCAGGCTGATTGCTTCCTGTAGGTCACTTGGGTCATTGTTGTGCCTAAATCCGTAAGGTTCCCCCATGTAGGTGACTAGTCTAGCCCTATTGTCTTCCAAACTCAAGGGTTGGATACCAGTTTGGAGGTAATCAAATGCCTACTTTCCAATGACAGAGACAGCAACCCCCCTGTCCACCTCCATTTCCAATGGATGACCATTTACCAGCAGTTCTGTCATTTGTTATCCTGGGCTAGCACACAATTATTTCCAACCCCACTTGACCGGAGTCGCAACACATGCAAAATTAGAAAATTAATTTTTAGAAAATACCCAAAGTCTTTGGTCGTTGGCTGCCCAATAATTACAGTCATCTGGTTTGTAAATTTAAACACAAACTACGAGTAAATAGGCAGCAAATCATAACCCCCCCCCCCCCTTTAACTCATTCCCACCCTCTACACACACACACAAGACAGACAAACACAGAAGGGAAGAGGGTTGTGAAGAAAAATGAAAAAGATAAAAGTCTCTGTTTCAGATGGATGTCTTCCAGTACACCTTTCCTCAGTCTATGCTTTCAGTTGGATCATTTTGCTTCAAATCTGTACTGGTTTTCACTGAAGCTTCATCCGGATCTCAAGAACCTCGTTGCAGCTTCAGAAAACAGCAGCTAGGCAGCATTTCTGAAAAAAGATAGATGGAGAGATAGAGGATGACAGAGACAAACAGCAGCTCACGGCTTCTCCTCTTAGCAACCAGGATCCAATATTCACTTCCGTGGTCCTCTGAAAGTTATCCCACATGGGTAGGACCCAATCACCGCCTGTCGTCAGGCAGAATACGGCTTTTGGGCAATTTGTTGGCCACCCGCTAGCCAATCGAACCAAATCCCTCCAATCTCTCAGGTACCAGAAATACTGAATTCTGTTGTTCAAAAGCTGAATCTCCATTCGCACAGTGTACTATTTGTCACCTTTTGATTTCCTCACTTCCTCTGCTCGATTTAAAGATACATGCCTCTTAAATATCCATGAATCAAAATGATAACCAGAAAGTAAAAGAAATGAGGAATAAGGGAATCACTGGGAAGGGCCCTTACACATTATTGGGTTGACTTTGGTCATGATGATCCAGTTTAATTGCATTGTTTCTATATCTAGGAGTGGATATAGCTGCATGGTATGGGCCTCTGCTGGCCTTGGCTTCTTCCTTGAATAATATGCATATTACCTAATCCTATAGCTTTGCTTGGATGTGCCCTTTTACAGTGCTTACAAGTAGTCCATCATCTGACATCTGCAACCTTCCGGAGAGGGTTCCCTAGCATCCTTTCGTCTGTCATAATATTTCCTTGACTGCCAGGGGATGGGAGCTGCTTTGGTGATGGACTACTTACACAGGCTCCCTAAGTTGAGAAATGGTCATTTTTACATGAGGCCGCTCCCCATAATAATGATAATCGCTTATTGACACAAGTAGGCTTCAATTAAGTTACTGTGAAAAACCCTTAGTCGCCACATTCTGGCGGCTGTTCAGGGAGGCCGGTACAGGAATTGAACCCGCGCTGTTGCCTTCATTACAAGCCAGCTGTTTAGCCCACTGTTTAGCCCCTAACTAACTGTAGCCCCTAACTATACACTGTGATAACCAGCTCATAACTAAAGGGCATTGCTGTCTGATGACCCTTGCATCGCCTGAACACCTTTTTCTGAATTCTTTAGTGTTGGGGCTATGTCAATTACTTTTTATAGATCCAGATTGGGCTCTGCCAGTATTTGTTTTGAGTTGTCTCATTGTTTATCCGCACAGCAATCTGTCTTTAAATATCTTGTTTAGGGATGGGCCAAATTCAGCGTTCTACCAGTTTCCACAATCTGGTAAAAGAATTCAGTGACAGGTTCCCCTGGGATTCTCCCTGGGGCATTGAAGCAGTATCTCTGGAGGATGATAGACCTTCAGTTCACAGTGATTTTGCACTAGGTCTACAAGCTCGTCCAAGTTTCGAGTCCGGGCATCTGGATAGGTCAGGCTTTTAATTAGGCTAAATGTCGTGGCCCCGTATTGGGTGTTATCACTTAGGGGCCACTTTCTGCTTCTCATCTCCCACAATGTTATTAGCCTGGAAGAAGTAACGCATGCACTCTGTGTATTTCGCCCACTCTTCTATGTTAACACCATAGGGTGTGAGTTTACCGAAGAGAGACATTTTCTTTCATAGCGGAGAAGCCACGCATTTTTGATTCGGAAGGTTGCTTGGAAAAACATGTGTTTACTCCTCGTCGCTAATGTAATAACTTCTCCAAGGCCAGTCCTCCAACATTTAATTTATTTATTTCAGTAATGAAAAAAGGCCGCTGCCATGGCTTACATGCGTCCAAGCCCAGGGACCTACGGAGGTGTTGGTCCAGTTAGAACAGTGGGTTTTAAGCTCCTCCCATACATTTCCTACGGAGCGAGCAACTGTCCACTTAATAGGGTAATTCATATTCCGCAAAGCCCACAGGGAGATCTATTTACGCTCCCTCGTGTCCTTCGTGGCCACCACACCAACCAACCGAGCACAAACACAATTGCCTTGATCATAGCCTGACCAATAAGCAGTAAGATCCCTCCTGTTTTTTATTCTTCATTATATATGCACCTCTTGCACCTGTTCCAGTCTTTTCACCAGTTGACGGGCAGAGCATACTGCCTGAAATGTTGACGTTTACCAGTCCTTCAAAATAACTCGTTTAAGGTCACAATTGTTCTTGACAGTGCAAAGTTTAACTGTAAAAATTGTTTTATTCAAGGTTGCTGATCTTACCATGAAAACCTTTAAAAAAAGTTTAATTTCTGTGCTATTGGCAAAGGTGAACTTGATCGCCTTTTGGCTCTCCATTTCAATTCTCACTCCCATCCCCACTTTGACGTTTCCACGTTTGCCTTTTGTCAATGCTCAACCAAGTTTATTCCAAACATCATGAGAAGTATCTGAAATTACTCATGGAACTGTGCGGTCCTCTGGTGGTCCTTAGGAACTATAGATCTCAGTCATCTATTCACCTTATTGTCACCTCTCCCGCTCCCTTTTGGAGTTTAATGTGTGTTGTGTGTGCAAGAAGCATTCCAACTAAGGGCAGATTTTACACATTCACAATGTGTTACCATAACACCCAATATTTCTAACATTATTTTTCTTTCACTAAGCTTTTCCTTTAATCCTCCCTCCTCTCCTGAAGGCAGATATTCATTTCAAAACCAGTAAAACTGCATCCCAGCAGCTCTCCAATATTATCTTCAAGCGTCATTCAGTTCTTGTGAACACAGATCAAAAGTTTGAATTTTCTACCTGCTGCTATTATGGCAGTCAGTTGTGTTCGGGCAAACAAAGAGGGGGAAATTGGGTGGAATTCTTCCAACTGCCGCCCATGGTGGGTTTGGTGGTGGCTGGGTGCAGAGAATCTGCTGGGAGCCAAAATGTTCGGAACCCATCAACATAAAATTACTTTACAATTCTCCCAATGGTGGGTTAATGAAACTGTGCCAAGTTTAGGGCTCAATGTCAAGATACACTTCCATTGTTGCTCTCCGTTCATACAACATCACGTTTTAAGTGCTGTGGGATATAATACAGATGTCAGGGTTACCAGAAGGCATCGGCATCACAATAGTTACAATTGCCATGAAATCACCAATCATATGGTGGCACGGTGGCGCAGTAGTTAGCACTACTGTCTCACGGCATTAACGACCTGGGTTCGATCCTGGCACCGGGTCACTGCCTGTGTGGAGTTTGCACATTCTCCCGTGTCTGCGTGGGTCTCACCCCCACAACCCAAAGTTGTGCAGGGTAGGTGGATTGGCCATTCTAAATTGCCCTGAATTGGAAAAAAGATAATTGGGTACTCTAACTTTTTTTAGAAAGGTCACCAAGCATATATACAGGTCTCAGCACATATACGTGGCAGGGAAGTCAATTAGAGAGCTGTACCATGAGCTACTTGGACAGAAAATCTGCAACATTAGCAGCAAGAGACGAGGTTAGCTACTTATGTTTGTTGACTCTGGTTTCTTCCAGTCCAGTACAGACTTTGGCAGAATTCTCCCATGTCCCCAGTGGCGAGTAGCGGGCAGCGTAGTGGAGGGGCGGGTGAGGGGGAAGAAACAGCTTCACACTACTGTGAAGTTCCTGTGGGATCTTCCACTGCGCTCGCAATGGCGAATCAAGTAACGCACAGACGGTCGGCGTGAAACTGATTTGCAACTTTCTGCTAATGGGATGCAGATAGTTGTCCGAACGGAATCCTCCTCCCATGCCCGATTCTCAGCGATGCCAGCAGGAAAACAAGTCTGGAACAAGTCTCCAATACAAGTCTGGAAAAACGTGGCATGCAGAAGTCAGGACTTATGTGAAGAATGCCTAGTGCTGCCTCCGGAGTTTGTGATGGAGACCACTAGCGACCTTGGACCCTGTAACATCACAGCAGTGGGTGAGGGGGATCATTTATCAGATAGATCTTCCAGCTTCAGTGTTATCGAGGAGATCCATCTTACGGTCTGAGAGTGTTCCTGGAGGTCCATTTTGTTTTTGCAATGGTGCGTCAGTGATGTTGCTCATCTTTTTAATATGGCACCCACAATTAGGCGGCATGGTGGCACAGTGTTTAGCACTGCTGTCTCATAGCTTCAGGGTCCCAGGTTCAATTCCGGCCTCGGGTGACTGTCTGTGCGGAGTTTGCACTTTCTCCCCATGCCTGTGTGGGTGCTCCGGTTTCCTCCCACAGTCCAAAGATGTGCGGGTCAGGTGGATTGGCCACACTAAATTTTCCTTAGTGTCCAAAAGGATAGGTTGGGCTACTGGGTTACGAGGATAGGGTGGAAGCCTGGGCTTAAGTAGGGTGCTCTTTCCAAGGGCCGGTGCAGACTCGATGGGCCGAATGGCCTCCTTCTGCACTGTAAATTCTATGATTCACCCAGATAGGGGCAGCACGGTAGCATTGTGGATAGCATAACTGCTTCACAGCTCCAGGGTCCCAGGTTTGATTCCGGCTTGGGTCACTGTCTGTGCGGAGTCTGCACGTCCTCCCCGTGTGTGCGTGGGTTTCCTCCGGGTGCTCCAGTTTCCTCCCACAGTCCAAAGATGTGCAAATTAGGTGGATTAGCCATGATAAATTGCCCTCAGTGTCCAAAATTGCCCTTCATGTTGGGTGGGGTTACTGGGTTATGGGGATAGGATGGAGGTGTTGACCTTGGGTAGGGTGCTCTTTCCAAGACCCGGTGCAGACCCGATGGGCTGAATGGCCTCCTTCTGCACTGTAAATTCTATGATATGATGGAGGGTTGCCACAATCAAGCTTATCCCGCCACAGAATATGGCACATGGTGACACAGTGGTTAGCACTGCTGCCTAACAGCATCAGGGACACGGGTTCAATTCCAACCTTGGCTGACTGTGTGGAGTTTGTATATTCTCCCTGTGTCTGCGTGGGTTTTCTCTGGGTGTTCCGGTTTCCTCTCACAGTCCAAAGATGTGCGGTTCAGGCGGATTGGCCATGCTAAATTGCCTATAGTGTTCAAGGTTAGGTGGGGATGTGGGGTTACAGGGATAGGGTGGGGGAGTGGGTCTAGGTAGGGTGCCTTTCAGCAGATGTAGACATGAGGGACCGAATACCCTCCTTCTGCACTGTAGAGATTCTATGATTCTAAACCCCATACGCATATTAATGAAGTTGGGGCCAGAAGATATGACATGATTTTCCGTCAGCCTTTGCAACGGGACACACTCCCTGTCTCTGCCCCTGCCCCTGTCCCACCACGAGACTTCATCCCAGATGCGAGAATTCCACCCATTATCCACTTTTCGTTCCCCCTATCAACCAATATGTTGAACAGGTTTGGTGAGAATGATGGGAGTCAAATTAGTCAATGTTAGAAGTGTGACATGGGCTCATAATAATAATAACAATCTCTTATTGTCACAAGTAGGCTTCAATGAAGTTACTGTGAAAAGCCCCTAGTCGCCACATTCCAGTGCTTGTTCGGGGAGGCCGGTACGGGAATTGAACCCATGCTGCTGGTCTTGTTCGGCATTACAAGCTAGCTGTCTTAGCCCAATGTGCTAAACCAGCCCCTCATATTGATTTGGCAACTTGAGCTAATAGTGTCCAATTTTCTTTCTATCAAAGTAAATGGAAAACAATATCTAGCAATTGTGTCAGATATGTCACCCTTGTACTGGCACGTACCTTTTTCACTGACAGAGCATCACTAAGAATGTTCTTGAATGACTCACTAGCAAACGTATTGCAAATCTACAATGATAGAAAAGTGACCAATATTGCAGTGCTGTGTCCAAAATACATCTTTCAACTGATCTAGTATTACAAGAGACTAACCCTGTTGTATATGTGACTATGTTTGGGAGTGAACAAGAATGGGGCCCACCAGAGGGAATGAATGGCCCCTGCCCATTGCTTGAGTGCAGCCTTTAACACCCCGATGTTCTTATGGACAAGGGGAATAAGCATGGTCTCTTCATAAAAGTCAAAGGCTTATCATGTTTTGAACTGTCTCTCAATTTGCACATTCCTGTTATTCTGTGCAATTTTACTATGCAAGTAGGAAATTGGTCTTGACACAGCATATGATGGATGCAAACTTACGCTGGATGCCACCAGCTAACAAGTATCTGTAATTAGGCTGTATTACAGTGCTTTTACCTGTCAAGTCCCACACAAATACGTTAATGCTTTCAATTGTTAGTTGAAGCTATAATGCATGCCCTATCCATGCAAACAATAGTCATGACAAATTCTGAAATATTGTATTGACTAGAATAAATGTGCAAAGGGTTATCCTACAAAACTGTACTGGCTGAATACATGGATCATGCACGTGGTCAATGGAACTGTGAGAAGGCACAAATTAGCATTTAAATGAGTGCAATCTTCAACTCATCATGTGGGCAGTTTAAACATCATTGAGTCTGGCTGCGACCTGCCCACGATGCTGCTTTGCTGTCCTCTGGAGACGGTGCCCTGAGTAATGAACATTGCAGTATTTCTCACAGCTATCTCATGGGCACCACCTCCACTTTGCAACCATTAAGTAAACATTGAAGTATTGTGAACCTCCAGGAGTTTGCAACAGACTTGCTTTCCAGCCTTTATACTTCTTGTACTAGCAAATAAGTTGAAAATTAGGACCTTGAAGGTAGTTATCCGAGTTGAAAATTAGGACCTCAAAGGTAGTTATCTAAGTTGAAAATTAGCACCTCAAATGTAATGATCTCAGGATTAGAATCGGTGCCACGTGCTAGTCAGAGTAGAGATAGGATACATCAGATGAATGCATGGCCGAAGAGATGGCGTAAGGAGTAGGGTTTCAATTTCTGGGGCATTGGGACTGGTTTTGGGGAAGGTGGGGCTAATATAAACTTGACGGGTTACACCTGGGCAGGACGTGGCTTACAAGTGAAATTAGAGTTAATACCAAATCCAAGGAAAGCATACAAATGGGCCAGAACAAACAGCAGACCTGAAGATTGAGACAGTTTAGAATTCAGCAAAGGAGGTCAGAAGGATTGATTAAGAAGGGGGAAATAGGGTCTGAGAGTAAGCGTGCAGGGTACATAAAAATTGATTGTAAAAGCTTCTATAGATATGTGAAGAGAAAAAGAGTGATAAAGGCAAATGTGAAAATGAAAATGAAATGAAAATTGCTTATTGTCACAAGTAGGCTTCAAATGAAGTTACTGTGAAAAACCCCTGTCACCACATTCCAGCGCAGCTGGTATGGGAATTGAACCATGCTGCTGGCCTGCTTTGGTCTGCTTTCAAAGCCAGCGAATTAGCCCTGTGCTAAACAGCCCCTGTATAATAATCGCTTATTGTCACAAGTAGGCTTCAATGAAGTTACTGTGAAAAAACCCTCGTCGCCACATTCCAGCACCTGTTTGGGGAGGCCGGTCCAGGAATTGAACCAGTGCTGCTGGCATTGTTCTGCATAACAAGCCAGCAGTTTAGCCCACTGTGCTAAACCAGCCCCTGTATAGTCAGAAACAGGGGAATTTATAATTAGGAACAAAGAAATGGCTGAACAACTAAATGCATACATTTCTATAGGCCACACCTGGAGTATTGTGTTCAGTATTGGTCTCCTTACCTGAGAAAGGACGTACTGGCACTGGAGGGTGTGCAGAGGAGATTCACGAGGTTAATCCCAGATCTGAAGGCGTTGGATTATGAGGAGAGGTTGAGTAGACTGGGACTGCACTCGTTGGAATTTAGAAGGATGCGGGGGGGATCTTATAGAAACATATAAAATTATGAAGGGAATAGATAGGATAGATGCGGGCAGGTTGTTTCCACTGGCGGGTGAAAGCAGAACTAGGGGGCATAGCCTCAAAATAAGGGGAAGTAGATTTAGGACTGCACGGGAGCATCATGGTTAGCACAATTGCTTCACAGCGCCAGGGTCCCAGGTTCAATTCCCGGCTTCGGTCACTTTCTGTGCGGAGTCTGCACGTTCTCCCCGTGTGTGCGTGGGTTTCCTCCGGGTGCTCCGGTTTCCTCCCACAGTCCAAAGGTGTGCAGGTTAGGTGGATTGACCATCCTAAATTGCCCTTCATGTCCAAAATTGCCCTTCGGGTTGGGTGGGGTTAGTGGGTTATGGGGATAGGGTGGTAGGGTGCTCTTTCCAAGAGCTGGTGCAGACTCGATGGGCTGAATGGCCTCCTTCTGTACTGTAAATTCTATGACTGAGCTTAGGAGGAACTTCTTCACCCAAAGGGTTGTGACTCTATGGAATTCCTTGTCCAGTGAAGTAGTTGAGGCTCCTTCATTAAATGTTTTTAAGATAAAGATAGATAGTTTTTTGAAGAATAAAGGGATTAAGGGTTATGGTGTTCGGGCTGGAAAGTGGAGCTGAGTCCACAAAAGATCAGCCATGATCTCATTGAGTGGCGGAGCAGGCTCGAGGGGCCAGATGGCCTACTCCTGCTCCTAGTCCTTATGTTCTTATACATTGGTTCTGTCTTCACAAAGGAAGACACAAATAATGCACTGGACATATTGAGGAACATCGCTTTAGTGAGAGGAAGGGACTAAAGGTAATCAATCTTAGCAGGGAAATGATATTTGAGAAATTGATGAGATTGAAGGTCGATAAATCCACGGGGCCTGATCATCTACATCCCAGAGTACCTTGGGAAGTGGCCCTGGAAACAATGGGTGTATTGGTGGTCATCTTCCAAGATTCTATAGACACTGAAACAGTTCCTACAGATTGGGGGGTAGCTAATGTAACTTCACTATTTAAAAAGGAAAGTTAAAGAGTAAATTGGGAATTATAGACCAGTCAGCCTGATGTTGGTAGTGGGGAAAACACTAAAGTCCATTGTAAAATATTTAATAGCAGATCACTTAGAAAACAGTGGTAAGGTTGGACACAGTCAGCATGGACTTACGAAAGGGAAATCATGCTTGTAAAATCTACTGAATTCTTTCAGGATGTAACCAGTAGATTTGATGTGGTTCACTTTGACTTTCAGAAGGCTTTCGACAAAGTCCCACAGAAGAGATTAGTGTGTAAAATTAAAGTGCATCGGATTGGGGCCAGTGTATAGCGATGGACAGAAAACAGTTTCGCAGACAGGAAACAAGAGTAGGAATAAATGGGTCTTATTCCAAATGGCAGGCAGTGACTAGTGGGATACTGCAGGGATCATTGCTCGGACCCCAGTTATTCATAATATATATTAATGATTTAGATGAGGGAACTAAATGTAACCAGCGGGATTCTCCCTTCTGGGGACTAAATCCCCATGCCGGCGGGAGAACCGGCGCCAACCACTCCAGCGTCAACAACCCCCGAAATTGCGGAATTTTCCGCACTTCCGGGGGCCAGGTGGACGGCGGAGGGGTTGGCACCGCTCAAGCCGGCGCCGAAGGGACTGCACGAGTTTGCGCATGCGCCGAAGGGCCGGTGTGATCCCGAGCAAGCGCAGAGCCGCTGGCGTGGTTCCTCGCATGTGCAGACCGGCCGGCGTATTTTGCCGCATGGTGGTTCTCTTCTCTGCGCCAGCCATGGCGTATCCCTACAGGGGCCAGCGCAGAAGAAAGGAGTGCCCCCACGGCACAGGCCCGCCCACAGATCGGTGAGCCCCGATCGTGGGCCAGGCCACCGTGGGGCCCTCCCCCACGGGTCGGATCCCCCCGCGCCTCCCCCAAGCACCGCCCCCACCGACTTACCTGCCAGGTCACGCCGTATGGGACCGTACGTAACCCACAACGGTGGGACTGGCCCAAAACAGACGGCCGCTCGGCCCACCGGGGCCCGGATAATTTCCGGGAGGGGCCGGTGCCAAAAACCCGCGCCGGAGAATACGGCAACCGCCATCGGGGCAGGATTTAGGCCGCCCCTCGGGGATTCTCCGACACGGCAGAGGATCGGTGAATCCCGCCCAACATCTCCAAATTTGGAGATGACACAAAGCTGTGTGGGAGGGTGAGCTGTGAGGAAGATGCAGAGATAATTCAGTGTGATTGAGACAAGTTGAGTGAGTGGGTAAAAGCATGGCAGATGCGGAATAATATGGATAAATGTGAGGTTATCCAATTTAGTAGCAAAAACAGAAAGACAGATTATTATCTGAATGGCTATAGATTGAGAGATGGGAATGTGCAACGAAACCTGGGTGTCCTTGTACACCAGTCACTGAAGGTAAACGTGCAGGTCCAGCAGGCAGTAAAGAAGGCAAATGGTATGTTGGCCTTCATAGCGAGAGGATTTGAGTACAAGAGCAGAGATGTCCTGCTGCAATTATACAGGATCTTGGTTAGATGACAGCTGGAATATTGTGTGCAGTTTTGGTCTCCTTATCTGTGAAAGGAGGTTCTTGCTATCGAGCCAATGCAGCACTGGTTTACCAGAGTGATTCCAAGGATGGCGGGACTGACGAATGAGGAGAGATTGAGTCAGTTAGGATTGCTGTTGCTGGAGTTTAGATTACTGAATGGGGAATCTCATAGAAACCTATAAAATTCTAACAGGACTAAACAGGATAGTTGCAGGAAGGATATCCCGAATAGTGGGGCTGTCCAGAACCAGGGGTCACAGTCTAAGGATTTGGAGTAAACTATTTAGGGCTGAGATGAGAAGACATTTATTCACCCAGAGTGGTGAGCCTGTGGAATTCGTGTCCACAGAAAGCAGTTGAGGCCAAAGCATTTTATGTTTTTAAGAAGGAGTTAGATATAGCTCTTGATGCACTATCAATTACGACGAGACGAGAGTAGAGAGTAATCGAGGCTTTATTACACAGAGATGCGTGGCCTCCGACAGCTGCTGACAAATGGCTGCCGTTCGGAGAGCACACACATTTATACTCCGCCTACTGGGCAGAGCCAGCATGCAGGGATCTACCCCCGTACTTGTAGTACAGGGGCCTTACCGTAATACCCTCGTATGCAGTGCAGTATATACAATATAATACAACAGTGGTGACTACCACATTCACCCCCTGTTAAAAATGAGTCCAGCGGGGGTGGTGGAAAACTATTTACAGACAGATTGTCATTAAAATATCAGAGAAGCTTACAAATTTAGACGGTCGGGTGCCTTGATCCGTCGTTGTTGCGCCGCAGTGCTGGTGGCGAGTCAGGCGTCGGCTCCGTCGTCGGTGACTCCGGGAGTGTGTCGACATCCTCTTCATCCCCGGGTGGGACCAAGGGGAGGATGGGTCGTCCTGGAGCGGGGGCTGTGGTTGGGTGCGCTGGGGGAAGGGAGGGTGGCGCTGGGGCAGAGGGGGGGGGGGAATGTGAGGGGACCCAGCTGGTGCCAGGTCCCTGAGGGAGACTGTGTCTTGACGGCCGTCGGGGTACACGATGTAGGCGTACTGCGGGTTTGCTGTACCCTCTCAACCAACGGGTCCGCCTTGTGGAGCCGCACGTGCTTGTGGAGGAGAATGGCTCCTGGAGCTGCCAGCCATGTTGGGATCGAAACCCCGGAGGTGGACTTCCTGGGGAAGGCAAAGAGACGTTCATGGGCGGTTTTGTTAGTCGCCGTGCACAGGAGCGACCGAATGGAGTGAAGTGCATCGGGGAGGACCTCCTGCCAGCGGGAGGCCGGGAGATTTCTGGACCGTAGGGCCAGCTGGACGGCCTTCCAGACCGTCCCATTCTCCCGCTCCACCTGTCCGTTTCCCCGGGGGTTGTAGCTGGTCGTCCTGCTCGAGGCAATGCCCCTGTTGAGCAGGTACTGGCGCAGCTCATTGCTCATAAATGAGGATCCCCGGTCACTGTGGACGTAGGCGGGGAAACCAAACAGAGCAAAGATGGTGTTGAGGGCTTTGATGACGGTGGCAGATGTCATATCGGGGCATGGGATGGCGAAGGGGAATCTGGAATATTCGTCGACCAGATTCAGAAAGTACGTGTTGCGGTCGGTGGAGGGGAGGGGCCCTTTGAAGTCCACAATGAGGCATTCAAAGGGGCGGGAGGCCTTTACCAGGCGTGCACGGTCTGGCCAGTAGAAGTGCGGTTTACACTCCGCGCAGACCTGGCAGTCAAAGAATCATAGAATCATAGAATCATAGAAGTTTACAGCATGGAAACAGGCCCTTCGGCCCAACCAGTCCATGCCGCCCAGTGTTTACCATTAAGCTAGTCCCAGTTGCCCGCACTTGGCCCATAACCCTCTATACCCATCTTACCCATGTAACTATCTAAATGCTTTTTAAAAGACACAATTGTACCCGCCTCTACTACTACCTCTGACAGCACATTCCAGACACTCACTATCCTCTGAGTGAAGAAATTGCCCCTCTGGGCCCTTCTGAATCTCTCCCCTCTCACCTTAAACCTATGCCCTCTAGTTTTAGACTCCCCTACCTTTGGGAAAAGATGTTGACTATCTACCTTATCTGTGCCCCTCATTATTTTATAGACCTCTATAAGATCACCCCTAAGCCTCCTACGCTCCAGGGAAAAAAGTCCCAGTCTATCCAGCCTCTCCTTGTAACTCAAACCATCAAGTCCCGGTAACATCCTAGTAAATCTTTTCTGCACTCTTTCTAGTTTAATAATATCCTTTCTATAATAGGGTGACCAGAACTGCACACAGTATTCCAAGTGTGGCCGTACCAATGTCTTCTACAACTTCAACAAGACGTCCCAACTCCTGTAATCAATGTTCTGACCAATGAAACCAAGCATGCCGAATGCCTTCTTCACCACCCTGTCCACCTGCGACTCCACCTTCAAGGAGCTATGAACCTGTACTCCTAGATCTCTTTGTTCTATAACTCTCCCCAACGCCATACCATTAACTGAGTAGGTCCTGGCCTGATTCGATCTGCCAAAATGCATCACCTCACATTTATCTAAATTAAACTCCATCTGCCATTCGTCGGCCCACTGGCCTAATTGATCAAGATCCCATTGCAATCCTAGATAACCTTCTTCACTATCCACTGTGCCACCAATCTTGGTGTCATCTGCAAACTTACTAACCATGCCTCCTAAATTCTCATCCAAATCATTAATATAAATCACAAATAACAGTGGACCCAGTCTCTGGTGACAGCCCTGACTTCCTCGATGGAGTAGGGCAGATTGCGGGCCTTAATGAAGTGATAAAAACGAGTGACCCCTGGGTGACAGAGATCGTCGTGCAGGGTCCGGAGTCGGCCCACTTGTGCACTGGCACATGTACCTCGGGACAGGGCATAGGGGGGCTCGTTGAGCTTACCGAGGCGATACAAAATCTGGTAATTAAAGGTGGAGAGCTCGATCCTCCACCACAATATCTTATTTTTTATCTTACCCCGCTGTATGTTGTTAAACATGAAGGCAATGACCGTTAGTCTGTGAGGAGAGTGAATCTCCTGCCGGCCAGGTAATGCCTCCAGTGCCGCACAGCTTCAACGATAGCTTGGGCCTCCTTTTCGACAGAGGAGTGCCGAATTTCAGAGGCATGGAGGGTGTGTGAAAAGAATGCCACGGGCCTGCCTGCCTGGTTGAGGGTGCCGGCCAGAGCGACATCTGATGCATCGCTCTCGACTTGGAAGGAGAGCGTCTCGTCGACCGTGTGAATCACGGCCTTGGCGATGTCGGCCTTGATACGGTTGAAGGCCTGGTGAGCCTCGGCCGTCAGTGGGAAACCTGTGGAGTGGATGAGTGGGCGGGCCTTGTCCGCAAAGTTGGGGACCCACTGGGCGTAGTACGAAGAGAACCCCAGGCATCGTTTGAGGGCCTTAGGGCATTGGGGAAGGGGGAGATCCATGAGGGGGCGCATGCGATTGGTGTCAGGCCCTAGAACTCTGTTCTGAACCACATAGCCGAGGATGGCTAATCGGTTCGTGCTGAACACACATGTCTCCTTGTTGTAGGTTAGGTTGAGGAGTTTGGCGGTGTGGAGAAATCTGGAAAGGTTAACGTCATGGTACAGGTCGTGACCGCAGATGGTGATGTTATCCTGGTGCGGGAAAGTGGCCCGCAGTCCGTAGCGGTCAACCATTCGATCCATCTCCCATTGGAAGACCGAGACCCCGTTAGTGACGCCAAAGGGAACCCTGAGGAAATGATAAAGGCGGCCGTCCGCTTCAAACGCGGTGTACGGGCGGTCAGCCTTGCGAATGGGGAGCTGATGATAGGCAGATTTCAGGTCCACTGTCGAGAAGACGCGGTACTGTGCAATCTGATTGACCATATCAGATATGTGTGGGAAAGGGTTCACGTCGAGCTGCGTGTACCGATTGATGGTCTGACTGTAGTCAACAACCATCCCGTTTTTCTCCCCCGTTTTCACCACTCCCACTTGGGCTCTCCAGGGGCTGTTGCTGGCCTCGATGATACCTTCCCGCAGCAGCCGCTGGACATCAGACCTGATGAAGGTCCTGTCCTGGGCGCTGTACCGTCTGCTCCTGGTGGCGACGGGTTTGCAATCCAGGGTGAGATTTGCAAACAGAGAAGTCGGGTCGATCTTAAGGGTTGTGAGGCCGCATACAGTAAGGGGTGGTAGGGACCCACCAAATTTCAGGGTTAGGCTCTGGAGGTTGTCCTGGAGGTCCAGGCCGAGTAGCTAGGCAGCGCAGAGGTTGGGGAGGACGGAGAGCCGGAAACCGCTGAACTCTGGATGGTGAGGGTGGTGATGCAGTACCCCCGGATCTCCACGGAGTGAGATCCGGAGGCCAGGGAGATTCTTTGGTTAATGGGGTGTACCGCGAGAGAGCAGCGCCTTACTGTATCAGGGTGGATGAAGCTGTCAGTGCTCCCGGAGTCCAGAAGGCAGGATATCTCATGCCCGTCGACCTTCACCTTTGTTGACGGGTCGCGAGGTTGTGCGGTCGGGACTGGTCGATCGTGACGGAGGCGAGACGCGGCTGGCCGTCGGCGGTTGCAGGCGATGAGCAGCCCGATGAGGTGCCCGATGGGCAGAGGTCCTGAGGCGGGGAAGATGGCGGCGCCCTCGGGCTGCACGTGTCCTGGGGCAGGCAAGATGGCTCCGCCCATTGGTTGTGAGCAAAGCAAGATGGCGGCGCCCACGGGCCACACGTGTTGTGAGGGGAGCAAGATGGCAGTGCCCACGGGCCGCACGTGGTCTGAGGCGAGGAAGATGGTGGCGCCCACTGGCTGTACGTGGGGATGCAGGGACAATAGCGGCGATTGAGCGGGCCTGGCACACTGCAGCAAAATGTTCTTTCTTGCCGCAGGCCATGCAGGCCATGCAGAGCGTGCTCCGCGCCGGGTAGCGCTGCCGGGGGTGTTTTGTCTGTCCGCAGAAGTAGCACTTGGGTCCCCCGGGGTTGGTTGGCTGCCGCACGGCGCAGGCGTGGGGTTTGCTGGAGGCGGTCGCTAATGGGGTGGCCGCTGGCAGGGTCCACGATGCCCAGGAGGGGCGGGCCGTGCGGTCGGGGGCATACGCCTGTACGTTGCGTGAGGCGACTGTGAGCGAGAGCGCGAGTTTCTTGGTCACCGTGAGGTCAAGCGTAGCCCCTTCTAAGAGGCGCAGGCGGATGTAGGCCAACCCTATGCCCGTAATGAACGCATCTCTCATTAGCAGGTTAGAATGTTCAACGGCCGAAACGGCCTGGCAATCAGTCTCTCACCAGGGCGAGCAGGGCACGCCAGAAATCTTCCACAGACTCACCGGGAAGTTGGTGCCGTGTGGACAGGAGGTGCCTGGCGTAGATTTTGTTGGTCTGCTGAGTGTAGTTCTCCTTCAGTAGCGCCATGGCCTCTGTATAGGTAGGCACGTCCTGGATGAGGGGAAAGACATCGGAGCTCAGCTGCGTGTTCAGAATCTGGAGCTTCTGTGCTTCTGGGATTGGGTCTGTCAGATCCGATGTATGCTTCAAAGCAAGTTAGCCAATGTGCAAAGTCCTTTTTGGTATTGTCTGCTTGAGGATGCAGCTGCAGGCAATCTGGCTTGATCCGGAGATTCACCTTTATAAAATCTCTGTGTAATAAATTGATGCACTATCAATTACAACGAGACGAGAGTAGAGAGTAATCGAGGCTTTATTACACAGAGGTGTGTGGCCTCCTACAGCTGCTGCCGAAATGGCTGCAGTTCGGAGAGCACACACATTTATACTCCGTCTACTGGGCAGAGCCAGCAGGCAGGGATCGACCCCCGTACCTGTAGTACAGGGGCCTTACTGTAATACCCTCGTATGCAGTGCAGTATATACAATATAATACAACAGTGGTGACTACCACAGCACTTGTGGCTAAAGGGACCAAAGGATATGAGGGGGAAGCGGGAACAGGTCACTGAGTTGAATGATCAGCCATATTATCCAATGATGCGGATGATCCAATATCATGCGGAGCAGGCCTGAGGAGCCGAATGGCTTACTCCTGCTAAACTTTTCTATATTTTTACTGTTAATTCTGCCATCTTTCTGCTTAAACGTCCACCTGGAATATTTCCAGACTGTTTAGTTAACATAATTTTGCCTTCAGTATGCAGTTTACCTTTAAGTAATCAAATCCCTTTCCCAATGCATTGTATAAAAACACTTCCATTTATATAGCACCTTTTACATCCTCTGGCTGCTCCAAGGCACTTCACAGCCAATTAAGTGGTTTTGTACTGTAGTCCCTGTTGGGATGTAATGCATCGAAGTGTCTGTCTAAATTATGTGCTCAGGCCTCTGGAGTGGGGCTTGAACTTGTAGCCTACTGACTTGAATGAAAGTGTTACCATTAGGCCAAGGCTGACATCTTGTATTTTAAACAACTTTCCTGTCCTCCAAATGTATCCATTTGCTTTACAGCCAATGAGCACAGTCACAATTGTAATGTCAGAAAAGTGACAGCCAGTATGTGCACAGCCAAGTCTCACAAACAACTATGAGACAAGTGATCAGAAAAGTGGCTTATTTTAGTGCTGTAGTTTGAGGTACATATGCTAGTCAGGCCAGTCCTTCCAATAGTCTTGCAGTGGGTCTTACACCCATAACACTGAGTCAGAGACGAAGAGTCTTACCATTGAGTAAAACTAATCTAGACCACTCAGGAATGTTTAATAGGATTAACGCTCCTCCAATCGGGTGCACAAATCCCATTGCAAATCCCATGCATGGACCTGCAGATCTTTGCTCTCAAACAGAGGGACCTAACTTCATGAAGTTTGAATGTGCTGCAAGATTCCAATTTTTCTTCCTCTCTTTTGTTTTCTGTTATTTTTCTGCATTTTGCATTCTGCATATTGACTTCCGACCTGTGATCACTGTTATTGGCTTTGCTGTAAATTAATTAAATAATGTTCTCAAATTATTGCAATGACTTCTGTTCCATCCCTGGAACTCTTTTTTGAAAGTTCGGCCAAGAGTCCCTGAGGGTTATTTGCAAAGTTTCTTGGGATGACAGCATTATTGAGAGGGGTCCTTCCCGATAGGCATGCATGAAAACATTGGCATAGATGGTGACTTTTGGCATGTTTTTGAGAGGAGTGGCGTTACAACTGCACCTGATCCTCCAAACATCCACACAAAACCATTTTGTGGAAGACTCAAGATTGCACTTTGGAGCAGGTACATTGGGCGGGGTGCTCTGATCCTGAGGCTAAGTGTTAACCTGTCAACACGGCCTCAGAATCAGCAATTCTGGCCCCTACAGGGGGCCAGCACGACACTGCAACAGCCCACGCCACTCCAGCTGCCGATCCCGGCGTCAACTGGGGTCCGCGCATGCGCAGTGGGGCCGGTGTCAACCCGCGCATGCGCAGTGGGACCAGCGCAATTGCTGCACATGTGCGGTGTCTCTCTTCTTCGCGGCGGCCCCGACACAACATGGCGTAGGGATACAGGGGCTAGCGCGAAAGAAAGGAGGTCACCTGCTAGAGACGCCGGCCCGCCGATCGGTGGGCTCCAATCGCGGGCCAGGCCACAATGGAGGCCCCCCCCCCAGGGTCGGACCCCCCCCCCCCCCCCCCCCCCCCACAGGCAGTCCCATGACCCTTCCACGCCCAGTTCCCCCTGGCTGAGAGCAGGTGTGAACTGCGGCGGCGGGACTCGAGAATCACCGGGGGGGGGGGGCCCCTTAGAGTAGCCCCCGGCTGGCGCCCCGCTGACCGCGCCAGCGCCAATGAGGCTGATTCTCCGCTCTGCGTTGGGGCGGGGTGGCGCGATCGGCGCAGGTCGCAGAGAGTCTCCGGCCCGGCCCCGGGCTGAGAGAATCCTGCACACTGATTTTTTCATTTTGCTATTGCCCTAGTCTGGAGACACAATGACCAATTAAGGGGCCATTTATTCAGCTGTGCAAAACAATCTCAAGGCAGTTCCAATGTTGGAGTTTTTGGTCTGATCCGCTTACCGAATGCTAATCAAATAACAATCAAATAACATTGTAGCACCATCGATCACACAAGAGGCGAGACGTAGAGAACTTCAATCGAGGCTTTATTGAGCAGACTTGTTCCCCAGCAGCTCAGTCACAGAATGCAGCTGCGATAAACCGGGTTCTTATACCCCGCCTTTCTGGGTGGAGCCCAGTAGGCGGCAGATCCAATCGGGACCCAGCATCTGTCCTCCAATAGCTCCTCGGCATTCATGGTGTACCGTATTACCCCTAATACATACCACCACATTCTCCCCTTGTTAAAAAGGAACCCGGCGGGGTTGTGGGTGGTATGGTGGTAGGGGTTTACAGGGTCGGTGCCTTAACCATTGAACTATATACAACCATGCCGCTTTTACTGGGCCACTGAATTATTCACATTTTACCCGATTAGCAGCGTTAACTATTTACAACAATGCCGCTTTACTGGGTCATTGAATTATATACATCTTATGTCGACTCGATGAGTCGAGATGGTGCTCTGGTCACCCTCTCCGATCGTCGCAGCCCGGGTGGTGGTGGTGGTGCTGGCTCGGGTCCGGTCGACTCTGGGATCATCGCGCTGTCCCTCTCTGTTTCCTTACTCCTGGGCGGGCCTGGGAGGAGAACCGATCCCCCCGGGAAGGGGGTGGCTGTGGGGTGCACCGGCGGGAGTGAGGGGGTGGTGATTGGTGTTGGGGGAGTGTGGGGAACTCCGGCGGGCGCCAGGTCCCGCAGAGAGACCGTGTCCTGTCGGCCGTCTGGGAACGCCACCTAGACGTACTGCGGGTTGGCGTTGAGTAGATGTACCTTTTCCACCAGTGGGTCTGATTTGTGCGCCCACATATGTTTCCGGAGCAGGATGGGTCCTGGGGCTGCTAGCCAGGTCGGAAGTGACGTTCCAGAAGCGGACTTCCTAGGGAAGACAAGGAGGCGCTCGTGCGGCGTTTGGTTCGTGGTGGTGCACAGCAGGGACCGGATAGAATGAAGGGCATCCGGGAGGACTTCCTGCCAGCGGGAAGTTGGGAGATTCCTAGACCGTAGGGCCAGTAGGACGGTCTTCCAGACCGTTCCGTTCTCCCTCTCTACCTGCCCGTTCCCCCGGGGGTTGGAGCTGGTCGTCCTGGTGGAGGCTATGCCCTTGCTGAGCAGGAATTGACGCAGCTCGTCACTCATGAAGGAGGACCCCCTATCGCTATGGATGTAGGCGGGGAAACCGAACAGGGTAAAGATGGTGCAGAGGGCTTTAATGACCGTGGCCGCGGTCATGTCCGGGCAGGGGATGGCGAAGGGGAAACGGGAGTTGCGATCGGTGGAGGGGAGGGGGGCCTTTGAAATCCAGACTGAGGTGTTCAAAGGGACGGGAAGCCTTTATCCGGTGAGCTCTATCTGGCCTGAAAAAATGCGGTTTGCATTCTGCGCAGATTTGGCAGTTCCTGGTGACTGTTCGGACCTCCTCCACGGAGTACGGGAGGTTGCGGGCCTTTATAAAGTGGTAAAAGCGAGTGACCCCTGGGTGGCAGAGGTCCTCGTGGAGGGCTTGGAGGCGGTCCACTTGTGCGTTGGCATATGTGCTGCGAGATAGGGCATCGGACGGCTCGTTCGGCTTTCCGGGACGGTACAAGGTCTCATAGTTGTAGGTGGAGAGTTCGACCCTCCACCGCAGGATCTTGTCGTTCTTTATCTTGCCCCGCTGTGCATTATCGAACATGAAGGCTACCGACCGTTGGTCAGTGAGGAGAGTGAATCTCCTACCGGCCAGGTAATGCCTCCAATGTCGCACAGCTTCCACTATGGCTTGGGCCTCCTTTTCTACTGAGGAGTGGTGAATTTCTGAAGTGCGGAGGGTCCGGGAGAAAAAGACCACGGGTCTGCCCGCTTGGTTGAGAGTGGCCGCCAGAGCTACGTCGGATGCGCGCTCTCGACTTGGAAGGGGAGGGACTCGTCGATGGCGCGCATCGTGGCCTTTGCGATATCCGCTTTGATGCGGCTTAAGGCCTGGCGGGCCTCTGTCGAGAGGGGAAAAGTAGTGGACTGGATTAGTGGGCGGGCCTTGTCTGCGTACTGGGGGACCCACTGGGCGTAATAAGAAAAGAAGCCCAGGCAGCGTTTCAGGGCTTTGGCACAGTGGGGAAGAAGGAACTCCATGAGGGGGCGCATGCGTTCAGGGTCGGGGCCTATCACTCCATTACGCACTACGTAGCCCAAGATGGCTAGACGGTCGGTGCTAAACACGCATTTTTCCTCGTTGTAGGTGAGGTTGAGGGCGTTAGCGGTCTGGAGGAATTTGCGGAGGTTGGGGTCGTGGTCCTGCTGGTCGTGGCCACAGATCGTGACGTTGTCGAGGTACGGGAACGTGGCCCGTAAACCGTGCTGATCAACCATTCGGCCCATCTCCCGTTGGAAGACCGAGACTCCGTTCGTGACGCCGAATGGAACCCTTAAGAAGTGGTAGAGCCGCCCGTCTGCTTCGAAGGCAGTGTACTTGCGGTCACCGGGGCGAATGGGGAGCTGGTGGTAGGCGGACTTAAGATCCACGGTGGAGAAGACCTTGTACTGTGCAATCCGATTGACCGTGTCGGATATGCGGGGAAGAGGGTACGCATCTAGCTGCGTGTACCTGTTGATGGTCTGACTGTAGTCTACAACCATCCTCTGCTTCTCCCCTGTCTTCACTACTATCACCTGAGCTCTCCAGGGACTATTGCTGGCCTGGATTATGCCTTCCTTCAGCAGCCGCTGGACTTCGGACCTGATAAACGTCCGGTCCTGGGTGCTGTACCGTCTGCTCCTAGTGGCGACGGGTTTGCAATCCGGGGTGAGGTTTGCAAACAAGGAGGGCGGTTCGACCTTGAGTGTCGCGAGGCCGCAGATAGTCAGTGGGGGTATAGGGCCGCCAAATTTAAATGTTAAGCTCTGGAGGTTGCATTGGAAGTCCAACCCCAGGAGAGTGGGAATGCAGAGATGGGGGAGAACATACAGCCGGTAATTTTTGATCTCTCTCCCCTGCACCGTTAGGTTTGCGATGCAGAACCCTTTGATTTCAACGGAGTGGGACCCCGCCGCCAGGAAGATTTTTTGGATGCTTGGCCGAATTACCAGGTAACAGCGTCTTACCGTGTCCGGATGAATAAAGCTCTCCGTACTCCCCGAGTCGATCAAACACGGCGTCTCGTGCCCGTTCACCAGCACCTTTGTCGTTGTCGTCTGGAGCGTCTGGGGCCGCGACTGGTCGAGGGTCACCGATGCCAAACGTGGTTGATGCATCAGATCGTTGTCTCAGGCAGTGTGGAGCCGTCCACGCTGGGTTCCTTGCCTGTCAGCCATGCCTGTCGGTGTCCATGGATCGCACGCTGCCGGGGGTGGACAAAATGGCCGCTCCCATGGGTTGCACGCGGCCGGGGGTGGACAAAATGGCCGCTCGCATGGATCGCACGCGGCCCGTGGGTAGTAAGATGGCGGCGCCCATCCTCCCCTCGTGGTGTCCGGGGTCCAAAATGGCAGCGCCCGTTGGCCGCCCGTGGGTCACTGGGGGCTTGAGTCCGTGGTCCCGTTTGTTCCCCAGAGATAGCGGGGACCCCACGGGGCTGGCACACCGTTGCGTAGTGCCCCTTTTTGCCACAGCTTTTACAGGTGGCCGAGCGGGCCGGGCAGCACTGGCGGGGGTGTTTCGGATGCCCGCAAAAGTAGCAGCGGGCCCCCCCCCCGGGTGGTCTGGGATTCTGGCCGCGCACGCTTGCGGAGGGATGGGGGATGCCGGGGGGTCGGTCGCGGTGGGGGTCCACGGAGCCCAAGGGGCTGTAGTGCAGTCGGAGGCATAGGCGTGGGTGTTTTGGGAGGCCACGTTGAGGGAGGCTACAAGGACCCGTGCCTTTGTGAGTCCGAGAGAGACTTTCTCTAAAAGTCTCTGGCGAATGTGCGACGATGCCAAACCTGTTACGTAAGCGTCTCTGATCAGGAGGTCCGTATGTTCATTCGCCGTTACCGCTGGGCAGTCGCAGTTTCTTCCCAGGATCGTCAGCGCATTGAAGAATTCGTCCAGCGATTCCCCGGGGATTTGTTGTCTTGTCGCGAGCTGGTAGCGTGCGTAGACCTGGTTGACAGGCCTAATGTAGATCTCCGTCAGCAAGTTGATCGCCGCTGGGAATTCTTCCGCGTCCTCGACGAGTGCGTAGATTTCGGGACTCACTCTGGATTGCAGGACCTGCACCTTTTGGTCTTCCGTTGGTCTGCCAGGGGCCGTTCGGAGGTATCCCTCAAAGCACGCCAGCCAGTGTTTAAACGCCAATGTTGCGTTAGCTGTTTGGGGGCCGATTCGCAGGCACTCCGGGGCGATCCGGAGCTCCATATTCCTTTTTACGTCTGCTCAATAAATTGTAGCACCATCGATCACACACGAGGCGAGACGTAGAGAACTTCAATCGAGGCTTTATTGAGCAGACTTGTTCAGACTTGTTCCCCAGCAGCTCAGTCACAGAATGCAGCGGCAGGGAGTAAACCGAGTTCTTATACTCCGCCTATCTGGGTGGAGCCCAGTAGGCGGCAGATCCAATCGGGACCCAGCATCTGTCCTCCAATAGCTCCACGGCATTCATGGTGTACCGTATTACCCCTAATACATACCACCACAAACTTATCGGCTGAGATTCTCCAGCCCACCAGTGGGATAAGAAAATTTGTAGAGTGGCCAACGGCCAACCACATCCGGGGTCTGAAAATCCCACCCAAAATATATTCAGGATAATTTCTTAAAACAGCGCATTCTGGCGCCAACCAGAGAGCAGACGATAGTAGACCTGGTATTGGTGTAACGAGATAGGAGTAACGAATGTCTTCATTGAGAAGGAGCTCCTAAATAGCCGTGATCATAATATGATTGAATTTTACATTCAGTTTGAAGGACAGAAGAGTGGGTCTCAGACTAGTATTTTCAACTTAAATTCAGGTCCTTGTGACGGCATGAAGTCAAGCCAGCTAAGGTTAATTGAAAAATTAGGGGTTGGATTCTCCATTTGGGAGACTTTTGTTCTCCCGCCAGATTTGAATTGTGGGAAATTCGCCCTCCCGCGGGGAGCACTGGGCAGTTAAAAATCAGGTGATGTAAATGGACCAGCACACTGCCCACCTGCAGCCCAAGTGATTCTCATCCCCATTGCCACATGATTCACTGGGGTTGGCGATAAAAAGCCTCACAAACTGGAACAGCATTTAAGCGCTCCACTCACCACAGACTGTCATTCCAGCCAAGAGGATGGCTGCCAAAAGACCAGCCATCAGATTCCATGAGTCATAGTTAGACAGAATGAGAGTAAACTAGCTCAGAATATAAAAACAGAGAGCAAACGTTTCTACAATTATATAAAATATATCACCCTCCACCAAACCCCAACACATGTATTGTCCTCTTTGGCCAGGAGCCTTGCACACCCATGCCACCAGCTACAAACTCCCCATAGAACCTACCTCCCACCATCGCAATATGTCCTTTGTGTCTCCAAGGATAAGCTCTGCTCATAACCGGGAGGAGTGCCAGGAGACGGGAAGGAGCATCCCAGACATTCAGGTCAGGGTAGAGGGTCCTGTAACACACGGGGGAGGCTGAGCAGATGTTGGTGCAAACTCGATGGGCCGAAGGGCCTCTTACACACTGTGCCCTTTAAATGAAAGCAATAGTACTTTGTGACACAGTCTAGCGCACTGGCTAAGCACCCTAATCAATCTCATCTTCTTCCTCCTCTAGGTCAATGATTTTAATTGCCAAAACTTGCTTACATCTGTTCTCTATTCCTTTGTAAACTTGACCGAATAAGCCTTTTCTATTCCGCTCTTGTTTTGCAAAGAGCTCTTCAGGTTCCACGTGGGCATTCTGTGTACTGAAGTTTCGAATGTGAGCCATTTCCATAGGGGCCAGTCGGGCAGTGCTCATGGTCTCTGAGTGTATAGGTCACAGCACAGCCTCTACGAACAGGCCCAGGGGGACATTACCATCACCAAAGGCTGTCCGGATCCTCCACAAATACTGATCAGTCCTTCACTGTTTGAGTCTCCAGCTCACCTGTTGCCCGTTCACTGCGCAGGCATGCCTCCCTCCTCCTTCCCCTCCCCTTGCTGACTGCCAGCGAGACACAGTGATGTCATCCGCACTGTACCACTGTCCCCATCAATGACTGGCACCCAGCCTGTGATGTGGAGGGCCTCTATCCTCACCTATCCTTGCCAACAAGGGTACCAGTGTGATGCACGATCAATTGGACAAAGACGAGAGTTGAATACAACTTAGGCTTTATTGCTCTAAGATGTGTGGCCTCCCACAGCAGCTGGCGAAATGGCTGCTGCAGGGAGGACACACATATTTATACTCCGCCTACTGACTGGAGCCAGCAGGCAGGGACTACCGCCGTACCTGTAGTACAGGTCCGACCGTACATCACCTAATATAGGTGCAACAGTGGTTTACCACATTCACCCCCTGTTAAAATTGAGTCCGACGGGGGTGGTGGAGAACTATATACAGCAATTGAATTTACATATACAATATTTGAGAGAGAAAAAAAAATTCTTTTGAAGTCCAGTGAGCCAGTTAGAGGTTTAACCGGTCCGGGGCCTTGATGTGCCGCTGGGAGCAACAAAGTGGTGGCGGCGATGCCGATGTTGGTCTGGTCTTCGGTGACTCCGGGAGCATGCCAAAATCCTCTTCATCTTCAGGTGTGGGCATGGGGGAGGACGGATGGTTCTGGGGGCCTTGCTGCTGGGAGCGCCGGGGGAGGGTGGCGCCAGGCCGGAGGTGTGTGTGTGTGTGGAACCTGCTGGTGCCAGGTCCCTGAGGGAGACAGTATCCGGGCGGCCGTCGGGGTATGCCACGTAGGCATACTGGGGGTTCGCATGGAGCAACTGCACCCTCTCCACCAACGGGTCCGCCTTGTGGAGTCAGACATGCCAACGGAGAAGGACGGGTCCTCGAGCTGCGAGCCAAGTCGGGAGCGACACCCCGGATGTGGACTTCCTGGGGAAGGCAAAGAGACGTTCATGGGGTGTGTTGATAGTGGCGCTGCACAGTAGTGACCGAATGGAGTGTGGTGCATCAGGGAGGACCTCCTGCCAGTGGGAGGCCGGGAGGTTCCTGGACCGTAGGGTCAGTTGGACGTCCTCCAGACCGTCCCGTTCTCCCTCTCTTCCTGTCCGTTTCCCCAGGGGTTATAGCTGGTCGTCCTGATGGAGGCGATACCCGTGCTGAGCAGGAACTGACGCAGCTCATCACTCATGAATGAGGATCCCCTGTCACTGTGGATGTAGGCGGGGAAACCGAACAAAGCGAAGATTGTGTTGAAGGCTTCGATGACGGTGGCATGGGATGGCGAAGGGGAATCGGGAGTACTCATCGACACACTAAGAAAATACGTGTTACGGTCGGTGGAGGGGAGGGGCCCTTTGAAATCCACGTTCAAAGGCGCGGGAGGCCTTCACCAGGCGCGCACGGTCTGGCTGGTAGAAGTGCGGTTTGCACTCCGCACAGACCTGGCAGTCCCTGGTGATTGTCCGTACTCCTCGACGGAGTAGGGCAGATTGCAGGCCTTTATGAAATGGTACAACCGTGTGACTCCCGGGTGACAAAGTCTGTCGTGCAGGGCCCGGAGTCGGTCTACTTGTACGCTGGCACATGTACCTCTGGGGACTCGTTGAGCTTGCCGGGGCGATACAAAATCTCGTAATTGTAGCTGGAGTGCTCGATCCTCCACCTCAAGATCTTATCATTCTTGATCTTGCCCCGCTGTGTCTTATTGAACATGAAGGCTACCGACCGTTGGTCAGTGAGGAACATGAATCTCCTGCCGGCCAGGTAATGCCTCCAATGCCGCACAGCTTCAACGATAGCTTGGGCCTCTTTTTCGACGGACGAGTGCCGAATTACTGAGTCATGAAGGGTGCGGGAAAACAATGCCACGGGCCTGCCTACCTGATTGAGGGTGGTGGCTAGGGCGACGTCTGATGCGTTGCTCTCCACTTGAAAGGGCAGCCTCTCGTCTACTGCGTGCATCGCGGCCTTGGCGATATCGGCTCTGAAACGGGCGAAGGCCCATTGAGCCTCGGCCGTCAGGGGAAAATGGGTGGACTGTATGAGTGGGCGAGCCTTGTCCGCATAGATTGGGACCCACTGGGCATAGTATGAAAAGAACCCCAGGAAGCATTTGAGGGCCTTGGGGCAGTGGGGGAGGGGGAGCTCCATGAGGGGGGTGCATGCGGTCAGGGTCGGGCCCCAGAACTCCGTTCTGGACCACATAGCCGAGGATGGCTAAGCGGTTCATGCTGAACACGCACTTCTCCTTGTTGTAGGTGAGGTTTCGGAGAGTGGCGGTGTGGAGAAATTTGGCAAGGTTGGCATCGTGGTCCTGCCGCAGATGGTGACGTTGTCTAGGTACGGGAAGGTGGCCCGCAAACCATCCCGGTCGACCATTCGGTCCATCTCCCTTTGGAAGACCGAGACCCCGTTGGTGACGCCGAAGGGAACTCTGAGGAAGTGATAGATGCGAACGTCTGCCTCTAAGGCAGTGTATGGACGGTCCGCCTTACGGATGGGGAGCTGGTGGTAGGCGGATTTGAGGTCTACCATTGAGAAGACCCGGTACTGTGCAATCTGATTGACTATATCAGATCGGCGTGGGAGGGGGTACACGTCGAGCTGCGTCTACAGATTGATGGTCTGGCTGTAGTCCACGACCATTCTGTGTTTCTCCCCAGTTTTAACTACTACCTCTTGGGCTCTCCAGGAGCTGTTGCTGGCCTCGATGATGCCTTCCCGAAGCAGCCACTGGACCTCGGACCTGATAAAGGTCCTGTCCTGGGTGCTGTACCGTCTGTTACTGGTGACGACAGGTTTGCAATCCAGGGTTAGAACATAGAACATAGAACATTACAGCGCAGTACAGGCCCTTCGGGCCGACCTGTTGCGCCGACCTGTGAAACCAATCTAAAGCCCATCTACACTATTTCCTTATCGTCCATATGTCTATCCAATGACCATTTGAATGCCCTTAGTGTTGGCGAGTCCACTACTGTTGCAGGTAGGGCATTCCACGCACTTACTACTCTCTGAGTAAAGAACCTATCTCTGACATCTGTCTTATATCTATCTCCCCTCAATTTAAAGCTATGTCCCCTCATGCTAGACATCACCATCTGAGGAAAAAGGCTCTCACTGGCCACCCTATCCAATCCTCTGATCATCTTGTATGCCTCAATTAAGTCACCTCTTAACCTTCTTCTCTCTAACGAAAACAGCCTCAAGTCCCTCAGCCTTTCCTCATAAGATCTTCCCGACATACCAGGCAACATCCTGGTAAATCTCCTCTGCACACTTTCCAATGCTTCCACATCCTTCCTATAATGCGGCGACCAGAATTGCACGCAATACTCTAAATGCGGCCGCACCAGAGTTTTGTACAGCTGCAACATGACCTCATGGCTCCGAAGCTCAATCCCTCTACCAATAAAAGCTAGCACACCGTACACCTTCTTAACAACCCTCTCAACCTGGGTGGCAACCTTCAGGGATCTATGTACATGGACACCGAGATCTCTCTGCTCATCCACACTGCCAAGAAACTTACCATGAGCCCAGTACTCTGTCTTCCTGTTATTCCTTCCAAAATGAATCACCTCACACTTTTCTGCATTAAACTCCATTTGCCACCTCTCAGCCCAGCATTGCAGCTTATTTATGTCCCTCGGTAACTTGTAACATCCTTCCGCACTGTCCACAACTCCACCGACTTTAGTGTCATCTGCAAATTTACTCACCCATCCTTCTACGCCCTCCTCCAGGTCATTTATAAAAATGACAAACAGCAGTGGCCACAAAACAGATCCTTGTGGTACACCACTAGTAACTGGACTCCAATCTGAACGTTTCCTATCAACCACCACCCTTTGTCTTCTTCAGCTCGCCAATTTCTGATCCAAACTGCTAAATCACCCTGAATCCCATGCCTCCGTATTTTCTGCAGTAGCCTACCGTGGGGAACCTTATCAAACGCTTTACTGAAATCCATATACACCTGCTTGGTAACCTTCTCAAAGAACTCAATAAGGTTTGTGAGGCACGACCTACCCTTCACAAAACTGTGTTGACTATCTCTAATCAAATTATTCCTGTCCAGATGATTATACATCCTATCTCTTAGAAACCTTTCCAAGATTTTGCCCACAACAGAAGTAAGGCTCATTGGTCTATAGTTACCGGGGTTGTCTCTTCTCCCTTTCTTGAACAAGGGGACAACATTTGCTATCCTCCAGTCTTCTGGCATTATTCCTGTAGACAAAGATGGCGTAAAGATCAAAGCCAAAGGCTCAGCAATCTCCTCCCTAGCTTCCCAGAGATTCCGAGGATAAATCCCATCAGGTCCAGGGGACTTATTTATTTTCACACTTTCCAGAAGTGCTAACACCTCCTCCTTATGAACCTCAAGCCCTTCTCGTCTAGCACCCTGAATCTCAGTATTCTCCTCGACAACATTGTTTTTTTCCTGTGTGAATACTGACAAAAAATATTCATTTAGCACCTCTCCTATCTCCTCGGACTCCACGCACAACTTCCTATTACTGTCCTTGACTGGCCCTAATCTTACCCTAGTCATTCTTTTATTCCTGACATATCAATAGAAAGTTTAGGGTTATCCTTGATCCTACCTGCCAAAGACTTCTCATGTCCCCTCCTGGCTCTCCTTAGCTCTCTCTTTAGGTCCTTCCTAGCTAACTTGTAACTTTTGAGCGCCCTAACTGAATCTTCATGTCTCCTCTTTACATAAGCCTCCTTCTTCCTCTTGACAAATGTTTTGACTGCTTTAGTAAACCACGGTTCCCTTGCTCGACCAGTTCCTCTCTGCCTGACAGGTACACACTTATCAAGGACACGCAGTAGCTGTTCCTTGAACATGCTCCACATTTCCATTGTGCCCATCCCCTGCAGTTTTCCTCTCCATCCGATGCATCCTAAGTCTTGCCTCATTGCAGCACGGTAGCATTGTGGATAGCACAATTGCTTCACAGCTCCAGGGTCCCAGGTTCGATTCCGGCTTGGGTCACTGTCTGTGCGGAGTCTGCACATCCTCCCCGTGTGTGCGTGGGTTTCCTCCGGGTGCTCCGGTTTCCTCCCACAGTCCAAAGATGTGCAGGTTAGGTGGATTAGCCATGATAAATTGCCCTTAGTGTCCAAAATTGCCCTTAGAGTTGGGTGGGGTTACTGGGTTATGGGGATAGGGTGGAGGTGTTGACCTTGGGTAGGGTGCTCTTTCCAAGAGCCGGTGCAGACTCGATGGGCCGAATGGCCTCCTTAAGCACTGTAAATTCTATGATGATTGCATCATAATTTCCTTTCCCCCAGCTATAACTCTTGCCCTGTGGTGTATACCTATCCATTTCCATCACTAAAGTAAACATAATCGAATTGTGGTCACTATCACCAAAGTGCTCACCTACCTCCAAATCTAACAGCTGTCCTGGTTCATTACCCAGTACCAAATCCAATATGGCCTCGCCTCTCGTTGGCCTATCTACATACTGTGTCAGGAAACCCTCCTGCACACATTGGACAAAAATGGATCTATCTAAAGTACTCGAACTATAGCGTTTCCAGTCAATATTTGGAAAGTTAAAGTCCCCCATAACAACTACCCTGTTGCTTTCGCTCCTGTCCAGAATCATCTTTGCAATCCTTTCCTCTACATCTCTGGAACTTTTTGGTGGCCTATAGAAAACCCCTAACAGGGTGACCTCTCCTTTCCTGTTTCTAACCTCAGCCCATACTACCTCAGTAGACGCGTCCTCATCAAACATCCTTTCTGCCACCGTAATACTGTCCTTGACTAACAATGCACCCCTCCCCCTCTTTTACCATCTTCCCTGAGCTTACTGAAATATCTAAACCCCGGCACCTGCAACAACCATTCCTGTCCCTGTTCTATCCATGTCTCCATGAGGTTGGGAATGGTTGCAGGTGAGGTTGGGGAAGGTTCGAGGTGGGGCTTGGAGTGGAAGACTGTTGGGGTAGGTTGTTAGGGAAGTTGAAGTGGGGTTAGAGGAAAGGTTGGGGGAATGGTGGGGAAAGATTGGAAAGGGAGTTGGGGGATTGTTGGGGGTGGGCTTTGAGGGGGTTGTAGAAGATTTAGGTGGGGATAAGAAGGGGGTTGGGGAAGGTGTAGGTGGGAGTTCAAGGGGAAAGATTGGAAGTGGGGCTTTGAGGGGAAAGTTGGTAGGAAGAGTTGGAGGGGGGATTAGGGAAAGGTTGGAAAGGGGGTTGGTTGGGGTGGAAGATTGAAAGAGGGTTGGGGGAAGGCTGGAGGAATGTTGGAGTCTGGTTTGGGTTGGGTTGGGAGGAAGTTGTAGGGGTGTTGGAGGGTGTTAATTGCAGATTTGGGTTGTTATCAGTTGATTTCTTGGTGATTAATTAACCTGAAAGAATCAGCATTGGGCCTCCAAATTCACCATTGTTCCAGTCACTCTGCCTATTGCAGGTGTAATGAGAAAAAGACAAATCCTGCATTAATACAGCAACTTTCACAATTTCCTGAATCACTTTACAGCCAATTAAGTATTTTTGAGTTTAGTCACTGGTATAATGCAAGCAATGTTATCAAATTGCAGAGAAGGCTTGATGGGCCAAATGGCCTACTCCTGCTCCTAACACATATCTTTGTATGTTGCTCTGGGATAATAAGATGAACTGAGCTAGATGGTGTTTGTCCTCAGACTTGCAGATCATGAAACAGATATCACTCAGTCCTCATTCTCTGTATTCTTAAAAGTTCTGTTGCACAGACACACCAGAAACAGGAGAAGAACCAGGGCCCATGGTTTCTCTCCTTGTCCCTGGCCCTAATACATGAATCACAATAGGTTGACATACAGGTACAACAAATAATTGTGAAAGCTGTTATTAATTGCAAGGTGAATTGACTATGAAGGTTGGGAGGTTATGCTTCAGTCAGACGAGTGAGACCACGGGCGTCATTCTCCGCCGGCGGGAGTCTCCGTTTTGCCGGCGTCCGGGGGTTTCCCGACGGCGTGGGGCTGCCCCACAATGGGAAACCCAATTGATCAGCCGGTGTAACGGAGCATCCCGCCGGCGGGTCGGGGCAGAAATGTGGCGCGGTGGGATGGAGAATTTTGCTCCTGATCTGGAGTACTGTGTACTGTATTGAACTCCTTAAGCGGGATTCTCCGCAATCGACGCAATGGCCCGGCGCCGGCGTCCAAAGAACCACGGCGTGAACCACTCTGGCGTCGGGCTGATTGGAAGTAGCGGAATTCTCTGCACTTCCAGGAGCTAGGTGGACGCCGGAGGGATTGGCGCTGTGCGAGCTGGCGCCAAAGGGACTGCACAGGTCCGCGCATGCGGCAAAGGGCCGGCATGATCCAGCGCATGCATGGAGCTGGCGGCGTATTCTGGCGCAGGTGGGTGTCTTCATGGCGGAGCCCTACAGGGGCCGGTGCGAAAGGTAGAAGTGCCCCCACGGCACAGGCCCGCCCGCAGACCAGTGGGCCCCGATCGCGGGCCAGGCCACCATGGCCCCGCCCGGGGTCGGATCCCCCCCGCGCGCCCCCGAGGACCGACCCAGCCGACTTACATGCCAGATCCCACCGTGTGGGACCATGTCTAATCCACGCCGGCTGGACTGGCCAGAAACCGACGGCCGCTCAGCCCATCGGGGCCCGGAGAATTGCCGGGGTGGCCGCTGTCAACAGCCCCCGACCGGCGTGGCGTGCACCCCGCCCCTGCCCGAAAACCGGCGGCGGAGAATACGGCAGCTGGTGTCGGGGTGGCGGGGCGGGACTCGTGCCACCCCCCGGGGATTCTCCGACTTATTTAAGGAAGGATGTAAATGCGTTGGAAATAGTTCAGAGAAGGTTTACTCGGTTAACACTCATGTTACAACCCCTCAAGGGATCTAAACCTACATTGCATCAGATTCCCCTCCTACACCTTGGAATACAAACTCCCCAGGTGATTAGGGGGCAGAGCTTTGTCCCAATTGGAGGAACCCCCACAGGATACAAATGACGGCCTAGGAGCAGGTCGGGGAAGAGTATCCTGAGGGGAGTGGAGGGGAAATTATTGTATTGTGGAGTAGTAGAAAAAACCTTGTTGTATCCTGTCTATCTGGTTACATGTCGAGTCCTTATCTTCGGTCACAACAATCTGGGCGAGCTGGTTGTCTTATAGAAGGCGTGGATAGGTTGGACTTGTATCCGTTGGAGTTTAGAAGAGTAAGAGGCGACTTGATTAAAACATATAAAATCCTGAGGGGGCTTGGCAGGGTGGATATGCGAAGGGTGGTCCTTCTTGTGGGAGAATCTTGAACTAGAAGGGTCACTGTTTAAAAATAAGTGTTTGCCCACTTAGGAGAAAGATGAGAGAATATTTTTGTCCATGAGTCTTTGGAACTCTTTTCCTCACAAGCGGTGGAAGCACAGTGTTGAATATTTTTAAGGCAGAGGTATAAGGCAGCATGGTAGCACAGTGGGCAGCACTGTTGCTTCACAGCTCCAGGATCCCAGGTTTGATTCCCGGTTTGGGTCATTGTGAGGAGTCTGCATGTTCTCCCCGTGTCTGCGTGGGTTTCCTCCGGGTGCTCCGGTTTTCTCCCACAAGTCCTGAAAGACGTGCTGTTAGGTAATTTGGACATTCTGAATTCACCCTCAGTGTCCCCGAACAGCCGCCGGAATGTGGTGACTAGGGGCTTTTCACAGTAACTTCATTGCAGTGTTAAGGTAAGCCAACTTGTAACAATAAAGATTATTTTTTTAAAAATAGATTCTTAATGAATGAAATTTGCTTATTGTCACAAGTAGGCTTCAAATGAAGTTACTGTGAAAAGCCCCAATCGCCACATTCCGGCGCCTGTTCGGGGAGGCTGGTACAGGAATCGAACCGTGCTGCTGGCCTGCCTTGGTCTGCTTGAAAAGCCAGCGATTTAGCCCAGTGTGCTAAACCATCCCCAGCTAGTCAGCAAGGGGATGAGAATAAATGGGATTATGGGGCTGAGGTTACAATCAGATTAGCCATGATCTTATTAAATGGTGGAATAGGCTCAACGGGCTGAGTGGCCTTCTCCCCCTCCTACTCCTAACTTGTATGTTTGTATGTAATCCCACACTGTTTGGTTCATATACTTGGTGAGGTAGAAGGGGAGCCCCTTCAATGACCTTTATTTCTTGCAGAATTCTGATGGTAACATGTCTAAAGAATAATGCAGATGCTGTCAGTGATTAATATTGCTATGTTATCCTTCACACTTGTCAACAATGGCCTTCAATAGTACTTAGTGAATCTCAACAACTATTGATTGCATGATCAATGGTTGTCTAATTGAAACAAACCAGTTCTTCCTTTAATGTGGTCATAAAATTATAGGATACACTCTTCCTGTCCATGAAGCACTGACGCAGCAGAACTGGACCAGAGTGAGTGTTTCTGCTCACCAAACTCTCAGAATGCAAGCCCACATGATGTTCTGGGGCCAGCCTTAATTTTCATAAACATGTCGAGCCCCTGGCCTACATTGGGCCTACTTACAAAAGGGGAGAGTGGACTATTCATAGAATTTACACTGCAGAAGGAAGCCATTCGGCCCATTCAGTCTGCATCGGCTCTTGGAAAGAGACCCTACCTAAGCCCACACCTCCACCCTACGCCCGTAACCCAGTAACCCCACCTAACCTTTCAGTTATTGTCTATTTAAAAGTATGGAATCTGACAAGTCCGCATTGGAAGTTGGGAATGGCAAAAGCTGTATGGGCTCAAATTTCACATTAACAAAAGGCAACCAATCGTAAGGAAAAGCAATTAAATCTCTATTTATCATATTCTGTCAAAAAGAAACCAGCCAATCACAAGAGAACAATTCCTTTACACCAATGTGATGTATGTTAATCTTTCGCCACATCAGCTAACTCTTGTTTACTCATTACGGCAAATGTGCTCTTTGAATTGAGAATGGCCACAGTTCATTTAATTTTACACAGGACTCGGGCGGTACGGTGGCACAGCGGTTAGCACTGCTGCCTCACGGCGCCGAGGACATGAGTTCGATCCTGGCCCTGCGTCACTGTCCGTGTGGAATTTGCATGTTCTCCCCTGTCTGCATGGGCCTCACCCCCACAACCCAAAAGCGATGTGCAGGGTAGGTGGATTGGCCACGCTAAATTGCCCCTTAATGGGAAAAAAAATATATATATATATACACTGGACTCTTCGTGATACCAAAGAAAGAGGCATTGTATCTCATCAGACTGTGCTCGATCTCGACACAGACCAAGAGCGAAGGACCAGTATCTTACCCAATGCAACACCAACTACCATTGTTACTAAATTCCCATCCATCAGGTTGAGGACAAATGAATTCACTGATTGTTGCCCATTCGGCACTAGCCTGGTCCTTCCAATCATCTTAACCCTTTTGTGACAAGTTCTCCCTGGCATTGTCTATCCAACACTTCCCTTTTCCTTCTCAGCTTCTTGTGCCATTGTTCCCAAGAGTGCAGGGTTTTGAAAGGTGCGCCAGCTGTTTTCATTGTACCCAAACCGCTGTGGTCTGCATTCTTCAATCTTAGGATCCAGAGTCCATAGAATCCCTACAGTGCAGAAGGAGGCCATTCAGCCCATTGCATCTGCACCAACCCTCTGAAGGAGCACCGCACCTATGCCCACTCCTCCACTCGATCCCCTACCACCTAACACCACCTAACTTGCACATTTTTGGATTGGATTGTATTTGTTTTATTGTCACGTGTACTGAGGTGCAGTGGTAAGTATTGTTCTGCGTACAGTCCAGACAGATTGTTCACACATGAAAAAAACATAAAGATTTGTCTTATCTCTCGCTCATTGATAAGTCAGTCCAGTTGAATGAATGCAAGCAAAATGTATTTCTTGAAAACACATTTTGGGACATTCACACAAAATTAACTGGAAAATGCTTTTTCCGTGTCTCTCGAAATGGCCTTAAAGCACCAACAATTATGAACAAAACTTCAAGTTAATAGTGACGTCAGATTTTCAAAATTAAAAGTCACTTCATCAAATGTTTATTTTCTGACGGCTATAATTTTCTCTGCTAATCAGTTAGATGGATCACTTTCTTAAGGGAATTCTTATCTGGGTTTAGCCCCTTACTTAGTTTCATTGGTTCTAATTCTCAGCTGAGACCCCTTTGATTTGTTCTGGAAAGTGTCAGTCACCTAACAGGCGATTGGTTAATTAGACATTAATCAATGACTCCAAATGAATTAACTGTCCCATGACTTTTGTCCCACGTTCAAACTCCATTATGTCACACTTGGTCTCAGCGACAATATTGTTTCAGTCTTGTCGAATGTATCTTCCATATCAGAACTTGTAGTACATTATTCATAAAATTTGAGACAGCCATGGACAGTATTCAAACAATGATAACTTACTCACATTTCTACAAATTCAGTAATTTTCTAGAATAATTTTAGCTAATTATTTTAAAGGACCCCCCTCTATAATTGTTGAATCCAACAGGCATACATATAAACGCAACATAAATACATAGACACAGGCATTGGATGAAGCATACAGGAGTGCAGTACTACTCAGTAGAGACGAGATCAGATCAGTCCAAATGAGGGTCATTCAGGAGGCTGGTAACAGTGGGGAAGAAGCTGTTTTTGAATCTGGTTGAGTGTGTTCTCAGACTTTTGTATCTCCTGCCTGATGGAAGAAGCTGGAACAGTGAATACCCTGGGTGGGAGGGGTCTTTGATTATACTGCCCGCTTTCTCAAGGCAGCGGGAGGTGTAGACAGAATCAAAGGATGGGAGGTGGGTTCACGTGATAGACTGGGCTGTGTTCACGACTCTCTGGAGTTTCTTACGGTCTTAGGCCGAGCAGTTGCCATACCAGTCTTTAATGCAGTCAGATAGGATGCTTTCTATGGTGCATCTGTAAAAGTTGGTAAGAGTCAATGTGGACATGCCAAATTTCCTTAGTTTCCTGAGAAAGTATAGGTGCTGTTGTGCTTTCTTGGTTGTAGCATCAGCATGGGTGGACCAGGACAGATTGTTGGTGATGTGCACCACTAGGAACTTGAAGCTGTCAATCATCTCCACCGCAGCACCATTGATGCAAACAGGGGTGCGTACAATACGTTGCTTCCTGAAGTCAATGACCAACTCTTTAGTTTTGCTGACATTGAGGGAAAGATTTTGTCATTACACCACTCCACTAGGCTTTCTATTTCCCTCCTGTACTCACTCATCATTGTTCGAGATCCAACCCACTATGGTCGTGTCATCAGCAAACTTGTAGATGGAGTTGGAGACAAATTTTGCCACACAGTTGTGTGTGTAGGGAGTAAGACACAAAGGGGCAATTTACCCTTAGGTGGACAATCCACCTAACCTGCACATTTTGGGCCGTAGGAGAAAACCTGAGCACCCGTATGAAACCCATGTAGACACAGGAAGAATGTGAAAACTCCACACAGTCATACAAGGCCAGATTTGAACCCAGGTCCCTGGCACTGTGAGGCAGCATGCTTCTGCAATTAGAAAGAAGACTGCACCATCTAAAACCTGAACATGTGTAAAACTCAACATACTTGAAGGAGCAAAATCATCTCTCCAACAACCTTATCCATTCCATTCTTCAATATTGAAAATAATTTTCACTCCCAGGGACCTTTCATCTCTGGAGCCGACCTGCTGCTATTCCTGGACTTTCAAGACTTAATCTGTCTCCATGCATGTATGGCCTAGGACTGCTTATATTTTTGTTTGCTTCTCAGTGAAACCAGAAAAAAGCAGAGAAAATGAAAGAAAGGTGAGAGATCAGAGAGAGAAGGAAGAGTAAAACAAGTTTTAAAAGGACAGCTCAGATGGTGCTGATGGACCACTCAACCGGTTTCTCCCTCCCTATCCTCACTGAAGTTGTTGCATGCACACTGGTCTCTTTACTTTTATTTACGTCCTCACTTAGAAACACAAATTCAGTTTCAAAGAAAAACTCACACTTAACACAAAATCTTTCACAACCTCAGATCATCCCAAAATGTTTTGCAGCAAATGAAGTACTTTTGATGTAGACCCAATGTTCTGATGCAGGAAGAACAGGATCACTCAAGTTCCATTGCAGTTCTATGTATAATGGACCCTACTTAGCTATTGTGCTGCCAAGCCACAGTATGAGCTGTCTCAACTGCTCAAGGCTGTTGCATCCCACTTTTACGTACACCAATAGTTTTTTAAAAATATCGTAAACTAATTCTAACTTCCATACAACTTGCACTGTCGGATATGTAGTGACATCAAAAGCTGCATGACCTACAAAATAAACATATTCTATGGTGCAAACAAATTACGAGGATTGGTTCAGAAAATTAAAACTATTAAAGTATGTGCATGTTCTATCACATCATAAAACTGTTTTGTGTAATTTCTAATTTCATTGCCTGAAACAGAAAAATAAATATTTCATTGGACAATGGCCAATGCTAGAGGTCGAATATTCTGCCGCTACCACCAGTCAAACAGTATTCATAACATGTTATTATTCATAAACGTTTGGAAATAACTATCGAGTTCTCATTGTCAGCAGTATGAGGTTCAGGCCCAACTGTCGTATGCAGCCAAGTAATCTTATCATCCCCACCATTAGCATTCAGACACAGCCAGCAGAGATAAGATATGAACTGTGGGAGTGTGCATGCGATTTTCTAATTCCATTCATTTTCACAGTCACTGCATTTTTAAATCGACATGCAGCAGCCAGAGACTCAATTCATATTGTCAGTTTGGTGCTCCTCAGCTCAGTATGGGCTACAAGTGTGTCTCACATTGTATTAACTGCAAACTCTTACTGGTTTTCAAACTTTTCTATGTTGACGGTGCCTTCGAAAAAATTTTGACTTGCCCCCAGGGACTTCTTGACCTAGTTTTAGAAAGGACGGTCGAAGGACAGTAGAGCTGTCAATCCAGCAAACATTACTATTCACGTACAGTAATAGAAAACAAAACATACGCAAGTTAGGTTAACACACAGCGGGGCAAGATCAAAAATGATAAAATCTTTCGGTGGAGAATTGAGCTCTCCACCTATAATTACGAGATCTTGTATCGCCCCGGTAAACTCAACGAGCCCCCAGACGCCCTCTCCCGAGGTACATGTGCCAGCGCACAAGTGGACCAACTCCGGGCCCTACAAGACAGCCTTTGTCACCCAGGGGTCACTCGATTGTACCATCTGGTCAAAGCTTGCAATCTGCCCTACTTCGTGGAGGAAGTAAGGACAGCCACCAAGGACTGCCAGGTCTGTGCGGAGTGCAAGCCGCACTTCTACTGGCCAGACCGTGCGCCAATATTGACCCCACCAGAGCACCCTCCCCCTCCCCTTTTCCGCACAAGAGGACGAAGAGGACTTCTGCACGCTCCCAGAGTTCCCCAATGACTGGCCAGCATCAGCACCGCCACCACCGCCATCGCTGCCACCTACACCACCGCCAGCACCGACTTCGCCGCCACCGTTACGCTGCTCCCAACGAAGCACCAAAACACTGGACCGGCTGAACCTTTGACGGACTCCGGACCGTCAACATGGACTTTTCTTTCCCTACCACTGTACATAATTGCACTAATTGTATATAGTTTCACGGCACCCCCGCTGGACTCATTTTCAACAGGGGGTGAATGTGGTGAACCACTGTAATAGGAGATGTAAGGTAGGACCTGCACTACAGGTTCGCCGGTAGCTCCTGCTGGCTGGCTCCGCCCACGGAGAACTGTACAAAAAGGAAGGACGGTAAAAAGAGGGAAAATCGGCCGTGGATATCTAAGGAAATAAGGGAGAGTATCAAATTGAAGGAAAAAACATACAAAGTAGCAGAGATCAGTGGGAGACTAGAGGACTGGGAAATCTTTAGGGGGCAACAGAAAGCTACTAAAAAAGCTATAAAGAAGAGTAAGATAGATTATGAGAGTAAACTTGCTCAGAATATAAAAACAGATAGTAAAAGTTTCTACAAATACATAAAACAAAAAAGAGTGGCTAAGGTAAATATTGGTCCTTTAGAGGATGAGAAGGGAGATTTAATAATGGGAGATGAGGAAATGGCTGAGGAACTGAACAGGTTTTTTGGGTCGGATTTCACAGTGGAAGACACAAATAACATGCCAGTGACTGATGGAAATGAGGCTATGACAGGTGAGGACCCTGAGAGGATTGTTATCACCAAGGAGGTAGTGATGGGCAAGCTAATGGGGCTAAAGGTAGACAGGTCTCCTGGACCTGATGGAATGCATCCCAGAGTGCTAAAAGAGATGGCTAGGGAAATTGCAAATGCACTAGTGATAATTTACCAAAATTCACTAGACTCTGGGGTGGTCCCGGCGGATTGGAAATTAGAAAACGTGACACCACTGTTTAAAAAAGGAGGTAGGCAGAAAGCGGGTAATTATAGGCCAGTGAGCTTAACTTCGGTAGTAGGGAAGATGCTGGAATCTATCATCAAGGAAGAAATAGCGAGGCATCTGGATGGAAATTGTCCCATTGGGCAGACGCAGCATGGGTTCATAAAGGGCAGGTCGTGCCTAACTAATTTAGTGGAATTTTTTGAGGACATTAACAGTGCGGTAGATAACGGGGAGCCAATGGATGTGGTATATCTGGATTTCCAGAAAGCCTTTGACAAGGTGCCACACAAAAGGTTGTTGCATAAGATAAAGATGCATGGCATTAAGGGGAAAGTAGTCGCATGGATAGAGGATTGGTTAATTAATAGGAAGCAAAGAGTGGGGATTAATGGGTGTTTCTCTGGTTGGCAATCAGTAGCTAGTGGTGTCCCTCAGGGATCAGTGTTGGGCCCACAACTGTTCACAATTTACATAGATGATTTGGAGTTGAGGACCAAGGGCAATGTGTTCAAGTTTGCAGACGACACTAAGATAAGTGGTAAAGCAAAAAGTGCAGAGGATACTGGCAGTCTGCAGAGGGATTTGGATAGGCTAAGTGAATGGGCTAGGGTCTGGCAGATGGAATACAATGTTGATAAATGTGAGGTTATCCATTTTGGTAGGAATAACAGCAAAACGGATTATTATTTAAATGATAAAATATTAAAACATGCTGCTGTGCAGAGAGACCTGGGTGTGCTCGTGCATGAGTCGCAAAAAGTTGGTTTACAGGTGCAACAGGTGATTAAGAAGGCAAATGGAATTTTGTCCTTCATTGCTAGAGGGATGGAGTTTAAGACTAGGGAGGTTCTGCTGCAATTGTATAAGGTGTTAGTGAGGCCACTCCTGGAGTATTGTGTTCAGTTTTGGTCTCCTTACTTGAGAAAGGACGTACTGGCACTGGAGGGTGTGCAGAGGAGATTCACTCGGTTAATCCCAGAGCTGAAGGGGTTGGATTACGAGGAGAGGTTGAGTAGACTGGGACTGTACTCGTTGGAATTTAGAAGGATGAGGGGGGATCTTATAGAAACATATAAGGTTATGAAGGGAATAGATAGGATAGATGTGGGCAGGTTGTTTCCACTGGCGGGTGAAAGCAGAACTAGGGGGCATAGCCTCAAAATAAGGGGAAGTAGATTTAGGACTGAGTTTAGGAGGAACTTCTTCACCCAAAGGGTTGTGAATCTATGAAAATCCTTGCCCAGTGAAGCAGTAGAGGCTCCTTCATTAAATGTTTTTAAGATAAAGCTAGGTAGTTTTTTGAAGAATAAAGGGATTAAGGGTTATGGTGTTCGGGCCGGAAAGTGGAGCTGAGTTCACAAAAGATCAGCCATGATCTCATTGAATGGTGGAGCAGGCTCGAGGGGCCAGATGGCCTACTCCTGCTCCTAGTTCTTATGTTCTTATGTTCTTATGCATGACCTCCAGTGCCCTGCCATTTCGCCAGCTGCAGCAGGAGGCCACGCATCTGACTGTAATAAAGCCACAGTTGTACCCAACTTTAGTCTTTGTGCAATTGATCGTGCATCACAGATGTAGAACAAAACATCAATTCCAGAATTCTCAAGAATGAGTGTTTCTTGACATTCAGGATGTTCAGTCTCTGCCAGATTCAAATCTGATAAACCTGGCATACCTTGTGGGATCTTCTCTCAGACTCCCAGGCCTGCGAACTTCAATTCTACGATTCTGACCGCAACTAGTTCTTGCTCAAGAATTCAAAGCTATTTAACTCCACACAAACTCTCCTCTCCTTTCATTTTCCTTTCCCTCACATTCTGCAGACCTTTAACATCCAAGATTCATAGTTTGTACTTGAACTTCACTCAGGCTAGAATATGGGTCTGCCGTTTGATTGGCTTGGAAGCTCTGCTGCCTCTGGCCTCTCAGGTAATGTTTTAGATGCTTTAGATTTACTTTAACAGCCTCTTCTGTCTGTGGACCCGCTTCCACCTGGTGGTCAGAACCTGATGTTATACTGGGGGGGGTGGGGGGGGCGGAGTTTGAAGAGGGTGATATAATTAAAAACATTTTGGTTTTTGCTATTGTTCACTCGGTGGTAGCAAGGGTGTCACTGTACCACATTTGGTGAGTGAGGGGGAGAATAATTTCTTCCCCGAGAATTGCTGAGCAGCCAAGCCTAGGGAATAGATAATCAATAGTCTGCAGCCAGGCCTGATTGGCATTATCAGATCCCAAAGTGCATACATTTGTGAGACATCTCCTTGCTTTAAGTAGACACCTCAGCTGCCTGCAAAAATCTGAAGACACTACAAAATAGTCAGGATCTGAACAGGTAATTATCTCATTTCTAACCTCCCAAAATGTTGAAAGAGGATTGGTGGTCTTCTTTCAAAATTCCATTGGCAGAACTTTCTGCACCTCTAGCCAAGCTGTGATAATACATCTACAACACTGGCTTCTACCTGCAATGTGGAAAATTGTCCAGGTATGTTTTGTACACAAAAAGCAGGGCAAATCAGACCCGGCTAATTACTTCCCCAACAGTCTACTCTCGATTATCAGTAAAGTGATGGAAGGAGTCATCAACAGTGTTATCAAGTGGCACTTGCTTAACAATAACCTGCTCAATGATGCTCAATTTGTGTTCTGCCAGTGTCACTCAGTTCCTTTTTTAAAAAATTTAAAGTACTCAATTATTTTTTTCCAATTAATGGGCAATTTAGCATCGCCAATCCACCTACCCTGCACATCTTTGGGTTGTGTGGGTGAACACTAGGAGAATGTGCAAAATCCACATGGACAGTGACTCGGGGGTCGAGATCAAACCCAGGTCCTCAGTGCCGTAGGCAGCAGTGCTAACCACTGCACCACCGTGCTGCCCTGTCACTCAGTTCCTGACCTCATTACAGCTTTGGGTCAAACATGGCCAAAAGAACTGAACTCCAGAAGTGAGGTGAGAGTTACTGTCCTTTATATCAAGGCAGCATTTGACTGGAGTATGAGATTAAGGAGTCTGAGCAAAATTGTAGTCAATGGAAAATTGGGGGAAACCATCCACTGGTTGGAGTCATACCTGACACAAAGGAATATAGTTGTGGTGGTTGGAGGTCAGTCACCTCAGCTCCCTGTGTTAGGAATTTGGGAAATTAACAAGGTTAACAGTGAACTTGAGATGAAAATAAAATAACAGACAGGTAACAAGATTATCAGGTGCCGAAAGGAATAATGGGATGCAATTTTCCCAGGGAACGTGGATATATTTTGAGAAGAAGACATAGCTTCACATAAAACAATATGTTTAGTTATTAACATACTTAGGTGCCATAGTGTATATTATCACCAGTCAGCTCTTGCCCTCAAAAGGGAAAGCAGCCTATGATCACCTGGGAAGATGGTGGCCGGGATTTTGTCATGTATTTTTCAATTTACTTTTATTTCAATAAGTATTCTTTGTCAATTGTTGTTACGAACCACTCCAATGGTATCTGCGAGTGTATCCCAATTTGGAACACCAGTTCGTGGGGGTGTATAGTTTGTTTGGGGGAATGGCGTGAGGAGCAAGTGAAGCCCCAGTGAGAATTATAAGCCTAGTCATCATTATTAATGACTATTTATTAAATTAAATACACAAATAGGACAACCATACTCTAGGACAGTCACCGGCCGGGATTCTGCGACATCGCGGCCAAGTGTTGATGCTGGCGTCAAAACCGGCGCGAGCCAGGCCCAGTAATTTTCCTGTTCCTCGAGGGATAGGACGGCGCCGGAGTTCTGTGCTCTGCTCCGGCGCCGAAAGCCTGCCCTGCACGGCCGGCACGGGTCCGCGCATGCATGTGCCGGCCCCCGCACAACATTGTGGAGCACTACAGGGGCCCAGCAAGGAGGAACATAGGCCCCCCCCCCTCCCCGAATGAGCGTGCCTGATGATCGGTAGCCCCTGATAGCAGGCTTGGCCACCGTGGAGCCCCCCCCCCCCCACCAGGACAGCCCCTGCAGCCAGAACGCCGAGGTCCTGCCAGGTGGAACCATATGTAAACCACACCGGTGGGTACTCGGCCTGTCGAGCAAGGAGAATCGCCTCGGGGGCTGCTTTCAACGGCTCCCGACCGGTGCCGCGGCGATCGCGCAGGTGCCATTGGCATCGATTCTCCGGTCGCCGGAGAATCAGCGGCCCGGCGTTGGTGCGGCATGGCCGGATTCTCGCCTCCCCCCCAGCCCCCCCCCACCCCCCCGCCGATTCTCCGACCCGGCGCGGGCTCGAAGAATCCCGGCCACCATCTTCCCAGATGATCATAGGCTGCTTTCCCTTTTGAGGGCAAGAGCTGACTGGTGATAATCACCGCAGGTCAGGGGCGGGATTCTCCCCTACCCGGCGGGGCGGGGGACCCGGCGGGATGGAGTGGCGTGAACCACTCCGGCGTAGGGCCGCCCCAAAGGTGCGGATTTCTCTGCACCTTTAGGGGCCAAGCCCTCACCTTGAGGGGCTAGCCCCGCGCCCGAGTGGTTTGCGCGCTGCCAGACGGCGGGAAAGGCCTTTGGCGCCACGCCAGCCGGGGCCGAAAGGACTTCGGCGGGCGGCGGAAGTCCGCACATGCACTGGAGCGTCAGCGGCTGCTGACATCATCCCCGCGCATGCGCAGGGTGTGGGGGGTCTCTTCCGCATAGGCCATGGTGGAGGGAAAAGAGTGTCCCCATGGCACAGGCCCGCCCGTGGATCGGTGGGCCCCGATCGCGGGCCAGGCCACCGTGGGGGCACCCCTCCGGGGCCAGATCGCCCCGTGCCCCCCCCAGGGCCCAGGAGGCCACCCACGCCGCCTAGTCCCGCCGGGAAGTGACGTGGTTTGATCCTCGCCGGTGGGACAGGCATTCCAGCAGCGGGACTTCGGCCCATCCGGGCCGGAGAATCGCGGGGGGGGGGCCCGCCAACCAGCACGGCGCGATTCCCGCCCCCGCCGAATATCTGGTGCCGGAGAATTCGGCAACCGGCGGGAGCGGGAATCACGCCAGCCCCCGGCGATTCTCCGACCCGGCGGGGGGTCGGAGAATCCCGCCCCTCGTGAGGGGCAAGGCTGAGAAGGTGGGCCTTCATGAATAATCTCAGCTAGTATGGGAATTGAACCCATACTTTTGGTCTTGCTCTGCATTGCAAACTAGCTGTCCAGCCAACTGAGCTAAATTGGTTCCCCTCTAGGACAATAATGTACATGAATCACAGTTTATGTAGAAGTAGCCTTTGTTTCAAATCTACAATCCCTGAACTCCTTCAGCCTATAAGTCAAATACAACTTAAAACTACCATACAATAGTGTGGTAGTTGAGTCTGGGAAACAGCTTTTCCTGGTCCAGTGAACATGTTTAAACTGATTTTATGAAGGTTTCTACACAACCTTGCTCTAAGACTTAGATGCTAGCCTTGGCACCTGGCTGCTGAATTTTAAATTTCCCTCTCTGACTGTTAGGTGTAAACTACTTCCCTGCTTCTGAGGGTACTGGAAACGATATATCATTTGTCTAGACACCTGGGACGAAATTCTCCGGTATCGGCGCGATGTCCGCCGACCGGCGCCAAAAACGGCGCAAATCAGTCCGGCATCGCGCCGCCCCAAAGGTGCGGAATCCTCCGCATCTTGGGGGGCCGAGCCCTAACCTTGAGGGGCTAGGCCTGCGCCGGAATGATTTCTGCCCCGCCAGCCGGCGGAAAAGGCCTTTGGTGCCCCGTCAGGTGGCGCGGAAATGACATTGCCGGGTGGCGCATGCGCGGGAGCGTTAGCGGCCGCTCACGGCATCCCCGCGCATGCGCTGTGGAGGGAGTCTCTTCCGCCTCCACCATGGTGGAGACCGTGGCGAAGGCGGAAGGAAAAGAGTGCCCCCACGGCAGAGGCCCGCCCGCGGATCGGTGGGCCCCGATCGCGGGCCAGGCCACCGTGGGGCACCCCCCGGGGCCAGATCGCCCCGCGCCCCCCCCAGGACCCCAGAGCCCGCCCACGCCGCCTTGTCCCGCCGGTAAGGTAGGTGGTTCAATCCACGCCGGCGGGACAGGCATTCTAGCAGCGGGACTTCGGCTCATCCGAGGCCGGAGAATCGCGGGGGGGGGGGGGCCCACCAACTGGCGCGATTCCCACCCTCGCCGAATCTCCGGTGCCGGAGAATTCGGCAACCGGCGGGGGCGGGATTCACGCCAGCTCCCGGCGATTCTCCGACCCGGTGGGGGGTCGGAGGATCTCGCCCCTGCATCTTGATACTTTTAAAATCGCATCTCATTATGCCTTTTGAATGCTGGCTACTGTTATCGCTCGGCAGATTTCTACCTGTTGCTGGGCAGACCTATGATACCTGTTGCTGGATAGGTCTCATCCATCATGCCTTGTTACATTTGCGTTGCTGCTGTTACAAGACAGATTTTTACCTGTTGCTGGGCAGATCCAAGACAATTGTTTACACAGCAACTGGTCTGGTTCCTCACTGGGTTGTCCATTTTTCCTCACATTATTCCAAGCAAATATACACCACTAAGAACCAATATTTCAAGTTATCCTTCAGGGTTCTGTGACACTCTTGCAGGTAACATCAGTGGGGTTCTTAACACAGGACATCACTGGAGAAGTTCCTCAGGATAGTTGTCCTATGCCCAACCATCTTCAGTTGCTTCATCAATGGCCTGCCTTCCATCATAAGGTCAGAAGTGAGGATGTTTGCTGATGATTGCACAATGTTCACCTTTAGTGACTCGTCGTACTGACGCAGTCCATGTCCAAATGCACCAAGAACTGGATACTATCCAGGATTGGGCTGACATGTGGCAAGTAACATTCACACCACACAAGTGGCAGACAATGACCACGTCGAACAAGACAGAATATAACCATCATTCCCTTCTATTCAGTTGCATTACCATCGCTGAATCCCCCACCATTAACATCTTGGGAGTTACCATTGACCCAAAACTAAATCTGAACTGGACTGGACAAAGAAATACTGTGGCTACAAGTGCAGGTCAGAGATTAGGAATCCTATGGTGAATAACTCAATTTATGACTCCCAAAAGCCTCTTGTCTAGTTACAAGACACCAGTCAGGAGTATGATGATATAATCTCCACTTTCCTGGATGAGTGCAACTCCAACAACATTCATGAAACTTGACCCCAAGGCAGCCCGCTTGATTTGCATCCCTTCAGCAAACATCCACTCCCTCCAACTTTGGAATTCTCTTCCTCAGATGGTTATGGAGGCTCAGAAATTGAGTATGGCCGAGATTGATTAACTTCTAACGACAACAAGGATCTGGGCATAGTGCAGGAAAATGGTGTTGAGATGGACAATCAGCCATGATCTAGTGGAATGTTACAGCCGGCTCAAGGGTCTGAATGGCCTACTCCTGCTCCTCAGTTCCTCCTACTCAGTTTTCAATGGTTATTTAGTCTGTCAGGTCAACTTTTAAATGCTACTTCTGGAGCTTTTTTCACATGCTCATACTGGTTTAATGATTAAAAACCAACAAAGGGCTACAAGGCCTGATATTTACACAATGGATTGCTGCAAGTGACATGGTGGCACAGTGGTTAGCACTGCTGCCCCACTGTGCCAGAGACCAAAGACCTGCAGGTTAAGTGGATTGGCCATGATCAATGTGTGAGGTTGCAGAGATAGGGTGGGGGAGTGGACCTAGGGGAGTGTTTTTTGGAGGGTCGCTGCAGACTCAATGGGCCAAATGGCCTCCTTCGGCACTGTAGGGATCCTATGGACAATAATAGAAGCCAGCCATTTGAAGATTGTAATTGAGAAACAGAATCTGAACAACTTAGTGAACAATTGGATGAGGGCCAGCTAGAAGTTCTGTCACTTCTCAGTAGCATTCAGACATTTCAACTCCATACATAGGTTGCACAGCATGAATGCTGGTAATGGTAGCCTCAAAATAGTTCTGGCAATGGTCTCTTGGATGCAAACACCAGGTTATGGTTTGACCAGGAGGATATGGGCATGAAATAATGTAAGTATATTTCGGTCAGATATATACAGCTGATGAAGTGGCTGGTTGATGAATTTTACTTCAAGCTTTGCGATCAAATTGGGCTCTCGAGACCACACTTGCCAGGAGTCACATGGGCAGAGCTATTTTTCCTGGAAGCTGTGTCCCAATCCGTTGCCTCCAAGCTCGAAAACAATTGAACCTGTGATGATGTTGGCCCATTCAAGGGGCCATCAGCTTTGACATCTCTGCAGCCCCATTGGCAGAGGTTGGCAGGACAGAGATTGGGAGGGCAACTCAGGAATCACCCTTGTAGAGGTAAATTAAAGTAATCTTTCAGGGGCCGCAATCTGTGAGGCACCTTGGATTGGAGGGGAAGCCACTCTGAATGGCACATTGGGTCTGTTGGAGCAGATGTGCCTTTATGAGATGGGTCCTCAGATGCCGTTTGCTTTCTGTACCATTGTAAGGAGGCCACTGCCTCACGTGGCAGGTGCCAACTCTGCCACCAGAAGAATTCCTGCGAGCAGGAGAAATCACCCATAACTGGGTCCTTAATTGCTTGCATCAGCTTCCAGTCTCTGAGCTGGCAGCCAATCTACCTGCCATCTTGCGCCCAGGAAAGTCTCCAGTGGTAGGAATGTGCTAAGGCTGGGAAAGTGGCCGGCCTGGAAATATCTGTTGCAAGTTTTTATCCAACAAAGATTAATTATCTTGCAGCCATTGATGTGAACTGCCCAACCACAGACTACCTTTACCACAGAATAACATTTCTCAAAAACGTTCCAGACTTGCTGCAGGCTGATGGCATTTTGTTTTGCATTGGAAGTTACCCTCGCTGTTTACATTATATTAAAACATTGCTCATTTTTTGCCACCTAGCCTTGTGCAGGAATGAAAACTGCATGGAAATGGTTTTTGTGATACATTTTGCTCGGCCCTTTCCTTGTTGTTATATTTCATGGAACCCACCAAAAGTTGAAGTCAGAAGCAGAATAGAAACCCAGTTTAAGAGATGGAGCTCCTGGATAACAAAATGAAGATTGGTAAATCAAATTGTTCTGAAAAAAGGTTTATATTTCCAAGCTGGTGACATCATTTGGCATGTACTTTTCAGGTGCAAGAAAATTCTAGAAAAACGCATTGGCCTCTGAACGCTCGATTCCACCTGGAACTCCGCCTTTCTTTCCATTTCGGACACCAACGGGCCTAATGTGTATTTTCCTGTTTTCTCATTCAGATTAACTGGCGTCCACAGTTTGAACTTATTTAAATAAGTGTCTTTTTCAGTATACAATATACAATACAATTTGAAAGATCACTTCTGAAAAGATATTCTTTAAAAAATTGGACTTCCACAGACAAAAATGCGTGGGACAGACAAAAATGCGTGGGTTCATTAGAACCATTAACATTGAAGATTGTATCAAGAAGACATATTATTAAATCAAAGGGAAGACATCAAGCAGAGCCAAGTATGCGATGAAGTCAAACAAAAATTCAAAGACGATTCATGACTGAATGCTTGAAATAGAAAGGACAATACCAGAACCTTCTATTCTGACACAAGTTACAATATTAAAACAGTTGGACTAAGAGTGGCTCAGAGAAGCAAGAAGTAAGGTTTACCTGCAGAATTCTCCCATGGCCTCACCAGTCAAGAATTTGGTGGGAGCACAAAAATCGTTTTACGACAGCATGAATTTCCCATGGGATCTTCCATTGGTGCCCGCCATGGTGAATTGAGAAACGTGCTGGAGGCTCGTGTTAAACTGCTTTGCATCCAGCTAATGGGATGCAAATGATGGACCGACTGGTATCTTCACCCAGTCTCGATTCTCCACAACGCCAGAAGGAAAACACATGGCACAGAACATGTCTGGAACAAGGTGGCGTGCAGAAGTCGGGACTCGCCTGAACAATGTCTGGGATGCCTCCGGAGTTTGGAATGGAGACTGCCAGCAACTCTGGACCCCAGAGCACCACATAGTAGGAAATTGAAGCATCTCCAGGTGTATATTCCAGATTCAGTGCCATTGAGGAGTTCCATCTTCCCACCCCAGAGTGTTCCTGGAGGTCCATCTTCCTTTTCAGGAGGTCTATTTTCTTTCTTCAATGGTGGATCAGTGGTGTTTTCACCATGGCACCCAGGTATGATGGAGGGACGTGTGTCATCATGCCCGCCGCACCACAGAAATCAGCACTAAAAACCCATGTGCATATTAAATAAGGTTGGAGCCGGAATATATGGTGTGGTTTCCCATCAGCCTCCACAGCACAAAACACTCCCCATTCCTGCTCCCGCCATGGGACCCAGACCCTGATAGGAGAACTCTGCCCTACAAGCTCGGACATTGCTCGGAGAGCAAGTCTCCACTGTCCTCTGTGTTAAGGCAATAAATCATAGCAATAAAAACCTCATTGGCTGAAGGTTTACATAAGTATCCAATATGGATTCAGAACTAATAATTCTTACAAATCCAGCAACTAGATATTCCACCCACTCACTCAGGATGTAAACCAAGAGCCACAGTTGAACAGAATTAAAAGAGTCTGAAGATAATGGAAATTATTTTAAATTTGGGCAATGTTGTAAAGTCCTTTGTTCTACTTCATGCCCAATTTACGTATTCATTGATATCAACGGCTCATATCTCACCTGTTTTATAACATCACCCAAAGCTAAAATGACTTCCAATGTATTTTTCTAAAAGATGCTGGAGGCTTAAGAGGAATATGTAAAAGAGACCTCTGCTAAATTGCTTCTCCGTTTTTGTTTCCTTTCTCAACCAGCGCAGACATGATGGGCTGAATGGCTTCTTTCTGTACAGTAATAAATTTTCTATAGTTTTATCACGATTCAAAAATTGAACAGTGTGAAAGACGTAAAATAATAAATGGAGCATTCAGCAGTGAGATTGAAAAAACAATTGCTGACAAACTAACAAGAATTGGCAAACGCATATAAAATTCATTCGAAAGGATGATCAATTCTCCCATTGTTCTTCCAGGAAATCCTTGTCAGGGACTCATTCCCAGAGTAGGAGGTCCCGAAGCACGGATGTAAATTGAACCTCCACCACTCGAGTTCACAATGGTTTGTGCTCCTTAAATAGAACGCATGGCATGTGTTGCAAACCATTTCCTTTTTGTTTTAGTATTTATGGAACTAATCTATTTTAAGATATTAAGGAACCTTGACTGGTTAATATTATGAAATGGATGGTTACCTCCCAAAGAATCTTTACAATAAGATTACTTGAAAGCACAAAATTCAAACATATATGTTAAGCTGAATCATTAGAATGCTTTCAGGATTATGTCCTGGTAACTATCACAAAATCTATCAGTAAAATTATTAATTTCCACAAAGTCTCAAGCTGTAAATGCTGGAGTTGCATTCAAATAATTTGACCACAGTACTTTATTTGAAAGCAAACTGTTATTATACCTGCTGTAATGTTCGAGAGAAGCCCGGCACAGGCTGGGCTGGGGGAGCAGCATCTCACCTTCCAGTTAGGCTAGTTGTAGCCCTCAGGACTCAACAATGAATTTGGCAACTTTAGATTTTGACCTATCTCCTCCATCTTAAACCCCCTTTTTTTCAATATCCCGTATATGTATTGCTTAAATGCATCCCCCCCACCCTCCCACTCTCACACCAGGCCATCTGTCTTTTGTTCTTAAAGTTGCTACTTTTTGTTGCACTTTCTACAGCTCTAACACATTCTCCCTCCCTTCAGTTCTGAAGAAGAGTCGATGGACTCGAATTGCTAACTATGTTTTATCTCCTAAGAGCTGGCAGACCTGCTGAGATTTTCCAGAGTCCTCTGTTCTTGTTGCTGTTATTATACCATTTTGCTATCTATTTCCCCCAGGAGGGATGGACCTGCAGTGGAGTGGATTAGGGCCGAACTGTAGAAGATGAGTGGCAATCTTTTGGTGCTGATATCCTCTCAGCATGGGATCCAAAAGAAGTGATTATGACTGGGACCATGGTAAAAAATGTACTCTCACATGCAAAATGGCAGTCAGACCATTTGTGTCATAGGGGATACTCTAATATGTGATGTAGGTAATGATTACTATCGACATCAGTCAGTTAAATGTTAGGCTCCTAAGAGAGAGGTTGGAATCGTGCCGAGGAGCCATCTCCCTATCCTGGAACCTGTTTAGATGTAGTACCAATAAACAAGTGTTGAGCAGTGTTATGTTTTTGGGGATTTTATTTTTACTCACAGTAGAGAGTCATAGAGGTTTACAACATGGAAACAAGCCCTTCGGCCCAACTTGTCCATGCCACCCAGTTTTTACCACTAAGCTAGTCCCAATTGCCCAGCATTTGGCCCAAATCCCTCTATACCCATCTTTCCCATATAACTGTCTAAATGCTTTTTAAAAGACAAAATTGCACCTGCCTCTACTACTAGATCTGGCAGCTCGTTCCAGACACCCTCTGTGTGAAAAAAGTGTCCCTCTGGAGCCTTTTCTATCTCCCCGCTCTCACCGTAAACCTATGCCCTTTAATTTTAGACTCCCCTACCTTTGGGAAAAGTTGACGATCTATCTTATCTATGCCCCTCATTATTTTATAGACCTCTATAAGATCGCCCTAAGCCTCCTACACTCCAAGAAAAAAGTCCCAGCCTATCCAGCCTCTCTTTATAACTCAAACCATCAAGTCCCGGTAGCATCCTAGTAAATCTTTTCTGCACTCTTTCTTGTTAAATAATATCCTTTCTATAATAGGGTGACCAGAACTATACACAGTATTCAAAGTGTGGCCTTACAAATGTCTTGTACAACTTCAAGACACAGTAAGACGTCTTACAACACCTGGTTAAAGTCCAACAGGTTTATTTGGGATCACGAGCTTTTGGAGCGTAGCTCCTTAACCACCTGATGAAGGAACTACACTCCGAAAGCTAGTGATTCCAAATAAACCTTTTGGACTTTAACCTGGAGTTGTAAGACTTCTTGCTGTGCCCACTCCAGTCCAACACCGGCATCTCCACATCATGGCTAACTTCAAGACAAACAAAGGATAGCGAGGTTGCTGCACTGTAGGTTACTGAACCAGTTGTCAGAGTTTATTGCAGGGTGTTGTTGGTTCACATCTAAAATGGAGGAGAGGGAAAATCTCCCACTGCCTCTGATGATGTCTCCATGTAATCATGTGACACACTATACAGAGAGTCGTTGGTTACAAGCAGATATCAGAGTATGTCTCCAGCCTGCCCAAGATAAGTTCCATACTTGGAATCCAAGGTACAAGCGGAGCACAGTAGTTAGCACTGCTGCCAGGGATCCGGGTTCGATTCCAGCCTTGGGTGACTGTTTGTGTGGTGTTTGCACATTCTCCCTGTGTTTGCGTGGGTTTCTCAGTTTGTTTTTCACTCCAGATTTGATATTAATACACCAGAATCCTCTCCTAGCAGCCCAGCTAACTGACAGGTTTTGGCTTCCGATCAGGCGAGGAACAGTCCACAACAGTCCCCAGGTACTGGGTAGGGAGTCTCTTAGCAGTGGTGGGAGGAGGAGAGAGGGATGCTGTCTGACCTAAGGGAAGACGATACATTTGATGGGCTGGAGGATTGCACTCCTACTCTGCACTGTAGGCATTCTATGGTTCTATTCTAATTTCTCGTGTCTTGAAGTTTTATTAAATGTATCTGTTTGTGCAATTCTGGCATTAATGTCCAGACGTTTTCTTAATAAGCTATTACGAAACCTTATTCAAGGATCTCAGTGATTTAATATGCTGCATAAAATATTGTGAATAAATCCCATCAGTAATTCTGCACGCCCAGATGGCTCGCGCAAAATGTCTCATTCATAGCAAACTGCTACGACACACCAGTACATGATCTGAAGAGTGAAGAAAAGCATGTAAAATGTATGTGTCACTAAACTGATTCAGCTTTGAAAATGAAATGACACTAACCATCGATATGAATGCAGCAGGACTCATATAGAATGCATGGAGACCTGTCTTTATGCTTTGAGGTAAAAGTAAAAGTAAAGAGTAAAGTCGCCACAGTCCCACATGGCCATAGGCTGCTTTCTCCTTTGAGGGGGAGAGCTGTCTGGTGGCGATTTAACCTGAGGATCACCACACTTCAGGCGAAGGGCAAGGTTGAGAAGGCGAGCCTTTGAGGTAGACTTTCTCCGGCAAACTCTTCATTAATTTTTCCATCCAGATTTGCTGTTTCTATAGAAGTAAAAACAATAAGAACAGAGAAATAAGAATACTGATCTGACCTGGTCTTGTATACCTTAAAGTGGAACACCAGTAAAAACTGAAAAATAAGAGTTCTGGTGCAAACTGGTTTTTTTCCTCCTTCTGCCATGATCTATGTAACTCTCTTCCCTTTGGCCTCGAATAGATAGTAAAATTCAAATGCCAATGTTGTTAAAGTTCACAACGATGAGAAAAGTGAAATCATACTTCCTTTATTGATATTTCACTGTAAACTAAGGTTTATATTCACACTGAAGAGAGGGAATATTGTGTGCAATTCAAATAAATACAAGCTACAGAGGCTTTTTTTTTCTTTTTGCTCTGATGCATTTTATTGCTTGGTGGTTACTGTGACTGATGTGCCTGTCCGATTAACTGGGTAGAAAGCCTCATTGATTTTGGTGTGCGCTTCTCATTTGCAGTCAAGAAGCGAGCTGCCAGCCTGAATCTCACTGCATATAAAGCAGCTTGCCTCTTTGGAGAACGGGAAATCCGATGGGCAGAGTTCATCATAGAACAACAGCAATGCCTTAAAGGGGAGGGGTGGAAGTCTTGGGAGTGTATTGGGACAGTAGGTTTCAGTGGGATGTAGCAGCATCCACAATGGCAATGGGATGAAATTATGGAAAGAAAAACATGAGTGCCAGTACTGCTTCCCGTAATTCCCTCGATAAGGGTGTCGTTATGGCCACTCCCAACCTTGACTTCGACCTCACCTGGCCTGTGGGCTGTTTGAGATAGAATCCCTACAGTGTAGAAGGAAGCCGTTTGGCCCATTGAGTCTGCAACGATCCTCTGAAAGAGCACTCTACCTGGGCCCACTCCCCCGCCCTATCCCTATAACCCCACTGAACCTGCGCATCCCTGGATACTAAGGGGAAATTTTATCATGGCCAATCCACCTAACCTGCACGTCTTTGGACTGTGGGATGAAACCGGAGCACCCGGAGGAAACCCATGCAGACAGGGGGAGAAAGTGCAAACTCCGCACAAAGATCCAAGGTCGGAATTGAACCTGGTTCCCTGGCACTGTAATGCAGCAGTACAAACCACTGTGCCACCGTGATGCCCCCGGAGATGAGTTGTATTGGTGGGGAGGGGGGATGGGGAGGGCGGGGTTCTGGCTGATGTCAGCATACATTAATGAGGCCCGAGCGCCTAAATTGAAGTCTACCCAAAACTTAGAATGTAAATCAAGAGGTGAAAGGGAGAGAGGAACTTGGTGAAATTACAATCACGAAGGAAGTGGTACTGGGAAAAATTATGGAGCTACAAGCTAACAAATCTCTGGATCCTGACAAACTTTGTCCTAGGGTCTTAAAAGAGATGGTTAATGATATAATTGGTTTAAATTTTTCAAAATTCAACACATTCTGGAAATATTCCATCAGACTGGAAAGTAACAAATATAACCATTTATGAAGGGAGGAAAGCATAAACAGGGGCGTCATTCTCCGACCCACCGCCGGGTCGGAGAATGGCCGTTGGCCGCCGTGAATCCCGCCCCCGCCGAAGTCTCCACTCCCGGAGATTGGGCGGGGGCGGGAATCCGGCCGTGCCGGTTGGCGGGAACCCCCGCTGGATTCTCCGGCCCGGATGGGCCGAAGTCCCGCCCAGGAATTGCCTGTCCCGCCGGCGTAAATCAAACCTGGTATTTACCGGCGGGACCAGGCGGCGTGGGCGGGCTCCGGGGTCCTGGGGGGGGGGCGCGGGGCGATCTGACCCCGGGGGGTGCCCCCACGGTGGCCTGGCCCGCGATCGGGGCCCAACGATCCGCGGGCGGGCCTGTGCCGTGGGGGCACTCTTTCCCTTCCGCCTCCGCTACGGCCTCCACCATGGCGGAGGCGGAAGAGACTCTCCCCACTGCGCATGCGCGGGAAACTGACAGTGGCCGCTGACGCTCCCGCGCATGCGCCACATTTCCGCGCCAGCTGGCGGGGTAACAAACGCCATTTCCGCCAGCTGGCGGGGCGGAAATCCCTCCGGCTTCGGCCTAGCCCCTCAATGTTGGGGCTAGGCCGCCAAAGATGCGGAGACTTCCGCACCTTTTTGCCGGCGCGATGCCCGTCTGATTGGCGCCGGCTTTGGCGCCAGTCGGCGGGCATCCCGCCGTTGGGGGAGAATTTCGCCCCAGGAAACTATAGGCCAGTTATCTTGACGTCTGTCATGGGGAAAATATTAAAATCGACCCTTAAGGAGGTTATGGCTGGGCACTTAGATAAACATAAGGTTACAGGAAGAGTCAGCATAGCTTTGTGAAAGAGAAATCATGGGCAGGATTCTCCAACTCCCGCCGGGTCGGAGAATCCCCGGCGCGAATCCCACCCCGCCGCCGCGACGCCGGCTGCCGTATTCTCCGGCGCTGATTTTCGGTCAGGGGTGGGATTCACACCATGCCGGTCGGGGGCCGTAGGCAGCGCCCCCCCCCCCCGGTGATTCTCCAGGCCCCAATGGGCCGAGCAGCTGTCTGTTTTTGGCCAGTCCTGCCGACATGAATTACTCAACTCACGTACCGGCGGGACCTGGCAGGTAAGTCGGTGGGGGCGGTCCTCTGGGGGGCACGGGAGGATCCGACCCTGGGGGGGGTGCCCCACGGTGGCCTGGCCCGCGATCGGGGCCCACCGATCTGCAGCCGTGCTTGTTCTGAGGGGGCACTTCTTCCTTCCACGCCGGCCCCTGTAGGGTTCTGCCATGGCTGGCACGGAGAAGAGAAACCCCCAGCATGCGCCAAAATACGCCGGCTGGTCTGCACATGCGTGGAACCACACCGGCATTGCCGCGCATGCGCAAGATCACAGCGGTCCTTTGGCGCATGCGCGAACTTGCACTGTCCTTTCGCCGCCGGCTGGAGTGGCGCCAAACCCTCCGGCGTCCAACAGATCAGCCACAATCTTAGTGAATGGTGGAGCAGTCACGAGGGGGCCGAATGGACTACTTCTCCTATTTTGCATATTCATGTGTAGTTTGTGAGGAGCGGTAAGCTGCAGCAGAGGGTATGTAACAGACAGTATTCAACCTGGAACCAACAGTTTAAAATCTTTAAATAAGAATCAGATTTAGCAGCCAGGCCAATGTTGTGTGTTTGGTGTGGTAGCCTTTTGGAAGGCAGAAAGGGTCTCAAGGCCTGCCTGGAGTCCTGTCCTTTCTGGCCTGCATTTGGGTGCCCGCCTCCAGGCTCTGAGAACAAGGTTGGAAAACCAGCAAACTGGGTAGTGCGTGCTTTAGGGCCACGCCTGTTTCCAATTCCGACCTGAGTGGCTCTGAAAATTCAGCCCCAATTCTTTTTAATTGGGAAACCGGGTTTTGGAGGGAAAATCATTTTCTGCCAAGCTTAATTTTAACCCTTGAAGATTATCGGAGGAAGGAATAATTGGGAAAGAACAATAAAAGTCAAAAATCAAAACAGCAAGGATGGGCTGAAGGGAAGGAATGCATCAAAAACTTCTGGCTGTAAAGTAATGTCTTTCTTAGCAAGGCAGCAGTTGTTGGAAAGTTTAAATAATGGGTAACGAGAGGCTATGGGAGCTGAGAGATCACAACCTTTCTCATCACCGGTCTCCTAGAAAAAAAAATCACCTGGGGCGAAATTCTCCCCCAACGGCGGGATGCCCGCCGACTGGCGCCAAAGCTGGCGCAAATCAGACGGGCATCGCGCCGGCAAAAAGGTGCGGAAGTCTCCGCATCTTTGGCGGCCTAGCCCCAACATTGAGGGGCTAGGCCGACGCCGGAGGGATTTCCGCCCCGCCAGCTGGCGGAAATGGCGTTTGTTGCCCCGCCAGCTGGCGCGGAAATGCGGCGCATGCGCGGGAGCGTCAGCGGCCGCTGTCAGTTTCTCCGCGCATGCGCGGGAGCGTCAGCGGCCGCCGAAAGTTTCCCGCGCATGCGCAGTGGGGAGAGTCTCTTCCGCCTCCGCCATGGTGGAGGCCGTAGCGGAGGCGGAAGGGAAAGAGTGCCCCCACGGCACAGGCCCGCCCGCGGATCGGTGGGCCCCGATCGCGGGCCAGGCCACCGTGGGGGCACCCCCCGGGGTCAGATCGCCCCGCGCCCCCCCCCAGGACCCCGGAGCCCGCCCACGCCGCCTGGTCCCGCCGGTAAATACCAGGTTTGATTTACGCCGGCGGGACAGGCAGTTTCTGGGCGGGACTTCGGCCCATCCGGGCCGGAGAATCCAGCGGGGGGTCCCGCCAACCGGCGCGGCTGGATTCCCGCCCCCGCCCAATCTCCGGGAGCGGAGACTTCGGCGGGGGCGGGGGCGGGATTCACGGCGGCCAACGGCCATTCTCCGACCCGGCGGGGGGTCGGAGAATGACGCCCCTGGCTCCAGGCCAGTTACACTTTTGACTTCATCCGAGGGGTCACGTTTTTACCCTTCAGTCCTTTTGGTTTTTTTTTGTAGTGGGAAGGTTTTAATTTATTAATCATGTAATGGTTACCTTCATTGGAAAGGGACTGTAATTTAGTCCATCTGCTTTTCTATTTCTAGTTTTGACAGAAGTTTCATCAGTGGATAGGATCTGAATCACTTCTGTCTTCAGATTCATATCATTTTAACCTCCCTCAGGTCCCGATGAAATCCCAAAGGGCATAGTTTGTCAATATAACACAAAATGCATTAGAAGGAGCCGGCAAAACTTTCCATAGTTATATTGACGCATGCCAGCAAGCATTTGAAACACATCTTCAAGATGCCAAAACATCTCTGAATCAAAATGTGAGGCAGACAGCTCCTTTGTCCAGGAATCGGTTACTTTTACTGTCACTGTCCCTGAAATATAATGATAAAAAACAGTTATTTGGATTTTTATAGCTTTCATACTAGATTTAAGTGCAAAACTACCTCTTTCCAAGATTGCCAACCAAAAAATGTTAGGATCCTATAAGCCGAAGTTGAATTGACATTAATTCTCAACAGTTGCACTTAAACCTAGGTTGTTGTAGCACATTTTGCTTGACGTAGCTTTTGAATGTTCAGAAAATGAAATCCTTCCATCAGAAGCGGGAGGCTTGACGGATGCAGGAACTTAATTTGTTGGGAGACCAAAAATCAGTTTCCCGAAAGAGGGATGAACCTTGGCAATTATGTTCTTGGGATTTTAAAGGCAGGTCTAGCTTCCCGATGAACAAGGTAGGGAAGCTCTTTTGCATGCATTAGCATGTTGTGCACACTCATTAAAAGGCCAGCTTGCCAGAGTTAAGTTCCCCCTCCAAGGGAAACTCTCTGCCATCATGAAATGAGAATGTTCACATTTACGACTGCAGAGAAGTGACATGCACCTGGTGAAGTTGACTCCTTCTGTGATTTTGAAGTGAGTAGCTGCTGCTTTGGCTATCTTGGGGACTGGCCACTTCATTGAGATCAGGTGCCAGTGGATCAAGCTGTAGGGAGGGTGGGCACAGGAGGCAGGACTGGGTGGGGATGTGGGGGGGGGAGTGGAGTTGAGGCTGAACATGGCTGACAGGCAAAGGGGTTTGGTGAGGGGAAATTAGACAGGAGCCAGGACAAGGAAGGGAGGACCACCAGGGAAGAGTCAGAGGATGTCAGGGGAAGGAAGACAAACTGTCTGGGGAAAAAGGAAGGTCGTCCGAGGAAAGAAGACAGATGGTCCGGGAAGGGTGAGAATGCAAGAGTGCAGGAACTTGGGAAGGCAAGATGGGCGTTTCTTGTTGAATATTGGGATCCTGTGATTGGGTGGGGGAGTGGTTTTCTATCCAAGAGAGATGGCCCGAGAGGTCAACGTTGGTGCTGTGTTAAGTGGGATCGTGAAGGTTGAACTGTGGGTACTGGGCAATAGAGGGATCGGTCATAGAGGAGGGGGGAATGTGATGCATGTAGGGTGGCAGGTCCAGAGGAATAGTTGGACTATAAAGGGTGTTCAGCATGGCAAGGGTTACTGTGGGGCTGGAGAACACAACTATCCACAGTATGATGTAAAGATATACAGGATAGTAGATAGAAGATAGAATTGTATGGAGAGAGTCAAGGAGAAGTCAGGAAATTAGCTCCCAGTCTGAGCTATACTTTGTACATATGTGTATCATTCTATGTTACCAATTAACACAACTGTTCAATCTTAGAAGCCTTTGAACCTGGAGTGAGAGCCATTCAACAAACCCTGACATCAATAGTAAGGTAACTGATGGTTTCTGAGCAGGCACATCACAGAAAAGACTGAACAGGCGGCTCGGACAATGAGAGGGGTCAGTGTTGGGGTGGGAATGGGGACAGTAATGAGTGCAGGTGCAGAGGGGAGAGAGGTGGAGGAGGATGATAATTATAGGTTAAGGCTAATGGGGAGAATGTTCAACGGTGATGGGGGAAAGGGATGATTATATTGGGTGCGTCACGGATGAAGGGTGGGTGGAATTGGTGGGTGGAAGGGGGAGGGTAGAAAGTGGTGGAATGTGTCTGGCAAGTTATCCATGCCATTTTGTCAAGTCTCTTCTTCACGACACTATTATTCTGTGAGTGTGAATCCTTGAAGTGGGGAGAGGGCCTTTTCTGGTAGGTGGGGTTAGAGGTGAGCAAAATTGGCCAATCAAAGGACGCCCTAATAATCACATGTAAACTGCACAAGAACCATGCTCAGCTGTGTTCTCCTCTCTTTGGTGAAGCCCACATTGGTCCACCCACCAATTCCACCCACCCTTCATCCTTGACGCACCCAATATAATCATCCCTTCCCCCCATCACCTTTGAACATTCCTCCCATTAGCCTTAACCTATAATTATCATCCTCCGCAGGTTTGCTCCTTGACATCACAACATCGAGATCCCAGCAAGGTTGGGAGCTGCAGTAATCTTAGCTCATGTGATAATCCCCCAGTTCCTGGAATAATTCTGGTGAATTTTGATAGCAACCTCTTCATGTGAGGTCAATCCTTCCCTAGGTAAGGAGCGGATCAGAACAGACAGTACTCCAGGTGAGGTCTCACCAAGGCTGCAGTCAACTGCTGCCAGACTTCTTTAATCCTACAATCTATTTCTCCTGCAATCAAGGGCAATGTGCTAGTTGCCTCCTCACTTGTTGGCTGTGCCCTGCATATTACCCTACAGTTACTTTTGAACAAAACGATGAAACACTAATGAGAATGACGCAAACCTGAACACAGTGTAATTAAACATATACTTACAAGTGTCAAAAAACATAAGAACTAGGAGCAGGAATAGTCCAACTGGCCCCTCAAGCCTGCTCCGCCATTTAATAAGATCATGGCTGATCTTTTTGTGGACTCAGCTCCACTTACCTGCCCGCTCACGATAACATTTAATTCCTTTACTTTTAAAAAGTCTATCTATCTTTGCCTTGAAAATATTTAACGAGGTAGCCTCAACTGCTTCACTGGGCAGGGAATTCCACAGATTCATAATAATAATCTTTCTTACTGTCAAAAGTAGATTCACATTAACACTGCAATTAAGTTACTGTGAAAAGTCCCCAGTGGCCACATTCCGGCGCCTGTTCGGGTCCACTGAGGGAGAATTCAGAATGTCTAATTCACCTAACAAGTACGCCTTTCAGGACTTGTGGGAGGAAACCAGAGCGCTCGGAGGAAACCCAGACAGACAAGGGGAGAACGTGCAGGCTCCGCACAGACAGTGACCCAAACTGGAATTGAACCTGGGACCCTGGCGAGAAGTTCCTCCTCAACCCAGTCGTAAATCTGTCCACCTTTATTTCGAGGCTATGCCCCCGAGTTCTAGTATCACCCTCCAGGAGTAACAACTTCCCTGATGCTATTTTATCTATTACCTTCATAATTTTATATGTTCATACACGTATACACAATGGTTGTACACCCATGCCACTTGTGTGTCTTAAATACTTCCTTATCATTCTTTTCCTATTACCAACCCCAGGTGCAGCCCCTACATCCACAGCTGAGCGGGAGGCAGACTGCTGCCTGCTATGCCCTTCAGCCTCCGGTCCAATCTGCGCATGACTCTGGCATCTCTGCCTAATGTTTCCCCGCCTGTCACTGCATCTCCAACATGTTTCTTCTGGCCATGTCCATAGGCTCGTCTTCTGCATGGGTTGATCAGGGGGCCTGGTCAATGTATACTTCGGACCGATGATAATTAGGCTGTATTACCATGTTGACGATATAGCATGGCAAGTAAAAGATTGTTGACGGTGCAGGCAAGAATTTCTTTCTTACTCACCATGTTGGGAAGCAATGGATTGAATCGGCAGCAGTACTCCTGTGATAATATTCAATTCCCGTGTAAGGACCGTTGAACTTCAAAGCACAAAAGGCAGCTTTTGATCAATCATTGTCACTACACAGCTCTGAAAGAGAACTATCCACGTCATCCTATTTCCCATACTTCTCTTCTTTTAGTGTCATGTGGGAAACCTATGAAGAAGTCGATTCCTACTCTTGTTGCTGGTGAGAACATCCCCTGTCCAAACAACTGCTCAATCCGTAACAATGGTCATTGCATCATCATATTTCATTTACTTGAGAAAATTATTGCTGAAGACAATTTTCTGCGTCTGCTTTGAGAATGAGTTCAATTTTCAGGTACGAAGAAAAGTTTCAATAATAGCGATTGAGGCCTAATGGGTGATGGAACTAAGCCATAGAGAAGAAAAATCATTCACGTAAATCATCATAAAGTAGCCTCAAAGATAAATATTTCACAAATTATAAAACCTTGGCAAGATTGCATGTATAGGTATCAGATACAGCTGAAATTAACTAAAGCCATAATTGAATGACAAGAATGGATTGGGGTAAAAAACAGCTGATCAAGTGGCATTCCCATGGTAAAGCTTTATAAATTATTTTAGTGGCCAGAAAGACCACATAGGCCCTTTGAAATATTTAGCATGGTGGTTAGGATTGATAAGTAGGATCTGGATGAAATGTAAACACATATGCTCTGTATTCATTTTGATGATCGAAGATGAAGGGGGAGGTACAAACACTTTAGATATTGACTCCTTGAATGTAAATGAATAAATGACCTTAGTTTGGTTTAAGGCACCGAAGGTTGATCAGGTTGCCGGACCTGATAACATTTAACCTTGAATGCTGTAGAACATCAGAGAGGGACTATGTGAGCCATTAATTAAGCTGACTAATATAGTTCTTTGAGATCTGGACTAGTTTGAACTGACTGGATAAAGACCTTGATGCATGAATGCTTGCACACATGTATCAAGCCCCATTCATTAGTTTCTAGATAGGAACACAGGAACAAGGGTAGGCCATTCAACCCCTTGAGCTTCTTCTGCCATTATGGCTAATCTGTACTTTAACTCTATTTACCCAGTTTTGTTCCATTTCATTTCAGTAAAGCTTTATAATTCATGTTTTTGTAGGCTTGAATTACATAATTAAACTGTTGCATAATAAATTTCCAGCTATGCTAATTAATAACGATACAATGATTCATAGTTGAAACAAAATGCCAATGTTATCTTTCCCTTAAAACTACGAAAGGTTTGCTGGTGTTTGTGGTCTCAAATGATTGGAACATAGGAAAACAATGTAATAGAATATTGAGGAGGAAGAGAGAGTGTGTGCAAGGGGAGGAGAGAAGAGAGTGTGTGCATGTGTGAGGGGTTATGTGAAGAGAGAATGTGCGAGAGGTGGAAAGAAGAGAGAGTGTGTGAGGGGTGGGGAGGTAGAGGAGGGAGGGGTTGTGAGAAGAGAGAGTGTGCAAGGGGTGAGGAGAAGAGCATGTGTGTGGGTGAGGGGTTGTGTAAAGAGACAGTGTGCGAGAGGCGGAAAGAAGAGAGAGTGTGTACGAAATGTGGAAAGAGAGACCATGTCAGGGGTAGGGAGAAGAGAGAGTGTGTGAGGGGTAGGGTGAAGAGAGAGTGTGCGCAAGGGGGAAGAAGAGTGTATGTATGAGGGGTGTGGGAAAAGTGAGTGTGTGTGAGGGGTGAGGGAAGAGTGAGTGTGTGTGAGGGGTGAGGGAAGAGTGAGTGTGTGCGAGGGGTGGGGGAAGAGAGAATATGTGCGAGGGTTGGGGATGGTGAGAGAATGTGTGCAAGGGGAAGGGATGATGAAAGACTGGGCATGACTCACAAGCCTCATTATGGTCTCGCTCGATCGAAACGAGGCCGGTGAATAGCGTGAGAGGTCAAAAACGAGAACTGCAACAGGCGGCAAACAGTTTGCGATGCTCCCACGTGCAAAATCGGGATCTCGTGTCGTAATGTGGCGACAAACCAATTATCATCACTTAAGCCCTATTTTCCATACAATTAACGAGAGCAATACCATATCCAACAACCTCCCATCATTGATCGGCCTCCCCAGCAAGTGCTCACGCTGGCGCCGATTAGTACTCCTTTTTAAAAACGTGAACATGGTGGAAGGGCTTCTGTGGGGAGCTGAGGAGGTGAGTAGCCATCTTTGTTTACAGACAACCATGCCACCACCATGCCAACCCCTGGATCGTGTGTATCCATTCCATGGGCAACCCTTGTTCCTGCTCATGTGCCCTGCCGACCATTCATAACCCCCACCAACTGCAGAGGCCTCTGGCATGCGGCTGAAGGCTATCACGAATAGGGAATTGGCAATCATGGTTAATTGAGCACTTCACACAACCCAACTGGATTCCCATGAGTGGGCAGACCATGTAGCATGTGGGAGCCATTGCCTAGCATCCCAATCAGACCTTGATGCCTGGACACTCTGCTTGAACACTACGGGAGGCAACACCACATACACAGCTGTTAAGATCCGAACACCCAGGGGATGGGACACAGCTCCGAGGATATGTCCACAGCCAGAGGGTGAGTGAGTGCGATGGAGAGGGGACCAGCGCCAGGTCCAGATGATGTTATGAGCGGGTGTTAAGGATACATAGCCTGGAGTCTGGTGAGGGGATCAAACTGTGGCAGGTTGTGCATGGGTAGGGCGTTGCAAGTGGGGGGAGGGGGTGGATCAATGGGGGAATGGAGCGTCACAGGGTAGGTCAGTGTAATACTGTGGTGAATGTATTCACCTAATGCATGTATGATACTTTAACCTATGACCTGGAATTGGTGATACGAGCTGCTTCCAGGTACTGTACTGGAATCCCGGTGGGCGGAATCCCGGGGCTCTCTCTGCCTCTCAGTGAATTGAAGTTATATCAAATACCCTCTCCCAATGCTTTACAGATATTGAATGGTATGAACGGTATTTTGGACCCAGAACTTACCCTAATGGTGCTGCTGCGAGGCCGGGAGGCCAGATGCTGGAGAAGGTGGCAGCAGCAGCATCTGTAGATGCTCTAGGCAGTGGCCCATGTGCCAGACCGTGTTCCACACCCGAAGGACCCGGCCACCCATCAGGCCAGGGAGGGACCGAGAGGAGGGATCCCGCGAATGCCCAGGATATATAAATGTCGCTGGTCGTTTGAATAGATGAAAGACAGCGTGTGCCTCAGGAGGCTCCGCCTCAACAAGGAGATGGTATGACGCCTGTGTCATGTCCTCCTGGGTTTGGCACCACATGTTGGAGGAGGCAGTCAATGTCACTGGAGCCCTGAACGTTTACGTTTACACCTCAGGATCATTCCAGAGATCGAGTGAAGACCTGTGTGGTATCTCGCTGACCACAGCCCGCAGATGCATCTGACAGGCAACGGATTCCCTGTTTGCCTGGGCAGGAAACTACATCAACTTTGACACGGACCGGCCCAGAAAGAGGGGCAACAGTTTTCTCCGCCATCACTGGGATGCCCCAGGTTCTGGGGGTAATAGATGGCACGGATGTTGCCTTGTCCTCACCGGGCCATCTGAGAGTGCCCTACATTAACAGGAAGGGGTTCCACTCCCTCAGCATAGCTCGTGTCTGACCACCACATGACGATCATGCACATAGAACATAGAAGATAGAACATTACAGAGCAGTACAGGCCCTTCGGCCCTCGATGTTCCCCGACCTGTGAAACCACTCTAAAGCCCATCTACACTATTCCCTTATCGTCCATATGTCTATCCAAAGACGATTTGAATGCCCTTAGTGTTGGCGAGTCCACTACTGTTGCAGGCAGGGCATTCCACGCCCTTACTACTCTCTGAGTAAAGAACCTACCTCTGACATCTGTCTTATATCTATCTCCCCTCAATTTAAAGCTATGTCCCCTCATGCTAGACATCACCATCCGAGGAAAAAGGCTCTCATTGTCCACCCTATCCAATCCTCTGATCATCTTGTATGCCTCAATTAAGTCACCTCTTAACCTTCTTCTCTCTAACGAAAACAGCCTCAAGTCCCTCAGTCTTTCCTCATAAGATCTTCCCGACATACCAGGCAACATTCTGGTAAATCTCCTCTGCACCCTTTCCAATGCTTCCACATCCTTCCTATAATGCGGCGACCAGGATTGCACGCAATACTCCAAATGCGGCCGCACCAGAGTTTTGTCCAGCTGCAACATGACCTCATGTCTCCGAAATTCAATCCCTCTACCAATAAAAGCTAACACACCGTACGCCTTCTCAACAACCCTCTCAACCTGGGTGGCAACTTTCAGGGATCGATGTACATGGACACCGAGATCTCTCTGCTCATCCACACTGCCAAGAATCTTACCATTAGCCCAGTACTCTGTCTTCCTGTTATTCCTTCCAAAATGAATCACCTCACACTTTTCTGCATTAAACTCCATTTGCCACCTCTCAGCCCAGTGCTGCAACTTATCTATGTGCCTCTGTAACTTGTAACATCCTTCCGCACTGTCCACAACTCCACCGACTTTAGTGTTATCTGCAAATTTACTCACCCATCCTTCTACGCCCTCCTCCAGGTCATTTATAAAAATGACAAACAGCAGTGGCCCCAAACAGATCCTTGTGGTACACCACTAGTGACTGGACTCCAGTCTGAACATTTCCCATCAACCACCACCCTTTATCTTCTTCCAGCTAGCCAATTTCTGATCCAAACTGCTAAATCACCCTGAATCCCATGCCTCCGTACTTTCTGCAGTAGCCTACCGTGGGGAACCTTATCAAATGCTTTACTGAAATCCATATACACCACATCAACTGCTTTACCCTCATCCACCTGTTTGGTCACCTTCTCAAAGAACTCAATAAGGTTTGTGAGGCACGACCTACCCTTCACAAAACCGTGTTGACTATCTCTCGTCAAACTATTCCTTTCCAGATGATTATACATCCCATCTCTTATAAACCTTTACAAGATTTTGCCCACAACAGAAGCAAGGCTCACTGGTCTATAGTTACCGGGGTTGTCTCTACTCCCCTTCTTGAACAAGGGGACAACATTTGCGATCTTTCAGTCTTCTGGCACTATTCCTGTAGACAAAGATGACTTAAAGATCAAAGACAAAGGCTCAGCAATCTCCTCCCTAGCTTCCCAGAGAATCCTCGGATAACTCCCATCTGGCCAAAGGGACTTATCTATTTTCACACTTTCCAGAATTGCTAACACCTCCTCCTAATGAACCTCAAGCCCTTCTAGTCTATTAGCCTGAATCTCAGTATTCTCCTCAACAACATTGTCTTTTTCCTGTGTGAATACTGACGAAAAATATTCATTTAGCACCTCTCCTATCTCCTCGGACTCCAAGCACAACTTCCCACTACTGTCCTTGACTGGCCCTACTCTTACCCTAGTCATTCTTTTATTCCTGACATATCTATAGAAAGCTTTAGGGTTATCCTTGATCCTACCTGCCAAAGACTTCTCATGTCCCCTCCTGGCTCTTCTTAGCTATCTCGTTAGATCCTTCCTAGCTAACTTGTAACTCTTGACCGCCCTAACTGAACCTTCATGTCTCATCTTTACATAAGCCTCCTTCTTCCTCTTGACAAGTGTTTCGACTGCTTTAGTAAACCACGGTTCCCTTGCTCGACCACTTCCTCCCTGCCTGACAGGTACATACTTATCACGGACACGCAGTAGCTGTTCCTTGAACAAGCTCCACATTTCCATTGTGCCCATCCCCTGCAGTTTTCCTCTCCATCCGATGCATCCTCAGTCTTGCCTCATCGCATCATAATTGCCTTTCCCCCAGATATAACTCTTGCCCTGCAGTAGATACCTATCCCTTTCCATCACTAAAGTAAATGCAATCGAATTGTGGTCACTATTACCAAAGTGCTCACCTACCTCCAAATCTAACACCTGTCCTGGTTCATTACCCAGTACCAAATCCAATATGGCCTCGCCTCTCGTTGGCCTATCTACATACTGTGTCAGGAAACGCTCCTGCACACATTGGACATAAACGGACCCATCTAAAGTACTCGAACTATCGCGTTTCTAGTCAATATTTGGAAAGTTAAAGTCCCCTATAACAACTACCCTGTTGCTTTCGCTCCTATCCAGAATCATCTTTGCAATCCTTTCCTCTACACCTCTGGAACTTTTCGGTGGCCTATAAAAAAACCCTAACAGTGTGACCTCTCCTTTCCTGTTTCTAACCTCAGCCCATACTACCTCAGTAGACGAGTCCTCATCAAACGTCCTTTCTGCCACCGTAATACTGTCCTTGACTAACAATGCCACCCCTCCCCCTCTTTTATCACCTTACCTGAGCTTACTGAAATATCTAAACCCCGGCACCTGCAACAAACATTCCTGTCCCTGCACTATCCATGTCTCCTAAATGGCCACAACATTGAAGTCCCAGGTACCAACCCATGCCGCAAGTTCACCCACCTTATTCCGGATGCTCCTGGCATTGAAGAAGACACACTTTAAACCATCTTCCTGCCTGCCGGTACACTCCTGCAACTTTGAAACCTTACTCATGACCTCAATACTCTCAACCTCCTGTATACTGGAGCTACAATTCAGGTTCCCAAGTCCCTGCTCAACTAGTTTAAACCCTCCCGAAGAGCATTAGCAAATTTTCCCCCCAGGATATTGGTACCCCTCTGGTCCAGGTGTAGACCATCCCATTTGTAGAGGTCCCACTGACCCCAGAATGAGCCCCAATTATCCAGAAATCTGAAACCCTCCATCCTGCACTATCCCTGCAGCCACGTGTTCAACTCCTCTCTCTCCCTATTCCTCGTCTCGCTATCACGTGGCACGGGTAACAACCCAGAGATAGTAACTCTGTTTGTCCTACATCTAAGTTTCCACCCTAGCTCCCTGAATTCCTGCCTTCCATCCCTATCCATTTTCCTACCTATGTCGTTGGTACCTATGTGGACCACAACTTGGGGCTGCTCCCCCTCCCCCTTAAGGATCCCGAAAACACGATCCGAGACATCATGCACCCTGGCACCTGGGAGGCAACACACCAACTGCGAGTCTCTCTCGTTCCCACAGAATCTCCTATCTAGCCCCCTAACTATGGAGTCTCCAATGACTAATGCTCTACTCCTCTCCCCCTTCCCTTCTGAGCAACAGGGACAGACTCTGTGCCAGAGACCTGTACCCCATGGCTTACCACTGGTAAGTCCCCCCCCCCAACAGTATCCAAAGCGGTATACTTGTTACTAAGGGGAACGACCACAGGGGATCCCTGTACTGACTGCTTCCTCCCAGCCCCTCTCACGGTCACCCATCTATCTTTATTCTTCGGAGTAACTACATCTCTGAAGCTTCTATCTATAACCACCTCTGCCTCCCGAATGATCCGAAGTTCATCCAGCTCCATCTCCAGTTCCCTAGCGTGGTTTCTGAGGAGCTGGAGATGGGTGCACTTCCCACAGATGAAATCAGCAGGGACACTGACGGCGTCCCTCACCTCAAACATTCTGCAGGAGGAACATTGCACTACCTTCCCTGCCATCCCCTCCAGATAAAAAAAGAAAAAGAAAGAAAGTGCTTATCTGTTATTCACTCCCCTTCTCAGCAAGCACTCACTCAGCAACCTCTGCGCCCCGCACGATAAAACCTGAGGGAAAATAAAATAAAAACTACTTACCAGTCACCAGCCAATCCCTTACCTGCAGGCTGTGACATCACGGTTCAACTTCTATCTACTTCTACCTGCCCTCGAGCCTTCCTCTTGATCTTTACAGCGGTTGTTTTCTTTGGTTAGAGGAGGTGGTAGGGAGGGAAACACTGAAAAAGTGTTTTGGGTTTAAGTGTCACTTGACAACAGCTCCTCCACAAACCACCTTCAAGTTAGGGTGACCACAATGGACGCAACAGCCAATCAGCAGGTCCGCACTACTGCCCTCTGCTGGATGACTGGGACATGTATGCACGCTTCCCTGGGGCAGTCGGTCTTTCCTGGCCTCTTCGAGGACCCCTCGAGGATGGGCGGCTGGCTCTTGGGGGTTAAACGGTAGTCTCTGACTAATGATGCCAGGACAGAGGGTGGAGACCCGGTTTAATGAGGCCCATGTGACTACCTGGGCTGTAATCGAGTGGTGTATCTGACTCCTCAAGATGTGGTTCCGATGCCACGACTGCTCCGGTGGTGCACTCCAGTACACCGCCCGGAGGGTCCCCTGCTTTGCTGTCGTCTGCTGTGTCCTTCAGAAACTTGCACAGCAGCAGAACAACGAGATGGAGATTGGTGATGAGGAACATGTGGCCACCTCCAAGGATGAGGACGAGGATGATGAGGCTACGCTGGACCAGCAGGGGCTGGAGGTCGAGCCCAGGGAGAAACCGTAGGACCAGCCGGAGGCTGCAGGACAAGCAGCAGGGTGAAGATCCAGCAAGCCAGAGAGCTAGTGAGGCCCTCACACCCGCCCGATTCACTTAGGATGTGGCCTTGTCCATCATCGCTACCTTACCCACCCCCATCTCGACCCTCCCTGGGTATGCGTTACATCACTCCAGGGTGCTAGGACGGTGTCGTCACTATCAGTGGGTCACTGTCGAGGACAGGGGGTGGGGCGATGACAACCCGCTGAGAGCTGAGCACCAGTGCTCCTCAATCTATGCCATGGTCTTACCCCTGCCTGTCTGCTGAGTACTTGCTCACACCCATCACCTGCACATGGTGTGCTTGGAAAGGGGGGGATGCCCAGAGAGAAGGCCAAGGCTTCGGAGGACAGATGTCATCCTGATTGGGCACAAGGGTGTTTATTGTGTTTTACAATTCCCACCCTCCACCCACACCTCCTCACCCCTTCCCCGGTTCCCTCAGTTATCCTCAATGTGCTTTGCATTCCTAGCTCTATCGCTTGGTCGAGGTGTGTCCCGTGGATGCACATCTGAGGTGGAGGCAGCCAACTGCTTACCTTGTCCTGTGGCCTTCAATGCCCCTGGCGGGCGTCCTCTGGAGGCCCTGGGATCCGGAGGTACACCAGTGCACTTGTCGGCAGCACATGCACAGCTGGGCCACACTGTTCTGGGCGCTGACAGTGAGGCGTAGCCTCATCAGAGGGGTAGAACTCGGGGAGCTGGTGCCCACTCTTTGGGACAAGTCCGGCTTGCCACCCAGTGCCCTCTCCTCCTGGTGGGTACCCCAAAGGGCCCTGGGGTTCACCTTGGGATGGAAGGGCAGCTGATTTGAGCCCCCACTGCCCCTGCATCATCGGGTTCTGCCAGCCCTGGCGGTTCGCCATGATCCGTACCATAATGTCGACGCCCTGGGCCATGCTCCTCAGTGACAGGGACATGCTCTGCAAGGCCTCGGCAATACCCACCTGCGACTGGGACAAGCTCCGCAGTGCTTCAGCCATTCCCATCTGAGAATGGGACATGTCCCGCAGAACATCATCAAGGTCAGTTTGGTACTGTGTAACATCCCTCAGCTAATCGGGCATTCTGCTGAGGCATTTTGATTTTGATTTGATTTATTGTTACATGTACCAAAGTACAGTGGAAAGTATTTTTCTGCGGCCGAGGGAATGTACACAGTACGTTCATAGTAGACAAAAAGAATAATCAACAGAAATCCTTGACAAATGGCACATCGACAAACAGTGATTGGTTACAGTGCGGATCAAGAGACCAAACAAAGCAAATACATGATCCTTCAGTCATGGCCATCACCGACTGTGCCATGCCTTGGACACCACCACTAATGGTACCATGTTGTGCACCAGGCTCACCGCTGCGGTCACCACGTAGCTGTGTTGGCCTCGTGCCATGCATTGCTGGCGACATCTTCCATGCCTGCAGCCTCTGAGACTCCTCCAATTGGCCATGGATCTGGTGGAGTGTCGCAGATATCTCCCTCTAAATGTCCTGACTGCTCCCTATCATCTCCATCAGCTCTGGGAATACCACATCCAGAGGCTCAGCATCAGGTTGGGACTCAGCTGGGTCCTGGAATCCAGCAAATCTCCAGCTGCTGTCTCGCCTGGGGGTTCCTGCTTCCACCTAATGTCCATCAGCAGCAGTGTGATGCTCACCGAATTGTGCCCCAGAAAACTGACCACTAGCATTTCCCACCAAGGTGTGCATATCTGTGCTCGTGGAGGGTGGGGATGACAGCTGTGATGCTATGAACGTGTCTCTCTTGAAGTTCTCCTCTGAGGTGGTCTCGTGGGAGGCCGGAGAGGGTGTCACCTGAGATGTGCCATCGCCGTGAGCTGGAGGACCTGCGAAGAATGGACATATGGTCAGTGGTAGGGAACGGGCAGGCAATAACAACTCACATTTGACAGATCTGAGGGGTGGGTAGTATCAACTCACTCATGCTGCCCGGTGTAGGTTGTTGACCTTCTTCCTGCACTGAAAGCCAGTCCTGCTTGTCACACCCCCAGAGCTCACAGCTGCTGCCACCTCCTCCCAGGCAGCACTGGCTGCCTTGTAGCTGACCTTCCGGGACCCTCGGGGGTGCAGGATATCTCTCCTGGCCTCCACTGTGTCTAGGAGCCTCCTCAGATCTACATCCCCGAAACTTGGGACTGGTCTCCTGGGTGCCATTGTTGCAAGCTGGCTGGGGTTGGCTGAGCAAGTGCAGTTTAAGTGCTGCTCAACCTTGTGAGTGGGGGGCTGGCGAGCACGGTGCCGGCGAATCGGTTGGGAGCCTTCATTTGCAGTGAGAAGCCCGTGGGGCCTCGTTAAGTGGACCGATTAACGTTGAATAGTGTTGACGGCCTCGCTGGGCCAAGCACCGTAAGCTCGCGGCAGTTCCTGCTCGCTACCATACTTAGAAATCTTTCTGGAGAACCGTCCCCACTTTGTGCGAGGGATGTGGAGGAAGAGATTGCGTGCGAGGGATGTGGAGGAAGAGATTGCGTGCAAGAGGCGCGCTTCAACCTTCAGATCCTTGGGTGGGAGGGAGGCCCTGAAAATGAAGCTGAGCACTGGTTAAAGGTGCAGGTGAACATGGTGATGGTGCATTCCTCTGAAGCATCCTCAAAGGTGGGATTGGGACAGTTTTGATGATTGGGAAAGTTTTGGTGACTGGCCTTCCTTGTTGGTCTCTCCCTTTTCTTGCTGGTACCTAGAATGGAGAGAAGAAAGATTTGGTGGATGCCCAAGCAGGCTCCCTTATTAAAGCAATGTTTTACTCTTTGGGCACAAATGACAACTGCAGACTGGGAACAGCACATGTCCTGTCTCTCCCTCAGCATGTTTTGTGTCCTCCCCAGCTAGTTCGGCAGACTCCTTGAACGTAATGAGGATCCAGATGTCGGGCAGTTCCCCACCGGTCTTGACCAACTCTCTCTTGTTGTGCGCGTTCATGTCTCGCAGACACAGGGATTTTTTGTCATCCTAATGAGTACATGAGCAGTTTGGGAGTATGCATGTCTCTGGCATCTCCTGAGCTCTCACAGTAAACGATTAATAAGCAGGATGTCCTGCAAATGATTGAGCATGAAGTGGCTGGCACACGTTCAATGTACATAGCCCATCTGCTACTGAATCCTGCAACCCAAAGTCCTGTCTGTCACCCCTGTGAACTTTCACACTGACATTGCCTGATGCACTTCTGAGTCTCACTTTACAGTGAGGAGACAGTGCCAATTACCCTGGCAGCGCACAGCAGATCATTCATCCTTTTCCTATGGACCCCACAGGCACTACCCTCTGCTTCGACCTCGCCCAAACTGCCATGGTCAGTGGAGGGCTGCCTGCTGCCGCCCTTGGGAAGTAGCATCTTCTACCTTTCCTGGACACCCTGAAGGAATGTCTGCAGGGAGACTGCTAAACTGTGAGGCCACATGTCTCACTGAATGAGTATGCCACCACCATCACAGACTTCATCAGCAAATGTGTGGACGGCTGCGTGCCAAAGAAAGCAGTACGTACGTTCTGGATCTCGAATAACGGCGAGTCAGAATACAGGAGGGAGATAGAGAACCTAGTGGAGTGGTGCAGCGACAACAATCTCTCCCTCAATGCCAACCGGAAACCATGGCTCAATCACGAGATTGACTCCCTACTGAAGGACAGATCTGAGACATTCAAGTCAGACGACCCTGACCTATACAAGAAATCCAGATACGACCTCCGCAAAGTCATCTGAGATGCCAAGAGAGAATATCAAACCAAGCTAGAGTCACAGACAGACTCTCGGCTATTGTGGCAAGGACTAAACAACATAATGGGCTACAAAGCGAAGCCGAACAGTATCTCCGGTAGCAGCGCACCCCTCCCCGATGAACTCAATGCATTCAATGCTCGGTTCGAGCAGGTAACCAACAATCCGCTGGCGAGTGCCCCAGCAGCCCATAATTCACCCATACCCAACATCACAGCTCCTGAAGTCAGATTGGTCTTCAAGAAAGTGAACCCTCGGACTGGGCCCGGACGGGATCTCTGGTCGTACACTCAGAGCCTGCGCGGACCAGCTGGCAGAGGTATTCGCGGACATCTTTAACCTGTCCCTACTCCACTCCAAGGTCCCCACATGCTTCAAGAAGACCACCATTATACCGGTGCCAAAGAAGAACCAGGTAATGTGCCTCAATGACTCCCGTCCGGTGGCCCTGACTTCAGTCGTAATGAAGTGCTTCGAGAGGTTGATCATGAAGCGCATCACCTCCATACTCCCTGAACGCCTTGATCCACTGCAATTCGCATACCATCGAAACCGGTCCACAGCAGACGCCATTTCCCTGGCCCTAAAATCATCCCTCGAGCATCTCGACGACAAGGACTCCTACATCAGACTCCTATTTATTGACTACAGCTCCGCCTTCAATACCATAATCCCAGCCAAGCTCATATCAAAGCTCCAAAACCTAGGACTTGGCTCCCCACTCTGCAACTAGATGCTTGATTTTCTGACCAACAGACCACAATCAGTAAGAATGAACAACAACACCTACTCCACAATAGTCCTCAATACGGGGGCCCTGCAAGGCTGCCTACTTCGCCCCCTACTCTATTCCCTGTACACACACGACCGCGTGGCAAAATTTGGTTCCAACTCCATCTACAAGTTTGCTGACGATACGACCGTAGTGGGCTGGATCTCGAATAACGACGAGTCAGAATACAGGAGGGAGATAAAGAACCTAGTGGAGTGGTGCAGCGACAACAATCTCTCCCTCAATGCCAGCAAAACTAAAGAGCTGGTCATTAACTTCAGGAAGCAAAGTACTGTACACACCCCTGTCAGCATCAACGGGGCCGAGGTGGAGATGTTGCAGTTTCAAATTTCTAGGGGTGCACATATCAAAAATTCTGTCCTGGTCCACCCACGTCGACGCTACCACCAAGAAAGCACAACAGTGCCTATACTTCCTCAGGAAACTAAGGAAATTCGGCATGTCCACATTGACTCTTACCAATTTTTACAGATGCACCATAGAAAGCATCCTATCTGGCTGCATCGCAGCCTGGTATGGCAACTGCTTGGCCCAGGACCGCAAGAAACTTCAGAGAGTCGTGAACACCGCCCAGTCCATCACACGAACCTGCCTCCCATCCATTGACTCCAGCTACACCTCCCGCTGCCTGGGGAAAGTGGGCAGCATGATCAAAGATCCCTCCCACCCGGCTTACTCACTCTTCCAACTTCTTCCATTGGGCAGGAGATACAAAAGTCTGAGAACACGCACGAACAGACTCAAAAACAGCTTCCCCACTGTCACCAGACTCCTAAACGACCCTCTTATGGACTGACCTCATTAACACTACACCCCTGTATGCTTCATCCGTTGCCGGTGCTTATGTAGTTACATTGTATACGTTGTGTTACCCTATTATTTGATGTGTATACGATGTGTGGCCCTATTATGGTGCATCAATGTAAATACATGTAGGCTAGCTAGACACTAGAGGGAGCACCGGAGACATCACACACAGACACTCAACCAATAGAACAGTTAGATAGGACACGACCAATAGACATTCACGATACACAAGGAGGTGACACGACCACAGGGGGGCATTACACCAACCCATATAGGAAGGACACCACACACATGATCTGCCTCTTTCCAGTGGAGACAGTCAGTGAGTATAGACACAGGGTTGATTCAATATTACACCCACCACGTGGATTGCAGCAACTGGTTAGTCAGTCTGGGTAGCTATAGTAGGATTAGCAGTAGTGTCGAACCCGAGTAATAGAAGTGTAAATAGTTTAATAAACGTGTTGAATTTATCGCCACGTCTGAACCTTCCTTTGTCAAGTGCACCACAAGGAAGCCGCTTATGTTACACCTCCAACATAACAAATCATTATGTATTTTCTTTTACTCCCTTTTCTTCCCATGTACTTAATGATCTGTTGAACTGCTCGCAGAAAAATACTTTTCACTGTACACGTGACAATAAACAAATCCAATCCAATCCAATCCACGCCATATTCGACGGCACACACTGACTTCGATCTGGAGAATATAGAGCTCTTGGCTTGCAGTTGGCGAATTGGTGTCAGGACCTTCGACTCCACAAGGTAACGACAGGGACAGAAACCTCCTGACTGTCTTCACTGTGAAATTCACCATGCTCATTGTGGTTGTATATATAATCATCTGAACAGCACGGGATTGAGTGAAGTCAGCCTCTTCCCATCCCCAGCAGTGGAAATCATTCACTTCTACTCCCACCACCGAACCAAGACTACAGAAGGGAAGATTCCAGCCCACCACCCCCATGTCTAATGGCAGAAAATGGCTTGATTGCCAATGGTGGGCAAGAAGGTACAATGACAAATTCCAATTACCTTTCAGAAACATTCACAAAACATAAATAGTACTTTGTGTGCTTCGGTCGCAGAAAAGCTACAGAAGTGCAGATTTGACACTTCCTCCACCTGTGACGATCATTACAGATTTTAAATTGAAGATGTCACTCTGCTTGTTGTCATGTTATTCACCCTGGGGTAACATGGACTGCAACTGGATGCAGTTGTACTTGAAAGTAGACACCAAACTTTGATGTAAGTTCAATGTGCTTTATTGAACTTGCTGAGCAGTGCACACAGCTTGCTGTGGGTTGACACTCTACTAATCTGAGTGTGCTAACTATAACTAACTAGACCAGACGAGCTCTAAGCCACGTGTAGAAGGTGCTGACTGATATATACACCCTGACTGTCACTACAGTTGTCACCAGTGGAAAGAGGCAGTGTGCTAATGCTCGTGTGTTTTATAGTGGGAAACCCCCCTCTAGTGTTCTGCCTGGTGATTGGTTGTGTTCTGTCCTGTGTGTTGATCGGCTGTACTGGGTGTCTGTCACTGCCTGTCTGTATCTCATTATGTGCATGAGTGCATATCATGACATTCCCCCCCTTTTAAAAAAAAAAAATTGTCATTTGCTTGGAGCATAAGCGACTGTATGTACATGTATAACTATTTACATTAAATGGCGAGTGGATGAATATGTACATAAGAGGGGTCTAGCGTGCAGATACAGAACAAAATTTACAAGATAAATTTCTATAAGTCCAATCTTTGGGGCTTGCGTCGGATCCTTGTCGACCGTCTGAGAGGTGGAGGTGGGGACGACGGCGCCTTGACAGGCGGGATTGCTGCCAGATTAGTGGTCTCCTCGTGCGAGGTATCCGGAGGAGGCATAACAACATCTGGAAAAGTAAGATTTGGTGGTGGGCAGGCAAGTTTGCGTAGTGCCCTTCTGTTGCGCCTGACAATGACGCCATCAGCCATACGAACCACAAATGATCTGAGAGCAGCCTGTCGAACAACAACAGCTGGAGCTGACCAACCTCCATCAGATAGCTTGATCCGAACAGCATCTTCCGGAGATAGCACAGGCAAATCGGTAGCATGAGCATCGTACGTCAGCTTTTGCCGGTTCCTGAGTTGCTGCACCTTTTGCAGCACTGGGAGGTGATCCAGGTCTGGTAAGTGTATTACTGGAACAGTCATTCGCAGGTCTCTGTTCATGAGGAGTTGAGCCGGAGACATAGAGGTGGACAGAGGGGTTGCCCTGTACGCCAACAGCGCAAGGTTGAAGTCAGAACCAGAGTCCGCAGCCTTGCAGAGCAATTGCTTCACTATATGGACCCCTTTCTCAACCTTCCCGTTGGACTGCGGGTATTGTGGGCTTGAGGTAATGTGTTTGAACTGGTACACCTTGGCGAAATTGGACCACTCTTGGCTGCGGAAGCAGGGACCATTGTCACTCATGACAGTGAGTGGAATACCATGCCTGGCAAATGTCTCCTTGCAGGCCTTGATGACTGTCCTTGATGTGAGGTCTGACAGCTTCACAACTTCCGGGTAACTTGAGAAGTAACCTATGATGAGCACATAGTCACGCCAATTGGCGTGAAAAGGTCGATTCCCACCTTGGACCACGGAGAGGTCACGATCTCGTGTTGCTGGAGTGTTTCTTTCGTCTGAGCAGGCTGGAAGCGCTGGCAGGTCGCACAATTGAGGACCATGTTGGATATGTCCTGGTTGATCCCAGGCCAATAGACAGCCTGCCGGGCCCTGCGCCTACACTTTTCGACACTGAGGTGTCCCTCATGGATTTGTTTGAGCACTAAGCTCTGCAGGCTGCGAGGAATAACGATACGATCTAGCTTGAGGAGGATCCCCTCGACGACTGTCAGGTCGTCCTTGACATTAAAGGACTGAGGGCATTGCCCTTTTTGCCAGCCATTTGCGAGGTGGTGCATTACACGCTGCAGAAGAGGGTCTTTGGCAGTCTCTTCACGAATGCTGATCATTCTTTCATCTGAGGCCGGGAGGTTGCTGGCACACAGCTGTACCTGTGCCTCAATTTGGTGGATGAAGTCAACCTGTTCACAGTCGAGGTGATGGAGCGTGACAGGGCATCCGCAATTATTAGCTCCTTGCCTGGTGTGTATACAAACTCAAAATTGTACCTTCGGAGTCAAAGGAGAATGCGCTGAAGCCTGGGCGTCATGTCATTCAAGTCCTTATGAATGATATGGACCAAGGGTCTGTGGTCAGTCTCCACTGCGAAGGTTGGTAGACCGTAGACGTAGTCATGGAACTTTATAATGCCGGTTAGGAGGCCCAGGCACTCTTTTTCTATCTGGACATACCTCTGTTCAGTAGGAGTCATGGCCCTTGACGCATAAGCAACTGGAGCCCAGGACGAGGAGTCATTCTTCTGGAGGAGCACCGCACCAATGCCGTCCTGGCTTGCGTCCGTGGAGATTTTTGTTTCCCTGTCCGGGTCAAAAAACGCTAGTACCGGAGCAGTGGTGAGCTTTGCCTTTAGCTCAAACCACTCTGCTTGATGTGCGGGTAGCCATTGGATTGCAGTGGACTTCTTCACCAGATGCTTGAGAGCCGTGGTGTGTGAGGCCAGGTTGGGAATAAATTTTCCAAAGAGGTTTACCATACCGAGGAAGCGTAGTACCGCCTTTTTGTCTACCGGGGTCTTCATGGTGTTAATGGCCTTGACTTTGTCCGAATCTGGTCGCACACCCTGCTGGGATATTTGGTTGCCCAAGAACTTGATGGATGACATGCCAAAGGAGCACTTGGCCTTGTTCAGCTTGAGGCCGTTTGCATGGACACGTCGAACGACTTGTTTGAGACGAGATATGTGTTCCTCGGGGGTCGTGGGCCGTATGATTACATCATCTACGTAGACACGCACACCCTCAATGCCCTCCATCATCTGCTCCATGATCCTGTGGAAGATTTCAGAGGCTGAAACAATGGTGAACGGCATACGGTTATAACAGTACCTACCAAATGGTGTGTTGAACGTGCAGAGCTTCCTGCTGGACTCGTTCAGTTGTATCTGCAGAAACCACACGATGCATCTAGCTTCGTGAAGAATTTGGTGTGTGCCATCTCACTGGTCAGTTCCTCGCGCTTCAGGATCGGGTACTGTCCCCGCATTATGTTCCGGTTAAGATCTTTGGGATCTATGCATATCCGTAACTCTCCTGAGGGCTTCTTCACACAGACCATCGAGCTGACCCAGTCACTCGGTTCCGTCACTTTGGGGGTGATGCCCTGGTCTTGGAGCTCCTGTAGCTGTGCCTTTAAACGTTCCTTCAGAGGAGCCGGCACTCGGCGTGGTGCATGGATTACAGGCGTGACATCAGACCTGAGTAAGATCTTGTAGCAGTATGGCAGCGTACCCATTCCACTAAACACATCCGGGTATTGCACCAGGATGTCATCAATGTCAGCCTGAAGATCCACATTGGAAGAAGAAGACATGGCATGGACTCGCTGTACGAGGTTGAGTAGCTTGCATGCATGGGCACCAAGCAGGGATGCCTTATCAGGCTTGATGATTTTGAATCGCAGTGTGGCATTGATGGTTTTGTTGGAGACCAATAAATGACAAGATCCTAGTGCAGTTATGGCATTGCCATTATAATCGAGGAGCTGGCAGGCTGGCGGAAGAATTTTGGGTTGCTTTTTAATGCGGTCAAAATCAGCTTGAGAGATGAGATTGGCAGAAGCACCAGTGTCCAGCTTGAACTGGATGCTGCATTAATTTACGTCTATGACAGCACGCCATTCGTCCGCAGAATCCACATTGAGGATAGATAGGCGTCTTGCTGAATTTGAGGAGGCATACTCACATGTAATGATGATGCCCACACGATATGACACTTATATCATGACACTTGTAATGCACAATTGTTAAGTACCGACAGCATGAGGAGGTGTTAATCTTGTCTTCACCAACACTTTTATCGAGCCTATATTTTGCTTTCAGGTCCTTTAAAAAAAATTCTAGCAGTGATTAAGGATGCGTCAGTGGTCTAAATCTCATAGTTTTGATCTCATCTTTTTGTGCTAGAGATTTAAATACTTAGGGTGAGTTTTCACAACATTGTTCCGATTGTTACCTTATTGGAAGCTAACTGGGGTATCATCTAGTATTACATCTATGAATTCATGTCTGAATTCATGTCTGTACTGCCATTTTCATTGGGATATTAGGTATAAAGCTGTCAAGAGCTGTGAAGAGAGAATTGTTCATTTATCTTTGAACACTGTAACCTTGATTTTAATTTAGGATTTGGATCCTGCCCAAAGAATGTTAAGTTTGTAGTGAGTCGTGTGGGAGCAGGGGAGAGCCCAAGGAGGGAGAACTAAATGTTCTTTGTCGGCTCAAATAGGAGCTTGCCTGCTCATCCTGCCCCCACACAAACAATAAATAAAATACTTTTCTTTAATGGCCTATTTGATCCTGGATCTTTTTACCTCTGTCTCTGCTGAAAAACCACTCTGGTTTTCCCCATTGAGGCCAGATTTAAAACGGCAGCTGGGGTCCAATGACTTCATCAGAACCTGGGGCGGGATTCTCCGATCCCCCCGCCGGGTCGGAGAATCGCCGGGGGCTGGCGTGAATCCCGCACCCGCCGGTTGCCGAATTCTCCGGAACCGGATTTTCGGCGGGGGTGGGAATCGCGCCACGTCGGTTGGCAGACCCCCCCGGCAATCCTCCGGCCCGCGATGGGCCGAAGTCCCGCTGCTGGAATGCCTGTCCAGCCGGCGAGAATCAAACCACCTCTCTTACCGGCGGGGTAAGGCGGCGCGGGCAGGCTCAGGGATCCTGGGGGGGGCACGGGGCGATCTGACCTCGGGGGGTGCCCCCACGGTGGCCTGGCCCGCGATCGGGGCCCACCGATCCACAGGCGGGCCTGTGCCGTGGGGGCACTCTTTTCCTTCCGCCTTCGCCATGGTCTCCACCATGCGCCGCCCGGCAAAGTCAGTTTAGCGCCAGCTGGCGGGGCACCAAAGGCCTTTCCCGCTAGCTGGCGGGGCGGAAATCAGTCTGGCACGGGCCTAGCCCCTCAAGGTGAGGGCTCGGCCCCTCAAGATGCAGAGAATTCCGCACCTTTGGGGTGGCACTATGCCAGACTGATTCGCGCCGTTTCTGGCGCCGGTCGGCGGACATCGCGCCGATTGCGGAGAATCTCGCCCCAGATCTGCAATCTAAAGAAGGACCCCACCATAGTTTAGGTGGTTGTTTTTGTCACCTGATCAGAAGAGGCAGTTACAAGTGGAGACTGGGATCCAGTCAAGATTGGGTGAGTTACTTGGCAGATTTTAACTGCCCACCTATTGGGTCGTTGTCAGGCTGCTCGTGTTAAACTTGTGCCACATGCCTTTTGACAATGCCTTCAAGAAAACACAAAAATCCATGCATTCTAGATGTTGAAATGGAGAGCAAATAAAACTGTAAATAGATGGCAGAAGTACTTATTGACAGTAAATGTGACAAAACACTGGGAAATCAAAATGCTTCTGGTTTTAAAACTTGAATCCATGCAGATAAGAACAAATTTTTAAAAAGACAAAAATGATTTCTTCTATTTATGCATCGAGCTGAATTACAGAATGGATTCTGTTCTGGAAGAGGTATTCAAATTATCTTTGTCTATTTCTGTACATAAAATTTAATGTCCATTGATGCTTGGCTATCGTGGTTTTCTTCCTGCTTTATTGTTGAGGAGATTCCATATTCATCTGAACAGTTTAAGGGGGGGAAAAAAAGGTCAAAGTATTCTGACTAAATGGATCATGTTCATCTAATATTTTTACAACCAGAGCCTTGAGAATATGTTTTCAATATCCACTCGTCGCTCTCTGTTAGTGTTTTACCAAGCGACTAGCTGCAGGGGTCTTGACCTCTCCTGTCTCCCAGGGAAGGGTCAAGCTTTGTCAGAAGACTGGAGGCTGCTGCGTGTGTGATCTGATAGGATAGTGCTTGTTCCTCCCTTCATCTGTAATACAGTTAGCCTTTTAGAATGAGTTACATTGGTTACACCCAGCAACAGATTACATTACTGCTTGTATGATCAAGATGTAACAAATGGATAGGAGGAACACAATTGACAGCAAAATCAATGTTGAGGCAGATATCTTTTGAATCATTCCTTAGATCTGTCTACTAAGGGGGGAATATTTCATTTCTCAATCTGAGTTTGTGTCGCCTCAGCCCGTAGCAGTCAAGGGTTTAGTGCAGAATACCTGTCTCTTTGGATACTGAAAATCAAAACTATGCAGCATGCTTAAAGGTCTCCCCACCTCCCAGGCTCGTGATTTTAATGTCCCTTTGTTCTGTCGGGGACAGACATGGACAAGGCAATTGGGAATCAGATGTGATTTAATTAACTTCTTTGAAATGAAATTAAAGACACTGGATATGGTGATATTGCAGACCTTTTGTATTAAGGTTTTTCATTCCCATTTGTTGTCTCCTCATCATCTCCTGTTACATAGCCTTACAGTCAGGGCAGACGTTTGGTGCATTGCCTGATAGGTTTGTGAGCAGGAGACTGCATTTGCCACATTTCTGTTTGTTTTTAAATCTTGCATGGTTTACTTCTTTGCTGATTTATAATTCATTGTAACTTAAGTGCTGCCTTTGCAAAGTCAGCCTCTGCTCTTTAAACTTGTAGTGCTTTGGTTAGATCTGCTGCTAATGCCTAAACAGATCTGATGGCCAATGCATGATTTGTTAAATAATCCACAAGCACTTTGCGGATGACATTTCTGGATTTGCTTTGCGGTGTGTTTTACTTTCCCTCTGTGCTAATTGCACACACACACACAGAGGGTTTGCTGCTGGGAAGAAGTGATACGTTTGCTCTCAAACACCTCTATTATTTCAGTAGAAGAAAATGCAGATTGTTTAGCTTTGTGGGTTCGAAAATTTGGAACTTGCGTGTGGAGAAATATTTCAGGACACCCAAAATGTGAATTTAAAAAAAAATTCATTTATGGGATGTGGGCGTCGCTGGTTAGGAAAGTGTTTATTGCCCATCCCTAGTTGCTCTTGAACAGGTGGTTGTGAACTGCCTTCTTGAACCTCTGCAGTTCTAGAGGTGTAGGTACACCAACAATGCTGTTAGGGAGGGAGTTCCAGGATTTTGACCCAGCGACAGTGAAGGAGCGGTGATATATTTCCAAATCGGCTGGTGAGTGACTTGGAGGAAACCTCCAGGTGGTGGGGTTCCCAGGTATCTGCTGCTCTTGTCCTTCTGGATGGTAGCGGTTGTGAGTTTGGAAGGTGCTGACTGAGGAACCTTGGCGAGTTACTACAGTGCATCTTGTAGATGGTACACATGGCTGCCACTGTTTGTCGGTGGTGGAGGAAGTGAATGTTTGAATTAGAAAAGTGAAATAATTTAGACATATCTGCTTGTTCAAAAGTGCCCCACACATCAATATAGCAGCATATATTTATTATAATTCCATCCAGGAGCTACAAATACCAAATATTAGTTTCAGCATTCTGCAAATGGGCTTTTCCCTTTTAAGAAGAATATGTTAAGCATTGCTAATGTCTACAGTTCTGTGCTGCACATTTATGAGGTGTTTGCCGGAGCTGCCATGAACTTTGATGTGTGCAAATTGTAATCAAGAATGGAACCGAGGATGATTTGGTTTTGCCCTGGAAGATCTGGTTGTAATGTATTCTGGTTGTAATTGTGGTCTTTAACTTCTGGAAAGCATATGTAATAACTTCAACAAAAAAAACAAGTGATTGTAAGAGTAACTTGACAGAATTCTGTTTGTGTCTGAGTGAGCATACTTTACATTGTGTCAGTGAGACAAGCCATCTGGTTTATTCACTCTTTGCAACGTACATGGCCCTTTCCCATGCAAGCACACAATGCTCTCCTATTCAATTTCCAACCTGCACACAAGGCATTCTGAAGCTTTGAGTAAATCTGTGGGCAAAATTCACCATTTGGGAGACAAATGCGGGATTCTCCGTAAAGGTTTCTAAGTGTTGTAGCGAGCGGAAATTGCCGCAAACTTCCCGGCGCTTGGACCAGCGAGGCCAGCAAAGGTATTCAACCTTAATTGGTCTACTGAAGAAAACCACACGGGCTTCTCGCCGCAAATGAAGGCTGGCCAGCTAACCCGCCGGCACAGTGGTCACCAGCCCCCGGGTAACAAGGTCAGCAGCACGTAAGCTGCACTTGTTCAGCCAACCCCAGCCAGCTTGCAACAATGGCACCCAGGAGACCAACACCAAGATTCAGGTTGCTGACCTGGGTGTGGTAGTCATCACTGTTTGTATATATGACGTATATGAGAAGTAATATGGTAAGGCTCCTGTACTACAGGTACGGGGGTAGATCCCTGCCTGCTGGCTCCGCCCAGTAGGCGGAGTATAAATGTATGTGCTCACCGAGCTGCAGCGACGCTAACCTTTTCAAATTTCTCCACACCGCCAAACTCCTGGACCTAACGTATAACAAGGAGAAGTGCGTGTTCAGCACCAACTGCTTAGCCATCCTTGGCTATGTGGTGCAAAATAGAGTTCTAGGGCCCGACCCCAACCGCATGTGCCCCCTCATGGAACTCCCGCTTCCCCACTGCCCCAAGCCCCTCAAACGATGCCTGGGGTTCTTCTCATACTATGCCCAGTGGATCCCTAAGTACGCGGACAAGGCCCGCCCACTCATTCACTCCACAGTTTTCCCCCTGACGGCCGAGGCTCACCAGGCCTTCAACGGTATCAAGGCCGACATCGCCAAGGCCGCGATGCACGCGGTCGATGAGACCCTCCCCTTTCAAGTCGATGGCGATGCATCAGACGTCGCTCTGGCCACCACCCTCAACCAGGCAGGCAGATCCGTGGCATTCTTTTCCCGCACCCTCCATGTCTCCGAAATTCGGCACTCCTCTGTCGAAAAGGAGGCCCAAGCCATCGTTGAAGCTGTGCAGTATTGGAGGCATTAACTGGCCGGCAGGAGATTCACTCTCCTCACTGACCAACGGTCGGTAGCCTTCATGTTCAATAACACACACGGGGCAAGTTAAAAAATGATAAAATCTTGAGATGGAGGATCGAGCTTTCCACCTAAATTACGAGATTTTGTATCGCCCCGGTAAGCTCAGCGAGCCCCCCGATGCCGTATCCCGAGGTACATGTGCCAGCGCACAAGTGGACCGACTCCGGGCCCTACACGATGACCTCTGTCATCCAGGGGTCACCCGGTTCTTTCACTTCATAAAGGCCCGCAACCTACCCTACTCCATTGTGGAAGTCAGGGCGGTGACCAGAGACTGCCAGGTCTGCACGGAGTGCAAACAGTACTTCTACCGGCCAGACCGAGCGCACCTGGTGAAGGCCTCCCGTCCCTTTGAACGCCTCAGCATGGATTTCAAAGGGCCCCTCCCCTCCTCCGACCGAAACATGTACTTTCTTGTCGACGAATACTCCAGATTCCCCTTCGCCATTCCATGCCCCAATATGGGGGGCGATTCTCCGCTTCACGACAGCGCGAACAGGGCCCGGGCACGACCTATTCTGGCACCCACAGGGAGCCAGCACGGCACTGGAGCAGTTCACGCCGCTCCAGCGTCCTTATGCGGCGCCAAATGGGTGCCGCGCCAACCCGCGCATGCGCAGTTGAGGCAGCCCAATCCTGCGCATGCGCAGTTGGGCTGCGCCATCCTGCGCATGCATGGGGAACGTCTTATGCACGCCGGCCCCTCACCGACATGGCGCTGGTGTTCTGGGGCTGCGCACGGAATGAGGTAGGCCCGGGGGGAAGAGGCCGGCCCACCGATCGGTGGGCCCCGATCGTAGGCCAGACCTCATAGGAGGCCACCCCGGTGAAGGAGCCCCCCTCCCTCCCCTCCCCCGCAGAGGCCGCCCCCCCAGCGTTCCCGCAGAGTTCTCGCCGGCAGCACCAGGGTGGATGGTGCCGGTGGGAACCTGTCGTGTCGTAGCGGCCGCTCAGCCCATCCGGACCGGAGAATCGCTGCTCGCCGGTTCTCCGAGCGGCCCAGTGCGAATCGCGCGGCGCTGGTTTCCGAGGTGTGGCAGAATCGCGTGCGGAGGTCGGGGCGGTGTGGCGCGATTCGCGCGCGCCCCGGCGATTCTCCCACCCGGCGTGGGGGGGGGAGAGAATCGCGTCCATGACATCTGCCACAGTCATCAAAGCCCTCAATAGCATCTTCGCTCTCTTCGGTCTCCCCGCTTACGTCCACAGCTACTGGGGATCCTCCTTTATGAGTGATGAGCTGCGTCAATTCCTGCTCAGCAAGAGCATTGCCTCAAGCAGGACGACCAGTTACAACCCCCGGGGAAACGGGCAGGTGGAGAGGGAGAACGGGACGGTCTGGAAGGCCATCCTGCTGGCCCTACGGTCTAAAGATCTCCCGGTCTCCCGCTGGCAGGAGGTCCTCCCCAGCGCCCTCCACTCCATCCGATCGCTACTTTGCACTGCGACTAATGCAACCCCCCCATGAACGCCTCCTTGCCTTCCCTAGGAAGTCCACATCCAAGGTTTCTCTCCCAACGTGGCTGGCAGCTCCAGGACCCGTTGGTCAAGGGGGTACAGCAACTCCATGCAAACCTGCAGTACGGTTACGTGGCATACCCCGACGGCCGCCAAGACACAGTCCCCCTCAGGGACCTGGCACCAGCTGGGTCCCCACTCCCCCCGCAATTGCCCCGGCGCCACCCATCCTCCCCCCAGCACACCTCACCATAGCCCCCGCTCCAGGACGATCCGTCCTCCCGTTGGTTCCACTCGGGGATGAAGATGAGGACTACACGCTCCCGGAGTCACCGGCGACCAAGCCGGCACCTGCATCGCCACCGGGACTGTGGCACTCACAATGGAGGATCAAGGCACCCGACCGGCTAAATTTGTGAACTTTTCCCAAACTGTACACTTTAAAAATGCTCACATACATGTAAATAGTGTTTCCACCCCCCCCCCGCTGGACTCTTTTTTAACAAGGGGTGAATGTGGTAGTCACCACTGTTTGTATGTATGACGTATATGAGAAGTAATACGGCAAGGCTCCTGTACTACAGGTACGGGGGTAGATCCCTGCCTGCTGGCTCCGCCCAGTAGGCGGAGTATAAATGTGTGTGCTCACCGAGCTGCAGCCATTTTGGCAGCAGCTGTAGGAGGCAACACATCTCTGCTTAATAAAGCCTCAATTACTCTCTACTCTCGTCTCGTCGTAATTGATAGTGCATCACTGGGAGTTTACTCAATGCTGTAGAGGCCAGGATGGATGTACTGCTCCCCGAGGGTCCCAGAGGGTCAGCCAGAGGGCAGCCAGTGGCGTCTGGGATGAGGTGGCGGCAGTGAGCTCGGGGAGTGTGACCAGGTGGACTGGCCTCCAGTACACGAAGAAGGTCAATGACTTACACCGGGCAGCAAGAGTGAGTCGACAACAACCCCCCCCCCCCCCACCCCATAGAACTTTCTACCCACATAGGAGCATCCGCCCCCCAACTCTCCATACAACCCCCAACCCTCCCCCCAACCTCCTTCCCCCTTCAACCCACCTCCCCCATCCCCATGGACCTCGCGTATGCCTAATGATGCCCTCTGTGTCTCCTCAGGAAAAGCTCTCCCACAATCACCGGGAGGGTGCCGAGACTGGGGAAGGGTTGCCAGACATCAGAATTCACACCACCTTCGAGGAGCGTGTCCTGGAGATGATTGGTGTGGTCGAGGACGGTGCTGGCAGAAGTGAGGAATCACCGGACACCACCCGGAGGACCTGTCAAACGTGAGTACTGATTGCCTTCCTGACTGACCCATCCATCCCACTGACCACATGTCCATTCTCCCGCAGGTTCTCCAGCCGACAGCACCGGCTTGTCCCGGGTGGCATCCTCTCCAGTCTCCCATGACACCACGTCGGAGGAGATCTTCAAGGATGCCACCGTAATAGTCACATCACAGCACAGTCATCCCCACTATGAGGCGGAGAATTCAGCCTTGTACACTATCAAACCATTTCAGTTCAGAGGCAGAATTGGAGTTTCATTCCTTTGCGATCATTTCAGACTCTTCCCTGTTAATAGAAACAGATGCAGAGGAAGATAACATAAGGGTGCAAAAGGAAGTGGAGGGTGATGTGGCAGTTTGGGGAGGGAAGCAAAGGGGAGAAGCATACCAGATGGAAGGCAGAACAAAACAGTGAATGACAAGGGACTGAATCAAAGAAAAGAAGGAGAAAAATGAATAGTAGAAAGAAAAGAAAGAAATTAAGTTGAGGAAAAAAAAGACAAAGAGAAGCAATGCAAACTATAATGTGAAAGGTAAGGGTAAATTGTTCCCAAAAGGTTGAATCAGAATATGGAAAGGGAACACCATACATTTAGACATTGATTAATCCCATTGCCTGAACACAGTCAAGACTGGGTGTATATTTTCCGATGTGTTTTCAGTAAATAATTGAAATTAAAATAAGCGTCTTTATCTATCTGTGTGTTTTTGTATAATATGGCTTTATTAAAATCTTTAGGCTTGCCAATCGCTTAGTATTTTTAGACAAGCAGTTAGTTGGGACATTGAACAGCTCTAAATATTTATTCATATTTGTCACCAGCATCCGTGCTTCTGCCAATTTGAAGCTCATGCCTGCACTGCAAACTGTAATGTCTGCACTGCTTGCTTCACGATGAACTTGGAATCATCTTCATCCTTTCTTGTCCAGTAGGATTCTCCATCCCTTATTCTCAAACTCTATTTGGGCTACAGCCTACACTCTCCTCAATGACCTGTTAACTACCTTAATGACCTGCTAAACTCCAAAACCTAGAACTTGGTTCCTCAACGGGATCCTCAACTTCCTGACCCCTGGACCACAATCAGGAAGGATAAACAACACCTCCTCCATGATAATCCTCAATAACAAGACCCCACAAGGCTGTGTACTTAGCCCTCTACTGCACACACGACTGTGTGGCAAAACTTAGCTCCACTCCATCTACAAGTTTGCTCAACGATAAGTCAGAGTACAGGAGGGAGTTAGAGAACCTAGCACCATGGTGCAATAACAACAATCTCTCCCCTCAATGTCAGCCCAAAACTAAGGGGCTGGTCATCGACTTCAGGAAATGAAGTGTCGTGCACTCCCCTGTCTGCATCAATGGTGCCGAGGTGGAGATGTTGACAGCTTCAAATTCTGAGGTGTACACATCACTAACAATATGACCCGGTACACCCACGCCGACGCTACGACCAAGAAAGGACAACAGTGCCTATACCTCTTCAGGAAACTAAAGAAATTTGGCATGTCCATATTGACTCTTACCAATTTTTACAGATGCACCATAGAAAGCATCCTATCGGGCTGCATCACAGCCTGGTATGGCAACTGCTTGGCCCAGGACCGCAAGAAACTTCAGAGAGTCGTGAACATAACCCTGCCCATCACACGAACCTGCCTCCCATCTATTCACTCTGTCTACACCTCCCTCTGCCTTGGGAAAGCAGGGAGCATAATCAAAGACACCTCCTACCTGCGTCATTCTTGCTTCCATCGGGCAGAAGATACAAAAGTCTGAGAACATGCACCAACAGGTTCAAAAACAGCTTCTTCCCCGCTGTTACCAGACTCCTGAATGGCCCTTTTAAGTACTTAACTGATCTTTCTACACATGTTCTTTACTGTTGTTATACTATACTCCATATGCATCACCCAGTGTCTATGTATTTACATTGTGTGTTTGTCATATGTCCTTTTTTTTTCATTGTCATGTGAGAGTACCTTTAAGAAATGGGTGTTTAAGAATTGGGTGTTTATAAAAATATCTGTAGTGGATGTACCTTTAAGAAATGGGTGTTTATCAGCGATGTCAGAGTGTGGGTGGAGCTGGGCTGTCTGTCTGCTTTAGTTTCATTTTAGGCTGTTTGCTACAGGGTGTGTTTAATTTTGTTACAGTGTCTGAAGCTTACAGACAAAGGTTTAGAAATTTAAGGAAAGAATTTGGTCAAACATACATGGAGTTTGAAAGGCTCAAACAGAGTAATTTTGATAGGTGGATGAGGGCTTTGAAAACAGACCAAACATATGAAGCTCTCATGATGACTTCAAAAATTACTTCTTGGCATAAGTGATCTTCATGGCATGAGAGCGTGTGATTCTGAATCCTTGTAATGCGTCATGTGCAGCCCCAGCCTGTCCTTCAGTTTCAAATTCCACAAAACCTATGTCATGTCGGCCAGGTACTTCCACTTCATCTTCCACTCCATCTTCACTCTTTTATTTCTCCTCTTTTCTTAACCTGTGACTTTGCGACCTTGTTACTACACAATCCGGAAAAATCCCAGGATACTCGTCCTTCAACACTTCAGTTGTCTGATTTTCCACTGGCTTATCAACCACAGTAGGCATCACTCCCACCTGCGATCCAGCTATATCATTACCCAAGATAAACTGTATTCCTGGACAAGATAGTTTCTCTTTTACTCCTACTACCACTTCACCACTCTTCACTGGACTTTCCAACCTTACCCTATAAAATGCAACACCCTGAATTCCACATATTACCACCTTTTCTGGCAATAGTCTTCCCAAACTACATAACTCCTCATCTCTTACCATCAAAGATTGACTAGCTCCCATATCTCTTAAAATTGTGACTTCTTTACGTGCTCCTCCTGATACACATGAGTAAACTTTACCCACACAAGTAAATTCTTGAAAGAGATCTGGCACCTTCTTGTCAATCACTTCTTGATCAGGCTGTACAATCTTTTGCACCTCCTTCGCTTCACTTGGGCTTTCCTTTACCACTCTAATAAACCCCATTGTCTTATCTTGTTTTACCACATCAGCCTTCCCAATGCTTTTCTTCAACCACCAACACTGTGACTTTACATGGCCTAGTTTATTACAGTGAAAACATTTGAAACTTTTCAGGTCTCTTCCACCCTCTGGATTTCTTTTTTAATCTGAGGTACACTCCCCTTATTATCTCCCATCAGATCTCCTTTACTTCTACCACTTGAGTATTTCTCATGTCCCCTGTTTCTATCCCTCACAGGCTGAAACTGATGTCGGAAACCAAGCTTTGATTTATGAACTAATTCATAATCGTCGGCCATTTTTACTGCTAACCTCGCAGTTTTAAGCCTCTGCTCTTCCACATGAGTTCTCACTACATCAGGAATTGAATTTTTAAACTCCTCCAAAAGTATAATTTCTCTGAGAGCTACAGAAACGATTTTTGATCAGCTGGTTGAAAAAGAACAAGAACAGGTGGAGGATGAGGCGGATATTTTTAGTTCAGGAAAATTGGCGGAGTTACAACAGAAAGATATAGAAATAAAACGGATGTATCAGTAAGCATACATGGAAGAGGAATCTGAGTGTATACCGGAGTGTTATTACCGTAAAAATGATGTCTTGATAAGAAAATGGAGACCTTTACATAGGCAGGTGGATGAATAGTGGGCAGAAGTTCATCAAGTAGTATTGCCGGTAGGCTATAGAAAGGAGGTGTTGCGAGTTGCACATGAGGCCTGGACTACATAAACATGTAGTTAAATTTTGTCGATCATGTCACACATGTCAAGTGATAAGGAAACCTCAAGCAGTGATAAAACCAGCACCCTTAATACCCATTCCAGCGTTTGAGTAACCTTTTACAAGGGTCTTAATTGATTGCGTAGGACCGCTTCCTGAAATGAAATGAAATGAAATGAAAATCACTTATTGTCACAAGTGGGCTTCAAATGAAGTTACTGTGCAAAGCCCCTAGTCGCCACATTCCCGTACCAGCCTCCCCGAACAGACGCCGGAATGTGGCGACTAGGGGCTTTTCACAGTAACTTCATTTGAAGCCCACTTGTGACAATAAAACTTTTCCTAAAACGAAAAGTGGGAATCAATATCTTTTGACGATAATGGATGTGTCTCCTAGGTTTCCAGAGGCCATTCCAGTACGTAATATTACAGCTAAAAAGATTGTGGCGGAGTTACTTAAATTATTTACTAGATATGGACTACCCACAGAAATACAATCGGATCAAGGATCAAATTTTACCTCAAAGTTATTCAAAGAAGTTATGGATAGCTTAGGAATAAAACAATTTAAATCAACTGCGTACCATCCAGAATCACAGGGAGCGTTAGAAAGGTGGCATCAGACATTGAAGACAATGTTGAGGGCTTATTGTCAAGATTATCCAGATGATTGGGATAAAGGAATTCCGCTCGTACTGTTTACAATTAGAGGTGCACCTAATGAGTCAACCAAATTCAGTCCTTTTGAACTAATTTTTGGTCATGGGGTAAGGGGACCACTTAAATTGTTTGAGGAAAAATTGGTGAGTGAGAAATCAGAACTTAACATTATTGGATTACATGTCAAATTTTAAGTAATGATTAAATAGAGTAGGTGAATTAGCTCGAGAGCATTTAAAAGTTGCACAACATGTGATGAAACGGGTAGCGGGCAAGAAACCCTAAGTTTAGTTTTGCCAGTGGAGATAAAGTTTTAGTATTGTTACCAGTGTTAGGTGAACGTTTAAAAGCAAGTTTTTGTGGACCTTATCAGATTGAAACAAAATTTAGTGAGGTGAATTATGTAGTACGAACGCCGGATAGAAGGAAAACTCATCGAGTGTGTCACGTGAATATGCTTAAAAGATGCTTTGAAAGGGAAGGAGAGAAAAAGGAGGAGGTTTTATGATTCTAACTCCAAGTGACGAACCAAATCCAGGTGACTGTGAATTTGACATACCTCAAATTAAATTGGAAAATGAGGATGTTCTTAAAAAATGGGATAAATTGTTGAGTTACCTTCCAGAGGAAAAACGGACTGACCTGAAAGAGTTATTGATATCACATGGGCAAGGTTGTGGAGATAAGGTGGGAAGCACTAAAATGGCTATCCGTGATGTAGATGTGGGAAATGCTGTTCCAATCAAACAACACCCATACAGACTTAACCCTTTAATATTGGCACAGGTTAACAAGGAGATTGAAAGTATGCTTAAAAATGGCATAATTGAAGTGCGTTGCAGCCAATGGAGCTTACCCATAGTGATGGTACCAAAACCGGATGGTACCCAATGGTTGTGTGTGGACTATAGAAAGGTTAATGCAGTTACAAGAATGGGCTCTTCTCCTATCCCACGTTTGGAGGATTGCATTGAGAAAATGGGACAATCAACTTTTATTTCCAAACTGGATTTACTTAAATGTTACTGGCAGGTACCTTTATCTGACAGGACGAAGGAGATTTCAGCTTTTGTGACTCCAGATAGTATATACCAATTCAAAGTTAGGCCATTTGGCATGAAAAACACCCCAGCCACATTTCAATGGTTAACTAACAAAGTTGTTTCAGGATTATCCAATTGTGCGGTATACATCGACGGTCTGGTAATTTTCAGCCAGACATGGAAAGAACATTGAAAACATCTGATGGAGTTATTCGATCGACTTCAGGAGGCGGGTTTGGTGGTAAACCTAGCCAAAAGTGAATTCGGAAAAGCCCAAGTCACTTTCCATGGCCATACAATTGGACAGGGTCGAATGGTCCCACGCGATGTGAAAACAAAAGTTATTGGGGAGTTTCCAATACCCTCGACACAAAGGGAAATAGTGCAATTTCTTGGCATGAGTGGAGTTGATCGAACATTTGTGCAAAAAACAGGCATTTGACTGCCTGAAAGCTGTGATAACCAATGCTCCTGTGTTGGAGAATTACAAGGGACTAAATTATCTGACTTTAAAGAGAAATGCAGATATGTAGAGAAATGGATGGATCGTGCAGAGACTTTCTTGTCCAAAGAGACTGTCAATCGAGAAGGATTCCAGTTGGAGGAAGAAGAACAAAAATGGACTGTTATTATTAAATGTTTGCGTGTTTTGTTTTGTCAAAAGAAAACGTATATTCATTGTCCATATTTCTTAAAGGAAAGTGAAAAGACGAAAAATGAAACCATCTTGAAGTTGAAGTTTATTTTTGTTTTCTTGGGGGTAGGTGTCATTTGAGACTACCTTTAAGAAATGGGTGTTTATCAGTGATGTCAGAGTGTGGGTGGAGCTGGGCTGTCTGTCTGCTTTACCTACATTTTAGACTGTTTGCTACAGGGTGTGTTTAGTTTCGTTTTGAGAGCTGGATAGCTGCAGGCAAAAACAAGGATCTCTCTGCAAACTAAAGACAGTCTCCAGATCAATTGGGTGATTTCAAAGTGCTGACTGCTCTCAGTAGTGAATTTAAACCTGATCTCTATGTTAAAAAGGGTCTTTTGTCTTATGGATGTTAATAAGGAAAAATTAAGGTTACTTATGGAATATTGTATCTGTGGGGAGGATTTGTGTTGATAGTTATTAAGATGTTTATTGTGGGTTTATAAAGTGTTAACTGGTTTCATAAATAAACATTGTTTCAATTGAAAAGTACTGTGGATCTCTGATGCACCACACCTGTACAGTAGGCCCGTGTGCTCCCCAATACCACGATCTATGAAATGTTGTGGGTCAGGTGAACTCCATGATACACATTGGGGTTCTCCAAACCCTGGCCCATAACATCATGCATGGAATGATCTGCCTGGACCGAATGCAAAACAATACTTTTCACTGTACTCCGGTACATGTGACAAATCCACATCTAAATCGAGACCATGCCAGCCCAATGTGGCCACCTCCTTACATTGTCACAGCACGGAGGGACTCTTGCAAGAGACAAGCAAAAAAGTAAAGTTGCCATGGTCCAAGATGACCATAGTCTGCTGTCCCCTTTTGAGGTGGAGAGCTGACTGGTGGTGATTTAACCTGAGGATCACCACACCTCAGGTAAGGGGTAAGGTTGAGATGGGAGTCTTCTCGGGTGGCACAGTGGTTAGCACTGCTGCCTCACGGCTCCAGTGACCCAGGTTCAATTCCGGCCTTGGGTAACTGTCTGAGTGGAGTTTGCACTTTCTCCCCGTGTCTGCGTGGGTTTTTTACGGATGCTCCGGTTTCCTTCCACAGTCCAAAGATGGATTGACCATGATATATTGCCCTTTAGTGTCGAAGAGGTTGGGTGGGGTTAATGGGTTGCGGGTATGGGGTGGAGGCGTGGGCTTAAGTAGAGTGCTCTTTTGGTGTGCCAGTGTGGATTCAATGGGCCGAATGGCCTCCTTTTGCACTGGATATTCTATGAATAACTTCAGCTGGTATGGAAATTGAATCCCGTGCTGTTGGACTCGCTCTGCATCACAAACAAGTGTCCAGCCAACTGAGCTAAACCGGCCCTGTAGAGGAGGAGACTGACACTGAAAGAAGGAGAGAAGTGTCACCATGTTGGTGAAAAACAGTGCCAGATTTTGTGTCTTAGTCCCTTTCTCCTGCTCTGGTCCCTCCCCCCTCCACTTGATTCGGCAGCCTTAAGACCCAAGCCTAAAATCTCATCTGAAAGAAGGCACCTACAACTGTGCAGCATCCCCTCAGTTCTTCACCCACATCAACCTACATTATGTACTCCGATCTTTTTCTGAGGCTTGAACCCACAGCCTTCTGATTGGTGTGAGTGCTACCGACTGAATCAAGCCGGCTGTGAGATTTATATATAGCTTGTGAACTTTCATATATTTTGTAATTGTTCTCTATTATGTACATTAATATAATGTCAAATGCTAAATACTGTGCATGTCTCACAAGATTTGCATGGCAAAATTGACTCCTACTCCATCTGCAAGTTTGTTGATGACACGACTGTAGTGGGTCGGATCTCGAACAACGATGAGTCAGAGTACAGGAGGGAGATAGATAACCTAGTGGTGTGGTGTAACGACAACAATCTCGCCTCAATGCCAGCAAAACTAAAGAGCTGGTCATTGACTTAAGGAAGCACAGCATTGTATACACCCTTGTCTGCATCAATGGACCAAGGTGGAGATGGTTGACAGCTTCAAATTCCTCGGGGTGCACACCACCAAAAATCTGTCCTTGTCCACCCACTTCAATGCTACGACCAAGAAAGCATAACAGCGCCTATCCTACCTCAGGAAACTAAGGAAATTCGGCATGTCCACATTGACTCTTACCAACGTTTACAGGTGCACCATACAAAGCAACCTATATGGCTGCATCACAGCCTGGTAGGGCAACTGCTCAGCCCAAGACCGTAAGAAACTACAAAGAGTCGTAAACACCACCCAGTCCATCACACAAACCCGCCTCCCATCCATTGACTCTGTCTACACCTCCCACTGCCTTCGGAAAGTGGGCAGCATAATCAAAGACCCCTCCCACCCAGCTTACTCATTCTTCCAACTTCTTCCATTGGGCAGGAGGTGCAAAAATCTGCAAACACGCACTAACAGATTCAAAAACAGCTTCTTCCCCCATGTTAACAGACTCCGAAACGACCCTCTTATGGACTGATCTGATCTCTTCACACATCTTCTCTAATGAATATTACTACGCCCATGTATGATTCACCCGATGCCTCTGTATATGTATTTTATGTTCGCCCTATTATGTATTTTCTTTTCATGTACGGAATGAGCTGTTTTCGCTGCACACAGAACAATACTTTTCCCTGTACCTCGGTACACAGGACAATAAACCAATCCAATCGGATCCAGATATAGGAACAGAAGTAAGGCATCCAGCCCCTCAAGCTTGCTCTGTTATTCAATATGATTATTGTTGAATTTCCTACATTAACTCCTCTTCCTTATGATTAAGTGGCTGGTTTAACACAGTGGGCTAAGCAGCTGGCTTGTAATGCAGAACAATGCCAGCAGCATGGGTTCAATTCCTGTACCGGCCTCCCCGAACAGGCGCCGGAATGTAGCGACTGGGGGCTTTTCACAGTTACTTTATTGAAGCCTACTTGTGACAATAAACAATTATTATTATTATTATTTCCATTCCTATTTGTTGTAAAGGTAAAATGGATGAACCTCACTCATTTACGTTCTGTAACAGCTTGTGGCAGGTTTTTGTATTCACTGATGAAGTAACAGTGTGACACCCATACCGATTGATTTATGTATATAACTATCATACGTAAGGGTACGAAGTCACTTCATTCATCATCAAAGCTATGATGAGCAAATAGCACATTGATTTTACATTCTCTGTAAACCCATATCAGGAGAGGTGAGCTTCCAGTTCAGTGTTGCATTAAGTTGACAGCGCATCATTTTCCAATGTGCGTTTGTTTGAATATTTAGCATAAGCACCCATATTGGAGTAAATTATGATTTAACCTTTGTAGAGTCGAGTGGGGGTACAAAATATTTGTCAACTTCTACCAAAGCTGTGGATAGAGTGGCAGGCAAGGATAAAGTAAAAGTAAGGAAACCTATTATGCTATTATGGAAGAATAAAGTAGAGACCGTGGTCAACCCCTTAAAATGTCAATCAACCAGACAATTAAGGAATCAATAACAATAGCTATGAGCACTTGAGTCCTCTTCATCGTGTGTGAATAAATGTTGAGCCATTGACAAAATAGATCTAAGAAAATACTGGCAGTCAAGTAATGTTTACTCTTGTGTGCAGCTGTTTCAATGAACTAATGGAAGTGTAGGTTCCCAAATTCTCGATTGATACTTTAAAGGTTTGCTTGACTGACACTTTTATAGGGTTGTCATAACAGCAGTCATAAGTGGGTGTTTTCTTAAGCTTTTCCATATGCCATTGGTTTTATACAAGAATCTATACTGGGTGAAGTGATTAGTTGGTATGGAGGAAACGAGGAGCCACTGAGGGTGAGTGGGGGCATAGGTTGGCATGAGTTAGCATGGATGGAGTAAGGGGGTAGTGAGGCGATGTGAAGGGTTTAGGATGACAACTAGGCCAAAGTCCCAGAGAACTAAGGCTGGCCTTTCAGCAACCCTCCTCAGCATTCAACAGCCCCTATGGCCACCTCCGAGCTGTTTTCAGGGGTGAAAGACCTGACTCAAGCATCAACCTTTATCTGCTTCTGAACAAAAATATGCAGCCTGCTACTTTTTCCCAAGCTGGGCACACCAAGCCAGGAAAATCCCTGACTCGTGTTACCTACCTCTCACGTGAAAATAAGAGCCCGTCGTGTAACAATGCATTTTACTGAGCTTTACCATGCACTGAGGTCATTTTATGGCATGGTTGCCTGGTCCCCACAGCCAGACACCAGAAAGTCACTTTCTTGGTCTCCAGATCCTAATCTCTTCCAAGGGTAGTACTTGAGGGCCTCCTGGCCCCTCAGAGAAACAAGTCACCTCCATGACTAAAGCCTCCAGCACCTCATCAGTGAACCTGTAAGACCTCTCTCTGTCCTGGCGCTCAATTGTTCTTCAGAATTTCAATAGCATTTAACAGCAGCCACCCTAATTCAGGGTGGCTGCCTATTAAGAGGGACAGACTGCCTTTGAGAAAAGCAGGCTGTCTATATCATGTGCAGACAGTGAACGCTGCCCAGCTTCCTGCTGAACATTCAGGCAGGCAGCCAAACGGGTCCATGTTTATAAAACTAGTGATGTTTTTGTCATTGTAATAGCAATAATTTGATTTGAATATGTAGTAAATACAGAGATGTGCCCAATTTAGACCTCTGCCTTCACAGGCTCAATGTGAGCCATCTGATATGGATACAATACATACATCTAGGGTGCCTACACCTCATGGAAGAAACCAGAAAGTCTATGGTTGGGGGAAGAGCCCTCCCATCTCAGCCTTGCAATGGGGCTGCTTAATAACATTTTTAGGCGAATGAGATGCTGGGTTACACAATGCTGACACGCTCACCTGCCACTATTTTGTCCTCTAGCAAACTTGCTCTCTTCTAGAGTACCTGCTCCTGGATAACCAAAACCTGAAGAAAGTTCAAGGAAAGTGAATGCTGATACCATTTCCCTTTACTGATGATGACATTGTGCAGGACAGATGGGGAATCAGCCCCTGCAAGACTACCCTGAAAATCTTGGGGCCAGGCCAATGCTTTATATAAGTTAGCTCCAGCCTAAATGCCAGCGAAAAAGGCAGATAGCTGTTGTCACAGTTCGAACCTACCAAAACAGTAGTACAGCTTTTTGCCACTGTGTACGTTATGTTATGTTGAGTCAATTTTAAAGCAAGTGGGTCACTAATATTATTTGATTTAAATAATTTTGTTACTTATCACAACTTCAAGTATACATTTCAATTTCTAACCAGAGTTTTTAAGCAGTCAATGCTTGATAAATTGTTTGAAACTGCTAACCCTTTCAGATTACACTTTTTGGAGAAAAATCATTCTTTCATTTTCATGAGAAAAATCATTTTATTTATTAACTGCAGAGATATAATATGATTATGCCTTAAAGTTTGCCATAAAGAGAAAACTTATGCAAGTGCCACACACTTAGTAACACGATGAGAGGTCTATTAGGAGATGTTACTCATTCAATCGAAGAGGGAGAACTGAACCGTGCCCAAACACTCTCTGCTGACGTCACTACAGATTACGTGATGCTTCACCAGCAGGGAATTTTTCTCTTATACATAACACCACTCCCCCTTTACTTCCTTAGTACAACGACAACTGCTTACTATTTCTACAAAAGAAACACTTATGCACTATCTCTATACATATATACAACTGAGTAAGACAGTTTTCCAGGTGGACATCTATTCATTTTAGGTTGGACTTGATGTTCTGGACCTGGCTACTCAAGACCTCGGATGTGTCCTCTTTTTCTTCAGTAGGTGGTACTTCCTAGGAAGTTATTCCAGTGTCTGTCACTACAGGTTTTGGAAAGTCCTCAGAAACAGGATCTGAACTTGTCTCTGCGTTTGGCCTCTGTTCCAAAGGGAAATTTATATTAAGAAGTCTTTGCAATTTCACTTCATGAAGCTAGTAACTGGCCTGCATGATGTCGCCAAACCCATTTCATCATCCGTCTGTACGGTGTATGATATTAGACCTGTCTTTGTTAGGATCACAGCAGGCACAGATTTCTCATTGGTGGTGTAGCTCCTGGCTAGCACTCGCTCTCCTTTATTGAATACTCGCTTTTTAGAGTTGTCGTTCCTCCTATCAATCTGTGTTTGTTATTGTTGTTTGACAATCTCTGAAGTATGAGGTGGTGGCAACAAATCAAACTGTGTTCTCAGTTCCCTTTTGAACAGCAGCATTGCTGGTTAACTCTGTGTTGTTGCATGTGTGGTGTTCCAATAAAACATTAAGAATTTGTTTACTCTCCTTGCCAATATACCTTGGTCCTTCAGTGCCTTGATGGAATGTTTCAATGATTGAAGGTAATGTTCGGCCAACCCATTTGTTGCAGAATGGTACAGGGCTGACTTTTATGTGCTGTATATGGTCCTTGAACTTCTTCAAAGAGAACTGAGTACCATTGTCACTTGTGACCTGCTCCGTTATACCAAATGCTTGCGAATATATTGACTAGCTTCTCAATTGTTTGTTCTGTTATTGTGGATTTCATGATCATGACTTCTGGCCATGTAGAGTGTCCATCCGCAATCTCTAGGAATATGTCACCCTCCACTGGACCAGCATAGTCAATGTGTATTCTCTGCCATGGATGTGTAGGCTAGTCCCATGGATGTAATGGTTGGAGTGGTGGAGTGTTTCATAGTTTTACACAGGACTGATATTGTCCTCATGTCTCTTTGATTTGAGCATCTTATCCTGCCCATCAAAAATAACTGTGGCAGTTCCTTCATCCTTATCACACCAGGATGTCGCTCATGCAGTTGGTCAAGGATTTTACTGTGCAAGCAGAGAGGAATAATATACAGATACTCCATAATAAAACTACGTTCTAGACTGTCAACTCAAGTCTTCGTGTGATGTCAGACTTGAGGTCTGGATTTTTATGACGTTGTTCCTTTTTGGACCAAGTTCATCACCTTCCCCATTACTGGATCAGTTCTTGTATACACATTATCCACTAGTGAGGAATACAGGATGTTAATGAAATGTTCTTCAGATTGTTGCTTGACTTGTAACGGCAATCTGGACAAAGCATCAGCATTTGCATTTTGGTCTGACTTACTTACTCTGATATTGGATATTGTACTTGTGTGCCAGCAATAACAATGACCATCTTTGTAACCTACTTGCTGCTAAAGAAGGAATACCTTTGTACAAGCCAAAGATTGTCATTAAGGGTCGATGTCTTCAAGCTTGATTGCTACCCCTTCCACAAACATTCAAACCCTCCACCACCGATAAACAGTGGCAGCCGTGTGTACCATCTACAAGATGCACTGCAGTAACTCACCAAGGTTCGTTAGACAGCATCTTCCAAACCCATGGCCACTACCATCTAGAGGGACAAGAGCAGCAGATATCTGGGAACCCCACCACCTGGAGGTTCCGCTCCAAGTCACTCACCACCCTGACTTGGAAATATGTCACCATTCCTACACTGTCGCTGGGGCAAAATCCTGGAACTGCCTCCCTAACAGCACAGTGAGTGTACCTACACCTCAAGGACTGCAGCGGGTCAAGAAGGCACTCACCACCATCTTCTGAAAGCCAACTAGGGATGGGCAATAAATGCTGGCCTAACCAGCGACACCCACATCCCGTAAATGATTTAAAAAAAATAACCCATCAAATGAGTAAAATGATGTCCAGAAAGGTTGTGGTGGAAACGTCTTACCCCGAAAATGATGCTGACCTGAGCAAAATTCATTTCTGCGCTAGTAAAAGTTCATCAAGCAAATACAATTGGTCGTTCCTCTCCTGAAGGCATTATGTACGAGACAACTGCACCAACCCCATAGGGTGACACATCACAAGTAAGTGGCAACTTCAGCTTGGGATTGTACTGAACTAACAGCTCTGACTTCTGTAAGGCATCTTTTATCTCGTGATATGCACTTTTGCATTCTCCTGACCAGTGCCATACCTACTTGGCATGGAACAGTGTGTGAAGGTTTCAATTGTGTTACTATGTTCGGCACAAATTTACCAGAATATTTGATCAATGCTAAAAACGACTTTCATTGTATCACAATTTGAGGACATGGTATTTCTAAAATTGCTGTCATCTTCTTTGGCTCCTTGTGTCAGCCACCTTTATCAAAGACATGGCTCAGGTAATTTATGGATGTCTTGAAAAAGTCGTACTTTTCCTTTTTAACTCTAAGATTTTGGTTTTATAGACGTTTCAGAGTACCTTTCAAGTTCTTCATGTGCTCCCTTTCACTCGAACCAGCAATGAGAATGTCATCTAAATAACATTGCACCCCATTTAGCCCACTCAGAATTTGATCTATGGACCTCTGGAAAAAGAAGGAGCATAGATTATTCCAAAAGAAACGAAACAGACCTTTGTGCATCATAATAATGAGTAGCGGCAGTGACAGATCAATTTTTCTGAAATTCTGTCCTCCAGAAAGTCCAGCAAACAAGTTTTGAATCAGTGTCAAAGGAGAGTGATCTGTGCACAATACCGAGTTAATAGTTGTTTTAGAAACACCATGTATTCTTACTGAGCCATCGCATTACAGCACAGGAACTGCCGTTGTTGCCCGATCACTTACAGCAACTGTTCAATGACTCTTATTTGGACTAGCCTTTCAAGTTCTTCTTTGACATTTGGCCTGATGGCATTTGGTACGGTTCTAGGTTTGAGACATTTTGGTGCACTTTGGGTACACTTCAATTCCGGCTATTGAGCCTTGTGAATTTTCAAACACCTTCTCATACTTCATCAGAAGTTGTTGTTGGTTGTTCTTTCAATCTACCAGTTGATTTACTGGTCTCCAGTTGAGTTTGAGCTTTGCCAGCCATGCTCTCCAAATAAACCATGAAAATTACCATCGACAATGTGAAGAGGCAACTCCGCCGTTTGTCCATTTACTTCTACTTTCACCATAATGTATACTTTTAATGGTACAACCTCTTCTGTGTATGGCCTTAGCATCGCATTTGATGATTTTAATGGCAGGTGCTTCAACTTCAATAGATTGTCTCAGGAACAAACGATGCAGTTGCACCATATCCTCTTTCATTTTAATTTTGTGGCCATTAAGTTTTGGAAATGCTCAGAAACGTTATTGATCATCCTGCACCAACAAAGCACCTAGTTTCAGCTCCTGATGTTGTTCACATACATCATCTTTTGAATCGTCTTGAATTTAGGATTATTCTCTTCAGATGTGTTTATTTTCTTGCACATTCTTGGTGTTGGTGAAGTTTCTAAGCCCAGCATGCCTTGACAATATGGCCCCTTTTACCACAGGTCTTCCACTTATTTTCGCTACTCCAGCGTTCCCCCACTGAGTGTCCAACCTGTGACATGGTTTTACCCTTGCTGCTTTGTTTCTTGTGGTGTCCATTTTGTGGATCTTCACTCCAGCCTCTATCCGTGAAACTTCTTTTGTAGTTAGCGCCATAGATGTGGCAACTTCCACAGCAGATTTGAGAGGTAAATCGCTTATAGCAAGGAGATTCCTCGGAATAGCTTCACTGCGGAGTCCACAAACCAGCCTATCGCAAAGATTGTCATCAAGTATTGCACCAAACTCACAGTATTTTGCTAACCTTCTTAAACCTTCTCAGGGGCTGGTTTAGCACAGTGGGCTAAATAGCTGACTTGTAATGCAGAACAAGTCTAGCAGTGCAGGTTCAATTCCCGTACCGGCCTCCCCGAACAGGCGCCGGAATGTGGCAACTAGGGACTTTTTACAGTAACTTCATTGAAGCCTACTTGTGACAATAAGCAATTATTATTATTATTCAATTTGCTACGAGTTGTAAAATGCTTTCACCTTCTTCCTGACTACGGCGATGGAATCAAAACCTTTCAACAGTGTAGATGAGAAATGCCCGGGTAAAATCTTCATTAGTTTGCTACAGGATTTATCTCCTGGTTTTGCTGGATGGACTAAATTTTGTAGCAGCATAAAAGTTTGATGTTTGGTTCATTATGATATACAATTGGAATCTTTCCTCGTGTGAGTTCCAAGTGTTACAGTCTTCATCAAATGCATCCATGGCGCCAGTTTTTCCCACCATTTCGGATTATAGCTCCTCAGGTTTATACGTTAACCAACTGCCTCTCTTCCAATTATTTTGGGTGTTCGGCACAAACAATCCCCTTATCCACAATGTAGCTTAGAAATTTTCTTTTTGCCTGACTGTGGTTTGAATTTTTACCAAATAGTGGCTTGGACTGAGTCAGAAGGCTTCCAAATCTCCGTTCCCACAGACCATTTAACTTCACCACGTGAGCAGTCCCTGCAGCCCAGACTCTACCCACTTCAATGGCAAGCAGGTTTTTGAACTGTAGTTGTGCCTCAATCCTCGTCGCCAGTTTTCTTGATTGTTATGCCATTGAGTTTGCACAAAGGAAAAAGGCATGGGGGTGCCACCTTCTTGGAATCTTACAAACCGGATGAGACGTTTTATTAGGAGATGTTGTTCATACAATCTAACATGGACAACTGAAGCCTGCGCAAGCACTCTCTGCTATAGATCACGTGACACTTCAGCACGGATGTATTCTTTGATGCATAACAAATATTATCTGGTTAATTTATTTTTAAATGCCTTATTCTGTCCATTTGGATAAGATATATTTGAAGTTTGCCATCACGTCTGTTTCGTGAGACATTAGTTTTAATATATTACTTTTGGTGTTTTGTTTTATCTCACTTATATATCATTTTTAAACTGCAAGATCGTCGAGAAGAAAGAGAGGGGTGCCGACTACTAGCAGTTGTAAGAGTGAACTCTAGCAGGAATTTGATTCTCAAATCAGAATAATATTTTAAATTAAAGTGCACTACCTGGAACAAACTGTGGGGGCGCAACAGGGCCAAATAAATGAGATATTCTGAGAATTGCATTTAATTCAAGAATTTAAAAAAAATTATTTCTTGCCAGTTGAGCATTTTTGTTATTATCTTGCGGAAGAGGAGCTATGTAAGTTTTAAAGGGTGAATGTGACAAAGAATAACAAAGAAGTGCCATAAAATATGTTTTCTGCATTGATCAATTGTTACGTTATTTAGGACATTTGGAGCCAGCACAAAGTTTTAAATAATCAAATACTAAAAATGTGAAACATTTTTCAATGTAAGCTTCAATTTAACAGATGATGTTTCTTGATAGATCTATTTAACTTTTAGGTACGCAATGTTCAGAATTGAACTATAAGTGAATTGCAAAGATTTGCTGTTTGCAATGATTTATTTCGAGGAACAAACTTGTAGCAAAAGTCACTGCCAAATCACGAAACACTTTTAATCTGTTCTCCTGTCTGTTATGTATTCTGTTCAGATGTTCGTATTTACCTTTTACTGGTTTGAACCTTAGATCCCTTGTGCATCTGTCATAACTCAATATGAAGTAATATTCTGGATTTACATTTTTATTCAGTTTATCATCTAATTAGCAGACATCCTGTGGAATTGAGCATAGTTAATGGGACATTTTGGTCAGTCACTTTCCTGTCTTATTATTTTTATGTTGCTTCTCAGAGTCATCGACTCGAATTGTCATGGGATTGGAAGAGCTCCTCACCTTAGCCAAAATGGGGCTAGAGCCATAATTCCAGACATCCCACCTTGAACCTGATGCCCACTGTTTTCACTGAGGTTGGGGGAGGGGCTATTGGAGCAGATTGTAGTATTCACATCCTTTTTTTATCCATCCATGTAAAAGTGATGCTGCCTTCAAACACATCCAATTTCTATTAGTGGGGATGTCCAAAACGTGACTCATGGGCTTTAGACATTTGGAGTTTTTCCCAGTCTACCTTATATAAGCCTGTCATAATCTCGCACACGACTATCAAATCTCACCTCAAACTCCTTTGCTCCAAGGAAAACAATCCCAGCCCTTAAACGCCTCCATCCCTGGAACCATTCTCTGCACTCTCTCTCGAGGATCCTCACATCTTTCATGAAGCGTGGTAACCAGAACTGCTTGCGATACTTAAGTTGGAGCCTAACCAGAGTTTTATAAATGTGTTAAAAAAATAGTAAATTACTGCGGATGCTGGAAGCTGAAACCAAAAAAGAAAATACTGGAAAATCTCAGCAGATTTGTCAGCATCTGAAGGGAGAGAAAAGAGCTAACGTTTCGAGTCCAGATGACCCTTTGTCAAGCTAAATGGCATAGAAAGTGGGAGATATTTATACTGTGGGGTGAGGGAATGAAAGATGAGGCATAGCCACAGAAACCATGGGAAAAGAGTGCTAATAGCCACAGAAACCAAGGGGAAACCTGCTGAGATTTTCCAGCACTTTCTCTTTTGGTTTCAGATTCCAGCATCTGCAGTAATTTGCTAATGGCAGTCCCCAGAGAGAATAAAAGGTGTGAAAAGCCAAACAACAGAGAAACTAAAATCTGAATTTAAGCTGTGACAGATGTAGGGGGGGAAGGGGGAGCAAAGGGAGAAAAGGTAAGGATAGGGGGAAATATATATATATATATATAGAGAGAGAAAGACAAAAACTAAATAAATGGTAAAAGACAGTTAAAATGAAATGGAATGAAAACAGGGGTCGAGGTGGGGTAGAGCTAATCATCTGAAGTTGTCTCTCGCTACAATGGGGGTTCCGGCGAGCAGAGCACCCCAATGGGGCTATGTGCGGCCTCAGCCGGGTATTCCTCATTCACTCCCCTTATTCAACACGACTCACAATGAATAGCAATGTGGGCAGCATGGTAGCATTGTGGATAGCACAATTGCTTTACAGGTCCAGAGTCCCAGTTTCGATTCCGGCTTGGGTCACTGTCTGTGCAGAGTCTGCACATCCTCCCCGTGTCTGCGTGGGTTTCCTCCAGGTGCTCCGGTTTCCTCCCACAGTCCAAAGATGTGCAGGTTGGGTGGATTGGCCATGATAAATTGCCCTTAGTGTCCAAAATTGCCCTTAGTGTTGGGTGGGGTTACTGGGTTATGGGGATAGGGTGGAGGTGTTGACCTTGGGTAGGTGCTCTTTCCAAGAATCAGTGCAGACTTGATGGGCTGAATGGCCTCCTTCTGCACTGTAAATTCTATGATAATCTATGATAATCTATGATAATAGCCCACAGTTCCCCACACTGCGAGTGCCGGGAACCATGAAGCTAAACTCGCTCACGAGGGGACTTTGTTCCCTTTTGGGAGAATCGCGCCCTTAGTATCATGAGCCTCCAGAGATATTAAACTACAAATCAGATTATAGGTCTGGGTCCCACACATGGTAAGCAAAATGTCTTTCTTTCTCCTTTTTCCCTCTCTATTCCGTTAACGCTGAAAGAATATACCAGCCATTTGATACTGCACCTGACGAATGTGATATAAAATAGTTACTTTAGAGATATTAGTTACTGTAATGTAAACATAGGCCGGTCTGATTCTGTTAGTTCACAGACAAAGGATTTCAGAACGCATGGCAAAGCAAGGGGCAGGGGTGTCCAGATAAGGAGGAGAAAAGGATGCTGGGTAATAGGAGGCCAGAGGAAGGGATGAGAAGTGAGCCAATCAGGATGTATGGCCAGGTCAGGAGGGGTATAGGATGACCTATGGGTATCGTGTATGTGAAACTTGATGCCATTTGAATGTATTTGCAGAAATCCCTTTGTCTCCTTCTTCATTCGTTTTCCAGGGGTCTAGGAGACTAGTTCTGTGTCCTGTGCCTGTGTGAAATGAATCAGACTTGCAAGTCAAATAAAATAACTAATGCTGTACCTGCAAAGCCATCTCGACTTTTATTGAGGCCAGACTGACGGGTAAAGAAATTTATATTTGTCACACCCAATTCTCAGTAGTCGGGTCAAAGGTTTCTAGCTTTCCGAAGAGAGGTATGCTTGTTTTCTCTTTCTCAGGCCTCGAATGGTCTTTCCAGTTTTGTTTTAACTATGCTCTCGTCGAATTTCGCACTTCTAACAAAGTTGTTCTGATTTACCTCATCGCAGTGTCGTAAAGGAAGGATTGACGACCACTAGTCAGTATGTATAACAAATTACAACAGTTTATTTTCAAACGGTATTCACACAGAGTCTTTCACAATGATATCACTACTAGCTCTAGGATCTACTCTGGCTGCAGAAGCCTGTGCTCTGCGTCAAGATCACTGCGCTTGATTCCCATTGGGTGATAGGGTCACCTGACCATCCTGATCTACGCTCCTTAAAGAAACCAGCTGCTACACTTTCAAAAGAATGCTGAAACTGTTTGTGTCTGAGACAAATATTCGCTCATACTAGAGATAGATATTCTGTGATATAAATCAAAGCCTAGTCTGAAGAAGTGTCAGATTCGAAACGTTAACTCTATTTTCTCTGTCAACAGATGCTGCCAGTCCTGTTGAATATTTCCAGCATTCTCTCATACACTAGTGTTGGATGCATTAAGGGGTAAAAGAGGGGCTGTTTAGCACAGGGCTAAATCGCTGGCTTTAAAAGCAGACCAAGGCAGGCCAGCAGCACGGTTCGATTCCTGTAATTTACTGGATTTTGTCTCCCTGAATGGTCTGTATTTTTGATTGATATTTCACCGTTCCAGGAGGTTGAATTGCTCCCCTTTTTGTGCACGACCTCGACAGTGGTTTAGGGGTGTCTCGCTCACACCAAAGTCAAGCAACGCCCAGATGAATTTCTATCTCTGGCCGTAGTACTGAACAATGATTTCTGGTATATTAACCGATTTATGTGGGATCCCTGCTTCATTTAAAGACCAATCTAATATGAAACATAGCTATGACCCAGCTACACATGAAGTAAATATTTTTAAATTGTATCAGGCAAGGTTGTCAGCCCATTTTATTCTCCCAGGGATGATTTATCAACAACGTGCAGCAGTTGGATAAGCTGCCTGTTTAATTCAATAAAATAAGTACCCTTATTATTTTTACATTAAGTAGGAGTTTGGAGGGAATTGGAGCTCAGTCCTAATTAAAGTAGATTGGCCACATCACTGTACTTCTGCCAATGTTAGAAAATGTTTCCTAAAGTTAACTATTTTCACGCTGAAGTGGAAGAATTGCCTCATTTACTCAGCAGAAGAAACTTATGTCATGCACTTTTAATGAGACATGGAGCATCTCTTCCTCGCCTCCATCAAAACCCATCTCTGACCAGGCATTAAGTCAGCTCTCTCAATATCTCCTCATGTCATAGGATTTTACAGCACAGAAAGAGTCCCTTCGGCCCATTGTGTCTGCACCTACCATCAAGCACCTATCTATTCAAATCCCATTTTCTAGCACATGGTCAGTGGCTTTGAAGCACTTGTGAGGTGCTTTGAAATTTTTTAAACGTGCTATATTAATGTACAAGTGGTTTTGTCACAGAGCCATTCAGCATCCTGGCTTTTGTCAGTGAAGGACAGTGACAGTTGTGATGTGGTGTTGACATTTGATCGGGGCCTGAGCAGCATTGACGTCAGGTGTTGAAAGCTTGGTATACTCGAGCCCCAACCAGTGTCCAGGTTTCAGGACCATTCAGCAGTGTTAATAGTTTGACGGAATGAAGTTTCATCTGTAGGCTGACTGTTTTAGCTTGTCACAGGTGCAGTTGAAGGCCGAACATAATAAATGTGGCAAAACTGATTTCTTGACTCGTTTCCATGGTAATATTATTGCCACAGTGGACATTTCTACCAAGGCGCATAGATTTTATGCTTTAATTTATTATGTTACACTTTTGATTGGAACCAGGTGTAATGTGAACTCACACATTATAGAGTCCAACCTCTGAATTACACCACACAGGACTGTTCTGCTTAGAAATGAACACAAGTCAAAAAGTCTGACTTCAGTGTGATGAATAAGCTGAAGGTATATTCATCATACTGCCACAACAATGGGCCATTAAAGACATAACTCAGTCATATATATAAGTTGAGGGAACATGACATTTATTAAAGACAGGTAGTCATGAGCTACGATTTCAGGTCAGATCTGGGGCGAAATTCTCCCCCCACGGCGCGATGTCCGCCGACTGGCGCCCAAATCGGCGCCAATCAGACGGGCATCGCGCCGCCCCAAAGGTGCGGAATGCACCGCATCTTTGGCGGCCTAGCCCCGACATTGAGGGGCTACGCCAGCGCCGGAGGGATTTCCGCCCCGCCAGCTGGCGGAAATGGCATTTGTTGCCCCGCCAGCTGGCGCGGAAATGCGGCGCATGTGCGGGAGCGTCAGCGGCCGCTGAAAGTTTCCCGCGCATGCGCAGTGGGGAGAGTCTCTTCCGCCTCCGCCATGGTGGAGGCCGTGGCGGAGGCGGAAGGGAAAGAGTGCCCCCACGGCACAGGCCCGCCCGCGGATCGGTGGGCCCCGATCGCGGGCCAGGCCACCGTGAGGGCACCCCCTGGGGTCAGATCGCCCCGCGCCCCCCCGGGACCCTGGAGCCCGCACACGCCGCCTGGTCCCGCCGGTAAATACCAGGTTTAATTTACGCCGGTGGGACAGGCAATTTCTGGGTGGGACTTCGGCCCATCTGGGCCGGAGAATTGAGTGGGGGGTCCCGACAACCGGCGCGGCCCGATTCCCGCCCCCGCTCAATCTCCGGTACCGGAGACTTCGGCGGGGGCAGGGGCGGGATTCACGGCGGCCGGCGGCCATTCTCCGACCCGGCGGGGGGTCGGAGAATGACGCCCCTGATTCCTATACACCCTGACTATGAATGCATGGGCCAAATTCTCCCATCTGGGACTAAGTCCTGTGGCAGGGGCAGGGCAGAGAGTTTTTCCCACTGTGGGAGCCTTCAGGAAACCATGCCATATTTTCCATTCCAGGCACCTTTAATTATCCATCCAGGTGCTTTAGTAATGTTCAGCATCTCCAATTTACTTTACTTCACTATTGGCAGCAGCCAAGCCTTCAGTTATCAAGGACCTAAGTTAGAAATTCCATCTCTACATATTTCTCCCCCTGTGAGACACTCTTGAAGACTTCTCTCCTTGACCAAGCTTTTAATCATCTGTCCTAATATTTCCATCTGTGGCTTGATGTCGAATTGTGTTTTATAGCGTTCTTTTAAAGCACCTTGGGATGTTTAATTACATTAAAAGCACTGTATAACAGCAAGTTCAGATGAATATTATAAACATTTACTGTTTGTGTTACAAGTCTGTCATCTGTACCTCCACTAAAAGATCTGCTGAATGCTCCGTCACTTATGAGGAGGAACACCCGATATCGCTGCCGGTGGGAAATTGGGGAGAGGTACCAGGTGGCAGGGACTCCGTAGAATTGCTGTCCTGCCTGATTTTAGTTTCTCACCTGTCCAAGGTACAGTTTACTAGCTGAAGAAGAAATTTGTCCCTGCCCTATGTAAGGGGTCAGGCACAAGAGGACAGAACCATTCTGAGATTCAAGAAGTTGTGGCAGAGTCCATTATAACAGTGGGTGTGATCTTGTTGGGACATAAGTAATGATGCTGAATGGGCTTTCCTCATTCCAGGCTAAGAATTATCATTGTGTTTATAATGCACTCTTATCAAACTCCTCACTCCGTTATTTTAATGGTCAATCATCTTAGTTCCATTACATCACTGCAGGAGTTCTTCAGGGGAGTGTCCTAGGCCCAACCATCTTCAATTGCTTCATCAATGGCCTGCCTTCCATCATAAGGTCAGAAGTGGTGCTGTTTGCTGATGACTGCATAATGTCCAGCATCATTCTCAACTCCTCAGATGCTCAAGCAGTACACAGCCAAGCAAGACCTGGACAATATCCAGGATTGGGCTGACATGTGGCAAGTAACATTCATGCCACACAAGTGACATTGACCATGTCCAACAAGAGAGAATCTAACCATAGCTCCTTTATATTCAATGGAATTACCGTTGCTGAACCCCCCACCATTAAGCAGAAGCTGAACTGGATTAACCATCTAAATATCGTGGTTATAGGAGCAGGTCAAAGGCTAAGAATCCTATGGTGAGTAACTCACCTCCTGACTCCCAAAGATCTTGCACCATCTAGAAAATACAAGTCAGGAGTGTGATGGAATACTCTCCACTCAACTGGATGAGCTCCAACAACAATCAAGAAGCTTGACCTATATTGGGACAAAGCAGCCAGTTTGATTGGCACAACTTCCACAAACATACACTCCCTCTCCCACTGATGAACAATGACAGCAGGGGAATCCATCTACAAAATGCACTGCAGGATTTCACCAAGGCTCCTAAGGCAGTACCTTCCAAACCTGTGACCACTGCCATCTAGAAGGGCAAGGTCAACAGGCACATGGAAAAACCATCACCTGGATGTTCCCCTCAGTTATGTATCTGGGAACACATTTTTGCTGGTTCTGCATCCCATGATGCAATAATAATAATCGCTTATTGTCACAAGTAGGCTTCATTGAAGTTACTGTGAAAAGCCCCTAGTCGCCACATTCCGGCACCTGTTCGGGGAGGCTGGTACGGGAATTGAACCCGCGCTGCTGCCTTGTTCTGAATTACAAGCCAGCTATTTAGCCCAGTGTGCTAAACCAGTCCCATGTGCAGTGACGTCAGCAGGGTGTTTGTGTGGGCTTTGAATGATCACCATCTTGATTGTATGAGCATCATCCTTAATAAACGTCTCATCGTGGTTGAGAAGAATCCAGAGCGTGGGCAGCTCCATACCTTTTCTCTTTGCGGCAACAAAGAAATATAACAGGAGAGAAAACTGGTAACGAGGATTGAGGCAGAAATTGTGGGTCGGTACCGGGAGCAATGGAAGATTCTGAAGACCGGACTTGCACACACACACAGGTATCAGATGAAGCAACGCTGCCGATGTGAAGGTTCATCAAAAGTTTTCGACAGCAACTGTGAGTAAGATGACTGGCAATGGGAGAAGACTTGCTTGCATTGAAGTGAATGGGGTCTGGGCTGCAGGGACCGCGCATGTGACAAAGTTACACAGGCTGCAGAGAACGGCGATTTTGAAGTCTGCCAACTCTGTACGGGCTGCTACTTTGGGGGGGGGTCAAAATATTCAGGCATAAAAGGGAATGATTTCCTAGTTGCTTGTTCAAGGGATTGTTTGTACCATGATTTCCAACACAGTCGGAAGGAGGAAATGTAGATCCTGGCAGGTGGGATCCAAAAATGGTGGGGAAAACAGATGCCTTGGACTCATTTGATGAGGGTTATGAAACATGGAATTCATACATGAAACCAGAGGACAGAATCTAGTTCATCCAGCAAAACCAGGAAACAAGTCATTCGGTGAAATAAGAAACATCTTCGAGGGACATTTCTCTCCTAAACTGTTATTGATTGCAGAAAGGTTCTCATTCTTCTGCCGTAGTCAGGAAGACGGGGAAAGCATTTTACTGTTGGCAGCATTTTGCTGGTTCTGCAGCACATGATGCACAGTGATGTCAGCAGAATGCGCAGGCTTTGAGCAGATCACCATCTGGATTATATGGTTATATGAGCAACACCCTTAATAAACCTCTCAGCGTGTTTGAGAAGAATCCAGAGTGCGGACACCTCCATAACTTTTATTTTTTTATTTTGGCGACAACAAAGAAATATAACACCCTCCAAGTCAGTCACCATGCTGACTTGGAAATACATCTTTGGACCTTCGCTGTGATTGGGTCAAATTCCTGGAACTTCCTCCCTAACAGCACTGTGGGTTTACCTACACCTCGAGGACTGCAGTTTACCCACACCTCGAGTTTCAAGGGGACTGCTCACCACCACATTCTGAAGGACACCTAGGGATGGGCAATAAATGCTGGCCTAGCCAGCTACACCCACATCCTTAACTGAATAAATAACAAATTAACCTGAATTACAATAAGCATCAATGGTGATGGTGTTAACTTGGCAGGGGTTGGTTAGCTCAGTTGGCTGGATGGCAGGTTCATGATGTAGAGCGATGCCAACAGGGCAGGTTCAATTTCCGTACCAGTTGAGGTTATCCATGAAGGCCCTGCCTAAACCAACCTCACCCTGAGGTGTGCTAAATTCGGCCGGGACGTCCCGGCTTCAGGCCCTCCAGAACAAGCCTGCTAGGGGCATCAAAAGCCACAGGGTGTGAAAAGCAACTGGCTGCCCCCACCTCTGATGTGCATCCTGGGGACTCATCTAGCAGCAGAGCATGGAAGCTTAAGAAGATTGAGGATCACTGAGTGGGCACTGCGGGGTAGGGGGAGGCACCATCTGTAGCGAGGGACAATGAAGGTTTTGAATGTGCACAATTAAAATATGTTACACCTGATACATGCAAACCCTCTGTCATGTCATTCCTCACATTGGAACCGGACTGCACCCTCACTCCCTATTGCCTTCTGCTCCCCCCACCCTGTGGGTATAGTGGTCCTACAGCAAGAGCCCCCAATGCAGACCACGTGCAGGTGATGGGTGTGAGTGCGCTGCCAGCAGAAAGACAGGAGTCAGACTTTGGCATTGACTGAGGAGCACCAGAGCTTACCTCACAGTAAGTTATCATCACTCTCCAGCCTTGTATAAAGGCCCACTGACAGTGCCGGCATAGGCCCATCACCCTGGGGTGATGCTACACAGACCCTGGGGGAAATAGGGAGGGTGGAAGGTGGTCAATGTGGTGAGGGGGTTATCATAGATTATCATAGAATTTACAGTGTAGAAGGAGGCCATTCGGCCCATCGAGTCTGCACCGGCTCTTGGAAAGAGCACCCTACCCAAGGTCAACACCTCCACCCTATCCCCATAACTCAGTAACCCCACCCAACACTAAGGGCAATTTTGGACACTAAGGGCAATTTATCATGGCCAATCCACCTAACCTGCACATCTTTGGACTGTGGGAGGAAACCGGAGCACCCGGAGGAAACCCATGCACACACGGGGAGGATGTGCAGACTCCGCACAGACAGTCACCCAAGCCGGAATCGAATCTGGGACCCTGGAGCTGTGAAGCAATTGTGCTATCCACAATGCTACCGTGCTGCCCAGTACACTCCCCAGAAAGTCGTGGGGGGAAGGGAGAAAGGAGGCATTGGGGTGAGGGTGATAGGGGGATGGGGGGAGAGGGGATGAGCTGACTGACAAAGCCTCGTCCTATGAGAAGCGAGCGAAGATAAGTGGCTCTCCGGACATGTCGGACCCCTGCTGCCGGCTCCCTCCTTCCTCTGGCTGCACCCATGGATCCTCCCCGGGCTCGTCCTGCCCTGGTTCATCCTGGTCTGGCCCCTCTTCATCCTCCTGTGACAAGGCCACGTGTCCCTCCTCCTCCTTCTCCTCCAGCAGGTCGCCCCTATGGAGGACACAGCAAGCCACCTCAAAGCGGAAGACTTTCTGGGGAGTGTACTGCAGGGGACCACCAGAGTGGTCCAGGCATCGGAACAGCATTTTGAGAAGTCCCATGCATCGCTCAATGACATTACAGAAGGCAACATGGGCCTCGTTATATTAGATCTCTGCATTGGTCTCCAGCCTCTGCACTGACATCTTCAGCCGGGACCGGAATGGGTGCCCCTTATCCCCAAGAGCCAACCTGTCATCCTGCGGTGATCCTCAAAGATGCCATGGATCTCCGAGTGTCCCAGGATGTAGCTGTCATTCATGCTCCCTGGAAAGTGTGCACACTCATGCATGATCTGGTCACACATGAATTGAACATTCAGGGAGTGGATCCCTTTCCTGTTAATGAATGCTCTGGTGGGTGCAAGGTGACATGTGTGCCCATCAATTACCCCCTAGACCTGCGCATCCCGGTGATGGTGAAGAATCCTGCAGCCTGGGTCTCTTGGTGGGAGAGCCTGCACATCTGCTGCTCCTGGATGGAGAATGGCACTGATACGTGGAACAAGTAACACATTGATGGACTGATCATTTCTCCGACAAGGTTCTAGACATAATAACACTTTCTCAGGCTTATCCTCCATTTCTGTTGAGAAACTACAGGGGGTGATGCTGTGTGTTTGGCTTTTTGTGTGAAAATGAGCTGATATAGCTTTGTATTGGTCCCAATATGGAACGGTGACATTTCCTTCTTGTTTAATTGTCAGTGGGATATGTGGAATGTTGCATCGTTGATTTTCAATCTTAGATACTGTTAATCATTTAATAAACAAAATATTCTGAAGTGCATGCTCATGGATGATGCACGATCAATGACCACTAAAGCGAGGTTGCAGTCCAACTGAAGGCTTTAATAAGCCAGATGTTTCCCCCAGCAGCTCAGGTACAGAATGAAGGCTGCTGGGGCGGCACGGGCTCTTCTACCCCGCCCAGCAGGGCGGAGCTACCATACATCCTAACCAATAGAAAGCATGCAGTTTCCACCAATGGTGCTCCAGCCTATCAGGTACCGTAATACCTCTAATACTACATTGGGTACATGTACCATGTCTCATACAAGTTTTATTGCCTTGCATTCCAATCAAACTGTGAGGCCTGGACATTTTGCCTGCCCCTGCCCCCTAGGGACACCACAGAGGCAGCAGCCAACAACCAAACACCCTAGAGCTGGGCTTCAGCACATAGTCCAGCTCATAGTTAATATAGTTGCTGCCCGGGCATACAGGGCATCTGTGACCTCACCGATGCACTTGTGGGCTATAGCTTGGGAAATGCCACACAGGTCCCCACTCGAACCCTGGAATTAAGCCATTGCCTAAACGTTCAGGGCTGTGGTAACCTTCACGGCCACTGGGAGTGGACATCTTCCTCCTCCACAGGGTGACAAATCTGCAAGGACATGGCACAGGTGCCGTACCTTCTCCTTGTTAAGAAGGAACCTCCTGTGGTACATGCTGTCCGCCATTTCCTCGAACGACCAACAATGCCTGTACACCTTGGGCCATCACCGGTGTCCCCCTCTGAGTCCCTCCTCAGCCTGATGAGCGGTCAGGTCTGCAGGATGTGCAACGGCCCGCTTCACATGGGGTGTTGCCTCGAGCCTGCATCAACGCTGCCATTGCCTTCTCCAGTTTCTGGCTGCCTGGGCTGCCACCAGCACCGCAAGGTCTGCACTGCGGGGTCGACAACACCATCCATATTGTTATATCTGTAAGAAATCGGAGAAGGTGAGAGAGGGACAATCAGTTAGGGATTCCATCCCAGGACCCTCAAATCCCCCAAGCCTGGGCAGCACGGTGGCACAGTGGTTAGCACTGCTGCCTCACAGCACCGAGGTCCCAGGTTCGATCCTGGCTCTGGGTCACTGTCTGTGTGGAGTTTGCACATTCTCTCCGTGTTTGTGTGGGTTTCGTCCCCACAACCTAAAGATGTGCAGGGTAGGTGGATTGGCCTCGATAAATTGCCCCTTAATTGGAAAGAATTAATTTGGTACTCTAAACGCCCCCCAAGCTACTCCACCCTTGCGTATACTCACCCCCGGCCACATCAGGAGCCTCCAGCTTCCAGACCCCTGTCAGGAAAACATGGGAGGCCTTGCTCAGAGACCACCACCCCCGCCCCCCCGATCCACACACTGACAATCTGGTTGCGGGGATATCCCCCGTGCTGAAGCCCAGCGCTTGGGTGTTTGGTTGTTGGCTGCTGCCTCTGTGGTGGCCCTAGGAAGCAGGCAAAATGTCCAGGCCTCATAGTTTGATTGGAATGCGAGGCCATAAAACTTGTCTTGAGACATGGTACATATACCCATGAGCATGCACTTCAGAATATTTTGTTTATTAAATCATTAACAGTATCAAAGATTTGAAAATCAACCATGCAACATTCCACATATCCCACTAACAATTAAACAAGAAGGAAATGTCACCGTTCCATATTGGGACAAATACAAAGCAATATCAGCTCATTTTCACAAATAAAAACCAAACACACAGCATCACCCCCTGTAGTTTCTCAACAGAAATGGAGGATAAGCCTGAGAAAGTGTTATTATGTCCAGAACCTTGTCGGAGAAATGATCAGTCCATCAATGTGTTACTCAGTGCCATTCTCCATCCAGGAGCAGCAGCTGTGCAGGCTCTCCCACATGGCCCAATCTCACCCGAACCAAATCCTGGCATCCACATATTCCAATGGCGCTCGGGGTGCAGTTGAACATCCTTGTCTCCCAGCGTGTTTAAGCCATGGTCATGTGCCAGTAAAGCGTAGCACTCACCACATCAGCAACAAAAGCATCAGCAATCTGCAAAAGCATTTGTTCAACAGCATCATCAGGTGGCCCATTTGGATCAATGTTGCTCACCAGGTCCTGCAGTGTCTTCAAACCAGATTATCTTCTTTCTGGCTACAGAAAAGGAAGGAAACAACAACAGCAGCCTCAAGTAATCTGCAACCACCAGCAGGAGCAAACAGCAAACATAACCGGCAGTTCTGAAGTGCTCACATAACTAACAATGCCATCTCCTTCATAGCAACAGCTTTCAGCTGTGCAGCTAGAGACTGCTCTCAGTCAGAGGGAGTTATAGTGACCTTCAGACCGGTAGAAGCTATAGTTGCCCCTGTTATGCATATACACAATTCGGGGGGTTGACCTGTAGGACCCACAGGTGTTGAGCCTCTCACCACCCAGGGGCAACCCTGAACCAATGGCGCCCAGACCCTTGACCAGGCGCTTCTCTTGACCAGGTGCTTCTCCACCTGCCCCCCCCCCCCCTCTCCCGAGCACTGGGCCAGCAGCTCCAGTGCCCTTGGGCTGTATGCCTAAAAACGAAAATGGCTACTCACCTCCTCCGGTCCCCTCGGCAGCCATTGCGCTAGCTTCCCGTCCTTAAACGGAGTGCTAAATGGTGCCCACTTGATGTCTCGCTGGGGAGTTGGTTCGTTCTCGGGAGGCCATTATTTTGGGCTTCCCTCTCGTTAATGAGATGGAAATTGGTCTCAATTGGTGTCAGTTGGTGTATCGCCACATCTAGGCAAGATGCGGACCACCAACAGACGCGGGCCAGTTAGATCGTGAACCAATTGACGGCATGCGTGGATCCCAATTTCGGCCTCTCCCGCAATTTAACCAGCGTGCACTGATCTGCACCAAGCACAACGTGGCCGTTACTTCGCCATTAATTGAAGAGAAGCGTTTACCATTTTTTGGTAAAGTTCCTCGCTGAACTGACATGTTCAGTTAACTTGCTCAGCCGAATTAGCTTTAGTTCACTGGATTCCTACTTTTTAACGTATTTTCTCAACTCCTGGTACTTTCTCAGGGTATATAATTCTCACAGGTAAATCACAAGTTGTACTTTTACCAACATCTTCTGAAGAGCAATGAGGGATAGACAATAAATGCTGGCCTATCCAGCAACACACTCATCCCGTGAATGAATTTTTAAAAACGCCATTAGTGACTAATAAATCATCGTGTGCTGGTGGGGAAAGATTATTTACCAAGGATATATTTGTTCTCAAGCCTTTTGCAATATGAATTAGTGCTGTTTAAATTAAACCCCCTCCTGTCCGTAACACTAGCATAGGACGATAAATGTTAGCAACTGGCATAATTGTATCAGGGGTTTACTGTTGCAATAATCGCTTATGGTTTTCAATCTGTCAAAAGAAAATTATCTTTGTACTTTTTGCAGCAAGAGCCTGAGTATTTTATAAATATCAGTTTGCACACCCACACACTCCCCTACACATACACCCACATGGGGTGGCACGGTGGTGCAGTGGTTATCACTGCTGCCTCATGGCACTGCATGGGACTCACCCTCACAACCTAAAAGATGCGCAGAGTAGGTGGATTGGCGACACTAAATTGTCCCTTAATTGGAAAAAAATAATTGGGTACTCTAAATTTATTTTATAAAACATACCCCCACACCTACATGACCACATTGGTTAAAATCGACATATCTTTGAGAGTAGAACACATCATCATTTCCAGGCTAGCGTCCTTGGGTCATATTGTGGTGTGGGTTCACACATATTGGGTTGTGGGCTGCCTGAGGAACAGATTGAGCTGTGGAGTTTTTGCCCTGCTTTGGTAAACAACCCCGGAAGGGTTTTCATTCATTTATCCTTTACAATTTGTGAATTAGGTGTTCTTACAAAAGTTTCCTGAGCCTTTAAGTCATTTTATTTGTTTCTTTAAAACTGAGTTTAGAGTACAGCAAATATTCATGGGTCAAAACTGATAATGAAAATAATTTTCTAGACATAAGGCCCATTTGATTAACCACATTATGTCTGAATTAATAAAATAAATCTGGTGAAATGTATGTTTGTTCGACATCAACATTAATTTGGGTATGGACTTAATAGCCTAATAACCAAAACTCACAATCAGGACTCATTAGCATTAGTGCCACTATACTCTGTACTGTTAGCCCTGGGCTCATATTTTGTACCTATTCTGATAATGTTCCTTTCTATTCGTTAGATATGAACATGACATTGAATCATTAATGAGCAAACTGAAAAGGCAACCGTGTTGGATTGCTAAATCTTTAACAGTATTTAATTGTATTTATAAAGTCAAGCAGGAATAAGCAATGCAATTTGGTTGGTTATATTATAGTTTAAATTGCATCTGGAGTATTTGGAAATCCGTTTGAAGCAGAGAGACTGAATCAAATCATAAAGTAAATGCAAAAATACTTGATTATTAATTTCATATAGTGCAATAATCCTCAGTTTGATATGCATATTTTTGATTAACCTAAACATTAGTATGCTTCATATAATTTTTGAATATGCAGTGCAGTTCCTGTTTATAGCTGACTGCAGGTTTTATAACCATAAATTTGATATTATAACACAAATAAATGATTTTGTAGTTCTGTGAAAGATCTTCCATTTGTTTTTCTTTGGCTCAGTAACTTTTGAAAGATATATCTGGCTAATATGGATTTGTTGTTGCTGATTTATGCAATTTTAAAGCCAATGTCATCTATATATTTAAAGAAGGAGGTTGATGAATTGAAAGTCTTCGCCTTTTTGGATACAGCGCAGTTGTAGCTTGAGGCGGAATGCAGCTTGACAATGAGTGCTGGAGATGATTCAGCATGGGCTGAGGAATTTAGCAAGATTCTTACCTGATCTGAAACAATTTGTGTTTAGTTTCCCACGGAATAGAACTTTTCCTATTCAAAAATAATAAAGGCAATAGTGGTACCACGGGAGGTATATTGACCACTTCATCCTCGTCATGAGTTGTTGTCATAAGCTTGACTGCCTAATTTTATGTGGAAGATACATTCCTCATTGTCAGGCAAACAAGCAGTAGACTCACTTCAAAATTAATACCATACATGCTTTTCTGTTACAACCAGGAACTTGAACCCACTAGTTTCTTCTGACTCAGAGGGGGAAGTGCTATACATTGATTCTTGATGAACCAGACATTGCCTTCATCCAATTTCTGTCACAACTTGAATAAAGGGGTAGAAAATGTGGCACGTAGAAGGAAGTCTTGCATTTATAAAGTGGCTTTTACATCTTTACAGTTAAGGATGTAATTTTGTAATGTGGTCACTATTGTAATATTGGAAACACAGCAGCTAATTTGCACTCAGCAAGCTCACGCAAACAGCACTAAGAATGACCAGATAATCTGTTTATAGGTGTTGGTTAAGGGATAAACCAACTGGAGAACTCCATTGAACTCCAATATTCTTCTTTGAATAGCGTTGTAGGATATTTTCATCTCCCTGAGAGGGAGGTAATGGCCTCAGCACCTCTCATTGTGTTGCACTCACTCAGTATTACACTGAAATATCGGCCTAGTGTATGTGCTCAAATCTCTGGAGTAGGGAGTAACCCCATCACCTTCTGACTTTGAGGCTGGAGTGTCATCATTGGGCCACGGCTGACATCCACTATTTTTCTCTCTCTAATTCCGGGGGATCAAACTTGTGACCTTCCAGGCAGTACCTTAACCCACTCAATGAATAGACTTGTTGAAACAATGGGGCAGCTGCAGGTCTACTCTTCCTGTTCAGCCATTCCGTGCTTGTTTCTGAGCTTTCGTACTGTTAAAATGTGATTGCTTCAGGATGTTTGCACTTAGTATCTCTGTTACAGAGGTAGCACCCCCACCACTGAACCAGAAGCTCTGGGTTTGAGTCCAACACCAAGACTTGTTGGCCATGAAAGGAGCGTTCACAACGTGGTTCAAAAGGCTGATGATCAGCTCAGGAATCCTTCCACCAATTTCCCACAGGGGAAAAAACAGTGTGGGTGTGAAGATATGCTTAACAAGAAAATTTGTTATAAGAACTTTAACTAAAACTTCATTGTCTCCAATGATTGTGAATGAAATTACATTGAACTTCATACGAATGAAAACCAGAAAACACTGAGCATCATCACATGTATAAAATAAATTTGCTTCTATCTCTCCTGTTGTAAGATGAGAGTGAATTGCGCGTCAATTCATTCTGCCCTCCTTGAAGGGAAGTTGTCTAAGAGAAGGTTTGGTAGAGATGTTAAGAGGTGACTTAATTGAGGCATACAAGATGATCAGAGGATTGGATAGGGTGGACAGTGACAGCCTTTTTCCTCGGATGATGATGTCTAGCACGAGGGGACATACCTTTAAATTGAGGGGAGATAGATAAAAGACAGATGTCAGAGGTAGGTTCTTTACTCAGAGAGTAGTAAGGGCGTGGAATGCCCTGCCTGCAACAGTAGTGGACTCGCCAACACTAAGGGCATTCAAATGGTCATTGGATAGACATATGGACGATAAGGGAATAGTGTAGATGGGCTTTAGAGTGGTTTCACAGGTCGGCGCAACATCGAGGGCCGAAGGGCCTGTACTGCGCTGTAATGTTCTAAGTTCAATGTTCTATGTTCAAAATCAGGAGGGGGCTGGAAAGAGTAGATAGGGAGAAACTGTTCCTCCTCATAAAAGGATCAGAATGAGAGGGCACAGGTTTTAAGTGATTTGCGAAAGAAGCAGACGTGATATGAGAAAAAAAATTGTTTACACAAGTGGCTCAGGTCTGGAATGCATTGCCTGGAAGTGAGGTGGAGGTAGGTTCAACTGGGCTTCAAGAGGGCTTCAGATTATTATTTGAATAAAAACAATGTGCAAGGATATGGGAGAAAGGCAGGAGAATAGCACAAAGTCATACTGTGCGTTTGAAGAGCTGATGCAGACACGATGGGCCAAATGGCCTCCTTCTGCACCATAATGCACTTGTGATTATGGATTGCAATATATCTCCAGTTGAAGTTGCTTTTACAATGATACTGTTATAGTTCAGGTTCTGGGAGACTAATGTCTCTGAGTGAGCTTCCACATTTACACTAGCTGCTGAATCTGTCATAATATCCACGCATGTATATAATGAAGTGCAGACAGGCAGTGATTGACACACAGGATGACCAGTAAGCACACAGCACAGTGCAGCCAATCACCAGACAGGACACCATAAGGCCAGAGGGCACTAGGTTTCCCGCTCTCTCTGGACCCAGCCACTGAGACAGTCAGAATCCACGAGCTACCACAGTGCAAACACCATGCGGTAGCCAGTAAGTCTGGTCAGGCTAGTACAAGGTCTCCAGTCAGTTCAGTATAGTGTTGACCCACAATTAAACATGTATGTCAGTTCTATCGTTCAATAAAACCGTGTTGGATCTTCTACAGTGTTAGAACAGGTCTGTTTCTCACATCGCTGCATCAAGTGCAGTCCACACCGAACCGAACTGCCTAACACATCAGAATCCACCTCCATTACCTCGGGAGTGAACACCTTGGGATGGATCTCCATTTGTGCATTGTATAAAGTAAGTGAAAAGCAAGTCGGCATGCAGCCTGTTTCATATCTCCAATCTAAAAGGATGTGAAATGGGCCGGTGAGTCACTATTGCCTGCTTTACCCTATCACACAAAGTCAAGCATTACTCCACTGTCCCTCTGTCAACCTGGGGCTGCAGTCTGCCCCCAGAGTAAAAGATCCCGATTCGGCAGTGCAAATGTTAGGAGCTGTCTGATGGAGACCAATCTCCTGGGGGATCTGATGTGTCACAGCAGATGCTGTTACAGCCATCTATACAATTGAACAAATTGTTTGTAATTCATGAATGGCACAAATCTTTTTTTTTTAACTGTCGATGCTGGAAGTCTGAAAGGAAACTAGGAAATGCTGGTGTCCACAGAATTCTGGAAAGAGAAAAGAAAAGTGAACGTTTTTCTTGCAGAGTGGTTTCTGGAAGGTTACAACCAAATTATTAACCTGTTTTCTTCATAGATCTTTCCAGAAACCCTTGGTATTTCCCAGCATTATCTGTTTAATTCATAAGTAAATGATTTTAAAAAGAAGATCTGCTGCTGCTGGAGGACGGCATGCAAAATCCTTATCCCCACACTCCTCAGAGCAGACCCACCCTTAAATCGCTCACCCCCCTCCCTCACCTTATCCCCACACTGCTCAAACCTACCCTCACATTCCTTATTATATTGCCCCACTCCTACATAGATTGGCTCAGTCGCACCCTCGCACAGCTCACCATCCCCCTCCCCCACACAACATCCCCTAGCCCTATACCCGCATGGTTCATTGCACGGCCACCGTCACACTGGTCACGGCTTCACCAGCCTCCCCCAGCTACAGCTTGTTATCTCTGCAAGGGAGACCGTTGCAGTCCTTGGGCTAACATTCCTGTCGCAACTGATTTTAACCAAAGCCTAGACATGAGTGGCAAAAGATGACATTTCTGTTAAGTTAGCAACAGAGCTACTCCTGTCTCTTCTCCCAGCCCTCCATCAAACCCTGATTATGTTATACAAGCTCAGTGGCCAGTGATAAATGATGCTGAGATTTGAGTGTTTGCAATAAGGAATACAATAGAGAATAATTTCCATTAAATCCTGTTGGCATTTGGCCTGGACCTGAAGTGTTGCTGCAATAGATAGTTGGCAATAGATAGTTGGCTGCTTCATGGAGGGTGGCCATTAGTGCAGCTCACATTGGAGAGCAATAGCATTGCACCCAAATGAATTCCATTGAATTTATTGCTCATGCAGAATTGTTCAGTCATTGAAAATAATTCTCTGCTTCTCTGGGTTAATATCCAGCTTGATCAATTCGCACGACACCATTCGGGACTTTGTGTAATAGAAACAGTTGATATTTTGAAAGTTATAATGGGACATCAATATTTAGAGTAAAATGCTGGATAGCATCTTCTGACTGTACACACCGGCAGGATCTTCTGGTCCCACTGACGGCGCAACGGTGTGGGGTGGATTCAATGGAAAGTCCCTTTGAAGGCAGTGGGACCAGAAGATCGCGTCACCAACGGGACATCTCCCGCCGCCAAGAAACATGCCACGAGGAGGCCAGAGAATCTCGTCCTTTAGCTGAGGTTTGCTTCGAAATAAAATTACAATAAAACTTATACTGCTGCACAATCTGCGTGACCCAGAAATGTTTGTAAGCATCCTTACAAGGGACTGATATTAAAGTGCAATTAAACTGCCTGTTTGAAACAATAGGTCAATTTGACGAAATGGGAACAAAGTCCCATAGTGAGCGCATTTAGCTCCATGTTTCCTGGCGCTCGCAGCGCTGATAAACATATGGCTATTCAATATGAGTTGCGTTGTTTTAGTGGGCTCAGCGGGGAAATGCGAGCCCAAGACTGCACATTCCCCAACTGGGGAGTTCTGCTTGCAGTGCATTGAGAGATTAGAACACCATTTTTAAATGGCGTCTGATCTCCGAGGCCCCCAAAGCAGTCCCCGACAATTGTCACAAGATCGCATTGGATCTCAGAAGGTGCAGCAAGCCGGGTAGATCCCGGAAGCGGGGTCTCCCGGCTTTTATCGGCCACACTGTGCTGCGGAGAGCTGTAGTCCGGGTGCAGCATGGCCGGTGGATCGCGCCCAATGTCCAAATGACCATGGGCTGGATTCTCCAGTTCCCGAGCCACGTGTTTCTCAGTGATGCATCGTTCGCTAGCGCCGGCATTCTAGATACCCGGCGTTTGTCAATGAGATTTCCCATTGAAGTCATCCCATGCGACCGGTAATCCCGCAGGCGGGACTGCACTGCCAGCAGGAAGAGAGAATCCCAATGGCCGGAGATTTCCTGCTCACAAGCAGGATTTTCCACGGGAGTTTTGTTGATCCCCTTCTGGACCTATGGTGTACAGTCTTCAGCTCTTAATCTGTTAAGCATTAATCATTAAAATGTAACTCATGGTGTTTCAGTGATCTCTTGTTAGAACTTCCTGGTGGAAATTACAAGCACTTATTTTCAGTCAAGTCCTGACCTCACTCTATGATGGTTCACAGCACTATAAGTATTCGGAAGCTGAGTGGTTTTAGTTTTAGCCTGTTGCAGCAGGGAAGATGGTGTCAAACCTAGGTTTAAGAAAAGTATTTATGGTTCCTTTGGATCCACAATAATTAGAAATGTTACAACTCCATGTTTTATGAATTTACAGGCCGGCCATCACTGACTGTATTTTTTAAAAGGACTGAAATAGCGAGATGTTAAGATAGCTGCTGCGCATCAAGTGATGTTTGTAATCTTAGAAGACTCAAAATTACTTCAGGTCTCTGTGGTGTTGGGTGCTCTGGTGCACAGATGAGCCAACACAGTTGTATGTGGTACAACTCTATTTTATTTTAACTCTTATAATACAGTTCGTTCTGGATACTCTGCACGTGCTGTTGCCCTGAGTGTGTCGTGTAGCAGGTCTGTCCTGGTCCTCCTCTCCAGCTAATACTGACCACCAGGTGTCGTGTTTGTGCTTTTATATCGTGTGTGTTCTGATTTGTCTGTTGGTGTGTCTATGTGTTCTGATTTGTCTGTTGGTGTGTCTATCATGATGTGTGTGTTTGAATATCATGACATCCCCCCTTTTTACAAAGATATGCGCCTACGTGGTTATAAATATAATCGTGTCGTGAGTGCATCTAAGAGTGTGTGCGTGTGTTGTGTACAGCGTGTGTATATGACGTAACTATTTACATGGGGCGATGTCGGGTGCGTCACACTAACAAGGTTGTACCATAACAAAACATGAATGCGAGAAAAAAAAAACAACTTGAACAGTGGTCCGGTCAGACGATATCTGGAACGATAAACAACAACAGGTTATAATACAGAAGTGTTTGACTTTTTGAATGTATGAACAGCGTTATAAGTCCAGTCTAATGGGTGACCGCCTCAAGAATAGGCAGGTCCTCAAGCCGGTTCAGCTGTGGAGATTTGGGTTCACACTGGTTCACCTTGGACTGTTGGAGGTGATGCTGTTGCCGAAGTCTCTACTTTTCCATTTGTTGTACTTCGTGCAGTGCTTGGTTTTTCATTCGTGCAAATATAACATTCAACATCTTTGTTAGTGTTGCCTTGGCTGTGGTTTGGTTCTGGTGGCGATGGAAGGGGCATGATCCGTGGCATCTCCACGAAGTCATCCTTGGGAACCAGTGGAGGATCCGGCGTGTGCGTACGGTTCAGTTGCGAGCGTGCAAGGCGGCGCAAAGCTCGCTGATTGCGCCTACGCACCAATCCATCCGCCCTGCATGCCAGGAACATGGTGGAGTCTTTTTTCTTTTTATGTTTGTGGTGGACGGCATATTGTAGCCGATGGGTCGTTGCCATCGAAGTAGCACCATCACTAATATCATGCATGGCGATGACTGTGCCAGATGTGGAAGTTGGCCGAGACCGTGCACGCTGGTTCCGGCCACCTGCTGTGCCAGAAGGGCGACTCCGCAGAGAAACGTCGAAGCATGTCGCCTTGGAGAGAGAATTGTTGCTCGCATCAACGGCGCGAATTGGTGTGTCCACCTTGGACCGCCGGTGCTGGTCGCCACTGCCGACCCAGTGGGACTGCCACGCGATCCATTCCCTGTCGCCGTGGCATCCGCCGTCACCCTGAGCGTGCCATCACCGAGGCCGCAAAACTGCCCGTCCGGAGCAAGGTCTGGCGTGCGCGAATCAGAGTCGGCGCTTGGCTGCTCCCCATCTGGAGTCCGGTCTGCCTTCCGTCGATGCTCCCCGTCCGGAGTCCCAACAGGTTCACTGGAGGCAGCCGAGATTCCCTGAAGCTGCACTTCTGGAGTCGGAACATGCAGGAATGCACCAACCAGTGGAGAGGCTCGAGCCATCGAGGGTGGAAGCGGTGCGCCGCCACCGCAGTCGTCAGTGGTCCCACCGTGATCGTCGAGTGCCTCGGTACGCACTAGGCGAGGTCTGTCACCTTGCACCTTTTGCATGGGAAGTGGAATGCTGTCGTCACTCGTCTCACATCCCGTAGATAGATCCTCATTAGCAGCTTGCTGTTCACTAGGGTTGGGTAAATTGTCAGAGTTTTCATCTGGTGGTGCACACCATGTCGGTGGACTGTCATTGTCTTGCCGTTGTCCTTCATTTGGGCTTTTCTTCTTTGGAATTTTAAATCTTCCCCCAGACATTGCAGAACCTTGTTTATTACCCCCAAATTCTCCCATAGGTATGGTCTCGAATATAGGATCCAATGTTTCTATCGACATTGTACTATTTTCCAAAGAACATTCCGTTTCACTTTTCTTCTCAGGTACCTCATATGTATCTTTGTCTAGTGTACATGCCTTCATGGTCTCTAGGTCTGATTTTGCTGGGACTGGCATGGTCACAGTCTCTCTTTTACTGTTCTCAATTGCCCACATTATACTCCCCATACATAACTGCTTAATCACTGGGGTTAGTGTGGTACAATGGATAATCGGGTCGACCTTATCATCATTTTCACCATTAGTGGAAAGCACACTTGGTTCACTTGAAACTGCTGCGGGTTTTAAATTCGTTATCTGGCTACTCGATGTCGGTGTCCTCAGGATTCTTGCTCCAATGTTCTGCTCATTTATCAGTGGAGTGTGTATAGGTTCAATGCAATTAACGTTCCCCTCAAGGTTTGAAGAGTCATTACTGACTAACTGCTGGTCTCCGAAGTTGGGACTTTGCGGCGTTGTGTTGAAGGGAGACATTTGTCCCTGCTGTAGATATGATTCAGGTTGTGTTATTTCCATTACCTGAGGATCAATGTCTTGTCCATTTTTTCGATCCGTACTAAAACACTGGCAATTCTCAGTCTGCTCCTTGCAAGTTAAACATTCAATTAATTTCTTTAGCAAATCCTCAGCATCCTTCTGTGACCGTGCAGCATTATTAATCTCTGTTCGGCTATAATGATCCTGAAGGTCAGCGCATAAACCTTTTTTCTTCGGGCTTGGAAGAGGCGATTCCTATGGCTTGTCTTCAGTTGGGCTTGAACAGTCTTCAGCGCTGTGCCCTTCATTGTAGCATGAGAGACCGTCATGGTCATGCTGCTGTGTAGTGGAGCATGGTAGGCTGTTATAGCCTTCTTGCTGTTCACGTGAGCATGGCAGACTTGCATCGTCTGCCGCTGGTTGGTCAGGAGAGGTTGCTAGACCCTCATGGTCTTGTTCCTGCAAGGACCGCACTTTGGAGTCTTGCGTTGCTTCTATCGTGGAGGCTGTCCACGAGCTCTCTGTGGAGGCTTGTGACACTGGAGTCACTTCTTGTTCATGCGAGGACTGCGCCCTGGAGTCTTGCATGTCTTCTTTCATAGAGTCGGGAACGTTGAGCGGGACGTGGACCACGCTCTGTGTGGCAGCAGGGCGCTCTCCGTGTGCTTGCAGCGCTCCCTGTCTGTTAATGTCAGGCTGCAGCATCATCCGGTACTGATAAGTTGGGACGTCATATCTGCTGGATTGGAGATCCTCAAATCCGAAAAATGAATCCGCATCTGTGTCGGATTCAATGTGGGGGCCGCCAATGTGCAACACGAAAGGTTCGTCCGAGTCATAGTCATATAGGACCACGGAGCTATCATTGGGCTCGCGAGGTCCGGAAACACTGTAAAGATCGTCATCGAAGTATTCAAGGTCGGAATCATCGGCTTGTGCGTAGGTAACTGCTTGTCGGAGGGTTCTTCGGAGGTCAAATTCATCTCCTGGGTCAATTTGCGGCAATGTGCTGTCATTCCAGGTGAGGGAAGGTTGTTTTACAGCTTTAACAGATTTTTGTTTTTTTGATTTGGGACGTTTCCCTTTTAAATTGGATTTGGGACGTTTCCCCTTTAAATTGGTGCGGTCTGGGGCCTCTGACATCCTGACGCTCGGTATGTAGCACGTAGGAAGCGACTGCGCATGCTCAGATCGCTGTTCCTTTACCAATGACCGTTTTCTTGACTGCGCATGCGCAGCATCTTGCGCATGCGCAAACGAAACTTCCGGTTCTGCGCACTGCTCGCGCAACTGTGCTAGCGTGATACCTTTAGCAAGATGGCCGCCGACCTCGACCCAGCCCTCTCTCAGGCCCGGGATTTCGGCCTCTGGGAATTCAGGCTCCGGGATCCCAGCCACGAGGTGAGTACTGCCGCTTTTCTTACCTTTACTTGCCGATTGGATTGCGTTTTCTTCACAGTACTTGGAGAATTTGTCCAGGACTGCCTGGTAATCGTACCTTTGCTGCCTCCTGAAGAACCTGAACCTTGTGAATATTTCTCTTGCCCTTGCACCGGCGATGGTGAGGAGAAATTCAATTTTTTCGCCATCATCCAGGTCTTGGAGTTCAGCTGCCACCAGGAACAATTCGAACACTTGCCGGAATCGCCGCCAGTTTTCGCGGAGATCGCCGTAGCACTGGAGCGGCTGCGGAACCGGGAGCTCTATCATTTTGCCTGGGCACTGCTGGTTGTCTGTGTACACTGAGGTATGCCGGCAGGTATCGATCCACTCCTGTACCATGTGGTGTTGGGTACTCTGGTGCACAGATGAGCCAGCACAGTTGTATGTGGTACAACTCTATTTTATTTTAACTCTTATAATGCAGTTCGTTCTGGATACTCTGCACGTGCTGTCTCCCTGAGTGTGTCGTGTAGCAGGTCTGTCCTGGTCCTCCTCTCCAGCTAATACTGACCACTAGGTGTCGTGTTTGTGCTTTTATATCTTTCTGTGATTGGTTGTGGTGGTGTGTGTTCTGATTTGTCTGTTGGTGTGTCTATGTGTTCTGATTTGTCTGTTGGTGTGTCTATCATGATGTGTGTGTTTGAATATCATGACAGTCTCCAGAAATGCCTTAATTAAATGGTGCTGGGTGGGTGCCGTTCCTTGAATGGACATGCTAAGGGAACAACATCTGTGGAAATCTCTCCTATTGCATATGAGGTTATCAAAATGGACTCCCAGACTCACTGGCTGCGATCTACTGGCCTCGTTGTGCCCGACTTCGGATGCCACAAGGCCGGTAAATCTCCCGAGAGGCCATGCCAGGGTACCATTGGTGGTACCCTGGCACCCCTGATGCTACCGGAGCACCCTGGTAGTGCCATCCAGGCACCTGGCAGTGCCAGCCTGGCAGTGGCAGGGTGCCCAGGTAGCTTTGTCTGGTTGGCAGGGCAATGCCATGGTGCCAGGCTGGCAGTGCCAAGGTGCCCCGGTAGCACTTTACCCGTGCCAGTATCCGGTCCGAGAGTGCACTGCTCTAATGAGGTGGGGGTGGGGAGTGGGGGGGGGGGGGGTAGCCACCTGGGATGGCCACATCCCGATTACAAAATGGACACTTTGCAAAGAATGCATGGGAAATTGGACAATACAGAAAAAGCAAGCAGGTGCAAGGTTTGTCTGTTGATTGGAGCTAAAGCTCCCAGACAAGACCGAGACTGCAGAACCATCTACATACTAATGAGCAATCTCCGTGGACAAAAGGGCAACAATTAGGTAAACAATGCTAAGACAGACACCCCGGCGCCAGAGGAGACTAAAACAAAGCAGACCAACGGCCACCTAGGACACGCCCAGCAATCATGGAACCCACCCCTCTATTGGAGGAAAATCGATAAGAACGATTGGGAAATGGCCCAATTATTTGGGGCCAAGTTCAAGGCACGCCCAAAAGCACGCAAAGCCCTTTCGAGTATAAAAAGGACTCCCCAAGAGAGAATCGCTCTCTTGGCCTTGGCTCTCAGTGAGGAGAGACCTGCCAAAGCTGCTCCAGACCAAGTAAGTTCCAAGTCAACGCACACTATGAGATAGATGCTCTTAGTTGCTATCCTGTAAACAGCTCAACCCAGCAGCCTCAGAACCGAGCAACGGCCATTGTTCCTCTGACTGAGTGGGCACGCGAAGCTAAGGATAGGCTTTTAGTGCTGGTGATAGTTTAGGTTGTAGAGTTTTATGCATGAGTAGATTTGACTGTGTGTAAATAAATGAGCATTGATTTTGAACTTACGAACTGGTGTATCGAGTCTTTGATCAGTATTCGGTTTTGAACCTTGTGGCGGTATCGAACGATACCTGGCGACTCTTGAGCAAACGTAATTAAACAGAGCCAAATTAAGAGAGAACACAATTAGCAACAGGGCGAGGGGGGATGGAGGACCGCCTATTGTTGAGTTGATGTGATGGGGTGTCCACAGGTCGTGGTGGGGGTTCAGAGATTGGGGCCCATAAATGAAGCAGAGTCCCATTTAAGCACGGGGTCGTTCTTGGCACTGCCAGCACCAGGACTCTGTTTCATTTCTGTTAAATCGTGCCCACCATCTCCGAACTCAAAACTTAACAAAGAGTTCTGTAGAGAATCAACTCATCATCAGTAAGTTTGAATAGCCACCATCTTCCCTGTTGTTGAGCAATGGCTACTAACATTGAATTATTTATATGGACAATGGAAATATTGAGCAGGTAGTCACCTAATTAAAACTGACATCAGGGGCGTCATTCTCCGACGCCCCGCCAGGTCGGAGAATGGCCGTTGGCCGCCGTGAATCCCGCCCCCGCCCCCACCGAAGTCTCCGGTACCGGAGATTGGGCGGGGGCGGGAATCGGGCCGCGCCGGTTGGCTGGACCCCCCGCTCAATTCTCCGGCCCGGATGGGCCGAAGTCCCGCCCAGAAATTGCCTGTCCCGCCGGTGTAAATTAAATCTGGTATTTACTGGCGGGACCAGGCGGCGTGGGCGGGCTCCGGGGTCCTGGGGGGGGGGCGTGGGGTGATCTGACCCCGGGGGGTGCCCCCACGGTGGCCTGGCCCGCGATCGGGGCCTACCGATCCGCGGGCGGGCCTGTGCCGTGGGGGCACTCTTTCCCTTCCGCCTCTGCCACGGCCTCCACCATGGCGGAGGCGGAAGTGACTCTCCCCACTGCGCATGCGCGGGAAACTGTCAGTGGCCGCTGATGCTCCCGCGCATGCGCCGGGAAACTGTCAGTGGCCGCTGACGCTCCCGCGCATGCGCCGCATTTCCGCGCCAGCTGGCGGGGCAACAAACGCCATTTCCGCCAGCTGTCGGGGCGGAAATCCCTCCGGCGTCGGCCTAGCCCCTCAATGTTGGGGCTCGGCCCCTAAAGATGCGGAGCATTCCGCACCTTTGGGGCGGCGCGATGCCCGTCTGATTGGCGCCGTTTGTGGTGCCAGTCGGCGGACATCGCGCCGTTGGGGGAGAATTTCGCCCTAGATAACCAAACTCACTTACTTCTAGCACCCGGAAGACACAAACCAGTCTGAAAACGAACAGCACAGAAGATCTCTGTGTGGATCCCTCTCCCGGTGCACTTATTTTTCAACAAGCTCGAACTCTATCTGCTGTTTTTAACTGTCCATGTGCTGCAGAAAGTGATATTTTGAAATAATTCAACTCAGCAGCTGCTGTCTTCAGAGGAACATATGAATTATCCGTCTGCATCGTTAAACCACCTGGACTAAAAACCAGAAAGACCACCGAGCTCAGCTTGGATACAGACACGTCATCAACCTTCAAAACATCTCACTTTAATCTTTATTGGTGGTATAATGGTTAATAACAACAATAATCTTTATTGTCACCAGTAGGCTTACATTAACACTACAATGAAGTTACTGTGAAAAGCCCCTAGTCGCCACATTCCGGCGCCTGCTCAGGTACACAGAGGGAGAATCCAGACTGTCCAATTCACCTAACAGCGTGTCTTTCGGGACGTGTGGGAGGAAACCGGAGCATCCGGAGGAAACCCATGCAGACACAGGGAAAACAGCAGACTCGGCACAGACAATGACCCAAGCCGGGAATCGAACCTGGGACCCTGGTGCCGTGAAGCAACAGTGCTAACCACTGTGCCATCATGCCGCCACTGCTGCCTCACAGTGCCATGAACCAGGGTTCGATTCTGGCCTTGGATGACTGTCTGTGTGGAGTTGCACCTTCTCCCCATCTTCGTGGTGCTCTGGTTTTCTCTCTCAGTCCAAAGATTTGCATGTTAGGTAGATGGACCATGATCAATGTGTAGGATCACGGAACTGGGAGTGGGGGTGGGGGGGGGGGGGGGGGGAGAGGGCAGTGGGCCCAGATAGAGTGTCTTTCGGAAGGTCAGTGCAGACTCGATGGGCTGGGTGGCCTCTTTCAGCATTGTAGGGATTCTTTATCCTACCACTTGGTCATCTATTTTTGTATGTGTAAACCTGAGACAGAGGGCAGGATTTATACGATCCTTCTCACGAGTGGGATCCTCCATGCCCCCCAAAGTCCACCCCCACCTGATCATTAAAGTTTATTTAAATGTTAAAAGGCATGGACAGCCACCCCCCCAAAAGAAAATTGAACATAAACAAGCTATAAGATTGCTGCCGCAAATCATGCGACTTCTGCAATTGGACCACAGACAGTATCAAGTCTCCAGTGAATACCTAATTAAAGATGGGTATAGGTGAGGGTACCTCACTTCCAATTGTCTCACATGTTATTGAAAATATGGAAAGATGTGTCATTTGAAACATGGAAGTCTGGCAATGTCTGGTCTGAGAGAAACATGAGAGAATACAGGAAACATCCCACAAAGAGTTAACAGCAGCTGCAAAGAGCAGGATTGCAAAATGCAGATATCCTTGGTCAAGCAGGCTTAGAAAACACACAGGATTTTGAATGAAGCCAAAAACAATGGCTCACACCTTCATTGAAAGTAACTATCTTAGTAAGCACCTGGAAAAGCATGGATGATAGTTTTAGTTGAGCTAGGTGATAAATGTAAACCTTTGAAGTTATAACCAAGTGGATTTTTAGCATACAGCTAAAAGCAATGTTTCACACCTTCGTTGAAATTAACTATTTTAGTAAGCAGCTAGAAAGGAAAGAATGAGGTTCAGTTGAATTTGGTGACAATTCTAGGTGTGAAATTTTGCTAATACGAGGTAAGTTAAAGAAAACTGGAGACTATCAGTCTATGAGAAACTTAATTCAAAGCCAAAATCAAAGTCAAAATTATGAGCTGAGGACACAATTGGAAAATAAAACTATAGAAATGACAGGAACCAAACCAAAATTCACACCTCTTGAAACCAAAGCATTTTTGAATATCACAAAGGAACTTTGAACATCACAAAGAAAACAATGTAATCAGAGAGCTGAGAGGTGAGGTCATGTCAAAATGAATACTTAGTTGTATTAGAATATTTAGATCAAAGATACTTTTTACAATCAAAGTGAAAAATGTTACTTTGCAATAAAGTCATAAAAACTTAATAACTGTTAGAAAGAGAATATAAACCTAGAGACCAGAGCAGCAACTACCAGAACTCAGAGAGAAGCAGAGAGGTGGAGAAGCAGAGAAGGAACAAGCAGTTCAGAGTCAGATTACAGTCAGCTCGGCCATGGGAAAGGGACAGGGCATAGCAGCCGAGCTAAAACAGTTAATACATCTAAGGAAGACTAGAATTTAAAGAGGAGGCAGAGTTAGCTCAGAGACAGCCAGCAGAGCTAGCTCTCACAGCTCAATACATGGGAAAGATAGGACACAGCAACCGAGCTCATCAGCGCATACATCTGAAGAAGACCAGATTTTAAAAAGAAGATTGATTGTCAAGTTGGGCCTGAAGGTCCCTTCAACCAACCAGAAGGATCCAGAAACAAGATCTTTGTACCTTTCTGTAAAGACAGTGATTGCATCTTTTAAAAAGAAAAAAAAATACAACAATAAAATAACTTAAAAGTTTTAACCTGAAACAGCAAAGCCTACTTTACTTACTTAGCAATGCAGGACCCAGGATATCAATGCTACTGAGGGGTAAGTAGGTAAAATTCTTCGGTGAAGGTATGGGTTATACCGGGGGATAACTGGAAAATATAGTTTGACCTGAATAGCACCCACTGAAGCCTGCATCGGAGTCGGGGAGTGAGAATCCCTGTTCACCATTTAGAATATCAACCCTTTTTTGGTATAGGGGGAATTCTAAGAATAGTGGTGAGTTTGTAACTTCACACAATGGCCTCCCCCATTCAAACCAGACTGGGTGGGTCTCAGAAATGTGAACCCAGCAATCATGTGATCGATGCTGGTTTCATGGACTGCACCTGTATTATTTCAGGACCCATATCATTAATAATTTAATAATCTTTATTGTCACAAGTAGGCTTACATTAACACTGCAGTGAAGTTATTGTGAAAAGTCCCTAGTCACCATATTCTTGCACCTGTTCAGGTATGCGGAGGGAGAATTCAGAATGTCCAAATTACCTAACAGTGTGTCTTTCGGGACTTGTGCAAAGAAACCGGAGCACCCGGAGGAAACCCATGCAGACACGGGGAGAATGTGCAGACTCCACATAGACAGTGACCCAAGCCAGGAATCAAACCTGGGACCCTAGTGCTGTGAAGCAACAGTGCTAACCACTGCACCACCATGCTGCCCATTAATCATCAACTAATCTGAGAAAAGGTCTCTGAAATAACTGCAACCAACGTTACCCTGTTCCAGTTTCAAAGTTCACCTGAGAGCCAACTGCCTAAATGTTTCACTACATGAAGCCTTAAAACCAGCTGTGAACAGTTCACTATATAATACTCTCACTTCAACTTTAAATCATTGAATCCATTTAAGGAACGACATGAATGCCATTTAGGAGACTGTAAATTATAAATCAAAGACAAAGTAATCTGTAAAAATGCTCTATCTTTATCTGTATCCAGTGTGTGTGAGAGTATGTGCAAGACTAAATGTGTGATGTTGCAGCAAGTGAGCACGTGAGAATAAATAGCCTTTGTTATTGTTTAAACTTATGAAAGCTTGCTGCTGAATTTTGTAATTGGAATGCACACTCCAAGGAGAAGAAATGATGCACCTCCTTCCATATAAAACATGTTGGTTACAGGCAGTAAGGGAGCACCGACATTATTGCCTGTGAATCACAGATAGAGCATTTTGGAAGACCTCAAGATTATAGAGGTAGAATTTGGGGAGACCGGCCAGGTGAGCCATGCAATAATTGAGTCTTGGGGCCGGTTTAGCTCAGATAGCCAGTTTGTAAGAGCGGCGGCAGCAGTGTGGGTTCAATTCCCGCACTGACTAAGGTTATTCATGAAGGCCTTGTCCCTCTCCTGAGGTGTGGTGATCCTCAGGTTATATCACCGCCAGTCAGCTCTCCCCCTCAAAGGGGGAAACAGCCTATGGTCATCTGGGACTATGGCGAATTTACTTTTATTTCTACTTGTAAAAAGGCAGGAATGAGGATTGCAAAAATAAACCGATGAAGCAATTTGTTACTTGAAGCTTGGTGATTACTTCAGCAAAAGTAATGCAGCCAGTGATGTCCATCACAATTTCAGAAGGAGCAGGCCCTGACTAACCACCTCCCTGAATTGTCTGAGAAGTGACTTCCCAAGTGAATGTTGAAAATCTCCATGATTTGGGAGATTTGAGGGGGTGAATGGCCTAATCCAGTTCTTATCCTCCTTCTATACCTAGACTCCCAGAAAGTCTTCAATGATGTTCCACACAAAATTATTTACACTCAAGGCAATGTTACGTGAAGTAAAACTTGAAGATGAATATGATGTCGGCTGATAAAAAGTTACCAAGAATACCAGCCGGGAGAGTAATGTTAGGCCAGTGACTGTTTCCAGTCAATACAAAAAAAATCTAGATTCAGAAACACATTGCAAATTATTCAAGTCTGAAGAGAGAACTAAAATCGGCAGGATTGGAGGTAGGTGGGGGGCGGGGGGTGTGAGCGGGTACAATATAATCTGAAATAGAATTACAGAAGGACCCAGATGATATTTGCAAGCTCGCAAAATTATGACAGTTGAAATTAAAAACCGTGAACCGCAAACTCTTGCCTTTTGGAAGAAAAACAATAGGAGATAAATAGTGTTGAACCTGGAAAGGATAAAAGAGATTGAGGAAATCATAGTAAACTTGACATTGATCATGTTCAGTTAGAGCAGGAATTACCAAAGCAAATGGGTCCTGAGCCTAGATTGCCAATTCAGTCAAGTATAGGGATGGATTTACACTCTATTTGTAGCCTCAGTGAGAAGCGGTTTCACTTTGTCCTGATGCTCCAGTTTTAGCTTTAAATTGCAAGCTAAATCCAAAGTCAGGGCCTAAGCTAATTGGAATGAAAAGTAGTGAGAGATCCTGGGTAAATCACATACTGTTCTGCTCAAGCACCAGATTGGGACCTTAACTCTGTATTTACATTACAGAAAGTGCTCTGTGTTGATGCTAAACTTCCTTGTTAATAATCCCCAAGTCTGAGAATGCCATATTGAAGCGGCATGGAGCTCTGGTCAGTCTGCACCTTGGAACTACATTCAATTCTATTATTCAAACACAAATCAAATCTGAAATATCTAAGCCCTGGGAGCCGTGACTAAGGACCACAGAGTTGATCTCAGAAGGAAGAAATTGTTATAATAATAATCTTTATTGTCACAAGTAGGCTAACATTGACACTGCAATGAAGTTACTGCGAAAAGCTCCTAGTCGCCACATTACGGCATCTGTTCGGGGACACAGAGGGAGAATTCAGAATGTCCAGGTTACCTAACAGCACGTCTTTTGGGACTTGTGGGAGGAAACCGGAGCACCCGGAGGAAACCCACGCAGACACGGGGAAAAGGCGCAGACTCCACACAAACAGTAACCCAAGCCAGAAATCGAACCAGGGACCCTGGAGCTGTGAAGCAGCAGTGTTAACCACTGTGCTATCGTGCCGCCCACTATGACCCATTTTCATATAACATTTCACTAACAACTTGGCCCCCAACCGGAATCCCCAAGGTTGACGCAAAATTGTTTCTCGGGCCTTATTGACATTTTTTCAGCAAAAAGCCTGTTGTGTCTCCATAGGCAGATCATGCACTTACCTGTCTGAATTAGAGGCTGGAATTTACAGGAGTCATGGAGACAGGACTGGAGGTGTGGAGGAGAACTGGGGTCAGGGATTTTGAGAGGATACACGTTGGGACAGATCCCAGGCGAGTTCCCACCTTCAGAGACTTTCCCATGAGCAGCATGGGAAGAAGGTTAGTTGCAGGCTCCAAGGAAGTGGGCAGCCAAATAGTTCAACTAAGACCCGACAGGAGTTATTTTGCGATGGCACCAATATTTCTCAGTCATAGGGCCAGCCTTGTGCCGAGGCCACTGGTTTGCTCAAGGCAGCCTACTGGCAGGAAGCTGGGGATGGCCATCAGAGCTCGAGGCTCCATGCTCCCATGAAGGGGCCAGGTTTTGAAAGACCACAGCCCTATTCTTCACTGCCCATGTGGAGTCGCTTCTCTCCATTCCAACATCCTTCACAGGCTTTGGGCTTCTTTATTTCATTATCCCTACCGTGGACCATCTGATTCAGCAGCATCAGAGCCGAACCATTCTCCTAAGTAGGATAGCCAGTCCAGAGGCAGACATTTAGGCCACTGCCTCCATAAAGGTTGTGCTGGCAGGTGTACCAATGGCATAGGCGATCGCCAAATGGGCCGAATGCCAGCTGGAAATTCCAGTCCAGTTTCTAGTCTTACCTGCGTTAAAAACAAGACGCACTTACAAAGCAACTTAATTACATATTTGATTGCTTCATAAAAATGTTACCCAATGTGGCAACCACCTTACTCGAACAAAGGCAACAGGCAACAGTGAAATTTGTAACTAGGTTTTTGGGGGGTTGTATTGCTTGAGGGAACAATGTCAGCCGGGGAGGAGGCCAGCAGAACTCCCGATCTTGACACATTGTGTCATTGAATCATGATCAACATCATCCTGAACCTCAGAACTAGACAGGTGGAATGTCTGTTTGACAGATCATCTGAGGTGTGGTATGTTCAGCAATCCAGTTGTTCCTCGGTGCTGCAGGGAGTGCCAATCTAGATTACATGTTCACATTCTGGTGTGGGACTTGAACCCGCAATCTTGTAATTCATAGTTGAAAGTGCTCCAAATATTAACCAACATAGTGCTATTCTGTAAAAGAATACTTGCTATAGACTTAAGTATAGCAAGATCTTTTGGAAAGATCAGAAGACGTTTGACAACGTCTCGCATCAGAGATTATTGTGCAAAATTAAGGCGCATGGGAGTGGGTGAAATGTATTGAGGTGGATAGAAAACTGGTTGGCAGAGAGAAAACAAAGAGTAGGGATTAATGGATCCTTTTCAAATTGGCAGGCAGTAATGAATGGAGTACCACAGGGATAAGTGGGACCCCAGATATTCACAATATATATTAATGATTTGGATGAGGGAACAAAATGTAACATCTCAAAGTCTGCAGATGATACCAAGTTAGGTGGGAGGGTGAATTGTGACGAGGAGGCAGGGATCATACAGCATGATCTGGAGAGGTTGGGCGAGTGGGCAAATCAATGGCAGATGCAATATAATTTGGATAAGTGTGAGGTTATTCACTTTGAAAGCAAAAACAGGAAGGCAAATTGCTACCTGAATGGTTGTAAATTGGGAAAGGGGAGTGTGCAGCGGGACCTGGGTGTCCTTGTGCACCAGTCGCTGAAGGTAAGCATGCAGGTGCAGCAGGCGGGAAAGAAGGCTCATGGTATGTTGGCCTTCATTGCGAGAGGTCTCGAGTACAGGAGCAGGGATGTGTTGCTGCAATTATACAGGGCCTTGGTGAAACCACACCTGGAGTATTGTGTGCAGTTTTGGTCTCCTTGTCATGGATGATGTTGAGTTTCTTCATTGTCGTTGGAGCTACACTCGATGAGGCGAGTTGAGAGTATTCCATCACACTCCTGGTTTGTGCCTTGCAGATGGTGGGCAGGCTTTGGGTGAGTCAGAAGGTGAGATACTCATCACAGCATTCTGAGCCTCTGACCTGCTCTTGTAGCCACAGTATTTATATGGCAGGTCCAGTTCAGGTTCTGGTCAATGGTAACGGCCAGGCTGTTGATATTGAGGGATTCAGCAATGACAATGCATGGTTAGATTCTCTCTTGTTGGAGATGGTCATTGCCTGCCACTTGTGTGGCACAAATATTACTTTCCACTTGCTAGCTCAAGCCTGTATATTGCCCAGGTCTTGCTGTATTGGGCATGCACTGCTTCATGGACTCTGAGGAGTCGTGAATGGTGCTGTACATTGTGCAGGCATCAGTTAACTTTTACACTGTTGACCATATGATGGAAAGAATGTCACTGATAAACAGTTGAAGATGATTAGGCCTGGAATACTACCCCGAAGAACTGAAGAACTCCTGGCAAGATATCCTGGAACTGAAATACCTGATCTCCAGCCACCACAACTATCTCCTTTGTGCCAGGTATGATTCCAACCTATAGTTCTGAAATGTTGTTCTATCTTTTTTAGATTGGAACAAGTGCCCATAAGTCTTCTAGTACTATTCTTTCTTCTCCAGAACTTTTATGTATATAAATTCATGCCTCTTGCTAATTCCTTGCTGGTGTCATTGAATATATGAGGCTGTATCTCAACTGGGCCTTGGGTCTTATCCTCCTTTCGTTGTGTTAGCTCCACAATGACGACTCCTTTTCTATCCCAACTGTACAAATATTCTTTTTAACCCTATTCTCTGTTTGTTATCCTCGTCAGTAAAAAGTTGAGCAAAATAGTTGTTCAATACTTCTGCCATTCTCTATCATTACCCGTGAGTTTATTGTACTCACCTTTAGTGACTTTATCCCTGCTTTAATTTTTGTTTCGTTATTTATCTGTCTATAGAACAATAAGTATAATTTCTTTTTCTATTCCTTGATAATTCCAATTCACAATTTTTCCTTGCATTCCTGATACTCTCCGAAGCTCGTCATATCTCATACTGTCCTCTTCTCTTTTTGCATCTAAGTTCTTCTTATTTGTCTTTTTCTTTAGATTCAATTCCCCCTTTAGTTCTTTATTTCACATTGCCCCATGATTATCTTGCTTGTGTTTTGACGTTTTATTTTCAGAAAAATGGCATGGTTTGGGAGTTCAAAGAAATACACAAACTGGTTGGAAGAGAGGAAACAAAGAGTAGGGATTAATGGGTCCTTTTCAAATTGGCAGGCAGTAACTAGTGGGGTACCACAGGGATCAGTGCTGGGACCCCAGCTATTCCCAATATATATTAATGATTTGGATGAGGGAACAAAATGTATCATCTCAAAGTTTGCAGATGATACCAAGTTAGGTGGAAGGGTGAATTGTAACGAGAATGCAGGGATCCTACAGTATGATCTGGACAGGTTGGATGAGTGGGAAAATCAATGGCAGATGCAGTATAATTTGGATAAGTGTGAGGTTATTCACTTTGGAAGCAAAACCAGGAAGGCAGATTACTACCTGAATAGTTGTAAATTGGGAGAGGGAAGTGTGCAGCGTGACCTGGGTGTCCTTGTGCACCAGTCGCTGAAGGTAAGCATGCAGGTGCAGCAGGCGGTAAAGAAGGCTAACAGTATGTTGGTCTTCATTGCGCTGCACTTATACAGGGCTTTGGTGAGACCACACCTGGAATATTGTATGCAGTTTTGGTCTCCTTCTCTGAGGAAGGATGTTCTTGCTCTCGAGGGAGTGCAGCGAAGGTTTACCAGACTGATTCCAGGGGTGGCGGGATTATCATATGAGGAGAGATTGACGAGGTTGGGATTGTTCTCGCTGGAATTCAGAAGAATGAGGGGGGATCTCATAGAGACTTATAAAATTCTAACAGGACTAGACAGGGTAGATGCAGGGAAGATGTTACCTATGATGGGTGTGTCCAGAACCAGGGGTCACAGTATGAGGATTCAGGGTAAACCATTTCGGACAGATATAAGGAGACATTTCTTCACACAATGAGTGGTGTGCCTGTGGAATTCATTACCACAGGAAGTAGTTGATGCTAAAACTTTGAATATATTCAAGAGGCGGCTAGATATAGCACTTGGGGAGAATGGGTTCAAAGTCTATGGGGAGAAAGCAGGATTAGGCTGTTGAGTTGGATGATCAGCCACGATCGTGGTGAATGGCGGAGCAGGCTCGAAGGGCCAAAAGGCCTCCTCCTGCTCCTATCTTCTATGTATCTATGTATCTAAGAAACAAACTGTTTTAAAATTTGTTTTAGTTGCTGGAGAGAGATCCCTGGTTTCAGGAGACATGTTAGAGTTAGTTTCTCCCGGTGAGTTCAATGCAGTCTCATAAAACACATTTGGGGAATATTTTATCTTTTGAGCAAAGGAAAATGGAGTGGGGAGTGTGCTGGATAGTTGATCCAACATTGCCCGTTTAATACCACTGCCCAACGATAAAACCCCACTCTGGAGAGTTTGGGAAGAATTTACCTCTCTTTAGTCTGAACTTCTGGTTTCCTCAAATAATAGCCCCTTGCAACTGACTCTATACAATCCCTACATTAATAACAGTTTGTCATAAAGAGTCTGTGGGATTATATTATCCTGCTTCACACAGGAAATAATAATTCTCACACATTTTTGATAGTGGCACGCCACATCTTTCAATGGAATATAAAAAGAAATAATGACAAAGATTACATTGAATACTTAACATTGACTAGTTGCTAGGGAGTGCCATCTCCCAGTTAATATGAATAGGATTATGGGATTAATTCAGAACATACCTTTTGATTTGTCTTTGTACTTTTGTAACCACTGACACCTTGAGGGGTTATCTAAGCATGGTTTCGCAAGCTGGGTTAATCTTGTCTGGTTACAGAGTTTGCTAATCCTTCACCCACTGAAGACTTGAATCTTATTTCGGACGACATGTTACCGAGGCAACCTCTTTTCATAACTTTATGGCTGGCACTTGATCTAGCTGCATATGCAGTGCTGATCTTTGTATCTTGCAAGCTTACAAAACGTTTGACACCTAGCTAGTACAGTTAGTGGTTGTAGGATCAGGGGCAAAGGAAGTAAAAATCGAAATACGAGCCTAAGGTCACAGCACAAGGAGTGGCACCTTCTTTTAAGAAATGAGGTAAAATGAGAAACAGTTCTGCATCTACCAAAACCGATTAGGAAATTTGCTTAAGGGAAGAGGCGTTGACTCCTTCGCATAATTATTGACCTGAATCAAGTCTGTCATCTGCTGTTGATTCAAAATGTGTAAGTGTTTGTTAAAGAATGCTACATTAGTCAAAATAATTTAGACTTCCAACAGTGCAGAGGGGGGCCATTGAGTCTGCACCAACCCTCGAAAGAGCACCCAACTTCAACCCACTCCCCCACCCTATCCCCGTATCCCCAACCCCGACCTAACCTGTACATCTTTGGACACAAAGGGGCAATTTAGCATGGCCAATCCACTTAACCTGCACATATTTGGACTGCAGAAGGAAACCAGAGCACCCGGAGACATGAGGAGAAAGGGCAAACTCCACAGACAGTCACCCGAGGCTGGAATTGAACCTGTGTCCCTGCCGCTGGGAGGCAGCAGTGCTGACCATTGTACCACCATGCCAACCCATTTGATTACGCACTGGAATTTCCTGTGGCTACAAAAAAATTGATAAAAAGGGGGGAAAGTATAATACCAGGGCAAACTAGCTAGGTATATAAAAATAGATTGTAGGAGCTCTCACAGGAGTATTGAAGGGAAGTGAGCAACTAAAGGAAACAATGGTCTCTCAGAGGCAGAGACGGGAGAAAATATTATGGGGAATGAGAAAATGGTAGATGTAAAAGTTACAAATTTCACAGCAGAAATAGAGGATAAATTAGGTTCTAATAAGTGTGAGGAAACTGGAAATTAATATCAGCAGACAAAAAGCACTGGAGAAACACAGGGGACTAAACTGGGACAAATCATCATGACCTGATGGCCTACATACATTTTAGGATTAATGAAGACATAGCTGCAGAGATGGTAAAAGCTCTCGCTGTGATTTTGCAAAGTATCCTGGATTCTAGATTGGCGCCAGCAGATTGAAAGCTGACAAACGTGGCACAGCCTTTCAAAAAAGGGGGTAGACAAAAAAATGAGGAACAACAGATGTCAGTTTTAAGGTAAGTACTGGAATCTATTAATAAGGAAATTTGAACAACACACTGAGAAAATTATATGACAAAGTCAACATGGTTTTACGAAAGGGAAATCATATTTGACAATTTTTTTGGGATGTAACTAATCGGGTAGATGAGGGGAACCAGCAGATGTACATTTGGATTTCCAAAAGGCAATCGATAAATGCCACATAAAAGGTTCATAGGCAAGCTGAGGGGTCACGGAGGTGAAGGTAATATATTACGGTTGGGCATAATTTTACCATATTTTTTCAAAGTGTTGGTTCCGGTGACAATCCTGCCGACGGCGGGAAAAGTAATTGAACATTCAGCCTCTTCAACAAAATGTATTTTTCCCCACGTGATTCATGCTGCACTTGTGCTGGCTTGCCACTGATTCGCTTGCCCCGGGAAAACTTAATCTCTGTAATCAGCTGGGTGCTCCTTTTAAACACCCCTCCCAAATCCCCCGGCACTCCCCTACACTTGATAAAAGTGAGAACCGTCAAGACATCCCTCACGTGATGCACTAAGGCCATCTCACTTCCCTTGCAGGTCGATCAGACAACCAGGCTGGACCATCCTCACACTTTCTGGACACCAGCAAACCCGAGCAGCTCTGCGGGGGGACGAACATCGAGGAGACGTCACAGCTTTTGCCAGCATCCTCCACCAGTGGTGCCCTCACATCTCAGTGGTAGGGTTCAGGGTCACTGACTGCTGAGCACCTCAAAACTGAAGATCGGGCAGCATGGTGACGCAGCCCTGCTGCCTCACGGTGCTGAGGTCCCAGGTTCGATCCCGGCTTTGGGTCACTGTCTGTGTGTAGTTTGCACATTCTCCCCGTGTTTGCGTGGGTTTCGCCCCCACAAATCAAAGATGTGCAGACTAGGTGGATTGGCGACGCTAAAATGCCCCTTAATTGGGAAAAAATGAATTGGGTACACTAAATTTAAAAAAGAAATGAAGATCCACAGCAGGCGGAGGAAGAAATGTCCCAGGGCACTCGGAGGGATGCCGGAGGCCAGGACACAGCTGAGCCCCAGGCAGATGACGTGTCCCTGGGCCCAGTCATCACAGAGCTGCCGGAACTGCAAAGACAGAGTCGCGAGCATCAGGAAAGGCTGACAGCATCCCTCCATTTTGTTGAACAGCAGAGCAGGTTTGATGGGCTGTATGGTCTACACCTGTTTCTATCTCTTATTTTTATTGTGTGACAACTTTACTTCTAAGCTTCTTCTGTCATTACGGATGGTGGTCCCCAGGTTAATGATGCTGCACTGAATTGACCTGCTACAATTCAGGTACGCCCAGGTACTAATGATAATTTGTACCCGGGAGTACCTGATATTCAGATATCCAGCGCCAATTATTTTGGCACTGAATATCTGAGGCGAGATTCTCCGTCGACTGCTGCTGGAATCGGGAAACGTGGTTGGGCGGAGAATCGATTCCAATGCTGAAATCGTGGTGGGTGTCGGTTTCACGACAAATTGCAATTTGACAGTGGTGTCAATGCGTTCCAGAACGCATGTACAGTAAACACCCCTTGGCATATCATTCGCGGTCCCGATCCAGTATTCTCTGGTGCCTCCGTGATTCTCCGCCTCCACTGGGGCGAATTGCCGATGGTGAGGTTCACTTGTGCTTTTAAAAATTGTGAAACCGGTGCCGTGGCTGATGAGGGAGAGAGAGGAGGTAGGACATGAAGAGGCGTGACTGTGGGCTGCCGAGCCGGACACTGGCCGGTCTGGCTATAGTTGTGGGGGGGGCTCTGCCTGGGCCGGGGCGGAGGGTGACAGGGGAACAAGCCGTGTGGTTGGGTGGCCCTCATGGGACTAAGGCAATGCCCAGGCTTGGACCGCCATTCCCGCGGCCTGCAAGGCAGCCATCTTGCTGTCCACTGACCACCAACTTGGCCCCTGGTTCTGCAGAGTGACAACGGCCATATGGATGCCCCCACCCCCAACCCCCACACTTCAGCCACAACACTACCACCCCGCCACAACCTCACCATCATAGGGGCAGCAAAGTAGCACAGTGGCTAGCACTGTGGCTTCACAGCGCCAGAGTCCCAGGTTCAATCCCCCGCTAGGTCACTGTCTGTGCAGAGTCTGCACGTTCTCCATGTGTCTGGGTGGGTTTCCTCCGGGTGCTCCAGTTTCCTCCCACAGTCCAAAGACGTGCAGATTAGGTGGTTTAACCATTCTAAATTTCCCTTAGCATCTAAAAAGGTTAGAAGGGGTTATTGGGATACAGAGATAGGGTGGAAGTAAGGGTTTAAGTGGGTCGGTGCAGGCTCGATGGACCGAATGGCCTCCTTCTGCACTGTATGTTCTATGTTCTATCCCCACACTCCACCCTCCGCCATAACCCCCACCCCTACAACCCACAACCAGCCGCCACCTGCCAGCAGGGCATGAGCAGTCCACCCAGGGCAACACTCTCTGTAGTCCCTATGGGGGCACCGGACGGGTGCCGCAAAACGTGTCCTACCTCCTCTCTCTGGCAAGGGCAGCGGCAGCCAATGGTAACCTGACAGAAGGGATGGGTGCCAGGGCCAGAGGTACTGATGGGGCCAGGGCTGCGGGTATGACAAGCGGGGGTTACATACGGGAGCGGGGTCCGCAGTGCCATCTGGGGCACCTTGTAGTTTGTTGGATCCGGTTGGGCACAGTGGTACGCACCATGCTAATATGTTGGTCTTTCACCCCCTGAAGACAATTGATATTGGAATTCAACCAGCAATGGTGGCCTTCTTCCTAGTTGCCACAGCCCTGGGGGGTGCCCTGTGAGGCACGATCAATTGAACAGAGACTAGAGTTGGATACAACTGAGGCTTTATTGCTCTAAGATGTGTGGCCTCCCACAGCAGCTGGCGAAATAGCTGCTGAATGGAGGACACGCATATTTATACTCCGCCTACTGGACGGAGCCAGCAAGCAGGGACTACCGGCGAACCTGTAGTACAGGTCCTACCTTACATCACCTAATACAGGTGTAACAGTGGTTTACCACATTCACCCCCTGTTAAAATTGAGTCCGGCGGGAGTGGTGGAGAACTATATACAGCAATGAATCTATATTTACAGTATTTGAGCAGAAAAAAATGTCTTTTGAAGTCCGGCGTACAGTTAGAGGTTTAACCGGTCCGGTGCCTTGATGCTCCGCTGGGAGCGACGTAGTGGTGGCGGCGATGTCGATGCTGGCCCGATGTTCGGTGACTCCAGGAGCGTGCCAAAATCCTCTTCATCCTCGGGCATGGGCAGGGGAAGGACGGATGGTCCTGGTGGGGTTAATGCTGGGAGCGCCGCGGGAGGGGAGGGCGGCGCCGGGCCGGAGGAGTGTGTGTTTGTGGAACTTGCTGGTGCCAGGTCCCTGAGGGAGACAGTACCCTGGCGGCCGTCGGGGTACGCCACGTAGGCATACTGGGGGTTTGCATGGAGCAATTGCACCCTCTCCACCAACGGGTCCGCCTTGTGGAGTCAGACGTGCCTACGGAGCAGGACTGGTCCTGGAGCTGCGAGCCAAGTCGGGAGCGACACCCCGGATGTGGACTTCCTGGGGAAGGCAAAAAGACGTTCATGGGGTGTGTTGTTAGTGGCGGTGCACAGCAGTGATCGAATGGAGTGGAGTGGCATCAGGGAGGACCTCCTGCCAGCAAGAAGTTGGGAGGTTCCTGGACCGTAGGGCCAGTTGGACGGCCCTCCATACCGTCCCGTTCTCCCTCTCAACCTGCCCGTTTCCCTGGGGGTTATAGCTGGTCGTCCTGCTGGAGCTCATTGCTCATGACTGAGGATCCCCTGTCACTGTGGATAAAAGCGGGGAAACCGAACAGAAGGAAGATAGTGTTTAGGGCTTTGATGACGGTGGCAGACGTCATATCAGGGCATGGGATGGCGAAGGGGAATCTGGAGTACTCATCGACCACACTGAAAATATACGTGTTTTGGTTGGTGGAGGGGAGGGGCCCTTTGAAATCCACGCTGAGGCCTTCACCAGGCGTGCACGGTCCGGCCGGTAGAAGTGCGGCTTGCACTCCACACAGACCTGGCAGTCCCTGGTTATTATCTGTACTTCCTCAACGGAGTAGGGCAGATTGCGAGCCTTGACAAAATGGTACAAGCGTGTGACTCCCGAGTGACAAAGGCTGTCGTGCAGGGCCCGGAGTCGGTCTACTTGTGCGCTGGCACATGTACCTCGGGATAGGGCATCTGGGGGCTCGTTGAGTTTGCCGAGGCAATACAAGATCTCGTAACTATAGGTGGAGAGCTCGATCCTCCACCTCAAAATTTTATCGTTTTGATATTGCCCCGCTGTGTGTTATTGAACATGAAGGCTACCGACCATTGGTCAGTGAGGAGGGTGAATCTCCTGCCGGCCAGGTAATGCCTCCAATGCCGCACACCCTCAGCAATAGCTTGGGCCTCTTTTTCGATGGATGAGTGCCGCATTTCTGAGGCATGAAGTGTGCGGGAGAAGAATGCCACGGGTCTACCTGCCTGATTGAGGGTGGCAGCTAGGGCGACGTCCGATGCGTCGCTCTCTACTTGAAAGGGCAGTGTCTCGTCTACTGCGTGCATCCCGGCGTTGGCGATATCGGTTCTGATACGGGCGAACACCTGTTGTGCCTCGGCCGCCAGGGGAAAGTGTGTGGACTGTATGAGTGAGCAGGCCTTGTCCGCATAGTTTGGGACCACTGGGCGTAGTATGAGAAGAACCCCAGGCAGCGTATGAGGGCCTTGGGGCAGTGGGGAAGGGGGAGCTCCATGTGGGGGCGCATGCGGTCGGGATCGGGCCCCAGAACTCCGTTCTGGACCACATAGCCAAGTATGGCTAAGCGGGTCGTGTGAAACACGCACTTCTCCTTGTTGTAGGTGAGGTTGAGGAGAGTGGCGGTGTGGAAAAATTTGGCAAGGTTGGCATCATGGTCCTGCTGGTCATGGCCGCAGATGGTGATGTTGTCTAGGTACGGGAAGGTGGCCCGCAAACCGCACTGGTTGACCATTCGGTTCATCTCCCTTTGGAAGACCGACACCCCGTTAGTGACGCCGAAGGGAACCCTGAGGAAGTGATGGAGACGACCGTCCGCCTCAAAAGCAGTGTATGGACAGTCCAATTTACGAATGGGGAGCTGGTGGTAGGCAGATTTGAGGAATACCGTTGAGAAGACCCGGTACTGTGCAATCTGATTGACCATATCAGATATGCGTGGGAGGGGGTACGCATCGAGCTGCATGTACTGATTGATGGTCTGGCTGTAGTCCACTACCATTCTGTGTTTCTCCCCAGTTTTAACGACGATCACTTGGGCTCTCCAGGGGCTGTTGCTGGCCTCGATGATGTCTTCCTGAAGCAGCCGCTGGACCTCGGACCTGATGAAGATCCTGTCCTGGGTGCTGTACCGTCTGCTCCTGGTGGCGACGGGTTTGCAATCCGGGGTTAGATTTGCGAAGAGAGAAGGCGGATCGACCTTTAGGGTCGCGAGGCCGCACACAGTGAGGGGTGGCAGGGGCCCGCCGAATTTGAGGGTTAGGCTCTGGAGATTGCACTGGAAGTCCAGGCCTAGTACAAAGAACAACAAAGAACAAAGAAATGTACAGCACAGGAACAGGCCCTTCGGCCCTCCAAGCCCGTGCCGACCATACTGCCCGACTAAACTACAATCTTCTACACTTCCTGGGTCCGTATCCTTCTATTCCCATCCTATTCATATATTTGTCATGATGCCCCTTAAATGTCCCTATCGTCCCTGCTTCCACTACCTCCTCCGGTAGTGAGTTCCAGGCACCCACTACCCTCTGCGTGAAAAACTTGCCTCGTACATCTACTCTAAACCTTGCCCCTCTCACCTTAAACCTATGCCCCCTAGTAATTGACCCCTCTACCCTGGGGAAAAGCCTCTGACTATCCACTCTGTCTATGCCCCTTATAATTTTGTATACCTCTATCAGGTCGCCCCTCAACCTCCTTCGTTCCAGTGAGAACAAACCGAGTTTATTCAATCGCTCCTCATAGCTTATGCCCTCCATACCAGGCAACATTCTGGTAAATCTCTTCTGCACCCTCTCTAAAGCCTCCACATCCTTCTGGTAGTGTGGCGACCAGAATTGAACACTATACTCCAAGTGTGGCCTAACTAAGGTTCTATACAGCTGCAACATGACTTGCCAATCCTTATACTCAATGCCCCGGCCAATGAAGGCAAGCATGCCGTATGCCTTCTTGACTACCTTCTCCACCTGTGTTGCCCCTTTCAATGACCTGTGGACCTGTACTCCTAGGTCTCTTTGACTTTCAATACTCTTGAGGGTTCTACCATTCACTGTATATTCCCTACCTGCATTAGCCCTTCCAAAATGCATTACCTCACATTTGTCCGGATTAAACTCCATCTGCCATCTCTCCGCCCAAGTCTCCAGACAATCTAAATCCTGCTGTATCCTCTGACAGTCCTCATCGCTATCCGCAATTCCACCAACCTTTGTGTCGTCTGCAAACTTACTAATCAGACCAGTTACATTTTCCTCCAAATCATTTATATATACTACAAACAGCAAAGGTCCCAACACTGATCCCTGTGGAACACCACTGGTCACAGCCCTCCAATTAGAAAAGCATCCCTCCATTGCTACCCTCTGCCTTCTATGGCCTAGCCAGTTCTGTATCCACCTTGCCAGTTCACCCCTGATCCCGTGTGACTTCACCTTTTGTACTAGTCTACCATGAGGGACCTTGTCAAAGGCCTTACTGAAGTCCATATAGACAACATCTACTGCCCTACCTGCATCAATCATCTTAGTGACCTCCTCGAAAAACTCTATCAAGTTAGTGAGACACGACCTCCCCTTCACAAAACCGTGCTGCCTCTCACTAATACGTCCATTTGCTTCCAAATGGGAGTAGATCCTGTCTCGAAGAATTCTCTCCAGTAATTTCCCGACCACTGAAGTAAGGCTCACCGGCCTGTAGTTCCCGGGATTATCCTTGCTACCCTTCTTAAACAGAGGAACAACATTGGCTATTCTCCAGTCCTCCGGGACATCCCCTGAAGACAGCGAGGATCCAAAGATTCCTGTCAAGGCCTCAGCAATTTCCTCTCCAGCCTCCTTCAGTATTCTGGGGTAGATCCCATCAGGCCCTGGGGACTTATCTACCTTAATATTTTTTAAGACACCCAACACCTCGTCTTTTTGGATCACAATGTGACCCAGGCTATCTACACCTCCTTCTCCAGACTCAACATCTACCAATTCCTTCTCTTTGGTGAATACTGATGCAAAGTATTCATTTAGTACCTCGCCCATTTCCTCTGGCTCCACACATAGATTCCCTTGCCTATCCTTCAGTGGGCCAACCCTTTCCCTGGCTACCCTCTTGCTTTTTATGTACGTGTAAAAAGCCTTGGGATTTTCCTTAACCCTATTTGCCAATGACTTTTCATGACCCCTTCTAGCCCTCCTGACTCCTTGCTTAAGTTCCTTCCTACTTTCCTTATATGCCACACAGGCTTCGTCTGTTCCCAGCCTTTTAGCCCTGACAAATGCCTCCTTTTTCTTTTTGACGAGGCCTACAATATCACTCGTCATCCAAGGTTCCCGAAAATTGCCGTATTTATCTTTCTTCCTCACAGGAACATGCCTGTCCTGTATTCCCTTCAACTGACACTTGAAAGCCTCCCACATGTCAGATGTTGATTTGCCCTCAAACATCCGCCCCCAATCTATGTTCTTCAGTTCCCGCCTAATATTGTTATAATTAGCCTTCCCCCAATTTAGCACATTCATCCTCGGACCACTCTTATCCTTGTCCACCAGTACTTTAAAACTTACTGAATTGTGGTCACTGTTACCGAAATGTTCCCCTACTGAAACATCTACCACCTGGCCGGGCTCATTCCCCAATACCAGGTCCAGTACCGCCCCTTCCCTAGTTGGACTGTTTACATATTGTTTTAAGAAGCCTTCCTGGATGCTCCTTACAAACTCCGCCCCGTCTAAGCCCCTGGCACTAAGTGAGTCCCAGTCAATATTGGGGAAGTTGAAGTCTCCCATCACCACAACCCTGTTGTTTTTACTCTTTTCCAAAATCTGTCTACCTATCTGCTCCTCTATCTCCCACTGGCTGTTGGGAGGCCTGTAGTATACCCCCAACATTGTGACTGCACCCTTCTTATTCCTGATCTCTACCCATATAGCCTCACTGCCCTCTGAGGTGTCCTCTCGCAGTATAGCTGTGATATTCTCCCGAACAAGTAGCGCAACTCCGCCTCCCCTTTTACATCCCCCTCTATCCCGCCTGAAACATCTAAATCCTGGAACGTTTAGCTGCCAATCCTGCCCTTTCCTCAACCAGGTCTCTGTAATGGCAACAACATCATAGTTCCAAGTAGTAATCCAAGCTCTAAGTTCATCTGCCTTACCCGTAATGCTCCTTGCATTAAAACATATGCACTTCAGGCCACCAGACCCGCTGTGTTCAGCAACTTCTCCCCGTCTGCTCTGCCTCAGAGCCACACTGTCCCTAGTCCCTAGTTCTCCCTCAATGCTCTCACCTTCTGACCTATTGCTCCCGCGCCCACCCCCCCGCCCACCCCCACGCCCTAGTAGTAGAGCAGCGCAGAGGTCAGGGAGGATGTAGAGGCGGAAGCCGCTGAATTCTACGCCCTGGACCGTGAGTGTGACCGTACAGTACCCCCGCATCACAACGGAATGGGATCCAGAGGCCAGGGAGATTCTTTGATTGGCGGGGTGTACCGCGACGGAGCAGCACCTTACCGTATCCGGGTGTATGAAGCTTTCGGTGCTCCCGGAGTCCAGCAGGCAAGAGGTCACGTGGCCGTTGATTTTCACGCTGGTCGATGCGATGGCCAGGTTGTGCGGACGAGACTGGTCGATCGTCTCTGAGGCGAGTCATGGTCAGTCGTCGCTGGCATCGAATGCTGGGGAGCCTGGGGGTCCCAGGTCATGGAATGCTGTCGGTGTCCATGCCCCGTGGGGGAGACAAGATGGTGGCACCTGAAGATCCTGCGGGGGACAAAATGGCGGCGCCCATGGGCCGCACATTGCGGGGGTTGGACAAGATCGCGGCGCCCATGGGCCGCACGTGGACTGAGGGGGCGAAGAAGGCGGCACCCACTGGCCGCGCGTGGTCCGGGGAGATGAAGATGGCAGCGCCCATTTTGTAGACAAGGGGGTGTGGGCGATAGCGGCGACTGCACGGGCCTGGCATGCCACGGTGAAGTGGCCCTTTTTGACGCAAGCCTTGTAAAGGGTCACGAGGGCCGGGCAGCGTTGGCGAGGGTGTTTCTGCTTCCCTTTATGTGCCCTTATTGATATCAGCTCCCCTCTAACCACCGCCTTCAACGCCTCCCAGACCACTCCCACCTGGACCTCCCCATTATCATTCAGTTCCAAGTACTTTTCAATGCACCCCCTCACCCTTAGACACACCCCCTCATCTGCCATTCGTCCCATGTCCATTCTCCAGGGTGGGCGCCCTCCTGTTTCCTCCCCTATCTCCAAGTCTACCCAGTGTGGAGCGTGATCCGAAATGGCTATAGCCGTATACTCCGTTCCCCTCACCTTCGGGATCAACGCCCTTCCCAGCACAAAAAAGCCTGTTCGCGAGTAGACTTTATGGACATAGGAGAAAAACGAGAACTCCTTACTCCTAGGTCTGCTAAATCTCCACGGGTCTACACCTCCCATCTGCTCCATAAAATCTTTAAGTACCTTGGCTGCTGCCAGCCTCCTTCCAGTCATGGACTTCGACCTATCCAGCCCTGGTTCCAACACCGTATTAAAATCTCCCCCCATTATCAGCTTTCCCATCTCTAGGTCCGGAATGCGTCCTAGCATCCGCCTCATAAAATTGGCATCATCCCAGTTCGGGGCATATACGTTTACCAAAACCACCGTCTCCCCCTGTAGTTTGCCACTCACCATCACATATCTGCCCCCGTTATCCGCCACTATAGTCTTTGCCTCGAACATTACCCGCTTCCCCACTAATATAGCCACCCCCCTGTTTTTCGCATCTAGCCCCGAATGGAACACCTGCCCCACCCATCCTTTGCGTAGCCTAACCTGGTCTATCAGTTTCAGGTGCGTTTCCTGTAACATAACCACATCTGCCTTAAGTTTCTTAAGGTGTGCGAGTACCCGTGCCCTCTTTATCGGCCCGTTCAGCCCTCTCACGTTCCACGTGATCAGCCGGGTTGGGAGGCTTCCTACCCCCCCCCACCTTGTCGATTAGCCATCCCCTTTTTCCAGCTCCTCACCCGGTTCCCATGCAGCTGTATCTCCCCCAGGCGGTGCCCCCCCCGCCCATCCCCTCCCATACCAGCTCCCCCCTCTCCCCAGCAGCAGCAACCCAGTAATTCCCCCCTCCCACCCCCCCCCCGCTAGATCCCCCGCTAGCGTAATTACTCCCCCCATGTTGCTCCCAGAAGTCAGCAAACTCTGGCCGACCTCGGCTTCCCCCCGTGACCTCGGCTCGCACCGTGCGACGGCCCCTCCTTCCTGCTTCTCTATTCCCGCCATGATTATCATAGCGCGGGAACCAAGCCCGCGCTTCTCCCTTGGCCCCGCCCCCAATGGCCAACGCCCCATCTCCTCCACCTCCCCATCTCCCCCCATCACCACCTGGGGAAGAGAGAAAAGTTACCACATCGCAGGATTAGTACATAAAACTCCGCTTTCCCCCCTTTTTAACCCCCCTCTTCGCCCCCCACATTCGCCCCACCACTTTGTTCAAACGTTCTTTTTAATAACCCGCTCATTCCAGTTTTTCTTCCACAATAAAAGTCCACGCTTCATCCGCCGTCTCAAAGTAGTGGTGCCTCCCTCGATATGTGACCCACAGTCTTTCCGGTTGCAGCATTCCAAATGTTATCTTCTTTTTATGAAGCACCGCCTTGGCCCGATTAAAGCTCGCCCTCCTTCTCGCCACCTCCGCACTCCAGTCTTGATAAACGCGGATCACCGCGTTCTCCTATTTACTGCTCCGAGTTTTCTTTGCCCATCTAAGGACCATTTCTCTATCCTTAAAACGGAGGAATCTCACCACTATGGCTCTGGGAATTTCTCCTGCTCTCGGTCCTCGCGCCATCACTCGGTATGCTCCCTCCACCTCCAACGGACCCGCCGGGGCCTCCGCTCCCATTAACGAGTGCAGCATCGTGCTCACATATGCCCCGACGTCCGCTCCCTCCACACCTTCAGGAAGACCAAGAATCCTCAGGTTGTTCCTCCTTGCGTTGTTCTCCAGCGCCTCCAACCTTTCCACACATCGTTTCTGATGTGCCTCATGCGTCTCCGTCTTCACCACCAGGACCTGTATGTCGTCCTCATTCTCGGCTGCCTTTGCCTTCACGACCCGAAGCTCCCGCTCCTGGGTCTTTTGTTCCCCCTTTAGCCCTTCGATCGCCTGTAGTATCGGGGCCAACAGCTCTTTCTTCATTTCCTTTTTGAGCTCTTCCACACAGCATTTCAAGAACTCTTGTTGTTCAGGGCCCCATGTTAAACTGCCACCTTCCGACGCCATCTTGGTTTTTGCTTGCCTTCCTTGCCGCTGTTCTAAAGGATCCACTGCAATCCGGCCACTTTCTCCTCCTTTTTTCATCCGTATCCAGGGGGGATTCCCTTCTGGTTTACCGCACAGTGTTTTTAGCCGTCAAAATTGCCGTTGGGGCTCCTATCAAGAGCCCAAAAGTCCGTTTCACCGGGAGCTGCCGAAACGTGCGACTCAGCTGGTCATTGCCGCACCTGGAAGTCCTGAGTCAGCCTCCTGAGTGTCAATCGTAAACCCCGCAAATCCGGCATTGGCTTTCATTGGAATCGATTGTGTTCCACGTGGTGCCGGTGCTACCCTCTTAACTGTCGGTGAATCTGTCCAGGTTCGGCACCAGTTTTGCTGTCACGGAAGTCCATGAATCCTGCCCCGGCATCAACACTTAGTCTCAGGAGGGCAGCACGGTGGCGCAGTGGGCTAGCCCTGCAGCTTCACGACTCCGAGGTCCCAGGTTCGATCCCGACTCTGGGTCACTGTCCGTGTGGAGTTTGCACATTCTCCCCGTGTTTGCGTGGGTTTCGCCCCCACAACCCAAAAGATGTGCAGGGTAGGTGGATTAGCCACGCTAAATTGCCCCATAATTGGAAAAAATGAATTGGGTACTCAAAATTAAAAAAAAAACACTTAGTCTCAGGAACAGAGAATCCAGCCGCTGATTTGTGAAAAATCCCGAAAGGAAGTAAACAGGCAACCCCGTCTGGCTGATATGTGACTCCAGTCATACATTAAATCTTAACTCTCCTCTGAAGTGGCTCAGTAGGCTGGGTAGTCCCAAACAAGGCTGGAATAAATGCTGGATTTCACACTTGCATTTATGGATCCTGGGAGATTGTCTTTGAAAAGAATCTGTAAGAATCCAAGGGAATTTGAGAACATTATGGGTGGGATTCTGTGATCCCGAGGCGAAGTGTTGACGCCGTCAGAAATGCCGTCGCGTTTCTCGACGGCGTCAACACGGCCTCAGGATCAGCAATTCTGACCCCCACAGGGCCGAGAATCGGTGGAGGGGCTGCTCCGGTGCTGCGCCAACCACGCGCCACCGATTCTCTGCTCTGCGGAGAATTGCGTGCCAGCGGAGGGGCGGCGTGGCACGATTCGCGCCAGTCACGGGGATTCTCCGTCCTGGCCCCGGACTGAGAGAATCCCGTCCCAAGAATCGTGATCACAAAATGCCCAAATTACTACCCAAATTAGAGGGCTGATTTGCACTCCGTGGGAGGAGTGAGGAGGTTGGGTGGGAAACAATTGGCCTTTCCAACCCAGGACTTTACGTGGAAAATGGGCGGGATTCTAATGTCCCGGATGGGCCGAAGTCCCGCTGCTGGAATGCCTGTCCCACCGGCGTGGATTAAACCACCTCTCTTACCGGCGAGACAAGGCGGCGCGGGCTAGCTCCGGGGTCCTGGGGGGGGCACAGGGCGATCTGGCCCCGGGGGGTGCCCCCACGGTGGCCTGGCCCGCGATCGGGGCCCACCGATCCGCGGGCGGGCCTGTGCCGTGGGGGCACTCTTTTCCTTCCGCCTTCGCCACAGTCTCCACCATGGCAGAGGCGGAAGAGACCCCCTCCACTGCGTATGCTCGGGGATGCCGTGAGCGGCCGCTGACGCTCCCGCGCATGCGCCGCCCGGCAATGTCATTTCTGCACCAGCTGGCGGGGTACCAAAGGCCTTCCTCACCAGCTGGCGGGACGGAAATCAGTCCGGCACGGGCCTAGCCCCTCAAGGTTAGGGCTCGGCCGCTCAAGATGCGGAGGATTCTGCACCTTTGGGGCGGCACGATGCCGGACTGATTCGTGCCCTTTTTGGTGCCGGGTGGCAGACATCGCGCCGATTGCGGAGAATTCCGTCCCTGGAGTGATTTTCAATGGGCAAAAAGGGGCAGCTGGCGAGTTTTGATGAAATCACAGAATCCCGGAAGACACCCGCCAGCACCAACCAATTTAAGTCAGACTGAGATGTGGAAGGGGAGAAAATTGGAGCCGCTTTGCAGATGAGAAGAGGGGATAAGCCAGGGACAGCAGTGGCCCAAACGCATGCTGATCGTGGCCATACTGAAGAAGTTTTCCACTTACCTTAGGAGACCTTCTCTTCCTCCCTTCCAGCTGTTATGGACATTATATGACTTTGATTAACATATACTGGATTGGGTGGAACTCTCTGCTGCCTTAAAGAAAGTGTTCCATTAAAATGGCAATAGGTGGAAATTGAGTGGGCACCAGGCAGTAAGTCTGAAGGGGAGAGCAGCCTATTGCCATCTGGGACTATGGCGACTTTTTTTTCTAATATAATTCAGAATTCATCTGCTGTAGGGCGTGTTTTTCAATGTGAATTTCCAATCCATAATTGTTTGGATTGTATGGAATTGTAAGGGGCTGGTTTAGCACAGTGGGCTAAACAGCTGGCTTGTAATGCAGAACAAGGCAGCAGCGCGGGTTCAATTCCCGTAATGGCCTCCCCGAACAGGTGTTGGAATGTGGCGACTAGGGGCTTTTTACAGTAACTTCACTGAAGCCTATTTGTGACAATAAGCGATTATTATTATTATTGTATGACAAACTAAAAGCATGAAACTAAAAGAAGCCAGCTTAGTGTTTAAAGAAACACCCGTCAACTGGTATATCAATGCATTGTGCTATAAACTGATAAGACCCTATTATTTTCATACACAGTGGGCTGGATTCTCCAATTCTGGGGCTATGTCATCACGCCAGCATGGAAACGGTGGCATTTTACACCAGAGAAAATGGCGCAAAACGGCCACCGATTTCCCTTTTTGCTGGGGGCTAGCAGGACGGCAGCATAGAGCACCTGGCTCTAGCTACTGATACGCCCCGGCCAATTGCTAGGTCTATGGCCGCGCATGCGCACAGCGTGGCATTCAGCGGTTGCACCGGGCTAAATGACCAGGCCCGCAAAATAGTGCCACCCCCTATGGCCAGCTCATGCGCCCCGGACCACCCCCCACAGTGCCCCCAGCCCCGAATAATGTCCCCCCCCCCCCGCCCATGGATCGGCCCTCCCCTGACTGTGGTGGCGCTGGACTGAGTCCGCAGCCGCCGTGATGAGTTCCCGACGGATGAGACCATGAGAGATCCACGCCATCGGGAACTCGGCCGGTCGGGGGCAGAGCATTGGGGGGCGAGCTGCAGTTAATGTCCTGAGGCCGTAGATACGTAGCGCGATGTACTCCTAGAGTACGCCGCTTTGGAGGCGGGGGGGGGGGGGGGGGGGCGGGGGGGGGGGGGGGGGGGGGAGCATTGCGAAAGTGGCGCCGCCCCCGATTTGGTTGGAAACTTGAATTTTCCTGCCGCTGGCCGAATGCGATTTTGGCGTCGGCGACCGGCGAATCCAGCCCAGTGACTATCAATTCTTAACCATGGAAGCAGATCATTGAAGTTGGGTGGACATTGAAGGCTGTGTTTCTCTGGGGCACCTTCACATCTTTCCAAGTGACCCCTGACAAAGTGGAATTGACTGCAAGCAAATTAGTTGCTTGCCGCCTTGAGCAAACAGGTAAGAGAAGTTCAGAGAGCAGAGCATAAAAACGGAGAAAAGGAAATGGCTGGTTGCATTTTCCAGAACCCAGAACAGCAAGACAGAAGTCAAAATATATTATGATGGGAAATGGCCTTTAATTTCCCCTGTATTTTTGTTAAAGATTACTATTTATGTAACCTACTTAAGTACATACGTGTGACCTGGAACTGACAGGCTCCGGATTTTAATGCTCTTGGTCTCATATGTGACTTGACAAACACACGATGATTTGGTTGAAAAATGAATGCTGCAATCAGTGTTGCAATTTATTTTCCGGAGCAAACTGGGAACATTTTTCACTATTGTTTATAAGGATCACTGTTGTAAAAACATTTGGTAGTTTATGTTCTTTAAATAGCAGCTAATTGTAGCCAAGTAGTCTAATGATTAAGATGATCATTTCACTGAGCCTGGAGCAACAGATTCAGTTGTCAAGTACTTGACTTCTACCCAATCAAAACGTCCTGAGTTTGAGGGTTTAGGGGTTCCTACTTACTCCACTCAGTCTCCTGGTTGGGATGGTGGGGTTGGCGATGAAAGGGAACTGGAGGGAGAAGAGGATTGGTAGCACAGTGAACGAGTCATAGGATCACAGAATTGGTACAGCACAGAAGGAGACCATTTGGCCCTTTGTGTGGATGCCAGCTCTCTGCAAGAGCAACTTATCTATTCCCATTCCCCCCACTTTGCAAATTGTTTCTCCCCCAGTGATTATCCAATTCAAGAGAGAATTAGATTGTCATCTGAAAAGCAAGAATGTTCAGGGCTATGGGGAGAAGGTGGGGGAGTGACACAGAGAGCCAGCACAGCTACAACAGGCAAAATGGGCTCCTTTAGGGCTGTAAGAATTCTGTTACTCAATTCTCTTTCAAAAGCATCGATGGCCTTTCCCCTACTCTCACACAGTACATTCCAGATTCTAACCACTCACTACATGCAAAAGATTTTCCTCAAGTTACCATTGGTTCTTTTGTCATTGATCTTAAATCGGTGTCCTCTGTTTTTTGATCCTTCAACCAATGGGAATGGGAACAGTTTCTGCCTATATTCTCTGTCCAGTCCCTTCATGATTTTGAACACTTCTATCAGATCGATCTCTTCTCAACTTTCTCCTTTCAAAGATGGACAGTCTCAACTTCTCCAACCTATTCACGTGATTAAGTTCCTCATTCCTGGAACCATTCCCATTCATCTTTTCTGCACCCTCTCCTTTGCCTTTACACCCTTTCAAAAGTGTGGTCATAAAAGAAGTGGCTGGAAAGATGATGGATACATTGGTTATAATCTTTCAAAATTCCCTGCGTGATGCAAAAGTCCTAGTGAATTTGAAAGGGGCAAATCAAACAAACATCTCTATTCACGAAAGGAAGGAGACAGAAAGCAGAAGAGTATTGACTTGTTAGCCTAACATCTGTCATTGGGAAAATGCTAGAATTCATTAAGGAGGTAACAGCAGGACATTTAGAAAATAACAATAGAATCAGGCAGAATTAACATGGTTTTGTGATAGGGAAATTCCATATGACTAATTTATTAGAGTTCTTTGAGGTTGCAAGATGCAAGGTAGATAAAGGGCTACCAGTAGATGAAATGTATTTAGATTTCCAAAAGGCATTTGATTAGATGTCAAAAAGAACAGTGTTTTTCTTTTTTTTTTCGTGGGACACACCTATGGCAACCTGCCAACCTTCGTGGCCCAAACTGACCAACCTTTGCAACGCACGCCTGCCAAACTTCGTGACACATGCCGGCCAACCTTCACGACACATGCCAACCAACCTTTGCAACACACGTCATGTTCGATTACCTTTTAATGTGAATGCAGAACCTGCTTTGTTCTCACAATCTCACTTGGATCCAGTTCAAAGGAGCACAGGGTAATGCACATATCATCTGCAGACTTCAGCTAGTTTCTTTGTGCTGTCTTCACCTTTATGAAAACAGAAAATCCAACCTCACACATGCATATCGCCCTGAAGGGCAATAGCAACAAAATGCATGTTTTACTCAGCACTGGATACTCCTAGGAGATGCTACACCACAATGCTGACAGCCTTGTGATGTAGTAACACCTAGGAGTATCCATTGCTGAGCAAAATATGCATTTCGTTTGCACGATCCTCTGTGTAACAAACTTGCCTCGTACACCTCCTTTAAACCTTGCCCCTCGCACCTTAAACCTATATTCCCTAGTAATTGACTCTTCCACCCTGGGAAAAAGCTTCTGACAATCCACTCTGTCAAAGTCCCTTATAATCTTGCAGACTTCGATCAGGTCGTCCCTCAACCTCCGTCGTTCCAGTGAGAACAAACCAAGTTTCGCCAACCTCTCCTCATAGCTAATATCCTCCATACCAGGCAACATTCTGGTAAATCTTTTCTGTACCCTCTCCAAAGCCTACGCATCCTTCTGGTAGTGCGTCGACCAGAATTGAACACTATATCCCAAGTGCGGCCTAACTATGGTTCTGTAAAGCTGCAACATGACTTGCCAATTTTTAAACTCAATGCCTGAGCCGATGAAGGCAAGCATGCCGTATGCCTTCATGACTACCTTCTCCACCTGTGTTGCCACTTTCAGTGGCCTGTGTATCCTCTGCCTTTCAATATTGTTGAGGGTTCTGCCATTTACTGTATGTTTTCCATCTGTATTAGACCTTCCAAAATACATTGCCTCACATTTGTCCGGATTAAACTCCATCTGCCATCTCTACGCCCAAGTCTCCAACCGATTTATATCCTGCTGTATCCTCTGACAGTCCTCATCGCTATCTGTAATTCCACCAACTTTTGTGTCACCTGCAAACTTGCGAATCAAACCAGTTACATTTTCCTCCAAATTATTTATGTATATTACAAACAGCAAAGGTCCCAGCACTGATCCCTGAGGAACACCATTAGTCACAGCCCTCCATTCAGAAGCACACCATTCCATTGCTATCCTCTGTCTTCTATGACTGAGCCAATTCTGTATCCATCTGGCCAGCTCACCTCTGATCCTGTGCGACTTCACCTTCTGTACCTGTCTGTCATGAGGGACCTTGTCAAAGGCCTTACTGAAGTCCATGTAGACAACATCCACTTCCCTACTCTCATGAATCATCTTCGCCACTTCCTCAAAAACCACTGCGGGAATGGTGGGACCGATCACTTCACGACCCTCCTGACACCCATCCATGACCCACCAGCGGGTCGCAGCCCTGACTTTGAAAAACCCTGGCATAGAAGGTTGCTACACAAGACAAAATTCTCTGTGTTAAGGGTGATATATTAGCATGGATAGAGAATTGGTGCATGGACAAAAGTATAAAAGTAGTCGTCTTACTACAACTGTACAGTGCAATGCATGGGACTGCACCTAGAATGCTGTGTACAGTTTTGGTTTCCTTCCTTAAGAAGGGATATACTTACATTGGAAGCACCTCAGACAACGTTCACTGATTCCAGGGCTTGTGTTAGGAGAAAGGATTTAGCAGTTCGGATCTACAGTCATTGAAGTTTGGATGAATGAGAGGTGATCATTTTGAAACAGCGGGCTTCTCCAATAATGGGGCTATGTCCCCACGCCGGCGTGAAAACCGGCGCCGACCACTCTGGCTTCGACGGCCCCCAAAAGTGAGGAATTCTCCCCTTTCTAGGGGGCTAGGTTGCCGCCAGAGTGGTTCGCGCAGCTCCAGCAGGCGGCAAACGGCCCGTGCGAGTTCGCGCATGCGCAAAACGGTCGGCGTATTTCCACGCATGGGCGGGGGTTCCCTTCTCCGCGCCGACCCCCGGGCAATATGGCGGAGCTCTACAGGGGCCCGTTGCGGAGTAAAGTAGGCCCCCACAGAACGAGCCCGCCCGCCGATCGGTAGGCCCCGATCGCGGGCCAGGCCACCGTGGGGGCCCCTCCCCCCGGGGTCGGATCCCCCCGCCCCCCCTCCAGGACGGTCTCCGCACACTTACCTTCCAGGTCCCGCCGTGTGGGAGGTGCGTAATCCATGCCAGCGGGACTCGGCCAAACCCGTCGGCCACTCGGCCCATGCCTGGAGAATCGCCGGGGCGGCCGCTGTCAAAGGCCCCCGACCGGCGCGGTGGGAATCCTGCAGGGGCCCGTAAAACGCCGCCGGAGAATAGGGAAGCCTGCGGCGGGGCGGGATTCGCGCCTCCCCGCTGGGATTCTCCGACCCAGCGCAGGGTCGGAGAATCCCGGCCAGGGGATCCTGAGGGGAATTGACAATGTAGATGTTGAAAGGATGTTTCCCCTTGTGGGGGAATCTAGAATGAGGAGGCACAGTTTCAAAATTAAGTGTTTCCCATTTAAGGTGGAGATGAGGAAGAATTATTTCTCTGAGGGTCTTTTGTCTTTGGAATTCACTTCCAGAGGGAGAAGTGGAGGATGGGTTATTGAATATACTCAAAGCTGAGATGGACAGATTGTTTGATCAATGAGGGGACCATGGGTGTGGGGGATGGGCAAGAATGTGCAGTCAAGACCACAATCAAATCAACCATGATCTTATTGAATAACAGAGGAGGCTCAATAGGCCCAAAGGCCCCGTCCTGCTCCTATTTATTTAGATCGTATGAATTAGACACATATAGGTTCTTCATAACTTTTGAGTTTTACTGTAAGCCCCTACTTCTATTGTCCAGAATCCCGATTGCTTTTTAACTCTTTACTCACCCTGTTTTCTCACCTTCAGTTATTTGTGCACATATATCTCCAGGTCCCTCTGCTCTTGCACACCCTTTGGAAGTATACCCTTTATTTCATATTGCAGGGGGGAGGTGGGGGGGGGGGGGGGCAAGTGATATTTTCCATGTTACCCATTTAAATTAGACTTCTTGCCACTTCAGTATGTGACATAACTGAGGAGTTAAGATAGGCCATTTCTCTTCGACAGGGCTGGGCAGGATATATGAAGAAAAGAAGAGCCACAATAAACCTTGGGCTGGATTCTCGCTGTCAGGATTCTCCGTTTTGCCGGCAGCCCAGGGGTTTCACGACGGCATGGAGCTACCCCACAATGGGAAGCCCCATTGACCAGCCGACGAAGGGAGCATACCCACTGACGGGCTGGACCAGAAATCTGACATGGCGGGACGGAGAATCCAGCCCCTTAAATCCGCCATTCATTTAACTGTTTTTCACTTAAGCAGCCACTGGTGGGAAGATTTAATCCTGTTGCTGACAATTAAATGAGTTGCAATATGTTCCACCTCAGAATAAAAAAACAAATGGTTGCGTTATGGAGGGAGTTCTCTGGTTTTCCATTAGCAGTAAAATGTACATGAACAGCTTAACATGCCTCAAGTTACAGGAGTACAAATGCCAAGGTGCAAAATTGAAATAACCCAGATGCAAGGATCCCTGAGGAATAAACATTGCCAATGTTCCCCATGTCCTCCTCATCTGGTATTTCTTTGACACCCAAACTGATCCAGACCTGAGGTTGCTACTGCTCCTTTTCCCAATTCTACCACTAACTATGCAGACACCACCTAATCCTATCCTAATGCCATTGCCAGAATTTCCCAAATTGCCATTACTGACCGAGCCCCTCAGATTAAGCTGTACGTCAAAGATTTTGTTGGCAAAAGATTCGGCCACTTTCTTTTCAAGGAGTTGCGTTGGCTTTTGAAATAGCTGTAGGCTGAGTAAATATGATGTTCTGCTCCCCACTAAATGATTTTCATTTACGTTTTATTTACTTGAACTTTCGTCATGGAAAATCCACGCCTGTGTCTGTACTATAATCACTTGCATATTGGATTGGATTGGATTGGATTTGTTTATTGTCACGTGTACCGAGGTACAGTGAAAAGTATTTTTCTGCGAGCAGCTCAACAGATCATTAAGTACATGAGAAGAAAAGGGAATAAAAGAAAATACATAATAGGGCAACACAACAAAGACGATGTAACTACATAAGCACTGGCATCGGATGAAGCACACAGGGTGTAGTGTTAATGAGGTCAGTCCATAAGAGGGTCATTTAGGAGTCTGGTGACAGTGGGGAAGAAGCTATTTTTGAGTCTGTTCCTGCGTGTTTTCAGACTTCTGTATCTCCTGCCCGATGGAAGAAGTTGGAAGAGTGAGTAAGCCGGGTGGGAGGGATCTTTGATTATACTGCCCGCTTTCACCAGGCAGCGGGAGGTGTAGATGGAGTCAATGGATGGGAGGCAGGTTCGTGTGATGGACTGGGCGGTGTTCACGCACCAGATATTACTGTGCTGCGCATCAGATAAGGATAAAATGTGTAATGAAAATTAAGTATGCTGAAATCTTCGCAAAGCCAGACAAGTGGAAGGAAGTTTGAAAAAAATTATAATACCCCTAAATTTCATTTTCCTGTCAGCCTGTACACTGATTCTAAAGACCCCACCATGGATATATCTTAAACAACATTGGTTGAAGGAAACATCCTCGCCTGCAAGTTCTGTTGGGAGTAACCAGCCATAACGTTGTTCTTTTGTGACCTCTATGAGAATTTATGTTTTATTTATTTAAACTTTATGACTTTCTGTTTCTGTGAAATGTAAGGTACCACTTTTTGTCACATGCCTCGAGGTGAAATAAAATTTTAAAAATAAAGATAGGAAAAGAGTGACTGTTTGAGCCTGTTCTCTTTCTCTCTCTCTCTCTCTCTCTCTCTACTGTGTAGCTGCACTAAAGCAGCTAATGAATTTGCAATTACTCAATTAGCCATTGTTTTATCTTGAATATTGAGAGGTTAATTAGGAAATGTTAATAGAATTAATAAGCAAGACTTAGCTCGTCCTCCTCCCTTTTCAGGTCCAATCTGGAGAATGGAGAGGTGTTGGTACAAACGTACTTGGAGGAGTTGAAACAGATATTATAAAAAGGAAATAAGTGTGAAGCAGTGTTCTTTGGCGTCCTCTCAGATATGGAGTCTGTGTTGTAAATATTTTCCTTCCTTGTAGACGATTAGACTGACAGGGGGCCAAGCGCCTTTTTTTTAAGCTGAGAGGGGTCGTATCTGGTGAGAGACATTGCTTCAGCTATTAATAGTAAGAAGCGTAGATTTGGTGGGAAGAGCCGAACCCTGCCAGGGGTGACGGTGCCACCCATTAAAGAGGTAGATAGTGGCAGATAAAGTCTGTGCCAAGAAGAAGTGGCGCCAGCCACGTAAACATGCACAGGAATCAAACAGCAAGACAGCTGTTATATGCTAACATTTACAGAAGGAGAGCTATCAAGAAATGACAAATGTATCATTGAAGCTCGTAAAATACTGGCTGCTATTTTTGTCTCTTTTGCATTCAATTCTTGTTCCGTTCCGATGCTATTATATCTTTTGAGAGAATATCCCCTGCCAGCTCCAAAATGTAGCGTAATGGCCAAAACCTAACCTCATTGGCTTGTTTGATCCAAACTGAATAAACAAAATTAAACCAGTGATTTGAATTTTTTTGCCTGCACAGTCAGCTAGTTGTTATTGTTATTCCACCACCAGTCCCATCTCCTTCAATTTTCTTCCCCCTCCTCTTGAATACATTGACACATGTCACAATGTCCTTTGGTGGTCACTAACCACTTTAGGTACATTTTGGTATGTCAGTATCAACAGGATATTTAAGGGACGAATCACAGTTATGCCTCCACATATATACAGTATTCACAGAGAGATCAGGAGATGAAGGTCTGGCTGATTTTCCTGTCCAAATGCCAGCAGGATTGAAGGTAATTGCAGTGCATCTAACACCACTCTGGCCACCACAGCACAGATTGGGAATCAAACTTCTGATTTTAGTGGCTCCAATTGTTCAGTTCTAACATGGGAAATGCATTAGGCGATAGAGCCACTGGACACTGCTACTTTAACATATTTGGGTCGTGGTGCTAATGGAGTTGGCCACCATCTCAATGCTGGAAATGATGGGCTCCAAGCTCTGAACAAAGCCCCATACAAAGTTGTGACAGACTCCCTGATAGTGACTGTCGGCTCTTTGGCAGGCCAGCGCTAATTATTTCATTGTGCATACCTCTCGGCCTTTTTCTGTACACCAAGGTCTTCAACCACAACATTACTCATGCGTGACTTTGCTCTCTCGCAAGCTGGCACCTGGTTACACTTTCCCCTTGCCCTCGTTGCAGGTCACTTATGCCTGGTGTCTCTCAGTGTGCAGATCCCACCTCTGAGCTACCCTCTAAAGTTCACATTGTTTCAATACATGTGCTGGTGGATACGAGTGAGAGATCGAGTAATTATGTTTCTTTAGCATTTGACTTTTTCACCTCTTTCTCTACTTACTCATCCACCAACATGACCAGGATGCAGTTTGTGTGTGTCTGGATGGAGAAAGGCACGAGGAAAAGTGCTGCATGCTTTCACCATCCGCTGTTTTTGTGGTGATGTGCATCAATGTAAATACATGTAGGCTAGCTAGACACTAGAGGGAGCACCGGAGACATGACACACAGACACTCAACCAATAGAACAGTTAGATAGGACACGACCAATGGGCATTCACGATACACACAGAGGTGACACCACCACAGGAGGGCATTACACCGACCCATTACACCGACCCACACACATGATCTGCCTCTTTCCAGTGGAGACAGTCAGTGAGTATAGACACAGGGTTGATTCAATATTACACCCACCACGTGGATTGCAGCAACTGGTTAGTCAGTCTGGGTAGCTATAGTAGGATTAGCAGTAGTGTTGAACCCGAGTAATAGAAGTGTAAATAGTTTAATAAACGTGTTGAAGTTATCTCCACATCTGAACCTTCCTTTGTCAAGTGCACCACAAGGAAGCCAATTATGTTACACCTACAACATAACAAATCAGTTTTTAAATCAGAAAAGATTGTGGGATGAGGGGGAAGTGAGATGGAGGATTAGGTGTGAGCCACCATTATCTTTGATGGTTTCAAACTTGCTGCTGGCCATGGCCTCAGTCATGGTCTCTTCAATGGTGGTGAGCAGTGTTTCCTCCATCAAGACAAGGGGGTGGATTTTCCATTGCCCGACGCCCCGATCGGGCAGAGAAAGGAGCGCCCACGGAAAATAGTTTGGCACTTGTTGTGATGCGACCCCTCGCCGGTGGCCTCTGTGCTGTACCCGCCCAGCGCCGGAGGGAGGGAGCCAATCGGTGATTTGCACACATTTCAATATAATTAATGGGCTGGAAGGCAAGTTCACTGCCCACCCCCCGGTTAAGTACTGACCGCCACAGCAGGAAATCTACTTTGCAGGCTTTGGTATAAGTTGCCCAAGAGTGGCCCTGACACAGTGGACCACAAGGTGGGTTGATGGGGTCAGATTATAGCTGAGGTGCCCCCCAAAGTCCACCAGACAACCCCTATCCCCGACACAATACAAATCCTGTCCCCCCCGCCACTGACAAGTATGGGTATACTATAATCCCCCACCAAGGGAATAACGGGTCAACCCCCCCTCCCACTCCTCCCATCGCCACAGCATGCATGCATGAGGGTGACTCGACCAGCCCACCATCAGACCCTCCCATCAGAGACCCCTCTTCAGAGACCCCTCATCAGAGACCCTCCCAATCAGAGATCCCCCACCCGTGACCCCCATCAATCAACCCTGCCTGAAAGCTGAAGAGCATTCCCAGCAGTACAAAAGAAGCCAAGTACTTTCTGCTGTGAATAAGAAGAAGTGAAATGTCTCAGCTCCTTTTCATGTGGTAAGGAGCTGTCAGTCATAGCAAGAGTGTTTATAAACATTGTGGTAAACATCAAAACAGGGGACTTGAGATGCATTCAAACGTGAAGTGAAAGATGGGTAAACAATCCTCCAAGCACCTGTCTCTGGACTAATACAACTCCAATCACTGGGTTGTAAAATGTATTGCTATGTGAAATTGAACGGGAGTTTTGCATTTCAAAGGCTGTCAAGGGATTTGAAGCCCTTTCAAGTGTACATGGCTTTCAAGGAAGCCTCTGACACTTGTAACAGCTGCAGCTTTAAACACTTTTGTCTTAGGCAGCAGATGTTAGAGAAAGGTAAGTGAAAATGCAGCGATCTTTCACTGTACTACCTGGAAATCTCTTCAGCTTTCAGGCGGGGCTGGGTCTCTGTTGCGGGTCTCCGATGGGGCTCTCTGATGGGGGCAACTGATGGGGGGATTTGATATGGAGGTCTGATGGGGGATGCTGGGGGAGTCAGTGGCGGGGTATCAGGTTGCCTCATGCATGCGTGCTGTGGGATGGGGTGGTCATTCAGTTGTCCCGTGGTGGGGGGAGGATGCCCTTACTTGTCAGCCAGGGGCAGGCAGGACTTGCATGTGGGGGGAGGGGGGCCCATCACTGAAGCTTGTAATTGGGCCACCCGCTCAAAGATTGCGACACAATACCGGGATTCTGACAGAATCCAGCGAACTTTTCCTCCATGCACAGTAAAGGGGAGAGACACGCACCCTGGGCCCCACTCCAAGCGTCGACAGAGACCAGTCCCGATTCTCTGCCGGCGGGAGCACTTAAGCTCTAGAACGGAGAATCCCGGCCAAGGGCACACCCGCGCTTGTTCCTGGCTGGTTAAATGTTGCTGCCTGCGGTGTGTGTCGCTTTGTCCTGCAAGGCAGAGGAAAGTGTTCGAGGGAGCGCGGTGAAATGTGCCTGTTGTAGCTGAATGGCTGGCAGTGTATGTAAGCTGTGAGATATGAATATGAAGCCTACAGCAATGCTACGTTTGTGAGGGTAAGGCGAATCTATAAATGTGACGTATGACTCATAGTTGATAGAGATTGTTTAAAGGTGAGTGAAGGGGTGGTGAGTTGAGCACAAGACTTTACAACTAAAAAGTCTAGTTGCGCTTTTTAAAAGTTATCCTTGATATGTGAACACCGTTGGCTCGGCCAGCGTTTATTGCCCATCTCTAATTTCCCTTGAGAAACTGGGTACGAGCTGCCTTCTTCAACAGCTGCAGTGGTACAGTAGGTAAGATAGAGCATTTAAGCTGCATTCACTTAACTTGACCACTTGTGTGCAAATCATTGAACTTCTTGCAACATTGCACCCAGGCCCTTCAAGCCGCACTGTTGACATTGACCATGATGGCTAGCAGTTTCAGTTTGGATGTTCTGGCCTCCTGCAGACAGAAACTATCACTCCTCCTCTCTTATCCATTTCCTGTGCCAGAAGTCCAGTGCTGTTTCGAAGAACTTTGAAGTGTCGTCCCTGCCATATTCAGATCATAGAATCATAGAACCCCTACAGTGTAGAAGGAGGCCATTCGGCCCATCGAGTCTGCACCAACCCTCTGAAAGAGCACCCTACCTATGCCCAGCCCCCACCCTATCCCTGTAACCCCACCTAACCTGCACATCATTGGATGCTATGGGACAATTTAGCATGGCCAATCCACCTAACCAGCACATCTTTGGACTGTGGCAGGAAACCGGAGCACCCAGAGAAAACCCGCACAGACATGGACAGATGTGCAAACTCCCCACAGACAGTCTCCCAGGGGTGGAAATGTACCCAGGTCCCCAGCGCTGTGAGGCAGCAGTGCTGACCACTGTGCCATTGTGCCGCCATATTGGACCACTTTTGTGTCCTTCCCAGGACACGTTCACCTTGAGAGTGGCTTCCAGCATGTACTCCAGTAAAAATGCAACAGTCCTTTTAGAGGTGGTGCAAACTGGCTCTTATGGTAGGTATTCGCAATTCCAACCCCCCGCCGCCCCTTTTGGGGTAAACGTAACAACATAAACAACATAAAATGTCATTTTTTTTTAGTTTTAAGAAAGGCAATAGAAAGAAATTTGGAAGTGCTCAACCTCTGTTTACAGCTGTTCTGAGAGTTGTTTATAAATTACTAACAGTTTATACCAGACTCTTTCAGAATGTTAACATTTAGGTCATACTTCATATTGTAATGTGTGTCGAATCATATTGAAACATCTATATCATTAAAAGTCTTGCTTCTGTTATCTGTCCCTCTGTGTGGGAAATTCATCTACTGGTGGAAGGAAAGTCCTGATTAACTCGTGAATTGAAGGAACAACATGGAGAATTTTCAGTGAATTCAATGGCATTAAAATTGGATGGGTCTACAATGGATGGGCATCTGCTCACCGTGGCATCACCTAGGTGGCATTATTTTGCCCCAGTGAATTTCAAACCATTATCCATTAAATAGACCATACAGACACATTTGAATTTTGCATTGATCAAAATATTTCAAAGACCACTATCTGCAAAAGGATTATTTGATTTGAAAAAAAAAGGCCAATCATTGAAAGACTGAATGAGCAAGCAGCATTCACCTCAAAAACACACCAATCAAACTGCTGAAAAATACTTGGCACACCTCTGAGTGGTCTTGTTGATTCCAACCGCCTTGCTGTGTGGAGCTTTTAATATATTCACTCTCATCCTGCCCTAACAAACCTAGTCATGACATTATCCAATTAAACTTACTCAATCCACATTCAATGTCAATACAATTTTTGATGGCATGATTAAGCCAACTCCTCCTCATGAGTGTTAGGCTTGCCCTTGCTCCATTCCCTCAGCTAGAATGCTTTCGCTCTCTTTCTCGTACTTTTCATGCATGTGTACCTCTAGCCCTTCCTCGGACAGATTTAGCTCTTCGGGTACGATTTAAACTAAAAGTTTCGAAAGGTGGGATTCTTCGGACGCGCCCACCTGGTGACTGAAAATTCTCGCCCCCAGGACTATGGACCCTTACATGGTCCATGGCCCCTCTGTCGCGATCTTGCGGAGGGCGCGGCCAAAGACTCCAGCCCTAAGTGTCATTTCAGGCGTGTTTGGCTGGGAGTTTCCCACCACTTTCTGAAACCCCCTTTAGTTGCTTTCTTGGGCCCTGGGGACTTTCTCCCTGGGCTAGCCCACACTTTGAATTTTTCCGTTATTGGGCAGCTGAACTCGTTGGTCAGACCGGCACTTCAGAGATCAGGCCACCATTTTGATAGGGTGTCCCAATCTCTAAGTGAGAGTCCCCAACCTCCCACCACAGGTAATGTCACTTCCCACACACATGGCCACTACCACACACTACCCTGCCAAGTGAGGACACCCTGCTATGTGGTCGCTGAGGGCCCTCATTTTCAAGCCTTCCCATACACTCTTTAGGGTCCCCCACACTTCTGGAGGCCTCTTCATACCTGCCCTTCACCCCAACCCTTCATATCTCCCCATCCCTCATTTCATTGGCATGGCCTGCCTCAGGCCCTAAAGCTTGGCAGCGCCACCCTGGCATGCAAGCACCTTGCACTGCCACCCTGCCACTGCAAAGGTGGCAGTGCCAAGATGTAAGCCTGGCAGTGCCAAGGCACCCATGTTCTGGGGAGAGCCATGTGCCGCCATGCCCTGTCCCTGACCACCCAGGGGCCTCCAATTGCCTGGGAGACCCCCCAGGTGCCATTCGGCCTGGCCCACTTTGCTTGGACCAGTGCTAATTGGCACCCAGTTGGGGTCTCCCTGGGGAGGCCAATAAATGTCTGGAGACAGTTAGATCTGATGTCAGCATGGTTAAGTGGGTTAATTGTCAGACCAGACCTCACATGGCTCAACGGTTGTCGGGAAGCCCGGGGGAGACCTCTCCTGGAATCGACCGGCCATGTCGCGCTCCAATTCCAGCAGAAGGTGACTGATATATCACACCCTACATATGTGCTTATCAGTAATTATTCTGATGATACAGCTTTTTTTTTTAAAAAATTGTCAAAAACTTAATTGGACAAGGTGAAAATGTTTGTGTCTTTTAGAGATGCCGAATCTATCATCTCCCCTTTAAATCTGCACTTCATTATGTTCATTTTTTGACCTTGTGCAGCGCAATTGTTATCTTCCAAATGTACTCCAACAACTTGCATTTCTATAGTGATCTTGAAGGACAACTCGGAGCATGTTACACACAGGACCCAAAGCAGAAGGCGGGTGGAGGAATTGAAGAGTTATTTGGGACTGAATGTCCAGGGAAAGATAATAGTTTTAGAGTGTGTCGAAAATGGAGAATCATGCAGGAAACAAGAAGTAGAGAGGAAAAGTGAAAAGGGAGATAAGAGGAGCAAAGTGATGGTATGGAAATAGATATTGGCAGGAAAAGAATTGCCAGAAGAGTGGTGAGGCCAATTATGGACCAAAAAGAAGAAGAATTGATGGAAGCTAAAGGCATGGCTGAGGAGCTAAAGGTAAGTCCTTTGCTTTGGTTTAAAGAGGTAGAGACTTGGCTGAAGAATAAAATAATAATATTTTTTGGTGTCACAAGTAGGCTTACATTAACACTGCAATGAAGTTCCTGTGAAAAACCCCTAGTCACCACACTCTGGCGCCTGTTCGGGTACACAGAGGGAGAATTCAGAATGTCCAATTCACCGAACAAGCATGTCTTTCGGGACTTGTGGGAGGAAACCCACGCAGCCACGGGGAGAATGTGCAGACTCCACACAGACAGTTGACCCAGCCGGGAATCGAACCCTGGTCGCTGGAGCTGTGGAGCAACAGTGCTAACCACTGTGCTACTGTGCCGCCCTACTGCTATTGGCAGGATTGCAAATGAGGTAAAAAGAGAAATAGGGAATTCTCAAAAGGCCGGCAGTAGTTAATGCTGATAGGTCACCAGTTTTGGGTCGAGTGCATCTTAGGCTGCAGAGGAAAGTATGAGTAGAATTGTAGAAATGTGGCCATATTCTTCCAATCTTCCTTTGGCAGAGCGATGAAGTGAAAGGACGAGGGATACAACCTTCTTCAGAAAGAGACACAGGATAAACCTGGCAATTACTGGCCAGTCTATTTAATGGTGGTGTTGAGAATGCTTTTGGAAACAGAAATCTGGGGAAAATTAAGGGCCCCTTGTACAAATATGGACTGCTAAAGGGGAGCCAGCATAAATTTATTTGTGGCAAGCTGTGTTTGATTTTGTATGATTGAGTTTATTTAATGAGGTAACAGAGAACATGATGAGAGCCGAGAAGTTGACATTTGGAATATGGAATTTCAGAAGGTGTTTGAAAAAGTATGACATAATGGTCAAGATGTTGCAGCCATGGTGTCGGCGAAATGTCACCATTACTTCTCTGAAACGGAGAGCAACATCTGGAATCTGCAAATGATCGTATAAATCCAGAAGTTGCTGTGAGCAATTCTCTACTTTCCCAAGGGGTGCACCGTTGAAATACCTTTTAGACAGCAATTAATTAGAAATCGCTGATGTGCTGAGAACTTGCCCTTTTATGTTAATACTCTCACGGTAAAAATTGAAACTTCCTAAATGATGTGCACGTGGATTATTAATGGTGTGCTGAGCTCACATTTGCTGAAAAAAACACTCTTGACACTATTTATGGAATGTAATATTTCCACACATTTTTTTTAAAGGGTTGTTTAAGATTTCAACTTCTGGCTTAATTCCAAAATCATTCATTTTGCGGTCTGTAAAATGTAATTAAAGAGTAATCAGGGCATTTTACATCCTGATTTGTTGTCGAGGAGAATACTTCAATGTGATTGACCAGCTTGATGACATCACTGCTGTTGAATGGATGCCAGGTATTGTAACCCCAATGGAGGTCCCGGGATCAGGGCAATACGGTTTCCTCTGACCTCCCTGCAATATGAACTTCCCCTTTAAGGGGGAACAGGACTTCCCCTTTAAGGGAATGAGGCTTTCCCTTTACAAGGAGAGCCCCAGGTGTATAAAAACACCGGCCTAGATGCAGGTCGGAGAAAGAGACCCTTAGGGAAGTGGAGGAGTATTGGAATTGTATTGAAATAAACCTTGTTCATGATATCTACTATCGCCTATACATTCTACTTAGCGCGAATTCAACGTCAGGAAAGGGGAGATCCCAAAAGATGAGCTATTAAGCTCATTAGCAAAATTGAAGTCACGAGTCAGTAGCAGCATGGATACAAAACTGATGAGGGGATGAATGTTTTTGTGGTGAATTAATGTTTTACGGACTGGAAGGATGTACGTGGTGGAGTTCCAAATTGTTTGATTCTAGACCAAGTGATCTACCTCCCTTCTGTAATCTGATTTGTCGTTGTTTGAGATACGACCCACCACAGTCGTATCTTTCACAAACTTATAGATTGAGTTGGAGTTAAATCTTGCCACACAGTGGTGTGTGTGTATAGGGAGTACAGTAGAGGACTGAGCGCACATCATTGCGGGGCCCTGGTGTTGAGGACTGTTGTGGAGGAGGTGCTGTTGCCTATCCTGGCAGATTGCGGTCTGTTGGTGAGGAAGTCATGGGGCTAAAACTTGAATAGCCCCAGGTTTTGAGTATAGAGGTCACTACTCCTGAACTGCTTGTGCCCATGAAGATCAAATGGATAAACTTGTAAAATTTGTGTACCTATTTCCTCTTCATGATTGTGGCAATAAGCAGTTAGCTTCCAGTGGTTCTGTCTGCTCCTGATATCTTCTGGTGAGCTTTTCAAACAGCAGGTGGTCCTGGTAGGATTGTTTGCAGACCACATGGTCCAGGCAGCCTGCTTTTACCTAAAGGCAGGCCATCTCGCAAAGGGAATTTGCACAAAAAAAATCCTGCTATGCAAATGTTTACAAAAGGAAGACCCAACCAGAAGATCCGTAGTAACGGATGTGGTACTGAAGATATCATTGGCGGAAGTGAATATGAGGACAGACACCATGATCCTTCACGAGGGCCAGGCAACCTGCAAGGTTCCCCCTCCATGAAGAGAGTGGGAACAGATGGTCAGAGAGCTGAACTCCAAAGACTGGGCCTAAGGACTTGGCAGCAACACCACGAAGAGTGGATGGTCAATGTCAGTAGCATGATGTATCCTATTCACCACACTATCTGCTCCAGGGTCCCAGGTTTGATTCCCGCTTGGGTCACTGTCTGTGAGGAGTCTACACGTTCTCCCCGTGTCTGCATGGATTTCCTCCGGGTGCTCCGGTTTCCTCCCACAAGTCGCGAAAGACGTGCTGTTAGGTGTACTCAGTGTACCCGAACAGGGGCCACAGTGTGGTGACTAGGGTCTTTTCACAGTAACTTCATTGCAATGTTAATGTAAGCCTACTTGTGACAATAAAGATTATTTTTCTTCATTAAAAAATATCAGCCTGCCATGCTGCTCAATATACCGTACCTCTACCACTTAGCCAGCAACACTACCTGGCAATTGGCATTCAGGCCTAATGCCCAGAGACACATCGCACACACATACACCCACCAATGTTGCCAGCCTTACGTCCACCTCGCTCAGCTTTTACGTACTCCCAGCTATTCAGCTATGGCATGCAAATTACCCAAACAATATGCTACACAATCATTGACACTACGGCCTCCCTCTTGCAAAGATAAGGTGGCAAAAAACGTAAGGGGGTACATTTTCTGGTCCCGCCCGCTGTGGGAATCATCATGAGTGGGATGGACAATTCGATGGACCAAGGAAAGGTCCTTTGACTTTGGGCGGGAATTTCTAGTCTTGGGGTGGGCCCCAGCAGAAATCTCTGCCAAAGGGAGTGGATCAGAACCCAGTGCCGAACAAGGATAATTGCATCCCCTGACTTCTAAAGAGGAAATGGTTCTCTGTATCATATTGCTATTTGTAACTAACGGGACCTGTAGCATTACTGATAACATTCAGGATGATGGCAGATTACGACCTCATGATGCTTCTGAATCCCAGCTCACCCTCATCCTGCTACCTGGCATAATGAGCAATCTGCTGATGGTGCGATGAAGGACCTCTTGATTCCTGCCTCAACAACCTTCCTAAACACATACCTTCCCCTTCTGAATACCTACTCCTCAGACAAGCAAGAACTGCCAAAACCTGACGCCGAAAAAAATGCAGGGGAAAATGAACTTGGGGGGAGAAAAAATTAGGATGTGACAAACTGGATTTCTTTTGAAAGAGCCAAGACATTCAATGTGCCAAATGGCCTCCATCTGTACTGAGCTATTCCATAATTCTGTTACTGAGGTGAGCTTAGACGTAGATGTTGCTTTATTTAATTTCAGTGACAAAACTCCAGAAAGCAGGGGCATGGTGAGATGAGGATTGTTGAAGGGGCAACATGGGGAGTGGGGTGAAAGCTGGTGCCAATAAAGCAGAAGACTTGTGGGGAAATATCCTGCTGGAAGAGTTCACATAGATAGTTTGGAGGTGAGGACAAGGATAACAAAATCAATTTGACTAGGGCAAGTTAAACCAATGAGGCTTGGCAAAGATAGAATTCACACAGTTTGGTGCAGAAGTAGACACAGGTTACGGAGGTCTTGAAGTTTATGGAGGAGGTCAGCATGGAAAAGGGATGGACAAGGAGCACGTCTATAAATTTTAAGAATAAAAAGGAAAATCTAAAGCGTTCTGAAGCATTTTTGACGTAATTAAATTTTGCCTTCTAACGATATGTTAGGAGCTCCCCTCGTGGCTTACGTGAAGAATGTGCACTGATAAGTGTGGTACAAAATCATCTGGAGTAAAAATCCTTCATCTTTGCTGAACTAACTGATCTCAGCCAGGAAGCAGTTGGGACACCATTAGGTCAGAGTTGTCTGGAATTCTCATTCTCAATTCTGACCCAGTTGCCACAGATGGAAATCACAATAGGCCAGTATTGGGCTCGTTTATGATGCTCTTCATGGCTGAATAACCTGTTGGCGCTCACTGAATGGACTTGCGCATCTGAAGCAGGGTAACTCTACTGGGACCCATAACCATATTTCACACCTTCATAGGAGGAGAAAAAAACATTGGTTCAAATTGTTCAAAGAAAATAACTTGCAAACTTGCATATGGTAAATAAATAATTTGACATTTGTGTGAGTCTGTCCGTTTTGTCAGAGGAACATGTGACTGCAGTGAGTTTTTACACTTCTCCAGTCTGAGTCCATTCCTTTTAAGATTCAAAGCAAAATCAGTGCTTAAGTTAAACAATAATTCACTATCATTTCTTTCTAATATGTTGAAGTGTTAGTACAGTAGTTCTCAGATCCCTCTAATGTGAAATTTTAACAGTCAAATTTAAGTTTTTTTTTGCCCAGTGTTGTTGTCTAAAATGTATACGTGGAGTGTTTGAATATTGCATTTCAAGAGAACCTGTATCTAATTATTATATTCAAGAATTGTGGAAATAAGTACACAAATAGTAAACAGACAGTGCAAAAGGCATAATAGCTTTAAACTGAACAGCCAAGGAAAACATGCTGTACTTTTTCCGAGGTGACTGGCTCCCAAATTTCCCTTCTCCTTCTCCAGTAATTATATGGAAATTCTACATGGTTTATTAGTTTAAAAAATTGACAAACAGAAGGGGTAGAAGTAAGAACTGGTAAACCCACTCCACATAGGTCAAATTGCTAGTTCCTTTTGAAAAATAATATTCCAAGTGGCTTGTAAAGGAATTTATTTGCTCTGCACAGACGTTTAGCAGAGGGGGAAAATAATCACAAACTGATACCTCTGATAATCACACTCAGAAAGGATTAAAGCATGATCTAGATCTTACCACCCACCAGTCTGTCTAGGTTAGCCACGACGTTCAATTTTAAACCTATGGTGATTGTCTTTTTCAAATAATTTGCTTACTTTGGCACCTATTGAGTTCCTACTTGCTGCTATTTTACATTTCAAAATTAGATTCTGTTGAAGCATATTTATTTGAATAATGATTTTGACCCCTTTTCCACCCCTCTGCAGTATCTCACTCCACTGACACGATTCTTTTGCTGCCTTCATTAATTTAGCAGGCTATATATGTGCCAAAGTTTCAGAGAGAAGTCTGCTTACTGTATTTGTGCTGAGATAATCTGGCATTCTTCACGTCTGACACCAATGAAATGTTAGCTGAAACGATCCTGAATTTTGTTCTCCAAATTGCCTTGGTCGTCTCTCTTTGTGTGCTAACCAAATACATTTAAATCCTTGAACGATACAATCAGAGGATTAAAGGTTTTTCTCCTCCTCTGTCTCTATTTTGGACAACTGCTGTAGTAAAAACAGCTCAAGGCACATAAATAATGCCTCCTGTTCATTTTAATAACATTTTTTAAACTCAGGAGAACAAATTAACGTATGGCTGAATTAAACCAGTAATTTATTTAAATCATTTAGCAAATAGGCATTTTGAGAAGTGCAGGAAGGAATCAGAGTGCTGTGCATTGTGAGAAATAACTTACTTGAGGCTAGCTAGTCGTCTGCATGTATGTTCTGCCATTCAAATTTTGGTATAAAATTATTGACCCAGATAATAATTCAGCAAAGCTTATTTTTTATTATATCTCATTTTAATATTATGTCCAGCATTTCAAGTTAATCCTGTGCGTATGTGTGTTTTATAGATTTTAATAGTATATGCTGCTCATGTTATTTAATGTGATATATTTTGGACTGTTTCTTTTCACATTAATTGAAAGCTGATGTACACTTTGTTCTCGGCCATTTCCCTGAACACTATCATATTTTACTATCTCCTTTCTTCATAATGTGAAGACGATCTTAATTGCTATGTTAGAATTTTGTCTGTGATGTGCTTTGTTGAATGAGGCTCTCCTCTTCAGTTAGCGAATGCATGTCATTATGTTCTATAGCTTGATGCAATGGGACAGCCGTTGACATTATCAGTGTGTGTATGTATGTGTGTGTGTGAAGGGTGCGTGCAAAAAAAACTGGAGGGATTAGCAAGCGACATGTGAGTGTGCAGATGCAATTAAGAAGATTCCTGACTTCTTGTCGGGAATTATTATGAATAATCCTAGGCAAGTTCCCTATACCAGAATCTTAAGTTAAACCTTTAATTATAAGACATCACGGACGTTTAACGACTTTTTTTAAGACTTCTGGTAATTTAATCTTTGTGTCAGTCAAATGTGCAAAGACAGCATGTTTAACATTTCAGTGGATTTATTGTTTTACACCATTTTGCATTGCCCCAAGCCAAGAATTAAATCTTCATTTTTCGTAGAACCAGTTTAAAAGCTGCGGGGTAACTTAACAATTTTACTCACCAGCTTTCATCACTTGTCTGTACTTATTTGTTGCTGTTTTATGGGTAATTTTTGCTCAGATCTGTTGTGCATATATCAAGTAATATTTTTAATACACTGAGAGCTTTTTTAATGTCATCATGTGTTTCTTTTATGTTTGTCAAAAAGCCACTTATGTTTCTGTAGGTGCCAGGACCTGACCCTTTCAGTTGGCTGTTCTGCTTTCAAAGCAGAAGGAATTGGTTTAATAATTTCAGCAGAAGAATCAGGCACACCCTCCAGTCAGTATTCATTCGGTTGCACTCTTGCAGTTCTGCTTAACAGATCTCACACAATATCCAACAAGTAGCTAATTTAAGAGTGCTGCTACGTTCCCTCTCTTACGTCCTGAGGGCTGATTAATATCTCTGGTGAGTCTCAAACTAGTGCCAACAACTGAGTTGTCCCATACATTCTGTATATAGCAACATGGGTTGTGCCAGGTCCCTGATTTCTCATGTGAAACATAGCTTCGCCAAGTCTCTTCTCATACCCAAGGACCAATAAGAGATCTCTTCTGTCTGGATAACTCAAGAACTCTGTAGTGTCAGCTGCTAAATCATTCTCAATTCGAAGTCTCATGCCCATTAATGTCTTGACCTTATAAAATTATTCAGTTAATGGAAGATATAGATGTGACCATGGTTTCAAGTCACAGCTCTGCTTAACTCTTGTGCTGCATTCATCTTCATTGCTCCTCCTTAATAAGTTTATTCCTCCAAATAAGGATTCCTTCACTGAGTGCTTTGAGACATCATATAAAAAGGACTTAAATGTATTTTATGGGGCACAGTCACATTTTTCAACAATAATCAGTGCACGGCTGTTATGCAGCAGATAGAATGTGTCTCAAAAGGCAGTTTCTTTGAGTCTTTCCCTTACGTGTGCATTTTTCCTCAGTATTAATGAAAGTCTGTTGCAAAATGACAAGAGTCAGTGGCCCATATCTTCCTGGCCGTGTTAACTGCAATAACTAATTCTCCAGGATTATTTGCAGCTGCTTAGGAAATGACTGGGCCGGTCTCTGCTGAAGGTGGTGGGGTGGTGAGGGGGAAGAGGGAGGGGGGACGGTTATGGTCAACTAGGTGGAATAAGGTTATTGGACAGTTCACTCAAATTATCAAACCGTCTCACGATTTCCTAGTCTCGAAAGTGTGAGCAGAATTAACTGTAAACTTTATTTCCGGAGTTTATCCAGTAGATGGATGAGCTGAACAGACCAAGAAGGATCAAGGTTCTGTCCCAGGTCTGCACTGAGTTACATGTTCCTAGACAACATACCTTGGTACTCTTGTAATTGAAAGAGATTCTGCGCCAAGGAAATTATTCCTGCTCCCGATTAACAGCAGTAATTCTTGCTAAAACCGCATCTGACTAGGTTGGATAATGAGAGGATCAGTGTTGCCTGTGATGTTGTCTTTCATGCTCTGCAACCCCTCGGCCCCCCACCAAACACACACCCATGATCCACGATTCTATAAGTGGCAACCAAGAGGCGGCTAGATATAGTACTTGGGGAGAATGGGATCAAAGGCTATGGGGAGAAAGCAGGATTAGGCTATTGAGTTGGATGATCAGCCATGATCGTGGTGAATGACGGAGCAGGTTCAAAGGGCCAAAAGGCCTCCTCCTGCTCCTATATTCTATGTATCTATGCATCTATGTAACCGTTAATGTCAAGGCTGATATACTAATACCAGCCACTGGCTGATCAGGTGTGCCATACCCTCAATAAGAATCAAACACCTTAAAGAAGGGATTAAGTTGTCAAGAACAAAAAGAAAAAAAAAGTACAGTTTTAGGTTTATATTGGCAAATTCTCCTACAACTTTGGAAACATAAATTAGCCTAGTACTGACTGGGTAGCCACTTGAAGCCTGCCTTCCAACTACACAATGGATGAAACCAGGGTTGCAGTGAAGAATTTAGTTGCAACCTAATATTTACTCGCCCTCCTCTCTGTTACTACTCATGATAAATGAGATGCCATTTTAACATATGAATCTGTTGATTACCAGAAGTGCAGCAAAATACAATCTATGGTTTGTTTACCGATTTAGAGGCAAGGGGCGAAGTTGAGAAAACTCCACAGATATTATGAAATGACAGGCGGGACCCCATTTCCAATCGATCCAATTTTTGCTGGTTGGGAAGGGGGTGTTGCGTGGCACATGCAGGAAGAAAACCCAAACTCAACACAGCCGTCTGAACCCAGTTCTAAGTTCAAACAGACGATTTTTTAGCTGGTTCAATAGCCTTAAACTGCAATATGGCAGTCATGACTTGAGAGCTAGAGTGGAATAAACAATGGGCGAGATTCTCCAACCTCCCTGCCACGTGTTTCTCGGTGGCAGGAGGTGGCATGCTGTTTGCTGGTGGCGGGGCTCTCTGCGCCTGCCGCTGTCAATGGGAATTCCCATTGAACTCACCCCACACCACTGGGAGACCCATGGACGGGGGTGCACTGCCTGCGGGACCAGAGAATCCTGCCGCCAGCCAATGGCTGGAGTATTCCAGCCAATGTTTAGCTCCCTAAATTTTGACTCCACTGAAATTTCATCTACTGATCATTAAAGCAATGAGCCCTAAAGTTGTATTTTTGCATAAAATAAATGCCTTTTGATATTATTAATTATTAAGCTGAATCTTTCTTGTGAATTGCTATTTGGAAAGAGAGAAATCATGTCATTCTCTGCCAAATCGGGGCGTTTTTAGCACAATTGTGACTTACTAACAAATAATTTTTTTTGTGAAGCACACTGATAATGTTCTTGACATTAGTTGTCTTCTTAAATAATATGAATATTTGAGTTGCATTTTGTTTCTTTGATTACTGTCATACTTCAATAAAAGTGGTTTAATGAAAATGGAGCTGATTAAATTCTTTCACAGGCACTTATTTGCTGGTTTCTGCCCATAAAATAGTTGGTGCTGAGGAAAGGGTCAGCCATTTGCTTTGTAGTTATGTGTGCTAAGGTTAACAATTTTAACCTTTTTGGTTATTATAGTGATTTGAGTGCATGTTGTATTAAACACTGAACTCAATAAAGGGTTTTACAAGGCTACCTTGTTTTTGAACTTTTGAAAAGCAAATCAAGAGCTGACAAAATAGGCTTTTCCCTTTTTGGAACATTTTCATTCCTCATTAACACGGCATGATTATCAGAAAGTGCAGTAATGTGAGCACCTAACTCTGATTATTGCAAGTATTCAATACGAAAGCATAAAATATGAGAGAACAATCTCCCATTTGGAAGGGATTTGGCAGCACATCAGTGTCAAGTGAAATTTAGGATGAGCTGGAGACATTTCAAACACACGTGTTTGGATAATACAGAAAATTACTTCCTATACAGTAAACTCTGAAAATGTTTAGTTTAATGTCCCGGTCACACTGTCTGTGATCTCCTTGTTATATGGTCAAAAAACCTGTTTCCTATCACACACTGCAAGAGAACTTGACAGTCTGTGTTGCCCGACTTTGGCAACCAGCAATTAATAGCGGGGTCTCATAACACAAGGAAGTGGCGCTGTGATGTTTATATTCAGTAATAAACACAGTCAAGAGTCTGGCACGATTATCTGCAATGGTCAGCACTGCGCTGAAAAGCTGGGTGCCTGCTGCCTGATTCTGGATGCTCTTTCCCTTTCTGAGAGTTTTGGAAAGTGAAACCTCTAAAGTGCTTTGCGTTTGGGTATGGGGGCAAACATTTCGAGTATAAATATTTGTGGAAGCAGACTCTCTCACACTTGCTTTGTTAATGAGGTTAACCGTGACATTCTTCATGCAATGAAATTTGATTCAGTGAACTCTTTCTTTTGGAACAAAGCTGCGTTTGGCAGAAGCCAGTTCACTCTACTTCATCACAGCAGGAGCAATAAAACTCCTGCAGACTTTAGCACAGGGAAGCATCAATGAACATAAATACGTTTTAGACCTGCCAGTTAAATGAGACATTCAGTTAGTAAAGAAATGCACCATTTTTGTAATTTCAATGCTTTGACATTACGCCATAGATCAATCAGTGTTTCTGGGTTGCATTGGGAACAACTAACCAATAGAAGTAATATAGTTTATATATAGTACATAATATATATATTGTAGTAATATATATACAGAAACACAAATGGAAATATTAAGATTGTTTCATAAAATAGATTTGACATTTATCATTACACACAACCCTTTTACTTCTCCAAATTTCAGCAGAAGACAAAGGAATTGGCTTCAAAGTAAAGGAAAATCCACAGTGGTATAAAGTGGTTGACTGACTGACTGCCCCCTGTTCGCACCAGGCAGGAATGCTTCAGATAGATAACAGAGGTATGTGGCTTCAAAATCTTTAGCATTCTCCGCTGCCTCATTCAAGTCCATTCTTCTTGGATGATGATGGTATCATATGGATGGCATAATATCTGCTCCTTATTCTATCTGCAATATAAACTTTGGTCTCCTACTGTAACGTTGGCTGACTTTCCCCAAACACACCTTCTTTTCTACCTGAGACGCGTTGAAGACAATTCTAACAGCCTGATTGGCGCCCTGCATGAAATCAAGCTAACTTGGAAAGAACAGAGTTGGACCCTGGTTTCTATAAAACCAGTGTCCTAAGTGTATTTGCCAAATGTTATATCAAAGAGATTGATGACCTTGACATAATTAAATTTTCAAGGCTCAATAAATTAATAAAGCATATGGGAGGAATGGGCAAGGATTTGGTTGGGCCTTGGGTGACACTGACACTAAGAGGGTAGAGATGAACTGAATTGGGATTGGTTTATTATCGGCACAAGCAATGTTTGGTGTGAGGATATCTATTCCAACGTATGTACCGCCCAATCCCAGCAGGCATGGTGTACACCTAATTGTCCAGGCTGGGAGTTGCAATTAGAATCTCCAAAGTCCAGTTATTGTTGAGGGTGGGCTGAAGTGATCGCCTTTGTAAATGTGCCACTGAATTCCTTGAGCGCTCATTCTTAGGGAGAAGATAATCCCAACAACTTCCCCAACCCACACCCCATACCCACAATATAAATATCATTTTACCCAACTTTCTGATGACTGTAGAACGAGTTTTTGTTACCATCACGAACGACGGTTCAAGTGACAACATCATTGGTGGCATGGTGACACAGTGGTTAGCACTGCTGCCTCATGCACCAGGGACCCGGGTACAATTCCAACCTTGGATATAGAGTTTGCAAGTTCTCCCCGTGTCTACGCCAATTTCTTCCAGGCGCTCCAGTTTCCTCCCCACAGTTCAAATATGTGCAGTTTCGAGGTTACCGGAATAGAGCCAGGGAATGGGCCTAGGTTAAGGTGTTCTTTCGGAGGGCTGTTGCAGACTTGATTGGCTTCTGCACTGTGGGGATTCTATGATTCTATGATCATTCCATGCCAACAGTGATTTGGTTTTCTCAAGCAAGCAGTCAGAGTGAATGATGTGGCAAAGGGATCGGGGTGGAATTGATTACTATCTGCAGCATTTGTTACTGCAGCTTTTGTAATGTGGTTTTAGTTATTTTTGCTATGTTTGGCCTGACAAAAGTAGAATGACATGTCAGAGGCAGCTATCAAATGTGATTAATTCAATAAGTGATTCTGACTACTCAAGAGTACAGTTGTGCATAACGTGGTCATCCTCATGAATGTATTTGGCTGAAAGATTCTACAAATTCATCAACTTGAGTAAGATTTTCAATATGGTAGCCAGAAGCTTGGGGAAGTTTGGTTTAACTGATGAAATAGAAACCCTGATAAAAATTGCACAGAAATACATTGATAAAAAGCACAGAAACAGGCTATTCACGTTAACTTGTCTTTGCTGGTGTTTATGCTCCCCATGTTAGTCTCCCCCCATTATATCTGCCTCATCTCAACTTTTCAAGCTGATCTTTCTGTTTCCTTTCCTCTCACGTACTCTTCCAGTTTCCTATTGAAAACATCTTTCCTCGAGGAACCTTCAGCATTTTCTGTGGTTTCATGTTGCTCATTTTAATTACTTAAGAAAAGAAAACCCTCCTTATTCCTTTGTGAGAAACTATCTTGAATTTATTGCCCTAGTTTTGATTTTACGCAAGTGGAAATATTCTCTCCATATCCACGCTGTCCACACCATTCTTAATTTTAAAGGCCTATTAAGCCAAAAGACTAAAAGTCTTAACCTGCTCAATCTTTCCCTTAGGGTATAATCTCTCTGTTCTACTACCATCTTTGTAAGTCTTTTTTTGCACTTTCTCTTGTCCTTCCATGTTCATTTACAGAATGGAGAACAGAATTGTGCACAACACTCTTAAGTGTGACCTGACCAGAATTCCATACATGTTTAATGTAACTTCACCACTTTGGACCGTATTGACAAAGAGACATCCAGACTCGAAACATTAGCTCCATTCCCTCTCCACAGATGCTGTCAGACCTGCTGAGATTGTCCAGTATTTTCTATTTTTGTTTCAGATTACAGCATCCGCAGTAATTTGCTTTCGCCATTTTGGAATTGTACTCCTTTAAAGATGAATGAGTACTTTGTTCGCATTTTTAAATGCATTGATGACCTGTGATGCTGCTTGTAATGATTTATTTACCCATATCCCTAAGCCCCTTTGCTGTCTATTGCTGTCGAGTTTCTTATTTTCTGAGTTGTTTCTATTTTTTCCAACCAATGTGCACCATCTTGCATTTATCAATGATTTTTAAAATAAATTTAGATTAGCCAATTACTTTTCTTTTCCAATTAAGGGGCAATTTAGTGTGGCCAATCCACCTATTCTTTGGGTTGTGGGGGTGAAACCCACGTAGACATGGGGAGAATGTGGAAACTCCACATGGACAGTGACCCAGGGCCAGGATTCGAACCCGGGTCCTCAGCGTCGCAGTCCCAATGCTAACCACTGCACCACATGCCGCCCCGCATTTATCAATGTTAAAATTAATTTCCCACTTAATTGGTCAGCATTCAAATTTTCTGGTGTCGTCCTGTATTACGTTGCATTTTTCTCAACATTATCTTTAGAGACATAGAGGTCTACAGCACGGAAAAGGCACTTCAGCCTATTACATCTGCGCTGGTCAGAAACAACCACCTCTCTATTCTAATCTAATTTTCCAGCACTTGGCCCATAGCCTTGTATGCATGGCATCGCAAGTGCACATCTAAGTACTATGTAAATGTTATGAGAGCTTCTGCCTCTTTCAGGGAGTCCCTTTCAGACTGTAAGGTCCAGACTCCCACCACCCTCTCTCTTCATAACTAAAATTCCCCAGCCCAGGTAACATCCTGGTAAATCTCCTCTGCACCTTTTCCAGGACTGTCACACCCTTCCTATGATGTGGATTCCAGAACTGCGCACAATGCTCTAGCTGTGGCCTAAAGAACATTTTATACAGTTCCAGCATAACCTCCCTTCTCTTAAAATCTATGCCTCGGCTAATAAAGGCAAGTAAGTATACCATGTGCCTTCTTAACCACTTTATCCACCTGCCCTGCTACCTTAAGAGACCGGTGTACATGCATACCAAGGTCCCTCTGACCCTCAGTGCTTCCCAGGGCCCTGCCATTCACCATGTATTCCTTTGCCTTGTTTGTCTTTCCCAGTGCTTCAGCTCACACTTATCTGGATTTGAATTCCATTAACCACTGATCAGCCCATCTGAACAGTTTGATATAATTTGTGAATTTTGTATTGATTTACTTGTTCCATATCCAAATCATTCATGTAAACTATGATTAACAATGGTCCCAATACTGATGCTTGTGAATCACAGTTTTTTACGTTCCTCTGATCTAATTAGCCTTTATTCTTGGCTCTCTGCTTTCTGTTTCTTTTACAAGATTATTGTACCATTTGCCCCTGACTCCACATGCTCTAACCATTCTCCTGTCTACTGTGTGATACGTTTTCAAGGGGCTTTTTGAAAATCTATGTACATGCCATTACCCTTTTATACTTTTACACCTTTATTATTACCCCTTCAAAAAGTTCTCTCATGTTAGCCATAGCCTTTTGGAATACATCAGATCTATTTTTTAAATTAGATTTTCCATCACTCGTTGCTGCTCTATTACTTCTTTTTATATAGGTTCCAATATCTTTTCTATCACTAACTTGATAGAGTTTTTCGAGGAGGTCACTAAGATGATTGATGCAGGTAGGGCAGTGGATGTTGTCTACATGGACTTCAGTAAGGCCTTTGACAAGGTCCCTCATGGTAGACTAGTACAAAAGGTGAAGTCACACGGGATCAGGGGTGAGCTGGCAAGGTGGATTCAGAACTGGCTAGGCCATAGAAGGCAGAGGGTAGCAATGGAGGGATGCTTTTCTAATTGGAGGGCTGTGACCAGTGGTGTTCCACAGGGATCAGTGCTGGGACCTTTGCTGTTTGTAGTATATATAAATGATTTGGAGGAAAATGTAACTGGTCTGATTAGTAAGTTTGCAGACGACACAAAGGTTGGTGGAATTGCGGATAGCGATGAGGACTGTCTGAGGATACAGCAGGATTTAGATTGTCTGGAGACTTGGGCGGAGAGATGGCAGATGGAGTTTAATCCGGACAAATGTGAGGTAATGCATTTTGGAAGGGCTAATGCAGGTAGGGAATATACAGTGAATGGTAGAACCAGAAACAAAAGAAACAAAGAAACAAAGAAATGTACAGCACAGGAACAGGCCCTTCGGCCCTCCAAGCCCGTGCCGACCATACTGCCCGACTAAACTACAATCTTCTACCCTCAAGAGTATTGAAAGTCAAAGAGATCTAGGAGTACAGGTCCACAGGTCATTGAAAGGGGCAACACAGGTGGAGAAGGTAGTCAAGAAGGCATACGGCATGCTTGCCTTCATTGGACGGGGCATTGAGTATAAGAATTGGCAAGTCATGTTGCAGCTGTATAGAACCTTAGTTAGGCCACACTTGGAGTATAGTGTTCAATTCTGGTCGCCACACTACCAGAAGGATGTGGAGGCTTTAGAGAGGGTGCAGAAGAGATTTACCAGAATGTTGCCTGGTATGGAGGGCATAAGCTATGAGGAGCGATTGAATAAACTCGGTTTGTTCTCTCTGGAACGAAGGAGGTTGAGGGGCGACCTGATAGAGGTCTACAAAATTATGAGGGGCATAGACAGAGTGGATAGTCAGAGGCTTTTCCCCAGGGTAGAGGGGTCAATTACTAGGGGGCATAGGTTTAAGGTGAGAGGGGCAAGGTTTAGAGTAGATGTACGAGGCAAGTTTTTTACGCAGAGGGTAGTGGGTGCCTGGAACTCGCTACCGGAGGAGGTAGTGGAAGCAGGGACGATAGGGACATTTAAGGGGCATCTTGACAAATATATGAATAGGATGGGAATAGAAGGATACGGACCCAGGAAGTGTAGAAGATTGTAGTTTAGTCGGGCAGTATGGTCGGCGCGGGCTTGGAGGGCCGAAGGGCCTGTTCCTGTGCTGTACATTTCTTTGTTCTTTGTTTGTTCTTTGTTGACGTTCAGCAAAATTTTTTTAAATGAATTTACGTGATGTGAGCGTGACTGGCTCGGCCAGCATTCATTGTCTATCCCTAGTTGCCCTTGAGAAGATGGTGGCGAGCTGCCTTCTTGAACCGCTGCAGTCCATGTGGTGTAGCTACACCCACAGTGCTGTTAGGGAGGGAGTTCTAGGATTTTGACCCAGCGACTGTGAAGGAACGGTGATACATTTCCAGGTCAGGATGGTGAGTGACTTGGAGGGGAACATCCAGGTGGTGGTGTTCCCATGTAACTGCTGCCCTTGTTCTTCTAGATGATAGTGGTTGTGGGTTTGGAAGGTGCTGCCTAAGGTGAGTTCCTGCAGTGCATCCTGTAGATTGTATACACTGGTGTCACTGTCCATCGATGCATCAATGGTGGAGGGGTGGATGTTTGTGGAAGGGGTGTCAATCAAGCTTTGTCATGGATGATGTTGAGTTTCTTCATTGTCGTTGGAGCTACACTCGATGAGGCGAGTTGAGAGTATTTCATCATACTCCTGGTTTGTGCCTTGCAGATGGTGGGCAGGCTTTGGGGGAGTCAGAAGGTGAGATACTCATCACAGCATTCTGAGCCTCTGACCTGCTCTTGTAGCCACAGTATTTATATGGCAGGTCCAGTTCAGGTTCTGGTCAATGGTAACGGCCAGGCTGTTGATATTGAGGGATTCAGCAATGACAATGCATGGTTAGATTCTCTCTTGTTGGAGATGGTCATTGCCTGCCACTTGTGTGGCACAAATATTACTTTCCACTTGCCAGCTCAAGCCTGTATATTGCCCAGGTCTTGCTGTATTGGACGTGCACTGCTTCATGGACTCTGAGGAGTCGTGAATGGTGCTGTACATTGTGCAGGCATCAGTTAACTTTTACACTGTTGACCTTATGATGGAAAGAATGTCACTGATAAACAGTTGAAGATGATTAGGCCTGGAATACTACCCCGAAGAACTGAAGAACTCCTGGCAAGATATCCTGGAACTGAAATACCTGATCTCCAGCCACCACAACTATCTCCTTTGTGCCAGGTATGAATCCAACCTATAGTTCTGAAATGTTGTTCTATCTTTTTTAGATTGGAACAAGTGCCCATAAGTCTTCTAGTACTATTCTTTCTTCTCCAGAACTTTTATGTATATAAATTCATGCCTCTTGCTATTTCCTTGCTGGTGTCATTGAATATATATGGCTGTATCTCAACTGGGCCTTGGGTCTTATCCTCCTTTCGTTGTGTTAGCTCCACAATGACGACTCCTTTTCTATCCCAACTGTACAAATATTCTTTTTAACCCTATTCTCTGTTTGTTATCCTCGTCAGTAAAAAGTGAAGCAAAATAGTTGTTCAATACTTCTGCCATTCTCTATCATTACCCGTGAGTTTATTGTACTCACCTTTAGTGACTTTATCCCTGCTTTAATTTTTGTTTTGTTATTTATCTGTCTATAGAACAATAAGTATAATTTCTTTTACTATTCCTTGATAATTCCAATTCACAATTTTTCCTTGCATTCCTGATACTCTCCGAAGCTCGTCATATCTCATACTGTCCTCTTCTCTTTTTGCATCTAAGTTCTTCTTATTTGTCTTTTTCTTTAGATTCAATTCCCCCTTTAGTTCTTTATTTCACATTGCCCCATGATTATCTTGCTTGTGTTTTGACGTTTTATTTTCAGAAAAATGGCATGGTTTGGGAGTTCAAAGAAATACACAAATTGGTTGGGAGAGAGGAAACAAAGAGTAGGGATTAACGGGTCCTTTTCAAATTGACAGGCAGTAACTAGTGGGGTACCACAGGGATCAGTGCTGGGACCCCAGCTATTCCCAATATATATTAATGATTTGGATGAGGGAACAAAATGTATCATCTCAAAGTTTGCAGATGATACCAAGTTAGGTGGGAGGGTGAATTGTAACGAGGATGCAGGGATCCTACAGTATGATCTGGACAGGTTGGACGAGTGGGAAAATCAATGGCAGATGCAGTATAATTTGGATAAGTGTGAGGATATTCACTTTGGAAGCAAAACCAGGAAGGCAGATTACTACCTGAATAGTTGTAAATTGGGAGAGGGGAGTGTGCAGCGTGACCTGGGTGTTCTTGTGCACCAGTCGCTGAAGGTAAGCATGCAGGTGCAGCAGGCGGTAAAGAAGGCTAACAATATGTTGGTCTTCATTGCGCTGCACTTATACAGGGCTTTGGTGAGACCACACCTGGAATATTGTATGCAGTTTTGGTCTCCTTCTCTGAGGAAGGATGTTCTTGCTCTCGAGGGAGGGCAACGAAGGTTTACCAGACTGATTCCAGGGGTGGCGGGATTATCATATGAGGAGAGATTGACGAGGTTGGGATTGTTCTCGCTGGAATTCAGAAGAATGAGGGGGGATCTCATAGAGACTTATAAAATTCGAACAGGACTAGACAGGGTAGATGCAGGGAAGATGTTACCTATGATGGGTGTGTCCAGAACCAGGGGTCACAGTATGAGGATTCAGGGTAAACCATTTCAGACAGATATAAGGAAACATTTCTTCACACAATGAGTGGTGTGCCTGTGGAATTCATTACCACAGGAAGTAGTTGATGCTAAAACTTTGAATATATTCAAGAGGCGGCTAGATATAGCACTTGGGGAGAATGGGATCAAAGTCTATGGGGAGAAAGCAGGATTAGGCTATTGAGTTGCATGATCAGCCATGATCGTGGTGAATGGCAGAGCAGGCTCGAAGGGCCAAAAGGCCTCCTCCTGCTCCTATCTTTTATGTATTTATGTATAAACTGAAATACACATAATCTAGGGATGAAGACAGAGTATGTGAATCATAAATAAATAGTAAACATTGTAGATACTGTAATCCATCAATTTCATACTTCATTTAACCCCTTGATTTCAGCAATTTTGTGCCTCATTCCTATTTGTGCCTCATTCCTATTTCCAACACAAAGAATGTAGACCAAAGGGAAATCTGAGCCAAGACAAGTAATCACAGAGGTGAGGATTGTTGTACTAACTCCAGTAATATATTGTGATATGTAGAAAGCTGACTCTTGGGTTGGACTTCGGCAGGATTTGTTAGTTGAAGGCTTCATAGATGCGGAGCACTCTACCTTTGAGAGCGGAGGAGGGGAATGCAGAAAAAGAGAAGGAAAACTTACACTGCAAATGTCTGTTAATAATCTGGGAGCCCTGACTGAAGACATGGGGTTGCTCGCAAAAGACTTAACCTTGCTCGTAAGGAAGATGCACAAGAGGAAGTGATCGCTCATGGAGAGAAATAGGGAACTGGAAGAACAATTTGAGGATGTGAATAAACAAATATTCGTGAGTGCACTGAGGGATACAGGCTAGGAAGGTCAGATGCTGTGTGCCCAATTATTTGACGTCAATTAGGGTGCTGGAAGCATAATTAAAATACCCACTCCTGGTAATTTTGAATGTCGTCTGCTGGAAATTGTGAGATAATGGAGTTGGATTCAAATGTGGTATCCATCAAGGGTAATAGTCTGTTAATGCTCACTGCCTAGATCTCATGGGGAATGGCCACTTGGATAGCTGTTTGGTCGTGATGCTTGCATCAATGGGACTGCACTTCAGCATAAAAAACATTCTGCATAGAGGAGAGAGATAGACTAGATAGACGTGATTATGTAGACTGAAAGCCCCAATTCCTTTTCCTTTCTGTGCGTAATCAGTGTTGTTTAATTTTAATATGGCTGATGTGTGTTCCCAAATCCCTGTAAGTGAGCGGTCAATTTAAATGTCACCAGCACCAGATTTTCATGGATTTAAACAAGGAGAATTAGTTATTCACATATTCAGCCTGAACAGGTCTATCACTACACCAATCACACAACACCCATCCAAATATGATGCAATCAAAGACAGTAGTGCACTTCTATAAATATTAAACCAAAACAGAATAGTTAGCAGTTTGCACGTCTTTGAGAGTTCAGTGAAGCTGGAAGCCTTTCTCTCTCTGGAATTAAAGTTCAGGTAAATTCAGATGGCTCGGGTCAAATCTGGATTGACTGCAGGATTCCTATGAAGTAAAGACTGTTCAGCAGGTCATGTAGACAGGCCTGATAGCTGTTTCAACCAGGATTTTTTACAGGCAAACTTGGAGCTGTTCAAAACATGTTGGCGGATCCTTTTAAGCCCCACAGGTGTTGAAAAGACAAGATGGCACAGCCTTTCTTTGCAGTTGTGATGTTGTTGTTGATGTTTTGCAGACTGCCAGGCTTTTCTCTCAGTTTTGGGATAAAATGTTTGTGCACTTTTAAGCCCAATGCATCAATGGGACTGCACTTCAGTACCTCCAGTACCTCACTCCCTATGTTAAACTGTTCAAGAACTTCATAGTCCCTCTGTCTGAATTCTGCATCCACAACCTGCTTCTCCAAAGTGAGGACAGATGGGAAGTACTTGTTTAACACCCTACCAATGTCATCAGGCTCCCTTGGACCCTAATGGGTCTTACTCTTTCCATGGTTACCTTCTTTCCTTTAATATACTTCTGGAATATCTTGGGATTTTGCCTAATCTTACACGCCAGTGCTTTTTCATGCCCCCTCTTTGCTTTCTTAATTGCTTTTTTGAGTTGCTTCCTGCATTTTCTGTACTCCACGAGGGTCTCTGTAGCTTTGCTCCCTTTGTACCTGTTAAAATCCTCTTTTCCTTCCTATCCAGTCCTGAATATTCTTAGACACCCAGGGTTCTCAGGAATTGTTGCTCCTACATTTATCCGAAAAGGAACATGTTGGACCTGCACTCTCACCAATTTCATTTTGAACGCCTGCCCACGCCCCCTCCCCCCACTGTTCTGCTGTAGATTTACCTAGAAGTAACTGTTCCCAGTCTAAGGTGGTACAGTAGCACAGTGGTAGCATTGTTGCCTCACAACGCCAGGGACCTAGACTCGATTCCCGGCTGGGTCATGGTCTACGCGGAGTCTGCATCTTCTCCCCGTGTCTGTGTGAGTTTCCTCCCACAAGTCCCGAAAGACATGCTTGTTAGGTGAATTGGACATTCCGAATTCTCTCTAAAATGTACCCGAACAAATGGCGGAATGTGGCGACCAGGGAATTTTCACAGTAACTTCATTGCAGTGTAAATGTAAGCCTACTTGTGACAGTAATAAAGAATCTTATTATTTTGATTACTTTGGCCAGATCGTGCCTTATTTGAATAAAATCAGCCTTCCCCCAATCCAAAACCTGTTTTTGCAGACCATCTTTTTCCTTTTCTGTGACAAATTAAAAATATACAGTGTTGTGGTGACTATCACTAAAATGCTCCCTCACTGCTACCTCAAACATCTGTTCGGCTTCGTCCCCCCAAAATAGATCCAGCACTACACCTACAAAATAGGTCAAACACTTGTTGGACCTTCGGCATGTTGAAATGAAAAGCTCTCTTGAATCCATTTCAAGAAATCTGCTCCCACTAAACCCTTTACAATGTAATTCCCCAATTAATGTCGGGAAAGTTGAAATCCCCTAATATAATTACTCTATTATTCTTTTCACACACTTCAGTGAATTGTCTACATATCTGCTGCTCTGACTAGTCCACTAGTCCACTGACTATTTGGTGTTCTATAATGCACTCCCAGCAGTGTGACTGCTACCTTTTTATTCCTAAGCTCTACCCACAAAGCCTCATTAGAAGACCCTTCCACGATATCGTCCCTTCTTACTTCAGGAACAGACTCCTTAATTAATAATGCGACACCACATCCTCTTTTACACCCTCCCTGTCCCGCCTGAAGATCTTATATTATATTATCTTAACTCCATGCATTAAAGTAGCGGCCGTTGAGCCTTGCAGTACTCCTTTGAAACGCAACATGGTGTGTCTCCAATGTATAAACACTCTGCGCCCCTCCCCTTGCCAGACTAGTTTAAATCCTCCCAGATAGCCTTCCAGGTGTCACTGTAAATTAACTGGTCTTTCAGGTATACTGCACAATTGGTTAATCTAGCTACTACCTCGTTTGTCAACCTCAGAAAGGTTGCTGGGGCATTTTGAAGTCTGCAGGACATGACCTTACACTGGTGTAGATCATCTGATATGACAAAAAACGAGATTTCTCTCACCCTGGGTGTCACGTGAACTTGCCAGTACCCTTTCTAAGATGTCAATTTTGCTGGAGTAGGCAGTGCAGCCTTCATCTATACAATCCTCAATTCAAATTCTACCCGCTGGCAAACAGTCACTGGTTGACTAGGCTCTCAGCTATAATATTTCTTTGGCATATTAAGGTGATATAACTGTTTTTTTTCCCTCCAGTCAGGGGTGTGGGTCAAATAGTTTACTTACTTCACGCGTTTAATTGTAGCCTAGGGTCTTCCTGCAACTTGACAAGCATTAGGCAGCCACATTGGATCAGAGGCAAGGTTAGATACAGCGCATGATTATGTAGGTTAAAGTTTTGTGAGTACCCATATGTCCGGCCATCAGAAAAGCATGGGCAATTCATAATATTTCTATTGGATATCCCCGGGACACTACAATCTGGGGCAACACCATCCAATCCTCATCTCCCAACGAACCCCCATTGCCCCGTTACTAACCCACCTCTGAAGTGGAAGGGATCTGGGAAGCTTCCACCTCAGAGCAGGCAGTCCATGCTATGCATTTTAATTTTAATTTAAATGTTAATATTTACATGCCTGCATTGGCAAGGCAATAGCCGTTCCAGATGGGCAGTGAAAAGCTTTTAAAAAAAATCTTTTTCAATATAAATTTAGAGTACCCAATTATTTTTTTCCAACTAAGGGGCAATTTAGTGTGGCAAATTCACCTACCCTACACATCTTTGGGTGGTGGGGGTGAAACCCACGCAGACACGGGGAGAATGTGCAAACTTCACACGGGCAGTGACCCGGGGCCAGTATCGAACCGGGTCCTCGATGCCGTGAGGCAGCAGTGCTAACCACTGCACTACCATGCCGCCGTCAAGGACAGTGCAAATCTGAGAAGAAATTAACAATTGGCATGTCAGTGACCAGTTAATAACTCGAACTCCACACTATGGAGCTTTATGTCTTTGCAACGGCTTATCATGAATGAATTCCCAAAGCTTTCAAAATGGTACAACTGTAATTTTTAGCAGAACAATTGAAAGTATTACTATGTTACAGACACCATATTGTTTACTATGTTACAAGCACAAGTTGTTGCTGTTCTAGATTCAGTTCCTTTCCTTGGATCAAAGATTTTAATGTTCCACCTCTGTTGTTACTATGAGCCACACTTTCTGAGTCCAAAACAGATTCCAGACCACTCTCATATACTTACGAATATCGAGTTGGCAGATGTATTATTTGGTGGGTAACATCGATATTAGCAAGCTCTTCTTCATATAAATGGTGATTTATATCTGTTGATGGAAAAGTAAAACCTCCATTTATATAAGGCTGGAATTTTCCAAACTTCCTCGGCAGATTCTCCTGAACCATTGAGCACCGGTGGGATCTTCCAGCCCCGCTGTAGTCTATGGTGTCTTGCATGGCTCGCACGTCCCGCCACCGGCGAACCCATGGAGGGAGTTCACTTTTGCGGGACTGGAAAATCCCTAAAATTCCGCCCGACCTCTTTTTTTGGCCTCAAATATTCCAAGACGGTTTGTAGCAAGTAAAGCACTTTTACGCTGTCATCATTCTTGTAATGTAGGAAATGCAAGTCAATTTGTGCGCAGCAAGTTTCCAAATAATGCAATGTGGGTAAGGCAGTGAAGGCTTGCAAGAGGCAGTTAAGTGCTAAAAGATGGGGGATTGGGAGCTTCTACAAAAGGATGACCTTGCTGTGCCAAATAGCCTTCTCATCTGGATTTTTATTCCTGGTACTTTTTAGAGAAATGTGTCAGATTTGGATCTATCATTTTTCAAAAAGTCTGGCATAATCCTGCTGTGACTCTGACGGGCATTGATTGCTACTAATTGATTTGCATGGAGCCGACAAAGACTTCTAGGTCTTGTTCAGCTATTTCAACACTACTCAGAGAGTAAGTGTATCACTCATTGTTCCTTCCTCTATGTAATTCTTATACTTGTTCCTATTAAATTTCACATTCCAACGTTCTTCCCACACAAATAATTTATCCTGTAATTTCTGAGTTATTTCCACGGATTTTACTGACCATTCCAGTTTGGTAATGTTTGCAAATTTAACCAATTTGCATTGAGTTTCTGTCTGCATTGAGGCATTGATATAAACTAGAAACGATAATTGTCCCAGCACCAATCCCTGGGGCGCACTATCCAGCTTTCTTGCCATCCTCTTTCAAAGCACTGTAACATTCATGTGATACTTTCAACTTTCACCCAGTCCCTTATTCAATTATCTTCCATCAGCACTGATTTGAAATAAACTGAAATGTTTCAAAAATCTTTTGCAAGTCAAAAGCTCAGTAATGTTGTGAACATTTTCTCAGTCCACTTGGGTACTTCTTCAAAGGAGTTGGACAGTTTGAGTAGACTTTAACTTTGTTACAGTTCAAAATTAGACCCAGCTTCAAAAAATAATCAGAGCGTTTTACAAGTGTGAGAGATTAAATACATTAGCTGCAAAAGCTGGTTGTGTGCTGCCCATGTTTTGGCATTGTGGATGCCATTTCAGGCTCAAAATGGCTTCTGTGGCAGGATGCATGCAAGCACACCTTGTGCAGGCTGTGCCGGAGCCATCTCATGGATGCAGAGTGAAGGCAACGGAGGAATGTATAGTAGGTAGACTGTGATGTCAATCAGTGAGTAAATCAGAGCAGCAGGTCATGAAATGGATCAATGCCAGCCTCCCAGATTATCTCGATCCATTGCAGTTCGCCTATCGCCGCAACCTGTCCGCAACAGATGCTATCTCCCTGGCACTACAATCAACACTCAAACACCTCGGCAACAAGGACACCTACATCAGATTGCTGTTCACAGACTACAGCTCTGCCTTCAACACCTTTATCCCGACAAGACTAATAACCAAACTCTGCAATCTTGGACTTGACCCCTCCCTGTGCAGCTGGATCCTTGACTTCCTCACCAACAGACCGCAATCTGTCAGGATAAGTACACCACCTCCTTCCCAGTAGTCTTCAACACCGGGGCCCCGCAAGGATGTGTGCTCAGTCCTCTACTGTACTCCCCATACACACATGGCTGTGTGGCGAGATTTAACTCCAGTTCGATCCATAAGTTTGCGGATGATGCGACTGTGATGGGCCGTATCTCAAACAACAACGAATCAGACTACAGATGGGAGATAGATCACTTGGTTGCATGGTGTACTGAAAACAACCTCTCTCTAAATGTCCGCAAGACCAAGGAACAGATCTTTGACTTCAGGAAGCAGAGCACGACACACACCCCCATCTACATCAATGGCTCCAAAGTGGAGATGGTCGATAGATTTAAATTTCTGGGGGTCACCATAACCAACAGTCTGTCCTAGTCCACTCACATTGATGCAAGAGTCAAGAAAGCCCAACATTATCTCTACTTCCTACGGACGCTAAAGAAATTCAGCATATCTGCATCAACTCTAACAAACTTCTACAGATGTGCCATAGAGAGCATCCTCCCCGGCTGAATCACAGCTTGGTATGGCAACTGCTCGGCCCATGATCACAAGAAACTGCAGAGTGTGGTGAACTCGGCCCAACGCATCATACAAACTTGCCACCTTCATATTGATTCTGTCTACACCTCCCACTGCCTCAGGAAGGCAGACAGCATTGTCAGAGACCCCTCACACCCAGGCTTTGCGTTCTGCCAGACCCTTCAACAGGCTGAAGATACAGAAGGTTGAAGACCTGTACATCCAGACATAGGAACAGCTTCTCCCCACAGCTACCAGACTCCTCAACGACTATCCCTGAGACTGATCTGTTCCCTATAAGAACACTATTCACGACGCCCGATGCTGCTCTTGCTCATGTATTGCTTGTTTGGCCCCTTGTTCCGCACAGTAATCAATCACAATTGTGGATGTACTATTTGTCAATGTACTCGGTTGATTATTCTTTTTGTCTACTGTGTATGAACTGTGCACATTCCCTTGGCCGTAGAAAAATACTTTTCGCTGTAGTTCGATACATGTGACAATAAATCAATCAATCAATCAAATGTGCTTGGTCAATGTTATAGGGGTGTAATATATGTGCTACTCATTTGTCTTGCAGAGATATACTTAACTTGATGATAAACAGTCAAAGTCTTCTAGTTGACAAATTATTTATTTAGTAACAAAATAATATACTTGTGTGTTCTTTACTTTAATACTTTGATTAGTAGTAGAATTATCTAAGATTAGATTAAATTAACAAAGAATATAATACACTACACTCTGAGCTGGTACCTTCTATCCTCTAGCTGCAACACACATGAAGAGAACAGGAGAAAGAGAGTGGGAAACTGCACGAGCTTGTTTATATAGCCCTTGTTAGTGTTGCAATCCAGGGATCATCTGACCAGTGACTAATCATTTATTTACATAGACAGAGATCACTACATCCCCCTTTTTTGTGTTACATTTTTCTAGATATGATAAAGAAAATTGTACATAAGAAATGAAGTATTCTGTCATGCATTGTACATCAGTTATGAATCAATCAGTCAAATGTTCATAAGTTCAAATGATTCGGTTTTCTTCGTCGTCGACTTGATCTTCTTAATTTGCTTTGAGATGTGGATACTTTAATGTTCTTCTGTTCACTTTCAACAGGTTTTTTGACATTCACATGTTGATTTAAAGATTGACTTAAATTCAAAGTTGGAAATACAGGTTGACGAATTTGCACTTTCAAAAGGTCATTACTATTCCTTTTAATCAATCCACCTTCTGCAATTTTGATTATGTAGGAGAGTGGTTATATTTGCCTAATAACCATAGTAGTATGAGACCATCCTCCATCAGGATATCTGATTCTAACAATGGCATCTGCTGTTAGAGGTTTCAGTGGTTTTGCGTGCATGTCATAATAACTTTGTTGTTTTTCACGCTGCTGTTGAATTCTTTTCAGCACAGCTTGTTGATCTAGATTTTCAACTTGAATCTTTGGTAGTGTTGTTCTTATTTCACGATTGTACAACATTTGAGCTGGAGATAAACCTGAATTTAACAGGGAGGCTCTGTATGATAGTAAAGCCAAGTAAAAATCCAATTGCGAATCACTTGCTTTGCTTAACAATTGCTTAACAATGTGTACACCTTTCTCTACTTTTCCGTTTGATTGAGGAAAATGCAGACGTGAGGTAATGTGGTTGAAAGTATATGTTCTTGAGAATTCTGTCCACTCCCAGCTTGCAAAGCATTGACCATTATCTGACATAACGGTTTGCGGACTGCCATGACTCTCAAAAATGTTGTTACACGCTTTGATCACTGCTGTGGAGGTGAGATCAGGTAGTCTTATCGCTTCTGGAAAGTTGGCATAATAACCTATCATAATAACATGGTCTTTTCCTCTTGCATGGAACAAGTCAATGCCTACTTTCACCCATGGTGATGTAGCAATGTCATGCTGTTGTAGTGTTTGTTTACATTGTGCCGGTTGATGCCATTGACACGTTGAACACAACATTATCATCTCTGCGATGTCTTTGTTTATTCTCGGCCAATACACAGCTTGCCTAGCACTTCTTTTGCACTTCTCGATTCTGAGATGTCCTTCATGAATTTTGCTGAGCATTTCTGGCCTGAGATTTAGTGGAATGACAATCCTGTCATTTCTTAATAGTGAGCCATCTGCCACAGTAAGTTCTGCTTGTATGCTCTGATACTGAGGACAGTGTCCTTTTGGCCACCCATGCTATAGATGATTGATAACCCTAAGCAAGGTTACATCCTTTTGTGTTTCATCACGTGTCTGCTTTTACTTTTCATCTGATGCAGGAAGTGTTTTTCTATACAACTGCAGTTGAGCTTCTACGTCATTGATTGGTTCAAACAGTAGATTATCAGTATTTATGGATCTTGAAAGTGTATCCGCAATTACGAGATCTTGCCAGGAGTGTAGATTAATGTAAAATCATACCTCCTCAACTTCATCATCATTCTCTGTACTCTTGGTGTCATATCATTGAAGCTTTTCTCTATGATATTTACTAGAGGTCGATGATCAGTCTCAACTATGAACTTAGGTAGACCATACACATAGTGATGAAACTTAGTGATGCCTGTTATCAGTCCAAGATATTCTTTTTCAATTTGTGCATACCTGGACTCAGTGGCGGTCATCGCTCTAGACGCGTATACTACCGGAATCCAATCTGTCTGGTTGGCTTGTTGAAGTAAGACTACACCAATTCCATCTTGACTTGCATCTGTCAAGATTTTTGTGGGCTTGTTTGGATCAAAGAAGTTTAAGCTTGGAGCTGTCATTAATTGCTGTTTGAGGTCCAGCCATTCTGCGTGGTGGCATGAAGTCCACTCAAACTCGGTATTCTTTCTGATCAAGTTTCGTAGACCAGGTTAAGTTGGAAATGAATTTCCCGAGGAAATTTACGAATCCAAGAAAGCTAAGTACAGCTTTCTTGTCTTTTGGTTGCTGCATTTCTGTATGGCTGATATCTTTTCTTCATCCGGTCTTTTCTTCATCCGGTCTGACACCTTTAGCTGAAATGGTATCACTTAAAAAATTCAAAGACGAGCTAACAATGTGCATTTAGATTGGTTCAATTTGAGACCATATTCATGCACGCGGTGAAATACTTTTCTTAGCCTTGCAATATTCTCTTCCTCAGTGGTTGACCAGATAATAATGTCGTCCACATAGACTCTGACACTATCTATGTTTTCCGTCATCTGCTCCATGATTCGGTGAAACATCTGAGGCGGTGACGATCCCGAAGGGCAGTCTATTAAAACAGTGCCTTCCAAATGGTGTGTTCAATGTACAGAGTAGTTTGCTGGAGTCATCGAGCTGCATCTGCCAAAAGCCTTGTGATGCATCTAATTTTGTAAAAATGTGTGCATTTGACATCTCAGAAGTAATTTCTTCTCGTTTGGGAATAAGGTAGTGTTCCCTACAGATGCTCTTATTTAGATCTTTGGGATCCATCCAGAGTCTGAGATCTCCTGAAAGTTTTTGACGTAAACCAATGAGCTGACTCAGTCAGTCAGTTGCGTGATTTTGGAAATTATGCCTGGGAGATTGTAATCTCAGCAATTCAACTTTTAGTCTCTCTCGCAGAGGTGCTGGAACTCTTCTTGGTGGATGTATGACAAGTTTTGCATCATTCTTGAGCACAACTTTGTATTGGTATGGCAATGTGCCCATACCTCGAAATACTTCAGGGTATTTACTTAGTAGTTGTTCAATGTCTTCTTCCAGTCATGTTGTCTCATTTGTGCGCATGAAGATTCTTTGGATTAACTACAGCTCCTTGCATGCTTGAGCACCTAACAGAGAAGCTTTGTGATCATCCACAATTTCAAAACGAAGTATTTTCTGCACTTACTTGTTGACAACTTTTAAATAGCACGACCCTTGTGACACAATTTGGTTACCATTATAATCTTTTAACTGGCATGCCGCAGGTTATATCTCGTAATCTCCTTGGATTTATGAGAGATCTTTGCTCGTCATCAAGTTGGCTGAAGCACCAGTGTCAAGCTTGAACAATATCGGACTGTTATTCACATGTACTGTCATTGTCCATTCACATGTGTTGTCAATGAAGTTAATTCACTGAGGAGCCTTTGATGTTGATTGAAGATCCTCCACTGTATCAATGATGCCAACAAAAAACATATTTTCCAGAGAAAAATTATCATCTTCCGAGAAATTCCTTTTTAATTATTGTTTTTCATTCGATCGATGGTTCGAACATTGGAATGTTGTTTCTGGGTTGTACTAGGATATTTTGCTGTTGATTTACATTGCGAAGTGAAATGGTTAAGTTTTGAGCACTTTAAACACCTTTTTCCTTGAGCAGGGCATTTCCCCTTTAAGTGGGCATTACCACATCAGGATCATGTCATAACTTTGTCTCTCTGACTCATGAGTGAAGTTTGCACATGCACAAACTTCTTCTGTTGAGCCTCGCATTTCTGAACGAACTGTGCATGTCCCGAACTGGAGTGTGCACGTGCAAGATAGCTGCCATCCTGAACGTGCTTCTTTGCTGCCTGCGACACCACTTTCACACTCTCAACCTCGTGGTGGACATTTGCACCCTTTTCTAGGTGATAAAATTCCAAATATTGATTTCTGCTGCACCTTCTGCAGCACCAGGAGGTGATCCAGATTGGGCAAGTGTATGGCTGGAAGTGTCGTCCGCAGGTCCCTGTTCATCAGGAGTTGAGCCGACGACATGCCAGTGGGCAGTGAGGTCGCCCTGTATGCAAGCAGCACGAGGTAGATGTCAGAAGCAGAATCCGCGGCCTTGTAGATGAGCTGTTTCACAATGTGCACCCCTTTTTCAACCTTCCCATTGGACTGCGGATAGTGTGGGCTGGAAGTGACATGTTTGAAATGGTGTGACTTGGCAAACATAGACCACTCGTGGCTGTTGAAGCACAGGCCATTGTCACTCATGACAGTGAGTGGGATACCATGCCTGGAGAACATCTCCTTACAGGCCTTGACGATGGTCCGAGATGTGAGAGCTTCACGACTTCTGGGTAATTGGAGAAATTGTCAATAATCAACAAATAGTCACGACCATTCACACGAAAGAGGTCGATGCCAACCTTGGACCACGGGGAAGTCTCAATTTCATGCTGCTGAAGCGTCTCCTTGCTCTGCGCTGGTTGGAAGCGTTGACAGGTTGCACAGTTGAGGACCATGTTCGAGATGTCCTGGCTAATATCGGGTCAGTAGACAGCCTGCCTGGCTCTGCGTCTGCACTTCTCGACGCCCAGGTGTCCCTCATGGATTTCGCGGAGCATCAAGCTCTGGAGACTGAGTGGAATGACAATCCGGTCCAGCTTGAGGAGGATGCCATCAACCACCATCAGGTCGTCCTTTACATTGTAAAATTGAGGGCACTGCCCTTTCTGCCAGCCATTGGCGAGGTGGTGCATGACACGCTGCAAGAGGGGGACTTTGGCTGTCTCCTCGCGGATACGAACCACCTTCTCATCAGACGCCGGGAGGGTCCTAGCACACAGCTGCACCTGTGATTCAATCTGCCGGATGACTTCACTAGGCAATGTGATGGAGCGGGACAATGCACCAGCGATGATGAGCTCCTTGCCAGGCGTGTACACTAAGTCAAAATCGTACCTTCTGAGTTTGAGGAGGATGCGCTGCAACCGAGGCATCATGTCATTCAGGTCCTTGTGGATAATGTGGACCAGAGGACTACGATCCGTCATGACAGCGAATGTCGGCAGGCTGTAGACAGTCGTGAAACTTGAGAATGCCAGTGAGAAGACCCAGGCATTCCTTCTCTATTTGTGCATACCTTGTTTCGGTGGGTGTCATGGCCCTCGATACGGAGGCTACCGGTGCCCAGGATGAAGTGTCATCGCGGTGAAGCAGCACTGCACCGATGCCATCCTGGCTCGCATCTGTCGAGATCTTCGTCTCCCTGTCTGGGTCGAAAAATGCCAAGACGGGTGCAGTGGTGAGCTTGACTTTCAGCTCCAACCACTCTGCCTGATGTGCTGCCTTCCACTCAAAGGCAGTGGACTTCTTCACCAGGTTTCGTAGGGCCATGGTGTTTGAGGCCAGGTTTGGGATGAACTTGCCCAGAAAACTGACCATGCCCAGGAAGCGCAACACTGCCTTCTTGTCTTCAGGGACCTGAATGGCTTTGATGGCCTTGACCTTGTCTGTGTCCGGGCGCACGACCTGCTGAGAGATCTGGTCACCTAGGAAATTGAGTGTCGACATGCCAAAGTACATTTGGACCTGTTCTGCTTCAGGCCATTGGCATGGACACGGCGGAATACCTGCTGGAGACGGGAAACATGCTCTTCAGGGGTCGTGGACCATATGATGATGTCGTCCACGTACACACGAAACCCTTCAATGCCCTACATCATCTGCTCCATGATGCGATGGAAGATCTATGATGCCGAGACAATGCCAAACAGCATGCGATTACAGCAGTATCTGCCAAACGGTGTGTTGAAGGTGCAGAACCTTCGGCTGGGCTCATCCAGCTGGATTTGCCAAAATCCATGTGACACATCTAATTTGGTGAAAAATCGTGCGTGTGCCATCTCACTGGTGAGTTCCTCCCGCTTCGGGATGGGGCAGTGCTCACACCTTATATTCTTATTGAGATCCTTGGGATCAATGCAGATGCGCAGGTCTCCCGAAGGCTTTCTAACACATACCATCGAACTGACCCAGTCAGTCGGTTCGGTTACCTTGGAAATGATGCCCTGTTGCTGAAGATCCTTGAGCTGTGCCTTCAGGCACTCCCTCAGCGGAGCTGGACCCGGCGTGGTGCGTGGACCACTGGCTTGGCGTCAGGTCGTAGCAGAATCTTGTATTGCTATGGCAGCGTGCCCATCCCATCGAACACATCCGGATACTGAGCGAGGATGTCATCAATGCCGGCCTGAAGATCCACATTGGAGGATGTCGTTGTGTAATCCCGCTACACAAGGTTCAGCTGCTAGCAGGCATTCGCGCCAAGTAGTGATGCCCTGTCTGGCTTGATACTTTCAAAACGTAACCGTGCAAGGGTGCTCCGGTTGGAGATGAGGAGATGGCAGGATCCAAGTGCCGTGATGGAATTTCCGTTGTAGTCCAGGAGCCTGCAGGCTGCTGGAAGGACCTTGGGGGGGCTTCTTGATGCGTTTGAAATCTGCCTGTGAGAGGAGGTTGGCAGAAGCACCTGTGTCCAGCTTAAATTGGATGGAGCAGTGATTGACCTGCATCACCGCACGGCATTCGTCCGCAGAATCCACAGCGAGGTTGGATTGAATTTGTGATGAGTTGGATGTGGCATATTCACATTTGGTAATGATGCCCACTCAGTAGGCGGAGTCCAGGCATTCTTCCTCTGGATCCGTTGTGCTGCCAGGATCAAAATCCTGTAATCGTTGTTGCACACCCTGAACGTGCCGTCGTCGGAATTGGGAGCGCTGGCCCCTGACTGGTGGTGCAGACCTGCACGAGGCTGCATCGTATCCAGGCTTCCCGCAGTTTAAACATCGCCTGCCTCTTACAGGGCAGTGTTTCTTTAAGTGGGCGTTGCTGCAGTTCGAGCACATCATTACGTCGGCGTCCTGATGCTCCGTGCGTCGTCGCACATGCGCAGTACGGGTGTCGGCTGCTTCATTATCCCATTCGCATCGCTCCATCACATTGCCTCGTGAAGTGATGCGTGGGACCCCGGGAACAGCACGCAAAATGGCCGCTTTCATCAATGCTGAGGCGCTGCATCCGGGAGATGGCCTGCACACTCCCTGCCTTGTGGGAGGCAAGTTTCTCATTTTCAGCCGATTTGTACTGGGCATAGCGATTTGTGGCGTGCTCATGCACTGTACATGTTTCAATCGCGACTGGCAGGGTCAATGCTTGATTTTCAGTCGCTGCTCTCTCAGAGGATCAGAGTGAACTCCAAAATCGATTTGCTCTCTGATCATGAAGTCAGCAATATCACCAAAGTTGCAGGACAGCACTAGCAGGCAGCGGTTAGTTAAGAAGGAGTTGAAAGATTCATCTTTACCTTGTAGACGCTGTTTGAATATGTAGCGCTCAAAGGTTTAATTGGTGTCCACTTCACAGTGACTGTCAAACTTGTCCAGGATGGTCTGCAACTTTGTCTTGTCCTGGCCTTCGGTGAAATGAAAAGAGTTGAAGAGTTTGATGGCTTGATCACACGCTGTTGAGAGGAGAAGCGCAATCTTCCTTGCTTGAATGTCCGCCAGTTGGCACTGAGATTGCCGGAGGTCTGGAGCTGGTGAGGAGCCTGAATCTTCTCCATGATGCCGGGATACATTCGCTGGTCGTCACGGAACGGACTGAGGTAAACCATCTAGATTAAGCAGTCTCCTGGTAGCATGATATGTTATGTATTCTGGGATAACACAGGCTGCAACTGGATGCAGCTTTAACCAAAAGATACTCCAGACCTTGAAGTTAGTTCAATCTGATTTATTGAACCAGTAGCACAGTTAGCACAGTTCTCTATGAGTTCGATTCTCTGCTAACCTAAGTGTGGTTACTCTGTCTGACTGAACAAGACTAGCTCTTAGCCACATGCTGGAGGTGTGATACTGTAAATACACCCTGACTCACTCAATAGATGTTCATCAGTGGAAAGAGGTGGAGTGTGAGTGCCTCGTGCCTTTTATAGTGAGAAACCATCCCTGCGTGTCCTGCCTGCTCATTGGTCATATCCTGTTCTCTGTGTTCATTAGCTGCCTGTCTGTGCCTGTCTGTATATCATTATCTGCATGTCTGCATATCATGACACACACTTAGTCACCGGACTGGAAAATTCTGCCATTATCTTTGATAAATTTTTGAATTCACAGATTCTACTTTAATGAATGTACAACCTATAGTGATGCAAATTTGGGTAGCCATCTTGGGTTGTGAGTTCAAGTCTCTTTGTGTGTTTTGCAAAGTCTATTTTTAAAAGTTCAATTCAGGTTTTGAGCCAGTGGATGAAAAATCATTATTTGGTATAGAGCACATACTCATGACAAGTTGATGTCGTAAAAAATGCATGTTGTGTCAGTCTCAAATAGCTTCATGTTCTGTTTGGTAGAAGTGAATGTCTTGATATTATCAGCAGGTGTGACAAGTGTGCAGCAGTCACTAGTGTCCCATATATTTCCCATTATAAGTGAATTCCTAGGCAGCATAGACAGCACAAAATCTGGATGCAGTCAGCTGCACTTAATGAGGCTGAAAATATAAATATGAATCAGATTTTATTGTAGTTGTCAGAGATTAAATTTGTTGATAACAGGATTTGTATAAATCAGTTTGGGTCAGTGCCTACCTTAATAAGTGGTAACTTCCCTATCACCACCCACAAATTGGGTCCTGACTTTGTGATTATTCCTATTATGTACTAAATGGTTCAGAGGGTGCAGCTATCCTACAGTTACTGATACAAACATGCTTAGGATGGCACACACATGTGTTGTGAAATAGATTCTGCATTGTTTTCTGGCATTATATTCCTGACTGTAACAATACCATATCATAGAATCATATCATAGAATTTACAGCGCAGAAGAAGGCCATTCGAGTCTGCACCAGCCCTCGGAAAGAGCACCCTACTTAAGCCCACACCTCCGCCCCATCCCCGTAACCCACCAAACCTTTTGGACACTAAGGGGCAATTTAGCATAGCCAATCTACCTAACTTCTTTGAACTGTGGGAGGAAACCGGAGCACCCAGAGGAAGCCCACACAGACACGGGGAGAATGTTCAAACTCCACAAAGACAGTCACTCGAGGCCGGAATTAAACCTGGGACCCTGGAGCTGTGAGACAGCATTGTTAACCATTGTGCCACCGCGTCGCTCAAGAAGAATGAGCTTCCAAAACCACTATTTTTCATTTTCATTATATCGAAAAATACCTGCATCCATGCATCTTTTAAAAGCTATATAAACGGGACTATGATAGTGACAATAATAATTACCTAAGGATTACTCGATCTTCAAAACTGAATGTAAAACATGATGAATATATGGCTGAGAGTCCCTGACTGCAGGCAAGGTGATTACACCTTGGTATCTCAATGTTAGTCATCTGATGTCAGATCAAACCAAACAGTTATTTCAGTCTTGTGATCAGTGCCTCTTAGTGACCTTTCACGATTACTCTTGCAGGAAAGATTGTACATGTCAAAACCTGAATCAGCCATGTAAATGAGCGAAATGGAAATGTAACGGCATGTAAGATATTCCTTCAAGCTGAAGCTAATATATTTCTTTTGGGGGGCCCAGCTTAAAATGTACAAGTAGAATCACAGAATCGCAGACTTGTTACAAAGCAGATGGAGGCCATTCGGCCCATGGTGTCGGCACCTGCTCTCCAAATGAGCCTCAATTCTTAGCGCCATTCTCCCGCCTTCCCCCCCCCCCTCACCCTTGCACATTGTTCTATTCAAATAATCATCTAATGCCCTCTTGAATGCTGCTACATTTACGCTGGCTATGTGAGGAATGCTGAAATAAATTTTGATAGAAAGTTGTATGACCTTGAAGTCAGCCAGCTTCAGATGCAAAAGAAAACAAGGAACATTACTGCAGTAAGGAGAAAACTAGAAAATTGCAACAAGGAATGGAGGCATTAAGTTAATCATAGAATTTACAGTGCAGAAGGAGGCCATTCGGCCCATCGAGTCTGCACCGGCTCTTGTAAAGAGCACCCTACCCAAGGTCAACACCTCCACCCTATCCCCACAACCCAGTAACCCCACCCAACACTAAGGGCAATTTTGGACACTAAGGGCAATTTATCATGGCCAATCTACCTAACCTGCACATCTTTGGGCTGTGGGAGAAAACCGGAGCACCCGGAGGAAACCCACGCACACATGGGGAGGATGTGCAGACTCCACACAGACAGACACCCAATCCGGAATCGAACCTGGGACCCTGGAGCTGTGAAGCAATTGTGCCATCCACAATGCTACCGTGCTGCCCATGATGAATGTCTAAGACAAAGTAGAGAAGGGCTCATAAAAAAATGACCGTGTTTCGTGAATGTTTCCGTAATACTGTTTTTCCCTTAAAAGATATGTAAATAGGGGGATAAGACTTGCTGATAGCAAACCAAACATTTGAGGGTAATAAAGATTTTTTTTTGCTTTCCCCCCCATCCCCCACCACAGTAATGATCCTGTTTGGAACGAGGTGGCAGTGTAGGAAGGGTAAACACACTGCACTAATTAAACCATTCACTGCTCCTAGTGTGTCATTTTGACATTTAGCGGGGAGATAAGGGAAGACAAGCTGAATCAAAATGGTAATCAACTGCCCTGGGCAGCCTGGCAGCGACTAGCACAATGGAGGCACAGAGACAGGAGCCGCAGGAAGGTCATTACGTGTAAGTACTGCTTTGTTGCCATTCGTGCTCTGTTCTTATCCTTCAGATCTGCTGTCTGCCACATACAAGTGGCAGTTACCTGAAAAAACACTCGGCTCAAATTCAGGCAATATTTTTTTGATTTCCATATAGAGACTGTAAATTTGTCACTGCGATTTTCCAGGCTCTTCCTTTACTGGAAACCAAAGACAGAAACCATATGTCATCTGACCCTGTGGTTCATAAGAAAGTCAGAGGCTTCTAGGCTTTTTAAACCTGAATAATTATAAGGAATGTTAGGATATCACTGAGATGGCGTTCCCTGGGAAAATAGCTGCCAAAGAGTAGCAGGAAATTGGACTGGAGATTGGCATCTTGTGTGATAGGCTAGAAGCAATAACATGATGGCTGATGAACCTGGAAGGACAAATATTGCAGGGTTTATGGCTGTCACATTCTGGCTGTTTCGTGGTTTACTCACCAGCCATCAAAGCTGCCTTACCTTAAAGGAACACCCCTGGTTATCAAGAGGGTCTCAGGCTACAAGACCCAGCTGTTCAGTTTGTGCTTTGGTTTCCTGTGATTGTACAGCTAAATCGAGAAATTTTGCTTGCTCTCACAGAGGGAAAAAATAAATCCAGCAAGGCTTGGATTTTGTTTATAACTCAGTTTCATTTTGAAACTTGGAGACTGTCTTCGTATAAACATAATGCATTTTTTGTTTTTTATATACTGAAGGGTATAAATGTGGTTTTCATAAAAGCATTTTGAGAGAGGAGATATAAAACCAACCCCTGTTGACCCTGTGAGTACCAGGGCAAGGTTCTTCACCGAGCCATTCCAACAGCACGTGTACTACTGACAACAGCAATTAGGAGATTAATTGACCATTAATTGACAACATCTGGAAACAATTATCATTTTTGTAGTCAAAATGTTGCTGACATAATCACTTGCCACAGTCCTTTCAGCTGCATGTTTCAAGGGCCACTATCTTAAAGAAAGTCAAGCTAGTTTGCAGTTGGGGAAGGGAGAAGAGTCCGAGGAAGGATGTCTCATTCACGTTTGTTGCGACAAAATGAAATGTTTTTGTTTTGGGAATGCAATCGTCCCTTCAAATGATTGCTAGACTAGTGCTGAAATTAGATATTTTCTTCTTCACAAAATACTATAGTTAGGTGGCATGTTGTCCACACTATGATGTAAAAAGATAACTGTCCCAAAGCCAAGGTCAGTCTGGAGATGGAAAGGAGTTGGGTACAGACATGGATGGCATCAGGCATCTATCTGTACCCTCCACTATATTTATGTACATAGTTCTGAGTTGTTAATAAAGACTTGCAGTGAACATCCTCTTGACAATGAAGCCTACTTCATAGCGTCTGAAGCAGGATTCTTCAACCTTGAATTGTTTTTGGTTTTAGCACTGTTTTAAGTTAATGAGCGGGATTCTCTGACCCCCCCCACCCCCGCCGGGCCGGAGAATCGGCGGGAGAGGCGTGAATCCCACCCCGCCGCCCCGACGCAGGCTGCCGGATTCTCGGCGCCGGTTTTTCAGCGGGGCTGGGAATCGCATCGTGCCGGTCGGGGGCAGTTGGCAGTGGCCCCCCTGGCGATTCTCCGCTCTGCAATGGGCTGAGTGTCCGCCCGCTTTCGGCCAGTCCTGCCGGCGTAAATCAAACAAGGTCCTTACTGGTGGGACCTGGCTTTGCAAGCAGCCTGCGGAGTCCTCGGGGGGGGGGGGGGGGGTGGGGGGGGGGGGTGCGCAGGGAGATCTGGCCCCTGGGGGAGGCCCCCACGGTGGCCTGGCCTGCGATAGGGGCCCACCGATCTGCGGGCAGGCCTGTGGTGTGGGGGCACACTTTCCCTCCGTGCCGGCCACTGTAACAGTCCACCATGGCCGGCGCGGAGAAGAATCCCCCTGCGATGGGATCACGGCAGAACACGTTGGTGCTCCCGCGCATGCGCCAACTCGCACCGGCCGGCGGAGGACCTTCGGCACCTGTTGGCGTGGCGCCAACCCCGCAGGCGCCAGCCTAGCCCCTGAAGGTGCGGAGGATTCCGCTTCTTCCGGGGGGCCCGACGCTGGAATGGTTCACGCCACTCCTCGGCGCCGGTATGGCCCACCCCGCCGGATAGTGGAGAATCCCAGCCAATATCTTTGCCTTCCTAAATATACCATGGGTGGGATTCTCCGACCCCGTGCCGGGTCAGAGAATCGCGGGGGGGTCGTGAATCACGTGACACCGGTCACCAGAGAATCGGCGCCATTGCCGTGGTGCCGGTAGGGTGCCGCGTTAAGCAGTACCCCCCCCCCCCCCGGCCATTCTCCGCGCTCGACGGGTCAAGTGCCCACCGAGTTCGGCCGAGTCCCACCGATGTCATTCGCGTGTGGTCCTACCCGGCGAGACCTCAGCGTTCATGTTGCGGGGGCCATCCTGGTGTGGGGTATGGGGGATCCGACTCCCAGGGGGGCCTCCATGGTGGCCAGGCCCGCGATCGGGGCTGACCGATCGGCGGCTGGGCTTTTCCTGGGGGGGGGGGCATACGCCGCTCCTCCGCACAGGGCCCCTGTAGGGCTCCGCCATATTCCCCAGGGGCCGGCGCGGAGAAGGCAACCCACGCGCATGCGCGAACTCAGCCGGCCGTGGCACGCATGCGCAAAATCGCGCCAGCCGTGACGCGCATGCGCAAACTCGCGTTGGCCATGGCGCGCATGCGCAAACTCGCGCCAGCCGTGGCCCGCATGCGCAAACCCGCATCGGCCGTGGCGCGCATGCGCAAACTCGCGTCGGCCGTGGCGCGTATGCGCAAACTCGCGTCGGCCATGGCGCGTTTGCGCAAACTCGCGCCAGCCGTGTTGGCGCCCGTATCAGCACCTGGTGCTGTGTGAAGCGCTCCAGTGCCATGCTGGCCTCCTGTGCGGCACAGGATCGCTGCTCCTGGGGGCCAGATGACGCCATTGTAAAACACTCCGGCGTTTACGATGGCATCAACACTTCGCCCCAGGATCAGAGAATCCCGCCCCATATACCACATGGTTAAATTGGCATTATTGTTCATCCTTTTGATATTAAAGAAGACAGCCAGAATATAATCATACATATTCGCAGAGAGTTCTCTGATAACTGATGAGATCTATTTTGACTGGAATGTGTGTCTACAGATTGATCAGTGGAGCATGGATCTACCATGTCAGGAATCTCAATTTTACAGATAAAGCATCCCTGCCCTGGGTTACTGTCTGAGTGGAGTTTGCACATTCTCCCCATGTCTGCGTGGGTTTCACCCCCATAACCCAAAGATGTGCATGTTAGGTGGATTAGCCATGCTAAATTGCCCCTTAATTGGAAAAAAAATATACAATTGGTTACTCTAAATTTTTTTTTTTTTTAATTTTACAAACAAGACTTCAACCGCCATTCACATTCAGCATCAGCAACGTAACCTGGGTCGTTGTGGGAGGTATCTTCATGGATGACTTTGCATCATTCATCGGAATCTCAAGCTAGTTTTCCCACTTGTGCACTATTTCAGAGTTACTTTTAAGCACCTTCTTGTTGTCCACAGCAAAATAATTTCTCTGTTGTCAATGCTCTACTCAAGATCATCTTTGTGATTTGTTAAGAGACATTTGCACCACATGACATGACTATTGTACCCGTGTCTTTGTAAACAGAGCATCCATACTTGTCCTGTCAATATTTGTAAGAACTTCCAATGAATGACCACATGAAGCTGATACTCTTCCACTGTTTAAAGGATAGTTTGCACAGTTCTCAGATTCTGACCCGTAGATGTTTTGTACTGCTATGATGGTATGTTTTTTTATAAAAATTCATTTATGGGATGTGGGTGTCGCTGCTTAGGCCAGCATTTATTGACCCTCCCTCGTTTCCCTTCAGAAGGTGGTGATGAGCTGTCTTCTTGAACTGCTGCAGTTCCTGGGGTGTAGGTACACCCAATGTGCTGTTAGGAAGGGAGTTCCAGGATGTTTTGACCCCACTCCATGTTATTACAAAAAGAAACAGAACATGGCATAATCTGTTTTCAGCATGGAAGTATTTTTGATGCTTTGATTGGATGATCTGGTCAGTATACTTAAAGAGTTTGACATCCTTATAATTTGCCTAACAATTGCTGACTGCTTCGATGAGGTTAAGGTTAAGAAAACTGAAAGGCTAATGAAACATTGGTTGCTTAATGCTAGACCACACAACTCTGAAGCAAAGTGATTTTTATTTTGTACTAAGATTCTTTTTCACGCTAACAACCTTTTAGCTTTTTTTGTCCCCTGTATTTGCCACCATTTTCCCTTGCAACCTCTCATAAGTCAATAAAATTGCTCAGAAGTGATTTAAAAAATAACTTTATAGTGCCCAATTCTTTTTTTCCCAGTTAAGGGGCAATTTAGCGTGGCCAATTCACCTATCCTGCACATCTTTTGAGTTGTGGGGTTGAAATCCATGCAGACAATGTGGAAACTCCACAGGGACAGTGACTCGGGGCTGGGATTGAACCCGGGTCCTCAGCGCCATCAGGCAGCAGTGCTAACCGCTGCACCACCATTCTACCCTAAATTGCTGAGAAGTTAATCAAGTTCAAACCTTCAATCAAAATCACTTGACTTTTTATCTTATTGGATGTTTTTGAAGAGGTTCCGGTTACAAAATTCAAATAAGTTTGACTTAATTTGAATTTAGTGATCATCTTCAGCAGAGACAAAAGAGAACATGCAATGTGTGTGATTGACCCAGCAAATGGGTCATGTTTGTGGAAACAAAACTAAATGTAACTAGAGGTTTGCTTAGAGATAGGCACATGCTGTGAACCAGTTAGTGTCTGTATCAGAGACAGGGGATAGAATTTTTTGTTTTGGGGGTCAAATGTGGGTCTTGATCCCACAATGTATCAGGAGTAGCAACCCCATATCAATTTTATCTGGATTGGCCCATTAGTGGGCATATGCTGTGCTCACCTCCCACTTATGGATGGAAGCCAGATTCTTGAAGCTGGAGGGTCAGTAGGAGCCAGAAGGCGCAGCAGACTGCCAAAGGAAAAAGTGAGGCACCTCCATCTTGAGGTGGTGTCTCAGCACTTTCAAAACTTCTGAAATAAATAGGGCCACAGTTGTAGGACCACTATTGTGGAGGGGTAACCCCTTGACAAGGCAGCATGAGCTCTGGCCAGCGAGGTCAGGGGAGTGGCTCAAAGATGTCCTTGAATGCTGGCTCTTCAGTATGTGGCAGGGAGAGCACCCCCAGGCAACAGTGGTGCTCCTGCCACTCCAAAGGGTCTGACTGGAAAATTCCAATCAGATTCTGATCAATGACCTCATTAGTGTTATAACCCATATAAAACCTACGGGATTGGAGCAATCAGTTTCCCTGTGAGTGCTACGGGGGCGGGGAGCCCAACGACATTCATGATTTAGTTGTATAGAAAGTCGTACAGGTGTGGAACTGACAGAGCAGAGCTGGCTGGGATCTGATGTATATTGTAAATATAATTGCTTTGCAATAAGCATAGTTTTCTTTCACCAACTCGATTCGGACTCGTCTGCGGCCTACTAAAGTTAGCCTTTTAATTGCCTCGATTGGTGACATGATGCTTGCGGGTGGGTAACTGTTCTGTGCCTGATACAGCTTCCAGGAAAACATCTGCGGGTTGTACGGGACCAACAAATTGTCATGCCAGACGGTGGCATGGAACTACATGCCTGCCCTCCAACATTCGTGATCCCCCCCACTTCCACCCGCAATCACCTCCACATCATATGAGAGTGAAAATCCTACCCAAGTGACTCAGAATTGAACATGTTCTGTAATGAAGTTTGCAACAGCCCAAATTCTATTCTGTGGGGTGTCGCTGGGACTGCCCGTCTGCTAAGTTTGTTTGAAAATGGCAACCACAAAATTATTACTGAGATGGTCACTTTCTGTCAACCCATCTCTGGGAATGACTTTTTTTCGTTGATAACGACAGACTTAAACAAATTTATAAACCATTTCCTTAGCAGTTGTTGTGCCAGCTTGGCTCAGTTTGTAACTGGCGACCCTTGTAGCCAAGTCAGGAGGTTGTGGGTTTGAGGCCTGTTTGAGTATCGAACTGGGACAGACACTTCACTAGAAGAGGTGCCTTTTGGATATGACTTTAAATGGAGGCATTTTCTGCCTATTAAAATAGGCACAGTGGTTCCGAGGGCACTATTCAAAGCAGAACAGGCAGTCCACTAGGTGACTTAGGACATACTGCAAGAGTAAACTAATCAACCATTTGTTTCACTTTCTACGTCCTTGCTGGCAACAGGTTGGTTGGTGTTTAATAGTAACTGAACTTGCCAAATAATGATATGCTTGTGAATCATTTTGAAAGGTCCTGAGAATATGGTAGGTAGTATAAAAATGTAAATTCTTTTCCCTGCTAGTGTAGTCAGAAAACTTGCCGTTTAGCAGTAACGTTTGTGCCGAATGGTGATGCCATTGAATAGAAATAATATTAGTTTTACAGATGTTGTAGAAGCACATACTAATTAAGGTAATACTAAAAGAAGCTATCTAGCAAGAATCATCATCGTCACAATAATGACAACCATATTGATGGTGAATTGTTACCCAAAGGAACTGAAGGAGCTACATCAGACAGGTCACTGCTTGTATTTGAAGAGGTTGCTTCAATTGATCCTTATCCAAGTTGATACAGGGCTAAATCGCTGGCTTTGAAATCAGACCAAGGCAGGCCAGCAGTACAGTTCAATTCCCGTACCAGCCTCCCCGAACAGGGGCCGGAATGTGGCGACTAGGGGCTTTTCACAGTAACTTCATTTGAAGCCTACTTGTGACAATAAGCGATTTTCATTTCATTTTTCATTTCATGATACAGATTATGTATTTTTGCCCGAGTTACAGCCTGACTATATTCAGAAACCAGCCTTTATACAGAATATACCTGCCATGGATAGGAAGTGAGTCCACAGATCAACTGAAGGTCAATTCATTGTTGCTACTGTAAGGAATCATTCAGCAGTTGCCTGAACATCTGTCGTGCTGTCACCTCAGAAAGCCTCAGAGCAAAGCCAGCCTAGACGTTTGGTAGTGTTCTTACATGTGATCCAGTCAACTAATAGGGAGAAGAGGCTGAGGGACCACAACATAAAATCATACATTTATACATCAGGCTGACAGGTGTGGTTCAGTATTTCCAACCCCATCATTCCACTTAATTTTCTAGCTGCCAGGCTGTAGGATAGGATTAAGTGAACCTGTACTTCAGAAATGTAAATTTTTCTCTCTTCTTAACTAGCTGCCTCGCTCTAATATGCAGATTTGCTAAAAATGATGCACCCACAATGGGCGGGATTCACATCGCAACGTCTCACAAGATCGTATTAGACCTCATAAGGCGTGGCAGGCCAGGTAGATCCCAGAAGAGGAATGCCCGGCATCTACCAGCCGTGCCGAGTCTTGGCGCCTGTGGTAGTCACCACTGATGTATATATTAGGTAAGGCCCTGTATTACAGGTACGGGGGTAGTTCCTTGCCTGCTGGCTCCGCCCAGTAGGTGGAGTATAAATATGCGTGCTCCCCATACAGCAGCCATTTCGCCAGCTGCTGTAGGAGGCCACACATCTTAATGTAATAAAGCCTCAGTTGCATTCAACTCTCGTCTTTGTGTAATTGATTGTGCATCAATTTATCCCACTAAAGTTTTCAGAAGATGAACCTCCGCATCAAGCCTGATCGCTTGCAGCTGGATCCGCAATCAGGCATCGCCAAAAATTGACTTTGAACACTGGCTAGCTTGTTTTGAAACTTACATCAGGTCTGCACCAGACCCAATTCCGGAAGCTCAGAAGATTCAGATCCTCTACACGCGGCTGAGCTCCAACGTCTTTCAGCTTATCCAGGACGTGCCAAACTACGACAAAGCCATGGTTCTACTGAAAGAAAACTACGCTCAGCGGACTAACACGCTTTACGCCAGACACATCCTCTCCACACGCAGTCAACTACCCTGGTGAGTCAGTAGAAGACTTCTGGCATGCTCTAATTCCCCTAGTCAGAGACTGTGACTGTCAGGCCGTCATGGCCACGGAACACTCAAACTTTCTTATGAGGGACGCTTTTGTTACGGGGATAGGGTCAGATTACATCCGCCAATGCCTTTTAGAAGGGGCCATGCTTGACCTCGCGGCAACCAAAAAGCTTGCGCTCTCGCTGACTGTCGCCTCGCACAACATCCAGGCCTACACCCCCGGCCGCGTGGCCCACCCCTCCTACGCATCGTGGACTCCGCAGATGGCCGCCTCATCGGGGACCCCACTCAGCCAACCCAACACTTCTGCCGCGCGGCTGCCAACCAACCCCGAGGGCCCCAAATGTTACTTCTGTGGGCAGCCAAAACACCCCCGACAATGCTGTCCGGCCCGGAGCGCCCTTTGCAAGTCCTGCGGCAAGAAGGGGCACTTTGCGGCAGTGTGCCAGGCCCGTTCAATCGCCGCTATTGTTCCGACACCCCCCCCCCCCCCCATACGGCCAGTGGGCGCCGCCATCTTCCCCTCCTCGGACCACGCACGACCAGTGGGCGCCGCCATCTTCCCCTCCTCGGACCACGTGCGGCCCGTGGGCGCCGCCATCTTGTCCACCCCAGGAACATCAAGCGCCGCCATCTTGTCTCCCCCATGGCATGTGCGGCCCGTGGGTGCCGCCATCTTACCAGGACCCATGCCCCCCCGGGCACCCCATCGTCTGCCACCATCGACGATCAGCCGCGTCTCACCTCGGTCACAATTGACCAGTCTCGCCCACACAACCTAGCAACCGCCTCTACAAATATGAAAATCGATGGGCACGAAATCTCCTGCCTGCTGGACTCCGGGAGCACCGAGAGCTTCATTCATCCCGATACGGTAAGGCGCTGTTCCCTGGCGGTACACACCGCCAATCAGAGAATCTCCCTGGCCTCCGGGTCCCACTCTGTGGCGATCCAGGGGTACTGCATAGCCACTCTCACTGTCCAGGGCGTGGAGTTTACCGGTTTCCGCCTCTACGTCCTCCCCAACCTCTGCGCTGCCTTACTACTCGGCCTGGACTTCCAGTGCAACCTACAGAGCCTAACATTGAAATTCAGCGGTCCCCTACCACCCCATACTGTGTGCGGCCTCGCGACCCTGAAGGTCGACCCACCTTCCCTATTTGCAAACTTAACCCCAGATTGAAAACCCGTCGCCACCAGGAGCAGACGGTACAGCGCCCAGGATAGGACCTTCATCAGGTCCGAAGTCCAGCGACTGCTTCGGGAAGGCATCATCGAGGCCAGCAACAGTTCCTGGAGAGCCCAAGTGGTAGTGGTGAAAACTGGCGAGAAACACAGAATGGTCGTGGACTACAGCCAGACCATCAATAGGTACACGCAGCTCGACGTGTACCCCCTCCCACGCATATCTGATATGGTCAATCAGATTGCACAGTACCGGGTTTTCTCAACTGTGGACCTGAACCCCACCAGCTCCCCATCCGTAAGGTGGACCACCCAGACACTGCCTTCGAGGCAGATGGCCGTCTTTACCACTTTCTCAGGGTTCCTTTCGGCGTCACCAACGGGGTCTCGGTTTTCCAACGGGAAATGGACCGAATGGTCGACCGGTATGAGCTGCGGGCCACTATCCCATACCTTGACAATGTCACCATCTGCGGCCATGATCAGCAGGACTATGATGGCAACCTTGCCAAATTTCTCCACACCGCCACTCTCCGCAACCTCACTTACAACAAGGAGAAATGTGTGTTCAGCACGAACCGCTTAGCCATCCTCGGCTATGTGGTCCAGAACGGAGTTCTGGGGCCCGATCCCGACCACATGCGCCCCCTCAAGGAACTCCCCCTCCCCCACTGCCCCAAGGCCCTCAAACGTTGCCTGGGGTTCTTTTCTTACTACGCCCAGTGGGTCCCAAATTATGCGGACAAGGTCCACCCACTCATCCAATCCACTCTTTTTCCCCTAACGGCCGAGGCTCACCAGGCCTTCAACCGTATCAAGGCTGACATCGCCAAGGCCGCGATGCACACAGTCGATGAGACGCTCCCCTTCCAAGTCGAGAGCGATGCATCAGACGTCGTTCTGGCTGCCACCCTCAACCAGGCAGGCAGGCCCGTGGCATTCTTTTCACAAACCCTTCATGCCTCCGAAATTCGGCACTCCTCCGTCGAAAAAGAGGCCCAAGCCATCGTTGAAGCTGTGCGGCATTGGAGGCATTACCTGATCGGCAGGAGATTCACTCTCCTCACTGACCAACGGTCGGTAGCCTTCATGTTTAACAACACACAGCGGGGCAAGATCAAAAACGATAAAATCTTGAGGTGGAGGATCGAGCTCTCCACCTACAACTACGAGAGTTTGTATTGCCCCGGTAAGCTCAACGAGCCCTCCGATGCCCTATCCCGAGGTACATGTGCCAGCGCACAGGTGGACCGACCCCGGACTCTGCACGATAACCTTTGTCACCCGGGAGTCACACGTTTGTACCACTTCATCAAGGCCCGCAATCTGCCCTTCTCTGTCGAGGAAGTCAGGGCAATCACCAGAGACTGCCAGGTCTGCGCGGAGTGCAAACCACACTTCTACCAGCCAGACCGTGTGCGCCTGGTGAAGGCCTCCCGCCCCTTTGAACGCCTCAGCGTGGACTTCAAAGGGTCCCTCCCCTCCACCGACTGTAACACGTACTTCCTCAGTGTGGTCGATGAGGGGGTGAATGTGGTAGTCACCACTGATGTATATATTAGGTGATTTGTGGTAAGGCCCTGTACTACAGGTACGGGGGTAGTTCCCTGCTTGCTGGCTCCGCCCAGTAGCCAGAGTATAAATATGTGTGCTCCCCATACAGCAGCCATTTCGCCAGCTGCTATATGAGGCCACACATCTTAGTGTAATAAAGCCTCAGTTGCATTCAACTCTCGTCTTTGTGTAATTGATCGTGCACCAGCGCCTTTCGGGGGTAACGCGGCCGGTAGATCGCGATGTGCTGTTAGGTGAATTGGACATTCTGAATTCTCCCTCAGTGTACCTGAATAAGCAACGGAGTGTGGAGACTAGGGATTTTCACAGTAACTTCATTGCAGTGTTAATGCCTACTTGTGACACTAATAAAGATTATTCTGTTGTTAGTGTGACATACAGTTCCCTGACAGTTTAACCAGCTATATGCAATGAAGGGTATCACTCCACTCCCATCGAACCTGAGAACTGAACTGCACATCATCCAGCTGCTCAGAGTTCAGAGTTCAAAGACTTGGATAGGATATTGGGAAATTTCTGCATATCAAAACAAGCTTTCCACTTGAATTTTCATCAGCTAAGTTGGCAGGAAGAAAACCATTTTTGGAACTGTATTGCATTCAGCACTGTTGAAATCATAATGTTTGTGGAGAACACAATCACATTTTATAGTTTAGTTTGTTTACAAAAAAAAGTAATGAAGCTGACTGACCAATGAACTCTTGGAAATTTGAGGAGACTCAATAGCGGCATTGCTGCCAATGGATCAGCCCTAACTCAGCATGAATTGGACAATGCTTTTGCTGTTTTCTTCACAAAGGTTCACTCTCCTCATAGGAAGTTGCACACAGCAGCCTGGACTGCACATTGCACACATTCATTAATAATCACCTCTCCTGGCATCAGGTAGGCACCTATAATCCAACTGTTTCAAAACACAATGCCTTTGTTATCAAAGCGTACAATTACATAATATTTATTCTCCGATCATAGATATGCAATTACACTATGAACTGCTTTCTCCTATTTACAGCACACTGCTTGTTTCAATCGATTAATCCAAAATACAGTTATATTTCAGCTGGTACTTTGATCTGCACCAACAAAATAGTACTTTATCAAAGTGCATTCTTAATTTTGGAAATCTATTTGTTCCCCTATCATTTAGTTTCTCCTCAGTTTGCCCACCCCATGTGGTGCTTTGGGGTTGCTTAAATCAGACTCCAACGGGAGGAGGAACAAACAAGTCAATTTTGATTGGTGTTCGTAATCCACCTCCCAGTGAACACCTGCCTGCCACCAAAGGTGCCATGTTACAGTACGAGTTTCAGTAAGGCAGGGTGAGCTCAGTTTCCCACCTCCGTTACTTTCCCCCATTTACACTTCCATCTGGCATCATTTCGCCATTGTCTGCTGGACGGCTGCAGAGCCGGAGAATTTGGCCGCAATTCTTAATACCCACAAAAATGTTTCTCTCTGTTGTTGCTGGAACAAGAGAAGACAGCATATTTCTTCTTACCGACTGGAACGGGTGGTAACAAAAATGCGCATTTGTCAATGGTTACAGTTTTTAAATATAGAAGTGTGATGAATATAGAAATTTCAGGTCTATTGATTATAAGTTAGGGTTGAAAGCCTGGGTTAGAGTGTGTCTGACTGATGCAGTCATGCTTTTAGAAGGATCTTGGTTTGAAATACAACTAAGCTTTTAAGTGCCGGAGATACAATTGACCATAGTAAATGCTTGGGTTAATGCAATTTTGTTTTGATTAAGGGGATTCCCTGGAGAGTTAATTAGTTTTCAGCTTGGTGAGATCGGTCGCGAACTTCCGGAAAAATTTTCAAATGTGCTAGCGAGCGGGAATTGTCGCAGGTTTCCTGGCACTTTGGCCCGCGAGGCCGGCAACACTATTCAACGTTAATTAGTCCACTTAACGAGGCTTCAAGGGCTTCTCGCCCCAAATTCTGGCTCGCCAGCTGATTCGCTGGGATCGCGCCCGCCAGGCCTCCGGTAACAAGGTCGAGCAGCACTTAAGCAGCACTTGCTCAGCCAACCCCAGTCAGCTCGCAACAATGGCGCACAGGAGACCGGCCCCAAGATTTGGGGATGCTGACCTAGGGAGGCTCCTGGGCACAGTGGAAGCTGGGAGGGATGTCCTGTGCCCCCGAGGTTCCCAGAGAATGAGCCAAAAGGCAGCCAGTGCTGCCTGGGATGAGGTGGTGGCAGCAGTCAGCACAGACAGTGTGACCAGGAGTACTGGCCTCCAGCATCGGAAGGAGGTCGATGATCTACATCGGGCAGCACGAGTGAGTAGACACCAATGTCCTGCTCCCCCACCCCCCAAGGGAGCATCCCCCCAGGTGACCCCCCAACCCTCCCTCCATCCCCTGTCCCCTTCAGCACTCCCTCCATGCACCCCTTCAACCCTCCCTCCACCTCAACCCTCCCTTCACACCCATCCCTACAACTGTGAACCACGTGTGTGGATAACGATGCCCTCTCTGTGTCCCTTCAGGAAAAGCTTTCCAATAATTGTCAGGAGAGGGCCCAGACTGGAGGTGGGGTGCGCCAGACTTGAGAATCCTCACCTCCTTAAAGGAAGGGACCCTGGAAGTGACTGGTGTGGCTGAGGACAGGGCGGTCACCCGCGTGGAAGCTGCAGGATGCCACAGAGATGAGGGACCACCAGGCTCCACCCTGAGGACCTGTCAAACGTGAGTAGTGATTGCCTTACTTACTGACCCATCCCTTACACTGACCACATGTCCATTCTCCCACAGGTCCAGCAGCCGATGGCGCCGGCCCCTCCCGGGTGGCCCCTCTGACCCGAGGAGAACACCTCGGAGGAGAGCTCCGAGGATGCAACTGTTATTGTCGCGGCACAGCTGTCATCCCCACCCTCTGCCAGCGCAGACACACACACCTCAATGGGAAATGTTTGTGGTCAGCCTTCTGGGACACAAGGTGAGCACCACACTGCTGCTGATGTACATCAGATGGAGGCAGGAACCCCCAGGCGAGACAGTAGTTGGGGGTTAGCTGGATCCCTGGTCCCAGCTGGGTCCCAGCCTGGTGCTAAGCCTCTGGAACAGAGTTACCTGGAGATGATGGGGATGATAGGGACAAACCTGGGCATTCAAAGGGAGATGTCAGCATCACTCCAGCCGATCCATAGCTGATTGGAGGAGTCCCAGAGGCTACGGGTGCAGAAGATGGCGTGGGCATTGAGTGGCACCGAGGCCAACACTGCTAGGGTGGTGACCGTAGTGGAAAGGCACGACATTGGCACCATGAGTGAAGGTGTCCAAGGTGTTGTGCAGTCAGTGACTGTCATGGCTGAGGGTCTCGGCAGAATGTCTGCCTCACTGGGAGATGTCACACAGTACCAGGCCAACCTTGATGTGGTTCTGTGGGGCATGTCCCACTCTCAGATGGGAATGGCCGAGGTGCTGCGGAGCTTGTCCCAGTCGCAGGTGAGCATGGCTATGTCACTGCAGAGCATAGCCTGGTCAGTGGAGAATGTGTCCAAGTCACTGAGGAGCATCACCGAGGGTGTTGACACAATGTTGCGGACCATGGGGAACCACCAGGGCTTGCAGAGCCAGATGATGCAGAGGCAGCTGAGGCTTGAACCAGCTGCCGCTCCATCCCAAGGTGAAGCCCAGGCCCCTATGGGCACCGACCAGGAGGAGGCGCTGAGTGCCAACCCGGGCCCGCCCCATGGGGTGGCCAACAGCACTCCCGGTTCCTCCCCCCTGATGAGGCCGCGCTTCGTGGTCAGCACACAGGACAGGGCGGCGTAGCTGTGAATGTGCCATCAAAAATGAGCTGGTGCCCACTGGCCTCACAACCCCCAGAGGACGCTTGCCAGGAGCATCGAAGACCATGGGACGAGGTAAGCAGCTGGCAGGCTCCACCTCAGATCTGCATCCTGGGACACACCTCGGCATAGTGGGAGAGCTTGGAGGGCCAGGCATGTTGAGCATCACTGAGGGTACCAGAGTAGGGGGGAGGGGTTAGTTAGGGGATTGGGAGGAGTGGGGTTGGGGCGGCGGCACTAACACGAATAAGGTATTGTACAGCACATTAAACAACTTTTTGCACAAATATTATGATGTCCTTGTAACGTTCTTCCGCAATGCGGGCTGACCTCCAAACCCTTTGCTTATCTCTCCAGGCAAACCGCCCTCCCCATGGCACACACCCTCCAGCCGTGAGCGACTCCCCAGAGCTGTGTCCCATCCCCTCGGTGTTCGGATGTTGGCTGCTCTGTGTAAGGTGCCTCCCACACAGTGTCCAGGAATCAAGGTGCAATCGGAATGCCAGGCAATGACTCTTGGGAATCCACTTGGCATGTGTCAAGTGCTCACATAACCATGATTGCCAATCCCCTATTAGCGATAGCCTTCAGCCGTGCAGCCAGAGGCCTCAGTAGTCGGTGGGGATTATGGGTGATCGTTGTGGCAGGCGGGCAGGGACAAGGGTTGCCCCTAGAATAGGGTTGGGATCCAGGGGTTGGCATGGTGGTGTCATGAGTGATTCCCCCCACCCAGTTGCCCCTTCAGTTCCTCCCCCCACCCTCCTATGGTGGCCCACCCCTGCGGAGGGCCCCGACCCCCCTGTGAGCACTGGGGTGGCAAGCCCAGCGACCCCGGGCTCTTTGCCTGTGAGCAAAGATTGCTACTCACCGAACAGAAGCCCTTCCGCCAGGTTCACGTTTTGCAAAAGGAGTAATCGGCGCCAGCGCCAACACTTGCTGGGGAGGCCGGTGAATGACAGGAGGCCATTGGATGATGGGTGGCTCTCGTTAATTGTATGGAGATGGGGCTTAAGTGGTGATAATTGGTTTCTCACCTCGCTGTGGCGAGATTCCAATTTCGCCGAGGGCAGCAGGCCGGTTGCCTCGCAAACTGTTTGGCGCCTGGCGCGGTTCCCGTTTTTGGCCTCTCCCCCTATTCACTGGCCTCATTACGCTTGAGCATGAGCATAACGAGTCCACAAGATTGTGCCCGATGTCATTGCTGGATGGAGCTAAGGCATCAGGTTCTTTTTGAGAAAGTAGATTTCAAGTTCAGTTCTGATCTGGTTGAAGGTGTGCATTGTGAAACAGTTTTGCTCTCACTATAGGTTAGCTAAAAGAGATTAACTGTATTAAAGATTTAAAGCAGTGCAGACTTGTCTGAGGACAAGGGGGAGCTGAAATGAGGAGTTGAAACAGCTTTTAAAGACATCTGGACAGAGTTTCTGCATGGGGAGGACTGGAGTCAGATCTGTTCCATAACCCAGTGTCAGGAGATCTCGTTCTCAAAGAATAACCCTGTAAAGCAAGTATTACTATGTGCTGTTGGTATTTATGGTGAATTGAGAGCTGAGATGGTCTATTTTCTTGTTGTTTAAATGGGAATAAAGATAATAATTAAGGGTATTGTATTCATTGTGTTGAGTAGCATTGTTTAAGGGGTAATTGTAAGCAACTTTTGGGTGTGACGTTAAAGATTTTAATACTTTGTTAGTAATAAAGATTTGTTTTAAAATGCCATATCCTTATTTCTTTGTGCAATCACTCCTGGAGAAAAAGTATCCTTTCCTCACAGTCTTACAACATTTTAAAAACATATTGGGGTTTGGTTCAGTATCCTAGCCACTGTTGGGGTCTGGTCTTGGATCATAATAAAAGTACTTCAAATCTCTGTCTGGAAGACATAGCCCCTTTATTTTATGTGATATCTGTACTGATGTAAAATATTAACACAGCCCTGTAAGCTAAATAACTCTACATCCCATGGTTGGCATTATTACTGTCGAATGACTATGGAGAAAGTCAGCTTTCGGGTCTCTCAGCTAAGAGCAGCCTGAGGGACATGTCGTAAACAATATCTGTCCCTCTCCCCCTTGGGGAAGAATCTGGCCTCTAGTCTCTGCCTTTCTCTAATAATCCCACTGAGATGGGGCACTCACCGTGTGAGAAATGATAATGCTCGTTCTTTTAATAAATCAATGCAAAATCAAAACTTATCCCCCGAACACACGTTTGAGATTGGACAGACTATTCTCTCATCCTCCCGTTCACATCCTATACACAATCTTGCCTTTTACAATTTTTGCACTAGGGGGTTGAATTTGTGATACAAGCAGTTGAATCGGGAATTAGTGTCACCAATGACATTGGGGGTGGGTGGGAGCGGAGACGCTTCACAATTCTTGATGAAATTATGGGTGGGGTTTTTTATAGGTCTTCCCACAAGGTGAGAAAAATTCAATTCTCCTCAGATAGGTACTAAGAATTCAGCTCAAAGCACCAGAGTGCACAATTTGGACGAAAAGACAGTGTTTTTACAAATAATCAATATGTTTGCTGGATTTGTCAGTGATGCATTCACATAAGTGGACTAATTGGACAAACACTTTTCACAGTGAGTGCACACACAGATAACATCACGTTGCCACGGCTCCTGGAACCAATTATAATGTAATGTTTAGATGTTGTAATATACAGGGCGGGATTTTCCGGCTGTTCCCGCCAGCGGGAATGTCCTGCATTGCCGACGGTGAGCCCCCGCTGTGGGTTCCCCGGGGGCGGAGGGTGGGAAACCCTCTTGGCAGCGGCAGGACTGGAAGATCCCAACTGTGACCAGGGGGGGGGGGGGGGGGCGGGAGGGGGTGTCAGAAAATCCCATCCATAATTCCTGACCCCCCCCCCCCCCCCACAACACCACATCATCCCAGCACGACAGACAAATACTCATAAGTTGCTTTCTCCAGAATTAAATGTCAGTCTCGAGATCGCAATAAAAAATCTCTTCAATTAACATCTATTATGCTGCACTAGATACTTGTTGAACACAACTATGGGTTAAGTGAGATGCCACATGCTTCACATTGGCAGCACTTCCCATTATTGCTCTATTCTCTCTAATCTAGCATGATGCTTGGGTGATTTTGTAAATGCCTGTTAAGTCACACTTGGGTGGGCGTGGGCATGAGGAGTGCGGATAAAAAAGTTCATTCATCATATTTTCCCCGTGTCTGCGTGGGTTTCACCCCTACAACCCAAAGATTTGCAGGGTAGGTGGATTGGCCATGCTAAATTGCCCCTTAATTGGAATAAAAAATAATTGGGTACTCTAAATTAAAAAAAAAATTCATTCATCAAGTTATTTTGTGGAAATTATTTCATGAATGTGGATTTGCTGCACCACTGAGATGGGACATTGATACGAGAACACCAACCCAAACAAAAATCCTGGCTTCATCTAAAATCATCTTCAGAAGAGTCTTATGGGCTCGAACCGTTAACACTATTTCTCTCTCAATTCATAATGTGGAATGAATAATGGGCAGGAATTTGTTGAAAAATAATGAGGCCTGAATGAAGCACAACATTATTAATGCATGAGTTGGCTTGCAACTTGTGGCGAGGAAAAGATAACACATGAATTTCAAATCGTGACAAGATGCTCAACGACATGCACTGCTTCGCTGCTAGTTTTGTGAAAACAATGGCCGTAAATCGAATTACCTCGTCACGCCCGAAAAAGGTCCCACAAGACATCGTGATCTGGATCTCATCCTCGCTGGACGAGATCCAGATTAACATATATAAGTGAACCATTAGCTCACCCATCTCTCACTGGGAGAGATCATGGAGCGCATCAGCTCCATGCAGACAAGGGTGTCGTCGGGACCCGACGGGTTCCTGGCAGACCTCTATAAATAATGCGTACCAGCATTGGCCCCACACCTACGGGACATGTGCGCAGACTCGATAGCGAGGGGCACCCTGCCTCCAACGCTAACACAGGCCATGATATCGTTGACACCCATGAAAAAGACAGACACGACGGAATGTGGGTCATACAGACCCATTTCCCTGCTCAACGTAGACACGAAGGTACTCGCGAAAGTCCTGGCTAAGACACTGGAGAACTGCGTACCTGAGGTGGTCGCAGAGGACCAGACGGGCTTTGTCAAGGGTAGACAGCTGACTGCGAACATCAGGCAGTTGCTAAATGTAATAATGACCCCATCCGGGGAGGGAACAACAGAGGTGATCATCTCCCTGGACACAGAAAACACTTTCAACAGAGTCAAGTGGAAGTACCACCTTGAGGTACTGGAGAGGTTTGGGCTCAGGACGGGGTTCAACTCATGGGTGAAACTCCTATACAACACTCCCAAGGCGAGCATTCATACCAACACCACCAGGTCTGAGTACTTCCAGCTACACAGAGGCACAAGGCAGGGTTGCCCGCTGACCACACTTCTGTTTGCCCTTGCAATTGAACCCCTGGCGATCGCCGTGCGGAATGTGAAATGCTGGAAGGGAATCCAAAGAGGGGGCAGAGAGCACAGAGTTTCACTCTATGCGGGTGACCTGCTTCTTTATGTCTCGGATGCACAGAATGGCCTGAAAGCAATCATGCAGCTCCTGGAAGGGTTCAGGGCCTTCCTGGGCTACAAACTCAACCTGGGCAAGAGCAAGGTATTCCTGGTGAACCCGAATGGGGAGGGACAGCTGGAGGGACTATCTTTCAAACTGGCCCAAAACAAATTCCGCTACCTGGGGATCCAGATAGTCCATGACTGGACACGGATCTACAAGTGGAACCTGACCAGTCTTGTGGAGGAAGTTAAAAAAGACCTACAGAGATGGGATGCACTCGCACTTTCCCTGGCGGGAAGAGTGCAGACGATCAAAATGAGCATACTGCCGAAGTTCCTTTTCCTGTTTAGATCCATACCAATCTTCATCCCCAAGGCCATTTTCCAACAAGTAGACAAAATGATCATGCCATTTGGTTGTGCGTGTGTGTATGGGGGCGCTGGAAGAATCCAAGGATCCCTAAGTCGACACTGCAAAGGAGGAAAAATATGGGCGGTCAGGCCCTGCCGAATCGACATTATTACCACTGGGCAGCCACAGCCGAGAGGGGGAGGGGATGGATACGAGAACCCAATACGGAATGGATGGGGCTAGAGGAGTCCTCCTGCAAGGGAACAACGCTCCTGGGCCTCGCCAAGGCAGCGTTCCTCTAGAGCGACGGCTGCTCACCAACCTCTGTAATGCCACCATGAGCGATGCCCATTGCTGAGGAAGTCTGGGCACCCTGAAACCGACAGCAGGTAGGCAAGAAAACATTTTTTTAAGGTTCCAGTGCTGGGGGAAATCTCTTCAGGGATAAAATTGATGCCCCAGGTGTTGTCTTCCCTGCCACCGTGAACCAGCCGTGTTGTGTCTTCATCCCCATCATGCACCTACAGTTCATTAACTTTCAGCATCTGTCCCATCAAGCCAGCTCTGGCTCTTTACAGGGTTGAGCTCTTTGAAGCCAATATCACACGCAATCACTTCCATCATTCTGCAGTCATGACGAAGATTACAAATTGGGCTGTATCTCTAAGTCTATCATTTAGCACAGGCCTCAGAATGGTGCATGTTTTCTCACTTCAGATTTGTGTAACATGGGTTTTGTAGGTCACAGATGAGTGCGTATCGAGTAGGTGAGAGAAAACAATGTTTACTGCAAAACAATTATATTTACAATATATATATCAGCACCCAGCCAGGTCTATGCTGTTGGTTCCATACCTAGCCAACTTTACACAGATCTCACTCATGAATGTACTCGGGCTCCCCACCATCTTAGCCGGGCAGCTCACACTCGGCAACACTCACAGGGACACTGATTGTCCCAACCCCGTAAGTCTCATGCCGATTATAACAAACCCTCCCCCGCAAAGTCCAAAGAGTTTTATGATGACTGCGGAGGGGGAGGCTCCGGATTCTCTTCACCTGTGGCTATATGTCCTGCATTTGCAGGGCTGGATCAGGCCGTGTAGCTTTGGACGGCGCATGCCACCTCCGTTCGGAATGCTGTGGTGGAGGTACTGTCTGAGGCTGCTGCATTGCTTGCACTCCGTCGAGAGTTCCAACTCCCGGGCCTCCATGTCGGAATCCGTATCTACGACCTCTCTCATTTCAGCGTGATGACCTGCTTCGGGTGATGCTCTAGCCCCTACTGGCATCGGATTCGGTTTGACTGTAATTTTCCTCTCCCGAGGAACTTTTCATAAAACTGGTCTCCTGGACTTGATGTGATCGACGTGTTTGTTCATGACACGATCTTGTGTCTGAACTTGATAAGATATCAGCCCCGTCAGGAAAATGATTGTTCCTGAGATGCAGTGGGCGCTATCTGCAAAGCTGCGAGCATTGACTGCGTCACCTGGTACAAACAGTCGGGTCGGCTTTCATCTAACAGGGAAACGCCCTTGCTGCTCCTGACTGCAACATACTTTCCTGCCAATATCAGGGAATGCAAGCCTAAGATGGATTCAAAGCCTCCGGCCCATTAGCTATTCAGTCGGAGCTTCTCTGGTCATGACATGTGGAGTGGCCTGATAGCAGAACAAAAATTTGACCAGTCTTGTGTCAATTGATCCCGAAGTCTACTTTTTCAGCCTCATTTGAATGTTTGTACCATCCTTTCTGCCAGCCTGTTGGAAGCCGGGTGATACGTGGCCTTGCAGATGTGTCACATCCCGTTCACCTTCATGAATCTTGTGAATTACTCACTGGTGAATGTAATTCTATTGTCAGTCACCAACACCTCTGGGGTACCAGGCGCACTGAAAGACAGGCACAATTTCTCTACGGTTACCTTTGAAGTGGGCGATGACATTCTGTGGACTTTCAACCACTTAGAGTGGGCATCTATCAGGAGTACGAACATCGGGCTTTGAAAGGGACCAGCAAAGTCAGCGTATAACTGCACCCACGGTCATCCGGGCCTTCCCAGGGGTGAAGAGGTGAGGCTGGCAGAAGGCCCTGTTGCTCCTGACAAATGTCGCACAGCTGGGCTACACGTTCTATATCTGCCTCCAGATCCCACCATGAAACATAGCTGCGGGCGAGCATTTTCATTTTGGACACCTGCTCTCTATGCAGGTCCCTCAACATTCGGTCTTGTAGCCACCAAAAATGGCTGATTCCCGATTAAAATTGTCAAACCCCGATCTAAAATGGCGAACGAAAGAGGCTGATGGGAAAATCAGCCAACAGGACTCAAACGGACGCCTGCAGACAAAACAGTGTATTCGGCACTGGGGAAGTCGGCCCAGACCGATACTTGCAGCCATTAACATCACAACAACCCAGCCATCTGCACAGTAAGCAGCCATCCCCGGGAACAATTGCTACACATTAGCAACATAAAGCCGATCCAGACTTTTCGGCGCCAGTAGTGGCTGAGACAGAAAAAGGTGGACGAACACCCCCCGATCAAGGAATCGCCCCATTGTTGGAGCATATCGAACCAAGTGATTGGGACCAAGTCCAATCACTTGGAACCAGGGTCAAGGTCCGCCGCGAGAGACGGGAAGCCCCTAGGGACTATAAAAATAGGGGCCAAGTTCAGATCGACCCTTCTTCTCTTACTCGCAACCTTTGAGACCCTTCGACGAAGAAACAAGGAAGTGTTACTCCAGCGATCGCTACCAGATAGGTGCTCCAGACTATTGACTCGTACCAGCCTTTTTGAATCCCGCAGGCCAGACCCAATTCGATAGACCATTCATTTCCCTGACCTGGTGGGCCATCACCAAAGTTAAGTATTGGCCTTTAGTGGTAGGTAATAGTCTAGGAGTAGGATTATTGTATAAGTATTTATTGCTGTCTGTAATAAATGATCGTTGATTTAACTTTTACTAAGCAGTGTGCTGCATTATTAACCATTACTTGAGTTTGAACCACGTGGCGGTATCAGAAAGATACCTGCCGACTCGTGAGCAAAGGTGACAGAATTAGAGCTAATAAAATAAAAGGCTAATAAGAGAAACATTTTGGCGACATCCTGACGGGACCCGATCTAGAAGTGGAAAACCACTCCGGGAGAACCCAAGACATTTTGAATTAGAATCCAATTGGAAACAAAAACCACAAGTGTTCAAGCAGTTCTGATTAATAAGTCATAATTCGGACGTGTGTGTATGCATGCGTAACTAACAGGGCTATAAGGTAAAACTGATAGATTTTGTTGCATCAAAACTGTCGGAAATCGGTATTTTCGGAAATTAGCGCAAGCCGTACCCGCATCTACGACACCACCTTAGCCCCCTGTTCCAGATTTAAATGAAGCAAGCGGATAGGAAAGGTGGCCATGCAGGCAATGCAACGCCTCATGAACCCTGAGGAATTTGCGGTCGCAGCGACCAGCAGCAGTAGGGTGGGACAGTGTCCCATTTTGGAAGAGGAAATCCGGAAATACCTCAAGGGCAAAGGATGGCCCATGTGGAATCATTTCTGCGATAATGAAGACTCAGGTCCCGGAAGTGTAGGGCATACTTGGTGGGAGAACATGAGTGAGATCCATAAAAAGAACTTAGCAAAAGCTCGCAGGCCGGTGGCAATTGTGTCCTGTCTGGCACAATTGCGAGGCACAGAGGAGGTCGTCATGACGTTCCGCAAAGAAGTAGAGGGCATACATCATATGAGTAAAATCGATGTATGCGAGGTTGAGAAAGAGAATCTGGAATTAAGGCAGAAATTAGCAGCAAAGGACCAAGAGGTGGCTGACGCCAAACGGGGTCACCAGTCTTGTCTGACGCATTTGAGTAGTTTCCAGTCCCAGTATGAAAAGGCTTATCAGGACACGCTGCGTGCAGTCCTGGTGAGGAAAGAAACAGAGAAGCAGGTGGAGACGCTACAGAAACAATGTAGTGATCTCAAGGCAGCCTTGAGAGCGCTCCACACTGCAACCACAGAACAAAGACAGAGCACCATAGACCATGCAAAGTGCCGGAAGCAAATTGCAGACCTGCAATCGCTGCTTTCTGTCCAGAAGGGATTTCAGGAAACCTTTGGGGAAAAGCTAGACCAGGAAGACGGCCCTGATTGGGAAGAATTATAGGAAACAGCGCAGAGATATGTTCAGGGAACATGTGCGCAGGGAAAGCCCCAAAGGAGAAAAGCACCCCAACCCCCCACACGGCAGGTAGTTCAGGCTCCAATGAACCCTGTAACCACCCACCGCACAGCCACATCGGACGAGGCGGAATTTCTATATTCCACCCCCCTAACAGTGACCCAATTACGGGACGCGTGTGCAAAGATCACACCGTTCCTCCCCGCCACAGACCCCCACCATTTCTTTGCCACCGTCAAACATCAGGCGAACATGTACGGCCTGGATGAGAGAGAGCATGTAAAGCTCATGGTTCTAAGTTTAGATCCATCGGTAGCAGCAGCCCTTCCCGACCCACAGAACGTAGGAGGAGGCACCCTTGCAGAAATGCATACCGCGATCCTGGATGCGATCGGGTATAACCGGGGTGACCCCTTGGATGGCCTCAATAAGTGTAGGCAGAAGAAGTCAGAACACCCCACAGCGTTTGCTGGACGCCTGTGGATTCATTTCACAGCAGTTTTCGGTAATTTAGAACGCGCCCATTTGTCCCAAGACGGTATGGCCAAATGGACCCGCACCCTTATCTCCCATGCCACAGAGGCAGGACAAAAAGCCTGTACAAATTATGACCCCTCAGAGGAAGCCCACAATGAGAAATGGGTTTTAAAAAGATTGTCCCGCGCCTGGGAGCAGTCTGTACAAAGTAAACCCACAGTTAAAAATCCCGAAGAACAACAGGCAAAAGCAGACAAACCCGCAGTTAGGGAACCCGAGGAAGAGCAGGCAGACATGCATCCAGTTAAAACGCACCAGAACCCCACATGGGTAAACAAATGAAGGAACAGCCCCCCACAGAAACCACCGGAATGTTACAATTGCGGACAATTAGGACATTACGCACAAGAATGTCAAGCCCCCCCTGAAACAGCAACGGGATCAGCCCACAAATGCCTCCCGAACCAGCAAAGACCCCAACAGCCCCGACCCCCCACCCAGGGAACCACACCCAAGGGAACAATGCACCAGAGAGCCTGCTCCACCATATGTGCCTCAGGGGTCATGTTACAACTGTGAGCAGCCAGGACACTTCGCCTGAGATTGCAGGAGACCCCCACCAGCTAGACTAGCCCCCAGATATAAAAGAGAACACCACCCACAGCAGCTACAAGGTCCCAGCTGCCCCATGCACACTGTGAGCACTTACCCACCACTTCTCATGGCAGCGTTACCTCAGCAAGGCCACTTCATTTTTGTTTCACTCCTCCTTCCTTTCTTCTTTGGTCACGCTGCACTCCCTCCATATGCTAATTACACCCCCAGCACAAATGGGATTTACGATGTCCCGTATTCTGATGGAACCTGCAGGATGTTTTATGTTGTTCGTACGTTTGTTTTGTGTTGTTTGTCCGACAGGAGAATTTTTTTTCCAGCCGCTTGTTCAGCGGTACCAACTTATCTGCAGATACCTGGTCAACAGCCCAGACGCTTGTTCAATGGAACTAGCTTGTCTGCAGACACTTCAGCTGACACCGGTTCGGATACCAGATGCCCGATCATAGCTGCTCTTGTGATTCAAGGATAGAATCACTGTAGCAACCCCACCACGATGACTACATTTTTGCCCGTTCTTGTCGGTTGCTCAGGCAGTGGAGAAACGGCGTGAGACCCGCCCTGCCTGGGGACCCCCCCTTTGGTCAAACACGCTCGGGTAGGGGAGATACGGCATTGGTAGCCGTCCTACCCGGGGACTCCATCTAAAGGCCCCTTCAGATTTGTGGAGCCCTCTCCTTGGGAACCTAGGAACTCCAACTCTCCCTCCTTCCCCAGCCTCTCCCCAACATGGAGATCATGCACCCTCCCCCAACCTCCCAGGGAATTCCCTACCTTCCCACCTCCAGGTCCCCTGATACTTAACCTGAAGTGCGATCCGGAGATAGAAGCTCAGGTACGGTGCTGCAGTACCTCTTCTGGCCAATTCAGCACTTTGCCTGGAAGGGCTGGTGAACTGTTAGCTAATCTGGTTGGCCAAACAGCTCTTCAAGGTGTGGCTTCCATCCAAAGATAGACAAAAGTCTCACCTGCTATCAATCAATGCTCACTTGAGCGTAAAATCCACCGGGCCTGTCTGTGTCAGCGTCTTGCATTCCCCGCCGACCCTGGCACCTGCCACCCTAATAATTAATGCCTTGATCTCACTTCACCTTCTGGATTTGAGACTGGGGTTATTGTGTGAGTGCCAGTTTACAGTGCACTACTAATAGTTGCTGACATAACAAGCGACAGTACTTTAAAAAATGTTTCATTCATTGAAAGCACTTTGGGACATTCTGAAGTGGTCATCAGGAAATGTGTAAATGTAAGTTCCTTCGTTACTGTCACACAAGCAACTTTTGACTTTTATCTCGTTCGACAAGAGGAAATGTCAATTTACTGAGCTGCTCTGGTGTTTCTGGTTAGTACACATTTTTCCATCATTGGATAAAGTATGAATGGAGTCTTTTTTTTGTGAACGAGTTGTCATGCACCGTGAACATGTTCTCTTTTCCAGGTCAGACTTCTTCTCATAACCGACTTGTACTTTATTTTTCAATAACATTTTAACTGGTGGTTACACCATCTGTCATCTGCCAGTGCTTTGAATGTGTACGTCGTCTTGTATTTGTCTGCTTGCTTTAAAATGCTGCGTGCGGTTGATGCTTGGCACCCAGAACCAACAGGAGTTGATCGTTGGCATTCAGTTTGCGCCAGTCAGTGACCCTTGCCTAGCTCTGGGGGCTTCTACCCATCCAATAAAGATGAGATTGTCAATGTGCGCTTTGAAATAACGTTTGTTGCAGAAAGGTTCATTTTTTTATTTCATCATTATTGGTTGTTAATGGTACATTTATCCTAACTGTAAGGAACGCTTGCTGTGCGGCTTTCCTGCCGTGTCAAAATTCTGTTCGCAAATTCATCTTGGACTGTTGAGCAGTTTAGTGTCTGAATGAAGAGCAACACTGCCTCCTTCTCCAGTGTTTGTGTTTAGAACAATCAATATATTGGCCAGAATTCACCGGCTGTTGGGATTCTCTTTTCCCAATGACAGTGCACCCCCGCCCATGGCATGGGGTGACTTCAATGGGAGATCCCATTGACAAGCAGCAGGAAGAGAGAGTCCTGCCGCCAGCAAACGGCTCACCGCTGAGTAACACATGGCTGGAGGGAGGCGGAGAATCCGGCCCATGATGCGACTTCCACCAGTCATCTTCCATTCAGTAACCAGAATTTTGAAAGTCGAAGGGGGCCAATGTACAGCCGAGCTCATATTATTATTCCCTCTCATCGTGATCAGGACTATTCCTTTTTCATGGCCAAATGTTCCATGTTATGTCAATCATTAGCTTGTGTGTTTTCTTGCCATTTTACCTGTGAGCGTTGGAGCTCTTTCAGTGTGAGGTTGCTGATGGATGTCACTGAGAATTAACACTACCCAGGGTTGACACTGTTTCTCTAAAGATGGCTCTCAACCACTCCAGTTGCTATCAGATAATGCTACTTTGCTTTCAATAGCCAATCAACTTTGATTAAGTTACTATGGACAAGTTGGTGTTTGTAGTTTTCAACACTATATGCTCACACCTTGTTAGCATAGAATTTAGATCTTTGAGAGAGCATCTCAAGTATCTGTGCATGATGAGCAAAGAGCACTGTGAACATGACAGGTTGCAATCTCTTGATCTCACTGATGACATGAGATGCAATAGGTGACAGTGGCTATTTACTGTGCTAACATACATTTCTGCAAAGCAGTGCATTGCTGCTGCAACATCCCAGTCACTAAACACAATGCTTTGTGGTCAACCTCACTGCCAAAGCAAATTTTGGTGAGTGCTCACCTATTATAATCCATAACTGAGCATAATTGGTTCAATGGCAGAATGTCTTCCATGCACTTTTGGTTTGTGCATCAACCTCCAGGGACCACACAACTCAACGTGCTTTCTAGACCTCGCCAATCCTCACGGCCTGGCCAATTGTCCTGCTGTCACCAACATCAGGAACTGCAAGAGTCCTGGCTGCAAGAGTTTAATTAGCGTGGGAGGCTTAATCAGAATGTTCAACAATCATCAGCATGAGTGATGGGATACACTGAGCTATTCTGCAGCCATGTGTCCTCTGTGAAGGACAAATATAATGCTCAATTAATAATGGAAGGAATTTTTAAACTGGTAGCACTCAAGAGTTTTATTTTCAGCTATTTCCTGTACAAGACTGATAAAGTTTTATGAAGTCCAATATGCTCCTTAAGCTTTAAATTGGTGAATCCCTTTCTTGAAATGAACTGGTGACTTGGTTTGCAGTGAAGTGAGCCAAAAATGACTTTGTATTCATTTCAACTAACTAGTTTACAAAGCAGAAACGTTCTTTGCCTTAGTACAGAGGGGCATGAATTCAAGGGGAATTTTTTTCATCACAGCACTAGAATTTCCATTAGGGAACTTGAACAAAAACAATTTTGACTTTGTCTATGCACACCAGCTTGTTAACGTCTCCCAGTCTCTTTAGAATACCTATTTTCTGCTCACTAGATTTCTGACGTGCCATCTAATCTAACCTCATCAGACCATCTGATGTCTCACGTCAAGCTTGGAGAGATCTTGCAACCGAGTCTGTTTTTCAAGAATACTTCATTATGGTTTAAAAAATACATGAAATATCTCCGTATTGCGAAATTGCAAGCCCAGGGGCACCATGATGACCCAGTAGTGGAACTTTCCCAAACCACTGTTGGTTTGTGCGATCTCAGACCCTTGCATACATCACATAAGCAAATGCTGAATGAGAAAAAAAAGCCGCTGTAACTGACACAACTGGCTCCCTACAGACTGAGGGAATGGCATTAATGAGTTTTATTGCCTCTTGTGGCTCCAACTCTAAGTGGGTTCAAGGAGCTCCTGCCTCCCTGGCTGCAGCATGATTTGCTGTCGCTTAAAATGGTATCACTCTGGCTGTCCTTGTTATGCTTTTAAGTAGCTTGTGGTTCCCAGCTTGGAATCACAATACTTGGCTGTTTTTTTTCTCTCTGAAAAGCATACATATGAGTTGTCATATATCAGACTGCAGGAGTTTAGAAAGTTGCTTTTGATGTTTCCTCCTGTGGTAACCCTGGCTATGCCTCTAAAGGAGTTGATTGATGACCTATTTTATTTCTCTTTTTAAAAAAATCCCAGTCAGGGTGTTGTTTATAGAACATTAGGATTTACTGTATAGCCAGGAAGAGGGAATTTTTGACTTGCCTTTATTTAGCTTCAAGGTACTAAACTTGAACAGGAAGTGTTTCAAGTCTATTTATTTGACTTTATCGTTTTCAGGTTTTTGGGATCAAGTTACATGAAGTGATATGAGGTAAATTTAATTTCCTTTTTCACTTTATAAGTTTTTTTTGTTCCATACTATTCAGGGCACCGGAAATACATGTTCAAGGTAAATCCTGTCCGTTTATGTATTTTATTGTTATTTTTAAAGAATTTGGGTTTCTGGAAATTACGAATTTTGTGTTTTGTTTAAAAGATCTTCAATTTTAGTGCATGAAAACCTTGAGATTCATCAAAATAAGTGTCACATATAAAATATTATGAAATGAACTAAGTCTGTTCATTTTAATCGGCATGGGCTTGGAGGGCCGAAGGGCCTGTTCCTGTGCTGCACTTTTCTTTGTTCTTTTGTTCTTAATCTGCAGCAAAAAGCAGTCGGCACTGATCTTTTCAATAATTCACAGATCTTAATTTCCAACGAATCTTGGTTAATTATGGTGCCTTCCATATATTATTAAAATAGCTTGTAAAGTGGACGTGGCCCTAAATTCTCTGAGAGCTGATTGGGATGTATTTCTGAGGCTATAGGTTTACGCAGATCTGGTAGAAGTGGTTGACATGGAAAATAGAAGCAGGAGGAGGCCATTCAGCCTTTGGGCCTGCTCCCCATTCATTACGATCATGGCCGATCATCGAGTTCAATACGCTGATCCTGCCTTCCCCCATGTCCCGTGATCCCTTTTGCCCCGATAGCAAGTAAACCACTTTGACCAGGTCAACCAACTTGACCTTCAAGAACATGAAGTTAAACGAAGGTACAACTCCAGTCAGCACAGTGGCTCTCAGGACTGGCTTCCTTTTACAGCCTCAGAAATACATTCCCATCAGCTCTCGGAGAATTTAGGACCAGGTTCACTTTACAAGCTATTTTAACAATACGCGAAGGGCACCATAAACAAACAAAAGATTTGGTGGAAATTAAGATCTGCGAATCATTGAAACGATCAGCTGCTTTTTTGCTGCAGATTAAAATGAACGGACTTACATCATTTCACAATTGGCCCAGAACTTCCTTGTGTGGCCTGGAGGAGAAATCCTGCTCCTTCTGGTGGAAAAATAAATGTTTTTTTAACCTCCCTTCTCAGGCCTTCACTAAGAATCCAGTAGGTTTCACTGGTTGAAGGCTGCTTCTCCAGCTAGTAGACCATTCGACTTGCCTCTGAGTGATAGGATGTCAATGAGCTCACATTAATGAGGAATCAGTATGAGTCACATAAATACCTCAATGGCCCACTGTTAAAATTGGTCAGAGTGGGGAAACTCTCGGTTTAACACCTATTCAGCTCGATTCGCACCAGTTGAAAGCAGTTAACTTCTGCCCCATTGTCAACAACCCCCTCATAATATTTCCTTCAGGAGAACTGTGATGGATCTGCTCATACCTTCCAATTTTATGGGGTAATTTAAATGTAACCTAACAGGAAGCTGACATTATTTTTCATGGGGTGTGGATATTGCTGGCAGAGTCAGCCTTTGTTGCCCATCCTTAATTGCTCCTGAGAAAATGGGGGTGAGACAGAGGTGGGATTCTCCGACCACCCCGCCGGGTCGGAGAATCCCCGAGGGGGCGGCGGTAATCCCGCCCCGCCTCCCCGACGCCGGCTGCCATATTCTCCGGCGGCGGTTTTCGGGCAAGGGAGGGGTTCACGCCATGCCGGTCGGGGGCCATTGGCAGCGGCCCCCGGCAATTCTCCGGGCCCCGATGGGCTGAGCAGCTGTCGGTTTCTGGCCAGTCCCGCCGGCGTGGATTAGACATGGTCCCACACGGTGGGACCTGGCAGGTAAGTCGGCTGGGGCGGTCCTCGGGGGGCGTGGGGGAATCCGACCCCGGGGGGGGGGGGGGCCACGGTGGTCTGGCCAGCGATCGGGGCCCACCGATCTGCAGGCGGGCCTGTGCCGTGGGGGCACTTCTTCCTTCTGTGCCGGCCCCTGTAGGGCTCCGCCATGGCCGGCGCAGAGAAGACACCTCCCTGCGCATGCGCTAGAATACGCCGCTGCTCCGCGCATGCGCGGGATCACGCCGGCCCTTTGGCGCATGCGTGGACTCGCACAGTCCCTTCGGCGCCAGTTGGCGTGGCGCCAACCCCTCCGACGTCCTCCTAGCCCCCGGAAGTGCGGAGAATTCCGCTACTTCCGGTTGGCCTGACGCCGGAGTAGTTTGCGCCGTTTTGACCCCGGCGTCGGGCCATCATGCCCATTTCGGAGAATCCCACTTCTGATGTTAGCCATCAGTTTTACCCTAATAAAAATATGCTGGACGTACAATGGAGTTGACCCAGGGTATGTCAAATTCAGTTGACACCAGCTGTGTTTTATTTCTAAATTCCAGAATTTATTTCCATTTTTTATCTTTTCATTGTCTCATCAGATACGAAAATCTAAACATTTTTATCTACTCAAAAGCAATTTTTCTTAATCTGTTCTTTCAAGACTCTGCTTCTCTTCCTTATTCTGTTGTCAGAATATATATTGGAGACAGATGCCTGACAAATACTCCATTCACACTGTGGATAGTGTCCAATATAACATCCATGGCATTGGAACTTTGTATGCAGTCCTGGAGTGGGAAGGATATTCAAGTTATGGAAAGGGAAAATGAAAATTCACTCGGATTACAGCTGTTATAATTAGGAAGAAAGATTTTTAAAAATCAGGATTATTTCTACTTGAACAGACGTTAGGTGGGGAGGTAATAAAATAAACTCACCGTAGTCCCAGATGACCATAAGCTGTTTTCCCCTCTGAGGGAGAGAGCTGACTGGTGGTGATTTAAAAAAAAATGTTTTTATTCAGTTTGTTAAAGTTATACATAAATCACAAGCAATAACAGTAACAATTTCTTTCCAACAACAATAACAAACTTCCCCTTTTCTCTCCCCAATTTTATTAACAGCTAATGGTGATCAAATTGTTAAAGTATAAAATGAACGGTTGCTATCTCCGGTAAAATTCTTCAATTCAGCCCTTCAGGGTGTTTTCAAATTTTTCGAAATATAAAAATGCCATAAAATCTCCAAGCCATATTGAGGCAATGGGTGGAGAAAATGATTTCCAACTCATTAGTATCAGCCTGCGAGCAATTAGAGTAGTGAAGGCAAAAACATCAGTCCCAGTCCCTGTTTGTAGCTTCGGTAAATCCGATACCCCAAATACGGCTATTAGAGGACAGGGATTCAGTTTAATTTTTGAATGGCCGACATGGTGCTGAAAATCCAATGAGTTTTGGACATGTGAAAATGATTTGCAGGGCCAGTTCCACACCGTTCACACTCATCTTTAACAAACATTCTACTCATCTTGAATTTGGTTAAACAGGCTCTGTGCACAACCTTCAATGGTATTAATCCTAATCTAGCACATGATGATATTGCATTAACCCTTCGTAGAATCTCGACCAGTCACGATTTAACCTGAGGATCACAACACCTCAGGCGAGGGGCAAGATTGAGAAGGTGGGAGCTTCATGAGTAATCTCAGCCGGTATGGGAATAGAACCAATGCTGTTGGCCTCGCTCTGCATCACGAACCAGCTGTCCAGCCAACCGAGCTAAACCAGCACAGTGGGCAGAGGCTTTCCAATTTCTGAAAGACTTTGAGGGGAAATAGTGACAGATTGTTCTCATCGATTAGCAAATTGGTGACAAAGAACCACCAGAAAATTAGAGAAGGGAGTTAGAAAATTTTATTTGTCACACAAAGTATTATTGTAATGTAGAGTGCTTTGCCACAAATATAGGCAATGTCTAGAACAACACTTAGAAGGACAACATTTAAAAGGTGAATGTTTGAAAGCAAAGAATATCAGGGAATGCCAGGAAAGGATAAAGAAGTAGCAAGCTCAACGACACCTTGTATTTATGTAACAGCTTTAATGTAATGAAATGTCCCAACACACCTCACAGGAGCATTATAAAACAAAGTAGAACACCGAGCTACATTGGAGATATTGGCATAAAACCAAAATATTGCAAATGCTGGAAATTCAGAACTCGGGAGAAGAGTCATACAGACTCAAACCTCTCCGCGGATGCTGCCAGGAAACCTGTTGAGATTTTCTAGCCATTTCTGTTATTATTTTGGGAGATATTTGTCAAAGAGTAGGTTTTTAAAAAATAGCTTAATGGGGGAAAGTGAGGTAGTGCTCGGGGCAGAGGCAACAGAAGACACATCCACCAGTGGTGGAGCGGTTACGATTGGGTATGCTCAAGAGACCAGAATTAGAGGAACCCAGATATCTGAGGGGTTTGTGGGGAGGAGATTACAGAAATAGAAACATAGAAACACAGAAAATAGGAGCAAGAGTAGGCCATTCGGCCCTTCGTGCCTGCATCACCATTCAATATGATCATGACTGATCATCCAACTCAGTAACCTGTTCCCACTTTCCCTCCATATTCTTTGATCCTTTTAGTCCCAAGAACTATAACCCCATCTTGAAATCATGTTTTAGCCTCAACTGTTGCCTGTGGTAGCGAATTTCATAGGCTTACTATTCTTGGTGAAGGAATTTCTCCACATCTCAGTCCTAAAAGGTTACCTTGTATCCTTAGACTAAGACCTCTGGTTCTGGACACTCCCACCATTGGGAACTCATTTCAGACACACTGACACATACACATGATTAAATACAGATGAAGTTAATATACTGTTACAGCTTATAATCTCAGTCTTCTTTGTGGCAGGACTGTAGTTTCTTCGATGCAAAAAACAACTTTTCTGTGTGCAACCCTGAAATAAATTCAATAAAATAGAAACAATACTGAACTCTGAATATTGAGTTGAGGGGCGCGATTTACTGGCCCATTGGAATCGGATTTAGAGTTACAGGAGAGTGAGAGAATGTGCTTTCCAACTTGGGAAAAAATTGAGAGATGGTTACAGGCGCTGAAAGGTAGGGAACTGAGACAGACTGTAGCAGCTAGGGAGACTTTATCCCATGGTCATTTAGATATCCTTCATCCAGAAACAAGCTTCATTGTCCTAAAATATTCCCAATGTATCCCCATGTTTGAAGACGAGGATGTGGAAATTTAATGATACTGGCAACTCAATTACAATGACCAGCAGAGATTTGGACATTCCTGATACAAGGTCAGCCAGTAGGAAAGGCCCACATGGCTCATTCTGAGCTGCCTAATCAGACCAAAGCTGTTATTCTCAGAGCCTATGAAGTACCAGCGGCATATCGCCAACAATTCAGGCATTCCCCTAAAAAGCCCAGATGGACTTCCCTTGAATTTGAGGTAATTAAATGGTTAGCTTTTGACCGGTGTGTGTGTAAGCCCTCAAAATTGACCACACCTATAACACATTAAGGCAAGTAATTTGGTTGGAGGAGTTCAAAAACTGCCTCCTATACAGCCTCAAACTCACATAGAGAATAAAGGATTTCAAAAGTATGAGAAGCAGCTATCATGACTGATGAATACGATTTAACCCATAAACCAAAACAAATTTTGATCCATGAACACTTGAAGAGTTACTTTCTTGGAGAAATAACAAGTAGGTAGATGGAACAGAAATAGACTTTAGAGGAAAGAAGAGTTGGGAAGACAGGGATGATCAATCCCCAACTTTAAAAAGAAAGACCATGGAAAATAAACCAGCTGTAACCCACCCAGCTTGTCTTCATGCCTGCATACATCAAAGAAAATGTTTGGTTAACCAAGAAGCCAACAGGGTCAGAACCGTGCCCATAGCCTTAAAGTACCAGACTGAAATGGAGCAAAGGTAGGACAGAATACCTGCCGAGGCTTCTTGCAAAAGAGACAATGACTCCTTTTGTATTGCAAGGTCAAAGAAGTTAAATACCCAATTTCAGAGATACACAGTGTGTTTGCAAACATTGCTTATAGCTGAAATGCCACCCAAAAGCAGGACAAATACCACAATGCCAAAAGCAGGACAAATACCACAATGCTAGTGAAATGGGTGCTGGCACATGTTTTAAAAGTTCCCCTGATAAAAAGTTGACTGCAGAGTAAGTAGGTCACTGATGTAGTGATGGCCAGTGTTGTGCTGAGCTTACTCTTGAAGGAGTGGGCCTATTTTGGGGGAATGCCTTGGTGAGATACCTGGCACTGTGTCCAGAGGGTCAAATGCAGTCCATGGAGAATGGTGGGCAGAAGGGAACCAGAAGATATATATTCAGCTGCAGAGAGACGAGGAAGTCCCTAACACCCTCCAGGGAGCAGTAGAGTCAATAAAGATTAAAGAAATAGAAGTAAAATTAGAGGACGTTCCAGAGAAAAGCAGACAACTTATTGAAGTCAAGGGGACTATTGTAGACCACAAATGAGTCCAGACCGATTTAGCAAAAAGAAATGGTTTATTGTTAAGCAATTCTATTTACAATATATATCAGATCCCAGCTGGGTCTGCTCTATCGGTTCCAAACCTGGCAGACTTTTTACAGATCATGAACGATCTCATGCTCCTCGCCCTCTCAGCGGGGGAGCTGGTATTCGGCGAGACTCACAGGGAGACTGATTGCTCCAACCCCAGAGGTCTTGTATGGGTTATAACACATAAAGGCTACTTTTGTGAGGGCCACGAAGAATACAGCACGAGTTTTAAGGATACAAAGTAATAACATTTATTTACAATAACATATTGTTGATCTTTTTAACCTTAGTCTATTGGCTCTGATTACGTCACCTTTGCTCACGAGTTGCCAGGTATCTTTATGATGCCGCCACGTGGTTCAAGTTCAGGTTATGATTAATAATACAGCACACCGCTTAGTAAGGATTAAAACAACGGTCATTTATTACATACAACAAGCAATATTAATACCCTAATACTACTTTCTATATAATAAACCTATCACTACTGGCCAATACTTAACTTAGGAAGAGCCCACCAGGTCAGGGAAACGAATGGCTTATCGAATCGGATCTGGCCCGCAGGATTCAAAAGGATGATACGGGTCAATGGCTAGGAGTCTTTATCGGATAACGATCGCTGGATTCAAACTTACAGTTGCCGGTTGCTGTTCTTGCGAAGGTCTCGAGCAGGCGAAGAGGAGAGAGAGAGAGATCTGAACTTGGCCCCTCACTTTCATAGGGCCCGGGGCTTCCCGCCTCCCGGGGCGGCCCTTGACCCTGAGTCCCAAGTGATTGGATTTGTCCCCAATCTCTGGGGTCGATGTGTCCAATGGTGAGGCGATTCCTCGATTGGGGGGTGGTCGTTCACCTGTCTTTGTTTCGGCCACTGCAGGCGCCGACAGGTCTGGCCCAGTATTCAATTGCTAATATGTTGCAATTGTTCCCGGGGATAGCCGATTTAACTGCAGATGTCTGGATAGATGGGCTGCAAACAGTCCTGAATGTAACTGCAAATACCTGGGTTGATGGGCTGTTGTTAGCCCTGAATATCGATCTGGGCTAACTTCCCCAGAGCCGAATATGCAAACCTGTCTGCAGCTGCCTGCCTGTGTCTTCTTGGCTGCTTTTCCCAGCAGTCTTTCGGGTTAGCCATTTCAAACTGGGTTTTGGCCAGATTAATCGGAACGCAGCCATTTTACGTGGCTACATCCTGCCTTGTGATCCTAACGCAAAGCGTGAAGGATCACATAAATGTTGTCCTCTTCGTTCCATGACCGGGGGGGTGGGGGGCACCTCCTACATGGCCACTACTCTGACCCTAGCTATGCACAAAAATTTACCTAAACAATTCTTGAGGGCGCTACGTCAGGCAGGGGCATGTATTTATAAAAAAAACAACTGGGAACCTCTAATTTTACCTAAACAATTTTTCAAGCATTATACAATCTTATCTCTCTAAACATACAATAACAGTCACAACCTTTAATATATTCTTTCCTGGCTTGGCAGTCAAGTTCAGGATCATACATTTCCATACATTTTCTTTTTATTTACAGGAAAAACCGCCAGTGCATGTTTTATTATTCATATGTCGCGGGGGTCTGGGGTCTGGTCATAGGCGCATATCGGGGATCGGATCCGATAGACCGGGGTTCGAGCGCGGTACGCTCTCCTTTTCCACTTGCGGAGGCACATGGTCTGTACTGCACAACTGAGTATAGCCAATGCCAACAGTGCCTCAATGATGTACGATAAGGAGTACCAAGTTATGAACTTGGCACACCAGGATAATGCAGCGTGGTTGGTGACTGGGCCCTCGGTATTACTGGGCCGTGAAGTGTTAAAAGTAAAGGGATTTGGAGTGATGGGGTCCGCGTTCCCGCGCAACCAAAAGTCCAGCACAAACATGTTGAGCACGAAGAAAGGAGTCCTCATGGCTGTCTTCTTTCTTTCCTTTTCCTGTGTTCGCTGGTTTTCTCCGGACTTGGAGCTTCTGGAGTTCTGTAAGACAAGCGTAGTGTGTGTAAATACTTTGGTTTAATGTCTGGTGTGTTTGTGTGTCTGTCCTTCTTGGGGCCAATTAAACCCTTATAATTGGTCACAGTATGTGACTCTCCCCCCCCCATTTTTTTTTCCAAAACAAATGTTTGGACACGGCACACTTCCCAATGGTGGACCAGTGCTAGGTTTATCATCCAAATGTTCTAGGATGTAAATAGCATGTACCCAAAGGTTGCCTAAATAAAATAAAACTGTTTTTGAAAGAAAAGTTCGAATGAGGTGCGTGTGGGCCGCGACGGGTAAGATTTGGGTGGAGTCCCCGGGTAGGACGGCTACCAATACCGTATCTTCCCTACCCGAGCGTTTTTGACCAACGGGGGGGTCCCCAGGCAGGGCGGGTCTCACGCCGTTTCTCCACTGCCTGAGCAACCAAAGAACGGACAAAAATGTAGTCATCATGGTGGGGTTACTGTTCTGATTCTACCATCCAATCAGAAGAGTAGCTACGATCGGGCGTCTGAGGCAAGTCCTCAGAGGTATCAGCCGACTGGGCGTGTGGCGGTGGTGGGTGTCTGAGGCAAGTCCTCAGAGGTATCAGCCGACTGGGCGTGTGGCCGCGGTGGGTGTCAGTGGGAAAAGTTAAAAAGTTCAGGTGAATGGGTGTGTGGTAGTGAGAACGGTCTCCTGTAGGACGAACAACATTTAACAAACAGACAGACAACGTAAAACATTCTGCAGGTTCCATCAGGAAGGACAACACTTTTCACCAAGTGTCTCCTTTAAATCATCATGTGGACACCTCAGTTCTCGGTTGCGAACAGGGTCGCAAAAGGGTTGGCGGAGTCAGGCCCGAGGTCGTCACCTTCTCCCGGGTGTCAAACTCTGGAGTGGATCTGGGCGGAAAGGGCTGCGTGGTATGAGTTGGGATCGTCCTCGTCGTTGCAGACGAGTCTGCAGGAGTTGTCGCGGTGCCAATGAGTGGTATCGAGTTGGGTGGGGACAAAGTCGGGGTCGTCCGTGTAGTTCGGTGGTCGGTGGTGGGGTTTATTTAAGTAGGTGATGAGGAAGGGGTCACTGGAGTCGAGGTCGGAGTTGCTGGGTGTGGGACCAGGATGGTAGGGAGGCGTGCTGTGGCTGTCGTCAGAGTCACAGTCGCTGTCTGTGCCGCTGCAGTCTGTGGGCGTTCCGGGGCGGAGCGTAAAGGTCGTGGGTGGAGTCGGTGGCGAGTCCGTGTCTGGGCTGGACGTGGAAGGGGTGGGAGTGGTCACGTTGGATGTGGGCGGGGTTTGGTCAGCTGCGTCAAGCATGACGTGGTGGGAGTGGTTTGACTGTGCTCCATAAACCTTGAGCTGGTTTATGTGAAACCATGCAGTCTTACCATTTTGGTATTTAATTTTATATACCGACGGGCTTATTTTGTCCGTAATTGAATAGGGACCCGAGTATTTTGGAGACAGAAACGTGCTGGGGTTGTACACGCTGTCCTATGTTGTACTCCGTGGCATGTACTGCCTTAGCAAAACAGGCCTTGCTCTGTTTTCTTTTAGTGCCCAGTTTAACAGCGGCTGCTAGCTGAGCCGTTTTTATATTTGGAAGTTGGCCTTCTCGTGGGTGAGGGCCGTGACTTCGGGGCTGGTTAGGTCTAAACCTCGCAAGTATTCTGTCCCTTTCATGGGGCGTCCGGTCATGAGGGTGTGCGGGGTGAAACCTGTGGAGGTGGAAACAGTGTTGCGCAAAAACATCAGCGCAAAGGGGAGGACCGAATCCCAAGTGGTGTTTTGCTGGACCATTTTTCTAAGGGTGGTTTTTAGGGTCCGATTCATGCGCTCCACTATACCACTCGACTGAGGGTGGTACGCAATGTGAAATTTTTGAGTTATGCCAAATATCGTGAGGACGTTCTGCATGACCCGTCCCGTAAAGTGAGAACCTTGGTCCGATTCAATACTGCGGGGGAGTCCCCATCTTGTGAAGATGTGGTGGGTTAGGATTTTGGCGGTGGTTTTCGCGGTGTTGGTGCGGGCTGGAAATGCTTCCACCCACTTTGTAAAAGTGTCAATGACCACCAGAACATATTTATAGCCATTCCTGCAAGGGGGCAATGGACCTATAAAATCGATCTGGAGGTTAGTCCAGAGGCCGTTAACGGGGCGGGTGTGGCTGAGATGTGCCTTTTTGGCATACCTATCTGGGTTGTTTTGCGCGCAGATGAGGCAATTTCCGATGTAATGGGATACATCCTCTTTAAGATTTGGCCACCAACAAAGCTGCTTGAGGTGGGCTGCGGTGGGTTCTATTCCCTGGTGTCCATGGCCGTCATGGAATAGACAGATCATCTGATTCCTATCTTGTACAGGAACCACGTAAAGGCTGTCTTTTAGCACCACACCATCATGTGTGGTTATGGTATTCCGGAACCTCTCATATGAGGCTGGAAACTTCCCTCTCACGATCTCAGTGAGAGCGCGATCCTGCTTCTGGGCCGCTACTAGATCCTCGATCCTAGTCTGCACGACCTGAACTGCACTCACTGGCGCACTCACTGGGGCGCTCCCGGGGGGCTTCCAAAAGTACCCATGCCTGGATCCTGCCTTAGCCAGCGCGTCGGCTTTTACATTTCCGGGGGGGAAGAACGATGGTGGCTGCGGACCTTTATAATGCCAAAAGTCCTGTTCTTGGCCTTTTCCAGAATATGGCGGAGTAATGGGGCTGAGGGGAGGGGTTTTCCATCCGCGGAAACAAATCCTCTTGTTTCCCAGAGGGGCAGAAATTCGGTGAGGCTGTTGCAGACGTACAGACTGTCTGAATATATGTCTGCTGGGCTGGGGAAGGAATCTGGGTGGTCTACAATGTAGGCGATGGCCGCAAGCTCTGCTGCCTGCGCGCCTAAGTGCCCGGGCAATTTTAATGCGATTTCTTCGAGGGCGCGTCCCTGCGCGTCCTCCACATAAATCCCACAACCTGTTATGCGTTGCCCATCCAGGATTGTGGAAGATCCATCCACATAAATCCTGATGGGATCACACGTGTCCGGGTGAGGGGGGTTCTGAGATGGAGTGGCTAGTTTTCTGGGGGGTGTTCTGGCTATAAAGGGGCCTGTATTATGGTGGGCCGAGATGATTTCACGCTCATGGGGGGTTCCGGGATATTGTAGATTGTCCGCTAAGTATGTGTGAGTCGTTGTCCATTTTACTGTGATGTCCTGTCCTTGTAAGAGAAGGGCCCACCTAGCAGCGCGGATTTGGCTGACGGTACCGTCTTTAAGTCGTCCGTCCAGTAAAAGTTGTGTGGGGGGGGGTGTTCGGTCAAGATGGTGATGGGGTTCAGTCCGGTAATGTAGGAAAGGTACTGGACTGCCCCGAAAACTGCGAGCAGGTGCCTCTCACAGGCTGAAAATTCCTGCTCCACAGCATCTAAAATTCGGGAGGCATAAGCTACGGGACTTAGCTGGTCGTGCCGTTCCTGCAGGAGCACGGCTGAAAGGGTGCGGTCTGTGGTCGCTACCTCTATGGCGAAAGAGGAAAGCGGGTCGGGAACTTATAGTGCGGGGGCGGCTATGAGTGCCTGTTTTAGTGATTCCACAGCCTCCGTATGCTGCGGAAGCCATTCCCAGGGGCTTCCTTTCTTTAGGACGTCCGAGAGGGGCGCTGCCTTGCTGGCGAAACCGTCAATGTGGTTTCGGCAGTAGCCAACCAATCCTAAAAACGACCGGAGGGCTGCCACGTGTTGGGGAAGGGGCAATTTAGCGATCGAGTCAATTCTTTTGTGCTCGATCTCGCGTTTGCCGTGTGTGATGATAGTACCCAAATATATCACCATTTCTTCCAATATTTGGGCCTTTTTGGAGTTTACTTTACATCCAATTGACTGTAACAATTCCAGGAGTTTGGACAGAAGCTCAATGTGCTCTTCCTTGGTGTCTGTCTGCAGTAATAGGTCGTCTACATACTGTACCAGACATTCGGGGCGAGAAGATTTTGCTAGTCCATTTGCCAGCTGTCGGTGGAAAATGGAGGGGGAGTTGTGGAAGCCTTGTGGCAGGCATGTCCACGTGTACTGCTGAGCTCGGAAAGTGAAGGCAAATTTGTACTGGCACGCCTTTGCCAATGGAATGGACCAGAACCCATTACTGACGTCCAAAACCGTGAAATATCGGGCATGGAGTCCCTGTTTGAGCATGGTCTCGGGACTTGTTGCAACGGTGGGGGCTGCTGCGGGGGTGACTTTATTGAGTTCCCGATAATCAATGGTTAAACGCCATGATCCGTCGGGTTTCCTTACTGGCCAAATCGGGGCATTGTTAGTCGAGGCTACCGGTCTTAGGACGCCCTGTTCTAACAAGCTTTCTATGACCTTTAGGATTTCTCCCTCTGCTTCTAGGGGAAATTGGTACTGTTTCTGGGGTCTTGGGTCCGGTCCGGTTATCTGTATGGAGCCGGTCATTCGTCCACAGTCGTGTTTATGGGTTGCAAATGCTGCCCTGTTTTTCTGCAGGACTGCCCTAACCTGTCTGTCCGTGCTGAGTGTGCTGGGGTTAAACCAAAACTCGCCTACGGCGCTGATTTTGTTCATGTAGTCCCCTATATTGAGTGTTGCGGGGGCTCTAGCGGATTTCGCCATCTACCAGACACACTGGTTGACTGGATCGAAGGAGAGGTGGTGTGAGTTCATAAAATCGATTCCTAAAATGTGCTCTGCTGTTGGGGGCAGGTCGACTAACACTACGGGGTGCTTTGTATTAATAGTTCCGATCTGGATGGGTACAGGGGTCGTGATATGCCCCTGTTGTGAGTGGCCTGTGAAGCCGCTGAGGGTGATAGTGGGTGTGGTGGGCCACGTGTCCTTACCAAGGGTGGAGGAATTTAAGGTTGTGCGGGACCCTCCTGTGTCCTAGAGAAGCTCGATCGGCTGTCCCCTAAACTTTGCTGCGACTACGGGTCGTCCTGACCTATCCCAAAGGGTATCGCAGACCCAGCTGGGTGAGCCTATACACCGTCAGACTGTTCCGGTCACGTCTGTCTGATCGGACTGGGCGCTAACGCTGTGTGTGGGCTCTGCCTTTTTCTTATTGGGAGTGCCGGTCTGATGGGCTCTCTGTGGGTTTTTAGGGCCATTGCATTCTCTAGCAAAATGTCCCAAGTGTCCGCAATTGTAGCACTCTTGCGGTTTGGCTGGGGGGCTGTTCTTTCCCTCGTTTACCAAGGCGGGGTTGTGGAGAGTGGGTCTTACTGCCTGCACGTCTGCGGCGGCTTGGTTTTCCTCGGGGGTTCTAGTTGCTGATTTGCCATGAGCCGCTTGTTCCCAAACGCGGGACAATCTTTTGACCACCCACTTTTCATTATGAGCCTCCTCCGAGGGGTCATAATTGCTCCAGGCATTCTGTCCTGCTTCCGTGGCATGGGAGATAAGGGTGTGGGTCCATTTGGCCATATTGTCTGGGGACAAATGGGCACGATCTACGTTGCCGAAAACGGCTTCAAAATGAATCCACAAGCGTCCTGCGAACACTGTGGGGTGTTCAGACTTTTTCTGTCTGCATTTATTCAGACCGTCTACGGGGTCGCCCCGGTTGCACCCAATCGTTTCCAGGATGGCGGTATGCATTTCTGCAAGGGTGCCTCCTCCTACATTCTGTGGGTCGGGAAGGGCTGCTGCGACAGATGGGTCTAAGCTGAGGACCGTGAGCTTTACCTGCTCTTTCTCACCCACGCCGTACATGGTCGCCTGGTGTTTGACGGTGGCAAAGAACTGGTGGGGGTCTGAAGCGGGGAGGAACGGTGTGATTTTGGCACACGCGTCCCGTAATTGGGTCACTGTGAGGGGGGTGGAATATAAGACCTCCGCCTCGTCTGCTGTGGCGGTGCGGTGGGTTGTTACAGGGTTCATGGGAGCCTGTATTATCTGTTGTGTGGGGGGTGGGGGTGCTTTCCTCCTTTGGGGTTTTCCCTGCGCACATGTTCCCTGAACATATCTCTGCGCTGTCTCTTGCAATTCTTCCCAATCAGGGCCGTCTTCCTGGTCGAAACTTTCCCCAAAGGTTTCTTGAAATCCCTTTTGGACAGAAAGCAGTGCTTTCAAGTCTGCAATCTGCTTTCGGCACTTTGCATGGTCCAAAGTACTCTGCCTTTGTTCCGTGGTTGTGGCATGGAGCGCTCTCAAGGCTGCCTTGAGATCACTGCATTGTTTCTGGAGCGTCTCTACCTGGTTTTCTGTTTCTTTCTTTACCAGGACTGCACGCTGCAGGTCCTGATAAGCCTTTTCATATTGTGACTGGAAACTACTCAAGTGCGCCAGACAAGATTGGTGATCCCGTTTGGCGTCAGCCACCTCTTCGTCCTTTGCTGCTAATTTCCCTTTTAACTCCAGATTCTCTTTCTCAATTTCGCATACATCGATTTTACTCATCCGATATATGCCTTCTATTTCCTTGCGGAGAGTCCTGACGACCTCCTCTGTGCCTCGCAATTGTGCCAGACAGGACACAATTGCCATCGGCTTGCGCGCTTTTGCTAAACTCTTTTTGTGGATCTCACTCAGGTTCTCCCACCAAGTATGCCCTATACTTCCAGGACCTGAGTCGTCGTTATTGCAGAAATCCTTCCACATGGGCCATCCTTTGTCCTGCAGAAATTTGCGGATTTCCACTTCCCAAACGGGACACTGTCCTGCTCCTACGCTGCTGACTGGTGCGACAGCAAAATCTTCGGGGTTCATGAGGCGCTGCATCGCTTGCATTGCCTGCATGGCTCTCTCTTATCTGCTCGTTATGTTTGAATTTGGAACAGGGGGCTAAGGTGGTGTGGTAGATGCGGATACGGCTTGCGCTAATTTCTGAAATACCAACTGCCGATAGTTTTGACGCAACAAAAAATCTATCAGTTTTGCCTTATAACCCTGTTAGTTACGCATGCATATACACACTTCCGAATTGTGAATTATTAACCAGAACCGCTTGAACACTTGTGGATTTTTTTTTTGTTGTTTCCGATTGGATTCTAATTCAAAATGTTGGGGTTCTCCCGGAGTGGTTTTCCACTTCTAAGTCGGGTCCCGTCAGGATGTCGCCGATTATGTTGCTCTTTTTAACCTTAGTCTATTGGCTCTGATTACGTCACCTTTGCTCACGAGTCGCCAGGTATCTTTATGATACCGCCACGTGGTTCAAGTTCAGGTTATGATTAATAATACAGCACACCGCTTAGTAAGGATTAAAACAACGGTCATTTATTATATACAACAAGCAATATTAATACCCTAATACTACTTTCTATATAATAAACCTATCACTACTGGCCAATACTTAACTTAGGAAGAGCCCACCAGGTCAGGGAAACAAATGGCTTGTCCAATCAGATCTGGCCCGTGGGATTCAAAAGGCTGTTACAGGTCGGTGGCTAGGTGTCTCTACCGGATAGCGATCGCTGGATTCAAACTTACAGTTGCCGAGCAGGCGAAGAGGAGAGAGAGAGAGATCGGAACTTGGCCCCTCACTTTCATAGGGCCCAGGGCCTTCCCGCCTCCCGGGGCGGCCCTTGACCCTGAGTCCCAAGTGATTGGATTTGTTCCCAATCCCTGGGGTCGATGTGTCCAATGGTGAGGTGATTCCTCGATCGGGGGGTGGTCGTTCACCTGTCTTTGTTTCGGCCACTGCAGGCGCCGACCGGTCTGGTCCGGTATTCAATTGCTAATATGTTGCAATTGTTCCCGGGGATAGTCGATTTAACTGCAGATGTCTGGATAGATGGGCTGCAAACAGTCCTGAATGTAACTGCAAATACCTGGGTTGATGGGCTGTTGATAGCCCTGAGTATTGATCTGGGCTAACTTCCCCAGAGCCGAATATGCAATACTGTCTGCAGCTGCCTGCTTGTGTCTTGTTAGCTGCTTTTCCCAGCAGTCTTTCGGGTTAGCCATTTCAAACTGGGTTTGGCCAGATTAATCGGAACGCAGCCATTTTACGTGGCTACAATATATCTATATAACAGCAGCAGCAACTTCCCTTGCTGCACACTCCTTCCTGCTGTTTCCAAACTGGCCAGCTGTATTTATGCTTGGAATTTACTAATGGTTTCTCCGCCCCCCTCATTGGGGAAGCTCATACTCCCACAGGATTGTGGGATTGTCATTAGTCCCCAGCCAATGGTAAGTAGGCAGGTTATAACATCCCTCCCCCCCAAAGTCCAAGGAATCCACCGAAGACCCTGGCGAAGGAGGGCGTCGGACCCGTTTTGCCGCAGGCCGGACACCATTTTCATGCAATGCTGGATCGGACGGCGTGTAACGAGACGGAGACCGGCGCTTCCATGATGAACGGCGCAACGGTTGTACATCCACGGCCCGTGGACCTGAGGATTCCCCCTCTGATGCATCCTGTGTCTCCATCTCGGAGTCAGAGTCTGCTGCCTCCGTCATGTCAGCGTCTCTATCTCCATTCGGTTCTGTAGTGACCTGCGCAGGCTTCGAGTGAGGCACCAGTGGAAGATTGTGAGGACTACCTTCCCTTGTCTCTGGTCTCTGCGGCTGTAGAAATGAGCTTCGGGGGTGGGGAATCTTTTGAGGGGATAGTCTTCTGGACCGAACGTGGTCTACATGTTTGCGCTGGAGATGACCCTGGGCTTGCATCTGGTAAGATATAGGGCCAGTTTGGCGAGAGATTACACCAGGAACCCACTGGGCACCACCAGCAAAATTCCGAACGCGCACTGGGTCACCGGGCGCAAAATGCCGAATCGGCCGATGCCGAGAAAATCCCTGTCCCTGCCGTTCTTGTGTGCGGCGTACTTTTGCGCCAATGTCCGGGAAAACCATACTAAGGCGGGTGCGAAGTCTCCGGCCCATTAGGAGTTCTGCGGGAGCTACCCCAGTCACCGCATGGGGGGTGGTGCTATATGTAAATAAAAAGCAAGCCAGTCTCGTGTCCATTGATCCGGAAGACTGCTTCTTTAGGCCTCTTTTGAATGTCTGCACTGCGCGCTCTGCCAACCCATTTGAAGCCGGGTAGTAAGGGGCAGTGCGGATATGTCGTATGCCGTTCATCTTCGTGAACCTAGCACACTCCTCACTCGTGAATGGAGTGCCGTTATCCGTGACCAGCACCTTGGGGAGGCCATGCGTACTAAAAGACAAACGCATCTTTTCAATTGTTGAGCAGGACGTTGTCTCCTGCATCTTATGCACCTCTAGCCATTTAGACTGGGCGTCAATTAATAGAAGGAACATGGATCCTTGAAAAGGGCCTGCGAAATCTGCATGCAAGTGTGCCCAAGCCGCCCTGGCCATTCCCAGTGATGTAGGGGCGCGGCCGGCGGAAGCTTCTGATGCTCCTGGCAAATGGAGCAGTTTTGGGCCACCTTCTCAATGTCGGTGTCGAGGCCTGGCCACCAGACATAACTCCGGGCCAACATTTTCATTTTGGTCACACCTGGATGCCCATTGTGCAAGTCTGTTAGTATCAGCTCCTGGCCTTTTTCCGGGACACTCACACGCGTCCCCACAAGAGGATGCCGTCTTCCACGTCGAATTCTGACAGCTTGGAGGAAAATGCCCGCAACTCGCCTGGGAGCTGTCTATGCTGCCCACCATACAGGACAATGTGCCGAACCTTTGACAGGACTGGCTCCGTCTGGGTCCACTCACGGATCTGTGATGCCGTGACAGGCAAGGTGTCCATAAAATTTAGGGTTGCAACCACCTCACCGGTCGTGGGGGTCGACATGGGGCCGGTCGATAAAGGCAATCGGCTCAGTGCGTCAGCATTTGCTATCTGCGTACCTGGTTTGTGCTCCAGAGAATACTCGTATGCAGCAAGCAACAAAGCCCAGCGCTGGATCCGTGCGGAAGCAATGGGCGGTCTTGGCTTATCCTCTCTGAAAAGTCCCAGCAGAGGCTTATGATCAGTCACAATAGTGAAATGGCGGCCATACACGTACTGGTGGAAGCGTTTCACCGCAAAAACCACTGCCAGGCCCTCCTTCTCAATCTGCGCGTACTTTTTCTCTGCTGCAGTCAATGTGCGGGAGGCGAAAGCTATCGGTCGCTCGGCCCCGTTCACCATCTTGTGGGACAGGACAGCCCCAATACCATACGGGGATGCATCACATGTGACGAGCAAAGGCTTTCCAGGATCATAGTGGGTTAGTAACCCGCCGGAAAGCGGTTTCTTGCGGCTGTGTGATCTTTCTTTAGCAGAAGGTGCAAAGGGGCCAGCGTAGTTGCCAGATTGGGGAGGAACTTCCCGTAATAGTTTACGAGACCGAGAAAAGAACGAAGATGCGAAGTGTCAGTCGGGGCGGGGGCCTGTTGAATTGCATGCACCTTCTCAGCGATGGGGTGCAAACCTTCGCGGTCCAGCCGATAACCTAGGTAGACTACTTCCTTTGCCTGAAATAAGCACTTTGTGCGACGTAAACGGACTCTAGCCTCTGAAAGGCGTCTAAGGACAGCCTCCAGATTTTCCAAATGTTCCTGCTCCGACGTCCCTGCAATCAAAACGTCATCTAAGTAGACAGCAACACGTGGTAAACCTTTCAAAATGCCCTCCAGAACACGTTGAAATATTGCGCAGGCAGAGGATACTCCAAAGGGCAACCGTGTATATTCATACAGGCCCCGGAGTGTATTAATCGTTACATGTGGTCGGGAGGCAGGGTCCAGCTCCAACTGCAGGTAGGCGTGACTCCTAACTAATTTTGTGAACGAGAGTCCACCTGCAAGCTTCGCGTAGAGATCCTCTATGCGAGGCATTGGATATCGGTCGAGTTGGGAAGCCGTATTCACTGTAAGTTTATAGTCGCCACACAAGCGAACTGTGGCATCTGGCTTCATTACAGGTACAATTGGTGCTTCCCAGTCAGCAAAACAGACGGGCCTAATAATACCCAAACTCTGCAAACGAATGAGCTCCCCTTCTACCTTCTCGAGCAAGGCGTAAGGCACCGGGCGCGCCCGGAAATAGCACGGTGTGGCTCCTGGTTTGACTTGGATAAGGGCTACGGCCCCTTTTATTTTCCGCAAACCAGGCTGGAATACATCTGGGTATCATCCTAGCACCTCAGTCAACCCTTCAGAAACTGTTTGGAGGATGTGCTGCCATTGCAACCGCAAATGGTGCAACCAGTCCCGACCCAACAGGCTGGGCCCATGGCCGCGCACCACGATAAGTGGGAAACGCCCCTCCTGGCGTCCATAAACAACAGGGGTCATTGTAGTTCCTGCAATGTCCAGCGGTTCCCCCGTGTAGGTGGCCAACCTGGCCTGTGAGTCAGTTAATGCAAGGGTCTGTATACCCTGCTTGATGCGGTCGAATGTCCTCTGGGCGATCACGGAGACCGCTGCGCCAGTGTCCAACTCCATCTCAAGCGGGTGGCCATTGACCCGTACTGTGACCTTAATGGGGGCCACACGGGGAGCTGCCACACAATGCAGCTGCAGGCAGTTGTCCTCCGTCTCCACGTCCTCAGGAGTAGTCGCCGCAGGTTCATCCACATGGAAGGTACGGCCCCTGGGCTGGTCCCAGTTTCAGTCGGAACGACGGTGCCTCTGGAGCCCCCAGGACTGCCATCCGCGACGGGGTTGGCGCCTACAAGTCTGACACGGACATGGCTCCTCATCCATTGGTTCTGGAGAAGGCTCCCTTCGGGGAGGAATGTCCGACGGCCACTGGCGTCGGTCCGGACGTTGCCTCGCCCAAGGTACCGCAGGAGTGCGGGGGGACTTTTTTGGACGGAAGGGGTTGCGCCGCAAGGCATGCACTTCCATTCCCTGTAGCTCCTGCACTCCTCGTTCTGCGCTCTCTTGGGACAATACTATTTGAATGGCCTGTTGAAAAGTCAATGTTGGCTCAGCTAACAACTTTCTCTGGGTGGCCGCATTGTTAATACCGCAAACCAAACGGTCGCGTAACATTTCTGACAAGGTCTCACCATAGTCACAGTACTCCGCAATCCTGCGTAGCCTGGATAGAAAATTGGCAAGGGATTCTCCTGGGGTCCTCTCAGCGGTATTAAACCGGTAACGCTGGACTATCGTGGACGGGGTTGGGTTACAATGTTGCCCCACTATATTCACAAGTTCATCAAACGGTTTGGTGTCCGGCGCAGCTGGGTACGTAAGGCTCCTAATCACCCCAAACATATGCGGGCCGCAGGCGGTGAGCAATATGACCACCTGGCGCTCGTTTGCGGTGATATTGTTTGACACATACATACACATACACATACACACACACACACACACACACACACGCACACACCAAACTGGCCAGCTGTATTTATACTGTTTACTAATGGTTTCTCCGCCCCCCTCATTGGGGAAGCTCATACTCCCACAGGATTGTGGGATTGTCATTAGTCCCCAGCCAATGGTAAGTAGGCAGGTTATAACAGCTACAGAAGCCAAAACCAGGCCAGGAGATTTGAGGAACCCAAGTCAAGGCCTGTAGAATTTTTAAAAGAATGAAGCTACTGAACCAGTGGTCTGGTTGGCAAACACCTTCTATCAGGTTTAAAATAGGGACAGAGAAAATTCCTAAACTAGCAGACAGACAGTGAAGGAGACGCCTCACTCAGTCAAAATGTCGTACGGCAATGCAACATAAGCTGGCTAGCCATCAAATGACCTGGATCAGATTGGGGACAAACCCACCCCCCAAAGCAACAGAACAAGGGAAATCAATACCCCTAAGGCAAACCACAATTGTGAAGACCACAAGAGAAGTATAAGTATTAGAGCTTGGTGTGCATGTGCACCAGTCCCTTAATATAGCAGAGCAGTTGGATACAGTGGTTAAGAAGGCATATGGTATATTTGCCTTTATTGGCAAAGGCATACATTTTAAGAGCAGGGAGGTTATGCTGGAAATGTATAAAACGTTGGTTAGGCCACAGCTAGATCACTCTTTGCAGTTCTGGAATCCACATTATGGGAGGGATGTGATAGCACTGGAAAAGGTGCAGAGGAGATTTACCAGGATGTTGGACTGGAGAGTTTTAGTTATGAAGAGAAATTGGATAAATTGGGGTTGTTTTCCTTGGAGCAAAGGAGGCTGAAGGGGGACAGTATTGAGATGTATAAAATTATGAGGGGTGTAGATAGAGTAGACAGGAAGAAACTTTTCCCCTTGTTGAGGGGTCAATGTCCAGGCGGCATAGATTTAAGGTAAGGGACAGGAGGTTTAGAGGGGATGTGAAGAAAGGCTTTTCCACCCAGTGGGTGGTGGGAGTCTGGAACTCGCTGCCTGAAAGAGTGGTGCATTTGCAATGCCAAGGCATACAAGGCTATGGGCCAAGTATTGGAAAATGGAATTGAATAGTTAGGTGGTTGTTTTTGATCAGCTCAGACGTGATGTGATCTCTGTGATTATATAACTCTAAATGCAGCTAACCCCGACAGACAACCCAACAAAACAAAGATGCTGGAATCTGAAACAAAACAAAGAATGATGGAAAAACCCAGCAGGTCTGGCAGCATCTGCAAGAAGAGAAAGTGGAGCCAATGTTTCAAGTCCATTTGACTCTTTATCAGAACTAAAAAGAGAGAAAATGTGTTTGGTAATAAACCATAGCTAGGAGAGATTGCAACAAAAATGTAGCACTCTTAAGAACAAGAGACGGGTGACCCAGTGTGGGGTGGAGTTGGGGGGAGTGGTGGGGAGTGGTTGCAATGAGACATAAAATGGATGGGATATTTTTTTAAAAGGGTTAAGATGGAGGAGAAGGGTCACAGTCTATGGACTCTGAGCTTCTACCAACTGCTAAATACATTGAGAATTATATATTTGTTGGTGTTAATGTTCTGGACACTCTGGGCGGGATGAAACAGAGTCCAGTTTAATAGTGGGGTCATTCTCTGTGCTGCCAATGCAGGGAAACACCCAACTAAATGCACTGGACACAGAACTCTGTTTCATTTCCGTCAAACGCATCGCAGATGACTGCCGATATCCATCTTTTGTCTGTGGCCTTTCTTATATATAAAAAAAAACACAGGTCCTCTTTAAGCAGTTCAGTAAACAGTTCAATGTGTCCTTGGTGTCATAATATACATCTATGTATATAATGGAGTGCAGACAGGCAGTGATTGACACACAGGATGACCAGTAAGCACACAGAACAGAGCAGCCAATCGCCAGACAGGACACGACCACTATAAAGCCAGAGGGCACCAGTTTTCCCGTTCTCTCGGGACCCAGCAACTGGGACAGTCAGAGTTAGTGAGCTGGCCAGTGCAAACACCATGACGGACCTACCTTAAGTGAATCAGCGTTGACCAGCAAACAGACGGACCTATCTAGAGTGAATCAGCGTTGACCAACAAACAGCCATCCGGTGACATGGAAAACGTCCGCCCTCCTCCGCAGCTCCGCATCGCCGGCAACCTCGGTGCAAATTGGAAGATCTTCAAACAAAAGTTCCAACTCTATCTAGAAGCCACCGACCTCGAGGCCGCATCGGACGCCAGGAAGATCGCACTATTCCTCTCCACAGCCGGGGACCACGCCACCCACATCTACAACTCCCTTACATTTGCTGAAGGCGAAGACAAGACAAAATTTAAAACAGTCCTACTGAAGTTTGAATCTTTTCAATCCTTTCTGACCCATCTCCGCATCCTTGCGCAGTCATGCAACTATGACTCGACCACTGATTCCATGATGCGGGATCAGATCGTTTTCGGGGTCCACTCCGATTCCCTTCGGCAGCAGCTACTGAAAGTCAAGCAGCTCACCCTCACCATTGCCATCGAAACGTGCGTTCTCCACGAACATGCTAACAATCGGTACTCCCACATCAGGGCGGCAAAAACGGCAAAGCTAACCTCCCACGAGGTGGAACGGGTGCAGACCATCGCACAAATGCAGGGCCTAAGTATCGACGAGAGTGGCCATTCCGAACGCTTTTCCCGGGCCCCTGCGCATGCGTGCCATGGCGGAGGGGGCGGCGAGACCGACAACCAGATGGCGCAGGTGCGTACGTCGTTCAACTGCACTGCGCATGCGCGATGGCGCACGGAACACGCTGATGTCGGCGTCATGACGTGTCCGAATTGTGGCTCCACCCATTTAAAGCGGCAATGTTCGGCAAAATCACGATGGTGTCTACAGTGTGGCAAGCTTGGCCACTACGCAGCCCTTTGCAGATCTGTTCCACTTCCCAGCATCCAGCGATGCAAGCCGCGGCGCATAAGCATCCGTTCAATACAGCAGGCCATGCCAGACTCTGACCCTGACGGTCCAACAGATCCTGATGCTGCATGCCTCAAATCTCCATACCGGGTGGGCATCATTACGAAGCATGCGCTGCCTTTCTCCAAGACAGCGAAGCACCTCCCGATCCTCAGCGTGGATCCCGACGATGAGTGGTGTGCTGTCCTCACTGTCAACAAGGCTCGCATCTGGTTCAAACTGGACACCGGCGCAACGGCGAACCTCATCTCCAAATCCAATCTCGACACCATCCGCGTCAGACCAAGCATTCTCTCACCGGCCTGCCAGCTCCTTGACTACAATGGCAATGCCATAGCTGCCAGTGGCTCATGCCAACTCGGAGTTTCCAATAAGTCAATTAAAGCAACACTGCGATATGAGATCGTGGGACCTGACAGAGCATCCCTGCTCGGTGCTCGGGCCTGCAAACTCCTGAACTTGGTTCAGCGAGTCCACACTATGTCATCCTCACAGGCGACGGCCTCACCTGATGAAAACTTCCAGGCTGAAATTGATGACATCATCACGCAGACCACAGCGTGTTCGACGGAATGGGAACACTCCCATACCGACACAAAACCCTGCTCAAACCAAACGCCACCCCTGTGATCCACGCACCACGTCGGATGCCGGCACCCCTCAAGGACCGCCTCAAGCAGCAGTTACAGGACCTTCAGGACCAGGGCATCATATCAAAGGTCACAGAACCCACGGACTGGGTCAGCTCCATTGTCTGTGTCAAGAAGCCATCAGGGGAGCTTCGAATCTGCATGCACCCCAAGGATTTAAACTGCAACATCATGAGGGAACATTACCAAAACAAGAAGAGTTGACCAGCGAGATGGCTCATGCCAAACTCTTTACGAAGCTGGACGCCTCCAAGGGGTTCTGGCAAATACAGCTGGATGCATCCAGTCACAAGCTGTGCACATTCAATACCCCGTTTGGTCGCTACTGCTACAACCGGATGCCTTTTGGCATCATCTCTGCCTCAGAGGTATTTCACCACATCATGGCACAGATGATGGAGGGTATCGAGGGGGTGCGCGTGTTTGTTGACTATGTCATAATCTGGTCCACAAGTCCTCAAGAACACATCGATCGCCTCAAGCAGGTATTCCACAGAATCCATGAGCATGGCCTCCGACTCAACAGAGCCAAGTGCTCGTTCGGTCAATCAGAAATCAAATTCCTTGGTGACCACATCTTGCAGCAAGGCGTGCGGCCAGATGCTGACAAGGTCTCAGTGATCAACGCCATGAAGACCTCAGAGGACAAGAAGGTGGTCCTCCGCTTTCTCGGGATGGTCAACTTCCTCGGGAAGTTCATTCCCAACATGGCAGCACACACCACAGTCCTCCGCCATCTCGTCAAAAAGTCGACGGAATTGCAGTGGCTGCCCGCTCATGAGAACGAATGGTGGCAGCTGAGGGCAAAGCTCACCACAGCCCCGGTTCTGGCGTTTTTCGACCCTACCAAAGAGACCAAAATATCCACTGACCCGAGCCAGGACGGTATTGGGGCGGTGCTCCTCCAAGGGGATGACTCCTCCTCATGGGCCCCAGTTGCGTATGCCTCCAGAGCCATGACGCCCACTGAGCAACGGTACGCTCAGATTGAGAAGGAATGCCTGGACCTCCAAACGGGAATCGACAAATTTCACGACTATGTGTATGGCCTCCCAAAATTCACGGTTGAGACGGTCCACAGGCCATTAGTCCACATAATCCAGAAGGATTTGAATGACATGATGCCTCGGTTACAACGAATCCTTCTCAAGCTACGCCGCTGTGACTTTGAACTTGTCTACACGCCAGGCAAAGAACTCATTGTTGCAGATGCCCTTTCCAGGTCTATCACCATACCGTGTGAACAAACTGACTTTGTCTGCCAGATTGATGCGCAGGTGCAATTGTGTGCCTCCAACCTTCCAGCCACTGATGAGAGGGTCATCCAAATTTGTGAGGAAATGGCCAAGGATCCTCTGCTACAGCATGTGATGCAGCACCTCACAAATGGCTGGCAGAAGGGGCAGTGTCCCCAGTTTTACAACGTCAAGGATGACCTGATGGTGGTGGACGGCATCCTCATGAAGCTCGATAGGATTGTAATTCCGCAGAGCATGCGAGCTATGGTGCTCGGCCAACACCATGAGGGTCACCTGGGGGTCGAGAAATGTCGACGCAGTACTCGAGAGGCAGTCTATTGACCGGGCATCAACAAGGATGTTGCCCCACATGTCAGAATTTCAGCCAGCTCAGCCCAAAGAAACTCTGCAGCAACATGAGATAGTGACCACCCCATAGTCTAAAGTCGGTGTCGACCTTTTCCACGCCACGGGGCGTGACTATGTCCTCCTGGTCGACTACTTCTCCAATTACCCTGAAGTGGTGAAACTGTCCGACCTCACGTCGAAGGTGGTGATTAAAGCATGCAAAGAAACGTTTGCCAGGCATGGGATACCGCTCATGGTGATGAGTGACAACGGTCCCTGTTTTTACATCCAGGAATGGTCTGATTTTGCCCGCCTATACAACTTGCGTCCCGTAACCTCCAGCCCCCCACTACCCGCAGTCAAACGGGAAGGCCGAAAAAGGGGTCCATATCATCAAGAGATTACTATGCAAGGCTGCAGACACAGGCTCCGACTTCAACCTGGTGCTGCTGGCATACAGAGCATCCCCGCTGTCCACTGGGTTGTCTCCCGCGCAGATGCTCATGACCCGCATACTGCGAACCACGGTTCCAGCCATCCATGTTCCAGACCTTGACCACCTCACAGTCATACAAAAGATGCAGGAATCTCGGACCCAACAGAAATCAGCATACGACGCTCATGCCACGGATCTCCCCGAGCTGGTCCCAACTGATCGTGTTCGTGTGCAGTTGCCTGACGTCGGCTGGTCTGCCACAGCTGTGGTGGTCAAGCAAGTGGCCCCGAGATAGTTCCTCGTCCACATGGCTGATGGCTCCTTCCTACGACCCAACAGACGGGCGCTGCGCAGAGTTCCACACCCGCCACCTAACCATGATGTCCCACCTCACACAATGCTTCCTCCGGACGTGCCCTACCACGAGGCCACCGATCTACCAGCAATCCTGCCGACCTCTGCGACCACCGCATTGGCGGCGGTCCCGCCTATCCAAGTACAGGCGGCCCCTGATCCCCCTTGAGGCGGTCAACCAGAATTTGTCGCCCGCCGCAGAGACTAAACTTATAGACTGAATCTTTGCACAACTGTGTTACCTTATCGTTTTGACCTCTGTAAATATCATTTTTTACCGTTTCATCTGCCCTTCATCTGCACTAGCGACACCTTCCTGTGTACATAAGGTCATTTTAGCACATTCTATATATAGTCACGCACATATACACATCCACACGCACATGCACCTTAATATTTATTATCTCAATACACACAATAAAAGGGGGGGGAGATGTCATAATATACATCTATGTATATAATGGAGTGCAGACAGGCAGTGATTGACACACAGGATGACCAGTAAGCACACAGAACAGAGCAGCCAATCACCAGACAGTACACGACCACTATAAAGATAGAGGGAACCAGTTTTCCCGCTCTCTCGGGACCCAGCCTCTGGGACAGTCAGAGTTAGTGAGCTGGCCAGTGCAAACACTATGTGGTAGCTAGTAAGTCTGGTTAGGCTAGTATCAGGTCTCCAGTCAAGTCAGCATAGTGTCAACCCACAGTTGAATATGTATAATAGTTTAGATGTTAAATAAAATCGTGTTGCATCTTATCAAGTGTTGGAGGTCTGTCTCTCGCTACACTGCATCAAGTGCAGTCCCCATCGACGCAGCCTACCCAACACATCACTTGGTTAGCTGCAGAACTTAAAGGTAGGTCTCACTTAGTCATTATTTCCCGTCACCGTGACAGGTACCAACACGGTCAGCCGCATGTTGCTGTGAACCAAATTTCCTCTGCTTCCTTCTGCTGTGTGCCACATTGTCCAACAATGAAAAGTGATTGTGTTGCACTGTTTCTGTGTAATGCACATGTCATGGTTCAGTAGCTGGCGGTACGTGGAAGCAATAAGAGGTCAGTGTGAGGCTGTCAGTATTGAAGAGTGTATGTATGTGTGCTTGCGTGCATGCGAGATGGGGTATCTGGATGTTAGGCCAGAGTGATGTGCGCCAGAGGGTGCTGTTGGGTGAGTAATGGGGTGTGATTCATTAAGCTGCCTTAGAACCATGGCTTTCCTATCTCGGACCCAAATTCTTGAGGAGGAGGCTATTAAACAGGAAGATGGAGATGCACTCACGCCAGGAAAATGGTGAGAAAATAACCTTGTGCTGTTTAAACTATATAGGAACTGATCACATTTGTGGTATGAGTTAGCAAGTACTATCATCATTGTTTGAAAAGATGGGTACTCAAATTGAGGACCATCTCCAGAATATTGATGAAGGCCAAACAATATTTGGAATCTAAAAGGTTCACACAGTTTGGACAGTGTTTGTTATATTCTTTCACTCCACATTTGGACCGTGATTAATTAAACCATAAGACCACAAGATACAGGAGTAAAAATGGGGCATTCGGTCCAGTGAGTCTGCTCTGTTATTCGATCATGGCCGATGTGCTCCTCATCTCCATTCTCCTCTCTTTTCCCCATAATCTCTGATCCCCTTATTAATCAAGAACACCAGATTTGTGCTTGAGGTGCTGTTATCTACAGGGCTACGACCAAGAGCTGGAAGGTGGAATTAGACAGAATAGTTCTTCCTCAGAACATAAGAACTAAAAGCAGGAGTAGAAAATGTAGCCTCCCGAGTCTGCTCCACCATTCACTATGATCATGGCTGACCTCATTATGGCCTCATCTCCACTGTCCTGCCTGTTCTCTGTCACCATTCAACTGATTACTAATTAAAAATCTGTCTCACTCCACCTTAAGTTTACTCACTGTCCCAGAATCCACCGCATTCTGGATAGTGAATTCCACAGATTCACGACCCTTTGGGAGAAGTAGTTTCTCCTCATTGTTGTGTTTGGCTTTCGATGTCTTGCAAAGGAATTCACCAAACACCTTAACTTGTCCAAACCAGGAGCTTTATTGAATCACAATTGGTAACAGTACGAAGTCTTACAACACCAGGTTAAAGTCCAACAGGTTTGTTTCGATGGACTTTAGAAACCTGTTGGACTTTAACCTCGTGTTGTAAGACTTCGTACTGTGCTCACCCCAGTCCAACGCCGGCATCTCCACATCACAATTGGTAAGATAGCGATCTGTCAGAGCAAGTTATCATGGAGTTTCTTTGTACTTCTCTGGAACTACACTTAGCACAACTGTTGCCTTGTACGTCTTACAACCATCTGGCCGGATGTGCCCCACTTATATTGGAGCCCCTGGTCACAAGACCACTGTCTTGAGACCACATGGTGTGTCTGCACCACCACCTACTGGTAGGAGATCACACACCATCCATCTATTATCTTGCTTACAGGCATATCACCAGACACATCTCTGTTTAAATTTGCTCCCCCTTATCCTGAGAGTTATATTACACTTTGTGGTAATATGTCATTATTCTTTGTCTTTTGATCCAGAATGGGCTGATGCGATGATGATAAAGAAACCACCAATCTTTAGATTGAAGCAAAACTAATTTATTGAATAACGATGAATTAAATTAAGTTTGCACACACTACAGAGCTTATAACTACTAATTAGGAAAGGTTGAATCTGTTAAACAGTAATCTATAACTAATGATGTTCTTGTGCTTACTCTCTAATCTAAACGACTCCTCGTGCTGTGATCAATACTTTTCGTCTGCTAACACCTAACTACCCAAGATTCCCTGAGGTCTGATATTTATACTGGGAACTAGTGGTGCCCTCTAGTGTTTGTATTACACTGAGATGTAATAATTAACCCTTCACTGGCGTACCTATATACATATCATTGCAACTATGACCTCTCGTTCTAGAATGCCCCACAGGAGGAAGCAGCTGCTCCACATCTACTTTATCCATCCTTTTATCATTTTTTATACCTCAGTTTGATCTCCCTTCAATCTTCTAAACTCTAGAGAGTATAGGCCTAGACTGTTCAATCTCTCTTCATAAGACAAACCCCTCACCTCTGAAATCAATCTAGTCAACCTCCTCTGAACTACCTCCAATGCCGTTTCATCTTTTCTCAAATAAGCGTTGAGGCTTTAAGGAAATAAAATGAAATGGCAGGAGGATAAGTAATGGACATGGCATGCCTTCTTTTAGGACATTGCGAATATAATTGTGGAATGGCAACAATCAAAATTGAATAGTATTCGGCTGATATCATACAGTTTCTGATTTGTTTGCCTTCAGGTTCTCCCTGAAAGTATTACCTGTAATTGAGGGCCTGGAATTGGAGGTCTTCAACAAAACAATCTCTGTGGTATGGGTTTTCTTCTTTCCTGTCAGTAGTTTAAGTCTGGCGCCAAATCAAAGGGATGTCTTGGCATGCAGCAGCAGTAATGCCAACCGATCACATTGAAACATTCACACAAAGCAAATTGGAAATTTAAGGAGCACTCAAACTCCTTCACATTTCGTTTAAATTTTCAGACAGCAAAGTGACTGTATTAAGATAGAGGCTAAAGATGAACAGACTTTTAAAAAAGGAAAAGTTCAAAAAAAATTCATGTGGAATTTTAAATGTGAAGAAATTTGACGTTCCACAAATATTATTTTTTATTTCATGATAGTGATGCTGTTCATCAGAATTTATGAAGTTTGGAAGCTGTTAAAAAGTTGCAAATCATTCAACAAAGTGTAGCTGTTTCCAGGGTTTTTACTGCAGACAAAGAGAATTAGAGTGGGAGTTTTCATGAGACAGCGTTCTGTGGGTACTTCTATTAGTACACCCCATGGAGGGGCACAGACTAACGAGCGGTATTTCCTGATTTTTTGGCAGTATTCTGCGCATGTCCAAACTCCCAAAGTTGCTGTCTATTTTCAGTGGAGTTGGTGATGATGATTGCTGGCAGTTTTGCCTTTATTATCACAGTCAAATCCGGGCTATCATCTTTGTCTGATGATTGAATTAATCAAGCACTGCTTGTTACTATGCAGTTGTCGAAGGGCACGATCTTGATTGAATAAATAGGTTTTTCTCAGTTTTACATTTCCTGTTGGCCTTTGAATTGACAGCTGATGGTAAACTTCCCGATAATGCCCGTCTGGCACAGACCCTTGCCTACTGTGCAGTCTTATCGGTAAACCACATGCACAGCTCTTGATTCATTATCCATTAAAATAATAGATGAAATACTGTGAGCTGCAGTTTCCCAGCATACGTTCCCCGTGGGCGAGGCTCGATGCCAGAAGTACATGGTGGGAAAATGTAAACTCCAGATTAAAATTAGAAATTAATAGTTTGCCAATCAAATGAATATTGAAGCCACATTATGGAAAATTTCCAAATGAAGCTTAAAAAGAACAGATGAGGAAAATTTGGCCACACAAATGCTTGGGAAGGGATTGAAGTGGGTGAGGGGGTTGGCGGAGGAGTGCTACAGGTCGAGGGGGGCATTGCACGGGGTGGCAATACTTCATACCGTGCATATGGAGGTCATAATTTAGCTTCTTGGAGGGCAGCACTGTGGCACAGTGGTTAGCACTGCTGCCTCACGGCGCCGAGGACCCGGGTTTGATCCCGGCCCCGGGTCACTGACCGTGTGGAGTTTACACATTCTCCCCGTGTCTGCATGGGTAGAACCCCCACAACCCAAAAATGTGCAGCGTAGGTGTATTGGCCAAGCTAAATTGCCCCCTAATTATAAAACAATAGAAAAACATTTAAATTTAGCTTCTTGGAACTTTGCTTTTGAAACCCGCAAGGACCAATAACCCAATCAAAGGATAAAGTGAAAACCTCTTCGCATCTTGGAGGTGTTCTGACTTATTTGGATTTGTGCATAACACCCAGTGAATTTACACAAGCACGCACAACTCTGCTTTGATTTACTGCGGCTCGATTATGGCAGGAATGTCATGTGCTTCTAGCCAATGCACTACTTGCCTGACTCACTCATTGAGACATAGAGGGCGGGATTCTCCGATAATCGGCACGATGGCTGGAACCCGGCACCAAAACGGCGCGGATCACTCCGGCGTCGGGCCCCCCCAAATGGCGCAAAGTCTCCGGCCCCGAATGGGCCAGTAGCGGCGTGACGCCATTCGCGACGGCGTCACCCGCCGCGGACGTGCGGCGTCATTGACGCCGGGCGGCGTCACAGCACAAAAGACACCGTCACCCCCCCCGGAGACCCGACAAGACGGCCGCCCGCCGCACAGCCCCGAGGTTCCAGGAGAGCGACATCAAGGCGCTCCTGGACGCAGTAGAGCAGAGGAGGGAGGCCCTGTACCCCAGACGCAGCCGCAGGGTCACCCCACACCTCAGCCAGCGCCTGTGGAGGGAGGTGGCAGAGGCCATCAGCGCTGTGACTGTAACACCAAGGACAGGCGCCCAGTGCCACAAGAAGTTGAATGACCTCGTCAGGGCAGCTAGGGTGAGTAGCCACCCCCCCCCCCCCCGATGTGCGGCACCCCCCCCAGGTGCAACTAACCCTAACCCTAATGAACTGCGCACCTCTGCCAATATACACACAACCGCTGGCCTGCATGTATATCCCTGCCCGCCCGCCCTGCACAGGAGAAGCGTGCACACAACAACAGGGAGCGTGAGAGGACCGGAGGGGGCCCAGCTGATGAGAGACCACTCACCGTTCATGAGGAGAGGGCCCTGGAATTGGCAGGCAGACCCGAGGACCACCAAGTGAGACCTCCCATGGTTCTTCCCCCTTCCCCTATATCCCCCCTCCCTCATATCCCCCCTCCCCCATATTCCCCATATCCCCCTCCTACATATCCCCCATATACCCCCTCCCCATATCACCCCGCCCCCATATCCCCATATCCCCCCTCCCCCACACCCCCCATATCCTCCCTCCCCCATATCACCCTTCTTCTCCCTCCCCCATATCCCCCCTTATCCCCCTTCCCATATCCCCCCTTATCCTCCCTCCCTCATATCCCCCCTCCCCATACCCCCATATCCTCCCTCCCCCACATCCCCCATATCGCCCCTCCCCCATATCCCCCCTCCCACATTTCCCCCTATCACCGCCTGCGTGTCTAACCATGCATGCTGTATTGTGTATTGCAGGACCAAACGTCGAGGCACCCGTCCCCGCGGTGCCGACCGCCCGCAGGGCGCCCCAGGGTGGCCACGGGACAGGGACAGGCCCAGCCCCTCCGGCATGCAACGTCTCCACGACGCCCCAGGGCGGCCACAAGACAGGGACAGGCCCAGAGCGACAGGGTGACGACGCCCCCGGCTCGTGCGAGTGCGGCGACGCAGGCATGTGACACCCAGCGACGAGGGGGACAGCCACAGGCACCCGTTGCAGGCGAGCCAGGACAGCCCTACCCAGGACACCCCTACCCAGGACAGCCCTACCCAGGACACCCCTACCCAGGACAGCCCTACCCAGGACAGCCCTACCCAGGACAGCCCTACCCAGGACAGCCCTACCCGGCACACCACTACCCGGGACACCACTACCCGGGACACCGACACACATGACACTGAAATACAGGACACTGACACACAGCGGACGGGTGGACAGGAACCGCCACCCCAGGGACCATGGACTTTGGGTCGGACGATGCTCACGACACAACGCCACTGCTGTCTCCAACACCCTACACCATCGCAGAGACACTCACCTCGGTTGGGCACTTTAGTGATGAGGCGTCTGGTACACTCATTGGTGCGCACAACACAGCCGTCCTGGTACAGCAGGTGGAGGTAGGAGTAGCAGACGGGCCGAGAGGTCGGAGGGCATCCCGGCGCAAGCAAACATCTGCCGCCCAGACGGATCCCGGGTTCCTGGAGTTACCACACCCACCCACAGACCCGATGCAGTCACCGAAACAGGGACGATCGAAGGGGGTGACGAATGGCTTGCAGCGGCTGCAGACGCAGGTGGAGGAGTGCACCCGCGTCCAGGAGCTGGGAGTGGTGCCGGTCGTGCGTGCCACCCAGGCCTAAACCGCACGGATGGCGACCGCGATGGAGGCAATGGGTGCGACGGTGTCAGACATGGGGAGCAGTGTGCAAGGCCTGGGGCATTCTGTGCAGGCAGCGTCTGTGGCCCAGGACATGGCTGCCCTCTCACAGGAAGCCATGAGCCAGAGCCAGCGGCAGATGGCAGAGGCGCTCAACGCCGTGGCCCTGTCTCAGCAGGCCATGGCCCAGTCTCTACAGGCGGTGGCCCAGTCTCAGCAGTCCATCGCTGAGAGCATTGGTGCCATTGCCCATGTGCTGGCCGGCATCGCCCAGACACAGACAGGGATGGCCAACTCCCTGAACTCCATGGCTGCAAACTTGCAGACCCTTGTCGATACCAGGGCGGGCCTCCAGGACTGGCAGCACCAGGTGTCGGGGTGGGGCGTCGGATGGCCGGTCCGTTCGCACCCCCGACCCATGTAGAGGCCCGAGGGCCATCGGGCACCCTGAGGGAGGATGAGGTGCTGGGGCCCGTCCTGGGTCCCCCTGTAGGGGAGGTCCTGGAACACTGTGGCACCTCGGACTCCCCCCCTTCCATCCCAGGTGCATCTGGTGGGCAAAGGGCAGGACAGGCTGGCAGCTCGCCATCCCAGTCACCCGAGCCACAGCCTGGCCCATTTAGGCCGGGCTGCCCCAGGAAACGGCCGCCAAAGGGATCCCAAGTCACAGGGCAGGAATCACAGGAGTCCACCTCCAGTCCTGCTGTGCCGTCTGGGGAAACACCTAGACGTAGTCAAAGAGCCCGTAAGGCCAAACAATTAGACACTGAGTAAGTTGGCCCGGGTGCAGGGCACAGACGAGTTATAGGGGCTAGGGCACCTACAGAATCTGCCTTTGTGTTCTGTCCGAAGCGTGCTGGGGTGTCGTGTGCGTTGAGCGCCAATGTGTGTGTGAGGGGTGGTCTTACGTCGGCCCCAGGTGAGTGTGCCCCCCCCCCCCCCGGAGTTGCCCTCGCCATCCCCCCGGCAGAGGACGGGACCGTGCGCTGCAGTGTCACGGCCGCATGCAGGGATGGTCTGGGTGGAGGGTGGTACTGTGGCCATGGGTCAGACATTGTTCAACGATGTAGAGCCAGGAGCTCATTGCAGAGCGGGTCATCACCATCCTCCATGGCCTGCAATAGACACGCTTCCATCGGCGACCGTGTGAGCCCGGTCCGTTGTGCCGCAGGTGGATCTGCAATGGAGGGGTAGTGTGCATGCGGGTGGGGTGGGTGTGGGTGGGGGGGGGGGGGGGGTGGTGGTGAGGGTGTTGGTGGTGGGTGGGTGGGATGTCTCCTTTTCTGGTGTCAATTTGAATCTGGCACCAAGTCAAGAGGATCTCCAGGTGTGCAACAACAATGAGGTCAACAAGCAGGATGAGCAACCAATCTCCTTGAAGTATTCTCACAAACTACAAACCCGGAAGTGAAAGCAGCTGAATTCCGTCACTTTTAATTACATTTGATTAGTGAGTGAAATAAAAAGCACATACATGGGATCAAAGTAGAAACTGAAATATCATAATTTTAAAAATTTCTACGTTATTTTAAAAATATGAGTTTTTTTATATTCATGGAGAAAGGTGACATCCCATGAATATAAAATTAGGTTTACAGGGACTGCGAGGCTGTTCATCTGAAAAGATGACCATCGTGAACCATTAGAAACCTAGCTACATCTTATTCAACAAGGGGTGTAACTTTTTCTCGTGTTTTTACAATTAGACTAATCATGTAAAAGGGCAAAGTTTAATCAGTTTTGTGATTTCTAATTGATTGCTATCCGAGGAGACTTCAACAGTGTACCCTATGGATAAGAAGGGAATCACTGATAGCAACTTCTGGGTTTCACCATCAGTTTTGATGTCCTTGCTGCTGTAAACTCCAGACCAATATTTTGTATTAGTACTGATGGTGTTTATAACACTTAGCATGACTGGGTAGTTCCCAAGAAGTTTTGAGTTTGAAAGCTGTTGCTGTTCTGGTACCATATAAGAGCAGAAGACAAGTTTCGTTCTGAGAACACAATATAAGAGTACCTCTTTTCTGAGGTATATTTTGCGTTGTAACAAACACTTGAACATTCTGGATTGGTTTAAGAACCATAAAACCAAAATTGACTTTACACTGATTTTTTTTTACACAATAGGTTTTGCCCCATTTTGGGTTCCGTGTGGCTACGTTATTTTCTTCATTGGTTTAAGTCCGATGATTAATGTTGCCACAAGTCTGGACATTGTTACTGCTACCAGCAGAAGACAACTTCCATCATTAACACTAATATTGCCATTTACTGCTGCCAGAAGTGAAGAAACTGTCCCCGGATTCCATTGTATGAGAGAATTTATAATGGCAGTATCAGAACCAATCTTCTCCTGAGGATGTGACCTGAGGTATGATTCTCAAGGCTCAACTATATTCAGAAGGTGATGTTTGCCGCTATCATGAGTCGTTTAACTGTTTGTATTGTAACATAAAACATTTTAGGAACAGAAAAAGACCTCTAGGCCCTGCAAGCCTGTTCCTTGTGGATCAATGACCCTTACCCGCCCACCCATGAGTTATTGGCCTCAATCACTCCTCTCCCAATAAACTCAACTGATTATTTAATCACCTATTTATACTGTCACCCACAGCGACATTCACTAGAAACGTCTTCCCTAAGTCTATTATCCTTTGAATGAAAAGCCCTGCTTGTCTTTCCTTCTTGCTCTTAACTTCCTGATTTTTAACTTGTGTGATGGCAATTGTGCCTACTATGATATATTTATAAATTGACATCATTACTTATCTAAAAGCACTGACAGCCAACACAGTACAATTTGACCTTTGCTTTCAGAACACATTGTTCCTGACTGTTGCAGGAGCTTTGCCAGCTCCAATATAAGACAACATACTTAACAATTAACGTCCTATCTAAAAGGATGATTCCATGTATGCTTTAGGCATATCTTCTCATTGTTGTCAGTGCGTAAGACTGTATTATAAGCTAAGATCAATTACTGAGCAGTCACAATAGAATATATCACGTGGCATCTCAGGACAGAACGTTAGATGCTTTCAAACGACTTCCTCCTACCCCTGAGATACATCAAGGCTTTTATCCCACATCCACATGAAAGAAAAGCTAAATTGTTTCTATTGCCATTAGCATAGCATAAAATGGAAAGCATTATACACAGTCCAGGATATACTCAGCATTACTCTCAATGCTGCTTGATAAATACTTTGGCTACTTCCACATTGTTTATGGGTGTCCGGATGATATTGACTCATACGTCAACGCCTGAACTGCTGAGAAGTTAATATATGGACAATGATGACAAAATAAACTTTATAATGGCTAGTTTCTTATATAATTTTGGTGGACTCATTGCAGTGGGTCCCTAGATGCTTTGTAACTAATGGAGCTCCAATTCTCTCGCAGTCAATATGAATTGATCAAACTCTTATCTGCTGAGTAGTAATTCAAAGTTTATTCTGGTGTCAATATTTATAGTTCAAAAATCAATATGTGCATCAACATTAAAGTAAACTTTGAAAAGCTAATCATTTGGATATGGTTTCATAAATGAGCAGTACTGAAAGCTTTAACCTTTTTCGTTTCAAAGAGCTCCTTAATAAACCTTGGCTGACTGCAATGCCGAATTAAACTAGTAAAGGAGTCACCATAATTAACATACCGAACATTATAATCTTTCAATTTTATTTTCCTATTCCTCCCATCTGGAGACCTTTCACACAACCTACCTTAGCCAGTTTCAGCTGCAGAAGTTCCCCAATCGCTAGAAAGGATGCTTTAGGATTGACAGCCAGAAAGCTATGTTAGGTCATAAACCTTCAGGAACAGAACATCCTTGCATGCACACATTACTCTATCTCGCAGAGCTTTCAAGAACTGACTAAATTGACTCTACTCAGCTGGCGGATCTGCAAGACAGCCAACACAGGAAGCTTAAACTTATAACCTGGATGCAAGGCAGGTATACATTCACTATTGGGTCAAGCATTATATTCTTTATTTGATCTAATTACAAGCCATTTCTATTGCACATTGTTTTTTTAAATTTCAACACATTAATTGTCAGTCTTGATTGTGAGTATATTTGATTAATAATTACAACTCTGGTAAGTATTTACTCCATAGCTGGTTATAGATGCAGGCAAGTTGACAAGACTAGAAGGCAAATGGCTCCTTTGCAGACAGTTGTTGGATTGATTGAATTTGATATGCAAAGGTTGAAGGAACAAATTACGAGATCCTTTTATCTGATGCTGCTTTTTAAAACTTTGAACAAATACATTGCGATTTAACTTCATTGTAGTCTGACCGTCTTTTTGTTCGAGAAACTTGAATTATTATTTATTAACACACTGATGATATCAATAACTCAAATTCTAACAGAGCAATTAAGTAAAATTAGAAATTATAGTTATGTCACGATGAAATGAAAATTAAAAAGTACATTTTAGGGTAAATCAATCCTGGAATATGGTCATTTTATTCCATTTCATTGTCAAGAACTATTAACCCATTATTTGACCTAAGACTTTGATTCTACTGTGAAAAATCTGCAATAGAATAGAAATTGAAAAAAAAAAAGCAGTGATTATAATATTGATATAGTAAAACCTAGATGAACAGAGATCAAGGCCCAGATTTTGTGGCATTGTGGAGACTCCGTGAACCTTTAAAAATGGTGGATGGGATCCGAATGTGGAAATCCCACCCCATTTCGCTGGAGCCAAGGCCTTAACCCACAGTGTGGGAGTCACAAATGTTTAAAGTTGATGTAAATTCTTTAACATATAAGGTCTGTTGAACTGTCATGATTTGAAGTTATTTAAATCTCAAGTCCTTTAAAAAAACATTAAACATGCTGTTTGTGTCAGTAAGAATTGAAAAACTCTGTTCTAGCAGTTCTAATAATTCACAAACGATAATTATCTCAGCGGCAGATCCTCAGTTTACAGTTTAATTGTCAGCTTAATTGACAGCTTAAAGAGGTTATTAAAGGATTAGCTGTCTTTAATGTGGGGGACATAAATAGAAGTTTATTTGTTTTTATAAGAGATAAATCACCCAAGGGGATTTACACATTTTGGATGATCTTTCATGAATGGAAGTGCATTTTTCTAGGTTATTGCGGGATGTGAAGGGTGAGGACTAGAAGGCCTAAAATAAAATCATTGAGACAAAGTCACAGAAAACTGAGGCAGCCTTTTGCCAGGTTGCCTTGGCACCCAGTTGCTCATGAGGCTGCCCACAATCTATTTCTGGTGTGGCAGGCTGTTGCCAATTCGCACCAGAGACGCCAATAATGTTGCTCTTTTTAACTGGATACTGATATGACCGTTAATAATGATGATATTGCTTTTCAGAGTCGTCAGGTATCAAATGATACCACCACAAGGTTTTACCGGATATCGATCAAAGACCAACAACCAGTTAGTTAGTTCAAATTCAATGATAGTTTATTTACACACAAGAATTACTTCGCTTCGACATGCAACATAAAACACTACAAGCTAAATTACACCTAACACGACAACAACCTGTACTTAACTTCAGGCACCCGGCTTTATGCAGAGGAACAAGGCCTTCGTTCGGATCTTGCGTGGCTGGGTCTGGAGAAGTGACTTCATTTCTGCTGGGCTCATCCGCCTGGTAGCGATCGTTGGTCTTGAACTTGTCTTCTGTTCGTGATGCTACACTTGATTTTAGGCGTCGGTCGGGGCCAAGAGAGACCGAGCGCCAGGGCCAAGAGAGACTGAACACATGGCAGTGTCTCTCTTTATCCTTCTGGGGTTTCGTGCTCTTTTGGGCAGTCCTTAGCTTTGGACCCAATAATTTGGCAGGCTTCGATTACTGCCTTCGATTTTGGCCAATAAAGGGGCGGGTGCCTTGATGGAGGGGCGTTTCCTGAGCGGTCATTGACCTTGGCTTTTTGGGCTCCCTGAGCAAAGGGAATGGCGCCGCTGAGTCTGTTTCTGTATTTGTTACCTGAGTCTTTTGTTCTAGGAAAATGGGCCATTAGAATGCAAAATAGCTGGGGGTTTCGATAGCATCCAGTTATCTGAGTTGCCAATATACATAAGCTCTGAGCGTCTGAGTCCTGGGTTGAGCATATTTCCCATGGTCCTTTGCAGGTGGCCATATTTCCCGGGATCCTTTGTAAATGGCCAGCCCAGATGGCTACAACCCGTCCTTTTGATCCTGAACACGAAGCGCGGTGGATCACACTGTTGATCCTCATCCGTCCTTGGTGTGCCGGATACCCTTGGTCAAGGATAGGTTCTACACTACTCTGTCCTATGTTTTTGGAGCACTTCCCTAATTTTATCAACACATCATAAATTCATAAACTCTAAGGGGCCACTAGAAAACATTTAATCATTACATATTTAATGCATTTACACAAGGGAACCTCTAACCATCATTACCTGAGCTACTCTCATGCTGCTGGCAAATATCAAAAAGGAACTTATGTGCAATACAAAAATTTTAAAGAAATAAACAGCAGCATCACATCTCTACTTAATCTATTACAGTCATAAAAGAAGTACAATCTTTTTATTTTGTCAGTGAAAAAGGTTTAAAAGGTTTGTGGGGTTTGTTGGATTCCAAGGAAAGGGGCTAGGAGTGTGTATATCGGGGAGCGGGAGGCTCTCCTTCGCCATTTGTGGAGTCTAAGTGTCTGAACTACACTGCAGAGTATTGCTATTACCAAAAGGGATTCTACTGTACAGGAAAGGGAATACCATTTTACAATATTTTCGCACCATGTAGGGGTATCAGTGTTTATTTTCATGTGAGGTGTGGTGTCCGGGCTAGGGGTCTCACGTTGTACGGTCATGTCCGGAGCCGGTGTGGTGTGGGGTACAAATGCTGTCAACGCACGCAGTTGTAGGAGTCCAGTGATGATCACAATGTAGGTCACCAGTCCTGTCTTCATCATTCTTTAAACCACACTAAAGAGCAGATAAGGGGAAACAAAGACCTGCCAAGGACAGTAAGGAGTGTAAAAAAAAACATTTCAGATTACTTAAAGTGATCGAAGCATGAGGTGAGTGTGGGCCATGGCAGGGCAAGAATGGGTGGGATTCCCTGCGTAGGGTGGTGGTGATCAGTACTGTTGCTTACCTGAGCTTGGCTGACCAGATGCATTGAGGGTCCTCAGGTAGGGGGAGGGGGCGGGATTAGTGCCGTTACTCCCTACCTGGGTGACTGAATGAGCGGAAAGAATTTGTAACATATGGGATCCAACAATTTGTTCCTTTAACGGTCATTGGACAGTAAATGGCGTCAGAAGAGTAACCATGACTGTATCAAGAAGTTTTGTAACTGGCCGACATTAATTAAAACCATGTAGCAATAAGAAAGAAAGGAAGTGGGCAGGTTCCATCTGGAAATAGGACACCATAATTCACATGCGGTTCCTTTTTCTCATCATCTGGACACCTCAGGGTTCCGTATCAAAAAGCGTTGCGAAAGGGTTACCGTAATGGGCGTCAGACTCTGAGTTATCACCATCTCCCGGTTGCCAAACTCGTTTCTGTCATTTTTGTGCCGTGGCCGCGTGAGCCGCCGTGGGATCCGAATCGTCATTCCTTACTAATCGACAAGAGTTGTCGCGGTGCCAATGGGAGGTTCGTTTGTCATGAGGGGCAGTAGCTGCAAAGGGCAAATTTCCGCTGTCGGGCGGTGGCAGTGGCTCTGGCTGTAGCATTGAAAGGGGGTACAGGGGGCCAAACATGTCCTGGTCGTGATTCCAGGGGCTGTCGCTGACGCCCAAATCAAGCTCAAGGTGGAAAGGCGTACCTGTGGGCAGAGGCGAGGTCGGACCTGTGGGTGTGGACATGCTGTCTTGGCTGGGGAGGGGCTGGTCTAAGTTGTTGATGGGCAGGGTGGAATCGGCTGCCATTGCTAGGGAGACGTGATGGGAGTGACTACATTGGGTTCCATAAACATTAAGCTGGTTGATATGGAACCAACCTGTTTTTCCATTGGGGTACGTTATTTTGTACACAGAGGGGCTCACTTTATCTGAAATGGAGTAGGGTCCTGCAAATTTAGGGGTGAGGAATGAACTGGAATTATACAGGGAAACCAACACTTGCTGACCGACTGTATACTCTACTGGGCGGACTGTTTTATCAAAGCAGGCATTACTCTGCTTTATTCCGAGCGCCTAGTCCGACAGCTGCAGCGAGCTGGGCTGCTTTAATATTTTCCGTGAGTTGTTGGACTGCTTTTTCGTGGGTGAGATTGTGACTGTGGGGCTGGCCAAATCAAGTCCTAATAAATATTCAGTTCCTTTCATGGGTCGTCCGGTCATGAGGGTGTGGGGAGTGAAACCTGTGGAACTTGACACTGTGTTCCTAATAAACATAATGGCGAATGGGAGAACTGTGTCCCATGTGGTGTGCTGTTGCACCATTTTCCTAATAGTCACTTTCAGGGTCCGATTCATATGTTCCACAATACCGCTGGATTGGGGGTGATAAGCAATGTGGAATTTTTGTTTTATTCCAAAAATCGTGAGGACATTCTGCATTAGTCTGCCGGTGAAATGGGAACCTTGGTCTGATTCAATGCTGCGGGGGATTGCCAAAAGTGACTGTGTCGTGATCCTGACTTGGCTAAGGCGTCTACCTTTACGTTACTAGGTGGGGAGGAATGATGATGGCTTCTCACCTTGATTATGCCATATGTGCGGCCTTTTTCTGTCTCAAGAATATGCTTCAATAATGGGGCTGAGGGTAGGGGTTTACCATCAGCGGATATGAATCCTCTAGATTCCCGCAGGGGCAGGAATTCTGTCAAACTATTGCAGACATATAAACAGTTTGAGTATATATCTGCGGGGGTCGGGAAAGAATCTGGGTGCTGCACTACATATGCTATTGCTGCTAATTCGGCTGCTTGTGATCCTAAGTGGCCTGGCAATTTTAAAGATATTTCCTCTAATGCACGTCCCTGCGCGTCTTCCACATAAATACCACATCCTGTTATTCTTTTTCCATTGTCAATGGTGGAGGAACCATCTACATAAATTTTTTAAGTGTCATCCGTGGTCGGGGGATTCTGTGTTCTGATGCCTGCTCGTGTGGGTCGTGATTTCGGAATAAAGGGTCCTATGTGGTGTTTGGCTGCAATGATCTGGCACTCATGTGGGGTTCCTTCATACTGCAGGTTGTCCGCTAAAAATATGTGGGTCTTTGTCCATTTAACTGTGATGTCCCTTCCTTGTCATAACAGTGTCCAGCGAGCTGCTCTGATCTGGCTAACTGAACCATCCGTTAACCTACCATCCAACAGTCGCTGCGTTGGGGTGTGCTCGGTTAAAATCGTTACGGGGTTGAGGCCTGTGATATATGCAAAATATTGAACTCCCCAAAAGACTGCGAGCAAGTGCTGTTCGCAGGCTGACAATCCTTGCTCCACGGAATCCAAAACTCGTGAGGCATAGGCTACGGGTCCTAAACGGTCATGTCTTACCTGTAGTAGTACTGCAGAGAGGGCTCGGTCGGTGGTCGCTATGTCTATGGCGTAGGGAGAGTGTGGGTCTGGTACCTGCAAAGCGGGGGCTGTGCCTAGGATGTGTTTTAATTAATCGATGGCATCCGTGTGCTGAGGAAACCATTCCCATGGGGCGTTCTTTTTAAGGAGTTCTGAAAGTGGGGCTCCTTTTGTTGGAAAACCATCTATATGGTTCCTACAAGACACAACTAATCCTAAGAATGATCGGAGTGCAGTGACATTGTGGGGCAGGGGCAATTTAACTATGATTCAATCCGTTTCTGTTTGATCTCTCTTTTCCCGTATGTGATAATGGACCTTTTCTTTCAGGATCTGGGCTTTTATCGGGTTGACTTTGCATCCAATTGATTGTCAGAGACCTAGCAATTCGGAAAGAAGCTTAACATGCTCTTCCTTTGTGTCCTTCTGTAGGAGTAAGTCGTCCACATACTGAATAAGGCATTCGGGTTGGGAAAATTTGGATAGTCCGTTGGCCAAATGTCAGTGAAAGATGGAGGGGGAGTTGTGGAAACCTTGCGGGAGGCATGTCCACGTATACTGCTGTCCTGGAAATGTGAACGCAGACTTGTGTTGACAGGCCTTATCCAAGGGAATGGACCAAAAGCCATTGCTAATGTCCAGCACAGTAAAGTACTTAGAATGTACTCCCTGCTTCAGCATGGTTTCGGGACTCGTGGCAATGGTGGGGGCTGCTAATGGGGTGACCTTGTTGAGCTCTCGGTAGTCAATGGTCAATCTCCATGAACCTTCGGGTTTCTTTACGCGCCAAATTGGGGCATTGTTTGTTGAGGCTACGGGCCGAATTACTCCTTGATCTAGTAAGCTATTGATAACTTTTGCAATCTCACCCTTGGCTTGCTGTGGGAAACCGTATTGCTTCTGGGGCTTGGGATCAGGACCTGTAATTGTGACTGTTGCCGGAATTTTTCCACAATCATGCTTGTGCTGGCCGACGGATGCTTTATGTTTTCTTAGGCCCTCTCTAATCATCTTATCTGTACTAATGGCTTGCAGATCAAACCAATAGTTGCCTATTGAGCCGATTCGATGTTCGTAGTCTCCAGCTGTGAGCATGGCTTGCTGTTCTGGCCATTCTCCATACACACTTATTCACGGGGTGAAAGGAAAGGTTGTGTGAGCTCACAAAGTCGGTTCCTAAAATGTGCTCTGCTGTTTGGGGCAAGTCCACTAAAACAACGGGATGCTTGGTGTTTATGTTGCCGATTTGCCCCTGGCGATAGCACTGCGGGACGCGAAAAGCTGGAAGGGAATCCGGAGAGGAGACAGAAAGCACAGAGTCTCACTCTATGCAGATGACCTGCTCCTCTATGTCTCGAAGCCACAGGAGGGACTGAAGGCAATACTGCAAATGCTGAAAGAGTTTGGAACCTTCTCGGGCTACAAACTTAACCTGGGCCAATGCAAGGCATTCCCAGTGAACCCAAGCGGGGGAGGGAGAGAGCTGGAGGGGCTCCCGTTCAAAACAGCCCAGAACAGATTCTGCCACCTGGGGATCCAGATAGCCAGAGACTGGACACAGATCCACAAGTGGAACCTGACCAGCCTGGTAGAGGAAGTAAGAAGAGACCTTCAACGGTGGGGCTCACTCCCACTCTCCCTGGCGGGGAGAGTACAGATGATCAAGATGAACGTACCGCCAAGGTTCCTCTTCCTGCTTAGATCCATTCCGATCTTCAACCCCAAGGCCTTTTTCCAAAACGTAGACAGTCTAATCATGGCATTTGTGTGGGGGTGGGGTAAGAACCCAAGAATCCCAAAACAGAGACTGCAAAGAAGGAAAATCAAAGGGGGCTTGGCCTTACCAAACCTACAATACTACCACAGGGCAGCAACGGCAGAAAGAGTGAGGGGATGGGTACAAGAACCTGACACAGTGGGAAAATATACGGACAGCTACTGGACAGAGCCCGGACTCCACTGGATGGGATCAGACAAAAATGGGAGGACGAACTGGGGACAGAGGTAGGATGGGGACTCTGGAGCGAAGCACTGAGCAGGATGAACTCCACCTCCTCCTGCGCAAGGCTAAGCCTAATGCAGCTCAAAGTGGTGCATAGAGCGCACCTGACCAGAACCCGAATGAGCAGGTTCTTCCCGGAGGTGGAGGATAAATGTGAACCAGAGGGGCCCGGCCAACCACACCCACATGTTTTGGATTTGCCCCAAGCTTGCTGGGTTCTGGACAGCCTTCTCCGAGGCAATGTCCAAGGTTGTGGGGGTGAGGGTGAAGCCATGCCCAATAGTGGCAATCTTCGGGGTATCGGAGCAGCCAGAGTTACACATGGGGAAGGGGGCCAACGCCCTTGCTTTCGCTTCCCTAATCGCACGCCGGAGAATCCTGCTCGGCTGCCGATCGGCAGCACCACCCAAAGCTTCAGACTGACTCGCTGACCTTTCGGAATTTCTCCACCTGGAGAAGATTAAGTACGCCACCCGAGGGTCAGAGGACGGCTTCCTGGATACTTGGGGGCAGTTTGTCGGTCTGTTCCAAAACCTGTTGGAGGCCAAGAACAAGGAGTAAACTAATAAGATTTTTTTTTTTTTTAAATGATTAAAACACCAAGATAGATGAGTTACCAAAAGACTGCGCAACCCGGGGCGGGGGTGGGGGGGGGGGGGGGGGGGCGGAAGGAAGGCAGGTAAACCACGAGAGATTATTCCACTCTGTCCGGAAAAGAAAAGCACAGCCGAAGCCGGGGGCGGGAGGGGGGGTGAACGGGGAAGGGGGAGGAACCATAGACCGATCCAGAGGGCACTGAAAGGCACGTAGGCTCAGTTAAACGAAGGACAAACTAAACCTCTGTATAATAAAGGAAATTAGCGCAGGCGAGAAAAATGTGATGTGTATATATACAACTGTTTATAAATATGAGAAATGCCAATAAGAAGATTTATTTTTTTAAATGTTGCCGATTTGAATATCTACGGGGGCCATAATGTATCCCTGCTGTACATGTCCTGTAAATCCACTGAGAGTGATGCTGTCTGTGGTGGGCCATTTGTCGTGCTGAAACATTGTGGAAGAGTTTAAAGTGGTGCGGGACCCTCCTGTGTGTCATGTGAGAGTACCTTAAAGAAATGGGTATTTAAGAAATGTACCTTTAAGAAATGGGTGCTTATCAGTGATGTCAGAGTGTGGGTGGAGCTGGACTGTCTGTCAGCTTTTTACTTTCGTTTTAGGCTGTTTGCTGCAGGGTGTGTTTTAGTTTCGTTTTCAGTGTTGGAGCTGAAGCCAGACAAAACACATGTACTGCTGTTCTCTCTGCCATCAAAAGACAAGAACTTGATCATTTGGTGAATTCAGAATTATAAATGTTCTCAGCAGTGCATGTAAACCTAATGTGCTTCTGTTGAATGGTGTTTCTTCTGTCTTCTGGATGTTGTTTGGGAAGTTGTTAAGGATTACTTAGTGTTGTATTCTTTGGGGGTTGTATTTGAATTGCTGGTTGCTAAGATGTTCTCTGTATGTTTCAAAAAGATTAACTTGAGTTCATAGAATGAACATTGTTTTGCTTTAAAAAATACTTTTCCATTTCTGCTGTACCACACCTGTAGAGTGGGCTGTGTGCTCCCCATACCACAATCTATTAAAAGCTGTGGGTCAGGTGAACTCCATGATACACTTTGGAGTTCTCTAAACCCTGGCCCATAACAAATTGGGGACTCGTCCGGAATAAAAGTCTATTTATTGGATTGGCTGAGTGAACCTAAAGACAGTGAGGGGTGAGCGTATTGTGGTTGCTTTTCAGGTGTGGTATTTTAGTTTAAGTAGCGAGTGTATTGTGGACAATGGCTCTTTCAGAGGCTCTGAAGTTTTTGGGGGTGGAGATGGTCACACGCAGTACCCTACGGACAGAGACTAAAAGCAGACTGTTAGATTTGGCAAAAACATTGCAGTTAACAGTTCGCGCATACCGCGAAGTGCCGGCGTGATCTCGCGCATGTGCGAAACCGCCAGCATGGTTCTGCGCATGCACAGACCGGCCGGCCTATTTTGGCGCATGCGCGGGGGCTTATCTGCTCCACGCCGGCCATGGCGAAGCCCTACAGGGGCCGGCGCGGAAGGAAAAAGTGCCCCCATGGAACAGGCCCGCCCACAGATCGGTGGGCCCCGATCGTGGGCCAGGCCACCATGGGGGCCCCTCCCAAGGACCGCCCCCGCCGACTTACCTGCCAGGTCCTGCAGTGTGGGACCATTAATAACCCATGCCGGTGGGACTGGCTAAAAATGGACGGCCGCTCGGCCCATCGGGGCCCGGGGAATTGCCAGAGGGGGCCGCTGCCAACAGCCCCTGACTGGCGTGGCGTGACTCCTGCCCCCACCCGAAAAATGGTGCCGGAGAATAGGGCAGCCGGCGTCAGGGCGGCGGGGCGGGATTTGCGCCATCCCCCGGGGATTCTCCGACCCGGCGGGGGGTCGGAGAATCCCGCTCACTATGTTTAAGGTGCCAGATAAATACAAATTGCTGTTGCATGACCAACACCGAAAATTCCACTTGACAACTAGTTCAGTGCGATTTACTTCCCAGATTAAGTGAGTTGAATAATTAAACTAACTGTCCAGATTGCCAGTGTGTTTCCCCCACCCAGTTACCCCTTACTATTTCTATCTCTGTCTTCTTGTTCTCTTGATATTTTTGTGTCCTGTTGCAGCTCTCTTCTCGACATTGATTAGCATTGTGAAATAACCATATTTCTTATTCCTTCTTGGGCAGAATTCACTTTGGATGTTTATCACTGTGATTTTATCATGCCGTAGATTTAGGTAACAGGTACGTTTTTATCAAGTTGGCTGCGATCTACCGGGCGTGTAACACTGAAAAGGCAAAGCAGCGTGGCGCAATGTGGCGCAACGTGATCATAAGATGCCATGAGATCCCTTTTCCGGGATCTAACTGGCTCGCCATGCCTCGCGAGATCTAACTCGATTACGCGAGACATCACGAGGTGAATCCAACCCATTGTGCGTGAATCACTTTTTGACGAATCTGTATTTAAAAAGCGCGGGAGCTGCGAGTCGGAGCGGAGATTTAAAAAGCGCGGGAGCTGCGAGTCGGAGCCGGGATTTTAAAAGATCGCAGCCTAGTTTCGGGAGCCGTTCGGAGGAGGAGGAGCAGTCTCTGTCAGGGAGAGAACCTGAGAACATCTAAGACCCTCAGAAGGTAAGAAGGTAAGTAAGTGATTTTTACTCATTTTTACTTTTATTACCTTTTCAAATTGTGTGTGTGTGGGGGGGGGGAAACTGAAGTGACATCACAGAAAAGCTGTGACCTGAGTGGCTGGTTGGGAATGTACACTAAATTTAAAAAATTAAGCATTGGTAACTAATTAAACATAATTACTTCATCATAATTTAGAGGGGTATCTAAGCCAGAGATCGGAGAGTACTATATTTAGCTTTCACATTTATAGTAGAAATCTAGTGCTAGGAAACAGATAGTTAACAGTAACTTTTTAAAAAAAAATTTTTTAACTTTTAATTTTAATTTACTAATTAATTGACGCAATGTCAGTTAGAGGGGTGCAGTGCTCTGACTGTGAGATGTGGCAGGTCCGGGAGGCTTCCAGCGTCCCGGATGGCTTCATCTGCAGAAAGTGCACCCAACTGGAGCTCCTCACAGACCGCAAGGTTCGGTTGGAGCAGCAATTGGATGCACTTAGGAGCATGAAGGTGGTGGAAAGCATCATAGACCGCAGTTATATAAATGTGGTCACACCCAAGGAGCAGGCAGAGAAATGGGTGACCACCAGAAAGGGCAGGCAGTCAGTGCAGGAATCCCCTGTGGTTGTCCCCCTCTCGAACTGGTATGCCCCTTTGGATACTGTCAGGGGGGATAGCCTATCAGGGGTAAACAGCAGCAGCCAGAGCAGTGGCACCACGGCTGGCTCGGATGTTCAGAAGGGAGGGTCAAAGCGCAGAAGAGCAATAGTAATAGGGGACTCTATAGTCAGGGCACAGATAGGCGCTTCTGTGGACGTGAAAGAGACTCCAGGACGGTATGTTGCCTCCCTGGTGCCAGGGTCCAGGATGTCTCCGAACGGATAGTGGGCATCCTGAAGGGGGAGGGCAAACAGGCAGAGGTTGTTGTACATATTGGTACTAACGACATAGGCAGGAAGGGGCATGAGGACCTGCAGCAGGAGTTCAGGGAGCTAGGCAGAAAGTTAAAAGACAGGACCTCTAGGGTTGTAATTCTGGGATTACTCCCTGTGCCATGTGCCAGTGAGGCTAGAAATAGGAAGATAGAGCAGCTAAACACGTGGCTAAACAGCTGGTGTAGAAGGGAGGGTTTCCGTTATGTGGACCACTGGGAGCTCTTCCAGGGCAGGTGTGACCTGTATAAGAAGGACGGGTTGCTTCTAAACTGGAGAGGCATAAATATCCTGGCCGCGAGGTTTGCTAGTGTCACACGGGAGGGTTTAAACTAGTATGGCAGGGAGGGGGGCACGGGATCAATAGGTCAGAAGGTGAGAGCATTGAGGGAGAACTAGGGAATAGGGACGGTGTGGCTCTGAGGCACAGCAGACAGGGAGAAGTTGCTGAACACAACGGGTCTGGTGGCCTGAAGTGCATATGTTTTAATGCAAGAAGTATTACGGGAAAGGCAGATGAACTTAGAGCTTGGATTCGTACTTGGAACTATGATGTTGTTGCCATTACAGAGACCTGGTTGAGAGAAGGGCAGGATTGGCAGCTAAACGTTCCGGGATTTAGATGTTTCAGGCGGGATAGAGGGGGATGTAAAAGGGAGGCGGAGTTGCCCTACTGGTTAGGGAGAATATCACAGCTGTACTGCGGGAGGACACCTCAGAGGGCAGTGAGGCTATATGGGTAGAGATCAGGAATAAGAAGGGTGCAGTCACAATGTTGGGGGTTTACTACAGGCCTCCCAACAGCCAGCGGGAGATAGGGGAGCAGATAGGTAGACAGATTTTGGAAAAGAGTAAAAACAACAGGGTTGTGGTGATGGGAGACTTCAACTTCCCCAATATTGACTGGGACTCACTTAGTGCCAGGGGCTTAGACGGGGCGGAGTTTGTAAGGAGCATCCAGGAGGGCTTCTTAAAACAATATGTAGACAGTCCAACTAGGGAAAGGGCGGTACTGGACCTGGTATTGGGGAATGAGCCTGGCTAGGTGGTAGAAGTTTCAGTAGGGGAACATTTTGGGAACAGTGACCACAATTCAGTCAGTTTAAAAGTGCTGGTGGACAAGGATAAGAGTGGTCCTAGGATGAATGTGCTAAATTGGGGGAAGGCCAATTATAACAATATTAGGCGGGAACTGAAGAACATAGATCGGGGGCGGATGTTTGAGGGCAAATCAACATCTGACATGTGGGAGGCTTTCAAGTGTCAGTTGAAAGGAATTCAGGACCGGCATGTTCCTGTGAGGAAGAAGGATAAATACGGCAATTTTCGGGAACCTTGGATAACGAGAGATATTGTAGGCCTCGTCAAAAAGAAAAAGGAGGCATTTGTCAGGGCTAAAAGGCTGGGAACAGACGAAGCCTGCATGGAATATAAGGAAAGTAAGAAGGAACAAGGAGTCAGGAGAGCTAGAAGGGGTCACGAAAAGTCATTGGCAAATAGGGTTAAGGAAAATCCCAAGGCTTCTTACACGTATAAAAATCACGAGGGTAGCCAAGGAAAGGGTTGGCCCACTGAAGGATAGGCAAGGGAATCTATGTGTCGAGCCAGAGGAAATGGGTGAGGTACTAAATGAATATATTGCATCAGTATTCACCAAAGAGAAGGAATTGGTAGATGTTGAATCTGGAGAAGGGTGTGTAGATAGCCTGAGTCACATTGAGATCCAAAAAGACCAAGTGTTGGGTGTCTTAAAAAATATTAAGGTAGATAAGTCCCCAGGGCCTGATGGGATCTACCCCAGAATACTGAAGGAGGCTGGAGAGGAAATTGCTGAGGCCTTGACAGAAATCTTTGGATTCTCACTGTCTTCAGGTGATGTCCCGGAGGACTGGAGAATAGCCAATGTTATTCCTCTGTTTAAGAAGGGTATCAAGGATAATCCAGGGAACTACAGGCCGGTGAGCCTTACTTCAGTGGTAGGGAAATTACTGGAGAGAATTCTTTGAGACAGGATCTACTCCCATTTGGAAGCAAATGGACGTATTAGTGAGAGGCAGCATGGTTTTGTGAAGGGGAGGTCGTGTCTCACTAACTTGATAGAGTTTTTCGAGGAGGTCACAAAGATGAATGATGCAGGTAGGGCAGTGGGTGTTGTCTATATGGACTTCAGTAAGGCCTTTGACAAGATCCCTCATGGTAGATTAGTACAAAAGGTGAAGTCACACGAGATCAGGGGTGAGCTGGTAAGGTGGATACAGAACTGGCTAGGTCATAGAAGGCAGAGAGTAGCAATGGAAGGATGCTTTTCTAATTGGAGGGCTGTGACCAGTGGTGTTCCACAGGGATCAGTGCTGGGACCTTTGCTGTTTGTAGTATATATATAAATGATTTGGAGGAAAACGTAACTGGTCTGATTAGTAAGTTTGCAGACGACACAAAGGTTGGTGGAATTGCGGATAGCGATGAGGACTGTCAGAGGATACAGCAGGATTTAGATTGTTTGGAGACTTGGGCGGAGAGATGGCAGATGGAGTTTAATCCGGACAAATGTGAGGTAATGCATTTTGGAAGGTCTAATGCAGGTAGGGAATATACAGTGAATGGTAGAACCCTCAAGAGTATTGAAAGTCAGAGAGATCTAGGAGTACAGGTCCACAGGTCACTGAAAGGGGCAGCACAGATGGAGAAGGTAGTCAAGAAGGCATACGGCATGCTTGCCTTCATTGGCCGAGGCATTGTGTATAAGAATTGGCAAGTCATGTTGCAGCTGTATAGAACCTTAGTTAGACCACACTTGGAGTATAGTGTTCAATTCTGGTCGCCACACTACCAGAAGGATGTGGAGGCTTTCGAGAGGGTGAAGAAGAGATTTACCAGAATGCTGCCTGGCATGGAGGGCATTAGCTATGAGGAGCGGTTGAATAAACTCGGTTTGTTCTCACTGGAACGACGGAGGTTGTGGAGCAACCTGATAGAGGTCTACAAAATTATGAGGGGCATAGACAGAGTGGATAGTCAGAGGCTTTTCCGCAGGGTAGAGGGGTCAATTACTAGGGGACATAGGTTTAAGGTGAGAGGGGCAAAGTTTAGAGTAGATGTACGAGGCAAGTCTTTTTATACAGAGGGTAGTGGGTGCCTGGAACTCGCTACCGGAGGAGATGGTGGAAGCAGGGACGATAGTGACATTTAAGAGGCATCTTGATAAATACATGAATAGGATGGGAATAGAGGATACGGACCCGGGAAGTGTAGAAGATTGTAGTTTAGTCGGGCAGCATGGTCGGCACGGGCTTGGAGGGCCGAAGGGCCTGTTCCTGTGCTGTACATTTCTTTGTTCTTTGTTGTATATTACAGTGAGATATCTACTCTCACTCTAATGAGCACTACCATGATCTAAGCAAGGTGATAGGTTCTAACGTCTTCACCTTTGAGATCTGGATCAGTCTTCACAAATGGGGACCAGATGAAATGGCGCTTGTGGGGGTCTCCCAGGGGATCGGAGGCTCCCAGGTGCTTGTCCTCTGGGCAGGTTGACACCCTAGCAGTGTTGGTGCCACCTGAGCACCTTCATACTGCCAGCCTGGCATTCTAGCTGTGCCACATGGTTAACAGCCTGCCACTGACTAGATGCCCAGGTAGCAATGCCAGGTGGAAGGTCTGCTGCCTGGGTGCCAGGTTTTCACTGTCAAGGTGCCAAGCTGGCATTTTGCCCACACTGCAGAACAGGCACCGGGGTACCCTGTACGGATGCGGGAAGTTGCGGGGGGCCTGAGGAACCCCTTAGAGGTGAGTTTGCGCTTCGAAGGGGTTCGCATTGGGGATTGAAGGATCAGGGGCAGGATTCTCCGATCCCCCCGGCGGGTCTGCGAATCGGTGGGGGGCGGCGTAAATCCTGCCTGGCCGGCCCGCAATATTCTCCGGCCCCCGCCAAATCCCGTCAACGTGAATCACGCCGCGCACCTCGGAGAATGTCGAGGACCGGCGCGACGCAACGGGCCCCGGGGCCGCCCCAATTCTTCGGGCCGGAGGGGCCGGCGTAAATCAAACCATCTATTTAACGGCGTCAACCAACCGTGCTGGTTGACGCGGCCAGCGTGGAGGTAGGGTTGGAGAGGGGAGGGAGGGGCTGGGGGGGGCTGGAGGGAGAGGGGGGGGTTGAGGAGGGTGCGTGATGGAGAGAAGTGCGTGCCGGTGAGGAGAGGGGGGTCCGGGGAGTGCTAGTGATGGAGAGGGTGAGTGCAAGGGAGGAGAGGGGTGGGTTGGGGAGGGCGAGTGATGGAGAGGGTGTTTGCCGGGGAGGAGAGGAGGGCGTTGGGGAGGGTAAGTGATGGAGAGAGTGCGTGCCGGGGAGGAGAGGGGGTGGGGCCGGGGAGGGCGAGTGATGGAGAGGGTGCATGCCAGGAAGGAGAAGTGGGGGTTTGGGGACGGTGTGTGCCGGGGGTGCGGGTGGGAAGGGTCGGGGGGGTGGGGGGTCTGCCTGGCCATGGGGGATGTCTGTCAGGCCATGTGCCAGCTGGCAACAGTTGCGACCATGCAGCCCATGGCACCTGGCTGTGGGGTTGGGTGGGGGGGGTTGTATGGGCAAAGGTGACATGCCGTCTTTCCCCCCAACCCCCACCCCCTGCAGGCCGTTACGTTTGGTCATCACCCAGCGATGTTGGCCGCCGTGGCGGGAGCCGCACTTCCACATGTTGCCCTGGGGGAACTGGAGCAGGAGCGTGCCAGGGAGGTGGCGGAGGCTGCCGTAGAGGAGCGTGCTGCAGGGAGGCAGGTGGCAGCTGCTCAGGCTGGAGGACCGCCCGCATGACAGGACGAGGAGGAGGAGGTGGTTGTCGTGCCATGGCGACGGAGATGCCCGATGAGGCCACGTGTGTACCGGCCCCGCTCGTCGTACCAGGACCTCACGGACCGGGCATGCAGGAGGAGACTCTGGATGAGCCAGGAAACCGTGGCACACATCTGCCACCTGATGGCACACCTGGTACCGCGTGGCACTGGGGGAGGACACTCTCCTCCCGTGGCCGTCAAGGACTTCTATGCCACGGGGTCATTCCAGGCGCCGAGTGGGGACCTGTCCGGCATCTCCCAGGCATCGGTGCGTCAGTGTCCTGGGCGTCAGTGTCCTGGGCGTCGGTGTCCTGTGTGTTAGTGTCCTGTGTGTTAGTGTCCTGTGCGTCAGTGTCCTGTGTGTTAGTGTCCTGTGCGTTAGTGTCCTGTGCGTCAGTGTCCTGGGCGTCAGTGTCCTGGGCGTCGGTGTCCTGTGTGTTAGTGTCCTGTGTGTTAGTGTCCTGTGCGTCAGTGTCCTGGGCATCAGTGTCCTGGGCGTCGGTGTCCTGTGTGTTAGTGTCCTGTGCGTCAGTGTCCTGGGCATCAGTGTCCTGGGTGTCAGTGTCCTGGGCATCAGTGTCCTGTGTGTTAGGGTCCTGTGTGTTAGGGTCCTGTGTGTTAGGGTCCTGTGTGTTTGTGTCCTGTGCGTCAGTGTCCTGGGTGTCAGTGTCCTGTGTGTCAGTGTCCTGTGTGTCAGTGTCCTGTGTGTCAGTGTCCTGTCTGTTAGGGTCCTTGTGTGTTAGGGTCCTGTGTGTTAGGGTCCTGTGTGCCAGTGTCCTGTGCGTCAGTGTCCTGTGCGTCAGTGTCCTGTGCGTCAGTGTCCTGGGCGTCAGTGTCCTGTCTGTTAGGGTCCTTGTGTGTTAGGGTCCTGTGTGTCAGTGTCCTGTGTGTCAGTGTCCTGTGTGTTAGGGTCCTGTACGCCAGTGTCCTGTGTGTCAGTGTCCTGTCTGTTAGGGTCCTTGTGTGTTAGGGTCCTGAGTGTTAGGGTCCTGTGTGCCAGTGTCCTGTGCGTCAGTGTCCTGTGCGTCAGTGTCCTGTGTGTCAGTGTCCTGTGTGTTAGGGTCCTTGTGTGTTAGGGACCTGTGTGTCAGTGTCCTGTGTGTCAGTGTCCTGTGTGTTAGGGTCCTGTATGCCAGTGCCCTGTGTGTCAGTGTCCTGTCTGTTAGGGTCCTTGTGTGTTAGGGTCCTGTGTGTTAGGGTCCTGTGTGCCAGTGTCCTGTGTGCCAGTGTCCTGTGCGTCAGTGTCCTGTGCGTCAGTGTCCTGTGTGTCAGTGTCCTGTCTGTTAGGGTCCTTGTGTGTTAGGGTCCTGTGTGTCAGTGTCCTGTGTGTCAGTGTCCTGTGTGTTAGGGTCCTGTACGCCAGTGTCCTGTGTGTCAGTGTCCTGTCTGTTAGGGTCCTTGTGTGTTAGGGTCCTGTGTGTTAGGGTCCTGTGTGCCAGTGTCCTGTGCGTCAGTGCCCTGTGCGTCAGTGTCCTGTGTGTCAGTGTCCTGTGTGTTAGGGTCCTTGTGTGTTAGGGACCTGTGTGTCAGTGTCCTGTGTGTCAGTGTCCTGTGTGTTAGGGTCCTGTATGCCAGTGTCCTGTGTGTCAGTGTCCTGTCTGTTAGGGTCCTTGTGTGTTAGGGTCCTGTGTGTAGGGTCCTGTGTGCCAGTGTCCTGTGCGTCAGTGTCCTGTACGTCAGTGTCCTGTGTGTCAGTGTCCTGTCTGTTAGGGTCCTTGTGTGTTAGGGTCCTGTGTGCCAGTGTCCTGTGCGTCAGTGTCCTGTGCGTCAGTGTCCTGTGCGTCAGTGTCCTGGGCGTCAGTGTCCTGGGCGTCAGTGTCCTGGGCATCAGTGTCCTGTGTGTTAGGGTCCTATGTGTTAGGATCCTGTGTGTCAGTGTCCTGTGTGTTAGGGTCCTGCGTGTTTGTGCCCTGTGTGTTAGGGTCCTGTGTGCCAGTGTCCTGTGCGTCAGTGTCCTGGGCATCAGTGTCCTGGGTGTCAGTGTCCTGGGCATCAGTGTCCTGTGTGTTAGGGTCCTGTGTGTTAGGGACCTGTGTGTCAGTGTCCTGTGTGTTAGGGTCCTGTGTGTTTGTGTCCTGTGTGTTTGTGTCCTGTGTGTTAGGGTCCTGTGTGTCAGTGTCCTGTGTGTCAGTGTCCTGTCTGTTAGGGTCCTGTGTGTCAGTGTCCTGTGTGTCAGTGCCCTGTGTGTCAGTGTCCTGTGTGTTAGGGTCCTGTATGCCAGTGTCCTGTGTGTTAGGGTCCAGTGTGTCAGTGTCCTGAGTGTCAGTGTCCTGTCTGTTAGGGTCCTTGTGTGTTAGGGTCCTGTGTGTTAGGGTCCTGTGTGCCAGTGTCCTGTGCGTCAGTGTCCTGTGCGTCAGTGTCCTGGGCGTCAGTGTCCTGGGTGTCAGTGTCCTGGGCATCAGTGTCCTGTGTGTTAGGGTCCTATGTTTTAGGATCCTGTGTGTCAGTGTCCTGTGTGTTAGGGTCCTGTGTGTTTGTGCCCTGTGTGTTAGGGTCCTGTGTGCCAGTGTCCTGTGCGTCAGTGTCCTGTGCGTCAGTGTCCTGGGCGTCAGTGTCCTGGGTGTCAGTGTCCTGGGCATCAGTGTCCTGTGTGTTAGGGTCTTGTGTGTCAGTGTCCTGTGTGTCAGTGTCCTGTGTGTTAGGGTCCTGTATGCCAGTGTCCTGTGTGTTAGGGTCCTGTATGCCAGTGTCCTGTGTGTTAGGGTCCTGTGTGTCAGTGTCCTGTCTGTTAGGGTCCTTGTGTGTTAGGGTCCTGTGTGTTAGGGTCCTGTGCATCAGTGTCCTGTGTGTCAGTGTCCTGTGTGTTAGGGTCCTGTGTGTCAGTGTCCTGTGTGTCAGTGTCCTGAGTGTTAGGGCCCTGTGTGTCAGTGTCCTGTGTGTCAATGTCCTGTGTGTTAGGGTCCTGTGTGTCAGTGTCCTGTGTGCCAGTGTCCTGTGTGTTAGGGTCCTTGTGTGTTAGGGTCCTGTGTGTTAGGGTCCTGTGTGTCATTGTCCTGTGTGTTAGGGTCCTTGTGTGTTAGGGTCCTGTGTGTTAGGGTCCTGTGTGTCAGTGTCCTGTGTGTTAGGGTCCTTTTGTGTTAGGGTCCTGTGGTCAGTGTCCTGTGTGTTCGGGTCCTTGTGTGTTAGGGTCCTGTGTGTCAGTGTCCTGTGTGCCAGAGTCCTGTGTGTTAGGGTCCTTGTGTGTTAGGGTCCTGTGTGTTAGGGTCCTGTGTGTCAGTGCCCTGTGTGTCAGTGTCCTGGGTGTCAGTGTCCTGGGCATCAGTGTCCTGTGTGTTAGGGTCCTGTGTGTCAGTGTCCTGTGTGTCAGTGTCCTGTGTGTCAGTGTCCTGTGTGTTAGGGTCCTGTATGCCAGTGTCCTGTGTGTTAGGGTCCTGTGTGTCAGTGTCCTGTCTGTTAGGGTCCTTGTGTGTTAGGGTCCTGTGTGTTAGGGTCCTGTGCGTCAGTGTCCTGTGCGTCAGTGTCCTGTGTGTTAGGGTCCTGTGTGTCAGTGTCCTGTGTGTCAGTGTCCTGTGTGTTAGGGTCCTGTGTGTCAGTGCCCTGTATGTCAGTGTCCTGTGTGTTAGGGTCCTGTGTGTCAGTGTCCTGTGTGCCAGTGTCCTGTGTGTTAGGGTCCTTGTGTGTTAGGGTCCTGTGTGTTAGGGTCCTGTGTGTCAGTGTCCTGTGTGTTAGGGTCCTTGTGTGTTAGGGTCCTGTGTGTTAGGGTCCTGTGTGTCAGTGTCCTGTGTGTTAGGGTCCTTGTGTGTTAGGGTCCTGTATGCCAGTGTCCTGTGTGTCAGTGTCCTGTGTGTCAGTGTCCTGTGTGTTAGGGTCCTTGTGTGTTAGGGTCCTGTGTGTCAGTGTCCTGTGTGTCAGTGTCCTGTGTGTTAGGGTCCTTGTGTGTTAGGGTCCTGTGTGTCAGTGTCCTGTGTGCCAGTGTCCTGTGTGTTAGGGTCCTTGTGTGTTAGGGTCCTGTGTGTTAGGGTCCTGTGTGTCAGTGCCCTGTGTGTCAGTGCCCTGTGCGTCAGTGTCCTGTGTGTTAGGGTCCTTGTGCGTTAGGGTTCTGTGTGTTAGGGTCCTGTGTGTCAGTGCCCTGTGTGTCAGTGCCCTGTGCGTCAGTGTCCTGTGCGTCAGTGTCCTGAGTCAGCTGCGACGGCAGCCTGTTGCAGTGGCTGCCCTCCTTGTCGCTGGGTGTGGCCCGCCGGCGATGCCGCACACGCACTAGATGAGGGTGGCGTCCGCCTGGTGCTCCGGGTCTGTCCCTGGATCGATGCCGCATTGGAACATCCTGGGGGCAGTGTATGCCTCATGGGCCTGGTCTGTCACTCCTTCCCCCATATCCCCCCTCCCCTCAAACCCCCCCCCCATATCCCCCTTACCCCATGTCCCCCCTCCCCCATATCCCCTTCCCCATATCCTCCTTCCCCCATATCCCTCCTTCCCAATATCCCCTTCCCCATATCCCCAAATCCCCTTCCCCATATGCCCTTCCCCCATATCCCCTCTTCTCCACATCCTCCCATACCCCTTTCCCCATATCCCCTTCCCCCATATCCCTCATATCCCCTTTCCCCTTATACCCCCTTCCCCCATATCCCCCTTCCCCCATATCCCTCATATCCCCTTCCCCCATATCCCCCTTCCCTCATATCCCCTTTCCCCATATACCCCTTCCCCCATATCCCCCTTCCCCCATATCCCCCTTCCCCCATATCCCCCATCCCCATACCACCCACCCCCATATCCCCCTTCCCCATATCCCCTTCCTCCATATTTCCCATATCCCCTTCCCCCTTATCCCCTTCCCCCATATCCCCCTTCCCCCATATCTCCCTTCCCCCATATACCCCCTTCCTCATATCCCCCCTACCCCCATATCCCCCTTCCCCCAAATCCCCCCATATCCCCCTTCCCCATATCCCCCTTCCCCATATGCCCCTTCCCCATATCCCCCATTTACCCAATCCCATCCTCCCACCAACCCCCAAACAACTGCCCACATGTTAACATAAACAAATAACAAAAAGGAATCATGAATTACCCATAGTCACCATTAACACATAGTCCCCTCCCCCCAACCCTCCCTACCCCCCACACCCCCACACTAATGTTTGATGTTATCCAATTCTTGAAAGTGCATAATGAATAACGCCCATGAATTGTAGAACCCCTCCATCTTCCCCTAAGTTCAAACTTAACCTTCTGAAGGTTCAAGAATTCCAATAGGTCCCCCCGCCACGCCAGGGCACAGGGTGGAGAGGTTGCTCTCCATCCCAATAGGTTCCTTCGGGCGATCAACGAGGCGAAGGCTACAATATCTGCCTCCGCACCCATTTACAACCCCGGTTGGTCCGACACCACGAATATGACCTCCCGAGGGCCTGGGTCCAGTTTCACGTGCGTCACTTTAGAGATTTAGCTATAAACCTCCTTCCAGTAATCCTCCAGTTTTGGACATGATCAAAACATATGAACGTGATTTGCGGGGGACCCCCTCTTCTACCCCCTCAAAGAGCTGGCTCATTCTCGTCCTTGTGAGGTGTGCTCTATACCACCTTCAGCTGTATCAGCCTCAACCTCGCGCATGAGGTGGAGGCGTTCATTCTCCGGAACACCTCACACCAGAACCCGCTCTCCATACCCTCTCCCAACTCTTCCTCCCACTTTGCAATGATCCCTTCCAGTGGTGCCTTCTCGTCTTCCAAAATTGCCCCGTAAACCGCCAACACTACCTCCTTCTCCAGTCCCCCTGATATCAGCACCTCCTCCAGCAATGTGGAGGCCAGCTCCACCGGGAAGCTCTGTTTCTCCTTCCTGACAAAATCTTGAACCTGCATGTATCTCAACATTTCCCACTGCTCCAGCCCATACTTCGCTTGCAGCTCCTTCAATCATGCAAACCGATCCCCAAGAAACAAATGTTTTAGTGTCTTAATCCCCTTCTCCTCCCATTTCCGAAAATTTCCGTCTCACTTCCCTGGCTCAAATCTGTGGTTCCCCCGAATCGCCATTTCCCTTGATCCTGCCCCCAACCTGAAGTGTTGCTGAAACTGCCTCCAAATTCTCAATGAAGCTATTATTACCGGGCTACCTGAGTATTTCCCCAGGGCCAACGTGAGCGACGCTGTTGCTGGTGCCTTCAATCCCGACCCCCTACACAAACTCTCCTCCATTCTGACCCACTGGGAATCAACCCCACTTACCCAGCTCCACACCTTCTCCACATTCGCTGCCCAGTAATAATACATCAGGTTCGGAAGACCCAAACCCCCTGCTTCCCTTCCCCTCTGTAGCAGCACCTTTCTAACTCTGGCCACCTTCCCTCCCCATATGAACAAGGTAATCATTCCTTCAATCTCTCTAAAAAATGCCTTTGGCAGGAAAATCGGCAGGCATTGGAAAATAACAGAAATCGCGGCAACACGTTGATTTTAACCGACTGTACCCGACCCGCCAGTGACAGAGGGAGACCACCCCACCTTGCCAGATCAGCTTTCACTCTCCCCACCAAACTAGAAATGTTGTACCTACGGATCCCCCCTCCCCCCCCCACCCCGCCCCCCCCCCGTAACTCCTGAGCAACCTGCACCCCCAGGTATCTAAAGTGAGTCCCTGCCCTATGGAATGGCAGCCCCACCACCCCTGCCTCCACCCCCAGCCGAGACACCACAAAATATTCACTCTTGTCTAGATTTAATTTGCACCTCGAGAAAAACCCAAACACTCGAAGCAGCTCCAATATTCCCCCTATCGACACATTCGGTTCTGACACGTATAACAACAAGTCATCAGCATATAAGGACACCCTATCGTCTATCCGCCCCCGTACTATTCCTTTCCATACACCCGAACTTCTTCACACGATGGCCAACGGCTCAGTCGCGAGTGCAAACAACAGGGGGACATAAGACATCCCTGCCTAGTCCCACGGTGGAGAGAAAAGTATCTCGCGCTCATGTTATTTGTGCGGACACTCGCCCTCGGCTCCTTATATCGTAGCTTTACCCAGTCCACAAATCTTGGTTCAATCCCAAACAGCTCCAGAACTGCCATCCAGTATCCCCATTCTACCCGGTCAAACGCATTCTCGGCGTCCAATGCCACAACCACCTCTGTTTCCTTCCCCTCCGCCTGTGCCATAACCACGTTCAATACGCTTCTAACATTTGAAAAGAGCTGCCTCCCTCTCACGAACCCTGTCCGATCTTCACCTATCACCTTCTGGAGGTACTCTTCCAGCCTGCCTGCCAGTACCTTCGCCAATACCTTAGCATGCACGTTTAAAAGTGATACGGGCCTATTCGACCCACACTCCGTCGGATCCTTATCTTTTTTATGCAACAGGGAAATCGATGCCTGCCCCGAGGTTTGTGGTAACACCCCCTTCCCTATCGCCTCCTCAAACATCCCCACCATCAGGGGTGCCAGCTTATCCTTGAATTTTTTATAATATTCCACCGGAAACCCATCTGGCCCTGCCACCTTCCCCGACTGCATCCTCCCAATCGCATCTTTTATCTCCTGCTCCACTATCGTACCTTCTAATGTAGCCCTGTCCCCCTCCCCTAATCTCAGGTCGTCCAGCTCATCTAGAAATTCCTGCCTCTCCCCGGTCTCCCCGAGGTGGCTCTGACCTGTACAACCTCTCATAGAATTCCTCAAAGACCTTGTTAATCAGATCCACCACCAACTTCCCTGCCCTGTCCCGCACCTGAACAATTTAGTAGTTATTTGATCTTATAGGTGGCTTGCCAAACATCCCAAAATTATGGTGGCCAAACATGAGAAGTTGATTGCCAATAACGAGCAATTAAAGGAAAGGCTGATCAGCACAGAGAACGAGCTTCCTTGCACGAAAGATGCGTTTGCTAATAAAAAATTAGAACTTGTGAGAAAACTGGTTTGTCAGTCATGGAAAGCAGAACACTAAAGTGATAAACTTGTAGAAACAAATTCAACAATCTTCAATTAAAACTTGACAAACGTCAACTATGAGAAGTCTATTGAGTATGGTACAAAGTGCTTTGAACAAACAAAGAAGAATTGCTGATGAATCAGAACAATTGGTTGAATGTCAACAAAGCCAGAAAGACTGGCAAAAGAGCAATGAAATTCTTGAACTCTGATGCATTCTGGAGAATGAAAAGGATGAGATGTACAGTGTGGAAGAGTAGATGCAGACTTTAAAAACAAATAAGAAAAATATGAAGGAACAGGTGATCTAATGAGTGCATTGGAAGAGTCTAAAGAGCAGTCCTTTCCATGAAGGAAAGATTCCAAAATGAATAATAATATAATAATAATTAGGAAATGTTCATGAGATGTTATGCACCACGTCTTCCGGTTCTGCAGATGACTCTGAAACAAAGGCAGAAAAGTTGCTGAGCTGAATGAATAGAAAATAATTGAAACGTAAGAGAACAGACACAGATTCGGATGAAATTGTGCAAGAAGTGGAAATGGTAGTTCCATTATTCAAGCATCAGCGAGAAGCAAATGAATGTGCTGCAGAAGGCAGACATCTCTTGGATAAGCTAGAAAATGACTTGAGTAACAGAAGAAAAACACCCTAAGTGCAGGTTTGTTCATCTGGTGTGTATTAAAACAATGAAATGGAAAAATATGTTCTGAAGGAAATGACACAACCCACAACCCACGGTTTCAATCTCGTCAATCAGCTTTGAATCTGGTTGTCAATCAGACATACATGGTTTCTGCTGCAAACTTAATGGACCAATTGAAGGCATGTTTCCATTTACAGAGAATAAGATTAAGAAAAGACTCCATGTAATTCTGTATCAAAGTTGTGAAACCTATGCAAAGATCATTTGTATATTGTGTGACTAATATGCATCGAAATGTGAACAGAGGAATGCTGCCAGAGTACTGACTTGAATTTAAAGCAGAAACGTTGGAAATGTATTGTACAAAATAGAAATGCAAGCTGGTCAAGATGTTTCAAAAGAAAATTTTAATGTATGTTACTACCTTTGGTCAACCATGAGAGGATTAGGGGGAAAAGCTGTGTAATTGTTGGTCTTCTGTTAAGAGTTTACAGAAAGGGAGGAAAGACAGGTTCAGAGTTAAGATAATTCTATGACATTTTAATTCTGCTAATCATTTTTTTTGCATATACTGGACTTTGTTTTGGTTAAGCCTTTGTATCTTTATAATATAATATGTATAATTGTGGAATAAAATGAAAAGTTTACCTGCACAGTATGTAATAAGCTATTTGTTCGATATTTATTATGTTAAGTACTTCTTGCAAAAAAATTGCAAACCCAAAGAACTTTTCACTACAGTGAAGTTTTTTTTCTCCCAAGGATAAAGACGTTGAAATCCAAACTTACTGGAACAGGGACCGGTTTCACACATGTGTGGGCCAGAGTCAGGCAGCACATGTGCATTCCAATGTTTTTGTAGTTTTGGGGCGGAGGTTTGACCTGATGTGCCTGTGCAAAAAGAAGTAGGTGTGAAAACCCTGATCATGTGACTGGGAGTGGTCCACCATATTCAAAAAGAGTTCCAGGCAGAGGACAAAGACAGGGGACAGGGACAGATCCAAAAGAAGCGTCTCAGACAGGAAACAGGAAGCAGTGAGGGGTCCCAATTAAGAAGAGCAGAGAATGAGGCTCCAAGCAGAAAAAGGGCTGCAGTTTGCAAACTTTAAGTGAAGAGGTCTTCGGAGAGGTCCTGGCAATTGATGAGGGCAGCAGAAGATTGGGGGCTCCGTGCTGCAGGACACTGGGGCAGACGTAACTTTTGGATCAGTAGCATTTTGCTCGGCACAGTTGAAGAGCTGAAGCATATTAATTGGCACTGGAGTGCAGACTCCAAAATCTGGAGTGTAGAGTCTATAGATGAGATTGAAACCGTGGGTTGTGTGGTCATTGAAGCTATCTGGGTTAGAGCAACATTTGGAGAGAATTTCAAAGGTGAAGACTAGAATCCCTCATGGGAAACAGAGTTTCAATGTGATTGGTTGACTCACTATGTTTACTGACATCTGGATCAATTGTGGTGAAATCCATGGAATCTGCCTTGGCTGCATCTGCCACTTATTGTGCAGGGCTGTGTTTTTGACTGCAGTTTGCCTATTAATTCACATATACCTCATAATAACCATGTGTTAGAGCATAAGTTAGATATTATAAATTGTTTTTATCCTATCTGACCGTGTATTGTAAAGTTTATTTTTGTTTGTTCAATACCTGTGAAATCTTGTGGCTTTATTCTCTTAGCAAGTGTCTTGAATCTCAAACTTTAAAAGAGTGGTTACTAACCGATCTTACCAAGAACTTGGGGTCTGGTGCAGCATGAGAACATTTTTTTATTTGATATGAATGTGTCTGCAGGAGAATTCATCTTCACATGAATGTAGAATTAAGAAATGGCTAACATGCAAGAAAATAAATGCAAATAGCAATGTTTAGAATTGTTTTAGTAAAATGACCTGACCTTTGCTCCATTTGCACCGTTTTACTGCTCACCTTTTCTCTCAACATGCAGAATCTCATTATCCCACCTAAAAATCACTAAACCTCCTGATTAAATGACTCATTCCTCCACAGTCTTCCTTGATTGATTACCCACACTTTCTTAATCCAGGAATTAAACACTCAAAAACCTAATTAGGATAAAATCTTGAGTGATAAATTTAAGTTTACATGAAGTTGTTCAATACAGGGTTAAATTACAGGATAAAGCAGTATCTATTTGTGGCTTTCATTTAAATTACTGCATTAGTTTTATTAAGCATCTTGAGAACTTTGCAATTTAGTCCAAATTGGGTTGATTTTTTTTTTTTGAAAATCACCCACAACAACTTTGCTCATTCACTTTAGCAGTAAAGGCACTCTGTCATAGCTGAGTTAATCTTGAAAGATAGTATTGATTCAGACAGTGCGGGTTCCATAGTCTCTCAGCAGTGCAGTCCATCCTCGATCAATATGTGACTGAAAGGAGGTATATTTCACAGGTACAGTCCTCCATTCCTTGCCACCATCTGTCACACACCTTTCAATAACCTAATAGACCTAATGTGTGAAAATTGATTTGGTGGGTGAATGTGAACTTCCAATGATTTACACCCTATTTTGTATTGATAAGATTCAATTGATTTCAACAAGTAATAAAATATTTAGGTAAATCTCACTGGTGCTTTTAAAACACTGTCAGCACAAGCTGAGCACATCGGAAATTGAAGTGATTTAAAAAAAAGAAGCTTTTTGAAGCAGAATTGAATGCACAGTAAAATGGCAGCATGCAAAAATGCCACATTTGCACAATTTTAATTGTATCATCCACCTTTCAAAGTGCTGCGTCAATTTTTATGCTCTCCATCTTCTTCTGAAATAGGATACAAGCTTTACATTCCCGTTAAAGTGCGCAATCCGAGGCGCCAGACTGAAACTCGATTTCTGTGGCCAAGATAATTGTTAAAAATGTATATTTTGCCAGAAGTGATCTTGGTCAAAATTTGAAATGCATTCTCAATAGAAGCGGGAAAGAGAGTCTAATGTTCCTGTAGAAGTGTCTTTTGAATTGTCGACCTCAATACAATAAAAGAAATGTCGAATAAAAATCTTTCAAAGGGTACCATGATGTTCAGGACTGTATTTTCTATAACCGAATGAAAGCCCCAGATTTTTCTCAGGCAGACAAGACTAACACAAGCTACTGAATATAAAATAACAACAATGCATGCAGAGATTCCTTTCATACAGCAAAGTATACCGAGGTATTTTAGGAAAGGACTATTGAAAGCAGTTCAGTGGACTAAGTGAAGGATCAGGTGGGTTAGCAAAGATGTGGCAGAAGGGGATTTGTATTAACATTTTGATGTGGTGATATGCTTTAATTTAATTTTGCGTTTTCAAAGCAGAGATACAAGTTCTGCCACTGCAGATTAGCAAAAGAACCAGTCCGTACTTTTGAATTAACAAGTTTTAGTGATAAATTGGTTTCAGAGGGAAGAAAAATTGCCACCTCAACTAAATGTTGAGCAATGGTATGCAGAACAGGCTCAGCCACAGCCAGTCTGTTACAGTCTGTACCAGCCTCCCCGAACAGGTGCCGGAATGTGGCGACTAGGGGCTTTTCACAGTAACTTCATTTGAAGCCTACTTGTGACAATAAGCGATTTTCATTTAATTTTTTTTTCATTTCATTGGACTAGCTCTGTCCAGATACGTCAATTCAGCCTAACTGTTCACTGACTGGCATCTGTGGATTGACTAAACTCTGAGTAAAGCCCACTTAGTACTTAGCTCATTGATTGCAACTGATCTAATTAGACTGAAGGTTTGGGAAGACGACTATGCAAATACACTTGCAAATTTCGAGACAGAAATTTAGTTGGGAATCCTGTTCTTATCCAGCAGACAGGCCAGTTTCAACATATTTGAACGAAGATGATTTTATTAGTGTACAGGATAAGCTTCGGAAAGCTAGAATCTCATTTAACATTCGAAGTTGTGTGGGAGAAGCTTTTATTTCTGAAATACTGCTTGAACAAAATGAGGTCCATCAAGGGCTCTCATAGCAGAGAAATAGATTTCCAGCACAGAGCCTAATGTGAACATGAATTCCAGCTCATAGGAGTAGGAGCAGGCCATTCAGCCCCTTGAGTCCAATCTACCATTTAATGAAATTGTGCTTGAACTGCACCCCAACTCCACATCTGTCATTGCCCTTAATTAACAAACATCTATCAATCCCAATTGTTAAAGTTTCAATTGACTGGGCCTCGACCAGTTTTTGAGGGAGAGAGTTACTGATTTCTGCTCACTTTTGTGTGAAGAAGTGACATTGGGTGCAATGAATTAGCCTTGTCGGGCCCGATTTGGTGGCGCGACGAGGTGGTTGCATCTTGCAAGAGGCCTCTCATGAGATTTACGACGCATGGAACACATCGTGAGATCTAACAATCTGGGCGAGATCCAGATTTATATATTTAAGTGAGCCATTCGGCTCATTTAAATATGTCAGCGACAATTCTCCCGAGGCCCAGGAACAAATGCCCGCACCAGGGAGACATCGCCATGGTGCCATTTAGCACGAGTTCACACAAACGTGGACCAGGCATGACGGCACCTAGGGGGGTCACCCAGGCCCTCGGCAGTGCCAAGGTGCCAGTTTCCATGCCAGGGAACAGGTCCGGGGGTGCCCTGCCATTAAGAGTTGGGGTGAGGGGAGCTCAAGGACTCCATAGGAGGTACGTTGGGGGGGAGGAGTCCAGATGCTGCCGTGGGGAGTCCGAGGGGGAATGGGTATCAAGAGACTAGGTTAAAAATGAATAAATGTTCAGAATGTTCAGCCTGGATTGGATTGTGGACTTTTAAAGTTCTCAGAAACTCCCTTTAGACTGGGTGTATGCAAGAAGGCTCTTGAAGGATTAAACAGGAGAGATGGTGTTTGTCTTGGCTGTCAGAACAACTTGTGAGTATGTAAAAGTGTGAGTGAGTGAGGTGTTCCTCGCCGATGCCAAAACAAAAAGAGTCCCATTTGATAGCGGAGTCGTTCTTGGCGTCTACACCACTATACTTGCCCAAAACGTGACTCTGTTTTTTGAGCGTTAAATCATGCCCATCAAGTCTCAATGGCTAAGCTCAAATTTTATGCTTATGCCCCATTGTCTGGACTCCCCCTCCCCCCTCCATTCCCCCAACCCCAGCACGACAAAGGCAATAGTTTCTCTGTACCTACCCTATGAAATCCTTTCCTCATCTTAAACTTCTCAATTGTATCACCCCTTAATATTTTATATACAAGCAAATACAAGCCTGAATTATGCAACCTTTGCTCACAATTTAACACTTCAACCTGGTATCCTTCTAGTAATTTTTCATCCCATTGTCTTCCATTATCTCACTCCTCAACTCTTTTGGCTTCGCTGACAGAGTTTCATTCGATCTTTGCCTTTCTGTTAGATAAATAAAGAAATGCACAAGAATACAGCAAGGTGCTGCAGTGGGAGATTGGGGGTTGGAATGGGTAGGCGTGGGCAGACACCTTCTAATCTGGAAAAAAATATCTCTTCGAGTCAGAGGGAGATGATTCAGCCTATCATGTCTGTGCGGGCTCTTTGATAGAGCTACTCAACAGTTCCACTCCCCTGTTTTATTGCAGCCCCGTGAATGTATCCATTTCAAGTATTGATCCAATTCCCTCTTCAAAGTCACTGCTAAATCTACTTCTACCATCCTGTTCAATGGTACATTCCAGATTGCAATAATGGTGTAAAAAAAACAACTCTTCATCTTACCTCTCATCTCACTGATCTCACAGCTTTGTCCTTCGGTTAACTATCCCACAGGAGAAATGCTCTCTTCTTATTCACTCTGTTAATATCCCTAATATGTCAGAATGCCTTTGTCTTGCTGAACAGTACTGATAGCATGTATGGTACAGGCAGCACACACATTACCAGATATGTAATTGAGCCATACAGGCTACAGGGTTCCGTAACTATGATGGGAGACAGGTGGAAATTCCTGGGAAACCAGCCCTGGTCTGCACAAAATAACTTCTTAAACTCAATGATTGCTACAATGCCAAAAAAAAATGTTATTTTGATAAATAAACGGACGTCACACATTTAAAAATATAAAAATTGTATTTGCTGCTTTGAGTTTAAAAATCCCTCATTGAACAAAAAATGATAATTGCAGAGAATTGTTCCTTAATTATCATTTGGTTCTGAAATGTTTGTGCCTTCATAACTTTTCCTTTACTGCTTAAATCCATTTACAAAAAGTGTCAAGCCCATGCTTGGTATTTGCAGAGAGCCATCAGCAATGTCTGTGTGCCTTTGTGTGTGTGTGGGTGTGTGGCAGGAGGCGGGGAGGTAAATCTGAGGGAAGCAGAGTGCAAATGAAAAATGCTGAATAAGTGAATATTTATTTACATACAGGGTCACACTCCTACCTCAGACCAAGTTTGCTTCACCCCATTGCTAAGGAATACAAAATTCCCACTGCCGATCGTGTTGGTCGGGTTACATGGTATTCCGCCTGACTATTTACAGCAGCTTCCTAGATAATGAGGGCCAATAGATGACCCATTCAAAATTGTCTCAAGTTTGTATAAATGTTTGCATGACATACAGAGAAAAAATGGGTTAGCTGTCCCATTAAAGACTGAAAGAAAGTGGGCTCTTCATGCGAGGTCTGCACCACAGTTAAAACCGTGTGAAAGGGCCACAACATAAGACTTCAACATTTAATAATAATAATCTTTATTAGTGTCACAAGTCAGCTCACATTAACACTGCAATGAAGTTACTGTGAAAATCCTCTAGTTGCCACACTCCAGCGCCTGTTTGGGTACACTGAGGGAGAACTCCGAATGTCCAAATGACCTAACAGCATGTCTTTCGAGACTTGTGGGAGGAAACCGGAGCACCCGGAGGAAACCCATGCAGACACGGGGAGAATGAGCAGATTCCGCACAGACAGTGACCCAAGCCAGGAATCAAACCTGGGTCCCTGGCGCTGTGAAGCAACAGTGCTAACCACTGTGAACTACATAGAATATGCAGCATACAAATAGGCCATTCAGTGTAACTTTCCCAGGCTGCTGCTTATTTTCCACAGAAGCCTCGTCCTACTGCTTTTCATGTAATTGTATCAGTTACGTCCGATTCCTTTCTCCCTCATGTGTTCTTCCAGCATCTCCTTAAATGCATCTGAATGAGCTTGAAGCCGAATTATTAAGGGAAAAAAAAGGCTCCCCAACAATTCAAATAATCACCTTCGATTAATCTTTTGGCAGGAGGGACATCAAGCCTGCATAATAACCTCAAATGGGAGGGCTGTGGCACACTCCTATCTCGGCCATCGGTTGTGCAACTAAAATTATTGACTCGTGGTTGCCTGCAGAAGATGATTTTATTTTAGACCGGCTTGATGTGTTACAAAATGTCAGCCTTTAAAATTGTTAGTGCTGTCACATTGATGTTTAAAAGCAGACCGGATCCAAAATGTTTCTTTGCTTGCAATCCCTGTGGTGTATGTCACGCCACTTCAGTGATGGATTTTATTTGAACTTCTGAACTGGACGCATTCTAGCAATAAATCCCAAGCCCCTCAATTCATCAGCAATTGGAGTTAAAAATGAGTACAATACTAGTAATAGAGAGGTCACAATTTTGTGTTAATAGTGGCTCCATAAATGTTTTAACTCTTCTGATTAATGTAATGTCCGGGCCAGATAGCACGGTTTATGTGAAGAGAAAGATCACAGATATTAGATTTTAACATTGTAAATCACACAGGCTGGAGAAGTAAAAGCTTCGCGGTTCAACTGATGGCGGGAGCTAAACGCCGCTTTTTAAAAATATCAGCATGAAGGAGAAAGTGAGCGACTGCAATTAAAGGGCTTCTTTTTGACTGCATGAACAGCAGGGTAGTTATTGAAAAACGAATGGTTTTAACCATTTCATTGCCAGCTGGTAGCAATAATTCACCAAAACAATGCAGGCGATATGGGAAGTGTCTCTCACTACTACGGCTTTAAGTGCAGCAGTACTCTCAAAGGCAGAGCTCCCTCGTTTGCTAACGCTCCTCAAAAGGCTTAGGCATGTCTGCAGGATGGCAGACCAGTCGCACACCAAAGGACATTGTGTACTATCTGGTAACTAGAACCAGGTGACTCGAGGGATACCCAAAGTGCAGCTTTAAGGATGCCTGCAATTGTGACATGAAGGCCTAAGACATTCATTGTTGCACTTGGAAGTCACTAGCTAGTGACAGAAACGTGATGACACGTCTTTTAGGCTGGCATACACCATTACGACTACCAGTAGCTAAAGCGTCTTGGAAAACAACCATCCATCATGGCACTTGTGGCAAAACCCGCTTCTCAAGGATTGGTTTCTTCAGCCATCAGAAAAAAGGTGCGCCATATGAAGGCACCCCCATCTGAATGATTTGTGTGTGTGTGTGTCCATCATCTTTGGTAGATGGAAGGATGCCAGCACTAGGCCACTGCATTAAACACACCAAGAAAAGGGAATGGTTTATAGCTATTTCAGTGGGTAAAATAACCTGGAAATAAAGCTGTTATACACAGTTCAAGTATCTAATCCTCCCCACATAACGAGTTCAGGTTCTGATTTCACGACATTGTAAAAGTTAAAACTCCAAAGGTCAGCATGTGACTTAAGTCTGGCCAGTGGGGTGTTTTCAAACAGTCATTAATCAAAAGGGGATGTTTATGTGTTCCAGCAATTCTCCAAACTCCCTGGTGCTCTTACAGGCAGAGTTGCCTACATTCAGTTGTGGCTGTGACCCAAGTTTCCTAATTGCATACGATTTTACAGCTTGCCGCACTGACACCGCGAAAGGGAGCATGTGCTGCTATGATTACTGGAGTTTAACAGTCTAATGGCGCACCGACGCAATCTTTCTGATTCTTGTAGCTGAAGGCTCCGTTTTTTGTGACCTTAAGCAGGCCATTATTTGTCTGACTATCGGAGGATGAATGTGGACATAGTGCTGATGCTGACTGCACTCAGATTAAATTAATTTTTCTGTTATTTTAACAAAGGTGTTAGCTTCGAGATTTTGCTAATCTTTAGCAAAATGACAGCGGGAGAAATTCTTATCTGTTGCGTAAAATTCCATGCATGCACTAAACAAAAATCAAATTTCCCCTAACTCAGCTTCCTGCCGGTTTCCACACACACGAAAACAATGTTTTGGATTTTTTCAAAGTGTCAATGCGCACTGCAGATTAAATTAGGAGAACTTTATAAGCTTTTTGCTTACTCGGAGCACTTTGAAAATGAGAAAACGTCTATCGGCTCTAAATGCTCCTTTAGCAGTTTTTCTTTTAACATTTAGCTTTCAGAGTGGATCAGTGTGTTCGATGCTAGTGATCAAGAGTGCTTGCATGATTTATAAGCTGCAAAGGAAATTCAGTGCTCGTACAGTTCAGAGTGGTGTGTACAAACAATTTATTTTTCCAACAGGCCTGCCAAGATTTAAAGAAAACAGCTTACATCCCGGGAGCCCGCTTGTTTATAGGGTTCTGAATGTGAGGAGACAAAACTTTTCTTAAACGCGTCCCAATTTATCTTATTCCTGAAGATAAATTGTCTCCAACCGGGCACGATTGGGAGCCTTCAGTCATCCGATACCTCAATCAAATAGCCCAGACTGGGAGAACTGGCTATCCGACTGGGGGAAGCATCAATAATTCAAACTGTCCCCACTCGGCAGGGGTGTAGGAACCAAGAGGAAATATTAGGCAGGAATACCAGGATGCACAAAATACTGGGAGGGACAGAAAGCACTAGTGTAAATAATAGTAAGTTAATCAGTGAAATGAGGTAATGGAGAAAGTAATGCTGTCTAAATCAGGGTTACTGGGCATATTAAGTGGATGCACAAAGGAAAGTAAATAAGATTGAGGAGTTACAGGCAATATGTGATAATAGAGTTTGGGCTCAAGGAAGGGCAAGACTGAGTGTGAAATATTCCTTGGTACAAGATGTTCAGGAACGGTAGGAAAGGAAGGGAAACAGAAGGGATGGCGGTCTTGGTTAAGGAGAGCATTGGAATGCTGGAGAAAGAAGGTGTCCCAGAGGGTTCAAGGACAGAATAACTTTGGCTATTCTGCCATTGCTCAGTGTCATCGATAGACCACCAATTTGTGAGAAGAACGTAGAAGAACAAATCTGCAGGGAAATTACAGAGAGATGCAAACACTATAGAGTAGTTATAATGGGGGACTTTAATTACCAGAATGTAGACTGGGATGGTGGTAGTGTAAAGGGTGTAGAGGGGCAAAGTTTCCTCAACTGTGTTCAGAAAAATTTCGTACATCAGTATGTGTCCAGTCCAACAAGAAAGGATGCACTGTTGGACCTAGTTCTCGCAAATGTGGTGGGCCAAGTAGATTAATTGTCAGTGGTGGAACATTTAGGAGACAGTGATGATGATAGAAAAGGAAAATAGATAATCCGGAGTAAAAATAATTAACTGGGGAGAGTCGACTTGAATGGTGCAAGAACAGAGGTGGGATGTTAGAAGGAAGTGAGAATTGACATTGCAGGTGCGCTGGTCATAATCTTCCAGTCTTCCCTCGACTCAAAGGGGGTGCCAGAGGACTGGAGAATTGCAAATGTTATACCTTGTTCAAAAAAGGTTGTGAGGACAGCCCCAGCAATTAGATCAGTCCGTGCGAAAGCTTCTATAAACAATTATTCGGGATAGAATTAGTAGTCACCATGGAAAAATGTGGGTTGATTACGAAGAGCCAGGATTTCGAAAGAGGAAATCATATTTAACTAACTTGCTGGAGTTTTTTGAAGAGGTAACAGAAAATTTCTATGAGGGTAATCCTATCGATGTAATGCACATGGATTTTCAGAATGCATTCAGTACGGTATCACACAACTAACTTGTTATGAAAGTTAGAATGGTTGGATTAATAGGGACAGTGGCAACATGAATAGAAAATTGGCTGAATAATAGAATGGATATTTTTCAGGCTAGAGGAAGGTTTGTAGTGGTGTCCCCCAGGGACCGGTGTTGGGACTCTTGTTTTTCCTGATATATATTAATGCTCTCGATCCTAGTGTGCAGGGGCCAATTTCAAAGTTTGTGGATGACGTAAAGTATGGAAGTATTGAATCTGTGAAGACAACAGTGTAGAACTTCAGAAGGACATGGGTAAGTCAGTCGAATGGGCAGATAGGTGGCAGATGAAGTTCAATGCGGAGAAGTGTGAGGTAATGTGTTTTGGTAGGAAAAACATGGAGAGACAATATAAAATAAGGGGTAAAATCCTTACATGGGTGCAGGAGCAGAGTGACCTGGGTGTATATGTACAGAGATAATTGAAGGTGGCAGGACAGATGGAGAGAGCAGTTGATAAATCATACAGTATTCTGGGCATTATTAATAGAGTACAAGAACAAGGAGGTTATTCTACACTTGTACAAGACACTAGTTAGACCTCAGCTGGAATTTTGCGCACAGTTCTGGGCGTCACATTATCGGAAAGATGTGAACTCAGTGGAGAGAGTGCAGAAGAGGTATACAAGAATGATTCCAGGGATGAGACATTTCAGTTATGAGGATAGATTGGAAAGGTTGGCCCTGTTCTCCTTGGAGAGAAGACAGCTAAGAGGAGATTTGATAGAGATTTCAAAATTATGACGATTTGGACAGAGAAGATAAGGAGAAACTGTTACCGCTCGTAAAAGGATCATGATCGCAAGGACACAGATTTAAAGTGATTTGCAAAAGAAGCAAATGTTATGTGAGAAAAAACTTTTTCATACAATGAATGGTTCGTCCCTCCAATGCGTTGCCTGGAAGTGTGGTGGAGGCAAGTTCAAAGGGGGCAGTCAAGAGGGCATTCATGAAGAGGAATTTCTTCCTTCAGAGGATAGTGAACCTGTTGTACCACAGAGGGTTGTAGAGGCTGAGTCATTAAGTATGCACAGGGCTGAGGTAGACAGACTTTCAATCAGCAAAGGAATCAAGGGTTATGAGGAGAACTGAAAAATGGAGTTGAGGATTATCCTATCAGACCAGTCATGATCTCAGTGAATGGCGGAGCAGTCTTGATGGGCTGAGGAGCTCCTGCTCCTATGTCATGCTCTTATGGTTTGAGTTGATCAATTGAATATAAACAATGTTCAGGGATACAGAGAAAAGAGAGTGGAATGACTCTGAGACATAATGGTCGTTGGGAATGCCTGTGCAGACATAATGGATCCAATTACCTCCTTCTGTGTCATAACTATTCGGTGATTCAGGACATGGGGCGGGATCTCCCATCCCGCGGTAGAGTGCCCAAGCCGCCGTAAACGCCATCGCGTTTTGCGACAGCATGTTGCTAAGATCTACATATAAAATGAGAGTCAAACTGTTTGTACGTTTAGAACAGTTTACTTTCTTAAATTGTGCTGTGCATTGAATTCCAGAGCAAAAAAGCCACATTATTTGCTTTATTTGAATCTCGCACTAGGGCAGGAACAATTCTCCAGCTCAACAACAAGTTAACATGAACAGTTTGCTGAACATGCACAGCTACTTGCAGCTTTTGACATTGTAGTAGATTGGCCTGCTCTTTGCTGCAAAATGACTATTCTATAAACCTGTCGCCACAAATTAAAAAAAATAAAGAGAAATCTAACCAAACATCAACATTTATTTCCGATGGCGGCTGATAACTGGCATGTGACTGATCAACCATTCACTGCCATTTGTGTCAACACAAACAAGCGATTTAAATGTTGTTTCAACAGCTTTCTTCATGGAAGCTGCTCTTCGTCTGTGTTGGCACATGCGATATGTATTTGCTGAAATTATTTGGCTACAGGAAGAAGGCTGTAAAAATATAATTGTATTCCTTTCTTCACACAAAAGAGTTGTAGAAATCCAGGATTGTCTTCTCCCAAAAGCTGTTAAGGCAATTGAAAATTTCAAAACTGAGATGATAGTATTTTGTTAGGCAATGGTATTCGAAGGGTTATGGAACCATGGCAGGCAAATGGAGTGAAGCCACAACCGGGATCTAATTTAATGGTGGAACAGGCTCAAGGGCCTGTGCCGATAAGATTTAAAAACAGCAAGAACTTCCAAGTCTCGAATTAGGTCAAGGTTCTAAAAAAGAATCATCATATGACCAGCATGTAGATAATTGTGTCTACACAGAACATACAGTGCAGAAGGAGGCCATTCGGCCCATCGAGTCTGCACCGACCCACTTACGCCCTCACTTCCACCCTATCCCCGTAACCCAATAACCCCCTTTAACCTTTTTGGACACTAAGGGCAATTTAGCATGGCCAATCCACCAAACCTGCATGTCTTTGGACTGTGGGAGGAAACCGGAGCACCCGGAGGAAACCCATGCAGACACAGGGAGAATGTGCAAACTCCACACAGACAGTGACCCAGCGGGGAATCAAACCTGGAACCCTGGCGCTGTGAAGCCACAGTGCTAGCTACTGTGCTACCATGTCATGTGAGGGAAATGGTTCAAAACATATTCACTCCTCAGTTCTGTTTAGTCACAGGAACAAAAGTCAAATTCACTTCAGTGATTTATTTAAACAATTAAATTTGATATCTAAATCATTAAACCATAAAATCACTCAGAATGGGGATTTTGGGGCTTCAAGTACTGTTATTGACCAATGAGTCAAGTTTTGTGAACAGTGAACAAAATACACACTTTGGGCTTAAGATATTCCTTAGTCTTTCTTCACCTGGTATCATAAACAGACAAAATAATCTAATCGCCACAAGAGCTTTCAAAATATAGTTCAATTTCTGAAAATGGACAAAGCATGCAGAATATTAAAATAAATGATGTAGGGTGCATCTTACTGTCCCCATCCCACCGGAATCGGGACGGGATGCGGCTGGTAGATCCCGGGAGAGGCCTCTCCCGAGATTCCGGACAGTGGATGTGCCTTGCGCGATCTAACAAAATCTCGTGAACTGGATCCTGCCCACATTGGGCGGGGCCCAAATTCACATCGCTAAAAGAGCTTAAAAACCCACTTACCTCTGTTGCCGCCAGATCGAATAACCACTTGATATCTGTTGGCCTCGCCGAGGTGACCTTAGCCGGGCGACATTTAGCACTGGTCCCCACAAATGGGGAGGAACCTGGGTGGTCAGCCTCTGTGTGGCACCCCGAAACTGCTGGTGCCACCCGGGCACCTTGGCACAGCCAACCTGCACTCTGACAGTGGCACCCGGGGCCAGGCCGGCAGTGCCAGGATGCCCAGGTGGTGCCACCAGGCTGGCAAGGGCACTGCCAGGGTGAAAGCTGGCAGTGCCTCAATGTCAGGCTGGCATCTTGCCCGTTCCTGTTGTTGCCCTGCTAGTATGTGATGGGGTGCGAGGGGTCTCGAGGATGCCTCAATAGGTGAGTTGGGGCATTGGAGATCAGAACAAATTTTGACCTTTTCCTGCACTGAGGAGCTCCACTTGTTTGAGCTCCTCAGTTCAAAATGTTCGGCTAAGTGTGGCCTTGGTGGGGCGATACACGTCAGGTGCCAAAAAAACCCAGAGTGCCGTTAGATAGCAGGGTCATTCTTTGTGTTACAAGTCCAAGGAATGACCCCTCAATTCCCACCTAGAACGGAGTCTGTTTTGTTTTTCAGTTAAACTGCGCCCAAAATATCATGTTATTTTCTATTTGCAAGTTCACCTGACAGAACCTTCTGGTATTATTAGTGCATGTTTTAATTGTTATATTGGCAGTTAAAAAATGTGACTTGAAAAGAAAATAACGGACGAGATCGACCCGAATGGGAACAGAGTCCCGTAGCGAGCGTGTTTAGCTGTGTGTTTCCCGACATTTAGAGCTCCGAGAAACATCACGCTATTGAACTCCCTTTCGGGTAGATACGGGGCCTCAGCGGGGAACGCCCCAATGAGGCCGCACCCAGTCCTGTTTCCTGCACTGAGGAGCTCCGCTTTCCAGGGCACTTTAGTGCAGAAGGAGATCGGGACGACATTTTTCAAATGTGTCCTGGGGTGGGATTCTCTGTGAATCGGCGCGATGGCCCGAACCCAGGCGTCAAAGACGACGCAAATCACTCCATGAAATGAAATGAAATAAATGAAAAATGAAAATCGCTTATTGTCACGAGTAGGCTTCAATGAAGTTACTGTGAAAAGCCCCTAGTTGCTGGTACGGGCTGCCCCCGAAACGTCGCTAATTCTCCGGCCGGGAATGGGCGAGTAGCGGCTTGATGCCACTGCACAAAAGACGTCCCCCCCACGCCCCCCCCCCCACCGGAGACCTGGCAAAATGGCCACCCACCGCGCAGCGCCAAGTGAGACAGCCCACTGCCTACACCCCTTTCCCCCTTCCCCATCCCCCATATCCCCCCTTCCCCATATCCCCCTTCCCCCATATCCCCTCTTCCCCATATCCTCCTTCCCCCAAAACCCACAGATCCCCCATATCTCCCCTTTCCCCACATCCCCCCTTCCCCCATATCCCCCCTACCCCCCTACCCCATATCCCCCTTCCCCCATATGCCCCTTCCCCATATCGCCCATTTCCCCCCTGTCCCCATATCCCCCTTCCCCATATACCCCATAACCCCCCTACTCCCTATCCCCTTCCCCCATAACCCCCTTCCCCATATCCTCCTTCCCCCATATCGCCCTTCCTCCGATCCCCCCTTCCTCCATATCCCCCCTTCCCCATATAGAGTTATGGGGGAAGGGGATATGGGGGAAGGGGGATAGGGGGAAGGGGGTTATGGGGGATATGGGGGAAGGGGGGATCGGGGCAATGGGGATATGAGGGAAGTGGGATATGGGGAAGGGTGGATATGGGGAAGGGGGATATGGGGAAGGGGGGATATGGGAGAAGGGGGGATATGGGAGAAGGGGGATATGGGGGGAAGGGGAGCTTATGGGGGAAGGGGAAAATGGGGAAGGGGATCTGGGGAAAGGGTGAAGGGGAATATGGAAAAGGGGGATATGGGGAAGGGGATATGGGGGAGGGGGAATATGGAGGAAGGGAGATATGGGGAAGAGGGATATGGGGGAATGGGGACAGGGGGAAGTGGTTATGGGGAAGGGGGATATGGGGAAGGGGTGATTAGGGGGATATGGGGGAAGGGGGCTATGGGGGAAGGGGGGACATGGGGATGGGGGATATGGGGATGGGGGAATGGGGATATGGGGAGGGGGATATGGGGAAGGGAGATATGGGGGTATGGGGGGAAAGGGGGATACGGGGAGGGGGTTATGGGGAAGGGGGATATGGGGAAGGGGGATAGTGGAAAGGAGATATGCGGGAAGGGGGATATGGGGGAATGGGGGATATGAGGGAAGGGGGGATAAGGGGAAGAGGGGATAGTGGGAATGGGGGAAGGGGGATTTGGGGGTAGTGGGAATGGGAATATGGGGAAGTGGGATATGGGGAAGGGGATATGGGGGAACGGGGATATGGAGAAGGAGATATGGGGAAGCGGGATATGGGGGAACTGGGGTTATGGGGAGGGGAGATATGGTAGAAGGGGAGATACGGAGGAAGGGAGATATGGGGAAGGGGGATATGGGGGAAGGGGGGATGGGGGAAGGGGAAATGGAAAATGGGATTATGGGGAAGGGGATATGGGGAGGGGGGATAGCGGGAAGGGGTATATGGGGGAAGGGGATATGTGGAAGGGGGATATGGGGAGGGGGGATATGGGGGAAGGGGGATAGGGGAAGGGGGATATGGGGAAGGGGGGATATGGGGGAAGGGTGATATGGGGGAAGGGGAACAGACCCGGAGCAGCAGGCGGCCGCCGCCCACATCTAGTGCGAGTTCGGCCACGCGGCCGGCCACACCCAGCGACGAGGAGGGCAGCCACAGCAACTGTCCCGGTCGCAGCCGACCCAGGACACTGACGCACAGGACACCGACCCACAGGACACCGACCCACAGGACACCGACACACAGGACCCTAACACACAGGACACCGACACACAGGACCCTAACACACAGGACCCTAACACACAGGACACTGATGCACACGACACTCACACAGAGGGGACAGATGGACAGGAATCACCACTCCAGGGGCCCCGGATTTCGGGTCGGATGAGGAGCACGTCATTACGCCACTGCTGTCTCCTACGCCCTCCACCATCACAGGGACACACACCTCGGTTGGGCTCTTTAGCATCTGGGACACTAACTGGTGCGCACAACACAGCCGACCCGGTACAGCAGGTGGAGGCAGGAGCAGCTGAGGGGCCGGGCGGTCGGAGGGCAGCCCGGCGCAGGCAACCACCAGCCGCCCAGACGCGGGCCGGGTTCCTGGAGTTACTGCACCCACCCATAGACCCGATGCAGGCACGGACCAAGGGACGACCGAAGGGTGTGACAGCCGGCTTGCGGCAGCTGCAGACGAAGGTGGAGGAGTCCACCCGCGTGCAGGAGCAGGTACTGGTGCCGGTCATGCGTGCCACCCAGGCTGACACCGCACGGGTGGCATCTGCGGTGTAGGCAATGGGTGCGACGGTGTCAGACATGGGTCGCAGTATGCAAGGTGTGGGGCTTTCGTGGCCCAGGACATGGCTGCCCTCTCACAGTCAGCCGTGAGCCAGAGCCAGCAGCAGATCGCAGATGCACTCTATGCCGTGGCCCAGTCTCAGCAGGCAATGGCCCAGTCTCTGCAGGCCATCGCTGAGGACAACGGCGCCATTGCCCAGGTGCTGGCTGGCGACGCCCAGACACAGACATGGATGGCCAACTCCCTGAGCTCCATGCCTGCAAACTTGCAGACCCTTGTTGATACCAGGGCGTGCCTCCAGGACTGGCAGCGCCAAGTGTCGGGGGGGCGTCGGGTGCTTGGTCCGTTCGCATCCCCGACCCATGTAGAGGCTCGGGGGCCATCAGGCACCCTGAGGGAGGAGGAGGTGCTCGGGCCTGTTCCGTGTCCCCCTGTAGGGGAGATCCCGAAACATCGCGGCACCTCAGACTCCCCCCCCTCTTCTGCCCCAGGTGCATCTGGTGGGCAACGGGCAGGACATGCTGGCAGCTCACCGTCCCAGTCGCCCGAGCCGCAGCTTGGCCCATCTAGGCCGGCCGCCCCAGGAAATGGCCGCCAAAGGGGTCCCTAGTTACAGGGCAGGAATCACAGGAGTGATTCCTCCAGTTCTGCTGCACCGTCTGGGGAACCACCGAGACATAGTCATAGGGCCAAAAAATTAGACACTGAGTAAGTTGGCACGGGTGTAGGGCACAGATTAGCTCTGGGGCTAGGGCACGGGTATGAACTGTTTGTTATTAAAATCACTTTCACGTCGGTCAGCAGCAGCAGCAACCCTGGGGGGGGGGGGGGATTGTTTGAGGGGACGGATGAGCAGGGGATAACATGGAGGGTGGGGGAAACTGGCACGAATGGGCGAGAGCCAGTGTATAAAGCTATGTAAATATATAATCTTACCACGTATATATCTTGCTCAGGGCGATTATTTTGTTACGGGGGGGGTTTATTGTTTGTAAGGTGAAAAAATTGTTTTGTTAAAAAACTTTATTAAATATATTAAAAAATTAAAATAAAATCACTTTCACACCTACAGAAGCTGCCTTTGTGCTCTGTCCGATGTGTGAGGGGGTGTGGTGTGAGGTGAGCGCCAGAGGGTGTGATAGAACGTTGGCCTCGGGTGAGTGTGCCCCCCCTCCCTCCCCGAGTCGCCTTCGCCACACCCCCAGGCAGACGACGGGACCGTGCACTGCAGTGTCACGGCCGCATACAGGGACGGTCCGGGTGGAGGGTGGTACTGTGGCCATGGGTCAGATATTGTCCAACGATGAAGAGACCAGAGCTCATCGCAGGGCGGGTTGTCATCATCCTCCATGGCCTGCAATAGACACCCTTCCACCGGCGACCGTGTAACCATGGGCACCCTGGCCACGGCAACGAAGCCCGCTGCCCAGGCATTCTGGCTGGCCCGGTGCACAGGGAACTGGATGTCGCGGTCCGCAATGGCATCTTTCACTGCACGGATGCACCGGTGCACCAAAACCTGCGAGATGCCGGACAGGTCCCCACTCGGCGCCTGGATTGACTCCGTGACATAGAGGTTCAGGGACACCGTAACCTTGATGGCCACGGGGAGAGGGTGTCCTCCCCCAGTACCACATGGTGCCAGGTGTGCCATCAGGTGGCAGATGTGTGCCATGGTTTCCCGACTCATACGGAGTCTCCTCCTGCATGGCCGGTCTGTGAGGTCCTGGTACGACGAGCGGGGCCGGTACACACGGGGCCTCATCGGGCGTCTCTGTCGCCATGGCACAACTACCACCTCCTCCTCCTCCTCCTCCTGTCGTAGGGCGGCCCTCCAGCCTGGGCAGCTGCCACCTGCCTCCATGCGGCACGCTCCTCCGCGGCAGCCTCCGCCGCCTCCCTGGCACGCTCCTGCTCCAGCTCCCCCAGGGCAACATGTAGAAGTGCAGCTCCTGCCGCGGCGGCCAACAGCGCTGGGTGATGACCAAACATAACGGCCTGCAGGGGGTGGGGAGTATAGATGACATGTCACCATTACCCATACCCCCCCCAGCCAGGTGCCATGGGCTGCATGGTCGCGACTGTTGTCAGTTGGCACATGGCCAGGCGGACACCCTAATCCCGTCCCCTTCCCGGCACATACAGTCCCCAACCCCCCGCCCACGTCCCCCACTCCTCCCCGGCACGCACCCTCTCCATCACCTGACCTCCCCAACTCCCCCGGCACGCAACCTCCACAACCACCGCCCCCCTCTCCTCCCCGGCACGCACCCACCCCAACACCCCCCCTCCCCTGCCCTCCTCCCCGGCACGCACCCACCCCAACACCCCCCCTCCCCTGCCCTCCTCTCCGGCACGCACCCTCCCCAACCCCCCCACCCCCAACATCTCCTCCCCGGCACACACCCTCCCCAACCCCCCCACCCCCAACATCTCCTCTGCGGCACGCACCCACCCCAACCCCCCCCCCCTCCCCCCCAACATCTCCTCTCCAGCACGCACCCTCCCCAACCTCCCCTCCCCCCAACGTCTCCTCTTCGGCACGCACCCTCCCCCCCCCCCGCGAACATCTCCTCCCCGGCACACACCCTCCCCCCCCCACCCCAACATCTCCTCTCCAGCACGCACCTCCCCCCCCCTCCCCCCCACATCTCCTCCCCGGCACACACCCTCCCCGACCACCCCCCCCCCCCCAAGTCTCCTCCCCGGCACGCACCCTCCCCGAACACCTCCCCCCCCCCCCCAACATCTCCTCCCCGACCACCTCCCCCCCCTAACGTCTCCTCCCCGGCACGCACACTCCCCCCCCCCCCCCAAAACATCTCCTCCCCGGCACGCACCCTCCCCAACCCCCCCCCCCACATCTCCTCCCCGGCACGCACCCTCCCCAACCCCCCCACCCCCAACACCTCCTCCCCGGCACGCACCCTCCCCAACGCCCCCCCCCCCCCGAACATCTCCTCTGCGGCACGCACCCACCCCAACCCCCCCCCTCCCCCCCCAACATCTCCTCTCCAGCACGCACCCTCCCCAACCTCCCCTCCCCCCAACGTCTCCTCTTCGGCACGCACCCTCCCCCCCCCCCCCCCGCGAACATCTCCTCCCCGGCACGCACCCTCCCCCCCACCCCAACATCTCCTCCCCGACCACCTCCCCCCCCCTAACGTCTCCTCCCCGGCACGCACCCTCCCCCCCCCCCCCCCCAAAACATCTCCTCCCCGGCACGCACCCTCCCCAACCCCCCCCCCCCACATCTCCTCCCCGGCACGCACCCTCCCCGACCACCTCCCCCCACGTCTCCTCCCCGGCACGCACCCTCCCCAACCCCCAACATCTCCTCCCCGGCACGCACCCTCCCCAACCCCCCCCCCCGAACATCTCCTCTGCGGCACGCACCCACCCCAACCCCCCCCCCTCCCCCCCAACATCTCCTCTCCAGCACGCACCCTCCCCAACCTCCCCTCCCCCCAACGTCTCCTCTTCGGCACGCACCCTCCCCCCCCCCCCGCGAACATCTCCTCCCCGGCACGCACCCTCCCCCCCCCACCCCATCATCTCCTCTCCAGCACGCACCTCCCCCCCCTCCCCCCAACATCTCCTCCCCGGCACGCACCCTCCCCGACCACCTCCCCCCCCCCGCCCCCCCAAGTCTCCTCCCCGGCACGCACCCTCCCCGACCACCTCCCCCCAACGTCTCCTCCCCGGCACGCACCCTCCCCAACCCCCCCACCCCCAACATCTCCTCCCCGCCGCGCACCCTCCCCAACCCCCCCCCCCCCCCCGAACATCTCCTCTGCGGCACGCACCCACCCCAACCCCCCCCCCCTCCCCCCCAACATCTCCTCTCCAGCACGCACCCTCCCCAACCTCCCCTCCCCCCAACGTCTCCTCTTCGGCACGCACCCTCCCCCCCCCCCCCGCGAACATCTCCTCCCCGGCACGCACCCTCCCCCCCCACCCCAACATCTCCTCTCCAGCACGCACCTCCCCCCCCTCCCCCCAACATCTCCTCCCCGGCACGCACCCTCCCCGACCACCTCCCCCCCCCCCCACCTCCCAAGTCTCCTCCCCGGCACGCACCCTCCCCGAACACCTCCCCCCCCCCCCAACGTCTCCTCCCCGGCACGCACCCTCCCCCCCCCCCAAAACATCTCCTCCCCGGCACGCACCCTCCCCAACCCGCCCCCCCACATCTCCTCCCCGGCACGCACCCTCCCCGACCACCTCCCCCCAACGTCTCCTCCCCGGCACACACCCTCCCCAACCCCCCCCCCCCGCCATCCTCCCCGGCACGTACTGTCCCCAACCGCCCCCCCCCCTCCCTCCTCCCCGGCACGCACCCTCACCATCACGCACCCTCCCCAACGCCCCCCCCCTCCTCCCCGCATGCACCCTCCCCAACCCCCCCCCTCCTCCCCGGCACGCACCCTCTCCATCACGCACCCTCCCCAATCCCTCTCTCACCCCCCCAGCAGCCCCTCCCCCAGGCCATCCTCCCCAACCCCTCCACCCCACACGCAGCCCCTCACCCCAGCCCCTCAACTCCTAGCCCCTCATCCCATCCCCTCCCCCCGCCGTCTCCCGCAGCCCCTTCCCCCCAGGGCCCCCCGAGCCCCTCCTCCCCAGCCCCTCCAAGCTTCCCCCATCGCCTCCCCCCAAACCCCCCCCCCTTGCCCCTGCTCCCCGCCAACCCCTACCCCCCCAGCCCCTCCCGCCCCAGCCTCTCACACTCCAACGGCTCCTGCGACCCCCCCCCCCCCCCCACCACCTGCGGCCGTGCCGTCACTTCTCCGGCGGCCGCCCCACGCCGACCCCTATCTCCGCGCTGGCCGGCGTCGACCAGCATGGCTGGTTGACGCCGTTATATAGGTGGTTTGATTTATGGGACTTTGGCCCATCCGGCCTGGAGAATTGGGGCAGCCCCGGGGCCCATTGCGTCACCCCGGTCCTCGACATTCTCAGAGGTGCGCGGCGCGATTCACGTTGACAGGATTTGTGGGGGGACGGAGAATATCTCCTCTCCGGCACGCACCCCCCCACCCCTCCCCCAACATCTCCTCCCCGGCACGCACCCTCCCCAACCCCCCCCCCTCCCCCCAACATCTCCTCCCCGGCACGCACCCACCCCAACCCCCCCCCCCCCTCCCCCCCAACATCTCCTCTCCAGCACGCACCCTCCCCAACCTCCCCTCCCCCCAACGTCTCCTCCCCGGCACGCACCCTCCCCAACCCTCCCACCAACATCTCCTCTCCGGAAACGCACCCTCCCCAATCTGCCCTCCCCCCAACATCTCCTCCCCGGCACGCACCCACCCCAACCCCCCCCCCTCCCCCCCCAACATCTCCTCTCCAGCACGCACCCTCCCCAACCTGCCCTCCCCCCAACATCTCCTCCCCGGCACGCACCCTCCCCAACCCTCCCCCCCAACAACTCCTCCCCCGCACGCACCCTCCCCAAACCCCCTCTCCCCCCCCCCCCCCCCCCAACATCTCCTCTCCAGCACGCACCCTCCCCAACCCTCCCACCCCAACATCTCCTCCCCGGCACGCACCCTCCCCAACCCTCCCCCCCAACATCTCCTCCCCGCACGCACCCTCCCCAACCCTCCCCCCCCCAACATCTCCTCCCCCGCACGCACCCTCCCCAAACCCCCTCTCCCCCCCCCCCCAACATCCCCTCCCCGGCACGCACCCCCCCCAACACCCCCCCTCTCCCCCCCAACATCTCCTCTCCAGCACGCACCCTCCCCAACCCTCCCCCCAACATCTCCTCTCCGGAAACGCACCCTCCCCAACCTGCACTCCCCCCAACATCTCCTCCCCGGCACGCACCCTCCCCAACCCTCCCACCCCAACATCTCCTCCCCGGCACGCACCCTCACCAACCCTCCCCCCCCAACATCTCCTCCCCGGCACGCACCCTCCCCAACCCTCCCCCCCCAACATCTCCTCCCCGGCACGCACCCTCCCCAACCCTCCCCCCCCAACATCTCCTCCCCGGCACGCAAACTCCCCAACCACCTCCCCCTCCCCCCAACGTCTCCTCCCCGGCACGCACACTCCCCAACTACCTCCCCCCCCCCCCAACATCTCCTCCCCGGCACGCACCCTCCCCCCCCCCAACATCTCCTCCCCGGCACGCACCCTCCCCAACACCCCCCCCCCCCACATCTCCTCCCCGGCACGCACCCTCCGCAACCTCCCCCCTCCTCCCCGGCACGTACTCTCCCCAACCGCCCCCCGCCCCCCCCAACATCTCCTCCCCGGCACGCACCCTCCACAACCCCCCTCCCCCCCCTCCCTCCTCCCCGGCACGCACCCTCTCCATCACGCACCCTCCCCAACGCCCCCCCCCTCCTCCCCGCATGCACCCTCCCCAACCCCCCCCCTCCTCCCCGGCACTCACCCTCTCCATCACGCACCCTCCTCAACCCCTCGCTCATCCCCCCCAGCAGTCCCTCCCCCCCAGCAGCCCCTCCCCCAGCCCCTCCTCCCCAACCCCTCCACCCCACCCGCAGCTCCTCACCCCAGCCCCTCAACTCCTAGCCCCTCATCCCATCCCCTCCCCCGCCGTCTCCCGCAGCCCCTTCCCCCCAGGGCCCCACCAGCCCCTCCCCCCCCAGCCCCTCCCAGCTTCCCCCATCGCCTCCCCCAAACCCCCCCCCAGCCCCTGCTCCCCCCCAACCCCTACCCCCCCAGCCCCTCTCGCCCCAGCCCCTCACACTCCAACGGCTCCTGCGACCCCCCCCCCACCACCTGCGGCCGTGCCGTCATTTCTCCGGCGGCCGCCCCACGCCGACCCCTATCTCCGCGCTGGCCGGCGTCGACCAGCACGGCTGGTTGACGCCGTTATATAGGTGGTTTGATTTATGGGACTTTGGCCCATCCGGCCTGGAGAATTGGGGCAGCCCCGGGGCCCATTGCGTCACCCCGGTCCTCGACATTCTCCGAGGCGCGCGGCGCGATTCACGTTGACAGGATTTGTGGGGGGCCGGAGAATATCACGGGGCAGCCGGGCGGGATTTACGCCACCCCCCCCGGCGATTCCCCGACCCGCGGGGGGGGGGTTCAAAAATCCCACCCCATGTAACTACTGCAACGTGGTCCTTGTCATGTTATCATCTATGCTAGCCAAATCATTACTCAATGTAAAATCTAACCCTTCAGTCGGCAAACTAGATTGCCATAGTAGCAACTCCGTTTAGTAAGTCAGATTGTAAATTGACCTGACACAAAGAAACAGGTTCATAAATCCCATGAATACCACTTATTGATGCTTTTTCCTTCATCAAACCAGTTAGAACACAAATCGTATCATTAGCCATTAACAATGACTGGTCTAACAGTCTTTCTTGTGTTGGTGGACTAATGGACACCAATCTTCAAGACAAAACCTCAATAATTTCTGTAACCTGACTTACCTCAGCGATATTCAAGGAAGTATCCCCTTGTGTTCTGAGGGTACATTTACCACTTGTAGCAATGGCAATGTTTTAACATCCATTTGCTTTACAAGAACAGTGGGCGCGATTCTCCGCTCCTGCGCCGGTTTGGAGAATCGCCTGGGTCGCCAGATTTTCCCGCCACGCCGCTCCGATGCCCTCCCGCGATTCACGAAAGCGGCCAGATCGGCACAATCGCGCAGCCCAGTGAATCGCCCGAGACAGCCAAAATGGCGATTCACTTGTACCCCCGCGACTCTCAGTGCCGGATGGGCCTGCCCAAAACGGCGGGTTCCCCCCCCGGCGTCGTCCACACCTGGTCGCTGCCGGAGGGAACAGCGCGGGAACGCTGGGGGGGGGGGGGGGGGGGGGGCGGCCTGCGAGGTGGGGGAGGGGGATCTGCACCGGGGGGGGGGGGGGCCTCAAATGGGGTCTGGCCCGCAATCGGTGCCCACCGATCGTCGAGCCGGCCTCTCTGAAGGAGGATCTCCTTTCTTCCGCAGCCCCGCAAGATCCGTCAGACATCTCTTGCGAGGCGGACTCGGAGAGGACGGCAACCACGCATGCGCGGGTTGCCGCCTTTACGCGGCGCCAAGGCCTGGCGTGCGTAAATGACGCGGCGCCGCTCCTAGCCCATTATTGGGCCCTGAATCGGTTGGGATAGGGGCCGTTTCGCGCCGTCGCGAACACTCTGCCTCCATTTCAGAGAATCCCGTCCAGTGTTTTCTGATAATTTATTAAGCATTCCTATCATTACCACCAGTTTACCATTCAGCTTCCAATAATAGGCTTTCTGGTGCTTTATTGTGGGGGCTGGTTTAGCTCAGTGGGCTAGATATCTGGTTTGTGGTGCAGAACAAGATCATCTATTCCCATACCCGCTGAAGTTATCATGAAGGCCGGTCTTCTCAACCTTGTCCCTCACCTGAGGTGTAGTGATCCTCAGCTTAAACCACCACCAGCCAGCCCTCCACCTCAAAGGGAAAAGCAGCTTTTGGTCATCTCGAACAATGTTGACTTTACCTTACCTGCTCTATCGTATGACAATAAAAACATACTTGATTCTTTGCATCACTTTTATCCTCTACACGTTCATTCCTATTCATTAGATCACCTCCTGCCTTCTCCTCAAAGCTGGAGTCTCCTATTCCTCCAGCCTCCGTGTGGGTTTACAATGAAGATGTATTGACCCCTAGCTGCTTAAGTGATATACATAACTATCTTCCAGAGCCACTGCTTCCTGTATCTTAGAAACCTTGTGGTCTTCCAGGTGTGACCTAATAGCTTGGGATGCATTTTCAACATCCTACCAGTATTATCAGTTCCCTCACATTCTGAACCGTTTGCTGTAACTTATTTGTCTGAAACCAGCTGTCAAACAACATTTCTTTCTCCCTAGCATATTCTACAGAAGTTTAACTTGGTCTTTTCTTTAAAGTCCAAAATTTCAACTGATATGCTTCAGGAACAAGCTCGTAACCATTAGGTACTGCAGTTTTAATTACCTCAATGGTCTTAGGCTAGATTACACATCCATAGCCTTCCCAACCAAAACACTTTGTGAAATGAGACCGTCTGGGCACATTAGCCTTGTGGCCACTTTTGCTAACAAGATAAAACATCTCTCAGATACATTGTCAGTGAATTTAAGCAATAAGCAAAGTCTTTGATATTAATAAAGCTCGGAGTGGGACTCGATTCCTCATCCAAACTGTTAGACTCTCGTTCATTTCACAACCTAAGGTTTTTTCTCGCCAATTCATGCCATCTGTTGTATTTCCCTGTCTGAAAATCAAGCTTTTGTATTTCCAATTTCTTTGCTCGCTCTTTTTCTTCTTCTTCGAATTCAACTTTATTATTTCCATTTTTTTCAAGTTCAAGGATGAAATCCTCCCAGACACTGGCAAACATCCAATTTTGGACGGGTAAATTGATGTTTGACCTGCTCACACAAATGGCGTCTTTTTCTGCAGTATTGTGTGGCACTTTGTTTAAAAAATGCAGAGGCAGTGGTTTCACGTCAGATCACTGGCTGAAAGCCCCCCCCCCCCTCCCAACTTTGACATCAGGCCTTTGGTAATCCGGGCGCCATATTTACAGGGTGTCCCCTGCATCGAGCCATCACTCTGGAAGGGATAGGAAGCTCTGGGAGAGTTCTGGCCACCAAATGAATGCCCAATAATCAGTTTGATGCCAGACCAAAACTCTACCCATATCCACCCCACATAATATGACAGAATGGGGGCAGCTTCAGCCACTCAATTGCTTCCTGGGCTATCAGCATAAGGACAGTCATTCGCTTAACTTGCATTCAAAGGCTGTGTAGTTTGCTTGGACTGTTGCTAACTTTTTGGTTGGTTCAATTGCTCTGTTTTATTACCTTTGCTCTCGAGTCGCCAGGTATCTTTATGATACCGCCACGAGGTTCAAGTCCAAGTAATGATCAATAACTCAATACACCGATTAGTAAGATTCAAATCAAAGCACATTTATTATACACAGTAATCGCTACTCATGCACAAATTCTACGTCTAAGCTACTTCTACAACTAACAGGCCTATACTTAACTTCAGACTGGCCCGCCAGGTCAGGGGAACAAATGGCCTTTCGTTCGGGTTCTGAGTCTGCGGGATTCGAAGTTGGTACGGATTGGTAGCTAGGAGCGCCTATCTCATAGCGAGCATTGAATTAAGACTTACGGTCTTTCGGCGGTCACTGCACCGGTCACGGTCAAGGTTGGTTCGCGTTGCAGAGTGACCCGGGCAGGAAGAAGAGAGCGAGTTGAACTTGGGGGCTTAACCTTATAGTCCCCAGGGGCTTCCCGCCTTTCGGGGCAGACCCTGTACCTGGTTCTAGGTAATTGGACTATGTTCCAATCGCTGAGTTCGATTTCTCCAATACTGGAATGGTTCCTTGATCGATGGGCGGTCTTGAGGTGTCCGTTAACCTCTTTTGTGTTGGCTCCTGCTGGCGACGGGGAGTCTGGCTTTCCTTTGTTTATCCCAAATGTTTCAATTGCACCCGGGGATTGCACATTAGTATGTAGATGGCTGCTACATTATTATGCTGATGGTCGCTGGTATCGATGCTGCCTGGGCTTTTGCAGAGTTTTAATACACAGCAAACCTGCACCTGCTGGTTCCTGCCTGTGTTGGCTGAATTTCCCTTCAGCCTTTGCCATTCACCATTTTAAATCGGGAATTGGCCAACTTAGGTGGCTACACCCCCTCCTTGTGATCCTAGCGCGAAGCATGAAGGATCACATAACTGCGTTGTCTTCATTCCCTGACCCGATGAGCACTTCTTTCATGGCCTCTACACTGACCGTAACTATGCAAAACATTTTTAACTGACAATTCTAAGAGGCGCTATGTCAAACAGGGACATGCATTACAAAACAAGAAAATGGGAACCTCTAACTATCCTTAATACACTACACTCACATAAACATTTCATCACTCTAACTTCCTCAACCATACAAACAAAACCATAGCAGTTTATACACGTTTTTCCTGGCTTGGCAGTCAAGCTCAGGATCGTACAATTGCTCATGAACATTTCTTTATTTACAACAAAAACGCAAACGAATGCTCTTTATTATGGATCGCGGAGGTCGGGGGTCTGGTCGTATCTGAAAATAAGGGATCTGATCCTATATAACGGGGTGCGAGCGTGGTCGACTCTCCTTCTCCATTTTCTCAGACGAATAGTCTGCACGATGCAGCAGAGTATCGCCAATACCAATAGGGATTCTATCAAGTAGGACAGGGAATACCAGGTTATAAACCTGGTACACCAAGATGGTGTGGTGTCGCTGGTGACTGGTCTCTGGGTACTGTGGGGAAGCGAATCATTAACGGCTGGGGGGCTTGAGGTCATGGGGTTCGCGTTCGCGTGCAACCAAATGTCCATTATAACGATGAACCACACGGAGGATGTCCTCATGGTTCTTCTTCTTTCACTTCTCTTCTCTTCTCTTCTCTTCTCCTGTCCTGGAGCTTCTGGAGTTCTGTGGAAACAAGCATAGTGTCTGTTACTATCTTGGTTTAACATCTCGTATGATAGCCTGTCTGTCCTTTAGTGCCAATTACTCCCTTTATAATTGGTCACTATGTGTGACTCCCTCATTTTAAAAAAAAAACGAATTTCAAGACAAGACACACGTACAAATACTGAACCAGTGCGATCCGTCTCGCAGACTGTGCGGTTTACCATCCCAATGTTTGAGGATGTAAATAGCATATGGTTGGCAACCTAAGGGTTACCTGAAACAAAACAAAACTTTTTGAACTAAAACTTTCCAAAATGAGGTGCGTATGGGCTGCTACGGGTAAGAGTTGGATGGAGTCCCCGGGTAGGACGGCGACCAATGCGGTGTGTCCGCTACCCGAGCGTAGCTGACCAGAGGTGGGTTCCCAGGCAGGGCGGGTCCCAATGCTGTTTCTCCACTGCCTGAGCAACCGACAAGAACGGGCAAGAAATGTAGTCATCGTGGGGGGTTGCCGTATTGGTTCCTTCCTTCGAACCAGAAGGGCAGTTATGAACGGGCGTTTGTCGACAGACGAGTTCCTCTGAACAGGCAGCTGGGACACTAGCAAGTCTCTGTGGGCAAGTCCTCAGAGGTTTCAGCCGAAAAGGCGTGGGGCCGTGAAAAAAAAAGATTTCCGGTCTAACATACAACATGTAACAAAACACTACAAACAATATAAAACATGCTGCAGGTTGCATCAGAAAGGGCACCGTTTTCTACCAAGCTGTTCCTTTTAAAACATCATCTGGACACCTCAGTTATTGGTTGCGAACAGGGTCGCAAAGAGGTTCTCGTTTTGGGAGTCAGATTCAAGGTCGTCATCTTCTCCCGGATGCCAAACTCTCGAATGTATCAGGGATGATAGGGCTGCTTGGTATGATTTTGGATCGCTCTCGTGATTCCGGACGAGTCTGTATGAATTATCTCTGTGCCAATAGGTGGTGTCTAGTTGTGTGGGGACGGAATCGGGGTCGTCATGGTAGGTCGGTGGTCGGTGGTGGGGTTTGTGTAGGAAAGTGATCGTGAAGGGATCACTCGAATCGTGGTCAGATTCGTTGGGTGTGGGTCCTGTTGCATGGGGATAGTAGGGAGGCGTGCTGTGGCTATCGTCCTGGTCACAGTCGCTGTCTCTGCTGCTGCAGTCTGTGGGCGTTCCGGGACGGAGTGTATATTTCGGGGGTGGAGGCGAGGTTGAGTCCGTGGCTGGGCTGGATGTGTTGGGGGATGGTAGGGTTACGTTGGCTGTGGGCGGGGTGTGGTGTGCAGCGTCGAGCATGACGTGGTGTGCGTGGTTAGACTGTATTCCTTATGCCTTCAGCTGGTTGATATGGAACCGCGCAGTCTTTCCATTGGGGTACTTTATTTTGTAGACGGAAGGGGTAACTTTGTCCGCAATGGAGCATGGACCCGAGTACTTTGGTGACAGGAATGTGCTAGGGTTGTATACGGAGAGCATGACTTGCTGTCCTACACTGAACTCAGTCGCATGCACTGTCTTGTCGAAACAGGCCTTGCTCTGTTTCTTTCTTGTACCCAATTTCACTGCGGCTGCTAGCTGAGCCGTTTTAACATTATTCACTAATTGTTTGACTGCGTTCCCGTGTGTGAGGGCCGTCACTTTGGGGCTGGTCAAGTCTAAACCTAGTAAAAATTCTGTGCCTTTCATGGGGCGTCCGGTCATGAGAGTATGTGGGGTGTAACCTGTGGAGGTTGAAACTGTATTGCGTAAAAACATCAGCGCAAATGGGAGGACTGAGTCCCAAGTGGTGTTGTTTTGCCGGACCATTTTTCTGAGGGTGGATTTTAGGGTCCGATTCATGCGCTCCACGATACCACTCGACTGGGGGTGGTATGCAATGTGGAAGTTTTGGGTAATGCCAAATATCGTGAGGACGTTCTTCATGAGGCATCCCGTAAAGTGGGAACCTTGGTTGGATTCAATGCTGTTTAGCACATGGCTAAATCGCTGGCTTTGAAAGCAGACCAAGACAGGCCAGCAGCACGGTTCAATTCCCGTACCAGCCTCCCCGAACAGGCGCCGGAATGTGGCGACTAGGGGCTTTTCACAGTAACTTCATTTGAAGCCTACTTGTGACAATAAGCGATTTTCATTTCATTTCATTTCATTTCATGCTGCGGGGGAGTCCCCATCTTGTGAAGATATGGTGGGTTAAAATCTTGGCTGTGGTCTTTGCCGTGTTAGTTCTGGATGGGAATGCTTCCACCCATTTCGTAAACGTGTCTATCACCACGAGTACATATTTATAACCATTCCTGCAAGGGGGAAATGGTCCTATAAAATCAATCTGGAGGTTAGTCCAGGGGTCATTAACGGGTCGGGTGTGACTAAGCTCAGCCTTTTTGGCATATCTGTCCGGATTATTCTGGGCACAGATAAGACAATTCTCGATGTAGTGATTTACATCGTCCTTTAAATTCGGCTACCAACAAAGCTGCCTGAGGTGGGCTGTAGCTGGGCGAGTTTAGGAGGAACTTCTTCGCCCAAAGGGTTGTGAATCTCTGGAATTCCTTGCCCAGTGAAGCAGTAGAGGCTCCTTCATTAAATGTTTTTAAGATAAAGATAGATAGTTTTTTGAAGAATAAAGGGATTAAGGGTTATGGTGTACGGGCCGGAGAGTGGAGCTGAATGGAGCTGAGTCCACAAAGATCAGCCATGATCTCATTGAATGGCAGAGCAGGCTCGAGGGGCCAGATGGCCTACTCCTGTTCCTAGTTCTTATGTTCTTATGTAGTGGGATAGATTCCCTGATGTCCATGACCGTCATGGAACAAACAAATCAGTTGATTCCTGTCCTGTTCAGGAACCACATAAAGGGTGTCTTTTAACACCACACCGTCATGTGTGGTCAGAGCATTTTTAAACCTCTCGTAGGGTGCTGGATAGTTCCCTTTTAAAATCTCCCGAAGACTGCTGTCCTGCTTCTGGGCCTGCACTAAATCCTCGATCTTAGTCTGCGAGACCTGAACTGCATTCACTGGTGCGCTTTCGGGGGGGTGTCCAAAAGTATCCGTGCCTGGAACCTGCTTTAGCCAGTGCGCCGGCTTTTACATTTCCAGTGGGGGAGGAACGATGGTGACTTCGAACTTTGACTATCCCAAAAGTCCTGTTCTGTGCTCTCTCTAAGATGTGACGGAGCAATGGGCTGAAGGGAGGGGTTTTCCGTCTGCGGAAACAAATCCTCTTGCTTTCCACAGGGGCAGGAATTCCGTAAGGCTGTTGCAGACATAGAGGCTGTCCGAGTATATGTCTGCTGGGCTGGGGAAGGAATCTGGGTGTTCCACTATGTATGCGATGGCCGCAAATTCTGTTGCCTGCGCGCCTAAGTGGCCTGGAACTTTTAATGATATTTCCTCTAAGGCGCGTCCCTGCGTGTCCTCGACATACATACCGCATCCTGTTATGCGCTTCCCTTCCAATACTATGGAATATCCATCCACATATACCTTTATGGGCTCACATGTGTCTGTGTTCTGGGGGCTGTGGATTGAACTACCTATCTTTCTGGGGGGTGTCTTCGCAATAAAGGGGCCTGTGTTGTGGTGTGGCGAGATAATTTCACATTCATGGGGGGTTCCGGGATACTGTAAGTTGTCGGCTAAAAAAGTGTGGGTCTTTGTCCGTTTCACAGTGATGTCCCGTCCCTGCAAGAGAAGGGCCCATCTGGCTGCTCTTATTTGACTAACTGTACCATCCTTGAGTCGTCCGTCCAGTAAATGTTGGGTGGAGGTGTGTTCTGTGAGGATTGTGATGGGGTTCAGTCTGGTAATGTACGAAAAATATTGAACTGCCCAAAATACTGCGAGCAGGTACCTCTCACAGGCTGAAAATCCCTGCTCCACAGCATCTAAAATTCTGGAGGCGTAAGCTACGGGCCTTAACTGTTCGTGACGTTCCTGGAGGAGCTTGGCCGAAAGGGTGCGGTCTGTGGTTGCTACCTCTGTAGCGTAAGGGGAAAGCGGGTCTGGAACTTGTAGTGCGGGGACTGCTACGAGTGCCTGTTTTAAAGAGTCCACAGCATCCGTATGCTGCGGAAGCCATTCCCAGGGGGCTCCTTTCTTTAGGAGGTCTGAGAGGGGTGCTGCCTTGCTGGTGAAACCGCCAATGTGGTTTCGGCAGTAGCCAACCAGTCCTAAAAACGACCGGAGGGCTGAAACGTTCTGGGGAAGGGGCAATTTAGCAATCCAGTCAATCCTTTTATGCTCGATCTCGCGTTTACCGTGCGTGATAATTGTTCCCAAATATATCACCTTGTCTTCCAAAATCTGGGCCTTTTTGGGGTTAACTTTACAACCAATTGAGTGTAAGAGTTCCAGGAGTTCGGACAGAAACTCGATGTGCTCTTCGTTGGTGTCTGTCTGCAGTAGTAGGTCATCTACGTACTGGACGAGACATTCGGGATGAGAGAATTTGGCGAAACCATTTGCCAGCTGTCAGTGGAAACTGGAGGGGGAGTTGTGGAATCCTTGTGGCAGGCATGTCCACGTGTACTGCTGTGCTTTAAAAGTGAAGGCAAATTTGTACTGACATGCCTTTGCCAATGGAATGGACCAGAATCCATTACTGACATCCAAAACCGTAAAGTATCGGGAATTGAGTCCCTGCTTGAGCATGGTCTCAGGACTTGTTGCTACTGTGGGGGCTGCTGCGGGGGTGATTTTGTTGAGTTCCCGGTAATCGATGCTCAGTCGCCATGATCCATCAGGCTTTCTTACTGGCCAAATCGGGGCATTATTAGTGGAGGCTACTGATCTAAGTACGCCCTGCTCTAATAAGCTTTCAATTACTTTTGCGATTTCTCCCTCTGCCTCTTGGGGAAATCCATATTGTTTTTTGGGTTTAGGGTCAGGTCCTGTGATTTGTACGGAGCCAGTCATCCGGCCACAGTCGTGTTTGTGGGTCGCGAATGCTGTCCTGTTTTTCTGTAAAACTGCCCTAACCTGCTTGTCCGTGCTAAGCTTGGTCGGATTGAACCAAAATTTGCCTACTGCGCTAATTCTGTTGGCGTATTCTCCTATGTTGAGCGTTGCGGGGGCTCTTGCAGTCTTTGCCATTTTCCAGACACACTGGTTGACTGGATCAAATGAAAGATTGTGGGAATTCATGAAGTCTATTCCTAGAATATGTTCTGCTGTGTGGGGCAGGTCAACTAAAACTACGGGGTGCTTGGTGGTGATGTTGCCGATTTGAATGGGTACAGGGGCTGTGATGTGTCCCTGCTGTGAGTGGCCTGTGAAGCCGCTGAGGGTGTTGGTGGCTGTAGTGGGCCCCGTGTCTTTTTGAAACATGGTGGAGGAATTTATTGTGGTGCGGGACCCTCCTTTGTCCCTTAGAAATTCGATGGGCTGTCCCCGAATTTTCGCTGCAACTACCGGTTGTCCGGACCTATCCCAAGGGGTGTCGCAGACCCAACTGGGGGAGCCCGAAAACCTTCAGTCTGATCCGGTCAGGTCCATCTGATCCGAACGGGTGCTAACACTATGAATGGGTTCTGTCTTATTCCTTTAGAGTGCCCGTCTGCTGGGCTCTCTGCGGCTTTCGTGGGGCATTGCACTCTCTTGCAAAGTGTCCCAACTGTCCACAGTTGTAACACTCCTGTGACTTTTGTGGGGGGCTCTTCTTTCCATCATTTACCCATGCGGGGTTCTGGTGTGTTTTAACTGCCTGTATATCTGCGTCGGCCTGCTTTTCTTCGGTATTTTTAACTGCGGGTTTGTTTTGTACAGATTGCTCCCAGGCGCGGGACAATCTTTTTACTACCCATTTCTCGTTATGAGCCTCTTCTGAGGGATCATAATTCGCGCATGCTTTTTGTCCTGTTTCTGTGGCATGGGAGATAAGGGTGCGGGTCCATTTGGCCATGTTGTCTGGGGACAAATGGGCGCGGTCTACGTCTCCAAAGACTGCTGCAAAGTGGATCCACAGGTGTCCAGTGAACACTGTGGGGTGCTCGGTTTTCTTTTGGCTGCACTTGTTGCGGCCAACTATGGGGTCACCCCGGTTCTTCCCGATCGCATCCAGGATCGCGGTATGCATTTCTGCAAGGGTGCCTCCTCCTACATTCTGTGGGTTGGGAAGTGCTGCTACGACTGAAGGGTCTAAACTTGAAACTGTGAGCTTTACATACTCTCGCTCATCCAGGCTGTACATGGTCGCCTGCTGCTTTACTCTGGCAAAGAAATGGTGGGGGTCTGAGGTGGGAGGAACGGTGTGATTTTCTCGCACGTGTCCCATAATTGAGTCACTGTTAAGGGGGTGGTACACAAAAATTCTGTGTCGTTTGCTGTGGCTGTGCAGTGGGTGGTTACTGGGTTCATTGGAGCCTGAACTATCTGCTCTGTGGGGGGTTGGGGCGCTTTCCTCTTCTGTGGCTTTCCCTGCACACATGTTCCCTGAACTTAACTCTGCACTGTTTCATTTAATTCTTCCCAATCAGGGCATTCTTCCTTATCTAATTTTGCTCCAAAGGTTTCCTGGAATCCTTTTTGGACTGAAAGCAGCGATTGCAGCTCTGCAATCTGCTTCCGGCACTTTGCGTGGTCTAGTGAGCTTTGTCTTTGCTCCGTGGTGGCAGCATGGAGTGCTCTTAACGCTGCCTTCAGCTCACTGCAATGCTTCTCCCTGCTTCTCGGTTTCTCCTCGTACCAGGACTGCACGTTGCGTGTCCTGATAGGCCTTTTCATACTGGGACTGGAAGCTGCTTAAGTGCGCCAGACAAGACTGGTGTGCTCACTTGGCATCCTCCACCTCTCCGTCTTTTGCTGCCAACTTCCTCCTTAACTCTAAGTTCTTTCTTTGTACCTCGCTTTCATCGAGCTTACTCATTCGATGTATGCCTTCTACCTCTTTCCGGAGCATCCCAACGACCTCCTCTGTGCCTCGCAATTGTGCCAAGCAGGACACGATTGCCAGCGGCTTGCGAGCTTTTCCTAAGCTCTTCTTGTGGATCTCGCTCAGGATTCTCCCACCAAGTATGTCCTATACTCCCGGTGCCTGATTCCTCATTGTCACAGAATTCACTCCAAAGTGGCCATCCCTTCCCTTTGAGATATTTTCTGATCTCCTCTTCTCAAATGGGACATTGGCCCACTCTACTGCTGCCGATCACCGCGACCGCAAATTCCTCGGTGTTCATGAGGCGTTGCATTGCCTGCATTGCCATCTTTCCTATCCGAATGCTGCTCTTCAAATTTGGGACAGGGGTATTAAGGCGGTGCTGTAAATACGGGTACGGCTTTCGCTACTTTCTGAAATACAAACTCCCGACATTTTTGTCGCAACAAAAAATCTATCAGTTTTACCTTATCGCCCTGTTAGTTATGCATGAATACACACACTTCCGAATTATGAGTATTGATCAGAACTGCTTGAACAGTTTTCTGTTCCCAATTGGATCTCTAATTCAAATTCTGGGTTCTGCCGGAGTGGTTATGCCACTTCTAGATCGGGTCCCGGCGGAGTCGCCAAATAATGTTGCCATTATTTGATACCGCCACGAGGTTCAAGTCCAAGTAATGATCAATAACTCAATACACCGATTAGTAAGATTCAAATCAAAGCACATTTATTATACACAGTAATCACTACTCATGCACACATTCTACGTCTAAGCTACTTCTACAAGTAACAGGCCTATACTTAACTTTGGACTGGCCCACCAGGTCAGGGGAACAAATGGCCTTTCGTTCGGGTTCTGAGTCTGCGGGATTCGAAGTTGGTACGGATTGGTAGCTAGGAGCGCCTATCTCGTAGCGAGCGTTGAATTAAGACTTACTGTCTTTCAGCGGTCACTGCACCGGTCACGGTCAAGGTTGGTTCGCGTTGCTGGGTGACCCGGGCAAGAAGAGAGCGAGCTGAACTTGGCCGCTTAACTTTATAGTCCCCAGAGCTTCCCGCCTTTCGGGACGGACGCTGTACCTGGTTCTAGGTGATTGGACTTTGTTCCAATCGCTTGGTTCGATATCTCCAATACTGGAGCGGTTCCCTGATCGATGGGCGGCCTTGAGGTGTCCGTTAACCTCTTTTGTGTTGGCTCCTGCTGGCGCCAGGGAGTCTGGCTTTGCTTTGTTTATCCCAAATGTTTCAATTGCACCCGAGGATTGCGCATTAGTATGTAGACGGCTGCTACATTATTATGCTGATGGTCGCTGGTATCGATGCTGTCTGGGCTTTTGCAAAGTTTTAATACACAGCAAATGCACCTGCTGGCTTCTGCCTGTGTTGGCTGAATTTCCCTTCAGCCTTTGCCGTTCGCCATTTTAAATCGGGAGTTGGCCAACTTAGGTGGCTACAGGACCATGAGGGTTAATGTTCCATCCCTCTTTAACTATAATGCTGAGTGTTCGGAGCACCAAACTCAGCGAGTGACCCATGCTCATCTTTCACAACTTGCCTAGTAGCCCAATGGTTCTGCAGCCCCATAACCCAGTTGTAAAAGAATGTTCAATTGTCAAACACTTTGCCAATTGCATGGCCCAATTGTCCCCCACCCCATCCCACCCCTCCGCACTGTTGCTCTTGCCTAGAGGTTCCCCCCCCCGCCCCCTCTCCCTTCTCTGTAACCCTGCTGTCCTTGCCTGGCACCACAGCCCAGCTATGGATAAGCTGCCGTAGAGACTTGCCTCTCCCTGCCCACCCAACCACCCCACCCAACCCTGAATCTGCAGAGCCGCTTCCTTGCATTAGGATCCTCGTGAGGGCTGGAATAATTTGCATGCCCTCACCTCCGGGTTCCTCTCAAAGTTCAGATCGTCAGGTGCACACCTTTCAAAGGCAGTTGTAAATTACATATTCTGAAACCATATGGACATGGAATTTAAATTTGATGTGGGGGAAGAATTTTGGTGTGTGACTACAACAATGACATGCAAATTTATTTAAATTGTGTTCTCGGCAGCCAACAGCAGGAAACACAGCCTGCCATTAATGGAGAGAATGGACGACTGTGTCCTGGATTTGCACCACCGGGAAACGTGCCTAGAGCCTGCTTGTGAGGTGTTCCAATCACGCCACCAAACATGCCTGCCTGCAATTGGGCATGGAAAATCTTGGCCCATCTTTTTGCTTTTCTCTGTCTCTTTTTATCTCAAACTGTTTCATTCCTTTTTCTGTCTCAAGCGGCTTCATCTCCAACTGAATTCCAGCTGACTCACCGTGTGTAATACCTGTGTAAGTCTTCTCTTCTACAAATCACAAATGCTGTGCTGTTACCTCAATTATGTCTGCTTTCCTCGCTGATGCTTTTAACGCTAACTTGAAAATCTGTCCTCTCCAGAAAAGTCATAGCAATTGACAAAGCTATTTTGCTTTTCAATCAGTGTAATAAAAATTCACCACGGAAATCCTATCGACCATAACCTCACAAGTACCAGCACTCGTATTTGTCTGTGGATTCAAAATCTCACAAGTGCCCCAATTTCCCAATTTATCATATGATCCTGGACCAGGCCCCCAGATTCTTGATACAATCAGTTAGGGACAAGTAGCTTTTTTAAACAATGAGACAAGATTTATGATGCAAAATACTTGCTAAAGTAATAAAGCCACAAGATTATATGGGTTTTGAATAAACAAAAATAAACTTTACAACACAAAGCCAGAAAGTTAAAACAATTTATGATATTTATTTTATACCCTAATATTCATGGTTAATATGTGAATTAACATGAAAACGGTGGTTGAACATACCACCATACAATAAATGGCAGATGCGACCAAGACAGATTCCATGGGTTTTTCAACAACCCACCCAGATATCAGTAAACACACTGAGTCAACCAATTTTGTTGAAACCCTGTCTCTCTCCAGAGGGATTACAGTCTTCACCTGAAAAGATCTTGCCTTGGAATGCGGTTCCAACAGTGAATCTAACTCAGACAGCCTCAACAACTGTGCACCTCTTAAGGTTTCAATCTCATCTCCTGAGACTCCGATGCCCTGGATTGCCAAATCTGTACTTCAGCACTAACTCACAAGCAAAACTAATACTCCAAAGGTTACCTTGACCTCAGGGGCCTGCAACATGGTGTCGCCAACATTCTGCTGCCTGGGATTCTCCTAAGCCCTCTTTAATTGTCAGGCAATCTCCTGAGCCCTCCGTACAAATGGTCTGCTGGCTGCAAACTCTTTTCTGCTTGGAGCTGCTTCCTCTGTTCCTCTTTCTTCTTAACTAGGACCTTTTCCTGTCCCCTCTCTGCAATTGTTCTTTGGAACCTCACCCTATCCCCTCCCTAGGGCTCTTCTCAATTAAAGTGTTCTGCTCCCAGTGACACAATTGTGGTTTTTGTACTGTTTTATTTTTGTGCAGGTGCATTGGGCCCTCCTTTGGCCTGAGGCACTACAAAAATGCAAAACACCCAAGGCATGCTGGGAGTTGCGTTCCCACTTTTGCCCTTAACTAGGCAAATTTGGATCACATAACGCAATTGTGAAAACTTTTAACAAGCATCAACAGGACAACTGACTGTTCCATTCATTGAACTGTAGATGCTTCCAGCACAAGGCACTCGCTGCAAATTTCATTCGTACTGTGTTGATTATCAGTAGGATTATAATGGTACAGAAAATAAATAAGTTGACTTCTTCATACCTTTCTGCTATGCCATTCAATATACCTTCCCCCACAGGCATTGTACTGAGGTCTTTGCTTCTTTCCTGTTTCAAGTACAAAATATCTGCAATATTATACTCCATTTAATATATAGTTGTGATGGTGTGCTACAATTAACTCAGGAAGTCCGTGTTGCTGTGGTAACATACACTTTTACATGCAGGGTGTGGTCAGGAGCTAAGGACAGTGATGGCACAGGCTCCAATTTTATTTTCATCACCTGGTTGACCAGTTCTCTCTCCTGCTCTTGTGCATCAATGGCAAGGGGTATTGGAAGGAATTGCTGGTTGATTTCAAACTGTTTTACCGTGTTACAAACGCACCTTCCTTGGTCATCAAGTTCTGGGCTGGGACCTGAACCCATACCTTCTGACGGCACGTAGGCACAGTGGTTAGCACTGCAGCCTCACAGCGCCAGGGGCCCAGGTTCAGTCCCGACCTTGGGAGACTGTCTGTGTGAAGTTTGTACATTCTCCCAGTGTCTGTATGGGTTTCCTTCTGGTGTTCTGGTTTCCTCCCAGAGTACAAAGATGTGCAAGTTAGGTGGCATGGCCATTCTAAATTGCCCCTTAGTGTCCAAAGAGGTTAGGTGCCGTTATGGGGATAGGATGGGGTCGTGGGCCTAGGTGAGGTGCTCCTTTGGAGGATCGGTGCAGACTCAATTAGTTGAATCGGGATTCTATGAGATGCAAAGCTGCTCCGCTTTGCCCCACAAGACCTCTATTTAATGTCTACTATCGTGCTTTTGGGGGGAATCGTATAAATTACTTAAGAAATATTGGGATTCCAAAATGTTGTGTTGTATAGTTTATTTCCATAAGATGTAGGAGCAGAATTAGGCCATTTGGCCCATCGAGTCTGCTCTGCCATTCGATCATGGCTGATATGTTTCTCATCTCCACTCTCCTGCCATCTCCCCATTACTCCTTATACCTTATTTATCAGGAACCTATTGTAAGGGTCCTTCCAATTTATTCCCTGCTTATTCTCTTATCTCCCCTTTCTTTTATTTTTGCCACTATCTCTTTGATCCATGGATGATTAATGGGCATCTCACTTTAACGCAACAAGCCTGTATCTTTAATTCAATCAGGACGAATCTGGAAGGCTGTGTTGGTTTAAGCAGAAGCTGCAGACTTGCTGCATCATTGACAGAGAGATGGGTTGGGACTCGATTTGATTGATTGCTGGTAACCAATGAATTGACCCAAAAGGCCCGGTAGCAGGTGGTGATTGAATCTTATTCCACGAGGATGTTTTTCAGAGTTGCAAGGTTTAAGTTTGGTTTCAATTTTGTTTCTGGCAGCAGAGTGAAAGGATCTAGCTAACTCTCTCCAGAAAGATTCAGTTAACTCTCTCCAGAAAGATCCAGCTAATTCTCTCCAGAAAGATCCAGTTAACTCTCTCTAGAAGGCCACATGAGGTCTGACTCTCTCTCCAGAAAGCCTCTGGGTGTTGTTTCCCTGGAGCTACAGAGACCTGAAGACAAACAACAAACTTAAAGCCCAGTTTGATGAGAGATAAGGCGTGGGATTCTGAGACTAAGTTTTGACGTCAATGCAGAATTCGTGGACTTTCACGACAGCAAAACTGGCGCCACACCTGCACTGATTCCGCTACTGTTAAGCTGCTAACACTGGCACCACGTTGAACACAATCGATTCTAATGAGAAACGGTGCCAGATTCACTGATTCTGCGATTGACACTCAGGAGGCTGACAAGCTGCAGCCGCATATACACACTGAACTCCCAATGGACATCATCCCAGCCAACAAGATGGCATTGAGGAGAGCAGCCTCTCCAGGAAAATCTGTGAGTAATGCATTTTTAAACTACAGGGTAACTGAATTAATGAATCTACAAAGAAGATCATTACAGGCTTTAAAACAAAGACTTAAATCTGCAAGCTTGCTGTGAAGAAAAGTGTACAAACCCATCTCCTGGAACAAAGACTTTTTCTTCCCTCCACTTATGATTTTTACCCCTTTCCACCCTGCTGTGTTTGTGTGTGTGTGTGTAGAGGGTGGGATCAAGTTAAAGTGTGTATTAGGTATTAGCTTGTCGTTAACCAGTAGTACTTACTGCATGTTTCATGGTAGTTTATGTTATAAATAAACAGTAATAATGTTCACACTTACAAACCTGGTGACTGATTATTGGGCAGCCAAAGACTTTAGGTATTTTAAAAATAATTATTGGTTAATTCACTTGTGTTGTGACTCCGGGGCATGTGGGACTGGAATTGTTGTGACACTATCTGTCTCTGTCTTAAGGACCCCTTTATCCCCACTCTCTGCCTTCTGCCAATCAGCCAATGCTCTATCCATGCCAGTACCTTCCCCCTAACACCATGGGCTTTTAGCTTATTTAGCAACCTCCTGTATGGCACCTTGTCAAAGGCCTTCTGGAAAATCAAATAGATTATGTCTACTGGCTCTCCCTTGTCTAACTTTCTCATTAACTCCAAAGGAATTCTAAGATTTTTCAGGCATGAGAAAATTCTGCCTATTGTCTTTTGACCTTACTTTTGAATTTTAAGCAAGCAACATTACATGATACTTGCCATCAAAAAGGTCACGAACTGGGGAAAAAAACAACGATTCCCTCGCCTTTAACCAGTTATTGCCTAGCCTTTAACCAGGCACCTCTGTTAGCTCATTTACAGATGTTATCCTATATTAGTCATATAAATAAGGTGAAATAACAATTGTAAGCCAAGCTTTTCCCTGTATCCATAAAAAGCTTCCACAATGTAATGACCCTTTTGTTTCTTGGGGTCGATATTCAGCGGCCTCATCGCACCCAACTTGGTGCCCGAATTGCTGCGCTTGAAATGTCCCGCAAGATTCAATACAATCCTGCAAGGTGTTGTGATCTGGATATCGTTCTTGCTGGTCAATATCTAGATCTGTACATTTAAATGAGCCATTAAATGAGCCCCAACTGTCTGCGGGTAATTATGGAGAATGGTTATTTGGCATCGGAATCCATGGAATTGGCCCCAGTACCATTCACTGTTTCAGTAGAGGTGAAAGATGGAAAATAGAAAGAAAATCCAAAATATCAAATAAAACTGCGAGAAACAAATGACTTTCAAAGAACAAACAAAGAACAAAGAACAAAGAAATGTACAGCACAGGAACAGGCCCTTCGGCCCTCCAAGCCCGTGCCGACCATGCTGCCCGACTAAACTACAATCTTCTACACTTCCTGGGTCCGTATCCTTCTATTCCCATCCTATTCATATATTTATCAAGATGCCCCTTAAATGTCCCTATCGTCCCTGCTTCCACTACCTCCTCCGGTAGTGAGTTCCAGGCACCCACTACCCTCTGCGTAAAAAACTTGCCTCGTACATCTACTCTAAACCTTGCCCCTCTCACCTTAAACCTATGCCCCCTAGTAATTGACCCCTCTACCCTGGGGAAAAGCCTCTGACTATCCACTATGTCTATGCCCCTCATAATTTTGTATACCTCTATCAGGTCGCCCCTCAACCTCCTTCGTTCCAGTGAGAACAAACCGAGTTTATTCAATCGCTCCTCATAGCTTAAATCGCTCCTCATAGCTTACGTCTAATCTCTCTTCCTCATCATTTCTAGCAGGACAAAGGCACTTTGGACAACGGAACAGCAGAAAGGATGCATAATAGATTGGGCACCTGAGTCTATTTCATCAAGGAAATGGAAATCATAAGCAAGCTAGCAGGCCTACAGTCTGGACATTTGAGTGAATCAAATTTATTTTTCCTTTGTCGTCGCCTGTATGATTTGTTTATACAGAGACAATTTTTTAATTCTTTCATAGGATGTGGGCATCACTGGCTAGGTTAGCACTTATTACCCATCCCTAATTGCCCTTGAGAAGCTGACAGTGAGCTGCCTTGTTGAACCGCTGCAATCCATGTGGTGTAGGTAGACCCACAATTCAGTTAGGGAGGGAGTTGCAGTTTTTATTCTCTCTCTGTCCCCTTTTCCCTGATGCTATACTTCCCTGAAAGTTGTGCATCTCTAATATTTTCCACTTCTGATAAAATGTGTCAAACTAATTTGTTGACTTTGTTTTTCTCTCTCCACAGATGTTGCCTGACCTGAGTGTTTCTGACATTTTCTGCTTTCAGCGGGTTTTTTCTTTTGCCTTCCCCTTACAGGTTGCTAAAGAGTGTCTGAACTGTCAGGAAGATTGTGAGAAACTACTGGGGGCCAATGGAGAGAGGAATGGGCAGAAATACGGCCAACCTAGTTGGACATAGATAGATGGGAAGTGATGAAATGTTGGAATATACCCTAACTAGGAAAATTCTCAACAAAATGAAAGAATAAACATATATTTAGAAGCAAGTTTCAGGTGGAAAACACTAGAGGACAAATAGGGTTCTGGGTATGATGTAGGAGCGTTTCAAATCTGAAATAAAGGTTAGGCCCGAATAAGAGTACAATATATGGTTTTGGAAAACACACTACAGAGAGGATATTGTAGCCATAGAAAAGATACTTTGCAGATTGAATAGGGCTTGACAGGGAATGGAGAGTATTATCAGGATGCGGGATTTGTAAAACTATTCACAGAGGTGGATTGTGTAGATGGGGGAGAGTGGGGGTGGGGGTAGGGGGTAGTGGGGATGGATCTTTGGATGGGAAAACCAGAAGTCAATGTTCTCCTGCATTCCTGCATAACTCCACAGTATAGAACTTTTCTTTGACAGGATCTCTGTCTGGAGGTCGATCTGATTGACAGGTCTTCCTTCCAGCTGGACAGGCAGAAGTCCAGAGCAGGTTCATGTAAAGAGACTGCAGCTGCTAGTAGGAGTGTGTTGGAGGCCCAATATCTTTGACCTTGTTGTGGGGGGGGGGGGGGGGTTCAATTCCTGCGCAGGGTGTGTGGGAGCCCAACCCCTGAGCCTGGTAGGTCTTCATGTGATGGTAGGGGGATGGATAGTCTAATGGAGGGAGTATCTAATCCAAGAAAAGAAGGAAAGTTCATTGAGCTGGGATGAAGCACTGTTGCCCCTCGTGGCACACAAGTAGTGCTGTAAATAGACTTAGCTTCTCTCTGAAGCGGTCCTCACCTCCCTTGAACTGCTGGGTTTCCTGTGGCCTGGGAAACACAACCAGGAAGGGTTATGAATCTGCAATAGATTCAATCTGAAACTGCCAGCCTCATTCACAGATACTAAAATTGTCAAACCCCTCCTGGGAGTGAATTAACTGCCTGTTCCCTATCCCATCACCATTAAACCCTGAAGTGGGCAGGTTGGGGTCGAGTTTGAGATTTAAAAAGTGTTAACTTTTCACTCAAGCACTATCCACCCGTTTTTGGAGGTTACAATTCACCCATGCGATTCTTTTACTCGAGCAGAAGGGGCAATCTAGAAACATAGAAAATAGGAGCAGGAGTAGACCATTCGCTCCTTTGAGCCTGCACCACCAATTCTAATGGAAGTGTTCAAAACTTTGAAAGGTTTTGAAGTTGAAACCGGGAAAGATTTATTCCTTCGCAAATTGGAATCAAAGTGATGCTAGTTTAGGAAAAGTATTCAAAGCATTAAAGAGAATGTAAGAAAGAAAATTGACACAAAGTCTAATTCACTGTGGAGTGCATTATCACAAGCTCAATCAATTGCGACCTTCAGCAAGAATTTGATTAAACACTTGAAGAAAATATTTGATAACAATGGAAAGTGCAGGAGATTAGGAATGGAGTAGGTGACGTTGTGTTGGACAACCACTTGGATAGCCATAATTGGCCATCTAACTGGACAATGATTAGGTTACAGGACAAATAATCTAGTCACCTGAACAAATAGTTCAGAGAACATGAGTTTCAATCTCATTGCGGCAGTTTGAAAATTTGAAGTCAATGTAACTCAAAATCAGGAGGGATATATGGTCAGAATTTACCAGTCATATTGGCGGGATCCTCCAGTCCCACTGATGGCGCACCCCCACCTCGGGTTTCTTGACGACGAGGGGTACATTCAACAGGAAATCACATTGACAACCACGGAACCAGAAGATCCCGCTGGCGGGCCACCTCTGCCGCCGAAGAGCACGCGGCGGGTTCCGCAAAATATTCTGCCCCGGAGTTGCCAATTTGTTAGCACCAAAGGTACAGCATCACCAAAAATCAATATTAGCCCTGCTTCTAACTTCTTGGGAGTACTTGTATCTTTTGTCAATTGTGTAAAATGGGGGGTATTGGAATGGTTGTCCACCAAACACTTCACCTGGTTTTTGCTTCAATGGAAGTCAATGGAAGGAAAGCAGGTGTGATGTATATTGGGTGACTGATTGATTTTCCTACTTTACGACATTGTCCAAAGTCAAAACTACCCTTAGGGTGTGCAAAATAGTCGCTTTTCTGTTCATTCTTTCACACAGGTGATCCTAGAAAAACTCTAAATATTTCATACACGTATTCCCTAAAACTGGGAGCTGATGCAAGCATCATTATAGGTGATCTTGTTGAAGGTAAGAACATTTTGATGACCATCCATGTGCTGGATTAGCTTGAATCTGTGAATTATTTCAGCTAATGATCAGACCTGTTTCTAGTCTTTATCTATCTCAATATCAAGAGTTTTATATACCTATTCGCTTGTTATATTAATACTAATTATCTGACTCTGTTACTTACTAACTCCTGCATGCATTAGAAAGAATGCATATATTATTTTCAATAGCCTGAGTTTCCACAGCTATATGTTCCACAATTTCCCTTACACACAACATCCTTCGACTCTGGTAGCACTAACCTGCGCCCCAGGATGCGTACACTTTTGGTTGATATAAGTATCATTGATGATGTTGTTATGACACCCTGGGCTAGTGTGAGACCAATTCCAGCCCCACTTGACCTGGAGTCACAACACCAGTGAAATTAGATTTAATTAAATACCCAAGGTTGAGTCCAATAATCTACAGTCACCAGGTTTGGAATTTAAAAATACAAGTAACCTTTTTTTAATGAATAATATTTAATTAACCAGACAGAAAATGTAACTGGTTATCTACTACCTATTTCCCAATGTCAACACTCCCCCCCTCCCCCATCCACACACACACAGCTTTCTAACTCACCCCATTCTTTACACATACACATATACACACACATGAGGGGAGAAGGTGCTGGAAAGGGAAATAAAATATTAATAAAACAAAAGGATAGGGATCTTTCATTCACAGGGTTGACTTCCAGTCACTGTCTTTCTGAATTTCAGGCTTTGGGTTTCCAGGCTTGATTTGATCTTCTCAGGCAAGGTTTTCTACGTTCCTTGCAGAGTCATCATCATTTCAGGTTCACAGCAAAGGGTATGCTTGACACTCACTGCTTTCAAAACAATAAATCAGTTATGTTACTTCATCCTCTGAAGAGCAACAAGCTGCTGATTTTGATACACTTACAAGATCTTTAGCTTCTACCTACAAACAGCAGGCAGCAGACAGAGAATACAGCTTCCTTCACTTCTGAGGTCTAATCACTTCTTGAAGGCTCTCAGAAACATCACCCAGGAAGAACCAATTACTGACTGTTATCAGGCAGAACAGTACCCCTGGCCAACTTATTGGTTGCCAGTTAACTAATCAAACCGATTCCCTCCGAAACCATCTGCCACCTACTTGGTGCTGAAGCATCTGGCTTCTCCTTTTCCCAAACATAAAGCCTGAGAGCACAGTATCCTGTTAAGCAGGCTGCTTCAAACTTTGAGTCATATGCTTTCCTCTCTCAACTTATTGATCTACAGACCAAAACTATCAAATAATAAATGGGACCAAAGGAAATAGTCAGGAAGAACTCTTATAATATTTCCTCACCATCACCTATTGAGTGATGGATAATTCACCCAGTGACCCATTAATATTTGTCAAAACTCACCTACTGAGGACAACCAAGTTCAGCTCTCGATCAAAACTGCGATTTGAACTTTTCTCCCCATTGTTGGAATCTGATGTTACACTATTAATTATTGCCATGTGTGTAACACAACTAAAGTAAATGATGGATGTGTTTTATACTATGCCGGTACATGCTATAATTTACATCCTAAAAATTGCACTGTCCACGAGATTTCCTCCCAGACATTTAATACCTTTTTTTGAAAGAAGAAACTTGTTGAGAGATGCATTTTTTACTGTTTGGGAGGAAAATTATGGTCCATTATCTAATGAAAAGGGTCATTAAAAAAAAGGGAGAGCAGTATTTGCCAATTAGCACTTTGGTTTGTAAGTGTAGGGGTCACGAAAAAAACATTTCTGTCTAACATTAACCAATGAATTAGGGAGAGAGTAAACAATTAAAAAATGGAAAGTAGCTAAAGACCTGGGGTAATTTGACGTTGCGAATACAGCATTACAAAACAGGCTATGAAAGGTTCAAATCTTGTGATCTTTATTTCCATTGAAATCAATCAGGAATATTGAGCAAGCTGCCAATTTGCTGTTATATACATGTCACTTTTGCACGCATGTCAAAATTTACCTCCTGGAGTCAGAGAGTTAAAGATGTACTTAGAAACAGAAACAAATGGAGCATTTGAAGTCTGGTAAACGTTCCTGACATGTGAAAGTCAATGGACATTTGGAACAAAAATATTCATTAATTTTTAATTTTAGTCTTATTTAAGAAGAGCTTTCCAAAATGTTTTATTTATGATGTGTAATTATCAGGAAGGTTTCCACCCGAAACTCAATTTGATACCCCATTCAGAAAATGTTGCAATTTGCCGATAGAATGGAGTGGCCCAGTTACAAAAATACCAATTTCTTCAGATCAACCACTGGCATTGAAACGAAGAACAGAACTGTCTAATGAAATGTCAGTTGTTGGCTTTTCCTTTCAAAATATTGCACGTAAAAACCCAATTCTTTCCAAAAAGGGCAGAGTGAAATGAATTGTACTTTCAATTCACAAAGATTGTAGAACCAAACTCACTTGTTCTGCAGCAGACCTTATTAGAATGTGAGCTGCATTGACGTTGTGATGTTTCACTTTCACTGAAAGTTTATTTTCGGGAAGGCGAATCCCCAGACAACATGCTCCCTTTGTTGCTTTGTACCACCCAATCATGTTATACTGTGGGCTGGATTCTTTTGCCCTGCCTGCTGGAAGAACGCCACGGGTGAGACGCCGACAATGGAAAAACCCATTGACCTCGGCGGGATTCTCCAGTCGCCGGGCGAACGCGGCCGGAGAATCCCGCCCTATAACTAAACATCAGCTGGAGATGGCTCTTAAAAAAACACAAGGGAAGATTATGCAGAGTTGCAGTGGCATAAGAGGAATGATATTTCTTTAATCTATTAAAAAGGCCTATCTAATCTGGTTTTTAATTTAGATCTAGCTACAAGGTTGTGACTGGAAGGAGATTAAGTGTAATCAAATAAGATTATTTCTTCAATCATCTGTCTGGAAGAAAATAAACATTTGAACAAAATTGTGAGGTAGCAAGCCTGAATTGTTGATGTATACATTCCTTTGTATAGGTGTATCTCTATGTTGCTGGATTCTCTTTGCCAGACTCCAAATGTTTCAATTGCTTCTTCTTCGAAGTACCTCTTCAACTCTTTGATTCCAGGAGGTAGGTTTTGACTTTCTGCTGATTTGCATGTTTCTCAATGATGAGACAGACTAGTTGGTGGTGTAGTATAATTGCTAAGTTCAGTTAGGTGAGCCAGTATGGAGCAACCTTGGTTTGCACTGAGTGCTGAATTTGGTGCATTTGAGTGCTATAGTGAGAGTTTGGTGACTGAGGGAGTATAAGGGTTCATTTTTATCTAAAGTCTAGTCTTTCTTTTATTTAGTTAATTAACTTAAAAGTTGCTGTTTGGTTTAGAAGAAGGTGAATTTTCAATCAGCTTTAAACAAAGGTTCTACTTGTAGGTACTTGCAGCTGGAGCTTGTTAATTAGTAAATTGGATTAGGCCAGTTTTCAGAGGCTAAATTCACAGTATAAAAGTGATCCACCTACAGTGCCGACTTTGTTTGCACTGAGTGCTAAATTTGGTGCATTTGAGTGCTATAGTGAGAGTTTGGTGACTGAGGGAGTTAGGTGAGGGGGGAGTAAGGTGCTCCTTTCATTTTGTTTCCTACATTTCCGCAAAGAGCAAGAAGGGAACCAGGAGTTTACAGAGAGTGCAGCTGACTGGAAGCAGAGACAGAGGGCGGAGGTCCAGTTGGTCCACAGGGCAGCTATATTCTGCAAGGTAGGAGGGGATGGAGGCTAGGCCAGTTGCATTCTCCTCCTGTAGGATGTGGGTGGTGAGGGATATCACCGGTGTCCCCGCTGACGATATCTGCAGGACGTGCACCCAACTCCAGCTCCTCAGAGACCGTGTTAGGGAATTGGAGCTGGAGCTGGATGAAATTCGGATCATCCGGGAGGCAGAGGGGGTTATAGAGAAGAGTTACAGGGAGGTAACCACTCCCAAGGTATAGGACAAGAGTAGTTTTGTTCTCACTGGAACGAAGGAGGTTGAGGGGAGACCTGATAGAGGTATACAAAATTATGAGGGGCATAGAAGAGTGGATAGTCAGAGGCTTTTCCCCAGGGTAGAGGGGTCAATTACTAGGGGGCATAGGTTTAAGGTGAGAGGGGCAAGGTTTAGAGTAGATGTACGAGGCAAGTTTTTTACGCAGAGGGTAGTGGGTGCCTGGAACTCGCTACCGGAGGAGGTGGTGGAAGCAGGGACGATAGTGACATTTAAGGGGCATCTTGACAAATACATGAATAGGATGGGAATAGGGGGATACGGACCCAGGAAGTGTAGAAGATTGTAGTTTAGTCGGGCAGCATGGTCGGCACGGGCTTGGAGGGCCGAAGGGCCTGTTCCTGTGCTGTACATTTCTTTGTTCTTTGTTAGTTGGGTTACAGTCACGGGAAAGAAAACAAACAGGCAGACAGTGCAGGGATCCCTCGTGGCCGTTCCCCTTCAAAACAAGTATACCGTTTTGGATGCTGTTGGGGGGATGACCTACCGGAGGAAGGCCCTAGCGGCGAGGTCTCTGGTACTGAATCTGGCTCTGGGGCTCAGAAGGGAAGGGGGAAGAATAGAAAAGCAAAAGTAATAGGAGATTCAATGGTTAGGGGAATAGATAGGAGATTCTGTGGTCGCGAGCGAGACTCCCAGAAGGTATGTTGCCTCCCGGGTGCCAAGGGCAGGGATGTCTCGGATCGTGTCTTCAGGATCCTTAAGGGGGAGGGGGAGCAGCCAGAAGTCGTGGTGCACATTGGTACCAACGACGTAGGTAGGAAAAGGGGTGTGGAGGTAATAAACAAGTTTAGGGAGTTAGGCTGGAAGTTAAAAGCCAGGACAGACAGAGTTGTCATCTCTGGTTTGTTGCCGGTGCCACGTGATAGCGAGGCTAGGAATAGGGAGAGAGTGCAGTTGAACACGTGGCTGCAGGAATGGTGTAGGAGGGAGGGCTTCAGGTATTTGGATAATTGGAGCGCATTCTAGGGAAGGTGGGACCTGTACAAGCAGGACAGGTTGCATCTGAACCAGAGGGGCACCAATATCCTGGGAGGGAGGTTTTCTAGTACTCTTCGGGAGGGTTTAAACTAATTTGGCAGGGGAATGGGAACCGGATTTGTAGTCCAGCAACTAAGGTAGCCGATATTCAGGTCGCCACAGCGTGTAAGTGAGGCAGTGGGGAAGGGAACGCTGACAAAGGAGAGTACTTGAAAGCACGGAGATGGGTTCAAGTGTGTACACTTCAACGCAAGAAACATCAGGAATAAGGTGGGTGAACTTAAGGCAAGGATCGGTACTTGGGACTATGATGTGGTGGCTGTTGTGTTGGGTGTTCTGATGCACAAATGATCCATCACGGCTGTGTTTTATTAAAACTCTGTTTTATTGTCTAATCAATGGTAACATCTAACTACTGGCTTGGTACGTGCTTCACCAGCTAACCTGTGGACCCAGCCCTATCACTATCTTAGTGAGGCACTCAGCACATGGTCTATGTCTGAGTGGCGCGCTGTGAGCTCTGTGCTCTGAGCTATCTCCTGGTAGAATGAGCAGGAGCTGTGGTGTTCCCTGTTTTATAGTGCGTGTGCTCTCACTGGTGATTGGCTGCGATGTTATGTGTGTGCTGGTAGGTCCAACTGCCTGTCCACCAGTGTGTGTGTGATTGCACCATGATATGCTGATGTGGATATCATGACAGTGGCCATCACGGAAACTTGGATAGAAGAGGAGCAGAAATGGTTTTTGGAGGACCCTGGTTATAGATGTTTCAATAAGATTAGGGAGGGTGGTAAAAGAGGTGGGCGGGGGTGGGGGGGTGGCATTGTTAATTAGAGATAGTATAACAGCTGCAGAAAGGTAGTTCGAGGAGTATCTGCATACTGAGGTAGTATGGGTTGAAGTCAGAAATAGGAAAGGAGCAGTCACCTTGTTAGGAGTTTTCTGTAGGCCCCCCAATAGTAGCAGAGATGTGGAGGAACAGATTGGGAAACAGATTTTGGAAAGGTGCAGAAGTCACAGGGTAGTAGTCACGGGTGACTTCAACTTCCTAAACACTGAGTGGAAACTCTTTAGATCAAATAGTTTGGATGGGGTGGTGTTTGTGCAGTGTGTCCAGGAAGCTTTTCTAACACAGTATGTAGATTGTCCGTCCACAGGGGAGGCCATATTGGATTTGGTACTTGGTAATGAACCAGGGCAAGTGATAGATTTGTTAGTGGGGGAGCATTTTGGAGATAGTGACCACAATTCTGTGACCTTCACTTTAGTAATAGAGAGAGATAGTTGTGTGCAACAGGGCAAGGTTTACAATTGGGGGAAGGGTAAATATGATGTTGTCAGACAAGAATTGAAGTGCATAAGTTGGGAACATAGGCTGTCAGGGAAGGACACAAGTGAAATGTGGAACTTGTTCAAGGAACAGGTACTACGTGTCCTTGATATGTATGTCCCTGTCAGGCAGGGAAGAGATGGTCGAGTGAGGGAACCATGGTTGACAAGAGAGGTTGAATGTCTTGTTAAGAGGAAGAAGGAGACTTATGTAAGGCTGAGGAAACAAGGTTCAGACAGGGTGCTGGAGGGATACAAGTTAGCCAGGAGGGAACTGAAGAAAGGGATTAGGAGAGCTAAGAGAGGGCATGAGCAATCTTTGGCGAGTAGGATCAAGGAAAACCCCAAGGCCTTTTACACATATGTGAGAAATATGAGAATGACTAGAGCGAGGGTAGGTCCGATCAAGGACAGTAGCGGGAGATTGTGTATTGAGTCTGAAGAGATAGGAGAGGTCTTGAACGTGTACTTTTCTTCAGTATTTACAAATGAGAGTGGTCATATTGTTGGAGAGGTCAGTGTGAAACAGAGTGGTAAGCTCGAGGAAATACTTGTTAGGAAGGAAGATGTGTTGGGCATTTTGAAAAACTTGAGGATAGACATGTCCCCGGGCCTGACGGGATATATCCAAGGATTCTATGGGAAGCAAGGGATGAAATTGCAGAGCCGTTGGCAATGACCTTTTTGTCGTCACTGTCAACAGGGGTGGTACCAGGGGATTGGAGAGTGGCAAATGTCGTGCCCCTGTTCAAAAAAGGGAATAGGGATAACCCTGGGAATTATAGGCCACTTAGTCTTACTTCGGTGATAGGCAAAGTAATGAAATGGGTACTGAGGGATAGGATTTCTGAGCATCTGGAAAGACACTGCTTGATTAGGGATAGTCAGCACGGATTTGTGAGGGGTAGGTCTTGACTTACAAGTCTTATTGAATTCTTTGAGGAGGTGACCAAGCATGAAGATGAAGGTAAAGCAGTGGATGTAGTGTACATAGATTTTAGTAAGGCATTTGATAAGGTTCCCCATGGTAGGCTTATGCAGAAAATAAGGAGGCATGGGATAGTGGGAAATTTGGCCAGTTGGATAATGAACTGGCTAACCGATAGAAGTCAGAGAGTGGTGGTGGATGGCAAATATTCAGCCTAGATCCCAGTTACCAGTGGTGTACCACAGGGATCAGTTCTGGGTCCTCTGCTGTTTGTGATTTTCATTAATTACTTGGATGAGGGAGTTGAAGGGTGGGTCAGTAAATTTGCAGACGATACAAAGATTGGTGGAGTTGTGGATAGTGAGGAGGGCTGTTGTCGGCTGCAAAGAGACATAGATAGGATGCAGAGCTGGGCTGAGAAGTGGTAGATGGAGTTTAACCCTGAAAAGTGTGAGGTTGTCCATTTTGGAAGGACAAATATGAATGCGGAATACAGGGTTAACGGTAGGGTTCTTGGCAATGTGGAGGAGCAGAGAGACCTTGAGGTCTATGTTCATCCATCTTTGAAAGTTGCCACTCAAGTGGATAGAGCTGTGAAGAAGGCCTACGGTGTGCTAGCGTTCATTAACAGAGGGATTGAATTTAAGAGCCGTGAGGTGATGATGCAGCTGTACAAAACCTTGGTAAGGCCCCATTTGGAGTACTGTGTACAGTTCTGGTCACCTCATTTTAGGAAGGATGTGGAAGCATTGGAAAAGATGCAAAGAAGATTTACCAGGATGTTGCCTGGAATGGAGAGTAGGTCTTATGAGGAAAGGTTGAGGGTGCTAGGCCTTTGCTCATTTGAATGGAGAAGGATGAGGGGTGACTTGATAGAGGTTTATAAGATGATCGGGGAATAGATAGAGTAGACAGTCAGAGACTTTTTCCCTGGGTGGAACAAACCATTACAAGGGGACATAAATTTAAGGTGAATGGTGGAAGATATAGGGGGGATGTCAGAGGTAGGCTCTTTACCCAGAGAGTAGTGGGGCATGGAATGCACTGCCTGTGGAAGTAGTTGAGTCGGAAACATTAGGGACCTTCAAGCAGCTATTGGATAGGTACATGGACTACGGTAGAATGATACAATGTAGATTAATTTGTTCTTAAGGGCAGCACGGTAGCATTGTGGATTGCACAATTTCTTCACAGCTCCAGGGTCCCAGGTTTGATTCTGGCTTGGGTCACTGTCTGTGCGGAGTCTGCACATCCTCCCCGTGTGTGCGTGGTTTCCCCAGGGTGCTCCGGTTTCCTCCCACAGTCCAAAGATGTACAGGTTAGGCGGATTGGCCATGATAAATTGCCCTTAGTGTCCAATATTGCCCTTAGTGTTGGGTGGGATTACTGGGTTATGGGGATAGGGTGGAGGTTATGATCTTGGGTAGGGTGCTCTTGCCAAGAGCTGGTGCAGACTCGATGGGCCGAATGGCCTCCTTCTGCCCTGTAAATTCTATGATAATCTATGATTAATCTAGGACAAAGGTTCGGCACAACATCGTGGGCCGAAGGGCCTGTTCTGTGCTGTATTTTTCTATGTTCTATGTTCCAACCTATTCCAATTGATGCCAATTGGAAAGGGAAGGAAATACAATGAATGTGGAGCAGGAAACATACCTTTTTGTCACAGGTGAATGATTTTGAAAAAAAATAGGATTCAGAAGCGAACTCATGTTGATAGTTGGGGGTGCTCTGGCTCAGTTACTTCCAAAGAATGATTTTCGGTGATGAGCAACTGAAACCTGAGCTGAGTTCATGAACGTGAAGCTATCTAATGCGTATATGTGAAGATTCATTAGCGGTATCCATTTTTATAAAAATCATGTTTCATATTAGGATATATTTGACACTCCTTGAGGGTTCCCCGATTAGTTATTAATCTTAGCTATTAAAAGAAATTCTGGTTCATGCAATTTCTGACTTTTCAGCCCATGTTCAGCCATATGATGCATAATAACATTAAATCATTGGTGTAGTGATTATATTTAAAATATTCAACAAAATGAATGTTTAACTTGCTCTACTATTGATGTCTATGACAAATACATTCTGTAGGCCTATGTGGGTGGCATAGTAGCACAGTCGATAGCACTGCCGGCTTGGGTCACTGTCTGTGCGGAGTCTGTACGTTCTCTCTGTGTCTGCGTGGGTTTCCTTGCTCCGGTTTCCTCCCACAAGTCCCGAAAGACAATCTGTTAGGTAACTTAGACATTCTGAATTCTCCCTCCATGTACCCAAACAGGCGCCGGAATGTGGCGACTAGGGGTTTTCACAGCAACTTCATTGCAGTGTTAATGTAAGCCTACTTGTGACAATAAAGATTATTAAGTATTACATTCGAACTGAGCACTGATTTATTTGCTCATTCTCGACCCTGCCTCATTAGCTATCAGTAAAGTCTGAATAGCCTCGTCACAATCTGCCCTGCAATATCTTAAAACCTGTTTGGATTCATTCTAAATAATGTTCCTCATTTGAAGATGATGGTCTATTTTTCTCAAATGAAAGATTCCTTGTGATGCAGCAGGTTCCTCAGCTGTGTTGTGTTAATCAATAATAACATGGTATCTTCACTGTCTGAGATGTCAGATGTGCTTTATTTAACACGTATAAAGTATTTGATTTAGAATAAAGTTCAAACTATCTACAAAACGTCTGATCTCCAAAGAGCCTATCCCGGAGGTACCGTGCAAGAGGTCCCCAGGCAAGGGCTGCACAGGAATTGCCTGGGAAGTTCAAACTTGCCGTGGGCAATTACTCTGTGCCGGAAACTATCCGATTTAAATCAGAGACCTCCGAGTTTGTTACCTGAGCAGAATATTTATTGAGGAAAGTTTGAAGGATTAAAACCACTCCTGGATAACTATAGAACTGAGTCCCCAACTCTCCACTGAACTATACTCCCAAAACCCCGAATGCCCCAAATACCCCCTCAGCCCCCCCTATAATTACCCTCCTGACTCTGCCAACTAACAACCGCCCACTGACTACCCCTAACCCTACCGACTGCCCTCACAATCCCACTACTACCTCCTCAAACCCTTGACTACCACACCCAGATCAAATCCCAACCACCATTCCGAACCTGACAATCCCCCAACTCCACCCTTCTCACTTCGACTGTCCCCTCACTTCCCCAACTCCCCCTGATTCACCAATTACCCCCAACCAACGATCCAACTCCCTCTGACTGACCATCCCTGACCCCAGCTCACTCATCCTACCCACTTACCTTCCACACTTACCTTTTCCCTGGCTTTTCAAAGTGGCTGCGATCTTTACACTTTCCTGCTTTACAGCAATTAGTGCATGAAAAACCTTATGTGGCTTCCTTTCCTCCAACCCTGTTGTCCTAGACTAAAGGCCTTGTGAACCCTCTCCACTGCAGTTTCCTGAGGATGCCCACTTTGGAAGATCGGATGTGAAATGTGCAGCTCCCGAGTAAGGTAGGTAGAAAGGAGCTGAGTGGCAAACTGACAATGATGGTCACTCCTTGGATGTTTTGGCCCTATGTTGTAGAGTTATGTTCTTACATGTTCTCATCAAAGCCATCCTCAACAGAGAGAGGAGATGAGTGAAACAATGTGTGGAATTTCATATTATCAGTGCAGGTGTAAGGATCTGCCTGTTAATCCCTGTCTGTCCCTTATTTTTCCTTTTAATTTCTATTCTTTTAATTATTTCAATTTCTGTACCTGAACAGTTAATGGGACCTATGCCTTTAAGATGAATTGCATCTTTCATTTTAAAACAGAAAACTCCAGCAGGATGTGCAGTTTGGTCTGACAGCAGTGCAGATGAATCTTGATGGACTTGGCTGTTGGCAAATTGACTATATTGAATGACCGGGCCTTATCAATGGATCGTGCTGATTGGTCAAGTTTTTCTCTGGAATGTTCCTTCCTCTGATTTGGTTTGACTTGATTTGATTTATTGTCACGTGTATGGAGGTACGGTGAAAAGTATTGTTCTGTGTACAGTCCAGGAAGATCGTTCCATACATGATAAGCATAGCATGGAGATGCTGCCGTTGGACTGGGATGAGCACAGTAAGAAGGCTGACAACACCAGGTTAAAGTCCAACAGGTTTGGGAGCACTGCTCCTTTCTCAGGTGAATCCTGATAAACATAGGACATACGATAAATACATAATGTAAATACATAGACATAGAAATCGGTTGAAGCATATGGAGTGTAGTCCTACTCAGTAGAGAAGATCTGTGGAGAGATCAGTTCAGTCCATAAAAAGGTCATCCAGGAGTCTGGTAACAGCAGGGAAGAAGCTGCATGTCCACATTCACAAAATTGCCAATGTGCACATGCCAGATTTCCTTAGTTTCTGAAGAAGTATAGGCACTGTTGTGCTTACTTGGTCGTAGCGTTGATGAGGGTGGACCAGGACAGGGTTGGTGATGTGCACACCTAGGAATTTAAACCTGTCAAGCATCTCCACCATCTCCTAAGTAACAATTGGGTTTCCCGGTCGGCCTTTGGAGGGCTAGGGAAAGTCACTCGCATATAATCCTTCAGTCACCACCAAATTGTGGTGAGCTCAGGGATAAGTAGTATCAATTGGATCAATAATGAGCCTAATTGACAAGCCTCTGCGAGTGGTTGAGTTTTCCACACTGGTCTGTTTGTGCCTCCAACTTAATTACAGATGGTATTCCAGCCCCATCTGCAATTAGATGGACCGAGCCTCCATGTTTCCTGTCACTGGCAGGCTGGATTAAATTCCACCCAATATGTATAAACAGAAAGCGCATATGCAGAAGGCATGGAGCACTTTCTATATTATTTCTGATGCTGAGGGTCATTTCATATATGACTTCAATATGGGCAAAACATGCAAACTTCACTTTTTCAAAATCACTTACTAATTGCCCTCAGTGAGCACTACAGTAAACTTTGGTTCACTTTCAAGAAACCCGATCTGTGACGGTAGGTATGGGTGTGTCCGAGACTGCTGGGACAGTTGACAATGGTTTGATGGTTTCCTGCTTGAACTGAGCATAAAATTCATTGACTTCATTGGGGAAGGGTGCGCTCCAGCCAGATATTCTATTCTTCTTTGCTTTGTTGCCCATTATGTTGATTCAGCCTTGCCATATCTGATGAGAGTCCCTGTTGTTAGTCCGTGAATCTAGCATAATCTGGTGTTGTTTCTTGGCATCCTTGGTGGCTTTGCAGAGGTTGTGCCAGGATTTATTGTACAGGTTATGTAGCCACCTGGGTTGGCCAATTCCCGATTAAAAATGGAGAACGGCAAAGGCTGCAGGGAAATTCAGCCAACACAGGCAGAAACCAGCAGGTGCAAGTTTACTGTGTATTAAACTCTGCAAAAGCCCAGACAGCATTGATACAAGCAGCCATCTGCATAATAATGTAGCAACCATCTACATACTGATGAGCGATCCCCGGGAACAATCGCAACATTTGGGACAAACAAAGCTAAGCCAGACACCCCGGCGCCAGCAGGACCCAACACAAAAGAGGTTAACGAACACCTCAAGACCGCCCATCGATCAGGGAACCGCTCCAGTATTGGAGAAATCAAACCAAACGATTGGAACAAAGTCCAATCACCTGGAACCAGGTACGGGGTCCACCCCGAAAGGCGGGAAGCCCCTGGAGACTATAAAGTTAAGCCCCCAAGTTCAAATCGTTCTTCTTGACAGGGTCACTCAGCAACGCGAACCAACCCTTGAGAGTGAACTGTCCAAGCTGCCGCATCACTGAAGTAAGTCTCAAGTCGACGCTCGCTACGAGATAGGTGCTCCTAGCTACCAGTCCATACTGGCTTTGAATCCCTCGGTTTCAGAATCCGAACGAAAGGCCATTTATTCCCCTGACCTGGTGGGCCAGTCCGAAGCTAAGTATCGGCCTGTTAGCTGTAGAAGTATCTTAGAAGTAGAATTTATGCATGAGTAGCGATTTACTGTGTATAATAAATATGCTTTGATTTGATTCTTACTAACTGGTGTGTTGAGTTATTTATCATGACTTGAACTTGAACCTCGTGGCGGTATAAAGATACCTGGCGACTCGAGAGCAACGGTTATAAAACAGAGCCAATTGAACCAACCAAAAGTTAGCAACATATTACTGGCGACTCTGGTGGGACCCGATCTAGAAGTGGCTTAACCACTCCGGGAGAACCCCAAAATTTGAATTAGAGATCTAATTGGGAACAGAAAACCACAAGTGTTCAAGCAATTCTGATCAATCCTCATAATTCGGAAGTATGTGTATGCATGCGTAACTAACAGGGCTATAAGGTAAACTGATGGATATTTTTGTTGCGACAAAACTGGCGGGAATTTGTATTTCGGAAATTAGCTAAAGCCGTACCCGTACTTACAGCACCGCCTTAGTTCCCCTGTTCCAAATTTAAAAGAAGCATCCGGACAAGAAAGATGGCAATGCAGGCAATGCAACGCGTCATGAACCCAGAGGAATTTGCGGTCACAGCGACCAGCAGCAGTAGAGTAGGCCAGTGTCCTGTATGGGAAGAAGAAATCAGGAAGTACATCAAAGGGAAAGGATGGCCGCTTTGGAGCGAATTCTGTAGCGATGAGGAAACAGGTCCCGGGAGTATAGGACATACTTGGTGGGAGAACCTGAGCGAGATCCACAAGAAGGGCTTAGGGAAAGCTCGCAAGCTGATGGCAATCGTGTCCTGCTTGGCACAATTGCGAGGCACAGATGAGGTCGTTAGGACGCTCCGGAAAGAGATAGCAGGCATACATCGAATGAGCAAGGTCGATGGAAGTGAGGTAGAAAGAGAGAATGTAGAGTTAAGGAGGAAGTTTGCAGCAAAAGACGGAGAGGTGGATGATGCCAAGTGGGCACACCAGTCTTGTCTGGTGCACCTAAGCAGCTTCCAGTCCCAGTATGAAAAGGCCTATCAGGACACGCAACGTGCAGTCCTGGTATGTGAAGAAACCGAGAAGCAGGTAGAAGCATTGCAGAGGCAGTGTAGTGACCTGAAGGCAGCGTTAAGAGCACTCCAAGCTGCCACCATGGAGCAAAGACAAAGCTTGTTAGACCACGCAAAGTGCCGGAAGCAGTTTGCAGAGCTGCAATCGCTGCTTTCTGTCCAAAAAGGATTCCAGGAAACCTTTGGAGCAAAATTAGATGAGGAAGACGGCCCTGATTGGGAAGAGTTGAATGAGACAGCGCAGAGATATGTTCAGGGAATATGTGCGCAGGGAAAGCCCCAAAAGAGAAAAGCACCCCAACTCCCCACAGAGCCAATAGTTCAGGCTCCAATGTACCCAGTCTCCACCCACCGCACAGCCACATCGGACGATGCGGAATTTCTGTGCACCACCCCCTTAACAGTAACCCAATTACGGGACGCGTGCGAGAAAATCACACCGTTCCTCCCCATCTCAGACCACCCACCATTTCTTTGCCAGAGTAAAGCAGCAGGCGACCATGTACGGCCTGGATGAGCGAGAGTTTTGAGTTTAGACCCTTCGGTCGTAGCAGCCCTTCCTGACCCACAGAATGTAGGAGGAGGCACCCTTGCAGAAATGCATACCGCGGTCCTAGGCACGATCGAGTATAACCGGGGTGACCCCGTAGATGGCCTCAATAAATGCAGGCAAAAGGAAACCGAGCACCCCACAGTGTTTGCTGGACACCTGTGGATCCACTTTGCAGCAGTTTGTAGAGACTTAGACCGTGCCCATTTGTCCCCAGACAACATGGCCAAATGGACCCACACCCTTATCTCCCATGCCACAGAAACAGGACAAAAAGCTTGCGCGAATTATGATCCCTCAGAGGAGGCTCATTACGAGAAATGGGTCGTAAAAAGATTGTCCCGCGCCTGGGAGCAGTCTGTACAAAGCAAACCCGCAGTTAAAAATCCCGAAGAAAAGCAGGCCAAAGCAGACATACAAGCAGTTAAAACACACCAGAACCCCGCATGGGTAAATGAAAGCAAGAACAGCCCCCCACTAAAGTCACAGGAGTGTTACAACTGTGGACAGTTGGGACACTTTGCAAGGGAATGCAATGCCCCACGAAAGCCACAGAGAGCCCAGCAGACGGGCACTCTAAGTAAGAATAAGACAGAGCCCATACATAGTGTGAGCACCCGTTCAGATCAGACGGACCTGAATGGAACGGACTGACGGTGTTCGGGCTCCCCCAGTTGGGTCTGCGACACCCTTTGGGATAGGTCCGGACGACCGGTAGTTGCAGCGAACATACGGGGACAGCCCATCGAGTTTCTCTGGGACACAGGAGGGTCCTGCACCACAATAAATTCCTTCACCATGTTTCAAAAGAACACGTGGCCCACTAAATCTACTCTCACCCTCAGTGGCTTTACAGGCCACTCACAGCAGGGACACATCACAGCCCCTGTACCCATTCAAATCAGCAAATCACCACCAAGCACCCTGTAGTTTTAATTGACCTGCCCCACACAGCAGAACACATTCTGGGAATCGATTTTATGAATTCCCACAACCTATCATTCGATCCAGTCAACCAGTGTGCCTGGAAAATGGCAAAATCTGCAAGAGCCGCCGCAACGCTCACAATAGGTGAATACGCCAACAAAATTAGCGCAGGAGGCAAATTTTGGTTTAACCCGTCGACACATAGCACGGACAAGCAGGTTAGGGCAGTTTTACAGAAGAACAGGACAGCATTCGCGACCCACAAATACGACTGTGGCCGGATGACTGGTTCAGTACAAATCACAGGACCTGACACTAGACTCCAAAAACAGTATGGATTTCCCCAAGAGGCAGAGGGAGAAATCGCAAAAGTAATCAAAAGCTTATTAGAGCAGGGCGTACTTAGATCAGTAGCCTCCACTAATAATGCCCCAATTTGGCCAGTGAGAAAGCCCAATGGATCATGGCGACTGACCATCGATTACCGGGAACTCAACAAAATCACCCCCGCAACAGCCCCCACAGTAGCCACAAGTCCCGAGACCATGCTCAAGCAGGGACTCAATTCCCGACACTTTACGGTTTTGGATATCAGTAATGGATTCTGGTCCATTCCATTGGCAAAGGCGGCCAGTACAAATTTGCCTTCACCTTTAAAAATCAGCAGTACACATGGACATGCCTGCCACAAGGATTCCACAACTCCCCCTCCATATTCCACCGATAGCTGGCAAATGGTTTAGTCAAATTCTCTCGGCCCGAATGTCTGGTCCAGTACGTAGACGACTTACTACTGCAGACAGACACCAAGGAAGAGCACGTTGAGCTCTGTCCGAACTCCTGGAACTCTTACACTCAATTGGTTGTAAAGTTAACCCCAAAAAGGCCCAGATTTCTAAGGTAAGGTGATATATTTGGGTACAATTATCACACATGGTAAACGCGAGATCAAGCACAAAAGAATTGACTCGATTGCTAAATTGCCCCTTTCCCAGAACGTTTCAGCCCTCCGGTCATTTTTAGGACTGGTTGGCTACTGCCGAAACCACATTGGCGGTTTCACCAGCAAGGCAGCACCCCTCTCAGACCTCCTATGGAAAGGAGCCCCCTGGGAATGGCTTCCGCAGCATACGGATGCTGTGGACTCTTTAAAACAGGCACTCGTAGCAGTCCCCACACTACAAGTTCCAGACCCGCTTTCCCCTTACGCTACAGAGGTAGCAACCACAGACCGCACCCTTTCGGCTAAGCTCCTCCAGGAACGGCACGAACAGTTAAGGCCCGTAGCTTACGCCTCCAGAATTTTAGATGCTGTGGAGCAGGGATTTTCAGCCTGTGAAAGGCACCTGCTCGCAGTATTCTGGGCAGTACAGTATTTTTCGTACATTACCGGACTCAACCCCATCACAATTCTCACCGAACACACCTCCACCCAACCTTTACTGGACGGACGACTCAAGGACGGTCCAGTTAGTCAGATTAAAGCAGCTAGATGGACCCTTCTCTTGCAGGGACGGGACATCACTGTTAAAAGGACAAAGACTCACACCTTTTTAGCCGACAGCTTACAGCACCCCGGAACCCCCCATGAATGTGAAATTATCTCTCCACACCACAACACTGGCCCCTTTATTGCTAAAACACCCCGCAGAAAGATAGGTAGTTCAACCCAGAGCCCCAAGCACACAGACACGTGCAAACCCATAAGGATATATGTGGATGGATCTTCCACAATATTAGAAGGGAAGCGCATAACAGGATGCGGTATTTATGTCGAGGATGCGCAGGGACGCGCCCTAGAAGAAACAGCAATAAAACTTCCAGAACACTTAGGCGCGCAGGCGGCCGAACATGCGGCCATCGCATACATAGAGGAACACCCAGATTCCTTCCCCAGCCCAGCAAACATATACTCGGACAATCTCTATGTCTGCAACAGCCTTACGGAATTCCTACCCCTGTGGAAAACAAGAGGATTTGTTTCCGCAGATGGAAAACCCCTCCCTTCAGCCCCACTGCTCCGTCACATCTTAGAGAGAGCACAGAACGGGACTTTTGGTATAGTCAAAGTTTGTAGTCACCATCGTTCCTCCCCCCTGGAAATGTACAAGCCGACGCACTGGCTAAAGCAGGTTCCAGGCATGGATATTTTTGGACACCCCCCGAAAGCACACCAGTGAATGCAGTTCAGGTCACGCAGACTAAGATCGAGGATTTAGTGCAGGCCCAGAAGCAGGACAGCAATCTCAGGGAGATTTTAAAAGGAAACTATCCAGCACCCGATGAGAGGTTTAAAAATGCTCTGACCACACATGACGGTGTGGTGTTAAAGGACACCCTTTATGTGGTCCCTGAACAGGACAGGAATCAACTGATTTGTTTGTTCCATGACAGTCATGGACATCAGGGAATTGATCCCACTACAGCCCACCTCAGGCAGCTCTGCTGGTGGACGCGTTTAAAAGAAGATGTTACTCACTACGTTGAGAATTGTCTTATCTGTGCCCAGAATAATCCCGACAGGTATGCCAAGAAGACTCAGCTCAGTCACACCCGACCCGTTAATGGCCCCTGGACTAACCTCCAGATTGATTATATAGGACCATTGCCCCATTGGAAGAATGGTTATAAATATGTACTCGTGGTGATAGACACGTTTACAAAATGGGTGGAAGCATTCCCATCCAGAACAAACACTGCAAAGAGCACAGCCAAGATTTTAACCCACCACATCTTTACGAGATGGGGACTCCCCCGCAGCATTGAATCCGACCAAGGTTCCCATTTTACGGGACGTGTCATGAAGAACCTCCTCACGATATTTGGCATTACCCAAAAATTCCACATTGCATACCACCCCCAGTCGAGTGGTATCGTGGAGCGCATGAATTGGACCCTAAAATCAACCCTCAGAAAAATGGTCCAGCAAAACAACACCACTTGGGACTCAGTCCTCCCTTTTGCGCTGATGTTTTTGCGAAACACGGTTTCCACATCCACAGGTTACACCCCACACACCCTCATGACCGGACGCCCCATGAAAGGCACAGAATTTTTATTCGGCTTAGACTTGATCAGCCCCGAAGTGACAGTACTCACACACGAGAAAGCAGTCGAACAATTGGTGGCGAATGTTAAAACGGCTCAGCTAGCAGCCGCAGTGAAATTGGGCACAAGAAAGAAACAGAGCAAGGCTTGTTTTGATAAGACAGTACATGCGACTGAGTTCAGTGCAGGACAGCAAGTCATGCTCTCCGTATACAACCCCAGCACATTCCTGTCACCAAAGTACTCGGGTCCGTACTCCATTGCGGACAAAGTAAGCACTTCCGTCTACAAAATAAAGTACCCCAATGGAAAGACTGAGTGGTTCCATATCAACCAGCTGAAGGCATATGGAACACAGTCTAACCACGCACACCACATCATGCTCGACACAGCACACCACGCCCCACCCACAGCCAATGTAACCCTACCCTCCCCCAACACATCCAGCCCAGCCACGGACTCAACCTCGACTCCACTCCCGAAATATACACTCCGCCCCGGAACACCCACAGAGAGCAGCAGCAGCAACAACGACTGTCACTCGGACAATAGCCACAGCACGCCTCCCTACTATCCCCATGCAACAGGACCGACACCCAGCAAATCTGACCACGATTCAAGTGATCCCTTCATGATCACTTTCCTAAACAAACCCCACCACCGACCACCGACTTACAATGACGACCCCGATTCCGTCCCCACCTTTTGGCACCAAGATAATTCGTACAGAGTCGTCCGGAACGACGAGAGCGATCCAAAATCACACCATGCAGCCCTATCAGCCCTGATACACTCGGGAGTTTGGCATCTGGGAGAAGATGATGACTTGGAGTCTGACTCCCAAAACGAGAACCCCTTTGCGACCCTGTTCGCAACCGATAACTGAGATGTCCAGATGATGTTTTAAAAGGAACCGCTTAGGAGAAAACGGTGTCCTTTCTGATGGAACCTGCAGCATGTTTTATGTTGTTTGTAACGGTATTGTTAAATATTATATGTTAGACCGGAATTTTTTTTTCCACGGCCCCACACCACCACCCCTCTGGCGCCCACTGGCAGGCAGAGAAACTATTTTGGCCAGATGCTAGTTCAGAGGAACTAGTTTGTCCGCAGAGACTTGTTAAGGTCCCAGATGCCAGTTCAGAGGAACTCGTCTGTCGACAGATACACAGAACCCTGTTCGTAACTGCCCTTCTGGTTCGAGGGTAGAACCAATACGGCAACTCCCCACGATGACTACATTTCTTGCCCGTTCTTGTCGGTTGCTGAGGCAGTGGAGAAACGGCATTGGGACCCGCCCTGCCTGGGAACCCCCCCCCCCCCCCTCTGGTCAGCTACACTCGGGTAGGGCACCTCATTTCAGAAAGTTTGGTTCACAAAGTTTTCTTTTGTTTTCAGGTGACCCTTAGGTTGCCAACTTTATGCTATCTACATCCTCAAACATTTGGATGGTAAACCGCACAGTCTGCGAGACGGATCACACTGGTTCAGTATTTGAAAGTGTGTCTTGTCCAGAAATTCGGTTTTTGGAAAAAGAAATGAGGTAGTCACACAGTGACCAATTATAAAGGGAGTAATTGGCACTAAAGGACAGACAGGCTATCATACGAGATATTAAAACAAGGTAGTAACAGACACTATGCTTGATCACACAGAACTCCAGAAGCTCCAGGAGAAGAGAAGAGAAGAGAAGAAAAGAAAGAGAGAAGACGAACCATGAGGACATCCTCCGCGTGGCTCATAGTTATCATGGACATTTGGTTGCGCGCTAACGCGAACCCCCTGACCTCTACTCCCCCAGCCGTTAATGATTCACTTCCCCACAGTACCCAGAGCCCAGTCACCAGCGACACCACACCACCTTGGTGTGACAGGTTTATAACCTGGTACTCCCTGTCCTAGGTGATAGAATCCCTATTGGTATTGGCGATACTCTGCTGCATCGTGCAGACTATTCGTCTGAGAAAATGGAGAAGGCGAGCCTACCGCGCTCGCACCCCGGTATATAGAATAAGATCCCCTATTTTCAGTTATGACCAGACCCCCGACCCCCGCGATCTATAATAAAGAGCATTCATTTGCGATTTGTTGTAAATAAAGAAATGTTCATGAGCAATTATACAATTCTGAGCTTGACTGCCAAGCCAGGAAAATCTGTATAAAACTGCTATGATTTTGTTTGCATGGTTTAGGAAGTTAGTGTGATAAAATGTTTGAGTGAGTGTAGTTTATTAAGGATAGTTAGAGGTTCCCATTTTCTTGTTTTGTAATGCAGGCCCCTTTTTGACACAGCGCCCCTCAGAATTGTTAGTTGAAAATTTTTTGCATAGTTATGGTCAGTGTAGAGGCCATCGAAGAGTGCTCGCCAGGTCAGGGAATGAAAAACCAACACAGTTATGTGATCCTTCACGCTTCGTGTTAGGATCACAAGGAGGGTTTGTAGCCACCTGGGTTGGCCAACTCCCGATTTGAAATGGAGAACGGCAAAGGCTGCAGGGAAATTCAGCCAACACAGGCAGAAACCAGCAGGTGCCAGTTTACTGTGTATTAAACTCTGCAAAAGCCCAGACAGCATCGATACAAGCAGCCATCTGCATAATAATGTAGTAGCCATCTACATACTGATGAGCGATCCCCGGGAACAATCGCAACATTTGTGACAAACAAAGCTAAGCCAGACTCCCCTCCGCCAGCAGGAGCCAACACAAAAGAGGTTAACGAACACCTCAAGACCGCCCATCGATCGGGGAACCGCTCCAATCTTGGAGAAATCAAACCAAGCGATTGGAACAAAGTCCATTCACCTGGAACCAGATACGGGGTCCGCCCCGAAAGGCGGGAAGCCCCTGGGGGCTATAAAGTTAAGCCCCCAAGTTCAAATCGTTCTTCTTGACAGGGTCACTCAGCAACACGAACCAACCCTTGAGAGTGAACTGTCCAAGCTGCCGCATCACTGAAGTAAGTCTCAAGTCGATGCTCGCTACGAGATAGGCGCTCCTAGCTACCAGTCCATACCGGCTTTGAATCCCGCAGTTTCAGAATCCGAACGAAAGGCCATTTGTTCCCCTGTCCTGGTGGGCCAGTCCAAAGCTAAGTATAGGCCTGTTAGCTGTAGAAGTAGCTTGGAAGTAGAATTTATGCATGAGTAGCGATTTACTGTGTTTTATAAATGTGCTTTGATTTGATTCTTACTAACTGGTGTGTTGAGTTATTGATCATTACTTGAACTTGAACCTCGTGGCAGTATCATAAAGATACCTGGCGAATCGAGAGCAACGGTTATAAAACAGAGCCAATTGAACCAACCAAAAGTTAGCAACAGTTAGGGTCACCTGTTTTGAATACCTCAGCCCTGACCTTCAGTACAGAGTGAACCTCCTGTATAAACCATGATTTCCCACTGGAGAACGTACGTCATATTTTCTTTGGCACACAATCTTCTGCTGACAGTGGTGGCATACCCGTTTAGGATGGCAACTGAGGTCTTGAATATGGACCCATCCACTAGAGATCAGGGCGCCATTTTGAAATGCCACCTTGCTGTCTTGACCCCCCTTGGACCACCCCACCACAGCGACATATTTAAATGAGCCTAAAGGCTCGTTCGACCTTGTGAGGTGTTCCAAGCATCACAAACCTCGCGAGGGGCCTCTCACAAAATTTAAAGGGCTCGATGCGCAACCGAGTCAGGCACTGGTAATTTTGCCAATGTGTACTCAAAATTGCCAATCAATATACAGATTATCAGTAGGTTATCAAGGCCACCTTTGGACTTTTGTAAAGAAAGCAATACATAGGGAGGCACTCATTCCTTGAAGTGAGCTACAATTCTACATATTTCATCCACCATGAACTCCAACTTGTTCAAAGCGGCCCTACCTGTCCCTTAGTCCATATTAAATACTCCATGCCCATCACCTTCATTCTCATTGGGGCAGCACAGTGGCACGGTGGTTGGCATTGCTGCCTCACAGCACCAGGGACCTGGGTTTGATTCCAGCCCTGGGTGACTGTATTGAGTTTGCAAGTTCTCCCAGTGTCTGCGTCGGTTTCCTTCGCGTGTTCCGGTTTGCTCCCACAGTCCGTAGATGTGCAGGCCAGGTGGATTGGCCATGCTCAATTACCCCTCAGTGTCTCAAAATATGTAGGTTAGGTGGATTATGGGGATCGGAAGGGGGAGTGGCCGAGGTAGGGTGCTCTCTCAGAGGGGTGGTTCAGACCCGATGGGCTGAATGGCCTCCTTCTGCACTGTAAAGATTCTCTGGTTCTCTGGACCTGCTTTGTCTCTTGTCCTCCAGTGTATTTGATTTTAATTCTACCGCGGTCTCAACCTGGCCGGGAGCTGTGAGCTCCTCCAGTACTAAGTCCTGCACATTTTGGTTCTCTAGCCTCTGTTTTTATTTTGTTATTTTTCCTCTCCCTCCACCTGCACATTCTCGCACCCCTCACCTCCCCGCCCCCTTGACATTCATTTCTTTACTCCTTGTATCTGCTTTTTTTACTTGTCTGTTCTTCTTGAGAAGCAAGAAGTAGTAAATATGATGAATTGGTCTTTAACATTGGAATCACGTTGCTCCAGATCTCACCTACAGCAAATGGCAATCATGCAAATGTCATGCAAAATCACTGAAACTGGTAAAACTGCTGGAAGTACAATCGCTGGAGTTTAGCTGTAAAAATATATTGAACTGAAGTTATGGAGATATGAGTGCTGTCTCATTAAGAGTTCCCTCACTTGGTCAGATAATTCCACTTTTGCATACGATGCTTTTGGTTCTTTAGGGTAAATGGAAGCTTTGAATGCAAAAGAATGGGCTCTTGCCCACACTTTAAGTTGATGCCATCATGTCCCAATGCAGTTTGAGATTTTCTGGGTCAATTAAGTTTGCAACAAAAAAACTTGCCAATTAAATGGCCTGATAGCTAAAAGTCCTCAGTTGTTTTGTTAATATCAAAGCTATGCAGCACATACGATAGTGTATCAGGATTTGGCTACTTATGGAACCATTCTTCCTGAAGAAAATGCTGCCTTTTCTGTGGCTCTGCTCTAACTACGGCAATCAGTGGGTTTGCCCTTCTTTCTTTTATGTCTATATTCTAATGCTCAGAGTCGCCAGGTATCAAATGATACCACCACAAGGTTAAACCGGATATCGATCAAAGAGCCAAACACCAGTTAGTTAGTTCAAGGTCAAGGGTACTTTATTTACACACACAATGGATCATGCAACATACACTACTAGTTAACCACACCTATCGACTAAGACAACCTGTACTTAACTTCAGGCACCCGGCTTAAGTCAGAGGAACAGTGGCCGTTGTTCGATTCTGGATCTATCGAGTCTGGAGAAGTAACTGCTGCTCAGCTGGGCTCATCCGTGTGGTAGCGGGCATTGAACTTGGACTTGCTTCTGGTGGTGCTGCACTTGGAAATGGTCGTAGCCGAGGCACCAGGTCCAAGAGAGGCCGAACACATGGTGGACTCTCTTCTTATATTTGGGGGTTTTCGCACACTTTTGGCCAGTCCTTCAGTTTGGACCCCACTAATTGGGTGATCCCGGATCACTGTGTTCGATTTATAACCAATAAATGGGCGGGTGCCTGGATGGCTGGGCGTGTCCCACCAGTCACTGACCCTGTTGTTTATGCTTCCCGATAACAGGGAGCGGTGCCAAAATGTCTGGGACTGTACTGCTCGCTCGAGTACCAGTCCTTTGTCTTGGTGAAAATGGGTCATCAAATGCAAATCGGCCCATCTAAATGGTAATTGGTCGGAGTTTCGATACTGTCTGGACTCCTTGCTTGCAAATATATATTTCAGGCTCTGAGCCTGCCTGAATCTTGCTTTGTCCATTTTACCCACCAGGCTTTGCGTGTTTCTCTGTTCCTGGTTGTAAGTGGCCATCCCAGATGGCTACACTGCGTCCTCTTGGTCCTCAACGCGAAGCGTGAAGGATCACACTGCTGGATCTCCTCCTGTTCTCTGACATGCCGGGAACCCTCAATCAAGGACAGGTTCTACTCTACTCTGTCCTATGGGTCAAAAACGTTTACCAAAATTTCCCTAATACAACACATCTCTACAAATTCCTAAGGGGGCATTTAACATTCAAACCTATATTCCATTCTCCTTACACAAAAAGGAGGACCTCTAACTGTCTCTAACTAGACTACACTCATGCTACTATTTAACAATCAAAGAACTTATCTTACAATACAAAAAATATAACCGATAGCAGCATCACATTTCTACTTATCAAATGTCGATGTACAAAGAAGTAACTTGATTAAAGAACAACAACTGTGGAATTTATTAGGGAGGAAGGGTTCAGAAAGAGTGTGGGGTTTGCTGGAGTCCGAGGAAAGGGGCTCTAAATGTGTATACTGGAGGGCAGGAGGCTCTCCTTCTCCATTTCCGAAGTCTGATTGTCTGGATGACACTGCACAATATAACTATGACCAGTAGGGCTTCTACTGTGTATGACAAGGAGTACCATTTAATGAGATTCTCACACAATGTGGGGGTATCAGTGGCTGGGTCTATGTGTGGTGTAGTGTCCAGGCTGGAGGTGTTGTGTTGGGTAGTCGTGTTGGGGGCCTGTGTGGTGAGGGAGGTAGGGCGCGCAACTGTACAGTTCCAGCGACAATCAAGATGCAGATCATCAGGTTCGTCTTCATTTTGTTCAGGCTTTTCTCCGTCTTTAAGTATCTTTGTATCTTCCTCGGGGTACAAGCATAATATCTGTTATTATCTTGTTGCCTAATATCTCGTTTGTCTGTCTGTTTCTCCTTAGCATCAATTTCCCATTTAGAATCGTCACCATATGTGACTCCCTCATTTTAATTTTTAAATAGCCATTTGAGAGACAAGACATCCGAAGAAAAAAATTCTGTCACAGTGCGAGCACTCTCGCAGCCTGTGTTTGATGGGCTGAGTGGGCGGACAATGTCTCTGCCCTCTGCAAACTTCTTTTTCCAACCAAGTGATTCTGACATGTAACTAGTAGGTGGGGGGATAACAACCGAAGGGTCGCCGGAAAGGGGCAAAAGTTGTGGCAAAGTGCAATTTTTAAACCGCAGACATGAAAAAGAACAGCAAAAGAGTTTTGAAAACAATTCTCCAAATGGGTTGCGTATGATCCGCGGCAGGGCAAGAATGGGTGGAATCCCCGGGTAGGGTGGTGACCAGTGCCGTTGCTCCACTACCCGAGCTTGGCTGACCAAATGTATAGGGGGTCCTCAGGCAGGGCGGGGATAAGTGCCGTTACTTCACTGCCTGAGTGACCTTCCAAGAGCGGTACGAATTTGGAAATATACGGGCTCCAACAAACTTGTTTCCTTAACTGCCATGTGGCGTCAGAAGAGTAGGTATGACTGTATCAAGAAATTATCCATGAGGCTGACACACAAACTCGTACAAGAGAGAACGTACAACATTTAAAACAAAGAGGAAAAGCGGGCAGGTTCCATCAGAGTATAGGTCACCGCAAATCTCAATCAGTTCCTGACTCTCATCATCTGGACACCTCAAGGTTCCATTACAAAAAGGGTCTCAAAGGGGTTACTATGGTGGGAGTCAGACTCGGAGTCATCACCGTCCCCCGGGTGCCAAACTCGTGCCTGGAGTTTCTGTGCTAATGTGGTGTGTGCCGATGTGGGGTCCATGTCGTCATTCCGTGTCAGACGACAGGAATTATCACGGTGCCAGTGTTTCATGTTCCATAGGGCGGTTGGGGCAAGGGTCGTGTCGCTATCGTCAGGTGGTGGGTCAGGTTCCGGTGAGGGCAAATAAATCATCTCAAAGGGGCTGATCATATCATGGTCGGTGTCTCTGGGGCTGTAGTGACTGGGGCCTGGTCAATGTGTCCATTGTTCGGGTCTCTCAGGGGTGTCATTTGTGCTGTCGCTGTCGCTAGCAGCCGAATCAAGCGTTAGGGTGAAATTTGATCCTGGGGGCGGGGTCAAGGTTGTGTCTGTGGACGTGCTATTGCTGCTGGGGGAGGGCGGGATTGGGTTGTCAGTGGGAGGGTCTCCGTTGTCTGCCATTGCCAATGAGAGGTGGTGCAAGTGGTTGCACTGCGTTCCATAAAACTTAAGCTGATTTACATGGAACCATCCTGACTTTCCATTCGGATACGTGATCTTATAAACTGAGGGGCTTACTTTGTCCGAGATTGAATAGGGTCCTGCAAATTTAGGGGAGAGGAATGAGCTGGGGTTGTACAAGGAGATCATGACTTGCTGTCCGACTGTATACTTTGTCGGGTTTACTGTCTTATCAAAGCAGGCCTTACTCTGCTTTCGTTTAGTGCCTAGTCGAACAGCTGCAGCGAGCTGTGCTGCTTTAATATTTTCTACCGCGCTGGACTGCCTTCTCATGGGTCAGGGCGGTGACTGTGGGGCTGGCCAAATCAAGTCCAAATAAATACTCGGCACCCTTCATGGGTCGTCCGGTCATGAGGGTATGGGGGGTATAACCTGTCGAACTTGACACCGTGTTTCGAATAAACATCAGTGCAAATGGGAGCACTGTGTCCCATGTCATGTTGTGCTGCTGCACTATTTTTCTAAGTGTGGCCTTTAGTGTCCGATCCATGCGTTCCACAATGCCGCTGGACTGCGGGTGATAGGCAATGTGGAACTTTTGCTTTATACCAAAAATGGTCATTGTCATAATATGCACGCATGCACATCATGAGGTAAAAGCAGGCAGTGCCAGACACCCAGGTGAGCCAATCAATATACAGAACAGAACACGACCAATCACAAGACGGGACACCAGAGGGGGGCATCCACCTATAAAACACACGAGGCATCAGCACCCTGCCTCTTTCCACTGGTGATAGCTATCGTGATAGTCAGGGTGTACAAATCATTCAACACCTCCGACACATGGATCAGAGCTAGCCTGGTCTAGATAGTTAGCTTTAGTTACTTAGGGTAGTAGAGAGTCAACCCACAGGCAGCTGTGTGCTTCGTTACTAGAGTTCAATAAATCTCATATCGAACCAATGCCTTTGTTTGGTGTATACTTAGTCAGTTAACTGCATCATGTGCAATCCGTGTTACCCCAGGGTGAACAACACGACAGTCATGACATTTTTCATGACCCTGCCTGTAAAGTGCGAACCTTGGTCCGACTCAATACTACGGGGGAGTCCCCATCTGGTGAAAATTTGCTCGGTTAGGATCTTTGCCGTGGCCTTGGCTGTTTTTGTTCTCGAGGGAAAGCTTCCACCCAGTCCGTAAACATGTCGATAACCACCAACACATATTTGTATCCATTTCTGCAGGGGGCAAGGGGACCAATATAGTCTAACTGTAAGTTTGTGCACGGGCCATTTACAGGGCGGGTGTGTCGTAGCTGGGCTTTCTTCGCATATCTATCCAGGTTGTTCTGTGCACAAATCAAGCAATTTTCAATGTATTGGGATACTTCGGTTTTCAAATCAGGCCACCAGCAGAGAAGTCAGAGGTGGGCAAGGGTGGATTCGATCCCTTGGTGTCCATCATGGAACTTACAAATTATTTCATTCCTGTCCTGGGTGGGAACTACATAGATGCCATCTTTTAAAATGATTCCCTCATGGATCGTTAAAGAACTTTTAAACTTTTCGTAGGGAGCTGGGAAGTTTCCTTTTAAAATTTCTTTCAATGTCTCGTCTTCCTTCTGTGCCTGGGCTAAGTCTTGGACGTTGGTCTATGAGACCTGAACTGCGTGTACTGGGGCACTCTCGGAGGGTTGCCAAAAGTGGCCATGTCATGAGCCTGCCTTCACTAGGGCGTCAGCTTTCACGTTGCCGGATGGGGAGGAACGATGTTGACTTCTTACTTTAATTATGCCATATTTTCTGCCTTTCGCTGTCTGGAGGATATGTTTGAGTAATGGGGCTGAGGGTAGAGGTTTCCCGTCGGCAGAAATAAATCCTCTAGATTTCCACAAGGGTAGGAATTCTGTTAGGCTGTTGCAGACGTACAAACTGTCTGAATATATGTCTACTGGGGTCGGGAACGAATCGGGGTGCTGGACAATGTAAGTAATGGTCGCTAACTCAGCTGCCTGCGAACCTAAGTATCCAGGCAACTTTAAAGCAATTTCTTCTAAAGCGCGTCCCTGCGCGTCCTCTACATAAATGCCACATCCTGTGATTCTTTTTCCATCAAGGACTGTGGAGGAACCATCTACATAAATTCTCAATGCTTTGTCTGTGGGCTCGGTCGTCTGTGGTCGGATGCCTGTCTTTTTCGGTACCGACTTAGGAACAAAGGGGCCTGTGCTGTGCTTAGGGGCTATGATCTCGTACTTGTGTGGGGTTCCTGCATAGTGCAAATTGTCAGCCAGAAACATGTGCGTTTTTGTCCGATTTACGGTAATGTCGCGTCCTTGTAGGAGTAGGGTCCATTGCGCTGCTCGAATTTGGCTTACTGTGCCGCCTTTTAGTCTGCCGTCCAAAAGCTGTGTCGGGGTGTGCTCGGTCAAAATGGTTACTGGGTTGAGTCCGGTTATGTACGAGAAGCACTGTACCGCCCAGAAAACTGCTAGTAGGTGCCTTTCAAAGGCTGAAAATCCCTGCTCTACTGGATCTAAAACTTGTGAGGCATAGGCTCCGGTCCGAAACGATCATGCCTTTCCTGCAGGAGTACGGCCGAAAGGGTTCGGTCGGTGATCGCTACCTCTATCGTGTATGGGGAGTGTGGATCTGCGGCCTGCAAAGCGGGGTCTGTACTCAGGGTGCGTTTCAACGCATCCACGGCATCTGTGTGTTGCCGAAGGCATTTCCATGGGGCCTGTTTCTTTAGGAGCTCGGAAAGTGGGGCTGCTTTTGTGGCGAAACCGTCTATGTGGTTTCTACAATATCCAACCAGTCCTAAAAATGACCGGAGTGCTGTAACGTTTTGGTACAAGGGCAATTTTACAATCGAGTCGATGCATTTGTGTTCTATTTCACGCTTACCATGCATGATGACCATACCTAAATATGTGACATTTTCCTGGAGGATTTGGGCTTTCTTGGGGTTAATTTTGCATCCAATTGTTGAGAGTAGTCCTAATAATTCTGAAAGAAGCGAGATGTGCTCTTCCTTGGTGTCAGTCTGTAGGAGCAAGTTGTCCACATACTGAACAAGACATTCAGGGTGGGAAAATTTAGATAAGCCATTCGCCAATTGTATGTGAAAGATAGAGGGGAAGCCTTGTGGAAGGCACGTCGATGTGTACTGCTGTCCCTGGAAAGTGAACGCGAATTTATACTGGCAGGTTTTATCCAGTGGTATGGACCAAAAGCCATTGCTAATGTCCAATGCTATGAAAAATTTTGACTGGAGTCCCTGTTTTAACATGGTCTCGGGACTCATGGCAATGGTGGGGGCTGCTAATGGAGTCACTTTGTTTAATTCCCTATAATCGATGGTCGGTCGCCATGAACCATCTGGTTTCCTTACTGACCAAATCGGGGCATTATTTGTCGATGCTACCGGTCGAATGACTCCTTGGTTTAATGAACTTTGGATTACTTTGGCTATCTCTCCCTTGGCTTGCTGGGGGAAGCCGTATTGTTTCTGGGGCTTAGGATTGGGGCCTGTAATGTTAACCACTCCTGGGATTTTGCCGCAGTCGTGCTTGTGCTGGGCAAATGATGCTTTATGTCTTTTCAAGACTTCTCTAACCGCTTTGTCTGTGGTAATGGTTTGTGGATCAAACCACTACTCTCCTACAGAGCTAATTCTGTGTGCATAGTCTCCTACTGTGAGCGTGGCGCGGGTGCGTGCTGCTCTGGCCATTTTCCATACACATCTTTTAACTGGGTCGAACAAAAGGTTGTGTGCACTCATGAAATCTATGCCCAGGATGTGTTCTGCTGCCTGGGGTAAATCTACTAAAACGACCGAGTGTTTTGTTTTAATATTACCGAGCTGTACGTCCACAGGGGCTATGATGTGTCCCTGCTGGAGGTGACCTGTAAAGCCACTAAGGGTAATGGTGTCCGTAGTGGGCCATCTCTCTCTCTGATACATGGTGGAGGAGTTTAACGTGGTTTGGGACCCTCCTGTGTCCCAAAGGAACTCTACTGGGTGTCCCCAGACTGTGCCTGCAACTACCGGTCTTCCGGACTTATCCCAAAGGGTATCGCAGACCCAAGTTGGGGAGCCCGAACACCGTCAATCGGGCCGTTTATGGCCAAATTATCTGCTTGGGCGCTAACACTGTGGATGGGTCTGGCATTGTTTCTAGGGGGGGCATTTGTGTGCTGATTCCGTTGCTGCTTCGGGGGGGGCATTGCATTCTTGGGCATAATGTCCTTCGTGTCCGCAATTATAACATTCCTGTGCTTTGGGCTGCGCGTTACTTTTGTCTTCATTTACCCATGCGGGGTCTTGGTGTGCCCTTACTGGATTCATTGTGGCATCTACTCTCTCCTGCTCTGTCTTTCTCTGTATAGACTGTTCCCAAGCTCTCGATAAGCGTTTCAGAACCCACACTTCATTGTGTGCCGGGTCTGACGGGTCGTAACTGGCACATGCCTTTTGTCCTGCCTCTGTGGCATGGGTTACTAGGGTGGGGGTCCATTTGGCCGTATCATCTGCTGATAAACGGGCATGGGCTAACTCACCGAATACCGCGGTAAAGTGGCTCCAGAGGCATCCAGCAAACGCTGTTGGATGCTCTCCCTTCTTCTGTCTACACCGGTTGAGTCCTTCTCCCGGATCTCCTCTATTATAACCAATGGCGTCTAAAATGGCTGTTTTCATCTCTTGGTGGCTACCTCCTCCTACATTTTGTGGGTCGGGAAGGGCTGAACAAACTGACGGGTCAAGACACATAACTATGAGCTTTACCTCTTCCTGCTCGTCTAAACCGTACATGAGGTCTGTTGCTTAACTAGTTCGAAAAAGTGGTGTGGGTCTGATGTGGGGTGGAAGGGCTCAATCATATCGCGGGCATCTCTTAACTGGGTGATGGTTAATGGGGTTGTATACACAAACTTGGGATGGTCTTCCGTAGTGACCCTGCGCTGCGTAGTGATGGGGTTCATTGGATTGGGTGCTGCCTGTGCAGTCGGTGATGCGGATGCCTTTCTTCGCGGGGCCTGGGGGGGCTCTATTCTGGTTCTCAGTCTCACTCACGTACCGTTGAGCCATTTCACTGAGTTCCTGCCAATCGGGGCCATCTTCCTGATCTAACTGTGGGCCAAAAGTATCTCTGAACCCATTCTGGACGGATAGCAGTGATTGAAATCTTGCAATTTGCTGCCTGCACTTGGCATGATCCACCGAACTCTGCCTCTGTTCCGTGATGGAACTGTGGAGTGCTCGGAGGGCTGCCTTCAAATCATCGCATTGTTTCCTCAATTGTTCTACCTGCTTCTCTGTTTCTTCTCTAACCAGTACCGCACGTTGTGTGTCCTGGTAGGCCTTATACTGAATCTGGAAGCTGCTGAGGTGGGCGAGACAAGATTGGTGTGCCCTCTTGACATCATCCATTTCCTTGTCCTTCGCCGCTAGCTGCTCCCGGAGCTGCACATTTAATCTCTCGCTTTCACTAATGTCTCCCTCTCTACTTTTCTCCTTCTCCTCAAGCTCTATGGAGCATCCTCACGACCTCCTCTGTGCCTCGTAATTGTGCCAAGCAGGACACGATTGCCATCGGCTTACGAACATCACTTAATCTTTTCTTGTGGATCTCGGTCAGGCTGTCCCACCAAGTCTGTCCTATGCTGCCAGGACATGTTTCCTCATTTGTGGAAAATTCTGACCATAGAGGCCATCCTTTCCCCTTTAGGTATTTCCTAATCTCTTTCTCCCATATGGGCCACTGTTCTGATCTGTTGGTTGCTGCGACCTCGGGCTCTTGTGGATGCATAAGGCGTTCTTCTTCCTTCATGGCCATCCCGACAATTATTTCTGTCTCTACCGGAAATTTGGAACAAGGGGGAATAAAGCGGTGATGCAAACACGGGTACGGCTCAAGCTATTTTCCGGTTTACGCAACTCCCAAAAGTTTCACGCAACTCCCGAAAGTTTCACGCAACAAAATCTATCGAGTTTACCTTATATCCCTTTGTTAGTACGCATGCAAATTACACACTTCCGAATTTTGGAGGTTTGATCGAAACTGGTTTCGCTTGTGGTTTCTTTTACTTTGCCAATTTGGATTCTAATTCAAACGCTTTTGTGGGTTCTCTCGGAGTGACACAGTGTTGCTCTCTTTGGTTGGCTCTGAATATGGCGGTCAATATGGTCGCCGTCCTTAATTCTAATTACGTTTGCTCTAGAGTCGCCAGATACCTTTCGATACCGCCACAAGGTTCAAAACCGAATACTGATCAAAGACTCGATACACCAGTTAGTTAGTTCAAAGTCAATGCTTATTTATTTACACACACAGTTAAATCTACTCATGCACAAATACTACAGACTAATCTATCACTACTGCTAAAGCCTATACTTAGCTTCGGGCGCCCACTCAGTCAGAGGAACAATGGCCGTTGTTCGGATCTGAGGCTGCTGGGGTCGAAGTGGTGAAGGGGAACAGTTAAGGTCGTCCGTCTGGTAGCGAGCATTGACCTTGGACTTACTTGCTTCTGGTGCAGCTGGTGGACGGGTTCTCTGCTGTGAGAGCCAAGTCCAAGAGAGATATTCTCTCTTGGGGGATCCTTCTTATACCTAAAGGGGCTTTGCACTCTTTTGAGCGGGCCTTGAACTTGGCCCCAATCAATTGGGCCGTTTCTTGATCATTCCTATTGATTTCATCCAATAAAGGGGTGGGTGCCCTGATGGCTGTGCGTGTCCAAGGTGGCCGTTGGCCTGCTTTGTTTTGGTCTCCTCTGGCGCCGGGGTGTCTGCATTAATATCGGTTACTCAAATGTTACTCTTTTGTTCCCGGAGATAGGCCATTAGTATGCTAATGGGCCTACAGTTTTGGTCTTGTCTGGGTGCTGCGGCTCCAATATACAGACCAGCTCTGAGCCTGCTTGTTTTCTCAGCATTGTCCATTTTCCCTGCAATCTTTGCAAAGTGTCCATTTTGTAATCGGGAAGTGGCCACCCCAGATGGCTACACTGGTCACTTCTGGGTCGAGTCCCGTCAGATGTCGCCAATAACTGTTGCCTTTTCTGTGGCTCTGCTCTAACTACGGCAATCAGTGGGTTTGCCCTTCTTTCTTTTATGTCTATATTCTAATGCTCAGAGTCGCCAGGTATCGAATGATACCACCACAAGGTTCAACCGGCTATCGATTAAAGAGCCAAACACCAGTTAGTTAGTTCAAGGTCAAGGGTACTTTATTTACATACACAATGGATCATGCAACATAAACACTACTAGTTAACCACACCTATCGACTAAGACAACCTGTACTTAACTTCAGGCACCTGGCTTAGGTCAGAGGAACAGTGGCCGTTGTTCGATTCTAGATCTATCGAGTCTGGAGAAGTAACTGCTGCTCAGCTCGGCTCATCCGTGTGGTAGCGGGCGTTGAACTTGAACTTGCTTCTGGTGGTGCTGCACTTGGAAATGGTCGTAGCTGGGGCGCCAGGTCCAAGAGAGGGCGAACATATGGTGGACTCTCTTCTTATACTTGTGGGTTTTCACGCTCTTTTGGCCGGTCCTTCAGTTTGGACCCCACTAATTGGGTGATCCCCGATCACTGTGTTCGATTTCTAACCAATAAATGGGCGGGTGCCTGGATGGCTGGGCGTGTCCCACCAGTCACTGACCCTGTTGTTTACACTTCCCTAGAACAGGGAGCGGTCGCTGATGTACAGATGTACCGGTCGCTCGAGTACCAGTCCTTTGTCTTGGTGAAGATGGGCCGTCAAATGCTAATCGACCCATCAAAGTGCTAATTGGTCGGAGTTTCGATACCGCCTGGACTCCTTGCTTGCAAATATACATTTCAGGCTCTGAGCCCATGGAACCTTCTGCAGCAGTGGTTTGTTGGCCTTCTCACCACTCTGTGATGTTTCTACCTGTAAGGTAGCACTCCCCTAAGACACTTTTATGACGTGGACTAATGTAGAGTCCAGAAAACTTCCAGCAATGTAGATTAAAATGTATGAATTAAAATATTTTTAAGGTCGCATAAGCCCCAGTTATGACTCAGGTGAACATACACCCTTATCACTTGATCTGGCCACACTACCTCTGAAACCTGACCTTATTCACATATACATTTGCTGCCCTCCAGTTTTTCAGCTCTGAGATTGTCATTTTTGATGTGGGACAGAATTCTCGAACACTAACATTTACTGGTTATGATATTCTGTGATATTACCATAGGCCAAATTGATTACCATTAAGAACATGTCGAAATGAAACTGTAGGAGACTTAATGGGGCAATATATACATGGACATGCTCTTGAAAATTAAATAGTTATGTCTCAGGTGTTGATCACAGAATTACATAGAATTTACAGCACAGAAAAAGGATTTGGCTCAACTGGACTAAATTGGTGTTTATGTTCCAATCAACTCATTCCTACTGGACTTCATCTCATCCTATCTGCCTAATCTCCTATTTATTTTTCTCTTATGTACTTATCTCGGTTCCCCTTAAAGGCATCGTTACTGCTTATCCCTTTTTGTTACCATCCTGACTCTTGAGGAAACACACTCGCTGACATTACTAAAGGCCGCAGTATCAATATCTATATGCAATATTTCGCCAACTGTCAGCAGGCACGTGGAATTGCACATCTGATGAGGGTCTCCGGAGAGAGGAAGTGAGTCGGTAGTGGCACTTAAGTGGCATGTGAATATTGTTGTTGTATGCTGTTACGATCCCTTTTCTAATCTGATAATGTACAGTCAAAAGAACCAGGCGCTATAAGATATCACTTCTTATGCTTTTGCACTTCAGACCGCGCAGTTTGTTTAGGTTTCACTGGAGGGGTGAAAATATATTACCGTAAATACTTAATTCACATTATGGAATTGTTAAGCCTGATACTAAAATAAGTTTCAAAGGTACACTTTGTTCTTCCTTTCCTTCGTTTGTGGAATGACAAAGATTCCATGGTGGTAATTTCTATGGTATAAATTGTGCTCTGATCCAATCTACTTTTGAAAACACAATTTATGGACTTCCGGTTGCGGCTATGCGGAGCTAAGTCGCACGTTCGGCAGCTCCCGCTTGGAATGGACTTTTGGGCTCTTTTCAGGGCCCCCAACGGCATTTCTTCGACATTTCCCGATGTGGGAAGAGGACTGCAACATTCCCCCAACAGTGTATGGCTTGGACCAGGAGCGGGACACTAAAAAAGTGGTGGTGAAGCCAAAGAAAGTGCGAGGGCAGAAGAGCAAGATGGCAGCGGGCGGGGATCAGGCAGCGTGAAAGCAGTGGGCGCAGGAGCAGCAAGAGGTTAGCCAGCGCTGCTTCAGGGACCTCAAAGCTGACCTGCTGGAGCCGATGAAGGCTTCTATTGATAAGTTGCTGAAGACCCAGACGGCCCAGGGGGTGGCGATCCGTGAGGTTCGAAAAAAGATCTCAGATAACGAGGACGAGATCTTGGGCCTAGCGGTAAAGGTGGAGGCACACGAGGAGCTCCACAAGAAATGGCAGCAACGGTTTAAGGAGATGGGGAATCGGCCGAGGCGGAAGAATCCGCGGATCCTGGGCCTCCCGGAGGGGCTGGAGGGGTCGGACGTGGGGGCCTATGTGGTCACCATGTTAAACTCGCTGATGGGAGCGGGGTCTTTCCATAGAACAGAGAACATAGAACATTACAGCGCAGTACAGGCCCTTCGGCCCTCGATGTTGCGCCGACCAGTGAAACCACTCTAAAGCCCATCTACATTATTCCCTTATCATCCATATGTCTATCCAATGACCATTTGAATGCCCTTTGTGTTGGCGGGTCCACTACTGTTGCAGGCAGGGCATTCCACGCCCTTACTAATCTCTGAGTAAAGAAGCTACCCCTGACATCTGTCCTATATTTATCTCCCCTCAATTTAAAGCTATGTCCCCTCGTGCTAGACATCATCATCCAAGGAAAAAGGCTCTCATTGTCCACCCTATCTAATCCTCTGATCATCTTGTATGCCTCAAGTAAGTCACCTCTTAACCTTCTTCTCTCTAACGAAAACAGCCTCAAGTCCCTCGGCCTTTCCTCATAAGATCTTCCCTCCAAACCAGGCAACAGTCTGGTAAATCTCCTCTGCACCCTTTCCAATGCTTCCACATCCTTCCTATAATGCGGCAACCAGAATTGCACGCAATACTCCAAATGCGGCCGCACCAGAGTTTTGTACAGCTGCAACATGACCTTATGGCTCCGAAACTCAATCCCTCTACCAATAAAAGCTAACACACCATACGCCTTCTTAACAACACTCTCAACCTGGGTGGCAACTTTCAGGGATCTATGTACATGGACACAGAGATCTTTCTGCTCATCCACACTGCCAAGAATCTTACCATTAGCCCGGTACTCTGTCTTCCTGTTATTCCCACCAAAATTAATCACCTCACACTTTTCTGCATTAAACTCCATATACCACCTCTCAGCCCAGTGCTGCAGCTTATCTATGTCCCTCTGTAACTTGTAACATCCTTCCGCACTGTCCACAACTCCACCGACTTTAGTGTCATCTGCAAATTTACTCACCCATCCTTCTACGCCCTCCTCCAGGTCATTTATAAAAATGACAAACAGCAGTGGCCCCAAAACAGATCCTTGTGGTACACCACTAGTAACTGGACTCCAGTCTGAACATTTCCCATCAACCACCCACCTTTGTCTTCTTCCAGCTAGCCAATTTCTGATCCAAACTGCAAAATCACCCTGAATCCCATGCCTCCGTATTTTCTGCAGTAGCCTACCGTGGGGAACCTTATCAAATGCTTTACTGAAATCCATATACACCACATCAACTGTTTTACCTTCATCCACCTGTTTGGTCACCTTCTCAAAGAACTCAATAAGGTTTGTGAGGCACGACCTACCCTTCACAAAGCCGTGTTGACTATCTCTAATCAAATTATTCCTTTCCAGATGATTATACATCCTATCTCTTATAAACCTTTCCAAGATTTTGCCCACAACAGAAGTAAGGCTCACTGGTCTATAGTTACCGGGGTTGTCTCTACTTCCCTTCTTGAACAAGGGGACAACATTTGCGATCCTCCAGTCTTCTGGCACTATTCCTGTAGACAAAGATGACTTAAAGATCAAAGACAAAGGCTCAGCAATCTCCTCCCTAGCTTCCCAGAGAATCCTCGGATAAATCCCATCCGGCCCAGGGGACTTATCTATCACCTCCTCCTTATGAACCTCAAGCCCTTCTAGTCTAGTAGCCTGAATCTCAGTATTCTCCTCGACAACACTATCTTTTTCCTGTATGAATACTGACGAAAAATATTCATTTAGCACCTCTCCTATCTCCTCGGACTCCACGCACAACTTCCCGCTCTTGTCTTTGACTTGCCCTACTCTTACCCAAGTCATTCTTTTATTCCTGACATATCTATAGAAAGCTTTAGAGTTATCCTTGATCCTACCTGCCAAAGACTTCCCCTCCTGGCTCTTCTTAGCTCTCTCTTTAGGTCCTTCCTAGCTAACTTGTAACTCTCAAGCGCCCTAACTGAACCTTCATGTCTCATCTTTACATAAGCCTCCTTCTTCCTCTTGACAAGTGTTTTGACTGCTTTAGTAAACCACGGTTCCTTTGCTCGACCACTTCCTCCCTGCCTGACAGGTACATACTTATCAAGGACACGCAATAGCTGTCCCTTGAACAAGTTCCACATTTCCATTGTGCCCATCCCCTGCAGTTTTCCTCTCCATCCGATGCATCCTAAGTCTTGCCTCATCGCATCATAATTGCCTTTCCCCCAGATATAACTCTTGCCCTGCGGTATATACCTATCCCTTCCCATCACTAAAGTAAATGGAATCGAATTCTGGTCACCATCACCAAAGGGCTCACCTACCTCCAAATCTAACACCTGTCCTGGTTCATTACCCAGTACCAAATCCAAAATGGCCTTGCCTCTCGTTGGCCTATTTACATACTGTGTCAGGAAACCCTCCTGCACACATTGGACAAAAACAGACCCATCTAAAGTACTCGAACTATAACGTTTCCAGTCAATATTTGGAAAATTAAAGTCCCCCATAACAACTACCATGTTGCTTTCGCTCCTATCCAGAATCATCTTTGCAATCCTTTCCTCTACATCTCTGGAACTTTTCGGAGACCTATAGACAACCCCTAACAGGGTGACCTCTCCTTTCCTGTTTGTAACCTCAGCCCATACTACCTCAGTCGACGAGTCCTCATCAAACGTCCTTTCTGCCACCGTAATACTGTCCTTGACTAACAATGCCACCCCTCCACCTCTTTTACAACCTCCCTGAGCTTACTGAAATATCTAAACCCCGGCACCCCGGCACCTGCAACAACCATTCCTGTCCCTGCTCTATCCATGTCTCCGAAATGGCCACAACATCGAAGTCCCATGTACCAACCCATGCCGCAAGTTCACCCACCTTATTCCGGATGCTCCAGGCATTGAAGAAGATACACTTTAAACCACCTTCCTGCCTGCCGGTACACTCCTGCAACTTTGAAACCTTACTCATGACCTCACTACTCTCAACCTCCTGTATATTGGAGCTACAATTCAGATTTCCAAGCCCCTGCTGAACTAGTTTAAACCCTCCCGAAGAGCATTAGCAAATTTCCCCCCCAGGATATTGGTACCCCTCTGGTCCAGGTGTAGATTATCCCGTTTGTAGAGGTCCCACCGCCCCCAGAATGAGCCCCAATTATCCAGAAATCTGAAACCCTCCCTCCTGCACCATCCCTGTAGCCACGTGTTCAACTCCTCTCTCTCCCTATTCCTCGTCTCGCTAGCACGTGGCATGGGTAACAACCCAGAGATAATAACTCTGTTTGTCCTAGATCTAAGTTTTCACCCTAGCTCCCTGAATTCTTGCTTTACATCCCTATCCCTTTTCCTACCTATGTCGTTGGTACCTATGTGGACCACGACTTGGGGCTGCTCCCCCTCCCCCTTAAGGATCCCGAAAACACGATCCGAGACATCACGGACCCTGGCACCTGGGAGGCAACACATCAACCGCGAGTCTCTCTCGTTCCCACAAAATCTCCAATCTATCCCCCCAACTATGGAGTCTCCAATGACTAATGCTCTGCTCCTCTCCCCCCTGCCCTTCTGAGCAACAGGGACAGACTCTGTGCCAGAGACCTGTACCCCATGGCTTAACCCTGGTAAGTCCTCCCCCCAACAATATCCAAAGCGGTATACGTGTTACTAAGGGGAACGACCACAGGGGATCCCTGTACTGACTGCTTCCTCCCAGCCCCTCTCACCGTCACCTATCTATCTTTATTCTTCGGAGTAACTACATCCCTGAAGCTTCTATCTATGACCTCCTCTGCCTCCCGAATGATCCAAAGTTCATCCAGCTCCAGCTCCAGTTCCCTAATGCGGTTTCTGAGGAGCTGGAGATGGGTGCACTTCCCACAGATGAAATCAGCAGGGACACGGACGGCGTCCCTCACCTCAAACATTCTGCAGGATGAACATTGCACTACCTTCCCTGCCATCCCCTCCAGATAAAAAAAGAAAAATAAAGAAAGAGCTTACCTGTTATTCACTCCTCTTCTCAGCAAGCACTCACTCAGCAACCGCTGCGCCCCACACGATAACACCTGAGGGAAAATAAATGAAAAACTACTTACCAGTCACCAGCCAATCTCTTACCTGCAGGCTGTGACGTCACGGTTCAACTTCTTTCTACTTCTACCTGCCCTCGAGCCTTCCTCTTGATCTTTACAGCGGTTTTTTTTTTTTGGTCAGAGGAGGGGGTAGGGAGGGAAACACTGAAGAAGTGTTTCGGGTCTAAGTGTCACTTGACAACAACTCTTCCTCAAACCACCTTCAAGTTAGAGTGACCGCACTGGACGTCTGCAAATTTTCCCCGCAACAGTCAATCAGCAGCTCCACTCGACTGCCCTCTGCTGGATGCTTGGCTTCACTTGAACAGCTAGGGTCTCTTGCGCAGGTACACCTTCAAGTTAGAGTGACCGCACCGGACGTATGCAAATTTTCCCCGCAACAGTCAATCAGCAGCTCCACTCGACTGCCCTCTGCTGGAGGCCCCTGGAGCTGGAAGGGGCCCATAGTGTGCTGGCGAGGAGGCCCAAGGCTAATGAGCCGCCGCGGGCGGTGTTGGTGCGGTTTCATTAATTCGCTGATCGGGAGTGCGGACTCAGGTGGGCCAAGAAAGAGAGGAGCAGCAGGTGGGAGAATGCGGTGGTTCGAATATATCAGGACTGGAGCGCGGAGGTGGCGAAGAAGAGGGCCGGGTACAACCGGGCGAAGGCGGTGCTGCACAGGAAGGGGGTGACGTTTGGCATGCTGCAGCCAGCGCGACTGTGGGTTACCTACAAGGACCGGCAACATTATTTTTGAGTCCCCGGAGGAGGCATGGGCCTTTGTTCAGGCTGAGAATCTGGACACAAACTGAGGGTCGGGATGGGGGGTCGGGCGTGGGGCTGGTTGGGGATTGTTGTTGTTGTGTTACATTTTGAGGGGGGGGGTTCTTTGTTCTTGTTCAGTTTTTGTTCGGTGTGGGAGGTTAGGATGGGTTGGGCACTGCTTTGGTTGGGTCTGTCGGGTGGGCTCTTGGAGGGGGGGCAAGTAAACGGAGTAAGGGGCGGATGGCCAGTAGGGGGGATGGGGCCGTGCGGGGGAGGGGGAGGCACGACTCGGGGGCCTCTAAAAGGAGCTGTGACAGAGGAGGCGGGGCCGGGCAGGTGGAAAACGCGTGCTTTTTCCCGTGCTGAAGGCTGGAGGGGGCGGGGCCGGGGCAGGGAAGCGCGTGTTTTTTCCCACACTTGGGATGGAAGGGGGAGGCGAGAACTTGCTGGTCGGTAATGAAGGGGGAGGGGAAGTCATACAATGGGAGGAGTCGAAGGAGAGGCGGGAGCGGCCGGGGTCAGCAGGAGTCAGCTGACTTGCGGGAGTGCAATGGGGGGAGCAATGCAGCTAGGAGGGGTCCTAGCTGGGAGTTGGGGGGGGGGGTTGGGGCGGGCGGTGGGGGGGGGGGGGGCGGAACCGGGTTGCTGCTGGTATGGTCAAGGGGGAGCTGGAGCGAGTAGAGGGTGTTGGGACGGGGGTCTGCCGCCGTGTGGTATGGGCCGGGTGTGGGGCGCAGGCGCGTGGTTGGCCGAGGAGGGGTTACGGCTTATCGGCGGGGGAGGGGGCGGGTAGCCCCCTGATCCGGCTGATAACCTGGAACGTAAGGGGGCTGAACGGGCCGGTTAAGCGGGCCCGGGTGTTCACACACCTGAAGGGGCTGAAGGCAGATGTGGTCATGCTCCAGGAGACACATCTGAAGGTGGCAGACCAGGTAAGATTGAGGAAGGGGTGGGTCGGCCAGGTGTTTCATTCGGGGCTGGATGCCAAAAATTGGGGGGTGGCGATCTTGGTGGGAAAGAGGGTGTCATTCGAGGCGTTGAGCATTGTGACAGACAATGGCAGCAGGTACGTAATGGTAAGTGGTAAGCTGCAAGGGGAGAGGGTGGTGCTGGTCAACGTGTACGATTCGAACTGGGACGATGCGGGTTTTATGCGGCGCATGTTGGGTCGGATCCCGGACTTGGCAGTGGGGGGCCTGATAATGGGGGGGGGACTTTAACACAGTGTTGGATCCGGCACTGGATTGCTCCAGGTCTAGGACTGGTAGGAGGCCGGCGGTGGCTAAAGTGCTGAGGGGGTTTATGGACCAGATGGGAGGGGTGGACCCTTGGAGATTTGCAAGGCCGGGGGCTAGGGAATTTTCATTCATCTCCACGTTCATAAGGCCTATTCCCGGATCAACTTTTTTGTTATGAGCAGGGCGCTGATTGCGAAAGTAGAGGATACCGAGTACTCGGCGATTGCCATTTTGGATTACGCGCCGCATTGCGTAGACCTAGAGCTGGGGGAGGAGAGGGACCAGCGCCCGTTGTGGCGCCTGGAGGTGGGGCTGTTGGCGGACGAGGAGGTGAGCAAGGGGTCCAAAGAAGCATAGAGTGATACCTGGAGGCCAGTGATAACAGGGAGGTCCGCGTGGGGATGGTCTGGGAGGCGTTGAAGGCGGTGGTTAAGGTAGAGCTGATCTCCATTAGGGCCCACAAGGAGAGGAGAGAGCAGAGGAAGAGGGAGAGGCTGGTGGGGGAGATGGTGAGGGTAGACAGGAGGTATGCGGAGGTGCCGGAGGAGGGACTGTTGAGGGAGAGGCGTAGCCTCCAGGCCGAATTCAACCTGTTGACCACCGGGAAGGCGGAGGCGCGGTGGGGAAAGGCCCAGGGGGCGATTTATGAATCTGGGGAAAAGGCAAGTCGGATGCTGGCGCATCAGCTTCGGAAGCGGGATGCAGCTAGGGAGATTGGGGGAATTAAGGATATGTGGGGGGCGGGGGGGGGGAGTGTGGTGCGGAGTGGGGTTGGCATCAATGGGGTCTTCAGGGACTTTTATGAGGAACTGTATCGGTCCGAGCCCCCACAGGAGGAGAGAGGGATGGGCCGCTTTCTGAACCAACTGAAGTTCCCAAAGGTGGAGGAGGGACTGGTGGCGGGATTAGGGGCCCCGATTGGGTTGGAGGAGCTGGCCTAAGGGATAGGGAGCATTTGGCAGGGATGGCACCGGGGCCGTTCAAATTTTACAAAAAATATGTGGACCTGTTGGACCCGTTGCTGGTTAGGACCTTCAATGAGGCAAGGGAGGGGGGGGCGTTGCCCCCGACGATGTCCCGGGCACTGATCTCCTTGATCCTGAAGCGGGACAAGGATATCCTGCAGTGTGGGTCTTACAGGCCGATTTCATTGTTAAATGTAGATGCCAAGGTGCTGGCGAAGGTCTTAGCCACGAGAATTGAGGATTGTGTGCTGCAGGTCATCCACAAAGACCAGACGGGGTTCGTGAAGGGGAGGCAGTTGACCCGAATGTACGGAGGCTCCTGAACGTTATTATGATGCCAGCAAGGGAGGGGGAGGCGGAGATAGGGGCTGTTTAGCACAGGCTTTGAAAGCAGACCAAGGCAGGCCAGCAGCACGGTTCAATTCCCGTAAAAGCCTCCCCGAACAGGCGCCGGAATGTGGCGACTAGGGGCTTCTCACAGTAACTTCATTTGAAGCTTACTTCTGACAATAAGCGATTTTCATTTCAGATAGTGGCGGCGATGGACGCTGAGAAGGCCTTCGATAGGGTAGAGTGGGGGTACTTGTGGGAGGTGCTGAAGAGGTTTGGGTTTGGGGACGGGTTCGTCAGGTGGGTTAGGTTGTTGTACGAGGTCCCGATGGCGACTGTGGCCACGAACAAGAGGAGGTCTGAGTACTTTTGGTTGCATCGAGGGATGAGGCAGGGGTATCCCTTGTCCCCCCTGCTCTTCGAGCTGGCGATTGAACCCCTGGCTATGGCACTGAGGGAGTCGAGGAACAGGAGGGGGCTGGTGCAGGGTGGGGAGGAGCATAGGGTGTCGCTCTATGCGGACGACTTGCTGCTATATGTGGCGGACACGGTGGGGGGAATGCCGGAGGTAATGAGGATCCTCAGGGAGTTCGGGAATTTCTCAGGGTACAAGCTCAACATGGGGAAGAGCGAGTTGTTTCTGGTTCACCCAGGGGACCAGGAGAGGGGGATTGGCGAGCTCCCACTAAAAAGGGCGGAGAGAAGCTTCAGGTATTTGGGGGTTCAGGTGGCCAAGAGCTGGGGGGCCCTTCATAGACTTAATTTCACGAGGCTGGTGGAGCAAATGGAGGAGGAGTTTAAGAGGTGGGACGCGTTGCCGCTGTCCCTGGCGGGTAGGGTGCAGTCAGTCAAGAGGACGGTGCTCCCAAGGTTTTTGTTCCTGTTCCCGTGCCTCCCCATTCTTATCCCGAAGGTCTTTTTTAGGCGGGTCAACAGGAGCATAACGGGGTTTGTGTGGGCGCGAGGGACTCCGAGGGTGAGAAGGGTGTTCCTGGAGCTGAGTCGGGATGGGGGGGCTGGCGCTGCCCAACCTCTGTGGGTACTACTGGGCCGCCAATGCGGCGATGGTGCGCAAGTGGGTGATGGAGGGGGAGGGGCGGCATGGAAGAGGCTGGAGACGGCGTATTGTGAGGGTACGAGTCTGGAGGCGCTGGCAACGGCACCGCTGCCGCTCCCTCCAAGGAGGTATACCACGAGCCCGGTGGTGGCAGCTGCCCTCAAAATTTGGGGGCAATGGAGGCGACACAGGGGGGGAAGTGGGGGCCTCGGTGTGGACCCCGATACGGGGGAACCACCGGCTTGTCCCAGGGAGAATAGATGTAGGGTTTTCGGGGTGGCACAGGGCAGGGATAAGAAGGTTGGGGGACCTTTGTGGATGGGAAGTTGGCGAGCCTGGAGGAGAAGTACGGGCAACGCCTTTAGGTATCTACAGCTAAGGGCGTTTGCCAGGCGGCAAGTGGTGGAATTCCCGCTGCTGCTGCCATGCACGGTACAGGACAGGGTGCTCTCGGGGGCGTGGGTTGGAGAGGAGAAGATCTCGGCAACATACCAGGTGATGCAGGAGGAGGAGGAGGCCTCGATGGAGGTGCTGAAAGGTAAGTGGGAGGAGGAGTTGGCGGAGGAGATCGAGGAGGGGATGTGGGCAGATGCCCTAGGGAGGGTGAACTCTTCCTCTTCGTGCGCGAGGCTCAGCCTCATACAGTTTAAGGTGCTGCACAGGGCACACATGACCGGGACAAGGATCTGCTGTTTTTTGGGGGGTGAGGACAGGTGTGTTAGGTGTTCAGGGAGCCCAGCAAACCACACCCATATGTTCTGGGGATGCCCAGCGCTGGAGGAATTTTGGAAGGGCGTGGCGAGGACGGTGTCGAGGGTGGTAGGATCCAGGGTCAAACCGGGCTGGGGGCTTGCAATATTTGGGGTTGCAGAGGAGCTGGGAGTGCAGGAGGCGAAAGAGGCTGGCCTTCTGGCCTTTGCGTCCCTGGTAGCCCGGCAAAGGATTCTTCTTCAGTGGAAGGATGCGAGGCCCCCAAGCGTGGAATCCTGGATCAACGATATGGCGGGGTTTATTAAATTGGAGAGGGTGAAATTTGCCTTAAGGGGATCGGTGCAAGGGTTCTTCAGGCGGTGGCAACCGTTCTTGGACTTCCTGGCAGAACGGTAGACAATGGTCAGCAGCAGCAGCAACCCGGGGGGGTGGGGGAGGGTTCTATTTTATTTTTGTTTGTCTATACTGGGGGATCTGAGGGGGTGTATATATTTGCTATGTTTGCTATGTATTTCGGCGGGTGTTAATATATTATTTATGTATCGGGGGGAGGGGGCACTGGGTTGTTTTGTTTTGTATTTAATTCTATTGGATTCCTTTTACATTTTGTTGTTGATATTTTGTGAAAACTTTCATAAAAATTATGTAAAAAAAAGAAAACACAATTTATATTTGCTAAAAACTTAAAGACATTTTATGTGGAACATAAAACTGCACTTTCTATGTGGGGTGTTTCAATTAAATTTACTCAATTTCTATTAAATCAGCTGATCCACAGAAGGAGGGGACACTGGTTTTGAATAAGGGACCTCATATTTAAGATGGAGATTAAGAAAAATGTCTTCTCTCGAAGTGATGGCCATCTTTAGAATGCTCTTCCCCAGAGAGTAGTGGAGGCTCAGTCACTGAATATATTCAAGGCTGAGTTGATATTTGATCGATAGAGGAGTCAAAGATTATTGGAGGTGGGGTGAGCAGTGGTTAGGGGGGCAGGAAATTAGAATTGAGCCCACAGTCTCATCAACCATGCTCTTATTGAAAGACAGAGAGGGCTGAATAGCCGACTCCCATCCCTGTTTTTTCTGACTGTTTGTTTGTAGATACAATCAAACAATCAACACATTCTGAATCCCACTTCAAGTCCGCATTGAGTTGAGTTGAGAAACTTGTTTCGCTGACTTCCAGATTGCTTTGAAAGAATGCACTCCACATCCTAAGACACCACAGAACTATGTTACAGAACACAGAGCTTAGTTATTCACTTTCCACCCCAGTATGTTGCCAAATGAAAGTCAGATAAAATCAAAAATTGGATGAAATTCAACTTTCATTCAACAACATTGGTGCAACCCTGGATTCAGATGTTGCTACTTATGCCTTAAAAGCAGAATAAACTGGTGCGCCCTGTGAAACCTGTTGCATCCAGCCTGGTTTGTCGGTCCAAATTCAATTCATTCTTTTTGTTTCACTTTGCTTTATCTATTCATTCACAGGTTGTGGCTGTGGCTTGCAAAGCCAGCATCATTCCCCATTGTTAATTACCCTTGAGAAGATGGTGGTAACAACTGAGTGGCTTTGCCATTTCAGAGAGTAATTAGGACTTGACCACATTGTAGTCTTATAAAGGCCAGACAGCAAGCTTCCTGCCCTGAGGAACATGAGTGAACCAATTGTTTTTGTCTGACATTTAAACATAGAAAATAGGAGCAGGAGGAGGCCGCTCATTATGATCATGGCTGATCATCAGTCGTCTAATCCTGCTTTCCCTCCATATCCTTTGATCCCCTTCACCTCAAGAGGTATATCTAACAGCTTCTTGAAAATATACTGGCTTCAATTACCTCCTGTGTAACGAATTCCATGGGCTCACCACTCTCTGTGTGAAGAAATTTCTCCTCATCTCTGTCTTAAATGGTCTACCCTGTGTCCTCAGTCTGTGACCCCTGGTTCTGGACACACCCACCATTGGGAACATCCTTTCTGCATCTACCCTGCCTAGCCCTGTTAGAATTTTATAGGTTTCTATGAGATCCCCCCTTACTCTTCTGAATTCCAGGGAATACAATCCCAACCAATTCAATCTCTCCTCATACGTCCGCCCCGCCATCCCAAGAATCAGTCTGGTAAAACTTCACTGCGCTCCCTCGAGAGCAAGAACATTCTTCCTCGGATAAGGAGACTAAAACTGCAACTAATATTCCATGTCTGGCCTCAGCAAGGCCCTGAATAATTGCAGTAAGACGTCCTTGCTCCTGTACTCGAATCTTCTTGCAATGAAGGCCAACATACCATTTGTCTTTAGCGCCTGCTGTACCTGCATGTTTACCTTCAGTGACTGGTGTATGAGGGCACCCAGGTCTCATTGCACATCCCCCTCTCCTAATTTATGGCCACTCAGATTATAGTCTGTTATCCAGTAGTTTTCATAGTCACCATTACTGGGCACTAGAATTTACTCCAGATTTACTTAACTAACTGAATTTAAATTCCTCAACTGTCATGATAAGATTTAAATTAAATTCTCTGGATTATTAGTCCATGCTTCTGGGTTACTAATTTAGTAATTTAATCGCTATGCTACAGTACCCAATACATCGTTTGATATACTCACGCCCAGCATTTGCTGGTCGTAAGTGCAACCTCTGATATGCATGTACTCACGTATGTTTTTAAAATGTATTACTTTCAATGGAATTACCTCAGAGAGTTAGCATTAAAACCGAAACTCCAAAAGTCGGTTCTTCCTGCTAAAGCAAGGAAAAAATTCATGACAGATGGCAATGTATTTTCAGATCGGTATGCTCGCCTTATCTGTAATTTGTATGTTTATTCGTTGGATATTTATTCCTATTTGTAGTTATGAAAATGTTTCCTGCAAGAAAATGAAGTCTAAAGATACATCAAAGTGTGTTTATAGGAACATAGGTTTCTAAACATGTTTCAGATGAGAGTTAAGCCCACCTATGCTCTGAGGTGAATGCGAAAGGCCTCAAGGCACCATTTTGAAAAAGATCAGGGCGCAATTATATGGCCCAGCTGCGCCTGAAAAGCAGCTTGCCATGGCGTAGCATGGCCGATAGAAGCCAGGAAACCCTGTTCCCGGGATCTATCCAGTTTGCACCGCCATTGCGAGATCGCGTGAGATGTTGCGATGTAAATCCCACCCATTTTGGCCAGGATCGCTTTTTAGCAAATCTGTATATTAGAGCGAGACAGCTAGTCTTACTTTAATGTGCAGATTCCAGAGGTATACGAGGCGTGCGATCTGTCTCCTTCGCCTCGGAGATCTCGGGCGAATGCTGTTCAGTCCTGGTCTCCACAAATGGGGAGCAGATGGAATGGCACCCTTGGGGGTCTCCCAGTGTGCCAAGCTGGTATTTTTTGCATGGTGGCAATCGGGCTGGGGATGTCCTGCTTGGGTGGGGGTGGGGGGTGGGGGTGCGCGCGCGCGGGGGTACGCTCCCATAATGTATTGGACGAGAGGAGTTAGCGGTTGCGTTGAGGGCTTCGGGGATTGGGACCCCATTTAAAAATGGGGTCCCGATCACTTGCTACACTGAGGGGTCCCGGCGAGCAGAGCTCCTTAGTGCACAAAATGGAGCTACGAACATAGAACATACAGTGCACAAGGAGGCCATTCGGCCCATTGAGTCTGCACCGACCCACTTAAGCCCTCACTTCCAACCTTTCCCCGTAACCCAACAACACCTCCTAACCTTTTTGGTCACAAAGGGCAATTTATCATGGCCAATCCACCTAACCTGCACGTCTTTGGACTGTGGGAGGAAACCCTCCCACAGTCCAAACATAGAACATACAGTGCACAAGGAGGCCATTTGGCCCCTTGAGTCTGCACCGACCCACTTAAGCCCTCACTTCCAACCTTTCCCTGTAACCCAACAACACCTCCTAACCTTTTTGGTCACTAAGGGCAATTTAGCATGGTCAGTCCACCTAACCTGCACATCTTTGGACTGTGGGAGGAAACCGGAGCACCCGGAGAAAACCCACGCAGACACGGGGAGAACGTGCAGACTCCATACAGAGAATGACCCAGCGGGTAATCGAACCTGGGAACACTGCCGCTGTGAAGCCACAGTGGTATCCACTTGTGCTACCGTGCTGCCCACAAATGGTTCCCCGTTGAGGCCCCCTAACTAATGCCAGAGCTATTTTACAGGGCTGTGTTTCTCAGCACTGCGAGCAGCAGGAAACACGCACTAAACGCGCTTGCTATGGGACTTTGCTCCCATTTCAAAAAATCGTGCCCCGGAGAATTAGCCCTAATATCCAATATTTGCGACATTAACACCACTGAATTCTGCTTATTATGACACTACTATTTGTGGGACCTTGCTGTGTACTAATCAGCTGCTGTGTTTCTGGCATTACAACTTGGGCTACAATCCCAAAACAAGCACATTCCTCTGTCTCATGTTTTGGCACAATCTGAGGCTGCGAAAGGTGATATATAAGTGCAAGTCTTTCTTTTTATTCAGCATGCTATTTTGTGATATTTATGGTAATAATATCAGAACAACGTCTACGCAAGGATATACAATTTAAAACAAAGTGTCGATAGTTGCTACTATGTCATATACGTTATTTTGCAAGGTGAGGCTCCCACAACAGAACCTCGCTGACTGGGAGCGAGGATCAGTGGATCAGATGAGGAGGTCAGTTAACATACTCGATTTTCTGGTTGTTGAAATTAATGACCGGAAAATCGGCAGCACTGTGAATCAGGCACGCTGATCTCTACACCCGATTCCCTGTTCTGTGCTACGAGCAAGTGAGATTCCAAGGCCAGAATGTTGTCTCGCACAATTGCCCCTCATTTCTTTACTCTAATGTACTCCTGTAACATGAGTATAACTGGGTACAATGGTTACACCTCACGTCCAGCACACTGTCTCGGGTTTTTCATGGAGGAAAGGACAGACCCTACAATGTGATGAGGAAGTTGGTTAAAAACTGCAGAATTGAAAGCAATAAAGTAGAGTGTGACCATCCAGTGACCATCCATCATTGATAAATGGACATAATCACTGGGTGTAATCCCCCTCTAAATATACAATAAAACCTAGAATTCCTTTTACAACAAGAGAAACTGCAGCCAATCCCATTCCTCTATCACACCTATGCTTGCTGACACAGTGGCTCCCAGTCAAGCTACATTCTGATGTTAAAATTTTCATCCTTGTTTTCAAATCACTTCATGGCCTTGCCTCTCCCTGTTTCTGTCATCTCCACAATTCTTCACAAGCACTTTCGCAGGTTAATTCCACGAATGCGAGGCCTTTATATAAAGCTCAGGAGAACTGGGGGTGGTGGTGGTGAATTGAGGGCGCCAAACGCCAGGGCGCAGAGGGCGTCCACACTGAACAGCGGACCTAAAAGAACGGCTTTAAAAACCAACCCGACAGTTCCACTTTTTTAGAGCGGGTTTTTCAGGTCAGTCTCTCCGACAATTGCTGCGGTGAGAACTGCAGCTGCTTCCGACCTACGGGCAGATTTGAAGGTTTGATTTGTTTTTGAAAGGCCCATCAGTAAACCACAATGCTGCCCACAGGTTGGGCAGAAAAAGTATAATTCATTTTCGCAGCAACTGTTAGGATTGTACTCTCGATTAAATATCCAGTAGTATGTCCCTGTCATCATTTTAGAATTAATTGGAAGCAATGTGGGAGGGAGGGGTGGGGTTTGTGGGACTGGGAGGCAGGTTGGGAGGGTGGTATTGAGAAATTTGGTCAGGGGGGGAGTTTGGGATCGGAGTGTGGTGGTGTGAGGAGGTGGTTGCGGGGTGGCGGAATAGGGCGGGGTGTGAGACAGGTGAATAAAGTGGGGTGAGGGGATGGTAGGGTGAGTTGGGGTGACGGGATGGAGGGGTGAGGGGTGGGGTAGGGTGAGCTGCGGTGAGGGGGTGGGTGAGGGGGTTTGGAGTGTTGGAGTGGTGGCTTGGTGAAGGAGTTGGGTGAGTAGGTTTGGGAATGTTATGGATGGGATGGGGTCTAAACTTTCAATGTGCTCTAAAATAGACAAAATTCTGATAACATGTCGTGTTGATGTACCAGCGACATGAGAATCGTGGGCCTCATCAAAATAGATGTAAGAAACTAAAAACTGGGAATGATGCCAAAACAGGGTATTGACTCTCTCACACCGTTTTATTACTCTTGAACAGTTGAGGAAATAAATCCCTATTTGTCAATAAGAGATTACTTAAAGAAAGGTTAACTCCAGATAGTCTGTGAACCCACAGTTTACAACAAGACGGTATGACAGTTTCTGTGGGATGGGGAAACAATTGGTTTCTGAGTTAAGGCAATACTGTAGCATGCATCATTCCTCCCAGAAAAATTCAGATCAACAATTCAATCTACATTGTTCCTGAGCTGCTGGTGGATATCTGATCACAAATCCTGAGGATAGTGTCAGTCACGTAAAAGGGACAGATGCCATTGTTGGTATATTGTGGTTGGCGCCAAAGAAGTCAGAATGGTGAGGATAAGCTTCTATTAGCCCCAGAGCTGAATTGTTTTGTAAATGTAGTGATTTATTTGTAGCCACCTTCTTAACACAAGTTGATTGCCCTGTGATTAATTATACTGAGAGAATCAGCATTGAGCCTCCAATTTCATCATTCTTCCAGTCACTCTGCCTCCTGCAGGTGGGATGAAAGAAATACAAAAATCTACATTGACACTGTATCTTTCACAAAGTCCCAAATTGCTTTCCAACCAATTAAATACTTTGGAGTTGTAGTCACTGGTATAATGTAGGCAATGTTATCCAATGGTTGAGCAGGCTCGAAGGGCCAAATGGCTCCTACAGCATATGTTTGCATGGCATTTCGATAGATTGGATGAGCTGGACTAAAGGACTTTGTCATCCATAATTACCTTGTGAATAGAGGGTGGAATCATGGTGGGGCTCTGGTTATTTTGTTGCTTATGGATGTTTACAGTGAGCAAGCTTTATGGGGTGAAATTGTGAAGGTAGGAATGCCTAATGGACCCAGAGTGAATCAGTGACCTGTTTTACACGGCACATTAGACTCAAGAGTCTTTTCCATTAGCTTCAATCTTGCCCTTTTGTCGATTTACTTATTATCCTACTCTATCTTTGGTGCATTTTTGAGTTTTTTGAGGCATTGCCATATTGTAATATAGTGGGTTGAATGGTAGATATTAAAAACACATTGTAGTGAGAAGCTATCAGCAGAGTCTTCAAATTTGCTGATCAAGAAAACACAGATGTGAACCATTCAGCCCCACCACCATCTTATCAAGCGCAATTAGGAATGGGCAATAAAAGTGCTGGCCTAGCCAGCGATGCCCACGTCCGATGAAATAATTTTTACTAAGTATTTGTCGCCTGGCTACTTAAAAGTTGTGTTGCACAGAGACACCTGAGGGTTCCAAAGCTTTTCACTGACATTCCACTTTGTTGCTTAGGGGTCAGGGATGAAATAAAGCACCCGGAAACAGGAGAAGCACCAAGGACCAGGATTTCTCCCCCTGGCCCTGGGTATATAACAACAAATGCCCGAAAATGTTTTGTACAACAGAATGGTGAAAGCAATTTCCATTGTATACTATTGTACCACCTTAGTTACTGCATTCACTTGAGATGCCTGTTCATCAAGTGAACCAAATAGCTATTGCAAATAATTACAGAGTTGGCCCGTTTCTTTTAATATTTAGTTCAACTTAGTGCAAATAGTGAGCAGGAATTGAATGTAAACCTATTAACCAATACATTAAAACGTTTCTGTTTAGGATATCAACTTGGAACTTATCTGTATGAACAGGTAAACTGTAGATTCATACAACCATGCAACATTAAACATGTCGCAGTGTCGTATGAAACAGAGATTTCAAATGACTTAGAAACCCAGAAAATAAATGACAAATCTTGTAAAACTAGTTCATTTCCACTCAGCAAAAACGAAAGGCTCAAAACAACTGCTGTTCTTTCCCAATTCTTATCAAGGACAGTATTCTTTTTTATGTTTTTGCTTTTGTTTCATAATTCGATCATTAGCACATTTGCTCCCATGTTTAGTTTGTACAATAATGTATTTAATATTACAGGGCTTGGTAAGTTCTAAATTTCAACATTCGGAAAGCAAATGGCATAATGTTTCCCTGATGGACACATGATGCTTTCTGAGGACATTTTCCATGACATGCAGCCAAATAATGATGGATCATTATAATTCTTTAAACTGGAACTTGGCCAGCCTCCAAATGGAGAGGATTCATTTAGTCGACACAGGAAAAAAAAAAGCCCTCAACCCGTCGTGGGTTAAACAACAAATAATCTTAGGAACACAGTGTGTATGTGACACAAAGGCCACCCATCTAACTCCTGGAACTTTTATTTAAAGTGCAAGACATAATTGTGACATTATTTGCCAGATGCTTGGGGCAATAAAAGCTTTAATATATGCATGCCATGTTACAATAGCATTGCTTCACTTTATTTATTTTCCATCTTTGTTATTTTCAAAGTTAGCCCCAATTAAAGGATGTACAAAGCTGTATGGATTCTATGGTTTCACATGGAATGCGTAGTTAATCAATGCATTTTTAATTACAGTTGGGCTATCTTTGTGGTATTTCAAAAAAGACATTTTCTTCAGTCACACAGATGTACATGTGTAAAGATATAATGGATTCATTTATAATCAATCAAGAATTAAGCGTAATTCCAGCTTATATTTGAGGTGAAGAGATATGCATTCAGAGAAGAATTCAAGAAGCACTTGGCCACATGCTTGTCTTAAATATATATTCCAGGCTATTTACAGTTTATAGAATGCATTAAAGTATTGTGTTTACTTCTATAGTACAAATTAGGCAATTAGGAAGCCTTTATCATGAACACAATAATGGTAAATTTTGTGAAACATTTCGGTCAAATGTTTTTCTGGACGTTGCCAGTTTTATTGAAATGCTTTTCATGGGTGCAATTATACAAATGTTGATGGTTCCCATGGTGATGTGGCTCAGAATATGTTCTGTTGTTGGTTGAACTTTGTTCTTGTGACACTCAAGCTTTGTAAAGCAACTTTCTTGGCCCGAACCTTAATAACTATAGTGCAGCATATGGAGAGGGCAGCCTTTGGCCAGCGACTCTAAATACTGCTTATTGACATTACTATTCTTGTTGTTTTCAAGTGTTAGTGCTGGGGGCTGCACAACTGAGAACAACATTGTAAAGGCCCAGCTTAAATCACTTTCCATCTGAATACTGCAGCCTCTTTAACATATCCAAATGATCAGAATGAATAAAAATTGCACGCTGTCTCTCTTACCTTCTTAAAATCACTTATGTATGATTTAAACTCTAATCCATTTCTCATCACAGAAGTCCATGCTAATCTACTCAACTACGCCATTTCATTGATGAAGTAGATTATCTGGTCATTGTCACATTGCAGTTTGTGGCACCTTGCTGAGTGAAAATTGGCTGTCATGTTTCGTGCATTACATCAGTTGCTGCACTTCAAAAAGTACTTCATTATCTGTATAGTTCTTTGAGGCACACTGAAGTTGTGAACACTGCTATATATAAATACAAGTCTTTCATTCATTTCTTTCTTTATACTGTAACGCAACAGCACATTTGAGACCATTCTTTCACCAAAAACCTGATTATGGTGCATCAATATAGAAGTTATCATGCTGTACAGAGGTTGATGGATAAATCAGGCATTTCTCAATTTGTCATTATCTCCATTCACAAATTACACCCAGAACTGCATTAATAACTTTTCTGACATATATATTCAGCAAGTGGCACATTCAATGCTTTCTCAATTTATTACAAATGTTTCATTTTCTGTTATCATTAATACAATTGCCATCTTTGACACCACCCTTAGTATTCCTGCAGTTTCAATAATTTATTGTGAGATTGAACCTTTTGCCCTATTTGGTTTTGGAAAAGAGGAGAAATAGAGCTCTTCATTGCTTTCATATTCATAATTTCATCTCATGTGGCCATTTGCTGCCATTGATCATCCTTCAGATAAGAGTTGCGATAGCTTCAACTATGTGGATTATTGGTTGACCTTTGCTGGACCCACGAGATAATTAGTTGATGGGAAGCATGAAATCAGGATAGGAGGAGTACAGGATCATACTGCCTAGGAGTGGAAATTGTTGGATATTTAAATAAATATGATTCTCAGTGCAGCGAGCTGAGATCTTGCAAATCTCTTGGTCAGCTGCAAATGCCTGAGTTTTCCAGAATTTGATGTACAGCCAAAGCTAAGCATCTACCTTTCAATCACCCTGACAGTGAGCAGATGCATTCTGATTTCCTCAACTGCCAAAACACCTAGTTAGCAAATATAAACATATGCCCGCAATCACTGGCGATGTTATGTCTCCCATTATGACAACAGGGATCTGGTTCATCCATCAAGTAGCCAGTTATTAATAAAACACACTGACCTTTGTTGCTGTGGATCCATCCAGAATTACAAGCCAAATAACTGCTCCTGCTCTGATGGTGGAAATACATTGTAGCATTTGAAAGTTGCATCACTTGCGCACACATGGGGATAGACATCCATTTCTTCACTTGGCAGCTCATAATTTTTGACCTAATCATGTTAATGAATGGAAACCTGTAGGCTGCTGAGCACAGAAATTGAATTTCTGTTTCTGTTTCCCTGCAGCACCCCAGTCCCCCCTGGCCCACACACACACTTGCACTGCAATCTATCTTAAACACTGCTCGCCCAACTCTGCACCCATTATGCAGATTATGTCCATTAATCATTTTCAATCATAGTCCAGATCAGAGAAGAATCTGAGGATTAGAATAGGTAGGTGCTTGGTGGGAAGCCCAGAAACGATAGGCTGAAGGGTCTCTTTTTGTGCTGTGAAACTCTATGATAATCCTCGCATTCATTGCATTTCTGGAAATAATGGCCACCTGCATACAGCTCAGACTATGTAAAGCTTTTTGATTTTCTTTATTTTCTTATGAGCCTCATGGATTTTTGAAATGCAAACAGAAAATGCGGGAAATACTCAGAGAGTCTGGCAGCATCTGTGGGGAGAGAAACTCATGTCAAACATAAAAACATAGGAACAGGAGTAGGCCATTCAGCCCCTCGAGCTTGCCTCGCCATTCAAGGAGATCATGGCTGATCTGTGACCTAATTCCATATACCTGCCTTTGGCTCATATCCCTTAACATCTTTGCTTAACAAAAAACTATCTATCTCAGATTTAAAATAAAAAACTAGCTACAACTGCTGTTTTGTGGGAGAGTTCCAAACCTCTATCACCCTTTGAGTGAAGACATTCTTCCTAACATCTCTCCTGAACGATCTAGCCCTAATTTTTAGACTATGCCCCCTGGTTTTAGAATCTCCAACCAGTGGAAATAGTTTATCTTTATCTACCATGTCTTTCCCTGTCAATATCTTGAATACCTTGATCAGATCACCACTTAACCTACTAAATTCTACTGAAAACAGGTCTAATTTGCGTAATCTTTCCTCATAACTCAACGCTTGTAATCCAGGTATCATTTTTATAAACGTATGTTCCACTCCCTATGAGACCAAGGTATCCTTCCTATGATGCCCAGAACTGGTCAAAGTACTCCAAGTATGGTCGAACCAAGGTTTTGTACAGCTGCCGCATAACCTCTCTGTCTTTATATTTCAATCATCTAGATATAAAGGTCAGCATTTCATTAGATTTTTGATTATTTTCTGTACATGTTCCTGACATTTTAAGGACTTATGCACCTGAACACCCAAGTCTCTTTGGAAATCCACTGTACGTAACCTCTTCCCATCTCAAAAATAGTCTGCTCTATCCTTTTTTGATCCAAAATGAATAACCTCACACTTGCTTACGTTAAATTCTATCTGCCACAATGTTGCCCATTCACCTATTGTGTCAATATCCCCTTGCAATTTTATGCACTCACCTAGCCTGTTTACAATGTCACCTAACTTTGTATCATCTGCAAATTTGAATATATGATTTTCTATGCCATCATGCAAGTCATTGATGAATATAATGGCTCATAATCGGAGGCAGCTTGCACCTAACGCCCATGCAGAATATGGTGCCAGCAATCATTGCTGCTCTCACTGCCTTCATAATATTGTGCTGAGGGTCACTGATGCTCGATCAATACCTCCCGGGACGAGATTGGAGACAATTGAAGGCTTTATTGCACTAGATGTTTCCCCCAGCAGCGCAGGTACAGAATGCAGCTGCTGAGGAGCCACAGGCTCTTATACTCCGCCTTACTGGGCAGAACCAGCAGGCAGGCTTCACCAATGAAAATAGCAGTCTCAGGTGCCTCCCACACTAATGGTCTTACAGCATTATTCAGGGTACCGTAATACCCCTAATACCGACTACCACATTCACCCCCTGTTAAAAAAAGAGTCCGGCGGGGGTGGTGGTCTCGCGTTATACAGTGGTAGAGGTATAGGTTATGGTGGTACCCAGTATACATTAGCACAGTGTTTTGCCTCGTTACATATCGCAACTATTTACAGTAATTATTTACAGTCAGAGTGGAGTTAGTCAATCGGGGGCCCTGGTCGTCCTCTGCGATCGTCATAGTTTGGCGGTGATGCAGGCGCCGGCTCGGGCATCCGTGGCTCCGGGAGCGTGGCTTTGGCTTCTTCAGCAGCTTCATCACCCCTAGATGGGACCAGTGGAAGAACCGATCCACCTGGCAAGGGAGCAGTTGTGGGGTGCACCGGTGGGAGGGAGGATGGGGTCGGTAGTGGAGGTGTGGGTGGGGATCCAGCGGGTGCCAGGTCCCGTAGGGAGACCGTATCCTGTTGGCCGTCGGGGTACGCCATGTAGACGTATTGAGGGCTAGCGTGCAGGAGGTGGACCCTCTCGACCAATGGGTCCGACTTGTGCGCCCGCACGTGTTTGCGGAGCAGGATGGGTCCAGAAGCTGCCAGCCAGGTTGGCAGTTAGGTCCCGGAGGAGGACTTCCTAGGGAAGACAAGGAGACAGTCGTGAGGGGTTTGGTTGGTTGTGGTACACAGCAGTGATCGGATGGAGTGGAGAGCGTCCGGGAGGCCCTCCTGCCAGCGGGAGACTGGGAGATTCCTGGGCCATAGGGCCAGTAGGACGGTCTTCCAGACCATTCCGTTCTCCCTCTCCACCTGCCCGTTTCCCCAGGGGTTGTAACTGGTCGTCCTGCTCGAGGCAATGCTCTTGCTGAGCAGGAATTGACTCAGTTCGTCGCTCATGAAGGAGGACCCCCTATCGCTGTGTATGTAGGCGGGGAAACCAAACAGCGTGAAGATACTGTGGAGGGCTTTTATGACGGTGGCTGCGGTCATGTCGGGGCAGGGGATGGCGAATGGGAACCGGGAGTATTCGTCAATCACGTTCAGGAAGTACGTGTTGCGGTCGGTGGAAGGGAGGGGCCCTTTGATGTCCATACTGAGACGTTCAAAGGGCCGGGAAGCCTTTATCAGGTGCGCTTTCTGTGGCCTGTAGAAGTGCGGATTGCACTCCGTGCAGATTTGGCAATTCCTGGTGGCGGTCCTGACCTCCTTGTTGGAGTAGGGCAGGTTACAGGTCTTAATGAAATGGAAGAATCAAATGACCTCCAGGTGGCAGAGGTCCTCGTGGAGGGCCAGGAGGCAGTCCACTTGTGCGTTAGCATCAGGAAGCTCGTTTACCTTCCCGGAACGATACAAGATCTCATAGTTGTAGGTGGAGAGCTCCTCCACCGTAAGATCTTATCGTTCTTTATCTTGCCCCGCTGTGCATTATCGAACATGAAGGCAACCGACCGTTGGTCAGTGAGGAGAGTGAATCTCCTGCCGGCCAGGTAATGCCTCCAATGTCGCACAACTTCTACTATGGCCTCTTTTTCAACTGAGGAAAGGCGAATTTCTGAAGCATGGAAGGTGCGTGAGAAGAAGGCCACGAGTCTGCCTGCTTGGTTGAGGGTGGCCGCCAGACCGACGTCGGATGCGTCGCTCTCAACAAGGAAAGGGAGGGATTCGTCAATTGCATGCATCGTGGCCTTTGCGATGTCCGCTTTGATGCGGCTGAAGGCCTGGCGGGCCTCTGCCGACAGGGGGAAAACTGTGGATTGAATTTGTGGGCTGGCATGACCACATAGTTGGGGACCCACTGGGCGTAATACAAAAAAAATCCCAGGCAGCTTTTCAGGGCCGTGGAGCAGTGGGGGAGGGGGAACTCCATTAGGGGGCGCATGCGTTCGGGATCTGGGCCTATAACTCCATCATGCACTACATAGCCGAGGATGGCTAGACGGTCGGTGCTGAACACGCATTTGTCCCTGTTATATGTTAGATTAAGGATTCTTGTGGTATGGAGGAATTTTCGGAGGTTGGTGTCATGGTCCTGCTGGTCATGGCCGCAGATGGTGACATTATCGAGGTACGGAAACGTGGTACCGGTCAACCATTCGGTCCATCTCCCGTTGGAAGACCAAGACTCCATTTGTGACACCGAAGGGAACCCTTAGGAAATGATAGAGCCGCCCATCTGCTTCGAATGCAGTGTACTTGCGGTCGCTCGGGCGGCTGGGGAGCTGGTGGTCGGCGGATTTTAGAACCACCGTGGAAATTGACCATTGACCAGATCAGATATGCGGGGGAGAGGGTACGCATCGAGCTGCGTATACCTGTTGATGGTCTGACTATAAACGATGGGCTTCTCTGTCAGGGAGAGAACCTGAGAACATCTAAGACCCTCAGAAGGTAAGTAAGTGATTTTTACTCATTTTTACTTTTATACATTTTCGGTAGGGAAACTGAAGTGACATCACAGAAAAGCTGTGACCTGAGTGGCTAGTTGGGAATCTACACTAAATTAAAAAAATTAAGCATTGGTAGATAATTAAACATAATTACTTAATTATAATTTAGAGGGGTATCTAAGCCAGAGATCGGAGAGTACTATATTTAGCTTTCAGATTTATATTAGAAATCTAGTGCTAGGAAACAAATAGTTAACAGTAACTTTAAAAAAAAATCTTTTTTTTTTTACTTTTAATTTTAATTTACTAATTAATTGACGCAATGTCAGTTAGAGGGGTGCAGTGCTCTGACTGTGAGATGTGGCAGGTCCAGGAGGCTTCCATCGTCCCGGGTGGCTTCATCTGCAGAAAGTGCACCCAACTGGAGCTCCTCACAGAGCGCATGGTTCGGTTGGAGCAGCAATTGGATGCACTTAGGAGCATGAAGGTGGCGGAAAGCGTCATAGATCGCAGTTATATAAATGTGGTCACACCCAAGGAGCAGGCAGAGAAATGGGTGACCACCAGAAAGGGCAGGCAGTCAGTGCAGGAATCCCCTGTGGTTGTCCCCCTCTCGAACAGGTATACCCCTTTGGATACTGTCAGGGGGGATAGCCTATCAGGGGTAAACAGCAGCAGCCAGAGCAGTGGCACCACGGCTGGCTCGGATGTTCAGAAGGGAGGGTCAAAGCGCAGAAGAGCAATATAAATAGGGGACTCTATAGTCAGGGGCACAGATAGGCGCTTCTGTGGACGTGATAGAGACTCCAGGATGGTATGTTGCCTCCCTGGTGCCAGGGTCCAGGATGTCTCCGAACGGATAGAGGGCATCCTGAAGGGGGAGGACAAACAGGCAGAGGTCGTTGTACATATTGGTACTAACGACATAGGCAGGAAGGGGCATGAGGTCCTGCAGCAGGAGTTCAGGGAGCGAGGCAGAAAGTTAAAAGACAGGACCTCTAGGGTTGTAATTCTGGGATTACTCCCTGTGCCACGTGCCAGTGAGGCTAGAAATAGGAAGATAGAGCAGCTAAACACGTGGCTAAACAGCTGGTGTAGGAGGGAGGGTTTCCGTTATCTGGACCACGGGGAGCTCTTCCGGGGCAGGTGTGACCTGTATAAGAAGGACGGTTTGCAACTAAACTGGAGAGGCATAAATATCCTGGCTGCGAGGTTTGCTAGTGTCACACGGGAGGGTTTAAACTAGTAATGCAGGGGGGTGGGCATGGGAGCAATAGGTCAGAAGGTGAGAGCATTGAGGGAGAACTAGGGAATAGGGACAGTGTGGCTCTGAGGCAGAGCAGACAGGGAGAAGTTGCTGAACACAGCGGGTCTGGTGGCCTGGAGTGCATATGTTTTAATGCAAGAAGTATTACGGGTGAGGCAGATGAACTTAGAGCTTGGATTAGTACTTGGAACTATGATGTTGTTGCCATTACAGAGACCTGGTTGAGGGAAGGGCAGGATTGGCAGCTAAACGTTCCAGGATTCAGATGTTTCAGGTGGGATAGAGGGGGATGTAAAAGGGGTGGCGGAGTTGCGCTACTGGTTAGGGAGAATATCACAGCTGTACTACTGGAGGACACCTCAGAGGGCAGTGAGGCTATATGGGTAGAGATCAGGAATAAGAAGGGTGCAGTCATAATGTTGGGGGTTTACTTCAGGCCTCCCAACAGCCAGCGGGAGATAGAGGAGCAGATAGGTAGACAGATTCTAGAAAAGAGTAAAAACAACAGGGTTGTGGTGATGGGAGACTTCAACTTCCCCAATATTGACTGGGACTCACTTAATGCCAGGGGCTTAGACGGGGCAGAGTTTGTAAGGAGCATCCAGGAGGGCTTCTTAAAATAATATGTAGATAGTCCAACGAGGGAAGGGCCGGTACTGGACCTGGAATGAGCCCGGCCAGGTGGTAGACGTTTCAGTAGGGGAGCATTTCGGGAACAGTGACCACAATTCAGTAAGTTTTAAAGTGCTGGTGGATAAGGATAAGAGTGGTCCGAGGATGAATGTGCTAAATTGGGGGAAGGCTAATTATAACAATATTAGGCGGGATCTGAAGAACAGAGATTGGGGGCGGATTTTTGAGGGCAAATCAACATCTGACATGTGGGAGGCTTTCAAGTGTCAGTTGAAAGGAATTCAGGACCGGCATGTTCCTGTGAGGAAGAAGGATAAATACGGCAATTTTCGGGAACCTTGGATAACGAGAGATATTGGAGGCCTCGTCAAACAGAAAAAGGAGGCATTTGTCAGGGCTAAAAGGCTGGGAACAGACAAAGCCTGTGTGGAATATACAAAAAGTAGGAAGGAACTTAAGCAAGGAGTCAGGAGGGCTAGAAGGGGCCATGACAAGTCATTGGCAAATAGGGTTGAGGAAAATCCCAAGGCTTTTTACACGTACATAAAAAGCAAGAGGGTAGCCAGGGGAAGGATTGGCCCACTGAAGGATAGGCAAGGGAATCTATGTGTGGAGCCAGAGGAAATGGGCGAGGTACTAAATTAATACTTTGCATCAGTATTCACCAAAGAGAAGGAATTGGTTGATGTTGAGTCTGGAGAAGGGTGTGTAGATAGCCTGGGTCACATTGAGATCCAAAAAGACGAGGTGTTGGGTGTCTTAAAAAATATTAAGGTAGATAAGTCCCCAGGGCCTGATGGGATCTACCCCAGAATGCTGAAGGAGGCTGGAGAGGAAATTGCTGAGGCCTTGACAGAAATCTTTGGATCCTCACTGTCTTCAGGTGATGACCCGGAGGACTGGAGAATAGCCAATGTTGTTCCTCTGTTTAAGAAGGGTAGCAAGGATAATCCAGGGAACTACAGGCCGGTGAGCCTTACTTCAGTGGTAGGGAAATTACTGGAGAGAATTCTTCGAGACAGGATCTACTCCCATTTGGAAGCAAATGGATGTATTAGTGAGAGGCAGCATGGTTTTGTGAAGGGGAGGTCGTGTCTCACTAACTTGATAGAGTTTTTCAAGGAGGTCACAAAGATGATTGATGCAGGTAGGGCAGTGGATGTTGTCCATATGGACTTCAGTAAGGCCTTTGACAAGGTCCCTCATGGTAGACTAGTACAAAGGGTGAAGACACATGGGATCAGGGGTGAGCTGGCAAGGTGGATACAGAACTGGCTAGATCATAGAAGGCAGAGAGTAGCAATGGAAGGATGCTTTTCTAATTGGAGGGCTGTGACCAGTGGTGTTCCACAGGGATCAGTGCTGGGACCTTTGCTGTTTGTAGTATATATAAATGATTTGGAGGAAAATGTAACTGGTCTGATTAGTAAGGTTGCAGACGACACAAAGGTTGGTGGAATTGCGGATAGCGATGAGGACTGTCAGAGGATACAGCAGGATTTAGATTGTTTGGAGACTTGGGCGGAGAGATGGCAGCTGGAGTTTAATCCGGACAAATGTGAGGTTAGGCATTTTGGAAGGTCTAATGCAAGCAGGGTATATACAGTGAATGCTAGAACCCTCAAGAGTATTGAAAGTCAGAGAGATCTAGGAGTACAGGTCCACAGGTCACTGAAAGGGGCAACACAGGTGGAGAAGGTAGTCAAGAAGGCATACGGCATGCTTGCCTTCATTGGCCGGGGCATTAAGCATAAGAATTGGCAAGTCATGTTGCAGCTGTCTCGAACTTTAGTTAGGCCACACTTGGAGTATAGTGTTCAATTCTGGTCGCCACACTACCAGAAGGATGTGGAGGCTTTAGAGAGGGTGCAGAAGAGATTTACCAGAATGTTGCCTGGTATGGAGGGCATTAGCTGTGAGGAGCGGTTGAATAAACTCGGTTTGTTCTCACTGGAACGAAGGAGGTTGAGGGGCGACCTGTTAGAGGTCTACAAAATTATGAGGGGTATAGACAGAGTGGATAGTCAGAGGCTTTTCCCCGGGGTAGAGGGGTTAATTACTAGGGGGCATAGGTTTAAGGTGAGAGGGGCAAGGTTTAGAGTGGATGTACGAGGCAAGTTTTTTTACACAGAGGGTAGTGGGTGCCTGGAACTCACTACCGGAGGAGATGGTGGAAGCAGGGACGATAGTGACATTTAAGGGGCATCTTGACAAATACATGAATAGGATGGGAATAGAGGGATACGGACCCAGGAAGTGTAGAAGATTGTAGTTTAGTCGGGCAGCATGGTCAGCACGGGCTTGGAGGGCCGAAGGGCCTGTTCCTGTGCTGTACATTTCTTTGTTCTTTGTTTGTTCTTTGATGACCATCCTATGCTTCTCCCTGGTCTTTACAATCATTACTTGAGCTCTTCAGGGACTGTTGCTAGCCTCAATAATACCTAGCTTCAGTAACCGCTGGACTTCCGACCGAATGAAGGTCCGGTCCTGGGACTGTACCGTCTGCCCCTGGTGGCGACGGGTTTGCAATCCAGGGTGAGGTTCGCAAACAGGGAAGGCGGATCGACTTTGAGGGTCGCGAGGCTGCAGACAGTGAGGAGGGGTATGGGGCCGCCGAATTTAAAAGATAAACTCTGGAGGTTACATTGGAAGTCTAACCCTAGGAGCGTGGCAGCGCAGAGGTGAGGGAGGACGTAGAGCCGGTAATTTTTAAACTCCCTTCCCTGGACCGTGAGGTTCGTTCTGCAGAACCCTTTGATCTCTACCAAGTGAGACCCGGAGGCCAGGGAGATTTTTTGGTTGACTGGGTGGATGGGAAGAGAACAGCGCCTTACCGTCTTGGGGTGTATGAAGCTCTCTGTGCTCCCGGAGTCGATCAGGCAGGATGTTTTATGCCCGTTGATGAGCACGGTCGTCGTCGCAGTCGAGAGTGTTCGGGGCCGAGACTGGTCCAGGCAAGTCGTGGCAGAATTTGGATGTTTTCCTCGGGCGGTGTTTGGTCACCCGAGTCAGGGTCCTGCGAGTCCAGCCAAGATGGCGGGGCCCACAGATCACACATGGCTGGAGGTGTACAAGATGGTGGCGCCCATCCGTCGCACGTGGTCCCCGGGGGATAAGATGGCGGCGCCCGGATGCCACACGTGGCCCTGGAGAAGGAAGATGGCGGCGCCTGCTGGCCGCATGTGGCTCATGGAGAGAGTTGTGGTGGCGGTCCCGGTTCACCCCCGGAGACGGCAGTGACCGCCGGGGCCTGGCATACTGCCACGCAATGGCCCTTTTTGCCGCGCCCTTTGCAGATGGATGAGCGGGCCGGGCAGCGCTGCCGGGGGTGCTTGGCTTGCCCGCAAAAATAGCAGCGGGGCCCCCCCCGGGTTGCCTGGCAGTCTCGCAGTACAAGCTTGTGGGGGGATGGGGGATGCAGCGGAGTCGGCCGCGGGGAAGTTCCACGCTGCCCAAGGGGCTGCCATGCGGTCAGGGGCGTAAGCGTGGGCGTTTCGGGAGGCCACATCCAGGGAGCTAGCAAGGGCCCATGCCTCCTTGAGGCCTAGTGTCTCTTTCTCCAGCAATCGCTGGCAGATTTGGGAGGACAGCATACCTGCAACAAAAGCGTCCCGGATCAAAAGTTCTGTGTAGTCGCTGGCCGAAACTTGCGGGCAGTCACAGTTCCTCCCTAACAGCAGGAGCGCACGGTAGAACTCCTCCAGCGATTCCCCGGGGATTTGTCGCCTCATCGCTAGCAGGTGTCGGGCATAGATCTGGTTTACAGGGCAAATATAGTGTCCTTTCAGCAGGGTCATTGCGGCCTCAAAATCGTCCGCATCCTCGATGTGGGTGTAGATCTCTGGGCTCCATCTTGAGTGGAGAACCTGCAGTTTCTGGTCCTCCGTAGGTTCAGTCGTGGCCGTCCTGAGCTACTCTTTGAATCACGCCAGCCAGTGTTTGAAGGTTGCCGCTGAGTTTGCCACGTGGGGGCTGAGTTGCAGGCACTCCGGCTTGATTCGGAGCTCCATTCTTTAAAATCTAATGCAATAAATTGATGCTCAATCAATAACTCCCGAGACGAGATTGGAGACAATTGAAGGCTTTATTGCACTAGATGTTTACCCCAGCAGCGCAGGTACAGAATGCGGCTGCTGGGGAGACACAGACTCTTATACTCCGCCTTACTGGGCGGAACCAGCAGGCAGGCTTCACCAATGAAAAAAGCAGTCTCGGGCACCTCCCACACCAATGGTCTTACAGCATTAATCAAGGTACCGTAATACCCCTAATACCGACTACCACAGTCACGTCATCCCCTGGGAGAAGAAGACTTCTCTTCTCCTGTCCCATACGTAGGCCTTCAATGTTGCATCATGGAACATGGAGTCAGTGGCATGGCTGAAACCAGAAAGGTTGATGGTATGTTCCTACTTAATCAACACTCGTACATCACACTTCTCTCTCATCCCACGATCTATCATTTCTGATTTATAAACTGCAGCTGGTAAAGGCTTTTCCTCGTGCTTTCCCAACATTTTCTCACCCCAATACTACCCTTGTGCCTCTATCTTTTTAAATACCCATGAATTACCTCCGAGTCAAGTGTTGGCATGGAAGCTTGAAATCAAAGAGGATCAAAAGAATGATGAAGTAGAAGATTCATCACTCAACCTGTCACTCAATCACAGGCACCAACTCAGATACTGGCACTGTGTGAAAGTTAAAGGGTAACAAATTCCCTTCTCATAGCACCTGTCATCTCTCCACTGCAGCAGCGGATGGTGAAGTGGAAGATATTACACATGTTGCCTGCTCTAGTCTGAAGAATCTTGATGGGCAGAAATTCAGGGTTACTTTTACAGCCACTGATAGCATCATCCTTACCTGCTCTGAGTTTATAGGTCTGGTTGCAAAAGGTGGCAGAGTTTCGTTGGCACCTCCTCTGTGAACTCAGATGAGGCAACTTAGTCAACAGGGAGTTCTGCACTTGGAGAAGGCCTTGGCTGTGGCTTTATGCGTTCTCCCAATCAAGGGTGCAATTGTTGCAAACCGTCTGTAGCATAAGAACAAGATAGAGCATGGACAGCAAAGAACAGGAAAGATTGCATGGCTGAACATATTTTCAGAGTTGTTTACCCTGCTTAAAGTATATGTTATAAAGCTGATTTTCAAGAAAGATTTGGTGCAAAACGTCACGTCACTTTAGGTAGCATGGCACCTCATGGTCAGAGGACTCATAGGTGAGCATGTTGGTAATTTTAGTATCATTGTAATAATTTAAGTAGGTGTCCCTTCAAGCATTATTAGGAGCCACAGATGTGACAAAATTATGGCACATAAAATTGACATGATATACTGTAAGTCTGAAGAACCTCAAAGTGTTCTATATGATTACACACTTCCAGTAATACATCGCAGCTGTCCTTGAAAGCATGTGAGGACTATATTGCTTACAGGATCCCAGGTTTGAGTAAGTTATGAAGGTTCCTGTCAGAATTAATTCTATACAGGTAGCACAATATTATAAATATTGGGTATTGTCAATCAATGGAAGATTATGTTTTGTTGACCCTCATGAGTCACTCATGACCACTAATCTGATGAACATCATCACATATTGACAGCATAGAAACATTCTGATTTGCTACATTCAACACAAGATCAGATTCAACACACACAAATAAAGATCCAACATAAAATTGAAACAGATGTACTGTCAAACATAGCAACAGAGTTGACAGGAATACAGGCTGAGCTCAAACTCTACATCACAGTTGTTCACCTCTTTGAGATTAACGTCCTGTCTTTCCAAGAGAAGGGACCACTTCCAACCACCCATGACTTCAGTAGAGAATATAGGAAATACTTCACCCATCTAAAATGATCCTGCAAAGTTTGGGGCTATGGCTGTGCAGTGGCCTGAAAGGTACTGCACAGGCCTTGTTCTGTGAGAAGAAACACTTGTGCACGGCCACGCAAAGGAATTTGAAGGGACTGTGTGTGGTGTTGGGCGTTCTGACACACAGATGAGCCAACACAGTTGGTACAACAATATTTTACTTAAACTTTCTATGTACAGTTTTGTCTTGATACTCTGCACGTGGGGATTCCCTGTTTGTGATGTTAAAACAGGTTGTGTCCGTGTCCTTGTCCCCAGACCTACTGTCCACCAGGTGTCGTGTTCGTGCTTTTATATGGTTCCTGTCTTTGTGTGTGATTGGTTGTGGTGTTGTGTGTTCTGATTTGTCTGTTGGTGTGTCCATCATGATGTGCGTGTTTGAATATCATGACACTGTGCACTGAACAAAATGGACTGCAGGCCACCTTTAAATTTTAAAGGGAACACTGCCCATCACCCCAAGCTGTTCTCACTCACCTACATTGGGTCCCACCTAAGCAACACCTCAGTTTTAAAACTCTCGTTCTTTTTCTGTTTTCAAATCCCTCCATGACCTCACCCTTCCCGTTCACTGTAATTTACTCCAGCCCCTCAACCCTCTAAGATACCTGTGCTCCTCTGATTTGAATCTCTTTTGAATATCTCCGATTCCAATTGCCCCATCATTGATCAGCTTCCCTGAGTTCTGGAATTTCATCCCTAAACCTCTCCACCTCTCTTCTCCTTTAGACACTTCTTAAAACATACTTCTTTGCGTATCAGCTTTCGATCATTTGCCCTATTGTGGCATGATGTCAAATTTTGTTTTTAATAATGCTCATGTGAAGCATCTTGAGATGTGTTATTTTGTTAATGGGACTCTACAAATTCAAGGGGTTATTGCTGCCAGAAAAAGCTTTTAATACTTAATATGCACATTCTTTCATGTTCTAAGTTGCTCTTAGTTCTGTTATTGTCTCATCCCATGACCATTACTTCATCAATAGGCTCAGCACACTATCACATTAGGAACTTTGAAAAAAACTAAAGGGCTAGGAATGATTGCCACCATTGTATGAACGTTTCTTTTGTATCAACTTCCTCCATGAATTTAACAGAGGTGTTAACTTGTGTACTTCAATGCGAGTGGCGAGAAATAGTTGTTCTGAGCATACCAAGCGCCACTTTGGGTACACAATGGGTTAGAGTGCTGTTTTCTGTGCTGTTGAATCCTGGGGTAAAATTCAGCGAAGGCTAATTAGAAGCAATTCACCCCTTCAATCTGTTTGTGAACATTCAAATTGAAATATCTTTGTATAGTTTCAATCTGGCTCATTACATTATTGGTAGGAGTGACCATCGCCCAGCCCTTGGAGACATGAAGCTCTGTCTTTACATTGAGGATACCTTCCACTGTTGTGTGGCACAACCGCCGTGCTAAATGAGATTGATTTTGAACAGATCTAGAAGCTCAAGACTTTGAAACTCAAGATGTTAAGGCTATGAACCCTGAAAATATTCCAGCAATAGTCCTGAAGACTTGGGACAGGATTCCTCGACCCCCCGCCGGGTCGGAGAATCCCCGGGGGGCGGCGCGAATCCCGCCCCGATGCCGGCTGCCGTATTCTCCGGCGCGTTTTTCGGGCGGGGGCAGGATTCACGGCACGCCGGTCAGGGGCCGTTGGCAGCGACCCCCCCAGGCAATTCTCCGGGCCCCGATGGGCCGAGCGGCTGTCTGTTTTTGGCCAGTCTCGCCGGTGTGAATCGCTCAACTCGTGTACCGGTGGGACCTGGCAGTTAAGTCGGCGGGGGCGGTCCTCGGGCAGGCGTGGGGGTATCCGACCCCGGGGGGGCCCCCACGGTGGCCTGGCCCGCGATCGGGGCCCACCGATCTGTGGGCGGGCCTATTCTGGGGGGAACTTCTTCCTTCCGTGCCGGCCCGTGTAGAGCTACGCCATGGCCGGCGCAGAGAAGAGAACCCCCCATGCATGCGGCAAAATACACCGGCCAGTCTGCGCATGCGTGGAACCACGCCCTCAGTTCCATGCATGTGTGAGATCATGCCGGCCCTTCAGTGCATGCACAAACTCGCGCCGTCCCTTCAGCGGAGGCTGGAGTGGCGCCAACCCCTCCGGCGTCCACCTAGCCTCCGAAAGTGCCGAGAATTCCGCACTTTCGGGGACTGTTGACGCCGGAGTGATTGGAGCCAGTTCTCCTGCCGGCGTGGGGACTTAGTCCCCAGAAGGGAGAATTCCGGCCCAGATCTCCAGAACCTACCATAGCCCTAGCCGAACTGTTCCTGTGCAACTCAACACTGGTACTTACCCAGCAATGTGGAAAATTACCCACAAAAAGCAAGACAATTTCAACCTGGCCAACTATCGCCCAAGTGTCTACTCTCAATCATCAGTAAAGTGATGGAAAGGGTCATCGACAATGAAATGAAATGAAATGAAGTGAAATGAAAATCGCTTATTGTCACGAGTAGGCTTCAATGAAGTTACTGTGAAAAGCCCCTCGTCGCCACATTCCGGCGCCTGTTCGGTTACCAGCTGGTACGGGCTGGTACGACAATGATATTAAACAGCACCAGTTTAGCAATAACCTGCTCACTGATGCTCAGTTTGGGTTCCGCCAGGGCCAATCAGATCCTGATCTCATTACAGCCTTAGTTCACGCTGACCTCCAGAGATGAGGTGAGGTAGACAGCTCTTAATGTCAAGGCAGCATTTGACCATGTGTGGCATCAAGGAGCCCCAGTAGCAGTGGAGTAAATGAGAATTGGGAAAATGTCTATGTTGATTGGAATCATATCCAGCATAAAGGAAGATGGTTGTGGTTGTTGGAGGGTAGTCATCTTGGCTCCAGTATATTACCTCAGGTCCTAGGCTCAACCATCTTCAGCTACTACATCAATAACCTTCCCTCCAACATAGGAAGTGGATATGTTCACTGATGATTGCACAATGTTCAGCACCTTTTTCGACTCTTCAGATACTGAAGCAGTTTGTGTCCAAATGCAGCAAGACGTGGACAGTCTCCAAGCTTGGACTGGCAAATGACAAGTAACACTCATGCCACACAAAAGCCAGCAATGACAATCTCCATTGAGAAAGGATCCAACCATTGTCCCTTGAGGCTCAATGGCATTACCATCACTGATTTCCCCCAATATCAACCTTCTGGAGGTTACTATTGACCATAAATTTCACCACCAGCCACGTTAATACTATGGCTACAAGAGCAGGTCAGAGGCTAGGAATTCTGTGGTAAGTAACTCATGACCTGGCGCCCCAAAGCCTGTCCATACTCTGAAAGACACAAGTCAGGAGTGTGATGAAATGCTATCCCCTTGTCTGGATGAGTGCTGCACCAACAACACTTGACACCATCCAAGATTTCATGACCTTGGTGATTGACACCTCTTCCACAAACATTCACTCTTTTCAGCACCGATGCACGGTTGTATCAGTGTGTACCATCTACAACAACGCACCATGGAATACACTCCACTTGCCTGGAGGAGTGTAGCTTCAATAATACTGAAGTAGCTCAACACGATCCAGGACAAAGTAGTCCATTTGCTTGGCACCCCAACCTCCACCTTACATCTTCATTCTCTCCACCACCTACGCATAGAAGCAGCAGTTTGTACCAGAGTTTGTACAACAGAATCTTTTTAAGTGTGGGTCGCACCCCATGGATGGGTCATGGGCTGGTGTCGGGAGGGCCATGGAGCATTTGGTTGCAGCATTGATGCCGTGGTCACAATCATAAACAAAGCACCCAACAGCTGCTACCAGCATTTTTTTTGAGAATGGCAGCTGATGATGCCTTCTAAATGGGAAGAAATGAGACTGTGTGCAGCCTTCTGACCATAAATGACAGCAGTGAGCAGGACACAAACCCTATGCGTACACTTGGCATCAAGCACCTCCTATTTGTACTTCTTTTGGGTACCAAATCGTGGAGGAGAGCTTCTTCCATTTTCTAGCTGATAGTAAGCAAAGCAAGAGTACAGCAAAGATGAATCATTTTCTTGCAAGTAAGAGATGGTCAGACACCCAAATAGGCAGTGTACCTATTGGCCAGGATCTCACAACTGAATCTGCTGGAGAGAGCTGATCAGGAGAGTCCGGGGCAGGACAGAGCAGTATTGGTGTTAGCTCTGTACAGAGCTCCAGGGCCTCTAGTTAACAGCCTACAAAGAGGAGATTAAACTCGGGAACAAAGCAGTATAAAGATGATTTCTTGTGGTATGGTGTTGTCAATTGTGCCAATACAAATACGGATGCAAAGCCCATGTATGTTATATGTAGGAAACTACTAGAAAATGAGAGAAGTTTCAGATTTTGAAAGAAAAGTGGTGGGTGAAAAATTCCTTTTGAGGTTGAGACCCCAGAGTCAGTTATTAACTTAGAGCTGACTTCAAATGAAAAGGCTACACTGCTGTACTTGACTTGTGATAGCACTAAAAACACGCCAAAATCCCATGAGGCTGTCAACATTCAGGAGTAGCATCTCCCAGGAGTATCCAATGCTGAGAAAAACAAGCAATTTGTTGCTATTGCACTTATTAATGACCTCCATGTGCGAGGTTGGATTTTCCATTTTCAGAAAGATGAAGATAACACAAAGCAACTGGTTGTCTGCATCTGATATGCACATTGCCCACCCCTCCTGTGAACCTGATTGGGGTGAGATTGTGAGGGCCAAGCATGCTCCCGTTTTGCATTAGATGTAAGCGAACGTGACATGTGGTACAAAGGTCGGCCGGCGTGGGTTGTGAAGTTTGGCCAGCGTGGATCTCGAAGGTCGACCAGTTGTCAAAAGTGCATCCTGGGAAAAAAAGGTTCTATAAGATGCAGGAACTCACCAAGGCTCCTTCAACGGCACCTTCTAAGCCCACGATCTCTACCACCAAGAAAGACAATGGTCAAGGGTGGCAGATATACAGGGAAATCAACACACAGAACTTCCACCCCCCCCCCGCCCAAGCCAATCAGCATCCTGATTTGGAAATGCATTGCCATTCCTTCACTATTCCTGTGTCAAAATCCTGGAAATCCCTCCCTAACAGCACTGTGGATGTACCTACACCGCATAGACTGAAGCGGCTCAAGAAGGCAGCGCACCACCATCTTCGCAAGGACAATTACATGTAGGTAATGAGTGCTGGCCTCACCAGCGAAACCTACATCCCTTGAAAGACTAAAAAATAATCCAGTTGCAACTGGTCAAATGTTCAGTGATCCCAATGATGTTGGTGAGAAACTTGACAATGTTGGTTCCACTGGAGATCAGGTGGAATTGCCAAACCTTTTCTTGATGGAGAGGGTCATTGCCTGCCACCTATGTACCATCTATGTTATTTGCCTCATGTTAGACTAGATACTCTCCAAATCCTGCTTCAGGACTGGGTTGATGGCTTCAATCTTCTACATGGTCCTCCTGATCGTATGTTTCTTTTAAATTATGTGACATTGACATAAGCCTGATTAGAGCTAAATTTGAGCTACGCTGAGTAAATTAGAATGATTACAATCAGGATGGAAGGGCGATTTCTCTACCTATCAATCCAGCTTGGATTCTGTCCCAGAGACACAAGAACAGCATGTTATCTGCTATGGAACCCAAAGTCCCAACCCTCCACATTGCGTGTTTGTTTCTAGCTGAATATGTTGTTTGTTTTAAAAGTCAATCTTCTGAGAAGCCATAGTGATGGCCATGACAAGCAAAATGCTCTACTTGTTTTTCAGGAAATGAATGGAGTTGTTTATCAAAAGGTCAGACCATTAATTTCTAGATGGTTTGGAGTACCCGAGGTTAGGGGAGGGGGACAGGGCTACATTAGAAGGAGCGATAGTGGAGCAGGAGATAAAGGATGCGATTGGGAGGATGCATTCGGGGAAGGTAGCAGGGCCGAATGGGTTTATAAAAAATATTATAAAAAATTCAAGGATATGCTAGCACCCCTGATGGTGGGGATGTTTGAAGAGGCAATAGGGAAGGGGCTGTTGTCGCAAACCTTGGGGCAGGCATCGATTTCCCTGTTGCTAAAAAAAGACAAGGATCCGACAGAGTGTGGGTTGTATCGGCCCATATCACTTCTGAATGTGGACACAAAAGTATTGGCGAAGGTACTGGTGGGTAGGCTGGAGGAGTGCCTCCCAAAGGTGAGAGGTAAAGATCTGACAGGGTTCGTGAAAGGGAGGCAGCTCTTTTCAAACATTAGAAGGGTATTGAACATTGTTATGACACCGGCAGAGGGGAAGGAAACAGAGGTGGTTGTGGCATTGGGCGCTGAGAAGGCGTTCAACTGGGTAGAATGGGGGTGCTTGATGGCCGTTCTGGAATGGTTTGGGATTGGACCAAGATTTGTGAACTGGGTAAAGCTATTATATAAGGAGACGAGGGCGAGTGTCCGCACAAACAACATCAGCTCGAGATACTTTTCTCTCCACCATGGGACTAGGCAGGGATGTCCTATGTCCCCCCTGCTGTTTGCACTCGCGATTGAGCCATTGGCCATCGCATTACGAAGTTCGGGGGTATGGAAAGGAATAGTGCGGGGAGGGGGATAGAGCATAGGGTGTCCTTATATGCCGATGACTTGCTGTTATACGTGTCGGAACCGAGTGTGTCGATTGGGGGAATATTGGAGCTGCTTCGAGTGTTTGGGTCTTTCTCGGGATACAAACTAAATCTCGACACGAGTGAGTATTTTGTGGTGTCTCGGCCAGGGGTGGGGGCAGAGGTGGGGGGGGCTGCCATTCCGTAGGGCAGGGACTCACTTTAGGTACCTGGGGGTGCAGGTTGCCTGGGAGTGGGGGAGGGGGGGGGCTCCGCAGGTACAACATTTCTAGTTTGGTGGGGAGAGTGAAAGCTGATCTGGCAAGGTGGGACAGTCTCCCTCTGTCACAGGCGGGTAGGGTACAGGCGGTTAAAACAAACGTGTTGCCGTGATTTCTGTTTATTTTTCAATGTCTGCCGATTTTCCTGCCAAAGGCTTTTTTCAGAGAGATTGAGGGAAGGATTATGTTGTTCATATGGGAAGGGAAGGTCGCCAGAGTTAGAAAGATGCTACTACAGAGGGGAAGGCAGGCAGGGGGCTTCGGTCTTCCGAACCTGATTTATTACTACTGGGCGGCGAATGTAGTAGAGAAGGTGCAGAGCTGGGTCAGAGGGGTTGATTCCCAGTGGGTCAGAATGGAGGAGAGTTTGTGCAGGGGGTCGGGATTGAAAACACTAGCAACAGCGCCGCTCCCGATAGCCCCGGGGAAGTACTCAGGGAGTCCGGTAATAATAGCTTAATTGAGAATTTGGAGGCAGTTTCGCCAACACTTCGGGTTGGGGGCCGGGTCAAGGGAAATGCCGATTCAGGGGAACCACAGATTTGAGCCAGGGAGGTGGGATGGAAATTTTCGGAAATGGGAGGAGAAGGGGATTAAGACACTGAAAGAGTTGTTTCTTCGGGGTCGGTTTGCAGGATTGAAGGAGCTGGAAGCAAAGTATGGGCTGGAGTAGGGGGAAATGTTTAGAGACATGCAGGTTCGAGATTTTGCCAGAAAGGAGATACAGATCTTCCCGGAGGAGCTGGCCTCCACATTGCTGGAGGAGGTGCTGACGACGGGGGGACTGGAGAAAGGGGTAGTGTCAGCGGTTTACGGAGCTATTTTGGAAGAGGAGAAGGCACCACTGGAAGGGATCAAAGCAAAGTGGTTGGAAGAGTTGGGAGATGATATGGAGGAGGGGTTCTGGTGTGAGGTGCTCTGGAGAGTGAATGCCTCCACCTTGTGCGCAAGATTGGGGCTGATACAGCTGAAGGTGGTATATAGAGCACACCTCACGAGGGCGAGGATGAGCCGATTCTTTGAAGGAGTAGAAAATATGTGTGAACGTTGCGGGGGGGCCCCCACTAATCACGTTCATATGTTTTGGTCCTGTCCAAAGCTAGAGGATTACTGGAAGGAGGTTTTTAGGGTAATTTCTAAAGTGGTGCACGTGAAACTGGACCCGGGCCCCCGTGTGGCCATATTCGGGGTGTCAGACCAGCCAGGGTTGAAAACGGGTGCAGAGGCAGATGTTGTAGCCTTCGCCTCGTTGATAGCCCGAAGGCAGATCCTGATGGGATGGAGGGCAGCCTCTCCACCCTGTGCCCTGGCGTGGCGGGGGATCTGTTGGAATTCTTGACTCTTGAGAAGGTTACGTTTGAACTGAGGGGAAGGATGCAGGGGTTCTACAATCCATGGGCAATATTCATCAATGCACTTTCAAGAACTGGATGACATCGAACATTATTTGGGAGGGGTGGGAGGGTTGGGGGGAGGGGGGAGGGTTGGGGAGAGGGGGGTGGTGTGCGTTGATGGTGACTATTGGTGATTCCTAATTCCTTTTTGTGATTTGTTTATGTGAACATGCGGGCTACTGTTTGGGGTTTAGTGGGAGGATGGGATCGTTGTTATTGATATGGGGATTGACATATTTGTTACTGATTATTGTTTATTGTTGGTGAGTGTAAATTTGGGAGAAAATGTGAAAAAGGAGAAGAATAAAGAATTTTTTTCAAAAAAAGCCAGACCATTAACTGTAGAGAGCAGACAGTTATTGTGAGAAGGGTGGACAGGAAGATCTACTTATCTCTTCGACAATAAACTCAACAACAGCTCACGTAGCCACATGCCAGCAGAGAAACGAATATTGCAAGTCTTTAAATCTTAGCTTTGACTGGCACTCCTTCCCTAAGGAACTATGATTTAACCAACTCAGCCTTTAACACCCGTAAGAAACCAGCAGGTACCAGAAAAGGACATAAGTTGGATGGAAGAATCTCGTTCCTAAACAACTTACTAGTGTTCCTGGGTGCAACTACATTAATATTATCCTTGGATATGTCTCTGTGTTGGTCTGTTCTGCCTTTTCAGAATTGAGAAGCATAGTGTGGATACAAGGAAGGGAACTAATGTAGCAAACAGATAGAAAAAGAAGGTAGAAAACGCTAAAACAAATGGAAGCATTACTTAAATAAATAATTGTAACTCAACAACAACAATGTGCGTTAATATATTTTCAATAGCACAGTAAAAACATCCCAAAGTTTTTCACAGGCCTATTCCAAGATGTAATTTGACAGCATGCCAGATAAAGAGTTGTTCGGACAAGTGAGCAAATGCTTTCCAAAAAGATAGGTTTTAAGAATTGACTTAAAGGAAGTGAGAGTGTTTAGAGAGATAGTTTTAAATAAGCTTGCAGTCTCTCTTTGAGAGAACACAAAGATTGGAGGCTAAAATGGAAGGTATAAATGTCACACGCATGAGGCTAGTGAGAATCAGGATGCAGTTGGTCTTGAGTGGTAGCTCCAAATGGGCAATGGAAAATGGAAAATTGGCCGCCCATTTTATAATCCGTCCCTCTTCAAACTAGTCTTCAATAGGGAAGCAAAGATTGACTGTTAATTTATATTGCCCATCTTGTACTACCGTCCAAGACCAGCTTTGCCCCATTGTTGGTAGTATGGGGAGTTTTACTCTATGCATAACCTAGGTTTATTGGTTGCTGACAATGTATATGAAAATGGAATGTCCTTTCCAATTTCTCATCACTGACATTGCTTAACATTGTGATGAGTAAAATTCAGAAAACTTGATTTGTAAAGGAGAAAATAATCCATGGCAGGCCCACTAGAGAGTTAGCACTTCATGTGAAACACATTTATTTTTATGACCGACCATATTTACTGAATAGTTCTGCTTTTTATAAACACATTAGACAATTTTGTGTTCTCCAAATCATGAGAAACAAATGTGTTTTTTTTCTCATCTCATGAAAATAACAGTGTTCCATTAAGTCAGAAGTTTGAAATGTTTTTGATCCCTCTCCCTTTATATGTCCTGCTCTTGAATTCTCTGCCAACATACTTCATGTTGAATCGGTGACACAGCTTCCTGTCAACACAACCCTGCCATATTGACTGTTGTACGGGATGGATCAGGTGAAGCTTTATATCCTGATTCTCATTGGCTTTGTTCTCTAATGAATTTGATTCATCTCATTTAGTGAAATTTGCTTTGACATTTTTACAGTAGTTTGTACATTTATCGGTCATGTATGTAATGCAGTGCTTGGTACATCAAGATGGGATCTCATCTCTTTCCAGCTCACAAGCTTGCTTGTAACCTGTTAGCCCCTAGCTCAAAATAACTACATTGTTTTGGATACTAATTTGCAAATCCCATCTGTAACCATGAGGAAAACTTAAATCTCCTGTTTGTGGAATAGTAATTTATGATAAAAGAATTAAAACTTTCAACCAATGCTATATACCAGAACTGGAAAGCGTGAGCTATTGATATGTTGCCGCAGTGTCAATAGGATTGTGTTTTAAACCACCCTGTCCTGGGATCAGTTTGAAGAGCAGTTCAAATGAATGTGAAAATAAATTTCTTTTGGTAACTGTTTATGCTTTAAAGCACTAACATTTTGCCAATGGCTTCAAATGTCTCAGATACACATACTGCATCACCGTATGACAAATAACGGTAAATAAGGCTGTGTTTATGATTGTTTCTGTGGGTGGGGGTTGGAGGTTGGGATCTGCAGCAGCATTTTAACTGGAATTTTATTAAATTAAACCTTAGGTAGAAACTTTGCTGCAAAGCTGGCATTTGTTAACCATCCCTTGCCTATAACATGGTTAAGCACACCGTCCTCCTCCAATAAGGGTCCACCATTGTCCAGCTGGTTGAAGCAGCACATGTCTGATTCCATTCTTATCTAACTGTCGCCAGAGAATCACCTGCAATGGCTTCCCTTCCCATTCACACACTGTTACCTCTGGTGCCCCCCAAGGACCTAATCCTTGGCAGTCTCCTATTTCTCATCAACATGATGCACCTTTACAGCATCGTCTGAAAACCCAGCACTAGCTTCCACATGTCTGCGGACTGCATCCAGTTCTACTGCACCACCACCTCTCTCAACCTCTCCACTGTCTCTAAATTGTCAGCTGCTCACCTGATATTCAGACATTTTTCACAACTACAATTCGGAAAACCAAAGTCACTCGGCGGGATTCTCCACTCCCGTGCCGAAGTGCCCACGCCGTCGTGAACGCCGTCGAGGATCACGACGGGGTGAAACGGCCCCGATCCCGACCGATTCAGGCCCCGACAATGGGCTAGGATCGGGGCCGCATCATCTACACACGCCAGACCTTGTCGGCGCGTAAAGGCGGCGCCGCATAGATGACGCGGCCGGCGCCGCATAACTGGCATTACCCGCGCATGCGTGGTTGCTGTTCTCTCTGAGTCCACCCCACAAGAAGATGGCGGACGGATCTTGCGGGGCCGCGGTAGGAAGGAGGTCCTCCTTCAGAGAGGATGGCCCGACGATCGGTGGGCACAGATCGCGGGCCATCCCACATTTGAGGTACCGCCCGGTGCAGGATCCCCCCTCGCCCCCCCCGCAGGCCGCCCACCAGCGTTCCCGCGCTATTCCCGATGGCAGCGACCAGGTGTGGACGGCGCCGGGGGGAACCCGCCGTTTTGGTCTGGCCGCTCGGCCCATCCGGGCCTGAGAATAGCGGGGGTGCCGGAGAATCGCCATTTTGGGTGTCTCCGGCGATTCTCCGGCCTGCGGCCTGCGGAACTCAATGGGGCCGTTCCCACCGCTTGGGAGAATCGCAGGAGGGCGTCGGACCGGCGTCCCGGGAAATTTTGGCGGCCCAGGAGATTCTCCCAACCGGCGTGGGAGTGGAGAATCTCGCCCACTGTCTTTGGTCCCCAACACAAACTGTGTTCCTCAGCCATTGACTTGATCCATCTTCCTCGCAGATGTCTATGGTTGAAGCGGACTCTTTGAAACATTGGTGCTATATTCATCTCTGAGTTTAGCTGCTAATCACATCACTATGATCACCAATTTCCACCATTTCGCTCATTATGCCCAAGTCCACCCCTGCCTCAGCTCACCTCCTGCTGAAAGTTGAATTTCATACCTTTGTGACTTCTAGACGAGACTATTGGCCTTCTGCATTCTACCAACTATAAGCTGATCACTCAAACCCCTGCTGCCCCGCCCTAACCTGCACCAAGTGCCGTTCACACATCAGCCCTATAGGCGCTGACTAACATTAACTGTCAGTTATGGACTTTTTCAATTTTAAAATTCTCATGCTTATTTTGAAATCCCTCCATGGGCTACCTACCTTTGTAATTTCTACCAAGTGTGGTCTCACCACACTCTACAACTGCAGCAAAACCTCTTTACTTTTATATCCTATTCCTCTTTCAATAAACGGCATTCAATTTTCCTTTCTAATTAATCACTTGCGGTTTCTGCATATGAACTTTTTGTATTCATGTACCAGGATGCCCAGATCCCTCTATACCACCAAGTTCTACAATCTCTCTTCCTTTAAACAATATACTGCTTTTCAGTTATTGCTGCCAAAGGGGACAAGTTCACATTTTCCCATATATTATATTATTCCATCTGCCAATTACATAGAATTTACAGTGCAGAAGGAGGCCATTCAGCCCATCGACACTGCACCGGCCCTTGGAAAGGGCACCCCCATTTTAAGCCCAGAACTCCGCCCCATACCCGTAACCCAGCAACCCCACCCAACCCCTTTGGACACTAGGGGCAATTTAGCATGGCCAATCCACCTAACCTGCACGTCTTTGGACTGTGGGAGGAAACCGGAGCACCCGGAGAAAACCTACGCAGACACGGGGAGAACGTGCAGACTCCGCACAGACAGTGACCCAAGCCGGGAATCGAACCTGGGACCCTGGAGCTGTGAAGCGACAATGCTAACCACTGTGCTACCATGCCGCCCTAATTACTAACTCAATTAACTTATCTATATCGCTTTTCAGACTCCTGTCCTCTTGATAACTTACTCTCCTACCTATATCATTTGCAAATATAACCATCATACAAGTCAATGATACAGATTGCAAATAGTAGAAGTCCCAGCATGATCCATGTGGCACTCCATTAGTTACAGCTCGCCAACCAGAATATGACCCATTTATCCCTACTGTCTGCTTCCTGTTAGCTAACCAATCTGCCACCTACGTTAAAATGTTACCCGCTACACCATGAGTTCTTATTTTGATACCTGAAATGTTGTATCTTCTCAAAGGTCTTTTAGTAATCCAAGTACACCCATCTATCCACATTGCCTTTTAATTCCTCAAAGAATGCTAATAAATCAGTCAAAAATGATTTCCCTTTCACAAAGCCATGTTTACTCTACCTGATTGCATTTTCTAAGTACACTGCTATTACCCCCTTAATAATAGATTCCAGCATTTTCCTTATTACAGATGTTAGGTTAACTGCCCTGTAGTTTCCTGATTTCTGTCTCCTTCCTTTCTTAAATAATGGAGTTGCATTCAGTACTCTCCCAACTATTGGCGCATTTCTAGAATCTCGGGTATTTTGGAAAATTATAATCAAACTGTCGGGGCAATTTACAGGCCGCGTTCTGCCGGAGTCAGAATGAGATGCAGCCAGTAGATCATAGGAGAGGCCTCTCCCAGGATTCCCGATGATTGTTACGCCTTGCGAGATCTAACAATATCTTGTGAGATGTTGCGATCTGGATCCCGCCCACAATGGGCAGGATCCAGACTTGCAGAGTTAAGTGAGTTTAAAAGCTCACTTAACTCTGTCGACCCCGGATCAAACCAGCCCTCGGGATCTACCGGCCTCGCCGAGGAGACCCTACCTGGGCACCGTGAAGCATTGGTCACCACAAATGGGACCAGGTGGAACGGAACTTGTGGGAAACTCCCAGGTGACCAGGAGCCCCCAGGGGTCTGGTATCTGGGCAGGGTGGTACCCTGGCACTGATAATGCCAACCGGGCACCTAGGCACTGTCAGCCTGGCACCCTGGCACTGCCAGAGTGCCAAGATGGCACTGCCAGGGTGTCCAGGTGGCACTGCCAGGTCAGCAGAGGCACTTCCAGAGTGCTAGGGTGGCATTTTGCCTACATCAGGGATCTGGCCCGGGATGCCCTGCCCATGTGAGCTGTGATGCGGAGTGGCTCGAGGAACACCCAACTGGTGAGTTGGGGCATTGGGGAGGCGGGGCCGAGAGATTGGGGTGCCATGATCTCTTCCTGCATTGAGGAACTCACTGAGAATAGCTGCAGCCATTGAGAATCACTCTGCGAAACACACCAGAAAGCGGACTTAGTTTTAAGTCCTCTGCATCGCACCCATGATATGTGTTCAATGCTTCCACCATTTCTTTATTTCCCATTATTATTTCCCCAGATTAAATCTCTAGAGGACCAATTCTCACTTTAATTACTCAACCTCTTTAAATACTGGTAGAAACTCTATCTATTTATAGCTTTCTTTCATACTCTAATATCTCCCTCCTTGTTTTTAGTCAATTTTTTGCTGGTTTTTAAATTCTGTCCTCTCACAAATCTTCACAGAAGTGACCGCTTTTTCTTTCAATTTCCTGGATGGTGTATCCTTCTCCTGGAATCTTTCTTTCTCAGTTCAATTTATCTTTGCTGAGTGTTATGAAGTGCCTCCTTACATGTCTGCCACGGCACCTCTGCTGACCCACCCCTTGACCTAATTCCCCAGTTCACCTTAGCCAGCTCCATCTTCTTAACATTGCTTTTATTTAAGTTTAGAACTCTAATCTTCGACCCACACTACTCTCCCTCAAACTGCGAAATTCAAACATGTTCTGATTACTCCTACCTAAAACCTCCTTTATTTTGAAGTCTTTAATGAATCCAGCTTCATTGCACATTACCAGGTTTAAAATAGCTTGCTTGGCTCTAATAAGTACTGCTCGAAGAAGAAATTGTCCTGTAAATACCTATGAACTCATTTGCCAATCTACCTTTGCCAATCTGATTTATCAAATAAGAGTGTCATGACTATTAAGAGCCCCCATTATTTCTTTCTACACACCCCGTCCTGCAGTGTTGTCATGTTTGGGGGCCTATGAACTACGCCCTTAAGTGTCTTCTTACGTAGCTATTTCTTGTCTCTTAATTCTTGTAATCGACAATCCTATTTCCATACAAGCCTTTTCCATACACCAACTTCTCCTCGCCTTCCAGTAAAATTATTTTCATTTTCTCAAAATTACTTGTATAAATCACCTTCCCAATCGCATTCAATTGTCTTTTTTAAGGAGCAAAGAAGAAAGAAGAAAGAATAACACTAAATCCCATCTTGCTCAACTTCACATTCTTGAATGGAGACTCAGAGGAGTCAAGGGCTACAAAGAGGAGGTGGGTTGCAAATGACCCGTGTGGCATATTATGAAACTCTTTTCTTGAGATACAGCATCTGTGACAACACATTGCACACATGCTTGTTAACATGAACAAAACGTAAATGTGGCTCCCCTTTCGAAATAAATGAAACAATATTAGGTACATATCAAGAGATTTACAGTTTGACCCACAAGTCCATGAATTGGCAGAATGTAAAAGTGAATGTTCAGCTAAAGATGTTTATTCCCATGATTAACCAACTGTTAACACACCAAGTGCTAGAATATACTATTGATGTCGGCATAAAAAGTGATATTTGAAGTGCAGGAAAATCCCACTAAAAATGTAGGTCGAATTTTCTGCTGAGTGTAAAAGTGAACTGCCCACCCAAGTGTGGATGGTCACCATTTTGAAATGTCGGTAGCATCCAATGCAAAGAATTGGGGAGTGTTAAATTCCTGCTAATATTGGCAATATAGCCTTTCTCACCTTGTGCCGTTCTAAGGGTAAATAAAACATATATTTCAGGACAGAAAATCTGAGGCTGACTATGAATGTGAGTATAGCATGTCATAACTGAAAAGCGTTGGTTCAACTTATAAGCCAATTAAATGCAGAAACATGGGGCGGGCATCTCAGTCGGCTGACGCCGGAATCAGGAAATGCGATTGGGCGGGGATTCGGTTTTGACGGCAAAATTAAGGGCGCCAGTTTTGCACGAAATCACAATTCTCCGGTGTCCCGACAGCGGCGTAAATGCATTCCAGGACGCATGTACAGCGAACGGTGTTAGCATATCGTTAACGGGCCTGACCCAGTAACCTCCGGGGCGTCCACGATGTTCCGTCTTCAGTGGGATGAATTCCCGATGGAAAGGTTCACTTGTGCTCATAAAAATCGTGAAACATGCACTGTGGCTACTGAGGGAGAGAGATAGGGTATGGAAAGTGTCCAACATTGCCAATGTGAGTTAGCAGTTGTGTCGCTGGTTGGGGGGCTTCTCCCAGGGCCGGGCGAAGTAGTGGGGGGTGGCCACGAGGTGGACTGTAGGGTTGGGGTGGACGGGCATGGAACACCATTGCCCCAGGTTGCAAGGCAGCCATGCAGCTGCGCATGCTGCTGACTGCCCACTGTGAACATAGGGCCACAGGGCATATGGGCGTCCCCCCAGGGCACACCCCTAGGTGCCCTCTGGCCCATGCCGACCCATTGCTGTGATGGGCGTGATCCAGCGCAACCAGTGCCATTTTGTTGGCTGGGATGAGTGTGTGGTGAGTGTGTTGTATATATGTGGCTGCAGCTTGTCAGCGTCCTGAGTGTCAATCACAGACCTGGCAAAATCACGCACCGTTTTTCATTGGAAACAATTATGTTCCATGTGGCGCCGATGCTAGCCTCTACACGGTTGCTGAATCGGTCCAGGTGCGGTGCCAGTTTTGCTGTCGTAGAACTCCGCTCATCCTGCCCTGGTGTCAACACTTAGTCTCAGGAATGGAGAATCCCGCCCATGATTTGTAGGGCTAGAAAAATGGGGTCAATTTATACGCCAGGTCAATATCTACACCATGATTTACAGGAACAATGCGGCAGGAACAACTGTTGCTTCGATCAATCAATGGGCAGATCCGAGTGGTAATGAATCAGTAAATTTGCCACTGGATGGGATTTATCCCCATCAGCTAAACATCTGACAGCCAATGGTTTGGACATGCAATTTATTGTATGGTGTTATGTGGGTGGAGTTCACATATAGCATGCACGCAAGTGGTGTTAAGAGATCTGGAGGTTATAAAGTCTTATTTCTGGTTGAAGAACAAGGTGGCAGGCAGAGTGCCATTAAGTGAAACATAATCCAATGTGATGGCAATTTTGATGAAAAATCATTGCCTGAGGTCAGTGGAGAAATTAAGTTGCATACTTAGGTTGTCTATGAAGGAATAAAAGATTTCTGGGCAAACAGTTTGTTGAGATTTCCAATCTTTCAAATTAAGATATAGTGGGCTGGATTCTCTGATCCCTTAACCGCATGTTTCGCGGCTGACGGCGGGGTTTTCTCTTTCTGTCGCTTGTCAATAGGATTTTCCATGGGCGATGTGTGCGCTATCAGTGGGAAAAGAGAATCCCGGCCACCAGGTTGTGATTGCAATTGAAAGATTATCTACTGTCAAAGCTTTAATTGGCATAAATCAATATTTCTATTTTCTGAGTTTAAGAGGTAATAAATATGGCTAATGAGATTCTCTTTTCCTGCTAGCAGCATTCCTTCCGCCGCCCCCCGCCCCCCCCCCCCACCCTCCCCTCACCCGTGGGTTTCCCAGTGGCATGGGGTGGCTTCAATGGGAAATTCTATTGATAAGCGGTGCGACTGGGGGGGCTGGACAATCCCACCCATGGTTCTTCTTAACGTGCAACATGTTTCACGGCAGCCCCCCATTGACCAGTGGCAGGATCTTTTGGTCCTGTTGCTGTAAACGGGATTTACCATTGAATGCATGCCTTGCCGCCAGGAAACTCATGGCAGGACCAGAAGATCCCACTGTCACGAACGGCTGGGAAGCTCTGGCCTCACACTATTGTTGGCCAATCGAGAAACGCTTTGGATTATTTAACATTATACAAATCCAAATAACATCTCAAAATATTAGTGAGCTCTCTAACTCTTAATCGAGACAAAGGAAATCATTCTACGGCCCCATCACAGTGTGGGTGGGGCCAGAAGCTGCAACGAGCCAATCTAAAGTGCACTGACTTTAAGGGGCATCTTGACAAATACATGAGTAGGGTGGGAATAGAGGGATACAGGCCCCGGAAGTGTGCAAGATTTTAGTTTAGACGGGCAGCATGGTCGGTGCAGGCTTGGAGGGCTGAAGGGCCTGTTTCTGTGCTGTACTTTCCTTTGTTCCTTGCTCTTTGTTCTTTGACTTTGGCAGAACTGGAAAATCCTGCCAATGGGATTCCACCCACAAAATTACACCCATTCAATTCCATCAACATTCTGTGTTACTGTTATCATTGCTCAACCTAACTGGTCTTGTCGCCCCCGACTTGGTGATGTGATGAGACCATTGAATCTCAAGAGGTCCCTCACGAGATTCTTGACGCTCGACACATCTTGCAAGATTCAACCAAACCTTGTGAAAGGTCGTGATCTGGATCTTGCTCTCGCTGGGCAAGATCCACATTAGCATATTTAAATGAGCCACTAAATATGTCTGCGCCGGATTCTCCCCATGCACAGGAACTAACAGCCTCCCCAGCGAGGCCTGGACCAGGTACCATTTAGTACTACTAGTCCACACAAACATTGACCAGGTGTACGGCTGCTGTGCCGTACAACATGGCGCCAGCCACGCGCAGATCGTGGACTGACAAAAGCTGCCCCCTGTAACATCCCTCGCCACCCCTGGACCACCCCCCACAAGTGCCTGTAGCCCTCACCAAAGCTCCCCCTGCCTGCAGAATGACTCCCCCCCCTAACTGTGGCAGCGCTGGACTCAGTCCGCAGTTGCCACGTAAGGGTCCCGAACGGTGTGAGCACACGCGCCCCAGGCCCTCGGGAAGTCAGCCCATCGGGGCGGAGCTTCGGGGGAGGGCCTCAGGTGACATCCCGAGGCCGTCCATACGGCGTGCAGCATACTCCCCGTTTTTGAGGGGGTGGAACATCATAAAAGCAAAGCCGCCCCCGATTTCGGCGCAAACGTAAATTCTCCGGCCGATCGCCGAACGCAATTTTGGCGTCCACGACTGGAGAATCCTACCCCCGGTTCCCAAGATTCTTTAATCCGAGGGAGCAACTGTAATGAAGTGGAAAATGAGATGAAAGAGGTTATCGGGAAAACTGAATCCTGAGGTAACAATTACACCCTCACTGGGATACCTATCACAAGGTGAATGTGTCAGTATCACATGAGCTATCAGAGCAAATTGAAATATTTATTTTTGTTCAGCCTCCCTCGGATATAACAGATATAATCAAGCCTGGCCCTATTTGTGAATAGGTTATTGTGCAATATGTAGGGTAGATGTTATTAAGCAGTAACCATGGAGCAGACTTGGAGAAAAGGTTGAGAAGATGTTTGGTAGACCTGTTCAACATCATGAGGGGTCTGGATAGGGCAGATAGGGTATAAAGTGAGAGGTTGTTTACCCTGGTGGGAGAATCTAGACCATGGGGGCATAGTCTCAAGATTCCCTGCAAATCATTTAGGACTGAGATTAGGAGAAATGTCTTCGCTCAATGATTTGTGAATCTTTGGAATTCTCCAACCCAGAATCTTGGGAATGCTCTATTGTTGAATATGTTTAAGTCTGTGATAGACAGATTATAAGATTATGAGAGCCTGGTAACTGATGTATGCTCACTGTGCTTAATTAGTTAAGCCTGAGTGATGACTCAGAGAAAAAGAAAGAGACACACAGAAATTAATTAGAAGTTAAGAGCTAAAACATGGTCGACATTTTGAAGCACTGTATAAAATTCTGTAAATAAAGTTCCTGCAGACAAAGAATCAAAAGATCTGGGGAATGGGCAGAAAGGTGGAGTTGAGGCTCACTATCAGCTAATAATGTATTGAATGGCGAAGCATTGGAAGGCCCATTTGGTCTACTCCTGCTCCTATTTTTATGTTGCCTTTTTCTTATTGTAAGGATCCTCCTGCTAAACACTGTCTGTCCCTTGTTTTGTCCTTTTAATTTCCATTATTCTGCTATTTCAATTTCTTTACCTGGACAATTGATGGGACTGATGCCTTTAACATGGACTTCACCTTCAATTTTAAAACTGGAATTCCCCAGCAGGAGATCTGACAACAGTGATGGGCTTGGTTGGCGGCCAATGAGCTGTTTACTTTGCCAGGTTCTTAGCTGATAATCTATGTTGATTGGTGTTGACAATTCCAGAATGTTCTGCCAAGGGAAGGAAGGCTTCATCTGGCTTTTAGTTCCGGTTTGATCAAGAAGCCAAGGCCCTGATTTTGTTCTCTTACCTGATGGACTCTGCCTAAAGGTTCAAAGTAAAGACCTTTCTCTCCCTTCAGCCAGATTAAACTGCAGGAAGTTCAGTCCAGCTACCAGCTGCAGGCAGGGTCAGTTGTTTGTAAATCCTTTTAACCTCTTGCGTGGGGAACTCTGCTCTTATCTCAAACACGGTATTGGTCATTCTGGTGGAGTTTGAAACAAATAGGAATTACACAGACCTCACACCGTTTTATTGAGTGAGGGCCCAGGTTAATAAAAGTGAAAGTGGCACCCCAGAGGAAATTCTGCAGCCTGGAAGCTCTGACTGAATGTTACTGGTTGGTTTAGCACAGTGGGCTAAATAGCTGGCTTGTAATGCAGAACCAGGCCAGCAGCGCGGGTTAAATTCCTGTACCAGCCTCCGCGAATAGGCGCCGGAATGTGGCAACTAGGAGCTTTTCACGGTAACTTCATTGAAGCCTACTTGTGACAATAAGCGATTATTATTATTATTACTGCCAGAAGATCCTCATTAGCAATCAAACCGATGGTTTCAACACTCTACATCATGGGACAATAGCCGGCTACAACAACTTCAATATCAGTAACAAGGATACTCATCTCTCTTTTTCCATTTTAATCCCTATCGTTTTACCCCTTTCCCTCCCGTTGTGTATGCCTGTCTTGTGTGTGAGTGGGAAGAGGGTGAGACAGTAAAAGGGGGGAGCAGTAGATTAGCTGGCCGTTATTCTATTATAAGAATTGTATGTCTTATCTCTATTTTTGTTATAAATAAACAGTTGTTTGTGCCACTTACAAACATTGTGCCTGTAAGTCATTGGAGCAGTCAAGGGTGAAAGAGCTCAGAAATTTCATACAAATTACTGGTTGATTCACTTGTGCTGGAACTCTGGGGTCTGTGGGGCTAGAATCGACCGTGCTCTAACTCAGGGTGCTGTAACATTATGTTATTCAGGGTTTCTTGTGAAAGCAACTTCACTGAGCGGATCTCATCAATCTCTGCCAGTTGTGAGGACAACTACATTTAAAATGTGATGGCATTTTATGTTTTCTGTCAGAAAGACTTTAATTTAAGACCATATTTTGGAATCCGCCCTTGCATTTACTTAATAAGAGATCAAAAACTTACATATCAATTTATATAATTGTGTAATTTGAAGTAAGAACTGTCATTAAATTTGTTATTGATAGAGTTTGATTTGTGAGTTAATAATTTATGGTCATTCATCAGCAACTACTGTTAGGTATTTAATTTGTGAGATGATGTTAAATGTTATCAATCAAAGGCAGACTTGACAGTAATTTTGTGTGCAGTTATGTTATTTCCACCACACACACCGACCAGAAGTGTACAGATATAGCCTATTTACAATTTCCACATATATCAACAATAAAACATTATTATCTGTAAAACATTCACAATGTCTGTCAAGTGACATCACCTACTTTAGAGTGTGCTTCCTTAAAATGCATTCGGCTAATCCTCAGGATGACATTTTGTCGGAATACGTTACTTGAAGGCCTGAGAAGCATTCAAAAGGTGGGGGGCCGGAGGTGTGGGGAGGGGGGGAGTGGTGAGGGGGACATCGAGCTTGGAAATGCTCTACTTTTGAACAATATAAATAGTTCCTTGAATCAGGGACTTAAAATACACATGTTCAGCAATTCTGAAATAGGTCCGAATTAGATTCGTGTTGATCTTTGCTCATGCATCTGGGACATCAGTATCAGGCTAAAAGAACACCCAAAGAATAAATTGGTTTTGCTGCCTTGTGTTCTTTTCTTCCAAATGCATTACTTAGTGTAATCAAATTTCTTTTTTTTTACAAGAAGGATGGGGGTTTCTAGTTTCAGAGCCATTTCACCAGTAAATGTATGAGCTAGATCTCAGCTGGTTTGGGCTAATAAATTACTGGCTGATGTATCAATTGGCTTTTTTTTTTGCCGTGTCCACTATGATAACGCATTGTAAAAAGTGCAAGCCTAATATTGTGGATGTGGGAGCCAAATTAAGCAAGGATGCATTTGTGAATCTTCTTGCATAAGTATTGATTTAATTAACGTAAATTTAAATAAACTGTGCTTTTGATGCAATGTTTATTTAGAAAGAGATGTAGAAGTATTTGCATGGGGTTGTGTGTAATGAACATATCTCATTCTGTTATTCCTACAAGTTGAAACATTCGATAGATGCAATTACACATGCAATGTTTTTAAAAGGATGTGGTAAAGATTTAGTTAATGTGTTGCATCCTGCTTTCACTGAATTTTCGACCCCGCTTGTACATCTACTCTATCTATTTTTGAAAAAAGCCAAACTAATGTCAAATGATCAAAGATTGACTGGCTCTTAACTTTGGCATCTGGGAACTAACAAAAATGCCCAAGGGCAAGAAAGCTTTTGCTGGCGTGCGGAGAAGTCTTTTCGCATGTTACCGATTATTCACTTCCTAATTGCTAACCCTGAAACCTTTAGAGAAGAATTTTTTTTTAAACTGAAACATTGTTTCCTCACAGACAAAGTTAAGACAAGGGTTACACGCTATGGTGAAGCTTTATGTGTGAATTAAGGAAGAAAATAGCGCTGAATGAATGGTCCCCAAAGCCCAAAGTGGTGCATATTGTTTTAAACTGCAGGTGGACAAGAGGTCATTCATTCCTTCTTAGTGGCATCCTGATATTCTCATGGGGTCTTGTTTAAGGAAGGGCTCTAAGTGTACTTTGATTAGCTACCATGTTGTGCTGTGGAGGGTCCTCTAGAAATATAGGAAATCCCAGTCAATGAAATCCCCGAGTGCTGTTTCTGAAGTTGCAAAAACGGCACGATTGTTTAACAACCACGAAATGCATAATGTTTAAAGGATTCAATCATTTTTGTTTGAGAAAGCAGAAATCTGACTCCAGCTGTCTATCTCAAAATTAAATCTTTCTTTCTGCTTTTTTTTTCTCGGCCTTTCCAAAAGAATGTTTTGAGGGGGATTGCCGACAGTACAGTTCTCAAAGGATTGTATTTTGAAACAAAATTATTTCAATTACTTCCCTTTTTGATGATATAACTGCAAAACATAACTGAAACAACATTCTGTTCTATTAGCTAAAGATTAATACTCAAGCATATACAGTGGTACTGCCTCATTAAAAAGCCCTGAAGCAGAGTAAGGATTCGTTGTTTGGATTAATTAAAATGTTTCTTCTTGAAGAGGGCTCATAGAATAGAATCAGTACAGTGCAGAAGGAGGCCATTTGGCCCATCGAGTCTGCACCAACCCTTGGAAAGAGTACCCTACCTAGGCCCACACCTCGACCCTATCCCCGCAACCCAGTAAATCCACCTAACCTTTTGGACACTAAGGGGTAATTTAGCATGGCCAATCCATTAACCTGCACACTTTTCGACTGTGGGAGGAAACTGGAGCACCCGGAGGAAACCCACACAGGCACAGGGAGACTGTGCAAACTCCACACAGACAGTCACCTGAGGCCGGAATTGAACCCGGGTTCCTGGCGCTGTGAGACAGCAGTGCTAACCACTGTGCCAATGTGCCGGCTCAATCTTTTCTATTATTCGTTCATGGGATGTGGGCTTCACTGACTGGGCGAGCATTTATTGCCCATCCCAGAGGGCACTTAAGAGTCAACCACATTTTTGTGGACCTGGAGTCTCATGTAGGCCAGACAAGGTAAGGACTGCAGACATCCTTCCCTAAAGGACATTAGTGAACCAGATAGGTTTTTACAACAATTGACAATGGTTTTAAGCTCACCTTATAGAATTTTAATTCCAAAGTTTTATTGAATTCAAATTTCACCATATGCCATGACGGGAATCAAACATGGATCCCCAGAGCATGACTTTGGTCTCTGGATTACTAGTCTAGCGATAATACCACAATGCCACTGCCTCCCCTTTGACGTTACATTGGTTTTATGTTCAACATTAATTTAACAAGATCTAGTTGAACTCCTTTCTAGGAATATCCTCATGGAAGTCTCTATTTCAGACAGCAATAACATGCATAGAATGTGCCTTCCCACCATCCCACCATCACCCTCTGCTGAGCACACTACTGATAGATTGAATGGGATCAGTCCCCCTTTCAAACTCTGGTAACTGTTAAGAAAAAAACTTAATAAATCCTTCATAGAACAAGCTGCTTATCGGCACTGCAACTTTTTTACTCTTCAAATAATTATTGTACTTAACCAGTAATTTATTTGCCTCAGGCAGAATGGAGTAGTTCACCTTGTTAAGGTCTGATCGCCATTGTTGGCTCTAGTGGAACTTTGGGAAAGTCCTGGAAGAGTTTACTGGAGTAAGAATTTGCACCTTTGGACCTTTTTTTAAAATAGGGTGATATTTATTTGACTATCAGAATTTATTAGAAAACATTGTTTTAATTGTATTAAAGAAAGGTTTAGACACATTGAGGGTGTTTCTGTTACAGTGGAGAAAGGCTCGATGGAATGGTAGAACATGACACTGACAGGTTGTATCATTCTGCAATGCACTGTCCTAAGAACTGGGAGGGTATTCTCTAACTGCAAGAGTTGTCAGATTACATTTTGTTTGAAATAAGATTTTTTTGAATAGAAGATCTGAATATATCGTAGAACAGTTCAGAAGTTAATAAGACCGATATGAATCCCCTCTAAATCCCCTTTCAGATTAAAGAAGTAATGAATGAAAATCATCTTTAATTAACAAATGCAAATGGAGGCAGAAAATAACAAACACAATTTAAAGAAACACCACAGTGAATGTTGAAATAGGACAATAGCTCCAAATGATTAGTTTGCCTCATTTATTTCTGTTCAAGTATCTGGGCGGGAAGTATTGATTCAAGCCAACTTTAATATAATAAAACGGCAAAGTACAGTGGCTACACTTTTAGGCATCATTTATTGGCCTAGGTCAGAATTGTTTGCAATGTAGAATCTTGCTTTTTCTATTCCCAGCGCAGTTTTTCCTGTCTATTTTCTTTAATCAGTGCTGTTTCCTAATGAATGGAGTAGTGTCTCTGAAGGAGGGAGGAAGGAAGGTAATATCTGGAAATGATTAGCTACTCATTTCCTTGTTTATCCTGCCTTTCAAAGAAACCTTACATATTATTGTGGCTAAGCTCTAAACGGGCCACATTCAGTACAAATAAGTCCACATGCGGCCTTTCATGTGTTCTCCGCCCCCAAGCTGAAGGAGCTGGGCTTGGCCTTGATTTCCTCTACTCACACAAAATGCATGGCTGCTACCTATTATTCCTCTGCTTCCACCCCCCACGCCCCACCACCGCCGATTTGTGTGTGTGTGTGTTGCTTGGGTGATAGCACGTCAATGGGTTCCAACTGTTTGCTGCTATTCAAAAGAGCCTTCGGTCCAATCGGAAAAAGGAAAATGAATTGTAATTTGGGACTACACTTCATGCTAGTCAGGAAAAGCAAGTTCTTTATAAAAAAAAAGTCACAGCCAATAAAGATAACTTGCTACGAGAAGAATGTTAATGGGAAAATAGTTTACTGACCTGGGACTTTCAAAGGGAAAGACTGCTTTGCTCTAGAAAAGCATGCTGCCGCTAATTGATGGACCCACATTAGGGTTTTCACAGAGTTGGAGCTATTTGCAGGACTCAATCTGTGACCTATAATCTGCACATTCACAGGCATTTCACATAACTGCACACTGAAACGACAACTTAAAAAATGTATCACGAGCATTCGATAACAGTTAGTTGGAAACTTGCCCTGCCATCTGCACAAAACCACTAGCTTCTACAAATGTGACACTACAAAGTCCCAAAAATCCACAGACCATCCAGAGACTGTTTGGGGCTAAATCTCTGATCAACTTAGATGTAGTCCTCTACCTCTAGGGTTGTCAATGGAATGAACAAATCCCTGGAGGTTTTATCACATGACATCCATCCTGTGATGCAGGGACCCAACATTGAATATTGATTGCCGAATGCTTCTATATTTATGGTTTGCTGCTTCCCATTCCAATTGGACAAGGAAAAGACTCCTCAGTAATCAATTGGAAAATTCTTGGCCATAAGTTAAACAGTTTTATTCCCACTATCTTCTATAACTGTTACAAATAATAAGCAAAATTCTTCAAAGAAAATGGGAAAGGCCACACAACATTCTTTGATGCCGCTACAATCTTTTTGATGGGTTACTCATGGCAATGTCCCCTAATTAGCCTTTAATTTTTGGAGAATTTTGACATGCTTTGGCAAAGTTTAATCTCGGGCAGGAAATACGGTGGGTAGCACGCCGGCAGTGGTGCCGGGTTTGCCCGTCATGTTTTGTTAATACTTTGTTGTAAAAAATGAAAGGGGTGGGTCCCATGAGTTATGCTGGTTAGCATGGCCAAGAGTAGGAACTCCCAAACTAAAGGTTTCCCGACCCCTGCCAGGGACCACCCACACCCTCCTCCACCCCACACCCCAAAGCCCCCAGCCCAACTCCTGTGCACCCCCCTCCTCACCCTACTCCTGAGACCCAACTGCCTGACTGTCAACTCCCACCTGCAACCACCCCAAATCCTACCCAACTATCTTCTCAAAAAAGTTTCAACTTGGCTGGCCCTTTAAACCTACCTGCTTTGCGACAGCTAGTGCTGTAAAAAAAAAGCAGGCCAGGCTTTATTAACTGCGGCTGAGCTGGCCTCAGCTGTAGGACTCAGAATTGTGCTACATTACACAGATCTCACCTGTGGTATTATCATACATGAAGGTAATGTAAGGATTAATGAAATGTGTACAGACAGCCACTAGAGGGAGTAATCCTAGAAGTATATGAGGGATGACGCTGAGCCTTGTGGGACAGAAGGTTGGAGGAGTGGTATGAGCAGGAGCTGGCTAGAAATTCTGAAGATAGTGAGGGAGCAAGATAGTCGTTAATCTGCTAGTGAGTTAGATGTTAGATGAGAATAATTTATGTGTTTAATCAACTGTTAGTTTCTTAGGAATAGGTTTCGAATCAATTTGTAGTGTTTAATAAATAGTTTTGTTAGTTTACAAGACTCGTTGTTCTCTGGTCAACACTACACATCAAAGCGATCTGGTCAGAGCAAGGCAGAGAACAACACACTCACCTGACCTGAGTTGGACGTAATTTTGAGCAGAGTGGCAATCTGATTCAGTTGCCATTCCAGCAGAAGTGAGGGCCCGTGTTTAACCCGTTTCAATGTATTTGTCTCATTTTGTTTACAGTAGGATTGCACTTTGTAAGTATTGATTCCAAATATCTGCATCAGGATATTCTTTGCAAAGCATTGATAGCATTTATATGATATAATAGTATCAGATTACGTCAATAAAGTTACCATAATAAAATAATACAGTTGAAAAGGAGGAATAAATACATATATTTAAGACAGTCTATAAAGGGAACATTTAATTATATTGTGTGAAAGTGTTGAGATAAGTTTCCCAGTCCTGACACTAAAGTAGTGTCACTGAAGCACGGGGAGATATAACACTCACTAACTTCCTGATAAATTGATAACTGAGCAATTTGCAGGCTGTGCCCTTTTGTTCTTGGACCCAGTTCCAAATTGGGATGGATGTCGGAAACTTGCTGTAGGGCAAAGGGTGCAAACTGCACAAATCAACAGCCCTGAAAGAGTTGCAGTTAATTTTTTTAAGGATTTCAACCATTTACAGATAAAAGGGAAACATTGCAAAAGATATTTTAGTCTTTCCAAAGCTTGTAAGGAGCAAAATATAATAACAGGGGTGGCAGAGAATAGAGTCTGCACATGTGGTGAAGCGGTACTTCCCCCTCTCTGTCATGCAAGAGGAACACACCATTTCTCAGGTGCTACAGGTGATGAACAAAGGGCAGAGACTTGCAGAAAGTTCGGTAGTTGGGGACATTCCATCCACCTCACCTCACTTTCCTCATCCTGCAACCAAAGATTGCAAGGACAGATTTAGGGAGCTGACGTGGGCCTTGTGCGCAGGGCTGCCTCAAATCACAAGGTCTCAGTAGATGAGGTAGCAAGATAAGGGGGATCAGAAAAGTAAGTATCATCTCCTTCCTGGTGATTGTTAGGCCTGGACGCAGTGTGGCTGCTGTTCTTCAATAGTAGCCAAATGTCTCTGAGACAAGCAGCCAGCACCACAGCTACAATTGCGCATGTTAATGATAGGTTCAGTTCCTGGACAAATGCTGGAGCTATAAAACGAATGTCTTTTGACAAGAAATAGATCCTAGGAGAGCTTCCTTCTTTGGTAATCTAGGACACGCTCCAAAAGACAATAGCTTAGCAAGCCTGCAAGGGGGTGGTAGTCAGTCTCAACACTGTGTACGCTCCCCACGAGATCTGGGAGTGGATGCAGAAGTCGATGTTACAACTTAAAGAATTTGCAACGGTTAAGACCATTCAATAGCGCCATTTGCCACACAAGCCACAAAGTTGGCTTGCCAACCAGTCTAATATCGACTAACAGTCCATGTCAAACAGTCACCTAACTTTACAGGTCTTTCATTGCTTATCATGAATTCCAATGGTCCAATAGTGCTCTTGTCAAATCCTTTGACATTCTTGATGGTTTTTATCGATAACACCATTGTAACAGAACCTATTTTTATGATGCATCACACAGGACGATTCAGAGAATAGCGATGCCCCCTGACGTTCTCACTGCTGCACTGTATTTTCAATGGGGAGCAAGATAATGCTGCAATTGCTAATTCGTGAATGGAAGGGAAGTTCTGCCTCAGACCACTGCAACAGTTTGGGGTTGTTCATGAGTTGGTTCAACTGTGGCTTTGGCAGATTAATTATGCTGCCTGTTAACTCCCTAGCCTGTCTTTTTGCATCACTGGAGGATAAAAAATATCATTCCAAAGATGTGCATGTTAGGTGGATTGGCCATCTTAAGTTGCCCCTTAGTGTCCAGAGATATACAGGTTGGGTTACGGGGTTCTGGAGAGAGGGCGGGTGGACAGGGAGTGGCATGGGTAGGGTGCTCTTTCGGAGCGTCAGTGCAGACTCGATGGGCTGAATGGCCTCCTTCTGCACTGTAGGGACTCTATGATTCGATTTCAAATTGAATCCCCATTTTTAATTTCAATTTGACTTGCCAACTACCATTGGGTTCTTGGAAGTCAAAGCAATCTCAGAGCTTATGTGATGATCAGAAATTCCTTAGGGTCTATCCTACTGGTGGAAGAGTAGCAGAACAGAGCACATGACTGCCTACGTAAGTGGTTGCCAAATTTCTATAAGTAGTGGGATAGGATCATTGTCATGGGTCACTGCCTCCAGCAGGATCTCTTCAATGGTTCCCATACCAATCATGCCTCTGTGACCTCTACTTGCGGTGCTAGCAAGTGCTTCCGGGTCAGAATAAAAGAATAGAGCAGTCTTCAGGAACAAAAGCCATTTTTCCACAAGGCATAATTGATCTCAGATGTAAGATTTGACAAGTCTTTCGAAAGGTGTCATGGTGATTCACTTCAGTTCTAATCCACCAAATTCTTTTAAGGGCTGGAAGGACTGAATTCCTGGACTAGTGCAAGAAATCCTCTGAGACACCTTCAGGAGGTGGAGAAGGGTACAAATAGAAGATCTGCCCAAACTGGCAGATAGAAACCTGAAATAAAGGGGAAAGAATACCAATCGTACCAGGTTCCACTTCATTTTCCTACCCCCAAATCCAGAGGGCAGCTTGAAATTTGCCTGGACTGAAATTTTGGACCCACATTATTCTTTTGTATGTTATAAGTGCTGCAGTGTAGGTTTTATACCTCTTCAGCAGAGTTTCTAAAACCTTACTCATCTGGCATTTTATCTACTTTAGAATGGAACTCATCACTTGATGTTCTGCAACATTCAACAATTAACTCAAATGGTCGCAGAACAATTGAATTGCACAAAGAATTTAATATAAAAAAATAGAAAACAATACATATTGGTACTGAAGTAGTACATATCATTACAAGATGAAGGAAACATAATTAAATAAAGCGAGTCAGGATAAACAGACTGGGAACGATTTTCAGCCCATGTTAGTCATCAGCGAGAACAGTGAAGCGGGCACAAAATACAACGAGAATTGGGGAATGCAATTCTCCCCAGTGAGTACATGTTTTCCAATTTTCCAGGACCCTCACTAGTGGCGCAGTGAGAATCCCACCACGGAAATTCGGGAACTTCATTTAAGTAGACAAGCAGCTTATTACTCGCTTCCCCGTCACTGAATATTCATCGGGTGCCAGCGCGATTTACAACAGCCGTATAAATACGAGGACCTGACAACTTCACCACTGAAGGGGTATCAGAGGTCAGCGCTCAAGTCGCCATCACCCTCCAGAGTGCCAATTGCAGAGGGAGATGATGCGGGAGAACCAGATCAGGGCTTGGGGGGATGGGTTCAGTCTTGGCATCTGGGGGGTGAGGTTGCTCGCAGGCCTTAACGGCCTGGTTCTAGGTTTAAAGATGTGTGACAGCTGGTTTACAGGCATCAATTCCTGTGTCCTCCTTGCTGGGCTTGTGGAAATGTCACCACTGAGGGATGGCCCTTCTAGAGTGATAGCTGGGAAGTGGGCAGAAACAGGTGAGTCCACAGGGTTAGTGCAGGGGGTGACTTTGAGATCTCTGGTTGTGGTCCCGTGAGATGTCAGGCTGCATGGGCAGAGTTAGGGATTCTGAGGAAGGCAGCGGAGTTCTCCGTCGGCGGGATCCTCCAGTGCGCTGACAGCTGCCCATGCCCGCGGGCTTCCCGACGGCATGGGTAATGGGGAATCCCATTGGCTGGCTGCGGAAAGGGAGATTCCTGATGTTGGCGGGGGGCGCACCCGGCTGCAATGGAAAATGCGATTGGTAGACCAGAGAATCCCACCCTTGGTGTTTTCATGAGGGCTGAGGACCTTCAGAAAAAGGGGGGAGGACGAGTATGTCAGAATGAACTTTCCCACACAAGAGACACTTTGAAGCCATAAGGCATGAGATGTATGAAAGTTCAAGGCCACTGGTTATAGACACCAGGCTGTCAGACATTAGTGTCTGGGTGACTGGTTGTTCAAGTTGGAAGGCTTGTTTAGCCTGCAGTCAATGAGATCTGACGGAATGATGGTGCCCTCTATGGATGAAGGTGGCATGCTAATTGCAGTCTTCACATGCAACAGGTGTGCTTTGCCTGCCACCAGAGGAAACCAGTTGCTTAATCAGCTTCCTTGACAATTGTGCCAATTTAGTCAGCATTGTAATGCATGAGTGTGGCACTGAATGGCCCCCAATTGTTAACACTTTGGAATCTAGCCCCTCCACTGGCACCACCAAGGCCTCTGTGCCTGCTAGTCTCCACAGGAACTGGGGTGCCTCACTGACTTTTTCAATCACATTTTAGTTTGATGTTTTAATTTTCATTTGTGCTTTGTTTTTGTTAAAGGCAGTATCGCTTTAATGGGCTGCTCCACTTACTTTGTCCCTCAGCTTTTTTAATTGAGTTGAAATGGTTTTACACAAAATAGTTCAGTCCCAACCAGATTTCACTGCTGTAACTGATGTCTCTACAACTGTTGTTTCTGTTGCTGTTTGGAGCTGCTGCTTCGACTGGACTGTCTTTTGCCTGGGGTGTCTGGGGAGGAACAGGCTGTCACTACCTTCACCTAAAACACCACAGGGTAAGGAATGCACGTCCTTTTTCTTTTGACATGGGCAATTTCCACCAATGAGGAGAATACGGCAGGGATCTAGAGAAATGGAGGCAGGACTGGAGGTGAGGCTTTTCCCTGGGGTAGAGGGGTCAATTACTAGGGGGCATAGGTTTAAGGTGAGAGGGGCAAGGTTTAGAGTAGATGTACGAGGCAAGTTTTTTACGCAAAGGGTAGTGGGTGCCTGGAACTCGCTAGCGGAGGAGGTGGTGGAAGCAGGGACGATAGTGACATTTAAGGGGCGTCTTGACAAATACATGAATAGGATGGGAATAGAGGGTTACGGACCCAGGAAGTGTAGAAGATTGTAGTTTAGTCGGGCAGCATGGTCGGCACGGGCTTGGAGGGCCGAAGGGCCTGTTCCTGTGCTGTACATTTCTTTGTTCTTTGTTCTTTGTGAGGCCAAGGGACTGGGTTTGAGGCTGCCTGCTTTAACAACTCCTGCAACCTGCAACAAAGTGAGAAGCAAGAGGCTGGAAGCCTAGCCCCCAAGCATTGAACCCCATAACAGAGAGGCGACACAGATGTGACCCCCAATGCAAGACATCATGGTGAGGTCACTCACAAGTTCAAGAGCTGACAGGTGGCAGCATGCAGGTCTATTGAATGCACTCTCAACTGTCCTCAATCCCCACCTTTGGGGAGTAACGTGGCCCGTTGAGACTCTCTGGTTTGAAGCATTTCATTCAGGTGGAGTTGAGAGGGGCAACTGTGGAGAAGAGGCTATTGTGTGACATGGTAAGGAGTGAGGCGCATTGAAAAGGCGATCACTTACAGGGATGCGTGTTGGTGGATGTTGCAGATCCTGAGAGAGCTGTGGGTCAGGGCATTGTCAAGGCTCATCATCACTCACTTTGGTGCCCTCTTCCTTTCAGCTTTTGATTCAGGGGAATCATGGAGCCAGTCGAGCTGGATATTTCTTTGATTGCAATCAAGCAGCAGTGACATCGATGTGCCACTGCACGTGGCCAGGACCAGTCCCCTGCTGAGGAGGGGAGGCACCGCCCACTGCTCTTCCAGAAGCAGGGCCACAGATGGCAGAGTCTTGGAGGAGACATTACCGCCAAAGTTATTCGAGTGCTACACTTCCTACTTTCAGATATCAGAGGCCTAGTGTCAGAGAAGACTGCTTCTGTCCCGGGATGATGGATCACTTGTGCCAGTTGATGCAAGAATTGGCATCACATGGACTGGAAGGCCACACATTGTCTGTGACCCTTAAAGGCACTGCCATGGGACAGCGCCAGGGTCCCGGGTTCAATTCCCGGCTGGGTGACTGTCTGTGCAGAGTCTACACGTTCTCCCAGTGTCTGCGTGGGTTTCCTCTGGGTGCTCCGGTTTCATCCCACTGGACCCGAAAGATGTGCTGTTAGGTAAGTTGGGCATTCTGAATTCTCCCCCTGTGTACCCGAACAGGCGCCAGAATGTGGCGACTTGGGGTTTTTCACAGTAACTTCATTGCAATGTAAGCCTACTTGTGACAATAATGAGTATTCAACTATTATTCTGATCCTCTATGCCTGTGGTTCTTTCCAGAGTAGCACGGGTGACCTGTGTGGCATCTCCATCTTATGCGCAAAAGTGCATAAGAGAGGTCACAGATGCGCTATTTGAGATGGCCCACATGTACATCAACTTGGACTAAGACAGTGAGGTAATTCGGTGCAGAATGGGAGGAGGTGCTTTTCCCCTACCATTCTGTTTTCTTTCTTCTGGCCTGTAATTGTTAATCTGCAGGAAGAGATCCAGAGAGCATCTTGGATAGGTAAGTGATTTTAATACCTTTTCAAATTGGGGGGGGGGGAAGAAACTTAAGTGACAGCACAGTAAAGCTTTGACCTGATTGGCTGGTTGGGAATCCGTTAAATTTGGGGGAAAAAATAACATTGAAAAAAAACTAATGGAACTTATAAAATAGGTAGAGGAGTAATTAAACCTGAGGGCAGAGATTAGTATTTAGCATTTAATTTTACAGTAAAAATCTAGCGTCAGGGCCATATAGTTAATTGTAACTCAATCTAACAATAATTCACGTGTTTATTTCAAATTAATTAACTAGTGTTTAAATGTCACTCAAGCGGGGTGCAGTGCTCCAACTGTGAGATATGGCAGATCTGTGAGGCTTCCAGCGTTCCGGTTGACTACATCTGCAGCAAGTGTAGCCAATGGCAGCTCCTCACAGACCGCCTCGTTCGGTTGGAGCAGCAGTTTGATGCACTTACGAGCTTACAGGTGGCGGAAAGCGTCATAGATAGGAATTCTAGAGATGTGGTCACACCCAAGGTGCAGGCAGACAGATGGGTGACCAATAGAAAGGGCAGGCAGTCAGTGCAGGAATCCTCTGTGGCTGTCCCCCTCTCTAACAGGTATATCTTTTTAGATACTGTTGGGGGGGATAGCCTATCAGTGGAAAACAACAGCAGCCAGAACAGTGGCACCACAGCTGGCTCTGTTGCTCAGCAGAGGAGGGCAAAGTGCAGGAAAGCGATAGTTATAGGGGACTATATAGTAAGGGGCACAGATAGGCGCTTCTGGGGAAGTGAAAGAGACTCCAGGATGGTGTGTTGCCTCCCTGGTGCCAGGGTCAAGAATGTCTCTGAAGGAACACAAGACATCCTGAAGGGGAAAGGTGAACAGCCAGAGGTTGTAGCACACATAGGTACTAATGACATAGGCAGGAAGAGTGATGAGGTCCTGCAGAAGGAGTTCAAGGAGTTAGGCAGTAAGTTAAGAAGCAGGACCTCCAGGGTTGTAATCTCAGGATTACTCCCTGTACCACGTGCTGGTGAGGCTAGAAATAGGAGGATAGTGCAGCTAAACATGTGGCTAAACTAGTGTAGTAGGAGAAAGGGTTTCAGATTTCTGGACCATTGGGATCTCTTCTGGGGCAGGTGCGACCTGTGCAAGAAGGACAGGTTGCATCTAAACTCGAGGGGCACCAATATTCTGGCTGGGAGGTTTGCAAGTGTCACTAAGGAGGATTTAAACTAATATGGCAGGGGGGTGGGAACCAGAGCGTTAGCTTAGAACGTGTCATGACTGAAGGGGAAATAGAGAACAAAAATAATAGAACATCACCCTCAGGCAGAGCAAAAAAAGGTGACAAGTGTGAGAAGGGAGGTTGTCAATGCAGGGCTGAGGGTGTTGTACCTTAATGCGCGCAGTATACGGAACAAGGGAAATGAGGTTGTTGCGCACATTGAAATTGGCTGGTATGATCTTGTGGGCATCACAGAGACGTGGCTGCAAGGGGTTAAGGGCTGGGATCTAAATATACAAGGATATGTGTCCCATCGAAAGGACAGGCAGATGGGCAAAGGGGGCAGGATTGCATTGTTAGTAAGGATTGAAGTTAAATCGATAGCAAGGAACGATATAGAATCATAAGGCATAGAATCTCTGTGGGTAGAGTTGGGGAATTGCAAAGGTAAAAAGACCCTAATGGGAGTTATGTACAGACCCCCTAGCAGTAGTCAGGATGTGCGGCAAAAATTAAATCAGGAGATAATGAAAGCATGTCAAAAAGGCAATATCAAAATAATCATGGGCGACTTCAATATGCACGTGGACTGGGAAAATCAGGTTGGTCGTGGATCATAAGAATAGGAATTTGTGGAATGTTTAAGAGATGTTTTTTTGGAGCAGCTTGTGGTAGAGTCCACTAGGGAATTCTGGATTTGGTGTTGTGTAATGAGGCAGACTTGATTAGGGATCCTAATGTGAAGGAACCCTAAGGGAGCAGTGACCAAGGGGGCTGAGGTGGAGATGGTTAGCAGTTTCAAATTCCGAGGGGTGCACATCTCCAAAAATCTGTCCAGGTCCACCCACGTCGACGCTACCACCAAGAAAGCACAACAGCGCCTATACTTCCTCAGGAAACTAAGGAAATTTGGCATGTCCACATTAACCCTTACCAACTTTTACAGATGCACCACAGAAAGCATCCTATCGGGCTGCATCACAGCCTGGTATGGCAACTGCTCGGCCCAGGACCGCAAGAAACTTCAGAGAGTCGTGAACACCGCCCAGTCCATCACACGAACCTGCCTCCCATCCATTGACTCCATCTACACCTCCCGCTGCCTGGGGAAAGCGGGCAGCATAATCAAAGATCCCTCCCACCTGGCTTACTTACTCTTCCAACTTCTTCCATCGGGCAGGAGATACAGAAGTCTGAGAACACGCACGAACAGACTCAAAAACAGCTTCTTCCCCACTGTCACCAGACTCCTAAATGACCCTCTTATGGACTGACCTCATTAACACTACACCCTGTATGCTTCATCCGATGCCAGTGCTTATGTAGTTACATTGTATATGTTGTGTTGCCCTATTATGTATTTTCTTTTATTCCCATGTACTTAATGATCTGTTGAGCTGCTCGCAGAAAAATACTTTTCACTGTACCTCGGTACACGTGACAATAAACAAATCCAATCCAATCCACAATATGATAGAATTTACCCTGTAATTTGAGAGGGAGAAGCAGCAATTAGATGTAACGGTATTACAATTAAATAAGGGTAACTACAAAGACTGAGGGAGGAGCTGGCCAGAGTTGATTGGAAAAGGAGCCTAGCAGGGAAAACAGTGGAACAGCAATGGCAGGGGTTTTGGGGGGGTTATTCGGGAGGCACAGCAGAAATTCATCCCAAGGAGGAGCAAACATGCTAAGGGCAGGACAAGGCATCCATGGTTGATGAGGGAAGTCAAGGTCTGCATAAAAGCAAAAGAGAAAGCAGACAAAGTGGCAAGGATAATGGGAAGCCAGAAGATTGGAAATCATTTAAAAGCGAGCAGAGGACAACTAAAAAAGCAATAAGGGGAGAGAAGGTGAAATATGAGTGCAAGTTAGCTAGTAATATAAAAGAACATAGGAAGAGTTCCTTTCAATATATAAAAGGTAGGAGAGAGGCAAAAGTAGACATTGGACCACTGGAAAACGTGGCTGGAGAAGTAATAACAGGAAACAAAGAAATGGCAGATGAACTGAATAGTTACTTTGCATCAGTCTTAATGGTGGAAGACACCAGTGGGATGCCAGAGCTCCAGGAGAACCAGGGGACAGAGGTGAGTGCAGTGGCCATCACGAAGGGAAAGGTTCTGGGGAAACTGAAAGGTCTGCAGGTGGATAAGTCACCTGGACTGGATGGACTACACCCCAGGGTCTTAAAGAGTGACGGTGGAGAATGTGGAGGCATTGGTGGTGATCTTTCAAGAATCACTGCAGGAAGGAAGGGTCCCAGAGGACTGGAAAGTGGCTAATGTACCAACACTGTTTAAGAAGGGAGGGAGAATGGGTGCGGAGCAGATGTTGTAACCTTCGCCTTGTTGATCGCCCAAAGGCAGATCCTGATGGGATGGAGGGCAGCCTCTCCACCCTGTGCCCTGGCGTGGTGGGGAGACTTGTTGGAATTCTTGACTCTTGAGAAGGTTAAATTTGAACTGAGGGGAAGGATGGAGGAATTCTACAATTCATGCGTATTATTCATCATGCACTTTCAAGAACTGGATAACATTGGACATTAATTGGGGTGGGTGGGTGGGAGGGTTGAGGGGAGGGGCGGTGTGTGTTGATGGTGACTATGGGTGATTCCTGATTCCTTTTTGTCATTTGTTTATGTTAACATGCGGGCTAATGTTTGGTGTTTGGTGGGAGGATGGGATCGTTGTTATTGATATGGGGATTGATATATTTGTTACTGATTATTGTTTATTGTTGGTGGGTGTAAATTTGGGAGAAAATATGAAAAAGGAGGAGAATAAAGAATTAATTTTTTTTTTAAAGAAGGGAGGGAGGCAGAAGATGGGAAATTATAGGCCGGTTAGCCTGGCTTCGGTCTTGGTAAGATTTTAGAGTTTGTTATTAAAGATGAGATCGCAAAGTACTTGGAAGTGCATGGTAAAATAGGACTGAGTCAGCACAGCTTTGTCAAAGGGAGGACATGTCTGACATATCTGTTAGAGTTCTTTGAGGAGGTAACAAGGAAGTTAAACAAAGGAGACCCAGAGGACGTGATTTATTTAGATTTCCAGAAGGCCTTTGACAAGATGCCACATATTGTGTTGGCTGTTAAATAAGTTAAGAGCCCATGGTGCTAAGGGTAAGATCCTGGCATGGATAAAGGATTGGCTGATTGGCAGAAGGCAGAGAGTGGGGATAAAGGGATCTTTTTCAGGATGGGAGCCGGTGACTAGAGATGTGCCTCAGGGGTCTGTGCTGGGATCACAACTTTTCACAATATATATTCATGATCTGGAAGAAGGAACTGAAGGCACTGTTGCTAAGTTTGCAGATGATACAAAGATCTTCAGGGGGACAGGTCGTATTGAGGAATCAAGGGGGCTGCAGAAGGATTTGAGCAAGCTAGGAGAGTGGGCACTGTTGCCAAATAATGATGAGACTCTCTTTATGATATGATGTTATGTCCCAACAGCGCCGCTAATTCTGTGGGTATTTCTATTTATCTTGGTGAACCACAAGCCTTCCCTTATATCGATTAAATGACCACACAACCAGTTAGTTAGTTCAAAAGATGGTTTATTTACATAATAATAATTTAGCAATGAGGTGAGGAGAAATTTCTTCACTCAAAGAGTTGTGAATCTTCAGAATTCTCAACCCCAAAGGGTTGTGGATGTTTCATCGTCGAACAGATTTAAGGCGGGGACAGTCAAACGTTTGGTCTCCCGGGGAATTAAGGGATATGTGGAGTGGCTGGGAAAAATGAAGCTGCAGCCCAAGGTCAGCCATGATAGTTCTGAATGGGGGAACAAACTCGATAGGCTGTGCAGTCTACTCCTGTACCTAATTCTTGGCCGGGATTCGCCGAGCCTCCATGCCAAAATCGCGCTTGGCATGGGGGCGAAGAATGGGGCGTCGGACCCGCGATCGGAGTGACCAGAGAATCAGCACCAGTCATGCGAGCGCGGTTGAGACGGCACCAGTCGGGAGCCATTGAAAGAGGCCCCCGCGGCAATTCTCCACGGTCGACCGGCTGAGTTCCCGCCGGCATGGTTCACATATGGTTTCACCCAGCGGGAGTTCGATGTCACGACTGCGGTGGCCGTCCTGGTGGGGGGGGGGGGGGGCGCGGGGGGTTCAGTGTCCAGGGGGGCCTCCACGATGGCCAGGCCCGCGATCGGGGGCCACCGATCGGCAGTTGCGTGCGATCTGGGGGGATCCTATCTTCTTCCGCCCCGGCCCGCTGTGTGGGTCCGCCATGTCGCGCGGCGCCGGCATGGAAGCGGCCGCCGTGCGTGTGGCGCGGATCAGCGGCCAGCAGTGCAGGTCTGCTTATCACCGGCTGGAGCTGCGCACAGCACTCCGGCACTGTGCTGGGCCCCTGTGGGCCACGGAATTGCTGGGCCAAGAGGCCCGTTGACGCCGGCGTGAAACACTCCGGTGTTTACGCCGGCATCAACACCTAGCCGCGTTTTTAGAGAATCCCGGCCCTTCTGTTTCACTAATGAAAAGTTATGCCGGCAGTGGAAAGAATTCAGAGAGGACACCAAAACGATTTACGTTTTGGATTACTGTGCCTGGAAGAGAGACAAAGGAAGATAAATCTATTATCAGAGAAGTAAACTCAAGGAGAGATATGACTTAAGGTTTTGGAACTATGAGGTTAATCAGTTACACTGATGCTGGAATATGCAAAGTAGTGAAGAAATTCAGGGAACATTACGATATTCTGAAGAAGATAACCAAAATATATTTTAAGGAATAACAGGGTAATCTTCAATTTGAAGAATTTGGAAAATGCTCAGTTATCATACACCCCTTTCGAATGAGCACAATCAAAATCAGGCAGGGTGTAAAACAAATGACAGATCCGTAACCAGCAGTTATCTACCAGAACGCAAACTGAAAATTATCCCCAAATTCATCAATTTTACAGTTCTTGAATTAGAGATAACTCACATAGTTGAAACTAGCTCAGCTAAAGTGATTGAAAGGAAATTAGTTTGATTCCAAAATCAATGAAGTGTAACAATGAAGCAAAATTTAAAAATGAAACTATCCAGCCTTGCAACGAGATAAGGTAAGTGCGATGGGCTGAGTGGCCTTTTTATATGATTAAATTCTGTGAATTTAAAACATCACTTTTCTTTGCCTAGAATTTCTAAGCTGCTCTAGATGTAAATTCAACTTTTAATTAGTGGCAAATAATTCCTGAAACTGAAAAAAGGAGCAAATGCAATTTCCTCTACTTTTCTACTCCAAAACCAACCCTCCCAAATTTTCATGCTCTGTTTGACCCTCCTGACTATCTGTGTGCTGAGTCCCAGTAAGCTCATTTAAGTAAATGCTGGCCTGGCCAGCGATCATTCCGTGAACGTGAGTTAATGAAAAAACTATTATAATTCGAGCAGTGACATTGGAGTTCGAGGGTTCCTTCTTTTAATTTACAAAATAACGAGGGTAGGTTAGATGGAGAATTATAGGACTCAGTAGTATGCCCCAGATTCTGCATTGTGCACACAGTAATGGTCAGGACCTGGATTTGCCGGAGAGACAGCTGCAGATGTTTGGAGACAGAACTAAATGGAGGACAGCACCACAATGACCTTTACCCAGTGATCTAATTTGAAGAATTTGTTATCATTTGTTTTTCATGGTCAGCTTATTTTATGAAGGAAATGCAATTCAAATAGCAAAATGGAACATCACTGAACAAGATATATTATACATGTTAATGTTTTGGGAATTGTTTAGTTTAAGTAAAGATATGTACACACATATTAGACCTGCGACTTGGCTTTTTTAACTCAGTTTTTCCCCGACCAGAATGAACAGCTTTAAGAATCAGCTTACAACGTCATTCTGTTCCTCCCAGCTGAATTCTGAATGATCAAAATGTTGGACCGGTTCAATCTCCTGGCATCGTCTTCAATCATTTAGATCTTGAGGATCTTGTGCATCTCAATTATAATTTAAATTATGTAAGATTCAAGAAACGGTGCATGAAGAATTCAGTGCAAAGTGGATTTAACTTTAACTTTAAGAATTTGAGTGGCTGATTATATAGGAGCTGACAATGCATTCTCCACCACAGTGTCTGCTCTGCAGGGGCATTACAGTCTGGGCACTGTGTGCACTTGTCACACACTGGGCTGACCTTGTGCTATAAAGAACCTCTTATCCTATTTAAGCACATAGATAACATTCCTGGCACATGCTGAGACAAAGGGGGTTTCCACTATGCATATTGAAGGCGGGGTGGGGGTAGAAGGGAGTGGCAACAATAGCAACTATAGACAGGATTTCCCAGCCATTCCTGCTGCCGGGATTTTCCGAGTCAACCTCCACTGCGGGACGGGTGAACCAAGCTAGCACCGTAGACTTTGGCGTGACCGGAAGTTCTCGCCAGCGCCACAGGAGGTATGTAGCGCCTTTAACGTAATGAAACATCCAAGGTGCTTCGCAGGAGTATTAGAAAACAAAGTATGATATTTAAACATATACGGAGCTATGTGGCGGAATTTACCAGCTGTTCATGCCGGCTGGTATACTGTCCCACCGATGGCGAACCCCTGCCTCGGGTTTCCCAGTGACGAAGGGTGTACGGCAGCAATAAAGCCTCTCTTAGTCAATTTGAGCATTGAGAAAGAGTAAGCAGAACACATTCTTCATCTGCAATGCTCCATCTCATAAGAACATGGGCTGGATTCCCCGCACCCTGACGCCAAAATTGCGTTCGGCGACGGGGCGGAGAGTCTGTTTTCCCGCACGAATTCGGGGCTGGCACCGGTTCCGCTATTCTACGCTCCCCGAAAAGCGGCGTAATCAGGTAATGGCCTGAGGCCCGCCCGCTATTCTCCATCCCCAACTGGCGGTATTCCCGACGGCGTGGTTCTAATATGGTCCTGCCATTCAGGAGCCTCTCGTGGCGGCTGCGGACTCAGTCTGGGGCCACCACAGTCGGGGGCCATTGGCAGCGGAGGGCAGGGGGAGGCTTCATTTGGGACTGGGGTCTATGTGTGCGGGCGATCCGGGTGGGACGAGCGGCTGATGTGGGGCACTATTTCAGCGGTCCAGGTATGCGGGCTGAGTCCGCCATGGAGCACGGCGCGGCCGTTGAAGACTGCCACTGTGCGCATGCGAGGCCTCTGACCCAGACATACGGGGGGCCGTGTCAGCAGCTCAAGCTGTGAGCTCCACGGCAGCTGCCTGCTAGCCCCTGCAAGATGGTGAATCTGTGACCTTTTGATGCCAGTTTTCCTGGCGTAAAAGACCAGGGGCGGGATTCTCCGACCCTCCGGCGGGTCGAAGAATTGCCGGGGAGCCACGTGAATCCTGCCCCCATCGGCTGCCGAATCCTCTGGTGACAGGGTTTTGGCGAGGGCGGGAATCGCGCCGCGCCGGTCGGGGGCCGTTGGCAGCGGCCCCCCCCCCGGCGATTCTCCGGCCCGCGATGGGCCGAGTGGCCGCCTGTTTCCGGCCGGTACCGCCGTCGTAAACCACAACAGGTCCTTACTGGTGGGACCTGGCTCCACGGGCGGCCTGCAGAGTCCTCGGGGGGACGCGGGGGGATCTGGGCCTGGGGGGTGCCCCCACAGTGGCCTGGCCCGCAATCGGGCCCACTGATCCGCGAGCGGGCCTGGGCTGTGGGGGCACTCTTTCCCTTCGCAACGGCCACTGTCAACCTCCGCCATGGCCGGTGCGGAGAAGAACCCCGCTGCGCATGCGCCGGGATGACGCCAGCACACGCTGGCGCTCCCGCGCATGCGCCAACTTGCGCCAGCCGGTGGAGATCCTTCAGCGCCAGTTGGCGTGGCGCCAAACACTCCGGCGCCAGCCTAGCCCCTGAAGGTGCGGAGGATTCCGCACCTTCAGGGCGACCCAATGCCGGAGAGGTTCACGTCACTCCTCGGCGCCAGAGTGGCCCACCCCGCCGGTTTGCGGAGAATCCCGCCCCAGTCTTCACGACGGGATGGGGACATAGTCGCAAAATGGAGAATCCAGCTCATAGTGTGTGTTCACACGTCCCGCCTGGGCATATCAATCTATACTGCATTTGCTTCAGAGGATGGCAGTGACAGTAAAAATGTGCACAATTTGCTGGCCTCTGTTTTCTCTGAGGCCTCTTCGCGACCAGCTGAGGTTTTAGTTTCTGAGTTTTCTCTTCAGACTCTGTAATTTTCCAAGACACGAGCAAAGAAGCTCCTTCACTAGTCATTATGAGTCAGTATTTCAAAAGATGCCATTAGCAAGGGTAGCAATTTACAGTTTCTGTCCCCTAACAACGAGGTCTGTAATCGTTCTGACCCACCAAATGATGGGGACACCATATAATGACACAAAATGTATGAACTAGAAGTGTTCTCAGAGCAGCAAGCAATAACGTATACAACTCTATTCCTGTGATCACACACCAGCTACAGGTTGATGAAATACATACCTCTCTGTTTTTAAAGAGGGCCACGGTGGTAGTATGGATCCATATGGCCTCTGAGTGACATCAATAATGTCCCACACTTTGGAGAACAGGTAGTAAAAGTGCAGGGATCTCTTGTGCTCCTGCTTGTTAATCAAGGCACTCCCCAAGCAAAGGTATCAGTTACCTGCATAATGCACTGGTTCATTTTAAATTGGGAGATTTGACATTTAATTCCAGTCGCTGTCTAAAAGACTCCTGTGACGAAGCAAATTCAAGACAGCTGTCACTAAGACGAACACTGGCTTTGCTGGAATAAGGTTGCTAACTCTGCAGGATTGGCCTGACGTCTCTAGGAATTGAAGATCAATTTCTAGGACACAGCACTCCCAGAGAAGGGGGAAGGGGGAGGGGACCACAAAGGCTGTTTAGCTAACAGTCAAGTATCATCCAATTGGGTAATGAGTCTTTTTGCTTTCCAATTGGCGGAGGAAGGCAGTGCGTCACAAGCGTGGATGTTATGGCCGATGAGTGATGTGATTAAACTTCCAGGGATAGGTTTAGTCACAGTTGGCAACTGGAAAGTTTCTGATCTAGCTGTAAAAGCTTCATCACAGCTTTCCTCGGGAATCATGGGTTGAGAAATCAGTTCACACCGGTGACTGATCTCTCAGCTGTCACGCGTAGGCCCAAAACATAACGTGGGCCTTGTTTAGCCCATGGAGGCCTTTAGTTCCGGACCACTGCATGACCAAAAGTGACCCTCATGTATCAGGGGATAGTGAGAATGTGATAAGGAGAGGTGGATGGAGGTCAGGCAAGGGAGGGTTTAATCAGAAGAAGGCGATAGGTAAATCGGGCCAGTTGGGAGCGGAAGAGGATTTTGGATGGGGTAAAGCAGCCAATGGCAGAATGGAAATATGACAATTGGCCTTGATCGTGGCCAATAGTTTCTAGCTTTTTCTATAAATCTTAGTTTGGCTTCCCTCAGTGTGGGAATGGGTGGAAAAAGCTAGAAACTAGAATATTGGCCATGATCAAAGCCAATTGCCATATTTCCATTCTGTCATTGGCTGCTTTACCCCATCCAAAAGTCTCCTCCTCTCCCAACTGGCCCGATTTACCTATTGCCCTCTTCTGATTAAACCCTCCCTTGCCTGACCTCCTTCCACCTCCCCTGATCACATTCTCACTGTCCCCTGATACATGAGGGTCACTGACAGTCACACAGTGGCCTGGAACTAAAGGCCTCCATGCTCTAAACAAGGCCCACAATGTGTTTTGGGCCCATGCATGACAGCTGAGAGATCAGTCAGCGATATGAATTCATTTCTCAACCTATTGGGATTGGCAGAAAATGAGTCCAAATGAAAAATCCAGGACATTGACAGTTATCTTTAAAAAGTAGAGTCAAACCTGATAATCGGCAGTAGTCAATATAGTGGTCACTGTCTGTGCGGAGTCTGCACATCCTCCCCGTGTGTGCGTGGGTTTCTTTCGGGTGCTCCGGTTTCCTCCCACAGTCCAAAGATGTGCAGGTTAGGTGGATTGGCTATGATAAATCGCCCTTAGTGTTGGGTGGGGTTGCTGGGTTGTGGGGATGGGGTGGAGGTGTTACCTTGGATAGGGTGCTCTTTCCAAGAGCAGGTGCAGACTCGATGGGCCGAATGGCCTCCTTCTGCACTGTAAATTCTATGAAATTCTATGAAAGCATCTTGCAATATCATAAGGTGACAATGACTCATGATTGCTTGATAATACTTTAAAATTTAGTTACAGTCATCGACCACTTTCATATCATGTCTGTCGTTCTGTATTTGAATACCGCCAAGAAACAAATAAATGTTCATCTTTTCAATACATCAGTAAAGACCAATCCTCATATTGAGAACCTTGATTGGATCATCAGAGTCAATGGGCGGGATTTCCCGGCCATTGCCACCGATGGGATCTTCTGGCCCCATTGCCAATGGTGGTTACCCAATGACGGAGGGTGCAAACAACGGCAAACACTGTTGACAGCGACAGGTCCAGAAGATGCCGCAGCCGCACAATAGTGGGCTACATCCCCCGCTGCAAAGCACCCCATGGATGGGGGCTGCAGAAAATCCCGAAAATGTTCATCTCTGGTGGTTCTCTTCGTCCTTCCTTTCATATAAAGGGGGATTTCTCAACGTCAGCGCTACTGGAACTGCACTCACAAAGAGAGAGTGTTGGGAAACGGCACGCCAACCCCAAGGCCTTGAAATTCATCCAAATAAACACTCCTGGCAAGCACACTTCCTCATGGGAGGACTGAAGCCGAAAATCTCCTTTAAAGAATTACTTTTCTCCTTTATCTTTTGTTCTTTATTTCCCACACACATACTTCCCAAGCAAGAAATTACAGTTTGTGACATTAGTGCAGGGATGTGTAACATGTTTACTGGAAATTACTCTCATTTAACAGATGCATTGACTCATTTATTTATAGAAAGTTTAGTATTTACATACTAGTATCAAAAACTGTAATTTTATGGTTACGTGAGGGGACTTCAGCTAGAGCAGTGAACCATTCTCGGCACTTAAGGATCTTGTTGCTCTTAAGAGGGTACAGAAGTTGAAAATCTGGGGCGAAATTCTCCTACCCGCCCCGCCACATTTCTGCGCCGACCGGCCGGCGGGAGTCTCCGTAACACCGGCCGGTCAATGGGGTTTCCCATTGTGGGGCACCCCCACGCCGTCGGGAAACCCCCGAGCGCTGGCAGAACGGAGACTCCCGCCGGCGGAGAATGACGCCCCTGATTCCAGACATTGGGAATCTAAGGGCGCAATTCAGTGGACTGATGTTAAAGGGCGCGATATTCCGGAAAAATTTCCAAGTTTGCTAGCGAACGGGAATTGTCGCGAGTTTCCCGGCGTTTGGCCCAGTGAGGTCGGCAACATTGTTCAACGTTAATTGGTCCACTTAACGAGGATTCACGGGATTCTCGCCCAGATGCCGGCTCGCCAGCTGATTCGCTGGGATCGCGCTCGCCAGCCCCCTGCTAACAATGCCGAGCAGCACTTAAGCTGCACTTACCCAGCCAGCCCCAGCCAGCTCACAGGAGACCGGCCCTAAGATTCGGGGTTGCTGATCTTGGGGGGCTTCTGGATGCAGTGGAGGCCAGGAGTGATGTCCTGTTCCCCCTAGGGTCCCGGAGGGTGAACCACAAGGCAGCCAGGGCTGATTGGGACAAGGCAGAGGCAGCAGTCAGCTCGGGCAGTGTGACCAGGAGGACTGGCCCTCCAGTGTCGGAAGAAGGTCAACAACCTACACCGGGTAGCACAAGTGAGTAGACAACGTCCCACCTCCCAAGGCAACATCGCCCCAGGGGACTCCCAATCCTCCCTCCATCCCACTCCCCCTTCAGCCACTCCCTACATCCATCCCTTCAACCCTCCCTTCACCCCAACCCTCCATTCACCTCCCTCCCACAACTGTGAACCACGCTTCTGGCTAACGATGCCTTCACTGTGTCTCCTCAGGAAAAGCTCTCCCATAATCGGTGGGAGAAGGCCCAGACTGACGGCGGGGTGCAGGACGTGAGAATCCTCACCCACTTCGAGGAGCGGGCCCTGGAGGTGATTGGTGTGGCCGAGGACTGGGCGGTCACGAATGCGGAGGCTGGCAGACGCTGCAGAAGTGAGCAACAACCAGGCTCCACCCGGGGGACCTGTCAAACGTGAGTAGTGATTGCCTTACTGACTGACCCATCCCTCCCACTGACCACATGTCCATTCTCCCGCAGGTCCAGCTGCTGACGGTGCCGGCCCATCCCGGGTAGCATCCTCTCCTGACCCCGAGGAGAACACTTCAGAGGAGAGCTCCGAGGATGCAACTGTTATAGCCACATCACAGCTATCACCCCCACCCTCCACCAGCGCAGATACACACACCTTGGTGGGAAACTGCTGTCTCAGTCAGAGGTCTGCTGGATCCCTGGACCCAGATGGATCCTAACCTGATGCTGAGTCTCTGGAACAGGATTATCCGGAGCTGATGGGGATGATAGGGACCAACCCGGACATTCAGATGGAGATGTCAGCGTCACTCCAGCAGATCCATAGCGGGCATTATCTTCATCTGGTTGTTGCACATGAGCTGTATGTTGAGGGAATGGAACACCTTTTGGTTAACAAAGGGCATCTACAGATGCCCCGGTGAGCACAGGGCAAGATGCGTGGCATCTATGACGTCCTGGACCTGGGGCATCCTGGCAATGGCGTAGAATCCTACTGCCCGGGTATCCTGTTGGGCCCGGCCCATGTCAAAAATGATGTAGTCTTCTCTCTGGGCATACAGGGTATTCGTGACCTGCCGGATGCACCTGTGGGCTGTGGCCTGTGAAATACCTCACACCTCCCCACTCAAGCCCTGGAATGATCCCACAACATAAAAGGTCAAGGCTGCAGTGACCTTGACAGCCCCCGGGAGCAGGTGCCATCCTCCTACATGTGGTGCCAAGTCCACGAGGATATGGCACAGGTATCGCAACGTCTCCTTGTTGAGGCGGAGCCTCCTGTGGCTCATGCTGTTCGTCATTTGTTCAAATGACCAGCGGCGCCTGCACACCCTGGGCCGTCGCCGGGCCTCGCCCTCTGGATCCCCCCCTATCCTGATGGGCAGCCAGGTCCTCAGGGTGTGGGGCGGGTCTGGCACATGGGCCGCTGCCTCGAGCAACTGCAGATGCTGCTGATGCTGCCTTCTCCAGCGTCTGGCCACATTACATAGCACCAGCATCACTAGGGCAACCTCTGCATCCAACATCCCTGCCATAGCGTTCAATATCTGCAAGGCATTGGGAGAGGATGTGAGACCGACAAACAGCCGTGGCTCCCAACTCGGGACCCTTCATTTCCCCATTGATTCCTCCCCACTACCCTACCCGGAACGCCCTCCCCACGTACTCCAGGCTGCAGCGGGCCCCTCTCACCGGACCCCAGACCCTGTACTCCGGACACCCGCTCACAACATCACCCAGACTGGTTGCTGGCCCCCTACCTATGGCACTCACCCACCCTCCGGCCGTGGACATGTTGCTGGAGCTGTTTCCCATCCCCTGGGTGTTCGGATGTTGGCTGCTCGAGTGTGGTGTTGCCTCCAACAGTGATCAGGTACACTGTCCAGGCATCACGGTCTGATTGGGATGCTAGGCTATGACACCCACATGCTACATGGCCCGCCCACTCACGGGAATCCACTTGGGTTGTGTGAAGTGCTCACTTAACCACGATGGCCAATTCCCTATTAGCGATAGCCTTCAGCCACAGGGTCAGAGGCGTCAGCTGTCGGTGGAGGGGCAGAAGGGCAGGGACAAGGGTTGCCCCCAGAACGGGTTCAGGGGTTGGCATGATGGTGCAGCGAGCGATTGCCCCCCCTGTTGCCCTCCCAGCACTCCCCCACCCTCCCATGGTGACCCACCCCTGCAGAGGGTCCCCCCACTCCCAGCCTAGGGTTCCCCATCCCCCATTGAGCACAGAGGCAGCAAGTCCAGTGCCCCCGGGGTCTGTGACTGTGAGCAAAGATGGCTACTTACTTCCCCGACTCCCCACAGAAGCCCTTCACGTTTTTAAAAAGGAGTACTAGTCGGGGCCAGTGTGAACACTTACTGGGGAGGCTGATCAATGACAGGAGACCATTGGATATGGGGTGGCTCTCATTAATTGTTTGGAAATACGACTTAAGTGGTGATAATTGGTTTCCTGTCACGCTGCGGCAAGATTCCAATTTCCACTACGGGAGCAGTCCAGTTGCATCGCAAACAGTTTGGCGCCTGGCACGGTTGCTGTTTTTGGCCTGTCCCGCTATTCACTGGCCTCGTTACGCTTGAGCGCGAGTGTAATGAGGCCGGCAAATCGCACCCAAAGTCTGCTGAACGGCACGTTTAGCGGGGTGTTTCTCGGCGGTTGCACCACTGAGAAACATCCCACGATCCAACAGAAATTTGCCGGTTTTCTTTGCCTCGGGGAGATTCTGAAGTGCTTCGAGAGGTTGGTCATGAAGCGCATCACCTCCATGCTCCCCAAATGCCTTGATCCACTGCAATTCGCATACCGCTGCAACCGGTCCACAGCAGACGCCATCTCCCTGGCCCTACACTCATCCCTAGAACATCTCGACAACAAGGACTCCTTCGTCAGACTCCTATTTATTGACTATTTATTGGTTGGCAGTTTCAAAATCCTAGGGGTGCACATCTCCAAAAAATCTGTCCTGGTCCACCCACGTCGACGCTACCACCAAGAAAGCACAACAGTGCCTATACTTCCTCAGGAAACTAAGGAAATTCGGCATGTCCATATTAACTCTTACCACTTTTACGGATGCACCACAGAAACCAACTTTTACGGATGCACCATAGAAAGCATCCTATCGGGCTGCATCACAGCCTGGTATGGCAACTGCTCGGCCCAGGACCACAAGAAACTTCAGAGAGTCGTGAACATAGCCCAGTCCATCACACAAACCTGCCTCAAATCCATTGACTCCATCTACACCTCCCACTGCCTGGGAAAGCGGGCAGTATAATCAAAGACCCCTCCCACCCGGCTTACTCACTCTTCCAACTTCTTCCATCGGGCAGGAAGTACAGAAGTCTAAGAACACGCACGAACAGACTCAAAAACAGCTTCTTCCCCGCTGTTACCAACTCCTAAACGACCCTCTTATGGACTGACCTCATTAACACTACACCCCTGTATACTTCATCCGATGCCGGTGCTTATGTAGTTACATTGTGTACCTTGTGTTGCCCTATTATGTATTTGCTTTTATTTCCTTTTCATTTCATGTACTTAATGATTTGTTGAGCTGCTCGCAGAAAAATACTTTTCACTGTACCTCGGTACACGTGACAATAAACAAATCCAATCCAATCTCTCCTCTGAGACCGCACTTAGAGGGATTGCCTGCTGGCCTGAAGCACAGCAGCAGAAAAGGCTCCTCGCAGATCGTGGCGCCATTTTGTATGGCAAACCCGATCTTTGCCCCCACCCCCTGTTTTCTGACCTCTCTCACCTCCCCCCCCCCCACCCATCCCTTCACCCCCCGGGAACCTCCCTCTCTACCTGGCAAAGCCCTGCTTGGGTCCGAACCCTGTCAATGCCAACCCTGGCACTGCCCCTGGCACACTGTCAGTGGTACCCGGCACATAAATTGTAGGCTTAATCAATTATATAGCAGATAAAAAAGAATTCCAATGCATTTCAATGTCTAAAAAAAAAAATTTTTTTAATTTATAAGGAAAATAACGAATGTATTTTATGGTTGGCTCAGACTGAATTATTCTGAATAAAGTCAGTAAACTAGCTTAGGCATTGGGATGTTTCTTCCTTCCTGTGCCAATTTTAGCATGTCATTTGTCATTAATTTACAGAAAGGTCACAAAGAAGGTTATTCATTTCTGTGTCAGCACGATCAATCCTGGATGAAGACTGTACTAATACAGAAGTATTTAGCATACTATCACAGCGATAAGAGACCATTTACACTGGAGTAACAAGACTTATCTATGTATTGCAATGCTTCAGCACCGGCTCTGACAGGTAAGATCCATGCTGATGTTGTCAAATGATAAGACTAATTAATCTCAGACTCAAAATCGTACAACAAAATGTCAACTTGTTTGACTGCAATACTGTTAGGCAAGATGCACAGGAATATATAAATGTGCACCTAAGGTTTTGTAAGAAACACAACGCAATTGGAACATATGTGATTTGCCATGTGAAAGTAACATTTTAATTAAAGTTCAGGACTCCATATTACAATGCTATAAAAGCTCAGGAGGCCCCAGAAGGTAGGTTGAACAATATTTAATTGATCAACACAATGTAAAGGCAGCAATGCGGCTTACAGCTCAAAGATCCCAACCGGGACTACCAGCAATGGCGGCCCCAGTCTGGGCCAACGTTTATAAGGCAAATTTACGAGCCCCAACTCGTGGGCCTCCCTCTGCCAGCTAGAGGGGAAGCTCATAGTCCATGAGTCCCATGGGAAGATCAATTGAGGTGGCCCGTGGGTCCCATGAGGGTTACTATATCCCTCCCCACTCCCACAAGTCCGAAGATTCCCCTGCGATGGATTGTTGAAGGGGTCTCTTTTGTTACTTTGCCCGTGTCTGTGCTTCCAGCATCTGTTGGTGGGTCAGGGGGCTTATATCTTGTTGGGGAGTGCCTTTTTCACTCAGAGAGCCGAAGAGGCATTGTTGAAGGCCCATTTCTGATTGCAATGTCCTCCAGGAGCACTGAGGATTCTTTGACCATATCTTAGGCCATGTTGTCCATGTCCTGCTCGCCTGGGCATGGGTCCTGATGGGAAGTACTTCCTGATTAAAGAATGGCAGACAGGGTAGTCGAGGCACAGATTCATCCGGTGTGGCTACCCTAGTTGTGACATGCGACGGCGTCTGATAATTCAACAAACACTGTGCCATCTCAAGGGAACCTACATTCTGTTTCTTCAGGCCCTGTTTAAATGTCTGCCCGCTCAGCCAGACTGTTTGAGGATAGGTGGTGATTAGGGCAGGCTTCACCCCATTGGCCGCATAAATGCCTGGAATCTTTTGCTGGTAAACGGGGTTCCATTATCTGTGACAAGCACCCCTGGAATTAAATGGATGCTAAAGGATTGGTGCAATTTTTGCGAGGTGATTTGCGTGGTGGTGGAAGACATTCAGTGCACATCCATCCACTTTGAGTGGGCGTCGACAAGGAGCAGAAACATTCATCCGGATTTGCGCACTGTCACGGATGGATGTCCATTTAGTTCAATGTTAATACGACTTTGTCCGTTATTGGCGGCGACGGGGTTGTACAGGCGGCGGGAGTCGGCTGAAGCAATCTGTGAACCTGGACAATGTTTTTATGATGGCTTATGAGTACTCCTCGGTGATGTTACAGCTCAAAGGCCCCAACTGACACTACCCAACGCACCGGTCTCCGTCCGGATTGGCTTTTATAAGGTGAGTGTTTTAGCCCCAGCTGATGGGCCTCTGTCCACTAATGGAGGAGCTCATGGTCCACGGGTCCCATGGGGAAATCAATTGATGTGTCCTCATGGGTCTTGTGAGGATTGCCATAAATGCAAAAAGAAGACAAGGGCCGACTGACTGCCCATTAACAGTGAAATGCAAGATCTAATGTTGTCCCGTAGCTACAAGACAGTTAAATCTTTTTCAGAGGATTGCATCAAATGGCATCAATTGAGTATTAATATTGTAAACTTGTTCCAAAAGTTGTATAATTAATCCAGACATTAGCCTTAATTGTATAAAGATTTGCACCCGAAGTTGGGAGTTGTTTTAGCTTATTATTGCTTTTATATTATTTATCTAACCCAAGTCATTTTCAGTTTTGGCCCCTTCGAGCTGGCCAGCTGTCACAACAGTTTGAAACAAAATTATATTTCAATATTGTCTCCTCCTTTTGTCTGTGGGAAACATGATGAAGTGGTTTACTCTGGAATTAAGTACACAATGTTGTTCACCAGCGGTCAGTATTAGGACCACTGCTCTTTTTGATATATTAATGATCTTGATTTGGGTATACAGAGCATAATTTCAGAACATACAGATGACTCGAAGCTCAAAAGTCCAATAAACAATGTGATGGATAGTAACAGAAGACGTAGACTATTGAAATGGGCCAGTAGACGACAGATGGAATTTAATGCTGAGAAGTGTGAGGTGATACATTTTGATCAGAAGCATGAGCAGAGACAATATAAACAAAATAATGGGATGTTAAAAGGCGTGAAGGGGAGTGGCATAGTGGTTAGTATGGCTGCCTCACGGCGCTGAGGACCCGGGTTCGATCCTGGCCCCGGGTCACTGTCTGTGTGGAGTTTGCACATTCTCCCTGTGTCTGTTTGGGTCTTACCCCCACAACCCAAAGATGTGCAGGGTAGGTGGATTGGCCAAACTAAATTTCCCCTTAATTGGAAAAGAATTGGGTACTCTAAATTTATTTTAAAATACATAAAAAGTAGTCAAAGGGCGTGCAGGAACAGCAGGGTGGGACACAAATCTCTGAGGGGTGCAATTCAAATAAACAAGACTGCTAAGAAAAGTAAACAGGATCCTTGGCTTTAGTAATGGAGAAACAGAAGACAAAAACAAGGAAATGTTAACTTCTTTAAGACACTGGTTAGGCCTCGACTGGAGTATTACATTTAATATTGCGCAATATGTTTTGACACAGCAGTGACAAAATTAGACAGGATTTCCACCCCCCCCCCCCTTCCCCCCGCCATGGCGTGATTTGCAATGGTTGCCCACGTGGTTTCCCATTGTTCGCACCCTCTGCCACCATGGAACTCACAGCGGGGGACCGCCTTTGGCAGGATCGGCCCGAAATCCCACCCAAAGAAGGCATCAGGAATGAAGAGCTTCACTATGTGGAGGGACTGGAAAAGCTGGGGTTGTTAGCCTTAGAGCAGGGAAAAGTTAGAGGAGATTGGATGCAGATGTTCAAAATCATGAACGTTCGTTAAGAATAACTAAGGAGAAACTGGCAGAAGGATCGGTAACCGTAGGACGCAGATTCTACGTGACTGACAGAAGTACCAGAGGGAACCACGGCAACATTTTTTTTTATATAAGTTAAAACGGGCAGCATGGTGGTGCAGTGGTTAGCATTGCTGCCTCACGGCACCGAGGTCCCAGGTTCGATCCCTGCTCTGGGTCACTGACCGTGTGGAGTTTGCACATTCTCCCCGTGTTTGCGTGGGTTTCGCCCCCGCAACCCCAAAAAAAAAGATGTGCAGGGTAGGTGGATTGGCCATGCTAAATTGGAAAAAATGAATTGGGTACTCTAAATTTATTTTAAAAAAGGAATATAAGTTAAAACATCCTTGCTTTTGTCTTCTATGTCTCAATTTCTAAAACCAAGCATCCTGTCTACTTTTCTTAGCAGTCTTGTCAATATTTTGATCCAAATTGCAACCTGAAAGGGTAGTAGAAGCAGATTCAATAATATATTTCAGAAGGGAATTAGATAAATACTTGAAGGAGAAGAATTTACGGAACTAAGGGGAAAAAGTAGGGAAGCAGAAATCAATGAAGAGCACCATCAAAGAACCAAAACAGGCAATGGATGCGATTCAACCAAAACATTTTTTAGGTGCCATTTTGGGCAATTGTGGCAGGTTGTTTCTCGCTGGCTTTTTGGGTGTGATCCACATTGCTATTCAGCCACACTTAGTGCTTCCCACACTTCACCTCCCCAACCTTTATTAGGCCTCGGCATACTCTCACTTCACCCCCACCACTCTTTATACTCCTCTATCCCCCTTTTCATGGGGACCAGCCTCCCCGTACCAGCCTGCCCGAACAGGCGCCGGAATGTGGTGACTAGGGGCTTTTCACATTTGAAGCCCACTTGTGACAATAAGCAATTTTCATTTCATTTCATGGGCATGGGCCCCCACAGGCCCAGACCTGTGGCACTGCCATCCAGGTGCTGTGGCAGTGCCCCTGCCAGCCTGGCAGTGTTTCCTGGGCACACTGGCAGTGCTAAAGGGCAGTGCCAAGGTGCCAGACTGTCAGTGCCAAGATGCCCAGGTGCAAGAGGAAGAGCCAGGGGGCCAACCTGCCCTTTCCCCGACCACCCCCGTGTCTCCAAAGGCATGGCAGACCTCCAGGTGCCATTAGGCCTGTTCCGCATTTGTGTGGACCAGTACTAAACAGCGCCCAATCCAGGCCTCGCACCCAATATCTTCTGAACAGCTCCCTTCTGTACAGCATCATATTTATTAATTGATGCATTTTATGCTACCGGATTTATATCACATAGCACCGACGAATTTATGCAATGCACATAGGCATACATTGCTATATCATTCACTAGCTACTTAATGACGCAATAATTAATGGAAAGTTGGGGGGGGATACTTGAAGCAGATTCTCAGACATTTTTCACTCATTATTGTAACGTCATCTGAAGTGAGAATTATTTTGATGAGTGGGTGAAAATAGCTGCTTCATGGGTGCGGTTGTAATAAGTCACACCTGTTTGTAAATCTGGTTTAATCACTGAATTTGGGCCTGATTAATGAGCTTGCCTTAAAAATGCCTGAAGGTGTCACACAGAAATCGGCAGTATTGGTGGATTTACAGTTGGTGGGACCCTGTGCTGATCTTTCTTCGTGCAGCAGGCCCCCACACCCCCTTCCTCCACCTGCCCTCCCAGGACCCGAAGGCCATCGGCAAGAAAATACACATTTTGATCAGCATAAAAACACACCTGTTTGAATAATTGCCTTGTTGAAATTCAAGCTTATCTCTCCCAGTCCCTAACCAGGTCAAAGCTTGCCAGGTTATTTATAAATACTGCACATGGATTCTGTAATAACCTGCACGGAACATGCGGGGCTGGATTGTTTGTGTTCCTCGTGTGTTTCAAGGAGTATGAACTCCCCCGCTAACTATGGGGAAGATACCATGTTGTATATAAGGTCGGCCAGATAGGAACTGACAGAGAGCGAGGACCGGGTCAACCGGGCCCCTTTGTAAATAGTACGCATCATAAATAAACATTGGGCTGGATTCTTCATCGCCCAATGCCGAAATCGTGATCGGCGATTGGGTGGAGAATGGAATCTGACGGCGGAATCGGGTCAGTTTGACGCTGGTGCCAGGCTCTTTCTCCTCCAAACCACGTCATCGTGATGCACAGCGCGTGCCATTTCAACCCCATTGGCGTGTCATCGGCTGGCCCATCCACGATGCTCTGCCCCTGATGGTCTGAGTACCCGACGGTGCGGGCCACGTGTGGTCCCAGCGGTCGGGAACACAGTGTGCCGGCTGCGGACAGTGTCCCGCCACACGCATCCGGGATCTGTGCCGCTGGCTGGGGGGACTTCTGCGAGGGCTGGTGGGAATGGTGGGGGATAGCAGGGGGGTGAGCTGTGGGGTCACGGTTGGCGGCTAGGGTTCGAGTACTGCCGACGCGGCCTAGGACATGACCATTTCCCCGCCATTTTTGGTGCGATTAATGAGAGTTTCAAGTGGCACCGATGCTAGCCCCTCACTGGTACCGGAATCGATGAGGGGTTCGCACCAATTTTCCTGTCGTGAACCTCCTGCGGAATCTCCGTTCGCACCGGCACTTCACCTCAGAAACGGAGAATCCAGCCCATCATCATTGTGTTACTCATCTGACTCCCTTCGCCTTTATTAAAGATTGCACTTAACATCAGTGTTTTATCTGTTTACAAAACATTCCAATACTGAGCATAACATACACGAGTGCAAACACGTGTATATTGTCGCTGTGCAGTGAGTAGTTGTGCTGCTGCACTTGGACACTGCTGCACTGTAAGAAGTGCCCGGGTATGGAAACTTCAGCGCTCTCCAACATTCCACCGTCATATTCTACACTTGAAGCCGAGCCTCGCCCATCCCACTCACTCATCCTCTTGCCCAATGGGGGCACAAACAGACAAAAGGGCGGCACTGCATCAGCAGCTCTTCAAGAATTATAAACTGCAAATTACAAATAAAACTGTTGAATCCATTAGTCCCACAAAATTCAAACAAACCAATGAGTAAGAAATAAAAGTGCAAATAGATCTGAATCACTTGTGCTTCATATACTGATTGTTAACAGATCTGTCCACAGCCAAAGCTGGACAGCTCCAGAAAATGCATCATGCCCGTTTATGCCTTCATTTCCTGCCCTCAATTCCACCCCTCTCTCTTGCTCCAGCACCTCACCAGGCCACAAAGCATCCCGTCTCACATCACTCTTTTTCCCAGCTTCCCTCCATTTTCAACCGGACGTAATCAAATTCTCTTGAATTCCCCTTCAGTCAGAAGCCTCAGTTAGCCTCTTCCCTGCAGTTTTCATTCCTGCTGCAAGGCCACAACTCTCTCCATAACTGTCCTTCTCTCCCTTGTCTGACAGCTGCTTGAGACCTACACCCTCAGGAAACATCAGGTAAGCTCTGTCTTCATTCAAACTGAGGGTGTCAAGGCACAGCTGTTGTAGAATCTGGTGCAGCTCAAACAGTTCCCACTTTTTTGTGTGTTCAACTACCATGACAAGAGGAATTCCTGTCCAAACAGAGAAAAAAAATATTGACAGCATGTGTGTGAGGTGCCCTCAATCTTTCTGAGGGATTTCCCTTCGATAAAGTACTCACTTTATAGGGGAGGTTAGCTTACACTTTATGAACTTTAGAATCCCAGAATCATAGAACCCCTAAAGTGCAGAAGGAGATCATTCGGCCCATTGGGTGTGCACCTACCTAGGCGCAATATCCCCTCTCCTATTCCTGCAATGCTACCCTAAAGGGCAATTTAGCATCCGTCTAACCTGTACATCTTTGGACTGTGGGAGGAAACTGGAAAACCCGGAAGAAACTCACGTAGACATGGGGAGAACCTACAAACTCCACAGGCACGTAAGGCCAGAACAGAACCCAAGTCCCTGGCGCCGTGAGGTAGAAGTGCTAACCACTGTGCCACCGTGCTGCCTTACATTATTGATTCATGGTGACCTTGACCTTTGCCATAGTCATTTTTTTCAATATGAACATACAAATAACCTTTGCGTTTTGCATGGATGGATTTTCAATGAAACACACCATTTCCTGTGAAGGGGAATGGAAGGGGGGATTGCAGGTGGAAGAGAGGGAATGGGAGGGTGAAGGGGGGATGGGTCTGAGGGATTTTAAATGACTGCAATCCTAGTTCCTGCCCCTGGGGGCTGGGATTCACAGATGCTCACCTCCAATTTCAACCCTGTCCATGTGACAGCCACCCTTGCTCACTGATTCTCAAGTTCCCATCAGGCATCGCAGGCTGGGTCTCCCCTGATTCCACACTGACCCTTCTCATTGCACAGATGCTCGGCCACATGCAGCATGGGCAATGTATTTCCAAATGGATGAATGACTCCATAGCGCCTGTGCAAAGCCGAGAGCTGCAACAGATCAGATAAGTCCCGCCCTCAGTTGAGAATACGGATTGATTTTACAATTGTGGGCAGGGTTTCCATGTATGTCTATACCTGACTGGCTGTGAGAGTAATCAATCAGAGAGTCTGCATTTGGGTCACCCCCTTACGCTTGGGGCCTCTTCCCAGGGTGTGGAGTGTTTCATTGTAAATCCATCCTTGACCTGCAGGTTTATCACTCAAGTAATGTGCAGAAGCAATTTTTGTGAAGATGTATATGTGGAATCAGTACATACATTCCCACTGAAGGGCTGGATTTTGTGGCGCCGACAAGAATCTCATCTACTGGTTGGAGAACCAATGGGAAAACACGTGTTGGTTCAGTGGGGGAAGCCTACTCAAATCAAGTTCTTAAGTGCCCACCAATGGCCCCGGCCGGTATTGAAATTCCCGATCTCCAGGTCGATCAGAGGCCAGCAGCTACTCACCGCCACCAATCCTTGCGCTCTGATCAGGCACAGATGTCACACAACAAGAGTGCCCACCACTGCTGGGTTTCTGTGTACACGCAAAAACTCTGCCGCTCCCATTAAATCTCTGATTAATCCATATCTAATGTGCTTCGCACAGACTGCTAATGTGTCTAAAAACTCTAATGCCAAGACGATTTCTTGGGATACAAGAGTACATGTGATACTTTCTCACAAGGGAAAGTAGCTGTGGCCATCCTCATTCGCTATGTGCATCCCAGGTCAGTATTTTTGTAGTCAGACATAATTAATGCTCATTGTTGAATTCTTGCTGAGGCTATCGCTATGTCCTCTTTGAAGAGGCCCAAAAGCAATTTGTGGTCAGTAACAATGGGAAGGTGTTTTCCATATAACTTCTTGGCACGCACCCTATTGCTCTTTAAGAGCTGTCGTTCACCTCATGGGACAACATCTCAGCAACGCCATATGGAGAAGTGCGGTATGTCACTATCTGTTCTTTAGATGGGTTGAGGTGTACTAACAGGTTTGAGGAATGCAGCAATTGTTTTTCTCTGTTGAAAGCTTCCTCCTGGGGGGCATTCTAAGACCAACAAAGGTGTTTCGTTAAGCAGAATATGTAAGGGAATCAGTAAAGTTGATAAGTTGGGTAAAAGCTGTCTATAGTAGTTTATCAATCTACAAAACTGATAGGAGAAGGCACCTATTTTATCACCTTGACCTTTTCAGAGGTGTAACCCTCTGTGTTTGAAGTGCCTCAGGTGGGTGACCTCAGTGGCTTGTAAAGGGCACTTCTCTTTGCTGAGGTGGACTCCATAGAATCATAGAATTCTCACAGTGCAGAAGGAAGCCATTTGGCCCATCAAGTTTGTACCGACCCTCGGAAAGAGCACCTTACCTAGGCCCATTCCCCACCCTATCCCCATAATTCCACCTAACGTGCACATCTTTGAACGGTGGAAGGAAGCACCCAGAGGAAACCCACGTAGACACAGGGATAATGTGCAAACTCCACACCGTCACCCAAGGCCGGAATTGACCCGGGTCCCTAGAGCTGTGAGGCAGCTGTGTTAACCACTCTGCCACCGTGCCCCCCTAAAAACCTGTCTCCTGAAACCTCTTTAACACCTCTTCTATGTTTGCTGGATGTTCAGTCTCTGTCAATTTAGCTATAAGGATATCGTCAAGGAATACTCCAACCCCTGGTTGCCCTAATTACAGACTTCCCATCGTCCTTTGAAATATTGCACATGCCGAAGTCAGACTGAACGGCAGGAAAGGCAGGATATACTGGAGCAGGCCTTTGTGTGTGTTTATCGTGACATACCCCTGGCAAGTGTTACCTAATTCAAGTTGCTGGTATGCATGACTCATACCCAACTTTGTGTAAGATTGACCTCCTGCCAGCAGGTCTTCAATTCTCAGGACTGGATACTTACCCAGCTTTGTGGCCTGATTAACTGTCATCACGGATGATCTTATCCGGTTTCAGGAATAATGGATGCTGCTCATTCCAAGAACTGAACTGACTGGATGATGCCAAGTCTTCCAACCTGCTTAACTCAGTATCCACTTTCTCTCGAAAGGCCTGTGGGCTGGATTCTCCGTGTGGGAGACTATGTGTTGACGCCGGCGTGCGAACAGTGGCGTTTTACGCCCGCAGAAACGGCATATAACCTCCACTGATCCTCCGTCTGGTGGGGGGCTGGCAGGCACACAGTATAGAGCCCCCGGCTCCAGATGCGCATACAGCCAGAGAATTGCCGGGTCCGTAGCCGCACATGCGCACGGTGGCGGCCTGCAGCGGCCTGCAGCGGCCGTGTAGTGTAACATGGCGCCGACCGCGCGCGTACAAGGCCTGCCAAATAGTGCTCCCTTTGGCCAGGCTCGCCAACCCCAGACAACACCCCGCCAGTGACCCCAGCCCGTGGATTGACTCCCCCAACTGTGGCGGCGCTGGACTTAGTCTGCAGCCGCCACGCCGGATTCGCCCCAAAAATTAGCACACGCGCCCAACGCCGTCGGGAACACGGCCCATCGGGGGCGGAGCTTCGGTGGAGGGTCTCAGGTTACGTCCTGAGGCCGTCCCGACGGCATGCGGCATACTCTGCGAGTACGCCATTTTGGAGGGGGCAGTCCATCGCAAAAGCGGCACCGCCCCCAATTGCGGCCCCAAAGGGGATTCTCCGGCCAATTGCCAAACGCGATTTCGGTGTTGGAGACCAGAAAATCCCACCCATGATATCTGCCTTGCCCTAAAGAATCGAGGAGTTGCCTCTGGATCAATGTAATCGGAGCTTGCAAGCCTCTGATTTTGCCTAATTTGTCATGGAAGACACTGTCATACTTTCTTAACTATTCTGGCAGTCACCCTGCCCGCACTTGAAAGATCGCAGACCAATTTAACTTGATTTCTTTAAACCAATCATGGTCCAGAAGGCCTGGTCCTTCACCCATCACTATTATTTAGGGAGATGGGCAGACTGATGGGGTGCCTTTTACTTTTATTACTTCTCCCATGTATGTCTTCAACTCGGCAGCAGTGCTCTCCCAGTTCAATGGTTGGGTTGTGTTCATCTATCACAATGGGTGATGTCACTATATCCCCTTCCATACTTAGAGTCTTCTCATTGAGATGGGGCGTTACAGTAATAAGGTCTGGCTTGACAGCTTTAAGATTAAAAAGAGAGTGAATATCAGAATCAATGGTGTCAGGTTCGTTCACATTGTTGAACTGTATCATCTTGGCTGATTGGTTCCTCGGCATTTCCAATCCCAAATAAGGCACAGAATGGTGACTCGGCAATATTGACTTAGCTCTGCACTGTTTTATCAAATGTCCTCTTTTGTGATAATAATGTCACTCTTTTTCTTGAAATCTGTATGGTTCAGGGGTGTGGTTACTTCCACATCGGTGACATTTCACTTCAAGAATCATTGTCTGACTTCTTCCACTATATCTTTTCGTTCTGTGGGTGACTTGAAATGTTTCCCACTTTGCATCTGTGCTGCCGGTTTTGGTGCCGTGGCTGGCTGCAGGTTCGCACCATAATTGATATACAATGCCATTTTGTGCACTCTGCAGCTCCTGTGAATCTTTTTCAGTGCTTTCCATGGCCAGCGTTCTCACTATTGCCCATTTGAACTTGACGTTGACATCTGATAGCAATCGGTGCTGTATGGCATAAGTGCTCACAGCACAGACTAATCGATGTCGTAGCATGTCATTTAGGTTTGCTCCAAAATGACAATGCTTTGATAATTACTTTATTGTGGCAATGTAAGCCGCGATCAATTCATCCTCAAATTAAATTTGAATCTCTGGATTATGACTGATAGTTTGGGTTGAAAATGACTTCCATTAAGTCCGCGAGCTCACTGAATGATTTGGAGCCCGGCACTCTAGAAGCTGTTAGACTGTAAATAAGTTTGTAGGTCTGACTTCCATAGATGCTCAAAAAAATTGCTTTGTGCTTTGCTTCCTCCCCTATTTAATTTACCTGAAAATAAATCCTGAGATGTTGAATGTATTGACTCAAGTCTTCTGTGGAGGAATGGGTTTATTCACCTGAAGAGAAGCATTCTGGTGAGGTTTTTTTTCTTCAGTCTTAGTTTGAAACACAATCCTCACAGATATGGAGCCCAAGACAGCACCAGGACCATTTGTCCTTGTCACCAGATGTGAAGACGTACACCCAGAAGTTTCTTAAGTTGGCCAAACAAACTTGATTGACAAGATGGCTTCATGAGCTGCATGCTTTGAGCTAGTCCATAATACAGTCTTTCAAACCAGAAAAACTCCTCCCCTTAGAGAGGTCCCCTTGCTAGGTGTTGATTGATTGTTCAGATCACATTCAGTAAGGCTGGTCTTAAATGACAATCACCACATCTCTCCCCTTTAACTCCTTTCCTCAATCTTTATTTACCAAATTACTTTATACAGGCGAATAGAAAATATGATAAAATTGGAGAAATAATTAAATTTCTGCTTAGTCCTGAATTCTAATTACACACTGTATCCATGAGATATATAGGTTCAATTATTATAAATCAAGTTTTTGAGGAGGTTTTCTGTTTCTGGTACAGAGGCATAATTCTATTCTCTGAGATGTTTCCACAGGATTGAGGTTAACAGGAACTGTAATAATGGGTCCCTCATTTGGCACAGACAGTTCATTACTATTTGCTTCAACGGATACTTCAGTTATGTCTATAACAGGTTGTTGAGGTATTTCGGTGCTTAAGGGTTCAACAACATTTCTTGTTGGCAACACTGACTGCCAGAGCATCTCTCTACTCTCCACCCAAGTGCTATCTAATTTCAGTGCAGACTGAACCACACACCCTCCCTCAAATCCTCTCCTCATTCCTCCATGTAAACAAAGGTAAAAGGAAAATCCTGATGGATGAACCATTCTGTGCCTTAATTGGGATTGGAAAGCAAAATAAGTAGCAGTAAATAAGACAAAGCAGTTTGCAAGAGCAAGAAATACATGGAGAAGTGATCCACAGGTGGTTGGCCAATATATTACTCTTTTGCAGAACACAACCAGAACTGTGGTGATAATCTTTGTGTCAACTAACCCAGCAGATCCCCTGCAATAAATTCATATACTACAGATTGGAGATCAAACTCCCACCAAACCTAGCCCCAAATTAGATCGAACAGAGTAGCTGCAATTTATCCTCCATGTGAGGAAAATAATGGGATTCACCTCCCACCCCCCTCACACCCCACCACCCCATCCCTGGCCGTTCCCCCTTCCTCTCACCCCACAAGGTTGCCTCTGTTCCTGGGTTCTTCCCCGAAAAGGAGGAATAGTTCTTGGTCCCTAATCCAAACCCAGAACATCTGGTTGTGTGTCACAAAAGCCTCCAAATGTTTCAAACAGCTTGTGAAAAATTGGCTTCAAAAGTTACTCGGAGCGTAATGCAATGTAAAATAACACTTTGATGTTGGTTTTGGCGGTCACTTATCATGTTGTAATCATAGTTAAAACACCTCGAAATGAGGAGTGAAATTCTGCTGTTTAGTTTTGGTCTCGGCTGTGTTTATTTTTCTTCCTTCTTCCATATACCACAATTTTCCCAACCGAGAGGGTGGGCTGGTGACCTGTGAGTAAAGAGACACTATTTCAGCTTGTTTGAGGTTTTTTTATACCCTGAGATGGTACAGGCTGCACATAGAACATTGCATAAAGTTAGAGTTATATTAAATTAAACCCATACAATTTATACTTCAGATATGATCTTAACTTTAAATAACTTACAAAACGACTTCTCACAGGTAATTAGGGATGGACAGCAATGCTAGCCTTCCCAGCGGTGCCCACATCCCAAAAATGATTTTTTAAAAACTCACTGTATATATTTATACTTTGTGAGTGAAAATGTTAGCACAAAATATAATTTACAACACAAAATATTGTAAATAATTTGCTGTACGAAATGTCTCTTTTAACTGCCAGTATAATTTCCCAGTTCATGTAAATGGGATAAATTAAATATGATACAGTAATTCTACAAACTTTCAAGCAATTGTAGTGCAAATATAGTCAGTACTGTACAAGAAAACGTGTCATTGTTGAGAATATTTAAAATTCTAGTGCTCAAATCTTCAAAATGAATATATTTTGGGTAACAGTGCCAAAAAACAGAATTCAAATGGCAAAATTATGTTGTTGGCATGTGGATCTAACTCCAATACAGATCAGCAGAAGTATAATGGGCTGGATTTGCCATTGCAGAGACTAAGTGCTGACGCTGGGATTGAATCGCGGGATTCCATGGCCCGGAAAGCAGTGCCAGTCCTGGAGCGATTCAGGACATCCTAATGGGCTAGCACAGGCATCATGTGGCAGCCATACGATCAGTGGCGCTAAGTTGACAATGGGCAGTCAGCAGTGTGCATGACTGTCCACCTCGACCCCATGGCCCACCTCCAGGCCACCAGCCGCTCCTCCCCCCCGGCCTGGCAGAAGCCCCATCGGCCAACAGCACAGCTGTCAGCATACTATGCTGATGTTGGACACTTTTTTTACCTTCCCTCTCTCTCTCACCTGTCACGTCGTCTGTTTGCCATTTTTAAATAAGTGAATCTCGCCATCGGTAATTCCTCCTGGTGGAGGCTGAGCATCACGGGGACTCTGAAATTGCCAGGTTTCAGAGTTTACTGTACAATTTGCATGCCCATGCCAACATTCACACCACTGTTGAGGCACCGGAGCATGGCATTCCATTGGGCAGCCGGCGCCGGCCTCCATTTTTGGCCGACATGCGATTCTCCGCCCAGTCGCGTTTCCTGATTCCGCCGCCGCTGGATGGAGAATCCAGCCCAATGTTTCTTTTCTCTGATGAAATTAGCAACACAAAGGACCATTGTTTTGAAGCCTAAGAATTTTTGTGTCATTTCAATACTGGCTAATTACATTCATCCCCCACCATCTGGCTCTGGCCTGCGAAATCCTACCAACTGTCCTGGCTTGACACAATTCACACCTCTTTAACCTGGGGTTACCCCATCTCTGGATCTGTAAAGATTTAATCACCTGCTAATGCTCGCATTCCAAGCATTGTCTGGCATCTTTGAATCTGTCTATATATATGTTTCTGGAACATACCTCTTCATTCACCCGAGGAAGGAGCAGCACTCCGAAAGCTAGTGACATCGAAACAAACCTGTTGGACTTTAACCTGGTGTTGTAAGACTTCTTACTGTGCTCACCCCAGTCCAACGCCGGCATCGCCACATCATGGCAAATGTGATGACAGCAGTTCTAGAAGATTGGGGAAGTGTTACAACCGTATTCAAAAAAGGGTGTAAAGATAAGTCCAGCAACTAAAGCCGGTCAGTTTAACTTCAGTGAGGAATCTTCACAGAATCACAGAATTGTTATGGTGCAGAAGGAGGCCATTTGACATATTGTGTCTGCACTGCTCCCCAAAGTGCCTTTCCCCTCCCTTTCCTCCTACCCCTACGTATTATTTCTATTCAAATAATCTTCGAAAGCTCTATTGACTGCCTCGATTGAATCTGCCTCCACCGCACGAACAAGCAATGAATTCCAGTCGCTGCATGAAAATATTTTTTCTCACATCGCATTTGCTTCCTTTGCAAATCTCTTTAAATCTGTGCCCTCTCGTTCTTGATCCTTTTACGAGTGGGAACAATTTCTTCCCATCCACTCTGTCCAGCCCCCTGATTTTGAACATTTCTACCAAATCTCCTCTTAGCTTTCTTCTCTCCAAGGAGAACAGTCCCAACCTCTCCAATCTATCCTCATAACTGAAGTTTCTCATCCCTGGAACCATTTTTGTAAACCTCTTCTGCACTCTCCACTGAGTTCACATTCTTCCTTCAGAAACAATAATTTGGGACAGAATTAATAGATACATGGACAAATGCAGTTAATTAAGGAAAGCCAGCATGGGGAAATCGTGTTTAGATAACTTGCTGGAGTTTTTTGAAGAGATGATAGAGAGGGTAATGCTTTTGATGCAGTGTACATGGACTTCCAAAAGGCATTTGATTTAGTGCCATACAACAGACCTATGAGCAAAGTTATATGGGAAAGGTTTCTGATCCGACACACCGGGGGAATCATCACGTGCGGGTCCGTTGACATCGGGCGAGAATTGCTGTTCACAGGGCGGGCACGGCTGGAAAATCCCACTCATAATTCATAGAATAAAAAGGAAAGTAGCAACATGGAAAGGAAATAGGCTGAGTGGCAGGAAACAGAAAGTAGTGGTTAATGGATGTTGTTCGGGCTGGAGGAAGGTTTGTAATGGAGTTCCTCGGATGTGGGTGCCGTTCTTGCTCTTCCTGATAAATATTAATATCCTAGAACTTAGAGCAAAAGGCACAATTTCAAAATCTGCAGCTGATATGAAACTTAGAAGCATTGAGAACTGTAAGGAGCGTAATGTGTAACTTCAAAAGAACTGCTTCAACCGACGTTATACACCAGATACATCGATGACATTTTTTTCCTTTGGACCCACGGCGAAGAATCACTGAAACGACTACACGATGACATTAATAAGTTCCATCCAACCATCAGACTCACCATGGACTACTCTCCAAAATCAGTTGCATTCTTGGACACACTCGTCTCCATCAAGGATGGTCACCTCAGCACTTCGCTTTACCGCAAACCCACGGATAACCTCATGATGCTCCACTTCTCCAGCTTCCACCCTAAACACATTAAAGAAGCCATCCCCTATGGACAAGCGCTCCGTATACACAGGATCTGCTCAGACGGGGAGGAGCGTAACAGACATCTACAGACGTTGAAATATGCCCTCGTACGAACGGGATATGGCACTCGACTCATCGATCGACAGTTCCAACGCGCCACAGCGAAAAACCGCACCGACCTCCTCAGAAGACAAACATGGGACACAACCGACAGAATACCCTTCGTCGTCCAGTACTTCCCCGGAGCGGAGAAACTACGTCATCTTCTTCACAGCCTTCAACACGTCATTGGTGACGATGAACATCTTGCCAAGGTCATCCCCACACCCCCACTACTTGCCTTCAAACAACCGCGCAACCTCAAACGAACCATTGTATGCAGCAAACTACCCAGTCTTAAGAACAGTGACCACGACACCACACAACCCTGCCATGGCAATCTCTGCAAGACGTGCCAGATCATTGACATGGAAACCACTATTACACGTGAGAACACCACCCACCAGGTACGCGGTACGTACTCGTGCGACTCGGCCAACGTTGTCTACCTCATACGCTGCAGGAAAGGATGTCCCGAAGCGTGGTACATTGGCGAGACCATGCAGACGCTGCGACAACGAATGAATGGACATCGCGCAACAATCACCAGGCAGGAATGTTCCCTTCCAGTCGGGGAACACTTCAGCAGTCAAGGGCATTCAGCCTCTGATCTCTGGGTAAGCGTTCTCCAAGGCGGCCTTCAGGACGCGCAACAACGCAGAATCGCCGAGCAGAAACTTATAGCCAAGTTCCGCACACATGAGTGCGGCCTCAACAGGGACCTGGGATTCATGTCGCATTACATTCATCCCCCACCATCTGGCCTGCGAAATCCTACCAACTGTCCTGGCTTGATACAATTCACACCTCTTTAACCTGGGGTTACCCCATCTCTGGATCTGTAAAGATATAATCACCTGCTAATGGTCGCATTCCTAGCATTGTTTGGCATCTTTGAATTTGTCTATATATGTGTTTCTGGAACATATCTCTTCATTCGCCTGAGGAAGGAGCAGCGCTCCGAAAGCTAGTGACATCGAAACAAACCTGTTGGACTTTAACCTGGTGTTGTAAGACTTCGTACTGTGCTCACCCCAGTCCAACGCCGGCATCTCCACTTCAAAAGAACTGACACGTTGGTGAAATGGGCAAACAAGTGGCAGATGAATTCAATGTGGAGAAATGAGAAATGATTCACTTTGGTAGGAAGAACATGAAGGGACAATATAAAATAAATGGTACAGTTGTGAGGGGGTGCAGGAACAGAGGAGCCTGGGTGTGTATGCGCATAAATTATTGAAAGTAGCGGGACAGTTTGAGAGCATGGTTAATAAGGTACACAGTATCCCAGCCTTTATTAAGTGCGGCATACAAGAGCAAGGAGGCTATGTTGAACTTGGATAAGATACTAGTTCAGCCTCAGCTGGAATATTGCATCCAGCTCCGGGTGCCACACTCTCGGAACATGAGAAGGCACTGGAGAAAGTGCAGAAAAGATTCACGGGAATGTTTCCAGGGATGAAGAGCTTCAGTTATGAAGTTAGATTGGCGAAGTTGGAATTGTTTTCCTTGATGATGCGAAGGTTGAGAGGAGATTTGATTGAGGTATTCAAAATCATGAGGGGTCTGGACAGAGTGGTTGAGGGAGAAACTGTTCCCACTTATGAAAGGATAAAGAATGAGAGAGCACAGATGTAAAATAATTGGCAAAAGAAGCAAAAGTGACAAGGGGCAAAACGTTTTCATGCAGCAAGTGGTTGGGATCTGGAATGCACTGCCTGAGATTGTGGTGGAGGGAGGTTCACTCGAGGCATTCACAAAGGAATTGACTGTTATCTGAAAAGGAAGAACATGCAGGGTTATGGGGGAGAAGATGGGGGAATGACACTTGTTGGCTTGTTTGGAGAGCCATGATGGGCTGAATGGCCTCCTTCTGCACTGTGACAATTCTGGATTCTGGGCATGATTTAACGGGGAAAAAACAGGGAAAGATTCTCCGCCTCGTGCTGCCAGTAGCGAGATTCCAGTGCAGTGGAGAATCCAGCGTTGGGGAGAAAACGTCCGGCGCTGATCCATTTCAGATACTCTGACCCCCCCCCCCACTGGCATCAGATCAAGGCTCACGCCCACACACCAGTGGGACGATGCAATGGGTCTTAATGACCCATTTGCATCCACTTCACAGTCCGGGCTCCATATTCTCTGGGCCTGCATGATTCTCCTATCCTCTGGCCACGGAATCAACTGGGCGAGAAACACCACTGGTCCTGACCAGCGTGGCTCTGATGCAGTGGATCTTGCGATGGGACAAGGGGGTAACTCCTCAGGAGAGTTACTACCAAAGTCCATCCAAGGGCCATCCTCTCCCTCACAATGCAAGACCTGCCCACTTCACCCAGGCGGCGCTGCTTTTCCCCACGTAAAACAAATCGGAGAATCCAGACCCTAGTCTCCCAAATGGAGAATTTTGCCCAGAGCGGGCCTTGCCTGCTGTGTCGAGAATTATCCCACTATCTGTTTTTTGGGGGGCCTTAGCGAGAAATGCCCCGCCGAGGCCGCAATTACCTCGCTTCCTGTGCTGACCAGCTCATATGTAAATGCTGCCCCGATCTATCGATCCCCCTCGGACTCCCCATCATGGCCTCTGGATCCCCCTCCACTGTCCCAACTTACCTATTAGGGGGTCCTTCAACACCCTCACCCCACTACAGAAGGGGAGGGCCCCCGGACCCAATCTCTGGCATGGGTAACTTGTCACCCAGGCACCTTGGCACTGATCTGCCATGACCCTTAATTGGTACCTGGAAGGTAACATTCTAGATTCCTGCTGACAAAACAGAATGTCTAACCCACTGATTATGGAAATATCAACAGTGGACATTTGTCTGTTCTTCCTATTGTGTTTTGTGCAGGATAATCAAATGGGCTGCTCCGCCTTCTCCTGTATTCTGTGTTCACCTCTTTGGTGTCAACCAAAATATATCTCCTTGGCAAATGAAGATTCTCAGGGTTCTCTGGCATTGAATCTTCATCACTGGCTCATGTGCATGCTCACCCACAACTTGAGTCTACAGATCATTCAGCCGGTATTTAAACCCTCCTCATGGGCCTCCTCCTTCCCTGTTCCTTTGTCTGTTCTATCTGACCTTTAAATTGACTACCATCAGGAATGTACACTCCAGAAAGCATTCCAGCCCTTGCATGTTACAGCATGTGATCTGATAATATTCCGGCACAGCATTTCATTGCTTGAGCAATGCAGCCTTTCAACATGTCACACGTACCCCTCCGTGATAATTTGTGGATATAGGAAGAGCCACATCATTCATGCAAACATATTATTGGATTAGCATCCATTGCTACAATATTTATAAACACTAACTACTAGGATATGCACAAGTAGTAATTATAAAAAACATATTTTCTTACTTACTAGCCCTGGCTCTGTATCTTCTGGCCAACATTCCAATCAGTATCAAATATTGCACTTAGGTGCATTTTTTATTTGTCTTTTACAAATGTAAGAGTTTCCAGATTATGTCCTGTGTTCCCATTTATTTTAGAGTCAGAGAGACATAAAGGTCTACAGCACAGAAAAGGCCCTTCGGCTCATCACGCCTGTGCCTGTCAAAAACACCACCTAACTATTCTAATCCCATTTCCAGCACTTGGCGATAGCCTTGTAATGTATTCACCACTGATGTATATATTGTATATATAGGATGTTGATATAGGTGCTTTACGGTAAGGCCCCTGTACTACAGGTACGGGGGTAGACCCCTGCCTGCTGGCTCCGCCCAGTAGGCGGAGTATAAATATGTGTGCTCCCAGTACAGCAGCCATTTTGTCAGCTGCTACAGGAGGCCACACATCTCAGTGTAATAAAGCCTCGATTATATCCTACTCTCGTCTTTGTGTAATTGATCGTGCATCATCTTGTACGCCTTGAGCTTGCAAGTGAACATCTAAAAATTTCTTCAATGTTATGAGGGTCTCTGCCTCCAACACCCTTTCAGACAGCAAGTTCCAGACTCCCATCACCCTCTGGGTGAAAAGGTTTTTTCCTCATATCCCCTCTAAACCTCCTGCCCCTTACCTTAAATCTATGTCCCCTGGACATTGACCCCTCCACCACAGGGAAACGTTTCTTATTGTTTACTCTATCTATGCCCCTCATAATTTTGTACACCACAATCATGGTTCCCCTCAGTTTCATATGCTCCAAGGAAAACAATCCCATTCTATCCAATTTCCATTCATATCTAACTCTCCAGCCCAGGCAACATCCTGGTAAATCTCCTCTGCACCTTTTCCAATGCTATCACATCCCTCTCATAATGTGGATTCCAGAGCTGCAGACAATGCTCTAGCTGTGGCCTGACCAACTTTTTATACAGTTCCACCATAACAGTTCCGCCCCTTAACAAAACCATGCTGACTGTTCTTGATTAATATCTGCCTCTCCAAATGCAGATTAATTCTGTCTCTCAGAGTTGCTTCCAATAGTTTTTCCACTACTGAAATTAGACTGACTGGCTTATCGTTTCCTTATCTATCCCTTCTTCCCTTCTTTAATAATGGTACTACATTGGCTATCTTCCAGTCCTCCGCAACTCTCTTGCGGCTAGAGAGGAATTGAAAATTATTGCCAGCACCCCTGCTATTTCCTCCCTTGTCTCACTCAAAAGCTTAGGATACATTTCATCTGGCCCTTCAGAACCTCCTCTCTGTCTATGTTAATCTCTTTAATTTTATCACAGTCCTTCTCCCTGATTTCTACACCCACAGTATCCCTGTCACTAGTGAACACTGACACAAAGTATTAGTTTAGAACCCTATCTATGTCCTCTGGCTCCACACACAAGTTACCACTGTGGTCACTCATGCGCTCAACTCTTCCCCTAGTTATCCTTTTCCCCTTAATGTACTTGTAAAACAACTTAGGATTTTCCTTCAATTTACCTGCCAGTATCTTTTCAAGTCCTCTTTGGCTCTTCTAACTTCCTTTGTAAGTTCTCTTTTGCACACTCTATACGTCTCTAGAGCTTCTGCTGTTTTGAACCCAAAATCTGCCATAAGCCTCCCCTTTTATCTCTTCATCCTGGATTTGTTGGCCCCACCCTTTTTCTTGATTGGAACATGTTGGCCCTGTATTCTCCCTATTTTCATCTTGAATAGTTCCTGCTTTTCTGTCACAGATTTACCTAAAAGTGTCTGCTCCCAGTCCACTCAGGCTAAATCATATCTTATCTTATTAAAATTCCTCCCCAGAGTGGAATTTTGATCTCAGGCTCATCCTTGTCCTTTTCCATAACAATCTTGAATCTAATGGAGTTATGATCACTGTGTGCAAAATGCTCCCTCATGGATACTTCCAACTACTTGCCCAGATTTCTTATCTATAATTAAGTCCAAGACATCCCTTCTCTTGCAGGTGTTCCTCAGAATAGTGTCTAAAGCCCGACCATCTTCAGCTACTTCATCAATGACCTCCCTTCCATCATAAGGTCAGAAGTGGGGACGTTAGTTGATGACTGCACAATATTCAACACCATTCGCGACTCCTCATATAATGAAGCAGCCCATGTCAAAATGCAGCAAGACCTGGACAATATCCAGGCTTGGGCTAACAAGTGGCAAGTTACATTCGCACCACACAAGTGCCAGGAGATGACCATCTCCTACAAGAGAGGATCTAATCACCGCCCCTTGATATTCAATGGCATCCCCACAATCAACATCCTGGGGGTTACCATTGATCAGATACTGAACTGGACTAGCCACATTAATACTGAATACCAGGGAGGTCAAAGGCAAGGAATCCTACGGTGAGTAACTCACCTCTTGACCCCCTATAGCCTGTCCGCCATCTACAAGGCACAAGTCAGGAATATAATGGAATACTCTCCACTTGCCTGGATGAGTGCAGCTCCAACAGTCAAGAAGCTCGGCACCATCCCGGACAAAGCAGCCATGTCTTTGCTCCCCCTTCCACAAACATTCAAACCCTTCAAAACCGACGAACAGCCATTTACAAGGTGCACTGCAGTAATTCACCAAGGTTCCTTAGACAACACCTTCCAAACCCATGACCATTACCATCTAGAAGAACAAGAGCAGCAGGTACCTGGGAACCCCACCACCTGGAGGTTCTCCTCCAAGTTACTCACCATCCTGACTTGGAAATATATTACCGTTCCTTGACTGTCGCTGGATCAAAATCTTAGAACTCACTCCCTAACAGCACAGTGGGTGTATCTACACCTCTTGACTGCAGATGTTCAAGAAGACAACTCAACACCACCTTCTGAAGGGCAACTAGGGATGGACAATAAATGCTGACCTAACCAGCGATGCCCACATCCTGTAAATTAATTTTACAAAAGGACCTTCTGTGTACTGGCTTAAAAGGTTCTCCTGGATGCATTTTACGAAATCCGATCCCTCTAAACCTTTTACACTATGGCTACCCCGGTTAACATTGGGAAAGTTGAAGTCCCCCATTATCACTCCCATATTACTTTTATACTTCTCTGAAATTTGCCTGCATATCTGGCCTTCTATTTCTCTTGAACGATTCGGGGGCCTAAAGAACACACCCAGCAATGTGGTTCCTCCTTTTTGGTTTTTGAGTTCTACCCATATGGCTTCAGTTGAAGTGCCTTCTAAAATGTCGGCCCTCCTTACTGCTGTAATTGATCCCCTGATCAAAATTGTGACACCCCCTCCTCTTTTACCTCCTTCCCTATCTAGCTTGATCCTGGAATATTGAGCTGCTAACCCTCGCTCATCCATGTCTCAGAGACAGCAATGACATCATACTCCCATGCTTTCATTTGTGCCCTTGATTAATCTGTCTTGTTCATCAGGCTGCTTGCATTGAAATAAATACCATCCAATTTTGTCAAACACCTTTGACCTAACTTGGCTATGCCTTCCTGACCCACTTGATGTCTGTTCTAATTTTGGCAGCAAATCTATCCACGCTGACCCTTTTCTCAGGATCCCAGGACTCTGCCACGTTAGTTTAAACCCTCCCCAACAGCACTAGCAAACCTTCCTGCAGGGACACTGGTCCCATTTTGGTTCAGGTGCAAAGCATCCCCCTTGTACAGGTCCCAACTTCCCCAAACACAGTCCCAATGTCCCAGAAATCTAAAGCCCTCCCCCCTGCACCATTTCTCCAGCCAAGCATTCATCTGGACTAACCTTCTATTTCAATACTCACTCATACGTGGCACTGGAAGTAATCCAGGGATTACTACCCTCTGGGTCCTATTTTTCATCTATTTCCTGGATCACTAAATTCTGCTTACAGGGCCTTTCCTGCCTATATCGTTGGTACCAATGTGCACCATGATTCTGTCTGTTTGCCCTCTCCCTTCAGAATGTCCTGCAGCCTTTCAGTGACATCACTGACCCTGGCACCAGGGAGCCAACATACCATCCTGGAGTCTATTTTGCAGCCACAGAAACACCTGTCTGTTCCCCTTACAATTGAATCCCCAACCACCATAGTCCTGACGTTCTTCCTCCTCTCCTCTTGTACAGATGATGCCATGAAGTTGGCTGCCACTGCTTTCCCCTGCACAGTCATCTCCCGCAACAGTATCCAAAATGGTATATCTGTTAGAAAGGGGGATGGCGGCAGCACAATGGCGCAGTGGTTAGTGCTGCAGTCTCACGGCGCCGAGGTCCCAGGTTCGATCCCGGCTCTCGGTCACTGTCGGTGTGGAGTTTGCACATTCTCCCCGTGTTTGCGTGGGTTTCGCCCCCACAACCCAAAACGATGTGCAGGGTAGGTGAATTGGCCACATTAAATTGCCCCTTAATTGGAAAAAAATGAATTGGGTACTCTAAATTTTTTTTTTTTTGAAGGGGATGGCCACAAAGGACTCTTGCACTACCTGCTTCCTCTCCTCTACCTGGTGGTCACCCATGCCCTTTTCTCCTGTTAAATCTTCACTTGCGGTATGACCACCTCACTGAACATGCTATCCACGACCTGCTCAGCATTGTGAATGCCCCACAGCGAATCCAGCTTCAGTTCCAGCTCCGAAGTGCAGTTAATCAGTAGTTGCAGTGGAACGCACTTCCTCCACATGTGGTCACCAGGGACAACTGAAGCTTCCATGATTTGTTACATACAGGAGGAGCATATCACAGGTGCGAGCTCTCCTGCCATGACCAACCCTAAGCCCCGTATTTACTCCCTTTTTAACAAAAGAATTATAGTATGTAAAAAGAATATTTAATTCCCTCCCTTACACTAACTTTACTCCCCTTACCCTATATTGTTTACTTATATTACTTTATTGTAATGACCCTGGGGGCTATTCTCCGATATGTAGGAGAATAGGGGGCCAGCACGGCGCTGGAGCAGTTCATGCCCCTCCAGCGTCCTTACGCAGCGCCAAATGGGCATCGCGCCAACCCGCGCATGCGCAGTTGCGGCAGCCCAATCCTGCGCATGCGCAGTTGGGCCGCGCCATCCTGCGCATTCGCGGGGAACGTCTTGCGCATGCCGGCCCCTCACCAACATGTCGCCGGTTTTCTGGGGACGCACGCGGAAGGAGGTAGGCCCGGGGAGGGGAGAGGCCCGATCGGTGGGCCCCGATCGCGGGCCAGACCCCATCGGAGGCCACCCCGGTGAAGGAGCCCCCCTCCCTCCCCCACAGGCCGCCTCCCCAGCATTCCCGCAGAGCTCCCGCCGGCAGTGACCAGGGGTGGACGGCGCCGGCGGGAACCTGTCGTGTCGTAGCGGCCGCTCGGCCCATTCGGGCCGGAGAATTGCCGCTCACCGGTTCTCTGAGCGGCCCGGTGCGAATCGCGCGCCGCTGATTTCCGGAGGGTGGGAGAATCGCGTGCGGGGGTCGGGGCGGTGTGGCGCGATTTGTGCAGCGCCCCGCCGATTCTCCCACCCGGTGTTGGGGGGGGGAGAATAGCGCCCCCTGACTTTCACTTATTTGTACTGTTTCTCAGTTAATCACTTCCGACAACAAAAACATTTTTTAAACTCAGGACTGTTTCATTGTGAGGCTGACTGCAAAGTCAATGAGAATAGGAATCCAACATTGGTGTTTATGAAATTCAGCTACGCTCCACTCCTGCCTGGACTGCGACTGAGCTCCGCGCTCAGTCTTTTTAGCTTCACCTTCTCCCAGCTTCACCTAACGCCCTGTTTTCACCCAAGTACAAAAGCACTCTTGTTTAGCCAAACAGGCGCTCACACTGCAGATTATTATTTTTGGTCTGTGGTTCCATAAACGGAATGCGCCTTTAAACGGAAGACTCCAGCTGAAGCTGCCTGATTGTCAGGAAACATTGTGTTTCCAAGTTTTATGTTTGTAGAGGAGAGGCAAGACTCTTTGGCACCGCATAAATATTAGGAACTAGGTTTAAAGGAAGTCAGTTTGATTTTCTAACTAGGAACTGGCGGTTTGGCCAGGTACAGTGTTCTGCCTGACAACAGTCAGTGATTGGTTCCTGCGAGATGCTTTCTGAGAGAACTTGGCATAAGTGTTTAGACTTTGGTAGTGAAAGGAACTTTCTTTCTCTCTCTCCTGCTGACTGAAATGAAAGAACTGCTCTCTCTTCCTGAAAGCAGTGAATGTCTGGTACACACTTTGCTGTAAACCTGAAATGATCCTGAGTCTGCAGAGAAGGCAGATAACCTTGCCAAAGGAAACCATCTCAAGCCTAGAAGGAAGAAATACCAAAACAAAAGTCTGAATTTCAGAAAAAACATTAACTGGAAGTCAACACACTGCATGAAAGGTCTTTATCCTTTTAATTTATTAATATTTTCTTTCCCTCTCAGCCACCTTTTCCCCTCTGTGTTGTTATTCTGTGCGTGTGTGAGAGTGGGGTTAGTTAGGAAGGGGAGGGTGGGAAGTGATATTAGATAGTTACATCTTCTTTTAGTTTAATTATAATACTGTAATAATGAAAGGTTACTTGTGTTAAAGTTGCAAACCTGGTGACTGCAGTTTATTGGGCTAAGCCAAGGACCTTGTGTATTTTAAATTTAAAAAAAATTTCACCTGTTTTGTGACTCCAGATCAAGTGGTGCTAGACTTGACTGCACTAACCCAGGGTGTCATGACACAAAAAGAAGGGAACGTATTAAGGAAGAAAATTTGCATTGCTTCCTCCCCTCAAATTCTGCACAGTGACATACATAAATTAGCGAAAATTCCACCATTTATCCACTTTTAACCCTATTCCAATTGTTTATCATTTATATTTGGAAGATTCAAAGTTGTATTTAAATATTATTTAAATATTATTCCAGCACGGTGGCACAATGGATAGCACTGCTGCCTCAAAGCACCAGGGACCCGGGTTCAATTCCGACATTGAGTGACTGTGCGGAGTTTGCACTTTCTCTTCGTATCTATGTGGGTTTCCTCCGATTTTCTCTCACAGTTTAAAGTTGTGCAGGTTAGGTGGATTGGCCATGCTAAGTTTCCTCCTGATTGTCCAAAGATGTGCAGGTTAGGTGGGGTTACAGGGATAGGGTGGGTGAGTAGGCCGAGGTAGAGAGCTCTTTCGGAGGGTCGATGCAGACTTGATGGGCCAAATAGCCTCCTTCTGCATTCTATGATTCTATGATGATATACACATGAATACCAGAAAGACCATAAGACATAGGAGCACAATTAGACCATTCGGCCCATTGGGTCTGCCATCATTCAATCATGGTTGATACTCTTTTCATCCCCATAACCTCTGATCCCATTATTAATCAAGAACCTATCTATCTCTGTCATAAAGACACTCAGTGACTTGGCCTCCACAGCCTTCTGCGGCAATGAGTTCAACAGATTCACCACCCTCTGGCTGAAGAAATTCCTCCTCTGATTTAAAGGATCGTCCCTTCGGTCTGAGGCTGTGCCCTCGGGTTCTAGTTTCTCCTACTAGTGGAAACATCCTCTCCATGTTCATTCCATCTGGGCCTCTCAGTGTTCTCTAAGTTTCAATGAGATCCCCCCTCATCCTTCTAACCTCCATCGAGTACAGACCCAGAGTTCTCAATTACTCCCTATGTGACAAGTCCTTCATGCCGGAGACCATTTTTGTGAACCTCCTCTGGACCCTTTCCAAGGCCAGCAATCCTTCCTTAGATACGGGGCCCAAAATGCTCACAATATTCCAAATGGGGTCTGACCTGAGCCTTATACAGCCTCAGCAGTACATCCCTGCTCTTGTATTCTAGCTCTCTCGACATGAATGCTAATATTGTATTTGTCTTCCGAACTGCCAACTGAACCTGCATGTTAACCTTAAGAAAATCCTGAAATAGGACTCCTAAGTCACTTTGTGCTTCTGATTTCCAAAGCCTTTTCCCATTTAGAAAATAGGCCAGGCCCCCATTCTTCCTACCAAAGTACATAACCTCACATTGTATTCTATCTGCCACTTCTTTGCCCACTCGCATAGCCTGTCCAGGTCCTGTTGAAGCATCTCTGCTTCTTCAACACAACCTGCCCCTCTACATATTTTTGTATCATCTGCAAACTTAGCAACAGTGCCTTCAGTTCCTTCTTCCAGACCATTAATGTATATTGTAAATAGCTGTGGTCCCAACATTGACCCCTGCAGAACACTACTAGTCACCTTCTGCCATTCTGAAAAGGTCCCTTTATTCCCCACTCTCTGCCTCTGCCAGTCAGCCAATCCTCTATCCATGACAGTACCTTGCCCCTAACACCATCTGATTTAGCAGCCTCCTGTACGGCATCTTGTCAAAGGCCTTCTGGAAATCTAAATAAGCACGTCCACTGGCTCTCCTTTGTCTAAACTCCTTGTTACCTCCTCAAAGAATTCTAACAGATTTGTCAGGCATGATCTCCCCTTGACAGATCCATGATGACTCACTCCTATTTTACCATGCACTTCTAAGTACTCCACAATCTCATCGTTAATAATCGACTCTAAAATCTTAGCAATAACCAAAGTCAGGCTAACCGGCCTATAATCTCCCGTCCTCTGCCTGCCTCCCTCCCTTCTTAAACAGGCGTATTACAGTAGCCATTTTCCAATCCACTGGGATCCTCCCTGCCTCAAGTGATTCCCGAAAGATCACCACCAATGCCTCCACAATCTCCTCAGCTATCTCTTTTAGAACCTAGGGGTGTAGTCCATCCAGTTCAAGTGATTTATCCACCTTCAGACCTTTCAGTTTCCCAAGCACTTCTCCTTAGTGATGGCCACCACACAACTATGCCTTCTGACTCTCTTGAATACACACAGTAAAGCATGTAACATTATTTACAAATAACCTGTGAATTTCCTTCTACCCAGAAACAATGGTTTACAGTTGAACATGGTTTATATAATGGCTGTACTAAAATGAGTCTGACTTTGATACAGATGCACAGCTTATAAAGTAAGATTCAGCCCTTTGGACTACACCATCACATTGTATTAACTATCAGGCTTTCAAACATAAACACCAATTTTCCCTTTTATGGTCTTAAAAACATTCAAAATAAACCTACCTGTCATTCCGCAATAAGAATCATTATTTTTTTCCCCCCTATCTGCCAGTTGGTGACGTAAAGTAAATCTTTTCTATGTCCTGCAGTAAGGATTGGCAATTGTCACAGGAATAGTGTGTGATTATTGTTTCGTTTTACATTTTTGCCAGTGAAACCATAATGAAACCATAAGACCATAAGACGTAGGAGCAGGAGTCGGCCACTTGGCCCATCAAGTCTGCTCCACCATTCAATGAAATCATGACTGATCTGATATAATCCTCAACTTTCCTGCCTTTTCCCCATAACCTTTAATTCCCTTACTGATTCAAAATCTGTCTAAATCTGCCTTAAACACACTTAACGGCCCAGCCTCCACGGGTCCCTGCAGTAAAGAATTTCACAACTTCACACCCTCTGTGAGCTGAAATTTCTCCTCATCTCGGTTTTAAATGGGTGACCCCTTAATCTGAGATTATGCCATTTAGAAGGCATTGGTGGGAGTAGTCTATAGGCCCTCAAAAATTTTTTACATTGGAGGACGGAGAATAAATCGGGAGATAATCAAAGCATGTAAAAAAGGCAGTACTTTAATCATGGTTGACTTTAATCATGGTTGACTTTTTTTTAAAATTTGAATGCGGATTACAGGGTCAACGGCAGGGTTCTGAGGAATGTGGAGGAACAGAGAGATCTTGAGGTTCATGTCCACAGATCTCTGAAGGTTGCCACTCAAGTGGATAGAGCCGTGAAGAAGGCTTATAGTGTGTTAGCGTTTATTAACAGGGGGCTTGAGTTTAAGAGCTGCGGGGTTATGCTGCAACTATACATGACCTGGTGAGGCCACATTTGGAGTATTGTGTGCAGTTCTGATCACCTCATTATAGGAAGGATGTGGAAGCATTGGAAAGGGTGCAAAGGAGATTTACCAGGATGCTGCCTGGTTTGCAGGATAGGTCTTATGAGGAAAGGTTGAGGGAGCTAGGGCTTTTCTCTTTAGAGCGGAGGAGGATGAGAGCTGACTTAATAGAGGTCTTTAAGATAATGAGGGGGGATAGATAGAGTGGACGTTCAGAGACTATTTCCTCGGGTGGATGTAGCTGTTACAAGGGGGCATAACTATAAGATTCAGGGTGGGAGATGTAGGAGGGATGTCCGAGGTAGGTTCTTTACTCAGAGAGTGGTTAGGGTGGAATGGACTACCTGCTGTGATAGTGGAGTCGGACACTTGAGGAACTTTCAAGCGGTTATTGGATATCCACATGGAGCACACCAGAATGACAGGGAGTGGGATAGCTTGATCTTGATTTCGGACAATGCCCGACACAACATCGAGAGCCGAAGGGCCTGTTCTGTGCTGTACTGTTCTATGTTCTATGTTCTATCATGTAGAATAGGAAAGATCGGCAGAGGTAGCCATTAGGAAGGATTCATAGAGTGTATTTGGGATCGTTTTTGAAAACAATTTGTTGTGGATCCAACCAGGAATCAGACTATTTTGGATTTGGTAATGTGTAATGAGGCAGGTTTAATGAACAATCTCAGAGTAAAAGATCCCCTAGGAAGCAATGACCATGGTAGAATTTAGCATTCAATTTGAGAGTGAGAAACTTGGGTCAGAAACATCTGTGGTACATTTAAATAAGTGTAATTATATTTTAAAATAAATTTAGAGTACCCAATTATTTTTTTCCAATTAAGGGGCAATTTAGTGTGGCCAATCTACCTAACCTGCACATCTTTGGGTTGTGGGGTTGAGACCCACGCAGACACAGGGAGAATGTGCAAACTCCACATAGACAGTGACCCAGGACCGAGATTGAACCTGGGTCCTTAGCACCGTACACAGCACTGCTTGGGCGACATGGTAGCACAGTGGGTAACACTGTTGCTTCACAGCGCCAGGATCCCAGGTTCGAATCCCGGTTTGGATCACTGTCTGTGCGGAGTCTGCACGTTCTTCCTGTGTCTGCGTGGGTTTTCTCCGGGTACTCCAGTTTCCTCCCACAAGTCCCGAAAGACATGCTGTTAGGTAATTTGGACATTCTGAATTCTCCCTCTGTGTCCACGAATAGGCCATGGAATTTGGCGACTAGGGGCTTTTCACAGTAACCTCACTTGCAGTGTTAATGTAAGCCTACTTGTGACAATACAGATTATTATTATTATTATTATTATTAATCACTGCGCCACCATGCCGCCCCCAAATAAGCATGATTATCAAGGAGTGAGGGCAGAGTTGTCTGGAGTGCGAAGTCTAATAGGAAAGGAATATGGCAGAAAAGACGGTTGATCAGCAATGGCAGACATTTCTGAAATTAGTTTGTGACCTGGTCTGGCCTACATGTGACTCCAGACCCACAGCAATGTGGTTGACTCTTAATTGCCCCCTCAAGGACAATTAGGGATGGGCGATAAATGCTGGCACAGCCTGCTTCGCCCAAGTCCCATGAACAAATAACAAAATACACCCTTCTAAAAGTCACATACCCCTGAATAGTTAGGTCCCAGTTTGGATCTCCTTGGACACACGTCTCTCTAATGGCTATAAGATCATATCCATTAACCTCAATTTATTCCGTTAATTCATTTATTTTCTGTCGAATGCTACATGCATTTAAGTAAAGAGCCATTAATTTTTCCTTTACCATTTCTTCCCTTTTTGACCTTATTTATTTATCTTTTAATGTTTGTACATTCTGTCCCTTCCTATCACACTCCAGTTTTCATTACCTAAATAGCTTCCTTGTAATGCTGTTATATGCTTTTGCTTTGTAAGCTTACCTATTCCATCGACAGAACCAACCATCCCTCAATTTAGTTTAAAGTCCGCTCTACTTCCCATGTTATATGCGTTACACACTGGTCCCAATCAGTTAATTGTTCATTTTCACAAAAGTTACTTTGAATTTTTGTTTTACTCTCAAAATAATTATTTTAAGAGATAAAATTGAAGCGCATAGCACGTTTTCCACAAATAGCAATAGAGATACGATGGATGATCATTTATTCAGCTGTCAATTCCCTTGTTTTAATCATACAATTTATTTGGTTGATTCCAATATACTGTATTTGCAATAACAATAGCCTGTTCTTATTGACCCCTGAGGGTTACAAAAACCTTTTAGTTAAACATATATTGACCTTGTGCTTGCTGGATTCTGAATTATGTCGCTGATACCAATACAAATACCATAAATTAGACATAAAATCTGTAAAAATGTCTGCAAATGATCAAATTCTGCTTCTTTATCAATGTTACTTGTAGTCGATGCCTTCAAGTCTCAGTGCTATCAATAACCCTTTGGTCCCAAATTGTTTTATCAAAATCTGAGGGGCTACATTTTATGATAATTTTTAAAATTCTACTTTGTGTCACCAAACACAAGAAGTGTGTTGTCCAAATTCAGATGACTGTGGCGGTAAAATGGTAGAGAGGGGAAGGCAAAGCAAAGACACTTGAGTTCATAAGCACTTCAGTGTTATATGCTGAAATGCTTTTTAAAGACCCAGTCGAGTTACTGCAGTAGAATGCTGTTGTTAAATTATATCTATTACTTCTCATGACAGTGCACTCTGACCACAGCTTTGACATTTTGTAAACCTGACATAGTAACTAGTGTGATGTTGATCCCTTTCGGCACAAATCAGAGTCAGTTTACTCTAGACTGTGCTACATCAGGACCAAGAGACCTTTGTCTCCTTCAAAATGCAACAAAGGCAAGGATGAATGTACACTGAAAGCACGCATTATGCAATGAACTTATTTTTCCCAAATGCTTCTGTGTAAATGCGAGATTGTTTGGTCCCAGGGGACGATCAGTGTAAAAAAAGAGGCACACATCAGCAGCCTAACATTAATTTCACATGGAAAGGAATCATCACCAACTTCTGATATGATCACCTTTCGTTTATCAGTTGATGTCTGCACAGTGAATTAATTCTTCAAATCTCATTTCCCTCTTCATAAAACAAAAGACAACGCCTGTATTGGTGAACTTTAGGCATATTTTGCTCATAAAAGTTGGCTAATATTCCTGGTTGGCCAATATTTTAATTTGGCCAATTTAAGTAATTATGATTCTCTCAGATTGTGTCAGGAGGCAATTATTATTTTTATGTTAAATAAGATTATATTAAAAGATTACCAATTGGATCAAAGTTAACACTGAACCATCCATTGCAATGCAACCATGTTCTGTTCGGATTTCTGGCGGCAGAATAGACTGATTCTAAAATTTGGTGGGCTTGTTTTACTAGTTGTAGGCGTAACACGCATTGGCATTTTCTTTTCTGCCGTGAGCATTTATATTGGTCGCATTTTAACGGGAAAAGAACAAGTGTCCCATTTTGGCGTGTTTAGCAGGGTATTTCTCAGCGCCTACAGCGCTAAGAATTACCCCACTATCAAACGGGACTCTGTTTTTTACTACCTCAGTCAGAAACGCCCCACCGAGGCTGGACTTACTTTGCAATTTTTAAATGCTGCCCCGATCTCTCAATGCCACTCGAACTGCACACAGCAGCCTCTGGACACCCCCAATATCCCGACTTACCACTTAGGGGGTCTTTGACCCCTCCCGCACCCTACCCCATAAAACTAGGGCACTCCAGGCTGATCCTTGGCAAACTGGCACATGACACCTTGACATTGCCAGCCTGGCACCTTGGCAGTGCCCTACCAGCCTGGCAGTACTATCCGGGCACCCTGGCAGTGCCACACAGGCAATTCCATGCTGGCAGTGCCAAGGTGTCCAGGTGGCAGTGGGAGTGCCAGGATACCACCCTGCCCAGAGCTCAACCACCTGGGTGCCTCACATGGCCTGGGAGACCGATACGGCTGGTCCGTACCTTGGGAGTAATGGGCACCAACATATTTAAGTGAGCTTAACTGCTCACTTAAATATGTAAATCTGGATCTCACCCAGCGAAGGCGAGATCCAAATTGCGACGTCTTGTGAGATCTCATTAGATCTTGCAAGGCGTTCCGAGCGTCGCAATTTAGCAGCGTCATCGCGTCACTGACTCGGACTCGACAAGGTCGTTTGATTGCACCCGTTATCTGTCAATTGCATTAAAAGTCACTTGAGCCCTGAATAATTCTATTTTATTACACCTCTGAAACTTTTGGGGGGGTTTTCCACTCGACCTAACTTCAGATTAGCTCAAATGAAAACAAAATATTGCAGATGCTGAAATCTGAAACAAAAGCAGAAAATGCTAGGAAAGCTCAGCAGGTCTGGCAGCATTTGTCGAAAGAGAAAATTAAGTCAACCTTTCAATTCAGAGTCTTCTTCAGAGCTGATATGATAATATTCCAGCAGAACATTTCACTGCTCGAGCAAGGCAACCTTTTGATGCTTCACACAACCTCCTCCTCAGTAATCTGTAGATTTTGGAACAGCCTCATCATTCATGTAAACATATTACTGGATTAGCATCCATTGACGCAATATTTATAAACACTAACTACTAGGCTATGCACAAGCAGTAATTATAATTTCTTACTTAATCAGTCTTGGCTCTGGAGCTTCCTGCCAACTGTCCAACTCCCGACAATGCAGCATTCTCTCAGAACTGCCCTGTTCGCCAAGATTTTATGCTGAAGTTTCAGGAGCAGGAACTGAACCCTGAACCTTCTGATTCAACAGTGAGAATGCGGCCAGTTGAGCCACAACACCAGTTAACCTCTTTGGGCCTCTTCATCTTCCCATCATGTGCCGTGGGCAGCACGGTAGCACAGTGGTTAGCGCAGTTGCTTCACAGCTCCAGGGTACCAGGTCCGATTCCCGGCTTGGGCCACCATCTGTGCGGAATCTGCCCATTCTCCCCGTGTCTGCGCCGGTTTCCTCCAGGTGCCCCCACAATCCAAAGATGTGCAGGTTAGGTGGATTGGCCATGATAAACTGCCCTTAGTGACCAAAATTGCCCTTAGTGTTGGGTGGGGTTACTGGGTTATGGGGGTAGGGTGGCGGTGTTGACCTTGGGTGGGGTGCTCTTTCCAAGAGCCGGTGCAGACTTGATGGGCCGAATGGCCTCCTTCTGCACTGTAAATTCTATGACAAAATCCAAAGAGGTGCGGGATAGGTGGATTGGCCATGCTAAATTGCCCTTAGTGTCCAAGAAAGTTGGGTGGGGTTACTGGGTTATGGGAATAGGGTGTGGGCTTGGGTAGAGTGCTCTTTCCAAGGGCCAGTGCAGACTCGATGGGCCAAATGTTGTTCTTCTGCACTGTAAATTCTATGATTCTATAATTCATGACTCTCTTCAGTCTGGTGGGTAGGAAACTCACAATAACTTCCAAGCTCAGGGCTGAGTTAAAATTGTACTTTGTGTTCGATGCCATCATTTTAAAAGATATTGAGGTATCCAGAAACAAGCAGTAGCAGGTGAGTCATCTGGAAGGCTTTAACCAACGTGATAATGTTATGGCTGAATATCTAGTGATCCTGGGCTTGGTTGGATTAGATCCTCTCCTGCAACCAAAGACCTATCATTCAATAAACATGCAGCTGGTCTGATGCAAAATTTACAATGCTTCATGCTGTTTCTAACTATCCTAGAATCTTGCATGACTTCTTCACCTTTTTTAATCCAAATCTCAAATTGACTCCAATGTTGAGCTCTTAGCTCTGAGGTAGAGCTTTGGATTATAGCAAATCCCAGCAATCACGTACAGAGTTTAGGTTAATACTTAACTGCAGTACAAAATGTCTTGTTATGCTCTAGGCGTAGCATAAGCGGCTTCCTTGTGGTGCACTTGACAAAGGAAGGTTCAGACGTGGAGATAACTTCAACACGTTTATTAAACTATTTACACTTCTACTCGGGTTCTCCGCTACTGTTAATCCTTCTATTGCAACTCAGACTGACTAACCAGTCTGCTACAATCCACGTGGTGGGTGTTATATTGAATCAACCCTGTGTCTCTACTCACTGACTGTCTCCACTGGAAAGGGGAAGATCATCTGTGTTGTGTCCTTTATATATGGGTTGGTGTAATGCCCTCCTGTGGTCGTGTCACCTCTGTGTGTATTGCGAATGCCCATTGGTCGTGTCCTATCTAACTGTTCTATTGGTTGAGTGTCTGTGAGTCATGTCTCTGGTACTCCTTCTAGTGTCTAGCTAGTCGACATGTATTTACATTAACCCCTTGTGTCTTTACAGTGATGCATATCACCACACAAAAGATTGCAGCATTTCCAGAGATGCTGGGATGAATTCTCAACCTCCACAGCCGCGTATTTCTCGCTGGTGTGCCGTCGCTGGCAGCGGGATTCTTTGTTCCCATCGCTGGCCAATGGGTTTTCCCATTGTAGCCACCCCACGCCGCTGGGAATCCCATGGGTAGGGGTATGCTGCCGATGGAACAGAGAATGCTACCAGCAGAGAATTCGCCCCACTGTCTTTTGGATGGAATGTTAAACTTTTAAGCATCTACCCATTCAAGGGAAAATAACAGAATCCATGATATTAAGACCATAAGAAGTAGAAGCAGGCATAGACCACTCGGCCCATTGAGCCTGTTCCCCCATTCAATATGATTATGGCTGACCTTGGGTTTCAACTCCATTTTCCTGCATGCTGCTTATATCCCTTCATTCCCTGAGGGACCAAACATCTGTCTATATCTGCCTTAATTATGTTCAACGATGGAACATTGACAATCCAAGAGAATTCCAAAGATTCACAACACTTTGAGTGAAGGAATTCATCCTCATCTCATTCTTAAAGATCGGCTTTTCATACCCTGAAATTGTGCACAGCTGTTTTGAATTTCCCAACCAATAGAAATAATCTCTCAGCTCACCCTATCAAGACCCTTCAGCATTCTGTAGCTTTCACTGAGACTGCCTCACATTCTTCTGAACCCCCAAGAATATAAACCCAAATTACTCAGCTTCTCATCATCGGACAACCTCCTAACTCATTCCAGGGATGAATTTATTGAATCATCTTTATACCACTTCCCCTGCAAAACATTATTTGAAAAACAAAGATTTTATAATCTTATTCTACCAAATAAAACAACCTTGTGGGATACAATTAAAAATGATTGCCATTTTGAAAAAATATGGGAATGATCACTTCTTGGCCTTTTGGCTAAGATGAGCGTGAGGTCAGGTGTAATGTCTGGACCTGGTATGTCTCTCTTGTGGGGACCATGAATTGGATTCAATTTGGATTGGTTTTTGGAGCAGGCAAGGAGCTGGATTAGGGGTTTGCCCCTCTCTGGGCTCTAGCTTTGAAACTCTGATAAATGATTTTTTTTTAAAATGGGAATGGAATTTGTCAATTACTTTTGCTTGTTAGCAAAGAAACTAATTCTGAAATAAAATTTATGCTCAGAGAACTCAAACTCTATGTGGTCATTAAAATATAGCTTAAATATTGTTTATCTATTTGATGGCAGTTGAGGGTAAACATTTACACTTGAATAAAATTAATACCATTATGCAAAGATGGGGGGGGAATCGAGCTCATAATCTGGATAGCCCGAGGTTCTGAATAGGATCTCATTTGTACTCTATCTGATTTTTGAAAATTAATGCAACCATTGACTGCACTATTTGTGTACCTCCTGTGAAAATTCCCCAGTGGAAGACTATGAAGGGAAACCTTACCAAATACTGAGGTCAGGAGGGACAGGTTTAGGTAGAAAACCCTTAAGATTGAAATCGTTCAATGTTATTGGGGAAATTATCTCGATGTCCTGAAATCTACTCTCCGATGATCCAATGGCACAATATTTATGCAATTTCTAGTTTTCCAGGGAGCAACAACTTGCATTTATGTTGAGCCTTTAACGCAGTAAAATGTTTCACAGGAACGTTCACAGTCAAAATTTGATGGCGAGCTACATAAAGGACAGGTGATCACAAACTTGGTCAAAGAGTTACATTTTCAAGGAGCACCTTGATAGAAGAAAAGAGAGACCAAAAGGGTTAGGCATGGAACTCCAAAGCTTAAATCCTAGGCAGTTGAAAATTGGGAATGTGGACCAGGCCAAAATCCAGGGAATGTCTGAATTTCCAACGGGAAAGCAACCATTCAGCTGGTAATGGCGGCAACTTAAGGGGCGAAATTCTCCAGTATCGGCGCGATGTCCGCCGACCAGCACCCAAAACGGCGCAAATCAGTCGGGCATCGCGCTGCCCCAAAGGTGCGGAATCCTCCGCATCTTGGGGGGCCGAGCCCCAACTTTAATGGGCTAGGCCTGCGCCGGACTAATTTCCGCCCCGCCAGCTGGCGGAAAAGGCCTTTGGTGTACCGCCAGCTGGCGCAGAAATGACATCACTGGACGGAGCATGCGCGGGAGCATTAGCGGCCGCTCACGGCATCCCCGCGCATGCGCTGTGGAGGGAGTCTCTTCGGCCTCCACCATGGTGGAGACCGTGGCGAAGGCGGAAGGAAAAGAGTTCCCCCACGGCACAGGCCCGCCCGCGGATCGGTGGGCCCCGATCGCGAGCCAGGCCACCGTGGGGGCACCCCGCGGGGCCAGATCGCCCCCCCCCCCAGGACCCCGGAGCCCGCCCGCGCCGCCTTGTCCCGCCGGTAAGGTAGGTGGTTTAATCTACGCCGACGGGACAGGCATTCTAGCAGCGGGACTTCGGCCCTTCCGGGCTGGAGAATCGCGGGGGGGGGGGCCCGACAACCGGCGCGGCGCGATTCCCGCCCCCGCCGAATATCCGGTGCCGTAGAATTCGGCAACCGGCGGGGGCGTGATTCACGCCAGCCCCCGGCGATTCTCCGACCCGGCGGGGGGTCGGAGAATCTCGCCCGAGATGTCCCAAGTTTTCGTTCTTCAGAAGCTAATTGCATCTGAATGACCACTGCATGCTGTCTGCCACAGCAAATATTTAGTACATCAGCTGCGATTTCCTCTTGCAGCATCAAACTCATGAAAAGACTAAAAACAATAAATAAATGTTGATTATGCAGCCTTTTATAGCCTGCCGTTTGGCTTTTTTGTAAATAGTTGTAATCTAAAACGAATTACTAAAAACATAATTTAACCATGCACTTCCACTGCCACATACTTGCTGTCACAATATTAATTAACGTTTTTTTTGTTATACAGAACTGGCACGAGGTTTACGGCAAGATACTTCAAGCTGAACTCCCAGTTACTTCAAGGAATTTTGAATTGGATTGGATTGGATTTTATGTTTTTATATGAAATGTAAACCATACAATATTAGTCAATGTTACTGAGGCAAAAGGGACTTCATTACATTCAGTGAAGTCTTGAAAAGAGATGAGTGCTCTTTCCTTAGGGTGTGGGTGAGCAGGAGATATATGCTAATGAAGTGCCAGAGGCAGGATAATTAAATTACGAAGATTTATCCAAAGCTGCTTAACATTAGCTGTTTTTCATCCTCTCTGGGGAGAAATGTTACACTATTCTCTCTACTGGGAATGATCTTTTCAAAGTAATGAACTTCACTGACACCACTCTGGGGTCCTTGACTGGTTGTAATCAGAGTCTGCTTCCCAAAGCCACATCCGAGATACCAGTGCTACATGTCAAGATGGTTTTACATAAAGAGGAAATGAGAAGAAGGAAAATAAACACTGCACTTAAATGGCACTGACTACATTTAACCTATTCACTCCCATTTCTGCAATGTGTACTTTGTAGAAAAACCAAGCTGTTTTTTAACGGTCACTTAAATGTGGGAATATAATTTCCTTTTTTGGTGCAAGTATGAAGTTACTAATTCATATTTTGTAGAGTTCTTCGGACCCAAGAAGTAGGCGTTGCAACGCTCTTAATTTGTTTTTAAAGTTGGTCAATCATGAGATTCATAAATGCTGATCTAATATTTATCAGGTACTTAAATTGGTAAATATTCCATCCATTCCGCTCTGGAGTGCAAAGACTTTTGTGAGGGTAGCACATCCCAGATGTTTATCCACACCAAAGATGATGCAAAATTTGGAATTCGCTCTCTCAGGCAGCTATGGACACTGGTGGGTCAAATTACATTTTTCAGACGAAGATGAGTAGATTATTGTGAGACACTTCCTGAGTGAGTAAGACACATCCAGAGTGGGAATTAGAATTTGGGTAATTTGGTGCAGTGAGGTAATTCGGTGCAGAGTGGGAGAAGGAGTTTTTTCCTTCATGTTTTGTTCTCTTTCTTCTGGCCTGTAACTGTTAGTCTGCAGGGAGAGAACCAGAGAGCCTCCTGGGAAGGTAAGTGATTTTTATATTTATTTTTATTTTTACTACCTTTTCAAATTATGTGGGGGGAAAACTGAAGTGACATCACAGTAAAGCTGTGACCTGATTGGCTGGTTGGGAATCTGTGACATTTGAAAAAAATATATATTGCAAAACAAATCTAATTGATTATCTAGATAGTGGAGTAACTAAACCTGAGGACAGTGATCGGTATTTAGCATTTAATTTTACAGTAAGAATCATCTAGTGTCAGGGCCATATAGTTGATTGTAACTCAATCTAACAGTAATTCAAATGTTTATTTCAAATTAATTATTTAGTGTTTAAATGTCACTCAGCGGGGTGCAGTGCTCCAACTATGAGATGTAGCAGATCTGTGATGCTTCCAGCATTCCAGTCGACTACATCTGCAGCAAGTGTAACCAATGGCAGCTCCTCACAGACCGCGTGGTACGGTTGGAGCAGCAATTGGATGAACTTAGGAGCATGCAGGTGGCGGAAAGCATCATAGATAGGAGTGATAGAGACGTGGCCACACCCAAGGTGCAGGCAGAGAGATGGGTGACCATCAGAAGGGACATGCAGTCAGTGCAGGAAACCCCTGTGGCTGTCCCCCTCTCGAACAGGTATACCGCTTTGGATACTGTTGGGGGGAATAGCCTCTCAGGGGAAAACAGCAGCAGCCAGAGAAGTGGCACCACGGCTGCCTCTGATGTCCAGCAGGGAGGGTCAAAGCGCAGAAGAGCAATAGTCATAGGGGACTCTTTAGTCAGGGGCACAGATAGGCACTTCTGTGGACGTGAAAGAGACTCCAAGATGGTATGTTGCCTCCCTGGTGCCAGGGTCCAGGATGTCTCAGTACGGGTAGCGGGCATCCTGAAGCGGGAGGGCAAACATGTAGAGGTCGTTGTACATATTGGTATTAACGACAGGCAGGAAGGGGCATGAGGTCCTGCAGCAGGAGTTCAGGGGGCTTGGCAGAAAGTTAAAAGATTGGACCTCTAGGGTTGTAATCTTGGGATTACTCCCTGTGCCACGTGCCAGTGAGGCTAGAAATAGGAAGATAGAGCAGCTAAACATGTGGCTAAACAGCTGGTGCAGGAGGGAAGGTTTCCGTTATCTGGACCACTGGGAGCTCTTCTGGCGTAGGTGTGACCTGTATAAGAAGGACGGGTTGCATCTAAACTGGAGAGGCATAAATATTATGGCTGTGAGGTTTGCTAGCGTCACACGGGAGGGTTTAAACGAGTATGGCAGGGCGGTGGGTACCTGAGCAATAGGTCAGATAGTGAAAACATTGAGGGAGAACTAGGGAATAGGGCGAGTATGGCTCTGAGAAAGAGCAGACAGGGAGGTGTTGCTGAAAACAGTGGGTCTGGTGGCCTGAAGTGCACATGTTTTAATGGAAGAAGTATAACGGGTAAGGCAGATGAACTTAGAGCTTGGATTAGTACTTTGAACTATGATGTTGTTGCCATTACAGAGACCTGGTTGAGGGAACGACAGGATTGGCAGCTAATCGTTCCAGGATTTAGATGTTTCAGGTGGGATAGAGCGGGATGTAAATGGGGTGGCAGAGTTGCGCTACTGGTTAGGGAGAATATCACAGCTGTACTGCGGGAGGACACCTCAGAGGGCAGCGAGGTTATGAGTAGAGATCAGGAATAAGAAGGGTGCAGTCACAATGTTAGGGGTTTACTACAGGCCTCCCAACAGCCAGCGAGTGATAGAGGAGCAGATAGGTAGACAGATTTTGGAAAGGAGTAAAAGCAACAGGGTTGTTGTGATGGGAGACTTCAACTTCCCCAATATTGACTGGGACTCACTTAGTGCTAGGGGCTTGGACGGAGCAATGTTTGTAAGAAGCATCCAGGAGGGCTTCTTAAAACAATATGTAGATAGTCCAACTAGGGAAGGGGCTGTACTGGACCTGGTATTAGGGAATGAGCCCGGCCAGGTGGTAGAAGTTTCAGTAGGGGAGCATTTCGGGAAGTGACCACAATTCAGTAAGTTTTAAAGTGTTGGTGGACAAGAATAAGAGTAGCCCTAGGGTGAAAGTGCTAAATTGGGGGAAGGCTAATTATAACAATATTAGGTGGGAACTGAAGAACCTAGATTGGGGGGGGCGGATGTTTGAGGGTAAATCAACATCTGACATGTGGGAGGCTTTCAAATGTCAGTTGAAAGGAATTCAGGACCGGCATGTTCCTGTGAGGAAGAAGGATAAATATGGCAAATTTCGGGAACCTTGGATAACGAGAGATATTGTGACCACGTCAAAAAGAAAAAGGAGGCATTTGTCAGGGCTAGAAGGCTGGGAACAGACGACACCTGTGTGGAATATAAGGAAAGTAGGAAGGAACTTAAGCAAGGAGTTAGGAGGGCTAAAAGGGGTCACGAAAAGTCATTGGCAAATAGGGTTAAGGAAAATTCCAAGGTTTTTTACACGTACATAAAAAGCAAGAGGGTAGTCAGGGAAAGGGTTGGCCCACTGAAGGATAGGCAAGGGAATCTATGTGTGGAGCCAGAGGAAATTGGCGGGGGACTGAATGAATACTTTGCATCAGTATTCACCAAAGAGAAGGAATTGGTGGATGTTGAGTCTGGAGAAGGGTGTGTAGATAGCCTGGGTCACATTGAGATCCAAAAAGACGATATGTTGGGCGTCTTGAAAAATGTTAAGGTAGATAAGTCCCCAGGGCCTGATGGGATCTACCCTAGAATAGCAAGCATAATCCAGGGAACTACAGGCCGGTGAGCCTTACGTCAGTGGTAGGGAACTTACTGGAGAGAATTCTTTGTGACAGGATCTATTCCCATTTGGAAGCAAATGGACGTATTAGCAAGAGGCAGCACGGTTTTGTGAAGGGGAGGTCATGCCTCACTAACGTGATAAGAGTTTTTCGAAGAGGTCACAAAGATGATTGATACAGGTAGGGCAGTAGATGTTGTCTATATGGACTTCAGTAAGGCTTTTGACAAGATCCCTCATGGCAGACTGGTACAAAAGGTGAAGTCACACGAGATCAGGGGTGAGCTGGCAAGATGGATACAGAACTGGCTAGGTCATAGAAGGCAGAGAGTAGCAATGAATGAAAATGAAATGAAAATCGCTTATTGTCACAAGTAGGCTTCAATTAAGTTACTGTGGAAAGCCCCTAGTCACCACATTCCGGCACCTGTTCGGGGAGGCTGGTACGGGAATCGAACCATGCTGCTGGCCTGCCTTGGTCTGCTTTAAAAGCCAGCGATTTAGCCGAGTGTGCTAAACCAGGAAGGATGCTTTTCTGATTGGAGGGCTGTTCCTAGTGGTGTTCCGCAGGGATCAGTGCTGGGACCTTTGCTGTTCATAGTATATATAAATGATTTGGAGGAAAATGTAACTGGTCTGATTAGTAAGTTTGCAGACGACACGAAGATTGGTGGAATTGCGGATAGCGATGAGGACTGTCAGAGGATACAGCAGGATTTAGATCGTTTGGAGACTTGGGCGGAGAGATGACAGATGGAGTTTAATCTGGACAAATGTGAGGTAATGCATTTTGGAAGGTCTAATGCAGGTAGGGAATATACAGTGAATGGTAGAACCCTCAAGAGTATTGACAGTCAGAGATCTAGGTGTACTGGTCCACAGGTCACTGAAAGGGGCAACATAGGTGGAGAAGGTAGCCAAGAAGGCATACGGCATGCTTGCCTTCATTGGCCAGGGCATTGAGTATAAGAATTGGCAAGTCATGTTGCAGCTGTATAGAACCTTAGTGAGGCCACACTTGGAGTATAGTGTTCAATTCTGGTTGCCACACTACCAGAAGGATGTGGAGGCTTTAGAGAGGGTGCAGAAGAGATTTACCAGGATGTTGCCTGGTATGGAGGGCATTAGCTATGAGGAGCGGTTGAATAAACTCGGTTTGTTCTCACTGGAACAACGGAGCGGCGACCTGATAGAGGTCTACAAAGTTATGAGGGGTATAGACAGAGTGGCTAGTCAGAGGCTCTTTCCCAGGGTAAAAGAGTCAATTACGAGGGGGCATAGGTTTAAGGTGCGAGGGGCAAGGTTTAGAGGAGATGTACGAGGCAAGTTTTTTACACAGAGGGTAGTGGGTGCCTGGAACCCGCTGCCGGAGGAGGTGGTGGAAGCAGGGACGATAGTGACATTTAAGGGGCATCTTGACAAATACATGAATAGGATGGGAATAGAGGGATACGGACCCAGGAAGTGTAGAATATTTTAGTTTAGACGTGCAACATGGTTGGCACAGGCTTGGAGGGCCGAAGGGCCTATTCCTGTGCTGTACTTTTCTTTGTTCTTTGTTTTTCTTTGAGCTACCATTATCAAGAGATGCAAAGAAAGCAGTTAAATGGAGTTGAGGTACTGATTTGTTTTTGCAAAAATATGCTTTATTCATAAAATATCTAAAAGAACATTGTGAAATATTTCAAATGATCATGTTGCGCAATGATATTCATATTCCCAACATAGATTATGTTGCACTCTGAGGTGTTTTAATACAATTGCAGTACATGTAATATTTACTGTGTACATTCAATGTGTGTCATGCAACCCGAGGGGTTCCGTACCATTTTACCCTCAGTGCACGAGGGCTGAAAGTTGTTGAGGGACAGATCATAAGACCATAAGGCCATAAGATATAAGAGCAGATATTGGCCATTTGGCCCATCGAGTCTGCTCCGTCATTCGATCATGGCTGATAAGTTTCTCATCTCATTCTCTTGCCTTCTCCCTGTAATCCCTGATCCCCTTATTAATCAAGAACCTATCTATTTCTGTCTTAAAGATACTCAGTGACTTGACCTCAACAGCCTTCTGTGGCAATGTGTTCCACAGATTTACCACCATCTGGCTGAAGAAATTCCTCCTCATCTCAGCTCTAAAGGATTGTCCCTTCAGTCTGAGGAGACATCCTTGGGTTCAGGTTTCCCCTATTAGTGGAAACATCCTCTCCAGGTTCACTCTATCTCAGCCTCTCGGTATTCTGTTAGTTTCAATGAGATTTCCCCCATATCCTTCTAAACTCAATCGAGTACAGACCCAGAGTTCACAATTGCTCCTTATATGCCAAGCTCTTCATTCTCAGGATCATTCTTGTGAACCTCTGCTGGAACCCCTCCAAGGCCAGAACATCCTTCCTTAGATATGGGGTCCAAAACTGCTCACAGTACACTAAATGGGGTCTGGCCAGAACGTTATACAGCCTCAGCTGTACATCCCTGCTCTTGCAATCCCTTTGTGCTTCTGATTCCAGAAGCCTTTCCCTATTTAGAAAATAGTCTATGCCTCTGTTCGTCCTATCAAAGTGCATAACCCCATACTTTTCCACATCATATTTCATGTGCCACTTCATTGCCCACTCGCCTAGCCTATCCAGGTCCTTTAGCAACCTCCCCGCCTGTCTCTCTTCATATGGTATCATGACCGGTACAAGCTTGGAGGGCCAACGGGCCTGTTCCTGTGCTAAATTGCTCTTTGATCTTTGTTCATATCTCTGTATCATGTGCAAACTTAGCAACAATGCCCTCAGATCAATCTTCCTGATCGTTAATGCATACAGTGAATATTTGTGGTCCCACCACTGACCCCTGTGGAACACCATTAGTCACCGGCTGCCATCTTAAAAAAGACCCTTTTATCACCACTCTCTGCCTTCTGCCAGTCAGCCAATCTTCTGTCCATGCCAGTGCCTTTCCTCGAACACCATGGACTCTCACCTTACTAAGGAGCCTCCTGTACGGCACCTTGTCAAAGGCCTTCTGGAAATCCAAATAGATGTCCACTGGCTCTCCTTAGTCTAACGTTCTCATTACCTCCTTAAAAAATTCTTAGAGATTTGTCAGGCATGACCTCCCTTGACAAGGTCATGCTGACTCAGTCCTATTTTACAATGCACTTCCATGTACTCTGCAATCTCATCCTCAACAATGGGCTCTAAAATCTTACTAACGACTGAAATCAGGCTAACTGGTCTATAATTTCCCGTCTTCTGCCTCCCTCCCTTCTTAAACAGGGTGTTACATTAGCCATTTTGCAGTCCTCTGGGACCCTCCCTGACTCTGGTGATTCCAGAAAGATCACCACCAGTGCCTCCAAAATCTCCTCAGCTATCTCCATCAGAACCCTGGGGTGTAGTCCATCTGGTCTGGGTGAATAATCCATCTTCAGACCTTTCAGCTTCCCCAGCACCTCCTTAGTGATGGGAACTCCCCTCACCTCTGCCCGTGACTTCCACCATGAAGGCTGATGCAAGGTACATGATCTAATAGAAAGGTGGAACGTCCTCAGGGAGCTCTATGGTTTAAACCTGTTCCAATGTTGGAAAGACTGCTTCACACCCAGTCCTTCTAGAGGCCATGCTGGAGCTGCATGGTGTACTTTTTGGAACTCAGAAAGAAGGGAATTGGCCACTTTTATAGGCAAATTCAAGTTAGTGGCAGATGCAAGAAACAGGCTTTCTGAATCAGGCCAACTTGCTTCAGCAACAGGGACCATTGCTACTCACTCAGCTAAGGAGACACTTTGAAACATAAACAAGCCTTGAAAACTCACACCAAAAACACTTAAATGCCATGTGTACTGAAACACCACATGCACAGAAACACTGTGAGCATTTATTCGCTAAATAAAACATCACTTTAAATGTGTATTGTACTCTGTCATTTCCAACTCACTGCCATGTTGAAACCTTTAAATCATGCCCTGTCTTTATGTCATTTAACTGAGATGCAATGTCCTAATGAATTTAGTTTTAGAGTTTGTCATTTCTCGACAAGCGAGTTTTAGGGCTGATTAGGATAAACACATTTTTTTCAATGGGGGCAAGGTTCAAAGCGATACTGGAAATGAAATAAATGTTGCCCACCTGTCCTACCGTCCTACTCACCTGCTTACTCCCATTTATTTCGTTGATTGGTAAAGAAGCTGAAATATCTGCTGACTTAATGCAAACAAAGCAGATGGGAGGTGGGGGGGGGGGATATTTGGACTGAATCTTAATCAAAACCACCTTCAGGTCTGATTTGTAAGCCAACTTTACTTCAAATGCAGTTCAAGTAATTGACAGGAGTCATATTTCAAAAACTTCACTTTTTCATGATTGCACATTCCACCAGCCACAAAGCTGATGTACTCTGTTGTGTAATGTAATTTGGAATAACACAAGCTGCCACTTGATGCAGTTTTGAGTAAAAGATGCTCCAGACTTTGAAGCATCCCTTTTATAGTTAGATACCACCCCTGAGTGTCCTGACTGCTCATTGGTCATGTCCTATTCTTTGTGTTCATTAGCTGCATGTTTGCATATCATGACATCTCCCTTTTTAAAAATGTTTTGTTGGCGTATGTGAATGTATTTACATGCGAATGAGTCTGTCTAACGTGACTGATGGAGGACAACAGAACAGGACAAACAAAACAAACGTTCACAAGTCTATTCTCTGAGGCTTGCGTCTGATCCTGGTCGACCGCCGGAGAGGTGGCAGAGGGGACGACGGCACCTTGACAGGCGGGATGGAAGCCTGACTGGTGGCCTCATGGTGCGAGGTAGCAAGAGGTGGCAATTCAACATATGGAAATGGATGAGAAAGTGTTTGCGGCAGGCAACTTTGCGCAGTGCCCATCGATTCCTTCGTAGGATGGAGCCATCAGCCATACGTAAAACATAAGAGCGGGGCGCGGTCTGTCGAACAACAACAGCTGGGGCAGACCACCCACCATCCGGTATCTTGATCCTGACAGTGTCTGCCGGGGATAGCACGGCCAGATCGGTGGCATGGGCATCATAGCCCTGCTTTTGACGGTCTCTGAACTGCTGCATCTTCTGCAGCACTGGGAGGTGATCCAGGTTGGGCAGGTGTATGGCTGGAAGCGTCGTCCGCAGGTCCCTGTTCATCAGGGGTTGAGCCGGCGACATGCCAGTGGACAATGGAGTAGCCCTGTATGCGAGCAGTGCAAGGTGTATGTCGGAAGCAGAATCCGCGGCCTTGCAGATGAGCTGTTTCATAATGTGCACCCCTTTCTCGACTTTTCCATTGGACTGCAGATAGTGCAAGACTGGAGGTGACATGCTGGAAACTGCATGACCTGGCAAACGTGGACCATTCTCGACTGGTAAAGCTCGGGCCATTGTCGCTCATGACGGTGATTGGGATGCCATGCCTTGAGAACGTCTCCTTACAGGCTTTGATGACGGTCCGAGAGGTGAGGTCCGGGAGCTTCAGCACCTCAGGGTAAATCGAGAAATAGTCGATGAGCAATATGTAGTCGCGACCATTCGCATGAAAGAGGTCGATGCCAACCTTGGACCATGAAGAGGTCACTATGTCATGCTGTTGGAGCATCTCCTTGCTCTGCGCTGGCTGGAACCGCTGACAGGTAGCACAGTTAAGGACCATGATCGCGATGTCCTGGCTGATGCTGGGCCATAGCAGAATCGTGAATCGATACGGCAGCGTGCCCATCCCGTTGAACACATCTGGATACTGGGCGAGGATGTTGTTGATGCCGGCCTGAAGATCCACATGGGAGGATGTCGTGGTGTAAACCCTTTGAATGAGGTTCAGCTGCTTGCAGGCGTGCGCACCTAGTAGGGATGCCCTGTCTGGATCAACAATTTCAATGCGTAACCGTGCTTGTGTGTGTCGGTTGGATACGTGCAGATGGCAGGATCCCAGTGCCATGATGGAATTCCCGTTGTAATCCAGGAGCTTGCAGGCAGCTGGAAGGACCGTGGGGGCTTCTTAATGCATCTGAAGTCTGCCTGTGAGAGGAGGTTGGCAGAGGCACCTGTGTCCAGCTTGAACTGGATGGGGCAGTAGTTGACCTTCATCACTGCTTGCCACACGTCCTTGGAATCCACAGCTAGGATTGACTGGACTTGCGATGAGTCTGGTGTGGCATATTCTCACATTGTAATAAGCTGGTGAGGAGCCGGAATCTTTTCCATTGTGCCGGTATACATTCACTGGTCGTCACGGATCTTGCTGAGTTGAACTAACTAAATTGAACAGACTCCTGGTATCATGTTGTGTTATGTAATTTGGAATAACAGAAGCTGCCACTTGATGCAGTTTTGAGTAAAAGATGCTCCAGACTTTGAAGTGAGTTTAATATGTTTTGTTGAACTATTAGCGCAGTTCTCAATGAGTTTTGCTCTCTGCTAATCTAAATGTAGTAACTCAGTCTAACTGAGCCAGCCTTGCTCTAAGCCACGTGCTGGGATGTGGTGCTGAGGATACACCCTGTCTCACTCTGTAGATGTTGGTCTGTGGAAAGAGGCGGGGGTGTGAGTGCCTCAATCCTTTTATAGTGAGAACTACCCCTGAGTGTCCTGACTGCTTATTGGTCGTGTCCTATTCTAGGTGTTGATTAGCTGCATGTTTGCATATAAAACATCACCTTGAATGTGTATTGTACTCTGTCATTCCCAACTCACTGCCATGTTGAAACTTTTAAATCATGCCCTGTCTTTATGTCATTTAACTGAGATGCAATGAACTAATGAATTTAGTTTTAGAGTTTGTCCCCACCCCCACCCCACCTCTCCCGCTGGCCATCCACAGCAAAACTGCAAAACATTTGTTTGCCCTTAAACAAGGGCTTAACATTTCTCGACAAGCGAGTTTTAGGGCTGATTAGGATAAACACATTTTTTCAATGGGAGCAAGGTACAAAGCGATATTGGAAATGAAATAAATGTTGTCCACCCGTCCTACCGTCGTACTCACCTGCTTACTCGCATTTATTTTGTTGATTGGTAAAGAAGCCAAAATATCTGCTGACTTAATGCAAGCAAAGCAGATTGGGGGGGGGGGGTGGTTGGGGGGGATATTTGGACTGAACCTTAATCGAAACCACCTTCAGGCCTGATTTGAAACCAACTTTACTTCAAATGCAGTTCAAGTAATTGACAGGAGTCATATTTCAAAAACTTTATTTTTCCATGATTGCACATTCTACCAGCCACGAAGCTGATGTTCTCCAGAATTATGTGACAAGAAAAGGCAGCAGTTTGCTGGCCAGAGCATTTACATTGTATTTCCACACAACATGATTAAACTGTAAAAATAAATGGATTCTGTGTCTAGAAAGCCTAATATTGAACAGGAGAATGTAAATGTTGCACACTTGCAATTTCCTCCACAGTGAGTTTTCCAATGTTGGCTCAGTCAGCATGGAGTGGTATGGAAGGCTATCGGAGAGCTCGATGTGCAGGGTTTTATCAGCCAATTACCGTGAGCTGGAATTGCAGTCAAATTGACAGGAATAACTTTGGATGGTGTTAAGACCAATGCATGCATTTTGTTGGAACTTTAACACAACCATAAATGACTACTGCCAGTGAAGAAAAAACAATTTAGCTGTTTATTGGTAGCAGATCCAATTAAGTTAAGTTAACTGAGGCTATTCCGATTTTTTAAAAGGGCTTCCACACAAGTGCTATAAGTTACACTTGTAACATTATTGCCAGACTAAACACAGTGGGAGGTCATTCTAATCGTGTGTGCCCGGTGGAAAATGGGTGGTTGAACAGTTAAAATCCCGTGGACTACTGACCTGTCCTGGAGTTGCTGGGGGCTGACTTTTGGAATTTTAACGGAGCAGGTGATAAAGACACCCACACAAATTTGGCGGGGTCCTTGTTAGCATGTCCATGTCAAGCCCAGATGACATAATTGAGAAATGGCTGCAATTTTAACTTGATGGCCTGAACAAGAACCAGCATGCAGTGAGTTTCTTGGTAGGTTAACTCCTTGGGGAGCATAATCAGGGGCAGGAGAACCGAAAATGGATGACTTCCTCCTGACCTGTAAGTGAAAGCTGAGGCCTCCATGCTACATACACTGTCCTCTTCCAGCTTGTGAGTCCTCACAGGACAGCCTGACAGTAGGCCCTACAACTTACCCGGTCTCGGGTCCGTAGCCTCTGCGCATTCTCAATTCAGCGGAACGCATTGGGAGCTGGCCAGTGAGACTTAAAGGAAGCCCAAAGGTTAAAATATTCTGGGCATCAATCCTGGAAAAATTGCTACTCACTTGCCAAAACTTGGGCCGGAGTTGAAATCGGGCCCAGTGCTTCAGGCATTGCCAAATTATTGGCCGGAATTCTTCAGCATGACGATTCACTTTTCCCGCCCGCAGCTCACCCCCGCTCATGGGTTGCCTGGCGGCATGGGGTGGCTTCAATGGGAAATCCCATTGACAATCGGCGGGAAGACAGAATACCACCATCTCCAAATGAAGCATTGCCGAGACACATATAGCAGGGGGGGTGGAGAATATAGCCTGTGGTGGTATGTATTAGGGGTCATGTGGGACTGTGAAGCCGTGTTGCTATTGGCTGACAGATCCCGGGTCCTGGTTGGCTGCCGACTCCTGGCTCCGCCCTGAAGGCGGAGTATAAGAACCCGAGCTTCTCCCCGCCGCTTCATTCTGTTGCTGAGCTGCTGGGGACAAGTCTCGCTTAATAAAGCCTGAATCGACTTCATCACTTCTCGTCTCTCTCGTAAGTCATTGTGCGCTACAATTTATTAAGCGAGCTTAAAGGACTATGGAGCTCCGGATCGTCCCGGAATGCCTGCGGATCAGCCCCCACGCAGCGAACTCGGCAGCAGTATTTAAACACTGGCAAGCATGCTTTGAAGGCTACCTTCGAACGGCCCCCGGCCGGATCACAGAAGACCAGAAAATGCAGGTCCTGCATTCGAGGGTAAGCCCGGAAATTTACTCTCTCATAGAAGACGCAGAGGATTTCCCGACGGCGCTCGCATTGCTGAAGGGCATCTACGTTCGGCCCGTTAACCAGGTCTATGCGCGCCACCAACTCGCGACGAGACGGCAAAGTCCCGGAGAATCGCTAGAAGAATTCTACGCCGCGCTGCTAATTTTGGGACGGGGCTGCAGCTGCCCGCTATCGAACACACGGACATGCTAATTTGCGATGCATTTGTGGCAGGTATGAACTCTCCCCAAATCCGCCAAAGACTTTTAGAAAGAGAGTCCCTAGGACTCTCAGAGGCACGGGCCCTTGCAGCTTCCCTAGATGTGGCCTCGCAAAACGCCCGCGCCTACGGCCTCGACCGCGCGGCAGCCCCTTGGGCTCCGTGGACCCCCGTCGCGACAACCCCCCCCTCTCGCAAGCTTGCGCGGTTAAAGCGCCAGACCACCCGGGGTGGCCCGCTGCTATTTCTGCGGACAAGCGAAACACCCCCGGCAGCGCTGCCCGGCCCGTGCAGCTATTTGTAAAAGCTGCGGCAAGAAGGGCCATTACGCGGCAGTGTGCCTGTCCCGGGGGGGTCGCCGCAATCCCCGGAGGAGAACGAGCCCAGCACATCCCAAACGCTCCCCAACCCCCCCAGCGCCCCATGTGCGACCCGCGGGTGCCGACATTTTGGGTCCCGGGCACCACGAGGGGAGGATGGGCGCCGCCATCTTGTGACCCCCCAGCCACGTGCGATTCATGGGGGCGGCCATTTTGTCCACCCCCGACCACGTGCGATCCATGGGGGTGGCCAATTTGTCCACCCCCGGCCGCGTGCGATTCATGGATTCATCTTGGTTGACAACAAAGGACCCCAGCATCGACGGCTCCACGGGGTCCGAAGAAGACGCCGCGACACTACTACCACGACTGGCTTCGGTGACACTGGATCAATGTAACCTGTGTATTTTCAGTGTAACCTGCAGAGCCTAACATTCCAATTCGGCGGCCCAATACCCCCACTCACTACCTGCGGCCTCGCAACTCTCAAGGTTGAACCGCCGTCCTTGTTTGCAAACCTCACCCCGGATTGCAAACCCGTCGCCACTAGGAGCAGACGGTACAGCGCCCAGGACCGGATATTTATTCGGTCTGAAGTCCAGCGGTTGCTGAAGGAAGGCATAATCCAGGCCAGCAATAGTCCCAGGAGAGCCCAGGTGGTAGTAGTAAAGACCGGGGAGAAGCAAAGGATGGTCGTAGACTATAGTCAGACCATCAACAGGTACACGCAGCTAGATGCGTACCCTCTCCCACGCATATCCGACATGGTCAATTGGATTGCCCAGTATAAGGTCTTCTCCACCGTGGACCTCAAGTCCGCCTACCACCAGCTCCCCATCCGCCCAGGTGACCGCAAGTACACAGCCTTCGAGGCAGACGGGCGTCTATACCACTTCCTAAGCGTCCCATTTGGTGTCACAAACGGGGTCTCGGTCTTCCAACGGGAGATGGACCGAATGGTTGACCAGCACGGGTTGCAGGCCACGTTCCCGTATCTCGACAACGTAACCATCTGCGGCCACGATCAGCAGGACCACGACGCCAACCTCCAAAAGTTCCTCCAGACCGCTAACGCCCTGAACCTCACATACAACGAGGAAAAGTGCGTTTTTAGCACAAACCGGTTGGCCATCCTGGGATACATAGTGCGCAATGGGATAATAGGCCCCGACCCCGAACGCATGCGCCCCCTTATGGAATTTCCCCTTCCCCACTGCTCCAAAGCCCTGAAACGTTGCCTGGGTTTCTTTTCATATTACGCCCAGTGGGTCCCCCAGTATGCAGACAAGGCCCGCCTACTAATACAGTCCACTATCTTCCCCCTGTCGACAGAGGCTCGCCAGCCCTTCAGCCGCATCAAAGCGGATATCGCAAAGGCCACGATGCGCGCCATCGACGAGTCCCTCCCCTTCCAGGTAGAGAGCGACGCATCCGACGTAGCTCTGGCGTTCACCCTTAACCAAGCGGGCAGACCCGTGGCCTTTTTCTCCCGGACCCTCCACGCCTCAGAAATCCGCCACTCCTCAGTGGAAAAGGAAGCCCAAGCCATAGTGGAAGCTGTGCGACATTGGAGGCATTACCTGGCCGGCAAGAGATTCACTCTCCACACCGACCAACGGTCGGTAGCCTTCATGTTCGATAATGCACAGGGGGGCAAAATTAAAAATGACAAGATCTTAAGGTGGAGGATCGAGTTCTCCACCTTCAACTATGAGATCTTGTACCGTCCCGGGAAGCTGAACGAGCCATCCGATGCCCTATCCCGCGGCACATGTGCCAACGCACAAATAGACCGCCTCCAAACCCTCCACGAGGACCTCTGCCACCTGGGGGTCACTCGATTCTACCATTTCGTAAAGCCCCGCAACCTCCCCTACTCTGTGGAGGAGGTCCGTACAGTCACCAGTAACTGCCACATCTGCGCAGAGTGCAAACCGCACTTTTTCAGGCCGGCTAGAGCGCACCTGATCAAGGCTTCCCGCCCCTTTGAACTCCTCAGTTTGGATTTCAAAGGGCCCCTCCCCTCCACTGACCGCAACGCATACTTCCTGAACGTGGTGGACGAGTACTCTGGTTTCCCCTTCACCATCCCCTGCCCCGACATGACAGCGGCCACAGTCATTAAAGCCCTTGGCACCATATTCACACTGTTCGGTTGCCCCGCGTATATCCATAGCGACAGGGGGTCCTCCTTCATGAGTGGCGAGCTGCGCCAGTTCCTGCTCAGCAAGGGCATAGCCTTGAGCAGGACGACCAGCCACAACCCCCGGGGGAACGGGCCAGTAGAGAGGGAGAACGGCACGGTCTGGAAGACCGTCCTACTGGCCCTACGGTCCAGGGATCTCCCAGTTTCCCGGTGGCAGGACGTCCTCACGGACGCTCTCCACTCCATCCGGTTGCTGCTGTGTACCGCCACTAACCAAACACCCCATGAGCGCCTCCTTGTCTTCCCCAGGAAGTCCTCCTCCGGAACGTCGCTGCCGACCTGGCTGGCGGCCCCAGGACCCATCTTGCTCTGGAAACATGTGCGGGCGCACAAATCGGACCCGTTGGTCGAGAGGGTTCACCTTCTCCACACGAACCCGCAGTACGCCTACGTGGCGTACCCCGACGGCCGACAGGACACGGTCTCCCTGCGGGACCTGGCGCCCGCCGGCAACACACACACCCCCCCGACACCGATCATCCCCTCCCTGCCACTGGCGCACCCCGCACCGCCCCCTTCCCGGGGGGATCGGTCCTCCTCCCGTGCCCGCCCAGGAGTAAAACAGGAACAAACACCGAAACGCTCCCGGAGACGACAACGCCTGAACAAGCACCTGCACCACCACCGGGGCTGAGGCGATCGACGAGGAAGACCAGACCGCCCGCTCGACTCGTGGAATCCGCGTGACACCAAGAATGTTGTTGTAACAAAAAAAAAATGTTTTGCTAATATTGTAAATAGTTTTCACAAACTTGTACATAGCCCAGTGTAGGGCTAAAACTGTAGTAACATGTCCGAAATTTTCCTTCCAGGGCCAGCCTTGTAAACCCCTACCACCATGCGAACCACCACCCCACCGGGTTCCTTTTTAACAAGGGGTGAATGTGGTGGTATGTATTAGGGGTCATGTGGGACTGTGAAGCCGTGATGCTATTGGCTGACAGATCCCGGGTCCTGGTTGGCTGCCGACTCCTGGCTCCGCCCTGAAGGCGGAGTATAAGAACCCAAGCTTCTCCCCGCCGCTTCATTCTGTTGCTGAGCTGCTGGGGACAAGTCTCGCTTAATAAAGCCTGAATCGACTTCACCACTTCTCGTCTCTCTCATAAGTCATTGTGCGCTACATAGCCCTTTATCTTTGACTGAAGTAAAATGTCACATCAGCTTTCACAGCTTCCGTGTGATGGTTTATAACCCCCTCTTATGGAACTTTTCTTTTTGCTCAGCTGGAGTAAAAAGTGGGAGGAGATAGGTCAGAGAGGTGCTTTGTCACATTCCTGTTTTCTGACCAAGGGACCAATTCTTTTACGCTTCAAATTTTAATCAACCGCTGGCCTACCTCCTCTTCGGCCTGTTTCTTCCTAAATATGTTCAGGGAATACATGCACATTCCAAGAATTGTGAATATCCTGGCTGCAGCTTCTTGCTGTCAACCGGCTCTTGAGTTTTTTTGACCTTCTCTTCTGGCAGTATTGTCACACAATGGTGTGGCATTAAGGGCCTGCTTCCTGCTATGTTCAAATTCTTCACTATGATTATTGTTTTGCCTTATAAGTAAATGCTTCAGCTTACTCCGGGTGGCAAGTGAAGGAGCAAATGTGTGAAGTTGTTCAGTGTTTATTGATCTTCTCCCGACAAAGATATCAGGAAAAAATATATGAAATAACTTCACATTTAAGTCTTTGATTATCTGCCTCACAGTCTCTGCTAACAAGAGGGTGGGAATTCAAACAGAGAATTTGTCTATTTCTGCCTCGTGTGCCTCCCAGAAGTCAGGGGCTGTCAGTGTCAGGGCCACATATCCATCATGTTGGCCATGCAAAACTGATATGAACCGATTATTAAAATCGTTAATTTCCAACTTCTTTTTTTGTTTTTTTCAATGTTGTGCCCATTGATGGAACACTTCTCTTCCTTTATGCCCAGTGTCAAGGACACATTGATCACGTTCTCTTTGGATTAGGTGTTTAATAGAGATTGCTCTCCACTGGTTGCAATATGTCTTAACTCTAACTGAGGAGACAGTTTTCTGAATCAACAGGTGACATGTCAATTATTGATCAATTCTGTAAGTATTGACTGGTCTACAAGTGGTGCCTGTTTCTGTGCGCGGGACTGGTTGTTACCATAGTAACTCAAATGAAGCCATGGAGAAACAGATTTTAACCCTGTTGGTCTGGACTGTGCTTGAACCCTTTTCTAATATGTTGAAAACCAGTAACTAAATTCTTTCACTTTTAATTTGCAATCGGAATAATGGTGTGTTCCAGATCCTTTAACAAAGATTGAAATCTGACTACTCTTCTAATCACAGTTCAGATGGGGCACATAGTGTATTTTATTTTAATTGCCACTTGCCCCTACTGTTAAAAATATCAGACTTTATACAGCTGTTTTTGCTGCAGTGCCAAGTTAGTGACATTGGCAATATGGTTCCCTTTTTGCACTCACTTGACATGTGCCATAATAAATAGGATGTCATATTGACACTACCTGTGAAAGAGTTTCCACTGAAAACATTTGTGGTGAGGTTGGTATAATCATGGATCAGGACTTGGGTTCAAGGGCAAGTTTGAGTCGAAATGCCCTGAGCATCCTGACTAGCTAACCTTTGTAGTCAGGCATGGCAACATCTTTTGCTCTTGTTCACTCATTCCATTCACTGCCAGTATCGTTCCTATGATTTCTAAATATCTTACTGTCCTGTGGTAAAGTGAAGTTATTTTACAGAGGAAAAAAATCATAGAAATTTACAGTGCAGAAGGAGGCCATTCAGCCCATCGAGTCTGCACCGGCCCTTAGGAAGAGCCCCCTATTTAAGCCCATGCCTCCACCCTATCCCCGTAACCCAGTAACCCCATCTAACCTTTTGGGCATGAAGGGACAATTTAGCGTGGCCCCCACTTAACCTGCACATCTTTGGACTATGGGAGGAAACTGGAGCACCCAGAGGAAACCCACCAACTCAGACACGGGGAGAAAGTGCAGATCCACACAGTCACCTGAGGCGGGAATTGAACCCGGGTCCCTGGAGCTGCGAGGCAGCAGTGCTAACCATTGTGCCACCGTGCCACCCTCATGCTGCTTTTCTGTAATATTAAAGATGAATTGTTATATATTTAGCATCATACTGGCTTTTCCCTTTTACATAAAAAGTCAATGAAGAAATTGAGATTAGAATTATGTCATTTAAAGTATTCAAAAATGATTTAGAAGAATTATTTTATGAAATTGTGCACCCATTTTAACATAACACCTGGGCTGCTTTCTAAGAACTGGGGAGCTTTGTTTGGCTCTTTAGCTGTTAAGTTTTCTTTTAACACCATCATAGGTCCCCCTGACATTTAGAAAACCGGCTCACCTTTCCTCCCTGATCCTGAATGATTTAAAATTTGTACTTTTAGGTTACAGTTTTTTGGAAATGTACGAGTATCTGGTATTTTCCTAAACAGGACAGTTATAGTTTCAGCCAGACCAGGGCCAAGCAATGCCAAACAGGCGGCTGCCAGACTGGAACCTGAGTTCTGGTTACTGATCATTATATCAGCTGCAGTGTATGTAAATATAATCAAAGATGTGAAATAAATCATCAAGTAATCTTGCTGTGTTAGGTTATTAAAAAACATTCTTAACTTATGGCTTGTTCTCGGTGAGGTGCAGTGTTCAAAACTTGGTTTGCTGTAACTTCTCAGTGTAGGGAGAGATCTAAATATAATGTCCCGACCTCCGAGGTCCTCGAAGCGTCCTGCAAACCCTTCAAGCCCCAACACACTGTGGGATGGTCCTGCCCTCACCCCCCGCACACCCTCAACACCCACGCAGGGCATCACTGGCCCGATCACACCCATGCAGAAATGCCAGCTTGGAGCCTTGGCAGTGCCAGCCTGGCACCCAGGTGGCACCAACAGTGCCAGCATGCCTCCCTGCCAAAAACGCGTATACCTAGGGGCCTCCAATCCCCTGGGAGACCTCCACAAGCGGCGCTCCATCTGGTCCCCGTTTGTGGAAACCAGTACTGAACGGCACTCCAAGGTCTCCAGCAAGGGAGACTGATCCTATACCTCGGGTAACACAGGAATCTGCACATTAAAGTGGGATCAACTGTCTCCACAATGGGCAGGATTCACATCACAACATCTCGCGGGATCGCGTTAGATCTTGCGAGGCGTTGCAAGCCGGGTAGATGCCAGGAATGAGGTCTCCCGGCTTTTATTGGCCACGCTGCACCACGGCGAACTGCTTTTCAGGTGCCATGTAGTCATTAAATCATGGCGTTAGAATTCATTTCAGCACTTGGGAGCTGAACTCAGAGATCCAGCTGCCAATTTGAAAGGGTGCCCTGCTCTCAAAGTGGGTTTGTGGGTCTCCCATACGCCCCATCCTTGGCAGTGTCACCCCCGCACACACATGGGCATTAACAACCCCCCTCCCCCAAGTCACTGAGAGCCCGCCTTTTCAGGCTTTCTCATGCCCGTTGCGGGCCCCCTCTTTCAGGACCCCAACTTTTCAACCCCCAACCATCCAGACGCCTCTACATCTCAGTCCTGCACCCACCACCATTCAAATCCCCCCTCCACCCTCCTTTTTTAAAATAAATTTAGAGTACCCAATTAATTTTTTCCAATTAAGGAGGAATTTAGAGTGGCCAATCCACCTACCCTGCACATCTTTGTGTTGTGGGGGCGAAACCCACGCAGACACGGGGCGAATGTGCAAACTCCACACGGACAGTGACCCAGAGCCGGGATCGAACCTGGGACCTCGGCGCCGTAAGGCAGCAGGGCTAACCCTCTGCGCCACCATGCTGCCCTCCTCCACCCTCCTTTCATGGGCATGGCCCACTCAGGCACTGACCTGTGGCTATGCCATCCTGGCACCTGGGCACCCTTACACTGCCATCTGGGAGTGCTCTTGCCAGCTTCGCAGTGTCACATGGGCACCTCAGCAGTGCCAGGGTTGTGGTTCCAAGATCCCAACCTGGCAGTGCCAAGGTGCCCACATTCCAGGGGTAGGGGCAGGGGGCCACCCTGCCTTGTCCCTGACCACCCAGGAGCCACTTTTTAAAAATTCATTTGCGGGCTATGGGCATCACTGGTTGGGCCAGCATTTATTGCCCTTCTCTAATTGCCCTTCAGAAGGTGGTGGTGAGTTGCCCTCTTGAACCGCTGCAGTCCCTGCGGTGTAGGTACACCCACTGTGCTGTTAGGCAGGGAGTTCCAGGTGTTGCCCCAGTGACAGTGAAGGAACGCCGATATATTTCCAAGTCAAGGTGGTGAGTGACTTGGAGGGGAACCTCCAGGTGGTGGGGTTCCCAGGTATCTGCTGCACTTGTCTTTCCAGATGGTAGTGGTTGTGGGTTTGAAAGTTGCTGTCTAAGGAGTCTTGGCGAGTTACTCAGTGGATCTTTTAAATGAGACACATGGCTGCCACTATTCATCAGTGGTGGAGGGTTTGAATGTTTATGGAAGGAGGACCAATCAAGCAGGCTGATGTCACTCTTTCCTCGCCTATCGCATGCATCTCTTTTGAACCAAGGCTGTAATGAGATCAAGAGCTGAGTGACCCTAGCGGATCCCAATGAGCAAGTTATTGCTCAGTACTTGATAACACTGTTGATGACTCCTTCCATCATTTTGCCGATGATTGAAGAGTAGACTGATTGGACATAATTGGCTGGGTTGCATTTGTCCTGTTTCTTGTGTACAGGACACATCTGGGCAATTTTCCACATTGCTGTGTAGATGCCAGTGTTGTAGCTGTACTGGAACAGCTAAGCTAGGGATGCGGCAAGTTCTGGAGCACGTCTTCAGTACTATTGCTAGAATATTGTCAGGGCCCATAGCCTATGCAGTGTCCAGTGCCTTCAGCCATTTCTTGATATTGCGTGCAGTGAATCGTATTGGCTGAAGACTGGCAGCTGTGATGCTGGGGACCTCCGAAGGAAACTGAGATAGATCATTCACTCGGCACTTCTGGCTGAAGATTGTTGCGAATGCCTCAGCCTTGTCTTTTGTGCATATGTTCTGGCTCCTCCATGATTGAGGATGGGGATATTTGTAGAGCCTCCTCCTCCAGTGAGTTGTTTAATTGTTCACCACTATTCACTGTTGGATGTGGCAGGACTGCAGATCTGATGCATTTATTGGGAATCACTTAGCTCTGTTTAATACTTGCTGCTTGTGCTGTTTAGCACACAAGTAGTCCTGTGTTGTAGCTTCACCAGATTGACATCTCATTTTTCGGTATGCCAGATGTTGCTCCTGGCATGCTCTCCTGAACGCTTCCTTGAACCAGTGTTGATCCCCTGGCTTGGTGGTAATGGTAGAGTGGGGGGTATGCCAGGCCATGAAGTTGCATATTATGATTGAATATAATTCTGCTGCTGTTGATGGCCCACAGTGCTTCATGGATGCCCAGTCTTGAGTTGCTAGATCTCTGTTCAAAGTCTATTCCATTTAGCAGGATGGTACTGCCACACAACATGATGGACGGTATCCTCAATATGAAGACAGGACTTTGTCTCCACAAGGTCTGTGCTGTGGTCACTTCTATTGATACTGTCGTGGACAGATGCATCCACAGCAGGAAGATTGGTGAGTATGAGGTCAAGTATACTTTTCCTTCTGATGGTCTGGGAGACCCCTGAGGGTGCCACTGCACCTGGTCCATGTTTGTGTGGACCAGTACTGAATGGCGCCAGACTGGGGTCTCCATGGGGAGGCTGGTAGATGCTGGGAGCTTGAGAGATCCTGGGTCAGCAAGTCTAAGTGGGTGTTAAACCTTCTTAGGCATGCGAGGCTTGATTCCCACCCATTGTGGGTGGGATCCTGATCACAATGCCTCGCAAGACCTGGGTAGATCTTGTGAGGCTTACCTGCTGTCGGGAAGCATGGGGGAGATGTCTCCTGGCATCTACCACTGCTTCACATTCTCCTTTGAGTGCAACGCGACCAGTAGGTCGTGCCTGTTGTCATTATACTCCATCTTGTTGGTAACTACTCCCTATGGATTTCCCATAGAAGCCACCCCATGCCGCTGGCAAACCCATGGGCGGGGTTGCACTGCCAGTGGGAACAGAGAATCCTAACGGCCAGTGAATTCTGGCCAACAGATGTTATAACTGCCGTTTTCCAGTCAGACTGATTGAGCAACTTCTCTGTCAAAGTCTAATCATTCCCTGCCCTCCTCCCAAGGTAGTCTGGCATGACACTTGGAATATAGTGTTCAATTCTGGTCACCACTCTAACAGAAGGATGTGGAGGCTTTGGAGAGGGTACAGAAGAGGTTTACCAGGATGTTGCCTGGTATTAGCTATGAGGAGAGGTTGGATAAACTCGATTTGTTCTCACTGGAGTTTGAGGGGCTACCTGATAGAAATCTACAAGATTATGAGGGGCATAGACAGAGTGGATAGTCAGAAATTTTTTCCCAGGGTGGAAGAGTCAATTACTAGGGTCATAGGTTTAAGGTGCAAGGGGAGATGTGTGAGGGAAGTGTGAGGGTACTGGGTGCCTCGAACTCGCTGCCGGAGGAGGTGGTGAAAGCAGGTCCAATAGTGATATTTAAAGGGTGTCATGAAAATACATGAATAGGATGAGAATAGAGGGACACAGACCCCGGAATGTGGCAAGTTTTAGGTTAGATGGGCAGCATGGTCGGCGCAGGCTTGGAGGGTGTAAGGGCCTGTTTCTGTGCTGTACTTTTCTTCATTCCTGTTCTTTGATTCATTGAAGCAACAGCAGATAGCTGGAATGTTTTTGCGTCATCCTGCTTGAAACCTCCTCTTGCATACTGAGTTCTCAATCTAAGGTGCCATGTAATGGAATGATGCCAAGCAAGTACTAGAAACATCCCGACAAAAATGAGGGAAAAACTGGAAGGAATTGTTCTTCCAGAAATAATATTTGCATTTCAAACATACCGGGCTCCCCACCCGATTAGCAAAGATCAAGGCAGAAATTTTCCATCTGCTCTCGCAATATTCAAAGCTAATGGGTGGAATCCATTGGCTAGAACATCTCAGCTGCAAAGAACAAAGAATTTGGACGTCATGGGGTCTGCATTTAAAAGGAATACAATTTGACCACCAATGTGTGTGTCCTGTTATGAGCCCATGGAGACAGATAACCTGAAAAAATAAATTTGAACTTCCACTTCTTTGCTGAAAGGATGAGATGACATGATTACACATCATAAAACTTTCACTGTAAGAAACAGGCTAACAGCACTGTCAACTAAACACTATTTTGAAGGCGGCCTTGACTGTAAACTACAGAAATTCTCCCTTTTACTTTGAATGTAACCAATAAACCTACCACACAGGTATACATTACACTGTCCATTAAGTAGCCATTTGATAATCCTGGACCCAGACCAAAATGATTCTCAGTTCTCGGGGTTTACTTCCATTCCTTTTCTTTCCCAGCCTGATAACTTTAAACCCCAGAGCTACCTTTCATGGTGAGTGTTTTTACTCATTATTCTCCCTTTAGTGCATTCTAGCTGAATCTTCCAGCCTCATTTCCAAGTGTAACCTCCCACCAGTACTCCAGCATGGTGAATCATGGAGAATTTCAGCTTCTAGCTGCTCCATTTTTGCCGAGTCCTGGCAGATTAACTTGCCTGTGAGTTTTCAGGGAAACCTGAGAATGCCATTCCCCTATCAAAGCCCATCTCCATGGCACCATGAATCACGCGGGCCTTATATCCAAGTGGAAACGCTGATTCGCGATCCTTGAGATATAAAATCTCTTTTCCCTTGGAAGTAAATAAACATTGAAAGCATAATTGTTTTCAATCCGACATTCTCAATAGATCCCTGGGAATTTGAGACTTGCGGTCTAATCACTGTAAACGCAAATGCTGCTGCTCTTGTCCCATGAATACCTTATATCATCTTTCCAGAAAAACAATCCTGGCCTTCCTTTAATCTTTAACAGCCTCCTCATCCAAAGAACAAAGAACAATATAGCACAGGAACAGAACAGGCTGTTCGGCCATCCAAGCCTGCGCCGATCACGTATCCTATCTAGACCCAAGCGCCTGTATTCTTCTATACCCCATCTGTTCATGTGCCTGTTCAGCTAAGTCTTAAAGGGCACTAATGTATCTGCCTCAACCATCTCACTTGGCAGTGCATTCCAGGTCATCACCACCCTCTGTGTAAAGAACTTCCCCCGCACATCTCCACTGAACCTTTCCCCCCTCACCTTGAACTTATGCCCTCTTGTAATTGTCATTTCCACCCTGGGAAAAAGCCTCCAACTGTTCACTCTATCTGTAACCCCTAATAATTTTATAAACTTCTACCAGGTCACCCCTCAGCCACCTTCTCTCTCGGGAGAACAATCCCAGTTCATTCAATCTCTCCTCATAGCTAATACCCTCCATACCAGGCAACATCCTGGTAAACCTTTTCTGTACTCTCTCCAAAACCTCCACGTTCTTCTGTTAGTGTAGTGACCAGAATTGGACACAGTATTCCAAATGTGCCCTAACCAACGTTCTATATAATTGTAACATAATTTTTGAACTTTTATACTCGATACCCCGACCTATGAAGGCAAGCATGCCATATGCTTTCTTTATCAACATTTCCACCTGTGCTGCCACTTTTAAGGATCTGTGGACCTGTACACCCAGATCTCTCTGTGTCTCTATGCTCCTGATGGCTCTGCCATTTATTTTATAGCTTTGGATCTACCAAAGTGCATCACCTCGCATTTGCCCGGGTTAAATTCCATCTGCCATTTCTCTGCCCGATTTTGCAACCTATCTATATCCTGTTGTATTCTCTGACAATCTTCATCACTACCCGCAACTCCTGCAATCTTAATATCATCCGCAAACCTGCTAATCAGACCCTTAACGTTTTCTTCCAAGTCATTTATATATATTACAAAGAGCAGAGGTCCCAGTACTTATCCCTGCGAAACACCACTAGTTACAGACCTCCATTTGGAAAAACACCACTCCATTGCTACCCTCTGTCTTCTGTGGCCAAGCCAGTTCTGGATTCATCCAGCTAGTTCACCCCTGACCCCATGTGATCTAATCTTTTGCACCAGCCTGCGAGGAGGGACCTTATCAAATGCTTTACTGAAATCCATGTCGACAACATCCACAGCCCTCCCCTCATCAATCATTTTTGTCACCTCCTCAAAAAATTCAATCAAATTAGTGAGACGTGACCTCCCTCGTACAAAACCATGTTGTTTGTCGCTAATAAGACCATTCACATCAAACTGTGCATGGATCATCTCTGAGAATCTTTTCCAACAATTTCACTATCACTGATGTCAAGCTCACTGGCGTATAATTACCTGGATTATCCTTGCAACCCTTCTTAAATAATGGTACAACATTGGCTATCCTCCAATCCTCTGGAATCTCACCTGTGGCCAATGAGGCCACAAAGATTTCTGTCAGAGACCCAGCGATTGCATCACTTGTATCCCTCAGAAATCGGGGATAGATGCCATCGGGCCCTGGGAATTTGTCTACCTTAATGCTTTTTAACACACCTAATACTTCCTCCCTCATAATAACGACCTGTTCTGAAGTGTTTACACATCCTTCTGAGACATCACCAATCAACATGTCCCTCTCCTTTGTGAATACCGATGCAAAATACTCATTAAGGACCTCACCTTACTTCCTCTGGTTCTACACATAATTTCCCTCCTTTGTCCTTGAGTGGACTAACTCTTTCTCTAGCTACCCTCTTGTTCCTAATATATGTATAAAATGCCATGGAATTCTCCTTAATCATGTCTGCCAAGGACATTTTGTGACCCCTTTTTGCCCTCCTAACTCCTTGCTTGAGCTCTTTTCTACTTTCCTTGTATTCCTCAAGTGTTTTATCTGTTTTTAGTTGCCTCTACCTCACATATGCATTTTTTTTCTTTTTGACAAGGTTCTCAATTTCCCTGGTCATCCACGGTTCCTGAATCCTGCCTTTCCTGTCCTTCCTTTTTACTGGCACATGCCTGTCCTGCACTCCCAGCAACTGCTCCTTAAAAGACTCCCACATGCCCAAATGTGGATTTACCCTCAAACAGCCTCTCCAAAACAACAGCCTAAAAATCCTGCCTAATCTGGTTGTACTTAGCCTTCCCCCAATTTAGCTCCTTAACCCTAGCACCGGAATTGTGGTCACTCTTCGCCACATTTTCTTCCACTGCAACTTTTATGACCTTGCTGGGCTTGTTCCCTAGTACAAGGTCCAGTATAGCCCCCTCTCTAGTCGGACTATCCACATATTGTTCCAAAAAACCTTCTTGGACGAACTTAACAAATTCCTCACCATCCAGACCCCTAGCCACAGTCAATGGGCGAGATTCTCCGACCCCCCAGCGGGTCGGAGAATGGCCGTTGGCCGCCGTGAATTCCGCCCCCGCCGCCCGCCGAAGTCTCCGAAGGGAGAAAAGTCGGCGGGGCATCAATGGCGCCGCAGACCTCGGAGAATGGCACGGGTGGGCGCAAGGCAATCGATTTTGGGGCTGCCGATATCCTCCCGTCCGGATGGGCCGAAGTCCCGCTGACGTGATGACGGGTCACGTCGGCGTAAATCAAACCTCCTTTTAATCGGCGTCAACCAGTGCTCAAGGTTTACGCCGACCAGCGTGGAGGTGGGTGACGGCCTGGGGGGGTTGGCCGCTGGAGAGGCGATGGCGTGGCTGCAGTCTGAATGTGGGGGGAGAGGTGTGTGTAGGGTTTTGTGTGTGTGTGTGCAGCGGGGGGGGGGGGGGGGGGGGCGGTGGTTAGAGTGGGCTGGGCTCCGGGGAGTGCCGGGAGGGGTTTGAGTGCCGGGGTCGGGAGGATGAGTGCCGGGGAGGGGGGATGGGGGGGGTCCGTGCCGGGGAGGAGGATGGGGGGTCCGTGCCGGGGAGGGGGGATGGGGGGGTCCATGCCGGGGAGGGGGATGGGGGACGGAGTCCGTGCCGGGGAGGAGGATGGGGTCCGTGCCGGGGAGGTGGATGGGGGGGTCCGTGCCGGGGAGGGGAATGGGGGGACGGGGTCCGTGCCGGGGAGGAGGATGGGGTCCGTGCCGGGGAGGAGGATGGGGGGGGTCCGTGCCGGGGAGGAGGATGGGGTCCGTGCCGGGGAGGGGCGATGGGGGGGTCCGTGCCGGGGAGGGGGATGGGGGGGGTCCGTGCCGGGGAGGGGGGTTGCGAGGGCAAGTGAGTTGGTCCACCTGGCCAGGTGCCAGCCTCCAACAGTTGGACCCACGCGGTCCATGCCACCTGGCTGGGGGGAGGAGGGGGTATGGGCAATGATGACATGTTGTCGTTCCCCCGCCCCCCCCCCCCCCCCCCCCCACCAGGCCGTCATGTTTTCCGATCAGCCAGCGATGTTGGCCGCCGTGGCGGCAGCCGCTAATGTCTATGTTGCCCTGGCTGAGGAGGAGGAGGAGCGTGCCGGAGAGGCGGCGCAGGCTGCCGCAGAGGGGCAGGCGGCAGCTGCCCAGGCTGGTGGGATACCTGACCGACAGGACGAGGAGGGGGAGGAGAACGTTGCGGCCCCACGGCAACGGAGGCACCCGAGGGCGCCCCGTGTGTACCGGCCCCGGCAGTCATACCAGGACCTCACGGACCGGGAGGAGACTCTGGATGAGGCGGGAAACCGTGGCACACATCTGCCACCTGCTGGCACACCTGTCACCGCGTGGCACTGGCGGTGGACACCCTCTCCCCGTGACCGTCAAGGTTACGGTGGCCCTGAACTTTTATGCAACGGGATCATTCCAGGCACCGAGTGGGGACCTGTCCGGCATATCGCAGACATCGGTGCACCGGTGCATCCTATATGCCATGGCGCACCGCTACATCCGCTTCCCTGTGGACCGGGCCAGCCAAGATGCCCGGGCCGTGGGCTTCTCTGCCGTGGCCGGGTTGCCCATGGTCCAGGGCGCGATTGATGGGATGCACGTCGCCGTGCAGCCACCTGCAGATAACAGGTCCATGTTCACCAATAGGAAGGTGACCTATTCGATGAACATACAGGTGGTCTGCGACCACCGCATGATGATCCTGCACGTCTGCGCCCGTTACCCGGGCAGTGTACACGACTCATACGTGTTGTCGCGGTCATCCATCACCGGCATGTACGAGGAACGCCATCCCCGGCTGAGGGGCTGGTTGCTGCGTGACAGGGGCTACCCATTGCGATCGTGGCTGATGACGCCTGTACGGAGGCCACGCAATGATGCGGAGAACCGCTACAATGTTGCCCATGTAGCGACAAGGGGAGTGGTAGAGAGGTGCTTTGGCGTGCTGAAGATGCGTTTCAGGTGCCTGGACCTCTCTGGGGGCGCCCTCCAGTATCGGTCAGATAGGGTCGGCCGCATCATTGTGGTGTGCTGCGTCCTGCACAATATAGCCCAGCAGAGGGGCGATGTGCCGCAGGCAGAGGAGGGCGGAGTGGAGGAGCAGCAGGAAGAGGCGCAGTCCTCCCAGATGAGGGGGATGGGGGCAATGGTCAGGGCAGACGGGCTAGACACAGGCGGGTGGCTGTCCACCGTTACCGGCTGGCCCAGCGGGCAAGGGACAGGCTGATAGACGCCCGCTTCACTGACTAGATGGGCGTGGGAATCGGGTAGTATGGCCACAGACTGCACACCATGGCAACAGCCGACCAGCCACACCCCGCACCCATCCACCCACCCAGCACCCTCACCCCCCCTCCCCAACCCCACCCACCCCACCCGCATGCACACCACCCCCCCATTGCCGATCCACCTGCGGCACAACGGCCGGGCTCACACAGTTGCCGGTGGACGCATGTCTATCGTAAGCCATGGAGGATGATGACAACCTGCCCTGCGATGAGCTCCTGGCTCCACATCATTGGACTATGTCTGACCCATGGCCACAGTACCACCATCCACCCGGACCATCCCTGCATGCGGCTGTAACACTGCAGCGCACGGTCCCATCCTCTGCCCGGGGGAATGGTGATGGCGGCCCAGGGGGAAGGGGGCAGGCTCATCTGGGGATGAGGTAAGAACACCCCTCACACACACACACTTGCGCTCAACGTACATGACACCCCCGCACGCTTTGGACAGAGCACAAAGGCAGCTTCTGTAGGTGTAACAATGACTTTAATAACCAAAGGAGTTCATGCACGTGCCCTAGCCCCTAAAACTCATCTGTGCCCTGCACCCGTGCTAACTTACTCAGTGTCTAATTGTTTGGCCTTACGGGCCCTTTGACTACGTCTACGTGGTTCCCCAGACGGCACAGCAGAACTGGAGGTGGACTCCTGTGATTCCTGCCCTCTGTCACGGGATCCCTTTGGCGGCCGTTTCCTGGGGCGTCCTGGCCTAGATGGGCCAGGCTGCGGCCCGGGCGACTGGGGTGGCGAGCTGCCACCCTGTCCTGCCCGTTGCCCACCCGATGCACCTGGGACGGAAGGGGGGGGAGTCCGAGGTGTTCCGGGACCACCCCTACAGGGGGACCCGGTACGGACCACAGCACCTCCTCCTCCCTCGGGGTGCCCGAGGCAACAGGGCTAGCTCACTGCGCTGCCATGCTGCCCATATAATAAAACCTCATGACCTGTGTTTTGAAAACTATGCTCACCTTAATATTGAAAATGGAGGTCGGGAAGTTCAACTCTCTGTGGACTTTAGAGCTTCTGTGTTTGTGCACACTGGAAATCCCAGGGAATAGAATCTTGGGAGATGAGATTGAAACCCTGTGAGATTGTTCATTGTTGATGCCGTCCAAGTCCGATAATTGATGTGGGCTCAGGAGAAGCCCTGAAGATCCAGGAAGGCAGCTGAAAGTTGGTGAGTCCATGCCACAGACTGGTGGGGAAAGGGCACCCCTTTGGACCAGCTGTGTTCTGTTTCGTGCGACCAAAGGGCTGAAGCTGTGCTTGTGAGTTGGTGCTTGGGAGCGTACTTTGAAATCTAGTGGAACAGAATCTCAGGAGGCGGGATTGAAACCCTGCGAGGTGGGCTATTGTTGATGCTGTCCAAGTTGGAGTGACTTTTGGAAAATAATTCCCCGGTTTGATCTTCAAAGGTAAAGACCAGAATCCATCCTGAGAGAGACAGAGTTTCGGTGAGATTGATTGATTTAGTGTTAATAATATCTGAGCGTGTTGCTGGGAAATCTGTGAACTCTGCCTTGGTCGCTTCTGCTTTGTCCATGATGGACAGACTTTGGTCAATGACAAGTTCACTTATAAGCCACAGAATAAGCAGCATGCGACCTCCTCCTTGAGCTGAAGTTATCACCATCCATTTATCCACCTTTACACAAGAAAAGACAGTACACAACAGTTGAGAGTGAGAGAAGACAGGAAGGGTAATGCCCGAAATCTGTCCCATACAAGCAGCAAGCTGTCGACTGGCAAGGGAGGATGGTGATTGTGCATGTACTGACGGCAAAGTCGGCCTCCCGCAAGAATCCAATGGGGAAGCATGCTTAATCTCTGTAATTGGAACCTGGGGGTGAGGCCCTGTGCTGTGTAGGAGACAGGCCATGTGTTTTCGTCTCAGCCCCGTATCTTACTTTTAAAGGTCTGCTGTGTCTTTTGCTCATTGCCACCATGTTTTGTTGTGTGGTTGGAATCGAGATGGGGGCTTTGGGGATAGTCTATTCCCCCAATGTATGTTTCTTGAGTCGATAGCTTCTTAAAACCATTACTTTTCTTTTACAGCAGTTATTATTATTTACTCATCTGGACCACCACATGAGGTTGAAGCTTCTCCTCCTTCCAGATTTTGCTTAGTTTTTAGACATGTGATTTGACATAATTATTACATCAGCATCATGTATGCTTCTGATGTGAACCCTTTTCTCTACACAAGCCCATGGCGTATGATAATAACAATACAATGCTACCAGACAGCACACAAGGTAGTAGACAGTAGCACCACTAACCACTCCAGCAGGGTATCGGCCATATGCAAGTAACCAACTGTATTATCCTACTCACAATGGACAATGTCAAAGGTGATTGACTAATAAAAGTGAACTTGCTTTATTATTTAGGAGAAAATGATATTTACACATTAATAACATTTCTGCAAAATTCAATTTATCAATTGTTCATGGGTGTTACTTAAATTTAATGGTGCTTATGCGCAGCAACTTTCACCTAGTACTTATCATAAACATAATTAACATCTTCTGGACAAAATTATTCTTTTTTCCCTGTTGTAAATTACACACTTTCTGTTGAATTCCAATTCATTGCATGATTTACTCGTCTCATTTGTTTGTGCCTAATTGCATCTAGCACATCCTAATTAATTTCCTTTTCTTAGATGAGAATATGCAGCTCATATTTCTTCCAAAAAGTACATGCTGATGCCATGACGAGGCCAAGGCTACTATTGCTGATGAGGCATTCTTTCTCCCGGATGTATTGTGAACGCAAGTGTAAAGAAGGACTTTAGATGTGCCACCCAAACACTGGCATGCCATGTGTGTAACCATGCAAACACACAAGCATTTGGAAAGGAAGGAAAGGGAGATTTTACAGTCTTTGCACTGCTTGGCTGAAATGTTTTTTAAAAGCCCTCTCTTCCCTTTACTTCTGATCCTGGTATGCAGGCTTTTTCCAGCAGGAGTCACTAGATGGTGATCTCCAGCTGATTCCACTTTTCCCAAATCCAAAAGCACATCTCGTCCAATTGTTGTACTGAAGCTGATGACCTGACTGAGATTATGTAACTGAGTGTCTTTAAGACCGAGATTGTTCGGTTCTTAATTAATAAGGGGACCAGGGGTTATGGGGAGAAGGCAGGAGAATGGGGATGAGAAAAAGATCAGACAGGATTGAATGGTGGGGCAGACTCGATGGGCCGAGGGGCCTAATTCTGCTCTGATGTCTGATGGTCTTCTGGTAAATTGTAAGCAATTGTGGACCCAACATTGATCCCTGAGGCACAACACTAGCCACTGATCGCCAACCAGAAAAACACCCATTTATCCCCACACTTTGCTTTCTGTTGGTCAACCAATCCTCTATCCATGCTGATACATTACCTGGAACGCTATGCACCCTTATCTGTCAACCCAAGTGAACATCATGCAAATGGAACTTACATAATCAGGTTTAACCTGTTTCAATTTGGATTTCTTCACTCTGCGATTTTGTGACTTGGCCATGATCTCAGCACTGTGGCCCGTGACAATAATAATATAATAATCTTTATTATTGTCACAAGTAGGCTTACATTAACACTGCAATGAAGTTACTGTGAAAATCCCCCAGCCGCCACACTCCGGCGCCCGTTCAGGTACATGGAGAGAGAATTCAGAATGTCCAATTACCTAACCTGCACGTCTTTCGGGACTTGTTAGGAAGAAACCGGAGCAACCGGAGGAATCCCATGCAGACACAGGGAGAACATGCAGACTCCGCACAGACAGTCACGCAAGCGGGAATCTTTGGACCCTGGCGCTGTGAAGCAACTGTGCTAACCATTGTGCTACTGTGCCGCCCACTGTGCTAACATGCCGCACAAGAGCATACAGTGCAAGGGGCTGGGGAGGAATATTCAACGACTCTGGACATTCTGCCATTAAAGCAATTGACAATATTTGCTGTTGAGGTTTGAAAGCTTGAAGCTGGATGTTTGGATTTCTTTTCTGTATGCTGATTTTGGCTGATGTCCAATTTTATTCTCTTGAGCCCAAGTATTTTCCATTCCTGTCTTTTGGAAGCTGCACTTCCAGTTGTAGCAATCAAAATTCTGAAGGTACAAATTCTTCTGGTGAATCCTCTCTGCTTGTTTTAGAATAAGATTGGCACGTCTAAGATGCATTGTGTATATTGGTCATTTCCAAACCCCTATTTTTATTCACCGCAAAGCAATGATCAAGACATCTCTGAGCAGATCAACTTCAACCTGTTCTGTTCCAATAACAAAACAACACAAACAGATCCTTTTTATATGTGAGCTGGACAGTGGGATTGAGGGAGCTGACAATCCATGGATAAACTCCCACACAGTGGTGAGCACTGCTGCCTCACAGCGCCAGGGATCCGGGTTCAAATCCAGCCTTGGGCGACTGGCTGTGTCGAATTTGCACATTCACCCTGTCATAATATACACCAGTATATCATGGTACAGACACACACTGATGGACACACAGTGGGACCAATCAACATACACAACACCGCAGCCAATCACCAGTGAGAGCACACGCACTATAAAGACAGGGGACATCAGAGTTCCCGCTTTTTCGAGTAGCAACTAGCTAGGAGCACAGAGCTCACAGCCTGCAACACAGACATTCACCATGTGCTGAATGCATCAATTGGTTAGGACAAGGCAAAGGTCTTTAGTTAAAACTGGTATCGTATTTACCCACAGTTCAAGTATGTTTAAATAGTTAACCTTTTAATAAAATAGTGTTACACTACTTCAAGTGTTGGTACCTTTATGTGATCCAGAACACCCAACACATCACACCCTATGTCTGCGTGGGTTTCTTCCGGGTGCTCCGTTTCCTCCCACAGTCGAAAGATGTGCAGGTTCGGTGGATTGGCTATGCTAGGGCCCCATTTACATGATGTTCACTTTGGTTGCCAGCCCTTAATCTGAATCAGGAATGTGTGATAACCATAATGCCCAGAACAAGTTAGATGGGGTACAGGATTACAGGGATAGGGTGGGGGAGTAAGCCTAGGAAGGGTGCTCTTTCAGAGGGTGGGTGCAGACGTGATAGACCAAATGACCTCCTTCTGCACTGTAGGAGCAGGAGTACAGTGGGAAGACTGGCTGGGACTTGGATACACTGAATACTGGTCATCGCCACCATTTACAGTTGATTGCACAGTATCCATGGTGTGTGTGTGTAATGAAGCTCCGACTGCGTCCACATTAAATGCTAGCTCTAATATGCACAGTGCACAACCAAGGCACAGATGCAGTAAAACATGGAATCCTAATCCATTGTCGAATACTTCAGGAGGCAATGATCTCCGAATTATCTCCTGGAACAAGACCCACGGCCACAGATGAACACTCGGTCCAAATCTATAATGGAAAAAATGGTGACCACCATCCTTCATTGTGCCAGAAGATGCTAAACAATTTTCTGATGGCTTTTTCTTTCATAGGTCTGCATACCTTAAATCCTACAGAGGCATGTAACACCTAATGACCGGTACAGGCTTAGAGCGCCTCTGCTTTATTGTTCTTTGTTCTAAGATGCCATTGATTCCATTCTAATGTGAATTTATGCAGACGGCTGTCTCTTTCATCAATACAAAGGCAAACTGCTTCTTCAAATTCAACTCGCTTAAGAGAACAGCGAAAACGGAAATTTAACATTTGTTTTCGAGGTAGTGCTCATGATGCACACAACTTGTGTTCCTGGAGACGTTTTATCCATGGTAATTATAGATAGATACATATAGTACATCTGCCATGAAGTCATAACTGTTGATCAATGCATCAGTCCAGCCATGGAAAATGAAAACAGGAGGGCTGCTGGAGGGAGTAAGGCATCACTTGCGAATCGACATTGAATAATGGAAGAACGGCATCGTACCATTAAATGAATGCTTGTGAAACAAAATGCTAATGTAAAACACTACTTGGTGAAAGACAACTTCAAAATGGAGGCTGGGCCTGCTTTACAAATGACAAGCTTGAAATTCCTGTGGATTGCATGAAGGAATGAAATGATCGCATCAATAATTTGGAAGGGCAAACATACTGTGCAGCACAGGAGTGGAAGATAGTCATACCGTTCCCAAAAATCTATTAGGCTGGATTCTCCATCGATGGGATCTTCCATTTGGCAGCGCCCTCACACCTGCTGATCTCCTGACGACGTGGGGGTGCCCACAAGGGGAAAGCCCATTGGCCGGCTGCCGGGATGGACAATCCCATTGCCGGGCGGGGGCGCGCCGCACCAGAAAACGGGTATGGCGGGACGGAGAAGCCCACCCATTATGTTTGGAGGACTGCTTGATAGAAGGTATCCCATGCAAAGAAAAGTCCTAAGGTAAGAAATTATGATATAAGGACACATGGAACAGAATTTAGTATCTTCCACCCAAGGCGAGTTTGGTGTTACGGGGCATTTAATTCTGCGGGAGGGTGGCCTGTGGTGGCCCTACCTCTGCCCTGATTAAGTCTGGGGTGGGGAGGCTTGTGAATGCCCTTCCAATTAATGGTCACCAAGAGATCGTATCCTGCCACAGCTGGGATTAATCCAATGGCAGACAATGTCTTGCCATGTGAGGGGCAATGACAAGCAAACCAATGCAAGGTTGTTTGCTGTTATTTAAATGATCAAGGGATCCAGCATCAACAAGGGCGGGGAGGGGGAGGGGGGAGGTGCCCACTGAAAGCCTTTGCTGCTGAGTATATGCAAAAACATGGGGAGCGATTTAATGGAAATGAAACAGAGTTCTGTTTTGGGAGCGTTCAGCTGGGTATTTCCCGGCGCTTGAAGCGACCCCGTTATTAAACAGGACTCTGCTGCATTTCTGGGCCTCGGCGAGGGACGTACCACTGAGGCCACATTTTGGCTCATTTGCTGCGCTAACAAGCTCCGCTCACTAGTGCAGCAAGAGATCATGTCACCACTTTTAAGTAGTGCCCCGATTTCTGGACCCCCTCGCCACGGCCTCCGGAACTCCGGACCCCGTCCCCTCACCCCGCAAGTCCCAACTTACCAATTGAGGTGTCATCGAACCTCCCCGCCCCGTGCCCCCTCACCTCGTAAGGGAAGGGCACCCATCGGGCCCAATGCCCAGAATGGGCAAGACACCTTGGCACTGCCAGTCTCGCACCCTGGAAGTGCCCCTGACAATGCCACCTGAGCATCATGGCATTGCCAGGGTGGCCCCCGGGTGGTACTGCCAGGATGCCCGGTGACACTGCCAGGGTACCACACTGCCCAGTGCTTGCCCATTCAGGGGCCCCCGATCGCCTAGGAGACTCCCCAAAGTGCCAGTACGCCTGGTCCCCATTTGTGGAAACAAATGCTAAACAGCAGTCACAGTCTCCAAGGCCGTTAGATTCAGTGCCTTGGGTAACTCCGACACGGACAATTTTTTTTATTTTAATTTTTAAAATTTAGAATACACAATTCTATCAGTCGGGCATCGCGCCGCCCCAAAGGGCATCTTTGGGGGCCGAGCCCCAACCTTAAGGGGCTAGGTCGGCGCCGGACGAATTTCCGCCCCGCCAGCTGGCGGAAAAGGCCTTTGGTGCCCCGCCAGCTGGCGCGAAACTGACTTTGCCGGGCGGCGCATGCGCGGGAGCGTCAGCAGCCGCTCAAGGCATCCCCGCGCATGCGCAGTGGAAGGGGTCACTTCCGCCTCCGCCATGGTGGAGACCATGGCGAAGGCAGAAGGAAAAGAGTGCCCCCACGGCATAGGCCCGCCCGCGGATCGTTTGGCCCCGATCACGGGCCAGGCCACCGTGGGGGCACCCCCCGGGGCGAGATCGCCCCACGCCCCCCCCAGGACCCCGGAGTCCACCCGCGCCGCTGTGTCCCACCGTTCCAAAGGTTGTTCAATCCACGCCGGCTGGCGTGGGTTGACAGTGGCGGGACTTTGGTCCATCGCAGACCGGAGAATCGCCGGGGGATTTCCGCTGACCGGCGCGGCGCGATTCCCGCCCCCGCCGAATATCCGGTGGCGGAGAATTCGGGACACGGCGGGGGCGGGATTCACGCCGGCCCCCGGCGATTCTCCGACCCAGTGGGGGGTCGAAGAATCGCGCCCCACATCCTTCATATTAGATTCTCGCATTTTCCCTAATTCTAATGTCAGGTTAACAGTCTGTGGTTTACTATTTTCTCTCTCCCTCCTTTCTTAAATAGTGAGGTCATACTTACTACCTTCCACTCTGGGATGAAGATTATCAGGTCCAGAGGTCCTATCGACTTTCAGTCCCATTAATTTATCCACTTCTTTTTTTTTGTTTCAGTTTCTCATTCTCACTTGTCCTTTAGTTCTCTGGTATTCCTGGGAATTTTTTTCAGATATTCCTCCATGAAGGCAGTATTTGTTGAGTTTCTCTGCCATTCCCTTATTCCTCATTATATAATCTCTTGCTTCTGCCTGTAGTGGGCCCACATTTGTCTTTGCAAATCGTTTCCTTTTTACATATTTCGACAATTTTACAATCCATTTTAATTCTTCTCGCTAGTTTACTTTCATATCCTGGGCTAGATTCTCCGACCCCCCGCCTGGTCGGAGAATCGCCGGGGGCTGGCGTGAATCCCGCCCCCGCCGGTTGCCGAATTCTCCGGCACCGGATATTCGGCGGGGGCGGGAATCGCGCCGCGCCGGTTGGCGGGCCCGCCCCCGCGATTCTCCGGCCCGGATGGGCCGAAGTCCCGCGCTAAAATGCCTGTCCCGCCGGCGTAGATTAAACTACCTACCTTACCGGCGGGGCAAGGCAGCGCGGGCGGGCTCCGGGGTCCTGGGGGGGGGCGCGGGGCAATCTGGCCCCGGGGGGTGCCCCCACGGTGGCCTGGCCCGCGATCGGGGCCCACCAATCTGCGGGCGGGCCTGTGCCATGGGGGCACTCTTTCCCTTCCGCCTCCGCCACGGTCTCCACCATGGCGGAGGCAGAAGAGACTCCCTCCAATGCGCATGCGCGGGAATGCCGTCAGTGGCCGCTAACGCTCCTGCGCATGCGCCACCCGGAGATGTCATTTCCGCACCAGCTGGCGGGGCACAAAAGGCCTTTTCCGCCAGCTGGCGGGGCGGAAATTCGTCCGGCGCCGACCTAGCCCCTTAAGGTTGGGGCTCGGCCCCCAAAGATGCCCTTTGGGGCGGCGCGATGCCCGACTGATTTGCGCCGTTTTGGGCGCCAGTCGGCGGACATTGCGCCGTTTGCAGAGAATTTTGCCCCCTATCTTTTCTTTCGTTACCAGTTTCTTCTTCCTCCTTTGCCGAATTTCAAAATGCTGCCAATCCTCAGACTTACTGGGCTGGATTCTCCGATTTTGCAGATATGTCCGGAGGAAGCGACTGGTCTTGCAACCAAAAAGTCAGCGCCGCCCTCGCACTGATGCTCCGCCTGGTGGGGGGGCTAGCAGCCGCGCCACGTAAAGCCCCTGGCTTTACTGCAGATACCGACATAGAATTGCCGGGTCCGTGGCCACGCATGTGCGCGGCGACGGCCTGCGGAAGCTGCGCCGCACAACATGGCACCGGCCGCACACGGACCCGTCCTGCCAGATAGTGCCCCTCTGTAACGCCCCTCGCCACCGCTGGACCACCCCCCATCAGTCCCCCAGCCCCCGCTGAAGCCCCCCAGCCAGCGGAACGGCTCCCCCTCCAGTCTGTGGCGGTGCTGGACACAGTCCGCAGCCGCTACGCGAGGTCCCCAAAAACTGAGAGGACACTGTCAGGAAGTTGGCCCATCGGGGCCACAGCATCGGGGAGGGCCTCAGGTGACATCCTGAGGCCATCCCAATGGTGTGCGGTGTACCCAGTGAGTCTGCCATTTTTGAGGGGACAGTGCATCCGAAAAACGCGCCACCCCCGACTTCAGCGTAAAACGGATTCTCCAGCCAATCGCTGAATGCGATTGCGCCGTCAGCAAATGGAGAATCCAGCCACTACTTTTCTTTGGCAACTTTATAAGCCTCTTTCTTTGATCTACTATACTCTTTAACTTCTCTTTTTTGTCATGGTTGAATCATCTTTCCTGCTGGGTTTTTGTGGCTCAAAGGAATTTAAATTTGTTGTCAACCATGTATTAATTCTTTAAATGCTTGCCATTGCCTGATCTACCATCATACCTTGTGACCTAGTTTCAACCTACCACAGCCAATTTTCCTCTCACATCTTCATAGTTTCCTTTGTTTAGATGTATGACCCTAGTGTCAGACTGAGTGACATCACTTTCAAACTTTATGTAAAATTGCATCATGTTATGGTTACTCCTCCCTCTAGGCTCCTTAATAATGAGATGATTAAAAAACTCTTCCGCATGACAGAAAAATATTGTATCATTTAGATGCGTAGTCTGTCATTATTAAACCATGTGAAATGGGGCATTTTGACCAAAAATGTTTAATATTCAATTATACATATTTAACTGTCATTCACAGTATCTGGAATTATACCAGCCCTTTGGAGACAGGCTGGGAGTTAGGAATGGTGATAAATGATGGCGGAAGGTGTTGGGAGTGAAGCCCAATGCCGTTCCGTCAAGAAGGGTTCATAAACGACTAACAATTCATCCAATTAATTGACCTGTTGATGGTGATTTCACCAGGCTGATTGGATCTCACAAGCCTCAGAATGGCCCGCTGTGGTGAAGATTGCCAGCTGTATCGAGCTAGCCTCCCAGCGATGCGGGGGGAATGGGGGGGGGCTCCTTCTTTGCAGGCTTAATGGCGCACAAAAGGGCCACCCTGCAGCAATGACTGCCCTTGCATCTCCGACGTTACTGCTGTAGTTTGTCTGCCTGGACGTGGCACATCAATCACTTACCAGCCTTTCAAGATTGCCTCAACAAGGAGGTGCCCTCTCCTTTATCTCGCTGCCTCAGCAGTGCCAACCTCCATTGGTGGTTTGGCTGCGGTTGCAAAGCTACTGGCCCTCTGATTGGGCAGGTAGCTTGGAGAGGCGGTCTATCATCCTGAATTAGATTGTGTTCCTGGCAGCGACCTCTTCACTGGCTGCCTTTGGTAAAGTTGACCCCACAGTCCTGTGGTACACCTGCGTGGCTGTGGAAGCTGTATTTCATCACAATGTTGTGACACATGGCATAACAGTAGGATTCCTTCCTTTACCTCAGTATAAGTGTCAATTTTCTTTTGTCAGTATAAATTCCTATCCAAAAGGACTATACCATTAACTTTTGTTGGTTTGAAAAATTATTACATCGGGTAATATTAGCAAGACTAAAATCCTCCACCTGCCCTCTCCTGGAAAGGCATCTACATCTCCACCTATTGTTATTGATGAAGTCATTGATCCATTCCCATATCTTGGCAACTATCTTCCTTGAAAGGTCACCGTCACAGAGGAGAACCCATTCAGAATCAGCTGTATCGGCACAGCCTTCCAAAAAATGTTTTTAAAAATTCTTCAGCAACAGCTCTCTCCATAAGATGACAAAGACTTTGGTGCCCAATGCTGTTGTTGTTATCATCACCCTTTTTATATGGCAGTGAGACTTGGATAACCTTCCAAAGGCACCTCCAAGTGCTGCAGAATTTCCACCCGTGGATAATCTCCTTAATCTATTCAAAGCCAAGTTGGAAGACAGAGAAACAAACTCCAGAATCCTCACCAAAGCCAATGTATCTGGAATCACAACCACAATCTTGGGAAATTTTGATTCATAGAATCCCTGCAGTGCAGAAGGAGACCATTTGGCCCATCAAGTCTGCATCAACCCTCTGAAAGAGCACCCTACTTAAGCCCATGCCTCTGCCCTATCCCCAGAGTCCATAACCCACAACCCCACCTAACCTGCATATCTTTGGACACCAAGTGACAATTTAGCATGGCCAATCCACCTAACCTGCACATCTTTGGATTGTGGGAGGAAACCGGAACACCCGGAGGAAACCCATTCAAATACGGGGAGAATGTGAAACTCCACACAGTCACCCAAGTCTGGAATTGAACCAAGGTCCCTGGCACTGTGAGGCAGACATCCGAACACCCCACTTGTGTGCCAAATAACTGGCTTCTGAAGTAGACCTCCTTTTCACAATTGAAGGATGGCACCCGATCTCAGGGAGGGCAGAGAAACTGTTTTAAGGACACTCTGAATGCCTCATTGGAAATATTGACGTGGGAGGAACTTGTTTCAAATCGTGCCATGTGGGTGGAGCCTCATCCAACAAACTAACACAGATGGAAGCTGGTCATATAAACTCCGCTGCAGAGAAGTGACTAAGGCAGAAGGAGAGGGAGCAGAACCCGAGCTTGAGAACTGCACTTCTTCAGAGCAACTCTCTGCCCAAATGCCTGCGGCTCCAGGACTGGCCTACTGAGTCATCTGAGGACACACAAATTATGAAGCCCGTTAGACAACATTCTTCTTTCGAGAGAGTTGATAACATAGGGTATTGTTGACCTGAATTTAACTAATACTTTACTGGAAATGAAACACAATTGGTTTCATTGTAACTATCACAACACGCCTGAAAAGTCAAATCAGTTTGCCAAATGCAATGAAATATTGTTCGTCATCGTCAATGACAGACTTGAATCCATGAAAGTACACGTTCGACATTCCTCACCATTCTTGGGCGGGATTCTTCGACCCCCCCCTGCCCGCCCCCCGCCGGGTCGGAGAATCGCCGGGGGGGGCGGCGTCAATTCCGCCCCCGCCGGCTGCCAAATTCTCCGGCACCGGGGATGTGGCGGGGGCGGAAATCGCGCTGCGCCGGTCAGCGGCCGCTAGCAGCGGCCCCCCCGGCAATTCTCCAGCCCGAGTGGCCGCCCATTTTTGCTTGGTCCCGTCGGCGTATGTTACGACAGGTACTTACCGGCGGGACCTGGCTCTGCGGGTGGCCTCGGGAGGGGGGGGGATCTGGCTCCAGGGGGTGCCCCCACGGTGGGCTGATCCACGGGCGGGCCTGTGCCATGGGGGCACTCTTTCCCTCTGCACCGGCTGCTGTGGACCTCCGCTATGGCCGGTGCGGAGACAAACTCCCTTGTGCAAGCACTGGGATGACGCCAGCCCACGCTGGCGCTCCCACGTGCGGCAACTTGCGCCGGCCGGCAGAGGCCCTTCGCCGCCGGTTGGCGCGGCGCCAAGCCCCTTCTGCGGCGGTTGGTGCAGTGCCAACCCCACCGCCACTGGAGTAGCCCCTGAAGTTGCGGAGGATTCCACACCTTCCGGACGGCCCGACGCCAGAGTGGTTCATGCCACTCCTCGGCGGCGGGACCGCCCGCCCCGCCGGGTCGGAGAGAATCCCGCCCTAGAATCACTGCAGAAAATCTTCTCAAGCTCAGCATTAATTCATCTTTGAATTTTCATTTGAACAGCATCTTTTCATTTCATTGAATTGTCGCAAAGGACGTCACACAAACTTTTTTGGGAGTGCGGATAACTATTTCTCAGGAAAGGAGAATATGAAAAGTAAACTAACAATAATATTAGGAAGGTTGTCTCTGCAATTAACATGCTGTCAAAATCAGGTAAGAGACTATGGATTAATACCTTTGAGGTTGATTTAAAGATTTTGTGAGCATACTTTGGCTGTGCTATGAATGTAGTTCCCTTGCCATTCAAACAGGATGAACATTCTCCAAAGACTTTATACAAACAGTTTAGATATTCCATAATTCCTGCAATTAACAGTAAAGTATCGAAGAAAAACTATTTGAACATTAAATTTTCTTTCTCAGCTCAAATAAAATGTTGCCGTTTAATTTTTGCTGAAGTGACAAAAGTTGGAAACGTGGCACTTTTCTTTTAGAAATAAGGGCAGGTGTCGGCTATTTGATCCCTCAAGCTTGCTCTGGCATTCAATGATACCGTGCCTGATCTTAACTCCACTTTTCTGTCTGCTTCCCATAACCCTTAACTCGCTTGCTGATCAAAAATTTGTCTGACTCAGCACTGAATGTAGTCAATGACCCGACCTCTACTGCTTGTCAGGGAAGAAAATTCCAAAGAGTAACAAGCCTCTGAGAGAAAAATAAATGCCCCCCATCTTACTCTCTAATGGGAGACCCCACAATGGGTGACACCAAGCCTCGCATGCCTAAGTAACTTTAAAACCTGCTTATGCGTGCTGACCTGGGATCTACCAGCCTCCCCAAGGAGACGCCAGCTGGCCGCCGGCCATTCAGTACTGGTCCAGACAAACATGGACGAGGCAGAAAGGCACCTGGGGGTTTCCCGGGCCATCGGAGGCTCTTGGGTGGTCAGGGACAGGGCAGGGTGGCCTTCTGGCCCTTTCCCTTGAACGTGGGCACCTTGCCATTGCTAGGCTGGCACCTTGGTACTGCCGCCGTGGCACTGCTGAGGTGCTCGGGTGGAACTACAAAGCCGGCAGGAGCACTGCCAGGGTGGCAGTGCCAAAGTGCCTGTGTGCTATAGTGGCACTGTCAAGAGTTTGGGCCTGATGGGGTCATGCCCATGAATGGAGGGATGAGGGGGCAGTACGAAGGGTGGAGTGTGCTGCAGGGTTTATATTAAGGGGACTTCGGAAGGTTGAGGGGGTGAAGGGTGGGGGTCCTTAAAGTGGGGGCCCAAAGAGGCATGGGAAGGCCTGAAAGGCCAGTGATCCAATAGCAGGCTATCCTCACTTGAGTAAAGCCCATGTGTGTGGTGTGCGACATTGCCCATGGTTGCGGGGTGTTGGGGACCCTCAAGCCCAATTAGAGAATGGGGCACCCTTTCATTTTTTTTCTCTCAGAGGGTCATGAATCTGCTGAATTCTCTTCACCAGAGAATGGTAGAGGCAGAATCATTGAATATTTTTAAGCAGAGGTAGATAGATTCTTGCCGAACAAAGGAGTCAAATGGCATAGGGGTAAGCAGCAAAGTAGCATCATGGTCACAATCAAAGTAGCATTGAGGCCATGATCTTAATGAATGGCAGAGCAGGCTCAAGGGACAGAATGGCCTAGCCCTACCCTTAATTTATATGTTCATGTGTGTCAAAAGGAACTGTCAAAACAACTGTCAAATTGTCAAGACAGATAAAATTTTGCCTTTTAAATCTTTGAAAATCTGTGGGCAATGTTAAAAATCATGACTTACAATTTCACTCTGGCTGCTAACATAAACCTAAGGGGCATCATACTGGATAAGGTCTGCATGACTGATTTCACAAACTTCCATTATCACAGTGGGGTGCCTGTCAGTTAACAGTTTGATTGACAGCTGCAAGTGGTTATATACTTTTTGAAGTGAGACGATGAATTTCAATGTTTGTTGTTATAAGCACTTGAACCAAACATTTGTTTTTATATGGGATTAAGCACTTGAATTAAATATTTGTTTTAATATGGGATTAAGCACTTGAATGAATTGTTTGTTTTTGTAAGGAATGATGTAGTTGAAGAGAATGTAGATGTAGTAAATGGGGTTTTATGGATGAGTGTGTATTTTTAAGAGAGTAAAGTCTGCAATAGATACTTAGAACTTTATTTTATTATTTTATTTTAATGTGGCTCCTGCGGTCTTTCTATGGTGGATGCTGAGTGAGTTGGCATGGAAGGTTTAACTGCAAAATATGGTAGGTGGGAGGCATTTGTTACCATCATTTAGCAATAAGTTGGCATCAGAGCTATAAAAGGCCATGATTACTGAGCCATAGGTTCGCATGGAGTGTATGAGGGCCTGGGGGTGGGTAGAAGAGCACAAGTTGGCATAGAGAGCATGAGGGGCCAGCAGTGGGCATGTGTAGGGAATGGGGAATATGTGCGGGGGAAGGAATGTGGGGGGTGAGTGCTGGCAGGTAATTTCCTTTTTTTGAAAACTTCCACACAGTGCCAGTGCATGGAGGCAGGTCCAGATCTGAAGAGCCCACTTCCGCAGTTGGCAGCCATCTCAATCATTCATGGGTCACCCACGATGATCCATTGCCCCACACCTCATCCCAATGCCACATCCCCTCACCAGACCGAATATCCAACCTTCAAGGGAACCTTCTCCCACCCAGGTCAGGTTTGCGAGTTGAGTTCTGTGCTCCTAACATGGCAGTGAAAATGCAGGCCATAGTCTCAATTTCTGGATCTGTGCTTCTGGTTGGAGTGTGGCTGCTATTGTTACTGGGTGAAGAATGGGAAATGCTCCAGTTGTTAGCACTATCATCTATCACCCTGGTGAGCACATACAAATGAAGAGACCCATTGTAGTGTTCTGTTCATTAACTAAATGTGCAAGTAAAGACCATATCGGGGAGAATTTTACCCAGTTGAAACTAAGCAAGTGTGCCATTAAAAACCATGAGCTTGCTTACCATTTGGAAGTCAACCCTTCCCCACTCTTCCGACTTCTGCAGGCAGATGACCTTGTCTCTGAAGCAGGAATATCGACTCATAGATTTATACAAGCTGGCGTCCTGTTACTTGAAGAGGACCCTGATTGCAGCTTCCCTGGGGCCTGAATGAGGCATTGCTTATCTCCCACAAGAAGCAGATCTGCAGCTGCTCTGTAAATGGGTGATATTCTTCAAGGCAAGTGTTTTCACCACAATGGGTGTCCCGGGATCAGGACCGTGCAGTTTCCCATGACCTCCCGGAATATGAACTGACCGTTTAAGGGGAGTAGCTTCCCCTTAACAGAGAGAGCCCAAACTCACATAAGAACCCCAGCCTGGGTGCAAGCCAGGGAAGCAAGCCCTTGGGGAGTGGAGCAGTTTGGATTTGTCTTGGAATAAGCCTTGTTCGTTAATTTCTACCTTCGTCTATGGCATCCTGCTTACCATGGATTCAACAGCAGGGCTCTTTGTGGCATCAGGAGGTGGGAAATCCTCTGGGACCCCTTAAAGGACCTTAACTGCCTGCATTCACGCCTTTCATCCTTCGGGACCTTGAAACAAACCCTTCCCTGCCATTTGACTGCAAACAGTGGGAAGTTAAGTGCCAATCTTTCTGCGCCATCTTCCTGCCTGTTGTGTGTGGACAATTGACTGATGCCATTTATGTGAGGTGCATGCATAAAAATGCCCCAGGGCCAAAACCTTAAACTGTATGAGCACAGGATTCAACCTACAGTTAATCCAGCCACTCAGGGTTAAACTTGACCATGAGGTTCATTACTTGAAACTCTGCTTTATATTATTCGCGGAGCTAAGCATTCAGAATGATTTCTTTATAGGTGTTATTAATGGAAAGCATTCCATAACTCGGTATCCCAACTTCTCCTCAACGATTTTTTGTACAATTGAAATGCAGCATGTTGTTTTGGAATTGATTATGCTTGCTATATAAATAGCATGATATTAACAAGTTGCTGGATAATATCAGGATAAGTGCTGGAAATTGTACTTTATCAGAGCAGAATCTTTTTATGGGGAAGGTCATTAATCTACCTTAATCTATACCATGTGTTTTTCTTTTGAGGATTGTTTCCATAGCACACAATGAATAAGACTGTGACTGGCATTATTTTTAATATGAGTAAAAGAGGAACTAAGGTATTCTAATATCCAAACCATTAAGGTCTGCATTGAAACCTTTGAGGTATTATATACAATTAATCTTTTTTCTCAATCACTTCTCGACCTTTTAGCTAAGATCAAGCGTCAGATGAAGCCCAAGATGAGGTGCAACGCCTTGTCTTGCCAGCTTGGATCTTGTATGTCTCTCTTGTCGGGACCATGAATTGGTTTCAATTTGAATTTGTATTGTTTTTTGCAGCAAGCAATGAGACGGATTAAGGGTTGGCCTTGTCTGCTCAGCGCATTGGTTTTGTAACTTTAAGGATGGGATATTTAAAAAAATTAAATTAATCTTTCTTCCAACTTTCTTGTCCTTTATCTGTTACCTTCCTCTGGTGACAGTGAATTATTCTGCGGTCCAGCTGCATGTATGCCAGCAGCCTCAAATACTTCAAACCCAAATGGCCATTCTTCTGCTGTGAGTCTTTGCATTGGAGAAGAAATTTAACTTATGTAGGGATGTGAAACAATTATCATGGCAATATGCCACCTGTAGTATACATCCCATCTAATATACAGTTCTACTGACTCCATACAGCTGTTGGCAGGAGCGGTACTGTCTATTTTGTAAGGTCGTCAGAGCTCCCTGGATATTAAGCACAAACATGCAGGATTTGCCTTCTGTGACCTGTAATTAGATGTACATTCAGAGTGTGGAATTCTTTTTGATGAATCTAACAGGCTGCTGCCAGGAGCATCTCAAGGCCACATGTGTGCAGTTGATGGTTTCCCTGCAGTTGCCGGAAACCAGATATCGTTGTAGCTCCCACAGCTCTGGCAGCTTGACCTTCAGCCTCCATACGGAGAGTTCTAGCGAAAAGGACACCTGCCACCTTCTGTACACACTTGTGTGTTGCCGATTGGAAGATGCTGCAAAGATCCTCAGTGGAACCCTGGAACGACCCGCCGGCAAAGAGGTTTATTGCCACGGTTACCTTCAAAGCCATCAACATGGGATGCCCTCCAAATCTTTGCGGCATCAGTCTGGAATAGGTGGCAAATGTGAGCTATCACATCGCTGGACAATTAAAGGTACATGCAGCATTCTCTTTCGTCCATCTCCCTATATGAGCAACGACTTGGACATACTTGTGATCAGGGAACTTGTCTTCATTGCATTTTGCCTTCTTTGGGAGAACCATGCACTTCTTGAGGTCAGGCTCTCTTTTGCAGCTCATGCAGTTGCACATCCTGGACCTGTGCCAATCGGTGATGGGCCCTTTTTCTCCTCATTCGTATTAGAGCTATGAATAAGACAAGATTGCCTTCAGCCTGCATTCTCTATGCCCCTATGTATCTGCCAATGGATACATTTGAGTGGGTGGGTGGGAGGGTGAACTGTGAGGAGATCCATCAGTGTGATTTGGACAAGTTGAGTGAGTGTCAGATGCAGTATAATTTGGATAAATGCGAGTTTATTCACTTTGGTTGCAAAAACGGGAAGGCAGACTATTATCTGAATGGCCATAAAGTTAGGAGAGGGGAATGTGCAATGAGACCTAAGTGTCCTCGTACACCAGTCGCTGAAGGTAAGCATGCAGGTACAACAGGCGGTAAAGAAGGAAAATGGTATACTGACATTCATTCTGAGTGGATTTGAGTACATGAGCAGGGATGTCTTGCTGCAATTATACAGGACCTTGGTGAGGCCACACCTGGACTACTTGGTCTCCTTATCTGAGGAAGGATGTTCTTGCTATAGAGGGAGTGCAGTGACGGTTTACCAGACTGATTCCTGGGATGGCAGGATGAACATATGAGGAGAGATTGAGTCGGTGAAGATTATATTCGCTGGAGTTCAGAAGAATGAGGGGGGATCGCACAGAAACCTATAAAGTCTGACAGGACTAGACATGGTCGATGCAAGAAGGATGCAAGAAGAATGTTCTTGATGGAGAAGTATCCAGAACCAGGGGTTACAGTCTAAGGATAAGAGGTAGACCATGGAGAACAGAGGTGAGGAGAAATTTCTTCACCCAGAGACTGGAGAGCCTGTCAAATTCGTTACCACAGGAAGCAGTGAGCATGTTTAGCGGGTGTTTCCGGGCGCTCGAGGCACCGAGAATCACCACGTTACTGAACGACTATTCAGGTAGATACGGGGCCTCAGGGGCGGCACAGTGGTGCCATGGTTAGCATTGCTGCCTCACTGCCCTGAGGACCCGGGCTCGATACCAGCCCCGAGTCACTGCCGGGCTAAATTGCCCCTACACTGTCCGTGTGGTGTTTGCACATTCTCCCCGTGTTTGCGTGGGTCTCACCCCCACAACCCACAGATGAGCAGGCTAGGTGAATTGGCCATGCTAAATTTCCCCTTCATTGGAAAAAAAGAATTGCGTACTCTAAATTTATTTTACAAAAAGATATGAGGCCTCAGTGGGGAGCGCCCTGGCAAGGCTGCACTTCAGCCCATTTTCTGCACTGAGGACCTCTGCTCGCTGGAACTCCTCAGTGCAGAAGGAGATGAGGATGCCAATTTTAAATGGTGTCCTGATTTCTCGACCCCTGAACCTCCCCAAAGTGCCAACTCACCTATAAGGGAGTCCTCAGGCCCCTCTGCACCCGCACAGGGTGCCCCCGGGCCCAATTCGCAGCACAAGAAATATTCCAGCTTGGCACCTTGGCAGTATCAGCCTGGTACCCTGGAAGTGCTGCTGCCAACTGGCACCTGGGCACCTTGGGTAGTGCTGGAACTGCCAGTGTGCCAGGCTGTCACTGTCAGGGTACCCAGGTGTCACCAGCAGTGCCAAGGTGCCACCCTACCCAGAGGGAAAGCACCTGGGGCCTCCAATCCTCTTGGAGACTCCCACGAGTGTTGTTCCATTTTTGCAGACCAGCACTGAATAGTGCTAACGCACGATCTCCAAGGTGAGGGGGTTAGATCCCTTGGGTAGATTGTGAGACTAGCTGTCGCACTCTAATATGCAGAGCTGCCAAAAAGTGACCCGCCCACAGGGGTGGAATTCACTTATGTCGTATCGCGCGATCACGTTAGAGCTTGAGGGATGTGGTGAGTTGGGTGGATCTCGGAAGAGGGATCTCCCAGCATCTACCTCAGGTGTTGTGCCACACCGTAATGCCTTTCTCATGTAACATAGCAGTAGATCATGCCCTGTATGTTTTCAAGAAGCAATTAGATATAGTACTTGGGGCGAAGGGGATCAAAGGATATCGGGGAGGCAAGATTAGACTATTGAGTTGGATGATCAGCCATTATCATAATGAATGACAGAGTAGGCTCGAAGGACTGAATGACATTCTCCTGCTCCTATTGTCTATGCTTCAATGTTTCTCTGAGCACTAATTGAAACTTTCCCTTGATTCATTCCCTCCAGCTCCAATCCAGGAGGCCAATGCAAAACCCTTGGCCTGGCCTCTGTCCAGATATGGATTCCAGGCTACCCCTTGCAAGTGGGTAAAGCCTGGAGGTGCACAGGTAGCTGATCCTCTCCTTCAGACAGGACTGCACATTTACAATGAGGGCCTTGATCAGGGTGATTACAGACATGTGGGCAAACCCTCCACCAGGCAATTGTCAGCTTGCTAGACACAATATAGAGAACATAGCTTTGTCATAATGTCAAGACTTTAAGCATTGTGCCTTGTCAACCATGGCCATTTAGCTCGGATTAGTGAGGCTTGAGTGTGTATCTAGCTTCTGTCCAGTAGTCCAGTCCCTTGAATGATTTAACCACCATCCCATTTTACATGCCTCTGTCAGGACAAATTGGCCAATCATGCCTACTCAAATGTAGCCCTAAAACGTAATGAATTTTCGCATGAATGTGCCCCATTAGTCATGGAGCAATGCTCCTTCAATGGAGATTTGATCCTTGAGAACTGTACTCAGCTTAACCTGGTTCTTTATGACATGAGCAAATAATTAATGGCATCGCCCGTCACTCGTCCCGAGCTCCTCCCACATGCAGTCCCCTTGTTTTTCAAACTGGCCATTATGAAGTAAAGATAAAGATGATTTTTATGACTGCATCCAGCACCTTCCAGCCTCCCCCTGTCATCCAGCAAGTTCCTCCCATCATCCCCCACAACCCGCACCCCCTAATAATATTCCCTCCTGTGTTCATCCATCTTCCCCAATTTCCCTTGACTGCACTATAATTGTGGATATTCCTGGTCTCCTCTCATTCCCTCCAATGTTGATGTCGCCATGCTCCTTCTTAATCCGACCCCTCCCCTTCTTGAGGCCACCTGTTCCCTTAATTTCACAGAGCTCCTCAGATCATCTAATACCCTCATGACATTATAATTACCACCGTGCCGGATCCAAATGCCTGCTCTGAATGTGACTGTGCCCTCTGTGTCTCAGTACTATTCATCAAGCACCCAGGACCAAATGCATTAAATGACTGAGCACTGCCTCGATACAACTTTGTACATGGCCATCTCTGCCCAGAGAGACCTTCCCCTATCCAAGACTGGTACCAAGACTTGCGTGCCATGCAGGGGCGACCAACAAGCCCCAGACAGTGAGCCGTCATTGCCCAAACAATCTTTTAAACATGTCCCCTGGACTACCTTTCACATTCCTTCAACACCCCCCTCCTCCCTCCCCCAAATCCCCCCCCCCCCACTCCCAAAGTTATGCTTATGTCTCACCTTTGCCTCTGGACGGCATCCCCCCCTTACTAGTCCTGCATTTGTGTGACCCCCTCCCCGATGGATCAAACCCCTCCCCCCCCACTTCCTGCCAGTCCTTCCTCTGTCACCTCTCCACGCTGGGAGAGCTGCCACAGTCCTGCCTCTACCTCCCCCATCCCTGCTGGTTGTGCCTCCCGTACCTAGCCTTGGTACAGCTTGTGCTACAGGCACCAAATACGTAGCAGTGACGGCATAAAAAGGAAGACGAAAGCAGCATTGACTAACCTCCAAGTCATGGATGATGTGAAGCTCACCAGGTGCTCGCCACTTATATATAGGCATAAAACAGAACGCTGTAATTCAACACTGGAGAGGAACATGATTCCAGTCAGTTGGCCTTTAAATGGGCATTCATGACAAGTAAATTAATCCAAAAGGAGTTCTCGACATTGCTCAGTGGGGAACTGGATCTGCCTTTATCCCACCTTGAAATGCGAGAGGACAAAATTCCAAACAGGAACTGATTTTTTTGACTCAGGCCAAATTAGGTACCCAACCTCCCAGGATTCCTGTTACTGGTGGAAGTGTAAGATTCCATCCTCAGCATTGTGTCTGGTTGTTTTTATTCAGCCCTGATTTTAGCCCTCACTCCATGCGACTCCCAATAATAGGTTGTGTGAGGGCTTAAATTTGGGTCGCAATTCCTTCCTGTAACCATTTTGTGAGGTATAGGAGGTTATCAATGCAGGCAGGCATGCAAGGGCCTCATAAATATTGGGGTGCTTTGCAGAAGGACCCTGATGTGATTTTAGTGCTGGATCCAGCATGCTGCTGTAAGTATTGGATCCGGAAGCGGAAGCTGGCAATAAGCAGGAGCAGGACCAAAAGAAGCTGAGGAATATAACTTTGTTTCTTTTTGGACAAGAAAGTGGGATGCCCTTCCAGGTCTACAAGGAAACCTTGAGTACTTCACCTTCCAGACTCAGATTGCCGCCTGATAGACTCCAGATCACTTAATCAGATAAAGATTGATACCCTGCTAAAGATAAGGATGTGAGGACAGCTGGCCAAAAGCATGGTGAAAAATGGAGGAAGAAGAACTTCCAGAACTAGGATCTAAACAACTGAATTGGCGCAGCCATCAGTGCTGGAGCGAGAGAAGTGGGAGATGGACAAGAGGCCAGAGTTGGAGGACTGCGGAGATCTCAGTTGTTGTAGGGACGGTGGATGTTACAGCGACAGGGAGGGGAATCGAAGCCACAGAGGGATTTGAACATGAGGGAAAGAATGTTAAAATGGAAGCATTCAGGAATATGGAGCCATTGCGGGTCTTTGAAAATGAGGATGTTTGTAACACTGTTGTAAAACAAGTGGGAAAAAAAACACACATGGATTGTACATTCCTGTGGTTCAAAGCCTGAATGTTAGACTTCAATTTGCACACACAAACAACTCTAAAACTGTTTACCCCAGAAGCGCTCAGGATTCTTTGACTTTATGACACATTGTTTTGGCAAAAGTAGATACAGAAAATGCAAAAAAGAAAAATCAGACTGTGAGAACATTATCCATGGTGACAAGCCACATTCGAAGGGGAAACCAGATGCGTATACGAGGCACTGACATTTGCACGTTAGGGTAGATTTTCAACTTGCCAACAGAGGCATCCATCTGTTGTAGTGGATCCGTCTCCAGTTGTAAAAAATGTGCAATTTTCATTGTCATTCATTTTTATAGAAATGATATGCAAAATCAGGCAGCTTCTGGAACTGGGCTGCCAATTTTATAACACAACTTTCACATTTCAGTGGCAAATCGAAAATCCTACTCATCACCTTAAACTTATCAACCATCTTAGAAGCAGCTGTGACTTTCAATCCCACCACAAGTTTCATGATAGTATGTAGACAGGGGATTTAAAAAAAATAGCTGTATCAAATGTGAATTAGATATTTACATCTCGAGGACAATGCTAATTACAAATCTGACGGGAAACGACAATGAGAGATGTAGCATTCAAACGAATCGACTCTGCTGTAGCCCAATTTGAAAAAGGCAAAAACATGTAGCATGTTGTCTGCATCAATCTATCATTATCACCAACAGTAACTTGGAGGCTGTAAATAAGTACTGTTAGGATTTGCAGTCTTTGACTACTATTCCAGAACAAGTCTCTATCCTATGAGCATTTGACTGTCTGAAAGCCTGTTAAATTTAGTTTTACTTGAAGGCTAGTCATTCCGTCTCACCATCAGTTTAGATTTGTATCATAGCAAATTACTGCGGATGCTGGAATCTGAAACCAAAGAGAAAATGCTGGAAAATTTCAGCAGATCTTGCAGCATCTGTGGGAGATAAAAGAGCTAATGTTTCGAGTCCAGATGACCCTTTGTCAGCTTTGAGTTGGAAGTTGAAATAATTTGCGTCATTTTTCTCAATAGTAATTTCTCTACAATCTCTCTACATTAGAATAAAACATTAAATTGAAAGTGAGAGATGTTTAATTTCCCAGAGCATACACTATGCAAATTGTCTTTCACAATAATACCTCTGACTACATTCCTTAACCATGATTGTGACAATTCTTTATTCAAAAAACCTTTGATAGAATTTCCACCACTATTCTCCTCAGCTTGCTGATCCAATCATTCCTGATGATTCACTTCAATGGAGGGAAAATCTTGAAGTGCTGAGAACAGATACAGAGGCAGAATTTAATGTCCTTCCCCATGGCGGGTTTGGTGGCAGCTAGCATCTAATTCAACAGGAGGATGACGGGTGTGGACGTGGGTCTCCCACCTCCACCCTGATTAAGCCTGTGGTTGGAAGGCCTATGTACAGCCTTCTCAACCGACCGGCTATTGAGGCCTCTCAGTAGCCAGTTAACGGCCTCAACCTGCCGCTGCTGGTATTAACCCAACAGCGTGCACGGGGCTCACCATGCAGGCAGCACAAGCAAACACATGCAGGGTTGCTTGCCAGTTCCCAGAGGGGGTCCTTCGTTCAAAGTTACTCAGGACCTTATAGAGGGCCCAGCATCGGGCAGTGGATGTCCAGCTGAAAGCCACCCCTGCCTGTACTGCTAACGCCCCTCAATCTCCATTCCCACAATGCCCACTCCATAACCCCAACAACCCTCCCACCGCATCACTTACCCTGTGGCCTGGGATCCAGTGATGATACTGGACCTCAGGTGGTTGTCAAACTGGCAGTAGCTGCTGCCTCTCTGGGCCATGCCGCCATTCAGTAGAGTTGCCGGCCTCTGATTGGCCAGCAGCTCCTGGTGGGATTTCCATCCCAGGAGTCCTTGACGCCGGAGCAGGCCAACCATTGTCCAACATGACATAGATCATAGACCATAGAATTTACAGGGCAGAAGGAGGCCATTTGTCCCATCGAGTCTGCACCGGCCCTTGGAAAGAGCAGCCTACCTAACCCCACACTTCCACCCTACCCCTGTAACTCAGTAACCCCACCTAACATTTTTGGACACTAAGGGAAATTTATCATAGAATTTCATAGAATTTACAGTGCAGAAGGAGGCCATTCGGCCCATCGAGTCTGCACCGGCTCTTAGAAAGAGCACCCTACCCAAGGTCAACACCTTGGTAGCACGGCCAATCCACCTAACCTGCACATCTTTGGACTGTGGGAGGAAACCAGAGCACACGTTGGAAACCCACGCAGGCACGGGGAGGATGTGCAGACTCCGCACAGACAGTGACCCAGCCGGGAATCAAACTTGGAACTCTGGAGCTGTGAAGCAACTGTGCGAACCACTAGGCTACCGTGCTGCCCCTCTAGGCTACTGTGCTGTCTGAGTGGTATTTAATTCAGCAACCCTTCCCTTAAAGAGGAAATGCAGTGCTTTTGCAAACTGACCCCTATTACCCGCATTAAGTACTACCCATAAGTTCTGTTCCAATGATTTTTTGTGTCCTTCAGTTTGACTGTTCTAATTTTTAAATTGCAGTTTTAGTCTAATTGACTCCCCTAAGTTCCAAACATACCATCCAGCCTGCTATGCTTCTGACTGTATTTTCACTGAATTAAAAATATGCGGCTGGATTCTCCGTGACTGAGACTAAATGTTGACTGTGGGGCAGGATTTGTAGACTTCCACGATAGCAAAACTGGCGCCGCAACAGGACAGATTCAGTGACTGTCAAGGGACTAGCACCGGCGCCACGTGGAATACAATCGATTCCATGAGAAATAGTGTGGGATTCGCCGGTTACGCGATTAACGCTCAGGAGGATTAACACTCCCAGCCAACAAGATGGCAGCAAAACACACGCCCTCACGTTTCACCGACTCCGAGCTCAAGACCCTCCTAGATGAAGTGGAGGAGAGGTGGGCCACCGTGTACTTCAGTCTGGGAAGGAGGTGGTCAGCCGCCGCCATTCACCGTGCCTGTGCGCACGTGGCAGAGGCAGCCAGGGCCAGGAGTAACACCGTCCGAACCGGTCAGCAGTGCAGGAAAAAACTGCACAACATTCTCAGGGCAGTCAGGCTGAGTAGGCAGCACTGTGCTCCTAGCTCCAACCCCCATCCCACACACCTGTGACACCTCGACCCCCCAACAGGAGAGTGGCTGAACCCCCACCCTGCACCACATACCAGCACCCATAACATTTACCATGCCCGGGTGCCCTGGTCACTGAAGCCACCAGCTACCAGCAACCCTTCCCGGGCTGCATGCATCGGACTGTCTTACACTGTCCTTTTTTGTTTCCACCCCGCCACCCCCCCCCCGCCCCCGCAAGAGAAGAACGGCCATAACAGCTGGGTGCGGGAAAAGGCTGGCGAGGACCGACGGACCTGCGGTTCTTCACCATAGCAGAGCAGCGGGCCCTGGGCATGGTTGGCGGGTCAAAAGAAAGGGAAGTCACTAGGGTGGAGGTCGGTTGTGGGTGAGGAAGTGTGACCCTGCTGAGTTGAGGTTCCCCGTGACACGTGTCAAACCCACCCCACCGCCCCACCACCCTCACCCCCACCCTCACTCCCACACCGCCCGCACCCCCACACTATCCTCACCCCCACCACCCCCACTCCTCCCGGCCCATTTGTCTTGGGTCTTGCAGGACCTGCTGGAGATGGGGCAAGTGCTTGTGGTGTACCCCGCCCCCAGCCAGTGCCACAACCTGAGCCCCCCTGTGTGCCAACCAGCAATAAGGACACAGACATGGATGGAACCATATTACGCCTGTGATCCAAGAAACCATGGAGCTCGAGTCCAGGGTTGACACTGATTTCCCGTCACAGCTGTCTCCAACACCCTCCACCACCCCAAAAGGCACTCAGCTCGGTTGGGCACTTCAGTGAAGAGGCTGCTGGGTACCTTCTGTACGCCGATGTATCAGGTGGAGGTAGGAACTCCCAAGTGGGCGGACAGTTGGAGGGCGGGCCAACCCCAGAGAGTAGCTGTTGTTCAGTCGGGTTTTGGGCCTCTGGAATGGACAGTGAAGATGCAGTCGCAGAGCCAGGGACAACATGAGGAGTTGTCAGCAAGCATCTAGCACCTGCAGGTGCAGGTGGAGGAATCCAACCACATGCAGGAACAGGAGATGGTAAAGACCATGCATGCCACCCAGGCCAACACCGCATGGATGGCATCTGTGGTGGAGGCATTGGAGTGAGGGTTTTGGCTATGGATCAGCATGTCCAAGGCCTGGGACAATCTGTGCTGGCGCTGGTCAAGGACCAAGACAGGGCCCATGTGCCAGAGCCACTTGGGCATTGCCGTGGCGCTTCTGAGCATGGCCCAGTCACAGGAAATTGAGAATGTCACCGGCATTGCCGGGTGCTTGCCAATGTGGCGCAGATACAGAGGGAGGTGTCCCGGCCCAGAGAGAGGTGGCGCAGTCAGTTACTAATGTGGCATAGACCCAGAAGGTGGTAGTACAGTCACAGCATGATATGGCTCAGTCCCAGATGCAGATAGTCCACTCTCTGTGCTCCATGGTCGCAAGCATGCGGTCGAGACCAGAGCGGGCCTCCAGGACTGGCAGCGCCAGGTGGTTGGGGTGCCTCAGAGCATAGCTTGGTTCACACCCCCATCCAATGGAGTAACCCAGGGGCCATCGGGCACCCCAAGGGACGAGGAGATGACAGGGCCCATGCTAGTGACTCCCACAGCGGAGGTGCCAGAATACCACAGCACCTAGGTCTCTCCCAGCCCTCCTGTTCTTGTGGACCTGGTGGGCAGTGGACAGAACAAAATATGAGCTTGCCATCTGAGACACCTGAGCAGCAGCCAGGCCCACCCAGGCCCAGTCACCCCAGAAGATGGCCGTCAAGGGCAGGAATCACAGCAGACCGCCTCCACTCCTGATGTATCGTCTGAAGATCCACCTAGGTGTAGAGTTAGGGCCCGTAAGGCCAGAAGGTTAGACACCAGTTACGTTAGCATGGGTGCAGGGCACAGTTCAGTTATAGGGGCTATGGGACAAATCTGTATATATGTTGTTACATTAAACACCTCTTCACACTGTCACAACATGCCTCGGTGCTCTGTCAGATGGGTTGGTCTGCGGGTGGGGAGGGAGAAATGGATGGACATTGTGTGTGGGCTGGGCTCCCCACCCTCCGCCCTGTCCATCCCCACCTCCGCCACCCCAGGGTTCTGATGCCACCGTGTGATAGAATGACCAGCTCACATGCAGGCATCACCTAGGTGGACAGTGGAAAACTCTATTGTGGGCAGGAGTCAGACATTGTCAAATGATGAGGAGCACCAGAGCTCATGCCAGAATGGGTTGTCATCATCCTCCATCCCATAGACCAGACCCGCTGTTATTGCCAACCCAGGGCCAGTGGGGGAGGAAGTGGGAGAGTGTGGGGGTGGGATGCATTGTCCATGTCCCTTGTCCGTGCCCCTGGCCAGCCCTCCCCCCCAAGTCGGTGAACCTGGAGGTGATTAGAGAATCCCGCTTGCATTGGCCCCAGCGCACATGGCGTGCAGCCTCCCATGCCTCCCTGGGCCCCATGTCCTGTCCATTCTCGCCCTCCCCTGCATCCTCTTCATCCTGTGAGGCCCTGCATTCATCCTCCTCCTTCAGCATGTTGCCCCTCTGCTGCGCGACGTGGAGGATGCAACAGGCCGCCTCAATGCGGGCTCCCCTCTCAGCACCACACTGGAGGGCCCTTCCAGCGCGGTCCACGCACCTGAACTACATGTTCAGGATGCTGAAGCACCGTTCGATCATGCCCCTGGTTGCTGTATAGGCGTTGTTGTAGTGAGTCTCCATGCCAGTCTACGGCCTTCGGATAGCTGTCATCAACAACGACCATAGTGGATAAACCCTGTCATCCAGAGGCCAACCCCCAAGCCGGGGGGCATCTCGAAGAGGCGGGGAATCGTCGAGTGTGTCAGGCTGAAGGCGTCGTACACATTGCCTGGGTATCAGGCGCAGATGTGCATGTTGCACAGCTGATGGTCACATACCAGCTGCACGTTCATCGAGTGGAACCTCTTTCGGTTTGCGTAGAGCGGCCTGTTATCCGCAGTGCTCGTAGGTGACATGCATCTTGTTGATCACCCCCTGGACCCAGGTCATTTCGGCGATCGCGGTGAACCCCACTGCCTGGGCATCCTGGTAGGCTCGGTCTACATTGAAATCAATGTATTGAGCCACCCGGGCATAAAAGGCCTCCGTGACGACACAGATGAACCTGTGCACCAAGGTCTGTGGGATCCCGGACAGGTCCCCACTCAGCGCCTGGAAAGACCCTGTGGTGTAAAAGTTCAGGGCGACCATCACCTTGACAGCCACCAGGAGTGGGTGTCCTCCCCATTCCACCGCGATGCTAGGTGTGCCGTGATCTGGCAGATATGTTGCACTGTCCCCCTTCTCAGCCTTTGTCTTCGACGGCATGCCCAGTCCGGCAGGTCCTCAAATGACAGGCGCTGCAGGTACACGTGAGGCCTCATGTGGTGCCTGTAGTGATCTCTGTATGTGCTAATACATGTTCAGTTAATAGAAAGTAAGTACAGACAAATGATCACTAGATGGCACCACTAACAGGGCCTATAAAAGGAGTTTCCCGCCCTTTCTTAGTTAGTGTGTTTGTGAAGAACAGCTTGAGTGAAGATGTGATCAGATCAGAGTGTAGTGTATTATAATTATAATTGTTAATTTAATCTAATCTTATTTACATGTTTTACTATTGAGGTGAAAGTCCTCACTAGTTTATTATATCTCACTCAATAAACATTTTGTCATCATCTGGAAAACTTCGACTATTTCTCATCAGAATTCAGTACAACTTGGCAAGACAAAAGAATAATATTTATATTACAATGTAGTACTATAACATGGTACCAGGTCATCACAAGCTTTAAGAAAGACTTGTAAGAAAATTAGAAAAGAAAAGATAAAGTTCCGATATTGACTGTTCCACTGTGGAAGTCATCTCAGCAAACGGATCCTCAATAGCAAATTGATTTGATGGACCAAGTGCAGGCTCTCAGACATCTGAAGATGAACGGTAACTTAAATCTTTATTGGAAGTTACTTAAACAACAATTCCAGTTCTATTTAGAAGCTCACAATTTAAGTACAGCCTCTGAAGCAAGATGCATAGCTTTGCTTCTGCCCCTGGCAGGTCAGCAAGCTATCAAAATTTATCATTCATTCATATTTGCTGAAGGCGAAGATCAAAGCAAATTTAGGGTGATTGTCGCAAAATTTGAAGGTCATTGCAAAATGCAAACCAATGAAATTTTGGAGCGATTCAGATTTCACAAGCGTTGACAAAAGAATGGGGAATCCATCACTAGCTTTATCACTGATCTTAAACTTCTAGCCCAGACTTGTAATTTTGCTGATTTGCACAACTCTCTAAGCAAAGATCATAGAACATAAAACATAGAAAATACAGCACAGAACAGGCCCTTCGGCCCACGATGTTGTGCCGAGCCTTTGTCCTAGATTAATCATAGGTTATCATTGAATTTACAGTGCAGAAGGAGGCCATTCGGCCCCCCGAGCCCGCACCGGCCCCCGGAAAGAGCACCCCACCCAAACGCAACACCTCCACCCAACACCAAGGGCAATTTGGACATTAAGGGCAATTTATCATTGGCCAATTCACCTAATCCGCACATCTTTGGACTGTGGGAGGAAACCGGAGCACCCGGAGGAAACCCACGCAGACACGAGGAGGACGTGCAGACTCCGCACAGACAGTGACCCAAGCCGGAATCGAACCTGGGACCCTGGAGCTGTGAAGCAATTGTGCTATCCACAATGCTACCGTGCTGCCCTTGAGAACAAATAAATCTACACTATATCATTTTACCGTAATCCATGTACCTATTCAATAGCTGCTTGAAGGTCCCTAATGTTTCCGACTCAATTACTTCCACAGGCAGTGCATTCTATGCCCCCACTACTCTCTGGGTAAAGAACCTACCTCTGATATCCCTCCTATATCTTCCACCTTTCACCTTAAATTTATGTCCCCTTGTAATGGTTTGTTCCACCCGGGGAAAAAGTCTCTGACTGTCTACTCTATCTATTCCCCTGATCATCTTATAAACCTCTATCAAGTCGCCCCTCATCCTTCTCCGTTCTAATGAGAAAAGGCCTAGCACCCTCAACCTTTCCTCGTAAGACCTACTCTCCATTCCAGGCAACATCCTGGTAAATCTTCTTTGCACCTTTTCCAAAGCTTCCACATCCTTCCTAAAATGAGGCGACCAAAACTGTACACAATACTCCAAATGTGGCCTTACCAAAGTTTTGTACAGCTGCATCATCACCTCACGGCTCTTAAATTCAATCCCTCTGTTAATGAACTCGAGCACACCATAGGCCTTCTTCACAGCTGTATCCACTTGAGTGGCAACTTTCAAAGATGTATGAACCTAGACCCCAAGATCTCTCTGCTCCTCCACATTGCCAAGAACTCTACCATTAACCCTGTGTTCCGCATTCATATTTGTCCTTCCAAAATGGACAATCTCACACTTTTCAGGGTTAAACTCCATCTGCCACTTCTCAGCCCAGCTCTGCATCCTATCTATGTCTCTTTGCAGCCGGAAATAGCCCTCCTTACTATCCACAACTCCACCAATCTTCGTATCGCCTGCAAATTTACTGACCCACCCTTCAACTCCCTCATCCAAGTCATTAATGAAAATCACAAACAGCAGAGGACCCAGAACTGATCCCTGCGGTACGCCACTGGTAACTGGGATCCAGGCTGAATATTTGCCATCCACCACCACTCTCTGACTTCTATCGGTTAGCCAGTTCGTTATCCAACTGGCCAAATTTCCCACTATCCCATGCCTCCTTACTTTCTGCATAAGCCAACCTGGGGAACTTTATCAAATGCTATCAGGGGCAAAATTCTTTGCTGCCTGCAACAATCCGGAGGGATTTCCGCCCCGCCAGCTGGCGGAAACGGCCTTTGTTGCCCCGCCAGCTGGCGGGGAAATGGCATGTCGGGGCGGCGCATGCGCGGGAGCGTCAGCGGCCGCTGACAGTTTCCTGCGCATGCGCAGTGGCGAGAGTCTCTTCTGCCTCCGCCATGGTGGAGACCGTTGCGGAGGCGGAAGGGAAAGAGTGCCCCCACGGCACAGGCCCGTCCACGGATCGGTGGACCCCGATCATGGGCCAGGCCACCGTGTGGGCACCCCCGGGATCAGATCGCCCCGCGCCCCCCCCAGGACCCCGGAGCCCGCCCATTTCCACGCCAGCTGGCGGGGCAACAAAGGCCGTTTCCGCCAGCTGGCGGGGTGGAAATTCCTCCGGCATCGGCCTAGCCCCTCAATGTTGGGGCTCGGCCCCCAAAGATGCAGAGCATTCCACACCTTTGGGGCGGTGGGATGCCCATCTGATTGGAGCCGTTTTGGGCGCCAGTCGGCGGACATCGCGCTGTTTCGGGATAATTTCGCCCCAGATTGTTTATGGAATAACGAACGAAAGTCTAAGAGAAGCTCTATTATGGAAAATGATTTATCTTTAAAAATCGCTATCGAAAAGTGCATCTCAAATGAGCAGAGTAAAAACCAATACTTAGAATTTTATCCACGAGAAAAAGGCGCAAAAGTCCACCACGAGGTTGAGAAAGTTAAAATGGTGTTGCAGGCAGCAAAGAAGCACGTTCGAGACGGCACATTCCAACTCGGGACATGCGCAGTTCGTACCAAAATGCGAGACTCCAAAAAAGAAGTCTGCGCATGCGCCAACGTCACTCATCAGTCAGAGAGACAACGTCAATTTAAAGCCAGGTGGAAATTGCATTGAATTGGTAAGACTGTTCCTTTTTAAATTCAGGAATTTAGTTTAATCTGGAATTGTGCAGTGAAGGTTAATAAGGGGTGTAATTCACATAACTGATTGGCAGTTAACTGTCAGTCACCTAAAGGCACTGACTAAAAGCTACTTTGATCTAACATTAGCAAGTGGGGGGAGTCATCTCAGGCAAATTTAAAAGAGCAATTTGAAACTCACTCCCAGTGAGTTCTCCCAATGAGCCAGAGAAGACACAGCCAAGAGTGAGTTTGGGAATTTGAAGCTAGGTGGGGAGGAGGTGCTTTTTATCCCTGGTAAGTGACTGGTAAGAAGATTTTCTTTTCATTTGTCTATTTTTTATTTCTTTTGTTTTTCGGCATTGTAGTTGTATAAGTTAGCCTACGGCTTATGACATGGCAGGAGGTCCCAGACCCGTGTCATGCTCCTCATGTGCAATGTGGGAGCTCAGGGACACGGCCACTGACCCTGGCTCCTTCACGTGCAAGAAGTGTTTCCAGGTGCAGCTCCTGTTAGACCGCTTGACAGCTCTGGAGCTGCGGGTGGACTCACTTTGGAGTATCTGCAATGCTGAGGGCATCGTGGATAGAACGTTTAGCGAGTTGGTCACATCGCAGATGAAAATTACTGAGAGAGATAGAAAATGGCTGACCAAAAGACAGAGCAAGAGTAGGAAGGCAGTGCAAGTGGCCTCTGCGGTCATCACCCTGCAAAACAGATATACTGTTTTGGATACTGTTGAGGGAGATGGCTTACCAGAGGAAGGCAGCAGCAGCCAGGTTCATGGCACCATGGCTGGCTCTGCTGCACAGGAGGGCAGGAAGCAAAATGGCAAGGCTATAGTAATAGGACACTCAATAGTAAGGGGAATAGACAGGCGGTTCTCCGGACGCAATCGAGATTCCAGGATGGTATGTTGCCTCCCTGGTGCAAGGGTCAAGGATGTCTCGGAATGGCTGCAGGACCTTCTGGGGGAAGGAAGGTGAACAGCCAGCTGTCATGGTGCATATCGGCACCAACGATACAGGTTAAAAAACAGGATTAGGTCCTACAAGCTGAATTCAGGGAGTGAGGAGTTAAACTAAAAGGCGGACCTCAAAGGTTGTAATCTCAGGATTGCGACCAGTGCCACAAGCTAGTCAGAGCAGGAATGTCAGATAGATAGGATGAATGCATGGCTCGAGAGATGGTGCAAGAGGGAGGGATTCAAATATCTGGGGCATTGGAACCGGTTCTGGGGTAGGTGGGACTGCACCTGGGCAGGACTGGAACCGATGTCCTGGGGGGGGGGGGGGGGTTTGCTAGTGCTGTTGGGGAGGGTTTAAACTAATGTGGCAGTGGGATGGGAACCAATGCAAGAAGTCGGAGGGAAGTAAAACGGGGACAGAAACAAAAGGCAGTAAGGGGGAAAGTGTAAGGCAGAGAAGCCATGATCAAAAATCAAAAAGGGCCACGTACAGCGACTGAGGAGAACTCAGTGAATAGGCCCAGTAATACTCAAAGGAATAAAACGGGAAGTAAAAACATAAATGGAAAGCGACGCAGCAGGTTGTTACATGAAGATATGTGTTGGACGACAAGGAAAATTAGGAGAAAAGTTAAAAGGTAAAATAGCTTAGGAGAGGTTACTGATGGAGGTATAAAAGCCAACATAAGGGCACTTTACCTGAATGCCCGTAGTTTTCGGAATAAGGTAAATGACCAAATCATTGTGAATGACTATGATTTAGCGGCCATTACTGAAACATGGTTAAAGGGTGGTTACGACTGGAAGTTAAATATCCAAAGGTATCAAACTATTCGCAAGGACAGAGTGGATGGTAAGGGAGGTGGTGTAGCTCTGTTATTTAAGGATGACATCCGGGCAGTAGTGAGGGACGGCATCGGTGCTATGGAGGATAAGGTTGAATCCATTTGGATGTAAATCAGGAATAGTAAGGCAAAAATTTCACTGATAGGAGTAGTGTATAGGCCACCAAATAGTAACATTACGGTGGGGCGGGCAATGAACTAAGAAATAACTGATGCATATAAAAATTGTACAGCAGTTATCATGGGGGATTTTAATCTCCATGACAGCATGGTAGCACAAGTGGTTAGCACAGTTGCTTCACAGCACCAGGGTCCCAGGTTCAATTCCCTGCTGGGTCACTGTCTGTGTGGAGTTTGCACGTTCTCCCCGTGTCTGCGTGGGTTTCCTCCGGGTGCTCCGGTTTCTTCCCACAGTCCAAAGAAATGCAGGTTAGGTGGATTGGCCATGATAAATTGCCCTTAGAGACTAAAAAATGTTAGGAGGGGTGACTGGGTTACAGGGATAGGGTGGACGTAAGGGCCTAAATGGGTCGGTGCAGACTCGATGGGCCGATTGGCCTTCTTCTGCGCTGTATGTTCTATGTTCTAGTTTGAATGTCGATTGATTTAACCAGGTCGGCCAAGGCAGCCTTGAGGAGGAGTTTATATAATGTATCTATAGTTTCCGAGAACATTATGTAATGGGACCTACGAGGGAACAAGCGGTCCTTGATCTGGTCCTGTGTACTGAGACAGGATTGATTAATGATCTCATAGTTAGGGATCCTCTCAGAAGGAGTGATCACAATATGGCGCAATTTAAAATACAGATGGAGGGCGAGATGGTAAAATCAAACACTTTGTGCTTAAACAAAGGAGATTACAATGGGATGAGAAGAGCTGGCTAAGGTAGACTGGGAGCAAAGACTTTATGGTGAAACAGTTGAGGAACAGTGGAGAACCTTCCAAGCAATTTTTTCACAGTGCTCAACAAAGGTTTATACCAATAAAAAGGAAAGATGGTAGAAAGAGGGAAAATTGACCGTGGTTATCGGAGGAAATAAGGGAGAGTATCAAATTGAAGAGAAAAGCACACAAAGTGGCAAAGATTAGTGGGAGACTGGAGGATTGGGAAATCTTTAGGGGGGAACAGAAAGCTACTAAAAAACTATAAAGAAGAGTAAGATAGGTTATGAGAGTAAACTTGCTCAGAATATAAAAACAGACAGTAAAAGTTTCCACAAATATATAAAACAAAAAAGAGTGGCTCAATTAAATATTGGTCCTTTGGAGGATGAGAAGGGAGATTTAATAATGGGAGATGAGGAAATGGCTGAGGAACTGAACAGGTTATTTGGGTCAGTCTTCACAGTGGAAGACGCAAATAACATGCCAGTGACTGATGGAAATGAGGCTATGACAGGTGAGGACCTTGAGACAATTGTTATCACTAAGCTGTAGTGATAGGCAAGCTAATGGGGCTGAAGGTAGACAAGTCTCCTGGCCCTGATGGAATGCATCCCAGAGTGCTAAAAGAGATGGCGAGGGAAATTGAAAATGCATTAGTGATAAATTACCAAAATTCACTCGACTCTGGGGTGGTCCCTGCGGATTGGAAATCAGCAAACATGACACCACTGTTTAAAAAAGGAGGTGGGCCTAAAGCGGTAATTATAGGCAGTTAGCTTAACTTCGGTAGTAGGGAAGATGCTGGAAGGGAAGATGCTGGAATCTATCATCAAGAAAGAAATAGCGAGGCATCTGGATGGAAATTGTCCCATTGGGCAGACGCAGCATGGGTTCATAAAGGGCAGGTCGTGCCTAACTAATTTAGTGGAATTTGTTGAGGACATTACCAGTGCGGTAGACAACGGGGAACCAATGGATGCGGTATATCTGGATTTCCAGAAAGCTTTTGACAAGGTGCCACACAAAAGGTTGCTGCATAATATAAAGATGCATGGCATTAAGGGTAACATAGTAGCATGGATAGAGGATTGGTTAATTAATAGAAAGTAAAGTGTGGGGATTAATGGGTGTTTCTCTGGTTGGCAATCATTAGCTAGTGGTGTCCTTCGGGGATCAGTGTTGGGCCCACAATTGTTCACAATTTACATAGATGATTTGGAGTTGGGGACCAAGTGAAATGTGTCCAAGTTTGCAGATGACACTAAGATGAGTGGTAAAGCAAAAAGTGCAGAGGATACTGGAAGTCTGCAGAGGGATTTGGATAGTTTAAGTGAATGGGCTAGGGTCTGGCAGATGGAATACAATGTTGACAAATGTGAGGTTATCCATTTTGGTAGGAATAACAGCAAAAGGGATTATTATTTAAATGATAAAATATTATACACATGAGTGTCCTAGGCATGAGTCGCAAAAAGTTGGTTTACAGGTGCAACAGGTGGTTAAAAAGGCAAATGGAGTTTTGTCCTTCATTGCTCGAGGGATGGAGTTTAAGACTAGGGAGGTTATGCTGCAACTGTACAAGGTGTTAATGAGGCCACACCTGGGGCGTCATTATCCGACCCCCCGCCGGGTCGGAGAATGGCCGTTGGCCGCTGTGAATCCCGCCCCCGCCGAAGTCTCCGGTACCGGAGATTGGGCGGGGGCGGGAATCAGGCCGCGCCGGTTGGCGGGACCCCCCACTCAATTCTCCGGCCCGGATGGGCTGAAGTCCCGCCCAGAAATTGCCTGTCCCGCCGGCGTAAATTAAACCTGGTATTTACCGGCGGGACCAGGCGGCGTGGGCGGGCTCCGGGGTCCTGGGGGGGACGCGGGGCGATCTGACCCCGGGGTGTGCCCCCACGGTGGCCTGGCCCGCGATCGTGGCCCACTGATCCCCGGGCGGGCCTGTGCCGTGGGGGCACTCTTTCCCTTCCGCCTCCGCAACGGCCTCCACCATGGCTCTCCCCACTGCGCATGCGCGGGAAACTTTCAGCGGCCGCTGACGCTCCCGCGCATGCGCCGGGAAACTGTCAGCGGCCGCTGACGCTCCCGCGCATGCGCCGCATTTCCGCGCCAGCTGGCGTGGCAACAAACGCCATTTCCGCCAGCTAGCGGGGCGGAAATCCCTTCGGCGTCGGCCTAGCCCCTCAATGTTGGGGCTCGGCCCCCAAAGATGCGGAGCATTCCGCACCTTTGGGCCGGCGCGATGCCCGTCTGATTGGCGCCGTTTTTGGCGCCAGTCGGCGGACATCGCGCCGTTGGGGGAGAATTTCGCCCCTGGAGTATTGTGTTCAGTTTTGGTCTCCTTACCTGAGAAAGGATGTACTGGCGCTGGAGGGTGTGCAGAGGAGACTCACTAGGTTAATCCCAGAGTTAAGGGGGTTAGATTACGAGGAGAGGTTGAGTAGACTGGGACTGTACTCGTTGGAATGTAGAAGGATGCGGGCATCTTATAGAAACATATAAAATTATGAAGGGAATAGATAGGATAGATGTGGGCAGGTTGTTTCCACTGGCGGGTGAAAGCAGAACTAGGGGCATAACCTCATAATAAGAGGAATTAGATTTAGGACTGAGCTTAAGAGGAACTTCATCACCCAAAGGGTTGTGAATCTGTGGACTTCTCTGCCCAATGAAGCAGTTGAGCCTCCTTCATTAAATGTTTACAAGGTAAAGATGGATAGATTTTTGAAGAATAAAGGAATAAAGGGTTGTGGTATTCGGGCGAGAAAGTGGAGCTGTGTCCACAAAAGATCAGCCATGATCCCATTGAATGGCAGAGCAGGCTCGAGGGGCCAGATGGCCTACTCCTGCTCCTGGTTCTTATGTTCTTATGTGTTGCATGTTTGGATTTGTCATCCGTAGTTGTCAGTTCTTCAGGTGAGCACAGATTTTTCTTCTGCATCACCTCACCTTCTCTCGAAGAAGTGTGCTTTGGGTAATACTGGCAATTGATCTGATTTTAAAATTCCACATGGAACCTTGCCTAGAACCTTCCCATTCATTATGCCAAGTGGTAGCTCGGGCAGCACAGTGGCACAGTGATTAGCATTGCTGCCTCACAACACCAAGGACCCCGGTTCAATTATAACCTTGGGTCACTGTCTGCATGGAGCCTGCACGTTCTCCCCATGTCTGTGTGGGTTTCTGGGTGCTCCGGTTTCCTCCCAAAGTCCAAAGATGTACGAGTTAGATGGATTGGCCATGCAAAATTGTCCCTTAATGCCCAGGAATGTGTAGGTTAGGTTATGGGGTTACAGTGATAGGGCAGGGTGGAAGGGGAGTGGACAAGGGTAGGGTGCCACTTCGAAGGGTCGATGCAGACTCCATGGGCCAAATGGGCCCCTTCTACACTGTAGGGATTCTACGATTCTAGCTTTTCACCGGGAGGTAAAATTGGAAATCAGTGATAGCAAAAATAGAATTATATCTGAAACAACCGCCCAATCTGCAACATAATTGAATTGCATGGATAGTAATGTAGAAATCCACCCTCATATTTCTCCTCTCTGTCAATTCAAGCAGCAAGACTTTATTATGATTACATACTGCTATAATTAGCCAGTCACTATCCCAAACTGGAATATGTGGATTTGTTTTTACAGGGCACTTATCTGCAGATTCCTCCTTGTATTTTCTCTGTACCTGCTCTCTGTCGCTTTTAGTGGCATTTCAGTTTCACCAGAGCACTCTAAAGTCATTTGCAACGAATATTGCACACTCCAGGTTTTCTGCCTTGTGGGACTGGATCTTTGGCTTGTTGACATTTTGTTGACCCAGTGGAATTATGCCCCGAGCCATTACATAACTGTGCTTCAAGACAAAGGTCTACACTTTTTATTATTACTTACTAAATATGCACTTACTCGAGCATTAATGCTTTACACTGAGATAAGCACAACTGGACTGCAGTACGTTTTATGCGATTATGAAACATTTACCATGTCCATTAGTTCAGCAAGCATATATCTGAATAAGAAAATAGAAAGCACACTGGTTAAATATTTTGGAAACAAAGATATCTTATCGTAGTGGCAGATGGGTGAAGCCCTTTTTTTTACACTGATAGTGTGACAGTGGTAACATTAATTTTTTGTTACTTTGCTTCTTTCTGAAACAACTGATCAATGTAATGATCATATTTTGTCAAGTCCCCGTCGCTGGCAATGTTATCGCTTCATCAAAAAAGCACTTTGTCACATAGAGGAGGGTAAAAATCTGGAACGTACTCCTCCAAAATCCATGGAAAGTTGGTCAATACATTTTGGTTGAGTAAGGGATGTGGAGAAAGATGGGTATATGGAATTGAGGTGCAGATTGGCTGTGATCTAACCCAATGAGCAGCAGGCTTGAGGAGTTGAATGGCATAATCTTGTTCTGAGGTTCACCCAGTCCACACCAGGAATGGAGTGCCTATTTTAATATTAACATTGCTTTCTGTTGTCTTTTTTTAACCCTCTCCTTTTCTTGTTTATCTCTCTCTATCGCAGATCAAAGATGATAAATTACTGACTGCAATTGATGCACCTTGAGAAACCAACACTGAAGCCACAATCAATATCAGTGCCAGGAGAGTGCAAGGACGTGCACATCACAGGCTCAGTCCAATGTGCCTTTTAACAGTGTTGAGCATCCGGTGCAGAAAGTATAAACAGGAGCCAAAGCGAGCAGTGGGTTGCTTTACAAAACACTCAGAGATGGGATTCTATCAGATGCTGAGTAATTGGGCAATTACCATCCCACTGCTTCCAAAATAAGTTTAAACGCAAAAGTTTTCCTCCTCTTTCTTTACAAAGTTGTTTTACTGTTGCTCAATAGTCCCCTCTTTATTGTGTCATGGGATTGGGGGTGGCTGGCTGTATTGCATCCCACGTCCAATGCGTCTTCGTAACTGGTCATTAAAGGCAATCCCTCTTGACTCTTCCTTCAATAAGTCGACACCAAAATGCTGATCAATCTTCTTTCTGTCTGAATACCAACTGATCCACTATGCTTTATTGAGTATTTGCTGTTTGATTCTAACGCTTACAGTTTTTCTTCTGTTTATTTTGACTCTCTGTGCAATCTGCTTTTGAAGAAAAACCTCACCTCCAGTTTGTGTTATGCCAGGGCTGCAATCAAAAACTACCCTGCTGGGGAATAAGTATATTACATTTCTGTCTTTTATGAGCCACAAAAGGTTAATATGCAGGCACACTATGTAATTAGGAAAGCTAATAGTATGTTATTGTTTATTGTGAGGGAATTGAATACAAAAGTAGGAGGTTATGCTTCAGTTATACAGGGCATATTAAGACCTGGAGTACTGTGTACAGTATTGGTCAACTTATTGAAGGAAGGATGTAAATGCATTGGAAGCAGTTCAGAAAAGATTTAACAGACTAATACCTGGAATGGGCGGGTTGCCTTACGAGGAAAGGTTGGACAGGCTAGGCTTGTATCCACTGGAGTTTAGAAGAGTAAGCGACGACTTGACTCAAAGATAGACGGTCCTGAGGTATCTTGACAGGGTCGATGTAGAGAGGATGTTTCCTCTTATGGGAGAATCTAGAACTAGGGGTCGCTGTTTAAAAATCAGGGGTCGCCCATTTAAAACCGCGATGAGGTGAAATGTTTTCACTCAGAGGGTTGTGGTCCTGAGAAGGCGGGGGAAGCAGACTTTTTGAATATTTTTAAGGCAGAAGTAAATAGATTCTTGGTAAGTAAGGGGATGATAGGTTATTGGGAATAGGTGGAGTGCAGATTTGAGGTTTCTATCTGACCAGCCACGATCTTATTGAATGGCGGAGCAGGATCAAGGGACTGAATGGCTAATTCCTGTTCCTTGTTAGGATGTTTGTATGTCTTAACTCTCCATGGTACACCAGGTCCATATTTCCTCTGCCTTTGATTTTTGCATAATTTTCAGTTTAGTAGAGGGTTATAAACCAATTCCAGTTTAAAGAACTGGCAGACTTGTCAGTTTCATGATGAGGGACTGAAGCTTAGCTCTGTCTATATACGTGTTGCAGCTGTTTACATTTTTCACTCACTCCTGAAAGGATTTCAGTGGGGGAGAACGGCATTTGATGTTTAGTTTCATAAAGACTGTCTGAAAATCCTCCCCTCTGATCTTAATATAATCTTTCATAAATTAATGTTTTTTTTCCAACTTACAGCCAACATTAACTTAAGGCCTTCTTTCCCTGGCCTCTTGATGGTTCCCACGAGAATGGGTGAGTCTAATATTCCAGACATAGATCAGCTCTAGCTGAGAGCGGCTCTGTCCTCCACCCACCCTTCCACCCAATCACTAAAGGAATGTCTGCGTTACAGTTTGAGTGAGAACGTTGTGCCTCCTTGTTTTGTATTCGAGAAAGAGTGAGTTCTCCACAAGCACCTGTTCGGTAGGCTATCTGCTTCTGCACTGATAACGGAAGGCAAGTGGAGATGTTTAACTTGGAGTTTCATGAACCATGACGATTCCGGACATTGAACATAGTAAAGCCCAATGTTCGACTGAACTCACTGGGGGCAGATCTCTGGGGCGTCATTCTCCGACCCCCCGCCGGGTCGGAGAATGGCCGTTGGCCGCCGTGAATCCCGCCCCCGCCGAAGTCTCTGGTACCGGAAATTGGGCGGGGTCGGGAATCAGGCCGCGCCGGTTGGCGGGAACCCCCGCTCAATTCTCCGGCCCGGATGGGCCAAAGTCCCGCCCAGAAATTGCCTGTCCCGCCGGAGTAAATCAAAGCTGGTATTTACCGGCGGGACCAGGCGGCGTGGGCGGGCTCCGGGGTCCTGGGGGGGGGCGCGGGGCGATCTGATCCCGTGGGGGTGCCCCCACGGTGGCCTGGCCCGCGATCGGGGCCCACCGATCCACGGGCGGGCCTGTGCCGTGGGGGCACTCTTTCCCTTCCGCCTCCGCCACGGCCTCCACCATGGTGGAGGCGGAAGGGACTCTCCCCACTGTGCATGCGCGGGAAACTGTCGACGGCCGCTGACGCTCCCGCGCATGCGCCGCATTTCCGCGCCAGCTGGCGGGGCACCAAATGCCATTTCCGCCAGCTGGCGGGGCAACAAACGCCATTTCCGCCAGCTGGCGGGGCGGAAATCCCTCCGGCGCCGGCCTAGCCCCTCAATGTTGGGGCTCGGCCCCCAAAGATGCGGGGCGCGATGCCCGTCTGATTGGCGCCGTTTTTGGCGCCAGTCGGCGGACATCGCGCCGTTGGGGGAGAATTTCGCCCCTGTTCTCCGAGCCGTGTGCTTCGCAGTGGTGGGAAGTGGTGTGCCGTTTGCTGACGCGGGATTTCTGCTCCTGTCGCTGACAATGGGAATTCCTATTAAAGCCACCCCACATTGCTGGGAGACCCATGAACAGGGGTGCACTGCCGGCAGGACCAGAGAATCCTGCCGCCAGTGAACGGCTGGAGAATTCTTGCCACTCCCTTTGAGTGCAGACAAAATGCCAATAATGCACCAATACGTTATGCTATGATCCTTTGAGAGGCAGATTACTTTTGAAAATAAGTGACTTTCCCAGTGAACGATGCAAAAAAATAGCATTGTAAGAATTCACGTTTTAAGATTTTTACTGTCATAAACAAAGTCAACATCGATTAAATATTACTTAATAGACTACTGATGCACTAAATTACAGAAAAGGTATTCTCCAATAAGTGCTCAACACAACTGAAAAACACATCCAAGTTTATACATTACACCGCACTCACAGCAGAAATGTCATTTTGTGTTTAATGTCCCAAGCTACTTCATCTTTAACATGGGGCTTGATTCTCCACTGTCAGGATTCTCCGTTGCGCCGGCAGTCCACCCACTCCCGAGGATTTCCCACCAGTGTGGGGCTGCCCACAATGGGAAATCACCAGAAATCTGTTGGCGTAGGATGGAGAATCCCACCCATGGGGCGAGATTCTCCGACCCCCCACCGGGTCGGAGAATCGCCGTGGGCCGTCGTGAATTCCGCCCCGGCCGCCCGCTGAATTCTCCGAAGTGAGAAAAGTCGGCGGGGCGTCAATCGCGCTGCACGCCTCGGAGAATGGCAAGGGTGGGCGCGAGGCAATGGATTTCGGGGTTGCCGATATTCTCCCGTCCGGATGGGCCGAAGTCCCATGGTCACGTCGGCGTAAATCAAAACACCTTTCAATCGGCGTCAACCAGTGCTCAAGGTTGACACTGACCAGCGTGGAGGTGGGTGACGGCCTGGCGGACTGGCCGCTGGAGAGGTGATGGCGTGGCCGCAGTCTGTATGTGTGGGGGAGAGGTGTGTGTAGGGTTATGTGTGTGTGTGTGCAGCGGGGGTGGGGGGGTCCGTGCCGGGGAGGCAGACGGGGAGGTGCGTGCCGGGGAGGGGGATGTGGGGGAGGGGGTCCGTGCCGGGAAAGGGGACGGGGAGGTGTGTGCCAGGGAGGGGGACGGGGACAGGTCCGTGCCGGCGAGGTGGCCGGGGGTTCCGTGCCGGGGAGGGGGACGGGGAGGTGCGTGCCGGGGAGGTGGCCGGGGGGGGGTCCGTGCCGGGGAGAGGGACGGGGAGGTGCGTGCCGGGGAGGTGGCCGGGGGGGGGGGGCGTGCCGGGGAGGGGGACGGGGAGGTGTGTGCAGTGGAGGGGGATGGGGGACGGGGGTCCGTGCTGGGGAGAGGGACGGGGAGGGGGGGTGTCCGTGCCGGGGAGGGGGACGGGGAGGTGCGTGCCGGGGAGGGGGACAGGGAGGTGCATGCCGGGGACGGGGGGATGCGAGGGCAAGTGAGTTGGTCCACCTGGCCAGTTGCCAGCCTCCAACAGTCGGACCCATGCGGTCCATGCCACCTGGCTGGGGGGAGGAGGGGGTATGGGCAATGATGACATGTCGTCGTGGCGGGGAGGGGGACGGGGAGGTGTGTGCCAGGGAGGGGGATGTGGGGGAGGGGGTACGTGCCAGGGAGGGGGACAGGGGGCTCCGTGCCAGGGAGGTGGCCCGGGGGGGGGGTCCGTGCCGGGAAGGGGGACGGGGAGGTGTGTGCCGGAGAGGGGGACGGGGGCGGGTCTGTGCCGGGGAGGTGGCCGGGGGGGGGCGGGGTCCGTGCCGGGGAGGTGCATGCCGGGGAGGTGGTCGGGGGGGGGGGGAGGTTCCGTGCCGGGGAGAGGGACGGGGAGGTGCGTGCCGGGGAGCAGGACGGGGGGCCGTGCCAGGGAGGGGGATGGGGGGGGGGGGGGGTCCGTGCCGGGGAAGGGGACAGGGGGGGATGGTGCCGGGAATGGGGACGGGGAGGTGCGTGCCGGGCAGGGGGACGGGGAGCTGCGTGCCGGGGAGGGGGGCGGGGGGGAGGTCCGTGGCGGGGAAGGGGACGGGGAGGATTCAAGGGCAAGTGAGTTGGTCCACCTGGCCAGGTGCCAGCCTCCAACAGTCGGACCCATGCGGTCCATGCCACCTGGCTGGGGGGAGGAGGGGGTATGGGCAATGATGACATGTCGTCGTCCCCCCCCCCCCCCACACCCACAGGCCGTCATGTTTTCCGGTCAGCCAGCGATGTTGGCCGCCGTGGCGATAGCCGCTAATGTCCATGTTGCCCTGGATGAGGAGGAGGAGGAGGAGGAGCGTGCCAGAGAGGCGGCGCAGGCTGCCGCAGAGGGGCAGGCGGCGGCCGACCAAGCTGGAGGGACACCCGCCCGACAGGACGAGGAGGGGGAGGAGGACATCGTGGCCCCACGGCAACGGAGGCACCCGAGGATGCCCCGTATGTACCGGCCCCGGCTGTCGTACCAGGACCTCACCCACCGGGAATGCAGGAGGAGACTCCGGATGAGGCGGGAAACCGTGGCACACATCTGCCACCTGCTGGCACACCTGTCACCGCGTGGCACTGGCGGGGGACACCCTCTCCCCGTGTCCGCCAAGGTTACAGTGGCCCTGAACTTTTATGCAACGGGGTCATTCCAGGCACCGAGTGGGGACCTGTCCGGCATATCGCAGACATCGGTGCATCGGTGCATCCGGGCAGGGACAGATGCCCTATATGCCATTGCGCACCCCTACATCCGCTTCCCTGTGGACCGGGCCAGCCAAGATGCCCGGTCTGTGGGCTTCTCTGCCGTGGCCGGGTTCCCCATGGACCAGGGCGCGATTGATGGGATGCACGTCGCCGTGCGGCCACCTGCAGATAACAGGGCCGTGTTCACCAATAGGAAGGGGACCTATTCGATGAACGTACAGGTGGTCTGCGACCACCGCATGATGATCCTGCACGTCTGCGCCCGTTACCCGGGCAGTGTACACGACTCATACGTGTTGTCGCGGTCATACATCCCCGGCATGTACGAGGGACGCCATCCTCGGCTGAGGGGCTGGTTGCTGGGCGACAGGGGCTACCCATTGCGATCGTGGCTGATGACGGCTATACGGTGGTCACGCAATGAGGCGGAGAACTGCTACAATGATGCCCATGTAGCGACAAGGGGAGTGATAGAGAGGTGCTTTGGCGTGCTGAAGATGCGTTTCAGGTGCCTGGACCTCTCTGGGGGCGCCCTCCAGTATCGGTCAGATAGGGTCGGCCGCATCATTGTGGTGTGCTGCCTCCTGCACAATATAGCCCAGCAGAGGGGTGATGTGCTGCAGGCAGAGGACGACGGAGTGGAGACGCTGCAGGAAGAGGCGCAGTCCTCCCCAGATGAGGGGGATGGGGGCAATGATCAGGTCAGATGGGCTAGACATGGGCGGGTGGCTGTCCACCGTTACCGGCTGGGCCAGGGGGCATGGGACAGGCTGATAGACGCCCGCTTCACTGACTAGATGGGCGTGGGAATCGGGTAGTATGGCCACAGACGGCACACCATGGCAAAACCCAACCACCCACACCCCCCACCCAGGGGCAGCACGGTAGCATTGTGGATAGCACAATTGCTTCACAGCTCCAGGATCCCAGGTTCGATTCCGGCTTGGATCACTGTCTGTGCGGAGTCTGCACATCCTCCCCGTGTGTGCGTGGGTTTCCTCCGGGTGCTCCGGTTTCCTCCCACAGTCCAAAGATGTGCAGATTAGGTGGATTGGCCAGGCTAAATTGCCCTTAGTGTCCAAAATTGCCCATAGTGTTGGGTGGGGTTGCTGGGTTATGGGGATAGGGTGGAGGTGTGGACCTTGGGTAGGTTGCTCTTTCCAAGAGCTGGTGCAGACTCGATGGGCCGAATGGCCTCCTTCTGCACAGTAAATTCTATGAAATCTATGAAATCCACCCGCCCAGCACCCTCACCCCCCTCCCCAACCCCACCCACCCCACCCGCATGCACACCACCCCCCCATTGCCAATCCACCTGCGGCACAACGGGCCGGGCTCACACAGTTGCCGGTGGACGCGTGTCTATTGTAGGCCATGGAGGATGATGACAACCCGCTCTGCGATGAGCTCCTGGCTCCACATCGTTGGACGATGTCTGACCCATGGCCACAGTACCACCATCCACCCGGATCATCCCTGCATGCGGCTGTGACACTGCAGCGCACGTCCCGTCCTCTGCCCGGGGGGATGTTGATGCCCCAGGGGGGAGGGGGCAGACTCACCTGGGGCTGAGGTAAGACCACCCCTCACACACACACTTGCGCTCAACGTACATGACACCCCCGCACGCTTTGGACAGAGCATAAAGGCAGCTTCTGTAGGTGTAACATTGACTTTAATAAAGAAAGGAGTTCATGCACGTGCCCTAGCCCCTAAAACTCATCTGTGCCCTGCACCCGTGCCAACTTACTCAGTGTCTAATTGTTTGGCCTTACGGGCCCTTTGACTACGCCTAGGTGGTTCCCCAGATGGTACAGCAGAACTGGAGGTGGACTCCTGCGATTCCTGCTCTCTGACATGGGATCCCTTTGGCGGCCGTTTCCTGGGGCGTCCTGGCCTAGATGGGCCAGGCTGCGGCCCGGGCGACTGGGATGGCGAGCTGCCAGCCTGTCCTGCCCGTTGCCCACCCGATGCACCTGGGACAGAAGGGGGGAGCCCGAGGTGTTGAGGTGTTCCGGGACCTCCCCTATAATGGGTCCCGGAACGGGCCCCAGCACCTCCTCCTCCCTCGGGGTGCCCGATGGCCCCCAGGCCTCTACATGGGTGGGGGATGCGAATGGACTGGCCAGCCGACACCCCCCCGACATCTGGCGCTGCCAGTCCTGGAGGCCCGTGCTGGTATCGACAGGGGTCTGCAGGTTTGCAGCCATGGATCTCAGGGGGTTGGCAATCCCTGTCTGTGACTGTGCGATGCCGGCTCGCACATGGGCAATGGCGCTGATGCCCTCAGCGATGGCCTGCTGAGACTGGGCCATGGCCTGCAGAGACTGGGCCATGGACTGCTGAGACTGGGCCATGGTCTGCAGAGACTGGGCTATGGACTGCAGAGACTGGGCCATGGCCTGCTGAGACTGGACCATGGCCTGCTGAGACTGGGCTATGGCGTTGAGCGCCTCTGCCATCTGCCGCTGGCGCTGGCTCATGGCCTCCTGTGAGAGGGAAGCCATGTCCTGGGCCACAGACGCCGCCTGCACGGAAAGCCCCAGGCCTCGCAAACCGCTCCCCATGTCTGTCACCGTTGTACCCATTGCCTCCACCGCAGACGCCACTCGTGCGGTGTCGGCCTGGGTGGCACGCATGACCGGCACCACTGCCAGCTCCTGGACACGGGTGGACTCCTCCACCTGCGACTGCAGCCGCCGCAAGCCGCCCGTCACCCTCTTCGCTCGTCTCCGGGTCGGTGGTTGCATCGGACCTATGGGTGGGTGTGGAAACTCCAGGAACCCGGGATCCATCTGGGCGGCAGATGTTTGCATGCGCCGGGCTGCCCTCTGACCGCCCGGCCCCTCTGCTGCTCCTACCTCCACCTGCTGTACCGGGACGGCTGTGCTGTGCGCACCAGTGAGTGTACCAGACGCCTCATCACTAAAGTGCCCAACCGAGGTGAGCGTCTCTGCGATGGTGGAGGGTGTTGGTGACAGCAGTGGCGTTGTGTCGTGCGCATCGTCCCACTCTGAGTCCATGGCACTTTGGGGTGGGGGTTCGTCTCCACCCATCCAATCTGTGTCACTGTCCTGTATTTCAGTTTCCTGGGTAGGGGTGTCCTAGGTAGGAGTGTCCTGGGTAGGGGTGTCCTAGGTAGGAGTGTCCTGGGTAGTGGTGTCCTGGGTAGGGATGTCCTGGGTAGTGGTGTCCTGGGTAGTGGTTTCGTGGCTCAGCTGTGACGGGGGCCTGTGGCTGCCCCGATTGTCGCTGGGTGGCACACGCCTGCGTCGCCGCACCCGCATGAGACGGGGATGCAGTCTCCCTGTTGCTCCAGGTCTCTCCGTCTCCCGTGGTCTCCGAGGGGCATCGTGCGGGCATCGCATGCCAGAGGGTCCGGGTCTCTCCATCTCCAGTGGACTCCGAGGGGCATCGTGTGGGGGTCGCATGCCAGAGCGTCCGAGTCTCTCCATCTCCCGTGGTCTCTGAGAGGCATCGTGCGGGCGTCGCATGCCAGAGGGTCTGGGTCTCTCCGTCTCCCGTGGTCTCCGAGGGGCATCATGCGGGCGGTCTGCATCTGCGGGGATGGGTGCCTCGACGTTTGCTCCTGCGATACACAATGAAGCATGCATGGTTAGACACGCAGGCAGTGATCAGGCGATATGGGGGAGGGGGGATATGGGAGAGGGGGGATATGGGGGAGGGGGGATATGGGGACGGGCTGTCGGTGGCTCACTTGCTGGTGGGCCCCCGACCTCTGCATCAGCAACCTCCCGGTCCTCAGGTCCGCCAGCCAGTTCCAGGGCTCTTTCCTCATGTTCGGTCAGTGGCCTCTCATCAGCGGGGCCTCCTCCAGTCCTCACATGCTCCCTGGTGTCGTGTGCGCGCTTCTCCTGTGGGGGGTGGTGGCAGGGGTAAAGGGCAACAGTGTTAGACAGGTATATGAATGCACGCCATCGGTTGCGCGTGTATTGTAAAGGTTAAGGTTGGGTCTGGATTCACTTGGGGATATGGGGGAGGGGGGATATGGGGGAGGGGGGATATGGGGGAGGGGAGATATGGGGAGGGGGATGTGGGGGATATGGGGGATATGGGGAGGGGGGATATGGGGAGGGGGGATATGGGGAGGGGGTATATGGGGGAGGGGGGATATGGGGAGGGAGATATGGGGGATATGGAGGAGGGGGCATATGGGGGAGGGGGGATATGGGGAGGGTGGATATGGGGAGGGGGAGGGGGGATCTGGGGGATATGAGGGAGGGGGGATATGAGGGATATGGGGGAGGGGGTATATGGGGCAGGGGGGATATGGGGTGGGGGATATGGGGGAGGGGGGATATGGGGAGGGGGATATGGGGGAGGGGGGATATGGGGGAGGGGGATATGGGGGAGGGGGATATGGGGGAGGGGGGATATGGGAGGGAGGATATGGTGGATATGGATATCGGGCAGGGGGGGTGCTCACCCTGACTGCCCTGACGAGGTCGTTCACCTTGTGGCACTGGGTGCCTGGCCGTGGTGTCAGGGCCACAGCGCTGACGGCCTCTGCTACCTCCCTCCACAGGCGGCGGCTGTGGCGTGGGGCAACTCTGCGGCCGTGCCCGGGATACAGGGCCTCCCTCCTCTGCTCCACTGCATCCAGGAGCGCCTCCACATCCCGTGACTGGAACCTCGGGGCTGAGCGGCGGGCGGCCATCCGGTCGGGTGTTCTGGTCGGGTGGGGGGAGCAGCGCGTCTTATGAGCTGTCATGCCGTGCGGCGTGCATGAACCACGTCAGCCAGCGCGGACAGCGTCACGTCACTGCTAGCCCATTCTGGGCCGGAGACTTTGCGACGTTCGGGGCGGTGCGATGCAGGTGGGGTTTGCGCCGTTTTGGGCACCGGTCGGCGGAAATCGCGCCGATATCGGAGAATCCCGCCCATGATCTCTTCTCCTTGCCCACCAGCATGAATTTTCTACTTCCCTTTTAAAAAACCATCCCTTCATCCAAACCCCTGAGCGTAATTGAATGAACTTCCAGTACCAGAGCACCCTCTGGTATCTGCTTGGTCTTTTATTCTCCACAAGCTTTGTGACTTCAAATACGGGATCCATCCTCACCAACGCACTGCTTGGTGGTTAACCCAAAAACAGTCATTTACCTCTGACTGACAAAACAGCATCCACCCTGGGTCTTCCTCCCCAAATCCCTCTGACTAACTGACTTTGAGAATCGCCAAGCTTTTACACAGGGAAGACTAGTTGTCTACTCTTTTGTGTTCCGGTATTAAAACTTGTCCCTTACTTTCAATATGTTTTGATAAACAGGAGATCACGTGGGTTTGTCTCCAGGCAGATTTAGTATGAGGTCACAAGGGCTTGTCGCCACACTGATTTAGCAAGGGCTCACATGCACTTCTCCAAACTACTGCACATGACATTCAATTAAAGGAGACAGTTTAAAACGTAACCATCTTATAAAGTCCAGCATTTGTAACATTAACCTAAAATTGGCTGGGATGTTCCACACCTAATCACGAAGGACTTGTCTGGTGGCGAGATCAGAGAATCTTGTGAGAAGAACTTCGGTGCATATCCCAGCGATGTGGATGCAGGAAGCAATTTTGTCCCCTCCTCCGCCCACCTTCCCCCCCCAACACCCCCCCCCCCCCCCACCCCCAACCCCGTTAATGGTGGGCTGTGTTTCCCATTGTCAAATGTCAGAAACATAAATTTTATACATTTGCATTTCATAATTGTGGCCATACGTCGGAATCACCACCCCACATCAAGTTTAAAGCTCACGTCGGTATGATTTACAATTGCCTTTAAAAAGCATGCACTTGGCAAACTGAACTTCGAGCGGAATTCAGAGGTGAGCACACACAACTTTGTGCCGCACTCATGAATATCCAAATGCAAGGAAGCAGTTCTGTGGATTCGGAGGGGTCAACAAGTCTCCACACTGGCTTCCTCATGTAGTCCTGGGGCAAGGGTAACAATGCGAGGAAGAAGGCACCTCGGGGCATGTGCAAAAGCGTGGGAAGAAGGTAATCTCGGGGCAAGAGCAGCAGTGCAAATGGGGGGAGTGAGGGTCATGACAGCACTGACTGAAGTTTGAACACAAACACATAAACACACACCGGCTGGTGCTAGGGGGTGGGGAGGATGTAAAAGGCCTGGTAAATGATAAAACATGTCAAAGATGTGGGGCTGGATTCTCCGTTATTGGGACTATGTCCCCACGCCGGCGTCAAAACTGTGGAGTTTCAGGCCAGAAAAGCTGGCGTGAAAGGGCCACAAATTCCTCGCCCTGCAGGGGGCGAGCAGGGACCCTGCGTAGATCTCGCAGCTTTTGCTGCAGATACGGGCCCCAGACTTCCGGGTCAGAGGCCGCACATGCGCACACAGCTGTGCTGTCCTCCATGGCGGACTCGGACCATGGAGCTGGCCAATCAGCCGCGTGCGCGCGACCCCCAATGCCCGCACAAACATTTCCCGTCCATCTATAAGGCCCCCCCTGCCTCCCAATCGGCCCGCTTCCGACCAGGACGGCCGGGAACTGAGTCCGCAGCTGCCACGCGAGTATCCCGACCAGCTGGAGCACATTAGATCCACGCCGTCGGGACTTTGGCTGGGGGCGGAGAATGGTGGAGCAGGCCTCTGGCAATGGCCCCAGTAGGTCCTCGGTGGCGTGGCGTACTCTCCGTGTACATCGTGTTTTGGAACCCGCAGAATCGGGAACCACCGCTGGTCCTGATTCCTTGCTGGAAAATAGAGTCTCCGCCCCCGCGCCGGCAGCAATTTCGGCTTCGGGGTGTGGAGAATCCAGACTGAGCCCTCTTCCGCAGCTCAGTGTGTTTACCTGGCGCCTAATTGACATGGTTGGAGTTGGAATCGTCAAGCAACTGTGGTCACTCAAGGCACTGATTCCTGAGACTGCCAATGATTGCTCCTCAACTGCTAATCCCTCATGCTGCTGGGTGGGAGTATGTTGAACCATCGTGTGCACTAAGCACTGGGCATCCATGTGGTGGCCTGGACTCTTCTGAATGTGGTAAAGGGCATCTCAAGGCAGCTGCAGGCGATGTCTTGACCAAGAGTGGTCTTTAGGAGAAAATAGTTGACCTTTGCATCTATTTCTTTGATACTGTAGTGAGGAGGCCATTAGAAATATGGAGCCTGGGGCAGCACGGTGGCCTAGTGGTTAGCATGGTTGCCTCACGGCGCTGAGGTCCCAGGCTTGATCGCGGCTCTGGGTCACTGTCCATGTGGAGTTTGCACATTCTCCCCGTGTCTGCATGGGTTTCGCCCCCACAACCCAAAGATGTGCAGGTTAGGTGGATTGGCCACGCTAAACTGCCCCTTAATTGGAAAAAATAATTGGGTACTTTGAATTAAAAAAAAAAAAATATGGAGCCTGGTGATCTCACTATCTGTCTCAATTCTTATAGGCTTGAGAGAAGAAGGAGAAGACCATGCTGGAGGTACTGGATTGCCAAAGGGAGGAGCAGAGCCCTGAATACCAAGGGGCACCAAGGCCTCTCCTGCACGCAGAGGATGAAGCCCACAGAACTGTTGTTAGTAGATCCAGAGTCACTAGATCCAGAGTCTGCTGAATGCACCTGTGCTACCTGCTAATGAGTGAGAATCAATATCGCCGATGCTTATGCATATCAAGGGAACTGGTCATGTGCGTATGCCACCTTCGGCAGGATTTGGCACCAAAGAGACTCAGTGGGCATTCACTGCCAGTTGCAGGAAAGTAACTGCTGTGCTTAATTTCTACAGCAGCAGATTTTTCCAATGGTCTAATCCTCTTTGAAGGATCTCACAAGCCTCCATCCACAAATGTATGCAGGAGGGCGTTCATTTTGCCAAGGCCCATAACATTGTCAAAGAGCTTAAACAAGCCCGGAAGCAAGGGTGCTGGGGTTTGCTAAGATTTCCAGATTTCATCGACTGCACCTGTGGACTCTTAAATCTCCCTGGCAACAAGCAGTACAATTTTTGAACTGCAAAGGCTTCTCCTCACAATGTTTAGCTGGCCTGCGACCATAACAAACATGTGTGTGCAAGATGCTCCAGAATCATCCATGACTCGTACTTCTTCAGCAGGATCCCTGACCACACAGGATACAGCAATGGCTCTTTGGGGACAAGGGCTACCTGCAAAGGATGAATGCCTGTGCGATAGTTACAGACTCCTGCTGAAAGAAGTTACAACGAGGCTCATGCCAGTACTTGCAGTTTGGTTGAGCACACAACTGACATCCTAAAAATGAAGTTCTGTGTCTGACAGGACTGGTGGAGCACTCCAGCACACTCCCCAGAGGGTACGGGAATCACGGTGCCTTGCTAAACACAACCTGGCAATGCAAAGGGAGTAGAACCTGGATGGTGAGGAGACACGGCAGCTGCATGTCTCCTCCAATGAGGAGGAAGTTGAAGAGGATGAAGGTACTGTGGTCCTGGGAGGTTAGGGTGCAGGTGATTAAGCCCATTGCATGGCCAGATGAGGCAGAAGTGCTCGTGACACCTTCATAGCCACAAGATTCCAGGAAGGTGATGGCAAGATGCAGGGAGGACATTCCTGAGATATTGCATCTGGGAACATCAGACACCTGCCTGGCTGAGGGCAGCACACAAGCGCTCTGTGATGAGGTTCATATCATGGAGACGCTGCTGAGATACTGCGGACACACAGACTTTAACAGCACTTCATCCTTTGTCAGGTTTCATCACCTGTTCCACTCAGCACCACACCTTCACCTGTCACAAATGCTGGTGTAATGGCGGTACCAATCGTGCCTCTTAAGGTGATGAGAGCACACAGAGACTATCACGGAACACAATAAACCTTCATTATGAGATTCTTGCAGCAAAAGCAATCCACATCAAGGTGCAGACATCATTGACCTGCAGAGTGACTTTTAAGCTGGACTCAGAGGTTTACACTCTGCACGAGAGAGAGGCCCTGGCCTGTGACACTTAACTTAATTTTGTGATGGAAGCAAGGATTCACATCTGACCAACCATGACCATTGTTCATCATAACAAGGAGACATCCTTGGGAGCATATTCACAATGGTCAACATTAAGTACAAGTGATTAGCACCCATGCCCACAATGTGCTGTTATATCTTCTTGACCTCTCTAATCCTGTTGTTATGTCTTGCGGCTCCCTTGGCATCCAGAACGGACGTGGCCTGCTGACTGCTACACCCTGTTGTCTGTAATGACCTTGGCAGACATCCTTTGCAGTGCCAAGACCTGGAGGACCTGGTCTGCTCTTGGGGTGCTGCTGTGTGGCCGTGCCATCCTCCTCGATCTGCAGAGCTGGAGCTGCAGGGGTCACAGGAAGAGGGGATTCAGAGGCATGGATCACTTCGAGAGTGATCTGGGTAGATGGCCATCATACTTTGCAATCTGGCGAGTTCAACGGACATCTCTTCCTGATGCTTCTGAGTTTGTCTTTGCAGCTTTAACAACTGAGGCACCATCAAGTCCAGAGGTCCCTCATCTGACTCGGATTCAATAGCTTCCAGTCCGCCGGCAATCCGCCGAGTACAACACCGTGGGATGCCCTTGCCTTGACCTGTGGATCAGACAGTGCAGTGTGCTCACCAGATTGTGACCCCCAAGGCTGCTCTAGAACTAGGTTGCACTGACGTGTGTGTCTCTGTGCTGGTGGAGGGTGTGAGCGAGCGCTGTGATAGAACATAGAACATAGAAATTACAGCACAGAACAGGCCCTTCGGCCCACGATGTTGTGCCAAACCTTTGTCCTAGACTAATCATAGATTATCATAGAATTTACAGTGCAGAAGGAGGCCATCCAGCCCGTCGAGTCTGCACCGGCCCCCGGAAAGAGCACCCTACCCAAGGTCAACATCTCCACCCTATCCCCACAACCCAGTAACCCCACCCAACACTAAGGACAATTTTGGATACTCAGGGCAATTTATCATGGCCAATCCACCTAACTTGCACATCATTGTGGGAGGAAACCAGAGCACTCGAAGGAAACCCACGCACACATGGGGAGGACGTGCAGACGCCACACAGACAGTGACCCAAGCCTGAATCGAACCTGGGACCCTGGAGCTGTGAAGCAATTGTGCTATCCACAATGCTACCGTGCTGCCCTTAAGAACAAATTAATCTACACTATATCATTCTACCGTGATCCATGTACCTATCCAATAGCTGCTTTAAGGTACCTAATGTTTCCGACTCAACTACTTCCACAGGCAGTGCATTCCATGCCCCCACTACTCTCTGGGTAAAGAACCTATCTCTGACATCTCCCCTATATCTTCCACCATTCACCTTAAATTTATGTCCCCTTGTAATGGTTTGTTCCACCCGGGGGAAAAGTCTCTGACTCTCTACTCTATCTATTCCCCTGATCATCTTATAAATCTCTATCAAGTCGCCCCTCATCCTTCTCCGTTCTAATGAGAAAAGGCCTAGCACCCTCAACCTTTCCTCGTAAGACCTACTCTCCATTCCAGGCAACATCCTGGTAAATCTCCTTTGCACCTTTTCCAAAGCTTCCACATCCTTCCTAAAATGAGGCGACCAGAACTGTGCACAGTACTCCAAATGTGGCCTTACCAAGGTTTTGTACAGCTGCATCATCACCTCACGGCTCTTAAATTCAGTCCCTCTGTTCATGAACGCTAGCACACCATAGGCCTTCTTCACAGCTCTATCCACTTGAGTGGCAACTTTCAAAGATGTATGAACATAGACCCCAAGATCTCTCTGCTCCTCCACATTGCCAAGAACCCTACCGTTAACCCTGTATTCCACATTCATATTTGTCCTTCCTAAATGGACAACCTCACACTTTTCAGGGTTAAACTCCATCTGCCACTTCTCAGCCCAGCTCTGCATCATATCTATGTCTCTTTGCAGCCGACAACAGCCCTCCTCACTATCCACAACTCCACCAATCTTCGTATCATCTGCAAATTTACTGACCCACCCTTCAACTCCCTCATCCAAGTCATTAATGAAAATCACAAACAGCAGAGGACCCAGAACTGATCCCTGCGGTACGCCACTGGTAACTGGGATCCAGGCTGAATATTTGCCATCCACCACCACTCTCTGACTTCTATCGGTTAGTCAGTTCATTATCCAATTGGCCAAATTTCCCACTATCCCATGCCTCCTTTCTGCATAAGCCTACAATGGGGAACCTTATCAAATGCCTTACTAAAATCCATGTACACTACATCCACTGCTTTACCTTCATCCACATGTTTGGTCACCTCCTCAAAGAATTCAATAAGACTTGTAAGGCAAGGCCTACCCCTCACAAATCCGTGCTGACTATCCCTAATCAAGCAGTGTCTTTCCAGATGCTCAGAAATCCTATCCCTCAGTACCCTTTCCATTACTTTGCCTACCACCGAAGTAAGACTAACTGGCCTGTAATTCCCAGGGTTATCCCTATTCCCTTTTTTGAACAGGGGCACGACATTCGCCACTCTCCAATACCCTGGTACCACCCCCGTTGACAGTGAGGACGAAAAGATAATTGCCAACGGCTCTGCAATTTCATCTCTTGCTTCCCATGGAATCCTTGGATATATCCTGTCAGGCCCGGGGGACTTGTCTATCCTCAAGTTTTTCAAAATGCCCAACACATCTTCCTTCCTAACAAGTATTTCCTCGAGCTTACCAGTCTGTTTCACACTGTCCTCTCCAACAATATGGCCCCTCTCATTTGTAAATACTGAAGAAACGTATTTGTTCAAGACCTCTCCTATCTCTTCAGACTCAATACACAATCTCACGCTATTGTCCTTGATCGGACCTACCCTCGCTCTAGTCATTCTCATATTTCTCACATATGTGTAAAAAGCTTTGGGGTTTTCCTTGATCCTACTCGCCAAAGATTGTTCCTGCCCTCTCTTAGCTCTCCTAATCCATTTCTTCAGTTCCCTCCTGGATATCTTGTATCCCTCCAGCACCCTGTCTGAACCTTGTTTCCTCAGCCTTACATAAGTCTCCTTCTTCCTCTTAACAAGACATTCAACCTCTCTTGTCAACCTTGGTTCCCTCACTCGACCGTGGTGGGTCTTGAATTTCAGTGTGTTATGGGCAAGGCATTTTCAGAACCCCAAAATGTATCATGGAGTTCAACCAACCTCTCCCTTTAATGCTTTTCCTCGCACATGGCTTGTTCCCTAGGTGTGGGATTACAATTATGGACGCGTGGGTTTTTAAACACAAAACAATGTTTATTCCATGAACTCAACTTAACATCTTAACTAAACATTGGATCTCTTAGCACCCCTTTCTTCAAAGGTAAGTCCGAAAATATTACAATAGTAAATAATCCCTCAAAATGTTCCTTCAAACTTCCAAGAGACTTAACACCTTTAAACAGAATCACATCAGGTTAAAGGCTTTACTATTATAAGTTTAAATCACCCAAATGATCCAGAGATAGTCTTTCATGGCAGAGATTCAGCTCACTGCAAACACAGTCACTCCCCAAGCTCTTTTTCTCCAAACTGCTGCTCTCTGGAAACACCCAGACACACACAAGCTCTTTTTCAAACTGAAACTTAAAAACTGCAAACTGGCTGATCTAAAGCCCAACTCCACCCACTCTCTGACATCACTGTTTTCTTAAAGGTACATTACTTAAACATCCATGTCTTAAAGGTACTCTCGCATGACAAGTGTCTGTGTATTCCTCTTCTGCAGTGTTCTTGGAGCTGGAATTGAGGATTTGGCTCATGGATCCCCTTGGCTATTTCCTAGATGTTCCAGCGAAAACAAAGAGATAATTAATGCATGGCAGTGGTCTTCAGAACTGGGGACCTCACTCACAGCATGGTTGTCTGATAGATGTTCACTGTTGGATCCTCACCTGCTTGAGCTATGCTGACCTCATCATCAGCTCAGGAATGTTCCATATCATCGCTGGCCACCTGAATCGCTCTGTTTCAATGTCTGTGAGGACCTTGGTGTTGGGAGTTTTGTTTTTATAAATTTGGAGTTCCCAATTATCTTTTCCCAATTAAGGGGCAATTTAGCGTGGCCAGTTCACCTACCCTGCACATCTTTTTGGGTTGTGGGGGTGAGATCCACGCAGACCCGGGAAGTATGCGCAAACTCCACACGGACAATGACCCGGGGACGGGATCGAACCCGGGTCCTCGGCGCCGTGAGGTAGCAGTCCTAACCACTGTGCCACCGTGCTGCCCTTCTCAATTTTCAAATTATGCACCCTGGGGCCATCTATCCAGGTGACTCTCGTAGTGTCCTATGCCTCTGAATCCCCTCTTCCTGTGACCCCTGCAGCACACTTTATTGAAGAGGCTTTTGATGGTTTAGTAGAGGCGATAATCATTATTTCATATGGATGCCACTTAGTCCAAACCCAAAAATCCCAACTGATGTAACTCATTGGCTGAAGAATGCAATCACAGAATTGCAGAATTGTTACAATGCAGAAGAAGGCCAGTTTCTTAAATTTGTTTATGGAATGTCGCTGGTTAGGCCAGCATTCATTGCCCATCCCTAGTTGCCCTTCAGAAGGTGGTGGTGAGTTGCCTTCTTGAATCGCTGCAGTCCGTGAGGTGTAGGTACTCCCACAGTGCTGTTCGGGAGGGAATTCCAGGATTTTGGCCATCGTGTCTGCACCGGCTCTCCATACGAGCATCATGTCTGAGTACCATTCCGCTGCCTTTTCCCCTGCACATTGTTTCTATTCAAATCATCTGATGCACTCTTGAGTGCCTCGATTGAACCTGCCTCCACCACACTTTCAGGCAGTGCATTCCAGACCCGAACCATTCACTGAGTGAAAAAGTTTTTTCTCACAGCACATTTGCTTCTTTTGCAAATTACTTTGAATCCATGCCCCCTCATTCTTGATCCTTTTACAAGCAGGAACAGTTTCTCCCTATCTACTCTGGCCAGCCCACTCATAATTTTGAACATCTCTACCAAATTTCCTCTTAACTTTCTTCTCTCCAAGGAGAACAGCCCCAACCTCTCCAATCTGCACTCATAATTGAAGTTTCTCATCACTGGAACCATTCCTGTAAATATCTTCTGCACTCTCTCCACTGATTTCACGTCATTCCCAGCACTGTACACTGTACTCCAGCTGAAGTTTAACCTGTGTCTTGTGTACGTTCAGCATAACCTCCTTGCTCTTGTACTCTATGCGTCTATTAATAAAGCCCAGAATACTATATGCTTTATTAACTGCTCTCTCCACCTGTCCTGCCATCTTCAATTGTCTCTGCACATATACACCCAGGTCACTCTGCTCCTGCACCCATGTAAGAATTTTACCCCTTATTTTATATTGTCTCTTCATGTACTCCCTACTGAAATGCATCACTGCACACTTCTGTCACCTATCTGCCCACTCCACCAACTGGTCTATGTCCTGCTAAATTTCTACACTGTCCTCTTCACAGTGGGCAGCACGGTAGTCCAATGGTTAGCACGGTTGCTTCACAGCGCCAGGGTCCCAGGTTCGATTCCCGGCTTGGGGCACTGTCTGTCCGAAGTCTGCACGTTCTCCCCGTGTCTGCTTGGGTTTCTTCCGGGTGCTCCGGTTTCATTCCACAGTCCAAAGATGTGCAGATTAGGTGGATTGGCCATGCTAAATTGCCCTTAGTGGGGCTTACTGGGTTACGGGGATAGGGTGGAGGTGTGGGGCTTAAGTGGGGTGCTCTTTCCAAGGGCCAGTGCAGACTCGATGGGCCGAATGGCCTCCGTCTGCACTGTAAATTCAATGTTCTAAGTTTACAATACTTCCATCTGCAAACTTTGACATTGTCTCATTGATATGTATCAAGAAAGGAAAGGGTCCCAATTCTGACCCCAGGGAAACATCACTGCAAATTTTCCTCCAGCCTAAACATTATCCATTGACCATTACTCTCTGCTTCCAATTACTTAGCCAATTTTATATCCATGTTGCTACTGCCCCTTTTATTCCATGAGCTATAGCTTTTCTCAAAAATGTGTTGTGTGGCTCATATTGAATGCCTTTTGAAAGTCCATGTACACCAAACCGACAGCGTTACTCACATTGAGCCTTTCTCTTACCTCCTCAAAAAACTCCAGCAGGTTAATGAAACACGATTTCCACTTTAGAAATCTGTGCTGGCTCTTCCTAATCAACCCACCTTTTTCCCAATGACTACTAATTTGATCCCGAATAATTGTTTCTCAAAGCTTTCCCACCACTAATGTTAAACTGACTGGCCTGGAATTGCCGGGGTTATCCTTACAATTCTCATGATGACTGCGACCCATTTACTTTTTGAGGGCAGGAGACATAGATAGATCAGATGAAAGGGAGAAAGAACAATTCGAGGCACAATGTTGCATGGAATTGAGATAATGCATGAAAAGAGAGAGCCGGAAAGAAGTGGGGCCAATGGGGAGCAGTGGTTTGCAGAAAGGTGACCATGAGGGTCAAACGGGACTTAATGCAAAAGGGAAGTCCATCAGAAGAGAAACCAAAGGGAACACTAGTTGAGTTTATAATCCCTGATATTCCTTGAGACCTCTCCCACCGTAACTTTGGCAGAAGGCTGATCGAATCTCCTCAAAAATAGGATCAAGGGCTAAAACTGATTGCCATTTGTGCTACTTTCTGGGTACTCTGTGGTCTCCTGATGAGGGTATGGCATGGGAGAATCAGATGAACGCAGCAGCATTTCAGGGACATAGATGAAAAGAAAAAGCACAGAAAGAGAAAGGCAGTGGAACAATGGGCATTGGAGACTTATCGAGTGTTTTATATAATAAATACAATTTCTCTCAAATGTGTGAAATTTGTGCTTTGGACAAACCTAAAGGATGGATCGGAAAAATGCCACCACTCTATCCAGCCAGTCTCCTTTTGTTGTGATGTCTTGTACATTCCTCACATGCCATGTCACCTTCCAGGAAAGGTAAACAACTGCTCTTTTTAAAAATAGGTTAATTATGGGAAAAGAATCTGTAAAATTCTTCTTCCACTGCTTTAGGCAATTGTAACTAGTCCAGGACATCACACGGACAATCATTGATATTACAGGGTATTTATCTCATGTACAAGGTGATCTCTGCCCCAATCAGAGACAGGTTCAGCTCCCTCCGGAAAGAATACAGTGAATCATGTTTATTGCATGAACCAACAACCTGTTCCACAGGTCCATTATTCTTTGTGAAATGAAACGCCCAACATCCAACATAATTCCGCTCTTGCGTAACATGACTCCAGGTCCACCCTAACCTATTCAGTTGAAACAATTGCTCCAAATTGTTATAATATTGTATCAAATCAGCCCAGTGTCGACAAATTCTATGGAGCCCAACTTTTATAGCATCTGGGTATCCAATGTATTTTAAACTAGGACTGAATCTTGAGGTCCACCTTTTCCAGTGCCTCAATATTTTCCACCATGGCAAAAGACCAAAGCTAGAGCCAATATTCTACTGAGGGATAGCTAAGGACTTGTACAAGGACGACATGATATGTTTTGTTTTATAATGAATACAACCAGTAATCCGGTTTGCTTTAGCCACTGTTTAGTAGTCCTGGAAGTAGTTAAAAAATGGTTTATTTCCAAAAGGAAAGTATTTACAATTAACAGTCCCAGTCGGGTCTACTCTGCGGCTCTACTCCTACCTGGGCCGGCTTTAATGGTACTGAATTAACTAGCCTACTGATGGGCCTCTGCCCTCAACGGGAGGGAGCTTGTACTCCACGAGGTTCATGGGGAGGTAATCAGGTCGTCCTTGTGGGTGTCGTGGGGGTTATAACATTCCTCCCCCCTCCCCCCCGCCCCCGAAGTCTGAAAGTCCCTCTGTTGAAGGGAGAGCATATATAGAATATATAGAACAATACAGCGCAGTACAGGCCCTTCGGCCCACGATGTTGCACCGAAATAAAAGCCATCTAACCTACACTATGCCATTATCATCCATATGTTTATCCAATAAGCTTTTAAATGCCCTCAATGTTGGCGAGTTCACTACTGTAGCAGGTAGGGCATTCCACGGCCTCACTACTCTTTTCGTAAAGAACCTACCTCTGACCTCTGTCCTATATCTATTACCCCTCAGTTTAAAGTTATGTCCCCTCGTGCCAGCCATATCCATCCGCGGTAGAAGGCTCTCACTGTCCACCCTATCCAACCCCCTGATCATTTTGTATGCAAAAATGGAGGACGTCTGCTCCTCTGTGCTTGCGGCTGCACTTCTGGTGGCTGCGGGGCTGGGCCGGGGGTGTATAGCGTATCGGGGATCGATGTTTCCGCGATGACTCAGTATGGCATCAAGCAACCCTGGCTAAACTGGAATCATTGAGAATCAGGGGGAAAACTCTCCACTGGTTGGAGTCATACCTGGCACATACCTGGTGGTTGGAGATCAATCATCTCAGCTCCAGGACATCACTGCAGCAGTTCCTCAGGGTAGTGTCCTCGGCCCAACCGTCTTCAGCTGCTTCATCAATGACCTCCCTTCCATCATAAGGTCAGAAGTGGGGATGTTTGCAGACGACTGCAGCGCCACTCATGACTCTTCAGATAATGAAGCAGTCCATGTCTAAATGCAACAAGACCTGGGCAATATCGAGACTTGGGCTGACAAGTGGCAAGTTACGTTCGTGCCATACAAGTGCCAGGCAATGACCATCTCCTACAAGAGAGGATCTCACCACTGCCCCTTGACATTAAATGACATAACCAATGCTGAATCCCCCACCGTCAACATCCTGGGGCTACCATTGATCAAAAACTGAACTGGACTTGCCATATTAATACTGTGGCTATCAGGGCAAGTCAAAGGCTAGGAATCCTATGGCGAGCAACTCACCTCCTGACCCCCCAGATTCTGTCTACCATCTACAAGGCACAAGTCAGGAGCGTAATGGAATACTGTCCACTTGCCTGGATGAGTGCAGCTCCAACAACACAAGAAGCTCGTCACCATCTAGGACAAAGCAGCCCGCTTGTTGCTTCCCCTTCCACAAACATTCAAACCCTCCACCACCGACGAACAGTAGCAGCTGTGTGTGCCATCTAAAAGATGCACTGCAGTAACTCACCAAGCTTCCTCAGACAGCACCTTCCAAATCTACGACCACTACCATCTAGAAGGAAAAGAGCAGCAGATACCTGGGAACCCCACCACCTGGAGGTTCCCCTCCAAGCCACTCACCGTCACGACTTGGGAATATATCGCCGTTCCTTCACTGTTGCTGGGACAACACCCTGGACTTCCAAGGTGTTTGGATGGGGTGGTGTTTGTGCAGTGTGTCCAGGAAGCTTTTCTAACACAGTATGTAGATTGTCCGACCAGAGGAGGGGCAATATTGGATTTAGTACTTGGTAATGAACCAGGGCAAGTGATAGATTTGTTAGTGGGGGAGCATTTTGGAGATAGTAACCACAATTCTGTGACTTTCACTTTAGTAATGGAGAGGGATAGGTACGTGCAACAGGGCAAGGTTTACAATTGGGGGAAGGGTAAATACGATGTTGTCAGACAAGAATTGAAATGCATAAGTTGGGAACATAGGCTGTCAGGGAAGGACACAAGTGAAATGTGGAACTTGTTCAAGGAACAGGTGTTACGTGTCCTTGATATGTATGTCCCTGTCAGGCAGGGAAGAGATGGTCGAGTGAGGGAACCATGGTTGACAAGAAAGGTTGAATGTCTTGTTAAGACGAAAAAGGAGACTTATGTAAGGCTGAGGAAACAAGGTTCAGACAGGGCATTGGAGGGATACAAGATAGCCAGGAGGGAACTGAAGAAAGGGATTAGGAGAGCTAAGAGAGGGCATGAACAATCTTTGGCGGGTAGGATCAAGGAAAACCCCAAGGCCTTTTACACATATGTGAGAAATATGAGAATGACTAGAGTGAGGGTAGGTCCGATCAAGGACAGTAGCGGGAGATTGTGTATTGAGTCTGAAGAGATAGGAGAGGTCTTGAACCAGTACAAATCAGTGTGAAGCAGATTGGTAAGCTCGAGGAAATACTTGTTAGGAAGGAAGATGTGTTGGGCATTTTGAAAAACTTGAGGATAGACAAGTCCCCCGGTCCTGACGGGATATATCCAAGGATTCTATGGGAAGCAAGAGGTGAAATTGCAGAGCCGTTGGCAATTATCTTTTCGTCCTCACTGTCAACAGGGGTGGTACCAGGGGATTGGAGAGTGGCGAATGTCGTGCCCCTGTTCAAAAAAGGGAATAGAGATAACCCTGGGAATTACAGGCCAGTTAGTCTTACTTCGGTGGTAGGCAAAGTAATGGAAAGGGTACTGAGGGATAGGATTTCTGAGCACCTGGAAAGACACTGCTTGATTAGGGATAGTCAGCACGGATTTGTGAGGGGTGGGTCTTGCCTTACAAGTCTTATTGAATTCTTTGAGGAGGTGACCAAGCATGTGGATGAAGGTAAAGCAGTGGATGTAGTGTACATGGATTTTAGTAAGGCATTTGATAAGGTTCCCCATGGTAGGCTTATGCAGAAAGTAAGGAGGCATGGGATAGTGGGAAATTTGGCCAGTTGGATAACGAACTGGCTAACCGATAGAAATCAGAGAGTGGTGGTGGATGGCAAATGTTCAGCCTCGATCCCAGTTACCAGTGGCGTACCGCAGGGATCAGTTCTGGGTCCTCTGCTGTTTGTGATTTTCATTAATGACTTGGATGAGGGAGTTGAAAGGTGGGTCAGTAAATTTGCAGACGATACGAAGATTGGTGGAGTTGTGGATAGTAAGGAGGGCTGTTGTCGGCTGCAAAGAGACATAGATAGGATGCAGAGCTGGGCTGAGAAGTGGCAGATGGAGTTTAACCCTGAAAAGTGTGAGGTTGTCCATTTTGGAAGGACAAATATGAATGCGGAATACAGGGTTAACGGTAGAGTTCTTGGCAATGTGGAGGAGCAGAGAGATCTTGGGGTCTATGTTCATACATCTTTGAAAGTTGCCACTCAAGTGGATAGAGCTGTGAAGAAGGACTATGGTGTGCTCGCGTTCATTAACAGAGGGATTGAATTTAAGAGCCGTGAGGTGATGATGCAGCTGTACAAAACTTTGGTAAGGCCACATTTGGAGTACTGTGTACAGTTCTGGTTGCCTCATTTTAGGAAGGATGTGGAAGATTTGGAAAAGGTGCAAAGAAGATTTACCAGGATGTTGCCTGGAATGGAGAGTAGGTCTTATGAGGAAAGGTTGAGGGTGCTAGGCCTTTTCTCATTAGAACGGAGAAGGATGAGGGGCGACTTGATAGAGGTTTATAAGATGATCAGGGGAATAGATAGAGTAGAGAGTCAGAGACTTTTTCCCCGGGTGGAACAAACCATTACAAGGGGACATAAATTTAAGGTGAAAGGTGGAAGATATAGGAGGGATATCAGAGGTAGGTTCTTTACCCAGAGAGTAGTGGGGGCATGGAATGCACTGCCTGTGGAAGTAGTTGAGTCGGAAACATTACGGACCTTCATGCAGCTATTGGATAGGTACATGGATTACGGTAAAATGATATAGTGTAGATTTATTTGTTCTTAAGGGCAGCACGGTAGCATTGTGGATAGCACAATTGCTTCACAGCTCCAGGGTCCCAGGTTCGATTCCGGCTTGGGTCACTGTCTGTGCGGAGTCTGCACGTCCTCCCTGTGTCTGCGTGGGTTTCCTCCGGGTGCTCCGGTTTCCTCCCACAGTCCAAAGATGTGCAGGTTAGGTGAATTGGCCAATGATAAATTGCCCTTAATGTCCAAAATTGCCCTTGGTGTTGGGTGGAGGCGTTGAGTTTGGGCAGGGTGCTCTTTCCAAGAGCCGGTGCAGACTCAAAGGGCCGAATGGCCTCCTTCTGCACTGTAAATTCAATGATAATCTAGGATTAATCTAGGACAAAGGTTCGGCACAACATTGTGGGCTGAAGGGCCTATTCTGTGCTGTATTTTCTATGTTCTATGTTCCCTCCGTAACAGCACAGCGGTGTACCTACACCTCAGAGACTGCAGCGGTACAAGAAGGCAACCCACCATCACCTTCTAAGGGGAACTAGGGATGGGCAATAAATACTGGCTGAACCAGCGACACCCACATCCTGTAAATGAATTTTTTTTTAAGTGCTGTTAGGAAGGGAGTTTGAAGTTTTTCAGCCGCTGACACCCAAGGAAAAAATAGTCTATTTGTACCTCTAAGTACTGTGTTGAGACACAACATATAAAATAATTTGAGAAGATGGATGAGATAGCCTGCAAATATCATATACATATGTACAAACTTAAATTTAATAAGTAGGACACTTGGATGGGGTGAGGGGGAGGGGGGGTGTTATTCAACCTTACTAATTGGACAGTGAACTAAGAAAGTGAATTGACTCCCCATAATAGCACTAGCTGAATTTTTGTTTGTATTAACATCGATGGAAATGAATATTGTCCAAAGACGTGCAGGTTAGGTGGATTGGCCATGCTAAATTGCCCTTTGTGTCAAAAAGGTTAGGAGGGGTTATTGGGTTACGGGGAAGTGATGGCTTAAGTGTGTCGGTGCAGACTCGTTGGGCCAAATGGCCTCCTTCTGCACTGTATGTTCTATGTTTTATTGGACGGTTTCTAAAACAGCCCCGACCCCAACATCTGATCAAAGCACTGAAGACAAAATTGACGATCATGCTACCCCACCAGTTTCTGAATTTATTTTCAACGTGGCTGAATGGAACAATAGCTTTATTGCAACAAAGTTACCGCCTGTTTCAATTGAAACTCTTGTGCAGGAACATTTCATTTGAGCTATCATATGACATTTCTAAATGTTGCCGTGAACGTGATATGGTTGAAAATGTGGGACCCCACATTGCTGCAATTCATTCACTTCAGTGAAAAAGTAGGTGTGAATAAAAGGTGGTGAAATGCTGGGAGAGCCTGTTGCCGTCAGTTCATCCATATTGAGCGCTGATCTGAGGATTCCTATTTCTCCGCTCGCAGAACAAAGAAAGGCGAGCAAAAGTGTTTGTTCTGGAATTGTGAACTGAAAAGAAGAGGAATATCTGAAAGAATCAAAATGGCAGTGGTAGAAGTGAAACAGTGTGGACGGGTTTTCTGTCCTACAGCGCCAGTGGAGGAGCACTAGCAGGCATAACACAGGAGCCAGGAGCACAGAACTGAACAATATTAGCCGCATGTACCATTACAAAAGCTATTCTAGAGTTATAGAATTGTCTGTTGTAGAGTTAACTAATTGTGAATGGTGAAGGAGCAACACATGAGTTCCAGACTCACCAAAGGGCACAGAGGAGAACCATTATTTCCACAAAGAACAATAGTCAATTATCTGCCACACGCTACCAGCACTAGTCATCACTTGACTCGGTGTTTATAATCACAGGGAGATCTTCCACAGGTCAACACAGAAACTGGTTTTATTGACTTATCCTTCAGCAGGTGATTCAACACCACCAATAACATGCAACACCTTTGGTGCAGAAAAATGTCTTCACAGAGGGGGAGAGTCAAGAATGAGCAGTGACCTGTGAGGAGGCGCCAAAAACTTATTCAAACAGATGGGTTTCAAGGAGGTTCTGAAAGGAGGGGAAGGAGATGGAGGTGGTTACGGATGGAATGCCAGAGTTTGGGCTGAGACGGTTTGAAATTATTCAAAAATGCTTGAGAATATTAAGTTGAAGTCTCTGGCTAACTGGGAACAGATGATAGTCAGCAAAGGGCAGTATTAACATTGAGTATCGCTTGTTTAAGGAGAGAACATTAGGTTGATTGGCCAGAATGTTAGAGGCATGGAAGCTTATCAAAGGGTGCATTTTACACGGGGGACGGATTTTCCGCCCCGACCTAAAAGTTGGTTAGTCTCTCGCCAACCGGAAATCCAGCTGCTCTGTGGAAATATTACGCCGGAGACAGCTTTCATTGGTTTAGACTGGTACTTCTGCCTCAGTCAGGGAGGAAGTCCACCCTCAGTGAGATGCTGACCAATCTGATTGCCCGGCAGCTCAGCAGTGCTGGCGAAGAGTAGTGGCCATTGCTGGGACGATAAGCAGTCCCAAAGAAAAAGGAGAATGAGTAAGTCTGCAGGGTGACCCAATTGCCCTAGATTTTACATCCCGTATTTCAGGCACGTGTCTTGTGTCCAGGGTTGTTTCTTGCTGGGGCGCTGTTTTCCCTTATTTTCAATCTACAATTTTCAAGCTGCCCATTACTGTGCTCTTTCACCCGTGGCCCACTCTCATAGGTTTGTCAGCACCACCCAGGTCCCTCTCCATCATCCCCCTCCCCGTTACTCACATTTTCACGCAGACCAACATGCTAAAGTGTTCTCTTAGTTTTCCCCCCCGAGAGATAGTGTCATGGGAGTGTCATTTTAAGAAATGTGTGTTTATCAAATGGCTTCAGTGATGTCATTGTGTGGGTGGACCTGGGCAGTGGCCCTGGTTTTTACTTTAGTTTTGAGCTGGGAGCTGGCTGTGGCTCTGAGTTTTATTTTCGGTTTACACAGTTGGAAGCTAGATTCAGACAAAGAAGGCTTCTCTTCTCTCTCTCTCTCTGCATGTTAAACGATGTCCAGATCACTTGATAATTTAAAAGTGATAACTGTTTTGTGGAAAGAATTCAAACCTACTGTTTTGATAAAAGGGTTTTTCTGGTTTATTGGATGTTGTTATCAAATTAAAAGAGTTGAAAGGGAAGTTATTAAGGGTTATATATGTATATTATATATATAAGAACTGTAGCTGTGTGGGGTATTTATGTTTGTAGTTAATAAAAATGCTTACTGTGTGTGTTTATAGAAATGTTAACTGAATTCATAGAATAAACTTTGTTTTTGATTAAAAGTGCTGAAGGCCTCTGTTGAATAACACCTGAAAGGCAGGCCCTTATGCTCCCTGTAACCAAAATCAATAGTTGTAGGTCAGGTGAACTCCATGATATACTTTGGAGTTTGCTTAACCCTGGTCCATAACAATAGTCACACGTTACCCTGCCTGTTTGGGAGACCCCAATTGGGGGAGGGTGTGTGTGTGTGTTGCAGCAGGGGGGGGGGGGGGGCGTTAATGGGAGTGGGCTGGAGTGTCAGGTTCAAGAGACCATCAGGGCAGAGATGGCAGGGACACAATCTTGGGGGCATGCTCTCAGTGAGCATAGCTGGTGTTCCCTCTTCTCCCTCCCTGTCATGAAAACCAACTTGATGCCACTTTTCCCCATGAAATTGTGGCAGAGGTGGAATGAAGTCCACAAATGGCAATTCATTGGCTACTTAAGGGCCTCAGTAGGCTGAAGGGCAGACCTTATCCACCTCTCTGAAATATATGAGAAGACATCGGGGATGGGCAGGGAGGCGGGAGCAGACTGTCCATCCACTTCATTTTCCATGACCCTGTGCATTCAAATATGCCGGTGCGGGGAGCGTAAAATTCAATTCCAAGGGCCGAGAAAAGGAGATTATCCAAGAGAGTACTGGAATAGTCAAGTGATAAAGTCATGAATAAGAAATTAGTAGCAGACGAGTTAGTGAAAGGGGCAGGCGAGTGTGAGGCCACATAATGACAAATAGTGATCCTTGTGATGAGTGATCAGGTTCAAATAGAAGGCTGAGTTTGCAAACATGCAGGGCTACATTCTCCACTGCGGGATTCTCCATTTTGCTGGCAGCTCGGGGGTTTCCCGAAGCAGCTGGGGCTGCCTCACAACGGAAACCCCATTGACCAGCCGGCGACATGTAGAATCCCAACGGCGTGCTGTACCAGAAATCTGGTGCGGCGGGATGAGAAATCCGCCCACAATTTCAGTTAGAGGCAATGATCAGGGAAGAGGATGAGATAAGTTAGAAAAGTGTTTGAGGAAAATGGCTTCAATATTTGCTTGGTAGCGCCGAGGATTATCCCGCTGTGATTCATAGAATTTACAGTGCAGAAGGAGGCCATTCAGCCCTTCGAATCTGCACCGGCTCTTGGTAAGAGCGCCCTACCTAAGCCCATGCCTCCACCCTATCCCCATAACCCAGTAATCGAACCTAACCATTTGGACACTAAGGGGCAATTTAGTATGGCCAATCCACCTAACCTGCACATCTTTGGACTGTGGGAGGAAATAAGAGCACCCGGAGGAAACCCACACAGACACTGGGAGACCCGGAGGAAACACACACTGCCATGGGAAGAAAGTGCAAACTCCATACAGACAGTCACCCGAGGTCGGAATTGAACCTGGGACCCTGGAGCTGTGCGGCAGCAGTGCTAGCCACCGTGCCGTCCTAAAGGGGACTCTGGTTAATTTCTGGGGTTAAGAGAGGATGCCCCGCCAAGGCCAAACTTAGTCCCATTTCCTGCACTAACAAGCTCCACTCAACAGTGCAGCAGAGATTGGGGCGGCATTTTAAAATGGCGCCCTGAACTCTAGATCCTCCAGTGCGGCCTCCGGACGCCCCCAATACCCCAACTTCCAATGAGGGAGCCCTCATGCCACCCGCTCTCCACCTCGTAAGGACAGGGCACTCCCATGCCCGATCCCTGGTATGGGCAAGATGCCACCCAGGGACATTGACTGCTAGCCTGGCAGTGTACCTGCCAATGCTTCTGCCTGTGCCACCTGGGCACCCTTACAGCGCCAGGGTGGCACCCAGGTGGCACTGTCAGGGTGCCCAGGTAGCATCAGGGTGCCAGGATACCACCATGCCCAGAGCCCGACCACCCAGAGTCCCCCGATTGCCTGGAGACCCCTACAAGTGCCGGCATGCCTGGTCCACGTTGGTGGAGACAAGAGCTAAATGGTGCCCACTCAAGTCTCTGGACGTGGGTGTTAGATCCCACACCTTGAGTAACTCTGGTTCGAGCTTATTCAAGTGAGCCTGACTGCACACTTGAATATGCCTGTTGTGAACGGGATCCAGATTGCGACGCATCGTGACATCTCATTAGATCTTGCAAGGCGTAATTAGGCCATGAAATCTTGCAAGAGTCCTCTCGCGAAATATAATGGTCCCATCGCATCCCGAGTTGGGCGAGGCGAAGCTAGTAGATGAGGCTCCATATTTTCTGGCAATTACTGCACAGAAAACCTAGGAGGGTGGTATGTGCATCACTCTGGCAGGGGAGGGTGGCGGTGCTGTTGAGCCGGCAAGGCTGGCTCCACAGAGATCAGGGTGCACCCTTCTGCAGTTATAATTAGTTCCCCAACCCCCTCGCACGGACACAGAGAACCACCCCCATAAGCATTGGGGCGACCTCCCCCCCATCTCGGATGTATTGGGGGGCTCTCTCCCACCTCAGCAGACAAAAGGGGAACCCCCTCCCTGTCATTATATTCAGGTAAACATCATGGTGCAAACATACATACATACTGATGGACAGATCAACGGACCAATCAATACACACACACCACAGCCAATCACAGGCAAGAGCATACACACTATAAAACGGGGAACACGACACTTCCCGCTCATTCCAGCAGGAGACAGCTCAGGGCACAGAGCTCACAGCAAGCCACTCAGACATCCACCATGTGCTGAGTGCCACTCCAAGATAGTGTTAGGAATAGTTCCACAGATTCAAGGATTATGATCGAACCACAGTAACCAGTTTACCACTGTAAATATATGTTAGTAATAAAACTGAGTTGTACCATCCGCAACCGTGTTGGTTCGTCTGTGTAGCAGAGCACCCAATACATCACTCGCCATTTGAAGAAGGTTACCAACCTGCCAGAGCCCTCTTGGCACTGCCCCTTCATGTGCTCCCTTCGCTCAAGGTCCTGACATGGTCGTCACAACTGGTTTTCCTTTCTTTTTTTAGAAATAATTTTTATTGGGTTTTTGAACAAAGTATATTTACCGTTATGTTCACAGAATAAGATATATCTAGAAGAGAAGAGCACACACAAACATACCAAAAATAAATAAATAAATAAATAACTGGTAGGGTATTATGCACCAGCTCAACAGCAGCAACTCTGTAAATTTTTAACACATAAGTAGGCATCTGTTTGTGGGGGGGAGGGGGGTGGAGACTGGGGAGGTAGATATACATTTGGGTGCCGGAGAAACAATTACAGTGGGCAATACTCGAATGTGTTTGGTGTTGGTGTTGTCACTTGCTTCTCCCGGACGGATTTCGCTGCCATTGTCGACTCGCGCTCACCTCCGCTTCAGCCGTTCCTCCCGTCTTTCGCCTGTATTCTCCTTGCTCTCTGTTCCTGTCGATGCCAAGTTTGTTTCGTTTCGCATACCCTCCTTCCGGCTATCATTCCCCTGCCGCCCCCCGCCCCACCCCCCCCACCTTTCTGGTTCTCCTCCATTGTTCCCTGTCTCCTCACTTTCCACCCCCCCCCCCCTCCTGTGGTTCGCCTTTCTTTTCTCTTAGGTTTAGCTATCTCCACCCCCCCCCCCCCCCCCCCACCACCCCAACGGTCTATCCCTCCCTCTCATGCTTTGGTTACTTTCCCCTGATTCTTGGCTACCTGGCTATTCTTCTGCTTGTTCGTTGGCCACAAACAGGTCCCGGAACAATTGGGTGAATGGCTCCCACGTTCTGTGTAAGCCGTCGACTGACCCACGGATGGCAAATTTAACTTTCTCCATTTGGAGAGGTCGGACAGCCAGTCTGCAGCTTTGGGTGGTGCTGCTGACTGCCAGCCGAACAGGATTCTATGTCGGGCAATCAGGGAGGCAAAGGCAAGGGCGTCCGCCCTCCTCCCCAGGAATAGATCTGGCTGGTCTGATACCCCGAAGACTGCCACTTTCGGGCATGGCTCCACTCTCATCCCCCACCACTTTGGACATTGCCTCGAAGAAGGCTGTCCAGTACCCCGCAAGTCTGGGGCAAGACCAGAACATGTGGGCGTGGTTGGCCAGGCCTCCTTGGCACCGTTCACATCTATCCTCCACCTCCGGGAAGAAGCTACTCATACGGGTTCTTGTTAAGTGGGCTGTATGTACCACTTTTAGTTGCGTCAGGCTGAGCCTTGCACACGTGGAGGTGGAGTTGACCCTATGCAGTGCCTCGCTCCATAGTCCCCGCCCTATTTCAATCCCCAGGTCTTCCTCCCATTTCTTTCTTGTTGCATCCAGTACTGTGTTGGCCCTTTCTACCAGTTGGTCATACATGTCGCTACATTTCCCTTTATCTAGGATGTTTGCGTCCAGTAACTCTTCCACTAATGTCTGTCGTGGCAGTTGTGGGTACGTCCTTGTCTCCTTTAGTAGGAAGTGTTTGAATTGCAGGTACCTTAGCCCGTTCCCCCTGGCTAGCTAGAAATTCTCTGTCAGTTCATCCAGTGTTGCGATCCTGCCATCCATGTATAGGTCCCTGACTGTCAGTGTCCCTCCGTCCTGTCCCCACTTTTTAAAGGTGGCGTCAGTCAACGCTGGTGTGAACCTATGGTTGTTGCAGATGGGAGCTTTGTCCGACATTTTGGTCAGGTAGCTGGTTCCAGGACTGGAGGGTGGCTATCACCACCGGGCTGCTGGAGTGTTTTTTGGGTGGGGATGGGAGTGCTGCCATGGCGAGGGCCCGGAGGGAGCTCCCCTTGCAGGAGGCTTCTTCCGCGCGCACCCACTCGGCTTCTGGCTCCTTGATCCATCCCCTTATTTGCTTCACAGTCGCCGCCCAGGGGCAGAATTGTACGTTTGGGAGGGCTAGCACACACCCCTGGATTTTTTTTTTTTTTTGTAGGACTTTCTTTGGGATCCTAGCATTCTAACCCCCACCCCCACCCCCCCCCCCCCCCCGCCCCCACCACCACCCCACCACCCCACCCCCACCCCCTCAACGCTACGGTGTAAAGCAATTTAATAATATTAAAATCTATGCAAATGCATGCAGAAAGGATGTGAACCTGAACATGTCACCAGCAATGGAGTGGGACGATCTCAAACCGAGATCTTGCCGCCCCAAATCTTATTCCAGCCCTCTAGCGAGATTTAGCGGCCGTAATGCGAATTGCACCTGCCTCAAATGGGGCCGCTAGATCTTGCCCGTTACCTTTGTTCCATGTTTTTAATTGGTTGGCTTGATCTGGAATTCAAACTAGGTCCTCAGAAGACTTGATACAGAGGGTGGCATTTACCAACTAACCCGCTGCGTGTTTTTCAGTGGCGGAGGTGGCCCTCCAGCAGGATTTAACGATCCTGCCATTATCATTGGGATTTCCCAGGCAGCATGGTGGTGCAGTGGTTAGCATTGCTGCCTCACGGCGCCGACGTCCCAGGTTCGATCCCAGCTCTGGGTCACTGTCCGTGTGGAGTTTGCACATTTGCCCCGTGTTTGCATGAGTTTCGCCCCCACAACCCAAAGATGTGCAGGGTAGGTGGATTGGCCTCGATAAATTGCCCCTGAATTGCCCCTTAAAAAAATGGATTGAGTACTCAAAATTTATATTTTAAAAAATCATTGGGATTTCCCTGTGACTGCACCCAGAATTGCCAGGAAACCCGAGCGACGGCGCGGGACCGGAATATACCGCTGGCGTGAACTGCCGGTAGACCGCACCCTGGATCTTTTTAAATGACATATTACCGCGATATTTGAAGGCCAACCTTGCCCATTGATCTGTACAAAAAAGTCCCAATGTTGAGGGGTCTTCATTAACTAAATCGATATCTTCTCATGTCTTTCAGCTACTTTTGCAAGATATAAGGAATAAACTGTGCACACTCCACAGCCTGTTTAACACTTCTTTCCATGTTTTACTGGTTGGTGGCTTACTTAACTATGTGAGAAACATTTGTCATTATTGCTACAACTGATGCAGGAAACAAAATTCTCATTCTCAGGAATCACATATTTTGGAGCTGATCCTTCCTGCAGTAAGGTTAACATATTTTCTGAATATATTCTGTAACAAAGACACTTCAGTTTTTCGTTAAATGAAGAATTCCAGAGACTTGGTGTCAGGACTATTTACCTTTTGCTCCCCTTTTCACGTGTCAAAGTTAAATACGTCAACACATATTGACTTTTTCAGATTGTGTACAAACACTGATATGGTGTGGTATTTGGAATGGCTAACAGATGGATGAGCATAAACATTACTAAAGTGCTTGGAAAATGTAGACTCATTCGTTGCTTACATTAATGAAATAAAAAGTTACTCTTTTTCAAATAATTGCTCTAAATATCGAAACAGTTATGTGAGATGTTACCCATAATGCAAAGCAATTTAGGCTTTCAATGGTTAGAAACCTAGGGGGTGAATCTTCAATTGACTGCTCACGTATGAAACTGATGTTCCGGGAATTGTCCGATTTTCCTTTCTATTGAAATTTATGTTCAAGTTGGAAACTCTTTCGATGGAATTCTCCCATGCCCCCACCGGCATGATCAGCAGTGCGGGGGGGAGCTAAATGTCATTTTCGCGATGGCGTGGCAGGGTGGGCAGGAGGTGGTTGGGCAGGGTGTGATTTTCTTGTTAAAAGAAAACTTACACGTTCATCTGGATATTTTCTCAAAGGCAAAGGATTTGGATTGGATGGTTACAGGGTGGAGGTTTCAGTTGATGCTGGTGAGTTCAATGTTGATGAGGAAAGGGCATGGGTGACTGGGAGATTTGTTTGGCGGGGGGGGGGGGAGGGCAAAGTAAATCTGTGACAACAACCATGCTGGTCAAATTGAATGTAAGCAGACCTTCGTGTTGGAAGGGCACGGATGCTGTACAGGAGTTGGGTCACTGGGTGGTCACAGATGCACATAATCTCAGCTGTATAACTGAAAGGAAACACCAGAGACAGCATTGACAATGCTAGGTAACTGGGATATGAGACTTTGACAGATGAATGCCCAGTGTGCATGGGAGAGTGCTTGCAAATGGCTCGCAAAGGCCCTGGCACATATCCTTCTCTCTGCAGAATGCACTCAGGCGATTGGCTGTATCCAGGTGAGATGCTTAGGGGACGGGGCTGCTGGTGGTGGGTGGGCACATTCACTAAACCTTAAGAGCCATGCTGAAAAAGAAACTGTAGGCAAGTGATTCTATTAACAGAGATAGGGGGCGAAATTCTCCCCCAACGGTGGGATGTCCGCCGATTGGCACCAAAGACGGCGCCAATCAGACGGGCATCGCGCCGGCCCAAAGGTGCGGAATGCTCCGCATCTTTGGCGGCATAGCCCCAACATTGAGGGGCTAGGCCGACGCCGGAGGGATTTCCGCCCCGCCAGCTGGCGGAAATGGCGTTTGTTGCCCCGCCAGCTGGCGCGGAAATGCGGCGCATGCGCGGGAGCGTCAGCGGCCGCTGTCAGTTTCCCGGCGCATGCGCGGGAGCATCAGCGGCTGCTGTCAGTTTCCCGGCGCATGCGCAGTGGGGAGAGTCTCTTCCGCCTCCGCCATGGTGGAGGCCGTAGCGGAGGCGGAAGGGAAAGAGTGCCCCCACGGCACAGGCCCGCCCGCAGATCGGTGGGCCCCGATCGCGGGCCAGGCCACCGTGGGGGCACCCCCCGGGGTCAGATCGCCCCGCGCCCCCCCCAGGACCCCAGAGCCCGCCCACGCCGCCTGGTCCCGCCGGTAAATACCAGGTTTGAATTACGTCGGCAGGACAGGCAATTCCGGGACTTCGGCCCATCCGGGCCGGAGAATCCAGCGGGGGGTCCCGCCAACCGGTGCGGCCCGATTCCCGCCCCCGCCCAATCTCCGGTACCGGAGACTTCGGCGGGGGCGGGATTCACGGCGGCCAACGGCCATTCTCCGACCCGGCGGGGTGTCGGAGAATGACGCCCTTGGTTTGTGACAATAATTTGTTCATCCACGCAGCCAGTTCTGATCAAGTTTTCTTTATTTTCCGTGGTTTACTATTTCTTCTAGGTGTCCCTGCTGATATCCGCAGCAGAGATGGAGGCAACCTGCTGACTCGTTTGCCCTGTTGCCTTTGATGATTTTGGCAGACGTCTTCAAGGAAGCCGAGGCAAGGAGGGCCCCAGCTTTCTGTGGCAGACCTCCTGTGACCACAGGCAAAGAGGATTCGGAGTGTGCGGACAATCTCTAAGATTCCTGAGTGAATGAACCAAGGTGCCCAGCTGCCACCCCTCATCCCTTGGGGTGCCCAAATGCCCGGTCCTGACTCCTTGAGGGGAAGGGGCACCTGGAGGGAGGTTTAGGTGCTCAACCCGCTCTTGTGATGCCACTGCAATAACTCACCCATGGCTTTAACAATGGAGTGTAAATCTGTGTCCACCTCCAGCAGAAACTGGGTGATGCCCTGAAACAGGTTCTCCATGGCAACTGCCAGCCTCCGCACGGTGACCTCGATGCATGCATATGTGGGCACCATTTCATGAGAGAGATTGGATTTGAATTGGATTTGATTGTCACGTGTACCGAGGTATGGTGAAAAATATTGTTCTGCGAACAGTCCAGATAGATTGTTCCATGCATGAAAAAACATAGGCCGTACATACACATAGGATATACATACACAAATGTAAATACATAGACACAGGCATCGGGTGAAGCATAGAAAATGTGGGCAGATTCCTCCAACAATGTGCCACTCTCTTGAGGGTCTCCAGGACCTCTGTCTGATGCCTGACCTCTTGCTACCTCTCCACTATGAGTTGGAAGGCCAATTCCAGAGGCTCGTCATTAGACTCAGACCTTCCAGATGCCTTTTCTACAGTTGTCCTCTGAGTGCCGGGAGCTCGGCTGACCCTGCCTCTTCTTGTCACAGACCAACAGGTTATGAGACCCTTGACCACCAGTCCATGCACTGACCACCAGAAATTGAGACCCTTACTAAGCTAGAAGTAATACCCACCCAGATGTCTATCTCTGGGACAGTGGAGGCTGCAGGTGTCTGCTGTGGTGTCGCTACAAGTGCACATCTTTCCATCTGTTCTCGCATCTAGCTCCACTTCGTGAGCTAGGGCTTGTACTGAGGGCTGTCGGGTGGCCTTGGCCTCTTCCTGGTGGCACCGGTAACTGAGAGAGGAGAGAGTAAGTGACAGCATGAAGTGCCCCAACATGGAGACACATTTGATCCTCGGGTTTCTAAACCACATGGATCCTTACTGGGTGGATGGCCAGTTCCAATCTCTGCATCGCCAATTTACCAGTCTCATTCCATGCCTGCCAGCTGAGCTGCCGTCTCTTCAGATTCTATCAGCTGTCTCAGATTTGGGTCCCCCATTCATCTTTTCCCATTCTTCTTTTTAATTTAGAATACCAAGTTCTTTTTTGTTTCAATTAACGGGCAATTTAGCGTTATCAATCCACCTAACCTGCACATCTTTAGGTTGTGGGGGTGAGACCCACACAGGCACAGGGAGAATGTGCAAATGCCACACGGGCAGTGACCCGGGGCCAGGCTCGAACCTGCGCCACCATGCCACCTCTTTTCCCATTCTTAGCGGTTGTGCCTCATCTTCTCCTGCTCAAAGACAACAGAAAAGATGTCTTTGGGGGGGAGTCGCATTCATGTGAACATTACAATTTGCTTCAATTCTCAAACTTCCACTCGATCAAGCGGTCACTGTTGTGTGCCAAGACAGAACTGCGCAAATGTTGCACTCTATTTGAATACCATTGTATACAATCCTTTCTGCTGGTTATATTATAATTTTATTTGATATGAAAGGGATACATGTTGCAAAGATGAATTTGAAAGAAGGTTTGTGCCACCCAAGTGATGTCACTGAGTTGAGCGGGTCAGTGACATCAGCTCACAGATACAAACCCACCCCTGTCACTGACATCACCCAGATCTATCATGGGCATGGGAATATATCAGGTAAGGAACATTGAGCAGTTAGCATTACCTATGGCATTGTTGTGGGAAAATGAATGATTAGGATTTACTGACATTAATCTGTTAGGGAAGTTAGTAGTTATTCTAAAGGATTTTGTAGTGCAGTACAGTATACTAAAGCAATTTTGATAAAGATGTCAGCTAAATGCTGATGTGGCACCAATCTACAGCAGTCGATATAAGGGTCAAGCATGTTGCAGTTCTCGTGACCGAAACAGCTTGTTCTAAGACACAATCAATAGCAGTCAGCATAAAAAGAACAAACATGTTTTCCTTGCTCGACCTAAGGACCAGACACATCTATCGAGTCTGGCACCAAGTAGGGAGGGATCTGTAAGCAACTGAAGGATAGATAACATTCATTTTGCCTGGGTCCGCATAACATGTGTAATGTAATATTTAAAACAGACATGATCTAATGTAAACAATATCCTTACATGTGTAATCTGTGTAATTCTGTATAAATGTCACCTGATTCTGAATGCTGACAGAGTCAGCTCCAGAGGGTTAACCCTGAAGCTGGGGCCTACCTGCGTGTTAGTTAATAAACAATCATTCTGTGCTGGAGACTCTTCCGGTTACTTTGTAGAAAAGAGAAAAACTACAACACCATCAATTACAGTGGCATGGCTTATAACATATTAAGTGTGCTGACTATTTATAGCAGAACTTACCATACACTTACCAATTTAAAAGGCTCTGCTGATTTCAATCAAATCTTCAGGTAATTTCAACCAGTTGTTTGCACTTCTGTTAAAGTGAGATTATCTTAATGAGCAGATTTGGAGACAGCTGCCCAACAAGAGACAGTTATCAAGTGAGGATTTCCTGTCTTTTCCAAATTCGTTGTTTTTTGGATTTATGGTTCAAGTCATATAATGGGAAATTTGCAATAATGCCTAATCCCTGATATGAGCAGTAGCACTCGTCCCTTCTGTGGGCAGCAAGTTTGTTCAATATCCAAACTCACACCAATTCCCATTCACCCATCACCCCTATTTTTGCTTACCTACTTTGGCTCCAGGTTGACCAATGCCTTGATTTTTAAATTATCACCCATATTTTCCAAACCCTCCGTGGCCTCCACCTTCCCCATCTCTACAACCTCCTCCAACCTTCATCAGACCCGGAAGATCCAGCAAGCGGGAAGGGCTGGAAGATTTAGCCCTATGGCTGCTGCTGGAGAACCTTGCCGCCACTTCCACTACTCTGGTGTGATTGTCCAAGACCACCTTGATGTTGATCAGATAAAATTCTTAGAAACCATTGAGTTGTTGCATGATACACTACTGGCTGCAAGAGGGTTTATTGGACAATCAGATCCTGTACATTTTGGAACCCAGATCTCCTGGCACAATTACTGCGCTCACTCACAATGCCCCCTCCTGTCCATAGAGAAAGCAATGGAGGTTTTAAAACTCTGGCAAACATGTTTCATGACCTGTTTGATACATTGAAGGCTGAATTTGTGAGTGCACTGGAAATTGCTCCAAAGCTGTCCCTGTGTAGTTCACACACAAGCTGATGGCTTAGTAACAGCCCCTCTGCTGCAGAATGAATGGCGAAGATATGATTTGGTATTGTGATTTGGTCAGGTTATGGGACACCTGCGCGTTGGGTGCCATGTGCCTGAGGCTCAAATTCATTCATCTGTCATGAAATCCCCTCCGCCACCAAAATATAGAATAACAAACAGTAGGTAGGCCATTCAGAATGCTGGTGCTGAGCAGTGTCTTTGCAGCTATGAGTGCAGCTGTCGGCAACAGAAATGCTGCAGTTGCAAACGTTCATCAAATGAATGCTGAATTGCAGAAAAACAGCGGCAGGCAACAGACAAAAATAAATAAATACAGTCCTTATAATGCACCAAGACCAGTCAGTTGTTAAGATGTCAGTCTCAATTAGATGGCAACCTTGCTTTAAATGGTCAAGATCAGTCGTGGACAACTTGGAGATCTTCCAATAGCCATTCAATTATGTGGCACAACAGAGGACCAAGGGGAATTTGTTGTGCGATCATCATCGATTTAAATAATTACATTGCGTGTACTGATGGCAATTCGTGCAAGTAGTTCAGCTTTGAAGGCAAACCCGTAGAAACAGTGGTCAGGCCTCGCTTTAGATTCCATGGGCCTTGTCGATATCAGAGGCGGTAGGCGAAATGATGGAGGGACAACCCAGAAGGAAAACAATAGTAAAAGGGGGAAATCAGAATACTGGTCTGAACTGTGTTTTCCTTCTGGAAGGGGTGGGCCCCTCTCAGGCACAGGCTTTGGGAATCAAATCAGCCCTTACAATTGCTTGTATGGAATTAGACGCCTTGGGACATTCACCGCATTAAATGTTCTATATAAATGAATTTGTAAATGTTTGTATTTTGGGTAACGTGCCAGTCACACCAAGGCTTCTCTCAACTCATAAATGATCAAAAGCACATTAACTTTCCTGTCAATTTAACAATAGCTTAAAGGAGTCAGCGCTAAGGTTAATTATCAACTAAACCAGAATTGCCTTTGCACATATATTTTGGTCATATCATATTCACCTGATGTGTTGCCAATTTTCTCCTACATTCAATCCAGAGAGCACAAGTAAATCAGAAGAGACGCTAACAAACAGGTATGAAGCATTTTTGAATAGAAATGCTTTTGCATCACAGTCAATCATTTCTGAGCCATTATGGATGACTTTTCAGAAACGTACACTTCCCACACTGAGAGTTAGTTGCCTCCCCACTGGTAAGGAATACCATTTCCATTGAGAAAAAAATACTTCTCATGCTGGGAAAACATACTTCCCGCAGATTACACTTCCTTCCCAACATCTCACTGTTATCGAAACAAGGGCTGTATTCAAACACCAGGTTAAAATAAATCTTGATCACAAATCCTAAATTTATTGAAACAAGTTATTAATAAACTACACAGACTTTGAGTTTTGTAGAACTTCTACAAAATTGTCCCTGCATTCCCAATGAACAATTGCTTTCAGTGAATTCCCAGGATGTTGAAATGTAGTAGAAAATAGTACCACAGAAACAAATAATATATCCTTTTGTACAGTGTAATTCACATTTGATCTTATAAAATCTTCAGGAGATCCGAGAAGGTGATCCAAGCATGGGTTTATTTTCTAGTCAAAAGAAAAGGCCGCAACACCGCATGCAGCACATAAGTCCCAAACGGGACTACCAATCATGCTGCCCCCAATCCTGGCCGGCATTAAGTGTTAGTTTCATGAGCCCCAGCTGATACGCCTCCACCCATCAGCAGGGAAGCTCATATTCCACGAGCCCCATGGAGAGGTCAATTGGGTTGGTGAGGGTTATTACAGATCTGAATTTACATTTGTTCGCCATTAACTGTCTCAGTGAAAATGTTATTATCTTGCGATTCCACTCATTACAATTTCCATTTTTGTAAGCCTATCTTTGCACTTACATTGGGCGTGATTCAACAGCCTTGTCGTGCCCAACTTGGTGTCACGATGAGGCTACTGAATCTCGCGAGAGACCTCTCGTGACGCTCGTGAGAATCATCCAAACATCATGTGACATCACGATCTGTGTGCTATTAGGCTAATTTAAATATGTCTGCACCGTATTCTCCCGGGGCCCGGGATCTAACCACCTCCCGAGTGAGGCCTGGCCCAGGGTCTGCTTAGTGCTGGCCCACCCAAATGTGGACCAGGTGTAACGGCACCTGGGGGATTTACCAGACCATTGCAGATCCCTGGATGTCTGGGGATAGGGCAGGAAGGCTTTCTGGACCTTCCTCTGGCATCTGGGCACCTTGGCATGCCAACCTGGTGCCTTGGCAGTGCCACCCTGGCACTGCCAAGGTGCCCAGGTGACAGTGTCAGGATGCCCATGTGCCAGAGTAGCATTGTCAAGGGTCTGAGCCTGAGAGGGCCAAGCACAAGATGAGGGGGGATAAAGGGGCGTATGAGGGGGGGGTAGTGAAACAAGACAATTAATAGGAAAATTGTATTGAATTTGGAAGAATTATAGATATTGAATTCATTGGGATAAACTTTGACTTTTCTTCAAGAGATGTGGGCTTTGCTGGCTGGGGTAGTATTCATTGCCCATCCCTCATAGTCCTTGAGAAGGTGGTGGTGAACCTGCTTCTTGAATCATTGCAGTACATGTGGTGCAGGTACATCCACTATGCGATTAGGGAGGAAGTTCAGGATTTTGACTCAGCAACCGTGTTGGCAACACATTTCCAAGGCAGGGTGGTAAGTGACTTGGAGAGGAACCTCCAGGTGGTGATGTTCCCAGGTATCTGCTGCCCTTGTCATTCTATATTTTTAAATAATTTCGGAGTACCTAATTCTTTTTTCCAATTAAGGGGCAGTTTAGCGTGGCCAATCCACCTAACCTGCACATCTTTGGGTTTGCGGTGGTGAGACCCATGCAGACACGGGGAGAATGTGCAAACTCCACACGGACAGTGACCTGGGGCCAGGGTCGAACCCGGGTCCTCAGCGCTGTGAGGCAGCAGTGCTAACCACTGATTCTAGATTGTAATGGTTGTGGGTTTGGAAGGTGCTTTCTAGGGAGCCTGGGTGAGTTCCTGCAGTGTATCTTGTAGATGGTACATGCCACTGCCACTGTGCATCAGAAGTGGAGGGAGTAATTGTTTGTAAAAGGGGTGTCATTCAAGTGGGCTACTTGTCCTGGATGGTGTCGAGCTTTTTGAGTGTTGTTGGAGCTGCACTCATCCAAGCAAGTGGAGAGTATTCCATTACACTTCTGATTTGTGCCTTGTAGATTGTGGACAGACTTTGGGAAGTCAGAAGATGAGTTACTCACTTTCCTAGCCTTTGACCTGCTCTTGTAACCACAGTATTTTTCTGGTTTTATGGTTAATCCAGTTGAGTTTCTGGTCAATGGTAACCCTCAGGATGTTTATAGTGGGGTATTCAGTGATTATACTGCAGTTGAAAGTCAAGGGCGATGGTTAGATTCTCTCTTGTTGGAGATGGTCATTGCCTGGCACTTGTCTGCCGCATGTTACTTGTCATTTATCAGCCTAAGCCTGGTTATTGGCCAGGTCTTGCTGCATGTGGACAAGGACTGCTTCAGTACCTGAGGAGTCACGAATGGTGTTGAACATTGTGCAATCACCAATAAACACCCCCACTTCTGACCTTGTAATAGAAGGCATTGTTAAAGCAACTGCCAATGGTTGGGCTTAGGACACTACACTGAAGAACTGCAGTGGTGATGTCCTGGAACTGAGGTGACTTGACTTCCAACAACCACAACCATCTTCCTTTGTGCTGGGCATGAAGTGTAATAATTTTTGTAATGTCGGAAACACAACCACCAATTTGCACACAGCAAGCTGTCACAAAGGGGTAATGAGATAATTACCAGATAAACTGCTTTTTACTTTTTAGTGGTTTTGGTTAATAAATTTGGACAGAACATCAGGGGGATACCCTTCCTATTCTTTGAAAAGTGTCCTGGGACCTTTACATCCATCTGAGAGGGAAAGCCGAGGGCCTTGGTTTAACATCTTATCGAAAAGTCTCTCCCAGGAGGGCAAAACTCCCTCAGAGCTGTCCTGCACTGTCAGGTTCAATTGTGCACTTTGTTCTCTGGAATAGGACAGGGGCCCCTTTCTAACCCAGAGTTAAGAATGCAACTATTGAGCTACGGCTGGTACGCTACAATAGATCAGAGCCATGCTATTAATAAAAACAAAAATCTAAAAATACATAAATAGTGAACTTGAAGGGTTGATTTTTCACTGCGGCATTCAGTGTTTCACATTGTTTGATAATGACTGAAACTGACAGGAGTGGCAAACCTCGAGAGTGGTGTTTTATGTATTGGAATCTAACCCGCCAGAAATGAATTACCTTTGGAAAGAGTGAAATTGGGTCTTCAGGACTGGGTGCTGCAGTCGTCCATTTTATAGAACAAAGCACAGATAAAGACAAACAAAATCTGAGCCACATAATGGAATGATTAACCAGGTTAACAAAATCCTTTCTGTATAGGTACTGAACTATCTTTAACTTCGACACCCTTCATTCAACAGCACCGGGGTTTCTGGCAAAGAAGAACACGCTTCTAGTGTCAATCTCTTAAATACTTTAAACTCTATTGACTGCCTACACTCTGTCCTTAACATAAGCTGAATGGTGCACAGCCTACGTTTGCTAATTCAAAGCTGTTTTTTGATTAGAAAGAGAAATCAAGTTATCTAATAGCGTGAGTTTAGTAATTTTAACAAAACATCACACAAAGATATTTTGCACAGTTCTAATTTGGATCAACAGATATTGCGAATTAAGACAATTCAAAATACAAAGAATTGATTTCATGCTGCGTTTCAAGGAAATGATCACGAACAACATTTAGGTTTAATTATTTTAAACAGCTGAATTTTATAGCACCTCAATGAAAATACTGTGAGGTATTTCATTTCAGCGGCTTCCGTTTTTGACAATTCTGGATATTTGTACATTGGAGGCTTTAACAGGACCTTCACTCAAATCTTCTATTTTGTTTTTAAAAAGACTCTGCCAGCTGCTCCTACCAACCAGCATGATTATGACACACATCGCAGCCTGATAGTGAAATACAGGTCATGTCAGCTAGTTGAGCAAAGGTCAACTTTATTGTCAATAAAATGGTCAGTCAGGCTTGTTGATGTTATAGATCTAATATCAGCTAAAAGGCCAGATAGAAACGAGTCAGTGAATGGATCAAACAATGACATGCAGTGCAAGAGCCTTTGGCTCGTGGGTGACACCAGAAAACAGTTGATGGCTGCAAACAGAAGTCAGTGAAGGACAGTGAAGATAAACTACTATTTCTCCCAAACTAAACATTCCGAACAACACAAAGGCCGAAATCCATTAGATAGCGGGTGGTAAACAAACAGCTCACGACTTGGTGTTTTTGATCCCACGCCACATAAGCGAACAAATAACTGTTGCAAACTAACAAGTAGGTAGCAAATCACAAATATTTAATCTAACTGTTTAATGGCAAACAACTGAACGTCCCTGAAACGCAATGCGCAAGTTTATCCTTTGGTGGGACAAAGAAAAAGGTAATAAAATAAACAGAGATAGATAAAAAAAAGATTATGTAAAACCAACAGAAAAATGTTAAGCAGAAATGTTCATGGTTTAAATGATAAAGGATAAAGGAACTGAATGAGTTTCTTATTTTGATCAAACAAAAAGTAATGATACACTGATGTCAGCCAGCATAAATTTATTTGGCTGTGTGATATTAATACCCCCCCCCCCCCCCCCCGCCTATCAACCCAAACGTATTTTCGACTTTGGCTAAGGTAATAGATCTCTGCTCACACTTGCTTAGAGAGGTGTGCAGGGTTCTGCTGACCATACGCTGGTAATTTTTGTAACATCATCCAGGATACAACAGGACGTTCAAGTCTTTGCCAAGACTAAAATTGGGAACAAATAAAAAAATTACATCTGTACTATTGCAGGGTACAGTTTGCACAGTATAGAAAGGAAATCACTTCAATTCAGTGCAAAAAATGCTGTTTAATTGATGCTTTCCAATTAGAGTGGAGAAGAAAGGGTTGACTTTTTCACAGTTCAAGCACAATGATGTCACCTGAGCTCGTCTTGATGCTCATTTTGACTTTTTGTCACTCCATCAAACCTTTGCGAAGACCCCATTCAAATACACAGCACTTGTCTGTGTGATCACAGGGCTACAACTAAGCTTGATTAAGTAAAAAGCAAATGAGTTCTTAATATCGACCATGGTACGGTAGCATTGTGGGCAGCACGGTAGCATTGTGGATAGCACAATTGCTTCACAGCTCCAGGGTCCCAGGTTCGATTCCTGCTTGGATCACTGTCTGTGCGGAGTCTGCACATCCTCCCCGTGTCTGCGTGGGTTTCCTCCGGGTGCTCCGGTTTCCTCCCACAGTCCAAAGATGTGCAGGTTAGGTGGATTGGCCATGATAAATTGCCCTTAGTGTCCAAAATTGCCCTTGGTGTTGGGTGGAGGTGTTGAGTTTGGGTAGGGTGCTCTTTCCAAGAGCCGGTGCAGACTCAAAAGGCCGAATGGCCTCCTTCTGCACTGTAAATTCAATGATAATCTATGATTAATCTAGGACAAAGGTTCGGCACAACATCGTGGGCCGAAGGGCCTGTTCTGTGCTGTATTTTCTATGTTCTATGTTCTATATATGATGTCTACTGCAAACATTAAACCACCAGATATTTCATAAATTAAATCTGATGACTTCGCTTTACAGACAAAATGTTACCATTGTAAGGGCAACAAAGCATGATCCTTTAAAAAAAAAACAAGTGCAAAGTACCGGGGCTTTTTTGAACGCTTGCCATAAAAAACACAAGATAAGTCGAAAAGAATAATCTATGACAGTGCTGGAAACAATTTGTTCAAGATCTAATATCAGGCATGGCTAATGTTGAAGATCCGGGTAGGAGGCAATTTAGTGAAAGGATCTTTGTAGGATTTCTCACTGCGAACATTAGGAAGTTGGTAAATCATGATAGCAATGTTAATTTACGAGTAGAATTTTTTTAATGAGGAAATGTCTGTGCAGCACGGTAGCACAGTGGTTAGCACTGTTGCTTCACAGCGCCAGGGTCCCAGGTTCGATCCTCAGCTTGGGTCACTGTCTGTGCGGAGTCTGCATGTTCTCCCCGTGTCTGCGTGGGTTTCCGCCGGGTGCTCCGGTTTCCTCCCACAAGTCCCGAAAGGCAAGCTTGTTAGGTAAATTGGACATTCTGATTTCTCCCTCTGTGTACCTGAACAGGCGCCGGAGTGTGGTGACTAGGGGATTTTCACAGTAACTTCATTGCAGCATTAATGGAAGCCTACTTGTGACACTAATGAAGATTATTATTTTTAGTACAATCCTTTCTTGTATTTTAATTGGGGGATTTGAGGGAAACTTAACTTGCAATAAAACAATGGCAAAGTGCACTGAAATTCAGCAGCACAGCAGAATGCATCTTGTACCGATGAAGCTTCACGACAGAACAGGGGCGAAATTCTCCCCCAACGGCGCGATGTCCGCCGACTGGCGCCCAAAACGGCGCCAATCAGACGGGCATCGCGGCGCCCCAAAGGTGCGGAATGCTCCGCATCTTTGGGGGCCGAGCCCCGACATTGAGGGGCTAGGCCGGTGCCGGAGGGATTTCCGCCCCGCCAGCTGGCGGAAACGGCGTTTGTTGCCCCGCCAGCTGGCGCGGAAATGACATCTCTGGGCAGCGCATGCGTGGGAGTGTCAGCGGCTGCTGACAGTTTCTCGCGCATGCGCAGTGGGGAGAGTCTCTTCCGCCTCCGCCATGGTGGAGGCCGTTGCGGAGGCGGAAGGGAAAGAGTTCCCCCAACTGCACAGGCCCGCCCGCGGATCGGTGGGCCCCGATCGCGGGCCAGGCCACCATGGGGGCACCCCCCGGGGTCAGATCGCCCCGCGCCCCCCCCCCAGGACCCCGGAGCCCACCCACGCCACCTTGTCCTGCCGGTAAATACCTACTTTAATTTACGCCGGCGGGACAGGCAATTTCTCGGCGGGACTTCGGCCCATCCGGGCCGGAGAATTGAGCGGGGGGGCCCGCCAACCGGCACGGCCCGATTCCCGCCCCCGCCCAATCTCCGGTACCGGAGACTTCGGCAACCGGCGGGGGCGGGATTCACGGCGGCCAACGGCCATTCTCCGACCTGCTGGGGGGTCGGAGAATGACGCCCCAGGACACTGAAAAAAAATTAATGGCAAATTTGCAACTGGTTGATTTTTTTCCCTTGGACATTTCGTTTAAAATAGTGGAAAATTGTAAGGGCATGGAAATCACATAAAAAAATTAATCAATTGAGAAACTGTAGTAAGAGCAAAGATCGAAAGGGGATGAGGAGAAGCTGAAGTGAATTAAAAACGTGATTAGGTAATGAGATGCTTGGGTTTTCAATATGATTGCAAGAGACAGGTTATTCTGGATGCTTTTAGTTTTGCAGTCTGAGAAAGTGTTACATAGAATAAGAGAAAGTTGAGTGAGTCCCACATAGAAGTGGTGATGGAACAGGAGTGCAAGTAAATAAAATACTTGATGTTTCAACAAGAAAGCAATTCGAAGAAGCAATGATCACGGCACAATTATAATGGGAAGTGACAAGGGCTACAACTTGCATTAACATGGCACCTTTAATATTGAAAAATATCCCAACGCGTTTCACACGGGCGTGATCAGACAACAATTCGACACCAAGCCACCCAAGGAAATAAAAGACCTGATGGATTTACAGAGCCTCTTGGAGTAGGATGGAAAGATAGAGAGAAATTAGAGAGCAAATTACAGAATCGAGGATAAGTCAAAGCGAGAGATGCTGAAAGAGACCCCATTTATGAGGATCAATTGTAACATTTGTCCAGTCTTGGGTTTTATTGCAGGGCTAAGAGGCAACATCATGGAAATTATTTCACTGTCACTAGCTGGGATTAAGGGCATTGGAGTGGATGAAGGAAAACAGTGGCAATAAGTCTGGCAAGATCTATAATGGGTGAGGGATCTGTTACACTAATTTACTGCACACTATATGAAAATTAATATGGGGCGAGATTCTCCGACCCCCCCGCCAGGTCAGAGAATCGCCGAGGCCTGGCGTGATTCCCGCCCCCGCCGGTTGCCGAATTCTCCACCACCGGAGTTTCGGCGGGGGCGGGAATCGCGCCGTGCCGGTTGGCGGGCCACCCCCCGCGATTCTCCGGCCCAGATGGGCCGAAGTCACGCCGCTAAAACGCTAAATTAAACCACCTACCTAACCGGTGGGACAAGGCGTTGCGGGCGGGCTCCGGGGTCCTGGGGGGGTGCCCCCACGGTGGCCTGGCCCGCGATTGGGGCCCACCGATCTGCGGGCGGGCCTGTGCTGTGGGGGCACTCTTTCCCTTCCGCCTTCGCCACGGTCTCCACCATGGAGGAGGCGGAAGAGACTCTCTCCACTGCGCATGCGCGGGAATGCCGTCAGCAGCCGCTAACGCTCCCGCGCATGCGCCGCCCGGAGATGTCATTTCCGCGCCAGCTGGCGGGGCACCAAAGGCCTTTTCCGCCAACTGGCGGGGCGGAAATCCCTCCGGCGCCGGCCTAGCCCCTCAATGTTGGGGCTCGGCCCCCAAAGATGAGGAGCATTCCGCACCTTTGGGGCGGCGCGATGCCCGACTGATTTGCGCCGTTTTGGGCGCCAGTCGGCGGACATCGCGCCGTTTCCGGAGAATTTCGCCCATGATTCCCATTCACCAAAATACCATGGGTGGGATTCTCCGCCGACCGACACCAAAATCGGGAAAGGCAATTGGGCAGAGAATCGGTCTTGATGCTGAAATCGTGGCCGGCTCCGGGTTCCTGCCAAATCATAATTCTCCGATGCATTGACAGCGGTGTCAATGCATTCCACTCCGCACGTACAGTAAATGCCGTTTGCATATTATTACTGGGCCTGACCTGGTATTCTTCAAGGCTTCCGCGATCCTCCGCTTGCACCGGGGAAAATTTCCGACAGCAAGGTTCACTTGTGCATTTAAAAATCAGGAAACAGACGCCTTGGCTGATGAGGCAGAGAGAGGTGGTAGGACCTGCAGAGGTGCGATCGTGGGCTGCCGGCCTGCCACTGGCCAGGCTGGCTGCGGGGCAGGGGGGACTGCCAGGGCCGAGGGGGGCAGTGGGGGGTGGTGGGGTTGACGGAGGACGGGGACGGGCATGGGGCTAGGGTGACCCCCTATGGGACCAGGAGGTGTCCTGGCATGGACCACCATTGCTGTGGCCTGCAAGACAGCCATCGTGCTGCGCACCCCACTGACCACCCACCACGGCCCATGGTTCTGCAGAGTGCCACCGGCCATATGCATACCATGTAGCCTGTTAGACCTGGTTGGGCAAAGGAGGTACGCAGCATGCTAACCTGTCTGCCCTTCACTCCCTGCAGACAAAGGATATTGGATTTCAACCAACAATGGTTGTCTTCCTACTAGTCGCCGCAGCTCTGGGGGATGCCCTCAGGCTGTACGAGCTGGAGCTCCTCGAGGAAGACACTGCAGCAACAAAGCCTGCCCCAGAGGAACAGGAGGCAGCTGGTGAGGAAGGAGAGCCAACAGGCTGAGGAGGAGGAGGTGCAAAGGGAGCACCATACGAGGCCGAGCGTGGACCGGCAGCGCTTGTCCTTTTGAGGATCTGCTGGACCTGGCCTGCCCTCAAAGACTCCATCTGAGCAGGGAGACAGTGCGACATACCTGCTTCTGGTGGCCAGCAAGGTGGCGGTTGTCCTGAACTGCCATGCAACGAGGACGTTCCAGGCAGAGTGGGAACCTGTCCTTGTTGCCCAGGTGCATCTGCACCGTCACAGAGGCCCCATATGCTCAATCGGTAGAACACATCCATTTCAATGTGGACCGAGCCCACCAGGATGCTGGGCAGCGGGGTTCGACACCATCTGGTCCAGGGAGTGATTGATGAGATTCAATATCCCCCTACGAGCACCGGCAGATGACAGACCAGTCTTCACAAACCGAAAGGGGTTCCACTTGATGAACGTGCAAGTGGTGCAGCACCTTCAGCTGTGCTTTCTGCATGCCTGTGCCCAATACCTAGGTAGTGTGCACAATGCCTTAATTCTGGCACACTCGATGGTTTCTGGTCTCTTCCAGGCTCACTCCCGGCTGTGGGGTTGGCTCCTGGATGACAGAGACTATCTACTGCGGTCATGACTGATGACGCCCATCTGGAGTCCACAGACTGGTGCAGAACCCGCTACAATGAAGCCCATGCAGCGACCAGGAACATGATCGAGCGGTGCTTCAGCATCCTGAAGATGTGGTTCAGATGTCTGGGTCGCTCTGGAGGAGCCCTCCAGTATACCGCTGGGAGGGTCACCTGCATTGTGGTGGCCAGCTGCATCTGCACAACATCGCGTAGCAGAGGGGCAACGTGCTGGAGAAGGATAAATGTCAGACCTCGTCCAACGAGGAGGACCCGGGTGAGGGTGAGGATGGGCAGGATGTGGGACCCAGGCTGGGCATGGGAGGCTGCACAACGTGCGCGCTTGGGTCAACACGTACGGAACACTCTAATTGCCTCCAGGTTCACCGACTGGGGGTGGGGGGGGGGGGGGGGGGGGGCGTGGCCGGGGGCAGGGACATCGCATCCCCCTCCTCACCGCTCATATCTCCCACCTCAGATGGTACATCAGGGGTGGAGGCGGTCTGCAGTAATTCCTGCCCTGTGACCTGGGTCCCCTTTACTGCCTGTCTTCTGGGGTGGCCGGGACTGGATGGGCCTAGCTACTGTTCGAGTGTAGCAGGTGGCGTGATGCTGCCCTGTTCTGCCCGCTGCTTATGTGAAGCACCAGGGAAAGGAGGGGGGGCGGGTGTGGGGAGTCTAAGATGCTGCGGTATTCCAGCACCTCCCCTGCGGAAGTCACGGCATGGGCCCCATCACCTCCACCTCGCTCGAGTGCCCAATGGCCCCCCAGGCTACTCCATGAGACTGCAGACCTAACCCCTGAGGCTCCCCTGGCACCTGGCGCTGCCTGTCCTGGAGGGCTGCTGCCCTCACAACCAGGGTCTGCATGCTCGCGGCCAATGGAGCACAGGGAGTGGACCACCACCATCTGGGACTGCACCACATCACGCTGCGATTGTGCCACCACCTTCTGGATCTGTGCGACACCAACCAGTGACTGTGCCATCTCCTTCTGGGACTGGGCCACTGCCCTTTGGGTCTGTACCACGCTGGCCAGCACCTGGGCAATGTGCCGACGTACCCAGCCATGGCCTGCTGTGACTGGGCCATACTCAGGAGCATCGCTGCAATGTCTAGGTGTCTAGGACATGGCTACCTGTGATAGGACAGCCCTGTCCTGGGCCTTGGCCACCGCCTGCGCAGCGTGCTCCAGAACTTGGACATTTTGACCCATGGCCAAAATCTTCACCCCCAAGTCCTCCACCGTGGACTCTACCCGTGTGGTGTTGTCCTGGGTGGCACACATGGTTGGTACCACCTCCTATTCCTGCATGTGCAGTTGGGCTCCTCCAACTGCACCTGCAGGTACTGGATTCTCGCCAACAACCCCTCATATAGTCCCTGGCTCTGTGACTGCATCTGCACTATCAATGTGACTGTCCGTTCCAGAAGCCTGAAAGCCCTCTGGACGGCAATTAGTCCCAGGGGCCGACCTGCCTTCCGACCATTTGCACCCTCGGAGGTTCCTACCTCCACCTGCTGTACCAAAGAATGTGGGTGATGTGCACCAGATAGTGTCCCAGGCACCTCTTTACCAAAGTGCCCAACCGAGGTGAGTGTCTCTGGGATGGTGGAGGGTGTTGGAGCCAGCTATGATAGGAAGTCAATGTCATCCCCGGACTCGAGCCCCCGGGTGTCTTGGGATGTGGGTTGCTGGTTCCTGACCGTGACGGCCACACCGTTCTGACTGTGGCTGGCGGTGGGGGAGGAGGACACCAGTAGGGCCTGCACCATCACCAGAAACTCCTGCAAGACACAAGACAAGATGTATGATTGCATTGTGGGCCGAGGGGGAGTGGGTGGTGGAGCAGGGGTGTGGGGGTGGTGTGGAGTGGGGGTGGTGGTGGTGGGGGTGGTGATGGGTGTCGATGTGGTTGTGGGGTGAGGGTGGGTGGGTGACATAGGTACCTTGGGGACTCGCAACTCAGCGAGGTTTCACTTCCTCGCCCGATGCCATCCTCCTTTCCTCAGGCCCTCCGACCTAGTCCAGGGCCCTCTGCTCTGCTGCGGTGAGCTGCCGCATGTCCGGCGGTCCCCCTCCAGTTTTCGCCCGCTCTCAACGTGGGAGGGGAGGGAAACAGAAAACACAGTGTTAGATGGACCAATTCATGCAGCCCAGGGGGTGGATAGCTAGTGGCTTTAGAGGCCAGGGCACCCGGCCATGGCGGCCGGTATGGGTGCCGGCATGTGGTGCAGCGTGGGGGCCTGGGCGGGGCTGGGAGGGGGCGGTTATGGGATGTGGGATGAGGGTTAGTGTCAGGGGCACAGTGTTGCCTACTCACTCTGGCTGCCCTGAGGAGGTCGTGCAGTTTCTTCCAGCACGGCTGGCCAGTCCAAACGGTGTTGCCTACAGCGCTGACAACCTCTGCCACCTGCACCCAGGTCCGGCAAAAAGTGGCGCTGGCAGCCTCCTCCCCACCCTGGGGTACAGGGTCACCCGCATCTCCTCCATTGCATCCAGCAACTTCTCCAAGCAAATCTCAGTGCCGCCCTGCTTGGTGGCACCTTGTTGACTGGGATGGTGAGTGTGGGCAGTGAAGTGTGTATATGCGGCTGAGTGTCAATCCCGGACCCGGCGAATCCGGCACTATTTCTCATTGGAATCGATTGTGTTCCATGTGGCACCTGTGCTAGCCCCTTAACGGTCGTTTAATCAGTCCAGGTGCAGCGCCAGTTTTGCTGTCGTAGAACTCTGCCCCGGTGTCAACACTTAGCCTAGGAATGGAGATGTATTAATTTGACTAGATTTAACAGTGCCCCACGATCTCCATACATGCCCCAACCACCAGGTAAAACGTCAAGGGGTGGAAAGCCCACCTTCACTGCAAATGGTTGCCCCTAAGGAAATTAATGTCTGATTAACCATTAGTTGACTGAGGCAAGACTTCATAGAATCATAGAATCCCTACAGTGCAGAAAGAGGCCATTCGGCCCATCGAGTCTGTACCGGTCCTTGCTCCGATTGAGCACCCTACCCAGGCCCGATACCCCGGCTCTACCCCTGTAACCCCTCTAACATTTTGGGCAATATTAGCATGACCAGTTCACCTAACCTGCACATCTTTGAACTGTGGGAGGAAACTGGGGCACCTGGAGGAGACCCATGCAGACACGGGGAGAGTGTGCAAAGTCCACGCAAGCAGTCACCCAATGTCAGAATTAAACCTGGGTCCCTGGTGTGTGAGGCAACAGCGATAACCACTGTGCCACCAGGCTGCCACTGTACCATCGTGCCACCCACCCCTTTGCAACAGGAAGTAACAGAGAATACCAGCCAATCACAGGCTGGCAGGTCTCCAGCACTGGCAGCACCACTGTGAATGGGGGCACTGTCAGGGCAGCAGTAGGCTCTGCAGGAATGTGGGGGAAGGTCTGGAGATGTCGTCGGGGCCACGCCGATGAGGGGCCGTGAGGGTTGGAGAGTTGACGTAGAAAGGCTTGTGGGGGAGGGTTAAACTGGGGTAAAGGGTTTCTCCTTGGGGGGAGCCTTTCAATGGCCCAGGGGACCTGTTAAGCAGTGACACCGCACACCTCCTCCCCCACTCCCCTTCACCCGCCAATCTCCAGCCCTTACAGAAAATGCTGCTTGGCTGAACGTTTGATGTTGGTTGAATTCCAGTGATGCAGGATAAGGCCCTTAAAGTGGACATTAATTGGTCACTCATGGGCTTCAATTGGTCTACAGGCATGCAGACAACAGAGGCCCTCCACACTGGTGGTAAAATTACAGAGGGAGTAGGGGTGGGCAGTGGGCACAACATTCATTGGTTTTATATGCGCCATGTCTTCAAACCCGGCATCGGGAGAACGTTAAGTCTAATTCGTAGTTTAATCTGTGCAGTAAGTAAGAATCACCACAAAGAATGCAATAACTGAGTTCTGATCAGTCTAAAAGATCGCTGTCACAGGGTTTTTCAAAGTGCGGATTGTAACCCATTGCTAGGTTGTGGGCTGGTGTTGAAAGGGTCATGGAGCGATCGATTGCAGTGTACCCAATCCTGAAAGAAGTGCCCAACGGCGCTACCGGCATTTAAAATGAGAAAGGTTGCATTATAACCTGTGCAGTCTTCCGATCATAAGAGGCAAGAGTGAGCAGGTCACACACCCCGCATGCACACTTGATGCCAAGTACCCTGTATGTATGTGCTTTTGGCACAAAATCACGGAGGCAAGAGGACAGTGAAGGTGGATCGTTTTGTTACAAGAAAGAGATGGTCAGCGACACAATAGACAGTATACCTACTGGGCAGGATCTCACATCTCAATCTGCTGGAGAGAGCTGCACAGGACAGTCCACGACAGGACACAACAATACAAGTGTTTGCCCTGAATGTACAGAGTTCCTCCTGTGAACCGCCTACAAAGAAGCCTGGCAAGTTCAAGTACAAAACCAAAACTACCAAATGTTCCCACACTGCTACGGCACATCGTAGAAACAGTGTTGATAAGAGAACTGGAAACAGAGTGCCTTATTCAATCGCATCTGGCTGCACTGATCAACAGTTTTTGTCATTTTCCAGGGAAGCTTTAGATTTGGAAAGGGAAGAGATGAGTGAAAAGTTCCTTTGCGTTTGAGACGTCAGAGTCAATTATTAACTTATAGCTGACTCCAAATGAGGAGACTGAGCTGCTGAACCTGCCCGTGACATCTCCCAGGAGTATCCAGTGCTGAGTAAAACAAGCACTTCGTTGCTATTGACCTTCACGACGACTACATGTGCAAAATTGAATTTTCCGTTTTCACAAAGATGAAGACGGCACAAAGGAACTGGCTGAACTCTGCACCTGATACGCACATTGCTCTCTCCTCCTGTGAACCTGATTGGAGGGAGATCGGGAGGACCAAGCAGCTCACCAGCCATATTAAAGGTCAGTGAAGGTCGGCTGCCGTGGATCCCAAGGTTACCTGGTTGGTACTGGAGGGTCCCGGGAATAAAAGTTTGAGTCACTGAGTATGGACAGTGTCAAGAACATCTTTCATGCAAGTTCATTAAACTTGATGTTAGGCTTCGAGATGGAGTGGATAGTTTGCCAAATTGAACAGCTTTAACATTAAATAATTGAACATTGGGCATTTTATTCTCTTCAGCTAGGTTTTAATCACACTCAGGCGAGAAAGATATATTTTCATACAGGGCGGGAATATTTGGAGATAAATCAATGTGCCCTGTTCTCAGACATCCAGCACAAAAATATCTTTAATTATTTTACTCTGCTCATCAAAAATGAACATCGTATTACACTTATTGACTAGAAACATGCTAGGCAAGTCAATGGAGATCTAATGAAGAAATCCATTGGGCAATACTGGGCACAGGTTTCAGAAACAAGGGGAGGGATTCCCCGCTGGCGGGATTCTCCGTTTTGCTGATGCCCGGGAGTTTCCCGACGGTGTGGGCCTGCCCCACAATGGGAAACCCCATCGACCGACCGGCGTAACGGAGAATCCCGCCGGCGGGTCGGGGCAGAAAAGTGGCCCGGCGGGTGGAGAAGCCAGCCCAAGAACGTCAAAAAAAATCAACCGCCATAGCAGACGTATGGGGCAGGATTCTCCATTTGGGAGACGCCTACCAGAAGTGAAACGCATCCAATTCACCCTCCCGTTGGGAGTGCTATTCAGATGAGATTCAGGACATGCAAATAGGCCAGCATTCTGCCCATGTGGAACATGTACGATTCCCGATCCCACTGGCATCTGATTCCCTGGGGCCGGGATTCTCACTGAAGTGTCTGACAAGCTGGAGCAGCTGAAAAATGCTCTGCTCACCACACTCTCATTCTAGCCAAGAAGATGGCTGCACGGAGGCCTTTCCCCACCGATTCAGGGAGACTGAAATAGAGCGAACGCTGGATGACATACAGAAGAGGAGGGACACCCTCTTCCCCAGGGTGGGGTGGAGACGCAAGCCCCCCTCCCTTACTCAACAGCACATGGGAAGTGGAGCACAGTCTGTCGGGGCTGTAGAATCATAGAATCCCTACAGTGCAGAAGGAAGCCATTTGGCCCATTGAGACCCCATCGACACTCCCAAGGGTGAAAGAGCACCCTATCTAAATACCTAGGCCCAATCCCTCGCCCTATACCTGTAACCCCACCCAACCTCTGGACACTTAGGGGCAATTTAGCATGGCCAATCTACCTCACCTGCACATCTTTAGACTGTGGGAGGAAAGCAGAGCACCCAGAGGAAACCCACGCAGACACGGGGAGAACATACAAACACCACACAGGTAATCACCTGAGGTTGGTGTTGAACCCGGGTCCCTGATGTTGTGAGGCAGCAGTGCTAACCACTGTGCCTCTGTGCCGTCTTGTCTGCCTCACCAGGAGGACACTGGATGCTCTGCCCAATTGTCAATCTTGAAGTCGACGTGGGCAACAGAGAATTAAATTGTAAAAATACCAATGCTTCGAGAGAATCAGGACTAGAGTTCAACAGTTGACTTTGAGGGACAGCTAGTGACCTATACGGGGGACCTTATGGGCAGAAGTCCATTAGGCTGCTGTTAATAGTAGTGCGGGGCCCCTGACCAAGTCTGCTGGGCTGTGAGTCGCTACAACACCTTCACCTAAACTGGCAAAAGGTCTTCAGGATGGACACCACAGAGGACTTTACAAAGTCTTGGGGAAGTACCCAGAAGTCTTCCAGGAGGGAGGCCTGTTGCCAGTTTCTTTAACTACTTGGTTTTCTCTGACTCTGTTCCAATTAGGGCAATCAGTGAATTTGCCTTCTTTCTATGCTATCTATGTCCGAATGCTTAGAGTCGCCAGGTATCGAATGATACAACCACAAGTTTCAACCGGCTATCGATCAAAGAGCCAAACACCAGTTAGTTAGTTCAAGGTCAAGGATACTTTATTTACACACAATTAGTCATGCAACATAAACACTACTAGTTAACTACACCTATCAGCTAAGACAGCCTGTATTTAACTTTGGGCACCCGGCTTAGGTCAGAAAACAGTGGCCGCTGTTCAATTTTGGATCTCTCAGGTTCGAAGGAGTAACTGCTGCTCAGCTGGGCTCATCCGTCTGGCAGCAGGCGGTGAACTTGGACTCGCTTCTGGTGTTGCTACGATTGGCGATGGCCGTGACTGGGGTACCAAGGTCAAAAGAGAGCGAACATATGGCGAACACTTCTTCTTATACTCGGGGGGGTTTCACGCTCTTTTGGGCGGTTCTTCGATTTGGGCCTTACTAATTGGGTGATCCCTGATCACTCTGCTCGATTCCGAACCAATAAGGGGGCGGGGATCTGGATGGCTGGGTGTGTCCCAAGCAGTCACTGACCCCGTTGTTTGCGTTTCCCTTGAACAGGGAGTGGCGTCGAAATGTCTGGGACTGTCCTGGTTGCTTGAGTACCAGTTCTTTGTTTTGGGGAAGATGGGCCATCAAATGCTAATCGGCCTGATTAACATGCTAATTGGACGGAGTTTCGATACCGTCTGGACTTTTGCTGACAAATATGCATTTCAGGCTCTGAGCCTGCCTGATTCTTGGCTTGTCCATTTTACCCATCAGTCTTTGCGAATTCCTCTGCACCTAGTTGGAAGTGGCCATCCCAAATGGCCACACTCCGTCCTCTTGATCCTCAATGCAAAGCGTGAAGGATCACAATACTGGGTCTTCTTTGTTCTCTTGGGATGCCGGGTACCCTTAACCAAGGACAGGTTCTACTCTACTCTGTCCTATGGGTCCAAAAACATTTACCTAATTTCCCTAATCAACAGATGTCTAAAAATTTCGAGGGGGCCATTTAACATTCCGAAAAAGGGGAACCTCTAACTGTCTCTAACTAGACTACACTCATGCTGCCATTTAACAATAAAATAACTTATCTTACAATACAAAACATATCCGATAGCAGCATCACATTTCTTCCTATCACTGACATTCATACACAGAAAACAAACTTTATTCACAAAACATCAACCGCGGAATTAATTAAAGAGAGGGGTTCAGAAAGAGTGTGGGGTTTGCTGGAATCCGAGGAAGGGGGCTCTAAATGTGTATACTGGTGGGCGGTAGGCTCTCCTCCATTTCCGCAATCTAATTGTCTGCATGACACTGCACAATATGGTTATTATGAGTAAGGCTTCCACTGTGTAGGACAGTGAATACCACTTGACGAGGTCCTCACAGCATTTGGGGGAATCGGTGGCTGGGTGTGTGTGTGGTGTAGTGTCCGGGCTGGGGGTGTTGTGTTGGGTGGTCGTGTTCGGGCCTGTGTGGTGAGGGGGGTGGAGGTAGGTAACCCGCGCAGCTGGGCTGTTCCAGCGACGATCATGATGCCGATCATTTGGGTCGTCTTCATCTTATTTGGCTTTCCTTCGCCGTCGAGTATCTTCATATCTTGCTGGGGGAACAAGCATAGTATCTGTTATAATCGTGTTGTTTAACATCTCGATTGTCCGTCTGTGTCTCCTTAACGTCAATTTTCCCATTATAATCGTCACCATATGTGACTCCCTCATTTTTTTTTTAAACAACCATTTGCGGAGACAAGACATCCCAAAAACTCTGTGTCACAGCACGAGCACTCTCGCAGCCTGTGGTCGATGAGCTGAGTGGGCGGACAATTTCTCCGTCCTCTGCAAATTTTTTTATCCAACCACGTGTTTCTTGCATGTAAATAGTATGTGGGGGAATAGCAACTGAAGGGTTGCTGGGAAGGGCAAAAGTAGTGGCAAAGAGCATTCTTTAAACCACAGGGCTAGAAAAGAACAGAAAGAGTTTAGAAAACAAGCATCCGAATGGGGTAGTGCGTATAATCCGCAGCAGGGCAAGAATGGGTGAGATCCCCAGGTAGGGCGGTGACCAGTGCCATTGCTCCACTACCCGAGCTTGGCTGACCAAATGTATAGGGGTCCCCAGGCAGGGCGGGGATCAGTGCCATTACTCCGCTGCCTGAGTGACCTTCCAATAGCGGTGCGAATTTGTAACTATATGGGCTCCAGACAAACTTGTTTCACTAATTGCCATGTGGCGTCAGATGAGTAGTTATGGCTGCATCAAGAACTTTGCTGTGAGGCCGAAAGAATAAACTGTATCAAGAAACGTAGTGAGAATGACACAAATAGTCGCACAAAGAACAGACCTTCAACATTCAAAAATAATAAATTAAAGAAAGAAAAAGTGGGCAGGCTCCATCAGGGTACAGGACACCATAAATCTCCATCGGCTCCTGACTCTCTTCACCGGGACACCTCAAGATTCCATTTCAAAAAGATTTGCAAAGGGGTTACCATGGTGGGAGTCAGACTCGGAGTTGTCACCATTTCCCAGGTGCCAAACTCTTCCCTGGAGTTTGCGTGCGAACGCGGCGTGTGCCGATGTGGGGTCCATTTTGTCATTTCTCGTCAAGTGACAGGAATTGTCACGGTGCCAGTGCTTCATGTTCCGTAGGGAGGTTGCAAGGGGGCTGTCGCTATCGTCGGGTGGCGGGTCAGGTTCCGGTGTGGGCAAATAAATCGTTTCAAAGAGGCTGAGCGTATCGTGGTCGGGGTCTCTGGGCCTGTAGTGACTGGGGCCTGTTTCGTGGGATCTCCGTTCGGGTCTCTCAGGGGCTTCAGTAGTGCTGTCGCTGTAGCTGTCGCTAGCAGCCGAATCAAGTGTCAGGGTGAAATTTGATTCTGGGGGCGGGGTCAAGGTTGTGTCTGTGGATATGCTGCTGCTGCTGGGGGGGGGGGGGAAATTGGGTTGTCAATTGGCGGGTCCTCATTGTCTGCCATCGCCAATGAGAGGTGATGCGAGTGGCTGCACTGTGTTCCATAAACCTTAAGTTGATTTATATGGGACCATCCTGATTTTCCATTTGGAAAAGTGATTTTATAAACCAAAGGGCTTACTTTGTCTGATATTGAATAGGGTCCTGCAAATTTAGGGGAGAGGAATGAGCTAGGGTTGCATAAGGTGATCATCACTTGCTGTCCGACTGTATACTCTGTCGGGTGTACTGTTTTGTCAAAGCAGGCCTTACTCTGCTTTCGTTTAGCGCCTAGTCGAACAGCTGCAGCGAGCTGTGCTGCTTTAATATTCTCTACCATGTGCTGGACTGCTTTCTCATGGGTCAGGGTGGTGACTGCGGGGCTGGCCAAATCAAGTCCGAATAAGTATTCGGTACCCTTCATGGATCGTCCGGTCATGAGGGTATGGGGGGTATATCCTGTTGAGCTCGATACTGTGTTCCTAATAAACATCAGTGCGAATGGGGGCACTGTGTCCCTAGTTGTGTTGTGCTGCTGCACCATTTTCCTAAGTGTGGCCTTTAGTGTCCGATTCATGCGTTCCACAATGCCGCTAGACTGTGGGCAATAGGCAATGTGGAACTTTTGTTTAATTCCAAATATCGTCGTTACATTTTTCATGACCCTTCCCGTAAAGTGGGAACCTTGGTCCAACTCAATACTATGGGGGAATCCCCATCTCGTAAAAATCTGCTCTGTTAAGATCTTCGCCGTGGCCTTGGCTGTATTTGTTCTCAAGGGGAACTCTTCGACCCATTTCGTAAATGTGTCTATCACCACTAACACATACTTGTATCCATTTCTGCAGGGGGGGGAGGGGGCCAATATAATCCAATTGGAGGTTTGTCCACGGGCCATTGTGTCGTAGCTGGGCTTTTTTCGCACACCTATCGGGGTTGTTTTCAGCACAAATTAAACAGTTTTCGACGTAATGGGACATGTCGGTTTTCAAATCGGGCCACCAGCAAAGGGGTCTGAGGTGGGCAAGGGCGGATTCAATCCCTTGGTGTCTATGTCCGTCATGGAACTTACAATTTATCTCATTCCTGTCCTGGGTGGGGACTACATAAATTCCATCTTTTAAAACGATTCCCTCATGGACCGTCAAAGAATTTCTAAATTTTTCATAGGGAGCTGGGAAGTTTCCTTTTTAAATGTCTTTTAACGCCACGTCTTCTTTCTGTGCCTGGGCTAAGTCTTGGATGTTGGTCTGTGAGACCTGAACTGCGTGTACTGGGGCACTCTCAGGGGGTTGCCAAAAGTGGCCATGTCGTGAGCCTGCCTTCGCTCGGGCGTCAGCTTTCACATTACCGGGCGGGGAGGAACGATGGTGGCTTCTTACTTTGACAATGCCGTATTTTCTGCCTTTCGCTACCTGAAGGATATGTTTGAGCAGTGGGGCTGAGGGTAGAGGTTTTCCGCCCGCGGAAATAAATCCTCTCGATTCCCACAGGGGTAGGAATTCCGTTAGGCTGTTGCAGACGTACAAACTGTCTGAATATATGTCTGCAGGGGTCGGGAATGAATCGGGGTGCTGGACAATGTTAGCAATGGCCGCTAACTCGGCTGCCTGTGAACCTAAGTGTCCAGGCAATTTTAAAGCTATCTCTTCTAAAGCGTGTCCGTGCGCGTCCTCTCCATAAATGCCACAGCCTGTTATCCATTTTCCCTCAAGGACTGAGGAGGAGCCATCTACATAAATTCTCAGTGCTTTGGCTGTGGGCTGGGGTCCGATACCTGTCTTTCTTGGTACCGACTTGTGAACAAAGGGTCCTGTGGTGTGCTTTGATCTCGCACTCATGTGGGGTCCCTCAATAATGCAAATTATCGGCCAGAAACGTGTGCATTTTTGTCCGTTTTATAATGATGTCGCGTCCCTGTAGGAGTAGGTTCCATCGCGTTGCTCGGATTTGGCTTACTGTGCCGTCCTTTAGTCTGCTGCCAATAAAAGCTGTGTCGGGGTGTGCTCGGTCAAAATGGTTACTGTGTTGAGTCCGGTTATGTACGAGAAGTACTGTACCGCCCAGAAAACTGCTAACCGGTGCCTCTCACAGGCTGAAAATCCTTGTTCGACCGGATCTAAGGCTCGTGAGGCATAGGCTACGGGTCCTAGACGATCGTGCCTTTCCTGCAGGAGAACAGCTGAAAGGGTGCGATCTGTGGTCGTCCCCTTGTATGTGGAGTTGTATTTCATGCTTCCCATGTGTGATGACTGTACCTAAATGTGTGACCTTTTCCTGAAGGATTTGGGCTTTCTTGGGGTTAATTTTGCATCCAATCGTTGTAAGGAGTTCTAATAATTCAGAAAGAAGCAAAATGTGCTCTTCCTTGGCGTCAGTCTGTAGGAGCAAGTCGTCTACATACTGAACAAGGCATTCAGGGCAGGGAAATTTAGATAATCCGTTTGCCAATTGTCTGTGAAAAATGGAGGGGGAGTTGTGGAAGCCTCGTGGAAGGCACGTCCACGTGTACCCCTGTCCCTGGAAGGTAAACGCAAATTTATACTGGCATGCTTTGTCCAGTGGTATGGACCAAAAGCCATTACTGATGTCTAATACTGAAAAAAATTCGACTGGAGTCCCTGTCTCAACATGGTCTTGGGACTTGTGGCAATGGTGGGGGCTGCTAGGGGAGTCACTTTATTCAATTCTCTGTAGTCGATGGCCAGTCTCCATGATCCATCGGGTTTTCTTACTGGCCAAATCGGGGCATTATTTGTCGATGCAACGGGTCGAATCACGCCTTGATTCAATAAACGTTGAATTACCTTGGCTATCTCTCCCTCGGCTTGCTGGGGGAAGCCGTATTGTTTCTGGGGCTTGGGATCGGGACCTGTAATGTTTACTACACCTGGTATTTTGCCGCATTCGTGCTTGTGCTGGGCAAATGCTGTCTTATGTCTTTTCAAGACCTCCCTAACTGCTTTGTCTGTGGTAATGGTTTGTGGATCAAACCAGTACTCTCCTACTGAGCTGATTCTATGGGCAGAATCTTCTACTGTGAGCATAGCGGGGGCTCGCACTTCTCTAGCCATTTTCCATATGCATCAGTTGACTGGGCCAAACTAAAGGTTGTGTGTACTCATGAAATCGATGCCTAGGATGTGTTCTGTTGCCTAGGGCAAGTCTACTAAAACAAGCAATGTTTTGTCTTAATGTTACCGATCTGTACGTCCACAGGGGCTGTGATGTGTCCCTGCTGGAGGTGACCTGTAAAGCCACTAAGGGTAATGGTATCCATAGTGGGCCATATCTCGTTCTGGAACATGATGGAGGAGTTTAATATGGTTCGGGACCCTCCTGTGTCCCAAAGGAACTCTATGGGGTATCCCCGGACTGTGCCTGCAACTACCGGTCTTCTGGACTTATCCCAAAGTGTATCGCAGACCCAAATTGGTGAGCCCGAACACCGTCAATCAGTGCCACTCGTGGCCGAATTATCTAGTCAGGCGCTAACGCTCTGAATGGGTCGGGTATTGTTTCTTGGGGGGGTGTTTGTGTGCTGATTCCTTTGCTGCTTCGGGGAGGCTTGACATTCTCGGGCGTAATGTCCTTTCTGTCCGCAATGATAGCATTCCTGGGTCTTGGGGTGTTGTGCAGTACCTCTACCTTCATTTACCCATGCGGGGTCTTGGTGTGCCCTTACTGGATTCATTGTGGCATTTTCTCTCTCATGCTCTGTCTTTTTCTGAACAGACTGTTCCCAAGCTCTGGACAATCGTTTCAAAACCCACACTTCATTGTGTGCTGGGTCTGAGTGGTCATAACTGATGCATGCATTCTGTCCTGCCTCTGTGGCATGGGATACTAATGTACGGGTCCATTTGGCCATATTGTCTGTTGATAAATGGGTGCGGGCTAACTCACCAAATAACGCAGTAAAATGGATCCGAAGGCATCCAGCAAACGCTGTTGGATGCTCTCCCTTTTTCTGCCTGCATCGGTGAGTCTGTCTCCCGGGTCTCCTCTGTTATATCCTATGGCATCTAAAATGGCAGTTTTCATTTCGTGGAGGCTACCTCCTCCTACATTTTGTGGGTCGGGAAGGGCTGAACTAACTGAGGGGTCCAAGCACATAACTATGAGCTTGACCTGTTCCGGCTCGTCTAAACCATACATCAGGGTTTGTTGTTTCACTAACTCGAAAAAATTATGTGGGTCCGATATGGGATGGAAAGTATCTATCTTCTCGTGGGCAACTCGTAACTGGGTGATCGTTAGTGGCGTGGTGTACATAAAATCGGGTTGGCCTTCCGTGGTAACCCTGCGCTGCGTGGTAATGGGGTTCATTGTGTTGGGTGCTTCCTGTGCAGTCGGTGGTGCAGGTGCTTTTTCTTTTCGGGGCCTAGGGGGCTCTATTTTGATTCTCGGTCTCGCTTGGGCCGTTTCACTGAGTTCCTGCCAATCGGGGCCGCCTTCCTGGTCTAGCTGTGGGCCAAAGGTGTCTCTAAACCCATTTTGAACTGATAGCAGGGATTGCAACCTTGCAATTTGCTGCCTGCATTTGGCATGGTCCAGCGAACTCTGTCTCTGTTCTGTGGTGGAACTGAGGAGTGCTCGGAGGGCTGCCTTTAGGTCCTCGCACTGTTTCTTTAACTGCTGTACCTGATTCTCTGCCTCTTCCCTTACCAGTGCAGCATGCTGTGTGTCCTGGTAGGCCTTATCATATTGGATTGGGAGCTGCTAAGGTGGGCGAGACAGGATTGATGTGCCCTCTTGACATCATCCATTTCCTTGTCCTTCGCTGCTAACTGCTCCCGGAACTGGACATTTAATCTCTCGCTTTCACTTAAATCTCCCTCTCTACTTTTCTCCTTCTCCTCTAGCTGCTTGCGGAGCGTGCTCACAACCTCCTCTGTGCCTCGCAATTGTGCCAGACAGGACATGATTGCCATCGGCTTACGAACCTTAGTCACACTTTTCTTATGGATCTCGGTCAGGCTGTCCCACCAAGTCTGTCCTATGCTGCCAGGACCTGTCTCTTCATTCGCGCAAAACCCAGACCATAGGGGCCATCCTTTCCCCTTTAGGTACTTCCTGATCTCTTCTTCCCATACGGGACACTGTTCTGATCTATTGGTCGCTGCGACCTCGGGCTCTTGTGGATGCATAAGGCGCTCCATTGCCTTCATGGCCATCCCGACAAATACTTCTGTCTCTTACCGGAAATTTGAACAAGGGGGAATAAAGTAATGGTGCAAACACAGGTACGGCTCAAGCTATTTTCCGGTTTACGCAACTCCCGAAAGTTTCACGCAACAAAATCTATCAAGTCTACCTGATATCCCTTTATGTGGAGATGCTAGCGTTGGACTGGGGTGAGCACAGTAAGAAGTCTTACAACACCAGGTTAAAGTCCAACAGGTTTGTTTAGATATCACTAGCTTGCGGAGTGCTGCTCCTTCCTCAGGTGAAGGTGTTGTATGACTTCTTACTATTCTATCCCCTTGAGTATAAGAGTATAATTGAGTATAAGAATTGGCAAGTCATGTTGCAGCTGTATAGAACCTTAGTTAGGCCACACTTGGAGTATAGTGTTCAATTCTGGTTGCCACACTACCAGAAGGATGTGGAGGCTTTAGAGAGGGTGCAGAAGAGATTTACCAGAATGTTGCCTGGTATGGAGGGCATTAGCTATGAGGAGCGGTTGAATAAACTCGGTTTGTTCTCACTGGAACAAAGGAGGTTGAGGGGAGACCTGATAGAGGTATACAAAATTATGAGGGGCATAGACAGAGTGGATAGTCAGAGGCTTTTCCCCAGGGTAGAGGGGTCAATTACTAGGGGGCATAGGTTTAAGGTGAGAGGGGCAAGGTTTAGAGTAGATGTACGAGGCAAGTTTTTTACGCAGAGGGTAGTGGGTGCCTGGAACTCGCTACCGGAGGAGATGGTGGAAACAGGGACGATAGTGACATTTAAGGGGCATCTTGACAAATACATGAATAGGATGGGAATAGAGGGATACGGACCCAGGAAGTGTAGAAGATTGTAGTTTAGTCGGGCAGCATGGTCGGCACGGGCTTGGAGGGCCGAAGGGCCTGTTCCTGTGCTGCACATTTCTTTGTTCTTTGTTCTTTGTTAGTACGTATGCAAATTACACACTTCCGAATTCTGGAGGTTCAATCGATACTGGTTTCGCTTGTGGTTTCTCTTACTTTGCGAATTTGGATTCCTTAATTCAAATGCTTTTGTGGGTTCTCTCGGAGTGACATGGTTGCTTCTGGGTCGAGTCCCACCAGAGTCGCCAATAAATGTTGCCGGTTTCATTAACTACTTGGTTTTCTCTGACTCTGTTCCAATTAGGGCAGTCAGTGAATTTGCCTTTCTTTCTATGCTATCTATGTCCGAATGCTTAGAGTCGCCAGGTATCGAATGATACCACCACAAGTTTCAACCGGCTATTGATCAAAGAGCCAAACACAAGTTGGTTAGATCAAAGTCAAGGATACTTTATTTACACACAATTAGTCATGCAACATAAACACTACTAGTTAACTACACGTATCAGCTAAGACAACCTGTACTTAACTTCGGGCACCCGGCTTAGGTCAGAAAACAGTGGCCGCTGTTCAATTCTGGATCTCTCGGGTTCGAAGGAGTAACTGCTGCTCAGCTGGGCTCATCCGTCTGGTAGCGGGCGTTGAACTTGGACTCGCTTCTGGTGTTGCTACGATTGGCGATGACCGTGACTGGCGTACCAAGGCCACAAGAGAGCGAACATATGGCAAACTCTTCTTCTTATACTCGGGAGGTTTTGCGCTCTTTTGGGCGGTTCTTCGATTTGGGCCTTACTAATTGGGTGACCCCTGATCACTCTGTTCGATTCCTTAGCCAATAAGTGGGCGGGGATCTGGATGGCTGGGCATGTCCCAAGTGGTCACTGACCCCATTGTTTGCGTTTCCCTTGAACAGAGAGTGGCGTCGAAATGTCTGGGACTGTCCCGGTTGCTTGAGTACCAGTCCTTTGTTTTGGGGAAGATGGGCCATCAAATGCTAATCGGCCTAATTAACATGCTAATGGGACGGAGTTTCGATACCGTCTGGATTTTTACTGACAAATATGCATTTCAGGCTCTGAGCCTGCCTGATTCTTGGCTTGTCCATTTTACCCACCAGTCTTTGCGAGTTCCTCTGCACCTAGTTGGAAGTGGCCATTGTAGCCATCTGGGATGGCCACTTCCAGAATACAAAATGGATGTTTGCAAAGATTGCAGGGAACTATAGACAATGCTAAGAAAACAAGCAGGCACAGAGACTGTACGTGTATTGGGACCGCAGCTTCCTGACGAGACTGAAATTGTAGGCCTGTTAGCATATTGATGGCCCATCGCCGGGAACAAAGGCGAGATACTCAAGGAACCGATCTGGCTCCAGGCCTCGCGGCGCCAGTTCCCCAAACCGAAAGCATAAACAAAGCAGGCCAACGGCCACCTAGGACACACCCAGCCATCAGAGCACCCACCCCTTTATTGGTCAAGATCAATACGAGTGATCAAGTTACGGCCCAATTGGTAGGGGCCAAGTTCAAGGCCCGTCCAAAAGCGCGTGAAGCCCGTTCAGGTATAGGAAGAAGGCCCCAGGAGAGAATCGCTCTCTTGGGATCGGCTCTCAAAGTGGAGAGACCCTTCCACCACCTACACCAGAAGCAAGCAAGTCCAAGTTCAACGCTCAGTACCAGACGGACGACCTTCGCTGTTCTCTTGTACCACTTCGACCCCAGCAGCCTCAGATCCGAACAACGACCATTGTTCCTCTGATTGAGTGGGCACCCGAAGCTAAGTATAGGCGTTAGTGTCAGAGATAGTTTAGTTTGTAGTATTTCGTGCATGAGTAGATATTGCTATGTATGTAAATAAATAGTATTGACTTTGAACTAACTAACTGGTGTCTCAACTCTTTGATCAGTATTCGGGTTTGAACCTTGTGGCGGTATCGAAAGATACCTGGCGACTCTAGAGCAAACATAATTAGGATTAAGGAAGGCGACCATATTGACTGCCATATTTAGAACCAAATAAAGAGAGCAACACCATCCCAGATGGCTACAGACCTACCACACGCATGTGGTGGTCTACCTGAACGATGTCCTGGTCACTGGAGCCATGGAAAAGGAGCACCTGAGCAACCTGAAGGAAAGGGCTGGTTTAGCTCAGTGGGCTATACAGCTGGTTTGTGCTGCAGATTAAGGCCAGCTGCGCAGGTTCAATTCCAGTACCAGCTTACCCGAACAGGCACTTGAATATGGCGACTAGGGGCTTTTCACAGTAACTTCATACTTTTGACAATAAAAAGGTTAATACCAGCCCCCCTGAACAGGCGCCGGAATGTGGCGCTGAGGGGCTTTTCACAGTAACTTCATTGAAGTCTACTTGTGACAATAAGCGATTATTATTATTAAGTCCTCCACCAATTTTCCAAGACAGTTTCCACCTCAAGAGGGGAAAGTGCGTTTTCTATGCCAAGGAAATTACATACTTGGGGTATCATGTGGATTGGGACATCCTACACCCAGTTAAGGAGAAGGTGCAGCCGATAAAGCAAGCCCCCACTCCGGAAAACACCACAGAGATATGATGGCGTTGCCAAATCCTACCAGAATCACCAATAATGTTGCCCTTTTTAATGCTGAGTGGGATACTATCCCACCACTGTCACCAAGAATGTTGCCAATTAATAATGATGATATTGCTTTTCAGAGTCGCCAGGTATAAAATGATACCACCACAAGGTTCAACCGGATTTTGATCAAAGACCCAACAACCAGTCAGTTAGTTCAAGTTCAATGATAGTTTATTTACACACAAGATTAACTCACACATGCAACATAAAAACACTACAAGCTAAATTATACCTAACACGACAACAACCTGTACTTAACTTCAGGCACCCGGCTTTGGCAGAGGAACAAGGCCTTTGTTCGGATCTGGAGTGGCTGGTTCTGGAGAAGTAACTTTGGTTCTGCTGGTCTAATCCGTCTGGTAGCGATCGTTGATCTTGGGCTTGCTTCTGTTCGTGGTGCTGCAGTTGGCTTCAGGAATAGGCTGGGCCGAAGAGTGCCAGTGTGCCAGGGCCGAAAGAGATCGAACACATGGCAGTGTCTCACTTTATCCTTTGGGGTTTAGCGCTCTTTTGGGCGGTCCTTAGCTTTGGACCCAATAATTCGGCAGGCTTCGATTACTGCCTTCGATTTGAGCCAATAAAAGAGCGGGTGCCTTGATGGCTGGGCGTTTTGGTAAACAACTGTATTGCATTGTATTGTGTTGTACATGCCTGGGCTTGTCCCGGCTTACTCCGCCTGTGGCTCCTCCCCCTCGGGATCAGAGGCCAGGAGGCTTTCCGTGTAGTGTATTAAAGCCTCAGTTATGTTCATCACTTGTCGTGTGTTTATTGATGGCATATCAGGCGTTTCCTGAGCGATCATTGACCTTGGCTGTTTGGGCTTCCTGGGTGAAGGGAGTGGCGCCGATGTGTCTGGAATTGTATCTGATACCTGAGTACCAGTCCTTTGTCCTGCGGAAATGGGCCATTAGAATGCAAATCGGCTAGGGTTTCGATACTGTCTGGTTTTCTGTTAGCAAATATACATTTAGGCTCTGCGTTTGCCTGAATCCTGTATTGGCCATACTTCCCTTGAGTCTTTGCAAGTGTCCATGTTTCCTTTGTAAGTGGCCATCCCAGATGGCTACAATGGTCGCTCTTCGGTCTTGTAAACTATTAAGGCAAATTTATTCTTGGCCGAGAGACCAACCTCGTCCCACTACATGCACTGCTGAAGAAGCACCAAGAATGGGTGTGGAGGGCGCCTCAGGAGGAGGCCTTTGCTCGAGTGAAACAGCAGCTGATATCATCGGGGTTATTGACACATTAGGACTCCTGCAAAGCCCTCTTGGTGACTCCTCGCCTTATGGAATTGGAGCAGTGTTGTCCCACTGCGTAGCTGACATTGAGGAAAGGCCAATCGCATACATGTCAAGGACTCTTGCAGCTGCAGAGAGCAATTACACCCACATCGAAAAAGAAGGTTTGGCTGTCGTATTTGCAGTGAAGAAATTTCATCAATACGTGTATGGGTGTATGTTCACCATTGAGGGACTACATGCCATTGTGAGAGCTTTTTAAAGAGGACAAGATGATCCTGCCAATAGCGTCTGCCCAGATTCAATGGTGGGTCCTGTTTTCACAGCATATGAGTATGCTTTCAAACATCACTTTGCCGATCACCGCCGGCCAGATACGAAATGCACAAAACCTCAGTATTGGTGAAAGTACGCAAGATCGCCTTACATGGAGGCCAGCAAGGAAAGCTGCTGGGGAACCTATGGGTCTTTTATGCCAAGATACAGGAGTTCAGGGGGATCGTGGTCCCAAGCCAGGGCAGACAGGCGATTCAGGATCTGCACAACAGACCTCCAGGGGTGTCAAAAACTAAGATGCTGGCCAGAAATTATATGTGATGGCCAGGCCAAAATGACAAGATCTGACATCTGACCTAACAACGCACGATAGGCCAGGAACAGCAGAAGCCCCCACCAGGCATCCTGCTACATCCATGGGAATGGCCAGGCTTACCTTGGGTACGCCTGAATGCCAATTTTGCCAGACATTTCCAAGGTCAATGTTTTTACTCATGGCAGATGTCCACTCCAAGTGGCTGGATGTCCATCGGATGTTGTCCACCACATCGAAGGCCATGATTGGGAAGCTACGGCTTTCTTTCAGCATTGACGGTATCCCGGAGGTGCTAGTCACAGACAATGGCACCCCATTCACCAGTGACAGGTTTGAATGCTTTATAAAGGCAAATGGGGTGCAGCACATCTGCACAGCCCAGTATCACCCTTCCTTGAATGGGCTGGCCGAGTGAACGGTGCAGACATTCAATAGAGGGATGAAGAAATAAACCACTGGGTTCGTGGAGACACGACTGGCATGGTTTTTGTTCAGCTACCGGACCACGTCGCAACATGCGTAACACCAGCAGAACTGTTGATGGGCCAGAAGCTCAGGACACACCTCAGCCTCATGTTGCCCCATACTGGGGGGAGAGTACAACATGGTCAGGACCTGCAGAGCCAAAGCCTAGGCAGGCGAATGTGAACCAGGAGTTTCAAACCAGGGGACGCGATGTATTTCTGAAACTTTGGGGATGGTGCCTGTTGGATCCCAGAGAAAGTGGTACAACAGACCAGACCTGTATCATGCCAGGTAAAGAAGCGCAAACAGATAGTACGGAATCACCTTGACCACCTCATGAGCAGGGGCCAGAGCTACGCCACATCCCACCAGAAGAACTGTCTTCCAGCCACATCACCCCAGCACATGGGGGCCTGAGGCGTTGACCCATGGGGGCCCGACACTGAGATGCGAGAGGTAGGGAGCGGATCATGGCTGACCAGCATCAAAGCGCGCTGGCCCCAATTTGGGCGTCGGAATGGATTCTCTGCCCAATTGCCGATTATGATATCGGCGTCGGGCAATGGAGAATCCCACCTGTGTTCAACTCGCAAGATGATTTATTGTCAAACAAGTGGAAGGATAACTAACAGAAAATATATATATATACAGTCAAAGTTACTTGGGAGCTACTCTGAGTGCCACTGTCCTGTTGTATGTCCTATCACAATCTGGCCAGTGTCCCACGTCACGTGACCAAGGCCTGATGCCACCAGCTGGAATTCTGCTGAAAGGCTACACCTAGTGAGGTGATATGTTGGTGAATGATATTGTACATAGTTAGTAATGTGACCTCCAACCAGCTGGTGGCATCAGACCTTGGTCACGTGACGTGGGACACTGGCCAGTTTGTCATTTCCAATCCCTAGGTCAATATTGAGTGGCGTGCCCAATTAATTTTTTTTTTACACCTCGTAGTAATTTGATACAACTGAGTGGCTTGCTGGGCCATTTTAGAGCACATCTCAGAGCCAACACCTTGCTTTGGGTCTGGAGTCACATGTAGGGACAGCAGTGTCCCTGGAGGAGATTAGCCAACCAGATGTGTTCTTATGATAATTGACAATGGTTTCATGGTCACTATAAGTGAGCCTCGCTTTTCATTCCAGATTTATTCATTGAAGTTTAATTCCACCAGCTGCCATGGTGGGATTTGAACCTGTGTCGCCTGGGTCTCTGGATTACTAGTCCAGTGACATTAATACTGTCTCCCTGCTAAATATTTTCACCTTCTTGATTTTATTGCAACTATTATTAATTCCTAAAGTATAAAGCTAACCTTCCAGTTAGCAAGGGACTGAGTCTCCATCTTCTTTCTAATAAGATCGGTGAGGCTTTATGGTTTCATGATAGTGAAATGCCTGGTTAAGTGCTTCCTGTTCACTGAAGCATTTGTTGAACATGCTCCAGTGTGTGAATGTTGCAAAGCTGGACACACAAGCAGAAAGTTGCATCAGGGTTTCTAATATTTCCAGTTTTGAAAGGAGCCAACAGTGCATTGACAGAAAGTCATTTTTCAAGTTTGGTGTCAACATCATAAAGTTATTGAAGTGAAGTACCCCCCACTATTGGTTGCTGTGCCTTCAGCTGTCTAGGGTGTAAGCTCTGAAATTTCCTCCCTGATTATCTTTCTGTCTTTCCCTTTAAATCACACCTCAAAACCTTTTTGACCAAGCTTTCGTTCACCTGTTCTCATGTATCCTTCTTTGTCAATGTTAACTGATTATGCTCTTGTGAAGCAGGAAGTTTGACTGCATTAAAAGTGCTAACCGTTTTGTTTCACTCACCATGGGTACCTGCGCACATTATGCTTTGAAAAGAAGAAAGTGCTTGACTGTGAAAATCTTAACTTTTTGTTGTTAAGAAGCCTAAATTAAAAGCCTATTCCCAAAATGATGGAGGACACCAATATTGAAAAGAGGAGAGATGATGAAATAAACCAAAGGCGTTTAAAAACCTGTAGATGGTTGGAGAAAGTAAGGAGTGCCGCTATTTTGCAGATTAAGTGAAGGTAGAGTATGAGATTGCGTGGTGGATCTTGATTTGAACATAGTAAAGATGCAAGGAGGGGGGAAACATGTTAATATTCGGAGCTGAGCTGAAAATGGTGGAAAATGTAAAAAACTGATGGATGTGGCTGTATCATTGCAATCTCATATCTTTGTACAATATATTGAATAGCATTTAATGGAGGCACAATTTAACTCACTGATGATGTTTAAAATGCTTGTTTAGAAAAGTAAACAAAATATTGATAAAAGTGGAAATAACTCTTAATCATTAAGCTTAATGAAAATGCAATCAGGACATTATTTTTATACTGTTCAGGTGACAGGTTTCTAGATATAAATAAAAGTGTTTGAAGATTACGTTGAGTCGAGAGTTCAGCAAATTTAAGGAAATGGCATTTGTATATTTATTGATATTGAGATATTACCCATTGTATTCTTTTTAGGAGGTCGAAGGAGGATTCAGATGTCTGTCCTTGTCATAACGATCAGAGTAAGTTGGAACTAAATGCATCTGCAAAATCAAGAAGAAATATGCGGAAGTTGTCAAATGACTAAAACCTAGTTTTATTATTATTTTCTTCGCTAATGAAGTTCACCTCCTGGTTGCTTATTAACAGCCCATTAAGATGCTGCCTCAATCATCCAAGGACAGGCATATTTCAGTGAAATATAACAAAATGGAAACCTTTGATAAGGAAACTGGAGGATTTCGGTGCAAGGGCAATTTTGATTGGGAATCTGCTGAGGGTGTTATTTTGAATTTCAAAAGATGCAACAAGGCTTAATCAGAGGATATTTGGAATAGCCAATCGCTAACAGGATAATCACTGCAGAGCAAGGCAACTCAGGTTTCCCTGCCATAAGATCTCCTGTTGCCCTGTCGCTAGGGAACTAAGCATAAAAACTGGGCTAATCTGGCACTTAAATATAAATAGTAATGCAAAGAAGTTTCACACAAAAACACAGTGAAATTGTTATGTATTTGAGACATTCCTGACTCAAAAGTTTGAATGTGCTAAGATAAATCGAATCTGTATTTTGCAGCAAAATTCAAAGCTTATGTTCATTTGATATTTCTCCTGCAATTTGTCAAGAATTTCACAAAAATAAAAGTGCTTTTCTAGGTGTCATTGACCCAATCATTGCAAATAAATGCATTGCAGAACCAGTGAGTAAATGAGTCCCAGACTTAACAATTATCTGCCAAGATACAAATGGCTTCAGATCAATTATCAGGTGTCCCAGGCTCAGTGTATGGGTCTGGTACTAATTCCTTCGCTAAGCTGTAAGAGACCATCCTGCTTTGATGTCAATTGATATCTGAGTCGGGGAGCTACGAGTCTGAATTAGCTCAGTGATCAACTGTGAAAATATTTCACAGTCGTAATTGTCTAGACTCGATAACCTGCAAGAGATTTCCCAGCTATAACTTCGCTGTTTTCAATTAAGACTGAAGAAAAGGCAGTTAAGACACATGCCACGGAAAGACTAATGGGACCTTGTATGAGAGATGTTGCTACACTGACCTCCAAAGAAAACAGAAGGTTGGACAGATTCAAGAAATAATACTTCAGACTTGTCTAACTTATAAAGCTTGAAGGAGAATTATTTTTAAAGTACACCCCCCTCCCCCACCCCACTGGCAAAACCTTCCACATTGCAGATGATTGAGCTCTCAGCACTGATAAATGCGGTCAATGTTTTTAAAGTAATTAAAGCGAACAGTCGGGATGCTTTGGAAAAGTTATAGTGGTGAACGGAGGGCATTATAGAAAAGTAATTATATCACGAATGATAAGTGAGAGGTGAAAGAAAATTAATGAGTAACTATTTTGCAAATGATGTCATTAATTATGGAATAAACTCAAAAACAACCTTGGATTTGTTCAATTCAGTTTCAGGATATGGAGGTCACTGATGAAGTTGGGTTTTATTGCTCGTTTTTAGTTGCCCTGAAAATGTGGGGCTGGCCCTTCTTTTTGAACAGCTGAAGTCCATCTGGTGAAAGCGTTTCCACAACGTTGTTGGGGAGCGAGTTCCAGTATTTTGAGCTGGTAACTGTAGTCTTGATTGAAGTATTCAGAGATACTGGATTGGATTCTCTGGTCGCCAACGTCAAAATCCCGTTCGGCGACTGGTCGGAGAATCCGATTACCCGACCGAATCGGGCACGGCACTGCTTTCACGATGCTCCACCCCCTCCAAAGCGGCGTACTCTAGGAATACACTACTCCAAGTATCGATGGCCTCATGACGTTGCCTGAGGCCCGCCCCCGATGCTCTACCCCTGACTGGTTGAGTTCCCGACGGCGTGGGACACGTGTTGTCTCACCTGTCGGGAACTTGCCGTGGCGGCTGCGGACTCAGTCCAGCGCCGCCACAGTTGGGAGACGGCTGATCCGCGGGCAGGGGGGGGACATTACTCGAGTCTGGGGGCACTGTGGGGGGGGGGGGGGGTGGTCAGGGGCGCACAAGCCGGCCAAAGGAGGGACTATCTTGTGGGCCGGGTCCGCGACCGGCCGGCGCGATGTAGCACGGCGGGGCCCCTGCAGGCTGCCATCGTGCGCATGCGCGGCCACGGACCCGGCAATTCTCCGGGCTGTATCAGCAGCTAGAGCCGGGTGCTCTATGCTGCCGGCATGCTAACTCCCAGCAAAACGGGGACTCGCGGGCCTTTTTGCGCCATTTTTCCTGGCGGAAAATGCCACCGTTCCCATGCCGGCGTGGGGACATAGCCCCAGAAACAGAGAAATAATTATTTGCCTGGACACCAGGAAGAACTCTTCTGCTCTGCATCAAGTAGTAAAATGGGATCTCTGGCATTCACCTTTGAGTGTAGGCAATTAATATCCCACCCAAAACTGGCACCTCAAACCGTGTCACATTCCCTCACTACTGCACTGAATTGTCAGCCTAGATTATGTGTTTAAGACTCTGGAGTGGGACTTGAACTCCTAACCTTCTGACACAGCAGTAAGAGAGCTATCATTGAGCCAAACTGACTAATGGCTTGATCATTTGAGAATGCACTTGCCTGTGGGTGACAAGGTCATGCCTTTATACCCTACATCAGGTCTTGAGCACATATCCTTGGCCGATATTTTGCTGCAGTACTGTGAGGTTGCAGCGTGGTCTAATGTTTTAAATAATACGCTAAAGCATCTGCTTGTGAGAAGGGCTCATAATTCATTTCATCACTATTTATGGATTGTGGTTGGTACAGAATGCCTGCAATTTAAGATTTTCTGCAAGAATGAAAATAATTCATTGTAACAGCTACTTGACTTTTCGAGAAAAAAAGATTTTCAGAATGTGAGCATCATTGGCAAGGCTGGTGTTTATTGCACATTCTAGATACAATTGAGTGGCATGCTCAGCCATTTAACAAGCAAATTAAGAATCAACCAGGTTGGAGTGGAGCTAGGGTCAGGAACTACCAGGTGATAAGACACTATGAGCGTGATCTGACCAAACTGCAACCGAGTCCCATGAGGAGTATGTTTAGCCGAGTGTTTCCCAGCGCTCGGAGATACACAATGCTATCCATTGGGAATTTGTTACAATCCGAGGCCTCACACTTAGTCCCGTTTCCTGCACTGAGGAGCTCCGCTCGCCGGAATTCCTCAGTGCAGGAAGAGATTGGGACACTATTTTTAATTGGCATCCTGATCTCTCAACCCCCGTCACAGCCCCTGATACCCCCCACAACAGCAACTCACCTATAATGGGATCCTGGGGCCCACACCCCAGGTCAAACGAGCAGGGCCCTCCCCAGGCATGAACTCCGCTGCAGGAGAAATGTCAGCCTGGCACCTTGGCACTGCCAGCCTGGCCCCCTGGCAGGTGCCACCTGGGAACTTTGGCAGAGCCAGGTTGGCACCCTGGTGGAACTGTCAGGGTGGTAGTGCCAGGCTGGAAATGGCAAGGTGCCCAGATGGCACCTGCAGTGTCAGGGTGCCACCCTGCCCAGAGGGCAATGACTTGCGGGGCTCCGGCCCTCACGGAGACTCTACCAAGTGTTGTTACATTTGGTTCTCGTTTATTGGGACCAGCACTGAACGGCGCTCAACTGAGGTCTCCAAGATGAAGGGGTTAGAGCCCAGAGCCCTCATAGAGCAGGCAAGCACATATTAGAGTGAGACTAGCTGTCTTGCTCTAATATGCAAATTTTCCAGGTAGGATTCTGCATATAGAATTTACAGTGCAGAAGGAGGCCATTCGGCCCATCGAGTCTGCACCGGCTCTTGGAAAGAGCAACCTACCCAAGGTCAACACCTCCACCCTATCCCCATAACCCAGTAATCCCACCCACACTAAGGGCAATTTTGGACACTAAGGGCAATTTAGCATGGCCAATCCACCTAACCTGCACATCTTTGGACTGTGGGAGGAAACCGGAGCACCCGGAGGAAACCCACGCACACTCGGGGAGGATGTGCAGACTCCACACAGACAGTGACCCAAGCCGGAATCGAACCTGGGACCCTGGAGCTGTGAAGCAATTGTGCTATCCACAATGCTGCCGTGCAGCCAGAACAGTTGGTAGGATTTCGCAGGCCAGGGTAAGCCCCGGTAAGCGTTCTCCAAGGCGGCCTTCAGGGCGAGCGACAACGCAGAATCGCCGAGCAGAAACTTATAGCCAAGTTCCGCACACATGAGTGCGGCCTCAACCGGGACCTGGGATTCATGTTGCATTACATTCATCCCCCACCATCTGGCCTGCGAAATCCTACCAACTGTCCTGGCTTGACACAATTCACACCTCTTTAACCTGGGGTTACCCCATCTCTGGATCTGTAAAGATTTAATCACCTGCTAATGCTCGCATTCCAAGCATTGTCTGGCATCTTTGAATTTGTCGATACATATGTTTCTGGAACATACCTCTTCATTCACCTGAGGAAGGAGCAGCGCTCCGAAAGCTAGTGATATCGAAACAAACCTGTTGGACTTTAACCTGGTGTTGTAAGACTTCTTACTGCAAATAGCATTGACAGAGTGGTCTAATATGCCGTTAAAGATACTTAATTGGCTTTCTGCTGGTAGGTCGCTATTTCCACACCTCCCCATCCTCCCCCCATGCCCCCGCTGTCTCACCCTCACCACACACCCTTTTTTAAAAATTGCCCTGAGATGGGACTCTGCTGGCAAACTGGCACGGCAGCTGGTGGTGAGGAACTGGGAGCCTGTCAACCACTGCTGCCACCTCCACAGCTGTTTGAGAATTCAGCCTTATATCTTTTAGTTACTTCACTGTTGCTTTTAAAACTCATGAATTCTACATCAGGGATATATCCACACACTGCCCATTAGTTTCAAAGACATATGCCAAGAACGAACTGAAGCAAAATGTGTGCCTTTTATTCATTGCTGGCATCTTTGGGACTGAATAAAAAACAGCTGCGGTAAAGAGGTCAAGCATTTTATTCTGCAGCTGCTTTGCTTAGTTCCAGCCAATATTTGTCACTTTGAGACTGCATGAGTTTCTGATTTGATGCACCTTAATTGATTTCACCCTCATCAGCGTGAGCTGTCCATCACCTTCGCCTGTAGAATACTAGAATATTTTTCAGCGTTTTTTTATTTGACGCATACTACACTGAAATAACCAAGGCAAGAGAAACACATTAGATCGCATAATGCCCCAAGTCTGCTTGCAGGCCTCATGAAAATTTCATCACAAATCAGATCCGTGCTCACATCACACCTTGATGCACATGATATTGGCTGCTGTGTCCCACACATCGCTATCTTGAAGTAACGAGGCCATCAGTGCTGGCTTTTCACACTTGGCTTGTGGCAACATCAAAAGTGTTTTAACGGGTTTTTAATGATGAGATCAGAGAAAGCCCCGGGGAACAGTGGCAGCTACTGCTAGCCCCATTTCTTGTAACACAAGTCAGTTTACATCTCACAAGCTGTCAGTGTTTGAATGTGGCCTTGTCTGGTCTTCATTTTTGTGACGCTGTCATCTCCCACTTGCCTCAGGAGATGTTTTTGTTTCCAAATAAAGAGAATTTCTTTACTCAGTTCTGATTTTCTTCAATTCTTTCCATTAAGGGCCCCATATCCCTTAGAGCAATGGACTTTTTAGCTCTTTTTTAATAAATGAATTCACACGAGCTTGCAAATAATAGAGGGAAAAGATGATTCTTTGCACTTGGCTTCATATTTTTATGATATAGTTCACATGTGATCCCACTAGAACCTCAAGCAAATATATAATTGATATTTGTATGTATACTAAGAAAACACATTATGCTACAAGCGCTAGAAAAGTTTTATTTAGGTTGGGAAACTTTCCTGTCAAACATGGTATAGAATCATCGAATCCCTACAGTGCAGAAGGAGCCCATTCGACTCATAGCATCTGCACCAGCACTCTCTGGACCTAGGCCCACCCTCCCGCCCCATCCCCGTAACCTCACCCAACCTTTTGGACACTAAAGGGCAATTTAGCATGGCCAATCCACTTAACCTGCACATCTTTGGACTGTGGGAGGAAACCAGAGCATCCGGAGGGAACACACGCAGACATGGGTAGAACGTGCAAACTCCGCACAGTCATCCAAAGGCGGAATTGAACCCGGGTCATCATTAAAAACCTGTTCCCCGTGGCTTTCTCTGAACTCATCATTAAAAACCTCACGGGTCCCTGGAGCTGTGAGGCAGCCGTGCTACTGTGCCACCATATTGGATGCCTAAGAATTGAACAGGGCCTTTGTCAGGGCAGCGTGAAGAAATGCTGCTGTTAATTTAAAACTTAACAATTTGAAAATAATCCAAAGACTTTACCGTGTGAAGTATTAAACTGAAATTCCGTCTACCCTCTCAACTGGGCTTAATAGACTCCACAGAGCACTGTAAAATAGTTATCCTTCAAACAGCATTACTAAAAGAACAGATTGAACCTTAGTGTATGCTGTCTGGTTTTTAACATTATGATAATGACGGCACTTCGAAATATTTTATTGGCTGTAAAATGCATTAGAATATGTCCTCAGGTCTTGAAAATTAATGAATAAATGAAGGTTCTTTCCTAATTAAAGAAAGAATACATGATAGCTTTTACCTCTGTTGATCGGTTTGACTCACATAGTAACTGCAGCAATGTGATTTTCCAAGTCTGCTATCGCTTCTTCATTTGATTGTTGAACTAAATGACCAGCTTTCACATTCCAACCGTCGGTATTACTGATCAAAAAGGAATGAAAAATGCCAATGAAACTTTTAAGGTTCGAATCCATCAATCTGGGCAGCACTAAACAATGACAAAATAACAACTTCCTACATTTCTCTAGCACATTGATATAGCAGAAACAGCCCAAGATGCTTAACAAGGACAAAATGTGAGCAAAGAAGAAGCTTTGTCAGGGCATCTTAAAGAAGAGAGGGCGAGAGAAGCAAAATTATTCAGGGCGGGAATCCCAGGATTTAGGCAACTAAAAGCATAGACGTCAATGCTGGGGCAACTAAATTCAAGAATGCTTAAAAATCATAGAATCGCTACAGTGCAGAAGAAAGCCATTCAGCCCATTGAATCTGCACCAGCCCTCCAGAAGAGCAACCTACCTAGGACCACTCTCCCATAACCTAACCTGCACTAAGGGGCAATTTTAGCACAGCCAATCCACCTAATCCACACATCTTTGGAGTATGGGAGGAAACTGGAGCACCCGGAGGAAACCCATACAGACACAGGGGGGAATGTGCAAACGCTACACAGACAGCCACCCAAGGCCGGAATTGAACCCACTGGGTCCCTGGCACTGTGAGGCAACAGTATTGGCCACTGTGCCGCCTTGCCACCCCTGAGACCAGAATCGAAGGAGCAGAGACATCTCAAAGGCTTGTGGAACTGGAGGAGGCTACAGGGAAAATTAATAAATAAAAATTACTTTCTAAATAACAGAGATAATTCACAAAATTAATTATGTTGGAGAGTTTCGTAATTGGACCCAAGAAATTGCAGCATCCAGTACATCAAGTCACTTGCCCTATCAACAGCCTCACCCCAACAAGCAACGTTCTGACCGTCACCACTTGCAATCAAGTTATTACTCCATGATGCTGCACATGCTAATTCTTCCATTTATTTTCCTTTATTTCATTTATTTAAAAAAAATTTATACATTTTAAAATGTATAATGCTCACTAGAGCTTGTGTATATATAGACTGGATCCTGGTGCCATTTCATTACAATAATAATAAACGTATGGCCCTCGGTCTGTCTCACATGCTATGTTACACCAGGACCAATGGAAAGAAAGACTTGCATTTACATAGCACCTTTCACTCAGTACACTCCCAAATGCTTTTCAGCCAATAAAATATTTTTGAAGCATGATCATTGTCGGAAATGTGGCATCAAAGTCCCACTAACATCAAGATGCTCAGATAATGATCAGATAATCTGCATTAGTAATGTTTGTGAGGCACAAATATTAATAAGAGCACAGAGGAAAACCCATCTGCTTATTGAAATTACTTCATGAGACCTTTTACAGGATGGCAGTCAGGATCTCCTTATGGCGCAGTGGGTAGCAGCGTTGCCTCTAAACCAGAAGGACTGGGTTCGAGTCCCATCCCAGGACTTAGTGGCCAGGGAAGGTGCGTTCATTTGCACAACTCAGCCAAAAAGTTTGAATGTCAATCTGCAAACCTTCCAATACACCGATGGCTGGTGGTAAGAGCGGGAGAGACTCCCGGTCAGCTATGCTTACTGTGGAGTGGTGCCCATCAAGCTATCAGCCTCTGGCAACACACAAGTTATCTGTTCCAGGAATAACTAGCCACGGAAACAAACAAACGTCTGCCTTAGGTGCAGATAGAGAATTGGAACTAGAGTCAGAATCTCCATAGTAATCATTCTTCAATGTCATTTTTATTCTTAGGTTAAAAGGGGAGGTGGTGTCGTAGTTGTATTGTCACTGGACTAGTAAACCAGAGACCCAGAGTAATGCTCTGGGGAACCAGGTTCAAATCCTGCCACTGCAGATGGTGAAATTTGAATTCAATAAAAGTCTGGAATTAAAAGTCTAATCATGACCATGAAACCATTGTCATAAAAACCTATCTGATTCACTAATGTCCTTTAGGGAAGGAAATCTGCCATCCTTACCTGGTCTGGCCTACATGTGACTTCAGACTCTTAATTGCCTCCTCAAGGGCAATTAGGGATGGGCAATAAAAAATGCTGCCACAGCTGGCGATGCCCACATCCCATGAATGAATTTTTAAAAATAGCTTTGAAAACACATTAAAAGAATCTTTTAACTGGAAAGTATTAACAGCGACAATGTGATCTTATTTGTTCTTATTTGTTTTTAAAGGATATAATGATATTATTTAACATTTAAAGATGGCTTGATAACCCATCTGGTAATCAACAAATTCTCAATTTTGGTATAGGTTTAACAAACATGAGAAACAAAACCTGAATTAGCACCTCGGCATCTCTGGTGGTTGGGTTATTGTGTTGGTTTTAAAGAGTAATTGGTTTTGTTATGTGGTAAAGCAGCATTTAAACAATGACTTCTATCATTCTTTCCAAATTAAATCACCAGATAAGTCTTTTAAATGTAAAACTATAAATAAAGAAATCTGTTTCATCGATAGTAATGTCATTGATTGATATTAACAATGGTCTGCGTATAATTATGGCCTATTTTAAGTAACGTACATCAAGCCATCATTGAACATTTACAATTTGAGAAATGCTTCACTTGGAAACTGATAGTCAGTGGAAGGAAATTATAACAATTTTGTGCATTACTCATAGAGATGGCGTGCCGTCTGAAGATTAAGGTTGCAGTAATATTCCTGCTCCAACTTTACTGAGTTATAAACTGCACGTTGCCTTCTCCATTATTTCCTTGTGTTGTGGTCCAAAGGAATTTCAACATTTCTATGGTCATAAAGGAGTGCCTGTGATATTTGACCTTTTTCTTCAAACATCCTCTTATCATTCCGGGCACATCAACTCACATCACATTCTGCTTGTTGGAAAGATATTGGGAGGGATTCTCCATTTCAGAGACTAAACGCTGCCGCCGGGACTGATTCACGGGTGTTCTACAGTCCTGCTGGCAGTGCTGGCCCCAGAGCCATTCAGGGCATGCTAATGGGCCATCACCGGTGCCACATGGCACTATTGCAATTCCAATGTACACCAGCATGTGATTCGCCAGGGTTAGGATTGGCACCCGAGAGCCTGACAAGCTGTAGCCACATATAAGCACCCCACTTCCTACACGCTCTCACTCCAGCCGTGAAGATGCCACCCTGCAGAGTGGCATCGAGGGTCACCGATGTAGAGTTGGAGACACAGTTGGATGCCGTGGAGGAGAAGTGGGACATCCTGTTCGCTGGGGTGGGCAGGAGGATGCCACCCGCCGACGTCAACCAGGTCTGGGCGCAGGTGGCAGAGGCCGTGGGCCCCACTGGCAGGATCAGGCAGCAGTGCAGGAAGAGGCCGCCCAACGTCCTCAGGGCAGCCAGGATGAGTTACCACCACCACCATGACCCTGCCACCAATCCCCGTTCCACACACCCATCGCCCCGCTCCCCCTTCCCTCACCTAGAGGGCAATCGAGCCCCGCCCACCGGCAGGCCGCTCGCACTACACCATGCAGCACATTCCAACACAAATGATATCTGCCGTGGCCAGGTACCCTGCACACACAGGCCACTGGCCGCAGGCCCCCTATGCTGCCCGCGTCCGTGTGTCTCACACTGTGCACTATCTGTCCCCCCAGGGGAAGTCGGCCTACAACCGCAGAAGGTAGGAGAAGACCAGAGGGACCTGCAGCCGCTCAATGTCGCAGAGCAGAGGGCGATGGGCCTGGTCGGTGGGGTTGGATTGTGGGCAGTCACAGAGGCGGAGGTCAGCATCGAAGATCCAAGTGAGCCCCTAATGAATTGCGATATCCCTATGGCACATGTGACACCCCTTAGCCCCACACCACACCTACCTGCCATCTAACCACGAGTCTTGTCTCTTGTCTTGCAGGATCACCTGGTGATGAGGCGGGTCCATCTGGGGTCCATCACTGGCCCCGCTGCAACCCTTTGACTCACCTGGCAACAAGACGGGATCTGTTGGTGTCCGTCGCCCTCTGCAGCAACCATGCGCCACCCAGGAGCACATGTCTTGGGGTGGCACCGTACTCGTGTCACTGCTGTCACCGGCACCCTACACCATCCCAGAGACACTCACCTTGGTTGGGCATGTTGGCGAAGCACTATCTGGGGCACTATCTGGTGCGTACCACACATGTGCTGCGGTACATCAGGTGGAGGTAAGAACCCCCGAGGGGCGGACGGTCTGAGGGAAGTCTGACCCCAGCACTAGCTGTCATCCGGACAGGCCTATGGCTTCTGGAAAGGCAGGCGCAGTGCCGGGGACCACATGAGGGGGTGTCAGCAACCATCCAGCACCTGTACGTGCAGTTGGAGGAGTCCAACTGCCTGCAGGGGCAGGAGGCAGTGCTGACGATGTATGCCATCCAGGCCAACACTGCACGGGCAGCGTCAGTGGTGGAGGCCTTAAGTGCAAAGATATTGGCCATGGGTCAAGATATCCAAGACCTGGGGCACTCTGAGGGGGCGATGGCTGATGCACAGGACAGGGCAGCCAAGTTACAGGCAGCCATGTGCCAGGCGACATGGACATTACAGCAGCGCTCCAGAGCTTGGCCCAGTAACAACGGGTCATGCCTACGGGGGTCAAGTGCATTGGCCTGGTGCTGGTTGACCTGAGCCGGTGCCTGAATGACGTGGCATTGTTCCAGAGGGACGCGGCACAGCCCCTGGGCTCCATGGTCACGAGCATTGAGGCCCTGGTCGAGATGAGAATGGGCCTCTGAGACTGGCAGAGCAAGGTCTGGCTGCACCACTATCGCAAGGAGTAGCCCGGGGGCTATTGGGTACCCCGAGGGCAGAGGAAGTGATGGGGCCCATGCCGGTGATTCCCGCAAGGTAGGTGCTGGAATGCCACATGCCTTTGAATCCCCCCCCCCCCCACCCCCAGGCCATCTGTCCCTGGCGCATCCGATGGGCAGTGGGCAGAACAGGGTGGCACCACACCACCGGAAGACCGCCGGGCTCAGTCGTTCCAGAAGGCAGCTGCCAAAGGGGACCCTGGTCGCAGGGTGAGATAAGCAGCAAGCCGCCTCCACTTCTGAAGTACAACCTGGGGACCCACCTAGAAGAAGCGCTCAGACATGCAAGTTTATCATATCATAGAGTTTACAGTGCAGAAGGAGGCCATTCGGCTCATCGAGTCTGCACCGGCTCTAGGAAAGAGCACCCTAACCAAGCCCACACCACCCTATCCCCATAACCCAGTAACCCCACTCAACCAACACTAAGGGCAATTTTGGACACGAAGGGCAATTTATCATGGCCAATCCACCTATCCTGCACATCTTTGGACTGGGAGGAAACCGGAGCACCCGGAGGAAACCCACGCACACACGGGGAGAACGTGCAGACTCCGCACAGACAGTGACACAGCCAGAAATCGAACCTGGGACCCAGGCACTGCGAAGCCACAGTGCTAACCACTGTGCTGCCATATGGCAAAAGCAGTTAGATATAGCACTTAGGGCGAAGGAGATCAAAGGGTATGGAAGGGAAAGCGGGATTAGGCTATTTAATTGGAGACAAGCCATGATCATGATGAATGGTGGAGCAGGCTCGAAGGGCCAAATGGCCTCTTCCTGCTCCTATATTCTATTTTTCCATGTAATCCCTTCCGCAGACTGGATAACTGTATGAATCCATGCCGAAAGGGAGCAGATGAATGGCCTCTCCCCAGTGTGGACTCGCTGATGTTTCCGCAGGGTGGATGAATCAATAAATCCCTTCCCTCACTGAGAGCAGGTGAATGACCTCTCCCCAGTGTGAACTTGCTGGTGGCTCTCCAGGATGGAAAAATCACTGAATCCCTTCCCACACCGAGAGCAGATGAATGACGTCTCCCCAGTGTGAACGCGCTGATGTCTCCGCAGGGTGGATGAATCAATGAACCCCTTCCCTCACTGAGAGTAGGTGAATGACCTCTCCCCAGTGTGAATGCGCTGATGTCTCCGCAGGGTGGATGAATCAATGAATCCCTTCCAACACTGAGAGCAGGTGAATGGCTTCTCCCCAGTATGAATTCGCTGATGTCTCCGCAGAGGGAATGAAGCATGGAATCTCTGCCCACACTGAGAGCAGATGAATGGCCTCGCCCCAGTGTGGACTGGCTGATGTGTCTGCAGGGTGGATAACCGAGTGAATCCCTGCCCACACTGAGAGCAGATGAATGGCCTCTCCCCAGTGTGGACTGGCTGATGAGTCTGCAGGCTGGATAACTGAGTGAATCCCTGCCCACACTGACAGCAGGTGAATAGCCTCTCCCGAGTGTGACTGCGTCGATTAACTTCCAGCTCAGAGTCCCCACCTTTCCACGGTTTCTCCATATTTTGGGTCTCCTCGTGTTTCTCCAGATTGGACCATCGGTGGAAGCCTTGGCTGCACACAGAACATGTGCACTGTCTCTCCTCACTGTGAATGGTGTGATGTTTTTTTAGACTACGGAACTGGTTAAAGCTCTTTCCGCAGTCAGTTCACTGGAACACTCTCAGTCGGGTGTGTGTTGTGTGGGTCTCGGTGCTTTTCCAGTCACACTCGCGTTTAAAACCTTTTGGAAGCCGACAGATCGCTCAAAATTTCTCCTTTGCGCCGATAATATTCAGATCAGAAGGAATCCTCCTCTTCCAATATCACACAAAGGTGGATAATCTCCAGATCCTGAGAACCCGAATGGTGCTGTCAGAATTTGATGTGAGGATTGGTTGTGAGTTTCTTGTCTGCGAATCCCTTTCTAAGCCCCAATTTCGGATGTGAAGACACAGCCCTTCTCGATTGCCATTACCCACACTGCTCATGCTTCAATCACAGCGGACCCGCCCCTCATTCACTCCGAGGTAGACCGAAAGGTAGACACCAGTTAATTCGGCAGGAGTGCAGCGCATTGGTTAGCGTTAGGGGCTAGTGCACAATACTTATATATGTCACAATAAACAGCTGCTCACCAACGTTCCGAACTGACACGGCCCTCTGTCTGAAGGGTGTGAGGGATGGCTGGGCCGAGGGCATACAGTGTGCCGCGTGTGTAGGGAGGGGGGGTGGAGTGTGAGGTCAGTTGTGTGGGGTGCGGGTGTTGGAGGTGAAGACAGGACAGGGCCCCCAGGGCAGTTGGAGGTTACCCCTGGGATCACTCTCAGAAGTGGCAGGGAGCAGGGCCAGATATGTGGGGGCGACATGTGGTAGGGCCTACACTGTGTGTGCCCAACCATCGCAGACCGCCCTGATAACCAACCCTGGCTTTCCCCCCCCAACGCCGGACACTATCCCCACCTCCGCTACCTGAGGGGTTTGATGGGACCGTGAGATGGAATGGCCAGCACGCATGCGGGGATCACCCAGGCAGACATTGGAATGTGCTACTGAGGGCAGGCGTCAGACCTCGTCAAGTAATACGGAGCACCAGACCTCATAACAGAGCAGGTTGACCTCATCCTCCACCCATGGACCAGACCTACTGATACTGCCAACCCAGGGTCAGCACCCTGCAGTGCAGCAGGTGGGAAGCACCAGGGGAGGTCCAGGTGCAGGGATGCGTGGCAGTGGTTGGCCGGCAGGGAGGGGATAGGACGTCTGGCCTGCCTGGAGGCAATTAGGTTTTCCCATGCGTGGTGGCTCTGGTGTACATGTTGTGTGGCCTCCTGGGGCTGCCCGGACCCTATGCTCTGCCCATCCTGTCCCTCCTCCATATCCTTCTCGTCGGACAAGGCCTGCCTTTCTTCTTCCTCCTCCAGCATATCATCCCTCTGCTGCGCAATGTTGTGGAGGATGCAGCAGGCCACAATGATGTAGGGGACCCTCCAAGAGCTGTAGTGGAGGGCCCCCCAGAACGTTCCAGGCACCTGAAATGAAAATGAAATGAAAATTAGTTATTGTCACAAGTAGGCTTCAAATGAAGTTACTGTGAAAAGCCCCTAGTCGCCACATTCCGGTGCCTGTTCGGGGAGGCTGGTACGGGAATTGAACCCGCGCTGCTGGCCTTGTTCTGCTTTACAAGCCAGCTGTTTAGCCCACTGTGCTAAACCAGCACCTTAACCGCATCTTGAGGACGCCGATGAATCGCTCGATGACGCTCCTGGTCAGTGCATGGGTATCATTGTAGTGGTTCTCCACGTCAGTCTGTGGCCTTCAGATTGGCGTCATCAGCCATGACCACAGTGGATAGCCCCTGTTGCCCAGGAGCCAACCCTCACCCACAGGAGCGTCTCAAAGGTGTCAGGAACTGACGATGTGCCAGGATGAAGGCGTCGTACACACTACCTGAGCACCGGGCGCAGACATGAATGATGTGCAGCCAATGTTCAAACACAAAGGGAGGGAGTCGAATTCGTTCCAGTTTGTGAAGGGCACCCCCTCACGTGGCAGTGCTCGTAGGGGGACATGTGTCCCATCATTCACCCCTGGACTTGAGGCATCCCTGCGATGGCAGAACATCCCGCTGCCTGGGCAACCTGGTGAGCTTTGTCCATATTCAGGTTGATATATTGTGCCGCCTGGGCAGAAAGGGTTTCCATTACGGAAAGGATACACCTGTGCATGGAGGTCTGGGAGACCCCACACAGGCCCCAACTCAGTGCCTGGAAGGACCCCGTGACATAAATGTTCAGGGCAACCATAATATAGATGGCCATCGGGACCGGGTGTGTTCCCCCATAACCCTGTGGTCCCAGATGCACCATGGTTCAACAGATATGCCGTACAGTCTCCCTGGATAGCCGGAGTCTTTGCGACGCGCTTGGTCCGTCAGATGGCAGGCGCTGCTGGTATACACGGGGCCTCATGCAGCGCCTCCTTCCCACTCCTCCTCGGCCTGTTGAATGGCTAGCTCTCCATCCTCACTGGCTGGCTCCTGCTCCTTTGGGGCAGGCTCCGGTTCTGCTGGGTCCTCCCAGAGCAGCTCGTGCAGCAGGAGTGCATCCGCCAGGCTGGGGCAGCCAGGCAGATGCCAACCAAGCCTGGATGGATACCGAACTTCCATATCTGCAGGGGGTGAAGGACAGACATGTTAGCACGGCTGAGGATCCACATGCCCAACCAGTCCAACCGGCTGCCAGGTGACCCTGGTTTGCATTGCAGTCCCTACTCCCGCATGTTAAACCCCTCCCCCCTTATTCCCACTGGTCCCATCAGTGTCTCTAACCCCGCCACCCACCCCTGACAGCAAGGGTACTGGCGGCTGGTGCTGCCCATGCCAATGATACGCTCTACAGCCCCTGTCCTGTCCCCTCCTGTGGGGTCTACTGTGGGGGACCCCCTATGGTGGGCCATGTGATTCTCCGCCAGCAGGGTGGCACCGGGCTGTGCTCGGGCCGGTGGGTGCAGTGCACCAATGACCAGTGCCATGCTTTGTGGCACGCATGCATACGGGCAGAGCAGGTTGGGGCGGGCAGCTATTCGGACTGGAGCTACAGTGTGCTGTGGGTACTTTGTGTGACGCACCAGTTGTGCCTATTTGTCTGAGGGCAGGATGGATGGGAGCAGGGACGCTGTGGGCAGGCAGGGCTTGCTGATAGTCGGTGGTCCTGCGGGTGGGCTAGCTGATGGTGTCACTGGCAGGACGCCTGCCCTGCAAGGGACAGTGTGCTGGGGGTGGTACCGATACACACATGTCTGCCCGTCGAGGTGTGCTCCACGGCTCGCTTGCTATCCCTTCAGTTGGGTGACGACTTGGATGGGTCCACTGGGGCGTGTCAACACCTGGTGGGCCATGGACTGCGCTTGGACCACGCCCATCCCGTTGGTGGGTCAGCTGCAGTCTGGGGTTACCTGAGGGGTAGCCTGGGGGCGAGGGGCACCCATATGGCCGGAGGCGTCTGCGCATTTACGGGCCACAATGGGCTGTCAGATGGGTGGGCAACCAAATGGCTGCCTTGCAGGCTGCAGCAATAACGGTCGGAGACCCCAACTTCATGGTCGCCTCGCGCTACCCCTCCCAGCCCTAGCAGAGGCCTCCCTCCCCAGCCATGTATTTCTCCTTTTATACAATTGTAATAATTCTTTGCATGCTGTATTTTTGTACATATGTATGGAGATGTATCAGGTTTGTACACAGAATAATACTTTTCACTGTACCTTTGTAAATGTGACAGATTTTATCAATAAACAGTAAACAATGGCATAACTGTCAGTCCACCGTTGCGCTTTTGGGGACGTTACCTACCTACTCTCTCTCTCTCAGCCATGCCACCTGTTTCCCGATTTCAATACCGTAAGTGGACTGTGCCATTGTCACATCCGCCTGTTGGAGGCCGAGCATCACAGGATGCCGGAGTCTACCAGGTCGGGCCTATTAATGAGATTTTAATGTATGCTACTGTACATTTTACATGCCCACGCTGGCGTGCTGCATGGACCTCATTCACGCCGCGGTGGTGCCCCTTTGGATACCCGGCCCCGATCTCGATTTTCGGCTGAGGCACTATTCTCTGCCCAATTATTGTGGTGATATGCCTGTAAGCAATATCATAAATGGATAGTGTGCGACCTCCAACCAGTAGGTGGAGGTGCAGACACACCATGCAGTCTCCAGACCATGGTCATGCGACCAGGGACTCCCATATAAGTGGAGACGCGTCCGGCCATCATCAGATGGTTGTAGGAGATGATAGTAAGACATACAGGTGAACAGTCGTGCTAGGTGCAGTTCCAGAGAAGTACAAAGGAACTCTATGATAACTTGCTCTGTAACAGATCACTATCTTACCACGTGTGATTCAATACAAATCCTGGTTTGGACAAGTCTACATGTTTGGTGGATTCCTGAGCAAGGTATAGAAGACCCGAACACAACATGGTACCAAGAGTGTTGAAGTTAACGATGGCAGTGACAAAGTTAGGCATTCGGCTGAGAAACCGGTCTGGTGAACTGCAACCTGAGGCGACTCATAGAATATAGAACATACAGTGCAGAAAGAGGCCATTTAGCCCATTGAGTCTGCACCGACCCACTTAAGCCCTCACTTCCATCCTATCCCCGTAACCCAATAACCCCTCCTAACCTTTTTGGTCACGAAGGGCAATTTATCATGGCCAATCCACCTAACCTGCACGTCTTTGGACTGTGGGAGGAAACTGGAACACCCGGAGGAAACCCACGCAGACATGGGGAAAATGTGCAGACTCCGCATAGACAGTGACCCAGCGGGGAATCGAACCTGAGACCCTAGCGCTGTGAAGCCACAGTGCTATCCACTTGTGCTACCATGCTGCCCCGTTACAGAATGATCAAGCGCAAGATGGACGGACTGAGAGACCCCGCCAGCTTCAGATATCAAGTAAAGTAAATGAAAATTGGCGGCTATTCAAGCAGCAGATCAAACTCTATGTTTTGGCCCGAGGCCTATAGGCGCAGCTTGATGAGAGGTGAATCGTGGTGCTGCTAACGGTAGTAGGTCTGTTTAACTCATTTGTGCTCGATAATGAGGAGGATCGCAAGAATTATGATGAAGTCATGAGGCACTTTGATAAGCATTGTTTCCCGAAAAAGAATAACACGTTTGATTTGACTTGATTTGATTTGATTTATTATTGTCACATGTATTAGTATACAGAGAAAAGTATTGTTTCTTGCATGCTGTACAAACAATGCATACCGTACATAAGGAAGGAAGGAGAGACTGCAGAATATAATGTTACAGTTATAGCAAGGTGTAGAGAAAAGATCAACTTAATACGAGGTAGGTACATTCAAAAGTCTGATGGCAGTAGGGAAGAAGCTGTTCTTGAGTCAGTTGGTGCGTGACCTCAAACTTTGGTATCTTATTCCTGATGGAATGAGGTGGAAGAGAGTATGGGCGTCATTCTCCGACCCCCCGCCGGGTCGGAGAATGGCCGTTGGCCGCCGTGAATCCCGCCCCCACCGAAGTCTCCGAAGGGAGAAAAGTCGGCGGGGCGTTAATGGCGCCGCTGCCGCGGAGAATGTCACGGGTCTGCGCAAGGCAGCCGATTTTCGGCCTGCCGATATTCTCCCTTCCGGATGGGCCGAAGTCCCGTCGACGTGATGACCGTTCACGTCGACGTGAATCAAACCTCCTTTTCATCGGCGTGACCCGGTGCTCCAGGCTCACGCCGACCAGCGAGGAGGTGAGTGACGGCCTGGGGGTTGGCTCTGGGCAGGAAATGGCGTGGCCGCAGACTGATTGCGTGAGGAGAGGTGTGTCTCGGCTTGTGTGTGTGTGTGCGGCGGGGGGGGGGGGGGGGTTAGAGTAGGCTGGGCTCCGGGGGAGTGCTGGGAGGGGGTCCGTGCTGGGGTGGAGGTTGGGGGGGGGTCCGTGCTGGGGTGGAGGTTGGGGGTTGGGGAGGGGGTCCGTGCCGGGGTGGAGGTTGGGGGGGGGTCCGTGCTGGGGTGGAGGTTGGGGGTTGGGGAGGGGGTCCATGCCGGGGTGGAGGTTGGGGGGGGGATCCGTGCTGGGGTGGAGGTTGGGGGTTGGGGGGGGTCCGTGCTGGGGTGGAGGTTGGGGAGGGGGTCCGTGCCGGGGTGGGTGATGGGAGGGCAAATGAGTTGGTCCACCTGGCCAGGTGCCAGCCTCCAACAGTTGGAGCCATGCGGTCCATGCCACCTGGCTGGGGGGAGGAGGGGATATGGGCAATGATGACATGTCGTCGTTCCCCTCCCCCCCACCAGGCCGTCATTTTTTCAGACCATCCAGCGATGTTGGGCGCCGTGGTGGCAGCCGCTCATGTCTATGTTGCCCTGGATGAGGAGGAGGAGGAGGAGGAGGAGCGTGCCAGAGAGGCGGCGCAGGCTGCCGCAGAGGGGCAGGCGGCTGCCGCCCAGGCTGGAGGGACACCTGACCGACAGGACGAGGAGGGGGAGGAGGACGTCGCGGCCCCACGGCAACGGAGGCACCCGAGGGCGCCCCGTGTGTACCGGCCCCGGCAGTCATACCAGGACCTCACGGACCGGGAATGCAGGAGGAGACTCCGGATGAGCCGGGAAACCGTGGCACACATCTGCCACCTGCTGGCACACCTGTCACCGCGTGGCACTGGCGGGGGACACCCTCTCCCCGTGTCCGTCAAGGTTACGGTGGCCCTGAACTTTTATGCAACGGGGTCATTCCAGGCACCGAGTGGGGACCTGTCCGGCATATCGCAGACATCGGTGCGTCGGTGCATCCGGGCAGTGACAGATGCCCTTTATGCCATGGCGCACCGCTACATCCGCTTCCCCGTGGACCGGGCCAGCCAAGATGCCCGGGCCGTGGGCTTCTCTGCCGTTGCCGGGTTCCCCATGGTCCAGGGCGCGATCGATGGGATGCACGTCGCCGTGCGGCCACCTGCAGATAACAGGGCCGTGTTCACTAATAGGAAGGGGACCTATTCAATGAACGTACAGGTGGTCTGCGGCCACCGCATGATGATCCTGCACGTCTGCGCCCGTCACCCAGGCAGTGTACACGACTCATTCGTGTTGTCGCGGTCATCCATCCCCGGCATGTACGAGGGACGCCATCCCCGGCTGAGGGGCTGGTTGCTGGGCGACAGGAGCTACCCATTGCGATCGTGGCTGATGACGCCTATACGGAGGCCACGCAATGAGGCGGAGAACCGCTACAATGATGCCCATGTAGCGACAAGGGGAGTGATCGAGAGGTGCTTTGGCGTGCTGAAGATGCGTTTCAGGTGCCTGGACCTCTCTGGGGGCGCCCTCCAGTATCGGTCAGATAGGGTCGGCCGCATCATTGTGGTGTGCTGCGTCCTGCACAACATAGCCCAGCAGAGGGGCGATGTGCCGCAGGCAGAGGAGGGCGGAGTGGAGGAGCAGAAGGAAGAGGCCCAGTCCTCCCCAGATGAGGGGGATGGGGGCAATGGTCAGGGCAGACGGGGTAGACACAGGCGGGTGGCTGTCCACCGTTACCGGCTGGCCCAGCGGGCACGGGACAGACTGATAGACGCCCGCTTCACTGACTAGATGGGCGTGAGAATCGGGTAGTATGGCCACAGACCGCACACCATGACAACAGCCGACCACCCACACCCCCCACCCATCCACCCACCCAGCACCCTCACCCCCCTCCCCAACCCCACACACCCCACCCGCATGCACACCACCCCCCCCCCAATTGCCGATCCACCGGCGGCACAACAGGCCGGGCTCACCCAGTTGCGGGTGGACGCGTGTCTATCGCAGGCCATGGAGGATGATGACAACCCGCCTCCGATGAGCTCCTGGCTCTACATCGTTGGACTATGTCTGACCCATGGCCACAGTACCACCATCCACCCGGACCATCCCTGCATGCGGCTGTGACACTGCAGCGCACGGTCCCGTCCTCTGCCCGGGGGATGTTGATGGCGGCCCAGGGGGAAGGGGGCAGACTCACCTGGGGCTGAGGTAAGACCACCCCTCACACACACACTTGCGCTCAACGTACATGACACGCCCGCACACTTTGGACAGAGCACAAAGGCAGCTTCGGTAGGTGTAACATTGACTTTAATAACCAAAGGAGTTCATGCACGTGCCCTAGCCCCTAAAACTCATCTGTGCCCTGCACCCGTGCCAACTTACTCAGTGTCTAATTGTTTGGCCTTACGGGCCCTTTGACTACGTCTACGTGGTTCCCCAGATGGTACAGCAGAACTGGAGGTGGACTCCTGTGATTCCTGCCCTCTGACACTGGATCCCTTTGGCGGCCGTTTCCTGGGGCGTCCTGGCCTAGATGGGCCAGGCTGTGGCCCGGGCGACTGGGATGGCGAGCTGCCAGCCTGTCCTGCCCGTTGCCCACCCGATGCACCTGGGACGGAAGGGGGGGAGTCCGAGGTGTCGCGGTGTACCGGGACCTCCCCTACAGAGGGAGCCGGGACGGACCACACCACCTCCTCCTCCCTCGGGGTGCCCGATGGCCCCCAGGCCTCTACATGGGTGGGGGTTGCGAACGGACTGGCCATCCGACGCGCCCCCGACATCTGGCGCTGCCAGTCCTGGAGGCCCGTGCTGGTATCGACAGGGGTCTGCAGGTTTGCAGCCATGGAGCCCAGGGGATTGTCGAACACTGTCTGCGACAGTGCGACGCCAGCTCGCACATGGCCACTGGCACCGATGCCCTCAGCGATGGCCTGCTGAGACTGGGCCATGGCCTGCAGAGACTGGGCCATGGCCTGCAGAGACTGGGCTATGGCCTGCTGAGACTGGGCTATGGCCTGCTGAGACTGGGCCATGGCCTGCTGAGACTGGGCCATGGCCTGCTGAGACTGGGCTATGGCGTTGAGCGCCTCTGCCATCTGGCGCTGGCACTGGCTCATGGCCTCCTGTGAGAGGGCAGCCATTTCCTGGGCCACAGACGCCGCCTGCACGGAAGGCCCCAGGCCTCGCAAACCGTTCCCCATGTCTGACACCGTCGCACCCATTGCCTCCACCGCGGACGCCACCCGTGCGGTGTCAGCCTGGGTGGCACGCATGACCGGGACCACTCCCAGCTCCTGGACGCGGGTGGACTCAACCACCTGCGACCGCAGCCGCCGCAAGCCACCCGTCACCCTGTTCGCTCGTTTCCGTGTCGGTGGTTGCATCGGATCTATGTGTGGGTGTGGTAACTGCAGGAACCCGGGATCCATCTGGGCGGCAGATGTTCGCTTGGCCTGGGCTGACCTCCGACCGCCCGGTCCCTCTGCTGCTCCTACCTCCACCTGCTGTACCGGGACGGCTGTGTTGTGCGCACCAGTGAGTGTACCAGACGCCTCATCACTAAAGTGCCCAACCGTGGTGAGTGTTTCTGCGATGGTGGAGGGTGTTGGTGACAGCAGTGGCGTTGTGTCGTGCTCTTCGTCCCACTCTGAGTCCATGGCACTTTGGGGTGGGGGTTCGTCTCCACCCATCCACTCTGAGTCACTGTCCGGTATTTCCTCTTCCCGGGTAGGGGTGTCCTGGGTAGTGCTGTCCCGGGTAGTGCTGTCCCGGGTAGTGCTGTCCCGGGTAGTGCTGTCCCGGGTAGGGGTGTCCTGGGTAGTGGTGTCCCGGGTAGGGGTGTCCTGGGTAGTGGTGTCCCGGGTAGGGGTGTCCTGGATAGTGGTGTCCTGGGTAGTGGTGTCCTGGCTCGGATGTGACGGGGGCCTGTGGCTGCCCCCCTCATCGCTGGATGGTCGCTCCCGCACGTGACGGGGGTGTCGTCACCCTGTTGCTCCAGGTCTCTCCGTCTCCCGTGGTGTACGAGGGGCATCCTGCGGGCGTCGCATGCTGGAGGTTCCGGGACTCTCCGTCTCCCGTGGTCTCCGAGGGGCATCCTGCGGGCGTCGCATGCTGGAGGGTCCGGGTCTCTCCGTCTCCCGTGGTGTGCGAGGGGCATCCTGCGGGCGTCGCATGCTGGAGGGTCCAGGTCTCTCCGTCTCCCGTGGTCTCCGAGGGGCATCCTGCGGGCGTCGCATGCTGGAGGGTCCGGGTCTCTCCGTCTCCCGTGGTCTCCGAGGGGCATCCTGCGGGCGTCGCATGCTGGAGGGTGCGGGTCTCTCCGTCTCCTGTGGTCTCCGAGGAGCATCCTGCGGGCGGTGTGCATCTGCGGGGATGGGTGCCTGGACGTTTGGTCCTGCGATACACAATGAAGCATGCATGGTTAGACATCAGGCAGTGATCAGGTGATACGGGGGAGGGGGATATAGGGGAGGGGGGATATGGGGACGGGCTGTTGGTGGCTCACTTGCTCATGGGGCTCCGACCTCTGCATCAGCAACCTCCCGGTCCTCAGGTCCACCAGCCAGTTCCAGGGCCCTTTCCTCATGTACGGTCAGTGGCCTCTCATCAGCGGGGCCTCCTCCAGTCCTCACATGCTCCCTATTGTTGTGTGCGCGCTTCTCCTGTGGGGGGGGGGGTGGTGGCAGGGGTAAAAGGCAACAGTGTTAGGCAGGTATATGAATGCACGCCATCGGTTGCGCGTGCATTGCAGAAGTTAATGTTAGGGCTGGATTCACTTGGGGATATGGGGGATATGGGGGAGGGGGGATATGGGGGAGGGGGGATATGGGGGAGGGGGGATATGGGGGATATGGGGGAGGGGGGATATGGGGAAGGGGGGTATATGGGGGAGGGGGGATATGGGGGAGGGGGGATATGGGGGAGGAGGGATATGGGGGATATGGGGGAGGGGGGATATGGGGGATATGGGGGAGGGGGGATTTTGGGGGATATGGGGAGGGGGGATATGGGGGAGGGGGGTATGGGGGAGGGGGATATGGGGGAGGGGGGATATGGGAGAGGGGGGGTATGGGGGAGGGGGGATATGGGGGAGGGGGGATATGGGGAGGGGGGATATGGGGGAGGGCGGATATGGGGGAGGGGGGGTATGGGGAGGGGGGATATGGGGAGGGGGGATATGGGGGAGGGGGGATTTGGGGGAGGGGGGATATGGGGGATATGGGGGAGGGGGATATGGGGGTGGGGGGATATGGGGGTGGGGGGGATATGGGGAGGGGGGCTATGGGGGAGGGGGGGATATGGGGGAGGGGGGATATGGGGGATATGGGGGAGGGGGGTATGGGGGAGGGGGGATATGGGGAGGGGGGATATGGGGGAGGGGGATATGGGGGATATGGGGGATATGGGGGAGGGGGGATATGGGGGAGGGGGGATATGGGGAGGGGGATATGGGGGATATGGGGGAGGGGGGATATGGGGGAGGGGGGTATATGGGGGAGGGGGATATGGGGGAGGGAGGATATGGGGGAGGAGGGATATGGGGGATATGGGGGAGGGGGGATATGGGGGATATGGGGGAGGGGGGATATGGGGGATATGGGGGAGGGGGGATATGGGGGAGGGGGGTATGGGGGAGGGGGGATATGGGGGAGGGGGGATATGGGGGATATGGGAGAGGGGGGATATGGGGGAGGGGGGATATGGGGAGGGGGGATATGGGGGAGGGGGGATATGGGGGAGGGGGGATATGGGGGAGGGGGGTATGGGGAGGGGGGATATGGGGGAGGGGGGATATGGGGGAGGGGGATATGGGGGAGGGGGGATATGGGGGATATGGGGGAGGGGGGATATGGGGGAGGGGGGATATGGGGAGGGGGGATATGGGGGTGGGGGGGATATGGGGAGGGGGGCTATGGGGGAGGGGGGCATATGGGGGAGGGGGGATATGGGGGATATGGGGGAGGGGGGGTATGGGGGAGGGGGGATATGGGGAGGGGGAATATGGGGGAGGGGGATATGGGGGATATGGGGGAGGGGGGATATGGGGGAGGGGGGATATGGGGGATATGGGGGAGGGGGGATATGGGGGAGGGGGAGATATGGGGGATATGGGGAGGGGGGATATGGGGGAGGGGGGATATGGGGGATATGGGGGAGGGGGGATAATGGGGAGGGGGGATATGAGGGATATGGGGAGGCTCACCCTGCCTGCTCTGACGAGGTCGTTCACCTTCTTGTGGCACTGGGTGCCTGTCCGTGGTGTTAGGGCCACAGCGGTGACGGCCTCTGCCACTTCCCTCCACAGACGCCGGCTGTGGCGTGGGACAACTCTGCGGCCGTGCCCGGGATACAGGGCGTCCCTCCTCTGCTCCACCGCGTCCAGGAGCGCCTCAACATCGCGTGACTCGAAGCTCGGGGCTGAGCGACGGCTAGCCATCCAGTCGGGTATTGCGGTCGGGTGTTCCGTTTGGGTGGGGGGGAGCCGCGCGGCCTTATGAGCCGTCACGCCGTGCAGCGCGTATGACGCTGCACGGCGTGAACCATTGCGCAAGCGCGGATCCTGTCACGTCGCTGCTAGCCCATTTCGGGCCGGAGACTATCGGCCCATTTTTATGACGTGACGCAAGTGGGATTTGCGCCGTTTTTTGAGCCGATCGGCGGACTTTCCGCCAATAACGGAGAATTTTGCCCTATGTCCGGGATGAGTGGGGTCCATAATTATGCTGGCTGCCTTTCTGAGGCAGCGGGAATTATAGACAGAGTCAATGGATGGGAGGCTGGTTTGCGTGATGGATTGAGCTACATTCATGACCTTTTGTAGTTTTCTGCGGTCTTGGGTAGAGCAGGATCCATACCAAGCTGTAATACAACCAGAAAGAATGCTTTCTATGGTGCATCTGAAGAAGTTGGTGAGGGTCATAGCTGACATGCCAAATTTCCTCAGCCTTCAGAGAAAGTAGAGTCGTTGGTGGGCTTTCTTAACTATAGTGTCGGGATGGGGGGTCCAGGACAGGCTGTTGGTGATCTGTACACCTAAAAACTTGAAGCTCTCAACCCTATCTACTTTGTTCCCATTGATGTAGACAGGGGCATGTTCTCCACTACGCTTCCTAAAGTCGATGATAATCTCCTTCGTTTTGTTGACATTGAGGGAGAGATTATTGTCATCGCACCAGTTCACCAGATTCTCTATCTCAATCCTATACTCTGTCTCATCATTGTTTGAAATCCGACCCACTACGGTGGTGTCATCAGCAAATTTGAAGATCAAGTTGGAAGGGAATTTGGCCACAGTCATAGGTGTATAAAGAGTATAGTAGGGGGCTGAGGACACAGCCTTGTGGGGCACCGGTATTGAGGATGATCGTGGAGGAGGTGTTGTTGCCTATCTTTACTGATTGTGGTCTGTGGGTTAGAAAGTTCAGGATCCAGTTGCAGAGGGAGGAGTCGAGGCCAAGGCCATGGAGTTTGGAGATGAGTTTTGTAGGAATGATGGTGTTGAAGGCTGAGCTGTAGTCGATAAATAGGAGTCTGTCATAGGTGTGTTTGATATCTAGGCGTTCCAGGGTAGAGTGCAGGGCCATGGAGAAGGCGTCTGCTGTGGACCTGTTGCAGCGGTAGGCAAACTGTAGTGGATCAAGGCAATCTGGGAGGCTGGAGTTGATTCGTGCCATGACTAACCTTTCGAAGCACTTCATGATGATGGATGTCAGAGCCACTGAATGATAGTCAGTAAGGCACGCTGCTTGGCTTTTTTTTGGTACAGGGATGATGGTCGTCTCCTTGAAGCAGATAGGGACCTCAGATTGTTGTAGAGAGAGGTTCAAGATGTCTGCGATGATTGAGAGATGCATGTTCAGGATGCGTACCCAAAAACCTGTTGAATCGTTTGACAGATTTGTCACAGACTTGAGACTGATGGTATGGACATGTAACTTCAGCAGCCTGAAATGTTTGCTCATCCGCAACCAAATTATCTTTGGTGTAGCAAATGATAATCTCCGGGAAAGGTTATTGCGGGAGGAAGATTTGAGACAAAGGGTCATCTGGACTTGAAGCGTGAGCTCTTTTCTCTCCCTACAAATGCTGCCAGACCTGTTGAGATTTTCCAGCATTTTCTCTTTGGCTCCATGATAACTTGCTTTGCACCAGATCGCTATCTTCACATGTGTGATTCAAGAAAGATCCTGGCATGGACAAGTCTACGTGTTTGGTGGATTACTCAGCAAGGTGTAGAAGACCAAACACAACAATCAGCATTCATGATTCCGGCGTCAGCCGACCGTGAATCCAGACTATTGCCTATTGTCGTGTTGGGTGTTCCGATGCGCAAATGATCCAACACGGCTGTAGATGGTACAACTCTTTTTAATTGTCTTAACAACGACAATTACTAACTGCTGGCTTGGGTATGTGCTTCACCAGCTAACCTGTGGATCCAGCCCTATCACTATCTTAGTGAGGCACTCAGCACATGGTCTATGTCTGAGTGGCACGCTGTGAGCTCTGTGCTCTGAGCTATATCCTGGTAGAATGAGCAGGAACGGTGGTGTTCCCTGTTTTATAGTGCGTGTGCTCTCACTGGTGATTGGCTGCGATGTTATGTGTGTGCTGGTTGGTCCAACTGCCTGTCCATCAGTGTGTGTGTGATTGCACCATGATATGCTGATGTGGATATCATGACATCCCCCCCTTTCACAAGGATATGTGCCCATATGCTAATAAATAGAAATGTGTACTGAGTGCATCTGAGTTTGTGTGTGCAATATTTACAACATGTACATGAGGCTAAACTATATACAGAGGAAGGTGTCAGGTGCAACAGATTAACGAAGTTGTACCAATAACAGAACAAATGCAATCAGCAAACGACGAGAGAAAACTTCTGGGACAATGAACGACAAGAAAAGAAACTCATTAACAGTACTGTAATACAATTCAGTGAGTCCATTGTGCTAACAGGCTCATAAGTCAAGTCTCTCAGGTGGGCGACGAATTTGGGTTGACCGCCTCAAGTGTGGGTCAGGATCCACCGGCTGAGGAATGGGCCTGGCCACGGGCGAGAGAGAAAGAGGCAGAGTGGCAGGACGCTCAACAAAGTTGACATCAGGGACAACAGGAGGGCGTGGCACCGGTGCATGATCTCATAGCGAGCGTGGAACCAGACGAAGGGCCCGCCGATTACGGCGGCGAATGGAACCATCAGGCATGCGAACCAGGAATGAACGGGGAGCCACGTGGCGGAGAACCTCGGCGGTTGCCGACCAGCCACACACCGGTAGGTGTATGCGTACGTTGTCTCCAGGCGCCAGGGCAGGAAGATCAGTCGCCCGAGCGTCATGTGCCACCTTCTGCTGAGTATGCTGTTGTTGCATCCTTCGCAGTACTGGAGCATGGTCGGGGTCAGGAACATGAATGGGCGGCACAGTGGTCCTGAGGGTGCGACCCATCAACAGCTGGGCTGGCGAGAGGCCCGTGGACAGTGGGGCAGAGCGATAGGCCAGCAGGGCTAAACAGAAGTCAGATCCGGCATCAGCAGCCTTGCAGAGGAGCCGCTTCACAATGTGGACGCCCTTTTTCGCCTTGCCATTCGACTGAGGATGCAAGGGACTGGACGTCATGTGTGTGAAGGTGTATGAAGTGGCAAAGGAAGACCATTCTTGGCTCGCAAAGCAAGGCCCGTTGTCAGACATGACGGTGAGCGGAACGCCATGGCGAGCAAAGGTTTCTTTGCATGCCCGGATGACAGCTGATGACGTCATGTCGTGCAGGCGTATGACCTCCGGATAACATGACAAGTAGTCAATCAGAATAATGTAGTCCCTGCCGAGCGCATGAAAGAGGTCCACGTCCACCTTCGCCCAGGGGGACGTGACCAACTCATGGGGCTGAAGGGTCTCAGGGGGTTGCGCCGGCTGAAACCTCTGGCAGGTGGGGCAGTTGAGCACCATGTTGGCGATGTCGTCGCTGATGCCCGGCCAGTACACAGCCTCTCGGGCCCTCCGCCTGCACTTTTCAACTCTGTGATGGCGTTCGTGCAGTTGTTCGAGGACAAGCCGGTGCATTCTGTGTGGGATCAGGATCCGGTCCAACTTCAAGAGGACACCATCAATGATGGCTAAGTCGTCCCGGACATTGTAAAATTGTGGGCACTGCCCCTTGAGGCACCCTTCCGTCTTGTGGTGCATTATTAGCTGTAGAAGGGGGTCAGCCGCAGTCTCACGGCGAATGTGGGCCAGACATGCATCAGTGGCCGGAAGATTGGCCGATGTGAAGGCTACTTGTGCGTCGACCTGACAAACGAACCCCTCCAAGTCGGACGGTGTGTTGACTGCCCTGGACAGAGAATCTGCGATGATGAGATCCTTCCCCGGGATGTAGACAAGTTGGAAGTCGTACCTCCAGAGCTTGAGCAGGATGCGCTGGAGGCGAGGGGTCATATCGTTGAGATCCTTCTGAATTATACCGACCAGGGGGCAATGGTCGGTCTCCACAGTGAACTGCAGAAGACCATTTACATAATCGTGAAACTTGTCGATACCAGTCAACAGGCCTAGGCACTCCTTCTCAATCTGTGCATAGCGCTGTTCTGTGGGGGCCATGGCTCGCGACGCATAAGCGACCGGGCCCCATGATGCGGTGTCGTCCCGTTGCAGGAGTACCTCCCCAATGCCGGACTGGCTGGCGTCAATTGAGATCTTTGTTTCCCGTGTGGTATCGAAAAACGGCAGTACCGGGTACCGGGGCGGTGGTGAACTTGACCTTGAGCTCCTCTCTTCACTCTGGTGTGTGGGCAGCCACTGGAATTCCGTTGTCTTTTTGACCAGGTGGTGAAGAGCAGTCGTGTGCGAAGCAAGGTTAGGAATGAACTTCCCCAGGAAGTTGACCATCCCGAGAAAGCGCAGCACTGCCTTCTTGTCTCACGGCTGCTGCATGGCTGCGATGGCTGCCACTTTGTCGGCATCCGGCCGCACACCCGACCGGGAGATGTGGTCCCCCAAAAACATTAGCTCAGTCTGGCCAAAAGAGCACTTGGCTCGGTTAAGGCGCAGGCCCTGATCTCGTATCCGTGCAAAGACACGCTGGAGACGACTGATGTGCTTTTGTGGTGTGGTGGACCAGATGATAACATCGTCTACGTAGACGCGTACCCCTTCGATGCCCTCCATCATCTGTTCCATGATGCGATGGAACACCTCGGAGGCCGAGATGATGCCGAATGGCATCCTATTGTAGCAGTATCTGCCAAATGGAGTGTTGAAAGTGCGCAGCTTCCTGCTGGACTGATCCAATTGAATCTGCCAAAAGCCCATTGAGGCATCAAGCTTGGTGACTATGTTTGCCCGAGCCATTTCGCTCGTGATTTCTTCTCATTTGGGTATGGGGTAGTGTTCCCTCATAATGTTGTGATTCAAATCTTTTGGGTCGATACAGATCCGGAGCTCGCCGGAGGGCTTCTTGACGCACACCATGGAGCTGACCCATGTGTTGGCTCCGTGACCCGGGAAAGCACTCCTTGGTCCTGCAGGTCCTGCAGCTGCTGCTTGAGGCGGTCCTTGAGTGGTGCTGGGACCCTACGAGGTGTGTGAATGACTGGGGTGGCGTCCGGTTTGAGCCGTGTTTTGTACGTGTAGGGCAGTGTGCCCATGCCCTCGAAAACCTCCTGGTTGTGCGCGAGGAGTGAGTGGAGCTGCACCTGAAAGTCTGCATCCGGGAACTCGGACGTGCCTCCTGGAGACAGAGTGTGTACCCGCTGAACGAGGTGGAGGATCTTGCACGCCTGTGCACCTAACAGAGAGTCCTTCGAGGATCCAATGATTTCAAACGATAATGTGGCTTTGTGTGAGGTGTGTGCAGCCTCGAGCTGGCAGGACCCTGTGGCCAGGATGACGTTTCCATTGTAGTCAACCAGCTGACAGTGGGATGGCAGAATCGGTGGTTTAACCTTCAAGGTCTGGAAGGCTGACCATGCGAGGAGATTGGCGGAGGCAGCAGTGTCCAGGCGAAATGTGATCTGTGATCAGTTGATCGTTAGGGTGGCACACCACTCATCGCCCGGATCAATGCTGTGCACTGGCAGCGGCTGGTGGTTCCGACTTGGTGACATCCGGTTCTTGTGGATTACCGCAACGCGGAAGGGTTCCCTGTCTTCAGTATCGCTGGTCTGCATACTATCTAGATATGACTCAGTGTAGGGGTGCTGAATCGCCCGCACGTCCCTGCGAGGCTGGCGGAATTGTTGGGAGTTGGCAGGTTGAGCTGCTCGACAGCAGGCAGCGTAGTGGCCCATTCTGCCACAGCGGAGGCATTGTCGCGCTTCGGCCGGACATTGCCGCTTTAAGTGGGCGGAGCCACAGTTGCCGCACGTCGTGACGTCATGGCGTTCGTTTTGCCACCGCGCGTGCGCGGTGCGGTCCTGCATAGAGCGCGCCTGCGCATCACATCCCTCTGCGTCAACGTCCCCTCTTTTGGCACGCACAAACGCGGAAGGCCTCGGAAAGCGCGCAAAATGGCCGCCCTCGTCCGAGCCGCGGGCCGGGAGGAACTCAATCGACTGGACCCGCTCTGCCTTGTAGGACCCGTGCCGTGCCGTTTCGGCTGCCTGGATTTGGGAGTACCGGCTGGTCGCGTTCTCATGGAGGACGCAGGTCTCGATGGCAGTCGCTAGGGTGAGGTGCTTTATTTTAAGGAGCTGCTGGCATAGGGTGCCCGAGATGACCCCAAAAACTATCTGACTCCGTATCATGGAGTCGGAGGTGGCCCCATAGCCGCAGGACTGCGCGACGATACGGAGGTGAGTCAAGTACGATTGCAAAGGCTCATCCTTACCCTGCAGGCGCGGCTGGAAGAGGTACCTCTCAAAACTCTCATTGACTTCCATGCTGAAGTGTTCCTCGAACGTCAGAAGCACCGTCTTATATTTTGTCTTGTTCTCGCCTTCCACGAATGCCAGGGAGTTATAGATGTGGATGGCGTGTTGCTCCGCCGTGGAGAGGAGGAGGGCGATCTTCCTGGTGTCCGATGCATTCCCCCTGTCTGTGGCTTCGAGGAAGAGCTGGAAGCACTGTTTAAACAGCTTCCAGTTTACGCCAAGATTTCCAGCGATTCGGAGCGGCTGCGGCGGCGGGCTGATGCTTTCCATGGAGCAGGATGGCGGATTTCTGAAAGGGTGCAGGTAGAACTCACAGTCGCTGGTTAGCTTCCACTACTGGTATCATGTCGTGTTGGGTGTTCCGATGCACAAATGATCCAACACGGCTGTAGATGGTACAATTCTGTTTTATTGTCTTAACACCGACAACTACTAACTGCTGGCTTGGGTACGTGCTTCACCAGCTAACCTATGGACCCAGCCCTATCACTATCTTAGTGAGGCACTCAGCACATGGTCTATGTCTGAGTGGCACGCTGTGAGCTCTGTGCTCTGAGCTATCTCCTGGTAGAATGAGCGGGAACTGTGGTATTCCCTGTTTTATAGCGCGTGTGCTCTCACTGGTGATTGGCTGCGATGTTGTGTGTGTGCTGGTTGGTCCAACTGCCTGTCCATCAGTGTGTGTGTGATTGCACCATGATATGCTGATGTGGATATCATGACACCTATCATGGCTGATCATAAGGCAACTAAAATATTGCACTTTTATACTCCCATAATTATTAAGTCTTAATGTTGTTAAGGCTGAAAGGCAGCAACCTATTGGGCCTAGATTGCCACAGCGGTAGATTTGTTGTTGTCCTCCAAATGTGCCATTCCTGAGCCTTCTCACAGCAGGCCCCTCTGACAGCTACCTCCCACCTCTGACAGCTACCAGCAAAACCCCGCCTAACTTTTAATCCCCTTTATTTTATTTTATTTTTTAAGGGGCAATTTAGCATGGTCAATTCACCTACCCTGCACATCTTTGGGTTGTGGGGGTGAGACCCACGCAAACACGGGGAGAATGTGCAAACTTCACACAGACAATTAATTCCCTTTATTATACCTGGGACACACTAGCTGACAATGGAGGCAAATAGCGGCACCTCCTGCTGCTGGCAAGCACCACCATGATGACCAGTGGTTACAGCAGCTTGGCAACAGATGCCAACTCCAAAATCAATAGCCTGCAATGGCATTCGGTAGCTTTATGAGCGGCACTTATGACAGAATAGGTCATACCTATAGGTATGTCAGGAATAAGCGAATGACTAGGGAAAGAGTAGGACCAGTCAAGGACAGGGATGGGAAATTGTGTGTGGAGTCTGAAGAGATAGGCGAGATACTAAATGAATATTTTTCGTCAGTATTCACTCAGGAAAAAGATAATGTTGTGGAGGAGAATGCTGAGCCCCAGGCTAATAGAATAGATGGCATTGAGGTACGTAGGGAAGAGGTGTTGGCAATTCTGGACAGGCTGAAAATAGATAAGTCCCCGGGACCTGATGGGATTTATCCTAGGATTCTATGGGAGGCCAGGGAAGAGATTTCTGGACCTTTGGCTTTGATTTTGATGTCATCATTGGCTACAGGAATAGTGCCAGAGGACTGGAGGACAGCAAATGTGGTCCCTTTGTTCAAAAAGGGGAGCAGAGACAACCCCGGCAACTATAGGCCGGTGAGCCTCACGTCTGTAGTGGGTAAAGCCTTGGAGGGGATTATAAGAGACAAGATTTATAATCATCTAGATAGGAATAATATGATCAGGGATAGTCAGCATGGCTTTGTGAAGGGTAGGTCATGCCTCACAAACCTTATTGAGTTCTTTGAGAAGGTGACTGAACAGGTAGACGAGGGTAGAGCAGTTGATGTGGTATATGGATTTCAGCAAAGCGTTTGATAAGGTTCCCCACGGTAGGCTATTGCAAAAAATACGGAGGCTGGGGATTGAGGGTGATTTAGAGATGTGGATCAGAAATTGGCTAGCTGAAAGAAGACAGAGGGTGGTGGTTGATGGGAAATGTTCAGAATGGAGTACAGTCACAAGTGGAGTACCACAAGGATCTGTTCTGGGGCCGTTGCTGTTTGTCATTTTTATCAATGACCTAGAGGAAGGCGCAGAAGGGTGGGTGAGTAAATTTGCAGACGATACTAAAGTCGGTGGTGTTGTCGATAGTGTGGAAGGATGTAGCAGATTACAGAGGGATATAGATAAGCTGCAGAGCTGGGCCGAGAGGTGGCAAATGGAGTTTAATGTAGAGAAGTGTGAGGTGATTCACTTTGGAAGGAATAACAGGAATGCGGAATATTTGGCTAATGGTAAAGTTCTTGAAAGTGGTGATGAGCAGAGGGATCTAGGTGTCCATGTACATAGATCCCTGAAAGTTGCCACCCAGGTTGATAGGGTTGTGAAGAAGGCCTATGGAGTGTTGGCCTTTATTGGTAGAGGGATTGAGTTCCGGAGTCGGGAGGTCATGTTGCAGCTGTACAGAACTCTGGTACGGCCGCATTTGGAGTATTGCGTACAGTTCTGGTCACCGCATTATAGGAAGGACGTGGAGGCTTTGGAGCGGGTGCAGAGGAGATTTACCAGGATGTTGCCTGGTATGGAGGGAAAATCTTATGAGGAAAGGCTGATGGACTTGAGGTTGTTTTCGTTGGAGAGAAGAAGGTTAAGAGGAGACTTAATAGAGGCATACAAAATGATCAGGGGGTTGGATAGGGTGGACAGTGAGAGCCTTCTCCCGCGGATGGATATGGCTGGCACGAGGGGACATAACTTTAAACTGAGGGGTAATAGATATAGGACAGAGGTCAGAGGTAGGTTCTTTACGCAAAGAGTAGTGAGGCCGTGGAATGCCCTACCTGCTACAGTGGTGAACTCGCCAACATTGAGGGCATTTAAAAGTTTATTGGATAAACATATGGATGATAATGGCATAGTGTAGGTTGGATGGCTTTTGTTTCGGTGCAACATCGTGGGCCGAAGGGCCTGTACTGCGCTGTATTGTTCTATGTTCTATGTTCTGTAGAAGCTGCTTCATTGAATCATACAAAAGTCTTTTTCCAGGCTTTTGACCTTCACTTGTTGGTGCTGAGCAAGAAGGAATTTTGCCATGTTTGCCAAGTTTGCAATTAAAGTGTTTTGAGGTAAGAACAGAGGATTGTAGGAATTCGTAAACAGGAAAAAGCTTAACATCCTCTGAAAATTATTCCTTAAAAAAGACAAGTACGTTTGGGGCTGTGAGGTGAAATGAGTATCATTGACCATTTCTACCTTTCCTAATCAGCACTAGCATGGTTGGTAGTTTACAATATTTAACACAATTATGGGGGGGGGCGGGGGGCGGTTCAACCAATAAATTTCTGTGTCCAATTTTGGGTGCATTTAGTGGGGTGTTTCCATGCTGCGCCGAGAAAGACCTCGCTATTCAACGACAGTTGCCGTTTTTTTTGGCCTCAGTGAAGGACTCCCCGTTGAGACGCATATTTGTCATTTACTGCACCGACAAGCTCTGCTCGCCAGTGCAGGAAGGCTACTTCCTGCACTGCCATTTTTAACGGCAACCCCGTTCTTTCAACCCCCCTCAGTGAACCCACAGTGGCCTCTGGACACCCCCCCACCAACTTACCTAAACTTACCTGTCCCAGTGTCCTCGAGTTGCCCGCACCTCATCTCTTATGGGCAAGGCACCTACTGGCACAAGCAACCTGACATCTGAGCACTTTGGCACTGCCAGCATGGCACTCCGATAGTGCCCCTGCCAACCTGGCAGTGCCACCCAGGCACCTGGCTGGGCCGGCTTGTCATTTCCGGCATGCCCTGTTAGCAGTGCCAAAACGCCAGGCTAGCAGTGCCAAGGTGTCTGGGTGTCAGGGTGAGTGCCAGGTTACCACCCTGCCCAATGCCTGACTCCCCTCGGAATCTCTAATGGCCTGGGACCACCTCCTCAGGTACCATTATGACTGGTCCACGTTTGTGTGGACCAGTAATAAACGGCGCCCTGGCGAACTCTCCCAGGCATGGCCGGTGAATCCCAGGCCCCGGGAGAATCTGGCAGAAGCTTATTTAAATTAACCTAATGGATCGTTTAAATATGCTGATCTGAATCTCGCTCAGCGAGAGCGAGATCCAGATTGCTTCATCTCGCGAGATTCCGTTGAAATTCGAGAGATGTTTTGAGCATCACAAATCCCGCGAAAAGCCTTTCGTGAGATTCAGCACCAAGCCGGGGGTAATGAGGATGTTGAATCATGCCCATGGTTTCACTTTTATGTCACAAATGAATGTGTGGATTAGGAGCAGGAATAGGCCATTCGACCCTCAAGGTTGTTCCGCCATTTGATAAGATCATGGCTGATCCAATTGTGACCTACAAATGTTTTCTTCATCTCCATCTTAAGTTAGAGACCCTTAATTTTCAAATTGTGTCCCGAGTTCTAGTCTCTCCCAGAAGGGGCAACAGCCTCTCAGCATCCACCCTGCCAAATCCCTTCCAGATATGTTTCAATAAGTTCACCTTTCATTCTTCTAAACTCCAATGCACACAGGCCCAACCTATCCAACCTTTCCTCCTAAGACCTTATCCCAGGAATCAGTCAAGTGAGTCTTCACTGAACAGCTTCTACTGCAATTACATCCTTTTTAAAGTAAGGAGACCAAAACGGTACGCAGTTAAAGTAATTGGACTTCTTTACCCTTCCAAGGTATGAGAAATTTATTCAGATAAGGAAAGAACTTTAAAAGATTGCCTTTGTCACCTGGTGAAGATAAATCTCAAAAACTAGAAAGTTGCCTTGTGGCATTTGGATACATCACGGATGATTAGGCCAAGACATTACTGAATTAAATTAATACATTACGGTATTCACATGGCCTCATTTGTGTTTTCAGCATTAAATGGAACTTAAACGTTTCAAAGTCAATGAGTTGTTTACACTTAATCAAAAGATGCCAGGAAGTACAAAAGTAAATCGGATCTTTTTGGCAATCAGATACTTATAAATATCCATTCACGATCAGGGGACTTAATCCATTCCGTTGAGCTTTATGTGAGTGGGTAGATTTGATCTTTCACTGCCACACAGTAAACTGATGCTAGTGATCAATTGGCCATTTGACCTGATTTTCCATTCCATTGAGCCATGGGTTGCACGTGCTTCAGGTTAATCTTGTCACATTGTGGTTGTTAGCCTGGTGCCTCATCGCATGTCATAGCGTCCGAACGACCTGAGGAACCCAGGTTAATCATTGCATCATAGGAACAAGTGGATGTTTTCTTATTGAAGCTGCTTTGAATTCCAGTTGTGGGTAATGAGAATTCTTCAACCGTTTGCCGGCAAATGCATTAGATAACAGAAAAATAATCTGTGGTGGATTTATTGACTGTTCTGAAATATGTGGACATTTTACAATATCTGTCTTGGGAACTGTGGAGATGTTATTGCACATTGCTAGACTTGCGATGTTATCAAAGCATAAATTAATTATAACAAGATTTAAAATGTGTTGTATAAATAGAATATGTCATGATCAGCAGTCAGAGCATGACAAATAATGCTTCTCATGAGACTCACCATAATTCATGGATGACTGTGTTGATTATGAGTTAATCATACACCCTTATTTGAAGAGGTCTCACTAGTGGCTATGATGTACTTGTGCTTTTTTTTGAGAATTACATTGTCTGAAGGTTCTTGCCAGTGTAGTAAGGAGTTTTCCCATTGAGGAAAGTCTGCAGGTTATTACAAATCACCATAAGAATGGCTTTCCAATCTCCTTTCCTTTCCCTTTCCCTTGCCTGGACAGTGCCCCTTGCTCGATGTCACCTCAACAATAAAACCATACGATCATAAGACATTGAAGTAGAATTAGTCCATTTGGCCCATCGAGTCTGCTCCACCATTAAATCATGGTTGATATGTTCCTCATCCCCATTCTCCTGCCTCCACCCTGTAACCCCTGATCCCTGACTTTCAGCTCTGCAAGGCTGTAACCTGCAATAATCATCAAAAATCCCCACTTAATGTAATCATGCCACTGACCAACATCGTATGGTCACAATTTCTGTGTTTGCAATTGGAAGAAATCCATTGTTCTAGAAGAGGAACATCACCAATTAGTACTTTTATCATTAAAGAGAAGTCAACAAACAGAATCAATGGCATGTCAAACTAACGGGAGAAAGTAACATGTTAATAGGGCAGGAGACAGTACCCTGGGCACAAACAGATATCTTGTCCTATAGCCATTATTCATGTATGGACTTTAAAAGTAATACCAGCAAAGAATTAAAGAACAAACAAAGAACAAAGATAAGTACAGCACAGGAACAGGCCCTTCGGCCCTCCAAGCCTGTGCCGACCATGCTGCCCGTCTAAACTAAAATCTTCTACACTTCCTGGGTCTGTATCTCTCTATTCCCATCCTATTCATGTATTTGGCAAGATGCCCCTTAAATGTCATTATCGTCCGTGCTTCCACCACCTCCTCCGGTAGCGAGTTCCAGGCACCCACTACCCTGTAAAAAACTTGCCTTGTACTTCTACTCTAAACCTTGCCCCTCACACTTTAAACCTATGCCCCCTAGTAATTGACCCCTCTACCTAGGGAAAAGCCTCTGACTATCCACTCTGTCTATGCCCCTCATAATTTTGTAGACCTCTATCAGGTCACCCCTCAAACTCTGTCATTCCAGTGAGAACAAATCAAGTTTATTCAACCGCTCCTCATAGCTAATGCAAAATTAAAACAGCAAAACTAATCTGACCATTATTCAATGCCAGTACTTCTAGCGAGAACACTTGACATCAAACAGAAATGGAAACACTGACAATTAGCAGCTCCTTCAGCCAAGAATACCGCATTTAATAGTAATAAAAATTAATCTTTATTGTCGCAAATAGGCTTACAAGAACACTGCAATGAAGTTATTGTGAAAATCTCCTAGTCGCTACATTCCGGTGCCTGTTTGGGTACACAGAGGGAGAATTCAGAATGTCCAATTCACCTAACAAGTCTTTCAAGCAGGACTTGTGGAAGGAAACCGGAGCACCCAGAGGAAACCCATGCCGACACAGGGAGAACGTGCAGAGTCTGCACAGATAGTGACCCAAGCGAGACTCGGACCTAGGACCTTGGCGCTGTGAAGCAACAGTGCTAACCACTGTGTTACTGTGCCGTCCAATATTGCCACCCCAACTGAAAACAGCTAAATTCAACAGAGACTGGGAATTGAACCTGGAAACACTCTGAGCTGAACAACTCAGCTACACTGTGGCTAAATTGGCTGTGCCATTGAGGGAGTTGTGTATGACTTTTAAAATTAAATTACAACGCACAACATAGGACTTCTTGGAAAACACCTATTGCTCCTTGCATCTGGGTGAGAGGTAGATCTTTAAATCAAAGATGTGGGGGGCGATTCTCCAAGCCCCGCGCCGGACCGGAGAATCGGCGCAACCACGCCACAACGCCCCGACGCCGGCGCGCGATTCTCCGAGGTGCAGAGAATTGGCGTCATTTGCGGCAACACATTTGACTCTGCGCTGGCCATGGGCCGCTAGAATCACCGATTCTCTGGCCCGGATGGGCCAAGCGGCCGTGCGGACACGACAGAGTCCCGCCGGTGCCGTTCACTCCTGGTCGCTGCCAGTGGGAACTCTGCGTGAAGGGTCGGGGGGTGACCCGTGGGGTGGGGAAAAGAGATCCTTCACCAGGGCGGGAGTCTCCGATGGGGTCTGGCCCGCTATCGGGGCCCACCGATCGGCGGGCCGGCCTCTCCCCCCCCCCAGGCCTACTTTCCTGCACGGCTGTCCCCTGAAGACGGACACCATGTTGAGTCGGGGCCGGCGCGCTGAAGAAGTGCCCCGCGCATGCGCAGGTTGGCGCGGTGCCCATTTGGCGCCGGGAAGGGATGTTGTTGCGGCGTGAACTGCTCCAGCGCCATTCTTGCCCCCTGTGGGGGACCGAATCGGTCATCCCCGTGCCCGCTTCGCGCCATCGTGAAACGCAACGGCGTTCACGACGGCGCGAACACTTCGTCTCCATTTTGGAGAATCGCCCCCGTGATTTTAAACATGCGATATTCATGTAAAAAGATTTGATGAAAACGTAACTTTCTCTCAATTTTTTGGCTGTAAAGATTTTTGTGGTATTTCCTTGCTGTAACGTTTCCCACACTGCAATCGTGATTGCACTTCAAAAATACTTCATTGGTTGTAAATCTATTTGTGGTCATGAAAGAGTTTTTCAAATACAAGTATTTTATTTCTTTATATTCAATGTGACCAATTCCTTCTGCACTGCTCCAACATGTTGCCATTTTGTATTCATTCTGCATCCTCTCAATGGGACAGCATCCTTTGGCAAGAGAGAAGACAATGAAGTTACCTCTCCTGGCATACAGGTCTCTGTCATCTCCCCAGTGCAGCAATGCATGGCAAACTGCGATACATTGGTAATAGCGCCTCCTTCCATTTGGAATGAGCGCCATTGTGGAAACTTAGGCTAATGGCCATTGGCAGTACCCTCTTCACCATGCTCTGTTGCTGTAAGGCCAGTTGGAGGGGTGATGTAGTTCACTGGCAACCTCCTTGATGAAACACAGCTGCCTCGGGCACAGCCCCTGGCTGGGGTGTATGTACAAGAAATGCTCGCTGGTGAGTCTGGCTTTCTCTTCCTCCTTCTATGTGCAGCTTCCCCACTCTGCCATCTGTGCTCCATGTCATTGAAGCACTGCAGCACAATGGGGACTGACACTATAACCTCCGTAAGTGAAAGCTGCCATCTGCTCCGAATTCGCCAAACTGCCTCTGACCTCCGTATCAAAGTCCAGTACCACAACCTTCTGGATTTAAAAAAATTGCAGGATTTGCAAGATAAAAGAATGGCAGGTCTTGGACCACATTGTTGTCAGGTACTGTTTGGCATCATGGTCAGCCCATGCTCCATTGCGTGGGCCGCGCCAGTCCTGGCAAGATGCAGTACGGCTGTCACTTATGAACTCTGGGCTTCCTGACATACTACAAAGCTGAAATCTGTAGCAATGACTTTCGAATGAAGGGTTAAAAAGTGCAAACTGGTAATTCTATAAATGAAAATTTAAAAAGACATTTCTCCCAATTTTCCAACATGATGGGGAAGTCAATTATTAAACAAAACCATTTCACAGATACATCTGGAGTATATATAAAGCAGACAATGTCAAGTTCCACCCTCTCTCCCTTTTACCAGCACTCCCGCCCCCACTCTGCCGCCCACCGCGCTCGCGTAGACACAGGAATAGGCACATACAGAGTTCTAATAAGGACAAGATTTCAGCAATATGGTATTCTTCTCCACAAGGCTGTCTTTGAGACCCATACAAAAACAGCATTATTGTGTTTTATGTGGTCTCTTCATTAACAAGGACTCATAAATGCATGCAAGATAATAAATGGCTGGCAGTGAGTTACAAGGCAGTAATTTAATCTAGTGACTCTGATGATATCATGAAATGGTTTGGTAAACCTGGAACAGTTTACGGAGTGCAGGAAAAGTCAAAATGTGAATTATTTTGGAACCTCAATTATCCACCATAATACAGAGGACTTTCCCCAATGGAAGATGAGAATTGGTGCAAAATTATTTTTGAGCATCAAATCAATTTGTTCATTCTGCTTTGAACTAAGACTCTCTTTTCTCGAAGAAATTCTGACTATTCCAACTGCAATTGACCTCCTGTTGGAGATGTCTTGGTGATCATCAAGGTTATGGGGAATAGGATGACAGATAACCATTCTTTGCAGTATTTCCTTCAAGTCTTCTCAAAATATGAATAGCTCTTTAAATAAATTGGGCGCGATTCAACCACCACGTTGCATATGACGCGGATCCGGGACTGCCGGGTGAATAGCGGGAAAGGCCAAAATCGAGATTTGGGCCGGACGCAAACCAGTTTGCAATTCACCTGGCCAACTTCCAATGCGAGTTTCGAATCACGCCGGATAACGGCGAGCATATCATGAACCCTCATTTGCATTCATTTCAATCTCATTAGTGAGATTGAAATCGAATGCAGTGGCGTCCCGGGAACTTCTCCAGCGAGAAATCACTTGGGTGGTATTTGGGGGCCGATTCTCCAAAATGGAGACAAAGTGTTCGCGCCGTCGTGAATGCCGTCGCGTTTCACAACGGCCCGAAACAGGCACGGGGACGACCGATTCTGTCCCCCACAGGGGGCCAGCACGACGCTGGAGCGGTTCACGCCACTCCAGCCTCCCTTCCCAGTGCCAAATGGGCGCCGCGTCAACCCGCGCATGCGCGGGGGACTTCAGCGCGCCAACCCCGCCGCAACATGGCGTGGGGATTCAGAGACCGGCCGCGCAACAAAGTAGGCCCGAGGGGGGGAGAGGCCGGCCCGCCGATCAGTGGGCCCCAATCATGGGCCAGACCCCATCGGAGGCCACCCCCGGTGAAGGAGTGCTTTTCCCCGCCCCACAGGCCGCCCCCCCGACCCTTCGAGCAAAGTTCCCGCCGGCAGCGACCAGGGGTGAACGGCGCTGGCGGGACTCTGTCGTATCCGCGCGGCCGCTTGGCCCATCCGGGCCGGAGAATCAGCGGCCCCACTGATTCCAGCGGCCCGCGGCCGGCGCCCGTCAAACACGCCAGCGCAAATGGCACTGATTCTCCGCACCTCGGAGAATCGTGCGCGGCGTCGGGGCATTGTGGCGCGGTTGCGGAGATTCTCCGGGCCGGCGTTTTCACATTTTTTAAAAATGTGAAGCCAGCATAGTGGCTGCTGAGGGGAACTGATGAGATGAATAGCTATTTGCACGCCCCGGGGCATAACGGGAAGAGGTTTCACTCCCTGAATGTTCAGGTTGTGTGCAGTCACCACCTCTGTATCATGTATGTGGGTGCCCGCTACCCAGGGAGCATACATGACAGCTTCATCTCGGGTACTCGGCCTACATCGCGGCCCATGCTGCTACCCTTGGTGTCATTGACTGCTCAAAATGCGGTTCCGATGCCTGGACCACTCTGGTGCCACCCTGCAGACTCTGGAGTGCCTCGCAATGTCCATCTTCCCACCGAAGTGTGTGTCTCTGCGCTGGTGGAACCCCTTGGGGGAACCGGATGTCCTGTCTCGCTTCAACGGCATCGAGAAGCCTGGCCAGGTCGACATCGCCAAAGCAAGGAGCAGATCCCCGCATTGCCATGCTTGTGTGAGTGGTGAGGGATCGCTTAAAAGCAGACCTCGCTTGTTAGAGATGAGACACTGAGATGCGAGTCTGACCAATCAGATGGCGAGACAGCCAGTAATGGCGAGTTTCACGTGGGGTCTCATTTTCAACACAAAGTGCCATTGCAAACGAGCCACAATCTCCCCAGCGCAGCCTGCTAAACGTGCCCAAGATGACACTTCCAGATTTTTCCGTTGAATCGTACCCCATGTCACTGGTTGATTTATTTGGAAGAACAATTCGCCACAGGTATGCACATGTGAATCAGTTAACAGAGACTTACCAGGAAAAGCAGGAACCACCATGCTCATGGACCAGGAAAATCTGGTCCTCTTGTCTCACCAGGGCACCAGTACATGACCGGTGTGAGGTGGCTAGAGGCAGCTTTATGTTTCAATGTGAGATTGAAAGAAGTGCTCTTGCTCCCACATACCAACATGCAACTAAAAACGCACATCGCTGATCCTTTTGAGGATTCTAGAAGCACCTGAGAAAACTGAATCTGGACACTGCATTGTGGGCCTAACTAGCGATACCCACATCTCATAAATGAAGTTAAAAAAATAGATATTCATATCCAGCCAGCTCATTCACTCTCTTCTTTTTGTCCACTAATCATTTCTCTATCTACACAGTTACATTTCCTCCACTATCATGCTTCATCACTGTTGGAACAAGTTTCTTGGAACAACCGATTGTCGTGGAAGGACCAGACTGGCATGCTTCCTCCCTGCAAACCAACCCCCCACCCCCAGCCACAGAATTTCCAGCCTTACCCCAACTCCAGATACACCACAATTCAAGTGGGCTGCTGCCAGTGACATTAAAATGAAAAACCTTTGATCGGCTGCACACCCTTCCAATGTTTGACAGAGGCCCTAACTGGACATATCCCCCATTTATGCCAGGGAAGCAGACTCCATAGAATCCGTAGAATCCCTACAATGCTGCAGAAGACCATTCGGCCCATCGAACCTGCACCAACCCTCCAAAAGAGAACACTCCCCTGCCCTATCCTCCTAACCCTGCGCATTGGTCATGCCCTAACCACCTAACGTGCACATCATGGGACTCATCACAGATTTTCAGAGCAGCTATGTTTGTAGATTCAGACTAATTGTTGAAAGATCAGGGGCGAGATTCTCCGACCCCCCCGCCGGGTTGGAGAATCGCCGGGGGCTGGCGTGAATCCCGCCCCCGCCGGTTGGCGAATTCTCCAGCACCGGATATTCGACGGGGGCGGGAATCGCGCCGGTTGGCGGGCTCCCCCCCCCCCCCGCGATTCTCCGGCCCGAATGGGCCGAAGTCCCGCTGCTAAAATGCCTGTCCCGCCAGCGTAGATTAAACCACCTACCTCACCGGCGGGACAAGGCGGCGCGGGCGGGCTCCGGGGTCCTGGGGGGGGGCGCGGGGCGATCTGGCCCCGGGGGGTACCCCCACGGTGGCCTGGCCCGCGATCGGGGCCCACCGATCCGCGGGCGGGCCTGTGCCGTGGGGGCACTCTTTTCCTTCAGCCTTCGCCACGGTCTCCACCATGGCGGAGGCGGAAGAGACTCCCTCCACTGCACATGCGCGGGAATGCCGTCAGCGGCCCTTAACGCTCCCGCACATGCGCCGCCCTGGGATGTCATTTCCGCGCCAGCTGCCGGGGAACCAAAGGCCTTTTACGCCAGCTGGCGGGGCGGAAATCAGTCCAGCGCGGGCCTAGCCCCTTAAGGTTGGGGCTCGGCCCCCCAAGATGCGGAGCATTCCGCACCTTTGGGGCGGCGCGATGCCTGACTGATTTGCGCCGTTTTGGGCGCCAGCCGGCGGACATCGTGCCGATACCGGAGAATTTCGCCCCAGTTTGTTTCTTGCGTATGGTGCTGGTACACTGTGATGACACTGGACGTGATTCCTCGCTCCTCTCACCAGTTTTTTGAGTTTTGCTGCCGGCAAAGTTATGCTTAGTAGTACCAAACCTCAGTTCGATCCAGGGTCTGTCACTGGTGTCCGACTCCAACCATGTTGGCAGGCATTGAAATTAGATTTGTTTTCGCAATTTAGGCTGAAAATACTGCCCCCCCCCCCCCCCCCTTTCACTGGTTGATTGCAAATGGAGTGGCAAACAAACAACCAAACTGAGGGTAATGTGCTTGTCTATTCACACCAAGAAGTGGAAAATTGCCCAGAACAAACATTGTTAAATATCATGCTGCCCAAGTCTCTATTAGGGGGCGTCATTCTCCGCCGGCGGGAGTCTCCGTTCTGCCGGCGCCCGGGGGTTTCCCGACGGCGTGGGGCTGCCCCACAATGGGAAACCCCATTGACCGGCCGGCGTTACGGAGACTCCCGCCGGCCGGTCAGCGCAGAAATGTGGCAGGGCGGGTAGGAGAATTTCGCCCCATGACTTTCCCAGTCTGGAGACTGGTGAAGTGCACAGATGGATCTTGTCAGATCCTGAAGCCACACCTGCCCATTCCATCACACCACCTAGTCACGTATTTCTTTGCATTCCACTTGATCTATCATTTCAACTTTTCTAGACAGTGAGAACCTCAGCCACTTTCCTTTTAACTCTTGAATTGTGTGCCGACAGTGTGTCAGTTTTCTCATTAAAATCCACCTCATCACTTTTTGCTTTCCTTGCACCAGTTCAAGGATCAAATCATGAATCATTCTGCTATTCCAACAAATTTTCAATGGATTCCTGTAGCATCTAAGCTCAAATACATCAAGTCTTTTTACTTCACTTTTAAAGGCCTATCTTTCACAGCCTTATTTGGCAGCTCTATTACCATCATTGGAAGTTAATGGGTTCAAGCTCTGCTCCGGGACTTAAGTATATAAACTGGGCTGATGATATATGCCAAGGGAGTTATCAACTCTAAGATCGATTTCCCTCTGTGCTTAGATACTTCTCCAGGTCCAGGACAAAGGAGAAAGTGGTAGACTTGGTGGGCAGGGGGAAGGCTTCCAACATCAATTTCCTCCAGCAGTCCATTGTGAACACTGGTTTTATGGCCTGTTGACTGTGAAGGGGTTGGGGGTTGTCAGCTGAAGACAGGAATCTTTGCATGCTTTGTCACTGTTTATTTTTCAGGAAGATTCTTTATGCTCCCAGGGTTCATAGATTCATGGATCCTAAACATTTGTAGCACAGAAGGAGGTAAATCGGTCTATCGTGTCCACACCGGCTAACAAACATCTGACTACACTAATCCCTTTTCCCAGCGCTTGGCCCATAGCCCTGGAGGTTATGGCAGCGCAAGTGAAGATCTAAATGCTTCTTAAATGTTACAAGAGTTTCTGAGTCAGCAACCTGTTATAACCCTCTCATGGGATAGGGATGATTCACTGCCCTGTGGATCTTGCAGAGTACGAACTCCCCGATAAGGGGGCGGGGGGCCCCCTTAATAATGTTCATGTCCTTTGAATAAGTTAAGAACTGGCTGGAGAAGATCCAGTAGGCAATGTGTTAAATAAAGTAAGTTTTGTTTTTCTCTACAACTCAGTAGGACTCCTTTCATTTCCACTTACAAAACCATCCTTTCAGGCAGTGAATTCCCAGTCTCCCAACCACCCTCTGGGCGAAAATGTTTCTCCTCAACACCCCTCTTAGCCTTCTACCTTTTGGAAGCTGAATTCAGGTCCAAGGCCCACTATCTGTTGAAAGACCACTGGCCATTCAGAGAGAAAATTGTTTATGCTGCCTTCTCGAAGCGATGGTAAGTGAGGTTTGTTCTGTTTGTTCAACAACATCAACAACTACTTACCTTTATGCAGCAACTTTAATGTAGTAAAATGGGGTGCGATGGCATAAGGGTTTTGTGACTGGATTAGTAATCCAAATGCTTGGACTAATAAATCAGAGGCATAAAACCAAATCCTGCCACAGCAATTGGAGAATTTAAATTCAGTTAATTAAGTACATTTGGAACAAAGCATTTCTCTCTGTAACAGTGACCAGAATACTATCTGATTGTTGTAAAAAGCCAACTGGTTCACTAATGTCCCTGAGAAAAAGACTTCTGCCATCCTTATCCAGACTGGCCTATAATGTCATGGAGTTGCGGAATCACTTCCTGCATAGAAGGAGCCATTGATCCAGGACAATGTGGTTGTTGCCTGCTGCACTACAGCAAGATGGCACAGCGGTTAGCACTGCTGCCGCACAGGGCCACGGATCCGAGTCCAATTCGGGCCTTGGGCGACTGTCTCTGTTGAGTTTACACTTTCTCCCCATGTCTGCTTGGGTTTCCTCCAGGTATCCCAGTTTCCTCCCACAGTCCAAAGATGTGAGGCACGATTCTCCAACCCCCCGCCGGGTCGGAGAATCTCCTGGGGGCGGCGTGAATGTTACCCCCCGCTCCGACGGCAGTTGCCGAATTCTCCGACGCCAGTTTTTTGGCGGAGGCGGTGATCACGTCACGCCGGTCGGGGCTGTTGGCAGTGGGCCCCCCAGCGATTTGCCAGGGCCTGATGCCTGACCCGCCGGCGTGAAATACACAGGGTCTATACCGGCGGGACCTGGCTCTGAGGGCAGTTAGCGGGGTCCTCGGGGGGGGCTCGCGGAGGGATCCGGCCCAGGGGGGGCCCCATGGTGGCCTGGCCCGCAATCAGGGCCCACCGATCTGCGGGCGGGCCTGTGTCTTGGGGGCACTCTTTCCCTCCGCGCCGGCCTCTGTAAAGCTCCGCCATGGCCGGTGTGGAGAAAAAAAACCCTGTGCATGTGCCAGAACACGCTGGCGCTCCCGCACATGTGCCAACCCATGCCGGCCGGCGGAGGTCCTTCGGCCCGGCTGGCTCAGCGCCAACCACTCCAGCACCGGCCTAGCCCCTGGAAGTGCAGAGGATTCCGCAACGTCCGGGTGGCGTGACGCCGGAGTGGTCCACGCCACTCTTTGGCGCCGGTACGGCCCGCCCGCCGGTTAGGGGAGAATCCCGGTTGTGCAGTTTAGGTGGACTGGCCAATCTTAATTTCCCCTTCGTGACCAGGGATGTACATAGAACATAGAGCGCAGAAGGAGGCCATTCGGCCCATCGAGTCTGCACCAACCCATTTAAGCCCTCGCTTCCACCCTACCCCCTTAACCCAATAACCCCTCCTAAACTTTTTGGAACTGAGGGAAATTTTGGCATGTCCAATCCACCTAACCTGCACATCTTTGGACTGTGGGCGGAAACCAGAGCACCCGACGGAAACCCATGCAGACACGGGGAGAACATGCAGACTCCACACAGACAGTGACCCATCAGGGAATCGAACCTGGGACCCTGGCGCTGTGAAGCCACAGTGCTAACCTACTGTGCTACCGTGCTTCCCCTGTACAGGTTAAGTTCTGGGGGACTGGGACTGGGTAGGGTACTCTTTCAGAAGGACAGTGCAGACTCGATGGGCTGAATGGTCTTCTTCTGCACTGGAGGGATTCTATGGTTCTATGCAAATGGCTGGGTAAGCTGCTCAATTGTCATCACCACCTTCTCAATTAAAGGTTGGTATTAAATGCAAGCCTGGCTAACTATTCCCAAATCCCATGAATAAATAAAAGAATCCCAAGGTGTCTCTCAGAAGCAGCACCATACAAACATTTTGACAGTGAGCCAAATAAGGAGATATTATGATAGATGGCATAAAGCTTTGTCAGAGAGGTAGATTTTATGGAGTGTATTGAAGGAGAAGATAGAGGTGAAGGGGTTTGATTCTGGAACCACCTCAGGCCTTACACTTCAGGCACATGGAGCAGTCTCAACAGCAGACAGTAGGCGCCGATGAATTTCCATTCCATGATATAAACAACATAGGATTGAATGGTTTTGAGCATTCTTGTCATTTCTATGTTTTATCTTGAAATGAAAGCCTTCAAACCATTCTGATTTTTGAACACGCATTCTGCATTGAAGTTGATTGAAGTTTTGTAAAATTACCTGCAGCTAAGTCTTCTTGGAATGAAAAGAGTCATTGCTGGCCTGCAACCCCCGCCCCCTCCTCCCAAGACCTGGAGTGTCTACCTCACTGTGCCAAAAAAATACAAGGCAGGCTGATATTCTGTGGAGGCTTCTGAGGACTGAGGTTAACATTTTAGAAGGAAACCAAGAGAAGGGTGATAAACACACAACTGCTACTTATTTAATCAGTTGAGGACATCTCTGTGATTAACTTTAAAGCCATTTCCTTAACTTTAAAGTGAAGCTTACAATGTTCACACCGACCACCCACCTACAAGCGGTTTACTTCTAGAGATTACATTTTGCCCTGGGAATTTTAGATGACTTCATTTCATACCACTCGCTATAATGTTACATTAACATCTAAACAACAGGCACATAAACTATGTGCTTGGAGCTTTTATATTTTAAAATAGAAAATGATGAAATACAGTGCACAATGCTAAAGGTCAACTAGCTTGTGCCCTGCACGCTTCAAGTTAGTGAGAAAATGTCATTGTCATTGTAGAAAATAACTTGAGCAGTTACCTAGTTGCTTTTTAAAGTTTTTATTTACTAACATTCATAGCCATTTTAAGGTTGCGAGTTATAATTTGCACTGAAAACGTTCTGAGCAGCTTTTTCCTTGCTTTTTGCAAATACATTTAACCGTTAGATCTTTTAGTCCTGCTTTATTTTGTGGTATATTGTATTTGATCTTTGAGAATATGTACTTTGATGTAAAGTCTTTCCCCTGCTGTAACCATAGAGAAACCTTTATTTCGGTGATTCATATGTTGAAAATGGAATAAAGAACAAATGTGAATCCAAATAGAGCCTTTGTATATTGTCAAGATGTCCCCAATTGCCTTACATCCAGCAAATTACCTTTGAAGTGTAGCTACTGTCTCGAAGGCAAATGGAACAGTGACATCCCATAATCCAGTGTTTTTCAAACTTTTTTTTACTCGGGGCCCATTTTTACCAACTGGCCATTTTTTGGGAGCATTCCGGCTGACGTTCAGGTCCCACGCCAGCCAACCTTTGCGACCCACCATTTTCACTTACCTTTAATGTGACAGGTGAGCCTGCTTCGTCCTCACAATCTCACTTGCTTTGTCATTCAATGTTACATTTCTGATAATGACTTCAGCTGATGGTTTAAGATCTCACTGCATCCGTTACAAAAAAATCAAGAGGTTTGTCCTTGAACTCGCCATGCTTAGTCTTCAAATGTCTTTGAAGTTTTGAGGGTTTTAAACTTTCATTTGCCGGTGCTTACCTGCATATACCACACATGAACTTTGAATCCTGATTTGCATTGGGACAATTAATAAACCCATACCCTCAGGTAATCATCTTTATACTGCTTTGTTCCGGATTTCAGCTTCCTCTTCATGGATTGTTCACCAGAGGCACCGGAGTTCACACCAGCACTGCTAGCAGCTGCAAAATGGAGGAATCTCTCTCACGCGTCTAGAACATGTGGCATCAGTTTATGGGGCGCGTGACCTGCTCTCTGCCACCACTTCAGGCAGGAAGACGCCAGTGATTTTAAAAAAATCTGTTCCTATGTCAGCGCGTGCTGACATCAGGAGGAGGCGGTCTGCCCCACTGGGCTCCAGGCCTGCGCGCTGCTGAGGTGGCACGCATGCGTGGAACAGCTGGCATTCTGAAAACCGGTCGTGGCCTGCATTTTTAAAAGCTGGTTGCTCCGTTGGGCACTACTTCCCACGATCGTGAATGCTGTGACACATGGCCCCGCGATCAGGAACATGGCGACGCATGGCTCCACGGCCCTCCCCACACTCGCCCGCGACCCACCCACAGGTTGTAACCTGGGTTTGAAAACTACTGCCATAACCAACAAATATGCAGTTATTGTTTTGCTTTGTGAGAGGAATCAGAATCAGACCTACTGTGTATTTTTTAAATGTGTCCTTCACTATAATTTTTGTGCAATATGTAGGTGTAATGCTTGAATGAAACAACAATAAGATTTTACTTTTTATAGAATTAAACATCCCAACGCGCTTCACAGGAGAAGACAAAAATTGACACCAAGCTAAGGAGGCATTAGGACTGGTGTGGTCAAGAGGGTAGATTTAAAGAGGTGCCCAAAAGGAAGACAGCGAGGTTTAAGGAGGGAATTTCAAAGATTATGGCCGAAGCCCTTAGAAGGTAAGCCATCAGTGATGACATGAAGGAAGTGGGGGATAGTCAAGTGGCCAGATTTGGAGGACATCAAAGCACTTGCAGGGGCTGCAGGGTCAAGGGTGGTTACAGAACCAAGGATGGATGAGGCAATGGAAGAACTTAATGCATGGATGATAACTGATAAAAATTGAGGTGTTAATACACAGTACAGATATTCAAGTATAAGGATGTAGTTTGAAATAGTATTTTTGAAGTATATTCAATTTGTCATCTTCAAATATTTCCACTGTTAAGGATATTTAAATAGATTTGAACTCCAGAAGGCAACATTCTTTTGTTTTAATTTCTTTCTGCCCCTCTTCCTCTTTTCACTTTCTGGATGACTGAGGTAATCGTTCTGCACCCAGTGTCTGCCCATTTTGCTCTTCATCTGAATATCAAGAATCGTCATGTTGGTGAATATTGTTGCTGAGTTTCTCTGAGGGCTCTTCGCACAGCGAGCTCATTGTGCCGGATAAGAAAGCGGAGGAAGGAAACTAACCTCATGTTTTACTGCTGCGCACTCGTAGTTTGCTTCTTTGTTGAATCTTTTGTCAGCTAATTGAACCTTCTTAAAATAATGTGCTAGCCTGATGTTAGTGCAGCCAGAGCTCAGCTAAGGCTTCCAGCTTTACTTTTAAGGAAACCTGTGACATGAGTTATGCTGCATTTATAACTGCCTCATATTACAGTCAGATCTGGCGCAATTTCAGTTTTATCCTGTCCAATATATTACCACAGACTGCTGCCGGCCTGGTCTTCACTTGGCAAGTAGCCTGTGCAGTTACATGGCAATTATAAACCGGATTGTACTGCGAGTTAGATGTATCCATTTTATAAATCATATTGTGAAAGTAAAAAAAGAATAAACAGGGGGTCGGAATCCCGAGTGTGTAAAAACTCCAAGGGAAATGATTTGTGCCCAGATGTATAAAAACGTCAGCATGAAAGCAGTGTGAAAATTGACCTAAGGATCTGCAGGCTTTATATTGCTACACTGGGAAATCTGTTCAGTATAAGCAGACAGTCATCAGGTATCCGCTCAGACTGTGCTGTCGCTGGGATAATGCAGATATATACGTGGTGACACCATCAATAGCTGACAGCACCCTGTTTATATCAGTAATCAGTGTAAACATTCATCGGGAATTATGTCTTACCCTTCTATGAATGGGGTATGTATCATTTACATTGCCCTTAATCAATCGGGGGTGTGGGGTAGAGAGAATTTCTTTGAGTTTTAATGTGTTGTGAAATCACAAATGCATTCAAAAAGAATGTGAGGTGCAAATTAGCTTGTATGATATTGTAAATTGGTGATATCGAGTCAGTACCCTGTCTTGCATCTCTCCTTTCCTTTTCTTTCTTTTCCTGACTTTTATTTCCATTGAGGACAAGTAACACCCCTGACCCCAGCCCCCACCATCCCCCGTAGTTATGATTCTGTTGGAAAAACCAACCAGAGATGATTTATTATGAGTCCATTGAAGATGTCACTACATGTAGGACCAGAACCATTACTCTCAATGGACTCAGAAATATATTCTGGAGCCAGCTAAAACATAATCTTGCGTAGATCCACTTTAAGCCTTTTGTTCCCCTTCCACCAACACTCCTGATGGTTATTGTCTTGAAAGTCATTTTGAAGTAGAAGATATAAGTTTCGGCCTAAAATAACATGCATTTACATTCCAGCTCAAGAGCATTAATTTCATTTGAGTTTCTTTTTAAGTATCTATTTATTATATTAGAAAACCTTAATATATCCAGACACTTTGGGCGGGATTCTCCATCCTGACGCACAAGTTTTCTGGTGCAGCGTGCGCTGCTGATAGCGGGATTCTCCATTCCGCTGGCCGGCCATTGGGGTTTCCCATTGTGGGCAGACTCGCGCCGTCGGAAAATTCCGGGCATTGGTGCGCTGCCAGGGCAACGGAGAAGCCCGACAGCGGAAAATCCAGCTCTTTGTGTTTCATTTTTTGATACCCATCACACTTAATGTACCATGCACATAAAGACACAGCACAGTTATATGAAATACACAGAAAATCGTGACAGGAAGAGAAGATTCCACAGCCACAATATCTGCAGGCTCTTAATTGACCTTGCCACATGGCAGCATGGTAGCATAGTGGTTAGCACAGTTGCTTAACAGCTCCAGGTTCCCAGGTTTGATTCCCGGCTGGGTCACTGTCTGTGTGGAGTCTGCACGCTCTCCTCGTGTGTGCGTGGGTTTCCTCCGCATGCTCCAGTTTCCTCCCACAATCCAAAGATGTGCGGGTTAGGTGGATTGGCCATGCTAAATTGCCCTTAGTGTCGAAAAAGGTTAAGTGGGGGTTACTGGGTTACGGGGATAGGGTATATACATGGGCTTGAGTAGGGTGCTCTTTGTAAAAGCTGGTGCAGATTCGATGGGCCAAATGGCCTCCTTCTGCACTGTAACTTCTATGACAGCCAGGGGTCTGGTCGTCAGCTTGAACATGCAATCTATGCGTGTACAGCGGTAATGTCACCGGGCTCGTAATCCAGAGGCCCAGGCTAATGCCCTGGGAGACATGGATTCAAATCTCCCTATGGAAGCTGGTTGGATTTAAATTTGAATAATTAATAAAGATCTGGGGCGGGATTCTCCTTTCCCCTGCCGGGTTGGAGAATCGCCGGGGGGGCGGCATGAATCTGGCCCCCGCCGGCTGCCGAATTCTCCGGCACCGGGGATTTGGTGGGGGCGTGAATTGCGCTGTGCTGTTCGGCGGCCGCTGGCAGTGGCCCCCCCGGCGATTCTCCGGCCCACGATGGGCCGAGTGGCCGCCCGTTTACGGCCGGTCCCGCCGGCGTAAATTACAACAGGTCCTTTCTGGTGGGTCCTGGCTCCGCAGGCGGCCTCCGGGGTCCTTGGGGGGACGCGGGGGAATCTGGCCCCGGGAGGTGCCCCCACGGTGGCCTGGCCCATGATCGGAGCCCACCTGTGCCATGGGGGCACTCTATTCCTCCGCGCCGGCCGGTGTAACAGTCCGCGATGGCCGGCATGGAGAAGAACCCCCCTGCGGATGTGCTGGGGTGATGCCAGCACACGCTAGCATTCCCGCGCATGCGCCAACTCGCACCGGCCGGTGGAGGCCCTTCGGCGCCGGATGGCATGGCGCCAAGCCCCTTCCGCGCCGGGCGGCGTGGCGCAAACCACTCCAGCGCCGGCTTAGCCCCTGAAGGTGCGGAGGATTCCGCACCTTCGGGGCGGCCGACGCTGGAGTGGTTCACGCCACTCCTTCGCGCCGGAGTTGCCCGCCCCACCGGTTCTCGGAGAATCCCGTCCCTGGAATTTAAAGGTAATGGTTCCACGGACGTATCTTCAGTTGTTGTAAAAACCTAACTTCATTAAGGTCCTTCAGGGATGGAAATCTACTGTCTTTACTTGTCCTGACTTACATGTGACTCCAGATCCATGGAAATGTGGTTGACTCTTAACTGTCCTCTGAAATGGGCAACCAGGCCCCACAGTCCAACAGCAAATGGGGATGGTCAACAAATGCTGGCCTTGTCATTGCCAACAATATTCCGTGAAAAGAGAAAATAAATTAGACTTTGTGGCCTAATTACAGTAACATATAATGCATTATGTGGCATTTTACAAATATGGTTGCGAGTTTTCAGCTTGTTCGACACGCTCGCAAAGCCCGCTATGGCCGCAAAATCTCACGAGAGCGTCATAACGGGATTTGCGCCGACGAGGTCTCGGTTTCAGATCTCACCCCACCCCCCTGCTCGTGACATGATTAGAAAATGATTAGAGATTTGAATCCATGTCTCCCAGGGCATTAGCCTGGGCCTCTGGATTATGAGCCCGGTGACATTACCGCTGTACACGCCTAGATTGCATGTTCAAGCTGATGACCAGACCCCTGGCTCTCATAGAATTTACATTTTAAAAATAATTTGAATATAATTAAACGGCTTTACGGCATCCCTTCCAGTCCAGTGCGATGTTCCCTCCCCCGGCGCTGTGACATCACACCAGCGCGCTTCACTACTGGTTTTCAAAATCGACATTCGTGATGACCACACCAAAACTGCAGAGGTGCCTGGAGGCCCCAAGGTTGAGGGCTGGGGCTGGGCAGGGCCTGCTGCCACTCTGACAGTGCCAAGAGGCAGTGCTGGGGCTGTGCCAGGGGGCACTGAGAGGGGGTAAATCCTTGCCCATTGTGGTTGGGAAGCTTCCCCTGGCAGTGTTCTGTGGAGAAACAAACTGTTTGTCAGTCGGAACCTGACACTTTGCCATTTTCTCAGAAAGTCCCTCCCATTACCTTTATAAAACCGATAACAATTGATATGCAATGAGCACCAAATATATGTTTAACTCATATATCATGCTTCAATATCATGTATTGTTATGTATTTAAAATATTGTTAAAAATGGCGGAAAAGTCAGTCATTTAATTCTGTTCTTTTTGTCTGAAGCAATGAATTTGAAGTGACCTCATGATTTTATAAGCAGAAACTGCTTAGATTGGTCTTTTTTTTTTGACCACTTAGCCCCAGGGAGTACTTGAACTGTGGTCTTAAAGAAACAGGCCAAGTTAACCTCAATTTGACCATAATAGCTAAACCTCACAACCATTCACCAGACTCAGGAATACTAGCGAACAATACCACGAAAGATGTGCTGATGAGAAAGCAAATGTCTTTATAATAATTCACAAGTAGGACTCAGTCGTGCTACCTGCTACAATATTGTCTATTTTGGCATTCAATGGCAGAATCTTCGAGATAATGCCATCCAGGTTCGAAACAAAAATAGGGATTTCTCACCTGAGATATTGTGGAACCATTAAGGAATACCAATCACAATTCAAGTTAAGTAATTGGATAAACTATTGAACCATTGCTTTTGCTCGAAGCTCTGAAATTTCTTCCCCAAGCCTTTCTGGCACTCCATCACCTCCCTCTCCACCTTTGAAATGCTCCTATGGAGCTCTCTCTTTGACCAAGATGTGAGCGCCAGCCTGAATATCCCCTATGTGGCTGGGTATCAAGTTAATGCTCGTGTGTAACATCTCGGGATGTTCTATTATCTTAAATATGTTACGAAGTCTTACAACACCAGGTTAAAGTCCAACAGGTTTGTTTTGATGTCACGAGCTTTCGGAGCACTGCTCCTTCCTCAAGTGAATGAAGAGGTATGTTCCAGAAACATACATATCGACAAATTCAAAGATGCCGGACAATGCTCGGAATGCGACCATTAGCAGGTGATTAAATCTTTACAGATCCAGAGATGGGGTAACCCCAGGTTAAAGAGGTGTGAATTGTATCAAGCCAGGACAGTTGGTAGGATTTCGCAGGCCAGGTGGTGGGGGATGAATGTAATGCGACATGAATCCCAGATCCCGGTTGAGGCCGCACTCATGTGTGCGGAACTTGGCTATAAGTTTCTGCTCGGCGATTCTGCGTTGTTGCGCGTCCTGAAGGCCGCCTTGGAGAACGCTTACCCAGAGATCAGAGGCTGAATGCCCTTGACTGCTGAAGTGTTCCCCGACTGGAAGGGAACATTCCTGCCTGGTGATTGTTGCGCGATGTCCGTTCATCATATTCGATAGCAATGAAGTGTATTTCTGTAGCCCACTTTGATGTAGAAAAACATCCCAAGGTGATTAATGAGAGTGAGATGAGGAGAAATGGAGGCAATTCCCGCTCCCGTCCACCACCCTCCCGGGCGGTGTGTTTCTCGGTGGTGGGTGATGCCCCTCTACTGTCCGGTAGCAGGATATTCTGGTCCCGATGCTGCCAATGGGATTTCTCATTGAATCCCCCCCTGATCGGGAAACGCGCGGCGGTGGTTTGCAATTAAGAACAGGGATGTGCAAGAGGCTTGAACTGAAGGAGTGTAGAGCTCTTGAATGGCTGAGTAGCTGGAAGAAGCTACACAAATAGGGAGGACTGAATACATGTCGAGATTTGAAGACAAGTTTGAGGATTTTAAAATTGAGGTGCTGTCGGACAGGGAGCCAGGGAAAACCAGTAAGCAGGGAATTGGTGGGTGAATGAGAATTGCTGAGCTCAGGGCTGCAGAGGTTTGGATAAGCACGGGTTTGTACAAAGTGGAAAATGGGAGCTAGTTAGAATATTGGAAGAGTCAAATTTAAAAGTAACAAAGACATGGATAAGAGTTTCGGCAGCAAATGAGCAAGTGTTGGAGTCAGGTGATGCAACGGAAGTGGAAGCGGGCACTCTTAGTCATGGATGTAAATATATTGGTCAGAAACTCAGGAATCACCCACCTCTTAAGTGCAGGGCATTCCCGGGCCTGATCCCTTTCATGGGCAGCCTGGCACCCTGGCAGTGCACATGCTAGCCTGGAGGTGCCACCCACATGCCTTGGCAATGCCAGGGTGGCACTGCCAAGGCACCAGGCTGGCAGTGCCAAGGTGCATGGGTGCCAGCTGGAGTGCCAGCATACCACCCTTCTCAGAGCCCAACTACCTAGGTGTCTCCAATAGCCTGGGAGACACCCACCTCCCAGGTGCCATTACACCTGGTCCACATTTGTGTGGACCAATGCTAAATGGTGCCATGGCAAGTTCTCCAAGACATGAGCGTTCATTCCAGGACCTCGGGATAATCGGGCGCAGACGTATTTAAATTAGCCCAATGATCGAGATGTCTCATGAGATCTCGGTAGATATCGTGAAGCATTCCAAGCGTCGTAAATCCCGAGATTTCACAGCCCCGTCGCGTCACCGAGTTGGGCACAACAAGGTCATTCGCTCGCACCCCTTGGTGTTGTGCGATAGTGCAAAATGGGTGACAGCCCATTTCACAACTTTCTCAATTTTTAAGTTCTAATGAATTCACTATTGCACAAAGCAAAGATCTGCCCTACGGTGTTGCCTATCATTCTGTTGCAAAAAAAATTGCAATGGGAAATTTACACACAAAAGTTCAAAGGTTAGAAACAAGCTGAATATAAAATTCTTCCAAAACAATGTGAGTGAAAAATTACCTTCCAAGAAAAGCTTGAGAAATATTTGAAAATACTGAAGCTTGTTTCGCACGTCGTCACATTGACTTACTTTGTTGAGTTTAAAGTATGCCTTACGCCGATCAATAAATTGGAATTCTGTCCTATAAGATGTTTTGATACTCTGGTCGTGTTTGGCACTGACTGCTGGTTGAACTCCATAAGTCATTCTCTCTGCACGTCTACAGGTCTGCGGAAAATCTATTCTCACGGCAGATTTATACGTTCCCTGACTGACACATTCCGCACTGTCACCTTGCAGTGTTACACTTTGACTGAGGATACAGAGGTAGAGACATATTCCCTTCCGCCTGCTATTTGAAATGTTTTAAGGGGGATTCAGTCAGCAAAGGCGGACTTCGCAAAACTAAAAATAATCAGCTCAAACCGTGAGGGTTGGTGCAGCAATTGGCAGGCCATGACCTTCCTGTTTCTGCAAACAAATTGGATTGCTGGCGCGGGCTAGAATTACACAGTCAGCATCTGCTGCCTGGGTATCATACACAATTCCATCCAGCGAAACGCCTCTGGGCATGGATTTTTTCAATCAGTCAAGAGTAAAAAAAAAAGTTTCCCAGCCTCAACCCTGACCCAGACTATGTTTCTTCCCGTTCGAGGCTTCCTGGCAGATGGTGGCATTTTGCTTAAAGTTTTGGAGGTATTGCTCGAAGAGAAGGATTAATCAGTTATTTGCAGCTCCTTGTACTGTTGCCATAACCCAGACCTTTTTCAAATATGATATGTACAGAAAGTGCTTTAAAGTTTGCTTCAGAGGAAGGGATGCTTGAATTCCCAGGTCTGGTCACAACCTTGAGATGCCAAAAGCTCTATAGGAACTCCAGCTGTAAATGTACTTGAATTGTGAAGACACGGGGAAAACACAGAGAACAAAATAGCATGAAGCACACTAGTAATTCGGATGTTGCTGTGTGTTGCTTGCACTGATGTCAAATACATTTAATAAAGCAGATGAAAGAAGGAGCTGTGGATAAGTTATGCTAAATCCCTGCTGGATTCTTTGCAAGTCTGTCTGTATAACTTCTGAGAGACCCCTTTGCCTTTTTGACCTATAAACTCGACTTGAACTTGGGAAATTTGGGATGGGGAGTGGACTGAATTACAAAGGCTAAAATATTTCCCTGGAAGTGATTTGTATTCCGTTAATAGAATTAGTAAATAATTGTCCCACCTTCCATGTTTGAACGCTCCAGGGAATTGTGCTCGGGCAGGGCCAGCGTGCAGCACATCAGGCTACTTGCTATCACAGGGGCGTTTTGCAGACTCGGCTGAATAGTGCTTTTACGACCCTGTAAGGCAGGCTGAGGACAGGTCCCGTCTTAAGCGACAGCAGAGAGATGCAGACATGTCTTCTGATGATGAGAAATCCATTCACTTTAATGGAATGAAAGCAGCCAGCAGTCTGAGCTTTGGGGAGCCGGGGTAGAAGTGAGACTGCTGTGATTGGACAGTTTCCTTGAATAAAAACATAAATTCTAAGGGCAGTGGCTTGACAATGAATAGCATAATAAGTCGGAGACCTGGGAACCACTTAGGGGTTTCCATAGATGGCTGCGTTCCAGAAGCTCTTAGATCTGTGACACGCTGTGGATTTTGAAAGACGCGGAAACCAAAAAAACTAATGGCTACTGGAAATGATTACTGTTGTACGAAGTTCAGAAAAGACAGCCTGTGTTTTTCCATAAACAGAAAGAGCTTTTGCACAAGTTTTCTTTTCCCTCAGACTGCAAGGTGTTCCAGACAATGATATAAATTTGAACTGAAGTCGAATAAATTTCAGGAATTTCTGTATGGTCCTTTTATTTTTGATTCTGTTTGAGGAAACTGAGGAGTGAAATTGGTGTTTAGAAGTAGCACAAAATTGATGAGAACCAATTGGCAACTTGTTTTATCTTTTCCATTAGCATAATGCCCATAGTGTTTAGAGTTGGAATGAGTTGTGTGGACAGCTCATTTTCAATCATTCAGAATAAAGAAAACATTGGGAAAGGGAACAACAATTTATACTGCATGAGAAGAGAGTGCCGATTGGTTGATAAATTGTGGTAAACCACTGTTGCACCTATATTAGGTGATGTAAGGTAGGACCTGTACTACAGGTTCGCCGGTAGTCCCTGCCTGCTGGTTCCGCCCAGTAGGCGAAGTATAAATAAGCGTGTCCTCCATTCAGCAGCCATTTTGCCAGCTGCTGTGGGAGGCCACACATCTGAGAGCAATAAAGCCTCAGTTGTATCCAACTCTAGTCTTTGTTCAATTGACCGTGCATCAATTTATTGCTGTAAGATTTTCGAAAAGGTGGACCTCTGTATCAAGCCAGATTGCCTGCAGTTGGATCCGCAATCAAGCAACGCCAAAAAGGACTTTAATCACTGGCTAGCTTGCTTCGAGGCGTACATTAACTCAGCGACCACCCCTGTTCCGGAGGCTCAGAAGATACAGATCCTGTACTCAAGGTTGAGCTCCAACGTGTTTCCGCTGATCCAGGACGCCCCGATCTACGCCGAAGCCATGGCGCTTCTCAAAGAAAACTACGCACAGAAGTCAAACACGCTCTTCGCCAGGCACGTACTCGCCACTCGCTCTCAACTCCCTGGTGAGTCCATAGAAGACTTCTGGCGGGCCCTAATCCCACTCGTCCGGGACTGTGACTGTCAGGCCGTTACGGCCACTGAACATTCGAACCTCCTTATCCGGGACGCGTTCGTTACGGGGATTGGGTCGGACCTCATACGCCAAAGACTGTTAGAAGGGGCCATGCTCGATCTAGCTGAGACAAAGAAGCTAGTGCTCTCTATGATGGTCGCCTCGCGCAACAGTCAGGCCTAACCCCCCCAGCCGCACGGCCCACCCCACCTACGCATCGTGAACCCCACAGATGTCCGCCCCAGCGGGGGCCTTACCCAGCCAGTACACCTGCGCCACACGCCAGCCCACGCACCCCGGGGGTCACCGATGTTACTTATGTGGCCAGCAGAAACACCCTCGCCAACGCTGCCCGGCCCACGCGGCCCTTTGCAAGTCTTGCGGCAAAAAGGGGCACTTCGCCACAGTGTGCCAGGCCCGCACAGTCGCCGCTATCACCCCCACCCCCCTAGTCTACACACAATGGGCGCCACCATCTTCATCTCCATGGACCACGTGCGGCCAGTGAGCGCCGCCATCTTCCCCCCCTCAGTCCACGTGCGGCCCATAGGTGCCGCCATCTTGTCCAACCTCCGCAACGTGCGGCCCATGGGCGCGCCACTTTGTCCCCAGCAGCATCTTCAGGTTGTGGTCGTATGTATTAGGGGTCATGTGGGACTGTGAAGCCGTGATGCTATTGGCTGACAGATCCCGGGTCCTGGTTGGCTGTTGACTCCTGGCTCCACCCTGAAGGTGGAGTATAAGAACCCGATCTTCTCCCCGCCGCTTCATTCTGTTGCTGAACTGCTGGGGACAAGTCTCGCTGAATAAAGCCTCATCGACTTCATCACTACTCGTCTCTCTCGTAAGTCATTGTGCGCTACAATTTATTAAGCGAGCTTAAAGGACTATGGAGCTCCGGATCACCCCAGAATGCCTGCGGATCAGCCCCCACGCAGCGAACTCGGCAGTAGTATTTAAACACTGGCAAGCATGTTTTGAAGGCTACCTCCGAACGGCCCCCGGCCGGATCACAGAAGACCAGAAAATGCAGGTCCTGCATTCGAGGGTAAGCCCGGAAATTTACCCGCTCATAGAAGACGCAGAGGGTTTCCCGACGGCGCTCGCATTACTGAAGAGCATCTACGTTCGCCCCGTGAACCAGGTCTACGCGCGCTACCAACTCGCAACGAGACGGCAAAGTCCCGGAGAATCGCTAGAAGAATTCTACGCCGCGCTGCTAATTTTGGGACGGGGCTGCAGCTGCCCGCCGGTGAACGCGATCGAACACACGGACATGCTAATTCGCGATGCGTTTGTGGCAGGTATGAACTCTCCCCAAATCCGCCAAAGTCTTTTAGAAAGAGAGTCGCTAGGACTCTCAGAGACATGGGCCATTGCAGCTTCCCTCGATGTGGCCTCGCAAAACGCCCGCGCCTACGGCCCCGACCGCGCGGCAGCCCCTTGGGCTCCGTGGACCCCCGTCGCGACAACCCACCCCCCCCCTCACAGGCTTGCGCGGTTAAAGCACCAGACCATCCCGAGGGGGCCCGCTGCTATTTCTGCGGGCAAGCGAAACACCCCCGGCAGCGCTGCCCGGCCCGCGCAGCGATTTGTAAAAGCTGCGGCAAGAAGGGCCATTACGCGGCTGTGTGCCGGTCCCGGGGGGTCGCCGCAATCCCCGGAGAAGAACGAGCCCAGCGCATCCCAAACGCTCCCCAACCCCCCCCAGCGCCCCATGTGCGACCCGCGGGCGCCGCCATTTTGGGTCCCGGGCACCACGAGGGGAGGATGGGCGCCGCCATCTTGTGACCCCCAGCCAGGTGCGATTCATGGGGCGGCCATTTTGTCCACCCCCGACCACGTGCGATCCATGGGGGCAGCCATTTTGTCCACCCCTGGCCGCGTGCGATTCATGGACGCCGCAGTCTTGGATGACAACAAAGGACCCCAGCATCGACGGCTCCACGGGGTCCGAAGAAGACGCCGAGACACTACGACCACGACTGGCTTCGGTGACTCTGGATCAATCACGGCCCCGGAAGCTCCAGACGACGACAACAACGGTGCTGATCAACGGACACGAGACATCATGCTTGATCGACTCCGGGAGCACCGAAAGTTTCATTCACCCAGACACGGTAAGACGCTGTTTTCTGACCATCCATCCAAGTACGCAAAAGATTTCCCTAGCTGCAGGATCCCACTCCGTAGAGATCAAAGGGCTCTGCATCGCGAACCTAACGGTGCAAGGGAGGGAGTTTAAAAACTACAGGCTCTACGTCCTTCCCCAACTCTGCGCGCCCACATTACTGGGATTAGATTTCCAGTGTAACCTGCAGAGCCTAACATTTCAATTCGGCACCCAATACCCCCACTCACTATCTGCGGCCTCGCAACTCTCAAGGTTGAACCGCCGTCCTTGTTTGCAAACCTCACCCCGGATTGCAAACCCGTCGCCACTAGGAGCAGACGGTACAGCGCCCAGGACCGGATATTTATTCGGTCTGAAATCCAGCGGTTGCTGAAGGAAGGCATAATCCAGGCCAGCAATAGCCCCTGGAGAGCCCAGGTGGTAGTAGTAAAGACCGGGGAGAAGCAAAGGATGGTCATAGACTATAGCCAGACCATCAACAGATACACACAGCTAGATGCGTACCCTCTCCCCCGCATATCCGACATGGTCAATCGGATTGCCCAGTATAAGGTTTTCTCCACCGTGGACCTCAAGTCCGCCTACCACCAGCTCCCCATCCGCCCAGGTGACCGCAAGTACACAGCCTTCGAGGCAGACGGGCGTCTATACCACTTCCTAAGGGTCCCATTTGGTGTCACGAACGGGGTCTCGGTCTTCCAACGGGAGATGGACTGAATGGTTGACCAGCACGGGTTGCAGGCCACGTTCCCGTATCTCGACAACGTAACCATCTGCGGCCACGATCAGCAGGACCACGACGCCAACCTCCAAAAATTCCTCCAGACCGCTAACGCCTTGAACCTCACATACAACGAGGAAAAGTGCGTTTTTAGCACAAACCGGTTGGCCATCCTGGGTTACGTAGTGCGCAATGGGATAATAGGCCCCAACCCCGAACGCATGCGCCCCCTTATGGAATTTCCCCTCCCCCACTGCTCCAAAGCCCTGAAACGTTGCCTGGGGTTCTTTTCATATTACGCCCAGTGGGTCCCCCAGTATGCAGACAAGGCCCGCCCGCTAATGCAGACCACTACCTTCCCACTGTCGACAGAGGCTCGCCAGGCCTTCAGCCGCATCAAAGCGAATATCGCAAAGGCCACGATGCACGCCATCGACGAGTCCCTCCCCTTCCAGGTCGAGAGCGACGCATCCGACGTAGCTCTGGCGGCCACCCTTAACCAAGCGGGCAGACCCGTGGCCTTTTTCTCCCGGACCCTCCACGCCTCAGAAATCCGCCACTCCTCAGTGGAAAAGGAAGCCCAAGCCATAGTGGAAGCTGTGCGACATTGGAGGCATTACCTGGCCGGCAGGAGATTCACTCTCCTCACTGACCAACGGTCGGTAGCCTTCATGTTCGATAATGCACAGCGGGGCAAAATTAAAAATGACAAGATCTTAAGGTGGAGGATCGAGCTCTCCACCTTCAACTACGAGATCTTGTACCATCCCGGAAAGCTGAACGAGCCGTCCAATGCCCTATCCCGCGGCACATGTGCCAATGCACAAATAGACCGTCTCCAAGCCCTCCACGAGGACCTCTGCCACCCGGGGGTCACTCGGTTCTACCATTTCATAAAGTCCCGCAACCTCCCCTACTCCGTGGAGGAGGTCCGTACAGTCACAAGGAACTGCCACATCTGCGCAGAGTGCAAACCGCACTTTTTCAGGCCGGATAGAGCGCACCTGATCAAGGCTTCCCGCCCCTTTGAACGCCTCAGTCTGGATTTCAAAGGGCCCCTCCCCTCCACCGACCGCAACACATACTTCCTGAACGTGGTGGACGAGTACTCCCGTTTCCCCTTCGCCATCCCCTGCCCCGACATGACAGCGGCCACAGTCATTAAAGCCCTTCGCACCATATTCACACTGTTCGGTTGCCCGCATATATCCATAGCGACAGGGGGTCCTCCTTCATGAGTGACGAGCTGCGCCAGTTCCTGCTCAGCAAGGGCATAGCCTTGAGCAGGACGACCAGCTACAACCCCCAGGGGAACGGGCAAGTAGAGAGGGAGAACGGCACGGTCGGGAAGACCGTCCTACTGGCCCTACGGTCCAGGGATCTCCAAGTTTCCCAGTGGAAGAGGTCCTCCCGGACGCTCCCCACTCCATCCGGTCGCTGCTGTGTACCACCACTAACCAAACGCCTCATGAGCGCCTCCTTGTCTTCCCCAGGAAGTCCTCCTCCGGAACGTCACTGCCGACCTGGCTGGTGGCCCCAGGACCCATCTTGCTCTGGAAACATGTGCGGGCGCACAAATCGGACCCGTTGGTCGAGAGGGTTCACCTTCTCCACGCGAACCCGCAGTACGCCTGTGGCGTACCCCGATGGCCGACAGGACACGGTCTCCCTGCGGGACCTGGCGCCCGCCGACAACACACACACCCCCCTGGCACCGATCATCCCCTCCCTACCACCGACGCACCCCGCGACCGCCCCCTTCCCGGGAGGATCGGTCCTCCTCCCGTGCCCGCCCAGGAGTGAAACAGGAACGAACACCAAAACGCTCCCGGAGACGACAACGCCTAAACAAGCACCTGCACCACCACCGGGGCTGAGGCGATCGACGAGGAAGACCAGACCACCCGCTCGACTCGTGGCATCGGCGTGACACCAAGAATGTTGTTGGATTGTAAAAAAAAAAAAATGTTTCTCTTCCTAATATTGTAAATAGTTTCACAAACTTTGTACATAGCCCAGTGTAGGGCTAAAACTGTAGTAACATGCCCGAAACTTTCCTCCCAGGACCAGCCTTGTAAACCCCTACCACCATGCGAACCACCACCCCGCCAGTTTCATTTTTAACAAGGGGTGAATGTGGTGGTATGTATTAGGAGTCATGTGGGACTGTGAAGCCGTGATGCTATTGGCTGACAGATCCCGGGTCCTGGTTGGCTGTTGACTCCTGGCTCCGCCCTGAAGGTGGAGTATAAGAACCCGAGCTTCTCCCCGCCGCTTCATTCTGTTGCTGAACTGCTGGGGACAAGTCTCGCTTAATAAAGCCTCATCGACTTCATCACTACTCGTCTCTCTCGTAAGTCATTGTGCGCTACACAGGTGCCGCCATCTTTCTCCCCCACGGGGCATGGACAACAACAGCATTCCAGGACCTAGGCCCCCAGGCTCCCCATCATCCGACGCCAGCGACGACCAACCACGACTCGCCTCAGTGACGATCGACCAGTCTCGTCCGCACAACCTGGCCACCGCATCGACCAGCGTGAAAATCAATGGCCACGTGACCTCTTGCCTGCTGGACTCCAGGAACACCGAAAGCTTCATACACCCAGATACGGTAAGGTGCTGCTCCCTCGTGGTACACCCCACTAACCAAAGAATCTCCCCGGCCTCCCATTCCGTCGTGATCCGGGGGTACTGTACGGTCACACTCACGATTCAGCGGCTTCCGCCTCTACGTCCTCCCTAACCTCTGCGCTGCTCTACTACTAGGCCTGGACTTCCAGTGCAATCTCCAGAGTCTAACCCTCAAATTCGGCAGGCCCCTACCACCCCTCACTGTGTGCGGCCTCGCGACCCTAAAGTTCGATCCGCCTTCCCTCTTCGCAAATCTAACCCCGGATTGCAAACCCGTCGCCACCAGGAGCAGACGGTACAGCACCCAGGACAGGATCTTCATCAGCTCCAAGGTCCAGCGGCTGCTTCGGGAAGGCATCATCGAGGCCAGCAACAGCCCCTGGAGAGCCCAAGTGGCAGTCGTTAAAACTGGGGAGAAACACAGAATGGTCGTGGACTACAGCCAGGCCATCAATCGTTACACCCAGCTCGACGTGTACCCCCTCCCACGCATATCTGATATGGTCAATCAGATTGCACAGTACCGGGTCTTCTCAATGGTAGACCTCAAATCCGCCTACCACCAGCTCCCCATTCGTAAATCGGACCGTCCATACACTGCTTTCGAGCGGACGGTCGTCTCTATCACTTCCTCAGGGTTCCCTTTGGCGTCACTAATGGGGTCTCGGTCTTCCAAAGGGGGATGGACCGAATGGTCGACTGGTACGGTTTACGGGCCACCTTCCCATACCTAGACAACGTCACCATCTGCGGCCATGACCAGCAGGACCACTATGCCAACCTTGCCAAATTTCTCCACACCGCCACTCTCCTCAACCTCACCTACAACAAGGAGAAGTGCGTGTTTAGCATGACCCGCTTAGCCATATTTGGCTATGTGGTCCAGAATGGAGTTCTGGGGCCCGATCCCGACCGCATGCGCCCCCTCATGGAGCTCCCCCTTCCCCACTGCCCCAAGGCCCTCAAAAGCTGTCTGTGGTTCTTTTCATACTACGCCCAGTGGTCCCAAACTACACGGACAAGGCCCGCCCACTCATACAGTCCACGCAGTTTTCCCTGGCGGCCGAGGCACAACAGGCCGATATCGCCAAGGCCGGGATGCACGCAGTAGACGAGACACTGCACTTTCAAGTAGAGAGCGACGCATCGGACGTCGACCGAGCCGCCGCCCTCAATCAGGCACGCAGACCCATGGCATTCTTTTCCCGCACCCTTCATGCCTCAGATATTTGGCACTCATCCATCGAAAAAGAGGCCCAAGCTATTGTTGAGGCTGTACGGCATTGGAGGCATTACCTGGCCGGCAGGAGATTCACCCTCCTCACTGACCAATGGTCGGTAGCCTTCATGTTCAATAACACACAGCGGGGCAAGATCAAAAACTTTAAAATCTTGAGGTGGAGGATCGAGCTCTCCACCTATAATTACAAGATTTTGTATCGCCCCGGCGAACTCAACGAGCCCCCAGAAGCCCTATCCCGAGGTACATGTGCCAACACACAAGTAGACTGGCTCTGGGCCCTGCACGACAGCCTTTGTCACCCGGGAGTCACACGGTTGTACCATTTTGTCAAGGCTCGCAATCTGCCCTACTGCATCGAGGAAGTACGGACAATGACCAGGGGCTGCCAGGTCTGTGCTGTGTGCAAGCTGCACTTCTACCGGCCGGACCGTGTGTGCCTGGTGAAGGCCTTCCGCCCCTTTGAACGCGACAGTGTGGATTTCAAAGGGCCCCTCCCCCTCCACCGGCCGAAACACGTATATTCTCAGTGTGGTCGATGAGTACTCCAGATTCCCCTTCGCCATCCCATGCCGATATGACGTCTGCCACCATCGTCAAAGCCCTAAACACTATCTTTGCTCTGTTCGGTTTCCCCGCCTACATCCACAGTGACAGGGGATCCTCATTCATGAGCGATGAGCTGCGTCAGTTCCTGCTCAGCAGGGGTATCGCCTCCAGCAGGACGACTAGCTACAACCCACAGGGAAACGGGCAGGTAGAGAGGGAGAACGGAACGGTATGGAGGGCCGTCCAACTGGCCCTACGATCCAGGAACCTCCCAGCCTCTCGCTGGCAGGAGGTCCTCCCTGATGCACTCCACTCCATTCGGTCACTGCTGTGCACCGCCACTAACAAAACACACCATGACCGTCTTTTTGCCTTCCCCAGGAAGTCCACATCCGGGGTGTCGCTCCCGACTTGGCTCGCGGCTCCAGAACCGGTCCTGCTCCGTAGGCACGTCTGACTCCACAAGGCGGACCCGTTGGTGGAGAGGGTGCAATTGCTCCATGCAAACCCCCAGTATGCCTAGGTGGCATACCCCGACGGCCGCCAGGGTACTGTCTCCCTCAGGGACCTGGCACCAGCAAGTTCCACACACACACACCCCTCCGGCCCGGCGCCGCCCTCCCCTCCCCCGGCGCTCCCAGCATTAACCAGTACCATCCGTCCTTCCCCTGCCCATGCCCGAGGATGAAGAGGATTTCGGCACGTTCCCGGAGTCACCGAACATCGGTCCAGCATCGACATTGCTGCCATCACTACGTCGCTCCCAGCGGATCATCAAGGCACTGGACCGGTTAAACCTCTAACTGGTCCACCGGACTTCAAAAGACATTTTTTTCTGCTCAAATGCTGTAAATATAGATTCATTGCTGTTGATAGTTCTCCACCACCCCTGCCAGACTCAATTTTAACAGGGGGTGAATGTGGTAAACCACTGTTGCACCTATATTAGGTGATGTAAGATAGGACATGTGCTACAGGTTCGCTGGTAGTCCCTTCTGCTGGCTCCACCCAGTAGGCGGAGTATAAATATGCGTGTCCTCCATTCAGCAGCCATTTTGCCAGCTGCTGTGGGAGGCCACACATCTTAGAGCAATAAAGCCTCAGTTGTATCCAACTCTAGTCTTTGTTCAATTGATCGTGCACCATAAATGGCCCATGATTAGTAGAGGTGTTGCTATGGAAAATGCACCAGGGAGAAATTAACTGCCAAGCTTTTGGTTCAATTCAAACCAGGTTGGTCAACTCTGATTGGTCAAGATATTGCCAAGGGGAATGAACTAGAGTAATGCCTTGAACAATGAAAGTTGAAGTGCCTGTTTGAATGTAAACAAAATTCAAATTTCCTGGTATCAGTCCTGAATTCTTCTTGTTTCATGCATTAGCTTAATATTGAGGATTTTTAAAGAGGAGAAAGTTAAATCAGTTATCTGCTAGAATGGGTTAGTTGTGGCCTGATTATTTGACCCATGATTCACTGCAAAGATGAAACCATAAAAGGCGGGATTCTCCATTGGTCGATGTCAGAATTGGGAAACATGACTGGGCGGAGAATAGGTTCTGACACCAAAATAATGGCAGGCGTCGATTTGACACCAAACCGCAATTATCGGCGTCAATGCTTTACGGAATGCACGTACAGTAATCACCTTTTTCATATCATATGCGTGCCTGACCCGGTATTCTCCGGGGCCTCCGCGCTACTCCTCCTTTGATGGGCCGAGTTCCCGATGACACAAGCCAGAGTCGTGACTGATGAGGGAGAGGGAGAGGAGGTAGGACGCAGAGAGGCACGACTGTGGACGGCTGGGCCAGACACTGGCCGGGCTGGTTGGCGTAGGGGGTGAGGAGGGGTGATAATGGGGGAACAAGCCAAGTGGCCGGGGTGACCTCACCGGGACTGGGATGGTGTCCAGTCCTGGACCGCCATTACCGCGGCCTGCAAGGAAGCTATCTTGCTACGCATCCCACTAACCACCCAGCCTGGTCCCTGGTTCTACAGAGTGACACAGGCCATTTGGGTGCCCCCACCCGACTGCCACCCGCCAGCGGCCCACCCAGGACAACAAGCACAGTAGCTCCTACAACGCCGCGGGCCGGGCACAGTACCAGCAAGGATAGTGCCAGCTGATGGTACCCCTTGCATCAAGAACAGGTGGTAGGGCCAGAGGCCCAGATGGTGCCAGCCACCAACGGGGCTAGGGGTGCGGGGATGGGGGGGGACATGCAGGGGCAGAGCCCACAGTGACAACTGGAGCCACATGTGTCCGTTGGACCTGGTTGGGCACGGGGGTACGCACCATGCTGACATGTCAGTCTTTCATCCCCTGCAGACAATGGATATTGGAATTCAACCCGCAATGGTGGCCTTCCTGCTGGTCGCCACAACGCTGACGGGTGTCCTGCAGCTGTACGAGGTGGCACTGCTCGAGGAGGAAGAGGGAGCTGCAGCAACAGAGCATGCCGCAGAGGGACAGGTGGCAGCCACCCAGGATGGAGAGCCAGCCGCCCAACAGGCTGAGAAGGAAGAGGTGCCAAGACGGCACCGCATGAGGCCTCGCGTGTACCGGCACCGCCTGTCATTCGAGGACCTACCAGACTGGGTATGCCGTCGAAAACTCCGGCTGAGCAGAGAGACAGTGTGACACATCTGCCGTATGATGGCACACCTGGCACCACAGGGCTATGGGCGAGGATACCTGTTCCCAGTGGTCGTCAAAGTTATGGTCGCCCTGAATCTTTGCACCAAGGGGTCCTTCCAGTCGCCAAGTGGGGACCTGTCCGGGATCTCACAGACCTTGGTGCTCAGGTGCATCCGTGCCATCATGGAGGCCCTGTATGCCCAGGAAGCTCAATACATCCTATTCAATGTGGACTGAACCCACCGGGATGCCCGGGCAGGGGGCTTTTCCACCATCACTGGGATGTCCCAGGTCCAGAGGGTGATCGACAGGATGCATGTCCCCCTACGAGTACCTGCAGATGACAGGCCGCTCTACACAAACCGAAAGGGGTTCCGCTCGATGAATATGCAGCTGACATATGACCATCAGCTGCGTAACATTCACCACTGCACCCGATATCCGGGCAGTGTGCATGATGCCTTCATCCTGGCACACTCGACGGTGAGCGTGTGGATGGTGGCAGTGCTGGGGGTGAAAAGTTTCAATTTCTTGCCGAGCCTCAGACACAGTCAAGCTGACAATGAGACAAACAAATCCATGCGTATATACGCACACACTAAAATGCCAAAGGGCACACGCACACACACAAACGCACACAGAATGCAAAAGAGTCAGGAATACAGACTGTTAGAGCTAAGTCTGACAAAGGCAAACTGTCAGAAAAACACATGCAATTTGGCTGAATTGGGTTTTGAAATATAATATGATTGATGTCAAATCTGGTTTGCTGTAGTCATGTGACTATGCCATGAGGCTGTGTCTCTGGAGGTAGACATCTTTAGGCAGTTCAATAAAGACCCGCAATGATAAAGCATTGAAGAAGCACTGTTATCCTTAAACGTGAGACATGGCATCAAGAAGTGGAGGTAAAACAGATTTATGAATCCTGGAAACATTGCAGAGAAAACACAGCTCAGAAAGGCACACAGAAATGTTTAAATCTTCAAAAAGGAAAGCTGCTAAAAAATGACGAAGAAAAACTAACACATACCAAAGGGTACAAGTAAATACTGGGTGAGTGAACATGGCAAACTTTGTAAACTTTTCAATCCCAGCTCCAGGAGAAATGAAAGGTGATACGTGACAGAATTGGCAGTTTTTCCATTCACAATGCCAAAACAATGAGATTGCAACAGAATTCATTATCAAGGCAGAATTGATAAAAGTTGCCATATTCGTAAAATTGCAGGGATGAATAGAGCTGTGCGGGGGGAGGGGGAACTGTTGCAAATTATATACGATCGGCGGCACAGTGGTTAGCACTGTTGCCTCACAGCTCTAGGAACCCGGTTCAATTTCAGCCTCTCGATTGTGTGGCCAATCGAGTCCGCACCGACCTTTGGAAAAACCACGCCACTTAAGATCACACTTCCACCCTGTCCCCGTAAGCCAGTAACCCCTCTTAACCTTTTTGGACACTAAGGGCAATTTAGCATGGCCAATCCACCTAACCTGCACATCTTTGGACTGTGGGAGGAAACCCACGCAGACACAGGGAGAATGTGCAGACTCCGCACAGACAGTGACCCAAGCCGGGAATCGAACCTGGGACCCTGGAGCTGTGCTAACCACTGTGCTACGGTGCTGCCCCACTGTCGATAACTGATGATAATGAAAGCGATAGATGTGTGTCACAATGCAGAAGTTGTGAAACATCATTCCAGGCCGAAGGAGCAGAGTGATGAGAGACACAAAGGCAGGACACAAATGCTGTGGAGGATAGCATAAAAAGGAAAACACTGATTGCCCAGCATGGGGAAAGCAGTGTTTTAACTGCAAGACATAGGATAATTTTGCACACCAGTATTTAGCAAGAAAAAGACATAACAAACCTATGCAGGTGGCCACTGGAGAGATATCAGCAGAAGAGTTTAATGAAGAACTATGCACAATACAACAGATTGGTTCTGTCAAGTCTATAGGAGACAAATGGTTTGTGACTGTTACAATGATGACTGCAGAGGGAGAGTATAAAGTGAACAAGAAATGTCAGATACACACTGGTGCACCTTACAACATAATGACCTTCACAGGCCTGTGTGAAGTTGCAAAATGGTAATCTGAAAATGAAACCCTTGGAAGTGAGGTTGAGGTTATATGATGGCATGATATTTATACAGAGAGGACAAATTAGCATGGTAGCACAGTGGGCAGCACGGTAGCACAGTGGTTAGCACTGTTTCTTCACAGTGCCAGGGTCCCAGGTTTGATTCCCGGCTTGGGTCACTGACATGCTTGTTAGGTGAATTGGGCATACTGAATTCTCCCTCAGTGTACCCGAACAGGCGCCGGAGTGTGGCGAATTGGGGATTTTCACAGTAACTTCATTGCATTCTTAATGTAAGCCTACTTGTGACACAAATAAATTTCCTTAATATTAAAAATTAGACTGAAAGCCCAGTGCATTGTCATAACGCATTGGCAAGAAGGAAGATTTAGAGTTCCAGATCATAGATGAAATACAAAGGCCACTCATCTCAGTTGAAACAAGTCTAAAGCTTGGTCTGGTAAGTCTAAACATATCAAGCGAGAAAGGGTAACAAAAGACTCCAGAGGAAGGGCAGCAAAAGACTCCAGAGAGAAGGCAAGAAAATCCCAGAGAGAAGGAAACAAATAATTCCAGAGGAGACAATATTCAAATTAACCATAAGATGGTTGCTGACCACATTAGTGCAATGAACTGCACGAGCCAAAGGTAAATGATGCAGTTCCACAAGAAATTGTTCACATTAAAGTGGAACTGGAAGATTTGAAGGAAAATTCAAGCTGAGTAGATACCTTTTAACACGCATAATTAACTGAAGTTTTCAGTGAAACAATCTGTATGAGATCTGAATGAACAAATATCAGAGATGACACAAAAGTACCAAGAGGAAATAATGATACTCAGGTTCACAGTTGGCAACACAAAGTGGGAGTTGAAAAAAACCCTCAATCATATGTACAGCCAGGCAGAAAGACAGACAAAGATGTTCAAACCCTGACAGACGCCATACTGAGTACAGAACTAACATCAATCCCAGAGATCCCTGCGTATCCAACAGACACAAAGGAAAAAAACAACAGTCACCAAGGCAACAAGAGCCATGGCAATGACACTCTCCAGACAAAGACATGACCCAGAAGAACAGACAATGTCAATGCACACGTGCACTATTAGGAAAACTGCACAATTTTCAGATTGAGGACAATGCATGTGAGTGTCTGGTGAGCAAAACAAATAGTTCTTAAAGCATTAGAACAATGGGTGCATAGTGAGTAACTTGGTTAACTCACAGCCACACAGGAGCGTGCATGCAAATGTCTTTTGTTCACTAGGAAAATAGTCAGATTTGTATATTTTGTTCGATATGGAAAGGGGGTGTTTGGGTTTTGAAACATAATTAGTCATATCTGGTTTTCCATCGTTTTCTGGCTTTCCATAGCACGAGGATGCCTCTCTAGAGGCAGACATATCAAGGCAGTTCAATAAAAACCGACACTGTTTTTCTTCAACTTGAAACAAAGCTGAGGAATTTTCACCTTCACCCTCACCTTCATTTTTACCCTCATACGTGCATAGATTTACAAACTCCTGTGTCTAGAGGTGCAGAGACAAACAAAGCACTCCACTCCCTCCTGCTCACAGTCAATGTTTTTGCATCACTCCAGCGTCTGTTGACCAACTGGAGATGTCTACTGACATTCTGGTGCTAGTACAACTTAGGTCAGCCTCTTCTATGTCTAGTAGGAACCCACTAAATGACCTGATGGACAGGCCACAATGGTGGAAGACAAGTGATATGGCCAAGCCAGCTGAGCCATCTTCGGCAGATGATGAATGAAACTGGAGGCTGTTCTGAGTATTTTTGTACTTCAGTGTTGGGTATGATACCCCACCAGTTTATGTCTGGAATCCTTCCGAGACAACTGGTATTCAAAGCATTCAGTTTCCTTTCTTGGCAGGTTTTCAGGTTCCAAGTTTCACAACCATATAGGAAAGTGGAAAGCACATTTGCACTGTTGAATCTAAGCTTTGTTTTCATGGAAAGCTTTTTACTGTTCCAAAGCTTTTTCAGTTAGTTAAAAGCTGATGATGCTTGCTCACACTGAGCTCTTTGTCTATGCCCCCCCTGGATATCAATGGAATTGCCTGAATAATGAAGTCCTCCACAATGCAACTTTGCTTTGATTGACATAAACATCTGCAGATTGTTGGTAGTTTCATCATTTTATTTTGGTTTTCTTGGTGTTTATGGTAAATCCCACTCTCTCAGCTTGATTGTTGATTGAACTAGTGAGCTGTTGTGATCCTGTTAGGCTGGCAGGGCAGCAATGTCATTGGCAAAACCCAAATCTCTAAATTGGCCATCACTGAGGCTGTATAAGGCTCTGGTCAGACCCCATTTGGAGTATTGTGAGCTGTTTTGGGCCCTGTATCTAAGGAAGGATGTGCTGGCCTTGGAGAGGGTCCAGAGGAGGTTCACAAGAATGATCCCTGGAATGAACAGCTTGTCCTATGAAGAATGGTTGAGGACTCTGGGTCTGTATTCGTTGGAGTTTAGAAGGATGAGGGGAGTTCTTATAGGATACTGCAATGCATGGATAGAGTGGATGTGGAGAGGATTTTTTCACTAGTAGAAATAACTAGAACCAGAGGGCACAGCCTCACACTGAAGGGACGATCTTTTAAAACAGAGATGAGGAGGGATTTGTTCAGCCAGAGGGTGGTGAATCAGTGGAACTCTTTGCCGCAGAAGGCTGTGGAGGCAAAATCACTGAATGTCCTTAAGACAAATATAGGTACTTGATGGATAAAGGGATCAAGGGTTATGGGGAGAAGGCAGGAGAATGGGGCCGAGAAAAATAACAGTCATGATTGAATGATGGAATAAACTCGATGGGCCGAGTGGCCTAATTCTGCTCCTTTGTCTTATAGTCTTATGGTCTGATAGATTTCAATTCAAGGTGATCCTTGGTTGACTTCCTTAATACTCATTCAATGGTGACAACAGGAAAAAAAAATGGGAAAGCGATGTAACCTTGCCTGACCCTCAACAGCACATGGAACCAGTCACTGTAGCCATCTGTGTCCTAACACAGCACCTGGAATTCTCAAAGATCTTCTCAGTTGTTCTATTCATACTTGATGGGATATCACACGAATAGAGACTTTTCCAAAGTGAAGACAAACATAGGTTATCAAAGGCATTAGTAAAATTCATAAATCTTTCAAAAAAAAAAATTTAGAGTACCCAATTCATTTTTTCTAATTAAGGGGCAATTTAGCATGGTCAATCCACCTAGCCTGCACATCTTTGGGTTGTGGGGGTGAAACCCACGCAAACACAGGGAGAATGTGCAAACTCCACATGATCAGTGACCCTGAGCCGGGATCGAACCTGGGACCTCGGCGCCGTGAGGCAGCTGTGCTACTCACTGCGCCATCATGCTGTCCTTGTGAAATTCATAAATCTGATGGCACGAGGACTTGATGCTCTTGGCAGTTCTCCACATTGCGTCATAGTGTTAAAGATCTGGTCAGTGATCGAGTATTATCGTCAGAAGTCTGCCTGTTCTTCTTAAAGTTCATCATCCACCATGTCTCGAATATTGTTATGGGTTATTTGGCAGTCGCCTTTACCTGGTATTGATGGAAAAGTGACTCCCCTTCAATTGTCACATTCGGTGACAACGTTCTGGGGATACCGAGAATGGACCCATCTTTCCAGTCTTGGAGAATGACTCCGGTGTCCTCAATCTGGTTACACAGGTGCCATAGTCACTGGACAGTTGCTCCTCCACGTGCCTTGAGCATTCCTGCAGAACTACCTATCGGGAGATTTGTTGTTCTTGAGTGCAGCAATTGTCTTCTCACTTCATTTCTAGTGCACCTCCCTGCACTTTCTGGAAGCTCAGTTGAGGACAGATCAACTTGGACTGGGTTGGCCAGAGTAGGCTTATTGAGTACTTCCAGGAAGTGTTCTTCACTCCCTCCCCCCGCCTGTCCCCTCAGAGCCCTGCCATTTATACTTGTGCCACAATGGATGAAATATGCTTTTTGCAAATTTATTTATTTTTAAATTCAGGGGCAAGCAGAGTCAATCCCATTTGAACCCAACACGGTGAAACCTATTTCAGAGGGAACATCCTCTTTTGTTCATTTCTTTTAAACTGCTGAACTAGAGATTGGTTGGTTCTACATTAATTAATACCAAAATCCAAAAAACAGCCACACTCAGTCCAGAGCTTTTGTTTCACTCCCATCAAACCTTTGCCAAGCTCCTATGTTATTCTGGGAACCTGGAGAATATGCCAGATGAAGGCAGTGTAGATTGAGGTTGTCTGCGAGGAGGTTGATCCTTTAGGCAAGCAAGGATCGTTGGGGGGGGGGAACGAAATATCGACAAAAATTACCTGAATTTCAGCCAGAACTGGAAGCTAAACTCAAGCTTCCCAGAATTCCGAGCATTAACTGACAGGATGACTAATTTCTTTCATATTCATGTTAACATTTTTTTTGTACAAATTGTGAATGTATAATGTATATATACAATTTAAAAAAATATATAGATGAATCTATAACTGGGTAAAGAAAATTACCTAAACTCACTAAAAGATTCAGTTTGGTCATGGACTTGAATTTCATTAACATTATACTTAGAGTTGTTAATACTGCTGCATTTTAATTTATGATCCAGGCCGCAATTCACCCCAAAATGACCAAGGGCTCGATTCAGTAAATTGGGAACAAAGTCCCACAATGAGCGGATTTAGCCGCGTGCTTCCCAGCGCTTGGAACGTCGAGAAATACATAGCTATACAACGCGACTCGCATTGCATTAGGGGCCTCAGCAGGGAATGCACAATAGCTCCCTTTTGTACGCTGGGAGGCACCGCTTGCCGGAACTCCCCAGTATAGCGAGAGAGACCAGGACGCCATTTTTAAATGGCATCTCGATCTCTGAGGTTCCTGAAGCGACCCCCGACCCCCTCTTCCCGAACGCACTGTGGCATATCATTGGGTCGCACCCCAAATGTCATTTTGGGCAAGTTTTCTTGGGATGTTTCCCCGCTGGCTTTTTGGGTGAGATCCAGGCCTGTATTAACCTATATTTGGTCATTTTTTGGGGCCTTGGAGAGTTTTTCCCGCACTTAGAAATTTCTTCAGCAGTGGGGAGCTAAATTCTCTGGCAAACCCGGCTCCTCAGAGATCAGGATGCCATTTTGAAAGGGTGCCCCAATCTCTAAGAGAGCTTGAGGGGCCTCTACCTACGGACAATGAGACATCACTGCCCCTCCCCAAGTGAGCACACCCAGCTATCGGGTCACTGAGGGCCCCACCATGCTACTTTCAGTGCCCCCCTTTCAGAACCCTGCATCACCCCAAACATTTTTGTGATGCCCCTTCATAGACCCCCTTCACCACCGCCATTCTTCATAACTTCCCTTCACCTCACCTATCATGCACCCTCTCAAGCCCCAACCTTTGGCAATGCCAACCTGGCACCCAAGCCAATCCCCTGACACCCTGGCACTGCCAGGGTACCAGGTTGGCACTGCAATGGTGCTGGGCACCAGGGGGAGAGCCAGGGCACTGCCCTGCCCTATCCCTGACCACCCGCGGGGTTCCAATAGCATCCATGTGCCTCGGTGTCTGCTTATGGAGACCAGTACTAATTGGCGCCCGGGTCAGGCCTCACTGATGTGGCCAGTGACACCCGGGGTCCGAGAGACTGCAGCCTCAAACCTCAAGCCGTGCATGTTTTTAATGGCCCATTTAAATATGATTATCTGTATCAGACCCAGTGAGGGAGTGATGAAGATTGCCCTGGGTGCTACTGGTTGGGTGATTCACGAGCAGTTTTACCCCTGCAGAGAAACCCATTTTTGGCTTTCTGCAATGCCCTGGCACAACGGGATTAGCGCCGGATGCAACACGGTGGGAAATTCACACCCCTAAACTCTGAAAACCCACTTAAATATATGGAGGCTCTAGATGGGATTTTCCAGGCCTTCCTGTCGGCGGGAGCTTCCAGTTCTGCCAAAGTCAATCCCTGCGGCAGGTTCTCCAGCGGCGGTAAGGGCAAGCCATGCAAAACGACATAGACATCGGCGGGACCGGAAGATACTGCCACCAACCAACAGGGAGCCATCCCTGCTACAGGAAAAGGTAGAAAATCCCATTCTCTATTTTCTTTACGAATGAGCTGCACTAGATATTTTACTCGATTACCCAAAAAAACTTTTTGTCTTCCCCACGGATAATCGACTACATACGATGCAGTCAAGACTTTTATCAACACTTAGTATATTTTGTGCTTCCTGACCTGCTATCGTTTGCAATGCCTTTGAGCAATAGTCTGACAATTTTGTCTACTGAGGCAGCATTGCACTGAGGTCCTGCCTTGTGAATGAGATTTAAAGCCAAGTCTCTTCTCTGAGGTGGATGTAAGAGATCCCCAACACACTACTTCAAAGAAGAGCAGTGGAATGTTGTGTTCACCTGGCTGCTGTGTCTCTTACATTGCAACAGTGATTATAGTTCAAAAGGTCTTCATCAGCTTGAAATGCCATGAGTTTTGAGATGCCATGAGCTTTTGAGATGCCATGAGTTTGTGAAAAATATTATTTGGATGCAAGCCTTGATTATGTTGAAACAAATTCATGCAGTTTGTAATATTAAACAATGCAGTCTTACACTCATACCAAAGAGCAATCAGGTCTTAGTAGCTCACCTAGGAATGGACAAATTCACTATTGTGATCTCCTGCCAGCAGTTCACAGCGCATGCATTTAATGAAACAGGGAGCATTAGAAATGCACAGCAGACCAGTCAGTGTGCAAAAGAGCATTTTGGCAAGAGATACTTTGTCAGCACACAAAACATGAACTTGTCTATTCTCTGACAGATGTTGTTTGTCTAAACCTGGTCTCAATGTTGCTGCCATCCCCGAGTCTAGTTCACTCAGCAGTTAGATGTCTGCAATTTAAAGGAAAACAATACAACTCAGTTTCGGGGAGTTCGTTTTTTTGTTACGTTATGGATCTGAAACACTCACTTGCTCTTCTCTTTCCGATGTTGACAGACCATTTCCAGCATTTTCAGTCTTTGTTTAAAATTTCCGACATCCACATATTTCCTTTCTCATACTTTTGTTGTGGGATTACACGCCATTTTGTTTTCTTTTTCCTTTTTCATCATCGTTAAAGTTAAAGGACAACTGATTCCTAAGGGTTCAGAGATGAAACTGTTTTAGATTATCTGGCGCAGGGAGTCTGTCTTTCCCTCCCTTCTCGCACCTCGGTACGGGGCAGATAAATCCTCTTCTGTGCAGAAGCTTATTGAAAGCAGATGCAGCATTTTCTTTCCAGCAATGCTTCATCACTTCTTTTTTTGCACCATTGGTTTCAGACATCCGTGCTTTATTTCTTTGCTGCTGCTCATACAAACAGAACAATAGATACTTCTAGAAACGCTGGATGAAAGATCTCTGGCATTGATGATGAAACTGTTGTGTTGACAGTAGCAGTGCACAAAGTTATACATATATACACATATTGCTGCAGATGTGCCTCTTCCTAGTTTTGGGAGCATGCCTCCTTGGTTCTCTGAATTCTTCGTACTCTCCCTTTCTATGTTCGCTTGCTCCTTTTACGAGTAAAACTGAACACCAAAGTGAGGATGTTATGCTTCAGGTATATAGGGCAAAGGTGAGACCACATCTCAAATACTTTGCACAAGTTTGGTCTCCTTATTTAAGGAAGGATGTAAATGCGTTGGAGGCGGTTCTGAGGAGGTTTATTAGATTGATACCTGCAATGAATGTGTTATCTTACAATGATAGGTTGGAAAGGCTGGGCTTGTTTCCACTAGAGTTTAGGAGAGTGAGGGATGACTTGATTGAAGTACATAAGATGGTTAATGTACTTGACAAGGTGGGCGTTGAAAGAATGTTTCCTCTTGTGGGTGAGTCCAGAACTAATAATAATAATAATCACTTATTGTCACAAGTAGGCTTTAATGCAGTACTGTGAAAAGCCCCTAGTCGCCACATTCCGGCACCTGTTCAGGGAGGCCAGTACGGGAATTGAACCCGCGCTGCTGGCAAGCCAGCTATTTAGCCCACTGTGCTAAACCAGTCCCTACTATGAGGTGCTGTTTTAAAATTAGGGATCATCCTTTTTGGTCAGAGATGAGGAGAAAGGGGCAGCATGGTGGCGCAGTGGGTAGCCCTGTTGCCTCACGGCGCCGAGGTCCCAGGTTCGATCCCGGCTCTGGGTCACTGTCTGTGTGGAATTTGCACATTTTCCCCGCGTTTGCGTGGGTTTCGTCCCCACAACCCAAAAGATGTGTAGTGTAGGTGGATTGGCCACGCTAAATTGCCCTTTAATTGGAAAAAATGAATTGGTTACTGTAAAAAAAAATTTTTAAAGAGATGAGGAGAATGTTTTTCTTTCAGGGGATGGTGTGACATTGGGACTCTATGCCTCAGAAGATGATGGAGTGGGATCACTGAATATTTTTAAGGCAGAGGTCGATAGGTTCTTGTTGGGTGAGAGAATGAGAGGTTATCGGTAGTAGATGAGAATGTGGAACTCAACATGAACAGATCAATCATGATCTTATGGAATGGCGGAGCAGGTTCAAGGGGTCAAATGGCCTACTTTAGCTCGTATTTTGTACGTTCGACTCCCCCTGACCTAGCTGACCCCCCGACCTGACCAGAATCCCTGATGCCAGCCGATCCCCATCTCCCTGATCCGACCCCACCTTAAACCCCTGTCCCAACCCCCACCCCTAACAGAGCCCAGACCCCCACACCCAACCAAACCCCCAACCTGTCCTGAACCCCCCACCTCTATGTGTGACCCCTGGTGTCCGACCTCTGACCCCAACCGCCCTCTCTGATGTCCGAAATCCCCCTCAGAATTCTTTACCCAAAGTGCTGTGGTGGCACAGTCACTCAGTATATTTAGGAGAAATGCTGGTAAATTGTTAGACAAAATGAACAGATGTGAGCATCACGCATGAAGGCAAAGTTAAGGTGAGAGATCAGCCACGATCAAATTGAATAGCAGAACAGGTTGAAGCGCCAAGTATCTAGTTCTGCTTTTGCTTCCTATACTCTTATGCTGTGAGACCAATTAGTTCAATTAGTGCAGCATAATTATTAAATTACTAATGTCTGAAGAAGAGTCATACTTGGCTCAAAACATTAACTCTGGGCGCGATTAACCACCGCGATTAAATAGCAGGAATGACCAAAATTGAGATTCATGCTGGGCACGAATCAGTTTGCTATCTAACCGGCCTGATACCGATGGTGAGTTCCAGATCACGCCCAAATCTGGCAAGCATATCATTAACCCTCATTTGCATTCATTTCAATCTCATTCACAAGATTGAAGTTGAATGCAATGGCCCCTTGGGAATTAACTGGCTCCCCAGTGAGAAATCATGCCGACGTCGTTGAGCACTCGTTCTTAAAAATGTAAAGCTGGCACAGTGGTGCTGAGGGTAACAGAGGAGGTGAGTAGCCATCTCCATTTTCCAGCAGGCAGCTCCAGGGCAATTACAGCTGCTATGACTGTCCTACCAAACATTTCCAGGACAGAGCCCTGCTCTTGGACCTTTGCTGATGGTCTCTTTGGATGCGATCCACCGATGTTTCTTCACATCTCAGTCTTAAATGGTCCTCTGAGCATACTGATACTGTGCCTCCTTTTGTAGACCCACTATCCAGAGGAAACAACACCCCTGCATCCAATCTGTACAGCCCTGTCAGAATGTTATACGTTTCAATCAGATCCCCTCTCATTTTCTAACCTCTAGTCGACCCAATCTCTCCTCATGTGACCATCCTGCCATGAGCGTTTTCATTTAATCTACATTTAAAGATACAGTCCCAAACCCAAACAGATGAGTCCTTTTCAAACTGGCAGGCTGTAACTCGTGGGGTGCCACACGGATCGGTGATGGGAGTCCAGCTACTCACAATATATATTAATGATTTGGATGAGGGAACAAAATGTATCATCTCAAAGTTTGCAGATGATAGCAAGTTAGGTGGGAGGGTGAATTGTGACGAGGATGCAGAGATCCTACAGCATGATCTGGAAATGTTGGGCGAGTGGGGAAATCAATGGCAGATGCAGTATAATTTAGATAAGTGTGAGGTTATTCATTTTGGAAGCAAAAACAGGAAGGCAGATTACTACCTGAATGGTTGTAAATTGGGAAAGGGGAGTGTGCAGCGGGACCTGGGTGTCCTTGTGCACCAGTCGCTGAAGGTAAGCATGCAGGTGCAGCAGGCGGTCAAGAAGGCTAATGGTATGTTGGCCTTCATTGCGAGAAGTTTTGAGTACAGAAACAGGGATGTGTTGCTGCAATTATACAGGACCTTGGTGAGGCCACACCTGGAATATTGTGTGCAGTTTTGGTCTCCTTTTCTGAGGAAGGATGTTCTTGCTCTCGAGGGAGTGCAGCGAAGGTTTACCAGATGATCCCAGGAATGGCGGGACTGTCATATGAGGAGAGATTGACAAGGTTGGGATTGTTTTTGCTGGAGATCAGAAGAATGAGGGGCGATCTCATAGCAACGTATAAAATTCTGACAGGACTAGACAGGGTAGATGCAGGGAAGGCGTTCCCAATGGTTGGTGTGTCCAGAACCAGGGGTCACAATCTGGGTTCAGGGTAAACCATTTCAGACAGAGATAAGGAGACATTTCTTCACCCAAAGAGTGGTGAGCCTGTGGAATTCATTACAGCAGGAAGTAGTTGATGCTAAAACATTGAATGTATTCAAGAAGCGGTTAGATAAAGCACTTGAAGAGAATGGGAGTAAAGGCTATGGGGAGAAAGCAGGATTAGGCTATTGAGTTGGACGAACAGCCATGATCGTGATAAATGGCGGAGCACGCTCGAAGGGCCAAAAGGCCTCCTCCTGCTCCTATCTTCTATGTACTTATGTATCTATGTATGACAATCTTATGAATCAAAAATACAGTCCAAACACATAAGAACATAAGCCACACATAACATTTAATCTGATAGCTAAATCATTTTATCTTCATGCTATAAGGTCTCTATTTAAAATTTCAGTTGTGTTTTTGCCCAACCAACACCTCTTGATCAGATCCTGTTCTTCAGTTTCTGACAGTCTTGTAATTGTACGAAAGACAGCTGATTTTCAGGAGTGCGTCAGGCAGATTCTCCTTTTTTTTATGAATGTTTTTTATTGGGTTTTTGAACAAAGTATATTTACAGTTATGTACACAGAATAAAATATATATATATAGAAAAGAAAAAAACCAAACTGGTAGGATATTGTGCACTAGCTCAACAACAACAACTCTGTACAGTTAGCAATACTATTTTTGACACATAAGTAGGCACCTGTTTGTGTGTGAGGGGGGATGACATTTGAGTGCCGCAGAAACAATTACATTAGTTATGACCGATACAGAGAGGGCCATACGAGAATAGATCTGGTGTTGGTGTTGTTACTTGCTTCTCCTGGACGGTTTTAGCTGCCGTTGTCGCCTCGCGTTCACCTCTGTTTCGGCCGTTCTTCCACCTGTATTTTCCTTGCTCTCTGTTACTGTATTTGCCAAGTTTGTTGTTGTTTCCCGTGCTCTCCTTCTGGTTATAATTCCCTTGCCTCCCCCAACCCTCTGGTTTCCCTCTATTGTTCCCTGTCTCCTCCCTCTTCCCCCCCCCCTTCTGCCCCCCTTCCCCCCTCCCTCCTCCCCTTCTCCTGTGGTTTGCCTTTCTTTTCTCTTAGGTTTATCTGTTCCACACCCCCCCCACACCTCCCCCCCCCCGCCCCCGCACCCCCCGCGCCCCGGGTCTAACCCTCCCTCTCACGCCTTGGCTACTTTCCCCTGATTCTTGGCTACCTGGCTGCAGATTCTTCTTCTTGAGTGCTCTGCCCGAAGACAGGTCCAACCCACAGGGCCTTAACCTCGATCACAGGTAGATCAAAGAGGCAGGTTCTAAATCCATCCCAGCCGGAACAGGAATTAAATCCCATGGTGTTGGCACCAATCTGATCTACATTGCCCATCCAGCCAACTTGCCCCCAAAGGAATCATGCTGTAGCCCTGGGACGTGATTTAACTAAAAAACAGAGCCTGTTCTGGGGGAGAATCGAGAGGTCATTCCCAGCACTTGTAATGTCTGCTATCTAATGGCACTCCATTCTTTTTCCAGCCCCCATCCGGGAGCACCCTGTCGAGGCAACACTTAGCCACATATCCTGCGCTAAGGAGCTCCAATGAGAGGAGCCCCTCAGTGTGGGAAGAGATGGTGCCTCGATCTCTTGACCCCCGGACTCTCCCAATGCCCCAACTCACCTGCTGGAACATGCACAAGCAACCCCCCCCCCCCCCCCCCCCTCCCCCCGCCAACCCGCCAGCATCCCACCACATACTGACAGGGCATCCCCAGGCCTAATCCACAGCGCAGGCAAAATGCCAGCTGGCACCATGGCAGTACCACACTGGCGCCATGTAAGTGCTCCTGCAGCCAGGCAGTGCCAGCTGGACTTTCTAGCAGTGCGAAGGTGGCACCTGGGTGGCACTGCCTGTGTGCCAGGCTGGCAGTGCCAACATGCCCGGATAACACCAGCAATGCCAGTGTTTCAGCCTGGATAAAAGCCAACCACCCGGAGGCCTCTGATTGCCTGGGAGACCTCTCAAGTGCCGTTCTGCCTGAGGTGCTAAATGACACCGGCTGGGGTCTCCTTGGCGAGGCCGATAGCTGCTGGGTGGCCTTTCGATCTGGTGGCAGCAGAGCTCAGTGAACTTTTAAGCTCTTTCAGCTTTGCGAGTATGGGTCCCGCCCATAGTTGGCAGAATCCAGATCACAACGTCTCGCAAAATCTCGTTGATCTCATGAGGCGTAAAAGCTGTGGGGAATCCTGGGAGAGGCCTCTCCCGGGATCTACCAGCCATGTCCTGTCCCGATTCTGGCAGGATGTGGCCGGTAAATTGTGCCCAATATTTCAGAAACGTTTCATTAATTTGTGTTGTATTATACGTGAATTAAGATTTTATGATTGTAAGGATATTCTGGCTCAACATTTTGGGAATGGCTTTTCTTGCCCAACTGAGAATCTAAACAATGATCCTAAAAATATAGAGGAAGGAGCCCAATTAGCTTATTTGGCTCATGCTACAAATTCTCTTACATTGTGCAAAACCTTGCTGTTAATTATTTTTAATTTCAACTATTAGTTAGTGCTATTTCTGGCTTGCATAATTTGGTGTGTGTAAATCTGGCCAATTTGGTCAAAATGGAGCTTCCATTGCTGAAGTTTCATTATGAAAATACAAATGAGGAGCAGGAATAATCCACTCAGCCCCTTTTACCCTGTTCCACTATTCAATAAGATCATGGCTGATCTGATTCTAACCTTGTAGCGCACAATGACTTACGAGAGACGAATAGAGATGAAGTCGATGAGGCTTTATTAAGCGTGACTTGTTCCCCGCAGTTCAGCAACAGACTGGAGCTGCGGGGAGAACTCCTGGTTCTTATACTCCGCCTTCAGGGCGGAGCTAGAGATCAACAGCCAACCAGGACCCGGGATCTGTCAGCCAATGGCATCACGGCTTCACAGTCCCACATGACCCCTAATGCATACTACCACAAACCTTAACCCCACATTTCTGCCTACCCCAGATAACCTTTCACCCCCTTGTTTATCAAGAATCTATCAGCCTTAAAAGTATTCTCGGGCTCTGCTTGCACTGCATTTTGAGGAAAAGATTTCTCTCATCTCTGTCTCAAATGGGCAACCCCTTATTTTTCAACAGTGAACCCCCTTGTTCTCGATTCCTCCACAAGAGGAGATATCCTATCCACATCCACAATGTCAAGATTCCTCAGGATCTTAAAGGTTTCAATCAAGTCGCCTCTTACTCTTCTAAACTCCAGCGGATACAAGCCTAGCTTGTCAACCCTTTTCTCGTAAGAGAACCCACCTATTACTGATAATAGTCTGGGAAAATTCTCTGAATTGCATCAGAACAATTGAGAACAATACTGTACACAATACTCCAACATAATCTCAGCAGTGTCACATTCAGTGCCATTTCTGCTTTCTGCCCCCTCTCTCCCCCCTCCATGTTTCTCCCTGTGGTTCCCCTGAGTTACCTCCTAATTTCCTCACCCCTTCCCCTTTTGTACCTCCCAGCGTTGTGTTCTTGAGCTGCGTCATGTTGACATCTGCCAATGTGAGCCGACTTAGATCAGTAATGGATCTGGAGCTGTACATTTTGTTTTTCTGAACCTTTGTTGACTTGTTGCAAATTCTAGGGAGACCTTGTCATGATATGCAGACATGCACATAATGAGATCCAGACTGGCAGCTAATGAACAGAGAGAACAGGACATAACCAATCAGAAGGCAGAACACTTGGGGGTGATTTCCTACTATAAAAGACACGAGGCACTCATACTCTGCCTTTTTCCACTGGGGACACATACAGAGTGAATCAGGGTGCATATATCATAACACCTCCAGCACGTGGCTAAGAGCTAGTCTGGTTCAGTCAGACAGAGTAATCACACTTAGGTTAGCAGAGAGTCGAGCTCACAGAGAACTGTGCTAACTGTGATACAGATTCATGAACTAACTTCAAGGTCTGGAGTATTTTTCAGTTAAAGTTGCATCCAGTTGCAGCAGTGTTATCTCAGTGTGCTTAACACGACATGATACCAGGAGACTGCTATCCCTAGGTGATTTACCTCAATCTGTTCTGTGACGACCAGCAAATGTATCCCGGCACCATGAAGAAGATCCAGGCTTGTCAACAGCTGCGGACCTCCGGCAATCTCAGTGCCAACTGACGGACTTTCAAGCAAAGGTTTCTGCTGTACATTGAAGCTTCAGACCTTGTGGGTGCGTCTGATGCCAGGAAGATCGCGCTTCTCCTCTCAACTGCGGGGGATCAAGCCATCCAAACATTCAACTCATTTAACTTCACCGAAGGCCAGGACAAGACAAAGTTTCAGACCATCCTGGACAAGTTTGATAGTCATTGTGAAGTGGACACCAATGAAATCTTCCAGCGCTATATATTCAAACAACGCCTACAAGGTAAGGATGAATCTTTCAACTCCTTCTTAACTAATCTCCGCCTGCTAGCGCTGTCCTGCAACTTGGATATTGCTGACTCCATGATCAGAGACCAAATCATTTTTGGAGTGCACTCTGATCCTCTGAGAGAGCAGCTTTTAAAAATCAAGCATTTGACCCTGCCAGTCGCGATTGAAACATGTACAGTGCATGAGCATGTCAAAAAGCGGTATTCCCAATACAAATCGGCTGAAAATGAGAAACTTGCCTCCCACGAGGCAGAGAGTGTGCAGGCCACCTCCCGGATGCAGCGCCTCAGTATTGATGAAAGCGGCCATTTCATGTGCTCTTCCTGGAGCCCCATGTTTGCGCAATGCGAATGGGATAACAAAGCGGCCGATCACCACTCTGTGCAGGTGCGAACGTCTGCCGACCGCACTGCGCATGTGCGACGACGCACGGAGCGTAACGACGTCATGACGTGCCCGAACTGCGGCACCGCCCACTTAAAGAAGCACTGCCCTGCAAGAGGCAGGCGATGTTTAAATTGCGAAAAGCCTGGACACTATGCAGCCTTGTGCAGGTCTGCACCACCAGACAAGGGCCAGCGCTCCCAATTCCAACGCAGGCGCGTTCGGCGTGTCCAACAAGGTTTACAGGATTCTGATCCTGGCAGGACAATGGATCGAGAGGATGATTGCGTGGAGACCCCCTACCGTGTGGGCATCATTACCACACATGAACATGCCTCACCAACATCATCACAAAGCCTGTCCATCCCTCATTGTGGATTCTGCGGACGAATGGCGTGCGGTGATGCAAGTAAATCAATGCTCTATCCAGTGCAAGCTGGACACAGGTGCTTCTGCCAATCTCCTTTCACCGGCAGATTTCAACCGCATTAAAAAGCCACCCAAGCTCCTTCCAGCAGCCTGCCAGCTCCTGGACTATAACGGCAATGCCATCACAGCACTGGGATCCTTCCATCTGCTGGTCTCCAACAGGAGCATTCATGCAAGGCTAAGGTTTGAAATCATCAAGCCAGACAGGGCCTCCCTGCTCGGCGCACATGCATGCAAGCAGGTACACCTTGTGCAGCGGGTCTACACAATGACCTCCCCCAACGTGGATCTTCAAGCCGGCATTGACGATATCCTCGCTCAGAATCCGGATGTGTTTGACGGGATGGGCACTCTGCCATATCGGTACAACATGCTGCTATGGCCTGATGCCACGCTTGTGGTCCACGCACATGCCGGGTCCCGGCTCCACTGAAGGAGCGCCTGAAGGCACAGCTCAAGGATCTTCAGGATCAGGGCATCATTTCCAAAGTTACAGAACCGACTGACTGGGTCAGCTCGATGGTATGTGTAAAAAAAGCCTTCGGGGGAGCTGTGCATTTGCAGTGCCCCCAAGGATCTCAACCAGAATATAATGCGGGAACACTACCCCACCCCGAAGCGGGAGGAACTCACAAGTGAGATGGCACACCCCTGTTTTTTCACAAAGTTAGATGCATCACATGGATTCTGGCAAATCTAGCTGGATGAGTCCAGCAGAAGGCTCTGCACCTTCAACACACCGTTTGGCAGGTACTGCTACAATCGTATGCCGTTCGGCATTGTCTCGGCCTCGGAGATCTTCCATAGAATTATGGAGCAGATGATGGAGGGCATTGAAGGGGTTCATGTGTATGTGGACGACGTTATCATATGGTCCACGACCCCCAAAGAGCACATTTCTTGTCTCCGGCAGGTATTCCGCCGTGTCCATGCCAATGGCCTCAAGCGGAACAGGGCCGTGTGTTGCCTTGGCATGTCAACACTTAAGTTCTTAGGTGACCAGATATCTCAGCAGGGTGTGCGCCCGGACACAGACAAGGTCAAGTCCATCGAAGCCATGAAGACCCCTGAAGACAAGAAGGCGGTGCTACGCTTCCTAGGCATGGTAAACCTTTTGGGCAAATTTATCCCAAACCTGGCCTCACACACCACGGCCCTCAGACACCTGGTGAAAAAGTCTACTGCCTTTGAGTGGCAGGCAGCTCATCAAGCAGAGTGGTTGGAGCTGAAAGCCAAGCTCACCACTGCACCTGTATTGGCATTTTTTGACCCTGACAGGGAAACAAAAATCTCGACAGATGTGAGCCAGGACGGCATCAGCGCGGTGTTGCTCCAGCGCGATGACACATCATCCTGGGCACCGGTTGCCTACGTATCACCGGCGATGACACCCACCAAGCAGCGGTACGCCCAAATTGAAAAGGAATGCCTGGGCCTTCTCACTGGAATTCTCAAGTTCCACGATTATGTCTACGGCCTGTCGACGTTCACCGTCGAGACGGACCACAGGCCTCTGGTCCACATTATCCACAAGGACCTGAACAACATGACGTCCCGGCTGCAGCGCATCCTCCTCAGGCTCCGGAGGTATGATTTTGAACTAGTGTACACGCCTGGCAAGGACTCATTATTGCGGATGCCTTGTCCCGCTCCATAACCTTGCCCAGTGAACCGCCAGCATTCATCCAACAGTTTGAATCACAGGTGCAGCTGTGGGCCAGCAACCTCCCGGCGTCGGATGAAAAGGTGATCCACATTTGCAACGAGACAGCCAAAGACCCTCTTCTGCGGCGTGTCATGCGCCACCTCGCCAATGGCTGGCAAAAAGGGCAGTGCCCTCAATTCTTCAATGTGAGGGACGACATGAAGGTAATTGATGGTATCCTCCTCAAGCTGGACCGCATTGTCATTCCACTCTTCTCCAGAGCGTGGTGCTCCAGCAAATCCAAGAGGGACATCTGGGTGTCGAGAAGTGCAGGTGCAGAACCAGGCAAGCTGTCTACTGGCCTGGGATTAGTCAGGACATCTCAAATATGGTCCTCAACTGTCCGACCTGTCAATGCTTCCAGCCAGCACAGAGCAAGGAGACGCTTCAGCAGCACAAAATCGTGACCTCACCATGGTCCAAGGTGGGCATCGACCTCTTTCACGCCAATGGTCGTGATTATGTGTTAATCATTGATTATTTTTCCAACTACCCAGAAGTCGTGAAGCTCTCAGACCTCACATCCAAGACCGTCGTCAAGGTCTGTAAGGAGACGTTCTCCAGGCATGGTATGCCACTCACTGTCATGAGTGACAACGGTCCTTGCTTCAGCAGCCAAGAGTGGTCAAGATTTGGCCAGGTATATCAGTTTCATCATGTCACTTCCAGCCCACATTACCCGCAGTCCAACGGGAAGGTTGAGAAAGGGGTGCACATAGTGAAGCAGCTCATCTGCAAGGCCCCGGATTCTGCTTCTGATGTCAATCTTGCGCTGCTTGCGTACAGGGCAACCCCTCTGTCTACCGGCATGTCACCGGCTCAACTCCTGATGAACAGGGACCTGCGGACGAATCTTCGAGCCCTACAGTTGCCTGACCTGGATCACCTCCCGGTGCTGCAGAAGGTGCAGAAACTCAGGGACCGGCAAAAGCAGGGCTATGACGCTCATGCCACCGATTTGCCTGTGCTTGGCGGATGCTGTTCGGATCAAGCTATCTGATGGAGGCTGGTCAGCTCCAGCTGTTGTTGTTCGACAGGCTGCTCCTCGATCGTATGTTGTGCATATGGCTGATGGCTCTGTTGGGCGGCGAAAGAGATGGGCACTGCGCACAGTTGCCTGCCTGCAACCACATTCTTCGTTGTTTCCATCTGTTATTATGCCACCTCCTGACACCTCGAACTGCGAGGCCACCAGTCAGGCTTCAATCCCGCCTATCAAGGGGCAGTCGTCCCCATCACCACCTCTCCGGCGGTCGACCAGGATCAGACGCAAACCCCGGAGACTGGACTTATGAACTTTTGTTTTGTTTGCCATGTTCTGTTTTCGCACATTAGACACCTGTTTTAACATGTACATATGTTCCCATCTGCCATAGTATGTAAATGAGTTAGCTTTTTGGCCTACACATGTAAATACTTTCACATATGCTACAGAAAAACATTTCAAAAGGGGAGATGTCATGATATGCAGACATGCACATAATGAGATACAGACAGGCAGCTAATGAACACAGAGAACAGGACATAACCAATGAGCAGGTAGAACACTTGGGGGTGGTATCCCAATATAAAAGGCACAAGGCACTCACACTCCGCCTCTTTCCACTGGGGACATCTACAGAGTGAGTCAGGGTGTATCTATCACATAATATCTCCAGTACGTGGCTAAGAGCTAGTCTGGTTCAGTCAGACAGAGTAATCACACTTAGGTTAGCAGAGAGTCGAACTCATAGAGAACTGTGCTAACTGTGTGACAGGTTCAATAAATCAAATTGAACTAACTTCAAGGTCTGGAGTATCTTTCAGTTAAAGCTGCATCCAGTTGCAGCCTGTGTTATCTCAGTGTGCTTAACACGACAGACCTTTCCTGTCTTCATTGACTGCCTCATGATAACTGACAACAATATGGATTTATTTTTGACTTGCATTTGTCTTCCATAGATTCACCTCATTTCCATTTGTGCCACATTAATTATTTGAACTTTTGTTTTTTGCAGGTTCCGAATGTTCTCTCCTCAGCTTTCTCCCCACAGGTATTCTAGTGTTTCTTTATCTTATTATTACACTTCATTTGTCTCACTTATCCGCTTCTTAAATAATTAGTTCACGGGATGTGGGTGCCGTTGGCAAGATCAGAATTTATTACCCATCCCTAATTGCCCTTGAGAAGGTGATGGTGAGCTTGGACAATTGCAATCCCTGAGGTGTAAGTACACCAACAGAGCTGTTAGGGAAGGAGTTTCAGGATTTTGACCCAGTGACAGTGAAGGAATGGTGATATATTTACAAGTCAGGATGGTGAGTATCTTGGAGGGGTGGCTCCAGGGGATGGTGGTTCCAGCTATCTCTTGCCTTTGTCCTTCTAGGTGGTCATGGGTTTGGAAGGTGCTGCCTAAGGAGCCTTGCTGAGTTTCTTGGGACCATCTGATTTTAAATTTGCGCTTCCATACCTTCAGTAGGTATTATTTTACACACTCAGTTGTCTGCCGTTAAAGCAGATTTTCTTGGGTAATGGACCCTCCCCAAATCACAGCATGTTGTATCTAACGCCCCATCTTCTGAAAGCACCAACACAATCCCCAAGAGAGTGTAGAGAGAGAGCTGGAGGAAAGTGCACCTGATAAATTATTCATCGCTGAAGGAACAAGTGGAGGTGGCAATTGAGGAAGAGGAAGGACTTGGCCAGACTGTGAGCTCATACCAAATGCCAACTCTGTGGACAAGAGGTCTTACTGAGCTTGTTACCAGATGAAAGATTGCAGAGGAGTAAAAGGGATTGCAGCAACCTTTGAGTTCATCAATGAGCAGTCTGCAGGAGTTTGTAAGGATGTGCAACAGTGTACCTCAGACATCACTGCAATTCTACACGAGAGATTTACTGAAATATGATGAGAAATAGAAAATGTGACATTTCCCTCAATTAAAAAAATGGATACTAATTGCTTGATTAGCACACACTGATGGTAGAACCATGGAAAGGAATTGAGCACTGAGGATGAACCTGTGGGATCGGGAAATTCAGCTTTCGAAGCAACAATGTTCACCAGAGCTTTAATTGAAAGAACCAAATTGTTCAGTGACAAGCTTATGGCCTGAAAAGGAGAAGCAGAAATGGTGGCAAAGATCTGAAACAGGACGTCCCATCGCACCCCCCCCCCCCCCCGAACCCAGCCTCCTCCTCTGCTCCCCCCCCCCCCCCCACCCGCCCCCACCCCCCTCTCCCCACCCACCACTCACTATTATTTTTGCAGGGCAGATTGCAAATCAGACATGCATTTCATGGAGACACCTGCACATATAAAACTGCAGCTGCCTTCAGACATGTGCATATTGGAGCACGTAAGAGTATTTCTAAACTTTGCGGAGTTACTTTGATTGACAGGGTATTATTTTGGACAAGTCCAGGAATCCCTTAGATAATAATGAAAAGTTGCCACACAAGTGGCAAAAATTCACTTGTCGCTGTCTAGTTTTAACTTAAGGGAGTAGAAGGGTGAGGTTACAGCATTTGGCATGGTAAAATGTGTTACCACCACTGATTCGGGCATCCAGATAGCAGGAAGGAGAGTGTGCCTCAGAAGGGATTATTGCACATTGTGCCAAAGAAGTAAGAACATGGGCAATTACACCATTGCACGTTGGCACCATAGATAGACGTGAACAGGATCAACCTGAGGCTACAGGGAGGACACTAGGGCACAAGGTAGAGGTAGCACCATCAAATCTTACACTGTGAGAAGGGTATACTGACCTTGGAGGTCAGATTTCAATATGACTGAAAATCAATGCCAAAGGTAGCTGAGGTTACCCTTCACTGACATACATGGCAACATCTCGAACACAGTCCGTTGATCCTGATGTCCGGCTGGTGGTTGTAAAGGTAATTGTTGCTCTGAATTCTTATGCATCAGGATCTTTTCAGGGCTTTGCAGGAGACATATCTGGAATACCTCCTAACTGGAATACCTACAACTGCATCAAGGCAGTAATTGGTGCCTTGTTTGCTCATGTGGGGCAGCACATTGATTTCCTGGTTGATGTGGTGTTTCAGGCACAGGAAATCTTGGGTTTTGCACAATTAGCACGCTTCCCTCAGGTAGAGAGGGTTATCAATTGCACCACTTCATCACAAAGGCCTCAATCAGCAATCGCATACCTTTGTGCACCAAAGATATTTCCACTCCTTCAATGTGCACGTGGTTCCTGACCACATCAGAGGTTTTCTGCCTGTCTGCACAAGGTTTCCTGGTAGCTGCCATGACTCCTTAATGCTGAGGAGTTCGCAACTCTCTATTAGCGTTTTCATCCACCTACATTGATCTGTGCTTGGGTCCTCGGGGACAAAGGGTACACTTTAAGGAACTGACCCTTCTGGCAACTTCAAACTGAACTCAAATGCAGCTATAAAAGCAGTCACGTGGCGACACAGAGTACCATACAACAGGCTATTGGCATTCTCAAAATGTGCTTCAGCTGGTGCTCTGCGCATTCCCTGCAAGGGTTTCCTGAATTGTAGTGGTGTCCTGTGTACTGAACAACATTGCGGCGAAGTGGCCTGCAGCCGGAAGAGGAAGATGCAATGCCCAGACTTCCAAGGATCTGATAGGGAGAAGGATGATGAGCGTGACAGTTGCAGAGCAGCTAAGAGGCACATCCATATACACAGGGCTAGTTCTGTGCAGACCCATCCCAAACCAAATTAAATTCACTGAATGACCTAAGATCTAACACTTGCCATCAGACTGTCTCTGATGAGCTCCTCACACATACAGAAGCCACAGTTACTCAGGGAAATATTCAACCCTGACAAGAGAGTCAAGCAACATCAATGCTTTTGACTCAGTCACATAAATATGGATGAAACAATCACCATTATAAGCATTAGCCTCAAAATATTGCGAGTACGCAGCTTGCGAGTCCTTTGCAACCTAAACACTGTCAATGAGGCTTCAAAGCCTGCACTCTATATTTACTCAAGCTGAATCACAGAGATGTACGGAATAGTCACAGCACAGAAGGAAGCCATTTGGCCCATTGTGTCTGTTCTGGCTCTCCAAATGAGCAACTCGCTCATTCCATTCACTTGTCTTCTCCCTTTAAGCCTGCATATTCTTTCTTTTCAAATAACAAAGAACAACAAAGAACAAAGAAATGTACAGCACAGGAACAGGCCCTTCGGCCCTCCAAGCCCGTGCCGACCATACTGCCCGACTAAACTACAATCTTCTACACTTCCTGGGTCCGTATCCTTCTATTCCCATCCTATTCATATATTTGTCAAGATGCCCCTTAAATGTCCCTATCGTCCCTGCCTCCACTACCTCCTCCGGTAGTGAGTTCCAGGCACCCACTACCCTCTGCGTAAAAAACTTGCCTCGTACATCTACTCTAAACTTTGCCCCTCTCACCTTAAACCTATGCCCCCTAGTAATTGACCCCTCTACCCTGGGGAAAAGCCTCTGACTATCCACTCTGTCTATGCCCCTCATAATTTTGTATACCTCTATCAGGTCGCCCCTCAACCTCCTTCGTTCCAGTGAGAACAAACCGAGTTTATTCAATCGCTCCTCATAGCTTATGCCCTCCATACCAGGCAACATTCTGGTAAATCTCTTCTGCACCCTCTCTAAAGCCTCCACATCCTTCTGGTAGTGTGGCGACCAGAATTGAACACTATACTCCAAGTGTGGCCTAACTAAGGTTCTATACAGCTGCAACATGACTTGCCAATTCTTATACTCAATGCCCCGGCCAATGAAGGCAAGCATGCCGTATGCCTTCTTGACTACCTTCTCCACCTGCGTAGCCCCTTTCAGTGATCTGTGGACCTGTACTCCTAGATCTCTTTGACTTTCAATACTCTTGAGGGTTCTACCGTTCACTGTATATTCCCTACCTGCATTAGCCCTTCCAAAATGCATTACCTCACATTTGTCCAGGTTAAACTCCATCTGCCATCTCTCCGCCCAAGTCTCCAGACAATCTAAATCCTGCTGTATCCTCAGACAGTCCTCATCGCTATCCGCAATTCCACCAACCTTTGTGTCGTCTGCAAACTTACTAATCAGACCAGTTACATTTTCCTCCAAATCATTTATATATACTACAAAGAGCAAAGGTCCCAGCACTGATCCCTGTGGAACACCACTGGTCACAGCCCTCCAATTAGAAAAGCATCCCTTCATTGCTACCCTCTGCCTTCTATGGCCTAGCCAGTTCTGTATCCACCTTGCCAGTTCACCCCTGATCCCGTGTGACTTCACCTTTTGTACTAGTCTACCATGAGGGACCTTGTCAAAGGCCTTACTGAAGTCCATATAGACAACATCTACTGTCCTACCTGCATCAATCATCTTAGTGACCTCCTCGAAAAACTCTATCAAGTTAGTGAGACACGACCTCCCCTTCACAAAACCGTGCTGCCTCTCACTAATACGTCCATTTGCTTCCAAATGGGAGTAGATCCTGTCTCGAAGAATTCTCTCCAGTAATTTCCCTACCACTGAAGTAAGGCTCACCGGCCTGTAGTTCCCGGGATTATCCCTGCCACCCTTCTTAAACAGAGGAACAACATTGGCTATTCTCCAGTCCTCCGGGACATCCCCTGAAGACAGCGAGGATCCAAAGATTTCTGTCAAGGCCTCAGCAATTTCCTCTCCAGCCTCCTTCAGTATTCTGGGGTAGATCCCATCCGGCCCTGGGGACTTATCTACCTTAATATTTTTTAAGACACCCAACACCTCGTCTTTTTGGATCACAATGTGACCCAGGCTATCTACACCCCCTTCTCCAGACTCAACATCTACCAATTCCTTCTCTTTGGTGAATACTGATGCAAAGTATTCATTTAGTACCTCGCCCATTTCCTCTGGCTAGTACCTCGCCCATTTCCTCTGGCTAGTACCTCGCCCATTTCCTCTGGCTGGGAAGCATGGTGGCGCAAGTGGTTAGCACAGTAGCCTCACAGCGGCGAGGTCACAGGTTCAATCCCGGCTCTGGGTCACACTCCGTGTGGAGTTTGCATATTCTACCCATGTATGCGTGTGCTTCGCCCCCACAACTCAAAAGATGTGCAGGATAGTTGGATTGGCCACACCAAATTGCCCCTTAATTGGAAAACATTAATTGGATACTCTGAATTTTAAAAAAAAATAACAGTATAATTATTTTTTGAATGCATCAGTTGAATCAGCCACAGCGACACTCTCAGGCAGAGCATTTCAGATCCTAACTCTTCGCTGCATGAACAAGTTTTTCCTCATATCAGTGTTCCTTCTTTTACTAATTACTTTAAATCTGTGCTTTCTCATTCTCAACAAAGAACAAAGAACAAAGAAATGTACAGCACAGGAACAGGCCCTTCGGCCCTCCAAGCCCGTGCCGACCATGCTGCCCGACTAAACTACAATCTTCTACACTTCCTGGGTCAGTATCCCTCTATTCCCATCCTATTCATGTATTTGTCAAGATGCCCCTTAAATGTCACTATCGTCCCTGCTTCCACCACCTCCTCCGGTAGCGAGTTCCAGGCACCCACTACCCTCTGCGTAAAAAACTTGCCTCGTACATCTACTCTAAACCTTGCCCCTCTCACCTTAAACCTATGCCCCCTAGTAATTGACCCCTCTACCTCGGGGAAAAGCCTCTGACTATCCACTCTGTCTATGCCCCTCAGAATTTTGTAGACCTCTATCAGGTCGCCCTTCAACCTCTTTCGTTCCAGTGAGAACAAACCGAGTTCATTCAACCGCTCCTCATAGCTAATGCCCTCCTACTAGGCAACATTCTGGTAAATCTCTTCTGCACCCTCTCTAAAGCCTCCACATCCTTCTGGTAGTGTGGCGACCAGAATTCAACACGATACTCCAAGTGTGGCCTAACTAAGGTTCTATACAGCTGCAACATGACTTGCCAATTCTTATACTCAATGCCCTGGCCAATGAAGGCAAGCATGCCCTATGCCTTCTTGACTACCTTCTCCACCTGTATTGCCCCTTTCAGTGACCTGTGGACCTGTACTCCTAGATCTCTTTGACTTTCAATACTCTTGAGGTTCTACCATTCACTGTATATTCCCTACCTGCATTAGACCTTCCAAAATGCATTACCTCACATTTGTCCAGATTAAACTCCATCTGCCATCTCTCCGCCCAAGTCTCCAAACAATTTAAATCCTGCTGTATCCTCTGACAGTCCTCATTGCTATCCGCAATTCCACCAACCTTTGTGTCGTCTGCAAACTTACTAATCAGACTTATTTCCTCCAAATCATTTATATATACTACAAACAGCAAAGGTCCCAGCACTGATCCCTGTGGAACACCACTGGTCACAGCCCTCCAATTAGAAAAGCATCCTTCCATTGCTACTCTCTGCCTTCTATGACCTAGCCAGTTCTGTATCCACCTTGCCAGCTCACCCCTGATCCCGTGTGACTTCACCTTTTGTACTAGTCTACCATGAGGGACCTTGTCAAAGGCCTTACTGAAGTCCATATCGACAACATCCACTGCCCTACCTGCATCAATCATCTTAGTGACCTCCTCGAAAAACTCTATCAAGTTAGTGAGACACGACCTCCCCTTCACAAAACCATGCTGCCTCTCACTAATACGTCCATTTGCTTCCAAATGGGAGTAGATCCTGTCTCGAAGAATTCTCTCCAGTAATTTCCCTACCACTGAAGTAAGGCTCACCGGCCTGTAGTTCCCTGGATTATCCTTGCTACCCTTCTTAAACAGAGGAACAACATTGGCTATTCTCCAGTCCTCCGGGACATCACCTGAAGACAGTGAGGATCCAAAGATTTCTGTCAAGGCCTCAGCAATTTCCTCTCCAGCCTCCTTCAGTATTCTGGGGTAGATCCCATCAGGCCCTGGGGACTTATCTACCTTAATATTTTATAAGACACCCAACACATCATCTTTTTGGATCTCAATGTGACCCAGGCTATCTACACACCCTTCTCCAGACTCAACATCTACCAATTTCTTCTCTTTGGTGAATACTGATGCAAAGTATTCATTTAGTACCTCGCCCATTTCCTCTGGCTCCACACATAGATTCCCTTGCCTCTCCTTCAGTGGGCCAACCCTTTCCCTGGCTACCCTTTTGCCTTTTATGTATCTGTAAAAAGCCTTGGGATTTTCCTTCACCCTATTTGTCAATGACTTTTCGTGACCCCTTCTAGCCCTCCTGACTCCTTGCTTAAGTTCCTTCCTACTTTCCTTATATTCCACACAGGCTTCGTCTGTTCCCAGCCTTTTAGCCCTGACAAATGCCTCCTTTTTCTTTTTGACGAGGCCTACAATATCTCTCGTTATCCAAGGTTCCCGAAAATTGCCGTATTTATCCTTCTTCCTCACAGGAAAATGCCGGTCCTGAATTCCTTTCAACTGACACTTGAAAGCCTCCCACATGTCGGATGTTGATTTGCCCTCAAACATCCACCCCCAATCTAGGTTCTTCAGTTCCCGCCTAATATTGTTATAATTAGCCTTCCCCCAATTTAGCACATTCATCCTAGGACCACTCTTATCCTTGTCCACCAGCACTTTAAAACTTACTGAATTGTGGTCACTGTTCCCGAAATGCTCCCCTACTGAAACATCAACCACCTGGCCGGGCTCATTCCCCAATACCAGGTCCAGTACCGCCCCTTCCATAGTTGGAATGTCCACATTTTGTTTTAAGAAGCCCTCCTGGATGCTCCTTACAAACTCCGCCCCGTCTAGGCCCCTGGCACTAAGTGAGTCCCAGTCAATATTGGGGAAGTTGAAGTCTCCCATCACCACAACCCTGTTGTTTTTACTCTTTTCCAAAATCTGTCTACCTGTCTGCTCCTCTATCTCCCACTGGCTGTTGGGAGGCCTGTAGTAAACCCCCAGCATTGTGACTGCACCCTTCTTATTCCTGATCTCTACCCATATAGCCTCACTGCCCTCTGAGGTGTCCTCCCGCAGTACAGCTGTGATATTCTCCCTAACCAGTAGCGCAACTCCGCCACCCCATTTACATCCCCCTCTATCCCGCCTGAAACATCTAAATCCTGGAACGTTTAGCTGCCAATCCTGCCCTTCCCTCAACCAGGTCTCTGTACTGGCAACAACATCATAGTTCCAAGTACTAATCCAAGCTCTCAGTTCATCTGCCTTACCCATAATACTTCTTGCATTAAAACATATGCACTTCAGGCCACCAGACCCGCTGTGTTCAGCAACTTCTCCCTGTCTGCTCTGCGTCAGAGCCCCACTGTCCCTATTCCCTAGTTCTCCCTCAATGCTCTCACCTTCGGACCTATTGCCCCCATGCCCACCCCCCCTGCCATACTAGTTTAAACCCTCCCGTGTGACACTAGCAAACCTCGCGGCCAGGATATTTATGCCTCTCCAGTTTAGATGCAACCCGTCCTTCTTATATAGGTCACACCTGCCCCGGAAGAGCTCCCAGTGGTCCAGATAACGGAAACCCTCCCTCCTACACCAGCTGTTTAGCCACGTGTTTAGCTGCTCTATCTTCCTATTTCTAGCCTCACTGGCACGTGGCACAGGGAGTAATCCCGAGATTACAACCATAGAGGTCCTGTCTTTTAACTTTCTGCCTTGCTCCCTGAACTCCTGCTGCAGGACCTCATGCCCCTTCCTGCCTATGTCGTTAGTACCAATATGTACAACGACCTCTGCCTGTTTGCCCTCCCCCTTCAGGATGCCCTCTACCCGTTCGGAGACATCCTGGACCCTGGCACCAGGGAGGCAACATACCATCCTGGAGTCTCTTTCACATCCACAGAAGCACCTATCTGTGCCCCTGACTATAGAGTCCCCTATTACTATTGCTCTCCTGTGCTTTGACCCTGCCTTCTGAACATCAGAGCCAGCCGTAGTGCCACTGCTCTGGCTGCTGCTGTTTTCCCCTGATAGGCTATCCCCCCGACAGTATCCAAAGGGGTATACCTGTTCGAGAGGGGGACAACCACAGGGGATTCCTGCACTGAATGCCTGCCCTTTCTGGTGGTCACCCATTTCTCTGCCTGCACCTTGGGTGTGACCACATTTATATAACTGCAATCTATGACGCTTTCCGCCACCTGCATGCTCCTAAGTGCATCTAATTGCTGCTCCAACTGAACCATGCGGTCTGTGAGGAGCTCCAGTTGGGTGCACTTTCTGCAGATGAAGCCATCCGGGACGCTGGAAGCCTCCCGGACCTGCCACATCTCACAGTCAGAGCACTGCACCCCTCTAACTGACATTGCGTCAATTAATTAAAATTAAAAGTTTAATATAAAAAAAAATGTATATATATTTTTTTTTAAGTTACTATTAACTATCTGTTTCCTAGCACTAGATTTCTAATATAAATGTGAAAGCTAAATATAGTACTCTCCGATCTCTGGCTTAGATACCCCTCTAAATTATAATTAAGTAATTATGTTTAATTAGTTACCAATGCTTAATTTTTTTAATTTAGTGTAGATTCCCAACCAGCCACTCAGGTCACAGCATTTCAGTTTCCCCCCGACACACACAATTTGAAAAAGGTATAAAAGTAAAAATGAGTAAAAATCACTTACTTACCTTCTTACCCTCTGAATGTCTTAGATGTTCTCAGGTTCTCTCCCTGACAGAGACTGCTCCTCCTCCTCCGAACGGCTCTCGAAACTAGGCCGCGATCTTTTAAAATCTCCGCTCTGACTCGCAGCTCCCGCGCTTTTTAAATCTCCCGCGCTTTTTAAATCTCCCGGCTCTCTCTCCTCTCGCGCTGTTTTCAATGTCCCGGCTCTCTTTCCTCCCGCGCTTTTTAAATCTCCCGCGCTTTTAAAATCTCCCGGCCTTTCTCTCCTCTCGCGCTTTTAAAATCTCCCGGCTTTCCCTCCTCTCTCGCTGCTTTCACTGTCCCGGCTGTCTCTCCTCCCGCGCTGTTTTCACTGTCCCGGCTCACTCACCTCCCGCGCTGTTTTCACTGTCCTGGCTGTCTCTCCTCCCGCGCTGTTTTCACTGTCCCGGCTCACTCAGCTCCCGCGCTGTTTTCAATGTCCCGGCTTTCTCTCCTCTCGCGCTGTTTTCACTGTCCCGGCTGTCTCTCCACTCGCGCTGTTTTCACTGTTTTCACTCCTACCATGAGTGGGAACAGTTTCTCCCAATCTATAGCATCCAGATCTCTCATCACTTTGAACACCTCTGGCAACGATGTCCCCAATACTGAGCAAGCCAGGAGGAATCATGACTTCAGACACAGTATCTGCTGATAAGATTGTGTATGCTAACATACATGCAGATAATGCACATTGCGCACGGTGAGATCATAACTGTGCTAGACCAGCTCTCTAAATGGTGTTCCACGTTATCCATTCACCCCTATGATCCAGTTTCAGGGGTGGGCACTGATGCAACATACAATGCTTCCAAAAACTTTGGCTCCCTTACAAATCACAGCCTCTGTCATCTGGAACACAAAGTCTTCCAAGGTAATGGGCTCAGCAGACAAGCAATCTTTACTGGAGCATACATGGCATCTCAACCTATCTTGCCAACACCTAGGTCACTGCACCACATTGGCGTACGGATAACTGACTTTCACCCACCAATCATGTTGAGCTGTCCCTGACAAAATCCATCTGATAGTTCAGTCTGATCACTGAGTCTCCCTTCATGACAGACATGGAACATTGGGGGAAGTAGCTCAGCGGGTTATGTAAATAATTTAAAAGCCTGGACTGGTGATCCAAAGTCAAGTTGAAGTCCCATCATGGTGGCTGGAGTATTTAAATTCAATTAATTAAATAAAATCTTGAATGAGAATATATGATGGGAAACACAAAGTACCAGATTGTTGTAAACTGACACACCTGGATGGACAATGAATGATACAAGGAGCATCTCAGTCCTTGGCCCCTTGTTCACAATTACCTTATATGAAGGGTGGAAGAAGGAAGGAGTTGATCAATGCCTTACGTTTATGTGGCATTTTTTTCTTTACTCTTTCATGTGATGTAGTTATCACTAGCAAGGCCACCATTTGTTTCCCATCGCTAATGGCCCATGAACCGAGTGGCTTATTAAGCCTTTGCAGAGGACAGATAAAAGTCAATCACATTGCTGTGGGTCTGGAGTCATGTAGACTGGACCAGTTAAGGATGGCAGATTTCCTTCCCACAGGGTTAAATCGCTGGCTTTGAAAGCAGACCAAGGCAGGCCAGCAGCATGGTTCAATTCCCGTACCAGCCTCCCCGAACAGGCGCCGGAATGTGGCGACTAGGGGCTTTTTACAGTAACTTAATTTAAAGCCTACTTGTGACAATAAGTGATTTTCATTTCATTTTCATTTCATTAATAAACTTGTTGAGCTTAAGGTGGCACAGTGGTTCGCACTGCTGCCTCACAGAGCCAGGGCCTGGGTTCGATCAAATTCTTGGTTGACAGTCTGTGTGGAGTTTGCACATTCTCCCTGTAATCTGTGTGGGTTTCCTCCAGGTGCTCCGGTTTCATCCCATAGCTGGGTGTAATTTCTAACCGGTAGGGTGTAATTTCACTGACACCAACCACCACTGAGATTAACTTTACATTCTGGATTTATTAATTGAATTGAATCTCCATCAGCTGCCATGGTGGGATCCAGAGCATCCCCAGAGCATTAGTCTGGGCCTCAGGATTACCAGTCTCCTGGAATTAGCACTACACTGCCATTTCCCCCCTAATTTCAAAGGCGTCAAGGGATATGGGGATAGTGCTGGAAAATGCATTGAGGTAGAAGATCAGCCAAGATCTAGTTGAATGGCAAAGCACGGTTGAAGGACCAAATAGCCTCCTCCTGTTCCTGGTTCCTATGTTCTTGTGTTTTAGTGAGAAGAGGAGGAGGATGAGAATGAAAAGGAGAGGAATGAGGCCGGATGAACAGTGCAGGAAGCACAACAAGTGCATGAACAAGCCCAACCTATGGAGGAGCTAGGGGTTACTAAAGGCAGTCTCCGTCAGCCACTTCGGCCTGTGGAGGCCATACTCAGCCATTCAAGTTTACAAGGTACAGATGGCTTACTTGCAGATGGCAGAAGTTTAGTGCTTGAGGAAACTTCTCTTTAGAATCATAGAGGAATCATAGAATCACTACAATGCAGAACGAGGCCATTTGCCCCATCGAGTTTGCACTGAACCTCCGAAAGAGCACCCTACCTAGGCCCACTCCCCCGCCATATCCCTGTAACCAGACCCCATCTAACCTTTTGGGCACTAAGGAGAAATTTAACATGGCCAATCCATCTGACCTGTGTATGTTTGAACTGTGGGAGGCACCGGAGGAAACTCCATACAGTCACCCAAGGTGGGAATTGAACCCTGGTCCCTGGCATTGTGAGGCAGCAGCGCTATCCATTGTACCACCGTGCCACCTGCTTAGTGAAATGGCAGCCAAGGATATCATGAAACCATTGTTGATTGTTGTAAAAACCCATTTTCTTCACTGTCCTTTTTTGAAAATCATTTTATTAATTTTTGAGATGTGGGTGTCGTGACTATTGCCCTTGAGAAGGTGGTGGTGAACTGTTTTCTTGAACTGCTATAGGCCCTGACGTGTAGGAAGACCCACAGTGCAGTTAGGGGGCGTGGTTTAAGGCACAAAAAACAGAGTCTCCTTTTGGACATATACAGCGGGGTGTTTTTTGGTGTCTGCAGTGCTGAGTATGAGCCTGCCATCGAACGGGACTCTAGCATCCATTTGGCCTCAGTCGGGAATGCCTCGCTGAGGCTTCACTTAGCTCGTCAGTGCAGGAAGACGACTGGCGGATCGGGGCACCATTTGTAAATTCCTTTGTGACCTCCGGAGCTCCCCATTGTCCCAACTTACATTTGAGGGGTCCTCGGGCACTCTCCCTTACCCCATCTCTTAAGGGTAGGGCATCTCCTGGCTCGGTCCCTGGCACAGGCAACCTGGCTCCTGGGCACTTTGGTACCATCAGCCTGGCACCCTGGCAGTGCTCCTGCCAGTCTGGCAGTGCCATCCAGGCACCAAGTAATGGTGCCAGGTTAGCAGTGCCAAGGTGCTCAGGTGTCAGCAGGAGTGTGAGGGCACCACCCTGCCCAGAGCCAAACCGCCTGGGAGCCTCCGCTAGCCAAGGTTAGCCCCCTCTCCAGGTGCTGTTACACATGGTCCACTTTATGTGGACCAGTGCTAAATGACGTCATGTCGAGGTCTCCCAGACATGGGCGTTCATTCCGGGGCCGCGGTAGAATATGATGTAGACATATTTGAATGGGCCGAATTTGGCTCATTTAAATATGTTAATCTTGATCACGGCCAGAGAGGACATGATCCAGATTGGATCTCATTAGATCTCATGAGTCGTCCGAGCATCGTAACTCTCGCGAGAAGCCTTTTGCAAGATTTAACGGCCTCATCACGTCACCGTGTTTGGTGCAATGAGGCCACTAGATTGTGCCCAGGGAGAGAGTTCCAGGATTTAGCCCCAGCGACAGTGAAGGATTAGCGATAAATTTCAGGATGGTGAGTGTCTTGGGTGGAAATGTCCAAGTGTTTATTTGTATCTGCTGCCCTTGCCCTTCGAGATGGCACTGGTGGTGTGCTTGGAAGGTGCTATCAAGAAGACTTGGTGAGCTCCTGCAGTGCATCTTGTAGATGGTGCACACTGCTGCAGGAAGGAAATCTGCTGTCCTTACCTGGTCTGGCCTACACGTGACTCCAGACACGCAGAATGTAATTAGCTCTAAGTGCCCTCTGAAATGGCTTAGTAACCCACTCAGTTGTATCAAACTGTGCTACAAAGTCAAAACAGGATGAAACCAGACAGACGACCAGGCATCAACCTCGGCGCGGGAGATGACAATAGAGCATCCAACTCTGCCAACCCTGCAAAGTCCTCCTTACTAACATCTGGATTCTTGTGCCAAAATTGGGAGAGCTGTCCCACAGACTAGCCAGCAACAGCCTGACATAATCATACTCACCTTACAGATGATGTCCCATGGGGAGATCGATGAGTGATTCCCTGTGGTCCTCATGAGGGTTAACGCAAATGTAATGACTTGTTATATTACAGACTGGTTGATGTATGCTGGTTCTGTTTTTTAAAGTTTTGCAGAAAAGTGCACATTGTTCAACTTTATCTGGATGTACCCCTCTGTAAATTCATCTCCAGTGAAGTGTCATTCCTACTTTCAATCACCAGTTTAAACTAACCAAATATGAGGTGACAAAATCAACCTGAACTTCAATTCACTGCCTCGGAATTTTGATAAACCCATCTATTCCAGTTCCACTGCTTTGTTATGTCTAATATATGTGACTTCCAGACATGCCTGTAAAGAAGTGAGGACTGGACTTCTGGGTGCGGCTATGCAGAGCTAGGTCGCATATTCGGTAGCTCCCGCTTGGAATGGACTTTTGGGCTCTTTTACAGGGCCCCTACGGCAGTTGTTTGACATTTCCCAGTGTGGGAAGAAGACTGTAACATTCCCCTGACAGTGTCCCCCAGGAATGGTATGTCTTTTGGTTACCAGACCCGGCAGAAACAGTAAAAGATTTGGCTGCAACTGCAGGGGAGAGAGGAGTCTCTTCCAGCATGCAGGCGGGGGAAGGGCAAGCTTAAAGCTGCAAGCTGAGTTGTGGGCCTCTATTAAAGGTGAATTCTAGCAGCAGAGGGAACAACTGTGAAGAGATCTACCAAGGCCATTGAAGAAGCGGGGAAGGCTTCTATTGATAAGCTGCTGGAGACACAGACGGCCCAGGGGGTGGCGATCCGAGAGGCTCGACAAAAGATCTCTGACAATGAGGACGAGATCTTAGGCCTGGCGGTAAAGGTGGAGGCGCACGAGGCGCTCCACAAGAAATGGCAGGAGCGGTTCGAGGAGATGGAGAATCGGTCGAGGCGGAAGAATCTGCGGATTCTGGGCCTCCCGGAGGGGCTGGAGGGGCCGGGCGTGGGGGCCTATGTGGTCACCATGTTGAACTCGCTGATGGGAGCGGGGTCCTTCCAGGGGCCCCTGGAGCTGGAAGGGGCCCATAGAGTGTTGGCGAAGAGGCCCAAGGCTAACGAGCCTCCGCGAGCGGTGCTGGTGCGGTTCCATCGGTTCGTCGATCGGGAGTGTGTGCTCAGGTGGGCCAAGAAGGAGAGGAGCAGCAGGCGGGAGAATACGGAGGTTCGAATATATCAGGACTGGCGTGCGGAGGTGGCGAAGAGGAGGGCCGGGTACAATCGAGCGAAGGCGGTGCTGCACAGGAAGGGGGTGAAGTTTGGCATTTTGCAGCCGGCGCAACTGTGGGTTACCTACAAGGACCGGCACCATTACTTTGAGTCTCCGGAGGAGGCGTGGGCCTTTGTTCGGGCTGAGAAGCTGGACACAGACTGAGTGTCAGGATGGGCGATTGGTGACAGCGGTGGATATGTTATGCCTATTTTTGGTTCGGGGGGGGGCGTGCCTTTGCATTGTTTGGGTTTCTTTTTCTCTGTGTTTTTCTCTTTCGGGTTGGGGAGGGTGGATGGGGTGGGTTGGGCACTGTTTTGGTTGGTGGCGGGGCCTGGTAGGTGGAGAGCGCGGGCTTTTTTCCCGCGCCGAAGACTGGGGGGGCGGGGCCGGGGCAGGGAAGCGAGGATTGTTTCCCGCGCTTAGAACGGAGGTGGGAGGGGGAGAGCCTGTCGATGGGGAGCGGGAGAGGAGGGTGTGCCACACAATGGGAGGAGACGAAGGGGAGGCGGGAGTGGCCGGGGTCAGCAGGAGTCAGCTGACTTGCGGAAGTGCAATGGGGGGAATAAACCAGCTAGGATGGGTCCTAGCCGGGGCGGGGGGGGGGGGGGGGGGGGGGGGGGGGGTCGGGGGGGGGGGGGGGGGCGGGGGGGGGGGGAATCGAGTTGCTGCTGCTAAGGTCAAGGAGGAGCTGGAGCGAGTGGGGGGGGTCGAGACGGGGGTATGCCGCTGTGGGGAACGGGCCGGGTGTGGGGTGCGGGCGCGTGGCTGGCCGAGGAGGGGTCATGGCTAGTCAGCGGGGGAGGGGGGCGGGTAGCACCCTGATCCGACTGATAACCTGGAATGTAAGGAGACTGAATGGGCCGGTTAAGCGGGCCCGCGTGTTCGCGCACCTGAAGGGGCTCAAGGCGGATGTGGTTATGCTCCAGGAGACACACCTGAAGGTGGCAGACCAGGTAAGACTGAGGAAAGGGTGGGTAGGTCAGGTGTTTCACTCGGGGCTAGATGCCAAAAATCGAGGGGTGGCGATCTTGGTGGGAAAGAAGGTGTCATTCGAGGCGTCGAGCATTGTGGCAGATAATGGCGGTAGGTACATAATGGTAAGTGGTAAGCTGCAGGGAGAGAGGGTGGTACTGGTCAATGTGTATGCTCCGAACTGGGACGGTGCGGGTTTTATGCGGCGTATGTTGAGTCGGATCCCAGACTTGGAAGTGGGGGGCCTGATAATGGGGGGAGACTTTAACACGGTGTTGGACCCGGCACTGGATCGCTCCAGGTCTAGGATGGCTAGGAAGCCGGCGGCGGCTAGAGTGTTGAGGGGATTTATGGACCAAATGGGAGGGGTGGACCCTTGGAGATTTGCAAGGCCGGGGGCTAGGGAATTTTCATTCTTCTCACATGTCCATAAGGCTTATTCTCGAATCGCCTTTTTCATTTTGAGTAGGGCGCTGATAGCGAGAGTAGAGGATACCGAGTTTTCGGCAATAGCCATTTCGGACCACGCCCCACATTGGGTGGACTTGGAGATGGGGGAGGAGAGGGACCAGCGCCCGCTGTGGCGCTTGGAGGTGGGGCTGTTGGCGGACGAGGAGGTGAGCGAGTGGGTCCGAGGAAGTATAGAGAGGTACTTGGAGACCAACGACAACGGGGAGGTCCGAGTGGGGATGGTATGGGAGGCACTGAAGGCGGTGGTGAGGGGAGAGCTGATCTCCATTAGGGCCCACAAGGAGCGGAGGGAGTGGGGGGGAGAGGGAGAGGCTGGTGGGGGAGATGATGAGGGTAGACAGGAGGTATGCGGAAGAGCCTGAGGAAAGATTGTTGAGGAAGAGGCGCAGCATCCAGGCCGAATTCGACCTGGTGACCACCAGGAAGGTGGAGGTGCAGTGGAGGAAGGCCCTGGGGGGGGTCTACGAGTATGGGGAAAAGGCAAGCCGGATCCTGGCGCATCAGCTTCGGAAGTGGGACGCAGCTAGGGAGATCGGGGGAGTTAAGGACAGGGGAGGGAGCGTGGTGCGGAGTGGGGTTGGCATCAATGGGGTCTTCAGGGACTTCTACGAGGAATTGTACCGATCCGAGCCCCCACGGGAGGAGGGAGGGATGGGCCATTTCCTGGACCAATTGAGGTTTCCAAAGGTGGAAGAGGGACTGGTGGCGGGACTGGGGGCCCCAATTGGGCTGGAGAAGCTGATCAAAGGGAAATGAAGCATGCAGGCGGGGAAGGCACCGGGGCCAGACGGTTTCCCGGTCGAATTCTATAAAAAATATATGGACCTGTTGGGCCCGCTGGTAGTTAGGACCTTTAATGAGGCGAGGGAGGGGGGGGGCTTTACCCCCGACGATGTCCCGGGCACTGATCTCCTTGATCCTGAAGCGGGACAAGCATCCCCTGCAATGTGGGTCTTACAGACCGATTTCCTTGCTAAATGTAGATGCCAAGGTGCTGGCGAAGGTCTTAGCCATGAGGATTGAGGATTGTGTGCCGCAGATCATCCATGAAGACCAGACGGGGTTTGTGAAGGGGAGGCAGTTGAACACGAATGTGTGGAGGCTTTTGAACGTTATCATGATGCCAGCGAGGGAGGGGGAGGCGGAGATAGTGGTGGCGATGGACGCTGAGAAAGCCTTCGATAGGGTGGAGTGGGGGTACCTGGGGGAGGTGCTGAAGAGGTTCGGGTTTGGGGAGGGGTTTGTCAGGTGGGTTAGGCTGTTGTATGAGGTCCCGATGGCGAGTGTGGCCACAAATAGGAGGAGGTCCGAGCACTTTCGGTTGCACCGAGGGACGAGACAGGGGTGTCCCCTGTCCCCCCTGCTCTTCGCACTGGCGATTGAACCCCTGGCTACGGCACTGAGAGAGTCGAGGAACTGGAGGGGGTTGGTGCGGGGTGGGGAGGAGCATAGGGTGTCGCTTTATGCGGACGACCTTCTGCTGTATGTGGCGGACCCGGTGGGAGGAATGCCAGAGGTAATGAGGATCCTTAGGGAATTCGGGGACTTTTCGGGGTACAAGCTCAATATGGGGAAGAGCGAGCTGTTCGTAGTTCAGCTAGGGGACCAGGAGAGGGGGATTGGCGAGCTCCCACTAAAAAGGGCGGAGAGGAGCTTCAGATATTTGGGGGTCCAGGTGGCCAGGAGTTGGGGGGCCCTGCATTGGCTTAACTTTACAAGGCTGGTGGAGCAAATGGAGGAGGAGTTCAAGAGGTGGGGCGTGTTACCGCTGTCCTTGGCGGGTAGGGTGCAGTCAATCAAAATGACGGTGCTCCCAAGGTTTTTGTTCCTGTTCCAGTGACTCCCCGTGTTTATCCCGAAGGCTTTTTTCAGGCGGGTTAACAGGAGTATAATGGGGTTTGTGTGGGCGCAAGGGTGAGAAGAGTGTTCCTGGAGCGGAGTAGAGATAGGGGGGGCTGGCGCTGCCCAACCTCTGTGGGAACCACCGGTTCGCCCCAGGAAGAACTGGTGGACGGTTTTCGGGGTGGCACAGGGCAGGGATACGAACGTTGGGGGACCTGTTTCTGGACGGGAAGTTCGCGAGCTTGGGTGAGCTGGAGGATGATCTCGGAAACTTACCAGGTGATGCAGGAGGAGGAGGAGGCCTCGATGGTGGAGTTGAAAGGTACGTGGGAGGAGGAGTTGGGAGAGGAGATCGAAGAGGGGACGTGGGCAGATGCCCTAGGGAGGGTGAATTCTTCCTCTTCGTGCGCAAGGCTCAGCCTCATACAGTTTAAGGTGCTGCACAGGGCACACATGACCGGGACAAGGATGAGCCGGTTCTTTGGGGGTGAAGACAGGTGTGTTAGGTGCTCAGGGAGCCCAGCAAATCACACCCATATGTTCTGGGCATGCCCAGCACTGGAGGAATTTTGGAAGGGTGTAGCAAGGACGGTGTCGAGGGTGGTAGGATCCAGGGTCAGATCGGGCTGGGGGCTCGCAATATTTGGGGTGGCAGAGGAGCCGGGAGTGCAGGAGGCGAAAGAGGCCGGAATTCTGGCCTTTGCGTCCCTGGTAGCCCGGCGAAGGATTCTCCTTCAGTGGAAAGATGCGAGGCCCCCAAGCGTGGAATCCTGGATCAGCGATATGGCAGGGTTCATTAAATTGGAGAGGGTGAAATTCGCCTTGAGAGGGTCGGTACAGGGGTTCTTTAGGCGGTGGCAACCGTTCTTAGACTTTCTGGCAGAACGATAGACATTGGTCAATGGCAGCAGCAGCTCCGGGGGCGGGGGGGGGGGGGGTTTACTTTATTTTTGTTTATGTTATTTACACTGGAGGGTCTGAGGGGGTGTATACACCTGTTGTGTTACGTCGGGGTGTTAATGTTAATTTATTATTTATGTACAGGGGGGGAGGGGTTTGGGGGGTTGCTATTTTAGATTGTGTTTTGTACTTACCCCTCTTGGGTTCTTTGTTCTTTCTCATTTTGTTATTGATATTTTATGAAAACCTTTAATAAAAATTATTTAAAAAAAAAAGAAGTGAGGACCTCATTCATGTTATCGGGATATCACAGCGTATTTCACAACCAAATAATTATGTTTGAGGCACGGTCGCTGTTGTTACGCAGGCAAATGCAGCAGCAAATTTGTGCAAAGCAACGTCTCTTAAACAGCATTGAGACACAGTAAATGGAAAGGTCACTTCCGCTCTGTGTACTGGGGTGAGATCTTGTACCTGAGCAGGCCGATGAGGCCTCAGTTAAATATTTTGTCCAAAAGGTGGCACCTCTGACATTCACATGCTCTTTCAGTATTGCTCCAGAGTCAGCCTTGATTATGTGTTTAAATCCTGGATTAACACTTGAACCTTCTGACTCAGAAGTGAACATACCTTTAAGCCAAGGTGACATGTAAGCAGAGTAGGTGTTATTATTTTTTTTAAAGTGGAGTAGAAGTTGAATTCAAAAACGTAAAATGGAAGAATTAACTCGAAGAGCCACGTCAGTTTCAATAATGCATTTATGCTTCTTCACGCTCAGAAAATATAGTTTTCACTCAATTTAGGAGTAAGCCAGGTTGGACATTTTTGCACATTAAAATCAGACGTATTGTGTTTAGCTGAGTACTTTATAGCAGAGCGTACAACATCAAAAGGACCTTACAGTAACACAAGTGGGGCAAATTGTACAGAAATATAGAAAGTAATTTGGTGTTTTTGAAGTTCATGATAATGAGTGCATTCATTCATTTAGCAGTAAGTGATTCCATTGAAAATGGCAGCAAGAAGGCAGCTGAACAATCAAATTCCAATGCATTTTAAGATTGGACTATAAATCAGAACAGGCAAACGCCATTGGGAATATTGGCTTATCAAATTAAGATTCCTGTTTAACAATAGAGGTCAATTTTGTCTTTCAAAAATGGCTGTGGAAATATTTATTACACCTTCTGCTTATAATTCTTTGGCTAGCTCCAGTGCACTCACACGCATAAAAACTTGTCTGCTCACACAAAACACCTTCAAATGAAGCATCAGACTTTATATCCTGGGGTCATGTTCCATGTGAAAGTAGCCTTCCCAAACATTTTGACTGTAAGTAATCCGAATTGAGCTTTTTGAGAAATGAAACATCACCTTTAGGGTAGTACGCCCCTCAGGCCACCAGCCTTGCAGGTTTCTGAAATTCGCCTAGGGTAGGTATAGATCCAGAGATGATCATTAGTCCAATATTTCTGTTGTCATACAATGAGACATCATAGTAATGAGATCAGACCCCAGGAACCTGGAATATCCAACCATTTCCAAAATATGGGTGGGATTTTAAGGTGCGGCGCACCCACTGTGGCAGCGAGATTTTCCGTCCCACAAGCAGGCCAATGGGGTTTCCCATTGTGGGCAGCCCCACACCAGCAGGAAATGGATGCGCTGCCGGCGCAATGGAGAATCCCGCCAGTGGAGAGTCCAGCCCAATATGTTTGATATGGGGTATCTTTCATTGTATAATAGTAGCCAATTATTTTTCTTTTCCAATTAAGGGGCAATTTAGCGTGGCCTATCCACCTAACCAGCACATCTTTGGGTTGTGGGGGTGAAACCCACGCAGACATGGGGAGAATGTGCAAACTCCACACGGACAGTGACCCAGGCTAAGGATTCGAACCCAGGTCCTCAGCGCCGCAGTCCCAGTGCTAACCACTGCACCACATGCTGCCTCTCATTGTATAATAGCAACTGGCAGAATTTTACAGTCCACCGGCAGCTGCTTTGCAGCATGTAGCGTGTAAAGTTCCCCGGCTGACCTCCCTGTCACCTGGCCGTTCAATGCCCCCCCCCCCCCCCCAAACTATCTACATATTTTGAGGGTGGCATCCTCTAGGGTGGCGCATTTTCCCTCGCCCTAATTGAAACTTTAATTGGCCAGTAATTGGCTACTTAAGGGCTGCTTTCCACCCAGCCTCAACTGGAGGCTGGCAGGAATAGTTCAAGGGCAGGGGAAAGCAGGTAAGGTGATCTTACTTGGTCCATGCACATGAAGGGGGAGCACCTCTGTCAAGGGCCCCCTTCCCCACCCACACACCACACTCCACTTGCCAAGGTTTGTCCTTTGCAGATGCTCCCACAACCCTGTCCTTTCCCACACCCCTCTCCCAACGTTCCTTGAACATGACACCCACTTGCCTCTCCTTCCTCCTATTACCTGGTTCTAGACTTAGGGCCTCGGACCGAAGGCCAGATTTTCCTTCTTCAGGCAGGCAGCTCAAATTGGAAAATTTCCCAACTCAGCAGATCTGCTTTAATATAAGGTCAGACCCAATTTTCACTCAGCATGGGGGCAGGGCAGGAAAATATCAAGCTCACCACCCAGAAGCAGATCGGAGGCAGCTACAAGAGCGGCCGGCATGCTGGTAAAACAGCCTGTTCTCTGGGGATTTCCCAGTTGTTTTGATAAAGTTTAGGCCCTCTAGCTCTGACCCCTCACAGCCCACTGTCCCCACCCACTCCCTATTCCACCTCCATCTCCATGCCATCTCAGTGCCAACTGTCGGCCCCTACCACCCATTCTAAGTGTTCTTTATAGCCCCGTCACCAACTCAAGGACGACTCATGCCAATCCACCCATCAATCTTGCCCTTTACAACACTCTCCATGTCAACTCACCTACTATCCAACATAGGCAGATGTCCTGAGTCATGTTGAGATAAAATAACATAGAGTTCTATAAATGTAATTCAGCCTGTACGAAAATAAAAATTTCCATTCATGAAAGCTCATTAAATCTTTTTAATCATTCAATCATCAAGTGGTTTATCTCTTATGAAAACAAACAAACTTCTATTGAGGACCCTACATCAAATGCAGTGAATCCTTTAATTGCCTCTTTCACCTATCAATCATACTCTGAACTTAGAACTCCCTTCTGAGATAACTATAGTTTTTGGAAATCAGCCAAGCTTCATGAAGAGCTCTTCGGAAAGTATAAACAAACTATTAACATAACTGTTAGAAAATATATTTTTACCTCTCATTGATATGGAGCCTTTTTTCTAAGTTTACAGAGCAGGGGATTTAAAAGAAATCAAATCATGACAGTTATTCAAATTCTATCCAACCTTCTGAATGCTTCATGCCTACTCTATAAATTTGTGACTCACACACTGCATGTTCAGGCCCTTGCAACAGCCAAAATGGAGTCTTCTTTAACTTTTAACTGAGTTCAAATGGCCCTGCTGAGTTCAGGTTTCCCTCATGTGTGAGTCATTCCTCACTGCTTTCCTCTCTTGGCAAAATTGGGATATGTTTAAAATGGAGGTGGAACTCACATGGGGTCACCACATGTCCACGAAAATCTAACTCTTAGAATCTGGGGACCTTTTGTGGTGTCACTGGTGCTGGTGCGATGACACAGGCTGGGCCTCAGACTGAATGAGAAGTGGAAGTCCCACCTCCAGCTAATTAACTGCAGGGCTGCTATGATAAGGGGGATACATTCCCCACTGACTTTTCAGGTGGCATATGTAAAACTTCACCATCCGAAAAATCCTGCCAATTTGTGAAACGTTTAAGCAAATTGGTCCTGTCGTTTCTTAGCTGTTTCATTTGTGTCATTTTCCCAGAGTGCTGCACTTAATTGGCTGCAGTAAAGTTACAGTAGAGAATCAGAGGAAGCAATACTGATTGTTTGCAACCTTTAACCTGGCTGACCACCTCTCCACTGTTGTCCAGGTGTGTTGGTCTGCTCCTACTGATTCCATTCTTGTTCATCTATAAATAACCTAAGAGACACTTGCAATGCCTTAATTTCCTGCTCACTTGACCATTATTTCTGGTGGCCCTCAAGGATGCATCCATGGTCCTCCCCTATTTCTCAGCTACAAGTTATCCATTGGTATCATCATCTGAAAATATAGTATCAGTTTCCACCTGCACCATGATAACATTCAGCTCCCACCCCTCCACTGTCTCCATATTGTCAAACTACTTGTTTAATATCCAATACTGGACGAGCAGAAATTTCCTCTAACTAAATATTTGGAAGACGGAAGCATAAGGCTGGATTTTACTGGGGCACAGAGCCTAAAAAATCAGGTCTGGGGGCCGGCCTACGATCCCAAAGGCTGTCCCACAGCAATTTAATTGCTGGGTGCATTGTTAATTGATTTAAAGTAAGATTTTACCACATTAGAAAATCTTGCCATAGAGAGCTGCTGACCAATCAGATGCCCAGAATGTCTGTAGTCCCAACAGTATTATTGGGAGCAGTGGTTACTGCTGGGCCTGTAGACAGCTTTATCATGCTAAAGATCCCAGGAAAGTGTGGGGTTGGGGGTCACACCGAGGCCTACCAACCGGTCTCGGGGAAGAAGATAATGAGCGGAGGGGGGATGCCAGGTTCAAGAGGCCATATAGAGAGGGTTAAAGGGGAAGTTGCCCTTGAGGGCAGGGAGCCTCCGATGGGCCCAAGAGGCCACCAAAGAGGTTTCATCCTTTTTGCCTGATACCAGCTCAAGCAGTCAAAACTTTCTGAATGGCATGGGCCTCTCCTCCCCACAGGTAAAACACAGGTGACTACGGGATTAGGCCCTTTACTGGCCACTTATGGACATTCAGAGGCCCATGGGCAGGTAGCCACCTGATATCACTCCCCACTCTCCCTACCATTCCCCATGAATTTCAGTCAGGTCATGGGCAGGTGGATATCCAGTGGTGCATACTCCCTCTGTCTTCAAACCTGCCAGTGAGGGAGCTGAAAATCCAGCTCCCTTTCTTTGGTCTCTGTCATAAACGCAAATACCTAGCCACCAATTTCATTCATCACTCTCACTGACAATGATTTAAATCTGATCCAGTTTACTCAAAGCGTAGTAATATATTTGACCATCGGCGAGCTTCCAACCACATATACCCACTGTCGATGCCTGGTTCCACCTCTGTACCTGACAACACCCCTGCCTCAGCTGCTTATGCTTATACCCATATCCATGCCTTTGTTATCTCTCGACCCGACTCATCCAATGAGCAACTTGATGGCCTCCCACATTTACCCTCCGTGAACTTGAGGCCATTCAAAATCTCTGCCTGGATCTTAAATCATATCAAGTTCTATTCGCCCATCAGTCCTGTGCTCGCTGCCCTGCTTTGACTCCCAGTGAAGCCTCGACTTTAAAATTGGCATTCTTGTTTGCAATTCCATTCCTAGCCTCACCCTTTCCGGCCCCTGTCATAGAATCATCGAATTTACAGTGCAGAAGGAGGACATTCGGCCTATCGCGTCTGCACCGGTCCTTGGAAAAAGCACTCTACCCAAGCCCACACCCTATCCCGTAACCCAGTAACACCACCCAACCTTCTTGGACACAAAGCACAATTTAACATGGCCAATCCCCCTAAGCCGCACATCTTTGGACGGTGGGAGGAAACCGGAGCACCCGGGGGAAACCCACGCACACACAGGGAGGACGTGCAGACTCCGCACAGACAGTGACCAAAGCCGGGAATCGAACCTGTGACCCTGGAGCTGTGCTAACCACTGTGCTACCGTGCTGTCCGTCCTCCTGAAGCCCTACAACTCCCTGAGAATTTGCGCTCCTATGTTCTGGCCTCTTGAACATCCCTGATTTTAATCATTCCACCACTGTCAGATGTGACTTCAGCTGCGATGATCCTAAACTCAGGAATTTTGTTCCTAAACTTAGTCAGGAACGCGTACGGAATGCTTGCCTTCATTGGACGGGGCATCGAGGATAAAAACTGGCAAGTCATGCTACAGCTGCATATAACCTTGTTAAGGCCGTAATTGGAATATTGCGCACAATTCTGCTCGCCACACTACCAGAAAGATCTGGAAGGTTTGAAGAGGGTGCAGAAGAGGTTGTAGCCACCTGAGTTGGCCAAGTCCCGATGTAAAATGGAGAACAGCAAAGGCTGCAGGGAAATTCAGCCAACACAGGCAGAAACCAGCAGGTGCCAGTCACTGTGTATTAAACTCTGCAATAGCCCAGACAACATCGATACAAGCAGCCATCTGCATAATAATGTAGCAGCCATCTACATACTAATAAGCAATCCCCAGGAACAATCGCAATATTAGGGAGAAACAAAGCTAACCCAGACTCCCCGGCGCCAGCAGGAGCCAACACAAAAGAGATTAATGGGCACCTCAAGACCGCCCATCGATCAGGGAACCACTCCAGTATTGGAGAAATCAAACCAAGCGATTGGAACGAATTCCAATCACCTGGAACCAGGTATGGGGTCCACCCCGAAAGGTGGGAAGCCCCTGGGGATGATAAAGTTAAGCCCCCAAGTTCAAATCGTTCTTCTTGACAGAGTCACTCAGCAACGCGAACCAACCCTTGAGAGTGAACTGTCCAAGCTGCCGCATCACTGAAGTAAGTCTCAAGTCGACGCTCGCTACGAGATAGGCGCTCCTAGCTACCAGTCCATACCGGCTTTGAATCCCGCAGTTTCAGAATCCGAACGAAAGGCCATTTGTTCCCCTGACCTGGTGGGCCAGTCCGAAGCTAAGTATAGGCCTGTTAGTTGTAGAAGTAGCTTAGAAGTAGAATTTATGCATGAATAGCGATTTACTGTGTATAATAAATGTGCTTTGATTTGAATCTTACTAACTAGTGTGTTGAGTTATTGATCATTACTTGAACTTGAACCTCGTGGCGGTATCATAAAGATACCTGGTGACTCAAGAGCAAAGGTTGTAAAACAGAACCAATTGAACCAACCAAAAGTTAGCAACAAGGTTTACCAGGATGTTGCCTAGTCTGGAAGTTGTTAGCTATGTGGATAGGCTGAATAGATTCGGACAGTTTTCATTAGGAAGACGGAGGTTGAGGGGTGACCTAAGAGGTCTACAAGATTATGAGGGGCATGGATAGAGTGGATGGGCAGGCACTCTTTCCCAGAGTGGAGGGGTCAGTCACCAGGGGGCATAGGCTTAAGGTCCGTGGGGCAAAGTTTAGAGGCAAGGCAGATTTTTTACGCAGAGGGTGGTGAATGCCTGGAACGTGTTGCCAGGGGAGGGTGTGGAAGGAGATACATTAACGGTGTTCAAAAGGCATCTCGACAAACACATGGATAGGATGGATATAGAGGGATACGGCACAAGGAAGTGCTGAGGGTTTTGGCAAAGTTTGGTATCAAGACCGGTACAGGCTTGGAGTGCCGAAGGGCCTGTTCCTGTGCTGTATTGTTCTTTGTTCTTTGTTCCCCTGCCTCTTTAAGTCCCTTCCCTCTTTCAAGATGTGCATTAAAATCTCCATCTTTGATCAAGCTTTTGGTAATGTATCCTAATATCTTCTCATGTGGCTTGATGTCAGATTTTGCTTGATAACCCTCCTGTTAAATGTCTTCGGACATTTTGCTACATTAAATGCACTGTATAAATAAATTGTGTTGCTGTTGAAAACAGCATCACAAAAGAGGAAGCTACAGTTGCCTCATTTATCTGAAAGACATTTACAATCGGATATTTGCAAATATCAGACAATAAAAGACTAGTTTGTCTCCTAATCTTGTATTGCCTAATGCCTCGTGATTAAGGCGCTCCTTACAGGCACCTTGTAATCTCCTAGGCAAGTGCAAAAGTGAACTAAAAGTTAATTAGAGGAAAAAACCTGGAAAATTCTCCGATCCTCCAAATCGATTGAAATCTAATTTGGGAGTCCACATTGACCATGACTTATACTATTTGATGCTTACTTCTTGTATGCCATTATCTCAGCTCCGGGCAGAATCAAGAGAAAATGGTTGCGCAGTAGCTAACATTCTGATATAAACCGAGTCCAGTTGTAGTACTAGAACTGGCACAGAAGATCTCTTAAAACTGATTGAACGGCATGCTGACACAACTTGAATATACAGCTTTAATTTAACGTAATAATGACATAAAATCCAAGTGTAAACCATCAGTCTGAATCTATATTTATTCCTGTGTTACAGTTATACCTTCAGACTAATAAGCGATTATTATTATTAACGTTCTTTGTAATGTAGATCAACATTGCTATATAAACACTGTAAAATGCAGCAAGATGTAATGAATTAGAGGTATTATTATGTTTACTTTGCCTTCTTAGCAACACCACATTGTGTATAAAACCCAGTAGCCATTGCACTATGTCTAAGGCTTTTACATTTTCCCATTTTAATAAAACAAATTGACCTTAGAAATGGCGGGAATCTGTTCCATGAAAGCAAGAAATACAAATGACCAGCTGGAAGCTTCATGTGGGACATCAAATTAACATGAAATAAATAAAGAGATAACATTCATTTTTGACAGAATTTGAAATTATTTCATAAAGGATTTACTTCAGTAAAATTTGTTGGGTGGAATTTTTTTTGGTTGATATTTTGAGCAGTAAACGGAAAAATTATTGAGAGCATGGGTGGCACAGTGGTTAGCACTGCTGCCTCGCAGCACCATGGACCCAGGTTCGATTCTGGTCTTGGGTGACTGTGTGGAGTTTGCACTTTCTCCTTGTGTCTGTGTAGGTTCCTCCGGGTGCTCCGGTTTCCTCCCACAATCCAAAGATGCGCAGGTTAGGTGAATTGGCCACGCTAAATTATCGCTTGGTGTCCAGAGATATGCAGGTTAGGTGGCGCTAAGGGGATAGGGTAATGGGCTGAATGGCCGCCTTCTATACCATAGGAATTCTATGATTCCATGACGTGACTGAAACATAACATTAACGGGCAATTGTATCATTATCAATAATTATAATGATTAGATGATTATAAAATATTCATTGTGGGTTCAGGCCCCATTTAAGCACAAATCCAGGCTGACATTTCAGTGCAGAACTGAAGGAATGCCACATTGTCAGAGATAACGTGGTTAAGATGAAACATAAAACTGAAGTCCCACTTTCATGGTGAAGAGGACATTAACAGATTTTCTAATTATGAAGAGGAAATTTTGGACACCTAGGATGTGAGAAGTAAAGCATAAATCTCAGTGAGGTTGTACCTTCTCTGGGACTCTGCTGGTCTTCAACTGTTCTCAGGACTTTCAGACTTATCTGTCAGGGTTGCTGCCTCAGGATTGCAGGATTGTTACAACACAAAAGGAGGCCATTCAGCCCATCGTGCTTACACAAGATCTCCAAATTAGCAGTTCACTTAGTGCCATTCTCGCACCATTGATCCTTAACCCTATATATTTTTCCTTTTCAGATCGCAGTCTAATTCCTTATTGAATGCCTCAATTGAACCTGCTCTCAGGTAATGCATTCCAGACCTGAATCACTTTTGCTCATGTCACTTTTGCTTCTTTTGTTAATTACTTTAAATCTGTGCCCTCTCTGTCACGATTCTTTCATGAGTGGGAACATTCCAGTTCCCTCATGATTTTAAATACTTCTATCCAATCTCCTCTCAGTCTTGTTCTCCAAGGAAAACAGTCCACATTTCTCCAATCTGTCTTCATAACTGAAGTTTCTCATCTCTGCAAGTAATCTTGTGAATATTTTCTGCACTCTCTCCAATGCCATCACATCCTTCCTGAAGTGTGGGGCCCAGAACGGTACACATTACTCCACCGGAGGCCAAGCTAGCATTCTGCACATGTTCAAACCTCCTGCTCTTGTTCTCCATACCCCTATTAATACAAACCAGGATATTGCATGTTTTATTGATCGCTCCTGCCACAGCCAGGATGCCAGAGTGGCGGTGCCAGGGTGCCGGGTGCCAGGTTGGCACTGCCAGGGGCTGGGTCCTTGACAATTGGGGGGAGGGTGGTGAGAGGAGGTTCCAAGGGCCTACAGAAGGGCAGGTTCCAAAAAGCAGGGAGGAGCTGAAAGCGGGGGAGGGAATTTAGAAATCGTGGATGCCATACAAAATGGCACCCCAAAGTGTTAGGAGACAAGCTCGCCAGGTGGAAGTCAATAAAAGTGTCGGCTCAGTAGGGGGAATCTCCCCAAGGCCCAAAATATGGGCAAAGTGCCAATGAATAACAGGCGAATCTCGGCACTGCCGCCGTCGAGAAGCACCCCACCAAACATGCCCAAAAGCAGACTTTAACTTTTGTCTGCTGAATCGCGCCCATTGCTCTCCTTGTTTTTCCTACCAAAATGAATCACTTCACACTTATCCGCATTGTACTACAACTGCCAGCTGTCCACACATTCCACCAACTTGTCAATGTCTTTTCAAGTTCTACAGTGTACACCTCACGATTCATTATGCTTCCAAGGACCCCTTCATGACCTTTACAAGGAAAACTTTGCTGATGAGCTGGAGCCAGAGAAAGGCACTTCTAATGCAGGGAATTCCTGCTCCTTTGGCTCAGCAGAATCCCGTCATAACTCTCTGCTTAGCACAGTCAGGCTATGTGAGTGCCATCAGTGGGATCCATGACTTTAAAGTGTTAGGGGCCCTGAAGAAAAAGAACATTACTTTTAATTGTTTTTACTGATATTGTAGGGGCTGAAAGGGACATTTTGCAATCCTGCCAATGGGACAAGTAATCAATGGAGAACCATTTGTCTTGACGTCTGTCTGTTAACCCACCCTGAAAGTCATGTGACCTCTCACTGACCTTATCAATTCAATGGACAATTCTTGAGATACCAGTGGATCAAATCACTACATTTATCCCAGAATTCCATCCTGAGGAATTGCCTCCACACATTCTTTCTCTTTTTGTAATGTTCTTTTTTCCCTTCTTTATTCTTTCATGGGGTGTGAGTGCTGCTGGCAAGGCCATTATTTATTGCTCATCTCTAATTGCTAATGCTTAGAATTCAATGTGTTGTTCCCCCAATTCAATTCTCCTCCTTCCTGCTGGAGACAGTGATTGGCTCCATTATATTCTCCTATCGACACTGAATACCCTCGAGTACTGTAGATGTGGTCATTCTTCTGTGGCCAGTTGACCATAGGTGATCCTAATTTTACCTTCATCTGACATGCACAACTACAGCAGGGATCACAAGTTATTGATCTGCGCTGACTAACATTTTATATCATCCTTTTTCAAGGCCAGTTGTAAAACACTCAGTAACCACCAACTAAAATCACTTAACTCAGCATGTATCATGAATAACATCTGTTGTTCTGATCTGTCTGACTCAGGGTCACATTTACCCCCTGTGGTAGTCACTACTAGTGGTATATTATATGTATTACAGCACTGCCCGCATATTAGAGGTACAATGGTAAATCCCTGCCTGCTGGCTCCGCCCAGCAGGCGGCGTATAAATGTGTGTGCTCTTCTGTGCTGCAGCCATTCTGGTTCCAGCTACAGGATGCACAACATCTTGTTCAATAAAGCCTCGATTGTTCCACCATTCTCGTCTTGTGGTAATTGACGGTGCATCAATTTATTGAACAATATTTTTAAACGTTGGATCGCCGCATCAAGCCTGGTCACCTGCAGCTGAGCCCTCAACCAGCCAACGCCATGTCCACCTTCGACCACTGGCTAGCCTGCTTCGAAGGCTACATCAGAGCAGCCGCTGAAGAACCCTCGAACTCGCAGAAGCTCCAAGTCCTCTATTCACGGGTGAGCCTTGACATTTTTCCCCTCATCTGGGGTGCGCCCACCTACCCGAAGCGATGGAGCTCCTGAAGGGACATTACGTTCGACCGGTGAACCAAGTGTACGCCAGGCACCTCCTAGCCACGAGACAGCAACTCCCTGGGGAGACTCTGGACGATTTATTGCGTGCCCTGCAGATCCTAGGTAGGAATTGTGACTGCCACGCAGTTTCAGCAGCCCAGCACACCGAACGTTTAATTAGAGACGCTTATGTCACGGGCATGAAGTCTGCGTACGTCCGCCAGCGGCTACTGGAAGGGGGTACGCTCGATCTTGGGGGGACTAGGCAGCTCGCTAATTCGTTAGAAGTGGCCTCCGGTAATGTTCAGTCCTACACCCCCCGACCGCGCAGCACCCTCGTGGGCACCGTGGGCCCCACCAGCTGCCGACACCAGCTCACCGCAAGCCTGCGCCGCGCGGCAGCCAGCCAACTCTGGGGGGCCCAAGTGTTATTTGTGCGGGCAAAACAAACACCCTGGCAGTGCTGCCCGGCGCGGTGCACGACCTGCAATGGGTGTGGGAAGAAAGGACACTTAGTTTCTGTTTCCAGGTCTGGCGTTTCTACACCCCCCACGTGCGACCCAGGGGCGCCGCCATTTTCCCCTTCGCAAGCCACGTGTGGCCCGCGGGCACCGCCATCTTCCTCACCGCAAGCCATGTGCAGCCCATGGGCGCCGCCATCTTCGGCGCCATTTTGGACTGCGTCTCAGGACCCCTTCTCGTTTGGCTGTTCATTGCCCACCGCTACCCCCGCCACCGCTGACCAGCCCAGGACCTCCCAGCATCTTCCGCAGCTCGCCTCTATCACCCTGGATCAGTCCCGGCCCTGCAATCTCGCGACCGCGACGACAACGGTGAAGATCAATGGGCACGAGACGACCTACCTCTTTGACTCCGGGAGCACAGAGAGCTTCATCCACCCCACTACGGTAAGGACTGCTCCCTCCCGGTACACCCCATCACCCAGAAAATCTCCCTGGCCTCCGGATCCCATTCCGTTGAAATCCGGGGGTACTGTATCGCGACCCTCACCGTCCAAGGCGTAGAGTTCAGCAACTTCCGGCTCTACGTCCTCCCCCACCTCTGTGCTGCCCTGTTACTCAGCCTGGATTTTCAGTGCCATCTCCAAAGCCTGACTTTAAAATTCGGCGGACCCCTACCCCCCTCACCGTCTGCGGCCTCACGACTCTTATGGTTGATCCACCTTCCCTGCTTGTGAACCTCACCCCAGACTGCAAACCCGTCGCCACTAGGAGCAGACGGTACAGTGCCCAGGACAGGACCTTCATCAGGTCAGAGGTCCAACGGCTTCTGCGGGAGGGGGTCATTTTGGCCAGCAACAGTCCCTGGAGAGCTCAAGTAGTGGTAGTGAAGACTGGGGAGAAGCACAGGATGGTCATTGACTACAGTCAGACCATCAATCGGTACACGCAGCTCGACGCGTACCCCCTCCCATGCACATCTGACATGGTCAATCAGATTGCGCAGTATCGAATCTTTTCCAGTGGACCTGAAGTCCGCCTACCACCAGCTCCCCATCATCCCGGAGGACCGTCAATACACTGCGTTCGAAGCAGATGGCCGCCTCTATCACTTCCTTAGGGTTCCTTTCGGAGTCACTAATGGGGTCTCGGTCTTCCAGCGAGAGATGGACCGAATGGTTGACCGGTACGGACTGAGGGCCACCTTCCCGTACCTAGATAATGTCACCATCTGCGGCCATGATCAGCAGGACCACGACGCAAACCTCCAAAAATTCCTCCATACCGCCAAACTCCTTAATCTCGCATACAATAAGGAGAAATGCGTGTTCCGCACCAACTGCTTAGCTATCCTTGGCTATGTAGTGGAAAATGGAGTCCGAGGGCCCGACCCCGACCGCATGCGCCCCCTCCTGGAACTCCCTCTCCCCCACTGCCCCATGGCCCTGAAACGATGCCTGGGGCTTTTCTCCCATTACGCCCAGTGGGTCCCTAATTATGCGGACAAGGCCCGCCCACTCATTCAGTCCACAGTCTTTCCCTGACGGCTGAGGCCCGCCAGGCCTTCAACCACATCAAGGCGGACATCGCCAAGGCCACGATGCATGCAGTCGACGAGTCCCTCCTCTTTCAGGTGGAGAGCGATGCATCGGACATAGCTATGGCCGCCACCCTCAACCAGGCGGGCAGGCCCGTGGCCTTCTCCCGCATCCTCCATGCCTCTGAAATTCGGCACTCCTCTGTCTAAAAGGAGGCCCAATCCATTGTGGAAGCTGTGCGACATTGGAGGCATTACCTGGCTGACAGGAGAGGCACTCTCCTCACTGACCAACGGTCGGTTGCCTTTATGTTTAATAATACACAGCGGGGCAAGATCAAAAATGACAAGATCTTGAGCTGGAGGATCAAGCTCTCCACCTATAATTACGAGATCTTGTATCACCCGGGCAAGCTCAACGAGCCCCCTGATGCCCTATCCCGCGGTACATGTGCCAGCGCACAAGTGGACCGACTCCGGGCTCTCCACTATGACCACTGCCACCCGGGGGTCACCCGGTTCTTCCATTTTATCAAGGCCCGCAACCTGCCCTACTCCATTGAGGAGGTCAGGGCCGTCACCAGAGACTGCCAAGTCTGCACAGAGTGCAAGCCGCACTTCTACCGGCCAGATAGAGCGCACCTGGTGAAGGCCTCCCGCCCCTTTGAATGCCTCGGCGTGGACTTCAAAGGCCCCTCCCCTCCAATGACCGCAACACATATTTCCTGAATGTGATTGATGAGTACTCCCGGTTCCCTGTGCCCCGACATGACTTCTGCCACAGTAATCAAAGCCCTGCACAGCATCTTCACTCTGTTCGGTTTCCCCACCTAAATCCACAGTGATCGGAGATCCTTTTTCATGAGCGATGAGCTGCGTCAGTTCCTGCTCAGCAAGGGCATCGCCTCTAGCAGGACAACCGGGAAACGGGCAGGTGGAGAGGGAGAACGGGATGGTCTGGAAGGCCGTCCTGCTGGCCCTGCGGTCTAAAAATCTCCCGGTCTCCCGCTGGCAGGAGGTCCTCCCCAACGCGCTCCACTCCAACCGTTCGCACCTCTGCACCGCGACTAACGAGACCCCTCATGAACATGTGTTTGCCTTCCCCAGGAAGTCCACCTCCGGGGTCTCGCTCCCAACATGGCTGACAGTTCCTGGCCTCGTCCTCCTCCGGAAGCATGTGCGGACCCATAAGTCCGAAAGTCCACCTCTTACACACAAACCCGCAGTAAGCCTATGTGGCACACCCCGATGGGCGGCAAGACACAGTCTCACTCCGGGACCTGGCACCCGCGGGATCCCCACCCATGACCCACGACCTGACACTGCCCCCCCCCCCCGGTTGCCTCATTCACCTCTGTGCCACTCACCCTCCCTCCAGTGAACCTCACCCCAGCCCCCACCCCAGCAGGATCCGTCTTCCCACTGGTTCCACTCAGGGGTGATGAAGACGAGGACAACTCGCTCCCGGAGTCGCAGGTGACCAAGTCGGCGCCCACATCACCACCAGGACTGAGGCAATCGCAGAGGAGGGTCACGGCCCCTGACAGACTTAACTTGTAATGTTTTCCACCACCCCCGCCGGACTCCTTTTTAACAGGGGGTGAATGTGGTAGTCACCACTAGTGGTATATTATATGTATTACGGCACTGCCTGTATGTTAGAGGTACAATGGTAAATCCCTGCCTGCTGGCTCCGCCCAGCAGGCGGCGTATAAAAATGTGTGCTCTTCTGTGCTGCAGCCATTCTGGTTCCAGCTACAGGAGGCACAACATCTTGTTCGATAAAGCCTCGATTGTTTCACCATTCCCGTCTTGTGGTAATTGACGGTGCATCACCCCCATTGAATCAATGTGAGGGTAAATGTTACCTTAACTCATCTGGTTGGAAATTGATGGGATTATGTGGAACACTGGCTTCACACACTGCTCAATATTACTCTCCCAAGTGATTTCAATGGAGAGTAAAATTGGGCACACTGTAAAACCAACAGGGTACCCAATTCACCCATTCTCTGCCAGATCTCCTAGATTACAATTTCCCCCATAATATATTTATTATAAATTAATTTCACTTTTCCTCCAGATATTTTTGGGCATGTGCAGATGCAGTGCCAGTGTTATTTTGCAAGTTCCACTGGGTGCTGTAGTGTAACTGCTGCATCTGGATTTGATGCAACTGATTTGCAACAAGCAATTTAAGTTGATCTTCAGTTTCCATTAAATTAGACAGTAATGCTATTTCCCTGACATGCTGCTGCTTAATTGTACATTATGATGTTTTTCCTCCGTTTTCCACATGAAAGCAACCTAGATGGTAAAATTAAAAACTGGAGAATACTTCAAAGCAAGTCTGTTTGAAGAAAAAATACCTCATTCCAACTTAACTGAATCAAGAGGAAATAACTTAGAACAGCAACATTGCCAGTGCCCTTAATGGGGACAAGGCAATCTGTACATGTCAACCTGCTCATCCTGAATAGCAATTGAAATTGTAAGGACTAACCAATATTTAAGCTTGATGCCTGCTTCCAATCAAGCAGCAGTTTATTAGAATGAGACTATGTTTAGTCCTTTTATCATCAGTCTGGGTACCATTTGATGTTACTTTCATGTGTGTCCATGGCTTATAATACCATGCCATTTCAACATTTGCTTCACAGACAGTCATTCTGAGTGGGCATTCTATTAATTTTAAAATTAATTCTAAGGCACTCAAGTAACTCAAAACGGTAGAGCTTTTCATCCTCTCCTAATAATGTCATCGGACTTTCGATCCAAAACTAATTGAAGTGATAAGAATCGTCGATGCTATCAAAACTCTATTAAAGCAAGAATGGCCAGCATGCCCACAACAATGCAGAGGCTTATTACATGTATCTTATCATTTTCATTTCTAACACACTTCAACGTTTATGTTCATCCATTTTTGTACTTGTCTTCGGACCTTCCTGCAATTCAATACAGGAAATAAATTGCTTTCCCCTTGACCTTCAATGGCATCACCATTGCCAAGTCCTTCACGTTCTGAGTCTTTCAGAGGTTTGCTTGGTTCCCCGTTTAAATATTATGGCTAGAGGCGCAAGATGATCTTGTGGTGTAATGGGCCGTGCTGCAGTTATCCGAGTCAGAAGCTGTAGTTTCAAGCCCCATTGCAGGGTTTGGAGGCCAAGAGCAGCCAGATTGGTTGATTATCAACTTGTAAACCTGTGAAAGACTTGTGCCACAGGAAGAAGCTCTGATGGCTGGAAGAGAGCTATCTGGACTAATCCCACCAAGCAATACTTAATAAGTGTCCCTGTAAGACAGGGCTCCTCAAGGTCATATCCACGTGGTTTTTTAAAATGCCTTCAGGGGTTTCTGCCTTCACCATCCTTTCAAGCAGTGATTTCAGGACCCCCACAAGCCTTTGGGTGGAAAGGTTGGGCGGGATTCTCCCATTCGGCAGCAGAGTGTCCACGCCATCGGAAACGCAATTGCGTTTCACAACAGCGTGAATGGGCCGCTGGGCCTACCAATTCTGGCCCCTACAGGGGGCCAGCATGACGCTGGAGCGGTTCACGCTGCTCCAGCCTCCCAACCCGGCGGGAACTGTGCACCGCGGGATCCGCATATGCGCAGAGGCACCGGCGTCAATGAGGATATGCGCAATGGTGTCGGCGCCAACCCGCGCATGCGCAGTGGCCTCCCTCAACGTGCCGGCTCCGACGCAACATGGCGTGGGAGTTCAGGGGCCGGGGTGTAAGAAAATAGGCCCGGGGAGCGACACGCTAACCCGCCGATCGGTGGGCCCCGATCGCGGGCCAGACCCCATCGGAGCCCCCCCCCCTCGGGCCGGAGCCCCTCTGCCCCCCCACAGGCTGCCCCCTGACCCTGCGCGCAGAGTTCCCGCCGGCTGCAACCAGGTGTGGATGGCGCTGGTGGGACTCTGCCTTTTTAGAGAGGCCGCTCGGCCCATCCGGGCCGGAGAATCGGCAGCCAGGCCGCGTAGAGCGGCCCGCGACCGTCCCCGCGCCAAACGCGCCTGCGCCAAGGGCGCCGATTCTCCGCTGAACTGAGAATCGCGTGGCGGCGTGGCGGCGGCATGGCGCGGTTGCAGGGATTCTCCAGCCCGGCGCGGGGCTGGGAGAATCCCGCCCAAAGTTATTCTTCAGCTGCCCTCAACTTTCACCAATTATTTTAAATCTTTGCCCATTGATTTTAATCTCGGGTCCTTCCAATCCATTCTATCTCGGCCACTCACCATTTCATATATCAGAAGTAAATTTCTCCTTTGCCTCCTCTGTTTCAAAGAAAACAAACTCAACCAACCCAACCTTACACCATCGCTAAAATTCTCAATTCCTGGCATCATTCATTTGGATCCTTTTGTGATCACATCCTTCCTGTAATACAGTGACCAGCACTCTAGCAGAACACTTGTTCAACCAGTTTTTTGTACCGTTCTAGAATAATCTCCCTGCTCTTATACTGTAGGCTTCGACTAATAAAGGAAAGCATCTAATCTGCCTTTTTGACCACCTGATCTACCCGTCCTGCTATCTCAGGGAACAGTAGACTTACACTCCAGGATCTCCCTGTTCCTCTATACTTCTCACTATCATACTACTGATTGTGCATTCCTTTGCCTTGTTACCCTCCTCAAATGCATTACCTCATCGGTTCTCCAGAACCATCGCAAGGGATTTAGGGTTAGACAACAAAGAATGGCCTTGTCGGCAGTGGTCACATCCCGCAAGCCATTAAAAAGAACCCCAGCAAAATAGTGCAATGTATTATACATTGTGCAAATGCTGGTGTCAGTCTCGAACAGTATGTCCTCTGACTTAACATGAAGGACACCATATAAGTTAAAGATCATAATTAAATAACATAGCTTACAGAGCATCTCAAATATGATTAACACTACTTGATTCCTTTGCGTGTTTCTCATTTCTAATGCTGAAGTATGTTATTTAAATTCACCACTAAGGTTTTGAAAAATGATTGACCACTTTCATGTGCATATTAATCTTGCAAATGGTAATAAACTGTATGAAAAGGAAAACATAGAAGACTGCACCAAATTATCATTTTACTGCAGGCTGCAATATTTTCATGTTGAAAGCCAAATGTTTGGCACAATTCGCATGAGTTATTGCAGACCCTTCAGGTGCATTGGATTTTGCATCCATGTACCTGAACCAACTGAATTAAAAGCAAGATATGTTGTGCAATAAACAGCAGCACTAGTCAATAGTTACAAGCTTGAGCTGAGTGCAAACATGGACAGAGGTTTAACATTTGGCCCAGTAATATTGTAGCACATGCATCCTGACTGGTTGTTCAGTACGGAGTATCTTTGCATCCCTGGGAGTACATTTAAAAAATAATAGTCACAAAAACTTTCATTTAACTTTAATCTCTCTGTGTGTTCACAGTACCTCTTGTCAATCTAAAAATCACCCAAATACGTTTGCCTAATTTTCTATTTTGGTATTATAATTTGAAGTCAGTGGTAAAGTGCAAAAAACATTAAAAGACTGAGAAAATTGCATGTATCTTAGTTTTCTGCGTTATGAAGATATTACAAATGTACCATTAGCTACATTTCAGTATTCAAACAATTGGATTGCTAAATTTAAGATGACAAACAATTATTTGCAGTGAAACTGTCAATGAAAATATTGCTTTGCTAATTTGTTAACTCTATGAGGAGATGAGTGCAATTTAATGTCTTGCTTGGAGAAGACAAAAAAAAAAATTTGAAGCTGTTCATTACATGCTGGAATATATTTTTAAAATCCAAAAGTATCTATCCAGTGAAAATGGCATGTGTAAATCTTTATGCCAAATAAACAAATGCTTGCATATATGTGCCTTGTATCCATCATGCTCCAAATACCACACAAAATACCACAGGTGAGATTCTCACTTCCCCAACGGACGCTGATTTTGTAATCAGCGATCGGGCAGAGAATTCCTTTTGACACCAAAATCGGGGGCGCCGTCTGTTTATCAAAGGTTTTGTATTCTCCATCCCCTCCGAAACGGCGCAATCGCGGCGCACGGCATGGGACGGCCTGAGCGCGTCACCTAAAGGCCTTCCCCCGATGCTCCGCCCCTGATGGGCCAAATTCGCGATGGCGCTGTTCACTTCTGGTGCGAAATTCTCCCGAAACGGCGCGATGTCCGCCGACTGACGCCCAAAACGGCGCCAATCAGACGTGCATCGCGCCACCCCAAAGGTGCGGAATGCTCCGCATCTTTGGGGGCCGAGCCCCAACATTGAGGGGCTAGGCCGACGCTGGAGGAATTTCCGCCCCGCCAGCTGGCAGAAACAGCCTTTGTTGCCCCGCCAGCTAGCGCGGAAATGACATCCCCAGGCGGCACATGCGCGGGAGCGTCAGCGGCCGCTGACAGTTTCCCACGCATGCGCAGTGGAGGGAGTCTCTTCCGCCTCCGCCATGGTGGAGACCGTGGCGGAGGCGAAAGGGAAAGAGTGTCCCCACGGCACAGGCCCGCCCGCGGATCGGTGGGCCCCGATCGCGGACCAGGCCACCGTGGGGGCACCCCCCGGGGCCAGATCGCCCCGCGCTCCCCCGCCCAGGACCCCGGAGCCCACCCACGCCGCCTTGTCCCGCCGTTTAAAAGGTGGTTTAATCCACGCCGGCAGGACAGGCAATTTATCGGCGGGACTTTGGCCCATCCGGGCCGGAGAATCGAGCGGGGGGGCCCGCCAACCGGCGCGGCCCGATTCCCGCCCCCGCCGAATATCCGGTGCCGGAGACTTCAGCAACCGGCGGAGGCGGGATTCACGGCAGCCCCCGGCGATTCTCCAACCCGGCGGGGGGTCGGAGAATGACGCCCCTGGCCTCAGCCGTGTGGGAACCTGGCGTGGCAGCTGTGGACTGTGTCTAGCACCACCACAATCAGGCGGGGGCCGTGCTGCTGGCCAGGGGGGCTTCTGCAAGGGTTGGCGGGACAGGTGGGGGATGACGAGGGGGTGATGAGGGGGTGGCAGGGGCGCACTATCTAACATGTTGGGTCCACGCACAGCCGGCGCCATGTTTTACAGTGCAACCACTGCATGGCCATGGACCCGGCCATTCTCCGGCCGTTTATTTTGTGGAGACCGGGAGTTTTACGTGGCGTGGCTGCTGGCCCCTCACCGTTCGCAGCATAGGTGAGGGGCGGCGCTGTTTTTTTTTCAGAGGAAATGCCACAGATCCTCCACACTTAGCCTCAGAATCGAAGAATCTGGCCCCACACATTGAATAAATTGGAACGATTGGATAAACAACACCTCCTCCATGATAGACCTCAATACCAGGGCCGCGCTAGGCTGCATACTTAGCCCCCTACTATACTCCTTATATATGACTGTGTGGCAAAATTTGGCTCCAGCTCATCTGCAAGTTTGCTGATGATACTGCCAGTCTGGAAACCTGGCACTGCCAATTTGGCACCCTGGCAGTGCCAACTTGGCATCCTGTCATTCCACCCAGGTGCCACCTTGGCAGTTCTAGCATGGCCACATGGCACTGCCAGCTTGGCAAGGGTACTGCCAGTGTGCCAGGCTGGCAATGCCCAGGTGCCATTTTGCTCACACCAGGCATCGTGCCCGGGGGGGTGCCCTGCCCACATGAGGTGGGGGGGGTTAGAGCAGCAACCTGAATTAGATCATGCATAACTTGGGCCCATCAAGTTACAACACAGGGATGGCCGTACAAAAATCTCGAAGGGCGCACCCATTTAAACCCGTTACCCATGCACTACAAAAAAATAATTACCGGTACATTGCCTGGGAAGGGCATCATCCTTCAAACCTGCAGAGATTTTCTGTTTTCATTTGCAATTACCTGTATGTGTTAATTGTGACCAATTCTCCACATGAAGTATTTCAGAATGTTTTAAAAAGAATCAGCCTGGTTAACAACTAAAAATGATAAATGTGATCAAGGTCAAAAGGGATACATTTCCGTAAGAGACCTTTTATTTGCATGCAATTTGCCTAATTGGAAATGTTGCACTATTGTTTCCTTACATTTCATGTGATTTTGTCACTATAGCAACCTACCCTGGCTCCAGCTGTAATTCTGAGAGTATTGTTTGTGGAGGTGGGTCATCAACCATTGCATAATTACTTTTAAGATTGCTTCAATAAGTTACTCCTGACATTTGGATTTGGATTTATTGCCATGTGTACTGAGGTATAGTGAAAAGTATTGGGCAGGATTCTCCGACCCCCCCGTTGGGTCGGAGAATCGCAGGGGGTCGGCGTGAATCCCTCCCCCGCCGTCCTCCAAATTCTCCCGCCCTCCAAAAATCGGCCCGGCATGGGTCGCGCCACCCGCCTCGGAGAATGGCGAGGACCGGTGCGACTCAATGGGCCCCGGGGCTCCACGAATTCTCAGGCTCTCTATGGGCCGAAGTCCCGCCCGTTCTTTGCCAGTCCTGCCGGCGTAAATTAGAGTAGGTCCCTTACCGGCGGGATCTGGCAGTGCGGGCGGCCTCTGGGGTTCTTGGGGGACGCGTGGGAATCTGGCCCCGGGAGGTGCCCCCACGGTGGCCTGGCCCGCGATCGGGGCCCACCGATCCGCGGGCGGGCCTGTGCCGTGGGGGCACTCTATCCTTCCGCACCGGAGGCCGTGGTCCTCCACCATTCCCGGTGGGGAAGCGAAGCCCTCTGAGAATGCACGGTCATGACGCCAGCACACACTGGTGCTCCCGCGCATGCGCCGACTCGAGGCCCTTTGGTGCCGGTTGGCGTGGTGCCAAGCCCCTTTCCTGCCGGCCGGCGGGGCGGAAACCACTTCGGAGTTGGCCTAGCCCCTGAAGCTGCAAAGGATTCTGCACTTTTGGAGCGGCCTGATGTCGGAGTGGTTCACGCCACTCCGTCCCGCCGGGACCCCTCCGCCCTGCCGAGTAGGGGAGAATCCTGCCCCTTGTTCTGCTAACAAACCAGACAGATCGTTCTATATATGAAAAACGTAGGACATGCGATAAATAATCAATGTAAATACATAGACATCGGGTGAAGCATACGGACTGTAGCACCACTCGGTAGAGATGTGTGAAGTGATCAGTTCAGTCATAAGAGGGTCATTCAGCGGGGAAGAAGCTGTTTTTGAATCTGTTAGTGCGTGTTTTCAGACTTGTGTATCTCCTGCCCGATGTAGGAGAGAATAACCCGGGTGGGAGGGGGTCTTTAACTATGCTGCCGCTTTCCCTAGGCAACGTGAGGTGTAGACAGAGTCAATGAACGGGAGGTGGTTTTGCGTGATGGACTGGGTTTCCGGTTGGGGAACGCATGTACTACCTTCTTTATTTCTAAAATTTCTTTAACTTTAGTTTCCAAATTAGTACCACACTTAGCACCACAGTCAGCTTTTTGTAGCTTAGATCCATTCCCTTCGGATAGGCAGGAACACGTACTCTGAGCAACACTCTCAATTCATTTAATTGTTGAGGGGGAGCTTGGCACAAAAGGATTGATTTTCATCTAAGTCTAAATTGATTCAAATTTGTTCAGAACTGGTGCTAATCCTGCCTGAAAGGCCAAGTGCAAATCGTACTCGATTCTACTGTAAGCTTATCTGAATAATTATTCACTACTCCAGGTGCAAACTCAGAAAGTTTCAGGCAATTCAAAAGTGGAGCGAGTGGAAAAACACATGTAAATTAAATTTAAAAATTATGGAAACATTTCAAGCGGAGTGTCACGACATGGCGCGATAAAAAGTCTGAAAACCTTTGGAGAGGCTCAAAAGGGATCACAACCAATTAGTAACATTTGCCGAGGTTGAAGTGGCAAGGGATTAAACAGCTCTGGAAAGAAAAATTAAACAAGAGGGAACCCTATATGTAGGCAAGAGTCCACAGGCAAATAATGGAGCAATTCAATAAGCCCCGTTGATAGTTGCTGATCTGAAGATGAGAATCCGTGAGAAGCTTTTGACGTCAGGAGGGGAGATTTGTCCTCCAAGATATGGTGCCCTTGCCATATGTAATGTGAATGTGCAGCAAGCTTGCGTGCTTTGCAGCTGACTATTGCTGCCCTTGCATATAGCAGCCGTATACACCAAGGTCGTTCAAGGATCTCCTTGAAGCAGAGGCATTGCTCTGCCCATGCCCGGAGAAAGTAGATCCCATGTCATTTCCAGGTATGTACGCAAGGCCCTGCAAAATGGTTAATGACATCTTGGCGGATGTGGCTAATGACCTTGACATATCCACTTTCACGCAATGCCAGGTCAAGCAGGACCTGCAGTGATTGGGTTATTTCTGAAGAAGCATCCAGCTTGATAGTTAGCCAAGCCTTCACATCTTGTAGTGCTGCCACTGGTATTCGGGTGTTGCAGCTTTGCCAGGGAGAAGAGTGTCAACTAGCACGTTGTTTGTCCAAATAAAATAATTTCCCTCACAGCCTTTAGACAGGCCGTTGCTGCTTGTGCTGCTTGCTGAGATTGCTGCTCCTCTCCCTCCATCCTAATAAAACTGGCAATAACAGCACACAGGATAAGCAGATAGAGCTGACTGAGGGGAAGGAACACAACAAATATCAGGAAAAAGTGAGCTGGAAGATGGAAACTCTCCTGGCATTTCAGACAGCTCAACAACAAATATACCCTTTGATCCAATTCCTGCTGAGTGACGCTTTAAATGCTGCTTTACCAGCTTTGATAGGTTTTAATGACAGGTTAGACACTGGGTGATTTTGCATTATATTGGAATTGGAGTCCTATTGGCGCCTAGATTTATATTTATTCATGAAGCTTCAACTGATCTCTTGCAGACACTTGGCCAATCAAAAGCTACAATTTAAATGGCAAGAGAGCATGGATTGTAAAACTTGGCAAACCAGGGAAATATTAGGAGAATCTGAAATGCATTGCCCGATAAGATGGTGGAATCAGGTTCAGTAGCAATTTTCGAAAGGGAAACTTAAAAAAGGAAATATTCACATACTGATGAGTGGCAGGGGAATGGGATTAATTGGACGGTTTTTCAGAGCCACCAAAGGATTGATGGGCTAACAGGCCTTCTTCTATGCTGTATGATGCTACGGTTGCATAACCCGATGTATAGTTCAGTTAAATGAGCATGCAGAGGAATGCTTTAATAACTCATCCGATAAGGTCACCAGTAGTAATTTCTAGTCTACTGTCATTTCGATTCAAGTATAATGAGTTGCAAAAGTTCTAATGCACGACTGTTGTGTTTCCTGCAAATCCTCAAGATAGGTTTGTTTGCAGCTACTTGTGGTAACATAATTCCATAATTTAAATGATTGCAAGTTGTAAATGATAGCCACGCCACATGTTCTCAAAGGCCCTTTTCATAATTGAAATTGCAAAGAATAAAGGCAGAAGGAAAATGGTTTCCAATAGATGATTAGTGAGATTGGCTCCCTACCCCGTTCACTTCTTTAGGGCAGATTGTTGTAAGCAATATCAAGAGATCTCTGGGGACCCATTTTGAGTTTAATTTCTGAAAGACCCTCTGAGCAGGTGCCACTGACAGGTAGTGAATAGAGATTTTTAACGAAACAGAAGTGGCCCTGTGGAGAAGGTCAAAGTAAAAGGTCAAAGAGCAACTTCATGGGTCAGCAAGTCAGAAGCCTCTGCTGTGGGAGAAGAACCAAAAGTAGTGCCATTGCTCTCATGTGGCATAGAGAAAAAGGACAAAACTACTGAATCAGGAAGGGTCCTGACAGACGTTAGAGATCATAGGCACATATAAAGCAATTGGTAACAGAATTATCTAGTATAATTGATGCATTACTTGGAAGAATTGACAGGTCATTGTAATGCCAATTGGGCAAAAAAACACTTGAGGAATCAAGAATTCAAAATAGATTCTGGTGTTTAAGATTTGGTCTCTTTGTTAAATATGGTATGCAGTGAAGTCCCATATATTCGCTTATCTCTTTGTTTTGTTTCTTCAATTTGTTTAATTAATTAATTCCTTTAAATATTTTTCTCAGCTCTATTAAAATATAGGGAAACTTTGAGATCAAACTGTTTTGAATAGCCCCAATTCAATCAAAGGTTTTACAGTCAGAGATGGCTTTGTCCATACTGTGTGTAGCAATGGTGTACAATTAATGATCGACCTGCAGTGCATTATACAGGGGAAAGCAGGACAAGCAAATACATCCAAAGAGTGAGTGAAGAGATTGATTCTTTCCATTAGCCTTCCCTTCTTATTTCACTGGCACAGCAGAGTCATACCAGTTCTGAGATATAAACAGTAAACTCAAAAACTTGTAAACTAAATAAATGACTATGGGAGCCCCTTTAAGGGGGCGAGATTTGCAGTCCATGTGACCGTCTTGAGACATTTACACGCAACTCCTGACCACTAGAGAGACAGCGCGGAGCCTTCGAAGCAGTGGCCCGACAGTTTGGACCTTGGAGCTGGAGACCTATCCAGCATTGCCTATTGTTAATAAACCCCCTTTGTTGTTACTGGAAGTCTCCAGTGTACTGCCTTGAGCCACCAGATTGTCGAGGAGGTAAACAGTGCCATCGTTAGTCTCCAGCTGTTCAGGGTTCGAGGGGGAGAGGAAGAAGCCTCCAAAGACAGACAAGAATCAGGAATCATCGACGGCAGCACCCAAAAAGTGAGTAAAATGCCAAGGGGGTGAAGACCGGAGCCAGCATATCGAGCGGCTCTGCTATTCCTTCACAGTGAATGAGATAGGGGAAAACAAGCAGGCAGTGATACTTTTGACGGTTTGTGCGCTTCAAAATCTTACATCCCCGGAGGCTCCAGACTCAAATTAGTCAATATTGGTCAAGGAGCATTTTAACCCCAGGCCCTTGAGCATCCTGCTGCGATACAAATTCAACTCTCCCCCTTCATAATGTCCGAGCGTTGTGAGTTCACTGAAAAGCTCAGCGATATGCTGCCTGAACGTTTGGAATTAACAACCTCGGCATCCAGAAAAAACTCCTTGCTGAAACTAAAATCACATTAGACAAAGCAACCGCTCAGGAACCAAAAAAGGCTTATCCAAGCTCCGAAGTATGAAATGAAAAATGAAATGAAAAACGCTTATTGTCACAAGTAACCTTCAAATGAAGTTACTGTGAAAAGCCTCTAGTCGCCACATTCCGGCGCCTGTTCGGGGAGGCTGGTACAGGAATTAAACCGTGCTGCTGGTCTACCTTGGTCTGCTTTAAAAGCCAGCTATTTAGCCCTGTGCTAAACCAGCCCCAGAGTGGAAATGAATCAGTTGTGTGGCAGTTGCGAGGCACACGGCGAGATCAACACGTACAGCGGAGAACCAGACACAGTCCACAGGACTGGATCAAAGTCAGATGACTGGGAAAAGAATGGGTCGCCAGCCCAGGACAGAAGTGGATTGCTATCGAGACCACCCCCAGGAAGCTTGCCATTGTCATGACTTTGTTTGTTGCAACCGAAAAGGCCATATCCAGGCACGTTGCCACATGAGGCAAAACACGCCAGTGCAAAACAAGACAGCGGAAAGGAGCTCTGAGGAGGAGCATGAGATGTACCGTCTGAATGTTGTCAAAGTAAATACAACAGCCCCAATCAAAATCATTCTGTGAGTGAATGGAAGGCCTTTGAAAGTGGAGGTCGACACCGGGGCATCGGTTACAGTTGTAGGGGAGCAGACATTCGAGAGGGGCTCAGACCCTGAATTTGTGCAGAACGAGGCCAAGCTTGTTTTGTTACCTGTGTGGTAGGTAACATGTGCTACTCAATCCTTGGCTAATGAAGAGATCTTCTGAATCTTGACGAAGAAGACTCGAACTCATGCAGTAGTAACAAAAGCTTTATTGAGTAACTATAACAATAACTGCATGAGTTCTTTACTTTAACTTTGATACTAGTGATAAGGTTAACAAGATCTAACTACAGTAACTATACGTAACTCAACTCGCCATCTGAACTACTCTGCTACAATGCACCCCCGAGAGAGGCAGAGACCCAATGTGGTTGCCTTTTATACCCCAGTTGGTCTGGTCCTCTAGTGATCATGTGGTGCTACTGATTACACATTAACCTCTTGTGTACATGCACGTATAGAGATCACTACATCTCCCTTTTTTTCGTGTTACATCTTTTCTGTATGTTGTAAAGAAAATTGAACAAACGTAATGGATGCAGTTTGCAAATGCATTGCATAAAATCAATGAGTTAGTCCGTCAAATGTGAATACATTTAGTCTCTAAGGTTTTTTCGCTTGCGTGAAATAGGTAGACAAATGATGTTATGTACAAGTTGTGATGTTCTTGATGATTATATAAAGCCAATTAATATTTATGAGTCCAATCTTAATTTAAAAATTTGTGAGTCCAAACTTAATGAATTTGTTCGGTTGTGTTGCTTTCGTCTTTTGTTGTTGAAGTGGTGATGTTGTTATTTCTTTGTGAACATTATCAGTGTTCTTGTGTTTAAGTGGCCATCAAGTCATCATGAGGTGTTCGAATGATCGAATCACTTTGTTGTCTGATTTAAACTTTCTTTTTTTTTCTCTCTATACTTGTGGTAATGATTCTGTGTTACACCACTGTCTGACCTGGACATTTTTCTGTGCTTGCGGTATTGATTCTGTATGTCATCTTTGTTGTCTGGCTGGACTTTTTCCTGTGCTTGCGGTATTAATCTAGTGTGTCATCTGCCTTGAAAGCTGGCGTGCCTGCTTGTTCTGGAGCAGATGTGAATTCATGAGATTCTTTGTCATGCCATGGCATGTTTGAAGTCTTGTCATTGTTTTGCAATTTACTGTGGCATTGTCCTTCATGTGCAGAGTTGCACAATGTTGTACAGGTTGTTGTTTCATTGTTGTTTTTTCTGTCGTTTCTGTGTTTGTTGTTTTCATTGTCATTCTTGTTGTTGTTGTTCTTGTTGTTGTTTTTGTCATGCTTGTTGTTTCTGTTTTTGTTGTTTTTGCTGTTGTTCTTGGTGTTTTTCTTGTCGTGCTTGTTGTTTCTGTTATGCTTCTTGTTGTCTTTGTTGTTCTTGTTGTGCTGCATGTTGTTTTTGTTGTTGCTGTTGTTCTTGTTTCTGCTGTGCATCTTGCGGTGTTTGTTCTTGTTGCGCTCAATGAGTGTTCCGTGTGGATGATTTGAGTCATTGTCACAGTTATTGGTGTCAGTGTCCGTTGTGGTATCTGCTATATTGAGTGTTTCCTCTTGAGAATTGTGAGAATTATCTGATGTTGCATTGATGTTGGTGACATCAGTCATTTGTGGAGGATTTGATTCCTCTTCTTTGCTTCCTTGGTACTCCTCTTCTATAGTCATTTCTGGTTCACTTGAATCATCATTGATTTCTTTGTGCTCCTCTTCTGGAGCTTTTTCTGGTTCATTTGAATCACCTTTGCTTTCTTGGTGCTCCTCTTCTGGAGTCAAAATCTTCACGATTTCATTCTCTTGTGCGTCTTGGTGCTCCTCTTCTGGAGTCAAAATCTTCACAATTTCATTTTGTTGTGGGTCGTGATGCTCCTCTTCTGGAGTCAAAATCTTCAGGATTTCAATTGACGTGGTCTCTCTGGACTCTTGGTGCTCCTCTTCTGGAGTCAATATCTTCAAGATTTCAATGGACGTTGTCTCTCTGGACTCATGAGTAGCCCTCCTCTGACTGTTGAGTGCTTCTGTACAGACGAGCTGAGACCTGTCAGTCTCGTGTGATCCTGCACATCCTGTATGGGAATTGCGATTTCTTCGTCATTTGTCTCACATACAGTGAGTAGACATTCAGTGTCTTCTTGTTGGTTAAATTTGCTGGGTAGACTTTCATAGTCTTCTTCTGGTGGCTCAAATAAGCTGGGTAGACTGTCTTTGTGTTGGTTAAATGAGCTGGGTTCTGGTGGCTCAAATAAGCTGGGTAGACTGTCATAGTCTTTTAGTTGTTCACGTGAGCTTGGTAGACTTTCATAGTCTGCTGCTGGTTGCGCAGATAAGGTGCATAGACCTTCATAGTCTTGGTCATGCATGGCGTTCGCTTTGGAGTGTTTGCTTGCTTCCATTTTTGAGTCTGTCACTGAGCTGTCTGTGGAGGCTTGCGTTGCTCTCTTTGTGGAGGCTTGTGTCGCTCTCTCTGTGGCGTCTTTCATCGCTCTCTCTGTGGAGTCTTTCATCGCTCTCTCTGTGGAGTCCTTCATCACTCTCTCTGTGGAGTCTTTCATTGCTCTCTCTTTGGAGTCGTTCATCGCTCTCTCTGTGGAGTCGTGCAATGTTCTCGCTGTAGAGTCAATCTGTGTTGTCTGTGTGGCGTTGTCTTCTTCTTGGGTATTGCTGTCATCCAATGTATCAACGATCTGCCATGGTCTCATGGTATTGGATTCATCTACCATGAGAAAAGTCGTGTTGAGCGTTTCAACCATGTTGCTGATGCAATGATCATCAATTCCAAATAACTCATCCATGTTATCAGCGCGATAGCATTGTGTACAGCAAAATTGCTTCACAGCTCCAGGGTCCCAGGTTCGATTCCGGCTTGGGTCACTGTCTGTGCGGAGTCTGCACATCCTCCCCGTGTGTGCTTGGGTTTCCTCCGGGTGCTCCGGTTTCCTCCCACCGTCCAAAGATGTGCAGGTTAGATGGATTGGCCATGATAAATTGCCCTTAGTGTCCAAAATTGCCCTTAGTGTTGGGTGGGGTTACTGGGTTATGGGAATCGGGTGGAGGTGTTGACCTTGGGTAGGGTGCTGTTTCCAAGAGCCGGTGCAGTCTCGATGGGCCGAATGGCCTCCTTCTGCACTGTAAATTCTATGTTAATCTATGTCTGAGCAGTAGTCTTCAATGAACAAATCATCTCTTTTTGTTTCGGATTTGTCATTGTTCTTTCTATGTCCAATGAAGAAATCATCTTCTGAGCAGTATTCTTCAAGGAACAAATCCCTGTGCTCTCCTCTTTGGGTGGTGCAAACTGCTTCTGCCAGGGTGCTGTCGAGGTTATTTTTAGCTGCTGGTGTAAGTTCAGGCATTGTTCTGTCTTTTGATGGAAGAAAATTGGGACTCCATCAAAAAATGTCTTTTTGTTCATTTTCGTGCATTTCCCTTTTAAGTGGGCGTGGTCTGGGTCCTCAGACGTCATGACGCTCGTGACGTCATGCGTAGGAATTGATTGTAAATGCGCAATTCGAGTTTCCTTTCCTGTGCGCTCTTTTCGCAACTGCGCATGGGCGGTTTCTTGAGTGTATTTTGCCGTTTTCCTTCTTTTTGAGAAATGCGCATGTGTGGACTGGCCGGAACGCTCTCGCTCAAGATGGCTGCCAATCAAAAAGTGCTGCTGCATCAAGTGCGATCCTGCCCCTGCCTCGTGGTGAGTGTTCGTGCCATTTTTACCGATTTTGTTTTCTGGATACTGATTCTGTGTTTGTAAAGACTCACAGTATTGATTTTGTTTTTGTTCATAAGCAAGGCATTTTTGTATAGCAGTTTCTAGAGTTAGATACTTATCATGTGAAAGTTCTTCCTTCAAATTTTTGTCAGATAGTCCAGAAATTAATTGATCCATTATCATAGTGTCTCTGAAATCAGCATAATCACAGCCTTGTGGTATTAACTTGAGATTTGTGATAAAATCAGTGATGGGCCATCCGTTTCTCTGGTATTTATGACAAGAGTTAAATCTGGAGCCATCTGGGATGGCCACTTACAACTAGGTACAACTAGTAACCCCTTGTGTACATGCACATATAGAGATCACTACAAAGCTGTTAACCTACATGTGGGGAACCCTGAAAATTCTTGGGGCCACCAGTACACCAGTGGCTTACAAAGAACAAGAGGCCCAGTTTACTTTGACTGTTGTAGAGGGGCAAAGACCAAGCCTGGTGGAAAGCGAATGGCTACAGCAAATTAAACTAAATTGGCTGGAAATCTTTAAAATCTAAAACAGCGTTTTTCAGGATGTTCCGAGAAGATACGAATATATGTTCCATAATGGGTTAGGCCAGATCAAGGATGTGAAGGCCAAGATTTATGTTGATCCAGACACGACACCTAAGTGGCCAGACCAGTCCCTTATGCCCTGCATCAAATGATGGAAGCTGAGCTGAAGTAATTAGAGGAACCAGGGATAATTAAACTTGTGCATTTTTCTGAGTAGGTAGCCCCAACAGTCCTCATGCTGAAGCCAGACAGATCAGTAAGAATATGTGGGGATTGTAAATTAACAATCAACTAGGCTGTCCAAGGGCAGCACGGTAGCGCAGTGGGTTAGCCCTATTGCCTCACGGCACCGAGGTCCTAGGTTCGATCCTGGCTCTGGGTCACTGTCCGTGTGGAGTTTGCACATTCTCCCCGTGTTTGCGTGGGTTTCGGCCCCACAACCCAAAGATGTGCAAGCTAGGTGGATTGAACAAGCTAAATTGCCCCTTAATTGGAACAAAAATGAATTGGGTACACTAAATCTATGAAAAAAACTTTAAAAAAACTATACTGTCCAAGTGAATACGACTTGATTCCACAAAATGACGACCTGTACGCCAACCTAGCAGGGGTCACACCTCTTCCAAACGGGACCTCAGCCACGTGTACCTGCAGTTGGAATTAAGTGAAGAGTCCCAAACGTTTGTCATGTTCAATTTACATTAGATCCTATTCCAGAGCATGAGGCTACCTTTCAGCATTTCCTCGACCTGCACTACCCTCCAGTGTGCCCATGGAAAACCTCCTTCAGGATATCCCAAAACTGATGGTCTGCCTAGACTGATTTAGTGCTGGAATCACACACGAAGAACACAGATCAAATTTGGAAGAGATATTTAAGTGATTCAGAAATGTAGGAGTCTGCCTTAAACGTGAGAAATATACCTTCCAGGCCACAAAAGCCATGTAGTTGGGGTTCCAAATGGATGCCACAGGTCTACACCCACTCGAAGAAAGAGTCACAGCCATAAGAGTGGTTCCAATACCCAGGAATGTAGCTGAGCTAAAATCCTTCCTGAGAATGGTGAACTATTATAGCATTTTCATTCCAAAGCTGGCCATGACATTGGCACCACAACACCAGTTACTAAAGAAACACCAATATTGGGAATGGAAGGAGCAGCAAGAGGAAGATTTCCACCTGGTAAAACAAGCTCTACAATCTTTGAATCTTTTGCCCATTTCGACCCAGGAAAGCCAATTGTTCTCACATGCAATTTGTCGCCATATGGGAAAAGGGGAAATTCTATCCCATAACATGGATCAGTATAGCCAATTGCCTTAGCCTCAAGGACTCTCTGAGTCCTTAAGCTAGGTCATAGAAGGCAGAGAGTAGCAATGGAAGGGTGCTTTTCTGATTGGAGGGCTGTGACTAGTGGTGTTCCGCAGGGATCAATGCTGGGACCTTTGCTGCTCGTAGTACATATAAATGATTTTGAGGAAAATGTAACTGGTCTGATTAGTAAGTTTGCGGATGACACAAAGGTTAGTGGAATTGCGGGCAGCGATGAGGACTGTCAGGGGATACAGCAGGATTTAGATCATTTGGAGACTTGGGCGGAGAGTTGGCAGATGGAGTTTAATCTGGATAAATGTGAGGTAATGCATTTTAGAAGGTCTAATACAGGTAAGGAATATACAGTGAATGGTAGAACCCTAAAGAGTATTGACAGTCAGAGAGATCTAGGTGTACAGGTCCACCGGTCACTGAAAGGGGCAACACAGGTGGAGAAGGTAGTCAAGAAGGCATACGGCATGCTTGCCTTCATTGGCCGGGGCATTGAGTATAAATATTGGCAAGTCATGTTGCAGCCCTATAGAACCTTAGTTAGGCCAAACTTGGAGTATAGTGTTCAATCTGGTCACCACACTACCAGAAGGATGTGGAGGCTTTAGAGAGGGCACAGAAGAAATTTACCAGGATGTTGCTGGTATGGAGGGCATTAGCTATGAGGAGAGGATGAATAAACTCGGTTTATTCTCACTGGAACGACGGAGGTTGAGGGGCGACCTGATAGAGTCTACAAAATTATGAGGGGCATAGACAGAGTGGATGGTCAGAGACTTTTTCCCAGGGTAGAGGGTCAATTCCTAGGGGGCATTGGTTTAAGGTGTGAGGGGAAAGGTTTAGAGGAGATGTGCGAGGTAAGCTTTTTACACAGAGGGTAGTGGGTTCCTGGAACTCGCAATCGGAGGAGGTGGTGGAAGCAGGGATGATAGTGACGTTTAAGGGCCATCTTGACAAATACATGAATAGGATGGGAATAGAGGGATACGGATCCTGGAAGTGCAGAAGATTTTAGTTTAGACGGGCAGCATGGTCGGCACAGGCTTGGAGTGGCGAAGGGCCTGTTCCTGTGCTGTACTTTTCTTTGTTCCTTGTTCTCTGTACACTTCCCAACACAGGCCTGGCACCCAACTCTCCAATGAGGACGCATTGAGTTGACTCCCCTTGCCAAAGAACTTGGCGCAATCGCCAGTACCACAAGAAATCAGCTTGGTACTGAATTTCCGAGACACCTTGCTGGTGCATTCCGGACACATAGGAAATTGGACTCAGTGGGACCCGATATTATCCAAGGTGAAACGTATGATGCAAACAGGTTGGCGCCACAAGAAGTCTGAACTATTGAGACCCTATTTAATCCACAGGGATGGGCAGCATGGTGGCACAGCGGTTAGCACTGCTGCCTCACGGCGCCGAGGACCCAGGTTCAATCCCGGTCCTGGGTCACTGTCCATGTAGAGTTTTGCACATTCTCCCCATGTCTGCGTGGGTCTCACCCCCACAACCCAAAAAGATGTGCAGGGTAGGTGAATTGGCCACACTAAATTGCCCCTTAATTGGGTACTCTAAATTTATATTAAAAAATAATGATCCACAGGGGCGAACTATCCTGCAAAGATGAAGTAATATTTTGGGGCTCTCCAGTCATCGTTCTACTCCCAGTGAGCGTACCTCTTTTATAAGAATTACACAGCGGCGATCTGAGCCAAACAGAAATGAAGATGCTGACTCGCAGTTACATCTGGTTGCCGAGAATCGATAAAGTGATTCAGGAAATGGTATGGCAATGCATCCCCAGCTACACTCAATTGTTACCTCCTTCAGCCAATCTCCACCCTTGGGAGTGGCAGAGTTGCCCATGAACTAGAATACATGCCAACTATGCAGAAACCTTTTTGGGCAGAATGCTCATTGTCTTGGCTATTCTAAATGGTTATCCGTACAAGAGACGGGAGCAACCGCCTTGGCAGCGACTGTAGATGCCTTATGCTGGGTATTTTCCGCGCACGGCCTTCCAGGAGCCATTGTGTCCTATAATGATACCCTTTTACTGGGGAAGATTTCCAATGATTTCCGCGTCCTGCCTACCAGGCCCTGCATCCAAATGGTTGGCGGAAAGGGCCATACAGTTTTTTAAAAATGCTTTGAGGAGCCATCAGACTGGCAGTTGTGTCATCAGCTGGCCAACTTCCTTTTGTCATATGACACAACCTCCCCATTCCTCCATGGGGATCATGTCGGCTGAATTCCTGATGGGCCTTCACCTCAGAAATCCTTTCAACTTGATATTCTCAAATTTGGCGGGAGATGTGGAGGCACATCAGGCATCCCCGAAAAATCAACATGTTTCAAAAAAGCGTGACAGGTCATTCCAGGTGTGATTTGGTGCTTGTTCAAAATGTCATCTCGGGCCTACTCTGGTTAGCCGGTTGGATTGTATCCCAATCTGAACCCATATCGTGTGTGGTAAATGTCAAGGACAGGACTGTGCCAAAGCATGTCAGCCACAAGAGGAGCTGAGGGACGATAATCCCCATTCCAGAACAGATGGGTCTAACTAGTGCCTCCTGCACTCCTATGGCTGTTCCAGAGTAAATGGAGACAGGAATTTCAGAGTCAGCTCTGCCAGCAATCCAGGTGGGAGCTGCCGAGGTGAACCTCCCTACAGAAGTCTCCTGAACCATCAATTTCTGCAGGCAACAAGGCTACCTCGGAGCCGGGGGAGCCGGTTGGGGGTGTAAGGAGGTCCTCAAAGACTCAAAGGTCCCCGGACAGACTGACTCTGTGATGAACTCTTTTCCCTTATGTCTCTTGGACCTTGTTTATAGCTTTGTATATAGCTGACCTTGTAAATTGTAATGAGGGACTTAAGGGCGAAGAATGTGTTAGCGTGGCCCCTTTAAGGGAGCAGGATTAATGGTCCATATGACAGGCAAGGAACCAATCACATGGGAATGCACAAACCCTGTCCAAAAGAGAGAAATTGCGGTGCGCTGGAAGCAAGGACCTGGGCAGTATGGACCCCAGAGCTGGAGAGTCAAGATCTAACCATCAATGCTCTGTGCCTGTCTCTAGTTGTTTATGCCTACTGTTAATAAACCCCATTTATTGTTGCTGGAAGTTCCCAGTGTATTGTCTCGAGCCACCACACTGACATTGTAGATCTTACAAGTAAAAGCTTGCATATCAAAAGGGATTAACATCAGATACGTCTTCCCTTTTTCCTGCATTATGCTTTTGTTGCATTTCCTTTGCTTTTCCGTTTTATCAAAGTGAGAGATGCGCTGTTGAGGAATGTAACATTTTTTCATTTCAGTCACAGCACATCCTTCAAGTGCTCCCGGGAAAGATTTAGGATAGTTAGATAGTTAGAATATCACAGAGATTCCCTTTACTCTGCACCAACAAGTGTCTCAGTGTAAGCACAATAGGACATGGTAGCACAGTGGTTAGCACAGTTGCTTCACAGCTCCAGGGTCCCAGGTTCGATTCCCGACTTGGGTCACTGTCTGTGCGGAGTCTGCACGTTCTCCCCGTGTCTGTCTGGGTTTTCTCCGGATGCTCTGGTTTCTCCCACAGTCCAAAGATGTGCAGGTTAGGTGGATTGGCCATGCTAAATTGCCCTTCGTGTCCAAAAAGGTTGGGTGGGGTTACTGGGTTATGGGGTTACGGGGATAAGGTGGAGGCATGGGCTTAAGTGGGGTGCTCTTTCCAAGGGCCAGTGCAGACTCGATGGGCCAAATGGCCCCCTTCTGCATTGTAAATTCTATGATTCTATGAATACATGGATCTCAGAAAAAAGATGTTATGGGAATAAATACGAGGATAATTTCCACAACCTGATAGCTCAGTGGGCTTCTCTGTAAAATCCAAGACACAGGAATGGATTTTGTTGAGTTGGTTGACTGATGTCAGCATGTAACTGAATTTAAGCTTTTTTGTTGCTTTTGTACTTGTAAACCTTTCACAATTATTTGATGAGCTTATTAGATAGTAGCAGAGAACCATGCAGAAAGTGTTGGTTTGTTAACACACTGATAAACCCACTCAGGTATGCCTTAACTGTAGAGTTCCTCATAGGTTGCAGTGAGTTGCAATGCATGTCTTCACATTGTTGTACTTATTAAGATATGGATCTGCGGGCATTAGGCACTTTGTGTAACGTTGTCCAAGCGGCCATTGTTTGCTTATCAACTTTGAAAGAACATCTTGGCAGTTTATTCAAAAGGACATCCGAGCTGGCCCGAATGCTGTAATCATCCAATGCTGAAAGACATTCAATAGGAACCATTGGATAGAGATTCCAATGGGAAATTTGGCCCCCTTCCCCAATCCAGAATATTTTGTCCAGTTTCAGCACCTTTACTAATACTCCGTCATCAACCAACCAACTCAGTACAAACTAGGAGCTGTATCTGGGATGTTCCTGATCAGTGTACTCAGAGGGCGGCATGGTAGCACAGTGGTTAGCACTGTTGTTTCACAGCACCAGGGTCCCAGGTTCGATTCCCGGCTTGGGTCACTGTCTGTGCGGAGGCTGCACGCTCTCCCCATGTCTGTGTGGGTTTCCTCCCACAAGTCCCCAAAGACGTGCTTGTTAGGTGAATTGGACATTCTGAATTCTCCCTCAGTAAACCTGAACAGGCGCTGTAGTGTGGTGTCTAGGTGCTTTTCACAGTGACTTAATTGCAGTGTTAATGTAAGCCTACTTGTGACAATAATAAAGATTGTATTATTATTATGGGCACAACCTAACCAAAACAAAATAAAGTCCGTTTTGGCTGGGATAAGCGGGGTCATTCCCAGTGCTTGTAGTGCTGAGAACGATCCTGCTATCTAGCAGCACTCTGTTTTCTTCCCGGTCCGGGATAGCCCCAGCGAGACGACACTCAATTGCATTTCTTGCACTGAGGAGCTCTGACGAATGGAGCTCCTCAGTGCAGGAAGAGATTAGAATAGCACTTAGGTCTCCCAAATCCACCCCCAATTTGACCCCCCCACCCCCAACACCCCAATTCACTTGTTGGGTGGGTCTTGTGCCCCCCGCACCCCACCTCATATCTCTGGTGTGGGCAACATGTCACCTGGGCACCTTGACACTGTCAGCCTGGCACCCCTTCCAGCCTGGCAGTGCCACCTAGGCACCCTGGAATTGCCAGGTTGGCACCTGTGTGGCACTGCCTTGGTGGCACTGCCTGGGTGTCAAGCTGGCAGTGCCAAGACACCCGGGTGGCAGCAGTAATTCCAGGGTACCACCCTGCCCAGATAACAATCACCTGGGAGCCTCTGATTGCCTGGGAGAGCCCTCCAAGTGCCGGTACACCTGGTCCCCATTTGTGGGGACCAAGACTAATCGGCGCCCAGCTGGTATCTCCTCAGCGAGGCCGGTAGATCCCTTCAGTCGGTTCAGTCTGGCAAACGCAGAGTTAAGTGACTTAACACTGTGAGTCTGGGTCCCGTCCATTTTGGGCGGGATCCAGATCGCAACATCTCACGAGATTTTGTTAGATTTCGTGAGGCATAGAAACCGTCAGGAATCCCAGCTGAGGCCCCTTGTGGGATATACCGGCTGCATCCTAACCAGGTTCCGGTGGGACGCAGTCGATAAATTGCACCCTCAATGTTTTTCAAATCTTGGTGTAAAGATCTGTGAACCACTGTGTCAAAAACCAGAGGATGTCAGGGGGAAAGTCAGAGAAATACTACACACCAGAAAAATAAATGTGTTTTTGGTTGGATTTGATTGAAAAATGAGGGTGTAGAGTCATTCTCTCCTGACTTTGCCAATGTCCCATTTCTGCTGGAACTTGTGCAATAAATTATCATCTTAGAGTCATAGAATCCTTACAGTGCAGAAGGAGGCCATTCAGCCCATCCAGTCTTCGCCGGCCCTCTGAAAGAGCACCCTACCTAGGCCCATTTCCCTGCCTTACCCTTGTAGCCCCATAACCCCACCTAAACTTTGGACACCAAGGGACGATTTAGCATGGCCAATCCACCTAACCTGCACATTTTGTGCGAACTAAGAATAGAATCAAAATAATGCCTATTTTTCTTTCAGGAGAAAATTTTTCACCTTCCACTTTGCCAGGAAAATGGATGACACAGCTTTAATCATTGTCCATGATTCACTAAAATAGCACAAAAAAAGTGGATTGTCCCCTATCTGAACTTGAAAAGGATATTTCAATAGATACAGTCAATTTAAAACGCTTGCAATTTATTTTTCTGAAAGCTTACTTGAGAAGAGTTGATAGCCATGCTATTGTCTTACAGCACGGTCCGTGTGACCATACCTCACATGTACAATGTCATGCTTGGGTGTCTTCAACAGAGCGTCTCTTCTGTTCAGCAGAGCACATCTGGCTTCTGAATCGCGAGGATTTCTTTGGTTAGGGTTACCTGAAGAAGGATGTAAATCCTGACAACTTCACTATATTGGAGCAACTTAAGGTCAGTATGAGGCATGAAATCAGTTGAATCCTTTCAGACATAATTTCAAAAGCTGCAGGCAATGCTGTGTTCATGTCATAATTTGTAATCCAGTGTTGTGGGTCAGATACATTCTCAACAGCTGGCTGCAGCAATTAAACTGACTGGGATTTTAAACGTTGTAGTTGTAGTTGTTGCATAATACCATAAACTCTCTTTTTTCAAAGGTAGGTCCAGTTTTCACTTTGGTGCAGCAACCAAACTTATCTCACAGATCACAGAATAATGCAGTGCAGAAGAGGCCCTTCAGCCCTTTGAGTGTGAACTGACGCATGAAAGACATCTGACCTGCCTTTGCCAGCACCTGGCCCATAGCCTTGAATATTATGATGTGCCAAGTGCTCATCCAGGTACTTTTTAAAGGGCAAGCCACCTCTACCACACTCCAAGGCAGTGCATTCCACCCTCTGGGTAAAAGGTTTTTCCTCAAATCCCCGCTAAACCTCCCCACCTTGAACTTGTGTCCCCTTGTTGTTGACCCTTCAACTAAGGGGAACAGCAGCTTCCTATCCAGCACGGTAGCATTGTGGATAGCACAATTGCTTCACAGATCCAGGGTCCCAGGTTCGATTCCGGATTGGGTCATTGTCTGTGCGGAGTCTGCACGTCCTCCCCGTGTCTGCGTGGGTTTCCTCCGGGTGCTCCGGTTTCCTCCCACAGTCCAAAGATGTGCGGGTTAGGTGAATTGGCTAATGATAAATTGCCCTTAATGTCCAAATTGCCCTTGGTGTTGGGTGGAGGTGTTGAGTTTGGGTAGGGTGCTCTTTCCAAGAGCTGGTGCAGACTCAAAGGGCCGAATGGCCTCCTTCTGCACTGTAAATTCAATGATAATCTATGATTAATCTAGGACAAAGGTTCGGCACAACATCGTGGGCCGAAGGGCCTGTTCTGTGCTGTATTTTCTATGTTCTATGTTTTATGTTCTATCCACCCTGTCCATGTTCCTCATAATCTTGTACACCTTGATGAGGTTGCCCCTCAGTCTTCTCTGCTCTAGCAAAAACTACCCAAGCCTATCCAACCTCTCTTCACAACTTAAATGTTCCATTCCAGGCAACATCCTGGTGAATCGCCTCTGCACCCCCCTCTGCACCCCCTCCACTGGAAAATACAATTTTTGATATAGATGGACAGGGAAATGCTTATCAAATTGTATGACGTTCTGCTTTGGAGGAAATGCTAATCTATTTAAAATGAAAGGTATAAACCTCATGCTAAAATGCAGATCGAGGAAGATCATACAAACATGCTGTTATTCCCAACCAAACTCTCTAAAATGATATAATGATTTACTGCTTTGGGCATAAATCATATTTGTTCTCATCCTTTGTACTAAACTTGTATTAACTAACAAACCCAAAAAATTGGTGAACGGGTTATTAACAATGGGCCATACGGTATCCCTTGCAAAATTCCTTCACGCCGAATTCTAGTAATGGCAAAATCTAACTCTCTGCGTTCTTGGTACAACCACATAACATAAAACCAGGAAACTGAATGTAGGTCTGGAAATGGTTGAAGGCTTAACGGAATGTGTGTGGGATCTTCTATTTGTAACAAAGGATAAGATCACATTCATGTTTGTCTTCACAAGAACTGACTGACAAAATTGAGAAAGAAAGGCCTGAATTTCACATTTGGAAGTCGGATGCACGGCCGATCTGGACACGCGTGAAATTGCGTGAAATGACGTTGGGCTTGCACCTGGACATCGTGGCACATATGTGCAATATTTATGTTGGCAGGCATGTGTGGGAGTCAAAGCCACAACCACTAACAATGAATGAGCCAATTAAGGCCATTAAAAAGCCTATTGACTGAGATCTTATGTTGTATGTGTAATTTTGTGTAGTCACAGAGGAACAGGCAAAACGAGCAAGCAGACACTCCTACATTTTTTATCAAATTGTCACCCAAGGGCAGAATAAAAGGCCCTCGCAGCGCAAGCACTTTCAGTTTATTTGTGAATTTGTTGCTGTCATAGTTCAGAGTTTGCCAGACTCCCTTTCGATCGATGTAGCATTTTAAGGCTGCCTCACTGTATTTGGGGACCGCATCTTCTCTGGAAGCTTTGTCTGAGGATTGCAGCTTAGTGCACCCTTATTTGCAAAATGCAGGTCTTTATGCATCTCATCTAATGGGAATAGTACACTTGACTGGTGGGATCTCCGCTGAAGAGGAAGAGAGGGGTAGGAAGGAGAGGAAGCCAGGTGGGGACAGGCAGCTTCCCAGGAAGGGAGCTTGGGAAGGAGCGACATGGGCTCAGTTGGTGCAAGGTCTGCACAGAGGTCAAGGCATTAGGGTCTTCAGAAGATGCCATTACCCTGCGGTTAGAGTCTACAGGCGGCGGTCCAATTATCTCAAAATGTCTGAGGTCCAGTGCTGCAGGAGGCTCTGCCTCTCGAGGGACACAGAGAAAGCGATAGGCCCGATGATTGATCCGGAAATCGGCTCCAACTGCGTGGGCAGACAGCCCATGTCAGTTGCCCTCGACTTCTACTCCAACAGTTCTTTCCAGAGGTCAGTTGGGGATCTGTGTGTTGTGTCCCAATCAACTACCCACAGTTGTGGCAAGTTTGTCATTGATGCTGTGTTCAGATACATCCTCACCTTTATCCTTTACCAGACAGATGAGGCCAGACAGGCTGAGAGAGTCAGAGGATTTGTGGCAATAGCTGGGTTCCCACATATCCACAGTGTAATAGATTAACCTCATGTGCCCATCAAGCTGCCAACAGGCAAGCTGGTTGCCTTCATCAACTGAAAAGGCTTCCAGTCAATGAATGTGCAGATCATCTGTAACCAGAGGACTCAGTAAAGGGCGAGTCTCTGCCTTTTATCCTGGCAACTTACATGATGCTTACATCTTGTGACTCTCATAGGTACCAAGGCTGTTCGTCACTCCAATTCATTGCCTCCTGCGTTACAAGGACAAACCCTTGAAAAGTGGCTCATGACTCCACTTTAGTATCCAAGAACAGAATTAGAAGAGAGGTACAACAGGAATCATCCCTCCACAAGGGCAGTGCTGGAGAGGGCTATTAGGTTGCTCAAGGTGCGCTTTAGATGCCAGGACCAATCGGGAGCATTGTTGTATCTTCCAGAGCGCATTTCACTGATAGTTGTTGCATGTTGTGCTCTGGCAAATGGAGGATAGTTAAGAGGCTGAGGCTGAGAATAGCAAGGCAGCTCCACGGGATGTGGAGAATGACTCCAGTGACAGGACTGAGGAGGCGTTCAGGGAGGCACAGGGTGAGGACGTGGTGGCAGATTGGAGGAACCTTCAGTGAGGCAGGGACACCAGGGGTGCCTTGTTGTTGCGATGCTTCTTGCGATCCTTGGGCAGCATGGTGGCACAGTTGTTAGCACTGCTTCCTCGCAGGGACCCAGGTTTGAATCCACCTCAGGTGACTGCCTATGTGGAGCTTGCACATTCTCCCCTTGTCTGCGTGGGTTTCCTCAGGGTGCTCCGGTTTCCTCCCACAGTCCAGAGATCTGCAGGTTAGGTGGATTGGCCATGCTAAATTTCTCCCTAGTGTCCAAAGGTTAGGTAGGGATACAGGGGTAGGGCAGGGGAGTGGGCATAGATAGGGTGCTCTTTTGGAGGGTCATTGCAAACTTGATGGACCAAATGGCCTTCTGCACTGTAGAAATTCTATAATTATATGAGGTATCCAAAGCATCGATTTCATTTGATGTTACCTCAAGTCAGTGACATTGTCTTGTGATATGCTACACCAACCCCAAACTCCATCTGCAGATTATATAGTACAGTTACAAGCCTCATTTACATCCGGCACCTATTGTAACCACCAAACCAAATCAGTCCATTAAAGCAAAGTCAATATCCATGCTCTTTTCAGTGCACCAATAAAAAGATTGGGACACACCATAAATGAACTATTGAACTGAAATAATCTCACCCTGCTGTGCTCAAGGTGCCTTAAACTTATAGAACATAGAACATTACAGCGCAGTACAGGCCCTTCGGCCCTCGATGTTGCGCCGACCTGTGAAACCACTCTAAAGCCCATCTACACTATTCCCTTATCGTCCATATGTCTATCCAATGACCATTTGAATACCCTGAGTGTTGGCGAGTCCACCACTGTTGCAGGCAGGGAAATCCACACCCTTACTACTCTCTGAGTAAAGAACCTACCTCTGACATCTGTCTTATATCTATCTCCCCTCGATTTAAGGCTATGTCCCCACGTGCTAGACATCACCATCCGAGGAAAAAGGCTCTCACTGTCCACCCTATCCAATCCTCTGATCATCTTGTATGCCTCAATTAAGTCACCTCTTAACCTTCGTCTCTCTAACGAAAACAGCCACAAGTCCCTCAGCCTTTCCTCATAAGATCTTCCCTCCATACCAGGCAACATTCTGGTAAATCTCCTCTGCACCCTTTCCAATGCTTCCACATCCTTCCAATAATGCGGCGACCAGAATTGCACGCAATACTCCAAATGCAGCCGCACCAGAGTTTTGTACAGCTGCAACATGACCTCCTGGCTCCGAAACTCAATCACTCTACCAATAAAAGCTAACACACCGTACGCCTTCTTAACAACCCTCTCAACCTGAGTGGCAACTTTCAGGAATCTATGTACATGGACACCGAGATCTCTCTGCTCATCCACACTGCCAATAATCTTACCATTAGCCCAGTACTCTGTCTTCCTGTTATTCCTTCCAAAATGAATCACCTCACACTTTTCTGCATTAAACTCTATTTGCCACCTCTCAGCCCAGCGCTGCAGCTTATCTATGTCCCTCTGTAACTTGTAACATCCTTCCGCACTGTCCACAACTCCACCGACTTTAGTGTCATCTGCAAATTTACTCACCCATCCTTCTACGCCCTCCTCCAGGTCATTTATAAAAATGACAAGCAGCAGTGGCCCCAAAACAGATCCTTGAGGTACACCACTAGTAACTGGACTCCAGTCTGAACACTTCCCATCAACCACCACTGTTTGTCTTCTTCCAGCTAGCCAATTTCTGATCCAAACTGCTAAATCTCCCTGAATCCCACGCTTCCGTATTTTCTGCAGCAGCCTACCATGGGGAACCTTATCAAATGCTTTACTGAAATCCATACACACCACATCAACTGCTTTACCCTCATCCACCTGTTTGGTCACCTTCTCAAAGAACTCAATAAGGTTTGTGAGGCACGACCTACCCTTCACGAAACCGTGTTGACTATGTCTAATCAAATTATTCCTTTCCAGATGATTATACACCCTACCTCTTATAAACCTTTCCAAGATTTTGCCCACAGCAGAAGTAAGGCTCACTGGTCTATATGTATGTTTACAGGTGCTTCACTGTATGTTTACAGGTGCTGTGTATCGTGCCCCCCCACCTCGCGCTGGCAGCGGCATTAGTGGCAGCCTGCTAACTCTGCTGTCCTGACAGCCCTGTCATTCTTTGGACGGTGGAGCCAAGCGGACTCCACCTGGGAGGTTAGATCCACAGCCACGGCAGGACACACCTCAGTTATCGCAGATCACCAGATGTAGCGGTCGCTGGAGGAGTGACAGAGGAGTTGGTGCCCTCGTCCACAATGTCCTGAAAGGAGCCCACAGAGATGACAGGCAGCTCATCCACCAGAGTGAGGTGCATTGGATCTCCCTGTTCACCATTGATTGGCAGGCACCTAGCTGAGCGAGTAGGTATCTCATCCATCTCTCACACTGCAGTAACCTACTGAATTCAATTGCTGTGCTGGGACTTGCAAGTCTGAGTACAACATAGGAACCCTTAACTCTGTTCCTGGAGCTGTCTCTCCATGAGAGTCAGCACTCTGCTTTGCACTCAGCATGGTCCTGGTCTCTGGAAGTTCTCCGACCACCGGTGCCTTGGGCACCCTCTACCTCTGTCCACATCACTTGCAAATGTGGTCTGGCCTCACCAATATGCACTACCAACTGAGCCAATGATCTAATGTTCACAGATATTTGATATCTGCACTGGTGCTTGTTTTGGAGAGAGGATGTGGCACAGTTGCAGGTGTCAGTGTCTGATCTTCAGAGGTTAAAGAGGGGTCTTCAGGGTCAATGGAGGCTCTTGCAGATAACACATCTGCAGGTAGAAGATGACACATCAGTTCATTCAATCATCATATAGTGAATGTGCATGCTCAGTGGGCTGATGAGGTAATGGAGACCTGCAGCATGGTGCCATCTGCATTAGAGCTTCAATGACACTCTTGCTGTGACATTTCCAACTCAGATCAGAGATCCCCATAATGTTTTGTTACGGGTGCCTGGTCAGCGCTCAACAGAGGTTAAGTGTATGAACCAGATGCCATAACATTCTTAAGTTTTAATGTGTTGCGGAAAGATTGATTCGTTCCAAGAGTGATAATATAAGAAATAGGGCTTGGTTATTTTAGAAACAAACTTTATTAAAATGAAAAGAAAATACTTAAACCTTTACTTCACTTCTAACATTAACAAATTGCATACAGTTTCTTAACCTTAAAATATTAGTTCCCATTAAATAACACGTCCAATAAACATACAGCTCTCATTCCACTTATACAGTCAGGCAAAGGTGATTTACGAAAATTATGTATTTATGAAACAATTCTCTGCTGTAAATCAAATTCCTTTAGAATGCTTTTCAAAAGTCTGTAATCTGGATCAGCTTCCTTCATGACCTCTCTGAGTGACCTTGGCTGATTACCCACTCCTGTTTCTACAAAAGAACAGAGCTATACCATTCATATGCAACTAACCTTCCATTGATAGACAAATAGGTAATCCGACTCTGTGATGCGCTGATGGCTGGTCGGACTGTGAGCCTATCCCTCTAACTCTGCTGCTAGCACTCTTTTTAACCCCTAAATTCCCTTCGACATCTTGGACCCCATTTCTAGACCAAGTTCCTAATATCTCCCTATCATGATAGTTTGCACTCTCCGCCACGCTCACATTTGTGGACTGTACTCTTATCTCCATCTGAGACCCACGCCTCACCACGACCAATGGAATTAGCTCTGTGATGGCATTCTATCTCCAGCGCATCCATCACATAGCGGGTCAGGATAATCAGATTGGGCACCCCACCAGCCATTCTTCTGCACTTTCCCACATTATGGCTTCTCTCCTCCTGAAAGGGAGGAATAGAATTTACCATTTGTACTCCCTCTCCCTGAAGCACCATTCCAGCTTGCCCCTGCACACCACCCTCGAGAGCCAGTTTGTGGGCTTTGTCAGAGCCGTATGCCTCACCCTGCAATGCACTCAGGCCAAGTGTGTATAAATCCCAATCTTGGCAGTGCGGACTTCAGTGCCAGTTGACGCACATAGTCTTACACACCTGAGAGTCATGAGGAAGAGCCATATGACTACACATCTTCACACAGTCTGTTGCCATCTCTGTACTCACCCTTACCGACCACAGAAGATTGTTGAACCTTTTGCGGCACTGAGGCCACGTGTGGTGCACCACGTCGTTTCCACTGACCTGGTCAACCTCTGCCCAGGCCTTCTTGGTGACATGTGATGGCCTCCTCTTGCCATCCCTGGGCATCTTGCGTCCCACCTGCCACTGAACCCCTCCACCAGAATCCCAAGGTAATGATCAAATAAAAACATTGGCCTTGCCCTCCTGCCTTCGGCACCCACCAGGTGCCGAGGCCATTATCACAAACAATGCTTCCTTATTCTGCTGCAGAAAACTCCCTTTGCCTCCCCCACAATTCCTGGCAGCCCTCAGGGACTTAGGGGCATGGAGTTGGCATGGGGGCATGTCGAGTAGGTAGGGGGTGAGGGCTAAGACTAGAGGACCTAGCAGCTTTTAAAAACACGAGGACAAAGTAGCAGAGAGCTAAAGTGGTCTTCTAACCAGTCTGCCTGAGCACTCGCCTGCCTTCATTGTTGCCTCCACACTGCCTCCAGAGGCGACAGGCCTGACTCCATCCTAGAAGGAGAATAGTCTGCTGAGTCGGGACATATCCTGACGCAAGCTTCCCACTCCAGTGGAAAAAATACGGTCTGGCCAGATCTGGTTGTTTCATAATTTTGAAATGATCAGTCTCGTTGCCACAGAAACAAAATGAAAATGTACATTTTGAGTGTATTTACAACGTGATTAGAAAAAAGTGCCCAAAGCAATTCTTCCTTCAGTGTTGGTAAGCACACCTTTGCCAATCAATCTGAATGTGTTAGTGGAAAGGAAAATCTTTCTGAGCACTGACTGAACTTTCTGACCATTTCTTCATATTGTCCCTGCTTTATTCAATTTGGTTTCGAGACATCTGAAGGTATCCCTGTTCTAAATGGGACTTGTTAGTGTCAATTGAGTAACTCAACGGCTAGCATTTGTCTTTGCATCAGAACGATAGGTGTTTAAGTCCCTCTCCAGAACTTAATTCAAAGCTGACTCCGGTCCAGTGTTGAAGGAGTACCGTACTGTCTTTTAGATGAGATGTTAAATTGATGTTAATCGGCGGCTCTCTCAGGTGAATGTAAATGATCTAACGGCATGATTTTGAGGAAGAGCAGGAGCTATCCCCAGTGCCTTCAGCAATGTTTATCCCTCAATTGGCATCATAGACAGCTTAGCTGGTCATTATCACATTGCTGTGACAAATTGACTGCAGCATTTACTACATTTCAACAGTAATCACGGACGTGATCTAACCCGAAAAAGCAATAGAGCCCATCCTGGCTGGGAATCAAGGGGTTGTTTCCCAACATTTGGAGCGACGGGAATGACCCCGCTATCTATCGGCACTCTGCTTTTTTTCCTGAAGCACGAACACCCCCACCCCCCGCTCCAAAGGCCACACTGAGTGACACTTCCTGCACTGAGGAGTTATAGCGAGCAGAGCTCCACAGTGAAGGAGATCGGCATGCCATTTTTAAATGGCGCCCCAATTTCTTGCCCCCCCCCCAATACCTCAACTCACCGATGAGGGGTTCCTCGGCCCCCTCAGCCCTCTACCCCCCCCCCTCCCACTCCCCCCCCCCCCCCCCCCCCACATCCACACGGACAGAACACCCTCAGGCCCGATCCCCAGTACAGGAAGAATGTCAGCCTGGCACCGTCAGCCTGGCATACCCCTGCCAGTCTGGCAATGCCACCTGGGCACCATGACACCCCAGGGTGCTAGGTTGACAGTGTCAAGGTGCCCAGGTGGCACCAGCAGTGCCAGGCTGCCACCTGCCCAGAGGCCGTTGATTCCCGGGGAGACCCCCCTTCCCTCGCAAAGTGCCGTTCCGCCTGGTCCCCATTTGTGGGGTCCAGCACTGAATGGCGGTCAGCTAAGGTCTCCAAGGCGAAGGATTGGATTTATTTATCGTCGCGTGTACTGAGGTGTAGTAAAAAGTATTTTGCTGCGTGCAGCGCAAACAGATGAAAAGAAAATCCGTCATAGGGCAACACAAGATACACAATGTAAATACATAAACACCGGCACTTGGTGAAGCATTCAGGAATGCAGTATTAATCAGATCAGTCCATGAGAGGGTCGTCCATAAGGGGTTCGATCCCAAAGCTTCCAGTTGATCAGGCAAGTGCATATTAGGGTGTGATTTGCTACTCACTCTAAGGTGCAGATTTGCCAATTATAAAATGGGCAGGATCCAGATCGCGACCTCTCACGAAGTCCCGTTAGATCTCGCGAGGTGTGGCAAGCTGGGTAAATCCTAGAAAAGACTTCTCCCAGCATCTACCCGCCGCGTCGCACCCCGGTTCAGGTGGGAGGCAGCCGGTAAATCTCGTCCTACACTTCAAAAGCAATGCATTGGCTGTAAAGCACTTTGGTATGGCCCGTGATCATCAGAGGCCCCTTATAAATTTACTGATTATCCTGTACATTCACATCAGACTTGGGCGTGGAAAGAAATGTGACAGGCGACTGCCTCGGAAATCTAAATTCTGGGGGGGGGGGGAGGGGGGGGGATCTTCCCGTCTCGCCAATGTCTGTGGCATTTTGCGTGGCCCACCTGCCCCACAGGTGGACCCTCCACAAGAAGTCACCTTCGCCAGGACCAGGAAGATCCTGCCGCCAGGAAGGGCCTGAGAAATCCAAAACTTTACTTCGAGGCAGATGACAAAAATCTCCTTCAAGAAGGTAGATTTTAACCGGAACTCAAAGTGAGGTAGAGGGGCCCAAAGGTTTGGAGCATACATTCCAGAGCTGAATACATGGTCCCCAGTGGAGGAGTAATTAAAATCAGGGATGCTCATGCGTTCAAAACTGAAGAAGCTCATGTACATTGGTTGGTTGTAGAACTGGAACAGGTTACAGAGAAGGGGTGGTATGATGCCCCGGAGGGGTTTGAAAAGCAAGGAATGGAATTTTCAAATCGCACAGCCTCCGTTAAATGTGCAAGTCTAACCAATGTGCATAGGTGTAAAAAGTTCTAATTCTAGATTAATTTTCTGGCCTTCTATTGCTTCAGGTTTTTTTTTTGAATGCAGTGATGAAAATACATTAACTGGAGAAGAGGAAAGTTAAATCAAAAATTGTATGCAGCAAATGCTTTGGAAGGGATTCTTCATCCCGCCATCCCTGTTTTCCGACGTGGCGGCCCCTGTCGGCAGTGGGATTCTCCCTTCCCGCTGCCATCCAATGGGTTTTCCCATTGTGGCAACTCCCACATCTTCGGAAAACCCACAGCCGTGGGTGTGCTGCCGGCGAAGTGGAGAATCCCGCCGACAGAGATTATTTTTTGTTGCTTGTCAACGAGATTTTGGAGGTAACTTTTAAAGCAGTTAATAACGAGTTATCGAGTCATAAAATGCTGAATTTTAAACCATAGGTCAAACTGATGGTCAAATGATGGGCAGCACGCTAGCACAAGTGATTAGCACTGTGGCTTCACAGCGCCAGGATCCCAGGTTCGATTCCCTGCTGGGTCACTGTCTGTGCGGAGTCTGCACGTTCTCCCCGTGTCTGCGTGGGTTTCCTCCGGGTGCTCCGGTTTCCTCCCACAGTCCAAACACGTGCAGGTTAGGCAGATTGGCCTGATAAATTGCCCTGAGTGACCAAAAAAAAAGGTTAGATGGGGTTATTGGGTTACGGGGATAGGGTGGAAGTGCGGGCTTAAGTGGGCCGATGCAGACTCGATGGGCCGGATGGCCTCCTTCTGCACTGTATGTTCCATGTTAAAAGCACAGTGGTGCAATGGTTAGCACTGCTGCTTCACGGCGCCGAGGTCCCAGGTTCGTTCACAGCTCTGGGTCACTGTCTGTGTGAAGTTTGCACATTCTCCCCGTGCCTGCGTGGGTTTTGCCCCCACAACCCAAAGATGTGCAGGTGGATTGGCCACGCTAAATTGCCCCTTAATTGGAAAAAAATTAGTTGGGTACTCTAAAATTATTTTAAAAGGCACATGCCTTGATCTGACAAGTTTTGTCTGTTCTTTGCTCCGAACCTGAAATGCAAGATGATCCATCTTAATTTTGTTTGGCTCGCTCTGTCTAGCTGTTGGCTGAGGAGTGGGTAACATTGAGTACAGGTATGAATCTGCCAACGTTGCAGACTTACCCTACTGCCCTTGCCATGGGAAGATGCATTGTAGAGATCAGACTGTGGGAGAAAAACATTTTTGAAATGTAGATGCACTTCAGGGAAAGACGTTTTTTTGAAGCTTTCGTGACCATTTGTTCCATCACATCTGTAGAACAGAGTGAATTTGCATTTGCTATGTATGTCAGTACACGATGGACCGTGCCAATGCTTAATCTCTGTGACAAGAAAAATGAATACATTGAGATCTCCAAGGTTAGTTCAATATAAATCGAATGCAATCATACCCAAACATCATTTTAAAAAGAAGGGCTATGTACTAACCACCAAGATGGGAGGACAAAGTTACAATACTTCAAGACTTTATGGAACTATTCACAATGCTTGTTGTTTGTGAGGGGGCATGAAAATTTGAAAGCTCTGGCTGTTGAAAAAAGGTGATCCGTAGACAGGCTTTAGCCCAGGAACTGAATGCAGTTTATTCAGCCTTTCTTTTAATCACATTGACCGACAGATTCCACTGCTTCTGAAACCAAAGAGAAAATGCTGGAAAATCTCAGCTTCTGAGTTGGGTTAAGATCTGCTCTGTTTATTGTCACCAATGTAACAATAATTTCACTCCCCTCTGCAGCGTTGAATGTAGCTTATTTGTAATAGCTTTTTTTAAATGTGGCAATGCTCACCAGGATCTAATGTTGCTGCATACAGTCAGACCTGATCACAGATTTAGCATCACACTTTAATTGTAACAGCCGCACTTTGAAAAATCAACACATCTCTGCTTTAAACACTTTTAAGTTAGAAATGTGTCTGACACTAATGGGCCCTGGTGTAATAATGATGAAACTGAAAGTGATTGTTATCTTATAATTCTTTGATAATAAGAGGTAATAATTTTAAGCAGTAGACTTTACACAGTTTTCACTGTATAAACAGACTTGATTCTGCTCGCGCTATTCATCTAATGACAGTATCTCATTGTTATAAATATTTATTTTATTAGATCAATTACCGTGAGCTGATATGTTATTTTATCAAGAAAACTGGACACTTTCAAGCATATAATGTGAAATTTATAATGCCACTTTATGGCATAGTCCTGCACTATACGGATAGGACCACCCTGAAGGAAATTTCTGGGAAGTTGCTCAGCTGATTGTGTGGTTTGGAAATGAAAACACCATGAACTTTCCTGGAACAGCATTAGTTCTGTTTGATACATGTTCCAATTCTTCGCATGTACTTGATACATCAGACTTCGGTGGAAGGGAAATGCAATGTCAGAAAATAACTTGCCGTATATTTTCGGAATATTAATTATTAATTTTGTGAAAAGTACCCAGAGTAATATGCTCAAAACATTCTGACCCAAACGAATGGTAATCCATTTATAAAGGCTGGCTAGTATCAGAAGTCTCTCTTTCATTGGTAGTTCCGAATAACATTGGGAATTGAGATGATGGGGATTTGTCTGTTTTTACAGGCACACATTTAGGAGATTGCTAACTATTGATTATAAGCGAGATTGCAAGAGAAAATGGGTTGCTATCTCAGTGTAGCAGTATGTTAAATGACACTGAGCTAAGGAGCTCTGGGACAGATTCACAATTTGCTTTGGCATGCATACTTTACCTGTTCATCATGAAGCTTGTTGCTAAGCTTAAAGGGACAGAAAAAGTGGACGGAGAGAAAGTGCATCTTGATATGAGTGCTGGAATGCACAGCATTGAACTTCTGCCTAAAGTTCATTACTGTATCAATAGCAAACACCCATCCAATTAGGGGCACTTCTAGTGCACCCAGCATGGTGGAGAGGCTGCAAATTATGACGCAAATGGCCAGCTCTGGGCACAAGATGCATGACCTCACAGCAAATGTTACATAGAATTTTACACCACAGAAACAGACCATTTTGCCCAACAGCATTTTTCTGGTGTTTAGGCTCCTCTCATGCCTCCTCCCACCTTACATCATCTGAAGCATAGGCCAAAATTCCCACGCCATTGCGATTCTCTGTTTCCTCCAGCAGCGCACCCCCATCCATGGTTTTCCCAGCAGCATGGGGTAGCTTCAATGGGAAATCCCATTGACAAGCAGCACTGATAACGAATCCCACCTCCAAGGAAACAGTGCACCGCTGAGGGATTGTGGGACCGGGGAACACAGCCCAATATTCGGCTATTCCTTTATCCCTCAGTAACTTATCCAGCTTTCTCTTAAATGTGCCTGTGCTCAAGACCTCAATCACGAATTGTGGCAGAGTCTGACACTTTCACCACTTTAAAATAATATTTTTACATAAATTAAACACTTTCCATCATGATTCCCTGCCTGGATTCTTAAGCCTGGCCATCTGAATACAGCCTGATGTGTTGAGAAAAGAAAAACAATCTTGGTCCAAAATGGGCTGCTAATTGACTGGCAAAGACTAATTTCATCCTCATTGAGTATACACATTAAATTTGGACTTCAAGGGGGAAGACAGTGAGTCCCCCACTGTGTGCTATGTCCAGTGTAATTCTAAACTCATTCTTGGAAAGTGCAATTTGGAATTTTGCTGCAAATATTCCACATGAGAAATCCCGTCTCAAATAACGTAAATGCAAGTCGCACTATTTAGATGCCACTTCTCTCATCAGTATTCATAGATCATAGAATTTACAGTGCAGAAGGAGGCCATTCGGCCCATCGAGTCTGCACCGGCTCTTGGAAAGAGCATCCTACCCAAGGTCAACACCGCCACCCTATCCACATAACCCAGTAACCCACCCAACACTAAGGGCAATTTTGGACACTAAGGGCAATTTATCATGGCCAATCCACCTAACCTGCACATCTTTGGACTGTGGGAGGAAACCGGAGCACCCGGAGGAAACCCACGCACACACTGGGTGGATGTGCAGACTCCGCACAGACAGTGACCCAGCTGGAATCGAACCTGGGACCCTGGAGCTGTGAAGCAATTGTGCTATCCACAAGGCTACCGTGCTGCCCTATTCAATGGGATAGATTTGTGTGTTTAATTTTCCTGGCCGTGCTGCCCTATTCAATGGGATAGATTTGTGTGTTTAATTTTCCTGGCACAGAGTTACTCATGCAAGAGGCAAATATCACAACCCTGTGGATTCGCAAATCACACGCACACCTAAAATCCTAATAGGTGCTCCTAATTGCAAGGCTCCACATTGGATTCACTGAGAGTAACAATTAACCAGACGGACCCAGAGACTCATTGTGTGTACAATCACGAACTAAAGACATACCATCAGTCTATCACATGCTCTGTCACCCATCCAAAATGTCAGGCTAGTATTAAGCTACTTTGCTTCAGGTTCATTTCAGATGTGAAGGTGGGATTTAACTGGCATCATTCAGGCATCCATGTAATATTAGATGTCTTGGATGATAGATGCTTTTGTTGGGTGAACCTCTCCTGAGTATCTGGTTTCCTGGGTCAGCAACAGCAGCAGGAGGTCAAACATGATTTTTACAAGAAAGTAAGCTTACAAACTGTCCTGACTCCAATGAATTACCCATATGCAGCTCTTAGACAACCTGTCCTCGCTCGGGCACAATATGAATGGAAGAATTGGGTCATGTTATTAAAATACAAGTAACTTATGCTGACTGTATGGAATTACACCAACATTCTAAATTATTATTGAGTGCGCACACCATCAGCTCCTTCAGGTTGGATTCTTTCTTCTATCTGTTGGTTATAATGAAACTTCTTTACTTGTTTTAAATTAACTTTTGAACAGACGTACTCATTTTCATATTGTCTCCATCGGTCGCCCAACGATGACATTAGCTGGTCTCATCGATACTTTGTAACCAGATAGATATACACAAATGCTGAGATTAAACAAATAAATATTATTTTTCAACTCTTCATTGTATCATTTCCCTATTACTTTTTCTTGCTAACCAGCTGGGGACAGAAATTATTTTCAGCTTTGGATTTGAGTATTGTCAAAGGTACACTCGGCAGGATTTTCTGCCCCGCCGCGCCACATTTCTGCCTCAACCCGCCAGCGGGATTCTCCGTTACGCCGGCCGGTTTCGCATTGTGGGGCAGACCCACACCACTGGAAACCCCCAGGCTACCGGCAAAACGGAGCATTCCGACGGCAGAGAATCCCGTCCGCTATCTTTTTTAAAAAAGTATTTTTATTGGCATTTTCAATTTTATAAAGTGAAACTTTGCATCTGATATTTACTTGATATACCTTCCCTCCCCCGACTTCCCCTCTCCCTACACCCGCCTCCTTGACTCCTCCTTGGTATCCCCTCTTCCACTCTGGGTGTTCTATTACTGAGCTCCTGTTTCCCCTCTTTCGCCCTCCCCTTCCTTCTGTGGTTTTTGTTGCAGGCCTTGTGGGTTTGAGAGGGGGCACTTCTCTCACTCCTTCATGCTTCCCCCTAAGTTTCCTCCTCATTTCCTCCCCCTTCCCTTTTTGTACCTCTTAGTATTGTGTGTTTTTGTCTGCTCTTCCCCGTCTCTACCTCTTTCCCTCATCGCTGTTGACCTCGAACAGGTCTTGGAACAGGCCGACGAATTGCCTCCATGCTTTGAGGAAGTCTTCTTCCAACCTTTCGATGGTAGACTTGATCTTCTCCAGGTGGAGAAATTCCACCAGATCTGCTAGCCAGTCTGCAGCTGTGGGTGATGCTGCTGATCGCCAGCTGAGCAGGATTCTCTGGAGTGTGATTAGGGAAGCGAAAGCAACGGCGTCAGCCCTCTTCCCCATGTGTAGCTCTGGATGTTCTGACACATCGAAGATTGCCACTCTCACCCCCATAACCTTGTACATTGCCCCGAAGAAGGCTGTCCAGAACCCTACAAGTGGCTGTTCAGAACCCTGCAAGTCTGGGGCAAGCCCAGAACATGTGGATGAGGTTGGACAGGCCTCCCTGACACCGTTCCCATTTATCTTCCACCTCCGGGAAGAACCTGCTCATTCGGGTCCTGGTCAGGTGCGCTCTGTGAACCAATTTGAACTGCATGAGGCTGAGCCTTGAGCAGGAGGAGGTGGAGTTGGTCCTGCTCAGTGCTTCGCTCCAGAGTCCCCAGCCCACTTCAGTCCCCAGTTCGTCCCCCCATTTTTGTCCAGATTCGTCCAATGGTAGTCTCCCCCTGTCCAGTAGCTGTCTGTAGATTTTCCCGTAGTTCCCCTCCTTCCTTACTGTCCGTGTTTATCAGGCCCTTTAATAGAGTGGTTCTGAGGCCGTGGGGTATCCTACCATCTCCTTACGGAGTAAGTGCTTTACCTGAAGGTGCCTAAGTTCCTGTCCTGCCGATAGTTCTACGTCTTCGCTCAGTGTCACTAGTCTGTTCCCCAAATGAAAGTCCCCAACTGTTAATGGCCCCCCCGTCCTGTGTCCATTTTCTGAAAGTGGTGTCTAGCATGGCTGGTGGGAATTTGTGGTTTCCGCAATGTTGCCCCATCTGGATCCATGTCTTTAGTGTGGCTACCACCACTCGGCAGGATATGTATTTCATCTGGGGGATGGGAGTGCAGCCATAGTGAGGGCCAGGAGGGTTATTCCCTTGCAGGAAGACTCCTCCATCCTCACCCATTCGATAGTGGGTGAAGTATCCATCACCTCACCCTCTCTGCCGTTGCTGCCCAGGGGTAGTATTGTAGATTTGGTAGTGCCAGACCGCCCATGACTTTTCTCCTCTGTAGTCTTGATTTGGTGATTCTTGGATTCTTACGCGGTTCCGAGACGTAGAGGAGCAGGTCATCCGCATAGAGTGAGACTCCGTGCTCTCTGCCTCCCCTTTGGATGCCCTTCCAGCTTTTTGTGTCTCGCAGTGCGATCGCCAGGGGTTCAATTGCCAGGAAAAACAGGAGCGGGGACAGTGGGCATCCTGCCGTGTGCCTATGTGCAGCTGGAAGTATTCAGAGCTGGTGGTTTTGGTTTGAACGCTCGCCCTGAGGGCATTGAACAGGATTTTCACCCAGGAGGTGAACCCTGCTCCTAACCCTACTGCTTCAGTACTTCAAAGAGGTACTTCCACTTGACTCTGTAGAAGGCCTTTTCTGCATCCAGGGGGATAATCACCTCTGGTGTTCTCTCCCCAAGGGTCGGGGGCTCATTATTACGTTCATCAGCCGCCTGATGTTCGCAGTTATCTGCCTACCCTTGAGAAAGTCTGGCTTGTCCTCTGCGACCACCTCTGGCATGCAATTCTCAAATCTTTAGGTCAGAACCGTCACGAGTTTCTCCACATCTACATTAAGCAGAAAAATGGGTCTGTACAATCCGCATTCCATTGGTTCTTTGTCTTTTTTGGTTATAAGAACATAAGAACATAAGAACTAGGAACAGGAGTAGGCCATCTGGCCCCTCGAGCCTGCTCCGCCATTTAATGAGATCATGGCTGATCTTTGTGGACTCAGCTCCACTCTCCGGCCCGTACACCGTATCCCCGAATCCCTTTATTCTTTCAAAAGACATCTATCTTTTTCTTAAAAACGTTTAAAGAAGGAGCCTCAACTGCTTCACTGGGCAAGGAATTCCAGAGATTCGCAACCCTTTGGGTGAAGAAGTTCCTCCTACACTCCGTCCTAAATCTACCTCCCCTTATTTTGAGGCTATGCCCCCTAGTTCTGCTTTCCCGACCAGTGGAAACAACCTGCCCGCATCTATCCTATCTATTCCCTTCATAATTTTATATGTCTCAATAAGATCCCCCCGCATCCTTCTAAACTCCAATGAGTACAGTCCCAGTCTACTCAACCTCTCGTCATAATCTAATCCCCTCAACTCTGGGATCAACCTAGTGAATCTCCTCTGCACTCCCTCCAGTGCCAATATGTCCTTTCTCAGGTAAGGAGACCAAAACTGAACAATACTCCAGATGCGGCCTCACCAACACCCTATACAATTGCAGCATAACCTCCCTAGTCTTGAACTCCATCCCTCTAGCAATGAAAGACAAAACACGATTAGCCTTCTTAATCATCTGTTGCACCTGCACACCAACGTTTTGTGACTCGTGCACCAGCACACCCAGGTCCCTCTGCACAGCAGCATGTTTTAACATCTTACCGTTTAAATAATAATCCATTCTGCTGTTATTCCTCCCAAAATGGATAGCCTCACACTTGGCAAAATTGAATTCCATCTGCCAGACCCTAGCCCATTCACCTAACCTATCCAAATCCTTCTGCAGACTTCCGGTATCCTCTGCCCTTTTTGCTTTACCACTCATCTTAGTGTCGTCTGCAAACTTTGACACATTGCACTTGGTCCCCAACTCCAAATCGTCTATGTAAATTATGAACAACTGCGGGCCCAACACTGACCCTTGAGGGACCCCACTAGTTACAGGTTGCCAACCAGAGAAACACCCATTTATCCCCACTCTCTGCTTTCTGTTAGTTAACCAATCCTCTACCCATGCTACCACTTTACCCTCAATGCCATGCATCTTTAGTTTATGCAACAACCTTTTGTGTGGCACCTTGTCAAAAGCTTTCTAGAAATCCAGATATACCACATCCATTGGCTCCCCGTTATCTACTGCACTGGTAACGCCCTCAAAAAATTCTACCAAATTAGTCAGACACGACCTACCCTTTGTGAACCCATGCTGCGTCTGCCCAATGGGACAATTTCCCTCCAGGTGCCCCGCTATTTCCTCCTTAATGATAGATTCAAGCATTTTCCCGACAACCGAAGTTAAGCTTACCGGCCTATAATTACCTGCTTTCTGCCGACTGCCTTTTTTAAACAGTGGTGTCACGTTTGCTACTTTCCAATCCTCTGGGACCACCCCAGAGTCTAGTGAATTTTGATAAATTATCACTAGTGCATTTACAATTTCCCTAGCCATCTCTTTTAACACTCTGGGATGCATCCCATCAGGGCCAGGAGACTTGTCTACCTTTAGCCCCATTAGCTTGCCCAATACTGCCTCCTTAGTGATTACAATCATCTCAAGGTCCTCACCTATCACATCTTTATTTCCATCAGTCACTGGCATGTTATTTGTGTCCTCCACTGTGAAGACTGACCCAAAAAACCTGTTCAGCTCCTCAGCCATTTCCCCGTCTCCTATTATTAAATCTCCCTTCTCATCTTCCAAAGGACCAATATTTACCTTAGCCACTCTTTTTTGTCTTATATATTTGTAGAAGCTTTTACTATCTGCTTTTATGTTCTGAGCCAGTTTACTTTCATAGTCTACATTACTCTTCTTTATGGCTTTTTTAGTAGCTTTCTGTTGTCCCCTAAAGACTTCCCAGTCCTCTAGTCTCCCACTAATTTTTGCCACTTTGTATGTTTTTTCCTTCAATTTGATACTCTCCCTCACCTCCTTAGATATCCACGGTCGATTTTTCCCCTTTCTACCGTCTTTCTTTTTTGCCCGTATGAACCTTTTCTGAACACTGTGAAAGATCGCTCGGAAGGTTCTCCACTATTCCTCAACTGCTTCACCATGAAGTCTTTGCTCCCAGTCTACCTTAGCTAGTTCTTCTCTCATCCCATTGTAATCGCCTTTGTTTAAGCACAAAACACTAATGTTTGATTTTACCTTGTCATCCTCCAACTGTATTTTAAATTTCACCATATTGTGGTCGCTCCTTCCAAGAGGATCCCGAACTATGAGATCATTAATAAATCCTGCCTCATTACACAGGACCAGATCTAGGACCGCTTGTTCCCTTGTAGGTTCCATTACACACTGTTCCAGGAAATTATCCCGGGCACATTCTATAAACTCCTCCTCAAGGCTGCCTTTACCAACCTGGTTAAACCAATCGATATGCAGATTAAAATCTCCCATGATAACCGCTGTACCATTTCTACATGCATCCGTTATTTCTTTGCTTATTGCCTGCCCTACCATCCTGTTACTATTTGGTGGCCTATAGACTACTCCTATCAGTGACCTTTTTGCCTTACTATTCCTGATTTCCACCCAAATTGCTTCAACCTTGTCCTCCATAGCACCAATATCATCCCTTACTATTGCCCGGTTGCCATCCTTAAACAACAAAGCTACACCACCGCTCTTACCGTCCATTCTATCCTTTCGTATAGTCTGATACCCTTGGATATTTAACTCCCAGTCATGACCATCTTTTAACCATGTTTCAGTAATGGCCACTAAATCATAGTCATTCACGATGATTTGCGCCATCAACTCATTTACCTTATTTCGTATACTACGAGCATTCAGGTAAAGTACACTTCTGCTGTTTTTATGTCTTTGTTATGAATCCTAACACCTTGATCAGTAACTTTTCGCAATTTATTTTTCCTCTTACCCTTTCTCCTAATTTTCCTTGTCTTTGAACCCATATCTCTACATAATAACCTGTCACGTAACCTGCTGCCTTGCTCTCCATTAACCATTATACTGTCCATAGCTTTACATTTCCCTTCCCCCCAACTTGCTAGTTTAAAGTCCTTGTGACCAACCTATTTATCCTATTCGCCAAAACACTGGTCCCAGAATGGTTCAGGTGAAGACCGTCTCAACGGTACAGGTCCCTCCTGCCCCAGTACTGATGCCAATGCCCCATGAAATGGAATCCCTCTTTCCCGCACCACTCCTTTAGCCACGTGTTAACTTCTCTTATTTTCTCAACCCTATGCCAATTGGCACGTGGCTCGGGTAGTAATCCAGAGATTATAACCCTGGAGGACCTGTTCTTTAATTTAGTCCTTAGTGTTTGATAATCCCCAAACAGGTCCTCTTTCCTAGTCTTATCCATGTTGTTAGTTCCAACGTGGACCACAACAACTGGATCCTCCCCCTCCCTCTCCAAAATCCTTTCAAGCCGATCAGAGATTTCCCGCACCCTGGCACCGGGCAGGCAACATACCATGCGGGATTCTCGATCTGGCTTACAAAGGATGCCATCAATCCCCCTAATTATAGAATCCCCTACAACTACCACTTGTCTTTTTGCTGCCCCCTCTTGAATGGCTTCCTATACCACGGTGCAATGGTCAGTCAACGCATCCTCCCATCAGCCCTCTTCCTCATCCACACAGGGAGCAAGTACCTCATACCTGTTAGGCAAGGTCAAGGGCTGAGGCTCCTCAACTCCTAAACTCAGGATCCCCCTACCTGCCTCCCTTACAGTCACACCACTCTGTCCCTGACCACTGTCCGAATTAACAGAACTTATTCTACCGGGTGTGACTGCCTCCTGAAACAAAGCGTCCAGGTAATGTTCCCCCTCCCTGATGTGCCGCAGTGTGTGCAGCTCGGTCTCCAGCTCATCAATTCTGAGCCGAAGTTCCTCGAGCAGACAACACTTGGTGCAGATGTGGTCACTGACGGTCTCAATGGGATCCACCAGTTCCATCATCATACAGCAACAGCACATCACCCGTCCAGCCATATTCAACTAGTTAATTAATTTAAATATTTTTTTATTTATTTTTTTATATAACCTCAAGGATAAACCCGAACACCAACAAAAACACAGCCCTCTCTCGCCACTCACTCGAACTCAGCCACTCACCTAAACTCAGATGCACTCTGTTCCAATCAGCACTCGGTGTCTAAAGGCACTCCTGCCACACCTTTTGTGCACTCACCTCTCCCAGCACTGTCCCGGCTCTCTCCTCCCGCGCTTTTTAAATCTCCCGGCTCTCTCCTCCAGCGCTGTTTTCGCTGTCCCGGTTCTCTCCTCCCGATTATCAGCGATATCGTGGCCTGTGTTAGCGTAGGAGGCAAAGTGCCCCTTGCCAGCGAGTCTGTGAACATGCCCCTTAGGTGTGGAGCCAGGACCGGCATGAATTTTTATTGAAGTCCGCCGGGATCCCATCGGGTCCCGGCGCCTTCCTTGCCTGCATGTAGCTGATGCTTGCCATGATTTCTCCCAGATATATTGGTGCTTCAGTCCCCCCCGTCTATCCTTCCCCACAACTGGCATATCTAATCTGTCGAGGAACTGTTTCATCCCCACGTCCCCATCGGGGGGGGGCTCGGAGATATACAGCCCGTTAAAAGGTCTCAACTGCCCAGTTGGCCTCTTTTGGTTCGGTTACCAGTTTCCGCTGTTTTTTATCTGCGCTATTTCCCTCGCGGCTGCCTGCTTTTTCAGCTGGTGAGGCAGTAGGCGGCCAGCATTTTCTCTGTGTTTGTAGAAGTCCCCCGTGTCATGCGGAGTTGGTGCATTGCCTTCCTAATGGATAGCAGGCTAAAGCCCATTTGCAGTTTTTCCTCTCCACCAGCAGCTCTACGGTCGGGGCCTCGGAGTACTTCCTGTCGACCTCCAGGATGGAGTCGATCAATTGTTGCCTGGCCGCCCTCTCTTCCCTGCCTCTGTGAGACTTGTAGGCTATAATTTCTCCCGTGATCACAGCCTTCAGTGCCTCCCAGAACATGGAAAGTGAGACTTCCCCATTCCGGTTGCTAGTCGCGTAATCGCCTATGTCCTGTAGGGTTTTCTGGCAGAAGGCCTTGTCAGCCAAGGGGTCCATGTCCAACCTCAATATGGGCCTTGGGCGCAGGGCGTTGGGCGCGCCAGTCTCCAACCGCACATTCACCTAGTGCGGAGCGTGGTCGGAGATGACTATTGCGCTCTTGCTATTCCTGGGAGCACCGATTTCCCCACTGCAAAGACGTTGATCCGGTTGTATACTTTGTGGACCAGTGAGAAGAACAAGAATTCCCTTTCGCCGGGGTGCAGGAACCATCATGGGCCCACCACCCCCATCTGTTTCATGAATGTTTCCAGCTCCCTAGCCATGCCTGTCTTTTTCCCCGTTCTGGGGCTTGATCGGTCGGTCAGCGGGTCCTGCACGCAGTTTACGTTGCCCCCCATAATCAGTCGGTATGTGTCAATGTCGGCGATTTCCACCATGGTCTTCATTATAATGCCTGTGTCATCCCAGTTGGGCACGGACACATTTATAGTACTACCGGTGCCCCAGCTAGGTCACTGCTGACCATGACATACCGTCCCCCTTGGTCCATAACCATCCTTGTCTCAGTGAACCTCGTCCTCTTGTTGATCAGTATGGCCACTCCCCTAGCCCTTGTCCCGTAGCATAAATGGTACGTCTGTCCCATCCAGCCCTTTCTTACCAGCAGTCGGTCCTTCTCCTGCAGGTGTGTCTCCTGCAGGAAGATTATGTCGGCTTTCAGGCTTCTTAAGTGGACAAAGACTCTGGATCTTTTCACCGGGTCGTTAAGTCCCCTTACATTCCAGGTGACTATCCTGATGGGGGGGGTTTCTGTCCTCACATTCCTGTGGGATCAACCATACTCACCTGGCGGATGCGCCCTTGCACTCCGGGGGTTCCCCTTTGTTTGGGGGCCATGCAAAATGGCCACGATTGCCGTTCTCACCATGAGGTCAGATCTCTGCGCTCTGGGGTTTCCATTGTCCAGAGGGCACCCAACATGGCCGATAACTGTGTGTGCACCACGTGGGTGCGCCCCTGCACTCCGGGGTTTCCCTTTGTTTAGGGACCTTCCAAAGTGGCTGCTTGTTGCGCCATCTTGCTCCCTCGACCTGCTCCTTGCCTGTCAAAGTCAATCCAAGTGCCAAATCTTTTTCCCCGTCCTATTTCCTATATGTTCTTTGTTCCCCCCTGCACCCCACCCCCCATTCCCCGCATCTCCCACCCCGTACCGCTCTGTGTTCCCCCTCCCTGTCCCTGTGTCTCCGCCCCCCCCCCCCCCCTCTTGCTGGTCAGGCACTCCCTCTCAGCCGATAAGAATGCCCCTTACTGCCTGTCTTCCCGTGCTAGCCCTCTCTGCTAGTACAGTGGCTCCCGTCCCAGGGCTGGTATAGCCCTTTGCCTATGCCCGCCGCCTGCTTGTTTTCCCTGCCTGCCCCCTCACCTGCTTTACCCTGTCCGCCCTCCCTCCTGCACCCAGTCTTTCTATTCAGAATGAGGGAGTACAGTCCCATGCAAACATATAACAATGTCTATGGGTCTCTGGTTCTGTCTCTTTCTGAAATCCTCCTCCGACTCGCTTTTATCACTGCCTCGCTTGTTCTTTGTCCAGGCGTTTGGCCCGTATGAAGTCGTTTGCCTCCAGCGGGGTGTTGAAATAGTATACTTTACTCCGGTGCGTGACCCAGAGTCTAGCCGGGATAACATGCCGAATCACACCTCACTCTTGTAAAGCGTCGACTTTGCCTGATTAAACTCGGCCCTTTTTTTGCCAAGTCTGTCCCAATGTCCTGATAGATCCGGATTCTATGTCCTTGCCATGTGCTCACATTCGTTTGTCTAGCCCACCGCAGGATCCTTTTGCGGTCCTGGTATCGGAGCAGCTTTGCTATGATCGCTCTCGGCTGCTCACCCGCCTTGGGCTTCAGGCTGGGCGACCTGTGTGCTCTGTCGGGTTCTGGGGGTTGGGAAGCTGTCCCTCCTGACTAGCTTGCCCAGCATTTGGGCGATATTATCTGTTGGGTCCCTGCCCTCGATGCCTTCCGGCAGACCCATGATCCGTACGTTCTGCCTGTTTTCCTGGTCCTCGACCTTCCCCTTCAAGCTCCCCTGGGCCGCCACCAATCTTTTCATCTCTGCTTCCAGAGCGACAATGCTGACTCTCTGGTCTGTCGAGCCTCTCTCTCTCGGTCATGGATAGTCCTCTCCTTTCTTCCCCAGTCCGTCGATCATTCATTGTAGGGAGACCATCGCCCCTGTCACCACCACCTTCACTGCCACCTGGATCTCGATTTTAATCACCTCCTTCATGGCGGCCAGCTCCTTCTTTAGGAAGGTCCTCCATCCGTCTCCTGGTGGGGAGGTGGAGGCTGGGCTCGGATCGACGGTCTCCCCCTCTTATGGGCGGCCGGGGCTCCTCACTTCATGGGTCCAGCGGGTCGTCCACCCGTTGCTCGTGGTCCTTTCTGCCACTTCTGCCCTCTCATCGACCTCTTGAGCTCCCATTCGCCATCATCTTTCCCTCCGTTGTTTCTTTTCCTCCGTTGGAGTTGATTTTTGTCGTTTTTTCGAGCCAAATTCATCTAAAAGTGTCTTTTATGGTTCTGATTGGGAGGAGAGCCACCTGATGTGCGGCAGCTCAGCACATCACTGTCACCGAAAGTCAAAGGTAGGCTATCTTGATAACACAAAGCCATGAACAGCTCTGCCTAATTGGATGGGAATACCATTGCATTCTTCTCCCCCACCTTTGAGGAAAACAGAGCCTCACACTGCATTCTATTAAAGAACAGGAGGTCATGGGTTGATGTTTTCCACTACATCACAAAATAATTAATTGTAAACCTAGACTAGAAGGGAAAGTAAACATATACTGTCAATTGGCCTGCTGAAAATCAGATGTTCACCTGCAAGGGAGTTTATTAAAAGTAGACAGAGAAGGTGAGATGCATGCCAAAACTGCCTGCCCCTCTTGCAAAGCTGCATAATTTTACACATTAAAAACAAAATGCCACCCAAAGACAGCTGTCATGGGGGGGGGGGGGGGGGGGGGCACCTCCCTTCCTCTTGAGTGTTGGTTGCATTTGCCACCGAGCTGTCTTGTTTTCATTTTCCTCCCCTTCTTCATGTACGCCCCTCTCTCTGGGCCTTTTTTGGGCCACACACCATCACTCAGCCAACAGGATGAGCAAGTGACCTTGTCTCAAGCTTCAATCAATGTTGCTCTTGAGTCAGACTCAGGAAGTTTGCGAGAGCGGCCCTTTTCCTTCCTCCCTCTGTGAAGGCACCTGCCATCTGTTTGCTGCTGCTCCCATTGGCCCAGCCAAGGCCTCAAAGGTATGGTGCCGGGCACAATAAGGACAGATCCGTGTATTTCCACTCCTTGTTTCAGCAGAACATCAACATAATGTATTGATTAATTTTAAATCTGCAATGTTATTTTACTGCCTGTGTGTCATTTCTTCCAACAGTTAATGCCTGTTCACAGACGTTCTTTAATTCATAAGAACATGTTCTGAAGATTCCCCACAGATTTCACCAAAAGCCCCAACAGATCTGACCATATTTTCTCACAGATTTATATTGTTACAGCTCATTACTATATAATGCAATGTCCATTTCCGAGATGATTGCTGAGCTGAGAATTGTTTTTCATAAACGCTTTAAAACTATTAACAACCTGCAAATAATTCAAAGTGTACCTGATAAAATTGTACTAAAAAATGCTACGTGTTAACCAATAAGGGTCTCTGTCAGGAGAATGATTTAGTTTCTACAATCTATGATCTTTTGGGTTTTGTCTCCAATAACTAATAGAAGTTGTTTACAGCTGGTTACACTGTACTTATGGAAGGGAATCATTTGTCATTGTGAAAGAAAGAAAGGCTTGTATTTAAACATAACCTTTCACTAAGCACTTTACATTCAATTAAGTAATTTTTTAAGTGTAGCCACTGTTATGAAGTAGGAAATGTGACATCCAATTTTCAATTGCAATGTCCCACAAACAGAAATGGGATCCTGGCCAGATAATCTGTTTATTTTTAAATTGAAGTACTTGATTTCTTGAAAGCAAAGATTAATTTTAGCCACTGATTCATAAGCAACACAAAATTGGCAGATTTTTAGTTCAATTTATTGTCCAGGGCAGTGACCAAAACCTTAAGTTGCATTATTTAAGACAGGTATGGAATAAGTGATAATGTTGTGATGCATCTGATTACGTTTTGGAAATGTTTGAGTGAGTGTTAAATATTGGGCATAGTACTGGAAGTGGTCCCCAGCTCTTCTTCAAAATGGTTCTTGGGGTCTTCTATGCCCATTTGAGAGGGTTGACAGTACCTCAGTTTGACAACTCATCCAAAAGCTGCACCTTTTATAATGTTGCACTCCTTCTGTTGCACTGGTGTGTCAGCCTAGATTTTTGCTCAAATCTCCACAAAGAGGTTATGAACTTGCAACTTTCTGACTCAGAGGCAAATGTGCTACCAGATGAATCACACTGATCACCCTCATTCTTCAGACTCAGTCAGAGATTGGAGGGCATGGTCGCACAGTTGTAGCACAATTGCTTCACAGCTCCAGGCTCCCAGGTTCGATTCCCGGCTTGGCCACTGACTGTGTGGAGTTTACACATCCTCCCCGTGTCTGCGTGGGTTTCCTCCAGGTGCTCCGTTTTCCTCCCACAGTCCAAAAATGTGCAGGTTAGATGGATTGGCCATGCTAAATGGCCCTTAGTGTCCAAAAAGGTTAGGTTGGGTTACGGGGTTACAGGGATAGTGTGGAGGTGTGGGCTTAGGTAGGGTGCTCTTTCCAAGGGCCTGTGCAGACATGATGGGCCAAATGGCTTCCTTCTGCACTGTAAATTCTATGAAATAGATGTACTCATTTTCTCTATAAATTTAGCTTCCATTTCTGAAGCGATGAGAGGTTTTAAACCTCCCTGAGTACTTTTCCACGCCAGTTTGGCACCGCACTGGGCTATTTCATATATTGTCAAGTCCAAGTGATCTCCTTTGGAGGGAAGTCTCGTACCACTTCACTCAGGAGTCAGACTTAATCCTGCTCCAATGTTTTGTTCTCACCTTTAATGAGACTATATCACAGCGACAAAATAGTGATGTTATAAATATACTCTCGCTTGCTAATACAATTAAGGACTGTTGGAAGGAGGAAGGACATGTTAAGAAATACATATTGTGTATACAAATGATAAAAGACACAGCTTATTGCCTTGATAACAAAGCAAATGTGTTCAGCAGATAACATTGTTTGTTTCCTTTTGTTCTGTTTTGTATCCCTAAGAAAATATTAAATTCTTTTTAAGTGTGCAGTATCTTCAGTTCTGAGAGATTGAATTCTTCCTGATTCAATGTGATTTCAAAATGTATCAAGATGTCATTGAAAAACTCAGTTAAAATTAACTCCTGGCTTGTTCAGCCTGTTGTATGGCTTGGTATTCTGTAGACAATTTTTAAACTAAGAGTCTGTGTTGCTTAGTGTATATTCACTGAACTGAGCAAGACTGGGATTCATTGGCAATAACATCAAAACAATCAACTTTTTCCAAAACTTAATCGGATGCATCCCCGGCACTGTTATTTATTCCATATGTGTCACAATAATGTCATTTAAGGATTTTGGATGTTGCATTTGAACAATAAATTGAACTATAAATTTGCCAATTTTGTGTTGCTGATAAATCAGTGGCTAAAATTAATCTTTGTTTTCTAAAAATCAAGTACTTTACAACTTTAGTGTCTTGTGTATTGAGCTTTTAGGGAAAGCATTTTTAAAAATCTATTACTTGCAATAATTTAAAAGTCAAATCTTCATATACAAAGAACAAAGAACAAAGAAATGTACAGCACAGGAACAGGCCCTTCGGCCCTCCAAGCCCGTGCCGACCATGCTGCCCGACTAAACTACAATCTTCTACACTTCCAGGGTCCGTATCCCTCTATTCCCATCCTATTCATGTATTTGTCAAGATGCCCCTTAAATGTCCCTATCGTCCCTGCTTCCACCACCTCCTCCGGTAGCGAGTTCCAGGCACCCCCTACCCTCTGCATAAAAAACTTGCCTCGTACATCTACTCTAAACCTTGCCCCTCTCACCTTAAACCTATGCCCCTAGTAATTGACCCCTCTACCCCGGGGAAAAGCCTCTGACTATCCACTCTGTCTATGCCCTTCATAATTTTGCAGACCTCTATCAGGTCGTCCCTCAACCTCCTTCGTTCCAGTGAGAACAAACCGAGTTTATTCAACCGCTCCTCATAGCTAATGCCCTCCATACCAGGCAACATTCTGGTAAATCTCTTCTGCACCCTCTCTAAAGCCTCCACATCCTTCTGGTAGTGTGGCGACCAGAATTGAACACTATACTCCAAGTGTGGCCGAAATAAGGTTCTATACAGCTGCAACATGACTTGCCAATTCTTATACTCAATGCCCCGGCTAAGGAAGGCAAGCATGCCGTATGCCTTCTTGACTACCTTCTCCACCTGTGTTGCCCCTTTCAGTGACCTGTGGACCTGTACTCCTAGATCTCTTTGACTTTCAATACTCTTGAGGGTTCTACCATTCACTGTATATTCCCTACCTGCATTAGACCTTCCAAAATGCATTACCTCACATTTGTCCGGATTAAACTCCATCTGCCATCTCTCCGCCCAAGTCTCCAAACAATCTAAATCCTGCTGTATCCTCTACCATGAGGGACCTTGTCAAAGGCCTTACTAAAGTCCATATAGACAACATCCACTGCCCTACCTACATCAATCATCTTAGTGACCTCCTCGAAAAACTCTATCAAGTTAGTGAGACACGACCTCCCCTTCACAAAACCATGCTGCCTCTCAGTAATATGTCCATTTGTTTCCAAATGGGAGTAGATCCTGTCTCGAAGAATTCTCTCCAGTAATTTCCCTACAACTGAAGTAAGGCTCACCGGCCTGTAGTTCCCTGGATTTTCCTTGCTACCCTTCTTAAACAGAGGAACAACATTGGCTATTCTCCAGTCCTCCGGGACATCACCTGAAGACAGTGAGGATCCAAAGATTTCTGTCAAGGCCTCAGCAATTTCCTCTCCAGCCTCCTTCAGTATTCTGGGGTAGATCCCATCAGGCCCTGGGGACTTATCTACCTTAATATTTTTTAAGACACCCAACACATCGTCTTTTTGGATCTCAATGTGACCCAGGCTATCTACACACCCTTCTCCAGACTCAACATCTACCAATTTCTTCTCTTTGGTGAATACTGATGCAAAGTATTCATTTAGTACCTCGCCCATTTCCTCTGGCTCCACACATAGATTCCCTTGCCTATCCTTCAGTGGGCCAACCCTTTCCCTGGCTACCCTCTTGCTTTTTATGTACGTGTAAAAAGCCTTGGGATTTTCCTTAACCCTATTTGCCAATGACTTTTCATGACCCCTTCTAGCCCTCCTGACTCCTTGCTTAAGTTCCTTCCTACTTTCCTGATATTCCACACAGGCTTCGTCTGTTCCCAGCCTTTTGCCCTGACAAATGCCTCCTTTTTCTTTTTGACGAGGCCTACAATATCTCTCGTTATCCAAGGTTCCCGAAAATTGCCGTATTTATCCTTCTTCCTCACAGGAACATGCCGGTCCTGAATTCTTTTCAACTGACACTTGAAAGCCTCCCACATGTCAGATGTTGATTTGCCCTCAAATATCCACCCCCAATCTATGTTCTTCAGTTCCCACCTAATATTGTTATAATTAGCCTTCCCCCAATTTAGCACATTCATCCTAGGACCACTCTTATCCTTGTCCACCAGCACTTTAAAACTTACTGAATTGTGGTCACTGTTCCCGAAATGCTCCCCTACTGAAACATCTACCACCTGGCCGGGCTCGTTCCCCAATACCAGGTCCAGTACCACCCCTTCCCTAGTTGGACTGTCTACATATTGTTTTAAGAAGCCCTCCTGGATGCTCCTTACAAACTCCGCCCCGTCTAAGCCCCTGGCACTAAGTGAGTCCCAGTCAATATTGGGGAAGTTGAAGTCTCCCATCACCACAACCCTGTTGTTTTTACTCTTTTCCAAAATCTGTCTACCTATCTGCTCCTCTATCTCCCGCTGGCTGTTGGGTGGCCTGTAGTAAACCCCCAACATTGTGACTGCACCCTTCTTATTCCTGATCTCTACCCATATAGCCTCACTGCCCTCTGAGGTGTCCTCCCGCAGTACAGCTGTGACATTCTCCCTAACCAGTAGCGCAACTCCGCCACCCCTTTTACATCCCCCTCTATCCCGCCTGATACATCTAAATCCTGGAACGTTTAGCTGCCCATCCTGCCCTTCCCTCAACCAGGTCTCTGTGATGGCAACAACATCATAGTTCCAAGTACTAATCCAAGCTCTAAGTTCATCTGCCTTACCCGTAATACTTTTATTACGTAATATAACTTTTAAAATTGCTAAAGTTGGAGTATTCAGCAGTAAATATTTGTAACCTTTGCCCAAATCTTTCGGTAAATACATAACAATTAGCTAGAACTACTTATCGATGGAAATATGTATATCTGCACTGGCAGATACAATCACTAAAAGTATATATTACGAAACAAATGCATAAATAGTTTTGTCAAAAGAGCACACAAAGTAATTTTACGCAAGCTCTTTAAGTAAGTCATTAAAAATAACACTCTGAGTAACGTTTAGTCAGAATGATTATATGGAGCCGGTGTGCATCAATGTGAAGTTTTTTGATACGGAATCATGTACTTTCAATACTAAATATTGGCAGAATACAGTCGTAACAGTTCACAGCTTGCATCACAGTAAGATGAAACTGTGTGTGATGAATGGGATTGGCTGTGAAGGGAAATGTTACAGTAACTTTTATATCATATTTAGTTAACTGTAAATTTGGTATTTTTCCGTGAGTAAGGTAAGTGCATTGTATCACTATTTTTGCCACTGCATGGCCCACGTGTTTCAGGTGAACACATCCACTGTATATACTTCTCTGACTACTTGATGCCATTACATACATATAGCTTTAAAAACTTCCAAAATAGAAGTTTTGTTGTTCTCAACCAAAATTAAATAAGAAGAATGAAGAAGTAGAGAGCTGGAATCAGGAATAGGTCAACATGATAGAAAGCATCTTCAAATGTTCATGGTCACCTTGATGAGGTACATTTTGAATGTGGTTTAGATGCATCTGATCCTCGTGAGAATGTAGTAGGAATATTATTTATTTGTTCGTAACTATTCTATGCTTTCTCCCTTTCAATTCTTCTAAGTTTCTGCTTGTCGTGCTTTACTCCTGAGCTTGGACAACTGATGAGGTTCTACCTTTAAGTCCCTGGCGGAATTCCTTAATAGTAACGGCATCTTTATGATTCACAAACATCCTCCCTTGTTATTTGGAGATGTAATTTGGCCTGCCACTCTGTGGTGGTATGTATTAAGGGTATGAAGGTACCCTGTGATGCCGAGAGGCTATTGGTGGTAGACACTGGGTCCCGATTGGATCAGCCGCCTACTGGCTCCACCCAGTAAGGTGGAGTATAAGAGCCCCGGTTCTCCCAGCAGCCGCATTCTGTAACTGTGCTGCTGGGGAACAGGTCTGCGTAATAAAGCCATCGTTCAACTCCTTATCATCTCGTCTTGTGAGTGATTGATTGTGCTACAATTTATTACACAAACTTTAGAAGGACATGGAGCTCCGAATCATTCCGGAGTGTCTGCGAATCAGCCCCCACGCGGCAAACTCAGCGGCCACTTTTAAACATTGGTTAGCGTGTTTTCATGGATACCTCTGAACGGCCCCCGACATACCTACAGAAGACCAGAAAATGCAGGCCCTGCATGCCAGGGTGAGCCCTGAAATCTACACTCTCATAGAGGATGCGGACGATTTCCAGGCGGCGCTCGCCATACTGATAGGAATCTACATTCGGCCCGTCAACCAGGTCTACGCACGCCACCAGCTCGCGACGAGATGGCAAATCGCTGGACGAATTCCACAGTGCGCTGTTAATACTGGGGAGAAACTGCAACTGCCCATCAGTTTCGGCTAACGAACACACAGAGCAACTGGTCCGAGATGCGTTTGTGGCAGGTATGCTTTCATCCCAAATTCACCAGCGATTGCTGGAAAGAGACGCACTCGGCCTCAAAGAGGCACGGGCCCTCGCGGCCTCATTCAATGTGGCATCGCAGAACACCCGTGCCTACGCCCCCGACCGTGCGGCAGCCCCTTGGGCACCATGGACCCCCGTCGCGACCGAACTCCCGGGACCCCCCGCCCCCCCGCAGGCCTGCGCTGCCAGAGTGGCAGGTCACCCGGGGGGGCCCGCTGCTACTTTTGTGGGCAGGGGAAAGACGCCAGAATGCGCTGCCCGGCCCGCTCGGCCCTCTGTAAAGGGTGCGGCAAAAAGGGGCACTTTTTAGCAGTGTGCCAGGCCCAGGGGGTAGCCGCAATCTCCGGGGGAGAACCCCAAACTCAACCCCCCCAGCGATCCATGTGCGGCCAACGGGCGCTGCCATCTTGGGTCCCGGACTCCATGCGGGAGGGTAGGACGCCACCATTTTGTGCTCCTCCGGCAACGTGCGATCCGTGGGCGGCGCCATCTTGTCCACCCCTGACCGTGTGCTACCCGTGGACGCCGCCATCTTGGCTGATGGCTAAGGACCCCGGGATGGACGGCCCCACGAGGCCTGAAGAAAACGCCCCGATGCAGCAACTATGACTGGCGTCTGTGACCCTGGACCAGTCGCGGCTCCGGTCGCTCCAAACAGCAACAACAACAGTATTTATAAACGGGTACGAGACTCTGGGAGCACGGAGAGTTTTATACATCCCGATACGGTAAGACGCTGTTCCCGTCCGATCCACCCGAGTAATCAAAAAAAAATTCTGGCGGCAGGGTCCCATTCTGTAGAGATAAAAGGGTTCTGCATCGCGAACCTCAAGGTGCAGGGGAGGGAGTTCAAGAGCTATCGGCTTTACGTCCTTCCCCACCTCTGCGCTGCCACACTCCTCGGATTGGATTTTCAGTGCAATCTCCAGAGCTTCACGTTTAAATTCAGTGGCCCTATACCCCCACTCACTATCTGCAGCCTCGCGACCCTCAAGGTCGATTCGCATTCCCTGTTCGCGAACCTCACCCCGGATTGCAAACCAGTCGCCACTAGGAGCAGATGGTACAGCGCCCAGGACCGATCTTTTATCCGGTCAGAAGTCCAGCGGCTGCTGAGGGAAGGCATAATCCAGGCCAGCAATAGTCCCTGGAGAGCTCAGGTGGTAGTTGTAAAGACCGGGGAGAAGCAGAGGATGGTCGTAAACTATAGTCAAACCATCAATAGGTACACGCAGCTGGATGCGTACCCTCTCCCCCGCATATCCGACGTGGTCAATCGGATTGCACAGTACAAGGTCTTTTCCACGGTGGACCTTAAGTCCGCCTATCACCAGCTCCCCATCCGCCCGAGCGACCGCAAATACACTGCTTTTGAAGCAGATGGGCGGCTCTATCACTTTTTAAGGGTTCCATTCGGCATCACTAACGGGGTCTCGGTCTTCCAACGGGAGATGGACCGAATGGTTGACAGGTACGGTTTGCGGGCCATGTTCCTGTACCTTGACAACGTCACCATCTGCGGCCACGACCAGCAGGACCATGACGCCAACCTCCGCAAATTCCCCCAGACCGCGAACGCCCTGAATCTTACATACAACAGGGAGAAATGCGTGTTTAGCACCGACCGTCTAGCCATCCTCGGCTACGTAGTGCAAAATGGAGTGATAGGCCCAGACCCCGAACGCATGCGCTCTTGGAGTTCCCCCTCTCCCACTGCTCCAAGGCCCTGAAACGCTGCCTCGGCTTTTTCTCTGATTACGCCCAGTGGGTCCCCAACTACGCGGACTAGACCCGTCCGCTAATCCAGTCCATGGTTGTTCCACTGTCGACAGAGGCCCGCCAGGCCTTGATGCCTGGGTCCTATAACACGGGGCTCAGGGGGGCGCTTGAGTCCAGAACACAATCCAGTTTGAAGCAAGAAGATGCTACGGGACCAGGTGCCGACATTGTTCTGAATGGGCTACCTGCTAACGTCATTGAAGAAATGCTTTTGCAGATTGCTGATGCCTTTGTTGCTGATATAGTGAGTGCTGCATATAACTGGCACTTCACCGCGGGTTAAACACACTGGAAGACAAGGATTTTCAACTGCACCTTGAGTGCCAGTGGAATATGTGGATGCCAGGATTTGGTTCCGGTGATATTGGGCCGTGTGGGAGGACCTGCAGAGCTGTGGCTCCTGGACGGAGAATGGCTCTGTTACGTGGACCAAGTAACGCATTGATGGACAGATCATTTCTGCAAAATGTTCTGGACATGATAACAGTTTCTCAGGCTTACTCTCTGTTTCTGTTGAGGAACCTGCGAGGGCTGATACCGTGTGTGTTTTTGTGTGTGAAAATCAGCTGATGTAGCTTTGTGTTGGTACCAATATGGAACAGAGATGTTTCTTTGTTGTTTAATGGTCAGTGTCATATACAGAATTTTAAGTAATTGATTTTCAAATCTTTGTTACTGTTGACCATTTAATAAACAAAATATTCTCAAATGGTGCTGCAGATTGTGTTTGCTGGTTGCTCCTGCTGATAGCAATGCTCCTCAGTGACTGGGCCACACCCTGCAGTTCCTCATCTGCATCATAATAATAACCTTTATTGTTGTCGCAAATAGGCTTACATTAACGCTGCAATGAAGTTACTGTGAAAATGTCCCAGTCGTCACAATCCGGCGCCTGTTCGCTTACGCTGAGGGAAAATTCAGAATGTCCAAATTACCTAACAGCACGGGCGCGATTCTCCACTCCCACGCCGGTTGGGAGAATCGCCTGGGCCGCCAAAATTTCCGGGGACGCCGGTCCGACGCCTTCCCGCGATTCTCCCAAGCGGCGGGAACGGCCCGATCGGGTTTCGCGGGCCGCAGGCCGGAGAATCGCCGGAGCCACCCAAAATGGCGATTCTCCGGCGCCCTGGCTATTCTGAGGCCCGGATGGGCCGAGCGGCCAGGCCAAAACGGCGGGTTCCCCCCGCGCCGTCCACACCTGGTCGCTGCAGTCATGGGCAGTGCGTGAACGCTGGGGGGGGCGGCCTCTGGGGGGGCGAGGGGGATCCTGCCACCGGGCTTCACCTGGAATGTGGGGTGGCCCGCGATCGGTGCCCACCGATCGTCGGGCCGTCCTCTCTGAAGGAGGACCTCCTTCCTTCCATGGCCCCACAAGATCCGTCCCCCATCTTCTTGCGGGGCGGATTTGGACAGGACGGCAACCACGCATGCGCGGATGACGTCCGTTATGCAGCGCCGGCCGCGTCATCTATGTGGCGCCGCTTTTACACGGGCGACAAGGCCTGGGTAGATTATGCGGCCCCGATACTGGCCCATTGTCAGGGCCTGAATCGGTCGGTACCTGGGCCGTTCTGCGCCGTCGTGAACCTCAACGGCGTTCAGGACGGCGCGGCCACTTCGGCGTGGGAGTGGAGAATCCCGCCCCATGTCTTTCAGGACTGGATAACCTTGCCAAGAGGCTCGATATCTCACTGGGACCCAGCTGAATCCTGGGACCCAGCAGACCTCCGACTGCTGACTCACTTGGATGTTCCTGCCTTCACCTGATGTACATCAGCAACTGTGCGGTGCTCCCCAGATTGTGCCCCAGAAGTTTGTCCACTAATGTCGTCCACAGAAGTGCGCTGGTGGAAGGTGGGGGTGATACCTATGACACATCGATGGTTGTCTCCTCGGATCTCTCCTGTGAGGTGTTTAGTTAGGTGGCAGGGGTAAGGGGGATGACCCCTACGGCCCCGCCCATCAGGTGGAGATCCTGCGAGAGAATGGACACGTGGCCAGTGAGAGGGAAGGGTAATTTTATCTGACATGAAAAACTCACTTGCGACAGGTCATCTGGGTGAAGGGAGAGAGATAGTAACTTACCCTTGCAGCTTAGTGGAGGTCGTTGGTCTTCCTCCGACACTGGATGCTGTTCCTCTTGGTCATGCTGCCCATACTGACAGGCTCTCCACTGCCTCCCAGGCGGCATTGCTGACCCTGCTGCTGGTCCTCCAACCCCACTCGGGGGACCAGGGGGGCCCATCTCTCATTTACGGCATCAAGAAACCTGGCCAGATTGACATCGCCAAAGTGAAGAGTAGGTTTGTGCGCTGCAGTGATTTTGTGTTGACTGGGTGTGAATGGTGACGGAGCACTTAAAAGCAGTTCCCTCTTGTGAGCAGCGAGTCAGGCGAATCAGACGGCGAGACAGCCAGCAATGTCGATAATCTCGTAGGGGCTCATTTTTGGCATTGTGTGCGGTTGAACATGGAGCGTGATCTCACCAATGCGACCGTCAAGGACCATCCTGCCAAACACGCCCAAAAAGGCACTTGGGCTGGTTTAGCACACTGGGCTAAATCGCTGGCTTTTAAAGCAGACCAATGCGGGCCAGCAGCACGGTTCATTTCCCGTACCAGCCTCCCCGAACAGGCGCCGGAATGTGGTGACTAGGGGCTTTTCACAGTAACTTCATTTGAAGCCAACTTGTGACAATAAGCGATTTCATTTCATTTCAGATATCTTTCCGTTGAATCAAGGCCATTGTGAATTACAGGGCATTGCAATTGTGCAAGGCAGTCTGACTGGACCAGAATCTCTTCTCCGTTTCTGAGACTAGGGGCTGGACTCTCTGATTTTGAGGCTACGTCCGGAGCATGTGTCTAGTCTTATGGCCAAAAGGTCGGTGCCGCCCCCGCACTGATGCTCCGCCCAATGGGGGGGCTAGCAGCCACGCCACGTAAAGCCCCCGGCTTTACCTGCAGATTGCCGGGTCCGTGGCTGTGCATGTGCACGCTGGCGATCTGCAGCGAACTGCGGCAGCTGCATCATACACCATGGTGCTGGACGCACACGGACGCGGCCTGCCAGATAATCCCCCCCCCGTAACCCCCCTCGCCACCCGGATCACCTCCCACCAGTCTTCCCAGCCCCCGACGAAGCCCCCCCAGCCAGCGGAACAGCCCCCCCCCCCCCGACTGTGGCAGCACTGGAAACAGTCCCCAGCCGCTACGCGAGATCCCCCAAAACTGTGAGCACACGTGTCCCATGCTGTCGGGAAGTCGGCCCTTCACGGGAGGAGCATCGGGGGAGGGCCTCAGGTAAAGTCCTGAGGCCGTCTTAACGGCGTGTGCTGTACTCAGCGATTAATCCGTTTTTGAGTGGGCGGAGCATCTGAAAAACAGCGCCACCCCTGATTTTGGCGCAAAGACATATTCTGCGGCCAATCGCCGAATGCGATTTTGGCATTGGCAATCAGAGAATCCAGCCCTAGATGTTGACACCGGGGGCAGAATTTGCGGAGTTCTACGCCATTGGGAATTCCCCCCAGGGGTGGCAGAGTGTCGCAGCGGCCCTGGAGAATACTGGGTGAGGCCTGATAATGATGTGCCAATGGCGTTTACTGTACGTACGGAGTGAAACGCATTGATGCTGTCGAGGCACCGGAGAATTGCGATTTGACGTGGAACCCGTGCCCACCATACCTTCAGCGTCAGTGCCGATTCTCCACCCGTCACGTTTCCCGATTGCGACGTCAGCCGATGGAAAATCCGGGCCACTATGTCCGGTTTCGGGCATGGTTAGCGGGGTGTTTCTTGGCACCTGCAGTGCTGAAAATGACCCCACTATTCAACTGTGCTTTGCCATTTTTCTTTTGGCCTTGTTGAAGAACGCTCAGCTCACCAGTGCAGGAGGACAACATACGGAGCGGGTCGCAATTTTTAAAGACAGCGCCGATCTTTCGATCCCACCACTTCGACCGACAGAGCTGCACCCCCACTTCACCCAACTTACCTTTTCAAGGGTTCTCGAGCCCCCCTTTCACCCCACCTCTTATAGGCACAGCACCCCAGTGCCAGACTCCAGTCGTGAGCAACCTGTCACTCAGGCACCTTGCAACTGCCAGCTTGGCATCACAGAAGTGCCCATGCCAGGCTGGCTGTGCCACCGAAACACTCTGGTGGTGCCAGGGTGGCATTGTCAGCATGCCTGAGTGACAGTGGCAAGGTGCCAGGCTGATCGTGTCAAGGTGCCCAGTTTCCAGCGAGACTGCAAGTGTGCCATGCTGCATTTTCCGTGAGCACCACGTGTATCCAATGGTCTGGGAGACCCTCCAGATGCCATTATGACAGGTCCACGGTCGTGCGGAGCTGTGCTAAACAGCGTTCTGGCGAGATCCCCCAGTTGCGGTCGGAGAATCCCGAATCCAGAAAAATCCAGTGAACGCATATTTAAATGAACTTAATGGCTCAGTTAAATATGCTTATCTGGATCTCTGGATGCTGATCTGGATCTTGCCCAGATCGCGATGTCCCACAAGGTTCCGTTGAATCTCACGAGATGTCACGAGCGTCGTGAACCTCGCGAAAGGCCTCTCGCTAAATTCAGCGGCCTTGTCGCGACACCAAGTCAGGTGCGGCAAGGCCGTTCAAACGTGGCCCCTGCCCCTCAATGACAACTGCTGCACTTCTTCTGGCCTTCAGGCAACTTTCTGGTTCTATTTTGTTTTTGAAAAGCCCACGAGTAACCTGCAAAGCTGCCCAAAGGTCAGCAGCAGCAGTCCCTACTTGCAACAACTGTCAGTGTCACGGGAGTGCTCTCGATTGAAAATTTGTTGGAAAAATGGGAAGTGAAATCCCTGGAATCATTTTAAAGCCATTTGGATGCTGGAAGGAATTGGGGTACTTTTAAGGTCATTGTGAATGGATGAAATGTGCTGGGCTAAATGGTCTTTGTCATCCATAATTATACTGCAAACGAGTGGAATCATGGCTGCAGTTCTGTTAACTTTGTCACGAATGCCAGTTTATTGTGAACATGCTTTGTGGTGTGAAATTGCCAGGAATGCATAATGGGCTCATAGTAAATCAGTGGTCTGTTTTACATTGCACATGATTCTCAAGAATCTTTTCCATTGACTTCAATCCTGCCCTATTTAGGACAAGAGGCGACTTGATCGGAGTACTTAACATCTTGAGGGGTATTGGCAAGATAGATGTGGAGATGTTTCCTCTTGATGAAGAATCTAGAGCCAGGAGTCACATTTTAAAATTAAGGGGTTGGTCATTTAAGATGGAGATGATGAGAAATTCTTTCTCGCAGAGGGTTGTGAGCCTCCGGGACATTTTTTCAAAAAAGGCAGTGGAAGCAAAGTCTTGGAATATTTTTAAAGCAGAGTTTGATAGACTCTTGATTAACAAGGATGTGAAAGGCCATCAGGGGGACACGGGAATGTGGGGTTGATCAGACGTGATCTTGTTGAACAGCGAATCCGACTTGAGAGGCTGAGTGGCTAACTCCTGCTCCAAATTCCTACACCTGCTCCAAATTTGTGCGTTTGTATGTAAACTTGCCAATTAACTCACTATATATTTTTTTAGTATTTTTAAGGTATTGAAATATTATGATAAAGTTGTGCTACATAGCCGATACTGAAAATATATTACAGTGTCATATGAGAGTACCTTTAAGAAATGGGTGTTTATAAAATAGCTGTAGTGGATGTACCTTTAAGAAATGGGTGTTTATCAGTGATGTCAGAGTGTGGGTGCAGCTGGGCTGTCTGTCTGCTTTTATTTTCGCTTTGGGCTGTCTGCTACAGGGTGTGTTTAGTTTTGTTTTAGATTTGGAGAAGCTACAGTCGCAGCAAGATATGTATGAATCTCTGCAAGCTAAAGAATGTTCATTTGGTGATTTCAAAGTGATAACTGCTCTCAGAAGAGAAGTTAAACCTGATGTCTTTTTGTAAAAAGGATTCTTTTTTGTCTTATGGATGTTGCAAGGAAAGATTAAGAGTTACTTATAGAGTACTGTATTCTTTGGGGGATTTATTGGTGTTGATAGTTGTTAAGATGTTTACTGTGGGTTTATAAAGTGTTAACTGGTTTCATAAATAAACATTGTTTTAATTTAAAAGTACTGTACATCTCTGTTGCATCACACCTGCAGAATAGGCCTGTGTGCTCCCCATAACCACAATGTATTAAAGGTTGTGAATCAGGTGAACTCCATGATACACTTTGGGGTTCTCTAAATGCTGGCCCATAACAACAGTGAGAAGCAGCAATCAGAAGAATCTTCATGCTTGCTGATCAAGAGAACACAGACGCAGTTGTGAACCATTCAGTCTTTGTCCTCTGGCCTCTTAAAAGCTTTATGGCACAAAGACACCTGAGGCTCCAATGCTTCTTCCTAACAATGAAGACCGATGTTGTTCAATCAGTCCACTTAATAACTCAGGAGCTATTTTATCTTTCTACCCTGTGAGATAACAAACCAAATATGCAATGAGAGAAAAAGAAAGAGAAATGGGGATACAGATCAGGAAAAAAGAAAAGGAGAGAGAAGAAAGAACAAAAGAAAGAATAGCCCTAGCAGAATAAAATGAAAGAGGAGAGAGGTACAGATCAGGGAAAAAGAAAAAGAGAAAGAAAGAGATAGAGAGGGAAAAGAAAAAGAGAGAGAAAGAGATAGAGAGGAAAAGGAAAAGGAGGGAGAGGAAAGGGAAAAAGAGAAAGAGTTTGAACTTCAGAAAATGGCCATGAAACATGAGTCAGTTAAAATTGGCGGATGGAAAGAAAACCGTACGGTCTGAAGAGAGTGATGAGGATAATGAGCTTGAGCGTCATTTTTTTATTTGATTTGATTTTGATTTGATTTATTATTCTCACATGTATTAGTATACAGTGAAAACTATTGTTTCTTGCATGCTGTACAAACAACGCATACCGTACATAAGGAAGGAAGGAAAGACTGCAGAATATAATGTTACAGTTATAGCAAGGTGTAGAGAAAAGATCAACTTAATACGAGGTAGGTCCATTCAAAAGTCTGATGGCAGTAGGGAAGAAGCTGTTCTTGAATCGGTTGGTACGTGACCTCAAACTTTGGTATCATTTTCCTGATGGAAGAAGGTGGAAGAGAGTATGTCTGGGGTGCGTGGGGTCCTTAATTATGCTGGCTGCCTTTCCGAGGCAGTGGGAATTGTAGACAGAGTCGATGGATGGGAGGCTGATTTGCGTGATGGATTGGGCTACATTCATGACCTTTTGTAATTTCCTGCGGTATTGGGCAGAGCAGGATCCATACCAAGCTGTGATACAACCAGAAAGAATGCTTTCTGTGGTGCATCTGAAGAAGTTGGGGAGAGTCGTAGGTGACATACTAAATTTCCTCAGTCTTCGAGAAAGCAGAGTCGTTGGTGGGCTTTCTTAACTATAGTGTCGGCATGGGGGGGACCAGTACAGGTTGTTGGTGATCTGGACACCTAAAAACTTGAAGCTCTCGACCCTTTCTACTTCATTCCCATTGATGAAGACAGGGGCATGTTCTCCACTACGCTTCCTGAAGTCGGTGACAATCTCCTTCGTTTTGTTGACATTGAGGGAGAGATTATTGTCGTTGCACCAGTTCACCAGATTCTCTATCTCATTCCTGTACTCTGTCTCGTCATTGTTTGAAATCCGACCCACTACTGTGGTGTCATCAGCAAATTTGAAAATCGAGTTGGAGGGGAATTTGGCCACACAGTCATAGGTGTACAAGGAGTATAGTAGAGGGCTGAGGACACAGCCTTGTGGGGCACCGGCATTGAGGATGTTCGTGGAGGAGGTGTTGTTGCCTATCTTTACTGATTGTGGTCTGTGGGTTAGAAAGTTCAGGATCCAGTCGCAGAGGGAGGAGCCGAGGCCAAGGCCATGGAGTTTGGAGATGAGTTTTGTAGGACTGATGGTGTTGAAGGTTGAGCAGCATTGGATAAATAGGAGTCTGACATCGGTGTGTTTGTTATCTAGGTGTTCCAGGGTAGAGTGCAGGGCCATGGAGGTGGCGTAGGTTAACTGTAGTGGATAAAGGGAATCCGGGAGGCTGGAATTGATTCGTGTCATGACTAACCTTTCGAAGCACTTCATGATGATGGATTTCAGAGCCACTGGACGATAGTCATTAAGGCACGCTGCTTGACCTTTTTTTGGTACAGGAATGATGGTCATAGTCTTGAATCATATAGGGACTCAGATTGTTGTAAAGAGAGGTTGAAGATGTCTGCGAATACCCCCTGCCAGCTGATCCATGCAAGACCTGAGGGCCTGTCCGGGTACCCCATCCGGGCAAGTGGCTTTCCGAGGGTTGACCTTCGGGTAGGCTGCTCTGACGTCTGCAATGATGATCTCAGTTACAAGTTCATCTGAGGCTTCTGGGGTGGAGGGTTTGCTCTCCCTGACCACTTGTTCAAAGCGTGCATCAGGGAGGGGTGTATTGGAGCCGGTGATTTTACATACCTTCATCTTGTAGCCCATTATGTCTTGCAGACCTTGCCTTAGTCGGCAGGGGTCCGTGTGGGACTCGAGCTTGGTCCGGTACTGTCTTTTGGCATCTTTGATGGATCTCCTTGGATCATATCTGGCTTTCTTGTAGAGGTCAGGGTCACCTGACTTGAACGCCTCAGACCTAGACTTCAGTAAGCAGTGGATGTCCCTGTTCATCCAGGGTTTCCGGTTGGGAAACACATGGATTTGTTTCTTTGGCACACAGTCTTCTACACACTAACTAATTAAGTCAGTTACTGTAGAGGCGTACTCGTTCAGGCTGGTCGCAGAGTTTTTAAATACTGACCAGTTCACTGACTCTAAGCAGTCCCGTAGGAGATCATCCGATTCCTCAGACCTTCTTTGACGGATTCTCCCGCTTCAGTTTTTGCTTATAAGCCAGGAGCAGGAGTACAGCCTTGTGGTCAGATTGAAGGCCTGATTGAAGGCCCCAGCTACAATGAACAAGGCCTCAGGATGTTTCGTTTCAAGGCTATTTGTGGTGGTGAACATTTCGTCTAGTGCGGTTTCACGTTCACATGGGATGGGATGTAAACTGCCATCAGGATAACGGAGCTGAACTCCCGCGGCAGGTAGTAGGGGCGGCATTTTAGTGTCAGGTATTCTAGGTCTGGGGAGCAAAAACTCGCCAGTGTTGCTCCATCTCGGCACCAGGAGGTATTGATTAGGAGGCAGACCCCTCCTCTCCTAGCCCTGCCTGAGGCCACAGTACGGTCCATTTGGTAGATTGAGAAGCCCTCTGGTTGTAGGGCACAGTCCGGTGAAGCAGGAGTGAGCCATGTCTCCGTGAAACAGAGCACACAGCAGTCCCTCAGTTCTCTTTGAAACTTGAGTCTGGCTTTAAGTTTGTCTAGTTTATTTTCTAGAGATTGGACATTAGCTAGGAATAAGCTAGGAGAGGGGCTTTGGGGCCGTGTTGTTTCACTCTCACCTTCAGGCCTGCACGTTTTCCACGCTTCCTGGAGGGACGGCTTTTTTTTGAGCCAAGGAGACGGTGAGAGTATGCAGTGTCAAGGGAATAGTTGTGTCCAATGAGGTTCTTCACTCTGGTCAGTGTGTGAATGGAGGATTTGTTGCCTTGCTTGCGGTCCCTGCCCCGGAAGATGGGTCTGCATGGTTGAGCGTCCCGGGTCGCTGTCGGGCTGCGGTTTGTCTTCACAGGTCAGTGGATATCCAGACCATGCTCCGGCGTGGATGGGGTAAAGGCCGGTAAGTGTATGACGTCTCTGGGGTCGCGGTTGCAGATGAGGCGATGGCCCGGTCCGTGTTGGGGTCCGCAGGGTCCTTTCCAGATCACGGTCTTCCTTCAGAGGTTGGAGGATCTCTAGACCTGCAAGTAAATTTAAAAGAGCGGTATTAGTGATTGTTTGGCTGTGGGAGTTGATTTTTAGGAATTTGGGGCGACTGTAGAGGGGGGGAGTGGAAAGAGTGCTTGGGGCCTGCAGGAGAGCGCAGCTTCCCGGGTCAGTGGGGTTGGGAGCTGGGAGGAAGAGAGAGGGGGAGAGGGCTCCAGCTGCTGGGATGCTGGTCTGGTCATTGGAGTCCAGCAGAGTGAAGGTCCCGGCTTCTGCGGTGTTTACCTGGTCACTGTGAGCCTGGAGAGTGAAGGCCCTGGCTTCTAGGGAATTTTCCTGGTCTCTGGCAGCCGCTGTAGGGGAATCCCCAGGCCTGGGACTGCAGCATCGGCAGCTGCTCACAAGTGGTCGGCTGGTCCGGGTCGATTTCAGGTTGTCAGTTTCAGGCGTCTCCAGGGTCCTAAAGATCGCTAAATCTGTAAGTAATTGAACATTGTTAGAGAGTTTAAAATAGTTAGTATGAAGTTTTAGAAGCATAGAACGAAAGTAAAATATAGAATTAGAGGGTATGCTGGGCACAGCTTGCAAAAAGTCGCCTCGCTCCAACGCCATCTTGAAAAAGCTGAAGTCATAGTCGAAGGCTTGGTGGGGAACTAGTTAAATATGTCCACGCAGTGGAGAAGGAGGTAGAAACCTTTTTCATTTCATTTGAGAAGGTGGCTAAACAAATGAAATGGCCACCGGACATGTGGGTATAACTGATTCAAACAAAGCTGGTAGGTAGGGCTAGTGAAGTGTTTGCATCACTACCGGAGGAGGTATCTGGGACGTATGAGGAGGTGAAAAAATCCATCTTAGGTACATATGAACTAATGCCTGAAGCCGACAAAGGTTTAGAAATTTCAGGAAAGAACCTGGTCAAACATACATGGAGTTTGAAAGGATCAAACAGAGTAATTTTGATAGGTGGATAAGGGCTTTGAAAATAGACCAAACATATGAAGCTGTCAGAGAAATTAATACTTTTGGAGGAGTTTAAAAATTCAATTCCTGATGTAGTGAGAACTCATGTGCAGCAGAAGAGGGTTAAAACTGCGGGGTTAGCAGCAGAAATGGCAGATGATTATGAATTAGTTCATAAATCAAAGCTTGGTTTCCGACATCAGTTTCAGCCTCTGAGTGATAGAAACTGGGAAAAGAGAAATGCTTAAGTGGTAGAGGTAAAGGAGATCTGATGGGAGATAATAAGGAGAGTGTACCTCAGATGAAAAAGGAAATCCAGGAGGGTGGCAGAGACATGAAAAGTTTCAAATGTTTTTACTGGGATAAACTAGGCCATATAAAGTCAAAGTGTTGGTGGTTGAAGAAAAGCACTGGGAAGGCTGATGTGGTAAAACAGGATAAGACAGTGGGGTTTGTTAAAGTGGTAAAAGAAAGCCCAAGTGAAGCGAAGGAGAAGCAAAAGGTTGTACAGCCTGATCAGGAGGTGATTGATAAGAAGGTGCCAGATCTCTTTAAAGAATTTACTTGTGTGGGTAAACTTTACTCATGTGTATTAGAAGGAGCAGGTAAAGTAGTCACAATTTTACAAGATACGGGAGCTAGTCAATCTTTAATAGTGAGAGATGAGGAGTTATGTAGTTTGGGAAGAATGTTGCCAGAAAAGGTGGAATTCAGGGTGAGAATAGTAGTGTTCCATTATATAAGGTAATGTTGGAAAGTCCAGTGAAGAGTGGTGAAGTGGTAGTAGGAGTAATAGAGAAACTATCTTGTCCAGGAATACAGTTTATTTTGAGACATGATATAGCTGGATCACAGGTGGGAGTGGTGCCTACTGTGCTTGATAAGCCAGTGGAAAATCAGACTACTTAAATGTTGAAGGACGAGTATCCTGGGATTTTTCCGGATTGTGTAGTAACAAGGTCGCAAAGTCACAGGTTAAGACAAGAGGAGAAATCAGAGAGTGAAGATAAAGTTGAAGTGCCATTATCAGAAACGATTTTTGATTAGATGGTTGGAAAAGAACAAGTGGAGGATGTGGCGGGTATTTTTCATTCAGGAATATTGCCGGAGTTACACAGAAAGATAGAGAAATAAAACGGATGTATCAGTAAGTTCAGAAGTTCATCAAGTAGTATTGCCGGTACGGTATAGAAAGGAGGTGTTGCGAGTAGCACATGAGGTACCAGTGGGAAGTCATTTGGGAGTAAGGAAAAATCAAGCTAAAATACAAAAACATTTTTATTAGCCTGGACTACATAAAGATGTAGTTAAATTTTGTCGATCATGCCACACATGTCAAGTGATAGGTAAACCTCAAGCAGTGATAAAACCAACGCCCTTAATACCCATTCCAGCATTTGAGGAGCCTTTTACAAGGGTCTTAATTGATTGTGTAGGACCACTTCCTAAAACAAAAAGTGGGAATCAATATCTTTTGACGATAATGGATGTGTCTACTCGGTTTCCAGAGGCCATTCCAGTGCGCGATATTACAACTAAAAAGATTGTGGAGGAGTTACTTCAATTCTTTATTAGATATGGACTACCCACAGAAATACAATCAGATCAAGGATCAAATTTTGTCTCAAAGTTATTCAAAGAAGTTATGGATAGCCTAGGAATAAAACAACTAAAATCAACTGCGTACCATCCAGAATCGCAGGGAGTGTTAGAAAGGTGGCATCGGACATTAAAGACAATGTTAAGGGCTTAATTGTCACGATTATCCAGAGGATTGGGATTAAGGAATTCCATTCGTACTGTTTGCAATTAGGGATGTACCTTATGAGTCAACCAAATTCAGTCCTTTTGAACTAATATTTGGTCATGAGGTAAGAGGAACACTTAAATTGATTAAGGAGAAATTGGTGAGTGAGAAATCAGTACTTACATTATTGGACTACATGTCAAATTTTAGGGAACGATTAAATAGAGCAGGGAAATTGGCTAGACAACATTTAAAAGTTGCAGAAAATGTGATGAAACAGGTAGCGGACAAGAAATCCAAAGTTCATAGTTTATCCAGTGGAGATAAAGTTTTAGTATTGTTACCAGTGGTAGGTGAACCTTTAAAAGCAAGGTTTTATGTAAATGTAAATCGCTTATTGTCACAAGTAGGCTTCAAATGAAGTTACTGTGAAAAGCCCCTAGTTGCCACATTCTGGCGCCAGTTCGGGGAGGCTGATACGGGAATTGAACCGTGCTGCTGGCCTGCCTTGGTCTGCTTTAAAAGCCAGCTATTTAGCCCAGTGTGCTAAACCAACCCCTATGGACCTTTTATGGACCTTATCAGATTGAAAGGAAATAAAGTGAGGTGAATTATGTGGAAAGAACGCCAGCTCGAAGGAAAACTTACTGAGTGTGTCATGTGAATATGCTTAAAAGGTACTTTGAAAGGGAAGGAGAGAAAAAGGAGGTTTTAATGATTCTAACTCAAAGTGACAAACCAAATCCAGAAGACTTTGAATTTGACATACCTCAAGTTAAATTGGAAAACAAAGATGTTCTTAAAAATTGGGATAAATTGTTGAGTTACCTTCCAGAGGAAAAACGGATTGACCTGAAAGAGTTCTTGATATCACATGAGCAAGTTTGTGGAGATAAATTGGGAAGTACTAAAATGGCTATACATGATGTAGATGTGGGAAATGCTGTTCCAATCAAACAACATCCATTTGGACTTAACCCTTTAAAATTGGCACAGTTTAACAAAAAGATTTAAAGTATGTTTAAAAATGGCATAAATGAAGTGGGTTGCAGCCAATGGAGCTCACCGATAGTGATGATACCTAAACCAGATGGTACCGAAAGGTTGTGTGCGGACAATAGAAAGGTTAATGCAGTTACAAGAACGGACTCTTATCCTTTCCCACGTTTGAAGGATTCAATTGAGAAAATGGGACAATCAGCTTTTATTTCCAAATTGGATTTACTTAAAGGTTACTGGCATTTACCTTTCTCCGAAAGGGCGAAGGAGATGTCAGCTTTTTTGACTCCAGATGGCATATACCAATTCATGCCATTTGGCATGAAAAACGCCCCAGCCACATTTCAACGGTTAACTAACAAAGTTGTTTCAGATTACCCGGTATACATCGACGATCTGGGAATTTTCAGCCAGACAGGGGAAGAACATTTAAAACACCTGATGGAGTTATTCGATCGACTTCAGGAGGCGGGTTTGGTGGTAAACCTAGCAAAAAATGAATTTGGAAAAGCCCAAGTCTCTTTCCTTGGCCATACAATCGGACAGGGTCGAATGGTCCCACGGGATGTGAAAACAAAAGTTATTGGGGAGTTTCCAATACACTTGACACAAAGGGAAATAATGTGATTTCTTGGCATGAGTGGATTTGATCTAACATTTCTGCCAAACATTTGTAGCATGGTTGCTCCACTGATGGACGTGCTGTAGAAACGGGGTGTGTTTTGTTTCGTTTTAGATTTGGAGGAGCTGCAGTCACAGAAAGATGTGTATGAATCTCTGCAGGCTAAAGAATGTTAATTTGGTGATTTCAAAGTGGTAACTGCTCTCAGTAGAGAAGTTAAACCTGATGTCTTCCTCTAAAAAGGGTTCTTTTTTGTCTTATGGATGTTACAAGGAAATATTTGGAGTTACATATAGAGTACTGTATTCTTTGGGGGATTTATTGGTGTTGATAGTTGTTAAGATGTTTACTGTGGGTTTATCAAGTGTTAACTGGTTTCATAAATAAACATTGTTTTAATTTAAAAATATTGTACATCACTGTTGCATCACACCTGCAGAGTAGGCCCGTGTGCTCCCCATAACCACAATCTATTAAAAGTTGTGGGTCAGGTGAACTCCATGATACACTTTGGGGTTCTCTACTCCCTGGCACATAACAACAGTGAGAAGCAGAAATCAGCAGAGGCTTCAGGCTTGATGATCAAGAAAACACAGATGCATTTGTGAATCATTCAGTCTTTGTCCTCTGGCCTCTTAAAAGCTTTATTGCACAAAGACACCTGAGGGCTCCAATGCCTCTTCCTGACAATGAAGACCAATGTTGTTCAATTAGTCCACTTAATAACTCAGGAGCTATTTTATCTTTCTACCCTGTGAGATAACTAATCAAATAAAATGTAATTATACCCCTTGTATGAAATAGTTATATTGAATAATATCACACACCCAGGCAGGACAAAAGTCCTTTACAGAATAGAAAAAATTGTATGCAGTTTGAGTTATCTTCATGACACCAAATGCAGCTAATGACCTACTCTGGGAGTGGAGTCACGGCAGCAAAACTGACAGTTCTGGCTTTTTTTTAAAAATCCAGTCACCAAAAACTACGCAAAGGTATTTCTCGCTCTTAGTACCTGTCAGGTTTTCTTTTAAATCGTGACTATCAGTTAAATTGTCATTTTCTGAGAGTGGTTACTGACAGCAGGGAAGTGTTTAGATGGAAAGGTAGAGCTGTCCTCCAATCGCAGATTATTCATCTCCCATGCTAGATACATGAAAGATCTTCCTTTTGTTCCTTAATTTCTGGTGATTTGCTTGCCAAATTGATTTTCCAGTGTTTCTGTGTGGTGACGTTGGTTCCCCTCTCTCTCTCATGCTCATAGCTTGATAATGGTCATTTGCAAGTCCTTCATTTTATGTATGAAAAATAAGTGAGTATGTTATAAAGTATGAACAGATCTGCAGGCATGAGTATACGGCACAGGGCTTTCTTTTAAAGGTGTCTTGTTATCTTTCCTGAAGTTGCGAAGAACTGTTGAATGCAATTTGATTGGGGAAACCAATGAGGCAAATCAGGACTGTGCATTCAGTGCTCAAGTTAGTCTTTGCTCCAGCTCTTACAATCACAGATTTCCTCCCACCTGCCCTTGCCGTTCCTCCACAGACAGAACATATGATTGGAGGAGCAGTTAGGGCATGAGACAAGGAACCTATGATTAGAGGAAGTAAGCATTTATTCTAGCCATTCCCGCTGGCCACCATGCAGGAGTCTTGCAACTGCACGGAACGATTTGCAACAATATTTTCCAGGAAGTCAAGGAGAAGAAACAGAAGAATGAAAGAACAGAAGGAATGGGGGGCACGGTGGTCAGCACAACTGCCTCACTGATGCGACCATCAATTCACATGAGACGATGAGTAGAAGTGAACAGTGATTTTAATCAGTTAGATCTGTGCCTGCTTGCGACTGCTCTGTACTGAGTGCCACCTACAGGCTGCAGCTCTATATACCTCACCTGAGGGGGCGGAGCCATAGGCAGAGCCCACAAGGGCATTAACATAATACAATACAATGTAATGCAACACAATGGTGAATAGTATCAGTAATACATTCACCACATTCACCCCCTGTTAAAAATTGAGGTCCAGAGGGGTGAAGTGGGCTCACAGATCAAATCTGTCCGGTGCCTTGATCGTTTTCTGCGATCGCCTGAGCTCTGGCTTTGCTACGGGAACGGGTGTTGAACTCGTCGCTGCGGGCACGGGTGTTGGGCTCGTTGACTCCGGGAGCATGTCGTCTGGAGCTTCATCACTGTAGATCGGCGATTGGGGGAGGGGGGGGTGTAGGCCATGTATGGGCGGGGGCGGTGTTCAGTGTAGGGTGGGGGGGGTAGGTGATGGTCGCAGGGGAACCAGCGGATGCCAGATCCCAGAGGGAACCTGTATCTTGTCGGCCATCGGTGCGCCACGTAGGCATACTGAGGGTTGGCGTGAAGGAGCTGGACCCTCTCGACCAGCGGGTCGGACTTATGGCTCCTCACGTGCTTTCGGAAGAGGACAGGCCCCAGTGTTGTCAGCGGGACCCCGGAGGTGGATTTCCTGGGGAAGACAAATAGGCGGTCATGAGGGGTCTCGTTCGTGGCTGTGCAGAGGAGCGACCTCATGGAGTGGAGCGCGTCGGGGAGGACCTCCTGCCAGCGGGAAACTGGGAGACTTCTAGACCGTAGGGCCAGAAGGATGGCCTTCCATACCGTCGCGTTCTCCCTCTCCAGCTGTCCATTTCCCCGGTGGTTGTAGCTGGTAGTCCTGCTCGAGGCAATGCCCTTACCGAGCAGGTACTGACGCAGCTCGCCGCTCATAAACGAGGAGTCCCGGTCACTGTGGACGTAAGTGGGAAAACCGAACAGGGTGAAGATGCAATGCAGGGCCTTAATGACAGTGACCGCGATCATGTCGGGGCATGGGATGGCAAAGGGGAAACGGGAGTACTTGTCAACGACGTGAAGAAAATGCACGTTACGGTCAGTGGAGGGGAGGGGTCCTTTGAATTTGACGCTGAGGCGCTCAAAGGGGTGGGATGCCCTCACCAGGTGGGCCTTGTCGGGCCGATAGAAGTGTGGCTTACACTCCGCGCAGACTTGGCAGTCCCTGGTCATGGCCCTGACCTCCTCGGTGGAGTAGGGCAGGTTGCCTTGATGAAATGGAGAAGCTGGGTGACCCCCGGGTGACAGAGGTCATTGTGGATGGCCCGGAGTAGGCCATCTTGTGCGCTGGCGCATGTGCCGCGGGACAGGGCATCTGGGGGCTCGTTGAGCTTCCCCGGACCATACACATTATCGTAATTTATTTTATTTAAATTTTAATTTAGAGTACCCAATTTTTTTTTTCCAATTAAGGGGCAATTTAGTGTGGCCAATCCACCTACCCTACACATCTTTGGGTTGTGGGGGCGAAACCCATGTAAACACGAGGAGAATGTGCAAACTCCACACGGAAAGTGACCCAGAGCCGGGATTCGAACCCGGGTCCTCAGCGCCATAGGCAGCAATGCTAACCACTGCGTCACCGTGCCGCCCCAATATCGTAATTATAGGTGGAGAGTTCCCAACCTCAAGATTTTATCATTCTTGATCTTGCCCCGCTGTGTGTTGTTGAACATAAAGGCTACCGACCGTTGGTCGGTGACGAGGTTGAACCTCCTACCAGCCAAGTAGTGCCTCCAATGCCGCACGGCTTCCACAATGGCTGGAGCTTCCTTTTCGACCGAGGACTGTCGAATCTCGGAGGCGTTGGGGCTATGGGAAAAAAAGGCCATGGGCCTGCCTGCCTTGTTAAGGGTAGTGGCCAGGGCTACATCTGATGCTTCTCTCTCCACCTGGAAGGGGATGGACTTGTCCACCGCATGCCTTGATGGAGCTGAAGGCCAGGCGGGCCTTAGTCGTCAGGGGGAAGATGGTGGCTTTGATAAGTGGGCGGGCTTTGTTCGCATAGTTGGGGACCCACTGGGCATAATATGAAAAGAACCCGAGGCATCCTTTCAGGGCCTTGGGGCAGTGGGGGAGGGGGAGTAGCAGGAGGGGGCTCATGCGATCGGGGTCGGGCCCGAAGACTCCGTATTACACGACATAGCCGAGGATGGCTTGTAGGGTTGTGCGGAAAATTATTTCTCCTTGTTGCAAGTGAGATTGAGGGCTTGGGCGGTTTGGAGGAACTTCTGAAGGTTAGCGTCGTGGTCCTGCTGATCATAGCCGCAGATGGTGACGTTATCCAAGTACAAGAATGTGGCCCGCAGCCCGTACTGGTCCACCATTCCGTCCATCGTTCTTTGGAAGACCGAGACCCCGTTGGTGACGCCGAAGGGGACCCTGAGGAAGTGGAAAAGGCAGCCGTCTGGCTCAAAGACCATGTAGTGGCGGTGTTCCGGGCGGATTGGAAGCTGGTGGTATGCGGACGTCAGATCTATCGTGGAGAAAACCTGGTAGTGTGCAATCTGATTAACCATATCCGCGAAACGGGGAAGGGGGTACGCATCGAGTTGCGTGTACCGATTTATGGTTTGGCTGTAGTCTACAACCATCCAGTTCTTTTCCCTGGTCCTGATGACCACCACTTGGGCTCTCCAGGGACTGGCCTTGATGATCCCCTCCCTCAAGAGCCACTGGACCTCTGACTTGATAAAAGTCCTGTCCTGGGCATTGTACCGCCTGCTCCAGTCGGCGGTGAGATTCGCGAAGAGCGAGGGAGGGGCGACCTTAAGGGTCGCGAGGCTACATACAGTGAGAGGGGATAGGGACCCACTGAACTTCAGGGTCAGGCTCCTGAGGTTGCACTGGAAGTCCGGTCCTAACAGGAGAGGAGCGCAGAGATGGGGGAGGACTTAGAGTTTAAAATTGGCGTACTCGGCGCCCTGTATCGCGAGGTTTGTGACACAGTACCCCCGGATCTGCACTGAATGTGATCCGGAAGCAAGAGAGATTGTTTGGAATGCGGGGAGATCTGGAGAGAACAGCGCCTTACCGTGCCTGGATGTATGAAGCTCTCCATGCTCCCAGCGTCAAACACACAGGGCGTTTCGTGCCCATTGACCCGGATGGTCATCATCGAGTTCCTGAGGTGCTTGGGCCGTGACTGGTCGAGGGTGACAGTGCCGAGCTGCGGGTAGCCGGCATGGTCGGAAGTAGCGGGGTGGTCCCAAGATGGCGGCCCCTGTCGGTCGCACGTGTCGGGCGGCGTTGAAGATGGCGGCCAAGATGGCGGCTCCCATGAGTCGCACGAGTCGGGTAGGGTTAAGGATGGCGACCCCCATAGATAGCACGAGGCGGATGACGCGTCAGAAGGGGGCGGTACCGGCAGGCTGCGGGGTCTGAAGGCCTGTGAGTCTGTGATTCGGGCCTGCGATTTAGGAGCTTTGGGTCGGGCCAAGCAGACTTTGGCAAAATGTCCTTTCTTGCCGCAGTCGCTACAGGTCGCGTTCCGAGCTGGGCAACGCTGCCTGAGGTGCTAGTTCAATCCGCAGAAATAGCAGGGCGGCACCCCGGGTTGGGAGGGCAGCCGCGCGGCACAGGCCTGGGACACCCTCGGGTCGGGTTACCACGAGGGAATCGCGTGGTCGCAGGGGAAGGCATTTAGGCTCTGGAAAGCTACTTCTAAGGAGGTGGATAGTTTTACCGTCTCTTCTAGGTCGAGGGCGCCCTTTTCGAACAGGCGCTGTCTGACATAGTTGGACCGGACTCCAGCCACATAGGTGTCCCGGATGGCGAGTTCCATGTGCTGTGAGGCCGTGACTTCCTTGTAATTGCAATTTTGAGCGAGTACCCTCAGGTCACGTAGGTATTCCTCCAGCGATTCCCCGGGGCGTTGACGACGAGTGGTGAGGTTGCCGTGCAAACACTTTGTTCACCGGCCTCACGTAATGTCTTTTCAGGATCGCGACCAGGTCTGCGTACATGGTCACTTTCTCGATCAGTACGGAGATTCTGTGGCTCATCCGGTGTTGAGGAGACTTAGCTTCTGTGCCTCGGTGACGGCGGGCAAGGAGGAGGCGGTGAGGTAGGCCTCAAAGCAGCGGAGCCAGTGCAAAAAGGTTCCTTTGGCTTCAGCTGCCTGTGGGTCGAGTTCCAGTCGATCAGGTTTGAGGGCGGCTTCAATTGCGATATCTTAGCTGATTAAATTGATGCGACCATCAATTCACACGAGACGATGAGTAGAAGTGAACAGTGGTTTTAATCAGCTAATGGTGAATGGTAGCAGTAATACGTTCACCACTCTCACAACACCAGGGACCCAGATCCGATTCCGGCCTTGGGTGATCTGTTTGTGTGTAGTTTACATATTCGCCCCGTGACTGCGTGGGTTTGCTCTGGGTACTCCGGTTTTCTCCCACAGTCTGAATTTGTGCAGATTAGGTGGATTCAATGGGCTAAATTGCCCCTTTGAATCCAGGGATATGTAAGTTAGGTTACGGGGATAAGGCGCAGAGGGCAAGGGAGAGGACCTGGGTAGAGTGTTGTGTCTGAGGGACATTGCAGACTCGATGGGCTGAATGGCCTCCGTCTGCACTTTATGTTTTATGAATCACTTAGCCTGGTGCCAGGCCGGACCCGCATCCATGTCCACAGCACGAGCCACTCCCAAGGAACTGAAACTTTGCTTCTCGTGATACTGAGCTTTCTTGAGCAATTTGAGTGAGTGCTGTGTCAGTGTGTCCAGGGAGGGAGGCGGCAGCAAGTGAACGGGTCCACTCCTTCCCCTCCTCCCTTCCCACCCTCTTTCCTTTTGACAACTTTCCAACAATAAAACAATGCGACCTGCAGCATGGAGAGACAGCCTTTCTGTTCTATCCAGAACATGTGGTAATAAAACCAAAAGCTGAAAGGTTTCCTTGCAATCTGAGATGCAAGAGTTGACTTTTTCCCCCAAATATGAACTTACTGTCACCGTATACATGTGGTACAATGTGAATGAGACAGTCGCCAAAATCAGTGTTATCGTCTGCACAGTGCACATAACTAATGGGATATTTTCCCATCAAATTAACCATATTGCACAATGCTGTCAAAATAAAGATTGTTTAATAGTAGCAGGTGGGATCACCTATGGAGCATAGGCAAACTAACACAGCATTAAATCATTAATTTATTTACTGCTTTATATCGTTGCTGATTAATGACCCATGCTTCACGTAAATTGGAAGATATTTGTAACCAGTTGCCAACAATGTGAGTTATCATTTTACCAGGAACTTTCTTCGTTTGTTTGAATTGATTCATGATAATGAGGGGGGGAAAAAAATAGCAAGCCTGATTGAAGGGGAGAATAAAAGGGTGAGGGGAGGTAGGGTCCTGGAGACGGGGGAAGCACCTGGACCCATGGGGCTGGATTCTCCGCATCCCAATGCCAAAATCGCGTTCGGCGACGGGGTGGAGAATCTGTTTTAGCGCACAAAATCCGGACCGGCGTTGGTTTCGCAATTCTCCGCCCCCTGAAAATCGGCATACTCATGGAGCACGCTGCGCCGAGTATCCACCGCCACAGGCCATTGCCTGAGGCTCGCCCCGCGATTCTCCGTCCCTGACTGGCCGAATTCCTGACAGCGTGATTTTAACATGGTCCCACCGTCCGTCATACTCACGTGATGGCTGCGGACCCAGTCCGGGGCCGCCACAGTCGGGGAGGGCTGATCAGAGGGCAGGGGGGGCTTCACTTGAGACTGGGGGCTATATGTGCGGGCGTTCCGGGGCAGGCGAGCGGCCGATGTGGGGCACTATTTCGGCGGTCCAGGTTCGCAGGCTGAGTCCAGTGTGGGGCACGGCGCGGCTGCTGGAGGCTGCTGCTGTGTGCATACGCAGCCTCTAACCCGGAAGTGCCAGGGGCCATATCGACAGCTAGAGCTGCAGGCTCTACAACAGCAGCCTGCTAGCCCCCTGCAAGACGGTGAATCTGTGGCCTTTTGACGCCAGTTTTCCTGGCGTAAAAGACCACAGTTTTCACAACGGCATGGGGACATAGTCCCAAAAAGGCAGAATCCAGCCCATGATTTCTCTCCCTGACTCTGACCAAGAGTGCCAGGTTAAAACCAGTTGCACACAGAATGCGGAAAGGCAGGGAATGAAAGATGCAACCTCTGCAACCTGTATCGTCTGTGCAGTTTCTTTACTAACGTGTCTCTGTAAAAGGCAGCGACATTGCAGGGAACTAACTGCATGAGAAGTGAAAGCTGGTCTGATATCAGTGGACGAATGCTCTGTGCAAGCAAGCGAGTCCAGAAAGATTGTTGAAACAAATGTAAAATATGGCAGGACTGTATTTGATGTAGCTATTAAATTACAACAGTATTAATCTGTTCTGAATTAATCTGAAATATGCAGCCAATATGAGACAAGTATTTGGGTGAAATTTCATGCTGGTAGGGCCATGGAATTCTGTGGGACCACCTAATTTCTTTGACAGGAGTTTTCAGTGGAGGTAGATCACACAAACATGTGCTATATATACAGCACCAATAGGATGAATTTTATTTTTAAAAAGCAAATGCTGAATGATACACGCTCTTGAATCATTGACAGCTGCTACTACACAACGGATTGTCCTCTTCCCCGCGGGTGCTTTTTTTTTGTTTTGGATAAGTCACTGGTCTATAAACAAAATTGGTTCGATGTGTGTCGTGTTTCAGGAGTTGATGGGCAGACACAGTGCAAAACACAAAGCTGTCAAGTCATGCATTGCAGAAATGGGTGGGGCTCTTCAAAGAATTGATCCCCAACAGACTCGAATCCATGTACTGCAACAAAAAAATGTACCGTAGAACAAGAAAGCATCCAACGTTTTCAAAACCTGCCACATTCACATGGTACTCATTCTAAGAGCGTGCACAGATGATTAACCAGATGATTGCCACAATGTTGTGAGTGCATGGAATTATATCGAGAGAGGCTAAAGCTGAAAATGGATATTAAGCCACATATCCAGTGCTGGAAAGTGTACATCGAGAAGTCAGATGCAGAGGTTAATGTGTCACACAGGGTTTTTTCGCCCATACTGCATGTGTTGCATAACAGCGGCATGGTCCACAATATAAGAGCAGATTACTGCTGTTAGAAGGCATTCTTCAGCGGGAGCAGTGCACAAGTGATTTCTGGGAGGTAAGTCTCTCCTTTAAAAACACTTGTCTTTGCAGGAGCAGGCCAGTCGATTTCAGCGGGAGCGGAGCAGGCTAGTCAATTTCAGCGGGAGCAGTGCGCAAGTGATTTCTGGGAGGTAAGTCTCTCCTTTAAAAACACTTGTCTTTGCAGGAGCAGGCCAGTCGATTTCAGCGGGAGCGGAGCAGGCTCGACAATTTCAGCGGGAGCAGTGCGCAAGTGATTTCTGGGAGACCTTCACAGGAGCAGGCTAGTCAATTTCAGCGGTAAACACTTACCTGGTCCCGTTTTCGGTCCCTCTTTGCTGTTTTTTTTTAAATTTTAGTGTTTAAGGTGGGAACAGGAAGTTCGACCCGCGGACTTCTGGGAAGACCCTCACCAATAGATTCTGGTGGAGAGGAAACCCGAGACACTACAGGTGTAGTGTCTCCCACCCACCCTCCTCCTCTAACCTAATAATAAAACCCTTTGGTGTGAGGTAAGTACCATATTTTATTATTATTATTATTATTTTTTTTTAATTTAATTTAGTTGTTAGCCAGATCTTGGTAGAAAGTTAGAGGGATGGCAGGGAAGGGAGTGGAATGTTCCTCCTGCAGGATGTTTGAGGTGAGGGATGCCGTTAGTGTCCCCGCTGATTTTACCTGCAGGAAGTGCTGCCATCTCCAGCTCCTCCAAGACCGAGTCAGGGAACTGGAGCTGGAGTTGGAAGAACTTCGGATCATTCGGGAGGCAGAGGGGGTCATAGATAGCAGCTTCAGGGAATTAGTTACACCAAAGATTGGAGATAGATGGGTAACTGTAAGAGGGACAGGGAATAAGCAGTCAGTGCAGGGATCCCCTGCGGTCGTTCCCCTGAGAAACAAGTATACCGCTTTGGATACTTGTGGGGGGGATGACTTACCAGGGGTATGCCATGGGGTACAGGCCTCTGGCACGGAGTCTGTCCCTGTTGCTCAGAAGGGAAGGGGGGAGAGGAGCAGGGCATTAGTAATTGGGGACTCGATAGTCAGGGGCACAGATAGGAGATTTTGTGGGAGCGTGAGAGACTCACGTTTGGTATGTTGCCTCCCAGGTGCAAGGGTACGTGATGTCTCGGATCGTGTTTTCCGGGTCCTTAGAGGGGAGGGGGAGCAGCCCCAAGCCGTGGTCCACATTGGAACTAACGACATAGGTAGGAAAGGGGACAAGGATGTCAGGCAGGCTTTCAGGGAGCTAGGATGGAAGCTCAGAACTAGAACAAACAGAGTTGTTATCTCTGGGTTGTTGCCCGTGCCACGTGATAGTGAGATGAGGAATAGGGAGAGAGAGCAATTAAACACGTGGCTACAGGGATGGTGCAGGCGGGAGGGATTCAGATTTCTGGATAACTGGGGCTCTTTCTGGGTAAGGTGGGACATCTACAGACAGGATGGTCTACATCTGAACCTGAGGGGCACAAATATCCTGGCGGGGAGATTTGTTAGTGCTCTTTGGGGGGGTTTAAACTAATGCAGCAAGGGCATGGGAACCTGGATTGTAGTTTTAGGGTAAGGGAGAATGAGAGTATAGAGGTCAGGAGCACAGATTTGACGTCGCAGGATGGGGCCAGTGTTCTGGTAGGTGCTTTGAAGTGTGTCTACTTCAATGCCAGGAGTATACGAAATAAGGTAGGGGAACTGGCAGCATGGGTTGGTACCTGGGACTTCGATGTTGTGGCCATTTCGGAGACATGGATAGAGCAGGGACAGGAATGGATGTTGCAGGTTCCGGGGTTTAGGTGTTTTAGTAAGCTCAGAGAAGGAGGCAAAAGAGGGGGAGGTGTGGCACTGCTAGTCAAGAGCAGTATTACGGTGGCGGAGAGGATGCTAGATGGGGACTCATCTTCCGAGGTAGTATGGGCTGAGGTTAGAAAAATGAAAGGAGAGGTCACACTGTTGGGAGTCTTCTATAGGCCTCCAAATAGTTCTAGGGATGTAGAGGAAAGGATGGCGAGGATGACCCTGGATAAGAGCGAAAGTAACAGGGTAGTTATTATGGGAGACTTTAACTTTCCAAATATTGACTGGAAAAGATATAGTTCGAGTACATTAGATGGGTCGTTTTTTGTACAGTGTGTGCAGGAGGGTTTCCTGACACAATATGTTGACAGGCCAACAAGAGGCGAGGCCACGTTGGGTAATGAACCTGGCCAGGTGTTGGATTTGGAGGTAGGAGAGCACTTTGGGGACAGTGACCACAATTCGGTGACGTTTACGTTAATGATGGAAAGGGATAAGTATACACCGCAGGGCAAGAGTTATAGCTGGGGGAAGGGCAATTATGATGCCATTAGACGTGACTTGGGGGGGATAAGGTGGAGAAGTAGGCTGCAAGTGTTGGGCACACTGGATAAGTGGAGCTTGTTCAAGGATCAGCTACTGCGTGTTCTTGATAAGTATGCACCGGTCAGGCAGGGAGGAAGGCGTCGAGCGAGGGAACCGTGGTTTACCAAAGAAGTGGAATCTCTTGTTAAGAGGAAGAAGGAGGCCTATGTGAAGATGAGGTGTGAAGTTTTTGTTGGGGCGATGGATAGTTACAAGGTAGCGAGGAAGGATCTAAAGAGAGAGCTAAGACGAGCAAGGAGGGGACATGAGAAGTATTTGGCAGGTAGGATCAAGGAAAACCCAAAAGCTTTCTATAGGTATGTCAGGAATAAGCGAATGGCTAGGGAAAGAGTAGGACCAGTCAAGGACAGGGATGGGAAGTTGTGTGTGGAGTCTGAAGAGATAGGCGAGATACTAAATGAATATTTCTCGTCAGTATTCACTCAGGAAAAAGATAATGTTGTGGAGGAGAATGCTGAGACCCAGGCTAATAGAATAGATGGCATTGAGGTACGTAGGGAAGAGGTGTTGGCAATTCTGGACAGGCTGAAAATAGATAAGTCCCCGGGTCCTGATGGGATTTATCCTAGGATTCTCTGGGAGGCCAGGGAAGAGATTGCTGGACCTTTGGCTTTGATTTTTATGTCATCATTGGCTACAGGAATAGTGCCAGAGGACTGGAGGATAGCAAATGTGGTCCCTTTGTTCAAAAAGAGGAGCAGAGACAACCCCGGCAACTATAGACCGGTGAGCCTCACGTCTGTAGTGGGTAAAGTCTTGGAGGGGATTATAAGAGACAAGATTTATAATCATCTAGATAGGAATAATATGATCAGGGATAGTCAGCATGGCTTTGTGAAGGGTAGGTCATGCCTCACAAACCTTATCGAGTTCTTTGAGAAGGTGACCGAGCAGGTAGACGAGGGTAGAGCAGTTGATGTGGTGTATATGGATTTCAGTAAAGCATTTGATAAGGTTCCCCACGGTAGGCTATTGCAGAAAATACGGAGGCTGGGGATTGAGGGTGATTTAGAGATGTGGATCAGAAATTGGCTAGCTGAAAGAAGACAGAGGGTGGTGGTTGATGGGAAATGTTCAGAATGGAGTTCAGTTACAAGTGGCGTACCACAAGGATCTGTTCTGGGGCCGTTGCTGTTTGTCATTTTTATCAATGACCTAGAGGAAGGCGCAGAAGGGTGGGTGAGTAAATTTGCAGATGATACTAAAGTCGGTGGTGTTGTCGATAGTGTGGAAGGATGTAGCAGGTTACAGAGGGATATAGATAAGCTGCAGAGCTGGGCTGAGAGGTGGCAAATGGAGTTTAATGTAGAGAAGTGTGAGGTGATTCACTTTGGAAGGAATAACAGGAATGCGGAATATTTGGCTAATGGTAGAGTTCTTGGAAGTGTGGATGAGCAGAGGGATCTAGGTGTCCATGTACATAGATCCCTGAAAGTTGCCACCCAGGTTGATAGGGTTGTGAAGAAGGCCTATGGAGTGTTGGCCTTTATTGGTAGAGGGATTGAGTTCCGGAGTCAGGAAGTCATGTTGCAGCTGTACAGAACTCTGGTACGGCCGCATTTGGAGTATTGCGTACAGTTCTGGTCACCGCATTATAGGAAGGACGTGGAGGCTTTGGAGAGGGTACAGAGGAGATTTACCAGGATGTTGCCTGGTATGGAGGGAAAATCTTATGAGGTAAGGCTGATGGACTTGAGGTTGTTTTCGTTGGAGAGAAGAAGGTTAAGAGGAGTCTTAATAGAGGCATACAAAATGATCAGGGGGTTAGATAGGGTGGACAGTGAGAGCCTTCTCCCGCGGATGGAAATGGCTGGCACGAGGGGACATAGCTTTAAACTGAGGGGTAATAGATATAGGACAGAGGTCAGAGGTAGGTTCTTTACGCAAAGAGTAGTGAGGCCGTGGAATGCCCTACCTGCTACAGTAGTGAACTCGCCAACATTGAGGGCATTTAAAAGTTTACTGGATAAACATATGGATGAAAATGGCATAGTGTAGGTTAGATGGCTTTTGTTTCGGTGCAACATCGTGGGCCGAAGGGCCTGTACTGCGCTGTATCGTTCTATGTTCTATGTTCATAAGACAATGAAGATAATCCCTGAAAATAAGCCCTGCAGCAAATGAGAGTTTTTTTAATCCTTGCATGGTATGAGTGAGCTGGCAACGCCAACAATTTTTGCTCATTCCCAATTTCACTTGAGAAAGTGATGTTGAGCCACCTTCTTGAACCGTTGCAGTGTATACGGTGTAGGCACACCTGCAGTGCTATTAGGAAGAGAGGTTTCAGGACTTTGATCGAGTAACAGCGAAGGAACAGTGATACACCTCAAAAGCCACTGACCTCGCGGGTGGCAGGAATCCTCCGATCCCGCTGAAAGTGAAAAGCGTTTTGGCTGGAACGCCAAATTCTCTGTTCTCATTTGCAGCGGGGTGGCAATGGACAAGATCAAGAATCCCGCCCATAGTTTCCGGTCGTGAGAGAGCCGTGAACACAGCCCAGTCCATTACACAAACCTGCCTCCCATCCATTGACTCTATCTACACCTCCCGCTGCCTGAGGAAAGTGGGCAGCATTATCAAAGAACCCTCCTCCCCGGCTTACTCACTCTTCCAACTTCTTCCATCGGGCAGGAGATACAAAAGTCTGAGAACACGCACAAACAGACACAAAAACAGCTTCTTCTCCCCTGTTACCAGACTCCTAAATGACCCCCTTATGGACTGACCAGATTAATACTACACTCCTGTCTGCTTCACCCGATGCCACTGTCTGGGTATTTACATTGTGTATCTTGTGTTGCCCTAGTTTCCTTTCATGTACCAAATGATCTGTTTTATGCTGTTCACAGAAAAATACTTTTCATTGTACCTCGGTACACGTGACAATAAACAAATCCAAATCCAGGTCAGGCTGGTGTGAGGACTGAGGGGAATTGAAAGTGATGGTGTGCTGCCGGGCGTCTGTTGCACTTGCCCTTCTACGTGTTGAAAATCAGTTGTTTGGAAGGTGCTGTCAAAGGTGCCTTGCTGAATTGCTGCAAAGCATCTTCTACATCGCACAGGCTGCTGCCACTGTGCACCAGTGATGGAGGAAGTCAATGTTTAAGGTGGTGGATGGGGTGCCGATCAAGCAGACAGCTTTGTCCTGGATTGTGTTGAGTTTCTTGAATTTTGTTGGCATAGCATTTATTCAGGCAAGTAGAGAATATTTCATCACATTCCTGACTTGCGATGTGTAGATGTTGGACACACTTTGAGGAGTCAAGTACTCATCACAGGATTCCTAGCCTCTGACCTGCTCTTGCAGTCACAGTATTTATGTGGCTTGTCCAGTTCAGTTTCTATTCAATGATAACCTCCAGGAAGCTGATGGTGGGGGATTCAGCAGCGGCAATACCATTGAATGCCATGGGGAGATGGTTAGATTTTACCTTGTTGGAGATGGTCATTGCCTCGCACTTGTGTGACATGAATGTTATTTGTCATTTATCAGCCAAGCCTGAATGTCTTGTGCCTATAGACAGGGACTGCTGATGAATTGCAAATACTGCTGGACGTTGTGCAATTATCAGTGAAAACTCACGGTCCTTGAAGCAAGGTCATTGATGAAGGAGCTGAAAGTGGATTGAACTCGGACAATACCCCGAGGAACTTCTGCAAAGATATCCTGGAGCTGAGATATTGGCCTCCAGCAATGACAGCCATCTTTCTTTGTGCTAGTTGTGGCTCCAAGCATTGCAGAGCTTTCTGAATTCCCGATTCCCATTGATCTCAACAATTGACCTGGAGGTGGTAACTCTGGCAAAGCAGCAGCTCTCACGGGGCAATGGTATGCCCACACCTCTTTTTGCACTGAAGCTATAAAAACTCCAATCTCCATGAGCAAAGGTCCGTCCAACTTATTTAAAAATATAGCTCATGCCAATTTCCGTACTTTGTTCTGAGCAAGCTGCAATTCATAGTTCTGCTGTTTTCTGCCGATTAAAAAAAAATCCCTCCCTACTGAGAATTAAAATGTATTTTCTGTGCCTTTGAATATTTCATAGAATCATAGAATCCCTACGGTGCAGAAGGAGGCCATTCGGCCCATCAAGTCTGCACCAACCCTCTGAAAGAGCACCCTAACCTAATCCCAATCCCCCACGCTATCCTTGTAACCTCACCTAGGGACAATTTAGCATATCCAATCCACCTATCCTGCACATCTAGGACTGTGGGAGGAAACCGGAGCACCGGAGGAAAGCCACGCAGACATGAGAAGAATATACAGACTCCTCATAGACAGGCGCCCGAAGTCGGAATCGAATCCAGGTCCCTGGCACTGAGAGTCAGCAGTGCTAACTACCGTGCCACCACGCCGCCCAGTTGAAAACAATTGACATGTCCAATTGCAGCATTTTGCATTCTGTTGTGAATTTTATTATGGTCAGATAGCCTTTACTCATATGTCCGAATGCCAAACACATTCAAAAACCGAACATTTTTTCAACTGGCCCTAACATGAGCCAACACGTACCTCAATGACATTTTGTGTGGGGCATCCGTGACTCGAGCGAAGACAAATTTTGCCGACCATCCTGGACCTTAATGTATGAGGACGAGTTGTTTGTCGTTAATGTCGATAGTCACACACTCTTGCCTTAACTTCTAATTTTTGTGATTATTTTGTGCTTAATTTACTATTTTACTTTACTTTAATGTACTACTACAGCCCTGGAATTGTAGACTAGGTCTAGGTTTAGGCTATTGGAACGCAAGCAGACATGGACCTACCATATACACAGTAGCAATATTACATCCGAAAGCCAAGGCTATCTGAAGAGTGAAACACAATCAACCCCAAGTGTTATGAATAAAGGATGTTTGACATGTACATGTAAACCCAGATTTCATAAGGTGTAATCATAGAATGATAATAGATGAGGAGATTATTCTGCCCATCAAATCAGAGCACGCTCTCTGTATTGAGTGAGTCCCATTCCTCTCTCCTTTCCCGTATTGTTGTAATATTTTTGTTTCAGGTGCTTGATCAATTCCATTTTGAAAGCCATATTCTCCCCGATCTTCTGATTTTCTCATTTATTTGAGAAAGGGTCTGAAAATAAATGAAAATACCAACATGCAGTAAATACAGTTATTATATGTTTCAACATCCCATTGATTATTACTGAATATTAATCCTTTAAGAAGAGTTTGAGACCAACATAATGTTAATTTCCATTGCAAAAGATCTTGCGTTGCTTCAGTTCAGTCTGGGAAGGCTCTGGGCCCAGACAGATTCCCAGCAGGATTTTGTCAAAGGTTTCCGAAGGAGTTGGGGCCTTATCTAATGAAAATGTTCAATGATTCATTAGTCGAGAAGAACTGCCACCCACGTTGGCACAAGCTTTGGATTTGCTCATTGTGAAAAAGAACAAGAATCCAGAGGAGTGTGGATCTTATCGACCGATATCACTGTTACTGCAGATGTGAAGTTGTTGGCCAAGGTGTTGGCAACACGCCTGGAGGGTTGTGTGCTGACTGTGACAGCTGAGGACCCAGGCGAGTTCGTGAAGGGGTGGCAATTGTCATCCAATATTAGGAGGTTATTGAATGTGGTGAAGATGGCACCGATGGGTCAGTAAATGGAGGTGATAATATCCATGGACGCGGAGAAGGCGTTTGATCAAGTTGAGTGGGAGTATCTTTTCAAGCGGTTTGGTTTTGGACCGGGGTTTATTGGTTTGATTAGGTTGTTGTACTGGGCCCCGTTAGCAAGTGTCTCTACTACCGCCACACGTTTGGTGTATTTTTGTTTACACAGGGGAACAAGGCAGGGTTGTCCACTTTCCCCATTACTTTTTGCATTGGCGATTGAGCAGTTGGCAATGGCATTGATGGAGTGGAGCAATAGAGGGGGAGGTTGTGGATCATCGAGTATCCCTTCATGCGGGCGACTTGCTGTTATATGTGACGGACCCGATTTCTAGCATGAGTAGGATTATGGAAATGTTGACTAAATTTGGTTCTTTTTCAGGTAAAAAGTTAAATGTAGGGAAAAGTGGGGTGTTCCCAATAGGTTCCCAGGACAAGGAAGGGAACTGAAGAAGTTGCTGTTTCGGCTGGTCAAGTAGGGTTTTTGGTATCTGGGAGTACGGGTGGCGCATAGCTGGGCTCTGTTGCACGAGTTGAATGTGGCCAACCTGGTGAAGGAGGATTTAAAGAGTTGGGATGTTCTTCTGCTATAGCTGGCAGGGCAGATCCATACTTTGAAAATGACAATCCTTCCGAAGCTTTTATTTATTTTCTAGAATCTTCTGATTTTCCTGCCTAAATGGTTTTTGGGAAGGTAAATAGGATCATTTTGGCCTTTCTATGGGCAGGTAAGGTGCTTTGAATTGGAGAGCCTTTTTGCAGAGGGACGGGGCAAGGGGGATTGCTGTTGCCGAATTTGAGGGATTACTATTGGGCGGTAAATGTGGAGAAGGTTCGGAAATGGGTCATGGAGGATGGTTTGGGGCTGCTGGAGGAGGCTTTGTGTATCGGGCCAAGTCTGAGGGCACTGGTGATGGCTCCACTTGCGTTCTCACCGGTCAAAAACTCGACGAGTCCAGTAGTGGTACCCTCGTTAAGAGTTTGGAATTGGTTTTAAACTGGAGGACATGTCGCTGTGGGCACCGATTTGTGGAAATCATCGATTTATTCCAGCAGGGTTGGATTTGATATACAGGGTTTGGGAACAAAGAACAAACAAAGAACAAAGAACAAAGAAATGTACAGCACAGGAACAGGCCCTTCGGCCCTCCAAGCCCGTGCCGACCATACTGCCCGACTCAACTACAATCTTCTACACTTCCTGGGTCCGTATCCTTCTATTCCCATCCTATTCATATATTTGTCAAGATGCCCCTTAAATGTCCCTATCGTCCCTGCTTCCACTACCTCCTCCGGTAGCGAGTTCCAGGCACCCACTACCCTCTGCGTAAAAAACTTGCCTCGTACATCTACTCTAAACCTTGCCCCTCTCACCTTAAACCTATGCCCCCTAGTATTTGACCCCTCTACCCTGGGGAAAAGCCTCTGACTATCCACTCTGTCTATGCCCCTCATAATTTTGTATACCTCTATCAGGTCGCCCCTCAACCTCCTTCGTTCCAGTGAGAACAAACCGAGTTTATTCAATCGCTCCTCATAGCTTATGCCCTCCATACCAGGCAACATTCTGGTAAATCTCTTCTGCACCCTCTCTAGGAGGGGATAGAGAAGTTGAGGGATCTGTTCATGGAAGGTGGTTCTGTAGAGTTAGGGAAACAGGTGGAGAGGTTTCAGCTGCCGAGGGAGAATGGGTTCTGGTACTCGCAGATTAGGAATTTTGTGAGGAAGGAGCTGTCCACGGTTCCGTGATTGCCGCCCTGTTCGTTGCTAGAAAAGATAGTATCTGAGGGATGAGATAGGAGTGGGTAAGATCTCAGATATTTATGGGCAGTTAATGGAGAGGGAGGAGATAAAGAGGAAGTGGGAGGAGGAGTTGGGTGGTGCATTTGAGGGGGGCTTGGAGTGAGGTGTTGTGTAGGATAAGCTCGACCTCCTCATATGCGAGATTGAGTTTAATTCAATTTAAAGCAGTGCTCAGAGCACATATGACAAAGGCGCATATGAATGTTTTTTTTTCCGGAGTTGGAGTTAGATACGAGTGGTGTTTAAGGGGGCCGGTGCACTGCGCACACATGTTCTGGTCCTGTCTGAAATTGGTGTGATTCGGGCAATCCTTTTCAGGGACAATGATGGAAATCTTGGGGGTGAAGGTGGCCCGGAGCCTGAGGGTAGCAATATTTGGGGTATCAGAAGATCCGGGAGCGCAGGAGGGGAGAGGGGCCGGCGTGTTTATCTTTGTCTCCCTGATCGTCCAGAGGAGTATCCTGGTAGGGTGGTGGGCTCCAGAGCGGCCAAGGACAGCGGGATGGGTGAGTGACCTGTCGGAATTTTTACATTTATAGAAGATAAACTTTGCAATTAGGGATGGATTCTACTTGAGGTGGAGGTTGTTCATCTCGTTCTTTAAGAGTAAGCGCCAGGTGGTCTTGGGGTTTATCATAGAATTATCATAGAATTTACAGTGCAGAAGGAGGCCATTCAGCCCATCGAGTCTGCACCGGCTCTTGGAAAGAGCACCCTACACAAGGTCAACACCTCCACCCTATCCCCATAACCCAGTAACCCCACCCAACACTAAGGGCAATTTTGGACACTAAGGGCAATTTATCATGGCCAATCCACCTAGCCTGCTCACCTTTGGACTGTGGGAGGAAACCGGAGCACCTGGAGGAAACCCACGCACACACGGGGAGGATGTGCAGACTCCGCACAGACAGTGACCCAAGCTGGAATCGAACCTGGGACCCTGGAGCTGTGAAGCATCAATGTTATCCACAATGCTACCATGCTGCCCTTAGTTTTGTTGTTTTGTTTTATATAATAGTTAGAAAGAGGGTCATGTGAGGTGATATGGTGGATGGGGTGTTTATACTGAGAAATGTGTATAGTTGGATGGAATGTTGTGTGTTGTATAAAAGATGAAAATGTCCGGAATAAAAAATATATATATTTAAATTCCTAAGTATTGAGAGTGGACTCTTCCTATAACATATCAGGCATATGGTTATCGAAAACAAAATATTTGATATGCTTTTTGTGTGAATGAGGCAGTGCGCATTACTTTGGAAGATGTAGAAGAGGCCAAGTCCATTTTAATGTTGTCACCTGCCACCCATAGGCTATGACAGCGATATCAGCATTAACTGTCTGAGAGGGAACTCTCCCTCCCTCTCTCGGGCATATGCACAGTGCACCATTGCACTTATTCAGACAGCTGCTACGCAGTAGGATGAGTCACTTTTCCCTGCTTCTCCTCCACCCTCATGATAAGACACCTCTCCTGATTTGGACACATAAGTTTGAGATCCTGCCATGTGGTATGTTATTGATACCTGCTGGCATGCCACCAGCCCTTGGCTCAACATGTCGCAATTCAAAGCCCGTATTTCCACTTTATACTTTGAAGAACAAAAGTTGTGGCATTCCATGGTGTGACTTCATAGCTGCAAAGTGAATTTTCAGGATACCTTTCAACGCTCTATAATCAGGCACCCAGAACTCACTGGTTAGTTGATTCAGTAAAATTGACAAGCAGCTCATTCCGGAGGAGGCATACTTTAAAGATCAGGGGCGAAATTCTCCGGAAACGGCGCGATGTCCGCCGACTGGCGCCCAAAACGGCGCAAATCAGACGGGCATCGCGCCGCCCCAAAGGTGCAGAATGCTCCGCATCTTTGGGGGCCGAGCCCCAACCTTAAGGGGATAGGTCGGCGCCGGAACAATTTCCGCCTCGCCAGCTGGCGCGGAAATGACATCCCCAGGTGGCACATGCGCGGGAGCGTCAGCGGCCGCTGACAGCTTCCCACGCATGCGCAGTGGAGGGAGTCTCTTCCGCCTCCGCCATGGTGGAGACCGTGGCGAAGGCGGAAGGGAAAGAGTGCCCCCACGGCACAGGCCCGCCCGCGGATCGGTGGGCCCCGATTGCGGGCCAGGCCACCGTGGGGGCACCCCCCGGGGCCAGATCGCCCCACGCCCCCCCCATGACCCCGGAGCCCGCCGGCGCCGCCTTGTCCCGCTGGTAAAGTAGGTGGTTTAATTTACGCCGGCGGGACAGGCATTTTAGCGGCGGGACTTTGGCCCATCCGGGCCGGAGAATCGAGCGGGGGGGCCCGCCAACCGGCGCGATTCCCGCCCCCGCCGAATCTCCCGTGCCGGATACTTCGGCAACCGGCGGGGGCAGGATTCACGCCAGCCCCCGGCGATTCTCCGACCCGGCGGGGGGTCGGAGAATCTCGCCCCAGGCCTAGAGGGCCGGATTCTCCACCCCCACGCCGAAGTGGCCACGCCGTCGTGAAAGCCGTTGAGGTTCACGACGGCGCGGAACGGCCCCGATCCCGACCGATTCAGGCCCTGACAATGGGCCAGTATCGGGGCCGCGTCATCTACCCGCGCCAGGCCTTGTCGCCCGCGTAAAAGCGGCGCCGAATAGATGACGCGGCCGGCGCCGCATAACGGACGTCATCCGCGCATGCGCGGGTTGGCCGGCGCCAACCCGCGCATGCGTGGTTGCCGTCCTGTCCAAATCCGCCCCGCAAGAAGATGGGGGACGGATCCTGCGGGGCCGGGGAAGGGAGGAGGTCCTCCTTCAGAGAGGACGGCCTGACGATCGGTGGGCACCGATCGCGGGCCACCCCACATTCAAGGTGAAGCCCGGTGCAGGATCCGCCCTCGCCCCCCCCACAGGCCGCCCCCCCAACGTTAACGCACCGCCCACGACTGTAGCGACCAGGTGCGGACGGCGCTGGGGGGAACCCGCCATTTTGGCCTGGCCGCTCGGCCCATCCGGGCCTCAGAATAGCGGGGGTGCCGGAGAATCGCCATTTTGGGTGTCTCCGGCGATTCTCCGGCCTGCGGCCCGCGAAACTCGACCGGCCCGTTCCCGCCGCTTGGGAGAATCGCGGGAGGGCGGCGGACCGGCGTTCCCGGAAATTTCGGCGGCCCAGGCGATTCTCCCAACCGGCGTGGGAGTGGAGAATCGCGCCCAGAATTTGCCAGTTTGTGCTGAACTAGATCAATTAAATTGGAATTTGTAACCCTGTTATTAGTCCGAACTCTAGGGAGCTGTGCTTCCAACCAATAATTTATGAATGTAATATCATGCAACATAAAACTACAATTGAAACTTGTGGAAAAATGGCCTGCGAACAGTCTTTGAGATGACACTTCAGAATTGATTTATTCCCCGGGATTCAGGGTAACAGCGATATTGGCAGCAAATGTTGATACATTGGACCATTGGGCTCCTTAATCATCCAGTGGCGAATTTATGCCACAATTTGCTGAGAATATAATTAGAATCGGCTGCAGCGAATATAGCAACAGATCAGAGGGACAAAGGAAATGCCCATTGCAATGTCATGGCTATTCAGGCAAGGAAATGTTCAGCGTAGATTTTGAAGATTGAACGAATGGGCAGAAACCAGCAGGAATTCCATTTGTAGGTAGCTCGCTTGCCTTGAGGACTATTTTTAAATCTGTCTGGTTCGATCATTAGCTGGAACAGTGGCCCCTCCTCTTCCTCTTGACGTTGAAGCAACAACACGGAAAGCAGAAGTTTTTAGTCCTCAATCACTCAAGCAATCTGCAATCCCAAAGATATTTTTGATCAACTGTTTGGATTATAACAAGATGCAAATCGGCAGATTGTGATTGGCAACTACCACGTGCACAACATCTAGTGTTAACAGTCCCAATCACAGGAAAAGATCACTTTTTTAAAATATCAATTTAGAATACCCAATTGTTTTTTTCCAATTAAAGGGCAATTTAGCGTGGCCAATCTACCTACCCTGAACATCTTTGGGTTGTGGGGGAGACACGGGAAGACACGGGGAGAATGTGCAAAGGAAATGATCATTTTCAAATGATTACATCGGACCAGGAACCATCCACCCCGCCCGCCACCATGCCCCGACCACTCGCCCATCCCCCATACCAGATAATATATACCAAAGACTAATTATAAAAAGCACCTAATAGAGGCAACACGATTATTTCTTTCGCTCAACTGCAATTCCTATGATTGCACCGAACCTACTGAGTCTGCCAACTGTAGTGGCATAAATCATCCACATCATAAGTCCCTGTAATTTGTGCACCATGGCAATGATGTGTGCTGTAGGCATGCACTATGGTGCAAGCATTCAGTGCAAACCAGCCGCCAAAAAAATACATGTACAGAAACCCTGAAATTTCTGGAGAAGAATTTCTCACGAAAGAAAGAAAACTGGGCAGCCTAATAATTTGGAGCTAATACTGAAATGTACCATGTAGTGAGCATATCTTTTTTTACAAAGACCATTGGATTCCTGAAAAGGAATCTTTTAGAATGGTTTTCCTGGGATCAATAGGAACACAAATGTTTTTCCTATCGTGATGAAAAAGGTAATCCCACCCACTCTCGGTCGCTTTGCTCCATTAATTCCACCCCACCCCTCCACACCCTCCCACAGGATATGCCTGCCAACTTGGCTCCAGAGAAGAGCTGCCAGATTTGCTGAGTGATGTCCGCCCCCTTCCCCTCCTCAATTGGCGAGCTATCCGCCAGCAGTACTTTAGCACAGGCAGCTTGCCAGTTTGTATTATTCTGAGTCCCAATCACCAAAACAGATCGCATTTCGCACCAGCGGCAACAGGCAGGTGGTGCCACAACTCCAACCACTGCTCACTCCCATTGGATCTAACAGTAAAGCTTGAACCAGAGAGCTCACAAATTACTGATTCACAGAATTGTTACAGCGAGACTTCTGTTGGTGGCTATCTAGTGAGCAGTCCCAACACGGTGGCTCACACCAGGGAACTTTGTTTTTGGTCCCTTTCGTCCAGTTTATGGTTGATGTTTGGGGGGAAATTTGAATTGTTCAATGGGATAAGGTTCCCACATAAAAGCAATGCCCAGCAAGTATAATACAAGGCAAAGAATCGTCGTCAGACTCAGAAGCCCCTTGTGCCTCGTTGGTGAAGCAAATGGCTCCTGCTGCGTCTTTGGCCTCTCCTTGGACAGCCGAGATGCTGGCAAGCTTCTTGGAGGATGAATTCAAGAAGCAGCAGCAGGCGGAGGACGTTGATAAGGCAGCGGAAGGGCTCTCGCCCGCATCCATTCGGCCTTGGGAAAGATGGATCAGGAGGCAAAGGAGCAAATAGATAGATGCAAACATCATGCTGGGGGTCTGGCGAATCATACTCACATGTTTTGGTCTGTCGCTTAACTTTTAAGCTTCTGGGTCTCCATTTTCAGCACTATGTCAGGGATTCTGGATGTTCAGCTGGAACCGTGCCCATTGGTGGCTATTTTTGGTGTATCGGACTTGCCGGTGCTGCAGACAGGGGTGAACGTGGACGTCCTCACCTGGCCTCGTTAATAGCCCGGTGGCGAGTCCTGCTCGGGTGGAGGTCCACGGTACCGCCCAGTGCCTCGGCCTGGCTGATTTACCTGATGGAAATTTTGCATATGTAGAAGGTCAAGTAGACCATGAGGCAGTAGGTGGAAGGGTTCTACTCGAGGTGGCAGCCTTTCATCTCCTTTTTCAAGGAATTAATCACAATCAGTTGCAGTTAGTTTTTGTTAAGTTTTGTTTGTTCACGGGGGGTTAGGGTTAGAGGGGTAGATGTGGGTGGGTTTATTTTGCAACGGTGTTTTGTTTTCACTTGTTATAACCCAAAAAAGTGTTTCTGAATCTTAAAAAAATGAAGCATAGTTATGGTGCAAACGAGGCCATTTGGCCCATCGTGTCAGCACCGGCCCTCCAAATGAATATCATGGCTCAGTGCCACAAATGGAGAAAATGAGTGACGGTACATATTGGCCAGAATTCTCTGGCCGTTCGCTGGTGTGGGGCGGCTTCAATCGGAATTCCCTCTGACAATGGCGGGAACAAACGGCACACCGCCTCCCGCTGCCAAGAAACACGCAGCTGGGAGAATCCCACCCATTATAACAAACCGAATAATTGAGTCAGTGTGTTCAATGTTCCAACACCTTTCCATTGCTCAAAAAATATTTCAAAGAAAACACTTGAACTTTGTTATTGTAGCTCTTGTGACTAACTTAGGTACTTCACCTGTTTTGCAACCTTGTAGTGGATTTCTGTTGGCAATTATTTTTCTGTAAGCCACATCCTTAGTCATTCTGTTTTTACAGCACAGGTAGGTACAAGATTATTATGATTTTCTTTTCCTGTGTAGGTGGAAATGTGCATATTAGGTCTATCATAATATATTTCAAACTCAAAGTTGTGCAATTAAATTGTCATTTCAAATTTTTGTTCCAATGTCGGTGAGTAGATACTGTACTGACTTTATTTTTTTCGTAGAATCACACATTTTGCAAGACTGCCTCGTTGCTGACAGCACAGGCAGCACGGTAGCACAGTGGTTAGCTTAGTTGCTTCACAACTCAAGGGTCCCAGGTTTGATTCCAGGCTTGGGTCACTGTCTGTGCGAAGTTTGCACGTTCTCCCCGTGACTGCACGGGGTTCCTCCGGATGCTCCAGTTTCCTCCCACAGTCCAAAGATGTGCAGGTTAGGTGGATTGGCCTTACTAAATTGCGCTTGGGTTAGTTGGGCTACTGGGTTATGGGGATAGATGTGGGCTTAGGCGGGTGCTCTTTTCAAGAGCCGGTGCAGACTCGATGGACCAAATGGCCTCCTTCTGCGCTGTAAATTGCCTAATTCTATGACAGCGTTACTAGTCCATCGCAATCTGCTTGACCACACAAAGAAATAGACCTTTTGAGTTGAACTGTCAGACTAGTTACTTCGAGCTCTACAAGAATCAACAACCTTTCCGGTAATTCACACAGAGCAAGTGATCTTCACTTAAATATTTGCAGAAGTTACTCATGTTTGAGGGAGATCTCCCAGCCTGGCAGTAGCATCCCCGCCTTTGTGCCAGAAGCTCCGATTTCAATTCACGCGCCAGGACTAGATGGACAAGGTGCCTTCATAATGTGGCCAAACAGGTTGAGTGTCGACTTGTAAATATTTCCAAAATATGCAAAGGGAATAGGTAAGAGTAGGAGAGATTCCTGATCAACCACGTGATTCAAAGTAATTGGAACCTCTACCATCATTATTCACAGCTTGAGGGCGTGATTTACCATCCGTATCCCGCCAGAATCATTGCACCTCTCAAGATCTCGCGAGACGTTGCAAACTGGATTCCGCTGAAAATAACAGGGTCTGCCCTATATGCGTTGGTCAGGCAAAATCACTTAACTGAAATTTAACATAGAGACTTATAACATGAAGACAAAATGACTTAACTATCAGATTAGATGTTTAGTGTGGCTTATATTATTATGTGTTCATAAGATTGTCATAGTTTGGGACTGTATCTTTAAATGTATAGAATCATAGAACCATTGAATTTGCATTGCCTATCCAGCCAATTTGTCCCCAAAGGATTTACAGTGCAGAAGGAGGCTTTATGACCTGTCGTGTCTGCACCAGCCCCTGGAAAGAATACCCTACTTAAGCCCACGTCGCCATCCCATTCCCGCAACCCAGAAACCCCACCTAACTTTTTGGGACACTAAGGGAAATTTAGCATAGCCAACCCACCTAACCTGCACATCTTTGGACTTTGGGAGGAAACCGGAGCACCCGGAGGAAACCTACCCAGGTATAGAGAGAAAGTGCAAACTTTGCACAGATCATCAACCGAGGCTGGAATTGAACCTGGGACCTGGAGGTGTGAGACAGCAGTGCTAACCACTGTGCCACCGTGCCGCTAAATGAAAGCGTTCATGGCAGGATGGTCACACGAGGAGAGATTGGGTCGACTAGGTCTGTATTCACTGGAGGTTAGAAAAATGAGAGGGGATCTGATTGAAACGTATAACATTCTGACAGGGCTGCACGGACTGGATGCAGGGTTGTTGTTTCCTCTGATTAGTGGGTCTATAAGAAGGAGGCACAGAATCAGTTTGCAGGGGAGGCCATTTAGGACTGAGATGAGGAGAAACGTCTTCACTCGGTGGTTGGTGAACCTGTGGAAATCTCTACCACAGGAGGTTGTGGAGGCCACGTCACTGAATGTATTGAAGAAGGAAATAGATTTATAGTCTCTAAATGTGTCAAGGGGTATGGAAACAGTGCTGAAGTATGGTGCTGAGATAAAGGACCAGCCATGATCATGCCGAATGGCAGAGCAGGCTCGAAAGGCCTAATGACCTACTCCTATTTTCTATGTTTCTATGCTGGAGTTTATCTGACCTGGGTGCTTTAATTGAAAGGGAGATGCAAATCTCCCAAATATGGGGACAATGACAGGTGTTTCTAAGTCCACAGTGAGGAGACCCAAAGGCTGGAATTTACCGGTCGTTCACACCGGCGGGATTTTCCGGTCCCGCCGATGGTGCATGCCAGCCACAGGTTTCCCAGAAGTGAGGGACGCATTCAGCGGGAAACCCGTTGACAGCAGTGGGACCAGAAGAACCCGCCGCCAGCCACTAGTGCCCCCCACCCCACTCCCCTCGCTACGAAACATGCGGCGGGTTGTCTAGAAAATCCTGCCTTAAAGCTCCTAAGACCAGAGAGGTGTTATCAATATCAAGCTGTAAACAGTTGTGCTGTTCTTTTGTTTCTCAGGTGAAAGGCAGTGGTGATCAAGAGATAGCTGATTAACATTCTTACTTTGATACGAAGCTACCAAGGACAAGTCATTTTTGTGATCAGGTGGCAGGCTATCCTATATCTTCCGGTATACCAAACACAGACAGCAGATTTTTGGCAGTTGCAGTTTGGTCTGTAGCCGACTGGGAGATGGAGAGCAAAAAGAGGTAGATGTTAGCCAGGCCTGTACCTCAAACAGAGAAAATGTTGACTCTGTCATTTACTGCATGGAATGACATTGGAAACAGTGCTTAAGTATGGTGCTGAGATACTCAGCATGACGACCTAGGGCGGGATTTTCTGTTGCCCGACGCCAAAATCGGGAATGGTGATCGAGCGGACAATAGCTCCCGCCACCAAAATCATGACAGGCAGCGGGATTGGCGCTGAATCGTGATGCGCCGAACCCTCCAAATCGGCGTCATTGCGACATGTGCCATGCGCAGTTGCGACCGCGTTTGCATCACAATATCAGGCCCACCCGCCATGCTCCGCCTCTGATGGGCTGAGTTCCTGATGGCGCGGCCCACGTGTGGTTTCAACAGCTGAGCCTGGCGTGGTGGCCGTGGAGGGGAGAAAGGGAGAGGGCGTACGGACATTGTCCAGCACCGCCATACATCGCTGACAGTCGTGAGGCTTCTGTCAGGGCTCTGGGGAGTAGTGGGGGTTCCTGGGAGGTGGTCTGTGGAGTCGGGGTGGATGGGTACACGGTCCAGCACAACCAGCGACATCTTTTCGGGCGCGGTCAGTGTGGGGGGGGTGGGTGTAGGTGTATACGTGGCTGCAGCTTGTCAGGCCTGAGCATGTCTCGGCTATTCTGCCACCGTGTTCTGTATATTCTGCGAGTGTTTCACGCGGCGCCGGCGCTAGTCCCTCACCGGTAGCAGAACCAGTGCAGATGTGGCACCATTTTTTCCATCACTGGACTCCATGGATCCTCCATTGGCGTCAGCACTTAGCCGCAGGAAAGGAGAATACAGCCCCTAGTTCGTGAGAAGTTAAAACAAGGCTGGAGGATTCACCTAGTTGAAGTTAGGTTAGAGGGGGAATCCTCAAGAAAACTCACAGTCGAAGATAGTATTGGGAAAGGGGAAAAAAAAGGAAGTAAACCTTTGGCAGCTGTGACACACTTTGGATTAGACCCGGGAGATCTACTTTAGAGACTGAGTAATGTAGCAAAATTTGGGGTTTTGTCATTGAAAGTAAAGAGAGTCAAGCTCTGTTGTATGACTTGGGCTGAATTCTCCACTTCACGATGCCAGAAGCATGAATTGCAATCGGGTGGAGAATCGTGTGAAATGAAAAATATCCGTTTTGCGCCCGATTTCAACAGCATTCCCCGCCTCGCCGGCAGTGAGATCGATGTGTGCATCCCGTGCCAGCTGATCCATACAAAACTGTCATTTGCATGGATTTTAATATCATTAGCAGCTTGGACACCTAATGCTCCACTCGCCCCCCCCCCCTCCCCCCCTCCCCACCCTCCCTCCCCACCCCCACCCTGGCCCTCACGCTGCTCCACCTCTCTTAGGCAGAAGTCTTATGGACGCAAATTAGTGCAAGTATTTAAAAATGGGGACTGGGCACCATGGTTGTGGAGGGGGAACGAAAGGCTAAACAAAACCTCTGAGAAAGCCTCAACAATTGTTGGACTTGCTGTGGTTGGCAGCCCGAGCAGGAAGCAATAGCAAAGAATGACTTGGTGCCAGGTTCCATGGACTCGGGGTGTCTCCAGCACAATCGGGCGGGCCTGGCTCAGGCCGCCATTGCTGCTAAATGTGGATTTAAACACACCCGTCCGATGCTACTTACAGGCTCCTGGCCGCTCACATTGCTGACTGCTCACTATATCCTGTGAATAGTTAGAGAGCCTCTGGTCATCTGGGAGCTCACTCAGGCTGCCACTCTGGACTCCCTCATACCCCAGCTGTATCATCAAGGGGATGGGTAGGCTAAACTCAATCAGGGGCCAACCAGATGTTGGCACTCCTCAGAAGCGCAGCCCCACTGCAGAGAAAGCAGGGGATCAGCAGAGCTCACCCCAACCAAAGAACACCTGCACTGTGGACTTTAAAACCCTCCCTGGTTCTCTGTCCCTCTCAGGGCAAAGGCCTCATCAGTGACCCGCACCCCTCAGGATCACCAGCTGTCTTTTCCTGGTGAGGCTGGCAGTGCTGACTGCCTCTGCCACCACCTCCCAGGGGCTGTTCAGGAGGGCAGACTTAAGTCTGCGGCCACCCTGCGGAATAAGGTGCCCACCTCTCCTCACTGGCATGGAGCTTTGGACCCAACTCGGACTCCCAAACTTGGAGGACAACTCCTCTTCTCTGAGCCATCTGCTCTCAGCTGCCCCTTCGTTTTTGACCACTCCCAAACTCAGGGAGGCCTCTGGGAACATCCCTCTCACCTGGTAAGGTCCCACAGGCACGATGTCCGGCAGTGCCAACCTGACACCCTGACAGTGCCCTTGACAGCCTGGCAGTTCCATCCTGGAAAACTGGCAGTTCCAGGGTAGCACTGCCCAGGTGCCAGAGGGAGTGCCAGGGTGCCACCCTGCTCTATCCCTGACCACCCGGAGGTCTCTAATGCCGTGGGAGAACCCGCTCCCCCGAGGTGTCAGTCTGACTGATCAACGTTTGTGAAAACCAGTACTAAACGCTGCCCTAGTGAGGTCTCCAAGCAACGGCCGGTAGGTCCTGGGCACGGGAGAATCCTGCAAAAGCATATTTAAATCACCCTAATGGATCATTTAAATATGCAGCTCTGAATCACGCCCAATGTGGGCAAGTTTCAGACCGCGATGTCTCCCGAGACTGTTAAATCACGCGAGGCATATCGAGTGTAGCAAACCTCTTGAGATTCAACGGCCTCATCCCAACCCCAAGTTGGGTACATCAAGGCTGCTGAATCATGCCCTCAGCCTCACAATCGGAGAATCCCGGCCCTTGCCTATAAGATGCAAATAGTGTTTAGTTAGTAGTGATTTTCCTTTAGTCATCGGTACCAGTGAAAATTATTTTAAAATGGGAAATCTTGTGTGTCCTTCTTTCAGCTAATAACTGGAAGTTCAAATATCTCTTTAACTTCTCAGCTGCTATGGAGATGGTAACAGCTATTTAGATACACCAAGGCAGATTAAAACAGCTTACTATACATCATTGGGGTAAATTATCTGCCTAAGTTATTGTAGTGATGTAAATGCAATAAATTATGATCACAAATATCAAACTAAAAATATCTTCAAATAAATTCAGTATGAAATTGCAGGAATGTTGCAACATTGTTTCCCCTATTTGAATATTTCTGCTTAATTCTTAAACCAAAGAATAATGTTTTATCAATTTTCTTATGCTCTGATTATTATATTACACAAGATTTGCAAAAAGTCAAATTTGATTCATATAATTTAAATTCATATTATGTTAAAACAGAAAGATAACTTAGTGAGGCTAAAAAAAGTGACCATTTACTGTCTTGCAAATAATTCTCAGTAATGGAGTCAGAAATTATTTTTGTTGAATGATTTGCTGATTATTATTTATCTTGAAGCTATAAGTCATTTAGCAATGGTTCTACAGACAAAGTGCATCTTATTATTGCTTCTTAATTGTAAATGTTGTCATTGCAGGGGCAGCACGGTAGCCTTGTGGATAGCACAATTGCTTCACAGCTCCAGGGTCCCAGGTTCGATTCCCGGCTTGGGTCACTGTCTGTGCGGAGTCTGCACATCCTCCCCGTGTGTGCGTGGGTTTCCTCCGGGTGCTCCGGTTTCCCCCCACAGTCCAAAGATGTGCAGGTTAGGTGGATTGGCCATGGTAAATTGCCCTTAGTGTCCAAAATTGCCCTTAGTGGGGTTACTGGGTTATGGGGATGGGGTGGTGGTGTTGACCTTGGGTAGGGTGCTCTTTCCAAGAGCCGGTGCAGACTCGATGGGCCGAATGGCCTCCTTCTGCGCTGTACATTCTGTGATTGCACTGACTTAATTAACTGTCCAGAATTGGTATGTCCACAGCAAAGTTGTATGCTGAATTTCAACCATGCCAAGAAACACTTGATTCAAATTCATTTTATTTTCACAGTTACAATGAACACCACCACCCCAGAGAGCAAAATGAAACAATTGTACTTTTGTCTTTATAAAGAATGATTCCAGAGACACCGACTCTAGCAGCTGAGGATAGACATTCATCTTGGATGGCAGTGCAAAGCAAGGTGGAATGGACTGGCTGCCTATCTGAGCACAATATTCAGTTACGCTGTGGTGAATAGATTTAAATATCAGGCACTGCGCATAACGTTCAGTTCCCCACCTCCCCACCACCTCACCTCCCCTTCCCCCCCAAGATTTTACATGAGACTAATTCCTAACCCGTTTCATCAACATGTTATTTGTCACATCAGTGTACAGAAAGTTAGAATACTTTGGGATCGGAATTTCTCTCATTGCTGTATCTGGCCTTGGTGAAGATAATCTTTTAAAATATCACTAAACAGAGGAGAATCTCAATTATTAAGTTTGCAGGAAGTGACCAGCAGAAGTCTAACTCATCAGATTATTTTTCTTATTTTGTTCAACATTTTGAATTCAGCGAGCATGATCCTTAATAGGAATGAAAACAAATGTGAAATTTATGCTGCCTACAAGGAATTTGCAATTTTGTCGCTAGAGAGTTATTGAAGGCCCCTCATTTGTAGAATGTATTTTTCAGAATCATACTGAGCATCCTTTTAAGTTATCTACTCTGTACAAGAAACTCTACCCTTCAGAGTAATATAACAGTGAGTGCTGATTTCTAATATTGTAGCATCATTGTGCATACCCCAGCAATATTACATTTTTTCCTGTTCTGAACATTTCCTACTGCCTGGGTTCTCTCATAATCACACACCATTGATCACTAACATTGTGTTTATTTCTATGTCACCCACAGTACAGATCTAGAAGTATCAGGCCACGCTCTGATTCTGAAGAAAGTTGCAAGTGGTCAGTCATAAGCTTTTAGGGACTACAGTGTGTGAAACAAAACGGTTCACTTCAACCATCAGGCACATCGCGATTCAAGTATATTTTCAACTGCACCAAATTTTGAAAATATTTGTTTGTGTGAGGAACACACCGCACAGTATTTGTATACTCCTACTCTTCTTCTGAAAGGCAGCAACCTTTACATAGGAAGAGGAATTCAGTGGTTTCTGGTGTAAACATGATACATTACATTGCTTTATGCATGGCTGATGCTTTTAAAAACATTGACATTTTTCAGGCACAGACGAACACCATGCAACTGACTATTCTATACTTCGCAGTCTTTGAAATTCTTCTAAATCTAACAAAAACCAGAGCCGGTTTTATGTTGACTTCAGTTTCACATTAAAGGATTTATAACTTGAGTACTGATTTTGAGCCTGGTTTTGCTTTCTCTCATTCTCCTCAGTGCAATGGCAAAGCTTATATTATCATGTATATATTTTATATATGTTATACACACAGTAGCCACTGTTAAGGCATCTGCTGTTTTAATTATATGATATATGTTATCAGGCCTAATACAATAATTGAATGAGTTGAATTATAATTTTATTGCACAGTATTGTAGAAGTACTGGTGATAACATAGGCCTTACATATCTTGGTTATGTCAGTTCCTGCATGATTGCTATAAATCTGTGATGTTGATTATAGTTCATGTAACACATGTTAACTTTATCTCTTATCTCTTCTAAAAGCCCAGGATGCAAAGGAACTAGAAAGTGAGATAGTCCAGATAGGACGCAGGTCCTCAGTGCCCCTGGAAGGGTTGCAAGATGATGGCTTCATAGTGGTGGAAATATGGTTTCTGGGTCTGGGAGCCCTGATGGTATCTGGTCAGAGATGAATGATGTTATAATTTGGGTCTGAAAATGAGGTAGGGTATCCAGTTTGTGACAGTGCTGCTGGGGTGGGATGTCAGGGTCGAGGAACACTGGGGAAGGGATACTGGAAGGTGGTACTCCAAGGGCTGATTTAGCTCAGTTGGCTGGACAGCTAGACTGTCATGCAAGGCCATCAGTGCAGGTTCAATTCCCATACCGGCTGAGATGATTCATGAAGCCCTGCCTTCGCAACCTTGTCCTTGCCTGAGGTGTGGGGATCCTCTGGTTAAAGCACCACCAGTCAGCTCTCCCCGTCTAAGGAGAAAACAGCCTATGGTCATTCTGCACGGAAATACGGTGGCCGGTCTGCGCATGCGCAGAAATATGCCGGCCGGTCCGCGCAGGCGCGAGATCACGCCGGCCGTTCCGCGTATGCCCGAACTCGCGCCGGCCCTTCGGAGCCGGCTGGAATGGCGCCAATCACTCCCGCGTCAACCAATCCCCCGAGAAATTGGAGAATTCCTCACCTTCGAGTGCTGTTGACGCCGGAGTGGATGGCGCCGGTTTACCTGCCAGCATGGGGACATAGCCTATTTTCAGAGATTCCCGCCCATGGTTTCCGGGTCTGGGAGCCCTGGTGGTATCTGGTTGGAGGTGAGTGATGTTATAATCTAGTAAGATTTGGGTTTGATAATGAGGTAGGGTTTCCAGTTTGTGACAGTGCTGCTGGGATGGGATGTCAGGGTCGAGGAACACTGGGGAAGGGATACAGGATACTGCAAGGGCAGACTTAGCTCAGTTGGCTGGACAGCTAGACTAGATGCAAAGCCATCAGTGCAGGCTCAATTCCCATACCAGCTGAGGTGATTCATGAAGCCCTGCCTTCTTAACCTTGTCCTCACCTGAGGTGTGGGGATCCTCTGGTTAAAGCACCACCAGTCAGCTCTCCCCCTCTAAGGAGAAAACAGCCTTTGGTCATCTGGGACTATGGTGATTTTGCTGCAAGGGCTGGTATCTGGGAGCATTGGAAATGGGGGTTATGTGTTTTGAGACCGTTGATCTTATAAATTATTAATGTAAACATAGGAATTATTAATGTAAAAGTTGTCAGAAAATTGTGAAAGAAGTGGAAACAAGAAATAAGGATTTGTACACATGAAAGTTTGATTAATGTAAAGTTTTTAATATAATTAAGACACGGGCAGACATAGAAAACAAACTTGGCATCGAATTCAAGATTTGTTGTATATGGATTTTTTGTTATGCATGGATTTTAAATGAAGTATCATGCAGATTTAAATTGAGAGTAGTGTTTTCAATTTTTTTATAGCAAATAATTATCTAAAAACAGTCAAAGTCTCTGAAAACAAAGCGAGATACATTTTTACAATAGATTATTTGCTGTAAAGTATCATAAAAACAGATGTTACTCCTCTGTGGAAGAAGTATAGCAAAGCCATGAGAGTTCATAAAGTGTTCTGTTGTTTTTGGTTAAAGTCATATAATTCTCTCAAACTCTAAATATCCAGGTTTGATTTCAGGTAAAATCCTCCGTACATTTCTATTGAAATTCTGCACAATTAAGTGAAACAGCCTAGATGTGGACCAAGATTCGTGTTTGACTATTTTCGTGAGTTCAATCTGTGCACCAATTTTCTTGCCACCCAACCACATCTACCAATGCCATGCCGCCCCACCATATCCTGCACCTACCCCTCCACCTGGCCCCAACCCACACACGCATACTTTTTCCAGAAATTGGACAGGTGTAAAGATCCAAAACTTCACCTCTCCTGACCTGACTGGAATTGCATTTGATGGACTTGACAAGCTAAGTCAGATCCTCAGACCACGCCTACTCTTCCGAGAAACATAGGCTGGCTTTGGAGCCTTCTGCCTACAGTTAGAAAGCAGAAGTTAAAAGGTTTTCCAAGGTGAAAAATCCAAAGGGTTGAGGGAAGAGAAAGTCCAGACTTAACTTTTAGCCTCCCAAACCTTGCTGATTGTCCTTTTGAGATCTTCTGATTTGTAAAGGGCTCCCAGAATCAAGACTCAATGCCACCTTATTTTGGCACCCGTGCAATTCAGAGCCCTTGTGAAGAACCTGGAGGACAATAAAGTGGGATGCCTGGAAAAGACCATTCGCCCTCATTTAAATCAGAATGCTTTGATTCTGCCTGCCTGTATAGGTGTAGCAGTTCAGCCATCTCTCCCCCCTACATGGAGGACGTACCTGAACTTCTGGGGCCATGTAAAGGGGACGGAGGGATTTTCATCGGGTTATGTTTTATTTCCTGTGCTTTATGCCTGGGAATGTATATTTTTCAGACATAAACTACATGCAAATGTCTCTTTATATGTCCCTTCACTTTGATCTGAAATGCCACCCAATCCCTCATCACCACAGAATGGAGATATATTTTCAAACGCACAATTTCACGTGGAAGGTTTGCTTTACCTTCTCAACATTCTTTATAGTCAGAAATGTCTACCCATTAGAATCATGGAATTTACAGTGCAGAAGGAGGCCATTTGGCTCATCGAGTCTGCACCAGCCTTTGGAAAGAGCACCCTACTTAAGCCAACACCTCCACCCTATCCCCGTAGCCCAGTACCCCACCTAACCTTTTGGACACTAAGGGGCAATTTAGCATGACCAATCCACCTAACCTGCACTTCTTTGGGAGGAAACCTGAGCACCAGGAGGAAGCCCACACAGACACAGTCAGAATGTGCAAACTCCACACAGACAGTCACCCAAGGTCGGAATTGATGCTGGGTCCCTGGAGCTGTGAGACAGCAGTGTTAACCACTGTGCCACCATGCTGCCTATTCTGCACATCTACACCAGAAATGATTTTTCCCAATATAGAAAGGAATATTTGTTGTGAAAAGTAACTCACAGCATTAATTTCAACAACAATTCTCCCAGATTGGCTTTTTCATTCTCAGTGAAGTACTGCATCAACCCCAAGAAGATATCTGCTAATAGAAATAGTTCTATTTCTCACACCACCGGATTCAGGACAAAATAATTTCCAACAAAGGTGGCTTGGTCTGCTGAGTGGCTCCTTTCACTTGGTTCTTTATAATCATGACAGGAATGGTAAGGTGAAGGAGCCTTGGATGACAAGAGAAGCTGAGCTTCTAGTCAAGAGGAAGAAGGAAGCTTACGTAAGGTTGAGGAAGCAAAGATCTGGCACGGCTCGAGAGGGTTACAAGGTAGCCAAGAAGGAACTCAAAAATGGACTTAGGAGATCTAGAAGGGGGCATGAAAAAGCCCTGGTGGGAAGGATTAACGAAAACCCCAAGGCGTTCTACACTTATGTGGAAAATAAGAGGATGATCAGAGTGAGAGTAGGGCCGATCAGGGAAGTGGAGGGAACTTGTGCCAAGAGCCTGAGGACATAGGGGAGGCCCTAAATGAATATTTTACTTCAGTATTCACTAGAGAGAGGGACCTTGTTGCTCATGAGAACAGTGTGAACCAGGTTAACAGACTCGAACAGATTGATATTAAGAAGGAGGATGTGCTGGAAATTTTGAAAAGCATCAGGATAGGTCCCCTGGGACTGACGGGATATACCCAAGGTTACTACGGGAAGTGAGGGAGGAGATTGCTGCGCCGTTGGCGATGATCTTTGTGTCCTCATTCTCCACTGGAGTAGTACAGGATGATTGGAGGGAGATGAATGTTGTTCCCTTATTCAAGAAAGGGAATAGGGAAATCCCTGGGAATTATAGTCTGTGGTGAGCAAAATATTGGAAAGGATTCTGAGAGATAGGGGGTGTCATTCTCCGACCCCCCGCCGGGTCGGAGAATGGCCGTTGGCCGCCGTGAATCCCGCCCCCGCCACCACCGAAATCTCCGGTACCGGAGATTGGGCGGGGGCGGGAATCGGGCCGCGCCGGTTGGCAGGGCCCCCCGCTCAATTCTCCGGCCCGTATGGGCCGAAGTCCCGCCCAGAAATTGCCTGTCCCGCCGGCGTAAATCAAAGCTGGTATTTACCGGCGGGACCAGGCGGCGTGGGCGGGCTCCGGGGTCCTGGGGGGGGCGGGGGCGATCTGGCCCCGGGGGTGCCCCCACGGTGGCCTGGCCCGCCATCGGGGCCCACCGATCCGCGGGCGGGCCCGTGCCGTGGGGGCACTCTTTCCCTTCCGCCTCCGCCACGGCCTCCACCATGGCGGAGGCGGAAGTGACTCTCCCCCCTGCGCATGCGCGGGAAACTGTCAGCGGCCGCTGACGCTCCCGCACATGCGCCGCATTTTCGCGCCAGCTAGCGGGGCAACAAACGCCATTTCCGCCAGCTGGCGGGGCGGCCTAGCCCCTCAATGTTGGGGCTCGGCCCCCAAAGATGCGGAGCATTCCGCACCTTTGGGGCGGCGCGATGCCCCTCTGATTGGCGCCGATTTGGGCGCCAGTCGGCGGACATCGCGCCGTTGGGGGAGAATTTCGCCCAGGATTTATGATGATTCATAAAAACATAGTTGATCAAAGATCGTCAGCATGGCTTTGTGAGGGGCACGTCATGCCTCACAAGCCTCATTGAATTCTTTGAGGATGTGATGAGACACATTGATGAAGGCCAGGCAGTGGATGTGGTGTTTATGGGTTTTAGTAAAGCATTTGATAAGGTTCCCCATGGTAGGCTCATTCAGAAAGTTAGGGGGCATGGGATACAGGGAAATTTGGCTGTCTGGATACAGAATTGGCTGACCGAAAGAAGACTGCAAGTGGTAGTGGATGGAAAGTATTCCACCTGGAGGTCGGTGACCAGTGGTGTCCCACAGGGATGTGTACTGGGACCTCTGCTCTTTGTGGTTTTTATAAATGACTTGGATGAGGAAGTGGAAGGGTGGGTTAGTAAGTTTGCTGATGACACGAAGGTTGGGGGAGTTGTAGATAGTGTTGAGGGTTCTTGCAGGTTACAACAGGACATTGACAGGTTGCAGAGCTGGGCTGAGAAGTGGCAGATGGAGTTCAACCTCGATAAATGTGAAGTGATTCATTTTGGAAGGTCAAATTTGAATGCTGAATACAGGGTAAAAGGCAGGATTCTTGGAAGTGTGGAGGAACAGTGGGATCTTGGGGTCCATGTACATAGATCCCTCAAAGTTGCCACCCAGATTGATAGGGTTGTTAAGAAGGCGTATGGTGTGTTGGCTTTCATTCACAGGGGGATTGAGTTTAAGAGCCGCAAGGTTTCGCTGCAGCTTTGTAAAACCCTAGTTAGATCACACTTGGAATATTGTGTCCAGTTCTGGTCGCCACATTGTAGGAAGGATGTAGATGCTTTGAAGAGGGTACAGAGGAGATTTACCAGGATGCTGCCTGAAATGGAGGGCATGTCTTATGAAGAAAGATTGAGGGAGCTAGGGCTTTTCTCACTGGAGCGAAGACGGAAGAGAGGTGACTTGATAGAGGTGTACAAGGTGATGAGAGGCATGGATAGAGTGGATAGCCAGAGATTTTTCCCCAGGGCAGAAATGGCTGTCACAAGGGAACATAATTTTAAGGTGATTGGATGAAGGTATAGGGGAGTTGTCAGAGGTAGGTTCTTTACACACAATGTGGTGGGTGCGTGCAATGCACTGCCAGCAGAGATGGTGGAGTCTGAGTCATTAGGAACATTTAAGTGACTCTTGGACAGACACATGGACAGCAGTAAATTGAAGGTGTAGAGGTTAGGTTAACCTTAGATTAGGGTTGTGGGTCCGGGTTTACAGATCCACAAAGTGTTTCACGGAGTTCAACCAACCCACAACTTGTAATAGATTGCGGTGTGGGAAGCACATGGTGTACACTCCAGGTATGATACAGCAGAAATGGATAAGTGATTTTTAAAACAAAACAATGTTTATTCTATGAACTCAAGTTAACCCTTTTAAAACAAACATTGAATATTCTTAACACCCATAACTTCAAAGATAACCCCAAAAGACTACAACACTAAATAATCCTTCAAACTGTTCCTTTAAACATCCAAAAGACTTCAAACCTTCAAAAATTGGAACACATTAGGTTACATTCAATATATTTATAGTCTTTGGATTGCAGAAATCAACAGACCAGCTCTGTGTTTCTTCCTGCAGCTCTCAGCAAAACACACAGACACTCCCAGCTGCGTTCTCAAACTGAAACTCAAAAAAGCATAAATTAGCTCAGCTCCCCCCCACCCTCTGACATCACTTCAGTAATATGATCAGCTCCATTTATTAAAGGTGCATTGCTTAAACATCCAATTCTTAAAGGTACTCTCACATGACACCTCCCCCCAAGGAAAAAAAATAAAATATCAACATCAAGGTGGTATCATTTTCACCATCAATTAAGAAATGCACACAGTAAAAACACTTTACCGGTTCAAAACAAAACAACACACGCAAACAGGTATAATAATATAGTCCATTTTTTTTTTCATTCTTCTTCCTCCAACCGAAATCCTTCTCAATTAACAGTCTCTTTGAACAAGAAAGTCTCTGCACGATCCATGCATTCCTCTACGCCTTGGCATTTCTCTTTAAAGTTCGATACTTCAGTTCAATCTGATCACAGAGTCCCTTGCAATTCTCCAATACAGGAGCATCGGTTACCACAGCTTTCAGGCAGTCAGGTGCCTGTTGAAAGTCCGCTGTCCATTGAAATTTTTGACGATTCATCAGCAAGTCCATCAGTGGAGCAACCACGCGACAAATTTCTTGCACAACTGTTCGATCAAATCCACTCATGCCAAGAAATCAAATTATTTCCCTTCGTCTTGAGGGTATCGGAAACTCCTCAAGGAAAGTGATTTGGGTTTTCCAAATTCACTTCTGGCTAGGTTTATCACCAAACCCGCCACCTTATGTCGATCGAATAACTCCATCAGATGATATGTGTACTTTCCATGTCTGGCTGAAAATTACCAGATCGTCGATGTATACCACATGATTGGGTAATCCTGAAACGTCTGTATTAGTTAACCATTGAAATGTGGCTGGGGCGTTTGTCATGCCAAATGGCATAGCTTTGAATTGGTATATACCATCTGGAGTCACAAAAGCTTAAATCTCCTTCGCCCTTTCGGATAAAGGTACCTGCCAGTAGCCTTTAAGTAAATCCAATTTTGAAATAAAAGCGGATTGTCCCACTTTCTCAATGCAATCCTCCAAACGTGGGATAGGATAAGAGTCCGTTCGTGTAACTGCATTCACCTTTCTATAGTCCACACACAACCGTTGGGTACCGTCAGGTTTAGGTACCATCCCTATGGGTGAGCTCCATTGGCTGCAACCCACTTCAATTATGCCATTTTTAAGCATGCTCTCAATTTCTTTGTTAACCTGTGCCAATTTTAACGGATTAAGTCTATATGGATGTTGTTTGATAGGAACAGCATTTCCTACATCTACATCATGTATAGCCATTTTAGTACTTCCCAATTTATCTCTACAAACTTGCCCATGTGATATCAATAACTCTTTCAGGTCAGTTCGTTTTTCCTCTGGAAGGTAATTTAACAATTCATCCCAATTTTTAGAACATCCTCATTTTCCAATTTAATTTGAGGTATGTCAAATTCACAGTCATCTGGATTTGGTTCATCACTTTGAGTTAGAATCATTAAAACCTCCTTTTTCTCTCCTTCCCTTTCAAAGTACCTTTTAAGCATATTCACATGACACACGCGGTGAGTCTTCCTTCTATCTGGTGTTTTTACTACATAATTCACCTCACTTAATTTTCTTTCAATCAGATATGGTCCACAAAACCTAGCTTTTAAAGGCTCACCTACCACTGGTAACAACACTAAAACTTTATCTCCACTGGCAAAACTACGAACTTTGGATTTCTTGTCCGCTACCCATTTCATCATATTTTGTGTAACTTTCAAATGTTGTCAAGCCAATTCACCTGCTCTATTTAATCATTCCCTAAAATTTGACACTGTAATTTCTGATTTCTCACGCACCAATTTTTCTTTAATCAATTTAAGTGGTCCTCTTACCTCATGACCAAAACTTAGTTCAAAAGGACTAAATTTGGTTGACTCATTAGGTGCATCCCTAATTGCAAACAGTATGAATGGAATTCCTTTATCCCAATCCTCTGGATAATCTTGACAATAAGCCCTCAACATTGTCTTTAATGTCTGATGCCACCTTTCTAACGCTCCCTGCGATTCTGGATGGTACACAGTTGATTTAAATTGTTTTATTCCTAAACTATCCATAAATACTTTGAATAACTTTGAGGTAAAATTTGACCCTTGATCCAATTGAATTTCTGTGGGTGGTCCATATCTAGTAAAGAATTCAAGTAACTCCTCCACAATCATTTTAGCTGTAATATTACGTACTGGAATGGTCTCTGGAAACCTAGTAGACACATCCATTATAGTCAAAAGATATTAATTCCCACTTTTTGTTTTAGGAAGCGGTCCTACGCAATCATTTAGGACCCTTGTAAAAGGTTCCTCAAATGCTGGAATGGGTATTAAGGGCGCTGGTTTTATCACTACTTGAGGTTACCCTATCACTTGACATGTGTGACATGATTGACAAAATTTAACTACATCTTTATGTAGTCCAGGCCAATAAAAATGTTTCTGGATTTTAGCTTGAGTTTTCCTTATCCCCAAATGACCTTCCACTGGTACCTCATGTGCCACTCGCAACATCTCCTTTCTATACCCTATCGGCAATACTACTTGATGAACTTCTGCCCACTTTTCATGCGCCTGCATATGTACAGGTCTCCATTTTCTCATCAAGACATCACTTTTACGGTAATAACACTCTGGTATACTCTCAGATTCCTCTTCCGTATATGCTTTCTGATATATCCTTTTTATTTCTACATCTTTCTGTTGTAACTCCGCCAATCTTCCTGAACTAAAAATATCTGCCTCATCCTCCACCTGTTCTTGTTCTTTTTCAACCATCTGATCAAAAATCGTTTCTGATAATTGCACTTCAACTTCATCTTCACTCTTTGATTTCTCCTCTTGTCTTAACCTGTGACTTTGCGACCTTGTTACTACACAATCCGGAAAAATCCCAGGATATTCGTCCATTTGGCAGAAGAGATTAAATGTTTATCACTCATAGAACATAGAACAGTACAACACAGTACTGGCCCTTCGGCCCACGCTGTTGACCATTTATCCTAATGTCATGTGAGAGTACCTTTAAGAAATGGGTGTTTAAGCAATGCACCTTTAAGAAATGGAGCTGATCATATTACTGAAGAGATGTCAGAGGGTGGGGGGGAGCTGAGCTCACTTCTACTTTTTTGAGTTTCAGTTTGAGAACGCAGCTGGGAGTGTCTGTGTGTTTTGCTGAGAGCTGCAGGAAGAAACACAGAGCTGGTCTGTTGATTTCTGCAATCCAAAGACTATAAATATATTGAATGTAACCTAATGTGTTCCAATTTTTGAAGGTTTGAAGTCTTTTGGATGTTTAAAGGAACAGTTTGAAGGAGTATTTCGTGTTGTAGTCTTTTGGGGTTATCTTTGAAGCAATGGGTGTTAAGATATTCAATGTTCAGAGGGACACTGACAGTCAGGGACTTATACACGGATGACAGGATCGCAACACAGGGCGAACTGACAGAGAAATTCCAGCTAGCCAGGGGGAACGAGCTAAGGTACCTGCAACTAAAAAACTTCCTACGAAAGGAGACAAGGACATACCCACAACCACCATGACAGACACTGCTGGAAGAGTTACTGGACGCAAGCATACTAGATAAAGGAAACTGTAGCAACATGGTATGACCGACTGGTGGAAGGGGCCGACACCGTACTGGACGCAACAAGAATGAAGTGGGAGGAGGACCTGGGGATCGAAATAGGGTGGGGACTCTGGAGTGAAGCACTGCATAGGGTCAACTCCACCTCCACGTGCGCAAGGCTCAGCTTGACGCAACTGAAAGTGGTACATAGAGCCCACTTAACAAGAATGCGTAAGAATAGGTTCTTCCCGGAGGTTGAGGATAGATCTGAACGGTGCCAAGGAGGCCTGGCCAACCACACCCACATGTTCTGATCTTGCCCCAGACTTGCGGGGTACTGGACAGCCTTCTTTGAGGCAATGTCCAAAGTGGTGGGGATGAGGGTGGAGTCATGCCCCAAAGTGGGGTATCAGACAAACCAGATCTATTCCTGGGGAGGAGGGCGGACTCCCTTGCCTTTGCCTCACTGATCCTCCGCTGTAGAATCCTGTTCGGCTGGCAGTCAGCAGCACCACCCAAAGCTGCAGACTGGCTGTCCGACCTCTCAGAATCTCTCCAAATGGAGAAAATCAAATTCGCCATCCGAGGGTCAGACGACGGCTTCCACAGAACGTGGGAGCCATTCACCCAATTGTTCCAGGACCTGTTTGTGGCCAACAAATACGTAGAAGAATAGCCAGGTAGCCAAGAATCAGGGGAAAGTAGCCAAAGCATGAGAGGGAGAGATAGACCGGGAGAGGAGGGGGGGACTGCTAAATCTAAGAGGAAGGAAAGGCGAACCACAAGTGGGGGGGAGGGGGCAGAAGCGGGGGGAATGTGGGGGGTACAGTTAAGAGACAGGGAACAATAGAGGAGAGCCAGGGAGGGGGAGGAGGGAGGCAGGGAAACGTTAACAAACTTGGCATCCACAGGAGCAGAGAAAACGGGGAAGACGGGAGGGCCGCAGAAGCGGAAGTGCACACAAAACGACAATGGCAGCGAACTCCGTCCGGGAGAAGCAAGGGACACCACCATAAACAGATGCCTACTTATGTGTGTAAATAATTTTGCCAAGTGCACAGAGCTGCTGCTGCGATTTCGCGGGGAAAATTAAAATTAAAACGTCAGCAGCAGCAGCAGCGATCCATAGGGGGGATGGGTGAGTGCTCCGTTGGGAGGATGTGGGAAGACTGAGGCACGGGGGGGTAATGTCTAGTAATTGCTATTGAATATTCTCTTTCTGCACTATGTTAATGTTCACTCTATTTTGTTGTGTTAGGGTTATTACTATTTATTATGAATAATTTTGCAAAATTTTAATTAAAATATTTTTGAAAAAAAAGATTGGAGCCGTGCCCTTTGGCAATTTTCGGCGCATCGGAGTTGCCAGAGCTGTTGGAGGGGAAGGGAGGCCGATGCCGTAGCCTTTGCCTCATTGATTACCTGTCGATCGATACTACTTGGGATGGAGGTCGCCGATGCCACTGAGGGCTTCGGCATGGCTGGGGGATGTGGCAGAGTTTCTGCAAATGGAGAAAATTGAATTTGTCCTTGGGGTCAGAGAAGGGATTCCATACGAGGTGGAGGCCATTTATCTCTGTTTTCAAAGATCTGTTTGTCACCATCAATTAATAGGGGGGGAGGGGAGGGGTTGGAAGGGGGGGGGATGGGGGTTGTTATTTTGGGGGTAAGATTTATTAATTTATAAAGATATAAAAAGACAAACTGCCTGTAATATGGTTGTGCATGCTTTTTTATGATTGTGGAAACATTTGTAATATTTGGAATAAAATAAATATATTTGAAAACTCCAAAAAAAAAGATATTCAATGTTTGTTTTTTAAGGGTTAACTTGAGTTCATAGAATAAACATTGTTTTGTTTTAAAAACCACTTATCCATTTCTGCTGTATCACACCTGGAGAGTACACCATGTGCTTCCCACACCACAATCTATTACAAGTTGTGGGTCGGTTGAACTCCATGAAACACTTTGGGGTTCTGTAAACCCGGACCCATAACAATTGGGGGCTCGAGGGGGATAAAAGTCTATCGATTGGATTGGCTTAACGAACTTAAAGACAGTGAGGGGAGAGCATATTGTGGTTGCTTTTCAGGTGTGGTATTTTAGTTTAAGTGGGGAGTGTGTTGTGGACAATGGCTCTTTCAGAGGCTCAGGAGTTTTTGGGGGTGGACACGGTAACACGCAATACCTTACGGACAGAGACTAAAAGCAGACTGTTAGATTTGGCAAAAGCATTGCAGTTAACATTGCCTGGCAAAATGCGAAAAATTAGGTACTGACCGCGGTAGCTGAGCATTTAAATTTGCCTGAGATACATTCTGACTCATTAGAAATGACAAAGCTCCAGTTGCAGCTTGAATGTGCAATGAGAGAAAAAGAAAAGTAGAGGGAAGAAAGAAACAAAGGAAGCGATAGAGATAGAGAGGAAAAAGAAAAGGAGAGAGAAGAAAGAAACAAAGAAAGAGATAGAGAGGAAAGGGAAAAAGAGAGAGAGTTTGAACTTCATAAAATGGCTGTGAAACATGAAAATCAGTTAAAATTGGCAGACGCAAAAGGAAACATACAGTTGGATGAGATTGATGAAGATAGTGAGACAGAGCATCATAGTCGAAGACGTGGTGGGGATCTATTTAAATATGTCCAAGCATTGCCAAGGTTTGACGAGAAGGAGGTAGAAGCCTTTTTCATTTCATTTGAGGAGGTAGCTAAACAAATGAAATGGCCACAGGATAAGACAGTGGGGTTTGTTAGAGTGGTAAAGGAAAGCCCAAGGGAAGCGAAGGAGGTGCAAACGCTTGTACAGCCTGTTCAAGAAGTAATCGATAAGAAGGTGCCAGATGTCTTGAAAGAATTTACTTGTGTGGGTAAAGTTTACTCATGTGTATCAGGAGGAGCAGGTAAAGAAGTCACAATTTTAAGAGATACAGGAGCTAGTCAATCTTTAATGGTAAGAGATGAAGAATTATGTAGTTTGGGAAGAATGTTGCCAGAAAAGGTGGTAATATGTGGAATTCAGGATGACAGGAGTAGCGTTCCATTATATAAGGTAAGGTTGGAAAGTCCAGTGAAGAGTGGTGAAGTGGTAGTAGGAGTAATAGAGAAACTATCTTGTCCAGGAATACAGTTTATCTTGGGTAATGATATAGCTGGACCGCAGGTGGGAGTGATGCCTACTGTGGTTGATAAGCCAGTGAAAAATCAGACAACTGAAGTGTCAACCAAAGAGATGATTTGGTTTCATCTCTTCTGCCAAATGTGAGCTCAAATGAAAGGCCAAGGGGTGAAGAGATAAATAGCTACAAACTACGATGCCAATCACTTTCCCATCGCAAATATATAGAAATTGATTAAAGTTTAAACAATAGAAGATTTGCAGGTTTGCCCCCCAAAATGATCATTTCCTGAGGCAATATTTCATGGAGGGCAGAGAAAAGCTCAAAACTAGCCATTGTCATCATGAATTAGAGCAGAGTCAAGAACTGGTTTAGCTCAGTTGGCTAGACCGTTCGTTTGTGATGCAGAGAAAGTCCAGCTGTGTGAGTTCAGATTCCCATACTGGCTGAGGTTATTCATGAAGGCCCCACCTTCTCAACCTTGCCACTTGCGTGAGGTGTGGTGATCCTCAGGTTAAATCACCAGCAGTCAGTTCTCCCCCTCAAAGGGAAAAGCAGCCTACGGTTATCTGGGTCTATGGATAATGGGACAATATAGTGGACGGGCTTATTCAGTTTCTGTATTATTTACGATAGCATTCTGAGGGCCGCACGGTGGCACAGTGGCTAGCACTGCTGCCGCATGGCACCGAGGTCCCAGGTTCAATACCGGCCATGAGTCACTGTCCGTGTGGAGTGTCATGATATGCACTCCTGCACATAATGAGATACAGACAGGCAGTGACAGACACCCAGTATAGCTAATCAACACACAGGGCGGAACACAACCAATCACCAGGCAGAACACTAGAGGGTGGTCTCTCACTATAAAACACGCTATGCATCAGCACGCTGCCTCTTTCCACTGGTGACAACTGTAGTGACAGTCAGGGTGTATATATCAGTTAGCACCTTATACACATGGCTCAAAGCTAGTCTGGTCTAGTTAGTTATAACAAGCACGCTTAGATTAGTAGAGTGTCAAACCCACAGCGAACTGTGTGCACTGCTTAACAAGTTCACTAAAGCGTATTGAACCAACGTCACAGTTTGGAGTCTACTTTCAAGTACAACTGCATCCAGTTGCAGTCCGTGTTACCCCAAGATGAATAACACAACATGGAGTTTGCACGTTCTCCCCGTGTTTGCATGGGTTTCGCTCCCACAACCCAAAGATGTGCAGGGTAGGTGGATTGGCCACGCTAAATTGCCCCTTAATTTGAATAAATGAATTGACTCTAAAAAAAATTTTTTAAGATAGCTTTGTGAATCTACACTGCCTGGTGCTCTCTTTACTAATGAAATTCTGATAAACTCTTAGCATGTGTAAACCAAATCAGAGCTTGTGATGTCAACAGGACAATCTCCTCACATAAGTATCTCCAGAAAATAAATTAGAGTGAAGTATCATTGATTTTAGCCATCCTTTTAGGTGCCACAACAGTTAACTGTTTTATTTAAGTTGAGATGCTTTTCCAAGGGAAATCTGATGTGACAAAGTCAACCCAAGTTACTCTTTTCCACAACAGTTGTTAACTCGTTGACATGGCTGGAGACCGAGGAGCACGTCACTTAACCAGGTTTTGATGCCGAACCTGCAAAAAAAAAATCATATTGTTCAGTAGTTCGTGGTTCCATGGCACAATCCTATTGCCTGATCCATATTTATCACTCACACATAAAAATCTCACAGAAAACCCATATCTCAGTGGGGAACGCCCTCAAGTGTACAATGAACCAACATAGATGCATAAAGGTTAGTCATGTACCAGCACCCAAGAAGGCATATATGTTCTCTATGTTTGTGAGAAGGTGCATGTGGACCTCCACCTTCCAGCATCTCTGATCTGCTTTTCTGCTAGTTCAGCAGGATGCACATCAAGGGCCAAATCTAATCTGCCTTTCTTAATGCACAAGTGGAAAAAGCACATCGCTTCTGACATGTCCAAGTAGTTCTAGTAACTCTCTGTTTATCATAGAATTTACAGATTATCATAGAATTTACAGTGCAGAAGGAGGCCATTCGGCCCATCTAGTCTGCACCGGTTCTTGGAAAGAGCACCCTACCCAAGGTCAACATCTCCACCCTATCCCCATAACCCAGTAACCTCACCCAACACTAAGGGCAATTTTGGACACTAAGGGCAATTTATCATGGCCAATCTACCTAACCTGCACATCTTTGTACTGTGGGAGGAAACCGGAGCACCCGGATGAAACCCATGCACACACGGGGAGGATGTGCAGACTCTGCACAGACAGTGACCCAAGCCGGAATCGAACCTGGGACCCTGGAGCTGTGAAGTAATTGTGCTATCGACAATTCTACCGTGCTGGGGCTGGTTTAGCATAGGGCTAAATCACTGACTTTGAAAGCAGACCAAGGCAGGCCAGCAGCAGGGTTCAATCCCCGTACCAGCCTCCCTGAACATGCGCCGGAATGTGGCGACTAGGGGCTTTTCACGGTAACTTCATTTGAAGCCTACTTGTGACAATAAGCGATTTTCATTTCATTTCATGTTGACTTTGCAACCTGCCTCAGATTGACTCTGTCCTCCCTTTCATTAATTACTTTGCAGCTCCTCGGTCAATGGGGGTGAGTTGGGTGATTAGGGGTGCATGGGGGTGTCAGGTGTTCAGTGGGGGGGGTCAGGTGGTCAGTGGGGGAGTGGTTGGTCAGGGAGTGTTGTGTGGTCGAGGGTGATTCGGGTGGTGAAGGGGCACCAGTGGTAAGGGGGGATTCCTTGGGGTGGTTGGGGAGGGAGGTTGTCCTGTAGGGGTTTGGTCGGGGGTTCATTGATATAGTTACACAGGAGTGAAAATGGTTTTAATTCTTCTAACTTTTTCTGGGGAACTATTACTGTAAGAACCATTCAAAGTTTATGATTTAAATGTTATTTTTGGATGGTTTCAATTGCAGGGCAAGCACCAATGGAAGTTTGAATTTCCTGGGCATTTGCTAGGTAATCATTACCTGGGGACTTCCGGGGGCTGGGTGGAGGGGTGCGCAGGGAGTGGAGTGGGGGAAGGTGGTCCCCTAATGTATTTTTGAACACTTCCACTTACAACACCATGGAGCCCTGATATTACGGATATCTTTTCCAAATTTTTTGAGGCAGCACGGTGGCACAGTGATTAGGACTGCTGCCTCACAGCTCCAAGGTCCCAGGTTCGATTCCCGGCTTGGGTCACTGTCTGTGCGGAGTTTCCACTTTCTCCCTGCGCGTGTGTGGGTTTCCTTCGGGTGCTCCGGTTTCCTCCCACAGATCAAAGATGTGCAGGTTAGGTGGATTGGCCATGCTAAATTATCCTCAGTGTCCAAAATGTTTAGGTGCGGTTACTGGGTTAAATGGATAAGGTGGAGGAGTGGGCTTGGGTGGGGTGCTCTGTCCAAGGGCCTGTGCAGACTCGAAGGGCCGAATGGCCTCCTTCTGCACTGTAACATCTATGATTCTTATGGTGCCGAGGCCTCAGGTTTGATCCTGGCCCCGGGTCACTATCCGTGTGGAGTTTGCACATTCACCCTGTGTTTGCGTGCGTTTCACCCCCACAACCCAAAGATGTGCAGAGTAGGTGGATTGGCCACGCCAAATTGCCTCTTAATTGGAAAAAAATTAATTGGGTACTCTAAATTTAAAAAAGAGAAAAAGTATATATTTTTGAAATTCTTAATGAAGCTGGATGACCCCAGCAGTGCAAGCCTCATGAAGACCCAACACAGCACAATTGAAATGAAACCTGGTAGCACACTCCCAATAATCAAACTCTGCCACAAATTATCTCAAATGCACCAACAAACACGTACATGCCTTCAGCATACAACAGGGGGAAATAACTCCTTTATTGAAGATAAGCTGTACTTAACGCAATGCTGGTTGAGTAGGAAATTCATATCATAAAAATAATGCAGCATAAAGTTACACAAAATCAGTTCAAAGCCATTAAAAATTCAGTAACACTCCATTTAATCTGAGATGTTCATGGAAAACATGGATTCGTGAGCGTGAGTAAGCAGCTATAATCTAATTAAGGCATTGGTATGTTATCATGAAAATCAAATCACAATATAATTGTCATCACCCTTTGTTATTTGGAATTATTTTATATTATTTTTACGTGTGAGCAATTTATTCCAGTTTTAACAGTTTGCATTGGTAACGGATTAGAGTTTACAGTTTATCTTTGGTGTAAGATGACAGATACAAATAAACATTTGTCCATGGTTTTCAAACAAAACATTTCATTTTTCACAATTTTCCATTGCATCTTAATAGGAAATGGGTGGTAAATGGAGGAGTAGGGCCTATTGGGGACCAAAAAGGGAATTTACACATGGAGGAAAGAAGCATAGCTGAGGTATCAAATACTTTGCAAATACACTGTCTTTACCAAGGAGGTAGATGCCAACCAGGACCTGGTGACAGATGATGAAATTATTTCCCCAGAAGCATTCAAAATTGATAAACAGTAAGTGGTGGATCGACTGTCAGTACTGAAAGTTGACAAGGCACCCACTATCTAACGATAGTGAAGGAAGTCAGAATGGGAATTGCAGGGGTGCTGGCCATGATTATCCCAGTCTTCCCTAGATTCAGGGGAGGTGCCAGAGGACTGGAGAACTGCAATTCGAACATAGAACATAGCATGATACAGCGCAGTACAGGCCCTTCGGCCCACGATGTTCAACCGACATGGGAAGTCAAAAAATAAAAGCCATCTAACCTACACTATGCCATTATCATCCATATGCTTATCCAATAAACTTTTAAATGCCCTCAATGTTGGCGAGTTCACTACTGTTGCAGGTAGGGCATTCCACGGCCTCACCACTCTTTGCGTAAAGAACCTACCTCTGACCTCTGTCCTATATCTATTACCCCTCAGTTTAAGGCTATGTCCCCTCGTGCTAGCCATTTCCATCCACGGGAGAAGGCTCTCACTGTCCACCCTATCTAACCCCCTGATCATTTTGTATGCCTCTATTAAGTCTCCTCTTAACCTTCTTCTCTCTAACGAAAACAACCTCAAGTCCATCAGCCTTTCCTCATAAGATTTTCCCTCCATACCAGGCAACATCCTGGTAAATCCCCTCTGCACCCGCTCCAAAGCTTCCACGTCCTTCCTATAATGCGGTGACCAGATCTGTACGCAATACTCCAAATGCGGCCGTACCAGAGTTTTGTACAGCTGCAACATGACCTCATGACTCCGGAACTCAATCTCTCTACCAATAAAGGCCAACACTCCATAGGCCTTCTTCACAACCCTATCAACTTGGGTGGCAACTTTCAGGGATCTATGTACATGGACACCTAGATCCCTCTGCTCATCCACACTTCCAAGAACTTTACCATTAGCCAAATATTCCGCATTCCTCTTATTCCTTCCAAAGTGAATCACCTCACACTTCTCTACATTAAACTCCATTTGCCACCTCTCAGCCCAGCTCTGCAGCTTATCTATGTCCCTCTGTAACCTGCTACATCCTTCCGCACTGTCGACACCACCGACTTTAGTGTCGTCTGCAAATTTACTCACCCACCCTTCTGCGCCCTCCTCTAGGTCATTGATAAAAATGACAAACAGCAACGGCCCCAGAACAGATCCTTGTGGTACGCCACTTGTAACTGAACTCCATTCTGAACATTTCCAATCAACCACCACCCTCTGTCTTCTTTCAGCTAGCCAATTTCTGATCCACATCTCTAAATCACCCTCAATCCCCAGCCTCCGTATTTTATGCAATAGCCTACCGTGGGGAACCTTATCAAACGCTTTGCTGAAATCCATATACACCACATCAACTGCTCTACCCTCGTCTACCTGTTCAGTCACCTTCTCAAAGAACTCGATAAGGTTTGTGAGGCATGACCTACCCTTCACAAAGCCATGCTGACGATCCCTAATCATATTATTTCTATCTAGATGATTATAAATCTTGTCTCTTATAATCCCCTCCAAGACTTTACCCACAACAGACGTGAGGTCTATAGTTGCCGGGGTTGTCTCTACTCCCCTTCTTGAGCAAAGGGACCACATTTGCTATCCTCCAGTCCTCTGGCACTATTCCTGTAGCCAATGATGACATAAAAATCAAAGCCAAAGGCCCAGCAATCTCTTCCCTGGCTTCCCAGAGAATCCTAGGATAAATCCCATCAGGCCCCGGGGACTTATCTATTTTCAGCCTGTCCAGAATTGCCAACACCTCTTCCCTACGTACCTCAATGCCATCTATTCTAATAGCCTGGGTCTCAGCATTCTCCTCCACAGCATTATCTTTTTCCTGAGTGAATACTGACGAGAAATATTCATTTAGTATCTCGCCTATCTCTTCAGACTCCACACACAACTTCCCATCCCTGTCCTTGCTGGCCCTACTCTTACCCTAGTCATTCTTTTATTCCTGACATACCTATAGAAAGCTTTTGGGTTTTCCTTGATCCTACCTGCCAAATACTTCTCATGTCCCCTCCTTGCTCGTCTTAGCTCTCTCTTCGGATCCTTCCTCGCTACCTTGGAACTATCAAGCGCCCCAACTGAAACTTCACTCCTCATCTTCACAAAGGCCTCCTTCTTCCTCTTAACAAGAGATTCCACTTCTTTGGTAAACCACGGTTCCCTCGCTCGACGCCTTCCTCCCTGCCTGACCGGTACGTACTTATCAAGAACACGCAGTAGCTGTTCCTTGAACAAGCTCCACATATCCAGTGTGCCCAACACTTGCAGCCTACTTCTCTAACCTATCCCCCCCAAGTCATGTCTAATGGCATCATAATTGCCCTTCCCCCAGCTATAACTCTTGCCCTGCGGGGTATACTTATCCCTTTCCATCATTAACGTAAACTTCACCGAATTGTGGTCACTGTCCCCAAAGTGCTCTCCTACCTCCAAATCTAACACCTGGCCTGGTTCATTACCCAAAACCAAAGCCAATGTGGCCTCGCCTCTTGTTGGCCTGTCAACATATTGTGTCAGGAAACCCTCCTGCACACATTGTACAAAAATCGACCCATCTAATGTACACAAACTATATCTTTTCCAGTCAATATTTGGAAAGTTAAAGTCTCCCATAATAACTACCCTGTTACTTTCGCTCTTATCCAGAATCATCTTCGCCATCCTTGAAGTAGACACACTTCAAACCACCTACCTGAACACTGGCCCCCTCCTGCGAAGTCAATTCTGTGCTCCTGACCTCTACACTCTCAATCTCTCGTACCCTAAAACTACAATCCAGGTTCCCATGCCCCTGCTGTATTAGTTTAAACCCCCCCAAAGAGCACTAACAAATCTCCCCCCCAGGATATTTGTGCCCCTCAGGTTCAGATGTAGACCATCCTGTCTGTAGAGGTCCCACCTTCCCCAGAAAGAGCCCCAGTTATCCAGAAATCTGAATCCCTCCCGCCTGCACCATCCCTGTAGCCACGTGTTCAATTGCTCTCTCTCCCTATTCCTCATCTCATTATCACGTGGCACGGGCAACAGCCCAGAGATAACAACTCTGTTTGTTCTCGTTCTGAGCTTCCATCCTAGCTCCCTAAAAGCCTGCCTGACATCCTTGTCCCCTTTCCTACCTATGTTGTTAGTGCCAATGTGGACCACAACTTGGGGCTGCTCCCCCTCCCCTTAAGGACCCGGAATACACGATCCGAGACATCACGTACCCTTGCACCTGGGAGGCAACATACCAAACGTGAGTCTCTCTCGCTCCCACAAAATCTCCTATCTGTGCCCCTGACTATCGAGTCCCCAATTACTAATGCTCTGCTCCTCTCCCCCCTTCCCTTCTGAGCAACAGGGACAGACTCCGTGCCAGAGGCCCGTACCCCATGGCTTACCCCTGGTAAGTCCCCCCCCCACAAGTATCCAAAGCGGTATACTTGTTACTCAGGGGAATGACCGCAGGGGATCCCTACACTGACTGCTTCTTCCCAGTCCCTCTTACAGTTACCCATCTATCTCCAATCTTTGGTGTAACTAATTCCCTGAAGCTGCTATCTATGGCCCCCTCTGCCTCCCGAATGATCCGAAGTTCATCCAACTCCAGCTCCAGTTCCCAAACCCGGTCTTGGAGGAGCTGGAGATGGCTGCACTTCCTGCAGGTAAAATCAGCAGGGACACTAACGGCATCCTTCACCTCAAACATCCTGCAGGAGGAACAGTGCACTCCCTTCCCTGCCATCCCTCTAACCTCCAACCAAGATCTAGTTAATAAATAAATAAAAAATATAATAATAATATGGCACTTACCTCACACCAATGGGTCTTAATATGAGGTTAGAGGAGGAGGGTGGGTGGGAGACACTACATGTGTAGTGTCTTGGGTTTCCTCTCCACCAGAATTTATTGGTTAGGGGGGGGGCCTTCCCAGAAGTCCGCGGGTCAACTTCCGGTTCCGGCCTTATATTAAAAAAAATATATATAACAAAATAAAACAGAAAAAGAAGAACAGAAACAGGACCTGGTAAGTGTTTTTAAAGTAAAAACTTACCTCCCAGAAGTCCCTTGCGCACCGCTCCCGCCGAAATCCAAAGGCCTGCTCCTGCAAAGGTAAGTGCTTTTAAAGTAAAAACCTACCTCCCAAAAGGCCGTTGCGCACCGCTCCCACCGAAATCCAAAGGCCTGCTCCTGCAAAGGTAAGGGTTTTTAAAGTAAAAACTTGCCTCCCAGAAGGCCCTTGCGCACCGCTCCCGCTGAAATCCAAAGGCCTGCTCCTGCAAAGGTAAGTGCTTTTAAAGTAAAAACTTACCTCCCAGAAGGCCCTTGCGCACCGCTCCCGCCGAAATCCAAAGGCCTGCTCCTGCAAAATTGTTCCAACCTTGTTCAGGAAAGATTGTAAGGATAGTCCCAGCAATTACAGGTTTAACATCAGTAGTGGGAAAGCTTAAAGAACAATTAATCGGGATATAATTAAAGTCACATGGAAAAATGTGGGTTGATTAGGAAGAGCCAGTATGGATTTCTGAATGGGAAATCATGTTAGAATAACTTGCTGGAGTTTTTTGAAGAGGTAACAGAAAGGGTCAATATGGTTAATGCAATTGATGTGGTGTACATCTCGCGGGACATTCAGAAGACATTCAATACAGTGCCACACAACAGACTTGTGAGAAAATTTATAACTCATGGAATAAATAGAGAGTAGCAAATTGGACACAAAATTGGCTGAATGTTGGGAAGTGGAGAATAATGGTCAATGCATATTTTTCAGGCTAAAGGAAGGTTTGCAGTGGTGTTTCCTGGGGTCTGTATTGGTGGTTATTCATGAAGACCCTGCATTCTTAACCTTGCCCCTCATCTGAGGTGTGGTGATCCTCAGGCTAAATCACCACCAGTCAGCTCTCCCTCTCAAAAGGGAAGACAGCCTCTGGTCATCTGGGACTATGGCGACTTTACCTTTACCTTTATTGGGATCCTTGCTTTTCCTGACATATATTAATGGTCTAGATCTCTACGTGCAAGGGACAATTTCAAAGTTTGCAGATGACACAAGAATTGGAAATATTGTAAACTGTGAAGAGGACAGGGTAGAACTTCAAAAGCCATCGACAAATTGGCGGAATGGGCAAATAGGTGGCAGATCAAGTTCAATGCAAACAAATGTGAGGTGATGCACATTGGCATGATGAACATGGAAAGACAATATGAAATAAGAGGTCAAATCAGTATCACCCAGGCATTCTGGCAGTGCCAGAGTGGTACTGGCTGGTGGCCATGTCAAGGTACCAGGCTGGCAGTGCCAAGGTGCCCAGGTGCCAGTGGGTGTGCCAGGATACCTACCACACTGCCCAGAGTCCAACCACCCGGGGACATTCAATGGCCTGGGAGACATCCCCAGGTGCCATGTCCACGTTTGTGTGCACCAGTGTTAAACAGCACCATGGCGAGGTCTTCCAGGCGAAGCTGTTAGGAGTTCCCGTGCTTCGGGAGAATACAGCACAGATATATTTAAATTAGCTTAATGGCTTAGGCTGGTTTAGCACAGGGCTAAATCGCTGGCTTTGAAAGCAGACCAAGGCAGGCCAGCAGCACGGTTCAATTCCCATACCAGCCTCCCCGAACAGGCGCCGGAATGTGGCGCCTAGGGGCATTTCACAGTAACTTCATTTGAAGCCTACTTGTGACAATAAGCGGTTTTCATTTCATTTATTTAAATATGTTCATCTGGATCTCTCCCAGTGAGGGCGAGATCCAGGTCGTGACATCTCGCGAGATCTCATTAGATCTCATTAGATCTTGCGAGGCGTACCGAGCATCATGGCCTCTCACGAGATTAAGCAGCCCCGTGGAGCCACCAAAGTAGGGACGACTAGGCCATTAAATCACGTCCATGGATAGAAAACACACAAAATACATAATTTTTAAAAATGAATTAATGTGAAGAGAGGACAACATTACTCAATATACAGTAACAATAATAATCTTCTTCCCTCTACGATGAGAGCTAGTCTGTGCAAAAGAAATCTGGTTGGTTGAATGCAAATTCTCAATTCAATACATAGTGCAGTGCCCAGCCTACATAGCTCATGCAAGAAGAGGGAGGCTGTATAGTGCCAAATTGAACTTTGCTTTGGCTTAGTAATCTACAGAATAACATCCTTTGTTACTGAATACCTGACTACACTGCAGTCTGGTATTGTGCATTTGAAAACATCAGTGCAGTAAGCATGAAAGACAAACCAGCCATTGGCCCTGGAGTGCTATTTTGCATGAATGTTCCTTCTATTATCATAGAAACTTATTAAAAAAATTTAGAGTAGCCAATTATTTTTCTTTTCCAATTAAGGGGCAATTTAGCATGGCCAATCCACCTAACCAGCACATCTTTGGGTAGTGGGGGTGAAGCCCACGCAGACAAGTGGAGAATGTGCAAACTCCACACGGACAGTGACCCAGGGCCGGGATTCGAATGCGAGTCCTCAGCGCCGCAGTCCCAGTGCTAACCACTGCGCCACATGCCGCCCTCTATTATTATAGAAACTTTGTGATTGAACTCAAAACTGAAGATGCAGATGGCTTGAACTCTTTTGAGAATGGCTGTAACCTTGGCAGGAAAAATAAAAAAGCAGAGTATTACTTAAATGAAGAATGACTTGAGAATTTCAAGGCACAGAAGGATCTGGGTGTTCTAGTGCATGAGTCACAAAATGTTAGAATGCAGGTACAGTTAGTAAGTACAAAGGCTAATGGAATGCTATCCTTTATTATGAGAGGAATTGAACATGAAATTAAGAATGTTATGCTTCAGTTATAGAGGGCATTGGTGAGACCTCATCTCGAATACTGTGTGCAGTTTTGGTCATCTTATTTCAGGAAGGATTTAATGTGTTGGAGGCAGTTAGAGGAGGTTTACTAGATTCCTATCTAGAATGCAACTTTGGAACTCTCTGCCTCAGAGGGCAGTGGAGGCGGGAGGTTTTTAAGGTGGCGGTAGACAGATTCTGATTTGACAAGGGAATCAAAGGTTATCAGGGATAGATGCGAATGTGGAATTCGTAACACAACAGATCAGCAATGATCTCGCTGAATTACAGAACAGACACGAGGGGCCGAATGGCCAACAATGTTCCTATTTCGTATGTTCGTAATGCAGGTCATCACAATATTATATTCCAATTAGAGGAGCAAAGGTATTAGGGAATGTGCACAATTGGCATGGCGACACAAGAGGCAAATGTAGCAAGTAAACATGTATAATACCACCATTGTACAACAAATTGAAATGAATCAACTGTGCAGTCTACCATTCTTTTATTATGCAACAAACAAAGCATCAATTGTCAGAGGGGAAACAGGTTCCCAAACTCATTCTCAGGGGAACCAGTTGCTGGTAAGATTATTAACTGGGGTGCTCCCTTAGTTGACATGGAGACGGGTTGCTTGTCCAATTAAGAGCAGTGAGCAGGCTTTTGAGTTTGGAGTGTCAATCAGAGTCCTTCTAGCTTCAGAGAAGAACCCAATTGCTGGAAAAGGAAAATAACTGTTGTGCACTTTAACAGAAAGCTGCTTTCTCAGTCATTTTTCTTTTAAATTTTATTTAAAAGCAGAAAAAGCAGACACTGTGGAGGGGTGTGTGAAGGAGGAATCCCTTTACAGGAACTGTAGATCTGCCTGGTGTAGCGGGTAGGACCTGCTTGGTCCTCCGGCGATGGGAGTGATCAACACAGCTACCGCTTACCTCAAACCGGGCAGCTGTTAGTCAGTAAAAGAGGTGAAGAGAACAGACACAGCAGCTGCAAGACATGAGGCAATACTGCAAAGAGAGAGCTAAAGGCTGCCAAACCAATTGGCACGCACCCATCGTCTTGTGAGACAGGGAGGCCAAAAAGACTTATCTCGAGCGCTGGCACTGGGTTCCCAGCTGCAGGCAGTTAATCTGCCCCTAGTCACATCCAGAAACTGGAGGTCAACTGGGAAATCCCAGTCCCCCCTCTTGCAGCTCTGAGAAAGACTCTGCTATCTGACAGGACTCTGTTTTATTTCTATATCTATAAAGGGGTCTTCAAGCCCCCAACATCCCACCAAATGAGGGCACTCCCGGTCTGATCCCCAGTACAGGAAAATGCCACCTGGGCACTGCCAGCTTGGCAGGAGCAGTACCAGGGTGGCACCCAGGTGGCACTGCCTGGGTAGCAGTGGGGATCTCAGCGTATCATCTTGCCCTGAGGCCCAGACATCCAGGTGCCCCCAATCCTGCCCCCCACCCCCCAAACTGTCAGTACGCTTGGTCCCCATTTGTGAAGACTAGTGCTAACCGGCACTCACCTAATGTCTCTGAGGCAAGGGGATTCAATCCCAATGCCTTGGGTAGATCAGGCGAGTGCATATTAAAGTAAGACTAGCTGGATTGGATTGGATTGGATTTGTTTATTGTCACTTGTACCGAGGTACAGTGAAAAGTATTTTTCTGCGAGCAGCTGAACAGATCATTAAGTACATGGGAAGAAAAGGGAATAAAAGAAAATACATAATAGGGCAACACAAGGTATACAATGTAGCTACATAAGCACCGGCATCGGATAAAGCATACAGGGTGTAGTGTTAATGAGGTCAGTCCATAAGAGTATCATTTAGGAGTCTGGAACAGCAGGAAAGAAGCTGTTTTTGAGTCTGCTCGTGCGTGTTCTCAGACTTCTGTATCTCCTGCCCGATGGATGAAGTTGGAACAGTGAGTAAGCAGGGTGGGAGTATTCTTTGATTATGCTGCCCGCTTTCCACAGGCAGTGGGAGGTGTAGATGGAATCAGTGGATGGGAGGCAGGTTTGTGTGATGGACTGGGCGGTGTTCACGACTCTCTGAAGTTTCTTGCGGTCTTGGGCCGAGCTGTTGCCATACCAGGCTGTGATGCAGCCAGATAGGATGCTTTCTATGGTGCATCTGTAAAAGTTGGTAAGTGTTAATGTGGACATGCTGAATTTCCTTAGTTTCCTGAGAACGTACAGGCGCTGTTGTGCTTTCTTGGTGGTAGTGTCGACATGGGTGGGTCAGGACAGATCTTTGGAGATATGCACTCCTAGGAATTTGAAACTGCTCACTTTAATATGCAGATCTGTCAAATATAGACCCTGCCCATTGTGGAGGGACCCAGATCGCAAAATCTTATGAGATCCCATTAGATCCCGCTGGATAAATATCGAGAGGGGCCTCTCGCTGAATTTACCAGCCGATCCCGCCCCGGTTTGGGTGGGACGCGCCCGTTAGATTTCACCGATGTCTTTGCTTCTAAATATGCCCTGCCAGTGAAACAAGTACTTGCAAAATTAGTCTTCTGATACCCTGTTTAATAGTCAGGACCTCATAATAAAGAAACCCACAGGCACCTTAAATACACAGTTACGAAACACAGCAAGCAATCAGGCAGCCTCAATGGAAAGAACAGAGGAATGTTGCAGAAGAACTATTTCTCCTTAAGACAATTCAGGAACTGTAGCAAATTATTTCATCACAAGTTCCTCTTTGGATTTTTGTTCAAGCACATTGATGAGGTTAACCAATATTATCGAGGGGAAAACTCTTTTTTTCCAGGATTTTTCTTTTGTGACTCCCAGGGGCTGGATTCTCCGATTTTGAGGTTATGTCCCCACGGCATCGTGGGAATGGTGGCTTTTTACGACAGTAAAAATGGCGTAAAACAGCCACCGATCCTCCGTTTGGCTGGGGGCTAGCATGCCGGCAGCGTAGAGTATCCGGCTCTAGCTGCCGATATGGCCCGGAGAATTGCCGGGTCTGTGGCAACACATGCGCAAGGCGGCGACCTGCAGAGGCTGCGCTGTGCTACATGGCAGCGGCCACTCGTGGACCCAGCCCGCAAAATAGTGCCCCCACTTTGGCCGGTTTGTACGCCCCGGATATCCCCCCGCCCCCCCCCCCCCCCCCCCCCACAGTGCCCCCAGCCCCGATAAACTCCCTCCTGCCTGCGGATCAGCCCACCCCCAACTGTGGTGGCACTGGACTGAGTCCGCAGCCGCCACGCCGAGTTCCCGACAGATGAGACCATGAGAGACCCACGCCGTCGGGAACTCGACCGCTCGGGGGCGAGCATCGGGGAGTGGGCCTCTAGCAATGTCTTGAGGCTGTCGATATGTCACGCATCATACCCTGAGAGCTTTTGGAGGGGGGGGAATATCGCAAAAGAGGCGCCACCCCGATTTGGTCAATCGGCGAACGCGATTTCTGCGGCGGCGACCGGAGAATCCAACCCCGGGGCGGGATTCTTCGATATCGGCGTGATGTCCGCCGACCGGCGCCATAAACGGGGCGAATCAGTCCAGCATCGCAGCGCCCCAAATGTGCGGAAATCTCTGCATCTTGAGGGGCCGAGCCCTCACCTTGAGGGGCTAGGCCCGCGCCGGACTGATTTCCGCCCCGCCAGCTGGCGGGAAAGGCCTTTGGTGCCCCGCCAGCTGGCGCGGAAATGACTTTGCCGTGCGGCGCATGCGTGGGAGTGTCAGCGGCCGCTCACGGCATCCCCGTGCATGCGCAGTGGAGGGGGTCTGTTCCGCCTCTGCCATGGTGGAGACCATGGATAAGGCGGAAGGAAAAGAGTGCCCCCACGGCACAGGCCCGCCCGCGGATCGGTGGGCCCCCGATCGCGGGCCAGGCCACCGTGGGGGCTCCCCCCCGGGGCCAGATCGCCCCCCCCAGGACCCCGGAGCCCGCCCGCGCCGCCGTGTCCCACCGTCCCAAAGGTGGTTCAATCCACACCAGCTGCCGTGGGTTGACAGCGGCGGGACTTCGGCCCATCGTGGACCGGAGAATCGCCGGGGGATTCCCGCCGACCGGCGCAGCGCGATTCCCGCCCCCGCCGAATCTCCGGTGGCGGAGAATTTGCGACACGGCGGGGGCGGGATTCATGCCGGCCCCTGGCAATTCTCTGGCCCGGTGGGGGGTCGGAGAATCGCGACCATGATTTTGGTTGAGGGGCACTCATTTTTCTTTATGCTAGTCTCTGGAATTTCTCATCTATTATAAATATTGCTGCACAGTATTAACATGGAGGAGACGGAGTGGGATGGGTTGGGGAATGCGAGATCTGCAATATTTCTCCTTGATCTCCTTGCTGACACTTGGAGCTTGGGCTAAGATTATGAGAGCTGTTCCGCAGACTAGTTGAGGAACAGCCTAGCATAGTCATTCATACTCACAGAATCGTATCTTACAGATAATGTGACAGACACCACCATCACGATCCCTGGGTCTGTCCTGTTCCACTAGAATACAGTACACACCAGAGATAATAGCACAGTGGTAAATAGATGGAGGCAGTTGCTCTGGGAGTCCTCGCCATTGACTCTGGAACCCATGAAGTTTCATGCCTGCAGGTCAAAGGTAGGCAAAGTAACCTCCTGCTGATTACCTTCAACTGCATCCACTCCGCACCCCCCCCCCCCAAACCGCAACCCTCACCCCACTCAGCGAATCAATCAGTGCTCCTTCATGTTGAACAGCATTTCAAAGAAGCACTGAGCGTGGCAAGGGCAGAGAATGCACTCTGGATGGGGAACTTCACAGTCCATCACCAAGAGTGGCTTGGTAGCAGCACTAATGACTGAGCTGGCCAGGCCCTAAATAACATGGCTGCTAGACTGGGCCCGCAGCGGGTGGTGGGTGAGATCATCAACAAGAGGGAAAAATAGACTTGACCGCATATGTTTTTTCTTGTTCTTGTTGGGGTTGAATTCTTAGAGTTCTTGATTAAAATTAGAGTTTTACTCTAATATGTGCTGTTCTGTTCTTTGTATCAATATATAGCTTCCTTTCGGTGCACAAGTTAAATGGGGTTTTGATATTTTATTGTTTGTATTTTTCTCTTTCTTCAAATGCTGACTAAGGAGTTAGTTAGCGGGGATTGTTTTGGAAGGTTCACTGCAGCTCAGGAGAGTAGCTTTTTTTGATAATGAGCTTAGAGTTCTTGTTTTGTTTGGGTTTGTTAAACATAAGCTTTAATATGGGGGTAAGTTTTTGTTCACTTCTCTATTATTTGTATTTGTACTTGGGTACAGTGGCATTCAATGGTGATGACATTGTGGGGAGGCGGTAGTTTGCTCACGGTGCCTGATGATTTTCCTTTGTCCAGTCATTTGACTTGGTTTGGTGGTCACCTTGGGTGGATCTTTTTGCTTTAACTTTTCAGTGTTCCTTGGTTCATCTCTCTTGGTGGAAATGGCTGACTCTGGATTGAGGGGGGGGTGGAGACTTCCAATTCATTTGGGCACCTGGAACATTAGGGGTTTGCATGGCTCAGTGAAAAGGTCGAGGGCATTTGCCCATCTGAAGAGTTTAACCTCTGATGTAGTGTTTTTCCAAGAGACCCATTTGAAGGTCAGAGATCAATATAGGTTGAGTAAGGAGTGGGTGGGGCAGGTTTCTACAGGTAAATCATGCTCAAATTCTTTGAGGAAGTAACAGGGAGAGTAGGTAGAGGGGAACCTACAGATGTAGTGTTTTTAGATTTCCAAAAGACATTTGACAAGGTGCCGCATAAGAAGCTGGTGCATGAAGTAAAAGCCCATGGAATTGAAGGAGGTGTGTTAGCATGGATTGAAGACTGGCTGTCACATAAAAAACAGAGAGTTGGAATAAATGGGACCTTTTCAGAGTGGAAAAATGTAACTAGTGCAGGACCGCATGGGTCAGTTCTTGGCCCCACAATTGTTCACTATTTACATTAATGACCTGGAGGAAGGGACAGAATGTAAGGGTTCCAAATTTGCCAATGATACGAATGTATGTGGATTGGATTGGATTTTGTTTATTGTCACGTATACCGAGGTACAGTGAAAAGTATTTTTCTGCGTGCAGCTCAATAGATCATTAAGTACATGGGAAGAAAAGGGAATAAAAGAAAATACATAATAGGGCAACATAAGGTAAAAGATTAGAACGATTGTAAGTTAAGTAAAAAGCGGATCTGTTGGGGAGAGCTCACAGAGAGTCACCTCGCTCCGGCGCCATCTTCTGGGGTCACGTTCTGGGATATGTGGAAGGGCATGTTGTGATGAGAATATTGTGATTCTGCAATGGAACATAGATAGATTGGGGGCGAAATTCTCCGTTATCGGCGGAAAGTCCGCCGATTGGCGCAAAAAACGGCGCAAATCCGACTTGCGTCACGTCGGAAAAATGGGTCGATAGTCTCTGGCCCGAAATGGGCTAGCAGCGACGTAACGGGATCCGCGCTTGCGCAGTGGTTCACGCCGTGCGGCGTCATACGCGCTGCACGGCGTGACAGCTCATAAGGCCGCGCTGCTCCCCCCCCACCCGACCGGAACACCCGACCGCAACACCCGACTGGATGGCTGGCCGTCGCTCAGCCCCGAGGTTCGAGTCACGCGATGTGGAGGCGCTCCTGGACGCGGTGGAGCAGAGGAGGGACGCCCTGTATCCCGGGCACGGCCGCAGAGTTGCCCCACGCCACAGCCGGCGTCTGTGGAGGGAAGTGGCAGAGGCCGTCACCGCTGTGGCCCTGACACCACGGACAGGCACCCAGTGCCACAAGAAGGTGAACAACCTCGTCAGAGCAGGCAGGGTGAGCCTCCCCCATATCCCCCCCTCCCCAAATCCCCCCCTCCCCCATGTCCCCCCTCCCCCATATCCCCCCTCCCCCATATCCCCCCTCCCCCATATCCCCATATCCCCCATATCCCCCCTCCCCCATATCCCCCATATCCCCCCTCCCCCATATACCCCCCTCCCCCATATCCCCCCTCCCCATAGCCCACCTCCCCATATACCCCCTCCCCAATATCCCCCCTCCCCCATGTCCCCCATATCCCCCCATCCCCCATATCCCCCCTCCCCCATATCCCCCTCCCCCATATCCCCCATATCCCCCCTCCCCCATATCCCCCCTCCCCCATATCCCCCCTCCCCATATCCCCCCCTCCCCCATATCCCCCATATCCCCCCTCCCCCATATCCCCCCTCCCCCATATCCGCCATATCCCCAAGTGAATCCAGCCCTAACCTTAACCTCTGCAATGCACGCGCAACCGATGGTGTGCATTTATATACCTGCTTAACAGTGTTGCCTTTTACCCCTGCCCCCCCCCCACAGGAGAAGCGCGCACACAACAATAGGGAGCATGTGAGGACTGGAGGAGGGCCCGCTGATGAGAGGCCACTGACCGTACACGAGGAAAGGGCCCTGGAACTGGCTGGCGGACCTGAGGACCGGGAGGTTGCTGATGCAGAGGTCGGGGGCGTACTAGCGAGTGAGCCACCGACAGCCCGTCCCCATATCCCCCCTCCCCTATATCCCCCTCCCCGTATCACCTGATCACTGCCTGATGTCTAACCATGCATGTTTCATTGTGTATCGCAGGACCAAACGTCCAGGCACCCATCCCCGCAGATGCAGACCGCCCGCAGGATGCCCCTCGGAGACCACAGGAGACGGAGAGGCCCGCACCCTCCAGCATGCGACGCCCGCAGGATGCCCCTCGGAGACCACAGGAGATGGAGAGACCCGGACCCTCCAGCATGCGACGCCCGCAGGATGCCCCTCGCACACCACGGGAGACGGAGAGACCTGGAGCAACAGGGAGACGACACCCCCGTCACGTGCGGGAGCGACCACCCAGCGACGAGGGGGGCAGCCACAGGCCCCCGTCACATCCGAGCCAGGACACCACTTCCCAGGACACCACTACCCAGGACACCACTACCCAGGACACCTCTACCCGGGACAGCACTACCCAGGAAGACGAAATACCGGACAGTGACTCAGAGTGGATGGGTGGAGACGAACCCCCACCCCAAAGTGCCATGGACTCAGAGTGGGACGAAGAGCACGACACAACGCCACTGCTGTCACCAACACCCTCCACCATCGCAGAAACACTCACCACGGTTGGGCACTTTAGTGATGAGGCGTCTGGTACACTCACTGGTGCGCACAACACAGCCGTCCCGGTACAGCAGGTGGAGGTAGGAGCAGCAGAGGGACCGGGCGGTCGGAGGGCAGCCCAGCCCAAGCGAACATCTGCCGCCCAGATGGATCCCGGGTTCCTGCAGTTACCACATCCACACATAGATCCGATGCAACCACCGACCCGGAGACGAGCGAAGAGGGTGAAGGGCGGCTTGCGGCGGCTGCGGTCGCAGGTGGAGGAGTCCACCCACGTCCAGGGGCTGGGAGTGGTGCCGGTCATGCGTGCCACCCAGGCCGACACCGCACGGGTGGCGTCCGCGGTGGAGGCAATGGGTGCGACGGTGTCAGACATGGGGAACGGTTTGCGGGGCCTTCCGTGCAGGCGGCGTCTGTGGCCCAGGAAATGGCTGCCCTCTCACAGGAGGCCATGAGCCAGTGCCAGCGCCAGATGGCAGAGGCGCTCAACGCCATAGCCCAGTCTCAGCAGGCCATGGCCCAGTCTCTGCAGGCCATGGCCCAGTCTCAGCAAGCCATGGTCCAGTCTCTGCAGGCCATGGCCCAGTCTCAGCAAGCCATGGCCCAGTCTCTGCAGGCCATCGCTGAGGGCATCGGCGCCAGTGGCCATGTGCGAGCCGGCGTCGCACTGTCACAGACAGGGTTTGCCAACCCCCTGGGCTCAATGGCTGCAAACCTGCAGACCCCTGTCGATACCAGCACGGGCCTCCAGGACTGGCAGCGCCAGATGTCGGGGGGGGGGGCGTTGAATGGCCAGTCCGTTCGCATCCCCCACCCATGTAGAGGCCTGGGGGCCATCGGGCACCCCGAGGGAGGAGGAGGTGGTGTGGTCCGTCCCGGCTCCCTCTGTAGGGGGGGTCCCGGTACACCGCGACACCTCGGACTCCCCCCCTTCCATCCCAGGTGCATCGCGTGGGCAACGGGCAGGACAGGCTGGCAGCTCGCCATCCCAGTCGCCCGGGCTGCAGCCTGGCCCATCTAGGCCAGGACGCCCCAGGAAACGGCCGCCAAAGGGATCCAGTGTCAGAGGGCAGGAATCACAGGAGTCCACCTCCAGTTCGGCTGTACCGTCCGGGGAACCATGTAGACGTAGTCAAAGGGCCCGTAAGGCCAAACAATTAGACACTGAGTAAGTTGGCACGGGTGCAGGGCACAGATGAGTTTTAGGGGCTAGGGCACGTGCATGAACTACTTTGGTTATTAAAGTCAATGTTACACCTACCGAAGCTGCCTTTGTGCTCTGTCCAAAGTGTGCGGGGGTGTCATGTACGTTGAGCGCAAGTGTGTGTGTGAGGGGTGGTCTTACCTCAGCCCCAGGTGAGTCTGCCCCCTTCCCCCTGGGCCGCCATCAACATCCCCCGGGCAGAGGACGGGACCGTGCGCTGCAGTGTCACAGCCGCATGCAGAGATGGTCCGGGTGGATGGTGGTACTGTGGCCATGGGTCAGACATAGTCCAACGATGTCGAGCCAGGAGCTCATCGCAGGGCGGGTTGTCATCATCCTCCATGGCCTGCGATAGACACGCGTCCACCCGCAACTGTGTGAGCCCGGCCCGTTGTGCCGCAGGTGGATCGGCAATGGGGGTGGGGGGGTGGTGTGCATGCGGGTGGGGTGGGTGGGGTTGGGGAGGGGGGTGAGGGTGCTGGGTGGGTGGATGGGTGGGGGGTGTGGGTGGTCGGCTGTTGCCATGGTGTGCGATCTGTGGCCATACTACCCGATTCCCACGCCCATCTAGTCAGTGAAGCGGGCGTCTATCAGTCTGTCCCGTGCCCGCTGGGCCAGACGGTAACGGTGGACAGCCACCCGCCTGTGTCTACCCCGTCTGCCCTGACCATTGCCCCCATCCCCCTCATCTGGGGAGGACTGGGCCTCTTCCTGCTGCTCCTCCACTCCGCCCTCCTCTGCCTGCGGCACATCGCCCCTCTGCTGGGCTACGTTGTGCTGGACGCAGCACACCACAATGATGCGGCCGACCCTATCTGACCGATACTGGAGGGCGCCCCCAGAGAGGTCCAGGCACCTGAAACGCATCTTCAGCACGCCAAAGCACCTCTCGATCACTCCCCTTGTCGCCACATGGGCATCATTGTAGCGGTTCTCCGCCTCATTGCGTGGCCTCCGTATAGGCGTCATCAGCCACAATCGCAATGGATAGCCCCTGTCGCCCAGCAACCAGCCCCTCAGCCGGGGATGGCGTCCCTCGTACATGCTGGGGATGGATGACCGCGACAACACGAATGAGTCGTGTACACTGCCTGGGTGACGGGCGCAGACGTGCAGGATCATCATGCGGTGGTCGCAGACCACCTGTACGTTCATCGAATAGGTCCCCTTCCTATTAGTGAACACGGCCCTGTTATCTGCAGGTGGCCGCACGGCGACGTGCATCCCATCGATCGCGCCCTGGACCATGGGGAACCCGGCCACGACAGAGAAGCCCACGGCCCGGGCATCTTGGCTGGCCCGGTCCACGGGGAAGCGGATGTAGCGGTGCGCCATGGCATATAGGGCATCTGTCACTGCCCGGATGCACCGGTGCACCGATGTCTGCGATATGCCGGACAGGTCCCAACTCGGTGCCTGGAATGACCCCGTTGCATAAAAGTTCAGGGCCACCGTAACCTTGACGGACACGGGGAGAGGGTGTCCCCTGCCAGTGCCACGCGGTGACAGGTGTGCCAGCAGGTGGCAGATGTGTGCCACGGTTTCCCGGCTCATCCGGAGTCTCCTCCTGCATTCCCGGTCCGTGAGGTCCTGGTATGACTGCCGGGGCCGGTACACACGGGGCGCCCTCGGGTGCCTCCGTTGCCGTGGGGCCGCGACGTCCTCCTCCCCCTCCTCGTCCTGTCGGTCAGGTGTCCCTCCAGCCTGGGCGGCTGCCGCCTGCCCCTCTGCGGCAGCCTGCGCCGCCTCTCTGGCACGCTCCTCCTCCTCCTCCTCCTCCTCCTCCTCGTCCAGGGCAACATAGACATGAGCGGCTGCCACCACGGCGGCCAACATCGCTGGATGATCTGAAAACATGACGGCCTGGTGGGGGGGAGGGGAACGACGACATGTCATCATTGCCCATATCCCCTCCTCCCCCCAGCCAGGTGGCATGGACCGCATGGGTCCAACTGTTGGAGGCTGACACCTGGCCAGGTGGACCAACTCACTTGCCCTCCCATCCCCCTCCTCGGCACGGACCCCCCCCCCAACCTCCAACCTCCACCCTGGCACGGACCCCCCCCCCAACCTCCACCCCGGCACGGACCCCCCCCCAACCTCCACCCCAGCACGAACCCCCCCCCAACCTCCACCCCGGCACGGACCCCCCCCCCAACCTCCACCCCGGCACGGACCCCCCCCCCCCAACCTCCACCCCAGCACGGAACCCCCCCCAACCTCCACCCCGGCACAGACCCCCCCCCAACCTCCACCCCGGCACGGACCCCCCCCAACCTCCACCCCGGCACGGACCCCCCCCCCCTCACCTCCACCCCGGCACGGACCCCCTCCCGGCACTCCCCCGGAGCCCAGCCTACTCTAACCACCCCCCCCCCCCGCCGCACACACACACACACAACCCGAGACACACCTCTCCTCACGCATTCAGACTGCGGCCACGCCATTGCCTGCCCAGAGCCAACCCCCCCAGGCCATCACTCACCTCCACGCTGGTCGGCGTGAGCCTGGACCACCGGGTCATGCCGATGAAAAGGAGGTTTAATTTACGTCGACGTGAACGGTCATCACGTCGACGGGATTTCGGCCCATCCGGAAGGGAGAATATCGGCAGGCCAAAATCGGCTGCCTTGCGCAGACCCGTGACATTCTCCGCAGCAGCGGCGACATTAACGCCCCGCCGACTTTTCTCCCTTCGGAGACTTCGGCAACCGGCGGGGGCGGGATTCACGGCGGCCAACGGCCATTCTCCGACCCTCTGGGGGGTCGGAGAATGACGCCCTGGATTCCTGGCGCAGAGGATCCAGGGGCGGGATTCTCCGACCCCCCGCTGGGCGTGAATCCCGCCCCGCCGCTCCGAAGCCGGCTGCCGAATTCTCCACCGCCGGTTTTCGGGCAGGGGCGGGGATCGTGCTGCGCTGGTCGGGGGCCATTGGCAGCGGCCTCCCCAGCAATTCTCCAGGCCCCAATGGGCCGAGCGGCCACCCGTTTTCGACCAGTCCCGCCAGCGTGAAATGGACATGGGGCCCACCAATCTGCGGGCAGGCTTGTGCCGTGGGGGCACTCTTTCCCTCCGTGCCGGCCTCTTAAGGCTCTGCGATGGCCGGCACGGAGAAGAAACCCCCTGCCCATGCACAGGAAACACGCTGGCGGTTCTGCGCATGCGGTAACTTGTGTCAGCCGGCGGCGGCCCTTCGGCGCCGGTTGGCATGCCGCCAACCCCTCCAGCGCCAACCTAGCTCCCGGAAGTGCGGAGGATTCCGCAACTTCTGGGCGGCCTGATGGCAGAGTGGTTTACGCCACTCTTGGCGCCGGTACTGGCCACCCCGCCAAGTCAGGGAGAATCCCAGCCCGGGTGTTTATTGCAAAGGAGTTGGTGTTTAAAAATAAGGAGGTCTTGTTGCAATTGCACATGGTGCTGGTGAGGCCTAAATTGGAATACTGCATACAGTTTTGTTCCTTGTACCTAAAAAAGGATCTAGTAACATTGGAGGTAGGCCAAAGGAGATTCACCAGGCTAATTCCTGGGATGATAGGGTTGCCCTAAATAGCCTGGATCTGCATTGCTGGCAATTTAGAAGAGTGATGGGTGACCTTATTCAAACATCTAATATCTTTAGAGGGCTTGATAGGGTAGATGGTGAGATGTTTTCACTGGTGGGTGAGCCTCGACCAAGGGGACATAGCTACAAGATAAAGGGACGGTCATTTAAAATTGAGGTGCAGAGAAATTTCTTCTCGCAGAGGGTGGTGAATCTCTGGAACTCTCTGCCCCGGATCCGGGGTGGTGGAGGCTGGATCATTAGAAGTACTTAAAGTGGAGGTGGTTACATATTTGACAGATGGAGGAATAAAGGGCTGTGGAGAAATGGCACAGAAAAGTAGTGGAGGCCAGTATGAATCAGCCATGATCATATTGAATGGCCGGGCAGGCTTGAAGGGCCTGGTAGCCTACTTCTTCTAATTCATGTGTTCTTGTGTTTGCGCAGACAGCATTCTTCTTTATATTATGGATCCAGATCCTCCATAGACGACATCATTAAGTTGCTTAACATCTCTGGGTATTAATTGAACTTAAGCAAGAGTGAATGTTTCCTGGTTAACCCCCCTGGGAAGCAAGCCCAATTGGGGATGTTACCTTTTCATCTTGCTTCCGCTATCTGGGGGTACAGGTGGTCCATAACTGGGCCTCACTTCATAAGTTACTTTACACCAGTCTGGTTAGCAGTATCAAAGCAGATTTGCGGATGTAGAACAGCCTCCCCCTATCTTTGGCGGGTAGGGTTCAAACTATTAAAATGAATGCGCTTCTGAGATTTTTCTTTTTCTTTCAGTGTCTCCCCATTTTTCTCCCCAAATCTTTTTTTATCAAGGTCAACATACTGATGTCATTTTTTATTTGGGCAGGTAAGACTCCTAGAATCAGTAGTGTTCTGCTCCAAAGTCGGAGGGGGGCTTGGCCATCCCCAATTTATTGTTTTATTCCTGGGCAGCTAACATTCAAAGACATTTTGTTGTGGTTTTGCGATCCCAGGTCCATTTGGGAACAATGGAAGCTCGTTCCTGCACAACATCTACTCTTCTTATAGTCACTGCACCGTTTCCTTTTTCCCCTGTTAGATTTTCCTCAAACACAGTGATAATCTCCTCCCTTAGGATTTGGAAACAGTTTGGACAGAATTTCAACTCCTTTCCCTATCTTCACGAGCCCCTATTTACAATAATCACCTCTTCCTACCTGTTGGTTTGGACTCGACATTTAAATCTTGGGAGGTGAAGGATCTGGAACATTTAGGGGCATGTTCATGTCAGGGAGATTTGCCAGTTTTAGGGAGTAAGTGAGAAATTCCAGTTACCCAATTCCAGTCTTCTTAGGTATTTCCAAGTTTGCGACTTTACGCATAAAGCTTTTCCTTCCTTTCCTTTGGGGCCACCTTCTTCCCTGATGAAGAGGATTCTGTTTCTGCCTTGGCCCGACGGGGGACCTATTTCAGACCTATATTGTCACATCCTTTCAAAGGATTCTGTCCCGTTGAGTCGTATGAGGGTAAATGGGAAGGTGAATTGGGTCCCATGCTTATTGGTGAGGTGTGTAGTGAGGCCCTTCATAGGGTCAAGTTCACATCTTCATGTGTTTGGCTGAGCCTGATTCAGTTGAAGGTATTGCATTGAATGCATTTGACTCGGGCAAGGATAAGTGAGTTCTTCCCTTGTGTTGAGGATAGGTTTGAGCACTGTTCTCTTGAGCTGGCTAACCATACGCCTATGTTCTGGTCCTGCCCCAAATTTATAGGTTTCTGGGCTCCATTCCTTAACACCATGTCGGATATACTTCATGTAGATTTGGATCTGTGCCTGCTGGTGACCATATTTGGAGTGTTGGGGTCGCTGGTGATACAGTCTGGGGTAAAGGTGGATGTCCTTACCTTTGCCTCGTTGATAGCAATCAAATTAGCTAAACTAAAACATGAATGCGTCTCTACCTTACAAGGCCCCAATTTCTAAGCAACACACACATTTTTATGCCTTTTATTTGTTCTTCATGCAATAACTCTCTCTAAGCACAATAGAAACGCAGTAGGAACTTAACTAACCCCCACACATACAAACACCTTTGTCCAGCATGAATCTAACTATAGGTTTTACCCTTCCAGGCACTGAAACATTAAATGAAACACATTAGAACTATACCTTATTTCTAATGTTTACCAATACAAGTATAAATCCCTTAAAACTACCTTTGTTTTTCTCACAGGGCGGCCGGTCACCACCCTCTTAGCTACCCCTGAACTGTCTCCCATAATATGGTGGGTGCCTAAAACGTCAGCCAGCCTGTCTGTCTTAGACCCGTTGAGGCCTTTAACTGGTCAATAATACATACGGCTGGGAAAGGCAGAATGAAGGATGGGAGAGTGCGGGATGGGGGAGAGGGAAAGGGTGACATTGATCAATACTCCCCCGTGTAAAATTAATTAATTCACCTACCTCTATGGTGTATACTGCATAGGACATCTATACTGCCCAACGCGGCAAAATCACATTGTCAGCAAGCTAATGGTTTGTTTGATGAGCTCTGGTGCAGGTGCGAGCTACATGTTGCACTTCTGTTGTTTTGTGAGGGTGCCTTGCTGGTGTATCAACTAGGTGTTGAGAGAATAGCTCCTGTCCCCATCTGCGACCTGCGAATTCTGCAAAATGTGGAGTTTGCACATTCCCCCTGTGTCTGCGTGGGGCTCACCCCCACAACCCAAAAGATGTACAGGGTAGGTGGATTGGCCATGTTAAATTGCCCCTTAATTGGAAAAAAAATAATTGGATACACTAAATTTTTAAAAATAATAAAACAATAAATAAATGTGAGGCATCAAGAAGCCCAAGGGCATGGTTTTACGGCCCCAACACCGATGAGCATTGTCACGGGTAAATGAGTGTTTGGGTAAATGTGTGAATGAATGGGTGAGTGCGTAGGTGTGTAAGTGAGCAGGTGGAAAGGGGGTGGCAGCTGGTCACGGTGAGTGGCAAGGGTGGTTGAGTGGATAGGTGAGTCAACGGAGGAGATAAGGGAAGTCAGGGGCGAGTTGTGGGTGTTCAGTGTTCGTGATTGGGGGTCAGTTATATAGTTACCCAGGACTTAGACAAGGGTTTTTAAGACTAACATTCCCTTGGTAACCAACCAGGTACGAAAATCAGCACTCCAAAGTCTCGGACTCTAACGTAGAGTTGGAATCTTTTTGAGAGGGTCCTGGGAAGAAGGGGAATTTCTCTTTGGAAGTTGAAAAGATAGATTTCCCCATTTGTTTGTCAGTTGGGTATCAGTTCAGCTTTTTAAAAGATGTAATAATAATAATCTTTATTAGTGTCAAAAGTAGGCTTACATTAACACTGCAATGAAGTTACTGTTAAAATCCCTTAGTCGCCACACTTTACGCCTGTTCAGCTACACCGAGAGAGAATTCAGAATGTCCAATTCACCTAACAAGCACGTCTTTCGGGACTTTGTGGTAGAAAACAGGAGCACCCGGAGGAAACCCACGCAGACACGGGGAGAACATGCAGACTCCGCACAGACAGTGACCCAAGCCGGGAATCGAACCCGGGTCTCTGGCGTTGTGAAGCAACAGTGCTAACCACTGTGATACCGCGCCGTCCAGCAGACATTCTAGATCATCTTCTTTGCCACCAAAATTATTTTGTGATCTCCACTTCATTTATTCTGTTCCCTCACTTTTTTGGTTTTATATTTTGTACGTGATGGCACTGTGAACAAAATATGATTTATGTTGAATTCTTAGCCTGTCATGCTTTTCTATTTCTGTACCTTGTGAACCAACTTAAACAAAAGTAAAACTTGTGGTATTGCCTGGCTGACCTAGTTTTGCTCAGAGGTAAAATGTCCTTGCAGGAAAAATATTGAAGTGGAAACGGTCTGAAGAAAAAAACAAATTAAAGGTTTCCTGGACCACAATCCATGACTTCTGATGAACTTGCATCTGCTAGAAACTAGGTCAACAAGTAAATGGGCTCACATCACTTGTGATATTTGATCAATGGTTAACTTGAACACTTATTCAGTCATTAATATTAGTTTCTCAGACTATTTTTCTTCTGTCTGGTCAAATCTTTCAACTGTGCTGCCAATAAAGAAGGATAACTACAACCCTCAATAGTATGTATGGCTGACAATCTAACAACTCATTCAATACAACAGGCATCAGTTTCTTATGCTACCCAATAAAAGGATCTCTGAGTTCTGACTTCATGACCCAAATCTTCCGATCAGTGTCAGAACTGTCATGTCCAACACTGATCAGATAGAAAACTGTCCTGGATATGTTTGAAAATGCCAGCCTTCTGATCCACAATGCAGATCTCCCTCAGCGCAGGAATCCATACAGAGGGCAGTGAAGAGAATCAGTGAAGGAGACATGATCCCTGCAGTAAGCTAAATTTAAATATCCAGTGTGCATACTAGTGAATGGGCGATGGGTGAATGCTAGCGGATGGAAGAATTGATGAGTGGATGGATGAGTGAATGTGTAAGGTAGCAGATGGGTAGGTGGGTTAGGTAAGTGGGTAGGGTGGCAGGTGGATGAGGTGACTAGGTGGTCAGGGGTGGTTAGGTGGGTGTTGTAGTATAAAGTTGTATGACATGGCAATGGTTAATGTGGTGCTGGAACACAGTACTGCCCACAGTGTGATGTAAAGGGCACATGAAAAGGGACCTGGATCAGTTTAAGAGCATGCGGAGACCTGTGTAGACGTCAGCATAGAGTTGGCTGTTAGTCTGGACTATACTATGTACATATGTAAATAGTTCTCTGTTACCAATAAACATTACTGTTCAAGTTACAAGCCCTCTAAACCTCTTAGTGAGACCGAGGGCTCGATTCATCTAATTGGGAACTAAGTCACATAGCAAACGGGTTTAGCTGTGTGTTTTCTGATGCTCGCAGTGCTGAGAAAAACATGGTTATACAACAGGACTCACATTGTCTAAGGGCCTCAGTGGGTAAGGCATGGCTGAGGCTGCACATAGCCCCGTTTTGTACACTGGAGAGCTCCACTCGCCGTAATTCCCCAATGTAGCAAGAGATTTTAAAATGGCATCTTGATCTCCAAGGCCGCTGAAGCGATCCCCGGTCCAAATGCACTATGGAGGATCCTTATGGTCCCCGCTTCCCTTCCAACACCCACGCAGGGCATCCCCAGCCCAATCATGCGCAGACAAAAAATGCCAGCATGGCACCTTGGCAGTGCCAACCAGAGCACCTTGGCCGTGCCAGGCTGACATCCAGATGGCACTGCCAGGGTGCTCAACTGGCATTGCCAAAGTGCCCAAGTGGCACCCAGTAGTGCCCAAGTGGCACCCAAAGGGACATGGCGCTGGGGGCCTCTGATCCCCTTGGTGACCCCCAAGAGTGCCATTCCGTCTGGTCCCGGTTGTGGGGATCAATGCTGAATGGCACTCACCCGAGGTCTCCAAGATGAAGGGGATCAATCCCAAAGCCTAAGGCACCTCAGGAATTTGCACATTGGAGTGAGACTAGCTGTCTCGCTCTAATATACAGATTTGCCCAAAACGTGTTGGGCGGGATTTACATCGCAACGTCTCACAAGATTGTGTTGAATCTCACGAGGTGTTGCAAGCCAGGTAGATCCTGGGAGTGGGGTCTCCTGGCTTTTACAGACCATGCTGCGCCATGACGAGCTGCTTTTCAGGTGCAGCATGGCCATTGGGCCGTGCCCTTACTGGGCAAACCCTTACAACAGGGGTCAGGGGGATAGTCGTGGGGTCAAGGGAGAATCTGTGAGGTCAATGTGAGTGATTTGGGAAGGGGAGTGGGGTCAATTCTATAATTACCCAGGAGTTAGACTCAAATTTTTCTGTCTAATATTTCCTGAGTACTGCGAAACTGTCCGAAACCTCTGACTCTAACTCAGGTTCAGAAACTTTGTCAGAGGGTCCCAGGGATCAGCAAAATTGTTCATCGGAAGTTCAAACTTTCCAGGCAATTCCCACAGAGCTAGTGCTTCAGTTGGGTCCCGATGCGCATCTTGGTTCATATGACCGGTCTCCAACAATCCGGAGACGGGAAGGCCCATATGAAAACCTCCATATTGAAAGTAAAAGTTTGGAGATAAACAAAATAATTTTTGTTTGGAAGATCATCTGCTTCTTACTTTGTGAATAATCTGAAAATAGAGGTCTGGGAACTGATTCAGTACAAATCCCTACAATTTTGAGGAAAGGAATTGAAAAATCCTTTCATGCCATAACCCTCTCTAAGCACAATAGAAACTTTGTTGGAGCGAGTCAATTGAAACTGTGTATTGCATCCTGTGTTGTGTGCCTCACTATATATACAATAAACGCCGCAGGTATATTTTTCCAGTTTAAATTTCTAAAACTGAAATGTTGTAATCCCAAAATTATTTTCGGCAAATTTACATCAAGGTAGATGAAAAAAATAGCAATTTATTAATTTTTGAAAGTTTCAATCATCGCAGTATTTTAAAAATGTTTTCTTCTATACTTCCCTATCTGACCAACATTTCAACTTCAACAATGACTTTAGCTGAAATTCCGACACAGAAGCATTGCTTTGTGATTATGTTGTCCCTTTGTTTTGTGAAGTGCTTAATGTTAAGGAAAATGTTACAAGTGTTAACTTGCACATAAATTTAAACTTGATTTGTTCTACATGATTTCAAAATCCTTATTCAACTCAGAGTGTTGATGTTTATCACAATTAAGTTATTTATGTAATGCAGCAATTTATCATTCAAAAATTGACCATTGCTTTTACTGCCAAGTGTGTAACAAAATTACTTTTGCATATTGACATGTCAGCAGCACATGTGCTTCACTGACAAAACATTATCTCGCTGCTTTAGTTACAAATTTCACCTATGTTGTTGAGCACATTTTGGGGCATGATTCCTAAATTTTTCCCAGTTTTCTCTTCTGAAGGTGATAGTTCACGCTGGGACATGATTTCACTGGCATCAGGAAATCTTGAGTGCTTCACTTAAGTGGCCTCACATTCACAGACAATGTCAGTTAGCAAAAGCTCATTTACCTTTGGGGCATTGGAACTGAACCTAATCCTGCCCCGCCTGAAATCCACATCTGCACAATATTGCCAGTTGGCAGGGGTTATGGACTATCGGGGTAAGCCCCAGCTTGTTTCTCTCTCCAGTGATACGGACCCAGGAAGTGTAGAAGATTGTAGTTTGGTCGGGCAGCATGGTCGGCACGGGCTTGGAGGGCCGAAGGGCCTGTTCCTGTGCTGTACATTTCTTTGTTCTTGTTTGTTCTTTGTCCGGGAAGGAAGACATTTTAAGCAAACAAAACTATTTGAGAAGCCAGGAAGCAAAGAAAAAAAATATGCTGACAGCCATGGAATACTCCATCCGTAATGCGATGGATTGAGAAGTCACCAGGATGGAATGAAACACCGGGTTTACACCCCATCCAGTGTTGTGCCCTGTTCAGTTCAAGGGAGTAAACTCGGCCTGGTTGCAAAATTAACGGTGCACATAATCTTGCCACTTTTGTGACTGATGAGTTTGCTTAAAATTGCTCCTGATGAAGCCCATATTGGGATTTTCCAACTCGTGGAAGACCAGAGATAAACTGGAATAGTCCATGTGGTTTAGTGTGGAACTATGACTTATCCACAAAGCAATCTTGCAGAAGATAGGGAATTATATCTATAATACAATGAAACTGGTCTAAACTTCTTAGAATGATTTACAATTCAATGTCAATGAATTTTGCAAGTAGAACTCAGAAGCTCTTGAGATCCAGACAACCTTACTAACTCTCAGCCAAACTCCCCAAGAGGACCAATGTATTGATTGTAGCACGGTAGCATTGTGGATAGCACAATTGCTTCACAGCTTCAGGGTCCCAGGTTCGATTCTGGCTTGGGTCACTGTCTGTGTGGAGTCTGCACATCCTCCCCGTGTGTGCGTGGGTTTCCTCCGGGTGCTCCGGTTTCCTCCCACAGTCCAAAGATGTGCAGGTTAGGTGGATTGGCCATGATAAAAATGGCCCTTAGTGTCCAAAATTGCCCTTAGTGTTGTGTGGGGTTACTGGGTTATGGGGATAGGGTGGAGGTGTTGACCTTGGGTAGGGTGCTCTTTCCAAGAGCCGGTGCAGGCTCGATGGGCCGAATGGCCTCCTTCTGCACTGCAAATTCTATGATTAGATTCTAAAGAGAGGAGACCAAAGTATTACCGGGACAATGTTCGGTTCAGCAGGTACACTGTGGCTACAGGGAAACATTACAATCACATTTGTGTAACAAGTAACTTATTTACACAACAGTTGTATTGTTCTCAAGGCACAATATTAGAGTCCAGATTTTTAACATTTGAACCAATAATTCCTTTCTGTTTAGCAACTCAAATTGAATTGTGCTACATTACCTAACCTGAGGAACAAAGGGCACTAAATTCGACGTGCCCCTGAAATGAGCACAGGGATTGTGAAGTGTGATTAACCCGCTCCCATTGACTCCAAAACAGGCAAGATGCCAGCTTCATGCTGCCTGCTGTTTTAAATGATTTCAGCATCCAGCCAGCACTAACTATGCTGCCGATTGGCTGGATGCCTGAGCAAGGGGCCAATACTGCAAGTGGTTAGCACCACTTCCAGCTGAGCAGCACCTCTTAAAGGGGAAGTGCATTGTTGCTGGAGCAGGTTCAGGCAGCTATGCAGGAAGTGAATGTGATCGGAGAAACACTGAATGTTGGCACAGCCCGGGGTAAGAACAGACTCCAAGCTTGTCAGACGCTGATTTGAGGCCTTGACAGAGGAGGTGGACCATTGGAGAGCTATCCTGTATGGAGAGCCGGAGATTTCAGTGCCAATTCCTGAGGAACTGGATGCAGTGCAGAAAGAAGTTCAATGATCTCACTACTCAATAGTCAAAATCAGTGAATGCCTCTTCAACAGCCACAGCCCAGAATCTGCACTTCACATGCTCCTCAATTCACTCCACCGATATCACTCACCTCCCAACAAACTTTAGCAGGATTCATACCTGACATTTATAGGCTTCACTGTACCCTCACACATTAAGGATTGCTGCAAGCATCACATCAACACCTCCCAATTTACACACACCACCAACCATGACAGCCAAATCACTCAAACAGATGGCACCACAAGTGCCCTGCACCCTGGACAGGGTATAAGGGTAGCACAGAGGGTGAGGTCACACACAACTTCTGCTGCAGAGGACTCAGATGAGAATTGCTTTAGGGCAGTATACAGCAGAAGGCTGGAGCATGAACAATAAAATGCTCGGTGCACTGGCAGACCTGTCAGAAAGGCAAACTGTCAATGTTACAGAGCTGGGCTTTGGACAGAGCATGGACTCCATCCTTTCCAACACGGAAATGGTGGCCAGCTACGTTTGCACACTTATTGAGCATCTGATGCCCAGAGCTGGATTCTCCAATTTTGAGACTAAATGCTGACGGCAGTGTGGGAACAGTGGCGTTTTACGCCTGAAGAAATGGTGCAAAACCTCCACCAATCCTCCGTCTGATGGGGGGGGGGGGGGGGGGCTAGCAGGCACACAGCATAAAGTCCCCCGCTCTAACTGCGGATACGGCTGGAGAATTGCCCCGTCCGTGGCTGCGCACGTGCACGGCGGCAGCCTGCAGTGGCCGCGCCGCGCAACATGACGCCGGCTGTGTGCGGACCTGGCCTGCCAAATAGTGCCCCCCTTTGGTCAGGCTCGCCACCCCTGGACCACCCCCCACCAGTTCCCCCAGCCCCTGCCAAAACATCCCTCCCCGTGGATCGGCTCATCCCCAAATGTAGAGGCGCTGGGCTCAGTCCGCAGCCGCCACGCCGGGTTCCTGAAAAGAAATAGCATGAGAGACCCACGCTGTCGGGAACTCAGCCCAATCGGGGGCGGAGCATCGTTGGAGTGCCTCAGGTGACGGCCTGAGGCCATCCATACGGCGTGCCGCGTACTTGCAGAGTATGCCATTTTGGAGCCAATGGGGATTCTCGGCCGATTGTCGAATGCGATTTTGGCGTCGGAGTCCGGAGAATCCGGCCCCCATTGCCTCAGCTTCCATTGCAATAAATGCAGCTTCCAACGCAAGTCTGAGCGCTGCAGTGGAACTCACAAAAGGTCTGCTTGCTGCCATTCAAGCTCAGCCCTTCATGGCTGTGGGTTGCAGTGTACAAAGGTCCAGCCTTGTGCCAACTATAGTTGAGGTAGAGTTACACAGGAGGACTAGGATAGGTAAAATGCACAGAAGACACGTACTAAAGGAAAGCCCCAAAATAAGTCGTTTATGCTTACGCAGTGTGGAATGATTTCATTTATAAAAATACTGGTATTGCTCTCCAATGCGTTCTTCACGGGCAATGCGGGCAAAAAGGGGCTGACAATCATAGAATCATGGAATCCCTACAGTGCAGAAAGAGGCTATTCGGCCCATCAAGTCTGCACCAACACTTTGAAAGACCACTTTATCTAGGCCCAATTCCCCACACTGTAACCCCATCCTGAGGGGAAATTTGGCATGGCCAATCCACCTAATCTGCATATCTTTGGACAGTGGGAGGAAAGCGGAGCGCCTGGAGGAAACCCACGCAGACACGGGGAGAATGTGCAACCTCCACACAGACAATTATCCGAGGTCGGAATCAAACCCTGGTCCCTGGCACTGTCAGGCAGCAGTGCTAACCAATGCCTCCTCTCTTTCTCCTACATCTTTTCCTCATGCCCCTGTTCCTTAATTTCCTGCCAAATGGCAAGATCTGCCCATTCAGGATGTTGCAGTTATCTGTTGAATACTCCAGTTATCCTGCAACGTGGTCCAGGCAGCAGAAGCTTTCTTCCAGCACTCCAGTGATCTGCTCTATTACATTTTCTGTGACAGCATGGCTTTCATAATTCGCATGCTGTGTCCGTGCTTGTGGGATACATACGAGTATCATCAGTCACGTCATCAGCAGAGAGCCATTGTCATTCAGTAACCACGCATTGGCGCCGGTCCCACTGCACATGTGCAGACCCGCCGCCCATCTGACGCTGGGGAACGCAGCTGGAGTGGCGTGGGTCTCTCCACTGCCGTGCTGGCCCCCTGTAGGGGTCAGAATCGCTGCTCCTGATGCCATGTTGACACCGTCGAGAAACGCAATGGCGTTTACGACGACGTCAACAATTACCCTCAGGATCAGAAAGCATTCCCGGAAGAAATAATCCATGAAAAACACCTTCAGAGATTTGCATTTAGCTGGAAACCCATTTTTCAGTACTCTTCATTCATTCATTCTTTGTATCTGATGTACTCTGCTCTGCAAAATAGTCACTCAGTCCTGGTTTGAACGGAGTCATGAGCTAGTGCTTAACTCTTTATTAATAATATTCAAATCATAATACAATAACGAGAAATCCCAATTGTAATCTAGTTGTTAACAGGACATAAGGGGCGTCATTCTCCGACCCCCCAGAGGGTCGGAGAATGGCCGTTGGCCGCCGTGAATCCCGCCCCCGCCGGTTGCCGAAGTCTCCGAAGGGAGAAAAATCGGCGGGGCGTTAATGGCGCCGCTGCCGTCGGAGAATGGCATGGGTCTGCGCAAGGCAGCCGATTTTCGGCCTGCCGATATTCTCCCTTCCGGATGGGCCGCAGTCCCGTCGACGTGATGACCGTTCATGTCGACGTAAATCAAACCTCCTTTTCATCGGCGTGACCCTGTGCTCCAGGTTCACGCCGACCAGCGTGGAGGTGAGTGACGGCCTCGGGGGTTGGCTCTGGGCAGGCGATGGCGTGGCCGCAGTCTGAATGTGTGGGGAGAGGTGTGTCTCGGGATGTGTGTGTGTGTGTGCGGCGGGGGGGGTGGTTAGAGTGGGTTGGGTTCCGGGGGAGTGCCGGGAGGGGGGTCCGTGCCGGGGAGGAGGTTGGGGGGGTCCGTGCCAGGGAGGGGGATGGGGGGTCCGTGCCGGGGAGGAGGTTGGGGGGGTCCGTGCCGGGGAGGAGGATGGGGGGTCCATGCCGGGGAGGAGGTTGGGGGGGTCCGTGCCGGGGAAGGGGATGGGGGGTCCGTGCCGGGGAGGGGGATGCGAGGGCAAGTGAGTTGGTCCACCTGGCCAGGTGCCAGCCTCCAACAGTTGGACCCATGCGGTCCATGCCACCTGGCTGGGGGGAGATGGGGATATGGGCAATGATGACATGTCGTCGTTCCCCTCCTCTCCACCAGGCCGTCATGTTTTCCGATCATCCAGCGATGTTGGCCGCCGTGGCGGCAGCCGCTAATGTCTATGTTGCACTGGATGAGGAGGAGGAGGTGAAGCGTGCCAGAGAGGCGGCGCAGGCTGCCGCAGAGGGACAGGCGGCAGCCGCCCAGGCTGGAGGGACACCTGACCGACAGGACGAGGAGGGGGAGGAGGACGTCGCGGCCCCACGGCAACGGAGGCACCCGAGGGCGCCCCATGTGTACCGGCCCCGGCAGTCATACCAGGACCTCACGGACCGGGAATGCAGGAGGAGACTCCGGATGAGGCGGGAAACCGTGGCACACATCTGCCACCTGCTGGCACACCTGTCACCGCGTGGCAACGGCGGGGGACACCCTCTCCCCGTGTCCGTCAAGGTTACGGAGGCCCTGAACTTTTATGCAACGGGGTCATTCCAGGCACCGAGTGGGGACCTGTCCGGCATATCGCAGACATCGGTGCATCGGTGCATCTGGGCAGTGACAGATGCCCTATATGCCGTGGCGCACCGCTACATCCGCTTCCCTGTGGACCGGGCCAGCCAAGATGCCCGGGCCGTGGGCTTCTCTGCCGTGGCCGGGTTCCCCATGGTCCAGGGCGCGATTGATGGGATGCACATCGCCGTGCAGCCACCTGCAGATAACAGGGCCGTGTTCACCAATAGGAAGGGGACCTATTCGATGAACATACAGGTGGGCAGGTATATGAATGCACGCCATCGGTTGCGCGTGCATTGCAGAGGTTAAGGTTAGGGCTGGATTCACTTGGGGATATGGGGGATATGGGGGAGGGGGGGATATGGGGGAGGGGGGATATGGGGGAGGGGGATATGGTGGAGGGGGGATATGGGGAGGCTCACCCTGCCTGCTCTGACGAGGTCGTTCACCTTCTTGTGGCACTGGGTGCCTGTCCGTGGTGTCAGGGCCGCAGCGGTGATGGCCTCTGCCACTTCCCTCCACAGACGCCGGCTGTGGCGTGGGGCAACTCTGCGGCCGTGCCCGGGATACAGGGCGCCCCTCCTCTGCTCCACCGCGTCCAGGAGCGCCTCCACATCGCGTGACTCGAACCTCGGGGCTGAGCAGCGGCCAGCCATCCAGTCGGGTGTTCCGGTCGGGTGTTCCGGTCGGGTGGAGGGGAGCAGTGCGGCCTTATGAGCCGTCACGCCGTGCGGCGCTTATGACGCTGCACGGCGTGAACCACGTGCGCAAGCGTGGATCCCGTTACGTCGCTGCTAGCCCATTTCGGGCCGGAGACGTTTGACCCATTTTTCCGACGTGACGCAAGTCGGATTTGCGCCGTTTTTTGCGCCGATCGGCGGACTTTGCGCCGATAACGGAGAATTTCGCCCGTGGATTTGGGATTTTATGATTAGATAAAACAACAGCCTTAAGTTAGTTCTGCCGTGCAGATAATTGCTAAATACCACAATATTCATTTTTAAAATCCAAATCATATTGTGTCATTAGTTAATCAGTTATATTAAGCAAAAGAAAAAAAGACTTTAATACCTGTCTACTCAAAAGTAGATAACATTCAAAGATTAATATTCAATTTTATAATCTAAGCGGTCCAACAGGTATATCTTTGGATGTTCTTCATTAAGGTTTGAATCATGTATATTGACTGCTATCTTTAATTTCTACTGGTTTTCTCCACAAAATATTAATTATTGAATGACTATCATAGATTGATGTGATTCTTAGACAATACGTGCAATTTATTTTTCCCTCGTCCTTTTTAATGATGTTCCCTGCGGTAAAGTTGCCTTTCAGTGCAAAATGAGAATGATTTTCTTTCTGCTTTGTCACCCTTTCAGTCACATATCTTTGTGTCTCGTCACCAGAATAATTCATTATTGATGTGGATTGGCTATATCAAAGCATGATAATGGAAAGGAAGTTATAAATTGTATTCATATTTACATTTGTGTGATGGAGAGCCCCCCCATTAGTTCATGAAGGAGGTTAGGGTGGTCCGCCTCCCCGATCGATTTTTCCCTGTGTGGGAGGGGTCCATGCCCCCTCCTGCGAACAGCTTTCCTCTCCATCTCTCAAATGCAGTGGGCAAGCTTCCTTTCTACCTGCCGGTATTCCCTACCCCCCTTCCCTCGATGCCCTCCCCCCCCCCCCCCATCCGATTAGCCTCCCACCCCATTTCCTTACTGCTCTTCTCCCCCCCCCCCCCCCCCCCCCCACTCCCCCCCCAGTTAGTTGTTGATTGCGAACAGGTCCTCAGAGAGGTTTGTGAGCTTCTTCATTGAATCGTGAAATTTCTCCTCTGAGTCCCTGATCGAGAATTTTATCTTTTCTACTTTCAGGAACTGAGCCAGATCTGGGAGCCACTCCGGTGCCCTGGGTGGCGCTGATGACTCACAGCCTAGCAGACGTCTCCTACTGGTGATCAATGAAGTGAAGGGCGTCCACTCCCTTCCCTGACCAGAGCTTTGGATGCTCTGACACTCCGAAGACCATCACAGATGGGCACGGCTCCATATCAATCCCCACAACCCTGGACATGGCTTCACAAATGGCCTTTCCCTGGGATTCTGTGTTTTCCATTTCTCCTGCCAGGCTCTCCCTACCTCCTTCGTTGTACCTCTGTACACCAGCCTGTTCTCTAGTATAAAGGCTCCATTTTGACCCGTGAACCTCTCGCCCTCTTCTCTCCCTCCACACCCCTGCCTGTGGTCGACCTTGTCCCTCTCAGCTTCAGACAGCCCGCGCTCTGGCCATTGCCCTGTATTGTTGCTTGCCCAGTCCAGTTCACTGGACCAACTTGTTGGCTTCCTCCAGGACATCAAAATATCGTTCCCTGCCTTGGTACATGACCCACAGCTTGGCAGGATAGAGCATGCCAAACCTCACCCCACTTTTGGAGAGCATGGATATGACCCCGTTGAAATCCGTCCGACACTTAACCAGGTCTGCACAAATGGGTGGAATGTCCTTCCCACTTGCCTCCTTTTGCACTCTTCGCCTACCTCAGGATGCGGTCTTTCTCCTGGTACCTGTGGTGCTTCAGGATAATCTCCCGTGGTGGCCCCCCGGCTGCCGAAGCGATCAGTGGGCTCTGTGCACCTCCGGGAGCTTGACAAAGCCCACCTTGATGATCAGCTTCCCGAGCATCACTGCAATGTATTCTGTGGGGTTTCTCCCCGGCAGCCCCACGATTCGTAAGTTTTGCCGATGTGATCGGCTTTCTTGGACGTCGACCTTCTCATTCAGCCACTTCTGGGTCTTGATCCGTCTCTCAACCTCAGTGTCGAAATCTAGTCCCCTTGGTTCAGGGCAGCTTTATCGGGATCCCTTATCGTCATTCCTGGGCTCTCTAACCTCCGCTCCATTTTGTCCAATGCCTCCTTCATGGCAGCCATCGCTGCCGCCTCAACCTTCACCAAGAGGTTTATTTTCATCTCCTGCCTATGTTTTTGGAACTCGGAGGTGATGATGCACGTCATTTGGTCCATCAGCATCTGGGTCTGCACTGGGAGCTCTGCAGGGTCGACCCTCGTCGGTTCTGCCTTGTTCCAAGGATGAGGTTTCTTTTCCCTGGCTTTCCGGCTAACTCTTTCCCATGCTGGTTGGCAGTGCGATCGATGGGGGGTTGGTTGGAGAGGTTTTCTGCACTTTTGGTGCCCGTTTGTTGGAGTTAAAAGGCCTCAGTCGATGTCCTTAGGCGAGAGCCATCTTTCGTGGGACCGCTCAACTCAAGGCCATTACCGGAAGTACAATGAGAAAAGAACAAAGAAAAGTACAGCACAGGAACAGGCCCTTCGGCCCTCCAAGCCTGCACCGACCATGCTGCCCACCTAAACGAAAATCTTCTACACTGCCAGGGTCCATATCCCTCTATTTACATCCTATTCATGTATTTGTCAAGATGCCCCTTAAACGTCCTCATTGTCCCTGCTTCCACCACCTCCTCCGGCAGCGAGTTCCAGGCACCCACTACTGTACTTCTGTAAGAGTCAACCCCATCATTTTTGGGCTGGAAAAACATAGGCCTGAATTTTTAGAATGGTGGGGGAATACATCCTCGCGGACTCTGACACCCCCACTACCATTTTAATCTCTAACAAGCATTGACTGGCATAAAGCGGGACCTCCTTCGCCTCAATCAGGATGATGTCCAACCTTGGAGAACTTCCAGCCAATCAGATTGTTGGGAAACTTTGCTCCAACAACAGCTCGGCAGAGGTTGGAAGAGACACTGCATGGAGCTTCCTGGGATTAAGTACCAGGAACTGGAGAATACCGGGGCCCCAGGGCAGAGAGGGTATGGAAGGCTTGTGGGGTCATGAGCGGAAGGGGCAACTGGAGTCTTGGGAAATAGGCTGGGGTGGAGGGAGGTCTGGAGGGTGGCACGGTGGTGCAGTGGTTAGCACTGTTTCCTCCGGCACTGAGATCCTGGGTTTGATTCCAGCCCCGGGTGTCTGTGTGGAGTTTGCGCATTCTCCCTGTGTCTGCATAGGTCTCACCTCCACAGCCCAAAGGTGTGCAAGTTAGGTGGACTGGCTACACTAAATTGCCGCTTAATTGGAAAAAAAATAACTGGGTACTCTAAATTTATTTTTTAAAAAGGAAGAGATGTCCAAAGATCATTGGGCTTTAAGGAAAGGGCATCACCATTCAGCCATTCAGAAGGGGCTGATGGAGGTACCTCCCACCATCCCCCACAACACCTCCCACTTCCCGCCCTGAGATTTCTTCCGGAAAATGGCCTTTAACTGGCCACTACTTCGCCACTTCAGGGCCTCAAATGGGACAAGGACATGTTTCCCATCTGAGCCCCGACCCCCTCAGTTTCAGCATGCCACTCTGCCGAGAGGGCAAGCACCTATGAGCCCCCAATCCCCTGGGAGACCCCTACAAGTGCTATTCTGGCTGGTCCCCATTTGAGAAGACCGGCACTGAACGGTGTTCGCCAAGGTGAGGGGGTTAGATCCCAGCGCTTCGGGTAGATCATGGGAGAGCGTAATAGAGTGAGACCAGCTGTCTCACTCCAATATACAGATTTGTTATAAAGTGATCCGGCCCCAATGGGCGAGATTCACATTGCGACATTTCGTGAGATCACACTAGATCCCGTGAGTTGTGACGAGCTGGGTAGATCCCGGAAGAGAGATCTCCAGGCATTTACCGGCTGTGCCATGCAGCTTTTCAGTTGTAATGTGGCCGGTAGGTCACCCCTATGTATTTTCCTGGAAGTGTTAATGATTCGATTTAATTGTAAATGTATAAATTCTAATTAAAATAAGTATTGATAAAAAGGTGTGCATGAATAAACCCTTGAGGACTGTATCCAAAAGATGTGGAACAATTGGATGTTGCATATTGGAAGAACAAAGAACAAAGGAATGTACAGCACAGGAACAGACCCTTCAGCCCTCCAAGCCTGCGCCGACCATGCTGCCCGTCTGAACTAAAATCTTATACACTTCCGGGGTCCGTAACCCTCTATTCCCATCCTATTCATGTATTTGTCAAGATGCCCCTTAAACGTCACTATCGTCCCTGCATCCACCACCTTCTGTGTTCCAGGTACCCGCTACCCTCTGAATAAAAAACTTACCTCGTACATCTCTTCTAAACAGGGCAAAAAAACAGTCTCCCAGAGTGGAAATATATGAGCACTCGTAACATTGTTCCAATGATTCATAGACACAAGGAATAAACTTGATCCTAAAATTGAAGGATTTCAAAGTGACGTTTTGTGGTTAATTCATTATATACTTACATTGTGTTGGCCGAAATGTATATAATTTATAACATTATGGAATCAATAAATATTAGATAATTAATATGGATGAAGTTTATCTCATTCATAATGTTATAAAATAAATAACTCAACACGTTTATCAATCCCTTTGAAAATGTTACCCATGTAAAAGTCAAGCCCATGATTTTTGGCCCAATTAATTGGTCTCAAAAAGTCAATGACCAATCTGAAAATCGATGAGAGCACCACTTCTGAGGAGCTCTTTACTGTCTCTTTTATTCAAATTTTTTAATCTCTCCATTGCCTCCACTTTTTCTTAGCTTTCACCATAAAAATATCCGCACTAAGTAAGATGGACAGTAAAGATAAAGATAAGTTGATATCCATGTTACATAAACTACATCTATAACTGTGGCATATAAGCAGAACAAGTTTTAATCTTTGGCAATGGGTAAAGGAAATGTGATTTACTTACTAATTTTCAAAAAGTCTATCAAAAGGAATACATCTCTGGAAGATTTCTTAAAAACCTCTTTCCAACTTCTGTCAATAGAGATGCAAACCATTCTCCCCAAATGGATTTTTCCCAATGGAGAGAGGAATCTGGGTCATTGGGCTAGAAGAGGATGCAGACATAGGTGGAGCAAGACTTAAAAGTGATTTATGGAGGAGGGTGATGTGCAGCTAGTGAAGGTGCTCAGACTGAGGTGATAAATGAGGTGCGCCTGCAATGGGAAAGAAGGTTGGCAGAATTAACTTGGACCTAAAACCTAATTTTTGAAGGAAATGTAAAAATTGGCTTAATTCAAACTGCCATCTGTCCCTTTACAGATGGCTCATACAAACCATGACAAATCAAATGCTGAGTCCAAAATATGGAAAAGAAGCACCATAACATATCCCAATCCATTAACAGAATATTTGTGCATCAGTTCCTACTCTTCCAACTCAAAACATTTTCATTTAATCATAATATTGGGCCTGAATCATAACATAGAACATAGAACAGTACAGCACAGAACAGGCCTTTCAGCCCTCGATGTTGTGCCAAACTTTGTCCGAAACCAAGATCAAGCTATCCCACTCCCTGTCATTCTGGTGTGCTCCATGTGCCTATCCAATAACCGCTTGAAGGTTCCTCAAGTGTCCGACTCCACTATCACAGCAGGCAGTCCATTCCACACTCTAACCACTCTCTGAGTAAAGAACCTACCTCGGACATCCCTCCTATATCTCCCACCCCGAACCTTATAGTTATGCCCCCTTGTAACAGCTACATCCACCCGAGGAAATAGTCTCTGAACGTCCACGCTATCTATCCCCCCTCATCATCTTATAAACTTCTATTAAGTCACCTCTCATCCTCCTTCGCTTCAATGAAAAAAGCCCTAGCTCCCTCAACCTTTCCTCAGAAGACCTACTCTCCAATCCAAGCAGCATCCTGGTAAATCTCCTTTGCACCCTTTCCAATCCTTCCTATAATGAGGTGACCAGAACTGCACACAATACTCCAAATGTGGTCTCACCAGTGTCCTGTACAGTTGCAACATAATGCCACAGCTCTTAAACTCAAGCCCCCTGTTAATAAACGCTAACACACTATAGGCCTTCATCACGGCTCTATCCACTTGAGTGGCAACCTTCAGAGATCTGTGGACATGAACCCCAAAATCTCTCTGTTCCTCCACATTCCTCAGAACCCTGCCATTGACCCTGTAATCCGCATTCAAATTTGTCCTACCAAAATGAATCACCTCGCACTTATCAGGGTTAAACTCCATCTGCCATTTTTCGGCACAGCTATGCATCCTATCAATGTCTCTTTGCAACCTACAACAGCCCTCCACCTCATCCACTAGTCCACCAATCTTGGTGTCATCAGTAAATTTACTGACCCACCCTTCAGCCCCCTCCACCAAGTCATTGATAAAAATCACAAATAGCAGAGGACCCAGCACTGATCCCTGTGGTACACCGCTGACAACTGGTCTCCAGTCTGAAAATTTTCCATCCACCACCACCCTCTGTCTTCGATGTGATAGCCAGTTACTTATCCAATTGGCCAAATTTCCCTCTCTCACACACGTCCTTACTTTCTTCATGAGCCGACCATGGGGAACCTTATCAAACGCCTTACTGAAATCCATGTATACAACATCAACTGCTCTACCTCCATCTACACACTTAGTTACCTCCTCAGAGAATTCAATCAAATTTTTGAGGCAAGACTTACCCTTTACGAATCCGTGTTGACTATCCCGGATTAAGCTGCATCTTTCCAAGTGGTCATTAATCCTATCCCCCAGGACACTTTCCATTACCTTACCGACCACCGAAGTAAGACTAACCGGCCTATAATTACTACTAGGGTCATTCCTATTTCCTTTCTTGAACAGAGGAACAACACTTGCCACTCTCCAGACCTCTGGCACTATCCCCGTGGACAGTGAGGACCCAAAGATCAAAGCCAAAGGCTCTGCAATCTCATCCTTTGCCTCCCAAAGAATCCTAGGCTATATCCCATCTGGCCCAGGGGACATGTCGACCCTCAGGTGTTTCAAAATTGCTAATACAAAATAAGAACAAGGTGAACATAGAGTCATAGATATTGACAGCATGGAAACAGGCCCTTTGATCCAGTTTGTCCATGGCGCCCAGTTTCTATCACTAAGGTAGTCCCACTTGCCTGCATTTGGCCCATATCCCTCTATGCCCACCTAGCCCATGTAACTGTCTACCTGCTTTTTGAAGGAAAAAATTGTGCCCGCCTCTACCACTGCCTCTGGCAGCCCATTCAAGATGCTCACCATGCTCAGTGTAAAGACATTTCCCCTCTGGTCTCTTTTGCATCTCTAACCTTAAACCTATGCCCTCTAGTTCTAGACTCCTCTACCTTTGGGAAAAGATGTTGACTATCTACCTTATCTATGCTCCCATTATTTTATAGTCCTCTACAAGATCACTCCTAAGCCTACTACGCTCCAGGGGAAAAAAGTCCCAGTCTATCCATATAACTCCTTATAACTCAGACCATCAAGCACTGGTAACATTCTCACAACAAGGAAAAGAATCGGTTTGCTTCATTGACTTATTTCGGGTACAATAATTAACAAAAGATGTGTGCACATTTTAAAATAACCAGCTTTTGCAGGAAAGGAGGGAATGCACATTAAAATGTCACCATTCAACAGCACAGAAATCCCTTGCCATAAGTTAGACTGTCTCTTGTAAATGAAAATCTAACATTTGTTGGAAGTATAATCTTTCAACTCTTTCATTGTCTAAAACGTCCTTTATTAAGATCTGAGTTTGTTTTAGAATGGCAGGGGATCATGGTACAATACAGTCAAAGCAGAAAAATGGAGCACCAAACATGATAAAAATCTACAAGCCTGACTTCAATGAATGGAGCTGATCCCAACAATTTACAACTGGACAGATGAGGTTGAAATTATCTTTCTCTAGTAATGAGATTATTATTCATGGTTATTCATAAATCACCAATGAATAATTGGTTAGTTGTCAATAGAGCTGTTCAACTATTGATAACTACTGCAAAGATGAAATCCAAAGATGTGCAGATTGGATGGATTGGCCATGCTAAATTGCCACTTTGTGTTCCGGGATGTATAGGCTAGGTTATGGGGTTACAGCGATAGGGCGGGGTGGACGGGAGAGTGGACCTGTATAGAGTACTCTTTTGGAGGGTTATTGCAGACTCAATGGGCCGAATGGACTTCCTTCTGCACATTACAAATTCTATGAATCTATGATTCTCTGACTGAAATTTCCTTCCATTTGCTTGTCAGCTGGAACAAAACAAGAGCCTTCATAGAACATAAGAACATAAGAACAAGGAACAGGAGTAGGCCATCTGGCCCCTCGAGCCTGCTCCGCCATTTAATTAGATTATGGCTGATCTTTGTGGACTCAGCTCCACTTTCCGGCCCGTACACCATATCCCCGAATCCCTTTATTCGTTAGAAAGGCATCTATCTTTTTCTTAAAAACGTTTAAAGAAGGAGCCTCAACTGCTTCACTGGGCAAGGAATTCCAGAGATTCACAACTCTTTGGGTGAAGAAGTTCCTCCTACACTCCGTCCTAAATCTACCTCCCCTTATTTTGAGGCTATGCCCCCTAGTTCTGCTTTCCTCGACCAGTGGAAACAACCTGCCCGCATCTATCCTATCTATTCCCTTCATAATTTTATATGTCTCAATAAGATCCCCCCGCATCCTTCTAAACTCCAATGAGTACAGTCCCAGTCTACTCAACCTCTCATCATAATCTAATCCCCTCAACTCTGGGATCAACCTAGTGAATCTCCCCTGCACTCCCTCCAGTGCCAATATGTCCTTTCTCAGGAAAGGAGACCAAAACTGAACACAATACTCCAGATGCGGCCTCACCAACACCCTGTACAATTGCAGCATAACCTCACTAGTCTTGAACTCCATCCCTCTAGTAATGAAAGACAAAACTCGATTAGCCTTCTTAATCATCTGTTGCACCTGCACACCAACGTTTTGCGACTCGAGCACCAGCACAGCCAGGTCCCTCTGCACATCAGCATGTTTTAACATCTTACCGTTTAAATAATAATCCATTCTGCTGTTATTCCTCCCAAAATGGATAGCCTCACACTTGGCAACATTGAATTCCATCTGCCAGACCCTAGCCCAATCACCTAACCTATCCAAATCCTTCTGCAGACTTCCGGTATCCTCTGCCCTTTTTGCTTTACCACTCATCTTAGTGTCGTCTGCAAACTTTGACACATTGCACTTGGTCCCCAACTCCAAATCGTCTATGTAAATTGTGAACAACTGCGGGCCCAACACTGATCCTTGAGGGACCCAACTAGTTACAGGTTGCCAACCAGAGAAACACCCATTTGTCCCCACTCTCTGCTTTCTGTTAGTTAACCAATCCTCTACCCATGTTACCACTTTACCCTCAATGCCATGCATCTTTAGTTTATGCAGCAACGTTTTGTGTGGCACCTTGTCAAAAGCTTTCTGGAAATCCAGATATACCACATCCATTGGCTCCCCGTTATCTACTGCACTGGTAACGTCCTCAAAAAATTCTACCAAATTAGTCAGACACGACCTACCCTTTGTGAACCCATGCTGCGTCTGCCCAATGGGGCAATTTCCCTCCAGGTGCCCCGCTATTTCCTCCTTAATGATAGATTCCAGCACTTTCCCTACAACCAAAGTTAAGCTTACCGGCCTATAATTACCCGCTTTCTGCCAACCTCCTTTTTTTTAAAAATATGTTTTATTGAAATTTTTTTCCCAAACAACAATTTTTCCCCTCTTACAAAGCAAACGCAACAATAACAATACAGAAATTTTTAACAATACACAAGTAACAAAAGCCCTTTATCTTTGACCTAAACTAAACTAAACCTCCCCCCTCCCCCTCCCCCCCCTTCCCCCTGGGTTGCTGCTGCTGGTCATCTGTCTTCCCTCTAACGTTCCCCTAGGTAGTCGAGAAATGGCTGCCACCGCCTGGTGAACCCTTGAGCCGATCCTCTCAGGGCAAACTTTATCTGCTCCAGTTTAATGAACCCCGCCATATCATTTACCCAGGCCTCCAGTCCAGGGGGTTTCGCCTCCTTCCACATGAGTAGGATCCTGCGCCGGGCAACTAGGGACGCAAAGGCCACAACGTCGGCCTCTTTCGCCTCCTGCACTCCCGGCTCTTCCGCAACTCCAAATAGAGCTAACCCCCAGCCTGGTTTGACTCGGGCCTTCACCACCCGCGAAATCACTCCCGTCACTCCCTTCCAATACCCTTCCAGTGCCGGGCATGCCCAAAACATATGTGCGTGGTTTGCCGGGCTCCCGCCACACCTCCCACATTTGTCCTCCACTCCAAAGAACCTGCTCAATCTTGCTCCCGTTATGTGTGCTCTATGTAGCACCTTAAATTGAATCAGGCTAAGCCTGGCGCATGAGGAAGAGGAATTTACCCTGCTTAGGGCGTCAGCCCACATACCCTCCTCTATCTCCTCCCCTAGTTCTTCTTCCCACTTTCCTTTTAGTTCGCCCACCGACTCCTCCCCCTCTTCCCTCATCTCTCGGTAAATCTCTGACACCTTGCCCTCTCCGACCCACACCCCTGAAAGCACCCTGTCCTGTATCCCCTGTGTCGGGAGCAACGGAAATTCCCTCACCTGTTGTCTAGTAAACGCCCTCACCTGCATATATCTCAAGAAATTTCCCCGGGGCAACTTATACTTTTCCTCCAATGCTCCCAAGCTCGCAAAAGTCCCATCTATAAATAAATCTCCCACCCTCCTAATTCCCAACTGGTACCAGCTCTGAAATCCTCCATCCATTCTTCCTCGGGTGAACCTATGGTTGTTCCTGATTGGGGACCCCACCAGGGCTCCCCGCACCCCTCTCTGTCGCCTCCACTGTCCCCAGATATTCAATGTTGCCGCCACCACCGGGTTCGTGGTAAACTTTTTAGGTGAGATCGGTAGCGGCGCCGTCACCAGCGCCTCTAAACTCGTCCCTTTACAGGACTTTCTCTCCAGTCTTTTGCACGCCGCTCCCTCGCCCTCCATCATCCATTTACGTATCATTGCCACATTGGCGGCCCAATAGTAATCGCCCAAGTTCGGTAGTGCCAATCCTCCTCTGTCCCTACTACGCTGAAGGAACCCCCTCCTTACTCTCGGAACTTTCCCTGCCCACACGAAGCTCGTGATGCTCCTGTCTATTTTATTAAAAAAGGTCTTGGTGATTAGTATAGGGAGACATTGAAATACAAATAAGAACCTCGGGAGGACCATCATCTTAATTGCTTGCACCCTGCCCGCCAGCGATAGAGGCTGCATGTCCCACGTCTTGAAGTCCTCCTCCATTTGTTCTACCAACCGTGTCAGATTAAGTCTGTGCAAGGTTCCCCAGCTCCTAGCGATCTGAATCCCCAGGTATCGGAAGTTTCTTTCCACTTTCCTTAGAGGCAAGCCTTCTATCTCTCTACTCTGGTCCCCTGGATGTATCACAAATAATTCACTCTTCCCCATGTTTAGCCTATACCCCGAGAAATCCCCGAACCCCCTCAAAATTCGCATAACCTCTATCATCCCCCCCGCTGGGTCCGACACGTATAACAATAGGTCATTCGCGTATAACGAGACTCGGTGTTCTTCTCCCCCTCTAATCACCCCTCTCCATTTCCTGGAGTCTCTCAACGCCATGGCCAGAGGTTCAATTGCCAACGCGAACAACAATGGAGACAGCGGGCATCCCTGTCTTGTTCCCTTATATAGTCGGAAATACTCCGATCTATATTGACCTGTAACTACGCTTGCCGTTGGAGCCCCATAAAGAAGTCTAACCCAGCTAATAAACCCGTTCCCAAACCCAAACCTCCTTAACACTTCCCATAAATACTCCCACTCCACCCTATCAAATGCCTTCTCTGCGTCCATTGCCGCCACTATCTCTGCCTCCCCCTCCACTGGGGGCATCATTATCACCCCTAATAGTCGTCGCACGTTAACATTCAGTTGTCTTCCTTTTACGAACCCTGTCTGGTCTTCGTGCACCACCCCCGGGACACAGTCCTCTATCCTCGATGCCAGTACCTTTGCCAACAATTTGGCGTCCACGTTCAATAATGAAATGGGTCTATAGGACCCGCACTGCCAACCTCCTTTTTTAAACAGTGGTGTCACGTTTGCTACTTTCCAATCCTCTGGGACCACCCCAGAGCCTAGTGAATTTTGATAAATTATCACTAGTGCGTTTACAATTTCCCTAGCCATCTCTTTTAACACTCTGGGATGCATCCCATCAGGGCCAGGAGACTTGTCTACCTTTAGCCCCATTAGCTTGCCCAATACTGCCTCCTTAGTGATTACATTCATCTCAAGGTCCTCACCTATCATATCCTTATTTCTATCAGTCACTGGCATGTTATTTGTGTCCTCCACTGTGAAGACTGACCCAAAAAACCTGTTCAGCTCCTCAGCCATTTCCCCGTCTCCTATTATTAAATCTCCCTTCTCATCTTCTAAAGGACCAATATTTACCTTAGCCACTCTTTTTTGTCTTATATATTTGTAGAAGCTTTTACTATCTGCTTTTATGTTCTGAGCCAGTTTACTTTTATAGTCTACCTTACTCTTCTTTATGGCTTTTTTAGTAGCTTTCTGTTGTCCCCTAAAGACTTCCCAGTCCTCTAGTCTCCCACTAGTTTTTGCCACTTTGTATGTTTTTTCCTTCAATTTGATACTCTCCCTCACCTCCTTAGATATCCACGGTCGATTTTTCCCCTTTCTACCGTCTTTCTTTTTTGTCGGTATGAACCTTTTCTGAACACTGTCAAAGATCGCTCGGAAGGTTCTCCACTGTCCCTCAACTGCTTCACCATGAAGTCTTTGCTCCCAGTCTACCTTAGCTAGTTCTTCTCTCATCCCATTGTAATCGCCTTTGTTTAAGCACAAAACACTAGTGTTTGATTTTACCTTGTCATCCTCCAACTGTATTTTAAATTCCACCATATTGTGGTCGCTCCTTCCAAGAGGATCCCGAACTATGAGATCATTAATCAATCCTGCCTTATTACACAGGACCAGATCTAGGACCGCTTGTTCCCATGTAGGTTCCATTACATACTGTTCCAGGAAATTATCCCGGGCACATTCTATAAACTCCTCCTCAAGGCTGCCTTTACCAACCTGGTTAAACCAATCGATATGCAGATTAAAATCTCCCATGATAACCGCTATACCATTTCTACATGCATCCGTTATTTCTTTGCTTATTGCCTGCCCTACCATCCTGTTACTATTTGGTGGCCTATAGACTACTCCTATCAGTGACCTTTTCGCCTTACTATTCTTGATTTCCACCCAAATTGATTCAACCTTGTCCTCCATAGCACCAATATCATCCCTTACTATTGCCTGGATGCCATCCTTAAACAACAAAGCTACACCACCGCCCTTAACGTCCATTCTATCCTTTCATATAGTCTGATACCCATGGATATTTAACTCCCAGTCGTGACCATCTTTTAACCATGTTTCAGTAATGGCCACTAAATCATAGTCATTCACGATGATTTGCGCCATCAACTCATTTACCTTATTTTGTATGCTACGAGCATTCAGGTAAAGTACACTTATGCTGTTTTTTATGTCTTTGTTATGAATCCTAACACCTTGATCAGTAACTTTTCACAATTTATTTTTCCTCTTACCCTTTCTCCTAATTTTCCTTGTCTTTGAACCCATATCTCTACATAATAACCTGTCACGTAACCTGCTGCCTTGCTTTCCATTAACCATTATACTGTCCATAGCTTTACATTTCCCTTCCCCCCAACTTGCTGGTTTAAAGTCCTTGTGACCAACCTATTTATCCTATTCGCTAGAACACTGGTCCCAGAATGGTTCAGGTGAAGACCGTCCCAACGGTACAGGTCCCTCCTGCCCCAGTACTGATGCCAATGCCCCATGAAATGTAATCCCTCTTTCCCGCACCACTCCTTTAGCCACGTGTTAACTTCTCTAATTTTCTCAACCCTATGCCAATTGGCACGTGGCTCGGGTAGTAATCCAGAGATTATAACCCTGGAGGACCTGCTCTTTAATTTAGTCCCTAGTGTTTGATAATCCCCAAACAGGTCCTCTTTCCTAGTCTTACCTATGTTGTTAGTCCCAACGTGGACCACAACAACTGGATCCTCCCCCTCCCTCTCCAAAATCCTTTCAAACTGATCAGAGATGTCCCTCACCCTGGCACCGGGCAGGCAACATACCATGCGGGACTCTCGATCTGCCTTATAAAGGATGCCATCAATCCCCCTAATTATAGAATCCCCTACAACTACCACCTGTCTTTTTACTCCCCCCTCTTGAATGGCTTCCTGTACCGCGGTGCAGTGGTCAGTCAACGCATCCTCCCTACAGCCCTCCTCCTCATCCACACAGGGAGCAAGTACCTCATACCTGTTGGACAAGGTCAAGGGCTGAGGCTCCTCAACTCCTAAACTCAGGATCCCCCTACCTGCTTCCCTTGCAGTCACACCACTCTGTCCCTGACCACTGTCCGAATTAACAGAACTTATTCTACCGGGTGTGACTGCCTCCTGAAACAAAGCGTCCAGGTAATGTTCCCCCTCCCTGATGTACCGCAGTGTGTGCAGCTCGGTCTCCAGCTCATCAATTCTGAGCCGAAATTCCTCGAGCAGCCAACACTTGCGGCAGATGTGGTCACTGACGGTCTCAATGGGATCCACCAGTTCCATCATCATACAGCAACAGCACATCACCCGTCCAGCCATATTCAACTAGTTAATTAATTTAAATATTTTTTTTTACATTTTCTTTATAGAACCTCAAGGATAAACGCGAACACCAACAAAAACACAGCCACTCACCCGAACTCAGTCACTCACCTAAACTCAGATGCACTCTGTTCCAATCAGCACTCCGTGACTAAAGGCACTCCTGCCACACCTTTTGTGCACTCACCTCTCCCAGCACTGTCCCGGCTCTCTCCTCCCGTGCTTTTTAAATCTCCCGGCTCTCTCCTCCGGCGCTGTTTTCGCTGACCCGGCTCTCTCCTCCCGCGCTTTTTAAATCTCCCGGCTCTCTCCTCCGGCGCTGTTTCGCTGTCCCGGCTCTCTCCTCCCGCACTTTTAAAATCTCCCGACTCTCTCCTCTGGCGCTAGAAAGTAACAATGGTCCCGTTGGTACCTAGATTTTACATTAAAAATAAACAAATGGGTCGTAAGCCGCAGATTTGTGGAACTTTCATTTCAGCTAAATTGATCTGCATATTTTAATGAAGGAATAACACAATTTTATAGACATAAAAATATCCATCTGTTTCATTCAAATCAAGCATCTTGTCAATTTTTTGTTTCAAAAAATGCAATGTTCAATTAAATTCATGCACTTGTATAATATTAACATCAAAATCCACTTGAAGGCTAACTCAGGTTATTCATTTTCAAAGGAAGAGTGAAGAGAGACAGTGTCAAGAAAATGGTAAAAGGTGTGCTGGAACAGGGAGATCTGTGATTTATGTATACACAGGTCTTTAACGAAGGCTGTTAAAATAGCAAGTGGGATGCTTGCTTTGTAAATAGAGCTTAAAGTGCAAAAACAAAGAAGGTCTTCTAAACCTCCATCAAATCCTGATTATTCCCCAGCTTTGATATTCGGGCCGATAGAACCGCACATTAGAAAGGATGCTAAGACTTTAGAGAGGGCGCAAGGGAAATTTACCAGAGGATGAAGGGCTACAGTTATGTGGAGAGACTAAAGTTGTTCTTCTTTGAGCAGAAGATGATAAGGAGATTTGATAGCAATGTTCAACAACGGCAGCATGGCGACACAGTGGTTAGCGCTACTGCATTACGGCACCGGGGACCCAGGTTCGATTCCAGCCCCGGGTCACTGTCCATTTGGAGTTTGCACATTCTCACTATGTCTATGTGGGTCTCACCCCCACAACCCAAAGATGTGCAGGGTAGGTGGATTGGCCACGCTAAATTGCCCCTTAGTTGGAAAATAAATGATTTGGGTACTCTAAATTTATTTTTAAAAAAGAGGGACGTCATTCTCCGACCCCCCGCCGGGTCGAAGAATGGCCGTTGGCCGCCGTGAATCCCGCCCCCGCCCCCACCGAAGTCTCCGGTACCGGATATTCGGCTGGGGCGGGAATCGGGCCGTGCCCCCCCGCTCAATTCTCCGGCCCGGATGGGCCGAAGTCCCGCCAAGAAATTGCCTGTCCCGCCGGCGTAAATTAAAGTAGGTATTTACCGGCGGGACAAGGCGGCGTGGGCGGGCTCCGGGGTCCTGGGGGGGGCGCGGGGCGATCTGACCCCGGGAGGGTGCCCCCACGGTGGCCTGGCCCGCGATCGGGGCCCACCGATCCGTGGGCGGGCCTGTGCCGTGGGGTCAGTCTTTCCCTTCCGCCTCCGCAACGGTCTCCACCATGGCGGAGGCGGAAGTGACTCTCCCCACTGCGCATGCGCGGGAAACTGTCAGCGGCCGCTAACGCTCCCGCGCATGCGCCGCCCGGAGATGTCATTTCCGCGCCAGCTGGCGGGGCAACAAACGCCATTTTCACCAGCTGGCGGGGCGGAAATCCCTCCGGCGCCGGCCTAGCCCCTCAATGTTGGGGCTCGGCCCCCAAAGATGCGGAGCACTCCGCACCTTTGGGGCGGTGCGATGCCCGTCTGATTGGCGCTGTTTTGGGCGCCAGTCGGCGGACATCGCGCCGTTGGGGGAGAATTTCGCCCAAGATGTTGAACATAGAACATAGAAAAATAGAACATAGAAAAATACAGCACAGAACAGGCCCTTCGGCCCATGATATTGTGCCGAACCTTTGTCCTAGTTTAATCATAGATTATCATTGAATTTACAGTGCAGAAGGAGGCCATTCGGCCCATTGAGTCTGCACCGGCTTGTGGAAAGAGCCCCCTACCCAAAGTCAACACCTCCACCCAACACTAAGGGCAATTTTGGACACTAAGGGCAATTTATCATGGCCAATTCACCTAACCTGCACATCTTTGGACTGTAGGAGGAAACCGGAGGAAACCCACGCACACACGGGGAGGATGTGCAGACACTGCACAGATAGTGACCCAAGCCAGAATCGAACCTGGGACACTGGAGCTGTGAAGCAATTGTGCTATCCACAATGCTACCGTGCTGCCCTTAAGAACAAATAAATCTACACTATATCATTTTACCGTAATCCATGTACCTATCAATGAGCACCATGAAGGGATTTGATAACGAAAATTAACTGGGCTTTTTAAAAAAATGGTGATTGACAAAAGAACCAGAGGTGAAAACATTGTATATGCAACTGGTTGTTATGACCTGAAATGTAAGGGCAGCACGGTGGCGCAGTGGTTAGCACAGCTGCCTCACGGTGCCAAGGTCCCAGGTTCGATCCCAGCTCTGGGTCACCGTCTGTGTGGAGTTTGCACATTCGCCCCATGTTTGCGTGGGTTTCGCCCCCACAACCCAAAGATGTGCAGGATGGGTGGGTTGGCCATGCTAAATTGCCCCTTTTTTGGAAAAAATGAATTGGGTACTCTAAATTGAAAAAAAGAAAAACAAATAATGATCTGAAATGTACGGCCTGAAAGGGAGAAGCAGATCCTCCAAAAGCAAATTGCATAAATACTTGAAAAGGAATTATTTGTTGGGCTTTGTGCAGGAGACAAATTGGATAACTTTTTCAAAGAGATGGCTGTGCCAAATAACCTCCTACTGCGCTCTAACACTATGATTCTTTGAACTCGGTATTATTTCGGGAGCAGTTACCACTCCCTATTAATGATGATACTTTTTGATGAGTCTGTTTCCTACATTTGAAAAAAATTACAGTCTAGCATAATATTGCAATATTGTCATATTACAGCAACCCAGCTTCATTTCAAAGTTTGAATCAACAAAGAAATGGAGTGCTTCCATTAAAGGTGGGGCTGCATTCTCCGATTTTGAGACTAGTGCTGACGCCGGCGTGGGAATAGTGGTGTTTTACGATAGGAAGAATGGTGCAACAGTTGCACCTATTTAGCAACCCTAAATGGGCTAGCACCATCACCTCGTCGAAAGCAACCGGTCCCATGCAAAACGGTGCCGGACTCGCAGGGTCTTTGATTGGCGCACATGAGTCTCACACTCCGCAGCCGCACTTAAACGGTCCTTCCCCACACACACACCATCCCAGCCAGTAAGATGGCTGGAAGGAGAACAGCTCACGGTTCAGCTGAGCTGGACACCCTCCTGGACACCGTGGAGGAGAGAAGGATGACCCTGTACCCTGGGCCAGGGAGGAAGGCAGCCAGGCACCACAGTTTGCTGTGCCAGCACCCAGGTGGCAGAGGCGGTCAGCGCCGTGGGTGACGTAGTCCAGACTGGCATGCAGTGCTGGAAGAAACTGCACAACATTCTCAGGGCGGCCAGGGTGAGTAGGCAGCACTGTGCCCCTGGCAATAACCCCGCACCCACCCCACCCCCATATCCCTCCCCCTCCCCCCTGGGGGACAGCCAAATCCACACGATGCCCCACATGCGCACCCATTCCAGCCGCAATGGCCAGGTGTCCTGGCCACTGATGCCATCATCTAACCAATCCCTGGCTGCTTGTGTCGGAACGTCTAACGGTTTTGGTGTGTGTCCTTCCCCGCCCGCCCCCCCCCCCCCCCCCTCACCACCCCCCCCCCCCCCCCCACCCCCAGGAGAAGACCGCCACAACTGCCGGGAGCGGGTGAAGACCGGAGGGGGACCACCAGAGCTGTGGCCCTTCACCGTGCCCGAGTACAGGACACTGGACGTGGTCGGCAACCCGGAGGAAAGGGAGGTTGCCGACGGCGGCGGATGAGCAAGTGAGATCCGGCTTAGTGCGGGCACCCCCCACACCCCTCGCACCCCCCTCAGCCCACACACCCCTCACCCCCCCATCCTTCAGCCCCACATCCTCCTCATCCCCACAACCCACACCCCCCTCTCCATCCCAATCCGCACCCCCTCACCTCCCCCCCACATACCCCTCACCCCCCACCCCAACCCCCAACCACCTCACCCCATCCCCCACCCACCTCACCCCATGCCCCCCTCGACCCCATGCCCCCCTCGACCCCTCACCCCCTCACCCCCCTCACCCCTCTTAACCCACAGCTCCCACAGCCCACTCACCCCCTTCATCCTTACCCCCCAAAACCCCACACCACACGCACCCCCCGGCCCCCTGTCAAAACATACATGTCGTCTTGTGTCTTACAGGAGCAGTCGGAGATGGGGCTGGTCCATCCATAGCCCCCCGCCCCCAGCCAGTGCCAGAGCCGGTACCCCCCAGATGGCCGAGCACTGGCAGTGAGTGCAGCCCGAACACCAGCCCTCTGCTCGAGGATACCAGGAGCTCGGGTTGGAGGAGGACATGCACTTTCCGTCACTGCTTTCTCCTACACCCTCCAGCATCCCAGAGACCTTGGTTGGGCACATTAGTGAAGAGGCTCCTGGGACACTATCTGGTGCGCACCAGATATCGCATCTGGTACAGCAGGTGGAGGTAGAATAGCCGAGGGGCTGGAAGGTCCGAGGGCAGGCCAGCCCTAGGAACCAGCTGCCTCCCAGATGGGTCCCGGGCGTCTGGAACATCCAGTCTCAGCCACAGTGCAGATGCAATCATAGACCCAGAGACTACTGGAGGGGATGACAACAGGCATCCAGCACTTGCAGGCGCAGGTGGAGGAGTCCATCCGCGTGCAGAAGCAGGGGGTGGTGCCGGTCATGCGTGCCACCCAGGCCAACAGCGCACCGGTAGCATCCGCGGTGGAGGCATTGGGGCTGACAGTGTCGGATATGGGTCAGAGTGTGCGAGGCCTTGGGCATTCTGTACAGGCGGGGGCCGAGGCCCAGGACAGTGGTGCCCTCTCACAGGCGGCCATGTGCCAGAGTCACCTGGCCATTGCGGCGGTGCTCCTCAGCGGGGCCCAGTCATAGCACGCCATGGCTGGGAACATCGGCGGCGCTGGCCAGCATTGCGCAGACACAGAGGGAGGTGGCCCAGTCCCAGGCGGAGGTGGCCCAGTCACTGGCTGATATGACATAGACGCTCAGGGTGGTGGCACAGTCGTACATGATGTGGCACAGCCCCAGACGGAGATGGTCCACTCCCTGTGCTCCATGGCCAAGAATGTGCAGACCCTGTTCGAGACCAAAGCGGTCCTCCAGGACTAGCAGCGCCAGATGGCGGGCGGGCAGAACAGGGCAGCACCACGCCACCCAGGACACCCAAGCAGCGGCCGTGCCCATCCAGGCCAGGTCACCCCAGGAGACACGTGCCAACGGGGACCCTTGTCACAGGGCAGGAGTCACAGCAGGCTGCCTCCACCCCTGCTGTACCATCTGGGGAAACACCTAGGCGTAGTGTGAGGGCCTGTAAGGCCAGAATGTTAGACACCAGTTAATTTGGCACGGGTGCAGGGCACAGTTGAGTTCTGGGGCTCGGGCACAGACTGGATATATTTCTCCACAATAAACACCTGTTAACACTGTTGAAACCTGTCTCGGTGGGTGGCCGTGGGCTGGTCAGTGCTGGCCGGTGGGAGTTGGGGACCAGTGCAAGCCCCGTGGGTTGACTGCCTCCCCATCCTCCCTCCCTCCCCCCACCCCTGCCCCGACTGCCCCCAGCACCCCCACCGCAGGGTGGACTGGCCAGCTCGCATGTAGGCATCACCCAGTAGCCCAGGTGCTACTGTGGGCTTGAGTCAAACATTGTCATACGATGTGGAGCACCAGAGCTCATCGCAGAGCGGGTTGTCATCATCCTCCATCCCATGGACCAGACCTGCCGTTACCGCAAACCCAGGGCCCCCAGCTATTCGTGCCAAAGGTATGTATCATGGAGGTGGTTTGCATGCGGGCGGTTTGGTGGTGTGGGAGGTGAGGGGGTGTGGGTCTGGGATGTGATGTCCGTGCCTCTAACCAGCGGCAGCCCCCCCCCCCCGCCTAGTCAGTGAACCATGTAGCAATCAGAGCGTGCCATGCGCGCTGGCCCTGGCGATAGCAATGGCTTTGTGCGGCCTTCCCTTCCTGCCTGGGCCCCATGTCCTGCTCATCATCCCCCTCCTCTGCATCCTCCTCGTCAGACGAGGCCTGCCCTTCCTCCTCATCCTCCTCCTCCAGCACATCGCCCCTCTGCTGTGCTATACTGTGGGGGATGCAGCAGGCCACCACGATGCACGCGACCCTCTCAGCCTCGTACTGGAGGGCCTCTCCAGAGCGTTCCAGGCACCTGAAGCGCATCTTCAGGATGCCGAAGCACTGCTCGACCACACCCCTGGTCCTGCATGGGGGGTCATTGGCTTGGGTCTCTGCATCGGTCTATGGCCTCCGGATAGGCTACCGCAGCAGGTAACCCCCATCGCCCAGCAGCCAACCCTCAGCCAGGGGGGATGCCCCTCGAACATGTCAGGGATCACCGAATGTGCCAGGATAAATGAGTCATGTACAATGCCCAGGTATCGGGCGCAGACATGCACAATGCGCAGCTGTTGATCGCAGACCAGCTGTATGTTCGTGGAGTGAAACCCCTTTTGGTTGGTGTAGAGCGACCTGTTATCCATCGGTGCCCATAGGGTAACATGCATTCCGTCGATCACCCCCTGAACCCGGAGCATTCCGGCGATGGCAGCGAACCCCACTGCCCGGGCATCCTGGTGGGCTCGTTCCACATGGAACTGGATGTACTGGTCCGGCTGGGCGTTTAGGGCATCCATGATGGCGCGGGTGTACCTGTGCACCGAGGCCTGCGAGATACCGGACAGGTCCCCACTCGGCGCCTGGAAGGATCCCGCCGTGTAAACGTTAAGTCAACCGTCACCTTGACGATCACCGGGAGCGGATGTCCTCCCCCATACCCCTGTGGTGCCAGGTGTGCCATCATCTGACAGATGTGTTGCACAGTCCCCCTGCTCATCTGCAGTCTCTGGCTGCATGCCCGTTCCAGCAGGTCCTTGAACGACATGCAGTGCCGGTACATGCAGGGCCTCGTGCGGCGCTTCCATAGCACCTCCTCCTCGGCCTGCTGGGTGGCCAGCCCTCCAGCCAGTGCAGCCGCCATCTACCCCTCTGCAGCACGGTCCTTTGCAGCCCATTCCTCTGCTGCAGCTTCCCCCTCCTCTCCAGGCAGCTCAGGCTCATGCGGCCGCAGGTTATCTCGCAGGGCTGTGGCCATCACCACAATGGCCAGCATTGCAGGTTAGTGTCCGAATGCCATTGTCTGCAGGGGGTAAAAGGCCAACATATTAGCATGGTGCATACTTCCGTGCCCATCCAGGTACCATGGGCTACACGGTAGCCCTAGTTGGCTCAGCGGGCCCCACCCACGCATGCCCCCCCCCCCCCACCCATCCCCACACCCCTGCCCCATCGTTATCCGGCCCCAGCGGTACCCGCGGTCCTGGCACCCATCCCTGCTGCCAGGGGCACCATTGGCTGGCACTGCCCTCACTGGGGGCTGCCTTGGGTGTGGCCCTGGGTGGTCCCCTGGTGGGTGGCTGCCGGTTGGGCGGGGTGCTCGGGGCCGGGGGGGTGCGCGCTGTGGCAGGGAGGTGGGGTGCGGCCGGTGCCACTGTGTAGAACCAGGAGCCAGGGTGGGAGGGCGGTGGATGTTCAGCAAGATGGCACCGCCCCAGTCCTGTGGCTGCTCAGCCACCCTCCCTCTCCCCACCATTCCTCCTCCCTCCCCGGCCCTGGCCGCAAACCCCCCCCGCAGCCAGCATGGCCGGTGAGGGCCAGCAGCCCGCAGTCACTTCGCGTCATTTCTTACCTCCTCTCTCTCACTGAGCAGGCAGGGCACCAAGTTCACAATTTACAAAACCACAAGTGAACGACGCGTCGGGAAATCAGCTCATTGGAGGCAGTGAATTCCGGAAGCTAATGATATGCCTACTGTACTTTCACTCTGCGCGGCGAGCGGCGCCTTTACGCCATTTTCGGGGGCCGGAGCATCCCGATTTGGCTTCAAACCAGCGCCTACCCCGAATTCGGCGTCGGAAGCTATTATCCGCCCAAACGCGTTTCACAATTTCTGCGTCAGCAAGTGGAGAATCTCGTAATCTTTTAGATGGAAAATAAACTCTATGAACCAAAATTATCGCCTTGGAAACAGTTCTTGGTGGAGTGATGGGGGCTATTTTGGTGAAAGTATAAAAATGGGCACTAAATGCGTGCTGTGCAGTTTGAAGTCTTGTTTTAGGGCACAGTTTTAGTCCTAACTGTTGATTACTATAATGTGAACTTGCCACAAGGTACTAAAACCTATGGGTTTGACAATTTGGATGGGCTCCACGCAGTTACTTCAAATTAAGGTGTGGTGTGAGCTAGCTGTCACACAATGACAAATTTCAGGATGTATCAGGGATCAAGTGCTGTGAGGCAGTAGTGCTGCCATGCTGTATGAGTCACACAAAACGGAAACATTAACGATGGGTAAAGCAGCCTCACCTTGCCCAACTGGGTGACGTGACGAGGCCATTGAATCTCACGAGAGGCATCTAAAAATGATGCCTCAATGTCTTCCTGTACTAAAAGTGTGGCCTCAGCGGGGCCCCCCAAAAAAAGTCCTGTTTAATAGCTGGGTCGTTCTCAGCACTGCAGGCTATGAGAAACATCCTGCTATTTGGGCCCAAAATGGGACTCTTTCTTTGTTAAAACGTGCCCCTTTCTCTCCCCACAGATGTTGCTAAACCTGCTGAGATCTTTCAGCCATTTCTGTTTTTGCTTCAGGTTCCAGCATCCACAGTATTTTGCTTTCATTATAGTAAAGTGTAATATGCTTTTAAGTAGCAATCAAAATTCACCGCAATCTCTAGTTTACTTCTGCTCAGCTTACTGCTGTGAGGGGAGGTTGCGAATCCGCCAAAATAGCAAGCAGCCTTGTAATGAAAGTTTCTATTCAGGAATTCACACAAAAAATACCACCCCACAGAAATCAAGCCCCTGCTATTGTTCTCTCTTCCCTGACTCACCCATTAACGATGCTCCCAGATTTTATTTGATTATTACATCTACTCCAGGGGATTGAATATAGAGCAAACCTTGGATGAGGTTAGGAAGGGGGGGGCCTTCTGAACTAACTGCTAATTATTTTAGTTGAGCACCCCTGACCCCCACTGTTATTCCACCGCTTGCCCTTCCAGATATTTGGTTCTTTGCTTCACATTCTTCACTTGCTTCTGAAAACTTAAGTTTCCACTAAAATTGTACATTATTTCACTGAAATATGAATGCTCTAGGATTTTTTGATCAGGCTAATAAGAAACGTTCTTCCCAAAGCCTTGACAGATCCGGTGTACTCTGCATTGTAAAACATACCAAAAGACCTGAAAATTGGGATTTCTCCCTTCTTTTGTGAAGGTTGAATCCTATAGAATGGAATCGTTTCTGTTTTGGCTGCAATTAGCAAACATTGCACCCAAAATTGCACCCGTTTTGTAAAGTTATTTTCTCCCCTCAAATTTGAACTCAAACGTAATTGCATATTATCTAACACAAGCTCTGCCCTGAACATTATTGATTGGAAACTCCAGCCCACAATTTTTCAATCTATGCTCAATTCATGGTTGCAATATTTTCAAAAATAAATAAGAATACATTTTGAACTCACCAGCTTAAAAAGGGAAATGAAATACGTGTATTTTTGCAAAGGTTTATTGGAACCTATAGGTTTGAAATTGATATTGCATGAATGTTGGTTTTACATATTTCATCTCATCTTTCATACAAAGAGTTTCCTGAAACATGCCAAACTGATGTCAACCATAACTGGAGAATGAACAAGTGATCCATGAGGTATCTGACTATAGAAAAGCCCATCTGCTCCATTTAATTGTATTTCGATTCCCACAGAGACTCTTGTAATATTATTGTGATCTGTTTTCAGTCCTAATGCCAAACATTATTTTGAATTCATAAAACTGAACACTCCAACATAGGGCTGTAGAGAATGTCAGGATGTCAGGTCAGCAGAGAGACTGGGCAATCTAATTATTATTGACATTTATGCTTAAGTATTTTGTTGCATTTAACTGCTGAGGCACATATTTCCATTTTACAGACTCCCATAAGACGACACAAAATAGGTTCTGTTCAGGAATTGTCATCATCATTTTATCTAATTAAATGTTGTTGTTTTTATCAGGAAAATAAAAGCCAGCTATTTGTCACTTTTGCTGTTTTCAAATCAAGCTGCGCATTTGAAGTCAAACATCTGTTGTGGTTTCTTAGCTTGAGAAAAAAAATCAGGAAATTTGTACAAGTTTTGGAATGAATTCTTCATTAAGGGCTTTGATTCTCTTTGCTTTGGATATGGTGTGGTGAACAGGTAAAAACTGAAAAGGGCTTTGCACTTTGGCGTTTGCACTTTCTCCCTGCGTCTGCATGGGTTTCCTCCGGGTGATCTGGTTTCCTCCCACCGTCCAAAGATGTGCAGGTTAGGTGGATTGGCCATGCTAAATTGCCCCTTGGTGTCCAAAAGGTTAGGTGGCCTTCTTCTGCACTGCAAATTCTAAGATTTCTACAACCGGAAGTCTTACGGTCATGTTTATAGGAAATATGAAAATTAAAATAAATCCTTTATTTTCTGATGAGCTCGTCACCACATTGGTAGCCACCAGTTTTTGGAATCATATCAATATGGATCACTCCAAGCTGTGCACCATTTATTCTGCTAAAGACATGAAACCTAAATCATCAAAACATCTAGGAAGGATTAGCCAATGGGATCAAATGTTATCTCATTGATATTCCCTTTTACCCTATGCCAATTGTTTTGTATATAATACTACCACTATGTTGGGAGTGTTGGGCTAGTCTAGGCACAATTTCTGTATTTGAGTAATTAGGCAGCATGTTGTTACATTGCTTGTTCAACCTATTACAAAGGGATCAAAGAATTCTGCATATAAGCACTCAAGCAGAGGCAAGCTTATCAGTCAAAGCACAGGTGCTGCAGACCTCAAACAATTAAAACAAAATGTGAGATAGAACCTCTATGTCAGGCAACCAATGTGGAGAGAAGAGTTTATACTTGTCAAGACTGGATCTGGAATTGGAATTACAGTTCTTAAGAAGTATCAATCCCCCAAATACCCCCCGCTCCATTCTTTTCACACAGATGTTGCCTGACCTATTGAGTGTTTCGAACATGTTCGGGTTTTGGTTCAAGATTATCAACCTTCTGCTAACAATCAAGTTTCTACTAAATTCAAGAAAACAAATTAGCAAGATAGTCATCTTTTCCAACTGGAAGAAAAGAGGAGCAAAAAAGCACCAATGCTTTGGCTAATGTTGAAACTAAGCAGGCTTCACTATTTCTACAGCGAGCTAGAATGATCCAGGGATCTTCATAAAATGAATCTCATTGACATTGACCTTACCAACATTCAGCAAGCACTCCCCATGTCTTATTGCAAAGACGCTATTATAATAACAGGTTTGAAAGCAAAAAATGCTCTGCTACCTAAAATGTGTACTTACCAATGTCACATTCAAATGAAATTCATGGCTTCAAGCTGTGAGAGTTTTCCACAGCAATTTAACTTTCAAGTTGAATCCAGACTGGATTCATTCTGGAATAAATTGTATGGCAAACAGGAGTCTAACCTTTAAGAATAGATTCCTTCCAAAAGCAAACAACTCTTGTGTTGCTTTTGTGTTCTTAATGTGAATAGGTAAGACTTACCTATGTGAATTAAAGTTGTTTCTGCTGTTGCTGAAAATAAATTATTCTCCCACTCCGCTGTAAGAAGTAAAAATTGATTGGAAAACAAGGCTTTTCGGTGCTGGTACCTCAGGTTAATTTAGAGAGAAACATACCTGTAATGCATGACTATAAACGGAAAGTATGTGTAATAAATAATGTTATGTAAGCTGAGTAATAAAAAAAACTCAAGTAAAGTTCACAATGTTCTTGTTATGAAACAAGTCAGCCACACTTGTCAAGTTCCGATTGAAATGTGAAAAAGCATATGGGGAGGCAGCAGCATAGTGCAGTTATTTTCAAGCTCAGGGTAGCGACCCGCGGGTGGGTCATGGGCGGGCGTCAGGAGGGTTGCGGGGTCATCCCCGATTGCAGTAAGAAGTGCCCAATGGCCACGATTGGCTTTTAAAAATGCCTGCCGCGACTGCCTTTCAGAATGCCAGCCATCCGCCGCATGCGTGCCCCCTCTTTAGTGCACAGGCCCAGCAAGGTAGACCCAGGAGCAGATTAGTAAAATAAATTTAGAGTACCCAATTCTTTTCATTTCCACTTAAGGGGCAATTTAGCATGGCCAATTCACCTACCCTGCACATCTTTGGGATATGGGGGTGAGACCCACGCAAACACAGGGAGAATGTGCAAACTCCACACAGACAGTGACCCGGGGGCCAGGATCGAACGCGGGTCCTCTACGCCATGAGGCTGCAATGCCACCTTGCCACCCTCGGACCAGATTCTTTTAAAAAATCGATGGAGTCTTCTCTCCAGAAGGAGCTGCAGAGAGCAGGTCACATTCCCTGTACACTGACGTCACATGCCCTGGGTGCGAGAGAGATTCCTCCATTTTGTAGCTGCCAGCATTGCTGGTCCAAGGCCACTGGTGAACAATCCATTCAGAATAAGCTGTAATCAGGAACAAAGCAGTATGAAGATGATTTCTTGAGGTATGGGTTTATTAATTGTGCCAATGCAATTCAGGATGCAAAGCTCATGGGCTGGATTCTCCGCCCCGCCGCGCCACATTTCCATTTCAGCCCACTGGCGGGATGCTCCGTGACCCCAGCCAGTCAGTTGGGTTTCCCATTATGGGGCAGCCCCATGCTGTCGGGAAACCCCCGGGCTGCCGGCAAAATGGAGCATCCGGCCGGCACAGAATCCTGCCCCATATCTTTCCATAAATATCCCTTTTGCCAGTATTTAGGGTGCCACCCTGGGTGCCAAAAATTGCTGTTGGTTAGCACATAAAATGAGTATATAACCCAATATCATTTATTGTTTTCAAATCTTGCCATTCAAGAGGGTTCATAATCCAGAAGTTGCCACAGGATTCTGATTTTGATCATATTTTTCCAAGAGAGTTTCTCAGAATTAGTTTTTTTTCACAGCAAAGTGAATTCCCACGCACTGATGCACTGAGACTGAATGGGTGGGGTTGGGTGAGGGGGAGGATGAACGTTCATGATGCAAGCATTGAGGAAGTTCCACAGTGATGGCAGATGTTAAATATCTAGTTATCTCATCTCAGGTGGAAATGTAAACACCCAGATTTATTATAGTGTAAACAATTATTTTCATATATGTCCAACAATCAGAAAATATACTTTCGGGAGAAGAGACTAGTCAGTTTGGTTAACAGTCCTGCTGGCTGAATGCAACCTGAGGCACCAATGTCCTATGAATTCGGGAGAAAGAAAGGAGGAGATTCAAGAATAATCAGTCGCCAAGCAAGAAGGAAGGAGAAAAAAATGTTTTTCCAGGGTTGTGTCATAATATACACCAGTATATCATGGTGCAGACACACACTGATGGACACACAGTGGGACCAATCAACACACACAACACCGCAGCCAATCACCAGTGAGAGCACACGCACTATAAAGACAGGGGGCATCAGAGTTCCCGCTCATTCGAGCTGCAGCTTCCTAGTAGGACAGAACTCACAGCCTGCAGCACAGTCATTCACCATGTGCTGAGTGCATCGACTGGTTAGGACAAGGCAAAGGTCTTTAGTTAAAGCTAGTATCATGTTAACCCACAGTGAGAGTATGTTAAACTGTTAATGACTCAATAAAATAGTGTTGCACTATTTCAAGTGTTGGTGACCTGTATGTGTTCCATGGATCCAGCGTGCCCAACACAACAGGTTGGTCAAAACTAGAAAGCTGGCCAGGAATAGTGCATTGTATTTATATTAGTTTATGACCTATTACATGGATTCATGTGAATGTTGCAAGTCGACTTTCTGCCTATGAAGTAAAGCAGCTTAATGAGTTATATCTGGCCTCATCTCATCTCACTACTAAAAAAAATCAGAGACACGCAAATATGGGCAGGTGAGAAAGACAATAATGTCCAGTTCCAATCGTGTGGAATTCCATCGCTTATTATCATATTCACTGCAACCCCCATATTAATGTTGAATTCATGCATCCTGTATATTGGCTCCTTCACAAAGACAACAAAAATGTGTCAAAAATAAATACTGACTGGCTATGTTGAATACAGGTTTAAACAGTGAAACTATTGAGCATTGCATAGGTGCTTTGCATATTTGTAATAATATCACTTGGCTCAATATTTTGGCATGCTGTATATGAAAACAAATAGGTTCCTGCCGACTTAAATAATGAAAGAATATAAATATATTAAGAATTTGTCTGCTAATATCAGAGTAATGGCTCATTTGATACTTAAACCTTCCTGATAAAGCTCCTAGCATTACTCCCAACAGTGTGACCACCCTGAACTAATGCATTAGGTTGATAGGTTAAGAGGGGAAAAATCTGGCTCTAGTCTAGTTTCAGTCTGAGCAGAGTGCAAGTTATTTCTCGATGCTTTTATTTACAATTGTATTCTCCATTTACAAAGCAATGGAAGCGCTTCCATTGTAAATCAGAAATCAATCAATCGTGTTATTGGTTGAAGCACTCCTGAAACTCTATAAAAGGATGGCAAAATGTCTTGTAAAAATAGAAAATAAAGGGTATAAGCTTTTATTTACATTCTGAGACTGGCAGCTAATCCACAGTTTATATAAAGGATTTCAACCCACCAATTGCATGAGTTTCATTTTCTACTGCACAATGTACTTGCTGTCAAGAGGAGAGTTTATTGCGTGAGTTCAGGTACGCATATAATTGACATGCAATTTACAGAAATAGTGTAGATTTAACTGACCTAATAATCCATCCTATTCCAGATCACATTATTTATTTCTGGAAAAGCTTAAAGCTATGCCAAATATTGTAAACATATAAAACTAACTCTTATCACTGCTCCCTTGAAGGATTTCCATTGCCTTTGTGAGCAAATAATGCACAGCCTGTGTTTGACACTTATCTTTGGGTCAGTGTGAGGTTGATCTGTGTTTCGTCTGAATTTGGGGGAATGATCCTTAAACATTGATCGAGCAGCCACCGCAGGCTTGTAATATATTACAATATATTTAAGGTCATCACTGTAAGAATAAACTATGTTGCATCCCCAATGGCTGAATCATTAAAATAAGCTTTATGTTTCAAAAGCTGGCTAGAGGCCTACAAAACTAAAATAAACATCCCATGATTGAAGCAGGTGCAGTGTATTTGTACTGATCCACGTGACATGTGATCCATCTCTTGTCTTTTTTCTGATTTAGATTGATGGTTCTTTAGACAGATGCAGCCTGAATAAGAGAATAAATGTATTTAGTGGCCCAGAATGTGTAGCTGTGTTGATGGCGAAACTATCGCACTCACCGTCATTAATGTGTAAAACTGACAGCAACTGCTGGCATTCACACATGCATAGTTAAAGATAGAAATCCAGGCGTTTTTGTCAGTGATACCCTTCTCCACCACAGGCACCGTGTAGCAGTCTTCTCAGATGCAATCGATACAGAATCAGTGAACTAAAATGAACTTCAACTTTTTTTGCACACTAATCTTGCTGATAAGATCATTGAAAATGTTAAGTCTCGTTGGATATGGTGTAACTCAATATTTAATTACCTCTGAACAACGTCAAAGAACAAAGAACAAAGAACAAAGAAATGTACAGCACAGGAACAGGCCCTTCGGCCCTCCAAGCCCGTGCCGACCATACTGCCCGACTAAACTACAATCTTCTACACTTCCTGGGTCCGTATCCTTCTATTCCCATCCTATTCATATATTTGTCAAGATGCCCCTTAAATGTCCCTATCGTCCCTGCCTCCACTACCTCCTCCGGTAGTGAGTTCCAGGCACCCACTACCCTCTGCGTAAAAAACTTGCCTCGTACATCTACTCTAAACTTTGCCCCTCTCACCTTAAACCTATGCCCCCTAGTAATTGACCCCTCTACCCTGGGGAAAAGCCTCTGACTATCCACTCTGTCTATGCCCCTCATAATTTTGTATACCTCTATCAGGTCGCCCCTCAACCTCCTTCGTTCCAGTGAGAACAAACCGAGTTTATTCAATCGCTCCTCATAGCTTATGCCCTCCATACCAGGCAACATTCTGGTAAATCTCTTCTGCACCCTCTCTAAAGCCTCCACATCCTTCTGGTAGTGTGGCGACCAGAATTGAACACTATACTCCAAGTGTGGCCTAACTAAGGTTCTATACAGCTGCAACATGACTTGCCAATTCTTATACTCAATGCCCCGGCCAATGAAGGCAAGCATGCCGTATGCCTTCTTGACTACCTTCTCCACCTGTGTAGCCCCTTTCAGTGATCTGTGGACCTGTACTCCTAGATCTCTTTGACTTTCAATACTCTTGAGGGTTCTACCATTCACTGTATATTCCCTACCTGCATTAGCCCTTCCAAAATGCATTACCTCACATTTGTCCAGGTTAAACTCCATCTGCCATCTCTCCGCCCAAGTCTCCAGACAATCTAAATCCTGCTGTATCCTCAGACAGTCCTCATCGCTATCCGCAATTCCACCAACCTTTGTGTCGTCACTGTCACTGAAAAGTGTGGAGGTGTCATTGCCTTCGAATATTTTAAAATGCACATTTCTAAAAGGACAAAAGATATTTTGTAATTTTATTTTTAAAGTTTGTTTATGATATTTCAGCTTCTACCATTAATTCCATGTGTAATCCCAATTTTTATTTCATTTTTTGTGTGATAATCAACAAGTGAGACATAGTCTATAAATTGTACTTCCTTTATTGTTGTCTGTGAGAATTATTTAATCTGATTGGCTGTTTGGCCTACTTAATAAAACTATTACTAAATTTCACAGGTCAAATTTAGAGTAATTCACATCAGAGTAGAGGAAGTCAAACTAGACAATTGAGCTTTCAATAGTTTCCTAGTTTAGCTCACACAGTTCCATCACATATACAACCTGCTGTGGTAAACATCTGTGAGCAGGTTGGGTACGTCGGGGAGTCGGCAGGTCGGGAGGAATTTATACGACTGATGGGGAACGGGGTAGGGGTGAATTCTGTAGTTGCCCAGCTATTAGACCAGCTTTTCATTTAACTCAGGGTTGGAATTGTTTCAGGGAGCAGGGGAATTACCCATCAAAGCTCAAACTTCCCAGGCAATTCCCATGGAGTGGGAGACTGGAAATTCCCACCACAAGTCAATTGACTCAACAGAGTTTTCCATCCAGTCTGCACTGATTCCCGTGGCGGACGGGTACCGGAAAATTTACCCCAATTGTTGGGGCTACCGACGGATCCAACAGTACATTTTGTGGGGTTAATCTAGGCCAGAATAGCTTGGCCAATGTTTTCAATTGATCTGGAGAGACTGGTCACCCCATGCGTGCCTGCCACAGTAATGATTTCATTGAATCCAAATTTTTTTTAAATATATTTTTCTTGGCATTTGCAATTTTACATAATGAAACTTTAAAACATTGCCTGCAATATTTACAGTTTGTGCAGTTCTTGTGTACATACAGTCCTTCCCCTCTCCCTGCCGCCACCCACCCCCCCCCCCCCCCCCCCCCCCGCACTCCATGACCCCTCCTTGACATCCCCCTCTTTCGTTCTGGGTGTTCTGTCCATGAGTTCCTGTTCTCCCCATTCCCCCTCATTCTGTGGTTTCTGTTGCAGGCCTTGTGGGTTCGAGGGGGGGATGGCCTCCTGCCCTCTCCCCCTCCCCCCATCCACATTTCTTCCTGTGGTTCCCCTGAGTTTCCTGCTTGTTTCCTCTACCCTTCTCTTCGTACTTCTTAGAGTTGTGCATCTCTGTCTGCTCTCCCCCGTCTCTCATTCTTTCCATGGTCGCTTTTCGCCTCGAACAGGTCTCGGAACAGGCCGACGAACTGCCCCATGCTTTGAGGAAGCCTTCTTCTGAACCCCGGATGGTATACTTGATCTTCTCCAGATGGAGAAATTCTGCCAGGTCTGCCAGTCAGTCTGCAGCTGTGGGTGGTGCTGCTGATTGCCAGCCAAGCAGGATTCTCTGGTGTGCAGTTAGGAAAGCAAAAGCAAGGGCATCGGCCCTCTTCCCCATGCGTAGTTCTGGCTGTCCTGATACCCCAAAGATTGCCACTCTCGGGCATGGCTCCACCCTTACCCCCACAACCTTGGACATTGCCTAGAAGAAGGCTGTCCATAACTCCATAAGTCTGGGCTAAGCCCAGAACATGTGGTTGTGGTTGGCCGGGTCTGCCTGGCATCGTTCACATTTATCCTTCACCAAGGGAAAAACTTGTTCATTTGGGTGCTGGTTATGTGCCCTCTGTGCACCACTTTGAACTACATGAGCCTGAGCCTTGCGCAGGAGGAGGTGGAGTTGGCCCTGCTCAGTGTTTCACTCCAGAGTCCCCTGCCCACTTCTGTCCCCAGTTCGGGTCCCCATTTTCATTGAATGCAAATGGAACCAATGGAACCCGGAACTCCAGAGCATGGCTCTTGGTTTGTGGTTTCCCAGTTCAGTGACCGACCAACCACTAGGCCACTGGAGGAACTGAACCAAGCACCTGCTAGATTGATCATATACTTGCTGATCCATAGCCTAATGGAAGGGTTCATTATTTGCTTTACTGCAATGCGAACCCAGCTATTCGGTGCATCAGGACATTCCAATTTAAGGGAAGTGTGGGATTTCATGGGAAAGCTGACTTTTGAGATGACCAAATACTGCCAAGTAGCTGAATGATTACAGAAAATCCCAATCACCACTTTAATCACAGCAATCGTTTATCGTTCCGTAGATGGAAGTTTTGTTTTAAATTAATTTGTAGCAATTCACAATTGAAGAAACCTGGTCGTCCAGTCAAAGACCACAAACCATTCTGCGCCCACCATCTTTGTTGCTTACCCATCCTTACCGGCCACGATTTTGTCTCGGAGCCTCATGGAAGGACTTCCGGAAAGACTTTTTTATTGTATAATGCACACTTTTATTGAAGAATGATGTTAGTGACAAAGCGGTGATGGTTCATTAATTGTTTGAGATATTGAATATGACAACAGAGTCATGGGTGCCCAGGAGTTAATTAGAGCGACAACAACTTGCAATTCTATCATCCCTTCAACATAATAAAATAAAGTTTCCGGCAAGCATGTAAATCAGAATTGATCTGAGACATTTAGAAATGCATGCCTTAACTTATTATTGTACAAGCATTGTCCATCAGCTAATAATCAAGGCCTGAATGTCTCTCATTCACTTTGAATATAATTTGTTGAGCAAACATATATATTTTTTAAAGGTTTCTGTTTTCTGTCTTATTATTAGCCTGCCCGCCACTGTCTATTTTTTTGCCAGCTACTTTTTCTCCTCTATTTGCCCTCCTTTCTTTCTCTCTGTACGTCTCTGCCTGATGTTTTTGCATCCCTGTTGGTTCTTGACTTTTCCTCCCTCTTTTGTTTTCCCTCTTTTCCTTAAAAAAACGGACAAATGTTTGTTTTCACAAACATAAACATGACCTGACTCTGATCCAGCTAAGGTTTACGAGGCAATGCTACTTATTTTGTTCCTTTTTAAAAATACAGCCAATGTATTGCCCCCTAGGGTTGATTGTAGTCCTGTGTGATCTCTCTATAATAATAACTTATTGTCACAAGTAGGCTTCAATTAAGTTACTGTGAAAAGCCACTAGTCGCCATATTCCACGCCTGTTCAGCGAGGCTGAAACGGGAATTGAACCCGTGCTGCTGGTTTTGGTCTGCGTGAAAAGCCAGCTGTCTTAGCCCACTGTGCTAAACCAGGCTCGAAGGCCTCCTGTGTAGAGTTTACTATCAACTAGATCATTACAGGAACCCATGTTGCCACTTCTGTGTGAATCTGTCGAGTGGCATTAGTTGGTTGTTTGAGCCTGTGTCATTCAACCAAAACAATGATTTCTTTCACCAACAACCTAGGGTATTTTCTGCTCTCTGAATTATTTGAAGATGATACGTATTTCTCGTTTCCCATTTGCCAACAACCAATGCATCAAATTAGTTAAATCATTTCCATCGAGCACCCATCACAACCTCTTCTTTTTAAGAGAGTTCCTCTCAGATAATTACTGTATCTTGAATGCCACACGCACACTCGATGTTCAGAGGCATTCTCTTGTGGAGATTCCCGGCCCCACAGTATTCAATAAAAACACCTTTCAGGGAGCCAGAGCCGGCGGGAAATGGAATGTGCCTTGAGAAAACCTGACTGATGTAATGGCAAATTGGCGGCTTAAATGAGCTTTTACCACGTTGTTAGAACGTGAAAAACTGCCTCGGGAAAAAGTGTGAAACCGTTCTGACTCAGGGTATGACCTCATAGTCCATTCCTCAATTTGATCAGTCGAAAATCAAAATCAGGAGTTTTTTTTTAAACTAAATTTATAAAATCCACCACCCCCGTGTCATATTATGCACATCTTCACAGCTTTGGAGGAAATAAAATGCCATGAATACATTGAGAGAGAGATTGTTAAATTATTGTTTTTATCTACATTAGGACTCAATACATTTCCTTGGTGTGGGGATCACTTTACTTGGATGGCACAGTGAGATATTTATCAAATACCATGCGCCTATGTTTGGAACGCACACAATCGGTTTGGAGCTGTAACCCCCATCCCATAATTTTGATAAGTATTCTTGCAACTGCAAAAAACAGTTGACTCTGCTTTGACAAGCAATATTAGCTTTAATGCTACCACTTCACTGGGTTTTGTATGCTATCATGTGCATTGCCATCATCGCTCATGGAAATAGCAATTACTTTCCTAACGTTGGGTGAAAGAAGTTTGATGGTTTGTTATTTCGAGTGCAGTGCGGACAGGAGGGGCCAATTGACAGTGGCCACCTCTCATCAATGGTACAGGTGTGAGGGCCACAGGTTACGCGCCGCCTGCTCATTCTCGAGTGACATCATGAGTGAGGGAACGTTACGATTATACCCGCGTTTAAGCAATTGGGAGGTGTTTAACCAGTTCCTACACTGGCGTGTGACCGCAGACCACATTAATTCATGGCTCCTTTGCGAGCTGGCAAACTAAAAGATTATCATTCATACTCATGCATTCAATTATACATTAAATTAGATTACCGTACATCAAATGTCACATTAAATTCGATTATCGTACATTAAATCTCCGCAAACACACTTGCATTCGGAATTCAAGCAAAGAAGTGAAAGATTTCTCTGTATATGTAATATGAAAATCGACATATATCCAGCAGGTGGGTGTACTAGGTGGTTAAGCATCTGAAAGCGATGGTGCCAGGTTGATTGTACAGCCTCAGGAAGACACAGGGTGTGAATATTCTTGATCCTTTTCCAGATTCAACACAGTTCCCCGAGGCAATGGTGCTGTGACCCATTCCGAGCTCATTGTGAAAACTCAGATTCAGGTTGGCAGGAACAAATGGTTACTTTAAAGTTGGAAGACGTTAGTTGAGTTAAGTAACGAGGTATAAATGCGTTCTAGCAAAGAGGTGGAACAGGTTATGAGTTTAAAATAAAGGCTTGAATTGACACGTACCTACAGACGTGGTGATACAGGTTCGGTCAACATTATGTTATTCTGGAGAGGTGTTCCATCGGGAAATATGACTGGGGACGTTTGTTTGCTTGTCAGTCTCTCCGGAGGAGGTTTTTGATCGGTACACATTAGATGGGTTGACGAGAGGGTAACATTGTGGACGTGATTTGGAGCTAGGTTGGACTTGGGTGTTATATTCATAACTTCACCGCAGTGAGAATAGGTTGGGAAAGAGAAGTGGTGTGGCTTGCGGCGTTTATCCATTTGCAATGCTCTCACCTGAAACTGACTTGCGTAACCTTCATGAAGAGGTTGTTGGCGAGCATCCCGCATAACACAAGTTAGACTGGATAGTCGATAGAAAATTTGTTTTAGGAAAATTCCCTCACTAGTTGCCTTTCAAGCGCTATAAAAAAAGGTCAATGCAATTAAAATAATAACCAAATTGCTCAGTGTATTGCTAACAGATCAGAGATACGTTTACAATGCAGTCACTAAGAGTGCGTATTCCTTCCAGTAAACTTTAACAAAGGCACATTTGGTGTAATATCTACATGATATTTACTTTCAGCCCGCAGTCTAATGTGACGATTATGAAGGGATGTGTGCCCATGTGTATATGCTCTTATAGTTACCGACACCCTTCGTTCATTTGTGAAAAGGCAACAACAACAGTTTGAATTCCCATCGAGCCTTTTCGGTGTAGAAGATCCCGATGCCCTCGACAGTGACCCGATCAAAAGAAAAGTGAACCCAGGGTCAATGAACGCGGATTCAGGCGGTATATTCGGCAGCAAAGCCAACGGGGAGGAGTTTAGGAAGGTCTTAAAGGGAGCGAAGGCAAGGAACAGTGGGATTTAAAGATGGGATAGGATCCAGGTGGCTGAAAGTAAAGACAGCAATCTTCTAGGGAAAGGGTAGAACACAGGAAGGAGATTTGGGGCAGTGGCTTGTAGGGCTGGAGGAATGTACAGAGACAGGGGGCAGCGAAACCACGAATGGTATCACTAAGAGTAATTGATGTACTATGAACCATATTATTGAAATAGACGGTGGTGCTTAAAGCCATGTTGCCTTCCTTCACTTTAACAAAACTTCAATTCCCATTGTTCATCCCGGTGCCTTTTAACATTCGATTTGAAGAACTATTCCCCACGCCAGCTCAGGAGATTAATCGTTTTAGTACAATGACACAATACCAGAACAAAATGCACACAATATTATTTTAGGGCAGCCACACACACGTTAACTGTCAGCCACCGCGTGTCGATTCAAGATAAGGAAGCTTTTGATGACTACTTGCGGAATGAATGCCTGTGTTCGGACACATTACCTTCGATTCGACCTTGCGCCCACCTCTAGCCCCGAACAAAGGTGGATTTTTCAGTTTGAATGACCTTCTTGAGAGTAAACTGATGTCAGTTCAATGAGGTCCAAGCAGGTCTGCATTTTTTAACTGTCAGAGCCGGGTACAGATATGCTTGCGATCAAAGGCTGCAATCTGGCGTGTAAATTTATGGAGTCTGGTGGAACAATACCTAACATTATCCCCGAGGAAATAAATGCCTGCCCAGGAAGGAACCGAAACGCCAGGGAACTATTTCTAGATTGAAGAATATTCTTTGACCGATTTACAAATATATATATATCGGTGAATAGAAATGTCATTTGGTATGAAGATTAGTATCGAATACAAACAAGCTGCCCGCTCGACAAAAACGAATCGATGTATCCAACCAATTGGAAGCGCTGCCTTTCGATTCAATAATCAGTAATCGGGGAGGTTGTGGCAGATTATTTGAAAGAACCAAGGAAACATATTGCTGATAAAGTTCTACTGGAGACCTGTCCTTTACCGCCACGGCCTGTCATATGAACACAGCCAACAATCCAGTTGACTAAATCATGCCAATGACAAAATGAATATTTGCAAAGCACCGATTGTGCACCGACAGGCAGTTATTATTGCAGCAAGGCCTGATACCATGAGAGGGCAAGGGATGTATTTTCTCCAGTTATGTCAACAGCCCCCACACCAGCGTCAGCTGAACATCCCCACAGGTTGCTCTACTGGTCGATCATCTGCTTCAATCACCAACAATTATTCAAATCTAATAAAAGGCGGAGAGCGAATAACAACGCTCTATTTCAGCACCAAGGTTGCAATAATTAGTGGCTTCCACGAATAAATCAGTCGCTTTGATGTTTCAGGTACGGGCAGTAATACTGTGGAAAACAACATCTGCATCACTACGGAATATATCAAAGTACAAACAACTTTCAGCATCCAGTGACAAACGAAAACGGTACAATATCAAATCACATAAGTGACTTTCGCGAGTCAATAATTGGATTTACAGGTTATAAAGGCACCATTAGTTAATAGCTTTAGAAGAATAATGTATTTACAATCCAATAATGAAGCGTTCACTTTTAAGTGAGTCACACAAGTAACTCAGAAATATTATGATGGGGTTGCAACCAGGACATTTCAGACGGTGACCGACCTGTATAAAATCCGACTCGTGGGATTTGGCATGTGTTTCTATCTGTTGCCACCCACTTGCTTCGAGCTAGTATCTGTCTGCTTACCTGTGCGATATGATTTTTTGTTCTATACATTAGGTCGCTTGTCAGGGATGTCATACATGTTCCGGGCGGTACTGTTTTAAGAAGAGCAGGAAAACTTCCTTATTGTGCACTAAATCCACCACAACCTTCTTTCCCAACCCTACAATCATTGCACGGGGTGTGAACGCCGTGTTCTCTCAAAAACAATTTAATACCTTGGCACGGATATAGCATTTAACTTCGAATAAATAAACATGATTTCAAAATTGTATTGTTCGGAGTTTGTTCTTGAATACGATTTTACTGATGTTGCTGCCTTTCCCAGTTCAGAAAATGATTTAAATTTTATTTGGCAACATTTTGATTGTCGGTGGATACATACACGCACAATAGAAGCCAAATGAATGTAATAACAGTTGCATAACTTCAAGGCTGCTTGTATTTTTGTTGTTGTGTTGTACCATCTAATTTGGTACAGATGATGCCTTGTTTGGCCGGTGTTAACCATTCCCGCCACAATTGTACCATTGGCTGGGTTTGTCCGGAACAGTTTGACATACTCAGACTCACACACTTGACCGCCCAAACCAAATACACCGCGCATGTGCACCAGAGGGGAGGGAAGTCGACCTGCTGCTAACTTTGAAGCAAATGCCTAATCTTATCCTCTATTGGACGTGCGAGGCATTGACAGGTGGATCAACTGTTGGTGGCAAAGTTGTCAAAATACATCGTATACCGAAAACCCCGCGAATTCTAACACATGATAAAAAGATAATGGCCTGTTGAAAAACATCAGACAAATTGTAATGCAAATGTGCATAAAAATGTATCTGAAATCAAAATTGTGAAGTTGGTTCTGAGGAAGGGCTGCACGGTGGCACAGTGGTTAGCACTGCTGCCTCACAGCGCCAGAGTCGCGGGTTCGTTTCTGGCCTTAGGTGACTACGTGGGTTTCCTCCGGGTGCTCCGGTTTCCTTCCACAGTCCAAAGATGTATAGGTTAGGTGGATTGGCCATGCTAAATTGTCCCTTATTGTCTAAAGATGTGTAGGTTAGGTAGATTGTTCATCCTAAATTGTCCCTTAGTGTCCAAAGATGTGCAGGTTAGTTGGCTTGACCATGTTAAATTGTTCCTTAGTGTCCAAAAATGTGCAGGTTAGGTGGATTGACCATGCCAAATTGTCTCCAAGTGTCTAAAGATGTGCTGGTTAGGTGGATTGGTCATGCTAAATTGTCTCGTAGTGTCTAAAGATGTGTTGGTTAGGTGGATTGGTCATGCTAAATTGTCCCGTAGTGTCTAAAGATGTGTAGGTTAGGTGGGGTCACGGGGTTAAGGTGGGGGAGTGGGCTTACATAGAGTCATTTCCGGAGAGTAGGTGAGGCTCCGTGGGCCAATGGGCTCCTTCTGCACTATAGGGTCGCCGTGATTCTATGAAGAGTCAAACGGACTTGAAACATCAACTCTGTTTTCTCTCCCTACAGATGCTGCCAGACATGTTGAGTTGTTCCAGCATTTTTGTTTCAGATTCCAGCATTCGCAGTAGTTTGCTATTATATGATTATGAAGTTAGTTGTTTTGTCCTCCAGCATTAGAGCTTTCGTTTATTATTTATTCCCAACTGTATAAACCGGTGACATTTCTTTTCCGCTCCTATCTTCTATGGTGTGACTTTGCCTCACTACCACTGAAATATTGGCATCGCAAAACGACCATCGCCGCGAATCCTGTCAGAGGGAGGGGGCCTTCCAGTGTCTTGGGACGTCCCAACTGAGTGTCTTAGAAGGGCGTTCACTATTGCAGTGCAGGGAATGTTGCGGAATTATTGTATTGTGACGGCGAGATGCTGCTACTAGATATTGACTGTGAAGGACAGAGATGCAGACTGTCCTAAACTGCAGGCGCAACACTCAACGGTTTATGATTATAAAAATAAATTAATGCGGATGCCGGAATCTGAAACAAAAACAACAAATTCTGAACAATCTCAGCAGGTCTGGCAGCATCTGTGAAGGCAGAAGGGAGCCAACGTTTCGAGTCTGGGTGACTCTGTCAAAGCTGACGAGAAAGAGGCACCCAGACTCGAAACGTTTGAGCCCTTCTCCACAGATGCTGCCAGACCTGTTGAGATTGTCCAGTATTTTCTGTTTTTGTCCCAATAATCTATCCCAAACTATGGAATCCAACAGGTGCGAGAGGGTGTGGATAATGACAAAATAAATTAGGGAAAGCATAATATTAAAAAATGTAAGAGGGTCAGAAAAACGGATAGGAAATAATAGGACAACGGATAGGAAATCAGCCATGATTGAATGGTGGAGTGGACTCGATGGGCCGAATGGCCTTACTTCTGCTCCTATGTCTTATGGTCTTATGGACATTGGAAAGATTGCAAATATAACTAATCTGCGGACAGAAATAAAGAGGACAGATGACAATCAATACCGTTTATTTTTCATTTACCTGACCAATAAGTTTAGAATTGAAAAGCAGAGGATATGAGTGAGCGCAGTCCTTTGCCTTGTAAACAGAATGGCAGAAATGAAAAATGCAAGACAGCATCTTTGATGGGAAGATTGTAAGAATCAGTTCGTTTATTTCCTCTAATCGAGCACTTTGGTAAACCAGATAATAGTGCCAACAGATATTCAATTTCTTCAATTGATCTTGTAATCTTCACGGCCTTGGTTAGTTTTAACTTGTTTTATATTTAGAATACACGAAACAATCTTTGAACCCGCGTTTTGGATTTATGGATGTGTTAATGGACAGTGTAAAGATAATGTGAAACTGGTTGAATAACAAAAAAAAAAATCACACAGCCTAATTAATCAATCATTTATGATGAGGGACATTAAGAGGCATGTGCCAGTATATATAATGGAGAGACTTGGCCTTCCCTGAGATAATGTCGTTGTGTGGGATCTCAATGATCAAACGTAAAGATCGGCCAGGCAGATTGTATAAATAAATATATTCGCTATAATTTCCAACATAGAAGTTCAGATGCAGAACTTATAATTCCGTTTTACGCTAACCGGACCCACTTTAATGTTTTGATTTGACAAAATACCAGGATAAACACACAGCCATCTGGTTAAAAGATTAAGTAATTGCTTTTAGCCATTTCATTCTCGAGCTGTTTATAAAGAAAAATATAAGCAAATTTTGGGGTCCACATTCATCCACTTCACTATCATTTTGGACCATTTATCCGACAACGTTTATAGTCTTCTACCATTTTTAAATGTAGATGCAAGACTAAATAGTTCCTATTCGTAATTCGCTCGTATTACACACTGTAGAATTTGATAGAGTACTTCTCCGGTCAACCCAGCCACATAATGTCATTTTGCGTAGTTTTATTGTGAGGGACATCGTGTATGGTCATTTCAGCTCATGTCAGTTACCTGACACAAGTGAGCAAAGGGCCAGTCCTGTATATAAATCTTTAGGCATAGCTGTTGTTGCAGTTAAGTAAATAAGCGATCTGCCATTTAAATATTAAAATTTGGTTGGTTTTACAAAACGTTTCTGGGAAAATATTTGCAATCCACGCGTTGAACAAATTCTGATTCAAGTATTTCTGTCTCAGAAAGTGTATTATATTTTGATGTGCACTGAGATTACAAGGACAGTTCTTAAGTGTATTTTGAGTAAGCTTTTGATGAATTTTATGTAGGTTAAGGTGCATTAATTAAAGTTATTCCGCCGGACTACAGTCTCGCGGCATCAGAAGTCTTTCTCGGTTGCGGTTTAGCCAATGATACATAGAAAATGGGGAGCATATCAAGAAGTAGAGAAGATGACAAACTCGCTTATCGCAGCCTCCAGCTGGATCATACTCAAAACAATTTCCAAGCGTTTACTTTGCCATTGTGGTTATGGCCCGATCGACCGCAAAGCAACCCTGGCCGACCAGGACAGCCAACTTTCATGTTCAGCCACTGGACCACGAATACCAGTTTGCAGGTCACCTGAGCGTGACTTGTGCGTCTCTCTGAGACGAGCTACAAGATCCGCTGAACCTCTTTGCAACGCACCCCTCAAAAATGTTGGCTTTCTGATACCACAAACCTCGAATGACAAAACGTTCCACACCCGTTCTCCGGGCGAGACAATGAACCTCTTCCAAACTTGTACACATGAGTAAACTTCTAAACCCTCTTAACCCCAGCAGTCCAAATGCAACCGTCGAAAAAAAGAATCATCTCTGGCCACAGTGTAACGCCGGGGGTTTGGGGGAGGGGAGGAGGGTGGGGGGAGATAGAGGGGTGCAGTTTTGACCACTCCATACCTGGAATATAGTCTGGTGAAGTGTTGTTACCTGTTTGTGCGGAGAGGGCTGGGTGACTATTGCAACAGCTTTACTCCAAATCACAGATGCATATCCTCAATATGTGTGTATGTTTAAACCACCCTTTACTAAATCAATGAACTTTCCGATGTAGAACACCTCTGTTCATTTACTTGGCTGCCATGTGTAGCCCCAGAGGGAACTTTATTTTTCTGGAAAGCTTCCTCTAAAAAGTATCTCTTTAAACGAAGTGGTAATATGATTTTCAAATATCAAATATTAAAATAACAGCATTTACAATTTCGCTGAAGATTACCAATGAAGAAATTCTCGATCAACCCATTTAGGATGTCACTGCACACCAGGGCACATAGGTTCCTTGCTCTTTCCCCACTCCCAACCTTCCTCACTGGACCCTGTTCTGCTACTGTTTTCCGTTCATGGCCTTGGCATGATTACCGCATTGAACGCTAAACCCGGCAGCAAGGAATCTTTACTCAGAGAGTTGGAGAGAGAGCTGGCAAGGTAACTGCTGTGCTCAGATATCCAGAAACTGATCATTTGTGTTCAGGGATGGGAAACGACCCTGGCCTGCATCCGATTGAAATGGTTCAATTCTACCCTAACATGATTTAAAGCCCTCCATTCCCGCAGGAGAATTTTGACGTGTGTTTTTTTTTAACTTAACCACGGTTGTAATGATTGAAACCTGAAATTTCTGGTGGTCAAGTTCAGTGGCTTGTGGAAGTCTACAAAGTGTGCAAACTGTGCCCAAATGGTAGCTGCCATCTGAGGGCACTTTTGTAGCTCTCCCTGTCACGGAGGCGCCAGTGGGGTAAAGAGCCAAGACACCAGAGCAGTGTGATCTGACACATTAATTTATGCCATTGATGGCGAGGCTCTTCCACCCTTCCCGCGGTGGCCTGAAGTCCGCCCGGGGTCTGGAAACAACTGGAACTTAGGTCTCGTTAGCCTGATAGACGGCGGCGTCTTTCACGGAATCATGCCATCAGTCATGTCGCCAAATTGGACACGGTTGGGGTGGCGGGGGGTGGGGGGTGGGGGGCGGTGGACACGGCGTGCCAGTGAAAGGTGAGGAGGGGCGGTGGAAAGTCTGGTGTGACCAGGAAACTCCCAGGACTTGGTGTTGTCGGCTGCAATTCATTCCGCTTGAGAATGTGTGACTCCTGTTTCACTTGCCTGGCGCGGATGATCAAAAGAGACTGGTGTGACCCCCCCCCCCCCCCCCCCCCGAGTCCACGTTTTCCCTCCTGCCCCAGTGTTACCATAACTGATGGGCTGCTTGAGGGCAGTGGCAGGGTTAACAGGAACTGAGCGATGCATTTGGCGCGCGCTGCAGCCAACTTTCTGGGAGCCCGATGTTTGGTCGGCGTCTATCCTATTTAAACATTAAAGAGCGAGGGATGCGCTAGCGATTTATAACCGGGTTGTCAATGCAAATTGAAAAAAGGCATGCGTGTCTTTGATGGTTAACAGAAACGACGTTCACAGCAAAGAACATATCAGAGACACAGTCAGAAACGAATAGGGTGGCTAAAATTGTACAAAGGATATTGTGCAGAATTGGCTTGCACGCTAATGTACACGTCTGTGAAAAAGATGCGGTCCTATTGATCAGCGAATGGTATGCAACTTTGCAAGAGTTCGCTCCGTGAAAAGCTAGATGGAAGCCAATTAATCAATGTAATCGTGGCATCTGATTGCATGGTTGGTCACCTCTCTCTGCTATCTTATTCCCATCCCTGATGACTGGAGCGTGATTGATATTCACCCAGAGGGTTTTTTTTTTAATATGCGGCACCACCTGCTCGAAAAACAAATCATAAATTTGCGATCCGGGGATCAATTTGCAGGAGCGGTTATGAACTTATCATAACCGGGTTCGGCAGCCTGACAAGGTAATCGACAACTGGCCAAGTTGTTCATGATCTACCGTCACCGCGACCTGTAGTGAGCACCCAGGGAATGCTTGTGTGAGATGACAGCGGATGCCAAAGACAAATCTCCAAGTGCAAAAGAAAACCCCACGACAAGCACGTTCCCGTCTTTCAACCGCGTTTCAAGTAAATCATAATCCCCAAACCCTCCGTTCTTAAGTTACAGCACTGACTGACTGCATCTTACTGCTGGCCACAAAAAGAATGTGAAGTGGATGAAATGTATGCAAGTGGCGGTAGACGCACGTTCCTCCAGCTTGCATCCTTCCAGAATGTGATGAGGTGGGAGGGAGGCGCGGGGTGGGGGGGGGGGGGCGGGGGGGTGGGGTAAACCTCCCTCGATTTGGCTATATAACCAGCACGGAATGTGATGTCGCTCTGGTCGCCTTCCCCATTGTTAGTGACACAGGAAGTCCATGGAGGAATCACACGGACTGGGCACTGGAGCCAATTTGCTGTTTAATAATTGAGTGGAAAGGGGAGGATGGATGGATGGAAGTGGGGGGGGGGGGGGGGGGGAGCATTTTTGGAGCCAGGAATTTCTGTTTGCAACTGCTGTGCAGACTTCTCTTCTTCTCCCTCTGTGTCTCTGTTTATCCCTGTGTCTGTTTCCCCTGTCTCCTTGTCTGCCTCTCGCTCTGTCTTATGAGAGATGGGGTGGGGGGGGGGGGGGGGGTGCTTGACGGGAGGGTGATGAAGGTCAGCTAACCTATGTTCTCGCCTCTGTAACCATTAAGTCTGTGCACGGTTCAGCAATGATCTGAATGGTGAGCAGATATCTACATGGCAGCTTGAACAGCTGATTGTCTGAACGAAGTGTGTTGAGATATCACAGAGGTGCATGCAGTTTTAGGGGATTATTTTAATTTATGGAGCAGGACACATCATCATCGCGTGGATACGACAGCTTCCTGCCCAGAGTTGAGTCATTTTCCTTCATGCGACACTGAAGTACTTGACCATAAATGACACTCTCGAGCCCGCTACCAGTTAAGGGCGAACTATTACTTATTTCGACTTAAATAGAGGTTTCCATGAAATTGATAACGCGATGCAAATAAATCAATGTGCAGTCCACCTGATGTGAGTCAAATCCCTAATTTCTTTTCATCAGTTGGTCAGTGAACGAGTCCCGGATTCGGCCATGCCTATAAGGCATTCGGCCAGAAAGTGGAAGACTTTGAACTACACACGGCGAGAAAGGGGATACTGGGAGGTCCATAGAGCCAACTGCGAGTTGCGCTGAGAGTTCGCTGTCAGTTGTCGCCTCGAGTGGCGCAGAGAGCTGCTGGCTCCACGTGTACGCCATGTGTTGTGGAATCATTTCTGAGCATGATGTTACGGGGTGCGGGGGAGAGCGAGAATCGGCTGGGTGAATGCTGGTTACAATGGGAAACAATGTTTCTGATGATGTCGCTCAAAATAAACAGACCTATCGTTTCATGGTCCTGGGCCTCCCTTATGTATTCCCCAAGTTCTAGTGGACTGATTATTGGGCGTGGTGGGGGGGGGGGGGGGGGGGAGGTGAGAGGGTGGAAGGCTTTTAAATTTTGACAAGATGACATGAATTTACTATCTGCTTCACTCCGAGCCAAAATCCACAAACAAATTTGCTGGTCTTCCTCTCTGGTGGTCAGAGGTGTGCTTGGCTTGCCAGAGTCAGTACCCTGCGTGTTTCCAATCAGCGACATTGGCGTTCAGTAAAGCACTTCTGTACCCTCCACTTGTGTCCTTGCATTTCTAGCATGTAAATTACTCCCTCGTGTATTTCCCCCATCGGTGAAGGGATTATTTCCTTTTTATAATTTTCCCAGTTTAACTTGCATCCTGCTTGGACACTTTGCGGAAATTAACGTGGAAAATGTGGCCCCAGTTCTCAGTGTAACGGCATTATGCTTTTACCTTGAGTTCAGTGTGTGTTACCTGCACACAGTGCACATGGTGTGAATGTTTCCCTCGAATTTTCTGGAACGGTGCCCAGTATTCAAGATTAACATCTAACTTTATGTGACAAATGTCACAGCTTTGACAAAGAGTCGTCCACGTTAGCTCCCTCCTCTCTCCACAGATGCTGTCAGACCAGCTGAGATTATCTAGTGTTTTCTGGTTTTGCTTCAGATTCCAGCATCCGCTGTAATTTGCTTTCAATGTCGTATTTAATCTGGTTTCAAAGTGGGAAGCTTTAATTTTAAAAAACCGAAAGATAAAGGAAATGTAAATTATTGATGAAAATGTGAAACTAGCGTTTCCTTGCTGGCTTCCCTCCAACTTCCTAGAAGATTTCCAAACCATTTTGGTGGGAACTGGAGGACGTCTGATCTTTCACAGCAAGAACACGGACACAGACTTGCACAGATGCAATATTACAACAAAAAGAACCCGAAAATGTTTACTCCCCACTAACATAAAACTTCAAAGCTTAGCTACAACAATGTCCACTCACAATAACGTGTAGGATTTATTCATCTGTTGTGCACTTTACACATCTGAGTTATTTATGAACGGGTGGGAGGGGGGGGGGGGGGGGCAGTGTGTTTTCCCGAGCTTTGATTTTCCTAGAAGGCACTACAATCATTGTGCTAGTTAATAAGTTTTTGATTGAATGACTGTACTTTTAATTTGTTCTGTCTTTGGAGTTGCCTTATCGTGTTCCGAACTGCGACCACTCGCGTCCTCACTGAACCCTCCCACACACTATCCCGAACAAAAGTGACTATTCAGTGGAGCAATGTGGGGCGTGCGACCACTAACACGCCGAGAGTCTCTTATTTATGGAACCAGTGTCTGTCCTCTGTTAAAGTGATATGGCATTCTTTCTTTCTTTGTTTAAATTGCAGCTTCTTCAAAAGTTAACAAGCTTCTTAAATCTTGAAAGACGTTAGAGCCAACCAAATCCACGACTGTGCGAAATCACTCCGCCATTTATTTTAATATATAAGCACCCTGCCCCCTCCTCGAAATTACTTCGACGACCATGCATTCAATATTTGGGCCGATTGAACGCATGCCGTGTCCCAACGTTGTTTTTTGGACGTTGACCAAAGAATTGACCAAACAGACAACATTTGATCTGATACAAAACACATCATTAGTATTTTACCACAGCTCTCCGAACACTTATTTCTCTCTCACTGCCATTAGTATTTTACCGCTGCCTAAGAAACTGTACCAGGCTAATATGCCTTGTGATTTAGTATAAAGAGGTGCGCAAGATATACATATTCCTTCGGTAACCAACATTACACCTGCTTCAAGCAGCAACACCGTAACGTGAAGTCTATTTTCCTGATAGGAATAAGGTATTCCAAATCATTCCAAGCAATTAATCATTTTCTGATTGCTATGCAAATTCAGAAACTTTACAATTCATTGAATATGTCTCCATGCAATTGAGAGCGCTGTCAGCTATCCCAGGTTTAGCCTGACTGAAGACTTTCAATCAACTTCAATAAAGTCTTGGACTAACTGTATGAACCTATGTAATGAATACGGCAAGATTTTTCTACAGGTGGGTGACAGATAAATAGATAGCTGAACGAGTTATGTTCTGGTCGTAGGTATAATCTTCATAGCATAAAAACTACAGGTAAATATGCATTTGAAAGATTTGTAATTGTTCGGGGGGGGGGGGGATAGGGTCTGCAAAAGTGGGGGGGATAGGGTCTGCAAAATCCAGCAAGATAAACAGACTGAAACAGCTGGGCACTGACATCATTCGTGTTGTAAAGGAACAAAGAAGGAGATTAGTAATGCCTTTTTTTTTGGAGATTGCCACGAATGTGATCACATTCATGAGGTTTGACATTCCCCTCATTTTCTGTGTTACAGATCTTGATTGCGAGAGCGGTGTAATTAAATCCATTATATTGCCAGGGGAAGAGAACTCCATCCGGAGTTCACAGCAACAGCGGCCCCTGTTAAAGCTCTTTTAACTTTCTTTAAAAAAGATTTCAAAAGCTGGAAATGGTAGAAACCTAGAAATTAATGGCGAGCAGTTAAAGTGGTGCCGGAGTGTAAACAACAACAACTTATTGTTGCAGCTGAAATGTAAGTCTGATAGTTTTCATTCCAGAGCTGCATTTTTTGTGAGGCTATCTGGGGGGTTTCTTTGGATTACTAGCAGTTTAGAGAAGTCAGTGATATGTCATTACGTTTAATGTATGGTCATTCACATTTTTAACATGCCCCTCATTATTGCGCACATTTGATGTCTACGATGTAAAGATTTGAAAATGCTGCACTTTGACATGCCCCTAAAACGATGTGCTTATTGAGCAAACATTTAAAACAGAGCTCATCTTAGTCCTTGGACGTTATGGAAATTAAGATTGATCCAAACATTATTATTTATTTTACATTTACAGGGTTCCTAGGTTAAAAACATATTTTAGGCCCATGGCAAGATTGTTAATTACTATTACATCGATATGTAATGTGCTGAAAATATTGCTTACTCTTCTCTAACGTAAAGTGACTATGATTCATTCAAATGACAACCATTCAAGTTTTATTCTATTAAGGAGTCAGAAATTGAAAATAATAGTGGAATTTCCTGTTCCAAATGGCAGTGAGTTGCAAATGACAGCATATCCTGTCCCTTGTGGTGGAGGGATAAGTTCTAAAAGACTTTATTATGAAGTTGAGAGATGTTGTAGATATAAATCACTAAATGATATCGGCCTAATGTCTCTGTTTGCTTCAATAATCTTTTTCTTTCTCTCTCCCTCACACCACAGGCAGAGTTCTCGGAAGAGTTTTGATTTACAAACGTCACTCATTCTAAACAAACTTGCTGTATGTGGTTCTCTTTTCCCGATTGTTGGGTGGTACTTTTTAATTGCACGTTTTCTTCCGACTCGAATTCATTATCATCAAATGACGAGCGGCCTAAGTTTTACAAATTAATGAATAATTTGACTATTAATATATTGAAACCGAATCAATGGTCACGCACAAAGTACCACTTCTGCTTTACTGATCAATCCCTGAAGGCTGATTAATATCTTGTTTACTGGCCCACAATGAGCCCAGAGGCTACTGATTATTCTGCATAAACTACCCTGACTTTAACAAAAGCAAAATATGTCCTCGCAATGCACTAACTCTAGGATAACCACGATGCAGTGATCAGCCAACAGGTAAATGTATTTATTTTGTCAGGAAGGTAAGAAAGACACCCGAACTAACATTTCTAAATCATCTACCTATGAAGGTTTTAACGCAGCAACCCTCCAAATAGGATTATGTTGAGTCTTGTTAGTTGGAGTGTGGAATAAGTTATTTTAATATGAATGTAAAGCTTCAAGGAAGTATTTTGAAACGAGGTTCGCTAAAGCTGAAAATACTTGAAGCATTTCTCTAACGATAGGTGCAGATCCTGATGACATAGAATGCTTGTTACAACATGCTAGATTGTTACATGAAAATTGTCGGCGTGTTTTAAAAAAACATTAAGGTCATAATTCTGGAAGAGCATATTGAAGCAGGTGAGAGTCCGTGGTTAAATATTTGGAGAAAATGTTCCATGAAGTGTAGTCAGATAAATGATAGGACGCTTTATGGGATTAAGCTGCTGTGGCTAGGGGACAGACAAGCAATGAATGTATGGTGTAGGACAGTGTTGGGACGTCAGATCGTGTTTTCCTGAAATCTTTAAATTTCAGTGACAGTGGAGGCATTAGTTTCTCTAGCCTCTCATGTGCTCACTGATCCAGAACGGTTTGGTCTAGCTTAATGGAATCATTAGGCTACCTGTGTGTGAATACGGTGGCTGAGAGGCCTGGCCACACTTTGACCAATATGATGAATGTTTTCAACAGCACTATAGGATGGTAACGGCCCTTGCGAAATGACAATGTGTTCGCCGTGCACAACAGATGCAATGAGTTGGAAAAGAAGGGTTTGCGGTTGAACGGGATTCCTTTAGCGTCTGGTTATTATCTATCACTGAAATGTCCATTGGGTGGGACATTTGGGTAATTGTGTAATGGTTATTTGTTTCGGTTAACTTGGGCATACATCACTATTGATGTTGTCAGGGCGACCTCCCTCTATTTGGCAATAGTTTAGCTGCACCCCTTTAGCAATCAAGATCTAGAACAAGAAAACACAGCAATTATGATACGTATTTAAAAATAAATATTTGTCTTTCTTCGCCAGTGTGGTTCCTGGTGATAAAACGATATGTATGTTATTAGCTTGTTTGAATCGTCTCGTCCATTTAAAGGTACAAAGTATGGCTGATGAATCCCAGACAGACTGGCACCAGTGGTCATCTCTGTAGGCAATAGGTCTGTCAGTTGAAGCCATAGGACAGGTGTAAATCTCGCTGACATTTCACAATTCCACCCTGTGTCCTTACCTGGAGCTAAACACATTTATTACCTGGAGCAAATCAACTCTATTTCTACTAACACATGTAACACAGCCTGCTTCCTAATGATGAAGTGCAGATTCGTGACAATGAAGTTATTCCCAGCGTGTTCAAGGCAAAATTGCCGAATGCGGCGATTAGATAGTCTACAGCACCGACTGAGCAACAGGTTAGTCTACAGTTATGTATTATCCAGCAATTAAAAAAAACAATATTTCCACCTCGCCATTTAACACAAATATTTGGACGCGCTTTTTGTTGTTATATATAACTCTTGATTAGGTGACACACAGAAGTAGAACGCACTACGGGAAATCGGCATTTGTGCTTTCAAACATTGGCATTCCGCAAACTGAAGGAGTTAATTCTTTAAGTGCTAGGATCCCTCAAAGGCTTGTATGAAACAGGCCGGCTCGTTTCCTCAAAGTTTCATTTACAGTAGTCTTATCGATCTAAAATGAACTAAATTAATGAAAACTTTCGGTGCTTATGTATTACTTTTGATTTAGTTATAATACTCCTCGAGACTTTCATGTTATTGTTAGGTTTGAACTGGGCCACTGGCTCCGAAAGTATTAAATCCTCTAAAGAAAACCTCTTGTTTGAACTTTAGGTTCTGCTAACCTCCATCATAATATCTAGCATTTAAGATTATCCAATATATGGGTACGGTTTGTTACAGGCGCTAACTATCAAATAATACCAGCTTGGCTATTTCACTGTTCCCCCTTCGAGGTCTACGTTTATTTAAAAGGTACAGCGTTGCTCCTATTGTATTCACGTTATGCTATTCTCCGTCAGTTAACCATTGCTGTTCAGTCTTCACTGGACTTCATACTAAGTTTTCCACTTAAAATCACCGCGTTTGCGATTTTTTAAAGTTGCATTTTCCCAACTAACTTTTCAAACAAAGATGGGACAGTGCAAACGCCGACATCCTAAGTGGCACATCAACCGAGGAATCAGCAAGAATTAGTTGTCAGCTTAACTTAAACAGTGTGGCGCACGTTGGTGGAACCAGTATATTTTTGTCCGTCCCGACTGCCCCCCCCCCCCCCTTCCCCCCGCCCCCCCTCTCTTCCCCCCTCAACACACACAATCTCAGCGCTGGATGTACAACTGGAACTAGCCCTGTCACGTGTGTTGCTTAACTGAAACTTCTCTGAACATTTTCCCCAGCCACGCATTGTCTGCTGTAACAGTGAAAGAATGGCCAGCATTGCACTACTAAAGAGTCTAATTACGGCTTGGAGATAAACACTTCACATTTATAAGGACAGTAAGTCCCTAAATATGTAACAAGCCCACTACAGAAATATAACTGAAACCTTTCTTTGAAGCTTTACATCTGGGAAGGCCTTTCAAAAAGAATAAGAGGTTATATGCAATAAAGTTTTTTAAAAATACATATATAACGTGTACTTTGTGCTTCAAGTAAACGAGTCCAAGTACTGAGCGCCCATGTTGATTGTGAATTGTTCCCAAAGATGTGCTCAGACATGAGATAATGAGGGCTGTGATCGTCCAGATCCCTTTACCTTTTCCCAGGATTGAAGCTGTCGCCAGGACACAAAACGAGAGTGTAACAGTGCACCACGCTACTCACATTCAATTTGTCCTGTACAAAAGCTGATCTCTAAATCCGCACTAACAAAGCAGTACTCGGAGACAAATCATATAATGTTCAATTTTATTCATTTTCGACAAATTAACTGGAATCCCACCTTCTCTCATATGGTCTCCAATTAATTTGCAATGTATGTCAGAGGTCGTTAGACTTCCAGTGAAGCTTTGTTAAGAATTTGTCTTTCTCTATATATTGATCTTATTAAGGCATTTCTTCTTCGTGCAAAAGGTCGCGGGGATTTTTTTTTGTGTACCTCTCCAGTCTTTAACTTGAAGCGTTCATAATAGGATTCGTGTCTGAGCTCAAAGTTTAAAGCGGTGTCGTCGTTGTTTGGAGGGTAATTCAAAATACAGCGCTGTGGCCGGATAATAACCGGGAGAGGCAAAACCATTCTCGTCTCAGGACAACCTAATTAACGCGTGGACAATTTAGATGCGATGGTGCAAATATGAAATATAGCTCATGCTAGAAATGCCTTATGAGCACCAAATGCTTAAGAGGCTGATTAGCATAAATGTACAGTTGTACACACTTTGAAGCCAGCATTGCTTTGACTAACATGTAAGCACTCTAATTAAGAGACTGAGAGCGGATTCGCCTCCACTGTAAGTAGCAGGGGAGACAACGGCAGAGTTTATATCAAAAGATTATTTCAGGCTGCATAATGATGCAGAAAATGCGTTATAGAAACAAGAGAAGCGTTGCAAAAGGAGCAAAGGTAGCTTTTCTTTCCCTTTTTTTTGACTGATCAAGCTGAGATGTCTCATAATAAAATTGATTTTACTGACTGCATCGACTGCAGCTTCGGTACGGCATGACCTTTGAATTGATTGACTCTAACCTGGTGAAAATGCCATTGAAGAGGTCAGTCTGAGGTTTGTTCTCCAGAAAAAAGGGAACTATCCCCAAAAAACCCAAACATGCCAGGACTGAAGAATCGACCAATGCTCTAAAAACAGTGGAGGCAACCTGAATCCACCCCTCCCCAAATCTCAGTCTTCCCTTTGAAAGTTAAGTATCGACGGACAGGGTTCAAAACTATATTAAAAAAAACATACAGGGTTTCATTAAAATGTTATAATTTAAGGTATTGGGAACGCCAGCTTTCATCTTTAATATTGCAATTAAAACATTTGAAAAATGTATTAATCAGTTTGATTGACGTTCATGTATCATCGGTGCCACTAAATAGCTCCATGGAAATTATAGTCACACTGGCAAAGGACGAACCTGCAACAGAGAATTTGAACTTCGGATGAACTTTTTTTTGCATTAAATGGACTCTTACATAAAGCTGAAACCCGCAGAAGGGTACCGCAAGCTCGATCCAATGAGTACTGGCAAGACAGTGACTAGATGAGCAGGCTGGTTTATATTCTCTGCTGCGATTGACGTGTTGATTAAAAAAAAGACTGGCGTGACTCTAATATTCCATAGTTGAATATTGTACAACTTTTCGTTCATTAAAAAAAGACCCCCCCCCCCCCCCCCTCCTTCCCCTCCCCAGAGAAATAGCAGCAACAGAAAGAGGTAAACGTCCCCTGTTAAATGGGTTGGGAAAGCAGGAAACCCAAAGATAGCGCCATCAAGCGATAGATGGCAGCTATTTCTCGGGGGAGCAATTTGACCTACGGTGGCTAAAGAGGTACCACAGGGCGTTTTGGCTCTGTTACAATAAGAGATATGCATATCTGCTACTGGAGAGTTAAAGCACAAGGTTTTTTTTACTACTCAGCGTATCCCAACCAGTTTAGTATTGCTCGCCCATTATTTTCTATTTGACGAACGATTGGCGTTAGTTATAATATTTATACCTGGATGAGTATTTAGATACGTCATTATAAAACTTACGTTGACATTTCAATTCCTTTCAGCATTAAGTACCAAATACTTAAGCATTGCTCTAATGTGACGTTTTCCTTTTTTGTTCTCTTTACAACTAACACAACTGCATTTGCCTGAAGTAAATACCTGTACGTGTTACACTCATAGGGAATGCTGTTATACATGTCACACATTCAAGCGCCCGATATTTACACCTGCGGAGTGATGATGGACCTAAGTACATTGCAATTAACTGAATTGTAAATCTTTTCCGTATGTTTTAAAAAAAAACAGGGGAATCATCTGTCTTTAATAAATTCTATCAACAGGTCTTGCAGCACACGATGTGGCAGGCACCAATTCTGCTTGTTTTACACAATTTGCGCAAAGCAATGAGTGCAAGAACGGTCCCGGGGACCGGTGGCTAAAACGGAAACAAAGTAAGAATTTTCGTCAATTCTTTTACATTGGAAATGGAGGTTTTGATGAATATAATCATTACACAACGCTGTTCTTTACGACACTATCCGCCTTTGATAGCAGTCGAATCACTTGTAACTGCGTCCTAAACAGTTTTGACATTACCATGAAAATAAAACGTTACCAATACACATGCTTCCATAGGTCACCGTTAGAGTTGGTAACTCAAAGAGAAAAAAAAAGCATCTGTATGTTCGGCACGCGAGCTAATTTGTTCTGGGTATCAGTAGTTAATGGTCACTAAAGGTACATAAACGTTAACTTTCCCTGTTTATGTGAAGCGCCCGAATGCTTACTCGCTGCGTAAAGGTTCACATTTATTTTCTCCAGGTTAATTTATATTATTCTTCTTCGTTTACTTTCATGTTTTCAACAGCACCTGAAATGCCACCTTATTTATGATCCACCTTCCATATTATTCTGGGCTACATTGAGGGGTAGACTGCAAACCATGTTAAGAGTATATTTCACTTCAATATGTGGTAACTGACAAATAGCATATCAGTCAACAACCGACAATATTATGATGCGCTGTACCCGTGCTCAGTGCGAGGTCTGCAACATGTTTTGAACGTCAGTGCGTATTACATGAACAAAGACGGGAGCGTCGAAATTTAAACGATCAGATATGAATTTTACCACTTGGCCTCTGGTTGTTTAGTGATTTCTGAAATGTGCTTTAATCCTTACTATCAATTTCTCTTCGCATTAGTGAAGGTTATGCATTGAAGCTTTCTGCTCCTTGATAAAAGGGTCCGAAACAAAACAGTGTCCATCAGATGCACATATTAAAAAATACATCAGTTGTCTAAACGGTTAACCTCGGTGCACACCACAGCATCGCTTCGGGCCATTTTTTTGTTATTGCAACCCCTCCCCCCCCAAAAAAAATCACAGACATGCAATTTTAATAACGAACTGCTGGCTGCAAGATTTTTAAAAATAGTCTTACTTCACTAGGCCAATGAGCAGTTAACAAGTATTTTGTTCCAAAGTAAACGTATGTAGTAAACCCAAAATATTATGAACATCAAAAGCTGCACAGCAAAAAAAGCCTACATTTCATATTTTAGGGTATTCTGAAAAGTTATGCCATGTTTCATACTTAGAAATATGGATTGATCTATGCATATAGTATAAATAGTTCAACAAAGTATCTATTACTTAATGCCACTATAATCTGCAGGTAATAACATTAAAGCTTAAATACTGGGTCTCTTTGTGTGTATGGGGGGACGGAATTAACAACACACTCACATTGAAACATCATTAAAATTGCTTTTGTATTCAAATCACAGAGGCAATACATTAAACATTTGAACATGTAAATGTTGGACAACATTCACCCACACAAATGAAAAAAAATGCTGTAGCGGGTAAGATTAAAATATTTGGTTCAATTGTATCTTCAAATGCTCACAGATTATAGTATGTAGTCTGTGTATCATTTTCTATTATTTTATAATAAACTATTCTGGAGCACTTTAATACCATTTAACACATGCTGTGTTCCCAATGGGTGAATGGGTATATACTTTCACAAACACAAACATTATTGTTATTTGATGCAATGTACCATATTGGGCAGGAAGCTGGTAGGTTGCTGTCAAGAAATAGTCCTGAGGTTTATATAGTTTGTTGGCTTTACTGTTGTCCATCAATTAATAATGGGGCAATGCCAATCTCTACCATCCCAATGGGCATTTCAGTAATCCATTGCTGCAGCAGCATTTTAATCTGTAATGTGCTTGAACATTGTGAAATGTGCTTGAAAGTGTGAAAATAACCTACCCACATGTCAACAATAAAAACAGGAATAAGACAAATGAAGGGACAGTACTTTATAAAACAGATAGACAGAAATACCCTTTAATTTTGCTGTATCATCCAATCAAATAAAGTTGCAAAGCTGCCTTACAATCTCTCTATTTCCTATTAAACACTACTTTATTACAGTTTATATGCAGGAAATGTTTGCTGGGAGAAACACAAATGATAACATTTTTTTTTTAACCATAGACATGCATATTTTGTCTCACTATTGAACAATGCCAATGGTAAAGAACATGTAGTTTGAAATCACTAGGACATTATCAGCGAGTTTTAAGGTATTCACTCTGCAAACTTCTGGAGAGCACCTACATATCACTGTCCAACTCGAGGTTGATGAAGGTTTTCATGATGTTGTGATATTTTCTGAGTATGTTAAACCAAAGGCGAGCTTAATTGATGGAAAACTGAGTATCACAGGTGGGGAGAGACTGGTTGGTCCCATTTATAAAATGTGCATTCTACTCAAATAATTATTCTACAAATTTGAGTTACGTGAAAGATCAACGATGGGTGCCCGCAACAAACCTTTCTTAAACTGTTCTTTCCTGTGCCTTTAAGGGTAAATCGATTAAGTATCTCAGGATGAGGGGGTTGTTAATAAATCCCCTCCAATGGAAGATGGGACAAAATTGGATATGTTGCCTTTTTGTTTACCAGCAAAGCCATCAGCGTTAAATATCGTAATCGTCCGGTACCCCAGAAGTATCTGACCTTAAAACTGATTAGGACAGCACAATACTCAGATTATGCAAAGCTGGTGTGTGCGTACTTTTTTGAGGGTGGTGTGATTGGGGGTGGTGGGGGGGCTGTTGGTTTTGCAGAGTCAATCGGTTATTTACATTTACAGACATGTCACAGTCGCATTAATATTTCACTGTTGGCGAAGTATAATCGCTGAAGCTTTGAAGAGAAGCTGCTGGGGAAAAACTGCTGCAGATTGTTAGCCACGGGCAGTCAGAAAAAAACCTCAAGTAACATGGCAGGACCAGGATTGGGAGCAAACTATACACCGTGGAATGGAATGGAAAAGCATTCAAATCAGGGAACTAAAGTGTTTCACAAAGCGTTATGCTCCCTCATTACTTCTGTAATATTAAATCAGCTAGTATAAGATAGCACGCGCACACATGTCGAAAATCAGGAGCAAACATCCGTCCCCTTGCTCTACTCACTACGCCCTGTTAAAAATATATCAACAGCCTCGTCGAAGAGGACATTCATTGATTGCTTAAAACTTACATCACGTCTGCTTAAAATTTGCTCAGCAAAATAAAATCGCCAATAATTGCTGTCAGTTCGAGAAGGCCAAATGAATGCAAGGCCACGTGTATTTTGGCTTCGCGTCAATGCAAATAGGCACTAAATCCCCAGCAAAATGTACATCGCGCGAAGATTTGCTTCATTCTCTCCATCATAGCAGACTGCACATTCTCGAAACCATCATAATAATGAGTTACGATATTCCTGTTACTTACCTGGAAAGAGCAATTTGAGAACTTCAGCCTGAACTGGCTGGTACAGCTATAGAACACAATTTGACAGCAAAATGTGATTTAAAAAAAAAGACACCTTACAGTTTCATGTGGTTGGGCTTGTCACATTCGATCTGCAAGAAGCGCATCGCCAATAATGTTGCCGGCAGTTCTTAGTGTATCAGCTTTGTACAGCATTTCTGGAGCGAGAAAAAAAACACACACAAAGAGGGCATTGATACAGTAGTTAGCTACCTAGAATAAGTTGCCCAGGGAAAGTCCAATTAGTTTAATTTCCACAAGAAAAATATTTTCGACTGACATCTCATCGCAAAGTCCAAATCATTATTTGGTTAAGAAATGTAATTAGGACTGTTGGTCTTGGATAACTGGAAGTTGGTCATTATCCGAAGGCTACTTAGCTATTTTGCCAGGAACATGCTCCTAAATGAAAATTGACAAACGGATGGTCCCATGTAACGTGCGGCGGTTTGGGAACACCATAAAGCTGCTGGCGCCAATGTCGGTCTACAGCATAAAAATTGTGCAGTCTGCAGTCCGCACAAAAAATCGTCCTATGTCACCGAAATAGTTGATCAATAATTGAAGTGCCTGTCAAAAGAACAGCGCAGAGACCACGAACTGTGTTTGCCTGCTTTGTTTTATTATGAACCAGAGCAGGATACTACTTATTGAAGTTAGAAATGAAGTTCATGAACTTTATCACAGAGTGCTATATTTATCGGGTTAGCTACAAAGCGGAAGCCATTGTGGTCTATATTAGCTATAGGGAAAGATCAGTAAAAAAAAACTGGAATGTTTTGAAGGGAAGATGTGGTCAGAAGGCCGAAGAAGGGAACTATTTTGATTAAGGGAGGAAATTGCAGTGCATGGCGTAAGATAGTGAAAAGGGCAGCAAGTGTGAGAAATTAAAGACAAGGAGGCGAATGGACTCGAGGCAGAAAGTGAGGTGGGATTGGGAGTGGGGGAAACAATAAAGATATTTAAATATGAAGGCCAAATCCGAGTTGCAAGCTGCTGTTTATTATCCGTTTCCTGCAACTTTCTCATTTAGCAAGTGACGATTTGGCAGTGCCTTTATCTGCCAAAAAGAGCTATGTGCTTTTCAATGTATAGTCCCTTTGAATGATAAACTGGGAGGGAATATCCCCAATACATTACTATGACAGTTGCCACAATGTAATATAAACATGTGCTTTGCTTATTTGGTTTAGCTGCTTTACACCACGATTTCAGATACTTGAAGACTACAGGACGCACAGATACACATTGATTAGACCTATCCATCCGTTAGATAGATCCATCAGTCTAACTTTGCAATACATACTATAATACCCCGAGTTATTTCACGTGTGTGAATCAATTGATATTTTAATATTTGAATTGCCCACATATCAGAGCATTCTATTACCTATGTATTGATAAAAGATTAAACGTGGAGGTTACTGCATTATGACTGGTCGTCGTCGGAATAAAAACGGTGTGACAGTACAAACCCAGCCCAGTATTTAATCACACGTTCGGTTAAATTGGAAATGGGCTCGCGCGAATGTGGCCGAAGATTTTAGGAAGGAAGCATATAATCGGCACTAGCTGGACCTCACACATGCTAAGAGAATATTTACACGAAACTTGCCAATGTAAACGTGCCCGCCTCTTTCAGATAAACAGTAATCAACAAACCTCTGTGTCATTTCGGGCTATAGCTCTGTCTGCTTATAGCTAATGAAGTGAGGTGTCTGGTTGCAGAGGCACTACAGAGCGACTCGGTGCTGGCGTAAATGCTTTCAAAGCTATTTTAATTTGCACATCAGTGCACTTACTAGGTTTTAAAGCTCTGACGGCTAACAAGTAGCTTGCGGTATTGGCGAATGTTTAACTAAGATGGCTAGCCATCAATTCCCTTTTGTTTGCTTGCAAATTAATCATCCTATACGTAGTTGGCGCCAGTGTAGATTTATCACACACAGGAGGGTGAATGAGTCGGGCGAGGAAAGACAAAGAGAGTTCGCACCTTCCTGCTTTTGATCCTAGATTAGTGCACCCTCCCTTCATAATACGAGTCTCTAGGGTGCTTAGCCTGGGAGGTCAGTCATAATTGGCGGAAGTTAGTGAAACCTTTCGAAACGTTGCATGAGAACGCATAATTCGTAAATATATATTGCTCAACCGCAATACTATAGAATGATTATTATTTTATAAAGATTAAATCAGGGCGCGATCCAGTCATTTGCTTCAGTTTAAGCAAAAAAGGACAGTTCGAAGGAACGTTTAAAACAATAGTTATTGTTTTTTTTTTAAAGACACAAATGAGTTGGATCTCCCTTTGTCTAGATGCCAAACAAAAATGTACACAAATAGGTTCAGGGGAACTCGCCTTCAAGTGAATCTGACGACTTCTAAATCTCCACAGGTCAGGAAAACGCCGTGCTTTTGGCATCTGTGCCTTAAGGAGAGGAAGGCGGTGGGAAGGAGGGGGAAGAGAGTCAAGGGCACACAACACAGCGGAGAAGGGGAGAGAGAGAGAGAATGAAATGAAACGTCTACAGACCGCAAGCTCCAACGGCGGAGATTGGTGGTGGCCAGAGCGACTTTCTCTGGTCAGGATATATACTCACAGATCAGAGAGGCGATATTTTGCCTTTTGAGAGAAAAAAGGGCGAAAAATGATACGAGACGCTAACTACAACTCGACGTCAGCAGCCTGGCGCCAAGCGCCCTTAAACATGTGCGTCAAAAATGCAATGTTACAAGAGCTAATCACTTTAGATGTTCCGCTCGTATCTCCGTGCATTTAGCCGATGTGATTGCTTTTCAGTTGCAAGATTTTTTTTCCCAGGGCTTTCAGAGAGAGAGAGAGAGAAGGGAGAAAGCAGTATCCTTCTGCATTAAGCTGCAGCAGCCCACAAGGCGCCATGTCCTGATAATTAAATCACCTCGTTAAATTAGACATTTTTGTGTGTTGTTGAAAGCATAGACAAGGAACAAATAAAATTAAGACGCTGGACATCTAGCGGCTTTGTCCACCCCCCCCCCCCTCCCCCCGCGAATTGAAATGTAGAGATCAGTATCTGCGGCAGGCAAGGGGGGGGGGGGAGGAGAGACAAGACAAGACAAGGAAAGAAACACAAGACGCCCCCAAATCAGCAGGAATGAAAGCGGCTGCTAATCGCCGGCTCTGGCATTTGAAGGCGGCGGCGGATTAGTGTGAAGGGAGGAGTGATGTTTCAGAGATTGCACATAACGGCGAGAAGGGGGCTGTCTGCCTGAGAGGTCCGGCTTGTCTCCGGCACAGACACATGATTCTCTCTGCCTGATTTCCTGGATGGTGGGCGAAGCCACCTGGGCCTTTCCATTGGCTGGTGACCCCCTCCCCCCAACACACACACACAAGGCGCCCCCCCCCCCCTTCCTCCTCCCTCTAATGATGTTGACATATTCACACGGCTGAAGTAGTGATGCTGGCTGTACGTTACAGTTTCCGACACCTTCTTTTTATAACTCATCTATCCCCGGCTTTAGTTGTCAAAACCACGCCTATGGAGCAACACAATTGGTCCGAAAGCGTCAAATAGCCAATCAACAGTGCTGAGCTATTCGCAACACGCACACATACACACACACACACACATACGGAAAGCTCCGAGTTGACTGTTTGGGGAGATGTGTCTAGGCTCTGCCACGGCCAACCAGTCTTACTTTCGGTTCATGTGAAGATTCCCCCTCCCCCCCAAAAAAATACATATTATAATATTAATAATGATGCGCTTGTAAGCGACAGTGCGACCGAGATCCAGGGAGTGGATGAATTTACCGATGAGAGAGCCAGTTATTCCGGGGACAAGTATGGCTTATCATCCGTTCTTACCTCACCGGGCACCGGACTTTGCGATGAGTGCTGTGCTGGGACATCAGCCGCCGTTCTTCCCCGCTCTCGCCCTGCCTCCGAGCAGCGCGGCCGCTCTCACACTCACGGGCGGACTCAGCAAGCCTGTCCTGGATCAGCTCGTGGGGGCAGGTGAGGCTGGGATCGCTCTGGCGGCAATGGGCCACCAGCCCTCTCATCTGAGGCCTCTTAAGACTCTGGAGCCCGAGGAAGAAGTGGAAGACGATCCGAAAGTTATACTCGAAGCGAAAGATTTGTGGGATCAGTTTCACAATTGTGGCACTGAAATGGTTATCACCAAATCTGGAAGGTACGGCGCACGTTTCCATCCAAGACAGCAATGCCGACTCACTGATTAAGAGATCTTTCCAGTTATTTTAAATATCCAGCCGTGAATAGTTATGATGCGGGATAATATATGCATTGTATATATATATTGGAGCGTTGTGGGATTTAAACAGGCGAAATAGATTTAATTGAGAAAAGCTGTCAGTTGCATGAGCCTCTAATCTGTCAAGGACTTTTGCAGCACTTCCTGTAGAATGATCCATTTTAGCGAGACATTTCGCCTCGGTAAATACAGTCACTTATTTATTGAAATAGCTCAGGCATAGCCCCCCCCCCCCAAAAAAAAAAAAAACCAACAACATTTAGTCTTCATCTTTGTTGGTGAGACGAGACAATTGAGATCGCTGGGCTAAGAAAGGACGACCAGGCTCGATCAAATATTTAATTTTAATAAATGCTAATGGAATTAATTTAAATAGGTTCTTCCTTATGAAAGGGGAGGTCACATGTGATCTGCAGAGGGGCCGGTTGATGAAACTTGACTTACTGAAGTTCCATTTAACCACTCATTTGATCGGAGCAATGGCAAGATGGGACAGGCACCCCGCGCTTGTAAATAACGTGCATCGTTCGCAGGATGGGGGCTCCACACAAGCACTTGGTTTCCTGGGTTGCCTGGAGGTGCTGGGTGCTGCAATTTATCTCAGTGGGTTTGGGTGGTGTGGAGGAGGGAGGGGGTAGTTAGCGTATGGCAGATTATTTTCACGACACCTGTGATGGGAGCATTTTAACTCAAGCAGTTTTTTATGGCATTAATTGGTGATTATAAAACCATAAACGTTGAGTTAGCCGCGGCCTTATGCAGGTAACCGAACGCACATTTACCTAGGACAGGGTTGTTAAGCCATGCTTGTATCAATCTTACCAGAAATATTGAAATTTAAGCTGAAATAGCTCCAGATATAACTAGGCCCTGCACCTTTTCTAAACAGCTGAAATTTAGTATCTAGAAACCTTAAATTAAAACCAATGACAAGACATCTAAAGCATGTTTTTGCCGTTTAACAATACTTCTAAAACCTCGCACCATGAAATGTGTTGTATCAAATGTTTCACACGGTAATGCCTGCGAACCAATGCCCCTAAATAGTGGAGAAACTAACTCTAAATTGGCTTTCACGTGGATTACATTACTGACAGTATGATGTACAAAGCAAAAATAGTCACCTTAATGTTTTCTTGCAGGAGAATGTTCCCGCCATTTAAAGTTAGATGCACGGGTCTGGATAAGAAGGCCAAATATATTTTGCTAATGGATATAGTTGCGGCGGATGACTGTAGGTACAAATTCCACAACTCGCGCTGGATGGTAGCCGGAAAAGCTGACCCTGAAATGCCAAAGCGAATGTACATTCACCCTGATAGCCCCGCTACTGGTGAGCAATGGATGTCTAAAGTTGTCACTTTCCACAAGCTGAAGCTGACAAACAACATTTCCGATAAACATGGATTTGTAAGTTTGATATATTTACTTCTGAATTAATCTTCATTTGGGCGAATGATTTAAAAACAAGTAGTAACCAATGGGTGATATGCTTTTACTTCAGCCGTGTTTGGTCAATATACTCAAATATTTTTCGCATTCAGAGTTTTTTTTTTAAAGCACGGACTGGTGTTGACGTGAGGATTTCACATGGTTTTTTTTGCATTGTTTTCTGGGTGTGATGATTGTGTGCTCTCATAACCTGAGGTACTGTGTAGATCGGCCATTTTAAGTAACTGGGTTTGCAAGTATTTTATCGTTGGGATCATGTTTTACAATTTTCTCTTGACACAAAGTGATCAAGCTTAGTCACATGTCAACCTCCTCAATGTTCAGTTTGTAAATCTCGGTGGTAATGGACACTGGCTTGTAGTGGCAAATTTTTGAAAACTAGCTCATTTTGGCAAATCTGCAATGTATTAAGCATTTTGCTCGCTGGAGAGAAAACCGTCCAGCCACTGTAATAACAATGACGATAGCAGTAGCTCCGTTAGTCAACACATTTTAATATGATCTTCAAAAAGCAGGACACATTTCAATTGTTCATGGTTATAAAGCAGCCATTTACTGTTTAACACATTCCATTCTGAATTACAGCCGTACATGTCAACATTGTCGGCGACTTGTCTTACCTGTTTACATAGAGACACATATGTGGGGAGGCAGAGGTACACACATACAAGCAGATATATGTAGATAGGCATAATATATTTATAAACCAGTTAGGTATAATTTTGGATGTGCTTAGACAGCGGAGGGAGGCCATAGTGCAAATGTTACCAAGCCGTCAGCTGTTCATGTAAAAGGGCGGATTTACACTCCTGTTGAACTCTGTCCCTTCCTGTAAAGTCTTTTCTGCTGGCTATTAGTTTGTATTATTGCCGATCAACCATTAATAAGCAGCGTGAAATTAAACAGCAAAGCGATATAATACCACGTTTCCCAGCAGCCTGGTTGAATCTAGAAGCAGCCATGTGTACAACTGCACTCGCCTTGGTCGAGTTGTAATTGCTTGATTTATTCTCTTTAGACTATTCTGAACTCCATGCACAAGTATCAACCTAGATTTCACATTGTTCGTGCGAACGACATTTTGAAACTTCCTTACAGTACTTTCCGGACGTATGTGTTCCCCGAAACAGAATTCATTGCGGTGACTGCGTACCAAAACGATAAGGTGAGTTTAGAAAAAAGTAAGTTCGTAATTTGCAGAAACGTAATATTTCTTGTAATAGAGATGTCGATTTCCCTTGTGATACGATGTTTCCGTTGTACCAAAAAGATCGAAACATGAAGGCTTGGTCAAGTTTCTTTCTCTTGTCTGCATCGCTTAGTTAATTGTGATCAATACATTTTTTTAATGGCAGTCTCATTTAATCTGCAAGGATGTTTGTTGAATATGTTGTATTTAGATTTTATGATTTGGCTTGTAATGCCGGTTATTGTCGTGGGCTACCTGGTGCGGCAGTAGATATAAGGCTCTCCTGGATGCATATGTTTGTGCGGGCACAATGTTGTTGTGCGGAGTAATAGGATTTAACAGATTTCTAACTATTATTAAATTATAGTTATTTAAAAAATGAGACATTTGGTACTCTTTAGTGGCAAAGCGTGCAAGTAGACTATTTTTAAATAGATTCTAAGCCAAGGTGTTACGTGGGAGCATTATGCTCATTTACAGATATCAAACCTCTGAGGATGGACAATTGAGTTAATTATTGTTAATGATTTTGCCCCAGTAATTTTTAAGGACTTGGAACTCTTTCTTTGGCACTTAGCTCCTCATCACACTACTAGCTAGTCAGGGAATCTTATGAAGGGAGTCACATTGCCTACAGTGACTTAATAATTGTTGATAATTCTTGCGCGCTGTTGATTATGGGGAGTTTCATACAGAGAATGAAACTGATAATGAAAAGGCTGTTAACATGCTAAATGAAACGACGTTAACAGACTGGGTGTCCGATCTGTTTTTCGCCCCTGTTGTATTATTATCTTCAGTTCATTATTTAAAGGGACAATGCTTTCAATCTAGTTAAATTCTGGACCCCATTGAAAGGAGGATAAGAATGGGCAATAAAGTTACTGTTGACTTGTTGTCAACAGCGGGTAAATGGCGGTGCTGACGCCAGGCCAGCCTGCACTCTATCTCTCTCTGATAAAGTGGCCTGCCTGTCTTGTACGAGCGGGTTACAATGATGCAAAAATGGCTTTATTTGGGGGCAGATTCGTCGTTTGCACCTTGTATTTTCACATTTAATAAAATAAATACACCGCGTTCAGTGGCAGCAGCATTGAATACGTGGTTTCTGCACCGATATATTCTCGCAGTATGGTTGTGTTCAGTGGCTGGTCCACATTTTAATGCGATGCACGCACAATTAAGGAGAAGGAAATGTTGCAACTCCAGACCAGATTGTGGTGAAATGAATATTGCGGTGGCTGCGTTAACCCAATTCGACATTTATTTACTCTAAACAATCCGAAATGATAACGTAACCGTGATTTAATGCTGCCGCCTGGTCTCTGAATTCCACTGGTAACTTGTAGCAGCACGGTTTCGTGGAGCCTGCGCACTTCCAGCGCAGATTGCAGATGATGTTGTGTTGTATGGCAAATAAGTATTAAAATGCCATTTTCTTTAATATTTAGATAACTCAGTTAAAAATCGACAACAATCCATTTGCCAAAGGTTTTCGTGACACGGGCAATGGGAGAAGGGAGAAAAGGTGAGTTATATTTGTCAATGTGTGGACTTGTCAGGCCCTGCTTCCAGTCATGATCTTAACCACAGCCTGATTGAGAGCTGTCATCGTCTCGGTGGCACAGGGAGGGAAAATGAGAAATGCTTGTTGTTTTGCTTGTTGCATTTTGCGACAGAGAAGTATCTTTTCGCTTTTCGGTGATTGCTCTTGGTGTTTTTATTTAAGACAGTAAACGCGCGAAACTAACTTATAAGTCACGACCACAGAATATTGCTAAACAAGCCACGATTCGAAATTATCAGAATGCAGGCTGAAATAGAACTGAAAGTGACAAGGGCAGTTATTGGAGAGCTAACCACTGAAGTCCCTGTCCCCTTGTTTTTTGGTTCAACAGAAAACAGTTGGCGATTCAGTCCCTCCGAGTCTATGAAGAACAGCAGAAGGGCTCCAAAGAGAATGGGACATCGGACGATTCGTCCAGCGAGCAAGCGGCTTTCAAATGCTTCGGTCAGTCCACCTCCCCCGCTGCTTCCACGCCAGGAACGGCGAACTTAAAAGGTTATTATTTCTGTTACCTACTCAAGGGGCTTGTTTGCTTTTTTAAAAATAAGGCGCAACTAAGTTTGTGTTCCACTCGCACATTAATTGAGTGTGTGTTTGTATTGAAGATTCTTATCACCTCCCAACCAAATAACCCGCCATTGCTTTGACTCACTGTTCTCTTGCAATGGAATTATGCTCCGAGAGACCCCGGCCACTTGTGTGCGCATGCTGCGGGTTTGTAGGATTTGATAGCTCTTAAATTCAATTAGAAATCTCCTTATTCCGTGAAATTATATGCAGCAAAAGAGCATTTTCTGTTTTAAGTGGTGTAATGAGAAGCATAGACAAGACCGAATTTGGATTCCTCGCGCCTATATTGTCACTGTCTCTATTTCATCAGCGTGGCTTCATTGTCCTGGGACCTGTCACCTTCTGGGACAGACCCATCCCACCAACTGCGCGGTTACCAAAAGTGGCACCGTGTCTGCGTTGCTAACTTTTCTTTTCTAACCGGATTGTCCTCGTTTCCAGGTGCCCTGCAAAGCGATGAAGACGAAAGCGACGTGGACAGTAAGGACGAGCCCATCCGGGAAAGGCCTGACTCGGGAAAACTGTTGGCTGCTGGCGAGGACAGGAAGGGGGATCGCGGTTCCAGCAAATCGCACCCACGGCCCGCGGACTCTGTGAGCAGGATGAGAGAGCACGAAAGCTCCAGGACTGACAAGGGCTTGAAGGATTCGCAGCCGAGCCCGACGGCCATCTCCTCGGGCGCCAGGGCCGTGAACGGCGTGGGCCGCGAGATCAAAAGCCCAGTTCGGGACCATCATCAGAAAGCGGATGAGTCCAGCGGTTTGAGCAAGGAGCCCTATTCACCCCTGACCGTCCAGACGGATAGTATCTCGCACCTGAATCACGGACACTTACAGAACCTCGCCTTTTCTCATAATTTATCTGGCCAGCACTTCTTTGCGCCACTGGCAGCGGGACATCCTCTTCTCTTGCACCCCAGCCAGTTTGCGATGGGTGGGGCCTTCCCAAATATGGCAGCAGGTATGGGTCACCTGTTGGCCTCGATGTCGGGCGCCACGGGCGGGATCAGCGCCCTGGACGCACTAGTTTCCTCCCAGCAGGGGCTCCCTGGTGGATCCGCAGCAACGCTCCCGTTTCACCTCCAACAACACGTGCTGGCATCTCAGGTAAAGCTTCATCCTCCTCGTCTTTATTCCACTGTGTATGTTGTCGCTTGACAGCCTTGTGAGTAATCTGGATAGAGTATTTAAACATTGCTCCCCCCCCCCCCCCCACCCCTAAATTAAGGTTGGAAAGCAGGCTTTCTCGGAGAGCAACATTCAGAAAGCAGCCTTGTATTGATCGTTTGAAATAAAGAATAGTGGAACTCCCACTTTCCCTTTCCAACCACACCGAGAACGGTTGGAAACGCCAGCTGATTGATACGAGATATATCACCTCTTAAAAAAAATCTTTCACTTTTACTGCAAAATATAGAATATCAATCAAGATAAACTATCCGATTAGCTGGCATGAGTCACATTCTCTCAATCCTATTTCACTTCTTGTTTCTGCCCGTCTCTCTGAGCGACCTGTTGGGGAGAATAGTGAGAGATATTTGCAACTAATTGCAGTGCCTTCTTCTGTTGTCAGGGCCCAACTCGATTTGAAATAGCCCACAATGCGTGCTTTAGACGGGAGTTTAAAGTGTTCTTTCTGCAGTGTCTGGCCTCACGCTTTTCATTCGGTTTGCGTGTGGGGAAATTTACTCAAGCTGTTGCACTGTTTCTGGGTTAATGGTTTCACTGAACGCGGGAATCCAGTCTAATCCATCCATTTGTATCGGTATTTAGCAATTAGTTGTTGCAAACGTAACCTGACTTTTCTTTGTTACATTGACAGGGTCTCGCGATGTCACCTTTTGGTAGCCTTTTCCCCTATCCTTACACCTACATGGCCGCTGCGGCCGCCGCCTCCATGCCCGCCGCAGTCCCGCCGTCTGTCGCGTCCTCCCTCCACCGCCATCCGTTCCTCAGCGCCGTGAGGCCTCGCTTGAGGTATAGCCCTTACACGTTCCCTGTGCCCGGAATGGACAGTAGCAGCCTGCTGGCCAGCGCCCTGCCCACCATGGCCACCCCAGGCGAGGCGAAGGTCAACAACAGCAGCATGACAGCCAGCCCCGTGTCAGCCGGCCTGGACTCGGGCTCTGAGGTCAACAGCAGGTCCTCCACCCTCTCCTCGGGATCGCTCTCACTGTCGCCGAAGCAGTGCTCAGAGAAAGAAACGCCCAACCAGCTCCAGAACATCCAGCGCCTGGTCAGCGGACTGGACACGAAACAGGACCGGTCAACCCGGAGCGACTCCCCTTGATCGGAAGGTGATATCCGAAAGCCAGAGAGAGAGAGAGAGAGGACAAAAGGGCTTTGCATGTCACACACGTACAGTCTTGTTTCTTTTTTTAAAATGCTAGTGTGTAGAGCCTTGGTATTATCGAGTTCCCCAACTTAGCAAACAAAGAAATAACCGAAAAGTGAAAGATGAGAGTTTCCGAGCACCATCGGTAGTTTGGTTTCTAGATGTCAACCTGCTTTTCATATATATGCAATAACAGAAAGAAACGGAGACCTATTATAAAGTATTTATGTAATTATTTGATAACATGTGTAAATATACTGAAATTAGAATACTGGAAATTATACTTTAATTTATTGTTGGTGTACATACATCTGTATATAAGGCTCCAAGCCCTTTATTCGTTCGTCATACTCATTTCAACACAGCTCCTTATTAACCAGAGTGCCGGCATGGTTACCACTATTTTACCTAACAATGTCTTACCATGCTACATTCAAACAAAATCTTTATAGATCCGAGTACAAGACGTGCCATTTCTTTTTTTTTTTAGCTTTTACCATTGTTTCAGTGTTAAGTGCTACTGTCTAGAGTAACGGGGGGAAGAAAAGCTCACCAGTTGCTTAAGAAGTAATGAAGACGCTTTCGGGGTTTTCTATGGTGTGTCAAAATGAATGGAGATGTTATGCTCTACAGCTTAAAAGTGCCGAGAGTTGAAAAAAAAATAAATGAAGGTATATTTTGTGTTATAAAATGTTGAAAGTTCTTGGTTTTCCTTGTACTATTTTTGTTTCGCTTTGACGTTCTCAAAAAGTTTCAATAAATTTTTATCCAAGTTTGCCTTGTCCCAGTTATTCCAATCACATTTCCAGTCCGTTACACAGAGGCGACAAAGGACCAGGTTGGCCTGATCATTGCGTTTTATTGTTCACCAATATTGTTTCCATTTTCAATTCCTCACGAGTGATTTCACCAAGCTGCGGGGTATTCCCGCCAAAGGTCATGCTTTTGTCGTGTACCCTCCCTTCCATCTCCCCACTCTTACATAGTCTGCCAGCGCGCTCTGTTACATAGCCTCCCCATTGTGTTACATATCCTCTCGTCCCTCCCCAATGTGTTACAGCGTCTCATTGCCAACTATGTTAGGTAGCTCATTCCCCACTCTGCTACATAGGCTACCCATTGTGGCCCATACCCTCATTCCCCACTGTTACATACCCTGCCCGCTCATTCTTATATACCCTGCCCGCTCACTCTTATATATCCTGCTTGCCCACTGGCTAACTTACCCTCACTCCCCATTATTACATATCCTGCCTGCGCACTGTTATATACGCTGCCTGCCCACTGGTTTACATACACTCACTCCCACTGTTACATACCCTGCCTGCTCACTGTTACACACCCTGCCTGCGCACTGTTATATACCCTGCCTGACCATTGGTTTACATACCCTCACTCCCCACTGTTACATATCCTGCCTGCTCACTGTTACACACCCTGTCTGCGCACTGTTATATACCCTGCCTGCGCACTGTTATATACCCTGCCTGCGCACTGTTATATACCCTGCCTGCCCACTGGTTTACATACACTCACTCCCACTGTTACATACCCTGCCTGCTCACTGTTACACACCCTGCCTGTGCACTATTATATACCCTGCCTACCCACTGGTTTATATACATCCACTCACTGCTGTTACATACCTGAGTCCCCATTGTGTTACATACGCTGCCTGCCCACTGATGTACAAACACTGCCTCCCCACTGTGTTACAAACCTTGCCTTCCCACTAAATTACAAATCTTTCCTACCCATTGCAGTACATATCCTGCCTTCCAACTGTGTTACAAATCCTGCCTACCCACTGTGTTACATACCCTGCTACCCCACTGTGTTACATGCCCTGCCTTCCCACTGTGTTACATACCCTGTCTTCCCACTGTGTTACAAACACTGCCTGCCCACTGTGTTACATACCCTGCCTTCCCTCTGTGTTACATACCCTGCTACCCCACTGTGTTACATGCCCTGCCTTCCCACTGTGTTACATACCCAGCCTTCCCACTGTGTTACATACCCTGCCTTCCCACTGTGTTACAAACCCTGCCTTCCCACTGTGTTACATACCCTGCCATCCCACTGTGTTACATGCCCTGCCTTCCCACTGTGTTACATACTCTGCCGTCCCACTGTGTTACAAACCCTGCCTGCCCACTGTGTTACATACCCTGCTACCCCACTGTGTTACATGCCCTGCCTTCCCACTGTGTTACATACCCTGTCTTCCCACTGTGTTACAAACACTGCTGGCCCACTGCGTTACATACCCTGCCTTCCCACTGTGTTACATGCCCTGCCTTCCCACTGTGTTACATACCCTGCCTTCCCACTGTGTTACAAACCCTGCCTTCCCACTGTGTTACATACCCTGCCATCCCACTGTGTTACATGCCCTGCCTTCCCACTGTGTTACATGCCCTGCCATCCGACTGTGTTACATATCCTGTCTTCCCACTGTGTTACAAACCCTGCCTGCTCACTGTGGTACATACCCTGCCATCCCACTGTGTTACATGCCCTGCCTTCCCACTGTGTTACATGCCCTGCCTTCCCACTATGTTACATGCCCTGCCATCCGACTGTGTTACATATCCTGTCTTCCCACTGTGTTACAAACCCTGCCTGCTCACTGTGGTACATACCCTGCCTTCCCACTCTGTTACATACTCTGCCTTCCCACTGTGTTACATACCCTGCCATCCCACTGTGTTACATACACTGCCTTCCCACTGTGTTACAAATCCTGCCTGCCCACTGTGTTACATACACTGCATGCCCAGTGTGGTACATACCCTGCCTTCCCACTGTGTTACATACCCTGCCATCCCACTGTGTTACATACACTGCGTTCCCACTGTATTACAAACCCTGCCTGCCCACTGTGGCACATACCCTGCCTCCCCACTGTGGTACATACCCTGCCTTTGCACCATGTTACAAACCCTGCCTGCCCTCTGTGGTACATACCCTGCCTCCCCACTGCGTGACAAACCCTGCCTGCTCACTGTAGTGCACACCCTGCCTTCCCACTGTGTTGCATACCCTGTTGCAAACCCTGCCTGCCCACTGTGTTACAAACCCTGCCTGCACTCTGTGGTACATACCCTGCCTCTCCACTGTGTTACAAACCCTGCCTGCTCACTGTAGTACACACCCTGCCTTCCCACTGTGTTACATACCCTGCCTTCACACTGTGTTACAAATCCTGCCTGCCCACTGTGTTACAAACCCTGCCTGCCCTCTGTGGTACATACCCTGCCTCCCCACTGCATTACAAACCTTGCTTGCTCACTGTAGTACACACCTTGCCTTCCATTGTGTTACATACCCTGCCTGCCCACTGTGTTACAAGTGTGTTAAATAAAGGGGTGGCATAGTCGTCAGCAGTGCTGTCTCACAGCACCAGGGAACCACGTTCAATTTCAGCCTGGGTGTCTGTGCGGAGTCTGTACATTCTTCCCATGACTGTGGGTTTCCTCCGGATGCTCCGGTTTCCTCACACAGTCCAAAGATGTGCAAATTAGGTGGATTGGCCATGCTAAATTGCCTCTTATAGTCCAAAAGGTTAGGTGGGGTTAATGGGTTACAGGGATAGGTAAGATGCTCTTTCAGAGGGTTGGTACAGACTCAATAGGCCAAATGGCTTCCTTTTGCACTGTTGTGATTCTATGATTCTAACTTCCCCATTGCATTACATAACCTCACTCCCTCTAGTGTTACCCCTCATTCCATCCAGCATTATAGAGCCTCACTCCCTCTAGTATTACACCCACGCTCCCTCCAGTGTTACATCGCCTTGCTCCCTCCTCCAGTGTTCCATAGCCTTGCTCCCTCCAGTGTTCCATAGCCTTGCTCCCTCTTCCAGTGTTCCATAGCCTCACTCCCTCAAGTGTTACATAGCCTCACTCCCTCCAGTGTCACAGTTATGCTCCCTCCAGTGTTACATAGCCTCGCTCCCTCCAGTGTTACATAGCTTTGCTCCCTCCTCTAGTGTTCCATAGCCTCACTCCCTCAAGTGTTACATAGCCTCACTCCCTCCAGTCACAGTTATGTTCCCTCCAGTGTTACATAGCCTCGCTCCCTCCAGTGATACATAGCTTTGTTCCCTCCTCCAGTGTTCCATAGCCTCACTCCCTCCAGTGTTACATAGTCTCGCTCCCGCCAGTGTTACATGGCCTTGCTCCTTTGAGTATAACAGAGCCTCGCTCCCTGCAGTGTTACATAGCCTCGCTCCCTCCAGTGTTCCATAGCCCTACTCCCTCACATTACAGAACCTCGCATCCTATGTTACGGAGCCTTCCTCCAGTGTTACATAGCTGTGCTGCCAACAGTGTTAAGAGTCACACTCCCTCCAGTGTTACAGAGTCTCTCCCTCCAGTGTTAGTCTTGTTACCTCCAGTATCCTCCAGAGTTACAGCCTCACTTCTTCCAGTGTTACAGAGCCTTGTTCCCTTGAACCCTCCACTATTAAATAGCCACGCTCCCTTCAGTATTACATAGCCTCACCTTCTCCAGTGTTAAATAGCCTTGCTCCCTCAAGTGTTACTTAGTCTTACTCCCTCCAGTGTTACATCGCCTTGCTCTGTCTAGTGTTACAGGGCCTCGCTCCCACCAGTGTTGCATAGTCTCACTCATTCCAGTATTAAACAGCCTCACTCCCTCCAGTATTACAGAGCCTCAATACCTTCTGTGTTGCATCGCCTCACTCCCTCCAGTGTTACATAGCCTTGTTCCCTCCAGTGTTACAGAGCCCCGCTCCCTGTAATGTTACAGAGCCTGGCTCCCTCTAGTGTTACAGAGCCTCATTCCCTCCATTGTTACAGAGCCTCACTACCTTCAGTAGATTGCATAGCCTCGCTCCCTTTAGTGTTGGAGAGCCCAGCTTCCTCCAGTCTTACAGAGCCTCCCTCCCTCCCGTATTGCAAAGCTTTGCTCTTCGCTACCTCAGTGAGTTACTGTAACAAGTAATATTGAAGTTAATTTGACACTGATGAATGCCTCTTTCAGACCAACATGTTGCCATTGCATTTCCACCCTCTTTTGCGTAGATTATTCTTTGTCGAAGTGTCCCAGTGAAAAAAACGTTTTTAAGCGCTATTTTTATTTCTGACAATGTAATATTTTATTAAAGAACAACGCTCAACACTTTATCCTCAACCTAATTTTTTCATACAGTGAATCATTTGCACTTGTGATTTGGGGTTAGACTCTGTAACTGATTTGAATAATCCCATCTCTAGTTGGAGGGTTAATTTTCTAGCTCCTGCGGAACAGTAATAAAAAGTCAGAAAATCTCGACTTTCTTTTCTGCGTAACAAAAGGCCAACACCAATGCTTCTGGAATTGCAAAGTAGTTTGCATTTGACCTAGAAAGAAGAAGGGTCTAATAAACATGCTGTGGTCATATAAGGAAATGTAAACACATGTAATGTCAGAGGGAAGTCAAGTCAAGCCAAAGGGCAGGCGGCCTATATTCTGCGTTGACTGTTTTCTTATTTATGAGACGGAATTCATGCCGCAATTGGCTTCATTTTAAAACCAATTAAGAACAGTTACGTGTGACTGTTTAAGGGAGACAGATTAAACTAACCCCATTGAGAAGGCATCCATCCCCCCACTCCCTTCTCAAAAAGTGGCAGGCCACGAGAAACGGTCTGAAAAGTGAGCACAATGTGAAGTGGAAATAGCTTCTCCCTGACCTGTTTACAGTGACGTTAATAAATAACCAGCGCGGCGCTCGTGGATCAGAGTAAACAATGTGCAATACTGCTTGGATTATCCTAGCATATCACTCACCTGGCGCCTCGGCTGATCTGATCTGTGATTTCAGGGAGCAGCAGTCCAGCCACCGCACAAGCCACCGATTTGCATGGGGCACCTTTCCCTGGTGGCTGAGCGCCATCTAGGGGTTAGCAAACTGGATAATCCCAATGACCCGGGCAGAGTGTAAAGGTCACCTCTTGGCCAACCGGTGTAAAATTCATGACAGACTGGCCTGCCTGGTCGTATAATTGAGAATCATTTCATTAAACAGCAGTTTTTTTGGGGGGAGGGGGAGGTGTTCAGACGTGGGCCATAACCATTGCATTGTTCCTGTCCCAAAGTGCCTATTGGGTAGATGTTTGCATGAAGGATCATTGGTAAAGTCAAACGCCAGCCATACAGCAGGGCTTTCTGCAATAACTATAAATATCCTGATTACTGATTTATAAACTGACGTATGATTGAAAATATATTTCAGCGTTGGGAACCGTGGCCTTCACTTTTTTTTTAAAAAGGCTGACAAAGAACTCATTATTCTTCACAATACATCGGCTAAATTTGAAAATATGAAAGTCTTCATGGTCTGGAAAAGCTGAAATAAATTGTGCTTATGCCCCTTGCTGGCTCGATTTTGCAGTTCCTGTACAGTACAGCGGAGGTATGCTGACAATTGAATCAATTTAATTTCCCCCTTAACTAAAGAAACCTGGATTAAACTACAGTCAGGATATTGGGCCATTGCCCCGTTGTTTTCCGGTAAAAGGCTGTGCTTTTGCAGTTGTAAATTTATGTCGAGCAATGAACCTCATGCAAACAAAGTAAATAGATAAACTTTAATTATCAGGGGTGCTGTTTTCTATATGGTCTCGCTGAGAAAGCTTGTTCGGATATTTGATTATTCTGAACAGAGACGATGCAAGGTCACCTGATTTTCAACAGCAAAAAAAAATCCATTTGTTAGGGAGCATTTGCCAAAGAATAATTGAAGTGTATAATTTTTATTGGAGTGAATCTCAAAGAGTGGTGCTGCAAAGCTCGAAAGAGTGGCGCTGCAAAGCTCGATTAAGTTTTTGAAATGGATCCAACTAATCGAGTACACACGACGATAATGATCAATTTGGGAGATCACGCGCGATTAATAAGTGCCCTCCTCAAACCTTACTTCTGTCAAAAACTGGGGCAGCAGATTTACTGCGGCTGCTGAACCGTCAGGCGCCATCTATAGGGAGGTGTTAATGTGTTTGTTTCGGCGCAGGCTTGTTGTTCAGTGGTGTCGGCTCACTTCAAGCCTGACGCCGGGGTGTCCAGTCGCCACCCGACACCCTTTCCCCACACCTGGCAACAAAGTCGATGGGGAAATCACCAATTTAAAAGGCGGTGTGTCACTATCTCTCTCACACACAGCCTCTCGGCTCACACTGCAAACCTTGCCCGGGTGCACACACACACCCACCACCGTCAGGACTGCTGGGCCTGCAATGGAGGGAGGGCAGCAAGAAAAAAACCTGGAAATAAAAGCCTCCCCAAAATTGGACATTGATCTTTTTTATTGCCTGTGGCTCGCATCGATGTCATTAGCAACAAAAATAATAATGGACGCAAGGTTGGCAGTGCATTTTGCGCCGAGCTAAACTGCTCCTGCTTGTGAGTGCTCGCTTACATTCCGCTGGGTGGAGCTCCAGCACTGGAGATCTGCCCGATATCTTCTCCAATAGGATTTTGCAACAGTCTCGGGAGAAAGAGAAAAAAACTTACTCGATTGGTAACGCCCAGAGAATAGCTTGCACTGAGAGCCGAGTGGGCAGCGTGCTATGACAAATCTCTTAACTTTTTTTTTGCTAAATTCTTGTGCAAACATCTGTGCCCAGATGCTTAACTGTAAGCGTTGGTTGTCAGGATCCGTTGCCAGATTATATAATCACCTGATTGTCCTATATCCTGCCCCCAAGGGATGTTGGTGTGGAATCGTCATACAGAATAACAGACAGATGTTACAAGAATGCATTCCAGAGATGTGGGCATCATTACAGAGCCAATCTCCGATTAGATGTACAGTTGATATCCATAGAATACCGACAGTGCAGAAGGAGGCCATTTGGTCCATCGAGTCTGCACCTACCCTCCGAAGGAGCACCCTACCTCGGCCCACTCCCCCGTCCTATCCCTGCAACCCCACCTAACCTGCACACCCCTAGACACACATGGGCAATTTTCAGCGTGGCCAATCAACCTAACCTGCAGATCTTTGGACCGTGGGCAGAAACTCGAGCATCCGGAAGAAACCCACGCAGACCACGGGGAGAACACACAAACTCCGTCCAGTCGCCCGAGGCTGGAATCAAACCCGGGTCCCTGGCGTTTGTGAGGGCAGCAGTTGTAACCACTGTGCCAACAGTCTTCCTGTTTTTTTTAGCTATAGTTAGCAAATCGCCATTGGCGTTGCTCACAATAATTGGGATAATATGCATTAAGAGTTTTTTGTATTTAGCAATTACTATTTTCTGTAATAAGATCGGAAGACATAGTAAGTAGGCAATTCGGGCCATCAAGTCTCCGCCTCCATTCAATCAGATCATGACTGATCCGATATGATAATCCTCAATTCCACTTTCCCACCTTCTCTCCATAACCTTTGATTCCCTCACTGATTAAAAATCTGTCTATCTCAGTATTTTTAAAAATGTTGTCTTTTGTTTAAATGACCCTATATACATTACACTGTCTATCTCAGTCTTGAACAGACTCAATGACCCAGCCTCTACAGCCCTCTGTGGTAAAGGATTCCACAGATTCACTACATTCTGAGAGAAAAAAAATCCTCATCTCTTGACTTAAATGGGTGACCCCATACTTTGGGATCATGCCACCCGGTTCTTAGACTTCCCCACCAGAGGAAACAACCTTTCAGTATCTACCCTGTCATTCCTCCCTGAGAATTAGATTTTGACACAGAATCACATAAGGGAAATATTAGGACAGAGGCTTGTTGAAAGGGGAGCATCTTAACTGGGAAAAGAGAGAGAGGTGAAAAGGTTTTGGAAGGGAATTTCAGGTTTTAGGCATAGTGCCCAGTGATGGGGTGATGAAAATCAGGGATGCACAAGAGGCCACATCCTCAGGAACATAAAGACTTTGGGAAGGGGCTGGACCCAAATAGAGGAGGGGTAAGTTAATATTTGACTGGAGGTCTTGTGGCACAGTGGGTAGTGACCCTACCACTAAGCCAGAAACTCCAGGTTTAAATCCTACCTTAGGACTTGATGGCCAAGAAAGGTGTGATCATAATATAGCTGATAGGTTGAGTATCAACCTGCAAAATCCTTCTCACACAAGCCAATGGCAGGCAGTAAGAGCAGGAGAGATTCCAACAATGGGTGAAAGATGGTCAAGCTGTTTTGTACCAGCTGACTCGCTCTGTTGGGCAATACCTGGCCTTTACTTGATACCAATTCCAGAACAAGAAATTGGGATCAGAAATGTGGGAAATGGGATTGAACATTTGAAGTCTGCTGTTTTACCTCCAATGCACTGAACCATCATGGTTCCCATACATCTGTGGAGCATATTGAAAGGCAGTAGATTTTGGCAGCATGTGATTGGCCATGGTTTTATCATGGCTTCCCATTATTAACCAGCCTGTAAGGTTGCATTTGGAGGCTTTGCACCATCAAGCGAGGGGAATTGGACTGAACTAGGAGTCACTCCTCATAAAAATAACAATAATCTTTATTGTCACAATTAGCCTTACATTAACACTGCAATGAAGTTACTATGAAAATACCCTAGTCGCCACATTCCGGAGTCTGTTCAGGTACACAGAGGGAGAATTCAGAATGTCCAAAATACCTAACATCACATATTTTGGGACTTGTGGGAGGAAACCGGAGCACCCGAAGGAAACCAAAGCAGACATGGGGAGGACGTGCAGACTCCACACAGACAATGACCCAAGGTGGGAATCGAACCTGGGATTCTGGAGCTGTGAAGCTACCCACTGTGCTACCGTGCTGCCCTACAACCTACCATTGGGCTATTCCAAAGGCATTGGTTTGTTTTGAACTCTGTACAAGTTTTTGAGCATGTTAAAATGTCACCCAATAATTGGGTCAATTCTGGCTTGTTGCAATTGCCATTAATAAGTAGTAATGACCTTCAGGAAGCCCGGCCAACTTGCTGTCCAAGTAACCTCGACTCTCACTGCCACATCTAAAGGGGGCCTTCAGCTAGGTGGCCAAAATGTCTTCCTGCTTCATGCAACAAGCCATTTTCATGCACAAGTCCGGGTCCTATGATGTGCCTAAGACCCTGAATGCCACCTTAGGGCAGAACCGAATATAGCATACACTATCCACCCTCCAAGCCTGCTCCTCTGTGCCTCACAAATGTTATTGGGTCCATTGCCATAGTTCACACCAAGCATTTCAAACTATCTTGGAAATAGTTTGAATTGAATAACTAAAATTCTTTGAATACAACAAACAGATTTAATCAAATATGTTTTTCTAATTTCTCAGTTGTTATAAATTCACTTATGTTTCTTAACATAATTATGTGTGTGTATACATTATATATATATATTATGTATGAATAAATTTCAAATTTATGGGTTATCAATCTGTATTTGAAAGAATAAGCTCCCACTGAAATAATTTAGAAAAATGTTTCAGATGTTTAAGCATCTATGGTCTATTGGAATATTAATGAATGAACACTTAACTTTTTATATGAAATTCTTTTGTCTGCTCTTTTAGCAGAGCTGTAATCCATTTAAAATGAATAGGCCTCTGTTAAACTAAAGTATTTGCACAGCATAATTCCACACACTTATATTGAGCATTAGACCCACTTTAAATAGATAATTTATATTGCGTCCCCCCCCCCCCCCCCCCCCGTCCCCCCCGCATAAGCAAAACATGGATTTTCACACATTATGGATTTTCACACATTATTAACTAAAACACTGACATGTTGGGCCATTTATATGCAGCGTTAGATAATGATGATGTAAAAGGCTAAAAGGCTTCAGATCTCCAATTATCATCAAGACTTGAAATTTTACTCCTTAAAGATGGTAAACTTTCAGCTTGAAGTGCAGAGGTTTTACCTGTGTTCAGGATCACCTGCCTCTTCTAGAAACCATCCAACTTTTAATTCTATCAATAGAAATCTGGCGTATTCAATCATAAGCTACAATTCCACTTTGATGTCTGTATCGTAAATTCAAAAGTGAAGCCCTTAATAGTTTTGTATCATTATTAAAGTTTAAAATGTAATCGTAATCCTTTGCACATACATTGGGTTTGGGATTGGTTTCAAAATCTTAGCTTTATGTGAACTCTCAGTGAAGTAAATATTCACAGTGCAGCCGTACAACTGCTGGCCATGAAGACTGAATGTATCCTTAGGTTATGTTAACACTGTAGCTAACAGCTTGAGATCAGTAGTTACAGAACTGATTTACAGGGCACTTAACTTAAAATGGCCTGGCTGTGAACCTTGACACTCAGTTACAGGTAAGTATGCTCCAAATGCTGATACATTTTTAACATTTTGAGGGTGCAGATAGAAGTATCAGCGCACCCAAAATTTTATGAGATATTCTGTGTAGGTTGATTAAATACAGAGGAGGTCCCAATGCATTATTTAAAATAGGTTGCCACCACACTGGAGTTCCAATGCATGCCATGCTCATCCCCAGTGCTGGGAAAGCACTGCCAGGGCTCTGAGACATTTCCATATTGGAATCAGATCAGAAAGCAATTGCTTTTGAGTCAGTGAAATTGGAAACTGCAAAGTTGGCTGGATATCTGCAACATTAATTTTTTTAATTATAAATTTAGAATACCCAATTATTATTTGGAGGAAGGCCGATGTCATGGCCTTCGCCTCTCTGATTGCACGGCGACGAATTTTGCTGGAGTGGCGGTCGGCATCGCCACTGGGGGTAGCAGCATGGTTGGGTGACCTGTACGATTTCCTGCGGTTAGAGAAGATAAAGTATGAGTTAAGGGGCTCGGCAGGGGAGTTTGAGAAAAGGTGGGGGATGTTTGTGACCGTGTTTGAGGAGCTGTTCGTTGCGGGGGTGGGGGGGGGGGGGGGTGGGGGGGGGGGGGGGGGCGGTAGTGAGGGTGATGGGGAGGGGGCGGTGAAAAAGGAGGAAAATCTGTACAAACTGTATAGTTGATTGTTGGGAAGAATGTTTCTCGGGGTCTTTATTTGCTGTAACCTACTTTATATAAGTCTGAATAAAAGGCGTTCAAAAAAAAAAATGATTATTTTCCAATTAAGGGGCAATTTAACATGGTCAATCCACCTATCCTGTACATCTTTGGGTTGTGGGGGTGAGACCCACACAGACACGGGAGAATGTGCAAACTCCACACAGCCAGTGACCCAGTACCGAGATCAAACCCGGGTCCTCGGCACCATCAGGCAGCAGTGTTAACCACTGTGCTGCCTCATCTGCAACATTAATGAACCAAAGAAAGTTGTCTTCATGCTGCTCATTTGGGTTGCTATCACTGTTGCTTCACAGCTTCAGGGTCCCAGGTTCGATTCCCGGCTTGGGTCACTGTCTGTGTGGAGTCTGCATGTTCTCCCTGTGTCTGCATGGTTTCCTCCGGGTGCTCCACTTTCCTCCCACAAGTCCCGAAAGGTGTACTGTTAGGTAATTTGGATACTCTGAAATCTCCCTCCATGTACCCAAACAGTCACTGGAAAGTGGCAACTAGGGGCTTTTCATAGTAACTACATTGCAGTGTTGATGTAAGCCTACTTGTGACAATAAAGATTATTATATTATAAAGATTATTATAGACGTTGTTTTAGCATTAATTCAGTCCAGGTTGAAACATGCCAGTTCGATGATTTTCCTGCTTCATAGCGCAGTGGTGAAGAGAGAGAGTCAGGGTGTACATGGCCCTATAATAAATCATTTAATCAGTGAACATTTGATGATCCTCAAATCAATTTTGGCTAGTTGATTTGCATTTGTATTATAGATGGAGCCTCGTAGAGAAATCAGGACTTTCTCTATTCTTCTGGAGTCATGTTCCAGGAGGATGAGCACTCTGCAACTGCCAAAATTAACCTATATAATTTCTACAATTTAAATGACTATTTGAAGGGTGAGAAAAGGACATTAATACAGGCATCAATATAGACAGATTTTCTGTCGTGCCTGCGAACAACTTGCATTACAGAAAACTGGTGCAGAAAACTCCCATTCAGTTACTAATTTATTTGGCAGTTATTAAAATTTGTACCATACAAAGTTGTTAATATTTCTCTATTTGATACAATCTTTAGAAACTGTAATGCATTTATTTTATGCATTGTCTGGAGAAATGAGAATAAACTAACTTGTCAGTTCAAACGTTTCCATTTAAACGTTTTAATGTATGTATCCAAGGTAAATTATGTATGTCATACTCCTGCTCGCACACAAAACCATTGCATGCTTGATTATATAGTGTTTGTGGGGAACGCCATGGACATATTTTTGGTGTCATTATTTGCTGCAGGGGACCACTTTGCCTCTACAGGCCCAAGTATGTTGCATCATGCAGCTGCAGTATTCTAATATGTCTATCACTACTTAATTTCCTATCTCATGTTTTCATTTTTATCATCTAGACTGTGTGTGGCTAAAACATCTGTTAGTCATAGACATACCTATATCTAGAAAGCTAACAGAAGCTGGTCAAGTAGGTCCAAAAAGCTGGCAACTTGAAGTCAGACCGTTGCATTTTGATCTGCCCTGAAGTTAATGATAGGTCTGCAGTTTTATTTATATTTATCCCATGACTGATTTAAAAATTGTTGAGGGGCAAGCATTGTTTATTTCCTCGGGAAGTCAGAAGATATCTTTACATAAAGAAAATATGATTGTTACTTTAGTTTGTACAGGTCATAGCATTTGGACTTCTCTTTATACATAAGCGCATAAATCTTCCACAACACACACTTCCCTGCCTGTCGCTTTTTCACACATATTGATGATGTGATATGTATATTCTTATAGAAGCACATAGGGATTTTAGACAAGGGCTGACAAATGTATTGACCTCATGAAGTTTCAGTGAGGTAACACGATGGAATGAAATGAGAAATTGAAAAAAAAATGTTTTTATTGGGGTTTTTACATCTTATATTTCACACTGATGAGTTACACATTGCATAGTGGCACAAAAAAGAAATCAGCACATAATTTACAGTCTTCCCTCCTGCTGTGGCCGTGCCCCCCCCCCCTTTAATCGGCGTACATCTGTTACAACCCCCAGTGTGGCCAGGCATGTATTTACAGGTGTCTCGACAGTTTAATTTAGGTTTCAGCTTGCCCGCGGAGCAGCCTCCTACGGCTTTGACACTTGTCTCTTTTGCTTACTTTGCTTGACATCGGTCCCTCCACCATCGCCACCCCCCCCCCCCCCCCCCCCATATCTCTCCTCTCTCCTTTTCCTCTTTGTCCAGAGGCTCGTCTGCGTCTCACCCCTCACTCCCCTCCCCCTTACTCTACTGGTTGCTGGCTACAAATAGATCTTAGAAAAAGTTGGTGAATGGCTGCCATGTCCTGTGGAAGCACTCTTCTGAACTCCGGATGGCACATTATATTTTTTCTCCAGCCTGAGAAATTCCGCCAGGTCGGACAGCCAGTCTGCAGCTTTGGGTGGTGCCGCCGACTGCCAGCTGAGCAGGCAGGATTCTCCGGCGGGCGATCAGGGAAGTAAAGGCTAGGGAGTCAGCCCCTCTCCCCATAACGAGTTCTGGCTGATTTGAAACCCCAAAGGCCCACGTTTGGGGATGGTTCCACCCTCACTCCCACAACCCTGGATATAGCCTCAAAGAAGGTCACCCAGAACCCGACCAGTCTGGGGCATTACTGAAACATGTGGGTGATGTTGGCTGGTCCTCCCTAGCACCCTTCACCTTTGTCCTCCACCTCAGGAAAAAACCTGCTCATTCAGGTTGTGGTTATGTACGCTTTGTGCACTGCCTTTAGCTGTATTAGGCTCAACCCCGCGTATGGGGAGGTGAAGTTCGCCCTGTGCTTGCTTCCATCCAGAGTCCTCCTCCTACTTCTACAACTTCTTCCCATTTTTCCCTTGTCTCGTCCAGGGGGGAGTGTCAACTGTACAGATCTCCACAGTTTCCCTTCTCTAGGTCACTCACGTCCAGCATTTCCTCAATTAGTGAATGTCCTGGTATCTGGGGGCATGTCATTGTTTCCTCACCTAGGTAGTTTTTGATCTGTATGTGTCTTAATTTGTTTCTTTTTGCTAGTGGGAACCTCTCCGTGAGTCCCTCCAGGGTCGCTACCCAGTCGTCGGTGCACATATTACTTACCGTCAGTGTCCCCTTGTCCTTTTGAAAGTGGTATCCATTATTGTGGGAGTAAACCTGTGATTGTTGCAGATGGGGGCTACAGTGAACATTAGGCTGTAATGTTGTCTCATCTGGTAACAAGTCCAGAGCTTGGTTACCACAACTGTGCTTCTCGACTACTTAGTCGGGGGGAATGGGAGTACTGTTGAGACGAGGGGCGAAATTCTCCGTAATCGGCGCGATGTCCGCCGTCCGGCGCCAAAAATGGCGCAAATCAGTCCGGCATCGCGCCGCCCCAAAGGGACGGCGCGATGACTTTCTCCGGTTGGAATAGATTAAGTTTGAGCTAAGGGGGTCAGCGGAGGGCTTTGAGATGTGGTGGGGGTTGTTCATGATGATGTTTAAGGAACTGTTTGTCGCGGGGGATTGGAGGGCAAAGTGTGAGGGGAAAAAAGGGAGGAAATTGTACAAACAGTGGCCTGTGAGTTTGTGGAGTGCATTTGTATATGTTGCTGTTCTTTTACACATGCTTGGAATAAAGTACATTTTTAAAAAAAATCTCCCCCTCCCACTATGATGAGTCGTTGAGTGTATGGCGGGATTTCCACCATGGTTTTTCATAAATTCCATATCATCCCAGCTGAGAGCGTACACATTTACAAGGACCACTAGTGCCCCTTCCAGGACACCACTAACCATGACGTACCACCCCCTTGGTCCATGACCGTCATCATCACTATGAATGCTGCACTCTTATTGAGCAGTATGTCTACCCTCCAAAACCCTCCTCCCGTTGCACAAATTGTATGACTGCCCCACCCAGGGGCAGTTGGTCCTTCACCCTCAGGTGCATCTCCTGGAGGAAGACTATGTTGGCTTTCATACTTTCCAAATGGGCAAAGACTCTGGGTCTTTTCACCTGACCGTTAATTCCCCTGTCGTTCCAGGTGACTATTCTGCCGGGGTTTTTTTGTCCCTCTCCCACCTCTTGCGGGACCAACCATATTACCTTGTGAATGCACCTCTGCTCTCTGGGATTTCCTTCTGTTAGAGGGCCATCCAAAGTGGCTGCTTGCTGTGCCTTAGTGTTCCTTGCTGTCATATGCGATCTGTCATAACAAGCACCCTTCCCCGCTTGTCCCTTGGCTTCCCCCGGGTCTGTCTCCTTCTCCCGTCTGACCCCTGCACATTCCACCTCCTCTCCTTTCTCCTGTTTACTCCAACATTACCCACCCCTTTAGAGTGTTCTTGCACCCCGTCGCCAGGCACCCTCTCCCCATCGGGACGTGTGCCACGGCCGTTCCCTCGCTTGCACTTCCTTGTGCTAGCTCACCTGCTAGTGTGGTGGCCTCCCCAGGTCCATCTGTACTCCACCCCCCCTCCCCCCCCCCGACCAATGAGTGTCTGTTCCCCCTTCCTCCTCCTCATCCCCTCCTGTGAGCTACTGCTCTCGCCCCCTCCTTTCTGAGACTCTACATTAGAATTGAAGGCAAGGCGGTTCAGTCCCGCACAAATAGTTTCTAAATGTTTTGTTGTCGAGCGCATTGAGGTGTCTGGGTTTATTGCTGGTTACATTGCCTTCCCAGATCTTGCTAGTGGACAAATTCATCTGCGTTCGCCAGTGCGGTGAAATAGCACTCCCTACCCTGGATAGTCACAGAGCTTGGTGGGTACAGCACTCCAAATTGCACATTGTTCTTGTAAAGGGCCGCCTTGGCTTTGTTAAATTCCACCCAATGTTTGGTCAGGTCTGCCCCAATGTCTTGGTATACCCAGAGCAAGTTAATTACAGGACCTAGTATGTCTTGCCCAGTATGGAATCCTTTCCTGGTCTTGGTAGCGGTGCAGTTTCCCCAGCCATGAGATTTGACCGGAGTGAGCTGTGGGTTCTGTCCACTTGTGGAGGTTGAAGGAAGCTATTCCTTCCAACCAGTTTGCCCAGCACCTGGGCCACGTACTCTGTAGGGTTCCTGCCCTCGGTTCCCTCCACGATGCTGGGGTGCGGTGAGATTGATTTTCTTGGTCCTCGACCTGCCCCTTTGGTGTTCCTTGTGTCGCCACCAACCTTGCCATCTCTGTCACCAGTGAGGCGATTCGATTGCTCTAGTCGCGGCCTTCTCCAGCTCTCTGATTGTCGCCTCCTGCATCTCTAGCTACCTTTCCATCTTTTCTAACTCCGCTTGCAGGCTGACCAGCGCCTCAGCTATCTCCAGTTTCCCCGTCGCATCATTTCCAGTTTGATGGCATCCTTGAGCTCTTGGAGTTCCTGCTTTAGGAATTCCCTCCATTCGTCTCTGGCCCTGCATATGATCCAGCAGTCCTTCCCGCTCAGTTGTGGCTGGGAGCTCATTGCCCAGCATGTTTCCCTCGGTCTTTTTTTCCCGGCTCTTATTGCCTCTACTGTCTCTTCGGGTCCTAGGATTGCTACTACTTGGCATGTATCTTCTGTCATGGTGACGTTGGAGGAGGTTGAGGGTTCCCCCCGTCTGCCCAGATTTAGCTGGCTATTTTGGGTTAAAAGTGCCAATATTTGAGTTTCCAGGAGGATAACCGTGTGTCGGCTCAGCACATCCCCGTTACCGGAAGCCGAATAAAATTAGAAATCTAAAGCTGTGAGTGATCTGATTCATTGTGTTGCCCACCACTCTCTCTCACAAAAACTTGCACAATTGCCCACATTTACAAATAAAACGAGAATGTTTTACTAATTTTCAAATTGCAACAGGCGGTGCAGTTACAAGACAGATCATTAGCTCCTATTTTATTCAAAAGGTTATTGACATTGGAAATCAAACAAAAAGTTGGAGCTTGTTTCTTGCAGCAAATCTTTGTCTCTCTGAGGATTCACCGTTAATCATTAAAATCAGATTTTGTAACATTAACAGCCTTATCAGGAGGCGAATAAATAAATTATGGGGGCATTGGAACAGCTGTTTCAAAATATGCATTTCATCACAAACAGCTCCTGCCGCAAAGATGCAAAGTAACTGAACAAATCCCAGCGGAAGCACGTTATGGTGCAGAATGTTTTGCATGTGCTTTCAAAGTGGTTTAATAACATAAAATCTACCTGGAATTGTCGCAGAATCAACATTACTACTGCTTCCATTTATATAGTGCCTGCAGTATAGAAAGACATTGTGATGGTTTTCACAAAAGGGAAACAATTGAAAAGGACCATTTGGTGAGTTATTGGGGATGGCAGGTGGGTTTTAAGAAGCTTTTGAAGAGTAGATGCTTCAGGCAGGATACAGGGGGATGCAAAAGGGGTGGGGGAGTTGCATTATTGGTTAAGGAGAATATCACAGCTGTGCTGAGGGAGGACATCTTGGGGGGTTCAGGCAGCAAAGCAATATGGGTAGAGCTCAGGAATAGGAAGGGTGCTGTCACAATGTTGGGGGTTTACTACAGACCTCCTAACAGCCAGCAGGAAATAGAGGAGCAGATATGCAGACAGATCTTGGAAAGATGCAGAAACAATAGGGTTGTTGTGGTGGGTGATTTTAACTTTCCCTATATTGACTGGGACACACTTACTGCTAGAGACATTTTTGGAACAGAATTTGTAAGGAGCATTCAGGAAGGTTTCTTGAAACAATATGCAAATAGCCCGGGAAGGGACCATATTAGACCTGGTGCTGGGAAATGAGCCCAGCCAGGTGATCGAAGTTTCAGTAGGAGATAATTTTGGGAATAGTGATCATAATTCCGTAAGTTTTAAGCTGCTTATGGATAAGGACAAGAGTGGTCCTCAGATGAAGGTGTTAGACTGGGGGAAGGCTAATTACAACAGCATTAGGAAGGATCTGGAGAGTGTTGACTGGGCGAGGCTGTTTGAGGGAAAATCAACATCCGGCATGTGGGAGGCTTGCAAATGTCAGTTGGTTAGAATTCAGGACCGGCATGTACCTGTGAGAGCAAAAGATAAGGATGGCAAGTATAGGAAACCCTGGATAACGAGGGATATTATGAACCTTGTCAAAAATAAAAAGGAAGCATTCATAAAGTCCAAAAGGCTTAGGCTAGATGAAGACCTTGAAGAATATAAAGAAAGTAGAAAGGAACTTAAGGTAAGAGTTAGGAAGTCTAAAAGGGGTTATGAAATGTCATTGGCAAACAGGATTAAAGAAAATCCCAAGGCGTTTTGTACATATGTAAAGAGCAAGAGGGTAGCCAGATAAAGGGTTGGTCCATTCAAGGATATTGGAGGGAATCTATATATGGAACCAGAGGAAATGGGCGAGATACAAAATGAATATTTTGCCTCATCATTCTCCAAAGAGAAGGACTTGATGGATGAGGAGTATAGGGTAGAGTGTGTAGATATTCTGAGTTATGTTGATATTAATAACGAGGCGGTGTTGGGCATCTTAAAAAACATTAAAGTAGATAAGTCCCCTGGGCCTGATGGGATTTACCCCAGAATACTGTGGGAGGCAAAGGAGGAAATTGCTGGGACCATGACAGTAATCTTTGTATCCTCATTGGCTGCAGGTGAAGTTCCAGAGGACTGGAGACTGGCCAATGTTGTTCCATTGTTTAAGAAGCGCAGCAGGGATAATCCAGGAAATATAGGTCGGTGAGCCTTACGTCAGTGGTAGAGAAATCATTGGAAAAGATTCTAAGAGACAGGATTTACTTACATTTGGAAACAAATGGACTTATTGGTGATGGACAGCATAGCTTTGTGAAGGGGAGGACGTGCCTCACAAATTTGACCGAGTTTTTCGAGGAAGTGACAAAGATGATAGCTGAGGGAAAGGCAGTAGATGTTGTATACATGGACTTCAGTAAAGCCTTTGACAAGGCACCTCATGGTAGACTAGTACAAAAGGTGAAGTCACATGGGATCAAAGGAGAGCTGGCAAGTTGGATACAGAACTGGCTTGGGCACAGAAGACAGAGGGTAGCAGAAGGGTGCTTTTCTGAATGGAAGGCTGTTACTTGAGGCGTTCCACAGAGATCAGTGCTGGGACCTTTGTTGTTCATAGTGTATATAAATGATTTGGAAGAAAATGTAGCTGGTATGATTAGTAATTTTGCAGACGACACAAAAAGTGGTGGAATTGTGGATATTGAAGAGGATTGTCAGAGGATATAGCAAGATATAAACTAGTTGGAGTCTTGGGCGGAGAAATGGCACACGGAGTTTAATCCGGACAAGTGTGAGGGAATGCACTTTGGAAGGCCCAATGCATGTAGGAATTACACAGTAAATGGTAGAACTCTTACGAGTATTGACAGGCAGAGAGATCTGGGCGTACATGTCCACCGATCACTGAAAGTGGCAATGCATGTGGATAAAGTGGTCAAGAAGGCATATGACATGCTGGCCTTCATCAGTTGGGGCATTGAATATAAAAATTGGCAAGTCATGTTGCAGCTATACAGGACCTTAGTTAGGCCTCATTTGGAATATTGTGTACAATTCTGGTCGCCACACTCCCAGAAGGATGCGGATGCTTTGGAGAGGGTACAGAAGCGGTTTACTAGGATGTTGCCTGGTATGGAGGGCATTAGCTATGAGGAGAGGTTCATAGAATTTACAGTGCAGAAGGAGGCCATTCGGACCATCGAGTCTGCACCAGCCCTTGGCAAAAGCACGCTACCAAAGCCCACACATCCACCCTATCCCTGTAACCCAGTAACCCCACCTAAGCTTTTTGGACACTAAGAGCAATTTAGTGTGGTCAATCCACCTAACCTGCACATCTTTGGGCTGTGCTTTGCTGGTGATCTACAATCGTGCTCTGGCAGCTTTGTCATGATTTTGGATCAAGTTCTTCAGAGTTATGCCATCTTCATCTTCATTATGCTGATGGGCGATTTCCAACAGCACTCTTCAGTGACATCCGTCCAATATTATTATGTTTCATTCAATATTATCTGTTTCATTCATCGTGCTCTTTTCCATGGCAGTGCTTCTGGTTGGTACGAATTGCAACCAAACATCTGTGCCTTCATATGATATGTAGAGCACTTTGTAAATACAAACAATTATTTATTCTATTCTTCCATGATGCTTATTTTCTTCTGAAAACAAAGAACTGTAACATCTGTGGTTCACTGTTTTATTCCAAAACTTTTCAAAAATTGTGATAGCAACAAGTGTATGGATTAAGATTTTTATTTCCTCCACTGTATTTCTTTACACTCATCATTACCTCGAGATTTTGTGCAATTCCCACAGAAAAACTAATGCAGAATCTTCAGGATTGTTATGTTATTGTCAGCGTAGATGTGCATTTTGGCCCACTTCCACCTAGAAACAAACTTTCATCATTTGCTCTGATGGATGACTCATATTAGAATTTGGTTAGTATCTCTGATCTTCCGACATTGCTTCAATGACCTGGGTGCATCTTTTGGAGCTTGCATGCATATCGGAGATCACTGTGTATCTCCCATTGTGAATTCAGGTGCTAACATATAATTACCCACAGTCAAACTTTGAAAACCAAGACAGCTGCTGTTTAACAGAACTTTTATTGCTGTTTTCATGCATGATAATCCCAAACCCAAACAATGTAGAAAAAAAACATAAAATACAATTATCATTTGAATCCTGTTATTTCAGCAGCAAATTACATTTCTTAAAAGAATTATACAGACACATCGAGATCCATGAAACAAAACCTACATCTTGTTTTCTTTTATGATTTGTACAGCAAAGACAGACAGCTGTATTGATTAACGGGGCAGCATTTTCTTCTCCGCTTTTCTGAAAGTCAAATACTGGTCCTAGCTCGTAACATCAGGAGCTTACTAGGAATGGACCAGGGATTATCAGAATTTAGACATTTGTTTTACCTCAGATATGCAGAAAATTGGAGCAGTCAGTGGTTTAAAGAACTGGGACTGTGCAAACATAAAGGTCTGTTTGGTGCAGAAAATGAAGGAAAGTGTAGAAAGGTAGGGATGTCTTTTGGCCAGGTCCGTGCTGTAACCTGACTACAATTAATGTACCAGCATGCCTCGAAAAGCTGAGGGCTTGGTTGCTGGTGACTTCTATAAAATGGAATTGCTGCGATTTCAAGTTGTCCTTACTCATCTAAACGGTTGCCTCAGAACGGGTAGCGGACATCCTGAAGGGGGAGGGCAAACAGGCAGAGGTCATGGTACATATTGGTACTAGTGACATAGGAAGGAAGGGGGATGAGATCCTGCAACAGAAGTTCAGGGAGCTAGGCAGAAAGTTAAAAGACAGGACCTCAAGAGTTGTAATCTCGGGTTTACTCTCTGTGCCATGTGCCAGTGAGGCTAGAAATAGGAAGACAGAGCACTAAACATGTGGTTAAAACAGCTGGTGTAGGAGGGAGGGTTTCAGTTATCTAGACCACTGGGAACTCTTCTGGGGCAGGTATGACCTGGAAAAGAAGGACTGGTTGCATCCATACTGGAGAAGCATAAATATCCTGGCCGCGAGATTTGCTAGTGTCACACGGGAGGGTTTAAACTAGTATGGCAGGGGAGTGGGTACCGGAGCAAGAGGTCAAAAGGTGAAAAAATTGAGGGGAACTAGGAAATAGGGCCACTATGGCTCGGAGGAAGAGCAGACCGGGAGATGTTGCTGAAAACAGTGGGATTGGTGGCCTGAAGTGCATATGTTTTAATGCAAGATGAAGAACAGGTAACAGAACTTAGAGCTTGGATTAGTACTTGGAACTATGATGTTGTTGCCATTACAGAGACCTGGTTGAGGGAAGGACAGGATTGACGGTTAAACATTCCAGGATTTAGATGCTTCAGACGGGATAGAGGGGGATGTAAAAGAGGTGGAGGAGTTGTGATACTGGTTAGGAAGAAAATCACAGCTGTACTGCGGGAGGACACCTCAGAGGGTAATGAGGTCATATGGGTAGAAATCAGGAATAAGAAGGGTGCAGTCACAATGTTGGGGGTTTACTATAGGCCTCCCAACAGCCAGCAGGAGATAGAGGAGCAGATAGGTAGGCAGATTTTGGAAAGGAGTAAAAACAACAGGGTTGTTGTGATGGGAGACTTTAACTTCCCCAATATTGACTGGGACTCACTTAGTGCTAGGGGCTTGGATGGGGCAGAGTTTTGAAGGAGCATCCAGGAGGGATTCTTAAAACAATATGGAGATAGTCCAACTAGGGAAGGGGCTGTACTGGATCTGGTATTGGGGAATGAGCCTGGCCAGGTGGTAGAAGTTTCAGGAGGGGAGCATTTCGGGAACAGTGCCCACAATTCAGTAAGTTTAAAGTTCTGGTGGACAAGGATAAGAGTGGTCCTAGGGTGAATGTGCTAAATTGGGGGAAGGTTAATTATAACAATATTAGGTGGGAACTGAAGAACATAGATTGGGGGCAGATGTCTGAGGGTAAATCAACATCTGACAAGTGGGAGGCTTTCAAATGTCAGTTGAAAGGAATTCAGGACCGGCATGTTCCTGTGAGGAAGAAGGATAAATATGGCAAATTTCACCATCCTTGGATAACAAAAGTTATTGTAGACCTCGTCAAAAAGAAAAAGGAAGCATTTGTCAGGGCGAGAAGGCTGGGAACAGACAAAGCCTGTGTGGAATATAAGGAAAGTAGGAAGGAACTTAAGCAAAGAGTCAGGAGGGCTAGAAGGGGTCATGAAAAGTCATTGGCAAATAGGGTTAAGGAAAATCCCAAGGCTTTTTACACGTACATAAAAAGCAAGGGGGTAGCCAGGGAAAGGGTTGGCCCACTGAAGGACAGGGGAGGGAATCTATGTGTGGAGCCAGAGAAAATGGGCGAGGTACTAAATGAATACTTTGCATCAGTATTCACCAAAGAGAAGGAATTGGTGAATGTTGAGTCTGGAGAAGGGTGTGTAGATAGACTGGGTCACATTGAGATGCAAAAAGACGAGGTGTTGGGAGTCTTGAACAATATTAAGGTGGATAAGTCCCCCAGAGCCTGATGGGATCTACCCCAGAATATTGAAGCAGGCAAGAGAGGAAATTGCTGAGGCCTTGACAGAAATCTTTGGATCCTCACTGTCTTCAGATGATGTCTCAGAGGACTGGAGAATAGCCAATGTTGTTCCTTAGTTTAAAAAAGGTAGCAAGGATAATCCAGGGAACTACAGGCCGGTGAGCCTTACGTCAGTGGTAGGGAAATTACTGGAGAGAATTCTTCGCGACAGGATCTACTCCCATTTGGAAGCAAGTGGTCGTATTAGCGAGAGGCAGCACGGTTTCGTGATGGGGTGGTCGTGTATCACTAACTTGATAGAGTTTATCGAGGAGGTCACAAAGATGATTGATGCAGGTAGGGCAGTGGATGTTGTATATGTGGACTTCAATAAGGCCTTTGACAAGGTCCCTCATGGTCGACTGGTACAAAAGGTGAAGTCACACGGGACTAGAGGTGAGCTGGCAAGATGGTACAGTACTAGCTAAATCATTGGGATTATATTCATTGGAATTTAGGAGGTTGAGGGGAGATCTAATAGAAACTTACAAGATAATGAATGGCTTAGATAGGGTGGACGTAGGGAAGTTGTTTCCATTAGCAGGGGAGACTAGGACCCGGGGGCACAGCCTCAGAATAAAAGGGAGTCACTTTAGAACAGAGACAAGGAGAAATTTCTTCAGCTAGAGAATGGTGGATCTGGGGAATTCATTGCCACAGAGGACGGTGGAGGCCGGGACATTGAGTGTCTTTAAGACAGAAGTTGATGAATTCTTGATTTCTCGAGGAATTAAGGGCTATGGAGCGAGAGCGGGTAAATGGAGTTGAAATCAGCCATGATTGAATGGTGGAGTGGACTTGATGGGCCGAATGGCCTTACTTCCGCTCCTATGTCTTATGGTCTTATGGTCTTATAGAAGGCATAGAGTAGCAATGGAAGGGTGCTTTTCTGATTGGAGGGCTGTGACGAGTGGTGTTCCGCAGGGATCAGTGCTGGGACCTTTGCTGTTCGTAGTATACATAAATGATTTGTACAAAATTGTAACTGGTCCGATTAGTAAGTTTGCGGACGACACAAAGGTTGGTGGAATTGTGGATAGCGATGAGGACTGTCAGAGGATACAGCAGGATTTAGATTGTTTGGAGACTTGGGCGGACAGATGGCAGATGGTGCTTAATCTGGACAAATGTGAGGTAATGCATTTTGGAAGGTCTAGTGCAGGTAGGGAATATACAGTGAATGGTAGAACCCTCAAGAGTATTGACAGTCAGACAGAGCTTGGTGTGCAGGTCCACAGGTCAACACAGGTGGAGAAGGTAGTCAAGAAGGCATACGGCATGCTTGCCTTCATTGGCCGGGGCATTGAGTATAAAAATTGGCAAGTCATGTTGCAGCTGTATCGAACCTTAGTTAGGCCACACTTGGAATATAGTGTTCAATTCTGGTTGCCACACTACCAGAAGAATGTGGAGGCTTTAGAGAGTGTGCAGAAGAGATTTACCAGGATGTTGCCTGGTATGGAGGGCATTAGCTATGAGGAGAGGTTGAATAAACTCGGTTTGTTCTCACTGGAACGAAGGAGGTTGAGGGGCGACCTGATAGAGGTCTACAAAATTATGAGGGGCATAGACAGAGTGGATAGTCAGAGACTGTTTCGCAGGGTAGAGGGGTCAATTACTAGGGGGCATAGGTTTAAGGTGCGAGGGGCAAGGTTTCGAGGAGATATACGAGGTAAGTATTTTACACAGAGAGTAGTGGGTGCCTGAAACTCGCTGCCGGAGGCGGTGGTGGAAGCAGGGACGATAGTGGCATTTAAGGGGCATCTTGACAAATACATGAATAGGATGGGAATAGAGGGACACAGACCCCGGAAGTGTAGAAGATTTTATTTTCGACGGGCAGCTTGGTTGGCCCAGGCTTGGACGGCCGAAAGGCCTGTTATTGTGCTGTACTTTTCTTTGTTCTTTGTTTTTTGTTCTTTGTTCTTTGTGCAAGCAACCATCATTGTCTGTGATAAGCTGCAAAGTCAAGCGGATAAGAATTAAACACCGGTATCAAGACTTGGGAATCCAGAAAGTTACCATTGGGGCAGCCGGATTTCTAATAAGAAAATAAATTTTGCGAGCTCTGCAAACATCTGCTACTCTTGAAGATTAAGCGTCAGCGGCCTCCCCACCCACTGGCCACAGACAAATCGAAGAGATACCAATGATTAGACAATTGTCATCTTGGTGTGAAACATGTATGCATTGTTGGAGATGGTGTTGACGGAGGCAGAGGGAGGGGGAGCAGTTGGGTAGATGGCGGTAGAGGCAGTCTGTCATGTTTTAGGGCATAAATGTCGTCATCTCTAGGAAATGTGGGCTGCTGCAATCAGTTGGGCAACTTAGCCGGTCACGCAGAAAGAAGAACCTCCAGGAATAAGTCACCGCCGAACTGATCTCTTACTGGCGTTCATACATGTGCATTGCATTCTAGCTTACTTGAAACTAAAACATTGAACTGCAGACTCTTACAGTACCAAACAAGAACAATGGGCAGTTCCTGCCTGTGTCAGCTTGATAAAATAATTGGTTCCATTTGCTTGCCTTTTATCTGTGGCATTTAAATTGCTCTTCTTTCTCAACTATTTATCTAATTCTGTTTTAAAAGCCACATGGGTTCTGCTTCCATCCCTGTTTCTGATAGACATTCAATGTCTTAACAATCCTGTGCAGAATGGAGCAAATTTTAGGATTCACTTCATTTACCTGGGCAGCTAGCACATTAAAAATGTAGGCTTACCACTTGTCAGCTGCAAAATCTCATCCAACAACAGCTTATAAAGGGAAGATGTTTTCTATTGAAGGGAAACCATGGGCGTAATTCTCCGGAAACGGCGCGATGTCCGCCGACTGACGCCCAAAACGGCGCAAATCAGTCGGGCATCGCGCCGCCCCAAAGGTGCGGGCATCTTTGGGGGCCGAGCCCCAACCTTAAGGGGCTAGGCCCGCGCCGGACTGATTTCAGCCCCGCCAGCTGGCGGAAAAGGCCTTTGGTGCCCCGCCAGCTGGCGCGGAAATGACATCTCCGGGCGGCGCATGCACGGGAGCGTTAGCGGCCGCTGACGGCAACCCCGCGCATGCGCAGTGGAGGGAGTCTCTACCGCCTCTGCCATGGTGGAGACCGTGGCGAAGGCGGAAGGGAAAGAGTGCCCCAACGGCACAGGCCCGCCCGTGGATCGGTGGGCCCCCATCGCGGGCCAGGCCACCGTGGGGGCACCCCACGGGGCCAGATCGCCCCACGCCCCCCCCCCCAGGACCCTGAACACCGCCCGCGCCGCCTTGTCCCGCCGGTAAGGTAGGTGGTTTAATCTACGCCGGCGGGACAGGCATTTTAGCGGCGGGACTTCGGCCCATTCGGGCCGGAGAATCGCGGGGGGCCGCCCGCCAACAGGCGCGGCGCAATTCCCGCCCCCGCCGAATATCCGGTGGTGAAGAATTCGGCAACCGGCGGGGGCGGGATTCACGCCAGCCCCCGGCGATTCTCCGACCCGGCGGGGGTCGGAGAATCTCGCCCCATTTCTTTTCCTGACCTAACCCTGACTGCAATGGGCAACAATGGTAAAAGCTTCCTTTCAGCAACTGGACATCCTTTTTTTAATATAATCTTTTATTGGCACAAGTAGGCTTACATTAACACTGCAATGAAGTTACTGTGAAAAGCCCCTAGTCGCCATATTCCGGCGCCTGTTCGAGTACACAGAGGGAGTACTTAGAATGTCCAAATTACCTAACAGCACGTCTTTCGCGATTCGTGGGAGGAAACCTGAGCAACCAGAGGAAACCCACGCAGACACAGGGAGAAGGTGCAGACTCTGTACAGACAGTGACCCAAGCCGGGAATCGAACCTGGCACCCTGGAGCTGTGAAGCAACAGTGATAACCACTGTGCTACCGTGTCACCCACTGCTGAGGGAGCAACAGCAAAGGACATGCAAAGGTGGATCTGAGAGCAAATGGAAAATATATTTTCAGGCATCCACAATATTCTCCTTTCATCATATAACAAGTGAGTGTGTGCCTTATTTACATTGAAGATATAGTACTCAAGATTTGATACACCCTGCTTCTTCAGGGTTAAAAGATGGCAATGTGTTTGCCTTCCCACAACACGCCTGCATTCAATACAAGGCAGAGGGTCCATTTGCAGATGGTCATTCTAACACCTCTCACTTATTAGATATGTAGGAGTAACAGGTAAAAGGGACTGATGTTCATTTTGTATCATCTTTCTTTACAATCATCACACAGAATAACAATAATATAGCTATTGACCAATAATTTCTAAAATAAATGACTTTTTTCCCAATTAAGCGGCAATTTAACATGGCCAATCCACCTACCCTGCACATCTTTTGGGTTGTGGGTGTGAGGCCCACGCAGACTCGGGAAAAATGGGCAAACTCCACACGGACAGTGACCCGGCGTCAGGATCAAACCGGGACCCTCGGGGCATGAGAGTTTTTCATTTATGACAGGTGAATCTTTGCGTCATATCGTTCCATGTTACAGTTGCGTACCTCTCAACCGAGGTTATAAATAATCAAGCATGTATGGAGAACATTGGAAAAGCAAAACAAAACACATGGAATAAGCAGTGAGTTAAAATATTAATACTCGAGCAAAAACAGGTGGTTTATTTACATTGCATGAACTGGCATTTGTATAAATATAGACTGATGGCTTCATTTTCTGAGCCCCTTTTACTTCGATGCATTTCTTGAGACTACACATAGTTTACATTTTAGGCGGCACTTCCACATGCAGACATCTGCATCCCTCAATGCGTGGAACAGATTTCTCCCTCCCTTGCTCCCCCATCCCCCATAGTTGCTGGTCACAAACAGGTCTTTGAAGAAGCTGGTGAATTGTTTCCATGTATGATGGAATCCTTCAGGGTGGTCTGGTGGCGCAATGGTTAGCACTGCTGCCTCACAGCACTGAGGCCCCAGATTCGAACCCGGGTCACTGTCCATGTGGAGTTTGCACATTCTCCCCGTGTCTGCAAGTGTCTCACTCCCACAACCCAAAGATGTGCAGGGTAGGTGAACTGGCCACGCTAAATTGTCCCTTAATTGGAAAAAAAAGAATTGGGTACTTTAAATTTAAAAAAAATTATGGAATCCTTCATCTGATCCCCTAATTGCAAATTGTTTCTAGCTTTAGGAACTCCACTAGGTAGGAGAGACAGCCTGAGGCTCTGGGTAGTGCTGCTACCTTTCAAGCAGAAGTCTCCGTCAGGCAGGGAGGTGAAGGTCACTGCCTCGGCCCCTCTCCCCATAAAGAGCTGTGGATGCACCAATACCCCGAAGACTGCCATTGAAGGGCATTGCTCTATCTTTATCCCCACCAGTCTGGACAGGGCAGAATCCGCTGAGTTTAAGGCAGGACCAGAACATGTGGGTGTGGTTGGTCGGACCCCCCAACACTGCTCGCACCTATCCTCCAGCTCCAGGAAAAATGTGCTCATGCACGTCCTGCTTAGGTGTGCCCTGTGCACCACCTTTAACCGCGTTTGGCTCAGCCCTGCGCATGAGGATGTGGAGTTGACCCTGTGCAGAGCTTTGATCCAGAATCCTCCCCATATCTACATGCTCAGCACCTCCTCCCATTTTTCTTGCGTCTCATCCAGTGGGGCCCTTACCTACTCTAACAGTCAACTGTATATGTCGCCACATTTACCGCCCCCTAGCAAGTCAGGTGCCAGTAGTCTGTCCAGTAGGGTGTGTCCGGATTTCTGGGGGAACATCGTGGTCTCGTTGTAAAGGAAGTCTCACTACTTCAAGTACTGAAGCCCGTTCTCTTTCAGGAGCATGAGCATCTCTGTTAGCTCCCCCAAGGTCGCTACTCTACCATCCACGTACATGTCCCTCACTGTCAGTACCCTTCCGTACTCTCACCATGTCTTGAAGGTGCCGTCTATTTTTGACAGAATAAATTTATGGTTCCTGTAGATGGGGGCGCAACAGACATGCCACTGAACTTGAAATAGTTTCTGAGCTTGTTTCAGGTCCTTAATGTGGGTGCTACCACCGGGCTCCTCAAGTATTTGGTTGGGGGGGGCTGGGAATGAGGCTGTGGTCAGCGCCCAGATGGACGTCCCCGTACAGGAGGCCTCCTCCATCTGCACCAATCCGCTTCCAGCTCTCCCAACCACCCTTCACCTCTCTGTGCTCGCTGACCAGTGGTAGAATAGGAGTTTCGGCAGAGCCGAGCCTTCCATGTGTCGCCCTCTTAGTGGGACGGTTTTTATATCCTAAGACTCTTTCCCGCCCATGATTAGTTATCGGCCCTGTTGAAGAAGGATCTGGGGATAAAGATCGGGAGTGAACTGAATAGGAAGCATGGCAGCACTTTCATTTTTAACATTTGTACTTTCCCACCAACAAAGAACAAAGAACAAAGAAAAGTACAGCACAGGAACAGGCCCGTCGGCCCCCCAAGCCCGTGCCGACCATGCTGCCCATCTAAACTAAAATCTTCTACACTTCTGGGATCCGTATCCCTCTATTCCCATCCTATTCATGTATTTGTCAAGGTGCCCCTTAAACGTTACTATCGTTCCTGCTTCCACCACCTCCTCCGGCAGCGAGTTACCCTCTGTGTAAAAAACTTGCCCCGTACATTTCCTCTAAACCTTGCCCCTCACACCTTAAACCTATGCCCCCTAGTAATTGACCCCTCTACCCTGGGAAAAAGCCTCTGACTATCCACTCTGTCTACGCCCCTCAGAATTTTGTAGACCTCTATCAGGTCGCCCCTCAACCTCCGTTGTTCCACTGAGAACAAACCGAGTTTATTCAATCTCTCATCATAGCTAATGCCCTCCATACCAGGCAACATCCTGGTAAATCTCTTCTGCCTCCACATCCTTCTGGTAGTGTGGCGACCAGAATTGAATGAAAAATGAAAATGAAAATCACTTATTGTCACAAGTAGGCTTCAATGAAGTTACTGTGAAAAGCCCCTAGTCGCCACATTCCAGCACCTGTTCGGGGAGGCTGGTACGGGAATTGAACTGTGCTGCTGGCCTGCTTGGTCTGGTTTAAAAGCCAGCGATTTAGCCCAGTGTGCTAACCAGCCCCTACACTCCAGACATGCAACACTATACTCCAAGTGTGGCCTAACTAAGGTTCTATACAGCTGCAACATGACTTGCCAATTTTTATACTCAATGCCCGGCCATTGAAGGCAAGCCTGCCATATGCCTTCTCGACTACTTTCTCCACCTGTGTTGCCCTTTTCAGTTACCTGTGAACCTGTACATCTAGATCTCTCTGACTGTCAATACTCTTGAGGGTTCTGCCATTCACTGTATATTCCCTACCTGTATTAGACCTTCCAAAATGCATTACCTTACATTTGTCCGGATTAAACTCCATCTGCCATCTGTCCGCCCAAGTCTCCAAATTATCTAAATCCTGCTGTATCCTCTGACAGTCCTCATCGCTATCTGCAATTCCACCGTCCACAAACTTACTAATCAGACCAGTTGAATTTTCCCCCAAATCATATATATATATACTACGAACAGCAAAGGTCCCAGCACTGATCCCTGCAGAACACCACGAGTCACAGCCCTCCAATCAGAAAATCACCCTTCCATTGCTACCCTCTGCCTTCTATGACCTAGCCAGTTCTATATCCACCTTGCCAGCTCATCTCTGATCCCGTGTGACTTCACCTTTTGTACCAGTCTGCCATGAAGGACCTTGTCAAAGGCATTATTGAAGTCCATATAGACAACATCCACTGCCCTACCTGCATCAATCGTCTTTGTGACCTCCTCGAAAAACTTTATCAAATTAGTGAGACACGACCTCACCTTCATAAAACTGTGCTGCCTCTCGCTAATATGTCCACTTGCTTCCAAATGAAAGTAGATCCTGTCTCGAAGAATTCTCTCCAGTAATTTCCCTACCGCTGACATAAGGCTCACCGGCCTGGAGCGCCTCCCATTTCCATAGGTCTCTCTTCACCTCCTCCACCAGGCTGGACAGGTTCCATTTATGGAGCCGCGTCCAGTCATGGCTATCTGGATCCCCAGGTACCTGAACTTAGTTTGGGCCAGTTTGAATGGTAGCATCCCCAGCTCTGCTCCTCCCTCTCGGTGGGGTCACCAGGAAGATTTCGCTCTTGCTCAGGTTCAATTTGTAACCTAAAAATGCACCGAATTGTCTGAGGAGTTCAAGTATCTTGCCCTTTGCTGACCAGGAGATTCTACACGTAGAACAGCAGGTCATCCGCCTAGAGTGAAACTCTGTGCTGCCTGACCCTTCTCTGAATGTCTGTCCACGCCTTCACTGATTTAAGAGCAATAACCAGTGGCTCAATTGCTAGTGCGAGCAGCAGCGGGGACAGCGGGTATCCCTGCCTCGTGCCTCTGTGCAGCTGGAAATATTCAGAGCTGGTGGTGTTCATCCGTACGCTTGCCATGGGAGCGCTGTACAAATGTTTCACCCATCACGTGGACCCTGGCCCAAATCCAAACTGTTCAAACACCTCTTGAGATTCTTCCACTCTACTCGATCAAAATCTTTCTCAGCGTCTAGGGAGACAGTCTCTTCTGGTGTCCCTTCCCCGGGTGGGGTCATAATCACGTCCAACAGGCACCTGATGTTATACGTTAGCTGTCTGCCCTTGACAAAACCAGTCTGATCCTCGGCAATCACTTCTGGCAAGCAACTCTCCACTCGCTTCATCAGAGCTTTCGCCAGGACTTTGGCATCAGTGTTCAGGAGTGAGATGAGCCTGTGTGACCCACACTGTGTTGGGTCTTTGTCCCTTTTGGGGATCAGTGAAATCGAGGTGTGTGCCAGTTTGGGTGTCAGGACCCCCCTTGACAGCACGTCATTGAACATCTCCCGCAGGTGCGGGGCCAGTGCTGACGTGAATCTCTTTCAGAAGTTCACCGGGAACCCGTCCAGTCTCAGTGCCTCCCCTGACTGCATGTCATTAATACATTCCATGATCTCTTCTAGCACTAGCAGTGCTTCCAGTCCCTGCCTCCTTGCCTCCCCCATGACTGGTATGTCCAGTCCGTCAAGGAATTATTTCATCTTTGAGTCCCCTCCAGGGGCTTAGAGGTGTACAGTCCTCAGTAAACGTTTGCGAAGGCCTTGTTGATCTCGTCTGGGACCGAGTCTACCCTACTACTCCCATACCTTACCTGTGCTATCTCACTTGCGGCAGACTGCTTCCTCAGCTGGTGTGCCAGAAGGCGGCTGGCCTTACCACGCTCATAGAAAGTCCCTGTGTCTGGCGGAGCTGTTGCAGTGCTTTCCCAGTGGAGAGCAAGTCAAATTCCATCTGTAGCTTCTTCCTCTCCACCAGTGCTGCACAGTCATGGCGAGGAGTACCACCGATCCACTTCCAATATGGAGTCGATCAACCACTGCATAGTTGCCCTTTCCTTCCTCTCTCTAACAGCCCTCTATTATTTCCTCCTGATCACTACCTTCAGTGCCCACAGAATGCGGAGGGTGAGACCTCCCCGATTTGGTTGCAGGATACATACCCATCAATGACTTGTGACATTCTTTCGCAAAATGCCCTATCGACGAGGAGAATTCTATTGTACCCTCCCCATTTGATTCTCCCCTTCCCTCTCGTTCCCAAGAACAGTTACTCCTTTTCCCACTGGATTGTTAAAGTCCACATTGAATTCATTGTCCCTTTGTGCTTCCTCCCAAGCCCGTTCTTTCAGACGACCACATTTGCATCCTCCGGCTAGTCAAAACAGTGTTCTTTGCCCCAGTATGTGATCCATAGTCTGGCTGGGTACAGCAACCTAACCCTACCTTGCTCTTACCTTGGGTCCGATTGAATTCTGTCCGGCACTTGACCAGATCTACTCCAATGTCTTGGTACAAGTGGATGGTGTGTCCTTCCCACTTGCACCACTGCGTGTTCTTTGCCCACCTCAGGATCTGCTCTTTCTCCTGGAATCTGTGGCGCCTCAGTATCATTGCCCATGGTGGTTCCCCGACTTGGTTCTCTGTCAAAACAATTTGTGTGCCTGTGTATCTCTGAGCGCTTAGCGATACCCTCCTCCCTGACCAGCTTTTCATGCATCGATGCTGCAAACTCTGTCGGGTTTCCCCCCTCCGTGCCCTCCGGTAGCCCGATGATCTGCAGGTTCTGCCAACCTGACCTGTCTTCTTGGTCATCTATCTTCCCCTTCAGTGCCTTTTGGGTTGTGACCAACCTTGCCACACCAGCTTCAAGGGAGGCAATCCATTCCCTCAGGTCCATGGCTGCCTTTTCTAGGTCCCACACCATTGCCTCTTGCGCATCCAGTCTTCTCTCCCCTCTGTCCATTGCCTCCTTTATGAGGCCCCACGCAGCCTCTATTGGTGACCCCCACCACTGACATGTGGCCCTTTTTCATTGGCTCTCTAGGTTTCTGGAGTTCCATTGTGATGAACTCCATCAGCCTCTCCATTATCGCCTGGGTCAGCGTTGATGATCCCTTTGGCACGCCATGCTCAGTTCTGGGTCGCCACATGGCTCTCCCTGTTCAGGTGTCGAGGTTTTCCTCTCCCTACCCTTATTGTTTTTGCTGCCTTGTTGCTGGCTTGTGGGCATCCTGGTTGCTTAAATGGTGGATGGTGTTAAGCTGGGGAACATTTTGCAATTTTGGTACCCGTTTGGTAGGGTTAGAAGGTCTAATCAGAAGTTCCTAGGACAGAGCTACCTTTCGTGCAACCGCTCATCTCATGTCCGCCACCGGAAGTCGCCGCTGTTGACCAATAATGTCAACAAATCTCAATCAATTAGTCGACAACAGACCAAAGTGAGCTGAAGTAATGCCCACTGATGGAACCCTAGTTCCCTGATCTGACAGTGACCGAAACAAGGAATCTGGGTATGATCGCCACAAAGCCATCAGCAAAGTCAAGAGATAATACCAGACTAAGGTAGTGTCACAGAGAAGTGACACTGACACCATAATCCCAGCCAAGCTCATATCCAAACTCCAAAACCTAGGACTTGGCTCCTCCCTCTGCAGCTGGATCCTCAACTTCCTGACCCATAGACCACAATCAGTCAGGATAAACAATGACACCTCCTCCACGATAGTCCTCAATACTGGGGCCCCGCAAGGCTGTGCACTTAGCCCCTTATTATGCTCCTTATATGCTCAAGCCTGTGGCAGATTTCAGCTTCAACTCCATCTACAAGTTTGCTGATGACACGACCATAGTGGGTCGGATCTTGGACAACGATACGTCAGAGTTCAGGAGGGAGATAGAGAATCTAGTGCCTTGTGCAACGACATCAATCTCTCTCTCAATTCAGCGAACCTAAGGAGCTGGTCGTTGACTTCAGGAAGCAAGTATCATACATACCCCTGTCTGCATCAATGGTGCCGAGTTGGAGATGGTTAATAGCTTCAAATTCCTAGGTGTGCAAATCACCAGCAATCTGTCCTGGTCCACCCACATCGATGCTATGACCAAGAAAGCACAACAGCGCCTATACATCCTCAGGAAACCAAGGAAATTTGGCATTGTCATGTTGGGTGTTCTGGTTCACAAACAAGCCTACAATGCTGGAAGTGGTGTAACGCTATTTTATTAACTGTTCAACTATGCTAACATACTGTAAACGTGGGTATAAGCAATACCAGCTTAACTGTGGACCCTTTCCTACCACTAGCTTTGGTGAGGCACTCAGCACATGGTGAATGTCTGTGATGCAGGCTGTGAGCTCTGGGCTCTGAGCTGGCTGCTGCTAGAATGAGCGGGAACTCTCCTGTCCCCTGTCTTTATAGTGCTTGTGCTCTCACTGGTGATTGGCTGTGGTGTTATGTATGCTGGTTGGTCCTACTGCATGTCCATCAGTGTGTGTATGTGATTGCACCATAATGTACTGATGTATATTATGACAGGCATATCCACATTTATTCTTACCAATTTTTATAGTTGCTACACAGAAAGCATCCTATCTGGCTGCATCACAGCCTGGTATCGCAACTGCCCGGCCCAAGACCACAAGAAATTACAGAGAGTTGTGAACATCGCCAAGTCCATCATGCGAACCCACCTCCCATCTATTGACTTGAGCGTTGAAAAAGGATCATCTGGACTCAAAACTTTAGCCCTTTCTCTCCCTACAGATGCTGTCAGATCTGCTGAGATTTTCCAGCATTTTCTCTTTGGTTTCAGATTCCAGCATCCGCAGTAATTTGCTTTAATCCCATCCATTGACTCTCTCTACACTTCCCGTTGCCTTGGCAAAGCGGGCAGCAAAATGTAAACTTGTTCATTACATGCTAGAATATATTTTAACATCCTAAAGTATTTATCCAGTGTAAATGGTATGTGTAAATCTTTATGCCAGATAACCAAATGCTTGCATATATGTGCCTTTTATCAATCATGCTCCAAATACCACACAAAATCTATAAATTGGAACCATTGGATAAACAACACCTTCTTCTCCATGATAGTCCATGATGGGCAGCATGGTAGCACAGTGGTTAGAACTATGGCTTCACTGCTCCAGGGTCCCAAGTTCGATTCCCGGCTTGGTTCACTGTCTGTGTGGAGTCGGCACGTTTTCCCTGTGTCTGCGTGGGTTTACTCCAGGTGCTCCAGTTTCCCACAAGTCCCGAAAGTGCTGTTAAGCAATTTCGACATTCTGAATGCTCCCCTCCCCCCACATCTACATCTGTCACAGTTTACCCTCTGATGTTAGTTTCTCTGCTGTTTGGCCTTTCACAACTTTTGTTCTCTCTGGAACAGTCATTAGCACTCTTTCCCCCTGGTTTCTGTGGCTATTACCGCCCCGTTTCTCTGGGTTTCTGTGGCTATGACTCATCTTTCATTCTCACTCCACAGTATAAATATTTTCTTTATCCCACTTTCTCTGTGTTATAGCTTTGACAAAGGGTCACCTGAACTCGAAATGTTAGCTCTTTTCTCTCCCTACAGGTGCTGCCTGACCTGCTGAGATTTTCCAGCATTTTCTCTTTGGTTTCAAATTCCAGCACCACAGTAATTTGCTTTTATTCTGAATTCTCCGTCTGTGTACCCGAACAGGTGCTGGAATGTGACGACTAGGGGCTCTTCACAGTAACGTGCAGTGTTAATGTAAGCCTACTTGTGACAATAATGATTATTATAGTCCCCAATACCAGGACCCTATTAGGCTGCGTACCTAGCCCCCACTATATTCCCCATATACGACTGTGTGGCAATATTTAGTTCCAACTCCATCTACAAGTTTGCTGATGACACCACCGTAGTGGGTCAAATCTCGAACAATAATGAGTCAGATTACTGGAGGGAGATAGAGCACCTAGTGGCATGGTGTAATGACAGCAATCTCTCTCTCAATGTAGGCAACTCTAAGGAGCTGGTCATTGACGTCAGGAAGGAAAGTATCGTACACACCCCTTGATGTGTTATGTGAGTTGGTTCAACGTTGACTGCAACTGGATGCAGTGAAACTAGAAACAGACTTCCGACACAGGAGATGGTGCAACACTGTTTTATTGAACTTGCTGATTGCTGTACATAATCTGCTGTGGGTTGACACTCTATTAATCTAACTGATAACCTCCTACTGGTTTGACCAGACTAGCTCTCTACCTCATGGAGATGGTGCTCACTGGTTTGTGCACTCAACTATCTCAGTAGTTGTGTCCTGTGAGAGAGGGAGAGTCTCAATGCCCTGTGGGCTTTATAGTGGTGGTATCCTGCCTGGTGATTGGTTGTTCTGTGTTGTGTGTGTTCATTGGTTATCCTGTGTGCCAATCACTGCCTGTCTGCATCTCATTATATACGAGTGGATATTATGACATCTCCCCTTTTTAAAATAAATTTTGGAACGTGGCAGTATATACATGCATGACTATACACAAGTGGTGAATGAATGAACATATATACATGGGAAGGTGTCTATCGTGCAGATACGGAGCAAACTGAACAAAATTTACAAGATTTAAGTTTATAGATTCAGTCTTTGTGGCGGGCGACAAGTTCTTGCCGATCGCCTCAGAGGTGGAGGGGGGGACGGCGGCATCTGGACAGGTGGGATTGCTGCCATTTCGGTGGCCTCATGGACAGGCGGGAACGCTGCCAGGTCGGTGGTCACGTGGGGCGAGATGTCCTGAGGCGGCATGATGACATGAGGAGAAGTGCGGTCAGGTGGTGGGCAGGGAACTTTGCGCAGCGCCCTCCTGTTGCGCCGTAGAATGGAGCAATCAGCCATTTGAACAATGAAACACCTGGGGGCGGCCTGTCTGACGACAACAGCTGGGGCTGACCAGCCTCCCTCAGGCAACTGGACGCGAACAACATCTTCTGGAGCCAGCGCAGGCAGGTCCGTGGCATGAGCATCATAGGTGATCTTCTGCTGGCCCCTGGATCGCTGCATTTTCTGTAGCACCGTGAGGTGGTCAAGATCTGGAACATTGATGGCTAAAACAGTCGTCCTCAGGTTGCTGTTCATGAGCAGCTGCGCCGGAGACAAACCAGTCGACAGAGGGGTTGCCCTGTATGCCAACAGTGCCAGGTTGAAATCCAAGGCTGAGTCTGCAGCCTTGCACAGCAACCGCTTGACAATATGAACCCCTTTCTCGGCCTACCCGTTTGATTGTGGGTAATGGGGACTGGATGTGATATCCCTGAAGTGGTAGGACCGTGCAAAGTCAGACCACTCTTGGCTGTAGAAACATGAACCGTTGTCACTCATTACTGTGAGTGGTATCCCATGCCTGGCAAACTCCTCTTTTCAGGCTTTGATGACTGGCTTGGATGTGCAGTCCGACGGTTTCACCACTTCCGTGTAGCTGGAGAAGTAGTCGATCAAGAGCATGTAATCACGCCCATTTGCGTGAAAGAGGTCTATCCCCACCTTGGACCACGGAGAAGGCATGATCTCGTGCTGTTGCAGTGTTTCCTTGGGCTGAGCTGGTTGAAATTTCAGGCATGTTGTGCGGTTGAGGACCGTGTTGGCAATGTCCTGGCTGATGCCAGGCCAGTATACTGCCTGCCGAGCTCTGCGTCGACATTTCTCGACCCCAAGGTGACCCTCATGGATCTGTCTGAGCACCATGGTTTGCATGCTTTGGGGAATGACGATTCTATCTAGTTTAAGAAGGATCCCCATAACAACTGTTAACTCGTCCTTAACGTTGAAGAACAGGGGTCACTGCCCCTTTTGCCAGCCATGGGCGAGGTGTTGCATCACTGCAGTAGAGGATCTTTGGCAGTTTCTTCGCGTATTGGGACAACTCGTTCATCAGTGGCTGGGAGGTTGCTGGCACACAACTGCACCTGTGCCTCGATGTGGCGAATGAAGTCGCCCTGTTCACACGGCGAGGTGATGGATCGGGATAGGGCATCTGTGATGATCAGCTCCTTACCCGGTGTATAGACGAGTTCTAAGTCATATCGGCGGAGACGAAGAAGAAGGTGTCATGTCATTTAAATCCTTCTGGATTATGTGGACTAAAGGCCTGTGGTCTGTTTCCACCGTGAACTTTGGCAGACCGTATGTATAGTCATGAAACTTGACTATTCCTGTCAGGAGACCCAAGCACTCCTTTTTGATCTGGGCATACCGTTGTTCGGTCGGAGTCATGGCCTTGGATGCTGGTTTAGCACACTGGGCTAAATCGCTGGCTTTTAAAGCAGACCAAGGCAGGACAGCAGCACGGTTCAATTCCCGTACCAGCCTCCCCGAACAGGCGCCGGAATGTGGCGACTAGGGGCTTTTCACAGTAACTTCATTTGAAGCCTACTTGTGACAATAAGTGATTTTCATTTCATATGCCACTGGAGCCCAGGACGAGAAGTCATCTCGCTGGAGGAACACCACCCCAATGTCGTCCTGGCTTGCGTCTGTGGATATCTTGGTATCCTTGGTTGGGTCAAAGAACGCCAGTACTAGGGCTGTGGTGAGCTTCGCCTTCAGCTCAAGCCACTCCGCTTGATGTACGGGAAGCCACTGGAACACTGTCGACTTTTTAACGAGATGCCGGAGGGCCGTGGTGTGGTGGGATGCCATGTTGGGAATGAATTTTCCGAGAAAATTTTTGCATCCTGAGGAAACGGCAGGCCGCCTTTTTGTCCTCTGGGGTCTTCATGGCATTGATTGCCGGCACCTTGTCAGCGTCAGGTTGCACACCCTGCTGTGAAATGTGGTCACCCAGAAACTTGATAGCGGACCGACCAAACGAGCATTTGGCCCTGTTGAGCTGGAGGCCATTATCATGAATCCTCTGGAAAACCTGTTTGAGGCGAGCGATATGATCCTCGGGCGTCGTGGACCAGATGATCACGTCATCCACATAGACTCGCACCCCCTCGATGCCCTCCATCATTTGCTCCATCGATGAAATACTTCGGAAGCTGAGATGATACCAAAAGGCATGCGGTTGGAGCAATACCTGCCGAACGGAGTGTTAAACGTGCCCAGCTTCCGACTGGACTCATCCAGTTGTATCTGCCAGAAACTGCGGGAGGTGTCCAGCTTGGTGAAGAATTTGGCATGAGCCATCTCACAAGTTAATTCTTCACGCTTCGGGATCGGGTAGTGCTCTCGCATTATGTTGCGATTCAGGTCTTTGGGATCAATGCAAATGATCGGAAGGCGTATTCCAATGTCATGAAAGATTCGAGGATGCAGAACTATGATGTATATACTTCTGGTTTTTTAAATTATTTTATTTCACTATTGTATATTTTTTTACTGAGGCCATTTATATATATTGAGTGTTGTCTGTTTCCTATAGAACATAGAACATAGAACGATACAGCGCAGTACAGGCCCTTCGGCCCACAATGTTGCACCGAAACAAAAGCCATCTAACCTACACTATGCCATTATCATCCATATGCTTATCCAATAAACTTTTAAATGCCCACAATGTTGGCGAGTTCACTACTGTTGCAGGTAGGGCATTCCACGGCCTCACTACTCTTTGCGTAAAGAACCTACCTCTGACCTCTGTCCTATATCTATTACCCCTCAGTTTAAAGCTATGTCCCCTCGTGCCAGCCATTTCCATCCGCGGGAGAAGGCTCTCACTGTCCACCCTATCTAACCCCCTGATCATTTTGTATGCCTCTATTAAGTCTCCTCTGAACCTTCTTCTCTCTAACGAAAACAATTGCCTCTGTTTTCTTTCAAGTTTGCTGTTACTCTTCTGGGTTAGGGAAATAGTATTGTAAGCCCGAGATTCGGATACTGGCTCGCTCAGATGGTTTGGTTGGGATTGTGCTGATGCTCACTGGATCAAGAGGAAGGAATATGGTGAACTAGTTTTGGGCCCAAATAAAATTGGATTGGATTTTGTTTATTGTCACGTGTACCGAGGTACAGTGAAAAGTATTTTTCTGTGAGCAGCTCAACAGATCATTAAGTACATGAAAAGAAAAGAAAAGAAAAAACATAAAACATAGGATACACAAGGTACACAATGTAACTACATAACGCCGGCATTGAGTGAAGCATACGGGGGTGTAATGTTAATTAGGTCAGTCCATAAGAGGGTCGTTTAGGAGTCTGGTAACAGCGGGGAAGAAGCTGTTTTGAGTCTGTTCGTGCGTGTTCTCAGGCTTTTGTATCTCCTGCCCAGTGGAAGAAGTTGGAAGAGTGAGTAAGCCGGGTGGGACATACCATTCTTCCTTCCTTCCATCCTGGTCCGTTCTTCGGATGATCAAGGTCATCTCCCAAGTCGAGTCTTCAATGTTGATGTGCCCCAGGTGTCTATTTTTACCCCCTTTTCCTTTGTGTCCATTTGCCACTTCACCTGGCCTTCTGCCAACAAAGCTTCTGAAGGGGGTTCAGCACCTAGTGGTCTGACTGATGACTTGGGCCCACCCCATGTGTCCATTTTTGATCGTGCGGCCTGCACGTATTCTCTTGCCAAATATGGTAACAGTGGGAACAAGGCGAGCCCAGGAGTTTGGCTCAATCTAGGCTGTGGACAATAGACCAGTGCATATCAATAGGGTGTGATGAACTCTTGATGGGCGATTTACAGGGCATGCCCAGCCAGCCTGTCTGAATTCCCAGCAGGCCATTTGCTGGAGCTGACTGTAGTTTAATTGAAAGTGTCCAATTCTTTGATTTAGGATATTAGGTGACCCTGGCCTATACAAGAAATCCAGGTACAAGCTGCGCAAAGAAATGCAAGAGAGAATTTCAGACCAAGCTAGAGTCACAGACTAGCGTTACAGACTTCCGGCAGTTGTGGCAAGGCCGAATCACCATAACGGGCTACAAAGCAAAGCCAAGCAGTATCTCCAGCAGCAGCGCACCCCTCCCCGATGAACTCAATGCATTCTATGCTCGGTTCGAGCAGGAAACCAACGATCCACTGTCGAGTGCCCCAGCAGCCCATAGCACACACATACCCACCATCACAGCTTCCAAAGTCAGATAGGCCTTCCTGAAAGTGAACCTTCGGAAGGTAACGGGTCTGGACGGGATCCCTGGTCGTTCACTCAGAGCCTGCGCGGACCAGCTGGCAGATGTGTTCCGGGACATCGTTAACCTGTCCCTCCTCCGCTCCGAGGTCCTCGCCTGCTTCAAGAAGACCACCATCATACTGGTGCCAAAGAAGAACCAGGCAACGTGCCTCATGACTACCATCCAGTCGCCCTGACAACAATCGTAATGAAGTGCTTCGAGAGGTTGGTCATGAAGCGCATTAACTCCATACTCTCAGAATGCCTTGATCCACTACAATTTGCATACCGCCACAACTGGTCCACAGCAGATGCCATCTCCCTGGTCCTACCTCACCCCAGAGCATCTCGACAACAAGGACTCCTACATCAGACTCCTATTTATTGACTACAGCTCCGTCTTCAACACCATAATCCCAGCCAAGCTCATATCAATGTTCCAAAACCTAGTACTTGGCTCCTCACTCTGCAACTGGATACTTGTCTTTCTGACCCACAGACCACAATCAGTAAGAATAAACAACAACACCTCCTCCATGATAGTCTTCAATACCAGGGCCCCGCAAGGCTGCTTGCTTAGCACCCTGTACACACACGACTGCGTGGCAAAATTTGGTTCCAACTCCATCTACAAGTTTGCTGACAACACGAACATAATGGGTTGGATATTGAACAACGACGAGTCAGAATCCAGGAGGGAGATAGAGAACCTAGTGGAGTGATGCAATGACAACAATCTATCCCTCAAAGCCAGCAAAACAAAAGAGCTGGTTGTTGACTTCAGGAAGCAAAGTACTGTACACACCCCTGTCTGCATCAATGGGGCCGAGGTGGAGATGGTTAATGTTGTGTTGGGTGCTCTGGATCCGTGGAACACATACAGGTCACCAACACTTGAAATAGTGCAACACTATTTTATTGAATCATTAACTGTTTAACATACTCTGACTGTGGGTTAACACGATACTAGCTTTAACTAAAGACCTTTGCCTTGTCCTAACCAGTCGATGCACTCAGCACATGGTGAATGTCAGTGCTGCAGGCTGTGAGCTCTGTCCTCCTAGCTAGCTGCAGCTCGAATGAGCAGGAACGCTGATGCCCCCTGCCTTTATAGTGCATGTGCTCTAACTGGTGATTGGCTGCGGTGTTGTGTGTGTTGATTGGTCCCACTGTGTGTCCATCAGTGTGTGTCTGCACCATGATATACTGATGTATATTATGACAGTTAACAGCTTCAAATTCCTTGGGGTGCACATCACCAAAAACCTGTCCTGGTCCACCCATGTCAATGCTCCACCAAGAAAGCACATCAGCGCCTATCCTTCCTCAGAAAACTAAGGAAATTTGGCATATCCATACTGACTCTGACCAACTTTTTCAGATGCACCAGAGAAAGCATCCTATCTGGCTGCATCACAGCCTGGTATGGAAACTATTCAGTCCAAGACCGCAAGAAACTTCAGAGAGTCGTGAACACAGCTCAGTCCATCACACAAACCTGCCTCCCATTCATTGACTCTATCTACACCTCCCGCTGCCTGGGGAAAGCGGGCAGCATAATCAAAGACCCCTCCCACCCAGCTTACGCGCTCTTCCAACTTCTTCCATCAGGCAGGAGATACAAAAGTCTGAGAACACGCACAAACAGATTCAAAAACAGCTTCTCTCCCGCTCTTATCAGACTACTAAACGACCCTCTTATGGACTGACCTGATTAATACTACACTCCTGTCTGCTTCACCCGATGCCGGTGTTTATGTATTTACATTGTGTACCAATTATGTATTTTCTTTTTCTTTTCTTGTCTTATCATGTACTAAAAGACCTGTTTGAGCTGCTCGCAAAAAATACTTTTCACTGTACCTCGGTGCACATGACAATAAACAAATCCAATCCAATCCAAATTTGACTTTCGTCAACAGCAGATAGAAGATCCAAAAATGGCCACATGGGGGTGCTCTCACAGGGCACATGGAGGAGATACTGCATATTTCTGGACTGTGACTTTCAGATTGCATGAGACACAGGGAATGGCAGTGACATTAAAACACTTCGACTGAACATAATGTAAAGTCTGATTTTTGATTAAAATTAAAACTGAAGTTTTCTGACCATTCTAATTTACAGATCAGTATCCTGGCAAAACAGAAATAATACTGAAAATATGATCACTCAGTGTCAACACTGAGAAACTCCCCTACGCACAATTGATTGCATAATGCAAATTATTTCACAAACATGTTTTGTTTATTTGTTCCAATTTCTCAGGAATTAATTTAGATTTTATGAAAATTCTTTGATGCAAAAAATGGAGTTGTACCATGATCTGTGTCCAAAGGTGTTTTCATTTTTTAAATTCATGCTTCAAACCAGGAATCGGCAGGTTTCCTTATGAGGAAAAATTGAGTAGGTATCTATTCGAGTTTAGAAGAGTAAGAGATGACTTGATCGAGACCTTTAATATCCTGAGAGATATTGACCGGGTGGATGTGGAGAGGATGTTTCATCTTGTGAGAGAATCTAGAACTAGGGATCACTTTAAAAATAATGGGTCGCTCATTGACGACAGAGGTGAGAAGACATTTTTCTCTCTCAGAGGGTTGTAAGTCTCTGGAGCTCTCTTCCTGAAAAGGTTATAAGCATAAATGTGGGGTCGAAGTTACAATCAGATCAGTAATGAGTTTATTGAATGGTGGAGCAGACTCAAGGGGCTGAATGGTTCACTCCAATCCTAATGGCTTGGAGGGGAACTTGCAGTAGGGGTGCTTCCATGTGTCTGGTGTCCTTGTCCTTCCAGGTGGCAAAGCCCACTGGTTTGGAAGGTGCTGCTTATGAAACCTTGGTGAGTTGCTGAAACGGACCTTGTAGATGGTACAACTTGCTGCCATTGTGTGTTGGTGGTGAAGGGAGAGAAAGTTGAAGTTGGTGGATGGGGTGACAATCAAGTGTGTTGCTTTGTCCCGGATAGTGTCAAACCTCTTGAATATTCTTTTCTGGAGCTGCACTCATTTAAAAAAATTCTTTTATGGGATGTGGGCGTTGATCCAATGATTAGACGAGCATTTCTTGTCCATCTCTAGTTTCCCTTCAGAAGATGGTGGTGAGCTGCCTTCTTCAACCACTGCATTCCTTGAGGTGCAGGTACACCCACGGTACTGTAAGGGAGGGAGTTCCAGGATTTTGAGCCTGATTCAGGCAAGTGGAGGGTATTCTTTACTCTTCTGACTTTATTGTGCTTTGTAGATGGACAGGCTTTAGGGACTTAGCAGGTGAGTTATTTGCTGCAGACGTCCCAGCGTTTAACCTGCTCTTGTAGCTGCAGTATTTATACAGCTTATTCAGTTAAGTTTTTGGTCAATGGTAACTCCAGAATATTGATAGTGGTGAATTCGGCAGCAATAAAGCTGTTGAATGTCAAGGCAAGCGGTTAGATTCTTTCTTGTTGGAGATGATTATTCCCCTGACATTTGTGTGGCACTAATTTTATTTGCTTCTTATCAGTCCAAGTCTGAATGCTGTCCAGGTCTTTCTGCATGTGGGCACAGACTGCTTCATAGAATCAGAGAAAGTTTAACACACAGAAAGAAGCCACTCGGTCCGTCGTATCTGCACTGGCCAGAAAACAAGCCACCCAGCCTATACTTTCCAGTGTTTGGCCTAGAACTCAGAAGAACATCTGCAGTAATTTCCTGGTGAAGAGATGGTTGGTCTCCATCAACCATAATTATTTCCTTAATGGGGCAGCATGGTGGCACAATGGTTAGCACTACTGCCTCATAGCTCCAGGGACCCGGATTCAATTATGGCCTTGGGTGACTGTGTGAAGTCTGCATGTTCTCACCGTGTCTGTGTTGGTGTCCTCCAGCTGCTCCGGTTTCCTTCCACAGTCCAAAGATGTGCAAGTTAGGTGGATTGACCATGCTAAACTGTTCCTTATTGTCTCAACATGTGCGGGTTAGGTGGGGATAGGTCAGGCGAGTGGTCCTAGGTAAGGTGCTGTTTTAGAGGGCTGGTGTAGACCCCATGGGCTGAATGACCTCCTTCTGCATTGGAGGGATTGTATGGAATGTTAGGTATGAGCCCATTGAGTGAAGAATTGTGCTCCTCAGTCCCACTGTCTACAATTCTACCAGGGCGCCTTGATGCTACACTCAGTCAAATGCCGTCTTGATATCAAGGGCATTCACTCTCTACCTCACCTCATTAATTCAGTTATTTTGTCCAGGTTTGGACCAGGGCTGCAATGAGGTCTAGAGTTGAGTGGCCCTGGCAGAATCCAAACTGAATATCAGTGAGCTTGTTATTGCTGAGTAAAGTGTCACTTGATAGCACTGTTAGCACTTTCCATCACATTGCAAATGATTGAGGGTAGACTGATAAGGTGGTAATTGGTCAACTTGGATTTGGCAGGCTTTCTGCGGAACGCTTACCGGGACAACTTTTCACATTGTACTCTAGATACCAGTGTTATAGCTGTGCTGGAAGAGCTTGGTTAATAGTGTGGCTAGTTCTGGAGCCCAAGTCTTCAGCACTCCTGCCAAAATGTTGTCAGAACCCATAGCATTTGTTATGATCCCAGCTGATGTTGCAACTGGATGGAAAGATCCCAGGATGGAACCCTGGCTCAAGTAATTTTTATTTATTTTTATCAAACGTGGCGGAACAAAGTCATAGGACCGCTAACTAGATTTAACAGCAAGAAAATGATTAAATATGGAAAGTTTGGATTATAATACAATACTCCTTTACTCCCCCTCTGAGATGAACAATTATACACAGGTTTAAGATTAATACAGATGACAGAATACATTTGAAGCTGCAATGTTTTCATTAGCACACAAACTCCTTTTTAAAACATATAGATTGATTGTGGTAAGACTTCTTACTTTGCTCACCCCAGCCCAACGCTGGTATCTCCACATCGGGCAGCACAGTAGCACAAGTGGCTAGCACTGTGGCTTCACAGCTCCAGGATCCCAGGTTCGATTCCCCACTGGGCCACTGTCTGTGCGGAGTCTGCACGTTCTCCCCGTGTCTGCGTGGGTTGCCTCCAGGTTCTCCGGTTTCCTCCCACAGTCCAAAGACGTGCAGGTTAGGCAGATTGGCCATGCTAAATTGCCCTTAGTGTCCAAAAAGGTTAGGTGGGGTTATTGGGTTACGTGGATAGGGTGGAAGTGAGGGCTTAAGTGCGTCGATGCAGACTCCATGGGCCAAATGGCTCCTTCTGCACTGTATGTTCTATGTCTATGGCCAACTGCTATTAGCAGGGCTGTGGGACGTGTTCCCTCTCCAGCAGCTATATGGACTAATTGCTCTGACTTTCAATTAACACTAAAGAACTGCAAGAGCCTCTAGTTGCCAAGCAACTATATTGACTCTTCACACTGTAGTTAGCTCTATCACAGTTGGAACTTAACCAACCCCCACATCTACAAACACCTTTGTCCAGCATGAATCGAACTACAGGTCTCTTCCAGGAACATAAACATTAAATTAAATTGACCTAAAACCATACCATATTTCTAGTGTTTCTCCATACAAAGATCTAAGACTATCTTTGTTTTCTAACATTTTGATAAATCCAGTTGCCTCACTCGTTTCTTGATATCACATAAAGTGAATCAAATTATCTGATGACTGACAGCTATGCTGTTGGAGAGTTTAGGAATTTGAGATGGATTATCTACTCAACATCCCTGGCTGGATGCTTCAGCTTTGCCTTTTGAACTGATGCACTGGGTGCTGCTATTATTGAAAATTGGAATTGTTTTACGTTCCTAAGAAGTCATATGGCCTCAAAACGTTAATTGTGTCCCTCTCTCCACAAATGCAGCCGATCTGCTGAATCTTTCTGGCACTTTCTATTTTTTACTTCAGAACCCCTGTATTTGGCTTTTATGTTTTAGGAACAAAATCCACTGGTTAGTTGTTTAATTCTCCACCACCATTCATGGCTGGATGTGACATGCATGTGGTCCTGTGTTGGATCTTCACCAGGTTGGTACATCATAGGCATGCTTGTTGTTGATCCTGGCATGTTCTCCTGCAGTCATTGAGCGGGGTTCTCCAGTCGCCAACGCCAAAATCGCGTTCGCCGATCAGCCGGGGAATTGGGGCGGGGGGTTTGCTGCTTTTGCGATGCTCCACCCTCTCCAAAGTGGCATACTCTAGGAGTACACCGCATGCTGTATCGACGGCCTCAGGATGTTGTCTGAGGCCTTCCCCCCGATGCTCCGCCCCCGACCGGCCAAGTTCCCAACGGCGTAGGTCTCTCATGTTATTATTTGTTGGGAAATCGGCGTGGCAGCTGTGGACTGAGTCCAGCGCCGCCACAGTCAGGGGAGAGCAAATCCGCAGGCAGGGAGACTTTGACAGTCGCTGGGGGTACTGTTGGGGGGTGGTCCGGGGGTCGCGAGCTGTCCAAAGGGGGGGCACTATTTGGCAGGCCGGGTTCAGCCACTGCCGGTGCTATGTTGCACGGTGCGGCTGCTGCAGGCCGTTGCTGTGCGCAAGCGCGGCCATGGACCGGCAATTCTCCGACAGTATCGGCAGCTAGAGCCGGGTGCTCCCCCTGCTATCCCCCCACCAAATGGAGGATCAGTGGCCATTTTGCCCCGAATTTCCAGTTGTAAAACGCTACCATTCCCACACCGGCATTAGGACATAGCCAGAAAATCGGAGTATCCAGCCAATTGTTTATAAAATTAGCACTTTTGTGATAAATATACATGTAGCTCACTTTCAGAAGTGGGAAGGGCAGAAATGTTATCAATTAATCAGCAACTCCTCATTATATTTATGAGATATGTTGAATTCAAAATCCCCTTCAGACACTGGGTGGAACTTTACGGCTCCTCTCGCTGGTGGAATCTGCCAGTCCCGCTGATGTCAATGAACGTTTGAATGGCTCATCACATTTTATGGCCCCACCATGGCGGGGCTGTTAAATTCGACCCATAATGCTTAGGTCTTATGTTGCATTAGCAGATTTCACATCAGACATTCAGCCACAATATTATAAGTTATGGGATCATACTCATCAAGGCATCCCAGCACAACAGAGTATGGGGTGCAGAATCCAGAAAATAGGCACGTTTCTAATAATATTGCTTGTGGTACTCCATAGCACCAGCACAGGACAATATATTGCATTGATTTTTGTTGGTTCCTTCACTGTGTAGTTTATGAAGGTTCTGGTACACCCTTGGGAAAATGTTGGTGTATTTATCCAAAAGTGTAGGATAACTAGGATATAACAGGAGTTGCTTGCTCTTAATACTTTGAAGAAATTAAGACCTGAAGGATTTTATTACTAGTAGTAATTTAGTATTTAGTAGTAATTTATATTAAGAGTGCACCTATTCTGTGAGTCACAATAAGCTGATTAAACTTCACAGCCTAGAATTAGACAAGTGAGGATAAATAGCTGGATATGGGTGATAACATGTCCTTTCTATATCACAAAAACATCTCCCATCAAATCTTTAGATGGCTTGTGATTGGTTGCACAAATGAACTGAATTCCAATGGTCTAATATTGAAACATTGCAAGTTTAATGATTTTAAAAATGTGATTGGAAAAGATTGGGGACGGGATTCTCCGTAGCCCAACACCAAAATCATAAATGGCGATCAGGTGGAGATTCGTGAACCTGACGTGGCGGCTGCGGATCCGTGCCGCTGGCTGGGGGGGCTTCTCTGAGGGCTGGGGGGACTGGTGGGAGGTGGTCAGGGGGTTGCCGGTCGGGTCGTGGATATCAGGCCGGGTCTGCGCACGGCCGGCGCCATGTTGTGCAGGTCATCAGCCGTGTGCATGCGCGGCCCAGGACCCCTACATTCTCCAGCCGTTTTTGGTACGGGAGGTGGGGGTTTTGGTCAGCGCCGGTGCTAGCCCCTCACCGATTCCGGTACCGGTGAGGGGTTCCCGCCGATTATTTTCACGCAAATCCATCGCGGATTCTTTGTTCGAGTTGGCACTTAGCCGCAGGAATGGAGAATCCCACCCACGATGTTTTTTTATTAAATCCCATGAGAACTGAAAATGTGTCAGTGCATCTGGACCAACAAAGCACAGGCAATTTGACATGTTTTCACTTGCGACTTCAATAATCCATGCCTGAATGTTTTGTTATTGAACCTGAAATATTCATGCTGAAGTAAATCCACTATCGGCATCACTCCCGAATAAGTTGAGTGTAATGTCATGCCCCAGTATTTACAAACCAATTTTTATCTTTTTAAAATCAGACGACCAAAGGCTGCAAAAGATGGCTGCCCAAGGATCACCTGACCTTTTTTGTGGATTGAAACCACTCTCCCATCTCAAGAAGGAACAAAAGGAAGATTCCAGACTGATATAGAATCAATGAAGGGAATTGTTCCCCCAATCCTTGGCACATGGGTATACCGGCGGGGGTGAAGAATTGAGGGGGAGTCCCAAAATGGCTTTCATGCCAGTGGGATTTCCTTGCTCGATTGTCCCTCTCCCCTCGTTATGATGTTCCCACCGTGAAAGGCCGGGGTGGGGTTTCCCATGTTTTTATTTTTGTTTTTGTTAGATTGGGGCACCCCTGACCTATTGAAGATTGAGGTTGCTGACGGGGTGGGATTATTCAGAACCAATCCCACCCCACCAATGTGATGCCATGGGACCCGCGTCCAGCATTTCTTTTCACTATGTTTCAAAATAAATATGGGGGGAAAAGCCGACAGTGCAGTGCAGCACTTTTCCCGCCTGAGGTGTCACTTTGTAAAAAAATGAGAAACTCCGCCCAATGCCTTTTTCTAAAATTAATTCAAAAGTGTATTATCAATTATATGGGTCATTCAAACACAAAGACACTGGCTCCCTCAAACTCTCAAGGTGTTAAACGACAGCATGGCATGTCTAATCAACACATCGCTTTGAAATTGTGGCAGTTTCATTATGAGGAAGACATTTTGGTTAACTGCTTTTAATTCAGCAATAGTTGTTTGCAGAGAGAAAATGCAAGTGAAAGTCATTGAACCAGCTGCTAGTCATCCAAGCAGCCAATGTAATAAACAGCAACAACTTGAAAGTGGGAGAAGGACTCTCCCCAACCTGTTCCAACTTTGAGTTCACCAGAGAATTAAACTCCTGGAAATTTGACAAGAAACCCTATATTGTACTGAGAATTCTTCATTTTTCAAGACTTCGACTTCAACGTTAAAGCATCATCTCCATCTATGAAGGTAGGGGTCTTCCACAAAAGGAATTTAGATAATTATAAATTGCAACCATATCGTTTTTATCTTCACCTGTTCCTAATCTTTGTGTGTGAGGTGAGTGAGTAAGATGTCACATTGTAAATTCCAGAGCAAGCGTGCAATAATAAATAACCTCCTTTATTTTTCAACTCACAAAATGTTGCTGCTAGAAATGATTTAATTGTATTCACATCCTGAGGGTAAGAAATTACACCCCTCTTGTGCAAACATACTGATCTTGAGCAATAAAAGGAAACATGAATTATGTCAATGACCTCACCCCATAGTATTCTACTGGTAAGAAACACATCCCTCTTGCCAGATCATATAATAACTGGTTGATTTCATGCCAACAGAAGCTTTTGATCACCCCATGTCTTGGCAAATATACTGGTATCATCATTTCATGTTTTCACAAATACGTTTAGTGCCTGCTTTCGTCCTGTTCCAACGAATTAGCCTTATACATGAGTCACAGAGTTTTACAGCACATAAAGAGGCCCTTCAGCCCATCATGCCTGTGCCGACCATCAATCACCTATCTATGGGAAGCAAGAGATGAAATTGCAGAGCCGTTGGCAATGATCGTTTCGTCCTCACTGTCAACAGGGGTGGTACCAGGGATTGGAGAGTGGCGAATGTCGTGCCCCTGTTCAAAAAAGGGACTAGGGATAATCCTGGGAATTACAGGCCAGTTAGTCTTACTTCGGTGGTAGGCAAAATAATGGAAAGGGTACTGAAGGATAGGATTTCTGAGCATCTGGAAAGACACTGCTAGATTAGGGATAGTCAGCACGGATTTGTGAGGGGTAGGTCTTGCCTTACAAGTCTTATTGAATTTTTTGAGGAGGTGACCAAGCATGTGGATGAAGGTAAAGCAGTGGATGTAGTGTACATGGATTTTAGTAAGGCATTTGATAAGGTTCCCCATTGTAGGCTTATGCAGAAAGTAAGGAGGCATGGGATAGTGGGAAATTTGGCCAATTAGATAACGAACTGGCTAACCGATAGAAGTCAGAGAGTGGTGGTGGATGGCAAATATTCAGCCTGGAGCCCAGTTAAGAGTGGTGTACCGCAGGGGTCAGTTCTGGGTCCTCTGCTGTTTGTGATTTTCATTAATTACTTGGATGAGGGAGTTGAAGGGTGGGTCAGTAAATTTGCAGATGATACGAAGGTTGGTGGAGTTGTGGATAGTGAGGAGGGCTGTTGTCTTCTGCAAAGAGACATAGATAGGATGCAGAGCTGGGCTGAGAAGTGGCAGATGGAGTTTAACCCTGAAAAGTGTGAGATTGTCCATTTTGGAAGGACAAATATGAATGCGGAATACAGGGTTAACGGTAGAGTTCTTGGCATTGTGGAGGAGCAGAGAGATCTTGAGGTCTATGTTCATACATCTATGAAAGTTGCCACTCAAGTGGATAGAGCTGGGAAGAAGGCCTATGGTGTGCTAGCATTCATTAACAGAGGGATTGAATTTAAGAGCCGTGAGGTGATGATGCAGCTGTACAAAACTTTGGTAAGGCCACATTTGGAGTACTGTGTACAGTTCTGGTCGCCTCATTTTAGAAAGGATGTGGAAGCATTGGAAAAGGTGCAAAGGAGATTTAGCAGGTTGTTGCCTGGAAGGGAGAGTAGGTCTTACGAGGAAAGGTTGAGGGTGCTGGGCCTTTTCTCATTAGAACGGAGAAGGATGAGGGCGACTTGATAGAGGTTTATAAGGTGATCAGGGGAATAGATAGAGTAGATAGTCAGAGACTTTTTCCCCAGGTGGAACAAACCATTACAAGGGGACATAAATTTAAGGTGAATGGTGGAAGATATAGGGGGGATGTCAGAGGTAGGTCCTTGACCCAGAGAGTAGTGGGGGATGGAATGCACTGCCTGTGGAAGTAGTTGAGTCGGAAACATTAGGGACCTTCAAGCAGCTATTGGATAGGTACATGGATTACGGTAGAATGATATAGTGTAGATTAATTTGTTCTTAAGGGCAGCACGGTAGCATTGTGGATAGCACAATTGCTTAACAGCTCCAGGGTCCTAGGATCGATTCCGGCTTGGGTCCTTGTCTGTGCGGAGTCTGCACATCCTCCCAGTGTGTGCGTGGGTTTCCTCCGGGTGCTCCGGTTTCCTCCCACAGTCCAAAGATGTGCAGGTTAGGTGGATTGGCCATGATAAATTGCCCTTAGTGTCCAAAATTGCCCTTAGTGTTGGGTGGAGGTGTTGACCTTGGGTGGGGTGCTCTTTCCAAGAGCCGGTGCAGACTCAATGGGCCGAATGGCCTCCTTCTGCACTGTAAATTCTATGATAATCTATGATTAATCTAGGACAAAGGTTCGGCACAACATCGTGGGCCGAAGGGCCTGTTCTGTGCTGTATTTTTCTATGTTCTAAATCCTAATCCCATTTTCCAGCACTTTTCCCGTAGCCTTGCATGCTATGGTGTTTCATGTTCTCATCCAAATAAGGTGAGTGGCTGTTCTCATAATCAATTCTCACTTTTTTTCAATTTTATTCTTTCATGGGACATGGGTGCCATTGGTAAGGCTAGCATTTGTTGTCTATCTGTAATTGCCCTTGAACTGACCTTACTAGGCCATTTCAGAGGGCAGTTAAGAGCCAGCCGCATTGCTTCAGGTCTGGAATCACATGTCGGCCAGACCAGATAAGGGCGGCAGATTTCCTTCCATGAAGAACAACAGTGAACCAGATGGGTTTTCATCGCAATCAATGATAGTTTCATGGCCATCATTACTAAGACTAGCTTTCAGTTACAATGGTGGGATTTGATCGCTTGTTGATAGGGTTGATAGAAAGAATATTTTCTCCTCAGAGAATATAAACATAGAATTCCAGCTGGGTCATTGAGCGGAATATCAAGAAGCACTCTTTGACATAACTGTAGTGAAAATTAGGAACTCAATAAGCTTGAAGTTAGACCATTTAAAAATGTCAAAAACTGGGTTCGATAAATTCTTCTTGGATAAGAGCACCAAGGGACATGGAGCAAAGGTAGGTAAATGGAATTGAGGTACAGCTCAACCATGATCTGACTAAACAGCAGAACAGACTAGTGGAGCTGAATAATCCAATGTTCTTATATTTCTATATTGTTCTGTGTACACTTAACGGAATCCTGATTGCTGCTGGATACAATTCATTGCAATTCTCTCTCCTGAGCTTTTTTTTGGGACTATGTATTGCAAAACCTGGCAGTTCATCAACTTGCATATAAGTGGCATTGCAGATAACCACGCCCAATCTAGAAACTGCTTTACTTTTATTTCCATTGATTTCAATGAAGTTAAACTTCAGGTAGTTTCTATAATTGGTGACCTTTCTATAACAGCAACTTTATGCCTAGGCAAGGAGTTGAAAGTCTATCCTAATGATTTGATAAACCCTCAAAATTATTGTTAGTGTATGTCGGACAGTTAGGACTCCCATTTCCTTTTTTTAAAAGACGTGCCCCTTTGATACTTTCTTCCTTCAGCAGTTGACCTAATCTCTTCAATGTGATTACTTGTCAATAAATAGCATTGCTGAAGCAATTGGCATGCCAAAGAGCCAGCACGATTTGTGTTTTGGCTCACAATTAGGTTCAAACACCAAGGGTGGGATTTTCCATCCTTTCCTGCCAGTGTGATCTTCTGGTCTGCTGAAGGTGACCCCCCTCCCCGCAGCGGGTTGTGGAGAGGTGTGGCTGGTGAGCAATGTTAATGGGCATTGACTTTGGTGGGGCTGGAAGATACTGCCGACGGCCAATGGCAAGCCATCTCTGTCACAGGAAAGGCCCACGGTGGGGGAGGGAGGGTGTGGGTGTGGGTGGGGGTGGGGAGGGGGGGGGGTTGGAGGTTGGGAACGGGGGGGGGGGTGCAGAGATCCCAGGCCAAGAGTTCAAAGAATTCTTCTGATTTGTCCTTAATCCTTCAATTTTTCACAGGGGTTACAACTTCGTCATGGCAGCAAGTCGTCAGCACAAATCCCGAAAGACGTACTTGTTAGGTGAATTGGACATTCCGAATTCTACCTCAGCGTACCCGAATAGGCGCTATAGTGTGGCGACTAGGGGATTTTCACAGTAACTTCTTTGCAGTGTTAATGTAAGCCTACTTGTGACACTAATAAAGATTATTATTAATGTAACATTGATCTATATAACCATTGCGCAGGAGAAGACAAGTCCTTCTTGTTGGAATTCAACTCGAAACCACCAGCTTACACATTTTACTTGCCTGCAGGGCTTTGTGCAGGAATGTGGTGAGACCACACCTGGGGTATTGTGTGCAGTTTTGGTCTCCATATTTAAGAAAGGAGATTCATATATTGGAGACCAGAGAGCAAATATTCACTAGATAGGTTCCTGGATGAGAGGTTTGTCCTATGATGACAAACTGAGTAAGGCCTATATTCTCCGGAATTTAAAAGAATGATGAGCAGTCACTTTTATAAAGCCAGAAAGGAGTCCACGCTGAGTAGTTCAAAGAAACTTAATTTCTTTCCAGTCATTATTATATACATCACACGGTAGATCCAAACTGGATCTGCCTTGCAGGTGCCAGACTGGCAGGCTTGATACATCAAACAATTACACATTGTTGAGCGGCCTCCCCATCCCCTTAACCAGGGAGCTCATATTCTGCAAGGTCCACGGGGAAGTTAATTGTTCCCACCCCGTAAGGTACTTGCGGGTTACAACAGTGATATCATTGACAGCAAAAGATTCTGAAGGGACTTAACAGGGTAGATGCTGAGAGATTGTTTCCTCCGGAGGATCTAGAATCCGGGGACAAAGTGTCAGGATAAGTGGCCGATCATTTAGGACTGAGATGAGGAGAAATGTTTTTCACTCGAACGGCTGTGAATCTTTGGAATTGTCCAACACCAGGGTTGGGGATGGTCCATTATTGAGTGTATTTCGGACTGAGCTGGAGAGATATTTGGTTTCTCAAGGAATCAAGGGATATGGGGAGCAGACAAGCAACTGGCGTTGAGGCAGAAATCAGCCATTATTGAATGGTGGAGTAGGCTCGTGGGGCCATCCGGTCGACTTCTGCATTTATTTCCTATGTTCTATGTTCTTATTACCAAGTGTAGCATAATCACTTCCTGAGGTGACTTTCTACCTGAATTACATTGTATAAATCAACACATTGTGCAGTATGAAGCAGTGATATTTAGAAGAGGTAAGAAAAATTCATATTGGGTGGAATTTTCCAAATATTGCACAGGGGTTGGATCAGTGGAGAAAAGCTAAGCTGCCTTTTCTAACCAGGTCAAACGGCACTCTGTATGAAGATTACACAGCCAGCTGGGCAGGGGAGTGGGCCTAAAATCGCCGACAAAGCTTGGATTCAGAAATTGGGGTGCCATTTTTAACTGGAGGCCTCATCCACAGTGAAGTTAAAGGCCCTCCCCCTCCCGCCACACCCGCACATCGGGACCATAAGACCATAAGACATAGGAGCAGAATTAGGCCACTCGGCCCATCGGGTCTGCTCCGCCATTCAATCATGGCTGATATTTTCTCATCCCCATTCTCCTGCCTTCTCCACATACCTCCTGATCAACTTATTAATCAAGTACCTATCTATCTCTGTCTTAAAGACACTCAGTGATTTGGCCTCCACAGCCTTCTGCGGCAAAGACCCCCAGCAGATAAGGGAAACACCCTAAACGTCCCAACGCAGAGGGCCAACCTCCCCACTACAACTCAAACACCTCATGCAGGCATCAGGGTGACCCTTCCCCACCACCCAGATCATCACTAGTACTGGGGCCCCCCCAAATTCTAAGTCTCCATCCCCGCCGCCCCCCCCCCCCCCCCCCCCCACCACCACCACAACCACCATCGCCCTCCCACATAATGGGAACACCCCAATGGGGATTCCCAGAAGTGCTGCCCCTGGCCCTGCCCATGGTCGCATCCCCTGGCAGTGTCTCAAACTGAGATCTCAAATTCTCACGAGAGTTAGAGACCATTATGGGATTTGCGAACGGACCCAGAAAATCGGGCCACAGCCTGAATCAGAAATTTCCCAAAGCACTTTATATACACTGAAATGATAATAAAGTATATTGTACTGATCCCCCTTCTTTCTCCTTTTGCACGAATAAATGAAATTTTAATACAAGTGCTACAGAACTGGTGGTTTTAAAATGAGCAGCACCACATACTCGTAGAAACCACTTGAGGGCAGTATAAGATGGCAATACAGAGATCTTCGATATTTCATACAAAATCACCCATATCGTTTGATGAATGTCTGTTTTGGAGTGTGTTCCAAGTACCATAACCCTAACACTTGTGTTCTTAAAAGTAATCCTGATCTTCAAAGCAATCATGAGCCATACCCTTATTGAGGATTGAATGGTGATGTCATGCAAAATGATCATCCAGTCCAGAAGCATGATCCTGAGCATTTGATCGCTTCCCGTTTTAATTATCCATCCCACTCCTACCCTGACCATTTTGTCCTTGGCCTCCTAGATTATTTTAATGAAGTTCAGCAGATGTTTAAGGAACAGGGCCTCATCGTTCGATTAGGTAACTTACAACCTCTTGTACTCAATGTAGGTTCGTTCGTCAATTTCAGACCATAACCTGTTCTCAATTTTTTTTCGATATTAGAGGCGAGTAATGATTGTATTGTTGCCATTTATGGGCAGCATGGTAGCACAGTGGATAGCACTGTTGCTTCACAGCGCCAGAGCCCCCAGGTTCGATTCCTGGCTTGGGTCACAGTCTGTGGGGAGTCTGCATCTTCTCCCCGTGTCTGTGATGGTTTCCTCCGGGTGCTCCTGTTCCCTCCCACAAGTCCTGAAAGGCATGCTGTTAGGTGAATTGGATATTCTGAATTCTCCCTCCGTGTACCCGAGCAGGCGCCGGAGTGTGGCGACTAGGGGATTTTCACAGTAACTTCACTGCAGTGTTAATGTAAGCCTACTTGTGACAATAAAGACTGTTAAATTCTCGGTCAATCCTTCACAAGAACATAAGAAATAGGATCAGGAGCAAACCACATGGCCTATTGAGCCTGCTTTGCCATTCAATAGGAATGGCAAACTTTCAACTCCACTTCCCTGCCTGCTCCCCATTTTCCCTTGATTCCCTGAAAGACCAAAATCTGTCTATCCCAGCTTTAAATATATCCAAGAGTGGAACATCCACAACCATCTGGGTTAAAGAATTCCCAAAGATTCACAACCCTTTGAGTGAAGTAATTTCTCCTCCTCTCTGTCCTGATTGATCGGCCCCTTATTCTGAGACTATGTTTTAGATTCCCCTACCAATGGAAACAATCGCTCATGGTCCACCCTATCAAGCCCCTTCAGAAGCTTCTATGTTTCAAAGAGATTGTCTCCCATTCTTCAAAACTCAAGAGAATATAGGCTGAATTAACTCAGACCCACCTCATTTACTCAGACAACTGCCTTATCCCAGGGACCAATTTAGTGAATTTTTGCAGCATTGTATATTTGGAGTTAAATTACAGACTTTTGCACCCACCCCCGCTGCAAGCTGCTATTTGAACAGGCCCAGGCACACCTCTCGATCCAGTGTGCTCTGATGTCATTTTGATGGACTTGGCTAGCAGCCAATCCCTTCTCCTCAAACCCCAGGACATCTCCTGTGTTTGATTGGGATTTGTAGAACCTGTCAGAATATTTTGGAGCAGAAGGCAGGTTCCATTTCTGTTTTCATTCTGAGAAGGAGCTGGGCAGAAGCCTGTTAAATATCTCTCCCAGAAAGGCTGGAATTTCTGCTCTCTCGGATATCTCAGCTAGAATGAGCAGGTCTGGCTACCCTATCAGATCTGTGAAGGTTTAACTCCTGATTTAAATGCTGTAAGCATTCTCTCCAGCCAGGTCTGTGCAAGTTTAAATCTCAACCAGAAAGGCTGGGAAAAACCCAGGCTGATATTTCTCTCCTGAGAATCCAAAATGGTCCTGAAGACCAGACCCTTTTCTCTCTCTCAATATCGCAGCTGGGAACTCTGCACAAAGGCCAGACATGCAGTTGAAGGGCAGAGTGGACAGTGAACTTGCTGTAAACTCTCAGGTACAGAATTCGAGTACACACCTCAGTGAGACTGAGAGTCAATCTGCTGGAGGCCTGTACAAGCGAAAGTGATGCTCCAGAGGAATTTGTGCAGCCTGCAAGGTATAATTGAAGGCAGATTCTAAAAGATCCAAACCAACCAATGATTTCAAGATCACCAATTACAAAGCTCCCATGTCCACAACAAAGATTAATCTCAGCCCTTTTGATCCCTGTTATTTTTGAACCTTAACTTCTTGCCCACCTCGTGTCTGTCTTATGTGTGTCTGGTTGGAAGGTGGGATGGTGTTTGGGGTATAGTTAGATTAGTAGACCATTGTTCTATTATTTCCAACCATGTTTATCTCTTCTCTTACTACAAATATTTTTTTTTTAATGTTTTATTTGCAAATCTGGTGCCTGTAAATCATTGGAGTAGTCAAGGGTCAAAGATCTCCAGAAAACATACAAAATATTGGTTAATTCACTTATGTTGAGACTCCAGGACCTGTGGGGCTGGAATTGACCACACACCAGCCCACAGTGTCATAACACCTCCCCTCTCCTCTTTACCTAACTCTATACTTGCTTGAAACTTGTTACATCTGTAATATGTTTCAGTTCTGGTGTACATTCACCAAACTGAAATGTAAACTCATTTCTCTCTCCACAGATGCTGCCAGAAAGAGTATTTCCAACATTTAACATTTATATTATAAAACAAATGGGGTAAGTTGGAACACGTGATGTTTCTGTCTCCCAACGCACACCCCATCCCCTATCCCACCCTCATTTAAGCCTGGAAATATACTTAGCAGCCTTCATGTCATTTCTTCTGGCATTAACAACAAAGTTCTCCCTCATAATCACAACAAGCTACATTTATAAAAGGAAGGCTGACTATCTCATGTAGGTATATTGGAGTGTATGCTGATCTACTCTGGTGTGTCAAGAATAGCAATCCAACCCAACTGTCCTCCTAGACAATTTGATAGTTCCTAACTAACCCACTTTGTTCTTTCTCATGGCCACTGCCAACAAAAGCTGAACTAGAGTCAGTAACCAGTATACAGAACACTGTAATACTCTGAACAAATCACCCATCATAAGGTTAGAATATGCAGTACTTAACCTGGTTAATACATCAAATAAACTTGGAAGAGGATTGGTCTTACCAGGAATTATTGTTCTCTTTTAAACTTAATGGGCAGGATTCTCTGGTTGCCGACGCCAAAATCGAGTTCGGCAATTGGCCGGAGAATCCCCGTTTCCGATCAAATCGGGGGCGGTGCCACTTTTGCGATGCTCCGCCCCCTCCAAAGCGGCCTACTTGCAGAATAGGCCGCGCGCCATACCGACGGCCTCAGGACGTTGCCTGAGGCTCACACCCCGATGCTCTGCTCCCGACTGTCCAAGTTCCCGACGACATTGGTCACGTAAGCTATCATCCATCGGGAACTCAGCGTGGCAGCTGCGGACTCAGTCCAGCGCCACCACAGGTGGGGGAGGGTCGATCCAAGGGCAAGGCAGACTTTGTCAGGGGCTGGGGGCAGTGTTGGAGGGTGGTCTGGGGCGTGTGAGCCGACCAAAGGGGGGGGCAATATTTTGCAGGCCGGGTCAGCGAGCGGCCGGCGGCATGTTGCACGGCGCATGCCCTGCCATGGACCCGGCAATTCTCCGGGTCGTATCGGCAGCTAGAGCCAGGTGCTCTACCCTGCTTGGCTGCTAGCCCCCAGTCAAACGGAGGATCATAGAACATAGAACATTACAGTGCAGTACAGGCCCTTCGGCGCTCGATGTTGCGCCGACCTGTGAAACCACTCTAAAGCCCATCTACACTATTCCATATGTCTATCAGTGGCCATTTTACGCCGGATTTTCGGTCGTAAAACGCCACCGTTCCCATGCCGGCGTGGGGACATAGCTTCAGAATCGGAGAATCCAGCCCAATATCTTTATCAACCAAAGCCCTTCAAATGTGGATTGGATTGGATTTGTTTATTGTCACTTGTACCGAGGTACAGTGAAAAGTATTTTTCTGCGAGCAGCTCAACAGATCATTAAGTACATGAGAAGAAAAGGGAATAAAAGAAAATACATAATAGGACAAGACAACATATACAATGTAACTACATATGCACTGGCATCGGATGAAGCATACAGGGTGTAGCGTTAATGAAGTCAGTCCACAAGAGGGTCATTTAGGAGTCTGGTGACAGTGGGGCAGAAGCTGTTTTTGAGTCTGTTCGTGCGTGTTCTCAGACTTCTGTATCTCCTGCCCGATGGAAGAAGTTGGAAGAGTGAGTAAGCCAGGTGGGAGGGATCTTTGATTATACTGCCCGCTTTCCCCAGGCAGCGGGAGGTGTAGATGGAGTCAATGGATGGGAGGCAGGTTTGTGTGATGGAATGGGCGGCGTTCACGACTCTCTGAAGTTTCTTGCGGTCCTGGGCCGAGCAGTTGCCATACCAGGCTGTGATGCAGCCCGATAGGATGATTTCCATGGTGCATCTGTAAAAGTTGTTAAGAGTCAATGTGGACATGCCGAATGTCCTTAGTTTCCTGAGGAAGTATAGGCGCTGTTGTGCTTTCTTGGTGGTAGTGTCGACATGTGTGGACCAGGACAGATTTTTGGAGATGTGCATCCCTAGGAATTTGAAACTGCTAACCATCTCCACCTCGGCCCCGTTGATGCTGACAGGGGTGTGTACAGTACTTTGCTTCCTGAAGTAATTTACCAGCTCTTTAGTTTTGCTGGCATTGAGGGAGAGATTGTTGTCACTACACCACTCCACTAGGTTCTCTATCTCCCTCCTGTATTCGGACTCATCGTTATTCAAGATCCGGCCCACTATGGTCGTATCGCCAGCAAACCTGTAGATGGAGTTGGAACCAAGTTTTGCCACGCAGTCGTGTGTGTACAGGGAGTAGAGTAGGGGGCTAAGTACACAGTCTTGTGGGGCGCCGGTGTTGAGGACTATTGTGGAGGAGGTGTTGTTGTTCATTCTTACTGATTGTGGTCTGTTGGTCAGAAAATCGAGGATCCAGTTGCAGAGTGGGGAGCCAAGTCCTAGGTTATGGAGCTTTGATATGAGCTTGGCTGGGATTATGGTGTTGAAGGCGGAGCTGTAGTCAATAAATAGGAGTCTAATGTAGGAGTCCTTGTTTTTGAGATGCTCTAGGGATGAGTGTAGGGCCAAGGAAATGGTGTCTGATGTGACAGGTTGCAGCGGTATGTGAATTGCAGTGGATCAAGGCGTTCTGGGAGTATGGAGGTGATGCGCTTCATGATCAACCTCTCGAAGCACTTCATTACGACTGAAGTCAGGGCCACTGGTCGGTAGTCACTGAGGCATGTTACCTGGTTCTTCTTTGGTACCGGTATGGTGGTGGTGTTCTTGAAGCAGGTGGGACCTCGGAGTGGAGTAGGGACAGGTTAAAGATGTCCGTGAATACCTCTGCCAGCTGGTCCGCGTAGGCTCTGAGTGCACGACCAGGGATCCCGTCTGGGCCCGTCGCCTTCCGAGGGTTCACTTTCAGGAAGGCCAATCTGACTTCAGAAGCTGTGATGGTGGGTATGGGTGAATTATGGGCTGCTGGGGCACTCGCCAGTGGATTGTTGGTTACCTGCTCGAACCAAGCATAGAATGCATTGAGTTCATCGGGGAGGGGTGCGCTGCTGCCAGAGATACTGTTCGGCTTCGCTTTGTAGCCCGTTATGTTGTTTAGTCCTTGCCACAACCGCCGAGAGTCTGTCTGTGACTCTAGCTTGGTTTAATATTCTCTCTTGGCATTCCGGATGGCTTCGCGGAGGTCGTACCTGGATTTCTTGTATAGGTCAGGGTCGTCTGCCTTGAACGCCTCAGATCTGTCCTTCAGTAGGGAGTCAATCTCGCGATTGAGCCATGGTTTCCAGTTGGGGAACGCACGTACTGCTTGTGAATGTGAAGTATTAAATAAGATCTGCACCTTTAAGAGTATCATTGTGGTTGTTGATGAGTAATCCTGGTAGGGGCCATATTGAACATAAACATATTCTATTAATACATAGAATCATTGCGCCTTCTGTTCATACCAAAGTAGTTGTCTATGTTCTGTTTTAACAGTGTTTCATGCCCTCTAAAGGACTGCCTGCATATTTTAACTGTAGATTTATATCTAGTCATATAAATAAACAATGTATATAGACTATCCTTACATCAGCTGTTTGCAATTCTATAATAAATTGTATTCACTACTTCTCTGCTGGGATCACGGGTGTGACTTGTTTGTAATATTTTCTATCATTCTTGCCATTCTTTAACCCAGATAATTGCATTTTAAATAAAAGACTTCTCCGTATCTGCAATCAAACATGATTTATGGTCGCCGGGCAGGAGAAATGCTTGGATGATTTGTCCACTTTGCAACATCATTCCGCAGTCACAAGAATCATCCTCAAGTAACCTGACTCAGAGCCAGTAAAAATACTCCATAGAAGTCAAGGGTACAATTCCAAATCAGGTGCAGTGAATGAAGACTTTTGGACCTGTTCAATTTTATGGGTTAAATACTTCCTGCGGTGTCATTCAATACTTCTTTCCCTCTCATCACAAAGATTTGCTCCCTCTGTTCTTTTACTCACCTTTCAATTATTTTCAAAAATCCTGATACTCAACTCATAATTATTTGATCCTTGTGTGTATGATATCTGTTATGTTCTGGGAAGATCCTGGCTGAATTTTGGTGATGGGGACCGAATTAAGACAAGAAAATCCTTGTTTGATTGATGAGGCTGGAGGCGGCTGGGGATGGGGCCCAGTTCGCTTTGGTGGTTTCGCTGGTTAGCAGGTCTACGCTTCGGTGATACCGTTGGCGTTAAGATGATGACTGCCATTAAGAGAAGTTGTGGAGGACCATCTCGGCTCCCTGGCACAAGTTATTGTTGCTCAAACTGATGAACGGCGAGATATGCTAAAGAGAATGGATGAAACAGAGAACAGAATCCTGTCAGTCGATAGGACAGTCTCCTCGGTGGGAGCTCACCTCAATCCTTGGAAATCCTGCTGCATGGTATTTGGGCATTGTGATGAACGGTTGCTGCCTTATCATCATGTATTGTGATGTCTCCTTTAAGACTGGGCTTGGAACCCTGGGGACTCCGCCTCTGGCTCCGCCCATCTGTGAGCCATATATAAAGGGCTGCCTCATGGGCTGTGTAGCAGTCAGCACTTGTCTCAGCTCTAACATAATTCTTAGTCTAATAAAGCCTTCTTCACAGTTTAATCTCTAAGCTTCGTTATTGAGGGTACCTCAGACATCTTGGTTGATTCGGAGAGATGTGACCAGAGGAGTATCCGTGCTCCCGCGGGGGAGCTGGGGATGAATTCCTGGCCAAATTTAGAACTGGCTGCCATGCTTTTACGGTCTTGATTTGAAGGCTGGGCATTTTGAGTTCGGTGGAGTACAATATATCTCATCTTCGAGGCCTGGGGTCAGCTGAGGGATCTGACCACTGGTCTTACGTTGTCTTGTCCTCGATGTTCGTCGAGAAGGCTTCAAAGCAGCCGAATGCAGTATGTCCTTGCCACCTGCCAGGACAAAGGTTTTTCATTACCTGGGCTTTGGGACGGCGACAAGGTGCAGGGCTTTAGTGAAACTCTGGATGGATCTTGGATGTTGCTCGACAGTCCTGTCATGGCTTTGGCCTTTCCAAGTTCCGTGGATGGTAATGTTACTCAGCATTTTATCACTAATCCTGAACTTTGTTCCCTTGTGATTATACCCCTGATTTTGTGTTATTGCCTTTTATCCTGACAAGGGTGCATGATATATGGGCTCAGAGGCATTTGCTGCCTGTTATCCTGTTACATTGTGAAAATCATGCTGAGTGGACTGTATGGCATGATGGTTTTGCAGTATTCATCTAGGTTGTTCTTAATCCATAATAATCCTTGCTTTTACACTGAGGGAGTACATTTTTTATGTCCCCTTCACCTTTGGGTTAGTTAGGAGGATGAGTAGCGCCACAGCAGGGTGGCGGTTAGGCAATTTGATCCAGAAGTGGCTGGTATGAGTCCACATTGTGGGCGAGGAAAACCCCCATTATAACTATTAGTGTCATGCTTTTCTTTTGTACTTTCGTTATTTTGTGATTATGGAATTCTACAAAGGTATGGACAGACTATATATCCTGGAGAAGACTGGGTTCCTTTTTTTTCCTTTGTTGGCACCTCTGGTGTTGTAGGAGTAGGGAGAAATTTGTACTGGTGCATGCCCAGACGTGGTCAGTTAATCCTTGAATAACTAGTCTTTCTTGGGTCATTCTTCTATATTTACTTGGCTGCGCAGATAGTGACAGTGGTCATTTGATTGAGTAGATTAGGGCAGCAGTAATTGTGTTTACCTGGGTCAGGTGTTGCTAACTTTTGGTTGGTTCTTAATTTGGCTCTATTTAATCATGTTTGCTCAAGAGTCACCAGGTATCTTTCGACACCGCCACAAGGTTCAGAACCGAATACTGATCAATGACTCGATACACCAGTCAGTAAGTTCAAAAGCAATGCTCATTTATTTACACACAGTCAAATCTACTCATGCATAAACTCTACAAACTAAACTACCACTATTACTAAAGCCTATACTTAGCTTTGGGCGCCCACTCAGTCAGAGGAACAATGGCCGTTGCTCAGTTCTGAGGCTGCTGGGTTGAGCTGTTTACAGGGTAGCAACTAGGAGCGTCTATCTCGTAGCGTGCGTTGACTTGGAACTTACTTGGTCTGCTGTAGCTGCTAGGCTGGTCTCTCTCTTCGCTGAGAGCCAAAGCCAAAGAAGAAAGATTCTCCCTTGGGGAATACCTTTTATACCCAAAAGGGCTTCGCGCTCTTTTGGGCGGGCCTTGAACTTAGCCTCAACTAATTGGGTCTTTCCCAATCATCTATCGATCTTCCTCCAATAGAGGGGTGGTTCCCTGATCGCTGGGCGTGTCTTGGTGACTGTCAGTCAGCTTTGTCTTAGCTTCTTCTGGCGCCGGGGAGTCTGTCCCAACATTGTGTATCTAAATGTTTCCCTTTTGTCCCCGGAGATGGCTCATTAGTATGTAAATCGTTTGGTAGTTTCTGTCCTGGCTGAACGTTTAAGGTTCTGATCAACAGACAGAGCTTGCACCTGCTTGTTTCTTAGTATTGTCCAATTTTCCCTGCAATCCTTGCAAGTGTCCATTTTGTAATCGGGACGTGGCCATCCCAGATGGCTACAAGGGGATGTTGGGTGGTGGAATAGGTCTGCCTCTCCCGATTTGGCCTCTTTTGGGGGGCTCCTAGACTGCTCTCCTTCTTGAGATTTGGTTCCTGAGGAGGTAGTTGATTGCAGAACCTGAATGCAAGTCTGAGTACTTCGATCCAACATTGTTCAACAGAGTCCTTCTTTGGTTGGGGTAAGGCTGGAAGGAGGAGTGGGGTGCCTGCCTCCAAGTGGTCTTCTTTTAAATAAATTGAGAATACCCAATTATTTTTTTCCAATTCAGGGGCATTTAGCGTGGTCAAATCATCTACCTGCATATCTTTTTGAGTTGTGGGGGTGAGACCCACACAGGCACAGGGAGAATGTGCAAACTCCACATGGACAGTGACCTGGGGCCGGGATCGAACCCGGGTCCTCGGTGCCATGAGGCAGCAGTACTAACCACTGCACCACCATGCTGCCCCTCCTCCAAGTGGCCTTTTATAGGGATTTCCAGACTGACCTCCTTCTTGAGGCTTGGTATCCTTTTTGCGAAAGTGTTTGCTAGACCTTGTATGGTGTTTATTGGCCAATACGAGTGTTCCTCTTTTTCTGGAGTTTCCTCTCTTTATTTGGGTAAGTAAGGCACTGCTACAGGCTCTGATTTGTTAGATTTAATTCTAGAGGGTTTCCCTGATCTCGCTTGGGGGGGAGGAGTGTTGTTTCCTTTCCCTAGACACCCCATTGATGAGTGGCTTGACGCTTCTTCTTCATCTTTGTTGGTGGGGTTTCCTCAGTGGAAATTGGTTTAAGTTTTCTCATGATTGTGGGGCCTGAACGGTGCCTCCGGGTTGACTGGAGAGGTGTGAGGTCGGTTGAGCAGCAAATCTTGGTTGGTTTAAGTATCCCTCGTTTACTGGTTTCTGTATAGAAGAGTCACTGCCAAGTCACGGCTTGCACGGATGGCAGCATCCTGTTTCCCCCCTTTCTCCTGGGGCACCCCTTCATTGCTTGGAGGCCTTGGAAGATTGAGTTAGGTTTTTTTTTTACTCCATAAGGGATCTAATATATTGTGTAGCTTTCTCTTTTTTGCCTCAAGGTGGAGGGTATGCACCATAGGGTCATGTGCTCATGGCTTTATCATAGTATTCTGTTATCCTGAGATCTCCTACTCTTTTCAGTATCCTTTTATCCTTTAATTTTCCGTATGAAGGAAGACGTCAACTACAACAAATACTATGTTTGACAATCCACACCAATTGTATGAATATTTGTTGGTCTCCTCTGTATATATATGTGGAATACTGTACCAGATTTTGGGGCTGTGTTGTATCTTGTGGCTATATGTAAACTAATGTCTTCGCGGATTTTTTTTCAATTCTTTTTTTTATTTTGGGGTTAAAGAATGGGGTTAAAGAACCATTAATTGGCTCCTGCAGAGGCACAGACAGGTCTCATATCCAAGAAAAAGACGTTCTAGTGCGTCACTGGTGCCTCGGGTATAATTGAAGTTGGGGAAGTATGCTTTGGTGCACACCCAAACAGGGCTTGAAAATTGGATCCTATATTTTCTTTGGCTGTATGAGCAATCGCTACATGTGAAGGTGTGCATCATTTTAGCATGGTTTCACGGCCTTTCTCCCCCATGCTCCAGTTTATCCATCCACTGTCTTTCTTTGCATAAACAGAGACACCAAGTTTAATGATTAAGCTGAACTAATTGTTTTGGTGTTTTGCTGTCTTTTTCTGTGTTCATGTACACAGAAGCATTTACACTGTACGGTACCAGTTTTGAGGGTTTGTTGGGGTATTTGTAAAACTGGAAAAACTCGAATAAAATAAATAAACAATATGCCTAAATCAGTCGATGATTTATCTCCTGCCTAGCATTCCCAGTCTATATTATTTGCAAGGTACTTTTCATCTTGATCCTTTAATTAAAGATCTTGCATTTCACTACAATAATGGAAATATTTATTGGTAACAAGACGCTGAATCAAAGACATTAGTTAGAATTCGACAGCGGCTGTATGGTGTCAAAAATAAAAATGACAGGTATATAATCATAGGTAAAGAAATATAAAATATCCTGTCTGCATTAAAGAGTACCTCCAGCATGACATATGGTTAACATTTGAGTACATTGTATTCAAAAATCAAGTGCATACAGCCTAGAAATTATTGTTTTCAATTTGAGCAGATGACTATTGCTGTTTTAAGGAGACATTAACCTCTAGTAAGCAAGGACAGAGGAATGTTAAAAGTCTGTCTGCAATTAGCACCAAAGTAAGTTTATGTCTCATCTTATTACTACTTCATAGTAATTTTACTGTAAAAAAAAAGGTATACCTGTATGCATCATAACAGTCATATCTTTTTGGCTAACACTTTTCTACTCAAAGAACGTAAGGCTGAACAAATTTTAGTTCAAACAATAAGAGAAAACGTCTCTGCCGGATACGGCAGGGCTTCTTCAGAGTGGCCCAGGCAGCAGAAGTGTTGTTTCAGCAGGCCAATGAACCGCTGTATTGCATTTTGTCTGGCAACAGGGTATTCACTGTATGCATGCTACCCACTTGTGCACGAGTTGTAAATGCTATATGCATGCAATACACCGGCATTCAAGAAAGTGTCGAAACGAATGTTTGACAGCATAAATATAATTAGTAACTTGAAAATTGTTGAACTAATGATGTAAGTAATGTAGCCACTTAAATTGGCCAACTCCCGATTCAAAATGGCGAACGGCAAAGGCTGATGGGTAAGTCAACCAGCAAGACAAAAACCAGCAGCTGCAGGTTTGCTGTGTATTTACCTCTGCAAAAACCAGACAACATCGATACCAGCAACCATCAGCATAACAAAGTGAACAGCCATCTGCATACTGATGAGCAATCCCCGGGAACAATAAGTAACATTTTCACTCACAAAGCAAAGCCAGATTCCTCGGCGCCAGCAGGAGCCAAAACAAAGGAGGTGAACGAGCACCTCAAGACCGCCCATCAATCAGGGAACCGCTCCAGTATTGGAGAAAATCGAACCAAGCGATTGGGACAAAGTCCAATCACTTGGGACCAGGTACAGGGTCTGCCCCGAAAGGCGGGAAGCCCCTGGGGACTATAAGAGTTGAGCCCCATGTTCAAATCGCTCTCTCTTCACTCTTCAGCAGCTCTTCCTCAGCTCTCCTTCCTGCCCGGGTCACCCAGCAACAACGAACCAACATTGACCGTGGCCAGTGCAGTGACTCCAGTGATCATCAAACTCGTAAGTCTTAATTCAACGCTCGCTACGAGATAGGCGCTCCTAGCTACTGATCCATACCAACTTCGAATTCCGCAGACTCAGAACCCCAACGAAAGGCCATTTGTTCCCCTGACCTGGTGGGCCAGTTCAAAGTTAAGTATAGACCTGTTAGTTGTAGAAGTAGCTTAGACGTAGAATTTGTGCATGAGTAGCGATTACTGTGTATAATAAATGTGCTTTGATTTAAATCTTACTAATCGGTGTATTGGGTTATTGATCATTACTCGGACTTGAACCTCGTGGCGGTATCATAAAGATACCTGGCGACTCGAGAGCAAAGGTAATAAAACAGAGCAATTGAACCAAGGAGAAAACCAACAACAGTAACTTAATGGTATGGTAAGAACTTTCAGCATAATTGGCTTTTCCTGATCTTTCACCATAATTTCAGTGAGAGCACTAGCGAAAGAGTATAAATAACTATTGACACCATTTCCCTGGGGTTTCTGCCAAAGTGATAGTGGAAATGCAGGAGAACCCTGCAACTTCTCCCCCAGATTGGATTGGATTGGATTGGATTTGTTTATTGTCACGTGTACCGAGGTACAGTGAAAAGTATTTTTCTGCGAGCAGCTCAACAGATCATTAAATACATGGGAAGAAAAGGAAGAAAAGAAAATACAAAAGGCAACACAACATATACAATGTAACTACATAAGCACTGGCATCGGATGAAGCATACAGGATGCTCCAGTGCCACTTGTTGATAATGAGAAAATAATCCCAAAAACATAGGACCAGGTTGTGGTGATTGTCCCTTTCAGGGCAACACAGCAGGAGGGTCAGCTGGCTTGGGGGACCAATTGAGACTGAGGGCGGGTGATCACTCCAGGGTGTGGAGTCCTCGCTTAGGCATAAGACATGTAGGGAATGGGGCAACCGTGTGGACTTTTGGCCTCTGTACTTCCTTATTAATAAATACCTTTTGTGCTTCTAATGAAGTCTGTGAATGTGCATCATGCCACAGGGTTAGACTGTTTAAGCCCTCAAGCCTCTTCTGCCATTCAATTGGATAATGGCTGATCTGGGATCTAGCTCCATATTCCTCATACATTTGTTCAACAAAAATGTATCAATCTCTGATTGAATCAGTTTTTCCAAAACTTACCATGGGCTGGATTCTCCACCCCGCGTGCCACATTTCTGCCCCAACCCGCCGGCGGGATTCCCCATTACTCCGGCCGGGCAATGGGGTTTCCCCGTGTTGCCGTGGATTTGCTCCGGGTGCTCCGGTTTCCTCCCACAAGACCCAAAAGACGTGCTGTTAGGTAATTTGGACATTCTGAATTCAATCTGGCGACTGGTGCATTTTCACAGTGACTTCATTGCATAAGCCTACTTGTGACAATAAAGATTATTACTAGTTAAATGGTTAATAATGAAGAGCACACATCAGATGTAGTGGAGCTTCGCTATGATCCGATATGAGACCACCACATTTTCATTCCACCAGTCCCAGATATCCGCATGGAAACCAGGCACACTGATGGCATTGTAACAATCAGATAAGCACTTCAACTGCCCATTGGAGAGCTGGCACAGGGTTAATGTCAAGAGACACAGGCCAGATCTTCAGATCCAGAGTGGCATTCACCCATGTCACAGTCTGTCATCTGAGATCTTGACTGCAGCATCTAAACTCATGAGGCCACATGATATGAACCTGAAGCAGGTCTCAGAGATGCATTGCCCAACCACCATATTCTTAGAGGCAGAGGGTTTGCTGTTACACAGAGAACAGCCAGATATGTAATGAGATAGTGCGATACACCATTCACATGAACCACACCACAGGGCATATGTGAAGAGGTGGGGGGTGCATCTGATAGAATTGTATGGCCTCAGAACATTGTCTCAGATAGATAATACATACACTAAATGAAAAGCTGACAGTAAGAAAATATAGTTACATAAAGGCAAAGTATATACAGATTGTGAACACACGTCACCTTTGTACTCTTAGTATTTCTTAATGTTTCTTACCCTATTGCTACGTCTTGCTGCATCCCCAACATTTACAGCAGAGATGGAGGTAGCCTGCTGACAGCTACCCCTGTTGTGTATGATGACCTTGGTGGGAGTCGGCTGGAGGGCCAAGGCCTGGAGGGTCTTGGCCAACTTTGTGTATTCTGTTATGGGGCAGGTGCACACTCCTCTGCTCGAGTAGCTAGAATTGCTGGGGTCACAGGCAGAAGGATTTGGAGCGGTTGATCCTACCAGTAGTGTTCTGGGTGGATTGAGCCAGGATGTCTGGCTTATACTCCTGTTTCCTGTGGGTGGCTGAGGGCCTGTCCCAGAGTTCCAGGGAGAAGGGGCTCCTGGAGGGAGATCGTGATGTGCAGTCCACTTCTCGCCTAGCCAATGCGCGAGCACGCGAATGGATGGTGGGATGGTGTGATGGCGTGCAGGTCCTTTGCATAGCTGGCACTAAAGTTCCATACCAAAGTTTCCATGGCGGTTGCCATCCTTCCTTGGGTGTTCTCGATATACTGGCATATCAGCACAATGACATCATATCAAACAGAGATGGGCTCATCCATTCTAATCTGGTGACGGCCTCCAATATCTCTGCCTGATGTGCCCCTGTCTGTCTTAGCGGCTCCAACATTTCTCTGAGGGCTAAAGCCAGAAGCTCGTCATTGGGCTCGGACTCAGCAAAAGGTTGGTGTCCAACAGTCCAGTGTGGTTGACGCTTAAATGCCTCGCAAGCCACTCAGTTCAAGGGCTGTTATGGATGGACAACAAATTCTGGCCTTGCCAGCAATGGCCTCTAACCCATGATGAGTTGATAAAGAATTCAAAAACAGACCTCCAAGTATCGGTGACCTTGGATGACCTTGCCCCCTGCTGTGGGCTTGAATCTGTGCTGTGCTCACCAGATTAAGACGCCGTGCCTGATCTAAAAGCAGGTCCCACAGACGTGTGTGTCATTCTGCTGGTGGAGGATGCAAGTGAACACAGTGACAAGTCTACATTCAGTTGGTCCTCCGGATCCTTATGCCAGGTGGTCTGGGGACTGGGGCTGATGGGCTGGCTACCAGTGGCTCTCTTCCTTTTCCTGCTGTTGCCTGTTAAAGAGAGAAGATATGTTTAGTGGTTGGCTGCCTCGACATCAAAATTAAAAAGCACTCAGTTTCACCTGGTGATCGAGGAGCTTTTTGTGGATCCTGACTGGCTTGTTGGGAGACAAAGAACAAAGAACAAAGAAATGTACAGCACAGGAACAGGCCCTTCGGCCCTCCAAGCCCGTGCCGACCATACTGCCCGACTAAACTACAATCTTCTACACTTCCTGGGTCCGTATCCTTCTATTCCCAGCCTATTCATATATTTGTCAAGATGCCCCTTAAATGTCCCTATCGTCCCTGCTTCCACTACCTCCTCCGGTAGCGAGTTCCGGGCACCCACTACCCTCTGCGTAAAAAACTTGCCTCGTACATCTACTCTAAACCTTGCCCCTCTCACCTTAAACCTATGCCCCCTAGTAATTGACCCCTCTACCCTGGGGAAAAGCCTCTGACTATCCACTCTGTCTATGCCCCACATAATTTTGTATACCTCTATCAGGTCGCCCCTCAACCTCCTTCGTTCCAGTGAGAACAAACCGAGTTTATTCAATCGCTCCTCATAGCTTATGCCCTCCATACCAGGCAACATTCTGGTAAATCTCTTCTGCACCCTCTCTAAAGCCTCCACATCCTTCTGGTAGTGTGGCGACCAGAATTGAACACTATACTCCAAGTGTGGCCTAACTAAGGTTCTATACAGCTGCAACATGACTTGCCAATTCTTATACTCAATGCCCCGGCCAATGAAGGCAAGCATGCCGTATGCCTTCTTGACTACCTTCTCCACCTGTGTTGCCCCTTTCAATGACCTGTGGACCTGTACTCCTAGATCTCTTTGACTTTCAATACTCTTGAGGGTTCTACCATTCACTGTATATTCCCTACCTGCATTAGCCCTTCCAAAATGCATTACCTCACATTTGTCCGGATTAAACTCCATCTGCCATCTCTCCGCCCAAGTCTCCAGACAATCTAAATCCTGCTGTATCCTCAGACAGTCCTCATCGCTATCCGCAATTCCACCAACCTTTGTGTCGTCTGCAAACTTACTAATCAGACCAGTTACATTTTCCAGTTACATGGGTCTCTCTTCAGTATGCAATGGTCCCCATTCTTGCCAGCCAGCTCTGCCGCCTGCTGCTTTTAGGGGGTGGGAGACCTGAGCTCCGGCATTCCTCCATCATTCTGAGATCGCTCCCTGTGGGTGATCTTTTCCTGTATAAAGACATATTGATAGACTGTGAGCAGGATGGATAGCAAAGCAGATAATAAGCACACTTGCCTTATGTCTATACTGAGTGGACCTATGTAAGGGCTAACAATGTAACTTGCACAGGGTTCAAAAAGGAAGGGAGACAGAAATCAGGAAACTACAGGCCAGTTAGTCTTGGATTTGGATTTGTTTAATGTCACCTGCACCTAGGTAGAGTGAGAAGTATTTTTCTGCGAGCAGCTCAACAGATCATTAAGTACATGAAAAGATAAGAAAAGAAATACATAATAGGCAAGGTAAGATAGAAACAAAGGTTAGTAATAATCTTAGTCTTAAAATTAAATTTTAAAAGATTAGAACGAGTATAAGATAAGTGAAAAGAGGATCTGTTCGGGAGAGCTCGCAGAGAGTCGCCAAGCTCCGGCGCCATCTTGCTGCAGGATCTCTCATCAGGAAAATCACATCTGTCATAGGGAAAATGTTAGAAGCCATTATTAAAGATGTTATAGCAGGGTACCAGGAAAAATTCAAGGCAGAGTCAACATGGTTTTGTGAAAGGGAAATCATGTTTAACCAAAGTTATTTGAAGTAGTCACATGTGCTGTGGATAAAGTGGAACCACTGGATGTACTGTACTTAGATTTCCAGAAGGCATTTGATAAGGTGCCACATCAAACATTATTGTGTAAAATAAAAGCTCATGGTTTTGGGGGTAACATGTTGGCATGGACAGAAGATTGGCTAGCGAACAGAAAACAGAGAGTTGGCATAAGTGGGCCTTTCCCTGTTGGCAAGATGTGACAAATGGTGTGCCACTAGAATCAGTGCTGGAGCTTCAACCTTTTAGAATTTATATAAATGATCTGGATGAAAGGACTGAAGGTTTGGTTGCTAAATTTGCTGATGACACAAAGATACGTAGGAAAGTTAACTGCGAAGAGGATGTAAGGTGGCTACAAAGGGGCATAGATAGGTTAAGTAAGTGGGAAGAAATCTGACAAATGAGGGCAGCATGGTTGTGGTGAATGTATAATTACTGATAATTCACCAGTGCACTGTGTTATGTTATTAACCCTGTGGGCTCTAACTATGGGCCATTGTGTGGCTTCACCCACAGGGGATATGTTGGGGCATGTACGGGCTCCGCCCATGGCTCCACCCCCTTTACAGGAAGTATAAGAGCTGCTGACCTGCGGGTCCGCCTCCAGTGTTGTACCGGTCACAGGCAGGCTCAGTTCTAAGCTGATTAAAACCACGGTTTACTTCTCCCCGTGTCTTCGAGTGACTTGATGGTCGTATCAATTTAATCAGCTTAAAATACTATTAGGGAATCAGCTCTCAAACCTGACAGACTGGAACTCGATCCACAGGCCGCGGAGGCGAAATACATTTTTTCACATTGGCTGCAATGCTTCAAGGCCTATCTCGCTGCGTCGTCTACACTATCCCTCACTGACGAACAGAAGCTGAGCCTCCTCCATGCACGGGTGAGCCATCGCATTTCTGTCCAGCTCGACGAAGCCGCTTCCTATACAGAGGCCCTCGCACTACTCAAACGCCTCTATGTGCGGCCTGTGAACGAGGTATACGCGCGACATGTCTTCACCACTCGCCGCCAGCGCCCCGGGCAGTCACTAGATGATTACCTATGCGACCTCAAAGCCCTCGCGCGCAACTGTAACTACCAGGCCGTTACGGCCACTCAGCACATGGAGCTCGCTGTCCGAGATGTTTACGTGGCGGGGTCCGATCGAACTATGTGAGACAGCGCCTGCTCGAAAAAGGGGCCCAGGACCTGGACGACACGGTAAAACTGGCTACCTCTCTGGAGGCCGCTTTTCAGAAACTTACTGCGTTCCCGGCCGATCACGCGACCCCCTCGTGGGCCCCCGGCCCGAGACTACCCCAGGCCTGTGCCGTGCGGCCGCCCGCCCATCATGGGGGGCTACCCTGCTACTTTTACGGCCAGTCCCAACACCCCCGACTGCATTGCCCGACCCGCAACGCGAACTGGAGCAGCTGCAGGCGAAAAGGACATTTCGCCAAGGTCTGCCTGGCCAGGTTTAAGAACTCAAACTCACAGACCTGATCCACAGACTCACAGGCCCGCAGACCCCGCAAGGTGGCAGCGTGTCTGCCGACTCCGCCTCCGCATAACATGTGCGACACATGGGGGCCGCCATCTTGGACGCTATCTTCCTCACCGCAAGCCACGTTCGACCAATGGGAGCCGCCATCTTGGCCGCCATCTGCTACGCCACTCGACGCGAACGACCTACACGGACAGCCATCGCGGGGCCGCCCCAGCACCTCCGATCACGCCGCCGGCTACCCACACCTCAGCGCGGTCACCCTGGACCAGTCGCGACCTAAGCACCTCCGGAGCTCCATGATGGCCGTCCGGGTTAACGGGTGCGAGACACCTTGCCTTTTCGACACCGGGAGCACAGAGAGCTTCATTCACCCGGACATGGTAAGGTGCTGCTCGCTCCCAATATTCCCGACGCAACAAACCATATCCCTCGCCTCTGGGTCGTACTCGGTACAAATCCAAGGGTGCACTGCTGCAACCCTAGCGATACAGGGCGCTGAGTACGCTAATTTTCAACTATATGTGCTCCCAGACCTCTGCGCTCCTCTCCTTTTGGGACTCGACTTCCAGTGCAACCTCAGGAGCCGAACTCTTAAGTTCGGGGGGTCCCTGCCCCCGCTCACCATATGCAGCCTCGCGACCCTAAAAATCGACCCCCCCCCCCCCCTCGCAAACGTCACCGCCGATTGCAAGCCAGTAGCCACCAGAAGCAGGCGGTATAGCATGCAGGACAGGACATTCATTAGGTCCGAGGCCAAGCGTCTCTTGCGGGAGGGGGTCATAGAGGCCAGCAATAGCCCCTGGAGAGCTCAGGTGGTGGTCGTCAAGACCGGGGAAAAGTTCCGTATGGTGGTTGATTACAGCCAGACCATGAACCGGTTTACGCAACTCGATGCGTACCCCCTTCCCCGGATTGCAGACATGGTAAATCAGATCACGCACTACCGCGTGTTCTCCACGGTGGATCTGAAGTCTGCATACCACCAACTCCCAATCCGCCCGGAGGACTGCCACTACACGGCGTTTAAGGCAGGCAGCCGCCTTTTCCATTTCCTCCCGGTCCCCTTTGGCGTCACGAATGGGGTTTCGGTGTTCCAACGAGCGATGGACCGAATGGTGGACCAGTACGGGTTGTGGGCCACGTTTCCATACTTGGACAATGTCACCTTCTGCGGCCATGATCAGCAGGACCACGACACCAACCTCCACTGATTTCTCCAAACCGCCCAAAAACTCAACCTCACCTACAACAAGGAGAAATGCATTTTCCGCACAACCAGGCTAGCCATCCTCGGCTACGTCGTGGAAAACGGGGTCCTAGGGCCCAGCCCTGACCGTATGCGCCCCCTCCTACAACTCCCTCTCCCTCACTGCCCCAAGGCCCTGAAGAGGTGCCTTGGATTTTTCTCCCATTACGCCCAGTGGTTCCCCCAGTATGCGGACAAAGCCCCCCCACTATTTAAGGCCAACCTCTTTCCACTGGCAGCCGAGGCTCGCCAGGCCTTCAACTGCATCAAGGCAGACATCGCCAAAGCTGTGATGCGCGTGGTGGACGAGTACGTCCCCTTCCAGGTGGGGAGCGACGCCTCAGAGGTCGCTCTCGCCGCCACCCTCAACCAAGCAGGCAGACCGATAGCGTTTTTTTCACGCACCCTCACCACCTCCGAAATTCAACACTCCTCGGTCGAAAAAGAAGCCCAAGCCATCGTGGAAGCCGTGCGGCACTGGAGGCACTACCTCGCTGGTAGGAGGTTTACCCTCGTCACCGACCAACGATCGGTTGCCTTCATGTTTGACAATACGCAGCGGGGCAAGATCAAGAATGATAAGATATTGAGGTGGAGAATCGAACTCTCCACCTATAGCTACTATATAGTATATCGTCCTGGGAAGCTCAACGAGCCCCCAGATGCCCTGTCCCGCGGCACATTCGCCAGCGCGCAAGATGATCGACTACGGGCTATCCACGATGACCTCTGCCACCCGGGGGTCACCTGGCTCACCCATTACATCAAGGCGTGCAACCTGCCCTACTCCACCGAGGAGGTCAGAGCTATAACCAGAGACTGCCAAATCTGTGCGGAGTGTAAACCGCATTTCTATCGACCGGATAAGGCCCACCTGGTAAAGGCATCCCGGCCCTTTGAACGCCTCAGTAGCGATTTCAAAGGGCCCCTCCCCTCCAATAACCGCAACAGGTACTTCCTTAACATCATAGATGAGTTCTCCCGCTTCCCGTTTGCCATCCCCTGCCCTGATATGACCACCCCCACTGTCATTAAAGCCCTGCATAGTGTCTTCACCCTGTTTGGTTTGCCCAGTTATGTCCACAGCAACAGGGGCTCGTCGTTCATGAGCGACGAACTGCGTCAGTACCTGCTCAGTAAGGGCATCGCCTCGAGCAGGACTACCAGTTATAACCCCAGGGGAAACGGGCAGGTGGAGAGGGAGAATGCGACGGTCTGGAAGACCGTCCTACTGACCCTGCGGTCCAGAAATCTCCCAGTTTCTCACTGGCAGGAGGTCCTCCACGATGCGCTCCACTCTATTAGGTCCCTCCTTTGCACGGCCACAAACAAGACTCTTCATGACCGTTTGTTTGTTTTCCCGAGGGGAGCTACCTCAGGGGCCTCGCTTCCGCCCTGGCTGATGACACCAGGTCCAGTCCTCCTCCGAAAACATGTTCAGAGCCATAAGACCGACCCCGTGGTAGAGAGAGTCCAGCTCCTGCACTCCAACCCACACTATGAGTACGTTGAACGCCCCGATGGCCGGCAAGATACCGTCTCCCTCCGGGACTTGGCGCCCGCAGGCTGCAACACCACTCCCACTACTGCATCCCCCACACTATGTCCCGTCCACCTCCCATGTTCAGCGCCCCCACCCCTATATGGTTCCCGTGCTCCCTCCCACCCGCCGCACCGGTCCACAGGAATGAAGCTCCGGAAGAGCCGCTCCCGGAGTCCACGCCTATGCCTGCTCCGGACCCACTTCCACAGCCACCCGAAGCGGCTGCAACACCAGTGCTTTGGCGGTCGCAACGTACGATCCGGGCACCGGATCGACTGAATCTATGAGCCCGTCACCCCCGTCGGACTTCTTTTTTAAACAGGGGGTGAATGTGGTGAATGTATAATTACTGATAATTCACCAGTGCACTGTGTTATGTTATTAACCCTATGGGCTCTACCTATGGGCCATTGTGTGGCTTCACCCACAGGGGATATGTTGGGGCATGTACGGTCTCCGCCCATGGCTCCACCCCCTTTACAGGCAGTATAAGAGCTGCGGACCTGCAGGTCCGCCTTTAGTGTTGTACCGGTCACAGGCAGGCTCAGTTCGAAGCTGATTAAAACCACGGTTTACTTCTCCCCGTGTCTTCGAGTGAATTGATGGTCGCATCAATGGTGGCATAGTGGTGAGCACTGCTGCCTCACAGCACCGAGGACCCGGGTTCCATCCCGGCCCAGAGTCATTGTCCATGTGAAGTTTGCACATTCTCCCCATGTCTGCGTGGTTCTCGCCCCCACAACCCAAAAAGAAGTGCAGAGTAGGTGGATTGGCCATGCTAAATTGCCCTTAATTGGAAAAAAAAATTGGGTACTCTAAATTTATAGAAAAAAAAAGAAATCTGACAAATGAAGTATAACGAGGGAAAATTTGAAATTGTCCATTTTGGCAGGAAGAAGAAAAAAGCATATTATCTAAATGGTGAGAGTTTGCAAATCTCTGAGGTGCAGAGGGATCTGGGTGCCCTAGTGCATGAAGCCCGAAAGGTTAGTATGCAAGTAATCAGGAAAGCTAATAGAATTATATTACTTATTGTGAAGGGAATGGAGTACAGTGCAAAAAACGGGACTTGTGCTTCAGTTGTACAAACATTGGTGAGACCACATCTGGAGTATTGTGTACGATGGTGGTCACCCTATTTAAAGAAAGACGTAAATGCATTAGAAACAGATCAGAGAAGGTTTACCTGACTAATACCAAGAATGGACTGGTTGTCATTTGAAGAAAAGCTGGAGAGGTTAGGTTTGTATCCACTAAAATTTAGAAGAGTAAGAGGATAATTGATCGAAACCTTAAAGATCTTGAGGGATATTGACAAGGTGGATGCATCTCCTGCTGGTCGTCGTCAGCCTGGAGGAGAGCTGCCAGTGCGTTGTTGCTGAATTTCAGCGTGGTGTGCTGCTTTATTTTTGGGGCCATTTTGGTGTTCGTCACTACCAGTCCAGGGCTGCAGAGAATGAACGTGTGCTCAGGTGTGGTGTAAGTATTGCACCCCCAGAGGTGAGCCAACAAGGTAATAGTGGGGCGGATGAATCCCAGCCCACCCCAGCACGAGACACAAAATGCTTCACATTCATACATAAATAATAAAATGAAAAGTAGATGATCCATCTCAGAAACTTGCCACACCCAACGGCGAGAAGTGCAACGCATTTACCGTCTACCGACACACCTAGTCTCCGGAGTGGAAGTACATTGATGCCACCTCAGCATCCAATCCCAATCATAATGCAATGATAGCTACTGACACAGCAATTCAATTGGGTTTCAGGTCTCACTGTGAGAACGTCAGCTCAGTAATTGATTTGCCATTGTTGATCCATAGAATCCCTACAGTGCAGAAGGAGGCCATTCGGCACTTCGGGTCTGCACCGACCCTCTGTAAGGGCATCCTTCCTAGGCCCAATCCCTCGCCCTATTCCCTTAACCACTGAAGCCCACCTAACCTGCACATCTTTGGACACTAAGGGGCAATTTAGCACAGCCAATCCACCTAACCTTCACATCTTTGGAATATCTTGGTTGATCTATCTTCAAAAGAAGATGCTGACATTGGTGATTAGATACTTAATTTTCAGAATTTAGTATTTACAGATATCAGGGAAACTCCATTCGATAAATTATGCAATTTCATTAGATCCCCACACACAGCATCAAAACCCAAGAAACAAGGGGTTGAAATTTTGGGCACTATCGACACAAATGGGTTCAGGGACTAAATTTCTCAGCCTGTATGTTTTACCGAGTGTCCTCAAATAAAATTTCTAATGTGCCAACTTTTATTCCAATCTGAGCACTCAAGAGCAAAAATGTGGAATTTATATTACAATTTCACTGTGGGCTGAAATTCTTAATTCTACCATTAGGTGGTGGATCAGCATCTTCAATAAATCGCATTTTGAGCAGAATCATCTTTGGCCCAGATTTTGCTGTCAAAATAATGGTAAGGCTAATGGCTCTTGTGTTATTCATGTGCAAATGACACAGCAAATTCAGGAGAGCAGAGATTTGCAGATAAACTCAAAAATCCATGCGCTTTTTACTGAATTGTTCCACTCCAATCTTTTTGACTATATTTTTCCCCCCCGACAAATGATGTTTTAATGATCTAAACACAGGAATCCCAAGACTCTTTGTATCTCCACTGCTTTTAATGTTTCACCATTTAGAAAGCATTCTGATCTATCCTTTTGGTCAAAACAGATGAGCTCGCATATGTTTATATTGAAATACATTTGCCACATTGACTTAACCTATTAATATCTCTTTGTCATTTTCTGTTTCCATCTACACTGCTTACAATGCCACTTATCCTCATGTAATTTGAAAACTTGAATTTGTGGCTCTCCATCCAGTTATATGAGTTGTTAACAAAGAGACAGCCCGCAATTGGCCAGAGGTGAAATCTTCTGGTTCCACGGTTGTCAACGGGGTTTCTCTTTGCATGCTCCCCTTGCCATCGGGAAACCCGCGGCGGTGGTGCGCTGTCGGTGGGACTGGAAGATCCCGCCGGCGTAAATGGCCAGAAAAATCTCGCCCCTCAACACAGATTCCTGTGGGATGCCATTAGTTACTTCCTGCCATTTAAAGCATGAAAAAAATCTTTGAACTGGGGGAAGGCGGAATTTGCAGAAATGAGAAGGGACGAGGCTGAGGTGGACTGGCCAGCATTGCTAGAGGATAAATGCGTGAAAAACCAGTGGGAAGCACTAAAAGGAGAGATGCTAAATGTATAAAGTAGACATGTCCCCTCCAAAAATATGAGTGGTACTGCCAAAGCTACTCTGCCCTGGTTGTCCAGAAGAATACAGCGGGAGATCAACAGAAAAATAAAGTGTCTGATAGGCATAAAGGACGAAGGAAAAAACTAAGGAATCAAAAAGGAAATAAGGAAATCAAAGAGAGGCCATAAAAAAGATTAGCAAATAAAGTTAAAGAAAACCCAACGATATTTTACCAATATATTTAAGGTTAGTTAAAGAAAAGTGGAACTTAGCAGAGATGAAGAGGGGAACTTGCGTGTAGATGCAGAGGCTGTGGGAATGGTTTTAAATTAATATTTTGTCTCCGTGTTTACAAAAGAAGTGGATATAGATATGTATACAGATACAGTAGTCCAGGAAGAACACTGTGAGGTACTGGATGGGATAATCATAGAGAGAGAGGAAGTACTCGAAGGATTAAAATCCTTGAAAGTTACTAAGTCACCAGGGCCAGAGGGATTGTTTTTAAGGTTACTGAGGAGGTCATGGAGGAGATAGCAGATGCTCTGAGGATGATTTCCCAATTCTCACTAGATACAGAGGAGGTACTGGAGAACTGGAGAAATGCAAACGTGGTACCATTGTTTGAAAAGGGTTCGAAGGAAATGCCAAACAATTATAGGCCAGTTAGTCTTACGTCAGTGGTGGGCAGATCCTGAGAGATAGGATTAGCTGTCACTAGAAAAGCATGGACTAGTCAGGGATAGTCAGCATGGATTTGTTAAATGGAGGTCTTGCCTCATAAATTTGATCAAAGATTTTGAGGAAGTGGCAAGAAGGGTTGATGAAGGTAGTGCAGTGGATGTGGTGTACATGAATTTTAGCAAGGCGTTTGACAAAGTCCCACATAGCAGATTTGTCAAAAAAGTGAAAGCCCATGGGATACAGGGCAATGTGGCAAACCGGATAAAAAAGTTGGCTTAGTAACAGGAAACAAAGGGTAATGGTAGATGGCTGCCCTTGCAATTGGAAAGTTGTTTCAAGTGGTGTTCCACAGGGCTCGGTGTTGGAACCTTTACTGTTTGTGCTATATATTGACAATTTGGACGTGAAAGTGGGGAGCATGATTGGGAAATTTGCAGCTGGCACAAAGGTGGACAGTGTAGAGGATAGCTATAATCTTCAAAATGATATAAATGGATTGGTGGAGTAGGCGATAAAGTGGCAGATGAAATTTAACATAGAGAAGTGTGAGATCATGCATTTAAGCAGGTTGAACAGTTGTAGGGAGTACACAATAAATGGGAATATACTAAGAGGGGTAAATGAAGTGAGAGATCTTGGCATACAGATACACAGGTCCCTCAAGGCAGCAGTTCAAGTAGACAAGGTTGTTAAGAATGCATATGGAATGCACTCCTTCACTGGCAGAGGTATAGAATATAAAAGTAAGGATATAATGTTAGAATTGTACAAATCACTGGTGAGGCCACACCTGGAATATTGTGTGCGGTTCTGGTCGCCACATTACAGGAAGAATGTAATTGCTCTGGAGAGAGTGCAGAGGAGGTTTACAAGAATGTTACCAGAGCTAGAAAAGTGTTTCTACGAGGAGGGATTCGATAGGTTGGGGTTATTTTCCTTAGAACAAAGAAGGCTGAGGAGTGACTTAATTAAAATGTACATACTTACGAGGAGAAGAGTTAGGGTAGGCAGGATAAAATTGTTTCCCTTGGGGACATAGACTCAACATAAGCAGCAGAAGGTGTGAAGGGACATAAGGAAGAACTTTTTTTATGCAGAGGGTAGTGGGAGTCTGGAATTCACTGCCCGAGTTGGTAGTAGAGGCAGAGACCCTAAACCTTTTTAAAAAGTACCTTTCTGCACCTTAAGTGCTCTAAGCTACAGGGCTATAGACCAGAACAGGAAGGTGGAATTAGAAAGGGCATGTGGGTGTCCTCGGGCTGGCATGGACAAGATGTGACAAATGGCCTCCTTCTGTGCTGTAACCTTTCTATGTTTCTATGATTTAGACTAGCTGACCATTCATCCTATTCTCTGTCTACTGCCCAGTCAGCTCATTTCCTAACCAGGTCGACAATTGGCTTTCAATTCCATGAGTTTCAACCCTAGCTAAAAGTCTCTTCTGAGGGATTTTGTCACGTAGCTTACAGTGGTCCATGTAAAGAACATCCATAGACATTCTGTCAATAAATTTACCTCAGAAAACTCTATCAGGTGTGTGTGGTATGACCGACTGTTACAAATCCATCTCACTATCTCTGACCAGCTGAAGAGTATAAAGGCATTTACTCACTCTGTTCTTCATTATAAACGTTTGCAAATACTGGATGACAGATGGTAGGTTCACCTTTATATAATTAGCTGGTTTCCCTTTTTCAAATTCTTAAAAATAGAATTGTTTTTTTAAATATAAATTTAGAGTACCCAATTATTTGTTTTCCACTTAAGGGGCAATTTAGCGTGCCCAATTCACTTACCCTGCACATCTTTGAGTTGTGGGGGGTGAGACCCAAGCAAACACAGGGTGAATGTGCAAACTCCACACGGACAGTGACCCAGGGCCGGGATCGAACCCGGGTCCTCAGCGCCATGAGGCAGCAGTGCCAACCACTGTGCCACCCCATCATTCTGAAATAGAAGAGTGATATTTTTGCAGATCATAGTTAGGGTAACTGCATTGCTCTCAGTGACAGGTTTTAAAACATTCACCACAATTTTAGGTGGTAGCAGAAGGCAAGTATCTGGCTCGGAAGACCTTAAAATACCAGAGAAATATTTTGGGCCTGCGTCGGAACATCATCACACACTTACGCGACCTTACGATTAGCGGGTGCACACAGAAGTCGGAGGCGTGCCCACTGACAATTAATCAGCCATTTAAGGCAATTAAAAGAGCAATTGAAAGAAATGTTACATTGTCTGTGCAATTTTGCACTCATCACACGGGTAGCACAAATAGGCAGCCATCCTGTTGCTTCACTTTTCTCATCCACTGGTGAAATAAAAGGTGGCCAGAGCATTTGCTGTGCGAGTTGGTAGGAATTCAGGTGAGAGCTTGCTGCTGCTTTATTGCTGAGATTTCAGACAGTTTCCTGTGGGTTCTTCTAAGGGTTTTGCTTTGTTTTGAGGCCCTTAATTGGCCAGCCAGCAAGAAAGCGCATTATTCTGATGACTGCAGATGGAAGCAGACCCCATGGCAACTTTCGGGCCCGTCGATCACAAGTGCCCATCGAGCGCAAAATTCAGCCCAATGAGCAGACAACAAGCTGGTCATGCAGGTATGTCACTGTTTAGTGCTATTCAGTTTTTCATTCCTGTTAATTTGCTTCTGTTAATTATGGGAAACCCCATCCTGGATTTGGGTGTCTGGCATACTGTAAATACAGATGCAAAGTAATCATTTAACACACCTGCCATTTTCTTTTTTTTGTTTATACCATCATCAGTTTTTAATTAGCCTGCTTTGCTCTTAACCACCCTCTTTTGTCCTGTGGTTATAAAAGTTTTTTTATTGATTTGGAGAAATTGGGATTTTGATTGGCATTGTTACACTCTCAGTTGTTCCTTGAATTGGAGGGAGCCTCCAGAACAGGCAAGCTCTCTCTCTCTATTTGTCTGCTTCAAATGGAAAGAATATGAATAGCGCAGCCCTCTTGAATAAAGAGTCGGAGGCTTCCTTGCTACAATGCTGAGCAGCTGCCCAGCTAATGTGGCAAAAGAAAAATCACCTGTCACTGCCTGGACTGATCTGATGGCGAAGATATTGAAGGCAGTCCTGATCTTGGCTGGCACAGACACCACTGTTGTCCTGGTGAAGGTAATTTGCAGTCAGCTGCTGACATATTTCCTCAATAACCTACAGGAGGAGGGAAACAGATCTTTTGAGGCACTGACAATCAAAAAGTCTAATTAAGATCTTATTCTTTGGACCATGGTAATTGGGTCTAAGAGATGGGAAATACTTATTCTGTGATGTCTGACTCTCAGCCTCCAAACTGGTCACTTCCATATTATTCTCCCTGTCTTAGCACAAGAATAGGGATATTAAAACTGGTATGTCTTTGCAGAGTTTGAGCAGAGCTGAGTAAAAAGAGCCACAAAAGACCCGACTGAATCACTGAAATACTTAAAGAGAGCTAAATGTATATATACTGGTGGCGATACCAAACTTAATTAGTAACATACAACTGGTCTTTCAATTACCTCGGAAAAATGTAGGCTGGAATGGGAGTAAATGTGTCACAGAGGTTAGCCATACCCTGTTGACTCGTTTGCAATGGCATTGGGTCCCTGAGGCAACCTTAAAAGACACTGACACTTTTGGCAGGCTAACTTTCTGCAATAGTTTTACAGTGATTTGAGGAAAAACATTTTTATCCGGAAAGTGGTTACAGTCTGGAATGCATTGCGAGGGAAGGTGGTAAAGGCAGGTTGCCTCACATCCTTTAAAAATTACCTGAATGAGTACTTGGCACACCATAATATTCAAGGCTATGGATCAAATGCTGGCAAGTGGGATAAGGTGGGCAGGTCAGTAACTTTCATGCATTGGTGCAGAAACGATGGGCCTCTTCTGCACTGTAGTATTCTGTGATTCTGTGGTTCTGTGGTCGATGGACGATTTTATTATCCTGCCAGCTGCCCTAATCTCAAATGATTAGTAATTTGGAGTAGCAGGGTGAGAAGACCTGAGAAGGTGAAAAGCAGATTTTAAAAGTGATACAAATGTTTATTAGATGCATTTTGTGTGATTGTAAAACATACTGCAACTGTGTTTTCACAAATCACTAAAAAAAACAATAAATTTGCCTGCTACTCCTTAGAAACAGAAGATGTTTAATGTGCTACCTCTCAGTACTGACTTGTTGAAAAGAATACACGTGGCCTCATGTTAAACGTATGTATAATAGTGATCTCTGATGTGCAAAACTGTTGCAGTAATTAATAGAGCTTACTACTTAGATTTTGTCTCAACTGAGTGATTTGCTGTTACTGATTAAAATGGCTGCAGAATCCTAATGTTATGAAGTAGCTCTTTTTCTGAAACAATATGAAAAAGCACCTACTGTAAAGCAAACAGGACTGCTTTGATCCTGCTGATCAAAGACATCTATATTAGCTGAGATGCCTTCATGTCAGGCGCAGGGTACAAAGATGCAATGGATTGCTGCAGTAGCCCGCCCGATAGATTGATCAATGTTGCGTTATGGTATCCGAGGATGGTGCCCTGTTACTGGAGAGAATCTACATGACTCACTTGGATGCAGTGCTTTCCCTTGATAAGAATTGCAGGTAACTGATAAGAATCTGAACAGTGTTAAGATGTCCCAAGCTGGACTTGCGTAATTCTATAACTATGAAGGAAGTGTCTGCTCTTAATTTATGGTGCAACACAGGCTCAGCAATAACTTACAATACAGGCTCCAGTCAACCTTTCCTGGTCACTGGGGCAGGTCCTGTGGCAGCCCCTCTGATTGATGATAGCTTAAAGGAAAAAAAATACATACCCGAACATGCATTGCTTTCTTACCTCACTGTCCCCGTGTGTACTTTTCCCATTATGCCATGTAACATTTTCATTTTTGCTTTTTGAGAACTGTGCGTCTCATTACAAATCTTTGGGCTTGGTTTTCAAGTCAGTTACTCAGATTTTTGGGTAATTGCTTGCTGGCAGCATTTTGCTGTGTAAAATAATTAATCAAACTGTTGTAATGAAGAAAATACTAGACTAAATCAAGCCAATCCTGCGAGCAAATCTGAGCTTCTGGAGGCACAAGAGCACAACCCCTATTGCAAAGAAACACTTGTCAGTTCTCTCCCAATATTTCTTCACATGTAAATTACTGTAGATCATGACATTTTTATTGTGAAACAAATTGCGCTATATTCACATACATACATTTAGTGCAGATTTAAATTACATCATTTACCACAAATGATTCTTGCAAAATAAATTGCATTTGAAAGTGTTGGTTTCTTTGGGACATTCTAATCCTTCCCAATATACTTACGGTTTGGTGGACAGCTATATGCTGCAGATTCTAATATGTTAGAGAGTTGGTTATGTTCAAATTCTCAGTTATGTTGTAAATAGTTTCAATTGCATATTCCTAATCGTAATTAATACTTTTTTTTATTTGTTCTTGGAATGTGAAGCATCGCTGGCTGGGCCAGCATTTGTTGCCCATCTCTAATTGCCCTTGAACTGAATGGCTTACTAGACCATTTCAGTGGGAGGCAGTTCAGATTCAACCACATCGCTGTGTGGGTCTGGAGTCACATATAGGCCAGACCGGGAATGGACGGCAGATTTCCTTCCCTGAAGAACATTAGTGAATCAGATGGGTCTTTACAACAATCGGCAATGGTTTCATGGTCATCATTGGACATGCAGATTTTTAAAAATTGAATTCAAATTTCACCATCTGATGTGGTGGGATTTGAATCCAGGACCCCAGAGCATTACTGTGGGTCTCTGGAATACTAATCCAGTGACAATACCACTACGCCATTGCCTCCCTATGTGACCATCAAGTCACCCAAATAAAGTGATCGTAACAAAAAAAAAAGAATTTTTTGAATTTGCATCAACCTCAGTTAGAAGTATTACACATATCACAGAAACAATTATTTTATATGGATTTCTCTTGGATATTTTAGATGGGGATGAATCAACAAAACATTGCAATTTTAACTGAAAAGGTGCTGAAGATCAAGGTTTTCTGAGCTCATTTCAATTTTTGAAGGGAGATTGTTGCTGCTACAATATTATGAGCAAAGTATTTGAACTTTGTTATGAATGCGGTTGTTCAGTTTGCGTTGTAAAAACATTAAATCACAGTAATTTACATGTTCACACTTGCTGCATTTAAAGATGGCAAAAAGACAATTGTGATCAATGAAACTGATCTATTTTGTGCTTCAAATGTTAGGTCAAAGGCTATAATGGTAAGTATGTTTTTTGTCAATTAAGGATATGGCACAGCCATTATAATTTTTTTGGATGAAGTAACTAAATTAGCAAATTGCAATTAATTAGATTGTTGGAAAGTATTTGATAAAGTTCCACATTAGAAATTTTCATAGTGCAGTTCCATCCAGCAACACCGTAATACTCTTACGATTCTGACAGCACTGCAATCCAGCACCACTGAGTTGCACGGCCAACTTTTATTGTTCTTGGTACAGAACCTTGAACAGAGATTCTGACATTTATGTACTGAGGTCTTCTTGACAGCCTCTGAATGCTGGTGGCATTTTTAATATTTGAAAGGAACAAACTCTTTTCATGGCTGTTTTCCAATATCAGAAGTTTCAGGGCATCCAGCCAAACACCTGGGCACTTCTTAACATTTAATTGTAGAGTTTAAACAATTTGCTTCCCTCTGGTGCAATTATACTGCAGCTGGTGTAAACTAAGGCAGTGTGAGACTACTCCCTATAGGTGGTGTTATATATGAAGCCAAATCTATAACTGACACTATTTCAACTGCGGTTATATTGAAAGCTCTTCATCACTTGTGAAAATATATGTCTTTTTACGATGCAAACAAACATTTTAACTTTAAAAGATAATTAAGGCATGTGGCATTAATGGAAAACCACCTAGCTGGATTATAAACTGGCTGATGATTTTAGGAAAAGTATTTGACTGTGGTTATTGAGTAATGGAGTTTTGAAGGACCTTTTCCAATTCCTTTGTTATTTATGAATTCATAAATGATACGAGCGAGGGGATTTCTTTGAATGTTATAAATCTTGCTGACGATCCCAAATTATGTGGTCAGATGATCAGTGTAGGAAAGCTAACAATTTGGGGAGTAGGGTTTCTCAACAGTTAACAAACTAAAAATAAAAAATTTAGTGTGAAAAACTAAGGAAATGTATATTGGTGCAAGAAACACTGAACATGTAATGTGCCTGATGAAGAATAAATAAAGCATTGGGAAATGTGTAAATGAAAAGATTTTGTGTAAGATTTGTCATTCACTTAAGTATGCAGAAAATTGTGAAGCTGTTAGCAATAAGGCTAAAAATTAAGAGGGATGCATTTCAGAACATTTAATTGTTAATTGTGCAGCTTCAATCATTGGTAAAATATTTAACCTGGAACTGTCCGTTTTTTCAACGGCATAGTAATACATTGAAATTGCTCTAAGGAAAGCAATGAAATATTTCTGATAAGTAAAGTTAGGATGCCGGACCAGGCCCCAACTTTTGGTTAGAATACCGGACGAGAACCTCAAGCAATTTTTTAAAATTGTATAACTGTGAGGAAAGGATACTTCACCTCAGGAGTGATGACTCTGACCAATAGGTATCTTTTATGTTGAAACAATCTTTAGTTTAAACACAGAGTTAACTACATTAACATCAAAGAAATAACTTTACAATGATCAGTTAAACAGTTCTTTAACAAAAGAAAAAACTTGAACTTACGGTCTACATCTGCCATTAATTCCAATTAAGCATTGCAATACAATTCAAATGCCAATTGTAAATAAAGTTAATAAAACAGGTTATGTGCTGATTTGTGTAGACCTTTGATGAGAGATCCAGTCAAGAGCAAATCCAGTACACTTCTACTCAACCTGACAACATTTGGAAAAACTGATGTTCAACTTAAAATCCTATAACTGACTGCAAAGCTACAGACAGTCCTGGCTCCTCACATTAATTACATCATTTGTATCCCATAAAGTTCAATGACCTGCATAGTTAGGATGAACAACACTCCTTCATAAATTATCTACACTCCAGGGAAACACCAGCAATCAAAACACTATTCTATTAGCCCTTTATCTGTAACCAAATCAGTGGTTAAAACCAATAATTCACACACCTTTTACGACTTCTTAATTACAGCTTTAGTCGACACACTGCCTATATGTATTCTAAACCAAGGGTTTTAATAATATTATTGCTGCAACTAGATATTTAACAATTTCTACATTAATCACAAAGTTTAACACTGAAGATAATCTAATAATATCCTGAATTTATTAAAGAGCTAGAATGCTAAGAGAGGAAATGTTGGTAAGCGAAAATTCTGGAAAGCATATATAACTATAAAGGCAGAATTATATAACTTCAGTCAACTGTGATTAGAAGAATCACTCACAACAAAGTAATCAATCTGTGAAATGATCAGTTAACTCTTTCACCACAAAGGCTCTATTCATGACTCAGCGAGTTTATGCCGTGACTAGGTGAGGATTAAAGATGAGCTGTTGTATTAAAATAGATGGTCTTGGCTGTTGCAATTGCAACTGATCTGAGAGTATCAATTGGTTAGTGTGGGTATCACTTAGCAATCCTGCCCGATTGTAATTTACTAATTGAAATTCATGTATGTGGATGCCAAGTGAAGACAAAAATCAGGATTTCAACTGTCCACCTGAATTACTTCATGTGATAGTGAGTTCCACATTCTCACCACTCTCTGAGTAAAGTGGTTCCTTCTGAACGACGTATTTAATTTCTTGATTACATTGGTGGCCTCTAATTTTCCTCTTCCAAACAAGTGGAAACACTGTGGGTGGGATTTATAGCACCCCACCCCACCCTCCGTGGCACGTTTTACAGCAGCGGAAGTGGCCTGCCAATGGCAGGATCTTCCAGTCCTGCCACTGTCAACAGGGTTTCCCATTCTTCACATGCAATGTAAAGGCACCCTCGATAGAACTGTAAGATCCCGCCAGCGGGAACACGCACAGAAAATTCCACGCTCTGTTTACTCTTACATAGATACAAAGAAGATAGGAGCAGGAGGAGGCCTTTTGGCCCTGCGAGCCTGCTCCGCCATTCATCACAATCGTGGCTGATCATCCAACTCAAGCCTGCTTTCTCCCCATAGCCTTTGATCCCATTCTCCCCAAGTGCTATATCCAACCACCTCTTGAATATATTCAAAGTTTTAGCATCAACTACGTCCTGTGGTAATGAATTCCACAGGTTCACCACCCTTTGTGTGAAGAAATGTCTCCTTATCTCTGTCCAAAATGGTTTACCCTGAATCTTCAGGCTGTGACCCCTGGTTCTGGACACACCCATCATTGGTAACATCTTCCCTGCATCTACCCTGTCTCGTCCTGTTAGAATTTTATAAATCTCTATGAGATCCCCCCTCATTCTTCTGACCTCCAGCGAGAACAATCCCAAACTAGTCAATCTCTCCTCATATGACAATCCCGCCACCCCTAGAAGCAGTCTGGTAAACCTTTGCTGCACTCCCTCGAGAGCAAGAACATCCTTCCTCAGCGAAACCTGTTGCAATGAAGGCCAACATACCATTAGCCTTCTTTACCACCTGCTGCACCTGCAAGCTTACCTTCAGCGAAATGGTGCACAAGGACACCCAAGTCCCGCTGCACACTCACCTCTCCCAATTTACAACCATTCAGGTAATAATCTGCCTTCCTGTTTTTGCTTCCAAAATGAATAATCTCACACTTATCCAAATTATACTGCATCTGCCATTGGTTTGCCCACTTGCCCAACCTGTCCATATCTTGCTGTAGGATCCCTGCATCCTCATCACAATTCACCCTCCCACCTAATTTGGTATCATCTGCAAACGTTGAGATGTTACATTTTGTTCCCTCATCCAAATCATTAATATATATTGTGAATAGCTGGGGTCCCAGCACCAATCCCTGTGGTACCCCACTGGTTAATGCCTGCCAATTTGAAAAGGACCCATGAATCCCTACTCCTTGTTTCCTCTTTGCCAACCAGTTTTCTATCCACTTCAATACATTTCCCCCAATCCCATGCGCTTTAATTTTGCACAATAATCTCTTATGCGGAACTTTGTCAAACGCCTTCTGAAAGTCCAAATGTACCACATCGACTGGCTACCCCTTGTCGACTGTACTGGTTACCTCTTCAAAGAATTCCAACAGATTTGTCAAGCATGATTTTTCCTTCATAAATCCATGCTGACTCTGACTGATCCTGCCACTGCTTTCTAAATGTTCCGCTATAAAGTCCTTGATAATGGATTCACGCATTTTCCCCAATACCGATGTTAGGCTTACTGGTCTATAATTCCCTGCTTTCTCTCTACCTCCCTTTTTGAATATCGGACTGACGTGAGCTACCCTCCAATCTGCAGGGACAGTTCCAGTGTCTATAGAATCCCGGAAGATGACCACCAATGCATCCACTATTTCCAGAGCCACCTCCTTAAGCACTCTGGGATGCAGATTCTCAGGCCCTGGGCATTTATCCACCTTCAATCCCATCAGTTTTCCCAGCACCATTTCTCTACTAATGTTGATGTCCCTCAGTTCTTCACTCTCACTAAACCTTTCTTGCTCCAACATTTCAGGGATCAGATTTGCGTCCTCATTTATGAATACAGAACCAAAGTATGTATTCAGTTGCTCAGCCATTTCTTTGTCCCTTATTATGCATTCCCCTGTTTCTGTCTGTAGTGGGCCTACATTTTTCTTTACCAATCTCTTTCTCTTCACATATCTGTAGAAACTCTTAGTGTCAGTCTTTATATTCCCTGCAAGCTTCCTTCCGTACTGTGCTTTCCTCTTCTTAATCTATCCCTTCGTCCTTCTTTGCTGAATTCTTCAAAATTTTTCATAACTTTTAAGACTTCTATTTGGTCATCACAGCTTTCTCTTTTCAAAAATAAAAGTTCATCCTTTCCTGATTTTCTGACAGTTCAGCATCATTCATATGTTTCTTTCATGCACCCTCACCAAATGTTTCATTATCCATTCTATAATATGGTGATCAGAACTATAGACAATAACCCAAGTGTGGTTTAACAATGGTCGAGTACATGTTCTGGGTAACTTCACTAGTTTTCAATTCTATACTTCCGGAAACAATGGTACATGGTTCATTTATTCAGATTTAATAAGTACTTACAATGATTTGTGTCGGTCCCTTTGCTCCTCTATCGCATATGTAATATGAGGCCTCTTTATTTTTCTTATCAAAACATGGGTGGGATTTTCCACCTCTCCCCATGGTGTGTTTTACCGTGGCAGAGGCAGCCCATCATTGACTGGCAGTAGGAACATCCGGTCCTGCCGCTGTCAGCAGGGGGGGGGGTCACCGTCAGCAAGAGCGGAAGATCCGGCCGGCGAGAACAGCTAGAAAATCCTTCCCAATATTCGCCAATGGCAGGACCACAAGATCCCAACCACTGCTGCAAAACATGCAGCGGGGCGGGATGGGAGGGGGGCTCGGAGGGGGGGGGGGGGGGAGTGGAAAATCCTGCCCTGTGATTTTGATGTCAAAGTCTAAATTGTTAACAAAATGGTCCTTGCATTGATTCTTGTGGGGACCCTGCTTTGCACCTCCTGTCAGTCTGAATAATGACCCTTTACACCGAATCTCTGCTTTCAATCTTGCAACCAGCTAGCTATCCATTAATCTTCTCTCACCTTATTCATTGGTCTATTGTTATGGGAAAGCAATCAACAATAATCATCTGATCAGTTGAATAACATAGGGCACAATTCATCGACCGCGTTGCGCCCGGTGTGGATCGGGGCACGCTAGGTGAATAGCGGGAGAAACCCAAATCGCGATTTGCGCCAGGGGCGAAACATTTTACAATTTACCCTGCACAGTCAAGATGGCGAATTCTTGATCACGTCCAAAAATGGCAGTATGCCATTAACCCTGGTTTGCATTCATTTCAATCTCATTAACGAGATTGAAGTCGAATGCAGCAGCCTCCTGGGAATTACCTGACTCTTCAGCGGAAAGACACGCGGGGGTCGTTTAGTACTCCTTTTCAAAAACATAAAGTTGGTGCAATGGCTAATAAGGGAAAGTGAGGAGGTGAGTAGCCCTTTCCAAGTGCTCGGGGTGGGGAGGAGAGGGAGGAGGGGACGCTGCAAAGTCATCTTTAAATTTTGTGGAGACCCATAACATGGGCAACCACAGCTGCAACCTGTCTGTCCTACAAGACTCTCCCAGGACAGAGACCTGCTGAAGCTTATCTCCTGAATGTCAATTTCACCTCCTTTGATTTGTGAGCAACCTCTAGCACCTCATGTTCAAGGGGCCGCCGCGCAACCTGAAGACCTGCCCGTCCGTCAGGCTGAGGAGTCACCCAGAAGGGGACACTAGCCACGTCCAAGGTGTGCAGGTGTTGCTGATGGTCATTTTATCAGCTGACGGACAATCATAGAATTTACAGTGCAGAAGGAAGCCATTCGGCCCATCGAGTTTGCACCGGCTCTTTGAAAGAGCACCCTACCCAATCCCACACCTCCACCCTATCCCCATAACCCAGTAACCCCACCCAACACTGAAAGTAATTTTGGACACTAAGGGCAATTTTAGTATGACCGATCCACCTAACATGCACATCTTTGGACTGTGGGAGGAAACCGGAGCACCCGGAGGAAACCCACGCACACACGGGGAGAATGTGCAGACTCCGCACAGACAGTGAACCAAGCCGGGAATCGAACCTGGGACCCTGGAGCTGTGAAACAATTGTGCTAACCACTATGCTACCATGCTGCCCTAGACAACGTATGCCACAGAAGACTCTATCTCAGCAGAGACAGTGTAGCACCTGTGCAATGTCCTTATAGACACGGCACGTCATGGAGAAGCAGGACACCTGCTCCTCGTGCCCATGAAGCTCACTGCAACCTTATACACCACTTGGTCATTCCAGAGTTCGACCTATATGGCATATCACAGTCATCCACCCGCAGATACATCTGGGAGGTGACCGATGCTCTGTATTCTTAGGCCACAGGCTATATCGCCTTGGAGCTGGACCAGGCCTGGGCTGCAGGATTCAGCACCATCACTGGGATGCCGTTGGTCTGGGGGGCAATCCATGGCACGCATGTCACCCTGCGAGCACCTTGGCATCAGGGAGTGTCCGATATTTAGAGAAAGGGGTTTCGCTCCCTGAATGTTCAGATTGTGTGCGACTACCACCTGAAGATCATGCATGTGTGTGCCCGATATCCTGGAAGCATACATGACAGCTACATCCTGGGCACTCAAGATCCCCAGTGTCTTCGAGAACCACCCCAGGATGGTGGGTTGGCTCCTGGAACCTGTGTGGAGGCTGAGAGACGGAGACAGAGATAATGAGGCGCTCGCTGCCACCCGTGGTGTTGTTGAGCGGTGCATCGGCTGCTGAAACGTGGTTCTAATGCCTTGACTGGTCGAGAAGTGCACTGCAGTATACCCCCAGAGGATCTCCTGCACAATGTGGCACAGCAATGGACGGACATGGTGAAAGAGGAGGAGCAGGAGGAGGGGGACAGACATGTGGCTTCGTCTGAGAAAGATGAGCAGGATAGGAAGTCCGGGTAGAGTTGGAGGAGTCTGAGAATTGAGGTCAGGTGGCAAGGATCCCACAAGCCAGGAGGTCCAGGGAAGCCTTCACCGCCTCCAGATTCTCCTAGCATGAGGCTGGGTCCTTCAGCTCGACCTCGTCCCACCTCATCTTCCCCCCCCCCTGCCAATTCTACACCTTCCCTCTTCACACCACCCCCTCCCCAACCACCCTGCTCCTCCCTCCAAGGGTCTGTGTAACATCAGTCCAGGATGCTGGGCTTGTGTCGGTACAGTCACCAGACAAGGCAGGCAAGTGATGATAACTTGCTGTGAGGAAAGCTCTGGTGCTCCTCAGTTTCTGCAAAAGTCTGACGCCTGCCTTTCTGGTGGCAACGCGCTCACACCCCTCCTCTGAACGGGGTATGCATCGGGGGATTTAGATCTTGGACCACTGTGCCCGAATGGCAGGGGGTGGGGCAGCAGCGGGTACTAGGGGGCGTGGGTGCGAGCAGGCGAACTGTAAGGATTAACCTGCCAGAGGATACCCATGTTTGAGGTGTGACATGTTTTAAGAGTGAACATTTTACTGTGACAGATTTCTATTCCCGATAGCTAGATCGTGAACCCCTCCTCCCCCCCCCCTCTCCCGGTGCCCACTCAGTGCTCCTCAGTCTTCTTGATCTTCTGTGGTTTAGTGTGTCTATATCTAGGTGTGTCCTAGGATGCAGCCTGGGTGGAGGCAGCCTGCTGCTTTCCATGCCCTGTGGTTTTTGATGCGCTTGGAAGGTGTCCTCTGAAGGGTCTGGAGCCGGGGAACCCGGCCAACTTACCGGTGTCACTGGCATCACCTGCTCTTCCCGCTGGCCTTGAGATGTGCCGCTGTCAGGATGGTGGGGGGAGGAATCGGAAGAAATGGAGACCACCGTAGTCTCCTTGGTGGCAGGCCCCGGGTTGGCCTCCAGCGCTTCCTCCTCCCTGATGGTTCCCGTTGTGATCTGGGTGACTCCATGAGATAGAGGACCAGCTTGAGTGAACTCAAGAGTCCAGAGGCCTCTGAGTCATCTGGAGCTGCCAGCCGTGGAGGCTTCCCATCATCTGCACCATGGTGCCGATGCACTCAGCGATGCACCTTAGTGACTGGGGGCCATGCTCTGCAGTGCCTCAGCAATGTCCACCTACCTCTGGGACACGTCCCTCAGCGACTGCGTCATGATGCTGAGGCCCTCAGCCATGGATGTCATAGACTGAGCCCCGCTAATCACAACCCAGACATCGTGCTCCGGATTTTCCATTGCGGTCGCCATCCGAGCAGTGTTGGCCTTGGTGCCACACATTGTCGTCCTCATCTCCTGTACCCGTGGCATTTGGGACTCCTCCAATCGGCTTTGCAATTGCTGGAATGTCGCTGACACCGTCTCCTGAATCTCACGGCTCTGTCCTATTAACTGCATCAGCTCATGGAAAACATTGTCTAGAGGCTCGGCATCTGACTGGGGCCCAGCCGTGTCCTGGGGTCCAGCAGACCTCCAACTGCTGTCTCTCTTGGATGTTGCTGTCTCCACCTGATGGGGTTCAGCAGATTGTGTCCCAGACGCCTATCCATTAATGTCACCCACCGAGATCTGTGTCTCTGCGCTGGTGGATGGTGTGGGTGATAACTGTGACTCCTCGCCGGTAGTTTCCTCGGAGCTCTCTCTGAAGGGTGGGAGGTTATGACTCTGGATGGCCCGGCCTCATCAGATGGTGATCCAGTGGACATGTGGCCAGTGAGAAGAACGAATCCTTTGTCTGATATGAACAACTCTCTTGAGACAAGGTCACCTGGATGAAGGAGCAGTGGATCTTCACCTCGCTGGGACACGCCAGCCCCGCTGTTGGTGACTGCTCTCTCCTCGGTCACTCCCATGATTTCCAGGACCCGTTCCTTGTAGGGGGTGCGGATTTTGATTTTGATCTCTGGTACTCAGCACCGCCCCGACCCCCCCCCCCCCCCCCCCCCCCCCCCCCCCCCCACCTCAGGAAAACAGGATGACCCACCTCAAATTCACAGTGTCGAGAAGCTTGGCCAGGTCGGCATCCCCAAAGCGAGGAGCAGGTCTGCGTGCTGCCATGCTTGTGTGTTGACTGGGAGTGAGTGGTGAGGGAGTGTTTAAAAGCAGCTCCCCCTGGTTAGCGGCGATCAGCTGAGGAGGGAGTCTGGCGAATCAGGCAGTGAAGGAGCCAGAAATGTTGAGAACCTCTTAGGGACACATTTTTGGCACTAAGTGTCATTGAATACGGGCCACGATCTTGCCAACGCCGCTGTTGCGAAACTCCTCGCCAAACAAGCCCGGAAACGGACTATAACTTTGGTCCACTGAATTGCAGCTATAATCTTGCTGTTGAACTGATATCTAGAAATAGCATGGGTTGGTACCTGGGACTTCGATGTTGTGGCCATTTCGGAGACATGGATAGAGCAGGGACAGGAATGGTTGTTGCAGGTTCCGGGGTTTAGGTGTTTTAGTAAGCTCAGAGAAGGAGGTAAAAGAGGGGGAGGTGTGGCGCTGCTAGTCAAGAACAGTATTACGGTGGCGGAGAGGATGCTAGATGGGGACTCTTCTTCCAAGGTAGTATGGGCTGAGGTTAGAAACAGGAAAGGAGAGGTCACCCTGTTGGGAGTTTTCTATAGGCCTCCTAATAGTTCTAGGGATGTAGAGGAAAGGATGTCGAAGATGATTCTGGACAAGAGCGAAAGTAACAGGGTAGTTATTATGGGAGACTTTAACTTTCCAAATATTGACTGGAAAAGATATAGTTCGAGTACATTAGATGGGTCGATTTTTGTACAATGTGTGCAGGAGGGTTTCCTGACACAATATGTTGACAGGCCAACAAGAGGCGAGGCCACTTTGGATTTGGTTTTGGGTAATGAACCAGGCCAGGTGTTAGATTTGGAGGTACGTGAGCACTTTGGGGACAGTGACCACAATTCGGTGACGTTTACGTTAGTGATGGAAAGGGATAAGTATACCCCGCAGGCCAAGAGTTATAGCTGGGGGAAGGGCAATTATGATGCCATTAGACATGACTTGGGAGGGGTAGGTTGGAGAAGTAGGCTGCAAGTGTTGGGCACACTGGATATGTGGAGCTTGTTCAAGGAACAGCTGCTGCGTGTTCTTGATAAGTACGTACCGGTCAGGCAGGAAGGAAGGCGTCGAGCAAGGGAACCGTGTTTTACCAAAGAAGTGGAATCTCTTGTTAAGAGGAAGGAGGAGGCCTCTGTGAAGATGAGTTGTGAAGTTTCAGTTGGGGCGCTTGATAGTTACAAGGTAGCGAGGAAGGATCTAAAGAGAGAGCTAAGACGAGCAAGGAGGGGACATGAGAAGTATTTGGCAGGTAGGATCAAGGAAAACCCAAAAGCTTTCTATAGGTATGTCAGGAATAAGCGAATGACTAGGGAAAGAGTAGGGCCAGTCAAGGACAGGGATGGGAAGTTGTGTGTGGAGTCTGAAGAGATAGGCGAGATACTAAATGAATATTTTTCGTCAGTATTCACTCAGGAAAAAGAGAATGTTGTGGAGGCGAATGCTGAGACCCAGGCTATTAGAATAGATGGCATTGAGGTACGTAGGGAAGAGGTGTTGGCAATTCTGGACAGGCTGAAAATAGATAAGTCCCCGGGGCCTGATGGGATTTATCCTAGGATTCTCTGGGAAGCCAGGGAAGAGATTGCTGAGCCTTTGGCTTTGATTTTTATGTCATCATTGGCTACAGGAATAGTGCCAGAGGACTGGAGGATAGCACATGTGGTCCCTTTGTTCAAGAAGGGGAGTAGGGACAACCCCGGCAACTATAGACCGGTGAGCCTCACGTCTGTTGTGGGTAAAGTCTTGGAGGGGATTATAAGAGAGAAGATTTATAATCATCTGGATCGGAATAATATGATTAGGGATAGTCAGCATGGCTTTGTGAAGGGTAGGTCATGCTTCACAAACCTTATCGAGTTCTTTGAGAAGGTGACTGAACAGGTAGATGAGGGTAGAGCAGTTGATGTGGTGCATATGGGTTTCAGTAAAGCGTTTGATAAGGTTCCCCACGGTAGGCTATTGCATAAAATACGGAGGCTGGGGATTGAGGGTGATTTAGAGATGTGGATCAGAAATTGGCTAGCTGAAAGAAGACAGAGGGTGGTGGTTGATGGGAAATGTTCAGAATGGAGTTCAGTTACAAATGGCGTACCACAAGGATCTGTTATGGGGCCGTTGCCGTTTGTCATTTTTCTAAATGACCTAGAGGAGGGCGCAGAAGGGTGGGTGAGTAAATTTGTAGACGACACTAAAGTCGGTGGTGTTGTCGACAGTGCGGAAGGATGTTGCAGGTTACAGAGAGACATAGATAAGCTGCAGAGCTGGGCTGAGAGGTGGCAAATGGAGTTTAATGTAGAGAAGTGTGAGGTGATTCACTTTGGAAGGAATAACAGGAATGCAGAATATTTGGCTAATGGTAAAATTCTTGGAAGTGTGGATGAGCAGAGGGATCTCGGCGTCCATGTACATAGATCCCTGAAAGTTGCCACCCAGGTTGATAGGGTTGTGAAGAAGGCCTCTGGAGTTTTGGCCTTTATTGGTAGAGGGACTGAGTTCCGGAGTCATGAGGTCATGTTGCAGCTGTACAAAACTCTGGTACGGTCGCATTTGGAGTATTGCGTACAGTTCTGGTCACCTCATTATAGGAAGGACGTGGAAGCTTTGGAATGGGTGCAGAGGAGATTTACCAGGATGTTGCCTGGTATGGAGGGAAAATCTTATGAGGAAAGGCTGATGGACTTGAGGTTGTTTTCGTTAGAGAGAAGAAGGTTAAGAGGAGACTTAATAGAGGCATACAAAATGATCAGAGGGTTAGATAGGGTGGACAGTGAGAGCCTTCTCCCGTGGATGGAAATGGCTAGCACGAGGGGACATAGCCTTAAACTGAGGGGTAATAGATATAGGACAGAGGTCAGAGGTAGGTTCTTTACGCAAAGAGTGGTGAGGCCGTGGAATGCCCTACCTGCAACAGTAGTGAACTCGCCAACATTGAGGGCATTTAAAAGTTTATTGGATAAGCATATGGATGATAATGGCATAGTGTAGGTTAGATGGCTTTTGTTTTTTGACTTCCCATGTCGGTGCAACATCGTGGGCCGAAGGGCCTGTACTGCGCTGTATCGTTCTATGTTCTATGTAAACATCACTGAATTAATATAAAGATTGTCAGAGAGGTATTTCATATTAATTGACTTACTTGGAACTTTTACCTTTGAATATTTTCCTTCAAAAGGTCACTAAATAAAATAGTCCATTAAAGTCCATCTGTACATTTACTGTTGAAAAGTGGGGAATAAATAGCTCTTTTTCATTCCACACTGCATGATTTGTGAATTTTCATAATGCAGAACAATGGTTGAAGTCAGGAAAATGAACATATTACCATTATTGGAGGCAAGGTAATTATAGCATATGAAAAATAAGGAAACAATTGAATAGACTGCTTCAAAGTCCAGGATTTTGCAATTGTAATGATGAAACAGCTACCACCATTACTCCACAGAAACTTGGCCCATATGTGAAATCTTGCAAATTTGAAAGCTGCTTTCGATGATGCTACATTTCTGCAGAAGAATCCCCATCTAAACATATAAACAATCTGTGTATTACTGAAAACCTCCACTTTTATGCTGTTGGACTCACTGAAGAAATGTTGAAAAAGTTACATCTTGTTGAATAAGATGTGACTGGATTTTTGAATAGGGTACATTCATTCATTGGTGTCACCTTCTTCCCAGAAAGTTGACTGCCAGGGATCTCCACCTCTGTCTGTCTGTCTTCTGCTTCCCTTACATAGGCTGCATACATACTGTTCATTACATACATCATTTATATTGTCCTCTGCTTCCCTCTGCTACGTTTTCCATCAATTTTCCCTCCAATAGCGGCCTCTGTCTATAATCTGCTCTAACATTGTGAGAGAGTGTTGCATCTTTCTCCCTTTGATGTTGTACACGAATCTCCTCTTTTCTCGAGCCATTCCCAGCACTTCCTCATTGGTCTTTCTGTCTGTGTACGATATATAGAACCTCCTCCTATATGTTCATATCTTGAATGTATTCAGCTTATCAATAGTCTCTTTGTTGTCCATGTCTCTTAATAAATGACATAAATGAAAAAAAGTAGCACCTCAACATTTTCAACTAAATCATGGAATGTGCACTCGCTGGCGAGGCCAGCATTTATTGCCTATCCCTAATTGCCCTGTTCAACCTTTCTTCATAAGACAACCCCTTCATTCCTGGAAGAAGTCCAGTGATCCTTCTCCTAAATGCTTCTAACGCTATTATATATTTATATTTTTTTTAAATGAAGAGACCAAAACTGAACACAATACTCCAAGTGTGGCCTCACTAACACCTTATACAATTGCAGCATAACCTCCCTACTCTTAAACTCCATCCCTCTAGCAATGAAGGACATAACTCTATTTGCCTTCTTAATCACCTGTTGCACCTGTAAACCAACTTTTTGCCACTCATGCACGAGCACACCCAGGTCTCTCTGCACAGCAGCATGTTTTAATCAATTTAATAATAATCCCTTTTGCTGTTAGTCCTACCAAAATGGATAACCTCACATTTATCAACATTGTATTCCGTCTGCCAGATCCTTGCCCATTCACTTAACCTATCCAAATCCCTCTGCAGACTTCCGGTATCCTCTGCACTTTTTGCTTTATCACTCATCTTAGTATCGTCTGCAAACTTGGACACATTGCACTTGGTCCCCAACTCCAAATCTTCTATGTAAATTGTGAACAATTGTGGGCCCAACACTGATCCCTGAGGGACACCACTAGCTACTGATTGCCAACCAGAGAAACACCCATTAAACCCCACTCTTTGCTTTCTATTAATGAACCAACCCTCTACCCATGCTACTACTTTACCCTCAATGCAATGCATCTTTATCTTGTGCAGCAACCCTTTGTGTGGCAACTTGTCAAAAGCTTACTGGAAATCCAGATATACCACATCCATTGGCTCCCAGTCATCCACCGCACTGGTAATGTCCTCAAAAAATTCCACTAAATTAGTGAGGCACAACCTACCCTTTATGAACCATGCTGCATCTGCGCAATGGGACAATTTCCATCCAGATGCCTCGCTATTTCTTCCTTGATGATAGATTCCAGCATCTTCCCGACTACCGAAGTTAAGCTACCTGGCCTATAATTACCCGCTTTATGCCCAACTCCTTTTTTAAACAGTGGTATCACGTTTGCTAATTTCCAACCCGCCGGGACCACCCTAGAGTCCAGTGAATATTGTTAAATTATCACTAGTGCATTTGCAATTTCCCTAGCCATCTCTTTTAGCACTCTGGGATGCATTCCATCAGGCCAGGAGACTTGTCTACCTTTAGCCCCATTAGCTTGCCCGTCACTACCTCCTTAGTGATAAAAGAGGCTGGTTTAGCACACTGGGCTAAATCGTTGGCTTTTAAAGCAGACCAAGGCAGGCCAGTAACACGGTTCAATTCCCGTACCAGCCTCCCCAAACAGGTGCCGGAATGTGGTGACTAGGGGCTTTTCACAGTAACTTCATTTGAAGCCTACTTGTGACAATAAGCGATTTTCATTTCATTTCAATCATCTCAAGATCCTCACCTGTCATAGCCTCATTCCCATCAGTCACTGGCATGTTATTTGTGTCTTCCACTGTGAAGACCGACCCAAAATATCTGTTCAATTCCTCAGCTATTTCCTCATCTCCCATTATTAAATCTCCCTTCTCATCCTCTGAAGGACCAATATTTACCTTAGCCACTCTTTTTTTTGTTTTATATATTTGTAGAAACTTTTACTATCTGTTTTTATATTCTGAGCAAATTTACTCTCATAATCTATCTTACTCTTCTTTATAGCTTTTTTAGTAGCTTTCTGTTGCCCCCTAAAGATTTCCCAGTCCTCTCGTCTCCCACTAATCGTTGCCACTTTGTACGCTTTTTCCTTCAATTTGATGCTCTCCCTTATTTCCTTAGATATCCATGGTCGATTTTCCCTCTTTCTACCGTCCTTCCTTTTTGTTGGTATAAACTTTTGCTGGGCACTGTGAAAAATCCCTTGGAAGGTTCTCCACTGTTCCTCAACTGTTTCACCATCAAGTCTTTGCTCCCAGCCTACCTTAGCTAGCTCTTCTCTCATCCCATTGTAATCTCCTTTGCTTAAGCACAATACACTAGTGTTTGATTTTACCTTCTCACCCTTCATCTGTATTTTAAATTCCACCATATTGTGATTGCTCCTTCCGAGAGGATCCCTAACTATGAGATCATTAATCAATCCTGTCTCATTACACAGGACCAGATCCAGGACTGCTTGTACCCCCGTAAGTTCCATTACATACTGTTCTCGGAAAATATCGTGGATACATTCTATAAACTCCTCCTCAAGGCTGCCTTGACCGACCTGGTTAAACCAATCGACATGTAGGTTAAAATCCCCCATGATAACTGCTGTACCATTTCGACATGCATCCATTATTTCTTTGTTTATTGCCTGCCCCACCATAATGTTACTATTTGGTGGCCGATAGACTACTCCTATCAGTAACTTTTTCGCCTTACTATTCCTGATTTCCACCCAAATTGATTCAACCTTATCCTCCAGGATAAAAGAGCGCGAGGAGGGTGGCGGGGACACAGGATAAAAGAGCGCGAGGAGAGCGGCGGGGACACAGGATAAAAGAGCGCGAGGAGAGCGGCGGGGACACAGCTGCCGGAGAAACAGCCTTCAGATTTTCGGCGGGAGCAGTGGCCAGGGATCTGTCGGGAAGGTAAGTTTACCTCTTTAAAAACGTACTTTTAAGAGTGACATCACAGCAAACTAGTGACCTGATTGGCTGGTAAGGAAAGTGCTCCAATTAGCAGTAGCTGGGAGAAATTTAGCTCTTCGTGTGTTGGTAAGTATTGTGATTGGTAAGTAAAATCTTTATTCCTTTCACTTATTCATTATTTGATATTATATTTGTAATCAGTTAAGGTAAAGTGTAGAATGGCAGGAGATCCCAGACCCGTGTTATGCTCCTCGTGCTCAATGTGGGAGTTCAGGGACGCGGCCAATGCCCCTGACTCCTTCATGTGCGGGAAGTGTGTCCAGCTGCAGCTCCTGTTAGACCGCATGACGGCTCTGGAGCTGCGGATAGACTCACTTTGGAGCATCCGCGATGCTGAGGAGGTCGTGGATAGCACGTTCAGTGAGTTGGTCACACTGCGGATTAGGATTGGTGAGGGAGACAGGGAATGGGTGACCAAAAGGCAGAGAAATAGCAGGAAGGCAGTGCAGCTGTCTCCTGCAGTCATCTCTCTCCAAAACAGGTATACCGTTTTGGATACTGTTGGGGGAGATGACTCACCAGGGGAAGGCAGTAGTAGCCAGGCTCATGGCACTCTGCTGCACAGAAGGGCGGGAAAAAGACTGGCAGGGCTATAGTCATAGGGGATTCAATTGCAAGGGGAGTAGACAGGTGTTTCTGTGGTCGAAAACGAGACTCCCGAATGGTATGTTGCCTCTCGGGTGCACGGGTCAGGGATGTCTCAGATCGGCTGCAGGACATACGGAAAGGGGAGGGTGAACAGCCAGTTGTCGTGGTGCATATAGGCACCAACAATATAGGTTAAAAATGGGATGAGGTCCTACAATCAGAATTTAGGGAGTTACGAGATAAGTTTAAAAAGTAGGACCTCCAAGGTAGTAATCTCAGGATTGCTACCAGTGCCACGAGACAGTCAGAGTAGAAATTCAAGAATAGTCAGAATGAATATGTGGCTTGAGAGATGGTGCAGGAGGGAGGGGTTCAGATTTTTGGGACATTGGAACCGGTCCTGGGGGTGATGGGACCATTACAAATCGGATGGTCTACACTTGGGCAGGACTGAAACCAATGTCCTAGGGGGTGCTTTTGCTGACACTGTTGGGGAGGTTTTAAACTAATGTGGCAGGGGGATGGGAACCAGATTAGGAAGTTAGAGGTCAGTAAAGAGGCAGCAACTAAAGCCAGTAAGGTACTAGATAATAAACTCAATGTGACTAAGGGGAAGAGTAGACAGGGAAGAGATGATGAACGCAAAGGGACAGGTGGTCTGAGGTGCATTTGTTTTAATGCGAGAAGTGTAGCAGGTAAGGCAGATGAACTTAGGGCTTGGATTAGTTCCTGGGAATATGATGTTATTGGTATTACTGAGACTTGGTTGAGGGAAGGGTAAGACTGGCAACTAAATATCCCAGGGTATAGATGCTTCTGGAGGGATAGAGAGGGAGGTAAAAGGGGTGTAGGAATTGCATTACTGGTCAGAGATGATATCACAGCGGTGATTAGGGAGGGCACGATGGAGGATTCGAGCACTAAGGCAATATGGGTAGAGCTAAGAAATAGGAAGGGTGCAGTAACATTGTTGGGATTTTACTACAGGCCTCCCAAAAGCGAGTGTGAAGTAGAGGTACAAATATGTGGGCAGATTATAGAAAAATGTAGGAGCAATAGGGTGGTCGTGATGGGAGATTTTAACTTCCCCAACATTGGATGGGACTCATGTAGTGTTGGAGGCGTAGATGGAGCAGAATTTGTAAGGAGCATCCAGGAGAGATTTTTAGAGCAGTATGTAAATAGTCCAACTCGGGAAGGGGCCATACTGGACCTGGTATTGGGGAATGATCCCGGCCAGGTGGTTGAAGTTTCAGTCGGGTTACTTTGGGAATAGCGATCACAATTCACTAAGTTTTAGAATACTCATGGACAAAGACGAGAGTGGTCCTAAAGGAAGAGTACTAAATTGGGGAAAGGCCAAGTATAACAAAATTCGGCAGGCGCTAGGGAATGTGGATTGGGAGCAGCTGTTTAAGGGTAAATCCGCATTTGAAATGTGGGAGTCTTTTAAGGAAAGGTTGATTAGAGTGCAGGACAGACATGTCCCTGTGAAAATGAGGGATAGAAATGGCAAGATTAGGGAACCATGGATGACGGGTGGAATTGTGAGACTAGCTAAGATGAAAAAGGAAGCATACATAAGATCTAGGCGAATTAAAACTGATGAAGTGTTGGAGGAATATCGGGAAAGTAGGACAAATCTCAAACGCGCATTAAAGATGGCTAAAAGGGGTCATGAAATACCTTTGGCTAACAGGGTTAAAGAAAATCCCAAAGCCTTTTATTTGTATATAAGGAGCAAGAGGGTAACTAGAGAAAGGATTGGCCCACTCAAAGACAAAATTGCGTGGAGTCAGAGGAAATGGGTGAGATTCTTAATGAGTACTTTGCATCGGTATTCACCAAGGAGAGGGACATGACGGACGTTGAGGCTAGGGATGGATGTTTAAATACTCTAGGTCAAGTCGGCATGAGGAAGGGGGATGTTTTGGGTATTCTAAAAGGCATTAAGGAGGACAAGTCCCCAAGTCCGGATGGGATCGATCTGAGGGAAGCGAGGAACAAAATAGCTGGGGCCTGAACAGATATCTTTGCAGCATCCTTGAGCACTGGTGAGGTCCTGGAGGACTGGAGAATTGCTAATGTTGTCCCTTTGTTTAAGAAAGGTAGCAGGGATAATCCAGGGAATTACAGACCTGTGAGCTTGACATCAGTGGTAGGCAAACTGTTGGAGAAGATACTGAGGGATAGGATTGTAGCCAGTTAAAATGGCTAACTCACGATTTAGAATGGCTAACCCCGATTTAAAATGGCGAACGGCAAAGGCTGATGGGAAAATCAGCCAACAGGACTAAAACAAGCAGCTGCAGGTAGACTGTGTATTCACCTCTGGGAAGGCCAGACAAGATCGATACCAGTAACCATCAGCACAACAAAACGCCAGCCATCTGCAGACTAATGAGCAATACCCGGGAACAATGTGCAACATTTTAGACACACAAAGCCAACCCAGACTCGGCAGCGCCAGCATAAGCCTACACAAAGGGAGGTGAACGACCACCTCAAGACCGCCCATCGATCAAGGAATCGCTCCAGCATTGGAGAATATCGAACCAAGTGATTGGGACAAAGTCCAATCACTTGGAACCAGGTACAGGGTCCGCCCCAAAAGGCAGGAAGCCCCTGGGAACTATAAGAATAGAGTCCAAGTTCAAATTGGCCCTTCTGCTACCCCTTCTGCTACCCCTTCTGCCACCCTTCCGCACCCTGCTGCTTCTTCTTCTGACCGGGTCACTCAGCAACGCAGACCAACCCTTGACAGTGACCGGTCCAGCCATCGCGAAACATCCAGTAAGTCTTACTTCAACGCTCGCAACGAGATAGGCGCTCCTAGCTATCAATCTGTACCAGCTTCGAATCCCGCTCAGAACCCGAACGAAAGGCCATTCGTTTCCTTGACCTGGTGGGCCAATTTCAAGTTAAGTATTGGCCTGTTAGTTGTAAGAAGTAGCTTAGACGTAGAATTTATGCATGAGTATTGATTATTGTATATAATAAATGTGCTTTGATTTAACTCTTACTAAGCGGTGTATTGGATTATTGATCATTACTCGGACTTGAACCACGTGGCGGTATCAGAAAGATACCTGGCGACTCAAGAGCAAAGGTGATAAAACAGAGCAATTAAACTAAGGTAAAAGTTAGCAACAGGATCTATTCACATTTGGAAGAAAATAGACTTATCAGTGATAGGCAGCATGGTTTTGTGCAGGGAAGGTCATGTCTTACAAACCTAATAGAATTCTTTGAGGAAGTGACAAAGTTAATTGATGAGGGAAGGGCTGTAGATGTCATATACATGGACTTCAGTAAGGTGTTTGATAAAGTTTCCCATGGCAAGGTTGATGGAAAAAGTGAAGTTGTATGGGGTTCAGGGTGTACTAGCTAGTTGGATAAAGAACTGGCTGGGCAACAGGAGACAGAGAGTAGTGGTGGAAGGGAGTGTCTCAAAATGGAGAAAGGTGGCTAGTGGTGTTCCACAGGGATCCGTGCTCGGACCACTGTTGTTTGTGATATACATAAATGATCTGGACGAAGTTATAGGTGGTCTGATTAGCAAGTTTGCAGATGATACTAAGATTGGTGGAGTTGCAGATAGCGAGGAGGACTGTCAGAGAAAACAGCAAAATATAGATAGATTGGAGAGTTGGGCAGAGAAATGGCAGATGGAGTTCAATCCAGACAAATGCGAGGTGATGAATTTTGGAAGATCCAATTCAAGAGCGGACTATATGGTCAATGGAAGAGTCCTGGGGAAAATTGATGTACAGAGAGATCTGGGAGTTCAGGTCCATAGTACCCTGAAGGTGGCAACGCAGGTCAATAGAATGGTCAAGAAGCATACAGCATGCTTGCCTTCATCGGACGGGGTATTGAGTACAAGAGCCGGCAGGTCATGTTACAGTTGTATAGGACTTTGGTTAGGCCACATTTGGAATACTGCGTGCAGTTCTGGTCACTACATTACCAGAAGGATGTGGATGCTTTCGAGAGGGTGCAGAGGAGGTTCACCAGGATGTTGCCTGGTATGGAGGGTGCTAGCTATGAAGAACGGTTGAGTAGATTAGGATTGGTTTCGTTGGAAAGACAGAGGTTGAGGGGGCACCTGATTGAGGTCTACAAAATTATGAGGAGAGGTATGAACAGGGTGGATAGCAACAAGCTTTTTCCAAGAGTGAGGGTGTCAATTACAAGGGGTCACGATTTCAAGGTGAGAGGGGGAAAGTTTAAGGGAGATGTGCGTGGAAAGTTTTTTACGCAGAGGGTGGTGGGTGCCTGGAACGCTTTGCCAGCGGAGGTGGTAGAGACAGGCACGATAGCAACATTTAAGATGCATCTAGACAGATATATGAACGGGCGGGGAACAGAGGGAAGTAGATCCTTGGAAAATAGGCGACAGGTTTAGATAAAGGATCTGGATCTGCGCAGGCTGGGAGGGCCGAAGGGCCTGTTCCTGTGCTGTAATTTTCCTTGTTCTTTGTTCTTTGTTCCATAGCACCGATGTCATCCCTTACTATTGCCCGGATGTCATCCTTAAATAACAGAGCGGCACCACCTCCCTTACCATCCACTCTGTCCTTCCATATAGTTTGATACCCTTGGATATTTAACTCCCAGTCGTGACCATCCTTTAACCATGTCTCAGTAATGGCCACTAAATCATAGTCATTCACGATGATTTGCGCCATCAACTCATTTACCTTATTCCGAATACTACGAGCATTCAGGTAAGTTGGCCTTTATACCTCTGTTTTAAATCTTAACACTGTTGCTAACTTTTGGTTGGTTCAATTGTCTCTGTTTTATAACCTTTGCTCTCGAGTCGCCAGGTATCTTTATGATACCGCCACGAGGTTCAAGTTCAAGTAATGATCAATAACTCAATACACCAATTAGTAAGATTCAAATCAAAGCACATTTATTATACACAGTAATCGCTACTCATGCATAAATTCTACTTATAAGCTACTTCTACAACTAACAGGCCTATACTTAGCTTCGGACTGGCCCACCAGGTCAGGGGAACAAATGGCCTTTTGTTCGGGTTCTGAGTCTGCGGGATTCGAAGTTGGTACGGACTGGTAGCTAGGTGCGCCTATCTCGTAGCGAGCGTTGACTTAAGACTGACTGGCTTTTGGCGGCAGCTGAACCGGTCACTGTCAAGGCTTGGTTCGCGTTGCTGAGTGACCCGGTCAAGAAGAACGATTTGAACTTGGGGGCTTAACTTTATAGTCCCAAGAACTGGTCCCAATGCCCCAGGAATCTGAAACCCTTCCCCTGACACCATCTCTTCAGCCACGTATTCATCCTTTATATCCTGTCTTTTCTACTCTTCTATTTTTCTAATTTCCAATCTACATTTCTAATTAGACTATAGTTTTCTACCACCGTCCTTTATGGATACAGGCACCACATCAGTTAATTTTCGATCCACTGAATCGCTGCCAAAATCCAAGGAATTTTAGAGGATTATAATAAATGCATCTGCTATCTGCACCACCATTTCTTTTAGAATCCTATAGTGTAGGCCATCTGGTCCTCGGGACTTGTCAGCCTTTAGGTCTAATAATTTTCTTAGCACTCTTTCTCTTGTGTTGGTATTGTATTGAATTTGTCCCTTCCTATCATCTCTCAATTTTCAAAAACAATTGGCAAGTTTTCTAAATCCACTACCATGAAAACAGTTGCAAAATACCTGTTCAGCATCTCCACCATTTCTTTGTTTCCAATATCAATTCCCCAGATGCCTCTCCAGAGAATCAACACTGGCTTTAGTTACTCGTTTCCTATTCAAATAGTTGCAGAAAGTTTTACTACCTGGTCTTTCAATATTAGCTAGCTTTCTTTTGTATTCTGTATGCCACCTCTTTATTATCTTTTTAGTCATCCTTTGCTGTTTCTTAAAATCTGTCCAGTACTCTCACCTATGACTAAACTTTGCAGATTTGTACAGTGTTTCCTTCAATTTAATAATATCCTTAACTCTCTTATTTGGCCACGAATGATGCATCTTTCTAAAAGACCATGGGCGGGATTCTCCGACCCCGCGCCAGGTCGGAGAATCGCCGGGGAGGGGGCGGGGGGGGAGCGCGAATCACGCGACGCCACTCTGACGCCTGTCCGCCAATTCTCTAATGACCGGAGAATCGCCACCATTGGCACCGGCGCGGTCGGCGCAGCGCCGGTCGGGGGCCGCTCAGCACGGCCCCCAACCAGTGATTCTCCCCACGCGATAGGCCGAGTGCCCGCCGAGTTAGGCCGAGTCCCGCCGGCGCCGTTCTCATATGGTCCTACCCAGCGGGACATAGAACATAGAAAAATAGAACATAGCAAAATACAGCACAGAACAGGCCCTTCGGCCCACGATGTTGTGCCGAACCTTTGTCCTAGATTAATCATAGATTATCATTGAATTTACAGTGCAGAAGGAGGCCATTCGGCCCTTTGAGTCTGCACCGGCTCTTGGAAAGAGCACCCTACCCAAACTCAACACTTCCACCCAACACCAAGGGTAATTTGGACATTAAGGGCAATTTATCATTGGCCAATTCACCTAACCCGCACATCTTTGGACTGTGGGAGGAAACCGGAGCACCCGGAGGAAACCCACGCAGACACGGGGAGGACGTGCAGACTCCGCACAGACAGTGACCCAAGCCGGAATCGAACCTGGGACCCTGGAGCTGTGAAGCATTGTGCTATCCACAATGCTACCATGCTGCCCTTGAGAACAAATAAATCTACACTATCATTTTACTGTAATCCATGTACCTATCCAATAGCTGCTTGAAGGTCCCTAATGTTTCCGACTCAACTACTTCCACAGGCAGTGCATTCCATGCCCCCACTACTCTCTGGGTAAAGAACCTACCTCTGATATCCCTCCTATATCTTCCACCTTTCACCTTAAATTTATGTCCCCTTGTAATGGTTTGTTCCACCCGGGGAAAAAGTCTCTGACTGTCTACTCTATCTATTCCCCTGATCATCTTATAAACCTCTATCAAGTCGCCCCTCATCCTTCTCCGTTCTAATGAGAAAAGGCTTAGCACCCTCAACCTTTCCCCGTAAGACCTACTCTCCATTCCAGGCAACATCCTGGTAAATCTTCTTTGCACCTTTTCCAAAGCTTCCACATCCTTCCTAAAATGTGGCGACCAGAACTGTACACAGTACTCCAAATGTGGCCTTACCAAAGTTTTGTACAGCTGCATCATCACCTCACGGCTCTTAAATTCAATCCCTCTGTTAATGAACGCGAGCACACCATAGGCCTTCTTCACAGCTCTATCCACTTGAGTGGCAACTTTCAAAGATGTATGAACATAGACCACAAGTTCTCTCTGCTCCTCCACATTGCCAAGAACTCTACCGTTAACCCTGTATTCCGCATTCATATTTGTCCTTCCAAAATGGACAACCTCACACTTTTCAGGGTTAAACTCCATCTGCCACTTCTCAGCCCAGCTCTGCATCCTATCTATGTCTCTTTGCAGCCGACAACAGCCCTCCTTACTATCCACAACTCCACCAATCTTCGTATTGTCTGCAAATTTACTGACCCACCCTTCAACTCCCTCATCCAAGTCATTAATGAAAATCACAAACAGCAGAGGACCCAGAACTGATCCCTGCGGTATGCCACTGGTAACTGGGATCCAGGCTGAATATTTGCCATCCACCACCACTCTCTGACTTCTATCGGTTAGCCAGTTCGTTATCCAACTGGCCAAATTTCCCACTATCCCATGCCTCCATACTTTCTGCATAAGCCTACCATGGGGAACTTTATCAAATGCCTTACTAAAATCCATGTACACTACATCCACTGCTTTACCTTCATCCACATGCTTGGTCACCTCCTCAAAGAATTCAATAAGATTTGTAAGGCAAGACCTACCCCTCACAAATCCGTGCTGACTATCCCTAATCAAGCAGTGTCTTTCCAGATGCTCAGAAATCCTATCCTTCAGTACCCTTTCCATTACTTTGCCTACCACCGAAGTAAGACTAACTGGCCTGTAATTCCCAGGGTTATCCCTAGTCCCTTTTTTGAACAGGGGCACGACATTCGCCACTCTCCAATCCCCTGGTACCACCCCTGTTGACAGTGAGGACGAAAAGATCATTGCCAACGGCTCTGCAATTTCATCTCTTGCTTCCCATAGAATCCTTGGATATATCCTGTCAGGCCCGGGGGACTTGTCTATCCTCAAGTTTTTCAAAATGCCCAACACATCTTCCTTCCTAACAAGTATTTCCTCGAGCTTACCAATCTGTTTCACACTGTCCTCTCCAACAATATCGCCCCTCTCATTTTTAAATACAGAAGAAAAGTACTCGTTCAAGACCTCTCCTATCTCTTCAGACTCAATACACAATCTCCCGCTACTGTCCTTGATCGGACCTACCCTCGCTCTAGTCATTCTCATATTTCTCACATATGTGTAAAAGGCCTTGGGGTTTTCCTTGATCCTACCCGCCAAAGATTGTTCATGCCCTCTCTTAGCTCTCCTAATCCCTTTCTTCAGTTCCCTCCTGGCTATCTTGTATCCCTCCAATGCCCTGTCTGAACCTTGTTTCCTCAGCCTTACATAAGTCACCTTTTTCCTCTTAACAAGACATTCAACCTCTCTTGTCAACCATGGTTCCCTCACTCGACCATCTCTTCCCTGCCTGACAGGGACAGACATATCAAGGACACGTAGCACCTGTTCCTCGAACAAGTTCCACATTTCACTTGTGTCCTTCCCTGCCAGCCTATGTTCCCAACTTATGCACTTCAATTCTTGTCTGACAACATCGTATTTACCCTTCCCCCAATTGTAAACCTTGCCCTGTTGCACGTACCTATCCCTCTCCATTACTAAAGTGAAAGTCACAGAATTGTGGTCACTATCTCCAAAATGCTCCCTCACTAACAAATCTATCACTTGCCCTGGTTCATTACCCAGTACTAAATCCAATATTGCCTCTCCTCTGGTCGGACAATCTACATACTGTGTTAGAAAAGCTTCCTGGACACACTGCACAAACACCACCCCATCCAAACTATTTGATCTGAAGAGTTTCCACTCAATATTTGGGAAGTTAAAGTCGCCCATGACTACTACCCTATGACTTCTGCACCTTTCCAAAATCTGTTTCCCAATCTGTTCCTCCACATCTCTGCTACTATTGGGGGGCCTATAGAAAACTCCTAACAAGGTGACTGCTCCTTTCCTATTTCTGACTTCAACCCATACTACCTCAATAGGGTGATACTCCTCGAACTGCCTTTCTGCAGCTGTTATACTATCTCTAATTAATAATGCCACCCCCCCCCCCCACCCCTTTTACCACCCTCCCTAATCTTATTGAAACATCTATAACCAGGGACCTCCAACAACCATTTCTGCCCCTCTTCTATCCAAGTTTCCGTGATGGCCACCACATCGTAGTCCCAAGTACCGATCCATGCCTTAAGTTCACCCACCTTATTCCTGATGCTTCTTGCGTTGAAGTATACACACTTCAACCCATCTCCGTGCCTGCAAGTACTCTCCTTTGTCAGTGTTCCCTTCCCCACTGCCTCATTACACGCTTTGGCGTCCTCAATATCGGCTACCTTAGTTGCTGGACTACAAATCCGGTTCCCATTCCCCTGCCAAATTAGTTTAAACCCTCCCGAAGAGTACTAGAAAACCTCCCTCCCAGGATATTGGTGCCCCTCTGGTTCAGATGCAACCCATCCTGCTTGTACAGGTCCCTCCTTCCCCAGAATGCGCTCCAATTATCCAAATACCTGAAGCCCTCCCTCCTACACCATTCCTGCAGCCACGTGTTCAACTGCACTCTCTCCCTATTCCTAGCCTCGCTATCACGTGGCACCGGCAACAAACCAGAGATGACAACTCTGTCTGTCCTGGCTTTTAACTTCCAGCCTAACTCCCTAAACTTGTTTATTACCTCCACACCCCTTTTCCTACCTATGTCGTTGGTACCAATGTGCACCACGACTTCTGGCTGCTCACCCTCCCCCTTAAGGATCCTGAAGACACGATCCGAGACATCCCTGGCCCTGGCACCCGGGATGTGCAATGGGGACCTCGGCGTTCATGTTGAGGGGGGCAGCCTGGTGTGGGGAGGGGATATCCGACTCCAGGGTGGCCTTCATGGTGGCCTGGCCCGCGATCGGGGCCTACCGTTCAGTGGGCGGGCCTATCCCGGTGGAGGCCTATGTTCCTCCGCACCGGGCCCCTGTAGCTCTCCACCATGTTGCCTTGGGGCTGGTGCGGAGACGGCAACCCAAGCGCACGCGCGGACTCGGGCCGGCCATGGCGCACATGCGCGGACCTGCGGCGCCTGTCCTGACGCCCGTATCGGCAGCGAGAGCAGCATGAGGCACTCCAATGCTGTGCTGGCCCCCTGTACGGCGGAGGATCGCTGATCCTAGGAGCCTGTTGACGTCGTCGTAAAACGCTCCGCCGTTTACGACGGCATCAACACTTGGCCCCAGGATCGGAGAATCCCGCCCTTTCTTTCTCACTGAGATAAATCTTCTTTGAGTTATTAAATATCTCCTTAAAAGTATTCCACTGCAACTTTACTATCTTTTAACCTAGTTTCCCAGTTCATCCTAGCCAACTCTGCAATCATACTCTCACAGTTATCTTTATTTAGGTGTCAAACACTTGTCATTGACCCATTCTCCTCAATTTTAAATTATATTGAGATCGCTGTCACCTAGGGGTTCCATTGAGGAGGTTAATAATGAATTCTGTCCCATTGCACATTACCAGGTCTAGGATAGCCTGTTCCCTGATTGGCTGCAGAATGTACTGCTCTCAGAAATTGTCCAGAATACATCCCACAATCTTACTTTTCAAGCTACCTTTGTCAATTTACATGTAGATCAAAATTACCCATAATTATTGTGGTACTTTTGTTGCATGCCTCATTTCTTTCTTTATATGCTCTGTCCTATAGTGTAACGGCTGTTAGGGGTCCTTTAAACTACAAGTGACTTTTTACCATAACTATTTCTCATCACTCCCTAAACTGATTCTGCATCTTGCTCACATTCATATACAGGGCCTTTAACTCTTTTTTTAAACCATTTTGGCTTCACTTGCTGGTGTGTTTTTACGATTGTATGTTCGGTTCTTTCCTGTCACACTCTGGAGCTCCTTTTCCGAATTGCTGCCTTGCCCTACTACTTTGTTGTTTCTCTTTACTTTATTATATATCACTAATGGGCAACATAGGCTGATGAGTGGGCCTGCAAGAGTGGTCCTCCTCCATCTCAATGGGCCACCAGATTGAAATTGGGCAGGTTTACTGACAATGAATCTTGAATAAGGTTGAATACATTTAAAATATGCTGAATATTTCATAACCAAGTTATAGAAGATGCTTAATCATTCATATATCAGTCATAGTCATAGTCAGAGACATCTACAGCACAGAAAGGGCCCTTCATTCAGCCTATCATGTCTACACCAGTCAAAAACAACCACCTAACTATTCTAATCCTATTTTCCAGCGCTTGTCCCATAGTCTCAAAGGCCTTGGCATCGCAAGTGCACATCTAAATACTTCTTAAATGTTACGATGATCTCTGCCTACACCATGCTTTCAGGCAGTGAGTTCGAGACTTGCTATCCTCTGGGTGAAATGTTTTTTCTTCACATCCCCTCTAAACCTCCTGTCCCTTATTTATATCCATGCCCCCTGGTCATTGTTCCCTCCACCAACGGGAAAAGTTTCTTCCTGTTTTCCCTATCTATGCCCCTCATAATTTTATACATCTCATTCATGTCCCCCCTCAGTCTTCTCTGCTCCAAGGAAAATAACCCCAGTCTATCTAATCTCTCTTCATAGCTAAAACTTCCCAGCCCAGTCAGCATCCTGATAAATCCCCTTTCTAGCGTTATCACATCTCTCCTATAATGTGGATTCCAGAACTGCACAAAATACTCTAGCTGTGGCCTAACCAATGTTTTAAACAGTTCCAGCACAACCTCCCTGTTCTCAAAGTCTATGCCTCTGCTAATAAAGGCAAGTATACCATTTGTCGTCTTAACCACTGTATCCACCTGCTCTGCAACTTTAAGGGACCCGTGTACCTGCAAGAAATTCATCACATCTCCAAGTGCGTGTTGGCCACGCCACAGCCGTAAACTAATGCAAGCATGGGCATGGAGCGGTATAAACGCAGGCACAAATTGCGAAACCTCCATCCGAAGTTGTGTCCCGTTCCATCTTCCCCACAACGTTGCTCAGTTTGGATGTCTACCACCTGGGGGCGGTCTCACACCGGAGAGCGCGGCTGCTCTGGGCTCGCGATATGACATCGATTAAAAAAGCAAATTATATAAACCACGGGATTTTTACTTTCATCTTTGAGCACAACGGGATTGCTTGATTGTTTTTTCTTTTAAAATAAGAAATGCAATAAAATTACCAACAGCATTTGGCAGAAGTGGCTCGCCGTGGTCTATTTACAGTAAATTGCTACTATTTGCAATCTAAAACGATACAGTGTCAAAGATTAAATTATTGTTTCTGCAAGCAATCAATTGAAACTGCATACTGTGTTTTTTACTCTCACGGCAAATAAGAGGACTTGCAGCCTCCATTTAAGCAATAGTTGCATTCAATTGAAAGTAATCGAGTCTGGCCGTCCACAATGAGACTAAATGTCAACCAAAAAAAAGTTCCTGCAAACAGGGTTTTATTTCTGGGAATGCCAAGCAGGGATGTCAGGAGTATTCGTCGATTTTTCTGGTGGTGTTGTTCGCTTTGATAGATAATAGAAGCCTAATAGTGTGCAGAATAAAAGAGGCTCAGGAAAGTGGTTCATCCTTCGAAGGAGCCACGTTACTTATCTTCTGCGTGCGCTTCTATCGGGACATTAGAGGCGATTAGATAAGGTCGGACTTCCCATGTCATGAGTTAATACTCTCTCCAGTAATTGTTTTATTTCAGCTTGCGGCGGCGTAGGAAGATTCGATAATATATCACCGCTCAAAATATGTCTGCACAGTCTCTGAACGGAATCTGCCTCTGAACATTTGGAGTTTTCAGGTTTGGAGACACATCTAATTTTAAGAGAAGTCGCTCCTTGCTCAGCCGAAGGAAATGGCGTGTCAGCTGCGTCAGGAATAGATACTGGTTTACAGATATAAGAAAGAGTGATGGTTCTTGTGGCCACCATTTATTAATGCCGACCCTTTGTACAGGGAGACATATGACTGGCCACTCCCAGCTTTTTTTAAATAAAAACAGACTGGATGACAAACTCGGTTTGACTGATTGACTGACATTATTACTGTGCTTTTTTTTTAAAAAGAAAGACCTTGGGACTGCCAATAGGATCGAAGTAGTGAAATGGGGGGGGGGGGGGGGTCATTAGGTTGTGATGAGAAATGGGAAAAGTTCTTTGCCCACCAGCTTGTCAAACTGCAAGTTTCGACAACATGCCTACTCTGCCCCTCCCCCCCCCACCCCTATATACCGCATTGATCAAATATTGGATTTTTTTCCATTCAGTGTTACAGTTTATCTATAATGGTTATTAAGTAGTTGTAATCACGTCCGTCTCTATTTTAAATATATATCCAAGATGGCATATTTTTATGTTTCAATTCAAAAGAACGAATAGGAGCATTGTGCACTTTTTTTACTGCATCAGAAAGAGCACAGAACAAGCCCATTCTTGCTATCCAATTCGGGAGTGGTCTTGTTCTGCAATGCTCAACCCCGCACTCCCGCAAACACGGCATCTGATTCCAAAAAGCACCTGGGAAATTTAAAATGGGGCATTGCTTCTAACATCCCTCAAGAAACTTGCCATTCTGACCCCAGTCTGCCTATAATGTGACTCTGAAGGCCACACCGACCATTGCTGACTTCTTAACTTCCCTTTGAACTGGTGTAGCAAACCACTGGGTTTAGGGTTGGTAATAAATGCCAACGCCGCCCCATGTTCCCAGAATTAATACAAAAAAAGTGCATTTATCGAAAACATTGCCTATTACACTCACAACATTTATTTAATGTTAGAGCTTGTTGCTTGCATGTAATAATTAATACCTTCCATGATTAATGTTCTGTGTTAAGATGGAAGTAACAGATGCCAAGTGGTGACGGGCGTAACAGGGTTTTCTACGTTTCCTGTGTGCTATATTTGAATCGCTGCAGGCTGCACACTATATAAGTGTACATGTATATATCTATATGTGTGTAGATATCTATATAAAACTACCCACGTCCATGTTGCTTAATTGACCCATCACAATAGAAAATAAATGATCGGACCAAGTGCCTAACCCTAACTCGACTCATCATTGTATCCATTTGAACTCATGAAAATAAATGGATACTTTGAAATCCGGGAAGTTCAAGGTTCAGAAGTCTGCGTTTGTTTTCTGATTAATAAGACATCAGGCTGTCTTTTCTTTTTTTAACTGGAATTGAAGGGCGAGTCCACGCAGCAAATACCAAACGGCTTGGCTGCCCACATTACAACCATGTCCCCATAACATAGACTTTACTCAGAGGTTGCACCGTCTGCATTTACTAAAAGCTTCAATTCTGCCCAAATGAACTCGAACAAACCCCCTAAACAAAACGGTTGGTTGGTGGATGTGACACGAGTAAGGATATTTCCTGTGCCATTTTATCCACGGGATTCGAAATCGTTCGCCAACAATGCACGACGTTAATCTCAAAAGGGAAAACTGGGCTTGCCCAATAAAACCACCTTCTCGCAGCGGTTGCAATCTGGGCCATGGGCGCACACATCTTTCCCAGGATAAACGAGCAGCTCATTAGGGAAGAAAGAAAAACGAGGCTGTACCGAAATGTGAAATGCCAAACGAACTACAGGGTCCGTTTACTGACCCGAGCGGGATAATCGTCAATAATGCTCACTAGCCGAGTTGCTGAAGAGAACCGTTCTTTCTAAATTCTACTTTTGATTGGAAAATTCACTCGCGCCAACTTGAGATCGAATTTCCCTTTATTCCAAAAGCTAATTATTGATTCTTTTGGACTGGGTTCATGACATTGGCGCCAATAAAACGACAAGGGGCTCTGGATCTGTAAGTAGTCATTTTCAAAGTTGCCTTTCTGGAAATGAGGTATTGAGATAAAATGTCACAATTATTGCCCACACAAAGGAAAGTGGCGGGGTAATGCCAGGCGGATGTGTGAATAGATAGATGGCTGCTTGTCTCTATATGTTCCACCTTCGTTTTGGATGAAATGTATTTTTGTGCATTTTGTCTTCATAATTCAGTGTGACCGTTTCTCTGGACCCCATCACTCGTCTAGTCCCATCCATTCACCGCCCACTCTGCACAGTTTGTACCTTCTTGTTGCCATCTAAACACTATTTCGTAGTTTGTCTTTTGGAGGGTACATCACACCGTTATGAAATCGCGCCAGTTGACATGGAAGTTCGCAGCTAGGGCTAACCCTACCGACGTTTCTCCCCCCCGAGACGAATTTATTTGACTCAATTTAGCAGGAAATATTTGAAGCAATCTTGTGACAGAGTTTGATCCTCCTTGTGCTCTCCAGTTTGACCCGGCTACAAATCTCTGGCGCGTAGTCTTATTTCTCTGGTAATTTTGCCGGTTGAAGCAGTTTCACTGTGTGGTGCAGAGGTGTTAGGAAAATTCTGCCTTTCTGTGAAGTGACTTCTATGTTTCTTGGTCCTTTTACGGGATGTGAGCGAGGGGGGGGGGGGGGGGGGAGGGGGGACTCGCCCCTCGCCCCTCGCCCCTCGCCCCTGAAGCCAGAGCCGAGCACCCGTGACCGAGAGGCGAAAACTTCCGAAAACCTCTTTTGAAACCCCGATCCTGCTCAGGCAATGGTTCCAACAGCGAACTTGACCTGTACTATATCCAACACGGAAGTTTTGTATTTTTTGTTAAAGTAAGTATATTTAACTTGAAACCTATAACGTGTTATGTCAATAAATTGTTTGAATGTAATCCCCAGTCACTTGTATGAGGAATGCATTGAGACCACACATAAACAACCAGGCACACCGACCAACAATTGCGAGGATTGATTTAGTAAATGCGGAATTTCCCCAGTAAAATGTTTTAGACAGTGATTTAAGAATGCAAGGCAAGTGATTAATTCGGTCTTTTGTAGAGGGTTAACTACAAAATTAAAATTGAATTGTCATTAATACTCTGCAATGGTAAGGAGTAACTTTTGGTTCCATTGTTCAAGTGTGAATCGAATATTTCATGTCACAATTATTTCAGCTGCAACTATTCCTCCAACATTGTACAGATATGCCCTAGGTGTCAAATGTTACCCAATTAGTCTCCTGTGCATCGTTTTGGGACATTTTACTAGGCTATAAACACTATGAAAATGCGAGTTCTTGTGTTGACTTTTGATTCAAACCTCGAAACATTTGCTTGCTCGGGTTTCGAAAAACAAATGAAAGAATTATGACATGTGTCGTTGCAAAAAAAAAAACTGCTGCATCAGAAAAATGTCATATGCGAACATGATAAAGTTGCTTAAAGTGAAATTTGAAACACAGAACCCGGTTTATACTATCACTGGTGTTTCACATTAATTTCAGACACATCAAGGCATATTAATTTAGGGATCAAGTCTTAATCTGTGCCCATTTAAAACTCGGACGTCTGCGAAGTTTAAGTTTTATATATATGTACATTTATACACACACATATATCTGAATGTTGGGCAATCTGGACATTTTATAAACTTTCTAGCTTTATTCATGCTCAGGCTATGGGTGACAGATTCAAGCTGCTATTTATTGCTCATCTTCAGTTGGCCTCCACAAAGCTGGTGGGTCTTCTTGAACTTATTGCTGTCTTTTATAAAGCCAGGAAGGAGTCCACACTGAGATGTTCAAAGAAACTGTACAATAATTATTATATAATATTAATGATAATCTTTATTATTGTCACAAGTAGGCTTACATTAACATTGTAACGAACTTACTGTGAAAAGTCCCTAGTCGCCACACTCCAGCGCCTGTTCTGGTACACTGACGGAGAATTCAGAATGTTCAATTCACCTAACAAGCACGTCTTTCGGGACTTGTGGGAGGAAACCCGAGTACCTGGAGGAAACCCACGCAGACACTGGGAGAATGTGCAGACTCCGCACAGACAGTGACCCAAGCGGGAATCGAACCTGGGACCCTGGTGCTGTGAAACAACAGTGCTAACCACTGTATATCACACCGTAAATCCCAACTCGATCTGCCTTGCCAGTGCCGAACTGGCCAGCTTTATATACAACTATACATTGCCCAGAGGTCCCCGACATCTGAGTTAACCTTTGTAGTTCACCATCTACAAAAGACCGAATTAATCATACAAATCTGATGGCAGAGCTTGTATTCTGTTTGTATACCAGGTTCACCGGGAAGTTAATTGTTCCCACCCCATAAGATACTAATACGTTATAACATCCCTCCCCACACAAGTTCGATATATCCTTTGACATCTGTGGGGAAGGAGGGCGGCAAACTCTTTGCGCCTGGTCGGACATCGTGCATCCTGGAGGCGCTGGATCGAGCAGTGTGAACCTGGAAGGCTAATGCCACTGCCGCTTTGAATGTCGCGGTGGCTGCCGAACTGTTTACTCCTCATCGGAGATTTCCTATGCTCGAGTTCCCATTTCTGAATCGGTGTCCACGAGCTCAGTCACTCGGTGTCTTGACCCCCTTGGGTCCCATTAGGGGCTGCTTTGGCATCAGAGGCGCCTGGATGAAGACGTTATGTTCCCAAGGAAGCTTTCGAAGAATTGGTGACCTGGACCAAATATGATCAAGGTGCTTTTGCATGATGCAACCTTGTACTTGTTAGGAACCAGGCCACATCTGGCAGAGGATAGTCCCGGAGACCCACTAGATGCTATCTGCAAAGTTTCAAATATTGGATTGGATTTGTTTATTGTCACGTGTACCGAGGTACAGTGAAAAGTATTTTTCTGCGAGCAGCTCAAACAGATCATTAAGCACATGAAAATAAAATAAAATAAAAATAAAATACACAATAGGGCAACACAAGGTACACAAAGTAAATACATAGACACCGACATCGGGTGAAGCACACAGAAGTGTAGTATTAATCAGGTCAGTCCATAAGTGGGTCATTTAGGAATCTGGTAACAGCGGGGAAGAAGCTGTTTTTGAATCTGTTCGTGTGTGTTCTCAGACGTTTGTATATCCTGCTCGATGGAAGAAGTTGGAAGAGTGAGTAAGCCGTGTGGGAGGGGTCTTTCATTATGCTGCCTGCTTTCCCCAGGCAGCGGGAGGTGTAGATAAGAGCCAATGAATTGGAGACCGGTTTGTGTGATGGACTGGGCTGTGTTAACGACTCTCTGAAGTTTCTTGCAGTCTCGGGCCAAGCAGTTGCCATACCAGGCTGTGATGCAGCCAGATAGGATGCTTTCTATGGTGCATCTGTAAAAGGTGGTAAGAGTCAGCATGGACATGCTGAATTTCATGAGTTTCCTGAGGAAATATAGGCGCTGTGGGGTTTCTTGCTGTTAGCATCGACGTGGGTGGACCAGCACAGATTTTTGGTGATGTGCACCCCTAGGAATTTGAAGTTGTTAACCATCTCCAACTCGGCCCCGTTGATGCAGACAGGGGTGTGTACAGTACTTTGCTTCCTGAAGTCAATGACCAGCTCTTTAGTTTGGCTGGCATTGAAGAATAGATTGTTGTCGTTGCACCACTCTACTACGTTCTCTATCTACCTCCTGTATTCTGTCTTGTCCTTGTTCGAAATCCGACGCACTATGGTCGTGTCATCAGCAAATTTGTAGATGGAGTTGGAACCAAATTTTGCCATGCAGTCATGTGTGTACAGGGAGTATCGTAGGGGGCTAAGTAGACAGCCTTGCGTGGCCCCAGTATTGAGGATTATCGTGGAGGAATATACACCAAATCACCTGGTACAAAGAGGTGGTTGACCCCGAACAAGGAAACACCCTTGCAGCTCCTGGTTGTGGCACTCGTTTGCACCTATGTCCGGGAAAATCATACTGCGGCAGGTTAGAAGCCTACGCCGCATCTGCATTTCTTCTGGGGCCACCCCAGTCGTGTCGTGCACAGTGGTCCTGTAGCAAAATAAGAAACGAGCCAGACTAATGTCTATCGAACCTGAAGATTGTTTCCTGAAGCCTCTTTTGCATGTCTGTACTTCCTGCTCCACTAAACGGTTAGGAACTGGGTGATGTGGGGAGGCACATCACCCCATTCGCCTTCAAACACCCCTGAGAACTCCTCACACATGAAATGGGTCCCATTGTCTACAACAAGCACTTCAGGGATGCCGTGCGTGCAAAATGACAACTGCAACTTCTCAATGGCTGCTTCCATCTTGTGGAGCTCCAGCCATTTTGAATGGGCGGTAATTAAGAGGAGGAACATTGAACCCTGAAATGGGCTGGCAAAGTGCCATTCTCAAAGGTGAAGTGTGCAGCGGTGGGAGCTTCTGGTGCTCCTGACAGATAAGCATTTCTGGGCCATCTCCTCAATGCCCACATCAAGGCCCGGCCACCAGCCATAACTGCATGGTAATATCTTTGTTGTGGACGCCCCTGGATGTGCATTGTGGAGGTCCTTCAATATCAACTCCTGGCCTTTGTCAGGAATTACGACATGCGTACCCCATAGCAGTATACGTCCTCCACACTAAATTCGGACAGTTTGGATGAAAAGCCCGTAACTCGCCTGGTAGCTGACTTCCATATAACACAATGTGTTGAACGTTTGAGAGATCTGGGTCTGTCTGACTCCATTCATGGATCTGAGATGCCGTGACAGGCAAAGAATCTATGAACTTTAGATTGGTGGCCACTTTGTCCACCCTTGGGACGATGTGGAACTAGTCAGAAAAGGTAAATGGCTCAGTGCATCAGCTGGTCCCCGGCCGATGCCCAAAAGAATATTTGTAGGCGGCCAACAACAGCGCCCCGTGCTGGATTCCCATGGAGGTAATGGACAGGATCATCTTGTCATTAAAAAGACATAGTGGGCAGCATGGTGGCACTGCCTACGGAGCTGAGGACCCAGGTTCGATCCCGGCCCCAGCTCGCTGTCTATGTGGAGTTTGCACATTTTCCCTGTGTCTGCGTGGGCTTCACCCCACAACCCAAAGATGTGCAGGTAGGTGGACTGGCCATGCTAAATTGCCCCTAAATTGGGGGAAAAAAATTGGTAATTCTAAACTTTAAAAAAAAGACATAGTAAAAGCTTATGGCCTATAATAATAGAAAAATGGTGGCCGTAAATGTACTGGTGAAATTTTTACACCACTGCCAACCCTCCTTCTCGATTTGTGCATGTTTCCGTTCTGCCACAGCCAGCATCCAAGAAGCGAAAGCGATTGGCTGTTCCCCGCCAGTCTCCATCCGATGTAACAGGACAACCCCAATACCATAAGGCAATGCGTCGCACGCGAAAAATAAGGGTTTGGCAGGATCATGGTGGATTAGTAACCTGAAGATGACAACTGTCTCTTGACCTGCAAAAAAAACATTTCCTGCGGTTTCCTCCACGCCTACTTTTGATTCTTTTTCAAAAGGAGATGTAAGGGGGCCAACTTGGTCGCAAGGATCAGGATGAACTTGCTGGAATAGTTAACAAGTCCTAAAAGTTAAGCAAGCTCCGAAGGGTCTGTTGGGGTGAGGGCCGTGCACCTCATCATCTGCAATGGGGTGTAAGTCTTCGAGGCCCACTCGGTAACTGAGGTAGACCACTTCCCTAGCATTGAAGACAAACTTCACCCATCGCAAGCAGACACCAGACTCAGAGAAACACTTCAGTACTGACTCAAAGTTCTCCAGGTGAACGTTTGTTTGGTCCCATGACCAGCACATCATCTGAATAGGAACATAGCAACCCCCTCCATTACTTGCTAAAATACAGCACAGGCAGAGGACACCCCAGAAGGCAACCGAATATACTCATAAAGTCCTCTGTGTGTATTTACCGTAACATATTTTCAGGAGGTCGCGTCCAACTCAGGCTGTAAATACACATGACTCATATCGACTTTAGTGAACGAACGACAATCTGTCAACTTCACATAAAGGTGAGGTGGCTTATCCAGTTTGACCCTCATCGCCAGTTTTATAAGGCCACGAAGGAATCCACACTGAGTTCAAAGAAACTTAGTTTATTTACAATAGCTACATCGCATGGTAGATCCCAACTGAGTCTGCCTTGCTGGTGTCTAACTGGTCGATTTATATAGGATACAACTATACATTGTTTAGAGCCCCGCCGCTCCCTTAATGGGGGAGCTCATACCCTGCAAGATTCACGGATGGTTAATTGTTCCCACCCCGTAAGATACTTGTGGGTTATATTACTGTCTACATGGGGAAGGTGTCCCACAATACTGTTAGGTGGGCAATTCTATGGACCCTGAAACAGCGAAAGAAGAGTGATTTATGTCCCAATCAATATAATGCCAGACGTGGAAGGGGGAACTCCAAGGTAATGAGCTCCCATATACCTGTCGCCCGAGGGCGCTGGAGGTCATGGGATCAGGAAATGTTTCAATATTTTCCATTCAAGGCTGGTTCACCCTTACGATACCTTACAATAAAAGCTACTGAGATCTGGAGTTTTGTGCATGCGTCAAGGTACATATGCCCAAATTCCTGTGTGGTTCACAGTGCAGTTTGTAATATCCACAAACAGTAGAATAGCATTGGCATGCTCACTGAGCTAAGTACGCCACACTTATTGTCTAAAATTATTGTATAATTAAAGTACATCAGGTATTTCCAACCGATATAGCTGATTAACCATAAATAGTGCATAACAGATGCACAAATATCTAATTTACATTAAATAGCATCAGTAGGTGACATGGTAGCACAGTGGTTAGCACTGTTGCTTCACAGCTCCAGGGTCCTAGGTTTGATTCCGGCTTGGGTCACTGTCTGTGGAGTCTGCACGTTCTCCCTGTATTTGCGTGGGTTTCCTCCGGGTGCTCCGGTTTCCTCCCACAAGTGCTGAAAGATGTGCTGGTAGGTAATTTGGAAATTCTGAATTCTCCCTCTGTGTACCCGAACAGGTGCCGGATAGTGATGACTAGGGGCGTTTCACAGTAACTTCATTGCAGTGTTAATGTAAGCCTACTTGTGACAATAAAAATTATTATTAATTAGGCAGAAAACCGGTCAGTATCTATCGCCAGTAGCATGGGGTGGGTGGGCAGGGTATCCGACTCTGGGGGGGGCCTCCACGGTGGCCAGGCCCACGATCGGGGCCTACCGATCGGCGGGCGGACTAATTCCGGGGGGCTGCCTATGTTCCTCTGCACCGGGCCCTTGTAGGACTCCGCCATATTGCCCGAGGGCCAACTCGGAGACGGCAACCCATGCGCATGTGTGGACCCGCGCCGGCCGTTGTGCGCCAGCTTTCAAGCACACAGCACTCCGGCGCCACACTCGCCCCCGAAGAAGGGGTTAATGTCTGGTCCTGGAGGCCCATTAAAGCCGGCGTTGCTCGCGGAGGTTTTAACGCCGGCGAATCCCGGAGTTAAATTTCGGAGAATCCCGGCCATGGTTTATGTACATTAGTTTATTCACACCATTCAAAAATAATACAAAATGTTTAGTTTCCAGATTCTTTTTTTTTAGAAAATATTTTATTGAGGCATTTATAATTTTAACATTTTTAAACAAAGAGATCCAACAAACACAAAAAACCCAGAAGAACACAACCATCTCCCCCTAAGCATGAATCCTAAGTATCATGGTCCAGGTATCTACTCCATCTCACGGTTCTCCCTTCATCGGTTTTCTTACCCTAATTTGTCACTTCCATGCCGCTCCCTTCCCCCCCCTTTTGCTGACGGCCTAATTTTCCTTAATGAAGTGATGAACAGCTGCCACCTCCGAGTGAACCCCTGTAATGAGTGAACCCCTGTAATGAACCCCTTAAGGCAAATTTGATTTTCTCTAACCTGAGAAACCCGACATGTCACTGACCCAAACCTCCGACTTTGGAGGCTCTGAGTCCCTCCATCCCAGCAGAAGCTGTCTCTGGGCCACCAGGGAGGCTCCAGATTATTTCAAACACCAAGTATAAATTCAATGGGTGCTGTACTATAAGAATTGTTTTAACATATTCGGAAATCAATAACTTCTTGAGCCAGATGTCAGTAGACAATCTTTAGATAACCCCATTTTATTCTGACTAGGCACCAAGCATAAAGCACTATTTCTCGAAATGACTTTCAGTTTTATTTTACATAATATCTATTATACCCACTCAATGATGCCATATACCTTCCTACCTCATATCACCATCTTATTTTCACCAGTGATAACTTTCCTGAAGACTGCACATTGCCTAGAAACCAGTCAGAAAACTAAATGTTCAGAAAAAACTATTCAACATAAGCATTAATCCAACAACTGTCTGACAGTGGGCAGCACAGTAGCATTGTGGATCGCACAATTGCTTCACAGCTCCAGGGTCCCAGGTTCGATTCCGGCTTGGGTCACTGTCTGTGCGGAGTCTGCACATCCTCCCCGTGTGTGCGTGGGTTTCCTCCGGGTGCTCCGGTTTCCTCCCACAGGCCAAAGACGTGCAGGCTAGGTCAATTGGCCATGCTAAATTGCCCATAGTGTCCAAAAAAGGTTAGGTGGGGTTATGGGGATCGGGTGGAGGTGTACAGATAGGGTGGAGATGTGGGCATAGGTGGGGTGCTCTTTCTAAGGGCCAGTGCAGACTCAATGGCCAAATGGCCTTCTTCTGCACTGTAAATTCTATGAAAACATTGGGCAGGATTCTCTGATCCTGAGGCTAAGTATTGACGCCGTCGTAAACACCATTGAGTTTCTTGACAGCGTCAACATGCCCTCAGGAGCAGCGATTCTGACCCCTACAGGGGGCCAGCACGGCGCTGGTGCGACCCACGCCACTCCAGCTGCCAATCCCAGCGTCAGATGGGCGCTGTGGGTCTGCACATGTGCAGGGGGACTGGCAACAATGCGCGCATGCGCAGTGGGACCGGCGCCAATGTGCGCATGTGCAGTCGCTCCGTTCTCCACGCCGGCCCCGATGCAACATGTCGTAGGGCTACAGGGGCCGGCGCAGAACAAAAGAGGCCCCCTGCCCAAGAGGCCAGCCCACCAATCGGTAGGCCCTGATCGCGGGCCAGGCCACAGCGGAGGCCCCCCCTGGGGTCGGACCCCCCTTCCCCCCCACACAGGCCACTCCCGGATGCATGCATGCCGGGGTCCCGCCGGGTAAGACCACATGTGGACAGCGCCGGCGGGCCTCGGATCTTTAGCGTGGTTGCTCGGCCCATCCCGGGTGGAGAATCGGGGGGGGGGGGGGGGGGGGGTGCACAGAACGGCCCACTACTGGTGCCGCGCCGACCTCGCCAGCGCCAATGGCGCCGATTCTCCGCTCTCCGGAGAATCGGCAGACCGGCGTCTGGGCGGCATCGCGCGATTCGCGCCCATCCCGCCGATTCTCCGGCCCAACCTGGGCTGAGAGAATCCCGCCCAATGTATCTATCTTTTTGGGGGGAGAAAAATCTTGAACATAGATTTCTCCTAATTTCTTCTCAGTGACAGCAGCATGCTGACTGGAAGGATGCAGCAGAATAACTAACACGACGCAGTTGTGGGGAACAAACGCCAGTGAAAAGCAGAACTTTTAAAGTTATTGCTCCTCTGCATCTACAACATAGGACTGTTGGCTGGACAGCTGGTTTGTGATGCAGAGCGAGATTAACAGCATGGGTTCAATTCCTGTGCCACCTGAGGTTATTCATGAAAGCCCTGCTTTCTCAACCTTGCTCCTCGCCTGAGGTGCGGTGATCCTCAGGTTAAACCACCACCAGTCAGCTCTCCCCCTCAAAGGGGAAAGCAGCCTATTGTCATCTGGGATTATGGTTACTTTATATCTACAACAGCATCCAGGGGTGTTTGCTGGTTTACTCAAACACCCCAAAAAGATGATTCCCATTCATTCAGGGTGCACAAATTTCTCAGGGAATGGATTCACTGAACTCTAATATTAAATTTATTTTCTCCCATAACACTGCGAGATGTTTCGTATTGCCTTTATTTTCTGTTTCACAATCAATTCTAGGTAATTTGTACTTTTCTTACCCTCTCCCCATGTCCCTAGACAAGAGGATAAGGCTTGCACACCTCCCATCTTTTATTTCCCCTGTCTGCTCGTACAATTTCTCTCTTTTTCAACTCACTTCATGTTTTGTCCCTTTCTTAACCTTTTCTGTTTCTACGTCCTAGCCAACTAGCTTGTCTTTTAATTAGCCTGCCCTCTGACTGATCCTCCAGGTTACATTGCAGTGTGAAATGAAAGCAGAAAGTACTAGAAACACACTGCAAATCAACATTTAAAGAGAATCAAGGCTCCAAGGACCCAGGTTTGATCCTGGCCCCCGCTCACTATCCATGTGGAATTTGTACATTTTCCCCGTGACTGTGTGGGTCTCACCCCCACAACCCAAAGATTAAATGAAAATCACTTACTGTCACAAGTAGGCTTCAAATGAAGTTACTGTAAAAAGCCCCTAGTCGCCACATTCCGGCGCCTGTTCGGGGAGGCTGGTATGGGATGTGCAGGGTACGTGGATTGGCCATGCTAAATTGCCCCTTAATTGAGAAAAAAATAATTGAATACTCTCTCTTTAAATGTTTTTTTTAAATTTAAATAAGGCAGGCTAACATTTGGCTGGGAGCCTTGATCAGCACTGACAGAGGTCGGGAGGGAAGGGGTGGGGTCTCTCTCTTTAGAACAGACGAGATGAAAAGGGATGGAGACAAAGCAGGTAAACGTGAAATGTACAGATAAACCAATTATTACTAAGAGGCAGCAAAGAAAATTAGTCTCCACTTGCAGAGGCACGGTTTGCTCAGGATAGTCAGCATGGCTTTGTCAGAGGGAGCTCATGCCTCACGAATTTGACTGAATGTTTTGAGGAGATGATTGGCTGTGTAGTTGAGGGTAGTACAGTTGATATAGTTTACATGGATTTCAGCAAAACCTTTCGCAAGGACTCACATGGGAGACTGAAAGAGAAGGTAAGAGCATATGGGATCCCAGGTAACTTGGCAAGTTGGATCCAAAACTGGCTTAGTGGCAGGAGATAGAGGATGGTGATAGAAGATGGTTTAGAACATAGAACATAGAAAAATACAGCACAGAACAGGCCCTTCGGCCCACGATGTTGTGCCGAACCTTTGTCCTAGATTAATCATAGATTGTCATAGAATTTACAGTGCAAAGGAGGCCATTCGGCCCTTTGAGTCTGCACCGGCTCTTGGAAAGAGCACCCCACCCAAGGTCAACACCTCCACCCAACACGAAGGGCAATTTTGGACACTAAGGGCAATTTATCATGGCCAATCCACCTAACCTGCACATCTTTGGACTGTGGGAGGAAACCGGAGCACCCGGAGGAAACCCACGCACACACGGGGAGGATGTGCAGACTCCGCACAGACAGGGACCCAAGCCGGAATCGAACCTGGGACCCTGGCGCTGTGAAGCAATTGTGCTATCCACAATGCTACCGTGCTGCCCTTAAGAACAAATTAATCTACACTATATCATTCTACCGTAATCCATGTACCTATCCAATAGCTGCTTGAAGGTCTCTAATGTTTCCGACTCAACTACTTCCACAGGCAGTGCATTCCATGCCCCCACTACTCTCTGGGTAAAGAACCTACCTCTGACATCCCCCTATATCTTCCACCATTCACCTTAAATTTATGTCCCCTTGTAATGGTTTGTTCCACCTGGGGAAAAAGTCTCTGACTGTCAACTTTATCTATTCCCCTGATCATCTTATAAACCTCTATCAAGTCGCCCGTCATTCTTCTCCGTTCTAATGAGAAAAGGCCCAGCACCCTCAACCTTTCCTCGTAAGACCTACTCTCCATTCCAGGCAACATCCTGGTAAATCTCCTTTGCACCTTTTCCAAAGCTTCCACATCCTTTCTAAAATGAGGCAACCAGAACTGTACACAGTACTCCAAATGTGGCCTTACCAAATTTTGTACAGCTGCATCATCACCTCACGGCTCTTAAATTCAATCCCTCTGTTAATGAACGCTAGCACACCATAGGCCTTCTTCACAGCTCTATCCACTTGAGTGGCAACTTTCAAAGATGTATGAACAGAGACCCCAAGATCTCTCTGCTCCTCCACATTGCCAAGAACCCTACCGTTAACCCTGTATTCCGCATTCATATTTGTCCTTCCTAAATGGACAACCTCACACTTTTCAGGGTTAAACTCCATCTGCCACTTCTCAGCCCAGCTCTGCATCCTATCTATGTCTCTTTGCAGCCAACAACAGCCCTCCTCGCTATCCACAACTCCACCAATCTTCGTATCATCTGCAAATTTACTGACCCACCCTTCAACTCCCTCATCCAAGTCATTAATGAAAATCACAAACAGCAGAGGCCCCAGAACTGATCCCTGCAGTACACCACTGGTAACTGGGCTCCAGGCTGAATATTTGCCATCCACCACCACTCTCTGACTTCTATCGGTTAGCCAGTTTGTTATCCAACTGGCCAAATTTCCCACTATCCCATGCCTCCTTACTTTCTGCATAAGCTTACAATGGGGAACCTTATCAAATGCCTTACTAAAATCCATGTACACTACATCCACTGCTTTACCTTCATCCGCATGCTTGGTCACCTCCTCAAAGAATTCAATAAGACTTGTAAGGCAAGACCTACCCCTCACAAATCCGTGCTGACTATCCCTAATCAAGCAGTGTCTTTCCAGATGCTCAGAAATCCTATCCTTCAGTACCCTTTCCATTACTTTGCCTACCACCGAAGTAAGACTAACTGGCCTGTAATTCCCAGGGTTACACCTAGTCCCTTTTTTGAACAGGGGCACGACATTCGCCACTCCCCAATCCCCTGGTACCACCCCTGTTGACAGTGAGGACGAAAAGATCATTGCCAATGGCTCTGCAATTTCATCTCCTGCTTCCCATAGAATCCTTGGATATATCCTGTCAGGCCCGGGGGACTTGTCTATCCTCAAGTTTTTCAAAATGCCCAACACATCTTCCTTCCTAACAAGTATTTCCTCAAGCTTACCAGTCTGTTTCACACTGTCCTCTCCAACAATATGGCCCCTCTCATTTGTAAATACAGAAGAAAAGTACTCGTTCAAGACCTGTTCTATCTCTTCAGACTCAATACACAATCTCCCGCTACTGTCCTTGATCGGACCTACCCTTGCTCTAGTCATTCTCATATTTCTCACATATACGTAAAAGGCCTTGGGGTTTTCCTTGATCATACCCGCCAAAGATTGTTCATGCCCTCTCTTAGCTCTCCTAATCCCTTTCTTCAGTTCCCCCCTGGCTAGCTTGTGTCCCTCCAGCGTCCTGTCTGAACCTTGTTTCCTCAGCCTTACATAAGTCTCCTTTTTCCTCTTAACAAGACATTCAACCTCTCTTGTCAACCATGGTTCCCTCACTCGACCATCTCTTCCCTGCCTGACAGGGACATACATATCAAGGACACGTAGTACCTGTTCCTTGAACAAGTTCCACATTTCACTTGTGTTCTTCCCTGCCAGCCTATGTTCCCAACTTATGCACGTCAATTCTTGTCTGACAACATCGTGTTTACCCTTCCCCCAATTGTAAACCTTGCCCTGTTGCACGCACCTATCCCTCTCCATTACTAAAGTGAAAGTCACAGAATTGTGGTCACTATCTCCAAAATGCTCCCCCACTAACAAATCTATCACTTGCCCTGGTTCATTACCAAGTACCAAATCCAATATTGCCTCCCCTCTGGTCGGACAATCTACATACTGTGTTAGAAAAGCTTCCTGGACACACTGCACAAACATCACCCCATCCAAACTATTTGATCTAAAGAGTTTCCACTCAATGTTTGGGAAGTTGAAGTCACCCATGACTACTACTCTGTGACTTCTGCACCTTTCCAAAATCTGTTTCCCAATCTGTTCCTCCACATCTCTGCTACTATTGGGGGGCCTATAGAAAACTCCTAACAAGGTGACTGCTCCTTTCCTATTTCTGACTTCAACCCATACTACCTCAGTAGGCAGATATTCCTCGAACTGCCTTTCTGCAGCTGTTATACAATCTCTAATTAAGAATGCCACCCCACCACCTCTTTTAACACCCTCCCTAATCTTATTGAAACATCTATAACCAGGGACCTCCAACAACCATTTCTGCCCCTCTTCTATCCAAATTTCCGTGATGGCCACCACATCGTAGTCCCAAGTACCGATCCATGCCTTAAGTTCACCCGCCTTATTCCTGATGCTTCTTGCGTTGAAGTATACACACTTCAACCCATCTCCCGTGCCTGCAAGTACTCTCCTTTGTCAGTGTTCCCTTCCCCACTGCCTCACGACACGCTTTGGCGTCCTGGATATCGGCTACCTTCGTTGCTGGACTACAAATCCGGTTCCCATTCCCCTGCCAAATTAGTTTAAACCCTCCCGAAGAGTACTAGAAAACCTCCCTCCCAGGATATTGGTGCCCCTCTGGTTCAGATGCAACCCGTCCTGCTTGTACAAGTCCCACCTTCCCCAGAATGCGCTCCAATTATCCAAATACCTGAAGCCCTCCCTCCTACACCATTCCTGCAGCCACATGTTCAGCTGCACTCTCTCCCTATTCCTAGCCTCACTTTCACGTGGCACCGGCAACAAACCAGAGATGACTACTCTGTCTGTCCTGGCTTTTAACTTCCAGCCTAACTCCCTAAACTCGTTCATTACCTCCACACCCCTTTTCCTACCTAAGTCATTGGTACCAATGTGCACCACGACTTCTGGCTGCTCCCCCTCCCCCTTAAGGATCCTGAAGACACGATCCGAGACATCCCTGGCCCTGGCACCCGGGAGGCAACATACCTTCCGGGAGTCTCGCTCGCGACCACAGAATCTCCTATCTATTCCCCTAACCATTGAATCTCCTACTACTATTGCTTTTCTATTCTCCCCCCTTCCCTTCTGAGCCCCAGAGCCAGACTCAGTGCCAGAGACCTGGCCGCTAGGGCCTTCCCCTGGTAGGTCATCCCCCCGCAACAGCATCCAAAACGGTATACTTGTTTTGAAGGGGAACGGCCACGAGCGATCCCTGCACTGTCTGCCTGTTTGTTTTCTTTTTGGTTTGTGTGACAAGAGGCTGGCATCCAATAGACTACCACAGGGATCAGTGCTTGGTTCCTTATTGTTTGTATTATATATAAACTGTATAGATGAAAATGTATGGGGTGTGGGGTGGGGGGGGGGGGGGGTAGGGGGGGGGGGGGGGGGGAGTGATAAATAAGTTTGCAGATGATGACACAAAGATTAGCAGGGCGGTTAATATTGAGGAAGAAGGTCTGAGGATGCAGGAAGATATAGATGGCTAAGTCAGATGGGCAGATCAATGGCAGATGTAATTTAACCCAGAAAAGTGCAATGTGATGCACTTTGGAAGAAGTAACAAGACAAGGGCGTACTTAATGAATGTTAGGATGCGAGAAAGCTCAGAGGAACAGAGGGATCTTGGGCCCCTGTCCACATTACCCTGAAGGTAGCAAGACAGGTTAATAGGAAACTTAAGAAAGTATACGGGACACTTTCCTTCATCAGTCGTGGCATAGATTATAAGAGCAGAGAGGTTCTGTTGGAGTTGTATAAAACCTTTCTTAGGCCATACCTGGAGTACTGCGTGCAATTCTGGTTGCCTCACTACAGGAAGGATGTGATTGCACTAGAGAGGGTGCAGAGGACATTTACCAAAATGCTGCCTGGGATGAAACATTTGAGCTATGAAGACTGGATAGACTCGGGGTGTTTTCTTTAGAGCAGAGAATGCTATGGGTGGGATCTGATTGAGGTATGTAAGAATATGAAGGGTATGAACAGGGTGGATAGAAAGCAGCTGTTCTCCTTTGTTGGAGGGTCAATAATGAAGGGGCATAATTTTACGGTGAGGTTTAGAGGGGATTTGAGGAAAATGTTTTTTACCCAGAGGGTGGTGGGAGTCTGGAATGCACTGGCTGAGAGGGTAATAGAGGTGGGAAATCTCACAGCCTTGAAACAGTGTGTGGATGAGCACTTGAAAAGGGCAGCACAGTAGCATTGTGGATAGCACAATTGCTTCACAGCTCCAGGGTCCCAGGTTCGATTCTGGCTTGGGTCACTGTCTGTGCGGAGTCTGCACATCCTCCCTATGTGTGCGTGGGTTTCCTCCGGGTGCTCCGGTTTCCTCCCACAGTCCAAAGATGTGCAGGTTAGGTGGATTGGCCATGCTAAATTGCCCCTAGTGTCCAAAATTGCCCTTAGTGTTGGGTGGGGTTACTGGGCTATGGGGATAAGGTGGAGGTATTGACCTTGGGTATGGTGCTCTTTCCAAGAGCCGGTATAGACTCGATGGGCCGAATGGCCTCCTTCTGCACTGTAAATTCTATGAAATGTCATAACATTCAAGGCTATGCGCTGAAAAGTGGGATTAGTGTAGGTTCAGTGTGGTTTTGTCGGTGCAGACCCGATGGGCCAATGGGGCTCTTCTGTACTCTGTGACTCATGGAGATATGGAAACATAGAAAATTAAAGGAGTAGACCATTCAGCTCTTTATGGTTGATCATCCAACTCAATAGCCTGCTCCCATCTTTCTCTCCCCCCCCCCTTATCCTTTGGTCCTTTTCGCCCCAAGAGCTATATATAACTCCTTCTTGAAAACATACAATGCTTTGGCCTTAACTGCTTTCAGTGGTAGCAACTTCAACAGACTTACCACTCTTTGGGTGAAGAGATTTCTCCTCATCCCAATCCTAAATGATCCACCCCGTATCCTCAGACTGTGACCCCTGGTTCTGGACTCCCCCACCATCTGGAACATCCTTCCTGCATCTATCCTGTCTTATTCCTGTTAGAGCTTTATAGGTTTTTATGAGATCGACCTACATTCTTCTGAGCTTCAACGAATATAATCTTAAACAACTCAATCTCTCCTCATATGTCAGTCCCACCGAACCAGGAATCAGCCTGGTAAACTTCGCTGCACTCCCTCTATAGCAATAACATCCTTCCTCAGATGAGGAGATCAAAACTGCACACAATATTCCAGGTGTGGTGTCACCAAGGCCCTTGCAGCAAGACATCCCTGCTCCTGTACTCAAATCCTCTCACTATGAAGGCCAACAAACCATTTGCCTTCTTGCTGCCTGCTGTACCTGAATACTTACTTTCTGTGCCTGGTTTATGAGGACACCCAGGTCATATTGCACATTCCCCTTCCTCAATTTATACCCATTCAGTTGATAACCTGCCTTCCTGTTTTGATACCAAAGTGAATAACCTCACATTTACCACATTATACTGCATCTGCCATTCATTTGCCCACTCACTCAGCTTGTCCAAATCACATTGAAGCATCTCTGCATCCTTCTCACAGCTCACCCTGCCACCCAGTTTGGTGTTCTGACTCTGTGACTCAATGGTACTCCTCAGGGGTCCAGGACTAGGTGGAGCAGGGTGGGGAGCTGATGCCCCTGGGGGCTGGGCAGAGAGGGGGATGGGCAATGGTGCAGAGGCTGAGACGGTGAGGAGGGGGAGGGGGAATGGGTTGAATCGAGCATCTGCCTTTGTGGGGATGTGTTATCTGGTGTTGAAAATATGTTGTTGATGGAGGTGCCCTCCACCTCCTGCCTGATGTCTGAGTAGGATCATTTTCTTGGCTTTCTTCTTGCCTTGAACTCCTCTGGAAAATTCGATAATTGAGGCTGGGCAAGAAACAACCCTCAAGTGGTCATGAATTGGCCACTTAAGAGCCTCAGATAGGGCAAGGATGGGGTGGGGGCTGCATAGGCCTCAACCCATCGTACCGTAAATTGGCAAAGAAGTAAGGGAGCACGGTGGCGCAGCGGTTAGCGCTGCTGCCTCATGGCACCAAAGTCCCAGTTTCGATCCTGGCTCTGGGTCACTGTGTGGAGTTTGCACATTTTCCCCACGTTTGCGTGGGCTTCGCCGCCACAATGCAAAGATGTGCAGGCTAGGTTGTTGGCCAGGCTAAATTGCCCCTTAATTGGATAAAAGTGAATTGGGTACTCTAAATTTATTTTTTTAAATGGCAAAGACCATCTGAGGAATTTACATGCCCCTTCAAACCCACTGGCAACAGAGCATAAAACTCTGCCCTAGCTGTTTCCTTACTAGTTTTTGTCAGTAATCGTTTACCCTTGCTTTTCACTCTCAGGGGCAAGGCAAAGATAATGGTCCCAAGTCCACTTCACCCAGAACAAGAATCAAATTAGTACTGTTGGTGTTATTTTGAATCACACACCATCTTGCTAACTTCCACCCCCCTCAATTCTTTATCACAGCTCTCAGCAATTTGAGCAGATATGATTTCTCCACACTGTGCACCCTTCCTTCTGTTGTTAAACAGACCTGACGTTGAATTGATACTATAATCTAAATATAAAGTATTGCCCTTTGTGTACATTTCTGGCAACCCTATTGTAAGTGCTGCTGCTTGAATTTGTGGAGTTGCCAAATTCTTTAAATCTAACTGAATCTACATGAATTAATTCCCAGAACCCAGTGCTAACCACTGCACCACCAACTATTTGTTATTTTTAATGGGAGGAGTGATATTGCTTCTTTTGCTCACATATTTGTTTAATAGTAGGAGAGCTGGATTCTCACATCAGACACAGACACACATGCACAGACACACGTCCAAAAGAAGCACACACTCACATATTCTCTCCCTCTCTTTCATGCACACACTCCTGCCTCTTCCTCACACGCACAAAACACACACTCTCACTCACACACACTCGCATCTCCCTCTCGATTTAGATTTATTGTCACGTGTACCGAGGTACAGTGAAAAGTATTATTCTGCGTACCGTCCAGGCAGATCATTCCATACATGAAAAAACATAGGACATACGATAAATACACAATGTAAATACATGACATAGACATCAAGTGAAGAATAATGAATGTAGAGCTACAACAGTAGAGAAGATGTGTAGCGAGATCAGTTCAGTCCATAAAAAGGCCATTCAGGAGTCTGGTAACAGCGGGGAAGAAGCTGTTTTTTATAATAATCTTTTTATTGGCATTTCTCATATTTATAAACGGTTGTATATAAAAATTACATTTTTCTTGCCTGCGCTGATTCACTTTATTGTACAGAGAGGTTTATTTTGTCCTTCGTTTGACTGACCCTATGTACATTTCGCTGCTCTCTGGGTCGGTCTATAGTTCCTCCCCCTTCCTCGTTGTCTCCCCTCCATGAAGCCTTGCTGCGACCCTCGGATGGCATACTTCTCCAGGTGGAGAAATTCCGAGAGGTCAGTGAGCCAGTCTGCAGCCGTGGGTGGTGCTGCCGATCGCCTGTCGAGCAGGATTCTCCGGCGTGCGATTAGGGAAGTGAAAGCAAGGGCGTTGGCCCCCTTCCCAATGTGTAACTCTGGCTGCTCCGATACCCCGAAGATTGCCACTGTCGGGCATGGCTTCACCCCGACAACCTTGTGCATTGCCTCGGAGAAGGCTGTCCAGAACCCAGCAAGCTTGGGGCAAGCACAAAACATGTGGGTGTGGTTGGCCGGGCCCCTCTGGCACGTTCACATTTATCCTCCACCTCCGGGAAAAACCTGCTTATTCGGGTTCTGGTCAGGTATGCTCTGTGCACCACTTTGAGCTGCATTTGTCTGAGCCTTGCACAGGAGGAAGTGGAGTTAGCCCTGCTCAGTGCTTCACTCCAGAGTCCCCACCCTACCTCTATCCCCAGTTTAACCTCCCATTGTTATCTGGTCTCGTCCAGTGGTGTTCGAGCTCTGACCAGTAACTGTCCGTATATTTTACCACATAACCCCCCCCCCCCTTTACTGCTCGTGCCTATTAGGTCCTCTAGTAGTGTGGTTTCTGTGACCCCGGGATATGTTACTGTCTCTTTGCGGAGGAAGTGTTTTATTTGGAGGTGTCTCATTTCCTGTCCTTTTGCTAATTTCCACTTCCTCGTCAGTTTGTCCAGTGTCGCCAGTCTGTGCTCTACGTAGAAGTCCCCGACCGTCACTGTGCCCCCGCCCCACCTCCATCCTTTAAAGGTGGTATCTAGCATGGCTGGGGGAATCTGTGATTGCCGCAGATGGGGGCCATGGGGAATATTCTAGTTAGCCCGAAGTGTTGTCTCAGCTGGGTCCACATTCTCAGCGTGGCCGCTACCACTGGGCTCGTTCTGTATCTTGTTGAAGGGAATGGGAGTGCTGCTGTGGCCAGGGCCCGGTGGGCCGTTCCTTTACAGGAGTCCTCCTCTATTTGTACCGACTCTGTGCCGGGTTCTTGTACCCATCCCCTCACTCTTTCTGCCGTTGCTGCCCAGTGAAGAAGCTATTTTTGAATCTGTTGTTGCGTGTTCTCAGACTATTGTATCTTCTGCCTGATGGAAGAGGTTGGTAGAGAGAATAATCTGGGTGTGAGGCGTCTTTGATTATGCTGCCTATTTTCCCAAGGAGGTGTAGACAGAGGTAATGGATGGGAGGTGGGGTCGAGTGATGGATTGGGCGGTGTTCACAACTCTCTGTAGGTTTTTTACGGTCTTGGGCTGAGCAGTTGCCACAACAAGCTATGGTGCAGCCTGATAGGATGCTTTCTATGGTGCATCTGCAATAATTGGTAAGAGTCAATGTGGAAATGCCGACGGTCCTTAATTTCCTGAGGAAGTATAGGCGCTGTTGTGCTTTCTTGGTCGAAGTGTCGACGTGGGTGGACCAGGACAGATTTTTGGAGATGTGTACACCTAGAAATTTGAAGCTGCTAACCATCTCCACCTCGGCACTCTTGATGCAAACAGGGCGTAACCGACACTTTACTTCCTGAAGTCGATGACCATCTCTTTAGTTTGGTTGACATTGAGGGAGAGATTGTTGTCATTGCACCAGGCACTAGGTTCTCTGTCTCCCTCCTGTACTCTGACTCATCGTTGTTTGATATCTGACTCACGACGGCCGTGTCATCAGCAAACGTGTAGATGGAGTTGGAGCCAAATTTTGCCACACAGTTGTGTGTGTTTAGGGAGTATAGTAGGGAACTAAGTACGCAGCCTTCCGGGCATGGTATTGAGGACTATCGTGGAGGAGGTGTTGTTGTTTATTCTTACTGATTGTGGTCTATGGGTCAGAAAGCCGAGGATCCAGTTGCAGAGTGAAGAGCCCTAGGTTTTGGAGTTTGGATATGAGCTTGGCTGGGATTATGGTGTTGAAGTCGGAGCTGTAGTCAATGAATAGGAGTCTGATGTAGGTGTCCTTGGCATCGAAATGCTCCAGTCATGATTCACACTCACACTTTCACCTCTCTCCGTCTCACACACGCAAACTCGCACATCTCTCTCTGTTCATCAGAGTCCTTTTACCCTGCCCCCAGCTTCCGAGACTGCTTCCACTCCAGCCTTGCCTCCAAGTCTGCTTCCCCTTCTGCCCCATGGCTGCGACCTACCTCGCTCCACTGGCCATTCTGCCATCTGGTCCCCTTCGCCCTTACCTTGCCTGTAACTTACAATGCTGACTTTGCCGCTAATTCTAGCTCATCCATTCAGAGACCGGCTTCTCAATGCATTGGCTAACTAGTGCACCTATCAGTAGCCAATACAATGTGAAAACACCTTTTGACAGAATAAGCTGGAAGGACAGCATTTTTAAAATTTAAGATGACTAGACCTGCTGCGGCACCCCTGAATGAGACCTTTAGGAACACAGGGTTCTGCAGAACCCAGTTTGCGGACCACTGGTGCAGACATAGTGGAGCACATTGTCTTCAGCAGCAGCAGCGGTACCTCTTTTGTCAAGACCACAGCTACTCCCAGTGGCAGTGCAGAATAGCGACTGAAGCATCGCAGCAAATGTGGTCATTTTAACTTCTATCTTTTGATGACAAACAGGCAAAGCGGATGTTCATTTTATGCCTTGACTGACATTATATTCCACTGAAGTAATTGAAAAGGAAAATCACTTGGGGTGTAAAGCATCGTGCTCATTTGCTATCACCTGCTTTTCACCCACTGACATGTTGAAATGACCAAGATGGATATTTATATCAGAACTCTTCAAATCTCTCAAGATAACCCAAAGCAGTTGCCCTTATTATGTGTGCTAAAGCTGTTGGCATTCTTCCCCCCAGACAACAGTCTCTCTCAACTAATAATGAGATGAATCTGAGTTAATGATATGTCATAATATCCATGCATGTATATAATGAGATGCAGACAGGCAGTGATTGACACACAGGATGACCAGTAAGCACACAGCACAGTGCAGCCAATCACCAGACAGGACACCATAAGGTCAGAGGGCACTAGGTTTCCCGTTCTCTCTGGACCCAGCCACTGAGACAGTCAGAGTCCAAGAGCTAGCACAGTGCAAACACCATGCGGTAGCTAGTAAGTCTGGTCAGGCTAGTACAAGGTCTCCAGTCAGTTCAGTACAGTGTCGACCCACAGTTAAATATGTATGTTAGTTCTATCGTTCAATAAAACCGTGTTGGATCTTCTACAGTGTTAGAACAGGTCTGTTTCTCGCATCGCTGCATCAAGTACAGTCCACACCGAACCGACCTGCCTAACACATCATGGTGATACTGAAAATTGACGGACCTACCTCGAGTGAATCAGCATTGACCAGCAAGCAGCCATCCAGTGACATAGAAAACATCCAGCCTCCTCCGCAGCTCCGCATCTCCGGCAAACTCGGCGCAAATTGGAAGCTCTTCAAGCAAAAGTTCCTCTGGTACATCGAGGCCTCCGATATCGAAGCAGCATCGGATGCCAGGAAGATCGCGCTATTTCTCTCCACTGCGGGGGACCACGCCATCCACATCTACAACTCCCTCACGTTCGCTGACGGCGAAGACAAAATGAAATTCAAAACAGTCCTGCTGAAGTTTGACAGCCACTGCGACATTGAGGTGAATGAGAGCTTTGAACAGTACTTTGTCCAGCAGAGGCTTCGGGGTAAGGATGAACCTTTTCAGAATTGTTACTCCCACATCAGGGCGGCAGAAACTGCGAAGCTGGCCTCCCACGAGGCGAAACAGGTGCAGGCTATTGCACAAATGCAGGGCCTGAGCATCGAGGAGAGTTGCCAATTCACACGCTTTTCCCGGGTACCTGCGCATGCGCGCCACGACCGAGTGGACGACGAGCCCGACAACCCGACTGTGAAGGTGCGTACGTCGACCGACCGCACTGCGCGATGGCGCACGGAACGCGCTGACGTCGGTGTCATTATGTGTCCGAATATGGCTCCGCCCACTTAAAGCGCCAATGTCCGGCAAAAGGACATTGGTGTCTACAGTGTGGCACGCTTGGCCACTACGCAGCCCTTTGCAGATCTGCTCCACCGCTCAGCAGCCAACGATCCCAGCTGAGGCGCAGATGTGTCCGCTCAATACAATAAGGCACGCCAGATTACGATCTCGACAGCTCAACGGACCCTGATGCTGAGTGCCTCAAGTCCCCATACCGGGTGGGCATCATAATTACACATGCGCTGCCTCCCACCACACCTACGCAACGCCTCTCGATCCTCAGTGTGGATCCCGGCGATGAGTGGTCTGCTGTCCTCACAGTGAACAAGACCCGCATTCGGTTCAAACTGGACACTGGCGCATCGGCGAACCTCATCTCGAAATCAGACCTCGACACCATCCGTGCCAAACCAAGCATTCTTCCACTGGCCTGCCAGCTCCTTGACTACAATGGCAACGCCATAGCTGCCAGTGGCTCATGTCAACTGGGGGTATCCAATAAGGCGATCAAGGCGACGTTGCAGTTTGAAATCGTCGGACCTGACAGGGCATCTCTGCTCGGTGCTCGTGCCTGCAAACTCCTGAACCTTGTTCAACACGTCAACACCATGTCATCATCACCGGCGATGGCCTCGCCCGATCGAAACCTGCAAGCCGACATAGATGACATCATCACGCAGTACCACAGCGTGTTCGACGGAATGTGCATGCTCCCATACCGATACAAAATCCTGCTCAAGCCGAACGCCACCCCTGTAATTCATGCACCTCGCCGGGTGCCGGCGCCCCTCAAGGATCGCCTGAAGAAGCAATTACAGGACCTCCAGGACCAGGGCATCATATCAAAGGTTACAGAGCCCACAGACTGGGTCAGCTCCATGGTCTGCGTCAAGAAGCCATCAGGGGAGCTTTGCATTTTCATTGACCCTAAGGATCTAAACTGCAACATTATGAGGGAGCATTACCTGATACCAAAATGAGAAGAGTTGACCAGTGAGATGATTCATGCCAAATTCTTTACTAAGCTCGACGCCTCCAAGGTTTTTGGCAAATACAACTGGACACGTCCAGTCGCAAGTTGTGCACGTTCAACACCCCGTTTGGTCGTTACTGCTACAACCGGATGCCTTTTGGCATCATATCTGCCTCTGAAGTATTTCATCGCATCATGGAACAGATGATGGAGGGCATCGAGGGGGTGCGAGTGTACGTTGATGATGTCATTATCTGGTCCACGTCGCTCGCCTCAAGCAGGTATTCCAAAGAATCCATGAACATGGTCTTCAGCTCAACAAGGCCATGTACTCATTTGGTCAATCGGAGATCAAATTCCGAGGTGACCACATCTCGCAGCAGGGCATACGGCCAGACGCCAACAAGATCAACGCCATGAAGACCCCGGAGGACAAAAAGGCGGTCCTCCGCTTGCTCGGAATGGTCAACTTCCTCGGGAAATTCATTCCCAATATGGCATCCCTCACCATGGCCCCTGCCATCTCATCAAAAAGTCGACGGAATTCCAGTGGCTGCCCACGCATGAAGAGGAATGGCATGAGCTGAAAGCAAAACTCACGACAGCCCCGGTCCTAGCGTTCTTCGACCCAACCAAAGAAACCAAGATATCAACTGGTGCAAGCCAGGACGGTATTGGGGTGGTGCTCCTTCAGCGGGATGACTCCTCGTCCTGGGCTCCAGTGGCGTATGCCTCCAGGGCCATGACGCCCACTGAGCAACGGTACGCTCAGATTGAGAAGGAGTGTCTGGGCCTCCTAACAGGGATAGTCACGTTCAACGACTATGTTTATGGCCTGCCAAAACTCACGGTAGAGACGGACCACTGGCCTCCAGTCCACATAATCCAGAAGGATTTAAACGCCATTACACCTCGGTAACAGCGTAGTCTTCTAAAGCTACGCCGTGACGACTTCGAACTGGTCTACACGCCAGGTAAAGAGTTAATCGTTGCAGATGCCCTGTCCAGGTCCATTACCACATCGCATGAACAAAATGACTTCATCTGCCACATAGAAGCCCAAGTGTAGTTGTGTCCCTCAAATCTTCCGGCCTCCGATGAACGGGAGGTCCAAATTCGTGAGGAGACAGCCAAGGATCCTCTGCTGCAGCGCGTGATGCAGCACCTCAGCAATGGCTGGCAGAAGGGACAATGTCCCCAGTTCTATAACGTAAAAGATGACCTCACAGTGGTGGAGGGAATCCTTCTGAAACTCGACAGAATCGTAATTCCTCAGAGTATGCGTGCTATGGTGCTGGGCCAACTCCATGAGGGTCACCTTGGGGTCGAGAAATGCCAACGCAGAGCTCGGGAGGCGGTCTATTGGCCAGGCATCAGCCAGGACATTGCCGGCACAGGCCTCAACTGCCCTGCCTGTCAGAGGTTTCAGCCAGCTCAACCCAAAGGAACGTTGCAGCAGCACGAGATTGTGACCTCTCTGTGGTCCAAAGTAGGTGTAGACCTTTTCCACGCCAAGGGGCATGACTACGTAATCCTAGTTGACTACTTCTCCAGTTACCCAGAAGTAGTGAAACTGTCCAACCCCCACTTCGAAGGCGGTAATCAAAGCCTGCAAAGAAACGTTCGCCAGGCATGGGATACCGCTCACGGTAATGAGCGACAGCGGTCCTTGCTTCTACAGCCAGGAATGGTCTGACTTCGCACAGTCCTACAACTTCCATCACGTTACCTCCAGTCCCCACTACCCGCAGTCAAACGGGAAGGCCGAAAAAGGGGTCCACATTGTAAAGCGGCTGCTGTGCAAAGCTGCAGATTAGGCTCCGATTTTAACCTGGCGCTGCTGGCATACAGGGCGACCCCACTGTCCACTGGATTGTCTCCAGCCCAGATGCTCATGAATCGCACTCTGAGGACCACAGTTCCAGCCACCCATGTTCCCGACCTTGACCACCTCACGGTCCTACAGAAAATGCAGCAGTCACGGGCCCAGCAGAAAGCCACGCGTATGATGCCCATGCCACGGATCTGCCCGAGCTGGCCCCAACTGATCATGTTCACGTAGTTGCCTGAGGGCGGCTGGTCAGCCACAGCTGTTGTGCTCAAATAAGTGGCCCCAAAATCATTCCTTGTCCGCATGGCTGATGGCTCCTTGCTACGGCGCAACAGACGGGCACTGCGAAGAGTTCCATCTCGCTACCTGACCGGCGTGCCCCGCCGCCTACGATGCCTCCTCCGGATGTACCCTACCACGAGACCACCGATCTATCAGCAATCCTGCTGGTCCACGCGCCCACTGCGATGCCAGCGATCCCGCCTCTCCAAGCGCAGGCGGTTCCTAATCCGCCTCTGCGGCGATCAACTAGAATTCGGCACCCACCACAAAGACTAAATCTATAGACTGAGCTTTTGTACATTTTTGTGACTTCACCAATTGGACCTCTGTAAATATCGTTTTGTTTGCCATGTATCAGCACTATCGCAACCTTCCTATGTACATACATTCATTTAGATATCTTTCTGTATATAGTCAGGCACATATATATATATATATTTATAAGCATCCACACCTTAGTATTTATTTTAAACAAAAAAAGGGGGGGATGTCATAATATCCATCATGTATATAATGAAGTTCAGACAGGCAGTGATTGACACACAGAATGACCAGTAAGCACACAGCACAGTGCAGCCAATCACCAGACAGGACACCACCACTATAAAGCCAGAGGGCACTAGGTTTCCCGCTCTCTCTGGACCCAGCCACTGAGACAGTCAGAGTCCAAGAGCTAGCACAGTGCAAACACCATGCGGTAGCTAGTAAGTCTGGTCAGGCTAGTACAAGGTCTCCAGTCAGTTCAGTATAGTGTCGACCCACAGTTAAATATGTATGTAAGTTCTATCGTTCAGTAAAACCGTGTTGGATCTTCTACAGTGTTGGAGGTCTGTTTCTCGCATCGCTGCATCACGTGCAGTCCACACCGAACCAACCTGCCTAACACATCATAATACTCATCTGATTTTGGTGTGGCACTGTAGATGTGGATAGGATGTTTCCCCTGGCTGGTGAGTCTAGAACCAGGGGACACAGTCTCAGAATAAGGGTCAGACCAGTTAGGACTGAGATGTTGAGGAATTTCTTCACTCTGAAAGTGGTAAGTCTTTTGAATTCTCTACCTCAGAGGGCTGAGAAAGCTCAATCATTGAGCATGTTCAGGACAGAAATTCATAGATTTCTGACTATTAATGACATCAAGGGATATGGGGATAGTGGGGAAAAAGACATAGAGATAGACGAGCAGCCATGATGTGTTTGAATGGGGGAATGGGTTTGGGGGGGTTGAATGGCCCACTCATACTACGATGGTGCTGTTGGTTGTCAAAGGAAATGTGAATGTAGATGGGAATTATACCCTGCATTAATATCATTTGGTAAAGTGTTACTGGACACAACTTAAAGTTAAGGTCTCAAGGAAAGGAAGAAATGAAATTTAGACAACCTTTTTTAGGAAGAGGGTGATAAAATCATGAAACAGTTTAATAGCCGAGGTGGTGGAGCAGAAAGCCATGGAACATAGAACATCGAGTGCAGAAGGAGGCCCTACAGACCATCAAGTCTGCACCGACCCACTTAAGCCCTCACTTCCACCCTATCCCCCGAACCCAATAACCCCTCCTAACCTTTTTGGTCACTAAGGGCAATTTATCATGGCCAATTCATTTAACCTGCACGTCTTTGGACTGTGGGAGGAAACCAGAGCACCCGGAGGAAACCTACGCAGACACGGGGAGACTCCGCACAGACAGTGACCCAGCGGGGAATCAAACCTGGGACCCTGGCACTGTGAAGCCACAGTGCTATCCACTTGTGCTACTGTGCTGCCCTAAAGGAAGGTTATTGAAAAAGGACAGAATACATTTTATAAACTTTAATTAGACAAGGAGATATATTATTAATTTCAGAATAATGGCAGGAAAGCAACGAATGCTTTAGAAGGGTAGGCTAGATGGAACTAGGGTGGTGAACCTCTGGAATTCTTAACCACTATGGAGGCCAAATCACTGAATATATTTAAGAAATATGTTGGACAGATATATGTTGGACTCAAAGGTGTCAAGGGCTATGGAGAGAGCATGGGAATATGGCAAAGCAGGCTCAAAGGGCCGAATGGCCTACTCCTGCTGCTATTTTTCATGTTTTTATTCTGGTTACTATTATGTATAAAGCGAGTTTGCTATATTAAGCAAACAGAAATGCATACCGTAATCTGAGAGTCTTCAGCAATGGACTTAATGCCCTTGAATGTGAGCATGTGAGTTCATCTGGTTAGTCACGAGCAAATCACTAGACTAGTACACTGTTGAAGTGAAAGCAACTGAGCCAGCGACAGAGAACGAAGGGATTCACTCATCAAACTTTTGTTATCTGGAAACACAGCCACAGCAAGAAGGCCTTTATCAATGATTGATGGACAAAGTCTGTGAATTCCAATCATGTAGAAATTGTGGAATGGATTGCTGTAAAATCATGCTTGTTGATATGCAGTATCTTTTGCAGTTTAGAGATTATTGACTTAGCCTCAATAACTCTTGCTTTGCAGACATTGCTAATAGTGAGGAGTCTAAATTTATCTCAAACCGAGATGTATCTTCAGAATAAACATGGTTTAGTAGAAAACAGCAGTAATATTTTCATTAGGATCAATCTGGAATTAAAACACAAAGGAAAGTATATAAGGCTTGTTAAGAATCCTGCTGATGTTAAATGTGAGGGTATCCCAAAACTCAGAAGAGTAACTAGGACCATTGGTTCTCAGTGATACATATTTTCCTGAACTCGGAGATGTCCCTTGTTCCCAAACAACATCCAATATTATATAACTCTGTGAGCTTGGGGCGGTAGGTTGGTGCAGTGGTTAGCACTGCTGCCTCACGGCGCCAAGGACTGGGTTCGATCCCGGCCCCGGATCACTATCAATGTGGAGTTGGCATATTCTCCCCGTGTCTGCGTGGGTCTCACCCCCACAACCCAAAAAGATGTGCAGGGTAGGTGAATTGGCCACGTTAAATTGCCCCTTAATTGGAAAAAAAATTGGGTACTCTCAATTTATAAAATAAAACTGTGAGCTGAATCCTGAAGACAATTTTCACGTACCTGTTATTTTCCACATTTGGGAAAACCATCAGAAGTTTCAGTGCATGCACAATCTACTCAGTTCGAGTTTTAGATTTTAACCGACTGCCCTTTCAGCAATAACTTCTTTACAGAGGAGCCTGTTCTCTGCAGCTGGGTGTGGTTGTGATGGTAGTTGCCTTGACACTGTCCCTTTCTCCAGTTATTATGCTATGGATATATTTTTTAAAAATTCATTTTACAGGATGTGGGCTTTGCTGGTTAGGCCAGCAGTTGTTGCCCATCCCTAATTGCCCCTGAGAAGGTGTAAGTGAGCTGGTTTCTTGAACCGCTGCAGTCCATGTGGTGTAGGCATACCCACAGTAATGTTAGGGAGGGAGTTCCAGGATTTTGATCCAGCGACAGTGAACGAAAGGTGATTTATTTCCAATTCAGAATGGTGAGTGGGTTGGAGGGAAACTTCCAGTGGTGGTGTTCCCATGTATCTGCTGCCCTTGTCCTTCAATATGGTAGTGGCCGTGGGCTTAGAAGATGCTGCATACAGAGCCTTGGTGAGTTCCTGCAGTGCATCTTGTAGATGGTACATGCCACTGCCACTATGCGTCAGTGGAGGAGTAATTGTTTGTGGAAGGGGTGCCAATCCAGTGGGCTGCTTTGTCCTGGATGCTGTGAGTTTCTTGAGTGTTGTTGGAGCTGCACTCCTTCAGGCACTCCTGACTTGTGCCATGTAGGTGGGTGGACAGGCTTTGGGGAGTCAGGAGGTGAGTTATTAACTGCAGGTTTCCTAGCTGCTCGCCGGCTCTTGTAGCCAAACTATTTGTATGGCTAGTCCAGGTCAATTTCTGATTAATGGTAATCCCAGAATGTTGATCGTGGGGGATTCAATGATATTAATGTCATGGGCGATGGTTTGGTTCTCTCTTATTGGAGATAGTCATTGCCTGGCACATGTGTGGTGTGAATGTTACTTGTCAATTGTCAGCCCAAGCCTCGATATTTTCCAGGTCTTGCTGCATTTGCACCGGGACTACTTCAGTGTCTGAGGAGTCACGAACAGTGCTGAAAGTGCTGCAATCATCAGTGAACATCCCCACATTTCACCTGATGTTGGAAGGAAGATTTTTGATGAAGCAGCTGAAGATGGTTAGGCCTAGGACACTACCCTGAGGAACTCCTGCAGTGATGTCCTGGAACAAGGATGACTGACCTCCAACAACCACAACCATTATTTCCCTTTGATGTTACCCACCCTGTGGACCCAGCTTTTCACATAATAATAATTATCTTTATTATTGTCACAAGTAGGCTTACATTAAAACTGCAACAAAGTTAGTGTGAAAATCCCCTGGTCGCCACACTACACACCTGTTCGGGTACATTTGAAGGAGAATTCAGAATGTCCAATTCACCTAACAAGCTTGTCTTTCAGGACTTGTGGGAGGAAACTGGAGCACATGGAGGAAACCCACGCAGACATGGGGAGATTGTGCAGACTCCGCACAGACAATGACCCAAGCTGGGAATCGAACCCGGGTCACTAGCGCTGTGAAGCAACGGTGCTAACCACTGTGCTACCATGCCACCTTATAAGTGCCAACACCCTTATCTCTCCAGTTTGAAGTTACTTTTTTTATACCCATTGTTTTTTCCTAGTCACATAAGTAAACATTGCTTTCTTCATCAACTCCCCTTTTTATTTTTATTTTACTTTATTCCAATTTCATTTTTAAATCTTAATTTTCTCTGATTCTTAACACTTTCCCTCTTTTGACAAATGAAACATCATAATTTTTTCATTTAAAAAAAATATATATTTTATTCAAAATTTTGTGGCCAAACATAACAGTACATAGTTTTTCTTTTGAACAACAACAAAGCAATATAAATAACCGTGGCCAATTTTAAACAAATAAATAAATAATATATAAACAAAAACATAAACAAAACTGAGTGGCAACTGCCTTGTCAAAAATAGTTACTCTCCAAAGATACAATCCAACAATCCAATATACATTACCTATAACAAGTGTCTATACATATACAATGACATCCCTGATAGTCCGTCCGGTTCCGCCCCACCCCCCCCCCCCCCCTGGGTTGCTGCTGTTGTCTTCTTCTTTTCCATTCCCTCTATCTTTCTGTGAGGTAGTTGACGAACGGTTGCCACCGCCTGGTAAACCCTTGAGCCAAACCCCTTCATACGAACTTGATCCGTTCTAACTTTATAAACCCTGCCATGTCGTTTATCCAGGTCTCCACACCCGGGGGTTTGGCTTCCTTCCACATTAACAATATCCTGCGCCGGGCTACTAGGGACGCAAAGGCCAAAACATCAGCCTCTCTCGCCTCCTGCACTCCCGGCTCTTCTGCAACCCCGAATATAGCCAACCCCCAGCTTGGTTCGACCCGGACCCCCACCACCTTCGAAAGCACCTTTGCCACCCCCACCCAGAACCCCTGTAGTGCCGGGCATGACCAGAACATGTGGGTGTGATTCGCTGGGCTTCTCGAGCATCTCCCACACCTATCCTCTACCCAAAAAAATTTACTGAGCCGTGCTCCAGTCATATGCGCCCTGTGTAGAACCTTGAATTGTATCGGGCTTAGCCTGGCACACGAGGACGATGAGTTTACCCTACGTAGGGCGTCAGCCCACAGCCCCTCCTCAATCTCCTCCCCCAGCTCTTCTTCCCATTTCCCTTTCAGCTCATCTACCATGATCTCCCTCTCGTCCCTCATTTCCCTATATATGTCCGACACCTTACCATCCCCCACCCATGTCTCTGAGATCACTCTATCCTGCACCCCCTGCGTCGGGAGCTGCGGGAATTCCCTCACCTGTTGATTCGCGAAAGCCCTCAGTTGCATATACCGAAATGCATTCCCTTGGGGCAACCCATATTTTTCCGTCAGCGCACCCAGACTCGCAAGCGTCCCATCTACGAACAGATCTCTCAATTGTACTACCCCAGCTCTTTGCCATGCTCCAAATCCCCCATCCATTCTCCCCGGAACAAACCTATGGTTATTTCTTATCGGGGACCGCTCCGAGGCTCCAGTCTTTCCCCTATGCCATCTCCACTGCCCCCAAATTTTTAATGTAGCCACCACCACCGGGCTTGTGGTGTATTTCTTCGGTGAAAACGTCAACGGCGCCGTCACCATTGCTTGTAGGCTAGTCCCCCTGCAGGACGCCCTCTCCAATCTTTTCCACGCCGCTCCCTCCCCTTCTCCCATCCACTTACACACCATTGAAACATTGGCGGCCCAGTAATAATCGTTTAGGCTCGGTAGTGCTAACCCCCCCCTGTCCCTACTACGCTGCAAAAATCCCCTCCTCACTCTCGGGGTCTTCCCAGCCCACACAAAACTCATAATACTCTTCTCGATTCTCTTGAAAAAAGCCTTCGTGACCACCACCGGGAGGCACTGAAACACAAAAAGGAATCTCGGGAGGACCACCATTTTAACCGCCTGCACCCTACCTGCCAGTGACAGGGACACCGTGTCCCATCTCTTAAAGTCCTCCTCCATCTGTTCCACCAACCGCGTTAAATTAAGCCTGTGTAATGTACCCCAATTCTTGGCTATCTGGATCCCCATGTACCGGAAGTCCCTTGTTACCTTCCTCAACGGTAAATCCTCTATTTCCCTGCTCTGCTCCCCTGGATGCACCACGAACAACTCACTTTTCCCCATGTTCAATTTATACCCAGAAAAATCCCCAAACTCCCCAAGTATCCGCATTATCTCTGGCATCCCCTCCGCCTGGTCCGCCACATACAACAACAAATCATCCGCATACAAAGGTACCCGGTGTTCTTCTCCTCCCCTGAGTACTCCCCTCCACTTCCTGGAACCCCTCAATGCTATGGCCAGGGGCTCAATCGCCAATGCAAACAATAACGGGGACGGAGGATATCCCTGCCTCGTCCCTCTATGGAGCCGAAAATAATCAAACCCCCGTCCATTCGTGACCACGCTCGCCATCAGAGCCCTATACAGCAACTGTACCCATCTGATATACCCATCTCCAAAGCCAAATCTCCTCATCACCTCCCACAAATAGTCCCACTCCACTCTATCAAATGCTTTCTCGGCATCCATCGCCACCACTATCTCTGCTTCCCCCTCTGGTGGGGGCATCATCATTACCCCTAGCAGCCTCCGTATATTTGTGTCCAGCTATCTCCCCTTCACAAACCCAGTTTGGTCCTCATGAACCACCCCCGGGACACAATCCTCTATCCTCGTTGCCATTACCTTGGCCAGAATCTTAGCATCCACATTCAGGAGGGAAATGGGCCTATAGGACCCGCATTGCAGCGGGTCTTTTTCCTTCTTTAGGAGGAGCGATATCGTTGCCTCTGACATAGTCGGGGGCAGCTGCCCCCTTTCCCTGGCCTCATTAAAGGTTCTCATCAGTAGCGGGGCCAGCAAGTCCATATATTTCCTATAGAATTCCACTGGGAATCCGTCTGGTCCCGGGGCCTTCCCCGCCTGCATGCTTCCAATCTCTTTCACTACTTCCTCCGTCTCAATCTGTGGGTCCAGTCCCACCCTCTCCTGCTCCTCCACCTTAGGAAATTCCAGCTGATCCAGAAAGCACATCATTCTCTCCTTCCCTTCCGGGGGCTGAGCTTCAGAAAATCTTTCATAAAATGCCTTGAACACTCCATTCACTCTCTCCGCTCTCCGCTCCATCTCTCCCTCCTCATCTCTCACCCCCCCTATCTCCCTCGCTGCTCCCCTTTTCCTCAGTTGGTGGGCCAGCAACCTGCTCGCCTTCTCCCCATATTCGTACTGTACACCCTGTGCCTTCCTCCATTGTGCCTCTGCCTTACCCGTAGTCAACAAGTCAAATTCTACATGTAGCCTTTGCCTTTCCCTGTACAGTCCCTCCTCCGGTGCCTCCGCATATTGTCTGTCCACCCTCAAAAGTTCTTTCAACAACCGCTCCCTTTCCCTACTCTCCTGCTTTCCTTTATGTGCCCTAATAGATATCAGCTCCCCTCTAACCACAGCCTTCAACACCTCCCAGACCACTCCCACCTGAACCTCCCCATTGTCATTGAGTTCCAAGTACCTTTCAATACACCCCTTCACCCTTAAACACACCCCCTCATCTGCCAATAATCCCATGTCCATTCTCCAGGGTGGGTGATGTTCTTTTTCCTCCCCTTTCTCCAGGTCCACCCAATGTGGAGCGTGGTCCGAAATAACTATAGCCGTGTACTCCGTCCCCGTCACCTTCGGGATCAGTGCCCTTCCCAAAACAAAAAAGTCTATCCGTGAATAGACTTTGTGGACATAGGAGAAAAACGAAAACTCCTTACTCCTAGGTCTACCAAATCTCCAGGGGTCTACTCCTCCCATCTGCTCCATAAAGTCCTTGAGCACCCTAGCTGCAGCCGGCCTCCTTCCGGTCCTGGACCTCGATCTGTCCAGCCCTGGGTCCAGCACCGTATTAAAATCTCCACCCATTACCAACTTTCCCGCCTCTAGGTCCGGGATGCGTCCCAACATACGCCTCATAAAATTGGCATCATCCCAGTTCGGGGCATATACGTTCACTAACACCACCGCCTCCCCTTGCAATCTGCCACTCACCATCACGTATCTGCCCCCACTATCCGCCACTATGGTCTTTGCCTCAAACATTACCCGCTTCCCCACTAATATAGCCACCCCCCTGTTTTTTGCGTCTAGCCCCGAATGAAACACCTGCCCACCCATCCTTTCCGAAGTCTGACCTGGTCTATCAGTTTCAAATGCGTCTCCTGCAGCATAACCACATCTGCCTTAAGTTTTTTTAGGTGTGCGAGTACCCGTGCCCTCTTAATCGGCCCGTTCAGCCCTCTCACATTCCACGTAATCAGCCGGGTTGGGGGGCTCTTTACCGCCCCCGCCCCCTTGTCGACTAGCCATCTCCTTTTTCAATCCGGCTCCTCTCCCGGTTCCCACGTAGCCGTATCTCCCCCCAACGGCGCCCTCCCGCCCCACCCCATACCAGCTCCCCCTTCTCCCCAGCAGCAGCAACCCAGTTAACCCCCCCCCCCGCTAGATCCCTTTCTAGCGTAATTGCACCCCCCATGTTGCTCCCAGAAGTCAGCAAACGCTGGCCGACCTCGGCTTCCCCCTGTGACCTCGGCCCCCACTGTGCGAGGCCCCCTCCTTCCTGCTTCCCTGTTCCCGCCATGATTACCATAGTGCGGGAACAAAGCCCGCGCTACCCATTTGGCCCCGCCCCCAATGGCCGGCGCCCCCAGCTCCCCATCCTCCCTCCCCCCTCTCCCACGACATGGGGAAGAGAGAAAAGTTACAGGGTCGCAGGATTAACAACTTGGGAAATCATCTCTTCCCCCATTTCCCTCCCCTTCACCCCACGTAATCACCCCACCACTTTATCCCAAACGTTCTTTTTCTAGCCCGCTTGTTCCAGTTTCTCCTCGACAATAAATGTCCACGCCTCTTCTGCCATTTCAAAGTAGTGGTGTTTCCCTTGATGTGTGACCCACAGTCTTGCCGGCTGCAGCATTCCAAATTTAACCTTCCTTTTGTGCAGCACCGCCTTGGCCCGATTAAAGCTTGCCCTCCTTCTCGCCACCTCCGCACTCCAATCTTGATATATGCGGATCACCGCGTTCTCCCACCTACTGCTCCGGGTTTTCTTTGCCCATCTGAGGACCATCTCTCTGTCCTTATATCGGAGAAATCTCACCACTATGGCTCGAGGAATTTCTCCAGCCCTCGGTCTTCGCGCCATAACTCGATAAGCTCCCTCCACCTCCAACGGGCCCGTCGGGGCCTCCAATCCCATTAACGAGTGAAGCATCGTGCTCACATATGCCCCGACGTCCGCCCCTTCTGCACCTTCGGGAAGACCAAGAATCCTTAAATTCTTCCTCCTCGCATTATTGTCCATTACCTCCAGCCTTTCCACACACCTTTTGTGTTGTGCCTCGTGCATCTCTGTCTTCACCACCAGGCCCTGTATTTCGTCCTCATTCTCAGCAGCCTTTGCCTTCACGACCCGAAGCTCCTGCTCCTGGGTCTTTTGCTCCTCCTTTAGCCCTTCAATCGCCTGTAATATCAGGGCCAACAGCTCCTTCTTCATCTCCTTTTTAAGTTCTTCCACGCAGCGCCGCAGGAACTCTTGTTGGTCAGGGCCCCATATTAAACTGCCACCTTCCGACGCCATCTTGCTTTGTGCTTGCCTTCCTGGCCGCTGCTCTAGAGGATCCACCTCAATCCGGGCACTTTCCTCTCCTTTTTCCATCCGTGTCCAGGGGGTATTCCCTTCTGGTTTACCGCACAGTGTTTTTAGGCGTTAAAATTGCCGTTGGGGCTCTTATTAAGAGCCCAAAAGTCCGTTCCACCGGGAGCTGCCGAAACGTGCGACTTAGCTGGTCATCGCCGCACCCGGAAGTCCGAAACATCATAATTTGAAGGACAACTTCATTTCTCAACCATTTCTTATCAGTTCTACTTTATTTAACATTGTAAAGATTTACAAACATGCATTAACATAATTTTTACCCCAAAGTATTTACACACAAGTTTCCCAATAGTCTCTTTCACATTCATGACAATGCATCAGCAATTATGTTTTCTGTTCCAACTACATGAATGATTTCCAAATTAAACTATTGTAGTAACAAACTCCATCTAAATAACCTACTGTTCCAATTATGGTCTGCAGGTATGATTGTTTACGCTGAATTACTAGCATCATGAATAATACCAATACCAAAAATCTCTTTTAATTGCAGAATACTTTTGTTGATGAGGATTTAATTTCCTTGAAAAATACCCCACAGGCTTCTCAATTCCAAATGCATCTTCCTGTAACAATACAGCTGCCACACCAATGTCACTAGCATTCACAGCTAGTTTATAATAATTTGGTACGGCTAACACTGGCGCTCTTGTCAACATAGTTTTTAAATGTTGGAAGACAGTTTCGTAGTCCTCTGTCCAGTTAAATTTCTTGTTCTCCTTCAAGAGTTCTGTTAGTGGTACTACCACATTGCTAAAGTTCGGCACAAACTTATGATAAAATCCACTCATTCCCAGAAATCGTAAAATCTCTCTTCTTGTTGTAGGTTCTGGAAAATCCCAAATTACCTGTATTTGCACATCTCATGGAGCTCCCTGACCATATCCCACGATACAAACATGAAATATGAGGTTGTGCAAATATGCTTTTTACCAAATCCATGACTAGATTAGCTTCTTTTAAGCGTTTCAACAGTTCTTTTAGATATTGCCGATATTCTTCCCACTTCGGCTAAACATCACTATATCATCAATGTACACCAAATAGTAACTAAGCCTCTGAATAAATTTACTTGTTAGTCTCTGAAATGTTGCATCATCTTCATCCCAAATGGCATAACTTCAAATTGATAATGCCCATTTGGCGTCATGAATGTTGAGATTTGATTTGCCCTTTCGGAGACAGGTACTTGCCAATATCCCTTTAACGAGTCAATTTTTGTGATTAATTTAAACTGTCCAACACTGTCAATGCAATCCTCCAACGTGGTATAGAAAACTAATCAATCTTGGTGACGACATTCACTTTCCTGTAGTCCAAACAAAGGTAGGAATTCTCCGTCCGTACGCTGGCAGTGGAATTCTCTGGTCCCGCTCAATCTTGCCCGCGGGTTTCCCGGTGGCATGGGGTGGCTTCAATGGGAATTTGCATTGACAGTGGTGGGAGCAGAGAATCCCAATGCCAGCGAACAGCGCGCTGCCTCCCGCCGCTGGGAAACATTTGGCTGGGAGGCTGGAGAATCTCGCCCAAAGTTCCATCTGGCTTCTGCAACATTGCAATAGGTAAACTCCAGTCACTAGAACTTAATTCAGTAATGTCATTTGGAGCATATATTCAATTTCCTTCTTTACATGTGAAACCATTGCTGGATTCAATCTATATGGTTGTTGCTTTATTAGAATTGTTTCCCCCACATCTGCATCATGCAGATCTATCTCTGTTCTACCTAACTTATTCCCAGAAATACATTATTAAGCTGCAGTTACTCTTCAAATTTGCTTCGGCTCTTATCCGGAAGATAACTTCACCAGTTGTTTAAATTTCCAAGTACTTCCTCATTATCCAAATGAATTAGACAAAAGTCACTCTCAAGATTTTAATTCTTTCTCTTCTCCTCGATTCATTACTACCCTAGACCTCATGCTTGTCCTTATTGCCTCTATCCCAATACCTCTTAAGCATGTTAATATGATATACTCTGTGAGATTTACGTTTATCTGATGTGTGCACCAGATAATTTACTTCACTTAAGTTTTCTTTCTATTTGATATGGTCCATTAAATCTAGCTTTCAATGGTTTGCTCAACACAGATAATAACACTAGTACTTTCTCCCCTGCTACACAACTACGAGTCAATGTTCTTCAATCAGCCATTTCTTTCATTCCTTGCTGTGCTATCTTTAAATGGTTCCTTGTCACCTCACAGGCCCCATTCAGTCTTTCTCTGAAATTCGATATGTAGTCCAAAAGTGTAGTCCCTGATTTCTTAGTTTTTTAAAATAAATTTAGAGTACCCAATTAATTTTTTCCAATTAAGGGTCAATTTAGCGGGTTCAATCCACCTACCTAGCACATCTTTGGGTTGTGGGGGCGAAACCCACGCAAACACGGGGAGAATGTGCAAACTCCACACGGACAGTGACCCAGAGCCAGGATCGAACCTGGGACCTCGGCGCCGTGAGACTGCAGTGCTACTACTGTGCCATTGTGCTGCCCCCTGATTTCTTAGTTAACAACAGTTCTTGGATTAATTTCAGTGGTCCTTTAACTTCATGCCCATAAATCAGTTCAAAAGGACAAAATCTTGTTGAAGCAGTTGGTGTATCATTAATGGCAAATAATAAAAATGGAACCCGTGTCCCAATCATGAGGGTAATCTTGACTGTACGCTCTCATCAGTGTTTTCAAAGTTTGATGCCACCTCTGTAATCCTCTGTGACTCTGGATGACATGCCGATGATTTATATTGTTTTACTTCCAGGATATTCATGACCTCGTAAATAATCCTGACATTAAATTTGACCCTTTATCCAATTGTATCTCTTTCGGTAAACCATATCTGGTGAAAAACTTGGTTAATTCCTCTACCACTCTCCTGGCTGCAATGTTACTCAAAGGTATGGCTTCAGGAAACCTAGTGGATTTCTCCATAATAGTTAACAAGCATTGATTTCCACTTTGCATTTTCAAAAGTAGAGTAAAAGAGTCGACTAAAACGGTTGTAAAAGATTCTTCGACAGCTTGAATAGGGAAAAAGGTGCTTGCGTTACTGCAGTTGTGGTTTCCCTATTATTTGACATTTGTGACATGTTGGACAGAATTTAACTACATCTTCATGTAGACCCGGCCTGTAAAACTGTTTCTGTATCTTCACTTGTTTATTCTTTATTCCTAGATGTCCTCCTTATGGAATTTCATGAGTTATCCTTAGAATTTCTTTCCTATTCTCAGAAGCTAATACAATTTGATGCATTTCTGCCCATTTTTCATCTGCATGAGTATGCATGGGACATCATTTTCTCATTAATATGCAATCCGTTATATAATAACATTCAGGAATATACTGAGACTCCAATGTCGAGTAAGCTGTTTGACAAATTTGGAATCGCTGTGCTGTAATTATATCAATCTCTTTGAACTAAACACATCTGTTTCTTTCTCTTTGTCGGTTGTGGAATTCCCTACCACAAAAAAACAGTGGAGGCCAAAACATTGTGTACTTTCAAGAAGCAGGTAGACATAACATTTAGGGCAAATGGGATCAAAGGATATGGGGGGGGGGGGGGTGTAGGTGGGATTAGGCTCTTGAGTTGGATGATCAGCCATGAACACAATAAATGGCGGAGCAGGCTCGAAGGGCCAAATAGCCTCCTCCTGCTCCTTTTTTCTATGTTTCGATGTCTCTTTCCTCTTCATTCAGCTTACTAGAGATAGTATCAGATAACCTTATCTCACTTGTCTCATGTTGTGCTCTTAACTCCTCTTGTCTCATCCTACATGCCTGTGATCTTGTTACCATACAATCGGGAAACACTTCAGGATGGTCAATTTGCAATTCTTCTGTAGCTTCATTTTTTACAGGATGTTCAGCCACAGTAGGCATTACTATCATCTGTGATCCAGCTACATAATTCTGTAGAACGAATTGAATCCCTGCAATGAGCAATGTTTTTACCACTACTTCAACCAGTTCTCCGTAAGTTTACTTTCACAGGAGGAATTGCAAACCAAATCTTCATCCTTCAATATTCCTTCAAATATTCCAACAAGTATCTTTACCCCACAATATTAGGGATTGACTTGATCCTGTATCTCTTAACATTTTAATATCTTTCCCCATTCCATTTTGTAAACATGAAAAAACTTTTCCCTTCACGTACAAAATTATTATCAGCCAACTACTGTTCACTCTGCCCCTGTACAAGTTGTGCACATATTTTCACCTCATTCCTTCACTCCTATTGTTCGTTCTTCTCTGTGTAAAAACCTTACCAGCTGTGGTGATATACATCACTGTAAGTACACAAAGGGTTAATGTACATACACTGCACCTAGCTAGACACTGGAGGGAGCACCAGAGACATGACACACAGACAGTCAACCAATAGGTCAGTAAGATAGGACACGGCCAATGGACATTCACGATACACACAGAGGTGACACTACCACAGGAGGGCATTACACCAACCCATATAAAAGGACACATCACACATGCTCAGGGTCTTTCCAGTGGAGACTCTCAGTGAGTACAGACACAGGGTTGATTGAACATCACTCCCACCACGTGGATTGTAGCAGACTGGTTCATCAGTCTGAGTAGCTGTAGCAGGATTAACAGGAGAGTCGAATCCAAGTAGGAGAATCGTTAACAGTAATAGACGTTTTAAAGCTATCTCCAAGTCTGAACCTTCCTTTGTCAGAGTGCACATCAAGGAAGCAGCTTATGCTACGTCAAGAGCATAACAAAACACTAGCTTCTCTTTTTTGATTTAATATATCCTTTCTTAAGATTTATAACTCTAACCTACTTGCTATTTAATCCCCAGCATAATGATTTTGGATGGCCCAGTTTACTTGAATGAAAGCATCTAAACTTCCTCATTCCCTCAGCACCGTCTCTTATACTTTGAGGTGACGTCTCTTTGGAATTTTCAACCACTCCCTTTCTTGCATCTTCCCATTATTTATCTTTCTCATATTTAAAAGTGAGTGTAAAAAAAGACTTTGAACCAATTCATAGTAATCAGCAAGCTTTGCAGCTTGCCTTGCAGTTTTAACTCTTTGTTCCTCCACATGAGTTCCTATCACACCAGGTGATGAATTTTGAATTCTTCCAACAGAATTACTTCTCTATGAGCTTCATAGGTTTCTTTTATTTTAATACTCTCACCCACCCATCAAAATTACTTTGTTTAACTCTTTCAAATGCAATATAAATCTGTCCAATTCAGTTAACTGACTTTTGGCTACATTCTGTAAACTAGTGACAGTTACATTTTCTATCTTTAGGAAAGTCTTAACCTTAGCAACAGCCATGTTGCAGTCAGCTTATTTTAAAATCACACTCCTCCTCACTTGGTTCCATACGTTGCTCACTCTCATCATATTTAAAAGTCACAAATTCCCCTACGCCGAAGGAATTATGTTTTTCAAAATCCCGCCAAAGAGCCCTGAATTCTGATAAGAACCCACTGATGTGAGGATTTCCGGAGACGGTGATGTGCTGAGCAGATGGCTCTCCTCCAGAACATAGCTAAATAAGCAATTTTAGTCAAAACTAGCCCGACAATTTGGTTGTATCTCACCACAATTAAGAAAGCAAAAGGACAGAATCAACATGACAGCAAACGTGAGCTCGAGAGGCTGCAGAGACGGCAGAAGCGGAGGGAAAGGCCACGAGTAGTGGGTGGATGAGTCGGCGGACCACAACATGAGGAGTCCCTGGCCATGCCAGAGAGAGGGAGATCGACAACCCGATCAACGCTCCCCCCCCCCCCCCACACACAACCTGGTGATGGATGGAAGGCATTCCTGATGAAGGAACTGACTGCGATGAGGGAGGCAATAAAGGTGGAAACCCTGGTGGCGGTCAAGGTGGCAGCAGCGGAGATGTTGGTCGCCATGCAGACAGCGATCGATGGACTGGGGAACAAGGTGCAGGCACAGGGGAAGATGGGCTATATGGCCGAAATGCTGCGCAACCTAGTCGGGTCGGACAGCTTCCCCCAATCCACCGGAGATCAACGGGGTGCACAAATCGCTCCGGCCGAAGCCCAAAGCTGGGGAACAATCAAGGGCGATAATTGTGAAACTGCATTGTTATCAGAATCGTGAGAGGATCCTGCAGTGGGCAAGGCAGACGAAGACGAACAGCTGGGAAGGACATAGAATCCGGGTCCAGCAGTATGTTGGGGAGGACCTGGCAAAGTACAAGGCTGAGTTCAACCAGGCTAAATCTGCCCTGTAGAGGAGCGGAGTGAGATCTGTAATGCTGTTCCCAGTGAGGCTCTGCGTCATGTTCCAAAATAAGGAACATTATTTCAACACCCCGGCAGAGGTGGACGTGTTTGTTCAGATGAACGGCCTGGACAAGGGGCAAGCAAGGCAATGTTGAAGGCGAAACAGAGGAGGAAAGAGGGGAGAAAAAAGAACTACGATGGACGCACACTATGTTTGAGTGGGACTGTACTGCCTCGCTTTAATCAGAAAGATCAGACAACCGGGAAGGGCGAGGGCAGTGGAACGCAGGAGAGGGGGAGGCAGAGACAGAGGGACCAGATATTTAGTGGGCATGGGAAAGGGGTAAGACAGCCCTGGGAGGGGGCCACTAACGTGGAAAGCTAGCGCAGGAAATATGACAGCAAGGGGGGGGGGCTGCAGCGCACCTCCCAGTGGGAGGGGGGGGGAGGAGGGGAGAGCGTCTTGCGGGGGGGGGGGGGGAGCGACTTGCGGGGGGGGGGAAACCACAGGGTTGGGGAATGTAAGGGGGGAGATGGGTAGAGAGGGGCAGGGGGAGGAGGGTGTAGCAGCCATCTTGGAGGGTCTGTAAACAAAGGGAAACCCCTGAGCGCAGGGGCCCGGCCTCATGGTGCCCGCAGCCATTTTGGGCGGCCCCCTAACAAAGGGAAACCCCGGACTACAGGGGCGCATCTAACAGGTAAGTATAGTTGATCCTGCAGGAAGGAGGGGGGGGGGGGGGAGGGGGGGAGACAGAAAACCCCACCAGGATGGTCACAAGGAACGGTAGGGGACTTAATGGCCCAGTGAAAATATCCAGAGTCTTCGCCCACTTGAGAAGTTTGATAGCCGAAATAGTCTTCCTTCAAGAGACGCTCCTGAGGAGGAAAGGACCAACTGCAGGTAAGGAAGGGCTGGGTGGTACAGACGTATCATTCATGTTACAGGACGAGGGCTGAGGAAGTAGCCATACTGATTAGTAAGAGGACAGTATTTAAGGCGACAAGGACGGTTACGGACCCAGGGAGACGGCACATCATGGTCAGCGGTGTCCTCGATGGGGCATCGGTAGTCCTGGTAAACGTGTACACGCCCAACTGGGACAACACGGATTTTATAAAGAAGTCCATGGCGGAAATCCCCGTCATCACCATACACTGACTGATAATGGGGGGGGGGGGGTGCGCGACGGGGGGGGGGGGGGGGGGATTGGGGGGGGGGGGGGAATAACTGTGTACAGGACCCATTGACAGACTAATCAAACCCCAGAACATGGAAAAGGACTGGCATGGTCTTGGAAACTGGGAGCATTCATGCATCAGTTGAGGGCAGTGGACCTGTGGCGGTCCCTACACTCTGGTGAGAAGGAATTCTCGTTCTTCGCACCAGTGTACAAGGTATACACCCGTATCGACTTCTTTGCAGGGGGGAAAACGATGCTTCCAGACATCATAAGAGCGGAATACTCCACGATTGTAATCTACAACCACGCTCCACATTACATGGATGTGAGGTTGGAGACAGGTCGTGCCCAATGCCCCGCATGGAGGTTCGACATGGACGTCTTGGCTGACAACGCCTTCTGTCAGAAAACATCACAGGCCATAGGCGAGTACATCACTAACAACCAGAATGGGGAGGTCTCACCTTCCACATTCTGGGAGGCACTGAAGGCGGTGATTTGGAGGGGATTATAGCCTACCGGACTCATAGAGATAGGGAGGAGAGGGCGGCTAGGCAACAACTGATGTATGTGATGAGACCATATGGGTTTGTGAATGAGGAGAGCTGGGGCAGATTTGCGAGCAGGCGTTATTGTGGATAGATAAGGAAACTGCAGTGGTCACATACCTCTAGGTGAGATGCATCCTGCTCTGTCTATGTCCACAGTGTCTGACAGTCTCTTCCTGATTGTCACCAGCACTGTCTCTTCAAGGGATTTCATGGAGTTATGCCTCCCCACCCCAATCAGATCCAGCTGATATTTGTTAAGTGCTAACTTGACCTGGAAGAGAAAGCGTGATATTGTGAATGAGTGTGTTGAATGTGCATTTGTGTAAACCTTGCATGGTTGAAGAACTGTAATATGTGTCTTAAGTGCGCGTAGTGGTTGTGAAAGATGGACTATTGTGAGTTGTGGAAATGTCAGTGTATGGTTAATTGGTAGATACAATGTGTTGAGATTGTGATGTTGGTGTTGATGAAGTGTGTTTGTGAAAAAAGATCTTACCTTGACCACTTGTGTCAAACTGTTTTTATCAGAGTTAGTGCTAAGTCCTGGGGAAGTGCCCAAAGCTGTGACCTCCTGGGTTATCTCCTCTCACATCTGCCACATCCGTTGCTTCTGTGGCCTCTTTTCCCCTGCGGGTACAGCACATTCCCTCATCTGCTATGCCTCCTCCACCAGGACATCCAATGCCACCTCTGAACCTGTCTGACCTCTCCCTCAGTCACTGAACCATTTAAACATGCCATTGCTTGTCAGACAATGCGCATAACACTTTCAGTGGAATTGTGAATGTGGAGGCTACATAAGCTGCTTCAGCAAAATTACTGCTAACCCGAGCTTGAGTGCTCTCATGCAGATCTCCAGTTTAGTGCCTCCAGGCATGCTTAAATCATGGTAATCAGCAATTAGTTCCAAGATTCTGACCTAAAACCAGACGTTTAAAGGGTTGTGTCTTATTAGCACAGCACCCACCTCGCATCTGTTTCCACCTTTTCTCCAAAATAACCGCTCAATGTTTTTGCACAGTAACAAGTTAGATTGTCACCAAAGATGCAACCCAATAATTGAATCAATGACGTTTGTGTTTGTGCTGTTTGTTGTTTCCACAGAGGTTCTCCTGATTGTAAGCTGCAAATTGGAAAAACCTTGGCTGAAATTGCAAAATAGTGTCTAGAAGACAAAATGAATTTGAAGGCTATGTTTTTTCTATATTCGTCTGTCTGCTTCTGCTCAGTTACACTTCTGAGTTTGGCAAAAGCTTCAGTGAACAGTAGCAGTTGTGTTTACTTCGGAACAATTGCCTTCTTGCTGCTCAGTTTGGAGCCCGCTCATATTTTGCAATGCTGGTCAAATTTAATTGCATTTGAAATAATCATACTTGTTTTAGTAGTGAACCAGGTTTCTGTTTGTTGGTGACATTGGCCTGCTACATATTAATGCATGCAGTTAAGAAATAGGAGCTGAGGTGGGCCATTCAGTTCCTCTCACCTGCTCTGCCATTCAATAAGATCTGTTTGTGTTTTCTATTTACCCCTGATAACCTTTGATTCTCTTGACTAACAATATCGACCTCCACCCTAAAAATATTCAAAGGTGCAGCCTGCACCGTCCTCTGAGGCAGAGGGTTCCAATCCTCAGAGAAAAGATGTTTCCTAATCTCGGTGTTAAATGGGTGACTCTTAATTTTGAAGCAGTGCCCCCTAGTTCTGGACTAACTCACAAGAGGAAACAGCCTTTCACATCCATCCTGCCAAGACCATTCAGGATCTTATATACTTCAATCAAGTCACCCCTCACTCTTCCAAACTCCGGTGGAAACAGGCCCAGTCTGTCTAACCTTTCTTCGTGAGACAACCCACTCATTCCAGACATCAATCCAGGAAGTCTCCTCTGAAGCATTTATATCCAATTTAAATAAGGAGACGAAAACTGCATAGTATTCAAGATGTGGGGTGCGATTTAACTAAATGGGAACAACATCTCATAGCCTGTGTGTTTAGCTACATGTTTCCCAGCGCTCGCAGCTCCAATAAACACAAGGCTATAAATTTGACTTGCATCAAGACCGTAAGAATCTTCAGAGAGTCGTGAACACAGCCCAGTCCATCACACAAACCTGCCTCCCATCCATTGACTCCATCTCCACCTCCCGCTGCCTGGAGAAAGAGGGCAGCATAATCAAAGACCCCTCCCACACGGCTTACTCACTCTTCCAACTTCTTCCATCGGGCAGGAGATACAAAAGTCTGAGAACAAGCACGAACAGACTCAAAAACAGATTCTTCCCGCTATTACCAGACTCCTAAACTTCCCTCTTATGAACTGACCTCATTAACACACCTCTATATGCTTCGCCTGATGCCGGTGTTTATGTAGTTACATTGTGTACCTTGTGTTGCCCTAGTATGTATTTTATTTTATTCCCTTTTCACGTACTTAATGATCTGTTGGCAGAAAAATATTTTTCACCGTACCTCGGTACGCGTGAAAATAAACAAAATCCAATTTGATTAGGGGCCTCAACGGGAACGCGTGGCCGAGGCTGCTCATAGCCCTGTTTTCTGTACTGAGGAGCTTCTCAGTGAAGCGAGAGATCGGGGTGCTATTTTTAAATGACATCCTGAGCTCCATGGCCCGCAAAGAGATCACCGACCTCCCCCAAACCCCAATGCACAATGGGAGGGTCCATGGCCCCCTCCCCCACCACCCCTTCCCCTTCCCCTCCCCCACCACCCTTTCCCCTCCCCCTCCTCCTCCCCAACACCCACACAGGGCATCCCGACCCGATTGCACCCGCACAAACAATGCCTGCTTGATGCCCTGGCAGTGCCAACCTGGCAGTGCCCCTTCCAGCTGGAAGTGCCACCAGGTGGCACCAGCAGTGTCAGGGTGCCAGCCTGCCCAAACAGCAAGCACCTGGGGCCTCAGATCCCCATAAAAGTGCCATTTCATCTGGTTCCCATTTGTGGAGACCAGTACTGAACGGCGCTCGCACGAGGTCTCCGGGGCGAGGTAGATTGATCCCACGCCTCGGGTAACTCAGGAATCTGCACATTAAAGTGAGACTAGCTGTCTCGCTTTAATATGCAGATTGCTATAAAGTCATCCTACCCACAATGGATGGAATTTACATCGCAAAATCTCACGGGATCGCATTAGATCTTGCGAGGCGTCACGAGCTGGGTAAATCCCAGGAGCGAGGTCTCGCTACAGTAAGCTGCTTTTTTGGGCACAGTGTAGCCAGTAAATCATGCCCGTGGTCTCACCAATGCCATGTATAAGTGAAGCATAACATTTTTATTTTTATGTTCAATTCCTCTTGGGAAATAAATGTAGCATTTCATTAGCCTTCTTAATTAATTTTAAATAATTTTTTAAAACATAATCTTTATTGTCACAAGTAGGCTTACTTTAACACTGCAATGAAGTTACTGTGAAAATCCCCTAGTCGCCACATTCTGGCACCTGTTCAGGTACACTGAGGGAGAATCCAAATTACCTAACAGCACATCTTTTGGGACTTATGGGAGGAAATCGATGCACGCGGAGGAAACACACACAGGCATGGGGAGAACGCGCAGACTCAGCACAGACAGTGACCCAAGCCGGAAATCGAACTAGGGACCCTGGCGCTGTGAAGCCATAGTGCTAACCACTATGCTTCTGTGCTTTACCTGCATGCTAAACTTATGTGATGCATGCACTGGAACACCTCAATGCCTCTGCGCCTCAGAATTCTGTAGCTTTTCTCTGTTTAAAAAATAATTTGTTTTCTTTTATTGTTCATGCCAAAGTGAACAACTTCATATTTCCCCACATTATACTCCATCTGCCATATTTTTCCCCACTCAACATATCCATATCCATCTGCAACCTCCTTATGTCCTCTTCACAACACACTTTCCTACCCATCTTTGTGTCATCCATAAATTTTGCTACCTTGCCTTCACTCCCCTCATCTAAGGTGTGGAGATGCCGGCGTTGGACTGGGGTGGGCACAGTAAGAAGTCTTACAACACCAGCATAAAATCCAACAGGTTTGTTTCGAATCACTAGCTTTCGGAGCGCAGCTCCTTCCACCTGAGGAATCTGTTGGACTTTCACCTGGTGTTGTAAGACTTCTTACTGTGCCCCTCATCTAAGACATTAATATAAATTGTAAAATGTTGAGGCCCCTTCAGACACCTGTGGGACTCCACTTGTCACATCCTGCTAATCAGAAAACACACATTTATGCATACTCTGTTATTTGTCAGCCAGCCAACTTTCTATCCTTGCTAATATGTTACCCATTACGCCATGAACTTTTCTTTTCCACATTAACATGTGATGTGACACCTTTTCAATGCCTTTTGAAATCCAAATCCAGCACATGAGGCTCCCCTTTGTCCACAGCACATGTTACTCCTTCAAATAACTCCAATACATTGATGCTGTTTCATTATTGATTGATTGGAGTAATCTAAAACAGTGTTCTTCAAACTTTTTTTCTCGGGACCCATTTATACCAACCTGCCAACCTTTGGGACCCAACCCGGCCAACCTTCGCGACCCACGCCAGCCGACTTTCGCGACCCACGCTGGCCAACCTGCGCGACCCACCATTTTCTCTTAACTTGTTTGCTGCTGACAAAAATGGAGGAAATGGTTTTGGGTCCCTTTGGCCCTCGTACACGGTCCTCCAATGCAACCAGTTGGATGAAAGTGAAACCTTCCGGTGTCAGAAAGTATGGAGTCTCCATCTGTCCAAAGTTCTGCAATTTTTTCCTGTAAAAGTTTATCAAATAAAACCCCCCCGAACTTGTAAAAAATAATGAATAAAATATATGAAAAAAATAAAAATTAAATGAATAAATAAATGAATAAAACCCCCCCGAACTTGAAAAACAAAAAGCTGCGACCATTTTTTAAAAAGCGGCTGCACTGCGCATACGTTCCCGATCATCGGCGTGCATGCGCATAGTTTTGGGCATGCGTGCCGATGATCTGGCACGCATGCACAGTGCAGCCGCATTTTTTATACATGTTCGCGGCCATTTTGAAGGCCGCTTGCAGCCGGCGTTATTATCAGCCGACTGTTGCAAGCAGAATTGCGCAATCGGGAGAGTCGCGATGGACGGCTCTGCGACCCTCCCGACACCCGCCCGCAACCCACCTGCGGGTCGCGCCCCCGAGTTTGACAATGCCTGATCTAAAACAACTGAACCTGTTTTGCAAATTAGCAACAGCAATAACTTGCATTTCGATAGCATTTCTAACACAAAAAAGCATCTCAAAGCACTTCATAGAGGCGTAATCAAAGCTCAGACACTGGGCCAAATAAGCACCGATAAGGGAGGGCGACCTAAATCGTATTCAAAGAGTGGAGTTTTAAACAGAATCTTAAAGGAAGAGAGGAAGATGGAGAAGTGGAGAGATTTATGGAAGAAATCCCAAAGCTTGGCTTGTTGAAGGCACAGCCACCAACGATGGTAAGTTGGCGAATGAATGAATAACAGACCAGACTCAGTGGAAGAGGCAAGTTAGGACAGGGAAGATGATAGTGTTGGAGCAGTTTAAGTAGGGAGAGGTGAGGCTACATATGGATTCAAGCATCCGAATGTGAATTTAGAATTTGTGGCAGTGAGGAAATGGGAGCCTGCTGCAATTAACATGGAAGGCCTGAAAGCTCATAGCACTTGAAGACAGAACATTGGTGACAGTGAAAACAGTTCACAGTTTTGTTGCTTGTAGCACTGGTCAAATGACTGATGCCATAGATTCATGGAAAGTGTACGGCACAGAAAAAGGCCACTTGGCCCACCGTGTCTGCACCAGCCAAAAAAATGAGCCAATCTGTCTATCCCACTTTTTAACATTTGGTCTGTAGTCCTGCAGGTAATAACATTTGAAGAGCATCACAAAGCGCCCTATAAATGAGTTGAGGGTTTCTTCCTCCACTACCATTTCAGGCAGTGATTGCCAGACCCCCACAACTGTGGCTGCATGGTAGCACAGTGGTTACCACTGTTGCTTCACAGTGCGAGGGTCCCTGGTTCGATTCCCATTTGGGTAACTGTCTGTGTGGACTCTGCACATTCTCCCCGTGCCTGTGTGGGTTTCCACTGGGTACTCCGGTTTCTGCCTACATGTCCCAAAAGACGTGCTTTTAAGTAATTTGGACATTCTGAATTCTCCCTCTGTGTACCCGAACAGGCGCCGGAATGTGGTGACTACGGGATTTTCACAGTAACTTCATTGCAATGTTAATGTAAGCCTACTTGTGACAATAATAAAGATTATTACCCTCTGGGTTCCCTCAACTCCCCTCTAATCCTTCTACCAATCACTTTAAATATATGACAGCTTTGAGTGAGCACTATTGCAATCAACTGGAAAAGTTGAAATTAAAATGAAAGGTAAGACATCAAGTATCTATCCTGCTGTTCCCTACAGCGATTTTGGTGTCCCCATGGTTAATATGTTACTCCACTGAAGGCCCCATGACATATCATTTAGATGGCCTCTGAATTAAGCTAAGCAACAGCAATTGTTGAACTCCAGAGGTCAAAATCCTTAGACCAGGAGAAACGATTACAATTTGCAATTCAGCAGGAGTTCATCACCTGCAATTGTCATGGGGGTTCCCTGATCTCTCATGGTAATTCTTATTATTCCTGGAGATAACTGTTTAGATACTTTGGCATACGGTTCAAGACTAAAAATTTAGTTACTTTGCGAATTCTGAAATCAATAATTTTGTCCCAATGAAACGTCTGGGGCTACTAACAGATATAGGTACAATCACTCAAAATCAAGAGAGAAAACAGATAATCAGTATCATTTGAGAAAAATGGAAGCATTTCGGATTTCCTCACTTTATTTTTCAGTCAGAATGAAATGTCTCATTTTTCATTTTCATTGGTAATTCGTGGGTTGAGTGATACAGGCAAGACTTCACCTATTGATCATCTCCAGTTTGCCTGAGTCGTAGATAGGCTATAAGTCAATTACATACGATGAGTCTTGAGTCATGTATTCATCAGAATGAGAACAATTGCCAAGTTCCTTTCCCTGAAGGATACTAATGAACCAGTATTTTTCATAACCAACATAAACAGTGTTTGGACTACGCACCAGCAATGGTAAAATATGACATCTAACTGTAGTCTTTTATGCGACGCATCACAACAAATTGCTTTGAAAACCTCACCTGTAATTACTGTGCAGTGAATTTAATGGGTCCTTCAACATAAGTATCCATAGAGTTACTGCCTCATAATGAAATTCAAGCTGCAGGGATTGAAATTCCACAGAGTGCTATTTTAGTAAAATGTTTCATTTTAAACTCATTAACAAAATTGTTAAAATAACACTCACAGGAATGTTTTGTGAGCACTCTTAATGTGTTAATAATAGCACTTAGTTGAATATTATGCCCATTATGCTTGTTATATTCAATGTTTAAAACAATTTCACAATGCAAGATGTCTTTATGGGACAAAAACAAGCATAATTTTCTGTTATTTCAACAGCATAAACACAATATAAATGTTTTTGCATATACAGCACAACAGTTGCAAGCAATCTCTATGCGTGCAACATTTACTTTTGTTCCATTGAGCTAAGAATTGTTTTAATTTGTGGCTTGCTCATAATTTCTTTTATAAATCAACATAAATTTCAAGTCTTCAGCAAGTAAAAGCTAAAACTGCATTGGTAGTTGCAAGAAAGCAGGATGTTCCATTATAATAAAACAGAGCTGGCAATTCTGATTCAAAGGAGTACAGTGGAATGTCTTCACATTATTAGTTGCTTTTTGAAGAATGGTGACTTATGCCATGTAGACATTTCCCCCCCGCCCCCCCCCCCCCCCCCCCCACCCCCCACCCCCCCACTCCCCCCTCTCAATATAGCCAACTAACAAGTTAGTCTACTTACTTGGCTATAATGATTTAGGGCTGAATGTTGTGAGGGACACTTGTTGAACTTCTTTCTCTTCTTTAGTTAGTGCCTTGGGTTGTAATTATTCACCTGAACCACCAGAACAAGCACATGTGACCTTGGCTTAAAGTCTTAACAAAATGCAGCACGCCAAGATAATTCAAATTTTGGTATAAAACTTTATGTCTGAACCAGTTATAGTGTTGAACTAAATCTATTTTTACTCTCTTTATGGTAGAATTTCTTTTTGTGTGTTACAGTAAAATCTGTGACATATTTGGTCAATCATATCCTTTAGTGTGAATAGTGCTGGAAGCTTCATTCTGCACTAATATTGATGTGATATTAAACATTTAGTACAAGGCACATACTTTACATGTACAAGCTTTACTACCTGTTGGCATGATTTGCGATCATTGTTTTGGTGCCACCATATGCTACTGTAAATTCTGACCAACATTTTCCATTCAATTTTCTATGCCATACATTGTAGTTGCAGCTTCTGGGCAGCAAGTGGCTCTGTGGTGCAAAGTTGTCAGGCCAGATTTTCAATTGGTGGTTGAGGCAGGAATGGGGTCGGGAATGACAAAACCTTAGAATCCAATTGCACTGTTTTCAAATTGGAAGTTCTCCCTCGTCCCATGCTAATTTTATGTGGTCTTTTCATGAGCGGGAAAGGCTAAACCATGCAGGCGTATCATCTGAGGTCGGGGTCACCATTGTCAGCGATGTAGCAAATTTGCATCCCTCCCCCACCACGCCATTTTCATAGGTTGGCAGGTTTGGAAGCCATAAAAAAGTTGCCTCTTTGGAGAATTTGTGACCATTGAGAGAAACCTGTTCAAAAGTGTGGAACATTGTGTCAGATAAGCACTGAATTCTTTGACAAATTCAAATGTAACCAGGATGGCACTGCCACAGTGCCCGGGTGGCAGTGCCAAGGTGTCAGCCTGACAGTGCCAAGGTGTTCAGGTGGCATCGGTGGGTGCCAGGGTATCACCATGTCCAGAGCCCAACCAGCCGGGGGCATCCAATCACCTGGGGATCCTTCCAAGTGCCATTATATCTGGTCCACATTTGTGGAAATAAGTGCTAAACAGCACAACAAGGTCGCAAAGATCACTGGGTGGGATCCAGATTGTGACATCTCGCGAGATCCCATTAGATCTCACGCGGTGTCTTGAGCATCGTAAACCTCTCGAGAGGCCTCTCACGAGATTTAAATTCCTTGTCACGTCACTGAGTCAGGTGCAACGAGGCCAGACAATTCCATCCCCAGTTTTCAGTTACAATTGACTGTATTGTTTACTTTTTCCAAGATCCATTATTACAGCTAAGCTTGTTATGAATTCTTGACTGAGTTTCAAAAGTTGTTGAAGCACAGATTTTCCACTTATGGTGATTTAATTTTTTTTTTTTAATTTTATGATTGAGACCTTTTTCAATATGAGGCCTGACTGAATTACAGCTCTATTATATTGTTAGAAGCTTATTTTAATGTTCACATCAAAGCATCCTGAGATCCACCCAGAGTGTATGTTGAGTGAATAACTGTGAAGGATACATCAAAGGCCTGGAAGGGGAATGGGGAGTATTAATCGGGTAAAGGGGCATGAGGAGGTATGTAGGGGAATGGGGATTATGACATCACTCCCTGGTGACCCCGACACCAAGATGCAAGAGGTAGTAGACTCCAGCTCAGAAATGGAGACCCTGGCATCTCAGGCTTCTGATGGTGACATGACCAGGGATCACTCGCCAGTGGTTACAACCCCCAGATGGTCATCGAGGAAATGGCATTCCCTGAAACGCTATACACTGCCCCCAACCCAGCGCCGCAGCCACTGGAAGCGCGGCAACGGATGAAGAGGATCAGGCATCCTTCGGTTTGATCTTCTTCATTCAGAGGGGCTTATGAACTTCGGGTGGGGAATGGATGTTATAACCCCCATGTGACCCTTGGGGACGACCTGATTAATCTCTGTGAGTCTCGTGGAATACAAGCTTCCCTGCTGAGGGGCGGAGGCCCATTAGCAGGATAGTTAACTCGGGCCCTTAAAAGCCAGCCCCCAAAGGAGCCGTGCTGCAGAGTAGTCCTGACTGGGACTGTGCTTGTAAATACTTTACTTTTGACTCATTGACTCTCATTCATTGACTCTCCTTTCCAGACTCCTCTATGACTACTTAAAAGGGCATAACAATGATATGGGAGCTGGGCTCCGCCCCAAGAACTAAAGTGAGCTTTCTAGCAAGTGCGACCTTGCTCCCACAAAGCTCAAACATTGCATTGACAAAACCTGACCTGTTCCTGCCTGCATTTCTCAGAAACAGAAATATGGCAGGAATGGGTTTGAAGGCCGGGTGAGATTTTAGTAGTCATTAAACAGCCTAACTTGCATTTCACAAGCCAAGATGAAAATTTACGCCCTTATCTCTTGGCCAAATCCATCACCATTTTGTGTACAAATGAACAAAAGTATATTCATCAACTAATGATAAGAAATGGCCAAGGTAGTTGTGGTGGTACGTATTAGGGGTAGTACGGTACCCTGTGATGCTGAGAGGCTATTGGTAGACAGACACTGGGTCCTGATTGGATCTGCCGCCTGCTAGCTCCTTCCAGTAAGGCGGAGTATAAGAACCCGGGTTCTCCCAGCAGCCGCGTTCTGTAACTGAGCTGCTGGGCAACAAGTCTGCTTAATAAAGCCTTCGATTGACTTCATCTCTTCTCGTCTCATGAGTAATTGATTGTGCTACAATTTATTAAGCAGACTTAAAAGACTATGGAGCTCCGGATCGCTCCGGAGTGTCTGCGAATCAGCCCCCATGCAGCAAACTCAGCGGCCGTATTTAAACACTGGCTAGCGTGCTTTGAGGGATACCTCCGAACGGCCCCCGACCGGACCACAGAAGACCAGAAAATGCAGGTCCTGCATTCCAGGGTGAGCCCGGAGATCTACACGCTCATCAAAGACACGGAGGATTTCCATTCGGCCCGTAAACCAAGTCTACGCACGCCACCAACTCGCGATGAGACGGCAAATCCCCGGAGAATCGCTGGACGAGTTCTACAGCGCGCTGCTAATATTGGGAAGGAGCTGCAACTGCCCATCGGTGACCGCAAACGAACATACGGAGCTCCTAATCAGGGATGCTTTTGTGGCAGGTATGACCTCATCCCAAAATTCGCCAGCGACTGCTGGAGAGAGACTCACTAGGGCTGATGGAGGCACGGGCCCTTGCGGCCTCCCTCGATGTGGCCTCACAAAATGCCCGCGCTTACGCCCCCGACCACGCGGCAGCCATTTTGTCCGTCCCCGACCGCGTGCGATGCGTGGACGCCGCCATCTAGGCTGATAGCCAAGGACCCCAGCATGGACGGCTCCACGGGGCCCGAAGAAAACGCCCTGATGCAGCAACCACGACTGGCTTCGGTGACCCTGGACCAGTCGCGGCCCTGGACGCTCCAAACGGCAACAACCATGGTGCTGGTTAACGGGTACGAAACGCCATGTCTGGTCGGCTCTGGGAGCACGGAAAGTTTTATCCATTCGGATACGATAAGACGCTGTTTTCTTTCAATCCATCCGAGTATCCAAAAGATTTTCCTGGCAGCGGGATCCCATTCCGTAGAAATCAAAGGGTTCTGCATCGCGAACCTAACAGTGCAGGGGAGAGACTTTAAGAATTATCGGCTTTATGTCCTCCCCCACCTCTGCGCTCCCACTCTCCTAGGGTTAGATTTTCAATGTAACCTCCAGAGCTTGACGTTCCAATTCGGCGGCCCTATACCCCCACTCACTATCTGCAGCCTCGCGACCCTCAAGGTTGAACCGCCTTCCTTGTTTGCGAACCTCACCCCGGATTGCAAACCCGTCGCCACTAGGAGCAGATGGTACAGCATCCAGGACCGAACGTTTATCCGGTCTGAAGTCCAGCGGCTGCTGAAGGAAGGCATAATCCAGGCCAGCAATAGTCCTTGGAGAGCTCAGGTAGTAGTTGTAAAGACCGGGGAGAAGCAGAGGATGGTCGTAGACTATAGTCAAACCATCAATAGGTACACGCAGCTAGATGCGTACCCTCTCCCCCGCATATCCGACATGGTCAATCGGATTGCACAATACAAGGTCTTTTCCACCGTGGACCTTAAGTCCGCATACCATCAGCTCCCCATCCGCCCGAGCGACCGCAAGTACACGGTTTTCGAGGCAGAAGGGCGGCTCTACCACTTTTTAAGGGTCCCATTTGGCGTCACTAACGGAGTCTTGGTCTTCCAACGGGAGATGGACTGAATAGTTGACCAGCACGGTTTGCGGGCCACGTTCCCATACCTCGACAATGTAACCATCTGTGGCCATGACCAGCAGGACCACGACGCCAACCTCCGCAAATTCCTCCAGACCGCTAACGCCCTGAACCTCACCTACAACAAGGAAAAATGCGTGTTCAGCACCGACCATCTAGCCATCCTTGGCTACGTAGTGTGTAATGGAGTGATAGGCCCCGACCCTGAACGCATGCGCCCCCTCATGGAGTTCCCCCTCCCCCACTGCTCCAAAGCCCTGAAACGCTGCCTGGGCTTCTTCTCTTATTACGCCCAGTGGGTCCCTCACTATGCGGACACGGCCCGCCCGCTAATTCAGTCCACTACCTTCCCCCTGTCAACAGAGGCCCACCAGGCCTTCAGCCGCATCAAAGCGGATATCGCAAAGGCCACGATGCACGCAATCAATAAGTCCTTCCCCTTGCAAGTCGAGAGCGACGCATCCGACGTAGCCCTGGCGGCCACTCTCAACTAAGCGGGCAGACCCGTGGCCTTTTTCTCCCGGACCCTCCACGCTTCAGAAATCCGCCACTCCTCAGTGGAAAAGGAAGCCCAAGCCACAGTAGAAGCTGTGCGGCATTGGAGGCATTACCTGGCCGGCAGGAGATTCACTTTCCTCACTGACCAACGGTCGGTAGCCTTTATGTTCTATAATGCACAGCGGGGCAAAATCAAGAATGACAAGATCTTGAGGTGGAGGATCGTGCTCTCCACCTATAACTATGAGATCTTGTATTGTCCCGGAAAGCTGAACGAGCCGTCCGATGCCCTATCCCACGGCACATGTGCCAACGCACAAGTAGACCGTCTCCAAGCCCTCCACGAGGATATCTGCCACCCGGGGGTCACTCAGTTCTATCACTTTGTGAAGACCGCAACCTCCCCTACTCTGTTGAGGAGTTCTGAACAGCAACCAGAAACTGCCAAATCTGCACAGAGTGCAAGCCGCACTTTTTCAGGCCAGATAGAGCGCACCTGATGAAGGCTTCCTGACCCTTTGAGCGCCTCAGTCTGGATTTCAAAGGCCCCCTCCCCTCCACCGACCGCAACACCTACTTCCTAAACATGGTGGACGAATACTCCCATTTCCCTTTCGCCATCTCCTGCCCCGACATGACCGCGGGCACGGTCATTAAAGCCCTCTGCACCATCTTTACACTGTTCGGTTTCCCCGCATACATCCATAGCGATAGGGGGTCCTCCTTCATGAGCGACGAACTGCATCAATTCCTGCTCAGCAAGGGCATTGCCTCGAGCAGGACGAGCAGTTACAACCCCCGGGGGAACGGTCAGGTAGAGAGGGTGAATGGTACGGTCTGGAAGACCGTCCTACTGGCCCTACGGTCCAGAAGTCTCCCAGTTTCCAGTTGGCAGGAAGTCCTCCCGAATGCCCTCCATCCGGTCACTGCTGTGTACCACAACTGATCAAATGCCTCATGAGGGCCTCCTTGCCTTCCCTAGGAAGTCCTCCTCCGGAATCTCACTTCCGACATGGCTGGCAGCCCCAGGACCCATCTTGCTCCGGAAGCATGTGCGGGCGCACAAATCGGACCCATTGGTCGAGTGGGTTCATCTTCTCCATGCGAACCCTCAATACGCCTACGTGGCATACGCCGACGGCCGACAGGACACGGTCTCCCTGCGGGACCTGGTGCCCGCCGGAACTTCCCACACTCCCCCAACACCAATCACCCCCTCCCTCCCGCCGGCGCACCCCACGGCCGCTCCCTTCCCAGGTGGATCGGTCCTCCTCCCGTGCCCACCCAGGAGTAGTGAAACAGGAACATACAGCGCGACGCTCCCAGAGAGGGCAGTGCCCGAGCCAGCACCTGCACCACCACTGGGCTGAGACGATCGACAAGGACGACCAGGGCACCCACTCGACTCATTGAATCCGCGTGACAAAGCAAAATCTGTAAATAATTCAATAGCCCAGTAAAAGCGGCATTGTAAATAGTTAACCTTTGATATTGATGCATAGCCACTGTGTTAAGGGAATTCCAGTACCAGCTTTGTAAACCCCTACCACATGCGACCCACCACCCTGCCGGGTTCTTTTTTAACAAGGGGTGAATGTGGTGGTACATATTAGGGGTAGTACAGTACCCTGTGATGTCGAGAGGCTATCGGTAGACAGACACTGGGTCCTGATTGGATCTGCCACCTGCTGGCTCCACCCAGTAAGGCGGAGTATAAGAACCCGGGTACTCCCAGCAGCCGCATTCTGTAACTGAGCTGCTGGGGAACAAGTCTGCTTAATAAAGCCTTCGATTGACTTCATCTCTTCTCATCTCGTGAGTAATTTATTGTGCTACAGTAGTGAATTAATATTAATTAGTGTTCCATAGAACCACATTAGAATTACAACATGGAAATAGTCCAGGCACGCCCATCAGTCCATGTTGTTTTTCATTCTTCACATTCTAATTGCATATGTCCACTGTAACGTTTGCTGGTATTCAAGGAAGTTATAAGGAAACATTTTTTTTGCACTGTTTCTCTGGGATTTCTGCCAATCTTTCATCGCAGTTATGGCAGATCAGGGAAGTTCATAATTATCCACAGGTTTTCAAAGAAAGAAATCTTGCTTTTCACGATTTCAGATGTCAAAACAAAATTCACAATTCCTTTCTTTACAAAGACACAACTTTTTAAACAGTACCAAGAAATAATTTCTCACTTTCTACCTGTGAGATCTAACTTACCCAGTCCATTGCAATACTGAGGGAATGCTGCTCTGTCAGACCCTTCGTCTTTCAGATGAGATGTTATGTCAAGGGCCTGTCTGCTCTCTCAGGTGGATGTAAAAGATGCCATGGCAAGACTTTGAAGAAGAGCAGAGTTCTCCCAGGTTTCCAGGCCAAAGTTTATTCCTCAATCTACATCTTACATCTTAAAAACAGATTATCTGGTCGATATTGCATTGTTGGTTGTGGGAGCTTGTTGTGTGAAAATTGCTTGGTGTGTTTCCTACATTACAACAGCGACTACACTTCGCAAGTACTTCATTCACTGTACAGCATTTTGAAATGTCCATGGTTGGTGAAGAGCACAAATGTATAAATGCAAGCACTTATTTTTATTTTATTTATAACCAGCACAGTTGTGATGATGTTGTGTAGAAGAAGGGAATGTGAGTAGGGAAATCATTATTAATGACTATGGAAAGAACAGAAAGTCCTTAAAAATACTCTGACTTACATTATAATTCAACATTTATAGTGTCAGTATCAGTGTTAGATACTTTCCTTCTAACTTTTGGAAATGGCAAAAATCATGAAAAAGAAATATATTGAGGGTAATTTTCCCTGCAGACTTTTGGAGCTAAAATGCTTCAAAGGTGGCCATCATGAGATTTGAAACCAAAACAGTTTCATCCACCTTTAGTGCAAGATGCCAACTTGGTAAAAGAATTAAAGCTTGCACTAGGAATGGTAACCCAGAGGATTGTTAAGGGGCTGGTTGCCCATTAGAAAGTCTGCCAATTACTTACTAAGGAGGCTGCATGGCATTTCTGTATATTTAACATCCCCCCTAACACCTACCAGCTGATTTTTGAGTAAAGGTTCAGAGGATTTCAAGTGTCACTTAATGGTAACTCACCTTTGACTGTTCACCTGCTTGTGGAGGTTTTGAAATGCATCAGGAGACATTCTGGGCCACTTTGTCAAGACTTCTCCGATACTGTCAACATTTATTCTGGAGATTCTCTGAGGGTTTTACCTGGAAAAGAGTAAATGCTGCCTGTGCTACTCCTTTTCAATAAAAAGCTTATCAGAGTGAACCCCTAGAGAAAGAGAGTGCTTGACCATCGGCATCACAGAGTAAAGCTCCCTCTACACTGTCCCCATCAAACACTCCCAGGGCAGGTACAGCACGGGGTGAGATACAGCCTAGAAAGGATATTATTAAACTCGAAAGAGTGCAGAAAAGATTTACTAGGATGTTACCGGGACTTGATGGTTTGAGTTATAAGGAGAGGCTGGATTGACTGGGACTTTTTTCCCTGGAGCGTAGAGGCTTAGGGGTGATCTTATAGAGGTCTATAAAATAATGAGGGGCATAGATAAGGTAGATAGTCAACATCTTTTCTCAAAGGTAGGGGAGTCTAAAACTAGAGGGCATAGGTTTAAGGTGAGAGGGGAGAGATTCAGAAGGGCCCAGAGGGGCAATTTCTTCACTCAGAGGGTAGTGAGTGTCTGGAATGTGCTGCTAGAGGTAGTAGTAGAGGCGGGTACAATTGTGTCTTTTAAAAAGCATTTAGATAGTTACATGGGTAGGATGGGTATAGAGGGTTATGGGCCATGTGTGGGCAACTGGGACTAGCTTAATGGTAAAAACTGGGCGGCATGGACTGGTTGGGCCGAAGGGCCTGTTTCCATGCTGTAAACTTCTATGATTCTATGATTACATAATCATGTTTTTAATTCACTTCAGCTTCCCCTCATCCCCTTTCGGGCGGAACAGTAGCACAGTGGTTAGCACTGTTGCTTCTCAGCACCAGGTACCGGGTTCAATTCCCGGCTTGGGTCACTGTCTGTGCGGAGTCTGCCATGTCTCCCCGTGTCTGCGTGGGTTTCCTCCGGATGCTCCAATTTCCTCCCACAAGTTCCGAAAGACGTGCTTGTTAGGTAAATTGGACATTCTGAATTCTCCCTCAGAGTACCCGAACAGGCGCCGGAATGTGGTGACTAGGGGGCTTTTCACTTCATTGCAGTGTTAATGTAAGCCTACTTGTGACAATAATAAATATTATTATACTCTGAAGACAACATGAGGCTGGGCAGAGTGGCACAGCAGCTGGTGGAGTGAGGGACAGGAGGGTAAGGGGGACTTCTTTCCCCACGCAGATTGGGGGCAACCCACGTCTTCCGAACACCCTCTACCAGGAACTCCAATGCCACATCTGAAAACCTGTTGACCTGTCACTTGGTCTCTGAACTATCCTGAAACTTGTCACTGTGCGCCAGCCATCAGACTCCATGCCTTCTTTGGAAGTGGGTGCACAGAACCTGTGTTGCATATATTGCTGCACAAAAATCTAATTTGTGCTTGACAGCCAAACCTGCAGATACCAGTTTTAGCCCCTCCATGCAAATTCAAATTATGCTAATCAGCAATTAGTTTGAAGAATATGTGTTAAAACGAGCCTTTCAAACAGTTGCGTCTTAGCGTAACATCTATTTAGACCCTATCGTCACCATTTCACAAAATGACCTTCCTCCATTCAGAATTAATTGAAACATTTCTGCAGAGCTTGTCAATGCAAACACAAAACTTAGGAGCAGGAGCAGGCCACTCAGCCGCAACTCCACATTCCCACTTACCCCCGGTGACTTTGACATGGTTGCAACTCAAGAATCCATCAACCTCTGATTTAAAAGAAAGTATCAACTTTGCTTCCACCGCTCTCTGAGGATGAGAGGTTCAAAGATTCATAATCCTCTATTTTTAAAATAAATTTAAGAGTAGCCAATTCTCTTTTTTCCAATTAAGGGGCAATTTATTGTGACCGACCTACCTACCCTGCACATCTTTAGGGGTGAGACCCACACAGACACCTTAATTCATGACCCTCTGATAGAAACTTCTCCTCATCACCATCTTAAATGGCGGACCCCTTCTTATTTTTAAAATGTGTCCCCTGTGTCCCCTAGTTCTAGTTTCTCCTACAAGGGGAAATACTCTCTCAGTATCCACTCTGTCAAGTCCCCTCAGGATCTTACATGTTTCAATAAGATCACCTCACATTCTTCGAAGCTCTGGACGGACACAGGCCCAGCCTGTCCCAACTCTCCTTGTGAGATATCGCTCCCCACCGCCCCCCGCCCCCATCAAAACCCTTACATAGAAACATACATCCCTTTTCAGATTCCTGATGCCTTTTTCATAATTTACTGTCCTACCTTTCTTTGAATCATCAGCAAGTTTAGTAATATTCAATCCCTTTTTCAACCACAAATTTGTACCACAAATGATCATCTTTGCCATTGCTCCAGGAATTTCACTAATCTTATGCAAGAGTTACAGTAGAACGGAGCAGAAACGCACTGCAGAGGTTCTAATCCTAATGTATATTAAAAATGCACTTGCACATCAATAATCAGAAATTGCAGTTCAGAGTTCCAGCATACTGAATCCTAATTAAATTGCATTGCTGTTGGCAACCTCGAAATGCCCTATTCAACAGTTAACACTGTATGTACTTGGATGAATGAATGCACAGAGCTATCTTGCAAAAATTAAATATTGTAATGTTTAGCGAAAGGATTGAGTGAAATCATCATTCTCCAAACTTTTAAATTAAAATCAGGTATTTTTGCTAGTGACCAGCAATTCAACAGACCCATATTTTGCAAGCCAGGTTTGATAAGGCAATGGATTTACACTGCATGTAATGTCAATATAAATTGTGTGAGCTGATCTTCTTCAGTAATTATCTCACTATTTCACTCCAGAGTCAGGTCAACTCCTGAATTCAGACTTACTCTGCATATTTAGCATTAGTTGGGAGTGGAAATTGGATTTGATTGGATTTATTTATTGTCACGTGTACCAAAGTACAGTGAAAACTATTTTTCTGCGAGCAGCTCAAACAGATCATAAGTACATGAAAATAAAAGAAAATAAAAAGAAAATACATAATAGGGCAACACAAGGTACACAATATAAATACATAGACACCGGCATCGGTTGGAGCATACAGGAATGTAATATTAAGCAGGTCAGTCCATAAGAGGGTTGTTTAGGAGTCTGGTAACAGCGGGGAAGAAGCTGTTTTTGAATCTGTTCATGCATGTTCTCAGGCTTTTGTATCTCCTGCCCGATGGAAGAAGTTGGAAGAGTGAGCCAATGGAAGAAGTTGGAAGAGTGAGTAAGCCGGGTGGGAGGGGTCTTTGTTTATGCTGCCTGCTTTCCCCAGGCAGCGGGAGGTGTAGATTGAGTCAATGGATGGGAGGCAGGTCTGTGTGATGGACTGGGCGGTGTTCACGACTTTCTGAAATTTCTTGCAGTCTTGGGCCGAGCAGTTGTCATACCAGGCTGTGATGCAGCCAGATAGGATGCTTTCGATGGTGCATCTGTAAAAGTTGGGAAGAGAAAGTGTGGACATGCCGAATTTCCTTAGTTTCCTGAGGAAGTATAGGCGCTGCTGTGCTTTCTTGGTGGTAGCGTCAATGTGGGTGTACCAGGACAGATCTTTGGTGACGTGCACGCCTAGGAATTTGAAGCTGTTAACCATCTCCACCTCAGCCCCATTGATGCTGACAGGGGTATGTACAATACTTTGCTTCCTGAAGTCAATGACCAGCTCTTTAGTTTTGCTGGCATTGAGGGATAGATTGTTGTGGTTGCACCATTCCACTAGGTTCTCTATCTCCCTCCTGTATTCAGACTCGTCATTATTTGAGATCCAGCCCACTATGGTCATGTCATCAGCAAACTTGTAGATGGAGTTGGAACCAAATTTTGCCACGCAGTCATGGATGTACAGGGAGTATAGTAGGGGGCTAAGTATGCAGCCTTGCGGGGCTCCGGTATTGAGGACTATTGTGGAGGAGGAGGTGTTGTTGCTTATTCTTACTGATTGTGGTCTGTAGGTCAGAAAGTCAAGGATCCAGTTGCAGAGTGAGGAGCCAAGTCCGAGGTTTTGGAGTGTTGACATGAACTTGGCTGGAATTATGGTGTTGAAGGCGGAGCGCTAGTCAATAACTAGGAGTCTGATGTAGGAGTCCTTGTTGTGAGATGCTCTAGGGATGAGTGTAGGGCCAGGGAGATGGCCAGGGAATCTGCTGTGGACCAGTTGCTGCGGTATGCGAATTGCAGTGGGTCTAGGCGGTCTGGGAGTTTGGAGTTGATGCGCTTCATGACCAACCTCTCGAAGCACTTCATTATGACTGATGTCATGGCCACCGGATGGCAGTCTTTGAGGCATGTTGCCTGGTTCTTCTTTGGCACCGGTACGATTGTGGTCTTCTTCAAGCAGGTGGGGACCTCAGAGTGGAGTAGGGACAGGTTAAAGATATCCGCGAACACATCTGCCAGCTGGTTCGCACCGGAGTGCACGACCAGGGATCCCGTCCGGACCCGTCGCCTTCAAGAGTTTACTTTCAGGAAGGCCGATCTGACTTCGGAAGCTGTTGCGTCACACTGATGTAAAAATGACTATGTAAATGATTTCTAGAATAATCCTTGTATACATGTATATAACTGATGTTAAAGAAAGCAGAAAGTCATATGTTATAGATAATAACAATGACTATTAGAGAAGCTTTAAACAAATAAAATATTTATCTTGGACATTTGCCGTAACTGATTTGTGCAGTTTCGATTACAAATTCAATCTCAAACCTTAAACTTAGATTTATTTTTGTTAAGATTATTTACATGCTTGGATATTTGAGTTAACAAGTTTATTTCCAGTTATGAACAAGTTTATTTTGCATTGAGTGGAAGAAAGCCTTTCCACGCATTGCACATGCTGAGGGGCCGAGGGAAAAGATTTTATTTGTCTTGCATAAACAAATAATTCAGTAGGATTGGAATATTTTCCTTGAGTTCGCCAGGACAAGTGTATTAATAGTAAACATTACTTTTCCATATCACAGAATTGATACAGTGCAGGAGGCTATTCATCCCCTCCTGTCTGCACCAGCTCTCCAAATGAGCAATTCACCTAGTGCCATTCTCCCATCTCTCCCCGTTAACCTGTAGTCTTCCTTTTCAGTACATTGCCTAATATCCATCACACTCTCAGGCAGTGCATTCCAGACCCTAACCACTCTCATGTTGTTTTTGCTTCATTTGCCAATTGCATTAATTCTGTGTCCTCTCATCTTAACCCTCGTGAGTGGGAACAGTTTTTCCCTCTCTATACCTTCCAGACCCCCAATGATTTTGAATGCCTCTATTCAATCTCTTCACAGCCTTTTCGTCAGGGAAACAGTCCTAACTTTTCTAATCCATCTTTATACCTGAAATTCCTCACCCCTGGAATCATTCTTTTGAATAATTTCTGCATTCTCCCCAGTGCCTTCACATCTTTCCTAAAGTGTAGAAATGGACACAATAGTCCAGCTGAGGCTGAAGCAAGTTCAACATAATGTTCTTGCACTCAATGCCCCTATTTATGAAGCCTAGGATAGTGTTCTTTATTAGCCACTCTTTCAACCTGTCCTGCCATTTTCTTTTATTCTCTTATGCACAATGCCAGCCAGGTTCCTCTGCTCCTGCATTAACTTTCGAGTTGCACCCTTTAGTTTATATTCCGTGTTCTCTGTACCAAAATGAATCACCTCTTCTTCCTTATTATAAAAAGATGCAAAGTATTCATTTAATAACTTAGCTAGCACTCTTCTTCCATGTTTAAATCCCCTTTTTTCCCCAAATCAGCCCAATTCCCGTTTACCTTCTACTGCTAGAAGACTTCAGGATCCCCTTTTATGTTAACTGTCACTCTCTTTCCATGCATCCTCTTTGTGTCTCTTATTTGCTTCTTCACTTCCCCTCTAAACCTTTTATATTCAGCCTGGTTTTCAATTGTATTTTCAACCTCACACCTGGCATAAACGCACTTTTTTTTCCTAATCTTAATTTCTGTCTCTTTTATCATCCAGCAAGCTCTAAACTTGTAAATAAAAGCAAATTACTGTGGGTGCTGGAACCTGAAACAAAAACAGAAAATACTGGACAATCTCAGCAGGTCTGACAGCATATGTGGGGAGAAGGGAGGTAACCTTTCAAATCTGGATGACTCTTTGTCAAAGTTTTCTAAATTTGTTGCCCTACCTTTCCCATTCAAGGGAATGTAGTTTGACTGTGCTAGAACTAAGGTAGCCCATTGCTCAGCTACATTCAGATACAGTTGCACCTAGCTCTCCCAAATAAACCACTCGATAAATTCAGTGTAAAGTTCTTTCTCTTCTATGTCCATTGCAAACAGTTTTAATTGGTGTGTAGCAGGTTGTCTTAAGAGGGCCTTTAATTGCCCTAATGGGCTACCCGTTGCTTGCATTTGTTTTGGCTACTCTCCTCTTTTGAATATACTTCTAGAAGTTCAATTATCTCCTTCATCATGTTGGCTCAACAGCACGCAGACATGGATGACTACAGAATCCCCAAGCAGATCTGCACCAATGCGAACTTTCTCAGGTATCATGGCATCAAGGTGGTCAGTGCAAACAAAACAAGGATACCCCCAAAAAAAGAATCTTACAGACTTCAGAATTATATACCACCTCTCTTGGGAAACACTGCCGCATACAAGTCCATGTGCAGGCAAGCCAATGAAATTTGGTTCAGCAGAGGTTCCCAACCGGTGTTCCGCGGCACGATCGTGCGCCGTGAAAGCTCCACAAGTTGCCGCAAAATAAGCGTTAAAATGATTAAACCTTAATGTAAACACATTACATCCAATCTTCGTTTTCAGCTGGTTAGGCACAAACAAACGGGTCTCTCTGAAGTAAAAAGCATTACAGTTGCGGCTGCGTGGCCCGTTCCCGACCGGCGCATGCGCAGTTCGGATTACCTACGTCCAACATTCGGACCCGCGCATGTGCAACCCTTGGCTGACACATGCACAGGTGATCCCAGCTTTCTTGGGAACTGCGCCTGCGCAACCAAAAAAAAAAACCGCAAAAAAGGGCGCCAAAACCTGGGAAAAGACGGAAACAAAGAGAAATTGGGGGGGGGGGGGGGGAACAGGAGAGAAGACAGGGAGAAGTTTTTTTTAAATTCCCAGTAATGGTAGGAAACAGGAACCAATAAAGTTAAGAAAAGAAGAAACAGGCTCTAATATTGTATTTGACATGCACATGGCCATAAGGCTTTCATTGTAAATTTCTTGAACTAATGAAAATTGCATTCAATGGTTACTTGGCATGTTTTTAGGAGGTTTTTAGAGATAAAGGCTTTTGCCAGAGGGCAGTTCAATTGGAGAAAATATAAATGCCATGACATAAGAAATAATAATCTTTAATAGTGTCACAAGTAGGCTTGCATTAACACTGCGATAAAGTTACTGTAAAATCCCCTAGTCGCCACACTGACGCCAGTTCAGGTACACTTAAGGGAGAATTCACCTAACAGCACGTCTTGCAAGATCCCCTCTCATTCTTCTACCAGTAATGTTATGTGTGCACATCTCAAGGTCACGTGCGACTTTGCGACCCCATTTCTCTCTGGTCACTTCTGTTTTAGAAGATCTTGGTTTCAAGACGCAATCCAGGAATCTGAGTAGAAAATCTTCACTGATCATTAGGGAGTGCGGCACTGTCAGTGGGACAATCTTTTCAATGAGACCGAGGCCCCATCTGCCCCTTCAGGCGGAGGTAATAGATATTGTGGCATTGATCAAAGGAAAGCTGGGCACTTCTCTCCTGTGCCCTCAACAATATTTATCCCTCACCCAATATCAGTGAAACATGAATGATCTGGTCATTATCGCATGCTGTTTGTAGATCTTGCTGGGTGCACATTGCTCCGTTTCCTACATGACAGCCGTGACTAAGCGGTAAAAGTACTTCACTATTCGCATTGTGGTTCTGAGAGGTGCTTTTGAAAGACAAGGGTTTCCGTCCTTTCATGTCTGAGCCCAAAGCCCCCCACCAACACCCCCAACACTCACACATACATGGATATCTAATCGGCACTGAATTAACCAACACTTTCTCCAAACCAAAATAAAAGCTTCAGCATTTTGAAGCTCTATTTGTTTCGCCAACCTTGCTACGTGGGCAAGATTTGTTAGTCAAGATTTCTGGGTCCCGAGCAACATTTCTCTAAAGGTGTATTTCCACCAGCAGCTAATGAGCAACCTCTGGTTTCCAGCTTGCAGGTGGTGGAGCATTACTAAAATGCACTTGGAGGTAAAACAAGATGTGAGTGAGGTGGAGCTGGAATTTGAGAGACGACCTGCTGTGTTACACGTCACAGCATTCAGGTTTGGGTATGCTCAGGGAGAATTCAGAATGTCCAATTCACCTAACAAGCACGTCTTTTGGGAAGAAATCGGAGCGCCCGGAGGAAACGCATGCAGACACGGGGAGAACATGCAGACTCCGCACAGACAGTGACCCAAGCTGGGAATTGAACCTGGGATCCTGGCGCTGTGAAGCAACAGTGATAACCACTGTGCTACCATACCGCCCTGTGGAGGTCCATTGACCGATACCAAATTGCAACATCCAATGTGTCCAGAGAAAGGCACATTGGATGTTGTGTAAAGGGCTGCAGGAGATTCCCCCAGGCATCAACAATGTCAACATGAATTGTCAGTTTTGTGGATGTCTGTTCTCACATTCGACTCTTCAGTCGGAACAGAATCCACAGTAGACAACTTGGAAATATATTCTACCACTGCTGAAAGCTATTACAATCTGGTTGTATGACCCTGGTTAGTTCACTCTCAAATTATTTTTTTCCCCTTTAATCAATTTTGGGTGGCCCTTTGCTCTATTCTAAAACATTTCCAATCTGCAGGCTGATGACTGTTCTTTGCAACATTATACACCTCTTTTAACTTAGTATCCACTGTGCCAATATTTCTTTTCCATTATTGCTTGAGAAGATGTAGTGAGTTGTCGTTTTGAATGGCTGCAGTGCATGTGATATAGGTTTACCTACAATGTTGGTACAGAGGGATCCCAGGATCTTGGCCTTTCTTCATATTAGACATTCTTGATTATTTTATGCAAATATTGACCATGGGAATATAATGGAAACTTGGCATAACACAGTGACTCCTTCACTTCACTACACATGGATGTTAAATTAGCATTTGATATATAATGGTTCTGCCAATCTAACACCAATGCTCATCTGGTTTAGGGGCTGGTTTAGCACACTGGGCTAAATCACTGGCGTTTAATGCAGACCAAGGCAGGCCAGCAGCAGTTCAATTCCTGTACCAGCCTCCCCAAACAGGCGCCGGAATGTGGCGACTAGGGGCTTTTCACAGTAATTTCATTGAAGCGACAATAAGCGATTTTCATTTCATCTAAAATCATAGAATGGCTACAGTACAGAAGAATGCCATTCAGCCCATCACTTTCACATTTTACCATTTTCTTCCTATTCAGATAATGATCCAATTCCTTGAATGCCTCGATTGAGTCTAGGTCCACCATACTGTCTGGCACTATATTCCAGATCTTAACCATTTACTGTGTAAAAATGTTTCTGCATGTCTCCATAGGTTCTTTTACCCCCTTAAATCACCAAGGGGAACAATTTCTCCCTGTCTACTTTGTCTGGGCCCCACCATATTTTGAATACCTCTATTAAATCTCCTCCCAACCTTCACTTCTCCAAACAGTCCAACAGAGAACAGTCCAAATGTCTCCAACCTTTCTACATAATTGTGTTTCCTTGGAACCATTCTCTTTTCTGCACCCTTTCTATTGCCTTCACTCACCTAATGCCTTCCTGAAGGGTGGTGCCCAGAACTGGATACAAAATTCCAGTTGAGGCTGAACCAGTGTTTTATACAAGCGTAAGATAACTTCTTTGCTTTTGTACTATATGCCCCTATTGATAAAACCCAGAGTGATACAGTGGTTAGCACTGCTGCCTCATGGTGCCAGAGACCGGGTTCAATTCCAGCCTTGGGGGACCATGTGGAGTTTGCACGTTCTCCCCGTGTCTGCGTGAGTTTCCACCGGGCGCTCTGGTTTCTTCCCACAGTCCAAAGATGTGCAGGTTGGGTGGACTGGAAATGCTCAATTACCCCTTAGTGTCCAGGAATGTGCAGGTTAGATGGGGTTATGGGGATAGAGTGGGGAAAATGGCCTGGGTGGAGCACTCTTTCAGAAGGTCAGTGCAGACTTAATGGACCAACTCAATCTGCACTGTAGGGAATCCATGAAATATATTAAATGAAATGCTGTATGCTTTAATAATCACTGTCGCAACCTACCCTGCCACCTTCAATGATTTATACATCTATGCACCCAGGTCCCTCTGTTCCTTTTTTAAAATTCATTTACGGGATGTGAACATCGCTTGTTAGGCCAGAATTTATTAGCCATCCCTTGTTACCCTTTAGAAGGTGGTGGTGAGTTGTCTTCTTGAACTGTGGCATTCCCTGAGGCGTAGGTACACCCACAGTGCTGTTAGAGAGGGAGTTCCAGGATTTTGATCCAGTGACAGTCAATGATTGGCGATATACTTCCTAGTCAGGATGGTGAGTGACTTGGAGGGGAACCTCCAGATGGTGGTCTTCGAGATGGTCGTGGTCGTGGGTTTGGAAAGTGCAGTCTAAGGAATCTTGGCAATTTACTGCAGCGCATCTTGTAAATGGTACACATGGCTGCCACTGTTCATTGATGGTGAGGGATTGAATGTTTGTGGAAGGGGGAGCAATCAAGCGGGCTGCTTTGTCCTGAATGGTGTTGAGCTTCTTGAGTGTTGTTGGAGCTGCACCAATCATGGCAAGTGGGGAGTATTCCATTACAGTCCTGACTTGTGCCCTGTCGATGGTTGACAGCTTTCCTGCACCTCCTTTTAGAATTGTACCCTATATCTCCTGCAGTTAGCACTGTTGTTTCACAGCACTAAGGACCTCAGTTCATTTCCCGGCTTACTTGTGACAATAATAAAGATTAGCATTATTATTATTATTGTGTCTCCTGCCAAAATAAATCGCTTCACATTTCTCTGATTTAAATTTCATCTACCACTTGTCTCCCCATTCCACCATCCAGGGACCTGGGTTCGATTCTCCGAGCTCTCCAGTTTCCTCCCACAAGTCCCAAAAGACGTGCTTGTTAGGTCAATTAGACATTCTGAATTCGCCCTCTGTGTACCCGAACAGGCGCTCCCGGAGTGGGGCGACTAGGGAATTTTCACAGCAACTTCATTGCAGTGTTAATGTAAGCCCACTTGTGCCACTAATAAAGATTATTATAACCTGCACATGTCCTATTGAAGTTGAACACTATCCTCTCCACAGTTCACAATGCTTTCTAGTTTTCTATTGCTCACCCATTTTGAAATTGTGCCCTGGACACCTGGTCTAGGTTATTTTTATAGAACAGGAAGAGCAAGGTTCCAAATACTGACCCCTGGGAAACGCCACTGCAAACCTTCCTCCGGACGAAAATGCCATTGCTCAACTGCTTCCTGTCTCTCAGCATTGTGAAAGTGGCAATGTTGCTACAGGCGCGAGTGAGCACCTCCCTAAAACGCTAGTCTCGAAAATTCTAGGTTTACTTAAAGTCAGCATAAAACTCCAAACTTCCAAAGACAGTTTGCTTGTTTTTCCGACGGGAGTTTGTTTTCAAATGGTTGATACTTGCGATTTACTTTCTTGCGTCTCCTTCGTGCTCTGCCACGGCATGCCGTGGTGTGACAGGATTACACGCTATTCAGTGAACATTCTGTTGCGTTTCTTGCATGGTTTAGTCTGAGATTTGTGGATTTCTGTGAGATTTAAATTCGACAGTGAAATTAAAAGATTCAGCTAATTCACGGAAATTCCGCATTACTAGCTGCCAACACAGACGCTGGATTTAAACAGTGATTCCATTAACCTGGTCTGCAATTGGAACTCCGAATAACCCATCGAACATGCCCGCAGGACTCCGGCAAATTTCCTGCATACAGTGAAACTGATCATTCCACCAGTGGTTCGCTGTAAAGTTTGGGTGCTTGTTTCGACGCAGTTTCAAGCATCAATTGGCTCAATTTCAGTTCTGACTTCTGATGCATAAATCGTTCACTAAGCATCAGAAAACTGGGGACAGTTATTTGTCCCTGGTTATCAACCAGGTTACATGATTAATCCAAAAGAACATTTAAAAATCCTATTTCCCCATCCAATATTGCCAGGTCAAAATGTACATCACAGTCAAACTGCAACAGCGGTGTGAATAAGTGTAAGATTTCCCCTCTAGAGTTATTATGTCCATACTGTTAGAAACCTATACTGTAGCGGCAAAGATTAATGGAAGACTTGAGGACTGGGAAATCTTTAGGGGGGAACAGAAAGCTACTAAAAACGCTATAAAGAAGAGTAAAATAGGTTATGAGAGTAAACTTGCTCAGAATATAAAAACAGATCGTAAAAGTTTCTACAAATATATTAAACAAAAAAGAGTGGCTAAGGTAAATATTGGCCCTTTAGAGGATGAGAAGGGAGATTTAATAATGGGAGATGAGGAAATGGCTGAGGAACTGAACAGGTATTTTTGGGTCGGTCTTCACAGTGGAAGACACGAATAACATGAAAGTGACTGATAGAAATGAGGCTATGACAGGTGAGGACCTTGAGATGATTGTTATCACTAAGGAGGTAGTGATGGGCAAGTTAATGGGGCTAAAGATAGACAAGTCTCCTGGCCCTGATGGAATGCAACCCAGAGTGCTAAAAGAAATGGCTAGGGAAATTGCAAATGCACTAGTGATAATTTACCAAAATTCACTAGACTGTGGGGTGGTCCTGGTGGATTGGAAATTAGCAAACGTGACACCACTGTTTAAAAAAGGAGGTAGGCAGAAAGTGGGTAATCATAGGCCAGTTAGCTTAACTTCGGTAGTAGGGAAGATGCTGGAATCTATCATCAAGGAAGAAATAGGAGGCATCTGGATGGAAATTCTCCCATTGGGCAGATGCAGCATGGGTTCATAAAGGGCAGGTCATGCCTCACTAATTTAGTGGAATTTTTTGAGGGCATTACTAGTGCGGTAGATGACGGGGAGCCAATGGGTGTGGTATATCTGGATTTCCAGAAAGCTTTTGACAAGGTGCCACACAAAAGGTTGCTGCATAAGATAAAGATGCATGGCATTAAGGGTAAAGTAGTAGCATGGATAGAGGATTGGTTAATTAATAGAAAGCAAAGAGTGGGGATTAATGGGTGTTTCTCTGGTTGGCAATCAGTAGCTAGCTGTGTCCCTCAGGGATCAGTGTTGGGCCCACAATTGTTCACAATTTATATAGATGATTTGGAGTTGGGGACCAAGTGCAATGTGTCCAAGTTTGCAGACGACACTAAGATGAGTGGTAAAGCAAAAAGTGCAGAGGATACCGGAAGTCTGCAGAGGAATTTGGATAGGTTAAGTGAATGGGCTAGGGTCTGGCAGATGGAATACAATGTTGACAAATGTGAGATTATCCATTTTGGTAGGAATAACAGCAAATGGGATTATTTAAATGATAAAATATTAAAACATACTGCTGTGCAGAGAGACCTGGGTGTGCTAGTGCATGAGTCGCAAAAAATTGGTTTACAGGTGCAACAGGAGATTAAGAAGGCAAATTGAGTTTTGTCCTTCATTGCTAGAGGGATGGAGTTTAAGACTAGGGACGTTATGCTGCAATTGTATAAGGTGTTAGTGAGGCCACACCTGGAGTATTGTGTTCAGTTTTGGTCTCCTTACCTGAGAAATGACATACTGGCGCTGGAGTGTGTGCAGAGGAGATTCACTAGGTTAATCCCAGAGCTGAAGCGGTTGGATTACGAGGAGAGGTTGAGTAGACTGGGACTGTACTCGTTGGAATATAGAAGGATGCGGGGGAGATCTTATAGAAACATATAAAATTATGAAGGGAATAGATCGGATACATGTGGGCAGATTGTTTTCACTGGCGGGTGAAAGCAGAACTAGGGGGCATAGCCTCAAAATAAGAGGAAGTAGATTTAGGGCTGAGTTTAGGAGGAACTTCTTCACCCAATGTTTGTGAATCTATGGACTTCCTTGCTCAGTGAAGCAGTTGAGGCTCCTTCATTAAATGTTTTTAAGATAAAGATAGATAGTTTTTTGAAGAATAAAGGGATTAAGGGTTATGGTGTTCGGGCGGGAAAGTGGAGCTGAGTCCACAAAAGTACAGCCATGATCTCATTGAATGGCGGAGCAGGCTCGAGGGGCCAGGTGGCCTACTCCTGCTCCTAGTCCTTATGTTCTTATGTTCTTATAAATTTACGGTGCTATCGATGGATTTTTACTGCTCCTGGGGTTGGCAGTTGAGTGCCTTGTTAGTAATCAGGCTGCGTTTTGTTTATTGCATCTACTAAACTTTTATATGAATTTAATATCCAGAGGTTTGGAAATTATACTGTTTTTTTAATCTCCAGGTGAAAGTTATTTCTATGAACACAGGGGTGCCACGTTGCTCAGAAACTACACAACACAGCAGAGATGATTGGGGTAATGTTGTTTGCTCTGATTCTGATCCCTGGTGGGAAATACAACACATCTTGTTATACACATACACAAAATCCATGCCAACAGGCTGTTGAATATACAGTCTAATTACTGGAGACAGGCAAAACCTCATGAAGACAATGAATATATCATTACAGTGAATTTAAAACGTTTATTTTAAACTAGAAAACAGCATTAGCTAAGGCTTTGAGTGGCTAAGGCGAGAGCATAAATTTCCTCCCAAAAGTCATTCACACGTTTGACGACAACATCAAAAAAAGCACCATCGGCATTATTGTCAACTCACTCCAATGAGTTTCTCAGTTTAACCGGAAAATTGTGATTATATCAATATTTTCACAGGGAAATTAAATGTTGATGATTCAATCGCGTACTCATCTTACTGCACATCTTTAATGCGCTACAATACGAAAGATCACACGCATCATTAGCAGTAGATTTGGAGATGCAAAGAAACTTGGATTCAGGAGGATTTTTATTCGAATCGTTTACCCACGATTGTAGTTGGTTCTTTGAGTAGAATTGATGCTTTGCATTGAAATACGCAATCGTATTTTTACTGCAGCAAACGCATGCATTCAAGGGGCCCTGCTGATTTGAAACTGTCTCGCTGATCCTTTCTAAATTGAGATGGGAAGCTGTGTAATAAATTGTGCGAATCGCTAATGGCGAGAGCGGAGTTTCCTGTGTGGTAGACAGCGGAAATCGAAAGGGGGAAATGACGATCGATAAGCTGCACTCCTGTCCTCGTTGAGGTTAGAAGCAGTGATGCAGAGAGAGGAGCAACTCTTTTGGGGGCCCCAGCTTCTGATATTTGATTGATATCATTTTTCACTTTTCGTATATACTCTCGAATATATATTTAACATTTAATAAACGATTCCCATCCATTTAGTGAGTTCCCATTACTCACGATCAAATGTAGAAGATGAAGGACAAATTAACACACTAAAAAGGGAATCAGGGTGTTTTTTAATAAAGTGCATCCCCGTGCCCGTAACTGAACAGCAAGAGAATTGATTTGAATTGGACAACGGGCGATGCACTTTCCCCCAACAACTCGTTCCAATTCGAACCCAAGCGTGGGCTTTCCAAAATAAATCATGCGAAAGCAACCTTGCTCGAAGGAGGTCGAGGCAGTCTGCGTCCAAACTAAAATCGCCCACCGACCCTCTCTGATGGCAGACAGGCCATAATCTCATGTCGTCTTTAATCTCATTGCTGTCCGAATAGACCAGGCTGAATGGCCTGTGCTCCCAGACTGAAGGCTGTGAGTGTCGCTGGTACCACCCCGCCGCTCTGCTTCCCACTCACCCGGGAGCATGTTTAAAGTGAAGCTTGCCGCAGCGGGGGAGGACAGATTGGCCACAGTTTCATTTGATGGCGGTGTTTTATATCACCATCTTTAGCGGAAGATTCCGTTACCGGCTGTCTCCATACATCGGTGTGATTCTGGCGCGAGCAGCCATTATCTCGGGCATTTTTTTTTTACCGTGTCAGAATCTGGTCGCACTCGTTTGACACCCGTCTAAACCCCTCTGATGTGAATGTGTACCGCTGGAGAAAAGCGCTGCCCCTCAATGCTGCTGAGGCGATCCCCGGCCAAACCAGCCTCCTAGCGCCTTAAACTGACTCTGGAGAATTAGCTGTCACTGCAGCTCGTATTATCGCCCCTCTTTCTTCATTTTACCATTGTTGCTTGTTTGCTGATGTTTAGAGAAAGCTTAGCTGTGAGGAGAGTGGAGCTGCTCGTGTGCAATGGGAACTTTGGTTCGGCGCGACTCTATTTGCGCCGCCACCGTTTGGGACATTCTTCTGCCAGGGGCTCACCAGTGCACGGAATCTATCTGTCTGTCTGTCTATCTATCTATCTGTATATCGATCTATCTAGGGGCAGCACGGTAGCACAAGTGGATAGCAGTGTGGCTTCACCGCTCCAGGGTCCCAGGTTCGATTCCCTGCTGGGTCACTGTCTGTGCGGAGTCTGCACGTTCTCCCCGTGTCTGCGTGGGTTTCCTCCGGGTGCTCCGGTTTCCTCCCACAGTCCAAAGACGTGGATTGGCCATGATAAATTGCCCTTAGTGTCCAAAAAGGTCAGAAGGGGTTATTGGGTTACGGGGATCGGGAGGAAGTGAGGGCTTTAGTGGTTCGGTGCAGTCTCGATGGGCCGAATGGCCTCCTTCTGCACTGTATGCTCTATGTTCTATGTGTCTAGCTACCTATCTATCCATCCAAATATCTATCAATTTGTCTAGCTATATGTCTATCTATCTATTTATCTGTCTCTCTCTATCTCTAACTCTCTCCGGCCAGCAAGTCCAATATTTAAGAAAAACATTGGATGGATTTCCGTTGTCTGCCTGAGCACTGGCTTCTACATAACCCGAAACAGTGATCTGGTACTCCACCCACATACACAGGTTGCAACCAGGCAACAGTTTAGGTTCATTGAATTTCTTTCAGTTTCCGACACGTGTTTTGTTGTCCAGTTTTCCCCCTCTAAACCTGTTCCCATGTCACTCTATAATTGTGTGACTGGATGTGGCCACATGTTTTGTAACATCTGCGCTTAGACTTCCGGTTAGCGTCCTCAATTTGAGCAATGCATCATGTTCACTTGCTTTCATGTTCTGCTATTGGGCAGCGGAAGCAGACCTAAGGGGTCAGGCGGAGTGAGGCCTTCGTCCCACACTGCCTGGACGTGACCTGTAGAGGAAACCTTCATAGCATTCTTCAGAACCTTCTTCAGAACCAGAACCTTCTGAAGCCCACAGAAAATCAGCAACTGTACCAAAGGAAGGTTGTGTTTTTTGTCTTTAATCGATATCGGAAATCGGAATAACTTGACAATGTTGTGAGGTATTAAACATCAGAGTTTGGAAGCTGCCTCTATGTCCCAGTGTCTAATGTTTGCTGGAATCTCCGAACACGTTCTTTTTGAAATAAGCTACCTGCAAAGTTACTCCTTCGAATGTATTTTATCAAGTAATTTATGGAAATAAGTGCCCTATTTAATGTATCATGCACATTTATAGCTGCTTTGAACATAATAAACCAATAAGTAAAACGATTTAATCGAGGAATAAAGAATGTTCTTCCATCATAGTATTTTGCAGCGTTCATCACACCGCTGCTGCTAAATACAACAGTTGTGATTCGAGAATCCTCTTACTGAATGATGCCCTTCTGGACGATTCCAGGCTTGTGGCATTAAATAAATTACATTCGCTTCAAAAACGAAACCATTCTGTCGCATCGACCGTGCACATTTTGTTCCAACTTTACCGAAAGGACGGTAGTTTTTAGCGCAGCACTTTGCGACCTCGAGCAGGCAGACAAATCCAAGATTCCAATTATTCGGCAAAGGGTTGTTGCAACGAAGCTGCTGTCATGACATATACACTCTGGGAAGTGAGCAAAACCATTGCCCTCGGTTTCTAACCGGGGGGAGGGGGTGCAGGGGGGAATTGGCGTGTTATTAGCGAAAACCTCTATTCCTGGGGGCATTTCCGCTGTTACTGGATCAGAGAGACTTTGCTGCCTTTCACTGCATGGATCAAGCAACAAGATCCGCTCTGTGCACCTTCCAAAAATACTGTTGCTAACTATTGCTGAATCTCCAGGAGTCTGGACACAACTCAACCGAATCCTCTTCTTGTACCGAATAACATACTGACCACATCTGGCCATTGGGTCCAGTGGAGATAGAGGGGCACATATTCTACTCGGCTGTATTCTGCCAGGTTTTTTCAGATGTGGAATGCCCTGCTGGTGTTGGCGTACTTAACACCGAGGACTGCTTCCTGGATTAAATATTTGCTGAGATCTGGCGTGAAAGCGATTGCTTCTCTGCTCATTGCCCACGTTTAAGTGGAAGCCGGCACAAAGGGGAGAACGAATTAACAGCGGGCCTGTCCTGGGACTTTGAGATGTGAGAGATGATGTGTGTCTTGTATGGGTAGGTCTGAGGTATTCACAACGTTCACTCCCACTGGACTTCTTGTGAATCTATTTCTGTGAAAGTAACTGGCAAGCTCGATGGTTTCGTGAATAGCCATTGGAGCTACATTCCAGAATATACCAACCTGACCCACTGCCAAGGTACATTATTCACTTTTGGGCAGAGTGCGCAGTAGCCCTCCGCTTGTTCAATACCCGTTCTGGTCTGTGTTGTTCAGTATTCAGTTCGTCTTTGTTCAGAAAGTGATATGTCAATCACGTGTTTTGTCCCAAAGTAGCTCCAGTCAGCGTGTAGCCCAGTGATGCAGACTTGCCCTTAGACTGAGGGGCGCACTGACCTTTCGGGGTGGCTGTGTTGGTTTATTTTTAAGTCCTGGGACTTTCCTAAACCTTACAGTGGAGAAGGAGGCCGTTCGGCCCACCGAGTCTGCACAGGCTCTCTGAAATCCTCCCAGTTCACTTGCCTGATCCCTGTAATCTTGTAGATTCTTTCTCTTCAGGGAGCAATCCAACCCACGATCGAACCTGCCTCCACCACCCTCTCAGGCTGCCCGTTCCAGTCTCTAACCGCCCTCTGGGAGAAAATACTTTTTTCAGCTCAATTGTAATTCTCCTGCCCGTTATTTTGAATCCCATCTAGTTCTTGATAATAGTTCCCTGAATAATCGTTTTTTGTTTACATATTGTTAAGACAATATGTAAACAAGTGGAGGTCAATTCCAGCCCCACTCGTCTCAGAGTCACAACGTAAGTGAGTCAATAATTCTTATAAAACTACCCGAAGCCTTTGGCCCTTGGCTACCCAATAATTATAGTCACCAGGTTTGTAAGTTGGGACACAATTGTTGTTTATCTATACCAAGAGCTGTCATGAAATATGCAATAAATACAACTGGACAACAACAAGCAATACCTACTACCCCCTTTAACCGCCCCATCCTCTAACCACACACACAAGACAGACAAACACAGAGGAGTGGAAAGGGGTGAAAATAATAAGGATGAAGGTCAAAAGATAAGAGTCCTTGCTTCAAATAGTAGTTATTTAGCACCTTTCTTCACAACATGCTGGTTGATCAAGGTCTCTGGTTTACAGTTGGTAATGGTATTCTTTGCAGAATCATTCATTCAGGATTCACACGGGCTAAAACATGGTACTAACAGGCAACATGCTTTCTGGAGAGGAGGTTTATTTCTTTCAACTGGGCCTTCAGCTTGAAGTTCATATTCTGGCTTGTGTCTGTAGACACACGTCATTCCACATTAAATGTTGCTTTCAGCTTGTGGTTTGACTTCAGGCCTTAGCAATCTAAAAAGAACAACACCCAGACTTGCTGGAGAGAGAGTCAGCGCTCACAGTGGCCTACTGTGGGTTCGATATTTTCTGGAGCGAGTTAGTTAGATCACTCCATCCATGCTGTAGAATCAAGGATGAAATCAAAATGGAACCTTGTGACTCTGAAAACATTCCAGTGGGATGATACCCGATCACCGCCTGTTGTCAGACAGAGTACAGCCTTTAGAGGCCATTCATTATCCACCAGCCAAACCAATCAAGCCGAGTCCCAGCCAATTTCTGTCATTGGTGCCGATCAGTCTATGGTCTCCTGTTCAAACCAACATCTGTGTCTGCTATATTCGTCTTGAATTAAAGGCACATGTCCATAAATTATCCATGGATCGAAAATGTAACAGCAAAAATAAAAGAAAGGTGAAATAAGGGAATAAACAGGGAATAAACAAAATCAAACAATATTGACTATTAGCAAGGACCCATGTTCGATTCCGGCCTTGGGTGACTGTCTGTGTGGAGTTTGTATGTTCTCCCTGTGTCTGCGTGGGTTTCCTTCGGGTGCTCCATTTCCTCCCACAGTCCAAAGAGTGCAGGTTAGGTGGATTGGCCACGTTAAATTGCCCCTTATTGTCCAAATATGTGCAGGTTAGGTGGGTTGGCCATGATTAATATGGGACAACGAGGATAGTGCAGGAGAGCGGGCCTGGATAGAGTGCTCTTTTGGAGGACCGGTACTCATTTGATGGCTGCCATCTGCACTGTATTGATTCTATGGTTAATTTTATGCTTTGATGATATACCTCCGATGGGAGGGGTGATGGTGTGAGATAGTGGATGATGACTTGGTTTCATTGCAGAAATTCGGCGAGTGGTAATGTAGCAGTTAGATGCAAATCGGATATGTTAAAACTTAAAACAACCAGGACTCCTCTCACCTTGTGCATTGAATACGTTTTCCCCCTGTCCTACACGCCAGAGAATATTCCAGCTGGCAAATCACAAGCTCTCACTAGAGGTTCAAATAAGAATAGGCCACCTTAATTGGCACAGTTGGGATTTTTAAATCCCAGGAGAGGACATCTTGTAAGCGTCACACTAAATTGGGACCTGGCAGTTGATGTGCAAACAGAGATTCAGTGGACAGGGGTTACTGAAAGGATTTAATCAGATATGGTGTTGGGGGCTGACCCTGAGCTACAGATACCCAGCACACTTCTGGTTCAATGGTGCACCTAATTCAGAACCAAGCAGTTAATGGGAATGAGCTCATTTTAATTGGCCCAACCCCCACCCACAGGACCAAAGGTTGCAAATCCTTCCTTTTTTTGTTCTTTCATGCAGCACTTGTTGCCCATCCCTAATTGCCCTGGAACTGAATGGCTTGCAAGGCAATTTCAGAGGGCAGTTAATTGCTGTGTGTGCCTGGTTCACCTGTAGGCCAGACAGGTAAGGGAGGCAGATTTCATTTCCTGAAGGACATTAGTGAACCAGCTAGGTTTTTAAAAACAATCAATAATAGTTTCATGGTCACTATTACTGAGACTAGCTTTCAATTCTAGATTTTATTAATTGAATTTATAGTCCGCCCGCTGTCGTGGTGGGATTTGAACCCATGTCCCTTAGAGTGTTACCCCGAGCCTCTGGATTAAAAGTTGACACAGTTCCAGGTGACCATAGGCTGCTCTCCCTTTGAGAGGGAGAGCCGACTGGTGGTGATTTAACCTGAGGGTCACCAGACCTCAGGCGAGGTGCAAGGTTGAGAAGACGGGTCCTTCACTAATAACCTCAGCCGGTATGGGAATTGAACCTATGTTTTTGGAATTTTTCCACTTCGTGAACTAGCCGTCCAGCCAACTGAGCTAATATGCCCTGAAATATTAGGTCAGTGACATTTTCACTGCACGACCATCTCATTAACTCACAAGTGAAACACAAATCCTGTGGGGTATCACTTGTTGCAACTCTGGTCTGTGTAATGCTGCCACCCTTCTTCAGACAGGGTTCTAGGTGCAAGGCATTCTAGATTGATTTGGAGAGGACAACAATATTGTGCTGTGTATCTGCTTGGTTAACAACTTGCTCAAAATCTTGATATTTTCCCTATCTATTACAGGAAATCTGTTTGCATGCATTTAATTTAATGTTTAGAGTTGAACTTTCAATTAGCTGTGCTTTATATGTAGCCAAAGGTTGCTGTTCCTGTGCAGATGCAGTACAGAGAAAAGCCAAGAATCTGATCCCCAGAGTCTGATTAACTGAAGCTCAAGGAAATGCTACAGAAACTTGGCTTCATTGGCCTTCAGATTTATTTATTTTAGGTTTTTGGTATTAAACAGTTCGAGAAAGTAAATCAATGAAGTGCCTTGCAATGGTTTGACCCAGGAAGTGTAGAAGATTGTAGTTTAGTCGGGCAGCATGGTCAGCACGTGCTTGGAGGGCCGAAGGGCATGTTCCTGTGCTGTACTTTTCTTTGTTCTTTGTTCTTTATTCTAGCACTGCTTGAAATGAATCATGGCAGTAAACAAAGACAAAAACTGGTGAAAGCTGATTTTAAGATGGATGGCAGGAATATGTTTTGTCACATGGAGAAATTAAGATTTTAACTGGAAAGAGAGCAGAGGCAAAACCTTCAGTCATTGAAGAGCCAATTGGATACTATGAGCTGCTTGGGAACTGCAGATGTTCTTTTCTGCCTGGATAGGTTAAAATGGAATGAATGAGCTTTCTCACTTGTATGTATTTTGTCATTGTATAATACCTGACACCATGAGTTCAGATTATAGTTTCCCAGTCCCACTTGCATGCCCAATTTGGCTGCCACCCGAGATTGAAGCCCTTCATTTCTATTTTCCTTTTCTCTTTACACCTTCTCTCCTGTTGACATGCTGCCTTTTATTTCTCCTCATCTCCGTTTGTAATATGGTATCAAGTTTTGTCTACTAACACTCCTTGAAGTGCCTTGCATTGGTTTACCACATGACATGCAGAAATTAGTCCAAGTTATTGTTGGATAGTTAAAAAGTCTCAAAAATCAATTAATGTTATTTGTAAAAAAAAATTAATCTCGCTGCTCTCAAATTGTTTCAGTAAGACTCCAGTGGTTTAAATCATTTTTGTGTCCTTCCCGCTTTGGGACCAAATCTATATCCGTCTACTGCCTGATAGATGAGGTACTTATTGGATTTGCTTTCAATCCTTTAAATATATTTCCATTCACTGTCGCAGGAAATAATCATCTGCTCCAGAAGTTAACTTCAAGTATGAAGTCATTGCTCCTAATGTTACATTTTGCCTGAGGTCTTGAGGCATAATTGTGTCTCCAACTCGCACACCCTTCACATCCAGCCAATCCCCCATTGGCAAATTAAAGAAATGTCAAATGAAAAGCAAATAAACTCATGTAGGTGTCATAATAATAATTAGACTTAATACTGCTTTCCTGATACTGGTAGCCAGTATAATGGGTTATTATTAAAGATAAAGCCAATTAAACTTGGTGTAACAATAATTAACTCAACTTTCATCTGACAATGGGTTTCCATTAACACTTATGATGACTAGTCTTTATAAAATAGTTATGTTTTAAACTGTTCCCTTTAATTCAAGGCAAAATGGAGTAGTTTGGAGAGGGGGAACGTGAGCTCCTATGATATCTGCACAGGGGCAAAGCCATATTGTTTCAAATTAAACCTAACTGGAGAAAAACCCATGTAACCTGTCTGCTATGGTAGAAACTCAAATCAAAATGTAGTCAAAGTAAAATGCAAATTTTAACACCTTGACACAGAGCCAGAGGCAGTGGAATTGTTGCTGCCCAGACTCACAGGGTGGGATTTTCAGCCGTTCACACTGGAGGGATCTTGCGATCCTGTCGATGACTGTGAGTTTAAAAGCAGTGAGAGGTGCGTCCAAAGGAAGCACTATTGAATACAGTGGGGCCCGAAGATCCAGCCATTGGCAAACTGCCCTCTGCTGCTGCAGAATGCACCATGGAGAGGGAGGAAAATTCCACCCTCAGAGTTAGTCAGGCTGTGAGATTTTGGGGAAGAAGCACCAAACAGGTGTTGCTTTGCCAAACAGGGGAAATAAAATATTTTTTGAGTTAGCAACCAAGCAGAGTGCTGGTGAGGGTGGTTTTTCAGTTCAAAGAAACAAGGCTTCGGAAGAGTTAAAAACCACAGAATCACAAAAGGGTATCTTGACACTGAAAATCCACTCCATTATGCTCAAGGTGTTATTTAAAGGTATACTAGAAGATTCACCCTGATTGGGCAGGGTGAAGAGACACTAGGCTGGATATTCCGGTTGCCCAGCCATGTGTTTCTCAGCAGTGCACTGTTTGCTGGTGGTGGAGTTCTCTACTCCTGCCACTTGTCAATGGGATTTCCATTAAAGCCACCTCACACCGCCGGGAATCCGACAGGGATGCGCTGCCGACGGGAACAGAAAACCCCAATGGCCAGAGAACTCTGACCACTCTTAAAGCATGGAGGAGCTTGGAATTTTAAAAGCAAGACGAAGGCAGAATTCAACCAAAGGGCTGGATTCTTCTGCCACGCCCACCACAAGAATGCCATGGGTAAGTCACCAACAATGGAAAACTCCATTGACCTCGGACGGGATTCCCCGATTGGCTGGCGAACTCGGTCAAAGAATCCCGCCCAAAGTGTTATTTTGGATGAGTTTGGCGGGTTGTTTCTTACTGGCATTTTGGGTGAGACACACATCGCTATTCAACCACACATAGTCATTTCTTTGAGTGTTGGGGTGTTTCACATCGGTCATCATAGATTATCATAGATTATCATAGAATTTACAGTGCAGAAGGAGGCCATTCGGCCCATCGAGTCAGCACCGGCTCTTGGAAAGAGCACCCTCCCCAAGGTCAACACCTCCACCCAGTCCCCATAACACAGTAACCCCACACAACACTAGGGCAATTTTGGACACTAAGGGCAATTTATCATGGCCAATCCACCTAACCTGCACATCTTTGGACTGTGGGAGGAAACCGGAGCACCCGGAGGAAACCCACGCACACACGGGGAGGATGTGCAGACTCCTCACAGACAGTGACCCAAGCCGGAATCGAACATGGGACCCTGGAGCTGTGAAGCAATTGTGCTACCCTCAATGCTACCGTGCTGCCCGTGGTCATGTTCACACTTATGGTGGGATTCTCCAGCCGCGTCCACCCGGCAACCGGAGAATCCCGCCCGAGGTCAATGGACTTCTCCATTGTCGGCATTTCATCCGTGGCGTTCATACAGTGGGCGGGCTGAATAATCCAGCCCTTAGAATTTTTATCCTCACTGGGGAGCTGAACTTGCCGGCCAGACTGGCTCCCCAGAAAACAAGCCACCATTTTGAAAAGGTGCCCGATCTCTAAGTCAGCTCGAGCGTTCACCCCCTCCCCCGCCCCACGGGCAATGTTAACTCCCCCCTGCAAACATGCAGCAGGATCGTCCACTTCACCCGCAGCGCTCCCACGCCCACGGGTTTCCCAACAGCGTGGGGTGAGCACAATGGGAAACTCAATTGGCCGGTTGCAGGAATGGAGAATCCCGCTGCTGGGGGACATGCCGACAAACTGGTTTGGCGGGACAAAGAATCCCACCCATGGTTATTACCCCAAAACCCTGTAAGTGAGAACACTCTGCTACGGGGTTGCTGAGGCCTTTTCAGGCCTCCCCAAATCCCTTTGGACTCCCCCTTTCAGGACCCCCATCCTTAACCCATCCCAACCTAAATGAGGCACCCTAATACCCACCCTTCACCCCCTATCCTTCATAACCCCCTCATCCTTCCTTTCATGGGCATGGCCCCCTTGATGCCCCAACCCCTGGCAGTGCCACACTAGCACCTGAGCACATCAGCACTGCCACCCCTAGCACTGCCACAGCCCACCTAGCAGTGCCACCACAGCATCCTGGCAGTGCCAGGTTGCAGTGCCAAGGTGCCAGGCTGGCTGTACAAAGGGGCCCAGGTGCCTGAAGGGGAGAAAGGAGGCCACACTGCCTATCCTCGACCACCCAGGTGTCTCCAATGGTCTAGGAAACCCTTCAACTGCCATTACGCCTGGTCCACGTTTGGCACCTAGTTGCTGGGGAGGCCATTCATTCCTGGATTCTGGGAGAATCTGGTGCAGACATATTTATATGATCTATTCAGCTCATTTAAAAATGCTGATCTGGATCTCACCCAGCGAGGCAAGATCCAAATCGCGACGTCTCGCTAGGTTCGGTTGAATCTTTCAAGATATCTCAAGGGTGGCTCGTAAATCGCACCGTAAATGTCTGCTGAGCGGGCAGTGTAATGTGGAATGGGGTTTCTGGTAGTGTTAATAATTTAATTGGGAATATCTTTTCTGTAGTTTCGTATATTTTTTTCTTACTAAGTAATGTTTAGCTAGTCGATGTTCATATTACCGTGCTTGTTAAAGTAAACGTTTTACAGCTTGAGATCGGACTCGATTCTCCATCCCACCAGCCCTGTCTTCTCACCCGGCGTGTCCCCGCCAGCAGCGGGATTTTCCGTTCCCGCAGCCGGCCAGTGGGGTTTCCCCATTGTGGGCCACCCCATGCCATCGGGAAACGCGCGGGCGTGGGTGCGCTACCGCCAGGGCAGAGGATCCCGCCGATGGAGAATCCCATCTTAAAAACATAAAATGTCAACATACAACCCTTTGAAGTGGTCACTGGAAAATTCATCTCTCCTCAAAAGTTATTGGTCTTTACAGGGATCATAGAAACAGTTTTATTTATTAATCATAATTTAAATTAAAATATCCAAGGGCTTCCATAATTACCACATTTTTAACGTGCACTGAAATATGCCTGTCTTCACCTAGTTTTATACGGATATCCAGGAATGCCTTTGAATAGAGCACAGGGATAGGCCATGTATGATTTTACTTGGTGGAACTGTTCAATTTTCACTGAAATTTAGACCCATTGAAAGAAATGGAAAAATCTGTAACTTGAAAAGAAAACCTGTTATTAGATTTGCTAAGACTAAAATAGTGTTTTTTGGCTTGCTTGATGTCCTGTTTAGCTTATCCTATGAGTTAACTGATAAAAGTAGTGTTAACAGAATGCCATTGGGCATATGATCATTTGGTGAAGTGGGAAAATTAACCAGCTTCTTGCTCCTGATTGCCATACAGGAACAAGGAGTAGGATCCGGCCATTCAGCCCCTCCAGCCGACTCTGCCATTTAATAAGATCCGATTGTAACCTCAAATCTGCATCACAAATTATCCCCAATAATTTCAGAGCCCTTACTTACCAAGAATCTATCCACCTCTGTCTTAAAAATATTCAAAGACTCTACTTCCACCACCCTTTCAGTAAGAGTTCCAAAGACTCACAACCCTCTGAATGAAAAAAAAAATCACCTAATCTCTGCTTTAAATGCGCCACCCCTCTTTTAAACAGTGATCCTCTCGTCCTAGCTTCTCCCACAAGAGGAAATATCCTTCCACGTTCACCCTGTCAAGACTCAGTGTCTTGTGGAAGTGTATGGATATCAGGTGGAGATGGGTCCGGCTTGGACATGATGTCCTATCCCAATGCAGCTGTCACCATAGTGTTAAACTTTATGCCTGACAATTACCACTTGGATTAAATCTTTCAGGTGACCTGAGCCGTTTGAACTATACCTCATATAAAGGGGTCTTCCATGGGTGGGTGAGGAGAGAAAAACTGGGCAAAACATTGACCATAAGGTAACTTTTTTTAAACCTGGGAGTTTTATATATATATATACATATACACATAAACTCTCACACATGCTTTGCAGCTGACTTTTATCCCAGTCTTTATTATGAAAGCCCTGCGTTTGCGTGGGTTTCACCCCCACAACCCAAAAAGATGTACAGGGTAGGTGAATTGCCCCTTATTTGGGAAAAAAAGAATTGTGTCCTCTAAAATTTAAAAAAATATATTCACAAGTGAGCATCTTCATAACTACTGTGGCCGTGACAACCATCCTTGAATTGGAATACACATTTTACATTCCCCAATCTGGCCGAGACACATATTTACAGGCATTTATATACCATTAGGTTTGGGCCTTAGCTTGCCATCGGACAGATCCCTTGCTGTTTTCTCCACCTTGCTCGCACCTCCTTTTCCTTTTTGTTTGCCTTCACCCCTCCCCCGCCTACCTCCCTCCCTCTCCCCTTTCTTTTTTTCTCTCTGCCCCATGGCTTGCCGTGTCTCTAACACACCCCCCCCCCCCCCCCCCCACCCACCCCCTTGCTCTACTGGTTGCTGGCTATGAAGAGGTCTTGAAACAAGTTGGTTTTCGACTTCCACGTCCATTGGATGCATTCTTCAGATTTGCGGATGGCAAGTTTTATTTCCTCCAGCCTAAGAAACGCCACCAGGTCGGCAGCCAGTCTGCAGCCTTAGGTGGTGCTGCTGATCGCCAGTCGAGCAGAAATCTCCGGCCACTGGCTGAGGAGAAATTTCCTCAAACTGAATGCCAGGAAGACTGAAGCCATTGCCTTCGTTCCCTGCCACAATCTCTATTTCCTGATCACCATTTTCATTCCTGGAAACTGTCAGAAGCTGAATCAGACTGTTCATAACATTGTTGTGTTTGACACTGAGATGAGCTTCCAACCACAAATCTGCTATATCATTAATACTTCCTATTCCCCCTTTCAGGGCTGGTTTAGCTCAGTGGACTAGACAGCTGGTTTGTGATGTAGAACAAGGCCAGCAGCGTGGGTTCAATTCCCGTACCAGCTTACCCGAACAGGTGTTGGAATGTGGCGACTAGGGGCTTTTCACAGTAACTTCATACTTGTGACAATCAAAGATTATTATTGTAACTTTACCAACCACAAACCTGCTGTCAGCTTGATCGCTGCTGAAACTCATTATCTCCTTCTTGAAGGTCTGTTATTGCTCATTTACTGTTTTCTTGGCAAACTTTTGTTTGCAGTCCACCTGGAAATGTAATGTGCGGAAGGTTACCTCACAACATTGTTCGTTGTAAATTGGGAATTGATTTCAATTTGGATCTGCAAAGTGCAAATGACTGCCAGGAGATATAGCTGATCTTGTGGAAACAGTATATAGTAACTATTTGCCGAGTACTGAAGATAGTGTCCTCTGTTTATATAATCTGTTTGGTTTAAGGGATTCTAATCAGCGCATTGCACAGACACACATTCACACAGTTAGAAGAGCTAAACTAATCTGTAAACTCGCAGCCCATGCGGGATTAATGCAGGAGGAAAGGTTTCAGATTCTTGAAGCACTGACACCAGCTCTGGGGACGTGTCTTCCTTCTTCCGTAATTGCGGTTTCCCACCCACTGTGGCTGACAGGGTTCTCAACCATCTTTCGCACCTCTGCTGTTATCACTTCCCCTCCCTCCAAGAACCAGGAATGGTTCCCCTTGTCTTCCCTTTTCGCCCCACCAGCCGACGCCTTCAAGAGATTATCCTCCGCCAGTTCCACCAACTCCAGCATGATGGCACCACCAAACACACCTTTCCCTCACTCCCTCTGTCAATATGTCGCTGGGATCGTTTCCTGTGGGACACCCTGGCCCACTCATTCATCACCCCCAACACCTCACCCTCTTCCCACGGCACCTTCCCATGCAATCGATGAAGTTGCAACACCTACTCTTTACCTCTTCCCTGCTCACCATCCAAGGGCCTAAACACTCTTTTCAGGTGAGGCAGAGCTTCATGAGCACCTCCTTCAATCTCGTCTATTATAGCACAGTGGTCAGCACAGTTGCTTCACAGATCCAGGGTCCCGGGTTTGATTCCTGGCTTGGGTCACTATCTGTGCGGAGTTCTCCCCCTGTCTACGTGGGTCTCCTCCGGGTGATCCGGTTTCTCCCACAGTCCAAAGATATGCAGGTTAGGTGGATTGGCTATGCTAAATTGCCCTTCGTGTCCAAAAAAGGGTAGGCGGGGTTACGGTGAAAGGGTGGAAGTGTGGGGATAGGGTGGAGGTATGGGCTTGGGTCAGATGCTCTTTCCAAGGGCCGTGCAGACTCAATAGGCCAAATGGCCTCCTTCTGCACAGCAAATTCTATGATTCTATGATTTGCTGCTCCCAATGCCGACTACTCTACATCGGAGAGACTAAACGCAGACTGGTTGGCCGCTTGCAGAAAACCTTTGGTCCGTCTACAAGAAGGACCCAGACCTACCTGTCCTTGCCATTTCAACTCACCGTCCTGCTCCACATGTCCGTCCTTGGCCTGCTGCAATTTTCCAGTGGAACTGGAGGAACAGCACCCCATCTTTCAATTAGGCATGTTACAGCCTTCCGGACTTAACATTGAGTTCAACAACTTCCGACTGTGAATTCTCTCCTCCACCTTCACAGCCTTTTTATTTCAATTTCAATCAATTTATTTTAATTTCATCCATTGATCCATTTTTCCCTCACCATTATCTTCCTGCCCACTGCCTCACGCCATTAAGGTAATCTGTTCCCTGTTCCAGGTTCTCTTTAACACACTGCTTAGATTTGTTCTGCCATTAACACATTCTGATCTCTTAATGTGCCACTATCGGCACCCTTCTTTGTCATTATCACCACCATTTATAGTCTCTTCATCTTTTTGTCCATGACGTCTTTGTCAACTTCCACCTTTCACTTGCCCTCTATCCAGCCCCACTACTCCATGCAACGCCACCCCCCCTCCCCCTCCCTTGCTCATCATCCCCCCTCCCACACACACAACATTATTTCCAGTTCTCTCTAGCTTTGACAAAGAGTCACCCAGACTCGAAGAGTTAGCTCCGTTCTCTCTCTATAGATGCTGTCAGACCTGTTGAGATTATCCAGCATTTTCTGTTTTTGTTCCAGCTCTGGGGGATTGGGGCACCTACATAACATAGACAAGTTTAACATAGATTAACATAGAATTTACAGTGCAGAAGGAGGCCATTCGGCCCATCGAGACTGCATCGACTCTTGGAAAGAGCACCCTACCCAAGGTCAACACCTCCACCCGATGCCCATCACCGAGCAACCCCACCCAACACTAAGGGCAATTTTGGACACTAAGGGCAATTTATCATGGCCAATCCACCTAACCTGCACATCTTTGGACTGTGGGAGGAAAGCGGAGCACCCGGAGGAAACCCACGCACACACGGGGAGGATGTGCAGACTGCGCACAGACAGTGACCCAAGCCAGAATCGAACTTGGGACCCTGGAGCTGTGAAGCAATTGTGCTATCCACAATGCTACCGTGCTGCCCCCAATTAAAAATAATCGGGACCAATATTGTCGCTGAGAGTTTACCTAGTACTGGTGGGGAGGGTTTAAAGTAATTTGGCAAGAGGAGCAGTATCAGACTGTTGTGGTTCAAGGAAGATTCTTACTGGTACATGCAATCTAATGGGTAATAAATGCAGCTTTGCCAAATTGTCCACATTCCAAGACCTTAAAATAACATATAGATATGTCATAATCAATGATGGAAAATCACAACAAGATACAGACGGGGGAGACCATTCAGAACAAACCAGTCCTTCCGACTGGAAAATACTTGCAGTTCCTCAGATTACACCACTCACTGTTTCCTATTTAAGTACTCCAGATTTATCTCTTCTTTACTGTGCACTATTATCGCATCTTCTTTCAAAGTTGGAAGGTCCCGATTTCTTCAGTCTTGCCCCTGAATTCACACCAATGATGCTAGGAATGAGCCACAGGTTTTTCTCTGCAACACCTGCAGGACTTCAGTATCTGTCAAGAGTCTCAGTAATCAAAATTCAACAGAGATTTCAAGGGATGACCTGAATAAAACAATTCACATTTTTGGGATTGTTCCATCTGACTTGTGGCCTGTTTATTTAGCGATGTAGTCTGGCATTCTATTTGTTGTTGATTGCTGCTTCTCATTAATTAAACATGTTAAGTTTATTTGCACCCCTAGGTCTTTTCCGGCTTCAGTTTAACTATTTCAACCCCATACTTGAAATGTGTAAACCATTCAAATGTTCTTACAATTAACAATCTTTTGCTTTATCCATGTGAAACATTCCTGTGATATTTATCTGCACATCACATTTAGGTATCTTTATCTGACAAATGTTGTGTTCCCAGGAGCAGCTCCAAAGGATAAATGATAATTATTATTTGAAGTTATAGTCTGAGAATTGCTCTGAGATCATTTTGAATCAGGAAGTTTTACTTGGAGTTAGCAAACCTGTATCCCCAGTTTAGATGTTGCCATTGTTAGTAGACACTCAGCCTGGTTTCAAATTGAATTTCCCACTGTGTTATTGCCTGATATCACCCGAGCAAAGAAGAAGACCTGATGTCAGTGAGAAACTTGACAATTTTATTAAAGTACAATTTACTTCTCTCAAATGGGATAGAACATTTTGTGGGGTCATGCATTGAACCAATGGCTATGGAATTCACATTCAGGGTTCACGATTATAGCAAAATCAATGTCATTATTCAAGGTTAGATTGTGTCAGCGGACAAAGGCTGGGGAAACACCAGAATGTTTGAGGAAATATGATTTTATTAAAAATTTAGAGTACCCAATTATTACTTTTTTCAATTAAGGAGTAGTTTAGCGTGGCCAATCCACCTAATCCACATCTTTGTGGTTTGTGGATGGAGACACAGGGAGAATGTGCAAGCTCCACACAGACAGTGACCCGGGGCCGCAGTAAATATTAATGAAAACTACCTTCGCACTAGAAAACAGCAATAAGGGTTTGGTGAGCTGAATGACCCTTTTCTCTGTTATTGCTTAAATGTAGAAGTTCAAATTATGCATTTTTTTAGGTATACTATAATGAAGGATAAGCTTTTAATTCACATTACCCATACCTTTTCTTAGCTGTCACTGAGGTCAAATGCAAATGGGACATTTCACATCAGTTTCTCACGGCATTTTTGGGAAAGTAAAGAGCACCGCTAAACCATAGGATGGAGGAGAGGAAGTAGGCCATTTGGCCCGAGTCTGCTCCTCCATTTAATGAGAAACATACATAGATCATGACTGATCTGATATAATCCTCAACTCCTCTTTCCCGCCTTATCGCCATAACCTTTGATTCCTTTACTGATTTAAATGCTGTTTATCTCAGTGTTCAACTTAAGGACTCAACCTCTCGAGCTCCCTGCAGAAAGGAATTTCACAGATTCACTAACATTTGAGAGAATAAAGTCCATAGAACCATAGAATTCCTACAGTGCAGAAGGAGGCTATTCAGCCCATTGAGTCTGCACTGGCCGTCTGAAAGAGCACTCTACTGAGGCCCATTCCCCCATATCCCGACCTAAACTGCACATCTTTTCACACTAAGGGGCAATTTAGCATGGCCAATCCACCTAACTTGCACGTCTTTGGACTGTGGGAGGAAACCAGAGCACCCACACGCAAACATGGCGAGAAAGTGCAGACTCCACACAAACAGTCACCCAAGCCCGGAATTGAACCTGGGTCCCTGGTGCTTTGAGGCAGCAGTGCTAACCACTGTGCAACCATGCTACCCTCCTTATCTCTGTTTATGGGTGACTTAAATGGGTGTTCCCTTACTCTGAGATTATTCCCCTCTGGTCGTACACTCTCAGACAAGGGAAAATCATTTCTTAGCATCTAGTTTGTTAAGCCCCCTGAGAATCCCATGTGCCTCAATAAGATCACCGCTCATACTTCAAAACGTCAATTGGTACCGGCCCAACCTAGTCAACCACTCCTCATAAGAAAATCCCTCCATACCAGGATCAACAATGTGAATTTTCTCTGGACAGCCTCTAATGCCAATATATCTTTCCTTTGATAAGGAGCTCAAAACTGTTCACAATATTCCATGATGTGGAGATGCCGGCGTTGGACTGGGGTGAGCACAGTACGAAGTCTTACAGCACCAGGTTAAAGTCCAACAGGTTTGTTTCGATGTCACTAGCTTTCGGAGCGCTGCTCCTTCCTCAGGTGAATGAAGAGGTCTGTTCCAGAAACACATATATAGACAAACTCAAAGATGCCAGACAATGCTTGGAATGCGAGCATTAGCAGGTGATTAAATCTTTACAGATCCAGAGATGGGGTAACCCCAGGTTAAAGAGGTGTGAATTGTCTCAAGCCAGGACAGTTGGTGTATTCCAGTATTCCAGGTAAGGTCTAACCACATCCAACGCCTCAACAAGAAACCTTTTCTCTTTCTTTCAGGTGTTAAAGAACACAAATTCCAACAACTCATCGATACCAAAGGCCATCCAGGACCCTCCCGCCCCTCGGATCCCAACACTTCTAACCCCAGCCCTTGCTGTGTATTCACCATACCCTCTGACCTTCCCCTCTCTGAGACTGAACGTGCTGTACTCAGCAAAGGGCTCAGCTTCATTCCGGTATGCCCCCACCTCAATGTATTTCGGGCTCAACACGATGCTGCTCACTTCTTCCGCCGCTTTGTCTCCATGCTCACTTTTTTGAGCGGGAGTCTTCCCCAGTTCAACAGATCCTTTTATCCGCCTCCTGCAATCTCCCTCTACCTGGACCCCTCCTTCCGGCCACTTTCCAGCTGTTGATCTTTTCATTCAGAACTATTGACCGTCTCAATTTCTCTGCTCCTCTCACCCACTCTAATTACCTTCTGAATTAGCTGTACTCCGCTCTCTCAGGTCCAAGCCTGACTTTGTCATCCAACCCGCCAACAAGGGTGTGGCTGTTGTTGTCTGTTGTACTGACCTCTACCTCACAGAGGCTGAATGCCAACTCCCCCTCTTACCTCCCCCTGGACCATGACCCCCACCATCAAGCATCAAGCCATTGTTTCTCGGACTGTCACTGACCTCACCTCCTCTGGAGATCTTCCCTCCACAGCTTCCACCCTCTCAATCTCCCAGCCCTGGACAGCCATTTCTACCTCCTCCCCAAACAGGACTGTCTCAGTAGACCCATTGTGACTGCCTGTTCCTGCCCCACTGACCCCATTTCTTCCTTTCTTGACTCCATACTCTCACCTCTAGTCCAGTCCCTTCCCACTTACATTCATGATTATATGAGGCCCTAACCGCCTCCTCTTTACCATGGATGTTCAATCCCTCTATACCTCCATTCCCCAGCCGGATGGTCTGAGGGCACTCCCCTTAAGACCATAAGACCATAAGACATAGGAACAGAATTAGGCCACTTGGCCCATTGAGTCTGCTCCGCCATTCAATCATGGCTGATATTTCTCTTATCCCCATTCTCCTGCCTTCTCCCCATAACCTCTGATCCCTCATTAATCAAGAATCTATCTATCTCTGTCTTAAAGACACTCAGTGAATTGGCCTCCACAGCTTTCTGCGGCAAGGAGTTCCACAGATTCACCACCCTCTGGCTGAAGAAATTCCTCCTCATCTCTTTTGAAAGGATTGTCCCTTTAGTCTGAGGTGGTGTCCTCTGGTCTAGTTTTTCCTACAAGTGGAAACATCCTTTCCACATCCACTCTATCCAGGCCTCGCAGTATCCTGTAAGTTTCAATACGATCCCCTCATCCTTCTAAACTCCAACGAGTACAGACCCAGAGTCCTCAAATGTTCCTCATACGACAAGTTTCTTCATTCCGCGCATCATTCTTGTGAACCTCCTCTGGACCCTTTCCAAGTCCAGCACATCCTTCCTTAGATATGGGGCCCAAAACTGCTCACAATACACCAAATGGGATCTGACCAGAGCCTTATAAAGCCTCAGAAGTACATCCCTGCTCTTGAATTCTAGCCCTCTTGACATGAATGCTAACATTGCATTTGCCTTCTTAGCTGCCGTCTGAACCTGCACATTAACCTTAAGAGAATCATGAACAAGGATTCCCAAGTCCCTTTGTGCTTCTGCTTTCCGAAGCATTTCCCCATTTAGAAAGTAGTCTATGCCTAAATTCCTCCTTCCAAAGTGCATAACCTCACACTTTTCCACATTGTATTTCATTTGCCACTTCATTGCCCACTCTCCTAGCTTGTCCAACTCCTTCTGCAGCCCCCTTGCTTCGTCAATGCTACCTGTCCCGCCACAGATCGTTGTAACATCTGCAAACTTATCAACAGTGCCTTCAGTACCTTCTTCCAGATCATTAATGTATATTGTAAAAAGCTGTGGTCCCAGCACAGACCCCTGAGGCACACCACTAGTCACTGTCTGCCATCCTTAAAAATACCTCTTTATCCCCACTCTCTGCCTTCTGCCAGTCAGTCAATCCTCTTTCCATACCCTGAACACCATGAGCTCTTAACTTATTTAACAGTCTCTTATGCGGCACCTTGTCAAAGGCCTTCTGGAAATCTAAAGAAATCACGTCCACCGGTTCTCCTTTGTCTAACTTCCTTGTTACCTCCTCACAGAACTCTAACAGATTTGTAAGACACAACCTCCCTTTGACAAGCCGTGCTGACTCAGTCCTATTTTACCATGCATTTCCAAGTGCTTTGCGATCTCATCTTTAATAACAGACTCTCAAATCTTACCAATGACCAAAATCAGGCTAACCGGCCTATAATTTCCCGTCTTCTGCCTCCCTCCCTTCTTAAACAGGGGTGTTACATTAGCCACCTTCCTCTGGGAGCCTTCCTGCCTCCAGTGATTCCTGAAAGATCATCACTAATGCCTCCACAATTTCCTCAGCTATCTCTTTTAGGACCCTGGGGTGTAGTCCATCCGGTCCATAAGAACATAAGAACATAAGAACTAGGAGCAGGAGTAGGCCATCTGGCCACTCGAGCCTGCTCCACCATTCAATGAGATCATAGCTGATCTTTTGTGGACTCAGCTCCACTTTCCGGCCTGAACACCATAACCCTTAATCCCTTTATTCTTCAAAAAACTATCTATCTTTATCTTAAAAACATTTAATGAAGGAGCCTCTACTGCTTCACTGGGCAAGGAATTCCAGAGATTCACAACCCTTTGGGTGAAGAAGTTCCTCCTAAACTCAGTCCTAAATCTACTTCCTCTTATTTTGAGGCTATGCCCCCTAGTTCTGCTTTCACCCGCCAGTGGAAACAACCTGCCCGCATCTATCCTATCTATTCCCTTCATAATCTTATATGTTTCTATAAGATCCCCCCTCATCCTTCTAAATTCCAACGAGTACAGTCCCAGTCCACTCAACCTCTCCTCGTAATCCAACCGCTTCGGCTCTGGGATTAACCTAGTGAATCTCCTCTGCACACCCTCCAGTGCCAGTACGTCCTTTCTCAAGTAAGGAGACCAAAACTGAACACAATACTCCAGGTGTGGCCTCATTAACACCTTATACAATTGCAGCAGAACCTCCCTAGTCTTAAACTCTATCACTCTAGCAATGAAGGACAAAATTTCATTTGCCTTCTTAATCACCTGTTGTACCTGTAAACCAACTTTTTGCGACTCATGCACTAGCACACCCAGGTCCCTCTGCACAGCAGCATTTTTAAATATTTTATCATTGAAATAATAACCCCTTTTGCTGTTATTCCTACCAAAATGGATAACCTCACATTTGTCAAAATTGTATTCCATCTGCCAGACCCTAGCCCATTCACTTAGCCTATCCAAATCCCTCTGCAGACTTCCAGTATCCTCTGCACTTTTTGCTTTACCACTTATCTTAGTGACGTCTGCAAACTTGGACACATTGCCCTTGGTCCCCAACTCCAAATCATCTATGTAAATTGTGAACAGTTGTGGGCCCAACACTGATCCCTGAGGGACACCACTAGCTACTGATTGCCAACCAGAGAAACACCACTGTGAAGACTAATGCAAAGTAACTATTCAGTTCGTCTGCCATTTCTTTGTTTCCTATTATTACTTCTCCAGCCACATTTTCTAGTGGTCCAGGTGACTTATCACCTTCAGACCTTTCAGTTTCCCCATAACCTTCTCCTTAGTAATGGTCACTGCACTCACATCTGCCCCCTGGTTCCTGGAGATCTGGCATCCCACTGTTGTCTTCCACTGTGAAGACTGATGCAAAGTAACTATTCAGTTCGTCTGCCATTTCTATGTTTCCTATTATTACTTCTCCAGCCACATTTGCTAGTGGTCCAATGTCTATTTTTGCCTCTCTTTTACCTTTTATATATTGAAAAAATCTCTTCCTATCTCCCTTTATATTACTAGCTAGCTTGCACTCATACTTCATCTTCTCCCCCCTTATTGCTTTTTTAGTTGTCCTCTGCTCACTTTTAAAGGTTTCCCAATCCTCTGGTTTCCCACTAAGGCTTGCCACTTTGTATGCTTTTTCTTTAGCCTTTATGCTGTCCTTGACATCCCTCATCAGCCATGGATGCCTTGTCCTCCCCTTAGCATGTTTCCTCCTCCTTGGGATGAATTTCTGCTGTGCCTCCCAAATAATCCCCCAAAACTCCTGCCATTGCTGTTCCACTGTCTTCCCTGCTGGCTCCTTTTCCAATCAACGCTGGCCAGCTCCTCCCTCATGTCTTTGTAGTTACCCTTATTTAATTGTAATACCGTTACATCTGATTGCAGCTTCTCCCTCTCAAACTGCAGGGTAAATTCTATCATATTGTGGTCTCTGCTCCCTAAGGGTTCCTTCACCTTAAGTTCCCTAATCAAGTCTGCCTCATTACACATCACCAAATCCAGAATTGCCTGTTCCCTAGTAAGTAGGCTCTGTCACAAGCTGCTCCAAAAAAACATCTCGTAGACATTCCACAAATTCTCTTTCTTGGGATCCACTACCAACCTGATTTTCCCAGTCCACTGCATATTGAAGTCCCCCATGATTATTGTAATAATGCCTTTTTTACATGCCTTTTCTATCTCCTCATTTATTTTCTGCTCTACATCCTGACTACTGCTAGGGGCCCTGTGCATAACTCCCATCAGGGTCTTTTTGCCTTTGCGATTTCTCAACTCTACCCACAGAGATTCTATGCCTTCTGATCCTATATCGCTCCTTGCTATTGATTTACCTTCATTCCATGCCAACATTGCAACCCTGCCCCCTTTGCCCATCTGCCTGTCCTTTCGATAGGACATATATCCTTTGATATTTAAATCCCAGCCCTGACCCCCTTGCAGCCACGTCTCTGTGATGCCTTCTTCCTAGAGTAGAGGCCTGAACAATCTCCACCCAGCAACACTCTCCTCTGCCTGGCTGAGCTTGTCCTCATACTCAACAATTTCTCCTTTAACATGTCCCATTTCCTCCAAAGCAAAGGTGTGGCTATGGGTACAAGCATGGGTCTCAGTTTGCCTGTTTCTTTATGGGGTATGTGGAACATTCCTTGCTCCAGTCCTACTCTGGCCCATCCTACAACTCTTTTATTACTACATCGACAACTGTTTCAGTGTCGCTTCCCGTCTGGATCTGGGAAGATTTATTAATTTTGCTTCCAATTTTCATCCCTCTATCACTTTCACAAGGTCCATCTCCGCCACTTCCCTTCCCTTCCTGACCTTTCTATTCCAATTCCTGAAGATAGACTGTCCACTAATATCCATTATAAACCTACCGACTCCCACAGCTACCTTGACTACAGCTCTACACACAACACATCGTGTAAGGACTCCATCCCATTCTCTCAGTTACATTGCCTCTGTCACATCTGTTCCGATGGTGCCACTTTACAAAATGGTGCTGCTGACATGTCTTCATTCTTCCTTAATCGGGGTTTCTCACCCCCTGTGGTTGCTAGGGCTCTCAACCGTGTCCGGCCCATCTCCTGCGCCTCTTTCCTCATCCTTTCTCCTCCCTCCCAGAACCAGGATAGGGTCCTCACTTTTCACACCACCAGCCTCCGCATTCAAAGAATCATCCTCCGGCAGTTCCGCCAACTCCAGCATTATTCCACCACCAAACACATCTTTCCCCCACTCCCCCTGTCAGCATTCCACAGGGACCGTTCTTTCCAGGATATCTTGGTCCACTCCACCATCATCCCTCTTCCCACGGCACCTTCCCATCGAATCGCGGAAGGTGTAACACCCGCAGCTTTGCCCCTTCCCTGCTCATCATCTCAGGCCCTAAGCATTATTTTCAAATGAGGCAGCGCTTCATGTGCACATCCTTCAACCTGGTCTGTTGCATTTTCTGCTCCCAATGCGGTTACTCTACATTGGAGAGATTAAACGCAGACTGGGTGACTGCTTTGCAGAACACCTCTGGTCCATCTGCAAGCAGCACCTAGACCTTCCTGTCACTTGCCATTTCAACTCACCGTCCTGCCCTCATGTCCACATGTCCGTCCTTGGCCTGCTGCAATGTTCCAGTGAAGCCGAGTGCAAACTGGGCGAATAGCACCTCATCCTCCGGTTAGGCACATTACAGCCTTGCGGACTTAACATTGACTTCAACAGCTTCAGACTGTGAATCTCTCCTCCACCTTCACGCCATTTTTATTTCTATAATAATAATCTTTCATTGTCACGAGTAGGCTTACATTAACACTGCAATGTAGTTACTGTGAAAGCCCCTAGTCGCCATATTCCAGCGCCTGTTCGGGTACACTGAGGGAGAATTCAGTATATCTAATTCACCGATCAGCACATCTTTCAGGACTTGTGGGAGGAAATCGGAGCACCCGGAGAAAACCCACGCTGACACAGGGAGAACGTGCAGACTCCACACAGACAGTGGCCCAAGTCGGTAATTGAACCTGGGAGCCTGGAGCTGTGAGAATACAGTGCTAACCACTGTGATACTGGTCTAAAAACAGCATGAATTCAAAGGAACATGCCATGTACAAGCTAGCGCTTTCCAGGTGTGGGTGTGTGGAGGGGGTGGGCGTTGAGTTGTGTGGAGAGGGTGGGCATTGGAATGTGCGGAGTGGGCAGGCATTGGGATGTGTGGAGGGGGTGGGTGTTGGGTGTGTGGAGCGGGTGGGTGGAGGGGGTGGGCATTGGGAAATGTGGAGGGGGTGGGCACGGGTTTGTGTGGAGGGGGTGGGCAGTGGGTGTGCGGAGGGGGTGGGTGGAGCAGGTGGGCGTTGGGTGTGCGGAGGGGGTTGGTGTTGGGTGTGCAGAGGGGGTGGGTGGAGGGGGTGGGTGTTGGGATGTGTGGAGGGGATGGGCATTGCGATGTGTGGAGGGGGTGGGCGTTGGGTGTGTGGAGTGGGTGGGTGTAGCAGGTGGGCATTGGGTGTGTGGAGGGGTGGGCATTGGGTGTGCGGAGGGGTGGGTGGAGGGGGTGGGCATTGGGTGTGTGGAGGAGGTGGGTGTTGGGATGTGTGTAGGGGTGGGTGGAGTGGGTGGGCGTTGGGTGTGCGGAGGGGGTTGGAGTTGGGTGTGCAGAGGGGGTGGGTGGAGGGGGTGGGTGTTGGGATGTGTGGAGGGGATGGGCATTGCTATGTGTGGAGGGGGTGGGCGTTGGGTGTGTGGAGTGGGTGGGTGTAGCAGGTGGGCATTGGGTGTGTGGAGGGGTGGGCATTGGGTGTGCGGAGGGGTGGGTGGAGGGGGTGGGCATTGGGTGTGTGGAGGGGGTAGGTGTTGGGATGTGTGTAGGGGTGGGTGGAGTGGGTGGGCGTTAGGATGTGCGGAGCGGGTGGGTAGAGTGGGTGGGTGGAGGGGGTGGGCGTTGGGATGTGCTGAGGGGGTGGGTGGAGGGGGTGGGCGTTGGGTGTGCTGAGGGGGTGGGTGGAGCAGGTGGTCATTGGGGGTGCGGAGGGGGTGGGTAGAGGGGGTGGGCTTTGGGCTTTGCGGAGGGGTGGGCGTTGGGTGTGTGGAGGGGGTGGGTGTTGGGTGTGTGGAGAGGGTGGGCATTGGGTGTGTGGAGGGGGTGGGCATTGGGTGCGTGGAGGGGGTGGGCGTTGGGTGTGTGGAGGGGGTGGGTGTTGGGTGGGTGGAGGGGGTGGGCGTTGGGTGTGTGGAGGGGTGGGCATTGGGATGTGTGGAGGGGGTGGGCACTGGTTTGTGTGGAGGGGATCGGTGGGGGAGGTGGGCGTTGGGTGTGTGGAGGGGTGGGTGGAGTGCTGGGCATTGGGAAATGTGGAGGGGGTGGGCGTTGGGTGTGTGGAGGGGATGGGCATTGGGTGTGTGGAGGGTGTGGGTGTTGGGTGGGTGGAGGGGGTGGGCGTTGGGTGTGTGGAGAGGTGGGCATTGGGATGTGTGGAGGGGTGGGTGTTGGGATGTGTGGAGGGGGTGGGTGGAGCGGGTGGGTATTGGGGGTGTGGAGGGGGTGGGCAGAGGGGGTGGGCATTGGGATGTGTGGAGGGGGTGGGCACTGGGTTGTGTGGAGGGGATGGGTGGGGGGGGCGTTGGGTGTGTGGAGGGGGTGGGTGGAGGGGTGGGCATTGGGAAATGTGGAGGGGGTGGGCATTAGGATATGTGGAGGGGGCGGGCACTGGGTTGTGTGGAGAGGTGGGTGTTGGGATGTGTGGAGGGGGTGGGTGGAGGGGGTGGGCGTTGGGAAATGTGGAGGGGTGGGCACTGGGATGTGTTGAGGGGATGGGTGGGGGGGTGGGCGCTGGGTGTGTGGAGGGGGTGGGCACTGGGATGTGTGGAGGGGGTGGGCACTGGGATGTGTGGAAGGGGTGGGCACTGGGATGTGTGGAGGGGGTGGGCACTAGGTGTGTGGAGGGGGTGGACGTTGGGTGTGCGGAGGGGGTGGGTGTTGGGTGGGTGGAGTGGTTGGCGTTGGGTGTGTGGAGGGGTGGGCATTGGGATGTGAGGAAGGGGTGGGCACTGGATTGTGTGGAGGGGATCGGTGGGGGGGGTGGGCATTGGGTGTATGGAGGGGGTGGGTGGAGGGGTGGGTATTGGGAAATGTGGAGGGGGTGGGCGTTGGGTGTGTGGAGGGGGTGGGCGTTGGGTGTGTGGAGGGGGTGGGTGTTGGGTGGGTGGAGGAGGTGGGTGTTGCGTGTGTGGAGGGGTGGGCATTGGGATGTGTGGAGGGGGTGGGCACTGGGTTGTGTGGAGGGGATCGGTGGGGGGGGCGTTGGGTGTGTGGAGGGGGTGGATGGAGGGGTGGGCATTGGGAAATGTGGAGGGGGTGGGCATTAGGATATGTGGAGGGGGTGGGCACTGGGTTGTGTAGAGAGGTGGGTGTTGGGATGTGTGGGTGGAGCGGGTGGGTATTGGGGGTGCGGAGGGGGTGGGTAGAGGGGGTGGGCATTGTGATGTGTGGAGGGGGTGGGCACTGGGTTGTGTGGAGGGGATGGGTGGGGGGGGCGTTGGGTGTGTGGAGCAGGTGGGTGGAGGGGTGGACATTGGGAAATGTGGAGGGGGTGGGCATTAGGATATGTGGAGGGGGTAGGCACTGGGTTGTGTGGAGAGGTGGGTGTTGGGATGTGTGGAGGGAGTGGGTAGAGGGGGTGGGCGTTGGGAAATGTGGAGGAGGTGGGCACTGGGATGTGTGGAGGGGATGGGTGGGGGGTGGACGTTGGGTGTGGAGGGGGTGGGCACTGGGATGTGGGGAGGGGGTGGGCACTGGAATGTGTGGAGGGGATGGGTGGAGGGGGTTGGGAGTGGGCGTTGGGTGTGTGGAGGGGTTGGGCACTGGGTTGTGTGGAGGGGGTGGACACTGGGATGTGTGGAGGGGATGGGTGGGGGAGGTGGGGGTGGGCGTTGGGTGTGTGGAGGGGTTGGGCACTGGGTTGTGTGGAGGGGGTGGGCACTGGGATGTGTGGAGGGGATGGGTGGGGGGTGGGGGTGGGCGTTGGGTGTGTGGAGGGGTTGGGCACTGGGTTGTGTGGAGGGGTTGGGCACTGGGTTGTGTGGAGGGGTTGGGCACTGGGTTGTGTGGAGGGGTTGGGCACTGGGTTGTGTGGAGGGGTTGGGCACTGGGTTGTGTGGAGGGGTTGGGCACTGGGTTGTGTGGAGGGGTTGGGCACTGGGTTGTGTGGAGGGGTTGGGCACTGGGTTGTGTGGAGGGGTTGGGCACTGGGTTGTGTGGAGGGGTTGGGCACTGGGTTGTGTGGAGGGGTTGGGCACTGGGTTGTGTGGAGGGGTTGGGCACTGGGTTGTGTGGAGGGGTTGGGCACTGGGTTGTGTGGAGGGGTTGGGCACTGGGTTGTGTGGAGGGGTTGGGCACTGGGTTGTGTGGAGGGGTTGGGCACTGGGTTGTGTGGAGGGGTTGGGCACTGGGTTGTGTGGAGGGGTTGGGCACTGGGTTGTGTGGGGGGGGTGGGCACTGGGTTGTGTGGAGGGGTTGGGCACTGAGTTGTGTGGAGGGGTTGGGCACTGGGTTGTGTGGAGGGGTTGGGCACTGGGTTGTGTGGAGGGGTTGGGCACTGGGTTGTGTGGAGGGGTTGGGCACTGGGTTGTGTGGAGGGGTTGGGCACTGGGTTGTGTGGAGGGGTTGGGCACTGGGTTGTGTGGAGGTGTTGGGCACTGGGTTGTGTGGAGGGGTTGGGCACTGGGTTGTGTGGAGGTGTTGGGCACTGGGTTGTATGGAGGGGTTGGGCACTGGGTTGTGTGGAGGGGTTGGGCACAGGGTTGTGTGGAGGGGTTGGGCACTGGGTTGTGTGGAGGGGGTGGGTGTTGAGGCGGAGGTGGTTGCGGGACCAGTGCCTCAATTTCAATTGCCTGCACCAAATTGCCCTTTTCATTTGGAAGATAATCTGCCATTTAGTTCAGTTGTTTAGAGTGAGGTAGGTTCTGGGGTGTGACTCAAATACTTTGTTGTACCAACGTGCTCGTTTATCTAGTGATGTGATTCTGATTTCGGGATTCCGCACGCTTTAGATCTAAAGGGTATAGACCCACACGAGCTGCTACATCCCCCTTCGTCCATTCCGAATAAGATGAGGAAGTTAGCCGTCGGTCAACTGCAGAAAATCGAGCACCTGTTGTTTTTATGCCCCAACAGCCTTTCAAACAACTTGGGTCTGACGGAAAGAAAGCTCCGTTTCCCTCAAACGGACCAAAAATCCCAGTCAGGGATTGTACACCGTGGGATTAACAGTCGGGCAGTGTACACCGCATCAGAGACTATTGTACTCTTCCCCCCACAGGGAATGTTCCTCAACCTGCTTTTATGAAATGTGGCTCAGTCCCTCATCTTATTCTAATGGGCATTATGAAAATTAAAACAAAATCTAAATCAAATCATATCATAATAGAATCCGGAATAGTGGAGAAATCATACAATCAAAAAAAAATCGAAGACATTTAGTTGGCAACGTTAAAATAAATGGTGCAGAGTTCCTAATGTCTATAAATAAGGTATGGGGACATTCGTGTCTGCATTGTGTTTGAAATCATCGTTGAATTAATCCGGGGTGTTTAATTATGACATCATTTCAGCTGATAACTGGGAAGTTTATATTTTTATAAGCAAATATTGGGCCAAGCTCACACTGCTGACCTGAGACTGAGCCGATATGAACCACAGAGCAATTGCACAGAAGAAATTGCCGAATATTGTGCTAAACTGCTTGTGTCGCTTGTCCAAATTTCCCAAATGCTTCCCCAAATTTCCCAAGTGCCTCGGCCTGCTTATGGTATAATAACTGGACTAGAAGAGAACTCCGGTAACTGTCTCAGGGTATGCAGCGGAAGTAATCTCGAACATCCTAATGAAAAAATAATATGGACCAATGAGGGTGGCGGTACATCCAAGGCAAGTCCAATATGGGGGTTAGGTAGTACAGGATTGAGTATTACTGGAGATGATTTTTTCCCCCCGAAGCTTTTCGTCTTGCACGCAAGAGTACCAATGTCAGGGGAAATGACAATTTTATACTAGATGAGAAAAGAGTGCTGATTGGTGGATTGGATTGTTCTGATGAGTGCAAAACGAAAAACTTCGACAAAAAAAACTTTTTCAGCAGCACTTCAAACCTAATATCCAAGACATTAACATTCACTCTCTGGTGACCTGATATCATCGGGTTCTCAGTCCCAAGGAGAGGAACATTTATTTAAGTAGCTCTTTTCACTACCCCAGGACGTCCTAGAACGTTTTTTTTTTACAATCATTTGCTTTCGAAATGTCGTTACTGCAACAGGCTTGCACACAGCAAAGTCCCAATCAAAAAGTAAAATGTCGTCTCAGTTGGACTATCACAAGCCATTACTGCTCTGGCGTCTTGCAATGCTGACTCGATGTCCTCGTATTCGTAGTTACTGAATCGCCAAACTTGTTGAATTGCCACGTGGAGAAGGGGAGGTAATATTGGGAGAGGGAGGGAATGTGATAGATGAGAGCTCAAAATACCATTATATTCCTGGTTGTTTTTGATATTGCTGATATGTTGGTGACGAACTTATCTCCATTGATAGTGAATAAAAGGATTGACGGGGATTTAAAAAAATAAAACGCATTTCTCCAAAGCTTAACAGAACTAAACCGCAGCAGGCAGCTTGAAATACAAACATACAATCTAAAAACCCTAAGCAATCCACTTCTGCAAACAAAACAACATTTAAGACACACGATTCAAGCAAGGGCCAAAACGGTTGATCTCGAAGCAGAGTTGATTATTTCAATTCACTTGCGATTGTAAATCCGTTTGTTGTTAGCAGCACAAGTCTTTCTACATTAAATACCTACTCGAAAAAGATCCTTTAGTTACCGAGAGATGCGCATTCTTCACACATATATCTACATATTGTGACATTGATCGGTACTTGCAGAATACAAGTGTCTATCATGAAAATTCACTATTTCGGGTTGAAATGGAAGGTGATTGGCCTTGTTCATTATGCAGTGATCAGTAGGCGCAGTCAGTTTCAAAAGCCATCTAGATAAGTCAGCGAACAGTCACAAGCTCGTCAATGTTTTACACACGATGAAAAAACACGTATTTCGGTCAGAACCATCATCTGCTTCAACAGGGTTCTCTCATAGAATTTACAGTGTTGAAGGAGGCCATTCGGCCCATCGAGTCTGCACCGGCTCTTGGAAAGTGCACCCTACCCAAGGTCAACATTTCCACCCTATCCCCATAACCCAGTCACCCCACCCAACACTCAGGGCAATTTTGGACACTAAGGGCAATTTAGCATGGCCAATCCACCTAACCTGCACATCTTTGGACTGTGGATGGAAATCCACGCACACACGGGGAGAACGTAAATCTCATCAAATGTGTTTGCGGTTTTTCGTGAACATGTAATTAAACCAAACAGATTTACGTTGAAATTTATTTAAAAGGGGAGGCAATTTTCACAGTAACTCTTTAACCGTATGTTACCTACTTCCCGCTTCTGCCCGTAACTGCGCTGTGGGCAGGTCTGTCTGTTTGCATCGACTGATACACTGAAAGTGAGCCAGGTAGGAAAATAAGCCGCAAGTCTGCAAGGTTCAATCGAGAACTTTGATAAAAATGTGGGGAGAGCGTTTCTTTCCTTTCCAAAACTAATGTGTATTCTGCGATGCTTTAAAGATTGTCGGTCTCTTCTGATAATCCGTGACGCATATGCACACTATGAACAAAATATCTAAGGCACTTATGTCACAAACCGCTTCTGCTTATGCGAATCATTGCTAAGTCGCTCTGTTGGACCGTTAAATTTACATGTTCACCGTTACACAAAACGAACAACAAACTTTTCCTGATTGGGTAAGGGGATACATTGAAAACCGACGCCTCAACACTTTGGCAGTCACCAATTGCAGCTGGACGCACGTTGCGTTTGATCAAATTAGCACTAAACTACAGTCCTACTACGCTATGAGGTTTAAAGGTTATATTAACTCATAGGAAACACCCCGTCGAAGATTTCCCCACAGAATACCGTAATACATTTGGGGCCTCTTTCGAGTATAGATCTGAAAGTGTGTGATATTTATTGTCTCCATGGAACAGTTTAACCCTCCCGGAGGGAACTCGCATCTTTTCACCGGTATAACCACTCGGACATTTTAAACCACAGCCTTACAGCTGCATGGTTATTAACAACGACCGTTGACTTTAGCGACTTACCAGCGTTAAGGTACAGAACTGGTCAGAATTAGTAAAATATGTGTTTGTTTCACTATCTTAATCTGGCCGGGAAGAATTGTAGCAACATAGCCTTTACTGAAAATGGAGCTAAAAGTCATGATTAATAACACACCACTTGGCGCCAACGACAGGCCGCGTTAAAGATACATGCCTTTAATCCTCCACTGAGAGAGAACAGAGATCGCAAAGGCTAAGCGACATGTTCTTTCGGCTGATGTCTCCAACAGTTTTGCAGTACTTTTCATCTTTGCAGCATTTCCTGTTAACTCGTAAATCTTTGATTGATAGGGAACTGATTAACCTGCCTGAGGTTACACATGTATACTCGCTGTACAAGTGATCTATAAAACCAAAGTAAGATTTCAGGACTCTTCTTCCGATCCATTAGTTGTTTTATATCAAAAGTCCACGTATACATTCCAAACAAAAACAAAAATCGAGCAATTCATTTAGCCAAACTCAAATATACTGCTTGTTGGTCAGAATTTGAGGGACTAGACGCGAGGCCTTTCTTAATTGAACAGTGTTCAAAGCTCGATTCTGAATCGACAATATTAAACAGGATTTTCTTTTTTTCATTGGCTCCAGGGTGTTCACGCAAATCGTTCATATTTGGATACGCCCTCATTTAAGTAGAAATGCTCCTTATTTGTTTCTCCCTGAAGTAAACATACAATTATTAATTTTACTTAACTGTCCCCAGTCCGGTAACATAATCCACTGGAAACGTGGAAGCATAATTCTGAATTATGGATGTTACAATTGAACAATCGCCTCAAAATAAATTTGAAATTATGCCAACATATTTTCCAATTGTTCCCTTAATACCGTGCTGAGAATTGCGAGAAATCGTGCAGACATTCTCTACAACTTTGAATGTAAGTGCACCGCTTTGAGAATCCCCGGCCCAATTTGATGCAACGATTACCTTCTTTAACTCGTTATTCGCGGTGTGTAATGTGTTATCTTTCATTTGGAGTGCTACAACTACAGTACTTCTGAAGCAACGATTGGCGTGCCCCACATTAATGCAGATTAATTTAAATTTGCGATGAGTGAATTAATGCGACATCAATGTTTTTTGCTTTGTAATGCGCATCGTCGTTACCAACATTGCATTTTCTTAAACTTCTATTACGAATTCCTACATTTGACTTAAGTTAGCTTCTTTAGTGGCATACCTACGAAATATCCACATTCAATAAAGCCCCGAAGTATGGGCGGTACTAATGTTTAATAAGGTATAAGGAAATAGCGTTTGGATGGATGCAACAATTTGACTTCTGAAGGTAACAGTAAAAGCCTTAAACGCAGTCAACATTGAAATACAATCGAAATTGGTTTTACATGATTGAACATTTCAGATCATGCCATATACATTGTAGACTTGGCGGCAGAGAATGAACTGATTATTAACAAAACGTATTCAATTTAATTTAACATAAGTTAGGTTTCGGATTTGCATGTGCGGTTACACACTGATCACTTGAAGTAATAGCGTATTTGGAAGGTAAAAGAGAGCGACCAGTGGGGTACATGAATGCAGTGCTTCAATAACATGTTTGCTGAATCCCTAACCGCCGCTCGTTTATGGTTAAATAGAGATCGTTTCTATTGACAGTTACCCGTTTAACGTATTTTAAAACACTTTGTTTATACATATATACGCTTAACCGATTGGCAGGTACCAACCGCTACTCGCTGAGTAGTGTTTTCAGTGATTTTCTTAAACATGTGCTGTGGTGAATTGTAATGCCTGGATTCCCGTACACTTTGTGAAACTTCTGAAATCCAGAAAGTTTACTATTTCTTGTTATGCTGCTATTGAAACCATGTAACCCCGCCTCGCATTGACCTGCTATAACCCGTATTACAGTGACAAGTGTTCTGAGAGGCATTGATGCAAAAGTGCAATTGGTAGTTTTGCATTATTCATCCTGCGATGCTCTTAAAGAATAAAACCACTTGAATATATAATAATGCAAGTGTATCTCGAGTTGATTGCGCTTCATGGAATCTGTGTTAAATTTGTATGAGGCGGGATATGATACGAGATGCCCTCCCCGCACCCCTCCCCCCCCCCCCCCCCCCCCCCCGCCCCCGCTCAAGTTTAGCCTATTTTGTCCTCGGGTTTCGGAACATTAGTTCTATACAAATGTTGTGTCAGAGCAAAGTATTTTGAAAAAAAGAAATTATAAGATAAGAAAATCCAAGGCAAAGTCTATCCCCGGGGAACAGACAGGATTGTTCAACAATGGCCACGGATGCATACCCATTCCTACACCAGCTTTATCTTTCTCTAAGACGTATACCCAGACAGGACTCGCTGGGCTACTCGGAGTGAGCTCGTGCACGTATTGAATTGAATTGGGTGTCTGCCCGTCTTTGTGCAAATATCCAGATCAGGTTCCCATGGTGCTGTTTGCAGTCAAAACAACTGGATAGTAAGGTATGACTCCGCCTGTTTCTGAAAAATTATTTGCATGAGGTAGGCAAATAACTACGGTCATTCGCTTTTATGGAACTGTCTGGGAAAGTAGATTTTAATTTAGTCTCCAGTTTTCGCATATTAAAGTTTATCTGACGCGTCTACGTGTTCAAACGGACATTACGAAGCAAACAATCATTTAACCACATGACATTATTCGCAAATGCAATTATTATTGTCATTTGAGCAATACATTACATTATTTTAATTATAAAAATACATAGAGGCCTGTTATCATTCTTATTTGACATTATCTTTGTGTACATATCTTTCTCACACTCTCTAAGCCACTGTGACTTTTCAATTCCATTAGCCAGATGCAGTGCGATACTAAAAATAAGCTCTTTCAAAAAGCTATCACGATTACGGAGTTTACGCTAACAAGAAGTAACAATCAATGTGTTCGGGCTCATAAACAAGTGCGGGTTATAAATAGCCACTAATACACATGGTTCACCAATTCGGCTTCACTTACCGCAGATACCTACCAATCGAGACTGCCAATATCATTTCCTAAATACAAAACGTTTAGGCCATGTTGCTGTTTACAACTCCAGCCCTCTTTCACTCAATGTAATCTTAACATTACTTTTTCTTACACGCACACAGACATTGACATTACGCATTTACCATCAAATGTGCCAAAAGCACGACGTCACTCGAAAAATTCTTGGCATTTTTAGCAACTCGGCGCTTTAGAGGAACCCGACGATTTAAGTTTAGTTTCTGTTGGCCGTTTGGAGGATTAGCTTCTTTTTAATCACTGCCAATAATTGGCTCCTTGCCTTTATCGTTTGATACTGGTGAACCCACGGGTTATCTATTACTATGTATAGCAAGCACTTGTCACCCAAGTGTTTGTACACTCTATTGACAAGATTTCAACTAATAGCACAAATCCAGCAGGCGGGCGCCTCTAGTGAATTCAAATTACAGATTGGGTTACTTTAACCGTGTTTTAGCCTCTAGATGTTGCAATTCTTGAGGCAAGCCTGCAATATACCAATTCTGGGATTTGAAAACCTGCTCCATAATATGGCCAGCAGTTCTATAGGAATTTAATTCCCACTGGCAGGAATAATCTTGATTCAGATTTAACCCTCCCCCACTCCTCCCAACATCTCCCCCCGCCCCACTGTAAGCTCCGGCCAAGCGGCCAACACAGAGAGGCGAGTTGCGTGCTGGTGACGTTAGTGAGTTCTATAGGTGAATGGCTGATGATACCGCGGACATTCTCGCGGCATTCTGTATCTATTGGCGTGTGACGGGAAATAAACTCCAATATTGAATTCCATCAAGACATTGAATCCGGCTGTATTGGAGAGTTATTTGGTGTTGGCGGTGCAACTGGGCCGAGGAATTCCCGAGGACCAATCAGACCTTTAAAAAAATATATTTTTTTAAACAAGTCCGATCCCACCAAGAAGGTACCTGTATTCACAGAATCCAGTATTCTTAACACGCTGTCGGTATGTAAAAACGTTTCTGAAATGAGAAAATTACTTGATGTGTTTCAGAGATAAAATCATGGGCGTCCCCAGTTGGTATGCCCCAGAATTTTCGGCTTTTCTATCACGGCGTTAATACCCATATTCTGTACTGATACCCAATCAGAGATGTTGGAATCAGATGGAATATTCTTTAGCCAAGATCCCAGCCATACCTTTGTACTTGAACCACCCTAAACCACATTCGGTACCTGGGTGAAACATCTGCCTCCGGCTAAATGGCATGTTGTTGTTGCCATAATATTAAACCGACTAATGCTTGGCGCATGAACCAGTTTCAATAGCACCGTTGAAATATTAGAAAGGAGCATGGGAATTGCTATTCGTCACGTTAGGTGTATTTTACTGGTGCCTGGGGCAGCTTTAAAGTGATTTCGATGTGGTCCTCCCGTTTACATTGGAATATGTGGCGAGTTCTGCATTTTAGTATTTGCAGGAATATTCTGGGTTTTTTTTTGCCTGTAGTCAGGTGATCTCAGCCTCACAGTAATGGCTACATGTCACAATGTGCAATATGTACAGCAGTGGCCTTGTCCTAAAGCTGTTGTGTCTCCCTAGCATCTGATCTGACCTTCCACCGTTGAAAGTTTACACCGAGAAATTAAAGGGACGATTTACAAGGAGATTGCACGAGCAGGAATTTGTTAATATGCCGTTCATTCCAAAAGCCACATATGACATTTCGATGTAAACCATACTTGATCAGGCAGAGAAAATGATGGCTCATCATTGGGACCCGTTTCATTCATCAAAAATGCACTTTCTAATCTGGTTCTTTTCAGAATGTAGAATGAGACAGCACGCCGTTTAGCAGACTCTGACTTAGTCAACAAAACACTCTGCATAATCTAAACAAAATTCAACGCGGAAACAATGCTGCAATGTAACTCAAATGGTGTTTGCTTGTTTGAAGCAAACTGAAACTTAGATGCATTTAAATTGGAATGGCCATTTGTAAAATGCGCGAACACGGGTTCAAGTTGGGGAAAAAACAATAAACTACTCAGACAATTCTTCCCCTCTTCTGACAAGCACAAAGCAACCCACAGAAGTGCCCGGTACTGTATCTCAATGCTTGCTTCTTCAAGCAGGCTTGTTACTTGCTTGATTTCTGCTTCTCCATCTGGTTAACGTCATGGTGAACGGCGAAGTTATCTCCAATCTAAAAGGGGAATCGGATTTGCATTTCACTGTGATCAGTGAAGTTTTCTTCAGAGTGGTCCAGTCTGTGCTGAGAGGGCTCTTGTTTTTATTCTGAGGGATTGGGTTTTTGGGTGTGTGTGGGGGGGGGGGGGGGGGGGGGGAGTTTGCCTTTTGGTCAAGGGGAACATGGATCAAGATGGATGGTGGGGTGCAGAGCTTCACAGTGTCTTTGTGCTGTGCTTGAGCTGCCATGGTGCTGGGGGGTCTGGGATGAGTCGCTGTGTGGAACAGCGCTGGTTGGACAGACGCTCAGCACTTTCAGTGTACGAAAGGCTCCCCACCACGTCACTGCAGTCAGCGCGCTTCTCTGCATGTGCACGCATTTCCTATATTCCACACACACACACAGCGTATCCACCTTATGGAGCAACTCCTTTCCCACTAGCTCTGTGAACGGCAAGTTTCTCTGTCCCTCCCTCTCTCTCTCGCGATTAGATGCCCCAAACAGTGCGATAAGGCCCTTATCTTCTTTTCTCAGGATCTCTCTTGCGCGCCTTGCAACCTGGAAGTGTTTGGAGAAGTGCAGTACCTCTGGAGATCTATGGATTGCTCAGCCTGGGATGTGTTCTGTGCCTAAGCAGGGAAAGCAACGATTGAGAAGGGCTGCATAAATAGCCTTCCGGCGTGGAGAGATCGGAAGGTATACTGCTATTCCTTCTTTCGGGTTTGACCTTTGCGTTTTGCTTTCTGAGCGTGCTGTTCCAATCCGCGTTGTATGCGAGACAAGAGATCGTCGTTTGTTTCAATGCTCATCAGCGAGTAACGGGGCCTGCGTGGAAAATAAAACAAAAGGGAGCATTTCGCGTTGTTCAAAATGACAGTCGGCCAGTCTTCTCGGAATGCAAAGAGTTGGCCATCTATTGAGTGCTATCGAGAAAGTACAGTGTGTGCAAAAATAATAATACCAGACCGCTAACGATGGACGCTGACCAGTGAGTGGGAAGTGTGTATTTACACACACAGTGTCGCGGCCTATCTGCAGATAGATATCGCTTAACACTGAGCGTCCAGGGCTCCCCGATTTTACCACCCAACTTCAATGTTAATAATGCAAGTCAAAATCTGAGAGTTTAGCAAGAAATTGTTCCCTTTCTAGTAAACCGTTAGTCAGTGTTGAGTTGATTTCGATTTATGCCAGATTAATACCGCCAGAAGTACTTTTCTATCCATTCAGCTCAGAAACTTTGCAAACAATTCATTTCCCGCATTCAGTAACTGCCTCTTCTGGAGCCCAATCAAAGCAGATAATAGTGACGCGTTTCCATTAGACGTTAGGGCAATTTACAATGTCTCCCGATACGGGATCAATGTTTTAACCTGTCAAAACTGCAGTAAAGCAGTCCAGTGTCACCCTCACCCAGCACCGTTGCTAACCGCCATTGCTCGTCCTGCTCGCTTCAAAAAGCTTTTCAGTTACACAGGATAAATAAGCAGCTTCACTAAAAAGGAACAACTATTGTTGTTATCTCTGTAAAACCACTAAATATTCACTGAATTCTGTTTGAAACACGTGATGCATTAATAACACGTTGCTCTCAATATGATTACGTTTTGCAAGCAAATGCTGTGGATTACAGATACACACGCTGTGCTTGGCGATTGGTATGAATTATTTATAACGGTATTCCAATGCTTAAAACGCGTGGCTAATTAAGTGCACAATCTGAACATCTACGAGCATTGTGCTCACCTGCAAATTAAACAAAGCACAAATGTAAAATTCAAACTATGAGTAATTTATAAATTAACATGAAAGCAATATTAAAAAAACACTTCCGTAAATGATTCAAGAGTCAAGGTATTTCTCAGATTATTATATTTTTATGTGAACAGTTCGGCATTAAACTAACAGTGCTATGAGCCTAGGAAGTGTACATTTAATGCAAATAAATAGCATTATATCCAGAGAAAATCTGGCTCATATGATTTCACATTATAATCCTCCTCACAACCGGTCCTTTGAATGTTGGCAACAGAAGCCTCGTTTAAGTGGAGCTGTTCTGGGAACATTCGGTGCTCTATGTTTAAATTGTTTTCGTGTAGAAAGGTTTTCCAACAAATTCTCAGCAATTTAGCGAAAACATACGCAATTATATTGCACGTGGGTCTGCGCTACAATATACATACTTTATGGTGGTGAATAATTTTTGACTCTAACAAACGAGGCAGGAAGAAATACTGAATGAGTCCATCAGTTGGACTCCGAAATAGAAGTATCTGTCAAAAGCAACAATTGACTCATAACTAGAAACCGTAGCAGCGGTAAAATAGCGCGATAGAATCCTTCATCGAAGATACCAGTGCGATCATAACATTTATTTTGGTGGGGGGGTGGGGTGGCTCTGTCTTTAAAAATTGGATGATTTTCCTCTTAGACCTCAAAACTCCGCCTCATGCGGAGAGGGGTTCTCTGCAGTATTTGGATTTTTCAGGAGGTCACCACACTTTTGGAAAGTACACACGATCACGTGCACCATCGTACCGTGAGTGAATGCACCCAGTGCCAAGAGAAACAATAGTCTTTGCAAGAGCACGGCTACAACCTCGGGCTAATGTCGAGAGCTACCGACACTTTAACAAGGCAATAAAAAACAGTGGAAGAAAGTTGGTGTGCCACACAAAACACGGGTCCATAAAATCGAGGAAATGTAATTGCTGCTCATACTCCAATCAAACGGTTGCTCAAAAAAGCTGCCTGGAATCTTATCTTTATTACTCTTTCCAGAAAGTCCAGACGAATTTCGTGAATACCTCATTTATCTTTTGGAGTCTGCTAAGATTGACATTATCCTCCCCCCCCCCCCCCCCAACCCCCTCTCAATTTTCCACAACTTAATATAAAAGGCGTGCAATTCTGTAATACCGAGTTTAGTACCTCTGGTTAGAAAATTGTTCTTGTTGAAGGCGTTTCAACCCCCCCCGCCCCCTCTCTTTTTTCCCTCTCTTTTGGCGCCCTCTGAAGCTTTTTATTTTTTTCTTGTGTATTTGTCAGGAGGAAGCTGTGCTCTGTGATGCTCGCTGTACGCTGAGAACATTTACCTGGAAGTGCCTTGGGGTTTTGGTGCCTCTTTTGCAAGGACTGTGTGGCGAAATATGGCGGGGACGGAGGAAAGCTTCGGGCTGTCAGCAACAACACATAGCGAGCCCGAGCCCAAGGAGCATTCATCTGAAAGTAAGCAGGAGACACAGCTAGGAGCCGCCAGCAAGCCTCCCTCCCCACAACAAGCGACATATACTCAACAGGTTGGTCCTCGACACCCCTGCACTGACAAAACCATGTGCAGCACTGCACATATAGTGAGTGCATGTTATTGCTGAACACGAGTAACAACTAGGTGGTACATGTAAATGTCTTTAAATGTATCTCTGACACCTTTATTGCTGCTGATGTGCGCTCGAGCCTGATTAGTTAATCTTGTTACAGATTTATTTCCGACTCGTGCTTATACCTTTTGATCAGTAACCAAACACACATACGTAAGGCTGGAAATATTTGAATCAGTGCGTTGAATGGCATTTATTTTGCTGTATGGTGTAATTTTGAGACCAGCCACATGTTAATCGCCCTCTCTCCACCTGTTATAGGGCATGGAAGGAATCAAGGTTTATTTGCATGAACGAGAGTTGTGGCTGAAATTTCACGAAGTCGGGACTGAGATGATTATCACTAAAGCGGGAAGGTAAGGCGCCTGTCCGAAGGTAGAAATGCGGTGTTGCAGTAATGATTGCGAGCGTTTACAATTCTGGGTATCGTCCTCACAGCACGACCACGATCCTAAATGGATTTGTAAACATCATGTTAACCACCTAAACCTCGTCGTGATAGAACTCCTTTCGACTTTTCAAAACCCAGTTGGTCCCAAAGGGAGATCTTTAAGTGTTTCTAAAGAAGGGGGAATGTAACAGATAATAGCGGCAAGGCTGAATATTAGACAGGCTCACATTAATCCTTTTTTAATATGAAATATTTAAAGCGACTGGAGCGAGCAGAGCCTGCCAGCCATGAGGTAACAGGCAAGTTTTTTTATGAGACGTAAATACAAGCGTTCAATAATTGCCTCGAAAACGCAAATTTTGTCCCAGCATTGACAGTCCTTGGATTGTGTGTAGAAACTATAGGCCAAAAGGTTATCATAAAATACTCCAGTGTTTACGAAATTACTCGAACATGTGTTTTAAGAGACATAGAAACTAGAAACAATATAATATATTATTTACAAGAAATCGTCAGCCCATCGCTGTTATTTATTTGCATTTTGTTCTACATAATGTTTAGATACAGCAATTCCTTCCTCTTCTATTGGAGAACATATCCACAGTAATATTGCAAATGAGTCACAAAGTTGCAGGTTGGGAAACTGCGGGACATTCTAACAGACGGCGTTGTGAGATTCTCTCGCAGGCTTGTGCTTACTTTAATACCGTGCTGTTATAAAATGTAGGGGATTTTCTGCAAGTAGACAACACGCTCCCTCGTGGCCTTTCATTTTCATCCCACTTACGCTGAACGAGCGATAAATATTTATAAAGATCTACATATATTCAAGCTGTTCTTGGATAAATTGGCAAGACAACAAATCGAGCTGTTCCATTTTAAAAGCTTTTTAGTCCGCTCCCAGTGTGACTCCCCGCCGACTAAAATCGCATTCTGTTTATTTTCCCCAAAAATATTTTGCAAACACGTCGAGCATTTGCAACCAACGGCTAGTTACTTCTAGACACAATAAGGCGAGGCATTAGGCTTTGCATGCATGTTACAAATTAGGCCATGATCGAAGCCATGTTTGTGTGTGTGTGTTATTTGGCGCATTAACGCCGCCTGTTTAATCACCGCTGTTACAATCCGTGTTTATTTTGCACATGGATTACAGCTCGTGTTAGGTCTTCTTCAGATTTGGACAATTGCTTTTCTCTCAAATTGGCTTCTTGATTTTACCGAGTATATTGAAAATGAAACAATTTATTAGGAAATGCAACGATGCAGCTTTTGTAAGTGTGACTTGTTGAGAATATTATTGTGCCAATGTTCTTAAATAATGTAAACACGAAAAGGAATGAGGAAGTATGTCCCATCTAACCACTGGATCGATCTAGATACACATACATAACAGCAATGGGCAGACTATTTGATGTCAATAATATATTTTATTATTTCAAGCCAATATGTTATCATTTCCCAGAGTGAACGTTCTGTACGCTTTATTATTGATAGGGGCTGGATTAGCAATAGGGGCTGGTTTAGCAATAGGGGCTGGTTTAGCACAGTGGGCTAAATAGCTGGCTTTTAAAGCAGGCCAAGGCAGGCCAGCAGCACGGGTTCAATTCCTGTACCAGCCTCCCCGAACAGGCGCCAGAATGTGGCGACTAGGGGCTTTTCACGGTAGCTTCATTTGAAGCCTACTTGCGACAATAAGCGATTTTCATTTGGGCAGCACGGTAGCATTGTGGATAGCACAATTGCTTCACAGCTCCAGGGTCCCAGGTTCGATTCCGGTTTGGGTCACTGTCTGTGCGGAGTCTGCACATCCTCCCTGTGTGTGCGTGGGTTTCCTCCGGGTGCTCCGGTTTCCTCCCACAGTCCAAAGATGTGCAGGTTAGGTGGATTGGCCATGATAAATTGCCCTTAATGTCCAAAATTGCCCTTAGTGTTGGGTGGGGTTACTGGGTTATGGGGATAGGGTGGAGGTGTTGACCTTGGGTAGGGTGCTCTTTACAAGAGCCGGTGCAGACTCGATGGGCCAAATGGCCTCCTTCTGCACTGTAAATTCTATGAAATTATTCATGTACAGTAATGGTTCGTTGAAATCCCATCTTTTCAGACGCATGTTTCCTAGTTATAAAGTGAAGGTGACCGGGTTAAATCCGAAGACAAAATACATCCTCCTCATGGACATTGTGCCAGCGGACGATCACCGTTACAAGTTCGCTGATAATAAATGGTAAGTGCTACGTGTTTTTGTCTTCTTGTTGCATCTGGCTCATCGCTTTCTTGGCAAATAGTGTAGAGTAAATGGGGGTCGGCCTAAATCGATTCAGGTTATCACTGTATCAGAGTTAATCCGAATGATGAGTTGTTTAAAAGCATTACCCGGTGTAATATGCAGCGTGTGTCATCCTCCTGGGCATGATGTAGAAAGACCCCGTGTGGATAAGTTACTGGGAACTCCTAAGAGGCATGTGTTGATTGTATTTTTCAATATCGCATAAAAGTTTAATCTTTCAAAGAGATGCTGGAACAGAAGTTTTACAATACGGCAAAAGATGTTTCTCTCTCTTTCCCGCAGTTGACCAAAGCGGCTCCCTCTTAAGTTTCGGGAACTAATCATTTACTAACGTCCTTTGTGTAATATGGTTTGAAGGTGTATAACATATTCCTCGAGAATGGCACCTGTTTTGAGAATGGTGATATTATAAACATAGCATAATCTGTGTGCCAAGTCCAAATGGCAAATTGTTGGAGTTGAACTTGACCATTTTTCCATGCTTTATTTTCACAAGGTCTGTGACTGGGAAGGCAGAGCCTGCAATGCCAGGCAGGCTGTACGTTCACCCAGATTCACCTGCCACCGGGGCCCATTGGATGAGACAGTTAGTCTCCTTCCAGAAACTCAAACTCACCAATAACCACCTCGACCCCTTCGGGCACGTAAGTGTGCAATTATTTGTATTTTCAATTCTCTTTCTGCCCATGAGCGGTCGAAGAAGCTCCACGGTCGTTGTCTTCAAGGCGTAGAACGTTTCAAACGAGCGGGCTTGGGGAATTTAAATGAGTATGATCGAAACTCGCTGGCCCACCTAACTCACTCCACTTAAACTGCCCGATATTGAAAGGGAAGCACTCCGAAGGGTTAATAAGAAAGTTAGATGATCCTTATGTTGACAAGGACATTTAGTGTGTAACGCGCGCGCGAATATTTCATCATGTTGTGTCATTTAATCCGGAGCGGATGTTGACTGAGGTGCGACTTCAACTGTGCTGAAGCGTTTTCTTAGTCACAGATTCAAGAGGTTCAAACGCAGACTTGAGAGCCTTTTCTCCTCCACCTGAAATTGGCTGCACATTGCCTCACTGTGGTGCTGTGTATTATGGGATGGGAGGTCGGCCATGACGTAAACAATTCGAGCATTATGGGAGAAGGCCTTTGCTAAGCCAGGCTGTAGAGTGCACTGTATATGCACTGCTGCGTTATAAAGATCCAGCCACTTTCTTGTAGTTTCACTTCTGGGAGCCGAGTGAAGTCTTCTGATCTCACTTCGTAATTTTCTGCTATAAAATGCCCCCCCCCCCCCCCACACACACACACACCACCACCATCTGATACAAAAACAACTTTGAAAGAGCACATCCGAAACTGGCCAGCACTGACAGCGAAGTCTGTATAATCTGTGCGGTTTCCCCGGAGCTTGAGAATACACATTAGAGCACAGAGGCAGAACGCATTTGAAGCATTTCGGCCAAGGTTTCCTCTGGCTTGTTTACCAGAACAGGGAGCTGGGCTTGGCAGACATTAAGCACTTGGTTAGGTAACGGTAGCCTTGGAAACTGCCTTGCGATGGGTGGAAGGCCGCCTTTCCCACTGTGAAAAGACGGCGAATGCAAGGACCTCGCTAAACAAACGGATGGAGAGGCAACAATGAGAAATTCATTTCACAAATTGCTAGATGAAACCAGTACTGGTAGCCTCTCAATTAAGCGGGATGTAATGAAATTAAAAATCATTAGATCGTTCACCACTGATGTCTAGGGCTTACGGGGCTGTCAAAGCAATTTGACTAAGTCTGAAAGACGAGGAAGGCTCCGAGTAAAGATGACTTGCTAGGTCTGCGATGGCGGGACAAACAGCGTCTTTCTGTCGCCACATTCCCCAACCACCACCGCCGCCCCCCGCCCCACCCCCCCCCCCCCCCCCCCGCCACCACCACCACCCTTCGCCAACAATCTTTACGATCTTGGAATAATTGGAGAAAGAAGTCTTTAGAGAGCCACTTTGATACCACCGCAGAATTGCAACAAGAAATTGTCACCCCACCCCTCCGCTCCCGCACCATCTCCAAAACTGCACACAAGGGGTGAACATTCCCACTGGCGGCAGGTTAGGAAGGTGAGTTTCCTACTAAAACGCACACCACCACACCGATACCCAAATATCTGTAAATGTTGGATGCAACCTGTTATAGTTCAATTAGGCATCGTGTAGAATTAGTGAGGGAGTAAAATGAGGAGGGTGCTTCATCGAAGAGCAGACCAGACGCACATTTACCCTTCGAGTCGATTCCCTACACTCAAGTTGGCAAAAAGAAATGTTAGATGCGGATGTGAAGCTGTTTTGATGCAGGGTGAGATAATAAAATGACTCCATTTATTTCTCTCCCTCTCCCCCGCTTGCAGATTATTCTAAACTCCATGCACAAATACCAGCCCAGGTTGCACATTGTAAAGGCGGACGAAAATAACGGATTCGGTTCCAAGAACACCGCGTTCTGCACCCACGCTTTCTCCGAAACCGCCTTTATCGCCGTGACGTCCTATCAGAACCATAAGGTAGGCAATTAGCGAGCAGGCTGGAGCCTTCCCGGGAATCACACCTCTGCAATCGCAAATACCTGTCTGAACGCACCGTTTGACAATGGATGTAACATCCAGCATCATGTCCTCACCAATAACTGGGCCACCAAAGGACATGTGCCACGCCACCGCCAAGATTGCATTTTAGAAGCAGGTTTTCCTTGACTCGGTCGCAGAGTAAACCGGGGAGTATACAGCTTTCGAACTGCTCTTCAACTGTTAATTTGATACACAGCCATGCACCTATTTACTGGAAGATTTAAAGATTGGATCAAATATGTTTGTTCACGAAGCAGTATAAAACAAGCATCTGGAAACAATAACATAGATTAACACTGGGGTAGAGAGTCCGGGAAAAAAAAGTTCAGACCAATAAATAATTAACTCGTTCAAAACGTTCTTTGGTCTTTATGGATGTCAGAGGACCTGCTGTATATATGGTGATTATTTTCAACTTGTATTCCATACATCCAACATTTGCAGTTCAGTTTCAATATCTGTGCACACTTCCCGTCTTTCAGGGTTATTGGAATGGGGGGCCTTAAGGGGGGGGGGGTTAATAATTCTCCACTTATATGAACAGCCAGTCTAATTTTTAATTTCCGCCCCTGTTGAAAAAAAATGGTGGAATTAGTTGAGGGTGAAAGTTGCATAGATCAAGTCACTTTTGGTGATGTGTCAGTTAACCATCTGAGGTGGTGGTGGGGGCTGGGGGGTCGGGGGGAGGTTTATTCAGAGCTCTGTTTAATAGCAGCGACCCGCCCGTTTCAACAATTGATGGTCGAAGATGCGGAAATGCGGCAAACATTTACTCCGGGCGAGAGGCTCGCGGTCTGAATCTGTTTTAAATTTACAGCCACAAGGCAGGACTTTAACATGTAGTCCTCGAAACCGCAAACGGAACTAACCGGTATCGTTTTATTATAAAACACGTAGATTGTGTGATCCTGAAGACCCAAGATTCTGTAGCACCAGACTTGGGCTATTTTGACTGAAAGATTCCAACGAGTCGGTACATTTAATATTGAATTAAGATTTTTGAAAATATCTAACTTTATATAAGTGACCTTTCGGAATTGGAAGATGGTGCTTCCTATCCAGGTACGAAGATTTATTTGCAGGGTTCGTCAAGTACACATTCCCAATGACCGAGAACGAGATGTAAACTCCAGCATGCTGTAAAATATTAATATCATTATCGAGGGGAAGTAACTCATATAGACTTCATTAAATAAGACATTTAACTGAAGAAGCACAATAAGGTAGCCACCTGTAACCCAAATCACTCCGAACTCTTTCGGATCCATTGTCTGAATGCTCAATTTCCCCCGCGAAATGCGCCAAACTGCACCACCGGAACTTGACTTGACTGCGACACTCTTCTACCAAACATCCAGTAAAACAGCTCGGCCATTCCATCGCCCGCGCACACACAAGAATATTTTGGAAAAGATCACATTACATTTTAAAACCTCGTGCTTATCGTATTTGCAGTTTGTTGACCATCTAAGTTAAAGACGAGAGCGTAACGATGCATAAGGCCAGACTTTGCTTCCAGGCGGTGAAATGCGACCTATATTTAAGTCTAAAATGGTCAGATCCTGCTTTGGTGTTCTTGGTGAGCATTTCAAAAATGATAGTTACACCGTGCAAAAGGCGAGAATATACGCTATGTATCTCATAATACGATATTACGTAGAATATTTATAAATGATATTTATAAATAATAAATATTCTCTGTAACTTTGAGTTCAGATACACAGCGTGACCTTTTCTAATATAGAATTTTCTAAAGCAAAAAAATACACTTGTTGCTTGAGGCTTGAAATCCAAATTGATTATTAGCCCACACTCAACAGGGTTGAAATGTGAAGTATTTTATAAAATGCCAGTTGGCTTTATGTTTTTTATGGATCACGTTGAATAATAATAACATCTGCACGAATAGCCTCCAATTGATGAGGGAACTCTCTACTCTGACGCACCCAGCCCTCGGCGGGTGTATCACTCTATTTGGACAGACTGGTTTATTTCACAACCGCACCCAATTTATTGGATTTAAGCAGAACGTCCTGAGATTATGGTGGGCAACGAGGGCCTGCACACGGCCAGTCGCTTAATTGGAGCCGTAGGGAAAACGTTAACTGGCTTTCGATGAAGATGAAAACGAATTTTCAGATAATTGCCTTTCTAAAAACCACCACATTGTGTGCACATGGTGGAGGCATCAAATGAGGGAAGTTTCTATGTCGGAACTTAACATGCGTGTCTTGGTAAGAAAGAGATGTCAAATTAACACACTGAGCGCGTTCTAGTCACCGGAATTACCGACTTTACATTTGCTTAGAACCGTTTGTCAAATTGTATATCCTCTATCGGCGAGAATAATACATTTATTCGTTGGGGTCTTATTAATCAGTCCCAGATAGGTTAATTTCAAAGGGCGGTAAACGCCAGGTTCTGTATACGTTAATTTTCACTTGGAAATGACTAATTTGTTTGGCTGCTGATCCGGGCGGTAATTCTATTGAGGAGACCTTCCCCCTGCCCTGTATCTGGAGTCTGTCCAGCCACCTGGCAACACCATACTGCCAACTCAACCAACCTCCAACCCATTCAAAGCAAACAGCTTTGGGCATGCCTGCTTGGAGGGCATGTGGGGAGAATAATTTTACATATATGTGTGTGCAAAAAGTCTCCTGGGCACCTCAGCTTGGGCACCACTTTGACCAGGCTGACTATTAAACTATTAAACTTCATCAAAGTCGGACTCCAATTGCTTTGAGATTCCCACTGGAAGTATGGTTTCGATGTGTGCAGGAGTCAGACCCGTTTCCCGGTCACTTCCTCATCAAAGTCAACACCAAGCCACATCCTCTACACACAAACACAATTATAAGGTTGATATTCCACCCGTGTTTTGCACACAGGACCTCCCCCACGGGCTCCATTCATACTCTTCACAATTTTGCCACTGGCTGTACTGAGGTCTGTGAAGAAGCAGTTCTCTGCAAACCTACCCCAGGTTGGCGTGTGGTTTAATATTAGCAGAGCTTGGGGAGGAGCACCCACGTTTTCATAAAGCGTTCAAAAAGCGAAATGATCAAGTCGGCAGTTTTACAACGCACTGCTCAAGTTGGAGGGGGGGGGGGCGTGGTCAGGGGATGTTTAAGCGGGGCGCGTTCGGCAATATTTTATTTTAAGGTGATTAGCAAAGTTTCAATGCTGTTTTAATTTCGAATTTAGATTACTCAACTCAAGATCGAGAACAACCCATTTGCAAAGGGATTTCGAGGGAGTGACGACATGGAGCTGCACAGAATGTCCCGAATGCAAAGGTAAGGCACACACACACACACACAAACCAAGTCAAATCGCCTCGCTTTTAGTAGAATGCTCCACACACGTATTGCACTTCGAGCTGCCGGGAGAATTGATGTCGGGTTGATGTTGTTTGCACACGCGCACACACACGGTTAGAAGCTGGACAAAGTCCATTGTCATGTTGCCTCGTGTTAATATATGTCCATCAATGATGTTGTAAAGAATGAAGAAAAGCGGTTTACATTCACTTAGCGGCTTTCACGAGTTTACGATGCCCCCGAACAACAAATGAAGAAGTCACTGTTTGTAATGTGGCGATTCCAATCAGACGTCTTGGCCTTTAAACCTCGGACCCATTTTAACTGTTTTCTGTTACATAGGTAACTTAACAGTTCAGTTGGAAAGTAAAATTCCATTTATATCAGCATCCTGTCTCTCCCCATTCATTTGTGGATCATGAGACTGGCTGTTACACCAAATTACTATTCATTGCAGTGTTAATGATAGCCTGCTTCTGACATTAATAAAGATTATTACATCAAATATGGCCAATCTTGCCCTTCCTCTGCATGGTGTCGCGGCACGGTCCCGATCCCGGTCTCAATCCCCAGTCCAGATGTCCAGAGCCCGCGCCCAACTGTGAATGGAAAACCCCATATGCAACTTCAATCTTTAGGTCACATAACTACTGAGATGTATGACAAGGCGCCGCGTACCCGATTGAAGCACCAATGGACGTGTTGTGTCTTTATTTTTCCCCTTCAATTTCAAGGTGTTTGTATTTTGTAATATGGTTACAGTAAAGAATACCCTGTGGTTCCCAGGAGCACGGTCAGACAGCGTGTGGGGTCAACTGCCAATCAGTTCAGTGGAGAGGTGCGAGTGCTGCCAGTGTCCACCAACCTGAGCTCCCAGTATCAGTGCGAGAATGGGGTTTCCAGTTCCACTCAAGAGCTCCTGCCTCCAAACCCGTACTCCCTCTGCCAGGAGCAGAGCCCGCTCTACCATTGCACCAAGAGGAAAGGTGAGGCAGATCTCAGCCTTGGCTTCAAAGCCCCCGTGGCTTTTCAATGTGAACTTTCCGGTCAGTGTCATGTCATTATCAGCCACATCGTGAAATGATGGGTTTTCAGTGCACGAGAGTTAGAAATGAGCGGCTCCCCACTTCCACCCACCGCGGTGAGCGCAGCACTCCGTTCTGGCCGGTTATACAAGAAGCAACAAAAGAATAAACTGGCATGTTGTCATCTACCTCAAGTGTTCCCATTGAGAGATTTCAGCGTCTCTTCTGTGGCTGGCTTCTCTAAATAACCAGTTATCTGCTGCTCTCCAGTGTCAAAAAATAAACAACTCTGGGGGCTGCAGCTGGAATGCTGTGACGTGTAACGGAGCAGGTCTCCCAAATCCCAGCTCCACCTCACACAGCCCGGCCTCGTCAACATCCTCCTGTTTCACCTCCAAGTGCATTTTAGTAATGCTCCACCGCCCGCAAACTGGAAACCAGAGGTTGCTCATTAGCTGCTGGTGGAAATACACCTTTCGGGAAATGTTGCTCGGGACCCAGAAATCTTGACTAACAAAGAGATTTGCCCACGTAGCAAGGTTGGCGAAACAAATAGAGCTTCAAAATGCTGAAGCTTTTATTTTGGTTTGGAGAAAGTGTTGGTTAATTCAGTGCCGATTAGATATCCATGTATGTGTGAGTGTTGGGGGTGTTGGTGGGGGGCTTTGGGCTCAGACATGAAAGGACGGAAACCCTTGTCTTTCAAAAGCACCTCTCAGAACCACAATGCGAACAGTAAAGTATTTTTACCGCTTAGTCACGGCTGTCATGTAGGAAACGAAGCAATGTGCACCCAGCAAGATCTACAAACAGCATGCGATAATGACCAGATCATTTATGTTTCACTGATATTGGGTGAGGGATAAATATTGTTGAGGGCACAGGAGAGAAGTGCCCAGCTTTCCTTTGATCAATGCCACAATATCTATTACCTCCGCCTGAAGGGGCAGATGGGGCCTCGGTCTCATTGAAAAGATTGTCCCACTGACAGTGCCGCACTCCCTAATGATCAGTGAAGATCGTCTGCTCAGATTTCTGGATTGAGTCTTGAAACCAAGATCTTCCAAAACAGAAGTGACCAGAGAGAAGTCGCACGTGACCTTGAGATGTGCACGCATAACATTACTGGTAGAAGAATGAGAGGGGATCTCGAAAGACGTGCTGATAGTTGAATTGGACATTCTGAATTCTCCGTAAAGTGTACCTGAACAGGCGCCAGAGTATGGCGACTAGGGGCTTTTCACAGTAACTTCATTGCAGTGTTTCTGGAAGCCTACTTGTGGCATTGATAAAGATTATTATTAAGATTATTATGACTAATTGAAAGGTCTAAAACTCTGACAGGGCTGGACAGACTGGGTGCAAGGATGTTTATTCCTGTCTGGAGGGTCTAAACAAGTGGCCACAGACTCAGGATATGGGCCGGGCCATTTACAACTGAGATGAGGAAAACATTCTTCACTCAGAGGGTAGTGAACCTAAGGAATTCTCTATCTTAGGAGGTTGTGGAGGCCAAATGACTGAATATATTTAAGAAGGATATAGCTAGACATCTCAACTCTAAAGATGTCAAGGGGTATGGGAAGAGTGCTGGAGTATTGCATTGAGATAAAGGATCAGCTATGATCATATTGAATGTTGGAGCGCCAACATCACCCCAATGTTTCTAATAGCTGAATAATGTCTGTGCTGCTTTATACAGTGATTGTTCATTAATTGAAATTTTATTCTGCTCTGATTTATTTATGAAAGCAGTGGAAGAAGATTGCAACTCAACAGAACATCCTTACAAGAAGTCATATATAGAAAGCTCCCCTCCGGAGGATGACCCGTTCTACAGATCCTCAAGTTATACCCAACAGCAAAGTCTTACCCCCTCTTATAGGACTGACTCAGCTCAGCGGCAAGCATGCATGTATGCTGGCTCAACAGCAGACACAGACCCCAGTTCCAGCATCGATGACATTAATTGTAACACTTGGGCCACCGTTCCCTCATACAGCAGCTGCACAGTGACAACAATGCAACCCATGGATAGACTGCCCTACCAACACTTCTCAGCACATTTCACATCCGGCCCATTAATGCCTCGCATTTCTGGAGTTGGCAACCATACGTCTCCACAGATAGGAGACACCCACAACATGTTTCAGCATCAGAGCTCGGTTTCTCGCCAGCCCATAGTCCGGCCGTGCGCTCCTCAAGCTGGGATCCAGTCTGCAAGCAATCTTCAACCTGCTGACTACTTGTATCCACATGGCATGTCAAGAACCCTCTCACCACATCAATACCACTCAGTACATGGTGTGGGCATTGTGCCCGAATGGACTGAAAACAGCTAATTCAAAGAACTCTCCATTGATCTGACATGCATGAATGTTTACATTTGTTGAAGTTGGACATTGTTTCAAATAATATTTAAAATACCAAAACTGACTGTACTTTTCAAGTGACAACACTTTATAAAATACATATATTTGAAATATTCTTCACTCCCCTACACACCCACAAGCACACACACTATTTTTTCAATTATATTGAAATTGGTTATTCACAGGAAAAACAAGAGTGAAGGGTTCCATCTGGTGGATGATTCTCTGCATTGTATAGTTATATTTCTGAGTTGTTCCGAATGCTGCATGATAGTTGTCATACAAACAGAAGAATTATCAGCAATATGTATGAAATTTCCCCCTGTTGAACTAATCTGCCCTTTCAGTTTTGTTATTGCCATAAACATACGTGGTATCGGCTAAGAGGCATGATTCAGAGTATTTTGCACTGGAAGGGAGGCAAGGTAGCACAGTGGTTATCACTGCTGCATCACAGTGTTAGGGACCCAGGTTCGATTCTGACCTCGGGTGACTGTGTGGCGTTTGCACTTTCTCCCCGTGTCTGCATGGGTTTCCTCCGGGTGCTCCTGTTTCCTCCCACTGTCCAAAGATGTGCAGGTTAGGTGGATTGGGTGTGATCAATTGCTCCTTAGTGTCCAAAGATGTGTAAATTAAATGGGGTAATGGGGATAGGGTGGGGCGTGGGCCGAGGTAGGATGCTCTTTCGGAGAGCTGGTGCAGACTTGATGGGCCGAATGGCCTCCTTCTGCACTGTACTGATTCTAATATTTCTTCATGTTGACACCTCTGAAAGGAGGAAATATTCATCTCCACTTCTTTGGGTAGTTATCATTACATTTATTTTATAACTTTATCCAAGTGCTGCCAGAAGGGTTTATCGTGAACGATGCCAAGCAAAATGCTTATGAGGCCTTCTGATGAGAAAATTACACTTTTTACACAATAAATGTGACTTGTTACGACACTTACAGCTTTAATATTTCCAAAGTAAATACCAGTCAAAACAAACCTGAAGAGATATTATGCATAGCAGTGATGGTGGAAGGAAGCCAATCAAATCCTCTTCCATCATTAAAGGAATAGTTAGCAATAATGAGTGATTAAAAACATAAGTAGGAATAACTCACGATTAACACCCTATTTAAATTAATTTTTATACAAGGTAATATCAAGAACATAATCCGGAATGCAACTTATCTAAAAGAGAACATTGAATTTAAATAATATTGGAAAAGTTCCACCATTTATCTTGCCCATCCTGCTTCATTAGTGTGACATAATAAATTCCAGACTACAATAAGATATTCATGGCAGTCCGTCAAACCTGGATGATATTGAGGACACACTAATGTTTCAGTATGCAGGCACACGCCTAGTGCTTCAGAAATAATTTAGGATGGTTTTACTTGCTTGGTTCAGAGAAAAGTTTGGTGAATGTGGGGAAAGTACACAATGTTAACTGCCAGGCATATTTCAAGATATATAAAACAATGGGACAACTCAACATAGGTACATGCAAAAATTAATGGATGTAAATAATGGAGAGCCCACAGACATTCTTTGTTTCGCACACAGTAAATGTTTTATACAGATACCCTATAACAGCTATATATGTATTATATTTTGGTCATGTGATTCTTAGTATCAAAGTTTAGTCTCCACTTTTGAGCAATACAGGTGTTTACATCATAAGGCAAAGAATAATATTTTAAATTATGTATCAAGCAATAACTTTATTCAACATGAACAGAGTGCAGAAATTGCTTGTATTAATTATTAGTGTTTTTCTGGTCAATAGTATTTATTGTTGGATAACATAAAAGTGCTTGTTTTTGAAGTATTAAGAATGATTTATTGTTAGAGAAAGTTGTTATAGAAATGTGGTTGAAAGTTCTTTGGTGTACAAAAAGAGAGGAATCAATTATGCTTCATTGTAAATAAAACAGAAGTGTATATACTGAAATGAAATAACTTCAAATGCTATCTTTGAGTGACTTACCTTTTCTCTGGCACCATGTTCTAAATCTCTATCCATACAAATAGAGATTTGCCATGAATGGATTAACTAAGTCAAATACTCATGCCTGTAAAATATTGTAAAGAACAAGGGTCACGATCTCAAACATGTATAGAAAATATAGTGAAATCACGTTCATACCATTAAATGAAGTTAACACGCAAAAACAAATATCTGCCTTTGTGTTTATGGGTTCAGGTTGATTGACATGCTACAGTAACTGTAGTTGTGCCTTTTAAAGATAAAAAGATGCTAATTACATTTTTTGAAAATACCTTTATCTTTAAGGTCCTCAATGTTTTTTGTTATAAGCAACTGTCATCACTAAAACTCAAGATCATAATGTACTAAACAGGTGTCAAAATTGAACACCAAACAGCCAGGAATGATCTTATATCCACGTATTCATTGTGTGATTTTTGGCTTGTGTGGCCATGAGTGTGCTGGAATTGTCCTCAGTGAAGGGCAATTATATAGATTTTATTTTTTAGACTGTAATCAGTTCTGAACTGTATTTTACTATGAAAAACACAGCCAGGCGAAATATCACTGTAAATAAATTAGGTTTGTTAAAAAGAAATATAACAGCATCCTTTTAAAAGAATCAGTCACAAAAGTACAATTAAGTTGTATGGTTCCTGTAACTATTATACAGTCATTTTAAATGCATACCTATCAATGGAGGTAGCATTTCCATGCAATTCATCAAATCGTACTTGACCAAACTTAACAATTAACTGATGTGTCAAATCGATAAAGAACTGGTTATTTTATGATAGCTATTGCACCATTTGTTAACTGTTACTTTTCCCTTCTATTTTCACTAACTTTGAATACTTTACCTGTATTATGTAAATAACATTGGCCGATAATGGTATTTTTAATTGCTGACCTTGTTTAAATCCATAAATGGAACTGTAGTCACCTTCATACAATCTTGCAAAAGATCTGTATAAAAGTAACAATTTAATTGTGCCGACTGCAGCACTCTACCACAAGGATGCATGGCGGGTTTAATAAGGTAGGGTTTAATTTTCCACACAACATTAAGACTTGCTAATCCACCATAAATAAGAGAGTTATAATTGATTTTGAATATGTAATAGTTGCACCAAACCATTAGATAAAATGCTTGCAAAATAATTTCTGCTGTTTCTATAAGATGCATTTATCTGCATTAAAAATGGCAGATCTGGCCAGACCCACTCACTACCCATCTGTCCCTTGTGGCCCCTTCATTCAAAACAGCAACATTTAAGAATCAGCATTAATTTACCGCAATAGGGCATTAGCAAAACACTGAATACTCGTATTCAGTACTTTTTGAAATAAATGATTGTAAGGGACAAGATTTCACTTGTGTATCCCCTGCTATATGGCAGCAACATATAACATGTACACAGAGTTTCGGACAAAACATTGATGTATCTCCTGTCATGAAATTGTATATTTCTGAAATGATCCATATCCCACATAAGTAATGATTAGAATGCAAGGGCAGCACGGTGGCGCAAGTGGTTAGCACAGTTCCCTCACGGCGCTGAGGTCCCAGGTTTGATCCCGGGTCTGGGTCACTGTCCGTGTGGAGTTTGCACATTCTCCCCGTGTTTGCATGGGTTTCGCCCCCACAATCCAAAATGATGTGCAGGATAGGTGGATTGGCCATGCAAAATTGCCCCTTAATTGAAAAAATGAATTGTATACTCTCAAATTTAAAAAAAAATGGAAATACTAAAAGCAGGAGTATTTTTTCTAAATGTTGGATAAAGTATAATTTGATCAAATATTCCTAATGAGAATTGACTTAATTTCTTCCACGATGATATGAGGCAGTTTTTTCCTATTTTTCTAGATGTCATGTGTGGCCTCCAGTTCCTTACCAACATTATTCATATGTGATATTTAGCATCAGGTTATTCAACTGGTGAGACACTACGCCCAATGTGATCCTGTGTCTATACTCATTGCCTACTTATGGCAACCGTCCTCGGACCATTTTCAAGAGACCAAGGTAAATTGTTAACATCTCCAACATTGAGGGGAGCCATCTCAGCAAAAGTCACAGATTGAAGTCAGAGTTCTTCCCATTCTATGTGGCTAAATTGGAGAGATCAGACCACAAAGGAAGCCACTTAAACATACGATAGATTAATATTCTTGCATGACAATTGCTATCAGAGACTTGATCCTGATCAAATGTGGCAATGCTGTTCATCACTGTCTAATTGCAACTGACAGAAATCTGAAGAAACTAAGGTAATTAAGATCAGAACAGCATACAAAGTATGACCTTTATAATATTTGGATTATTCTGTAATCTTTTATCCTTTTCAGTAATATATATTTGGCAATCAGCTGAACCAGCCATTTTACTTATCTAACTTTGAATTTGCATAAAGTACAATTTTCCAAGTGTGTTTATGGTATTGAATATTTATTGTCCATTGAAAACCACTCATGCAATCATTTTTTTGCACCACTAAATGTTTTTGACAACACCGAACAACATATGATCTCGTCATAGAATCAAAGTGCTGAATTTACTGGTGGACTTTGGGACCCAGACATTGGGCCCATGTGGAAGTTCCTAGCCTGTTGCTGCGATTTTCTGAGAAGTAGCTTCCTAATTGGTTGTCTTCACGGTCGCTTTCCTAATAGCACAGCAGGTGGGCTCCTGATGTTGGAGGCCCAATTGGGGGGCTTAAGAGTAATGTTAGGCTGTCAGGCCTCAGGGAGCGGCAGGCAGGTGAGAGGGAGGGAAGCACATCATGGAGGGGCCATCATTTGCCTGGATAAGCATGATAAAGAGACTGGTAGGACATTGGGTTGGAGGAGAACTCCTCTACTGGAATTATCATGGACAAAGTTCTGGCATTTCATCCACATGTCCCCATCATTGGGGCAAGGAGTCTTTGGCTCCAATGGGCGCTTGGCCTGCAGCTTTTCATTATTCTGCTTACCAGTCTACTTTCATCTACATAATTTTACTTTGTATCCCCTTCTATTGATAATCTATTTATGAATGTTAGATATTTATTTGATGTGATTTGTTGCTTTGATTGCGGTATCCTCGATTTAGCTTGATGTTAATATACCCCTAAGATAAAATTGTATACCCAGAGGATTGTGGCTGTTTCAGTGTTCAGCGCGGCAGCACAGTGGTTAACACAGCTCCGGGGTCCCAGGTTTGATTCCCGGCTTTGGTGACTGTCTGTGCGGAGTCTGCACTTTCTCTGTGTGGGTTTGCTTCACAGCTCCGGGGTCCCAGGTTTGATTCCTGGCTTGGGTGACTGTCTGTGCGGAGTCTGCACTTTCTCTGTGTGGGTTTCCTCCGGGTGCTCCGGTTTCCTCCCACAGTCCAAAGACGTGCAGGTTAGGTTGATTGGCCATGATAAATTGCCCTTAGGTTAGATGGGGGGGGTTGCTGGGTTATGGGATAGAGTGGAGGTGTGGGTTTAAGTAGGGTGCTCTTTTCAAGAGCTGGTGCTGACTCGATGGGCCGAATGGCCTCCTGCTGCACAGTAAATTCTATGATAAGTGATGAGTAAAATTTTTGATCTCTCAGGGGGACAAGTGAAATGGGGCAGGCAATTGGGGTTGAGGTAAAAGATCAGCATCGAATGGCAAAGCAGGCACGAGGAACAAAATGGTGTACTGCTGCTCCGAGGTCTCACATTCGTATGTTGGTCATTAACAGTGAGCTGCTATGGAATCTAGCAAGGCGCAAAATCACTATATAAATTCAAATCTTCCTTATTTTATTTCTTACATGAATATAAATTCCTACATTGAATTTTATAACTATTACATTCAAGTGCACAGAAAAGCAACTGATATTTTCATAGAATAGAATCCCTACAGTGCAGAAGGAAGCCATTCGGCCCATCGAGTCTGCACCAACCCTCTGAAAGAGCACTCCACCCAGATCTATGCTCCTGTAGGATCCTCACCTAACCTTTTGTACAGTATGGGGAATTTTCTAGCAAGGCCAAGCCACCTAACCTGCACATCTTTGGACTGTGGGAAGCAACCAGAGCACCCGGAGGAAACCCAACAGGCACAGGGAGAACATGCAAACTCCACACAGACAGTCACCCAAGGCCAGAATTGAACCTGGATCCTTGATGCTGTGAGGCAGCAGTGCTAACCACTGTGCCTCACAATACCGCCATTATATAATTAAGTGGCCTAGTAGAAAGTTTCATTATGCATAATAACTGGCTTAACGTGCTTCAGTAGTGTAAATATAGCTCCTAAAACAGATTAGACTAAAGGTAGAGTGAAGATCCTGAAAAGAAAGGAGGTTGTGAACTGTTACTGTACGTCACTACACTCTGGCAGCCAGACAGACTTATCAGCAGTGATGGAGCTATTAAAGAAGAAAACACGTTAGCTTAGGAATGTATTAAGTTAAAACCATTCATCAATCCCAGTCTGCAACTGGTGAAGAGTAATGTATGTACTTGATCACAGAACAAAATTGTTGTGTTTTTGGTCCTGGTATCTTTCAGGATCAATCAGTACGTCAGTAAACACAGGAGGTGATTAACATTGTAACTGTCCTTTGTTGCTATGGCAGTCGAACTAATGAGAAAACATGGATCCTGCTGTCCCACTATGCACTGACTTGTGAAATGCGGCAAGGCAGACAAAACACACAATACATAACAAAAATGAAATGGAAGCACCTACATCGTTAGGTTCCTGTCTTGAAACAATTACATCTCTTTTGCATCTGAGTCAGCTGGTTTTGGATCCCACTCCCACCAGAAAATCAAGCTCTGAGGCACTTGAGGGACTGTTGCTATTGGACGTAATGTCTTTTGTGTGAGGCGTTGTACAGTTATATTGCTTGCCCTGTGAGTTAGATCTATAACATTCCACAACAATATTTGAAGAAGAATATGGACATTTTTCTGGTGTCTTGGCTAAACATTCACCCGATTTAAAACTAAAATAGATAAGCTGGTTGTTTGGTTTATTGCTGTTTGGGATAACTTTCTATGTGCAAACTGGTTGCAAAACTTTGCTACACTACAGTAATGATTACATTTGAAAACACTGAATTGGCTATAAAACACTTTCGAATCCTTTAATCTATATAATGTACTTTGTGGATGCAAGTCACTCTTTTTCAGGATTTAATGTATTAAATAGAAAATATCCATTCATAAGACAATTTGAAAATCTAACATTGAAGGATAATGTACATTATATATTTGTTTACTTAAATGCTAATCATTAATGAACAAATAAACTTATGCCAATAAAACACTTTACCAAACCATGAACATCTGACAGGAAATCCCATTCACCCTGACTGGCTATATTTTTATATTCACAGCTCAGAAACTGCAAAATTGAAACAGTCTGTTGTTGTCATCAGGTGTACCCGTGTTACTGTAATATTAACATGACACAACAAAATAAAATATACAAAACAAATTAAAATTGAAAGACTTAAAATGAAATTTTGTTAATTTTGCCTTCCCATGTCTTTGCTTTTTTAAAAATAAATTTAGAGTACCCAATTCATTTTTTCCAATTAAGGGGCAATTTAGCGCGGCCAATCCACCTAGCCTGCACATCTTTGGATTGTGGGGGCGAAACCCACGGAAACATGAGGCGAATGTGCAAACTCCACACGGACAGTGACCCAGAGCCGGGATCGAACGTGAGACCTCAGCGGCGTGAGGCAGCAGGGCTAACCCACTGCGCCACCGTGCTGCCCTCCCATGGCTTTTCTGATAGTTTGATTTTACTTAAAATGTAAATCAATCCTGTTATAACTTTTTATTTTGCTTTATTTTCTGGGTTCCACCATCCCCCCAAAAATCTATTTTCTGCATTTTTCCAGCCACAGGATTTAATATCGAAAAAATTGATATAGCTATGATTGATGTTCAGGGCTCAATGGTTGGCACCAGAATTTGGCAATTTTCACACAATCCCAGCCCATTATCAGTGTAATTCTCTCGCAAAATGATCAGATCTTTAAATAAGACGATTATTATGCAGAACCCACCTCTATACAGTGATTAGCAATCGATATTGGATCATTTCTAAAACTTGCACTTTTTGACTCCAAACTTTATTCTTAACAGTAATTCGCAAATGCACCTCAAACAATGGCAACAATTTCATAGAATCATAGAATTCCTACAGTGCAGAAGGAGGCCATCGAGCCTGCACCGACCAGATTTAAATTTTCCTTTCTTGTAATAACTTGTTAAACCAATTGAACTTGCTACGTAATTGCAGTACTCACTTTAAATTACCCCAATATAGTAAAAAAAGTTTTTATCACTTTCTTTTTACCTCTGCATAATGTGTACATTAAATCAATATGTAAGTGAATGATTACCATACAGCGACATCATAATGCAGCAATTCCGTGCCGTGAAGTGTTTTGAAATGAGATATAATCATTTTGTTGTTTCAGACCTTCCAAAATAACAAGCAAACTTGGAAAATTAGTCATTATGAGGTTTAAGGAAGAAACAAACTTAACAATATTAAGCGGTTTACAGTGCATAAAAAGCCATGGAATAAGCCAGTCCTGCTAACTCACTTGCTGTTTTGGCATTCCCCCCACATCAGAATAGAGCCATTCATTAACTGCCTTCAATGTGAATGAGGCCTGGTAGCAAACATAAAATTATTGCAGCCTTGGGAATAATAAGGCACGGCCCAATTAATATATCCTCAAGTACACAATAGCTATGAAAGAATTCATAATGTTAGTCATTAAGAATCAATATTCAGTCTAGAGTCCATTTGGCCTCAATCATTCTCAAAGCTAATCAAGAACACCAACTGTTTTCTGCTGCCCAAACGGAAATAAATAGGACCGGTTATGGTTGTTAATTTGGATCTCTTGGACCACTCAGAAGCCAGGCAAATCCTTTAAGTATTGAATTATGCACTGCAATCTTCCTCTATGTCCTCCTGAAGTACTAATATGGACTTTTCCCATTATATGTAGGTAATTGGTCACTGCCCAAGTTAACAAAGGCATTGTGGATTTGAACAAGTGAAATGTAAGTTTGAAGGAAAATGTATTCTGCATGCAGAAGGCGTATGTCTCATTGAATATACATATGGCGGTGGCCAGAATTTGTTTGTTTGCGTCTTTGGATCCTTTGCTCATTATATAACAAAAAACTACTGTAGTATTTCCCATCTGTCATTCAGTGTGAAATTTAATTCCATTCCTGACAACAGTGTTGCTAACTTGCTGTTGTCTCTTAATTTGGCTCTGTTTAATTACGTTTGCTCAAGAGTCACCAGATATCTTTCGACACCGCCACAAGGTTCAAAACCGAATACTGATCAAAGACTTGATACACCAGTTAGTAAGTTCAAAATCAATGCTCATTTATTTACACACAGTCAAATATACTCATGCATCGAACTCTACAACCTAAACTATCACCATTACTAAAAACCTATACTTAGCTTCGGGTGCCCACTCAGTCAGAGGAACAATGGCCGTTGCTCGGTTCTGAGGCTGCTGGGTTGAGCTGTTTACAGGATAGCAACTAGGAGCATCTATCTCGTAGCGTGCGTTGACTTGGAACTTACTTGGCCTGGTGTAGCTGCTAGGCAGGTCTCTCCTCGCTGAGAGCCAAGGCCAAGAGAGCGATCCTCTCTAGGGGAGTCTTTCTTATACCCCAAAAAGGCTTTGCGCGCTTTTGTACGGGCCTTGAACTTGGCCCCAATTAATTGGGCCGTTTCCCAACTCTCCTTATCGATTTTCCTCCAATAGAGGGGTGGGTTCCCTGGTTGCTGGGCGTGTCCTAGGTGGCCGTTGGTTTGCTTTGTTTTAGTCTCCTCTGGCTCCGGGATGTCTGGTTTAGCATTGTTTACCTAATTGTTGCCTTTTGTTCTCGGGGATGGCTCATTAGTACGTAGATGACTTAGCAGTACCGGTCCTGTTTGAGAGCAAAGGCTCTAATCAACAGACAGACCTTGCATCTGCTTGCTTTTTCGGTATTGTCCAATTTGTCCTGCATTCTTTGCAAGTGTCCATTTTGTAATCGGGACGTAGCCATCCCAGATGGCTACACTCCCTCTTGTGACCCTCAACGTGAAGCGTGAATGATCACATTACTGCGTCGTCTTCATCCTCTGACCAAATGGGGCACCCATAAACAGGCTCTACTCTGCCCTATCCTATGAAACACAATTTTACCTAAATCATTTTAACTACATACATTATTATAAAACTCTACGGAGTGCGATGACTTTAATGCATGCACTACAGAAAAATAAAAAAATGGGAACCTCTAACTATCCTCAATAAAGTATCAAAAATAATCTACAACATTTTAAATGTACAAAATAGCAGCACACAAATTTCTCTGGCCTGGCAGTCAGACACAGAGGTTTACATTTCTTTATTTAACCGAATAGATAAAGAAAAGCGGATGCACTTTAATTCATGTCAAGGGGCTCGGGGGTTTGGTGGAATCTGAAAATGGGGGACCTAATCCTGTATACCGGAGTGCGTGAGCGGTAGGCTCTCTTTTGCCTTTTCCTGACTCTAAGTGTCTGCACGACACTGCAAAGTATCGCCAGTACTAAGAGGGCTTCTACTACATACGATAGTGAGTACCAGGTGATAAACTTATCACACCAGGTCGGGGTATTGTTAGCTGTCGTGGGGCTAGCTATCTCGGGGTTCTGTGTATTGCAGGGGTGGGAATCATTCATGGCTTGTGTGGTAGGGGTCAGCGGGGTAGCGTCCGTGCGCAACTGAAGGGACCCCGCTAAGATCCAGGTGAACACGAAGGCTGTCTTCATCTTTGTCGGTCTTCTTCTTTGTCTTCCTCTGGGGTTCCTGAGGTTCCAGAGTTCTGTGAACACAAGCATAATTTCTGTTATTATCTTGCTTAAGATCTCGCATGCTTGTCTGTCTGTCCTTTGTTGCCAATTTCCCTTTATAATTGGTCACCATCTGTGACTCCCTCATTTTAAAATTTTTTTAAACCAAATATTTGGACAAGACATCCGAGAAAAATACTGACATAGTGCGAGCTGTCTCGCAGCCTGTGCGATCTACCAGCCTAGTGTTTTAGGATGTAAATAGCATACAGAAGCAACCTAAGGGTTGCCAAAATCAAACAAAAGAATTTCGAACTGAAAGTGCCAAAATGGGGTGCGTGGGGGCCGCGGCGGGTAAGAAATGGGTGGAATCCCCAGGTAGGATGGTGATCAATGCCGTTTGTGTTCTACCCGAGCGTAGCTGACATGATGGGAGAGTCCTCACGCAGGGCGGGGACCAATGCCGTTTCTCCACTGCCTAAGCAACCGGCAAGAACGGGTAAGAATGTGGTCGTCGTGGGGGCTTCCTTTCGAATCAGGAGAGTAGCTATGAGTAGTGTTCTGTTGACAAACTAGTTCCTCTGAACGGTTGTCTGGGGACAAACTTGTTCCATTGAACTGGTTTCTGTTGACAAATTAGTTCCTCTGAACTGTTGTCTGGAGACAAACTTGTTCCATTAACAGCCAGGGGGATTTAAAGGAGTGGGGGCCGGGAAAAAGTTTCAAGTTTACACACAACACTTAACATTAGCACTAATGAACAAACATACAACAAACATGGTGCAGGTTCCATCAGAAAGGACACCGTATCTCTCCATCGGTTCCTTTTTTCTCCATCATCTGGACACCTCACTGCTCAGTAGCAAACAGGGTCGCAAAGGGATTTGTTTGGTGGGAGTCAGACTCTATGTCATCATCTTCTCCCGGCTGCCAAACTCTTGACTGTAGTAATCATGTTAAAGCTGCTTGGGGTGAATTGGGGTCCATCTCATCATTCCGGATGAGCCTGAACGAATTGTCTCGGTGCCAGAATCGTGTGTCGAGGTTGGAGCTACTAGGTTTCAATCGGGCGGTGGGCCTGGGCCAGGGGCTTTGATACATGTAATCTCGAAGGGGTCAGTGGAATAATGCTCGGATTCGCTGGTAGTGGGGCCTGGTACAGGGGTATAGTCGTAACGTGGTGTGCTGTGGCTATCGTCATCATGATCGCTATCACTGTCGCTGTCGCTGCTGGTTGAAGGAAGGGAGAGGCGGAGTCGTGCCTCTGGGGGTGTAATTGAAGTTGTGTCTGAGGACGGGCTGGACTGGGTGGGGGAGGGTAGGAAAATGTCACCTGTGGGCGGGGCGTGATCGTCTACTGCTGCGAGCAAGGTGTGGTGTGTGTGGCTATTCTGCGAGCCATAAGCTTTGAGCTGGTTTATGTGAAACCACGCAGACTTAGCATTGGGATATGTAATTTTGTATACCGAGGGGCTGACTTTGTCCGAAATGGAGTACGGTCCGGAGAATTTCGGGGAAAGGAATGAACTGGGGTTGTAAAGGGAAAGTATCACTTGCTGCCCTACTGTAAACTCAGTGGCGTGTACTGTTTTATCGAAACAAGCCTTGCACTGTTTCTTCCTGGTTCCAAGTCTCACAGCTGCTGTGAGTTGGGCTGCCTTTATGTTCTGTATCAATTGTTGAACCGCATTTTCATGCGTGAGGGCTGTAACTGCGGGGCTGGTCAAATCCAGTCCAAATAAATTCTCAGTGCCTTTCATGGGGCGTCCGGTCATGAGGATGTGGGGGGTGTATCCTGTGGACGTGGATACCGTGTTCCTTATAAACATTAAAGCAAATGGGAGAACTGAATCCCAGGTGCTGTTATTCTGCAGAACCATTTTCCTGAGGGTGGCTTTTGATGTCCTATTCATCCTCTCTACAATATCACTTGACTGGGGGTGGTATGCGATATGAAACTTTTGTCGATTGCCGAAAATCGTGAGGACGTTTTTCATGACACGTCCTGTGAAATGGGAGCTTTGATCGGACTCTATACTGTGGGGGAGTCCCCATCTTGTAAAGATGTGATGTGTTAATATTTTAGCCGTTGTCTTGGCCGTATTAGTTCGATGGAAAAGCTTCCACCCATTTTGTGAAGGTGTCTATGACCACCAATACATACTTATAACCATTTCTGCAAGGGGGCAGGGGTCCTACATAATCTATCTGTAGATTTGTCCAGGGTCCATTAACGGGGCGGGTATGACTAAGTTGAGCCTTTTTCGCATATCTGTCCAGATTGTTCTGGGCACAGATCAAGCAATTCTCTATGTAGTGCGTTACATCGGTTTTTAAATCAGGCCACCAGCAGAGCAGTTTGAGGTGGGCTAGGGTGGGTTCAATACCTTGGTGTCCATGATTGTCATGGAACTAACAAATGATCTGGTTCCTGAACTGGCTGAGAACTATATAAATGCCATCCTTTAAAATCACACTGTCATGTGCAGTGATTGCATTTTTGTATTTATCATACGGGGCTGGGAAGGTACCCTCTAAAACTTCCCTGAGTTTCTCGTCCTCTTTCTGTGCCTTCGCTAGATCCTGAATGTTGGTCTGTGAGACCTGAACTGCGTGTACTGGGGTGCTTTCGGGGGGGGGGTTACAAAACTAACCATGCCTGGAGCCTGCCTTCGCTAGGGCGTCTGCTTTAACGTTACCAGGGGGGTGAAGAGTGGTGATGACTTCGAGCTTTAATTATTCCATATTTTCTATCCTTCGCTGTCTCTAAGATATGGCGGAGTAATGGGGCTGAGGGTAGGTGTTTACCGTCCGCGGAAACCAATCGTCTCGCTTCCCACAGGGGTAGGAATTCCGTCAAACTGTTGCATACATACAAGCTGTCCGAATAGATGTCTGCTGGGGTCGGGAATGAGTCAGGGTGGTCTACAATATAAGCGATCGCTGCCAGCTCTGCTGCCTGCGAGCCTAAGTGTCCTGGCAACTTTAGTGAAATCTCATCTAGGGTGCGTCCCTGCGTGTCCTGTACGTAAATACCGCAACCGGTGATTCTAATTCCATTTAAAACTGTGGAGGAGCCATCCACATAAATCTTCAGGGGTGCGCACGTGTCTGTGGGCTGGTGTCTCTGGGGTGTACTACCTGTTTTCCTGGGAGGTGCTTTGGGAATAAATGGGCCTGTGTTCTGTTTTGTGGTGATGATCTCACACTCATGAGGGGTGCCTGCATACTGCAAATTATCGACAAGGAAGGTGTGGGTCTTGGTTCGTTTTACTGTGATGTCCCGTCCCTGTAAAAGAAGGGTCCAACGGGCTGCGTGGATTTGGCTGACTGTGCCATCTTTAAGTCGGCCGTCCAACAATAGCTGTGTCGGGGTGTGTTCAGTGAGAATGGTGATGGGGTTGAGTCCTGTAATGTAGGCAAAGTATTGTACTGCCTAAAAAGCTGCAAGCAGGTGCCTTTCACAGGCAGAAAATTCTTGCTCTACGGAGTCCAACACGCGTGAGGCGTATGCTACGGGGTGTAATTGGTCATGGCGTTCCTGGAGGAGCACGGCCGAAAGGGTTCGGTCGGTGCTTGCTACTTCGATTGCGTATGTGGAAAGTGGATCTGGGACCTGTGCTGTGCTGTGCTGTGCTGAGGGCTCTTTTTAAAGCATCCACGGCATCCATATGCTGTGGAAGCCATTCCCAAGGTGCCTGCTTCTTGAGAAGTTTGGAAAGGGGTGCTGCTTTAGAGGTGAAACCGTCAATATGGTTTTGGCAGTAGCCAACCAGCCCTAAAAATGACCGGAGGGCTGAGACATTCTGGGAAAGGGGCAATTTGACGATCGAGTGAATTCTCTTTTGCTCGATCTCCCATTTACCAAGTGTGATCACTGTTCCCAAGTAAATCACTTTTTCTTTCAAAATCTGGGCCTTCTTGGGGTTGACTTTACAACCAATTTCCTTCAGGAGTGCTAGGAGTTCAGCAAGAAGTGAAATGTGCTCTCCCTTTGTGTCTGTCTGTAGTGACAAGTTGTCTGCATACTGGACCAGACAATCGGGCAGGAAAATTTTGCGAATCCATTTGCCAGCTGTCGGTGGAAAATGGAGGGGGAGTTGTGGAAGCCTTGTGGAAGTCACGTCCACGTGTACTGTTGCCCTTGGAATGTATAGGCAAATTTGTACTGGCATGCTTTAGCCAATGGAATGGACCAAAAGCCGTGACTAATGTCCAAAACCGAATTTTTTTTTGACTGGAGTCCCTGTTTGAGCATGGTCTCGGGACTCGTGGCTACAGTGGGGGCTGCTGCTGGGGTTACTTTGTTCAGTTCCTGGTAATCAATGGTCAGTAGCCAGGATCCATCTGGTTTCCTGACGGGCCAAATCGGTGGGTTGTTTGTGGAGGCTACTGATCTGAGTACGCCTTGATCCAACAAACTCTCTGCTTCCTGGGGAAATCCGTACTGCTTCTGGGGTTTAGGGTCAGGACCTGTGATGTTCACAAAACCAGCCAATTTGCCACAGTCGTGCTTGTGCTGTGCAAATCCTGCTTTATGTTCCTGCAGGACTGCCCTAACCTGTTTGTCTGCACTAATGGCTTGAGGGTCGAACCGGAAGTCTCCTACTGAGCTAATCCTGTTTACATACTCTCCTACTGTGAGCATGGCGGGGGCTCGTGCTGCCTTTGCCATTTTCCATACACACTTGTTAACTGGGTCAAAAGAAAGGTTATGGGAGCTCGTGAAATCGATCCCAAGGATATGGTCTGCTGTCTGGGGCAGATCAACCAAAACTACAGGGTGCTTAGTTGTTATGTTCCCTATTTGTATTGCTACAGGGGCTGTGATGTGTCCCTGTTGTAAATGGCCTGTAAAGCCGCTAAGTGTAATGGTGTCTGTTGTGGGCCACGTGTCTCGTTGAAACATCGTGGAGGAATTGTGTGGTGCGGGACCCTCCTGTGTCCCAAAGAAATTCTACGGGATGTCCCTGAACTTTGCCTGCTGCTACCGGTCTACCGGACTTGTCCCAAAAGGTGTCGCAGACCCAAGTTGGGGAGCCCGAACACCGTCAGTCGGTGCCGTTCGTGTCTGCATTCTCTGAATGGGCGCTAACGCTTTCCCCTGTTCCTGTTTAGGGTGCCTGTCTGTCGGTTTCTCTGCTGCTTTTGGGGCACGTTACACTCTCGTACAAAGTGTCCTTCATGTCCACAATTGTAACATTCTTGAGATTTGGGCTGGGGTGGGCTGTTCCTGCCCTCATTCACCCATGCGGGGTTCTGGTGCGCTTTAACTGGATTCATATCTGCCTTCTCTTCATCTGGTTTTATAAATGCGGTTTTGCTTTGGACTGATTGCTCCCAAGTGCGGGACAATCTCTTCAAAACCCATTTTCCATTGTGGGCCTCGTCTGAGGGGTCATAATTTGCGCAAGCTTTCTGTCCTGAGTCTGTCGCATGAGAGACTAGGATTCAAATCCATTTGGCCATATTATCTGGTGACAAATGGGAACGGGCTAACTCTCCGAAAACTGCTGTGAAGTGTATCCACAAGCGTCCAGCAAACGCTGTGGGGTGCTCTGTTTTCTTTTGCCTACACTTTTTTAGGCCTTCTACGGGGTCTCCTCTGTTGTAGCCGATCGCATCAAGGATCGCGGTGTGCATCTCGTGGAGTGTGCCTCCTCCTACATTCTGTGGGTCGGGAAGGGCTGCTACGACTGAAGGGTCAAGGCTTAAAACTGTGAGCTTCACTTGCTCCTTTTTGTCCAGGCCGTACATGGTTGCCTGCTGTTTGACTTTCACAAAAAATTGGTGGGGGTCTGATGTGGGAAGGAATGGTGTAATTTTTCCACACGCGTCCCGTAATTGGATCACGGTTAACGGGGTTGTGTAAAGGAAATCTGCGTCTCCTTCTGCTTTGGCCCTGCGGTGTGTGGTTACAGGGTTCATAGGGGTGTGTTCTGCCTGTTCGGTTGGGGGTTGGGGCACTCTCCTTTTCTGGGGGTTTTCCTGCGTACATGTCCCATGTACGTATCTATGGGCAGTCTCGTTCAATTCCTGCCAATCGGGGCCGTTTGCCTGATCTAATTGTGGTCCAAATGTGCTTTGAAATCCATTTTGAACGGAAAGCAGAGATTGCAATTCTGCAAATTGCTTCCGGCACTTTGCGTGGTCTACGGATCTCTGCCTTTGTTCTGTCATGGAAGTATGGAGTGCTCGTAGGACTGCTTTGAAATCATTGCACTGTTTCTGCAATTTCTCAACTTGTTTGGTCTCTTGTCTTACCAAGACCGCAAGTTGCGTGTCCTGGTAGGCCTTATCGTATTGCGTTTGGAAGCTACTAAATGCGCGAGACAATACTGGTGTGCCCTCTTGGCATCATCCACCTCTCTGGCCCTCGCTACTAACCGCTCTTTTAAATCTCTATTCTCCTTCTCTACTTGGCTCATGTCTAACTCACTACTTCTGTCTCTCTCCTCTATCTCTCTACGGAGCGTCCTAACGACCTCCTCTGTGCCTCACAATTGTGCCAAGCAGGACACGATTGCCATCGGCTTGCGAGCTTTCCCTAAGCTCTTCTTGTGGATCTCTGACAGGTTCTCCCACCAAGTATGTCCTATACTCCCCGGACCTGTTTCGTCATTCGCGCAGAATTCGCTCCAAAGGGGCCATCCTTTTTCTTGTGGTACTTTCTGATCTCATCTTCCCAAACGGGACACTGTACTACTATACTGGTCGCTGCGACCTCGAATTCCTGGGGGTTCATAAGGCGTTCCATTGCCTTCATTGCCATTTTCTCTATCTAAGTTCTCTACTTAATTTGGGACAGGGTGTGATAAAGTGGTGATGTAAACACGGGTACGGCTTACGCTAATTTCCGGCCTACAAAACTCCCGACAGTTTTACGCAACAAAATCTCTCAGGTTTACCTTATATCCCTTTTAGCATGGATGCATTATCACACTTCCGAATCTTGGAGGCTTGACCAGTACTGTTCTTACGCTTGTGGTTTTTCTGTTTCCAATTGGATTCCAATTCAAATTTGGCTTAGGCCACTTCTAAATCGAATCCCACGAGTCCCGGTGTAGTCGCCAGTAAATGTTGCTAACTTGCTGTTGTCTCTTAATTTGGCTCTGTTTAATTATGTTTGCTCAAGAGTCGCCAGGTATCTTTCGACACCGCCACAAGGTTCAAAACCGAATACTGATCAAAGACTCGATACACCAGTTAGTAAGTTCAAACGCAATGCTCATTTATTTACACACAGTCAAATCTACTCATGCAAAGAACTCTACAACCTAAACTATCACTATTACTAAAAGCCTATACTTAGCTTCGGGTGCCCACTCAGTCAGAGGAACAATGGCCGTTGCTCGGTTCTGAGGCTGCTGGGTTGAGCTGTTTACAGGATAGCAACTAGGCGCGTCTATCTTGTAGCGTGCGTTGACTTGAACTTACTTGGCTTGGTGTAGCTGCTAGGCAGGTCTCTCCTCGCTGAGAGCCAAGGCCAAGAGAACGATTCTCTCTTGGGGAGTCCTTCTTATACCCCAAAAGTGCTTCGCGCGCTTTTGGGCGGGCGTTGAACTTGGCTCCAATTAATTGGGCCGTTTCCCAATTGTCCTTATCGATTTTCCTCCAAAAGAGGGGTGGGTTCCCTGGTTGCTGGGCGTGTCCTAGGTGGCCGTTGGTTTGCTTTGTTTTAGTCTCCTCTGGCGCCGGGATGTCTGGTTTAGCATTGTTTACCTAATTGTTGCCTTTTGTTCTCGGGGATTGCTCATTAGTACGTAGATGACTTCGCAGTACCGGTCCTGTCTGAGAGCTAAGGCTTTAATCAACAGACAGACCTTGCACCTGCTTGCTTTTTCGGTATTGTCCAATTTTCCTTGCATTCTTTGCAAGTGTCCATTTTGTAATCGGGACGTGGCCATCCCAGATGGCTACAACGGAAGTGGGCACGAATTTCAGTCTGTGTCGGGATACGGCATCCACGAGATTCACATGAAAATTTAAAGGGCTGGTGAAGGACATGCGAAACAACTGCAATTATGTGGCGGGAGCAGGTTTCCATTGGAGGACTATGCCATCAGGGGACAGTCCAGCAGGTTTGGATGGGCTACGAAATAGTTGCCTGGACAAGCAGGCAGGCTCTGCATTAAGGCCCCAACTTTCTTGTCCCAGCTTCGTTCTGCTAAGAAGTCCAAACCATTTTCTTTGTGCACCCCAGATGCACGACACTCAAAAGACAAGGTTGTAACATAACTGAAGGCTTTAATCGACTAGAACTGTTCCCCAGCAGCTTCGGTACAGAAAGTGAGGGCTGCTGGGACGGCACCGGTTCTTATACCTCGCCTGTCAAGGCGGAGCTACATACCAACAGCCAATGGTAAACTCCTAGGTTTAACCAATGGTTTTCGGCCTCTTGGGTACTGTAATCCTGATAATACCACATTCACCCCCTGTTAAAACAGAGTGCAGCGGGGGTGGTGGCCAGTGGTTACAATTACATCTACACGGTATGATCAGATACATTCAGTGGTTACAATTGCATTTACATGGTATGATCAGATACGGAGGTACCGTGATACCTCTTTACAGAGTTGTCGAGAACATTTTACAAGCGTGGAAGATATATACATTCAGTGTACGTTTACGGGTATAGTTACAGTGAAACAATCAGTTGGTCGGGTGGCCTGGTCGTCCTCCTGGATCATCTGGGCTTCGGTGGTGATTCTGGTGGGGGTCCGGGCGTCTGCGACTCCGGGAGTGTGGTGTCGGCCTCCATGGCAGCTTTGTGACCACTAGACGGTGCTGGTGGGGCCAACGGTTGGGCCGAGAGGGGGTGCCTGTAGGGGGCGTCGGTGGGTGGGATGGCCTAGGCAGGAGTGGCAGAAGGACTGAGCCTCCAGTGAGGTGCTGCGGGGGGGGGGGGGGGGGGGTAATGGTTCGGGTGCGCATGAGGTTCCGGCGGGCGACAGGTCCCTGAGGGAGACTGTATCTTGCCGGCCGTCAGGGAAAGCCACGTAGGCGTACTGGGGGTTGACGTGCAGCAGGTGGACCCTCTCAACCAACGGGTCCGACTTGTGTGCCTGCACGTGCTTCCGAAACAGGATGGGTCCAGGTATTGCTAGCCAGGTTGGGAACGAGGTCCCGGAGGAGGACTTCCTGGGGAAGACAAGGAGACGTTCATGAGGTGTCTGATTGGTAGTTGTACAGAGCAGCGACTGGATGGCGTGGAGGGCCTCCGGGAGGACTTCCTGCCAGCGGGGGACTGGGAGGTTCCTGGACCGTAGGGCAGTAGGACGGTCTTCCAGACCGCTCCGTTCTCCCTCTCTACCTGCCCATTTCCCCGGGGGTTGTAACTGGTCGTCCTGGTTGAGGCGATGCCCTTGCTGAGCAGGAATTGACGCAGTTCATCGCTCATAAAGGAGGACCCCCTATCACTGTGTATGTACGTGGGGAAACCGAACAGTGTAATGATACCCTGGAGGGCCTTGATGACGGTGTTTGCGGTCATGTCGGGGCAGGGGATGGCGAATGAGAACCGGGAGTACTCGTCAATCAAGTTCAGGAAATACGTGTTGCGGTCGGTTGAGGGGAGGGGGCCTTCGAAATCCATGCTGAGGCATTCAAAGGGACGGGAAGCCTTTATCAGTTACGCCCTCTCTGGCCGGTAGAAGTGCGGTTTGCACTCCGCGCAGATTTGGCAGTCTCTGGTGACAGTCCTGACCTCCTCGATGGAGTAGGGCAGGTTGCGGGTCTTAATGAAGTGGAAAAAACGAGTGACCCCCGGGTGGCAGAGGTCCTCGTGGAGGGCTCGGAGGCGGTCCACTTGTGTGGTGGCACACTGGCCGCGGGACAGGGCATCGAAAGGCTCGTTTAGCTTCCCAGGACGGTATAAGATCTCGTAGTTGTAGGTGGAGAGTTCTATCCTCCATCGTAAGATCTTGTCGTTCTTTATCTTGCCCCGCTGTGCATTATCAGACATGAACGCCACCGACGGTTGGTCAGTGAGGAGAGTGAATCTCCTGCTGGCCAGATAATGCCCCTCTTATTACGCATCCAGCTACGTAAACCTGTTAAGCTGTTAAGCTCCTCTTTTTCAACCGAGGAATGGCGAATTTCTGAAGCATGGAGGGTACGGGAGAAGAAGGCCACGGGTCTGCCTGCTTGGTTGAGGGTGGCGGCCAGAGCTACGTTGGACGCATTGCTCTCGACCTGGAAAGGGAGGGACTCATCGATGGCGCGCATCGTGGCCTTTGCAATGTCTGCTTTGATGCGGCTGAAGGCCTGGCGGGCCTCCGTCGACAGGGGGAAGGTTGTGGACTGGATTAGGGATTGGGCTTTGTCTGCGTAGTTAGGGACCCACTGGGTGTAATAGCTGAAAAACCCGAGGCTGCGCTTCAGGGCTTTGGGGCAGTGAGGGAGGGGGAACTCCATAAGGGGCGCATGCGTTCAGGGTCGGGGCCTATGACTCCATTTCGTACCACGTAGCCGAGGATGGCTAGGCGGTCGGTGCTAAATACGCATTTATCCTTATTATACGTTAAGTTAAGGATTTTCGCGGTCTAGAGAAATTTCCGGAGGTTGGTGTCGTGGTCCTGCTGGTCATGGCCGCAGATGGTGACGTTATCAAGTTACGGGAATGTTGCGCGTAAGCCGTACCGGTCAACCATTCGGTCCATCTCGTGTTGGAAGTCCGAGACCCCATTAGTGACACCAAAGGGAACCCTTAAAAATTGGTAGAGCCGCCCTTCTGCTTCGAAGGCAGTGTACTTGCGGTCACTAGTGCGGAGGGGTAGCTGATGGTAAGTGGACTTGACTGTGGAGAAGACCTTGTATTGCGCGATCCTGTTCACCAGGTCGGATATGCGGGGGAGAGGGTACGCATCCAGCTGCGTAAACCTGTTAATAGTCTGACTGTAGTCAATGACCATCCTATGTTTCTCTCCGGTCTTTACCACCCCTACTTGAGCTCTCCAGGGACTGTTGCTAGCTTCAATGACCCCCTTCCCTCAGTAGCCTTTGGACCTCTGACCTGATGAAGGTCCGGTCCTGGGCACTGTACCGTCTGCTCCTGGTGGCGACGGGTTTGCAATCGGGGGTGAGGTTCGCAAACAGGGAAGGCGGGTCGACCTTAAGGGTCGCGAGGCCGCAGACAGTAAGGGGAGGTATAGGGCCACCGAATTTGAAGGTCAGGCTTTGCAAGTTACATTGGATGTCCAACCCCAGGAGTGTAGTCGCACTGAGGTGCGGCAGGACATAAAGGCGGAACTTGGTGAATTTCCTGCCTTGGACAGTGAGGTTCACTAGGCAGAACCCCTTTATCTCCACCGAGTGTGACCCGGAGGCCAGGGAGATTCTTTGGTTTACAGGGTGGTTAACAAGTGAACAGCGCGTTACCGTGTCGGGGTGTATAAAGCTCTCCGTGCTCCCAGAGTCAATCAGGCAAGACGTCATCGTTGTTGCTGTTGCGAGTGTACGAGGTTGATTTTGGTCCAGCGTCACCGAGGCCAGATGGAGCAGTTGCGGGTTGTGATCGGGCAGCGTGTAGTCGGCCGTGCTGGGGGCCTGGGGCCCCATCCAAGACGGAGTCTCCCATGGATCGCACATGGTGGTCGGGGATGGACAAAATGGTGGCGGGGATAGACAAAATGGCGGCGCCCATCCGTCCAGCGTGGTGTCCGAGGGGCAAGATGGCCACGCCCGTGGGTCGGACATGGCCGTAGGATAGGGGGGAGACGGTGAGTGCTGGCCGCCTGGGGCCCGAAGGGAAGGTTGCTGCGGCGGTCCGGAGTCGCCGGAGACCGCGGCCACGGCTCGTGCCTGGCAGCCCCCCACAAAATGGCGCTTCTTGCCGCACCCTTTGCAGGTGGAGGTGCGGGCCGGGCAGCGCTGGCGGGGGTGCTTCGCCTGCCCGCAGAAGAAACAGCGGGGCCCGACGGAGTTAGCGGGCCGTCTTACAGCACAGGCCTGCGGGGACACGGTGAAGGTCAGTGGGGCTACCGCTGCAGGATGCCACGCAGCCCAGGAGGCCGCCGCGCAGTCGGGCGCATAGGACTACGCGTTTCTGGAGGCAACATCCATGGACCCTGCCAGGGCCCGTGCTTCTCTCAGTCCCAGGGTGTCCTTTTCTAAGAGTCTTTGACGGATCTCTGAGGAGCTCATACCTGCTACGAAGGCATCCTGGATTAGAAGTTCCGTGTGCTCGCTGCCCGAAACTTGCGGGCAGCCACAGTTTCTGCCCAGCACCAGTAGCGCACGGTAGAAGTCCTCCAACGATTCCCTGGGGCCTTGCCGTCTCGATGCAAGCAGGTGACGTGCGTAGACCTGATTTACAGGGCGGATATCATGTCCTTTTAACAGTTCGATCGCAGCGTCAAAGCCTCCTCGATAAGGGTGTAGATCCCAGGGCTCACTCTCGAGTGCAGGAAATGCAGTTTCTGTTCTCCTGGGGGGGTGCCTCCGGCCGCCTCGAGGTAGCCTTTAAAGCACGCCAGCCAGTGCTTAAATATCGCCGCCGAGTTCTCCGCGTGGGAGCTGAATTGTAGACACTCTGGCTTGATTCGGAGATCCTTCCTTTCAGCTTAAGTGTAGTTGATTAAATTGATGCACGATCAATTACGCTCAAAGACGTGGTTGTAACATAACTGAAGGCTTTAATCGACTAGAACTTGTTCCCCAGCAGCTTCGGTACAGAAAGTGAGGGCTGCTGGGACGGACCCGGCTCTTGTTAATCTTTATTGGACTGGAACCCTCATCATCCCACCCAAGACTCTTCAACATCACTGATATTTGCTGGAGAACTAACAGAAATTAGCCCCATGGTTCAGTGATACACCCCCTGCAGATTCTCTTCCTGGCTGTCAAGGAGAGGCTGCAAGTGCTCATTCCCAAAATTGGAAACAGCAGACTTTCCCACCTAACCAAGCTGGCCTCAATGGAGATCGCAGAGCAGTTTAGTGACATCTGCCAAAGATCCTTGGCCAGTGCTGGGGAAGGGTCATTTACTTCCTTCGATTCAATCGAGTAAGTATTCCCGCCTGTATTCTGACTCGTCGTTAGTGGGCCAGATCTCGAATAACGACGAGTCAGAATACAGGAGGGAGATTGAGAACCGAGTGGAGTGGTGTAGCGACAACAATCTCCCCCTCAATGCCAGCAAAACTAAAGAGCTGGTAAATTACTTCAGGAAGCAAAGTACTGTACACACCCCTGTAAGCATCAATGGGGTCGAGGTGGAGATGGTTATCAGTTTCAAATTCCTAGCGGTGCACATCTGTCCTGGTCCACCCACGTCGACGCTACCACCAAGAAAGCACAACAGCGCCTATACTTCCTCAGGAAACTAAGGAAATTTGGCATGTCCACATTAACCCTTGCCAACTTTTACAGATGCACTGTAGAAAGCATCCTATCTGGCTGCATCAAAGCCTGGTATGGCAACTGCTCGGCCCAAGACCGCAAGAAACTTCAGAGAGTCGTGAACACCGCCCAGTCCATCACACAAACCTGCCTCCCATCCATTGACTCCATCTACACCTCCCGCTGCCTGGAGAAAGTGGGCAGCATAATCAAAGATCCCTCCCACCCAGCTTACTCACTCTTCCAACTTCTTCCATCGGGCAGGAAATACAGAAGTCTGAGAACACGCACGGACAGACTCAAAAACAGCTACTTACCCGCTGTCACCAGACTCCTAAATGACCCTCTTATGGACTGACCTCATTAACACTACACCCTGTATGCTTCATCCGATGCCAGTGCTTATGTAGTTATATTGTATATGTTGTCTTGCCCTATTATGTATTTTCTTTTATTTCCTTTTCATGTATTTAATGATTTGTTGAGCTGCTCGCAGAAAAATACCTTTCACTGTACCTCGGCACACGTGACAATAAACAAATCCAATCCAATAAGTGTCATGGGGGCATGGGATTGACTCTAATGCAGGAATGCATCATCAATACACCAAATCAGACATTGCCTGAATGCATTTAGTGAGTAAACACAGCATGGCTATACTCAAGCCTTTCCAACCTTAATGGGATTGAGGTGCATCAGTGCTGGGGTGGCTTGCTTAGGCACTGAGATCTGTGAGGCAGTGCCTCGGTTACAAAGCTGGAACATGGAATGGCGAAGCATCACCGGGGCAGGACAGTGGCTTTCTGGTTGAGAGCGGGAGACCGACTATTGTTGGACATTTCCGCTGAATCGTTTGGATCGCTTTGTACAGAGGAAGAAGGAAGATTGCAGGATGGAGGCTGTGCCTCCTGATGAGGAGGAGACAATGGGCCAGACATTGCCTGGCTCAGCTTCGAGAGGCGCCTCACCCTGAGTTCCTTGGTCTAGTGGGGCCCCAAGAGGAATCAAAGGATGAGGTCAGATGCATTACATGGAGGTGACTGACATGACCAAGGGTCTACTGAAGACGCCATTGCCATCTGGAGATGAACGAGAGACAGTGTCATTCATGTCTACTCTTGTCAAGAGTTGTTTTTTTACACATTTAAGGGACGTGGGTGTCGCTGGTTAGGCTGCATTTATTGCCCATCCCTAGTTGACCTTCAGAAGGTTGTGGTGGGCTGCCTTCTTGAACCACTGCAGTACTTGAGGTGTAGGTACACCCATTGTGCTGTTCGGGAGCGAGTCCCAGGACGTTGCTCCAGCGACAGTGAAGGAGTGGCGATATATTTCCAAGTCAGCGTGATGAGTGACTTGGAGGGGAACCTCCAGGTGGTGGGGTTCCCAGGTACCTGCTGCTCTTGTACATCCAGGTGGTCCTGGGTTTGGGAGGTGTTGTATAAGGAAACTTGGTGAGTTACTGCAGGGCATCGTGTCGATGGAACTCATGGCTGTCACTGTTCATCAGTGGTGGAGGGTTTGAATGTTTGTGGAAGGGGGAGCAATCAAGTGGGCTGCTTTGTCCTGGATGGTGTTGGGCTTCATGAGTATTGTTGGAGCTTCACTCATCCAGGCAAGTGGAGTATTCCATAACACTCCTGACTTGTGCCTTGTAAATGGTGGGCAGGCTTTGGGGAGGGAGGGGGTGGTGGAGGTGAGTGACCTGCCATAGGATTCCTAGCCTTTGACCTGTCCTGGTAGCCACAGTATTCACATGACTAGTCCAGTCCAGTTTCTGATCAATGGTAACCCCCAGGATATTGATTGGTGGCTCATATCTGCCACATTCTGCAGGAGGATCTCACGCTGCATGGAATGGGAGGACACCCTTTGTCAGGGCCCCTGAAGGCCATCGCTGCACTCAATGTTTTTTGCAATTGACTCTTCCAGGAATCCACAAGATATCTTTGTGGCATCTCTGAGTCCTCAACACATAAATGTGCCAAGGTGGTGGCAGATGTGCTCTACAATAAAGCGTATCATTCTGTGAAGTTCCCAATAAACCATGATCTTACTAAATGATGATTCAGGCTTGAAGGGTTGACTGGCCTACACCTGTTCCTATTTCTTATGATCAGTGGAACCTAGCCAGGCTGTTGGATTTCTTAGATTTGGGGATATATCAGGCTTTCCAAGAGGGCAGGGTGTTATCAATTGTAAACATGCTGCTTTATGTTCCCCATGGCAGCAGCCCATGAGCTTCATTAACAGCGAAGCGTACCACTACCTTAAAATTCAGCTGGCGTGTGTTTATCAGAAGGACATTGTGCATGTTTGTGCCAGGTACCCTGATGGTTTCCACGACTCCCGCATCCTGAGCCGCTCTCAGGTGCCACAGATATTCGAAGGGCTGCAGCGCTTACAGGATTGGCTGCTGGGTGAGAAGGGATACCTGCTGAAAAGATGGCTCATGATATCTGTGCATAATCCTTTGAGTGCCTTAGAGGAGAGAACAACGAAATCCAGCATAGACCAGATGTCTGGCATCCTGAAGATGTATTTCCGATGTTTGAACAATTCAGGTGGAGCTCTACATTACTTTCCACAGAGTGACCCACATCATTGTGGTCTCTTGCGCCCTTCACAAACTTTTTAAAGGCGAGGTCACATGCCAGAGGGAAACATGGATGAGGCTGAGAACTCTTCAGACACTGAGGACCTGGAAGGGCAGGAAGCTGAAAAGGCCGATGAGAGCCACCTTCCACGTGATGATACCCTCGAAGTGGCATGACCCAGAAGACACATTGATAGCCACAAATTCCAGGCAAGGGTAACAGAGCACATATCTCCTGTCCCGTAGTGCCATGCCTGTGCTCAGAAAAGCCTTTACAAGCAGTGATGCCATGAGCACGGTCTGCATACAGCCTTGGGCCTGCAAGCCTCATGTATGAACAGACCCTACTCCTTGGAAATATCAGCGGCCAAAGCTGCATGTAGCCACTCTAGGAAGTGGTAAGGAGCCCTCCAGCGCTAACCCTGCATCTGCTGGAATTGATGCAGCATGGCCACCTGAAGGAAACAATTCTTGTGACACTGATGGTGCGCACGTGATTGGAAATACCATTGTGGCTGCAGATCTTGTGTTTTGGCACAAAAGTTACGACAGTCCATTGACGATGAGGCTTCATTACTGGTAACCATTCAAGGCATGTGAGGGTGCATAACTCTCTGGCATTTTTTGAGGACTAATAGTTCCACAATCAAAGTGCAGACACTTTAAGGAAAGAGCTGGTCACATCTCCCTGACATTACACGATGGCCAAGTAACCAATATGTTCCATGCGTCTGAGGCATGCAAAGGCAGCATTTCACAGGGTGAGAGTTTGGGTCACCCTCACAGTAAGAGGACACAGTAAGAAATCTTACAACATCAGGTAAAAGTTCAACAGGTTTGTTTTGAATCAAAGAATTTACAGTGCAGAAGGAGGCCATTCGGCCCATCATGTCTGCACCGGCTCTTGGAAAGAGCACCCTACCCAAGCCCACACCTCCACCCATTCCCCATAACCCAGTAACCCCACCCAACACTAAGGGCAATTTTGGACACTCAGGGCAATTTTGCATGGCCAATCCACCTAACCTGCACATCTTTGGACTGTGGGAGGAAATCGGAGCACCCGGAGGAAACCCACGCACTCACGGGGAGAACGTGCAGATTCCACACAGACAGTGACCTAAGCCGGGAATCGAACCTGGGATCCTGGTGCTGTGAAGCAATTGTGCTAACCACTAGGCTACCATGCTGCCATGCTACCGTGCTGCAGAGCTGTGCTCCTAAAGCTAGTGATTCGAAACAAACCTGTTGGACTTTAACCTGGTATTGTAAGACTTCTTACTGTGCCCATCCCAGTCCAACGCCGGCATCTTCACATCATGGCTACAATAAGAGGGTTAATAGATGCATATGCGCAAAACATTCTAATGATGACACAATTGTCAGGTGCAGCAAATATATTTACAAAAGGGCATTATATATAGTGAAATCAATGTACCTTAATTTTCTAACCTGACAGCTGCACCTAGGTGCATCCCCAACATCCGCAGCGTGGGGGGAGGCAGCCAGCTGATTGTGACACCCTGTTGTCTGTGATGACCTTGGAGGTGGCGTCAAACCACCTTGGAGGTGGCTTGTTCTCACTGGAACGACGGAGGTTGAGGGGCAACCTGATAGAGGTCTACAAAATTATGAGGGGCATAGACAGAGTGGATAGTCAGAGGCTTTTCCCCAGGGTAGAGGGGTCAATTACTAGGGGGCATAGGTTTAAGGTGAGAGGGGCAAGGTTTATAGTAGATTTACGAGGCATGTTTTTTACACAGAGGGTAGTGGGTGCCTGGAACTCGCTACCGGAGGAGGTGGTGGAAGCAGGGACGATAGTGACATTTAAGGGGCATCTTGACAAATACATGAATAGGATGGGAATAGAGGGATACGGACCCAGGAAGTGTAGAAGATTGTAGTTTAGTCGGGCAGCATGGTCGGCACGGGCTTGGAGGGCCGAAGGGCCTGTTCCTGTGCTGTACATTTCTTTGTTCTTTGTTTGTTCTTTGTTTGTCTGGAGGGTCGGGGCCTGGAGGGCCTGACCTGCTTTTGGTCTCCTGCTGTGAGACAGGTGCACCTTCCCCAGCCTGTGCAACTGGAGGTGACAGGGTCACAGGCAGAGGGTACTGGAATGAGCCGGACACTCTTGGATACACGTGGGTGCATGGCTATAGGGTGTCCAGCTGATGGTACCCCACCCTATGGGCATCTGAGGGCCCCTGTCTGTCTCCTTGATGAGAAGGGCCACTGGTAGTGAGGACAACATAACCACCACTCCCCTCCCCTTGCCTAGCCACTAATGATTGGCACCTAAGCCCAGAATGATGGAGTGCAGGTCCAAGCGCATATCTGCCTGAACCAAAGTCGTCAAGACGGCCGACATCTTCCCTATGATGAACTCGGGACACTCGCCTGTCGGAGCCATGACATCAAACTGAACACGGACAGCCTCCTCCATCCTTTGCTGTAATCCGTCGACTGCCGTTCGCAATTCTGCTGTTCTGCTGCCCAACTTTACATCTCCAGTTTATTGGCCACAGCTGTTTCCAGGGGTGCATCATATGCCTTGGACTCAATGGGTGCTTGATCCCCAGATATCCCCAGAGTACCAGAGAGATGGGCTATTACTGCCTCCAACTGCTGCAAAGATGTGTCAGTGAGGTATTACCCTCATCCTGAGATTATTCTAGATCCATGACCCACTGGGGTGTGTGTCTCTGCACTGTTGGAGAGTGCAGGTGAATGCTATGACAGGTCGTTTTCAAATGGAACCCCATCATCCTCCTCTGAGGTCATACAGTCATAGAGTTTTACAACATAGGGAGAGGCCCTTTGGCTCATCATGTCTGTCCAGCCATCAAGCATTGATCAATTCTAATCCCATTTTCCAGCACTTGGTCCATAACACTCTATCTTATGCCATTTCAAATACTCATCCAAATGATTCTTAAATATTGTGTGGGTTCCCACCTGTACCACCCTTTCAGACAGTGAGTTCCAGATACACATCACCCGCTGGGTGAAAAGGCTTTTCCTCAAATCCCCACTAAATCTTTTGCTCTTAACCTTAAATCTATGCCCCCTGGTTATTGACCCCACTACTGAGGGGAAACGTTTCTTCCCATCTACCCTAGCTATATCTCTTACAACTTTGTGCACCTTGATGAGGTTCCCCTTCAGCCTTCTCTGCTCTAACGATAACAACCCCAACCTATCCAGCCTTTCTTCATAGCTGAAATGTCCCATCCCTGGCGACATCCTGGTGAAGCTCCTCAGCACCCCTTCTAGTGCAATCTAATCCTTCCTATCGTGTGATGACCAGAACTGCACACAGTACTCTAGCTGTGGCCTATTGAGCATTTTATACAGCACCATCATAACCTCCCTGCTTTTATATTCTATGCCTCGGTTAATAAAGGCAAGTATCCCATATGCCTTCTTGTTTCCCATATGCCTTCTTGTATCCCATATGCCTTCTAACTACATTAATTCCCTGTCCTGCCTCCTTCAGGTATCTTTGGACATGCACCCCAAGGTCCCCTTGTCCTCTGTACTTCCTAGCATCCTACTGTTCATTGCGTATTCCCTTGCCGTGCTAATCCTCCCAAAATGCATCGCCTCACACTTTTCAGGGTTAAATTCCATTTGCCACTGTACTGCCCATCTGACCAGCCCATCCATATCATCCTGTAATCTAAGGCTTTCCTCCTCACTAAATACCATACTACCAATTTTTGTGTCATCTGTGAAATTTCTGCTCCTACAACCCCCCCCCCCCCCTCCCCCACATTTCCATCTAGATAATTAATGTATATTACAGACAGCAAGGAACCCAGCACTGATCCCTACTGTACACTACTGGACACAGGCTCCCAGTCATAAAAACCTTCGATCATTACCCTCTGCATCCAGCAACTATAGCATTTTAGTCGATTTCAGCGGGAGCGGAGCAGGTTAGTCAATTTCAGCGGGAGCAGTGCGGAAGTGATTTCTGGGAGGTAAGTCTCTCCTTTAAAAACACTTGTCTTTGCAGGAGCAGGCCAGTCGATTTCAGCGGGAGCGGTGCCCTAGTGATTTCTGGGAGACCTTCACAGGAGCAGGCTAGTCAATTTCAGCGGTAAACACTTACCTGGTCCCGTTTTCGGTCCCTCTTTGCTGTTTTTTAAACATTTTAGTGTTTAAGGCGGGAACAGGAAGTTCGACCCGCGGACTTCTGAGAAGACCCTCACCAATAAATTCTGGTGGAGAGGAAACCCGAGACACTATACGTGTAGTGTCTCCCACCCGCCCTCCTCCTCTAACCTAATAATAAAACCCATTGGTGTGAGGTAAGTACCATATTTTATTATTATTATTATTTTTTAAAAATTTTAATTTAGTTGTTAGCCAGATCTTGGTAGAAAGTTAGAGGGATGGCAGGGAAGGGAGTGCAATGTTCCTCCTGCAGGATGTTGGAGGTGAGGGTTGCAGTTAGTGTCCCAGCTAATTTTACCTGCAGGAACTGCTGCCATCTCCAGCTCCTCCAAGACCCAGTTAGGGAACTGGACCTGGAGTTGGAAGAACTTCGGATCATTCGGGAGGCAGAGGGGGTCATAGATAGCAGCTCCAGGGAATTAGTTACACCAAAGGTTGGAGATAGATGGGTAACTGTAAGAGGGACTGGGAAAAAGCAGTCAGTGCAGGGATCCCCTGCGGTCGTTCCCCTGAGAAACAAGTATACCGCTTTGGATACTTGTGGGGGGGGGACTTACCAGGGGTAAGCCATGGGGTACGGGCCTCTGGCACGGAGTCTGTCCCTGTTGCTCAGAAGGGAAGGGGGGGAGAGGAGCAGAGCATTAGTAATTGGGGACTTGATAGTCAGGGGCACAGATAGGAGATTTTGTAGGAGCGTGAGAGACTCACGTTTGGTATGTTGCCTCCCAGGTGCAAGGGTACGTGATGTCTCGGATCGTGTTTTCTGGGTCCTTAGGGGGAGGGGGAGCAGCCCCAAGTCGTGGTCCACATTGGCACTAAGGACATTGGTAGGAAAGGGGACAAGGATGTCAGGCAGGCTTTAAGGGAGCTAGGATGGAAGCTCAGAACTAGAACAAACAGAGTTGTTATCTCTGGGTTGTTGCCCGTGCCACGTGACAGTGAGATGAGGACTAGGGAGAGAGAGCAATTAAACACGTGGCTACAGGGATGGTGCAGGCAGGAGGGATTCAGATTTCTGGATAACTGGGGCTCCTTCTGGGGAAGGTGGGACCTCTACAGACAGGATGGTCTACATCTGAACCTGAGGGGCACAAATATCCTGGAGGGGAGATTTGTTAGTGCTCTTTGGGGGGGTTTAAACTAATGCAGCGGGGGCATGGGAACCTGGATTGTAGTTTTAGGGTAAGGGAGAATGAGAGTATAGAGGTCAGGAGCACAGATTTGACGTCGCAGGAGGGGGCCAGTGTTCAGGTAGGTGGTTTGAAGTGTGCCTACTTCAATGCCAGGAGTATACGAAATAAGGTAGGGGAACTGGCAGCATGGGTTGGTACCTGGGACTTCGATGTTGTGGCCATTTCGGAGACATGGATAGAGCAGGGACAGGAATGGATGTTGCAGGTTCCGGGGTTTAGGTGTTTTAGTAAGCTCAGAGAAGGAGGCAAAAGAGGGGAGGTGTGGCGCTGCTAGTCAAGAGCAGTATTACGGTGGCGGAGAGGATGCTAGATGGGGACTCATCTTCCGAGGTAGTATGGGCTGAGGTTAGAAACATGAAAGGAGAGGTCACACTGTTGGGAGTCTTCTATAAGCCTCCAAATAGTTCTAGGGATGTAGAGGAAAGGATGGCGAGGATGATCCTGGATAAGAGCGAAAGTAACAGGGTAGTTATTATGGGAGGCTTTAACATTCCAAATATTGACTGGAAAAGATATAGTTTGAGTACATTAGATGGGTTGTTTTTTGTACAGTGTGTGCAGGAGGGTTTCCTGACACAATATGTTGACAGGCCAACAAGAGGCGAGGCCACGTTGGATTTGGTTTTGGGTAATGAACCAGGCCAGGTGTTGGATTTGGAGGTAGGAGAGCACTTTGGGGACAGTGACCACAATTCGGTGACGTTTACGTTAATGATGGAAAGGGATAAGTATACACCGCAGGGCAAGAGTTATAGCTGGGGGAAGGGCAATTATGATGCCATTAGACGTGACTTGGGGGGGATAAGGTGGAGTAGTAGGCTGCAAGTGTTGGGCACACTGGATAAGTGGAGCGTGTTCAAGGATCAGCTACTGCGTGTTCTTGATAAGTATGTACCGGTCAGGCAGGGAGGAAGGCATCGGCGAGGGAACCGTGGTTTACCAAAGAAGTGGAATCTCTTGTTAAGAGGAAGAAGGAGGCCTATGTGAAGATGAGGTGTGAAGTTTCAGTTGGGGCGATGGATAGTTACAAGGTAGCGAGGAAGGATCTAAAGAGAGAGCTAAGACGAGCAAGGAGGTGACATGAGAAGTATTTGGCAGGTAGGATCAAGGAAAACCCAAAAGCTTTCTATAGGTATGTCAGGAATAAGCGAATGACTAGGGAAAGAGTAGGACCAGTCAAGGACACGGATGGGAAGTTGTGTGTGGAGTCTGAAGAGATAGGCGAGATACTAAATGAATATTTTTTGTCAGTATTCACTCAGGAAAAAGATAATGTTGTGGAGGAGAATGCAGAGACCCAGGCTAATAGAATAGATGGCATTGAGGTACGTAGGGAAGAGGTGTTGGCAATTCTGGACAGGCTGAAAATAGATAAGTCCCCGGGTCCTGATGGGATTTATCCTAGGATTCTCTGGGAGGCCAGGGAAGAGATTGCTGGACCTTTGGCTTTGATTTTTATGTCATCATTGGCTACAGGAATAGTGCCAGAGGATTGGAGGATAGCAAATGTGGTCCCTTTGTTCAAAAAGGGGACTAGGGAAGGGCAACTATAGACCGGTGAGCCTCGCGTCTGTAGTGGGTAAAGTCTTGGAGGGGATTATAAGAGACAAGATTTATAATCATCTAGATAGGAATAATATGATCAGGGATAGTCAGCATGGCTTTGTGAAGGGTAGGTCATGCCTCACAAACCTTATCGAGTTCTTTGAGAAGATGACTGAACAGGTAGACGAGGGTAGAGCAGTTGATGTGGTGTATATGGATTTCAGCAAAGCGTTTGATAAGGTTCCCCACGGTAGGCTATTGCAGAAAATACGGAGGCTGGGGATTGAGGGTGATTTAGAGATGTGGATCAGAAATTGGCTAGCTGAAAGAAGACAGAGGGTGGTGGTTGATGGGAAATGTTCAGAATGGAGTTCAGTTACAAGTGGAGTACCACAAGGATCTGTTCTGGGGCCGTTGCTGTTTGTCATTTTTATCAATGACCTAGAGGAAGGCGCAGAAGGGTGGGTGAGTAAATTTGCAGACGACACTAAAGTCGGTGGTGTTGTCGACAGTGCGGAAGGATGTTGCAGGTTACAGAGGGACATAGATAAGCTGCAGAGCTGGGCTGAGAGGTGGCAAATAGAGTTTAATGTAGAGAAGTGTGAGGTGATTCACTTTGGAAGGAATAACAGGAATGTGGAATATTTGGCTAATGGTAAAATTCTTGGAAGTGTGGATGAGCAGAGGGATCTCGGTGTCCATGTACATAGATCCCTGAAAGTAGCCACCCAGGTTGAAAGGGTTGTGAAGAAGGCCTATGGAGTGTTGGCCTTTATTGGTAGAGGGATTGACTTCCGGAGTCAGGAGGTCATGTTGCAGCTGTACAGAACTCTGGTGCGGCCGCATTTGGAGTATTGCGTACAGTTCTGGTCGCCGCATTATAGGAAGGACGTGGAGGCTTTGGAGCGGGTGCAGAGGAGATATACTAGGATGTTGCCTGGTATGGAGGGAAAATCTTATGAGGAAAGGCTGATGGACTTGAGGTTGTTTTCGTTGGAGAGAAGAAGGTTAAGAGGAGACTTAATAGAGGCATACAAAATGATCAGGGGGTTGGATAGGGTGGACAGTGAGAGCCTTACCCGTGGATGGAAATGGCTGGCACGAGGGGACATAGCTTTAAACTGAGGGGTAATAGATATAGGACAGAGGTCAGAGGTAGGTTCTTTACGCAAAGAGTAGTGAGGCCGTGGAATGCCCTACCTGCTACAGTAGTGAACTCGCCAACATTGAGGGCATTTAAAAGTTTATTGGATAAACATATGGATGATAATGGCATAGTGTAGGTTAGATGGCTTTTGTTTCGGTGCAACATCGTGGGCCGAAGGGCCTGTACTGCGCTGTATCGTTCTATGTTCTATGTTCTATAGCAATTTTGGATCCAATTTCCAAATTGCCCCGGATCACATGAGCTCTTACCTTCTTGATCAGGTCGTCTGGGGACTGGGACTTATGTTGGATGGGCTGGTCTGTCTGGACCTGCTGCGGGCTGCAAGAGATGAAAGATAGATTTAGTTCATGAACAAGCTAAATACAACATTGCATGTTACACACAGTGAATATACAGATGCCTTCAACTCATAGAGGGCTTATTCTGGCTTGCTGAGAGAGGCCAATCTTGTGTTCACACAAGAGCGATCTCTAACCTCCCCTGCCACCTTGGCAGCATTCTCCTCGAATTTGGATAGCTCCTGGATGTTGGCCGTCCCTCCTCCAGTCTGGGATCTTTCCCTCCTGTTGTGGGCAAGCTTAGACTGCATGAAGACAAATGGATGTGATGTGATGAGAAGGGATGGAGCAGTGGTTGAGAAGTATGCATGCCTACAGTGTGTGCTGAGGCACCCCCCTCCCCCCTCCCAGAAAGGGCTAGAGATGCAGTTTGTGCAGGGTGATAGAGGGGCTGCTGGTGAATAAGCTTTCAATGCTGATACCTTCCCAATTAATATTGTGAGAGATCCCTGAGCTGTGTGCTGCTTTGAGTGCATAATGCCATTTTGAGAGTGTGCGTTTGGAGTGAGCTGGAGGTTGACTTCCTCTGACGGTGCAGATGAGATCATTTATCCTTTTCCTGCGCTGGGTGGCATCTGTCTGCTTCGTACTCACAGAAATGACCTCCTTGACCGCCTCCCAGGCCTGGCGAGGCGAGGTTGCTGGACCTTCTGGATCCATTCCTGAGAAAAAGAACATTGGCTTCTGGCGGACACCTCTAATTAAAGCCCCCACCACTAATCTCACCCACCATCTCCGGAGCGGAAAATTCCAGCCGTAGCGTATGTGAGTTGCTTGAACCTGCCAACAATTAATAAAACTCAAAATAAAAGCGAAAACTTTACTTTCACATGGCTTCCATAGTTACATCATTTTAACAAACTCCAAATCAGTGATGCATGATGATATTATGTCAACCACTGAGTATTATGCCCCTTAAATACTTAAGATGCATCATAGTACAATAAGCAGAGAGCATAATTTCCTAAATAAATTGTCAATACCCAAACAGACAGCAGTTAACTCTACGAACATGGGTTCAAGATAGATTGTGTAAAAATTTTGAGTTGTGCATCTGTTAAAGCTTAGGAACTGTAAACACAAATATAAGTACTGTCTTATTATTTTATTTATAAAGAAATAAGAACTAATAGTTAATAGAATGTGTATCCATGGCCACAATTCCTGCTGTGGAATTGCAGTGAGGTGCAATCAACAGTCTATCACTGCATCAGCTACACAGCTAGAAATACACTCCAGCATTGTGTGACTAAAAGTGTGATATATTTCAAACATCTTTGAACAGAAAGCACAACAAAGTACACTTATATAAATCTCTGGGCAGCACTAACTTTTGTTATTTTGAAATATAGTGCATGAAGGAACCAAAAGAATCCGGGCGTTCTTTAGCCCCCGTGTGGACCAACCTCTTTTGGGAGATTCAATTTCTCTTCAATTTCCATTCTTCCCACATCTGATAAACGACCATGGTAGAAGATCGCTAAGCGATGTGTAGAAACAGATTCCTGCAGTCACACAGGGGTTATCTCTGACATTTAATAATCAATGATCAAACAATGTTAGCTTTTTTCAAAAATTCGTTCTTGCGATGTGGGCGTCGCTGGCTCGACCAGCATTTATTGCCCATCCCTAGTTGCCCTTCAGAAGGCGGTGGTGATTTGCCTCCTTGAACCGTTGCAGTCCTTGTGGTGTAGGTACACCCACTGTGCTGTCAGGGAGGGAGTTCCACGATTTTAACCCAGCGACAGCATTGGACAACAACGATTGAACATGTGCCACCATTCATTCAGTTTGGGAAATATTTAGTTTAGTTACCTGATATGTGAGCTGTATCGACTGCACAGGGGAAGAAATTGCATATTTCAAAAAATCAATCAATATGACAAGATTCCTTCATTATACTCCAAATGTACGTACATTTGCGTGAAGGGATTTGAAAAGTATTTGCGAATGTATAAGGTGGAACAAATTTGTCTTGTAGCAAGTGTATGTGATTAAAACATTTCACTTTTGTTAAAAAGGTAACAAGTGAACTTGTCTCCAGCTGTTAAAGCTCATTAAAAAAAAAAGTTTCCTGAGTTCTACTTTCATTCACATGGTTTTATATTTGAAGTTTGTGGAGCAATTATTCTGCTGGAACTGTAGCCTCACTGAGAATCACGCATGCAGCTGTTTCCAGCCAGCATTTTCACTTCCTGCAACTCCGCTCCAAGTCTGAGGGCTCGCAAACGTGTCGCAACTTTCCTGCCCAAAGAAAGAAAAACATAGTTCAGTCCACATTGCATTAAATTTAAATGCACAGAGTAAGTCTAAATTTCAAAATGTTTCATGTGAATATCAATCCAAACCTAAACTAAACTGGTGAGATAGAAAGCTCAATGGCGGTAAGTTTGTCTTTGCCTGATAGAATAACGTGAGCAATTTGAACCAACCGTCCGTTAGATATCTTCCCTGATTTTTAATTTTGATTACCTTCAGTGGGCAGAATTGACCGTGTCCCCGATCACATTATCGTCCAAAGTCCAGCGTATCAGAACGATGCTTTTGCAAAAGTGTTGGTGTTTGAATTTCATTTGAATGCAAATCGCTGGAAAATTAATTACCGAGGGGTCATATTAACGGGCGCATGTTACTGAGGTTCCAACCCATTGCTTGTTTGTTCAGAAGACTGTACACCAAAGCTCTTGTGCTCTATTTGTCTAATCAGATTTTAAAAGCTGATGGATTCCAACAAAACTGAGTGGCCAACACAAAAAGGGAGAAATGCTCCAGAGTCTCCCAAGAATTAGTCTTGCTCAAGTTTACTATTGTGCAAAGGGTTTCCTTGGTAATAGTGAGATTCACATCCTTCCCTTGAATTCTGAACACAAGGAAATAATTCTTCTACCATAGAGTGTACATGTTTCGGAATGTTACTCATTAGAGCATTTTAGTCACTAACAGTGTTTTGGGAAGTCTCTGCTGCATCATAAATCTCTCATACAGTTCAATGTATCCCGAATGCATTTTAATAGGCATCTTAAATTATGTTCCCCTAATGTTCAAACGGGAGTGCCTGCTTACAAAACATTGAGAAAGTAAGTATTGTGTTTCGCTGAGTGGATATTATGTAAGGCAGGATCACGTGCTCAAAATTAGCGCGAATTTACTTGACAGCCTTGGTATGCTGAAACTTGCTGAGATTTACTTCTGTATAATTTTGGACATTTAACTCCCAGCAGGTTAAAGGTCAACACTGCACGTGACAGATTGGCAGAAAATTGTTCACAGTGATATGAACGTCGCAGACCATTCGATAAACAAGCAAGGCGAGTGTGCCAAGTGCAGGCCTTCAGATGGTGGCTAACACCCCTGCAGATGCATTCTGTTTGTGTTATCGGTTTATGATCAGCTTCCTTAAAGTTGAGTACCTGCCTGAAATGCAGACAGCTTCTCACGGGTCTTCTCGAGAAGGAGTGTTGCTTTGATCTCAAACAGAAGCCCTTAAGAAGTCTGGCAGATTTAACTTTCATAGTGGAAGTTTCCAGTAAAAGCAGAATCTGTCGGGAGAGTTTTCTTCCACCAGTGGACTGACAGCTTACCTCACACACAAGACGTTTAAATCAAAATTAGATTATTTGCCTTAGCAGTTAACCTCTTAAGTATACCTCCTGGGCTTCTAGAGTTATTGAAGGAAACATTACAAGTACCGGTTCTGTGCTAAGTTATTATTTTTGCTTTGTATGAAACAGGGTTCTTTGCTCTTGATTAAATTAGTCTAATATGCGCAGCGTAGCCTGCCAATTAGGCTGTGGGATAACATTATACACATTCCATTGTCCAAGTCACAGGGCTCTTAAAAGTGGTTAGCTTCTTAGCCTAAAAAGCAGATTTTATGCCAATATGTTAAGCAATCATGTAACAATAGCATACAATGTCATTTCCAGGCTTATGTATAATGCTCCATATAATGACAATGGCTTTTGGTAGCATTATGGGCTGATTTTCCCCCCAGTCTCACAGAGAATGGTTAGGAGGCGAATCAGATAGCTGAGCCATCGTGTTGTCCTCTCCAAGCAAAATTGCCAGAGGTGGGGGTGACTACCGATTCACCTGGCATCGGTGGATAATCAATTAGGCCCCAGAAGTGGTTACTTAATTAGCGAAACCCTGCCACATGCGGGTTTGAGGTCAAAATCTGCATCATGGCCTATCTCAGGGAGAATTCAACCCTTATGACTTTGTGAATAATGTGCAGAAGTATGCCATAAAGTGTCAAGATTCATTGCATTCAAACCGTCCTGATTGTGTGAAATCCAGACATGCGAAGCTCAAGGTTAATTCCCAACACTCAATTGTCACAAGTTTTCCCTCAGATACATTTCATATCATACCAATAAATAAATCAACGTGTACATGGAACTTTAATGAGTTTCTGCTCTGAGACTGTGGGGCATTAGAGTTACACCAGTCACTCAACCTGTGCAATGTAATTACTTCATCCATGATTGAAGAGTTATAACATGCGTGTCTGACAGAAGGATGTTATAAAGTTGTTCTTTTGGGCAGATAAGCTCATCATTGCCGATAGTCTCAGTACAAAGTAATAGATGATCAGGAGGAATCACATTCAAAGTGGAGGACTTCCTAAAATAAAGCAGGAAATGCTGGATATTCACGCAGCAACTGTGGAGAGAGAAAGAGAGCTAACGTTTTAGGTTGATGACTTTACATCACAACTGGAAAAATTTAGAGATATGATAGGTTTTAGGCAGGTACAGAGAAAGGCCAGCTGGGAGAGGAGAACAAAAAGGAAGGTGGGGTGGAAGGAAGGTGAGATTAAATAACAAAAGGGATGATGGTGTAAGGCAAAAGGAGGTGGTAATAGGACAAGTAATGAAACTCAAGATGGGCGGAGATGAGATGTAAATGGGAATAGCAGAATCATAATGAACAGCTGCTACCTCAAAAAGGTAGATGTAGATGTCATGATCTGAAATTTATGCACATCGTGTGGACTGCGGAAAACTGTGAAATGCCTAATCGAATGATAGTGTGACGTTCCATTGAGCTTCCTTGGAAGTGTAGGAGGCTAGAGAGGTCAGAGTGGGAGTGGGGTGGAGGATGAAAATGAGAGAGCACTGGAAGTTTGGAGTCAGGCTTGCAGGCCGAACAGAGGTGTTCCGTGAAACAGTCGCCAAATTCTCCTTGGTGTTCAGGCCTACATTCCTCCACCAACCGCCACCACCAGTGGCAGGTTTTCTGTTAACTTATTCATTTTCTGTTTGTGGAATTATGCAGTGTGCACATTGGTAGCACTGTTAACCTACATTGTCAAATGTGGCTGCATTTCAAATATCACCCAGTGGATGAGAAGCATCTTGGGATGTTAGGAGGATGTAATCAGGTGCTACGCAAGTATGAGTTCTCACTTTCTTCCTTACATAAGTGGGATTAGTGTAGATTTAGTGTAGTTTTGTTTGTGGGGTCTTGCTGGGTCGAAGGGCCATTTCTGTTCTGTATGATTCTATGACTCTCTCTATAAGTGCATGCTCATGTGCGTATATACCACTCCAATATATATTTAACACTCAGCTACTTCTCATATATACAATCTGCTCTTTTTCCTCACTTCTGTTGAGAACAAAAGGTGATAGAACGAGAAACTGGCCATTCAAACAAGGAAACTTTGGCAAGAACATTGAATGTAAAAGATAGAAAGGACAAAGAAGAATGAGCAAATATGAGTGAAAAATGAGTTTTAGCTACTGCCAGATAAACAGAGGATACCCTTCAGAATCACATGAAATTAATTACCTTATTAATGTGTAGAATATTATACATATGGAGAAGCAGCAATAATGGAATTGAGAGGCACAGTGATGTCAAGGCTGTGGCCAGAGATGAGTGGTGCTGGAAACCAAGCAATCTGTAAATCCCATCAGGTGACTTCCTGCAATTCCTTTATTAGCTGTTGCTTCAGATCCTTCACTGTTAGGATTATTTACAGCAGATTTCTTTCCTTCTCAGATATATGTGCTTAATTAAGTGATTGGCCAGCTCCTTTAAGTTGCTAGAATGAATGAATGGCCAAATCCGTTTCCTTCTCACGCGCAAAAGCCTGAGCCCACTAAATGTTTAATGAAACACAGAGGAGCGAAGAGGCAGCCCTGAATGTTAAAGCGATCACCAAACCGTGAAAAGGGGTGAGGATCACGCAGCAGTGATCACTCAGGCAAGCAGCCAAAAGCCCAGCTCACCACAACTCCAGCTGGAACTTGACCAATAGGGAGACTCCTAGTCTGTCTCTGTGAACTTGTGGGGCATTCAAAGGGGTACACTGCTGCTGAGAACTAACTGGGACAGGGGTCGGGCATGTTTATGAACTGGGACACGGATAGAGAATGTCTATAAACTGGCACAGGGGATAGAGCATGTCCATGAACTGGGACAGGGGATAGAGCATGTCTATGAAGTGGGACAGGGGATAGAGCATGTCTAAGAACTGGGTCAGGGGATAGAGCATGTCTATGAACTGGGACAGGGGATACAGCATGTCTATGAACTGGGGCAGAGATAGAGCATGCCTATGAACTGGGACAGGGTTTAGAGCATGTCTATGAACTGGGACGGGATAGAGCATGTCTATGAACTGGGACAGGGGATAGAGCATGTCTATGAACTGGGACACGGATAGAGCATGTCTATAAACTGGTACAGGGGATAGAGCATGTCCATGAACTGGGAGAGGGGATAGAGCATGTCTATGAAGTGGGACAGGGGATAGAGCATGTCTAAGAACTGGGTCAGGGGATAGAGCATGTCTATGAACTGGGACAGGGGATACAGCATGTCTATGAACTGGGGCAGAGATAGAGCATGCCTATGAACTGGGACAGGGTTTAGAGCATGTCTATGAACTGGGACGGGATAGAGCATGTCTATGAACTGGGACAGGGGATAGAGCATGTCCATGAACTGGGGCAGGGGATAGAGCATGTCTATGAACTGGGATACGGGATAGAGCATGTCTATGAACTGGGGCAGGGATAGAGCATGCCTATGAACTGGGACGGGGATAGAGCATGTCTACGAACTGGGACAGGGGATAGAGCATGTCTATGAACTGAGGCAGGGATAGAGCATGCCTATGAACTGGGACAGGGGATAGAGCATGTCTATGAACTGGGACAGGGGTCGGGCATGTCTATGAACTGGGACAGGGGATAGAGCATGTCTATGAACTGGGACAGGGGATAGAGCATGTCTATGAACTGGGACAGGGGACAGAGCATGTCTACGAACTGGGACCGGGGATAGAGCATGTCTATGAATTGCGACAGGATAGAGCATGTCTATAAACTGGGACAGGGGATAGAGCATGCCTATGAATTGGGATGGGATAGAGCATGTAGAGGGGCAGCACGGTAGCCTTGTGGATAGCACAATTGCTTCACAGCTCCAGGGTCCCAGGTTCGATTCTGGCTTGGGTCACTGTCTGTGCGGAGTCTGCACATCCTCCCCGTGTGTGCGTGGGTTTCCTCCGGTTTCCTCCCACAGTCCAAAGTTGTGCGGGTTAGGTGGATTGGCCATGATAAATTGCCCTTAGTGTCCAAAATTGCCCTTAGTGTTGGGTGGGGTTACTGGGTTATGGGGATAGGGTGGCGGTGTTGACCTTGGGTAGGGTGCTCTTTCCAAGAGCCGGTGCAGACTGGATGGGCTGAATGGCCTCCTTCTGCTCTGTAAATTCTATGATAATCTATGTTTACGAACTGGGACAGGGGATAGAGCATGTCTACGAACTGGGGCAGTGGATAGAGCATGCCTATGAACTGGGACAGGGGATAGAGCATGTCTATGAGCTGGGGCAGGGGATAGAGCATGTCTATGAACTGGGACAGGGGATAGAGCATGTCTATGAACTGGGACAGGGGATAGAGCATGTCTATGAACTGGGACAGGGATAGAGCATGCCTATGAACTGGGACAGGGGATAGAGCATGTCTATGAACTGGGACAGGGATAGAGCATGCCTATGAACTGGGACAGGGGATAGAGCATGTCTATGAACTGGGACAGGGTTTAGAGCATGTCTATGAACTGGGACGGGATAGAGCATGTCTATGAACTGGGACAGGGGATAGAGCATGTCTATGAACTGGGGCAGGGGATAGAGCATGTCTATGAACTGGGATACGGGATAGAGCATGTCTATGAACTGGGGCAGGGATAGAGCATGCCTATGAACTGGGACGGGGATAGAGCATGTCTACGAACTGGGACAGGGGATAGAGCATGTCTATGAACTGAGGCAGGGATAGAGCATGCCTATGAACTGGGACAGGGGATAGAGCATGTCTATGAACTGGGACAGGGGTCGGGCATGTCTATGAACTGGGACAGGGGATAGAGCATGTCTATGAACTGGGACAGGGGATAGAGCATGTCTATGAACTGGGACAGGGGACACAGCATGTCTACGAACTGGGACCGGGGATAGAGCATGTCTATGAATTGCGACAGGATAGAGCATGTCTATAAACTGGGACAGGGGATAGAGTATGCCTATGAATTGGGATGGGATAGAGCATGTAGAGGGGCAGCACGGTAGCCTTGTGGATAGCACAATTGCTTCACAGCTCCAGGGTCCCAGGTTCGATTCTGGCTTGGGTCACTGTCTGTGCGGAGTCTGCACATCCTCCCCGTGTGTGCGTGGGTTTCCTCCGGGTGCTCCGGTTTCCTCCCACAGTCCAAAGTTGTGCGGGTTAGGTGGATTGGCCATGATAAATTGCCCTTAGTGTCCAAAATTGCCCTTAGTGTTGGGTGGGGTTACTGGGTTATGGGGATAGGGTGGCGGTGTTGACCTTGGGTAGGGTGCTCTTTCCAAGAGCCGGTGCAGACTGGATGGGCTGAATGGCCTCCTTCTGCTCTGTAAATTCTATGATAATCTATGTTTACGAACTGGGACAGGGGATAGAGCATGTCTACGAACTGGGGCAGTGGATAGAGCATGCCTATGAACTGGGACAGGGGATAGAGCATGTCTATGAGCTGGGGCAGGGGATAGAGCATGTCTATGAACTGGGACAGGGGATAGAGCATGTCTATGAACTGGGACAGGGGATAGAGCATGTCTATGAACTGGGACAGGGATAGAGCATGCCTATGAACTGGGACAGGGGATAGAGCATGTCTATGAACTGGGACAGGGATAGAGCATGCCTATGAACTGGGACAGGGGATAGAGCATGTCTATGAACTGGGATAGGGGATAGAGCATGTCTATGAACTGGGGCAGGGGATAGAGCATGTCTATGAACTGGGACAGGGGATAGAGCATGTCTATGAACTGGGACAGGGATAGAGCATGCCTATGAACTGGGACAGGGGATAGAGCATGTCTACGAACTGGGACAGGGATAGAGCATGCCTATGAACTGGGACAGGGGATAGAGCATGTCTACGAACTGGGACAGGGGATAGAGCATGTCTACGAACTGGGGCAGGGATAGAGAATGCCTATGAACTGGGACAGGGGATAGAGCATGTCTATGAGCTGGGGCAGGGGATAGAGCATGTCTATGAACTGGGACAGGGGATAGAGCATGTCTATGAACTGGGACAGGGGATAGAGCATGTGTATGAACTGGTTCAGGGGATACAGCATGTCTATGAACTGGGGCAGAGATAGAGTATGCCTATGAACTGGGACTGGGGATAGAGCATGTCTACGAACTGGGACGGGATAGAGCATGTCTATGAACTGTGTCAGGGGATAGAGCATGTCTATGAACTGGGACAGGGGATAGAGCATGTCTATGAACTGGGGCAGGGGATAGAGCATGTCTATGAACTGGGATAGGGGATAGAGCATGTCTATGAACTGAGGCAGGGATAGAGCATGTCTATGAACTGGGGCAGGGGATAGAGCATGTCCATGAACTGGGACGGGGATAGAGCAGGTCTACGAACTGGGACAGGGGATAGAGCATGTCTACGAACTGGGGCAGGGGATAGAGCATGCCTATGAATTGGGATGGGATAGAGCATGTCTACGAACTGGGACAGGGGATAGAGCATGTCTATGAACTGGGATAGGGGATGGAGCATGCCTACGAACTGGGACAGGGGATAGAGCATGTCTACGAACTGGGGCAGGGATAGAGCATGCCTATGAACTGGGACGGGGATAGAGCAGGTCTACGAACTGGGACAGGGGATAGAGCACGTCTATGAACTGAGGCAGGGATAGAGCATGTCTATGAACTGGGACAGGGGATAGAGCATGCCTATGAATTGGGATGGGATAGAGCATGCCTATGAACTGGGACAGGGGATAGAGCATGCCTATGAACTGGGACGGGATAGAGCATGTCTGTGAATTGGGACGGGATAGAGCATGCCTATGAACTGGGATGGGAGAGAGCATGTCTATGAACTGGGACAGGGGTCGGGCATGTCTATGAACTGGGACAGGGGATAGAGCATGTCTATGAACTGGGACAGGGGTTAGAGCATGTCTCTGAACTGGGACAGGGGACAGAGCATGTCTACGAAGTGGGACAGGGGATAGAGCATGTCTATGAATTGCGACAGGATAGAGCATGTCTATAAACTGGGACAGGGGATAGAGCATGCCTGTGAATTGGGATGGGATAGGGCATGTTTACGAACTGGGACAGGGGATAGAGCATGCCTACGAACTGGGACAGGGGATAGAGCATGTCTATGAACTGGGGCAGGGATAGAGCATGCCTATGAACTGGGACGGGATAGAGCATGTCTGTGAATTGGGACGGGATAGAGCATGTCTACGAACTGGGACAGGGGATAGAGCATGCCTATGAACTGGGACGGGATAGAGCATGTCTATGAACTGGGACAGGGGATAGAGCATGTCTATGAACTGGGACAGGGGATACAGCATGTCTATGAACTGGGGCAGAGATAGAGCATGCCTATGAACTGGGACAGGGGATAGAGCATGTCTATGAACTGGGACGGGATAGAGCATGTCTATTAACTGGATCAGGGGATAGAGCATGTCTATGAACTGGGACAGGGGATAGAGCATGTCTATGAACTGGGGCAGGGGATAGAGCATGTCTATGAACTGGGATAGGGAATAGAGCATGTCTATGAACTGGGGCAGGGATAGAGCATGCCTATGAACTGGGACAGGGATAGAGCATGTCTACGAACTGGGACAGGGGATAGAGCATGTCTATGAACTGAGGCAGGGATAGAGCATGCCAATGAATTGGGACAGGGGATAGAGAATGTCTATGAACTGGGACAGCGGTCGGGCATGTCTATGAATTGCGACAGGATAGAGCATGTCTATAAACTGGGACAGGGGATAGAGCATGCCTATGAATTGTGATGGGATAGAGCATGCCTATGAACTGGGACAGGGGATAGAGCATGCCTATGAACTGGGACGGGATAGAGTATGTCTGTGAATTGGGACAGGATAGAGCATGCCTATGAACTGGGACGGGAGAGAGCATGTCTATGAACTGGGACAAAGGTCGGGCATGTCTATGAACTGGGACAGGGGATAGAGCATGTCTATGAACTGGGACAGGGGATAGATCATGTCTATAAACTGGGACAGGGGATAGAGCAAGACTGTGAATTGGGATGGGATAGACCATGTTTACGAACTGGGACAGGGGATAGAGCATGTCTACGAACTGGGGTAGTGGATAGAGCATGCCTATGAACTGGGACAGGGGATAGAGCATGTCTATGAACTGGGGCAGGGGATAGAGCATGTCTATGAACTGGGGCAGGGGATAGAGCAAGACTGTGAATTGGGATGGGATAGACCATGTTTACGAACTGGGACAGGGGATAGAGCATGTCTACGAACTGGGGTAGTGGATAGAGCATGCCTATGAACTGGGACAGGGGATAGAGCATGTCTATGAACTGGGGCAGGGGATAGAGCATGTCTATGAACTGGGGCAGGGGATAGAGCATGTCTATGAACTGGGACGGGATAGAGCATGCCTATGAACTGGGACAGGGGCTAGAGCATGCCTATGAACTGGGACGGGATAGAGCATGTCTAGGAATTGGGACAGGGGATAGAGCATGTCTATGAACTGGGACAGGGGATACAGCATGTCTATGAACTGGGGCAGAGATAGAGCATGCCTATGAACTGGGACGCGATAGAGCATGTCTGTGAATTGGGACGGGATAGAGCATGTCTACGAACTGGGACAGGGGATAGAGCATGCCTATGAACTGGGACAGGGTTTAGAGCATGTCTATGAACTGGGACGGGATAGAGCATGTCTATGAACTGGGACAGGGGATAGAGCATGTCTATGAACTGGGGCAGGGGATAGAGCATGTCTATGAACTGGGATACGGGATAGAGCATGTCTATGAACTGGGGCAGGGATAGAGCATGCCTATGAACTGGGACGGGGATAGAGCATGTCTACAAACTGGGACAGGGGATAGAGCATGTCTATGAACTGAGGCAGGGATAGAGCATGCCTATGAACTGGGACAGGGGATAGAGCATGTCTATGAACTGGGACAGGGGTCGGGCATGTCTATGAACTGGGACAGGGGATAGAGCATGTCTATGAACTGGGACAGGGGATAGAGCATGTCTTTGAACTGGGACAGGGGACAGAGCATGTCTACGAACTGGGACCGGGGATAGAGCATGTCTATGAATTGCGACAGGATAGAGCATGTCTATAAACTGGGACAGGGGATAGAGCATGCCTATGAATTGGGATGGGATAGAGCATGTAGAGGGGCAGCACGGTAGCCTTGTGGATAGCACAATTGCTTCACAGCTCCAGGGTCCCAGGTTCGATTCTGGCTTGGGTCACTGTCTGTGCGGAGTCTGCACATCCTCCCCGTGTGTGCGTGGGTTTCCTCCGGGTGCTCCGGTTTCCTCCCACAGTCCAAAGTTGTGCGGGTTAGGTGGATTGGCCATGATAAATTGCCCTTAGTGTCCAAAATTGCCCTTAGTGTTGGGTGGGGTTACTGGGTTATGGGGATAGGGTGGCGGTGTTGACCTTGGGTAGGGTGCTCTTTCCAAGAGCCGGTGCAGACTGGATGGGCTGAATGGCCTCCTTTTGCTCTGTAAATTCTATGATAATCTATGTTTACGAACTGGGACAGGGGATAGAGCATGTCTATGAACTGGGACAGGGATAGAGCATGCCTATGAACTGGGGCAGGGGATAGAGCATGTCTATGAACTGGGATAGGGGATAGAGCATGTCTATGAACTGGGGCAGTGGATAGAGCATGCCTATGAACTGGGACAGGGGATAGAGCATGTCTATGAACTGGGACAGGGATAGAGCATGCCTATGAACTGGGACAGGGGATAGAGCATGTCTACGAACTGGGACAGGGATAGAGCATGCCTATGAACTGGGACAGGGGATAGAGCATGTCTACGAACTGGGACAGGGGATAGAGCATGTCTACGAACTGGGGCAGGGATAGAGCATGCCTATGAACTGGGACAGGGGATAGAGCATGTCTATGAGCTGGGGCAGGGGATAGAGCATGTCTATGAACTGGGACAGGGGGTAGAGCATGTCTATGAACTGGGACAGGGGATAGAGCATGTCGGTGAACTGGGACAGGGGATACAGCATGTCTATGAACTGGGGCAGAGATAGAGTATGCCTATGAACTGGGACTGGGGATAGAGCATGTCTATGAACTGGGACGGGATAGAGCATGTCTATGAACTGTGTCAGGGGATAGAGCATGTCTATGAACTGGGACAGGGGATAGAGCATGTCTATGAACTGGTGCAGGGGATAGAGCATGTCTATGAACTGGGATATTGGATAGAGCATGTCTATGAACAGGGGCAGGGATAGAGCTTGCCTATGAACTGGGACAGGGGATAGAGCATGTCTACGAACTGGGACAGGGGATAGAGCATGTCTATGAACTGAGGCAGGGATAGAGCATGTCTATGAACGGGACAGGTGATAGAGCATGTCTATGAACTGGGACAGGGGTCGGGCATGTCTATGAACTGGGACAGGGGATAGAGCATGTCTATGAACTGGGGCAGGGGATAGAGCATGTCCATGAACTGGGACGGGGATAGAGCAGGTCTACGAACTGGGACAGGGGATAGAGCATGTCTACGAACTGGGGCAGGGGATAGAGCATGCCTATGAATTGGGATGGGATAGAGCATGTCTACGAACTGGGACAGGGGATAGAGCATGTCTATGAACTCGGATAGGGGATGGAGCATGCCTACGAACTGGGACAGGGGTTAGAGCATGTCTACGAACTGGGGCAGGGATAGAGCATGCCTATGAACTGGGACGGGGATAGAGCAGGTCTACGAACTGGGACATGGGATAGAGCACGTCTATGAACTGAGGCAGGGATAGAGCATGTCTATGAACTGGGACAGGGGATAGAGCATGTCTATAAACTGGGACAGGGGATAGAGCATGCCTATGAATTGGGATGGGATAGAGCATGCCTATGAACTGGGACAGGGGATAGAGCATGCCTATGAACTGGGACGGGATAGAGCATGTCTGTGAATTGGGACGGGATAGAGCATGCCTATGAACTGGGATGGGAGAGAGCATGTCTATGAACTGGGACAGGGGTCGGGCATGTCTATGAACTGGGACAGGGGATAGAGCATGTCTATGAACTGGGACAGGGGTTAGAGCATGTCTATGAACTGGGACAGGGGACAGAGCATGTCTACGAAGTGGGACAGGGGATAGAGCATGTCTATGAATTGCGACAGGATCGAGCATGTCTATAAACTGGGACAGGGGATAGAGCATGCCTGTGAATTGGGATGGGATAGGGCATGTTTACGAACTGGGACAGGGGATAGAGCATGCCTACGAACTGGGACAGGGGATAGAGCATGTCGATGAACTGGGGCAGGGATAGAGCATGCCTATAAACTGGGACGGGATAGAGCAAGTCTGTGAATTGGGACGGGATAGAGCATGTCTACGAACTGGGACAGGGGATAGAGCATGCCTATGAACTGGGACGGGATAGAGCATGTCTATGAACTGGGACTGAGGATAGAGCATGTCTAGGAACTGGGACAGGGGATACAGCATGTCTATGAACTGGGGCAGAGATAGAGCATGCCTATGAACTGGGACAGGGGATAGAGCATGTCTATGAACTGGGACGGGACAGAGCATGTCTATTAACTGGGTCAGGGGATAGAGCATGTCTATGAACTGGGACAGGGGATGGAGCATGTCTATGAACTGGGGCAGGGGATAGAGCATGTCTATGAACTGTGATAGGGGATAGAGCATGTCTATGAACTGGGGCAGGGATAGAGCATGCCTTTGGACTGGGACAGGGATAGAGCATGTCTACGAACTGGGACAGGGGATAGAGCATGTCTATGAACTGAGGCAGAGATAGAGCATGCCTATTTTCTGGGACAGGGGATAGAGCATGTCTATGAACTGGGACAGGGGTCGGGCATGTCTATGAACTGGGACAGGGGATAGAACATGTCTATGAGCTGGGACAGGGGATAGAGCATGTCTGTGAACTGGGACAGGGGACAGAGCATGTCTACGAAGTGGGACAGGGGATAGAGCATGTCTATGAATTGCGACAGGATAGAGCATGTCTATAAACTGGGACAGGGGATAGAGCATGCCTATGAATTGGGATGGGATAGAGCATGCCTATGAACTGGGACAGGGGATAGAGCATGCCTCTGAACTGGGACGGGATAGAGTATGTCTGTGAATTGTGACGGGATAGAGCATGCCTATGAACTGGGACGGGAGAGAGCATGTCTATGAACTGGGACAGGGGTCGGGCATGTCTATGAACTGGGACAGGGGATATAGCATGTCTATGAACTGGGACAGGGGATAGATCATGTCTATAAACTGGGACAGGGGATAGAGCAAGCCTGTGAATTGGGATGGGATAGAGCATGTTTACGAACTGGGACAGGGGATAGAGCATGTCTACGAACTGGGGTAGTGGATAGAGCATGCCTATGAACTGGGACAGGGGATTGAGCATGTCTATGAACTGGGGCAGGGTATAGAGCATGTCTATGAACTGGGGCAGGGGATAGAGCATGTCTATGAACTGGGACGGGATAGAGCATGCCTATGAACTGGGACAGGGGATAGAGCATGCCTACGAACTGGGACGGGATAGAGCATGCCTAGGAACTGGGACAGGGGAAAGAGCATGTCTATGAACTGGGACAGGTGATACAGCATGTCTATGAACTGGGGCAGAGATAGAGCATGCCTATGAACTGGGACGGGATAGAGCATGTCTGTGAATTGGGACGGGATAGAGCATGTCTACGAACTGGGACAGGGGATAGAGCATGCCTATGAACTGGGACAGGGTTTAGAGCATGTCTATGAACTGGGACGGGATAGAGCATGTCTATGAACTGGGACAGGGGATAGAGCATGTCTATGAACTGTGGCAGGGGATAGAGCATGTCTATGAACTGGGATACGGGATAGAGCATGTCTATGAACTGGGGCAGGGATAGAGCCTGCCTATGAACTGGGACGGGGATAGAGCATGTCTACGAACTGGGACAGGGGATAGAGCATGTCTATGAACTGAGGCAGGGATAGAGCATGCCTATGAACTGGGACAGGGGATAGAGCATGTCTATGAACTGGGACAGGGGTCGGGCATGTCTATGAACTGGGACAGGGGATAGAGCATGTCTATGAACTGGGACAGGGGATAGAGCATGTCAATGAACTGGGACAGGGGACAGAGCATGTCTACGAACTGGGACCGGGGATAGAGCATGTCTATGAATTGCGACAGGTTAGAGCATGTCTATAAACTGGGACAGGGGATAGAGCATGCCTATGAATTGGGATGGGATAGAGCATGTAGAGGGGCAGCACGGTAGCCTTGTGGATAGCACAATTGCTTCACAGCTCCAGGGTCCCAGGTTCGATTTTGGCTTGGGTCACTGTCTGTGCGGAGTCTGCACATCCTCCCCGTGTGTGCGTGGGTTTCCTCCGGGTGCTCCGGTTTCCTCCCACAGTCCAAAGTTGTGCGGGTTAGGTGGATTGGCCATGATAAATTGCCCTTAGTGTCCAAAATTGCCCTTAGTGTTGGGTGGGGTTACTGGGTTATGGGGATAGGGTGGCGGTGTTGACCTTGGGTAGGGTGCTCTTTCCAAGAGCCGGTGCAGACTGGATGGGCTGAATGGCCTCCTTCTGCTCTGTAAATTCTATGATAATCTATATTTACGAACTGGGACAGGGGATAGAGCATGTCTACGAACTGGGGCAGTGGATAGAGCATGCCTATGAACTGATACAGGGGATAGAGCATGTCTATGAGCTGGGGCAGGGGATAGAGCATGTCTATGAACTGGGACAGGGGATAGAGCATGTCTATGAACTGGGACAGGGGATAGAGCATGTCTATGAACTGGTGCAGGGGATAGAGCATGTCTATGAACTGGGATATTGGATAGAGCATGTCTATGAACAGGGGCAGGGATAGAGCATGCCTATGAACTGGGACAGGGGATAGAGCATGTCTACGAACTGGGACAGGGGATAGAGCATGTCTATGAACTGAGGCAGGGATAGAGCATGTCTATGAACGGGACAGGGGATAGAGCATGTCTATGAACTGGGACAGGGGTCGGGCATGTCTATGAACTGGGACAGGGGATAGAGCATGTCTATGAACTGGGGCAGGGGATAGAGCATGTCCATGAACTGGGACGGGGATAGAGCAGGTCTACGAACTGGGACAGGGGATAGAGCATGTCTACGAACTGGGGCAGGGGATAGAGCATGCCTATGAATTGGGATGGGATAGAGCATGTCTACGAACTGGGACAGGGGATAGAGCATGTCTATGAACTGGGATAGGGGATGGAGCATGCCTACGAACTGGGACAGGGGATAGAGCATGTCTACGAACTGGGGCAGGGATAGAGCATGCCTATGAACTGGGACGGGGATAGAGCAGTTCTACGAACTGGGACAGGGGATAGAGCACGTCTATGAACTGAGGCAGGGATAGAGCATGTCTATGAACTGGGACAGGGGATAGAGCATGTCTATAAACTGGGACAGGGGATAGAGCATGCCTATGAATTGGGATGGGATAGAGCATACCTATGAACTGGGACAGGGGATAGAGCATGCCTATGAACTGGGACGGGATAGAGCATGTCTGTGAATTGGGACGGGATAGAGCATGCCTATGAACTGGGATGGGAGAGAGCATGTCTATGAACTGGGACAGGGGTCGGGCATGTCAATGAACTGGGACAGGGGATAGAGCATGTCTATGAACTGGGACAGGGGTTAGAGCATGTCTATGAACTGGGACAGGGGACAGAGCATGTCTACGAAGTGGGACAGGGGATAGAGCATGTCTATGAATTGCGACAGGATCGAGCATGTCTATAAACTGGGACAGGGGATAGAGCATGCCTGTGAATTGGGATGGGATAGGGCATGTTTACGAACTGGGACAGGGATAGAGCATGCCTACGAACTGGGACAGGGGATAGAGCATGTCGATGAACTGGGGCAGGGATAGAGCATGCCTATGAACTGGGACGGGATAGAGCATGTCTGTGAATTGGGACGGGATAGAGCATGTCTACGAACTGGGACAGGGGATAGAGCATGCCTATGAACTGGGACGGGATAGAGCATGTCTATGAACTGGGACAGAGGATAGAGCATGTCTAGGAACTGGGACAGGGGATACAGCATGTCTATGAACTGGGGCAGAGATAGAGCATGCCTATGAACTGGGACAGGGGATAGAGCATGTCTATGAACTGGGACGGGATAGAGCATGTCTATTAACTGGGTCAGGGGATAGAGCATGTCTATGAACTGGGACAGGGGATGGAGCATGTCTATGAACTGGGGCAGGGGATAGAGCATGTCTATGAACTGTGATAGGGGATAGAGCATGTCTATGAACTGGGGCAGGGATAGAGCATGCCTTTGAACTGGGACAGGGATAGAGCATGTCTACGAACTGGGACAGGGGATAGTGCATGTCTATGAACTGAGGCAGGGATAGAGCATGCCTATTTTCTGGGACAGGGGATAGAGCATGTCTATGAACTGGGACAGGGGTCGGGCATGTCTATGAATTGGGACAGGGGATAGAACATGTCTATGAGCTGGGACAGGGGATAGAGCATGTCTGTGAACTGGGACAGGGGACAGAGCATGTCTACGAAGTGGGACAGGGGATAGAGCATGTCTATGAATTGCGACAGGATAGAGCATGTCTATAAACTGGGACAGGGGATAGAGCATGCCTATGAATTGGGATGGGATAGAGCATGCCTATGAACTGGGACGGGAGAGAGCATGTCTATGAACTGGGACAGGGGTCGGGCATGTCTATGAACTGGGACAGGGGATAGAGCATGTCTATGAACTGGGACAGGGGATAGATCATGTCTATAAACTGGGACAGGGGATAGAGCAAGCCTGTGAATTGGGATGGGATAGAGCATGTTTACGAACTGGGACAGGGGATAGAGCATGTCTACGAACTGGGGTAGTGGATAGAGCATGCCTATGAACTGGGACAGGGGATAGAGCATGTCTATGAACTGGGGCAGGGGATAGAGCATGTCTATGAACTGGGGCAGGGGATAGAGCATGTCTATGAACTGGGACGGGATAGACCATGCCTATGAACTGGGACAGGGGATAGAGCATGCCTACGAACTGGGACGGGATAGAGCATGCCTAGGAACTGGGACAGGGGATAGAGCACGTCTATGAACTGGGACAGGGGATACAGCATGTCTATGAACTGGGGCAGAGATAGAGCATGCCTATGAACTGGGACGGGATAGAGCATGTCTGTGAATTGGGACGGGATAGAGCATGTCTACGAACTGGGACAGGGGATAGAGCAAGCCTATGAACTGGGACAGGGTTTAGAGCATGTCTATGAACTGGGACGGGATAGAGCATGTCTATGAACTGGGACAGGGGATAGAGCATGTCTATGAACTGGGGCAGGGGATAGAGCATGTCTATGAACTGGGATACGGGATAGAGCATGTCTATGAACTGGGGCAGGGATAGAGCATGCCTATGAACTGGGACGGGGATAGAGCATGTCTACGAACTGGGACAGGGGATAGAGCATGTCTATGAACTGAGGCAGGGATAGAGCATGCCTATGAACTGGGACAGGGGATAGAGCATGTCTATGAACTGGGACAGGGGTCGGGCATGTCTATGAACTGGGACAGGGGATAGAGCATGTCTATGAACTGGGACAGGGGATAGAGCATGTCAATGAACTGGGACAGCGGACAGAGCATGTCTACGAACTGGGACCGGGGATAGAGCATGTCTATGAATTGCGACAGGATAGAGCATGTCTATAAACTGGGACAGGGGATAGAGCATGCCTATGAATTGGGATGGGATAGAGCATGTAGAGGGGCAGCACGGTAGCCTTGTGGATAGCACAATTGCTTCACAGCTCCAGGGTCCCAGGTTCGATTCTGGCTTGGGTCACTGTCTGTGCGGAGTCTGCACATCCTCCCCGTGTGTGCGTGGGTTTCCTCCGGGTGCTCCGGTTTCCTCCCACAGTCCAAAGTTGTGCTGGTTAGGTGGATTGGCCATGATAAATTGCCCTTAGTGTCCAAAATTGCCCTTAGTGTTGGGTGGGGTTACTGGGTTATGGGGATAGGGTGGCGGTGTTGACCTTGGGTAGGGTGCTCTTTCCAAGAGCCGGTGCAGACTGGATGGGCTGAATGGCCTCCTTCTGCTCTGTAAATTCTATGATAATCTATATTTACGAACTGGGACAGGGGATAGAGCATGTCTACGAACTGGGGCAGTGGATAGAGCATGCCTATGAACTGGGACAGGGGATAGAGCATGTCTATGAGCTGGGGCAGGGGATAGAGCATGTCTATGAACTGGGACAGGGGATAGAGCATGTCTATGAACTGGGACAGGGGATAGAGCATGTCTATGAACTGGGACAGGGATAGAGCATGCCTGTGAACTGGGGCAGGGGATATAGCATGTCTATGAACTGGGACAGGGGATAGAGCATGTCTACGAACTGGGGCAGGGATAGAGCATGCCTATGAACTGGGACAGGGGATAGAGCATGTCTATGAGCTGGGGCAGGGGATAGAGCACGTCTATGAACTGTGACAGGGGATAGAGCATGTCTGTGAACTGGGACAGGGGATAGAGCATGTCTATGAACTGGGGCAGAGATAGAGTATGCCTATGAACTGGGACTGGGGATAGAGCATGTCTATGAACTGGGACAGGGGATAGAGCATCTCTATGAACTGGGACAGTGGATACAGCATGTCTATGAACTGGGGCAGAGATAGAGTATGCCTATGAACTGGGACTGGGGATAGAGCATGTCTACGAACTGGGACCGGATAGAGCATGTCTATGAACTGTGTCAGGGGATAGAGCATGTCTATGAACTGGGACAGGGGATAGAGCATGTCTATGAACTGGGGCAGGGGATAGAGCACGTCTATGAACTGGGATAGGGGATAGAGCATGTCTATGAACTGGGGCAGGGATAGAGCATGCCTATGAACTGGGACAGGGGATAGAGCATGTCTACGAACTGGGACAGGGGATAGAGCATGTCTATGAACTGAGGCAGGGATAGAGCATGTCTGTGAACGGGACAGGGGATAGAGCATGTCTATGAACTGGGACAGGGGATAGAGCATGTCTGTGAACTGGGACAGGGGACAGAGCATGTCTACGAAGTGGGACAGGGGATAGAGCATGTCTATGAATTGCGACAGGATAGAGCATGTCTATAAACTGGGACAGGGGATAGAGCATGCCTATGAATTGCGATGGGATAGAGCATGCCTATGAACTGGGACAGGGGATAGAGCATGCCTATGAACTGGGACGGGATAGAGTATGTCTGTGAATTGGGACGGGATAGAGCATGCCTATGAACTGGGACGGGAGAGAGCATGTCTATGAACTGGGACAGGGGTCGGGCATGTCTATGAACTGGGACAGGGGATAGAGCATGTCTATGAACTGGGACAGGGGATAGATCATGTCTATAAACTGGGACAGGGGATAGAGCAAGCCTGTGAATTGGGGTGGGATAGAGCATGTTTACGAACTGGGACAGGGGATAGAGCATGTCTACGAACTGGGGTAGTGGATAGAGCATGCCTATGAACTGGGACAGGGGATAGAGCATGCCTATGAACTGGGACGGGATAGAGCAGGTCTATGAACTGGGACAGGGGATAGAGCATGTCTATGAACTGGGACAGGGGATACAGCATGTCTATGAACTGGGGCAGAGATAGAGCATGCCTATGAACTGGGACAGGGGATAGAGCATGTCTATGAACTGGGACGGGATAGAGCATGTCTATGAACTGGGTCAGGGGATAGAGCATGTCTATGAACTGGGACAGGGGATAGAGCATGTCTATGAACTGGGATAGGGGATAGAGCATGTCTATGAACTGGGGCAGGGATAGAGCATGCCTATGAACTGGGACGGGGATAGAGCATGTCTACGAACTGGGACAGGGGATAGAGCATGTCTATGAACTGAGGCAGGGATAGAGCATGCCTATGAACTGGGACAGGGGGTTGAAACAGTCTATGAACTGGGACAGGGGACAGAACATTTCTATGAACTAGGACAGGGGATAGAGCATGTCTATGAACTGGGACAGGTGAGAGAGCATGTCTATAAACTGGGACAGGGGATAGAGCATGTCTATGAACTGGGACAGGGGATAGAGCATGTCTATGAACTGGGACAGGGGATAGAGCATGTCTATGAACTGGGGTAGGGGGTTGAAACCGTCTATGAACTGGGACAGGGGATACAGCATGTCCATGAACTGGGGCAGGGAATAGAACATGTCTATGAACTGGGGCAGGGGGTTGAAACAATCTATGAACTGGGTCACAGTAACTGTAAATGTCTATGGACTGGGACAGATGTGGGTGACTGAACCTGCCTGCATTGGGAATGTTTTTGGAATGTGGAAAGTGGCCTTGAGCTACATTTGTGTTAAACTGATCTATTTAGTTGAATAAAAATGTGCTTAAATTAAGAGAACTTTAATTTCTAATGCAAAAATTGAACATTTTTATGAAGTAGGCTGCTGGGCGCACCTTCGAATTTCACCACCAAGTTTGCGCTGTCAATAATTTATAAATTGTCCTTCAAACTTTTGCGTAGTTCCATTTTTATTTTTATTTTGTAATTAATTTTACGGAATATGGATGTCGCTGGCTAGGCCAACATTTATTTCCCATTCTTAGTTGCCCTTCAGAAGCTGGCGGTGAGCTGCCTTCTTGAACTGCTGCAGCCCCTGATGTGTAGATACACTCACAGAGCTGTTAGGGAGAGAGTTCCAGGATTTTGACCGAGCGATAGTGAAGGAATGTCATATATTTCCAAGTCAGGATGGTGAGTGACTTGACAAAAAACTTCCAGGTTGTGGTGTTCCCAGGTATCTGCTGCTCTTGTCTTTCTAGATGGAAGTGGTTGTGGGTTTGGAAGATGCTGCCTACGGAACCTTAGTGAGTTCCTGCAGTGCATCTGCAGCTGCCACTATTCATCTGTGGTGAAGGGATTGAATGTTTGTGGAAAAAATAGCAATCAAGCGGGCTGCTTTTTCCTGGATGGTGTTGAGATTCTTCAGTGTTGTTGGAGTTGCGTTCATCCAGGCAAGTGGAGAGTATTCCATCACACTCCTGACTAGTGCCTTGTAGATGATGGACAGGCTTTGGGAGGTCAGGAGGTGAGTTACCCGCCGCTGGAGTCCTAGCCTTTGACCTGTTCTGGAAGCCGCAGTATTTATATGGCTAGTTAAGTTCAGTTTCTGGTCAACGGTAACCTCCACAATGTTGGTAGTGGACAACTCAGCGATGGTAAAGCTATTTAATGTCAAGGGGCAATGGTTACACCGTCTCTTGTTGGAGATGATCATTGCCTGGCACTTTGTGGCGTGCATGTTATTCGCTATTTGTCAGCCCAAGTCTGGATATTGTCCAGGTCTTGCTGCATTCAGACATTTTCTCCAATACAACTGTAGGAATGTGTCTACCTACAGCACAAGTTATTCATCCCATGTGATTACTAGTTTAAAATCTCATATGTTTATAATAATGGCTGAATTTTAAGTTGGCAGCCTTATGGGGCATACACCAGCTTTTTTGAAGCTTATGGCCAGCCTTGGCTAGTTTCCTCGGTTGATATGTTTGTAACATCAACTTATATACTGGGGTGTTAGCCCTGTCAGATAATTTGGGAATGCCTGGAACCCAGAGCAGCACAACACTGAAAGCACAGGAATTTAGTTTTGGAGTACAACTTTGCAGTGTCTCTGAGATTACTGTTTGCAAGGGATCAGGATATTAGATTGCCTTAGCTCCTTCAACCTACACTTTCTGAAAGAAGTGATAGAGTTTTAACATCTGTGTCAGGAGCTAGAATTAAGAGCTCTTTTTTTTTTCTTCCAATTTTGTTGAAGTCATGAATAAAGTTTATTTAATTACTCAGGATATAATTGGTGCCATGTTGAGATTTTTGTTATGCCCGGTGCAGATGCGCTGTACAAAGCTACTGGTGTGGGCTGGCATTAGTAAAAATGTGGCTGCCTAAGGCACTTATGCCTATTCCTTGACTTCCCCCAGCAATAACATCAATAGTACCTGTGTGAAACCCCCACTGCTCTTGTTAACAAATATTCCATTTATGGTGGTCTCATAGTTTTACAAACAAAGAGTTGACTGTTTCGTCATCTCTCACAGTTCTAAAAAAAACCAGAATGCAGCACTACATGTCTGTTTGAATGTGGTTCAGAAGTCAGGTTACAGGGTGCTGTGTGCCTAACCTCTTTCACAAGGCTGCACATCACAACAACAACTTATGTTTATTTAGCGCCTTTAATGTAATTACAGATCCAAGGTGCTACAAAGATGATCAAAAGCCTGGACGAAGGGGTCAGTTTAGAAGTAGAGAGGTGGAGAGGTTTAAAGAGGGAATGCCAAAACTTAAGGCCTTGGCAGCTGAATCCCAGCTCCCAATAGTGGGGCAATTAGAATTGAAAATGATAAGAAGCCAGAATTAGAGGAGAACAGATATCTCTGGAGGAGATGGCAGAGATAGGGAAGGAAGAGGCCATGGAGAGATTTTGAAACGAGTGAGAATTTGAAAATTGAGGCCTTGCTTAAAGAGGAACCAATGTAGGTCAGTGAGCGCCTCCTGTTCATATAATTTCTGATAGACTGTCAGTCCAACACTGGTAGCTGCAGGATACAGAATGTGTAAGCACAGCTGAAGGGAGAAAATAGTCATTCTAGCTATCTGTACTTCCAATTTTGTAGTGGTGAATTATTGTAATTTACTGATTCTGCATTCTTGAGCCATGTCTGGGTGGGTACTGGAGCTGTTAGTGATACACAAATTATTTCAGCAGGAGTAACTCATTTAGCAAACTCTCATCCACTGGAGTGGGTGGCTTGACCCTGTTTGTGCTTTACATGCACTTCTGTGTAACGTTCTAAGCATAGCACACATAGCTATGCCACAGTGTACTGAAAAGGCACACATTCCAGACTCCCAAGGATGAAGCTGTACTGAATGCGATTCTGTCAAAGTATTTGAAATAAAGACCAAGCAGATTCAGAATTATAAAGGAAATTTGAGGAGGAATAAATATCCTTTCCTGTTTGAACTAAAAAAGGAAGACAGCCTCTCTCGGTCAACCAGTGTTTAGCTTTCAAGGAGCTGTACACAAAATTATCCTATCGTCCAATTAGACAATGAAGCGAGTCTCATTAATGTTCACAATTTTGTCATATCCTGAAAGCGGCAAGTTCAGATCAGACTGATTCAAAGGCCACAGTGGTACATTACAGATTTGATACACTAAACTACCATTTTTCTTTATTATATAGTCACTGGGTAGAATTCTCCCATTTTGGGACCAAGTGCGGTGGCGGGTGGCTCCGGCTGCATCTGTCCCGCCAATCAGAATGGCGGGATCTCACGTCCGATTCTGCACTTGGAAGCTCATATATTGTACACAGGCAAGTTCCTCTCTGACTCTCCTGGTGGGCCTGCAGCTGATTGGTCTGCCCGCCTTCAGCTGATGGGTTTGAAGGCCTTGCCGCCATATTTAAATAGCAGTCCCGTACGTTCATATCACTCTCGCTAGCCATCTGTCTTCATCAGAGCGTACAGGATGTCAATACCCCGGAGGGAAAAGGCTAGCAGCCTCAAGTGGAAGTCTGTTCCTCGATTCAACCACCCTCCATCACCTGTGAGTTGCCCAAGCCCCACATGGATCTCTACTCACCGCGCCTGGAGTCTTTGTGCAGTGAACAATGTGGAATCCCTTTGACTCTCTTGTTTGTGTGCTTTTCATGCAGCCTTGTCCCGGTACAGCTTCCCTCCCCTTGGTCTTCCCTCTGCAGTCCATTGTTCATGTTCTTCAGCCACCTCCTTTCGCCCCCACTCCCCCCACCTGCCAATGTGAAACCTTACCCTTCTCCTCCCTCCTTGCACAGCCTTCCTTCCACATTGTTCCTCCTTTGCCTTTGTTAGACCACAGCCCCCCTTGCCTCACACTCCACTCTGGGTTGACTTTGGACTTTTGTTATGGTGGTTGTATGAGTCACGCAGCACAGTCCTGTCTAGATGGACTCTGATGTATGGCACAAGGAGCAAGGAGACCCCCTGTACTCCCTAATCCCAGGCACAGTCCTGGTCTGACTTTGTGACACAGGAAGGCCCATGGGTCAAGCTGAATAGCCTGTCCATGAAAAGTGAGCATTTATGAGGTGCACATGAATGCAAAAGGCGCTTCCACCACCTGCCAGCAGGAAGAGCAACCTGCCATTTACCCATCTTTGGGAGAATTGCTGTGTGGTTTAGGCCGGTGGGTTCCTGACATTTTGGCTCCCACCAGGTTCACTGTGCCTGCCCTACACCAAACCCACTGTGAGCAATTTGGGTGAAATCTATCCCTGTGTTTTAGTTACTGAAGATTTGTTGTCATTAAGCATTTGCATATTCAAAGGCAATTGCAAACATAATCCTACTAACTAAACAATTACTAAAGTTTGCAAATGCCCAGCAGGTCAAGCAGCATCTGTGGAGACAGAAAAAGAGTTAACGTTCCAGCTTGGTTCACTTTCAACCGGGTCCTGAAATGGTGGCTGGAATTTTCTGACTGTTCACGCTGGCAGGATCTTCCTGTCCTGTTTATGGTGTACCCCATCCATGGGTTTCCCGGTGGCGAGGAGTGCATTCAGCAGGAAACCCCGTTGACAATGGCAGGACCAGAAGATCCCACTGCCGGCCAATGGTGGGCCATGCGGCGGGTTGTATGGAAAATCCCGCCGGTAACTGTTTCTCTCACCACAACTGAACTGCAATTTTCCAGCATTTTCTGTTTTTTTCATTTCAGATTTCCAGCATTGGCAGTACTTTGATTTTGATTGTACCGCGGCACGGTTGCACACTGGTTAGCACTGTTGCTTCACAGCTCCAAGGGTGCCAGGTTTGATTTCCGGCTTGGGTCACTGTCTGTGTGGAGTCTGCACGTTCTCCCGTGTCTGCGTGGGTTTCCTCCGGGTTCTCCGGTTTCCTCCCACAAGTCCCGAAAGATGTGCTGTTAGGTAATTTGGACATTCTGAATTCACCCTCAGTGTACCCGAACAGGCGGCAGAATGTGGCGACTAAGGGCTTTTCATCGTAACTTCATTGCAGTGTTAATGTAAGCCTACTTGTGACAATAAAGATGAATATTATTATTGTAATGTCTATTTGTTTGGATAGTTTCATTTTATGTTTGATTTTTTGCTGGGCCATGTTTGTCAAAATTTATGTTCTAATAAGTAGTCTAATACCTTTGGAATTATACATTCCTTGAGCTTATAAAAAAGCATTGAGAGGTATACTCTGTTATTATATATCTTTTGCTTTTAGAAACACAGCAAACAGAGTAAGAGCCATCTTCACCAGATTCAAACATTTGAATTGGAATTTGGAAATTTCATCAGCCTTTATCTCTGAATCTCTCTTAGTTCACTTTACCTTACTTAAGATAGAGAAGTAGATCCTGGCTTGCTCAATGAAAAATAACACTATGCCCAACAGACATGTCGGGCAGAATTTGATGTTGGTAACGGGCTCTCCACTCTCTGTCTGGAGAGCCAGTGGAGCCCCACGTCATCTCTGTAGGGAAGGTCTGCCCATGTTAAATGCCCATCAGGCAATTAACTATCCAATTTCAGAACCCTGGGGGAAGATATGCAACTACTCCAACAGCTGGTGGGCAATCAGAGTTTGAGAGCTCTCCATTGGCCGTCAGCTGTGGCTGCTGTCAGTAATCCACACAACAGAAGCCTAGCATTGATGAGGGACTCATTCCATGGATAAGTGAGGATGGGAATAGGGTAGCTAAGAGGGGGTCGCAAGCTAGATGAGAGAGGGGGTCGGAAGTGAGGGTGGGGTGTAGCTATCAGTAAGAGACTCCCTCCCCAATGCTAGTCCCTCAACAAGGCACTGAGTTTATTTGAAGGAGGAACAGCACCATCTCTGCCCCCACCCCCCAAGCTCCCTCCACCCCCTAACCTTCAAAGCCAACACGTTGCTTTTCGAGTTCCCGTCTGGTCGTACTCCCGTCCACTGTGGGTTGAATACCAGCGGCAGTGGGATGAGGTCTTTAAGTGGGCATGAATTGCTTTTATGGGATTCAGGGGAGGTGCCCTGCCCTTATGAACTGGAGTGTTGAGGCTCGAGGACTCCGTAATTAGTAAGTTGGGGTGTTGTGGGGTCCAGAGGCCATGGTGGGTTCAAGGGCTCTGGGCTCCATTTCAAAATGACGCCCCAATCTCTTACTACACTGGCGAACTGAGCTCATGAGTGCAGGAAATTAGTCTAAGTGTGGCCTTGATAGGGCATTCCTCGCTGACGCCCGTAAAAGAAGAGTCCCATTTAATGGCGGGTTTGTTCTTGGCGCTGCAAGCGCCAAAAAACACCTCACTAAACTAGCCCAAAACGGAATTCTGTTTTTTTTCCATTAAATCGCTCCCGAAAGCTCAGACTCCAGTTCAGGGCAGAGGGATTGTGATCCAAATTTGCACATGCTTTCAGACTACTGAATCCAGCCAATGCTGTCATCCAAATGGCTGGCATTTTTTTGTTTTGATTTATAGGAACAGAAGTTAAATATAAAATGTGGAGAAGTATTGGATCGAGGTTTAATCCAACAGAAGCAAAACAGAATAGCTTGAAAATAAAGCGTCCAATGCTAAAATTTTAAAATTCCGCTTACTATGTAATATTGCATATTAAGCAAACATATAAGTGGATCAGCAAGCTAGAAAATATCATTTTTTTTTATGCATTGAAAGAAAATATATAGTTGAAAGTAGCTTTTGTAGTATTCTTCAGAACAACTCAAAACAAGGACCATTCAATGTTCTGTTGTGGAAGCTTCCTTTTAGCTTTAAATTTACTTGGTTGAAACACCACATGTAAAAGCTTACTTCTTACTATGTTAATTTTCACTACCTTTGTATAATGGTGTTAATACAGGAACATGTTGGGAGTCTGGTCAAAGTGATGTTGTGCAGGTACAATTTCAGATCGCCATTAAGTCCAGTCTATTCCTCTAACGAAAGGAAATGTCTTATCAATGATTTAATGATCAAGAGAAAAGCATTAAGTGCATTTAGCTATTCCAACATAACCGTGAAGACATTAGCAAACACAATCTATACTACAAAGAATATTTTATTCTTTCGTTGTTGCTACCCACTCATCTCGTTCAACGTTTTTTCCCCATTGACTAAAATCTGCATTTATCCCAGTGGCTAACTTTATATGCAAAATAATAACAGGGCAAACTATTTATGCAGTCCTAAGATAAAGAAATGCTATTTCATAATTAGGAGTTGTCTTTACAACATCAAAAAACAGACACATCAGTCCAACTCGAACTGCCAAATTACCTTTTATTAATTAATAACATAAGCAGTAAGCTGCGCTCTTTGGTACAGATCCATCAGGCTGTCAGAGCTGAAATAGTAATTCTCTTCAAACTTTTTTCTGACCAGGTCACATATTTTAGTCAAGTTTTTAATCAAGGTATAGACATGAGGCCTCACACAGGGGCTTTTTTTAAAAACAAATGTTGTTGGCTGTCTTATGCTTTCTCTCCAGAAGAGTGGTGATGATGGCTGACTTTGCAGAGAAATGTCTGTGGCTTTGGCAGTGCCTTTGATCTTTACATTCACCCCTTGCCAGCTACATGACAGTTGGACTGCTCAGATACACTGTAGTTCCTGTGAAGAGTTTTCACTTTCTCAAACCGTCACCCCCCCCCCCCCCTCCCCCCGATAAAGCAACCTCGGAATGTGTGAGGAGAGAATATATCAATATTTTTGTTGAAGCCATTAAACAATGCTAAGCGTCACACCAATTAACACCAGCTCTGAATGGTAAGAGTGACTACTGATTGAAAATGCATTTATAGTAAAATATTCACAAACCAAATTACTGATCTATTGGAATGAGTTGTAATGATTAATACAGAGAATTACATGACACCTACAGCACAGAAGAGGCCATTCAGACTATGCCAGCATTTAAACTGTACACAAGCTTCCCCTCTTCATCCAATCCCATCAGCACATGGCACGTAGAACATATAGTGCAGAAGGAGGCCATTCGGCCCATCAGTCTGCACCGACCCACTTAAGTCCTCACTTCCACCCTAATCCTGTAACCCAATAACCCCTCCTAGCTTTTTTGGTCACTAAGGGCAATTTATCATGGCCAATCCACTTAATCTGCATGTCTTTGGACTGTGGGAGGAAACCAGAGCACCCAGAGGAAACCCACGCAGACACGGGGAGAACATGCAGACTCCGCACAGACAGTGACCCAGCAGGGAATCGAGCCTGGGACCCTGGCACTGTGAAGCCACAGCGCTATCCACGTGTGCTACCGTGCTGCCCAACATCTTTAATTCATTTTTTGTTCATGTCTTTACGTAGCATCCCCTTAAATGCATCTATGCTATTTGCTTCAACTACTCCTTGTGGTAACGAGTTCCAGATTCCTGTTTGGTTAATTGCAGTTGTAAATTTGATTAATTCGATTGAATGCAGTACATTCAAGGTATCTCAGTATTGATTGGTGCTAAGAATACATTTACTAGCTCCTACGGTGCATAAGAAGATATTGGGCGGGATTCTCCGTCACCTCGGTAGCAGTGTCAGGGTATACTGGAACGCACAAACAGTAAACACCATTTGCATATCATTAGCGGGCCCGACCCAATATTCTCCGGGTCCTCCGCGATTCACCTCCTCCAATGGGCCGAGTTCCTGACGGCGCGGTTCACTTGTGCTTTTAAAAATTGTGAAACCGTGTGGTGGCTGATAATGGAGAGAGAGAAGAGGTAGGACACAGAGAGGAGCGACTGTGGGCTGCTGGGCCGGACACTGGCCAGGCTAGCTGGGGTGGGGAGGAGCCATGCCAGGCTGGGCAAGGGGTGGCTGAAGGGGGATGGGCTGAGTGGTCAGGTGACCCCTCCCCTACGGGACTGGGGCAGTGCCCAGGTTGGATCGCCATTACCGCACACCCACTGACCACCTGGTTCTGTGACACCAGGCATATGGGCGCCCCGCCCCCACACCCCCACCCTCCTGCCACACCCCTCCCCCGCTCAACCGCCACCCACTGTGGCCCATCCAGGGCAACACCCACGGTAGGCGGCTATGAGGGCCAGCCAATGGTATCCCTGGCATCGGAGACGCAACAGAGCCAGAGGCCCCCACGGTGCCGGCCATAAAGTGGGGAGAGGGATGCAGGGATGGGGGTGGGGACATGTGGGGGCAGAGCCCGCAATACCAACTGGGACCACCATGTAGCTCGGTGGACCTGGTTGGGCACGGGGGCTTACACCATGCTAACATGTTGGCCTTTCACCTCCTGCAGACAACAGATATTGCAATTCAACCAGCAATGGTGGCCTTCCTGCTAGTCGCTGCAGCCTTGGGGAATGCCCTGCGGCTGTATGAGTGGGCGCTGCTCGAGGCGGAGGAGGAAGCTGCAGGAGTGGAGTGTGTTGCAGAGGGACAGGTGGCAGCTGCCCATGTTGGAGAGCCAGCCAGCCGCACAACAGACCGAGGAGGAGGAGGCAATGCATGAGGCCTCGCATGCACCAGCATCGCCTCAATTCGAGGACCTGCCGGACTAGGCAGGCCGTCGAATGACTCCGGCTGACCAGAGAGATAGTGCAACATATCTGCCAGATAATGGCACACCTGGCACCGGGGTGGGGGGGGTATGGGCGAGGACACCCTCTCCCGGTGGCTGCCATGGTGATGGTCACACTGAATATTTATGCCACGGAGTCCTTCCAGGCACCGAGAGGGGACCTGTCCAGGATCTCATAGACCTCGGTGCACATGTGCATCCGTGCCATCATGGAGGCCCTATATGCCCATGTGGCTTAATACATCCAATTCAATGTAGTCTGAGCCCACCAGGATGCCTGGGCAGCGGGGTTCACCGCCATTGCCAGGGTGTCCCAAGTCCAGGGGGTGATCAACGGGATGCAAGCCTCCCTCTGAGCACCTGCAGATGACAGTCCACTCTATATTAACTGAAAGGGGTTACAATTGGTGAACGTGCAACACCTCCTGCTCCTGCACGTGGTTGGACTCCTCCAACTGTGCCTGCAGGTACTGGATGCTCACCGACAACCCCTCATGTAGTCAAGGGGCAGCATGGTAGCATTGTGGATAGCACAATTGCTTCACAGCTCCAAGGTCGCAGGTTCGATTCCGGCTTGGGTCACAGTCTGTGCGGCGTCTGCACATCCTCCCATGTGTGCGTGGGTTTCCTCCGGGTGCTCCGGTTTCCTCCCACAGTCCAAAGATGTGCAGGTTAGGTGGATTGGCCGTGATAAATTGCCCTTAGTTTCCAGAATTGCCCTTAGTGTTGGGTGGGGTTACTGGGTCATGGGGACAGGGTGGAGGCATTGACCTTGGGTAGGGTGCTCTTTCCAAGAGCCGGTGCAGACTCGATGGGCCAAATCGCCTCCTTCTGCACTGTAAATTCTACGATAATCTATGTACTCCCTGGCTCTGCAACTGCATCTCCACGATTGATGGGATCGCTCCTTCCAGAAGCTTGAGACCCATCTGGATGGCAGCTAGTCCCCAGGATCGGCCTTCCCTTAGACCGTCTGACACCTTCAGTGTTCCTATCTCCACCTGTTGTACTGAATCAGTTGTGTGGTGAGCACCAAATTCTTCCCAGGGACCTTTTCACTAACATGCCCAACCGAGATGAGTGACTCTGGGTTGGTGGAGTGTGTTGGAGACATCTGTGACAGAAAATCACTGCCATCCTCTGACTTGAGCTCTGGGGTCTCCTGAGTCTCGGGCGGAGGGCTGGTATCCGAGCTGCTTTCAGCATTGGTGCCCAGCTCAATGGGGGGCTCCGGCTGTGGCACTGGCTGGGGGACACCGGATGGACCCGCCCCATCTCCAACAGCTCCTGCAAGACACAAGACAAGACACATGATCAGACCATGGGCCGGACCCCGGGGGGGGGGGGGGGGGGGGGTAGGAGGGCGGTGGTGTTTGGGGTTGAGGGTGGTGTGGGGTGAGGGTGATGGGGATCTAATTTCTTCGCCTGCGGCCAAGTTCCACTTCGGTGACCTCCCATTCCTTCAGGCTGCCGACCACGTCCAGGTCTCTCTGCTCGGCCACGGTGAGGGGCCACAGGTCCGTCGGTACCCCTCCTGCCTTCTCCCGCTCCCGCCGGTTATGCGCGGCCTTCTCCTGGGCAGGTGGGGGTAGGGACAGTGTTAGACACTCCGACTCATGTAGTCCAGGGAGTTGGTAGCTGCTGGCTTCAGTGGCCAGGGCATCCCATCATGGCGGCCCGTAAGGATACCGGTTATGGTGCAGGGTGGGCATTCAGCCGCCCTCCATGTTGGAGGGGGTACGGTAACGGGTGTGTGGGACACAGGTTAATGCCAGGGGGACAGTGTTGCTTACTCACCCTGGTTACCCTGAGGAGGTCGTGCAGTTTATTCCGGGACTGCTGGCTGGTCCGGAAGGTGTTGCCGGTGGCACTGACCCCCTCTGCGCCCAGGCATGACGAACGGCAGCAGTTGGCAGCCTCCTTCCCGTGCCGGGGTACAGGGTCATTAGCCTCTCCTCAACCGCGTCCAGGAGAGTCTCCAGCTCGGCGTCAGTGAAGCATGGTGCTGCGCTCCTCTCTGCCATCTTGTTGGCCGGGATGGTGTGTATGGGGAATGAAGTGTGTATATGCGGCTGCAGCTTGTCAGCCTCCTGAGTGTTCATCACAAAACCGACAAATTCGGCATCATTTCTCATTAGAATCATTGTGTTCCACCTGGCACCGGGGCTAGCCCCTTAACAGTAGCAGAATTGGTCCAGGTGTGGCACCAGTTTTGCAGTGGTGAAAGTCCACAAATTCTGCGTTGGCACCAGTCTCAGAAATGGAGAGTCCATCCGAATTACTTTGGAGTAGGTGAGGTCAACAAATGTATCCAGAAGAATCGAAGTAGAAAGACTCATAGAATGACCCTCACCACCACTCAATACTGCTTCCAAGCATTGCCACTTGGCAACACTACACAGCAGAAACTGCTTGCCCATAGGCATTTTACAAAGTTTACTGCCTCTGCTTAATGAGAATAACTAGTTTAGATCATTATAGCTATGTGCGATCATTTATAAAAGTACTTGTTGTCATAAACAACAACTTTCATTTACATGGTGCCTTTAACATAATAAGACGTCTGATAGGAAAAACAAGTAAAACCTGGGAAATTACTGGTATTGGTCCAAACTGGTCTCAAAGACCTTAAAATAGACATCCAGATTGGACAAGTACCAGTGATTTTCAAGTTTTACAGGTTTTTCCATATGGTACTCCACAGGAGCCTAATCAAAGAGTAACACGGAGCTGAAGAAGGAAGAATTAGGTGACTAAAAGCTTGGTTAAAGAGACAGATGTTGAGGAGGATCTGAACATAGAGTGTACACCAGAGAATGGGGCGTCATTCTCCGCCGGCGGCAGTCTCCGTTTTGCCGGCGCCCGGGGGTTTCCCGACGGCGTGGGGCTGCCCCACAATGGGAAACCCCATTGACCGGCCGGTGTTACGGAGACTCCCGCCGGCCAGTCGGGGCAGAAATGTGGCGGGGCGGGTAGGAGAATTTCGCCCATGATGCTTGCCAAATTAGAAAAGCAAAGAATTATTGTTATGACTACTAGACATTATCAGATGGTTATGTTTTAAACCATTCCTTTTAATTCAAGGTAAAATTGAGTAGTGGAAAGGGGCATATGCTCGCCTTCTAGTCCTGCCCAATGATAAGCCTATGTGACCTGGTTGCCATGGGAGTCAGGGGCCAGGTCAAGTTCGATCGAATCTCAAGTGCCAGTTTTTATGCCTGGGCACATAGAACAGAGCTACTGGCTTTGCTGTGTGCCGATTTACTGACTCAGATACCCTGGACAGAGAGAGTCCCAGAAAGAGAAAGAAGAAAGAGCAGTTGCTGTGAACATCAGGAGGAAATGTTCTCTTTGAAACCAGTTGAGGCTATGCAAAATGGTGAGAACGATCCATGCTCATTAGATACAGTTTGGACCAGGTGTGCACAGCTTGAAGCTCCTCGGTTGAAGATAGCCAAAGTAAATGACAGAGAGATAGACCTGCAATGTAAGCAAGGCAAAAAATCCTAACTTAATCATTTACCACGTGAATGCGGGTGAGGGCTTAATCTCAGATTGAATTGAATTGGCCCAGAAACTAGAGGATCATTTAGCTTGAAGTCAGTGGAAGAATCTGCAATGGGCCTCACAGAATCTTGTGGTATAGAAGGCAACCACCAGATTAGCCTGGAAGTATTAGAAAAGTAACAGAACATGTATTCAGTGAAAAATGGTAAATGTATGTTTTACCTCAGAGAATACCTGGAGCTGAGAAGAATTCCAAATAGTTTCCCAAAGACAATGGCACATTTCTGACTGTTCCCCATGGAAATAACTTCATAATATATAAGGTAATTTTTGTGGAAAGTAAGAAATAAATTTAAGGGCCTCTTCATATATGTGGGTATAAGGTACAGCAGTAATTTTCAAACTCAGCATCGCGAGTCGGGAAGATGTCGGGAAGGTCGCGGAGCGATTGGTCACGGCATTCCCAATCGCGGGAAGAAGTGCCCAATGGCTGCGACTGGCTTTTAAAAATGCCGACCACGACTAGCTTTCAAGAATGCCAGTCATCCCACATAAGCGTGCCTCCTCAGCCGAATGTAGCAGTGCGCAGGCACAGGGCCCAGTGGGCAGACAGCCTCCTCAGTGCATCGGCCCGCAGTTCCAGGAGCAGATTTTTCTTTTTAATTGATTTGTCTGCCCACCAGAAGCAGCGTCAGAGAACAGGCCACACACCCGGTAAACTGACGGCATATACTCTGGGCATGAAATTACTGAGGAGAGCTTCCTTCATTTCGTAGCTGCCGGCAAACAGCAGGCAGGATTGCGTGAAGATATGAAGATGGATCTTTTTGGATTAAGGAAGAGAGGGCCAGAGTTACAAACAGGCCAGGATCTCACAACTGAACCTGCTGCAGCGCGCTTCACAGGAGAGTCCAGGGCAGGACAAAGCAGCCTGGTTTGAGCTGCAGAACCTCTGATGAACAATCCATACAGAAATGTAACATTGAACAACAAAGCAAGTGAGATAGTGAGGACTAAGCAGGTTCACCGATCACAATAAAGGTAAATGAAAATGTTGGGTCGCGAAGTTTGGGCAGCATGGGTCACAAAGGTCAGCCGGCATAGGTCGCGAAGGTCGGCCAGCGTGGGTCATGAGGATTGGCTGGCGTGGGTCACGAAGGTCGGCCGGTGTGGGTCGCGAAGTTTGGCTGGCGTGGGTCACGAAGGTCAGCCGGTTGGTAAAAATGGGTCCCTGGAAATAAAGTCTGAAAAACATTGAGCTATTGGGCGCAATTCTCTGGCCTTGTTCCACTCTCACTCAAGTAAAATGAGGCCGGTGAGGCCGGCAAATGGAATACAATGTGGAAAAGTTTGAAGTTTTTCACTTTGGAAGGAGGAATGGAGGCAGAGACTAGTCTCAGTGTGAAAAGGCTTAGGAAGTCAGAAGCACAAAGAGACTTATAGAACATAGAACATAGAACGATACAGCGCAGTACAGGCCCTTCGGCCCACAATGTTGCACCGACATGGGAAGTCAAAAAACAAAATCCATCTAACCTACACTATGCCATTATCATCCATATGCTTATCCAATAAACTTGTAAATGCCCTCAATGTTGGCGAGTTCACTACTGTTGCAGGTAGGGCATTCCACGGCCTCGCCACTCTTTGCGTAAAGAACCTACCTCTGACCTTTGCCCTATATCTATTACCCCTCAGTTTAAGGCTATGTCCCCTCATGCTAGCCATTTCCATCCGCGGGAGAAGGCTCTCACTGTCCACCCTATCTAACCCCCTGATCATTTTGTATGCCTCTATTAAGTCTCCTCTTAACCTTCTTCTCTCTAACGAAAACGACCTCAAGTCCATCAGCCTTTCCCCATAAGATTTTCCCTCCATACCAGGCAACATCCTGGTAAATCTCCTCTGCACCCGTTCCAAAGCTTCCACGTCCTTCCTATAATGAGGTGACCAGAACTGTACGCAATATTCCAAATGCGGCCGTACCAGAGTTTTGTACAGCTGCAACATGACCTCATGACTCCGGAACTCAATCCCTCTACCAATAAAGGCCAAAACTCCATAGGCCTTCTTCACAACCCTATCAACCTGGGTGGCTACTTTCAGGGATCTATGTACATGGACACCGAGATCCCTCTGCTCATCCACACTTCCAAGAATTTTACCATTAGCCAAATATTCCACATTCCTGTTATTCCTTCCAAAGTGAATCACCTCACACTTCTCTACATTAAACTCCATTTGCCACCTCTCAGCCCAGCTCTGCAGCTTATCTATATCCCTCTGTAACCTGCAACATCCTTCCGCACTGTCGTCAACACCACCGACTTTAGTGTCGTCTGCAAATTTACTCATCCACCCTTCTGCGCCCTCCTCTAGGTCATGTATAAAAATGACAAACAGCAACGGCCCCAGAACAGATCCTTGTGGTACGCCACTTGTAACTGAACTCCATTCTGAACATTTCCCATCAACCACCACCCTCTGTCTTCTTTCAGCTAGCCAATTTCTGATCCACATCTCTAAATCACCCTCAATCCCCAGCCTCCGTATTTTCTGCAATAGCCTACCGTGGGGAACCTTAACAAACGCTTTACTGAAATCCATATACACCACATCAACTGCTCTACCCTCGTCTACCTGTTCAGTCACCTTCTCAAATAACTCGATAAGGTTTGTGAGGCATGACCTACCCTTCACAAAGCCAAGCTGACTATCCCTGATCATATTACTCCCATCTCGATGATTATAAATCTTGTCTCTTATAATCCCCTCCAAGACTTTACCCACAACAGACGTGAGGCTCACCGGTCTATAGTTGCCGGGGTTGTCTCTGCTCCCCTTCTTGAACAAAGGAACCACATTTGCTATCCTCTAGTCCTCTGGCACTATTCCTGTAGCCAATGATGACATAAAAATCAAAGCCAAAGGCTCAGCAATCTCTTCCCTGGCTTCCCAGAGAATACTAGGAAAAATCCCATCAGGCCCCGGGGACTTATCTATTTTCAGCCTGCCCAGAATTGCCAACACCTCTTCCCTAAGTACCTCAATGCCATCTATTCTAATAGCCTGGGTCTCAGCATTCTCCTCCACAACATTATCTTTTTCCTGAGTGAATACTGACGAAAAATATTCATTTAGTATCTCGCCTATCTCTTCAGACTCCACACACAACTTCCCATCCCTGTCCTTGACTGGCCCTACTCTTACCCTAGTCATTCTTTTATTCCTGACATACCTATAGAAAGCTTTTGGGTTTTCCTTGATCCTACCTGCCAAATACTTCTCATGTCCCCTCCTTGCTCCTCTTAGCTCTCTCTTTAGATCCTTCCTCGCTACCTTGTAACTATCAAGCGCCCCAACTGAAACTTCACACCTCATCTTCACATAGGCCTCCCTCTTCCTCTTAACAAGAGATTCCACTTCTTTGGTAAACCACGGTTCCCTCGCTCGACGCCTTCCTCCCTGCTTGACCAGTACGTACTTATCAAGAACACGCAGTAGCTGTTCCTTGAATAAACTCCACATATCCAGTGTGCCCAACACTTGCAGCCTACTTCTCCAACCTACCCCCCCCCAAGTCATGTCTAATGGCATCATAATTGCCCTTCCCCCAGCTATAACTCTTGCCCTGCGGGGTATACTTATCCCTTTCCATCATTAACGTAAACGTCACCGAATTGTGGTCACTGTCCCCAAAGTGCTCTCCTACCTCCAAATCTAACACCTGGCCTGGTTCATTACCCAAAACCAAATCCAATGTGGCCTCGCCTCTTGTTGGCCTGTCAACATATTGTGTCAGGAAACCCTCCTGCACACATTGTACAAAAAAAACGACCCATCTAATGTACTCGAGCTATATCTTTTCCAGTCAATATTTCGAAAGTTAAAGCCTCCCATAATAACTACCCTGTTACTTTCGCTCTTATCCAGAATCATCTTCGCCATCCTTTCCTCTACATCCCTAGAACTATTTGGAGGCCTATAGAAAACTCCCAACAGGGTGACCTCTCCTTTCCTGTTTCTAACCTCAGCCCATACTACCTCGGAAGAAGAGTCTCCATCTAGCATCCTCTCCGCCACCGTAATACTGTTCTTGACTAGCAGCACCACACCTCCCCCTGTTTTGCCTCCTTCTCTGAGCTTACTAAAACACCTAAACCCCGGAACCTGCAACATCCATTCCTGTCCCTGCTCTATCCATGTCTCCGAAATGGCCACAACATCGAAGTCCCAGGTACCAACCCATGCTGCCAGTTCCCCTACCTTATTTCGTATACTCCTGGCATTGAAGTAGACACACTTCAAACCACCTACCTGAACACTGGCCCCCTCCAGCGAAGTCAAATCTGTGCTCCTGACCTCTATACTCTCATTCTCCCGTACCCTAAAACTACAATCCAGGTTCCCATCCCCCTGCTGCATTAGTTTAAACCCCCCCCAAAGAGCACTAACAAATCTCCCCCCCCAAGATATTTGTGCCCCTCAGGTTCAGATGTAGACCATCCTGTCTGTAGAGGTCCCACCTTCCCCAGAAAGAGCCCCAGTTATCCAGAAATCTGAATCCCTCCCGCCTGCACCATCCATGTAGCCACGTGTTTAATTGCTCTCTCTCCCTATTCCTCATCTCATTATCACGTGGCACGAGCAACAACCCAGAGATAACAACTCTGACTGTTCTCGTTCTGAGCTTCCATCCTAGCTCCCTGAAAGCCTGCCTGACATCCTTGTCCCCTTTCCTACCTATGTTGTTAGTGCCAATGTGGACCACGACTTGGGGCTGCTCCCCCTCCCCCTTAAGGACCCGGAAAACACGATCCGAGACATCACGTACCCTTGCACCTGGGAGGCAACATACCAAACGTGAGTCTCTCTCGCTCCCACAAAATCTCCTATCTGTGCCCCTGACTATCGAGTCCCCAATTACTAATGCTCTGCCCCTCTCCCCCCTTCCCTTCTGAGCAACAGGGACAGACTCCTTGCCAGAGGCCCGTACCCCATGGCTTACCACTGGTAAGTCCCCCCCCCACAAGTATCCAAAGCGGTATACTTGTTATTCAGGGGAACGACCGCAGGGGATCCCTGCACTGACTGCTTCTTCCCAGGTTCAGTCGGCAGATAGGAAGGCAAATGAATTGTTAGCATTCATGACGAGAAGGCTAGAATACAAGAGCACGGATGTTCTTCTGAGGCTGTATAAGGCTCTGGTCAGACCCTATTTGGAGTATTGTGAGCAGTTTTGGGCCCCGTATCTAAGGAAGGATGTGTTGGCCTTGGAAGGGGTCCAGAGGAGGTTCACAAGAATGATCCCTGGAATGAACAGCTTGTCGTATGACGAACGGATGAGGACTCTGGGTCTGTACTCATTGGAGTTTAGAAGGATGAGAGGGGATCTTATTGAAACTTACAGGATACTGTGAGGCATGGATAGGGTGGGCGTGGAGAGGATGTTTCCACTTGTCGGAAAAACTAGAAGCAGAATCTGGCTGCGCGGCTGAATGTTATTGTCAATAGGGAATTGGCAATTGTGGTTAACTGAGCACTTCACACATGCCAAGTGGCTTCCCATGGGCGGGCCATGTTGCATGTGGGAGTTGTTGCCTAGCATCCCAATCACACCCTGATGCCTGGCCACTGTGCCTGGACACTGCGGGAGGCAACAACACACACGCAACATCCGAATACCCAGGGGATGGGACACGCTTCTGGGGACATGTCCACGGCCGGAGGGTGGGTGAGCAACATGGGGACGGGGATGGGGGATACCTGGAGAGATGGGCAAAGGGTCCGGATGTCAGTCCGAATTGCGGAAGGAAGAGACAGAGGCATCATAATGGTTGTGCAAAAAGGTGTTTAATGTGTTGTACAATACCCTACTCCCGATGGTGCCGCAGAACCTAATCAAGGTCAGCCTTTTAAACGCCTTTTAAATGCCTCGCCAGCACTTGTTCCAAGTCCAGTCAGAAGGATGGCTGCCAGGAAGGCAGCTGCACATTTCACAGATGGAGCCTTCACCACTCAGTTGTATTAAACTGCTACGGAATAGTCAAATAAGAAGATTGGACAGACCACCCATCATTGAAATAGTGAAGAAATTGCTTGAAATAATCATTCTCACAGTATCATACCTTATAGCCAAAGTCCCAAACTCCTGCATCACCGTTCCAGTGTATGCCCTGTACCACTAGCAGAACAGACCCATGAGAAGTGGTGGCACAGTGATATATCTAAGGTCAGGTTGTCTGCTGACTGTTACACAGTGTTCAGTTTCATTTGAAATTCCTCAGATAATGAAACAATCTATGCTTGCATGTAGAAAGACCTGGATACCATTTAGGCTAGGGCTGTCAAGTGGCAAGTAACATTCACACTACACAAGTGTTGGGGAAATGATCTTCAACTAAAGGGAGTTGTCGCTCTTTGACATTCAATGGCTCACCCTCAACTTCCTGGTGTGGGGTGGTGGTGAAGGGGGGGGGGGGTCTGTCCAATCTTCTTATTTGACTATTCCGTAGCAGTTTAATACAACTGAGTGGTGAAGGCTCCATCTGTGAAATGCTCACCATTGACTGAGCGGCACGGTAGCACAGTGTTTAGCACTATTGCTTCACAGCGCCAGGGTCCCAGGTTCGCTTCCCCACTTGGGTCACTGTCTGTACGGAGTCTGCACGTTCTCCCTGTATCTGCGTGGGTTTCCTCTGGATGCTCCAGTTTCCTCCCACAAGTCCCGAAAGACGTGCTGTTAGGTAATTTGGACATTCTGAATTCTCCCTCTGTGTACCTGAACGGGCGCCGGAATGTGGCATCTAGGGGCTTTACAATAAAGATTATTATTAAAAAAACTAAATAGACCAACCAGATAATTTGCCGATGAGAGCAGGTCAGAGGTCGGGAATTCCGGATGAACATCTCACCTTCTGACTGCCCAAATACTGTCCACCATTTATGAGGCACAAATCAGGAGGGTGAGCTCCACTTTCCCCATTTGCTTGGACGAGTGTAGCTCCAACAACACTCAAGAAGATCGTCATCATGGAGGAAAAAGCAGTAGGATTGACACCCCATTCATCACCTTAAATGTTCAATTCCTCCAACACTGGCACACAATGGTAGCAGTGTGATCATATACTAGATGCAAGTGCAGAAACTCTCCCAAGACTCCTTCTGTAGCACCTTTCAAACCCGCAACCTCAGAAGGACAATGGCCGCAGGCACATGGGAACCCCATCAAGGCCCCCTCCAAAGTCACATATCATCCTGACTTGGAAATATATCACCGTTCACCGACCTTGACCGAGGCAAAATCCTGGAACTTCCACCCTAGCAGAACTGTGGGCCTACATATAGTGATTTAAGAAGGCAGCTCACCACCATCCTCTCATGGGGAACTAAGCTTGGGCAATAAATGCTGGCCTTGCCAGCAACATTCACATCCCATGAATGAATTTAAAAAACTGCTTTATTGTTTCTACATACACACAAATATTAATATTCCAGGAAAATAGCTGGAGATAAAACTTCCTTATGTTCACACTGGCAAAGATTATCTAAAATTGCAGCAAAACATTCTTAATTTCTGTTCAGGATCAAGATCAGATATTTCCACGTTGATTATTTTGCTGAAATGTAAATCATAGAATTCCTACAGTGCAGAAGGAGGCCAGTTGGCCCATCGAGTCTGCACCGGCCCTCCGAAAGAGCACCCCTCCTAAGCATACGCCCCCGCCCTATCCCCATAATCTTGTAACCCCACCTAACCTTTTGGACACTGTTGTGATTTCTGTATGTAGTAATACATGATCAGACTATGTTGTCATGTGAGAGCCCCTTTAAGAAAAGTGTGTTTTATCAAATGGCTGCAGTGATATCATTGTGTGGGTGGAGCTGGAATGTGATTCTGCTTTTTACTTTCATTTTGAACTGTAAGCTCTTTTTGGCTCTGTGTTTTAGTTCCGTTTTCAGTTGGAGAGCTGCATTCAAAGCAAGCAGATGTGTACTGGTGTCTCTCTGTATGTTAAACAAGGTGTTTAGATCACTTGATAATTTAAAAGTGATAACGGTTCTCTGTAGAGAATTCAAACCTACTGTCTTTGTTAAAAAATGTTTTGGCTTATGGATGTTGTTAGGAAAGTTACTAAGGGTTACCTGTAGAGTATTGTATCCTTTTGGGGGGCTATCAGTGTTAGTAGTTGGTAAGATATTTACTGTGGGTTCATAAAATATTAACTGGATTCATAGAATAAGCATTGTTTTGTTTTAAAAATACTTTAGATCTCTGTTGCATCACACCTGTAAAGTGGGCCCTTGTGCTGCCCATAACCAAAATCTATTCAAAGTTGTGGGTCAGGTGAACTCCATGATATACTTGGTGTTCTCTAAACCCTGGCCCATGCTAATGTTAAGCAGGTACAGGCAACTGAACACTAGTTGGCCATACTTTCAGGATCTATAAAAAGGTTTTCCCACCCTTTTCCAGAGGAGAGTGTGTCAGGAGTGCAGAAAGTACAGAAGAGAGACAGCTAGAAAGAAGAAGTTAATAGATATCAGTATATAGCATTATCTTATCTAATAGTTTAATCTACAGTTATTTGTTTGTTTACTAGTTTAGTATTAAGTAAAAAGAACTCACGAGATTATTTTATATTGCTCATTAAATTACTTTGCCATCACTGGAAGACTACGTCTATATTTCAACAACTCGGCTAGATAAAAAGAGTAATATATATATTACAATATCGTAATATAACAGACACTGAGGGGCAATTTTAACATGGCCAATCCACCTAACCGGCACATCTTTGGACTATAGTCATGGGACAGTAACTTGCTGTGAATATCTGAAATGCCTTTCTAAAATTTTCACTTAACGAAGAAGGATTTTAAAATTCTCATCTTTATTTTCAAATCCTTCCCATATGAAAAGCCTTGGAATATTTTACCATATTAAAGGCACAATGTAAGTACAATTTTTTATTGAAGTTGTTGGTTATGTTATTTCAACAGGGCCATGAATCAGTTATAATATGAATGGTTTATTGCCTCCAGTATGAAAGAGGTGAAATAAATTTCAGACAAGTACATTCAATGGCATAATTTCAAGACCAATATTCTTCTCTGCAGTACCATAATTTTCCTATAATTCAAGGCGGCTCGGTAGTGCAGTGGTTAGCGCTGCTGCCTCATGGCGCTGAGGACCCGGGTTCGATCCCAGCCATTGGCCACTGTTCATGTGGAGTTTACACATTCGGCCCCCCCCCCCCCCCCCCGCCCCCCCCCCCCCCCCCGCATCTGTGCGGGTCTCATCCCCACAACCCAAAATGATGTGCAGGATTGGCCACGCTAAATTGCCCCTTAATTGGAAAAAAGAAACAAAATCCTGCAATTCTCTCTCATACCAGAAGCTTTTCTTTTCCCTCCTGGGTATGATTGCATGTAATCTTCCCATAAAATATTGGAATTCCTCAAGGCACAGGGCTCAATTCCTTAATGACAAGGATAAACTTCATAAAAAGTACCCCCCTCGCCGCCCCCCCTCCGCCCCCCCACCCCACCCACCCCGCTACTGCCGAGGTGCTTGAATAAAAATTAATCCTTAAAAAGAAATGAAACTAGATTTTGCTTCATTGCTTGTTTCATTTGTCTTTCATGATAAGGGTGGAAGGTACTTTTGAGAGTCTATTTGTATTCATATGTACAATTGGGTAATCATGTTTTGCACGAGTCAATTAAAGCGCCCAAAGTAAAAGCAACGTGCTGGCTAGATATGAGTGAGATGAGGTGTAAAAGGCCAGTCAAGGCAGGATATTCAATTAGGCAATTTTTGTTGGGTAGCAGGTCTTCTGGTTCATGTACAACATCCAACAAATCACTGAACTCATAAATTAGCTCAATTTCCAATCCATTTTGCTAGGTAAATATGCAGTATAATTTAAGGAAGATTGTCTGCTGTTATATTACCCTTGGCGGTAATATATTGTGTTCTTTGTAATCAATAATCTAAATAGTCACGAATAATATTATGATCTGACCTCTATCTAACCTAATCTCCTCATGCTGTTCTCTTGCTTTCTCCTTCATTAACACTACCCAGCATTCCCTGAGGTCTGATTTATATACAGAGAAGTGGTGGTGCCCTCTAGTGTTTGAATTACATGGAGATGAAATAATTAACCCTTCACTAACCTGACTGTATACATATCATTACAGTCTGCGACAAATTTCCTTTTGGACTACCTCTTCTCAACATCAGAGACTGATCTTTTGTGGACTAGGCTCCCCTTTCGGCCAGGAAAGTGGGGCTGAGTCCACAAAACATAGAAAACATAGAAAACATAGAAAATACAGCACAGAACAGGCCCTTCGGCCCACGATGTTGTGCCGAACCTTTGTCCTAGATTAATCATAGATTATCATTGAATTTACAGTGCAGAAGGAGGCCATTCGGCCCTTTGAGTCTGCACCGGCTCTTGGAAAGAGAACCCTACCCAAACTCAACGCCTCCACCCAACACCAAGGGCAATTTGGACATTAAGGGCAATTTATCATTGGCCAATTCACCTAACCCGCACATCTTTGGACTGTGGGAGGAAACCGGAGCACCCGGAGGAAACCCACGCAGACACGGGGAGGACGTGTAGACTCCGCACAGACAATGACCCAAGCCGGAATCGAACCTGGGACCATGGAGCTGTGAAGCAATTGTGCTATCCACAATGCTACCGTGCTGCCCTTGAGAACAAATAAATCTACACTATATCATTTTACCGTAATCCATGTACCTATCCAATAGCTGCTTGAAGGTCCCTAATGTTTCCGACTCAACTACTTCCACAGGCAGTGCATTCCATGCCCCCACTACTCTCTGGGTAAAGAACCTACCTCTGATATCCCTCCTATATCTTCCACCTTTCACCTTAAATTTATGTCCCCTTGTAATGGTGTGTTCCACCCGGGGAAAAAGTCTCTGACTGTCTACTCTATCTATTCCCCTGATCATCTTATAAACCTCTATCAAGTCGCCCCTCATCCTTCTCCGCTCTAATGAGAAAAGGCCTAGCACCCTCAACCTTTCCTCGTAAGACCTACTCTCCATTCCAGGCAACATCCTGGTAAATCTTCTTTGCACCTTTTCCAGAGCTTCCACATCCTTCCTAAAATGAGGCGACCAGAACTGTACACAGTACTCCAAATGTGGCCTTACCAAAGTTTTGTACAGCTGCATCATCACCTCACGGCTCTTAAATTCAATCCCTCTGTTAATGAACGCGAGCACACCATAGGCCTTCTTCACAGCTCTATCCACTTGAGTGGCAACTTTCAAAGATGTATGAACGTAGACCCCAAGATCTCTCTGCTCCTCCACATTGCCAAGAACTCTACCGTTAACCCTGTATTCCGCATTCATATTTGTCCTTCCAAAATGGACAACCTCACACTTTTCAGGGTTAAACTCCATCTGCCACTTCTCAGCCCAGCTCTAAGATCAGCCATGATCTCATTGAATGGCGGAGCAGGCTCAAATGGCCAGATGGCCTACTCCTGCTCCTAGTTCTTATGTTCTTATCAATGTTTTCTCTTTGGGCAGTGTTCACCTAAAGAATTCCTTACACACCAAATCAAAATATCAGCAATGGGCCTTCATAGGACACATCTCATTAGTTATTCATTCCCTGCAAGAACAGTAAAACATGAGCAGTACTGGCACAGCAGGAAGGCAGTGGGCGGGATTCTCTGTTTGCTGACGCGGAAATTGGGAAACGCGATTGGGCAGAGAATAGGTTCCGACGTCAAATTCTCCGTCACTTTGACAGCGGCGTCAATGCATATCAGAACGCACATACAGTAAAACCGTTTGCATGTTATTAGTGGGCCCGACCCAGTATTTTCTGGGGCCTCCGTGATTCTCCTCCTCCGATGGGCTGAGTTCCCAATGACGCGGTTCACATGTGCTTTTAAAAATCGTGAAACCGGCTTTGTGGCTGACGAAGGAGAGAAAGAGGAGGTAGGACACAGAGAGAAGTGACTGTGGGCTGCCGGCCAGGCACTGGTTGGGCTGGCTGGGGCGGGGTGGGCCCCTGTCAGGGCCGGGATGGGGGAGAGGGGTCGATGGGAGAACAGGATGTGTGGCTGGGGCGGTGTCCAGCCACGGACTGCCATTACCATGGCCATCTTGCTGCGCACCCCACTGATTACCTACCTTGGCACCTGGTTCTGCAGAGTGACATTGGCTGTATGGGTGCCCCCACTCCCCACCCCTGCACCCCATCCTCTGCCACACCCCTCCCACCTGCCACCCCACCCCATCACTCACTGGCCCACCCAAAACAACACCCACAGAGCCCCTACGGGGGCCGCGCTGCATTGCCCTGGCGAAGGCAGTGCCAGCCGATGGGCGCCAGGACCAGATGCCCCACAGTGCTAGCTACCAACAGGGCCAAGGGTGCGGGTTTGGGGGGGGTGGGGAGTGACATGTGGGGACAGAGTCCGCAGTGCCAACTGGGGCCAGCATGTGGTTCGGTGGACCTTGTTGGGGCATGGGGATATGCGCCATGCAAACATGTCAGCCTTTCACCTCCTGTCATGGATATGATAATAATAATCTTTAGTATTGTCAGAAGTAGGCTTACATTAACACTACAATGAAGTTATTGTGAAAATCCCATGGTCTCCACATTCCGGCGCCTCTTCGGGTACACAGAGGGAGAATTCAAAATGTCCAATTCACCTAACAAGCACATCTTTGGGGACTTGTGGAAGGAAACCGGAGCACCCGGAGGAAACCCATGCAGACACAGGGAGAAGGTGCAGAGACCCAAGTGGGAATTGAACCTGAGATCCTGGTGCTGTGAAGCCACAGTGCTAACCACTGTGCTACCATCCAGCAATGATGGCCTTCCTGCTGGTCGCTGCAGCCCTGGGGGAATGCCCTGCAGCTGTACGAGCGGGTGCTGCTCGAGGAGGAGGAGGAAGATGTGTGCAGTGGAGAGTGCAGCAGAGAAGGCAGCAGCGGAGCGTGCCGCAGAGGGATAGGTGGCAGCTGCCCAGGTTGGAGAGCCTGCCGCCCAACAGGCCAATGAGGAGGTGGTGCCAAGGATACGCCGCATTAAGCCCCATGTGTACCGGCACAGCCTGTCATTCGAGGAGCTCCAGAAAACTGGTGTGGCGGGACGGAGAGTCCCATCCTGTGTTCCTGCATGTAGATATTGGATGGTCTGCTCACCCACTACAGCCACCGAAGTCCTGCTGTCAACTTTCATTTTACAAGGCTTACCATTTACTCTTAAGATGATTTCAATCGGAACCGTTTTACTCAATTGGTTTGCAATCAACCGATGCATCAAATTCTCTTCTCCTGAACTCTTCTCCACTGTGTTCAGTAGTGCTGTGGATTGCTGCTGCTGTTTTTATTTTGCAATGACATGTTTTGCCTCCTGCGGTAACGTGCTTGAATGTACCTCTTTGGTTGCAACAGAAATGCACAAACTCCAGAACATGACAGTGTCCTGGAGATGGTCTCCCCCCCCCATTGATAGCAATCCACCTCGGATTTGGTTTCTGCTCCGATTCTTTCATTTCCAGTCATGAGCTGCGGACCATGTTTGACTCTGAGCTGTGCCTGTTGATCCCGCGAGAGACCTCGCAGCCGTACTGCCCCATACTTGGGTAACCTCCCCTTCACCCCTTCAGCAACACTTTGAAGCTCAGTGGCACCTTTTGCGGCGTACTCCATCACCTGAGCTATCTCGATCGCTTTTCCTAACATTATTGTGGTCTCCGTCAGAAGCTTCTTCTGGATATTTAAAAAATATATAATTTTGTTGAACATTTGTCAATGAATACAGAACAATAAAATAAAACATAACACTCCTGTTGTGTTATCCACCCTGGGGTAACACGGACTGCAACACGATGCAGTGAAATGATCAAGCATACACCAAACGCAGGCGTTGGTTCAATAAGATTTATTGAACTTCAGTTACGAAACACACAGCTGCCTGTGGGTTAACTCTCTACTACTCTAAGTAAACTAACATTAACTATCTAGACCAGGCTAGCTCTGATCCACGTGTAGAAGGTGTTGAATGATTTGTACACCCTGACTGTCACTACAGTTGTCACCAGTGGAAAGAGGCAGAGTGCTGATGCTGTATGTTGATTGGCTCACCTGGGTGTCTGTCACTGCCTGCTTTTACCTCATGATGTGCATGGGTGCATATTATGACAACTCCCTCAAACACAATACCACAAACCCCCACTTCCCCCAAAAGCTGATGGTGACTAGCTCTTTAAAAAATAGAATGAAAGGACGCCATCTTTCATAAAACCCCTCAATTGCGCCCCTTAATGTATACTTAATTTTCTCAAACTGCAGAAAGTCCATATCATCCCCCAGCCATACCGAGACATTGGATGGAGAAGCTGACTTCCACTCCAACAGCACCCGCCTGAGAGCGATTAGCAAGGCGAAGGCTAAGACATCCGCCCCCACAGCTCCAACAGGTCTCACACCCTAAGTATGGCTTCTTCTGGATATTAAAGTTATGGATCTCACAAATCAGTCAGTCGAGCAGCATGTCGCTGAGCGTAGACCCAAACTTGGTGCTCAGCAAGTTGGCGAAGCTCGGCTATGAAGGCTGAGACAAATTCTTCATGGTTCCTCTCTGCAGAGTTAAACCTTTAGAGTGGGATTTAACTAACGTGGAACAAAGTGCAATAGTGAGCACATTTAGCCACGTGATTCCTGGCACTCGCAGCGCCGAGAATTACACTATATAATGGCACCCCGGTTAGATAGGGAGTCTCAGTGGGGAGCGGCGGCTGAGGTCGCACATGGCTCATTTTGTGCACTGAGAAACTCCATTCGCTGGAATTCCTCAGTGTAGTGCAGTGTGAGATCAGGACGCCATTTTTAAATGACGTCCCGATCTCGAGCGCCTGAAGCGATCCCCGACCCACCCCCCCACAGCCCCAATGCAGTACGGGAAGGGCCCCGCACCCCTCCCCAACACCCGCGCAGAGCACCACAAGCCAGATCGCCCCCGTGCATAAATGCCATCTTGGCAGTATGAAGCTGGCACCATGGCAGGGCACCTGCCAGCTGGCAGTGCCACCCAGGCACCTTGGCAGTGCCAGGCTGGCACTTAGGTGACACTGCCAGGGTGCCAGGCTGGCAGTGCCAGGATGACACCAGCAGTGCCAGGGTACCACCTTGCCGAAAAGACATGCACCTGGCAGCCTGTGATCCCGTGGGTGATCCCCACGAGTGCCATTCCGTCTGGTCCCCGTTTGTGGAGAATAGTACCAAACAACGCTCAACCGAATTCACCAAGGCGAAAGGATAGATCCCAAAGCCTTGGGTACCCCAGGAATCAGCACATTAAAGTAAGATTCGCCTAAATGAGCCTAAAAGTGATCCACAATGGGTGGAATTTACATTGGTACGTCTCATGAGATTGCATTGAATCTCGCGAGGCATTTCGAGTTGGATAGATCCTGGGAGCGGGGTCTCCTGACTTCTATCGACCTCACTGCACTGCGGCATGCTGCTTTTCGGGTGCAGTGTGACCGTTCGATCATGCCCCTAATGTTGCAGGATAATCGAGGGCCTTGGGTTGTAATGTTCTTTAACCAATTATAGGTCTGGGGCCCACAAACTGTCAGAAGTATCACCTTCAGCTTGTCCTTGCCTGTGATCTTGTTCATGGTAAAGAAGAAATGGAGTATTTTGATCTACTGACTCCATGACTCAACCAAATGGTCAAATTGGTCTAGTTTCCCAATGCTAGGCATTTCCCCATACAGTTTAAATGATTCTGACTCTTACAAGAGCTTCTCTGTTTTCTCAACTGTTCCTTTCTTCCTCCCTCGATTCACAACAATTGTCCGATGCGGTCAAAATCGTTACCACATCACCAATTAGTGGCTCAAAACATACACTGGAGGCTGCCAGCAATAAATAGTGGGGGTTATTGATGGAAGGGAAAGGCAGTTAGATAATAGGCATAGAACACAATACACATGTCTTTTCTCTCCAGCTTGTTGACCGCACTGCCCAAGGTCCTGCTCCCAGAGTCCCGTGCAAACCCCTCCTTGGCCAAAGCTCATAGGCTCGAGTGATTGGCCCTGCGCCAGTCACATGGTCAGTGGAACTCACACCCTTTAAGGGCCTTGCTACCACAGTTTCCTTAAGATTCTAAAATGTATTTCCCAAAGGTACAAATCTGCCTAGTGTATTCAACAGGGAACAAGCTTTCCCTTTCATCCCTCTCAATATCCTCCACACGCCTACCCGTCCCCACCTCCAGCTTGAGCAGCACAATAACCATCACGTCAAATATTCAAAACAGAGAATGAAAGAAGCAGTCTTTGGTCTGTAGCCAGCTTCATGATTACATGGATGTAGTCTCTTGTCCTACACATGTGATGCATGCATATAAACAGTCCTAAGATCAACAAATAAAAGTTGAAGATTCTGAAGAATCATGAGTTGTTTGACAAGTTCATCAAACAATTTCTCTTTTTGATGGACGACGCACTTCACTTTCAAAAAAATTCTACCAATCCATTTTATTGTCGGAATGTTACACAAGATAACACAAGAGCTGGGAAAAGATGAATGTGCAAATCTGCGATGCCCTGCAAAGCAGGGTCAAGTGTGTTTTCACTAATATCAATAATTTTTTTTGTATGTTCATATATTGGGATCAATCTTTATTTTATTTTTGAAAGGGATGGGGGACTATACCTACAGCTGAAGCCAGTTAGGGAGATATTCCTTGACCGGGAATATTTTCTCAAGAACTTATAATGGGATCAGTAGTAATGGGGTAAACACCTTGTCATAGTGCAACATCCCAACACAAGTCCTGTGTCATTCTTGATTTGCTGTTGGAATATGCTAGTATTGCATATAAGTCTCCAAAGCAGTAAACCATCTGAGTGGATTCAGTGATTTAAAAAATAATTTGTCCTGATTGCGAACAATCTGAAAATGTATTGTTTCCATCAATGCACCTCAGTTCAAAGCTTTAGAGCAAATTAACATAAGGAAGCCCAAACAACGGAAAGATCGCTCAGTCTAACAGAGTTCTTTTATCAAAAGTGACAATTTTGTTTCTACATCGATTCTCTTATATTTTTGATTTACCCAAAGAAAAAGCTTCAAAATAAATCATTGCAAAATTGCCCTCACCCACCAACAAAACAAATTGAGCGCAATTTTAATTGACATTTTTACCATTTGTATTATTGTGTCATTTCAATGATTCCAACTCAAACTGTACATTGGTCTTCAATCATTATAAATTCACATTTTATATATTATTTTGAGCATAAAGAAATGCCACAATGTGTCATGATCCCAGCTGATGTTATCACTGGACAGATCAGAACCCGAAAGGAAAACGGGCTTGATAGATCATTAAAGTTTGAAACTATGCAGGGTATTTACTGAACAGATTCTCAGGAGTCTGCTGTTTACTTTTTTAACAAAGGCATAAAATATTTATTGAACAGGAAAGATGAACTATATTACATGAGACAGCAACAAGGTCAGAAAGATTTCAACATAGATACCAAGAAAACATGATTCAAATGCACTCTAACCTTTTAACCCAACCCTTACAGACCCAAAACTCTGATGAGGAGTTGCCACTATTTCCAAACCAAGTATAGAGTTGGTTTAGTCGCAAAGAGGTTTATTTTCCAGTAGACTTCTGAACATTCACTAGAAATCCTTCCCCAGTTGATATCATCCTTGAGATACAGAAAATTCACTCAAGATTCACTGTTACTTTAACTTTGGAGCAATACGTAAGAGTTTCTTAAGCTTATTACTTCAATGATCTGGCACCATTTTCAGTGAGAGAGAGTCTTAGATCTTTCTGTTTTCACTCTATCCATACCAACTGAAATGAAAACTAATCTCCCTGTGGAGGGGGAATTTTACACTCCTGTATTCATTGAGTGAAATCAGTGGTGGGATCGAAAAATCCCATGAGAGACCCAAATCATGTTTCAGGCCAATGTCAAGGCATAACATGATTGTACCCACCCCCTGCCAATTACGTAATGGGACTCCCAATATTGAACATTGGCATTCCCATTCAAACATATCAGATTATCCCCCATTAAATGTTCATGTGAAAGTATGTCGATGTGAATTATGACAGGTCTCCCAGCATGCACCTGACAAGCAGAACCCATCAGAAGAGCTCGGGTCAGTGTATTGCTTGGGGGAGAGGGTCATGAGTGGGTCATGCCTGCCTGGACACTGCCCCCTGGCAGTTTACCTGGAACTGACCTCTGAATGGCTGTGCTAGGATTCAGTTCCAGGGGAAGTTCCTAGGCAGTGCCAAGGAGCAGTGCCAGGGGCAGTTCAAGGGGCAGGTCCAGGGGACAGCACCAGGGGGCAATGCTCAGGCAGAGCCAGGGGTATTGTGTGGGGGAGGGTTGTATTGGGGGGTGTTCTGTTTTCAACTTTGTGTATCGGGGCAGCCTTTAAAAATGGCACCACAGTCTTTAAAAATCTAAGTTGCTGGTGGAGTGGCCTCAATCAGAACCTGTTCCACCAGTGGAATGTTATGGGAACTACCCTTCAGATGTTTTTTCCAGTCAGCTGAACAATACGGTGGAGAAAGTTGCCATTGAGACCGGTGGCTTCAATTCCACTTTTCCTCCCGGCTGCAACACTCTGCATGTTTAAGAGACAATTCTGCCCCCTTTCTCTGGGTGGGTCTTTTCTCTGATATACTGTTGCTAGACAACAACACAGTTTTTTCTACTTTGTAATATTATTGTGAAATATTAGAAAGAAGGTAAAGATTTAAGTGCGTTTAATTCAGCATTTCTGTGTAAAGAAGGGTAAACCTATAGTTAGATACATGCTAGACAAAGGTGCTTGTATGTGGGTGTTTTCTCAGTTCAAAGTGTACAACTATTGTGCTCAGAGAAGGTTATGACATGAAAAGTAAACAAGCTTGCAGCATCATAAAGTCATTGCTTAGCAACCGAGGGCACCTTTACGGTAGGAAGGATTTTTTGAGTTACGTTTTATCTGGATATATAGCAATTGCAAATACGTAGGGAGAGAAAAGGCAGCTCCCACAGCTCTACTGAAACAGTTGGTTTTAGACGGTTAAGAGGGAACATCTCTTTCAGCTTTGCTAGAAGAAAAGCCATACAATGGAGTAATGGTTCATAGAACAAATGCTGTAAAGTTAAAGAACAGCTAGTTAAGGAAACTAGAGAAATGAAGAGAAGTTTCCAAGAAGTCTGAAGTTAAAGGAACAGCTGTTTTGAGAGCCGGATACTGCTTACAGACCTCGGAAGAGAAAAGATACAAACAAGCCACATATCTGAAGTAATTTGGTTTGATTTCCATATATCTAGTGTTTGAAGCAATAATAGTCTGTTGGGGACTGAGTACTTGAATTTGTGTGAAAGCATTTGAAACAGCTTCCAGTGGTGGCCATGGAGTGAGTAGTCACACATTTTGTGGCTCCTACTTGATGTAGAATTGCTTGGTCCTTGTTACCTGTTCACAGGGGTGCTTGCTGGTACAAATGATGGGGAGATGCCAGTGTTGGACTGGGGTGTGCACAGTAAGATATTTTACAACGCCAGGTTAAAGTCCAACAGGTTTGTTTGGAATCATGAGAATTCGGACTGTAGCTCCTTCACTCGCCCGATGGAGCAGCTCCCCACAGAAAGCTCGTGATTCTAAATTAACCTGTTGGACTTTAACCTGGTGTTGTAAGATTTCTTATTGTGCTGGTACAAAGTTCAAGAAGTTGGAGGCACCGGCCCTGGTGGTGTTGTCCACGGCGCTCATGACCTCTCCTATCTGTGCCCAGGCCTGGTACATGGCGGCGGGCGGCTGCCACCTTGATGCACGATCAATGACCACTAAAGCGAGGTTGTAGTCCAATTGAAGGCTTTAATAAGCTAGATGTTTCCCCCAGCAGTTCAGATACAGAATGAAGGCTACTGGGGCGGCACAGGCTCTTATACCCCGCCTTGCAGGGCGGAGCTACCATACAGCTTGACCAATAGGAAACACAATATCTACCAATGGTGTTCCAGCATTACCAGGTACCGTAATACCTCTACACAGACTACCACATTCACCCCCTGTTAAAAAAAGAGTCCGGCGGGGGTGGTGGCCTGATATTAAAACATGGTAACGTGGTAGAAACTATAGTTATGGAGGTAACTCCATACAGCGTTTTGTAACTATTTACAATTCTATTCACTATTTACAATTTATGATTCATAATTAACTATACACTTTAAAATGAAGCAATCAGTCGATCGGGGGCCCTGGTCATCCTCTGTGATCGTCGAAGCTTCGGTGGTGACTCCGGTGGAGGCTCGGGCGTCTGTGACTCCGGGGTGTGTGGCTTCGATCTCTGTGGCAGCTTTGACACCCCTAGACGGCGCTGGTGGGTAAACAGTTGACCTGGGAAGGGAGCGTCTGCGGGGTGCGTCGGTGGGTGGGGGGGCCTAGACGGGGCCGGCGGAAGGACCAATCCTCCTGTAAGGCGCACTGGTGGGAGGGAGGGTGGGACTGGTGGCTGGGGTGTGTGTGGGGCTCCGACGGGCGCCAGGTCTCGTAGGGAGACCGTATCTTGTCAGCCGTCGGTGTACGCCACTTAGGCGTACTGGGGGTTAGTGTGGAGAAGATGGACCCTCTCGACCAACGGGTCCGACCTGTGCGCCCGCACATGTTTTCGGAGCAGGATGGGTCCGGGAGCTGCCAACCAGTTCGGGAGCGAGGTCCCAGAAGAGGACTTCCTGGGGAAGACAAGGAGACTTTCGTGAGGTGTTTGGTTGATTGTGGTACAAAGCAGTGACCGGATGGAGTGGAGGGCATCCGGGAGGACTTCCTGCCAGCGGAAGACTGGGAGATTCCTGAACCGCAGGGCCAGTAGGACGATCTTCCAGACCGTTCCGTTCTCCCTCTCTACCTGTCCGTTACCCCGGGGGTTGTAACTGGTCGTCCTGCTCAAAGCGATGCTCTTGCTGAGCAGGAATTGATGCAGTTCGTCGCTCATAAAGGAGGACCCCCTATCACTATGTATGTACGCGGGGAACCCGAACAGTGCAAAGATACTATGGAGGGCCTTGATGAAGGTGGTTGCGGTCATGTCGGGGCAGGGGATGGCGAACGGGAACCAGGAGTACTCGTTAATCACGTTCAGGAAGTACGTGTTGTGGTCGGTGGAGGGGAGGGGGCCTTTGAAGTCCATGCTGAGGCGTTCAAAGGGACGGGAAGCCTTTATCAGGTGCGCTTTCTCTGGCCGGTAGAAGTGCGGTTTGCACTCCGCGCAGATTTGGCAGTCCCTGGTGGCTGTCCTGACCTCCTCGATGGAGTAGGGCAGGTTGCGGGTCTTGATAAAGTGGAAAAGGCGAGTGACCCCCGAGTGGCAGAGGTCCTCATGGAGGGCTCGGAGCCGGTCCACATGTGCGTTGGCACATGTGCCGTGGGACAGGGCATCAGGAGGCTCGTTTAGCTTACCGGGACGATACAAGATCTCGTAGTTGTCGGTGGAGAGTTCGATCCTCCACCACAAGATCTTATCGTTTTTTATCTTGCCCCGCTGTGCATTATCGAACATGAAAGCAACCGACCGTTGGTCAGTGAGGAGAGTGAATCTCCTGCCGGCCAGGTAATGCCTCCAATGTCGCACAGCTTCTACTATCGCCTGGGCCTCCTTTTCGACTGAGGAGTGGCGGATTTCGGAAGCTTGGAGGGTACGTGAGAAGAAAGCCACGGGCCTGCCCGCTTGGTTGAGGGTGGCCGCCAGAGCTACGTCAGACGCGTCGCTCTCGACCTGGAAGGGGAGGGACTCGATGATGGCGTGCATCGTGGCCTTTGCAATGTCTGCTTTGATGCGGCTGAAGGCCTGGCGGGCCTCTATCGACAGGGGAAAAGCTGTGGATTGGATCAGGGGAAGGACCTTGTCCGCATAGTTGGGAACCCACTGGGCATAGTAAGAGAAAAACCCTAGGCAGCGCTTCAGGGCCTTGGAGCAGTGAGGGAGCGGGAACTCCATAAGGGGGTCCATGCGTGCAGGGTCAGGGCCTATAACTCCATTTTGCACGACGTAGCCGAGGATGGCTAGGCGGTCAGTGCTAAACACGCATTTATCCTTGTTATATGTAAGGTTAAGGATCTTTACGGTCTGGAGGAATTTTCGGAGGTTGGTGTCGTGGTCTTACTGGTTGTGGCCGCAGATGGTGACATCATCGAGATACGGGAATGTTGCCCGTTAGCCGTACCGGTCAATCATTCGGTCCATCTCGCGCTGGAAGACCGAGACCCCGTTGGTGACACCGAAGGGAACCCTTAAGAAGTGATACAGCCGCCCATCTGCCTCGAAGGCAATGTATATGCGGTCACTGGTGCGGATGGGAGCTGATGGTCGGCGGACTAAGATCCACCGTGGAGAAGACCTTGTAATGCGCGATCCTGTTTACCAGGTCGGATATGCGGGGGAGAGGGTACGCATCCAGCTGCGTAAACCTGTTGATGGTCTGACTGTAGTCGATGATCATCCTATGCTTCTCCCTGGTCTTTACTACCACGAGGGCAGCATGGTAGCATTGTGGATAGCACAATTGCTTCACAGCTCAAGGGTCCCAGGTTCGATTCCGGCTTGGGTCACTGTCTGTGCGGAGTCTGCACATCCTCCCCGTGTGTGCGTGGGTTTCCTCCGGGTGCTCCGGTTTCCTCCCACAGTCCAAAGATGTGCAGGTTAGGTGGATTGGCCATGCTATATTGCCCTTAGTGTCCAAAATTGCCCTTTGTGTTGGGTGGGGTTACTGGGTTATGGGGTTATGGGGATAGGGTGGAGGTGTTGACCTTGGGTAGGGTGCTCTTTCCAAGGGCCGGTGTAGACTCGATGGGCTGAATGGTCTCCTTCTGCACTGTAAATTCTATGATAATCTATGACTACTTGAGCTCTCCAGGGACTGTTGCTAGCTTCAATGACTCCTTCCCTCAGTAGCCTTTGGACCTCTGACCTAATAAAGATCCGATCCTGGGCACTGTACCGTCTGCTCCTGGTGGCGACGGGTTTGCAATCCGGGGTGAGGTTCGCAAACAGGGTAGGCGGATCGAACTTGAGGGTTGCTAGGCCGCAGACAGTGAGGGGGGGGGGGGTGGCGGAAGGGTATAGGGCCGCTGAATTTGAAAGTTAGACTTTGGAGATTACACTGGAAGTCTAAACCTAGGAGTGTGGCCGCGCAGAGGTGGGGAAGGACGTAGAATCGGTAATTTTTAAACTCATTTCCCTGGACTGTGAGGTTTGCTACACAAAACTCCTTTATCTCAACTGAGTGGGAACCGGAGGCCAGGGAGATTTTTTGATTAACGGGATGGGCAAGGAGAGAACAGCGCCTTACCGTGTCGGGGTGTATGAAGCTCTCCGTGCTCCCAGAGTCGATTAAGCAGGATGTCTCGTTCCCGTTGATTGGTACTGTTGTTGTAGCAGTTGAGAGTGTTCGAGGCCGGGACTGATCCAGAGTCACCGAGGCTAATCTCAGCAGTTGAGTGTTCTGTTCGGGCGGTGTGCAGTCAGCCAAGCTGGGGTGCTGGGAGTCCATCCAAGATGGCGGCTCCCATTGGTCGCACATGGCTGGGGGTGCACAAAATTGCAGTGCCCATCCATCGAACGTGGCGTCCGCGGGACAAGATGGCGGCGTGTGGGGGCCGCACATGGGCCTGGAGTAGGAAGATGGCTGTGCCCGCTGGCCGCACGGGGACCGTGGAGATGTTTGTGGTGGCGGTCCGCATTCGCTGCCGAAGACCGCGCGGCAACCGCACGGGCCTGGCATACCACCACGAAGTGGCCCTTTTTACCGCATCCCTTGCAGGTGGACGCGCGGGCCGTGCAGCACTGCCAGGAGTGCTTGGCCTGCCCGCAAAAGTAGCAGCGGGGCCCCCCGGGATTGCCAGGCTGCCTTGCAGCACAAGCTTGTGGGGGGATGGGGGATGTCTCGGGGTCGGCTGCGGAGGGGTTCCACGCTGCCCAGGGGGCTGCCGCGCAGTCGGGAACGTAAGCGCGGGAGTTTCTGGAGGCAACATCCAGGAAGCCTGCAAGGGCCCGTGCTTCCTTGAGGCCTCGGGAGTCTTTTCCAACAATCGCTGGCCGATTTGGGAGGACCGCATACCTGCCACAAAAGCGTCCCAGATCAAGAGTTCTGTGTGGTCGCTCGCCGAAATTTGCGGGCAGCTGCAGCTTCTCCCCAACACCAGGAGCGCACGGTAGAATTCTTCCAGCGATACCCCAGGGATTTGTCGCCTCGTTGCTGGCAGATGTCGTTCGTAGACCTGGTTTACCGGGTGAATATAATGTCCTTTTAGCAGCTCTATTGCTGCATTGACGTCGTCCGCGTCCTCGATGAGGGTGTAAATTTCCGGGCTCACCCTCGAGTACAGGACTTGTTTTTTCTGTTCTCCCGTGGGTGTGTTTTCGGCCGTTCCGAGATATCCTTTAAAACACGCCAGCCAGTGCTTGAAGATTACCGCTGAGTTCGCCTCGTGGGGGCTGAGTTGCAGACACTCCGGCTTGATTCGGAGCTCCATCCTTTTAAATCTAGCTTATTAAATTGATGCACGATCAATGACGACTAAAGCAAGGTTGCAGTCCAACTGAAGGCTTTAATAAGCTCGATGTTTCCCCCAGCAGCTCAGGTACAGAATGAAGGCTGCTGGGGCGGCACGGGCTCTTATACCCCGCCTTGCAGGGCGGAGCTACCATACAGTTTGACCAATAGGAAACATACAATATCTACCAATGGTGTTCCAGCATTACCAGGTACCGTAATACCTCTACACAGACTACCACACACCTCTGCACCCTGGGTACAGGGTGACCTGTCTCTTTTTCATAGCGTCTCGCAGGGTCTTGGGCTCCACATCAGTTAACCAGAGTACCGCTCTCCTTGTTGCCATCTTGTTGGCTGGGATGGTTTGTGTTGGAAGCAGAGTATTTATATGCAGCTGCAGGTTGTTAGCCTCTCGAGTGTCAATCTTAACTCTGACGAATCAGACACTGCTTCTCATTGGGATCAGTCGTGTTCCATGTGGGGCTGGTGCCCATTAATGGTGGCTGAATAGGTCAGTGAACGGCGCCAATTTTACTGTCAGAGGAGAATTCCGCCGATGAACCTTTGAGCCAGGGTTTAATTCTGGAATCTTCCCGTCCAGTAGTAACACCCTGACCTTGGTCATCTGTCTCTTCACTTCAGGAGTTGTAAAACCTTATTAAAAATACATGTTTACAAACATGGCCTGTAAATAAAGGGAATTGCAATGAAATGAGGATAGCTAAAGTGGACTGGGTGAGGAAATTAGCAGGAAAGATGATAAAGAAAGAGTAGCAGACATTTAAGGAGGTAATTCATGGCTCTCAGCAAAAATAGATCCCAGTAAGGAGGACAGATTCTATGAGAGGGATAACACAACCATGGCTAACCAAGGAAGTTAAGGAGTGTGTTAAGTTGAAAGAAAAAGCAGATAAGACAAATGCCCAGTGATAGCCCAGAAGGCTGCGATAAATTCAGAATCCAGCAAAGGAGGACTAAAAAGATAATGAAGAAACAGAAAATAAACTACAATGGCAAATTAGCAAGGAAAATAAACAGGTAAACCTTTTAGGACTGAGGTGAGGAAAAATTTCTTCTGTGGAATTTCCTACCACAAAAGGTAGTTGAGGCGAAAACATTGTGTAATTTCATGAAGGAATTAGATATAGCTTTTAGGGCTAAAGGGATCAAGGGATATTGGCGGAAGGCAGGATTAGGGTATTGAACTCAATGATCAGCCATGCTAATGAATGGTGGAGCAGGCCTGAAGGGCCGAATGGCCTCCTTCTGCTTCTATTTTCTTTTTATTTCTAAACTTCGCAGCTCCATCTAAAAAAAAAAACCCAAAACGAAACCAAAGTCAGGTTTCACCTTTCTTAACACACAAACAAAATAATAGCCTGTAACCTCCAGACAACCGGCACCAGATTTGGGATATATCCCAAAGATGCATTGATTAGACGCTCCCAGCATGATTCCCCCCACACTCCTGACCCCCCCCAGAGGATGACCCAAACCCCCCACCCCCACTGTATTCCCCCCACACTCCCCTGCATCAAACCCTGACATGATCCAGCTAGGCCCCCACTCCTCCAGACCTGACCACCCCAAACCAGCCTTCCCTCCAGACCCCCGATCTGACTCCTCCATCCTAACCTGACCAAACTCCTGATCCAGACCTCATCTCCGACTTGACCCTCAATCCCTCATGTCTGACACCCCCCACAAACCCCTGATCCCATGCTCCTCCTGAATTCCGACCGACCAATCTCCCACGCTGCCTGGCCTCCTAGCCCCAGATATTCACCCCCCCAATGCTTGTCTCCCAATGTCCGTGCACTCCACTCCCCCATGTCCTACCCCACCTATGTCTGACCAACTCCCCCGAGTACACTCCCCATGTGTGACCACAGTCCAAAGATGTATAGGTTAGGAGGATTGGCCATGATAAATTGTCCCATCGTGTCCAAGGATGTGTAGGTTAGGTGGGGTTTGATGTCACGAGGCTAGATGGGGAGTGGGCTGAGAGTCAGTGGAGATTCCATGGGCCAAATGGCCTTCTTCTGCACTGTAGGAATTCTGTGACTATGAAACACTGAGACAAAAAGTAATTTCCATCTGGGTGACTCTCAAAAGAAATAAACAATTTAGACCCAATAACTCATTTTCCTCAACATACCTAAATGCGGAATGTGAATAAGAAAGATGGACAAAAAATGCTAATAGCCATAAAGGCAAGGGGATGATTTCTTCTTTGCATTATGTACAATTAAATTGTATGACCCATTTGAATGTTTATGATTAATTACAAATAGCACATGACCAATTACATATAGTATTTTTCCCAGTTACTGCTCAAAATGGAAAACCTCCCCTTTTCTTAGACATTAGGTAGAACAAATGCAAACATACTTATCTGATACGATGTAATTTTCAACATTTGATGTCAAGGAATACAGGTATCATCCGAAGTCACTTTGGGAGAAGTCACATTGGGTATTAATTTATTGTCAGATGTAAAACTGCTGTGCAGCATATCCTAGACACCACCAAATGAAAATCAGACAGTTCTAGAATGAACAGCACTCTGCAATGCCAGTTTTATGTCTCTCAGCCAAAGCTGTGATCAACTATTAATTATAAATGAAAATGATCAATACTTTCATCATCAATTACATGCAATCAAATGGTTCAGTTTAGGACAACAATATGAAAATGTACCCCAGAGCCCCTCCACCAACTGCAAATACTCCACCGTATTTTCTTATTTTGAACTAGACAAACTGGAATGCAATCAGATGTGTACTGTGCCACAAAGATGTCACAATTGCAGCAGCACATCCTTTATGATGAATTATTGAATGCAGTCACTTATGAATCCAAGGCAACTGCTTTATTTATATTTCCAATTCTGGTGCTGTGATAAACCATCGATGCCAGACACTGCGTGTCGATTAAAATTGTGCCAATTACTAACAATTGGGAGTTCCAGAGATAGACAGACAAATTTTCTTCTACCCGTACTTAAGTGATGCCATGGAGCAGGTAAGGTATAGACAGGCTAGAACTGATCTAAATTTCTACAGTTTATGAATAAAAATGAATCAATTTAAGAGCACTTTCAGTTTTCAACCCTCAATCAGTGCATGGGAACTGGTAAAAACAAACTCTCTGCCAAAGCTGTGATCATTTACTAAATAATCAATTTAGTAATAATCAATACTTCAAACACCAATTATATTCAGTCAGATGGTTCAATTTTGGACAAATAGGAAGGATATCTTGACCAAACCATTGGTACAACACCAAGTTGTCCACTTGATTGCTGACTTCTATATATGGCATGAAGTTGCAGAAGTAAATGCTGGCTGATAAAGTGCTTCAAAGCTTTTCAGTTACGATCATTGATTGAACCAAGAAAAGGGGCGAAATTCTCCGTTATCGGCGGAAAGTCCGCCGATCGGCGCAAAAAACGGCGCAAATCCGACTTGCGTCACGTCGGAAAAATGGGTCGATAGTCTCCGGCCCGAAATGGGCTAGCAGCGACGTAACGGGATCTGCGCTTGCGCAGTGGTTCCCGCCGTGCAGCGTCATACGCGCCGCACGGCGTGACGGCACATAAGGCCGCACTGCTCCCCCCCACCCGACCGGAACACCCGACCGCAACACCCGACTGGATGGCTGGCCGCCGCTCAGCCCCGAGGTTCGAGTCACGCGATGTGGAGGCGCTCCTGGACGCGGTGGAGCAGAGGAGGGACGCCCTGTATCCCGGGCACGGCCGCAGAGTTGCCCCACGCCACAGCCGGCGTCTGTGGAGGGAAGTGGCAGAGGCTGTCACCGCTGTGGCCCTGACACCACGGACAGGCACCCAGTGCCACAAGACGATGAACGACCTCGTCAGAGCAGGCAGGGTGAGCCTCCCCATATCCCCCCCCCCCCATATCCCCCCCTCCCCCATATCCCCCCCTCCCCCATATCCCCCCCTCCCCCATATCCCCCCTCCCCCATATCCCCAAGTGAATCCAGCCCTAACCTTAACCTCTGCATTGCACGCGCAACCGATGGCGTGCATTCATATACCTGCCTAACAGTGTTGCCTTTTACCCCTGCCACCCCCCCCCCTTACAGGAGAAGCGCGCACACAACAATAGGGAGCATGTGAGGACTGGAGGAGGCCCCGTTGATGAGAGGCCACTGACCGAACACAAGGAAAGGGCCCTGGAACTGGCTGGTGGACCTGAGGACCGGGAGGTTGCTGATGCAGAGGTCGGGGGCGTAGTAGCAAGTGAGCCACCGACAGCCCGTCCCCATATCCCCCCTCCACTATATCCCCCTCCCCCGTATCACCTGATCACTGCCTGATGTCTAACCATGCATGCTTCATTGTGTATCGCAGGACCAAACGTCCAGGCACCCATCCCCGCAGATGCAGACCGCCCGCAGGATGCCCCTCGGAGGCCACGGGTGAAGGAGAGACCCTGACCCTCCGGCATGCGACGCCCGCAGGATGCCCCTCGGAGGCCACGGGAGACGGAGAGACCCGGACCCTCCGGCATGCGACGCCCGCAGGATGCCCCTCGGAGGCCAATGGAGACGTAGAGACCCGGACCCTCCGGCATGCGACGCCCGCAGGATGCCCCTCGGAGACCACGGGAGACGGAGAGACCCGCACCTTCCAGCATGCGACGCCCGCAGGATGCCCCTCGCACACCACTGGAGTCGGAGAGACCTGGAGCAACAGGGAGACGACACCCCCGTCACGTGCGGGAGCGACCACCCAGCGATGAGGGGGGTAGCCACAGGCCCCCGTCACATCCGAGCCAGGACACCACTACCCAGGACACCACTACCCAGGACACCACTACCCAGGACACCACTACCCGGGACACCACTACCCGGGACAGCAGTACCCGGGACAGCACAACACAGGAAGACGAAATACCGGACAGTGACTCAGAGTGGATGGGTGGAGACGAACCCCCACCCCAAAGTGCCATGGATTCAGAGTAGGACGAAGAGCACGACACAACGCCACTGCTGTCACCAACACCCTCCACCATCGCAGAAACACTCACCTCGGTTGGGCACTTTAGTGATGAGGCGTCTGGTACACTCACTGGTGCGCACAACACAGCCGTCCCGGTACAGCAGGTGGAGGTAGGAGCAGCAGAGGGGCCGGGCGGTCGGAGGGCAGCCCAGCCCAAGCGAACATCTGCCGCCCAGATGGATCCCGGGTTCCTGGAGTTACCACACCCACACATAGATCCGATGCAACCACCGACCCGGAGACAAGCGAAGAGGGTGACGGGCGGCTTGCGGCGGCTGCGGTCGCAGGTGGAGGAGTCCACCCACGTCCAGGAGCTGGGAGTGGTGCCGGTCATGCGTGCCACCCAGGCCGACACCGCACGGGTGGCGTCCGCGGTGGAGGCAATGGGTGCGACGGTGTCAGACATGGGGAACGGTTTGCGAGGCCTGGGGCTTTCCGTGCAGGCGGCGTCTGTGGCCCAGGAAATGGCTGCCCTCTCACAGGAGGCCATGAGCCAGTGCCAGCGCCAGATGGCAGAGGCGCTCAACGCCATAGCCCAGTCTCAGCAGGCCATGGCCCAGTCTCTGCAGGCCATGGCCCAGTCTCAGCAGGCCATGGCCCAGTCTCTGCAGGCCATCGCTGAGGGCATCGGCGCCAGTGGCCATGTGCGAGCCGGCGTCGCACTGTCACAGACAGGGTTTGCCAACCCCATGGGCGCCATGGCTGCAAACCTGCAGACCCCTGTCGATACCAGCACGGGCCTCCATGACTGGCAGCGCCAGATGTCGGGGGGGCGTCGGATGGCCAGTCCGTTCGCATCCCCCACCCATGTAGAGGCCTGGGGGCCATCGGGCACCCCGAGGGAGGAGGAGGTGGTGTGGTCCGTCCCGGCTCCCTCTGTAGGAGAGGTCCCGGTACACCACGACACCTCGGACTCCCCCCCTTCCGTCCCAGGTGCATCGGGTGGGCAACGGGCAGGACAGGCTGGCAGCTCGCCATCCCAGTCGCCCGGGCCACAGCCTGGCCCATCGAGGCCAGGACGCCCCAGGAAACGGCCGCCAAAGGGATCCAGTGTCAGAGGGCAGGAATCACAGGAGTCCACCTCCAGTTTTGCTGTACCGTCTGGGGAACCACGTAGACGTAGTCAAAGGGCCCGTAAGGCCAAACAATTAGACAGAGTAAGTTGGCACGGTTGCAGGGCACAGATGAGTTTTAGGGGCTAGGGCACGTGCATGAACTCCTTTGGTTATTAAAGTCAATGTTACACCTACAGAAGCTGCCTTTGTGCTCTGTCCAAAGCGTGCGGGGGTGTCATGTACGTTGAGCGCAAGTCTGTGTGTGAGGGGTGGTCTTACTTCAGCCCCAGGTGAGTCTGCCCCCTTCCCCCTGGGCCGCCATCAACATCCCCCGGGCAGAGGGCGGGACCGTGCGCTGCAGTGTCACAGCCGCATGCAGGGATGGTCCGGGTGGATGGTGGTACTGTGGCCATGGGTCAGACATAGTCCAACGATGTGGAGCCAGGAGCTCACTGCAGGGCGGGTTGTCATCATCCTCCATGGCCTGCAATAGACACGCGTCCACCCGCAACTATGTGAGCCCAGCCCGTTGTGCCGCAGGTGGATCGGCAATGGGGGGGGGCTGGTGTGCATGCAGATGGGGTGGGTGGGGTTGGGGAGGGGGGTGAGTGTGCTGGGTGGGTGAATGGGTGGGGGGTGTGGGTGGTCGGCTGTTGCCATGGTGTGCGGTCTGTGGCCATACTACCCGATTCCCACGCCCATCTAGTCAGTGAAGCGGGCGTCTATCAGTCTGTCCCGTGCCCGCTGGGCCAGCCGGTAACGGTGGACAGCCACCCGCCTGTGTCTACCCCGTCTGCCCTGACCATTACCCCCATCCCCCTCATCTGGGGAGGACTGCGCCTCTTCCTGCTGCTCCTCCACTCCGCCCTCCTCTGCCTGCGGCACATCGCCCCTCTGTTGGGCTATGTCGTGCAGGACGCAGCACACCACAATGATGCGGCCGACCCTATCTGACCGATACTGGAGGGCGCCCCCAGAGAGGTCCAGGCACCTGAAACGCATCTTCAGCACGCCAAAGCACCTCTCTATCACTCCCCTTGTCGCTACATGGGCATCATTGTAGCGGTCCTCCGCCTCATTGCGTGGCCTCCGTATAGGCGTCATCAGCCACGATCGCAATGGGTAGCCCCTGTCGCCCAGCAACCAGCCCCTCAGCCGGGGATGGCGTCCCTCGTACATGCCGGGGATGGATGACCGCGACAACACGAATGAGTCGTGTACACTGCCTGGGTGACGGGCGCAGACGTGCAGGATCATCATGCGGTGGTCGCAGACCACCTGTACGTTCATCGAATAGGTCCCCTTCCTATTAGTGAACACGGCCCTGTTATCTGCAGGTGGCCGCACGGCGACGTGCATCCCATGGAACGCGCCCTGGACCATGGGGAACCCGGCCACGGCAGAGAAGCCCACGGCCCGGGCATCTTGGCTGGCCCGGTCCATGGGGAAGCAGATGTAGCGGTGTGTCATGGCATATAGGGCATCTGTCACTGCCCGGATGCACCGGTGCACCGATGTCTGCGATATGCCGGACAGGTCCTCACTCGGTGCCTGGAATGACCCCGTTGCATAAACGTTCAGGGCCACCGTAACCTTGACGGACACGGGGAGAGGGTGTCCCCCGCCAGTGCCACGCGGTGACAGGTGTGCCAGCAGGTGGCAGATGTGTGCCACGGTTTCCCGGCTCATCCGGGGTCTCCTCCTGCATTCCCAGTCCGTGAGGTCCTGGTATGACTGCCTGGGCCGGTACACACGGGGCGCCCTCGGGTGCCTCCGTTGCCATGGGGCCGCGACGTCCTCCTCCCCCTCCTCGTCCTGTCGGTCGGGTGTCCCTCCAGCATGGGCGGCTGTCGCCTGCCCCTCTGCAGCAACCTGCGCCGCCTCTCTGGCACTCCTCCTCCTCCTCATCCAGGGCAACATAGACATGAGCGGCTGCCGCCACGGAGGCCAACATCGCTGGATGATCTGAAAACATGACGGCCTGGTGGGGGGAGGGGAACGACGACATGTCATCATTGCCCATATCCCCTCCTCCCCCCAGCCAGGTGGCATGGACCGCATGGGTCCAACTGTTGGAGGCTGGCACCTGGCCAGGTGGACCAACTCACTTGCCCTCCCATCCCCCTCCCCGGCACGGACCCCCCCCCCCAACCTCCACCCCGGCACGGACACCTCCATCCCCCTCCCCGGCATGGACCCCCCCCCATCCCCCTCCCCGGCACGGACCCCCCCCCCCCAACCTCCACCCCGGCAAGGACACCCCCATCCCCCTCCCCGGCACGGACCCCCCCCCCCAACCTCCACCCGGCACGGACACCCCCATCCCCCTCCCCGTCACGGACCCCCCCCCCCAACCTCCACCCCGGCACGGACACCCCCATCCCCCTCCCCGGCACGGACCCCCCCCCCCCAACCTCCACCCCTGCACGGACCCCCCCCCATCCCCCTCCCCGGCACGGACCCCCTCCCGGCACTCCTCCGGAGCCCAGCCTACTCTAACCACCCCCCCCCCCCCCCCTGCCGCACACACACACACACACAAGCTGAGACACACCTCTCCTCACGCATTCAGACTGCGGCCACGCCATCGCCTGCCCAGAGCCAACCCCCCAGGCCGTCACTCACCTCCACGCTGGTCGGCGTGAACCTGGAGCACCGGGTCACGCCGATGAAAAGGAGGTTTAATTTACGTCGACGTGAACGGTCATCACGTCGACGGGACTTCGGCCCATCCTTAAGGGAGAATATCGGCAGGCCGAAAATCGGCTGCCTTGCGCAGACCCGTGACATTCTCCGCGGCAGCGGCGACATTAACGCCCCGCCGACTTTTCTCCCTTCGGAGACTTCGGCAACCGGCGGGGGCGGGATTCACGGCGGCCAACGGCCATTCTCCGACCCTCTGGGGGGTCGGAGAATGACGCCCAAGATTTCTATTAATGGTCAGGTCAACATTTTATCAATGTAAAAGTAGATGTAATGTTTCTGCAGGTAGCTTCGATGGGTGATTATGAGTAACATGCTATCAGCCAGATATTGTTCGCCTTGATCCAAGGAACTTCTTTAACATAATTAAATGGCAATCAGCGTCACTGCAACTTAACTTAACTCTCTAATCCTCACCCAACAGGATATAACAATCACCCAGATAAGGATTCATTGCTGTTGTGTTTGGCTTTATCCCTTTCATTCCAGTATTGGGCTAAATTTCTAGGTTGACACTAAATGGCTGACCCATTGGTTGGAATCTTACCAAAATTTGTCAGAGTGTCATTTTCAGACTGAAAACCAATGTGTAGCTCTCTCACCCATGATCATTGTGGAGGGATGTTGACCAAGCCTAACGGGCCAGGATTGGATGCACAATATCAAGTTGAACTGATTGGAAATTTTAAAAATCTCAGACAGCGTCTTTCAGGAAGTGTTATGCAAATGCAAGGATGTGTTCCAGAACAGGTTGGGTCAAGTAAAGGCAGCAAAGGTCAAGATCTATGGCAACCAGACTCAACATTAAAGTTTTTCAGAGTGAGACTGGTTCCCCACACCTTGCACCAAAAAGTGGAAGCCAAATTTAAATGCCTGGAAGAACTGGGAATTATCAGACCTATGCAGTTTTCAGAATGGGCGACCCCCATCGCCCCTGTATTAAATCTGGACTGCTCCAATAAGATATGCAGGGGCTACAAGCTTGCAATCAACAAGGCAGCCAAGTAGATAAACACCCAATTCCATGAATTGAAGACCTCTATTTGAATTTGGCGGGAGCCCTCACATACACTAAACTCAACCTCTGGCATGCTTACTTGCAACTAGAACTGGATGATGATTCCTAAAGTTTGTGATTATCACATAAAGGCCTATTTCAATATGCCAGATTACCGTTGGCATCTCCTTGGCCTGTGCGATATTCCAATGCACAAAGGAGAATCTACTCCAGGGTATCCTGAAGGTTGTGGTCTACCTGGATGACGTCCTAGTAACAAAAACATCCCATGAGTAGCTCCTGGCAAGCCTAGAAGAGGTGCTGAGAAGATTCAGAGATGCAGGAATCTGACTGAAATGTGAGAAGTGCACTTTCCAAGCTCGTGAGGTGACTTATCTAGGGTTCAAAGGGGACTCAAAAGGATTGGGTTAGAAATCAGGCAGAGAGGTTCCCATTCACTCTACATCTTGGAGTATGTTAACCCAATAGCAATCATAGATGGTAGGGCCTCACAAAAGGATATGGCGGCTCCTGAAATGGAAAAAGAGGAACTCTAAAGCTCAATTGGGCAGCTGGACCAACAAGACTGGATTTGATGTTTTAGAACGAAGCACTAAAATGAACAATCCCAAAGTTGGAGAAATTATTTGAGCAAACAGAACATTCGCAAAATTAAAATTGAAGAATTATGTTTTGAAATTCCCATCTTTAGGTGATGTTAGACAACTAAAACTGATTGTTCATAGAGATGCACCTTTTGCTGATCTCTGTGATGGTCTTTTGAGTGCGGGGAGCATTTATAGCTTTTCTCCTGGGGGAGAAAGTTAAATGTTGCCCTGTGGCAGGGGAAAGTAAAAAGATAGGAAGAATGGTAAGAAGTACATTGGCAGCAAAAACACTTAACCAAGTGGAGGCAGTAGGCATGTCATTTTTTATAGCCAGGATCCTGATGGAAATTTTGAATGGACCAGGGCATTTGGGAGTATTATCTATAGAGTATCATGAGAACAATATGTCCCTTTGAGAGAATGTCTTCTCTATAAAAAGCAGCAATGAAAAGAGACTATGAATTCAAATAGTGAGCCTAAAACATATGCTAGGAAACAAGGAGATTGACAAGATTAAGTGGGTTGATAGCAGTTACCAATGATATCACTGCCTGACACAAATAGGGGCTAGCTCAAAGTTATTAACAATTGTTAAAGAGGGGCATCTTTTCCTATAAGGAGGAGAATCTAAGGGTGGATATTTAAAAAAAGAATGTCTTCAGAATCATAGAATTTGGACAGGGCAGAAGGAGACCATTCAGCTCATTGAGTCTGCACCAGCCCTTTGAAAGACCACGCTACCTAGGCCCAGTAACCTCACTCAATCTTTGGACACTTAGGGACAACTTAACATGGCCAGTCCTCGGTAGCATTGTGGATAGCACAATTGCTTCACAGCTCCAGGGTCCCAGGTTCGATTCCGGCTTGGGTCACTGTCTGTGCGGAGTCTGCACATCCTCCCCGTGTGTGCGTGGGTTTCCGTCGGATGCTCCGGTTTCCTTCCACAGTCCAAAGATGTGGATTAGGTGGATTGGCCGTGATAAATTGTCCTTAGTGTCCAAAATTGCCCTTAATGTTGGGTGGGGTTGCTGGGTTGTGGGGATAGGGTGAAGGTGTTGACCTTGGGTAGGGTGCTCTTTCCAAGAGCCGGTGCAGACTCTATGGGCCGAATGGCCTCCTTCTGCACTGTAAATTCTATGATAACCTATGATAATCTAATCTGCACAAACTACGGGAAGTATAATGGTTAATGGGAAGCGAAGCAACAGGTTAGCACGTGGGGAATTGGGTTCAACTGCATGGAAAATTATGAAAAATGTTAAAGAGAAGAAGAACTCAGGAGATGTTATTAATCGAGGTGTTAGGATTCAAAAAGAAGAAATAAAAACTAGCATAAGGACACTTTACCTGAATGCTCGTAGCATTTGAAACAAGGTAAATGAGTTGACTGCACAAAGCCTCACAAATGAGTATGATTTATTGGCCGTTACAGAGACATGGTTGCAGGGTGGGCACAACTGGGAATTAAATATCCAGGGGTGTCAGAGTATTCGAAAGGACAGACAGGAAGGTTAGGGGGGGTGTTTAGCTCTGATATTTAAGGATGACATCAGGGCGGTAGTGAGAGATATAGGTTCTATGGATAAAAAGTCTGAATCCATTTGGGTGGATATTAGAAATAGTAAAGAGAAAAGGCCTCTGATAGGCTTGGTCAATGGGAGGGCAAGAAACAAAGAAATAACTGATGCACATAAAAATGGTACGGCAATTATCATGGAGGATTTAAATCTTCATGTCACTTGGTCAAACCAGGTTGGTCAAGGCAGCCTTGTGGAGGAGGTCATAGAATGTATCTGTGATAGTTTCCTGTGGGGCTATACTTTCCCAACCCCATGGCGCAACTGAGAAAATAGGGCAGAGGTTCATGTGATCAGGTGCCTATATATTCCTACTGCCAGGAAGGTTTCCCAGAGGTGGCCAGAGATTGCCTGCTTGCTGCCTGGAGGTTCACAGATGATTTCAAAAGTTTGACTCTACTGAGGCAACCTCCCTGCAGCAGTCCAGGTGGCCATCAGAACCATAAGTTCTGTTTTCAAAGAGGGGGGCTCAAATAGGAAAAGCGTTCCCTGTAGCCTGAATCATAGAATCATAGAATTTACAGTGCAGAAGGAGGCCATTCGGCCCATCGATTCTGCACCGGCCCTTGGAAAGAGCACCCTACTTAAGGCCACATGTCCACCCTATTCGTGTAACCCAGCAACCCCACCCAATCTTTTTGGACACAAACGACAATTTAGCATGGCCAATCCACCAATCCTGCACATCTTTGAACTGTGGGAGGAAACCGAAGCACCCGGAGGAAACTCACGCAGACACAGGGAGAACGTGCAGACTCCAAACAGACAATGACCCAAGCTGGAAAACAAACCTGGGACCCTGGAGCTGTGAAGCAACAGTGCTAACCACTGTGCTATTGTGTGCCCCTTGATCCAAATGGAAGGGTTTCTTCTCGAATCCAAGGTATCTGCCACCTTTCCCCCTCGACTATTTATTTATTGTTAGGCTTCAAAGGGATCTTATTTTAACACACCCTCCTAGTTTCGTACCTCCATTAGCAGTGCCCACCTCTCTCAGTGGGGCTGCCAGCACTGTGATCAGACCAGTAGTACTGGGAACCCACCTGCTGTCCTCAATAAGAAAGATTATGGAGGGGCAATTTATGAGGTGGCCACCTCCAAGAAATTAGCTCCACCTGTCTGGTTTCTGACAAGTGTGAGCTTAGGAACTTCCAAGCACTGATCTAGAGACATGCAAGAAAATCCTGTCTATTGAATCAGTTAGAGGATGCCCTTTAAACTTCCTTCACCAGGCATCTTGTCTGGGAGCTGGTTAGAGATCTCACTTATTCCCTTCCAAAAGAGCATTGTTACTATTTTTCTGCCTAATAATAATGAGAGGAGAGTGACGTTAAGGTAGCATTTGATTGAGCATGGCATCAAGGAGCCCCAGCAAAACTGGAGTCAATGGGAATCAGGGGAAAACTCTCCACTGGTTGGAGTCATAGAAGATGGTTGTGGTTTTCGAAGGTCAGCCATCTCAGTTCTGGAACATCACTGCCTGAGGTCCAATCATCATCAGCTGCTTCATCAATGACCTACCTTCCGACATTAGGTCAGATGTGGGGATGTTCGCTGCTAATTGCATGATGTTCAGCACTATTCAATGCTTGGACTCGTAAAGAAATGGTTCTGATGAAGGAGGCTGCAGGACTGAAATGTTTACAAGCTGAAGCATGATGTAGTCCACATGCAAATGCAGCAAGACCTGGGCCATATCCAAGCTTGGGTTGACAAGTAGCAAGTAATATTCACCATTCACTCCACAGGAGTGCCAGGCAATGACCATCTCCTATATGAGAGAATCAAACCATTACCCCATGACTATCAATGGTATTACCATCACTGAATCTTGGGGGTTACAATTGACCAGAAACAGAACTTAACTAGCCATATAAATACTGTAGCTATAAGAGCAGGTCAGAGGCTAAGAATCCTGTGGCGAGTAACTCACCTCTTGACTCCCCAAAGCCTGTCCACTGCCCAAGCACAAGTCATGAGTGTGATGGAATACACCCATCTGCCTGGATGAGTGCAGCTCCAATAACACTCAAGAACCAACTAGGACAAAGCAGCCACTTAATTGGCACCCCTTCCGCAAACATTCACTCCCTCCACCACCGACGCAAAGTAGCAATGGTGTGTATCATCTCCAATGTGGATCACTCCCAATGTGGTCTCCTCTATATCCCTCCCAATGTGGTCTCCGCTATATCCCTCTCAATGTGGTCTCCGCGAAATTGGAGAGACCAAACGCAGACCTGGTGATCGCTTTGCTGAGCATCTTCTGTCTGTGCGCATTCAGGACCCTTACCTTCCTGTTGCTTGCCATTTTAACAAAAGACCCTGCTCCCATGCCCACATGTCTGTCTTGGCCTGCTGCAATGTTCCCGTGAAGCTCAATGCAAACTGGAGGAACAACATCTCATCTTCCGGTTAGGCACGCTACAGCCTTCCGGCCTCAACATCAAATTCAACAACTTCAGATGATCAGCTCTACCCCACCTCGACCCATTTGTTTTCATCCCATTTCATTTTAACTGTCTTTTACCATTTCTTTTTTTCTTAATATATATTTAACCCCCCCCCCCCCACCCCCCCCCCCCCCCCACCATCTTATCCACCTTTCCTTAACCTTTCTCCTCTTTGCTTCCCCCTTCCCCTCCTCTCACATCTACAGTTCATCTGATGTTAGTTTCTCCGCTGTTTGGCCTTTCACGTCTTTTGTTCTCTCTGTGGACTGCCATTAGCCCTCTTTCCCCTTGCTTTCTGTGGCCATTAGCACCCGGTTTCCTGGGTTTCTGTGGCTATGACTCATCTTTCATTCTCACTCCACAGTATAAATATTTCCCACTTTCTCTGTCTGTTAGCTTTGACAAAGAGTCATCGGACTCGAAACATTAGCTCTTTTCTCGCCCTACAGATGCTGCCAGAGCTGCTGAGATTTTCCAGCATTTTCTCTTTTGTGTACCATCTCCAAGATGCACTGCAGGAACTCACCAAGGCTCCTTAGGCAGCACTTTCCAAACCCACGACCACTACCATCTAGAAGGACAAGGACAGCAGATAAATGGGTACACCACCACTTGGAGGTTCCCCTCCAAGTCACTCATCAGCCTGGCTCGGAAATATATCACCGTTTCTTCACTGTTGCTGGGTCAAAATCTTGGAACACTCTCCCCAACAGCACTGTGGGTGCACCTACACCATATGGACTGCAGCGGTTCAAGAAGGCAGCTCACCATCACCTTCTCAAGGGCAATTAGGGATGGGCAACAAATGCTGGCCTAGCCAGGGAAGCCCACGTCCCATAAAAAGGAAATCTGAAAAAAAATTTAAGTTCAGGTAGCAAATAACTTTACATTTTTTGAAAACAAATTATGACAACAATCTTCTAATGAAGAGTATTATCCCAAAATGAAAATGCCTTTCATCTTTCAAATGCTCAAGTACTTGATTTTCACTTTGAGAAGGTTTTAATTTTATCTCAATTATAGTGTGTTTTGATGTAATGAAAGGGAGGCACGGTGGCACAGTGGTTAGCACTGCTGCCTCACAGCGCCAGCCACCCGGGTTCAATTACGACTTTGGGTGACTGTCATTGTGGAGTTTGTCTGGGTGGGTTTCCTCCGGGTGCTCCGGTTTCCTCCCATACTTCAAAGATGTGCAGATTAGGTGGGGTCATGGGGATGGGGCAGGAGAGTGGGCCTATGGTGCGCTTTCAGAGGGCATTGCAGACTCAATGGGCTGAATGGCCTCCTTTTGCACTGTAGGAATTCTATGGTTCAACGATCTTGAGTTTCTGCCTGATTGATTTAATTTTTTTCAGTGCAATTAGCCCATTGGGGAAAAAACAGTGCAAAAAACAGTGGAATTTAAGAGTAAATTGTGTTCAGCACAACTTGAGCTTTTGTGATCGTTTGTGCTAGTTTTGAAAGCTTTCCGCTCGATGCTGGCCTGCCCAAAAACCTGGCCACATCCCCAGGATGAATTAATCACCAGTGGGGGTTTCCACTCATTGCAGTCAATTGCTGACCTTTGAGGAGGCTCTAAAATTCAGCTGAAACCTTTTGGCATTAGGACACTAATAAAGTCCGTCTTGAAACGTTCTGAGTACTTAAATTTTTTTTTACTGAAGAACCCATTACTGTATCCCAACCTAACCGGAAAAAATCTTTTGTATGTTTTTTAAAAGCATTTTTCATTCATTTAAAATCAGGTTAAGAACATAGGAACAGCAATAGGTCATTTAGTTCCTCAAGCCTATTCCCCAATTCAGTGAGATCATAGCAGGTCTGAAAAGTAACTCCAAATACCCACCTTTGCCCATTCCCCTTAATATCTTTGATTCATGGTGACGCACTGATTTAAAATGATTATTTTTATGAGAAATCCATTTTTAGGTGTACTAATCAAACGTTACCAATTTACCACTCATAAATATCTGTCCAGGAGTACTTTTTAACACTTTAATATCTGTATATACATATATACGCACATGTAAAATGCTTTTTAGAACACCTGCCCATTGTGGTAGATTGTGGCAGATTTTGCAATTGTTGAAATGCAAATGTATTTGAAAAAAGTATTTTTATTCTCCTCCTTTTTCACATTTTCTCCCAAATTTACACCCAACAATAAACAATGTTATGGGCCAGGGTTTAGAGAACCCCAAAATGTATCATGGAGTTGACCAGACCCACAACTTTTAATAGGTTGTGGTATGGGGAGCACACTGCCCACTCTACAGGTGTGGTACAGCAGAAATGGAAAAGTAATTTTTAAAGCAAAACAATGTTTATTCTATGAGCTCATGTTAACCTTTTTAAAACATACAGTGAACATCTTAGCAACCATCAATTCAAATACAACCCCCAAAGACTACAACACTAAGTAAATCTTTAAGCTTTCCTTTTTAACATCCATACGACTTAAAAACAAAACTTTATTAGAAGCACATCAGGTTAAAGTCACTACGGTTATTAGTTTTAAATCACCAGGATCGATTTACAGTCTTTAGATTACAGAGCGAGATTCATACACCTTCTGGCTGTGACTGCAGCTATCCAGCTCTGAAAATGAAACTAAAACACACCCTGCATCCTGCTCAAAAACAAAAGTAAAAAGCTGAGAGACAGCCTAGCTCCACCCACTCTCTGACATCACTGCAGTAGTAAATACCCATTTCTTAAAGGTACTCTCACTACAGATATTTATATACACACCCATTTTTAAACACCCATTTCTTAAAGGTACTCTCACATGACACCACCCCCAAGAAAAAAAAACCCCATCAACTTCAAGATGGTTTCATTTTTCACCTTTTCACCATTCTTTAAGAAATGCACACAGTAAATATACTTTTTCGTTTCAAAAACAACACACGCAAACAGGTATAATAATATAGTACATTTTTTTTTCATTTTTCTTCCTCCAACTGAAATCCTTCCTGATTGACAGTCTCTTTGAACAAGAAGGTCTACACACGATACATCGATTTCTCTACGCCTCGACATTTCTCTTTAAAGTCAGATACTTTAGTTCAATCTGATCACAGAGTCCCTTGTAATTCTCCAACACATGAGCATTGGTTATCATAGCTTTCAGGCAGTCAAATGCCTGTTGAAACTCAGCTGTCCACTGAAATTTTCGACGTTTCCTCAGCAAGTCCATCAGTGGAGCAATCACGCCATAAAACGTTTGCACAAATGTTCGATCAAATCCACTCATGCCAAGAAATCGCATTATTTCCCTTCGTCTCGAGGGTATTGAAAACCCCTCAAGGAAAGTGACTTGGGCATTTCCAAATTCACTTTTGGCTAGGTTTATCACCAAACTCGCCTCCTGAAGTCTATCGAATAACTCCATCAGATGTTTCAAATGTTCTGTCCATGTCTGGCTGAAAATTAGCAGATCGTCGATGTATGCCGCACAATTGGGTAATCCTGAAACAACTTTGTTAGTGAACCGTTGAAATGTGGCTGGGGCGCTTTTCATGCCAAATGGCATAACACTGAATTGGTATATACCATCTGGAGTCACAAAAGCTGAAATCTCCTTCACCCTTTCGGATAAAGGTACCTGCCAGTCACCTTTAAGTAAATTCAGTTTGGAAATAAAAGCTGATTGTCCCACTTTCTCAATGCAATCCTCCAAACATGGGCTAGGATAAGAGTCTGTTCTTGGAACTGCATTAACCTTTCTATAGTCCACACACAACCGTTGGGTACCGTCTGGTTTAGGTACCATCACTATGGGTGAGCTCCATTGGCTGCAACTCCCTTCAATTATGCCATTTTCAATTAGGACCCATGTAAAAGGTTCCTCAAATGCTGGAATGGGTATTAAGGGCGCTGGTTTTATCACTGCTTGAGATTTCCCTATCACTTGACATGTGTGACATGATTGACAAAATTTAACCACATCATTAGGTAGTCCAGGCCAATAAAACAGTTTCTGGATTTTAGCTTGAGTTTTCCTTATTCCCAAATGACCTCCTACTGGTACCTCATGTGCAACTCGCAACATCTCCTTTCTATACTCTACCGGCAATACTACTTGATGAACGTCTGCCCACTTTTCATCCGCCTGCATATGTAAAGGTCTCCATTTTCTCATCAAGACATCACTTTTCCGGTAATTACACTCTGGTATACGTTCAGATTCCTCTTCCGTGTATGCTTTCTGATACATCCGTTTTATTTCTATATCTTTTTGTTGTAACTCCGCCAATTTTCCTGAACTAAAAATATCTGCCTCATCCTCCACATGTTTTGTTCTTTTTCAACGTCATGTTCACTCTTTGATTTCTCCTCTTGTCTTAACCTGTGACTTTGCGACCTTGTTACTACACAATCCGGAAACATCCCAGGATATTCGTCCTTCAACACTTCAGTTGCCTGATTTTCCACTGGCTTATCAACTACAGTAGGCATCACTCCCACCTGCGATCCAGCTATATCATTACCCAAAATAAACTGTATTCCTGGACAAGGTAGTTTCTCTATTACTCCTGCTACCACTTCACCACTCTTCACTGGACTTTCCAACCTTACCTTATATAATGGAACACTACTCCTCTCACCCTGAATTCCACATATTACCACCTTTTCTGGCAACATTCTTCCCAAACTACATAACTCCGCATCTCTTACCATTAAAGATTGACTAGCTCCCGTATCTCTTAAAATTGTAACTTCTTCACCTGCTCCTCCTGATACACACGAGTAAACCTTACCCACAAGTAAATTCTTTAAAGAGATCTGGCACCTTCTTATCAATCACCTCTTGATCAGGCTGTACAATCTTTTGCACCTCCTTCGCTTCACTTGGGCTTTCCTTTACCACTTTAACAAACCCCACTGTCTCATCCTGTTTTACCACATCAGCCTTCCCAGTGCTTTTCTTCAACCACCAACACTGTGACTTCACATGCCCTAGTTTATTACAGTGAAAACATTTGAAACTTTTCATTTCTTTTCCACCCTCCTGGATTTCTTTTTTAGTCTGAGATACACTCTCCTTATTATCTCCCATCAGATCACCTTTACCTTTACCACTTGAGTATTTCTCATGTCCCCAGTTTCTATTCCTCACAGGCTGAAACTGATGTTGGAAACCAAGCTTTGATTGATGAACTAATTCATAATCATCTGCCAATTCTGCTGCTAATCTCGCAGATTTAACCCTCTGCTCTTCCACATGAATTCACATTACATCAGGAATAGAATTTTTAAACTCCTCCAGAAGTATAATTTCTCTGAGAGCATCATACATTTGGTCTGTTTTCAAAGCCCTTATCCACCTATCAAAATTACTCTGTTTGATCCTTTCAAACTCCATGTATGTTTGACCAAATTCTTTCCTTAAATTTCTAAACCTTTGTCTGTAGGCTTCAGGCACTAATTCATATGCACCTAAGATGGATTTTTTCATCTCCTCATATGACTCAGATACCTCCTCCGGTAGTGATGCAAACACTTCACTAGCCCTACCTACCAGCTTTGTTTGAATCAGTAATACCCACATGTCCTGTAGCCATTTCATTTGTTTAGCTACCTTCTCAAATGAAATGAAAAAGGCTTCTACCTCCTTCTCGTCAAACCTTTGCAATGCTTGGACATATTTAAATAGATTCCCACCAAGCCTTTGACTTTGACGCTCTTTATCACGATCCTCATCACTCTCCACCAACTGTACGTTTCCCTTTACGCCTGCCAATTTTAACTGCCTGTCATGTTTCATGGCCATTTTCTGAAGTTCAAACTCTCTCTCATTATCTTTTTCCCTGATCTGTATCTCCCTTTCTCTTTCCTTTTGTTCTGCTAGGGCTATTCTTTCTGTTTTCCTTTCCCCTCTCTCTTTTTCCACTCTCTCTCTTTCTCTTTCCTTTTCCTCTCTCTCTCTTTCTCTTTCCTTTTCCTCTCTCTCTCTTTCGTATTCAAGCTGCTTTAATTCTTTCTCATGTTCCATTTGTTTAATTTGCAACTGAAGTTTTGCTATTTCCAATGAACCTGTATCTCAGGTAACTTTTCATGCTTAGCCACCACCATAATTACCTCATCTTTTCACATTTTGTCAGGTAATGTTAACTGCAATGTTTTTGCCAAATCTAACAGTCTGCTTTTAGTCTCTGACCGTAATGTACTGCGTGTGACCGTCTCCATCCGCAAAAACATCTGAGCTTCTGAAAGAGCCATTGTCCACAACACATTCCATCCCTACTTAATCTAAAATACCACCCCTGAAAAGCACCCACAATATGCTCACCCCTCACTGTCTTTAAGTTCACTAAGCCAATCCAATAGATAGACTTTTCTCCCCCTCGAGCCCCCAATTTGTTATGGGCCAGGGTTTAGAGAACCCCAAAGTGTGTCATGGAAATCACCTGACCCACAACTTTTAATAGCTTGTGGTATGGGGAGCACACTGCCCACTCTACAGATTGGTACAGCAGAAAAGGAAAAGTAATTTTTAAAGCAAAACAATGTTTATTCTATGAACTCAAGTTAACCTTTTTAAAACATACAGTGAACATCTTAGCAACCATCAATTCAAATACAACCCCCAAAGACTACAACACTAAGTAAACCTTTAAGCTTTCCTTTTTAACATCCATAAGACTTAAAAACAAAACCTTTATCAGAAGCACATCAGATTAAAGTCACTACTATTATTAGTTTTAAATCACCAGGATCGATTTACAGCCTTTAGATTACAGAGAGAGGTTCATACACCTTCTGGCTGTGACTGCAGCTATCCAGCTCTGAAAACGAAACTAAAACACATCCTGCAGCCTGCTCAAAAGCGAAAGTAAAAAGCTGTCAGACAGCCCAGCTCCACCCACTCACTGATATCACTGTAGTAGTAAACACCCATTTTTAAAGGTTCACTCACATATTTATAAACACATCCATTTATAAACACTCATTTCTTAAAGGTACTCTCACATGACAATAATAATCAGTAACGAATGCAATGTCAATCCCCATATCAATAACAACGATCCCATCCTCCCACCAAACCTTCAAACATTAGCCCGCATGTTAACATAAACAAATGACAAAAAGGAATCAGGAATTACCCATAGTCACCATTAACACATTCAGTCCCCCTCCCCCCAACCCTCCCAACCCCACCCCCCTATGTTCGATGTAATCCAATTCTCGAAAGTGCATAATGAATAACACCCATGAATTGTAGAATCCCTCCATCCTTCCCCTCAGTTCAAATTTGACCTTCTCAAGCATCTGGAATTCCAGCAGGTCCCCCCACTATGCCAGGGCACAGGATGGAGATGTTGATCTCCACCCTAACAGGATCCACCTTCGGGCGATCAACGAGGCAAAGGCTCGCCTCCGCACAAGTTTCCAACCCCGGCTGGTCCGACACCCCGATTATGGCCTTCCGAGGGCCCGGGTCCAGTTTCACGTGCACCACTTTAGAGATTACTCTAAAAACCTCCTTCCAGCTTTGGACAGGACCAACCCCCCAACCCCCCCTCCCCCCACAACGTTGAAATGCAAATGTATTTGAACAGAACAGGAAACACTTTCCAGGACAGGTGGAATTTTGAGTGCAATTTTCCTCAGAATTGCTGACAATATGCTACCCCTGTGAGTACAGTGATCTATTAAATATGCCAGTTCGTTTACCACAAGCATCATTTGGGATGACACTTCACCACAGCACTGAGAGAATGCAGTTTAAGAGATATGACTTGAAAATCTAAAGCTCCACCAGCCTGTTAAGCAGATGTAAAAAAAAAATCCCAAGGCACCATTTGAAGAAGAGCAGCAGTTCCTCCGGTCTCCTAATGAATAGTATGGCAAACGTTAATGATGATAACTTTGGAATGGGACAGCTTATGTTGAATGGTTGGCAATTCACTAACCTATTATTTAAGTATGATTCCCCAATAATCGATATCAAGTAATTGGAGACAAGCACAGCGGTGTGCACCACAAGATACACTGCAGCACCTGTTTCTTCGACAGCACCGTCCAAACCCATTACCTTAATCAGCTAGAAGAGCAAGGGAGTCAGGCACATAGGAACACCATTACCTGCAAGTTCCCCTCCGAATCATCCACTGGCCTAGTTGAGAAAAATTGGTGTGCATCAGCCAGTACATATTAAGCTTCAGGAGACATCCAAAATTGGCAATAAACCCCACCCCTGCAGACAAATAAATCAATCTTTTACTGTTTTTCTAATTTCCTGCGGTGGAGCTTTAATTGATCTCAACATGATCCTATCTATTCATAGTTGAAGTCTGATATCTGGAGTATAGGCCAGAAACAACTAAATTGTGACAAATAGCTATAAAGATACATTTTAATGCATGCACTTCAAATTTTCCAGTGACTTCTTTATTCACTATCAATGTTGACATTTATATGTCTCTTTTATTATGGTTGCTTTTAAATATTTCCATTACATGCACCATGTGTAAACTGTAATCTGCACTATATTAAAGATTACAATAGGGTTTATGACAATATATGGCATGAGCAAACTGCAGCAATTTTGCAAGTATATAAAAGCACCAAATCATTCAGTTTCCCAGTGAATTTACTTTTGAGCTGCATTTCGGCATGGGTAAATGATTGAGTGTGTATTTAAACTTAGAGAACTTACAATTGTCTTGAATATTCTTTTCCCAAGGTGTGCACATACTTTGTTCCATTGCTTTTGTATCAGATATAAATGGCAATTTGACCACAGACTCTCGAGCCACAGATGAACAAGTCTATGCTTTGCAACAGAATCTCTACATCATGCTTCAGCTTGTAAACATTTCAGTCCTGCAGCCTGCTTCATCAGAACCTTTATACGAGTCCGTGCATTTGAAATACGTCTTGCTTAATAGCCACTTTCTGTAATACAATGGGCCCTGATACCTCTTGTAAAAAAACATACGCAAAGCCTGGTTTTCAAACTTCTGTCAGTTTTGGTAACACCTCAGTCTTAAGCAATCGCTTGTAAGAAATATGAATTCTCGAGGGTCAATGAATAATTATTGCCATTTTCTCCATCATTTCGCCAGTCTTTCCACAAATCGATTTGTATGAAACTTCCTGCAAAGAGGAACTGCTTCACTTGCATTTGTAAAATCTGTTACCAGGATTCATCATTTTCTGTTTTTACTAGTAGTTGGATAATAAATGAAATATGAAAATCGCTTATTGTCACAAGTAGGCTTCAATGAAGTTACTGTGAAAAGCCCCTAGTCGCCACATTCCGGCGCCTGTTCGGGGAGGCTGTTACGGGAATTGAACCGTGCTGCTGGCCTGCCTTGGTCTGCTTTCAAAGCCAGCGATATAGCCCTGTACTAAACAGTGTGCAAACATTTTTGTTGTTGATATTAGTCACATCGATGCATCTGTGTACACTTATATGTTCATGGTCAGGATTCCAAGAACCAACAAATGGTCGCCAAAAAAAGGAACCTGGAATACAAAGTTCTCAGTTCAGACAACTAGCCAAAAGCACCATTGTGAATTAAAACCACATTGAGCTAGACACACATCATTAGCAACACAGCGGCATTTTACCAAAAAGCATTACCAACAACTTTAATAATCAACTGTTTACAGATTTCACCAGATTTCCAGCACAACAGGTTCATATGTCATTTGTGAACATTTATGGACATGTAGGTTAGTGATTTACTTGATCTCTTCCTTGCACATTTGTGTGTGTGGACTCAAATTATGCACAAAGAACAAAGAAAAGTACAGTACAGGAACAGGCCCTCCAAGCCTGCGCCGATCATGCTGCCTGTCCAACCTAAAGCCTTCTACACTGCCGGGGTCCATATCTATTCCCATCCTATTCATGTATTTGTCAAGATGCCCCTTAAACAGCACTATTGTACCTGCTTCCACCATCTCTTCCGGCAGCGAGTCCCTCTATGTAAAAAAACTTCCCTTGCACATCTCCTCTAAACTTTGCCCCTTGCACCTTAAACCTATGTCCCATAGTAATTGACTCTTCCATACTGGAAAAAAGCTTCTGATTATCCACTCTGTCCACGCCCTTCATAATTTTGTAGACTTCAATCAGTTCACCCCTCAACTTTCGTCGTTCCAGTAAGAATAAACCAAGTTTATCCAACCTCTCCTCATAGCTAATGCCCTCCATACCAGACAACATCCTGGTAAACGTTTTCTGCACCATCCCCAATGCTTCCACATCCTTCTGGTAGAGTAGCAACCAGGATTGAACAAAATATTCCAAGTGTGGCCTCACTAAGGTTCTATACAGTTGCAGCATGACTTGCCAATTTTTATACTCAACGGCTGATGAAGGCAAGCATGCCATATACCTTCTTGACTACTTTCTCCACCGGAGCTGCTACATTCAGTGACCTGTGGACCTGTACACCCAGACCCCTCTACCTGTCAATACTCTTAAGGATTCTGCCATTGACTGTATATTTCCCAATATATAAACCTTCCAAAATGCATTAGCTCACATTTGTCCGGATTAAACTCCATCTGCCATCTCTCCGCCCAAGTCTCCAACCGATCTATACCCTGCTGTATCCTCTGACAGCCCTCATCACCATCTGCAATTCCATAAACCTTTGTGTTTTCCGCAAACTTACTGATCAGATCAGTTACATTTTCCTCCAAATCATTTCTATACACTACAAACAGCAATAAATCTGTTACTTACTCATAAATCAGTGTCAGTCTGTTAGTCTTCATTATCCTGATGAATTTCCCTTCATAAATAGCAGGATCACTTACTTTCCCTGCAGCTATTTAGAACATAGAACATAGAACGATACAGCGCAGTAAAGGCCCTTCGGCCCACGATGTTGCACCGAAACAAAAGCCATCTAATCTACACTATGCCATTATCATCCATATGTTTATCCAATAAACTTTTAAATGCCCTCAATGTTGGCGAGTTCACTACTGTAGCAGGTAGGGCATTCCACGGCCTCACTACTCTTTGCGTAAAGAACCTACCTCTGACCTCTGTCCTATATCTATTACCCCTCAGTTTAAAGCTATGTCCCCTCGTGCCAGCCATTTCCATCCGCGGGAGAAGGCTCTCATTGTCCACCCTATCTAACCCCCTGATCATTTTGTATGCCTCTATTAAGTCGCCTCTTAACCTTCTTCCCTCCAACGAAAACAACCTCAAGTCCATCAGCCTTTCCTCATAAGATTTTCCCTCCATACCAGGCAACATCCTGGTAAATCTCCTCCGCACCCGCTCCAAAGCCCCCACGTCCTTCCTATAATGCGGTGACCAGAACTGTACGCAATACTCCAAATGCGGCCGTACCAGAGTTCTGTACAGCTGCAACATGACCTCCTGACTCCGGAACTCAATCCCTCTATCAATAAAGGCCAGCACTCCATACGCCTTCTTCACAACCCTATCAACCTGGGTGGCAACTTTCAGGGATCTATGTACATGGACACCTAGATCCCTCTGCTCATCCACACTTCCAAGAACTTTACCATGAGCCAAATATTCCGCATTCCTGTTATTCCTTCCAAAGTGAATCACCTCACACTTCTCTACATTAAACTCCATTTGCCACCTCTCAGCCCAGCTCTGCAGCTTATCTATATCCCTCTGTAACCTGCTACATCCTCCCACACTATCGACAACACCACCGACTTTAGTATCGTCTGCAAATTTACTCACCCACCCTTCTGCGCCTTCCTCTAGGTCATTGATAAAAATGACAAACAGCAACGGCCCCAGAACAGATCCTTGTGGTACTCCACTTGTAACTGAACTCCATTCTGAACATTTCCCATCAACCACCACCCTCTGTCTTCTTTCAGCTAGCCAGTTTCTGATCCACATCTCTAAATCACCCTCAATCCCCAGCCTCCGTATTTTCTGCAATAGCCTACCGTGGGGAACCTTATCAAACGCTTTGCTCAAATCCATATACACCACATCAACTGCTCTACCCTCGTCTACCTGTTCAGTCACCTTCTCAAAGAACTCGATAAGGTTTGTGAGGCATGACCTACCCTTCACAAAGCCATGCTGACTATCCCTGATCATATTATTCCTATCTAGATGATTATAAATCTTGTCTCTTATAATCCCCTCCAAGACTTTACCCACTACAGACGTGAGGCTCACCGGTCTATAGTTGCCGGGGTTGTCTCTGCTCCCCTTTTTGAACAAAGGGACCACATTTGATATCCTCCAGTCCTCTGGCACTATTCCTGTAGCCAATGATGACATAAAAATCAAAGCCAAAGGTCCAGCAATCTCTTCCCTGGCCTCCCAGAGAATCCTAGGATAAATCCCATCAGGACCCGGGGACTTATCTATTTTCAGCCTGTCCAGAATTGCCAACACCTCTTCCCTACGTACCTCAATGCCATCTATTCTATTAGCCTGGGTCTCAGCATTCTCCTCCACAACATCATCTTTTTCCTGAGTGAATACTGACGAAAAATATTAATTTAGTATCTCGCCTATCTCTTCAGACTCCACACACAACTTCCCATCCGTGTCCTTGACTGGTCCTACTCTTTCCCTAGTCATTCGCTTATTCCTGACATACCTATAGAAAGCTTTTGGGTTTTCCTTGATCCTACCTGCCAAATACTTGTCATGTCCCCTCCTTGCTCGTCTTAGCTCTCTCTTTAGATCCTTCCTCGCTACCTTGTAACTATCCATCGCCCCAACTGAAACTTCACACCTCATCTTTACATAGGCCTCCTTCTTCCTCTTAACAAGAGATTCCACTTCTTTGGTAAACCACGGTTCCCTCGCTCGATGCCTTCCTCCCTGCCTGACCGGTACATACTTATCAAGAACACGCAGTAGCTGATCCTTGAACACGCTCCACTTATCCAGTGTGCCCAACACTTGCAGCCTACTTCTCCACCTTATCCCCCCCAAGTCACGTCTAATGGCATCATAATTGCCCTTCCCCCAGCTATAACTCTTGCCCTGCGGTGTATACTTATCCCTTTCCATCATTAACGTAAACGTCACCAAATTGTGGTCACTGTCCCCAAAGTGCTCTCCTACCTCCAAATCCAACACCTGGCCTGGTTCATTACCCAAAACCAAATCCAACGTGGCCTCGCCTCTTGTTGGCCTGTCAACATATTGTGTCAGGAAACCCTCCTGCACACACTGTACAAAAAACAACCCATCTAATGTACTCGAACTATATCTTTTCCAGTCAATATTTGGAAAGTTAAAGTCTCCCATAATAACTACCCTGTTACTTTCGCTCTTATCCAGGATCATCCTCGCCATCCTTTCCTCTACATCCCTAGAACTATTTGGAGGCCTATAGAAGACTCCCAACAGTGTGACCTCTCCTTTCATGTTTCTAACCTCAGCCCATACTACCTCGGAAGATGAGTCCCCATCTAGCATCCTCTCCGCCACCATAATACTACTCTTGACTAGCAGCGCCACACCTCCCCCTCTTTTGCCTCCTTCTCTGAGCTTACTAAAACACCTAAACCCCGGAACCTGCAACATCCATTCCTGTCCCTGCTCTATCCATGTCTCCGAAATGGCCACAACATCGAAGTCCCAGGTACCAACCCATGCTGCCAGTTCCCCTACCTTATTTCGTATACTCCTGGCATTGAAGTAGACACACTTCAAACCACCTACCTGAACACTGGCCCCCTCCTGCGACGTCAAATCTGTGCTCCTGACCTCTATACTCTCATCCTCCCTTACCCTAAAACTACAATCCAGGTTCCCATGCCCCTGCTGCATTAGTTTAAACCCCCCCAAAGAGCACTAACAAATCTCCACCCCAGGATATTTGTGCCCCTCAGGTTCAGATGTAGACCATCCTGTCTGTAGAGGTCCCACCTTCCCCAGAAAGTGCCCCAGTTATCCAGAAATCGGAATCCCTCCCGCCTGCACCATCTCTGTAGCCACGTGTTTAATTGCTCTCTCTCCCTATTCCTCATCTCACTATCACGTGGCACGGGCAACAACCCAGAGATAACAACTCTGTTTGTTCTAGTTCTGAGCTTCCATCCTAGCTCCCTGAAAGCCTGCCTGACATCGTTGTCCCCTTTCCTACCTACGTCGTTAGTGCCAATGTGGACCACGACTTGGTGCTGCTCCCCCTCCCCCTTAAGGACCCGGAAAACACGATCCGAGACATCACGTACCCTTGCACCTGGGAGGCAACATACCAAACGTGAGTCTCTCACGCTCCCACAAAATCTCCTATCTGTGCCCCTGACTATCGAGCCCCCAATTACCAATGCTCTGCTCCTCTCCCCCCTTCCCTTCTGAGCAACAGGGACAGACTCCGTGCCAGAGGCCCGTACCCCATGGCTTACCCCTGGTAAGTCCCCCCCCCCACAAGTATCCAAAGCGGTATACTTGTTTCTCAGGGGAACGACCGCAGGGGATTCCTGCACTGTCTGCTTCTTCCCAGTCCCTCTTACAGTTACCCATCTATCTCCAATCTTTGGTGTAACTAATTCCCTGAAGCTGCTATCTATGACCCCCTCTGCCTCCCGAATGATCCGAAGTTCTTCCAACTCCAGCTCCAGTTCCCTAACTCGGTCTTGGAGGAGCTGGAGATGGCAGCACTTCCTGCAGGTAAAATCAGCAGGGACACTAACGGCATCCCTCACCTCAAACATCCTGCAGGAGGAACATTGCACTCCCTTCCCTGCCATCCCTCTAACTTTCTACCAAGATCTGGCTAACATCTAAGTTAAATTTAAAAAAAAAATAATAATAAAATATGGTACTTACCTCACACCAATGGGTTTTATTATTAGGTTAGAGGAGGAGGGCGGGTGGGAGACACTACACGTGTAGTGTCTCGGGTTTCCTCTCCACCAGAATCTATTGGTGAGGGTCTTCCCAGAAGTCCGCGGGTCGAACTTCCTGTTCCCGCCTTAAACACTAAAATAAAAAAAAAAAACAGCAAAGAGGGACCGAAAACGGGACCAGGTAAGTGTTTACCGCTGAAATTGACTAGCCTGCTCCTGTGAAGGTCTCCCAGAAATCACTAACGCACCGCTCCCGCTGAAATCGACCGGCCTGCTCCTGCAAAGACAAGTGTTTTTAAAGGAGAAACTTACCTCCCAGAAATCACTTGCGCACTGCTCCCGCTGAAATTGACTAGCCTGCTCCGCTCCCGCTGAAATCGACTGGCCTGCTCCTGCAAAGACAAGTGTTTTTAAAGGAGAAACTTACCTCCCAGAAATCACTTGCGCACTGCTCCCGCTGAAATTGACTAGCCTGCTCCGCTCCCGCTGAAATCGACTGGCCTGCTCCTGCAAAGACAAGTGTTTTTAAAGGAGAAACTTACCTCCCAGAAATCACTTGCGCACTGCTCCCGCTGAAATTGACTAGCCTGCTCCGCTCCCGCTGAAATCGACATTTCTTGTGTACCTTATTTCTACCTCAAGAGCCAGGTGGCAATGATGTTGACCAGATAATTCATCACTAGATGGTCTACACTCGAGTTGGGATCATGTTGTTTGGCCAAGTTTCAGCACGAAACAGAACTAATTTTCCTCAAAGTAAAATTAGAACTTAAATTTGTCAGGTGCCTTTCATGACCTCAGTTCATTTCAATGTGTTTTATAGCTAATGAAATATTTCTGTCATGGAGTAACTGTAATAATGTAGGGAAACATAGCAGCCAATCTGCAGGCATCATGGTGCAAAACAGCAATAAGAATAATGTTCAGATAGCCTGTATAAGTGATGTTGGTTGAGGGATATTGGTGAGGGAAAGGAGATTGTCAGCAAATCCATTTTCATGTGTCTGTGGGGATGAGTTTCTCCTTCTCAGTTTATAGAGACAAAGGGTGAAATCTTGTTGAGGCATCGGACATCTCGCCTGCTGGCTGGTGAGGTGGCAAGAGACTCATGATGCTGCTTTTTGGGAATGCCAAGTGTGTCCCCCACTTCCCGATGTTAACACCCTTTACCCCTGTTTCAGCTAAAGGAAATTAGCCACTTTCTGGTTCATCCTCAGGGAAATGCCTTGAACAATCAGAGTCAAGCTGTCTGGTTTAAATTTTCAAATAATGCTTGGCAGTTAACTGTCAGTCACTATTACCTGGTTCATTCTCCATGGAAATATTTCTACCAATCAGAGTCTGCTTGCCAACCAATTAGCACTTTCTTCGCATACAATATAAAGTAGTAAGTATTTGATTCATCTGACGTTGGTATTCTTGCAATTATCCTGATGTGTGTAAGATGGAAAGCTTTAACAAATTGTCTTTTTGTAACAATACACAAATATGCCCATGAATACATAATTCTGATCTGTCAATAAAATGTAAATTGAATTGTCAATTAAAAGGATTAGCTGCCATGGTCAAGGGAGGTTGTGGTAACATAGTGATAATGTCAACGATGAGCAACGATGAGTCAGCATACAGGAGGGAGATAGAGAACCTAGTGGAGTGGTGCAATGACAACAATCTCTCCCTCAGTGCCAGCAAAACTAAAGAGCTGGTCATTGACTCCAGGAAGCAAAGTACGGTGAACACCCCTGTCTGCATCAATGGAGCCGAGGTGGAGATAGTTGACAGCTTCAAATTCCTAGGTGTGCACATCACCAGAAATCTGTCCTGGTCCACCCACGTCGTCACTACCACCAAGAAAGCACAACAGCGCCTATACTTCCTCAGGAAACTAAGGAAATTCGGCATGTCCACACTGACTCTTACCAACTTTTACAGATGCACCATAGAAAGCATCTGATCTGGTTGCATCACAGCTTGATATGGCAACTGCTTGGCCCAAGACCGCAAGAAGCTTCAGAGAGTCGTGAACACAGCCCAGTCCATCACACAAATCCGCCTCCCATCTATTGACTCTATCTACACCCCCCGCTGCCTGGGGAAAACGGGCAGCATAATCTAAGACCCCTCCCACCCGGCTTACTCACTCTTCCAATTTCTTCCATCGGGCAGGAGATACAAAAGTCTGAGAACACGCACTAACAGATTCAAAAACAGCTTCTTCCACGCTGTTACCAGATGCCTAAAGGACCCTCTTATGGACTGACCTGATTAATACTACACTCCTGTACGCTTCACCCGATGCCGGTGTCTATGTATTTACATTGTGTACCTTGTGTTGCCCTATTATGTATTTTCTTTTCTTTCCATGTACTAAATGATCTGTTTGAGCTGTTCGCAGAAAAATACTTTTCACTGTACCTCGGTACACTTGACAATAAACAAGTCCAATCCAATCATGGGCCTAGTATTTCAGAGGCCCAAGCTAACGATCTGTGGACACAGGTTCAAATCCCTCATGGCAGGTGGTGGAATTTAGTATTAAATTAATTAATATATCTGTAATTAGAAGCTATTCCAGTAATGCTGACTATGAAACAATTGCTGCAAAAACCACTCATGCTACTTTAGGAAAGGAAATCTGCTGTTCTTACCTGGTCTGGCCTACGTATGACTCCAGAATAAAGCGCTTGACTCTGAAATGGTCAAGCAAGTCATTCAGTTGTTTAAAACTCTGAATTAGGAACTGGAATTGACAATGCCAGTCTTCAGCCAATTCGATTCACTCTGTGTGATATTAAGAAATGGCTGAATGGGCGGCATGGTGGTGCCGTGGATAACACTGCTGCCTCACGGTGCCAAGGCCATGGGTTTGATTCCGGCCCCTGGTCACTGTTCGTGTGGAGTTTGCACATTCTCCCTGCGTGGGTCTCACCCCTACAACCCAAAGATGTGCAGGGTAGGTGGAGAGGCCACACTAAAATTGCTCCTTAATTGAAATAAAAAACAGCTGAAAATATTTTGTTTATGAAAAGGTCAACGGTATCAAAGATTGAAAATCAACTACATAACAGCCCACATGTCACACTAACCATTAAACAACAAGGGAACGTCATTGTTCCATATCGGTACCATTATGCTATATCAGCTCATTTTCACAAAAAGAACAAACACACAACATCACCCCTTATAGCTTTTCAACAGAAACGGAGGATAAGCCTGAGAATATGTTATCATGTCCAGAACTTTGTCGTAGAAATTATCTGTCCATCAATGTGACTTGTTCCGCATATTAGTGCCATTCTTCATCCAGGTGCCGCAGCTGTGCAGGCTCTCCCACACGGCCCAATCTCACCAGAACCAAATCCTGGCATCCACATATTCCACTGGCGCTCAAGGTGCCAGTTGAACATCTTGATTTCCAGCGAGTTTAACCCGTGGTGATGTGCCAATTATATACAGCATTCTCCACACCAGCAACAAAAGCATCAGCAATCTGCGAAAGCACTTCTTCAATAGCGTTAGCAGTTGGCCTATTTGGGAACAATGTCGTGCATCAGGTCCCACAGCGTCTTCTTGCTTCAAACCGGATTGCCTTCTGGACTCATACATCCCTCTGGGCCCGGTGTTCCAGGACCCAGGAATCTTATAAAAAGTTGTCCTTCTTTCCGGCTACATAAAAAGCCAGAAACAGCAACAGCAGCCTCCAGGCAACTGCAGCCACCAGCTGGAGCAACCAGCAGCATAAATAACCAGCAGCTGTGAAGTGATGGCTGAATGCACTGGATAATGCAATGGCTATGGGTCCTGCTGTGGAAAAACCTAAAGTTGCTGCAGCTGTTGCTGGGACTGCTGACCTGAAGTGAGCTGCACCTCCTCCTCAGAGGTACAACTAACTTCTGAGTACATACGCTCCAGGAAATCGCACGGGCAATGAGGTGAGATTACGCTCAGCGGAATCCAAGGCCTTTGACCGATGTTGCCAATCCCAACAAAATCAGTGAAAATGAAAAAATGAAATGAAAATCGCTTGTTGTCACGAGTAGGCTTCAATGAAGTTACTGTGAAAAGCCCCTAGTCGCCACATTCCGGCGCCTGTTCAGGGAGGCTGGTCGGGGTGATTTTAGGCTGAACGAACTTCTGCTCAGCTCTTTGGCTGATATTCACCCATTTATAATGTTAATATCAGGTCAGTTTCACTCTACAATGATTTTTTGTAGTTTCACTCACCTTCTCCAACCTGGCGAGTTGCAGATGTGGGACCTGTGCGCTGTTGGCAAAGAAGGATTCTGTGGTTAAAAATGCTTTTAATTGCCTTTTCAATTAGTTCAAGCGGTTTCCTGCCAGACCCACGGGGGTTTCCTACTAGGCTAGGGATCCACCCTGGGAATGGTCGTAAGAGGGTGGGATAACATTGGGATCATGACCCAGTATCAATCCCCGAGACTTTCCCACCCCACATGCACCAGAATCTCTTTCCATCTGGCTGGGAAAGTCTGCCCAAAATATTTGTTTAACAACTCTGTCATTTCCTAATTCCCCATTACAAATTCTGTCTCTGCCTCTAAGGGATCCATGTTTAACTTTGCTACCACTACACCCTTCGTCGTTGCATATTTGCAAAAGCTCTTACTGTCTATTTTTACAGCTCTTGCTGGTTTACTCTCATATTCGATTTTCTCGGTAGTCACCACTTTTTAATCACCCTGAATTTTTTCCCAATTCTCCGACTTATGCCTCATTTAACAACTTGGTAAGTCTTTTCTTTGAAACTAATACTATCCAAAACACCTTGAACTGTTTATCTATCACAATATATGGAAAAATAATATTTTTAAATTATCATACTGTTCGATGGGACTCAAACTAAAACCATTAAAATATGGAGCTCAAATGTATCTACACCGAGATGAGTGACATGAGCTAATTTAATGTGGTTATGGGAAATTTTTACCTTTTAGAAGGAAAGGTATCAAAATCATTTATATTTTGTCTTGATATGTGCTACCATAACAACCTTACATGACAAAACATATGTTGATCGTGCTTTGATCCAGTGTCATGTATTCTGTTAGCACAGAGAAAACATTGGACATCTGAACACTGTTTTATTTTAAAAGATGCAATAGAATTGGGGAAGATTCTTACCCTAGAAGATTCAAGCCCTTCAAATAATGATACAGCGCCATAACAAATACTACAGCAAATGTGGTTAGCACTGCTGCCTCACGTCGCTGAAGACCCGGGTTCGATCCCGGCCCCAGGTCACTGTCCGCATGGCGTTTGCACATTCTCCCAGTGTCTGCGTGGGTCTCACCCCCACAACACAAAAATATGTGCAGGGTAGGTGGATTGGCCACACTAAATTGCCCCTTATTTGGAAAAAAGAGAATTGGGTACACTATATTAAAAAAAAAGAAAATGCTCTGAAACTACATAACACCATCATTAGCCATTCCTTTCCAGGACTGTATTTGAAAAATAGTCACAGTGATTCAGCAATTGAATTTAATTACATTTAACGTTAGCATAAAAAAGTAGCCTCATTAATGGGGCTGGAATTTTCTGTGTTCTCCACATTTGCTGATCTTTTAGTCACCACTTTGCCAATTCTCCTGAAAGTTAAATAAACCCCAATCTAGGTAACTAATGATTTGAGAACAAATACAGCCTATTTGTAATTGGTAGTCAACTGCAGTGAATTTTTGCTGATGTATTCCAATCAATAAATATTGGAGTTTGACAGTAAGTAAAAACTACATATACAAATGTCATATCATTTTGATGGGTAGTTTAGAATGTGAAAAAGAATTTTTGACTGGAAATCGTCAACATTAAAATGAAATACACTTGACTTTTCTAATGCAGAGTCATGAAGCCAAGAAATGTCCAGTTTTTACATTAAGCTAAAGGACAGTTACAGCAGTGGTAGGAATCAGTACTGAAAGCTTCATCTTCATACGTTTACACCACTGACATGCACTTCATAACCACAAGCATTTCTGTCCTGTTACTTTCAAATGCCTGGGTGATTTGTCGTCACTAAATAGCTAAAAATGGGTGATTTGTACTTAAGCCTTTTACAGAGGTCAGTGTCTCCATCTCACCCTTCAACATCCCACTTTGGAAAGAATCCATTGGATCAACAAATCCTTACCCGAAAGACATTTTCTAATGTGTGTCCAAAAATATTCTTCATGTCTTAACTGTTTTATAATAGTTTTAGTGTCAGTGTAAATTAATTGAGCTTGTGAAAAATGAGCATTCCCCCTTTTTTAAGATGTGTAAGAAGCATTTAAATGATGAGATCCAAAGCCATGAATGAGTCCATAAGGAATTCTTCACCTCACTTAACTGACAAAATAAATTTCTTTGTATACCAAATAGAATGGTAATCCCTAAAACGTTATTCAAAGTTACTGCGTGTGCAATGGAACTAAATTCCATTTACTGTAGATTAATATGCAATTGTCTTTCAAATCTCATAATGAATACAGCAATAGGTTGATGCTGCTTTGCACTATTATTAAAAGGCACATTGCAAAACAAGTTCTTGAAATAATAACATTACTCACTTACGCACTTTTAGTCAACACATTCTGAAGGATCCATATTAAGGCGTGAAAGCACTTTTAAAAAGCTGTAGTGGAAAATGTCAGTAACTTTTCCGGAGACAGTCAGGAAAAGTGTCACCATTGGCTGTCCTTTGATTCATGGTTGACATTCTACTCAGGTTGAGAGTTTCTGCCATGGGTCTTCACGTGACTGAGGTGACCAATTCTCGACCTGCAGATCTTTGGGCACATGGGGCAAAGTGTCCAAAAATCTAGCAGAGCTCCTTCATCAGGTGATTCCAAACAAACCTGTTGGACTTTAACCTGGTGTTGTCAGACTTCTTACTGTGCCCACCCCAGTCCAATGGCAGCATCTCCACTTCAATATTATATACAAAGAAGAGGTTCCCTGATTGGCCCACTAATCGGGGAACTCGCATTCCAATTGGCCAATCTCAAAGGCCTGGTCTAAGTCATTACAATCACCTTGTCACTGGTGGTCTTTTAAGAGAGGTGGCATGGTGATATGACAGCAACTGTCTTGAATGGGAGATCTGAAACAAATACCTTGAAAATCCGGACTGTGGCCAAGCAAAGTTGGGTGACAGCTTCTGCACTATTTACAATCTACCAGATAATGTCTATTTACCTCATCAAGAACAACTGTCATCTGATGTCAGTATTAAGTACCATCTAGATGGAAAACTCTTTAACCTCAGTCACCTCTGTGCCAAAACAAAACTGACCACCGGAGGTATACAGAATCTTACAGTTTGTGGATGACTGCAGTGTCATTGCTCACTTGGCACCAGATTTGCAAGTCACGCTTGATCTCTTCAATTCTGCACAAAAGAATCATGGCCTCTATTGGAATGTTGCCTTGAATGTTGCAAAAACAGAAAAGAGCATCATTGCTGGCAAAATCAGTTTGTTTTTTTAAACTGTTATTGTGATGGTTAATATTTGTCTCATCTCAAAGTCATGTCATTACTTAACTTATGATAGGCCCTTCAGACCACCTGGGCCTCCCTACATTGGCTGTATTTTTGGCATTCAAATAATATTTTATCACAACTGCAACCTATTTATCAGTATGACCGCCTGAAATGAACTCAAGGAATTCCCGATTCAAGTATAAGCATTACGCTTTAAGGCTGCGGTAGCTTTATTATTGAGAAACCATGACAGAATGCATGGTTCAAAAGAATCAAATAGAGGACGAAGTAAATCAGCAAATAGTGATTACGTTTTACCAAGCTTGGGATTTAAAGCTAGAAGATTGTAGCAGGAATGAAATATGTTCATTTACAATTGAAAGGTCAGATGTTATTTGATTCTTGGACTCATAATACGTCCATGTAACCTGAACTAGGTGTTTGGTCCAACTTTGGTTAATAATTTCAAAAAATAGTTTGCATTGTTAGTTTATTGTGGTTTGCACAACCCTCATCTTCTGCCTCCTTTTGTTCATTAGGTTGGGAAAATGACTTATTGTAAATGAACGTAAAAAAGAAAAAAATGTGCAGAAAATGTTTTGTAATGCTTTTTAAATTCTTTAACTTCAGATCCAACTTGAGATATAGCACAAATCCTCATTGCCCTATCTCACATCATCATAATGCACACTTAAAATTGCTATCATTATAAATAACTTATGATAAAGTTTATAAATTTATCTTCTTAAAAATAATGTCATTAGAATTCATGCCCTTAATTCCTTAAAATCAAGAGGTTAATGTTTTTGGCCTTGCATGTAACAGTGGTTAAGACACAAGTTATCATTTCCAAGTAGGACTGCTTTATGATGCATTAGTATGAAACCACAACCGTCTCTCATTCAAAAAAATTTGGGATCCTCATCCTGTGAAGACTTAACATAAAAATGAGGGGATTTGCAGAATAACTACCATTACCTTCTTTATGGGAATGAGGTGGGAAGGCAGTTAAATTCTCCTGGTGGACTTATCTGCCAATGGTCCTCTCTCTTTCCCAGTCTTCAATTTCAGTTTGCTCTTCTAAGCAGATTAGAGGGATACCTGTTGGAAATCAAGGGGGCCCTTCTTTAAATATGTACCTCTGTCCCAGAGACTATTGAGAGCCAACTGTCATTTAAACTAGAACGCGCCAGGCATTGTGGGCTTCTCAGCTGATGAACGTAATATAGGAAGTGGAGCAGGGGCCTGAGGAAGTATGGTCACCTTCACTTTTTGTTTACTTTCCTTGTAGAACCTGGAGGAGTGGAGGTCTTCCTTTGGGCCTTGTTACGGAAGTTTAGGCCTCTGCTGCTCTGGGTTCTCCTGATCCCATCCTGAACACAAAGCCCCTTTGAACCTCACTCTCTGCGATTTACCATTTCCTTAATCCCCAGCTTTGGTTTGCTGTCATCACAACTAACTGGGGGATATGCAGTTGGCCTAATACCACCAAGACCAGGATGTTTTTCTACATCCACTGTCACCCTTTCAGTTCAGGATAGGATCGAATTTGAATGTAATTTGATTTCTGTTCTATTTTTATTCCTGTCTCTTCTCTTCCGTTACACAACACAGCACAATTGTTTGTTTTAACTCTGATTAATTGACTGGGTTTTGACTGAGTGAACGCTGAGCCCCTTCTTATCCCACACAGCTCCTAAAAGTGAGTTGGGCAACAGTTGAATTCCAAACCTTGGACTACTGCACAAATGTCAGAAGAGAGACATGTGTAAACTGAATTCACATGCATGTTGCGAGATTCTCCAGAGATGGAACACGCTACCAAGTATCCTAGCTGAGAACAGCCAAACCTCAGACAGGTTCAAATGTCAGGCATTAGTGATATATAAACCCTAACTTTCTGAATTATGAAGAAATTCATTTTACTGCTATATAGTGTAACCAATAAATCCCATTGACTCCTAAAAAGTGAATTATTATTTTTTGTGAGCACAGGATGCAATTAATCCAACAATGCTATCATTTTAATAAAGGGATATTCCCATAAAGTAGACCATCAGTCATCACTATAGAGCATGCAAACGTTTGGTGAAAATGTTTCTTTATTAAGTCACATCAACTTGGCCCATATTACCAGACATATAAAATATCCAGAATGATAGAAAACCTTTCTCTAAACTTCCATACAAATACAATAACACTAAAATCCAAAACATTTCTAAAGCATGGGTCAAGAATTAGCAAGCCAGGTTATTAAGCCATGTTACTTATGTGGAAAAGCATACACATCACTGATATGGAGATGCCGCCATTGGACTGGGGTGGGCACAGTAAGAAGTCTTACAACACCAGGTTAAAGTCCAACAGGTTTGTTTGGAATCACTAGCTTTCGGAGAACAGCTCCTTCATCAGGTGACTCACCCGATGAGGGGGCTACACTCCGAAAGCTGGTGATTCCAAGCAAATCTGTTTAACCTGGTGTTGTAAGACTTCTTACTATACACAACACTAGCAGCAACTTGAGCCGCTTCAGAGGTGAATTATTAAACAAAAGAATAGCAAAGTACTCCAGATGCTGGAATCTAAAACAAAAACAGAAAATGCTGGAAAAACTCAGCAGGTCTGGCAGCATCTGTAAGGAGAGAAAAAAAAAGAGTAATTTTTCGAGTCCGCGTGACCCTTCTTCAGAACTAAAGAAAGGGAATTGTGATTACATATAAGAGGGGTGGAAGTGGGAGTTGGGAGCGATTGCAGCAAAGATGCAGCAAAAGCTGAGAACAAGTGACCCAGTGGGGGAGGAGGAGGGAGGGTTTTAGCACAGGAGCAGACAAAAATAATTCCAACGCGTATGTAACATTTATTCTTCAAACGAATGACTAAAAATAGACGATGTGCTCATTATCACATTGCTGTTTGTGGGACCTGGCTGTTATATTTCCTACATTACAACAATTGTCATAAGTACATTGGTTGTGAAGTGCCTTGGAGCATCCTGAATGTGAAAAATGCAAGTCTTTCTTTTTTATTATTTTATTCCTGGTGGCACCAACTGCCACTCACTTAAGCTAAGGGCTGTCAGTCCCAGTGAGCTCTATAGTCATTCATACTGTCAACAGTGCCATGAGCTAGACGTCAGCTTCCACAGCATGTATTGCATTAACAGTTTGTACTTTCTCCTCGTTTTGGCTTTGATTTCCTCCGGTGCTCCTTAGTGTCCAAAGACATGCAGGTTAGGTGGATTGGCCATGATCAGAGCGCAGGGTTTCAGGGATGGGGCAGGGGGGTGGGCCCAGGTAGAGTGCTCATTTAGAGGGTTGGTGTTCATGTTAGCAATTCAGTTACCTCAAGTCCTATTTTAACCCTTGCGCTGTATCTGTCGCCTTACTGATTGATTCTTCTGATTAAACCTGCATTTATATGGGTCAATATGGCTGAATGGACCAGGTTTGATGGTCCTTTCCAGTTTCTCTTCTGTGTACCTTCATAGTTCTTGCAGAACACATTACTTAAAATCCCATTGACGATAGCAGTCCCCTGTTGCATAATGGTATGGTGCTAATGTAACCTAAACCCCCAGGATGGGGTAAAGTTAAAGTGCATGGGATTACGGGATAGTGTCTTGTGATGGATAGGAAGCTGGTGAGCAGACAGGAAGCAAAAAATTGGAATAAATGGGTCTTTTTCTGATTGTTAGACAGTGACTAGTGAGGTACCACAGGGATCTGTGCTAGGATCCCAACTGTTCACATTATATATTAATGATTTGAACGAGGGAGCTAAATTTATTATCTCCAAATTTGCAGATGATACAAAGTTGGGTGGGAGGGTGAGCTGTGAGGAGGACGCAGAGCTGCTTCAGTGGGATTTGGACCGGCTGTGTGAGTGGGCACATGCATGGCAGATGCAGTATAATGTGGATAGATGTGAGGTTATCCACTTTGGTAGCAAAAATAGGATGGCAGATTATTATTTGAATGGGTGTAAATTGAGAGGGGTACTTAGCAAGACTTTGGTGTCCTCATGCATCAGTCAATGAAAGTAAGCGTGTGTGTACAGAAGGCAGGAAAGAATGCACATGATATGTTGGCCTTCATAGCGAGAGGATTTGAGTATAGGAATAGGGATGTTTTACTGCAATTGTATAGGGCATTGGTGAGGCCGCACCTGGAATATTGTGTGCAGTTTTGGTGTTTTACCTGAGGAAGGATGTTCTTGCTATGGAGGGAGTGCAGCGGAGGTTAACCAGGCTGATTTGTGGGATGGTGGGAGTGTCATCTGAGGAGAGACTAAATCGGTTAGGATTATATTCATTGGAGTTTAGAAGAGTGAGAGGGGATCTCATAGAAACTTACAAAATTCTAACAGGATTAGACAGGGTAGATTCAGAAAGAATATTCCCGATGGTGGGGGAGTCCAGAGCTCGGGGTCCATAGTTTGAGGATAAGGGGTAACGTTTTTGTACCGAGATGAGGAGGCATTTTGTCACCCAGAGAGGGGTGAAACTGTGGAATTTTCTTTCTTTTTGGTATATTTTTTTTATATTATAAATTTAGAGTACCCAATTCATTTTTCCAATTAAGGGGCAATTTAGCTTGGCCAATCCACCTAGCCTGCTCATCTTTGGGTTGTGGGGCCGAAACCCACGCAAACACGGGGAGAATGTGCAAATTCCACACGGACAGTGACCCAGAGCTGGGATAGAACCTGGGACCTCGGCGTCGTGAGGCAGCAGGGCTAACCCACTGCGCCACCGTGCTGCCCCCTTTTTGGAATATTTTTATTGCCATTTTTAATTATACACAGTAAAACTTTGCATTCAATATTTACAGCTTGTGCAGTTCTGGTATACATACAATCATTCATGGTGTTTCCTCCCCCTCCCCTTCCCCTCTCCTGCCCTCCCCCTCCCCCTGACCCCTCCTTGGCATCCCCTTCTTTCGTTCAGGGTGTTCTGTCCCCTAGGTCCTATTCTCCCCTTCTCCCCCCCTTCCCTTTATGTTTTCCGTTGCAGGCCTTGTGGGTTCAGGGGGCTTCCCTTTCCACCCCTCCCCCTCTCCCCCCAATGCTTCTCCCTGTATTTACCTCTCTTCCTCCTCTCTTCTCCTTAGAGTTGTGTATCTGTCTCGCTTTTTCCCTATTCACTGATGGCTTCGAACAGGTCTTGGAACAGGCCAACAAATTGCCCCCATGCTTTGAGGAAGCCTTCTTCCGACCCTCGGATGGTGTGCTTGATCTTCTCCAAACGGAGAAATTCCGCCAAGTCTGCCAGCAAGTCTGCAGCTGTGAGTGGTGCTGGTGATTGCCGGCTGAGCAGGATTCTCTGGCGTGGGAAGCGAAAACTAGGGCGTCGGCCCTCTTCCCCATTTGTACCTCTGGCTCTTCTGATACCCTGAAGATTGTCACTCTCAGGCACGGCTCCACCCTCACCCTCACAACCTTGGACATTGCCTCGAAGAAGGCTGTCTAGAACCCTACAAGTTTGGGACATGTGGGTGTGGTTGGCCGGGCCTCTCTGGCACCGTTCACATTTATCTTCCACCTCCAGGAAGAACCTGCTCATTTGGGATCTGTGGAATTTTCTACCACAGAAAGTAGTTGAGGCCAAAACATTATGTATTTTTAAAAAGGAATTGGATATAGTTCTTGGGGCTAAAGGAATCAAGGGATATCGGGGGGAAGGCGGGATCAGGTTATTGAGCTTGATGATCAGCCATGGTCATAATGAATGGGGAAGCAGGCACAAAGGGCTGAATGGCCCCCTCTAGCTTCTATTTTCTATGTTTCCATGTGATGCTGCTTTTACAGCCCAACCAATAGCACGCTCCATTCAGATGCAATGCAACACCAGTGTGAGTTCGAGCCAACTTTTGGAACCTCAGTTCCAACTAGCCACTGACCATTCCAGTGCGAGTCATTTGTTATAAGTAGTAGTAAGTTTATTATGTCAAAGCACAAATCATACACTTTTTTTTACTGCAGGTTGCTCTAGAACCTTAGATTTTAACACCCTTGATGATTGACAGATGGTTGTGGAACAGGTGATGGCTAATATGTGAGGAAATGTACTAAGCTGGTCTTTGATTATTTTTTAAACAAAGACAGAAAATTCTGTGTGACTGGAAGCTAATTTTTCTCCATTAGCCGGACCATCTAAGCCAGGATAGAACTGAAAAGTAGGAACGTTATGTTAAACCTGTTGAAACTTGGCTGCAATCCTAGTTACAATATTATAAAACAGATTTTGAGGCAATGGAGAGAGTTCAGGGAAGATTGAGTGGTGGATGTGTGGAATGCACTGCCAGCAGAGGTGGTGGAGTCAGAGTTATTAGGGACATTTAAGCAACTCTTAGACAAGCACATGGACAGCAATAAATTGAAGGGGTGTAGGTTAGGTTGATCTTAGATTAGGATAAATGGTCGGCACAACATCGTGGGCCGAAGGGCCTGTACTGTGCTGTACTGTTCTATGTTCTATATTACAGAAAGTGCTTATCAAATAAATCATCACATTCTGTTCTTTCAACACCAGCTCTGGACTCTGGGTGATAGCGCTGTCTCCTGCTCTGTACTTTTTGCTACTGAATTCTTGTCGTCTATCTCCTCTTCTCTTGGTTGTGGGTTCAGGGTCACAAAATATCCTGGGCGGAATTCTCCGTTCCAGCACCTAAGTGCCGGCGCCAACGGAGAATATGCGGGTGGTTCACGACAAGAAAACCGACTCCAACCCCTCACCGATTCCGTACCGGTGAGGGGCTAGCACCAGCGCCACGTGAACCACTCGTGGATCATACGGAAACGGCCGGAGAATTGCAGGGTCCTGGGTCACACATACACAGGGCTGACGAGCAGCACCGGTCACACCAGAAAACATGACGCCGGCCGTGCTGGAACCCTAACCCGCCCACCCCGATCCACAGCCCAACCCCTGGCCACTCCCCACCAGTCCCCCCAGCCATAGCAAAGGTCCACTGGCCAGCAGCTTGGAATCCGGCCAAGCGCGGCTTCGCTGGACATAGTCGGCAGCCGGCACGCCGGATTCCCGACAGCTGCGCCGTTGGGGACTCGGCCCATCGGGGGTGGAGCATCACGGGTGGGTCGGCTGATGACGCACCACCGGCCTTGCGAATGCGCATGGTGCGCATCCCGATGACGCCGATTTGGAGAAGACGGAGCATCGCGGACCACCGTCAAACTGGCACCTGTCCCGATTCCAGCGTCGGAATTCATTCTCCGCCTGACCGCCGATCCCGATTTCGGAGTCGGGCTACGGAGAATCCAGCCCCCTTTCTTTGAGACCAGTCTTGTGTTGTATTAGGTGACTAATTTGTTTACCCTTGAGTAGGGTGAACCCTCATCTTAACCAACCTGATTAGTTTTATTATTATTGACCTGGTTAGTTGACCAGTATTCTATTATTGTCCATTACTGTATTGTAAACTTACACATCCCTCATACATGGTGTTTTTTGTTTGTAAAGCAAGAGACCCTTTAGCTAACATGGTTAATATAACATCGTTCTTTATCTTTGCAATTGTCTTAGTAGAAGAGTTTGGCAGGCAAAAATGCTTATCCAAATTTCCAAGCAGCCAAAGATCAAAATTCTTCCTGACTTAAGCTTTTATAACATCTTGACATTTTTTCCACTATCCTCCATACATCGGAATATTATATTATTTTAAAATAATGCCTCACTTCTTTGCATGTTTCGAATTCATATGTCCATACAAAGCGACAGCAATGTTGCACCTGATCTGCAATGGGAGGGTCAGGTTAAAATTTGTCCCGGTTGTTCAGCCTTACCTTGATCCAACTGCTGCTTTCACTTTCCTGTCTCTTTTGCCTGTGCTGGATAAGTAACTGATGTCATGGATCACTCTTACCATTCTGTCATTCTGCCATTGCTCATAAAAGGTTTGGCTATCACACCTGACATCTTAATCAGTCTGGAGCAGCCCAAGCCAACTTTATTTCTGTTCACAACTTCTGTAAATCCACGTTTATAGCTGCTAAATACAATTTTGTTGAAAAAATCAGTGACTCCCATTTCCCTCCCTTTTGCGCACTTATTAATTCTGGCTCTTGCCAAGTTGTTTTTTGCAACTTCTACAAGTTTTCCTTCCTGATGGCCCAATTGTTCATTCTCCACCCCCCTCCATTTCTAATCACAATTTGCTAGATAAACTGGATTGAATTCTCCGTTTCATGACACTGCCAGGAAAATTTGTGATTGGCGGAGAATCCAGCGTTGGCAAAAAAGGGTATCGGCCTGTTCTGATACTCCACTCCCACGTTGGCGGTGGCATCAAAGTTTATGACCCGTACCAGCAGGACAATGCAAAAGGTCATTAAGACCCATTTGCATCCTATTAACGGGTTGGTCATCATATTCTGCAACCACGCGTGGTTCTCCAGTCCTCTGGGCCAGGAATTACGTGGCGTGAATTGGTGCAGGGTATTTACAAATGTGGCCCTGCGGGGTGGACCTCGCAGTGGACCAAGGGGGTAACTATTTAAGAGAGGTGCCATTAATGTCCATCTGAGGGCCACCCTCACCCCCATAATGCGATTCAGCTCCGGCAGGAGAACATGAAGTGAGATTCTCCTTTCCCCGACGCCTGATTTCGTAATCGGCGATCAGCAGAGAATCCATTTTGACGCCAAAATCGGGGGACGGTGCCTGTTTGATGCAGGTTTCATATGTTTTGCCCCCTCCGAAACGGCGGCATCGCGGCGCGTGCCGCATGCTGTTGGGCCGGCCTCAGTGCGTCACCTGAAGGCCCTCCCCTGATGCTCCGCCTCCGATGGGCCAAGTACCTGACGGAGCGGTTCACTTATGGTCTCAGCCATGTGGGAACCCGGTGTGGCAGGCACGGACTGTGTCCAGCGCCGCCACAGTCGGGCGGGAGCCATGCTGCCAGCTGGGAGGGCTTGCGCGAGGGCTGGGGGAACTGGCGGGGTGATCAGGGAATGGCGAGGGGGTGGCCAGGGGGACACTACCTGGCAGGCCGAGTCCCCGCATGGCTGGCGCCATGTTTTACGGCATGACCGCTGCAGGTCATAGCCATGTGCATGCTTGGCCACAGACCCGGCCATTCTCTGGCCATTTATTTTGTGGAGGTCGGGAGGTTTACCAGTCGCAGAATCGGTGAGGGGGTGCCGCCGATTTTTTCCACATAAAACGCCACAGATCCTCTGCACTTAGGCTCAGAAACGGAGAATCTGGCCCATAGTCTCCCAAATGGAGAATTCCGGGCACTATCTCCATCCACTGGTCAACTTAAGTGACCTATTTATAACTGATCTCCACTGCAGCCGGTGGCACAGTGGTTAGCACTGCTACCTCACAGCGCCAGGCACCGTGGTTGAATTCCGGCCTTGGGTGACTGTCTATGTGGAGTTTGCACTTTGTCCCCATATCCATGTAGCTTTACTCCGGCTGCTTCGGTTACCTCCCACAGTCCAAAGATACGCATGTTACATAGATTGGCCATGCCAAATTGCCTCACAGTGCACAAAGAAGTGTAGGTTAGGTGGAGTTATGGGGTTACGGGGATAGGGCGGGGCAGTGGGCCGAGATAGGGCATTCTTTCAGAGGGTCGTTGCAGACTCAATGGGCCAAATGGCCTCCTTCTGCACTGTAGGAACTCTATCCCATCCTCCAGCAATATCTGTATTGCTGAAGCTGTACATGCCCATGCCCATCTGCTTTCCTGTATCTTTAAACCCAACGGCCTAAAAGAATCGCATCAAGTAAGTTATTCGGTGCTTTATATAGTTATTGTGTGTTCTCTGGATACTTACAGAGGAGAGAGATCACACAGCTGGCTGAACAGATGGTCTTGATCTTTGTTTCAGAGTGCTCTATAAGAGCCTCGCAGGTGAGGATGGAGGAGGGGAGGGAAGGTGGTTTAAAAAGATGACTTGTGGTGAAGAGAAGCTAAGTATTGCCTTTAGCCTCCTGAATGATCTTTGAATAGTGGGTAGTGTTGGTGATAGGGAGCTTTAGAGGCTCTTTAGCACAGGGCTAAATTGCTGGCTTTGGAAGCAGACCAAGGCAGACCAGCAGCACGGTTCAATTCCCGTAACAGCCTCCCCGAACAGGCGCCAGAATGTGGCGACTAGGAGCTTTTCACAGTAACTTCACTTGAAGCCTACTTGTGACAATAAGCGATTTTCATTTCATTTCATTTTATGTTATCCAGCCAGATCATTTAAACCAGATAGCTCTTAGACTAAAGGAGTAGATTAAGGGGAATATAAAATGAGGAAGCATAATGGTTTCAGTGTGGATAAGGGCAATAAAGATGGTGAAGAAGTTGTGGTTTTGCAGATCAGCAGCTGCAGGGATGTCATGATGAATTGTAGGCTAAAGGCTACATAGCTGGGAATTTGCTAGTGAAGTGGTAAGAGATTGGACTGGAGAGGTTTTTTTCCCCCAGGAGTAAGAATTGGGGTAGAGAGGGAGATGAGAATAAAAATAGTGAGCGATATAAGGAAATGACTGTCGTGTTATTCACCCTGGGGTAACACGGACTGCAACTGGATGCAGTTGTACTGTGAAGTAGACACCAAACTTAGACGTCAGTTCAATATGTTTTATTGAACTTCTGGAACAGTGCACACAGCTTGCTGTGGGTCGACACTCTACTAATCTAAGTGTGCAAACTATAACTAACTATACCAGACTAGCTCTGAGCCACATGTAGAAGGTGCTAATCGATTATATACACCCCTGACTGTCACTACAGTTGTCACCAGTGGAAAGAGGCAGAGTGCTGATGCCGCGTGTGTTTTATAGTGGGAAACCCCCCTCTAGTTTTCTGCCTGGTTATTGGTTGTGTTCTGTCCTGTGTGTTGATTGGCTGTACTGGGTGTCTGTCACTGCCTGTCTGTATCTCATTATGTGCATGAGTGCATATCATGACATCCCCCCCCTTTAAAAGAAAAAATTGACGGTTGCTTAGAGCATATGTGACTATGTACATGTATAACTATTTACATTAAATGGCAAGTGAATGAATATGCACATGAAAGGTGTCTAGCGTGCAGATACAGAACAATATTTACAAGATAAATGTCTATAAGTCCAATCCTTGGGGCTGGCGTCAGATCCTTGTCGACCACCTGAGAGGTGGAGGTGGGGACGACGGCGCCTTGACAGGCAGGATTGCTGCCAGATTGGTGGTCTCCTCGTGCGAGGTATCCGGAGGAGGCATAACAACATCTGGAAAGGAGAGATTTGGTGGTGGGCAGGCAAGTTTGCGTAGTGCCCTTCTGTTGCGCCTGACAATGGAGCCATCAGCCATACGAACTACAAACGATCTGGGAGCAGCCTGTCGAACAACAACAGCTGGAGCTGACCAACCTCCATCAGATAGCTTGATCCGAACAGCATCTTCCAAAGATAGCACAGGCAAATCGGTAGCATGAGCATCGTACGTCAGCTTCTGCCGGTTCCTGAGTTGCTGCACCTTTTGCAGCACTGGGACGTGATCCAGGTCTGGTAAGTGTATTACTGGAACAGTCGTCCGCAGGTCTCTATTCAGGAGGAGTTGTGCCGGAGACATACCGGTGGACAGAGGGGTTGCCCTGTACGCCAATAGCGCAAGGTTGAAGTCAGAAGCTGAGTCCGCGGCCTTGCAGAGCAGTTGCTTCACTATATGGACCCCTTTCTCAACCTTCCCGTTGAACTGCGGGTATTGTGGGCTTGAGGTAATGTGGTTGAATTGGTACAACTTGGCGAAATTGGACCACTCTTGGCTGTGGAAGCAGGGACCATTGTCACTCATGACAGTGAGTGGAATATCGTGCCTGGCAAATGTCTCCATGCAGGCCTTGATGACTGTCCTTGATGTGAGGTCTGACAGCTTCACAACTTCCGGGTAACTTGAGAAGTAATCTATCATGAGCATATAGTCACGCCCATTGGCGTGAAAAAGGTTGATTCCCACCTTGGAACATGGAGAGGTCACGATCTCGTGTTGCTGGAGTGTTTCTTTCGCCTGAGCAGGCTGGAAGCGCTGGCAGGTCGCACAATTGAGGACCATGTTGGATATGTCCTGGTTGATCCCAGGCCAATAGACAGCCTGCCGGGCCCTGCGCCTACACTTTTCGACACCGAGGTGTCCCTCGTGGATTTGTTTGAGCACTAAGCTCGGCAGGCTGCGAGGAATAACGATACGATCTAGCTTGAGGAGGATCCCCTCGACGACTATCAGGTCGTCCTTGACATTAAAGAACTGAGGGCATTGCCCTATGTACCAACCATTTGCGAGGTGGTGCATTACACGCTGCAGAAGAGGGTCCTTGGCAGTCTCTTCTCGAATGTTGATCACTCTTTCATCTGAGGCCGGGAGGTTGCTGGCACACAGCTGCACCTGTGCCTCAATTTGGCGGATTAAGTCAACCTGTTCACAGTCGAGGTGATGGAGCGTGTCAGGGCATCCGCAATTATCAGCTCCTTGCCTGGTGTGTATACTAACTCAAAATCGTACCTTCGGAGTTGAAGGAGAATGCGCTGAAGCCTGGGCGTCATGTCATTCAAGTCCTTATGAATGATATGGACCAAGGGTCTGTGGTCAGTCTCCACTGTGAAGGTTGGTAGACCATAGACGTAGTCATGGAACTTTACAATGCGGTTAGGAGGCCCAGGCACTCTTTTTCTATCTGGGCATACCTCTGTTCAGTAGGAGTCATGGCCCTTGACGCATAAGCCACTGGAGCCCAGGACGAGGAGTAATCCTTCTGGAGGAGCGCCGCACCAATGCTGTCCTGGCTTACGTCCGTGGAGATTTTTGTCTTCCTGTCCGGGTCAGAAAACGCTCGTGCCGGAGCAGTGGTGAGCTTTGCCTTTAGCTCGAGCCACTCTGCTTGATGTGTGGGTAGCCAATTGAATGCAGTGGACTTCTTCATCAGATGCCTGAGATCCGTGGTGTGTGAGGCCAGGTTGGGAATGAACTTTCCCAACTTCATCCAGTTGTATCTGCCAGAAACCATGCGATGCATCTAGCTTCGTGAAGAATTTGGCGTGTGCCATCTCACTGGTCAGTTCCTCGCGCTTCAGGATCGGGTACTGTCCCCGCATTATGTTCCGGTTAAGATCTTTGGGATCTATGCATATCCGCAACTCTCCTGAGGGCTTCTTCACACAGACATCGAGCTGACCCAGTCAGTTGGTTCCGTCACTTGAGAGATTATGCCCTGGTCTTGGAGCTCCTGCAGCTATGCCTTTAAACGTTCCTTCAGAAGAGCCGGCACCCGGCGTGGTGCATGGATTACGGGCGTGGCATCAGGTCTGAGTGAGATCTTGTAGCAGTATGGCAGCGTACCCATTCCACTAAACACATCTGGGTATTGTGCCAGGATGTCATCAATGTCAGCCTGAAGATCCACACTGGAAGAGGACATAGCATGGACTCGCTGTACGAGGTTGAGTAGCTTGCATGCATGGGCACCAAGCAGGGATGCCTTGTCAGGCTTGACGATTTCGAATCGCAGTGTGGCATTGATGGTCTTGTTGGAGACAAACAGATGACAAGATCCTATTGCAGTTATGGCATTGCCATTATAATCAAGGAGCTGGCAGGCTGGAGGAAGAATTTGGGTTGCTTTTTAATGCGGTCAAAATCAGCTTGAGAGATGAGATTGGCTGAAGCACCAGTGTCCAGCTTGAACTGGATGCTGCATTGATTAACTTGTATGACAGCACGCCATTCGTCCGCAGAATCCACATTGAGGATAGATAGGCGTCTTGCTGAATTTGAGGAGGCATACTCACATGTAGTGATGATGCCCACACGATATGGGGACTCCAGGTAGTCGTCCTCTGGATCCGTAGTGCTATCAGGATCAGAATCCAGTAGACTTTGCTGTACACATCGAACGCGTTTGCGTTGGAAATGGGATCGCTGGCCCTTGACCGTTGCTGCAGACCTGCATAATGTCCAGGCTTCCCACAATTTAAACATAGCCTGCCTTTTGCAGGGCATTGCCGCTTTAAGTGGGCGGTGCCACAGTTCGGTCACGTCATGACGTTGACGTCGTTACACTCCGTGGTCGTCGCCACATGCGCAGTGTGGTCAGCCGACGTTCGCACTTGCGCAGTTTGGTCTTCGGCCGCTTCGTTCTCCCGTTCGCGGTGCACATGCGTGGGATCCCGGGAAATGCACACAAAATGGCCGCCTTCATCGATACTGAGGCGCCGCATCAGGGCGATGGCCTGTACACTGCCTCGTGGGAGGCAAGTTGTTTTGTTCTGCCGATTTGAAACGGGAGTACGATTTCTCACCTGTTCATGCACTTTACACGTCTCGATTGCGACTGGCAGGGTCATGTTTTTTATGTTTAGGAGCTGCTCCCGCAAGGAGTCGGAGTGGACCCCAAACATGATCTGATCCCTGATGATGGAATCAGCGGTGTCACCATAGTTGCAGGACTGCGCTAATATACGGAGATGAGTTAGAAAGGATTGGAAAGGTTCATCCTTACCCTGAAGGCCTTGCTGGAAGACAGCGCTCAAAGCTCTCGTTCATTTCGACTTCACAGTAACTGTCGAATTTAACTAAAACTGTCTTGAATTTGGTCTTGTCCTCGCCGTCAGCAAAAGTGAGTGAGTTGAAAATTTGGATGGCTTTGTCCCCCACAATTGATAGGAGCAGCGCAATTTTTATGGCATCGGACGCATCCGCGAGGCCTCAATGTAGAGAAGGAACCTCTGCTTGAAGACCCGCCAGTTGTTGCCAAGATTGTTGGAGATCCGTAGCTGTGGATGGGCCTGGATCTTCTCCCTGCCGCTGGAAGGCACTTGCTGATCGTCACTGAATCACTCGAGGTAAACCACTCAGATAAAGTAGACTACTGGTACCATGTCGTGTTATTCACCCTGGGGTAACACAGACTGCAACTGGATGCAGTTGTACTGTGAAGTAGACACTAAACTTAGACGTCAGTTCAATATGTTTTATTGAACTTCTGGAGCAGTGCACACAGCTTGCTGTGGGTCGGCACTCTACTAATCTAAGTGTGCTAACTATAACTAACTAGACCAGACTAGCTCTGAGCCACGTGTAGAAGGTGCCAACTGATATATACACCTTGACTGTCACTACAGTTGTCACCAGTTGAAAGAGGCAGAGTGCTGATGCCTCGTGTGTTTACTCGTGGGAAACCCCCCTCTAGTGTTCTGCCTGGTTATTGGTTGTGTTCTGGCCTGTGTGTTGATTGGCTGTACTGGGTGTCCGTCACTGCCTGTCTGTATCTCATTATGTGCATGAGTGCATATCATGACAATGATCAGAGATTGGTATATCTGTGATGGTTACAATGTGGAAGTAGCAAGGCAGTGAAAGTTGACATTGTTAAGAGGCAGCCCTGATTATGACCATGATATGTGATCAATAAACACACAACAAGTGATGAAAGTAACTGAGGCTTTAATACACTAAACAGCAAGCTTCCTGGCCTCTGATCCCAAACTGGGGCGGAGGCAGAGACTAGCCACCTTTATTCATGAGCCTGAGGGGAGGAGCCACAGGCAGAGCCAGCTGGGACTAGCCCAGGCATGTACAACACAACACGATGCAATACAGTGGTTTACCACATTCATCCCCTGTTTAAAAAAAGAGTCCGGCGGGGGTGAAATGGTCTTAAAGGTCAAGTCTGTCGGGGGACTTGACCTTCCGCCGTGATTGCCTCAGTCCCCAGCTGTGGTGTGGGCACCGGTGTCATGACCTGCGTGTTCGGGAGCGTGTTGTCCTCTTCTTCACCCAGTTGTTGAGTCGGTGAAGGGGTGGGCGTTGTATGGGCGGAGGTGGTGGTGATGGTCACCGGTGGGCCTGCGGGTGCTTGTTCGTGTGGTAGGTGGGCAGAGGTGGGGGAAAACGGTGTAGAGTCGGGGGTGGTGGTGGTGATGGTGGTTGGGGAACCTGCGGATGCCAAATCCCGAAGGGAGACTGTGCCCTGTCGCCCGTCCTGATGAGCCACGTAGGCATATTGCAGATTGGCATGGAGGAGCAGGACCTTCTCGACGAGGGGGTCAGATTTATGGCTCCTCGCATGCTTCCGGAGGAGGACCCTGGGACTGTCAGCCAGGATGGGAGCGAGACCCCGGAGATGGATTTCCTGGGGAAAGCAAACATAAGCTCGTGAGGAGTCTCGTTGGTGGCTGTACACAGGAGCGACCAGATGGAGTGGACCGCATTGGAGAGGACCTCCTGCCAGCGGGAGACTGGGAGACGTTTAGATCGTAGGGCCAGGAGCACGGCCATCCAGACCGTCGCGTTCTCCCTCCCCACCTGTCCGTTTCCCCGGGGGTTGTACCTGGTCGTCCTGCCAGAGGCGATGCCCTTGCTGAGCAGGAACTGACGAAACTCGTCACTCATGAAGGAGGATCCCCGATCACTATGGATGTAGGCGGGGAACCCGAACAGGGTGAAAAGACTGTGCAGGGCCTTGATGATGGTGGCAGAGATCATGTCAGGACACGGGATGGCGAAGGGGAATCTTGAGTATTTGTCAACAATGTTGAGGAAGTACCCGTTACGGTCAGTGGAGGGGAGGGGCCTTTTGAAATCGATGCTGACGTGCTCAAAGTGGCAAGAGGCCTTTACCAGTGTGCTCTGTCTGGCTGATAGAAGTGCGGCTTGCACTCTGCGCAGACCTGGCAGTCCCTGGTCACGGACCTGACCTGATGTAGTAAGGCAGGTTGCGAGCCTTGATGAAGTGAAAAAGACGGGTGACCCCCGGGTGACAGAGGTCATTGTGGAGGGCCCGGAGTCGGTCTACTTGTGCGCTGGCACATGTATCGCAGGATAGGGCATTTGGGGGCTCATTGAGCTTCCCAGGTCGATACAAGATATCGTAGTTGTATGTGGAGAGCTCGATCCTCCACCTCAGTATCTTGTCATTCTTGATCTTGCCCCGCTGTGTGTTATTGAACATGAAGGCAACCGACCATTGGTCAGTGAGGAGAGTGAATTGCCTGCCGGCCAGGCAATGCCTCCAATGTCGCACAGCTTCTACTATGGCTTGGGCTTCCTTTTCGAGGGAGGAGTGTCGAATTTTGGAGGCATGGAGGGTATGGGAGAAGAAAGCCACTGGCCAGCGTGGCGGCCACTGAGGGTAGCGGCCAGAGCAAAGTCCGACGCATCGCTCTCCACCTGGAATGGGATGGACTCCTATAACCTATGGACCTAGCCCTATCACTAATGTTGGTGAGACACTCAGCACATGGTCTATGTCTGAGTGTCACGCTGCAAGCTCTGTGTCCCGAGCTGTCTCCTATCAGAATGGAGAGTTCCCCCTTTTATAGTGCGTGTGCTCTTACTAGTGATTGGCTGCGATGTTGTGTGTGTGCTGGTTGGTCCAAATGCCTGTCCATCAGTGTGTGTGTGATTGCACCATGATATGCAGATCTGGATATCATGACATTGGGTGCCTGGAACTTGCTGCCAGAGGCGGTGGTGGAAGCAGGGACGATCGTGACATTTAAGGGGCATCTTGACAAATACATGAATCGATGGGAATAGAGGGATACGGACCCAGGAAGTGTAGAAGATTGTAGTTTAGTCGGGCAGCATGGTCAGCACGGGCTTGGAGGGCCGAAAGGCCTGTTCCTGTGTGGACTTTTCTTTGTTCTTTGTTCTTTGTTTAGGGAGGAAACTCAGAGAAGCTCAAGAAACCTGGGCAAGAGAGCAAGAAGAGTTAAGATAGAAGCTGCAATCACAGAGGGAAAAGGTTATCCCAAGTTCTGATCTCCCTTTCCTCTGACACCTGGGTACTTTTTGTCACCTCAGCTTTAATATTGGATTACTCCTTGTTCCCTGATACTGATACTTTGCCATACTCCCATCCCACCATCTTGTTATATCACAATCAATCGCCTAACTTCAGAAACTTTCTGGAAACCTTTATCTTGGACCATGCTTTTGCTGGACCCAAAAGTCATCTTTCCATTTCCCTTACCATCCATCTAACGAAAAGTGCCACAAAAGTGATCATTGGCAGGCTTCAGGCTAATCTTTCCATGCAATCTATGCATTTATTCGATCATTGTTCATTTTTATAACTGTACTTCATCATGTAGGTATCTTGATTTAAGTGTAAAGAACAAAAAATACTGAAAAAAGTGTGCTTCAAGTCAGCTATAAGAGGTGACCATTTTAAACTACTTAAGTTTAATTCTGGCAGCGGATTGTAAAACAGGAGCCCCAAACTGTTACTACCTTGAAGCATGTTATAACCATCCAATGCCTCATATTTATTTGATGTTTAAAACTATGTACAAAAGACCTACATCCCTATATCTCTAGAGCAATAATGAAGTAGTAGATATTTTACAGTGGAAAATCACAAACATTTCCAAATGTTATCCAGATGTTGGAGCAAAGAATAAAGCATAATAAAAATGGAATTTAGCTGGCAAGAAAAACAGTCATTGCAAAACTGTACACAATCTGTCACACAAATTTTATGGAGAGTCTCCCATGTGCAGCAAGCACCCTTAACATGTGAAGCATGTTCTCTCTGCATACCCTTACATTTTTGAGTTGACCTACTATCATTCATCTACTTTTGAACTTTGAAAATAAATCCATTTTTGGATTAATTACTGTAGACACTAGAACGAAATGAAAGATCTGAGCTGTTGGTAAATATTTCAATGCTTTTATTGCATTGGGTTAATTTCCCCTCCTGCTGCTCTTATGTGCAAATCTAATGGAAAAATATGATCAAAGGAAAATAAAGAGTTGCATTTATATAGCTCCTTTCCCAACCACCAGACATTCAAAAGCTCCCTACAGCCAATTAATTACTTTTGAAGTGCACTCACAGTTGTAATTTAAGAAACACAGCAGACAATTGTGTAGAGCAAGCTCCAACAAACAGCAGTGTAACAACAACCAGATCATTGGTGTTGTGAAGAGGATTGTTAACCAGTGTGCAAGGGGATAATGCTCTTGTTCTTCTTTGAAGTGATGCCATGAGATTTACTAATGTTCACCAAATGGTGGAGGGTGGGTGCAGAGGGGTGGAGTGGGGTTGGGACGGGTGGAGTTGGGGTATGGGGGTGGTGGTGTTGGAAGGGAGGTTGTGGGAGGGATTGGGGTGGTATGGGGATGGGTGGCGGAGTCGGTGGTGACGCACGTGCCATGAGGGGTCTCACTTGCTCGCCTGATGCCGACTTCCGCCCGGCGACTGCCTGCTCCGTGGGTCCACCAACCAGGTCCAATGCCCACTGCTCTGCTGTGGGGAGGAGCCGCAGGTGTGACCGTCCCCCTCCAGTCTTTTCCCTCTCCCGGCAGTTCTGGGTGACTTCTCCTGGGGAGGGGGAGGGGGGTGGGTTAGGGCTCCTCATGCAGCACATGGGGTTGGTAGCTGGTGGCCTTCATGGTCAGGGCACCGACATGTGGTGCAAGGTTGTGATTCGGTTGTCCTCCCGGGGTGGGAGGGAGGGGTTAGTGCCAGGGGCACAGTGCTGCCTACTCACCCTGGCCACCATGAGGAGGCCATGCAGTTCTTTGCGGCACTGCTGCTCTGTCAAGGTGGTGGGGTCCACGGCCCTCACAACCTCTGCCACCTGCACCCAGACCCTGTCTACGGTGGTGGGTGGCAACCTCCTTCCTACCCCAGGGTACAGGATAGCCTGCCTCTCCTCCACGGCATCTTGCAGGGTGTCAAGCTCAGCTTCCATTAATCAGGATGCCGTTCTCCCTGCCACCATCGTGTTGGTTGATTTGAGTGTGTGTGGGCAGTGGAGTGCTAATATACGGCTGCAGATTGTCAATCCTGACCCCAGCCAATCCGGGACCATTTTTCATTGGAATTAATCATGTTCCACGTGGCGTCAGTGCTAGCCCATTAATGGTTGATGAATTAGTCTGGGAGCGGCGCCAATCTTGCTGTTGTAGATGTCCACCGATTCTGTCCAGGGTTCAACAATTAGCCTCTGAAACGGAGAATCCCGCCCAAGGTCTCTCATCCCTGAAAGTATTCTCCTAAATCTTTTCTGCACCATCCCCAGAGCCTTCACATTCTTCTGAAATGTATCACTTTATGGGATGTTAGTGTTTGTTGCACCGTTTTTCACCAATGCTCCATTCTCCACTGGATCGTGAAGCCCACGACCGGCGATGGGCAGTGGAGAATTCATCCCAATATCTTTCCTTAAATAAGGGGACCAAAGCTGTTCACAGTACTCCAGATGTGGGGCTGGATTCTCCGATTTGGAGACTATGTCCCCACGGCCACCGATTCCCCGTTTTGCTGGGGGCTAGCAGGATGGCAGCGTAGAGCACATGGCACTGGAGAATTGCCGGGTCTGTGGTGGCGCATGCTCACGGTGGAGGCCTGCAGCGGCCAAGCCGTGCTTCATGGCGGACGCAGCCCACGGACCCGGCCCGCAAAATATTCCCCCCTTCGGCCGGCTCACGTGCCCCGGACAGCCCCCTCCACAGTGCCACCAGCTCTGAATAATGTCACCCCCTGCCCGCGGATCGGCCCTCCCCTGACTGTGACGGCGCTGGACTGAGTCCGCAGCCGCCACGCCCGGTTCCCGGTGGGTGAGAGCACACATGTCCCACGCCGGTCGGGGGTGGAGCATCAGGGGCAGGCCTCAGGCAGTGGGCTGAGGCCATCGATACAAGATTCTAAACTCTTATCAATGACCGAAGTCAGGCTAATCAGCCTATAATTTCCCATTGTCTGCCGCCCTAAACAGGGGTGTTACATTAGCCACTTTCCAGTCCTCTGGGACCCTCCCTGCCTCCAGTGATTCCTGAAAGATCACCACCCATGCCTCCACAAACTCCTCAGCTATCTTTTTTAGAACCCTAGGGTGTAGTCCATCCACCTACAGACCTTTCAGTTTCCCCAGAACCTTCTCCTTAGTGATGGCCACTACACTACACTGTTATTTCACAGTGCCAGGGTCCCGGGTTTGATTCCTGCTTGGGTCACTGCCTGCACGTTCTCCCCGTGTCTACGTGCGTTTCCTCTGGGTGCTCCACTTTCCTCTCACAAGTCCCGAAAGACGTGTTTGTTAGGTGAATTGGACATTTTGAATTCTCCCTCAGTGTACCCGAACAGGCGCCGGAGTGTGGTGACTCGGGAATTTTCACAGTAACTTCATTGCAGTATTAATGTAATCCTACTTGTAACACTAATAAAGATTACTATTAGACTGTTCTTTTGTTCTTCCTTCCAAAATTATCTTCACATTTTCCCACATTATACCCCTTTTGCCAACGTTTTGCCCTCTTACTTAACTTATCAATATCTCTTTGCAAACTGTTTGTATCCCACTCGTAACTTGCCTTTCCACCTATTTTTGTGTCATCTGCAAATTTGGCTACAGTATATTTGCTTCCTTCCTCCAAGACATTAATATATATTGTAAACAGTTGTGGTCCCATGAGGAACCCCAGTGGTTACACGTCGCCAACTGAACAAAAACGCCGTATCCCCACTTGCTGTTTCCTGCCCAATAACTAATTTTCTATCCAAGCCAATACCACCTCCAAGCTCTGATCTTATGATTTAACCTTTTGTGAGGTACCTTGTCGAATGCCTCCTGGAAGTCCAAAATATAACACACTTATTGGCTTTCCTCTATCCACACTGGCTGAGACTCTCTCATAAAACCCGAATAAATGAGTCAGACACAATTTCCATTTCATGAAGCCATGCTGACTCTGCTATTACTTCCTGAGTAATTGAGTTCAACATCTTTCCAACAATAATGTTTGGCTAATCGGCCTATAGTTACCCACGTTTTGCCTCCCTCCCTTTTTGAATAGGTGTACCACATTGGCAGTTTTCCAATCTTCCATAACTTTTCCAGAATCTAAGGATTTTTGGAAAATTACAACCAAGGTATCCACTATCTCTGTCGCTATTTCTTTTAGAATCCGAAGATTTAGAACATCAGGGCATGGGGACTTATTTGCCTTTCACCCCATTAGTTTGTCTGATACTATTTCTCTAGTGATGGTATTTAACCCCTCCCCCATATTCTTGAACATTCATGGGATATTCAAAGTATCTTCCACTGTAAAGACTAATGCAAAATACCTGTTTAACTCCTCTGCCATAGAATCCATAGAATTCATAAAAGATCCATGGAATCCCTACAATGCAGAAGGAAGCCATTCGGCTCATTGAGTCTGCACCGACCCTCCAAAAAAGCACCTTACCTAGGCCCACTCCCCCACCCTATCCCTGAAACCTCACCCAAATTGCACATCTTTGGACTATGGGAGGAAACCGGAGCACCTGGAGGAAACTATGCAGGCGAGAAAGTGCAAACTCCATACAGAAAGTCATCCAAGCTGAGAATCGAACCTGGGTCCCTGGCGCTGTGAAGCAGTAGTGCTAACCACTGTGCCACCATGTACCACGGTAGTGTTGAGGCACCTCTCAAATTTAAATCAATTGAATTGACGAGATCTTCCATTTTTATGCTGTTAGTCTTCCTGTAAAAACATTTGAAAAAGCTACACATTGAATGAGATATCAATGGGTTTTTAATGGTGTAATAAATTGATATTTAAAACAAACATCTTCACTGGCCCTGAAAAACTGACAGTGCCGGCGGGATTTACCATGTAACCCGCCATTGTTTTGCCTTTGGCCGTTGGCAGGATCTTCTGGTCCCGCCGTTGTCAATGGGGTTTCCTGTTGAATTCAATCCTTGCCGCCAGGAAATCCATGGCAGGGGTGCACAATCAGTGGGGGTCTGGAAAATTCCTGTCCATATTTGTGTAATGTCATTTTTTTTCCCATTATGATAATAACCTTTTTTTTTCTAAGTTCAACTTTATTTTTGTTTATCTTTATTTTAGCTTCTATTTTAATCCAATCATAATAATTTCTTCTATCTGAAATTTCAAGTTAAAAATGGAGGTTATTAAGTTTTTTTTTTAATTGCTAGTTTGCATTCTGAAAATTCTCTTCGTCCTCCCAGTCATAGTGAATTCTCAAAGGAAGTTCTACCCGGCTAGCCATGTTTGAAATGAATTTGTTTCAGCTCAAGATTTTGAAAGTTAAAAAAAGCACCTCAACACCAGCCAGACCATTTATTCCCTGATTGCTATTGAAACTCGAGCCAAGTACAGAAAAGGTCCAATAACATGCATCAGCAGCCAGAAGGAATAATCCAGTAGCTAATCTGTAAATAGTTCATGATCCCTTTAAATAGCGCTGATCGGGAGTTCTTCATTCCATTTCATGTTGCATTCAGCTTTGCAAAGTTATGATCGGACATCAGTTGGAGTGTACAGTTCATAAGTGGCAGTTCCAGTGGATTTGCATCATCATCTTGCTACTATGTAAGCTGCTGCCAGTCGGTAGGAAGACATGTGCAAAACCCTTACCAAGATGACATCTGCACATTTTCCATTAGAAGCATTAGAGAGAAATTTCAAAATGCTTTGGTGTAGAAGGATCTGGGTGTCTGTGCACAAATCACAGAAAGTTAGTATGCAGGTGCAGCAGGTAATAAGGAAGGCAAATGGAATTTTGGCATTTATTGCTAAATGGAATAGAGTATAAAAGTAGGGAGGTGCTATTGCAACTGTATAGGACATTGGTGAGACCACGGGCGAAGTTCTCCCCCAACAGCGGGATGCCCGCCGACTGGCGCCAAAGCCGGCGCCAATCAGGCGGGCATCGCGCCGGCAAAAAGGTGCGGAAGTCTCCGCATCTTTGGCGGCCTAGCCCCAACATTGAGGGGCTAGGCCGACGCCGGAGGGATTTCCGTCCCGCCAGCTGGCGGAAATGGCGTTTGTTGCCCCGCCAGCTGGCGCGGAAATGCGGCGCATGCGCGGGAGCGTCAGCGGCCGCTGTCAGTTTCCCAGCGCATGCGCGGGAGTGTCAGCGGCCGCTGTCAGTTTCCCGCGCATGCGCAGTGGGGAGAGTCTCTTCCGCCTCCGCCATGGTGGAGGCCGTAGCGGAGGCGGAAGGGAAAGAGTGCCCCCACGGCACAGGCCCGCCCGTGGATCGGTGGGCCCCGATCGCGGGCCAGGCCACCGTGGGGGCATCCCCCGGGGTCAGATCGCCCCGCGCCCCCCCCAGGACCCCGGAGCCCGCCCACGCCGCCTGGTCCCGCCGGTGAATACCAGGTTTGATTTACGTCGGCAGGACAGGCAATTCCTGGGCGGGACTTCGGCCCATCCGGGCCGGAGAATCCAGCGGGGGGTCCCGCCAACCGGCGCGGCCCGATTCCCGCCCCCGCCCAATCTCCGGGAGCGGAGACTTCGGCGGGGGCGGGGGCGGGATTCACGGCGGCCAACGGCCATTCTCCGACCCGGCGGGGGGTCGGAGAATGACGCCCCACATCTGGAGTACTGCACTCAGTTTTGGTCCCCTTACTTGAAGAAGGACGTAAATGCATGAGAGGTGGTTCAGAGAAGGTTCACTAGATTGATTCCGGGGATGAAGGACTTGTCTTATGAAGAGAGATTGAGCAGTTTAGAACAACACTTTCTGGAGTTTGGATGAATGAGAGGAGATCTAATTGACTTATGTAAGCTGATAAAGAGGATTGACAAGATAGAGGTAGAATGGATGTTTCTCCTTGCTGACATACTGAAACGAGAAGCCATAGTTTTAGGTTAAAGGATGGCAAATTTAAAACATAAATGATGGAGAATTACGTCACTCAAAGTGTCGTGAATCTACGGAATTCTCTACCCCAGAGTGCAGTGGATTCCGGAACACTAAGCAAATTTAAGGAGGAGATGGATAGGTTTTTAATTAGTAGCGGGATGAAGGGTTATGGGGAGTGGGCAGGAAAGTGGAGGAGAGGGCGATATGTGATCAGCCATGATTGCATTGAATGGCAGAAGAGGCTTGAGGAGCTGAAGTGCCTACCCCTGCTCTTTACGCTATTTTCTTATGTTATATATATGTGTGCATCTTGGACCTCATTTTTGATCCTCATGTGGCTGATCAACATCTGAGAAGCAGGCATTATGTGGTTCAGTCCTCCAGGTACTTGGCACATCCTTAAATATATATAACTTACTTCTCAATTATATTTGTGTGCATTCCGTGATTTTCATTTTCCAAATTCAGTGGGCTGGATTCTCCATCGGCGGGATCCTCCGTTTTGCAGCAGCACACACACGCCCGCGGATTTCCCGATGGCGTGGGCTTGCCCACAACAGGAAACCCCATTGGCTGGCTGCCGGGATGGAGAATCCCGCTGCTGGCGGGGTTATGCCGCACCGGAAAACGAGTGCGTCTTGACGGAGGATCCGGCCCCGTAAGTTAATTATTCAAAGCTATATGCAATCTCAAAAACAAAACCAGCACATAAATGTCTTTGCTTCATTTGAACATGAATAAATCAATAAGCCTTTGATGTTTTCTAAAACCCTTCCAGTGAGTCCCTCTTGGTTTGCAACAGGCATCTGACATCTGGGGCGCGACTCTCCGACCCCCCACCGGGTCGGAGAATCTCCGGGGGCTGGCGTGAATCCCGCCCCCGCCGTGTCCCGAATTCTCCGCCACCAGAGATTCGGGGGGGCGGAATTGCGGCGCGCCGGTCGGCGGGAATCACGCCAGTCAGCGGGCCCACCCCCGGCTATTCTCTGGCCCGTGATGGGCCGAAGTCCCGCTGCTGTTAACCCTCGCCAGCCGGCGTGGATTAAACCTCCTTTTGAACGGCGGGACAAGCCGGCGCGGGCGGGATCCGGGGTCCTGGGGCGATCGGGGCCCACCGATCCACGGGCGTGCCTGTGCCGCGATGGCACTCTTTTTCTTCCGCCTTCGCCATGGTCTTCACTATGGCGGAGGCAGAAGAGACCCCCTCCCCTGCGCATGTGTGGGGATGCCGTGAGCGGCCGCTGACGCTCCCGTGCATGCGTCGCACGGCGAAGACCTTTCGGCACCGGCTGGCATGGTGCCAAAGGTCTTTCCCGCCAGCCAGCGGAGCGGAAACCACTCCGGCGCAGGCCTAGCCCCTCAAGGTGAGGGCTTGGCCCCTAAAGGTGCGGGGAATTCCGTACCTTTTGAGGCGGCCTGACGCCGGAGTGATCCGCGCCGTTTTTGGTGCCGGGTAGCGGACATCACGCTAGTTTGCGGAGAATCGCGCCCCTGATGTGAAAGCCCCAGCTCCCAACAATGGTCAAAGGTTGATTAATTCCTGTCTAACACTTGTGCTAAATTGGGAAAGCTGGCCAAGTTCTCTTGTAGCTTCAAGTAGCTCCTGCTGAACGTACCTATTGCATTGACGGGATGCTGCTGGAGAATCGGAATACTAAGTTACAATTTGAACTGAAGAGGTTGCTAGGATAGGAACAAGTACCTCTGACACAGCACAAGTACACTTGATACGGACCAGGACAAAAGTTTCCACCGGGGATTTCTGAAATCATGCGATCAAAAGTAAACCCATACCCTTAGCAGTCTCTGTCAGTTGAAACACAACAGCCTGTCTTTAACAAGTGAGAAACAAGGCAAGATGAGATGACTTTTTTTTAACAACCCATCACACGTTATTCTTAGTCTCTTTAGGGGATTTAAATACACTTGAAGGTGTAAGGTGACCATTTTAGGAAAGCACAACTAAGCCATGTGCAATTTTAATTTCTACAAACCAATACAACATGTCAAGTTTGTTTAATGCATTTCAAACACAAGAAACTGTAAGGTCATGTCAATACGATGCATTAGTTTTGGAGCACAGCAAGGACAAAAACATTACTGTCTCTGAAAGTCATTTCAGCCATCATTGCACATTTCCCTCATTGTATATATATTTTCCCCTTCAAGGTTTACTTTGAAGTGTGAATAAGTGACATTTTGATAAAGCTTTTAAAGCTTTCTTTACATGTACATATAAAACTATACAGCAGCAAAATAACTGCAAACGTTCAATTAGTAAGCTTTTCTACAATAAAATCCGAATAGAAAGATTTGCATCTGAGCGGCCAGCATACTTTTTTTTAATAAATGTTTTTTATTGAGTTTTTGAATAAAGTATATTTACCGTTATGTATACAGAATAGAATACACATATATATACATAGAAGAGAAGGGAACACGCACAAAAAACAAAACAAACAACAACAACAAAAAAGTTAGAATAAAATAACTGGTAGGGTATTATGTGCTAGCTCAACAACAGCAGCTCTGTACAATTGGCAGTATTGTTTTTAGTACATAAATAGGCATCTGTTTTGGGGGGGGGGGGGAACTGGAGGGGCACATATACATTTGGGTGCCGGGGAAACAAATACAGAACAAGTACAGAGGGCAAAACGGAAATGGATCTAGTGTTGGTGTTGTCGCTTGCTTCTCCCGGACAGTTTTCGCTGCCGTTGTCGTCGCGCGTTCACCTCCGCTTCAGCCGTTCGTCCTGTCTTTCGTCCGGATTTTCCTTGTTCTCTGCTCCTGTCGATGCCAAGTTTGTTATTGTTTCCCGTGCCCTCCTTCCGGCCGTCATTCCCTTGCCTCCCCCCCCCACCTCACTGGTTCCCCTCTATTGTTCCCTGCCTCCTCCCTCTTCCACCCCTCCCCCCCCCCCTCCTTCTCCTGTGGTTCGCCTTTCTTTTTTATTAGGTTTAGCTGCTACCCCCCCCCCCCCCCCCCCGCCCCCACCCCCCCCTCTATCCCTCCCTCCCTCACCTCGGCTACTTTCCCCTGATTCTTGGCTACCTGGCTATTCTTCTACTTGTTTGTTGGCCACAAACACATCCCGGAATAATTGGGTGAATGGCTCCCACGTCCTGTGGAAGCCGTCGTCTGACCCTCGGATGGCGAATTTGATTTTCTCCATTTGGAGAGATTCTGAGAGGTCGGACAGCCAGTCTGCAGCTTTGGGTGGTGCTGCTGACTGCCAGCCGAACAGGATTCTCCGGCAGGCGATCAGCGAGGCAAAGGCCTTCCTCCCCAGGAACAGATCTGGTTGGTCTGATACCCCGAAGACCGCCACTTTCGGACATGGCTCCACCCTCATCCCCACCACTTTGGGCATTGCCTCGAAGAAGGCTGTCCAGTACCCCGCAAGTCTGGGGCAAGATCAGAACATGTGGGCGCGGTTGGCCGAGCCTCCTTGGCACCGTTCACATCTATCCTCCTCCTCCGGGAAGAACCTACTCATACAAGTTCTTGTTAAGTGGGCTCTATGTACCACTTTTAGTTGTGTCAGGCTGAGCCTTGCGCACGTGGATGTGGAGTTGACCCTATGCAGTGCTTCGCTCCAGAGTCCCCACCCTATTTCAATCCCCAGGTCCTCCTCCCATTTCTTTCTTGTTGCATCCAGTGTCGGCCCTCTCTACCAGTCGGTCATACATGTCGCTAGTTTCCTTTATCTAGGATGCTTGTGTCCAGTAAATCTTCCAGTAATGTCTGTCGTGGCGGTTGTGGATACATCCTTGTCTCCTTTCGTAGGAGGTTTTTGAGTTGCAGGTACCTTAGCTCGTTTCCCTGGCTAGCTGGAAATTCTGTCATTTTGTTCAGTGTTGCGATCCTGCCGTCCATGTATAGATCCCTGACTGTCAGTGTCACTCCGTCCTGTCCTCACTTTTTAAAGGTGGTGTCAGTCAGCGTTGGTGTGAACCTATGGTTGTTACAGATGGGAGGTTTGGCCGACATTTTGGTCAGGCCAAATTGCTGCCGTACTTGGTTCCGGGACTGGAGGGTGGCTATCACCACTGGGCTGCTGGAGTGTTTTTTGTGTGGGGATGGGAGTGCCGCCAATTGAGGGCTCGGAGGGAGGTCCCCTTGCAGGAGGCCTCTTCCGCACCCACCCACTCAGCTTCTGGCTCCTTGAACTATCCCCTTATTCGCTCGGCCGTCGCCGCCCAGTGGTAGAATTGTAGGTTTGGGAGGGCTAGCCCCGCCCCCCGGATTTTGTTTTTGTAGGATCTTCATTGGGATCCTAGCATTCTTCTCTCCCCCCCCCACATATGAACAGCATGATTAGTTTGTCTAGTGCTTTGAAAAAGGCCTTGGGGATGTAGATCGGGATGGATCTGGTACCTGGGCAGCACGTTCATTTTGATTGTCTGGACTCTCTCCGCGAGGGAGAGTGGGAGTGTGTTCCATATTTGCAGGTCCTTTTTTACTTCCTCTGTCAGACTGGTGAGGTTCCATTTGTGGATCTCTTTTGGATCGCGGAATTTGAGTCGGGCTTCTTTAAACGGCAGTCCTGTTAGTGCTCCCCCCCCTACTTCTGGGTGTACCGGGAAGATCTTGCTTTTGCTTATGTTGAGTTTGTGGCCCGAGAAGGCGTCAAACTCTTCCAGGAGCGCGATGATTCCGTCCATGCTGCTTTGTGCGTCCGAAATGTAGAGGGGCAGGTCATCTGCATAGAGTGAGACTCTGTGCTCTTTGCCACCCCGTTGGATCCCCCTCCAGCTTTTTGCTGCTCTGAGAGCAATTGCTAGTGGTTCGATCACGAGAGTGAACAGCAGCGGATACAGTGGGCATCCTTGTCTGGTGCCCCTGTGCAGCTGGAAGTATCAGGAGTTGGTGTTGTTGGTCCATACGCTCGCCATGGGAGCGTTGTATAGGAGACGATCACCTCTGGTGTTCTCTCCCCGGATGGGGCCTGTGATAATACCAGGTATTGCAGTACCTGAGAGGTGAATGACCATTGGCTAGACGTAGGGGTCTACCATTGGCTAATGTACATAGCCCCGTCCTGAGAGGCGGGGTATAAGAACCGATGCTGTCCCAGCAGCCTTCACCTTCTGTATCATCGCTGCTGAGTACAGTTTTAGCTGATTAAAGCCGATTAGATATGACTCCTCTTTGTCTCGAGAGTATTGATTGTGCATCAGGGCCTTTATCACATTTAGCAGGCGCCTGATGTTTGAAGTTAGCTGCCTACCTTTGACAAAACCCGTCTGGTCCTCTGCGACCACTTCTGGTACCCAGTCTTCTAGCCTTTTATCTAAGATTTTGGCCAGTATTTTGGCACCTGCATTCAGCAGTGAGATGGGTCTGTATGACCCACATTCCGTTGGGTCTTTGTCTTTCTTAGGTATCAGCGAGCTTGAGTCCTGTGCTAGTGTAGGTGGCAGTGTGCCCCTCGCTAGCGAGTCTGTGAACATCTCCCACAGGTGCGGGGCCAGTGCTGTCACAAATTCTTTGTAGAAGTCCGCCGGGAACCTGTCTGGTCCCGGCGCCTTCCCCGCCTGCATGAAGCAAAGTCTGTCCATGATCTCTCCCAGTGCTAGTGGTGCTTCCAGGCCCGTTTTCTGCCCTCCCCACGACTGATATGTCCAGTCCATCAAGGAACCGATTCATCCCAGACTCCTCCATTGGGGGCTCTGAAGTAGAAGGCCCTTGGTAGAAGGCCTTGAAGGTTTTGTTAATCTTTTCCGATTCTGTTTCTAATGTGCCTCTGGTCTCCCTGATTTGTGCAATTTCTCTGGTGGCTGCCTGCTTTCTCAGCTGGTGTGCCAACAGGTGGCTGGCTTTGTCTCCGTGTTCATATAGGGTCCCATGTGCCTGGCAGAGTTGGTGCACTGCTGTCCTGGTGGAGAGCAGATCAAAGTTCCTTTGTAGCTCTTTCCTCTCTGCTGGGAGCTCTACAGTCGCAGCCTCGGAGTATTTACGGTCTACCTCCAGTAAGGAGTCGACCAGCTGCTGCTTCGCCACCCTTTCCGCCCTATCGCGGTCAGCATACTTTAGGTATCAAATCTAGGGCAACAAAATCTTGGCTAAAGTATTATTACTGTAAGTAGTCGTTGAATATAAAGCATGTCACACAATCAATCTATGGGTGGCATATTAAATATGTCCGTAACGACAAAAAGATCAAAATAGTCATTTTGTCTTTTGCTTAAGTAGGCGTCAAAACATACTGATTTATTGAAATCAAGGTCAACACATGATCCATAGAAACTCACAAAAGATGAAAGGCTGCAATTTCAGCCATTGACATACTGAAGTTATGTTTTCAAAATAATTTTAGCTATTATTTTATTTCTGACTCAATTCAACATATAAATTGTACAAGTAGAACCTACACATCAACAACTTGTATTTATATAATGCCCTCAATGTAGAAACTCAATCCCCTGCCTACAGAGTGAACAGAAAATGTATGGCAAACCAAATGTATGTTCAACGCCCCCACCCAGTGTTATTTAAAGAGATCATCAACTATTTTCAGGTTAATTGCTGATTCGGTTCCGCTGGTTGATGCTGAGTTAGAAGAAGTGCTTGGAAGTTTGTACTACTTAAAGTTGGTGACATCTTCAGGGAGTGGTGTGGCATGTGATGAAGACCTTGGCTCTCACTTCCAGAATTCTGGTGAGACCACTTGTTTCCAGATGTGGGTGTGGTAATTTCTGTCCCCCTTTACCCCAGCATGACAGGCAAAATGAGCAGAGACTGCATAAAGGAGGACACAATGCTTGATGGGGAAGGCATAGGAGAGGGAGAACGGCACTAAGCAGGATTTTATATCCAGCCAGGGAGCAATCCTCTACAGAACTCTCCAGCGCAGCTACTGAGGGGGAAGATGAAGAGGAGGATAAAAAGGTGGAGGTGGAGTGGGGAGGAGGCAATTTACATATCTCCCACCTGGCCAGGCTGCCTATGATCAGCTCCACTGAATGTAATACCAGTAAACCCAACTTCAGTTCTCCATTCACCTTTAGTCCCACATCTTATCTTCCCTCTGTTAGAACAGTCACAGCACAGCACAAATAAGGGGTAAGCCATTCAGGACTGAGATGAGAAAGGACTTCTCTCAGGGAGTTGTGAACATGCGGAATTCTCTATCACAGAAAGCTGTTGGGGCCAGTTCGTTGGATATATTCAAGATAGAGCTGGACGTGGCCCTTGCAGCTAAAGGGATCAAGGGGTATGGAGAGCAAGCGGGAGTGGGATACTGAATTTGCAGGATCAGCCATGATCATATTTAGTGGTGGTGCATGCTTGAAGGGCCGAATAGCCTCCTCCTGCACCTGTTTGCTGTTTCTATCACAGTGTTCTCTTGGTCACAATGCTGAAATAAAAGGCAGCTCAAAATAAACTTTCCAAATGAATTTTATTAATCAAACCATCCAAGAAAAAAACACCAGACAAGCGTCTGGGATGGCTTGGGATGGTCCAACGATATGCAGGTTAGATGGATTGACTATGCTAAATTGCCCCTTAGTGTCCAAAGATGTGCAGGTTAGATGACATTACGGTGATAGGGCAGGGGAGTGAGTCTAGGTAGGGTGCTCTTTCGGAGAAATGGTGTGGACTCGATGGACCGAATGGCCTCCTTCTACACTGTCGGGATTCTATAAAGCTTAAGGAAAACCAGCCACAGTGAATAGTTTTGCATTGTCATTATCATTTTCTAAAGACATGTATTAAACACAGTGGGTAGCACTGTTGCTTCACAGCTCCAGTGTCCCAAGTTCGATTCCCGGCTTGGGTCACTGTCTGTGTGGAGTCTACACGTTCTCCCTGTGTCTGCGTGGGTTTCCTCCGGGTGCTCCGGTTTCCTCCCACAAGTCCCGAAAAACGTGCTGTTAGGTAATTTGGATATTGTGAATTCTCCCTCTGTGTACCCCCGAACAGGCGCCGGAATGTTGCAACCAGGGGCTTTTCACAGTAACTTCATTGCAGTGTAAATGTAAGCCTACTTGTGCCAATAAAGATTATTATTATTATTAAACTGCAAATTTCTTGATCACATAAATCACATAACTAAATTCTTTGCTTGAGGATGAAGGTTTTTTTGCATCTGGTTAAGATTTTTTTTGAAACTTGGCTGTGTTTGAAACGGTGAAGGAAATCATGATTACACATGTCCGAATTGACACTTCAGTGTGATTTTCTTATTATATAGTGCAAGAGGGCCATCCTTTGGTTCTGTACATTGGTGCTCCATTGGCATGAGGTGCAGTGCCTAAAAGTGGATTGTGCCTTGAATTTAATGATGGGGAGTATTATGGGCCAGGGTTTAGAGAACCCCAAAGTGTATCATGGAGTTCACCTGACCCACAACGTTTAATAGATTGTGGTATGGGGAGCACATGGGCCACTCTACAGTTGTACAGCAGAAATGGAAAAGTATTTTTTAAAGCAAAACAATGTTTATTCTATGAACTCAAGTTAATCTTTTTGAAACATACAGTGAACATCTTAGCAACCATCAATTCAAATACAACCCCCAAAGAATACAACACTAAGTAACAATTAATAACTTCCCAAACTACATCCAGACAAAAGAAACACCTGTTAACAGAAGCACATTAGGTTTACATTCACTACTTGGAACATTTATAATTCTGAATTCACCAAATGATCAAGAGATAGTCTTTTGATGGCAGAGAGAACAGCAGTCCACCTGCTTGGTCTGGCTTCAGCTCCAACACTGAAAACGAAACTAAAACACACCCTGCAGCCTGCTCAAAAACAAAAGTAAAAAGCTGACAGACAGCCCAGCTCCACCCACTCTCTGACATCACTGCAGTAGTAAACACCAATTTTTAAAGGTACTCTCACTACAGATATTTATATACACACCCATTTAAAAACACCCATTTCTTAAAGGTACTCTCACATGACAGGAGACTGTTCACTTTCAGCTATGCCATCATAGATCATAGAATTTACAGTGCAGAAGGAGGCCATTCGGCCCATCGAGTCTACACCGGCCCCCGGAAAAGTACCCTACCCAAGGTCAACACCTCCACCCTATCCCCATAACCCAGTACACCCACCCAACACTAAGGCCAATTTTGGACACTAAGGGCAATTTATCATGGCCAATCCACCTAACCTGCACATCTTTTGGACTGTGGGAGGAAACCGGAGAACCCAGAGGAAACCCACGCACACACGGGGAGGATGTGCAGACTCCGCACAGACAGTGACCTAAGCCAGAATCGAACCTGGGACCCTGGAGCTGTGAAGCAATTGTGCTATCCACAATGCTACCGTGCTGCCCACAGTTAAGTAGAAACCAGCTACTTCACTATGTGAGGCAAGGTTAAGGTCAGGAACAAGTTGATAAGAGCTCTTCACTACATGTTAGCAACTGAGTTGAGATCAGCAAAGTTCATAGTGGACTTTGGAAATGTAACTTGGAAATAACGTATGGTGTGGGAAAAGGATGTAAACTGAAAATGAATGAATAAAGGAGAAAGAACAGGATTGAAGAATATTTTTCTATGGATAAGCACCAGGTAAGTAATTGAAAGACTAAAAATTGGTGAACTTTTCAGGCTGTCACATATGATTCCATGGAGACTTTTGGTTGAAAAATTTACTTTGAGTTGGATTAAAGATGTGGCCTGTGCATATCTATACTGAGTTGCATTCTGAGGTGTGTTGAATTGAGTTAAACCTGAACAGGAAGGTAAACATCCTGGTGGTTTAAAGAAAATAATTTAAAAAGAATGCAAAGTTGCAGTTCGAAATAAATGAGCCTTCAAAAATTAAAACAGTTCTTTGTCATTTGCTTTGCAGCTGGTAAGGTATAAGAAGTGTAGGACTGTTCAGGTAGTGTGTGCCTTACCTGACACTATAGCCATTCACAAAGTTTATTTTGCCAATCTGTGAATTGGAGCTCTGTTCCATTTATTACTGCCTCTGCATCCCATCTCGAGCCAGCTGATCACAATTACCTGCAGCAATGTTGCTTGCTTCTGCCAGGAATCTTGTAGCTGTGATTGGACACAGGTCAGAACATCCCAAGATGATGCTCAAGTTCGTTCTGAATAGTTATCACGTTCTTCAGCACTGTTAGGACAGTTTGACTCATTTCCTTATTTACTATATAGATAACTTCTCTGGGCAATTGCACAAAAGCAGGATTTGGAATATTGGTCTGGAGGAAGCATGTAGGGTTCCCAATGAATGTTCATACAAGTAGTGATGAAATAATTTGATGCCAAATATTATACTCCAAGCTTTTTTCCCCAATTGAACATAATTCTGTTCAGTGCTTGTCAACGTTCTCAAAACAAAAGCTATTGATCTTTTATCTCCATTTGGCATTATATGAGCGACAAAGGTTAGGAGGGGTTATTGGGTTATGGTGATAGGGTGGCAGTGAGGGCTTAAATGGGTCGGTGCAGACTCGATGGGGCGAATGGCCTCCTGCACTGTATGTTCTATGTTCTATAAGCTACAATTACACAAAAAGTGCTTTGCATTTTCACAGCTTCTTGTCTTTGCCTCACATTCTCAAGTGTACACTTCTCAACTAGCCAGATTGTTTCCACAGTAATATTTATGGCCAGAGTGGTCCAATAAATTTCCTTTCCTATTTGTAGGACATTAGACATCTGGATTCCCCGTTCTGGAGATTGTGCTCCCATCAGCGGAGAATTGTAACTGGTCTCTATTGGTTCCGGGAGTGGGGTTCAAGTGCGAGGCTCTTTAATTATCTATATACATACATGCATGCTGGCGAGCTCATCAGATTCTGTTGGATTCCAGTTATCAGGCCGGCATTTTGAGAGGGCAGCCCAAACCCGAGGCCAGGCAGCATGTCCCCCTTCCCCACACACGGCTAATACCGCACGCTCCCCTGCTGATAAGGAGGGGACTCCTTCCCCCGCCATAGCAGCATGCATGAGGGTGACCCTCCCCCGCTGAACCCTCCATGACCCCCCCAAACCCCCATCAGACCCCCCCATCAGTCACCCCCACCCGAGACCCCCATCGGAGACCCCACCAGAGACCCCCATTTGTCACCTGCATTAGATTCCCCATCAGAGAACCCCATCTGGCCCCAATCTGCACCCCCCCCCCCCCCCCCCCAATTAGACTCCTCCATCAGAAAAAAACCCTGGATGATAAAGGTGGGCTGGTCAGATGGGCAGAACAGTGGCAAATGGAATTTAACCCTTAAAAATGTGAGGTGTTGCATTTTGGGAGAACTAACAAGACAAGGGAATATACAATGACCTTAGGAAGTACAAAGGATCAGAGGGACCTTGGCGTGCATGCCCATGGGTCCCTGAAGGCAGCAGGACAGGTAGATAAGATGGTTAAGAAGGCATATCGGGCACTTGCCTTTATTAGCCAATGCATAGAATATAAGAGCAGGGAAGCGTACAAAATGCTGGTCAGGCTATAGGGTGTGCAATTCTGGTCAAAAAAACATTACTAAGGTGACACAACCACCCCACCAATAACCACCAGAGACCCCTAAGAGAGAGGCTCCGAATTACAGAGACCCCCACCAGAGACCCCCAAATTACCGAGACACCCATGAGATACCCCCCAATTACAGATATGCCTAATTACAGAGACACCCACCAGAGAACTGTCATAAGAGAAACCCCTGCCTGGAAGATTCCAAAAGGGAGACTCCTGCCTGGAAGCCCTCCATAAGAGAGACCCCCATCTGGAGGCTAGAGAGCAGTTCAGACAGCGGCAGCGAAAAGAATCACTGTTCTAAAACTCACCTTGCTAGCTCAGGCAGAGGAAGCAGCACCTGTCAATTCTTGGAAAGAGAAAACCAGTGAACTGAGATAAGGAGAAACTATTCATTCAAATGGTTGTGAATCGTTGACATTTTCAACCGAGGGAATTGTGGATACTCAGTCGATGAGCATGAGTGTGATTCAGCAGTCTTCTCGTGCCCGACTTGGTGTCGGGACGAGGCCAATGAATCTTGGGAGAGGCCTGGATTGAGATTCAAAATGTTCCGTGAGATTCAACAGAATCTTGTGGCGCATTGCGATCTGGACCTCCCCCTCACTGGGCGAGATCCAGGCACCCATAATTAAGTGAGCCATTCGGCAAATTTAAATATGCTTGCGCCCAATTCATCTGGGGCCTGGAATTCACCGGGTTTGCCAGCGAGTCCACAACTGTGCACCGTTTGGTACTGCTTCACAAAATTGTGAACCAGTTGTGATGGCGTCTCAGGGCATCTCACTGGGCGGTTGAGGCCCCCGGGTGGTCAGGCACTGGGCATGTGGCACCCTGACACTCCTCTTAGCAGTCTGGCAGTGCCAAAGTGCCAGGTTGCCCGTTCCAAGGGTCAGACCAGAGGGCTTGGCCCATAGGAGAAGGGGCACGTGGGGGAGGGGGGCTCAAGGACCCTGGAAGAGGTAATTTGGTTGAAGTGGTGGTTGGGGGGGGGGGGGGGGGGCGGTGGAGCGGTCCTGATGGCACGCTGGGTGCACAGAAGGGAGCGAAAGCTCAGGGCTGCCTTTAAAAATGGCAGCCCGATCCACGGGTAGTCTTCCTGCACTGGTGAGCTGCAGGAAATGACGTAAGAGTATCCTTGATGAGGAGTTCCTTGGCGAAGCACAAAAAAACACTAATCTGCGTGGAATAACGGGGTGTTGAGCCCTCCCATACAGCTCCCAGAGGGTGTCCCACATCATAGTGGTTTGCTGGCTCTGCATAACATGACACTGCAGGAGGGAGGGCAGCTGAACCTGGGGAGATGGAGCAGCAGCACATCTCCTCAGACAACGAGGAGGTCGAGTAGGGGAGCGAGAGGCAACCCAGAGAGGAGGAAGAAGGAGCTCAGGCAATGGCCAGGGCCTCCTTGGAGAGCAGGGCTCGGGTCATCCTCATAACTTCTCAGTTTGATGACGACCAGGACTAGGATGTGAAGACCTCTCCCATCATAGGGTCTTACATCCTCTCTCTACTGTGGTACCAGTGGGAGGTTATTGTGATAGTTTCTACATTCATGGGCAGGGCGCTGAAGCAATTGACCAGATGCTGCAAAAGAATGATGATGATTTACAGTGAGGACAACACAATGCTCTTCTTATCATTAGCGATATGTCTGACTCCTGCCTGACGGAGAGCTGAACGCGACCTGCCAATGAACGGGCTTATCCTGTGCCCCATAGAGGCTGAATGAAACATCTCAGCTGCTACTGCCTCATCCGAGGTCAGGGGTCCTGGGGGTTTTCTCCTCCTACTGATGAGGTGGACAGACTCTCAACACGTTTTGAGCACTTGGCCTCCTCATAACTAGAGAATACTGGCAGACATGAGAGACTTCAGAGTTGATGTTGGGGGGAGGTATGTTTACCATCCATGGATTGTGAGCTGTGGGAGACGGGGGGCCCTGGGCGGCTCGAGCCATCAGTGGTGCGGATTTACTGCTTCGCCAATGTTGGAGGTAGGAGAGACATAGTGCTGCCATTCTCACACTGCACAGGGATGAAGTGCGGAGTTTGCTTGGGGGTTTGCAGAGCATGGTGCCTGGCATAACATCATGGAGGATCTGCATGGTGGACGAAGTAATTTTTAATACAAGTGTGCTATTACAGTGATGACCTACCTCTAAAAGTGCCGAGGTTCACCTATACCCACGAGGTGCCTATCGTTTCTTATTCTTCCTCACCCTCCCGCTATGTCTAGGTGTATCCCCAGGAACCACAGCTGAGGTTGAGGCAGCCTGCTCACTTCCACGCCCTGTTGCTTGAGATTACCTTGGCGGGCGTCCCCTGGGGTACTGGACCTTAAGGGTCCGGGCCTATTTTCAGGCTGCACAAGTTTGCAGTGCTGCCCTCCTTGGTGTGCGGGGCTGAAGGTGTGTCGCTTACAGGGAGGAGGGGGGGGTGGGGGGGGCGGTCAGGTATGCTGGAGATCCCCAGGGTGTCCTGGTTGGAAGGCTCTGGGCAGAACCCCTGCCTATTCTGGTCCCTTTGGACCCCTGGGCTCCTCCATGGGTTAGAGGGACAGTTGGAGTGAGATTCCGAACCCGCCATCCTTTGGCGCTCAACTAGTGACTATTATATTACTATAAAATACATTTCTGCCTTCAGCACTCACTGTAATACACAGAAATGTGCAGGTTCATTTTGTTCCATATTTCTTACGTTGATATTCTGGAAGAATGTAGTGCATTTTTTTAGTTAAATGAATCAAGTGATTTAAGGAATATTTGTACCTTATGATTAAATTGCTACCTTTCTGTGGTTCTTTAAAAAAAAGACAGGAGACTGTAATCATCCTGCAAATATTTGACTGGACATCATAGTCTCAATAACCCTATTAAAAATAAATGAGAATATAAAGAACAGCTAAAGGTTACACATTTAAATATCACACCTCCAGTGACCGACAGTTCTGTGACCAATAAACTGATTCTTTACCTCTCTGGAGAGATGGCAGTTTTCAGTTTGTGTGCGTTCACCTAGTTTTAGGTTACTTGGACCACTTCAACCTACAGTAATTGTCGTGCCTCGTTTGACAGAGGTTATTTCAGAAGTTATTAAGTTGGAGCACGATAAATGCTGAATGAATGCTCAGATGACAAAACACTGTATGATGCATCTTAGAAATTGAAAGGTGCTTCTGTAAAGGGACCAAAGGCCAGGCAGAAGTACCATTTTGAAAAGGAAAGTCATTCTTTTGCTACTGTTGTCTGAAAAGCTAGCAATCTCCGCACGGTACTGCTTCCAAAATGCAACTCATCAAATCATGTTGAATTTTCACCACTAAACGTAATTTCAAGTTTGACTCAGAAATGGTTAATTATTCTCAATTGGAAAATAAATAAATTAGAGACATGAATGCAGTGAGATTCCTTTTCATATTCAGGATCCAATCACTTTGGAAAGAATCTTTGTGTTACTTTGAAAAAAACTTGATTTGTATTTGTCTAAATTTAAAGCTAGCCAAGTCCAAACAAATGATGGGTTCTTGGCTGGAATTCTCTGGCTGCTGAGATTCTCTTTTCCCACTGGCAGTGCGCCCCCATCCATGGTTTCCCAGCAGCATGGCTTCATTGGAAAATCCCATTGACAAGCGGCGGGAAGACCGAACCCTGCGCCATTGAGAAACGTTTGGCTGGAGGTCCAGAGAATCCTGGCCCTTACGTAGGTCTAAATCAGAACACGTGTCCAACTTGAATGGTATTTGAAGCATTGGCCTGTAATTTCAGTATTAACAGAAAGCCACAGCTTGCCCGTACCAGAAGAGAAATGCGCGTGCTTATCTGCGCACAAAAAGCGCGACGAACGTCCCTGCTCCAGCGGCAGCAACGGACCTCCAGCGGGACATACTGCGCAGGCTCCAGTGCAGCGCAGTTTCGATGTAGCCAGGCCCCCTTGTGATGCAGCAGCTACGGGAGAGCCCATTGAGGGCTAGGGGCGTCATTCTCCGACCCCCCAGAGGGTCGGAGAATGGCCGTTGGCCGCCGTGAATCCCGCCCCGCCAGTTGCCGAAGTCTCCGAAGGGAGAAAAGTCGGCGGGGCGTTAATGTCGCCGCTGCCGTCGGAGAATGTCACGGGTCTGCGCAAGGCAGCCGATTTTCGGCCTGCAGATATTCTCCCTTCCGGATGGGCCGAAGTCCCGTCGACGTGATGACCGTTCACGTCGACGTAAATTAAACCTCCTTTTCATCGGCGTGACCCTGTGCTCCAGGTTCACGCCGACCAGCGTGGAGGTGAGTGACGGCCTGGGGGGTTAGCTCTGGGCAGGCGATGGCGTGGCCGCAGTCTGAATGCGTGAGGAGAGGTGTGTCTCGGGTTGTGTGTGTGTGCGGCGGGGGGGGGGTTAGAGTAGGCTGGGCTCCGGGGGAGTGCCGGGAGGGGGTCCGAGCCGGGGAGGGGGATAGGGGGTCCGTGCCGGGGTGGAGGTTGGGAGGGGGGGGTCTGTGCCGGGGTGGAGGTTGGGGGGGGGGTCCGTGCAGGGGAGTGGGATGGGGGGTCCGTGCCGGGGTGGAGGTTGGGGGGGGGGGTCCGTGCCGGGGTGGAGGTTGGGGGGGGGTCCGTGCCGGGGTGGAGGTTGGGGGGGTGTCCGTGCCAGGGTGGAGGTAGGGGGGGGGACCGTGCCGGGGTGGAGGTTGGGGTGGGGGTCCGTGCCGGGGAGCGGGATGGGGGGTCCGTGCCGGGGTGGAGGTTGGGCGGGGGGGTCCGTGCCGGGGTGGATGTTGGTGGGGGGTCCGTGCCGGGGTGGAGGTTGGGGGGGGAGTCCATGCCGGGGTGGAGGTTGAGGGGGGGGGGGTCCGTGCCGGGGAGGGGGATGGGGGTCCGTGCCGGGGTGGAGGTTGGGGGGGGTCCGTGCCGGGGAGGGGGATGGGGGGTCCGTGCCGGGGTGGAGGTTGGGGGGGGGTTCTGTGCCGGGGAGGGGGATGTGGGGTACGTGCCGGGTTGGAGTTTGGGGGGGGTCCGTGCCGGGGTGGAGGTTGGGGGGTGTCCGTGCCGCGGTGGAGCTTGGGGGGGGGGTCCGTGCCGGGGTGGATTTGGGGGGGGGTCCATGCCGGGGAGGGGGATGGGGGGTCCGTGCCGGGGTGGAGGTTGGGGGGGGGTCCGTGCCGGGGTGGAGGTTGGGGGGGGGGTCCGTGCCGGGGTGGAGATTGGGGGGAGGTCCGTGCTGGGGTGGAGGTTGGGGGGGGGGTCCGTGCCGGAGTGGAGGTTGGGGGGGGGGTCGGTGCCTGGGTGGACGTTGGGGGGGGGGGTCCGTGCCGGGGTGGAGGTTGGGTGGGGGTCCGTGCCGGGGTGGAGGTTGGGGGGGGTCCATGCCGTGTTGGAGGTTGGTTCGGGGTCTGTGCCGGGGTGGAGGTTGGGGGGTTCCGTGCCGGGGTGGAGGTTGTGGGGTTGTCCGTGCCAGGGTGGAGGTTGGGGGGGGGGTCCGTGCCGGGGAGTGGGATGCGAGGGCAAGTGAGTTGGTCCACCTGGCCAGGTGCCAGCCTCCAACAGTTGGACCCATGCGGTCCATGTCACCTGGCTGGGGGGAGGAGGGGATATGGGCAATGATGTAATGTCGTCGTTCCCCTCCCCCCCCACCAGGCCGTCATGTTTTCCGATCATCCAGCGATGTTGGCCACCGTGGCGGCAGCCGCTCATGTCTATGTTGCCCTGGATGAGGAGGAGGAGGAGGAGGAGGAAGAGGAGCGTGCCAGAGAGGCGGCGCAAGCTGCCGCAGAGGGACAGGCGGCAGCCGCCCAGGCTGGAGGGACACCTGACCGACAGGACGAGGAGGGGGAGGAGGACGTCGCGGCCCCACGGCAACGGAGGCACCCGAGCGCGCCCCGTGTGTACCGGCCTCGGCAGTCATACCAGGACCTCACGGACCGGGAATGCAGGAGGAGACTCCGGATGAGCCGGGAAACCGTGGCACACATCTGTCACCTGCTGGCACACCTGTCACCGCGTGGCACTGGCGGGGGACACCCTCTCCCCGTGTCCGTCAAGGTTACGGTGGCCTGAACTTTTATGCAACGGGGTCATTCCAGGCACCGAGTGGGGACCTGTCCGGCATATCGCAGACATCGGTGCATCGGTGCATCCGGGCAGTGACAGATGCCCTATATGCCATGGCGCACCGCTACATCCGCTTCCCCATGGACCGGGCCAGCCAAGATGCCCGGGCCGTGGGCTTCTCTGCCGTGGCTGAGTTCCCCATGGTCCAGGGCGCGATCGATGGGATGCACGTCGCCGTGCGGCCACCTGCAGATAACAGGGCCGTGTTCACCAATAGGAAGGGGACCTATTCGATGAACATACAGGTGGTCTGCGACCACCGTATGATGATCCTGCACGTCTGCGCCCATTACCCAGGCAGTGTACACGACACATACGTGTTGTCGCGGTCATCCATCCCCGGCATGTACGAGGGACGCCATCCCCGGCTGAGGGGCTGGTTGCTAGGCGACAGGGGCTACCCATTGCGATCGTGGCTGATGATGCCTATACGGAGGCCACGCAATGAGGCGGAGAACCGCTACAATGGTGCCCATGTAGCGACAAGGGGAGTGATAGAGAGGTGCTTTGGCGTGCTGAAGATGCGTTTCAGGTGCCTGGACCTCTCTGGGGGCGCCCTCCAGTATCGGTCAGATAGGGTCGGCCGCATCATTGTGGTGTGCTGCGTCCTGCACAACATAGCCCAGCAGAGGGGCGATGTGCCGCAGGCAGGGGAGGGCGGAGTGGAGGAGCAGCAGGAAGAGGCGCAGTCCTCCCCAGATGAGGGGGATGGGGGTAATGGTCAGGGCAGACGGGGTAGACACAGGCGGGTGGCTGTCCACCGTTACCGGCTGGCCCAGCGGGCACGGGACAGACTGATAGACGCCCGCTTCACTGACTAGATGGGCGTGGGAATCGGGTATTATGGCCACAGACCGCACACCATGGCAACAGCCGACCACCCACACCCCACACCCATCCACCCACCCAGCACCCTCACCCCCCTCCCCAACCCCACCCACCCCACCCGCATGCACACCACCTCCCCCATTGCCGATCCACCTGCGGCACAACGGGCCGGGCTCACACAGTTGCGGGTGGATGCGTGTCTATTGCAGGCCATGGAGGATGATGATAACCCGCCCTGCGGTGAGCTCCTGGCTCTACATCGTTGGACTATGTCTGACCCATGGCCACAGTACCACCATCCACCCGGACCATCCCTGCATGCGGCTGTGACACTGCAGCGCACGGTCCCGTCCTCTGCCCGGGGGGATGTTGATAGCGGCCCAGGGGGAAGGGGGCAGACTCACCTGGGGCTGAGGTAAGACCACCCCTCACACACACACTTGCGCTCAACGTACATGACACCCCCGCACGCTTTGGACAGAGCACAAAGGCAGCTTCTGTTGGTGTAACATTGACTTTAATAACCAAAGGAGTTCATGCACGTGCCCTAGCCCCTAAAACTCATCTGTGCCCTGCACCCGTGCCAACTTACTCAGTGTCTAATTGTTTGGCCTTACGGGCCCTTTGACTACGTCTACGTGGTTCCCCAGACGGTACAGCAGAACTGGAGGTGGACTCCTGTGATTCTTGCCCTCTGACACTGGATCCCTTTGGCGTCCGTTTCCTGGGGCGTCCTGGCCTAGATGGGCCAGGCTGCGGCCCGGGCGACTGGAATGGCGAGATGCCAGCCTGTCCTGCCCGTTGCCCACCCGATGCACCTGGGACGGAAGGGGGGGAGTCCGAGGTGTCGCGGTGTACCGGGACCTCCCCTACAGGGGCTGCCGGGACGGACCACACCACCTCCTCCTCCCTCGGGGTGCCCGATGGCCCCCAAGCCTCTACATGGGCGGGGGATGCGAACGGACTGGCCATCCGACGCCCCCCCGACATCTGGCGCTGCCAGTCCTGGAGGCCCGTGCTGGTATCGACAGGGGTCTGCAGGTTTGCAGCCATGGAGCCCAGGGGGTTGGCAAACCCTGTCTGTGACAGTGCGACGCCAGCTCGCACATGGCCACTGGCGCCGATGCCCTCTGCGATGGCCTGCAGAGACTGGGCCATGGCCTGCTGAGACTGAGCCATGGCCTGCTGAGACTGGGCCATGGCCTGCAGAGACTGGGCTATGGCGTTGAGCGCCTCTGCCACCTGGCGCTGGCACTGGCTCATGGCCTCCTGTGAGAGGGCAGCCATTTCCTGGGCCAGAGACGCCGCCTGCACGGAAAGCCCCAGGCCTCGCAAACCGTTCCCCATGTCTGACACCGTCGCACCCATTGCCTCCACCGCGGACGCCACCCGTGCGGTGTCAGCTTGGGTGGCACGCATGACCGGCACCACTCCCAGCTCCTGGACGCGGGTGGACTCCTCCACCTGCGAGTGCAGCCGCCGCAAGCCGCCCATCACCCTCTTCGCTCGTCTCCGGGTCGGTGGTTGCATCGGATCTATGTGTGGGTGTGGTAACTCCAGGAACCCGGGATCCATCTGGGCGGCAGATGTTCGCTTGGGCTGGGCTGCCCTCCGACCGCCCGGCCCCTCTGCTGCTCCTACCTCCACCTGCTGTACCGGGACGGCTTTGTTGTGCGCACCAGTGAGTGTACCAGACGCCTCATCACTAAAGTGCTCAACCGAGGTGAGTGTTTCTGCGATGGTGGAGGGTGTTGGTGACAGCAGTGGCGTTGTGTCGTGCTCTTCGTCCCACTCTGAGTCCATGGCACTTTGGGGTGGGGGTTCGTCTCCACCCATCCACTCTGAGTCACTGTCCGGTATTTCGTCTTCCTGGGTAGTGCTGTCCCGGGTAGGGGTGTCCTGGGCAGTGCTGTCCCGGGTAGTGGTGTCCTGGGTAGTGGTGTCCTGGGTAGTGGTGTCCCGGGTAGTGGTGTCCCGGGTAGTGGTGTCCTGGGTAGTGGTGTCCCGGGTAGTGCTGTCCCGGGTAGGGGTGTCCCGGGTAGTGGTGTCCCGGGTAGTGGTGTCCCGGGTAGTGGTGTCCTGGGTAGTGGTGTCCTGGGTAGTGGTGTCCTGGGTAGTGGTGTCCTGGCTCGGATGTGACGGGGGCCTGTGGCTGCCCCCCTCGTCGCTGGGTGGTCGCTCCCGCACGTGACGGGGGTGTCGTCTCCCTGTTGCTCCAGGTCTCTCCGTCTCCCGTGGCCTCCGAGGGGCATCCTGCGGGCGTCGCATGTTGGAGGGTCCGTGTCTCTCCGTCTCCCGTGGTGTGCGAGGGGCATCCTGCGGGCGTTGCATGCTGGAGGGTGCGGGTCTCTCCGTCTCCCGTGGTGTGCGAGGGGCATCCTGCGGGCGTCGCATGCTTGAGGGTGCGGGTCTCTCCGTCTCCCGTGGTCTCCGAGGGGCATCCTGCGGGCGTCGCATGCTGGAGGGTCCGGGTCTCTCCGTCTCCCGTGGCCTCCGAGGGGCATCCTGCGGGCGGTCTACATCTGCGGGGATGGGTGCCTGGACGTTTGGTCCTGCGATACACAATGAAGCATGCATGGTTAGACATCAGGCAGTGATCAGGTGATATGGGGGAGGGGGATATAGGGGAGGGGGGATATGGGGACGGGCTGTCGGTGGCTCACTTGCTACTACGCCCCCGACCTCTGCATCAGCAACCTCCCGGTCGTCAGGTCCGCCAGCCAGTTCCAGGGCCCTTACCTCGTGTTCGGTCAGTGGCCTCTCATCAGCGGGGCCTCCTCCAGTCCTCACATGCTCCCTATTGTTGTGTGCGCGCTTATCCTGTGGGGGGGGTGGGGGGTGGCAGGGGTAAAAGGCAACACTGTTAGGAAGGTATATGAATGCACGCCATCGGTTGCGCATGCATTGCAGAGGTTAAGGTTAGGGCTGGATTCGCTTGGGGATATGGGGGAGGGGGGGATATGGGAGAGGGGGGATATGGGGGAGGGGGATATGGGGGAGGGGAATATGGGGGAGGGGGGATATGGGGGAGGGGGGATATGGGGGAGGGGCGGATATGGGTGAGGGGGGATATGGGGGAGGGGGATATGGGGGAGGGGGGATATGGGGGAGGGGGATATGGGGAGGGGGATATGGGGAGGGGGATATGGGTGAAGGGGGATATGGGGGAGAGGGGATATGGGGGAAGGGAGGAGGGGGATATGGGGGAGGGGGATATGGGGGAGGGGGGATATGGGGGAGGGGGGATATGGGGGAATGGGGGATATAGGGGAGGGGGATATGGGGAGGGGGATATGGGGGGGATATGGGGGATATGGGGGAGGGGGGATATGGGTGAGGGGGGATATGGGGGAAGGGGGGATATGGGGAGGGGGATATGGGGGAGGGGCGGATATGGGGGAAGGGGGGATTTGGGGGAGGGGGGATATGGGGTAAGGGGGGATATGGGGAGGGGGATATGGGGAGGGGGGATATGGGGGAGGGGGATATGGGGGATATGGGGGAGAGGGGATATGGGGGAAGGGGGAAGGGGGGATATGGGGAGGGGGGATATGGGGGAATGGGGGATATAGGGGAGGGGGGATATGGGGAGGGGGATATGGGGGAGGGGGGATATGGGGAGGGGGATATGGGGGATATGGGGGAGGGGATATGGGGGAGGGGGGATATTGGGGAGGGGGGATATGGGGAGGGGGGATATGGGGGAGGGGGGATATGGGGAGGGGGGATATGGGGGAAGGGGGCTATGGGGGAGGGGGGATATGGGGGATATGGGGGAGGGGGGATATGGGGAGGGGGGAATATGGGGGGGATATGGGGAGGGGGGATATGGGGGAGTGGGGATATGGGGAGGGGGATATGGGGGAGGGGGGATATGGGGGAGGGGGGATATGGGGGATATGGGGAGGGGGGATATGGGGGAGGGGGGATATGGGGAGGGGTGATATGGGGGAGGGGGGATATGGGGGAGGGGGGATATGGGGGATTTAGGGGAGGGGGGATATGGGGGGGATATGGGGGAGGGGATATGGGGGTGGGGGGGATATGGGGGAGGCTCACCCTGCCTGCTCTGACGAGGTTGTTCACCTTCTTGTGGCACTGGGTGCCTGTCCGTGGTTTCAGGGCCGCAGCGGTGACGGCCTCTGCCACTTCCCTCCACAGACGCCGGCTGTGGCGTGGGGCAACTCTGCGGCCGTGTCCGGGATACAGGGCCTCCCTCCTCTGTTCCACCGCATCCAGGAGCGCCTCCACATCCCGTGACTCGAACCTCGGGGCTGAGTGGCGGCCAGCCATCCAGTCGGGTGTTGCGGTCGGCTGGGCCTTATGAGCCGTCACGCCGTGCGGCACGCATGACGCTGCGCGGCGTGAACCACTGCCCAAGCGTGGATTCCGTTACGTCGCTGCTAGCCCATTTCGGGCCGGAGACTTTCGACCCATTTGTCCGACGTGACGCAAGTCGGATTTGCGCCGTTTTTTGCGCTGATCGGCGGACTTTCCGCAGATAGCGGAGAATTTTGCCCCAGGTTCTAAACTGCAGTTTTCTATTGAAGACAACAGGCAACAAATTTTACAAGTGTTTTAAAGGTATGTAGAAGTTTTTTCTAAACAGTTGTTTTTTGCTCTTTCTTTTCCACCGGTATTGCTGTTCTTAATGATTTTTTAAAAGTAATTTTTAATTTATTTTTGATTAAAGATAATTATTTATAAGTGAACATCGGTTTTGTTATTTCTTTTAAATCTGTGAAACTATTTAAATCTGCATTATGTTATTATTTAACTTCACGTGTGGCATGCTTAAAAATGTTTGTATGTTTTCATTTAGATTATAGTCATAAGATTTTCAAAGTGCCCCAGGGCTTTTTGCTGTCACTGATTTGTGTTCATAGAATCATAGAATCGCTGCAGTGCAGAAGAAAGCCATTTGGCCCGCCAAGTCTACACCGCTCTGAAAGAGCACCCTGCACAGGCCCATGACCTGCCCTATCCCCATAACCCCACCTAATCTTTGGACACTGACGGGCAATTTAGCAAGGCAATTCCAGCTAACCTGCATATCTTTGGATTGTGGGAGGACATGGAACACCGGAAAAACCCATGCAGACACGGGGAGAATGTGCGAACTCCACAGACTGTCGCCTTAGGTCATATTTGAACCCGGGTCCCTGGGGCTGTGAGACAGCAGTGCTAACCACTGTGCCACTCTAATGACAAACCAAAGTTTAAAAAAAAAATTCTTTCACTTTCTGTGCATCCAAACTCATTTTATATAGTAAAAAGTACGGAAAAAAAACTCTTTTCCACTTTTTTTGCATTTTAAACATATTTATAAACATTAAAAACGTGAATAATATAAACCATTACCCCCTCAAAAAATGGCTCCCGATTTCTCTGATCGCTGCTCGATGATTCTCGACCAAAATAAAAGTGTAAACAAAAAAGTGTAAAAACTTAACTAACATCAGGAGGGCAAGCTGGCCAAATTAGAGTTGTCCTTGCATTTTTAATACAGCAGGTTCAGCGCAGTGTTAGAAGGAAAGCAGTGAAAAAATCCGGACCAGGAGTTTAAATGTGGTATGCTTCAGCGCGCATACACTTGTGTCTACACTTCCGGCTGGTCATGTGTGGCAGACAATCAACTTAAGTCCGAAAATGGACATAAAGCCTTTATTATTGTTTTAATCATTTTAGCTACTTCGATATGCAACCATTCATAAATCCAGTGAGAACGTCAAGAGAAATGTTTCTACTCCGAGTGGTTGCAAAGTGAAATTTGATACTACATGGAGTAGTTGAAGCAAATAGCATAGATGCATTTCAGGGAATATTAGATAAGTAGATGCAGGAGAAGGAATAGGTGGATCTGCTGATGGAATTTTATGAAGGAGAGTGGGAGGACACTTGTGAGGTGCTTAAACACCAGGGTAGACAATTGGACAAAATGGCCCATTTTTGTGTTGCATTTTCAGTAAGCTGCTAATTAACTTTGAGAAGTATGGTTCTCTTCAATTTGAATTTAAATTACAAACATAACTTTTAAGGTAAACAATCAAATTCTGAAATTGCCTTTTGAAAGAGATGAATCTCGATAACATCAAGATAATGGGCGTCATTCTCCGACCCCCCGCCGGGTCGGAGAATGGCCGTTGGCCGCCGTGAATCCCGCCCCCGCCCCCGCCGAAGTCTCCGAAGGAAGAAAAGTCGGCGGGGCGTTAATGGCGCCGCTGCCGCGGAGAATGTCACGGGTCTGCGCAAGGCAGCCGATTTTCGGCCTGCCGATATTCTCCCTTCCGGATGGGCCGAAGTCCCGTCGACGTGATGACCGTTCACGTCGACGTGAATCAAACCTCCTTTTCATCCAGGCTCACGCCGACCAGCGAGGAGGTGAGTGACGGCCTGGGGGGTTGGCTCTGGGCAGGAAATGGCGTGGCCGCAGACTGATTGCCTGAGGAGAGGTGTGTCTCGGCTTGTGTGTGTGTGCGGCGGGGGGGGGGGGGTGGGTGGTTAGAGTAGGCTGGGCTCCGGGGGAGTGCCGGGAGGGGGTCCGTGCCGGGGTGGAGGTTGGGGGTTGTGGGGGGGGTCCGTGCCGGGGTGGAGGTTGGGGAGGGGGTCCGTGCCGGGGTGGAGGTTGGGGAGGGGGTCCGTGCCGGGGTGGAGGTTGGGGAGGGGGTCCGTGCCGGGGTGGAGGTTGGGGGTTGTGGAGGGGGTCCGTGCCGGGGTGAAGGTTGGGGGGGGGGTCCGTGCTGGGGTGGAGGTTGGGGGTTGGGGAGGGGGTCCGTGCCGGGGTGGAGGTTGGGGGTTGGGGAGGGGGTCCGTGCCGGGGTGGAGGTTGGGGAGGGGGTCCGTGCCGGGGTGGAGGTTGGGGGTTGGGGAGGGGGTCCGTGCCGGGGTGGAGGTTGGGGGGGGGTCCGTGCTGGGGTGGGTGTTGGGGAGGGGGTCCGTGTCGGGGTGGAGGTTGGGGGTTGTGGAGGGGGTCCGTGCCGGGGTGGAGGTTGGGGGGGGGGTCCGTGCTGGGGTGGAGGTTGGGGGTTGGGGAGGGGGTCCGTGCCGGGGTGGAGGTTGGGGGTTGGGGAGGGGGTCCGTGCCGGGGTGGAGGTTGGGGGGGGGTCCGTGCCGGGGTGGAGGTTGGGGGTTGGGGAGGGGGTCCGTGCCGGGGTGAAGGTTGGGGAGGGGGTCCGTGCCGGGGTGGAGGTTGGGGGTTGTGGAGGGGATCCGTGCCGGGGTGGAGGTTGGGGGGGGGTCCGTGCTGGGGTGGAGGTTGGGGGTTGGGGAGGGGGTCCGTGCCGGGGTGGAGGTTGGGGGTTGGGGAGGGGGTCCGTGCCGGGGTGGAGGTTGGGGGTTGGGGGGGGGGTCCGTGCTGGGGTGGAGGTTGGGGGTTGTGGAGGGGGTCCGTGCCGGGGTGGAGGTTGGGGGGGGGTCCGTACCGGGGTGGAGGTTGGGGGGGGTCCGTGCCGGGGTGGAGGTTGGGGGTTGGGGGGGGGGGTCCGTGCCGGGGTGGAGGTTGGGGGGGGGTCCGTGCTGGGGTGGGTGTTGGGGAGGGGGTCCGTGCCGGGGTGGAGGTTGGGGGTTGGGGAGGGGTTCCGTGCCGGGGTGGAGGTTGGGGGGGGGTCCGTGCCGGGGTGGAGGTTGGGGGTTGGGGGGGGGTCCGTGTCGGGGTGGAGGTTGGGGGGGGGTCCGTGCTGGGGTGGGTGTTGGGGAGGGGGTCCGTGCCGGGGTGGAGGTTGGGGGTTGGGGAGGGGGTCCGTGCCGGGGTGGAGGTTGGGGGGGGGGTCCGTGCTGGGGTGGAGGTTGGGGGTTGGGGAGGGGGTCCGTGCCGGGGTGGAGGTTGGGGGGGGTCCGTGCTGGGGTGGGTGTTGGGGAGGGGGTCCGTGCCGGGGTGGAGGTTGGGGGGGGGGGGTCCGTGCCGGGGTGGGTGATGGGAGGGCAAATGAGTTGGTCCACCTGGCCAGGTGCCAGCCTCCAACAGTTGGACCCATGCGGTCCATGCCACCTGGCTGGGGGGAGGAGGGGATATGGGCAATGATGACATGTCGTCGTTCCCCTCCCCCCCACCAGGCCGTCATGTTTTCAGACCATCCAGCGATGTTGGCCGCCGTGGTGGCAGCCGCTCATGTCTATGTTGCCCTGGATGAGGAGGAGGAGGAGGAGGAGCGTGCCAGAGAGGCGGCGCAGGCTGCCGCAGAGGGGCAGGCGGCAGCCGCCCAGGCTGCAGGGACACCTGACCGACAGGACGAGGACGGGGAGGAGGACGTCGCGGCCCCACGGCAACGGAGGCACCCGAGGGCGCCCCGTGTGTACCGGCCCCGGCAGTCATACCAGGACCTCACGGACCGGGAATGCAGGAGGAGACTCCGGATGAGCCGGGAAACCGTGGCACACATCTGCCACCTGCTGGCACACCTGTCACCGCGTGGCACTGGCGGGGGACACCCTCTCCCCGTGTCCGTCAAGGTTACGGTGGCCCTGAACTTTTATGCAACGGGGTCATTCCAGGCACCGAGTGGGGACCTGTCCGGCATATCGCAGACATCGGTGCATCGGTGCATCCGGGCAGTGACAGATGCCCTTTATGCCATGGCGCACCGCTACATCCGCTTCCCCGTGGACCGGGCCAGCCAAGATGCCCGGGCCGTGGGCTTCTCTGCCGTTGCCGGGTTCCCCATGGTCCAGGGCGCGATCGATGGGATGCACGTCGCCGTGCGGCCACCTGCAGATAACAGGGCCGTGTTCACTAATAGGAAGGGGACCTATTCGATGAACGTACAGGTGGTCTGCGACCACCGCATGATGATCCTGCACGTCTGCGCCCGTCACCCAGGCAGTGTACACGACTCATTCGTGGTGTCGCGGTCATCCATCCCCGGCATGTACGAGGGACGCCATCCCCGGCTGAGGGGCTGGTTGCTGGGCGACAGGGGCTACCCATTGCGATCGTGGCTGATGACGCCTATACGGAGGCCACGCAATGAGGCGGAGAACCGCTACAATGATGCCCATGTAGCGACAAGGGGAGTGATCGAGAGGTGCTTTGGCGTGCTGAAGATGCGTTTCAGGTGCCTGGACCTCTCTGGGGGCGCCCTCCAGTATCGGTCAGATAGGGTCGGCCGCATCATTGTGGTGTGCTGCGTCCTGCACAACATAGCCCAGCAGAGGGGCGATGTGCCGCAGGCAGAGGAGGGCGGAGTGGAGGAGCAGCAGGAAGAGGCGCAGTCCTCCCCAGATGAGGGGGATGGGGGCAATGGTCAGGGCAGACGGGGTAGACACAGACGGGTGGCTGTCCACCGTTACCGGCTGGCCCAGCGGGCACGGGACAGACTGATAGACGCCCGCTTCACTGACTAGATGGGCGTGCGAATCGGGTAGTATGGCCACAGACCGCACACCATGACAACAGCCGACCACCCACACCCCCCACCCATCCACCCACCCAGAACCCTCACCCCCCTCCCCAGCCCCACACACCCCACCCGCATGCACACCACCCCCCCACTCCCAATTGCCGATCCACCGGCGGCACAACGGGCCGGGCTCACCCAGTTGCGGGTGGACACGTGTCTATCGCAGGCCATGGAGAATGATGACAACCCGCCTCCGATGAGCTCCTGGCTCTACATCGTTGGACTATGTCTGACCCATGGCCACAGTACCACCATCCACCCGGACCATCCCTGCATGCGGCTGTGACACTGCAGCGCACGGTCCCGTCCTCTGCCCGGGGGATGTTGATGGCGGCCCAGGGGGAAGGGGGCAGACTCACCTGGGGCTGAGGTAAGACCACCCCTCACACACACACTTGCGCTCAACGTACATGACACCCGCGCACACTTTGGACAGAGCACAAAGGCAGCTTCGGTAGGTGTAACAATGACTTTAATAACCAAAGGAGTTCATGCACGTGCCCTAGCGCCTAAAACTCATCTGTGCCCTGCACCCGTGCCAACTTACTCAGTGTCTAATTGTTTGGCCTTACGGGCCCTTTGACTACGTCTACGTGGTTCCCCAGACGGTACAGCAGAACTGGAGGTGGACTCCTGTGATTCCTGCCCTCTGACACTGGATCCCTTTGGCGGCCGTTTCCTGGGGCGTCCTGGCCTAGATGGGCCAGGCTGCGGCCCGGGCGACTGGGATGGCGAGCTGCCAGCCTGTCCTGCCCGTTGCCCACCCGATGCACCTGGGACGGAAGGGGCGGAGTCCGAGGTGTCGCGGTGTACCGGGACCTCCCCTACAGAGGGAGCCGGGATGGACCACACCACCTCCTCCTCCCTCGGGGTGCCCGATGGCCCCCAGGCCTCTACATGGGTGGGGGATGCGAACGGACTGGCCATCCGACGCGCCCCCGACATCTGGCGCTGCCAGTCCTGGAGGCCCGTGCTGGTATCGACAGGGGTCTGCAGGTTTGCAGCCATGGAGCCCAGGGGGTTGTCGAACCCTGTCTGCGACAGTGCGACGCCAGCTCGCACATGGCCACTGGCGCCGATGCCCTCAGCGATGGCCTGCTGAGACTGGGCCATGGCCTGCAGAGACTGGGCCATGGCCTGCAGAGACTGGGCTATGGCGTTGAGCGCCTCTGCCATCTGGCGCTGGCACTGGCTCATGGCCTCCTGTGAGAGGGCAGCCATTTCCTGGGCCACAGACGCCGCCTGCACGGAAGGCCCCAGGCCTCGCAAACCGTTCCCCATGTCTGACACCGTCGCAGCCATTGCCTCCACCGCGGACGCCACCCGTGCGGTGTCAGCCTGGGTGGCACGCATGACCGGGACCACTCCCAGCTCCTGGACGCGGGTGGACTCCTCCACCTGCGACCGCAGCCGCCGCAAGCCACCCGTCACCCTATTCGCTCGTCTCCGTGTCGGTGGTTGCATCGGATCTATGTGTGGGTGTGGTAACTGCAGGAACCCGGGATCCATCTGGGCGGCAGATGTTCGCTTGGCCTGGGCTGCCCTCCGACCACCCGGTCCCTCTGCTGCTCCTACCTCCACCTGCTGTACCGGGACGGCTGTGTTGTGCGCACCAGTGAGTGTACCAGACGCCTCATCACTAAAGTGCCCAACCGTGGTGAGTGTTTCTGCGATGGTGGAGGGTGTTGGTGACAGCAGTGGCGTTGTGTCGTGCTCTTCGTCCCACTCTGAGTCCATGGCACTTTGGGGTGGGGGTTCGTCTCCACCCATCCACTCTGAGTCACTGTCCGGTATTTCGTCTTCCCGGGTAGGGGTGTCCTGGGTAGTGGTGTCCCGGGTAGTGGTGTCCCGGGTAGGGGTGTCCTGGGTAGTGGTGTCCCGGGTAGGGGTGTCCTGGATAGTGGTGTCCTGGGTAGTGGTGTCCTGGCTCGGATGTGACGGGGGCCTGTGGCTGCCCCCCTCATCGCTGGGTGGTCGCTCCCGCACGTGACGGGGGTGTCGTCTCCCTGTTGCTCCAGGTCTCTCCGTCTCCCGTGGTCTCCGAGGGGCATCCTGCGGGCGTCGCATGCTGGAGGGTTCGGGTCTCTCCGTCTCCCGTGGTCTCCGAGGGGCATCCTGCGGGCGTCGCATGCTGGAGGGTTCGGGTCTCTCCGTCTCCCGTGGTCTCCGAGGGGCATCCTGCGGGCGTCGCATGCTGGAGGGTTCGGGTCTCTCCGTCTCCCGTGGTCTCCGAGGGGCATCCTGCGGGTGTCGCATGCTGGAGGGTTCGGGTCTCTCCGTCTCCCGTGGTCTCCGAGGGGCATCCTGCGGGCGTCGCATGCTGGAGGGTTCGGGTCTCTCCGTCTCCCGTGGTCTCCGAGGGGCATCCTGCGGGCGTCGCATGCTGGAGGGTGCGGGTCTCTCCGTCTCCCGTGGTCTCCGAGGGGCATCCTGCGGGCGGTCTGCATCTGCGGGGATGGGTGCCTGGACGTTTGGTCCTGCGATACACAATGAAGCATGCATGGTTAGACATCAGGCAGTGATCAGGTGATATGGGAGAGGGGGATATAGGGGAGGGGGGATATGGGGACGGGCTGTTGGTGGCTCACTTGCTCGTGGGGCCCCGACCTCTGCATCAGCAACCTCCCGGTCCTCAGGTCCGCCAGCCAGTTCCAGGGCCCTTTCCTCGTGTACGGTCAGTGGCCTCTCATCAGCGGGCCCTCCTCCAGTCCTCACATGCTCCCTATTGTTGTGTGCGCGCTTCTCCTGGGGGGGGGGGGGTGGCAGGGGTAAAAGGCAACAGTGTGAGGCAGGTATATGAATGCACGCCATCGGTTGCGCGTGCATTGCAGAGGTTAAGGTTAGGGCTGGATTCACTTGGTGATATGGGGGATATGGGGGAGGGGGGGATATGGGGGAGGGGGGATATGGTGGATATGGGGGAGGGGGGATATGGGGGATATGGGGGAGGGGGGAATATGGGGGATATGGTGGAGGGGGGATATGGGGGATATGGGGGAGGGGGGATATGGGGGATATGGGGGAGGGGGGGATATGGGGGATATGGGGAGGGGGGATATGGGGGAGGGGGAATATGGGGGATATGGGGGAGCGGGGATATGGGGGATATGGGGGATATGGGGGAGGAGGGATATGGGGGAGGGGGGATATGGGGGATATGGGGGATGGGGGATATGGGGGAGGGGGGATATGGGGGAGGGGGGAATATGGGGGATATGGGGGAGGGGGGATATGGGGGATATGGGGGAGGGGGGATATGGGGGAGGGGGGATATGGGGGAGGGGGATATGGGGGAGGGGGGATATGGGGGAGGGGGGATATGGGGGATATGGGGGAGGGGGGGATATGGGGGAGGGGGGATATGGAGGAGGGGGGATATGGGGGATATGGGGGAGGGGGGATATGGGGGAGGGGGGGATATGGGGGAGGGGGGATATGGGGGATATGGGGGAGGGGGGATATGGGGGAGTGGGGGATATTGGGGAGGGGGGGATTTGGGGGAGAGGGGATATGGGGGATATGGGGGACGCTCACCCTGCCTGCTCTGACGAGGTCGTTCACCTTCTTGTGGCACTGGGTGCCTGTCCGTGGTGTTAGGGCCACAGCGGTGACGGCCTCTGCCACCTCCCTCCACAGACGCCGGCTGTGGCGTGGGGCAACTCTGCGGCCGTGCCCGGGATACAGGGCGTCCCTCCTCTGCTCCACCGCATCCAGGAGCGCCTCCACATCGCGTGACTCGAACCTCGGGGCTGAGCGACGGCCAGCCATCAAGTCGGGTGTTGCGGTCGGCTGTTCCGGTCGGATGGGGGGGAGCTGCGCGGCCTTATGAGCCGTCACGCCGTGCAGCGCGTATGACGCTGCACGGCGTGAACCACTGCGCAAGCGCGGATCCCGTTACGTCGCTGCTAGCCCATTTCGGGCCGCAGACTATCGGCCCATTTTTATGACGTGACGCAAGTGGGATTTGCGCCGTTTTTTGCGCCGATCGGCGGAGTTTCCGTCGATAACGGAGAATTTCGCCCCTAATCTCAGACAATTCTGTATAACAATTTGCATGAATCCCCAGTGATTCATCATTTTGTTTCAGAAATAAGAACATTGAACATCAATCCAAAATTACATGGACCTGGTTAAATCCCTTTTTAAAATAATGATGCATCTACAAGATGTTTTAGATTGAATGAAACCGTAGTCATGTGCTTTGTGTTATATGTTTATTAATGGCCCTGAGATCAATGATTAATTTAAATATATTTCAGTGCTCACCATTGCACACTCCGGGCTACATTTTATGGCGCCTGCAGGAATAGGGAAGGGGTAGGAGCTGAAAAATTGGGAGGTGGCTCGCCCATAGCTGCACTGCCACCATGACTTGTGGCTAACGATGGGGAATATCCTGCCCAGGGGCCAATTGTTCCCTTAAGTGGCTTATTAAAGGCTTTCTGCCATCACTGATAGCATTTTACCAGCAGCTGCTGATCTCTCTGATCTAAGGGCAAACTACCCACTGAATACTGGCAGCCCCATTGCAGTCTTGGAGAGAGTCACTGAAGAGCCCATGGAGGAGCCCCTTAATGGTAATGTCCGTCACTGGAGCAACATCCAACCCTGCCCTCATGAAATATCATTTATTCCCTTGTTAGTGCCTGCCTGATTGGCACCGGTGTCCCCTATAGAATCAAAGGATCCGGACAGTGCAGAAGGAGGGCATTAGCCCATTGTGTCTGCATAAATCCTCTGACCCCAACTCACTTACATTTCTTTGATTGTCTGGTAGCTCATGGAGGCAGGGTCTTGTCCCTTAAATGATCAAGAGTCCCAGTAGAATCTAGTTAATGGTAATATTGGATTAAAAGCTGGCCAGGGCTCCTCAAATAACCGAGGTGGGGTTGCTCCTGGCCTTCTGGCAGCGTTTCCTCCAGGTGATCCGGTTTCCTCCCACAAGTCCCGAAAGACGTGCTTGTTAGGTGAATTGGACATTCTGAATTCTCCCTCAGTGTATCTGAACAGGTGCCGGAGTGTGGCGACGAGGGGATTTTCACAGTAACTTAATACAGTGGTAATGTAAGCCTACTTGTGACACTAATAAAGATTATATTATTGTTGTCAGGGCCACCAACATTCTGACACAATCCAGCCCATTCTTTACCGTTCTGAATTGCGATCACAGTTAACAAAAGGAAGCAAAATGGGCACGATTCTCTGACCCCCCACCGGGTCGGAGAATTGACGGGGGGCTGGTGTGAATCCCGCCACTGCCGTGTCCCGAATTCTCCGCCACCAGAGATTCGGCGGGGGCGGGAATCGCGTCACGCCGTCGGCGGGGGCGGGAATCGCACCGCACCGGTCGGCGGGCCCACCCTCGCCGCTGTCAACCCTCTCCAGCTGGCGTGGATTAAACCACCTTTTGAATGGCGGGAAAAAGCGGCGCGGGCGGGCTCCGGGGTGGGGAGCGGGGCGATCTGGCCCCGGGGGGTGCCCCCACGGTGGCCTGGCCCACGATCGGGGCCCACCGATCCGCGGGCGGACCTGTGGCGTGATGGCACTATTTTTCTTCCTCCTTCGCTATGGTCTTCACTATGGCGGAGGCGGAAGAGACCCCCTCCCCTGCGCATGCGCGGGGATGACGTCAGCAGCCGCTGACGCTCCAGCGCGTGCGTCGCCCGGCAAAGACCTTTCGGCGCCAGCTAGCGTGGCGCTAAAGGCCTTCTCCCGCCAGCTGGTGGAGTGGAAACCACTCCGGCGCGGGCCTAGCCCCTCAAGGTGAGGACTTGGCCCCTAAAGGTGCGGAGACGTCCGCACCTTTGGGGCGGCCCGAAGCCGGAGTGGTTCCCGCCACTCCATTACGCCGGAACCCCCCGCCCCGCCGGGTATGGGAGAATCCCGCCCAATGTTTCAAAAACATCCCTGTGAAATTGAATTTTAATTTCTTACCAAGCTGTATATGCTGATTTTGTATATTAGAGAATCGCATTGTGAATAAATACTGCTTTAACTCGTTACTCTAAACTTCATTAAAAAAATTTAAAAATGGAAATGACAAGCAGAGTAAGATCAACTGGCCCATCAGGCCTGCCCTACATTCATGGTGGCTGAAGCATCATGACACTGGCTCCCCTCCACAGCTATGTAATTACCTGGATGAAGAAAAAAAGAGTGATGCTATTAAAGGAAAAAAAAGAATTTCACTGTAAAGTTTCTTTCCAACTTCTGCCGCAAATGAAACCAGTCCTGGAGATCTGTGTTATCTCATATCCCATTCATCAGAATACATAAATGGTAAAGGTTCACAGTGTTGTTCAAGCCAATTTCTTCTACTAACAGTATTCAACATTTCTGTTGCTCCACTTAATCCTTCCAGGAAATCTTCTAAGACAATCAAGTAAAAGTAAAGAATATCAATCCAACTTCGGAACCTACATTATTCATCCCTGAACAGTTGTTTTCCATGATGCTTCTAAGATCAGCCCAAGTACCACCAGGTTCCAGAGAGCATTGATCATCTTAAATTGGATTTACACTGAAAAGTCCCAGATCAACAAACAAAGATAAAAGGACGATTTTCAACCTACGTTCGCTGTCAGAGAGAATGGTGATGCGAGCGAAAAATATGACTAGAATCAGGAAAGCGCCGGTCAGATCGCCATAAGGCTCATTTAAATATTCAGATCTGGATGTCACCCAGTGAGGGTGAGATCCGGATCACACCAGCCGGAGCGAGTTGGGTGACTCGTGAGCGGGCTGGCGCACGATTCACCCTTTGCGCCCCGAACGGGGTTGCTGAATCACGCCCCATGATTTTTTTTCAAAAAACACTCACACACACACAACACTTTTCCCAAACTCCCAATGTTAATGGATCCTTTAAAACATTTCAGTATCCGGACCGCATGTTTTCAAAAAAATTAATCAGTCATTCCTCGGACCATACCCTACCTGTGTGCTGAGCTTTAGTGAAATCTGTCAATTAAGTTTTGTGACATATTGTTCGCAGACAGATTCGAAGGGATGTAAAAGGGGTCAGGGCAGTAGCACTTTATGGATTCAGTGTGAACTGAAAGCCCACTTTGCAACATGCCCTATTTTATTTTGTATTGAACAAACATTCAGTTTTACTGACCACACTTATTTTCACTGCAAAGCTTCACATACTATATGTTCAAGTAAGCTCTGTTGAATGCCAGCTTGACAAAGCAGGTTTAGCACATAACTAAAATATTGGGTAAATGCTAATCCACATATTTTATGTTTCATTATTCAGTCATATTTCATTTGATCATCAATGCCACTTGTAACCATCCCATAATAACTGTTTTGTCCACATGGTTCGGGCGCCACGAGGGGTAAAGCTTTCTTAAGCAATGTTGAGCACGCAGATACAAGTTAGAGCAATGGTTCAAATAACCCAAAACTGTAACTCTTGAATGCTGGAGGATTTAAACAATGCTGACAAATCTGCTTGCTGGAGGAAAGTAAGCCCATTGTAAGTTGTGACAAGCTGGAGCAATGCCAGGCCATTGCAAAGCCTGCATAATGCAGCCATGGGCTCACATGCTGAGTTGATTGTAGAATGGAGGTACGCAGACTTTAAACACTGCAGACTCCTAATCTGAATGCTTAACCTGCATCGGCAGTGTAGTTGATTCATTAAGCCGAGCCACACATGTTCTCATACACAAGGCTAATCTATCTCTTGGATCAAACCACAATAATAAATTGCCAATTTGTGCCACTAGGAGAATTTCTTACTGAAGAAGCAAAATTTTGCAAGTGCAAGGATTGTATTCCTGATGGCTCGGCAGCTGGCAACTCAACAGATGATTAATTCCTGAAACAATCATGACACTACATAGGGCGGCACAGTGGCACAGTGGTCAGCAATGCTGCATCACAGTGCCAGGGACCCGGGTTCAATTGGATTGGATTTTGTTTATTGTCACGTGGACCGAGGTACAGTGAAAAGTATTTTTCTGCGAGCAGCTCAACAGATCATTAAGTACATGAAAAGAAAAGGAAATAAAAGAAAACACATAATAGGGCAACACAAGGTGCACAATGTAACTACATAACACCGGCATCGGGTGAAGCATACAGGGTGTAGTGTTAATGAGGTCAGTCCATAAGAGGGTCGTTTAGGAGTCTGGTAACAGTGGGGAAGAAGCTGTTTTTGAGTCTGTTTGTGCGTGTTCTCAGACTTTTGTATCTCCTGCCTGATGGAAGAAGTTGGAAGAGTGAGTCAGCCGGGTGGGAGGGGCCTTTAATTATGCTGCCCGCTTTCCCCAGGCAGCGGGAGGTGTCGATGGAGTCAATGGATGGGAGGCAGATTCGTGTGATGGACTGGGCGGCGTTCACGACTTTCTGAAGTTTCTTGCGGTCTTGGGTCTTAGGCCGAGCACTTGCCATACCAGGCTGTGAAGCAGCCAAATAGGGTGCTTTCTATGGTGCATCTGTAAAAGATGGTAAGAGTTAACGTGGACATGCCGAATTTCCTTAGGTTCCTGAGGAAGTATAGACGCTGTTGTGCTTTCTTGGTGGTAGCGTCGACGTGGGTGGACCGGACAGATCTTTGGAGTTGTGTACCCCTAGGAATTTGAAACAGCTAGCCATCTCCACCTCGGCCCCGTTGATGCTGACAGGGTGTACAGTACTTTGCTATCTGAAGTCAATGACCAACTCTTTAGTTTTGCTGGCATTGAGGAATAGATTGTTGTCACTGCACCACTCCACTAGGATCTCAATCTCCCTCCAGTATTATGACTCGTCGTTATTCGAGATCCGGCCCACTATGGTCGTATCGTCAGCAAATTGTAGATAGAGTTGGAAACAAATTTTGCCATGCAGTCGTGTGTGTACAGGGAGTATAGTAGGGGGCTAAGTATACATCTTTGCGGGGCCCCGGTATTGAGTACTATTGTGGAGGAGGTGTTATTGTTTATTCTTACTGATAGTGGTCTGTGGGTTAGAAAGTCGAGGATCCAGTTGCAGAGTGAGGAGCCAAATCCTAGGTTTTGGAGCTTTGATATGAGCTTGGCTGGGATTATGGTGTTGAAGCCAGAGCTGTAGTCAATAAATAGGAGTCTGATGTAGGAGTCCTTGTTGTCGAGATGCTCTTGGGATGAGTGTAGGGCCAGGGAGATGGCGTCTGCTGTGGACCGGTTGCGGAGGTGTGCGAATTGCAGTGGACTAAGGCGTTCTGGGAGTATGGAGGTGATGCGCTTCATGATCAACCTCTCAAAGCACTTCATTACGACTGAAGTCAGGGCCACCGGACAGTAGTCATTGAGGTACGTTGCCTGGTTATTCTTTGGCACCGGTATGATGGTGGTCTTCTTGAAGCAGGTGGGTACCTCGGAGAGGTTAAAGATGTCCACGAACACATCTGCCAGCTGGTCCGCGCAGGATCTTAGTGCATGACCAGGGATCCCGTCCGGACACGTCGCCTTCCAAGGGTTCACTTTCAGGCAAGCCGATCTGACTTTGGAAGCTGTGATGGTGGGTATGGGTGTGTTGTGGGCTGCTGGGGCAGTCGACAGCGGATCGTTGGTTTCCTGCTTGACCCGAGCATAGAATGCATTGCGTTCATCGGGAGTGGGGTGCGCTGCTGCTGGAGCTAGTGCTCGGCTTCACTTTGTAGCCCGTTATGTTGTTTAATCCTTGCCACAACTGCCGAGAGTCTGTAATGCTAGTCTGTGACTCTAGCTTGGTCTGATATTCTCTCTTGGCATCTCGGATGGCTTTGAGGAGATTGTACCTGGATTTCTTATGTAGATCAGGGTCGCCTGACTTGAACACCTCAGACCTGTCCTTCAGTAGGGAGTCAATCTCCCGATTTAGCCATGGTTTCTGGTTGGGGAACATACGTACTGCTTTCTTTGGCACGCAGTCGTCCACACATTTGCTGATGACGTCTGTGACGGTGGTGGCATACTCATTTAAGTTGGTCATTGAGTTCTTAAATATGGACCAGTCCACTGTCTCCAAGCAGTCATGTAGGAGCTCTTCTGTTTCCTCGGACCAGCACTGCACAACCTGTGGTGTTGGGTGCTCTGGTGCACAGATGAGCCAACACAGTTGTATGTGGTACAACTCTATTTTATTATAACTCTTATAATACAGTTCGTTCTGGATACTCTGCACGTGCTGTCTCCCTGAGTGTGTTTGGCAACAGATGTGTCCTGGTTCTCCTCTGCAGCTAATACTGACCACCGGGGGTCGTGTCTGTGCTTTTATATCTTTCTGTCATTGGTTGTGGTGTTGTGTGTTCTGATTTGTCTGTTGGTGTGTCTATCATGATGTGTGTGTTTGAATATCATGACATCCCCCCTTTTTACAAAGATATGTGCCTACGTGGTTATAGATATAATTGTGTCGTGAGTGCATCGAAGAGTGTGTGTGTGTGTTATGTACAGCGTGTGTATATGACGTAACTATTTACATGGGGCGATGTCGGGTGCGTCACACTAACAAGGTTGTACCATAACAAAACTTGGATGCGAGAGAAAAAAAAAAAAAACTTGAACATTGGTCTGGTCAGACGATATCTGGAACAATAAACAACAACAGGTTATAATACAGAAGTGTTTGACTTTTTGAACGTATGAACAGCGTTATAAGTCCAGTCTAATGGGTGACCGCCTCAAGAATGGGCTGGTCCTCAAGCCGGTTCAGCTGTGGAGATTTGGGGTCACACTGGTTCACCTTGGACTGTTGGAGGTGATGCTGTTGCCGAAGTCTCTACTTTACCATTTGTTGTACTTCGTGCAGTGCTTGGTTTTTTCATTCGTGCAAATATAACATTCAACATCTTTGTTAGTGGTGCCTTGGCTGTGGTTTGGTTCTGGTGGCGATGGAAGGGGCATGATCCGTGGCATCTCCACGAAGTCATCCTTGGGAACCAGTGGAGGATCCGGCGTGTGCGTACGGTTCAGTTGCGAGCGTGGAAGGCGGCGCAAAGCTCGCTGATTGCGCCTACGCACCAATCCATCCGCCCTGCATGCCAGGAACAAGGTGGAGTCTTTTTCTTTTTATGTTTGTGGTGGACGGCATCTTGTAGCCGATGGGTCGTTGCCATCGAAGTAGCACCATCACTAATATCATGCAAGGCGATGACTGTGCCAGATGTGGAAGTTGGCCGAGACCGTGTACGCTGGTTCCGGCCACCTGCTGTGCCGGAAGGGCGACTCCGCAGAGAAACGTCGAAGCATGTCGCCTTGGAGAGAGAATTGTTGCTCGCATCAACGTCTGGCGATGGCGCGAATTGGTGTGTCCATCTTGGACCGCCGGTGCTGGTTGCCACTGCCGACCCAGTGGGACTGCCATGCGATCCATTCCCTGTCGCCGTGGCATCCGCCGTCACCCTGAGCGTGCCATCACCGAGGCCGCGACACCGCGCGTCCGGAGCAAGGTCTGGCGTGCGCGAATCAGAGTCGGCGCTTGGCTGCTCCCCATCTGGAGTCCGGTCTGCCTTCCGTCGATGCCCCCCATCCGGAGTCCCAACAGGTTCACTGGAGGCAGCCGAGATTCCCTGAAGCTGCACTTCTGGAGTTTTGCGTTCCTTCCATCGTGGAGTCCGTCCACGAGCTCTCTGTGGAGGCTTGTGACACTGGAGTCACTTCTTGTTCGTGCAAGGACTGCGCTCTGGAGTCTTGCGTTGCTTCTATCGTGGAGGCTGTCCACGAGCTCTCTGTGGAGGCTTGTGACACTGGAGTCACTTCTTGTCCGTGCAAGGACTGCGCTCTGGAGTCTTGCATTTCTGCAATTGTGGAGTCTGTCCACGAGCTTGCTGTGGAAGCTTGTGACACTGGAGTCACTTCTGGTTCATGCGAGGACTGCACTCTGGAGTCTTGCATGTCTTCTTTCATAGAGTCGAGAACGTTGAGCGGGACGTGGACCACGCTCTGTGTGGCAGCAGGGCGCTCTCCGTGTGCTTGCACCGCTCCCTGTCTGTTAATGTCAGGCTGCAGCATCATCCGGTACTGATAAGTTGGAACGTCATATCTGCTGGATTGAAGATCCTCAAATCCGAAAAATGAATCCGCATCTGCGTCGGATTCAATGTGGGGGCCGCCAATGTGCAACACGAAAGGTTCGTCCGAGTCATAGTCGTATAGGACCACGGAGCTATCATTGGGCTCGCGAGGTCCGGAAACACTGTAAAGATCGTCATCGAAGTATTCGAGGTCGGAATCATCGGCTTGTGCGTAGGTAACTGCTTGTCGGAGGGTTCTTCGGAGGTCAAATTCATCTCCTGGGTCAATTTGCGGCACTGTGCTGTCATTCCAGGTGAGGGAAGGTTGTTTTACAGCTTTAACAGATTTTTGTTTTTTTGATTTGGGACGTTTCCCTTTTAAATTGGATTTGGGACATTTCCCTTTTAAATTGGTGCAGTCTGGGGCCTCTGACATCCTGACGCTCGGTATGTAGCACGTAGGAAGCGACTGCGCATGATCAGATCGCTGTTCCTTTACCGATGGCCGTTTTCTTGACTGCGCATGCGCAGCATCTCGCGCATGCGCAAACGAAACTTCCGGTTCTGCGCACTGCTCGCACAACTGTGCTAGCGTTATACCTTTAGCAAGATGGCCGCCGCCCTCGACCCAGCCTTCTCTCAGGCCCGGGATTTTGGCTTCTGGGAATTCGGGCTCCGGGATCCCAGCCACGAGGTGAGTACTGCAGCTTTTCTTACCTTTATTTGCCGATTGGATTGCGTTTTCTTCACAGTACTTGGAGAATTTGTTCAGGACTGCCTGGTAATCGTACCTTTGCTGCCTCCTGAAGAAACTGAACCTTGTGAATATTTCTCTTGCCCTTGCACCGGCGATGGTGAGGAGGAATTCAATTTTTTCGCTATCATCCAGGTCTTGGAGTTCAGCTGCCACCAGGAACAATTCAAACATTTGCCGGAATCGCCGCCAGTTTTCGCGGAGATCGCCGTAGCACTGGAGCGCCTGCGGAACCGGGAGCTCTATCATTTTGCCTGGGCACTGCTGGTTGTCTGTGTACACGGAGGTATGCCGGCAGGTATCGATCCACTCCTGTACCATGTGGTGTTGGGTGCTCTGGTGCACAGATGAGCCAACACAGTTGTATGTGGTACAACTCTATTTTATTATAACTCTTATAATACAGTTCGTTCTGGATACTCTGCACGTGCTGTCTCCCTGAGTGTGTTTGGCAACAGATGTGTCCTGGTTCTCCTCTGCAGCTAATACTGACCACCGGGGGTCGTGTCTGTGCTTTTATATCTTTCTGTCATTGGTTGTGGTGTTGTGTGTTCTGATTTGTCTGTTGGTGTGTCTATCATGATGTGTGTGTTTGAATATCGTGACACAACCTTCTTAGCTGGATTCTCCCGCTTGAGTTTCTGCTTGTATGCCAGGGGAAGGAGCACCGTCTTATGGTCTGATTTCCCTAAGTATGGTCGGGGGATGGAACGGTAGGCGCCCTTGATTTCTGAGAAGCAGTGGTCAAGAGTGTTGTTGCCCCTGGTGGGACAGGAGATGTGCTGGTGGAATTTTGGCCTTGGGTGCCTGTCTGTGCGGAGTCTGCATGTGTCTGCGTGGGTTTCCTCTGGGTGCTCCGTTTTCCTCCCACAGTGCAAAGATGGGGTTACAGGGATAGGATGGGGCTACGGGCCTAGGCAGTGTGCTCCATCAGAGGGTCAGTGCAGACCAGATGGGCCGAATGCCTCCTTCTGCACTGTGGAATTCTATTCGCTTGTTCTACTACATTCAACTGATAATATGGTAATATTTGGTTCAGACAATTGCTAAAAACGGATAGGTTGACGATTCATCTGTTTCCACGAGGAATTAACGCGTCATGACCTCACTTCATAACAAACAAATTCTCCTTATTCCTAAGAAATGTAATTCTTCTGATATGTATTATATTTCATGTTAAAGTAAAGGTTATGGTTGCCACTAGCATGATATACGTGGTGCTGTGAGGCAGCAGTGCTAACCACTGTGCCACCGTGCCTTTGTTTTCTGCCTTTGTTTTGGATTGCCAACATCAACAGAATATTGTGGGTTTTTTTTTACCATGTCTTTCAACAACAATATCCAATCATATTTCAGTATGATTCAACATTATTACAAGTCTTCAAGGAGGTTCCAAAAATTATGATGGGTATTTTGCCACAAAAGCACTAAAACATTTTTGAAAGGTTTTTAATGAATATTTGTTTTAAAAATTGATGACTAATGTACCTGAAACTAGCTAGAAAATAGCTTGTGAAAGTAGGTAAGGATAATGTATTTGATAGAAGATGCTTCATCCTATAGTAACACAGAGAATGAGAAAAGGTTATTAATATTTTTGCTTCCAAAAATGTAAGATTTGTTTCAGCACAAAGTACTCCTTCAAGCCCACAAATTATTGTTAGCAGTAGTTATAAATGAATGCTTTACATGTCTCGTAAACATTCCTTTATCCACTAACCTAATATGAACATTAACCCATTTATTTTAAATAGTGGGTAGATGAAAGTCCCACTCAAATCTCCCAAACTGTTTTCATCTAATGTTTAGACTTTACCCGCTGAGGACAAAAACATATTTTAACAAGCATCTTTTCACATGCTCAAAGTCTTCACATAGTGAATTATTGTTCTATTTATATGTAGGTAATGCAGCAAACATTTTACCTGCAGCAAGATCACCCAAACAAAATTACAATGAATAGCTCTGGTTGAAATCTGAAATTCAGATTCAGCATCTGTGGTATTTTGCTCTTGGTTTGGGTGATTGAGATAAAATGGTTGACCAGTACAGCAGAAGGGCATCTTCCTTCAATAAAGTAATTTGATCCTTAACATGGTCTTGAACTGCTGGAATAGTGGGACCTCAGTTTAAAGAGTCATTCAGAGGATTGCACCTCCAGCAATATAGTTCTCTCAGGATGACACTGACATGTCAGCTTACATTAGGCAAGTCAGAGTTGCGAGTGCGAAAACCAAACCAATCTGATGCACAAACTAACAGAAAGCTTTCCTGAGGAAATTGTAACAGAAATACTCTCTTGTCTCAGAAGGAAATACAGCAGAACTTTGCAATATCAATGCAGCTACTTTTTGACAGTATCAATTGACATTGCTTGGACAGGTTTCACCATTGATGAGCACCCAATTCTTTTTTTTTTAATTAAGGGGAAATTTAGTGTGACAATTTAGGTTGTGGGGGTGAGACCCACGCAGACACAGGGAGAATGTGCAAACACCACAATGACAATGACCCGGGGCCTGGATCGTGCCGTGAGGCAGCAATGCTAACCACTGCGCCACCGTGCTGCCCTATGTTTCGCATAGAATTGAAGAATGCTCCAATGCTGCAGACTGCCATTTGGGCTATTGCACTTGTGGCAGGCCTCTGAAAGACATATTCACGCAGTCTTATTCTCTCCTTTCCCTTCTTGGTCGGAATTCTCTGGCCGTTCATTGGCGGAGTGGAGTGGTTTCAATGGAAATTCCCATTGACATGGCGGGAACAGAAAAGCCCGCAGCAAGCAAACGGTGTACCACCTCCCGTCGTCGAGAAACACACGACTGGGAGGCCGGATAACCCCGCTCCTTTTCTTTTCTTAACCAAATGTTCAGGCATTTATATTTAAAACCTATTATATATTCTGTTTTCATCGATGTTTCTGGTAGGTAATGCACGTTCCAACAATTACTCTCCTAACCTTTCTGTAGTATCGTGAAAGACTGTCGAAAACCAAGTAGGTTAACAAATAAATGGTTTATTAAGACAATTCTAATAATAATAATAACCTTTATTGTCACAAGGAGGCTAACATTAACATTGCAATGAAGTTACTGTGAAAATCCCCGAGTTGCCACATTTTGGCGCCTGTTCAGTTCCACGGAGGGAGAATTCAGAATGTCCAATTCACCTAACAGCACGTCTTTCGGGATTTGTGGGAGGAAACCGGAGCATTCGGAGGAAACCCATGCAGACACGGGGAGAACATGCAAACTCCGCATAGACAGTGACCCAAGTGGGAATCGAACCTGGGACACTGGGGCTGTGAAGCAACATTGCTAACGACTGTGCTACCGTGCTTGGTTGAGCAATGTTGCTGAACCCGGCACGATGTTTCTGGTAGGTAATGCACGTTCTAACTATTAATCTCCAAACCTTTCTGTCGTATCGTGAAAGACTGTCGACAACCAAGTAGATAAACAAATAAATGGTTTTTTAAGGCAATTAACTATTTACAGAGAGTGAGATAAATGTTACCGTACTCCACGACTCCAAACTCCAAAATAACACCAAAACCTGTGCTAAACCCCAGGATTTGCACTTGCCCCCTGAAAGCGGCATGCTACCATATCCCGCCTCCTTTAAGTCCCTGTTACAACAATAATGGAACTATTTACAATATTATGCAACAAATGGGTCTTGCATAGTCCCTTATAAGACAAGTTGTTCCAGGGACCTCTTGGGAGCGCCGTAATTCACTAACGGCTGCTCCCGTAGTAGAGGTAACTTCGGTTTGAACCTCAACGGGTTGATTCTGGACTTGCGAAGATGCATTTGTTCAGATAATTTCTCCAGTTCCCCCGGAACATTACTGGGCCCTACCTCGGGTAACTTGCTGCAGCATTACTTTCATCCGTAGCGATATCACTGACAGGCGTGCGAGGGGAGGCATACCCCACTGGTTCTATGTGCAAATTCTTTTCTTCTCCTCAAATAGTTCAGGTGATTCTTCGCCCTTTTTCCTTGGTCATCTATTCCATAAGACATGGGACCTGTTCTGGCAACAACCATTCCAGGGATCCAATTTGGACCTGCACCAAAGTTTTTACACATACAAAGTCGTCCACCTTAAATGTTATCTCAGGTTTTCTTGAGTTGTGATGTTTCTTCTGCGTGTTCTGTTTTACCTCCACCCTGTCCGCCAGATTCAGAAACATCAAATCCAACCATCTTCCAATGTGTCTGCCCTTCAGCAAGTCAGCGGTGCAACAACTGTGGTGACATGAGGTATTGTTCTATAGGTGAACAGGATATGGGCCAGTCTGGTTTGTAGAGAGGATGATGACTATTTCTTCTTGCCGGTTTTCAATGTTTGGACAGCTCTTTCAGCCAGTTTGAGCAGTTCAAATATGTTGAAGGCCGTTGGTTCTCATGAAATGTTGGAACACTTCGCTAGTAAAAGCAGTCCCCTTATCTGAGACCAGCACCTTGGGACACCTCGAATGTCTGGCGCAATTTTTATGCCATTGCTGATGAGGTCGTGGACTTCATTTCATGTATGTCCACCACTTGGAGTGCACATCTATGATGTTCAAGAACCTGCAGCCCATGACTGCGCCTGCAAAGTCGATGTGTAGTCAGACTCATGGTCGATCTGGCTACTCACAAGGGTGCATTAAGGCAGCAGATAGCAGGTTTTGCTGCATTTGACATCGGTCACATTGATTGACCAGATTCTCTATATCGATATCCATCCCAGTCTACCACACATAACTGCGTGTGGACATTTTCATCTTTGTCGTCACTAGATGGGCACAGTGTAGTTTGTGCACTAATAGTTGCCCAGTGGGAGTGGGAACGACCACCCATGTTCCCCATAATAATACGCTGTCTTCACCACTTCACTCGAGTTTTCTTATCTAAAACGGTCATAACTGCTCAGTCCTGTTATCATGATGCCATCTGTGGAGGACCATGTGATTTACCTGAGTTAATGTGGGGTATTTTGGGGTCCAAAACTTGACCTGTCACATTGACACTGGCAATCTGTTGAGTAAATATCTTGTGGTATTGGTGGAGGTGGTATACTTTTGGGTAGAGGAAGGCAGCATAAAGCATCCGCGTTTGAAATGTCTATGCTTGGCCTATGTTGAAACGTATAATCGTAGGCTGCCAAAAATAGAGCCCAAAATTCGACCCTAGCTGAAACTATGGGGGGGGGGGGGGGAATGGCGTTATCCTCCCCCTATAAGCCCGATAAGAACTAGAACCAGGAGTAGGCAATTCAGCCCCTCGAGCCCGCTCCACCATCATGGCTGATCTCTTCTCGGCCTCAACTCCACTTTCTTGCCAGTTCTGCATAACCCTTCAACCCAGTACTAATTGAAAATCTGTCTATCTCCTCCTTAAATTTTAAGTTCCAGCATCCATTGCACTGTTGGGTAGTGAATTCCACAGATTCATGACCCTTTGAGAGAAGTAATTTCTCCTCATCGCTGTTTCAAATCTGCTACCCCTTATCCTAAAACTATGATCTCTTGTTCTAGATTGCCTCACAAGAGAAAGCATCCCCTCTACGTCTACTTTTTTCATTTTATATACGTCAATTAGATCTCTCATTCGTCTAAATTCTTGGGAGTATAGGCCTAAACTGCTCAATCTCTCTTCATAAGACAAACCCTTCTGGGGAAAGCGGGCAGCATAATCAAAGACCCCTCCCACCCGGCTTACTCACTCTTCCAACTTCTTCCATCGGGCAGGAGATACAAAAGTCTGAGAACACACACGAACAGACTCAAAAACAGCTTCTTCCCTGCTGTTACCAGACTCCTAAACGACCATCTTATGGCCTGACCTGATTAACACTACACTACTGTAGGCTTCACCCGATGCCGGTGTTATGTGGTTACATTGTGTACCTTGTGTTGCCCTATTATGTATTTTCTTTTCTTTTCATGTACTTAATGATCTGTTGAGCTGCTCGCAGAAAAATACTTTGCACTGTACCTCGGTACACAATAAATAAAATGCAATCCAATCCAAATCCAATCAATACAGTGAACCTCCTCTGAACTGCCTCAATGCAACTACGTCCCTTCTCAAATAAGGAGAACAAAACTGTACACAGTACTCCAGGTGCGGTCTCACCAATGCTCAGCATATTTATAGCAACACTTCCCTACTTTTAAACTCTATCCCATTAGCTACAAAAGTCAAAATTCCATTTGCCTTGCTGTATATTAATTTTCTGAGATTCATATACGACACCCACATCCCTCTGCACCAAAGCACTGTGAAGTTTTTGTCCAGGGGCTTGTGGTCGGTAACTAATATGAAATGTTGTCCATAGACGTATCAATGGAACTTTTTCACTTCAAAAATTATGGCTAGTCCCTCATTTTTGATTTGTGAGTTAACTTGTTCAGCATTGGTCAGAGTCCTCGGGAAATAGGCAATAGGCCTTTCTGCACCATCTTCTAGCTTGTGGCTAAAATCACTCCAGTTCTGTGTGGAGCATGCCGGCTCCACACGGACTTTGTTTCCGGCGGAGCATGCAATCTGCTTCACTCTATCATTCTGCCGTTTAACTGTCTTCGAAGGTTGTGCATATTGAATTTCATGCAAGTCCTTTTTTGCTTTTAGCTGCTCTTCTGTAACAAGGCTAACCATTCAGAAAGCTCTGATGAAAGGTCACTGCTCTGAAACATTACACTGCCCTGAAGCACTCACCTGAGGAAGGAGCTGCACTCCGAAAGCTAGTGATTTGAAACAAACCTGTTGGACTTTAACCTGGTGTTGTAAGGCTTCTTACTGAAACATTAACTCTGTTTCTCTTTCTACAGATGCTGCCAGACTGAGCATTTCCAGAATTGTCTCTCTTTAGTTCAGATTTCCAGCATCTGCAGTATTTTGCTTTGGTCCAACTGTCCATGTTTGTCTTGTATTTAAGACTTATATTGATATTGGAATGTTCTCAACCATTTTCTCCACTACTCATGTAGACAAACTGGCCTATTGCTCACTCATTTATTGGTTAACCCTTTCCCTACCTATCCGGTTTACATTCACTGCTCACTCAGTCCTCAGGTAAAGCTCCTTTATTTATGGAGCCCTGAAAAATGTCCACCAAAGCCTTTCTTGCTTCTTTCAGTATTCCAGGGTATATTCCATGTGATTCAGGTGCCCAGTAGATATTAAAGCTTTGAGCTTTTTGGAACACATGTTATTCTGACCTTCACATGTGTTACCTATTCCCAAGACAATCTGAGCACATCTGGAATATCTCCAAGGTCTTCATTTCTTAAGACTGATGTGAGGAATTTACTTAACTGCCACTTCATGATCCTCATAATATTTCTACCAAACGTATCCCTTAAAGGATATTTGGTCTTCAAAATCTTACTGAATTAGATAAAGATGATTTTGACTCGCTAGGTTCATCCAGTATTTGATGTTATTTATCATTTGTCCTCTTCCCTAGGTCTAATATTGAATTCATCACGCATCAACTGACTTTCACATTAATCAATTTTCAGTAGCTTTTGGTGCCTGCGATCTTCTACACTAATTCTTCTTAGTCCTTAAGTTATTTTGCCTATGACTCCCTCCTTCAGCCTTATGTAGTCACAATAATCTGAATGAACATTTAATTACATTTTCTGATCTTGGATATGGTGATGACTAGATTGTGAAAATATAAGAACCATACAGTGCAATGCATTTGTTCAATAGTTTCTCCATGTATATTTTTGTAAAACAAGGAATAGATTTCTGATACAGGACTGTTAATATAATCCCTTGAGTACTGTAATTCTCAAACCTTACTATATATATTATATATACATATATATATATATATTAGTTTGGCAGCAACTATGTATAAAGTCAAAAATTACCTTATGTTAAATCTGTAAAGGGGTGCCTGATATGCCGGTATATACTCTTTGAAAAAGTTTGAATTTGTTGAAGTTTCAAGCACAAAGATTCTTTGTTGTTTTTAGGTCTGTGCTATCTAAGTAAGCAAGGAGGCACACCTCTTCCAAACAATAGAGAACCACGATGAGTGCAAATCAGCAGAAGCAGAAGTAATTTTGGTTAATGAAATGTACTGAAAGCGTACTTCAGATAGAAAAAAAATTCACCTTTTCCAGCAACACCAAACACAGTCAATACGAAAATCAAACAAGTTTTTTTTTTTGCAAGAGTTTTACACTGAAAGATATTGATCTTGTTCAGTCAAGAAAATGAAAGTGGCAATTGTAAAAGCATCAGAAGGCATAGGTCCTGGGAAACGTTGTTTCCTAACTGTTCCTGTCATGTTCGACCACCCTAGGAGCAGTCAAGCTCTGTCCTTTGAGAAACTAAAGTGTCACTTGATGTTATCAATAAATTGTCAGCCTAAGTTTCTTCACTGAGTGCAGGGTCACCCAGTATCCCAGTGTGAGTTCTGTTAAAATGCATTGCATCTTTTGGGTAGTGCTATCCTTTAAACATGAATGCATCAAGGCAACAGATAGGCAGCTGAGCTGATGTGACCACTGAGTCAAGGCAGAAGGGGAAAAAAATTGACGACAAGCATGGCTATACAAACAGAACAACTTTCTAAAGCAAATGGCTTTGAACTATACTGAGCCTAAACTTACTCTAAATCCATGTGACGGACAAATCAAAGATACGGATCATTCTATGTTTGGCGTCTTATCTAAAGCATTTTATTCTGCCTTGAACAGCTGAGTCATGTCGACGACTGATTGTTGTGAGCATGGACAAAAACTATAATCAGTCATTAGGTTGACAGACCTGCAACTGCAAATTCAGGTGTTTATATGACACATCACATTAAAGACCTATGAATATTTGACTTTTGTGGGAACGATGAGGTTGGCAAAGATGGTGGGTCACAAAAAGTTCACATTAAACATTTCTGAAGGATAAGAAACAACACTGCCGTGATGGTTTCGCTTGGGCCATTGGTTTATCTGCCAGATGGCATTTCAGCAAATTGAAAGATGAAGTAACTCTGAAGCACTACAAAGCATTCTGCATACCACAAGTACTTGTGTGCCAAAGCCTTTCAAAAATAGCCAATATTCACTTGAAGGAATTTTTCTGAGACACAGGTAAATTTCAGAAATAAGCACCTCAAAATGGGCCTGTGGCACCCCAAGGGAGATCCTTTCATTATGGGCCTCAAAGATAGCCGTGAAATCTTGCAGTTACACTTTATTGGATACCATGTGGCGTCTAGCCTCAGCAATGATCCAGAATAAACAAAATCACCATTTATAATGATGTGGCGATGCCAGCGTTGGACTGGGGTGGGCACAGTAAGAAGTCTTACAACACCAGGTTAAAGACCAACAGGTTTGTTTCGGATCACTAGCTTTCGGAGTGCAGCTGCATGTGTTGTAAGACTTCATACTGTGTTGTTGGTGTTGTAAGACTTCTTACTGTACCATTTATAATGCCTGTTAGCAGTTCATTATTGACAAGTACAAGGCCTTAAGACCTCATTCTGTTCATTGGAGGCTGTCCCTTGTGTATGATTCTCCAAAGTGATGCTGCCTTGATCATAAATCCCCAAAGAGCTCAAAAGACTGAAGTTACTCAATCTCGTGTGAATTGTCACTTCAGTGCAAATAAACAGCAAACAAGTGCATTTCAGTATGTATTAGTTATGAACAATTTATTGATTTCTCATCTGATGGCGAAGGTGATGATTTGCTTGAGTGAATGCCAGTGAACCCTAACTGTGGCTCTGCCAAGATTATCCATCAATATCAAGGCATCATACATCCATTAGGAAAAATATTAGAAGCCTCCAAAGTTACAAAAGTGCTGCCATTACAGTGTTGAAATGCATCTTTAATGCCAGCTTAAGTTGACAGAATATCAAAACATACCCAGAAAATGTCACCATACAGCAAGTTTTTGCATTTCTGCTATCCAGTGCTATTGGATTGCTTTGCTGCAGAAGGACACAGGAAACGCAGGGTGAGGAGAAGACCACATCCCTATTAGACCAAACCTGAATATCTGTCCATTAATTGAAAGCCAGGCATGAGCTCTTATAATTACCCATTCCACCTCACTTGAATGTTCTGTACTATACCCAAGCATCCTGTAACACCTGGAACAAGGAAATCTGCCTTTATATTTTTAACATTGAGCCATTGTTGTGAAACCATGCTTTATACTGAAAAAAATAATTTTAGTTTTACTGGCAAATTACATTCTTTGAAAATCAAAGATGGCTGCACATTTGCACCACTGCAATGAAATGGAGCCAACCTGTCTGAAAAGCCGCATCAGAAGCAATGGCCTTGAAAGAGGATGAATCCCATTAGTAAAACATCCAGACAATCACCTGAGTACTAACTGGGTAGAGACAAACCATTACACACAATCACTTGGACGATGGCCTCCTGTCTGAGCAAGGAATTCCCAGCCATGATCTAATCATCTTATAATTGGATACACAAGCCATGACCTTATTTGGCTCACTGGGCAGCTGGGGAGAAGGTCATGTGAAATGTCAATCCTTTGTGTGTTTTAAGCACCTGCCTTCTCGTAAGAACGGGATGAGCAAAGGAGATGCTGAAGGAACAAGACACTGAGTGGGTTCCTGTCGTCCCCCTCTCCCAATCACTCTCTCTCTCACTCACCATCCAACTTACAGGTGTTTTGAGCTCTTTCTGCTGATTTTGACTGTTGAGGTGCTGCAGACAGATATTTTAAAAAGAGCTCAGCTCAGCCCCCTTGCCTCCAAAAGAACAGGTAAGTTACCCATTTATACATTCAAACCAACTCAACACCAACAGCGTCTGCTGGACCAGAAAGTGAAAGCAGCAGGACCACCCAATGAAAACAGCAGGATCACCAAATTCAGCTCGATGCCAACAAAGTCATCAACTTTCAAGAGTCGCTTACTCCTTTAATTTTTCTGTATTCTGAACTACTTAGTTTATCCCCACACTTTGTAATCTATTGATGTGTGTGTGAATTTTGAGTGTGAGTGTGAACAAAAGTTAGAGCATTTTTACTGTTTTACTTCGATTGGATTAAGTACAAAAACTATCAAATTTTCTTTTCAAAATCTCAAGACAACTTGTACGATGATGTATTTTGTTGTCCAAGTATAGAAACAGGTAAATATTTATAGAATTGTCAACTATAGAGGTTGAAAATAAAACCTGTTGAGGTCAAACAAGGAGATGGGAAAGGGGGAGATATTCGACTTCTCCTCACCTGATTATGACAGTCACTGAAATGAAAATCCAAATATAACTGTGTCAAAATAAGGGAATGTTGAAACTGTGCTTCATGGTTACCCATGCTCCCTTCACCACTTCACGTTTCTCCTCACCAGAAGTTCTTGGCTCTTGTTCAGGAATGGTTCCCTGGATGCTTACAATCCTCTGGCAGTTTGGCCAGATGGCTATTCTTTATATAGAACATAGAACATAGAACAATACAGCGCAGTACAGGCCCTTCGGCCCACGATGTTGCACCAAAACAAAAGCCATCTAACCTACACGATGCCATTATCATCCATATGTTTATCTAATAAACTTTTAAATGCCCTCAATGTTGGCGAGTTCACTACTGTAGCAGGTAGGGCATTCCACGGCCTCACTACTCTTTGCGTAAAGAACCTACCTCTGACCTCTGTCCTATATCTATTACCCCTCAGTTTAAAGTTATGTCCCCTTGTGCCAGCCATATCCATCCGCGGGAGAAGGCTCTCACTGTCCACCCTATCCAACCCCCTGATCATTTTGTATGCCTCTATTAAGTCTCCTCTTAACCTTCTTCTCTCCAATGAAAACAACCTCAAGTCCATCAGCCTTTCCTCATAAGATTTTCCCTCCATACCAGGCAACATCCTGGTAAATCTCCTCTGCACCCGCTCCAAAGCCTCCACGTCCTTCCTATAATGCGGTGACCAGAACTGTACGCAATACTCCAAATGCGGCCGTACCAGAGTTCTGTACAGCTGCAACATGACCTCCCGACTCCGGAACTCAATCCCTCTACCAATAAAGGCCAACACTCCATAGGCCTTCTTCACAACCCAATATGCGAGCTTTGGCAGCTAGTGTTGCCAAGCTATTTGTCATCGGAGTGTCAGAGGCAAGGCAGATCCTGCTCTCACACAACTTCCACACATTGCATACTTTTCAATGGGATTTGCAATTGTTAATATGCACCAACCAGTTTTTCGTTCACTTCCGAGGTGAACTGTTGAATCCTACTGCTGCTCCACAGAGTAGTGAGGCCGTGGAATGCCCTACCTGCTACAGTAGTGAACTCGCCAACATTGAGGGCATTTAAAAGTTTATTGGATAAACATATGGATGATAATGGCATAGTGTAGGTTAGATGGCTTTTGTTTCGGTGCAACATCGTGGGCCGAAGGGCCTGTACTGCGCTGTATTGTTCTATGTTCTATGTTCTATAGGCTGGGGTAACACCTGGACTTTTCCCATTTGCATGGCCCAGATACACACTAAGAAGTGCATTTCTCAACCAAGCCGCCATCAGCTTTGAAAACATTTAGGTGGACAAAACCCAACATATTCTAGAAACTAAGGCAAAATTGTTTTCTAGTTGGTATCTAGATGGGTAAAGAGTCCAGACAATAATCCTTTGAGAAGGCTTCTATAGAAATAAATATATTCTGTCGAATTCCACCTTCCAGCGCTTGGTCTGTAGCCCTGTAAGTAACAGCACCTGAAGCACAAATCTGGGGCTGGGTTCTCTGTTAGCCGACGGTGAAATCGCGAAATGTGATCGGGCAGAGAGTAGCTTCCGATGCTGAAATTGAGCTCGAAGCAGGTTTGACGCCAAATCAGGATTCTCCGGGCCCCCAACAATGACGTAATCACGGCGCTCACCGCGTGGCCTGGAAGTACAGTACGCATATCATTAGCGCGTCTAACGCCCGATTCCCTGGGGCCTCTGCGATTCGGCGCCTCGGATGGACCAATTTCCCGACGGCGTGTTTCTAATGTGCTTTTAAAAATCGTGAACCTGGCGTGCTGGTTGCTGCGCGAGAGAGAGGATGTAGGAAGTGGTGTGGGGTGACTGCAGGCTTCCAGCTCGGACACCGGCCATGCTGGCTGTGGAGGGGGAGGCCCTGCCAGGACCGAGGGAGGGGAGGGGAAGTGGGTGACAGGCCGAGCAGCTGGGGAGCCCTCCCACAGGACAGGGGCGGTGCCTAGGCACCGACTGTCATTACTGGTACATGTGCCATGCTAACATGTTTGTTTGTCACCCCATGCAGAAAATAATGGCGTTTGGTCATCAACCTGCAGTGCTGGCCGCTGTGGCGATAGCGGCTGTCCTGCATGAAGTCCTGTGGCAGTATGAGAGGGGGCCACTCAGAGAAGAGGCAGAGGCTGCAGCAGAGGAGCAGGCTGCAGAGGGGCAGGTGGCAGCCGCTCAGGCTGGAGGCCCAGCTGCCCAACAGGCTGAGGGGGGGGGGAGGAGGAGGAGGAGGGATTGCCAAGGAGGCCCCGTATGTACCAGGGCCACATGTCGTTTCAGGGCCTTCTGGACCGGGCATGTAAAAGGAGACTGCGGTTGAGCAGGGAAACAGTCAGACACCTGGCACCGCAGGAGTATGGGGTAGGACACCCGCTACCGGTGGCCGTCAAGGTGACGGTCACGCTGAATTTCTACGCGACAGGTCATTATAGTCGCTGAGTGGGGTCCTGTCCGGCATCTCACAGGCATCAGCGCACAGTGCATCCGCGCTGTCACTGACGCCTGTATGCCCAGGCAGAGCGGTACATCGAGTACCATGTGGACCGCGCCCACCAGGGTGCCTGGGCAGCGGGCTTCGCTGCCATCGCCGGGATATCCTGGGTCCAAGGGTGATAGACGGGATGCATGTCGCTCTGCGGCCACTGGCGGATAACAGGCTGCTGTTCACAAACAGGAAGGGGTACCGCTCCATGAACATGATGGTCTGCTATCATCAGATGCGCATCATGCACGTCTGTGCCCGATACCCGGGCACTGTACAGGACTCACTCATACTGGTGCACTAGGTGATCCACGACATGTTCGAATGGACACCCCCGACCTACTCTGGCTGCGGGGCTGGCTGCTGGGCGACAGGGGTTACCCGTTGCGGTCGTGGCTGATGACACCTATACGGAGGCCACAGACTGACACAGAGACCCACTACAACGATGCCCATACAGTGACCAGGATGTGATTGAGAGGTGCTTTGGGATCCTGAAGATGCGCTTCAGGTGCCTGGACCACTCTGGAGGGGCCCTCTAATACGAGGCAAGGAGGGTCGCCTGTGGTGAACCACTGTAATAGGAGATGTAAGGTAGGACCTTCACTACAGGTTCACCGGTAGCTCCTGCCGGCTGGCTCCGCCCACGGAGAACTGTATAAATATGTATGACCTCCAGTGCCCTGCCATTTCGCCAGCTGCAGCAGGAGGCCACACATCTGACTGTACTAAAGCCACAGTTGTACCCAACTTTAGTCTTTGTGCAATTGATCGTGCATCAATTTATTGCAGTCAGATTTTCCACAGAATGGATATTCGATGCCAGGAAAGACTTTATTCACTGGCTAGCATGTTTCGAGGCCTACATCAACGCAGCGGACCCCGTGCCAACGGAGGCTCAGAAGATAAACGTCCTGTACTCCAGACTGAGCTCCAGCGTGTTCCCGTTGAACCAAGGCCCCACGAATTACACAAAAGCAATGGAACTCCTCAAAGAACACTACGCGCAGATGACAAACACGCTCTTCGCCAGGCATGTACTTGCCACCTGCCCGCACCACTACCTGGTGAGTCCATCGAAGACTTCTGGCGGGCCCTAATCCCACTCGTCCGGGACTGTGCCTGTCAGGCCGTCACGGCCGCCGAACACTCGAATCTCCTCAAGCGTGATGCCTTCGTGACGGGGATTGCGTCAGACCGCATCCGAGAACGATTGCTGGAAGGGGCCACGCTCGAACTGGCGGAGACGAAAACCTTGGCGCTCTCCATGACGGTCGCGTCCCGTAACATACAATCGCACTCTTCCGTCGCGCTGCCCACACTTCTACTCCTTCCTACCCCCCTGGACCCCGACGACAACCTCCTCAGCCAGGGTCCTGCCTTCGCAATACGCCTGTGCCGCATGCCGATCCGTGCACCCCGGGGGTCCCCGCTGCTACTTCTGCGGTCAGCAGAAGCACCCCCGCCAACACTGCCCGGCCCGCACTGCCGTTTGTAAAGCCTGCAGTAAAAAGGGCCACTTCGCGGCTGTGTGCCAGGCCCGCGCAGTCGCTGCGATCGCACCCGCTATCGCCCCCTCCCCCACGCCTGACACACAATGGGAGGCACCATCTTCTCCTCCCGGGTCCATATGCGACCAATGGGCACCGCCATCTTGTGCCGACCCCGCAATGTGCGCACCATTGGCGCCGCCACCTTGTCCCGACACCACAATGTGTGTACCATGGGCGCCGCCACCTTGTCCCCCACAGGGTCTCCGGACATCCCGACATCGGAACCGCACATGCTCGCCACCCGAAGCATCCGATGGCTAGCCGCAGCTCGCTTCGATGACGCTGGACCAATCTCGCCCGCGCAACCTGGCCACCGCGTCGACGACGATTAAAATCAACGGCCACGCGACCTCGTGCCTGCTGGACTCCGGGAACACCGAAAGCTTCATTCACCCAGATACGGTAAGGCGCTGTTCCCTCGCGGTCCACCCTGCCAATCAAAGGATCTCCCTACCCTCCGGATCCCACTTCGTTCCGATCCGAGGCTTTTGTACAGACACACTCATGGTCCAGGGCGTAGAATTTAGTAACTTCCGCCTCTTTGTCCTTCCTAATCGCTGCACTGCACTCCTGTTGGGCCTGGACTTCGAGTGCAACCTCCAGAGCCTCACCCTCAAATTCAGCGGGCCCTTACCCCCCCTTACCGTTTGCGGCCTCGCGACCCTCAAGGTCGATCCCCCCTCCCTTTTTGCCAATCTAACTGTGGATTGCAAGCCCGTTGCCACTAGGAGCAGACGGTGCAGCACGCAGGACAAGACCTTCATCAGGTCCGAAGTCCAGCGGCTGCTTAAGGAGGGTATTATCGAGGCCAGCAACAGCCCCTGGAGAGCCCAAGTGGTAGTGGTTAAAACTGGGGAGAAACACAGGATGGTCGTGGACTACAGCCAGACCATCAATCGGTACACGCAGCTCGACGCGTACCCCCTCCCACGCATATCTGATAGGGTCAATCAGATTGCGCAGTACCGGGTTTTCTCAACAATTGACCTGAAATCCGCCTATCACCAGCTCCCCATCTGGTAGTCGGACCGGCCATACACGGCCTTCGAGGCGGACGGTCGCCTCTACCACTTCCTTACGGTCCCTTTCGGTGTCACAAATGGGGTCTCGGATTTCCAAAGAGAGATGGACCGAATGGTCGACCAGTACGGTTTGCGGGCCACCTTCCCATACTTGGATAATGTCACCATCTGCGGCCATGACCAGCAGCACCACGATGCCAACCTCGATAAATTCCTCCGCACTGCCACTCTTCTCAACCTGACCTACAACCAAGAGAAGTGTGTGTTCAGCACGACCCGGTTAGCCATTCTCAGCTATATAGTCCAAAACGGACTTCTCGGGCCCGATCCCGAGCGCATGCACCCCCTCATGGAACTTCCCCTCCCCCACTGCCCCAAGGCCCTCAAATGCTGCCTGGGGTTCTTTTCCTACTACGCTCAGTGGGTCCCAAACTATGCGCACAAGGCCCGCCCACTCATTCAGTCCACCCAATTCCCCCTTGCGGCCGAGGCACAGCATGCTTTCGCCCGCATCAGAGCAGACATCGCCAAGGCCGGGATGCGCGCAGTGGACGAGTCACTGCCTTTCCAAGTAGAAAGCGACGCTTCAGACGTCGACCTTGCCGCCACTCTAAACCAGGCAGGCAGACCCGTGGCATTCTTTTCACGCGCCCTTCATGCCTCTGAAATTCGACACTCATCCGTCGAGAAGGAGGCCCAAGCTATTGTTGAAGAGGTGCGGCATTGGAGGCATTACCTGGCCGGTAAGAGATTCACTCTCCTTACGGACCAACGGTCGGTAGCCTTCATGTTCAATAACACACAGCGGGCAAGATAGATCAAAAATGATAAAATCTTGCGGTGGAGAATCGAGCTCTCCACCTATAATTACGAGATCTTGTATCGCACCGGTAATCTCAATGAGCCCCCAGACACCCTCTCCCAAGGTACATGTGTCAGCGCAGAAGTGGACCAACACCGGGCCCTACACGACAGCCTTTGTCACCCGGAGGTCACTCGATTGTACCATCTGGTCAAAGCTCGCAATCTGCCCTACTCCGTCGAGGAAGTAACAACAGACACCAGGGACTGCCAGGTCTGTGCGGAGTGCAAGCCGCACTTCTACCGGCCGGACTGTGCGCGCCTGGTGAAGGCTTCCCGCCCCTTTGAACGCCTCAGCGTGGATTTCAAAGGGCCCCTCCCGTCCACCGACCGTAACACGTACATTCTCAGTGTGGTCGACGAGTACTCCAGATTCCCCTTCACCATCCCATGCCTCGATATGACGTCTGCCACCGTCTTCAAGGCCCTCAGCACCATCTTCGCTCTGTTCGGTTTCCCCGCCTACACCCAAAGTGACAGGGGATCCTCATTCATGAGCGATGAGCTACGTCAGTTCCTGCTCAGCAGGGGTGTAGCCTCCAGCAGGACGACAAGCTACATCCCCCGGGGAAATGGGCAAGTAGAACGGGAGAATGGAATTGTTTGGAGGGCCGTCCAGCTGGCCCTACGGTCCAGGAACCTCCCAGCTTCTTGCTGGCAGGAGGTCCTCCCTGATGCACTACACTCCATCCGGTCACTACTGTGCACCTCCACTAATAACACACCCCATGAACGTGTTTTTACCTTCCCCAGGAAGTCCACATCCGGGGTGTCGCTCCCAACTTGGTTCGCTGCTCCAGGACCGGTCCTTCTCCGTAGGCACGTCCGACTCCACAAGGCGGACCCCTTGGTGGACAGGGTTCTCCTTCTCCACGCCAACCCTCAATATGCCTACGTTGAGTTCCCCGACGGCCGCCAAGATACTGTCTCACTCAGGGACCTGGCACCGTCAGGTTCCACCCCAACACACACCACCCACCAATTCGGCCCCCCCCCCCACCTTCCACCGCGCCGCCAATATTGACCCCACCAGACCACCCCCCCTCCCCTTTTCCACCCAAGAGGACGAAGAGGACTTCTGCACGCTCACGGAGTTCCCCGATGACTGGCCAGCATCAGCACCACCACCACTGCCATCGGTGCCACCTCCACCACCGACTTCGCCGCCACCGTTACACCGCTCCCAACGAAGCACCAAAGCACCGGACCGGCTGAACCTTTGACGGACTCCGGACCGTCAACATGGACTTTCCTTTCCCTACCACTGTACATAATTGCACGAATTGTATATAGTTTCACGTCACCCCCGCCGGACTCATTTTTAACAGGGGGTGAATGTGGTGAACCACTGTAATAGGAGATGTAAGGTAGGACCTGCACTACAGGTTCGCCGGTAGCTCCAGCCAGCTGGCTCCGCCCACGGAGAACTGTATAAATATGTATGACCTCCAGCGCCCTGCCATTTCGCCAGCTGCAGCAGGAGGCCACACATCTGGCTGTAATAAAGCCACAGTTGTACCCAACTTTAGTCTTTGTGCAATTGATCGTGCATCATCGCCCGTATAGTGGTTGTCTGCTGTGTCCTCCACAACGTCACGCAGCAGAGGAGCAATGTGCTGGAGGAGGAGGAGTAAGGGCAGGTCGCGTCAGATGAGGAGAATGATGGGGAGGGGGACAATGAGTGAGACATGGGGCCTGGCCAGGCACCGGAGCCCGCACAACGATACCACCAGGGGGCGCACTCATCGCAACACGCTTCACAGACTAGGGGGGGGGGGGGTCGTTGGCCAGGGGCACGGACACCACAATATCACACTCCCTCACCTCCCAAACCACCGAACACCCTCACCTCCCACACCACCAAACCACCTGCACCTCCCACACCACCAAACCACCCGCACCTCCCACACCACCAAACCACCCGCACCTCCCACACCACCAAACCACCCGCACCTCCCACACCACCAAACCACCCGCACCTCCCACACCACCAAACCACCCACACCACCAAACCACCCGCACCTCCCACACCACCAAACCACCCACACCACCAAACCACCCGCACTTCCCACACCACCAAACCACCCGCACCACCCAGACCACCAAACCACCCACACCACCAAACCACCCGCACCTCCCACACCACCAAACCACCCGCACTTCCCACACCACCAAACCACCCGCACCTCCCACACCACCAAACCACCCACACCACCAAACCACCCGCACCTCCCACACCACCAAACCACCCACACCCCCAAACCACCCGCACTTCCCACACCACCAAACCACCCGCACCTCCCACACCACCAAACCACCCACACCACCAAACCACCCGCACCTCCCACACCACCAAACCACCCGCACTTCCCACACCACCAAACCACCCGCACCTCCCACACCACCAAACCTCCCACACCACCAAACCACCCGCACCTCCCACACCACCAAACCACCCACACCACCAAACCACCCGCACCTCCCACACCACCAAACCACCCACACCACCAAACCACCCGCACCTCCCACACCACCAAACCACCCACACCACCAAACCACCCGCACCTCCCACACCACCAAACCACCCGCACCTCCCACACCACCAAACCACCCGCACCTCCCATACCACCAAACCACCCGCACCTCCCACACCACCAAACCACCCGCACCTCCCACACCACCAAACCACCCGCACCTCCCACACCACCAAACCACCCGCACCTCCCACACCACCAAACCACCCACACCACCAAACCACCCGCACCTCCCACACCACCAAACCACCCACACCACCAAACCACCCGCACCTCCCACACCACCAAACCACCCGCACCTCCCACACCACCAAACCACCCGCACCTCCCACACCACCAAACCACCCGCACCTCCCACACCACCAAACCACCCGCACCTCCCACACCACCAAACCACCCTCCGTTGCACATACCTGCAGTGCTACGAGCTGGGGGCACTGGGTTGCCAGTGACAGTGGATCTGGTTCATGGGATGGAGGATGACGACAGCCTGTTCTATGATGAGCTCCGTACTCCACATCATTTGACAATGTCTGACTCATGCCCACAGTAGCACCTTCCACCTTGGTGATCCCTGCATTCGAGTTGGCCCGTCCATCACACGGTCCTGTCGAATCGCTGGGGAGGGGGTGTTGGAGACGGTCGGGGCAGGGGGTGTGTAACACGGTCCACCCACTGGGCCTTCACCCATCCCCAACCCCCAACATTTGTATGGGGGGTAGGTGGTTTGGTGCCAGGGGCACAGCATCGCCTCGTCACCCTGGCCACCCTGAGGAGGTCATGCAGTTTCTTTCTGCACTGGATGGCAGTCTGGGCGACTTTGCCAATGGTGCTGACAGCATCTGCCACCTGCGCCCAAGCATGGCGAACGGCGGCGCCTGATAACCTGCCTTCCGGGCCGGGGTGCAGGACCACCCACCTCTCCTCCACGGCGTCCAGGAGGGTCTCCAGCTCTGCGTCCCGAACCGTAGTGCTGCTCAGCCATGTTGGCTGAGATGGTATGTGTGGGGGGGATGAATCGCTTATGTGCCGCTGCAGCTGTGGGCCAATCACGGATCCGGTGAATCCGGCGCCGTTTCACTTGCAAACGGTGGCCTTTCATGTGACGACCATGCTAGCCCCATTTGAGTTGGTGAATCGTTGCATCTATCGCATAATTTTTGCCGCCGTCAAAGTCAACACTTTTCACGACAGCACTTAGTCTCAGAAATGGAGAATCCAGCCCCTGGTGTTTTTGAATAAGAAGGGGATCAGGGGTTATGGTGAGAAGGCAAGAGAATGGGGATGAGGAACATATAATAATATTAATAATATTAATCGCTTACTGTCACAAGTAGGCTTCAATTAAGTTACTGTGAAAAGCCCCTAGTCACCACATTCCGGCGCCTGTTCGGGGAGGCTGGTACGGGAATTGAACCCGCATTTCTGCCTTGTTCTGCATTACAAGCCAGCTGTTTAGCCCACTGTGCTTGAATGGCGGAGAAGACCCGATGGGTCGAATCGCCTAATACTGCTCCTATATCTTTTGGTCATATGATCTTAGATCATTGGGAGCCATGGTAAGCAAGTCTCAGGAGGGCAGAGGAAACGCTTTAAGGACAGCCTTAAAGTCTCCTTGAAAACATGTAACATCCTCACCGAGACCTGGAAATCCCTGCCCCAAGACCACCCGAAGTGGAGGCGAAGTATCGGGGAAGGAGGTGAATACCGAGCTTCATCGCCAGGAGCAAGCTAAAGCCAAGCGTTGACAGCAAACAGAGTGTGTGACAATCTGGCACCCCTCCCACCCACAACCCAGGAGACCACAACCCAGGAATCCCCGACCCAGGGACCACAACCCAGGGACCACAACACAGGGACCACAACCCAGGGACCACAACCCAGGAGAACACAACCCAGGAGACCCCGACCCAGGGACCACAACCCAGGGACCACAACCCAGGGACCACAACCCAGGGACCACAACCCAGGAGACCACAACCCAGGAGACCCCGACCCAGAGACCCCGACCCAGGGACCACAACCCAGGGACCACAACCCAGGGACCACAACCCAGGAAACCACAACCCAGGGACCACAACCCAGGAAACCCCGACCCAGGGACCACAACCCAGGAAACCACAACCCAGGACACCACAACCCAGGAAACCCCGACCCAGGAGACCACAACCCAGGAGACCCTGACCCAGGGACCACAACCCAGGACACCGGTACCCAGGAGATCCCAGGGTTCGGGTTGGAGGAGGATACTAACTTTCCGTCACTGCTATCTCCAACACCCTCCACCATCGCAGAGACTATCACCTCGGTTGCTAGGAGCAGCCGAGGACTCAGACGGTCGGAGGGCTGACTGGCCCCAGCAACCAACTGCTGCCCAGAAGGGTCCCAGGCTCCTAGAAGATCCAGTTCCACTTATAGTTCAGGTGCAGTCAATGACACAGGGACCAGAAAAGGGGGATGACAGCCAGCTTCCAGTACCTGCAGACGCAGGTGGAGGAGTCCATCTGCCTGCAGGAACAGGGAGTGGTGCTGGTCATGCGTGCCACCCAGGCCGAAACCCCATGGGTGGCGTCCGCGGTGGAGGCAATGGGGGCGACGGTGTCAGACATGGGTCAGAGTGTGGCAAGGTCTGGGGCATTCTGTGCCGGTCGGGGCCATGGCCCAGGACAGGGCTGTCCATTCACAGTCAACCATGTGCTGAGCCACCTGGAGATTGCAGCGGCGCTTCTCAGTGTGGCCGAGTCACAGCAGTCCATTGCTGAGACCATCGGCGGCATTGCCCAGGTGATGGCCCAGTGAGAGCAGGCCATTGCTGAGAGCATCGGCGGCATTGCCCAGGTGCTCACACAGACACAAAGGGAGATGGCCCACTCCCTGTGCTCCATGGCCGCTAACTTTCAGACCCTTGTCGATATCAGAGTGGGCATCTAGGACTAGCAGCGGCAGGTGTCAGGGGGCCTCGGGTTGGCTCCCTTCGTACCCCCATTCCATGGAGAAGCCCGGGGGCCATCGGCATCCCGAGGGAGGAGGAGGTGCTGGGGCCGGTGCCGGTGACTCTTGCAGGGGATGTCCCGGGACACCACAGCACCTCGGACTCACCCCATCCTATCGCTGGTGCATCTGGTGGGCAGTGGGCAGAACACGGCGGTACTAAGCCACCCGTGACGTCCGAGCAGCAGCCGTGCCCATCCAGGCCGGGCCGCCCCAGGAGACGTGCGCCTCGTTGTAGGGCGGGAGTCACAGCAGTCTGCCTCTGCTCCTGCTGTACCGTCAGAGGAACCACCTAGACGTAGTGTTTGGGCCCATAAGGCCAGAAAGTTAGACACAAGTTAAGTTGGCATGGATGTAGGGCACAGTTTAGTTTTGGGGCTAGGGCACAGGCTGTATATTATTCTTCAGAATAAACACCTGTTAATACTGTTGATACCTGCCTCTGTGCTCTGTCTGATGTGTGTAGGGGTGGGGTGGTCTGTGATGGGCACTGGGAGTGAGGGGTGGTGGACGAGTGAGGCCCAGTGGGTGGACCGTGCAGTCCTCCCCCTCACCGACCATCCCCATCACCCCGTCCCCAGCGATTCGACAGGACCGTATGATGGACGGGCCAGCTCAAATGCAGTGATCACCCAGGTGGAAGGTGCTACTGTGGGCATGAGTCAGACATTGTCAAACGATGTGGAGCACGGAGCTTATCACAAAGCGGGCTGTCATCATCCTCCATCCCATGGACCAGACCTGCTGTCACTGCCAACCCAGTGCCCCCAGCTCGTAGTGCCGCAGGTGTACATAACGGAGGAGTGTGCGCATGTGGGTGGTTTGGTGGTGTGGGGGGGTGATGGTGCTCGGTGGTGTGGAAGGTGAGGGTGTTCGGTGGTGAGTGTGGTATTGTGGTGTCCGTGCCCCTGCCCAGCAACCCCCCCTCCCCTCTAGTTGGTGAAATGTGTGTCGACTAAAATGTTCCGTGCTTGATGGCCCAGGTGATGGCGTTGTGCGGCCTCCCGTGCCTGGCCAGCTCCCATGTCCCACACATTGTCCCCCTCCCCATCATCCTCCTCGTCCGATGAGGCCTGCCCTTGCTCCTCATTCTCCTCCAGCACATCGCCCCTCTGCTGGGCTATATTGCAGAGGACGCAGGAGACCACAACAATGCGGCCGACCCTCCAGCCCTCATACTGGAAGGCCCCTCCAGAGCGGTTGGTCCAGGCACCTGAAACGCATCTTCAGCAGCCCGAAGCACCGCTCGACCACACCCCTGGTCGCACAACGGGCATCATTGTAGCGGGTCTCACGTCGGTCTGTGGCCTCCTTATCGGCGTCATCAGCCACGACCACAACGAGTAACCCCTGTCGCCCAACAACCAGCCCCGCAGCCGGGGCGGGGGGTCCCTCAAACATATCAGGGTTCACAGATTGTGCCAACACGAACGAGTCTTGCACACTGCCCGGGAATCGGGCGCAAACGTGTAGGATCCTCATCTGGTGGTCACAGGCCACCTGAACGTTCATGGACATGCACCCCATCGATTACCCCCTGGACCCAGAGCATCCCGGCGATGGCAGCGAAACCCATTGCCCGGGCATCCTGGTAGGTGTGGTCCACAGGGTACTGGATGTATCGGTCTGCAAGGGCATACAGGGCGGCTGTAATGGCGCCGATGCACCTGTGCACCGATGTCTGCGAGATGCGGACAGGTCCTCACTCGGCGACTGGAGAGAGTCCGTCACGTAGAAGTTCAACACTATCATCATAGATTATCATAGAATTTACAGTGCAGAAGGAGGCCATTCGGCCCATCGAGTCTGCACCGGCTCTTTGAAAGAGCACCCTACCTAAGTCCACACCTCCACCCTATCCCCATAACCCAGCAACCCCACCCAACACTAAGGGCAATTTTGGACACTAAGGGCAATTTAGCATGGCCAATCCACCTAACCTGCACATCTTTGGACTGTGGGAGGAAACCGGAGCCCCCGGAGGAAACCCACGCACACACGGGGAGAACGTGCAGACTCCACACAGACAGTGACCCAAGCCGGGAATTGAACCTGGGACCCTGGAGCTGTGAAGCAATTGTGCTAACCACCATGCTACCGTGCTGCCCCTTGATGGACACCGGGAACGGGTGTCCTCCCCCACTCCCATGCGGTGCCATGTGTGCCATCATGTGGCAGATGTGTCGGACAGTCTCCCGGCCCATCCGCAGTCTCCTGCTGCACGCCCGGTCCGGGAGTTTCTCAAAGGACATGCAATCGCGGTATACGCTTGCCCTCATCCGGCGCCTTCTTGGCACCACATCTTCCTCCTCCTCCTCGGCCTGTTGGGCAGCCAGCCCTCCAGCCTGAGTGGCTGCCACCTGCCCCTCTGCAGCCCGTTCCTCTGCTGATTATCTGGAGGGGGTGAGGGAAAACATGTTACCATGGTGTATACACCCATGCACAGCAAGGTACCATGGGCTGCATGGCCCCGGTTGTCAACACGCGTCCCAGCCACGCATGTCCCCCACCCCAACACCCCGGCACCGTTGGTGTCCCCGGTCCTGGTGGCCGTCCCTGCTGCCAAGGCCACCGTTTGATGCCACTGCCCTCACTGGGGCTGCCATCAATGTGGCCCTGGGAGGGGCGGGGTCCGGAGAGGGGGGGGTGGTGGCCGGGGAGGGGGACCCACCCACTCATACGGCCGTTTCCTCAGCATCCACCCAGGGGCTGGGGTGGGCCGCCAACAAAATGGCCGCCGTAATGGCGTTCAGTGCGTGGGTGCCACCCCTGTCGTGTTGGGGGCTCCCCGGCTGCTCGGCTTGTCCCACCTCTCCTCCCCTCCCCTCCCCTCCCCGGCTCTGGCAGGCCCCCCCCCGCCCCGCAGGAAGCATGGCCCGCGGTCCCCTCACACCAACTCCTACCTCCTCTCGCAGCCGCCTCAGCCAGGACACCAGCTTCACAATTTTTAAAAGATGGTTAGAAACACGCCATCGAGAAATCCGCCCATCCGGGGCGCAAAGTCGCCAAGACCCCGGAGAATCAGTCATCAGGGCAGGTAATAAGATGCATACTGTATTTCCGGGCCGCGCAGCGGGTGGCGTGATTTTGTTGAGTTGTGGGGTCCGGAGAATTCCGAATCGGCGTGAAACCGGCGTCAATCCCGATTTCTGCATCGGAGCCGATTCTCCGGCTGATCGCGTTTCGCGATTTCGGTGCAAGATCACGGAGAATCCAACTGATGGTCTGTATACATTTTAACCTAAGTTACATTAACATTACTGCAAAAACGAGAAACTTTAAAAAATGACAACTTCTTATGATCATCACAGGTGACAATCTTATGTTCTGGGATGTGAGCTTTTCCTGGAAGGCTTGCTGAGACACATACCTTGCCTTTGGCAGGTGAGATCCCCTATCTGTACTTCCCTTGTACTATCCTCATTTACTGGATCTGTGTTCAACGAGACCACTAACACCTCGCGGTCATGCCATTTCTTCAAAAGATTGACATGGCAAATCTGTTCTTTCTGACGTCTGGTGCCTTACTTCACTCACCTTCTCAATGATTTTTTAGGGTTATTTCCAAATTACCAGGAACTTACATTCAGTGGTCGGTGCCAATATCAAGACACATTCTCCTGGTTGAAATTCTGATGGTAGCATTCCTATTGTACCCCCTGCTTGACTATCTTGAGCCCTTTCCATATGTTCATTCTCAATGGGCACTACTAACCGAATGCATTCACTCATCTGGTCCATATACTCAACTACTCAACTGATTAGTAAGTTTGCGGACAACACAAAGGTTGGTGGAATTGCGAATAGCGATGAGGACTGTCAGGATACAGCAGGATTTAGATCATAGATTATCATAGAATTTACAGTGCAGTAGGAGGCCATTCGGCCCGTCGAGTCTGCACCGGCTCTTGGAAAGAGCACCCTACCCAAGGTCAACACTTCCACCCTATCCCCATAACCCAGCAACCCCACCCAGCACTAAGGGCAATTTTGGACACTAAGGGCAATTTATCATGGCCAATCCACCTAACCTGCACATCTTTGGACTGTGAGAGGAAACTGGAGCACCCAGAGGAAACCCACGCACACACGGGGAGGATGTGCAGACTCCGCACAGACAGTGACCCAAGCCGGAATCGAACCTGGGATCCTGGAGCTGTGAAGCAATTGTGCTATCCACAATGCTACCGTGCTGCCCAAAGTTTGGAGACTTGGGCGGAGAGATGGCAGATGGAGTTTAAACCAGACAAATGTGAGGTAATGCATTTTGGAAGGTCTAATACAGGTAGGGAATATACAGTGAATGGTAGAACCACTACCAGAAGGATGTGGAGGCTTTGAAGAGGCTGCAGAAGAGATTTACCAGGATGTTGCCTGCTTTGGAGGGCATTAGCTATGAGGAGAGGTTGAATAAACTAGGTTTGTTGGAGGTGATTCTCCTATATTGAGGCCAAGTGTTCGCGCCGTCGTGAACGCCGTCGCGTTTCACGAGGCGCAGACAGGGCCCGGGCACGACCTATTCTGGCCCCCATAGGGGCCCAGCATGGTGCTGGAGCGGTTCACGCCGCTCCAGCGTCCTTCGCCACGCCAACCCGCACATGCGCAGTTGGGGCAGCCCAATCCTGCGCATGCGCAGTTAGGCCGCGCCATCCTGCACATGCGTGGGGAACGTCTTACGCACGCCGGCCCCTCACCAACATGGAGCCGGTGTTCTGGGGCCGCGCGCGGAAGGAGGTAGGCCCGGGGGGGGGGAGAGGCCGGCCCGCCGATCGGTGGGCCCCGATCGCGGGCCAGACCCCATCGGAGGCCTACCTGGTGAAGGAGCCCCTCTCTCCCCCCCACCCCCAGCGTTCTCGCAGAGTTCCCGCCGGCAGCGACCAGTTGTGGATGGTGCCGGCAGGAACCTGTCATGTTGTAGCGGCTGCTCGGCCCATCCGGGCTGGAGAATCGCTGCGCGCCGGTTCTCCGAGCGGCCCGGTGCGAATCGCACGCCGCTGGTTTCCGGGGGGTGGGGGAATGGGGGTTTCCGGGGGTGGCGTGATTCGCGCGGCGCCCTGGCGATTCTCCCACCCGGCGTGGGGGGGGGGGGAAGAATAGCGCCCCTTCTCACTGGAACGACGGAGGTTGAGGGGCGACCTGATAGAGGTCTACAAAATTATGAGGGGCATAGACAGAGTGGATAGTCAGAGGCTTTTTGCTCAGGGTAGAGGGGTCAATTACTAGGGGGCATAAGTTAAGGTGCGAGGGGCAAGGTTTAGAGATGTACAAGGCAAATCTTTCGCCACAAATGGCAGTGGGTGCCTGGAACTCGCTGCCGGAGGAGGTGGTGGAAACAGGGACGATAGTGACGTTTCAGGGGCATCTTGACAAATACATGAATAGGATGGGAATAGAGGGATACGGACCCCGGAAGTGTATAAGATTTTAGTTTAGAGGGGCAGCATGGTCGGCACGGGCTTGGAGGGCCGAAGGGCCTGTTCCTGTGCTGTACTTTTCTTTGCTCTTTGTTGTTTGTTCTACGGTTCAGTGGGGGCACGTCTGTTCCTCCCACGACTCCTTAGTGATATCTAGAAGGCCTCGAGGGGTCCTTGAATACAATAATTCAAAAGGAGAGAATCCTGTTGATGCTTGGGGGTGCTTCAGGAATGGCAAACATTAATGGTAACAGATGGTTTTAATTCTTTCTATCCTTTTCCAGAACTTTTTGCAGCATGCCCTCCCACCCGGCTTACTCACTCTTCCAACTTCTTCCATCGGACAGGAAATACAAAAATATGAGATCGCGCACGAACAGACTCAAAAACAGCTTCTTCCTCGCTGTTACCAGACTTCTAAACGACCCTCTTACAGACTGATGGGCTTATGGACTGCTCTGATCTCTTCACACATCATCACCCGATGCCTGTGTCCATGTATGTATTTACATTGTGTATTTTATGTTTGCCCCATTATGTATTTTCTTTTCATGTCTGGAATGATCTGTCTGAGCTGCACGCAGAACAATACTTTTCACCGTACCTCGGTACACGTGGCAATAACCCAATCCAATCCAATCCAAGTGGCTTACTGAATGGCTCGACCAGACTGTCAGTTTGCGGATAGTACATTGACATCCTTACCTGCTGTATGTGGAAGAAGCACCACATTTCTTTCATTCCTTGAGGCATGAATGGGGTCCCCTGGTCGGTGGAGTCTCCTTTGAGATGCCAACTCTGGAAAAGTACATATCTTGTTTCCTGGCAATTGCTCTAGCTGTGGCTGACCGTAAGGATATTGCTTCTGGATATTGGGTGGCGTAATCCACTGTCACAAGTATAAACTGAAATTCCTTAGCTGATTTTACTAAAAGGCTCACAAAATCCATACCGATAATTTCAAATGGGATATTTACAATGGGAAGCGGATTCAAGGGGTTTCTGTAATTGTTGTTCTGGTTTGAGTGCAGTTTTTTTGGCATTGTAAACAGGATGGTGGTATCTCTCCACTGCGTTATGAACCCCTGGCCAGTAGAAAATCTTCAATAGCCTCTCTTTTGTTTCCCTCACTTCTCGACGCCCTCCTCGGAGATGGCTAATCACCAGGTCTCAGGGAATGGCCAAGGGACCAATTTCATTTCCACTTGAATGCCATTCTTCTTCACTATCATATGCAGAAGATCATTCTCTATTGCAAAATGAGGATAGATCAATGATCTTCTTGAATTACAGGGTACGCCAGCAATTACTTGAACATTTACCCATGCCCGAGGAAGATTTCTGTTCTCCAGCTGAGCTTTTCTAAACTCCCCCATCATTCTGTTACCTCAAGTCCATTGTTTGGAGGCCATCTTCATGCTCATCTTCAGGGGGCTCCAAATCTGCATCCTTAAACTGGCCACAGCATCTGATGTACTCTCAGGCTGCTCCCATAGTGCCTGGAACAAAGGGCAATCTTGACCAATCAATACTTGAAAAGGCAAGTGCTTTCCAACACCCACTTTGGTCTGGTAATCCCCTTGGGGTGTTTGAAAGTGGAGTTGCATTGTGTGATATATTCGAATATGCTCATGTATACAAATGATTGCCAAGGTATCTGCTCCTCCCTTCAAAGACATGTCTTCGGGCACCACACCCAGATCCACCAGAGTTACCAAGATGACTTGTATGGCTCTCTCCCACATGCAGTTGATGGGTCCTTGGGGGGTGCAGTGCTCGTGATATTATAGGCTGCAATGAGACTACAGTCCATATCCTTGAGGCCATTTGGGAGGGACATTGGCCAGCCAGATGTCCCACTTTCCTACAAAAATAACATTGTCTCCTCCGTTGCCTTTTGGCATAGGCATGGTCTGTGCTGGACTCTGTTCCAAGAGTCACTCCTTCCTAGTTACCTCCTGAGCAATGGCTCCAGATGTTGTCATTGGAGAGTGACACACTTCGGCTCGGGCCCGACATCCGATAGTAAGTTGATCCATTCAATCTGCCTTCATTAGTACTTTTGTTGTTGCATGGTGTTGTTCAACAAGATCTACTGCTCGATCCATCGACTGGTTATTCTCTTGGCTCACTGATCTCCTTCCCTTGGCTCACTGAACTCCTCATGTCCAGCGGTAAAATCCTGATCCAGGACAACTCTGAATACCATTTTCCAGGGCTGAGCTCCTCTGGTTGAAGCCATTCCTGTGCAAAGTGTACTTGATCAAACATCAGGGACCAGGGTGCTTTGTTTTCCTCGTATATCCATGCATGGAACAATGAGCTTGCAGAGCAGTTGTTACTCCTAATCATGCTATAGTCTCTTTTTTCAGTGCCTTATAATCCTCAGCCATTTTCTCCTCCAGGTCATAATAAGCCTACTGGGCTTCGCTGGCCAAATATGGGGCTATGATTCCAGCCCACTGTTCTTTTGGCCAGGCATTCCTGTTCGCTGCCTGCTCAAATATCCTCAGGAAAGCCTCTACATCATTCGCTGCAATCATATTCTGCAGACTGGCACCCCCTGGAACTGCCAGGAGAGGTTGAGTTGTCCACCTGGCAAGTTCAACACTTATCCTTTGGAGTTCAGTCAGTAGTTTTGCTGTTGCCTCCTCATTTGCTCTCCTACCAATAAACAGTTAATTTCCATTTGAGTCTGAGTGGCTTCATGTTGGGCTAGTGTAGCCTGGGAAAGTTGTTGTATTAGATCTCCCAGTTAGTGCATTCTGAGCACGTCTCTTCATGTTTGAGTGATTTTGAAGTGCTGAGCCAGAAATTGACTGCACTTAACTCTCTTTGATGTGGTTGATGTTTGTACAAATTGTGGTTTCAGCACTTAGACTCACTCATCCATGAAGAAGATGAATGAAGCAAGGCTCACAGCTGGTTTGTGGAAGCTGCCAATCACAGCTCACTATCAGAAATGAATGAATGTCTTGCAGCTGATGGATCTGATGGGGTTTAACCACAGGTCACAGCTATTCTCTTTCCAGGAATGGACACATGTTGCTACCAGGTAAGTGTTGGAACTGTTGTAGGGTGGCACGGTAGCACAGTGGTTAGCACTGTTGCTTCACAGCACCAGGGTCCCAGGTACGATTCCCGGCTTGGGTCACTGTCTGTGCGGAATCTGCACATTCTTCCTGTGTCTGCGTGGGTTTCGTCCGGCTGCTCCGGTTCCCTCCCACAAGTCCCAAAAGATGTGCTGTTAGGTAATTTGGACATTCTAAATTCTCCCTCTGTGTACCCGAACAGGCGTCGGAATGTGGCGACTAGGGGCTTTTCACAGTAACTTCATTGCTGTGTTAATGTAAGCCTACTTGTGACAATAAAGATTATTACTATTACTGTAATTATTTTCACTGCCCCTGTATGGACTTCTCTCTAGCTTACAGACAGGGGTCTCTTTATGTGGGGGAAGGGTCCCTCTAGCTTGGGGAGCCCTATAGAGGGTTCCTTTAGTTAGGGATCCCTGTGGGGGTGTCTCTACTTAGGTGGTGTCTGGGGGTTCCCTCTAGTTAAGGGTATCTGGGGGGGGTCCCTCTAGTTTGGGGGTCTCTATGGGGGCTGTCCCTCTAGTTAGGATGTCCGTGTCGGGGTCCCTGCATTGAGGGGATCCCTGTGTGAGGTTCCTTTAGTTAGGGCATCTCTGAGTGGGTCTCGTTCTTTAGGGGGTCCTTAAGGGGGCGGGGTGAATCACCCCCATACTTGAGGGATGGAGGTGGGGAAGCTGATTTGCGATGCAGGCGACGGGTTTGCATTGCAGGTGGGGGGTTCAGCCGCGGGACTTGGATATCTGGACGCCTGCTCAAAATGGCAGCCCGATAGTGGGATTCCCTTGGGAGTCCATCATGTTCCTCATCAAGCATAAATTTGAATGGCAAGGGTACACTGAATTATTCCATGATTTGCGCTCCCAGCAGGAGAGTAAATCACATGCAATTCAGCTCCAGGGGAGAACATAGTCCCCCAAATTAAGAATCTCATTCCTTATCTTCTCTGCCATTGAACGCTGTGTCCCTAAAATCATGATGTGAAAATAAATGGCATCACAAAATAATCATTCCAAATCAAATTTATAAATGAAATTGTGCAATATTGTGAACCACTCTTCCTGGTGTATTCCTTTTGTGCCTGTCTGCTGAATGCTTGAGGCGATTAAGACCTCACACTGTATATGTTTTGTAAAATACATATCAATATCCTCATGGCTAATTTTAAAAAATTTAGAACTGGAAAAAGACCTTTTAAAATTGCTAAATCTTTGTCTGTCTGTGATCCTCAAACAAAAGAAGCTACCTGGCAGCAAAGAAACTTGCATCTTGTTGTCTGTGAAGAACCACTAATGATCTCCTGTGGGCTGCACAGACCAAATTGAAAGATAGCAATAAAAAGTCCATCTGCATTTCATAACACAAGCTGGTCAACCAACTCACCTGCTAAGACAAAGGGCCCCACAACCTTCCTTTCAATTCTTAATGGTTGGGGCATTTAACAATCCCAGACGAGAGATACACATCCATTGGCAAAGATAATGTGGCGAGGTGGGAGTCAGGTGACATGGACCTCTACTGAGTGACACCAGTAATGTTTCGTTGTGGAACTGCAAGCTCAATTTTCTGTTGCCATCCTACAAGCAGCCTCACAGAAAAGGAGGTTTGAAAAGCTATAATTATTTTCTCTAATTCTTTGAGTTCATCTTATTTCGAGTTTGCTGTGGGGTTATCAGAGATATTAAGAGCTCCTACAGATATTTAAACAAGTAAAGAGTTATCAACGTGAGCATGGTCCTATGAAAAATGAATCTTGGGAATCAATAATAGAAAGTAAGAAGATGGTTGATACATAGATACATAAATACATAAAAGATAGGAGCAGGAGGAGGCCTTTTGGCCCTTCGAGCCTGCTCCGCCATTTATCCTGATCATGGCTGATCATCCAACTCAATAGCCTAATCTTGCTTTCTCCCAGTAGCCTGAGAGTCCATTCACCCCAAGTGCTATGTCTAGCCGCCTCTTGAATATATTCAATGTTTTAGCATCAACCACTTCCTGTGGTAATGAATTCCACTCTTCGGGTGAAGAAATGCCTCCTCATCTCTGTAGGGAAATGGAACAGGTATTTTTGCTAAATTTTCTGATACAAAGTTCGGTAGGAAAATCAGTTGTGAAGAGGACCGATGTGGGTTTATCGCCCATGCCTCTGCCCATGATCTAATTCCACGCAATTCTAGAAAATGCGACAAAAGAATTTCTTTTGTATAATTCCTCATTTGATGAAATAATGCCCTGTTAGTAGATTGGACGTGCCCCTCCACACATTTTGAAGAAAGCTGTCTGGATTTTGAAAGAACCTTAAAATCAAAAAACCCCCATGTCACTGGAGTATCCAAGCCAATAAACTAATAAACATGTAATGGATTTAGGCGAAGACACTGAAACAATGTGGACAAACCACTTGTTATTTCTTTTATGTCACTGGTTGTTATATTCACCACTCTATTATACACCAAATTCTGGAGACAGCTATTGTCTTTTTTCTATCAACATATGTGGCCATTTCACCTTTCAGTCCCAGTGCATGATTGACATCTTTTGCAAAAGTGAAATTCTGTAGAAGCTATAAAACATTGTATTCCATTTCTACATAAAACAATAATAAAGTGTTCTCCTCAGTTTTTATTTTATAAGAATTTAACTGCAAATTTGCTTCTTTCTGTAGTTTTACTGCCCTCTGTCCTTGATAGTATTCATCTTCAGAGTTGTAAAATGTGGACAGATCTGTTCCATATGTTTATCTGTGCTACTTTACAGTTTCATCATGTAATTTTACACTGACTCCATTATCCCCTGATAATCAACAAGTTGGCTATCATTTGATAAATTTCTAGTGATCCCTTCCCATTCATCACTCCTTCAGAAAGGGCATGATCATTCATTAGCAATATGGAGTTAGGTGACCGTTGATAACTATTAGTCAAAAAAGCAATCCATAGTGAATAAAACTTTTCAACTTCACGTTAATATATTCTATGATTCTATGATAAACGCTAATGAATCTCTTATGGTATTGCCCACAGTTACCAGAGGGAAGGTTTGCTTTTTAGCTGTATTTGAGATGCCAGGTTAAACCAGCAGGCAGACCTACCTGACTCCAGCCACGTAACACCAGTGATGGGAGGTGGCATTGTAGACAATCTAGATGACAACATAAAATTGCAAGGAGATATTGGCAGACTAGGTGAAGGGTAAAATTGTGGCAGATGGAATTCAATGTACGCAAGTGTGAGGTTATCCATTGTGGACCAAAAAAAGGATAGAGTGGGGTACTTTCTAAATGGGAAGAGGTTAAGTACATTGGATGTGCAATGGGTCTTAGGAGTTCAGGTGCATAGATCTTTAAAATGCCACAAACAGGTGCAGAAAATAATCAAACAGGCTAATGGATTGCTCGCATTTAAGATGCAGAAGTGCAGACTACACAAAGATTGGCTGAATGATAGACAGTGTAGAGGATAGCTACAATCTCCAGAATGATATAGATAGATTGGTGGAGTGGACGATAAAGTGACAGACGGAATTTAACACAGAGAAGTGTGAGGTCATGCAGTTAGGGCTGTCAAACAGTTATAGGGAGTGCACAATAAATGGGAATATACTAAGAGGGGTAGATGAAGTGAGAGATCTTGGTGTGCAAGTACACAGGTCCCTAAAGACAGCAGTTCAAGTAGCCAAGGTTGTTGAGAAAACATATGGAATGCTCTCCTTCATTGGCAAGTTATAGAATATAAAAGTAAGGATATGATGTTGCAATTGTATAAAACACTGGTGAAGCCACAACTGGAGTATTGTGCACAATTCTGGTCCCCACATTACAGGAAGGACATAATTGCTCTGGAGTGAGTGCAGAGAAGGTTTACAGGAATGTTGCCAAAGCTAGAAAAGTGTAGCTACAAGGAGTGATTAGATAGGTTGTGGTTACTTTCCTTGGAGCAAAGAAGAATGAAGGGTGACTTGGTTCAGGTGTACAAAATTATGAAGTGAAAAGATGGACTGGACAGGGTAAAATTGTTTCCCTTGGTGGACAATTCCAGAAGCAGGGGACATAGATTCAAGATAAGAGGCAGAAGGTGTAGAGGGGACATGAGGAAGAAACCTTTTACACCGAGGGTAGTTGGTGTCTGGAACTTGCTGCCTGAGTTGGTGGTGAAGGCAGAGACCCTAAATCTTTTAAAAAGTACCTGGACATGCACCTTAAGTGCTCTAAGCTACAGGGCTATGGAACGGGGTGCAGGAAGGTGGGATTAGAAAAGGCACCTGGGTGCCCTTGGGCTGGCATGGACAAGATAGGCTGAATGGCCTCCTTCTGTGCTGCAACCTTTCTATAATTCTAAGTTACACTGCAGCTATACAAACCCCTGGTAAGACCTCACTTTGATTACTGTGAGAAGTTCTGGGCACCACATCTTAGGAAGGACATTTTGGCCTTGGAGGGAGTGCAAAGTTGGTTTACATAAATGACACCTGGACTACAGGGGTTAAGGTACAAAGTGAGATTTTTCGCTAGAATGTAGAACGTTAAGTGGTGATCTGATCAAAATATTCAAGATAATAACAGGGAAAAACAGGGTAGATAAAGGTACATTATTTCCACTGGCTGGAGATTCTAAAACCAAAGTGCATTGTCTAAAAATTAGGGCTAGACCGTTCAGGAGAGATGTTAGGAAGAACTTATTCACTCAAAGGGTGGTAGAGGTTTGGAACTCTCCCACAATAGCAGGTGAAGCTAGATCAGTTGTTAATTTTAAATCCGAGATTGTGACATTTAAGCAAAGATATTAAGGGATATGGGCCAAAGGCAGGTGTGTGGAGATAGGCCACAGGTCAGTCATGATTTCATTGAATGGCGGGGCAGGCTCGAGGGGCTGAATGGCCTACTCCTGTTATTTTGTCCCAATGTAAATGTTATCCATTAAAAGTAATGGAAGTGGGTGTTATACAATTACACTACAGGCATTAATTCAAAGCATTAACAATGCCACACATTCAACACTGATTCACGGTAACAGAAAATAGCAAGTGCTGAAAATGTTAAATGACATTGTTATAACACTATTAAATAACACTGTTTAAGCAACACTGCAACTCTGGAGTGACTTGGGAAGTCTATTCTCATGTAAGGTCTCAGAAGATGAATAGTAATTGATAACGTTTCATGGTTTATAGCATGAGTTGAACTATGGAACAATTAATACCTTGAAGTAAGTCCGTTACTCTCGATGAAATTTCTCTGATGATGATTACAAATCAATCACTGTTGTATAGGATTGATTTGCTGCTCTTGCGAAGACATATTGATTTTTTTCATAATTGCATTGTTCCTTAGCATATTCAGTGCCTAGTAAAATGTGTCATACCCAGCGCAATTATTTTCCGACATTCCATTTTACAAATCAGAATAACATCAGTGAATGCTCCAAAAATATGTAAGCATTTGTTTTGCGTGAGTCTGTTTGTGAGTCATTGGATCTGTGAACCTAAAAATTGCCTGTTTGGATAAAAACAGAAACAACAAACTATGTCACAAACATAGCCAGCAATAAGGTCACAAGCTGTTGTGGTAGTATGCATTAGGGGTCATGTGGGACTGTGAAGCCGTGATGTCATTGGCTGACAGATCCCGGGTCCTGGTTGGCTGTTGATCTCTAGCTCCGCCCTGAAGGCGGAGTATAAGAACCAGGAGTTCTCCCCCGCAGGCCAGTCTGTTGCTGAACTGCGGGGAACAAGTCACGCTTAATAAAGCCTCATCGACTTCATCTCTATTTGTCTCTCGTGAGTCTTTGTGCGCTACAGCTGTCATTGACAATATTAACTTGCATTGCAAGAAAATCATATGGCAATAAAGGCATCAAACTGGCTTCCACATTAACACTAACACAGAGAATACTACAATAAGTAGAATTATTTTTGTTATCGTATACCACATCCTTTATATAAATTGACAAATATCTTGTGATAATGAATAATTCCTTTTACACACACACTCACAAAATAGTTGCTGCTATCAAATATTTGCAATGAATTACACAATTAGGCCCCACAAGAAAGCAAACTGTAGGTGCAGTGCAGTTGGACAATTTTAAAAAACAGACTTAAAAAGCTGTAGGTCAAACACACAATAGAAGTGACATTCACGTACATTGACAGAGTATCTACAAACTCACTAAATTAGAATGGCTTCAGGCTCACTGAAAAAAGGGGCTGGATTCTCCATCAGCGGGATCCTCCGTTTGGCCGGCAGCGCACTCACACCCATGGATTTCCCAACGCGTGAGGGTGCCCACAATGGGAATCCCATTGGCCGGCTGCCAAGATGGAGAATTCCGCTGCCGGCGGGGCGCGCTGCACCAGAAAGTGGGTGCAGCAGGACGAAGAATCCTGCTAAAGGTTCTGCAGACCCAGTGGTACGTGGCATTGAGAAACCCACTGACACAGGATACTAGAAAATGAGCCAACACAGAGAATCTACAAACACACTGGCAATGCAATCTCTCAGATGATGATTAACATTAACATGGTTTGCAGCAGCTTTAAATATAATTGCTATAAATGTGGTGGAACTCAGCGCTTCATTTACTAAACTCAGTTAATACATAATCAAAAGTATGGTTAGAACATATTTTCTTCTGTCACAGTATCGAGCATTACTGTTTAGGTGTTCATTCAGCTGAAGAGTATTTTCCTTTGGTCAGTGTTGCTGGCCAGAATTCTTCGCCGTCGGGATTCTCTGAAGCGGGCCCCCGCCCACACGTTTCCAAGCGGTGTGGGGTGGCTACAATGGAAAATCCAATTGACAAGCGGCGGGAACAGCGAATCCCGCCATCAACGAACAGCACGCTGCCAAGAAACACGCAGTTGGGGGAACCGGAGAATCCAGCCTGCTGTCATGAATCATGTTTGTTTAGTCCTTCGAGCTCTCAATACTTTATGTCACTGTTGAGATAAATATTTTCCACGACTGGAGTCAAATAATCTTCCACAAACTCTCCATACTGATTATCTAGAAATCATAACAGACTACAGAGTCCTAAGTCAGCTGAAGAACAATTCAGAATATAAAAATGCTACGGCAGAACTAAAGCTTAGTGTAAGACTAAAACACAGCGTTAAATACAAAATAAGGGACAGTAGTTTTGGTATGAACCATGATGCTCGTTTGAGTTGTATCGTATACATTTCTATGTCCAATCTCCTCCAAAAAAATCATGAAACAAACTGCAGACCAAACAATTGCTTTGTCACAACATATGCAAAATATGGAACTGTAGCTTTTGAAACTGCTCTCCATGCTAAGGGCTATACATAAGGAACCTGTGTGGGAGTATCTATCTCTTCATTAGTGTGGAGAGCCAGTCTGAACTCTGTTCCAGAGGTTGAAGGTATATAGATAAAGGGTAATCTCTAAATGTAAACACATGAAGATTTTCTGCTCTCACTTGCTCACTTTCCCTGTACAGCTTACCATCATAACAGCTCACTTTTAAGATGATGCCTTTATAAAGTCATGACGATTTATCTAATTGGAACAAATCAGACTGTTTATATGAGAGGACTGAAGACTTCAACTCTAAACATGGGAATAAAAATTAATTATACTGCTTTGCTGTTTCATAAGTAAAATCATCTACAAAAATAGATCTATAAAACATAGTCTTGGGGTTATAGGCTTAATTTCTACTGTAAGTAATATAAGAATGACTTTGGGAGATTTACAGGACTATGCTGATCAAAGTGCATGTGATGTACTTATACTATCAGTTTCACCCCCTGAAGCCCTCCTGTCAAAACAGAAACCTTTATAAAAGCTCTGTGAAAAAAAGCATACAGGGCATTATAGTTTCCGTTTTAATTCTTCTGTCACACTGCCCTCGGAGAAGGCACATTGTTGCTCTTATTAAAGAAGATCTTCATGTTAGAACCATTTCTAAGTATAAGCAACGAAGTTCAGAGTTCAGCATTTGTCTCATGAGTGAGACAGAAAAAGAGATCATTACTGAGGGAGGGTAACTAATACTGCATTGGCTGCAACCACACAATCCTGAGAATGAGACAATGTGATTGTCAACATTATGTACAATTGGAAAGAGAAAAGAGAAAACTTCCAGCAAGGTAAACGTTTTGAAATCAGAAGCAGAAGGGAAAAGAAACAGGAAAGCATTAAAAATAAACTTAGCAAATGGATCAGGTTTGCACTGAAGAGTCGATTTTGCACAATTGTACAAAATGGATGACAAGGAATTGCAGCTACATTTTACATTATATCTTTCCCAATTTTTATTTCAATTGACGTCAACATCTAACTTTCATTTTTGTTTTCCCACAAATCTACCTGAATTAAACTCTGTCTGAGATTTCTATTGTTTAATTGCTTTGTTGGAACTAAAAAATCATTTTTTACAGTGTGGAGAGCCAATTTAACTGGATGTACCTTTTGTGGCATTTGACACAGAACACATCAATTTTAGATCTCTTGCCCCTCCTTAACCTGAACTCAGTCCCATCACTTTCTCTCCCTACATCAGCACAAAGCTCTCATCATTGATGCAACATTCCCATAGTCCAAGACTCTTCCTGTGAATTGAATGAACTTTGGACAAACACTATAATCATTCCTGATGGAATCCTGTTTGTTGATGCTTCTTAATGTCAGGATATCTTCAGATACTGTATCTTAAACTCATGCCTTTCTTTTCCAAAAAGTAATTCTGTTGTTTTACGAATTATCAGACTGACTATGACCTTTAACCCCATATCTGCCTGGTAAAGGCTGCATCTTGTCTTTACTAATCACTCCTGATGGACTGGGAGCCTGGGAGCCCCACGTTAGCAAATTAAGGTCAGTGTCTTCTATGTTGGCTGCTGCTCACTCTCCATCTCACTATAGGAAACTTTTTTCACTGACTTCTTAACATCAAACTCCAAAGAATCCAATTAGAAAGGGAAGAAAGATGACTGTGAACAAATTTCATTCAAGCTTCACTGAGCTATTGATTTTACCACTGCAATGTTTAAAAATAATGCCATTTCCATGAAGCAGACTCATGCATTTTGCTTTTGGCCACTGGGAGTTAAAAGAATGGTGCTAGCTTAGAGGACATTAGAAAACACACAGCATTGGCACAAGGGAATGTTTGGTTAGACAAAGGAAATAACTGTGACATGCTTAACCAGGGGCTTTTCACATGAACTTTGGGATTACAAGTGCTGAAATACTGGCATGGAGGGACAACACATTTACTGAGGAGAAAATTGTTACTTAAAAGGCACCAAATCTAGGGCAAAGGATTACTTAGGCTGAGTTTAAAAAAATGTCCATGTAAAAGAAGAACAGGAAACTTAACAATGTTGTAGTTTGCAAAGGAAAATGAGCATCATCTAGTAAAACACTTCAGTGACTGCGCACAGGGAGTAATGCAATCCGATGTGTTCTGTTTTGTTCCAATTATACTGAACAGTGTTTGAGTGGCATAAATCTTTTGACATACTAAATCTTAATTGCCCATTCGAAAATGATAATGTTGCTTAATAATTTCTAATTGTCATTTTGCCTCCATAATAATAACTACTTTTCAAATAAATCCATTGTGTGAAGTGCTTTGAAGGGGTTATAAGATATTGTATATACTTAAGTCTTTCTTTCCAAGTTGAATTTAATCCCATCCCTCTCGGTCAGTGTTTTGCCAACATGTTTTCCCCAGTACCCGTCCACCAGCTGACCTTCAGGACCCAAGGCAGCCGACCTTCGCGACACACGCCACGTTCGCTTACCTTGAATGAGACAGGTGAGCCTGCTTGGTCTTCACGATCTCACTCAGATCAGGTTCACAGGAGGAGAGAGCAATGTGCATATCAGGTGCAGAGTTCAGCTAGTCGTTTTCCAGCCATTGGGATTTTCTATTCTCGTCAGCAGCACACCCACACCCATGGCTTTCCCGGAGATGTGGAGTGGCTTCAAGGGGAAATCCCACTGACAAGCGGCCGGGGTAGAGAATCACGCTGCCAGCAAATGGCATGGCACCGTGAAACACGTGGATGGGGGAACCGGAGAATCCGGCCCAGGATTTTCCTGGACATATAAATCATTTTTCCTCAGTTTCCAAGTCTTTTTCTTCTCTCCTCTCTTGAAGGCAGTGGACGGAATCTTACCAAAAAATGTCAAAGTGCCAGTCCCGGTGAGAAAAAAGGGTGAGTCCCACCAACTCCGTCGATGGAAGTTCTCATTGAATCTTGGGCCTCTTAGAAAAAAATAATGAGTGGGCGTTTTTAACGTCGCCACCCTGGAGAGACGGGATCACTTAGAATCTGGAACTGGCTTCAAGCAGATCAGTGCACCATCTTTAAAGCACTGCAGCTGAACGGCACCTGGGCCACATCGCGGAGAGCTCGGGGTTCTCCCCCCGACCGTCATCACCGGCAGATCCCCCCCCACCTCAAAGTTCATTCTTCCCTCCCACCCATCACACATAGAGCAGCACGTTAGCACAGTGGCTACACTGTCGCTTCACAGCGCCAGGGTCCCAGGTTCGATTCCCCGCTGGGTCACTGTCTGTGCGGAGTCTGCACGCTCTCCACGTGTCTGTGTGGGTTTCCACTGAGAGCTCCGGTTTCCTCCCACAGTCTAAAAACGTGCAGGTTAGGTGGATTGGCCATGCTAATTTGCCCTTAGTGTCCAAAAAGTTTAGGAGGGGTTAATAAGTTACGGGGATAGGGTGGAAGTGAGGGCTTAAATGGGTCAGTGCAGACTTGATGGGCCGAATGGCCTCCTTCTGCACTGTATGTTCTATGTATGCCCCCCCGCCCATGGGGCTCCCACTAGGGTCCTGTCCTGTCACTGCACAATATCACCTGACAGTGCCAGCACACAGTGCCTGCCATGTTCCTCTACTCCCTTTCTCCTCTGGGCTAAACTTACCTCTGCGCTCCCATAGGAATCCCCTCAATTGCCGCACGCCTGATCAGACATGGCGAAAATGCTGCCGGTAAGACGCCATTTCAATATTACGTGAGGAGGTAAGGTATGCAGAGAATGCTCACTATTGACAAGCTGATGTATTGAAATGAGGTTGCCAGGCTCTCGCTACGTGATTTGCACTACTCCACTCTTGGGGGTGGTGCGGTAAGATTCCGAAAGCCAATCACGTTGGAGAAAATCGTGTTTTTTGCTTCTCTCTGGATTTTGAGCCCGCTACCACTTTGTCATGGATGGAGAGAGGACTCAAAATTGCTCCCAGTATCTCTGGTTTATGGTTCCACAGGTACCTTCCGCTCCGTTGATAATTCATGAATGAACTAAGGCAGTGAGAGTCATTTTCGAATTTACCGTTGGGGAGGTACCTGGCAGAGCAGGTCACTTGCCCATTACAAAATCTGACTCATGTTATTTCCATTGATTTCAATGGATCAGGAAGGTCTACAATGAACAGATGATCAGCCCTACCTAGAAGCCAAAGTTGAAAATTATTCCAGTGTTGACATTAGAGTCAAACCTGGGTCTATCATCACCTAATGTCCTCATGTGCAGATGGGTCATTAGAGAATAACTAGCATAGGACCTTGCCTCATTTTTCTTCTCTCTAGCCCAGTTAATGAAATATTTTATTAATTTGTTTCAGGAGACATGGGCGTTGCAGGCTGTGCCAAGCATTTATTGCCCATCCCTAATTGCCCTTGAAGGAGCAGTTAAGAATCAATCACATTGCTGTGCGTCTGGAGTCGCAACTAGGCCAGACCAGGTAAGGATGGCAGATTTCCTTCCCTAAAGGACATTAGTGAAGCAGATGGGTTTTAAACAACAATCGATAATGGTTTCATGGTCATCGTTAGATTTTTAATTATAGATTTGTTTTATTGAATTTGAATTTCTCCATCTGCAGTGGTTCCATTTGCACCTGGATCGTCAGAGCATTATTCTGGGTCTCTGGTTTACTAATCCAGTGACAATACCACAACATCACCACCTCATTCACCTGCATTACATACCATCCCCCCCCCCCCCCACCCCCACCCTCCCCCGGCCTGAACTCAAGAAGCATGTATTGGAATAGGATCTTGAGAATCAACATAATTGTTACATCATTGGCAGAACATGGCACTTCCCATTTTCAGGGCAGTAGGATTGAGGAGTGGGGCACATTTTGCACAAGTGTGGTTTACAGTAGTTGCTGCCCAGTTAAGTCATCAACTATCTCAACTGAAGTGTGATTTTGGTAAGTCATGTTGTGTGCAGATCCGACCAGGTATGAACAGGTCTGATCTTGGTGCATTCATTGGGGTAGCCAGGGTAACCCCTTGGATCTGGACCCAGGCACACTTGAAGAGGTAATGTGCACTTTGGTGTTGGTCAGGTGCCCTTTGGGGTAGGTCAGACAGCCTTTGGAAGGTAGGCATAAATGTATGTAAAAAGTGCATAAGCTCATTAATGTCATAGGTCTGTCAAATTGGACTGTCAAAGAGACCTGTCAAATAGAGCTGTAAGGCTGTCAAGACATTTAAAATTCCAACCCTTTAAATCCTTAAAAAATGTCTGGAGTGTTAAAAAAATGATTACTTACTATTTCTGTTGACATAAGGATGAGGGTTTCTATTAATCACAACCATCCATTATCACAGAAGGATGCCTGCCCTGTCACAGTTTAATTGACAGCCACAAGTTATTATTGACTTTTTGATGTGGAACTATGAATTCCAATACTTGTTGTTATAATGGTTTGTACACCTGAATGAAATATCTGTTGCTATAAGGCTTTATTTAGTTGAAAGAATGCAAATGTTGTAAATGAGATTTTATGAATGGCAGTTTTTTCTCAATATAGTGAATTCTGCAATAGACGCTTAGATCTTTATTTTATGGAACTTTATGTATTTTATCTCTGCATGGGTCCTGAGGATTACCCATGGTAAATATTGGAGGAACTGACATGCTAGGTGGAAGGGCAAAGGAGGCATATGTTGGCATGAGATAGCACTAAGTTGGCAGAGTGACTATAAAGTGCCATGGGCATGGGTAAAGGGTCATAGGTTGGCATAGAAGCTATAAAGGTTGGGTACAAGGCATGAAATTGACTTTTGGACACATTGTCAGAGCCCCGAGGCAGGCCTTGTGCCCAACCCACCTCTGCACCTGGCATCCTCTCCACCTCTTTCTGAGTCACTTTCCCAAATTCCTATATGTGCCCGCTGCCCTGGACCGAAAATCCAATGTTCTAGCAGCGATTTTTAAAAGTCGAGTCATGGAGCAGGTATTTCTCCCATCTCTACGCAACTCTGTGATGGAACTGGAAAGGGTGCAGAGAAAGTTGACCAAGATGTTGCCTGGAATGGAGAGTTCTGGGGCAAAATTCTCCGGAAACGGCGCGATGTCCGCCAACTGGCGCCAAAATGCTCCGCATCTTTGGGGGCCGAGCCCCAACATTGAGGGGCTAGGCCGACGCCGGAGGAATTTCCGCCCCGCCAGCTGGCGGAAACGGCCTTTGGTGCCCCGCCAGCTGGCGCGGAAATGACATCTCAGGGCGGCGCATGCGCGGGAGCGTCAGCGGCCGCTGACAGTTTCCCGCGCATGCGCAGTGGAGGGAGTCTCTTCCGCCTCCGCCATGGTGGAGACCGTGGCGGAGGCGGAAGGGAAAGAGTGCCCCCACGGCACAGGCCCGCCCGCGGATCGGTGGGCCCCGATCGCGGGCCAGGCCACCGTGGGGGCACCCCCCGGGGCCAGATCGCCCCGCGCCCCCCCCAGGACCCCGGAGCCCGCCCGCGCCGCCTTGTCCCGCCGGTAAGGTAGGTGATTTAATTTACGCCGGCGGGACAGGCAATTTAACGGCGGGACTTCGGCCCATCCGGGCTGGAGAATCGAGCGGGGGGGCCCGCCAACCGGCGCGGCGCGATTCCCGCCCCCGCCAAATCTCTGGTGCCGGAGACTTTGGCAACCGGCGGGGGCGGGATTCACGCAGCCCCCGGCGATTCTCCGACCCGGCGGGGGGTCGGAGAATGTCGCCCCTGGTTATGAAGAGAGATTGAATAGACTGGGTTTGGTTTTTTTGGAGCATAGGAGACTGAGGGGGGACATGATTGAGATGTATAAAATTATGAGGAGCATCGATAGAGTGCGCAGGAAGAATATTTCCCTTTGGAGAGGGATCAATGGCCAGGCGGCAGAGAGTTACAGTAAGGGGCAGGAGATTTAGAGGGGATGTGAAGAAAAACCTTTCACCCAGAGGGTCTGGAACTCACTGCCTGAAAGGATTGTGGAGGCAGAGGCCTTCAAAACATTTAATAAGTATTAAGATGTGCACATGCGATGTGGTGGAAAATGGGATTCGAATAATTAAATAGTTGTTTTTGACTGGCGCAGACTCGATGGGCCAAAAGGCCTTTTCTGTGCTATAGATCTCAAAGATTCCTTGTTCAATTTCCATATAATCCATTGAGATCAAGAGGCTACTGTGAAGAAATGACACCGACATTGCAGTTATACTGGGGGTCTAAATTCTATAGTTGAACATTTGGATGTGTGCCTCAACAAGTTATTCAAGACCATAAGCGTCCGGCTATTGGTCTAGGGGTATGATTCTCACTTTAGGCTTTCAAACAGCAAGCTTATGGGTGGTTCTGGGTTCAATTCCTGGCCGCTGACAGTTTCCCGCGCATGTCGGGACTGGTTGAGCACAGTGGGCTAAACAGCTGGCTTGTAATGCAGAACAAGGCCAGCAACGCGGGTTCAATTCCCGTACCAGTCTCCCCGAACAGGCACCGGAATGTGGTGACTAGGCGCTTTTCACAGTAACTTCATTGAAGCCTACTTGTGACAATAAGCGATTTTTAAAAAGACTGCAAGACATAGGAGAAAAATTAGACCATTCGGCCCATCGAACCTGCTCCACCATTCAATTGTGGCTGATATGTTTCTCGTTCCCATTCTCCTGCCTTCTCCCCATAACCTCTGATCCTCTTATTAATCAAGAACCTATCTGTCTCTGTCTTAAAGACACTCATTGACTTGGCCTCCACACCTTCTGCGGCAATGTGTTCTACAGATTCATCACCCTCTGGCTGAAGAAATCCCTCCTCATCTCTGCTTTAAACGATTGTCCCTTCAGTCTGAGGCTGTGCCCTCACATTCTAGTTTCTCCTACATGTAGAAAGATCCTCTTCACGTTCACTCTTTCTAGGCCTCTCAGTATTCTGTAAGTTTCAATGAGATCCCTCCTCATCCTTCGAAACTCCATTGAGTACAGACCCAGAGTCTGGTAATAGGGTCTGGTGTTGAGCTGGCAGAACTCAAACTGAGCATTTGACAAAGACACCTTCCATCACATTGCTGATGATTGAGAGTTTACTGATGGTGCGTTCATTGAATTGTCCGAAGACTGGCATCTGTGAAGCTGGTGACTTCAGGTGGAGACCGAGAAGAATCATCCACTTTGCACTTCTGGCTGCAGTTGGTTGCAAATGCTTCAGCATTTTGTATTGATGTCCTGGATTCCCCCCAGCATAGAGGATGGAATATTTGTAGAGTCTCCTCCTCCTTCAGTTTTTTGTTTCGTTTTCCCATCTCCTGGATGTGGCAGCACTGTATAGTTTTGATCTGATCCTTTGGTTGCGGGATCGCTCAGCTTTGTCATCAGCATGCTACTTCCACTCTTTAGCATGCATGTAGCCCTGGTGCTGTAGTGGCACCAGGTTGGTACTTCCTTTTTAGATAGGCATGATGCTGCTCTTTGCATGCCCGCCTGAATATGCAGATCTGGAGGGCTGTGACTCAAAACATTTCATCAAGTTTTGTTTGGATACAGTTTTGCTTTGCTGCAGAGGAGAGGATTGGGCAGGAAAGGGTAATACTGCACTAGGGGGTGCTACTGAATTCCCTGTGTAGAATATAGGTGTCTGCCCACTGTTAGCACCTGCACTCAACTCTGATCGAAGAAAAAATTATTGAAGGCACATTCATTATTTCAAAAGAATCACCAGAAGGCAAAATGGCAGTGTGGAAGTTTACCTTTTAGACTTTGATCAAAACTTGAATCTTGAGGAAAAGGCTCAGTAATGCAAAGGTTAGCATCTCATAATAATAATAATCACTTATTATCACAAGTAGGCTTCAATGAAGTTACTATGAAAAGCCTCTAGTCGCCACATTCCGGCGCCTGTTTGGGGAGGCCAGTACGGGAATTGAACTTGCGTTGCTGGCCTTGTTCTACACTACAAGCCAACATGTTTAACCCACTGTACTAAACCAGCCCCTTAAACTCTTTAATCTCTGTGACTTTGATGTGAATCCAGAGTGATGGGACAATTGTTTTCAGTCCATTGGCTGGAGAGGTCCTATGTAAAATGACTTTGGGCATTCTCAACTGAAACGTCCTGCATTTGGGCTTTGAATTCCAATCCTGTCATTATATCACGGGCCATTCTAGTAGGAAATGAAAGATACTGCACTCGTAGAAGCAGGGATTGTTCTTCCGGGTTATGGTTGAAACTGAGTGAGGGCAGTTTTACTCTGTGTTGAATCAATCATATGCCTTCATGCTGAGCCTAGATTTCCAACTGCCCCAATTTTAATGCTGCATCTCACCTGCTCAAAATAAAAGTGTTGCCAATATTTAAATATCAGTCAATAATGTTAAATTAAACATGTATCAGTGCTGACAGCCCTCAGTTTCATATATATCATTTTGGACTAAATTGTGCAGTTGCCATTCACATTGCTGGCAATTACCGAAACAGATTTGTGAGCTTTTGAACCTCGACCAGCTCTAATCAGACATCTGATCCAGTGCGATGCCCTCTATAAAAAATACCTGCACTACCTGTGACCAGGGCAGAAAAAGAAGTAAGGCTCTTCAGCCATTAGGTTGAAGAACCTTCATTGAGATGTGAGTCTAAACTAGGAAGTATAAAATAAGTAACATAAATTTGCTTGAAATCATGTATAGAAAGTGAAATGAAGATTTGGAAAGATGGATTAGATTACGAGAGAGATAAACAAGATAAAAAATGTGAAATAATTTTGAAAAGGTGAAATCACCAACACCAACTAACATCTGAGGGAATTAGATGCCACACTTGTAAATTTAAACTTTCAGAGTCAAAGAGATTGTTTGGCAGTAATTATCACTTTCTTCAAAATGTACTTATTCCTGAATGTTCCAATCCTAACTTTCTGTTGCATGTTTAATAGCTAACTTGTGAGTATGTAGCTTCACTCTGTTGTATGTACTTCAATGCTGGGTTTATTGGTGAACTTCTGCTACAGTGCAGTCTGTACAGTCTGCGGGGAACCCCCCCTCCGCACCACCACCACCAGCCTGTGACATGTTTTGCAGTGGCGGAGGTGGCCCAACATTGTCCGGTCGCAGGTTTGTTCCACGGGGTTTCCCATTGTTCGCACACTCTGCCACAAGGGAACCCGCAGACACGAAGATCCCACCAGTGGGAATGGCTGGCACATTTTGGCCAGTATCTCACTGTAATGTTGAAGCTGGAAGGAGGAAAGTCACGGTGTAGCACAAATTCCAAATAAACAACATGATTCTTGAGTTTTAATCGGAACTCAAACTTTAGTCACAAATTGTCATAAAAACCCAGAAACAATCGTATTTACAGTTAAATATCAACCCAGCAACGAGAATGTTGAGAAGGTTATTCAGCAATCTTGCACTGAAAGTCCAGGGGCAGAACGACAACACTGTCACCCTGATTCTTTGACCCACCTACTGTCTAATATGTGTCAATTCTGAGAGGGTGGATCAATTGGATTATCTTTACACTTCCAGAAGAACAAGCACAAAAGATAAGTCATAGTACTGATCTACATTTCACTGAATAATATAAATAATCATGTTGCTAATTGGGGACTAGCGCCTTTAAGCTATTTAGAAGGACACTTTAGTTTCCGCCAGACACCACTTCTGTTTTACATTTTTTTATTACAACTAGCCAAAGCCAAAACAAGGAAGAAAGAATTGAAATGCCATGGAAGTACATTTGCCATTTGCTTGGTGTAGGAATTTTGAGTTGTGCTCAGTGATGAGGCTTTCCTTGTTCTGATGAGTAGTCACAGTATGAAGTTGGTTTAGCACAGTGGGCTAAGACAGCTGGCTTGTAATGCAGAACAAGACCAGCAGCGTGGGTTCAATTCCCGTATTGGCCTCCCCGAACAGGCACTGGAATGTGGCGACTGGGGGCTGTTCACAGTAACTTCATTGAAGCCGACCTGTGACAATAAGATATTATTAGCAGTATAGCAGCGGTCAGAGCTGCAAGAAGATGTACTCCTTACTTCTACTTTCTATAATTCTACAGTGACAAGATAAGCACACTTTATGCAAAACATTTTTTTATGCCACTTGATGGGGAAAACAGTACTGCAGACAAGAAAAATTGACAATTAGAGGATAATGGATAGCATTCACTAAATTTTAAGACAATACTTCAATCAAAGGGTTCAAGTGACATAAGGGTCCTTCCTGTTGATTTCCTTATTTCCCCTTTAGTTTTTTGCCGTTATCATTTTGATTTCTGGATGCTTAATGGACATGTATTTTTAAGTCACTCAGCAGAGAGAATGAGATGTTGCAACATTGTATATGGTGCTAGTTTTCGAGCAGCACTTGAGAGATGGGGTGGGGCAGGGTTCGATTGGTTGGTTGGTGGCCAATGAGTTGGCAAAAAGGTAGTATTCTGCCCGGTAACGGGTGGTGTTTGAGTCCTACCCGAGTGGAATGATTTCCAGAGACTGAGGGGCAGCAGAGTTGCAACCTGGACACTCACGGAAGAAGGAGCTTTGAGTCCCTGCTTTCCCTCGCTTCTCACTCTCTCTCCAGAAATGCTGTGTGCTGCTGTATTTCTGAACCTACAGACAACCTGAATAAATGAATCTACTATGAAAACCATGACTGACTGCAAACAGAGATCTCAGCCTGAAAGTCTGGTTTGAATGAAAGTGTGCTTAAAGACAACCATCTGAAACAAAGACTCTTTATCCTTTTGTTTATTTTATTTTATACTCCTCTCTTCCCCTCTGTGTTTGTTTGTCATGTGTGTGTGTGTGTGTGTGTGTGTATCGAGGGTGGGGGGGGGGGCAAGTTAAACTGGGAGATTACCGTAGGCAGCATGGTAGCATAGTGGTTGGCACAGTTGCTTCACAGCTCCAGCCTCCCAGGTTTGGTTCACGGCTGGGTCACTGTCTGTGCGAAGTCTGCACATTCTCCCCATGTCTACGTGGGTTTCCTCCCACAGTCCAAAGATGTGTGAGTTAGGTGGATTGGCCATGCTAAATTGCCCTTAGTGTCCCAAAATATGTTAGGTGGGGGTTACTGGGTAACGGGGATAGGGTAGCTACGTGGGCTTCAGTAGGATGCTCTTTGTAAGGGTCGGTACAGACTCAATGGGCCGAATGGCCTCCCTCTGCACTGTAAATTCTATAATTCTATGAGAAGGTATTAGGTAATAGTTAACCAGTTATATGCCCGGCATATTTCAGTATGGGTTTTGTTACAAATAAAACATAATTGTGTTTAAATTTACAAACCGGGTGATCAATTGTGTTGCGAGTCTGGGTCAAGGAGGGCTGGAATTGACCGGGCGCTAACTTAGGGTGCCATAACAAAAACATCATAAGCTATAAGGGCTCAAGTAGCTGAAGTAGTCATAATTTTTTAATTGCATTAGCGTCTGGTTCACCAAGAGGTGTGCACCATTATTTGTAAAATATCTACTGGACAAAAAATATGCTTCATGTGAATACATTTTCTGCTTTTCTGCTGTTGTTTCAGCTCCAATGTTGAAGTTATTTGTGAGCAGCTAGATGGCAAGAGTTCATCCTTTATTCTGTTTTCTAACATTAATCTTCTTCACTGAGGTTTTCTATTGTCACCTTCATGAAAAATCATAAAAAGGGAGTTAGGATTCCCTGATAAATAAATTGTTGAGAGTGGAACTGTATCATACCCAGAGAGATCAATTCATATTAATGTGAATCTAGGTAGTGCAGGGCACTCTACAATTGATCTCCAAGCCTTGGGTTCAACAAGCAAAAATCAGCTTGGGTTCCTGAACTGCTAGAAAATGAATGGGGAGCTGGTGAGGAAAGGAGAGCCATAGGCCCCAAACTCTAATAGTCATTCTTCATGCATTTTGAAATGAAAAAAATGAAAATCGCTTATTGTCACAAGTAGCCTTCAAATGAAGTTACTGTGAAAAGCCCCTAGTCGCCACATTCCGGCGCCTGTTCGGGGAGGCTGGTACGGGAGGTATGTATGAAGTATTGTATAGGGTTGATGATACCCTGTTGGAGCCAGCACCCTGAACCGACAAAGTGAGAATATTTGGAGAGATAGAAAATGAAAGAATAAATTATCCTGTAATAGACATTTGTGTGGTTGGCAGGATGCCTTTTGGGTTTTACAGCAGCATCCTGTTAGTGGAAGATACCACTCATGCTGTTATTGCATAGCGTAGCAGCTTAAAATGGACTAGTTTCATCTGTTGCTCAGATTTTTGAGATATTTTACCTTTCTTGAGGTAGACTGGACACTTTTCAGGCCTGAAAGTGGAAACCAAAGGCCCATTTGTGAGTATGTGCAATGCACGGTGAGCAATGATCTGATCAGGGTAGACATTAGTCTGCAAGATAGCTTTATTCTGCTCTATTATGGTGCCAAACATGCATGGTGAGCAAATGGCTCGGGCGCTATTTACAAAATTGTTGATAAGGGCAACCTTAGAGCACATATATTTGTATGAATCCCAACGTGCATACTAACCAGAGAGAGTAGACAGTGATAGAGAACTCATTAATCGATTTCTCACTTACAATATTGAAGAAATGAAACTCAGTAGACTGCTCCATGTCAAAGATGAACTTTAGTGTGGAGCGGAGTGCATTAAGATGTGTCAAGGATTTTGTAGATGTAATAATAATAACTTCTTGTCACAAGTAGGCTTCAAAGAAGTTACTGTGAAAAGCCCCTAGTTGCCACATTCTGGCGCCTGTTCGGGGAGGCTCTTACGGGAATTGAACCCGTGCTGCTGGCCTTGTTCTGCGTTACAAGCCAGCTGTTTAGCCCACTGTGCTAAACCAGCCTCTTGTGGCTACAAATTCAAATATAGAAAATGTATGATCTATGTATTGGAAATCTGCAAGGGGTAGGAGGTTAGGGCTCATTCCATTGAAAATGCATTTCTCATGAAAAACAACAAAAACATTAGTGGGTGCTGGACCTGGAGGGAAACACCGTCTATTTCTGCATATTTGCCGTAAAAAAGCTAAACTCAACCGCGCAAGTAGCTTAGTTCATAGGTCCAGTGAATAGAGATTCGGAAAATGGCAGCACATTTCGAATCCATTTGCTCACTGCGCAAGATTGGTGCCATAAAAGGCACATTAATGCTATCCTTTGGGATAATGGTGACTCCGACCAGACTAATGCTTACTGTATACCATGCATGCTCACGAATAGGCCTAAGCCTACTACTGTGAGACCTGAAAAGTTATCCAGTCTACCTCAAATTACCCTGAAACAGTAAGGTATCTCAAAGTTTTGAGCAACAGGTGAAGCTGCTACTATGCAGTGGCAACACGAGTGGTGTTTTCCACTAACAGGATGGCTGCATCATGCCAAAAAGACAGACCACACAAATGAGTAAAATGGTTTATTGTATTTCAGTGTCAGTGTAATGCAAAGTGTGAAGGCTGGACATCCTGACAACTGACAGATCACATCAAACAGCGTGTCCCTGCGGAGTGCTTAGGAGCTGAAATTAAATGGAGCATATTTAGGAACGTACAGACAGAGAGACGGAGGAAGTTAAGATGTTCTGATGTTTTGCTTCCTTTTCGTGTCTACAATTTGGATTGTAGACAGTTAACTCTGTACAAAGGCCAGGGTTAGATTCTCCATTTCTGAGGCTAAGTGCCAGCGCGAATGGAGAATCCGCGGGAGGTTCACGAGAGGAAAATTGGCACGAACCTCACCGATTCCGGAACTGGTGATGGGCTACACCGATGCCGTGTGAAACTCCGGCGGATCGCGCTGAAAACGGCGGGAAAATGGCCGAGTCCCAGGCCGTGCATGTGCAGGGCTGACGGCCTGCTACAGTCGCACCATAGAACATGGTGCCGACCATTTGTGAACCCTGACATGCCAACTGCGATCCCACAGCTCACCCCCTGACCACGCCTCACCAGTCCCCCAGCCACAGCAGAAGCCCCCCCCTCCCACCCCCCACCCCCCCGGCCAACGGCACGTATCCCGGCTGAGTGTGGTGGCGCTGGACGCTGTCAGCAGGCGGCACGCCAGGTTACTGACCGCAGGGACCATACGTGGTACACGCCATTGGGAACTCGGCCCATTGGGGGCAGAGGAGCATCGCGGGTGGGCCGGCTAATGATGTGCCAATGCCATTGAAACGGCACACAGCACGCGGCGTGCATCATGATGACGCCGGGTTGCAGGGGACGAAGCATGGCAGACCAGCATCAAATCGCCGGCAGCCCCGATTCCGGCATCAGAATCCATTCTCCGCTCGATCACTGATCATGATTTCAGCATCGGGCTACAGAGAATCCAGCCCGTGTGTTGTCAGTCAGAAAATATTACACCAAGACATACTAAAGCTGTTAGGCTATGTGAGTACTTACTGTAAACGTTGCTGGGGGGAGAAAGGAGTGACGATTTAAAGGACACACGAGCAGGGAAGAAAATTCATATTCATTCTGGCTCAATGATGGAATAATCACTGACAACTGGAGATAACAAAATTCAACATAAAATCAGCTTTAACCACCTGCTCCCATTTTTGCTGGAATGTAGAAATTCTATTGATATTTATAGTTCTTCAGTTTTTTTTAGGTTTTCAAGTGATTAGAAAATGCTGCAAAATTACCATATGTTACATGGGGCAGCTTCATTCCAGATTCAGATCATTCCATTCAACCGACCCAAATTGTGAGCAGAGGACCATGTAGCAATGCTGCAATGTTGGAGAACAGGGGTGAGATTCTCCGACCCCCCAGCGGGTCCGAGAATGGCCGTTGGCCGCCGTGAATTCCGCCCCCGCCACCCGCCGAAGTCTCCGAAGGGAGAAAAGTCGGCGGGGCGTCAATGGCGCCGCACACCCCGGAGAATGGCACGGGGGGCGCAAGGCAATGGATTTTGGGGCTGCCGATATCCTCCCGTCCGGATGGACCGAAGTCCCGCCGACGTGATGACGGGTCACGTCAGCGTAAATCAAACCACCTTTCAATCGGCGTCAACCAGTGTTCAAGGTTTACGCCGACCAGCGTGGAGGTGGGTGACGGCCTGGGGGGTTGGCCGCTGGAGAGGCGATGGCGTGGCCGCAGTCTGAATGTGTGGGGGAGAGGTGTGTGTAGGGTTTTGTGTGTGTGTGTGCAGCGGGGGGGGGTGGTTAGAGTGGGCTGGGCTCCGGGGGAGTGCCGGGAGCGGGGGTGAGTGCCGGGGAGGAGGATGGGGTCCGTGCCGGGGAGGGGGATGGGGTGCGTGCCGGGGAGGGGGATGGGGTCCGTGCCGGGGAGGGGGATGGGGTCCGTGCCGGGAAGGAGGATGGGGTCCGTGCTGGGGAGGGGGATGGGGTCCGTGCCGGGGAGGAGGATGGGGCCCGTGCCGGGGAGGGGGATGGGGGGGGGGATCCGTGCCGGGGAGGGGGATGGGGTCCATGCCGGGGAGGAGGATGGGGTCCATGCCGGGGAGGAGGATGCGGTCCGTGCTGGGGAGGGGGATGGGGGGGGTCCGTGCCGGGGAGGGGGATGGGGTCTGTGCCGGGGAGGAGGATGGGGTCCGTGCCGGGGAGGAGGATGGGGTCCGTGCCGGGGAGAGGGATGGGGGGGGGTCCATGCCGGGGAGGAAGATGGGGTCCGTGCCGGGGAGGGGGATGGGGGTTTCAGTGCCGGGGAGGGGGATGGGGTCCGTGCCGGGGAGGAGGATGGGGTCAGTGCCGGGGAGGGGGATGGGGTCCGTGCCGGGGAGGAGGATGGGGTCCGTGCCGGGGAGGGAGATGGGGGGGTGTCCGTGCCGGGGAGGAGGATGGGGTCCATGCCGGGGAGGGGGATGGGGGGGGGGGGGGTCCGTGCCGGGGAGGGGGACGGGGGGACGGGGTCTGTGCCTGGGAGTGACGTGGGGGGGGGGGGGGGGGGGGAAGTGAGTTGGTCCACCTGGCCAGGTGCCAGCCTCCAACAGTCGGACCCATGCGGTCCATGCCACCTGGCTGGGGGGAGGAGGGGGTATGGGCAATGATGACATGCCATCGTTCCCCCCCCCCCCCCCCCAGGCCGCCATATGTTTTCCGAACAGCCAGCGATGTTGGTCGCCGTGGCGGCAGCCGCTAATGTCCAGGAGGAGGAGGAGGAGCGTGCCAGAGAGGCGGCGCAGGCTGCCGCAGAGGGGCAGGCGGCAGCCGACCAGGCTGGAGGGACACCTGACCGACTGGACGAGGAGGGGGAGGAGGACATCACGGCCCCACGGCAATGGAGGCACCCGAGAGCGCCCCGTGTGTACCGGCCCCGGCAGTCATACCAGGACCTCACGGACCGAGAATGCAGGAGGAGACTCCGGATGAGCCGGGAAACCATGGCACACACCTGCCACCTGCTGGCGCACCTGTCACCGCGTGGCACTGGCGGGGGACACCCTCTCCCCGTGTCCGTCAAGGTTACGGTGGCCCTGAACTTTTATGCAACGGGGTCATTCCAGGCACCGAGTGGGGACCTGTCCGGCATATCGCAGACATCGGTGCAGCGGTGCAACCGGGCAGTGACAGATGCCCTATATGCCATGGCGCATCGCTACATTCGCTTCCCTGTGGACCGGGCCAGCCAAGATGCCCGGGCTGTGGGCTTCTCTGCTGTGGCCGGGTTCCCCATGGTCCAGGGCGCGATTGATGGGATGCACGTCGCCGTGCGGCCACCTGCAGATAACAGGGCCGTGTTCACCAATAGGAAGGGGACCTATTTGATGAACATACAGGTGGTCTGTGACCACCGCATGATGATCCTGCACGTCTGCGCCCGTTACCCGGGCAGTGTACACGACTCATACGTGTTGTCGCGGTCATACATCACCGGCATGTACGAGAGACGCCATCCCCGGCTGAGGGGCTGGTTGCTGGGCGACAGGGGCTACCCATTGCAATCGTGGCTGATGACGCCTATACGGAGGCCACGCAATGAGGAGGAGAACTGCTACAATGATGCCCATGTAGCTACAAGGGGAGTGATAGAGAGGTGCTTTGGCGTGCTGAAGATGCGTTTCAGGTGCCTGGACATCTCTGGGCGCCCTCCAGTATCGGTCAGATAGGGTCGGCCGCATCATTGTGGTGTGCTGCGTCCTGCACAATATAGCCCAGCAGAAGGGCGATGTGCCACAGGCAGAGGAGGGCGGAGTGGAGGAGCAGCAGGAAGAGGCACAGTCCTCCCCAGATGAGGGGGATGGGGGCAATGGTCAGGGCAGACGGGCTAGACATGGGCGGGTGGCTGTCCACCGTTACCGGCTGGGCCAGCGGGCACGGGACAGGCTGATAGCCGCCCGCTTCACTGACTAGATGGGCATGAGAATCAGGTAGTATGGCCACAGACCGCACACCATGGCAACAGCCGACCACCCACACCCCCCACCCATCCACCCACCCAGCACCCTCACCCCCCGACCCAACCCCACCCACCCCACCCGCATGCACACCACCCCCCCATTGCCGATCCACCTGCGGCACAACGGCCGGGCTCACACAGTTGCCGGTGGACGCATGTCTCTTGCAGACCATGGAGGATGATGACAACCCGCCCTGCGATGAGCTCCTGGCTCCACATCGTTGGACTATGTCTGACGCATGGCCACAGTACCACCATCCACCCGGACCATCCCTGCATGCGGCTGTGACACTGCAGCGCACGGTCCCGTCCTCTGCCCGGGGGATGTTGATGGCGGCCCAGGGGGAAGGGGACAGACTCACCTGGGGCTGAGGTAAGACCACCCCTCACACACACACTTGCGCTCAACGTACATGACACCCCCGCACGCTTTGGACAGAGCACAAAGGCAGCTTCTGTAGGTGTAACATTGACTTTAATAATGAAAGGAGTTCATGCACGTGCCCTAGTCCCTAAAACTCAACTGTGCCCTGCACCCGTGCCAACTTACTCAGTGTCTAATTGTTTGGCCTTACGGACCCTATGACTACGTCTACGTGGTTCCCCAGAATGTACAGCAGAACTAGAGGTGGACTCCTGTGATTCCTGCCCTCTGACACGGGATCCCTTTGGCGGCCGTTTCCTGGGGCGTCCTGGCCTAGATGGGCGAGGCTGCGGCCCGGGCGAGTGGGATGGAGAGCTGCCAGCCTGTCCTGCCCGTTGCCCACCCGATGCACCTGGGACGGAAGGGGGGGAGTCTGAGGTGTTGCGGTGTTCCGGGACCTCCCCTACAGGGGGACCCGGGACGGACCACAGCACCTCCTCCTCCCTCGGGGTGCCCGATGGCCCCCAGGCCTCTACATGGGTGGGGGATGCGAACGGACTGGCCATCTGACGCCCCCCCGACATCTGGCGCTGCCAGTCCTGGAGGCCCGTGCTGGTATCGACAGGGGTCTGCAGGTTTGCAGCCATGGAGCTCAGGGGATTGGCAAACCCTGGGCGTCATTCTCCAACGCCCCAGCGGGTCGGAGAATGGCCGTTGGCCGCCGTGAATCCCGCCCCCGCCGGTTGCCGATGTCTCAGGTACCGGAGATTGGGCGGGGGCGGGAATCGGGCCGCACCCGTTGGCGGGCCCCCCCGCTCGATTCTCCGGCCCGGATGGGCCGAAGTCCCGCCTAGAAATTGCCTGTCCCGCCTGCGTAAATTAAAGTAGCTATTTACCTGGGGGGGGCGCGGGGCGATTTGACCCCGGTGGGTGCCCCCACGGTGGCCTGGCCCGCGATCGGAGCCCACCGATCCGCGGGCGGGCCTGTGCCATGGGGGCACTCTTTCCCATCCGCCTCCACAACGGTCTCCACCATGGCGGAGGCGGAAGAGACTCTCCCCACTGCGCATGCGCGGGAAACTGTCAGCGGCCGCTGACGCTCCCGCGCATGCGCCACCCTGAATGTCATTTCCGCGCCAGCTGGCGGGGCAACAAACGCCGTTTCCGCCAGCTGGCGGGGCGGAAATCCCTCCGGCGTCGGCCTAGCCCTCAATGTTGGGGCTTGGCCCCCAAAGATGCGGAGCATTCCGCACCTTTGGGGCGGCGCAATGCCCGTCTGATTGGTGCCGTTTTGGGCGCCAGTCGGCAGACATCGCGCCGTTGGGGTAGAATTTCGCCCCATGTCTGTGACTGTGCGACGCCGGCTCGCACATGGGCAATGGCGCCAATGCCCTCAGCGATGGACTGTTGAGACTGGGCCACGGCCTGCTGAGACTGGGCCATGGCGTTGAGCGCCTCTGCCATCTGCCGCTGGCGCTGACTCATGGCCTCCTATGAGAGGGCAGCCATGTCCTGGGCCACAGACGCCGCCTGCATTGAAAGCCCCAGGCCTCGCAAACCCTTCCCCATGTCTGACACCGTCGCACCCATTGCCTCCACCGCGGACGCCACCCGTGCGGTGTCGGCCTGGGTGGCATGCATGACCGGCACCACTTCCAGCTCCTGGACGCGGGTGGACACCTCCACCTGCAACTGCAGCCGCCGCAATCCGGCCGTCACCCTCTTCGCCCGTCTCCGGTTCGGTGGTTGCATCGGATCTATGGGTGGGTGTGGTAACTCCAGGAACCAGGGATCCATCTGGGCGGCAGATGTTCGCTTGGGTTGGCTGCCCTCCGACCGCCCGGCCCCTCTGCTGCTCCTACCTCCACCTGCTGTACCGGGACGGCTGTGTTGTGCGCACCAGTGAGTGTAACAGACGCCTCATCACTAAAGTGCCCAACCGAGGTGAGCGTCTCTGCGATGGTGGAGGGTGTTGGTGACAGCAGTGGCGTTGTGTCTTGCGCACGTCCCACTCTGAGTCCATGGCACTTTGGGGTGGCAGTTCGTCTCCGCCCATCCAATCTGTGTCACTGTCCTGTATTTCAGTTTCCTGGGTAGTGGTGTCCTGGGTAGGGGTGTCCTGGGTAGTGGTGTCCTGGGTAGTGGTGTCCTGGGTAGTGGTTTCTTGGCTCGGCTGTGACGGGGGCCTGTGGCTGCCCCTCTCGTTGCCGGGTGGCACACGCCTGCGTCGTCGCACCCGCACGAGACGGGGGCGTCGTCTCCCTGTTGCTCCAGGTCTCTTCATCTCCAGTGGTCTCCGAGGGACATCGTGCGGGCGTCGCATGCCAGAGGGTCCGGATCTCTCCATCTCCAGTGGTCTCCAAGGGGCATCCTGCGGGCGGTCTGCATCTGCGGGGATGGGTGCCTCGACGTTTGCTCCTGCGATACACAATGAAGCATGCATGGTTAGACATGCAGGCAGTGATCAGGTGATATGGGGAGGGGGATATGGGAGGGGGGATATGGGGGAGGGGGGATATGGGGGAGGGGGGATATGGGGGAGGGGGGATATGGGAGAGGGGGGATATTGCGGATATGGGAGAGGGGGGATATGGGGGATATGGGGGAGGGGGTATATGGGGAGGGGGGATATGGCGGATAAGGGGGAGGGGGGATATGGGGGATGGGGGATATGGGGGGGGATATGGGGGATATGGGGGAGGGGGATATGGGGGAGGGGGGATATGGGGATATGGGGGAGGGGGGATATGGGAGAGGGGGGATATGGGGGAGGGGGGATATGGGGGAGGGAGGATATGGGGGATATGGGGGAGGGGGGATATGGGGAATATGGGATATGGGGGATATGGGGAGGGGGGATATGGGGGATATGGGGAGGGGGGATATGGGGGAGGGGGGATATGGGGGATATGGGGAGGGGGGATATGGGGGAGGGAGGATATGGGGGATATGGGGGAGGGGGGATATGGGGAATATGGGATATGGGGGATATGGGGGAGGGGGGATAAGGGGGATATGGGGAGGGGGGATATGGGGGAGGGGGGATATGGGGGATATGGATATCGGGCAGGGGGGAGGCTCACCCTGGCTGCTCTGACGAGGTCGTTCACCTTCTTGTGGCACTGGGTGCCTGTCCGTGGTGTCAGAGCCACAGCGGTGACGGCCTCTGCCACCTCCCTCCACAGACGCCGGCTGTGGCGTGGGGCAACTCTGCGGCCGTGCCCGGGATACAGGGCCTCCCTCCTCTGCTCCACTGCGTCCAGGAGCGCCTCAATGTCACGAGGCTGGAACCTCGGGGCTGAGCGGCGGGCGGCCATCCGGTCGGTTGTTCTGGTCGGGTGGGGGGAGCAGCGCGTCCTTAATGAGCCGTCATGCGTGAACCACGTGAGCCAGCGCGGATAGCGTCACGTCGCTGCTAGCCCATTCCGGGCCGGAGACTTTGCGACGTTTTTGGCGGCGTGATGCAGGTGGGATTTGCGCCGTTTTTGCCGCCAGTCGGCGGACTTTGCGCCAAGAACGGAGAATTTAGCCCCAGGTAGCTCAGCACAGAGCAAAACCAAACCCAGTACCCTCTTTAACTTTCCCAACATTAACTGTGACAGCCATGGCACTAGGGGTTTGGATGGAGAGAAATTTATCGTGTGTATTCAGGAAGAATTTCTCATTCAATATGTGGATGGCCCGACTAGAGAATGGGCAAAACTTGACATTCCCTTGGGGAATAAGGAACGGCAGGTGACGGAAATGTTAGTGAGGGATCACTTTGGGACCAGTGACCATAATTCCATTAGTTTTAAGATAGTTGTGGCATACAAGTTAAAATTCTAAATTGGGGCATGGCCAATTTCGAGGGTATTAGGCGGGAAGTTTCAAAAGTTGATTGGGGGTGCCTATTTGCAGGCAAGGGGACCACTGGTAAGTGGGGGTCTTTCAAAAAGGTGTTAACTAGAGTTCAGGGTGAGCACATTCCTCTTAGAATGAAGGGTAAGGCTGGTGGAAGGAGGGAACCCTGGATGACTCGGGATATTGAGGCCATGGTCAAAAGGAAGAAGGAGGCATATGACATGCATAGGCAGCTGGGATCAAGTGGATCCCTTGAAGAGTATAGGGCTGTAGCGCAACAATTACTCACTCAAGTCGAGAAGTGATGAAGTCAATCGAGGCTTTATTAAGCAAGACTTATTCCCCAGCAGCTCAGTTACAGAATGCGGCTGCTGGGAGAACTCGGGCTCTTATACTCCGCCTTTCTGGGCGGAGCCAGCAGGCGGCAGATCCAACCAGGACCCGGGACCTGTCAGCCAATCGCCTTTCGGCTGCACAGGTACCGTACTACCCTTAATACATACCACCACATTCTCCTCTTGTTAAAAAAGAACCCGGCGGGGTGGTGGTTCGCATGGTGGTAGGGGTTTACAAGGCCGGTTCTGGAACTAATTTCGTACAGTGGCTATGCATTTAGCCCAACAGTTAACTATGTACAGGTTTTGTCAGAATTATTTACAGATTTTTTTGTCACACGGATTCCACGGGTCGAGCGGGTGCCCTGGTCGTCCTTGTCGATCGCCTCAGCCCCAGTGGTGGTGCAGGTGCTGCCTTGGGCCTTTGAAATCCAAACTGAGGCGTTCAAAGGGACGGGAAGCCTTTATCAGGTGCGCTCTATCTGGCCTGAAAAAGTGCGGTTTGCACTCTGCGCAGATTTGGCAGTTCCTGGTGGCTGTACGGACCTCCTCAACAGAGTAGGGGAGGTTGCGGGACTTCACAAAATGGTAGAATCGAGTGACCCCCGGGTGGCAGTGGTCCTCGCGGAGGGCTTGGAGGCGGTCTACTTGTGCGTTGGCACATGTGCCGTGGGATAGGGCATCGGACGGCTCGTTCAGCTTTCCGGGACGATACACGATCTCATAGTTATAGGTGGAGAGCTCAATCCTCCACCTCAAGATCTTGTCATTCTTGATTTTGCCCCACTGTGCATTATCGAACATAAAGGCTAGCGACCGTTGGTCAGTGAGGAGAGTGAATCTCCTGCCGGCCAGGTAATGCCTCCAATGTCGCACAGCTTCCACTATGGCTTGGGCTTCCTTTTCCACTGAGGAGTGGGGTATTTGAAATGAAATGAAATGAAAATTGCTTATTGTCACAAGTAGACTTCAAATGAAGTTACTGTGAAAAGCCCCTAGTCGCCACATTCCGGCACCTGTTCGGGGAGGCTGGTATGGGAATTGAACCGTGCTGCTGGCCTGCCTTGGTCTGCTTTAAAAGCCAGCGATTTAGCCCAGTGTGCTAAACCAGCCCCTCTGAGGTGTGGAGGGTCCGGGAGAAAAAGGCCACTGGTCTGCCCGCTTGGTTGAGAGTGGCCGCCAGAGCTACATCGGATGCGTCGCTCTCGACTTGGAAGGGGAGGGACTCATCGATTGCATGCATCGTGGCCTTTGCGATATCCGCTTTGATGCGGCTGAAGGCCTGGCGGGCCTCTGTCGACAGGGGGAAGGTAGTGGACTGGATTAACGGGCGGGCCTTGTCTGCGTACTGGAGAGCCCACTGGGCGTAATACGAAAAGAAGCCCAGGCAGCGTTTCAGGGCTTTGGAGGAGTGGGGGAGGGGAAATTCCATAAGGGGGCGCATGCGTTCGGGGTCGGGGCCTATCACTCCATTGCGCACTACGTATCTCAGGATGGCCAGACGGTTGGTGCTAAAAACGCATTTTTCCTCGTTATAGGTGAGGTTCAGGGCGTTAGCGGTCTGGAGGAATTTGCGGAGGTTGGCGTCATGGTCCTGCTGGTCATGGCCGCAGATGGTTACATTGTCGAGGTATGGGAACGTGGCCCGCAACCCGTGCTGGTCAACCATTCGGTCCATCTCCCGTTGGAAGACCGAGACTCCGTTTGTGACGCCAAATGGGACCCTTAGAAAATGGTTGAGCCGCCCGTCTGCCTCAAAGGCCGTGTACTTGCGGTCACTCGGGCGGATGGGGAGCTGGTGGTATGCGGACTTGAGGTCCACGGTGGAAAAGGCCTTGTACTGTGCAATCCGATTGACCATGTCGGATATGCGGGGGAGAGGGTATGCATCGAGCTGCGTGTACCCTTTGATGGTCTGACTATAGTCTATGACCATCCTCTGCTTCTCCCTGGTCTTCACAACTACCACCTGGGCTCTCCAGGGACTATTGCTGGCCTGGATTATGCCTTCCTTCAGCAGCCGCTGGACTTCAGACCGGATAAACGTCCGATCCTGGGCACTGTATCGTCTGCTCCTAGTGGCGACGGGTTTGCAATCCGGGGTGAGGTTCGCAAACAAGGAAGGTGGTTCAACCTTGAGGGTCGCGAGGCTGCAGATAGAAAGTGGGGGTATTGGGCCGCCGAATTGGAACGTTAGGCTCTGGAGGTTACACTGGAAATCTAACCCTAAGAGAGTGGGAGCACAGAGTTGGGGAAGGACATAAAGCCTATAATTCTTAAACTCCCTCCCTTGCACCATTCGGTTCGCGATGCAGAACCCTTTGATCTCTACGGAATGGGATCCCGCTGCCAGGAAAATCTTTTGGGTTCTCGGACGAATGGAAAGAAAACAGCGTCTTACCGTATCCGGGTGGATAAAACTTTCCGTGCTCCCAGAGTCGATCAGGCGTGGCGTCTCGTACCCGTTGACCAGCACCGTTGTTGTTGCCGTCTGGAGCGTCCGGGGCCGTGATTGGTCCAGGGTCACCGAAGCCAGTCGTGGTTGTTGCATCGCGGCGTTTTCTTCAGACCCCGTGGAGCCGTCTATGCTGGGGTCCTTGGCTATCAGCCAAGATGGCAGCGTCCATGGATCGCACGCGGTCGGGGGTGGACCAAATGGCCGCCCCCATGGATCGCACGTGGCCGGGGGGGTCACAAGATGGGGGTCCCCGCGTGGTGTCCGGGACCCAAAATGGCGGCGCCCACGGGCCGCGCATGGATTGTTGGGGGGTTGAGTCCCCGTTGTCCCCCAGAGATTGCGGTGACCCCCCGGGACTGGCACACCGCTGAGTAATGCCCCTTTTTGCCGCAGCTCTTACAAATAGCTGAGATGGCCAGGCAGCGCTGCCGGGGGTGTTTCGCCTGCCCGCAAAAATAGCAGCGGGGCCCACCGGGATGGTCTGGTGCTCTAGCCGCGCAGGATGGGGGGGGGGGAGTGCCGGGGAGAAGGTCGCAACGGGGGTCCATGGAGCCCAAGGGGCTGCCGCGCGGTCGGGGCCGTAGGCGCGGGCATTTTGTGAGGCCACGTCGAGGGAGGCCGCAAGGGCCCGTGCTTCTGTGAGTCCTAACGAGTCTCTCTCTAACAGTCTTTGGCAAATTTGAGACGAAGTCATACCTGCCACAAAAGCACCCCTGATTAGTAGATCCGTGTGCTCGATCGCGCTCACCAACGGGCAGTTGCAGTTCCTTCCCAATATCAACAGTGCGCTGGAGAACTCTTCTAGCGATTCTCCGGGGATTTGTCGTTTCGTCGCGGGTTGGTGGCGTGCGTAGACCTGGTTTATGGGCCGAATGTAGACTCCTTTCAGCATGGTGAGCGCCGTCGGGAAATCCTCCGCGTCTTCGATGAGCGTGTAGATCTCCGGGCTCACCCTGGAATGCAGGACCTGCATTTTCTGATCTTCCGGGGGCCGTTCGAAGGTAACCTTCGAAGCATGCTAGCCAGTGTTTAAACACGGCCGCCGAGTTTGCTGCATGGGGGCTGATTCGCAGACACACCGGGGCGATCCGGAGCTCCATAGTCTTTTTAAGTCTGCTTAATAAATTGTAGCGCTACAATTACTCACTCAAGGCGAGAAGTGATGAAGTCAATTGAGGCTTAATTAAGCAAGACTTGTTCCCCAGTAGCTCAGTTACAGAATGCGGCTGCTGGGAGAACTCGGGCTCTTATACTCCGCCTTTCTGGGCGGAGCCAGCAGGCGGCAGATCCAACCAGGACCCGGGACCTGTCAGCCAATAGCCTCTCGGCTTCACAGGTACCGTACTACCCCTAATACATACCACCATAAGGGCTTGTCGGAGTAGGGTTAAGAGAGAAATCAGGATGGCAAAAAGGGGACATGAGATTGTCTTGGCAGATAAGGCAAAGGAAAATCCAAAGAGCTTTTACAGATACATAAAGGATAAAAGGATGACTAGAGAGAGGGTAGGGCCTCTTAAGGATAAACAAGGTCATCTATGTGCACATCCACAAGGGAAGGGAGAGGTCCTAAATGAATCTTTCATGTCAGTATTTACTATTGCGAAAGGCACAAATGTTAGGGAAATTAGGGAAATATAAAGAGATGTCTTGAGGAGTGTACATATAACAGATAAGGAGGTGCTGGATGTATTAATGCACATCAAGCTAGATAAATTCCCGGGACCTAATGAAATGTATCCCAGGACATTATGGGAGGCTAGGGAGGAAATTGCCGGCCCCTTAGCTGAGATATTTGAATCAACAGCCACAGGAGAGGTGCCTGAAGATTGGAGGTGGCAAATGTTGTGCCCTTGTTTAAAAAAGGGATAAGCCTGGGAACTACTGACCTGTTAGCCTCACTTCTGTAGTGGGTAAATTGTTAGAAGGTATTCTGAGGGACAGGAACTTACAGGCATTTAGACAGGCAAAGGCTAATTAGGGAAAGTCAGCATGGCTTTGTAAGGGGAAAGTCATGTCTCACGGATTTGCTTGAGTTTATTGAAGGCGTAACCAAGAAGGTAGATGAGGACAGTGCAGTCGACGTTGCCTACATGGACTTTAGCAAGGCCTTTGACAAGGTACCGCATGGTAGGTTGTTGCAAAAGGTTAAATCTAACAGAATCCAGGGTGAGGTAGTCAATTGGATACAAAATTGGCTTGGCAACCGAAGCCAAAGGGTGCTTGTGGAGGGTTGTTTTTCATACTGGAGGCCTGTGACCAGCGGTGTGCCTCAGGGATCGGTGCTGGGGCCACTGTTATTTGTTACATATATTAATGATTTGGATGAGAATGTAGGAGGCATGGCTAGTTAGTTTGCAGGTGACACCAAGATTGGTGGCATAGTGGCTAGTGAAGAAAGTTATATAAGATTGCAACAGGATCAAGACCAATTGTGCCAGTAGGCCGATGAATGGCAGATGGAGTTTAATTTGGATAAATGTGAGGTGATGCATTTTGGTCGATCAAATCAGGGCGGGACCTACTCAGTTAATGGTAGGGATTTGGGGAGAGTTACAGAACAAAGCGATCTCGGAGTTCAGGTTCATAGCTCCTTGAAGGTGGAGTCGCAGATGGACAGGGTGGTGAAGGTGACATTCAGCATGCTAGGTTTTATTGGTCAGAATATTGAATACAGGAGTTGGGACGTTTTGTTGAAGTTGTACAAGACATTGGTAAGACCACACATGGAATACTGTGTTCAGTTCTGGTCACCCTATTAAAGGAAGGATCTTTTTAAACGAGAAAGACTGCAGAAGAGATTTATGAGGATGCTACCAGGACTTGATGGTCTGAGTTATAAGGAGAGGCCGGATAGGCTGGGACTTATTTCCCTGGAGCGTAGGAGGCTTAGGGGTGATGTTATAGAGGTCTACAAAATAATGAGGAGCATCGATAAGGTAGTCAACATTATTTCCCAAAGGTAGAGGAGTCAAGAACTAGAGGGCCTAGGTTTAAGGTGAGAGTGGAGAGGTACAAAAGAGACCAGAGGGGAAATATCTTCACACAGAGGGGGGTGAGCATCTGGAAGGTCTGCCAGAGGCAGCAGTAGAGGCAGGCATAAATTTTTCCTTTAAAAAACAGTCAGACAGTTACATGGGCAGGGTGGGTATAGAGGGATATGGGCCAAATGCAGGCAAGTGGGGCTAGCTTAGTGATAGAAACTGGGCGGCATGGACAAGCTGGGCCGAAGGGCCTGTTTCCATGCTGTAAACATCGATGACTCTATATAAAACCAAAATACTGTGGATGCTGGAAGTCTGAAATAAAGTCAGAAAATGCTGGATAAACTCAGCAAGTCTGTCAGCATCTGTGGAGAGAACTGAGAGGAGAATTCCCTGCCGGAGGGATTTTTCATTCCCCGCCCCCATACACAAACCCACCGCTGCCTTCCCTCCCCACCCACCCCTCTCCCCATTCCAGAACTAGTACCATCCACCTTTGAAATTCTGCCCGTGCAAAACATTGCACGATGATAGCAACATCCCAGTCAGAAGAAACCAAACATTTTCAAGGATTTAGGAATGCTGCACAACAGCAGAATAATCATAACAGAGACTTCAACAGAATACAATGTGAAACCTATTTCTCTGTCCACAGATGCTGCCTGATCTGCTTATTGTTTCAGCGTTTTCTGTTTTTATTCTATTTCAGATATCCAGCATCCCTTGCTTTGGTTTGCAGACATTTTTTTCTCTGTGCTACAAAAGGAGCAAGACAGGTAGCCAACAGGGAAAGCAGACAGACATTGTCCCCCTGCACTCAACATCCACACAGTCAATGTTCAGAAAATGCTTCTACAATAAATCCATAAAATAGATAACAGGAATCATTATTAGTCATGGCTCATTGGATCAGTAAAGTTCCTCAGTCAAGTTTGCCCCGTCTAGATCATTAGCTCTTGACCAACATGCAGCACTATATCAAGAGAAAACAGATGGCCTTTGGGGCAGTAAAATGAAAGCTCTCATTCAACAGGTCAATAGATAGCTCTGTGTAAAAAGGTTAGGGTCAAACTAACAAGGAGATATGTCCAAATCTTCGGGCACCCCTTGACCAGTCAAGCCAGGTTAATTCATTTTAAATTTAAAAAAACTAGAGTGACGCAAATCATTGGTAGGTTAATCTGTGTCTGATTAATTGAAAAATACTTTGAGATCATTATATATATATAATATATATATATATAACAGATGTCAATAGAAACCTAATAATTTAATGCCTTTGTGTCTTTTTGACTATATTGAAAATCCTGGATTTAATTACTGCTAAGCTTCTGAATAAATTCATCTATTCCACCAATTCTTTGAGTGACTCCTGCTCGCCCTTGAAATGTTGAACATCTTTATAGAGCAGGCAAATTCCTCTAAATAGATTAACAATTATGTTACACACAGCACACAAGATAAATCTTCCTGCCATTATCCATTGGTAAAACATTTTATTCCAATATTATCTCATTATATTTTCTTGAAAGAATGAATATATATCAAGCTTTCAGATGCAGAAGTATTATAACATTTTACATTCAAGACTCTAGAGCATATTATAAAATATGGATACATTTAGGTATAGTCTATACACAAATGTACACATTGGTGTCAAAGATTTTTGCCTATATGTAAGTTTATGTGCATGTGTTCCATAAGTGTGTGATCCATAACTAAGATTTTTGACAAATTTTAATTCATTTGGGGAGGGAAGAAGTTTTTAGTCATGATGTTCCAATCATCTTGGTGTAAGCAGGCTGACAGGCCAGCTGGTCTATTCCTGTGTGCCAATTTTGTATGTTCTTATGCATGTACGTTCCTGATGTGCCTTTATTATGACAAATGGGGTGTTGAAAGTTGGTAAACTAAAAACTAGCAAAAGAGTTGGAAATAAACTGGAACCGTCATACTGAAAAAGATATCAACACTCACCTCCCAATCCATGGAATTATTACTTCAATCTTGGAAGCTGGACAGAATAAATGGCTAGGCACCATAACTCTAAAGCTGGCATTGTGGCAATCTTCACTGGTTGCCGTGGTGGTATAAATGTTAATTGGATTATGTCAGTGATGTTTGATGCCACGCCTCTGGCATTTGTCCATCAGATATCATCAGGGCTGTTTTTTGCTTATGCAATTGTTGGCAGTGGTACCTGACTGTGGATACAGTGTAAACTTGGCATGCACTGATACTTGTATGAGGAGTACGCAAAGCAGTATGTTGTAATCACACTGGATACCCATCTAAATAGCTTCTGGTTTTGAGGGAGGCTAGACTTATAAGTTCTTTCAGTCAGCTGAATTAATAACTGCAATTCTCTTTCTTAATGTAAAGGATAGTATTTCAAGATAGTCCTTTGTTTCTGAACATGCAAATGGGTCTGCAGCGCCTGAACTTGCTGCAGAATGTTGTTACGCAGTGCCTAACCTGCCAACCATAGCCCTTCTGCAATATAGCTTACTTAAAGGTAAATGAGGGGAAACAATCACAAACTCCCTTGATAGCGACTGAAATCAAGTGCCTGGCTCTTGACATGTTAACAACTGTTAACAACAGAAGAGGACTCCTTCCTCTCTCTTTACAACCACCATATATGCAGCCTGGAATACTACCACCTTTTTAGCACACTCCTTTTCCCATTCCACCACAATGCTTGGCAACAAGGATTTTACTGTTTTATCAGCTCCTTTTCTAGGCGGAACTGCAGCACAAACTCATTTACAGGCAGTAGAAAATTTAAAATATGGTGGAGTTGAGGCCCCAATCAGATCGACCATTGAATGGTGGAGCAGGTCGAGGGACCAAATGGCCTCCTCCTGCACCTAATTCAGATGTTTGTATGTACATATGAAGACTGCTGACATGCAACCCACAACAATTTGCACACATCAATCATGCTACTACTCTGAGAGGTGCCCAGATCAGGATCTGGACCCTTCACTTACAAAAAAAACCAAATTTTGTTTAGACAATTTTACTGATGCTGTTGCCTTTAAGGTTCAGCAGTACTTAAACTTCCTTTTCTGCTTGGCTCCATGCCTAAGAGTCTGTCTAAAAGTACTCCCTCTTTCCCTGCAGGAAGACCCTTGATGAAGTTGGGTGCCAAAGATGTCTGGATAGGACAGCACACTGCTGCTGCTCTCTATGCTAATTGTTGCCTAACAGTGCCAATTGGCCCCAACATTTGCTGTTACAGTCAGATGATTACTTCAATATTAAAAGGGAGAAAAGTCTGCCTCTTGGAAAGGAAATCATAGTTTACATGGTTTTTAAAAAGTCAAAATGTAGGCTTTGAAATCGAAGTGTCTTCCGCCATATCTGATCAAATGCCATAGTTGAAGTTACCGCAGATCTACATAGTTTGTCATAGCTTAACGTGTATGAGGAGTAGCAAGGCAGAAATCAGGGAGAAACAGAATACTCACAGTCAAATACACTCTTTTATACAATTATGTGCCAATAAAGTATGCAAAAAGTTCTTAGTCCACTTTAAAACTAAAAACAAAACATTTCATCAATAAGAACGTCTTCTAATCTTCTATTTTATACATTGTTCCATGCCACAATACGAAAGGTGAAATAATAACAGTGACACTCGCTAGTTACCCATTTAATTTACAGGATTGTGACACGTCTCCATTGGGGGAAGACATGGCTTATTGTCTGACAGAGTGATAAAAATCTATTCAATCAGTTTACATTCAAAAGCAAATAGCTACAAGAAATAAGCACAAAAAATAGTCATCTACTCTATCAAAGGTCTGTTCTGGGTTAAGGGACACAGCAGCAACAATGTCTACATTTTATCGACCTAAAGCAAAAAATATCAATAAACTTCTCGAGGGAGAGCAAGTTTCAACCTATTAGCTCTTAATTTACCAATAACCCAATGGCCTGTACTTAAGAGGGAATTGGTGTAGTTGATGCAACCCAGAGGGTGCTTACTGGCTTACAGATGAATGACATTAATGTCTGATTAAAAATATCTTAAATGTAAGGCGCGATTCGACGGAAAAAGTCCGGTTTTGGGCGCAATTGGCAGGGTGTTCTGCGATGGCTAGGTTGGCGGGATCGTGGCCCCTATTCAACTGCACTTTGTACCATAAATGAGTCCACACGGGATTCTCAACATTACTGGCTCCAGCGCCATCCGATTCACCCGACACGTGCCTCAGGAGCTCACCGCTAACAAGACGGAGCCGTTTTTAAACTCTTCCTCACCACTCACTCCCAGTCAATACACAAGCATGGCAGCGCGCAGACCTGCTCCTCGCTTTGGGCATGCCGACCTGGCCATGCTTCTCGACGCTGTGGATGAGGGGCAGGGCACTCTGTTCCCCTGAGGGGCCGGAGGACCAGCAGCAGGGTCAGCATTGCTGCCGGGGAGACAGTGGCCGCTGCTGTAAGTGTGGGCAGAATGACCAGGAGGACTGCCGCCCATTGTAGGAAGAAGACAAATGACCTCCAATGAACTGCAAGGGTAAGTTACCACCTCTCTCCTAGCATCAGTTCCGGCTGCCGGCCCTCAAATTCCCTACCCTACCCCCGCACAAATCAATGGGCGACAACTCGCATCTCACAACATCCGACCTTCGTGCTTGCTCCTCAGAACCTCCTGGCACTCATCACCCACACATGCCTTCTAATATAGACCCCCTGATCCATTAAGTGTGTGGCTCACAATGCCCTCTCTTTGTCCCAGCAGGAGAAAACAGCCCATAATAAATGGGAAAGGGCAAACGCGGGGGCGGAGTCCCAGAGAATCGGGTCCTGATGCCCTATGAGGAACGGGCCCTGGAAATCACGGGGATGCCCGAGGAGCGAGCAGTCACTGACAGCGAGGTTGACCTGCGCCAGAGAGGTGAGGATCCACTGCCCTTTCACCCAGATGATTTGCCTCAAGTGAGTAGTTCTTGTCAGACAAAATGACCCTTCCTTCTCACTGATCACACGTCCACTTACTCGCAGATCTTCATATGAAAAGGCCGGGCCATCTGGAGTCATTCCCCCACCACCACCCAAGAGACAACCTCTGAGTAAAGCTTCGATGAGATCACGAGCAAGGCATTACAGCTATCACTGCACCTTCCATCAGCACAGAGACACACACCTCAGTGGGCGACATTAGTGGACAGGCCTCTGGGGCACAATCTGGTGCACCAAATGGCTGTTGATGCACGTCAGGTGGAGGCAGGAACTTCTGAGAGAGACAGCAGTTGGAGGTCTGCTGGATCCCAGGACACAGCTGGGTTCCAGCCAGATGCTGAGCCTCTGGAAAAGGCTCCTGAAGAGCTGATGCAGATGATAGGACATTGCCGTGACATTCATAAGGGGGTGTCAGTGACTGCAAGGCTGATTGAAGGAGTTCCAAAGGCTGCAGGCATAGGAGATGGTGCCGAAAATACGTGGCACCAAGGCCAACACTGCCTTGGGTCGCGACTGCAGTGAAAAACCTGGAACATAACGTCCACATCTTGAGTGGTGGTGTCCAAGGCATAGCTCAGTCTATGATGACCATGGCTGAGGGCCTCGACACCATTTCCCAGTCAGTGAGGGACGTGTCCCATTTGCAGTTGGACATTACCGAGGCACTCCAGAACATGTCCCAGTCACTGACGACCACCACTGAGGGCGTCAACCCCATGGTACATGATGCACTATCAATTATGATGAGATGAGAGTGGAATGTAATCGAGGCTTTATTACACAGAGATGTGTGGCCTCCTGCAGCAGCTGACAAAATGGCTGCTGTTCGGAGAGCACACACATTTATACTCCGCCTACTGGGCGGAGCCAGCAGGCAGGGATCTACCCCCGTACCTGTAGTACAGGGGCCTTACTGTAATACCCATCTCTACAATATAATACAACAGTGGTGACTACCACATTCACCCCCTGTTAAAAATGAGTCCAGCGGGGGTGGTAGGAAACTATATACATACAGATTGGTTTTAAAATTACAGAGAAGGTTACAAATTTAGATGATCGGGCGCCTTGATCTGTCGTTGAGAGTGCCGCAGTGCTGGTGGCGACTAAGGCGTCGACTTAGTCTTCGGTGACTCGGGGAGCGTATCAAAATCCAATTCATCCCCGGGTGGGAGCAAGGGGAGGACGGATTGTCCTGGAGCGGGGGCTGTGGTGGGGTGCGCCGAGGGAGGGGAGGGTGGCGCCGGTGTGTGGGGTGTGTGGGGACCCAGCTGGTGCCAGATCCCTGAGGGAGACTGTGTCTTGGCGGCCGTCGGGGTATGCTACGTAGGCGTACTGCGGGTTTGCGTGGAGTAGCTGTATCCTCTCAACCAATGGGTCCGCCTTGTGGAGCCGCATGTGCTTGCGGAGGAGAACGGATCGTGGAGCTCCCAGCCACTTTAGGAGTGAGACCCTGGAGGTGGACTTCCTGGGGAAGGCAAAGAGACGTTCATGGGGGGTTTCGTTGGTCACGGTGCACAGGAGCGACCGAATGGAGTGATGTGCGGCGGCTAGGACGTCCTGCCTGCGGGAGGCCGGGAGATTTCTGGACCGTAGGGCCAGCTGGACGGCCCTCCAGAGTGTCCCATCGTCCCACTCCACCTGCCCGTTTCCCCTGGGGTTGTAGCTGGTCGTCCTGCTCAAGGCAATGCCCCTTTGAGCAGGTACTGGCGCAGCTCATCGCTCATAAATGAGGATCCCTGGTCGCTGTGGATGTAGGCGGGGAAACCGAACAGAGCAAAGATGGTGTTGAGGGCTTTGATGACGGTGGCAGATGTCATATCGGGGCATGGGACGGCGAAGGGGAATCGTCGACCACATTACGAAAGTACGTGTTGCGGTCGGTGGAGGGGAGGGGCCCTTTGAAGTCCCGCTGAGGCGTTCAAAGGGGCGGGAGGGCATGCACAGTCTGGCCGGTAGAAGTCTGTTTACACTCCGCGCAGACCTGGCAGTCTCTGGTGATAGCCCTGACTTCCTCGATGGAGTAGGGCAGATTGCGGGCCTTAATGAAGTGGTAAAAGCGGGTGACTCCTGGGTGACAGAGATCGTTGTGCAGGGTCCGGAGTCGGTCCACTTGTGCGCTGGCTCATGTACCTCGGGACAGGGCATCGGGGGGCTCGTTGAGCTTACCGGGGCGATACAAAATCTCGTAATTGTAGGTGGAGAGCGTGATCCTCCACCTCAAGATTTTATCATTTTTGATCTTACCCCGCTGTGTGTTGTTAAACATGAAGGCAAGCGACTGTTGGTCACTGAGGAGAGTGAATCTTCTGCCGGACAAGTAATGCCTCCAATGTCGCACAGCTTCAACGATCGCTTGGGCCTCCCTTTCGACGGAGGAATGCCGAATTTCGGATGCATGGAGGGTGCGGGAAAAGAATGCCACGGGCCTGCCTGCCTGGTTGAGGGTGGCGGCCAGACCGACATCTGATGCATCGCTCTCGACTTGGAAGGGGAGTGTCTCATCGACCGCGTGCATCGCGACCTTGGCGATGTCGGCCTTGATACGGTTGAAGGCCTGGTGAGCCTCGGCCGTCAGTGGGAAAGCGGTGGATTGAATGAGTGGGCGGGCCTTGTCCGCATAGTTTGGGACCCACTGGGCGTAATACGAAAAGCACCCCAGGCATCGTTTGAGGGCCTTGGGGCAGTGGGGGAGAAGGAGTTCCATGAGGGGGCGCATGCGATCAGGGTCGGGCCCTAGAACTCCATTCTGAACCACATAGCTGAGGATGGCTAATCGGTTCGTGCTGAACACACACTTCTCCTTGTTGCAGGTTAGGTTGTGGAGTGTGGTGGTGTGGAGAAATTTGGAAAGGTTAGCATCATGGGCGTGGCCGCAGATGGTGACGTTGTCCAGGTACGGGAAAGTGGCCCGCAGCCCGTACCAGTCAACCATTCGGTCCATCTCCCGTTGGAAGACCGAGACCCTGTTGGTGATGCCGAAGGGAACCCTAAGGAAATGGTGAAGTCGGCCGTCTGCTTCAAACACAGTGTATGGGCGGTCCGCCTTACGGATGGGGAGCTGATGGTAGGCAGATTTCAGGTCCACTGTCGAGAAGACCCGGTACTGTGCAATCTGATTGACCATATCATATATGCGTGGGAGGGGGTACGTGTCCAGCTGCGTGTACCGATTGATGGTCTGACTGTAGTCAATGACCATCCTGTATTTCTCCCCAGTTTTCACCACTACCACTTGGGCTCTCCAGGGGCTGTTGCTGGCCTCGAAGATACCTTCCCACAGCAGCTGCTGGACCTCAGACCTGATGAAGGTCCTATCCTTGGCGCTGTACCGTCTGCTCCTGGTGGCGACGGGTTTGCAATCCGGGATGAGGTTTGCAAACAGGGAATGCGGGTCGACCTTAAGGGTCGCGAGGCCGCAAACAGTAAGGGGTGGTAGGGGCCCGCCAAATTTCAGGATTAGGTTCCGCAGGTTGCACTGGAAGTCCAGGCAGAGTAGCAAGGCAGCGCAGAGGTTGGGGAGGACGTAGAGCCAGAAGCCGCTGAACTCTACACCCTGGATGGTGAAAGTGGCGATGCAGTACCCCTCGGAACGCCACGGAGTGGGATCCGGAGGCCAGGGAGCTTCTTTGGTTAGCGGGGTTTACCCGCGAGGGAGCAGCGTGTTATTGAAAATATGGAAAGATATGTCATTTGAAACATGGAAGTCTGGCAATATCTGGTCTGAGAGAAACATGAGAGAATACAGGGCAAGATCCCACAAAGGGTTAACAGCAGCTGCAAAGAGCAGGATTGTAAAATGTAGATAGTCTTAGTCAAGCAGACTTAGCAAACAGACAGGATTTTTGTATGAAGCTAAAAACAATGGTTCACACCTTCATTGAAATTAACTATCTTAGTAAGCAGCTGGAAAGGAAAGGATGAGGTTCAGTTGAATTTGATGACAATTCTAGGTGTGAAATTCTGCTGACATCTGGTAAATTAAAAGAAAACTGGAGACTATCAGTCTACGAGAAACATGATTTAAAGCCAAAATCAAAGTCAAAATTATGAGCTGGGGACACAATTGGAAAATAAAACTACAGAAATGACAGGAACCAAACCAAAATTCACACCTCTTGAAACCAAAGCATTTGTGAATATCACAAAGGAACTTTGAACATCACAAAGGAAACAATGTAATCAGAGACCTGAGAGGTGAGGTCATGTCACAATGAATACTTAGTTGTATTAAAATGTATAGATCAAAGATACTTTTTATAATCCAAGTGAAATAAAAGTTATTTTACAATAAAGTCATAAAAACTTAATAACTGTTAGAAAGAGAATATAAACCCAGAGACCAGAGCAGAAACTACCAGAACTCAGAGAGAAGCAGAGAGGCGGAGAAGCAGAGAAGGAACAAGCAGCTCAGAGTCAGATTACAATTTAGAAGGCCGAGTCAGCTCGGCCATGGGAAGGGACAGGGCAAAGCAGCCGAGCTAAAACAGCTAATACATGTAAGGAAGACTAGAATTTAAAGAGGAGGCAGAGTCAGCTCAGAGTCAGCTCAGAGACAGCCAGCAGAGCTAGCTCCCACAGTTCGGTACATGGGAAAGATAGGACACTGCAACCGAGCAGAACAGTGAATACATCTAAAGAAGACCAGATTTTAAAAAAGAAGATTGATTGTCAAGTTGGGCCTGAAGGTCCCTTCAACCAACCAGAAGGATCCAGAAGCAAGATCTTTTTACCTTTCTGTAAAGACAGTAATTGCAGCTTTTAAAAGAAAAAAATATCATAATAAAATAACTTAATTGAACCTGAAATAGTGGTTATTCCAAAGTCTACTTTACTTACTTAGCAATGCGGAACCCAGGATTGCTGCTACCAAGTGGTAAGTAGATTAGGTCTTCGGTGAAGGAGTGGGTTATACCGAGGGATAATTTGAAAATATAGTTTGACCTGAATAGCACCCACCGAAGCCTGCAGGTCAGGGAGTGAGAATCCCTGTTCACCATTTAGAATGTCGGCCCTTTTTGGTACAGGGGGACTTCTAAGAATAGTGGTGAGTTTTCACCAACAAGCGCTTTACCGTATCGGTGTGGATGAAGCTCTCAGTGCTCCCCGAGTCCAAAAGGCATGATATCTCGTGCCCGTTGACCTTCACCTTTGTCGAAGTGGTCGCGAGGTTGTGTGGTCGAGACTGGTGGATCGTGACTGAGGCGTGACGCGGCTGGTCGTCAGCGGTTGCAGGCGATGAGCAGTCCGATGAGGTACCCGATGGGCAGGGGTCCTGAGGTGGGTAAGATGACGGTGCCCACGGGCCGCACGTGTCCTGGGGCAGGCAAGATGGCGGCGCCCTCGGGCCGCACGTGTCCTGGGGCAGGTAAGATGGTGGTGCCCATCGATTCTGAGGCAAGCAACACGTGCGCCCACGGGCCGCACGTGTTGTGAGTGGAGCAAGATGGCGGCACCCACGGGCCGCACGTGGTCTGAGGAGAGGAAGATGGCGACGCCCACTGGCCGCACGTGGGGGGTGCCGGGACAATAGCGACGATTGAGAGGCCTGGCACACTGTAGCAAAATGTCCCTTCTTGCCACAGGCCTTGCAGCGCTGGGCAGTGCTGCCGGGGGTGTTTTGTCTGTCCGCAAAAGTAGTACTTGGGTCCCCCGGGGTTGGTTGGCTGCCACGCGGCGCAGGCATGGGGTTGGCTGAGGGCGGTCGCTGATGGGGTCCACGATGGGGTGGCCACTGGCAGGGTCCATGATTCACGGGGGGTTGGGCCGTGCGGTGGGGGGCATAAGCATGTACGTTGCGTGAGGTGACTGTGAGGGAGAGCGCTAGTTTCTTGGTCGCCGCGAGGTCAAACGTGGTCCCTTCTAAGGGGCGCTGGCAGATGTAGTCGGACCCTATGCCCGTAACGAATGCGTCGCTCATTAGCAGGTTCAAATGTTCAGTGGCCGCAACAGCCTGTCAGTCACAGTCTCTCACCAGGGAGAGCAGGGCACGCCAGAAATCTTCCACAGACTCACTGGGAAGTTGGTGCGTGGATAGGAGGTGCCTGGCGTAGATTGTTGGTCTGCTGAGCGTAATTCTCCTTCAGTAGCGCCATGGCCTCTGCATAGGTTGGCGCGTCCTGGACGAGGGGAAAAAAGTTGGAGCTCAGCCGCGTGTACAGAATCTGGAGCTGCTGTGCTTCTGAGATTGGGTCTGCGCAGACCCGATGTCTGCTTCAAAGCAAGCTAGCCAATGTTCAAAGTCCTTTTTGGCGTTGTCTTCTTGAGGATGCAGCTGCAGGCGATCCGGCTTGATGCGGAGGTCCATCTCTTAAAAATCTCTGTGTAATAAATTGATGCACTATCAATTACGACAAGACGAGAGTGAAATGTAATCGAGGCTTTATTACACAGAGATGTGTGGCCTCCTACAGCAGCTGACGAAATGGCTGCTGTTCGGAGAGCACACACATTTATACTCTGCCTACTGGGCGGAGCCAGCAGGCAGGGATCTACCCCCGTACTTGTAGTACAGGGGCCTTACCGTAATACTCATATATACAATATAATACAACAGTGGTGACTACCACAGTGCAGACAATGGGCGGCCTCCAGCACTGACAGTGCCAGATGACTCAGAGGCATCTAGAGCTTACTCCAGCTGCCCCTCCAACCCATGTACTCCCCAGGGACCTATGGGACGCGCCAGGGAGGAGGAAACACTGGAGGCCAACCTGGGGCCTGCCACCAAGGAGACGATGCCGGTCTCCATTTTGTCCCAATTCCCCCTCCTGACACCGGCAGATCTCAAGGGCAGCGGGCAGAACAGGGTGGCAGAGCGACACCAGTAACACCAGTAAGTTGAACGGGGCACCCTGGTTCCAGGCTCTCCAGAGGACATCCGCCAAGCGTATTAAAGGCCACAGGATGCGAAAAGTAGCAGGCTGCCTCCACCTCCGGTGTGCATCCTGGGGACATACTTAGATGCAGCACTCGACCACGAAAGATCAAAAAGAGAGAGGATCATTGAGTGGGCAATGGAGTGCGGGGGGATCATTATCTGTGGCTAGGGGGAATGGAAAACTGTCACAGTAAAATGTTCTCTGTTAAACATTTAACACCTGATACATGTGAAGCCTCTGTCATGTTAATCTTCACTGGGGGCCTCCGTGCACAACCAATCCCTGTTGGTCTTACTCCTCTTGCTATCCCGAGCACAGTAGTCCAAGATCAAAAGCCCCCAATTCAGACCCCGTTCAGAGGATGGGTGTGAGCGCAGTGTCAGCAGATAGACAGGAGTCAGACTTTTGCAGAAACCGAAGAGCACAAGAGCATTCCTCACAGCGAGTTATCAGCACCTGCCTGCATTGTATTGTGACCAGCTGACAGTGCCAACACGGGCCTATCACCCTGGAGTGATGTCACACAGATCCTTGGAGGGTGGAACAGGATAGTTGGGGAAGGAGTGGTGTGATTGAGGGAGGGAGAGAGGGAAATGGGGGAGGGCAAGGTGGGAGGGGAGGTAGGAAAATGGGGGTAGAGGGGCTTGGAGGGGAGGGAAGGAAATGGGAGAGGGAGGGAAATGTGTGGTGGGGAGGATTTTGAGCTGACAGATACAGCCTCATCTGACAGAGAATCTGGCCTCCCTGGTCCTCCTCGCATGTCAGACCCTTGCCACCGCCTGCCCTCCATTCTCCAGCTCCTCCTCGGGTTCGTCCTCCAGCCCTCCTGGACTGCCTCCTCCTCAGACAAGGCTGCATATCCCTCCTCCTCCTGCTGCTCTTCCTCCTCCTCCTGCATGTCGCCCTGCTACTATGCAAATTGTGGTGGGAATAGCAGACTACCACAAAGTGGAAGACCATCTGGGGGGATGTACTGCAAGGCACCACCAAAGAAATCCAGGCGTCGGAACTGCATTTTCAGCAGGCAGATGCACCGCTCAATGACAGCACAGGTGGCCCTCATCGCCTCCATATTCTTCTAGGACAAGGCTGTGTCCATCAGCTCAATCCCTCCCCCACCCCCGTCAGTACCTTCCCTCCCCCACAATACTCCCCTGTCATGCAGGTTGCCTAGTTAGCGGGCACACAAGTGCATGATTCGGAGGTGAAAGTTGCACAAGCTCTAAAAATTGAAGGAGTGGAATATATTACTTTTAATATATGGCACTCCCTGATGCCCTGGTGCCCACAGGGAGACAGGGGTGCCATCAATGGCCCCCTGGATCTGGGGCATCCCAGCAATGGTAGCAAATCCTGCAGCCCGAGCATCTTGGGCCTTGTCCAGCTCAAAGGTGATATAGTTGGATGCCTTGGAATACAAAGCATCTGTAACCTCCCGAATGCACCGGTAGGTGGATGATTGGGACATGCCACTCACGTCCCCGCTGGAGCCCTAGAATGACCCGATGGCATAAACGTTAAGGGCTGCAGTGACCATCATGGGTTCCTCCTCCTCCTCCACGGGTGCCCAGCCAGAGAGGATATGGCACAGGTGCCGCACGGTCCCTCTGCTGAGACACAGTCTTTTGCAGCACATGGTGTCTATCAGCGCATTGAATGACCAACGTCGCCTGTACACCTTGGGCCATCGCTGGCCTTCCCTTCTGAGTCCCTCCTCAACGGCCAGGTCTTCAGGGTGTGTGGTGCCCCCCTCCACATGGGTTGCCACCTTGTTGTCAACCTGTGTTGACCTTGCTGACATCTTGCTGACATCTCTGGAACTGCCCGCCTTGGCTGCCACAAGCAGCCGCAGGATCAATTCCAGCAGATAGCTTTACATCTAGAAAGAATTGGAGGAGCAAGACCAACAATCAGTTAGGGCTTCCATTCTTGGACCCTCAAATTCCCCACCCTTACACGTCCCGCTTTCTCTCAGAGTGCCATCCAGCGAGCCACTTGTGCTGGCAAACCTTGCTCTGCAAACTCATCCCCAGCCACATCAGGTGTTCCAGACCTCAGGCTCCAGACGAACATGAGGGAGACCGTGCTCATCTGGCCTCTGCTCATCTGCCTCCCTTTGGTCGCTGGAAGATCCACAGTGCTGAAGTCCTTCCGGGGCCCACTTTTACCAACCGGCTGATATTTGGGAACAATGCCAGCCAATCTTTGCAACCCATGCTGGCCGACCTTCGTGACCCATGCCACATTCACTGACCTTTAATGCGAAAGGGGAGCCTGATTGGCCCTCATGATCTCACTTGAATCTGGTTCAAAGGAGGAAAAGGCAATGCGCATATCAGGTGCAGACTTCAGCCAGTTCCTTTGTATTGTATTCACCTTTCTGAAAATGGAAAACCCAACCTCACACATGTAGGTCATTATGAAGGGCAATAGCAACAAAATGCTTGTTTTACTCAGCACTGTATACTCCAGGGAGACGCTACTCCAGAGTGCTGACAGCCCCATGAGATTTTGCCGTGTTTTTAATGTGCTATAACAGGTCAGCTACAGCAGCATAGTCTTTTAATTTGGAGTCAGCTCTAAGTTAATAACTGACTCTGGGATTTCAACCTCAAAAGGAATTTTTCACCAATCACTTCTCTTTCAAAATCTGAAACTTATCCTCTCATTTGGCAGTACGTCCCTGCGTAGAACTTACATGGGCTTTGCATCCTTATTTGCATTTGCACAATTTGCAAATCATGCCTCAGGAAATTATCTTTATGCTGCTTTGTTCCCAAGTTAAGTTTCTTCTTTATAGGCTGCTAACCAGAGGCCCTGGAGCTCTGTACATAGCTAACACTAGCACTGCTCTGTCCTGCCCTGGACTTTCCTCAGCATCTCTCTCCAGTGAGATCATGTCCAATAGGTAAACTGCCTATTTGAGTCTCTGTCTCTCTCTTACTTTTAAGAAAACCATTCATCTGCACAGTACACTTGCCTTGTTTGCCTGCAGCTGGAAAATGGAAGCAACACTGGTCCGTGATTTGGCGCCAAAAGCGCGTACCTGGAGGATGCAAGACCTGCTCTCTGCTGCCGCTTCTAGCCACCTCGGTAAAGCCAAAGTGTTGTTTCAACTGGTTCCACGTTTTTAGCGTAGCTATCACCACTGGGCTGGATGTGGATTTTGCCGGGGTGGATGGTGACGCTGCATGGCGAGGGCTCAGAGGTTCATTCCCTTACAGGAGGACTCCTCCAGCCTCACCCATTCTGAGTTTGGTTACCTTACCCATCCCCTCACCCTCTTGGCTGTGGCTGCCCAGTAATGTTTTTGCAAGTTCGGAAGGGCCAGGCTGCCCACGTTCCTGCTCCTCTGCAGTGTAGTCTTGGGAATTCTCGCATTCTTCCCCCTCCACACTAAAAGCCACAATCATTTAATCTATTCCTTGGAAAAAGGCCGAGGGATGAAGATCGGTATAGATCTAAACAGGAAGAGGAACCTTAATAATATGTTCATCTTGATCGCTGCACCCTCCTTGCCAGGGAGAGCTGGAGTGCATCCCATCTCTGTCAGTCCCTTTTGACTCCCTGCGCCAGATTGGTCAGATTCCATTTGTGGATGCATGTCCAGTCGTGGGCTATCTGGATCCGCAGGTGGTGCAATATGTTTTGTGCTACTTTGAATGGTAGACCCTCCAGCTCCGTCCTTCCCCCGCATGGGTTTACCGGGAATGCCTCGCTCTTGTCCAGATTCAATTTGCAGCCCGAGAAGGCCCCAAACTCTTCCAGGAGCTTTATGATTACCTTTAAGCCATTCTACGGGTCTGAGATGTAGAGGAGCAGATCGTCTGCATAGAGTGAGACTCTGTGCTCTCTGCCTCCGCTCCGATGCCCTTCCAGCCTCTCGTGTCTCGCAGAGCAGTCGCCAGGGGTTTGATTGCCAGGGCCAACAGGAGCGGGGACAGCGGGCATCCCTGCCTGGTGCCTCTGTGCAACTGGAAATATACAGAACTGGTGGTGTTGGTATGAACGCTCGCCTTGTGGGTGGTGTACAGGAGTTTCACCCACGAGGTGAACCCCGTCCCAAGTCCAAACTGCTCCAGTATCTCTATGAGGTACTTCCATTCAACTCTGTCGAAGGCCTTTTCTGCGTCCAGGTAGACAATCATCTCTGGTGTTCTCTCCCCAGATGGGGACAGTATCACATTCAGCAGCCATCTGATGTTCGCAGTTAACTGTCTATCCTTGACAAAGCCCATCTGGTCCTCTGTGACCACTTCTGGTACACAGTCTTTCATTCTCTTGGCCAGGACTTTTGTGAGTATTTTTGCATCCACGTTGAGCAGCGAAATGGGTCCATATGATCTGCATTCCATTTCTCGGGTTTCAGCGATATAGTGACCTGTGTTAGCGTAGGAAGCAGGATGCCCCTCGCTATTGACCCTGTTAACATCTCCCATAAGTGTGGGGCCAGAGCTGGCGCAAATTCTTTACAGGTGTCTGACGGAAACCAATTGGGTCCCTCCCCCTTCCCCGCTTGCATGGAACTGATGCTCTCCATGACCTCTCCCAGTTCTATTGGTGCTTCCAGCTCCCTCCATCCATCATCCCCCACAACTGGCATGTCCAGTCTGTCAAGGAACTGTTTCATCCCCACGTCCCCGTCGGAGAGCTCAGAGGTGTACAATCCCCAAGAGAAGGCCTCAAATGCTTGGTTGACCTTTTTTGGTTTGGCTACCAGACAGGGGTCTCTTTTCTGAGGGGGTCTGTGGGGGGGCCTCTTTATTTAGGGGATCTCTCTATTTATGGGGTCTTGGGGGTTCACTTTATTCAGGCGATCTCTGGTGGGCCGTCTGTTAACAATGGTGGCCCAATAGTGGGATTCCCTGTGGAATCCCCCACAATCCTTGCTGTGCATAAATGTGTATGGCAAAAGTTTGGGGATCTCAGTTGCAATTCAGCTCCGGTGGGAGAACAAAGGGCTGGATTCACCTATTTTGAGGCTATATCCGGAGGAAGTGTATAGTTCTACAATGAAAAAATTGGCGAGGCCCCAGTAGCGACCTTCTGACCGGTGAGGGGCTAGCAGCCATGCCACGTGAAACACATGGCCTTCACGAAATAAATGGCCGGAGAACTGCTGGGTCAGTGGCCGCGCATGAGCACGGCGACAAACTGCGCGGTCGCACAGTACAACATGGTTCCGGCCGCGCGTGGACCTGACCTGCCAGATAGCGCCCCCCTGAACAACCCCTCGCCACCCCCGGACCACCCCCCTAAAGTCCCCCCAGCCCTCGCCGAAGACCCTCCGGCCAGCAGCACTGCTCCCCCAACTGTGGTAGCGCTGGACACAGCCCGTAGCCGCCACGCCGGGTTCACGAAAACTGAGAACACAAGTGTCCCGTGGCGTTAGGAATTCAATACATCAGGGGCGGAACATTGGGGGAGAGCCTTCAGGTAGCGTCCTGAGGCCGTCCCTACAGCGTGCGGCATACTTCTCGATGATGGCGTTTTGGAGTTGGCGGAGCATCCAAAAACAGGCGCCATCCCCGATTCAGTCGCAAACAGGGATTCTCCGCCCGATCGGCAATTACGAGATCGGTGTTGGGCATCGGAGAATCCTGCCCAAAGGGGCGGGATTCTCCCGCGATCGGCGGGGTGGCCGGTACCGACGCCAAAGAGTGGCGTGAACGACTCTGGCATCGGGCTGCCTGGAAGGTGCGGAATCCTTCCGGGGGCCAGGCTGGGGCTGGCAGCGCGCCAATCGGCGGCGAAGGGCCTCCGCCGGCCGGCGCGGGTTTGCGCACGCGCAGGACCGTTGCCATGTTTCCTGCGTATGCGCAGGGGGTTTCTTATCCATGCCGGCCATTGCGGAGCCTTACAGAGGCCGGCATGGATAGAAAGAGTGCCCCCACGGCACAGGCCCGCGTGCAGATCGGTGGGCCCCGATCGCGGGCCAGGCAACCGTGGGGGCCTCCCCGGGGCCAGATCCCCCCGAGGACCCCACTAGCTGCCCTCCAAGCCAGGTCCCACTGGTATGGACCTTGTGCATTTCACGCCGGCGGGACTGGCCGAAAATGGGTGGCCGCTTGGCCCAGCAGGGCCCGGAGAATTGCCGGAGGGGGCCGCTGCCAACGGCCCAGACCAGCGTTGTGCGATCCCCGCCCCCGCCCGAAAACTGGCACTGGAGAATTCGGCAGCTGGCGTCGTAGCGGTGGGGCAGGATTCACGCCACCCCCCCCCGGTGATTCTCCCACCTGGTGGGGGGTCGGAGAATCCCGCCCTCTGAAGTTAAGAGAACAGGGACCAAGGTATTGTTGAGATGAATTCAAGGAAGTGTAAACAAAGTGTACTGAGTTAAAGGGACAGTAACTAGATTTAAAGTGGGACGATAGGCTTCAGAGGTGGATGAAATTGCCAAGGGGCTGGTTTAGCACAGTGGGCTAAACAGCTGGCTTGTAATTCAGAACAAGGCCAGCAGTGCGGGTTTAATTCCCGTACCGGCCTCCCCAAACAGGCGCCGGAATGTGGCGATTAGGGGCTTTTCACAATAGCTTCATTGAAGCCTACTTGTGACAATACGCGATTATTCTTCTGTCCTGTTAATACAGTCTGGGAACTGAGAGTTAAAGCAATTGTGAGCAGTGTGCACAGCAGTCAAGAAAAAGAAATCCTAAAGGAATTACTGTGGAATCCTGGACTGGATTCACTGTCAAAAGTAGAGCAGAAGCTTTGTTTGAAAGTGTCATTTGTAAAACCTGGACCAGAGTTCAGACTGCAAATTGCCAAGGGCAAGCATTATTATGAGAGAAGATTATAAAGCATGTTTTTGGGACTGTCCAGCAGGAGGCGTGGAATGCTTCCCGCGTGGCAAAACAGGACATTTCTGAAAATCCTGCATTTTACTTAATGTCACAGACCAGCGGGTATTTATGAACCACACTCTTTCCAAGAAAAGGAAATTTTAAAAACCATGGACTCCACCGGGTAGCTAGGGGAAGTAGATAGCCTTAATCCATACTGGACGGTTACAGTCCAAGTTTTAGGCTTTGATGCTTCTTTTGAAATTGATACTGAGGTGGGACATGACCTCAACTGGCTTCAGCCGATGACACTTTCTTCATCAGACATCAAATTACAATGTTCAGGCAGCACCGCCCTTTCAATCGAAGGCAGGATTATTGTTCCTCTCAGCTACAAGGGGGACAAATCGTCTGTTTTCTGTATTCTGCACAAGCAACATGCATCACTATTGTTGGTGATGTTGGTATACATCTAGAAATCTTAGAAAAATCAGTTGATGCTAATCATTTGAATAACTCACTGTCTTTCATGCAACAATCTTCAATCTTTTACTTAGAAACAGTGGAAATTCAGCCTGTAGAAGCTGAGAAAGTTTATACACTCAGCAGCAAGTTCCATTCTTTCCAGACACCAGTCACTTGACTCAGAGCAAAAATGAATTCATGAATCCCTCAATTCTTCACGACGTAGAGGTAAAGGATACAGAAGGCACTGCATTGGGTGGTCACCATCCTGATGAAGAACCTGAAAATGAAATGAAATGAAAATCGCTTATTGTCACGAGTAGGCTTCAATGAAGTTACTGTGAAAAGCCCCTAGTCGCCACATTCCGGCGCCTGTTCGGGGAGGCTGGTACGGGAATTGAACCGTGCTGCTGGCCTGCCTTGGTCTGCTTTAAAAGCTGGTGGGCCTGAATTGGCTCTTATTGGACATTAATGAAGAAGAATCCCTTACAGCACTGAGTGATCTCTTGGGGTCCTAGAGAATGATTCATCTTTCCCATTGATGGATGCACCTTTTGAAGTATCTGTTGTCTTTTTGGAGTGTTTTAGTGGCTCAGCAGCATTCAGTTCTTAGTTCCACTGAATCTACCTGTGTATTGCCCATTTTATCTCCTGTTGTCCATGAAGAGTCTTCCAGAGAGAATGCCAGGTTGGAATCCATTGGAGTTCACACTGCCACAGAGCAGGTAGCTTCCAGCGTGGAAGCCAATTGACAGCCCATACTTCAGTCCCAGCTGAAGTCTTCTTCTCTTCAGGACTGGATGTCCACACAGAAGCTGTGGCAGAATCATTAGCATTTCTGAAGCTGCAGAACCTTGTACTTCTCACTGGAATGACGGATGATGAGGGGCGACCTGCTACAGGTCTACAAAATTATGAGGGGCATAGACAGAATGGATAGTCAGAGGCTTTTCCCCAGGGTAGAGGGGTCAATTACTTGGGGGCATAGGTTTAAGGTGTGAGGGGCAAGGTTTAGAGGAGATGTACGAGGCAAGTGTTTTACACAGAGGGTAGTGGATGCCTGGAAATCGCTGCCGGAGTAGGTGGTGGAAGCAGGGACGATAGTGACGTTTCAGGGGCATCTTGACAAATACATGAATAGGATGGGAATAGAGGGATACGGACCCAGGAAGTGTAGAAATTTTTAATTTAGATGGGCAGCATGGTCGGCACAGGCTTGGAGGGCTGAAGGGCCTGTTCCTGTGCTGTACTTTTCTTTGTTCTTTGGTCTTTGTACTGCAATCCTGTCCCAGAGTTGATTGCCTATAAGAAAATCCTCTGATCACGGATGAAGCTGACTTCTTTCCATCTTCTCAGCAATTCTTTCCATTACCCACAGTGGAGCAGCTTGATGCAGAGAGATGTGTGGCTCTCTTACCATCGTCTAAAGAAAGTAGATGGTCCTCCTGAAATATATTTGGGAAATCATCTTTTCTGTTCCTGACAGTCATACAGGGCCTTAGTCTTTTTTTCCTTCATCAACGACATTTACTGAAATCTCAGATCTTCAATACCTTTTCAGTCTTTTAAAAAATATATATTTTATTCAAATTTTTCGGCCAAACAAAACAATACAAAGGTTTTCCTTTTTACAACAATAAAACATTATAAATAACAGTGGCCGTTTTAACAAATAAATAAATAATAGAAAACTAAATGGCAACTGCCATAACAAAAATAATAACTCTCCAAAAATAAAATCAAACAATCCATTATACATAACCTAACCGCTTCCACGCCGCTCCCTCCCCTTCTCCCATCCACTTACACACCATTGAGATATTGGCGGCCCAGTAGTATTCACTTAGGCTCGGTAGTGCCAGCCCCCCCCCCATCCCTGTTACGCTGCAAGAACCCCCTCCTCACCCTCGGGGTCTTCCCGGCCCACACAAAACTCATTACACTTTTCTCAATTGTCTTGAAAAAAGCCTTTGTGACCATCACCGGAAGGCACTGAAACACAAAAAGGAATCTCGGGAGGACTACCATTTTGACCGTCTGCACCCTACCCACCAGTGACAGGGGCACCATGTCCCATCTCTTAAAATCCTCCTCCATCTGTTCCACCAATCTTGTTAAATTAAGCCTATGTAAGGTTCCCCAACTCCTGGCTATCTGAATCCCTAAGTACCGGAAATCTCTTGTTACCTTCCTCAGCGGTAAGTCATCTATTCCCCTGCTCTGCTCCCCCGGATGCACCACAAACAACTCACTCTTCCCCATATTCAATTTGTACCCCGAAAATTCCCCAAACTCCCTGAGTGTCTGCATTATCTCAGGCATCCCCTCCACTGGGTCCGCAACATACAGCAATAAATCATCTGCATACAAAGATACACGGTGTTCTTCTCCTCCCCTGAGTACTCCTCTCCACTTCCTGGAGCCCCTCAGTGCTATGGCCAGGGGCTCAATCGCCAATGCAAACAGTAACGGAGACAGGGGACACCCCTGCCTCGTCCCTATATGAAGACGGAAGTAGTCAGACCACTGCCTGTTCGTGACCACGCTCACCACCGGGGCCCTATACAGCAGCTGCACCCATCCAATAAACCCTTCTCCAAAACCAAATCTCCTCAGTACCTCCCACAGATAATCCCACTCCACTCTGTCGAATGCTTTCTCGGTGTGCATCGCCACCACTATCTCCACCTCCCCCTCTGGTGGGGGCATCATCATTACCCCTAGCAACCTCCGTATGTTCGTGTTCAGCTGTCTCCCCTTAACGAACCCAGTTTGATCCTCGTGGACCACCCCCGGGACACAGTCCTCTATCCTCGTCGCCATCACCTTGGCCAGGAGCTTAGCATCTACATTTAAAAGGGAAATGGGCCTGTAGGACCCACACTGCAGCGGGTCTTTTTCCTTCTTCAAAAGGAGCGATATTGTTGCCTCCGACATAGTCCCCTTTCCCTGGCCTCATTAAAGGTTCTCGTCAAAAGCGGGGCCAGTAGGTCCATATACTTCCTATAAAATTCCTCCGGGAATCCGTCCGGTCCCGGGCCTTCCCCGCCTGCATGCTCCCAATCCCTTTTACCACCTCCTCCATCTCAATCTGTGCTCCCAGTCCCGCCCTCTCCTGCTCCTCCACCTTAGGGAATTCCAGCTGATCCAAGAAACACATCATTCCCTCCTTCCCTTCCGGGGGCTGAGCCTTATATAACCTCTCATGAAATGCCTTGAACACTCTCTCCGCTCCCCGTTCCATCTCTCCCTCCTCATCTCTCACCCCATCTATCTCCCTCGCTGCTCCCCTCTTCCTCAATTGGTGGGCCAGTAGCCGACTCGCCTTCTCTCCATACTCATACTATACACCCTGTGCTCTCCTCCACTGTGCCTCTGCCTTATGCGTGGTCAGCAGGTCAAATTCCACATGTAGCCTTTGTCTTTCCCTGTACAGTCCCTCCTCCGGTGCCTCCGCATATAGCCTGTCCACCCTCAAAAGTTCTTTCAACAATCACTCCCTTTCTTTACCCTCTTGCTTCCCTTTATGTGCCCTTATGGATATCAGTTCCCCTCTAACCACCGCCTTCAACGCCTCCCAGACCACTCCCACCTGAACCTCTCCATTGTCATTAAGCTCCAAGTACCTTTCGATGCACCCCCTCACCCTTAAACATACCCCCTCATCCTCCAATCAGCCCATATCCATTCTCCAGAGTGGGTGCTGTTCTTTTTCCTCTCCTACCTCCAGGTCTACCCAATGTGGAGCGTGGTCCGAAATGGCTATGGCCGTATATTCCGTCACCTTCGGAATCAGTGCCCTTCCCAAGACAAAAAAGTCTATCCGTGAATATACTTTGTGAACATGGGAGAAAAATGAGAACTCCTTACTCCTAGGCGTACTAAATCTCCAGGGGTCTACCCCTCCCATCTGCTCCATGAAGTCCTTGAGCACCCTGGCCGCTGCCGGCCTCCTCCCGGTCCTGGACCTCGACCGGTCCAGCCCTGGATCAAGCACCGTATTGAAGTCTCCCCCCCATTACCAACTTTCCCGCCTCCAGGTCCGGGATACGTCCCAACATACGCCTCATAAAATTTGCATCATCCCAGTTCGGGGCGTATACGTTCACCAGAACCACCGCCTCCCCTTGCAATCTGCCACTCACCATCACATATCTACCCCCACTATCCGCCACTATGGTCTTTGCCTCAAACAGTACCCGTTTCCCCACTAAGATAGCCACCCCCCTGTTCTTCGCATCTAAACCCGAATGAAACACCTGCCCCACCCATCCTTTACGTAGTCTGACCTGGTCTATCAGTTTTAGATGCGTCTCCTGCAACATAACCACATCTGCCTTTAATTTCTAGGTGTGCGAGTACCCGTGCCCTTTTAATCGGCCCGTTCAGCCCTCTCACATTCCACGTGATCAGCCGGGTTGGGGGGCTCTTTACCCCCCCCCCCTTGTCGACTAGCCATCCCCTTTTTTAACCCAGCTCCTCACCCGGTTCCCACGCACCCGTATATCCCCCCAACGGCGCCCTCCCGCCTCGACCACCCAATCCCATGACAGCTCCCCCTTCTCCTTAGCAGCAGCAACCCAGTTAACCCCCCACTCCCCCCCCCCCCTCTGCTAGATCCCCCTCTAGCGTAGTTGCACCCCCCATGTTGCTCCCAGAAGTCAGCGAACTCTGGCTGACCTCGGCTTCCCCCCTTGTCCTCGGCCCCCACTGTGCGAGGCCCCCTCCTTCCTGCGTCCCTGTTCCCGCCATAATTACCATAGTGCGGGAACAAATCCCGCGTTTCCCACTCGGCCCCGCCCCTAATGGCCGGCGCCCACAGTTCCTCATACTCCCCGCCCCCCCCCCCCCCCCAACATGGGGAAGAGAGAAAAGTTACAGGATCACAAAATTAACAAATTGAAAAATCATCCCCCCCCCCCCGCTTTTCTCGCCCCACATAATCACCCCACCACTTTGTCCCAAAAGCTCTTTCTCTTGCCAGACTATTCCAGCTTCTCGTCCACAATGAATGTCCACGCCTCTTCTGCCGTCTCAAAGTAGTGGTGCTTCCCTTGGTGTGTGACCCACAATCTCGCCGGTTGCAACATTCCAAACCGAATCTTCTTTTTGTGAAGCACCGCCTTAGCCCGATTAAAACTTGCTCTCCTTCTCGCCACCTCCGCACTCCAATCCTGGTATACGCGGATCACCGCGTTCTCCCACCTACAGCTCCGAGTTTTCTTCGCCCATCTGAGGACCGTCTCTCTGTCATTGTAGCAGAGAAACCTCACCACTATAGCTCGAGGTATTTCTCCAGCCTTCGGTCTTCGCGCCAGAACTCGATAAGCTCCCTCCACCTCCAAAGGGCCCGTCGGGGCCTCCGATCCCATTAGCGAGTGAAGCATCGTGCTCACATGTGTCCCGACGTCCGCCCCTTCTGCGCCTTCGGGAAGACCCAGGACTCTTAAATTCTTCCTCCTCGAATTATTCTCCAGCACTTCCAACCTTTCCACACACCTTTTGTGCTGCGCCTCGTGCGTCTCTGTCTTCACCACCAGGCCCTGTATTTCATCTTCATTTTCAGCAGCCTTTGCCTTCACGACCCGAAGCTCCAGCTCTTGGGTCCTCTACTCCTCCTTTTGCCCTTCAATCACCTGTAATATCGGGGCCACCAGCTCCTTCTTCAACTCCTTCTTCAGCTCTTCCACACAGCGCCGCAGGAACTCTTGTTGGTCCGGGCCCCATAACAAACAGCCACCTTCCGACGCCATCTTGCTTTGAGCTTCCCTTCCTTGCCGCTGCTCCAGAGGATCCTCCGCAATCCGGCCGCTATCCTCTCCCTTATCCATGCGTGTCCGGGGGGATTCCCTTCTGGTTTACCGCACAGTGTTTTTGGCCGTTTAAATTGCCGTTGGGGCTCCTATTAAGAGCCCAAAAGTCCGTTCCAACGGGAGCTGCCGAAACGTGCGACTTAGCTGGTCATCGCCGCACCCGGAAGTCCTCAATACCTTTTCAGTCTTTGATATAGCAATTGCTGGAGTTGAAGAACACTCCTCTTCTGAAAATTCTCTTCAGAGTCCTTCAAGCGCCATAAGTTCCTCAGAGTGTCCTGAGTTCTACTCTTTTAGTCCCAGAGGGTCCAATGGTCAAGCCTCTTCAGTCTCCTCTTTTGCATTTTTCTTATGTTGGAAAGTCTTCATTATTCTTGCAAGTTCAGTCATTCTGAAAGCTGCATTCTTCCCCCAGCTATGTTGACAGCTATGCTGACAAAGTATTGTCCTACTTTGCAAATGATGACGTCCTACCAGATGCAGAAGAATGTTCTCATGTCTTTCCAAGCCATCTTCCCTGAGGGCTGTGGGAGATTGAAATGTCCAGTAGCACTGTGTCTTGGGGAGGAGAAGAATGTGAGTTGGAGATGAGTAGAATTTGTAGTTGTAAAAATGAAGTTACAGAAATGTAAGGCAAATAGTTAAAGACATGTTATTGTTGAAAAAAATAGGGTAGTATACTTGAGGAATTGTAATATGGAGATTTAACAGATGGGTTATGCGAATGTGTGACATAGAAGATGGTGTACGAGACAGGCATGCATTAGACTCTGAAGAGAGAGGTTGGAGTCATGCTTAGGAATCACTACTCTGTGACCTGTTTGGTTGCAGTACTAATAAACAAATGTTAAGTGGATACCAGAGTATGTCTACAGTCTTTCTAAGAACCAGGTCTTAGGCCTAGAGCCCAAGACAGAAGGACACAATCTCAGAACAGGTAGCATTGCTGCACATGCAGGCCTGCCAGTTAATGGCCTGGTGACTTGAGCCCGTCCAATGCGCCAGGGTGAATTCTCCATCCCACTCTCCTCTTTGGAGTGTGTATATGGCAATGCAGAATGGTGCACGACATGGGAAAGGCGTGCCCACCTAGACACTGGCAAGGGGCTACAGCATATCCATTCAGAGCATGGCAGCACCTTGGCAACAGCCACACCTACTCCTACTTACTCTTGTCTGACTTCTGGGGCGAGATTCTCCGACCCCCCGCCGGGTCGGAGAATCGCCGGGGGCTGGCGTGAATCCCGCCCCCGCCGGTTGTCGAATTCTCCAGCACCGGATATTCGGCGGGGGCGGGAATCGTGCCGCGCCGGTTGGCGGGCCCCTCCCCCGCGATTCTCCAGCCCGGATGGGCCGAAGTCCCGCCGCTAAAATGCCTGTCCCGCCGGCGTAGATGAAACCACCTACCTTACTGGCAGGACAAGGCGGCACGAGCAGGCTCTGGGGTCCTGGGGGGGGCGCGGGGCGATCTGGCCCCAGGGGGTGCCCCCATGGTGGCCTGGCCCGCGATCGGGGCCCACCAATCCGCGGGCGGGCCTGTGCCGTGGGGGCCCTCTTTCCCTTCCGCCTTCGCCACGGTCTCCCTCCACTGCGCATGCGCGGGAATGCCGTCAGCGGCCGCTAACGCTCCCGCGCATGCGCCACCCGGAGATGTCATTTCCGCGCCAGCTGGCGGGGCGCCAAAGGCCGTTTCCGTCAGCTGGCGGGGCGGAAATCCGTCCGGCACGGGCCTAGCCCCTTAAGGTTGGGGCTCGGCCCCCAAAGATGCAGAGCATTCCGCACCTTTGGGGCGGCGCGATGCCCAACTGATTTGCGCCATTTGGGGCACCAGTCGGCGGACATCGCGCCGATACCGGAGAATTTCGCACCAGATTGCTAACCTTGCACAGCATCACTATTGAAATTGGCAACTTAGGCCTTGCCGCATGATGACCCGTTGTGACTATCAGGTATCACTGCATTTCATCTTGACCAGAAATTGCTACAGTGAATTCTTTCAGCTCCAGTCTTTGGCCTAATGTGCTACCATTTTGACAGCTTACTGTGCTTAGAGCCAAGTGTCTTAGCATTCCAATAGTCTAGCCCCAACTTATAATACGTAAAGCTTAATTGAAATAGAGCGCAGCAGGCGGAATCATCTGGTCTGGAATATGAGTTGGGAGCAGAGTGAGAGTGATTTCCCCTTGGGGGCGTGAAAGCTGGCCACATGCGAGATTTTCACAGTAACTTCATTGCAGTTTTAATGTAAGCCTACTTGTGACATTAATAAAGATTATTATTATCTCGCACTGGTCAGTTTATTGGCTACCCAGAAGGAAAAAACATTAAAACAGGGAAAGAAGAAAACTGGTCTGATCGTATCTTGTGTACTTTAAAATGGAACACCAGTAAAAGAGGGAAATAAGAGTACTGTTCAAACAGTTTTTTCCTTCTGGATATGCATTCGCGAGGACCATGGCGAAACATGAGGAGAGTTGGACAGGATGTTAACATCCCTGCCACTTCCCCCTCAGCTGTCTATTGACGCTTACCCCAGGGTCTATCCCTGGCCTCCTCACCACACCCCACGATGGTGAAGCCCAGCCATACTCAGTAAAAGGACAGCTTGACAGAATTAAGTTTGCCTTCCCAATTACGTGATCGGTGAGCGAGAAATACATACCTTCAGATTTACAACTGCACACAAGTGGCAGCAGGTGAGGTTGTCAACTAGCTAGACTTGGAGTGAGTTACATTGCTATTTTCCTCCTTGCGGATCATTGTTCAGTGAGGCGATGATCAGGTGGTGTCAAATGAACTTCATAACGCTTGCTATCGGGAAGCTCAACCTGCCTTCAAACTTTCCAGAAATTAATTGCAAATGTTAATCCTGCCATTGGGAAGCTAGTTTTTGGCCTCCTGCTCATTTAAACTCCCATTCCCAGGAAGCGCATATGATTCTGACAGTGTCTCAAAGCCAGAACATGACATTGTTCCAATACTTAATTCCTTATCCAGTTAATGAGTCTTTACTTCTCTTCTTGCGCTTTCCAAACTTTTTCCTATTCCATTTTATTCATTTTAATGCCTCAGACTTCATCGGACCCCAGAGTGAGAAATGTGGGGTGGGATGGAGATGGTGATTGGTTGACTGGGACAGTGGGCGTTTGGAGGGGAGGGGAGATTTAAAACAGCTGGGTTTGTCCCCCAAACTACAAAAACCAATCTTTTTATGCAGCAGAGTGTGGTTGAGCAGCAATCAGGCCTCCTGGAACACATGATTAGACCATGCCCACCAATAGATTAAAGACAAAACACTTAAAGGGGCCTAGTCCTTGTCAAAACTCAGTCTGAGCTCCACTCCTCCCATTGCTGCTTCGGAGCTCCACACCCCAAAACCTCATCCTACGACTCCACTGGGGGTCATGACCCACTGTTTGGGAACTCCTGAGTTAGGGCTTCCCCTGCTTCATAGAGAGTTGCTGCAGTGAAAGCATCTTACTCAATTGAAACCAAAGTATTTTTCTGCTTCCTTCTGTGTGAAAAATCTGAATTGCTTTTAAGAATGATTCAACCATCCACCAACATCTGTTTTTCTGAGTCAGAGCATCATTTATAAACCTAAGCTTTTAGCAGTATTTTGGAAATGATAATCTACAATCTCCATTGTGGATTAGAAAAAGGTCATTATGGCAAACTTTGCAACCAATTGTTTTAAATTCTCGACCAACTGAAAAATAGGTTCAAATGTTTTAGGTTTCAAACCTCAAAAATTCTTTGACGTAATTATACAATTTTGGAATGATGTGGAGATGTCGGCATTGAATTGGAATGGGTACAGCCTTACAACACCAAGTTAAAGTCCAACAGGTTTATTTGGAATCACGAGCTTTTGGAGCGTAGCTCCTTCATCAGGTGAGTGATAATTTTGGGAGAAAATGTCACTAACAGTGAAAGGTTTGTGTATCAAGAAACATCCTGCTATTTTTTCCTGTGATCAATGTCGATAACATTAATCATGACGAATGGAGAATTGTCCTCACTATATTCAGTCTGTCAATACAAAATACATCTGGCTCACGAATAGCTTGGCCAGCTTAAAATGTGGGAAGGGGCAAGTATTTGGAGTTGAGAAGTGAGCGGGGGAAACTTCACATTAGCAAATACCACAGTGGTATCAATAAACTCGAGAAAGAAGAAAAGTTGGGAGGCTGGAATCTACAGGGCAGCACGGTAGCACACGTGGCTAGCACTATGGCTTCACAGCGCCAGGGGTCCCAGGTTCGATTCCCCACTGAGTCACTGTCTGTGCGGAGTCTGCACATTCTCCCCGTGTCTGCGTGGGTTTCCTCCGGGTGCTCCGGTTTCCTCCCGCAGTCTAAAGATGTGCAGGTTAGGTGGATTGGCCATGCTAAATTGCCCTTAGTGTCCATAAAGATTAGGAGGGGTTATTGGGTTATGGGAATGGGGTGGTAGTGAGGGTTTTAAATGGGTCGGCGCAGACTCGATGGGCCGAATGGCCTCCTTCTACACTGTATGTTCTATGTTCTAAAATGACAGAAGGATCATCTATCAAACACACGTTTTGGATGACCTGATAATTAACTCATTTACTATGGGAGAAATGTCTCACGATGCACTTAACACATCTTTGAAAGAATGAACAGCCAAGATATGGCTAGTGATTCCTATTCAGAAGTTAAGTGTGATTTATTTGGAAGCTTCAATTAAATGTCAGTCAGCTTCTTGGATTATTTGAAATAACAGCGTGAAAACACATCAACTCTACGATTGGGATATTTTTCGTGTCTGTACAACGCGCAAACTGCTTTCTGTGATTAAAAAAATCTACTTATCTTGAGGAACAGGCAGAGCTTTTGAACACCACAAAATGCAACTAACAGCAAGGAGTCGAATTTACTCCTTTCTTCAGCATCTATACCATATTAAGGCACTCTCACTAAAAGAAGATCGGAGATTTTGCAAGCTTTGTGGATGGAGTCAGAGAGGAGGACAGTTGAAAGCAATTGTACAGATAACTTTCCAATCACTAGTGATGCTGACAGCAATTGCAGACTTGGTCACATGATAGGACTATATTAAGGTTTTGAGATTAGATTGTTATTCTGCAAGGAGTCCTCTTTAGTACAATATCTCCTTCAAATATTTGCAAGGTTTGTGGAAACATCGTCCCCTCATGGTTTTCTGTTATAGGAAGAGGTGCACTGTGCTGTCTTCAGTTTTGTCTCTTTTCGGTCCCGTAATAGTTGTGGTTAGTTAACAGCAGTCCTCATTTGAACCAGTCTCTCAGTGATGCCACTGTTACTCAGCTGGAGTTTGATTCTTTTCTCAGTGTGGAAGCTACTGGCCAGCTCATCTCTTGTCTATGTTATATACAGAAATGCTGCAACGGGTCCAGGAATTGTGAGTGCTGATCAAGTCTTCAATTCTTGGATGAATCAAAGCTTTCTAACTGGCAACATGTTGGTTAGTAAACTATAAACTCTTCCATTTAAGGAATAAGCTCTTTCCTAAGTAGTCCCTGAGTGACATTATTTCAGTTGCTCTGTGTTGTGACTGAAGGCAGCCATTTGCTTCGTTGAATAAATAGTGTTCATCTAAGTCTAATGAAGTTCTGCCAGGCATTTGCGTGGGCAAGCTAGCATTTTACAGTGACACTGAGGAGAAACTCACCTAGTAAGTTGCAGCATCACAGTTTTATCTCCTTGATTGAAGTCAGATATGTCCTAGAACTAGAGTGACTCCTGGTATTGAGGAAAGATTGAGCATAATTAATCTATTTTCGCTGGATTTTAGAAAGGTGAGACATGAGCTCACTGAAATGCAAATTGAAAACTTGAGGTTTTGACAGGGTAAATGCTGAGAGGCTGTTTCCCCTGGTTAGATAGTCTGAAACAGTGCATCCCAAACTATTTTCAAAAGTGAGCCAATATTAACACATGAAAGTTAACATGACCATAGATGTCAACAAAAAACAAGCAACAATAAAGCAGGATAGTACCATTCGGAATGTAACCTTTAAAGTTTGCTTATTATAGATCAATAAATAATACATCATATAAATATGAAAATCAGTGCTTTTGAAGTACTTTGAAAAATTGCTGTTATTTTCCGTACTCGCCTGAACTGCTCCAGCTCACAGACCTTGGCCAGGAAGCAACAGATACAACTGGGGCGTCATTCTCCGACCCCCCGCCGGGTCAGAGAATGGCCGTTGGCCGCCGTGAATCCCGCCCCCGCCCCCGTCGAAGTCTCCGGTACCGGCGATTGGGCGGGGGCGGGAATCGGGCCGCGCCGGTTGGCGGGACCCCCCGCTGGATTCTCCGGCCCGGATGGGCCGAAGTCCCACCCAGGAATTGCCTGTCCCGCCGACGTAAATCAAACCTGGTATTTACCGGCGGGACCAGGCGGCGTGGGCGGGCTCCGGGGTCCTGGGGGGGGCACGGGGCGATCTGACCCCAGGGGGTGCCCTCACGATGGCCTGGCCCGCGATCGGGGCCCACCGATCCGCGGGCGAGCCTGTGCCATGGGGGCACTCTTTCCCTTCCGCCTCCGCTACGGCCTCCACCATGGCGGAGGCGGAAGAGGCTCTCCCCACTGCGCATGCGCAGGAAACTGACAGCGGCCGCTGACGCTCCCGCGCATGCGCCGCATTTCCGGGCCAGCTGGCGGGGCAACAAACGCCATTTCCGCCAGCTGGCGGGGCGGAAATCCCTCCGGCGTCGGCCTAGCCCCTCAATGTTGGGGCTAGGCCGCCAAAGATGCGGAGCATTCCGCACCTTTGGGCCGGTGCGATGCCCGTCTGATTGGCGCCGTCTTTGGCGCCAGTCGGCGGACATCCCGCCGTTGGGGGAGAATTTTGCCCCTGATGTTCACCATTGCAGTCAGTTTTACAGATCTACAACAACATTGCAACAAGGTTCCCCCAAGGCCACCTTGACTTCATTGATTCTAATGTGAGACAACTCAAATAAACTTGCAAGTCTCCCCACATCCACACTGTAATCAGTCCTTCCCTCCCCACATTCCCGACACGGACACAAGTGAGCCAGGACCAGTGCTGACCAGCAGAGGAGGTGCAGCAGCTCTGACAGCCACGGCCCAAACCCCAGCCCGAACTGGAGTGCAGCTATTGCCTGGAGGGGACATTTTTTAAATGGTCTCAAGAAGAATGCCGCCAGTGTTGAAGCCAGATCCATTAGGAAGATTCAAGGAGAGAGGGATAAAATGTTTCTCCATAGAACTACCTAACTTCACTGCAATGATTCAGCAAAGGCTAGAAATCCTGAACTGAGTAACTCACCTCCTGACCCCACAAAGCCTGTCCACCATCTACAAGGCACAAGTCAGGAGTGCAATGGAATACTCTCCACTTGCCTGGATGAGTGCAGCTCCAGCAACACTCAAGAGGCTCAATACCATCCAGGAGAAAGCAATCCGCTTGATTGCTCCCCCTTCCACAAACATTCAATGCTCCACCACCGATGCACAGTGTTAGTCGTGTGTATCATCTACAAGTTGCACTGCAGGGTCTCACCAAGGTTCCTTAAAGGCAGCACCTCCCAAATCCACAACCATTACCATCTACAAGGACAAGAGCAGCATATACCTGGGAACACTGCCACCAGGAAGTTCCCCTCCAAGTCACTCACCACCCTGATTTGGAAATATATCACCGCTCCTTCACTGTCACTGGGTCAAAATTCTGAAACTCTGTCCCTAACAGCACTGTAGGTGTACCAACACCTCAGATACTGCAGCGGTTCAAGAAGGCATCTCACCACCACCTTCTCAAGGGCAACCAAGGATGGACAATGAATGCTGACCTAGCTAGCGATGCGCACATCCTGTAAAAATGAATAAATTAAAATAAAGTGCACAATGATAGAGCTCAAAGAGAGAGAGCGATGAGCAGGACAAGAGTAGGATTCACGCCACCCGCCCCCCCCCCCGGCGATTCTCCCACCTGGTGGGGGGTCGGAGAATATCCCACCCCCTGAAGTTAAGAGAACAGGGACCAAGGTATTGTTGAGATGAATTCAAGGAAGTGTAAACAAAGTGTGCTGAGTTAAAGGGACAGTAACTAGATTTAAAGTGGGACGATAGGCTTCAGAGGTGGATGAAATTTCCGAGGGGCTGGTTTAGCACAGTGGGCTAAACAGCTGGCTTGTAATTCAGAACAAGGCCAGCAGTGCGGGTTTAATTCCCGTACCGGCCTCCCCAAACAGGCGCCGGAATGTGGCGATTAGGGGCTTTTCACAATAACTTCATTGAAGCCTACTTGTGACAATACGCGATTATTCTTCTGTCCTCTTAATACAGTCTGGGAACTGAGAGTTAAAGCAATTGTGAGCAGTGTGCACAGCAGTCAAGAAAAATAAATCCTAAAGGAATTACTGTGGAATCCTGGACTGGATTCACTGTCAAAAGTAGAGCAGAAGCTTTGTGCACAATGATAGAGCTCAAAGAGAGAGAGAGATGAGCAGGACAAGCGTAGGGTCGGATGCCACCCGGACCATTGTACTTGTGCGGGGTATAGTCTCAGATGCGGAGGCGTTTGCGAACCTATTCACTATTTCCAATGGGATAGTGACTCACAGTTTGGGAACTGCTGGTCTAGAACTAGGGGCCATGGTCTGAGAATAAGAGGTGGGGCATTTAGGACTGAGATCAGGAGAAATTCCTTCACTCAAGTGATTGTAAGTCTTCAGATTTTAGAGGGCCCCACCCCAGATGCTCAATTTTTGAATATATTCAAGACCGAGAACAATAGATTTTTGGGGAACAAGGCGATCAAGGAATATTGTTGGAAAGTGAAATTGATATTTAAGTTCAGCCTTGACCTTATTGAATGGCGAAGTAGGCTTCAGAGGACACATGGCTCGATTTTTATTTCTTAAGCTCTCATGTTCTAGGAGTATGCCAGTCATACCCAATTTCCTGGTTACACATATGGGCCGAGATTCTCCGAACCCACGCCGGGTCGGAAAATCGGCGGGGGGCGCGAGAATCTCGCCGCCCCGACGCCGGTCCGCCAATTCTCTGGCGACGATTCTCGGGCGCCCACGGGATGGCCCCCCCAGCGATTCTCCAGGCCTCAACAAGCCGAGTGCCCGCCGAGTTCAGCCGAGTCCCGCCGGCGTGGTTTACGTATGGTCCCACCCGGCGGGACCTCGGAGATCTGGCCACGGGGGCTGTCCTGGTGGGGGCCCGGGGGGATCAGACCCCGGGGAGGGGGGCCTCCACGGTGGCCTCGCCTGCGATCGGGGCATACCGATCGGTGGGCAGGCTAGTTCTGTGGGGGGCCTATGTTCCTCCGTGCCGGACCCCTGTAGGCCTCCGTCATATTGCCCGGGGGCCGGCGCGGTGACGGGAACGCACATGCATGTGCGGACTCGCCTCGTCCGTGGCACGCATGCGCGGACTCGCGCCGGCTGTGGCGCGTTGGCTTTCAGGCGCCGGAACTGCGGACACCACTCCGGCGCCGTACTAGCCCCCTGGAAGGGGTGTATACCTGCCACTTGAGGCCCGTTGATGCCGGAGTGGCTTGTGCCGCTTTTCACGCCAGCGTCAGAACTTGGCCACGGGATTGGAGAATCCCGGCCAGGCACTTTAAAACAAGGATCATCTCGAGCTGTTATTTCCCAATCTTAAACTGGGATCAGCGAAGCCAAGTGTTGAATCATCACTGTTGAACAGGCTGCGATTTCTGGCAGAATAGTGTATTGTAAGGAATATTTTCTTGTGAACTGTTTTCACAGATTCAGTGAAGGCGTTTTGTCATGTTTTGGTGTTCTATTGAAACAGGATTTCAATATTTTGGCAGAATGATTTTCCCAGTGTGAGATTTGGTCAAATGGTACATTGGTCAGAAATCATGTGGATTTTTAAAAAAAGCACCCACTCCCTCAAGAGGCCTCAGTCACTGCTTAAAGGTAGTTTAAATTTGAATTGTTAGTCCCTAGCATACAGTCAACAGCAATATAGAGGCAATATTTAAGAAAAAAAATTAAGTTACAAGAGTGACATTGTTGTCGGCACAATTCAAACTTGCCAGAGATCTGGGACGGGATTCTCCGACCCCCCGCCGGGTTGGAGAATCACCGGGGGGACGGCGTGAATCTGCCCCCACCGGCTGCCGAATTCTCAGGCGCCGGGGATTTGACAGGGGCGGGAATCGCGCCACGCCGGTCGGGGGCCGTTGGCAGCGGCCCCCCCCGCCGATTCTTCGGCTCGTGATGGGCCGAGTGGCTGCCCGTTTTCGGCCGGTCACACCGGCGTAAATTACAACAGGTAATTACCGGCGGGACCTGGCTCCGCGGGCGGCCTCCAGGGTCCTCGGGAGGGTGTGGGGGGATCTGGCCCTGGGGGGTGTCCCCATGGTGGCCTGCTACACGGTCCGAGCCCACCGATCCGCGGGCAGGCCTGTGCCATGGGGGCACTCTATTCCTCCACGTCGGCCGCTGTAACAGTCCGCGATGGCCGACGCGGAGATGAACCCCCCCTACACATGCGCTGGGATGATGCCAGCACATGTTGGCACTCCCATGCATGCGCCAACTCGCGCTGGACGGCGGAAGCCCTTCGCCACTGGTTAGCGTGGTGCCAAGCCCCTTCCGCGCTGGCCGACACGGCGCAAACTATTCCGGCGCCGGCCTAGCTGGTTCATGCCACTCCTTCGCACCGGAGTTGCCCGCTCCGCTGGTTTTCGCAGAAACCCGCCACATCTTTTGCATTAAATTAACACGCTGAGATTTAAAGTGGAATGGCTTTAAACCTCTTAACAGATGGCAGATTTTCACAATATAAATCTGGATCTTTGGAATTTCCAGTCTGTCTGAAAATAGGATTAAAACTGAATTTTAAATTATGATTCATTGTAGCGTAATAAATACATTTGAACTGTGGTGAGCTGGAAGATCACAAATCTATAAACCAGAGATTGATCACATCTTACCCAGTCAACCTCTGCAGCCTTGGATCTTTCTAGACATACTTGGCCTCTGTTTGCTGAATTATTTTCCCAGTGCTCTAATCATGGTATGCTAGTGAGAATGTTTACGACACAGTGCCACTCCAGAATAGTTATCTGAGCCTTTAATGGATCTCATGGTCTGATAATCGGTTAATGTGCAGGTGTTGTCGGACTCACAAGAATTTCTAATTAATGATAGTGACTCAAAAAATCATTACCAGCATTTCTATTGTCATTTTAATGTTTTTGCCAGTATGAAGGAGAATATTGATATGATGCAGACATTATATTCTATTATATATGTGTGTGTGTATATAATCTATATATTATGTATAGCACATAAATATAAATACACACACACACACACACACATAGATATATGAGTATCCTTGATTCGTTCAGTTGAAATCCAAACACATCCAAAAGCTGAACATTTATTTTGTGGAAAATCTGTGATACAGTCCTCGCCGACCTGGCCCAACATTTAGCACGGGAAGTCTAGTTTTTCCTTACTTGGTGCCCAGCTGCTGTGAGAGTACTTGCTTCTGACTCAAACCTATCATGCCAACTAACTTCAATGAAAGCAATGGCTGCCCCTTGGGAGAATAACAACATCTGATCCAAAAGGAATCGACAAGTTGTTGGAGCTATGAGTGCCGAGGCTAGTCTGTCAGAGGCTTTTTTTGCCTTAGCTTCACAAACTGTTTAATATACCACTGAGGAACACAAAACATTTTCTCCAACTCCCCATTACTAGTTAGGTTTACACAAGTCACTCCTTCTTCATCCTAACATGATAGGTAGATCACACCCAAAAATGGAAAGAAAATCAAATATCGAAACGCAATCAACACCAGGGGGTTCGGATAAAGCGGTACATCTTATATATATGGAAACACTGAATATACACACACACACTTTCTCACATTTGGGTAGAAAGAAAGAATTGCATTTATACAGCACCTTTCACATCCTCATGATATCCCACCGTGCTCTTCAGCCAGTGAAGCATTTTGAAGTGTAGTCACTGTTATAATGTAGGAAATGTGGCAGCAAATTTGTGAATTGCAAGTTCCCACAAAGAAAAAGGTGATGTTGGTCGAGGGATTAATATTGATTAGGACACTGGGAATAACTCCCCCACACTTCATCAAAATAATGCCAGAGCATATTTACCGTCCACCTGAGGGGGCAGACAGGCCTTTCTTGAAGGCCTTATCTGAAAGACGGCACCCCTGAACACTCCCTCAGTACTTTACTGGAGTGTCAGCCAAGGTTTTTGTGCTCGAGTTGAGTGAGGCATAAACTCACAACCTTTTAACTCAGAGGGGAGAGTACTACAACTGATCCATGGTTGACATTCATGTAGAAACTCATCTGGGGTGGTATGTCGAATTAAGTGGATGGAAACAGGACGCTCCCATGGATTTGCCTAGTAACAGCAGTAACCCAAATTTAACAACACATAACAGGATGCGACCTGCCCAGCAACAGGTAGAAATCTGCCCAGCGACAGCACTAGCCAGTATTCAAAAGGCCGGATGAGATGCGTCTGTCCCAGTAATGAGATTAGAAGGCATTTAGATAGAATCAGGGGCGAAATTCTCCCCCAACGGCGCGATGTCCGCCGACTGGCGCCAAAAACGGCGCCAATCAGACGGGCATCGCGCCGGCCCAAAGGTGCGGAGTGCTCGGCATCTTTGGGGGCTGAGCCCCAACATTGAGAGCCAGCTGGCGGAAATGGCGTTTGTTGCCCCGCCAGCTGGCGGAAATGGCGTTTGTTGCCCCGCCAGCTGGCGCGGAAATGCGGCGCATGCGCGGGAGCGTCAGCGGCCGCCGTCAGTTTCCCGCGCATGCGCAGTGGGGAGAGTCTTTTCCGCCTCCGCCATGGTGGAGGCCGTGGCGGAGGCGGAAGGGAAAGAGTGCCCCCACGGCACAGGCCCGCCCGCGGATCAGTGGGCCCCGATCGCGGGCCAGGCCACCGTGGGGGCACCCCCCGGGGTCAGATCGCCCCGCGCCCCCCCCAGGACTCCGGAGCCCGCCCACGCCGCCTGGTCCCGCTGGTAAATACCAGCTTTGATTTACGTCGGCGGGACAGGCAATTAGACTGTTTTTGTTGCCTCGTGCCTGAGTCTGTTGTAAACTAATTGATAGAGATTAATAGACATTCATTGTGATTAGTCAACAATCCCCTTATAAATGAATAGTGTGACTATCAGGATGATGGAAGATAAAAATAGATTAAATTTGGCCTGGGTCATCGAACAATTCCAGTGCTCCTTTCAAAAGGAGAGAAAAATGGGAGACACAGAGGCACAGAGAGGATGAAGTTGCATTTATATAGTGCCCTTCATGGTCTCAAGGTGTCCAGTCAATTAAGAATTTATCAAACCTGGTTATCATTGTAATGTAAGGAAACACAGGATCCAATTTTCAGGCTGCAGGGTTCCACATATGACAACACGATAAATCACCAAATCATTTGCTCTTGGGGCGTTGGATGAGAAGCAGATGGTGCCCAGGACACCCCTGGAAGAGTGAAGCAAAGAGGAGAAGAGTGGAAGAAAACAGAGGGGGAGGAAGGGGAAGAGGAGGGAGAGGAAGAAGAAGAGAGAGGTCAGAATAAAGTCAAGAAAAGGCAGGGGCAGGGCCCACTATCAATTTTCCCACTGGACCTGATATGACCATGTACACTGATGCTTTCCAGGATCAACATGCAACATTTAAAGATTCACTATCTAGAAGGCGTAAAATGCTTCATAAGCAGCAACAGTCTCCAGCCAGTCTAATCACAAACCCAATGCCCATCTCAAAATGCTGCTATTCCCCATGTTACACAAAACGCATGTTAGACAGCCAGACTTCAGTGAAAAACAAAATGGTGTCACAGTTCAGTATAGGCAACCTAATATTGCACTCTGTTCTCCAAAATAATTATGAAAAATGCTACGAAAAATCAATTCATATTTTATTAAGTCACAATGGGCAGCACAGTGGTTAACACTGTGGCTTCACAGCTCCAGGGTCCCAGGTTTGATTCCCAGCTTGGGTCACTGTCTGTGCGGAGTCTGCGCATTCTCCCCGTGTCTGCGTGGGTTTCCTCTGGGTGTTCCGGTTTCCTCCCACTAGTCCTGAAAGATGTGGGGCGGGATTCTGCCGTAATCGGCGGGACGGGCAACTCCGGCGGGAAGGCGTGGCATGAACCACTCCGGCGTCGGGCCGCCCCACAGGTCTGTAATCCTCCGCACCTTCAGGGGCTAGGCCGGCCCCGGAGTGTTTTGCGCCGCGCCGGCTGGCGGGGAAGGGGCTTGGAGCCCCATCAACCGGCGCCGAAGGGCCTCCGTTGGCCGGCGCAAGTTGGCGCATGCGTGGGAGCGCCTGCGTGTGCTGGCGTCATCCCAGCACATGCGCAGAGGGCTTCGTCTCCGCACCGGCCATGGTGGACCGCTACAGCCGCCGGTGCGGACGAATTGAGTGCCCCCACAGCACAGACCCGGACGGGGATCGTTGGGCCCCGATCGCGGGCCAGGCCACCGTGGGGGCACTCCCGGGGCCAGATCCCCCCGCACCCCCCGAGAACCCCGGAAGCCGCCCGAGCCGCCAGGTCCCGCCGGTAAAGACCTACTCCAATTTACGCCGGCGGGACCGGCAAAAAACAGGCAGCCACTCGGCCCATCGCGGGCCGGAGAATCGACGGGGGGTCCGCTGCCAGCGGCCGTTGACTGGCATGGCGCGATTCCCGCCCCCGCCAAATCTCCGGCGCCGGAGAATTCGGCAGCCGGCAGGGGCGGGATTCACACCGCCCCCCGGCGATTCTCCGACCCGGCGGGGGTTCGGAGCATCCCACCCGTGCTGTCAGGTAATTTGGACATTCTGAATTCTCCCTCCTAGTACCCGAACAGATGCCGGAATGTGGTGACTCGGGACTTTTCACAGTAACTTCATTGCAATGTAAGCCTACTTGTGACAATAACAATTATTATTATTATTAAAAATATGCTGAGTGTTTCCATTGCACGTTTATTCCTATTAATTTGCCATTAACCACTGTTCATGTGTGGCAGGTTATGTCTAGTGTCCACTAAATATTCTATAATTGGGATTTTTACTGTTATTATTATTTTGTGGAGTATTTTCTCAATCATTTCTTCACATAACTATTGCGTCATGACATAGCAGTTAACAATTCCCATGCCAAATTTGTTTACAATCACAGTAACACAACTGCCATTGACTTATCCATTGCATGATTAATCCTGGTTGCTATTGAAGCAGTTATTTGACTTCTTCACCTGCTTCAACTAGGCCTATGGTTTTTCATACACTATTGCACGGAGTTAACATTCCTTTATTTCTTTTCCACAGAATTGAATTCAAATACATTTTGAAAATAATCATCGTGGAATACCTGAGCATGGGTTTCCACCTCTATTCTTATAAGACACATTCAACAGGGAAGAGGATCAGGAAAGAGGGCAGGACACTGAAAAGGGAAGGCCACAAGCTGGACCGTGCCACCATATGCGGCATGCTGGCAAAGTGGTTAGTGCTGGTGTCTCACAACGCCAGGGACCCGGGTTCGATTGCATCCTTGGGTCTTTGTCTGTGTGGAATTGTACATTCTCCCGTGTCTGCATGGGTTTCCTCCTGGTGCTCCGGTTTCCTCCCACACTCCAAAGATGTGCGCGTTAGGTGGATTGGCTATACTAAATTGTCCCTTGATGTGCAGGTTAGGCTATGGCGTTACGGGGATAGGGCGGGTGGATAGGAGAGTGTAATTGGGTAGCTCATTCACTCAAAAGGGTTGGTGCAACTTTGATGGGTCAGATGGCCTCCTTCTGCACTGTAGAGATTGTATGATTCTATTCTATGATTCTATGGACTGTGAAGCCAATTGATGTCAATCTGTGTTACAGGTGCTCTGCATTCGCACAGGCATTTCAAAAGCAGATTAAAGAAACATTTCAGAAATAAATATCCTCTTGGTTGAGGGAAACATATGTGTGCAGAATGGCAAAGGTGCAAGAAAATAAGTTCTGAAATGTGGGCAGATAAATGATAGTCCAGCTGTTTGGGAAATTATTAAGTAAAGATGCTCGGTCCCCATTGGGTTGAATGTTAAATTACTTTTGTCATTAAGTAGCATTTCTGCAAGCAAATAATGGTGCCACTGTCACTTTGAATAAAAATGCCACACGCATCATGAATCTTCAAAGGGTGTGTCATTTATGTAGCACACATGGCTGCAATTCTGAGGGAATGCATTTCGGCTGACGAACATTCAGTTTGTAACACATGCTGTAAAATTGCTGTGTGACAGTCTATTTTGAAGAGCTCCTATTCTCGTGTTTATTACGTCGACTGGTGTTTTCCACTTTTCAATGACACTGACACTTGTGTCACATACAGCAGAACTGGAATTCAGTGTTATTCTGCACTTGAAGGGTGGCCACAAGTCAGGTTTTGGTCAGTAACCTGCTGCTCAGAGATGCTCCGCTGTAGATAATGCTGAGCAGCTCTTCCTAATTACAGAAGTGGAAGTGCCACGGTGCTGGGATGTGTGGTTCCAGCATAGTGTTATTTTCAACTTCAAATGAAAGGTCTCAGCTAAATTCTAAGATGTTGAATTTTTGGCATCACACATTTTTTTCTGAGAACTGCTCTGTACCATTTTATTCTGAAATAATTAATCATGATATTTGCAGGGGTGGGATTTCCAAGCAGTGAATGGTCGGGAATTTGTGGTAAATCTCTCCAAACTCTGTGGAGTTTTAATTTCTGTTAGGATCCTAGATGAGACCCCCAAACTTTGCTACAGTCCCAGACGAGACCCTAAAATTTGTTACAATCTGGTCAACTTGTTTTGTGAATGTAGATTCACAAATTTGAAATCCCAGTTACTTATTGAGAGAATAAAGCCACAAGATTCCACAGTTTTAAACAAGTAGAAAAAATGTTACTATATATGAGTTAAAAAGGCAAACAGTCAATACTATCTATGTTATAGTTCAACATCTAGAATTAACATGAGGCCAACTGGTCCAACAGACCACAAATCATGCATTAAATCGCAGCAAAACCACAACAGGTCCCGTTGAATTTGCCCAGCAAACTACACAGATAATAGTGAATCACAAAAATTATTTGAAACTCTGTCTTCCTCCTGAGGGATTTTAGCTTCTGTCTTTCAAAGCTAATACAATAAGTAGGCAACAGTAGCTCTACTCTACCCGAGTTTTGCACGTACAATGTAAAAACAAAAAGATACTATTCCAGGTCTCTCTCAAATTTGCTCCCAGATCCAGCTTGGTGCTCTTCTTTTCAGCTGAGCTGACCTACTACTGAGATTGTGTCCCCTCTTCGTTCGCCAGTCTACATTCCAGCATCTAAACATAGGGCCGGTTCCAGCACTCAGCTCCAACTGCTCCTGGGCTTTCCTTTGCCCAAGTTACCAGCTTCACGGAGCTGGCGGTGGCCCTGAATTTCTCTGAATTCCAATCTCCCCAGCTGAACCCAGTAAATACTGCTCCTGGCATTCACTTGAGCCCCAACTCCGAGCAACACAGAGCTAACAACGGTTCCCGGGTGGCCTCCCTGACCCCCAGCTCCCTCAGCTGCATGGTGCTAATGGTGGCATTTCAGCTGCGTGGAGCTGAGCTTTCTTTGTCCACCTTCTCGAAGCTGGCTTCTCTTCACTGCTCAACTTGAACTGATCTGTGTAACCTACAAATATCACCCAACAAGGGTCCACTCCTTTTCCAAGGCAAAATTTGATGTATCCGGACCGGATGCATTCTGTATCTTAAATGTGACAATCTCAGTGCCTTCCACACAAACAAAAAATCCAAAGAATATACTCTAGACAGCATGTGCGTTTTATTTGACTGATTTCCCCACCCATAAGCCAGCTTAATTGACAGGTTTAGCTCACTGTCATGAGGGTAACCCTCCAAAAGTGGCCACAGCCCTAGAATAGAAATACTAGGGTGGAGATTGTGGTGGCGGTCAGAGGGGGAGAACATGTTTTAGGTGAAATATTTCCCTCCGAAAATACCCTCAACAATCTGAATAGGAAACACTGCATGATATAATAGCAAATGGACACAAAATACCTGCAGAAAATACCAGTAAATAAACTTTACGCGATTTCAACACAAGATTGTCCAGGTCTGATTCTGATCCATTGAAATGTCTTGGGACTTTTTTTTACATTATAGGTGCTACATAAATGCATGTTTATATAATTGTCTTCAACTGGGATCCAATATTGCATAGTGATTCTCAAACATTGCTTAGAGTTTTGCCACAGTGATGTGCATGTCTAGGGCCTTTCTCTTGCCAGAAATTTGGGTTAATAAACAACAACTTATATTAATATAATGCCTTTTGGGTCATCAGACCTTACATCTCCTTAAGTGTTTCAATGTCATGCTTAGCTTTATAATGATCCTGTGAAATGCATTGAGATGTTTTCTTATGTGAAATGCATTATATTAATATAAGTTGTTGTTTATTAACCCAAATTTCAGACCTCAGGACTTGACTATTCCAATGCACTCCTGGCTGGTCTCGCATATTCTACTCTGTGTAAACTTGAGGTCATCCAAAAATCTGCTGCCAGTGTCTTAGCTCACCTCAGTCCCATTCCTCTATCACCTCCATGATGTGCCTTGACTCCTGGGCAAGCAACATCTTGATTTTAAAACTCTTTTCAAATCTTTCCATGGCTTCTTCCCTCATTGTCTCTGGTAATTTCCCCCAATCCTATAATCCACTTGAAATCTCTGCTCCTCTAATTCTGGCCTCTTGTGTAACTCCAATCATAATTGCTCCACCATTGGTGGCCATGCCTGCAGTTACCTCAGCCCTAAGCTCTGGAATACCCTCACTAGACCTCCCTGCCTCTCTACCTCCCTATCCTCCTTTAAGACACATCTCTGACCAAGTTTTGGGTCATCAGACCTTACATCTCCTTAAGAGTTTCAGTGTCATGCTTAGCTTTATAATGATACTGTGAAATGCGTTGAGATGTTTTCTTATGCAAAAGGCATTATATTAATATAATTTGTTGTTTATTAACCCAAGTTTCAGGCACAGAGAATGGCTTATCTCTGTCATGAATCTTCGAGAAGAATAGGGCATCTTATAATATAATATGTCATGGCAACACTGAAATTGTAGTTGAAAAGTATCTCGAGAGCTCTTGAGGTACAAGATCGTGGCCGGGAATCTCTGAAACGGCGGCTAAGTGTTGACGGCGGCATAAACACCGGAGTGTTTCATGCCAGCGTCACCAGGCCCCTTGGCCCAGTGATTCACTTACCTGAAGGGGGCCAGCAGGGCACCGGAGTGTTCCGCCCAGCTCTGGCTGCCAATATGGGGCCCTACACTTCCGGCCGTGGATCCGCGCATGCGCACAGCGGCCGCCTGCGATGGCGGCCCCGCGCAACATGGCAGACCCACACAGCAAGCCGGCCCCCACAAAATAGCCCCCCCCAGATTGCGTGCGCCTGCCAATCGGTGACCCCCGATCGGAACACTGGCCATCCTGGAGGATCCTCCCCTCCGGTGATAGATCCTCCCGCCCCCCCACCAGGGCAGCCGTGGCAGCAGCCACTCCGTGTGCCTGCCGAGTGGAACCATGTTAGAACCACGCCGGCGGGAACCCAGGGGGGCCTCTTTCAATTGCCCCCAACCACATTCGCGCAACTGGCGCTGATTCTACGGTCCGTGGAGAATTGCGGGAAGGCGTCAGACACAATCACGGGTCCGGCACCCCATTCTCCGCCCCCGCACCAAGTGTGATCTCGGCGTGGATGCTCGGAGAATCCCGGACCATATGTTCCTGAATTCATACTCATTCTCTTTGTTCGATTTTCTATGGCCCAGATCTCCAGATCTCCAGGTCTCTGGATCGTCAGAGGCTGAATGCATCCTCCAAAATGTGTTACAAGATTCCTTGGATATCCCAAGACACAGACTCATAGAATTTACAGTGCAGAAGGAGGCCATTTGGCCCATCGAGTCTGCACTGGCCCTTGGAAAGAGCACCCTACCCAAGCCCACACCTCCACCCGATCCCCGTAACCCAGTAACCCCACCCCACCTTTTTGGACACTAAGAGCAATTTAGCATCACCAATCCACCTAACCTGCACATCTTTGGACTGTGGGAGGAAACCGGAGCACCCGGAGGAAATGCACACAGACAAGGGGAGAACGTGCAGACTGGGCACAGACAGTGACCCAAGCCAGGAATTGAACCTGGGACCCTAGAGTTGTGAAGCAACTATGCTAACCACTGTGCTAACGTGCTGCCCTGACTCTGTGAGAAGTGCCTGGAAATTTGAACTTCCGATGGGCAATTCTCCTGCTTCCTGGGACCTTCTGAGAAGGTCTCCAACTCTGAGTTTGGGTCAGAGACTTCCAACGGGTCCAACTTACTTGCCTGAATGGTGACTCAAAAATGGTAGAAAAATCCTATTCCCTAACTCCTCGGTAACTGATCCCTCCAATCGCTCACTGACTATATGACTGTACACGGACACAAAACGTTAACTCTGTTTATCTCTCCACAGATGCTGCCAGACCTGCTGGGTTTTTCCAACATTTTCTGTTTTTATTTCAGATTTCCAGCATCCACAGTAATTCGCTTTTAGTCAGTCGACAATTTTATATAAACTAAATAGCACCGAAGGATCATATGATTTATTTTTCAAAGTGAAATTAATTTTATTTTCTAAGTAATCTGATTAAATTGCACAGCAAATAAAAAGCTTTACCTCCTTGTCCATATTTTACATATACATGTAGAGAAAAAAATATGTCAATTTAAAATCTGCTTCAGCCCCATCACCACTAATCTGTTACTTCTTTCAGATTCTCCCTCTTATTTTCCCCCAAAAGGTTAGAACATTTTAAATACATAAATTTACCTCATTCTATCAAAGTACGGTACGAACCGATGGATCCAATCCTAAATTTACTCAGTGATACAGATGACCACTGGTCAATTGATTCTGAATGAATGGAACATGCCTGAAATTGACAGAAAGATTGCAAGAAAAAAATTGTAGTCCCAAATCTATTACCTACATAATCTGACAGCACTAACTGGTAGGGACTATTGACACGCCTGTGATTCTAACATTTTGATTCTACCATTATATGGGATATTCTCTCATAAAAGCCACAGGAGAACAATTATAATCCCCTCAAAAACAGAATTATCAAATTTTAAAAAATATTCAGTTTCTTAGTGGCCAGAATAATATGCTTTTCAGCTAAATTGGTGTGGAGGCGCATTTTCAAAACACTTTTACCTTTCCTACACTTGCATGCTAAAGGTTCCGAAGTTTATACTTGGGTGAGAGAACAAAATTCTTAAATGTTAAGGAGTAAACGAAGCATCTTGTCATCATATTGTTATTGGTGATTACATTAGAAAAGGAAGAGGTCAGTCCTTCCCTTAGTCAGCCTGTCTGGCACCAGCAGCAACCACTGCCAAGTGAAATCTGTGAGGGCCCCCTGCTGCTAGAGGCAGGCAGAAACTTTAAACAAACTGCTTCTGATGGGAGACGTGACACGCTCAGTGAGGCACAAGCCTCATTCAAAACGATAAAAGTGCTGTGGGTTTTACCCTACTGTCCCACCTGAACTTGAGATTAACATTCTGCATTTCTCCTTCTCTGAAGGCCCAGCAGTGCAAAAATAGAAGATTTTCGTTAATTAGGAATGACTACAAGTGTCACCGCACAATTGGAGCCAGATGCCAGTGGCATTGCTTTTTGAAGTTTGTCCAGTGTGTTGTGAGTGACTAGCAGATAATGAATGATCTTTTGTCCAATGAAAGGGAGATGAAGTGAGCACATTGCTAAGGCTTTGGTCATAAGCTTGCCTCGTGGAGTGAGCAGGTCTCCGCAGAATGGTCATTCACTAATTCCTCACTGAATAGCTGGAGCCACTGTCAGGTCCAATTAGGAAAGAATTGCTGCTGCTTATTTCACTTCTTAACACTGCCTTCTTATGGGCTGAGATCGTAACAGTGGCTTTCTTTGCTACACTGGTGTATCACCATCAGTTGTCACATAGTGGTATTATTGGTCTCCTTATCTGGTTGTCAGGGAAACGTGGTATTTAGAATTCACCATTTTCAACTGGGTGCAGTGCTATATGGACTGAAGCAAAGAATTTACCATGATTGTAAAATGGAGTCAATAGTATTCCTAAATGAGCATTTCCACTCCATCCCGAAGTAAAGCTCACATTCATAGGAATCAGTTTTCATCTTGAACCATATAAAGAATGAAAATAGTATTATGAATACGGATGTATCCTAAGGGACACCTATCACTTAGAAAGCAAAACAAGCCTTAAAAAATATCCATATACCTGAGTTTGGAGTTGGGTATACTATTGGAACAGAAAAGGAGAAGATTTACACCAGCCAATGTAGCATCTGGTTGGAGCTATTGACACTGAGCGTGAAAATGTAAAAGTTATTTGTTCCGAGTAATGACATAATTTAACTTAATTGTCACAAAATGTACTAAAATATATAGTTATGACATTGCATCCATTTGTGTTCAATAAAGTATTTTGCTTTATTGAACCTTCTACATGGGTCTAAAATTCTGTGACTCATTTGGAAAGGGAAGTTGAGGTATACAGTTTGTATGTTCTGCTCCCAAGGTTGAAATAAGTTCTTTCCTGAGAAGGTAAAGAGTAAAAACTGTCAACATATATTGTGCAAAATGAACTTGCAACCAAGTCTCAACAGCTTTGAATTTCATTATATGAGAATGATCCTGAAACACCACAGCTCCATATGTATCTCATACAAGTGAAGTGCGTTGTTGCACAGCAGAGTAAAAAAGTATCGGGCCTTACAGCCCCCCATATCGCATGCAAGGGGTGTCACTGAAACAAGATGCAGCCTTTCAGTCAATTCATTCTGATCTATTTCTAACTTCAGAATCCAGCAAATTTCATGGGTGGGATTTTCTGCACCCCGCGCGGCATATTTTGCGGCGGCAGAGCGAGCCTGCCATTGGCAGGCAGTGAGATCTTCTGGTCCCATTGCTGACAATGGGGCTTCCCGTTGTTCACACCGTTTGCCACAGGGGACCGGGGATCGTTGTCGACAGGACTGGAAGGTTCTGTCAGCGGGAACAGCTATAAAGTCCCTCCCCATGACTGGAGTGTCGCTTTAAATACTGGAGTTGAAATCGACTCATGTGGTTGTCATCACACCCACTCAAGCTAATTGATCAGAAAACCCAGAAATAATAAGATAATGCAGTGGCAGAGTTAGAAAGGCACTGACAGGTACACTGCATTTACTCCTGAGTTTCATGCACATGATTGGACGCCACCCCCCACTTCCCCACCACTACCTCCCAACACATCCCTCCTCAGTGCATCGGAGACTTGAAATCTAGGTCCATGTTACTGGCTCATGTGTGTGACACTTCCATTATAGTAAACGGTACTTTTTTCTCTATTAACATTCACCTGAACATATTCTTAGCATCACCAAGCATAATTGTCATGTTTAACATGGAGCAAAAAGACAGGCTGGGATTCACCGATATCGCAGACAAGTGATGGCGCTGGTGTCAAAATGGGCCTCCAAGGCCTGTCATTCTCCTCTTCCTCGGGGGCTAGAATGGTGGCAGGGTGCTGTGCGCTGCTCCGGCACTGAAAGTCGGCCCTACACGGCCGGCACAGGTCTGCGCATGCGTGCCACGGCCGTCTCTGCGCCAGTGCATGTGCGTGGTTGCCGTCTTCGCGCTGGCCCCCGGGCAACATGGCAGAGCCCTACAGGGGCCCGGTGCGAAGGAACATAGCCCCCCGCTGGAATGAGCGCACCCACCGATCGGTAGCCCCCAATTGTGCAATTGCGGCCAGGCCACTGTGGAGTCGGATCCTCCCGCCCACCCCCACCAGGACGGCCCCTGCAGCCAGAACGCCGAAGTCCCGCCGGGAGGGACCATATGTAAACCACGGCGGCAGGACTCGGTCCGTCGAGCGCGGAGAATCGCCTCGGAGGCCACTTTCAACGGCCCCCAACAGGCGCCGTGGCGACGGCGCAAGCACGATTGCCACCGATTCTCCGGTCGCCGGAGAAGCAGCGTGGCGGGATTCTTGTGTCCCCCGGCGATTCTCCGTCTGGCGAGGGCTCAGAGATTCCCGGCCATAAGGTTTATTATGGGCGGCACAGTAGCACAGTGGTTAGCACTGTTGCTTCACAGCGCCAGGGACCCATATTCAGTTCCCAGCTTGGGTCACTGTCTGTGCGAAGGCTGCACATCTCCCCATGTCTGCGTGAGTTTCCTCCGGGTGCTCCGGTTTCCTCCCACAAGTCCGGAAAGACGTGCTTGTTAGGTGAACTGGACATTCTGAATTCCCCCTCAGTGTACCCGAACAGCGACCGGAGTGTGGCGACTAGAGGATTTTCACAGTTGTTTCATTACAGAGTTAATGTAAGCCTACGTGTGACACTAATAAAGATTATTATTATTATTCTAGTTCCAACTTTTCAATATCTATCAGCTATGCCCCGCTGGGGAAGAAAGCTAGAATGGTCACTGGGCCCTTCTTCATTGAAAGAGAAGATGAGTCACTCTCCACCTCTCCTCACAAGCACTTCAGATTGCTCGTCCACCAGCAGATTGTTTGCCCTTTTCATAGCCTAAGGATACAGTGTGGAAGATGAAGATGTCCAAACAAGAGAGGGGAGAAAGATTCAAAGACAGCAAATAAAATGACAATTTGAAATGAAGGACAAAAATGTTCTGAGAAGAAAATGTACATGAAAAAATTGAGTTCCTTTTAATTGTGGAAGTAATGAAAGCCTTACCAATACAGGCAATTGAACCAAAGTGACTGAATTTCAAAAAAATCTCTTACACTTTTTGCATAGTTGTCAAAAAACTATTTGGGAACTTCATATTTGGAAAATCAAATAGGTGCTCACGCCTGCTGATTCTCTGGGACTATTGTTGGCAAAAGCGAAAGGACTCAATTACTACACTTGTCCCTCGAATGAAGGTCGATACATGATGCAGGAAGAAAAACAGAAGAAAATATAAAATAAAACGATATTGTCTCCTGTCAGGTTTAATCCCCGCCTCTCCTGCTAGTTTTGCATCATACTAACACAAGCTCCATACTCACCAATACCAGCATCATTCTTCATATATAAGGCCAGTCAGTGAGAACCAGTCGGAGATTAGCTTGGAAGGTGTGAAAGGAATAGATGCTAAGATGGCCTTGATCGATCTGGTCTTCTGCCAAATATAAAAATCCCCAGCCACTATCTAATATGGATCATTGGAAAACAATTCGAAGTGGCCAATGGTTTTCCCTTCAAACCCAGATTCACGACTGTGTCCATTAAATGGAACTGATTCAGCATGGAGTGAAAATTTAAACTGTGTCCTCCCTGCTCTGTGCGGCTCAGTACAACATCATACACTGCATTTCCCAACCAAGACAGAGCACAAAATATTATTTTTTACTTACTGTAGATGACAACAATCTTCATATTCATTTTAAACTTCTTTAGTGCAGCAATACAATTCCCACTGTTGCCTTTTTTACCTACTGTAAATATGGCAATCAATGAGGTTGCCTTTCTTTCTTTTGATATCGATATTATATTGCTCAGAGTTGCCAAGTATCAAATGATACCACCACAAGGTTCAACTGGATATCGATCAAAGAGCCAAACACCAGTTAGTTAGTTCAAGGTCAAGGGTACTTTATTTACACACACAATTATCATGCAATATAAACACTAATAGTTGAACTACACTTATCAACTATGACAACCTGTACTTAACTTCAGGCACCCGGCTTAGGTCAGTGGAACAGTGGCCGTTGTTCGATTCTGGGTCTATCGGGTCCATAGAAGTAACTGCTGCTCAGCTGGGCTCATCCGTGTGGTAGCGGGCGCTGAACTTGAACTTGCTTCTGGTGGTGCTGCACTTGGAAGTAGACGTTGCCGGTCCAAGAGAGGCCGAACACATGGTGGTCTCTGTTTTTATCCTTGGGAGTTTTCGCTCTCTTTTGGGCGGTCCTTCAGTTTGGACCCCACTAATTGGGTAATTCTTGATCACTGCGTTCAATTCGAACCAATAAAGGGGTGGGTGCCTTGATGGCTGGGCGTGTCCTAAGCGATCATTGACCCTGTTGTTTACACTTCGTGGGTACAGGGAGTGGCGCCGAAATGTCTTGGATTGTATCGGTCGTTCATGTATCAGTCTTTTGTCTAGCGGAGATGGGCCATCAAAATGCTAATCGGTTGGGGATTTTGATACCGTCTGGATTCCTCGCTCACAAATATACATTCAGGCTCTGAGCCTGCCTGAATCTCGCATTGTCCATTTTTCCCATTATGCTTTGCCACCTTCCCTGTTCCTTATTGTAAGTGGCCATCCCAGATGGCTACACAACTGAAAATCAGATGCAGGACATCAGTGCAGCTCTGAAGTAATTACATACTGGTGCAAATTCATTGCTGGCAATAATAATCCAAGATACATGCAAAACGTACATTTTGACAACAGGCCATTCATACCTTTGGTTTTAATTTTAATTCAATGAACCTACATCAACAGGAAAGGGTTCCTCTCCCTGAACGTCCAACTTGTGTGTGACCACCACATGAAGATCATGCACGTGCATGCACATTTCCCAGGGAGTGTGCACAAAGCTATAACCTGGGCAGTCGGGCATTCTCGGGCTCTTCTAGGACCACCCCAGGATGGCCGGTTGGCTCTTGGGGGATAAGGGGCCCTACCGAGGGCCTGGCTAATGACATAGGGCGAAGACCGGTGAATGATGTGGAGACCCATGTGGCGACCCGGACTTCCATTGAGCGGTGAATCGGACTGCTCAAAATGCCATTCCGATGCGTTGACTGCTCTGGTGGTACACTGCAGTACACCCCTCAGAGGGTTGCCCGCTTTATGCGCGCTCCACAACCTGGCACAGCAGAAGGCTACTTGCTGGAGGTGGAGGGGGAGGAATATGTGGCCACCGCCAAGGAGGATGACGAGGAAATGCCAGACCAGGAGGGTCTGGAAGACGAGCCTGGGGCAGGCTTGCAGGATCAGCCGGAGGATGGATGACAGGCGGCAGCGGTAAGGGTGCGGCAATACCAGAGGGCCAGGGAGGCCCTCATCCTCTCCCACTTAACATAGGATGTAGTCTCGTTCATCATCCCATCTGCTCTCTCGCCCCTCCCTCTCCTCTCTGCTGTCTGTCTGCTGAGTGCTCGCTCACACCCATCAACTGCACGTGATGTGCCTGGGTAGGGAGGGGGAAGACATCCAGGATCTCCATGCACAGGGGCTGGGGCAAGCGATTGCTGGTCAGCCCGCAATGCGGACCAAAGTGCCAGAGCAGTCATACACAGCTCCAGGTTCCCAGGTTCGATTCCCGGCTTGGGTCACTGTCTGTGCGGAGTCTGCACGTTCTCCCCGTGTGTGCGTGGGTTTCCTCCGGGTGCTCCGCTTTCCTCCCACAGTCCAAAGATGTACAGGTTAGGTGGATTGACCATCATGAATTGCCCTTAGTGTCCAAAATTGCCCTTCGTGTTGGGTGGGGTTACTGGGTTATGGGGACAGGGTGGAGGTGTGGGCTTGGGTAGGGTGCTCTTTCAAAGAGCCGGTGCAGACTCGATGGGCCGAATGGCCTCCTTCTGCACTGTAACTGCTATGAAATATGTGCCCACCAACTACCCCTATCCCCCAATGGTGCCACCCCACCTTCCCCACACCTCCCAACCCCTCCCCCAAATACTTAGCCCCCCATCGCACCCTTCCCCCTTACCCCTACCCCCTTCCCAACTAATGCCCTCTCATTGATCCTTGACCAGTTTAGCCTTCCGTGCCCAACCGCTGAGCCGAGGTATGACCAGATATGCATATCAGAGATGGAGGGAGCCTCCTTCCTACTGCGTCCCGTGGCCTCCAATGCCTCTGGTGGGCCCCAGCCCACTTGCCGGCAACACATGCCCCACCGTGCCGCCCTGTTCCGGTTACTGACTCCGAGACGCGTTGTTGTCAGGAATGTATGTCTCGGGGGAGCTGGTGGCCGCCATCGCCACTCTGTAGGGTGGCTCCAGGTTGTCATCCAGTGCCACCTCCTCTGGGTCGGTGTCCATAGAGCCCTGGCCTTCACCTCGGGTGGAAGGGGCAGCTGGATCGAACCCCGGCTTCTCATGCGTCATCTGGCCCTGCCAGCCCTGGCGGCTCTCCAATGTATGCAGCATGGTGTCGGTGCTCTCAGTGATGCTCCTCAGTACTGGGACATGCTCAGGAGCACCCCAGCAATGCCCACCTGAGACTGGGACACGTCCCCCAGTGACCGGGACATGCTCTGGAGCGCCTCGTTAATGCCCACCTATGACTGGGACACCTATCCCAGTGGCCGGAACGTGCTCTGGAGGGCCTCATCAAGGTCCATCTGCAACTGAGATGCATTTCCAGTGACTGAGCCATGCTGTGGACACCACCACTCCTGCAGCTGAAGTCGTGCACCAGGCTCTCCACTTCGGTCGCCACCCTACCAGTGTTGGCCTTGGTGCCACACATTGCTGGCACAATCTCCTGCGCCCGTACCTCTGGAACTCCTCCAATCGGCTACGGGCCTGCTGAAGTGTTGCTGACATCCCTTCTGAATGACAAGGCTGCACCCTATCGTCTCCATCAACTCCGGGTAAACCTGTTCCAGACACTCAGCATCAGACTGGGATCAGCTGGGTCCTGGGATCCAGCAGACCTCTGACTGCTCTGTCGCCTGGGCATTCCAACTCTCCTGATGTGCATCAGCAACTGTGTGGTGCTCATCAGAATGTGCCTCAGAAGCATGACTACTACTGTTGCCACACCTAGGTGTGTATCTCCGCACTGGTGGAGGATGGGGATGATAGCTGTGCCACGAATACGGTGGTCTCCCAGAGTTCCCCTCCGAGGTTGTCTCATGGGAGGCTGGGATGGGGGCGGGGGTGGCGGAAACACCCCTGGATTGGACGGCAATGTCGGATGGAGATCCTACAGGGGAATGGACATGTGGTCAGTGGGAGGGATGGGTCATTCTGTATGGCATTAACAACTCATGTGTGATAGGTCATCTGGCTGGGGCCCGATGGATTCTCACCTCTGCGACATATGCCAATGTGGCCTGTAGATTGCACCCTGATCAGTGGTTCAGCATACAATGGGAATCGGGTGTAACGTTCCTTCAGGGGTACAGAGACGGCTCGATGACCAAATGTATTTTTCATGCTCCTATCTCTTTGTGTGTGGAACCAGACAACATTGTGCCCTTATTGGGTAAGACTGAAAATCTGAGGAGGTTTATGAGGAATTTTTATGTTGTGTGCTCATCCTCATTCGGAATGGGTTTCGGCTGCCCAAATTGAATTAGGAGTCAACTGAAAGAAAAGACTCCCTTCTGGGATAGCTCAGCCTTACCATCAACATTTGTATGAATGTCATGCATCATCCAGTCCTACTATCGATGCTAAATTTCCACACTTTAAGTGGTCAAATTATTAGTAATTCAGTTGCTTCTGTATATAACAATCCCATGTTGCCATTTTATAAACTATTGCTGCGTAGTTAATTGAGGATGACATAACTGTTACTCATAAACTGAGGTAAAACCATTATTAAGCAACAAAACAGATCTAGTGTCACCATAGGAATTATTTCATGCCATATTTAACACCTGCTGAAATAGTATTACTGTTGCAAGAGATGTGGTTTTGTTCCTCCCGAATCAGTTGCAAAAACAGCATCACATTTAAAATTGATTGACTTGCTCTTAATTTCCTGACACAGTATATGACCCAATATTTGATCTAATAAGCTTATTTGTGTAAAAATTAAAATGTATTTATTTTTAATTCAAGGCAAGGTTTAACTTGTGTTATGTTCTTTGTTGTAGCCACAAAGAGAAAGAATCAGAGGTGGCACACATCGAGTTTGTGTTCCACAGGACAAGGGATTTATTTACAGGATGCTGCGCAAACAGGATACAATGGTGAACTCCATAAAAACGCAGGAAACACTCCGATGACATCATTGCTTAACACGTGATATTAAACTGGCCAATGCCTTTACTCTGATACATAACACCCCTCCCTCTTTACTCTTTTAATGTCCCCGGTATTTTTACATAATCAAACACTTTAACACAGATCCAACACACTATATCATAACTAACATTATTATGTTATAGATACATATGTACATTAATAAGACAGTCTCTTGTGTGGAAGTCTGTCTCATTTTGGCAGAACACGACATTCAGGAGCTTGGCTCTTAGGGGTACTAGGAGTGTCTTCCATACACTGGTCAGCGTTACATCTGGGGAAGCCAACTCAGGAACTGTGTCTGCTCGTGTGCATGATTCTGTCGTAACAGATTCCATAATTTTGGCAGTTGTAGTCATCAAGTCAGGCATGTGCTGTCCATACTCCCTGTGGTGTGAACATCTGGTACAGTTGACACACAACATTACACCAGCCAATGCTGTTACTCTGATACAAAACAACTTGGAAGATAGCATCAGTATGAAGGCATACCATAGACATGTATCTCTGCTGTTTCATCAAAGATACTGCTTGTCCCCACACTGTTACCCCAACATCCTGGAAATGAAAGGCTTTAAAGAACAGCCAACTGTGACTTAACAAAAACACATCCCCCCCCCCCACATCCCACCTTTTCCAAAGTTCTACTTGATGTTTGAAATGAGTCTCCATCAAATCCATATCCACAGAATCCATGGAATCCTGACAGTGCAGAAGAAGGCCATCCTGCCCATCACGTCTGCACCGCCCTGCTGAAAGAGACACTGCCGAGGCCCGCACCCCACCCTCACCTGCATACCTTTGGACTTGCTTCAACTCAATTTAAAGAAAGACAGTGAATAGTGGTAAAAGGCATTTTTCCCAAAGAGAGAAATGGAAATTAACGGGATACCTTCCCTAACAGGACTTATGAAAACCAACAGGCAGAATAAATGCCTCCTACAAATATTAAAACTCCTACCTTTTACCTGCGACTTTAACAGAGAAAACTATTTTCAGGGCTGCGCGGAGGCGCAGTGGGTTAGCCCTGCTGCCTCACGGTACCGAGGTCCCAGGTTCGATCCCGGCTCTGGCTCATTGTCAAAAAGCGACAAGACCCTGCTGTAACTGAGCTGCTGGGGAACAAGTCTGCTCAATAAATTGTGGCACCATCGATAACACACGAGGCGAGACGTAGAGAACTCAATCGAGGCTTTATTGAGCAGATTTGTTCCCCAGCAGCTCAGTTACAGAATGCGGCTGCTGGGAGAACCTGGGTTCTTATACCCCGCCTTTCTGGGTGGAGCCCAGTAGGTGGCAGATCCAATCAGGACCCAGTATCTGTCCACAAATAGCCCCTCGGCATCATGGTGTACCATATTACCCCTAAGACATACCACCACATTCACCCTTTGTTAAAAAGGAACCCGGCGGGGTGGTGGGTGGTATGTTGGTAGGGGTTTACAGGGTCGGTATGGTGCCTTAACCATTAACTGTGTACAACAATGCCGTTTTTACTGGGCCACTGAATTATTTATGTTACTTAAACTGATTTGATGAGCCGAGAGGGTGCCCTGGTCGCCCTTTCCGATCGTCTCAGCCCGGGTGGTGGTGGTGGTGCTGGCTCCGGTCCGGTCGATTCTGGGAGCATCGCGCTGTCCGACCCTGTTTCCTTACTCCTGGGCGGGCCTGGGGGGAGAACCGATCCCCCCGGGAAGTGGGTGGCTGTGGGGTGCACCGGGGGGAGTGAGGGGATGGTGATTGGTGTTGGGGGGATGTGGGGAGCTCCGGCGGGCGCCAGGTCCCGCAGGGAGACCGTGTCCTGTCAGCCGTCGGGGTACGCCACGTAGGCGTACTGCGGGTTTGTGGGGAGGAGGTGTACCTTTTCCACCAGCGGGTCTGATTTGTGCGCCCGCACATGTTTCCGGACCAGGGTGGGTCCCGGGGCTGCCAGCCAGGTCGGAAGTGATGGTCCAGAGGAGGACTTCCTAGGGAAGACAAGGAGGCGCTCGTGAGGCGTTTGGTTAGTGGTGGTGCACAGCAGGGACCGGATAGAGTGAAGGGCATCTGGGAGGACTTCCTGCCAGCGGGAAGTTGGGAGACTCCTAGACCGTAGGGCCAGTAGGACGGTCTTCCGGACCATTCCGTTCTACCTCTCTACCTGCCCGTTCCCCCGGGGGTTGTAGCTGGTTGTCCTGCTCGAGGCTATACCCTTGCTGAGCAGGAATTGACGCAGTTCGTCACTCATGAAGGAGGACCTCCTATCGCTATGGATGTAGGCGGGGAAACCAAACAGGGTAAAGATGGTGCAGAGGGCTTTAATGACCGTGGCCGCGGTCATGTCGGGGCAGGGGATGGCGAAGGGGAAACGGGAGTATTTGTCAACGACGTTAAGAAAGTACGTGTTGCGATCGGTGGAGGGGAGGGGGCCTTTGAAATCCAAATTGAGGCGTTCAAAGGGACGGGAAGCCTGAATCAGGTGCGCTCTATCTGGCCTGAAAAAATGCGGTTTGCATTCTGCGCAGATTTGGCAGTTGCTGGTGACTGTTCGGACCTCCTCGACGGAGTACCACTTTATGAAGTAGTAGAAACGAGTGACCCCCAGGTGGCAGAGGTCCTCGCGGAGGGCTTGGAGACGGTCCACTTGTGCGTTGGCACATGTGCCGCGGGATAGGGCATCGGACGGCTCGTTCGCAGATGGTGCCACAATTTATTGAGCAGACTTTAAAAAAAAGGAATATGGAGCTCCGGATCGCCCCAGAGTGCCTGCGAATCAGCCCCCAAGCAGCTAACTCAACATCTGCGTTTAAGCACTGGCTGGCGTGCTTTGAGGGATACCTCCGAACGGCCCCCGGCAGACCAACAGAAGACCAGAAGATGCAGGTCCGACATTCCAGGGTGAGTCCCGAAATCTACTCGCTCATCGAGGACGCGGAAGATTTCCCAGCGGCGATCACCTTGCTAAAAGAGACCTACATTCGGCCCGTCAACCAGGTCTATGCATGCCATCAGCTCGTGACGAGACGACAAATCCCCGGGGAATCGCTAGACGAATTCTACAATGCGCTACTGATCCTGGGAAGAAACTGTAACTGCCCAGCAGTAACGGCGAATGAGCACACGGAGCTCCTGATCAGAAACGCTTATGTAGCAGGTTTGGCATCATCGCAAATTCGCCAGAGACTGTTAGAAAAAGACTCTCTCGGACTCATAGAGGCACGGGCCCTTGCGCCTCCCTCGACGTGGCCTCCCAAAACGTCCGCGCCTACGCCCCCGACCGCGCTACAGCCCCTTGGGCTCCGTGGACCCCCGCCGCGATCTACTCCCCCGGCACCCCCCACCCCCCGCAAGCGTGCGCGGCCAGAACCCCAGACCACCCGGGGGGGCCCCGCTGCTATTTTTGCGGACAGCCGAAACACCCCCGCCAGCGCTGCCTGGCCCGCTCAGCCACCTGTAAAAGCTGCGGCAAAAAGGGGCACTACGCAGCGATGTGCCAGTCCCGGGGGGTCGCCGCTATCTCCGGGGAAGAAACGGGACCACGGACACCCCCCCCCCCAGCGACCCATGTGCGGCCAACGGGCGCCACCATTTTGGACCCCGGACGCCACGAGGGGGGGATGGGCGCCGCCATCTTGTTCCCCGCGGGCCGCATGCGATCCATGGGCGCCGCCATCTTGGCTGACAGGCAAGGACCCCAGCGTGGACGGCTCCACGCTGCCTGAAGACAATGACCAGATGCAGCAACCACGTTTGGCATCGGTGACCCTGGACCAGTCGCGGCCCCGGACTCTCCAGACAGCAACGACAAAGGTGCTGTTGAACGGGCACGAGACGCCGTGTTTGATCGACTCTGGGGGCATGGAGAGTTTTATTCATCCGGACACGGTAAGACGCTGTTCACTTGTAAGTCGTCCAAGCACCCAAAATTTTTTCCTGGTGGCGGGGTCCCACTCTGTTGAAATCAAAGGGTTCTGCATCGCAAACCTAACGGTGCAGGGGAGAGAGATCAAAAGTTACCGGCTGTGTGTCCTCCCCCACCTCTGCGCTCCCACCCTCCTGGGGTTGGATTTTCAATGCAACCTCCAGAGCTTAACATTCAAATTTGGCGGCCCTATACCCCCACTGACTATCTGCGGCCTCGCGACCCTCAAGGTTGAACCGCCTTCCTTGTTTGCGAACGTCACCCCGGATTGCAAGCCCGTCGCCACTAGGAGCAGACGATACAGCACCCAGGACCGGACGTTTATCCGGTCCGAAGTCCAGCGGCTGCTGAAGGAAGGCATAATCCAGGCCAGCAATAGTCCCTGGAGAGCCCAGGTGGTAGTTGTGAAGACTGGGGAGAAGCAGAGGATGGTCGTAGACTACAGTCAGACCATCAACAGGTACACGCAGCTAGATGCGTGCCCTCTTCCCCGCATATCCGACATGGTCAATCGGATTGCACAGTACAAGGTCTTCTCCACCGTGGACCTTAAGTCCGCCTACCACCAGCTCCCCATTCACCCCGGTGACCGCGTGTACACTGCCTTCGAAGCAGACGGGCGGCTATACCACTTTTTAAGGGTTCCATTCGGCGTCACGAACGGAGTCTCGGTCTTCCAACGGGAGATGGACCGAATGGTTGACCAGCACGGTTTACGGGCCACGTTCCCGTACCTCGACAACGTCACCATCTGCGGCCACGACCAGCAGGACCACGACGCCAATCTCCGCAAATTCTTCCAGACCGCTAACCCCTTCAACTTCACCTACAACGAGGAAAAATGCATGTTTAGCACCGACCGTCTAGCCATCTTGGGCTACGTAGTGCGTAATGGAGTGATAGGCCCCGACCCTGAATGCATGTGCCCCCTCATGGAGTTCCCTCTCCCCCACTGTGCCAAAGCCCTGAAACGCTGCCTGGGCTTCTTTTCTTATTACGCCCAGTGGGTTCCCCAATACGCAGACAAGGCCCACCCACTAATCCAGTGCACTACTTTTCCCCTGTCGACAGAGGCCCGCCAGGCCTTCAGCCCCATCAAAGCGGATATCGCAAAGGCCACGATGCGCGCCATCGACGAGTCCCTCCCCTTCCAAGTCGAAAGCGACGCATCCGATGTAGCTCTGGCGGCCACTCTCAACCAAGCGGGCAGACCCGTGGCCTTTTTCTCCCGGACCCTCCACGCTTCAGAAATTTGCCACTCCTCAGTAGAAAAGGAGGCCCAAGCCATAGTAGAAGCTGTGCGACATTGGAGGCATCACCTGTCCGGTAGGAGATTCACTCTCCTCACTGACCAACGGTCGGTAGCCTTCATGTTCGATAATGCACAGCAGGGCAAGATAAAAAGCGACAAGATCCTGCTGTAACTGAGCTGCTGGGGAACAAGTCTGCTCAATAAATTGTGGCACCATCGATAACACACGAGGCGAGACGTAGAGAACTCAATCGAGGTTTTATTGAGCAGATTTGTTCCCCAGCAGCTCAGTTACAGAATGCGGCTGCTGGGAGAACCTGGGTTCTTATACCCCGCCTTTCTGGGTGGAGCCCAGTAGGCGGCAGGTCCAATCAGGACCCAGTATCTGTCCACCAATAACCCCTCGGCATCATGGTGTACCGTATTACCTTAATACATACCACCACACCCACAACACAAAGATGTACAGGGTAGGTGGAATGGCCAGGCCTAATTGCCCCTTAATTGGAACACATGAATTGGGTACTCTAAATTTATTTTTAAAAAGAGAAAACTATTTTCAACGAAACAGGACCCAACCCCAAATGATTGTTTATTCTTCATATATTAATAAAAACTAGGGGCTGGATTCTCTGTAGCCCGAAGGCAAAATTGTGATTGGTAATTGGGCGGAGAATGGATTCCGTCACCGGAATCGGGGCTGGCGTCGGTTTGACGCCGGTCCGCCAATGTCCATCCCTCCAAGCCCGCGTCATCGTGATGAGCGGCATGCACCATTTCAACACTGTTGGCATGTCAATGGCCGGCCCACCTATGATGCTCTGCCCCCGATGGGCTGAGTTCTCGACGGCGCTGGTCACGTGTGGTGCCAGCGGTTGGGAACCTGGCGTACCGGCTGCGGCCAGTGTCCAGCGTGACATACTTGTCCAAGATCCGTGCCGCTGGCTGTGGAGGCTTGTGCTAGGGCTGGGGGGACTGGTGTGGGGTGGGAAGGGAGTGCGCTGTGGGGTCCCGGTTGGCGGGTTAGGGTTCGAGCACCATGTTTTACGGTGCAACCGGTGCAGGTTGTCAGCCCTGCGCATGTGCGGCAGTTCTGTGGGAGTTTCCCATGGCACCGGTGCTAGCCCGTCACCGGTACCGGAATCGGTGAGGGGTTTGCACTGATTTTCCTGTTGCGAACCTCCCACGGATTCTTCATTCGCGCCGGCACTCCGTCTCAGAAACAGGGAATCCAGCCCCAGTTTACTTATTTTAGTTTCTAATAATTACATTTGGTAACATTAATATTTTGTTTTAACTATTGATTGCCGATAAAACAAAGGAGCAGGGCTAGGCACCGGAGATCCATTCAGATAAACTATCGTGTACTTGCACAGCCAGAATTTTTTGGGTTATGTTTTGTTTGTTATATTTTTCATACACATTTTCATTTTCATTATTTTTCTGACAATTAACAAAATAAACAATCTGCAGCTTAATTTTGCATTCATAATATCCCTGTCCCATACGCTTTATAACCAACACTTTAAAAGAATGCACATATATGTAATAGCAGAGAAAATTCCACATTCGATATCCTTGTGCTCAAGGCCAAACCAATACAATAGGAGATTCTGTCCAGGAAAATAAAGAACTACTGCCTGCAACCTGTCAGAAATAGTATCAGCCCTTCCAGGCATATTTATTGGGGGTGATCTTGGTTAATAATAGCTTTGTTCACTATTTATACTGGCTTCAGCAAAAACAAATTGTGGGGGAGAATGTACCTTTAATTATCCTCAGGTGCAATTTTGTTTTATATCACTACTAGCCTCTCACATCAAAGTCCCCACAGAACATATTGTCAGCAAATCTTTGCCAGAATTCTCACAGATTCAAACACAAATCTGGCACAGTTCATTGCACTTCAGAGAAACCCCATATCTCAACCTTCCTGTAAAGAATCTAAAAACAGAGTACTCTGAGAGGACGAATGTTTCAGATGTCAATTTGGTAATATTGCTCCATTCCTGTTCCCAAATGTGTAATAAAATGTCTCTGTGCACTGCCTAATAGTTTTCATTTGTCTGTGAGTGCTGATCATGGAGTCTGAATTTCAAGATTGGTGCTTGGCATGTGTTTTATTGAGAGGAAGTAAAATGATAAAACAATTGTTCCCACCCCCCCACTCCCCCACTTTTAAAAAAAGAGCCATTAAAAAAAGATGGTGATACAGGATAATCCTGGCATGTTATCTAAAACGTTTATGTACAAATTAAACTGTATTTATTCTGAATTCAAGGCAAGGTTTAATGTGAAAGATAGAACTCAGTCTTTTCTTTAGCCCAATGGAGGGTCAAATGTACATGGAAGTATGTGATGTATGCAAACCCTCAAAGCCTGTTCAAGATACTCAGGAAGAGTCTTACATCAAAACTCATTGTCACCCGGGCAGCACGGTGGCGCAGTTGGTAGCACTGCTGCCTCACGGCGCCGAGGTTCCAGGTTCGATCCCGGCTCTGGGTCACTGTCCGTGTGGAGTTTGTACATTCTTCCCGTGTTTGCGCGGGTTTCACCCCCACAATCCAAAGATGTGCAGGGTAGGTGGATTGGCCACGCTAAATTGCCCCTTAATTGGAAAAAATGAATTGGGCACTCCAATGTTATTTTTAAAAAGCTCATTGTCACCCAGTGCAATTTCTGCAATTAGTAATAGGACATGAACTACTGCACTTGTGTTTTCCACTTCTTGTCCAAACTCACCACCCATTTTGGAAGAACTGGAGCAGGATTCTCCAGTCCCCCAACCATGTGTTTCTTGGCAGTGCGCTGTTCACTCGTAGTGGGGTTCTTTCTTCACGCCGCTCGTCAATGGGATTTCCCATTGAAGCCACCCCACACCATTGGGAAACCCACATAGGTGTGCAGTGCCAGCGGGAAAAGAGAATTCCAATGGCTAGAGAATTCCAGCCCTGATTTCTCTTCTCCCTAGTAGGATCATGGAAGGAATAAGTAATGGGAGTGGCTCAATGACTCTCCAGTAAAATATCTAGGTTGACATTCCAGTGCTGTATTGAGGGCATCTTTCACTATCATTAATTCTGCAGAACTTCAATTTTAAATTTTGCATCCCTGTTTTCAAATCCTCTCTAACCTCACTCCTCGCTAGCTCTGTAATCTTCTTCAAGCATACAAGCTTCAAAGACATCGACAATCCTCCAATTCAGCTGGAACAGCACTACATTTAATCATTCCCGGATTGTGACCATGCCTTCAGCTGCCGAGCCCCTAAGCTCTGGAATTACCTCCTAAATGTATTCATCTCGCTACCTCTCTTTCCTCCTATAAGACACTCCTTAAAACCTATCTCTTTGGCCAAGGTTTTGGTCATCTGCTTCAATAGCTCCCTGTGTGGCCACATGTCTAATTCTATTTGAAAACACGATTGTCACGTGCCTTGGAACTTTTAACAATGATAAAGGCACTATAAAAAGATAAATTGTTGTTGCTGGTTTCAGTGGCGCTGCCTTTTGGTGAGCTAAGAAACCAAGGCCCTGCCTGCTCTCTAGGTGGATATAAGAGAACCCGTGAACAACAGCAGATAATATTGATCACTCAACCACCATCACAAATAACAATGGTCAAGCTATTACCACATTGTCGATAGTGGGAGCTTGCTGTGCACTACTTGGCTGGTGTGTTTCCTATATTACAGTAGTGACCACACTTCAAAACATTTTATTGGCTCTAAAAAGTCCTGACAGGCACTATATAAATGCAAGTTCTCTCTTAAAGTCTACAAGGTGGAATTGTAAAGTCTTACATTCATCAATGGTGCTTGATTGCAGGTGCATATGTAGGAATGTTGCTGCCAATTCCATCTCTAGGAAGTAGTGGGGAAATTATCTGGCATGCAATTCTGTCAAACTTTTATAATTGCTCATAGTTAAAGACAGACAAATGCTTTGGGCGGAATATTCCAGCCGTTCTCACTGGCGGGATGTTCCGGTTCCATCGGCGCTGAACCCCCGCCCCTGGGTTTCCCAGGAAAACGGGAAACCCTGTTGACAGCGGTGGGAGCCGATGATCCTGCTGCCAGTCTTTATTGACCACCTCTGCTACCGCGAAACTCGATGGCAGGATGCACGGAAAGTCCCGCCCGTAGTTTTCCTCTTTCTAACAAACACATTGAAAAATAGGGTTGGTTTTAGTGCAACATCACTTACAATTGAAGGGTCTGGCGAGCCTCGCTCTTGGAAACGGCTAATGAGTCAGGCTCTGGAAGCTGACTTGAATCAATGGAACTGTACCCATCAAAATTACATGGAGTAAGGTAATTGACAAGAAGAGGAAAACTCCTAGGTTATTCACATAAACACTTTGGAATATGCTAAAGCTGGAGGAATGGACTTACCTATCTGTGGAATTGAAATGATCTGGCAGAGACTTACATACGCACATAAATACAGGTAATATGTCATTATCATTAGGGTGCAGATTAACTCTAAGGCTTCAGGTGAAACATGAGAACAAAGAGAGAAATCAGTTACAGAATAACTCAGCACAAGAAAACATATTAGCTTGTCTTTGTTCTTCCTTTCCTCCATTCCCTGAATAACTTCCTACTGTGACCATACCTGAGTAGTATTTTATTGGCGTAAAGTGCTCTGGGACATCCTGAGATGATGGATTGGATTCTCCGCGTATTTGTCGGTGGCGCACCGTTCGCTTGTGGCCGGATTGTCCCTTCCCACCACTTGTCAATGGGATTTCCCATTGAAGCCATACCGCACCGCCGGGAAACCCACGGGCTGGGATACACTGCCAGCGGGAAAAGAGATCCCAACAGCCGGATAATTCCATCCGATGAATGGTACTTAAAAACACAAATCTTTGTTTTTTTCCTATTCCAGTCTTATTACTTGAGTTCCTTGATTTGTTTTCCAATGGGAATAGTTAGTTCTCTATCCCTACAAATTCAACACAACCATAGACTTGGAACTTTGGGCAGAATTCTCCCATCCCACCCTGGCAGGTTTGGTGGCGGATGGGAGCAGAGAATCTAGTGAGACCAAAATGTTGGAAATCCGCTGGTGTAAACTGATGTTGCGAACTCCCTTAGGGTTAATGGTGGGTCGATCATCCCGCTGGTTGGTGGTGTGAATGCCATTTTCATTCATACATATTTCATGAATACTTATTAGAACAGCTGGCTGCCACCATCCTGTCAGGCCTTCCAATCTTGCCTCACGCCAGCGGGAAATTATGTTGGTCTAACGCCCGATAGCTAAAGAGTGGCCTGCACAAGGCAGTTCTCGGTTCACAACAGACTTTGAGGTTAAGCGCAACAAAACCTTTCTGCCATAGTGCTGTGCAGCTGCTGACGTAATGTACAGACTCTGCTGGGACAAACTAGTTCCTGTCCTTAATCTGCCTGCTGAGCTGGTCTTCATGGACAGCACTGTGCTGCTGGACCCATGGGCCTTCCTGTGTCAGCGAGTAGGATCAGTACAGCACCTGGGGTTTGGGAGTACGGGGTCTCCTTCTCCTTAGTGCCCCACATCAGTGGGACCTCTGCAGCCACCGCAAAAAGGGTACAAAGTTCAACTAAGGGCGGCAGGGTAGAAGAGTGGTTCGCACTGTTGCTTCACAGAGCCAGGAACCTGGGTTCGATTCCCGCCTTGGGTCACTGTCTCTGCGGAGTCTGCATGTTCTTCATGTGTCTGTGTGGGTTTCCTCTGGGTACTCCGGTTTCTTCCCACAGTCCAAAGATGTGCTGTTTAGGTGGATTGGCCATTCCAAATGGTAGTTTGTGTCCGAAAAGGTTTGGTGGGATTACTGGATTACGGGGATAGGGTGGAGGTGTGGATTTATGTAGGGTGCTCTTTCCAAGGGCCAGTGCAGACTCGATGGGTCAAAAGGCCTCCTTCTGCACTGTAAATTCTATGATTCCATGATTCCATGATTCCATGATTCCATAATACTATGATTTTATGATTCTTTGATTCGATGACTGGAGTGCAAAGTGAGGTTTGGGATGGGGGAAGGCGGTGGCCTGACAAAGACAAGGAGGGCAATGTGGAAGGAGGGCTCTGCAAGGATGTGGTGGGGTGCAAGAGTGAGGGCTCACGATGGCAGGCAGAGGGACAAGGAGGTGGATAAAGATGAACAATGGAAGGCAGAGGGATGTCAGAGGGGAGGGAAGCTGGACCCTGAGAAAGTTGCATGAAAAGCTCACAAACCAGGGAATCAACGGTATTCCACATTCTGATTGATTTGATTTTGTTTATTGTCACGTGTACCGAGGTACAGTGAAAAGTATTTTTCTGCGAGCAGCTCAACAGATCATTAAGTACATGAAAAGAAAAGGAAATAAAAGAAAATACATAATAGGGCAACACAAGGCACACAATGTAACAACAGAACACCAGCATTGGGTGAAGCAGACAGGGGTGTAGTGTTAATGAGGTCAGTCCATAAGAAAGTCGTTTAGGAGTCTGGTAACAGCGGGGAAGAAGTTGTTTTTGAGTCTGTTCATGCGTGTTCTCAGACTTCTGTATCTCCTGTCCGATGGAAGAAGTTGGAAGAGTGAGTAAACCGAGTGGGAGGGGTCTTTGATTATGCTACCCGCTTTCCCCAGGCAGCGGGAGGTGTAGATGGAGTCAATGGATGGGAGGCAGGTTCGTGTGATGGACTGGGCTGTGTTCACGACTTTCTGAAGTTTCTTGCGGTCTTGGGCCGAGCAGTTGCCATACCAGGCTGTGATGCAGCCAGATAGGATGCTTTCTGTGGTGCTTCTGTAGAAGTTGGTAAGAGATAATGTGGACATGCCGAATCCTTAGTTTCCTGAGGAAGTATAAGCGCCGTTGTGCTTTCCTGGTGGTAGCGTCGACATGGGTGAACCAGGATAGGTTTTTGGAGATGTGTACCCCTAGGAATTTGAAACTACTAACCATTTCCACATTGGCACCGTTGATGCTGACAGGGGTGTGTCCAGTACTTTGCTTCCTGAAGTCAATGACCAGCTCTTTTGTTTTGCTGGCATTGAGGGTGAGATTGTTGTCACTGCACCACACCACTAGGTTCTTCTCCCTTCCGTATTCTGACTCGTCGTTATTCGAGATCCGGCCCACTATGGTCGTATCGTCAGCAAACTTGTAGATGGCGTTGTTTGCAGGAAGGGGATGCACGAAGACTCCAGATCAGGTGGGTAGAGGTTCGGTTGGGGCATGAGCGCCTTGCAGGTGATGGGATCAGGGGCTGGGTGGTTGAACTGAGGCACAGACCTCTTCTTCAGGCTTCTAGACCTTTTCCTCTGAGTTGCAGACATCCTGCACAATTTGGTGAAGACAGGTGGGTGAAGAGACTGAAATGAGTGTGCTGGACTGGTATTTAAATGTGGCGCCGGGATCTTCGAACACAACAGCTGATGGCAGGTAGACAAATCAGTTGGAGATTTGGAGGGAAACTCACCTATGCATAATTAATGAGGTGCCAGGTGCAGACTCTGGTGTGGGATCCCGCCATTCTGGCCAGTGGGAAAGTGCTGCTGGAAGAGGTCACAAAGATGATTGATGCAGGCAGGGCAGTAGATGTTGTCTATATGGACTTCAGTCCGGCCTTTGACAAGGTCCCTCATGGTAGACTAGTACAAAAGGTGAAGTCACACGGGATCAGGGGTGAGCTGGCAAGGTGGATACAGAACTGGCTAGGCCATAGAAGGCAGAGAGTAGCAATGGAAGGATGCTTTTCTAATTGGAGGGCTGTGACTAGTGGTGTTCCACAGGGATCAGTGCTGGGACCTTTGCTGTTTGTAGTATATATAAATGATTTGGAGGAAAATGTAACTGGTGTGATTAGTATGTTTGCAGACGACGCAAAGTTTGGTGAAATTGCGGATAGCGATGAGGACTGTCAGAGGATACAGCAGGTTTTAGATTGTTTGGAGACTTGGGCGGAGAGATGGCAGATGGAGTTTAATCTGGACAAATGTGAGGTAATGCATTTTGGAAGGTCTAATGCAGGTAGGGAATATACAGTGAATGGTCGAACCCTCAAGAGTATTGAAAGTCAAAGAGATCTAGGAGTACAGGTCCACAGGTCATGGAAAGGGGCAACACAGGTGGAGAAGGTAGTCAAGAAGGTATACGGCATGCTTGCCTTCATTGGCCGGGGCATTGAGTATAAAAATTGGCAAGTCATGTTGCAGCTGTATAGAACCTTAGTTAGGCCACACTTGGAGTATAGTGTTCGATTCTGGTCGCTACACTACCAGAAGGGTGTGGAGACTTTAGAGAGGGTGAAGAAGACATTTACCAGAATGTTGCCTGGTATGGAGGGCATTAGCTATGAGGAGCGGTTGAATAAACTCGGTTTGTTCTCACTGGAATGATGGAGGTTGAGGGGCGACCTGATAGAGGTCTACAAAATGATGAGGGGCATAGACAGAGTGGATAGTCAGAGGCTTTTCCCCAGGGTAGAGGGGTCAATTACTAGGGGGCATAGGTTTATGGTACGAGGGGCAAGGTTTACAGTAGATGTACAAGGCAAGTTTTTTACACAGAGGGTAGTGGGTGCCTGGAACTCGCTACTGGAGGAGGTGGTGGAAGCAGTGACGATAGTGACATTTAAGGGGCATCTTGACAAATACATGAATAGGATGGGAATAGAAGGATACGGACCCAGGCAGTGTAGAAGATTGTAGTTTAGTCGGGCAGCATGGTCGGCACAGGCTTGGAGGGCCGAAGGGCCTGTTCCTGTGCTGTACTTTTCTTTGTTCTTTGTTTGTTCTTGTTCTCTACCTTGAAGCCACAGACCGGGAGGATGCCTCGGACACCAGAAAGATTTCTCTTCCTATCCACAGCCGGGGACCATGCCATCCACATTTTCAATTCTCTCACCTTTGCGGATGATGAAGATAAAACAAAGTTCAAGACGGTCCTCCTCAAGTTTGACACTCACTGCAGCAGAGAGGTGAATGAAAGTTTCGAGTGCTACGTATTCCAACAGCATTTGCAGGGTAAGGATGAACCTTTCCAGTCCTTTCTCACGCACCTCCGCATCCTTGCACAGTCCGGTAGCTACGGGCCCACCTCCGACTCCATGATACGCGACCAGATCGTTTTCGGTGTTCAGTCGGACCCCCTACGCCAGCAGCTCCTCAAGGTAAAGCAGCTCACCCTAGCGACCGCCATCGAGACCTGCGTGCTACATGAAAACGCCACCAGTCGGTATTCCCACATCCAGGTGGCTGAAACGGCGCGGCAAGGTCTCCACGAGGCGGAACGGGTCCAAGCAATCGAGCAACTCCAGGGCCTCATCCTGGATGGGGGCGGCCCTTTCACGCGCTTTTCACGGACTCCCGCGCTCGTGCGTACCAAACGAGGGGACGCCGATGAACGTAATGCGCAGGCGCGCACCACGTACGACCGCACCGCGTGCGCAGTGGCGCAGCGAACGTACTGACGCTACAACATGCGGCAACTGTGGCTCCGCCCATTTAAAACGGCAATGCCCTGCCAAATCCCAACAATGCCTGCGATGTGGCGAACTTGGCCACTATGCTGCCTTATGCAGAGCAGCTCAGCCTGCCAGCTTCAGCCAGCCTCGCAGGAATGTCCGGGCCAATCAACCCACGGTCACCGGGTCCGATGCGGATCTGCTACCCAACATTGACACCGAGGACCCGAAGGCGCCTTTTCAAATCAGTATCGTCACAAAAAACAGGATGTCCCCGAAACAAAGAATCCAGCCTCTATCGGTACACAGCATCGACCCAGACGATGAGTGGTGTGCTACCTTGACGGTCAACCGGTCCCAAATACGATTCCGCCTGGACACTGGTGCCTCCGCCAATCTCATTGCTCGGTCTGACCTCCAAAGCCTTCGTGTCAAACCAGCCATCCTTCCATCAGCCTGCCAGCTATTAGGTTACAATGGCAATGCCATTGCTGCCAGCGGCTCGTGCCAACTTGAAGTGACGCACAGGTCACGCAAAGCCATCTTTCCCTTTGAAATCGTGGGCTCCTTGAAAGCCTCCCTACTTGGCGCGCATGCATGCAGGCTGTTGAACCTAGTTCAGAGAGTTCACTCTCTGTCTCCGGCTGACACGTCTGCCTATTAGGACACTGAATTCAGGGCGCAACTCGACGCCATTATCAACCAGCACCACGACGTCTTCGAGGGCATCGGCACGCTCCCATACGCCTACAATATCTTATTAAAACAGAATGCCACGCCTGTTGTGCACGCACCTCGCAGGGTCCCAGCACCCCTTAAGGTCCACCTCAATCAGCAGCTGCAGGACCTCCAGAACCAAGGAGTGATTTCCAAAGTCACAGAACCGACCGACTGGGTCAGTTCCATGGTATGTGTAAAAAAGCCTTCTGGCAAATTGAGAATTTGCATTGATCCCAAGGATCTAAATCGCAATATCATGAGGGAGCATTATCCAATTCCCAAGCGCGAAGAGCTCACATGTGAGATGGCTCGCGCCAAGCTCTTCACCAAACTCGACGCCTCAAAAGGATTCTGGAAAATCCAGCTCGATAAATCCAGCAGGAAACTCTGCACATTTAATACCCCCTTTGGCAGATATTGTTACAACAAGATGCTGTTTGGGACCGCATGGTTCATATCTGCTTCAGAAGTGTTCCATAGGATTATGGAACAAATGACGGAAGGCATTGAAGGTGTTCGCGTCTATGTCGACGACATAATCATTTGGTCCACCACCCTGCAGGAGTATGTTAGTCGCCTCCAGCGTGTATTCAAACGTATACATGAGCATGGCCTCCGCCTCAACAGGGCCAAATGCTCTTTTGGTCAGACGGAACTCAAGTTCCTCGGGGACCACGGGCGAGATTCTCCGACCCCCTCAGCCGTTGGCCGCCGTGAATTCTGCCCCTGCCGCCCGCCGAAGTCTCCGAAGGGAGAAAAGTCGGCGGGGCGTCAATGGCGCCGCACACCCCGGAGAATGGCACGGGTGGGCGCAAGGCAATGGATTTTGGGGCTGCCGATATTCTCCCGTCCGGATGGGCCGAAGTCCCGCCGACGTGATGACGGGTCACGTCGGCGTAAATCAAACCACCTTTCAATCGGCGTCAACCTGTGCTCAAGGTTCACGCCAATCAGCGTGGAGGTGGGTGACGGCCTGGGGGGTTGGCCGCTGGAGAGGCGATGGCGTGGCCGCAGTCTGAATGTGTGGCGGAGAGGTGTGTGTAGGGTTGTGTGTGTGTGTGCGGCGGGGGGGGGGGGGGGGGGTGGGTGGTTAGAGTGGGCTGGGCTCCGGGGTAGTGCCGGGAGGGGGGGTGAGTGCCGGGGAGGAGGATGGGGTCCGTGCCGGGGAGGAGGATGGGGTCCGTGCCGGGGAGGAGGATGGGGTCCGTGCCGGGGAGGGGGATGGAGGGGGGGCCCGTGCCGGGGAGGGGGATGGGGTCCGTGCCGGGGAGGAGGATGGGGTCCGTGCCGGGGAGGGGGATGGGGGGGGGGGGGACCGTGCCGGGGAGGGGGATGGGGTCCGTGCCGGGGAGGGGGATGGGGCCCGTGCCGGGGAGGAGGATGGTGTCTGTGCCGGGGAGGGGGATTGGGGAGGGGGGGGGTGGGTCCATGCCGGGGAGGGACGTGGGGCGGGGCAAGTGAGTTGGTCCACCTGGCCAGGTGCCAGCCTCCAACAGTCGGACCCATGCGGTCCATGCCACCTGGCTGGGATGAGGAGGGGGTATGGGCAATGACAACATGCCGTCGTTCCCTCACCCCCCAAGCCGTCATGTTTTCCGATAAGCCAGCGATGTTGGCCGCCACGGCGGCAGCCAGTATACATGTTGCCCAGGATGAGGAGGAGGAGCGTGCCAGAGAGGCAGCGCAGGCTGCCGCAGAGGGGCAGGCAGCAGCCGACCAGGCTGGAGGGACACCTGACCGACAGGACGAGGAGGGGGAGGGGGACGTCGCGGCCCCACGGCAACGGAGGCACCCGAGGGCGCCCCGTGTGTACCGGCCCCAGCAGGCACACCAGGACCTCACGGACCGGGAATGCAGGAGGAGACTCCGGATGAGCCGGGAAACCGTGGCACACATTTGCCACCTGCTGGCGCACCTGTCACCGCGTGGCACTGGCGGGGACACCCTCTCCCCGTATCCATCAAGGTTACGGTGGCCCTGAACTTTTATGCAACGGGGTCATTCCAGGCACTGAGTGGGGACCTGTTCGGCATATCGCAGACATCGGTGCATCGGTGCATCCGGGCAGTGACAGACGCCCTATATGCCATGGCGCACCACTACATCCGCTTCCCTGTGGACCGGGCCAGCCAAGATGCCCGGGCCGTGGGCTTCTCTGCCGTGACCGGGTTCCCCATGGTCTAAGGCGCGATTGATGGGATGCACGTCGCCGTGCGGCCACCTGCAGACAACAGGGCCGTGTTCACCAATAGGAAGGGGACCTATTCGACGAACATACAGGTGGTCTGCGACCACCGCATGATGATCCTGCATGTCTGCGCCCGTTACCCGGGCAGTGTACACGACTCATACGTGTTGTCGCAGTCATACATCACCGGCATGTACGAGGGACGCCATCCCCGGCTGAGGGGCTGGTTGCTGGGCGACAGGGGCTACCCATTGCGATCGTGGCTGATGACGCCTAGACGGAGGCCATTCAATGAGGTGGAGAGCCTCTACAATGATGCCCATGTAGCGACAAGGGGAGTGATAGAGAGGTGCTTTGGCGTGCTGAAGATGCGTTTCAGGTGCCTGGACCTCTCTGGGGGCGCCCTCCAGTATCGGTCAGATAGGGTCGGCCGCATCATTGTGGTGTGCTGCGTCCTGCACAACATAGCCCAGCAGAGGGGCGATGTGCCGCAGGCAGAGGAGGGCTGAGTGGAGGAGCAGCAGGAAGAGGCACAGTCCTCCCCAGATGAGGGGGATGGGGGCAATGGTCAGGGCAGACGGGCTAGACATGGGCAGGTGGCGGTCCACCGTTACCGGCTGGGCCAGCGGGCACGGGACAGGCTGATAGCCGCCCGCTTCACTGACTAGATGGGTGTGGGAATCGGGGAGGATGGCCACAGACCGCACACCATGGCAAGAGCCGACCACCCCCACCCATCTACCCACCCAGCACCCTCACCCCCCTCCCCAACCCCACCCGCATGCACACCACTCCCCCATTGCCGATCCACCTGCGGCACAACGGCCGGGCTCACATAGTTGCCGGTGGACGCGTGTCTATTGCAGGCCATGGAGGATGATGACAACCCGCCCTGCGATGAGCTCCTGGCTCCACATCATTGGACTATGTCTGACCCATGGCCACAGAACCACCAACCACCTGGACCATCCCTGCATGCGGCTGTGACACTGCAGCGCACGGTCCCGTCCTCTGCCCGGGGGGATGTTGATGGCAGCCCAGGGGGAAGGGGGCAGACTCACCTGGGGCTGAGGTAAGACCACCCCTCACACACACACTTGCGCTCAACGTACATGACACCTCCGCACGCTTTGGACAGAGCACAAAGGCAGCTTCTGTGGGTGTAACATTGACTTTAATAACGAACAGAGTTCATGCACGTGCCCTAGCCCCTAAAACTCATCTGTGCCCTGCACCCGTGCCAACTTACTCAGTGTCTAATTGTTTGGCCTTACGGGCCCTTTGACTACGTCTACGTAGTTCCCCAGACGGTACAGCAGAACTGGAGGTGGACTCCTGTGATTCCTGCCCTCTGACACGGGCTCCCTTTGGCGGCCGTTTCCTGGGGCGTCCTGGCCTAGATGGGCCAGACTGCGGCCCGGACGTCTGGGATGGCGAGCTGCCAGCCTGTCCTGCCCATTGCTCACCCGATGCACCTGGGACAGAAGTGGGGAAGTCCGAGGTGTTGCGGTGTTCCGGGACCTCCCCTACAGGGGGACCCGGGACGGACCACAGCACCACCTCCTCTCTCGGGGTGCCTGATGGCCCCCAGGCCTCTACATGGGTGGAGGATGCGAACGGACTGGCCATCCAGCGCCCCCCCGACATCTGGCACTGCCAGTCCTGGAGGCCCGTGCTGGTATTGACAGGGTCTGCAGGTTTGCAGCCATGGAGCTCAGGGGATTGGCAAACCCTGTCTGTGACTGTGCGATGCTGGCTCGCACATGGGCAATGGCGCCGATGCCCTCAGCGATGGCCTGCTGAGACTGGGCCATGGCCTGCAGAGACTGGGCCATGGCCTGCAGAGACTGGGCCATGGCCTGCTGAGACTGGGCCATGGCCTGCAGAGACTGGGCTATGGCCTGCTGAGACTGGGCTATGGCGTTGAGCGCCTCTGCCATCTGCCGCTGGTGCTGGCTCATGGCCTCCTATGAGAGGGCAGCCATGTCCTGGGCCACAGACGCCGCCTGCACGGAAAGCCCCAGGCCTCGCAAACCGTTGCCCATGTCTGACACCGTCGCACCCATTGCCTCCACCGCGGACGCCACCCGTGCGGTGTCGGCCCTGGTGGCACGCATGACCGTCACCACTCCCAGCTCCTGGACGCGGGTGGACTCCTCCACCTGCGACTGCAGCCGCCGCAAGCCGGCCGTCACCCTCTTCGCTCGTCTCCGGTTCGGTGGTTGCATCGGATCTATGGGTGGATGTGGTAACTCCAGGAACCCGGGATCCATCTGGGTGGCAGATGTTCGCTTGGGCTGGGCTGCCCTCCGACCGGCCGGCCCCTCTGCTGCTCCTACCTCCACCTGCTGTACCGGGACGGCTGTGCTGTGCGCACCAGTGAGTGTACCAGACGCCTCATCACTAAAGTGCCCAACCGAGGTGAGCGTCTCTGCGATGGTGGAGGGTGTTGGTGACAGCAGTGGCGTTGTGTCGTGCTCTTCGTCCCACTCTGAGTCCATGGCACTTTGGAGTGGCAGTTCGTCTCCACCCATCGAATCTGTGTCACTGTCCTGTATTTCAGTTTCCTGGGTAGGGGTGTCCTGGGTAGGGGTGTCCTGGGTAGTGGTGTCCTGGGTAGTGGTTTCGTGGCTCGGCTGTGACGGGGGCTTGTGGCTGCCCCTCTCGTCGCTGGGTGGCACACGCCTGCGTCGTTGCACCCACACGAGACGGGGCGTCATCTCCCTGTTGCTCCAGGTCTCTCCATCTCCCGTGGTCTCTGAGGGACATCGTGCGGGCGTCGCATGCCAGAGGGTCCGGGTCTCTCCATCTCCAGTGGTCTCCAAGGGGCATCCTGCGGGCGTCGCATGTCAGAGGGTCCGGGTCTCTCCATCTCCAGTGGTCTCCAAGGGGCATCCTGCGGGCGTCGCATGCCAGAGGGTCCGGGTCTCTCCGTCCCCCGTGGTCTCCGAGGGGCATCATGCGGGCGGTCTGCATCTGCGGGGATGGGTGCCTCGACGTTTGCTCCTGCGATACACAATGAAGCATGCATGGTTAGACACGCAGGCAGTGATCAGGTGATATGGGGGAGGGGGGATATGGGGACGGGCTGTCGGTGGCTCACTTGCTAGTGGGCCCCCGACCTCTGCATCAGCAACCTCCCGGTCCTCAGGTCCGCCAGCCAGTTCCAAGGCCCTTCCTTCATGTTCGGTCAGTGGCCTCTCATCAGCGGGGCCTCCTCCAGTCCTCACATGCTCCCTGGTGTTGTGTGCTCGTTTCTCCTGTGGGGGGGGGGTGGGGGCAGGGGTAAAAGGCAACACTGTTAGGCAGGCATATGAATGCACGCCATCAGTTGCGCGTGTATTGCAGAGGTTAAGGTTAGGGCTGGATTCACTTGGGGAAATGGGGGAAGGCGGATATGGGGGAGGGGGGATATGGGGGAGGGGGGATATGGGGGATATGGGGGAAGGGGGATATGGGGGATATGGGGAGGGGGGATATGGGGGAGGTGGGATATGGGGGATATGGGGGAGGGAGAATATGGGGATATGGGGGATATGGGGAGGGGGGATATGGGGGATATGGGGAGGGGGGATATGGGGGAGGGGATATGGGGGATATGGGGGAGGGGGGATATGGGGGATATGGGGAGGGGATATGGGGGATATGGGGAGGGGGGATATGGGGGATATTGATATCGGGCAGGGGGGGGAGGCTCACCCTGGCTGCTCTGACGAGGTCATTCACCTTCTTGTGGCACTGGGTGCCTGTCCGTGGTGTCAGGGCCAGCAGCCGGATGCGGACAAGGTAGCTGCTGTCACAGCTATGAAAACACCAGAGGACAAGAAGGCTGTCCTCCGATTTCTGGGCATGGTCAATTTTTTAGGGAAATTTATCCCTAACCTCGCCTCTCATACCACGGCTCTCAGGAACCTGGTCAGGAAGACGACAGACTTCCAATAGCTCCCTGCCCACGAGCGCGATTGGAGAGAACTCAAAACAAAACTGACCACGGCCCCGGTCTTAGCTTTCTTTGATCCAGCAAAAGAGACCAAAATTTCGACCGATGCCAGCCAACCGGCATTGGGGCAGTGCTCCTTCAACGTGATGAGACCTTATCATGGGCCCCCGTTGCATATGCGTCACCGGCCATGACCCCCACTGAGCAGCGCTACGCGCAGATAGCAAAGGAGTGCCTGAGCCTTCTGACCGGTGTGGTTAAGCTTCACAATTATGTCTACGGACTTCTTCAATTCACCGTCGAGACCGACCATCGCCCGCTGGTCAATATAATACAGAAAGACTTGAACGATATGACGCCTCGCCTCCAGCGTATTCTTCTCAAGCTCCGGCGATATGACTTCCAGCTGGTATACACGACAGGCAAAGACCCCATCATTGCTGACGCTCTCTCCAGGGCAGTCAGCACTCCATGTGACCTAGCGGGAATTGTCTGCCAGGTTGACGCCCATGTGGCCTTCGCGGCCACCAATCTACCTGCCACGGATGAACGCCTCGTCCAAATTCGCCGCGAGACGGCGGCTGACCCTTTGCTACAGCGTGTCATGCGCCACCTTACAGACGGGTGGCTGAAGGGCCAATACCCTCAGTTCTATAATATCAGAGATGATCTGGTGGTAATAGACGGGGTTCTTCTAAAACTGGACCGCATTGTCATCCCGCATAGCATGCGCCAGCTCGTCCTGGAACAGCTACACGAGGGCCATCTTGGCGTGGAAAAGTGCCGCCGACGGGCCCGAGAGGTAGTGTACTGGCCCGGCATTAATGAGGACATAGCCAACACAGTGCTCAACTGCCCCACTTGTCAGCGCTTCCAGCCGGCCCAACCACGTGAGACCCTGCAGCCCCATGAGTTGGTCACGTCACCATGGACCAAGGTGGGCATCGACCCGTTACACGCACTGGGTAGAGACTATGTCCTGATCGTGGACTACTTTCCAAATTACCCGGAGGTGATACGGTTGCACGACATCACCTCATCTGCAGTCATTTGTCCTTTAAAGAAACCTTTGCTCGACACGGCATCCCGCTCACGGTTATGTCGGACAATGGCCACTGCTTCGCCAGCCAGGAATGGTCCAACTTTGCCAGGCGGTACAATTTTGCTCATGTGACATCCAGTCCCCTGTACCCCCAATCCAACGGCAAAGCGGAGAAGGGACTACATATAGTCAAACGGCTCCTATGCAAGGCTGCCGATGCTGGGTCCAATTTCTACCTCGCCTTGCTGGCCTATCGCTCCACCCCACTGTCCACTGGCCTGTCGCCAGCCCAGTTACTCATGGGTCGTACCCTGAGGACGACGGTGCCGTCCATTCATGTCCCGGACCTCGACCACGTTCCGGTCCTTCACCGGATGCAGCTGTGTCGTGCACAACACAAGGCGGCTCATGACTCCCGTGCAGCTGATCTCCCTGCTCTGTCTCCAGATGACAACGTCCGCGTCCATCTTCCGGATGGTGGCTGGTCTGCAACCGCTGTTGTCCTTCGGCAGGTGGCCCCCCCGCCCGTTCCTGGTTCGTCTACCGGATGGCTCTATTCTGCGCCGCAATCGACTCGCCCTTCGTCTCGTTCCACGCTCGCTACGTGATCCTCCACTGTCGCCTCGCCCTCCTGCTGAACCCGCCACGGACTATGCAGAAATCCCTGTCACTCTGCATCCCCCTGACTCTGACGCAGTCCAGCCCGCTCCTGAACCAGCGGCTCTCGACCCACCCTTGAGGCGGTCAACCAGAATTTGTCGCCCACCTCAGAGACTTAATTTATGAACTTTGCGGATGTATAGACTTTCTGAATTGTTTTGTTGCTTTGTTTGATCGTTTCCCTGGTTTGTATATAGTGTTCATCTCGTTATTCTTGTTGCATACTGCTTCTCTGCACCAGGCACCTTCCCATGTAAATAGCTTAGTTCTCATGTACGTAGTCCTGTAAATATGTCTTCGCACCCCACACGTAGTTAGGAACATTTTCACCATACACTATTTATTGTCACACACATACATTCTTTTATAAAAGGGGGGAAGTCATAATATACACCAGGATATCATGGTGCAGATACACACACACTGATGGACACACAGCGGGACCAATCAACACACACAATACCGCAGCCAATCACAGTTAGAGCACACGCACTATAAAGAAAGGGGGCATCAGAGTTCCCCCTCATTCAAGATGCAGCCTCCTAGTAGGACAGAGCTTACAGCTTGCAGCACAGATCTTCACCATGTGCTGAGTGCATAGACTGGTTAGGACAAGGCATAGGTCTTTAGTTCAATCTAATATTGTTTTAACCCACAGTGAAAGTATGTTCAACAGTTTCTGACTTAATAAAATAGAGTTGTACTATTTTAAGTGTTGGTGGCCTGTATGTGTTCCACGGATCCCGAGCACCCAACTCATCACTTATTTGAGGAAAGGTGTAGTAGCACTGGAGGCAGTTCAGTGGAGGTTCATTTTGTGAGGGCCACGAAGAATCCAGCACAAGTTTTAAGGATACAAAGAAATAACATTTATTTACAATAACATATATATACAACAGCAGCAGCAGCAACTTCCCTTGCTGCTCACTCCTGCCTGGCTGGTTCCAAACTGGCCAGCTTTATTTATGCCGGGAGTCTGCTAATGATTTCTCCGCCCCCCTCATTGGGGAAGCTCATACTCCCACAGGATTGTGGGACTGTCATTAGTCCCCAGCCAATGGTAAGTAGGCAGGTTATAACATCCCCCCCCCCCAAAGTCCAAGGAATCCACCGAAGACCCTGGCGAAGGAGGGCGTCGAACTCGTTCTGCCGCAGGCCGGACACCATTTGAACACGGCACTGGATCGGGTGGCGTGTACCGAGACGGAGACCGGCGCTTCCGTGATGAACGGCGTAACGGTTGTACATCCACGGCCCGTGGTCCCAAGGTTTCCCCCTCTGAGGCATCCTGTGTCTCCATCTCGGAGTCAGAGTCTGCTGCCTCCGTCATCTCGGCGCCTCTATCTCCGCGCGGTTCTGTAACGACCTGCGCAGGCTTTGAGTGAGGCACCAGAGGAAGATTGTGAGGAAGACTTTCCATTGTGTCTGGTCTCTGTGGCTGTAGAAATGAGCTCCGGGGGCGGGGAATCTTTGGAAGGGATGGTCTTCTGGACCGAACGTGGTCTACATGTTTGCGCTGGAGACGACCCTGGGCATGCACCTGATATGAGATAGGGCCCGTTTGGTGAAACATTACACCAGGGACCCAATGGGCACCACCAGCAAAATTCCAAACGAACACTGGGTCACCTGGCGCACACTGCCGAATTGGCCGATGCCGAGAAAAACCATGTCCCTGCCGTTCTTGTGTGCTGCGTACATTTGCGTCAATGTCCGGGAAAACCATGCTAAGGCGGGTGCGAAGTCTCCGGCCCATTAGGAGTTCTGCGGGAGCTACCCCAGTCACCGCATGGGGGGGCGGTCCAATACCAAAACAAAAAATGAGCCAATCTCGTGTCCATTGACCCGGAAGACTGCTTCTTTAGGCCTCGTTTGAATAACTGCACTGCGCACTCAGTCAACCCATTTGAAGCCGGTTGGTAAGGGGCAGTGCGGATATGGCGTATGCCGTTCATCTTCATGAACCTCGCAAACTCCTTTACTTGTGAATGGAGTGCCACTGTCTGTGACCAGCACCTCGGGGACGCTATGTGTACTGAAAGACAAACGCATCTTCTCAATTGTTGCGCAGGACGTTGTGCCTACCATCTTATGCACTTCTAGCCATTTAGACTGGGCATCAATTAATAGAAGGAACATGTATCCTTGAAAAGGGCCTGCAAATCTGCATGCAAGCGTGCCCAAGGCCACCCTGGCCATTCCCAGTGATGTACGGGCGCGGCCGGCGGAAGCTTCTGATGCTCCTGGCAAATGGAGCAGTTTTGGGCCACCTTCTCAATGTCAGTGTCGAGGCCTGGTCACCAGACATAAATCCGGGCCAACATTTTCATTTTGGTCACACCTGGATGCCCATTGTGCAAGTCTTTTAGTATCAGCTCCTGTACTTTTTCCGGGACAATCACACGCGTCCCCCACAAGAGGATGCTGTCTTCCACGCTGAATTCTGACAGCTTGGAGGAAAATGCCCGCAACTCGCCTGGGAGCTGTCTATGCTGCCCACCATACAGGACTATGTGCCGAACCTTTGACAGGACTGGCTCCGTCTGGGTCCACTCACGGATCTGTGATGCCGTGACAGGCAAGGTGTCCATAAAATTTAGGGTTGCAACCACCTCACCGGTCGTGGGGGTTGACATGGGGCCGGTCGATAAAGGCAATCGGCTCAGTGCGTCGGCATTCGCTATCTGGGCCCCTGGTTTTGCTCCAGAGAATACACGTATGCAGCGAGCAACAAAACCCAGCGCTGGATCCGTGCGGAAGCAATGGGCGGTATTGGCTTATCCTCTCTGAAAAATCACAGCAGATGCTTATGATCAGTCACGATAGTGAAATGGCGGCCATACACGTACTGGTGGAAGCGTTTCACCGCAAAAACCACTGCCAGGCCCTCCTTCTCGATCTGCGCGTACTTTTTCCGCTGCAGTCAATGTGCGGGAGGCAAAAGCTATCGGCCGCTCGGTCCCGTTCTCCATCTTGTGGGACAGGACGGCCCCAATACCATACGGGGATGCATCACATGTGACAGGCAAAGGCTTTCCAGGATCATAGTGGGTTAGTAACCCAGACGCCGACAATTGCCGCCAGAAAGCGGTTTCTTGCGGCTGACCCCAAACCCAGGTGTGATTCTTCTTTAGCAGAAGGTGCCAGATTGGGGAGGAACTTCCCGTAATAGTTTGCGAGACCGAGAAAAGAACAAAGATGTGAAGTGTCAGTCAGGGCGGGGGCCTGTTGAATCGCATGCACCTTCTCTGCAACGGGGTGCAAACCTTCGCAATCCACCCGATAACCCAGGTAGACTACTTCCTTCGCGTGAAAGACGACGTAAATGGACTCCAGCCTCCGAAAAGCGTCTAAGGACAGCCTCCAGATTTTCCAAATGTTCCTGCTCCGACGACCCTGTGATCAAAACGTCATCTAAGTAGACAACGACATGCGGTAAACCTCTCAAAATGCCCTCCATAACGCGTTGAAAAATAGCGCAGGCAGAGGATACTCCAAAGGGCAAATGTGTATATTCATACAGGCCCCGGTGTGTATTAATCGTTACATATGGCCGGGAGGCAGAGTCCAACTCCGACTGTAGGTAGGCATGACTCATTTCTAATTTTGTGAATGAGAGTCCGCCTGCAAGCTTTGCGTAGAGATCCTCTATGCGAGGCATTGGATATCGGTCAAGTTGGGAAGCCATATTCACTGTAAGTGTATAGTCGTTGCACAAGCGAACTGTGGCATCTGGCTTCATTACAGGTACAATTGGTGCTGCCCAGTCAGCGAAACGGACGGGCCTGATAATACCCAAAGTCTCCAAACGAGTGAGCTCCCCTTCTGCCTTCTCGAGCAAGGCGTAAGGCACCGGGCGCAGCCGGAAATAGTGCGGCGTGGCTCCTGGTTCGAATTGGATACGGGCTATGGACCCTTTTATTTTCCCCAAACCGGGCTCGAATACATCTGGGTATCATCCTAGTACCTCAGTCAACTCTCCAGAAACTGTTTGGAGGATGTGCTGCCACTGCAAGCGCAAATGGCGCAACCAGTCCCGACCCAACAGGCTGGGCCCATGGCCGCGCACCACCTTGGGCAGCACGGTAGCATTGTGGATAGCACAATTGCTTTACAACTCCAGGGTCTCAGGTTTGATTCCTGACTTGGGTCACTGTCTGTGCGGAGTCGGCACATCTTCCCCGTGTGTGCGTGGGTTACCTCCGGGTGCTCCGGTTTCCTCCCACAGTCCAAAGATGTGCGGGTTAGGTGGATTGGCCATACTAAATTGCCCATCGTGTCCAAAATTGCCCTTAGTGTTGGGTGGAGTTACTGGGTTATGGGGATAGGGTGGAGCTGTGGACCTTGGGTAGGGTGCTCTTTCCAAGAGCCGGTGCAGACTCAATGGGCCGAATGGCCTCCTTCTGCACTGTAAATTCTATGATTTAGACCCCTCCTGGCATCCATAAACAATGGGGGTCATTGTAGTTCCTGCAATGTCCCGTGGGTCCCCCGTGTAGGTGGCCAACCTGGCCTGTGTGTCGGTTAATGTAAGGGTCTGTATACCCTGCTTGATGCGGTTGAATGTCCTCTGGGCGATCACGGAGACCGCTCCGCCAGTGTCCAACTCCATCTCAAGCGGGTGACCATTGACCCGTACTGTCACCTTGATGGGGGCCACACAGGGAGCTGCCAAACAATGCAGCTGCAGGCAGTCGTCCTCCGTCTCCACATCCTCGGGAGTAGTCGCCGCAGGTTCATCCAAATGGTAGGTACGGCCCCTGGGCTGGCCCCAGTTTCGGTCGGAATGACGGCGCCTCTAGCGCCCCCAGGACCGGCATCCGCGACGGGGTCGGCGCCTACAAGTCTAACATGGACATGGCTCCTCATCCATTTGTTCTGGAGAAGGCTCCCTTCGGGGAGGAATGTCCGACGGCCACTGGCGTCGATCCGGACGGCGCCTCGCCCAAGGTACCGCAGGGGTGCGGGGGGACATTTTCGGACGGAAGGACTTGCGCCCCAAGGCATGCACCTCCATTCCCTGTAGCTCCTGCATTCCTCGTTCTGCGCTCTCTCGGGACAATACTATTTGAATGAACTGTTGAAAAGTCAATGTTGGCTCAGCTAACAACTTTCTCTGGGTGGCTGCATTGTTAATACCACAAACCAAACAGTTGCGTAACATTTCTGACAAGGTCTCACCATAGTCACAGTACTCCGCAATCCTGCGTAGCCTGGATAGAAAGTCGGCAAGGGATTCTCCTGGGGTCCTCTCAGCGGTATTAAACCGGTAACGCTGGACTATCGTGGACGGGGTTGGGTTAAAATGTTGCCCCACGAATTTCATAAATTCATCAAAAGTTTTGGTGTCCGCGCAGCTGGGTACGTAAGGCTCCTAATTACCCCAAACGTATGCAGGCCGCAGGCGGTGAGCAATATGACCACCTGGCGCTCGTTTTCGGTGAGGAAATAGTAACGCATCCGTTGTGCGTACTGGTTCCAGCTTTCCAGCGCAGCATCAAAAACATCCAAAAGTCCGTACAGAGGCATGGTGTGATAGAAAACAACTTCCAACCTGAATCCAACAAAAATCCACGGAGGTGGCTTCGGCAGTGTAGACAGCTATTCACTTTAACCCTCGTCGCCAGTTTTGTGAGGGCCATGAAGAATCCAGCACGAGTTTTAAGGATACAAAGAAATAACATTTATTTACAATAACATATATATACAACAGCAGCAGCAACTTCCCTTGCTGCTCACTCCTCTCTAGCTGGTTCCAAACTGGCCAGCTTTATTTATGCCGGGAGTCTACTAATGATTTCTCCGCCCCCCTCATTGGGGAAGCTCATATTCCCACAGGATTGTGGGATTGTCGTTAGTCCCCAGCCAATAGTAACAGTTGGCTGTTACTATAACAGTTCACTAGATTGATTCCAGAGATCGGGGGTTTGTCGAATGAAGAGAGATTGAACAGTTTAGGTCTATATTTTCTCGAGTTTAGAACAATGAGGGGAGATCAAATTGAGGTATACAAGATAATAAAAGGTATGGATAAAGTAGATGTGGAGCATATGCTTCCTCTGTGGGACATTCTCGAACGAGAGGTCATAGTCTTAGGAGAAGAGGTAGCAAATTTAAAGCAGAGTTGAAGAGAAACTATTTCTCCCAAAGAGTTGTGAATCTGTGGAATTCGCTATCCCAGAGTCCGGTGGATGCTGGAACAGTGAGTAAATTTAAGGAGGAGTTAGACAGGTTTTTAATTGGTAATGGGTTGAAGGGCTATGGAGGTTGGACAGGACAGTGGAGTTCAGGTCAGGATGAGATTAGCCATGATCGAATGGCAGAGCAAACTCGATGGGCCAAATGGCCTAATTCTGCTTCTATTCCTTATGAACTAAGGAGGAAGAGTCTCTAAAGTGTATTCAGGAGAATATCTGAGAGCGGTAAGATTTCTGACACAATGAGGAAGGAGGCATTTTGGGGTCTGGTTCTGGGGAACGAGGTGGATTAGGTGGTTATGGTGCAGTTGGAGAACTAATCAGGAGCAGATATTTTAGTATCTTTAGGTTGGTAACAGAAAAGGAGATGGAGAATTCTAGAGTAAAAATACTAAATTGGAGTTGAGATCATTTTAGTAGGGTGAGAACAACTTTGACCCAGGCAAATTGGGAGCAAGATTGGAAGGAAAAACTGTAAATGAACAATAGGCTGCCTTTAAAGAGGAGATGATTTGGGTGCCAGTCAGGTACATTCTCATAAGAGGAAATGTTAGGGCAAACAAAGGCTGGATGGCAAGAGAGACAAAGGCTAGACCTGGGTTTTTGCAACAACGGAGACCCTCTCTGTGATGGAAAATGGCGTAAAACAGAAGGCCCACCCCTGAACATAGCATTACCATTTCCACAAGGTGGGAGGGAAATGAGCCCAGGTCAGGATTTGTACCCGCACATTTTGAAGAAGCAATTACCACATAAGTCAGGAGTTGCCTCCATTGATGACTAATTTTGGTGACCCAGTTGTGTCAAACACAATGCAGGAACAGATGTAAACATTGTGGAATCCTTTAGAAAGGTGAAGTACCCTTTTGGAGAGGTAGAGGCCTCTTTGGACAGGGTTCTGGGATACCTTTGTGGGAGGTCAGGTGCTCTTTGGGGGAGGTCATTTGTGCCTGGGGGAGGTAAAGTGCCCCTTGGTATTGTTAAAAGTAGACATGAATGTGAGTCAAAAGTGCATAAGCTTCATTTATTCTACCATGGTATTTGAGGATTACTGGCAAGGCCAGCATTTCTTCCCCATCTCTAATTGTCCTTGAACTGAATGACTTGCTGAGCTATTTCAGAGCAGTTAAGAGGCAACCACATTGCTGTGGGTCTGGAATCAAATATAGACCAGGACAAATAATGATGGAAGATTTCCTTCCCTGAAGGGTATTAGTGATCCAGATGAGTTTATATGACAATGGATGATAGTTTCATAGTCACCATTATTGAGACTGGCTATATATTTCAGATTTATCAAGTGAATTTAAATTCCATTGGCTACCGTGGTGGGATTCAAACTCATATCCCCAGAGCATTAGCCTGGGTCTTTGGACTACTAGTCCAGTGACACTACCATAATGCTGAAATCACTTACTAACAGTCAAGCTCATTGGAACTGTTAAAAGTGTCAAAATAATCCATCAAAGGCAACTGTAAAGAATGTTGAAATTAACTGTCAACTGAAATTGTCAAGCTGTGAAAACATTTAAAACTCCTGCCTTTTAAGTCTTTGAAAATAGTTTCTGGAGTATCTGCTATTTCACTCTGTTTATTGTCATAGACCTGAGAGCTATCAATACTGAATTAGTATTGCGTAACTTCACAATCTTACATTATCAAAGTAGGGTGCCTTCCATTTCACAGTTTGATTGATAGCTCCAAGTGGTTAAAGATTCTTCAAAGTGGGCTATCAATTCCGATGTTTGTTTTTATAAGGAATTAAGTACTTGATTGAAATGTTGATTTTATAAGGTGCAGTTGAAGGAATGTAAATGTAGTAAATGGGAAAGTCTGCAATGGATACTTGGAACTTTATTTAATTTAATCTTATCATGAATCTGAAGGTCTGTCTATGGTGGGTACTGAGTAAGATATGTTAGGATCCGGGATGAAAACCCGACTATTTACAATTCATAAAATTGTAAGGAAATGTTACTGCTCCACAGGATTGATAACACTGATCTATAGGTATCTTTTATGTTAAATCAAACTTTAAACACAGAATTAACCACATTAACAACAGAGAAATTGCTTTACAGTTAATAGTTACAACAGTTCCTAAGGAAAAGTAAAACTTTAACTTACTTCCTAAGCCTGCCTCTGTAATCAAATTAATAATAATAATCATTTATTGTCACAAGTAGGCTTCAATGGAGTTACTGTGAAAAGCCCCTAGTCGCCACATTCCGGTGCCTGTTCAGGGAGGCTGGTACGGGAATTGAACCCATGCTGCTGGCCTTGTTTTGCATTACAAGCCAGCTGTTTAGCCCACTGTGCTAAACTAGCCCCTGTAATTAAGCACACCAACATAGTTCCAATAAAGTTAACAATTGTTTTTTCTATTTGATTTTCTCTGTGCAGACTATTTGGAGAGAGAACCTTTCTGGCCCAAAACTGAAATACCTCTGTGCAGATTTAAATCCTTGGAAGAACTAACTTTTCAGACAGACCTGGCTCCTCCCCTTAATTACATCACCTGTACCCAAAGCATCTTATCTCCTCCCACAAGATGTACCATGACCTGTTTAGCCAGGACCAAACACAATACCCATCATAAATTATCTACACCGCAGGTGTCCTTTGAACCTTATCAGTATTAGCTAGCTCGCTGTAATCAAGTAAATGGTTCTCAAATCCATTAGCAGAATACTTTACCTGCAAATCAATGATTATCTCACTTTTACCACCACTTAATCACAGCTTTAGCAGACATACTGTCTGTATACATCTCAACCCAGGTTTTAATAATATTACTGCAGAAAATATAAATTTCTTACATTAATCACAGATGGTATAGTAAGTGTAAGAGCAAAGGGTGATGGGTAGGGAGCATAGGTTGGCACTAAATTGATATGAGCTCATAAAGGACCATGGGGGTGGGAAGAAGGGCATACGTTGGCATGGAGATCATGAGAAGCCATGGAAGGTTGGCATAAGTTGGCACTAAATTGACCTGGGGTTCTGAAGGGCCAGGGGTCTGTAGAGCAGCAAAACGTAGCATGAAATGTTGAGGTGGTATGGTGGCACAGTGGTTTACACTGCTGCCTACGGAGCTGAGGACTTGGATTCGATCCTGGCCCCCGGTCAATGTCTGTGTGGAGTTTGCATCTTCTCCCCGTGTCTGCATGGGTTTCACCTCCACAACCCAAAGATGTGCAAGTTAGGTGGATTGGCCACGCTAAATTGCTCCCTAAATGGAAAAAAAAATAATTGGGTACTCTAAAAAAAAGTTGCCATGAAAGGAGGTGTGGGTGTGGGTAGAGGAAATCAGGTGGCATGGGTTGGTATTGGTGGGATATGGGAAAGTGTAAGGGTTGAGCGGGGAGAGATAGAGAGCTGTATTTTGATTTGTTATTTCGAAAAAAAATCTTGGAGACAACGCCAGAGCACAGAGGCTGGCTTTCCAAAGCTTCTGCACTCAAGCTGGGGTGGTGGGTCCAACTCCCAGAAAACTCCATCATTCCAGAATTAATGTTCCAACATCCTTTTTCTGAGGTCAGTTTTGCATAATCGTGAAATGTCCGGGCCCGGGAGTGAAAATGGAGGCCTCACTACATTCATCACCCCCCCCCCCCCCTCCCCCAATCTGGCATGGACTTGCAAAATCCTACCAACTGTCCTGGCTTGAGACAATTCACACCTCTTTAACCTGTGATTAGCCCTCTCTCCTGTTGTACCGTCTGGACCTGGAAAGACTTAATTACTTGCGAAGGTTTGCATTCAAAGTATCATCTTGCATCATTGGCTTTGTTTATATATGTGTAACCTACGTCTTCACTCACCTGATGAAGGAGCTACACTCCGAAAGCTAGTGATTCCAAATAAACCTGTTGGACTTTAACCTGGTGTTATCAGACGTTTTACTGTTTCTCCATTGAAACAAGTGAACTAACCATTGCAGAAGTCAACATTACTAGAAACCTACCAACAAACCAAGATCTCGTAAGAATTACAACATCTCTTACATCTGACTACATCTAAGAAGCCAGCTAACCTAAATCAGTTGCATCGCTGAACAAACATTGCCTCAAGGGAAATCAAATGATACAAACACATACTCATTTACTTTTCTCTTGTTGGTCTCTAACTTTCCTTATTTCTGATATCAGTGTGCATGACATCACATTTTAATTATTTTTCTTGCGTTTCGTGGTTAATAAATTTTCTCTTTCCTTAACTCAAGAATACCTCACTTGTTAGGCTCCTCATTGCTTACTGTCAATATATTTGGGTTCGGAAAAGCATATCCTCATAAAAAATAAAATTAAACATCTGTTGAGAACAACCGAGAGGCTGAAGAGAGGGCTGTCAGTTCATTGCTTCTCACCTGGTCATAACAAAATAGAGGCCAAGATTAGAGAAGTAGGGAAGTTATTATAAACCTGTAGAAACACTGGTTCAGCCTCAACTGGAAAGTTATGTGCACCACACTTCAGGAAGGATGTCAAAGCTTTAGAGAGCGTGCCGGAAAGGTTTGCGAGGCAGTTCCAGGGATGAGGAACGCCTGTCTGGTGGATAGATTCGAGAAGATGAGATTGTTTTCCTTCGAAAAGAAAAGGCGGAGGCGATTTGATAGAGGTGTTCAAAGTCACGAAGGAGCTAGACAGAACAGATAGAAACTATCCCCATTGGCGGAAGGGCCATTAACCAGAGGTGACCGATTTAAGGTGAGTGGCAAAAATTACCAACAGCAACATGAAGAAAAATAATTTTTCCAACAAGTGCTTAGGCTCTGGTATCCACTACCTGAGAGTGCAGTGGAGACATGCAATTATAGCTTTTAAACAAAAATGGATAAGCATCTGAAGTCAAAGCACGCAAAAGCTATGCGGAACGGGCATGCGAATGAAACAAACTGAGTTGCTTGCGCAGAGAGCGACCATGGACATGATGGGCTGTATGACTTCCCTCTACTCAGAATCTATTCTGAGATTCCAACACTTGAGTTGATCTTGGAGAAACTGAGTTGGCTGTGGGACTTATTTCTAGAAACGATTCCAAAAATAAGCGTGTTTTAAATTGCATTCTTACATGAGTGACCATTTGTATTAACCATTGTGCTACCCCTATTACTATTATAATGGTTTTGAAGCAAGGCATATCAACTTACCTCCACAGATTGAAAATTTGAAAATTAAACTCTACAAAGCTTTTGATTTTTTAATTTGTTGCATTAAAAGGATATCGAGCTGCTGGACTCTGTGTGGTCCAACCCAAATGTTTTCCAAAACTGATTTGTAGCTCATTTGAGTCAGACGATTGTGGGTTCAAGTCTCACTACAGGGTCAGAATTTAACGGAGCCCATTGGAGCAGGCATGATGGCGAGTGCAGGAGGGGTGAGGTGGCAGTGCTCGCTTCTGATTTCCGGCATTGAGATAATTGCCCCCAATTTAGTGGGACTTTGGGAAGGGCTCGACAAGGGAAATCAATTAGGCTCATTAACGAGCTACTAAAGCCAATGATACTGAACCTACTGGAATTTAATGGTGGATTGGGGATTTAATTTAACTTGCACGGGTCTCTCCTGGCTCCAAAAGACTGCCAAGCAAAACCTTTCGGGTTTGGCAGTGGCCTACAGGGAGTGCTTACTGTATAATTGTGTTGGGCCTCTCAGAGAAAAGCGACACAGTGATCTCACAAATTCTCCAACCAGTAGGTTCTGCTCCAGGATGTGAGCACAAAAATCAAAGCCTGACACTCCAACACTTAACTTTTGAATGTGTTGTCTTTTGGATGGCCTATTAAACTGAGGCCTTGTCTGCCCTCTCAGGGGGATGTAAGAGACTTGAAGCTTCAAAGAAGAGCAGAACATTAGCTCTAGTGTATTTGTCAACATTTATCCCTCAATCAACATCACAAAACAGAACTGAATGTGAATCTGAATAAATCTGAACATGAAACAGAATTAATATAAATGAGAATCTGAATCAATCTGGATGTGATTCTGAATCAATCTGACTGACAATCTGTATGAATCTGAATGTAAATCTGAATCGATCTGAATGAGAATCAGAATCAATCTGAAAGTGAATCTGAATTAATCTTAATGTGAAACTGAATCAATCTGAATGTGAATCTGAATTGCTCTGAATGAGAATCTGAATCAACCTGAACGTGATTCTGAATCAATCTGAGTGAGAAAATGAATCAATACGAATGTGAATCTGAATTGATTGAATGAGAATTTGAAGCAAATGTATGGTAATCTGAATCAATCTGAATGATAATCTGTTTGAATCTGAAGGTGAATTTGAATCAATCAGAATGCTAATCTGAATCAATCAGAATTAAATCTGAATCAATCTGAATGTGAATCTGAATTGATCCAAATGAGAAACTGAATCAGTCTGAATGGGAATCTGATCGATCATAATGAGAATCTGAATCGATCTGAAAGTGAAACTGAATCAATCTGAATGTGGTACTGAATCAATCTGAATGTGGTACTGAATCAATCTGAATGTGAATCTCAATCGATCTAAATGAGAATCTGAATCAATCTGAATGCGAATCAGCTTCATTCAGACTGAGAATATGAATCGATCTGAATGTGAATCTGAATAAATCTGAATGTGAAACTGAATTAATCTAAATGAGAATCTGAATCAATCTGAATGTGATTCTGAATCAATCTGACTGACAATCTGATTGTCTGGTCATTATTACATTGTTGTTTGATGGAGCTTGCTGTGAGCAAATTGGTTGTTATGTTTCTTACATTACAACAGTGACTACAATTTGTAAATACTTCACTGGCTGTAATGTACTTTGAGATTTCCTGTGGATATGACAGACGAGATACAAATGCAAGTTTTTCTTTTAGCTAAAAAGAATTGTAAGAATCACATTGCACAGATATTTTTCAGCTCAGAGAGTAAGAGCAAAAGGCAAATGTCTGCCAATGCAATTTCTTTCAAAGTAACAATTATTAATTGTTCAAACTTTTCAGAAATATTCAATGGTAGTTTGGGATTTTTTTTCTTTCTGCATCACGCACAGTCATATCCAAATTTTATTGTTTCCATCATTTTATATTCTCGGTCCAAGCAGCTATATTTGTTAACATAGAACATAGAACATACAGTGCAGAAGGAGGCCATTCAGCCCATTGAGTCTGCACCGACCCACTTAAGCCCTCACTTCCACTCTATCCCCGTAACCTAATAACCCCTCCTAATCGTTTAGAACACTAAGTGCAATTTAGCATGGCCAATCCACCTAACCTGCACGTCTTTGGGCTGTGGGAGGAAACCGGAGCACCGGAGGAAACCCATGCAGACACAGGGAGAACGTGCAGACTCCTCACAGACAGTGACCCAGCGGGGAATCGAACCTGGGACCCTGGCGCTGTGAAGCAACAGTGCTATCCACTTGTGCTACCGTGCTGCCCTTCAATTGTTCTTCAACAAAGTGTGAAACATGTTGGCTGAATACAGCCAAGAATTACTTTAATTATCTATTCAAATGTCTATCTTAAATTGTCTTCATTTTCTTAAATACGGGCATTTTCTGAATGTTTAAATAATATGAAGATGTGTTGCGTGATGTGTTAGCGTGCATATTTGAATCTTATTCCACTACACCATGCAACCGTATGATGTAGTTCTTTCACACATATTGGTGTGCACAATCCACAGCAGAGGTCAAGCATTGTCCCAGAGAGATAAAGGGTAAAAATCAGAACAATGTTACCCTAGCCAGTTTCAATCAGCACTTTTGAAAAGCTGAGAATCTGTCACTTCCACAACCTTGCTTGGTTGAGAAAGTGCACACAGCGGGAGATCCCAGGACTCAGAAGGGGAAACATGTAGTCAAAATGAAAATTCTGAGAGTCTGCATCTACTTTGTCGACATGCGGCATCAAAAATAAAATTAAACACATTTTCGGTATTTCTAAATATCATGTTTAGACTGCAAAACTGCAACCATTAGGGTCAAGTGTCTTGACTGGAAACACATCACCAGTAAAACCATGAACCAGGGGAATCTCAAGCCAGGCTTTCTCACTATATGCAGGTGTGATTTGATGTCTGTCATCTCTGCTTATTTTGAAGTCTGCTTGCAACACTATGTTCCTGTGAAAATGTTGTCTGATGCAATGTAAGTATAATTTTCTTCTTCATTAATTGATATCAACACAAAACAGTTTTGTACTTTGCATTATGTTTTGTGTATATCCCCCAAAGAGTGTTATTTTGAAATTTAAATATATGTTATTAATGTACCTCTTTGATTCAAATTGTAGATTCAACCCATTGTGACTGTGTTGCCTCTTTTGCTTCCAACCCCAAATTAATGTTAATGCCTCACACCTTCCCATCACCCTGTATGTATTTCCCTTTAAAATCAACTCCTTTAAAGAAGCATTTCTGTCTCAAATGTCCCTGTCGTAACACATTCTATATTCTAACAGCTTGCTGCATAAAAACGTTTCTTGTAAATTTTCTCCTCACTCTCAATGACAATTTAAAATGATGGCTCCTTATCACTGACACCTCAACAAAAGGAAATAGTCTTTACCTATTCACGCTTCATAATTTAAACAACTGCCATTAAATCTAATTTTAGTCTCCTCTGCTCCAGTGGAAATAAACCCAATAATCTCAAGTCTCTTCTCATAAATATAGTGTATTGTTCTTGTTACGTTGCTGTGCAAAACAACCTTATGAAAAGTTTGCAATATTTGAGAAGGGTTAAATTTCATCTTAATATATCCTGCAAACACGCTTTTGCTGATTCTCTTCTCCCAAACCTTCCAAGTCTCTGTCCAACCAAGAGGGGACTACACTTATTTTAGTGGAGAAGCTGATGTCATATAAATGCATGAAACATCTTCAATACAAGGCAAATGTTCCCTCCCAAGACAAGGTGTTCCCTCCCTTATAGGTGAGTTGAGGCTTTGGGGGTCCGAGAGTTGGGTTGTGGAAGGGGGTCAAGAGATTGGAGATTCTCAGTGCCGGAAACAGGACTAAGTGCAGCCCTGGCGGGGTGTTCCCCGCTGAGGCCCCGGATTGCAACAGAGTCCCGTTCGGTAGCGTGGTCTTTCTTAGCGCGGCCAGCACAGGGGAACACCCGGCTAAATGCGCTCGACATGGGACTCTGTTGCAATTCAGTTAGATTGCGCCTAAAATTCAAAAAAAGTAACAGAAAAAATTCACATCACTGAGCGACGGTTTGATGAACAGATTAAATGATGGGACTGAGTAAATCTGTACGATGACTCCAAGTCATTTTGTGCTCCCATGAATTGGCAGTTGTTTCTCACTGCAGTTTACTGTTATACTGCTCACTGTGAAACCATTGGATAGTCCAAAAAATTTAAAGTAGCAATCATTAACAAATCTACTCATTTCCCAATGGCAAACGCTCTTAACCTCTCTCCCTTATGCTTCAAATTGAATAGGATTAGCAAAATAGGAATCAATCAAGTTGTTCCCTTCGGCATTACATAGAAACATAGAGAGTAGAAGCAGGAGGAGGCCATTCGGCCCTTCCAGCAAGCTCCGCTATTCATTATGATCATGTCTGATCATCCAACTCAATAGCCTAAGCCCACCTTCCTCTCATATCGTTTGATCCCCTTTGCCCCAAGTGCTATATCTAACTGCTTCTTGAAAACAATGTTCTGGCCTCAACTACTTCCTGTTTCCACAGGCTCACCACCCTTTGGGTGAATACATTTCTCCTCATCGCTGTCCTAAATAATCTACCCAAATATCGTCAGACAGTGCATTGCACCATGATATATTTTTATTCGAAAAAACAACCTTAAACATGTCCTACAATAAATATGCAAGTCCCATGTCACCAAATTATTCTGATTCAGTTTACTTGTGCTGACTAGAACTAATGAGAAACCAGCTTTTGTTATAATGTTACAAGGGCTCATACCAGTGACATATCATGAAACATTTGTAACCTGGCTGTGTAAATAAACAGTCTCTGATAAATGGATACAGAGTTATATAGTGGAGTTGGTCGAGATTCAAAGAATACAGTACATGAAGCACAAGTCCGAACTTTACGTTCGTTAGCCGAATGGAAACTTCCGTGTCCTTCAGTCATGTGACATATCTTCAGAATTCAAGACGGCGAAGGTTTATAAATCATCCTTTCTGCACAATTTGAAAACAACGGTCTTTGTTGCACAACTTTTCATTTTCCCCTTCCTTTCTTTTTCCAAGAGAAAGTTGTCAGTGTACAGACCCTGCTGTAATATTGATGATGTGACACTGATTACACACACAGCTGGCAATTCATCTCAATTAATGTTCCAGATAAATAGAATCAGTGAAAGGAGATGAAGGAAAGTGTCATCAACACCACACTCTAAGAATTGGTCAATGCACTTGGGGATAGGAATCAGTTACTTAGCAAACTTAATAGCGTAGATAAAGAGCAATGTTCAGTGAGGGTTCAACTATGTTTTGGGGATCTGGGGGAAATATCAAGTTGAAGTTCTTTTTTGATATGGAATTACCTTCAGTAAAATTAAGAGTAAATCAAAAATATTTTTACAATGTAACAACTGTGCTAATGAATTGTCTGTGATTATTTAGTTTCAATTTTCCATACTGGGTATGAACATGAGTCATCATTTCCAGCGACATGATGTTGAGTTCTACATTTGGGGAAATGAACATTATCTGCTGCATTGAGATTTTTAAAAAAGAAAATGATTTCCTTAAGAAATGCCCTATGTTCTGTTTTTCCCTGTGTCCAGGGTCTAGATGGGGTCATTTGTTGTTTGTCTACTCTCCCTGATTAAGCTGCTTACGACTATAGACAGTTAAAACTCATTGGGCAGGATTCTCCATCCCGCCTGCCTTATTTTCCGACGCGGCGCTCCCCCACCGGCAGCGGGGTTCTCTGTTCCCATTGTGGCCACCCCCATGCTGCCGGGAAACCCAGGGTGTGAGTGCGCTCCTGGCGAAGCAGAGGATCCTGCCAATGGAGAATCCTGCAGATTTTGTTTATTTTCAGCTAGAGCTAATATCCATATTAAGACCTTTGCACAAGGTTGGGACTCCTTCCTTCAGATCTCTGTCACTCACCCATGTTGCGCTACATCATTAGTGCATCAACATCATATGCTTCTGATGTTAACTACTTTACATATTGCAGTTAGGATGTGGATTTGAACCTATTTTGCATGAATGTCTTGTAAAAACAGAACTACATAGTGTCAGACATATCGTAGCACAAGGTCAATCCATAGAAATTACCACGAGGGTTTCTACAAAATGAAGTGAAAATAGTGTTTGCCTTTGCTTGGAACAGAAATGGTTCCTGTAGGAATTAAACAAGTCTGGCAAATAACATTAAATGTTTGCGCAAGCTTCAGGCCCTCAGTTTGAGAACTCTGAACATTTGGCTTTCAAATGAATGAAGATATGTGGAACTACAATCATATCACATACCACACAGCTCTCATAGAAACAATAATTGAATCCTAACTGCAAATATTTCAAATTACCCCAGTTTCAATGAGTTTTCACCAATTAACACGATATCAAGGCTATCTCGACAATGTCAGAATACCTGAGGACATGGCTTTTAGAATACTTAAAGGAACTACCTGTCCAATACATTACTGTATAAGGCAACTGTATAAGGTGTTAGTGAGGCCACAGCTGCAGTATTGTGTTCAGTTTTGGTCTCCTTATCTGATAAAAGACCTCCTGGCGCTGGAGGGTGTGCAGAGGAGATTCACTAGGTTAATCCCAGAGCTGAGGGGGTTGGATTACGAGGAGAGGTTGAGTAGACTGGGACTGTACTCGTTGGAATTTAGAAGGATGTGGGGGGATCTTATAGAAACATATAAAATTATGAAGGGAATAGATAGGATAGATGCGGGCAGGTTGTTTCCACTGGCGGGTGAAAGCTTTTTACATACCTTTGAAATTTAACAACTGAACACAGCAAACCGTATTTATCTCCTAATGCAAATTTCTACCTAGTGTTTCGTTGCTTATCGAAAATTCAACTTGGCCATATTTATTTCAACTGTTTTCATTTCAAACCTAGCCCCTTTGAAGTCCTCAACTTTGTAGACACTCAGTCACCAGCTTAATTAAATTAATCACACACACAGACACACACATACAACCCATAAGTCTGCTTCACAGAATACTATAGTAGACCCCAAAATATTAAATAATAATACCCAGGTTAGGTGGATTGGCCATGCTAAATTGCCCCTAGGTGGGGTTATGGTGTTAGGGTGGGGGATTGGGGCACAGTAGGGTGCTCTTTCTTAGTGTCGGTGCAAACTCAATGGGCCAAATGTTTTCTTCTGCGCTGTAGGGATTCTATGATTTAGGACTGAGATGAGGAGTAATTTCTTCACTCAGTGTCCAACAACCTCAGCCATCACTTTGCCAGCTCCTTTGTTACCTCCATCAACTTACCGGCCCTGAACTCTTCCATGCTCATAATAGACCACTGGTGGCGTTGAATAGGGAGCTATATTTTATTTCTTAATCACCTAAATTCCTTGCATGCAGGAGGAGAGGTAGTTTTATCTCCCCATGGAAAGCAGCAATCACTTTCAGTTGATGGAGTCGATTTTTGAAGGTGAAATGTTATTTAAATGTATAAATAAAAGTTAAACTCAATAGGTTTCTAATTTTCTGAGCCGCAAATTGATTTTGCCAGGTAAAGATTTATTTGTCTGAGCTGTGGGCAGAATTAGCACAGTTGTTAGCACTGTTGCTTCACAGCACCAGGGTCCCAAGTTTGATTCCCAGCTGAGGTCACTGTCTGTGAGAAGTCTGCACGTTCTCCTCGTGTCTGCGTGGGTTTCCTCCAGGTGCTCCGGTTTCCTCCCACAAGTCCCAAAAGACGTGCTTGTCAGGTGAACTGGACATTCTGAATTCTCCCTCAGTGTACCCGAACAGGTGCCGGAGTGTGGCGACTAGGGAATTTCCACAATAATTTCATTGCAGTGTTAATGTAAGCCTATTTGTGACACTAATAAAGATTGTTTAAAAAGTTACATTTGATTAATTTTTCATTGCTCGTAGTATGATGTCGAGCAAGATTGCTTGTTTTGGAAAATATAACAGTTATCACCTTTTTATAAAAATATAATATTTTAAAAAACTTTTCCCCATATACTTACAGGGAAGCTCATGCTATATTATTTCAGTCACAGCTGGGTGTCAAAGAAGACAAGTTTACATGAATATAAAAGCAAATTACTGCAGATTTTAAAAAATTCATCTATGGGATGTGGGCATTGCTGGTTAGGCCGCATTTATTGCCCATCCCTAGTTGCCCTTCAGAAGGTGGTGATGAGTTGCCTTCTTGAGCCGCTGCCGTCCCTAAGGTGTAGGTACACCCACTGTTAGGGAGAGAGTTCTAGGGTGTTTCCCCAGCGACAGTGAAGGAGCGGCGATATATTTCCAAGTCAGGGTGGTAAGTGACGTGGAGGGGAACCTCCAGACTGTGGGGATCCCAGGTATCTGTAGCTCTTAGTTGTTGGAATCTGAAACAAAAACAGAAAATACTGGACAATCTCAGCAGGTCTGACAGCATCTGTGGAGAGAGAAAGAAGCTAACCTTTCGAGTCTGGATGACTTTTTGTCAAAGCTAGAAAGAACTGAAAATGGGGTCAGATTTATACTACAGTGGGTGGGGGGGGGGGTGCGTGGAGAGGTGGGGCTGGATAGGGGCACAGTGATAAACGGTGTCATGGGCAGAAAGTCAAAAGGAATGTAAATGGAGGTGATTAAGGCTAAGAAGGGTGCTGATAGTGGCACATTAAGAGGTTAGAATGTGGAAATTGCAGAAAAAAGATGAGCTGTGTGTCAAAAGGCAACTAGGAACTGATGGCACAAGGGGGGTGGGAGGGAGGGGGAACAATGGTGAGGGAAAAACAGATGAATGGAAGAAATGAAAATAAATGGATGGAAATAAAAATGGGGTGAAGGTGAAAGAGAGAGCTTACATTTATGAGGTGTAAATTTCTGATATATTTCCCACACTAATAAGCGGGATTCCCGACAGTGGGAGATGGCTTCAATGGGAAATTCCTTTGACAAGCAGCAGGATTAGAGAATCCCGCCGCCATCGAATAGCGGGCCGCCCAGGGACACACAGCTGGGGGACTGAAGCATTCAACCCAGTGGCTTCAATGGGAAATCCCATTGACAAGCAGCAGGATTAGAGAATCCCGCCGCCATTGAATGGCGGGCCGCCCAGGGATACACAGCTGGAGGACTGAAGCATCTAGCCCTGTGTCATTTCTTTCATATTGCTTTCCATCCCTAAAGGAACTAATTACTGGAAATAATTACTAAAAAAAAGGTGAGTGGAACCAATTGGATAGCACCTGCAAAAAACCAGAACAGGCATCGTGGCCCGAATCACCTCAATCTGTGCTCCAAAATTCTACAAATCATTTCCTCAGCTTGCTGGGTCCCTCCATGACTGGTGTACCTGCCACCTGAAATGTATCCTTCCAAGCATAATTCCAGCTGCCACCCATCTGATTACCGGTAGCATCCTGAAAAGAATAGGTGATCTACTGACCTACAACCTTGGCTAGGTCCTCCCATCAACCACTATTTGCACCACTCCACTCAGTAAATGACAAAGTGAAGGCAAAAGGACCAGAGGGGGACATAAAATGATGAAAGACAGGGGGCGCGATTCTCCACTCCCACGCCGGTTGGGAGAATCGCCTGGGCCGCCGGGATTTCCGGGGCTGCCGGTCCGACGCCCTCCCGCGATTCTCCCGAGCGGCGGGAACGGGCCAGTCGAGTTTCGCGGGCCGCAGGCCGGAGAATCGCCTGAGATACCCAAAATGGCGATTCTCCGGCACCCCCGCGATTCTGAGGCCCGGATGGGGCGAGCGGCCAGGCCAAAACTGCGGGTTCCCCCCAGCGCCGTCCACACCTGGTCGCTACAGTCGTGGGCGGTGCGTGAACGCTGGGGGGGCGGCCTGTGGGGGGGTGAGGGGGGATCCTGCACCGGGGGTACCTTAAATGTGGGGTGGCCTGCGATCGGTGCCCACCGATCGTCGTGCCGTCCTCTCTGAAGGAGGACCTCCTTCCTTCCGTCGCCCCACAAGATCCGTCCCCCATCTTCTTGCGGGGCAGATGTGGACAGGACGGCAACCACGCATGCGCGGATGACGTCTGTTATGCGGCGCCGGCCGCGTCATCTAATCGGCGCCGCTTTTACGCGGGCGACAAGGCCTCGCGCGGGTAGATGACGCGGCCCCGATACTGGCCCATTGTCAGGGCCTGAATCGGTCGCGACCGGGGCTGTTCCGAGCCATTGTGAACCTTGACGGCGTTCACGATGGCGCGGCCACTTCGGCGTGGGGGTGGCGAATCGCACCCAGGGAGAGAGGTAAGCAAAACAAAAGTGGCAGCAGAGAGGACAAAGCAAAAGGAAAACTCAGTTTCTGATTTTCTGTGAATAGGGTTGGAAATCCACTGTTGGACTTTGCACGAGAAAAAAAAAAAGACATTTTGCATTGCACTTATTAGGGATTATAGGTGTGACCTAACAGCATTGCACCTGGTGTGCTCCATGCAAGCCGGTTAGATCATATCAGAGGCCGAAATTGGGATCCATGCCTAGTGCTGGTCGGTTTCCAATCTAACTGGTCCACTCCCGTTGGCGGATTCTCGATCCTGCCTAGACACAGCAAAATACCAATTAACACCAATTGAGGGCAATCTCCATATCATTAATCGGATGGACGGTCCTCATCGTTATCTGCAATTCCACCAACTTTTGTGTCGTCCGCAAACTTACTAATCAAACCAGTTACTTTTTCCTCCAAATCATTTATATATATATTACAAACAGAAGAGGTCCCAGCACTGATCCCTGAGGAACACCATTAGTCCATTCAGAAACACACCATTCCACTGCTACACTCTGTCTTCTATGTCCGAGCCAGTTCTGTATCCATCTTGCCAGCTCACCTCTGATCCCGTGCGACTTCACCTTCTGTACCAGTCTGCCATGGGGGACCTTGTCAAAGGCCTTACTGAAGTCCATGTAGACAACATCCACTGCCCTACCTTTATCAATCATATTCATCACTTCCTCGAAAAACCCGATCAAACTAGTGAGACACGACCTCCCCTTCACAAAACCACGTTGCCTTTCGCTAATACGTCCACTTATTTCCAAGTGGGAGTAAATCCTGTCTCGAAGAATCGTCTCCAATAATTTCCCTACCACTGACAGAAGGCTCACCGCCCTGAATTACATAGATTATCCTTGCTACCCTTCTTAAACAAAGGAACAACATTGGCTATTCTCCAATCCTCTGGGACCTCCCATGTGGCCAGTGAGGATACAAAGATTTCTCTCAAGGCCCCAGCAATTTCTTCCCTTGCCTCTCTCAAAGTATTCTGGGGTATGTCCCATCAGGCCCTGAGGAGTTGTCTATCTTAATGTTTTTCAAGACCTCCAATACCTCCTGCTTTTCGATCTCAATTACTTCATTCGCAGGAGAATGGAGTACAAAAACAATCAGTTATGCTAAACCTTATAAAGCACTAGTTCGGCTTCAGCTGGAATAGAGAGTTCAATTCAGGGCAGTCCAATTTGGGAATGATGTCAATGCCTTTGGAGAAGTTGCAGAAGAAATGTTACTAGAAAGGTACCAGGGACTTCTTTTATGTGGAGAGATGGGGAAAACAGCCAGTGTTCTCAGAGCAGAGAGGGTTAGGAAGAGATCTGACAGAGGTGCCCACAATCTTGAATGGATTTGCTAAGTGTACATAAGGAAAAAAACATTCTTAATCCCAGCGAGGTTATGAACAAGAGGGTACAGGTTTGGGGTGATTGGCAGACAAAGAGACAATTAACACAGAGGGACTTTTTGAATAGAATGTGTTGTTGGGATCTCCATGCCCTGCCTGAAAAGGTGATGGAAGCAGATTCAACTGTATCATTCAAAAGAAAATTGGATGAATACTAGAAGAGAAAAAATATACAGAGGACTATGGAGAATGAATGGATCAGTGGAATTAAATGGAACTGAAATAGGTCTTTTGTGGCTAAGTACTCACCAATAGCACATGATATGTTAGATTCCTGTATTCGCCTTCTTTAAAGCCATCTCAATTTGAGAGCATTTGTCTTTTACTTTCCTAACCTCCCCAGTTACCTTTCTCCTAACCTCCCCAGTTGTAGCAAAGCAAAATATCATTGTGTTTTAAAATAAACGACTCAGAAATCATCAGTTGAAGCATGGAGTGTTTGTATACAGATTTCTATTATTTATTTGCAATTGAAACTAGGGCATGCATTAAAGTAGAGTTTGCAAAAGTCTCCTGTATCTGTTTAATGTGATCATAATCACCTTTCACTTTCGGGATACACAATATATATGAATTGCTAAATAAATAATCGCATGGACTACAAATTATTGCAGTTAAAAGCTCCCTTGCTTTAGTCGTTGGTACTCCACTTACATTATTAATGATAAAAATCAAGCAGGAATAGCAGCAAAATACCGGCACAAACACAAAGTAAAGTCACCAGCGTCCCAGATGTCCATAGTCTGCTTTCCCCTTTCAGGGACAGAGTTGATTGGTGGTGATTTAACCTGAGGATCACCACACCTCAGGTGAGGGGCAAGGTTGAGAAGGCGGACCTTCATGAATAACCTCAGCAGGTACGGGAGCCTGTGCTGTTGGCCTTGTTCTGCAACACAAACTAGCTGTCCAGCCAACTGAGCTGTTTGCATACGATGTATACATTACAGTACAAAGGTGAGGCTAGATGCCTATAATATAAATATATGAAAGCTGTACCCTTTTCATATTATAGTTGTGTTATTTACCTTGAAGTTCAAGACTGCTGACTATCATCAAATTCATAGAATAGTATAGTACAGAAGGGGGCCATTCAGTTAATAAAGTTTGCACTAGTTCTTTGAAGAACAATCCAGTTGGTCTCCCCATTTTTTCCCCTACAGCCCCACAATATTTTTGATAGCCACTATTGACTCTATGTGCATTACGTTATTACGCAGTGAATTTCAAGCTTGTTACATAGAAACATATTTTTCGTAAGTCTCTCGGGTCCTTAAATCTGTGGCCTCTGGTGAAAGATCCTTCAGCCATGAGAAAAGTTTTCTCTTTATTCACTCTATCCAACCCCTTCATAGTTTTAAACTCCTCAATCCGACCTCCTCTTAGCCTTCTTTGTTTTATGGAGTATAGCCCCACCTTCTCGAGTCAATGTAAATAACTATAATTCCTCATTCATGGAACAAATCTCATCTGTGCTCTCTCCAAAGCACTTCACATAAGGGCAGCATGGTAACACAGTGGGTAGCACTATTGCTTCACAGCTCCAGGGCCCCAGGTTCGATTTGCGGCTTGGGTCACTGTCTATGTACAGTCTGCACGCTTTCCCTGTATCTGCGTGGGTTTCCTCTGGGTGATCTGGGTTCTTCCCACAAGTCCCGAAAGACTCCCTCTGTGTACTCAAACAGGCGCCGACTAGGGAATTTTCACAGTAACCTCATTGCAGTGATGCCTACTTGTGACAATAAAGATTATTATTAAATCTTTCCTAAAGTGCAGTGCCCAGTTTAGGGCACATTACTCCATCAGATGTTAAACTGGTGTCTTATACAGGTTTTGCATAACTTCCTTTCTTTTGTACATGATACCTCCATGCATAAAGCCCAGGATCCCACAATCGTTATTACTTACTTTCTTAACCAGTCTAGACACCTTCAAGTAATTGTGTACAAACACTCTCAGATCTCTCTCTCTCTCTCTTGGACCCCCTTTAAAATTGTACCATTGAGCGTTCAGTCTGTCTCCACAATCTTCTTATCAAAATGCATCATGCCACACTTTTCTGCGTTGAATTTAATGTGTCATATGTCCACCCATTCATCCGGCCAGTCTACGTCCTCTTGATGTCTATTACTATTTTTCTCACTGCTTCCAAGTCATCTACAAATTTCAAAATTGTGTCTTGTACACTAAGCCCAAGTCATTAATGCAGATCAAAAACAGCAGTGGTCCTGGCACTGTACTGTGGGAAACTCCACTTAGACCTATATCCCTCCCAGCCATTCACCACCAACTCTTTTTTTCCTAAACCTTACCCAATCTTGTATCATGCTGCTACTGCCCTTTTTATCCATGGGCTTCAATTTTAAAAACACATTTCACGTATGGTACTTTATCAAATACCTTCTCAAAGCCAATTCGACATGGGGAATAAATGCTGGAATAGCCAAAGAAGCCCACATCCCATGAAATAATTTAAAAAAAACTTTTTCAAGTCAATATACACAACGTCATTTACATTGTCCACACCCACCCCTTCCTACCTCGTCAAGAAATTCAATCAAATGAGTCGAACACCATTGGGTTTATCGAGTGCATGCAGGCTCTCCTGGATTAGCCTGTGTGAAATTCCAAAGATTATTTTCTCGGCTACCCGTGCTCCATTATCTTACAGATGTGTATATAATTTTCCAACATTGATAGTCATAGCACAGTGCATAGAAAGCCTAAATAGTGGCAAACACCCAGTCCTGGCAAAAAATCATAGGACTGAAAGATTAAACTTAAGTTGCTTTTCCTACATTTGCTGCCTCGCTCACTGAGCATTTCCAATATTGCCTGCTTTTATTAACAACTCATATGAATTGCTATATACGTGTCATTTACTGGAGAATTCATTTTTTTAAAATTGAAGATAAAGCCCGTCACCGTGGCTTCTTGGTCATTTGCTAAACAAGGGGAACCCTTCATCAGAAGCAAAAAGGAAGATAACTGTAAGATAGAACAAATTACAAAGCCCATTTGGAGAGTGGAACAGAGAAAATGCAGAGCAAAGAGAGAAGAAAGTGAAGATCTATTTATCTGGGGAACAGGACGGGTAGATTTAGGTGGGAAGGGAAGAAAACATGGATGACAATTGAGTTTGAATTTTAAAACAACCTGCAATTTAAAGTTCTTCAGCAAACACATAGTTCCGTACTATAACCAATTACTTATTTGTCAATGGACTTTGTTGATTATTCTTTTTGACTACTGTGAACATACTGTGTATGTCCGCTTGGCCGCAGGAAAATAATTTTCACTGTACTTCAGTACATATGACAATAAATCAATCAATTGCCGTAGTCCCAGTTGACCATAGGCTGCTTTCCCCTTTGAAGGGGAGAGCTGACTGGTGGTGGTTTAACCTAAGGACCACCACAACTCAGGCGAGGTCAAGAAGGCAGGCTTTTATGAATAAGCACAGCCAGTGCGTGAATTGAACCTATACTGCTGGTCTTAGAGTCATAGATGTTTACAGCATGGCAACAGGACCTTTGGTCCAGATTGTCCATGCCGCCCAGTTTCTATCACTAAGCTAGTCCCACTTGCCCGCATTTGGCCCATATCCCTCTATACCCACCGTGCCCATGTAACTGTCTAACTATTTTTTAAAGGAAAAAGAATGTACCCGCCTCTACCACTGCCTCTGGCAGCTCATTCCAGATGCTCACTACCCTCTGTGTGAAGAAATTTCCCCTCTGGTCTCTTTTGTATCCCTCCCCTATCACCTTAAGCCTATGCCCTTTAGTTCTGGACTCCTCTACCTTTGGGAAAAGATGTTGACTATCTACCTTATCTGTGCCCCTCATTATTTTATAGACCTCTATAAGATCACCCCTAAGTCTCCTACGCTCCAGTGAAAAAAGTCCCAGTCTATCCAGTCTCTCCTTACAGCTCAGACCATCCAGTCCTGTTAGCATCCTCGTAAATCTCTTCTGCACTCTTTCTAGTTTAACAATATCCTTCCTATAATAGGGTGACCAGAACTGAACACAGTATTCCATGCGTGATCTTACTAATGTTTTGTACAACTTCAACAAGACGTCCCAACTCCTGTATTCAAGATTCTGACCAATAAAACCTAGCATGCTGACTGCCTTCTTCACCACCCTGTCCATCTGCGACTCCACCTTCAAGGAGCTATGAACCTGTTCCCCTAGATCTCTTTGTTCTGTAACTCTCCCCAAATCCCTACCATTAACTGAGTCGGTCCTGCCCTGATTTGATCTACCAAAATGCATCACCTCACATTTATCCAAATTAAACTCCATCTGCCGTTCATCGGCCCACTGGCCAAATTGGTCAAGATCCTGTTGCAATCTTATATAATCTTCACTATCCACTATGCCACCAATCTTGGTGTCATCTGCAAATTTACTAACCGTGCCTCCTACATTCTCATCCAAATCATCAATATATATAACAAATAACAGTGGACCCAGCACCAATCCTTGAGGCACACCTCTGGTCACAGGCCTCCAGTTTGAAAAACCACCCTCCACAACCACCCTTTGGCTTCGATAGTCAAGCCAATTTTGTGTCCAATGTTCTGCATCACAGTCCAGCTGTCTAGCCCACTGAGCTAAACCATATAATAGTGCCTAAAAGCATAAAAATAGTAGTCTATGTCTCCAGAGGAAAATGGAACAAACCTATAACATTCTAGAGAGGCCAAATTATTAAAGAGCTTACACTTGGCTAATAATTCAAATAATCCAAATATTTATAATGTCAGTGCACATAACATCTTTAGTTTACAGACTAAGGCTCCTGCTCTACCTATACTGCCACCCTTATAGCCTTTTATATAATATAGCTACTTTACTCTAAAGTTGGCTTTGTGTGCTCTTGCTCGTTCAATGAATCTCAACAGCAACACAAGATGGCTTTCACAAAGGGGAAAGATAGCTCGCAAACACTCACCAACATGACGGTTGAACCCTTCTACTCCCTCCGTAGCAGTTGTGAAGCATTTTCGCGTCAATCAACCCACACTGAGCTTCCCCAGGGATCGAGGGAGCTATTGGTGCAAAACCTTTTGAAATTTAAAAGAAAAATCAATCCTGTATGAGCTCTATTAGGAGGGCTGCACACACACGCGCACACACACAAGCAAAGGTAAATGATTGTCCTTTTTCTTTTATTCAACTCCAACAGAAGTGTTGCTGCAGCTCCATCAGTGAAAGTGACAGCATAACCGTCACACAGCCTATCCAGTGGACAACAGAGGGACCTCAGCTACTAAGGGTGGCAGAAACTATTAGTTATTTGAGGCTTTCATTGTGGCACTGGGTACACTGGTTGAACATGATTTATAAATTAGAGTTACCAAAGCCACCGTATGTATAATCTTATGGGTGAGAGCTTAGAAACGCCAAAGTGTATTATGAAGCTCACCTGACCTATAACTTTTATGTTGAATTGGCTAGGATGACCACAAGAGCCTTCACTTCACTTCCTAGGTGCATTTATCAAAACAAAGTTGATTATAAGAATATAGTTATAATATATAAAACGTTTATCAAGAATTTGTTAGCAATTGCCAACATTTTTAAAAAATAGCTACAGTAATCTAAATGAAGCACCCTTAGTAGCTGTTCCAATTCAATACAAAATCCAATAAAACCAAAACCCTTTACAAGGGCATGGCCTAGCACACTGTAATCTCAATTGAAATGGGACTGGTCCTTTTCCTAAGATTCTGGTCCAGTCTCCGACCAGCAGATTCAAAACACCTTCCGGAAAACAACTCTATCTTTAAGGTTACCAAGGCAGTTTGCCACACCCAATGTGCTTTCAGTTCACTGGAACAGCTTTAAAATAAAAACACAGAAAACAGGGAAAGGTCCTGCAGTCCAAACCAACAAACCGAAACTGAAAACAAAACACTAAACCCCCTCTCACCTGACAGCCACAGCCCAGCTCCACCCACAAATGACATCACTGACGCTGTGCTATAAGCCATGTGTTAAGACTTAAAGGGACACTCACATGACAATAATGACAATAATAGCTGGGGTGATAAAACAATCTCCCAACCTGCTGGAGCAAACCTATTCTAAGAACCCAAGTGTCCAAGGAGATTATTAATTCTCTTCTGTCAGATAAAATTAAATGATTATTATCATGCAAATAATCTGCAGAATTAGGTGATATGTTGCTGAGGCATATCAAGGTGATTGATTTCAGAGTATTTCAGTTATGTAAACATGGAGCTGGATTTATTTATGTCCCCAGCCAATGGGTTTAAAGGTGCAGGGCATGTAAAATCCAATGGTGGCCTTCTTGACATTTGCCCTCGTCGCCACCCTGACTAAAATCTTATGGGGCGGTGGAATCGTCTGGCGACTTCCTGTAGTCCTAGCAGTAGGCCATTGCTCCCAACTGATGTCACTGGGAACTACGGAGCTGAAGACCATCCGACTGGCGGGCAGCCCTGCAAGGCAGGACTTCCTCCTGTCACGAGGCATGCCGATATTATTTGCGAGGGTATCCCAACTTGGAACATCGGTTCGTAGGGGTGTATAGTTTTATTAGGCAGGATTTACTGGCCACTCCTCATTGTTGGGAAACCTGTGTGCCGGCGTTTCACTGGAATTTCCCACCGGCATGAACAGTTGGTAAATCCTGCCCCTTTTGTTTTGGTGTGAGGAGACAAGTGAAACTTCAGTAAGAATAAACAGCCGGGTGATTGGGTAACAATTATTTCAGACTATTTATTAAAGTAAAGAAAATACAAATACACACAAACTGGACTACTCTACTCTCACACAATTAAGATGTATGAAATATTATACAAGCACAGTTTCTATAGGATATACCCCTTGTTACAAAACATATCTCCGATACCTGAGCTCTGTAAGACTTCCCCTAATCCCCAAATTAACATCCACATTGAATAACCAGCTATAGTAACCACACAACACAGGGATGATACTCAAATCTGGGGACTTTCTTTACTTTCTTTCTTGGTCCAGCAAAGATATTTTAAAACTGCTGTTACAAAAGTTTTCTGCACTGCCTTGGCTCTAAGACGTAGAAGCTTGCTTGCCGTGATATTGGCCTTCAGGCTTGGTGGCTGGAAAATGGTCTGTCTGCCTCCCTTCCTTCTCAGGGCCTGGTAAATTAGTTGTTCTTTGAATATGCCTTGTGAGTATTTGGCTGTCTGCCCCCATCGACTTCCTTTTTTAAAAAAAAATATTTTTATTAAGGTTTTTTAACAACACAATTTTTTCCCCTTACAAACAATAACCCCCCCCCCGTAACAAAATAACACAAATTCTCCCTGAGCAAGATATATACAAGGCAAGATGGTATATTTACATAGCTTTATACACTGGCTCTTGGCCGCGCGCACCGTTTCCCCCCCACCCTCCATGCTATCTCCCGCTCGTCCATCCCCTCAGACAGTCTCTCGTTTCCCCCCCCCGCCCCCCCCAGGGTTGCTGCTGCTGCTGATCGACCTTCTTCTAACACTCCGCGAGATAATCTAGGAACGGTTGCCACCGCCTGTAAAACCCCTGTGCTGACCCTCTCAAAGCAAACTTAATTCTCTCCAATTTTATGAACCCCGCCATGTCATTAATCCAGGTCTCCAGGCTAGGGGGCTTCGCCTCCTTCCACAATAGCAAGACCCTTCGCCGGGCTACTAGGGACGCAAAGGCCAGAATTCCGGCCTCTTTCGCCTCCTGCACTCCCGGCTCATCCACTACTCCAAATATTGCTCGCCCCCAGCTTGGCTTGACCCGGACTTTCACCACCTGGGATATTACTCCCGCCACTCCTCTCCAGAACCCTTCCAATGCCGGGCATGACCAAAACATATGGACATGGTTCGCCGGGCTCCCTGAACATCTTTCACATCTATCCTCTACCCCAAAGAACCTACTCAGCCTCGCCCTCGTCAAATGCGCTCTGTGAACCACCTTAAATTATATCAGGCTGAGCCTGGCACACGAGGAAGAGGTATTAACCCTACCCAGCGCGTCGGCCCATAGCCCATCCTCAATCTCCTCCCCCAGCTCCTCCTCCCATTTACCCTTCAGTTCTTCTACTAGCGCTTCCCCCTCTTCTTTCATCTCTTGGTATATTTCCGATACCTTGCCCTCCCCGACCTATACTCCCGAGATCACCCTATCTTGAACTTCTTGTGCCGGGAGCAACGGAAATTCCTTCACCTGTCGCCTCACAAAAGCCCTCACCTGCATATATCTAAATGCATTTCCCGGGGGTAACTCAAATTTCTCCTCCAGTGCCCCTAGACTCGCAAATGTCCCGTCAATGAACAGGTCCCCCATTCTTCTTATCTCCGCCCGATGCCAGCCTTGGAACCCCCCGTCCATCTTCCCCGGGACAAACCGGTGGTTACCCCTGATCGGGGACCACACAGATGCTCCCATTGCACCCCTGTGTCTTCTCCACTGGCCCCAGATCTTTAATGTTGCCGCCACCACCGGGCTTGTGGTGTATTTTGTCGGTGAGAGCGGCAGCGGTGCCGTTACCAACGCCCACAGGCTCGTTCCTTTGCAGGACGCCATCTCCATCCTCTTCCATGCCGCCCCCTCTCCCTCCATAACCCACTTACGGATCATCGCCACATTTGCTGCCCAGTAGTAACTCTCTAGGTTTGGCAAAGCCAACCCTCCTCGGTCCCTGCTGCGTTCCAAGAACCCTCTCCTAACCCTCGGGGTCTTATTTGCCCACACATACCCCATAATACTCCTACCTACTCTCTTGAAAAAGCCCTTGGTGATCACGATGGGGAGGCACTGAAACACGAACAAAAACCTCGGAAGGACCACCATTTTGACCGACTGCACCCTACCCGCCAACGAGAGCGGGAGCATGTCCCATCTTTTAAAATCCTCCTCCATTTGCTCCACCACCCTCGTCAAATTCAATTTATGTAGGGCCCCCCAACTTCTGGCTATCCGAAAACTCCTCTCCGCCCTCCTCAGCGGCAGGTCCCCTATCCCTCTTTCTTGGTCCCCTGCCTGTAATACAAAAAGCTCACTCTTCTCTACATTAAGCTTGTAGCCCGAAAACTCTCCAAACTCCTTCAGAGTCTGCATGACCTCCACCATCCCCTCCATTGTGTCCGCCACGTATAGCAGCAGGTCATCCGCATATAGCGATACCCGATGCTCCTCTCCCCCGCGGACTATCCCCCTCCATTTCTGAGACTCCCTAAGTGATATGGCCAAGGGTTCGATCGCCAATGCAAACAACAGGGGGGACAGGGGGCACCCCTGTCTCGTCCCTCGGTACAGCCGAAAGTACTCTGACCTCCGCCGGTTTGTCACTACGCTCGCCACCGGGGCTCTGTAAAGGAGCTTAACCCATCTAATAAACCCTCCCCCGAACCCAAACCTGTGCAATACCTCCCAGAGGACTCTACTCGGTCAAAGGCTTTTTCCGCGTCCATAGCTGCCACTATCTCCGCCTCTCCCTCCTCCGATGTCATCGTTATCACGTTTAAGAGCCGCCGCACATTGGTATTTAACTGCCTGCCCTTTACGAATCCCGTTTGGTCCTCGTGAATCACCCCCGGGACACAGTCCTCAATCCTAGTGGCCAGTACCTTCGCCAATAACTTAGCATCCACATTGAGGAGCGAAATCGGCCTGTACGATCCACATTGCAGTGGATCCTTGTCTCGCTTTAGGATCAGGGAGATTGTCGCCTCCGACATTGTCTGGGGCAGGATTCCCTCCTCTCTTGCCTCGTTGACGGTCCTCACTAGTAGCGGGGCCAGCAGGTCCACATATTTTCTGTAGAATTCCACCGGGAACCCGTCCGGCCCCGGGGCCTTCCCCGCCTGCATGCTCCCCAAACCCTTACTCAACTCCTCCAGCCCAATTGGTGCCCCCAAACCAACCGCCTCCTGCTCCCCCACCCTCGGGAACCCCAGCTGGTCCAGGAATCGCCTCATCCCCCCTTCCCCCCCTGGGGGCTGGGATCTGTACGGCTCTTCATAAAAGTCCTTAAATACCTTATTTATTTTCGTTGCACTTCGTACCGTGGCTCCCCTTCCATCTTTGATTCCCCCTATTTCTCTCGCTGCCGCCCTCTTATGGAGCTGGTGCGCCAGCATCCGACTAGCCTTTTCCCCGTACTCGTAAGTCGCCCCTTGCATCCACATTGTGGAAGGCCCTCCACTGTGCCTCCACCTTGCCCGTGGTCAGCAGGTCAAACTCCGTCTGGAGCCGTCGCCTTTCCCCAAGTAATCTTTCCTCCGGGGCCTCTGCGTATCTCCTGCCCACCCGCAAGATCTCCCCCACTAACCTCTCCCTTTCCATTCCCTCTATCTTCTCCCTATGAGCCCTGATGGAGATCAGCTCTCCCCTGATCACCGCCTTCAACGCCTCCCATACCACCCCCACTCGCACCTCCCCGTTGTCGTTGGCCTCCAAGTACCTTTCAATACACCCCCTCACCTTCCCACACACCACCTCATCGGCCAGCAGTCCCACATCCAGCCGCCACAGCGGGCGTTGGTCCCTCTCCTCTCCCAGCTCCAGTTCCACCCAGTGCGGGGCATGGTCCGAAACGGCTATGGCCGAATACTCCGTCCCCCCCACTCTCGGGATGAGCGCCCTGCCCAGAACAAAGAAATCTATCCGGGAGTAAGCCTTATGCACGTGGAAGAAAAAAGAAAATTCCCTGGTCTGCGGTCTTGCAAACCTCCATGGGTCCACTCCCCCCATCTGATCCATAAACCCCCTAAATATCTTGGCCGCCGCCGGCCTCCTTCCCGTCCTTGATCTGGAGCGGTCCAGTGCTGGGTCCAGCACCGTAATGAAGTCCCCTCCCATTATTAGTCCCCCTATCTCCAGGTCCGGAATGCGCCCCAACATGCGCTTCATGAATCCAGCATCATCCCAGTAAGGGGCGTATACATTTACCAACACCACCCACGTCCCTTGCAACCTACCGCTCACCATCACATATCTCCCTCCATTATCCGCTACGATAGTCTTGGCCTCAAATGACACATGCATTCCCACCAGAATTGCCACCCCTCTATTTTTTGCGTCCAATCCCGAGTGAAATACCTGTCCTACCCATCCCTTTCTTAACCTGACCTGGTCCGCCACCTTCAGGTGTGTCGCTTGGAGCATTGCCACATCTGCCTTCAGTCCCTTCAAGTGCGCGAACGCTCGAGCCCACTTCACCGGCCCATTCAGGTCTCTCACATTCCACGTTATCAGCCGGATTGGAGGGACTCTCACCCCGCCCGCCCCCCCCCCCCGGCCGACTATCCATCTCCTTTTCTGGGCCAGTCCCTTGTCCGTGTCCGTGTCTCCCTCACTCTCCAGTCCCCCACCTGGGGGACCCCCGTCCCAGCCACCTCTTCTGTGTCCCGTTCTCTTTTGGCCAGTGCAGCAGCAACCCTTTCCCCCCCCCCCCTTCCCCACCTCCCTCCTCTCCCCCTTCCCCCCCTCCCGCTAGATCCCCTTCTAGCTTTTTTGCTCCCCCCATATCCCTCCCGTAAGTCAGCTGACACCTGCTGACCCCGGCTTCCCCCGCCATCCCTTTAACTCCCCCGTGTGGGACTCTCCCAATCAATGTACATTCCTTTGTCCCCTTCCCGCCCTTTTTATTTTATTTTTTTGCCGCGCGCGGGAAAAACCCCGCGCTTCCCAAAGCCTGCCCCGCCCCCATGGCGCAGCTCCTGTCATGGCCTTGTCCCTCTCCCCCAGCCCATATATCCTTTTCTGCGCGTGGTTGACCCCCTATGTACAACAAACATCATACTTCACCCCTCAAACACCCCCCTCCCACACAAACCCTCAATTAGAGTCCAATTTTTCAGCTAATATAAAGGTCCACGCCTCTTCGGGCCTTTTGAAGTAGTGGTGTTGGCCATTATGTGTAACCCACAGTCGCGCTGGCTGCAGCATTCCAAATGTCACCCCTTTCCGGTGCAGCACCGCTTTGGCCCGGTTGAAACCCGCTCTCCGCTTAGCGACCTCCGCGCACCAGTCCGGGTATATTCTGATCTCCGCATTGTCCCACTTGCTGCTCCGTTCCTTCTTGGCCCATTTCAGGACCCTCTCTCTGTCCGTAAACCGGTGAAATCTCACCACCATCGCCCTTGGCGGCTCTTTTGTCTTGGGCTTCCTCGCTAGCACTCGGTGCACCCCATCCAGTTCCAGCAATCCCGGGGGGGGCTCCGCACCCATCAGCGTCCCGATCATTGTGCCCACATATGCCGCGGCATCGGCCCCCTCCATTCCTTCTGGGAGACCCAGGATCCGCAAGTTGTTTCTCCTTGATCTGTTCTCCAGGTCTTCGAGTCTTCCCGCCCACGTCCTGTGCAGCGCCTCGTGCCGCTCCATTCTCTCCGCCAGGCCCACGAGCTCGTCGCCGTTCTCACTCACTTTTTCCTGGATCTCCTGAATCTTCACCTCTTGGGCTTTCTGGGTTGCTCCAAGTTTTTCCACCATTGCCAGTATAGGCGCCACCATCCCCTTACGCAGCTCCTCGAAGCAGCACTTGATGAACTCTTTCATCTCCTCTCTGTCTGTGGGCGCCGCCATTTTGTTTTTTTCTTCTTTCTTCTCCCGCTGCTCCAGGGCCACTTTCCAAGGTCCGGTCCATGCAGGGCTGTAGGGGCTTCCTCCGTTCTTCCCCACGGGTTGGTTTTTTTTTTACAGGTCCGTTGGGGCTCCGTTAGCGGGCCCAAAAGTCCGTTTCTGCGGGAGCCGCCGACTTGCGCGGCTTAGCTCCGCATCGCCGCGACCCGGAAGTCCCCATCGACTTCCTTGACTATATACTGACATATGTATATCCCAGGGACCTTCCCAATCATCTATAATCTGTTTCTCCCCCATAAGCTATTCACATTTGATTATTATCTAAATTGCTATTCTAAACTCTTTGCCGGGCGAGACACATACCAATTGAGGCCCTTTAAATATTGTCTATGCTGTCTCCAGGCGGATTCATGACACTCCTGAGATAGTGGGAAAGTCTCACCTTAAAGTAAGTAACATTACTCCCAGAGTTAAATTTCTGCAGGACACCTGTTGGACAGGTTCCACCTCCCAAATCTTTAACTGGCAGCATGGGGACGCCAGCACCCCATAAAATCAGTTCCATGGAGTTGAATATCTCAATCATATTGTTCATGGTTTCCATTGGAAGGAGCAACAAAATAGATTTGACAAGATTCCTCTCATATTTCACAGCCAGTGTCAGAGAAAGAGCTGGGAACGTACTTTGTTCCCATTATCTGAGCACAAATTTTGAGGATTATCGGCACTGTGGAAGGAAATAGGAATAAAATGAAGTTCATGCCATCCTACTAACTATGAACTTGCACAAAGAAGTTATCATACTTTTAAAAAAAAGTTTCCTCAGAATTATTTCAGAATTTCTTTTGACTATTTTAGGATAATGCTTGCAGGTAAGCTTTTACATCAAATCAGTATTACATCAAGGCCAAATTAATGAGCCGATTGGGCATTTGTGTCCCCTTGTGGAGATTTGGCAGAGATGAATTTCTAAAAACATATCACAATGCCCATCTTTACAGAGAGCAGGAATGCTCAGGGCATCTTCACCAAATGCAGGAATCGGAGATTTTCAACTGCATTCACCAAGCAAAGGAGCAAAAGCACATGAGTTCTGTTAGTAATTCCAGGGCTTCTGTGCAGTCTAGGGTGGAAAGGATTAGGTTAGTGCAATAAGTGTGGGTGAGGAGAAGCAACTAAGTGGGAAAGGTTTGCAATAATCTGAACGGCCCTAAATTTAAGAAGAAGGTGACAGATTGAGACAAATTAGCAGTCGCCCGCCATCAATGTCCAAATCGAAATCACCATTAACAACATAATCTGAATCATCGCTGCAATCTGGGCATCTTCTGTGGCTCATGAGAACAAACATTTAAGACTAAGCAGCTGACAGATTAACAGCATCACGGTGAAAACTTTGAAATAGACTGAAGCAAACATGAATACCAATACATTATTCAAATATAACAATGTGGCATCAACATGAGTCTTCAAGAAAGAAATGCATTGAAAAAGGAATTGGCTGTTTTATGGAAATTACCATTATCTGGGTCTAGTGTTTTCAATGTATAATTTATCTATAAACCTATGCCTGTCTCTTGGTGCGTCCAAACGGAAATACACAAGCATTACTGATATTTGAAATTTTGATATTTTTTGTTCTGTAGTAAACACATCTTTCTTATAGTTCAGATATTACAAAATACCACTTTGTTTCCAGTCAGGATACAGAATAATAAAATGTTTGGACCAATTCCCAAATCACATTGTGGAAATTAGGTCACATATTTTCAATTTTAAAATAATACACACTCTTGATATTTAATATACTTTGGACAGAATGTTGAAATAAATACAAAGAAGGCACATATTGTGCTATGTTCAAATCACAATTCATTGGTAATGTAAACTCTCCCCATCCTCCATATTTTAGTACATTCTAGAAAACGTCTAACAGGGATGGGTTGGAAGTTGATAGACACAAGTGAGTGGAATTTTGCACTATGTGCACAGACTACTTGCTGAGTTGGGAAGACCAGCATGTAGCTTCCCAGCTTTCCAGCTGAGCTTTCTCTCAAGATTATCTGGCACTCTGCGCACAATAAATCTGGAGGCTTGGGGGATCACGTGATGTGAGCACGGGAGCGGCAGTGTTTTTGCGGGCTCCGGCTCTGCTCATCATTTAATCCATCTTTTTATCCTGTTGCACATTCCGTATTTATTTTTTCTAGGGGTTCCATGGCTTGTACTATGCCCCGAGAAATGTTTGATCGATGTCCTTGCAAGAAAGAGCCGAGACAAAATGCGCAAACCCTCGTTTGTCCGTGGCGGCTGCAGTAAGCTGGGGTGGGGCCTTGCTTTCAGTGGCGCAGTTGCTATTGAGAAGTCTCCCGCCGTGCCGATGTTGTGTGCATTAAATGATGCCTGCCAACGGAAATGTTATCCTGCGGAAAGTCTCGGTTCTGAGGTGCACGTCATCAGGGCTCACTCCCAAGAATTACGGGGAACTTTTATGGAGGCATGGGTGGCGCACCAGGAGGTCCGTATACTTGACAGAGCAGCTCTCCTGGTGGAGGCCCTTCTCTGTTCTGTTGGGTTCCTACTACATGGCTTGTCGTCCATTCTTACGGGTTCGGGAGAGGGTGACCAAGGGAGACAAACCATTAAGCCTGTCCCTGGTGAGAAGCGGTTGAAGAGTTCCCGAGTGAATTTGAAGATTGGCTGCCATGTTTCTGTAATCTCGACTTGGAGACTGGGCATTTCAGATTCAATGGGGCACATCATATCCTGCCTACAAGGTTTGGCCTACCGATCGCTGGTCCTGTATTCTATTCCTGATGTTCGTCGTGAGGGGTTGGAGGTGGCTGTCATTCCCCTCGGTTGTGGCTAAGGCCGTGGACTGCCTAGGTATTGATGAGACAGCATGATGGAAGTAATGGTGTCTTGTATTTCAATTCCTGGCATCCTCGGAAGATCCTGGAAGAGTGCTCATTGATCCTGCTTTATCTTTAGCATTTGCTTTCTGATGCACGATCAATTGCACAAAGACTAAAGTTGGGTACAACTGTGGCTTTATTACAGTCAGATGTGTGGTCTCCTGCTGCAGCTGGCGAAATGGCAGGGCACTGGAGGTCATACATATTTATACAGTTCTCCGTGGGCGGAGCCAGCCGGCAGGAGCTTCCGGCGAACCTGGAGTGCAGGTCCTACCTGACATCTCCTATTACAGAGGTTCACCACATTCACCCCCTGTTAAAAATGAGTTCCGCGGGGGTGACATGAAACTATATACAATTAGTGCAATTATGTACAGTGGTAGGGAAAGAAAAGTCCATGTTGACGGTCCGGAGTCCGTCAAAGGTTGAGCCGGTCAGGTGCTTTGGTGCTCCGTTGGGTGCAGCGTAACGGTGGCGGCGAAGTCGGTGCTGGCGGTGGTGTAGGTGGCAGCGGTGGCGGTGCTGATGCTGGCCAGTCATCGGGGTACTCCGGGAGCGTGCCTAAGTCCTCTTCGTCCTCTTGGGCAGAAAAGGGGGGGGCGGTCTGGTGGGGTCAATATTGGTGGCGCGGTGGAAGGTGGGGGGTGGGTGTTGGGGTGGAACCTGACAGTGCCAGGTCCCTGAGTGAGACAGTATCTTGGCGGCCGTCGGGGAACTCAACATAGGCATATTGAAGGTTGGCGTGGAGCAGGTGAACCCTGTCCACCAAGGGGTCCGCCTTGTGGAGTTGGACGTGCCCACGGAGAAGGACCGGTCCTGGAATAGTGAGCCAAGTCGGGAGCGACACCCCGGATGTGGACTTCCTGGGGAAGGTAAAAACATGTTCACGGGGTGTGTTATTAGTGGCGGTGCCCAATAGTGACCGGATGGAGTGCAGAGCATCATGGAGGACCTCTTGCCAGCGAGAAGCTGGGAGGTTCCTGGACCTTAGGGCCAGCTGGACAGCCCTCCAAACTGTCCCATTCTCCCGTTCTACCTGCCCGTTTCCCCAGAGGTTGTAGCTGGTCGTCCTGCTGGATGCTATACCCCTGCTGAGCAGGAACTGACGCAGCTCATCGCTCATGAATGAGGATCCCCTGTCACTGTGGATGTAGGTGGGGAAACCGAACAGAGCGAAGATGGTGCTGAGGGCCTTGATGACGGTGGCCGACGTCATATCGGGGCATGGGATGGCGAAGGGGAATCTGGAGTACTCATCGACCACACTGAGAATGTACTTGTTACGGTCAGTGGAGGGAGGGGCCCTTTGAAATCCACGCTGAGGCGTTCAAAGGGGCGGGAAGCCTTCACCAGGCGTGCACGGTCCGGCCGGTAGAAGTGCAGCTTGCACTCCGCACAGAGCTGGCAGTCCCTGGTGACTATCCTTACTTCCTCGACGGAGTAGGGCAGATTGCGAGCTTTGACCAGATGGTACAATCGAGTGACCCCCGGGTGACAAAGGCTGTCGTGTAGGGCCCGGAGTTGGTCCACTTGTGCGCTGGCACATGTACCTCGGGAGAGGGCGTCTGGGGGCTCGTTGAGTTTACCGGGGCGATACAAGATCTCGTAATTATAGGTGGAGAGCTCGATTCTCCACCGCAAGATTTTATCATTCTTGATCTTGCCCTGCTGTGTGTTATTGAACATGAAGGCTACCGATCGCTGGTCCGTAAGGAGAGTGAATCTCTTACCGGCCAGGTAATGCCTCCAATGCCGCACCGCTTCAACGACAGCTTGGGCATCCTTCTCGACGGATGAGTGTCGAATTTCAGAGGCATGAAGGGTGCGGGAAAATAATGACACGGGCCTGCCTGGCTGGTTTAGAGAGGCAGCAAGGTCGACGTCTGAAGCGTCGCTTTCTACTTGGAAAGGCAGTGACTCGTCCACTGCGCGCACCCCGGCCTTGGCAATGTCTGCTCTGATGCGGGCGAAAGCATGTTGTGCCTCGGCCGCAAGGGGGAATTAGGTGGACTGAATGAGTGGGCGGGCCTTGTCCGCATAGATTTGGACCCACGGAGCGTAGTAGGAAAAGAACCCCAGGCAGCGTTTGAGGGCCTTGGGGCAGTGGGGGAGGGGAAGTCCCATGAGGGGGCGCTTGCGCTCGGGATCGGGCCCGAGAAGTCCGTTTTTGACTATATAGCCGAGAATGGCTAACCGGGTTGTGCTGAACACACACTTCTCTTTGTTGGAGGTCAGGTTGAGAAGAGTGGCAGTGCGGAGGATTTTATCGAGGTTGGCATCGTGGTCCTGCTGGTCATGGCTGCAGATGGTGACATTATCTAAGTACGGAAAGGTGGCCACAAACCGTACTGGTCGACCATTCGGTCCATCTCCCTTTGGAAGACTGAGACCCCAGTTGTGACTCCGAAAGGGACCCTAAGAAAGTGGTAGAGTCAACTGTCCGCCTCAAAGGCAGTGTATGGCCGGTCCGACTTCCGGATGGGGAGCTGGTGGTAGGCGGATTTCAGGTCAATTGTTGAGAAGACCCGGTACAGCGCAATCTGATTGACCATATCAGATATGCATGGGAGGGGGTACGCGTCGAGCTGCGTGTACCGATTGATGGTCTGGCTGTAGTCCACGACCATCCTGTATTTCTCCCCAGTTTTAACCACTACCACTTGGGCTCTCCAGTGGCTGTTGCTGGCCTCAATAATACCCTCCTTAAGCAGCCGCTGGACTTCGGATCTGATGAAGGTCTTGTCCTGGGTGCTGTACCGTCTGCTCCTAATGGCAACGGGCTTGCAATCCACAGTTAGATTGGCAAAAAGGGAGGGGGGATCGACCTTGAGGGTCGCAAGGCCGCAAACGGTAAGGGGGGGTAAGGGCCCGCCGAATTTGAGGGTGAGGCTCTGGCGGTTGCACTGGAAGTCCGGGCCGAACAGGAGTGCAGCGCAGAGATTAGAAAGGACATAGAGGGAAGTTACTAAATTCTACACCCTGGACCGTGAGGGTGACTGTACAAAAGCCTCAGATCGGGACGGAGTGGGATCCGGAGGCTAGTGAGATCCTTTGATTGGCAGGGTGGACCGCAAGGCAGCAGCGCCTTACCATATCTGGGTGAACGAAGCTTTCGGTGCTGCCGGAGTCCTGCAAGCACGAGGTCGCATGGCCGTTGATTTTAACCGTCGTCGACGCAGTGGCCAGGTTGTGCGGGCGAGATTGGTCCAGCGTCATCGAAGCGAGCTGCAGGTAGCCATCGGATGCTTCGGGTGGTGAGCGTGTGCGGTTCCAATGTCGAGATGGCCGGAGACCCTGTGGGGGACAAGATGGCGGCGCCCATGGTGTGCACATTGTGGTGTCGGGACAAGATGGCGGCACCTATTGGTCCCACATGGACCCGGGAGGAGAAGATGGCGGCTCCCACTCTGCGTCTGGTGTGGGGGAGGGGGAGATAGCGGGCGCGATCGCAGCGACTGCACGGGCCTGGCACACAGCCGCAAAGTGGCCCTTTTTACTGCAGTCTTTACAAACGGCAGTGCGGGCTGGGCAGTGTTGGCGGGGACTTCTGTTGACCGCAGAAGTAGCAGCGGGGACCCCCGGGGTGCGCGGAGAGGCGTGCGGTGCAGGTGTATTGCGAAGGCAGGGCCCAGGCTGAGGAGGTCGTCGGCGGGGTCCATGGGGGGGTCGGAAGGAGTAGAAGGGTGGGCAGCGTGGCGGGAGAGGTACGACTGTATGTTACGGGATGCGACCGTCATGGAGAGCGCCAAGGATTTTGCCTCCGCCAGTTCGAGCGTGGCACCTTCCAGCAATCGTTCTCGGATGCGGTCCAACGCATGAGGAGATTTGAGTGTTTAGCGGCAATGACGGCCTGCCAGTCACAGTCCCAGACGAGTGGGATTAGGTCCCGCCAGAAGTCTTCGATGGACTCACCAGGTAGTTGCAAGCGGGTGGCAAGTATATGCCTGGTGAAGTGCGTGTTCGTCTTCTGCGCGTAGTGTTCTTTGAGGAGTTCCATTGCTTTTGTGTAATTCATGGCGTCTTGGATCAACGGGAACACGCTGGAGCTCAGTCTGGAATACAGGATGTTTATCTTCTGAGCCTCCGTTGGCACGGGGTCCGCCGCGTTGATGTAGGCCTCAAAACATGCGAGCCAGTGAGTAAAGTCTTTCCTGGCGTCGGGCGAGTGCTGATTCAGCTGCAGGCGATCGGGCTTAATTCGGTTATCCATTCTGTGGAAAATCTGACTGCAATAAATTGATGCACGATCAATTGCACAAAGACTAAAGTTGGGTACAACTGTGGCTTTATTAAAGTCAGATGTGTGGCCTCCTGCTGCAGCTGGCGAAATGGCAGGGCACTGGAGGTCATACATATTTATACAGTTCTCCGTGGGCGGAGCCAGCCGGCAGCAGCTTCCGGCGAACCTGGAGTGCAGGTCCTACCTTACATCTCCTATTACAGTGGTTCACCACACTTCCTTCATCCATCCAGGAAATGTCTTCATCTTGAGGACTGCCCTGCAATTCAATTGTCATCCTGGACATTTTTGCCTGTTGATATATTGTTGTTTGCTTGATGCTGTCTTTTTTCTTACAGGGGAGTGTGTATTATAGGTGCAATGACATATACTGTTGGTTATCCTTATTTAGCAACCTCATGTTTAATAATGGGATTTGTGCATAGTTTCAATCCTAAAAGTAATCATGCTTTATATTGTCATATAATTCTAGCGAGGGGGAGGGGGGAATGTTCTTTGTCTTCACCCACCTGTCTCATTTAGTGGGAAGGGGAATGGAGCCGGAACAGGTAGAAGGTTGGGGTTGGTAGGATTGACGGGGTTAATTACCTGTGCTGTGATTGAGGATACCATCCCCCCCCCCCCCCCCCACCCCCCACCACCACCACCCCAAAAAGAACTCACCTGGTTTAGGCATATTTTTCCTTTCTTTTTTCTTTTGGATTTGAATTTAAGAAAACATGCTTTTATTTGTTGTCGGCCCGGACAGACCTTTTGTTATTCTGGAATGTAGCCACTGGTATAAAATGCTGCAGTCAATTTGCTTGCAGCAAGTCCCCACAAAAACCGTGAGATAATTGTGCTGATAATCTGTTTGGCAATGTTGGTTTACTTAATGGTCATGGGCGGAATTCTCCGTAGCCCGATGCCGAAATCAGGAACGGTGATCGGGCGGAGAGTGGCTTCCGACGCTGGAATCAGTGCAGGCAGCAGTTTGACGCCAAATCGCGATGCTCCGCCCCCTCCAAATCACGTCACCGGGATGCATGCCACGCGCAGCCGCAACGCCTTTGCCGCGTCATCTGCCGGACCACCCGCAATGCTCCGCCTCCGATGGGCTAAGATCCCAATGGAGCGGGCCACATGTGGTCCCACCGGTCTTTAGTCTGGAATGCCGGCTGCGGACAGTGTCCAGCGCTGGCACACTGGACCGAGATCCATGCCGTGGCCGGGGTGTTTCTGCTAGAGCTGGGGGGAGTGGTGGGAGGTAGTCAGGGAGTTGGCAATGGGGTCAGGGTGGGTGGGTAAGCAGTCCAGCATGGCTGGCATCCACTTGACCGGTGGGAGGGTAGGAGCATGCGTGGCTGCAGTATGTCAGCCTTGCGCATGCGCAGTCCGGTACCCAGCGATTCTCCGGCCATTCTCTGCGCGATCCGCCGGTGCTAGACCCACACCGTACCAGGATCGGTAGGGACTCGCATCGATTTTCCCATTGTGAAACACTACCAGTCTTCCGTTGGTGCCGGTACGTAGCCTCAGGAACGGAGAATGCAGCCCTCGTACTCCACTGGACTTGCTCTGGCAATGTTATTATTTACTTGTTTTAATTAAACTTAACTAGAGCACATCCTATTGTGTCTCCTTAGTGCGACTCCCTCAACAGTAAGAAGACCCGTCTCCGGGCTATCAGGGAGGCAAAGGCCAAATCGTCGACTCTTCCGACACTCCAAAGATCGCCACCTCCCACTCGGCACTACGTGTGTTTTGAGTACCGTGGACATTGCCTTAGCGAAACCCTGCCAAAACCCTCTAAGCTTCGGGCATGCCCAAAACATGTGGACATGATTTGCTGGACTTCCCGTGCACCTCGCACACCTGTCCTCGACCCCAAAAAACGTACTCATCCTGGCCACTGCCATGTGTGCCTGGTGGACTATCTTGAATTGTATCAGGCTAAGCCTGACACATGATGAGGATGTATTAACCCTGCTTAGGGCATTCGCCCACAGACCCGCCTCTATCTCTCCTCCTAGTTCGGTAGTCAGACCTTAACCAGTCATCTATCTCCAGCTACAAATCGATCTAACCTGTTACGGGGAATATATTTGTGAGTTTTAATACTATGATAGGATTAACAGATATTTTGTTGGGGAAAATATATATATTTGCTACTTGTTGCCAAACTCAAAGCACATTCTCTCTGCAAATGTGTACAGTTTAGCTACAAGGTAAAAAGCATGTCTTCTCCAGTATTATTTAATCTTAGAACATAGAACATACAGTGCAGAAGGAGGCCATTCAGCCCATCGAGTCTGCACCAACCCACTTAAGACCTCACTTCCACCCTATACACGTAACCCAATAACCCCTCCTAACCTTTTTGGTCACTGAGGGCATCCACCTAACCTGCATGTCTTTAGACTGTGGGAGGAAACCAGAGCACCCGGAGGAAACCCACGTAGACATGGGAAGAACGTGCAGACTCTGCACAGACAGTGACTCACCGGGGAATCAAACCTGGGACCCTGGAGCTGTGAAGCCACAGTGCTATCCACTTGTGCTACCGTGCTGCCCTTCTGTTATTAGCCTTTTGCTGCTGTTGTTCAATTGTTAATTTTCATGACAATTTTGAACACTTGTATTAAATGTAATTCGTCAAAGACTGCAATTGACTATGACTGTCTGTAACAGTGAATTAGACACAGCAGCATTATTTCAACTTTCAGACCTGTAATGAAGCAGCCAAACAGGCTGATGGCTTCTTCTTTCCACTCGAGCTGTTGAGGCTCCTACATCATTGAATCCAATTATTAGGAGGCAGAAGTCCACAACAGAGGAAAGAAAACACAGTCTGTCTGGAGTGGAAAAATTGTGTTGGAAAAATTGGAAATGTCACACACAGTGTCGCAAGATGTTTATCCCCCAATGCAAGAGGTTTTATTGCTAACATTCCATAAGCATCCGGTGGTACATAAGGGGGCGGGATTTTCCACGCTGAAATCGTGCCTGGCGCCGGGGCGCAGAATGGGCGTCAAAGCCGAGATCGGGTCCGACGCCGCTCCGGCGATTCTCCGGTCCCCGGAGAATCGGTGTCAATCGCGCGCGCGTGGTCGACTCGGCGCCGGTCGGGGGCCATTGAAAGAGGCCCCCGTGGCGATTCATCGAGTGCAGCGGGCCCCGTCCCCGCCGGCATTGTTCTCTCATAGATCCACCCGGCGGGCACTCGGCATGGTGGCTGTGGACTCAGTCCCTGGCTGCCCTGGCTACCAATCGGGGGCCACCGAACCGTGGTGCGTGTGATCTGGGGAGGCCTATGTTTTCGGTGCCGGTCCGCCGTGTGGGTCGCCCATGTCGCGCAGGGCGGCCGACACAGGCCGCCGCCGTGCGTTTGCGCGGATCCCCGACCTGAAGTGCAGGACCGCGTATCGGCAGCCAGAGTTGCGAGGAGCACTCCGGGGCCCTGCTTGCCTCTTACAAATCTGAGAATCACCCTGGACTTTCTCCAGGAAAGTCCAGAGTGATTTGTGCGTGTTTTTCTGCTGGCGTGGGGACATAGCCCCATTATTGGAGAAGACTAGAAGGCTGGGAACAGACGAAGCCTGTGTGGAATATACAAAAAGTAGGAAGGAACTTAAGCAAGGAGTCAGGAGGGCAGAAAGGGGTCACGAAAAGTCATTGGCAAATAGGGTTAAGGAAAATCCCAAGGCTTTTTACACTTACGTAGAAAGCAAGAGGGTAGCCAGGGAAAGGGTTGGCCCACTGAAGGACAGGCGAGGGAATCTATGTGTGGAGCCAGAGGAAATGGGCGAGGTACTAACGGAATAATTTGCATCAGTATTCACCAAAGAGAAGGATTTGGTGGATGTTGAGTCTGGAGATAGATAGTCTGGGTCATATTGAGATCCAAAAAGATGAGGTGTTGGGTGTCTTGAAAAATATTAAGATAGATAAGTCCCCAGGGCCTGATGGGATCTACCCCAGAATACTGAAGGAGGCAAGAGAGGAAATTGCTGAGGCCTTGAAAGAAATCTTTGGATCCTCACTGTCTTCGGGTGATGTCCCGGAGGACTGGAGAATAGCCAATATTGTTCCTTTGTTTATGAAGGGTAGCAAGGATAATACAGGGAACTACAGGCCGGTGAGCCTTACATCAGTGATAGGGAAATTACTGGAGAGAATTCTTCGAGACAGGATCTACTCCCATTTGGAAGCAAATGGATGTATTAGCGAGAGGCAGCACGGTTTTGTGAAGGGGAGGTCGTGTCTCACTAACTTGATAGAGTTTTTCGAGGAGGTCACAAAGATAATTGATTTAGGTAGGGCAGTGGCTGTTGTCTTTCTGGACTTCAGTAAGGCCTTTGACAAGATCCCTCATGGCAGACTGGTACAAAAGGTGAAGTCACACGGGATCAGGGGTGAGCTGGCAAGGTGGATACAGAACTGGCTAGGTCATAGAAGGCAGAGAGTAGCAATGGAAGGGTGCTTTTCTAATTGAAGGGCTGTGACTTGTGGTATTCTGCAGGGATCAGTGCTGGGACCTTTGCTGTTTGTAGTATATATAAGTGATTTGGAGGAAAATGGTACTGGTCTGATTAGTAAGTTTGCAGATGACACAAAGGTTGGTGGAATTGTGGATAGCGATGAGGACTGTCAGAGGATACAGCAGGATTTAGATTGTTTGGAGACTTGGGCGGAGAGATGGCAGATAGAGTTTAATCCGGACAAATGTGAGTTAATGCATTTTGGAAGGTCTAATGCAGGTAGGGAATATATCGTGAATGGTAGAACCCTCAAGAGTATTGAAAGTTAGAGAGATCTAGGTGTACAGGTCCACAGGTCACTGAAAGGGACAACACAGGTGAAGAAGGTTGTCAAGAAGGCATACGGCATGCTTGCCTTCATTGGCCGGGGCATTGAGTATAAAAATTGGCAAGTCATTTTGCAGCTGTATAGAACCTTAGTTAGGCCACACTTGGATGGAGTATAGTGTTCAATTCTGATCGCCACACAACCAGAAGGATGTGGAGGCTTTAGAGAGGGTGCAGAAGAGATTTACCAGGATGTTGCCTGGTATGGAGGGCATTAACTATGAGGAGAGGTTGAATAAACTTGGTTTGTTCTCACTGGAATGGTGGAGGTTGAGGGGCGACTTGATAGAGGTCTACAAAATTATGAGGGGCATAGACAGAGTGGATAGTCAGAGGCTTTTCCCAGGGTAGAGGGGTCAATTTCTAGTGGCGTAGGTTTAAGGTGCGAGGGGCAAGGTTTAGAGGAGATGTACGAGGCAAGTTTTTTACACAGAGGGTAGTGGGTGCCTGGAACTCGCTGCCGGAGGAGGTGGTGGAAGCAGGGACGATAGTGACATTTAAGGGGCATTTTGACAAATACATGAATAGGATGGGAATAGAGGGATACGGACCACGGAAGTGCTGAAGATTTTAGTTTAGTCGGGCAGCATGGTCGGCACGGGCTTGGAGGGCCGAAGGGCCTGTTCCTGTGCTGTACTTTTCTTTGTTCTTATCCCGCCCCAGAGGTTTGAGTGATTTCAGGATTAGAGGCACATCTATTGTGGATCTAAAGGTATATCTGGAACTTATCTGTAGTTGTTCTACAAAGTACTTAATTGCCCAAAGTTATGCTTTACACAATCCTCATAGACACGTAGAAAGATCATTAAACAGACCTTTACAGTGGTTAGAATTTTACAATAAACAGAGTAGTTGCCTCACAAGTCAAGGCTATCACTTGATTTATTAATATCATACCTGCTGATATTAAGGCTGAGGAAGCCCTTTGATCAAGGGTAGTATGATGTTCAGTATATAAATAAATCTTTTAAACTGTTGGTATGTTAGAACAACTTAACCACCACATTGCACCTGTCGGGGATCTGGGTACGCCAGTTAAATAGCGGGAAAGGCCAAAATTGAGGTTCGTGCCGGGCGCGAATCAGTTTGCTATCCAACCGCCTGCTCCCGATGGTGAGTTCTGGATTGATAGACATCAATTCAGACGAGACGCTGAGAGGCAGTGAACCAATGCTTTAATAAACTGAATATGTGCCGACCTGTAGCTCCTCCCGCACTGCAAGACTTCCCCAGATCAACAGGCTTTATACCTCTACAGCTGGGCGGAGCCAACAGCAGCACCAATAACAACATTCCAACAGTACAACAGCAATAACCAATAACAGAACAGCAATAACAATAAGTATATACAACAGTGGAGATAACGATACTAATAGAACAGTAGAACAATAGTGAACATATATACAACAGCCTCACATAGCCATACGTGGCTCACCACACGGATTACACCCAAATATGGTTGTCATAATATGCACCCATGCACATCATGAGATAAAGACAGGCAGTGACAGACACCCAGGTTAGAAAATCAACACACAGGACAGAACACAACCAATCACCAGACAGAACACGAGAGGGGGGCTTCCTACTATAAAACACACGAGGCATCAGCACTCTGCCTCTTTCCACTGGTGACAACTGTAGTAACAGTCAGTGTGTATATATCAGTCAGCACCTTCTACACGTGGATCAGAGCTAGTCTGGTCTTGTTAGTTAGAGTTAGTACACTTAGAGTAGTAGAGTGTAAACCACAGCCAGCTGTGTGCATTGTTACAGAAGTTCAATAAATCGCATTGAACCAACACCTAAGTTTGGTGTATGCTTTACAGTCCAACTGCATCCTGTTGCAGTCCGTGTTACCCCAGGGTGAATAACACGACATGATACCAGGAGTCTACTTCATCTAAGTAATTTACCTTGAATAATTCAGTGACGACCAGCAAGCACCTTCCAGCAGCATGGAAAAGATCCAGGCCCCTCCACAGCTCCGGATCTCCGGAAATCTCGGCGCCAACTGGCGGGTCTTCAAGCAGAAGTTCAGTCTATACCTTGAGGCCTTGGATTCGGATCCTGGTAACACCACGGATCCAAAGGACGACTGCCTGGAGTCCCCATATCATGTAGGCATCATTACTACGTATGACAAGGCCTCCTCAAATTCAGCAACCCACCTACCCATCCTCAACGTGGATTCTGCGGCTGAGTGGCATGCTGTCATACACGTTAACCAATGCAGCATCCGGTTCAAGCTGGACACTGGTGCTTCAGCCAATCCCATATCTCAAGCAGATGTTGCTCGCATCAAAAGGCAGCCAAAAATTCTTCCGCCGACCTGCCAGCTGCTTGATTATAAGACTGCGTTAGGGTCTTGTCACCTGCATGTCTCCAACAAGGCCATCAAAGCCACACTGCGATTCAAAATCGTCAAGCCTGACGAGGTTTCCCTGCTTGGTGCCCATGCATGCAAGTTACTCAATCTCGTCCAGCGCGTACATGCCATGTCCTCTGCCAATATAAATCTTCAGGCTGACATTGACGAAATCCTGTCACAATACCCGGATGTGTTCAGTGGGATGGGTACGCTGCCGTACCGCGACAAAATCTTACTCAGGCCTGATGTCACGCCTGTGATCCATGCACCGGGTGCCGGCTCCTCTGAAGGACCGTTTAAAGGCGCAGCTGCAGGAACTCCAAGACCAGGGTATAATCTCTAAAGTGACGGAACCGACTGACTGGGTCAGCTCGATGGTCTGTGTGAAGATGCCCTCAGGAGAATTGCGCATATGTATAAATCCCAAGGATCTTAACCGAAACATAATGTGGAAACACTACCCGATCCCGAAGCAGGAGGAGCTAACCAGTGAGATGGCAGATACAACTGGATGAGTCCAGCAGGAAGCTATGCACGTTTAATACACCTTTCAGAAGGTACTGTTACAACTGCATGCCGTTCGGTATTGTTTCAGCCTCTGAAATCTTTCACAGGATCATGGAACAGATGCTGGAGGGCATTGAGGGTGTGCGGGTCTACGTTGATGACGTCATTATATGGTCCACAACCCCAGGCAAACACGTATCTCGTCTCCAACAAGTCTTTCAACGCATACATGCCAACGGCTTCAAGTTGAACAAGGCCAAATGCTCCTTTGGCACATCATCAATCAAGTTTTTGGGTGATCAAATATCCCAGCATGGCGTGCAACCGGACTCGGACAAAGTCAAGGCCATCAACACCATGAAGACCCCGGAAAACAAAAAGGCAGTACTCCACTTCCTGGGTATGGTTAACTTCTTGGGAAAGTTCATTCCCAACCTCGCATCACACAACACGGCTCTCAGGCATCTGGTGAAGAGGTCCACTGCATTCCAGTGGCTACCCACACATCAAGCAGAGTGGCTCGAGTTAAAGGCAAAGCTCACCACTGCTCCGGTGCTAGCGTTCTTTGACCCAGAGAGGGAGACAAAAATCTCCACGGACGCCAGCCAGGACGGCATTGGTGCGGTGCTCCTCCAGAAGGATGACTCCTCGTCCTGGGCTCCAGTGGCCTATGCGTCAAGGGCCATGACTCCCACTGAGCAGCGGTATGTTCAGATAGAGAAAGAGTGCCTGGGCCTCCTCACCGGCATTGTAAAGTTCCATATTATGTCTACGGTCTACCAACCTTCACAGTAGAGACTGAGCACAGACCCCTAGTCCATATCATTCACAAGGACTTGAATGACATGACGCCCAGGCTTCAGCGCATTCTCCTTCGACTCCGCAGGTATGATTTTGAATTGTTAACACACCAGGCAAGGAGCTAATAATTGCGGATACCCTGTCTCGCGCCATCAGCTCACCCTGTGAACAGGTCGACTTCATCCGCCACATTGAGGCACAGGTGCAACTGTGTCCCAGCAACCTCCCGGCCTCAGACGAACGAGTCGTCAACATTCGAGAAGAGACTGCCAAGGACCTTCTCCGGAAGCGGGTCATACATCACCTTGCAAATGGTTGGCAAAAAGGGTAATGTCCCCAGTTCTTTAATGTTAAGGATGACCAAACAGTCGTCGAGGGGATCCTCCTCAAGATAGATCGTATCGTTATTCCTCGCAGCCTCCAGAGCCTAGTGCTCAAACAGATCCACGAGGGACACCTCGGTGTCGAGAAATGCAGGCGCAGGGCCCGGCAGGCTGACTATTGGCCTGGAATCAACCAGGACATATCCAACATGGTCCTCAATTGTGCGATCTGCCAGCGTTTCCAGCCTGCTCAGCCCAAAGAAACACTCCAGCAACACGAGATCGTGACATCTCCGTGGTCTAAGGTGGGAATGGACCTTTTGCACGCCAATGGGCGTGACTACGTGATTATAATTGACTATTTCTCGAGTTACCCCGAAGTGGTAAAACTGTCCAACCTCACATCAAGGACTCTCATTAAGGCCTGCAAGGGGACATTTGCCAGGCATGGTATTCTGCTCACGGTCATGAGCGATAATGGTCCCTGCTCTCACCGTCATGAATGACAATGGTCCCTGCTTCCACAGCCAACAGTGGTCCAACTTCGCAAATCTGTAACAGTTCAAGCACATCACCTCGAGCCCGCACTACCCGCAATCTAATGGGAAGGTCGAAAAAGGGGTTCATATCGTGAAGCAACTGTTCTGCAAGGCTGCGGACTCAGCTTCTGACTTTAACCTTGCGCTCCTGGCGTACAGGGCAACCCCTCTCTCCACCGGTATGTCTCCGGCACAACTCCTTATGATTCGTGACCTGCGGACGACTGTTCCGGCCATTCATGTACCTGACCTGGATCACCTCCCAGTGCTGCAAAAGGTGCAGCAACTCAGGAACCGGCAAAAGCTGACATACGATGCTCATGCTACTGATCTGCCCGTGCTCTCTCCGAAGGACGCTGTTCGCATCAAGTTGCCAGATGGAGGCTGGTCAGCTCCAGCTGTTGTTGTTTGACAGGCTGCTCCCAGGCTGTTTGTGGTTCGCATGGCTGATGGATCCATTGTCAGGCGCAACAGAATGGCACTACGCAAACCTGCCTGCCCACCACCGGATCTCACGTTCCCAGCTGTCGTTATGCCTTTTCCGGACACCTCGCTCCACGAGGCTACCAATCTGGCTGCAATCCCGCCTGTCAAGGCGCCGTTGTCCCCACCTCCACCTCTCAGGCTATCGACGAGGATCCGACGCCAGCCCCAGACATTGGACTGAGAAATATTTCCTTTGTACATATTGTTCTGTATCTGCACGTTAGTCGCCTTACATGTACATAAGCATTCACTCGCCATTTGCTGTAAATAGTCCTATCTGTATTTATGTCGTACATGCTCTAAGCAACTGACAAATTTTTAAAAAAAGGGGGAATGTCATAATATGCACCCATGCACATCATGAGGTAAAGACAGGCAGTGACAGACACCCAGGTTAGCCAATCAACACACAGGACAGAACACAACCAATCACCAGACAGTTCACGAGAGGGGGGCTTCCTACTTTCAAACACACGAGGCATCAGCACTCCGCCTCTTTCCACTGGTGACAACTGTAGTAACAGTCAGGGTGTATATATCAGTCAGCACCTTCTACAGGTGGATCAGAGCTAATCTGGTCTAGTTAGTTAGAGTTAGTACACTTAGATTAGTAGAGTGTCAACCCACAGCCAGCTGTGTGCATTGTTACAGAAGTTCAATAAAACGTATTAACCAACGCCTAAGTTTGGTGTCTGCTTTACAGTCCAACTGCATCCTGTTGCAGTCCGTGTTACCCTAGGGTGAATAACACGACAATAGTGAGCATATCATTGACCCCAAATTGCATCAGTTTCCATCTCATTAGCGAGATTGAAGTTGAATGTAATGGCCTCCCAAGAATGAACTGACTCCCCACGTGAAATCACACAGGTGCCGTTTAGTACTCCATTTTAAAAATGTGAAGCTGGTGAAATGGCTGCTGAGGAGAACTGAGGAGGTAAGTAACCATTTCCATTTTCTGGCATGTAACTCAAGGGCACTGATCAAGGGTCGCCAAAGTCTGACTCTGCCTTTCTGCTGACAGCGTGCTCACACCCATCCTCTACACGGGGTCTGCATGGGGGGTGTTTGATCTTGGACCACTGTGCCTGAGGGGTGGGGTGGGGGAGAGGAGGGCACCTGCATCAGCTCTGGGATAATCTTGTCCAGATGCTCGGCATCTGACTTGCAGTCAGCTGAGTCCTGGGATCCAGCACACCTCTGACTGCTGACTCCACGGACGTTCCTGCCTCCACGTGATGTGCATCAGTAACTGTGTGGTGCTTACCACATTGTGCCCCAGAGGCCTTTCCACAATTGTCACCCACCGAAGTGTGTGACTCTATGCTGGTGGGAGGTGGGGGTGATAGCTGTGACACCTCAATGGTGGTCTCTTCGGAGCTCTCCTCTTGGTGGTCTCTTGGATAGCGGGGGTGGGGGGTGGATGGATAACTGCAGATGGCCCCGTCCCATCAGATACATACTTAGATACATAGACAATTGGACCAGGAAGAGGCCTTTTGGCCCTTGGAGCCTGTTCCGCCATTCATCACGATCATGGCTGATCATCCAACTCAATAGCCTAATCCTGCTTTCTCCCCATAGACTTTGATCCCATTCTCTCCAAGTGCTATATCCAGCCGCCTCTTGAATATATTCAAAGTTTTAGCATCAACTACTTCCTGTGGTAATGAATTCCACAGGCTCCTCGGTCAATCCTACGATCTCCAGGGTCCATTTCTCATTGGGGGTAAGGAAGCAGATCTCTGGTACACCTTTACCTGTCTTGGTCCTTTCCTGCTTATTAAGGGCTATCTTCTACTGCAGGGACAAAGAGAGGGGTTTGTGAGCTGTCCACTTGTTGGATCACGGGGGAACTTTGGCAGGTGGCATGTGTGGGCTCCGCAACTGGACATGAAGGGGTTGTGTTTGTGGGTACCAGAGGGTTCTGAAGAACAAGCATGAAGATCGGATTTAGGGAGAGTGAATTGTGTCACCCAGTGATTTGTGGGGGATGGGAGCAGGTTGGGATTTTGAGGGATAGCAGGCGGAACTGATGCCAGGAGAGAGGTGGTAACTTTCCTTACAGCTCGGTGGAGGTTGTTGGACTTCCTTCATTGTACACCAGTCCTCATTGTCATGCTCCCCACACTGACAGTGGCTGCCACTGCCTCCCAGGCGATATTGGCGACACTGCTGTTTGTCCTCTGGCCCCCTCGAGGGAACAGGATGCCTATCCTCCCACCACAGCATCCAGAAGCCTGGCCAGATCGGCATCACCAAACCGAGGTGCAGGCCTCTGCGCTGCCATGCCTGTGTGTTGACTTGAAGTGAGTCCGTGTTGGTGGATCAAGAGATTGAGCAGCATTTAATAATGGTGCCCCGATCTCTTCCTGGACTGAGCAGAGCTCCTCAGTGCAGGAAATTAAGCTAAGTGCGGCCTCAGCGGGGAAGGCCCCGCCAAGGCCTGAAAAAAATAACCGAGTTCCATTCGATAGTGGGGTCGCAACCCCGGGAAATACCCTGCTAAACCCGCCCACAATGGGACTCTTTTGCTTTTTTTTGTTAAATTGCTCCCACCGACTTCCTCAGCATTTGCATCTCCCTCTCGGCTTTAAGGACTGAATCTGGAGGTAAGGGGTGAGCTCTCTTATATGAAAGTCAGCTCGCCATGGCGCAACGTGACTCATAAAAGCCAGGACACCCCGCTCCTCAGATCTACCCAGCTCACAACGCTTCACGAGATCTAACGCAATCTCGCAAGAGTTTGCGATGTAAATCCGTCCACTGTGGGCGGGATCATTATTTGGCAATTTAGCATAATAGAGCGGGACAACTAGTCTCACTTTAATGTGCAGATTCCTGTGGCACCTGAGGCTTTGGGATCTATCTCCTTTGTCTCGGAGACCTTGGTTGAGTGCTGTTTGGTACTGGCCTCCACAAACAGAACAGCATTCATGGGGGTCCCCTAGGGGATCGGGGACCCCAAGCTGCATGCCCTTTGGGCAGAGTGGGGCCCTGGTGCTGCTGGTGCCATCTGGAATCCTGGCAGTGCCATCTGGGTGACAGCCTGGCAATGCCAAGGTGGCTGTGTGGCACTGCCAGATGGGCAGTGCCAGGTTGGCACTACCAAGCTGACATTTTGTGCATGCGCGTGATTGGGCTGGAGGTGCCCTGTCCGGGTGTTGAGGGGGTGGGGGGACCTTCTAAATGTGCTTTCTGGCTGGGGGATCAGAGGTCACTTCGGGGGTCTTGGAGATCGTGGCGCCATTTAAAAATGGAGTCCTGATCACTTGCTACACTAGGGAGTTCCGCCAAGCAGAGCTCCTCAGTGTACAAAATGGGGCTATGTGTGGCCTCGGTCACACGTTCCCCGCCAAGGCTCCTTATAGAATGCGGATTGCAGTGTATGGCCATGTGTTTCTCGGTGCTGCAAACGCTGGGAAACACGCAGCTCAACACGCTCGCTATGACACATTGTTCTCAATTATTTGAATTGCGCCTCTCATGTCTGGAGCTCACTCAGTTGCAAGGTTTACTGGAAGGTGATGTTTAAAGGGATCACCGGTTGCTTATAGGATTCTGTTCCAGTACTATTGGCGCTCCTCAGCCAGACCCACAAGGCAGTGGATACAATTTGACCCAAAGCAGGGAGCTGGTTGATGGGCATCAGGATGTGTCCATCAGCTGGTGGGTCTGCACATTACAGCTCTGGGGCCAAGGTTCTTTCTACGGCTGCAGCGTGCCTAATTAACTTTTGTTGCCACGAGGATGCACTGCAGCGGTTTTTGTGATGCAGGGGCTGTGTACTGGCAGGAGAAACATAAGCATCAGCTTCATAGTAATCAAGCAGCCAAAAGCAGTGGATGGTGCAACTACACTTGACACACAACATCACCCTGTGGCAAGCCACTGAAATACATTTTTTTAAATGTATGAAGATGCAGAAACACATTGGCATTGAAAACAGTAGTATAGAGGGGGAGAGTTGCCGAATAATAGTCTGAGTTTAGTGTAAGATTTTACTTTTACAGCTGAATTCTGAAAAACACACAGCTTGCTTGCCAAGAAGTTACATTTGGCTCCAAATTCTGTTTGGATCAGGATTACCCTTGGATCTGAATTTCCAGATGAAACATAAAAGTATCCAAGTTGCAGATCATGGTACCACACTGCCTAACAATCAGCAATCCAACGTAAATGAAAACAGGGACACTCAGAAGAATGAGTGACTGCAAACCTGTTTTGGAACAAAATAAAGACAATAAATGCCCCAAAAGACTTTAGCAACTTGTTCCAGTTGGCTTGCTGCCAAAACCAATCAATCTGAAACTACCTCGTGGCATGCATGGACCCTCGAAGGTTACTGCCCAAAGTGCAAAATAGCGCCGGATTCTGGAAACTTGAAATAAAAAGAGAAAATACTGGAATATCCTCCGAAGGTCAGGCAGCATTGTTAGTGAGCAGAATATTTCAGGTTACAGCTCCTTATGGCAGTACTTTTTAATTCTCTTTTCTCTTTGTGGTAAATTCCTGCAGGAATTATACATAAAAATCCATTGGCTGTTATTGCAGATTAAACTTATTGGTGTTCCAATCATTGCATCACCTCAAAAGGAAAACCTTACCGACATTCTAAAATTAGTCACAACTGGAAAATACATGTTCATAGTTTTTGGTCTATGTTTGTAATAAAAGCAGGCAAATTAGGCTGCCCACTAATCAAACACATGGATTACAGATTGCACACTAGTTTGTGATAGTTCGTCCACATTTTGCCTCATTATTCAGCTCCTGCTGTGACCCTGGGCTCCGCCAAATCTTTCTGAAGACCGTCACACGAAATGACAACTCTAAACTTGTCCAATTCATGCAATTTAACTGTACACAAAAACAACCGATACCTTCATAGCTCGGCACTGACTCATTCCATAGATCTCCTAGGCTCAAGGAATCCAAAATCATGCCTCACAAAACTCTTCTCCAATTAAAGGCTTTTTGACTGAGGAGGGGATATATTCGAAACAGCTGTGTGCAATTTTTCCCATGTAGAAAAGGAACAAAGTTTTGTTTGATGAGAATTGCACTACTGTATCATTGTGTGCAGCAAATACCAGGAAAGAGGATTGCCAAACTATTTTCTACGAAGGTCTTGGCCCTTTATTCCATGCTAATGTAATTATTTTAACATTAACTTATGTACCTACAAAGACATCTGGCTTATCCTTCCTCCATAATCCATTAAGAAACACTGAGACGTCTTTGTAACATTGTAACCATTTACAAAAGAGGCAGGATTTAGTGGTGTTGACGTGTGTCCCGCCCAGCAGTTGGAGAACTATTGCCTTTCTGCTGGAGGTCCAACACTTATCCAAGGTAATCAAGGCATTGACCTGGACAGCGTCAGGCCTCCCATTGAATTCAGCAGCAACACGAGGAGTAGTTGTGGTAGTATGTATTGGGGGTCATGTGGGACTGGAAGCCCTAATGTCATTGGCTGACAGATCCCGGGTCCTGGTTGGCCGTTGACCTCAAGCTCCGCCCTGAAGGCGAAGTATAAGAAGCCGGTGTCTTCCCCCGCAGGCCAGTTTACTATCGAGCTGCTGGGGAACAGACACGCTTAATAAAGCCTCATCGACTTCACTATATTCGTCTCATGGAGTCTTTGTGCGCTACAATTTATTAAGCGTGCCTAAAAAGGACTATGGAGCTCAGGATCATTCCAGAATGCCTGAGGATCAGCCCCCACGCAGTGAATGCGGCAGCAGCCTTCAAACACTGGCAGACTTGCTTCGAGGCCTACATCAGAACGACCACCGGCCGAGTCTCAGACGAACAAAAACTGCAGGTCCTGCCCTCGAGGGTGAGCACAGAGATTTTCACCCTCATTGAAGACACCGACGATTACCAGACGGCGTTCACAGCACTCAGAAGTCTCTACGTTCGCCCAGTTAACCAAATCTACGCTCCCGACAAGACGGCAAGCTCCCGGAGAATCGATGGACGTGTTCTACGCCGCGCTGCTGATTTTGGGACGAGCCTGCAGTTGCCCGTCGGTGAATGCAAACGAACACACGGACATGTTAATGCGCGACGCTTTTGTGGCAGGTATGCAATCCTCCCAAATCCGCCAAAGACTTCTCGAAAAAGAGTCGCTAGGACTCTCAGAGGCACGGGCCCTAGCAGCCTCCCTAGACGTGGCCGTGCGTAATACCCGCGCCTACGGCCCCGACCGCGCGGCAGGCCATTGGGCCCCGTACGTACCCGTCGCGGCAAACCCCCTACCCCCCCCCCCGGACACCCCACAGGCTTGCGCAGTCCAAACGCCGAGTCGCACCTGGCCGCTCTTATTTCTGCGGCCAGGCGAAACACCCCCGACAGTGCTGTCCGGCCCGCGCAGCCATCTACAAAAGCTGCGGGAAAAAGGGCCATTATGCGGTGGTGTGCCGATCCCGCGAGGTCGCCGCCGTCCCGGGGCCACAGGGAGCCCTACAAGCAGTCTAGGCGTCCCAACCCCCCCAGCACGCCATGTGCGACCCGCAGGCGCAGCCGCTCTGGATCCCGACCACCGCGGTCCCGGGAGAACTGGGAGCCCTGCACGCCGCCTACGCTCCCCAACCCCCCTCCCCGCAGCCCATGTACGACCCGGCGCCGGCGCTACCGCTTTGGGTCCTGGCCAACACTCTCCACCGAGAGGAGGGGGTTTTTCGCGTCCCTAACGCCACCCTCACCCCCGTCCCGCGCCCCACGCCTGACCCGCCGGCGCCGCCGACTTGGGCCCCGACCACCGCTGTCCCCGGTGAAGGAGCTCCGCGCGGTCCTAGCGCTCGCGGTCCTAGCGCTCGCGGTGAGGGAGCTCCGCGCGGTCCTAGCGCTCGCGGTCCTAGCGCTCCTCAGACCCCCCAGCACACCATGTGCGACCCGCAGACGCCGCCATTTTGGGTCCCGACCACCACGAGGGGAGGAGGGGCGCCGCCATCTTGGACCGCCCCAGACCTGTACGACGCATGGGGGCGGCCATTTTGTCCACCCCCGCCGCCATCTTGTGACCCCCCAGCCACGTGCGATGTATGGGAGTGGCCATTTTGTCCATCCCCGACGCCATCTTGGACGGCAACAACGGACCCCACCCCACTACTACAACCACGGCTCGCTTCGGTTACGCTCGATCAGGCTCGGCCCCGGACACTCCAGACGACGACGATAATTAACGGCCACGAGACGCCATGCCTAGTCGACTCCGGGAGCACGGAAAGCTTTATACACCCCGACACGGTAAGACGCTGTTCCTTGACCACCTATCCCAGTGCACAAAAGATTTGCCTAGCTGCAGGATCCCACTCCGTACAGATCCAGGGATTCTGCATAGTTACCCTAACGGTGCAGGGGAGGGAGTTCAAAAACTACAAACTTAACGTCCTTCCCCAACTCTGTGCCCTCACCTTGCTGGGATTAGATTTCCAATGTAATCTACAGAGCCTTACGTTTAAATTTGGCGGCCCCATACCCCCACTCACTATCTGCGGCCTTGCTACCCTCAAGGTGCAACCCCCGTCCTTGTTTGCGAACCTCACCCCGGATTGCAAACCCGTCGCCACTAGGAGCAGACGGTACAGCGCCCAGGACCGGACCTTCATTCGGTCCGAAGTCCAGCGGCTACTAAAGGAGGGCATAATCCAGGCCAGCAATAGTCCCTGGAGAGCACAGGCGGTAGTAGTGAAGACAGGGGAGAAACAAAGGATGGTCATTGACTATAGCCAGACCATCAATAAGTACACACAACTAGACGCGTACCCTCTCCCCCGCATATCCGACATGGTCAATCGGATTGCCCAGTATAAAGTCTTCTCCACCGTGGACCTCAAGTCCGCCTACCATCAGCTCCCCATCCGCCCAAGTGACCGCAAGTACACAGCCTTCGAGGCAGACGGGCGATTATACCATTTCCTACGGGTCCCTTTTGGCGTCACAAACGGGGTCTCGGTCTTCCAACGGGTGATGGACCGGATGGTTGATCAACATGGGTTACGGGCCACGTTCCCGTATCTCGACAATGTAACCATCTGTGGCCACGATCAGCAGGACCACGACGCCAACCTCCAAAAATTCCTCCAGACCGCCAAAGCCTTGAACCTCACGTACAACGAGGACAAGTGCGTTTTTAGCACCGACCGGCTAGCCATTCTGGGCTACATAGTACGCAATGGGATAATAGGCCCCGACCCCGAACATATGCGCGCACTCATGGAATTTCCCCTCCCGCACTGCCCAAAAGCCCTGAAACGCTGCCTGGGGTTCTTTTCGTACTACGCCCAGTGGGTCCCCCAGTACGCAGACAAGGCCCGCCCCCTAATACAGACCACGACCTTCCCTCTGCCGACAGAGGCTTGCCAGGCCTTCAGCCGCATCAAAGCGGACATCGCAAAGGCCACGATGCGCGCCATCGACGAGTCCCTCCCCTTCCAGGTCGAGAGCGACGCCTCCGACGTAGCTCTAGCGGCCACCCTTAACCAAGCGGGCAGACCCGTGGCCTTTTTCTCCCGAACCCTCCACGCCTCAGAAATCCGCCACTCCTCAGTGGAAAAGGAAGCCCAAGCCATAGTGGAAGCTGTGCGACATTGGAGGCATTACCTGGCCAGCAGGAGATTCACTCTCCTCACTGACCAACGGTCGGTAGCTTTCATGTTCGATAATGCACAGCGGGGCAAAATTAAAAATGACAAGATCTTAAGGTGGAGGATCGAGCTCTCCACCTTCAACTATGAGAGCTTGTACCGGCCCGGAAAGCTGAACGAGCCGTCCGATGCCCTATCCCGCGGCACATGTGCCAACGCACAAATTGACCGCCTCCAAACCCTCCACGAGGACCTCTGCCACCCGGGGGTCACTCGGTTTTACCACTTCATCAAGTCCCACAATCTCCCATACTCTTTAGAAGAGGTCCGTACAGTCACAAGGGACTGCCACATCTGCGCGGAATGCAAGCCGCATTTTTTCAGGCCAGATGGAGCGCACCTGATTAAGGCTTCCCGCCCCTTTGAACGCCTCAGTCTCGATTTCAAAGGGTCCCTCCCCTCCACCAACCGCAACGCATATTTTCTTAATGTAGTGGACGAATACTCCCGCTTCCCTTTTGCCATTCCCTGCTCCGACATGACCGCGGCCACAGTCATTAAAGCCTTGAACAGCATCTTCACACTGTTCGGTTACCCCGCATACGTCCACAGCGACAGGGGGTCCTCTTTCATGAGTGACGAGCTGCGCCAGTTCCTGCTCAGCAAGGGCATAGCCTCAAGCAGGACGACCAGCTACAACCCCCGGGGGAATGGGCAAGTAGAAAGGGAGAACGGCACGGTCTGGAAGGCCGTCCTACTGGCCCTACGGTCCAGGGATCTCCCAGTTTCACGGTGGCAGGAGGTCCTCCCGGACGCTCTCCATTCCATCCGGTCGTTATTATGTACAAGCACTAATCAAACGCCCCACGAGCGTCTCCTTGTCTTCCCTAGGAGGTCCTCCTCTGGAACGTCGCTGCCGACCTGGCTGGCGGCCCCAGGACCCATCCTGCTCCGAAAGCATGTGCGGGCACATAAGGCGGACCCGTTGGTCGAAAGGGTTCACCTCCTCCACGCAAACCCCCAGCACGCCTACGTGGAGTACCCCGACGGCCGACAGGACACGGTCTCCCTACGGGATCTGGCGCCCGCCGGCACCACGCACACCCCCCCGACACCATCAACCCAACCGCCCCCCTTCCTGCCACCGCCGCACCCCGCGACCGCCCCCTTCCCAGGAGGATCAGTCCCCCTCCCTTTTGCACTGACAGCTGAAACCGTATGGCTCCTGGAGGCGACAACACTGGTACAAGCACCACCACCACCGTCGGGGCCGAGGCGATCGACACGGACGACCAGACCGCCCGACCGACTCGTGGCGTCGATGTAAAACAAAGATGGACTTTTCAAAGAACATTTTGTTTTTTTCCTATACCCTCTGTAAATAGTTGCAACAGGACGAAACTGTCCAATACTGTACTACCATGTGAATGTTCTATCCTCCCAGGACCAGCCCTGTAAACCCTTACCACCATACGAAGCATCACCCCGCCGGGTTCATTTTTGACAAGGGGTGAATGTGGTAGTATGTATTGGGAGTCATGTGGGACTGGAAGCCCTAATGTCATTGGCTGACAGATCCTGTGTCCTGGTTGGCCGTTGACCTCAAGCTCCGCCCTGAAGGCAGAGTATAAGAAGCCGGTGTCTTCCCCCGCAGGCCAGTTTACTATCGAGCTGCTGGGGAACAGACACGCTTAATAAAGCCTCATCGACTTCACTATATTCGTCTCATGGAGTCTTTGTGCGCTACAATAGTCACTGTCTGTTTTGTGCTGGTGCTACATCGGAAGGGTGCAGGTATGGTGTGGACACCATTCGACACCAAGATGTTTCACACAATTGATATTTGGGGAGGGGGTGGGAGAGTGTGGGGTTATCTTATGAGGAAAGGTTGGACAGGCTGGGCCTGTATCCATTGGAGTTTCGAAGAATGGGAGGTTATCCAATTGAAAAAGATAAGATCCTGAGACAGCTTGGATGCTGAAACTATATTTCCCCTTGTGGGAGAGACGTGAACTAGGGGGCATGGTTTAAAAATGGAGTCTTCCAGAGAAGACTAAGATGAGAAGAAATTTATTCGCTTAGAGAGGATGGCACTTTGGAGCCTGGAGTGTGGAGGAGGTAGAGCCAATGAATATTTTTAAGGCTGATTTTGACAGATTATTGACCAACAAGGGAGTCAAAGGTTATTGGCAGTAGGCAGAATGTGGAGTTGAGGTTACGATCAGGTCATTCATGATCTCATTGAATAGTGGAGCAGGCTCAAGGGGCAGAATGGCCTACTCGTGTTTCTAATTCGTATGTACATCCAAAATGGTACCAGTACCCCGAAAATGGAAGCTTTACAGGGCCGTATTTTGTGAGGATACAATTGATTTGAGCGTAGTAAATGCTGAGGAGTTGGAAGATCCAAAGTCATGAGTAATAGTTGGGTATAATTACATCTTATGTGGAATTTTCCAGACCCCCCCCCCCCCCACCCCTCCCCCACCACTGGAATGTTTTTTGGTGGCGGAGGAAGCTCATGAAGCAAGGTTTTATAGATATTGTACAACAACCTATATTGGGAAACTGATTTTTAATTCCTATCTTCCTCCTCAAAGATCAGTTGTTCAGATGTTGTATTAATAATAATTGCAGATAATACTGTTCACCATTGAACCAAAACTCCAGGCATCCACATGTATGCATTTAGCCATGGAAACTGGAAGTTGGTGTTGCCCTGCTCTGAAGGGGTGTACTGTGATGGTCCTCGCAAATAGATTTGACGTTGAAACACGGGCAATGGCATCTACTTGGGACAATTATCCACTCAGAGCATTATGAAAATTTAGTGCTGGTGCATTGAGGAGTAAGTGAACATTTAACAGTGTGATAATTGATAATTATAGCCATGCAAATTCTCTGGCCCTGAAAATTAAAGTTTACAAATGTATATTGCATGTTTTCAGAAGTTAATTAGCATCAGATTTTTTAAAAAATCCTTTGTCTGTTGCTTGTATCTCTTTCTCTCTTAATCTAATCTCTTCCAATTCCTGGAAATGGATTGGCTCCCTTATTGGTCCGCCTCTGTTAATCCCAGAAGTTAGTGGGTTCGGGTCAAGTTTGCTAATTTTTATGTTTTAACATGACAGCCAACCCCAGCCCTCCTGTTTTTGGATTCTGTTCAATGTGTCTCAGTGAGGATCGTGCAATCACTATGCCTTGTCCTGCTTAAAGGTGTAAAGTCCATTTTATTATAGCAAACAAAAATAATAATGATGGACACAGTTTTGGTTTCGTTTTTAATGCCTCATTGACATGACAAAGGAAAGGGAAACCCTGCATTATCTATGCACTTTTTCTAATGGAGAATGTAGAATTTCATCCAAAGCGGATTCACCCTAGTTATTAGTTTTTCTTCACCTTCCTCATCTGAGGGCTGGTTTAGCACAGGGCTAAATAGCTGGCTTTTAAAGCAGACCAAGGCAGGCCAGCAGTGCGGGTTCAATTCACGTACCAGCCTCTCCGAATAGGTGCCGGAATGTGGCGACTAGAGGCTTTTCACAATAATGTCATTTGAAGCCTACTTGTGACAATAAGTGATTTTCATTGTCTTTTGGATGATAAACCACCATTATGTTATCAATCAGGATACATTATTATGCTACAGTTTTTGGACGTGCAATATATCTCGGGCTGGATTCTCCGCCTCCAGAATCCAGTTTCATGCATGAAATGGGGACTGGCGCCAGTTCCGCGATTCTCGTGCCCCCGAAAAGCGGCGTACTTGGGGAGTACGCTGCGCCGCGCTCCTATCACCTGTGGCCATTGCTTGAGGCCGCCCCACTATTCTCTGCCCCCGACCGGCCAAAGTCCCAACGGCGTATTTCTAATCTGGTCCTGCCGTTCCGGATACTCACGAGGCGGCTGCGGTCCAGGTCCGCGGTCTGAGTCTGTCCGTGGTCGCCATAGTCGGGGGCGGGCCGATCGAAAGGCAGGGGGAGGCCTCGTACAGGACTGGCCTTTATTGTGCGGGCGGTCCAGGTCGGGCGAGCAGCCGATTGGGAGCACTCTTTCCGCGGTCCAGGTCCGTGGGCTGAATCAGCCATGGAGCACGGAGCAGCCGCTGCAGGCCACCGCCGTCCACATGCGCGGCCTCTGACCCGGAAATGCGGGAGGCCATATCGGCTGCTGGAACTGCGAACTCCACGATGGCTCCCTGCTAGCCCCCTGCAGGGCTGTGAATCTGTGGCCTTTTGATGTCCGTTTTTCTGGCGTAAAAGACCACTGTTTTTACGACAGCGTGGGGACATAGACCCCGAAATGGAGAATCCAGCCCCATGTAAACTATTTTCAGAAATATTGGGCAGAATATTCCGATATTTTTGCATAGTGTCACTTTCAGTGAGAAAACCAGTGTGTAGCTCTCCAGCTGCACAGCTGAGTTTTCTCTCCAGATTCACTAGCATTCTGTGCACAGGGATTTTGGGGACCTGGGGCGGGATTCTCCGTTAGCCAACACCAAAATTGGGAAAGGCGAATGGGTGGAGAATCTGTTCCCACACCGAATTCGCGGCAGGTGCGGAGTTGACGCCAAATCGCAATGTTCCAGCATCTCGACAGCGACATCAATGCGTTCCGGAACAGTATGCACCGTTTGCATGTCATTAGCGGGCCCGACCTGGTATCCCCAGGCACTTCTGCGATTCTCCGACACTGATGGGCCAAGTTCCCGACGGTGTGGTTCACTTGTGCTTTTACAAATCGTGAAACCAGTGTGGTGGATGCTGAGGGACAGAAAGGGGGTTTGCTGACAGTTGTGCCGCTGGTCATGGGGCTTCTGCCAGTGCCAGGGGGAGTATTGGATGGTGGCCAGGAGGTGGGCTGTGGGGTCGGTGTGGGCAGAAACGGAACGCCATTGCCGCAGTCGGCAAGGCAGCCATGTAGCTGCACACACCACTAACAGCCCATTTTGAACTTCGTGTCATGGTCGTATAGGTGTCACCGCGGGCCACCCCCCTGGGTGCTCTCTGAGCCCAGCCGACCTATCAGCTGTATGGGCACACTCCAGAACAACCAGTGCCATCTTGTTGGCTGGAATGAATGTGTGCGTGGGGAGTGTAATGTGTATGTGCAGCTGCAGCTTGTCAGCCTCCCGAGTGTCGATCGTGGACCCGGTGAATCCCGCACCATTTTTCATTGATGTTGATTGTGTTCCACGCAGCACCGGTGCCAGCCTCTCAACTGGAGCAGATTCGGTCCAGGTGCGGCACCAGTTTTTCTATCGTAAAAGTCCACGGATTCTGCGTTGGCGTCAACACTCAGTTTCAGAAACAGAAAATCCTGCCCCTGGTTTTTGCAGTCATTCTGGCGGGGCAGGGCCTGATAAATCAGCAATGGCTGGCTCCACAGAAATTGAGGTGCCATCTTTAAAGGGCTTCCCAAACTACATTTGAAATAAACAACCCCCCCGACAGGATTCGGGGTGATGCCCACCACACAGGCAAAGGAGCAGCCTGCTCCCCCCACAAACCTCAAGGTACAATCCCCAAAAGGCACTGAGCAACCCGCGCCCCCCACCACAAGCATCTGGGCAACCCCCCCGCACAATCATTGGGGTGCCCCCCTCCTCCACAAGGCATCGGGAGAACCACCTCCCACAAGAATCAGGGCGATCTCCCTCCACATAAAAATCAGGGCATCCCCCAAATAGCGCTCCCAGCGTGCCTGTCCCTGGCACAGCCACGCTGCCACTTCCATGTTGATATTGCCAGGGTAGTGCCAGGGGTCAGTCCATGGCACAGCTTGGACATGTCTCCCTCCAACCAGGAGCCATACTTACCTTTGTGCTCCCGCCGGATTCCCCTCGACTGCTTCAAGTTTTTAAAAAGTTGTTGTAAACCTTGCCAACGTGATGTCGGCAAGCTATGAATATTCAGTGAGGGGGGGGAACATATTGTAGGAAAGTCCAATAATTATATTAAAATTTATTCAAATGTAATGAAATGAGATTCCCGCCCATACGTTACTTCATGGGGTGTGGAAAATCAGGAAATGAGATTTTGCCGCCGAGAATCTCGTTTCCCGGCTCTCACAGGAATTTGGGCCCACTTTGCCGTTTATGCTGATGGCTAATGTGGGCTCAAATTGCTCCCAGCATCTATGATTGGACCGCTAGCCTGAACACCTTTTCCTGTTTTCTGACTCTAAAAACAAAATGCCGTCTTGGTAATAACGGAACTAAAGGAAACCATGTTTGTTGAAAATTGGGAAATTAAACGCATCAGATGTTTCACGTATCAGTATTTTTCTGGAGACAGCAAAAGTCAGGCATAGTTTTATATAAATTATACATTGAAAACACTGGATGCAGATAATGGAAATTTCCATAAAACATCCAATTCCTTTTACAATGCATTCTTTTCTTGAAGTCTCATGTTGATGTCACATTGTTATATTTGAATAATGTATTGATTTTCATGTTTGCTTCAGCTTTCTTTCTGGCCTTCCGGCGATGCTATTAACTTGTCAACTGTTTGAACGAGGAATACTGTCCTGAGTGAGTGTGTCGCATATGAACCACATAAGGCAACCACGTTTTAGTGATGCTTCAAAGTAGCCTATTAGTAGCATTTTGATCTGAACGTTGGTGTCAGTTGGCTGCCATTAGCTCAGTTGGTTGGACAGTTGGTTTGTGATGCAGAGTAAGGCCAACAGTGTAGGTTCAATTCCTACACCGGCTGAGGTTGTTCATGAAGGCCCTACCTTATCAAACACACCTGAAGTGTGGTGATCCTCAGGTTAAATCTCCACCAGTCAGCTCTCCCCCTCAAAGGGGAAAGGAGCCTATGGTCATCAGGGACTATGGCGACTTTACTTTTTTAAGTCAAACTGCCCAAGTCTCTCACTAGAACAATTCAACGAGATGTGCTTAAATCTAAGCAATACTTCTAGTAGTGGGAGAAGTCAGTGCTTCATATCCTCTTCCAGGCTCAAAAAGGCTGTGGTCTTCTCAGCCAGCTCATTTCCTTGGTGGCTGCAGCAGTGTGATAAGGCTGGGTAGCCATTGGCATTTCCAGCATGGAGCATCAGCAAAGGTGTCATCAAGCTGTGAAAGCAGCCAATCACATTAAAGGGTTATCACAACACTCAGGAAATGAAAAGCGTGAAATTAGATCATTAAAAAAACTTTTCATGGAGCAAATTAAAGATTGGGGCCGGAATTCTCTGACCTCTGGGATCCTATTTTCCAGCTGGGGGTGCAACCTCGCCCTCAATTTTCCCGGCAGCGTGGGATGGAAAAGCAGCGGTAAGATAGGATCTCGCCGCCAGCGAATGGCTTGCCGCCGCGAAGCAAGCTGCTGAGGGACTGGAGAATCCTGCCCAGGAACATACGAACGGAATGAAGGTAGAAGATAAATTATTTAGATTTTTTTAATTATTAAAAAATAAGTTCAGAAAAATTAATTAATCATTTAAGAGAACGCCACATTTCTAAAAGTTTTTTTACCAGGGTAGTTCTGTTGTTCATCAAATTTTAAAATATCCATTGCTATTAAAAAGCCATTCACACCCGATTGAACAATTATAGGGTTTCCAATGGTGATGTCGGAGCTGAAAAGTTGAAGTTGTCACTGATTTAATGATTGCTGGTTCTGTGGGGTTACACGCCGCATCCGTGTTGCCGTCCTGAGTGACAGACTGATAGTCCAGCATTTCCGCGCTATCTGCGTACGCCTGAGATGCTGAAGTTGCGGTTAGTTTCAGAGGGGTAACGATAGTGGGCACTGACAGTGCACCAGGGGCTGGTTTAGCCCAGTGGGCTCAACAGCTGGCTTGTAATGTAGAACAATGCCAGCGGCGCAGATTCAATTCCCGTGCCGGCCTCCACGAACAGGCGCCGGAATGTGGCGACTAGGGGCTTTTCACAGTAACTTCATTGAAGCCTACGTGTGACAATAAGTGATTATTATTATTACCATCATTAGACCACCTCACTCACGACCGCCGCCATCCCCCCTCCCCTTCCCCCTCCACAACACCCCAAACCAACCCCTGTAACAATGCAGGCCAACACTGAAATCTCACTGATTGTGTATCTGAACATTTTATTAATCAGAGAGCCAATAAACAATGCAAACCAAGGAAATGCTTTATCACAGAGATTTAGAATGTAGAATTGCTAATTGTAACATCATGTGTGACTTCATTTAGGTTTGATGCACAGATTGTACCACAGATTCCAACCAGTTCAGCACCATTGAAGACATTTCCTTTCAAAAAGAAAATGGTTAAGGGTGAATAAAATAAGTTTGAGCCTTTCTGCTTTTGTTTGACCTTTCAACTATTTAACATCTGAACCAGCAATCCATTGGTTACCCAGCCAAGACACAACAAACAAAACATCAAAGCGATTTCTGAAGACTTGCCTTGTTATAATGGATGTCTTCTTCAAACCTGAAATGACATGAATACATTTGTCAGTGATAACGTGAACACTTAGACATAAGGCTCTCGCAGTGGGAAATGTTTTTGTATTCAAGATAGATCTTGATGTAGTATTGCATATGTTGACTTAATTCTGAATGCATTTATGCTCACCCCAGTTTTGTGGCAATGTGATTCTAATAAAGCAGCATTCTGTCTGAATGGACATTGTACATTTTGCTTCCTTGGTTCCTGATCAAATCATTCAACAGTTGAAACATTTCCTTAATTTTTACCTGGTGAACAATGGTGCCTTTTCTTTAAGTAGTGTCAAGGACCGTATCCAGAAGGAATCCTCTTTCTCAGCTGAAGAACTATGATGAAAGGGTCTCAGATGCTTAGTAAATAATCTCATTATGTAAGGAATTCAGTCATTTCTAAAGAAGATGAATGTGCATGTTGTTTCTCCTTACTGTGATTTTATACAGATATAGTGCTGAGGGCACTAAAGATTAAAGCTTTTGGGTCCTGTGTCTGCATTGCTGGTTTGTATCAAGCCAAAAAGTTATCCATAGCAAAATTAGGGTAAAGAAGGTATTCATTCCTGAAATTGCTTCCTATTTCCCTGATCTTATACGTGATATTAGATTATTCTGAATGTTCATCAGTTGACTAGCTGACATGCATAGTTCAGTGGGTGACATTTTAATCTACATTTTACAAGTGATGTTTGTAATCTTCATACGCCAGAGAAAAGATCTGGGTCTTGCCAAAAACTGCACAGAAAACAATCTGTGCTGTACTGTAAATAAATGGTTAAGTTAAAATAACAACAGAAATGGATGGTTCAAGATCTTTTCGTCGGTCTTTTTAAAATAAATCTTGCCAGCCTTTCTATTTTTGTTGAATTATTTGGGGTGGATGCATTTTTATGGGTCACACCAATTTTAAAATTGAAACATGACGACTTGGCTTCCTTTTGTTAATGACCTAAAGGTTGTTGTAATAAAATGTTATTTGAATGCAGAAAAAAGCTGGAAATATTCGACTGGTCTGGCAGCATCTGTAGAGAGAGAAACAGTTGTTTCTGATTGAAGATCTTTCATCAGAGCTGTTGAAAGGATGATAAACGTTTGGAGCTCATCCACAAAAGGCAGCTGAGTCTTGTTCAATTGTTAATTTCAAACCTGAGACCTGTTGTTAATAAAAGGTATTAAAGGGATTTGAGGCAAAGGTGGGTATATGGAGTTATAACTTAGATCAGCCATGATCACTTTGAAAGGCGGAACAGACTTGAAGGAATCAATGGCCTACGACTGTTCCTATACATGTTCCTATGCCAAGAAGTATCTTAGAACAATTGACTAATAAAACCCAATCGTTTTCCTCTTCTATCCTGGAACAAGGGCCTGATTATGTGTGGCTTTATAATAAAAATACAAGGTCTTATTACTTTAAAGTTTTAAAAATCAATGTTTCTTAATCCTTTTCCCTTCCCTGGTTCATTTGACTTCCATCTTTTTACAATCCCAAAATTCTCAAACCCTAAAGATTCATTATTCTTTCATCTTGACAGAGTCCTTTCCCTCTTCTATCATCTGCCAAAGGTTACTGCAATTAAAATTTGCTCTAGGACATGTTTGGCTCTTGTTACTAAACATTTTGTTCATTGTTCATTATGATTCCAATAAATGTTCAATATCATGAAGGGGCTCAAATATAAATGGACACGCATTTTAAAATTATGATGTTGGGAGTAAGAAGGCCAGTTGGACAAAACCTCCCTGTCAAATGACAATAGATATGTAGAAGAAATTACTGACATAATGGGTTGGATTCACAGCAACCCTGCGCCGAACTCACGTTTGGCGCGGGGGCAGAGAATCAACATTTACTCGAGATCCGGCCCGGCGCCGCTCATGCGATTCTCCGGTCCCCGGAGAATTGTTCACCCGCGTATTACACGGCGCGGCTGGGGGGCCATTGCCAGAGGTCCTCCCAGCGACCGGCCAAATTCCCGACAGCGTGGTTCTAACTACATCTAGCCGGTCAGGACTCACACAGGGTGGCTGAGGACTCAGTCCGCGGCCGCCTTGGTGGGGGGCGGGGGATCAAGCTCTGGGGGGGTGTGGGGTGGGCCTTATGGGCGGCCAGGCCAGCGTTCGGGCAGGTCATATGGAGCGGCATGGGACAGATCGGTGGGACCTTGTTTGTTGGTCCAGGTCCGCCGGCTGAGTCCGCCATCGCGTTCAGCGCAGCCGCTGGATGCCGCCGCCGTGCGCCTGCGCGGACTCGGAACCGGAAGTGCGGGGGCCCGTAGCCGCAGCCAAAGCTGCGTGAAGCTCCCGGGTCCCTGCATGCCCCCTGCAGGTAGGTGAATTGGTCTTTATTTTTTTAAGGAAAGTTTGGAGTGAAATGCCAGCGTTTTTACGCTGGCGTGGGGATATAGCCCCATTTTTTGGAAAACCAGCCCAAGATCATTAAAGCCAATGTTATAAGCAGCTCCCAGAGATCTTTTGGAAGTGTTTTCTGTTGAAAAGAGAAATAAAAGGTAATGGGGAGGTGATGGTGTAGTGGTGTTGCCACTGGACCAGTAATCTAGAGATGCAGGGTAATGCACTGCGCAACGGAATCCCACCATTGCAGGTGGTGAAATTTGAATTCAATGAAAAATTTGGAATTAAAAGTCTAATGATGAACCTGACACCATTGCTGACTGTCGTAAAAACCTATCTGGTTCACTACTGTGCGTTGGGGAAGGAAATCTGCTGCCCTTGCCTGGTCTGGCTTACAGATTCATAGCAATGCGGCTGACTCTTAAATGTCCTCTGAAATGGTCGAGCAAGCCACTCAGTCCAAGGGCAATTAGGTTGGGCAATAAATGCTGGCTCAATCAACGATGTCCATATCTCAAAAAAATAAATCTGATCTATCAAGAGGCTTATTGAGTCCATTTCTATTTCCTGTTTCTCTGAATGTTTGCTTTGTATTTATTTGTCCTGTAATTATTTCCTATGATATTACTCAAATTACTTCAAATGTTTTTCAGAACATTTTCAAGTTTTTACCTATCATGCAAAACCTGATGCCGGTCTGGTGTTGAATTTGTGCCACCTATGTCAACGGGACATGTGATGGGTTAGTAAATGACAAAAAGGGTGTTTGCATCCATCTGAAATATTCCATAAAGAAATAGGGGGAGGGATTCTCTGATCGCCGACACCGGAATTGCGTTGGGCGACCAGCAGGAGAATTAACATTCGCGAAGAATTGGGGGCGGCGCTGCTTTCGCAATGCTCCGCCCCCTCCAAAGTGGCATACTCGGAGTGCACTGCATGCTGTATCGCCTCAGGACGTTACCTGAGGCTCCCCCCCCCCCCCCCCCGATGCTCCACCCCTGACCGGCTGGGTTCCCGACGGCGTGGGTCTTTCATGCTATTTTTTGTCGGGAAGTTGACGTGGCGGTTGTGGACTCAGTCCAACGCCGCCATAGTCGGGGGAGAACCGATTCGTGGGCCACTGTTGGGAGGGTGGTCTGGGGGTCAGGAATCGGCCAAAGGGGGGGCACTATTTGGCAGGCCGGGTCTGTGCGCGGCCGGCGCCATGTTGCACAGCGCGGCAGGCCGCCATCGTGCGCATGCACGGCCACGGACCCGGCAATTCTCCGGCCGTATCGGCAGCGGGAGCCAGGTGCTCTATGCTGCCTTCCTGCTAGCACCCCACCAAACGGAGGATCGGTGTGCGTTTTGCGCCGAATGTTCGGTCGTAAAACGCCACCGTTCCCACGCCGGCGTCAGGACATAGCCGGAAAATCGGAGAATCCAGCTCAGGATGTTTCATCACGGGCAGAGCTCAAAAGATTGGTTTGGGTATGTTGAGCATATAACATTCCAAGTGCTCAGAAGGTAACTCAATGATGTACACAGAAACCAGTCTGTGTCAGGATTACACAGAATTGTGAGTTTTCACCCCAGATGCTGATTATTTATATGGCGCAAATCTCATAAATCTACTGTTATTCTGATGAGATAGAAAAGCATGGAGTTAATGGGAAGATTTATCATCCAATTAATACGCTTACAAATAATCATGGGAGCTGCTACCAGGGCAAAAGGCTTATCTTTATTATGATCCATGCGTTTTCTGAAGATATGAATGACTTTGTCCCTCGGTATTTTTTGTAAAACTTGGAAATACTGATAAACCCCACTGTGAAATGGTGCATAAACATCAGTCAGTTTCAGAAGGTATTTTTCAGAAAGTATTGTCAATAAGGAGCCCCGAAAAGATGAGTCAAATGTTGTTTATTTCCTACTCACAGCTTGGAAATACAGCAACTAAGCAACAGCCCAAGTCCCAGCATGGGAGCATCCTGAGATGCTGGCTACTTTCTGTGCCGGCATTTATCTTGAGGAATTAAAAAGCCCATTATCGGGCCTCCGTCCCCCAGCGGGAGAGCTCGTGCTCCACGAGTCCCAAGGGGAGACCAATCGAGTCGTCCACGTGAGTCTCGTAGGGTTATAACATCCTTCCTCCCCAAAGTGCATTCGTCCCTCTGTTGTAAGGGGTGGTGGAGGTTGTCTTCTCCGATTTGCCAAAGGTAGTGCTTCCAGCTGTTGTGGGGCTCGGTCGGGGAGTGTGTAGTGTGTCGGGGAACTGTGGGCGGGATTCTCCATTGCCCGATGCTGAAATCGTATCCGGTGATCGGGCGGAGAATCCCTTTTGACGCCAACGGCGCCTATTTTCGGATGATCTGCCCCCTCCAAAACGGCGTCATCGGTGAGTACGCTGCACGCTATTGGGATGACCTCAGGGCATCACCTGAAGGTCCTCCCCCGATGCTCCTCCCCTGATGGGCCGACTTCCCGACGGCGTTGGTTGCGGTGGTCAGGGTTTTCATCAACCCCGTGTGGCGGCTGCGGACTGTGTCGGGTGGAGGCTATTCCGCTGGCCGGAGGGGCTTCAGCGGGGGATGGGGGGACTGGTGAGGAGTGGTCCGGGCGTGGTGAGGTGGGGTACCGTGGCACTATCTGGCAGGCCATGTCCATACGCGGCACGGCCACAAACCAGGTAATTATCCAACTGTTTATGTTGGGAATGCCGGAGATTTTCATGGCGCGGCTGCTAGCCCCCCACCGGGCAGAGCATCGGTGCGGGGGCGCCGCCGACTTCTTCATCTTAAAACTAGACACTTCCTCTGGACAGAGCCTCAAAATCGGAGAATCCAGACCATCGGTTTTGGGTCGATGATCTTGGTGCAGCTTAGGTGGATTGGCCATGCTAAATTGCTCCTTTGTATCCAAATGGTTAGGAGAGTCTATGAGGCTCGCTAGTGAACGGGTTGGCGTTGTCTGTGACTGATACCTCTGGGATGCCATGGGTACCGTAGTTTTTCAATGGTGGCCTTTGAAGTGGTGACGGCATTCAATGGATTTCCAACCATTTGGAATGGGTGCCTGCTATCAGCAAGAACATTGAACCTAGAAAAGGGTCTGGCGAAATCTGCATGTAGGCGCACCCAAGGCCACCAAGACCATTCCCATGGGTGGAGTGGTGTGGCTGGCAGAAGCTTCTGATGTTCCTGGCATGTGGTGCATTGCTGGGCTAGTTGCTTGATATTACCATCCAGGCCTTGCCACCATACCTAGCTCCTGGCTCGCATTTTCATCTATGTCACCCTTGGGTGTCCATCTTGGAGTAAGGCCTGTCTGCCCTGGTTTCACGCTGAATTGCAATTCTCCAGTGCCACGACAGCTGAGTCAAAGCATTCCACTCTGCACATACAGTAAACCGTTGGCATATCATTAACGGGCCCAACCAGGTATTCTACGAGGCTTCTGCAATTCTCCCCTCTACCAGGGTGAATTCACAATGGCGAGGTTCACTTGCGCTTTCAAACATTGTGAAACAGGCGCCATGGCTGAGGAGGGAGAGAGAGGAGGTAGGACATGGAGAGGTGCGACCGTGGGCTGCCGGTCCTGACACTGGCCAGGCTGGCTGGGGGGGGGGGGGGGGGGGGGGGGGGGGGTGAAGGTGGTCGGGTGTGGGACCGGGGTGACCCCAATGGGACTGGGACGGTGTCCAGGCACGGACCTCCATAACCGCGGCCTGCAAGGCAGCCATCTTGCTGGGCGCCCCCCTAATCACCCACCTTGGCCTTGGTTCTGCAGATTGCCACCAGCAGTGTGGGTACCCCCATCCCACCAGCCCTGCACCCACCCTCCATCACATCACACCCCACCCCAACCGGCAGCCAAGCGCCGTTGTGGCATTAGCGGCCCACCCAAGGGCAATGCCCACAATAGCCCCTACAGGGGGCGCCAGACGGGGGCTGCGGAGCGTACCGCTGGCATGGGCAGTGCCAGTCAGTGATATCCTTGGCAGCAGGGACAGGTGCCAGGGCCACAGGCCCCCACAGTGCCGGGCACCACCAAGGGTGCTGGGATGGGGGGGGTAGGGGGGCGACATGAGGGGCAGAGCCCGCAATGCCAAATAGGGCCAAGGTGTAGCCTGCTGGACCTTGTTGGGCACGGGATACGCACCATGCTAACATGTTGGCCTTTCACCCCCTGCAGACAATGGATATAGGAATACAACCAGCAATGTTGACCATCCTCCTAGTAGGTGCAGCCCTGGGGGATGCACTGTGGCTGTATGAGCTGGAGCTGCTCGAGGAGGAGGAGGAAACTGCAGCAGCAGAGCCTGCCCCGGAGAAACAGGAGGCAGTCGCTGAAGGTGGAGAGACGGCCGCCCATCAGGCTGAGGAAGAGGAGGAAGACGGGATTCAAAGGCTTAGTGTGAACCGGCAGCATCTGTCATTTGAGGAGCTGCCGGACTGGGTATGCCGCCGAAGACTCTGGCTGAGCAGGGGGACAGTGCGACATATCTGCCAGATCACGGTGCACCTGGCATCATGGGGGAATAGGGGAGGATGCTCGCTCCCAATCCCAGTGAAGATCACCCTGAACGTTTACACAAGGGGGTCCTTCAAGTCGCCGAGTGGGAATCTGTCAGGATCTCACAGAGTTCGGTGCACAGATCCATCCATGCCCTCACGGAGGCCCAAAATGACCAGTCGGCACAATACATCCATTTCAATGGACAATAGACCAAGCCCACCAAGATGCCCGGGCAGTGGGGTTCGCAACTAACAGATGACAGGCCGCTCTACACCAACTGAAAGAGGTTCCGCCTCGATGAGTGTGCAGATGGTGTGTGACCATCAGATGCGCATCATGCGCCCATTACCCAGGCAGTGTGCACGACGCCTTCATCCTGGCACTCAACGATGTCTGGCCTCTTCGAGGCATACCCCTGGCGCCTGGGTGACAGAGGTTATCCACTGCAGTTGTGCTGATGACACCTATCCGTAGGCCACAGACCGACGTGTAGACCTCCTACAACGATGACAAAGCAGCGACCAGGGGCGTGATCGAGCAGTGCTTTGGCCTCCTGAAGATACGGTTTGGGACCACTTTGGAGGGGCCCTCCAGAAAAGCGCTGGGAAGGTCGCCCGCACCATTGCAGCCTGCTGCATCCTCCACAACATCGCGCAGCAGAGGGGCGATGTGCTGGAGGAGGAGGATGAACGCCAGTCCTCGGCCGACGAAGAGGATGCGGGGGAGGGCGAGGTTGGGAAGGACATGGGGCAGGCACGAGAGGCCGCACAACGTCTGCGCCAGGGCCAACACGCAGGGGTTGCTCTGATCGCATTCAGGTTCACCAACTTGGGGGGGTACTGGCTAGGGTAATGGACACTTCATCCCACCCCACAATCCCCACCACCATGGCCAACCAGCCCCCTGCCTGCAACCCACTCCGTGATATGTTTCTGGACTAGGGGTTATGGGCCCTGGGCTGGCAGTAACAGTGGGTATGATCCATTAGATAGAGGATGATAACGACCCGCTCTGCGATGAGCTCTGATGCCCCACATTGGTAGACACCGCCTGATGCCTGCTCACGGTAGCACTTTCCACTGTCCACCTGGGTGATCCCTGCATGCGAGCTGGACATTCCATCACATGGTCTCATCGATTCCCTGGGGTGGCGGAGGTGGGGATGGTTGGGGGAGGGAGCGGGGTGGGGGGACGTGGGGTGGGACACCGGAGCTGTGAACGCTGGTTGAAACGCGGGCCCAAGTCAAACCCACCCCAACATCCGTCCATTCCACCCCCCCCCCCCGCAGCACCCCCGCACCCCTCTGCGGCCAGACCAGACCAGTCCACCCCTCACACCCATCTGACAGAGCACCGAGACAGGTTGTAACAGTGTGCATGGGTGTTCAATACGAAGATATATAAGCAGCTACGTGCCTTAGCCCCATCACTAAACTGTGCCCTGCACCAGTGCCAACTCTCAACTGGTGTCTAACTTTCTGGCCTTACAGGCCCTAATGCTACGTCGAGGTGGATTCCCAGATGGTACATCAAGAGTTGAGGTGGCCTGCTGTGATTCCCACCCTGCGACCTGGATCCCCTTTGTCTGGAGCCTTCTCGGGCTACCTGGCTTGGATCGGCGCAGCTGCTGCTCGAGTGTCTCAGGTGGCATGGTGCCGCCCTGTTCTGCCCGCTGCCCACCAGATGCACCAGAGACAGGAGTGGGGGGGGGGTGAGTCTGAGATAAAGCGATGTTCTGGGACCTCCACTGCGGGATCACTGGCATGGGCACAAACTCCTCTTTCTCCCTCGGGGTGCCCAATGGCCCCCGGGCTACTCCATGGGACGGGCGTCGAGCGGAGTGAATCACTGAGGCTCCCACGCCACCTGCCGCTGCCAGTCCCGGAGGTCCATTGCCGTCTTGGCCAGGATCTGTATGCTCACAGCCATGGAGAACAAGGAGTGGACCACCTCCATATGGGACTGCACCACATCACCCATTGACTGTGCCATCACCTTTTGGGTCTGTGCCACATCAGCCAGTGACTGCGCCATCTCCCTCTGCGACTGGACCACCTCCCTCTGTGTCTGCGCCAACGCTTGGGCAATGCCACCGACGCTCTCAGCCATGATGTGCCCGCTGTGACTGAGCCGTGCTCAGGAGCGCCGCTGCAATATCTAGATAGCTCTGTCGCGTGGCTGCCTGTGAGTGAACAGCCCTGTCCCGGGCCTCGGCCACCGCCTGCACAGGATGCTCGAGGCCTTGAACATGCTGATCCATGGCCGAAACCATCGCTTCCAAGGCCTCCACCGTAGACTCCACCCGTGCGGTGTTGGCCTGAGTGGCACACATATCCGGCACCACCTCTTGCTCCTGCAAGTGGTTGGACTCCTCCACCTGCACCTGCAGTGCTGGATGCTCGCTGGCAGTCCCTCATGTAGTCCCAGGCTCTGCGACGGCATCTCCACGATCGATGGGACTATCCGTTCCAGAAGCCCGAAACCCGTCTTGATGGCAGCTAATCTCTGGGGTTGGCCCCACATTCTCACTGTCCATCACCTCGGGTGTTCCTTCCTCCACCTGCTGTACCCGACCATGTGTGTAGTGCACACCAGGCGCATCTCCACTAAAATGCTCAACTGAGGTGAGTGTCTCTGGGATGGCGGAGGGTGTTGGAGACAGCTGTGATGGGAAATCAGTGCCATCATCGGATCGAGGTCCAGGGTATCCTGGCTCTCGAGTCTATGGGCCGCAACCGCGTCGGTCTCCTCGTCACTGGTCGACACCTGGGACTCTGGCTGTGGCTGTGGCTGGGGGAAGGGATGGGGGATACCAGAAGGGCCCACCCAAATACCAGCAGGAAATCAATAGAGGAATTCCTCCAAGTTGCTTAGGTGCTCCTCTTCGGCGGCTCTGATAACCAGGTCTTATCCAAGCAGTCTGCCACTCACGGTAGTCCTTGGAGGATGTTCTCCATGACCCTCTGGAAAACAGCCCACCCAATGCCACTCCAAATGGCAACCTTGTATATTCATAAAGATCTGTGCAGGTATTAATCATCACAATTTCTCTGGAAACTGCATCTTGCTCCAATTGGAGATACGCATGACTCATATTCAATTTAGAAAAAGAATGTCTTCAGCCAACTATGTATCGCGGTCCTCTATTCGTGGCATTGGGTCCAGACAAGAGGGCTTGCTCATTGTTAGCTTGTAATCCCCACATAGATTGATGGTTTCATCCGGCTTCAGTACTGGGAATACAGGCGCTGCCCAATTTGCAAATTGTTCCACCCGGTTGATTCCTTGGCTTCCCAAGCGGTTGATTCATCTCTACATATGTCAGCAATGCGTAGGGAACTGGACAAGCATGAATGTACTTTGATTGGGTCTCAGGATCTACGTGTATATTGGCTGTGGCACCTTTGATTTTACCCAGGTCTTCCTGGAAAACTTCGGGGTACTTCCCCAGGACTTTGTATAATCCCCCGAACCCATCCTGAATATCCGCTACCAGTCCAAATAGAGCTTGTGCAGCCAATCAAGTCCAAGCCGACTAATGCCAGGGCCCTGCACTATTATCAAGGGCAAAGTGATAGACTGCTGTCCATAGGCAACTGGAATCATTGTTGTACCCGCGATGGCTAGTGATTCCCCCATCTATGTTGACAACCTTGCCTCGGTGTCCCTTAAATTCAAATGCTAGATTCCCATCCTGATCTTTTCAAGCATCTGCTGTCCAATCACTGAGACTGCAGCCCTCGTGTCCAGCTCCATTTCCACTGGACGACCATTCACCTGGATAGTGATTCAGATGGGGGAATACCTGCGACGTGGTGATGTAATTCAAATGCATGAACTCATCTCCATGGGCTGCTCTAGGCAGGCACCTTCCTCAACCAAGGTGACGGGCTTGTTGGCTGATCTGGTGTTGCCGGTCCCTGCAGTTTCTCAGGCCACAGGTGTCACACCTCTGTGACTCCTCCTCCAGTGGGGAGATGTCTCGTCTGGCTGCAGCGGCTCTCGGCCAAAGAGTCTTGCCCATAGTCAAGATGCACGTAGACCCGGAGATCGCGATAGCCCTTATTTGTTCCAACAATGGTTTGGCCAGCAACTTCTGCTGTATCGGCATGTTGTTTATATCGCATATAAGGCAGTCTCGTGGCATCTCGGGTAGGGATTGCCCATAGTTGCAGTGTTCCACCAATTTGAGTAATCATGCCAGAAACTCAGTAACGGACACCCCAGCTTCTCTCAGCCGTAATAAATCAGTATCTTAAAAAAATGACCAACGGCTTGGGGTCGTAGTGGTTTGTCATGAGCGCCACCAATTCTTCAAACATCTTGGAGTCTGGGTAGCTTAGGCTCTTTATGATGCTCAAAGTGGGGGCCCCACAGGCGGTCAAAAGAATCACCTTCTGGCGGTCTTTCCCAGTAATAGCGCTCACCCTGAAGCAATAGCGCATACGCTCCGCGTACTGAGCCCAGTCTTCCACATTCGCATCAAACAAGTCAAGTCTATCGAAGAGTGGCATTTTTGAAACAATGCAAACTTTGTTGAGAAGCAGCCATCGGCTGAGTGGCCACCCGTGCCATCTGTGGTTCGGTTTTTATCCTCATCGCCAATATTCTGCCAATGAGGAATTCTGAAAAGGTGAATCAAAAGTTGTTCATTTCTGACTCACAATTAGGAAATACCGCAACTAAGCAACAGTCCAAGTCCAAGCTGGGACCATCCTGAGATGCCAGCCACTTCCTGGACCAGGTTTTATCTCGGGGAACTAACAAGCCAGCAGGTGGGCTTCCACCCCCTCAGTGGAGGAGATGGTACTGCATGAGCCCCATGGGAAGATCAATCGGGTCAATTAACCGCCACATTTTGTTGGTGGGGAGACATTTAATCAAGTGTACGGGTGGCAAGTGGGGGCCCTGCCAGATTCCCGCCTCCACCCGATAATGTCCATGGTGGAAAGGCCTGTGGATGGCCTTCCCACTCTACCACCAATTGAGGTCCTTAAGAGGGCAATTAAGCTGGTATTAACCCAGTGGTGAGCAGTGGGTTCAACATTCAGGGAACACCACAAGCAAATCCGTGCGGGGTTGCTTGAGGGCCTCCTGGATGATCCCTCATCACCCAGTGCCTGTTTGAAGGACCTGGCATCGGGAAGGGGGTCCCGATAAGAGCCACTCGCCTTGCCCTTGCTGCTGAAAACCCCCCGCTTCTCAACCATGATCCCCACCCCACAATCCCCTCCTGCCACCATCAATCATCTCTAGTAAGGATCCAGTGATAATCCTAAGCCTCTGACGGGTGTTGTAAAGGCAGCAGCCACCACCTCACCAGTGAGGCTGCCGGCCAATAGAGCTGCTGGCCTCTGATTGGTTGAGACAAGATTCTAGCCAGTGTTCCTCCTGCTCTTGACACAGTCCCGAGCATTGCGGAAATAATTAATTGTTGGCCTTCTAGTAGTAATGAATCACCCAGCCCATATTTCTATCTGCATGTAACCATATCTGACTGTATATGACCAACGGTTGCAGTATATTGCTTGATGAAGCTTTAGACTGCTGTAGAAATTCACTCTGTGTTAAATCTGAAGACAATCTGGTATTCCTTATTTTAAAAGTATCATATAGGAAGCTAAGATTACCATGGTACGGCTAAACAAGTCGCACGTATGAGTTTAACCAGTTAATCAGCATGCTTCACAGTGCATTCCCACCACAGACACTAATTTATAAACGGTCTTTAATGTAGAAATACATCCCATAGATACTTCACAATCTTGGGGATGAAATTGATTTTGTGAGGAAGTGAGCTTTAGATAATGAAATGCATTTTAAAGGGAAAGAGCTGGCGAGATTTAAGGAGACAACTCTCAAGGCTGAGGGTGAGTCAGTTGAAGGCAATGGTGGGACACGAGAGAGAGATGCACAAGAGATTAGGGTTGAGGAACAAGGAGTTCTTTTGGGGAGGAATGGATGGCTGTAACACTGCGGGAGAGGCCTCTAGAGATAAAGGGGTCTGAGGCCCCAGAGATGATGCATTGAAGAAACTGGAAACCAATGTAGGGCAGTGATGATGGTAGGCCAGCGGGATTCTGTGTGGGATAGTCAGGTCCAAATGTTCCAGAGGCATACATAAAGGTTCTGCCGATAGTTAGACTGAGGTAGACATGGGGGGGGGGATATAGAGATCAAAGTTTACAATCATTGGTGTGGAGCGTATATGGGTTAGAACCACAGCTTGGGTCAAATAAGACAACAAGATTGCAAACAGCCTTATTTTGGGCTGGAGACATTGGCTGGAAGGGGGATAGAGTCAGTGATGCGGAGACCACCATTTTCCAGTAAAATATACAATCCTGGTGATAAGAGCCAAATTCAGAACAAAAACGCAATTTACATTTGTCCGATTTTCTGCTGATAGTTTGATATCATTTGGTCCAATTCTCTTTGTGGTGCAAAAATTAACTGAAGTTAATCAGAAAAGACAGTATCAGGAAAGCCTTATTTTCATTGGATTGGATTGGACTGGATTTGTTTATTGTCACGTGTACCGAGGTACAGTGAAAAGTATTTTTCTGCGACCAGCTCAACAGATCATTAAGTACATGGGAAGAAAAGGGAATAAAAGAAAATACATAATAGGGAAACACAACTTATACAATGTAACTACATAAGCACTGGCATCGGATGAAGCATACAGGGTGTAGTGTTAATGAGGTCAGTCCATAAGAGGGTAATTTAGGAGTCTGGTGACAGTGGGGAAGAAGCTGTTTTTGAGTCTGTTTTTTTCGTGCGTGTTCTCAGACTTCTGTATCTCCTGCCCGATGGAAGAAGTTGGAAGAGTGAGTAAGCCAGGTGGGAGGGATTTTTGATTATGCTGCCCGCTTTCCCCAGGCAGCGGGAGGTGTAGATGGAGTCAATGGATGGGAGGCAGGTTCGTGTGATGGACTGAGTGGTGTTCACGACTCTCTGAAGTTTCTTGCGGAGGGCTTGTTGTCACTACACCACTCCACTAGGTTCTCTAGCTCCCACCTGTATTCTGACTCGTCGTTATTCGAGATCCGGCCCACTATGGTCGTATCATCATCAAACTTGTAGATGGAGTTGGGATCAAGTTTTGCCACGCAGTCGTGTGAGTACAGGGAGTAGAGTAGGAGGCTAAGTACGCAGCCTTGCAGGGCGCCGGTGTTGAGGACTATTGTGGAGGAGGTGTTGTTGTTCATTCTTACTGATTGTGGTCTGTTGGTCAGAAAATCGAGGATCCAGTTGCAGAGTGTGGAGCCAAGTCCTAGGTTTTGGAGCTTTGATATGAGCTTGGCTGGGATTATGGTGTTGAAGGCGGAGCTGTAGTCAATAAATAGGAGTCTGATGTAGGAGTCCTTGTTTTTGAGATGCTCTAGGGATGAGTGTAGAGCCAGGGAAATGACGTCTGATGTGGACCGGTTGCAGCGGTATGCGAATTGCAGTGGATCAAGGCGTTCTGGGAGTATGGAGGTGATGCGCTTCATGATCAACCTCTCGAAGCACTTCATTACGACTGAAGTCAGGGCCACTGGACGGTAGTCATTGAGGCACCCTGTCATTTACTAGAAGATGAAAGTTCCATCCATTTCTGCTGGTTTTCCAGAGGACAAAATAAAAACAGGAAACATTTTGCTGCCAAGTATGACTTCCTTCGTGTTTGGTGGAAATGAGTTTGTTTCTTTTGAGCTGCTTTCCAGTAATGCGTAAATAAAATGCTGAATAAACAATCAGTGCTGTGTTTCAACTTCAAAAGCTTGTTCATATGAAAGTGTGCCTAATGGTTAAACATGTTGATCGGATTTATTGACAAGAACTGGCTGGGTCTGTACACATGGTGTCAACAAGGTTGAAGACTTTTCCCTTCATTGCACAGGCCCAGCTGGACCAGTCCATCCCACAGTGCAAATTATTGAACTTCTTCACCTTTACTAAGCAGTGCACGTTACAATGAATGTGGAGTTGTGCCACATGCTCCCCAGGATACGAGAAATTACTTTATAGATTTTATTGACTGGGAGTTTTCACAACACATTTACATGATGTTGACTTGATTTCCATGCAAGCTGTCAATAAGGTCCCTAGTTCCTGGCTGAACATCTGATCCCAGATCACTTGTAAAAAAACAGAATCCTCAAAATCATATGTGCTTTTATGATAGATTCGACAGTACATGTTGTAGCAGTTCAAACCATTCTATCAGCAAGCCAATTCTTGGAGACCTGCTATTTCAATCAGGTACTGGACTGATGAAAATATCATGAATTAAAGTTTTAGCAGCACATATTAACAACTAAACTACATCTGTTCCTGATTATCGAACAAAAATACAATCCATCCATGCCAAGATAAATAAAAATAATAGTGTCCATCCAATGAAAGGTTTCCAGTTATTCTATAAACTGGGTTAACTTAATTGTTTTCGAGAACCACAATCCCAACCAGCAAGAACCGATTACTTTGAATGGCATTCCCTCCCCTGCTCTCATTGGACAGCAAGAAAAATAGAGTCCAACATGCAGTTAACTTTGCCCAATAGAGCAGCACGGTGGCGCAGTGGTTAGCATTGCTGCTTCACGGCGCCGAGGTCCCGGTTCAATCCCGGCTCTGGGTCACTGTCCGTGTGGAGTTTGCACATTCACCCCATGTTTGCGTGGGTTTCACCCCCCCCCCCCACCCCCCCTCCCCTCCCACAACCCAAAGATGTGCAGGTTAGGTGGATTGGCCACGCTAAATTGATCCTTAATTGGAAAAAATGAATTGGGTACTCTAAATTTAAAAACAAAAACTTTGCCCAATATCTGTAGTCATGGGGAAGGAAAGTGGGCTGCAAGGTCCCTCAGGCCATTTTCTGGACTGATTATAATCTTGGTTGATGAATGTCCTCTGAAGTCCAGGGTGAATTGGAGACTTGAATTACCCAACACTTGCTATTTCACATCATATAGTAGATACTTTTTCGAAAAATTAAAATAGTTGAAATGTTTAATATAGCTCTTGTGTCATAGAACTGATGCCATCCATAGCTTGATAGAATCATAGATTCGTAGAATCATAGAATCATAGAGCTTACAGGGCAGAAGGAGGCCATTCGGCCCGTCGAGTTTTAAAGGGCTGGTGGACAAGGATAAGAGTGGTCCTAGGGTGAATGTGCTAAATTGGGGGAAGGCTAATTATAACAATATTAGGCGGGAACTGAAGAACCTAGATTGGGGCGGATGTTTGAGGGTAAATCAACATGAAATGAAAATCGCTTATTGTCACGAGTAGGCTTCAATGAAGTTACTGTGAAAAGCCCCTAGTCGCCACATTCCGGCGCCTGTTCGGGGAGGCTGGTACGGGAATCAAACCGTGCTGCTGGCCTGCCTTGGTCTGCTTTCAAAGCCAGCGATTTAGCCCAGTGTGCTAAACCAGCCACATCTGACATGTGGGAAGTTTTCAAGTGTCAGTTGAAAGGAATTCAGGACCGGCATGTTCCTTTGAGGAAGAAGGATAAATATGGCAAATTTTGGGAATCTTGGATAACGAGAGATATTGTAGGCCTCGTCAAAAAGAAAAAGGAGGCATTTGTCAGGGCGAGAAGGCTGGGAACAGACAAAGCCTGTGTGGAATATAAGGAAAATAGCAAGGAGTCAGGAGGGCTAGAAGGGGCCACAAAAAGTAATTGGCAAATAGGGTTAAGGAAAATCCCAAGGCTTTTTACACGTACATATAAAGCAAGAGAGCAGCCAGGGAAAGGGTTGACCCACTGAGGGATAGGCAAGGGAATCTATGTGTGGAACCAAAGGAAATGGGCGAGGTACAAAATGAATACTTTGCATCAGTATTCACCAAAGAGAAGGAATTAGTGGATGTTGAGTCTGGAGAAGGGTGTGTAGATAGCTTGGGTCACATTGAAATCCAAAAAGACGAGGTGTTGGGTATCTTGAAAAATATTAAGGTAGATAAGTCCCCAGGGCCTGATAGGATCTACCCCAGAATACTGAAGGAGGCTAGAGAGGAAATTGCTGAAGCCTTGACAAAAATCTTTGGATCCTCACTGTGTTCAGGTGATGTCCCGGAGGACTGGAGAATAGCCAATGTTGTTCCTTTGTTTAAGAAGGATAGCAAGGATAATCCAGGGAACTACAGGCTGGTCAGCCTTACGTCAGTGGTAGGGAAATTACTGGAGAGAATTCTTCGAGACAGGATCTACTCCCATTTGGAAGAAAATGGACATATTAGTGAGAGGCAGCATGGTTTTGTGAAGGGGAGGTCGTGTCTCACTAACTTGATAGAGTTTTTCGAGGAGGTCACAAAGATGATTGATTCAGGTAGGGCAAAGGATGTTGTCTATATGGACTTCAGTAAGGTCCCTCAGACAAGGTCCCTCATGGTAGACTGGGACAAAAGGTGAAGTCACACGGGATCAGGGGTGAGCTGGCAAGGTGGATACAGAACTGGCTAGGTCACAGAAGGCAGAGAGTAGCAATGGAAGGGTGCTTTTCTAATTGGAGGGCTGTGACTAGTGGTGTTCCGCAGGGATCAGTGCTGGGACCTTTGCTGTTCGGAGTATATATAGATGATTTGGAGGAAAATGTAACTGGTCTGATAAGTAAGTTTGCAGACGACACAATGGTTGGTGGAATTGCGGATAGCGATGAGGACTGTCAGAGGATGCAACAGGATTTAGGTCGTTTGGAGACTTGGGCGGAGAGATGACAGATGGTGTTTAATCCGGACAAATGTGAGGTAATGCATTTTGGAAGGTCTAATGCAGGTAGAGAATATACAGTGAATGGTACAACCCTCAAGAGTATTGAAAGTCAGAGAGATCTAGGTGTACAGGTCCACAGGTCACTGAAAGGGGCAACACAGGTGGGGAAGTTAGTCAAGAAGGCATACAGCATGCTTGCCTTCATTGGCCGGGGCATTGAGTATAAGAATTGGCAAGTCATGTTGCAGCTGTATAGAACCTTAGTTAGGCCACACTTGGAGTATAGTGTTCAATTCTGGTCGCCACACTACCAGAAGGATGTGGAGGCGTTAGAGAGGGTGCAGAAGAGATTTACCAGGATGTTGCCTGGCATGGAGTGCATTAGCTATGAGGAGCGGTTGAATAAACTCGGTTTGTTCTCACTGGAAAGACGGCGGTTGTGGGGCGACCTGATCGAGGTCTACAAAATTATGAGGGGCATAGACAGAGTGGATAGTCAGAGGCTTTTCCCCAGGGTAGAGGGGTCAATTACTAGGGGGCATAGCTTTAAGGTGCGAGGGCAAAGGTTTAGAGTAGATGTACGAGGCAAGTTTTGTTACACAGAGGGTAGTGGGAGCCTGGAACTCGCTGCCGGAGGAGGTGGTGGAAGCAGGAACGATAGTGACATTTAAGGGGCATCTTGACAAATACATAAATAGGATGGGAATAGAGGGATATTAGTGTTGGGTGGGGTTGCTGGGTTGTGGGGATAGGGTGGAGGTTTTGGGTGGGGTGCTCTTTCCAGGAGCCGGTGCAGACTCGATGGGCCGAGTGGCCTCCTTCTGCGCTGTAGATTCTATGATAATCTATGATAATCTATGATACGGACCCAGGAAGTGTAGAAGATTGTAGTTTAGTCGGGCAGCACGGCTTGGAGGGCCGAAGCGCCTGTTCCTGTGCTGTACTTTTCTTTGTTCTTTGTTCTTTGAGTCTGCACCGACCCTTACAAAGAGCACCCTACTCAAGCCCATGTCTCTACCCTATCCCCGTAACCCCCACTTAACCTTTTTGGACATGAAGGGCAGTTTAGCATGGCCAATTCAACTAACCCGCACATCTTTGGACAGTGGGAGGAAACCGGAGCACCCGGAGGAAACCCATGCAGACATGGGGAGAACGTGCAGACTTCGCCCAGACAGTGACCCAAGCCGGGAATCGAACCTGGGACTCTGGAGCTGTGAAGCAACTGTGCTAACCACAGTGCTGCCCCATAGAAACAACTAACTTGGTTATATGAGAAGTGAAACAAATAGAATATAATTATTATTCTCAGAAGATTGGTGAGTTCCTTATCTACGGGTGTGACCTAACCAAATTACAAGAGAGTACTGTGACGAGCGCGTTTAGCAGCGCGTTTCCCAGCACTCTCAGCGGGTTCTTGGTCCTCCCCACACCCTACCTCACAGAGGCAGGATATCCCCAGGCCCGAACCCCTCCCCAGGTGAGTTAGGACTTGGGGGAATTCAGGGGTTGTGTTGGAGTGGTCGAGAGATCAGGACACCATTTAAAAATGGTGTTCCAATCTCTTCCTGCACTGAGGCGTTCTGGAGAGCGGAGTTCCTCAGTGTAGGAAATGGGACTAAGTGCGGCCTCCGCGTGCGGGGCATTCCCAGTCTTTTTCCACAGGTTTGTTCATTTTTACGTCAAGTTTGCCTCCGGCTGGTTGATGAAGGACTGCCAAATCACAATATTAGATTCACATGAATGAGAAGAATACTGGAATATTACATGTTTGTTTTACATGATAAATGGCACTGTCACTAATCTAATCAGGATTAATGCTCATTTATCCATCCTTTTCCCAGATTTAGTCTCTCCTTGGCCTGATTAGGCTGGAAGAGTGGAAGAGCTGAGAAGAACGCTTCACGTATGCATGGCGCCGAGATATTCAGAAGTCTACAAACAATATTGCTTGGTGGACATGAACATCTGACAGGGAGTATGAATTCCAGCACCTATCTCTTGTTGAAGTACTTTCAATTATGGCCATATCTACAATTCAAGGCATTGAGATGGAGAATCAGCCATAATCACATTGAACGGAGGAGCATGCTCGATGGGCCGAATGGCCTATGCCTGCTTCTATTTTCTATGTTTCCAAATGCTATTTTGCCTCACTTGCAGATCGGTTGTGGCTTTACAATCAAAAACAAAATAGATTTACACCTCGGAGGAGAGCTCCGAGGATGCTACCATTATAGTTGCATCACAGCTGTCATCCCCACCCTCCACCCGCGCAGATACACACACCTCGGTGGGAAACTTTGTGGTCAGGCTTCTCGGGCACAATCTGGTGCGCACCGCACTGCTGCTGATGTACATCAGGTGGTGGCAGGAAGCCCCAGGCAAGACAGCAGTCGGAGGGCCGCGAGATCCCAGGACTTAGCTCGGTCCCAGCCTGATGTTGAGTCTCTGGAACAGAGTTGCCCGGAGCTGATGGAGGCGATAGTGAGCAGCCAGGCCATTCAGAGGGAGATGTCAGCGGCAGTCCAGCAGATCCACAGATGCTTGGCAGAGTCCCAGACGTTAAGGGTGCAGAAGATATCGCCGGTAATGAGTGGCACCGAGGCCAACACTGCCCAGGTAGCGACCACAGTGGAGAGCCTGGTGCACAACGTCAGCACCATTAGTGATGGTGTCCAAGGTGTTGCACAGTCAGTGATGACCATTGCTGAGGGTCTCGGCAGAATATCTGCCTCGCTGGGGGATGTCACCCAGTACCAGGCTGACCTTGATGAAGTTCTGCGGGATATGTCCTGCTCTCAGATGGGAATGGCTGAGGCACTGTGGTGCTAGTCCCAGTCACAGGTGAGCATTGTCGAGGCACTGCAGAGCATGTCCCAGTCACAGAGGAGCATTGCTGAGGGAGTTGACACTATGGTGCAGACTATGGGGAACCGCCAGGGCTGGCAAAGCCAAATGATGCAGGGGCAGCCGGGGCTTGAAGCAGCTGCCCCTCTGTCCCAAGGTGAACACTAGGACCCTATGGGCACCAACCAGGAGGCGGCGGTGCTGGGTGCCAACCCGGACCCGTCCCATGGAGTGGGGATGGTGGCCACCAGTTCCACCGAGTTCCACCCCTCTGATGAGGCGCATCTCGAATTCAGCACACGGGTCAGGGTGGCACTGCTCTGCATGTGCCACTGACTAGTGCGCCAGGGCCCTCAGGCCCCAGGGCACCCAGAGGATGCCCGCCAGGGATATCGAAGGCAACGGGATGTGGTAAGCAGCTGGCTGCCTCCACCTCAGATGTGCATCCTGGGGAGACACCTCGACGTACAGGTAAAGCTAGGAGGGCCAAGCATGTTGAGGATCACTGAGGGCATCGGGGGAGGGGTGAAGGAGTTGGGGGGGTCAGTGAGGAGTGGGGAGGGGGAGTGGGGGTTGGGGGGTGGGGTGGCAGCACCATTGGGAGAGTGGGGAATTGTAAAACACATTAAACACCTTTGTGCACAACCAGTATGACGCCTCTGTCACTTTCTTCCACAATGCGGGCTGACCATCTCTCCAGGCATCTCCGCTCCCCATGGCACCTACCCACTCTGACCCGTGGACATGTCCCCAGAGCTGTGTTCCATCAACTGAGTGTTCGGATGTTGGCATCTGCGTGTGTGGAGTTGCCTAACATAGTGTTCAAGCACAGTGTTCAGGCATCAAGGTATGATTGGGATGCTAGGCAATGGCTCCCACATGCTACATGGCCCGCCCACCCACGGGAATCCACTTGGGGTGTGTGAAGTGCTCACTTAACTATGATTGCCAATTCCCTATTAGTGATAGCCTTCAGTCGCATGGCCAGAGGCCTCGGCAGTCAGTGGGGTTTATGGGTGGTCATTGGCGCAGACGGGAAGGGACGTGTGTTGCCTCCGGAATGCGTAAATGATCCGAGGTAGGCATTGTGGTGCTGTGAGCGGTTGCCCCCCAGTTGCTCCCTCAGCACATCCCCCCATCATCCTTTGCTGACTCACCCCTGCGGAGGAACCCCCCCCCCCCCCCCCGCCCCTAGCCAAGGATCCCCAACCCCCACTGAGCACAGGGGAGCAATCCCAGCACCCCCAGGCTCTTTGCCTGTGACCAAAGAGGGCTACTCACCCCCTTGGCTCCCCAAGCAAGCCCCTTCCGCCAGATTCACATTTTTATAAAGAAGTACGACTCAACGCCAGTGTGAGCACTTGCTGGGGAGGCCGCTGAATCATAATAATCTTTATCATTGTCACAAGTAGGCTTACGTTAACACTGCAATGAAGTTACTGTGAAAATCCCCTAGTCGCTACACTCCGGTGCCTTTTCAGGTACATTAAGGGAGAATTCAGAATGTCCAATTCACCTAACAGCACGTCTTTCGGAACTTGTGCAAGGAAACCGGAGCACCCGGAGGAAACCCATGCAGACACGGGAAGAACGTGCAGACTCCACACAGACAGTGACTCAAGCCGGGAATCAATCCCGGGTCCTTGGTGCTGTGAAGCAACAGTGCTAAGCACTGTGCGACCGTGCCACCCGATGGATATGGGATGGCTCCCATTAATTATATGGAAATAAGGCTTAAGTGGTGACAATTGGTTTCTTGCCACGCTACGGCGAGATCCCGATTTCACCTACGGGAGCGGGCCGGTTGCATCGAAAACTAGCGTATGGCGCAATTCTCATTTTTGGCCTCTCCCGCCATTCACTTAAGCTTAAGCGAAATGAGACCACGCCTTCGTGAAAACTGTGGTCTTTTACTCCAGAAAAACTGGCGTCAAAAAGCCACGGATTCACTGTCTTGCAGGGAGCTAGCAGGCAGCTGTCGTGGAGCTCACAGCTCCAGTTGCCAATATGGTCCCCCGCCCTTCCGGGTCAGAGGCCGCACATGCCCACGGCAATGGCCTCCAGCGACCGCGTTGTGCTCCATGTCGGACTCAGCCTGCGGACCTGGACCGCCAAAATACTGCCCCCGATCGGCAGCTTGCCCGACCTGGACCGCCTGCACGAACACCCGCCCGATCCTGAATGAGGCCTACCCTGCCTGCCGATTGGCCCTCCACCGCCTGTGGCGGCCCCGGACTGAGTCCGTAGCTGCCACGCGGGTATCGCGGACGGTAGGACCGTGAGTGGTCCACGCCGTTGGGAATTCAGCTGGTCGGGGGTGGAGAATAGCGGGGCGGGCCTCGGGCAGTGGCCTCCCGTGGTGGATAATCGGCGCATTACGCCGCTCCCGATTTCACGTGGGAAACTGGATTCTCCGTCCCGTCGCCAAATGCGATTTCGGCATCGGGGTATGGAGAATCCAGCCCCACGTCTCTGAAACGGGGAATCTTGCCCAGGGTCTGAAAGCTGAGTTTCATACTTGGCATTTCTCAATGGAGAGAGTAAAAAGGCCACAATTTTCTTTATTGCATAACTGATATTGCCAACTCCAGACAAAAGCTAGAAATTTTGTGGATTTGAAATGCAGTTTTTCAATTCTCGTGATGGCCTATGTAAATGAATATTCAAAGCAATAAGTAAATCCGCATTTCAATGCGTCTTTCCTACCCGGATTTAACATGTACCCCTTTTTAAAAAGAAGTCCATCTGCCTTTCATCTTCTTGTTCATAATGAATATAAAGAACTTATTTAAGATAAATAGCTCGAGCTGGCCCCAGCTGGTCCTGTTTGATTTCAAGATGTTATGATGATCAAAACCTATTGTGGGGAATCAAAAATTGTGCTCACAACCACTTGTTCCTGTTGCATTCTGTTAGAAGCTCCCAGTTGCCAAATCGAGCTCCAATGCTTTCTCCTTTGAAATCTTTTAATAGAAACAAAAAACTATGAACACTAAAAACCCTTTGCTATTATTTGGCTTTTTTGGGAAGCACAGTCTTGGAGAAACTCACTCCCCAAGTAAATACAGTGAAACATGTGAGGAATACTTTGCATTGAATGTAGGTGCTCATGACAAAAGTAGGCTTGGTGAGATTGAATGCGAAGAAAAACAGCTGACGTAATTCTCCCCTCTGGGATAAGGCCCATGGCAGGAATGAGGACGAGGAGTCTTTCCTGCTGCGGAGGCTGTTGGGAAGCCACTCCATATCCTCTGGTCCTGACATAATTAATTATGCAACCATGATGGGGTGGGCTTGATGGTGTCGAATATTCACAATGTCAGACCAAAAACGGAGAGATGTCTGAAAGGTCATCCTCCGACTTATTTCTGAAACTCAATCGCGCCTCTCCGTGCATCCTCCTGGATGTGTAGGTGTGCTCTACCCACCTGAGGAGAGGAGTGCAAGCGGGGAAACTGATACTACATGGGGCAGGTGGCCAATGCCATCAGTGCCCAGGGGATGCACAAGATGGGGGTATGCACTGCTGGAAGAAGATGAATGGCCTTGTTCCCTCTGCCAGGGTAAGTGTCATCAGATAGTTATACAAACCACAAAGACTGCACTATTTCAAGGTCCAAGGCCCAGTGGAAATGCATGTCCTGGCTCACAGCCCCATTTCAGTACATCCACTCTGCAATAGAGTGCCTCCTTCACCCTTCAGCAAACATTTATTTTTTTCTTTATTCATTCAAGGGATTTGTCACCCTTGGTCACTCCTTGAACTGAGTGGCTTGCTAGGGCATTTCATACGGCATTTAAAAGTCAACTACATTGCTGTGTGTCTGGAGTCACATGTAGGCCACACCAGGTGAGATTCAGCCAGACTCACGGCTCTCCGAGGACAGTTGGGAAAAGGCATCTGTGAGGTCCCGGTCTAATGACGAGCCTCTGGAATCGGCCTTCCAACTCATGGTGGAGAGTCAGTAAGATGTGGGGCAACATTAGGCAGAGCTGTTAGAAGCCTGCGACAGAGCGACACATGAGTTGGAGGAGTCCGTCTGCTAGCTCGCAAATGAAATGTTGCCAGCATGTATGTGAATCAAGGTCTCCATCGGAAAGGTGGTGAATGCCATGGAGACCCTGGTCCAGGAGGATGCTCCCTTTCTGCCAGAGATATGCATAGACCTACATTCCATCACTGTTGCCGTGGATGGGTACATGCAGTGACAATGCAGGAGGGGAATGAGACCCCTCGACGTCCCTCCAGGTGTCCCTTCCCATCAAGGGGTCAGGCTGGGCTCCTTGGGCACTGGAAGTGGGAAGAAACAGCAGCTGAGAACCCTGGGTCGTTCACTCAAGACCCTCAGAGGTTGTCTGCTCCTTTTGAATCCCCTCGACCTTAGCTGTCATGATAGGCAGACATGCAGATATTGATATACAGACAGGCACAGATAGGCAGCTAATGAACACAGAGAACAGGACATGACCAATGATCAGTAAGGACACTCAAGGTTGGTATCTCACTATAAAAGGCACGAGACACTCACACTCCGCCTCTTTCGACTGATGAACATCTACAGAGTGAGTCAGGGTGGATGTACAGTATCACACCTCCAGCACGTGGCTAAGAGCTGGTCAGGTTCAGTCAGACAGAGTAACCACACTTAGGTTAGCAGAGAGTCAAACTCATAGAGAACTGTGCTAACTGTGCTACTGGTTCAATAAATCAGATTGAACTAACTTCAAGGTCTGCAGTATCTTTTGGTTAAAACTGCATCCAGTTGCAGCCTGTGTTATCCCAGAGTACATAACACATCATGCTACCAGGAGGCTGCTTGATCCAGGTGGTTTACCTCAGTCCGTTCTGTGACGACCAGCGAATGTATCCTGGCACCATGGAGAAGATTCAGGCTCCTCACCAGCTCAGGACCTCCGGCAATCTCAGTGCCAACTGGCGGACATTCAAGCAAAAGTTTCTGCTGTACATCGAAGCTTCAGACCTCGTGGGTGCGTCTGATGCAAGGAAGATCGCGCTTCTCCTCTCAACAGCGGGTGATCAAGCCATCGAACTCTTCAACTCTTTTCACTTCACCGAAGGCCAGGACAAGACAAAGTTTCAGACCATCCTGGACAAGTTTGACAATCACCGTGAAGTGGACCCCAATGAAATCTTCGAGCGCTACATATTCACACAGCGTTTACAAGGTAAAAATGAATCTTTCAACTCCTTCTTAACTAACCTCCGCCTGCTGGCGCTGTCCTGCAACTTTGGTGATATTGCTGACTCCATGATTAGAGACCAAATCGTTTTTGGAGTTCACTCTGATCCTCTGAGAGAGCAGTTATTGAAAATCAAGCATATGACCTTGCCAGTCGCGATTGAAACATGCACAGTGCATGAGCACGGCAAAAATCGTTATGCCCAGTACATATCAGCTGAAAATGAGAAACTTGCCTCCCACGAGGCAGAGAATATGCAGGCCATCTCCTGGATGCAGCGCCTCAGCATTGATGAAAGCGGCCATTTTGCACGCTTTTCCCGGGGTCCCACGCATGCGCGATGCGAACGGGATAACGAAGCGGCCGACACCCGCACTGTGCATGTGCAATGACACTCGGAGCATCAGGACGCCGACGTCATGACGTGTTGGAACTGCGGTAACGCCCACTTAAAGAAACACTGCCTTGCAAGAGGCAGGCGATGTTTAAACTGCGGACACTATGCAGCCTTGTGCAGGTCTGCACCACCAGTCAGGGGCCAGCACTCCCAATTCCGACGATGGCGCGTTCAGGGTGTGCAACACCGATTAGAGGATTCTGATCCTGGCAGCACAACGGATCCAAAGGAAGAATGCCTGGACTCTGCCTACTGTGTGGGCATCATTACCAAATGTGAATATGCCACACCCAACTCATCACAAATTCAATCCATCCTCGTGCGGTGATGCAGGTCAACCACTGCTCCATCCAGGAGACAGGTGCTTCTGCCAACCTCCTCTCACAGGCAGATTTCAAACGCATCAAGAAGCCCTCCAAGGTCCTTCCAGCAGCCTGCAGGCTCCTGGACTACAATGGAAATGCCATCACGGCACTGGGATCCTGCCATATACTCGTCTCCAACCGGAGCACCCATGCACGGTTACGTTTTGAAATTGCCAAGCCAGACAGGGCATCCCTACTTGGCGCGCATGCCTGCAAGCAGCTGAACATCGTGCAGCGGGGTAACACAACGACATCCTCCAATGTGGATCTTTAGGCCGGCATTGACGATATCTTCGCTCAGTTTCCGGATGTGTTCGACAGGATGGGCACGCTGCCACATCGATACAAGATTCTGCTACGACCTGATGCAAAGCCAATGGTCCACGCACCACACCGGGTCCCGGCTCCGCTGAGGGAGCGCCTGAAGGCACAGCTCAAGGATCTTCAGCAACAGGGCATCATTTCCAAGGTAACCGAACCGACTGACTGGGTCAGCTCGATGGGATGTGTCAGAAAGCCTTCGGGAGACCTGCGCATCTGCATTGATCCCAAGGATCTCAACAAGAATATAATGCGTGACCACTACCCCATCCCGAAGCGGGAGGAACTCACCAGTGAGATGGCACACGCATGTTTTTTCACCAAGTTAGATGCGTCACATGGATTTTGGCAAATCCAGCTGAATGAGCCCAGCCGAAAGTTCTGCACCTTCAACACACCGTTTGGCAGTTACTGGTATAATCGCATGCCGTTTGACATTGTCTCGGCATCGGAGATCTTCCATCGCATCATGGAGCAGATGATGGAGGGTATTGAAGGGGTTTGTGTGTATGTGGACGACATTATTATATGGTCCACGACCCCTGAAGAGCATGTATTCCGCCGTGTCCATGCTAATGGCCTGAAGCTGAACAGGTCCAAATGTTGCTTTGGCATGTCGACACTCAAGCTCCTAGGTGACCAGATCTCTCAGCAGGGCATGCGCCCGAACACAGACAAGGTCAAGGCCATCAAAGCCATGAAGGTCCCTGAAGACAAGAAGGCGATGTTGCGCTTCCTGGGCGTGGTCAATTTTCTGGGCAAGTTCATCCCAAACCTGGCCTCAAACACCACGGCCCTACGAAACCTGGTGAAAAAGTCCACTGCCTTCGAGTGGAAGGCAGCACATCAGGCAGAGTGGTTGGAGCTGAAAGCCAAGCTCACCACTACACCCGTCTTGGCATTTTTCGACCCAGGCAGGGAGACGAAGATCTCGACAGATGCGAGCCAGGATGGCATCGGTGCAGTGCTGCTTCACCGCGATGACACTTCATCCTGGGCACCGGCAGCCTACGCACCGAGGGCCATGATGCCCACTGAAACAAGGTATGCACAAATAGAGAAGGAATGCCTGGGTCTTCTCACTGGCATTCTCAAGTTTCACGACTATGTCTACGGCCTGCCGACATTCACTGTCGAGATGGATCATAGGCCTTTGGTCCACATTATCCACAAGGACCTGAATGACATGAAGCCTCGGTTGCAGCTCATCCTCCTCAAACTCAGAAGGTACGACTTTGACTTAGCGTACACACCTAGCAAGGAGCTCATCATCGCTGATGCATTGTCCCGCTCCATCACATTGCCTAGTGAACCGTTGTAAATCATCCGGCAGATTGAATCATAGGTGCAGCTATGTGCTAGCACCCTCCTGCCGTCTGATGAGAAGGTGGTTCGTATCCGCGAGGAGACAGCCAAAGACCCCCTCTTGCAGCGTGTCATGCACCACCTCGCCAATGGCTGGCAGAAAGGGCAGTGCCCTTAATTTTACAATGTAAAGGACAACCTGATGGTGATTGATGGTATCCTAAAAAGCTGGACCGGATTGACATTCCACTCAGTCTCCAGAGCTTGGTGCTCCGCCAAATCCACGAGGGACACCTGGGCGTCAAGAAGCGCAGACGCAGAGCCAGGCAGGCTGTCTACTGGCCCAGCATCAGCCAGGACATCTCAAACATGGTCCTCAACTGTGCAACCTGTCAATGCTTCCAGCGCAGAGCAAGGAGACGCTCCAGCAGCATGAAATCGAGACCACCCCGTGGTCCAAGGTTGGCATTGACCTCTTTCGTGCGAATGGTTGTGACTACGTGTTGATGATTGACTATTTCTCCAATTATCCTTAAGTCGTGAAGCTCTCGGACCTCACATCTCAGACCGTCATTAAGGCCTGTAAGGAGACGTTCTCCAGGTATGGTATCCCACTCACTGTCATGAGTGACAATGGCCCGTGCTTCAACAGCCACGAGTGGTCTATGTTTGCCAAGTCATACCATTTCAAACATGTCACTTCCAGCCCACACTATCCGCAGTCCAATGGGAAGGTTGAAAAAGGGGTGCACATTGTGAAACAGCTCATCTGCAAGGCCGCGGATTCTGCTTTTGACATCTACCTCGTGCTGCTTGCGTACAGTGTGACCCCACTGTCCACTGGCATGTCACCGGCTCAACTCTTGATGAACAGGGACCCGCAGACGACACTTCCAGTCATACACTTGCCCAACCTGGATCACCTCCCAGTGCTGCTGAAGGTGCAGCAGCTCCAAAACCAGCAAAAGCAGGGCTATGATGCTCATGCCACCGATTTGCCCGTGTTATCCCTGACAGACATTGTCAGGATCAAGATACCGGATACTGGCTGGTCTGCTCCAGCTGTCGTTGTTCGACAGGCTGCGCCCCGCTCGTATGTTGTACGTATGGTTGATGGTTCTGTTGTGCAACGAAACAGACGGGCACTACGCAAATTTGCCTGCCCGCAACCACTTTCTTCTCCGTTTCCGTCCGTTGTTTTGCCACCTCCTGATACCTCAAACTACGAGGCCACCAGTCAGGCTTCCATCCCGCCTGTCAAGGCACCGTCGTCCCCACCACCACCTCTCCAGTGGTCGACAAGGATCTTACGCAAGCCCCACAGACTGGACTTATGAACATTTGTTTTGTTTGCTATGTTCTGTTTTCCACATTAGACAGCTGTCTTCACCTGTAAATACGTTCACATATGCGACCGCTTGTAAATATGTTAATATATGCCACCACATCGAAGTACATTCCCATGTGCCAACAAAACATTTTTTAAAAAGGGAGATGTCATGATATGGAGACATGCAGATAATGATATACAGACAGGCAGCTAATGAACACAGAGAACAGGACATGACCAATGAGCAGGCAGGACACTCGGGGGTGATATCTCACTATAAAAGGCACGAGGCACTCACACTCCGCCTCTTTCTACTGATGAACATCGACAGAGTGAGTCAGGATGGGTATGTGCCGTGGAAATCATAATAAAGACAAATTCCTTGAGGTTTGATTTAAAGAAATTTATTTACACAAATATATTTGCAGAGAGAGAGTGTTCCAGCTGCAAAAGCCAGTGCACTGCACTCTGAGATTCGATTAAAGGCAGCATGTTTTATAGTCTGAAATAACAGCTTGAAGTAAACAGGCATGTTTATATTAAATAGACCTTGGAAAGTACGTAAGATGAAATACGTAGTACGTATGTTCTTGCCCTTGGCTAAAAACAACTCGAGTACACATTTTGTTATCTTTCAGAGGACAATGTGTTTTCATAATAAGGCCGAAACCAGAATATTTCAGCAGTATTTCATTTATGTTACCTGACCTACTTATTTTCATTCAAAAGCAGTGTTGAATCATAGTCAAGCATTTCCCAGCATGCTTCGAAGTTGGTTTATGTTAATTTCCCTTCCACCATATGTACAGTATCCACACTTAGGTTAGCCGGGAGTTGAACTCATAGAGAACTGTGCTACTGGTTCAATAAATCAGATTGAACTAACTTCAAGGTCTGGAGTATCTTTTGGTTAAAGCTGCATCCAGTTGCAGCCTGTGTTATCCCAGAGTACATAACACAACATTAGCCTCATTCTCTGTCGCTGCAGAGGGTAGCGGCCTATGGGGGGGGAAAGCCAAAGACAGCTGGGGTCTTCCAGGCTTTGGCTGTCCAATGAGCGGTTGCCGAAGTCATAGAACATAGAACATAGAAAAATACAGCACAGAACAGGCCCTTCGGCCCACGATATTGTGCCAAACCTTTGTCCTAGATTAATCATAGATTATCATAGAATTTACAGTGCAGAAGGAGGCCATTCGGCCAAAGGCAACAGGGCAGACAACTCCACAGACTGCCTCCACCCTTGCTGCGGGTGTGAGAGCAGCACCTAGAAGAAGTGACAGGCCGGGTAAAACCAAGAATGACTCTCCCCCTACCACCCGCCCCTGTCCCCAACAACCCCCCAGTCCGATGTCTGGACCACATCCTACACTTACCTTTGAAATTTACCTTCTCCCTTTTAATACTCATTTTAAATGGTAGCTAGTGCTGTAAAAAGAGGGTACGTCCCCCTTCACTGAACTGCATTTCCCCACACTGAAGTAGCCGGGGAGCGTGCTTCGCTGTTCCTGTCTCACCCAGAATGAATGAGGAAGGTGGGGCTCGGCAGGGGCTTTGCAACTCCAGTGAAGGCAAGTCCCTCTGGGGTGGCAATTATGGCAGGTATGAGCCAATATTATTTTTTAAACAAAAGCATAAACGCTCAACAGATTAAGCAGTGAGTCAAATCATTCCTAATACTAATGTATCATTGTAATAATGTAAACTATACTAACATCTCATTAAAATTATTCTGTGGTATGAAAGATTATAACTGGGCTGTAATTTTCTAGCTAACCCATTTTCGTTTTACTGAGAAGCAATACAATATTTGTCAACAATCCGAGGCATAATTCCCACGCTCAAAATATTTTGGAAAGTGCATATAATTTTTTGTAAAACATTGGATTAGTTTTTGTTATCTATTGAATATTATCATATGCATACCACCTATGCCTGGTGACATTGGGTGCGATCGAACGGCCTCGTTGCACCCGGCTCAGTGACGCAATGAGGCCACCTGGCGAGATTTGCGACACTCGGAACACCTCGTAAGATCTAACGTGATCCCGTGAGACATCACAATATGGATCTCGCCCTCGCTGGGCAAGACCCAGATTAACTTCTTTAAGGTCACTTAAATATGTCTGTGCCGGATTATCTCAGAGCCTGGGAACTAACAGCCTCCACAGCGGGCCCTAGACCGGGCGCCGTTTGGCACTGTTCCACGCAAACGTGGACCAGGTGTAATGGCACCAGGTGCTAGCCTGGCACCAAGGTGCGCAGATACCAGGTTGCCCATGCCAGGGATTGGGCCTGGTGGTGCCCTGCTCTTAAGTGGTGGGGTGAGGAAGGGGCTCAAGAACCCCCTCAGACGTAAATTGGGGGGGCAGGTTCAGAGGCCGCGGTGGGCTGACTGAGTGGTTTATGAAATTGGAGCGGCATTTCAAAATGGGGCCCGATCTCTTCCTGCACTGACGAGCTGAACCTGACCGAGGGCAAAAAAAAAAACAAAGTCCCATTTAATAGAGTGGTTGTTCTCGGCTACGAGAAATACCCCACTGTTCACACCCAAGGTGGGACTCTTTTCTTTGCCACATCGCGCCTTTTATCTCTCTTATTTGATGATAACATTAATTGGATAACATTCTCCCTTGTGACTAACGCAGACACAATTTAACAGTTGGCTGGGCAGGCCTCGTGGGAGGGGGGGGGGGGACCCACCGTTTCACCTATTAAGACCCTTAAGTGCCCACTTAAGGGCCTTTTACTGCCCAGTCTCAATTTCTAGGCTGGTGGGAATGAGTGTGATTGGGGTGGGAAACAGAGAAATAAACTTTTCTCTGTTTCTCACAGAGGGAAGGGGGGGGGGGGGGGGTGGGGGTCTTCAATCTGAATGTCGCTGCAGGGTTGGGGTGTCCTTCCCTCTGGGACATTGGAGCTCTAGCCATCACGGTAGCATTGTGGATAGCACAATTGCTTCACAGCTCCAGGGTCCCAGGTTCGATTCCGGCTTTGGTCACGGTCTGTGCGGAATCTGCACATCCTCCCCGTGTGTGCGTGGGTTTCTTCCGGGTGCTCCGGCTTCCTCCCACAGTCCAAAGATGTGCAGGTTAGGTGGATTGGCCATGATAAATTGCCCTTCGTGTCCAAAATTGCCCTTAATGTTGGGTGGGGTTACTGGGTTATGGGGATAGGGTGGAGGTGTTGACCTTGGGTAGGGTGTGCTTTCCAAGAGCCGGTGCAGACTCAATGGGCCGAATGGCCTCCTTCTGCACTGTAAATTCTATGATAGTCTATGATACCCCCCAGCCTACCCCTGACACTGTGATCACCTCCTGGCTCTGGATCCCTGGACGTTAACTTCACGATGGACCCAGGACTCAGTCCCAGACAAAACGCTGTTGAACTACTTATGGCTACTGCAGCGCTGTGCCTGGCTGGATTGGAGAGCCGATGGCTAATCTAATTGGCCGACAGCTCTCATGGCAGGACTTCCTTCCCAAGGGTGGATGTAAGTCCTGTCCACTGCCAATCAATGCTGAAGTGAGCGCGAAATGGCAGCGGACTTCTGAGATTTGACTCTCAGGATAGCATTGGTCGACCGCTCAACATTCCTAAAGTTGTACCCCATATCTTTTTTGGGCGCACCTCTCTCATCTTATCCTATAAAAACTGAGGCAAATATTCATGTCTGCTGTTTTCTCACTGTCCAGTGCAGATTAGCTATTTCTGTTTGTCCTACTTGTTAACTGGGTTTTTAATTATGTTATTATTAAAAATTCTTTCCCTTTTTACATTAACTGTGCATGTTTACATTTCCTCTTAGCCTTCCAAAAATGGGAAATAAAAGTTAAATTTTCACAGCACTTTTCATGTCCTCAGGGCACCCTATGTGCTCTGCCAACAGTGAATTGCCTCTGATGCGTAGTCCCTGTTAAAGCTGGCAAGCGTAGTCACTACTTTTGCACAGGAAGAGTCCCACAGACGGAAAGTTAGATGAATTGCCAGTCAATGGATATTAGGGTTAATTGTTGAGCAATAGGTGTTGGGCATGGCACTGGGAGAACTGCAAGCTTCTTTGAATGCCATCGTTGGATATTTCACATCAACCTGGTCAGGCAGACAGAGGCTCGGTTAAACATCTCTGAAAGACGCATTTACACCTCTTCTACATTTAAAAAAATATCTATCACTGTCACCGTCTGGATTTGCTCTTTATAACATAGCACCAGTCAATTGAATAGAAAACCTACACTAATCAACAGACAGCCTGGAGCTTGAGGAAGCTGAAAATTGCACAAAAGAGGTGAGGTTTTGTGAAATTGTGGGCCCTACCTTACACTTGAAAGCGAGGAATGGCAATGGTGAGTATTTTCCCTCCACCTGAGTGGTAATTGGCTGAAGTTGTGCATCACAAATGTGACCAGAGGAAATTGGCGCTGTCACTCTGCTCATTGGTCGATGTAACTTACCCAAACAGTGAAGAAAATGATTTTTCCTAAAAACAAAATATACCCATATTAAGGGGAGATTATGGCAGAGTGGTAATGTCAGTGGATTAGTCATCCAGAGGTCCAGGCGAGTGCTCTGGGGACACGGGTTCAAATCTATCCACAGCAGCTGGCGGAATTTAAATCCCGTTAATAAATCTGGAATATAAAGCTCGTCTCAGTCATGGTGACCATGACAACTATGCTCAATTATTGTAAAAAACACCTGGGCCGGGATTCTCCCCTACCCAGCGGGGCGGGGGGGTCCCGGCGGGATGGAGTGGCGTGAACCACTCCGGCGTCGGGCCGCTCCAAAGGTGCGGATTTCTCCACACATTTAGGGGCCAAGCCCTCACCGTGAGGGGCTAGGCCCACGCTGGAGTGGTTTCCGCTCCACCGGCTGGCGTGGAAGGCCTTTGGCGCCACACCAGCTGGGGCCGAAAGGACTTCGCTGACCGGCGGAAGTCCGCGCATGCGCGGGAGCGTCAGCGGCTGCTGACATCATCCCCGCGCATGTGCAGGGTGGGGGTGTCTCTTATGCGTCGGCCATGGTGAAGGCTGTGGCCGAGGTGGAGGAAAAAGAATGCCCCCATGGTACTGTCCCGCCCGCAGATTGGTGGGCCCCGATCGCGGGCCAGGCCACCGTGGGGGCACCCCCTGGAGCCCGATCACCACACGCCCTCCCCAGGACCCCAGAGCCCACCCGCGCCGCCTAGTCCCGCCGGTAAGAGAGGTGGTTTGATTCTCGCCGGCGGGTCAGGCATTCCAGCAGCGGGACTTCAGCCCATCGCGGGCCGGAGAATCGCCGGCGGAGGGTGGGGGGGGGGGGGGGCTGCCGACCAGTGCGGCGCGATTCCCGTGCCCGCCAAATATCCGGTGCCGGAGAATTCGGCAACCGGCGGGGGCGGGACTCACGCCAGCTCCCGCCAATTCTCCGACCCGGCGGGGGGTCGGAAAATCCCGCCCCTGGTTACAAAATGGCCTTTCGGGAAGGAAATCTGCCAACCTTACCTGGTCTGGCCTACATGTGACTCCAGACCCACAGTAATGTGGTTGACTCTGAAATTGCCTCATAAGTTGCCCAGTTTTAGGACAATTAGAGATGGGAAACACATACAGTCATTGCCAGCAAAGCCCACATCCCATGAAGAATTAAAAAAATAAGCAGTGGATTAGAATGTAGAACTCATTTGGTTCCAAGTGGAAGTAGAAGGCAAAAAAAAACTGCTTTGTGAAGGCAGTCTGCACGGTGTTTACTGATAGTATGCCCAATTTGATCGTAATCACTTGTTTTTTGAGAGACCACTGAGACTGTAGTTCGAGACTGTCAAAAATAAATGCGAGTAGAGCCTTGAATATAACAAGGTGATGGTATACATAATAAAGATAGCACCATGAGTCATCATTTACTTACCAGACAATATATCATTTCGAACAGCAGTTTATTTGAAGAATACACTTTTTACAAGCAAAAATAAATCACCTTGCTGATAAAAGTGCGTTTTATCCAGTTATTCTTTTTCATTTATTTTCTCTTTCTTCATGTCTCTGCTTCTCTGTCCATTTATTTAACTCTCAGTAATGTTTCCTTTGAGACACCTATATGTTTTAAATAACCCATGCAAGTGAGCCCTTTACAAAAGCAAGCTGTGAGTACGATAATGTCAAGATATTTCCACAGCAATGATTTCAAGGGCATGATATTTTGCATTGGACTATTGGACTCAGACTCACCATTCACAAGAAGAAAAAATAAATAATGCAGTTATCTCTGATAAATTTCAGTCTTTGATCTCGTTCTCGTTTCTGTGCTGATTTATACAGCAGCAAACTCTGAGCCCCTTGTCCTATCACTGATGAATTGGCAATTCTTGTCCTCTCGAATCTGGGGTTTGTCTCCATCGAAGCCACATTCTTGCAGTTGTGAGTAGTTTGTGGAGACAACGAGATGAAGGATGAAGGAACAATCACCTTATGCATTTGTGAACTGTATGAAGTAAATATAGGCAGTCTCTAAACAAAGAATCTGCCTGTAATTTTTATCAGCAGACTTGAATGAAAGCATAAGGTTATTGAGATGAAAATGCATTTTCTCCAAATTTATTTTAGTGTGATAACCTTTTGCCTTCATTTACACACTGTTGAAAATTCTGACCTCCGTTTTAAAAGATTCTGCCGTGCTTATTGGGCAAGAGCTTACTGGAAATTTTGATGAGCTGACTCTGACTTGACAGCTCTATTAATTAGCACATTTGAAAGTGATGCTCAGTCCCTATCAATACCTATGCACATGATGGTCACTCCCGCTGAAAAATGCTAGCGCTGAAAGAAGACATTGTCAGCAATGATCTTACAAAATCCAGCACCTACCATTTTGTCGGGTTCTGCAGGAGATTAATGTCAACTGAAATGCTCATCGCAGCTGTGGTCAAAAATGAATCACTTTCATCTCGCCATTTATTTTTCTTTTAGACTCTCATTCAAAGTGCTCTGCATAATTCCTCATTGCCGACAAACATTACAAATCATGTCTGTCTTTGATAGGGTAACTAGTGCGCTCAAATGGTATGCCCCTGCAGTTGTGGTACATATGCTGTTGTCACATGACATCCTGTCTGCTTTTCTCTGTTAAAAACTGTTACATTGCGCCATCTAGTTGCTGTCGCACTTCAGCTGTATTCTGTTGAGAACCTACACATTGCCAGGGGTTAAAGAAAATGGCAATTCAAAGATTTTGATCTGTGCTGAATTGCTGACAATTATAAAGTTTATTCTATATCTCCTGGCTAAAATGTCATTCAAGTCATTCAAAATACTCCGGCCCATATTCGCACTTTCACTAAACTCTGCATCTTTATCATCCTTATCCATGGCAGGCTCCACTGACTGCCCCGAGCTCTGTGTTCACTTGGACATATTTGTTCTCCTCTTATAAATCTCTCTCTACCTTTTATTCACACTAGCTCTAAATCCCTCAGTCCTCCATCACTGGGCTCCCTGTTCTCTGCTATTAGAATCATAGAATTTACAGTGCAGAAGGAGGCCATTCGGCCCATCGAGCCTGCACCGGCTCTTGGAAAGAGCACCTACTTCCCACACTTCCATCCTATCCCTGTAACCCAGTAGCCCGACCTAACCTAAGGGCAATTTAGCATGGCCAATCCACCTAGCATGCACATCTTTGGACTGTGGGAGGAAACCGGAGCACCCGGAGGAAACCCACGCAGACACGGGGAGAACGTACAGACTCCGAACATACAGTGACACAAGCCGGGAATGGAACCTGGGACCCTGGAGCCGTGAAGCAACTGTACTAACCATTGTGCTACCATGCCGCCCACGTGCTAGCATGCTGCCCACTATTGCCTTCGCTCCCATAGTCACCATTGCCCCAGCATCTGGGCAGGTAAATGGGATATCGGAAAGTGGCAGTCAGTTGTTGGACTGTAGTTTAGAAAATTGGAATCTGGGAATTACAACCGAGCAATTGTTATGTGAGATCCATCTGGTTTATCTTCTATCATCCAAGTAATCTCCTGCAAAAACAATAATATAGATGTTGACTAATCATCTCAATCAGCCTCTGTTGATTAGTTTACTACAGGCCCAAGCATGAGGTGAGGAAAATCACAGCGGTGAAAGCTTTATGAAACAATTGGTCAGAAATTATCTGTTCCTCACAAGCATACACTTACTGTATATCATGTGACTTAAGGAAGGCACCATGGCCTTTACAAGAGGAAGGAAGAAAGTAAAATTGATGTGAATATTGTTACGAATGCAAAATTTTATAAAATCGTTATGTTTTAAACTATCTCTTCTTAAGGTAAAATAGAACAATGAAGAGAGTCATGTTGATCTGCTATTTGTTTTACATAATGTAAAGCTTGTGTTGTATAGTTGCCATGGAGAATGGGACCAAGGTCCAGTCCTGTTGAAATCCATGTACCAGGTTTAAATAGTATATAGTTTTATTCAGCTATTTTCATTTTCTACATAATACAAAGACACAACAACACAACCACTCAGAATAACAACACCCCAACCCCACCTACCAGCCACCCAAACCATAGCCCCGCCGCTTCAAAAACACCTAACCCCTTACCCTCCACCTCCCTCACCCTTCAGCAACTAACAGTAACCAGCTCTTTGAAATACAAAATAAACAGTTGCCATCTTCAGTAAAATCCTTCACCTGCTTCCCTCATGGTGCAGTTGACTTTCTTGAGTTATAGAAGCTCCATCAGATCTCCCAGCCACACTGAGGCACTGGGTGGAGAAGCTGACCTCCACCCGATCAGCACACGCATCTGAGCAATCAGCGAAGTGAAGGCCATGACATCGTTCCCGTGGGCGTCTGCAGCCTCATTGAGCCCAACGCCCCAAATGTGGCCAGCAAGGGACAGGGCTCCAGCTCAATTTTCAGAATCGGTGACATGGTGTTAAAGAAGGAGATGCAGAATCCCACCAGCTCGGGACATGACCAGAACATATGCTCATGATTAGTCCGACTCCCTTCACAGTGTTTGCACTTGTCCTCCACTCTGGCAAAGAATCAACACATCTTGGACCTAGTCAGATTAACATATACACCACTTAAACCAAGTCTCGTACATAATGATGCAGAATTTATCTTCCATAGGGCCTAACTCTACACCTCATCATCCAACACCTGCCCCAACTCCTCCTCCCGGTAGGCCTTATCCCCCTCCAGCGATCCTGAATCCTCCAACATAATCCGTCAATAGATACCAGAAGTGCTCCCTTCCTCCAGCCCTATGAGCAAAGGAACCCTCTCCATTAGCGAGGCTAGCAGCACCATGGGAAATGTGGGGAAGATCTGTTACTGGTCAAGGAGACAGAAACTGCAGAAATTTATGGACACTGGTAGATTTGCACTGGCCAGAAGAAGGAATCACAGAAATGTGCCATACTGCCGATGCCAGTCCAAGATTTCTCAGAAGACTGAGGGAAAGAATGTTCAATGGTCATTTATGACTTGGCAAAATGGAGAGAAGCGAGCCCATGGAAGCTGGGAATAACTTTAACTGGTTCTGTAAAGACTGTAATCCCATGGAGCATGTATAAATACAGTGTTAAGAAACTAATTAGAGGTATATTTTTAAAAGTTTAGTGTATTATTTGCCCACTTGGTAATCTTTCGTGGATGTTGCTTTATGTTTGTTTGTTATAGTAGTCTTGAAACCACGTTTTGTGACTCCTTTAAGTCGGAAATTGAGAATGCAAGTGTCTTTTGGCTATTGGTTTCTATGGAGATCATGACAATGCATTTCAAACATTGCTCTTTGTTTGCATTTGAAAGAATGAGAAAATACATTCCATTTGAAATACATATTCACCACTGGTCATATGCAGTGAGCAAAATATTCCAACTATATATCCCATGCAAACTATGGGAACACAAAGTGACAGTAAGGTTTTATACCAAAGCATATAGTCCAGAGCAAAGGGTGTTCCTTATCATCATTTTTATCAATAATAATACTCTTAAAACTATAGCCCGAAAGACAAAGAGCTGGATTCTCCCAAAATGAAACTATGTCCCCACACCGGTGTAAAGACAGTGGAGTTTTACTCCACATATTCCTGTAAAAAAGTTGAGCTAATTCAATGCCCTGCAGGGGGCTAGCAGGGACCCGGAGTAAATCTCACAGCTTTCGCTGCAGATACGGGCCCCCACATTTCCGGTTCGGAGTCCATGCATGCACACGGCGGCGGCCTCCAGCGGCCACACTGAGCCCTATGGCGGACTTGGACCGCTGAGGCAGACAGAAAAATGAGACCCCACCAATCGGCCGGGCACCCGAGCATTTAACCTCGCAGATCTAATCCCCAGCCGCCTATCAGGGCCTCCACCACGGTCTCCGTTCCCCCCTCCCCGACCAGGGCAGCATCCCGACCGGCAATAAGTGGTTAGTTCCACGCCGTCGAGAACACAGCCAGTCGGGAGCGGAGGATTTCTGGGCGGGCCTCTGGCAATGGCCCCCCGGCGGCGCGGTGTATTCCGTAGTCACGCTGATTCTCGGGTCCCGGAGAATCACCGAACCGGTGCAGGCCCGATTACGACGTGAAAATGGATTCTCTGCCCCCGCCAAACCGCAATTCATTTTGAATGAAGTGCTTCAAGCATTTTCAAATAAAAGTCACTCCCTCACATTTAAGAATGGGCCCTGAAGGCTGAATTCCACATCTGAAACAATTAATTAATGTTTAACTTGGGTATGGTGAGTTCTCATGGAACAGCAGGAATTTGCATTCATTTTATGCTTTTTATTTCCAACCTTGGGTGACTGTATGGAGTTTAGACATTCTTCCCGTGTCTGCATGGGTTTCCTCCGGTGCTCTGGTTTCTTCCCATAGTCCAAAGATGTGCAGACTAGGTGGATTGGCCATGCTACATTTCCCCTTATGTCCAAAGATGTGCAGATTAGGTGGGTTACGGGGATAGGGCGGGCATTGGGCCTAGGTGGGGTGCTCTTTCAGAGGATTGGTGCAGACCTGATGGACCGATTGGCCTCCTTCTGCACTGTAGGGATTCTATGAAGTTCTATTCTACGAAGGATGTCAAATTTGATGTATTGGGGGACAGGAAGCCAGAGAGGCTAAGAGTGATGGGTAAATAGAGCTGAGTGTGGGACAGGAAATGAAGAGTGGAGCATTGGCGATTTTGGAACGTATACAGCATTGATATTTGGAGGTTGGCAAGAAGATTCGCAGAGTAATTGTGACAAAGGCATCAAAAAGTTTTCGGAAGAAGTCATAAATGGCTATATTGTAAATGTAAGCAGTCTTGTATGTTAAAAGACACTGTGGGCGGGATTCTCCCTTCTGGCGACTAAGTTCCCACGCCGGCGGGAAAACCGGCGGCAACCACTCTGGCGTCAACAGCCCCCGAAAGTGAGGAATTCTCCAAATTTTCGGGGGCTAGGTTGCCGCCGGAGTCGTTGGCGCCGCTCCAGCTGGCGGCGAACGGCCGGCGCAAGTTCGCACATGCGCAGAATGGCCGGCGTGATCTCGCGCATGCGCGGACTGGCCGGAGTATTTTCACGCATGCGCAGACCGGCCGCCGTATTTCCACGCAGGCGCGGGGGTTCTCTTCTCCGCGCCGGCCCCTGGGCAATATGGCGGAGCCCTACAGGGGCCCCGTGGGGAGGAATGGAGGCCTCCATTGAAACAGCCCGCCCGCAGGATCGATAGGCCCCGATCGTGGGCCAGGCCACCGTGGGGGCCCCCCCCGGGGTCGGATCCCCCTGCGTCCCCGCAGGACCACCCCCGCACACTTGCCTGCCAGGTCCCGCCATGTGTGAGGTGAGTAATTCACGCCAGCGGGACTGGCCAAAACTGGATGGCCACTCGGCCCATCAGGGCCCGGAGAATCGCTGGGGGGGGGCCACTGTCAACGGCCCCTGACCGGTGTGGCGGGAATCCTGCCGGCCCCCAAAAAATGTCGCCGGAGACTAGGGCAGCCGGCGTCGAGGCGGCGGGGTGGTATTCACACCTCCCCCGGGGATTCTCCGACCCAGCAGGGGGTCGGAGAATCCCGGCCACCGAAATGGTGGAGGAGTAGGAGTCTTTTCTGAATGGATCCAAAGAGTTCCAGCTTTGTAGCTGGCTGCAGGGGTGGTGTTAGCAGAGGGGTGCAGTATTGGAATGAGACAGAAATATATTTATGGTTTAAATGTACATTTTCTTCTCGGTTTTAAATGATGAGACTTCCTATCAGCCGTGACAAGTTATCAGCGTTTATTGTTTTGTTGTTCCAGCCAGCAAAGGGAAATATCTGAGAAGGTTACCTCACAGTTTAAGGATTATCCTTTGTCAACCTTTCCACACTAGACCACTGGTCCAATGCCAAAATTCACCTGAATATTGCCTCTGGACAGTTTGGATATGAAGCGTATATACTGGGTCGTTTTTGTTTCTATTACCCCGTTATATACATATATTTCCTATTGTTCTCTTTATCATCTATATACCCAACAATGTGTTGAGAGCAGAACCAATGTCGAATTGGATTTAAAGACAGACTTCCATCCAAGGTGCTTGTGTTTCCAGGAGGCTGAGCTGTCAAGATTCCCCACCAATTTCATGCTTATCCATTGCCAGATCCTATCTAGGATTTCCACTTTACATTTGAAAGAACTCTTTTGTATATGGTTAACATGTGGGCCAAATGGTTAATTGTTCTGTATAACATTTTGAAATTTGTTTGTTGCTGTCTTATCCCTTTCAGAGTGCATTTCCTTATCTTCTTGTATCCCTATCTTACCTTTATCATTTTTATCATACCTGTGGAAGCATATGCCCTCTTCTTCAAATGTAATTTATTTCTAACCTATTTATCCACAGAATTCTGAAACTTCAAACAGTCTCATTTTCTGAATGTTCTTGAGAGACTCCTCGCCTTTATTGTTGATGCATTGTGGTTTTGTACTTTATATGAGTGTGCCGTTATTCGCTTTCATGCCATTATTTTTTTTGTCTCCTTTATGTTGTTTTACATCTGAAGGAGAGCTATATGATGAGAACTTGTGATTTTGAAGTAACCATTCTATAAGCATAAACGTCAAGTACATAATTTGAGGATGTGGAATAAAACAATTTTGTTTTCAATATGTACCTTCAGGTTTTTTACTGCTTCTTCCTGATACACATTTTGAGAGATTTTTCTTGGTTTCCATTCATCTATTTTTATTTCTTCAATTGTGCATTTTTACACAATTAGCTCCTGGCTGCCAGGTCCATCCAGGCGCAGTTTGGTTCTGCGTTGTTCTGCTTTGATGACAAGTTGTCATCTACGTAACAACAATGGTGACACCGCAGAAGTACTTTATTGGCTGTAATGCTTTGAGGTTCCCATAGTCACAAAAGGTGAGACTTAAATGTGAGTCTTTCTCTTTTATTGTAATTTTACTTTTTATTTTTCTTGAGCACTCTTTTAATTTTTCTAATTACTTGTGTATGTGGTTTTTCTGTTCCATGTTTTTTCAATATAAAACTTTCCAGATGTATCTGTCACATTTCGGGTATCATGTTGTTTCACAGGCAAATTTCTCTGTCGCGTTGCTTGAAATATTTGAAACAAAACGTCAGTCTAATTGGTCTGAGTATTTGCAGAGCAAGCAGCCGCTAATTGTTCCAGAAATTCTCTGGCCTCCCCGCGTGTGGCGTGTTTCTCGGCGGTGGGAGGTGGCATACCGTTGGCAGGTGGTGGGATCGTCTGCTGTCACTGCTGTCAATGAGATTTCCCGTGGGGGTGCACCATCTACGGGACCGGAAGATCCTGTCAGTGCGAACAGACGGAAGATCTCACCCACAGGTCCTAAAAAGGCAGAAATACGTTTTATTTAGCAGCAAAATATTACACCACACAGCACTTTGTACAATGCTACCTACCAACTAAAACAATGTTTTTGTTGTCTAATATTATTGCTGGATACTTACAAAAACATGGAGGATCCATTCTGTTGCAGCCTTGGCCCCAGTCCCCATTTGTAAATGCCTGAAGTAAACCATGCCCATGTGAGCTCTGTCTGAGAGGGGCGGAGTATCGCGAAGGCCTCCGTTAGAGCATATTCAGCGGGATTCTCCGAACCCCCGCTGGGTCGGAGAATCCCCGGGGGGTGGCGCGAATCCTGCCCCTCCGCCCCGACGCTGGCTGCCATATTCTCCGGCGCCGGTCAGGGGCTGTTGGCAACGCCCCCCCCCCCCCCGGCAATTCTCCGGGCCCCGATGGACCGAGCGTCCGTCTGTTTTTGGAGAGTCCCGCCGGCGTGGGTTAGACATGTCATATATAGCACACATTAAATGTTGGCTAAAGCTATCTCTAACTTATAAAATCATATCTTGTCCACAACACCAATGGAACATTTGCAGTCCCTACGCCAATTGTCCTTATGACTTTTCCTGAGAGACTACTATGTTGGTATAGTTCACTGCTAGCAATTGAGCCACCTTTAACAGATTAATTTGGTCAGAGGATAGCGTACTATGAGCTGAACCAGTAGACAAAAGGTAAAGACAATCATGAAAATATTGGGCTGACTTCTCTGTTTCTGAGATGCAGTGCTAATGTCGGGGCAGGATTTGTGGACTTTAACGACAGCAAAACTGGCCCCAAACCTTGATTGATTCAGCAACTGTGGAGGGGCTAGCACCGGCGCCACGTGGAACACAATCAATTCCAATGAAAAATGGTGCAGGATTCGCCGGGTCCATGATTGACACTCGGGAGGCTGACAAGCACATACACATTACAATCCCCACACACACTCATCCCAGACAACAAGATGGGACTGGTTAAGCTGGAGCATACCCATAGAACTGATGAAAAATGAAATGAAATGAAAATGAAATGAAATGAAAATCACTTATTGTCACAAGTAGGCTTCAAATGAAGTTACTGTGAAAAGCCCCTAGTCACCACATTCCGGTGCCTGTTCGCGGAGGCTGGTACGGGAATTGAACCGTGCTGCTGGCCTGCCTTGGTCTGCTTTAAAAGCCAACGATTTAGCCCAGTGTGCTATACCAGCCCCTATAGGTCGGCTGGGGCCCGAGGGTACCTAGGGGGTGGCCTGCGTGTACACCCATAGGACCCATGGCCCTAAGTCCACAGTGGGCAGTCAGTGGCATGTGCAGCTGCATGGCTGCCTTTCCGGCTGCGGCAATGGCGTTCCACACCAATCCAGCCCGACCCCACAGCCCACCTCCTGGCCACCCCCTGCCAAATCAAAACCAAAATTGATAGGTTAACCATTTAAAAAGAAAAGTACAAATTACACCCTGACACTGCTAGAAGCCCCCTGGCCAGCGACACAACTGTCAGCAAGCTATGGCCATGTTGGACACTTTCCGTTCCCCCTCTCTCTCCCTCAGCAGCCACAAGTCCGGTTTCATGATTTTAAAAATGTCATGTGAGAGTACCTTTAAGAAATGGGTGTTTAAGGACTGTACCTTTAAGAAATGGGTGCTTATCAGTGATGTCAGAGTTTGGTGGAGCTGGGCTGTCTGTCAGCTTTTTACTTATGTTTTAGGCTGTTTGCTGCAGGGTGTGATTTAGTTTCGTTTTCAGTGTTGGAGCTGAAGCCAGACCAAGCACGTGTACTGCTGTTCTCTCTGCCATGAAAAGACTATCTCTTGATCATTTGGTGAATTCAGAATTATAAATGTTTTCAGTGGTGAATGTAAACCTGATGTGCTTCTGTTAAAAGTGTTTCTGTTGTCTTCTGGATGTTGTTTGGGAAGTTATTAAGGATTACTTAGTATTGTATTCTTTGGGAGTTGGATTTGAATTGATGGTTGCTAAGATGTTCACTGTATGTTTTAAAAATGTTAACTTGAGTTCATAGAATAAACATTGTTTTGCTTTGAAAAATACTTTTCCATTTCTGCTGTTCCACACCTGTAGAGTGGGCTGTGTGCTCCCCATACCACAATCTAGTAAAATTTGTGGGTCAGGTGAACTCCATGATACACTTTGGGGTTCTCTAAACCCTGGCCCATCAGAGGCAGAGAATCGCGGAGGCCCCGGAGATTACTGGGTCAGGCCCGCTAATGATATGCAAACAGTGTTTACTGTACGTGCACTCTGGACCGCATTGACTCCCCTGTCGAGTTGACGGGGAATTGCAATTTGGAGTCAAAATGGTGCCCTCCACAATTTTGACATCGGAACTTATTCACCGTCCAATCCCGTTTCCCGAATTCTGCATCAGCTAATGGACAATCCCTCCCATTGTTTTTACATTTGAAAACTCCAAGGAACAAAACCAAAATTAATGCCTTAACCAATTGAAAATGAAAAGGCACGTTTTTATATTTGTGTACAAATTAATCAAATACCACTTTAATTATACGACACTTCTAAAATCTTAAATAGACTGACACTATTAAGCTTTAAATGTAGCTTGCAGCTCTTTTAGCAGTGTCATATAACATCACCTTCTTCTTGCATGTGTAAGTGGTTTTCCATAACTTGTTTTGAGGCCAACATGACATGTAAAATATGCTGAGGTTTGAAAACTGGTTTTGAAATGTACTGTATCATATTGACATTACGACAATTTAGAATATTATAAGTTGCCTCATCAAGGTCGGATATTGGCTGGAGCACAATAATTATCAAACAATCAAACAAAGATTAAAACTTGCATCCATGTACTTGTTGTATAACTGCATTCAATAGAACATAGAACAGGCAGTGCAGAAGGAGGCCATTCGGCCCATCAAGTCTGCACCAACCCACTTAAGCCCTCATTTCCATCCTATCGCCGTAACTCAATAACCCCTCCTAATCTTTTTGGTCACTGAGGGCAATTTATCATGGCCATTCCATTTAACTTGCACATCTTTGGATTGTGGGAGGAAACCGGAGCACCCGGAGGAAACCCACGCAGACACGGGGAGAACGTGCAGACTCCGCACAGACAGTGACCCAGGGGGGAGTCGAACCTGGGATCCTGGAGCTGTGAAGCCACAGTGCTATCCACTTGTGCAACCGTGCTGCCCTGTAGCCTGAGTTATGTTTTGCAAATATTGGCAGCATAGCACAAAGTTTTCAAGACAGAGAATTTGCTGGAACAATTAAATAAAGTTATTTTCCCTTGTACATGTCCCCTGTTTGTCTGTCTCTCTCTCCTTTTCCAAAGTACATTCAAATTCCAACATGTTCGCCATTGCGTTAATTAGAAAAGATACTGGGTGGGTTTTTATAGCCATGCCTGCCGGTGAGATCTTCCAGTCCCACCGAAGGTGACCCCCCCTCCCCCCCGCCATGAGGCAGCTTCCTTGAACATGGGGCAGGCGAGGCACACAAAGTGTCGTTGACATCGGCGGGACCGGAAGGCAGCCAACGGCGACTCACCTCTTCTGACAGAAAACACGTCACAGCGGGGCCCGAAAATCATAGAAACGTAGAAAATAGGAGCAGTAGAAGGCCATTTGGCCCTTCGAGCCTGCTCCGCCATTCATTATGATCATGGCTGATCATCCAACTCAGTAGCTGACTCCCACCTTTCCCCCATATCCTTTGTTTCATGTACTAAATGATCTGTTTGAGCTGCTCAAAGAAAAATACTTTTTTCTGTATCTCGGTGACAATAAATAAACAAATCCAAATCCAACAAAAATCCCACTCATTATATTTCTAGTATTTACATTTGTGATATATTTTCAATACATTTTCAGGCAGTAAATTGGCAATCGTAAGAGTTCTGGGGAGCAACTTCTGATCATATAATTCAAGGAAAGTGTAATATTATTTTAATTTGGTCTAATGTTATCTATAATAATAATAATCTTCATTGTCACAAGTAGGCTTACATTGCAATCAGGTTACTGTGAAAAGCCCCTAGACGCCACATTCCGGCACCTGTTCGGGTACACAGAGGGAGAATTCAGAATGTCCAAATTACCTAACAGCACGCCCTTCGGGACTAGTGGGAGGAAACCGGAGCACCCGGAGGAAACCCACGCAGACACAGGGAGAACGTGCATACTCCACACAGATGGTGACCCAGCTGGGAATTGAACCTGGGACCCTGGTGCTGTGAAGCCACTGTGCTAACCACTGTGCTACCGTGCTGCCCGTGCTGCTATGCATATATATATTTATATAGACTTTGTTGCACTTTACATACAAGAAAAATATGTTCACATCTTAGTGTAATGCACCTAATAGAAGAGGTTTATATTGAAATGAATGAGGATTTTATTTGAAGAAAATTATACATTAAATAGCTAAGATTAACAGTTGCACACTTGAATCAGGAAGGGTGAACTGAATATTAAAACACAAAACTAGATAAATGCCCCGGACCAGTCTGAGTAAGGGCAATTGGCAAGAGAATCATAATTTAACACATTGCTCAAGGGTGCCTTCCAGTGGCTTCTTGAAGCAGCAGGATTATCAGCGAGATGTGCACATGATCTCTTTGGCTAAACAGGAAAGCATTACTTCAGCAGAGATAGAAGTGTTTTTTTTAAGAAAAAAGCACTTTCATAAAAAATCATTGACTGTAGATTTTGAATGAAATAAAATTTGGGTTTGATTATTGTAGAATGGATTTACTACCATAACCCTGAAGAATAAAAAGGTTTCACTTGAACGCTTACAGCTGCATCTGCTAATCAAAATTTGATGTCTTTGTCTGCACAGTTCTCCCCAACACTGCATCAAATTAATGGTACACAGTTGTGCACTCTGTACGTAATGAATAGTTGGGTGATACTGAAACATTTTCCATTCAACGTATTAGAATTAACAATCTGAAGATAAATTTTTCATCGGACGGAACTGAAAAGTAAAACTTTACCATGGAATACTACTTGTGATGTATGGCTTCCTTTCCCCTAAAGTGCTAAATACAGACCATTTCAAACTGCTCAAATTCAAGACGTTACATTTCAACAGCGTGTCTTTTATTCAGCAAAACCAGCCATATGCTAAGATCCTTGTGTCGTGACTCATCAGTTTCAGGAGCACAGCTGAATTTTATTTAGCGAAAATCTGTCAAACGTACTTTATGTAACACAAACAGGATCCATAAACTTAACTTGCTCCATGCCCCATCTGCTGGTACTACTTAAAATGACAAACATTGGCTGGAAGGCAGAATGGACTGTTCTTCATGGTATCATCTAACATGGGGTTACAACCCAAAAAGATATGCAAGGTAGGTGGATTGGCCACGCTAAATTGTCACTTAATTGGAAAAAAAGGATTGGGTAATCTCAATTTATTTTTAAAAAATCTAACATCGGGTTTACCTGTCTTCACACTGGAATTTCACTGAATGGGGCACCAAGTTCTGGCTGAAGTAAGCTGAAGAGTTATTTGCTATCCTTTATTTTCAAAGTCATTATTACTATCATTGCATTATTTCAACCTTGTGGTAACTGTACGCATGGTAAATAGATGCAATAAAGATTTGACTATGCTTTTGAATCAACGAGGATAGCCACTGCTTGTGTGGAGGATAAACACCAACACAATGGGATGCTTCTGTGTTTCAATGTAAAGGACAAAATGTTCCAAGCTGCATCCTGATACAGTTCAAAGCACCAGCACAAAGTGGAAGCCATTTTCAAACTCAGGGTCACAACCAGCAGGGTGGGTCGCTGGCAGGTGTCGGGGGGGGGGGGGGGGGGGGGTGTTGCGGAGCAATCGGTTGTGGCGTTCCCAATCACAGAAAGAAGTGCCCAACGACCCCAACCGGCTTTTAAATATGCCGGCCGCGACCAGCTTTCAGGAATGCTGGCCATCCCGCGCATGTGTGCCCCCTCAGCTGTATGTAGTAGTGCGCAGGCCCAGAGCTCAGTGGGGCAGACCGCCTCCTCAGTGCGCCAGCGCGCTCTTCCAGGAGCAGATTTTTTAAAAATTGATTAGTCTTTCCAACAGAAACAGCAGCAAGGAACAGATCACACGTCCGGTACCCTGGCATCACGTACTCTGGGCGCAAAATTACTGAGGAGGCCGTCTTCCGTTTTGTAGCCATCAGCAAGCAAGCAACAGGACTGCGTGAAGAACTGAAGATGGATCCTTTTGGACTAAGGAAGAGAGGGCCAGAGTCACAAACAGGCCAGGATCTCACAACTGAATATGCTGGAGAGAGTTTTGCAGAGAGCGCAGTGCTAGTGTGAGCTCCAGGACCTCTGATGAAGAACTTAAACAGAATTGTAACATGGAATGACAAAGCAAGTGAGATCGTGAGGACCAAGCAAGCTCAGCTGTCATATTCAAGGTAAGTGAAAATGGTGGGTCATGAAGTTTGGGTGGCGTGGGTTGTAAAGGTCGGCCGGCATAGATCGCGAAGGTCGGGCGGTTTTTAAAAATGAGCCTTTGGAAAAAAGTTTGAAAAACACTGGAGTAGTATAATAATCTAGGAATCAGTAAATGGATTAATCTTTGCACCTTGAGCAATTTTCCAAAATTTGGAATAAATCTTGCAAATATTCACCAGACACAGAGGTTACTCCCTCAGACCTTCATTGTGTGATGAATTGTCACCTTCCTTCTCTCATTTTGAGATTCATCCAAACGCTATTAAATTAAGTTTGGTTTGGGCCTGACACGTTCAGCCCTGTGTGACTCGTGCATGCCTGAACAGAGCGTCTCAGAATAGGTGCAAATTGGTCCTTGGGCTTCCACAGGTAGCTTGCCTGAAAAGATCAATGTGGAGAACCACGTGCCTTGCAGGAAGAGGCCCTCGGGTAAGTTCTGGGCAGGGAATGGGAGCGTACTAGGGGCACGCTGCTACTCCTCCAGGCTCGATCCACATCAAGAATGCTACTTTTCATAAAATGCAAAGAAAAAAAATGAACATACTTTGTGCGCTGCAGAATCCTCAATGGAGGAGAGCAATTTGCCTTGCTCATCATCCTGCTATTTTCTAAGGGTCCTTCAAAAAGCATTAAACCCCTGATTTACATAAAATGTTTGTTTAATAGTCTGCCCCAAGATACCTCAAATGGTAGCCCCGAGACTTTAACAGTAAAATCAGGTCTTCACAGATTTTGTGCAAGCTGCTCCATTGCTAAATTGGCTTTGCTTTGTGTCTGCTTAGCACACAGAACCAATGCATATCATTTCCTACCCCCACAAGTGGCTGCATTATATTTTGGAGATTAAATTCTTAACTGTTCAAACAGTAAAAGCAATGCATTTCCAAACTTTGGAAAGCATTGCTTTTCATTAAAGGTTGGACCTGTACAATGGTACAGTTTGGGAAAATGATGACAAAATTAAAGGGCGGGATTCTCCATCCTGTTGCACCAATTTTCCGGTGCGGCGCGCCCCTGCTAGCAGTGGGATCCTGCGTCCCACCAGCCAGCCAATGGGGTTTCCCATTGTGGGCACCCGCATGCCTTCGGGAAATTCGCTGCCGGCGAAACAGAGGATCCCGCCGGCGAAGAATCCAGCTCAAAAGCTTTGTCATGCAATTTTCCAAATGGGCCCAATCTATACAACACATATTTGATGACTCTTGAGGGATGCTCCACACCTTGCGTGTTCTTGTGGTTCTATAAAGAAGGAGTCACATTACAGACAAATAAAACAGTGACCAGTGGGGTAGCACAGGGATCTGTGCTAGGAACCCAACTGTTCACATTATACATTAATGATTTGGGCGAGAGAACTAAATGTATTATCTCCAAATTTGTAGATGATACAAAGTTGGGTGGGAGGGTGAATTATGAGGAGGATGCAGAGATGCTTCAGCGGGATTTCGACAGAGTGACTGAGTGGGTTTATGCATGGCAGGTGCAGTATAATGTGGATAAATGTGAGGTATCCACTTCAGTAGCAAAGATAGGAAGGCAGATTCTCATCGTATTGCGGGCCAGGGTTTAGAGAACCCCAAAGTGTATCATGGAGTTCACCTGACCCATAATTTTGAATTGATTTTGGTTATGGGGAGCACAAGGGCCCACTTTACAGCTGTGGTGCAACAGAGAGCTAAAGTATGTTGAAACAAAAACAATGTTTATTCTATGAATCCAGTTAACATTTTTAAACGCACACAGTAACATCTTAGCAACTATCAAGTAAAATACTCCCCCCAAAGAATAAAGTACTCTATAAGTAACCCTTAATTGTTCCTTGCAACATCCATAAGACAAAATACCCTTTTCACAGAAAGACAGCAGGTTTAAATTCTCTAATGAGAGCAGTTATCACTGTTAAATTAGCAAGTGATCTGAAGGCATTCTTTTCATACAGAGAGAGACCAGAATTATACCTTGTTTTTCTGGATGTAGCTCCCAATCTGCAAAACGAAACCAAACACACCCTGTAGCTGCCAGCCCAAAGTGAAAGTAAAGCAGACAGCCCAGCTCCACCCACACTCTGACATCACTGCAGCTATTTGATAAACCCCATTTCTTAAAGGTACATCCACTACAGCTATTTGATAAACACCCATTTCTTAAAGGTACTCTCACATGACAATCTGAATAGGTGTAAATTGAGAGAGATGGAGATTCAGCAAGACCTTAGTGTCCTCATGCATCAGTCGCTGAAAGTAAGCACGTAGGTACAGCAGGCAGTAAAGAAAGCAAATGGTATGTTGGCCTTCATAGTGAGACGGTTCATGTGTAGGATAGGGAAGCTTTACTGCAATTTTCCAGGGTGTCGGTAAGGCCACACCTGGCAAATCGTGTTCAGTTTTGGAGTCCTTATCTGAGGAATGATGTTCTTGCTATGCAGGGAATGCAGCGAGAGTTTACCAGGCTGCTTCCTGGGAAGGCGGGACTGTCATTTGAGGAGAGACGACATTGGTTAGGATTATATCCAAGATCTCATAGAAACATAAAATTCTAACAGGATATATTCTGAAAGAATGTTCCTGATGGTGGGGGAGTACAGAATTAAGGGTTATAGTTTGAGGATAAGGGGTAAACCTTTTAGGACTGAGGTGAGAAATTTCTTCACCCAGAGAGTAGTGTATCAGTGGAATTCATTACCACAGAACCTAGTTGCAGCCAAAACATTGTGTATTTCAAGAAATAATTAGATATAGCTCTTGCCACTAAAGGGATCAAGATATATTGGGAGAAAGGCAGGATCAGGTTATTGAATTTGATAATCAGCCATGATCATAATGAATGGTGGAGCAGGCTTGAAGGGCCAAATGGCCTACTCCTTTTTCTATTTTCCATGTATGTTTCTATGTATGTAAACAACCCCAATGGCCGTTCATGTCTCCTATACCAAGTTATGTATCTCCAAACAATCCCAATAGCCTCTCATGGACCTTATACCAAGATATGCCTCCCCAAACAAACCGAATAGCCCCCTCATGCCCCCTATGCCAATGTATGTGTCTTCAAACAGTACCAATGGCTCCTCATGCCCCCTATACCAAGATATGTGTAAAAGAGTATTATTATTATGCATCTTCTTATTTAAATCCATTACTGATGTCATCACTAAGTGATGTCATTCGTTGTTGTTGTTACCTGTGTGTATTCGTTTTAACTGCCGTTAGTTCTAATACTATTCTGTTACTGTTATTCCGATGATGTGGAGATGCTGGCTTTGGACAGGGGTGGGCACAGTAAGAGGTCTTACAACACCAGGTTAAAGTTCAACAGGTTTGTTTGGAGTCACTAGCTTTTGGAGCATAGGTCCTTCCTCAGGTGAGAATGCATAACTAAAAGTGATTTTTAGTATAGGGTGAGGATAGAATCAGGATTTTGGTAACACTGCACATAATGACTTCTGTTTTCAATGCATTAATCAGTAGACAAACATGGCAGTCAGTCTTAATTCAACATTGCAACATTTTACAAGTCATTTTACAAACAAATCTTTTTGTTTGCCTGAGTGCTGAATTTGGGTGCATTTGAGCGCAATAGTGAGAGTCTGGTGGACTGAGGGATTTAGGTGAGGAGGGAGTAAGGTGCTCCCTTCATTTCGTTTCCTACATTTCCTCAAAGAGCGTGAAGGGAGCTGGGAGTTTACAGAGAGTGCAGCTGACTGGAAGCAGAGTCGGAGGGCGGAGTTCCAGTTGGTCCACAGGGCAGCTATATTCTGTAAGGTAAGAGGGCATGGAGGCTAGGGCAGTTGCATGCTCCTCCTGTAGCATGTGGGTGGTGAGGGATACCACCAGTGTTCCCGCTGACTATACCTGCGGGAAGTGCACCCAACTCCAATTCCTCAGAGACTGTGTTAGGGAACTGGAGCTGGAGCTGGATGAACTTCGGATCATCCGGGCGGCAGAGGGGGTAATAGAGAAGAGTTACAGGGAGGTAGCCACACCCAAGGTACAGGACAAGAGTAGCTGGGTCACAGTCAGGGGAAAGAAAACGAACGGGCAGACAGTGCAGGGATCCCTCGTGGCCGTTCCCCTTCAAAACAAGTATACTGTTTTGGATGCTGTTGGGGGGGATGACCTACCGGGGGAAGGCCCTACGGCCAGGTTTCTGGCACTGAGTCTGGCTTTGTGGCTCAGAAGGGAAGGGGGAGAATAGAAAAGCAATAGTGACAGGAGACTCAATGGTTAGGGGAACAGATAGGAGATTCTGTGGTTGCAAGCAGACTCCCGGAAGGTATGTTGCCTCCCTGGTGCCTGGGCCAGGGATGTCTCGGATCGAGTCTACAGGATTCTTAAGGAGGAGGGGGAGCAACCAGAAGTTGTGGTGCACATAGGCACCAACGACATAGTTAAGAAAAGGGATGAGGATCTAAAAAGTGATTTTAGGGTGTTAGGTTGGAAGCTAAAGAGCAGGACAAGCAGAGTAGTGATCTCAAGATTGCTACTGGTGCCACGTGCAAGCGAGGCAAGGAACAGAGAGCGAGTGCAGCTGAACACGTGGCTACAGGGCTGGTGCAGGAGGGAAGGCTTCAGATATGTGGATCATTGGGATATCTTCTGGGGAATGTAGGACCTGTAGATGAAGGACGGATTGCACCTAAACTGGAGGGGCACCAATATCCTGGGTGGGAGGTTTGCTAGAGCTCTTCGGGAGGGTTTGGCAGGGGGCTGGGAACCAGAGCTATGGATCAGAGGATAGAGTAGCTGTTGAACAGGCATAAAAAGTATGCAGCAAGTCTGTGAGGAAGGATAAACAGTTGATAGGGCAAAGTTGCACTTAGTGGAATGGGTTAAAGTGTCTGTTTCAATGCAAGCAGTGTCAGGAATAAGGGAGATGAACATGGATCAGTACTTGGAACTATGACGTTGTGGCCATTACGGAGGCTTGGATTTCACAGGGGCAGGAATGGTTGTTACATGTTCCGGGGTCAGATGTTTTCAGAAGAATAGGGAGGGAGGTAAACGAGGAGGGGGAGTCGCACTGTTAATTAGGGAGTGCACCACAGCTGCAGAAAAGGAGGTAGTTGAGGAGGGTTTGTCGACTGAGTCAGTATGGGTGGTAGTCAGAAACAAGAAAGGAGCAGTCACTTTATTGGGCATTTTCTATAGACCCCCCAATAGCAGCAGAGAAATAGAGGAACAGATTGGGCAGCAGATCTTGGAAAAGTGCAGAAGTAGCAGAGTTGTTGTCATGGGTGACTTCAACTTCCCTAATATTGACTGGAACCTCCTTAGTGCAAATGGTTTGGTGGAGCAGATTTTGTCAGGTGTGTACAGGGAAGGTTCCTGACTCAATATGTAGATAGGCCGACGAGGGGGGAGGCCATATTGGACTTGGTGCTCGGCAACGAACCAGGCCAGATGTCAGATGTCTCTGTGGGAGAGCATTTTGGTGACAGTGACCACAACTCCTTGACCTTTACCATCATCATGGAGAGGGATAGGAACACACAGTATGGGAAGGTATTTAATTGGGGGAGGGGAAATTATACTGCTATTAGATAGGAGCTGAGGAGCATAAAGTGGGGACAATTATTCTTGGGGAAATGCACAACAGTAATGTGGGGATTGTTTGAGGAGCACTTGCTGCGAATGCTGAATTGTTTTGTCTCACTGAGACGGGGAAGGAATGGTAAGGTGAAGGAGCCTTGGATGACAAGAGAAGTGGAGCTTCTGGTCAAGAGGAAGAAGGAAGCTTACGTAAGGTTGAGGAAGCAAGGATCTGACTCAGCTCTAGAGGGTTACAAGGTAGCCAGGAAGGAACTCAAAAATGGACTGAGGAGAGCTAGAAGGAGGCATGAAAAAGCCCTGGCAGGAAGGATTAGGGAAAACCCCAAGGCGTTTTACACTTATGTGAGAAATAAGAGGATAATCAGAGTGAGAGTAGGGCTGATCAGGAATAGTGAAGGGAACTTGTGCCTAGAGTCTGAAGAGATGGGGGAGGCCCTAAATGAATACTTTGCTTCAGTATTCACTAGAGAGAGGGACCTTGATGCCCATGAGAACAGTGTGAACCAGGTTAATAGACTCAAACAGGTTGATATTAAGAAGGAGGATGTGCTGGAAATTTTGAAAAGCATCAGGATAGATAAATCCCCTGGGCCTGACGGGATATACCCAAGGTTACTACGGGAAGCGAGGGAGGAGATTGCTGTGCTGTTGGCGATTATCTTTGCATCCTCACTCTCCACTGGAGGGAGGCAAATGTTTTAAAAAAATATATATATTTTATTCAAGATTTTTTGGCCAAACATAAAAGTACGTAGTGTTTCTTTTAAACAACAATAAAGCAATATAAATAACAGTGGCCAGTTTTAAACAAATAAATAAATAATATATGAACAGAAACAAAAACCAAACTAAATGGCAACTGCCTTGTCAAAAATAAATACTCTCCAAAGATACAATCCAACAGTCCAATATACATTACCTAAAACAAGTGCCTATACATATACAATAACATCCCTGAGAGTCCGTCCGATTCCTCCCCCCCCCTCCCCCTTCCCCTGGGTTGCTGCTGTTGTCTTCTTCTTTTCCATTCCCTCTATCATCCTGTGAGGTAGCCGACGAACGGTTGCCACCGCCTGGTGAACCGTTGAGCCGAACCCCTTAGTACGAACTTAATCCGTTCTAACTTTATGAACCCTGCCATGTCGTTTATCCAGGTCTCCACACCCAGGGGTTTGGCTTCCTTCCACATTAACAATATCCTGCGCCGGGCTACTAGGGACGCAAAGGCCAAAACATCAGCCTCTCTCGCCTCCTGCACTCCCGGCTCTTCTGCAACCCCAAATGTAGCCAACCCCCAGCTTGGTTCGACCTGGACCCCCACCACCTTCGAAAGCACCTTTACCACCCCCACCCAAAACCCCTGTAGTGCCGGGCATGACCAGAACATGTGGGTGTGATTCGCTGGGCTTCTCGAGCATCTCGCACACCTATCCTCTATCCCAAAAAATTTACTGAGCCGTGCTCCAGTCATATGCGCCCTGTGTAACACCTTAAATTGTATCAGGCTTAGCCTGGCACACGAGGACGATGAGTTTACCCGACGTAGGGCATCAGCCCACAGCCCCTCCTCAATCTCCTCCCCCAGCTCTTCTTCCCATTTCCCTTTCAGCTCATCTACCATGATCTCCCCCTCATCCCTCATTTCCCTCTATATGTCCGACACCTTACCATCCCCCACCCATGTCTCTGAGATCACTCTATCCTGCACCTCCTGCGTCGGGAGCTGCGGGAATTCCCTCACCTGTTGCCTCGCAAAAGCCCTCAGTTGCATATACCGAAATGCATTCCCTTGGGGCAACCCATATTTTTCCGTCAGCACTCCCAGACTCGCGAACGTCCCATCTACGAACAGATCTCTCAATTATGCTACCGCTGCTCTTTACCATGCTCCAAATCCCCCATCCATTCTCCCCGGAACAAACCTATGGTTATTTCTTATCGGGGACCGCACCGAGGCTCCCGTCTTTCCCCTATGCCGTCTCCACTGCCCCCAAATTTTCAATTTAGCCACCACCACCGGGCTTGTGGTGTATTTCTTCGGTGAGAACGGCAACGGTGCCGTCACCATAGCTTGTAGGCTAGTCCCCCTGCAGGACGCCCTCTCCAATCTCTTCCACGCCGCTCCCTCCTCTTCTCCCATCCACTTACACACCATTGAAATATTGGCGGCCCAGTAGTACTCACTTAGGCTCGGTAGTGCCAGCCCCACCCTGTCCCTACTACGCTGCAAAAATCCCCTCCTCACTCTCGGGGTCTTCCCGGCCCACACAAAACTCATAATACTCTTCTCGATTCTTTTGAAAAAAGCCTTCGTGACCACCACCGGGAGGCACTGAAACACAAAAAGGAATCTCGGGAGGACCACCATGTTAACCGCCTGCACCCTACCTGCCAGTGACAGGGACACCATGTCCCATCTCTTAAAGTCCTCCGCCATCTGTTCCACCAACCGCGTTAAGTTAAGCCTATGTAATGTACCCCAATTCTTGGCTATCTGGATCCCCAAGTACCGAAAGTCCCTTGTTACCTTCCTCAACGGTAAATCCTCTATTTCTCTGCTCTGCTCCCCTGGATGCACCACAAACAACTCACTTTTCCCCATGTTCAATTTATACTCTGAAAAATCCCCAAACTCCCGAAGTATCCGCATTATCTCTGGCATCCCCTCCGCCGGGTCCGCCACATATAGCAACTAATCATCCGCATACAGAGATACCCGGTGTTCTTCTCCTCCCCTGAGTACTCCCCTCCACTTCCTGGAACCCCTCAATGCTATGGCCAGGGGCTCAATCGCCAGTGCAAACAATAACGGGGACAGAGGACATCCCTGCCTCGTCCCTCTATGGAGCCGAAAATAATTAGACCCCCGTCCATTCATGACCACGCTCGCCATCGGGGCCCTATACAGCAACTGTACCCATCTGATATACCCATCTCCAAAGCCAAATCTCCTCAGCACCTCCCACAAATAATCCCACTCCACTCTATCAAATGCTTTCTCGGCATCCATCGCCACCACTACCTCCGCTTCCCCCTCTGGTGGGGGCATCATCATTACCCCTAGCAGCCTCCGTATATTTGTATTCAGCTGTCTCCCCTTCACAAACCCAGTTTGGTCCTCATGAACCACCCCCGGGACACAATCCTCTATCCTCGTTGCCATTACCTTGGCCAGAATCTTAGCGTCCACATTCAGGAGGGAAATAGGCCTATAGGACCCGCATTGCAGCGGGTCTTTTTCCTTCTTTAGGAGGAGCGATATCGTTGCCTCTGACATAGTCGGGGGCAGCTGCCCCCTTTCCCTTGCCTCATTAAAGGTTCTCATCAGTAGCGGGGCCAGCAAGTCCATATATTTCCTATAGAATTCAACTGGGAATCCGTCTGGTCCCGGGGCCTTCCCCGCCTGCATGCTCCCAATCCCGTTCACTACTTCCTCCGTCTCAATCTGTGCTCCCAGTCCCGCCCTCTCCTGCTCCTCCACCTTAGGAAATCCCAGCTGATCCAGAAAGCACATCATTCTCTCCTTTCCATCCGGGGGCTGAGCTTCATATAATCTTTCATAAAATGCCTTGAACACTCCATTCACTCTCTCTGCTCCCCACTCCATCTCTCCCTCCTCATCTCTCACCCCCCCCTATCTCCCTCGCTGCTCCCCTTTTCCTCAGTTGGTGGGCCAGCAACCTGCTCGCCTTCTCCCCATATTCGTACTGTACACCCTGTGCCTTCCTCCATTGTGCCTCTGCATTACCCGTAGTCAACAAGTCAAATTCTACATGTAGCCTTTGCCTTTCCCTGTACAGTCCCTCCTCCGGTGCCTCCGAATATTGTCTGTCCACCCTCAGAAGTTCTTTCAACAACCGCTCCCTTTCCCTACCCTCCTGCTTTCCTTTATGTGCCCTAATAGATATCAGCTCCCCTCTAACCGCTGCTTTCAGCGCCTCCCAGACCACTCCCACCTGGACCTCCCCATTATCATTGAGTTCCAAGTACCTTTCAATACACCCCCTCACCCTTAAACACACCCCCTCATCTGCCAATAATCCCATGTCCATTCTCCAGGGTGGACGCTGTTCTTTTTCCTCCCCTATCTCCAAGTCCACCCAATGTGGAGCGTGATCCGAAATAGCTATAGCCGTGTACTCCGTCCCCGTCACCTTCGGGATCAGTGCCCTTCCCAAAACAAAAAAGTCTATCCGTGAATAAACTATGTGGACATAGGAGAAAAACGAAAACTCCTTACTCCTAGGTCTACTAAATCCCCAGGGGTCTACTCCTCCCATCTGCTCCATAAAGTCCTTCAGCACCCTAGCTGCAGCCGGCCTCCTTCCGGTCCTGGACCTTGATCTGTCCAGCCCTGGGTCCAGCACCGTATTAAAATCTCCACCCATTACCAACTTCACCACCTCTAGGTCCGGGATAAGTCCTAACATACGCCTCATAAAGTTGGCATCATCCCAGTTCGGGGCATATACGTTCACTAAGACCACCGCCTCCCCTTGCAATTTGCCACTCACCATCACGTATCTGCCCCCACTATCCGCCACTATGGTCTTTGCCTCAAACATTACCCGCTTCCCCACTAGTATAGCCATCCCCCTGTTTTTTGCATCTAGCCCCGAATGAAACACCTGCCCCACCCATCCTTTGCGTAGTCTGACCTGGTCTATCAGTTTCAGATGCGTCTCCTGCAGCATAACCACATCTGCCTTAAGTTTCTTTAGGTGTGCGAGTACCGTGCCCTCTTTATCGGCCCGTTCAGCCCTCTCACATTCCACGTGATCAGCCGGGTTGGGGGGGCTCTTTACCCACCCCCCCCTTGTCGACTAGCCATCTCATTTTTCAATCCAGCTCCTCACCCGGTTCCCACGTAGCCGTATCTCCCCCCAACGGCACCCTCCCGCCCCGACAACCCCACCCCATACCAGCTCCCCCTTCTCCCTAGCAGCAGCAACCCAGTTAACCCCCCCCCCACCTCCCCCGCTAGATCCCTCACGAGCGTAATTGCACCCCCCATGTTGCTCCCAGAAGTCAGCAAACTCTGGCCGACCTCGGCCTCCCCCCGTGACCTCGGCTCCCACTGTGCGAGGCCCCCTCCTTCCTGCTTCCCTGTTTCCGCCATGATTACCATAGCGCGGGAACAAAGCCCGCGCTTCCCATTTGGCCCCGCCCCCAATGGCCGGCGCCCCCAGGTCCTCATCCTCCCTCCCACCCTCCCCCACGACATGGGGAAGAGAGAAAAGTTACAGGGTCGCAGGATTAACAACTTGGGAAATCATCTCTTCCCCCTTTTCCCCCCTCTTCACCCCACATATTCGCCCCACCACTTTGTCCCAAACGGTCTTTTTCTAGCCCGCTTATTCCAGTTTCTCCTCGACAATAAATGTCCACGCCTCTTCTGCCGTTTCAAAGTAGTGGTGTTTCCCTTGATGTGTGACCCACAGTCTTGCCGGCTGCAGCATTCCAAATTTAACCTTCCTTTTGTGCAGCACCGCCTTGGCCCGATTAAAGCTTGCCCTCCTTCTCGCCACCTCCGCACTCCAATCTTGATATACGCGGATCACCGCGTTCTCCCACCTACTGCTCCGAGTTTTCTTTGCCCATCTGAGGACCATCTCTCTGTCCTTATATCGGAGAAATCTCACCACTATGGCTCGAGGAATTTCTCCAGCCCTCGGTCTTCGTGCCATAACTCGATAGGCTCCCTCCACCTCCAACGGGCCCGTCGGGGCCTCCGATCCCATTAACGAGTGAAGCATCGTGCTCACATATGCCCCGACGTCCGCCCCTTCTGCACCTTCGGGAAGACCAAGAATCCTTAAATTCTTCCTCCTCGCATTATTCTCCAGCACCTCCAGCCTTTCCACACACCTTTTGTGTTGTACCTTGTGCATCTCTGTCTTCGCCACTGTATGTTGTCCTCATTCTCAGCAGCCTTTGCCTTCACGACCCGAAGCTCCTGCTCCTGGGTCTTTTGCTCCTCCTTTAGCCCTTCAATCGCCTGTAATATCGGGGCCAACAGCTCCTTCTTCATCTCCTTTTTAAGTTCTTCCACGCAACGCCGCAGGAACTCTTGTTGGTCAGGGCCCCATATTAAACTGCCTCCTTCCGACGCCATCTTGCTTTGTGCCTGCCTTCCTGGCCGCTGCTCTAGAGGATCCACCGCAATCCGGCCACTTTCCTCTCCTTTTTCCATCCGTGTCCAGGGGGGATTCCCTTCTGGTTTACCGCACAGTGTTTTTAGCCGTTAAAATTGCTGTTGGGGCTCCTATTAAGAGCCCAAAAGTCCTTTCCACCGGGAGCTGCCGAAACGTGCGACTTAGCTGGTCATCGCCGCACCCGGAAGTCCTAGAGGGAGGCGAATGTTGTTGGCCTGTTCAAGAAAGGGAATAGGGAAATCCCTGGGAATTACAGACCCATCAGTCTTGCGTCTGTGGTGAGCAAAATATTGTAAAGGATTCTGAGAGATAGGATTTATGATTATTTAGAAAAACATAGTTTGATTAAAGATAGTCAGCATGGCTTTGTGAGGGGCAGGTCATGCCTCACAAACCTCATTGAATTCTTTGAGGTTGTGACGAGACACATTGATGAAGGTCGGGCAGTGGATGTGGTGTAAATGGATTTCATTAAGGCATTTGATAAGGTTCCCCATGGTAGGCTCATTCAGAAAGTTAGGGGGCATGGGATACAGGGAAATTTGGCTGTCTGGATACAAAATTGGCTGGCCGAAAGAAGACAGCGAGTGATAGTGGATGGGAAGTATTCCGCCTGGAGGTCGGTGACCAGTGGTGTCCCGCAAGGATCTGTTCTGGGACCTCTGCTCTTTGTGGTTTTTATAAATGACTTTGGATGAGGAAGTGGAAGGGTGGGTTAGTAAGTTTGCCGATGACACAAATGTTGGTGGAGTTCTAGATAGTGTTGAGGGTTGTTGTAGGTTACAACAGGACATTGACAGGATGCAGACTGGGCTGAGAAGTGGCAAATGGAGTTCAACGTTGATAAATGTGAAGTGATTCATTTTGGAAGGTCGAATTTGAATGCTGAATACAGGGTTAAAGGCAGGATTCTTGGAAGTGTGGAGGAACATAGGGATCTTGGGGTCCACGTACATAGATCCCTCAAAGTTGCCACCCATGTTGATAGGGTTGTTAAGAAGGCGTATGGTGTGTTGGCTTTCATTAACAGGGGGATTGAGTTTAAGAGCCGTGAGGTTTTGCTGCAGCATTATAAAACTCTAGTTAGACCACACTTGGAATATTGTGTCCAGTTCTGGTCGCTTCATTATAGCAAGGATGTGGATGCTTTGGAGAGGGTACAGAGGAGATTTACCAGGATGCTGCTTGGACTGGAGGGCATGTCTTATGAAGAAAGGTTGAGGGAGCTAGGGCTTTCTCACTGGAGCGAAGAAGGAAGAGAGGTGACTTGATAGAGTTGTACAAGGTGATGAGAGGCATGGATAGAGTGGATAGCCAGAGACTTTTCCCCAGGGTGGAAATGGCAGTCACGAGGGGACATAATTTTAAGGTGATTGGAGAAAGGTAAAGGGGAGATGTCAGAGGTTGGTTCTTTACACAGAGAGTGGTGGATGCGTGGAATGCACTGCCAGCAGAGGTGGTGGAGTCAGAGTCATTCGGGGCATTTAAGCGACTCTTAGACAGGCACATGGACAGCAGTAAATTGAAGGGGTGTAGGTTAGGTTGATCTTAGATTAGGATAAATGGTCGGCACAATATCATGGGCTGAAGGGCCTGTACTGAGCTGTACTATTCTATGTTCTATGTTAACAACCAATGGAATTGGTGGCCAGTTAGCCTGTTTTGGTTTTGGTGGTATTGGCTGAAGGTGAACAATTGGTCTGGAGCACCCTCTACACTGATTTGAGTGGTCCAGGAGGATGTTTCATGTCCGTCTGCCCGACTCGACAAAAAATTCAATTCCAATTCTTATCTGCCCTCCCTCAATGTTGCACTGCAAATTCAGTCTATAACATGCGCTTAAGACATAGAGTGGTGCTCAAACCCATAATCTGCTGCTCTGGACTGAGCCAAAGTTATACAATTTACATCCACAAGCAGGGTACTAACGGGACTCTATCAATGTACTGGGAAAGCAAGCCTGGATTTAAAATAGTCATAACCTTCCCATTTTCACAAAAGTCTGCCAATACCTTGTAACCATCTGACTGTCTGTGGATGAGGACTTTCCAACTGTCGTGTGAACATACAAACATACGCATTAGGAGCAGGGGTAGGCCACTCAGCCCCTTGAGTCTCCTCCGTCATTCAATAAGATCAGTGGCTGTTCTCAAATGAATCAAAACAGCCTGTTTAAACATGCTTTGACTGTGCAGAGGAAATAATGAAAGGGGTGACTGGGTGTAAAGGATTAGGCCATGTTTTGGATGAAGGTATAAAACTTAGAGTTTTCTCAAGTCCTATCATTAATCAATGAATTGAACTGTAAGCCTCTGGAACAAAAGTAAGTTCTTGTTATCCAGCATAACAAACTTGCGGATCCTGAGTTTTACTCATGGTTGCAGTTTAAAATATTAGTCTATTGATGTATAGTTCCAACTTGTAAATTGGATGGTAGGAAAGTCATTTGAGGAGCGATTGAGGTTTCTGGGTTTGTACTCATTGCAGTTTAGAAGGATGAGGGGGACGTCCGGGTGTGGCGATGACCAGCTGAGTCGCACGTTTCGGCAGCTCCCGGTGGAACGGACTTTTGGGCTCTTAATAAGAGCCCCAACGGCAATTTTAACGGCTGAAAGTACTGTGCGGTGAACCAGAAGGGAATCCCCCCTGGATACGGATGAAAAAAGGAGTGGAAGGTGGCCGGATTGCGGTGGAACCTTTAGAGCAGCGGCAAGCAAAAACCAAGATGGCGTCGGAAGGTGGCAGTTTAATATGGGGCCCTGAACAACACGAGTTTTTGAAACGCTGCGTGGAAGAACTCAAAAAGGAAATGAAGAAGGAGCTGTTGGCCCCGATATTACAGGCGATCGAAGGGCTAAAGGACGAGCAAAAGACCCAGGAGCGGGAGCTTCGGGTCGTGAAGGCAAAGGCTGCCGAGAATGAGGACGACATACAGGGCCTGGTGGTGAAGACGGAGATGCATGAGGCACACCATAAACGATGTGTGGAAAGGCTGGAGGCGCTGGAGAACAACGCAAGGAGGAACAACCTAAGGATTCTTGGTCTTTCTGAAGGTGCGGAGGGAGCGGACGTCGGGGCATATGTGAGCACGATGCTGCACTCGTTAATGGGAGCGGAGGCCCCGGCGGGTCCGCTGGAGGTGGAGGGAGCATACCGAGTGATGGCTCGAGGACCGAGAGCAGGAGAAATTCCTAGAGCCATAGTGGTGAGATTCCTCCGTTTTAAGGATAGAGAAATGGTCCTTAGATGGGCAAAGAAAACTCGGAGCAGTAAGTGGGAGAACGCGGTGATCCGCGTATACCAAGACTGGAGTGCGGAGGTGGCGAGAAGGAGGCGAGCTTTAATCGGGCCAAGGCGGTGCTTCACAAAAAGAAGATAACATTCGGAATGCTGCAGCCGGCAAGACTGTGGGTCACATATCAAGGGAGGCACCACTACTTTGAGACGGCGGATGAGGCGTGGACTTTTATCGTGGAAGAAAAATTGGAATGAGCGGGTTATTAAAAAAAGAACGTTTGAAACAAAGTGGTGGGGCGAGTGTGGGGGGCGAAGGGGGGGGTAAAAAGGGGTGAAAGAGGAGTTTTATGTTATTAATCCTGCGATGTGGTAACTTTTCTCTCTTCCACAGGAGGTGGTGGGGGGAGGAAAGGAGGTGGAAGAGATGGGGCGTTGGCCATTGGGGGCGGGGCCAAGGGGGAAGCGCGGGCTCGGTTCCCGCGCTATGATAATCATGGCGGGAATAGGGAAGCAGGAAGGAGGGGGCGTCGCACGGTGCGAGCCGAGGTCACGGGGGTCGGCCAGAGTTTGCTGACTTCTGGGAGCAACATGGGGGGGTGTAACTACGCAAGTGGGGGATCTAGCGGGGGGGGTGGGAGGGGGGAATTATTGGGCTGCTGCTGCTGGGGAGAGGGGGGAGCTGGTATGGGGTGGGATGGGCGGGGGGGCACCGCCTGGGGGGGACACAGCTGCGTGGGAACAGTGTGAGGAGCTGGAAAAAGGGGATGGCTAATCGACAGGGGGGGGTTAAAAAGCCCCCCAACCCGGCTGATCACGTGGAACGTGAGAGGGCTGAACGGGCCGATAAAGAGGGCACGGGTACTCGCACACCTTAAGAAACTTAAGGCAGACGTGGTTATGTTACAGGAAACGCACTTGAAACTGATAGACCAGGTGAGACTACGCAAAGGTTGGGTGGGGCAGGTGTTCCATTCGGGGCGAGATGCGAAAAAAAGGGGGGTGGCTATATTAGTGGGGAAGCGGGTAATGTTTGAGGCAAAGACTATAGTGGCGGATAGCGGGGGTAGATACGTGATGGTGAGTGGCAAACTACAGGGGGAGACGGTGGTTTTGGTAAACGTATATGCCCTGAACTGGGATGATGCCAATTTTATGAGGCGTATGCTAGGACGCATCCCGGACCTAGAGGTGGGAAAGTTGGTAATGGGGGGAGATTTCAATACGGTGTTGGAACCAGGGCTGGACAGGTCGAGGTCCAGGACTGGAAGGAGGCCGGCAGCAGCCAAGGTGTTTCAAGAGTTTATGGAGCAGATGGGAGGAGTAGACCCGTGGAGATTTAGCAGACCTAGGAGTAAGGAGTTTTCGTTTTTCTCCTATGTCCACAAAGTCCATTCGCGAATAGACTTTTTTGTTTTGGGAAAGGCGTTGATCCCGAAGGTGAGGGGAACGGAGTATACGGCTATAGCCATTTCGGATCACGCTCCACATTGGGTGGACTTGGAGATAGGGGAGGATACAGAAGGGCGCCCACCCTGGAGAATGGACATGGGACTAATGGCAGATGAGGGGGTGTGTCTAAGGGTGAGGGGGTGCATTGAAAAGTACTTGGAACTCAATGATAATGGGGAGGTCCAGGTGGGAGTGGTCTGGGAGGCGCTGAAGGCAGTGGTTAGAGGGGAGCTGATATCAATAAGGGCACATCAAGAAAAGCAGGAGAGTAGGGAACGGGAGCGGTTGCTGCAAGAACTTCTGATGGTGGACAGGCAATATGCGGAGGCACCGGAGGAGGGACCATACAGGGAAAGGCAAAGGCTACACGTAGAATTTTACTTGCTGACAACGGGTACTGCAGAGGCACAGTGGAGGAAGGCACAGGGTGTACAGTACGAATATGGGGAGAAGGCGAGCAGGTTGCTGGCCCACCAATTGAGGAAAAGGGGAGCAGCGAGGGAAATAGGGGGAGTGAGGGATGAGGAAGGAGAGATGGAGCGGGGAGCGGAGAGAGTGAATGGAGTGTTCAAGGCATTTTATAAAAAATTATACGAAGCTCAACCCCCGGATGGGAGGGAGAGAATGATGGGCTTTATGGACCGGCTGGAATTTCCCAAAGTGGAGGAGCAGGAAAGGTGGGACTGGGAGCACAGATTGAAATAGAGGAAGTAGTGAAAGGAATTAGGAGCATGCAGGCGGGGAAGGCTCCGTGACCGGATGGATTCCCAGTTGAATTTTACAGGAAATATGTGGACTTGCTCGCCCCGCTACTGATGAGGACCTTTAATGAGGCAAAGGAAAGGGGACAGCTGCCCCCGACTATGTCTGAGGCAACGATATCGCTTCTCCTAAAGAAGGAAAAGGACCCGCTGCAATGCGGGTCCTATAGACCTATTTCCCTCCTAAATGGAGACGCTAAGATTCTGGCCAAGGTAATGGCAATGAGGATAGAGGATTGTGTCCCGAGGGTGGTCCATGAGGACCAAACTGGGTTTGTGAAGGGGAGACAGCTGAATACGAATATACGGAGGCTGCTAGGGGTAATGATGATGCCCCCACCAGAGGGGGAAGCGGAGATAGTGGTGGCGATGAATGCCGAGAAAGCATTTGATAGAGTGGAGTGGGATTATTTGTGAGAGGTGCTGAGGAGATTTGGTTTTGGATATGAGTATGTTGGATGGGTGCAGCTGTTGTATAGGGCCCCAGTGGCGAGTGTGGTCACGAATGGACGGGGATCTGCATACTTTCGGCTCCATAGAGGGACAAGGCAGGGATGCCCTCTGTCCCCGTTACTGTTTGCACTGGCGATTGAGCCCCTGGCAATAGCATTGAGGGGTTCCAAAAAGTGGAGGGGAGTACTTAGAGGAGGAGAAGAACACCGGGTATCTCTGTATGCAGATGATTTGTTGTTATATGTAGCGGACCCGGCGGAGGGGATGCCAGAGATAATGCGGACACTTCGGGAGTTTGGAGAATTCTCAGGATATAAACTGAACATGGGGAAAAGTGAGTTGTTTGTGGTGCATCCAGGGGAGCAGAGCAGAGAAATAGAGGACTTTCCGCTGAGGAAGGTAACAAGGCACTTTCGTTACTTGGGGATCCAGATAGCCAAGAATTGGGGTACATTGCATAGGTTAAATTTAACGCGATTGGTGGAACAAATGGAGGAGGACTTCAAGAGATGGGACATGGTATCCCTGTCACTGGCAGGGAGGGTGCAGGCGGTTAAAATGGTAGTCCTCCCGAGATTCCTCTTTGTGTTTCAGTGCCTCCCGGTGGTGATCACAAAGGCTTTTTTCAAAAGGATCGAAAAGAGTATCATGAGTTTTGTGTGGGCCGGGAAGACCCCGTGAGTGAGGAAGGGATTCTTACAGCGTAGTAGGGATAGGTGGGGGCTGGCACTACCGAGCCTAAGTGAGTACTACTGGGCCGCCAATATCTCAATGGTGAGTAAGTGGATGGGAGAAGAGGAGGGAGCGGCGTGGAAGAGATTGGAGAGGGCGTCCTGTAGGGGGACTAGCCTACAAGCTATGGTGACGGCCCCATTGCCGTTCTCACCAAAGAAATACACCACAAGCCCGGTGGTGGTGGCGACTTTGAAAATTTGGGGACAGTGGAGACGGCATAGGGGAAAGACGGGAGCCTTGGTGGGGTCCCCGATAAGAAATAACCATAGGTTTGCCCCGGGGAGAATGGATGGGGGATTTGGAATATGGCAAAGAGCAGGAGTAACGCAACTGAAAGATCTGTTTGTAGATGGGAAGTTCGCAAGTCTGGGAGCGCTGACCGAGAAATATGGGTTGCCCCAAGGGAATGCATTCCGGTATATGCAACTGAGGGCTTTTGCGAGGCAGCAGGTGAGGGAATTCCCGCAGCTCCCGACGCATGAGGTGCAGGACAGAGTAATCTCAAAGACATGGGTGGGGGACGGTAAAGTGTCAGATATATATAGGGAAATGAGGGACGAGGGGGAGATTATGGTAGATGAGCTGAAAGGGAAATGGGAAGAAGAGCTGGGGGAGGAGATTGAGGAGGGGATGTGGGCGGATGCCCTAAGTAGGGTAAACTCATCGTCCTCGTGTGCCAGGCTAAGCCTGATTCAATTTAAGGTGTTACACAGGGCGCATATGGCTGGAGCACGGCTCAGTAAATTTTTTGGGGTAGAGGATAGGTGTGCGAGATGCTCGAGAAGCCCAGCGAATCACACCCACATGTTCTGGTCATGTCCGGCACTACAGGGGTTCTGGGTGGGGGTGACAAATGTGCTTTTGAAAGTAGTGGGGGTCCAGGTCGAACCAAGCTGGGGGTTGGCTATATTTGGGGTTGCACAAGAGCCGGGAGTGCAGGAGGCGAGAGAGGCCGATGTTTTGGCCTTTGCGTCCCTAGTAGCCCGGTGCAGGATACTGTTGATGTGGAAGGAAGCCAAGCCCCCGGGGGTGGAGACCTGGATAAATGACATGGCAGGGTTTATAAAGCTGGAACGGATTAAGTTCGTCCTAAGGGGATCGGCTCAAGGGTTCACCAGGCGGTGGCAACCGTTCGTCGAATACCTCACAGAAAGATAGAGGGAATGGAAAAGAAGAAGGCAGCAGCAGCAGCCCGGGGGGGGGGGGGGTGGGGGGGGGGGGGGGGGGGGGGGGAGGAACCAGAAGGAGTCTCAGGGTTATTAATATATATGTATAATATGTATAGGTCGTTGCTATAAATAATTGTATCTTGGACTGTTAAATCATATTTTTGGAGAGTGTTTATCTGAGACAAGGCAGTTGCCATTTAGTTTTAGTTTTCGTTTTTGTTATATATTATTTATTCTTTGTTTATAAAACAGGTCATTGTTATTTATACTGTTATATTATTGTGTAAAGGATACACAATGTACTGTGATGGTTCACCAAAAATTTTCAATAAAATATTTTTTAAAAAAAGAAGGATGAGCGGAGATCGTATTGAAACTTACAAGATACTGAGAGGCCTAGATAGAGTGGACATGGAGAGGATGTTTCCACTAGTAGGAAAATCTAGAACCTGTGTGGAAGCCTCAGACTGAAGGGATAACCTTTAAAACTGAGATGAGGAGGTATTTCTCTGCCAGAGGGTGGTGAATATGTGGAACACTTTGCCGCAGAAGGCTGTGGAGGCCAAATCACTGAGTGTCTTTAATACAGAGATAGATAGGTTCTTGATTAATAAGGGTTTCAGGGGTTATGGGAGAAGGCAGGAGAATGGGTTGAGAAACATCAACCATGATTGAATGGCGGAGCTACTGGATGGGCCAAATGGGCTTAATTCTGCTCCTATGTCTTATGGTCTTAAAGTTGCCTCAGATTGTCCCAAATTGACTTTGTGAATAATTCATCACCCTCTTAACTGTTTCTATTTCACTTTGACCAGGAAACACTTTTTCTTTTTAAAAAAGGGCTAAATCTCTATTCAGTTAACAGCAAGGAGTAATGATGGTAAATGCTTCTGTCTAACTTTCCCTTAACTGACCCAAGTGCAATTATTCTCCATGTTTTTCCATAACTCTGGCTTAAAGAAAGAATTCAGGCTAGGGTGCTGAGCAAAAGAGAAATTGTCGTAGTCACTGTGTATTGAAACACAAGACATACTTTTTGTGAACATACTCATTGATGATATTTCTAACGGAATTTAAAATATTTTTGAATGTATTTACAAGTTTACTCTTCATACTATTCTTCAAGGCACTTTCTGCGTCTGTCGACAGAGGAATTCTGCAACCCATGTGAGAGTTATACTTTAAGAATGGAGCCTAATGTGGTCCATTTCGTTTCTGGCATTCTTTGGTTCTTTGCACAGATACACTAGACAAGGCATGAAGGTGACACAGAGCTAGTTCAGAAACTAGCTTTGAAAAATCTGTTTTAAATCACTTAAGTTAATTAACAATGTCATAGTTCACAAAATTTTCGTTTGGCCGGTACAATCGGCTATAATCAAAGTTGAAATGTCATCTGTAACTACATTCAATTAAAGCATCAACTTAGCCAACATCATTCATTGAAAGTTTTTACATTCAATGGAACGTATTTAAATTACACTAGCTTCCCTTATGGTAGCCATTTATAATTACATTTGAGGTTTAATTATTTCCTTAAATCTTCCCTTTCCAAAATGTTCCCTAAGGAAAATTCTTCATTTAACCTTGCAAACTTTAAAATATTTTAAGCTGCCTCAATGCAAAGTTACTGTAGCTTTGCTCATGAATTCATTTGGATGGACAGAAACCAGAACTCAATGAAAAAGTAATTGGTTCCATTTCCTCCAAGGCATTGAATTGAAGGGGGGATGGGAGAATGTTAAAATCTTGAGATTACTGCTTCCATCATCCTCCTTGCAAATCTTGGATCTTTTTTACTGCCCAAAATGAATGGTACGTTTGAGGTAGGGGTAGGAACTGTGATCAGTGTGTAAGTCAATAATTTTTATTCGGTAATAGGATGTCACACGGTCAGAAATGCTATAATTGGACAAATACAAAAATAATTTGACACTTTTGAAGAACTGACTCAAAATTCCATAAATAAATGATCGAAACAAGGAGATCTACTTTTACCTGTATGAGTTCAATAAGTAAAGGGCCCATGCCTGAGGTGACCTTGGAGGATAACACAACTATTCATGACTTTTAGAATATTAGTGAATAATATTATTACTTTAATATTGATAGTGTGAATAAGCTCAGAAACATTCTACAGGAACCAGTCAATGTTAGTTTAAACACCACTGAGGTAAAAACGTGTGGCCAGAAAATTGCCTCAGAAGTATTGTTTGGATAATTTTTGACAGTCATTAATATCAATAAGTTAAAAAAAAAGTATTTTGGTAAATTTAGACAAAGGGCACTATTCAACCGGAAATTAGTCCATGTCCAGTTTTGGGCAGGTTTAGCGGGGTATTTCCCGATGGCTCCAGTGAGAAACATCCTGCTATACAATGGCACTTGACTGTTTTCTTGGCCTTGGAGAGTTTCTCTGCACCAAGGCCGTACTTGAGTAATGTCCTGCTGGTGAGCCCAGCAGGAAAGGCTCCAAGAAGATCAGGGCGGCATTTAGTCTGGCTGCCCCGATCTCCCTCGACCCCATTTCACCAGCCGCCCCCCCCCCCCCCCCCCCCCACCCCCGCCACCATTTTCGACTCTCCCCTCCCTCTCCAACCTCGGGGAGGTGCCCGGTACAGGGAACGCCCCATAATCCCCCCTTCACCCTGGTAAGGCCTCCCTGGGCCTGATCCCAAGCAGTGCCAAGCTGGCACCTGGGCATTGCCAAGCTGGCATTGCCACCCTGGAGGTCTGGCAGTACCCCTGCCTGCCTGGCAGTGCCATTATGGCACATTGACAGTACCACTCAGGTACACTAGAAGTGCCAAGATGGCACCTCCAGGGTGCCAGACTGGCAGTATCACATTGCCCAGGTGCCAGAGGGAGTATACTGTGCCACCCTGCCCTGTTCCTGACCCCCTGTGGGCTTCTAGTGGCTTGAGAGAACCCCCCCCCCCAGGTGCCATTGCAACTGGTCCACGTTTGTGGAAGCCAATACTAAATGGCACCCTGGCGAGGTCTCCCAGGGTGGCCGTTAGGTCCCGGGCCCCAGGAAAATCCTGTGAATGCATATTTAAATTAGGCTAATGTCCAGGTCAGGACATCTCGCAAGATTTAATAAAATCTCGTGAGGCGTTTCGAGCATCACACATCTCGCGAGAGGCCACTCTCCAGATTCAATGGCCTCGTCCCGACACCAAGTCGGGCGCGACAAGGCCGTTGAATTGAGCCCATAGTTTAAGTTAGCTGTGCATCGCCTAATTACTGGATCCCAAATTAACCCTTTAAACTGTTTTAGTTTAATAGGGATATATCTATCAGACAATGACTCTATACTGAATTGGCAAATATTACCAATGTTAACTGAATAAAAGGGAAATACACTTTAAAAATATATGTATTTTTAAGGGATGTGGGCTTCGTTGGGTCGGCCAGTATTTGTTGCCCATCCCTAATTGCCCTTGAGAAGATGCTGTCAAGCTGGCTTCATTAACTGCTGCAGTCCATATGGTGTCAGGACAACTACTGTCCTATTAGGGAGGGAGTTTCAGATTTTTGACCCAGCGACAGTGGAGAAATGGTGATATATTTCCAAGTCAAGATGATGAGTGTCTTGGAGGTGAACCTGCAGGTGGTGGTGATCCCATGTGTCTGCTGCCCTTGTCCTTCTAGATGGTTGCAGTTGTGGGTTTGGAAGATGATGCCTAAGGCACATTGATGAGTTCCTGCAGTGCACCTTGTAGATGGTACACACTGCTGCCACTGTGCGTTGGTGGTGGAGGAAGTGAATGTTTGTGGAAGGGGTGCCAATCAAGTGGGCTACTTTGTCCTGGATGGTGCCGAGCTTCATGAGTGTTGTTGGTATTATGACTGCCCCAAAAGGAAGGAGTCCACATCAGGTTGCTGGGGCGGCATTATAGCACAATGGTTAGCGCAGTTGCTTCACAGCTTCAGGGACCCGGGTTCAATTCCGGCCTCTGGTGACTGTGTGGAGTCTGCACATTCTCCCCGTGAAATGGGGGTAATTGGATGGGTTGGATTTGTCTTTCTTTTTGTGTACAGGACATACCTGGGCAATTTTCCACATTGTCGGGTAGATGCCAGTGTTGTAGCTGTACTAAATCAACTTGGCTGGGGGTGTTATATTGCCTTGTGTAATATAGTATATTACTCTTTAAACCAGCCGAGTTGATGAAATGAACAATAGTCTTCTTGCAAAGCTGAACTAATTTATTCAGTAATATAAATAATATTTGTGAGTCCTTTGTACTCAATACTCAACTAGTGAAATAAATAAAATACAATAAAGATAACTAACTAACTATACAATGGAATAATGAAATAACTTATAATTCCTCTCGCTCTAGCTATTCTATGGCTTGTCTGTTCACTCTCCTGAAACACACTCTCCCAGAAAGAGCGGGAAGTCTTTCTTGTACCATCTGATAGTGAGACATCTACTGTTGAATTGACTGTACTAGTTTTACATACGTTGATCATGTATATTCATATACATAGATCACTACATCCCCCCCTTTTTAACATTTTCTTGCAAATATTAAAGAAAATTTTACATATGAAATGCAGTGTCTGCAATGTACAGCAATCACTAGAATTATGAAAAAGTTGAAAAATTCAGACGATTGGGTCTTCTTCTTCTCCTTGTCGATCTTCTTAATGTCAAAGTTGATGAAAATGTTTTAATGTCTTTGTTGATCATCAAATTTGAATGCATTTGCTGTTCAATCTGTTTTGAAATTCCTTGATTAAAGTCAAGATTAGGAAAAATCTTTGCTGTATCTGTGACTTGAAGTAGATCTTTACGATTACTTCTCAGAATGTTTCCATCTGAAGTTTTTATCAGATAAGGTCTTGGAGAGAATTGCCGAATTATGCGAGCAATGTCGGACCAACTCCCTTCAGGAAGTCTAAATCTAACAGTATCATTCTCAGATAGAGTAGACAATTCTTTTGAATGTAAATCAAAATATTGCTTTGTTTCATTTTCTGTTGTTGAATTTTCTTCATAGTGCAATGTTGTTCACGATCAGGAAAATGTAATTGAGGTAGAGTCGTTCTTAAATTCCTGTTGTATAACATTTGAGATGGAGATAATCCTGTTGCTAAAGGTGATGTCCTGTACTTGAGTAAAGCTAGATAAAAATCAGATTGTGAATCTTTTGATTTGCTAAGTAGCTATTTCATAATGCGGACACCTTTCTTAGCTTTTACATTGGACTGTGGGAAATGAGGGCTTGATGTTCCATGTTCAAAATTGTAATTCAATGAGAATTCTTGCCATTCATGACTTGAAAAACATGGACCATTGTCAGACATGACAATCCGAGGAAATCCATGCCTGGCAAATATTTCCTTGCATGCCGTTATGACAGTACTGGATGTGATGTCGTTCAAGTTCACTAGTTCAGGAAAATTGGAAAAATAGTCAATGACAATGAGATAAATGAAAAAGATCAGCATCAACCTTGATCCATGGTGATGTAACTGGATCATGTTCTTTGCATTGCTTCTTTGCATTGATGGTTTTGATATGACTGACACATTGAACATGATGATATCATGTCCCAGATATCATTGTTGATACCTGGCCAATAGATCAATTGTCTGGCACGACGTTTACATTTTTCAATGCCTAAATGACTTTCATGAAGTCTAGAAAGCATTTCAGACCTCATGATGTGTTGAATCACAATGCGATCTTGTCTCAGCAAAATACCATCCACAGTAGTCAGTTCTGACTGAATGCTTTGGTATTGGGGACAATTACCTTTAGGCCATCCTTGTTAAAGATGATGCATGACTTTCATCAAAGTAGCATCTTTCAGTGTTTCAATGTGAATTTATTGTAACTTGGAATCAGAGGCTGGAAGTAACTCCCTGAATAATTGCAGTTGAGAATCAACATCATTAATCGATTCTTCTGGAATAATGTCAGTGTTGACTGATCTAAATAAAGTGTCAGCAATTACTAACTCTTTACCTGATGTGGTTCCATACAACTGTGTGACTTGCTAAGCCATTTCAGAGGGCATTTAAGAGTCAACCACATTGCTGTGGTCCCGAGTCACATGTAGGTCAGACCAGGTGAGGACTACAGGGTTTCCTTCCCGAAAGGACATTGGTCAACCAGCTGGGTTTTACAACAATTAACAATGGTTTCATGGTCATCATTGGACTTATAATTCCAGGTATTTATTGGATTCAATTCCCACCACCTGCCCTGGTGGGATTCAAACCCGGGTTCCCAGAGTATTATCTGGTCTGAATCACCAATCCAGTTACAATACCATTACACCACCGCCTCCCCAAATTGACAAAAGAGAAAAAGGTATACTGATCAACAATACAATCCAGGCCTCTTGACTTCAAATGGATGGGCCAATCCTGAAGAAATGGAAAATAACCACAACCTCATCTTGCCGCCAGGAATTTTACCTCTGCCTTGGAAGGAAACTCCACTATCCAGAATACATGCCAATATGAATTGAGCTTGTGTCCCTGGGTCCAGTGCTACATTATCTATTCTTGTGCCGGTAGGAATACCATCTCTATCTGCTAAGATACGCAATCCAACCAGCTTTCCTTTGTTTGGTGTACTGCCAAGAAAACAAAAAATGTAATAGAAACATAGATAATAGGAGCAGGAGTAGGCCCTTAGAGCCTGCTCTGCTATTCAATACGATCATGGCTGATTTTCGATCTCAACAACATATTCCCACATTCTCCCGATGCCCTTGACACCTTTAGAGTAAGATTTTTCTTTTGGTAATATCTTTGTTTTATTTCATATGTACTTGAAAACATACAGTTGGAGGCGTGTAAGTATGGTAATTGAAGTAAGAGACAGAGTGACTGCAAGCATCTAAACTAACAGTAAGAAGTGATTTGATATGTTAATGAAACAAAGGGAACTTCAATCAGAATTTTACATAAGGAGTAGATTTAAAGTCGATTGTTTTAATTCAAAGAGGGATATATGCAGGTTGTAAAAAGGTGTAAGTAAGTGAGCTAAAGATAGGGTCATTTTACTTTTTTCATAGCCTCAGAGCTAAAGCAAATAAAGACGTTTATTCAATTTGGGAAGGATGAAGTTTCGAAGAGACTGATTGAAACAATAGTGCGATCTAAAGGAAAGAACACATTTAAGGAAATACTAAAGCCTATGTGAGGATGTACCTGCTTAGATCTCCCAGAAGATAGGAGGGTAGCTGGTCAGAACTCCCAGGAGACAGCTTGAACAAGGCTCAATCTGGAGAACCAGTTTCTGTCAGCCTCAGAGGGCACCCCAAGAGAAAAAGGCACTGTGTGGCAAAAATTACAGGAATTTCATAGATCGTAACATGTATAAGGTTAGTTGCTGAACAGAAGAGTAAAGATTATCTCCGAGGGTAGTTAAGATGGTTGGATCTATTGTAAAGTGAAGCCATTCTTGTGTTTAAGTGTAATTTTGATTTTTTTCTTTACTTCTTAATTCTTTACCATAAAGTCATCACAAATAGTCAGGGACATAGGTTCCTGATTTTGAAACCTCTTCGCATCCTAATTAAATTGCAAAAAACTTTTTTGGCAGCAGTTTCAAGTTTCTCTTTGGCGATGGCATGGTTGTACAGTGGTTAGCATTGTTGCTGCACAGCGCCAAGGGTCAGGGTTCGATTCCCGGCTTGGGTCACTGTCCGCGCAGAGCCTGCTCGTTCTCTCCATGTCTGCATGGTTTCCTCCAGGTGCTCCGGTTTCCTCCCATAGTCCAAAGATGTGCAGGTTAGGTGGATTGGCCATGCAAAATTGCCCTTAGTGTCCAAAAGGGTTAGGTGGGGTTACTGGGTTACGGGGATAGGGTGTAGGTGTGGGCTTAAGTGGCTCTACAGTCAACACTCGAACACCTCGAGAACAAGGACACCGATGTGAGACTGCTGTTCATAGACTACAGCTCCGCCTTCAACACCATTATCCCGACGAGACTTATAACCAAACTCTGCAATCTTGGAGTTGACCCCTCCCTGTGCAGCTAGAACCTTGACTTTCTCACCAACAGACCGCAATCTGGCAAAATAGGCAACAGCACCTGCTCCACAATAGTCCTCAACACCGGGGCCCCACAAGGATGTGTGCTCAGTCCTCTACTGTACTCCCTATACACACACGACTGTGTGGCAAGATTTAACTCCAACTCAACCTATAAGTTTGCAGATGATACAACTGTGGTGGGTCATATCTCAAACAATGGCGAATGAGACTACAGAAGGGAGATAGGTCACTTGGTTGCATGGTGTACCGAAAAAAAGACGAAGGAACTGATCATCGACTTAAGGAACCGTAGCACAACACCCCCCCCCCCAGTCTGCATCAATGGCTCCAAAGCGGAGATGGTCGATAGCTTTAAGTTCCTGGGGGTCACCATCAGCAACAGTCTGTCCTCGTCCACTCACGCTGCTGCAACAGTCGAGAAAGCCCAACAACATCTCTACTTCCTGCGGAAGCTAAAGAAATTCGGCACGTCTGAATCGACTCTCACCAACTTCTACAGATGTGCCTTAGAGAGCATCCTATCCGGCTGCATCACAGCTTTATATGGCAACTGCTCGGGCCAAGATCGCAAAAAACCACAGAGTGCGGTGAACTCAGCCCAACGCATCACACAAGCTCGCCACCCATACACTGATTCTGTATACACCTCCCGCTGCCTCGGGGAGGCAGACAGCATTATCAGAGACGCCTCACACCCAAGCATTGCCTTCTTCCAGACCCTTCCATCAGGCAGAAGATACAGAAGTCTGAAGACCCGCACAACCAGACATAGGAACAGCTTCTTTCCCACAGCTACTAGGCTCGTCAACGACTCCCCCTCGGACTGATCTGTTCCCTGTAAGAACACTATTCACGGTGCCCTATGCTGCTCTTGCTCATATATTTGCTTTGTTTGGCCCCCTGTTCCACACTGTAACCAATCACTGTTTGTCGATGTATCATTTGTCAATGTACTTTGTTGATTATTCTTTTGTCTACTATGTACGTACTGTCGGCCGCAGAAAAATACTTTTCACTGTACTTCGGTACATGTGACAATAAATCAAATCAATCAAATCAAATCACGCAGGGTGCTCTTTCCAAGGGCCGGTGCAGACTTGATGGGCCGAATGGCCTCCTCTTGTACTGTAAATTCTATGATTCTATGATTAAATGACTTGGGCAGCACATCATTTACCATCAGTGCCTTAACAGTGGAAAAATATGATGGTTTGCAAAATCCTCTTTATACTCAGTTCAGGCATTATTTCACTGAATTCAAAGATGTTGTTAGCAGCCACGTTGTCAATAATTTTGTCAGCGTTAATTTATTTGAATTTGTCCATCTGCATACATTGCCTTTACCATAAGGCAATGGATTAATTCAAGACGTATTCTTTATGCTAAACTGGACGGACTCCTTATTCAGTATCTGACTAGTCAAGGACAGTGTCTTCAGATCGCGGTCTTAGCGGAATAATGGAATTGCTTCCTACAGACACTCTTATGGCATGGTCAAAATGGGATTAGGAATGTTTGTAAAAAAAGAGAAATAAATAGAAACCAAACCTTATTAATCACCTGATTTAATTACGTATTCTTTATATAGTAATTGAGGTACTTCTTCTAATAATCACCTGTTATTAGTTGGTTGCTACTTTACAATACTAGTAATGGGCGACATGGTAGCACAGTGGTTAGCACTATGGCCTCACAGCGCCAGGGTTCCAGGTTCGATTCCCAGCTTGGGTCACTGTCTGTGCGGCGTCTGTACATTCTCCCCGTGTCTGCGTGGGTTTCCTACGGGTGCTCCGGTTTCCTCCCAAAAGACGTGCTATTAGGTAATTTGGACATTCTGACTTCTCCCTCTATGTACCGGAATGTGGCGACTAGGGGATTTTCACAGTAACTTTATTGTAGTGTTAATGGAAGCCTACTTGTGACAATAAAGATTATTATTTATAGCTAAAATGTTGCATAGTTTGGCAGCATTGTTCAAATCACAAAACGGCTTCTTTTAGATCAGGTGTTAGTAGAAAAAGATGGTTTGGCACCGGCAGTCTAGTACAGAATTTATATGTTGTAAAAGCCTCTAAAAGTGGTCAAGTTAAGCAGGCAAATTAAATACTACTAAATTAAAATCTAAAACCTAGGCCTGCTAGCAGGTTATTTAATAGACTCATTTAGGGTACCCACCTCTTTGACCAACATTTTGGTCACATGTAATAATATCTGATGTCTCCTTATTTGGCAGGGTGTCTAATTCTGAACCTGCAAAGTACATTCAGATATTTTGATCACTTTAAACTATTTTATAAAAGCAAGCTGTTGTTGTACTCTTCATTTTACATTTGCATAGAATGACAAATTCCTTTAAGTTTGACATTTTCTAGTTATGAAAGAACAACAGATATAACAATTTGTAAAAGATAGTTCTCACCTGTGTAAGAAGGCTGAAGGTTCAAGTCCCACCCCAGACACTTGAGTACATGATGTAGGCTGAACTGCAGCCCTGAGGAATGCTGTACTGTCAGAGGTCTCACCTTGAGTTAAACTGAAGCTCGATCTGCCATCTCAGGAAGATGTTAAAAAGTCCACTGGCACTACTTGTAGAAGCTCAAGGGAGTTCTCCCGGTGTCACGGCCATTCTTCAGAGAACATCATTAAAACAGATTATCTGGTCATTTTCACATTGCTTTTTTGGGGATCTTGCTGTGCACAAATTGATAACATTACAACTGTGACTACAGTTGAAAAGTACTTCAGTGGCTGCAAAGTGCTTTGGAACGTACTGATATCATAAAAAGAGTTATGTAAATACAAGTCCTTCTTTCATCCCACTTCTCCAAAGTCTGTGGCGTTACTCTTCTCTTGCTTGAAAGAACTTTGCTTTGTCCATCTGACCTATGTCAACTAGGAGCCAAAGGGAAAATGTATGCAAACTTCTGTAAGTGCAAAGCAAAGCTATTGTCGTCTTGTTACTTTTTTTTCCAGCTTTGGATATAACTCAGTGTTATTATAACCTTAAATACTCAGCTCCAGCTGCAAAAACCATCTGTGGAGACATGACATGAATGATTTATTAATCTGTTACCCCTCCCCCTCTCCCGCTTCAGAGATTTTCTATGTGCAAGCTGAAGATTTTGCTTTGTTGATTACTGCTGAAAATGAGCAGAATTAAGTCAAATTGAAACCTCAAAATGAAGCCCAAAGTTCATTTGTTCATTGACAAAAAAAATCTGAATAGTAGTTAAACTTGTTAAGCAGAAGTCCAAGCAGTTTTTGTTTATTGTTCAGGGTTCATAGTTCTCCTGAGAGAGGGGTATATCTTTGACACAAGAGTAAGACTAGAATGAAGCTGTGAGGTGAACTTATGGTTAAAAAGGAAAATAGTAGGGCAGCACAGTGGCGCAGTGGTTAGCACTGCTGCCTCACGGCGCTGAGGTCCCAGGTTCGATTCTGGCTCACTGTCCGTGTGGAGTTTGCACATGCCCATTGGTTTCACCCCCACAACCCAAAGATGTGAAGGGTAAGTGGATTGGCCACACAAAATTGCCCCTTAATTGGAAAAAATTAATTGGGTACTCTAAATTTATAAAAAATTTTAAAAAGGAAAATAGTTGTCAGGAGAGACGGCTACATTGATACCACTTAGCACCATGGAGGGGGAAATAGTCAGTCTGCTTGTCAGCAACCCTGACATTAGACTCTGGGCTAAGGAATGAATGCTGAGTAAGATGGGCATGCCACAATTTGTCTTGTGCATAACCTTTTGCCATGCTAACATTGGCTATCTGTTGCCAAACCAAGGAAACTCCAAGATTGGAGAAATATTCAAATGATTGGATTGGGGATTGGATTGGATTTGTTCAGTGTCACGTGTACCGAGGCACAGTGAAAAGTATTTTTCTGTGTGCAGCTCAAACAGATCATTTAGTACATGAAGAAAAAATAGATAATAGGGTAACACCAGGTACACTAAGTACATGGACACCGGTATCGGGTAAAGCATACAGGAGTGTAGCATTAATCAGATAAGTCCATAAGAGGGTCGTTTAGGAGTCTGGTAACAGCGGGGAAGAAGCTGTTTTTGAATCTGTTAGTGCATGTTCTCAGACTTTTGTATCTCCTGCTCGATGGAAGAAGTTGGAAGAGTGAGTAAGCCGAGTGGGCGGGGTCTTTGATTATTCTGCCTGCTTTCCCTAAGCAGCGGGAGGTGTAGATGGAGTCAATGGATGGGAGACAGGTTCATGTGATGGACTTGGCCGTGTTCACGACTCTCTGAAGTTTCTTGCGGTCCTGGGCCAAGCAGTTGCCATACCAGGCTGTAATGCAGCCAGAACGGATGCTTGCTATGGTGCATCTGTAAAAGTGACCCATTGAAGTAAAAAATTGTATGCCCATTTTGCACCACTTGCTTATGAGTGAGTTGTTGACTATGAAAGAGCCATTCATATCATCAATACAGCGCATGTTGCGAGGTAGAGTCAACAGCTTTGAGTGTATATCACACTATCTCAAATTTCTGATCTCTGCATAGGGTTAAGTGGCCTTTAAGGGCATTAATTTGAGTGACAGTAAGCAGAGTGCTTTTCTAAACAAACCTTTAAAATGGTTTGAATTATTCTCGGGACAGTTTAAGTGGCAACCGTAGTCAATAGATCTCAATGTGAAACAAATTGTTTGAGAACCCAATGTTAATTTGCTAGTTACAGTAAGAACTGAGTAGTTGGCATATTTTCACGAGCGATGGGTCAAAGGAAATTCATACTTACATATATGGAGCCTCATTTCATTGTATTTCTATTCAATGCACTGGGGCTTGTCCTCTAACAAAATCCAAATATGCACCATCATGCTGTGCAACGGAGCTTGTTAGACACGTGCAGGCACCACTGCATTGAACTGTAGCAAAATAAAAATTAGCTGCCCAACTACACTTAAATTATAATTCTTTACACCAGATGTAAAAAGCTTACAGTAGATGAGAAATACTTCATTGAAGATATATTGCTGCAGGCAATGCAACGGACTGATAAAAGGTTAGCCAGGCACTGACGCATCGTCATGTGTCAGACTTTCAGCAAGCTGCAGTGTTGGCCTGCCCGTTTAGCATTAATAATTATTTATCATCAATAAATAATATTGTTAAAATTCCATGTTTTAAATTGCATTTTATATACATATTTTATGAAGCTGTTGTGCATTTTGTTGCTTGCGGGAAGAAGAAATTGAATGACCTATGTTTCTTGGCATCTAGGTTTCTGTGCTTTCACCGGGAGTAATGTGGTCAAGTTGTTTGAGCTTGGTTTCTGGGAATAAGGTTGGAGACGACAGAGATGGACAGAAAATTTGCAAATCCATATGTTTCACTTTATTCCTCTGGGTGCTGGGCTAACCTGACAAGGAATTGCAATGCTGATCTAACCTTCACTCCTCCAACTCTCCCAGGAATGTGTAAAATCGCTTGATGCCAGATGGGTGAATTTTGACTTTGTGTGATCATGGATTGGAAGCTATTGCGGGAATAAATTACGAGAGATGTAAAACAGACTGCTGATTCAGAATCATCCATTATCACACAGAGTCAAAATTACATGCAGTAAGCTTTGCTTGAGAGTAGAAAACCCCCTTTGTGCCTCCGCCGCGCCCCCCCCCCCCCCCCCACCCCCCCACACACCCCCAGCCCTGGCTTCTAGAAACCAACCCCCCAGCCCCCTGCACGTTATCCAGAGTCCTCAATCCTTCCCCCTGACTCGACTTAGTTTGGCATCCATGTTCTTTCTTCTCTGAACTCCTCTGTAGTCACAGCAGTGGCTATGACTTGCTTATTACCAGGACTACTCAGCTGCTGGCCAATCCGAGTGGCTGGGAGCTCTCAAGGATGGAAATCCCTTTCCTTGTGGGGTGGAAGACCCACTCTGAGCTCGTTCAGGCCACCTCTCCTACACCCCCCCCCCACCCCCCCCACCCCCACCCCCGGCATATTATTGCTATGTGTGTATGTGTCAAGCAATACCCGCCTATAAAATACAAACGAGCACATTTCTAACCTCCCCCCATCAAATAACATCAGGACTGTCCTTTCCTTCATTTTGTGTTGTCCCTCATGCATCTCAGTGCCATAAGCTCTAATTTGCGTATATTGGAAAGTTGCTGAGGAGAAATAGGTTTACCTTCTGAGGGGCTATTTAACTGTTGTCATGGTGGTGGAAAGTGTTCCTTTTAGTGGGTCTTTGAATACTGAAGGCTCTCACTATCCACAGGAAATCATAAGAACACAAGAAAGAGGAGCAGGAATAGGCCATTCAGCCCTTCAAGCCTGTACCACCATTCAATAAGATCATGACTGATCTGATCTTGACCTCAGTTCCATTTTCCTGACAGTCCCCCATAACCCTTGACTCTCTTGGCAATCAAAAATCTATTTTCATCTGGAATATATTCAATGACTCAGCTCTTCTTTTCACAGTTACTTCATTGAAGCCTACTTGTGACAATAAGCAATTATTATTATTTGAGAGAGAGAATTTTGGAGATCCATGGCCCTCAGTGAAGAAATTCCTCCTTATATCTGTCTTAAATGGGAGACCTTTAATTCTGAAATATTGTCTCTTAGTTTGAGATTCCCCCATGAAGGGAAACTTTCTCTCAGTTTCTACCCTGTTGAGACACTCAGAATCTTTTATGTTTCCATAATATCTCCTCTCAGTTATCTAAACTCCAATGAGGTTAGGTTCAACCTGCACAAGCCTTCCTCATAAAGGCTGCCTTCTTCCCAGGAATCAACCTCATGAACCATCTCTGAACTTCCTCCAATGTAAGTCTATCCCTCTTTAAGTAAGCATGTCAAAAATGTTACGGTCACAGTGGATGTTAAAACTGGATGGGAAAGTCCTGGAGTAGCTCAAAAGACTGTAACTTTTACTATTGTTATGATAAAATGTGGAGAAACAGAGTCACAGAACAATAACAATAAGAAAAAAAGTGCAATTATACATGAAAAGTTGGATTATTATACAATACTCCTAGGGCAACACAGTGGCACAGTGGTTAGTACTGCTGCCTCACGGTGCCAAGATTCCAGGTTCGATCTCGGCTCTGGGTCACTGTCCGTGTGGGGTTTGCACATTCTCCCCGTGTTTGCATGGGTTTCGCCCCCACAACCCAAAAATGTGCAGGGTAGGTGCTTTACTACCCCCCCCCCCTTTGTTTCACAAATACACACAGATTTAAAGATTATCACGGATTATAAAGTACATCTTAAACTACAATTATTTCATCAACACAAAGTCCCTTTTGAGCACATAGTTTGACTGTGGTCAAATACGCGCACTCCACTCCAAACCCGTTAGTCTTTGTGGATTTCACCTCAGAATGATTGTCACATCAGAGTTTCCAAACCCTACTCCCATAAACATGCTTTAAAATCTTCTCACTTAATAATGCTTTCCCTTAGCGGTTTGCATTCCCAAATTCAGACCAGGTTTTCCAAATGACACTTTCAAAGAAAGCTCCTGCTCTACTTTTAACAGTGAATCCAGTCCAGGATTTACACCACCCCCTTTAGGATTTCTTTTGTCTTAAAGGTTTTTACATGAACTCCAAGGTCCAACCACCCATTTCCACAATTATTTCAAATAATGTCTCCCGAACTGTAGTACTTTCTCGCAAACATTGGCACTACTGCAGATAGCTTTCTGGTCTCTCATGCTCCAATGTCTTTCAAACTCTCTGTGACTTTATTGAACAGTAATCAGTTCTGGTTCCCAGTTTCCTCTGTTCCATTAACTTCAGACTACTGATAAACTTCTCTTTATTTCTCTAGTTTCTTCAACTAGCTGAATTTTAGATTCCTGACATTTGTTTTCTTAACCATTACTCCGTAGTATGGTTTTTCTTCTAGCACAGCTATGAGAGCTGCCTTCTCCTTCACTACCTATCTTCAACTGCAATCAAATTCAGCTAAGCTAATTCTTTAAAGCTTCCCTACCTTATAAGGCCCAAGATGCTAAACAACCACTGCTGGTTCATTTACTCTTAATGCCATAGCCCTCTCTAAGCACAATAGAATCACAGTTGGAACTGAAACCAATCTCCACATATTGTCATGTGAGAGTACCTTTACGAAATGGGTGTTTATAAATGGGTGTTTAAGGAATGTACCTTTAAGAAATAGGTGTGTATATAAATATCTGTAGTGAGAGTACCTTTAAGGAATGCGTGTTTATTACTGTAGTGATGTCAGAGAGTGGGTGGAGCTGGGCTGTCTGTCAGCTTTTTACTTTTATTTTAGGCTGTTTGCTACAGGGTGTGTTTTAGTTTCGTTTTCAGAGCTGGATAGCTGCAGTCACAGCCAGAAGGTGTTTGAATCTCTCTCTGTAATCTAAAGACTGTAAATCGATCCTGGTGATTTAAAACTAATACCACTAGTGACTTTAACCTGATGTGCTTCTGGTAAAAGGTGTTTTAAGTCTTATGGATGTTAAAAGGAAAGCTTAAAGGATTACTTAGTGTTGTATTCTTTGGGGGTTGTATTTGAATTAATGGTTGCTAAGATGTTCACTGTATGTTTTAAAAAGGTTAACTTGAGTTCATAGAATAAACATTGTTTTGCTTTAAAAAATACTTTTCCTTTTCTGCTCTACCACATCTGTAGAGTAGGCCGGGTGCTCCCCATACCACAATCTAGTAAAATTTGTGGGTCAGGTGAACTCCATGATACACTTTGGGGTTCTCTAAACCCTGGCCCATTAAATTGGGGCCTCGTCCGGAATAAAAGTCTATCGACTGGATTTAAAGTGAACTTAAAGACAGTGAGGGGTGAGCATATTTTGATTGTTTATCAGGTGTGGTATTTTAGTTTAAGTGGGGAGTGTGTTGTGGACAATGGGTCTTTCAGAGGCTCTGAAGTTTTTGGGGGTGGAAACGGTCACATGCAGTACCTTACGGACAGAGACTAAAAGCAAACTGTTATATTTGGCAAAAACATTGCAGTTAACATTACCTGACAAAATGCGAAAAGATGAGGTAATTATGGCGTTGGCTAAGCATTTAAAGTTGCCTGAGATACAGTTTCACTCATTGGAAATGGCAAAAATTCAGTTACAAATTAAACAAATGGAACATGAGAAAGAATTAAAGCAGCTTGCATATGAAAGAGGGAGAGAGAGGAAAAAGAAAGAGAAAGAGAGAGAGAGGAAAAAGGGAGAGAAGAAAGGAAAACAGAAAGAATAGCCCTAGCAGAATAAAAAGAAAGAGAAAGGGAGATACAGATCAGGGAAAAAGATAGAGAGAGTTTGAACTTCAGAAAATGGCCATGAAACATGACAGTCAGTTAAAATTGGTATTCATAAAGGGAAACGTACAGTTGGATGACAATGATGAGGATAGTGAGAAAGAGCGTCATAGTCGAAGGCTTGGTGGGGATCTATTTAAATATGTCCAAGCATTGCCAAGGTTTGACGAGGAGGTAGAAGCCTTTTTCATTTCATTTGAGAAGTAGCTAAACAAATTAAATGGCCACAGGACGTGGGTATTCAAACAAAGCTGGTAGGTAGGGCTAGTGAAGTGTTTGCATCACTACCGGAGGAGGTATCTGGGACGCATGAGGAGGTGAAAAAATCCATCTTAAGTGCATATGAACTAGTGCCTGAAGCCTACAGACAAAGGTTTAGAAATTTAAGAAAAGAATTTGGGCAAACATACATGGAGTTTGAAAGGATCAAACAGAGTAATTTTGATAGGTGGATAAGGGCTTTGAAAATAGACAAAACGTATGAAGCTCTCAGAGAAATTATACTTTTGCAGGAGTTTAAAAATTCAATTCCTGATGTAGTGAGAACTCATGTGGAAGAGCAGAGGGTTAAAACTGCGAGATTAGAAACAGAAATGGCAGATGATTGTTAATTAGTTCATAAATCAAAGCTTGGTTTCCGGCATCAGTTTCAGCCTGTGAGGGATAGAAACTGGGGACATGAGAAATACTCAAGTGGTAAAAGTAAAGGTGATCTGGTGGGAGATAATAAGGGGAGTGTACCTCAGATTAAAAAAGAAATCCAGAGGGTGGAAAAGAAATGAAAAGTTTCAAATGTTTTCACTGTAATAAATTAGGACATGTAAAGTCACAGTGTTGGTGGTTGAAGAAAAGCACTGGGAAGGCTGATGTGGTAAAACAGGGTAAGATAGTGGGGTTTGTGAAAGTGGTAAAGGCAAGCCCAAGTGAAGCGAAGGAGGTGCAAAACATTGTACAGCCTGATCAAGAGGTGATTGATAAGAAGGTGCCAGATCTCTTTAAAGAATTTACTTGTGTGGGTAAAGTTTACTCATGTGTATCAGGAGGAGCACGTAAAGAAGTCACAATTTTAAGAGATACAGGAGCTAGTCAATCTTTAATGGTAAGAGATGAGGAGTTATGTAGTTTGGGAAGAATGTTGCCAGAAAAGGTGGTAATATGTGGAATTCAGGGTGTTGCATTTTATAGGGTAAGGTTGGAAAGTCCAGTGAAGAGTGGTGAAGTGGTAGTAGGAATAATAGAGAAACTATCTTGTCCAGGAATACAGTTTATCTTGGCTATTGATACAGCTGGATCGCAGGTGGGAGTGATGCCTACTGTGATTGATTAGCCAGTGGAAAATCAGACAACTGAAGTGTTGAAGGACGAATATCCTGGGATTTTTCCAGATTGTGTAGTAACAAGGTCACAAAGTCACAGGTTAAGACAAGAGGACAAATCAAAGAGTGAAGGTGAAGTTGAAGTGCAATTACCAGAAACGATTTTTGATCAGATGGTTGAAAAAGAATAAGAACAGGTGGAGGATGAGGCGGATATTTTTAGTTTTGGAAAATTGGCGGAGTTACAACAGAAAGATATAGAAATAAAATGGATGTTACAGAAAGCATACACGGAAGAGGAATCTGCGTGTATACCAGAGTGTTATCACCATAAAAGTGATGTTTTGATGAGGAAATGGAGCCCTTTACATATGCAGGCAGATGAAAAGTGGGTAGAAGTTCATCAAGTATTGTTACTAGTGGTAGGTGAACCTTCAAAAGCAAGGTTTTGTGGACCTTATCAGATTGAAAGGAAATTAAGTGAGGTGAATTATATGGTAAAAACACCAGATAGAAGGAAGACTCACCGAGTGTGTCATGTGAATATGCTTAAAAGGCACTTTGAAAGGAAAGGAAAGAAAAAGGAGGTTTTAATGATTCTAACTCAAAGTGACGAACCAAATCCAGATGACTGTGAATTTGACATACCTCAAATTAAATTGGAAAATGAGGATGTTCTTAAAAATTGGGATAAATTGTTGAGTTACCTTCCAGAGGAAAAACAAACTAACCTGAAAGAGTTATTGATAGCACGTGGGCAAGTTTGTGGAGATAAATTGGGAAGTACTAAAATGGCTATACATGATGCAGATGTGGGAAATGCTACTCCAATCAAACAACATCCATATAGACTTAACCCTTTAAAATTGGCACAGGTCAACAAAGAGATTGAGAGTATGCTTAAAAATGGCATAATTGAAGTGGGTTGCAGCCAATGGAGCTCACCCATAGTGATGGTACCAAAACCAGACAGTTGTGTGTGGACTACAGGAAGGTTAATGCAGTTATAAGAACAGACTCTTATCCTATTCCATGTTTGGAGGATTGCATTCTGAAAGTGGGACAATCAGTTTTGATTTCCAAACTGGATTTACTTAAAGGTTACTGGCAGGTACCTTTATCCGAATGGGCCAAGGAGATTTCAGCTTTTGTGACTCCAGAATGGTACATACTAATTCAAAGTTATGCCATTTGGCATGAAAAATGCAACAGCCACATTTCAACGGTTAACTAACAAAGTTGTTTCAGGATTACCCAATTGTGTGGTATACATCGACGATCTGGTAATTTTCAGCTAGGCATGGAAAGAACATCTGATGGAGTTATTCGATCGACTTCAGGAGGCGGGTTTGGTGATAAACCTAGCCAAAAGTGAATTTGGAAAAGCCCAAGTCACTTTCCTTGGCCATACAATCGGACAGGGTCAAATGGTCACACGGGATGTGAAACCAACAGTTATTGAGGAGTTTTCAATACCCTCAAGACGAAGGGAAATAATGCGATTTCTTCGCATGAGTGGATTTGATCGAACATTTGTGCAAAGGTTTTGTAGCGTGATTGCTCTACTGATGGACTTGCTGAAGAAACGTCGAAAATTTCAATGGACAGCAGAGTTCCAACATGCATTTGACTGCCTGAAAGCATGTTTGCGTGTGTTGTTTTTTGAAACGAAAAAGTATATTTACTGTGTGCATTTCTTAAAGGATAGTGAAAAGGTGAAAAATGAAACCATCTTGAACTTGATGGTTTATTTTTTTTCTTGGGGGGAGGTGTCATGTCAGAGTACCTTTAAGAAATGGGTGTTTATAAATGGGTGTTTAAGAAATGTACCTTTAAGAAATGGGTGTGTATATAAATATCTAAAACTAATAACAGTGGTGACTTTACATGATGTGCTTCTGGTAAAAGGCGTTTTAAGTCTTATGGGTGTTAAAAGGAAAGCTTAAAGGATTACTTAGTGTTGTATTCTTTGCGGGTTGTCTTTGAATTAATGATTGCTAAGATGTTCACTGTATGTTTTGAAAAGGTTAACTTGAGCTCATAGAATAAACATTGTTTTGCTTTAAAAAATACTTTTCCATTTCTGCTCTACCACACCTGTAGAGTGGGCCGTGTGCTCCCCATACCACAATCTAGTAAAAGTTGTGGGTCAGGTGAACTCCATGATACACTTTGGGGTTCTCTAAACCCTGGCCCATAACAATATACAAAGACCTTTTTCCAGCATGAATCTCACTATAGGTTTTATCCTTCCAGGCGCTGAAACATTAAATTAAACACACTCAAAACTATCCCTTATTTCTAATGTTTACCAATTGTGAAAGTGTACAGACTCAGCAATAGCATGATGGGAAAAATAGCCAACTTATGTAACCAAGTGTGAGAAAGCTATGTCAGCTAAGTGCCAAGATCAGACCCTGACAAACTAGACAAAGCTAAGAATCCACATAATTGTATCATACAAGGCCAGAAGAGGGAAGATAGTGCCTGACCTTATTAAAACCTGATAACAAAGCCACGATCTAGGAATGTCCTAATAACACAACTTCCTCATGACCTAGGTCCATCTGCGTCAAGGCATCATGAGGGCAGAGGTGAAAAACAAAATAGGACCACGTCTTATTTCCTCTAAAGACAAACTACTGCAAATAAGCCGAGTCAGGGTCTTTCCATGACAACATGTTTGATCAGAAGTTATGACTGTATTGACATTTTTGAACAAGGTCTGTTTTTGTAAAATGATACAGCTTGTGTATAAATATTGAACGTTTTCTCCATGTCTTTGGAAGCTTGAGAAAGAATGAGCAGGTTTACCTTAACAGCTCTCTCTCTCTCTCTAACCTGTAGCCATCTGCATGCAGACTTTGGTCAATAAAGACAAAGTTATTTATTTCGAAACAGAGTTGTAAAGTTGTTTTCTTCACAGTCTTGAAGTAGGAAAGATTTTAAAAGACGACAGTGGCGCTGCGAGCCCTCACCAATACCTTGGTGGCTTCCGTGGGGGACCGAACAAGTGATTGAGCACGAACCCGGAGAGCGGAGACGGACGGTGCAACAAGGTAAGCTTTAACCTTGGTCTCTCTCTCTCTCTCGGATCGGTGCTGTGACCCCTCGTCCCTGACGGATAATGCTGACAGGTGACGGTGTTCGAATCTAAATTTGACTGTGAGTAATGTTCTTAGGGTCTGGGACCCGGTTGTCGTTCAAAGCCTAAGGTCAGGGACCACCTGCTCTTGTTTTTTTTCCCCAGGGCAGGGATACACAGGCTTGGCTAGGTCAGGGACCAGATTTGGATTTTTGACTTTTAAATTTACAAGGCAGTTTTTCCCCATTTTTTTTCTCTTCTCTCTCTCTTTTAATTTTTTTTCCACTCCTTAAAAGTCATGGGCCAGAGCGTGGACAAAACGGAGGACAATTCTCCCTTGCTTTTTATGTGCACCATGTTCCCTGATAAGGAACGCAATTTACGCCTCTTGTCTTCAGCTTTAAATAAGAAATTCGGATCTGAAATTTGGCCACTAGGTGGTACCTGGAATTTAGAAAACTGCACCGCGGCAGAGACAGCCATTTGGTCTCGGAATGCCGGAGCCAAATGGAAGAAATTAATTACCAAATGGCAAAAAGAATCAGACAGACGACACAAACTGTCCTTGTTAATGAGTTGGAGGGACAATGCACGTAGGAGAGGGATTGCTGATTATAAAGATGGAGAAACCAAAGACTGGGAAACGTTGAAATTCGAATGTGAACTATGGGACAGGAAAGATCCTAAGAATCAAGGGGGGGATAATACTGCATTGGGCGATAAGCAGGTCGGAATATCCCATCAGATTAAAAATCAGGAGGATCTACCCACTACCTCTGGCATGCCGTTGTTTCCCTATTTGATTGATACAGAGGAGGAGGAGGAGGAATTAAATCCCACGATGCCTCATGGCCACCTCTTCCCAGCTCCACGGTGCGGCAGCCCCGTTCTCCCCCTCCCCCTTGTAACAATCTTGCTGCCGATAATCTCCCTGCTCCTATTACTCCCATTGCAACACGCACTCGCTCAAAAGCACCAACCACCTTCCTCGATCAGCCCGTTACCTCTGTTAATCAGGCTTTCCAAGAATTAACTATCAGTACAGCACTGGTAGAGGAGCCTTTTCCACCACCGCCTCCCCCTGCAAATTTTCCAATCCGACGTCTCGTTAACCCTCGAGCGACTGATGACGACGACCAATTTATTGAGACATGGCAGGCTTTTAAACCTCAGGAGCTCTGTTTGATCATGGCTCACTGTCCGTCACATAAAACGGACCCAGAGGGCTTTACTGAATATCTGAGGAGAACTGCGACTGTGTATGGTGCTACCCCTAGGGATCAGTATTCCCTTATTTTTTCATCCCTTCCCCCAGATTTAGGTGAGAAATGGAAACGAGAATTAGGGGATCATGGAACCACATGGGATGCATTTAAAACCAACAATCCATCAGATGAGGCTCAACTCGCTTTAATGTTCCCAGCACTTAAGCGTGCTCTCCGTAAACCTGTAGATATCTCCAAAATTCTTGATTGTACACCCACTCCTAAGGAGGAGGGTCCTGAATTTTTTGACCGCTTTTGTGGAATTTACACTCTTTATTCCAGTGATGAGACTTTTAATGCGGGCTTGAAATCTTCCCAGTTCAATGCGCTGCTTATGCAGGTCGTGCCTGACCGCATAACAACCAGTATTAAAACTAATAATATGGATTGGTCTGATAGCTCCAAATCCCACATGCGACGTGCTATCTCTTATTACTGGAGCAATGGCCGTGACAGAGAAGCTTTCGGAAGGGACCCTCCTACACCCAAAATAAAGTCAGAGTTTGTCCAGCGACCCCCTCACAGGAACCCCCCACCTTATGAACGTCACCAAGGCCCTCCCCGGCCTTGTCCTCCAACCCGAGACAGTGTCACTTGCTTTAATTGCAGACAGACGGGTCACTACGCTAGGGATTGCCTTGCATCACGCAGAGACAGGGCACCCCCTCCACGGCGGTATGCTCCCTTCACTGACTCCCACCCCTATTGACTGGCCCGCTCCAATTTCCCGGTTCTCTCTGGCGACCACTCTGAGGAACCCACAGCTACAATTCACATTGAGGGTATTCCCGTCCCCTTCCTCATTGATACAGGGGCAACTGCTTCTACGTTGAATTTGACGTTAGTTAAACAGTATTGTTTTCCTCTCTCAGACGAATATGTGGAACTTTCTGGTTTTATGGGTGAGAGGGCTACATACCAACTCACGAAACCCCTTCTGGTTCAATTTAATGACCGTCAATGTTGTATTCCCTTCACTGTCACGCGTACCCTCGGTGTTAATCTTGCTGGCCGTGATCTGTTATGTCCCTTACAAGTTGAGATTGTTTGCCTTGACGACGGCGTCACGATCTCCACGGCTCCACAAGTCCAGCCTCGAAATTTACCCCTTTTTTTCACGCCCCAATGGTGGTCCGTTGATTTTGATCCCTCCAAATTTTCACCTCCCTTGCATGTTCCTCATCCACACGTGACCCTTTGCTATGACCACACGGGGTGCTCGCCCGATTTGGAGACCATCTACCAGGACTCCCTCGGGTCCACGATGGCGGTTACTTTCATCGCTCATGCTGAGGGAAAAGAGGGCTCTGCATTTCTTGTTGAAGTGCCCCTCGTATTCTGGAAACAGTCTGGACTAGTGGCACCTCACGTTACCCTCACTGTCAATGCAGGCTACAGTGCCAGGTCACTGGGCTTTCTGGTTGCTACCCTCCAAGGAAAATGTGATGCTTTTTATACTGAACGACAGACCTTCCCTGAAGGCACGTTACAGTATTTTTCACAGCCCTTTTGTGTTGATGGTACATTGAACCACCATCGGACCAACCGTTCCTCATCCCCAGAGATTCCTGCAGACTTATGGGCTGCGTCCAATCACGAAGTGGGTCTTACTAATGTGCCTCCAGTTCTCATTAAGGTTAAGTCCGGTGTGCCCCTGCCCTCCATTTCTCAGTACCCTATTCGCCCTGACGCTGAGGAAGGAATCTCCAGCATGATACAATCCTTCCTTCAACAGGGAATTTTGGTTCCGTGCCAATCGCCCTGTAACACTCCTATTCTTCCGGTTCCTAAGGTTGGGCGGCCGTCTGAATGGCGTTTGGTCCAGGACCTCCGCCGTATCAATCAAATCGTTGAACCCTTGCATCCCCTGGTCCCTAACCCGGCTACAATCCTCAGTAATATCCCGCCTGAGGCAGCTGTCTTTACCCTTGTGGACTTACAACACGCCTTTTTTGTGATACCCCTTGCCGCTGAATCCCAGTATTTGTTTGCCTTCACATTCAAAGGGCACCAGTACACTTGGACTAGGCTACCGCAAGGTTTCATTCATTCACCGACACTCTTCTCACAGGCACTGCACTCCCAATTAGCTACTTTGACATCCCCCGGGGGGATCTACTATTATGCAGTATGTCGATGACTTACTCCTTGCTAGCCCTGACTTTGCTTCTAACGAACGCGACTCCATTTATCTGCTCACCCGTCTCCATTCCTGGGGATATGTAATACTGCCTAATAAAGTACACAAAGGACAGAGGCAGGTTAAATTTCTGGGCGTTCTGATAAGCGCTACTGAACGTTCCCTTACGCAGGATCGTATTACTCCCATTTTGCAAACCGCACTTCCTACCTCGCCAAAGCAGATGAGAGCCTTTTTAGGTTTAGTGAACTTTTGCAGACAATGGATTCCAAATGTTACTGCTCATACCAAGGAGCTTACTCCTTATTCCTCCCAGAATTCACCCCTTAAGTTTGAACTACCCGATTTAGCACAGCAATCTTTTGTTACTCTCAAGAACGCGCTGGCTTCCGCCCCGGCTCTAGGACGACCTCTTTATGACAGGCCCTTCCAATTGTATGTTAATGTCCTTGACCTATGTGCCACGGGTGTCTTGACACAGGAACATGGTGACCAACGCCGTCCGGTTGCCTATTATTCTACTAAATTGGATCCAGTAGCTTGTGGTTTGCCCCCCTGCACTCAAATTCTCACTGCTGTACATGTGTTAGCTCAGGCAGCCTCTAATCTAACCCTTCATCAGCCCGTGCATGTGTATACCTCACACTCTGTTGTGGCTCTCCTTACATCTCAGCAGACCCAGCATCTGACACAGGCCCGCTTGAGCCGATATGAGGTCTCACTATTACAGAACCCATATCTGTCTTTCCATTACTGTTCCACTTTAAATCCCGCAGCATTCCTCGAACATCCCCCTGATGTACTTGTTGATCCACCACATGATTGTTTGCTTAGGAATCACTTCCTTACCGCACCTCGTCCCGATTTAACTGACCACCCTCTTGATAATCCTGATCTCACTTTTTATGTTGATGGCAGTTCTTCTATTTCCCAAATGGGTGTCCCGCAATCGGGATATGCCATTGTTACAGACACTGACATTCTGGAAGCAGCTGCTTTCCAGATTCCAGTCTCGGCGCAGAAAGCTGAGCTATTCGCCCTTACTAGAGCTTGTGTTCTGGCCAAAGACCAAAGTGCGAATGTGTACACAGACTCTAGGTACGCTTTTGGTGTCACCCACGATTTTGGCCGCCTCTGGCAGCAACGTGGATTCCTTACCTCTGCAGGCTCTCCCATTCTAAATGCTTTTTGGGTTAAAAATCTCCTCGTTGCTATTCAATTTCCTCGTCAATTGGCTATCATTAAATGTGCTGCGCACACTTCCGGGGACACTCCTGTGCAATTAGGAAACGCCCGTGCTGATTCAGCCGCTAAGGCAGCGTCTGCATCAGCCCCTATGATTGTTCCCGCAGGGGGTACACAGGCTTTAAATCAGCTACCTATTCTAGCAAAAAAGGGCATGCCAGAGTTAGCTGAAATTCAAAGGTTACAGAGGGACGCCTCTGATTCTGAGCGCACACTATGGAAGTCAATGGGGTGTTCGCACTCGTTGACACAAAACCTCTGGCTTACCCCAGTAGGTCAAGTTTGTGTTCCCGATTCGTTATTGCCGATACTTATTGATTATTTGCATTCTTGTACACATCTTGGTAAGGAGGGAATGGTACAGCTACTTTTGAAAACTTTGTGGCACCCAGATCTGAATACAGCAGCACAAATGCGGCTGGATCGATGCCTTATTTGCATGAAAAATAATAAGGGTAAAGGCATTAAATGTCCTCCCGGAACAACCCCCTTGCCAGATGGTCCTTTTGCCTGCATACAGCTTGATTTTATTGAATTACCTAAAGTACAATGCTATAAATATTGTTTAGTGATCATTGATGTATTTAGTAAATGGATTGAACCTTCCCCACCACCAACTGTACTGCACATACGGTGGTAAAATTACTATTGACAGAAATTATTCCCCGATTTGGGATTCCCAGAATGATGAGCTCAGATAATGGAACACATTTTGTGGCTCGAATCAATTCTGAATTATGCGAAGCACTCAAAATTAAACAACAGCTGCACTGCGCATATCATCCACAGGCAGCAGGAATTGTAGAGAGAGCAAATGGGACCTTAAAAGAAAAATTATCTAAATTGACCGAAGAAACTGGATTAAATTGGCTAAAGGTATTGCCTTTGGCACTGTTTCACATGAGAGTTACTCCACATTCGCGGTCCGGACTGTCAGCTGCAGAGATAGTCTACGGTCGGCCAATGACGACTCCCTGGGATGCCCATGAAGAACCCCTAGAGGGAGTAGACCTCCACGTTATGGGAGATAAAATGCTGAGTTATTTGAAGCAATTAACATTTTCTTTAAAGTTTCTCCACTCGCAGGTAAAACAGGCCCATCTCCCAGCAGCAGCCGGAACAAAGATCCCTCGATATCCAGTAGTCAAACCAGGAGACTACGTGCTGATAAAGAATTGGGACAGAAAGAAGTTAGGGCAACGCTGGAGCGGCCCTTTTCAAGTATTGCTGACTACACCGACTGCCGTTAAACTCGAAGGACGTTCGAGTTGGGTACACCTATCGGATTGTAAGAAGATTGGTTTCAGCCCCAACGAGGACGCAGAATGAGGATCTTCATTATCACATTTGGACTATTTGGACTAATTGGTCTTAATGGCCATTCGACAGTAAGCGAACAAACTGACAAAGAGCTGCGTGCTAATAGCTTTCTATATATGTCATATATTTATGCTGACAGATTGAATGTAAGTAACTGTTGGGTTTGTACCCGTATCCCCATCCATTCCAAGGAGGGGCTACCTCTCCAATCACTCCCATTCCACTTAGCAGAAACAGTTGAGTGGATACTGCGTCAAAACCGAACACAGGGGTTCGGTGGAGATATGAAAATTTGGAAATCGGCTGGCTATGGGATGACTAGATTTTTAGCCTGGTATCAACCTGGATATCCCCATGTTTCGAATCCCCCTGCCCTTACCATCCCATCGAGCACTGCGCAAGGATCCCTATGTTTTAGTAAATCAGGAGAAGGACCATCAATGGGGCAGAGTAGGTGTAATCTTACAACTGAATGGCAGGGACCGATACCAAACATCTCCAACAAGGGTATGTTTGTTCTTGATTGGTCCAGGGTGTGGAATAAAACATCAAATAGCTCATGGACGCAAAATTCCCAGGTACCCTGGATGACAATGGCTGAGAATTTTACGGCCTATAACGGGACCTATTTCATATGTGGCACTAAAGCATACTCCTGGCTTCCCAGAAATTGGACAGGGTCCTGTTATCTAGGATATGTCGTACCCTGCATGCACCACCTACGCTCCCTTAAACAACACTCCTCACGAATCAGGAGGACCATTAGTAAAACCGAGGAGTTCTTTATGATCGCCTTTCCACAATACGGAACAGGCAAGGCTGCAAACGAACTGTTCCTTATGGCCTCGGCATTGGAACAACTGTCGAACATAACAGCAGCAGAATCCAGGGCAACCGGACGGGCACTAGCCGAGGTCTCGGCTGAGCTGGTGGCTGTCCGGACTGTGGCATTACAAAATCGAATGGCCCTGGATTATCTGTTAGCCTCGCAGGGAGGAACGTGTGCCATTATAGGTCAGGAATGCTGTACTTATATCCCAGGTGCCTCTGAAAATATTACCAACCTAGCTGACCATATAAGAAGACAGGCGGATCAACTTCAAGAAATTGGCCAAGAATTTCACGATTATAACCCACCAGGTTGGTTTGGTTGGCTGGGACACGGATTGTTCGATTGGATCTTTAAGGCCTTCATATTATTACTATTATTACTATTAGCAATAGGATTGCTTGGATGCTTGTGTCAATGTATTTACACCCGTCTCCTGAATATCCCTATTTGAACAAATTGAGTGGTTGTCCTGATGGGACAACAGGAGGGAATGTGAAAGTGAATGTGAATGTGAAAGGGAAAAATAGCCAACTTATGTAACCAAGTGTGAGAAAGCTATGTCAGCTAAGTGCCAAGATCAGACCCTGACAAACTAGGCAAAGCTAAGAATCCACATAATTGTATCATACAAGGCCAGAAGAGGGAAGATAGTGCCTGACCTTGTTAAAACCTGATAACAAAGCCACGATCTAGGAATGTCCTAATAACACAACTTCCTCATGACCTAGGTCCATCTGCGTCAAGGCATCATGAGGGCAGAGGTGAAAAACAAAATAGGATCACGTCTTATTTCCTCTAAAGACAAACTACTGCAAATAAGCCGAGTCAGGGTCTTTCCATGACAACATGTTTGATCAGAAGTTATGACTGTATTGACATTTTTGAACAAGGTCTGTTTTTGTAAAATGATACAGCTTGTGTATAAATATTGAACGTTTTCTCCATGTCTTTGCGAGTTTGAGAAAGAATGAGCAGGTTTACCTTAACAGCTCTCTCTCTCTCTAACCTGTAGCCATCTGCATGCAGACTTTGGTCAATAAAGACAAAGTTATTTATTTCGAAACAGAGTTGTAAAGTTGTTTTCTTCACAGTCTTGAAGTAGGAAAGATTTTAAAAGACGACACAATGCAAATAAAAATAACTTTATTTTCCTAACACTCTATGTAATACGCAAACTGTGAACTCACCAATGCCCTGTATAGTTTTAGCAAGACTTCCCTGCTTTTATATTCCAGAATCTTTCAACACTAATGGAGATTTTCCAGCTCATTATGCCTGTGTCAGCTCTTTGAAAGCACAATCCAGTTAATCCCATTCCTCTGCTCTTTCACCACAGTCCTGCAATATGTTTTCCTTTTAAACATACATCCGATTTCCTTTTGAGTGTTACTGCTTCCAGCACCCATTCGGGTAATGCCTTCTGCAGCATAACCACTTGCTGCATAAACAAATTCACCTCTCCCCCAGGGGAGCTGATCCTTGAAATTTACTTACAAAGTCAATAAATTTGAATTTTGAGGTCTTACAAAATCCATAATTAAATTAGTTGTTATTTAGATATTTCCTCAATGATAGCTACTTGTAATAATTTATGGACTTTGCTTTACACCATCCCTCAGGCTTTCCTCTAGCAATTCTGTGTTGATGGTAATGGAACCTAAATTACATGTGCTGACTTCCACCTTTGACCTTCATTTTCTCAAGAATTTGATGGTTCTGTCAGGCACCCTGCACACATCCTGCTATCTTTTTGGATTATGGAGGTGGGTTTTAAATGTTCATTATCAAACACATTTTACAATCTGGTTTAACATCTGTCTTTCTTTCCTCATGCCAGGCATTTTTATCTTACACGTTTGAGCTTCTGCTACTTTAATATTTGTCTCTTTCTTCGGGCAGGATTTTCCATCCCTCTTGCGGCAGCAGTGGCAGCAGAGGCAGCCCGCCATTGGTCGGCAGCAGGATCTTCTAGTCCTGCCGCTGTCAACAGGCTTTCCTGTTGTTTGCACGCTCCGCCACCCTGGAACCCACTGCGCGGGGGTTCACTGTCGATGGGACCAGAAGATCCCGCCAGCAAGAACGGACAGAAAATCTCAGAGTTTATTTCTGATGTTCTTTCTCCTTTGCATCTTTCACTATCACCTGATTGTATCGTGATGCAGCAGGCAAAATCCTACCCAGGTTTGACATACAATGCACTATTAATATGGTTTTCATACAAAATGTATGTTTGCAATTAGTGGATGTGCTGAAGTGACAATGGTTGATTCAGCATGAAATAAAACTGCCATGTAGCTCCATAGTATGACTTAATGCCCAGGCTCACAAAATAGCACTTAAATTTCCCCCAGGTCCAAGAGATGACACAACCATCAGTATTAAAATGTATCTCATTACTTTTTAACACCAGTTAATGAGGTTTTTCCTTCATCCTCTTTTTATGAGCTAAATTGCAACTCAAGTTCATAGCTAAAAGACAAACCTTTGGTTTTGTTGCACATGTATGTCACCCACCTGTAGGTCCATCTTCATTTTATGCCCGCTCAAATGCAAATTAATGGTGAGACATTGAACGAAACCTGCATTTAACCTACAATATTCATGAGTCTCACCTAATTCCAGAATGTCTTGGACTCAGGCCTACCATGCTGAAAAATGTATCACATGCATGAACCTGTTCTAATTTGGATTTTTTTGTCGCTTCGGAGGGATTAACAACATTTTTAGCTCTGTGACTTTATGGCAGAGTTTTGAAAACTGGAAATGGCCAATTTTCCATCACCCTCCTTCTCTGTCCCACTATTACACTTCCCAAACTCTACAGAAACACTGAGAAACTGGACCCGAACCAAAAGCCTCTGAGCACTCTGGTTAATTTCAGAGATTGAATGCACACCCAACTACTTTAAAAATCTGCAGCAATTTAATGAAGTTGTTTGAGATGGATTGGCTGAAATAGTAGTAGATAGTAGCATGAGGAGAGGAAGGGTCCTCTGTTTTGAGAATCAGACTGAGGAAAGTGAAATTCGAGGATGCCAATACCCCTTACAGCAGAGGCCATTAAGTCAGTCTTTGCCCTCTTACATGCTCAGACAACTGCCAAGTACATCTGTTTGGGCTGTAATCTCACTTCTTCCTTGGATCGGAAGGCTGATTAAATGAAAACTGTTACTGACACCTAATAGGGGGTTCAAACATTATGGCTATGGAGACTGTCAGCGCGCAGCTCAGCATACACGATGGCATGCAACAAGAGAGCAGATTCAAGTATGACCTGACAATGGATGAGGGCATTACCTCTCTTGATGACACACATACATACAGCTCACAACTCTGCTCTGATCAGAATGAAGGTTGAACAAGGGTATTCTCTTCCCCAACTCCCAATTTCCACCAACACCTCACCCCCGCACCCCAAGATGAAAATACAGCAATCTTGAAAGACACCCATTTGTCTCTGATCCCACTGAAAAAAGAGGCCAGAGGAGGTAGGCAATGACAGTGCACATGCAACATTATGGGAAATTATTGTGGTAGCCCAGAAACAGTTCACAAATTATTGAAGAAATCCTCCAGGTGCACTTGTGACAGCTCTTGTCCCATCCAGATGCCTCCATCAAATATAATGTTATATATGAAAGAAAATGACAAACTGAGACGTGGGGCGTCATTCTCCGACCCCCCGACCCTCAATGTTGGGGCTAGGCCGCCAAAGATGCGGAGCATTCCGCACCATTGGGCCGGCGCGATGCCTGTCTGATTGCCGCCGTCTTTGGCGCCAGTCGGCGGACATCCCGCCGTTGGGGGAGAATTTCGCCCCTGATGTCCATGGGAGGCAAAAAAACAGGGTATCAGTCAACTGATTTATGTGGCAGTATACCATGGAATGACTGATGTTGCCGATGCTATCAATGCCCCGAGGAAAGAATGAAGTCAAGACAATTTCAAGGAGATTGTCATGTTGAAAACCATGAGCAGCACTGTGCCTGCACTGGAGTGTGGCTGCAGGTCCTTCTGCGATATACATCTCTGCCCCCAATGAACGGAAGCCTGCAAAGGCACTGCACCTCCATGGGAGCTAAAGAATTCCCACGGGTCTCATAAACTTGGATGGCAGGGTAACAGTGGGTGTATAAAGTAAAGTCGCCATAGTCCCAGATGCCCATAGGCTGCATTTCCCTTTGAAGGGGAGAGCTGACTGGTGGTGATTTAACCTGAGGATCACCACACCCACCTCAGGTGAGGGGCAAGGTTGAGAAGGTCTCAGCTGGTACAGGGATTTAACCCACACTGTTGGCTTTGCTCTGCACCACAAATCAGCTGTCCATCCAACTGAGCAAAACTGGCCCGAATTGTGGGCATGATGCCTCCTTTTTTGGTGTACAAATGTTCTTCTTAAACCTCCTTCTCTTCATCCAAGTAATAAATGTACAAAAAGATGTCAAATGGGACAGTTTTTGAACAATGGAAATGGTGGGAACATGACACTCCTCCTCATGTCATCTGACAGTTCCTTTTGAAAAGCAAATTTTAGAAACAGTGGCCAAAATTTGATTGCTTACTTTGTGTGGAATCTGATGTCCTCTAAGGATAATTGCAGGTTGGAGCCATTCCCTCAACCCATACTTGCTGTCAGTGCACCAACCTGCGGGATCTTCCCAGTGGTGACCAATTAAGAAGCAGCCTCCGGCTCTGTTGTAGGATTGAGGAGGCCGGACGGAGGCCTGAGGCTGCATACGCAATCAAAAGGGTGAATTTTATGGAGAGGTGGGGGACACAATGCTCGCATCCCCTCCATTACAACTATTGGTCGCAAACCGATCAATTTAAAAATGGTTGCTCCACAGCGGTAACATGCCACTGCCAGCCGAAAGAAGGTGAGGGCCAGACTTCCAACCTTCTTGGACAGAAGCCCGCCCTTTGAGACCTGCCGGCTGTTTCAATGCTATTGCTGAGCTTTACTGAAGTTTTACTATAGCCCTGTTTTCTTGGCTTACCATATCCTCATGAGGTGTTATTTTTCCTGTAACAAATTCAAGATCGTCAGCATAATTTAACTTCAGGGGCAGCATGGTGGCGCAGTGGTTAACACTGTTGCCTCACAGCGCTGAGGACCCAGGTTTAATCCCGGACCCGGGTCACTGTCCATGTGGACTTTGCATATTCTCCCTGTGTCTGCATGGGTCTCACCCCCACAGCCCACAAAGAGGTGCAGGATAGTTGGATTTGCCATGCTAAATTGCCCATAAATTGGGAAAAAGATAAATAATTTTTGAAGATCTATTTACAAAGGCTTCAGTGGGAGCACATGGTATTCAGGACACTTACTGTTCTACATCTGGCTGACTTGGAGCCTTCTGGTCATCTGACATCTTGACACTCTGAAAGCATTAACATCATTATGGTCTTATTAGCATAACAATTAACCCATTACTTTACTCCCCTCCCCCAAGTTGTTAAATTCTTGTGTTAAAGAAATACATTTTCCAACAATGGTCAATCCCCTGTACCATTTGACGTATCAATTCACCTCCTACTCTCCTTCTCTCCTAAATCACTATCATCCGAGTCTTCAATCTCCAACAATGTTCTGGGTTCAATGAGGACATTGTGGATGTATGTGCCCTTTTCTTATTCCCTAACTCTGGTGGTGAACGTGGCCCTCACTTGGAAGTCTGTGTCTAAGGCTCCTGTCGTTTTAAACCAGATGGTTGGATTTTGACTACTTTAAGCCAATTTTGAAGCCAGTCTAATCTGTCTGATAACACAAAGACTCTTGCCTGGTGTTGAGTTTAAATTCTGCTCTGTATCCTTGAACTTTCAACTCTACAGACCAGAATAGTTTGTCGGCTTAGATTTCTCCTGGGTAATTATCAGGTCGGAAAGGTTGGTTCTTGGCCCTCAAAATGGTTGTGAGCATTTTCTAACTTTCTTCCCTCAAATGATGTTTTGGATTTGCAAAGCGATTTTAAATGATTGGTCCTGCCAGAAAGTAAGCATTCAACTCCCCCTGCTGGACAGTCTTCGCGACAGCATTGTCTGTGGGCCGCATCTGGAGCACTTGACATGGATGGAAGAACTTTCCCCGTCCCTTTGGTGGTTTTGTTGGGCTTTGTCATGGGATTTTCAATGGGCGGGGCACGTTACCTTGGGCCTTCACACTGGATTGACCCTCCCGAGTCTCGCCATCACTTTGAATTACACCCCAAATCTGGCATCGCAATTTGGCCTGCCTCATGATCTGTTCAGTCTTCTCTCAGTTTAGATCATCTTTGAATTGTAAAGGGCGGCACGGTGGTGCAGTGGTTAGCACTGCTGTCTCACGGCGCTGAGGACCCGGGTTCGACCCGGCCCTGGGTAACTGTCCGTGTGGAGATTGCACACTCTCCCCGTGTCAACGTGGGTCTCATCCCCACAACCCAAAAGATACGCAAGTTAGGTGGATTGGCCACGCTAAATTGCCCCTGAATTGGAAAAAAATAATTGGGTACTCTAATTTTTTTTAAACCCTTTAAATTGTAACAAAACAAACAGCGTGTCATCGAGCACAACAACTATGATGCTGTAGCTAATCAATTCATGTTTTAAGGCTCAGTAACCAGAGGTACTACCGAACCAATATAAATCATTAATGAAGGAATCAATAGATTTGCCTGGACTTTGGCTCCTCTGATTGAATTTTCCTTTTTCCATAACCAAATTCTTCTTGGGCCCAAGTAGTTAGTTATTAAAGGTTCCTATAAACTTGTCACAAGATGCTTAGGCTTCCTTGGCTGGTTTAGCACAGGGCTAAAGAGCTGGCTTTTAAAGCAGACCAAGGCAGGCCAGCAGCACGGTTCAATTCCCGTACCAGCCTCCCTGAACAGGTGCCAGAGTGTGGCGACTAGGGGCTTTTCACAGGAACTTCATTTGAAGCCTACTTGTGACAATAAGTGATTTTCATTTCATTCATTTCAAGCCTTGCCGCTGGAGGACAATGTAAGCGATAGCTCCCACATCATATGAAAGTGTACAGACCTGCTGCGGGATTCTCCATCGGTGGGATCCTCCGCCCTGCTGGCAGCGCACCCCCGCCCGCGCATTTCCCGACAGCGGAGGTGGCCCACAATGGGTGAAGCCCATTGGCTGGCTGCGGGAACGGAGAATTCCAATGTCGGCGAGGGCACGCCATGCAAGAAAACGGGGCTGGCGGGACAGAGATTCCCGCCCCTGGTGTTCTCGAATTTTCCCTTGTAAACACAAAGATGTTTGCTACTGTCGAAGTGTCTCTTCCAGAGCTCCCATCGCTGTCCTCGCTGCTGACCCTCGATGTGTTAGAAAGGTTGTGGAAGGGGTAGTGGCTGCTCAGTGACTATTGACATGATCCATCTCTCACTGTTCTCTTTTTGGTTATGACCTTTATTGCTGCAAATTCAATTTGGTCACCGATCATCACTTGAAAGTCTGCAAACTGTGGCCTCAGTTTGCGAGACTGATGCCCCAGTGCTGCCACCATGTTACGATGTTGTTGCTGAGCTTTAGTGAGGGTTTTCTGATTCCATATCTTCTTTGTTTACCATGTCTTCATGAGATATTGTTTCTCCTATGACAGATTTAATCTAGTCAGTCTAGTTCAACTTCAAATAATTTATGAAGAACTATTTTCAAAGACCTCAGGGACAGCACATGCTGACCCCAGGGTCAGGACGCAGAGTACCCGAACAGGCGACTAGGGCAACTTCATTGCAGTGTTAATGTAAGCATAGTTGTGCAATAATAAAGATTATTATTATTCTGCACCTAGTTCAACTGGAGCCTCCAGGTCATCTGACATTTGATGCGACTCTTACATAATTGTCTTATTAACATAACCATTAACCCGCTACTCGACCCTGCCAATCTGAATGGCTGCCTGCTTGAGCAGTCCCAGCAGTGCTGGAGGTCAATCATGGTTGGTGCAGGAACTGCAGCGCCAAAGGCTTCACTGACCATTTCATTTTCCTGAAGTTTCAGTCCTCCCATTTCCAGCAGGGGCTGGTTTAGCACAGTGGGCTAAACAGCTGGCTTGTAATGCAGAACAATGCCACCAGCGCGGATTCAATTCCCGTACTGGCCTCCTCGAACAGGCGCCCTAGTCTGGCGACTAAGGGCTTTTCACAGTAACTTCATTGAAGCCTACTTGTGACAATAAGCGATTATTAGGAGTATTAGGAGGATGTATTTTGGGCAGAAGCAAAAGGAGAAACAGTTTTTCCCCGATGGGCCAGTAATTTGCTTGGAGACCCGAAGATACTCATTTTACATGTCGGTTTGAAGTTGAAATGAGATTACATGCTTGCTCACCCTCAGTCTGGAACTGGATTCAAGACACAGGTAAGTCAGGCCTTGTTGGGTGTTGAGAGATTGAGCACCCTGGGGAGGGTAGATGTGCGGGGCAGGGCGGGTGGGGGGGGGGGTGTGGGGGGAGGGGGGACAGGGAACGGAGAGGAGGTTTGGAAAGCAAGTGGGAAGATACGGAAATGGGGGTATCATCTACGTGATGGGTAACCCGATGTATACACGGCAACACCCCTACTCCCCACCCCCTTCAAAGGATGCATGGCCCTTTCTTCCTGTTTCTTTTACCAGAGTTATCGAAAAAGTAGACTCCTCAATCTCAGTTGCCTGCCCAAATCAACCACCTTATGGCTGAGGCAACTTTGGGTCAATTGGCTTGTTAATAAGCACAATTGCCTGTTAATATTTTTTGACATGGCAGGCAACTTGTGGTGCCCACCCATCGACCATATTGCGGGAAACCTGCGTGTAGAGGCCGGGTTCAAGACCCAAGGTAGTCACGGTGGACTTTACGCATGAGTGAGACAGTAACAATCCCAAATTGCAAACATAAAATCCTGGCCAAACAGCCTGCAATCTTGGCAGCCCCACCTGCACAGGTTGTTCATTTGAGATATGGGGGGATATGGGGGAAGGAGGATAAGGGGGAAGAGGGGATATGGGGGATATGGGGAAGATGAATATGGGGGATATGGGGGAAGGGGGGGTTATGGGGGAAGGGGGTTATGGGGAAGGGGGATATGGGGGAAGGGGGTATATGGGGGAAGGGGATATGGGGAAGGGTGGATATGGGGAAGGGGATATGGGGGAAGGGGATATGGGGAAGGGGGATATGGGGGAAGGGGGGATATGGGGGAAGTGGATATGAGCGAAGGGGGATATGGGGGCTATGGGGGAAGTGGGGATATGGGGGAATGGGGATATGTGGTAAGGGGATATGGGGATATGGGCGAAGGGGGATATGGGGAAGGGGATATGGGGATGGGGGGATATGGGGGAAGGGGGATATGGGGAAGGGGATATGGGGGAAGGGGGATATGGGGAAGGGGATATGGGGAAAGGTGGATATGGGAAAGGGGGTTATGGGGGAAAGGGGATATGGAAGAAGGGGGTATATGAGGATATGGGGAAAGGGGGATATGGGGGAAGGGGGATATGGGGAAGGAGGGATATGGGGGATGTGGGGGAAGGGGGATATGGGGGAATGGGGTTATGGGGGAAGGGGGGATATGGGGAAGGGGTGATATGGGGAGGAGAGATATGGGGAAGGGGGGATATGGGGAAGGGGATATGGGGGAAGTGGGGACATGGGGGAAGGGGGATATGGGGGAAGGGGACTTGGGGAAGGGGATATAGGGGAAGGGGGTATTGGGAAGGGGGATATGGAGGCTATGGGGAAGAGGGGATATGGGGGAATGGGGGATATGGGGAAGGGGGATATGGGGAAGGGGGATATGGGGAAGGGGGATATGGGGAACGGGGATATGGGGGAAGTGGGGATATGGGGGAAAGGGGAAATGGGTAAGCGGGATATGTGGGAAGGGGATATGGGGGAAGGGGCATATGGGGAAGGGGATATGGGGGAAGGGGGATATGGGGGAAGGGGATATGGGGAAGGGGATATGGGGAAGGGGATATGGGAAAAGGGGGATATGTGGAAGGGAGTATAAGGGGGAATGGGGATATGGGGAAGGGGGTTATGGGGAAAGGGGATCGGGGAAGGGGATATGGGGAAAGGGGATATGGGGGAAGGGGATATGGAGGAACGGAATATGGGGAAGGGGGATATGGGGAAGGAGGATATGGGAGATATGAGGGAAGGGGATATTGGGAAGGGGATATGGAGGGATATGGGGAAGGGGATATGGAGGGATATGGGGGAAGGGTGATATGGGGAAGGGGGATATGGGGGAAGGAGGGATATGGGGTAGTGGGATATGGGGAAGGGGATATGGGGAAGGGGATATGGGAGATATGGGGTAAGGGGGATATGGGGAAGGGGGATGTGGGGGGGATATGGGGGATATGGGAGAAGGGGGGATATGGAGAAGGGGATATGGGGGAAGGAGGGATATGAGGGAATGGGGATATGGGGGATATAGGGGAAGGGGGGATACGAGGGAATGGGGATATGGGGGATATGGGGGAGGGGGGATACGAGGGAATGGGGATATGGGGAAGGGGTATATGGGTGAAGGGGGTATATGGGGAAGGGGATATGGAGGGATATGGGGCATATGGGGAAAGGGATATGGAGGGATATGGGGGAAGTGGATATGGGGGAAGGAGGGATATGGGGAAGTGGGATATGGGGAAGGGGATATGGAGGGATATGGGGGAAGGGGGGTATGGGGAAATGAGGGATATGGGGAAGTGGGATATGGGGAAGTCGATATGGGGAAGGGGATATGGGGGATATGGGGAAGGGGATATGGGAAAGGGATATGGGAAAAGGGGGATATGGGGCAGGAGGATATGGGAGATATGAGGGAAGGGGGATATGGGGAAGGGGATATGGAAGGATATGGGGAAGGGGATATGGAGGGATATGGGGGAAGGAGGATATGGGGGAAGGGGGATATGGGGGAAGGAGGGATATGGGGAAGTGGGATATGGGGAAGGGGGATATGGGGAAGGGGATATGGGGTAAGGGGGATATGGGGAAGGGGATATGGGAGATACGGGGATGGGGGGATATGGGAGAAGGGGGGATATGGGGAAGGTGATATGGGGAAGGAGGGATATGAGGGAAAAGGGATATGGGGGATATGGGGGAAGGGGGGATAAGAGGGAATGGGGATATGGGGGATATGGGGAAGGGGGATATGAGGAAATGGGGATATTGGGGAAGGGGTATATGGGTGAAGGGGGTATATGGGGAAGGGGATATGGGGGAAGGAGGGATATGAGGAAATGGGGATATGGGGGATATGGGAGAAGGGGGGATATGAGGGAATGGGGATATGGGGGATATGGGGAAGGGGGGATATGAGGGAATGGGGATATGGGGGAAGGGGTAGATGGGTGAAGCGGGTATATGGGGAAGGGGATATGGAGGGATATGGGGCATATGGGGAAAGGGATATGGAGGGATATGGGGGAAGGGGGATATGGGGGAAGGAGGGATATGGGGAAGTGGGATATGGGGAAGGGATATGGAGGGATATGGGGGAAGGGGATATGGGGGAATGAGGATATGGGGAAGTGGGATATGGGGAAGTGGGATATGGGGAAGGGAATATAGGGAAGGGGATATGGGGGATATGGGGAAGGGGATATGGGGAAGAGTGATATGGGGAAGGGGATATGGGAAAAGGGGGATAGGGGGAAGGAGGATATGGGAGATATGAGGGAAGGGGGATATGGGGAAGGGGATATGGAGGGATATGGGGAAGGGGATATGGCGGGATATGGGGGAAGGGGGATATGGGGAAGGGGATATGGGGGAAGGAGGGATATGGGGAAGCGGGATATGGGGAAGGGGGATATGGGGAAGGGGATATGGAGATATGGGGGATGGGGGGATATGGGAGAAGTGGGGATATGGGGAAGGTGATATGGGGAAGGAGGGATATGAGGGAATGGGGATATGGGGGAAGGGGGGATACGAGGGAATGGGGCTATGGGGGATATGGGGGAAGGGGGATATGAGGGAATGGGGATATGGGGAAGGGGTATATGGGTTAAGGGGGTATATGGGGAAGGGGATATGGGGCATACGGGGAAGGGGATATGGAGGGATATGGGGGAAGGGGGATATGGGGGAAGGAGTGATATGGGGAAGTGGGATATGGGGAAGGGGGATATGGGGAAGGGGATATGGGGCATATGGGAAAAGGGGGATATGGGGAAGGAGGATACGAGGGAATGGGGATATGGGGGATATGGGGGAAGAGGGTATGGGGAAAGGGGATCGTGGGAAGGGGTATGGGGAAAGGGGATATGGGGGAGGGGCATATGGAGGAAGGGGATAGGGGGAAGGGGGATATGGGGAAGGAGGATATGGGAGATATGAGGGATGGGGATATGGGGAAGGGGATATGGAGGGATATGGGGAATATGGGAAGGGGATATGGAGGGATATGGGGGAAGGGGATATGGGGGAAGGAGGGATATAGGGAAGTGGGACATGGGGAAGGGGGATATGGGGAAGGGGATATGGGGGATATGGGGTAAGGGGGATATGGGGAAGGGGATATGGGGATGGGGGATATGGGAGAAGGGGGGATATGGGGAAGGGGATATGGGGAAGGAGGTATATGAGGGAATGGGGATATGGGGGATGGTGGATATGAGGGAAGGGGGGATATGAGGGAATGGGGATATGGGGGAAGGGGGGATATGATGGAATGGGAATATGGGGAAGGGGTATATGGGGGAAGGGGGTATATGGGGGAAGGGGAATATGGGGGAAGGGGATATATGGGGGAAGGGGGTATATGGGGGAAGGGGAATATGGGGGAAGGTGGGATATGGGGAAGGGGGATATGGGGGAAGGGGGCATATGGTGGAAGGCGGAAAGGTTGTCAGGCAGTAGCTACTAGCCCATTCTGGGCTGGAGAATTCGCGACGATTCGGGGAGCCTGGCGTCGGAGTGATTCGCGCCATTTTTGACGCCGGGTTCGGGCCATCGCGCCGTTTCGCGGAGAATCGCGCCCTCAACTTTACAGTGCATCATACATTGCTGTGTGCTGACCTGGCCCCCTGTTTATCCCACTAGGCATGGGGCGATCTCTCATTATCCTTGCATTGTTCCGCTAGAAATAGGTGTATCTGGAACAAATACAGTGAAAGAAACAGCCCTGAAATCTAACAGCGGGGTGGACCAGTGCAGCAACTATTTATTCAGTTAATTACTTCATAAAACAAAATCTTCCAATTGGGTGTACTTCTCCAGAGAGTGCTGAAAACTAGGTGTTACTATGTGTGTTTAGTAGGTTTTCAATCTAAGTTGTTCTTAGAAGTATCATCTTGCTTATTAGCCTGTAGTTTGGTGACACCTTGTGGGCAGAAATATAACACCTTCTTTCTCGTAAATACACATCTGTTACACTTTGTAACATTTAAACACTGATTGCCAATCAAATGATTTTTCATTTAAAAAAAATCTTATTCGGGAATGTAGGCATGGAGGTATTTGTGCATTTATTTCAGCCATGGGCAGAAAGTAAAATATGGAATTTTATTTAACCCTTTAAATACTTCATTGGATTTAACACACTTAAAGGTGAAATTTTCTATATGGCCATTTGAAATAGGCTACAGTAATTTTAAAGTGTTTAACAACATAAAAATAGAAGCCACCGATGAAATATATCATTTGCACTGTGCAGTGTCTGACGTCAGTAGTTATTTCCAGATTACAACAATGACTTCCTGAATCAAATTCAGCTTTTGGAAAAATGGAAGAAAACAAGAAATTGTTTTATTAACTGAAAAGAGAATTATCATAGAATTTACCATAGAATTTACAGTGCAGAAGGAGGCCATTCGGCCCATCGAGTCTGCACCGGCTCTTGGAAAGAGCACCCTACCCAAGGTCAACACCTCCACCCTATCCCCATAACCCAGTAACCCCACCCAACACTAAGGGCAATTTTGGACACTAAGGGCAATTTATCATGGCCAATCCACCTAACCTGCACATCTTTGGACTGTGGGAGGAAACCGGAGCTCCCGGAGGAAGCCCACGCACACACGGGGAGGATGTGCAGACTCCACACAGACAGTAACCCAAGCCGGAATCGAACCTGGGACCCTGGAGCTGTGAAGCAATTGTGCTATCCACAATGCAACCATGCTGCCCCATGAATTGTTGCGGCTTGCACTAACCCCAAGGCAGTTTTTGTTTGTTCAGATAGGGCAGCATTGTATGTTGATAACCCACCACCACCCCCCCAACCTCCCCACACTCTTTGTGTGTGATTCTTTTTTCCAATCCCAGTTTAAAATTGACAGATTTGTTTTCTTTTTGTCTCTTTATGCTCTTCCTTCTGATGTTGTTCCATACTGCACCTCCCCACACCAGGGGAATTGGTAAGCATGTGGCTAACTTCAAAGGGGGATCAGCATGAATTAAAGACAACTTTTGATAACATGCCACAAATACGAAGCAAACATGGTAGCTTTGGCAGCCCAGGGCCGGGATTCTCCGAAATCGCGTCAAAACCGGCGCGAGCGACGCCGGCGTCAATGGGCCTCCAGGCCCAGGCATTCACCTCTTCTCCGGGGGCTAGTACGGCACCGGGATACTGTGCGCTCGAAAGCCAGTGTGCCACGTCCGGCGCGGGTCCACACATGCGCGGCATGGCCGGAGCGGATCCGCGCATGCGCATGGGTTGCCACCTCCGCGCCGGCCCCCGGGCAATACTGTGGAGCCCTACAGGGGCCCAGTGCGGAGGAAAATAGGCCAATCCCCCAGAATTAGCCCGCCCGCCTATCGGTAGGCCCCGATCACGGGCCTGGCCACTGTGGAGGCCCCTCCCGGAGTCTGATCCCCCCACCTCCCCACCAGGACGGCCCCAGCAGCCAGAACTCTGAGATCCTGCCGGGTGGGACCATACGTAACCCACGCCGGTGGGACTCGGCGGAACTCGGGGGACACTCGGCCCGTTGAGTGCGGAGAATCGCCGCGGGTGCCGCTTTCAATGGCCCCCGACCGGCGCAGCAGCGACCACGTGGGCGCGATTGGCTCCGACCGCACGGGCACGATTGGCGCCGATTCTCCGGTCGCCAGAGAATAGGTGGCCTGGCGTAGGATTGGAGTGGCGTGATTCCCGCGCGCCCCCGCAATTCTCCGACCCAGTGCGGGATCGGAGAACCCGGGCCCAAATTCCTTCACACTTGGTACATCACAGAATTAAATCCCCAAATATTTTAACCACCAAAGGCATCATTCCATTCATCATATCATTTTCCTGAAGCTTCAGTGCTCCCATTGCCAGCAGGATGAAAATGTTGGGCAGGTGCAGAAGGAGAAACAGTTTTTTCCCCTACGGGCCAGTAATTTGCTTGGAGAACCGAAGATACTCATTCTACATGTAGATTTGAAGTTGAAATGAGGTTACCTCCTTGCTCACCCTCGGTCTGAAACTGAAAGATCACAATGTGCAAAAATGAACACTAGAATTAAACCATCTGTTTCACAGCTTTAATATAAGAATATCACTAATATAGGATTACAGTTCTGAAACTTCAGAGGATTTTACAAAACCCTCAATTTATTGAAAATTATAGTGTGGACATAATCCTTGAAAATACAATTCTTAAAAAGAGAATACTTCACTACTCAGGTCATCTCTATGTTTGATTTAACACAACAAATCTTTCAGAGATGATTAGGAATCACAGTGTTTTTTTAGTTCAAGAAAGTCTTTTGATGTGATTTTCGTAGATTTCATAGAATCCCTACGGTACAGAAGGAGGCCATTCAGCCCATCGAGTCAGCACTGACCCTCCGAAAGAGCACCCACTCTGGACCCAGTCTCCCGCCCTATGCCCGTAACCCCACCTAACCTTTGGACACCAAGAGACAATGTAGCATTGCCAATCCACCTACCCTGCACATCATTGGACTGTGGGAGGACACCAGAGGATACCCACCCAGACACAGGGAGAATGTGCAAACTCCACACAAACAGTCACCCGATGTCAGAATCAAACGCTGGCACTGTGAGACAGCAGTATTAACTACTGTGCCACCGTGCCACCCATGATGTATGTGGGAACTCGAACCAAGGTGAATTGGGCAGTGAACAAGGTTATTGACCTACAAACTAAAATATCTTCTGATTTGAGAAGGTGGTAAGTTTACCCCTGAACATTCTTCTTAGTTTTAATGATGAAATTAATGCAAGCGCACGAAGATCAAAATATTCCAGAAGCTGGCTGATGCTTTTGGAGATGAACATCTCCTCGTGTGGTGGATATGGTAAAGAGCGGTCCATCAGATGATGATTTCTGAATCTAGCACAAGTACATGCCCATTTTATGCATTGTCACACTGTGGGCTTAAATGCATCTGCATCCATAATGGCTCATGTATGCAAGCTTTGACCTTGCTGTTCCACAAGATTGAGTGGAGCCTCAGCATACATGTATCCTGAAGGAGGCCTCAGAATTCTCTGTTAGTCTTCCTGCTGACTTTTCTGGTCAAGACTAACAACAGCAACCAAAAGGCAAACTCTATACATGGCCTAGGTAGATCTCAAAATAATTGAAAAAGCAAAAAGAATTGATTTTTTTTCAAAAGTGGAATAATGTTTCAGGAATGCGAAGTACAGCTTGCCATGGTTTCAATTTAATCATCCTGTTGCAATTTATGAAGTTAGTAGAGCAATTTGTAATAACGCCCCATTGGGATCATTGCAATTGCAAAATATCAGGAATTTTGCTGTTTCAGGACTTTACTGGCAAACTGTTTGAAACTCAGAAAGAAACAATTTCCGTAACAGTAAATATTGCTTCATTTTTCATGCAAATTTGCTTATCCTTATAAATGCCAATTTCAAATGAGGAACAACACAATGTAAAAATATTGTGAACCTCACTCTATTTGACATTAATATGAAGAGCTTATTTGATTTACTTCTTTAGATTCTGAATCAACGCTGTAATTAGCAGGATACTTTACAGAAAAAACTGCAGTCCCAAGACTGTTGCTGAACTGGATTTCATCCATACACAGACCTAGATTAATGGCTTTACAACCTGAGGGGTCACTTTCTATACATCATTCAAGGCGCATTCCTTAGATGTTAAGCAATGTAAGATTATTGTTCTGACTTTCACTACATTTAATCTTTTATTTCCGCAGGAGTTGAGTTCCTTTAATGCAATTGTAAAGTGAACTGAGTGATTGACATTTGGCTGATAATGAGAGCTGACAACTTTATATTTTCGTATTTGAACTAAATGGCCATTAAAAAAAAAATGTTACCTGCTTTTCAGATGAAGCTGTGACCGGTGATCTTTCAGTTGACCACCTGTTCTTTCATAGCGTCTGAAAGCCTTGAGTGTAGCTCACTTCCTTTCTGTGGTATTTGCCATTCTTCATTTCAACTATTAACCATAGGTGTAAGTTTTAACTGAACCAAAAACTTCTATCATTACCCACACCACAATTAATACACAAACAGTGAGCACAGCTGCTTTGACCCTCCAAATTCTTCCACTTTGTGGAGCAAACAATTAAAGCTCAAAATATTTCAGCAACTATGTTGCTCAAGTCACCTTTAACCATATCATCCGCCTGCAATTTCCCATCTGTTTTTTATAAAGAAATTTAGAGTACCCAATTCATTTTTTCCAATTAAGGGGCAGTTTAGCGTGGCCAAACCACTTACCCTGCACATATTTGGGTTGTGAGGGTGAGACCCACGCAAACATGGGGAGAATGTGCGAACTCCACACGGACAATGACCCAGGGCCGAGATCGAACCTGGGATTTTGGCGCCGTGAGGCAGCAGTGCTAACCACTGTGCCACCATGCTGCCCCTCAATTTCCCATCTTTGATCGGTATTTGTGGTTCTGTTTGAATTGGGGAACACTAAAGTTTTGACTTTGTTCCAGTCCATGACTTAGCCCCGTTTGCTATTTTTCAGGCTTTCAAATATTACTTACTTCACTATGTGTTTTATCTCCCATTGTTTGAGTCCCTATCTGCATGATCAACAGATTCATAATGGAAGAAAAGGTGAGAACAAGGCTGCCTTTGTGCATTCTGAGTATTTATTTTCATCAGTGTTCAGGCAGGAGTCGGCTAGATGTTGGAACACTGGACTGTACTCTTAGGTTGTAAATGTCTTTTCAATCTCGCATAATCAGACTATTATGGTTCCCAAAATGAAAGGCACTGCTTGGAAAGACGAAGCGGAATTCACAACAGCTCCATTTTCATTGCCTGCAACAATATCTTCTCAATAACTGTGACAAAAGGTCCGCACAACTCCATTTGAATTACCTAGCATGTCATTCAAACTGCCAAGTCCATACTTGCTACTAATGGCCTGTAGTCTCCTGATGTGCAGAGATTCAATACAACAATTCAGTACGAACCTGAATAATATTAGTCTTTGATGTGGGAATCGGTACTCTGGAACATGCACACTGAATTCAAATGAGACTGAAGTATTTCATGATTCAGTCCTCTGGGGCTTAAATGGATGTCCAGTTTTACACGAGTGTGCTTTCATTAAAATCGCATCCACCAGAAGGGTGTCCTGTGAAATATGAAATTTGGAATGCTTATCAAAAATCTTCAAGCACAGAAGATATTCATTTCAGCAGTGAATTTAATATGTTGTTGCATCTTGCTATACACATTGGTGCTTATCGATTGATGTTACTCTAAACATTATTTGTAATCTAATCTAGATGCATAAAGTAGAAAATTCAGTTTGTAAGAACTTGTGGTCAAAATGTTATTTCTGTATTGACTGTAAAATGTTTGTTTGAGTCACAACATTTCAGTCTGATTCCTACAAGTTCTAAATGTCAAGGCATTTTATTCTGTAATTCTTAGATATGTGATGTATCTACGATACTGTACTCATAGGTTGTAAATGTCTTTTCAATCTCGCATAATCAGTCTATTATAGTTCCCAAAATGAAAGGCATTTTGTGCAATTTAGCTATTCCAACATGTCTTGCACCTTTATCCTTCATTCACAACTGTCCATCTTCTGTGGAAACTTACTGGTTGAATTAATACTGTTCTTTTTTTTAAGTGCACAAAGCCAAGATCTAAAGTAACACCTTGTGCTCAGTACCAATTCCTCCAAACTGAGCAACGGACAGATAGAAGAATGAGGGTCAGAGCACAACTGGTGTAGTCCCAGATTGCACTTTTGGCATCTTCAAAAACCACATCCAGATGTTCAGATTTCTTAGCAGTCAGTTTACAATAAGGCCCTGCTAACATGATTTTTGGCTTGTATCCTTTTTTAACATTGCAATTTATCATGGTATTGCGGTGAACCTCTTTGAGGGGAGACAATGATTGATAAATAGCTAAGTCAACTGAGCAAAAGGGTGCATCAGAATACAATGTGATGACCTGGCTCACTTTTCACCGAGGTGATTACTTGCTGCTATCTATCTTCAACCATGCGTTTGGAGTTAACATTGGTTACTGACCGAGTGGTCACGTGAGAATATTTTTGAAAATAAATTTTGAGTACCCAATTATTTTTTTCCCACTTAAGGGGCAATTTAGCGTGACCAATCCGCCCACCCTGCATATCTTTGGGTTGTGGGGGTGAGACCGGCGCAGACACGGGGAGAATGTTCAATCTCCACAGGGACAATGACCCGGGGCCGGCATCAAACCCGGGTCCTCTGCACCGTGAGGCAGCAGTGCTAACCACTGCACAACTGTGACACTCATCATGTGAGAACATGACGACACAGCTATAAAAGAGGTCACGTGGCGGGAGCACAGGCGTTATCCCCAGGAGAGCAGGCAGGCAGGAGTGCTAAGTAGCTGCTAAACTAATGAATAAACTACTCTTTGTTGAAAGTCCTTGCTGCCAGTGACTCAGGAACCCACTACATTTACACTTACATTTTCTGTAAATGGTTGTTCTGGAGAAGAAATTTTCTATCATTCGCCACATCTATATGTTAGGCCCTGACAGGTCATAACATATAGGAGTTTATGTTGGACATTTCAGCACATCGCATTGTACAATGGTCATTATTGATTCCCTCAATGGGTAGATGGTTTATTCTGTGAGTGATATGAGGATTGCTAGAATTGACCTCAATGTCTCATTGTTTTTGTCATGTAATAGCCACTTCTGGCTGTGATGACACAACAGTAAAGTACTGGTAACATTAATTTTCAAGGCTTAAGTGAATAAGCGCAGCTGGGTGAGAAACCTTAAGATGACCGATGGAATGACACCATAACAGCAGTTAAGAACCTTATTAAATTCCACATAATTGAAAAACAAAAATAATAACAGTTTGGTCACTCATATAAAAACTCGCTCATTATTACTTTTTGAAATTAACCTTTTAAAAAAAAAAATGTGGCTCGATGCATAAGATCATAGATTCAAGCTTTACTCCATGACAAGTATATAGACTGACATTTCAGCACAGGACTGGAGGAGTGATTCACACAGATGGAAAATTAAACTGATGCCTTGACTGCCTGTTCAAGTGATATCGTGAAAGATACCATGGTACCATTCAAAGCAGATCAGCCAAGTTCCCCTGGTGCCTGAGCTTACATTTATTCCTCGATTACCACCATTTAAACAGATTAACAGATTGTTTATTTAGTTCAGTGTTTGTGCGATTTTGCTGGGTGAAAATTAATTCCAACAGTGACAATACTTCAAAAGCAATTAATTGGTTTTGAATCACTTGTGATAACCTGAGGATGTGAATGGTATTGTATTCTTTCCTTCATTTTGTAGTTCCCTCAGATTATTGCATTGGAGATAGCAATGGTGTCTGTGGAGCAGAGTTAGTAAAAGTGCCGAGAGCCCTCATTGCCATAACATCTGAAGAGATAGCCATTTTTTTCCTTGGATGCAGGCTTTTGGAAGCTAAAGCAAAAGAATATTTCTCTTCTCTTTGAAACACATCCTATTTAATCTTGTCCAGTTTATCTTTGTCCCTGTGCTTGAGAATGCAGTGGAATGATCACAATGTATAGGCTTTACTCTTTTATCTCCAAATGTCATTTTGTGATGGTTATGTTAAGATAATGGAGCAGTGAATGCTGTACTGGTAAAAGGACAGCAATATAGAATGATAAGACCATAAGACATAGGAGCAGAATTAGGCCACTCGGCCCATCGAATCTGCTCCACCATTCATTCATGGCTGATATTTTTCTCATCTCCATTCTCCTGCCTTCTCCCCATAACCCCTGATCCCCTTATTAATCAAGAACCTATCTATCTCTGTCTTAAAGATACTCAGTGATTTGGCCTCCACAGCCTTCTGCGGCAAAGAGTTCCACAGATTCAACACCCTATGGCTGAAGAAATTCCTCCTCATCTCTGTTTTAAAGGATTGGCCCTTTAGTCTGAGATTGTGTCCTCTGCTTCTAGTTTTCCCTACAATTGGAAACATCCTCTCCACGTCCACTCTATCCAGGCCTCACAGTATCCTATAAGTTTCAATAAGATCCACCCTCATCCTTCTAAACTCCAATGAGTACAGACCCAGAGTCCTCAACCGTTCCTCGTACGACAAGCTCTTCATTCCAGGGATCATTATTGGACACAATACTTTCACAAAATGGATTCTGGAAAGTCAGGTAACTTTTGATTATGCACTGTAGCGATTCTAAGGATTCCATAGATATGCCTGGGAAGTTACTTAAAAATCTCCAAGTGCAAATTGGCTACTTCTCACCAATTCAATTTGAGAGATTGAAAAGAAAATGCGCTGGATTCTCCACAGCCCCGCCGAAATCGCGTTTGGCGCGGGGGAGGAGAATCAACTTTTGCGCCGAAATCGGGCCTGGCGCCAGTTTGGCGTTTCTCCGGGACCCAAGAATTGACATTTTTGCGAATTACTTCGCGCGGCTGGGGTGCCATTGCCAGAGGCCTGCCCAACGATCCTCTGCTCCCGACCGGCCGAGTACCCAACGGCGTGGAACTAACAAGCTATGGCTGGTCGAGACTCGTGGCGTCTGTGGACTCAGTCCGCGGCCGCCCTGGTGGGGGGATCGGGCATGGGGGGCGTGGGCCTTATGGGCAGCCGGGCGACAGATCGGGTGGGTCGAATGCAAGGGCCCGCGACTGATCCGGGGGGCCTACATCTTGCAGCTACCTCCGCGGTCCGAGTCCGCCATGGCGCAAGGCACGGCCGCTGGAGTCTGACGCTGTGCACATGCGCGGACTCAAAACCGGAAGTGCGGGGTCCTGTATCTGCAGCTAAAGCTTTGTGAATTACTCTGGGTCCCTGCTAGCCCCCTGGAGGGCATTCAATCGCCTCAAACTTTCTTCAAGAAACTTTGGAGTGAAACGCCAGCGTTTCTAAACCGGCGTGGGGACATATCCCCATTTTGGGAGAATCCAGCCCAATGGCTACTAGACCTGTGAGTCCCATGGATATGGGACTTCAAGTAAATATATTGCCTTCAGTGAGGATGATCAGCTGGAATGTTGATGGGGTATCAATTAGTTCAAATGAGTTCAAATGACCCATTTGCTAGCGCGGGGCACAATCCTTAATACCGCTGCTAGGGAGGGACCGGAGCATCGCAACTGCACCAATCCCATTTTTTCCTGACACATGATTCTCTGCCGCATCCGGAACTGCACTACGGGTGACGGACGACGGAGAATCCGGCCCACTTCCTCTTTGGCAGTTTACTTAAATATTGCATGGAACTTGCAAACAGAAGAATACAAATTATTACTGACATATAATGCTCCTTCCAACAATGTCAGACTTATGCAGGTATTGATTGACCTGAGTTATTTTTCAGTATCATATCAGTACTTATCTTCTGTTGCTAGATCTCAGATCGCTGCCTGGCTTATTAAAATCGAGAGCATTTTAACGGCCTCATTGCGCCCGACTTGGTGTCGGTACGAGGTTGTTGAATCTTGCGAGAGACCTGTTGCAAGATTTGTGAGGTTCGAAACGCCTTGTGAGATTTAAAGGAGTCTCGTGAGACTTCAAAATCTGGATCTCACCCTCACTGGGTGCGATCCAGATCAGAACATTTAAATGATCCATTAGACTCGTTTTAATATGTGTTTGTGGGATTCTCCCAGCGCCCGGGATCTAACAGCCATGCCTGGGAGACCCCGCCAAGGTACCATCTAATACTGGTTTCCACAAACATTGACAAGTCATAATGGCACCTGGTGGGGTCTTTCAGACTATGAGAGGCTCCCGGGTGGTTAGGAACTGGTACCCAACACCTTGGCACTGCCAGCCAAGCACCCTGACAGTGCCAAACAGGCACCTTGGCAATGCCACTCTGACAGTGCCAGGTTGGCATTGCTGGGAGGCCTTACCAGGTGCAGGGGGTTGGGGGGGTCTTCCTGTGGGCTTCCCTGAGGTTGAGGGGAAGGGCTGAAGGGAGCAACAGATCGAAGAAGCCAGACAAAATGGCGCCCCGATCTGCAAGGAGCCTTTCCAGCTAGGCTCACCAGCAGATGTCTCTCAGTGTGGCCTCAGCGGAGAGAAACTCCCCATGGCCAAACGAATCGGCAAAGTGCCATTGAATAGCAGGGTACTTCAGCCGCCGAGGAACACCCGCAAATGCGTCAAAGACTTACAATAATAACAGTGATTGCAGCATTTAAATCAGTAGGAAGGAGCAAAGGGCTGCAGAATGGATGAAAAATGTGGAAAGGCAGGCCCACCTGCTCTCAGACTCATCTCTGATAGTGGATGCAGCGATGGCACAAAGAGAAGACATCTTCCCTGAGGACTGCAGTCAGATCCCTCCCCAGCCTTACTAAGCAGTGGTGACTTCAAGTCAGAGGCTGCAGCTGAAGACTGGTGCCAAAGACCTGGGGCGTCATTCTCCGACCCCCCGCCGGGTCGGAGAATGGCCGTTGGCCGCCGTGAATCCCGCCCCCGCCCCCGCCGAAGTCTCCCAAGGGAGAAAAGTCGGCGGGGCGTTAATGGCGCCGCTGCCGCGGAGAATGTCACGGGTCTGCGCAAGGCAGCCGATTTTCGGCCTGCCGATATTCTCCCCTCCGGATGGGCCGAAGTCCCGTCGACGTGATGACCGTTCACGTCGACGTCAATCAAACCTCCTTTTCATCGGCGTGACCCGGTGCTCCAGGCTCACGCCGACCAGCGAGGAGGTGAGTGACGGCCTGGGGGGTTGGCTCTGGGCAGGAAATGGCGTGGCCGCAGACTGATTGCGTGAGGAGAGGTGTGTCTCGGCTTGTGTGTGTGTGCGGCGGGGGGGGGGGGTGGTTAGAGTAGGCTGGGCTCCGGGGGAGTGCCGGGAGGGGGTCCGTGCCGGGGTGGAGGTTGGGGGTTGTGGAGGGGGTCCGTGCCGGGGTGGAGGTTGGGGGTTGGGGAGGGGATCCGTGCCGGGGTGGAGGTTGGGGGTTGGGGAGGTGGTCCGTGCCGGGGTGGAGGTTGGGGAGGGGGTCCATGCCGGGGTGGAGGTTGGGGGGGGTCCGTGCTGGGGTGGAGGTTGGGGGTTGGGGAGGGTGTCCGTGCCAGGGTGGAGGTTGGGGGGGGGTCCGTGCTGGGGTGGAGGTTGGGGAGGGGGTCCGTGCCGGGGTGGAGGTTGGGGGGGGGTCCGTGCTGTGTTGGAGGTTGGGGAGGGGGTCCGTGCCGAGGTGGAGGTTGGGGAGGGGGTCCGTGCCGGGGTGGAGGTTGGGGGGGGGTCCGTGCTGGGGTGGAGGTTGGGGAGGGGGTCCGTGCCGGGGTGGAGGTTGGGGGGGGGTCCGTGCTGGGGTGGAGGTTGGGGAGGGGGTCCGTGCCGGGGTGGAGGTTGGGGAGGGGGTCCGTGCCGGGGTGGAGGTTGGGGGGGGGGTCCGTGCTGGGGTGGAGGTTGGGGAGGGGGTCCGTGCCGGGGTGGAGGTTGGGGAGGGGGTCCGTGCCGGGGTGGAGGTTGGGGGGGGGTCCGTGCTGGGGTGGAGGTTGGGGGTTGGGGAGGGGGTCCGTGCCGGGGTGGAGGTTGGGGGGGGGTCCGTGCTGGGGTGGAGGTTGGGGGTTGGGGAGGGGGTCCGTGCCGGGGTGGAGGTTGGGGAGGGGGTCCGTGCTGGGGTGGAGGTTGGGGGTTGGGGAGGGGGTCCGTGCCGGGGTGGAGGTTGGGGGGGGGGTCCGTGCTGGGGTGGAGGTTGGGGAGGGGGTCCGTGCCGGGGTGGAGGTTGGGGAGGGGGTCCGTGCCGGGGTGGAGGTTGGGGGGGGGTCCGTGCTGGGGTGGAGGTTGGGGGTTGGGGAGGGGGTCCGTGCCGGGGTTGAGGTTGGGGGGGGGCCGTGCTGGGGTGGAGGTTGGGGGTTGGGGAGGGGGTCCGTGCCGGGGTGGGTGATGGGAGGGCAAATGAGTTGGTCCACCTGGCCAGGTGCCAGCCTCCAACAGTTGGACCCATGCGGTCCATGCCACCTGGCTGGGGGGAGGAGGGGATATGGGCAATGATGACATGTCGTCGTTCCCCTCCCCCCCACCAGGCCGTCATGTTTTCAGACCATCCAGCGATGTTGGCCGCCGTGGTGGCAGCCGCTCATGTCTATGTTGCCCTGGATGAGGAGGAGGAGGAGGAGGAGCGTGCCAGAGAGGCGGCGCAGGCTGCCGCAGAGGGACTGGCGGCAGCCGCCCAGGCTGGAGGGACACCTGACCGACAGGACGAGGAGGGGGAGGAGGACGTCGCGGCCCCACGGCAACGGAGGCACCCGAGGGCGCCCCGTGTGTACTGGCCCCGGCAGTCATACCAGGACCTCACGGACCGGGAATGCAGGAGGAGACTCCGGATGAGCCGGGAAACCGTGGCACACATCTGCCACCTGCTGGCACACCTGTCACCGCATGGCACTGGCGGGGGACACCCTCTCCCCGTGTCCGTCAAGGTTACGGTGGCCCTGAACTTTTATGCAACGGGGTCATTCCAGGCACCGAGTGGGGACCTGTCCGGCATATCGCAGACATCGGTGCATCGGTGCATCCGGGCAGTGACAGATGCCCTATATGCCATGGCGCACCGCTACATCCGCTTCCACGTGGACCGGGCCAGCCAAGATGCCCGGGCCGTGGGCTTCTCTGCCGTGGCCGGGTTCCCCATGGTCCAGGGCGCAATCGATGGGATGCACGTCGCCGTGCGGCCACCTGCAGATAACAGGGCCGTGTTCACCAATAGGAAGGGGACCTATTCGATGAACATACAGGTGGTCTGCGACCACCGCATGATGATCCTGCACGTCTGCGCCCGTTACCCAGGCAGTGTACACGACTCATATGTGTTGTCGCGGTCATCCATCCCCGGCATGTACGAGGGACGCCATCCCCGGCTGAGGGGCTGGTTGCTGGGCGACAGGGGCTACCCATTGCGATCGTGGCTGATGACGCCTATACGGAGGCCACGCAATGAGGCGGAGAACCGCTACAATGATGCCCATGTAGCGACAAGGGGAGTGATAGAGAGGTGCTTTGGCGTGCTGAAGATGCGTTTCAGGTGCCTGGACCTCTCTGGGGGTGCCCTCCAGTATCGGTCAGATAGGGTCGGCCGCATCATTGTGGTGAGCTGCGTCCTGCACAACATAGCCCAGCAGAGGGGCGATGTGCCGCAGGCAGAGGAGGGCGGAGTGGAGGAGCAGCAGGAAGAGGCGCAGTCCTCCCCAGATGAGGGGGATGGGGGTAATGGTCAGGGCAGACGGGGTAGACACAGGCGGGTGGCTGTCCACCGTTACCGGCTGGCCCAGCGGGCACGGGATAGACTGATAGCCGCCCGCTTCACTGACTAGATGGGCGTGAGAATCGGGTAGTATGGCCACAGACCGCACACCATGGCAACAGCTGACCACCCACACCCCCCACCCATCCACCCACCCAGCACCCTCACCCCCCTCCCCAACCCCACCCACCCCACCCGCATGCACACCCCCCCCCCCCATTGCCGATCAACCTGCGGCACAACGGGCCGGGCTCACACAGATGCGGGTGGACGCGTGTCTATTGCAGGCCATGGAGGATGATGACAACCCGCCCTGCGGTGAGCTCCTGGCTCTACATCGTTGGACTATGTCTGACCCATGGCCACAGTACCACCATCCACCCGTACCATCCCTGCATGCGGCTGTGACACTGCAGCGCACGGTCCCGTCCTCTGCCCGGGGGATGTTGATGGCGGCCCAGGGGGAAGGGGGCAGACTCACCTGGGGCTGAGGTAAGACCACCCGTCACACACACACTTGCGCTCAACGTACATGACACCCCCGCACGCTTTGGACAGAGCACAAAGGCAGCTTCTGTAGGTGTAACATTGACTTTAATAACCAAAGGAGTTCATGCACGTGCCCTAGCCCCTAAAACTCATCTGTGCCCTGCACCCGTGCCAACTTGCTCAGTGTCTAATTGTTTGGCCTTACGGGCCCTTTGACTACGTCTACGTGGTTCCCCAGGTGGTACAGCAGAACTGGAGGTGGACTCCTTTGATTCCTGCCCTCTGACACTGGATCCCTTTGGCGGCCGTTTCCTGGGGCGTCCTGGCCTAGATGGGCCAGGCTGCGGCCCGGGCGACTGGGATGGCGAGCTGCCAGCCTGTCCTGCCCGTTGCCCACCCGATGCACCTGGGACGGAAGGGGGGGAGTCCGAGGTGTCGCGGTGTACCGGGACCTCCCCTACAGGGGGAGCCGGGACGGACCACACCACCTCCTCCTCCCTCGGGGTGCCCGATGGCCCCCAGGCCTCTACATGGGTGGGGGATGTGAACGGACTGGCCATCCGACGCCCCCCCGACATCTGGCGCTGCCAGTCGTGGAGGCCTGTGCTGGTATCGACAGGGGTCTGCAGGTTTGCAGCCATGGAGCCCAGTGGGTTGGCAAACCCTGTCTGTGACAGTGCGACGCCGGCTCGCACATGGCCACTGGCGCCGATGCCCTCAGCGATGGCCTGCAGAGACTGGGCAATGGCCTGCAGAGACTGGGCTATGGCGTTGAGCGCCTCTGCCATCTGGCGCTGGCACTGGCTCATGGCCTCCTGGACGCGGGTGGACTCCTCCACCTGCGACTGCAGCCAGCGCAAGCCGCCCGTCACCCTCTTCCTCGTCTCCGGGTCGGTGGTTGCATCGGATCTATGTGTGGGTGTTGTAACTCCAGGAACCCGGGATCCATCTGGGCGGCAGATGTTCGCTTGGGCTGGGCTGCCCTCCGACCGCCTGGCCCCTCTGCTGCTCCTACCTCCACCTGCTGTACCGGGACGGCTGTGTTGTGCGCACCAGTGAGTGTACCAGACGCCTCATCACTAAAGTGCCCAACCGAGGTGAGTGTTTCTGCAATGTTGGAGGGTGTTGGTGACAGCAGTGGCGTTGTGTCGTGCTCTTCGTCCCACTCTGAGTCCATGGCACTTTGGGGTGGGGGTTCGTCTCCACCCATCCACTCGGAGTCACTGTCCGGTATTTCGTCTTCCTGGGTAGTGCTGTCCCGGGTAGGGGTGTCCCGGGTAGTGGTGTCCCGGGTAGTGGTGTCCTGGGTAGTGGTGTCCTGGGTAGTGGTGTCCTGGGTAGTGGTGTCCTGGCTCGGATGTGACGGGGGCCTGTGGCTGCCCCCCTCGTCGCTGGGTGGTCGCTCCCGCACGTGACGGGGGTGTCGTCTCCCTGTTGCTCCAGGTCTCTCCGTCTCCCGTGGTGTGCGAGGGGCATCCTGCGGGCGTCGCATGCTGGAGGGTGCGGGTCTCTCCATCTCCCGTGGTGTACGAGGGGCATCCTGCGGGCGTCGCATGCTGGAGGGTCCGGGTCTCTCCGTCTCCCGTGGCCTCCGAGGGGCATCCTGCGGGCGGTCTGCATCTGCGGGGATGGGTGCCTGGACGTATGGTCCTGCGATACACAATGAAGCATGCATGGTTAGACATCAGGCAGTGATCAGGTGATATGGGGGAGGGGGATATAGGCGAGGGGGGATATGGGGACGGGCTGTCGGCGGCTCACTTGCTACTACGCCCCCGTCCTCTGCATCAGCAACCTCCCGGTCCTCAGGTCCGCGAGCCAGTTCCAGGGCCCGTTCCTCGTGTTCGGTCAGTGGCCTCTCATCAGCGGGCCCTCCTCCAGTCCTCACATGCTCCCTATTGTTGTGTGCGCGCTTATCCTGCGGGGGGGGGGGGGGGCGGTGGCAGGGGTAAAAGGCAACACTGTTAGGAAGGTATATGAACGCACGCCATCGGTTGCGCGTGCATTGCACAGGTTAAGGTTAGGGCTGGCTTCACTTGGGGATATGGGGGATATGGGGGAGGGGGCGATATGGGGAAGGGGGGATATGGGGGAGGGGGATATGGGGGAGGGGGGATATGGGGGAAGGGGATATGGGGGAGGGGGATATGGGGAAGGGGGGATATGGGGGAGGGGGGATATGGGGGAGGGGGGATTTGGGGGAGGGGGGATATGGGAGGGGGATATGGGGGAGGGGGGATATGGGGGAGGGGGGATATGGGGGAGGGGCGTTATGGGGGAAGGGGGTTATGGGGGAGGGGGGGATTTGTGGGAGGGGGGATATGGGGAGGGGGGATATGGGGAGGGGGATATGGGGGAGGGGGGATATGGGGGAGGGGGGATATGGGGGAAGGGGGGATATGGGGGAGGGGGATATGGGGAGGGGGGTTATGGGGAGGGGGGATATGGGGGAGGGGATATGGGGGAGGGAGGATATGGGGGAGGGGGTCTATGGGGGATATGGGGGAGGGGGGATATGGGGGAGGGGGGATATGTGGGAAGGGGTATGGGAGAGGGGGGATATGGGGGAGGGGGGATATGGGGGAGGGGGGATATGGGGGAGGGGGAGATATGGGGGATGGGGGGATATGGGGGAAGGGGGATATGGGGGAAGGAGGGATATGGGGGAGGGGAGGAAATGGGGGAAGGGGGGATATGGGGAGGGGGGTATGAGGGAGGGGGATATGGGGGAGGGGGATATGGGGGAAGGGGGGATATGGGGGAGGGGGGATATGGGGGAGGGCGGGATATGGGGGAGTGGGGGATATGGGGGAAGGGGGGATATGGGGGGGGATATGGGGAGGGGGGGATATGGGGAGGGGGGATATGGGGGAGGGGGGATATGGGGGAGGGGGAGATGGGGGAGGGGGGATATGGGGAGGCTCACCCTGCCTGCTCTGACGAGGTCGTTCACCTTCTTGTGGCACTGGGTGCCTGTCCGTGGTGTCAGGGCCGCAGCGGTGACGGCCTCTGCCACTTCCCTCCACAGACGCCGGCTGTGGCGTGGGGCAACTCTGCGGCCGTGCCCGGGATACAGGGCATCCCTCCTCTGCTCCACCGCGTCCAGGAGCGCCTCCACATCCCGTGACTCGAACCTCGGGGCTGAGCGGCGGCCAGCCATCCAGTCGGGTGTTGCGGTCGGGTGTTCCGGTCGGGTGGGGGGGAGCAGCGCGGCCTTATGAGCCGTCACGCGTGCGGCGCGTATGACGCTGCACGGCGTGAACCACTGCGCAAGCGCGGATCCCGTTACGTCACTGCTAGCCCATTTCGGGCCGGAGACTTTCGACCCATTTTTCCGACATGACGCAAGTCGGATTTGCGCCGTTTTTTGCGCCGATCGGCGGATTTTCCGCCGCTAATGGAGAATTTCGCCCCAGGTGTGCATGTGTCCACACTCTGGATTCTTGTAAAAAATGATGATTGGTTTATTTTTTTAAAAATTAGAAACTCATTCAATAAAATAGAGATGGAGGGCCAGATGATGTCTTGTTCCTGCATGATGTGTGAGCACGTCCGTTGTAAGTGTTGGTTGCTTGAGGAACTCCGATTCAGAGTTGATGAATTGGAGTCTGAGCTTCGGATGCAGCAACACATCAGGGAAGGGGAGAGGTGCCTGGACATTGTGGCCGAGAGTCTCCAAAAATGCGGCTAAGTGTTGACACCGGCATAAACACCAGAGTGTTTCATGCTGGCGCCAACGGGCGTCTTGGCCCAGCGATTCTGTAGCCCACAGGGGACCAGCATGGTGCCGGAGTGCTCCGCACTACTCCAGCTGCCGCAGGCGGCCCTGCACTGTGGGCCACGGGTCTGCGCATGCGCGCGACGGCCAGCCGCGGGGCTGTGCATGCGTGTGCCGGCCGCTTCCACAGCAGCGCCGCGCAACATGGTGGAGCCACACAGCAGGCTGGCACGGAAGAAGGTAGGCCCCCCCCAGAACACACGCTCCCACCGATCGGTGGCCATCGATCGCAGGCCTGGCCGTCGTGGAGGCTCACCCCGGAGACTGATCCCACCAGGACGGCCACCGCAACGGCGATGCCAAGCTCCTATTGGGAGGAACCATGGGCAAAATTCTCCCCCAACGGCGGGATGTCCGCCGACTGGCGCCAAAGACGGCGCCAATCAGACGGGCATCGCGCCGGCCCAAAGGTGCGGAATGCTCCGTATCTTTGGCGGCCTAGCCCCAACATTGAGGGGCTAGGCTGACGCCGGAGGGATTTCCGCCCCGCCAGCTGGCGGAAATGGCGTTTGTTGCCCCGCCAGCTGGCGCGGAAATGCGGCGCATGCGCGGGAGCGTCAGCGGCCGCTGTCAGTTTCCTGGCGCATGCGCGGGAGCGTCAGCGGGCGCTGAAAGTTTCCAGCGCATGCGCAGTGGGGAGAGTCTCTTCCGCCTCCGCCATGGTGGAGGCCGTAGCGGAGGCGGAAGGGAAAGAGTGACCCCACGGCACAGGCCCGCCCGCGGATCGGTGGGCCCCGATCGCGGGCCAGGCCACCGTGGGGGCACCCCCCGGGGTCAGATCGCCCCGCGCCCCCCCCAGGACCCCGGAGCCCGCCCACGCCGCCTGGTCCCGCCGGTAAATACCAACTTTGATTTACGTCGGCGGGACAGGCAATTTCCGGGCGGGACTTCGGCCCATCCGGGCCGGAGAATCCAGCAGGGGGTCCCGCCAACCGGCGCGGCCCGATTCCTGCCCCCGCCCAATTTCCGGTATCGGAGACTTCTGCGGGGGCGGGATTCACAGCGGCCAACGGCCATTCTCCGACCCGCCGAGCGCCATTTCAGCACGGAGGCTCGGAGAGTCCCGGCCCTTTAATTTGGTCAGTGGTCAGGGACAGGAGGGTCTGGCTGCGAGTGAGGCAGGTAGAGGGGTCCAGGAGGTAGGCCTCAGCCCTTAAGGTTGTCCAACAGGTTCGAGATTTTTGCTCCCTGTGTGGACGGGAACGGGGACTGCAGGGAAGATGAGCAAACTGACCACATCATCATAGTCGAGGGAGCCGTTCAAGTGGAGGGAGAGAAAAGATATGTAATTGGGGATACTGTTCTCTGTGCCCAGGATTAATAATCCAAAAAGTAGTGTTGCCTGCCTGGTGCTCGGATTCAGGCTATCTCATCTGGACTGCAGAGAAACTTGGAGTGGGAGGGTGAAGATGCAGTCGTCGTGGTCTACGTAGGTACCAACGACATAGATAGAACAAGGACAGAGGTTCTGCTAAGTGGATATGAACAGCTAGGAGCTAAATTAAAAGCAGAACCAAAAAGGTAATAATCTCTGGATTACTACCTGAGGCATGAGCTAATTGCCATAGGGTCAATAAGGTTAAGGAGGTAAATGCGTGGCTCAAAGATTGGTGTGGGAGGAGTGGGTTTGAATTCATGGGACATTGTTACCAGTACTGGGGAAGAGGGGACGGTCTTCATCAGAATCATGCTGCGTCCTGGCAATTCGCATAACTAGGGCTGTAGTTCGGGCTTTAAACTAAATTCTGGTGGGAGGGTTCAGTTGTATGGAGAATTAGAAAATCAAAGTTAAAGGAGAAGGTAGAGTTCAGGTTAATGATGAGGGCTTTAAACTAGTTAAAGGAGCCGAGAGCCTACAAGGGGTTATTAGAGTTTCCAGACCACGTAATAGAACAGAGAGTATAGAAGGTGGGAGGAATCTAACTTCAGGCAAAGCAAAAAAGGTGACAAATATGCATCCTCCACTATATCGCGCAGCAGAGGGGTGATCTGCTGGAGGACGGGGATGAACGCCAGTCCTCGTCTGACAAGGTGGATGCGGGGGGCGGGGGGGGGGGGGGGGGGGCGGGGAGTGCGAGAGCAGGAAGGACATGGAGCCCTGGCAGACACTGGAGGCCCCGCAACTTGGGCCTTGGGCCGGCATGCACAGGACACTCTAATCACTTCCAGGTTCACCGATTAGGGGCCTGGCCAGTGACACAGACATCCCAAAGCCCCAGCTGAATTCCCCTTCACAGGAACCCCCTCCAATAAACACCCACCCTGTGCAATACACCCACCCCTTCCTTGCAACGCCCTCTGTGATTCCTACCTGCCTCACCATGGGGTCGGGGCCCTGGGTTGGCAGTAACGGCGGGTCAGGTCCGTGGGATGGAGGATGATAATGATCTGCTCTGAGATGAGCTCTGGTGCTCTGCGCTGTTTGACAACGTCTGCATCCTGCCCACAGCAGCACTTTCCACCGTCCAGCTGGGTGAACCCTGCATGCGAGCTGGCCACTCCATCACACGAGTGGTGAAGGTGTGGACTTGAGGGGGTGGTGAGGGATCCAGGAGTGGTATGTGCTGGCTGACCTGGAGTCCCTGGTGATGTGTTGGGTGTTCTGGATCACATACAGGTCACCAACACTTGAAATAGTGCAACACTATTTTATTGAATCATTAACTGTTTAAACATACTTAGACTATGGGTTAATACGATACTAGCTTTAACTAAAGACCTCTGCCTTGTCCTAACCAGTCGATGCACTCAGCACAAGTTGAATGTCTGTGTTGCAGGCTGTGAGCTCTATCCTCCTAGCTAGCTGCAACTCGAATGAGCGGGAACTCTGATGCCCCCTGTCTTTATAGTGCGTGTGCTCTCACTGGTGATTGGCTGCGGTGTTGTGTGTGTTGATTGGTCCCACTGTGTGTCCATCAATGTGTGTCTGCACCATGATATGCTGGTGTATATTATGACACCTGGGTCAAACCCACCCCCAATGTCCGCCCAGTTAGTCCCTCTTCACTAAGGTGCCCAACCGAGGTGGGTGACTCTTGGATGATAGAGGGTGTTGGAGACAGCTGTGATGGAAAATCAGTGGCGGCCCGGAACTGGTGCTCCAGGGTGTCTCGGGCTGCGGGCCGAGGGCTCCCGCTGCTGTCCGTATCCTCCTCCTCCTCCTCGCTGCTTTCCTCCTGGGGTTGGGGTTGGTGTCTGGGGCAGGGGATACCAGAAGAGCCCGCTTATTGCCAGGTGATCCTGCAAGACATATTACAAGATGCACAATTGGAGGGGGCAGTATGGGGGGGTTGTGGGGGTGGTGAGAGTGGTGGTGGTGAAGGGGGCAGTGTGGGGTGGTGGTGTGGGGGTGGTGAGAGTGGTGGTGGTGAAGGGGGCAGTATGGGGGGGCTGTGGGGGTGGTGAGAGTGGTGGTGGTGAAGGGGGCAGTATGGGGGGGGGCTGTGGGGGTGGTGAGAGTGGTGGTGGTGAAGGGGGCAGTATGGGGGGGCTGTGGGGGTGGTGAGAGTGGTGGTCGTGAAGGGGGCAGTATGGGGGGGCTGTGGGGGTGGTGAGAGTGTTGGTGGTGAAGGGGGCAGTGTGGGTGGCGCTGTGGGGGTGGTGAGAGTGGTGGTGGTGAAGGGGGCAGTGTGGGGTGGCGGTGTGGGGGTGGGGAGAGTGGTGGTGGTGAAGGGGGCAGTGTGGGGTGGCGGTGTGGGGGCGGTGAGAGTGGTGGTGGTGAAGGGGGCAATATGGGGGGGCTGTGGGGCTGGTGAGAGTGGTGGTCATGAAGGGGGCAGTATGGGGGGGCTGTGGGGGTGGTGAGAGTGGTGGTCGTGAAGGGGGCAGTATGGGGGGGGCTGTGGGGGTGGTGAGAGTGGTGGTGGTGAAGGGGGCAGTGTGAGGTGGCGGTGTGGGGGTGGTGAGAGTGGTGGTGGTGAAGGGGGCAGTGTGAGGTGGCGGTGTGGGGGTGGTGAGAGTGGTGGTGGTGAAGGGGGCAGTGTGGGGTGGCGGTGTGGGGGTGGTGAGAGTGGTAGTGGTGAAGGGGGCAGTGTGGGGTGGCGGTGTGGGGGTGGGGAGAGTGGTGGTGGTGAAGGGGGCAGTGTGGGGTGGCGGTGTGGGGGTGGGGAGAGTGGTGGTGGTGAAGGGGGCAGTGTGGGGTGGCGGTGTGGGGGTGGTGAGAGTGGTGGTGGTGAAGGGGGCAGTGTGGGGTGGCGGTCTGGGGGTGGTGAGAGTGGTGGTGGTGAAGGGGGCAGTGTGGGGTGGTAGTGTGGGGGCGGTGAGAGTGGTGGTGGTGAAGGGGGCAGTATGGGGGGGGCTGTGGGGGTGGTGAGAGTGGTGGTGGTGAAGGGGGCAGTATGGGGTGGCGGTGTGGGGGTGGTGAGAGTGGTGGTGGTGAAGGGGGCAGTGTGGGGTGGCGGTGTGGGGGTGGTGAGAGTGGTAGTGGTGAAGGGGGCAGTGTGGGGTGGCGGTGTGGGGGTGGTGAGAGTGGTGGTGGTGAAGGGGGCAGTGTGGGGTGGCGGTGTGGGGGTGGTGAGAGTGGTGGTGGTGAAGGGGGCAGTGTGGGGTGGCGGTGTGGGGGTGGTGAGAGTGGTGGTAGTGAAGGGGGCAGTGTGAGGTGGCGGTGTGGGGGTGGTGAGAGTGGTGGTGGTGAAGGGGGCAGTATGGGGTGGCGGTGTGGGGGTAGTGAGAGTGGTGGTGGTGAAGGGGGCAGTGTGAGGTGGCGGTGTGGGGGTGGTGAGAGTGGTGGTGGTGAAGGGGGCAGTGTGGGGTGGCGGTATGGGGGTGGGGACAGTGGTGGTGGTGAAGGGGGCAGTGTGGGGTGGCGGTGTGGGGGTGGTGGACTGCTCGGTCGCCCCCGGGTAGGGTGTTGGAGTGGTGTGGTTATAGGTGTGTGGGTCAGGGGTTAGTGCCAGGGCCACAGTGCTGCCTACTCACCCTGGCCGCCCTGAGGAGGTCTTACGACACTGCTGGTCAGTCCTGGCGGTGTTGCCCATGGCACTCATGGCCTCTCCCACATGCGCCCAGGCCCGGTGCAAGGCAGCGGGTGGCAACCTCCTCGCCACCCAGGGTACAGGGTGGCCCACCTCTCCTCCACAGCATCCAACAGGGTCTTGTGTTCAGCATCTGTGAACCGCGGTGCCACTCTCCTTGCTGCCTTTTATTGGCTGGGATGAGTGTGTGAGGGGAGTGGAGTGCTTATATGCGGCTGCAGCTTGTCAGCCTCTCGAATCGGTTATTGGAATCGGCCATGTCCCACGTGGCTCCGGAGCGAGCCCATTGACGGTTTATGAATTGGTCTGGAAACAGTGCCAGTTTTCCCATCGTAGAACATCACCGATTCAATCCCGGCGATGATGTATAAAATAAATTAGGTTAAAAGCATTTGCAGACTGTAAAACCCACTTACTCCATCAGATCAAAAGATAAATTGTAACGGGATATTTATCATAAAGACCCCTTTGAGGACAGCTCAGGACAGGTTAGTCATCATCGAGATGAGAGGAGCTTAGGAAAATTCTCTGATTTCACTTTATCGAAGCATTTGTTGAGAGAGTTTGTTGCCATTTGGATCTGATGTTTATAGTTTTCAGCTCACTGAGAGGAGGCAGCCAAAATAAATGACAGATATATAGACCTGCACTGTAAGCCAAATCAAACACTAACTCCATCAGTTGTCTGTGGAAGTATGGGTGAGGCTTACGGTGGGATCTTTCAGCCTAGCCTGCCGTCGGGATCGCCTAGTCCCATCGAAAGCCATGGGCTCTTGGCTTGCCTGCCGTAGCTCTGCGGTACATCCTTCCATGTTGGGTTTGGAAAATCCCGACCTTAATCCTAGTTTGTGAAGGAACAGAAGCTGGAAAGTTGCCTAGTTTGAAACAGGCGGAAGAATCTACAGAGGTCCTCCACAGCATCTTGTAATAAAGAAAGCAACAAGAAGATTAGCATCAAACTATTAAACATATAGCCAGAAGAAGGGACTGAGGCACCCAGAGTCAAGAGGTGGAAAATGAAAGATGTACAATAGGAGCTGGGGAGAATTCGCCAGAGGACTGTGACAAAATATGGGTGGTCCCTACAGAAATAAATAACTTTTAAGACTGATGTGTCTTAGAAGACAATTCTTGAGGGATGTAAGAAATAATCCTGAATGCATAACATACATGGTTATAAGGTGGATTGATAATGTTACGACGAGGCCAATATGTGGTCAATCCCTGCCCCCATTTGACCCGGAATCACAACACAATTGAAATTAACAATTAATTCTTAAAAAATATCCAAAGTCTTTGGTCTGCAGCTGCCCAACAACGACAGTAACCTGGGGCGAAATTCTCCCGAAACGGCACGATGTCCGCCGACTGGCGCCCAAAACGACGCCAATCAGACGGGCATCGCGCCGCCCCAAAGGTGCGGAATGCTCCGCATCTTTGGGGGCCGAGCCCCAACATTGAGGGGCTAGGCCGACGCCGGAGGAATTTCCGCCCCGCCAGCTGGCAGAAACGGCCTTTGTTGCCCCGCCAGCTGGCGCGGAAATGACATGTCGGGGCGGCGCATGCGCGGGAGCGTCAGCGGCCGCTGAAAGTTTCCCGCGCATGCGCAGTGGAGGGAGTCTCTTCCGCCTCTGCCATGGTGGAGACCGTGGCGGAGGCGGAAGGGAAAGAGTGCCCCCACGGCACAGGCCCGCCCGTGGATCGGTGGGCCCCGATCGAGGGCCAGGCCACCATGGGGGCACCTCCCGGGGTCAGATCGCCCCGCGCCCCCACCCAGGACCCCGGAGCCCGCCCACGCCGCCTTGTCCCGCCGTTCAAAAGGTGGTTTAATCCATGCCGGCGGGACAGGCAATTTATCGGCGGGACTTCGGCCCATCCGGGCCGGAGAATCCAGCGGGGGGGCCCGCCAACCGGCGCGGCCCGATTCCCGCCCCCGCCGAATGTCCGGTACCGGAGACTTCGGCAACTGGCGGGGGCGGGATTCACGGCAGCCCCCGGCGATTCTCCAACCCGGCGGGGGGGTCGGAGAATGACGCCCCAGGTCTGTAAATTTAAACACAATTAATTTTTATTATTAAGAATAATAACTATGAGTAAATAGGCAGCAAATACAACGGTTAACAATTATCAAATTCCTAAACTCCCCTCTTTAACCCTCCCCACCCTCTACACCCGCACACACATAAGACAGACAAACACAAAGTGGAAAGAGGGTTGCAAAGAAAATAATACAAAAATAAAAAGGATAAAAGTCTCTTTTCAGATGGATGTCTTCCAGTCTACCTTTCTTCAGTCTAGACCTTCAGTTGGAGGTTTTTGCTTTCAGTCTGTGATGGTTTTCACAGTAGATTCATCAAATTCTCAAAACCTCTCTGCAGGTTCAGAAAACAGTGGGCTGGATTCTCCGATTCTGTGGCTCTGTCCGCAGGATCTGTCTGGTCTTATGACCAAAATGTTAGCGGCGCCCCGCATCGATGCTCCGCCCGGTGAGGGGCTAGCAGCCACGCCATGTAAAACTCCTGGCTTTACCTGCCGGTAGAGATGCAGAATAGCCGGGTCCATGGCCGTGCATGCGCACAGCGGCGGCCTGCGGCGGCCGCGCCGTACATCATGGCACCAGCCGCGCGCAGACTCAGTCTGCCAAATGCTGCCCTCTGTAACCGTCCTCGCCATCCTCAGACCACCCCTCACCAGTCCACCCAGCCCCCACCAAAGCCCCCCCTGCCAGCAGACGGCTCCCCCCGACTGTGGCAGCGCTGGACACAGTCCGCAGCCGGCATGCGAGGTCCCCTAAAAGTGAGAGGAGCACGTGCCCTACGCCATCGGGGACTCAGCCCATTGGGGGAGGGCCTCAGGTGACGTCCTGAGGCTGCCCTGAACGCGTGCGCCATCCTCCTCAGGCACTCTGTATTTGAGGAGGCGGAGTATTGGAAAAATGCCGCCACCCCCGATTCCGGGGTAAATATGGATTCTCCGGCGATTAGAGAATCCAGTCAAGTGTGTCTGCATGGGTTTCCTCCAGTTGCTCTGGTTTCCTACCACAAGTCCTGGGCAGGACTGGGACTGATGTCCTAGGGGGGCTATTTGCTGGAGCAGTTGGGGTGGGTTTAAACTAATGTGCCAGGGGGATGGAACCTGTGCAAGGATTCAGAGAAAGGGAGCAAGTCAAAATCAAAAGGTAGAAAAGTGATAGGTGAAGAAACCAAGGGCAAAATTCAAACAGGGCAAAAGAGAAAAATATTGGGAGCAAGACAAACAAGGTGAAAACGACAAACTTAAAGGCTCTGTGCCTTAATACACGGAGGATTTGCAATAAAGTGGATGAATTAATCACGCAGATAGATATAAATGGGTCTGATATAATTGGGATTCCGGAGACATGGCGGCAGGGTGAACAGGGGTGGGAACTGAAAGTCCCAGGGATTTCAGTATTTCAGAAGGACAGGCATGAAAGAAAAGGTGGTGGCGTGGCACTGCAAGTTAAAGAGGAAATTAACACAATAGTGAGAAAGGATATTAGCTCTGACAATGTGGAGTCTGTATGGGTAGAGTTGAGAAATACCAAGGGGCAAAAAATATTAATTGGTGTCATATATACACCCCGAACTGCACTGGTGATGTTGGGAATGGCATTAAACACAAAATTAGAGATGTATGTAATGAGGGAATATCGGTGATCATGGGTGATTTTAATCTTCACATAGATTGGGCAAATCAAATTAGCCACAATGCCATAGAGGAGGAATTCATGAAGTGTATACGGGATGGTTTTCCTGACTAATATGTGGAGGATCCAACTAGAGAGCAGGCCATCTTAGACTGGGTACTGTGTAATGAGAAGGGAATCATTGCCAATCTGTCTGTGCGAGACCCCTTGGGGATGAGCGACCATAACATTATAGAATTTTTTATCAAGATGGAGAGTGAAGTAGTTGATTCGGAGACTAGGGTGCTGAATCTTAATAAAGGAAACTATGAAGATATGAGATGTGAATTGGCCTTGATAAATTGGGGAGAGTTACTTTAAGGGATGACAGTGGATAGGCAATGGTAAACATTCAAGGAACACAGGGGGGAACTACAGCAACTGTTCATTCCTGTTTGGCACAAAAGCAAAATGGGTAAGAGGGCCAATCCATGGCTTACAAAGGAAATTAGAAATAGTATTCGATACAAGGAAGAAGCATACAGATTAGCCAAGAAAAATAATAGGTCTGAGAATTGGGAGCAGTTTAGAATTCAGCAAAGAAGGACAAAGGGATTGATTAAGAAGGAAAAATACAGTACAAAAGTAAGCTTTCAAGGAACATAAAGACTGACACTAAGAATTTATATAGATATGTGAAGAGAGAGAGATTGGTAAAGACAAATTTAGGCCCCCAACAGACAGAAACAGGGGAATGCAATAAGGGACAAAGAAATGGCTGAGCATTTGAATACATACTTCGGTTCTGTCTTCACAAAAGAGGACACAAATCAGATACCAGAAATGCGAGAGAATGATAGGTTTAGTAAGAGGGAAGAACTGAGGAAGGTCAACATTAGTAGAGAAATGGTGCTGGGATAGTTGATGGGATTGAAGGTGGATAAATCTCCAGGGCCTGAGAATCTGCATCCCAGAGTGCTTCAGGAGGTGGCTCTGGAAATAGTGGATACATTGGTGGTCATCTTCCGGGATTCTATAGACTCTGGAACTGTCCCTGAAGATTGGAGGGTAGCTCACGTCACTCCAATATTCAAAAAGGGAGGCAAACAGAAAGCAGGGAATTATAGACCAGTAAGCCTAACATTGGTAGTGGGGAAAATTCTTGAATCCATTATCAAGGAAGTTATAGCGGAACATTTAGAAAGCAGTGGCTGGATCAGTCAGAGTCAGCATGGATTAATGAAGGGGAAATCATGCTTGACAAATCTGTTGGAATTCTTTGAAGATGTAACCAGTACAGTTGACAAGGGGAAGCCAGTCGCTGTGGTATATTTGGACATTCAGAAGGCGTTTGACAATGTCCCCCATAAGAGATTATTGTGCAAAATTAATGCATATGGGATTGGGGGGTTTGGATATTAAACTGGTTGACAGAGAGGAAACAAAGAGTAGGAATTAATGGGTCCTTTTCAAATTGGCAGGCAGTAACTAGTGGGGTGCCACAGGGATCGGTGCTGGGAACCCAGCTATTCACGATATATATTAATGATTTGGATGAGAAAACAAAATGAAACATCTCAAAGTCTGCAGATGATACCAAGTTGGGCAGGAGGGTGAACTGTGACGAGGATGCAGGGATCCTACAACATGACCTGGACAGGTTGGGCGAGTAGGCAAATCAATGGCAGATGCAGTATAATTTGGATAAGTGTGAGGTTATTCACTTTGGAAGCAAAATCAGGAAGGCAGATTGCTACCTGAATGGTTGTAAATTGGGGGAGGGGAGTCTGCAGCGGGACCTGGGTGTCCTTGTGCACCAGTCGCTGAAGGTAAGCATGCAGGTGCAGCAGGCGGTCAAGAAGGCTAATGGTATGTTGGCCTTCATTGCGAGAAGTTTCGACTACAGAAGCAGGGATGTGTTGCTGCTATTATACAGGGCTTTGTTGAGGCCACACCTCGAATATTGTGTGCAGTTTAGGTCTCCTTTTCTGAGGAAGGATGTTCTTGCTCTCGAGGGAGTGCAACAAAGGTCTACCAGACTGATTCCAGGGAGGGAGGAGAGATTGACTAGGTTAAGATTGTTTTCGCTGGAGTTTAGAAGAATGAGGGGGGATCTCATAAAGACTTATAAAATTCTAACAGGACTAGACAGGGTAGATGCAGGGAAGATGTTACCAATGGTGGGTGTGTCCAGAACCAGGAGTCACAGTCTGAGGATTCAGGATAAACCATTTCAGACAGAGATGAGGAGACATTTCTCCACCCATAGAGCGGTGAGCCTGTGAATTCATTACCACAGGAAGTAGTTGATGCTAAAACATTGAATATATTCAAGAGGCGGCTAGATATAGCACTTGGGGCGAATGGGATCAAAGGCTATGGGGAGAAAGTAGGATTAGGCTATTGAGTTGGATGATCAGTCATGATCGTGATAAATGGCCAAGCGGGCTCGAAGGACCAAAAGGCCTTCTCCTGCTCTTATCTTCTACGTACCTATGTAAGTCCCGAAATACGTGCTTGTTGGGTGAATTGGACATTCTGAATTCTCCCTCAGTGTACCCAAACAGGCGTCGTAGTGTGGCGACTAGGGGATTTTTATAGTGGTTTCATTGCAGTGTTCATGTAAGCCTACTTGTGACACTAATAAAGATTATTATTATTATTATGGAGAGAGGGAAAGAGACAGCAGCTCACAGCCTCTTCCCTCAAAGTCCAGGATCCAACTGTCCTTTTCTGGGATCTCCGAAAACTATCCCACATGGGTAGGGCCCAATCACTGCCTGTGGCCGGGCAGAATACGGATTTGGTCAATTCATTGGCCACCAGCCAACCAATTGAACTGAATCCCTCTGATTTCTCGGGTGCCAGAAAGTTTTGCTGTTCAAATGCTAAATCTCCAACAGCACAGTGTGCCAGTTGGAAACTTGTTTTTCTTTTTTAAAATAAATTTAGAGTGCACAATTAATTTTTTCCAATTAAGGGGCAATTTAGTATGGCCAATCCACCTACCCTGCACATCTTTTGGGTTGTGGGGGCGAAACCCACGCAAACATGGGGAGAATGTGCAAACTCCACACGGACATTGACCCAGAGCCGGGATCGAATATGGGACCTCGGCGGTGTGAGGCAGCAGCGCTAGCCACTGCGCCACCGTGCTGGCCTCCATTTGGCAACTTTTGGGTTCCTCTGCTCGACTTAAAGGTATATGTCCATTAAATATCCATGGATCAAAATTATGACGAAAAAGTAAAAGAAATGGGAAATAAGGGAATCAGCAGCAAGGGCCCTTACAGTAAGTTAATGGTGCTTATTTTGTTTGTCTTTTACCCACCAAACAAATTTGAGTTTTGTTCAAAAAAAGCAAAATCTTTTGCCATAGTTCTATTGATTAATCAAGGTATTTGGATATCCCTTTAAATGTTAACAGTCCCTAACTGAATCGTTATGCAGTCTCCTACTGCCCTACTTTCTTGCCGGCCATTTTGTGCATCACGTCAGCCAGACTTCCTCCTGTGCGCTGCAATCGGATGCTTTTTAGGGTGTGCAGCTTCTTAGAGTCATGCTAATGAGGCACAAGCTTCAAAATGACTCGGGTCTCTCCACTGGTCCAAACTGACTGGGAGCTATTAAGCTCTGCCAGTTTAGACCCAAAGCTTAGGATCTCCATTGCAGTGTTGAAGGCATCGATAGAGAAGCTAATGAGATCGACAGGCTCTTGCTGACCAATCCATGCCACACTGATAAACATGCCAGTCTCACCAGGAAACGTTGCTTCCGGTTGGCCGGAGTCCCATTCCGTTTGAGAAGCTGAGCTCAAAAAAGGCACGAATATCGGAAGAGAAATGAAATTGATTAATTGATTCATCCAGAAGAGGAACCACAGAGGCTAACAATAATTAAGCAGCCTTTCTGAAGCATGTAAGCTGAAATCTAAAGGGCGTGATGCTCCGAAACGGCGGCTAAGTGTAAACGCCGAAGCGTTTTACGCCGGCGTCAACGGGCCCCAAATCCCAGCGATTCTGCGGCCCGCAAGGGGCCAGCAGGGGCACCACGGGAAGCTCCGGGGTGTGGCTACAGACCGGTGAAGATAGGAGCAGTCGAGGGGCCGGACGGTCAGAGAGCAGACCGGCCCCAGCATCCAGCTGCTGCCCAGACTGGTCCCGGGTTCCTGGAATTTCCACACCCACCCAGTGACCCAATGCAGCCAGAGACCCAGGGATGAGAGAAGGGTATGATGGCCTGTTGCCAGCACCTGCAAACGCAGGTGGAGGAGTGCATCCACGTGCAGGAGCAGGAAATAGTGCCGGTCATGAGTGCCACCCAGGCTGACACCGCGATGGAAGCAATGGAGGCGACGGTATCGGACATGGGTCGCAGTATGCAAGGCCTGGGGCTTTCTGTGCACGCGGCTTCCGTAGCTCAGGGCAGGGCTGCCCTCTCACAGGCAGCCATGAGCCAGAGCCAGCTGCACATGGCAGCGGCGGTCAGCACCGTGGCTCAGTCTCAGCAGGCCATGGCCCGCTTTCAGCAGGCCATCGCTGAGAGCATCGGTGCCATTGCCCAGGTGCTGGCCAGCATCACACAGACCCAGACAGGGATGGCTAACACCCTGAGCTCCATGGCTGCAAACTTGCAGACCCTGGTCGATACCACAGCGGGCCTCCTGGACTGGCAGCGGCAGGTGCCGGAGGTGCTCGGGTGTTGGAGGCGCTCGTACATCAGTCCCATGGGGAAACCAGGGGGACATCAGACACCCGGAGGGAGGAGGAGGTGCTGGGGCCCGTTCCGGTTCCCCCTGCCATCCCTGGTGCATCTGGTGGGCAGCGGGCATAACAGGGTGGCAGCACGCTATCCCGGTCGCCCGAGGCTGGCCCATCGAGGCCAGGCCGCCCCAGGAAATGACCGGCAAAGGGGACCTAGTCACAGGGCAGGAGTCACAGCAGTCCGCCTCCACTTCTGGGGAAACACCTAGAAATAGTTATCGGGCCCGTAAGGCCAGAAAGGTAGACACTTAGTAAGTTGGCATGGGTGCAGGGCGCAGATTCATTATAGGGACTGGGGCGCATGTACAGATTTTCTCTTATTAAACACACTGTAACACCTATGAAAGCTGCCTCTGTGCTCTCTTCAATGCATGCGGGGTTGGGGCAGGAACTAAGTGCCAGTGTGGGCGAGGGTGATGGAACGTTGAGCTCCGGCGAGTGTGGCATGCGCTCCCCCCCCCCCCCCCCCCCCCACCACCACCCCGCCCCCAGTGAGACGACAGGGCCATGCGATGAAGTGTCCAAGCCGCATACAGGGACCACCTGGGTGAAGGCTGTCACTGTGGCCATGAGTTAGAGCTCATCGCAGGGTGGGCTGTCATCATCCTCCATGCCATGGACAGACCCGCTTCCACTAGCAACTGTGTGAGCCCAGCTCGTTGTGCTGCAGGTGGATGTGTATGCGGGTGATGTGGTGATGGGGGAGATGAGGGTGAGAGGTGGTGAGGTGGCGCCGTTCTGTGCTGTCCGTGCCCGTGCTCAGCAATACCGCCCCCCACCCCCCAGTTGGTGAAATGTGCGGCTATCAACACCTCCCGTGCCTGCTGGCCCAGCCGGTGGCATTGGGCAGCCTCCCGACCCTGTCCAGCCCCCATGTCCCGTACATTGTCCCCCCTCCCCATCACCCTCCTCTGGAGAGGCGTGCCTTTAATCGTGATCCTCCTCCTCCCCCTCCTCCTCTTCCTACTCCAGTACATTGCTCCTCTGCTGGGCTATATTGTGGAAGACGCAGCATACCACAACGATGAGGCCGAACCTCTCCGACGGGTCCTGGAGGGCCCCTCCAGTACGGTCCAGGAACCTGAAGCGCATTTTCACCAACCCAAAGCACCTCTCGACCACACCCCTGGTCGCACAATGGGCATCATTGTAGCGGTGTTCCGCGTCGGTCTGTGGCCTCCGTATAGGTGGCATCAGCCATGACTGCAACGGGTAACCCCTGTCGCCCAGTAACCAGCCCCACAGCCGGGAGGGTGTCCCTCAAACATGCCAATATGAACGCATCATGTACATTGCCCGGGTACCGGGCGTAGATGTGTAGGATCCTCATCTGGTGGTCACTGACCACCTGCACATTCCTGGAGTAGGACCCCTTCCTCTTCATGAACACCGCCCTGTTATCCGATGGTGGCCGCATGGCGACGTGCACCCCATCGATCGCCCCCAGGACCATGGGTATCCTGGCGATCACGGCGAAGCCCACTGCCCGAGCATCCTGCTGCGCGTGGTCCACAGGGAACTGAAGTAGCGATTCGCGATGTCATACAGGGCGTCAGTCACTGCACGGATGCGCCAATGCACCGATGTCTGCAAGATGCCGGAAAGGTCCCGACTCGATGACTGGAACGACCCTGTCGCATAGAGGTTCAGGGCGACCATCACCTTGACAGCTACCGGGAGAGGATGTCCACCCGGGATCGCGCGTGCCCGCAGATCTGTGCCGCCCGATCGCTCCCCTGGCCGTCCATGAGGACATCCCCCCCCCCCGGTAATCGACCCCCCCGCCCCCCATCCAGGGTGCCGCGAACTGAGCCTGCAGCCGCCACCCGAGGTTCCCGACGCCGATACGTGGTTAGAACCACGTCATCGGGAACTCAGCTAGTTTTCCACGGAGAATCACTGGAGGCTAGCTGCGCCACGTAGATCGAACGCAAGCGATTCCCGAGCGATTCTCCAGTTTCAGCGGCGCCAGTCCAGATTTCATCGTACACGGCCATTTTCCGTCCCCGCGCTGAACGCAATTTCAGCACAGGGCTGCGGAGAATCCAGCCCCCTGACTTGGGTTCAAAGCGGAGTGCGTGTATTTGATCACCGCAAATCTGTGTGCTTCAAAGGGACTCTTTGTTAATGGGCCCATTGTACTTTAAGAGGTACTTTGTAATCAATGTCGATCTTACAATCTGTGTGTATTTGTTCAGCTACACAGGGAGTAAAGGAGTATTATATAATAGTTCAACTTTTCATGTTTAATAATTTCTTTTTCCTTTTGTTAAAACTAATTAGTGGTCCTGTGACTCTGTCCCTCCACATTTTATTTGAAGTAAAATTTATGGGCCTTTTGACCAAGGGTTCCATTCTGGGATCTTCCTTTCCAGTTATAACATCAACTGCTATCATAACAAATGGAAATAGAAAACATTGTTGTGTTCTTGTAAATCCCTCACTGACCGGGTAAGATCGGTTCTCAACAGTAGAAGAAATTGTACTTTTAAGATTGATCGCATTTTCAGTGAGCATCTGGATTGCTTTGTAAGCCAGTCTACCCTCGAGTGTAAAAGGTTTTAGACTTTCTGACACATGACATACCCACAGTTTTAGAGTCATATTTATACGTCAAACTTCCAGAGTTTTACTCTGTTTCAGTCTGACTTGTTCAAGAGGATTTAAAATCTTACAAAGAGCCTGCACAATTGGAAATGAAGCTGTGAGGCAAACAATAGCGCACAAAAGTGCAGCATCTTAACCCTTCTACCAGAAATGCCGTCAGCCGGCCTTTCCTGAACAGAACCCTCCTCTGATGACAGATGAAGCTAGATTATGTATTGGACTGTCTGATGAGCTCACAATGCTCCATTCATTCATACCTTGGTAAATATTAACATCCTTTTTCATTGTTGATGCACACTGTGATAAGCTTGAAAAACAATTTCAAACTTCCTGTTATGTTTGAAAGTCACAAATATCATGCTACCTGTTATCCAGTTTTATTTTATTTTAATCTCTGTCATTGTATTACCATTGGCGTACATTGTTTCCTTTCTTTTTGCTCCAATAAAGGGCCAGATTTTGGCTCCCGAGGTGAGTAGTTTGAGTCAGTGATGCACGATCAATTACTATTAAAGACGAGGTAGTAACATAACTGAAGGCTTTAATAGACTAGAACTGTTCTCCAGCAGCTTCGGTACAGAATGAAGGCTGCTGGGACGGCACCGGTTCTTATACCCCACCTGTCAGGGTGGAGCTACATACCAAACAGCCAATGATAAACTTCTAGGTTTAACCAATGGTCTACAGCCTCTCGGTACTGCAATACCTGATAATACCACATTCACCCCCTGTTAAAAAAGAGTCCGGGGGGGGGGGGGGGGGGGGGGGGGTGGCCAGTGGTTACAATTGCATTTAACATGTTATGATCAGATATGGAGGTACCGTGATACCTCCTTACAGGGTTGTCGAGAATATTTACAAACGTGGAAGATATATACATTCAGTGTTCATTTACAGTTACAGTTACAGTGAAGCAATCAGTCGGTCGGGTGGCTTGGTCGTCCTCCTGGATCATCTGCGCTTCGGTGGTGATTCTGATGGGGATCCGGGCGTCTGTGACTCCGGGAGTGTGGCTTCGGCCTCCATGGCAGCTTCGTCACCCCTAGACGGCGCTGGTGGGGCAAACGGTTGACATGAGAGGGGGGCACCTATAGGGGGCGTCGGTGGGTGGGAGGGCCTAGGCAGGAGCGGCGGGAGGACTGACCCTCCTGTGAGGTGCTGTGGAGGGGGGGGGTAATGGTTCGGGTGCGCGTGGGGTTCCGGCGGGCGGCAGGTCCCGAAGGGAAACTGTATCTTGCCGGCCGTCAGGGAACACCACGTAGGCGTACTGGGGGTTAGCGTGCAGCAGGTGGACCCTCTCAACCAATGGGTCCGACTTGTGCGCCCACACGTGCTTCCGGAGCAGGATGGGCCCGGGTGTTGCTAGCCAGGTTGGGAGCGAGGTCCCTGGAAGAGGACTTCCTGGGGAAGACAAGGAGACGTTCATGAGGTGTCTGGTTGGTAGTTGTACAGAGCAGTGACCGGATGGCGTGGAGGGCCTCCGGGAGGACTTCTTGCCAGTGGGAGACTGGGAGATTCCTGGACCGTAGGGCCAGTAGGATGGTCTTCCAGACCGTTCCGTTCTCCCTCTCTACCTGCCCATTTCCCCGGGGGTTGTAACTGGTCGTCCTGCTTGAGGCAATGCCCCTGTTGAGCAGGAATTGACGCAGTTCGTCGCTCATAAAGGAGGACCCCCTATCACAGTGTATGTACGCGGGGAAACTGAACAGTGTAAAGATACCCTGGAGGGCCTTGATGACGGTGGTTGCGGTCACGTCTGGGCAGGGGATGGTGAATGGGAACCGGGAGTACTCGTCAATCACGTTCAGGAAATACGTGTTGCGGTCAGTGGAGGGGAGGGGGCCTTTGAAGTCCATGCTGAGGTGTTCAAAGGGACGGGAAGCCTTTATCAGGTGCGCCCTCTCTGGCCGGTAGAAGTGCGGTTTGCACTCCGCGCAGATTTGGCAGTCCCTGGTGGCTGTCCTGACCTCCTCGATGGAGTAGGGCAGGTTGCGGGTTTTAATGAAGTGGAAAAAAACGAGTGACCCCCGGGTGGCAGAGGTCCTCGTGGAGGGCTCGGAGGCGGTCCACTTGTGCGGTGACACATGTGTCGCGGGACAGGGCATCAGGAGGCTCGTTTAGCTTCCCGGGATGATACAAGATCTCGTAGTTGTAGATGGAGAGTTCTATCCTCCACCGCAAGATCTTGTTGTTTTTTATCTTGCCCCACTGTGCATTATCGAACATGAATGCCACCGACCGTTGGTCAGTGACTAGAGTGAATCTCCTGCTGGCCAGGTAATGCCTCCAATGTCGCACAGCTTCTACTATGGCTTGTGCATCTTTTTCGACCGAGGAATGGCGAATTTCGGAAGCATGGAAGGTACGGAAGAAGAAGGCCACGGGTCTGCCCGCTTGGTTGAGGGTGGCGGCCAGAGCTACGTCGGACGCATCGCTCTCGACCTGGTAGGGGAGGGACTCGTCGATGGCGCGCATCGTGGCCTTTGCAATATCTGTTTTGATGCGGCTGAAGGCCTGGCGGGCCTCCGTCGACAGGGGGAAGGTTGTAGACTGGATTAGGGGTCGGGCATTGTCTGCGTAGTTAGGGACCCACTGGGTGTAATGACGGAAAAACCTGAGGCAGCGCTTCAGGGCCTTGGGGCAGTGAGGGAGGGGGAACTCCATGAGGGGGCGCATGCGTTCAGGGTTGGGGCCTATAACTCCATTTCGCACTACGTAGCCTAGAATGGCTAGACGGTCGGTGCTAAATACGCATTTATCCTTATTATTCGTTAAGTTAAGGATTTTCACGGTCTGGAGAAATTTTCGGAGGTTGGTGTCTGTCATGATATTCAGGGAAACATCATGGTGCAAACAAACATACATACTGATGGACAGATCAACGGACCAATCAATACACACACAACACCACAGCCAAACACAGGCAAGAGCACACACACTATAAAACGGGGAACACGACACTTCCCGCTCATTCCAGCAGGAGACAGCTCAGGGCACAGAGCTCACAGCAAGGCACTCAGGCATCCACCATGTGCTGAGTGCCACTCCAAGATAGTGTTAGGGATAGGTCCCCAGATTCAAGAGTAATGAATGAACCACAGTAACCAGTTTACCATTGTAAATATTGTTTGTAATAAAACTGAGTTGTACCATCCGCAACTGTGTTGGTTCATCTGTGTAGCAGAGCACCCAACACGACATAGTACCAGGCTTGGAACCTGGTAACTGTGAGATCTACCTACGAACCCTCAGGAATCCGCCATCCTGCGCCATGGACACCGTCAGCATGTCGCAGCCGTTACAAATCGCTGGAAACCTCGGCGTCAATTGGAAGCTGTTCAAACAGCGCTTCCAGTTCTTCCTGGAAGCCACCAAAAGGGAGAATGCCAGAAAAATCGCCCTCCTCCTCTCCACGGCAGGGCAACACGCCATCCTTGTCTACAACTCCCTGGTGTTCGCGGAAGGTGAGGACAAGACCAAGTACAAGACGGTCCTTCTCAAACTCGAGCAACACTTCAGCGTCGAGGTAAATGAGAGTTTCGAGAGGTATCTCTTCCAGCAGCGCCTGCAGGGTAAGGATGAGCCCTTTCAATCTTTCCTTACACACCTCCGTATCCTCGCGCAGTTCTGCGGTTACGACACCACCTCCGATTCAATGATTCGGGACCAGATTGTTTTTGGGGTCACCTCGGGCACCCTACGCCAGCAGCTCCTCAAAATTAAAGGCCTCACCCTAGCCTCCGCAATCGAAGCCTGTGTTCTTCATGAAAACGCGACTAGCCGCTACTCCCAATTTCAAGCGGCCGAATCGGCGTGGCAGGGGTCCTACGCGCCCGAATCGGCAAGGCAGGCATCCTACGAGGCCGAACGGGTCCAGGCGATCGAGTTCCTCCCGGCCCGCGGCCCGGACGAGGGCGGCCATTTTGCGCGCTTTCCGCGGCCTCCAGCGTTTGTGCGCGCCAAAAAAGACGTTGACGCAGAGGGACGTGATGCGCAGGCGCGCTCGACGCAAGACCGAACTCCGCATGCGCGGTGGCGCAACGAACGCCATGACGTCACGACGTGCGGTAACTGCGGAGCCGCACATTTAAAGCGGCAATGTCCGGCAAAAAAACGACAATGCCTCCGCTGTGGCAAGATGGGCCACTACGCTGCCTACTGTCGAGCAGCTCAACCTGCCAATGCTCCCCAATTCTGACAACCTCGCAGGGATGTGCGGACCATTCAGCCTCCGTACTACGAGTCGTGCCCAGACGACATCCAAACCAGAGACACAAATGACCGGGACGCCTTCCGTGTTGCGGTCATTGATAGGAACCGGATGTCTCCAGGCAGGACCCACCAGCCGATGCCAGTGAACAGCGTCAATCCGGGTGATGAATGGTGTGCCACCCTAACGGTCAACTGATCACCGATAACATTCTGTCTGGACACTGGTGCCTCCGCCAACCTCATAGCATGGTCAGCCTTCTACGCCTTGAAGGTCAGACCACCAATTCAGCCATCCCGTTGCAAGATGGTCGACTACAATGGAAACGTTATCCCGGCCATAGGATCTTGCCAGCTCCAGGTGACACACAACACACACACGGCCACACTCTCATTCAAAATAGTCGGATCATCAAAGGACTCCCTGCTAGGCGCACAGGCATGCAAGGTTCTCCACCTCGTGCAGCGGGTCCACGCTCTGTCTCCAGAAGGCACATCAGACTTCCCGGATGCAGAATTTAGGGTACAGCTTCAATCGCTCCTCGCCCACAACCAGGAGGCATTCGAGGGCATGGGCACACTGCCCTGTACCTACAGAATACGACTCAAACCGGACGCCACCCCGGTCATTCACGCACCTCGCAGGGTCCCAGCGCCACTCAAAGTCCGCCTCAAGCAGCAGCTGCAAGATCTTCAGGACCAAGGGGTGCTATCCCGCGTTACGGAGCCCACGCCATGGTGTGTGTTAAGAAGCCCTCTGGCGAACTCCAGATCTGCATTGATCCGAAAGACCTGAACAACAATATAATGAGGGAACACTACCCCATACCCAAACGGGAAGAGATCACGAGCGAAATGGCCGGGCTAAAATCTTTACAAAGCTAGATGCCTCAAAGGGTTTTTGGCAGATCCAACTGGGCCAGTCTAGCAGGAAGCTGTGCACCTTCAACACTCCTTTCGGCAGGTTCTGCTATAACAGAATGTTGTTTGGCATCATCTTGGCATCCAAGGTCTTTCACAGGATCATGGAACAGATGATGGAGGGCATCGAAGGGGTGCGCGTCTACGTTGACGACGTCATCATCTGGTGCTTCACACCACAGGAGCATCTCCAGCGCGTCTTTGCGCGCATACGGGAAAACGGCCTGCGCCTCAACCGAGCCAAGTGTTCTTTCGGCCAAACCGAGCTGAAGTTTCTGGGGGACCACATATCCCGGTCAGGGGTCCGACCGGATGCAGACAAGGTGAGCGCCATTGCAGCCATGCCGCAGCCGGCAGACAAGAAAGCAGTACTACGCTTCCTAGGCATGGTCAACTTCCTGGGGAAGTTCATTCCCAACCTTGCCTCCCACACGACAGCTCTGCGCCACCTCGTCAAGAAGTCCACGGAGTTCCAGTGGCTGCCCACACACCAGAAGGAATGGGAGGAGCTCAAAATTAAGCTTACCACAGCCCCGGTACTGGCGTTTTTTGACACATCTCGTGACACTAAAACTTCGACTGATGCCAGCCAGTCCGGCATTGGGGCGGTACTCCTGCAGCGGGATGACACTGCGTCCTGGGCACCGGTCGCCTATGCCTCGCGGGCCATGACCCCCACAGAACAGCAGATCGAAAAGGAGTGCCTAGGTTTGCTAACCGGAATAGACAAGTTCCATGACTACGTGTATGATCTCCCCCAGTTTACCGTTGAGACTGACCATCGCCCCCTGGTAAGCATCATACATAAGGACCTGAACGAGATGACCCCCTCGCCTCCAGCGCATCCTACTTAAACTCAGGAGGTATGACTTCCAACTGGTCTACACCCCGGGAAAGGACCTTATCATTGCGGATGCCCTATCTAGAGCAGTGAGCACACCGCCCGACTCGGAGAGGTTCGTCTGTCAGGTCGAAGCGCAGGTGGCCTTCACATCGGTAAATCTGCCAGCTGATTACTCCAGTCTGGCACGTATTCGCCGGGAGACTGCGGCTGACCCCCTTCTACAACGTGTGATGCGCCACATGACGGGAGGATGGCATAAAGGATAGTGCCCGCAGTTCAACAATGTCCGAGACGACTTGGCCGTCATTGAATGTGTCCTCCTAAAGCTGGACCGGATTGTGATTCCACACAGCATGCACAAGTTGGTCCTCGACCAACTACACAAAGGCCATCTGGGGGTCGAGAAGTGCAGACGGAGGGCCCGAGAGACGGTATACTGGCCAGGCATCAGTGATCACATTGCCAATATGGTGCTCAACTGCCCCACCTGCCAAAGGTTTCAGCCGGCGCAACCTCCTGAGACGCTTCAGCCCCATGAGCTGGTGACGTCCCCCTGGGCGAAGGTGGGTATGGACCTTTTTCACGTGCTCAGCAGGGACTATGTAATCATCATAGATTACTTTTCAAACTATCCAGAGGTCATACGCCTGCACAATTTGACATTGTCCGCTGTCATAAGGGCCTGCAAAGACACCTTCGCTCGCCTCGGCATTCCGATTACTGTCATGTCGGACAATGGGCCCTGTTTTGCCAGCCAGGAATGGTCGCCCTTTGCTGCTTCGTATGGCTTCACACACGTGACGTCCAGCCCTCTGCATCCCCCGTCCAATGCAAAGGCGGAGAAGGGCATTCACATCGTCAAGCGGCTCCTCTGCAAGGCTGCTGCTGCCGGATCTGATTTCTGCTTAGCCCTGTTAGCCTTTCGCTCGGCCCCACTAGCCACTGGCCTCTCACCAGCCCAGCTGTTGATGGGTCACGCCCTCAGGACCACTGTGCCATCCATTCTGGTCCCCACAACCAACCATGCTCCAGTACTGCACAGGATGCGACAGCAGCACGTTTGCCAGAAGGTGGCACATGACACACGGGCAACTGATCTTCCCGCCCTGGCGCCTGGGGACCACGTCCGCATCCAGCTACCAGTAGGTGGCTGGTCAGCACCTGCCGAAGTTCTCCGACGCGTGGCTCCACGCTCGTTCCTGGTTCGCATGCCTGATGGCTCCATTCGCAGGCGCAATCGCCGGGCTCTTCGCCTGCTCCACGCTCGCTATGGGAACTTACACCGGTGCCACACCCTCCTGTTGTTCCCGATGTCAACTTTGTGGAGCTTCCTGCCACCATGCCCCTTCCGTCGTCGCCCGTGGCCAGGCCCATTCCTCAGCCGGTGAAACTTTAAAAAAAAAAAAATGTTTATGAAGAGTTTTTAAACAAAAATTTCAACCATACAAACAACCCCCCCCCCCCCCCCCCCCCCGGCCCCCGTAACAAAAAAGAAAGAAAGCTCGCATAGCACGACATGAACATGGCAAGTCAATATGATACAGAACTTTGTACATTGGATTCCTCCCATACACGTCAGTTTTCCGGATCATTCATGTGTTTTCTTGCTCAAATGCCCCCCAGAAAAAAAAACCTTCCCCCTCCCTCCCCCCTCCCCCCACCTCCCCACGAAAGATATCCCCCCTCCGCCCCCCCCTCCCCCCTGGGTTGCTGTTGCTGCTGTCCGACCTTCATCTAACGCTCCACGAGATAGTCTAGGAACGGTTGCCACCGCCTGTAGAACCCCTGCGCAGACCCTCTCAAGGCAAACTTTAACCTCTCCAACTTGATAAACCCAGCCATATCATTTATCCAGGCCTCCACGCTGGGGGGCTTCGCCTCTTTCCACATTAACAAGATCCTTCGCCGGGCTACTAGGGACGCAAAGGCCAGAATGCCGGCCTTTTTCGCCTCCTGCACTCCTGGCTCGTCCAGTACTCCAAATAGTGCTAGCCCCCAGCTTGGCTTGACCCGGACTTTCACCATCTTAGATACTATTCCCGCAACTCCCCTCCAGAATCCCTCCAGTGCCGGGCATGACCAAAACATATGGACATGGTTCGCCGGACTTCCTGAGCACCTCCCACATCTGTCCTCCACCCCAAAAAACCTACTCAGCCTCGCCCCCGTCATATGCGCTCTGTGCACTACCTTAAACTGTATCAGGCTAAGCCTGGCACACGAGGAAGAGGAATTAACCCTACTTAGGGCATCAGCCCACAGCCCCTCCTCAATCTCCTCCCCCAGCTCCTCTTCCCATTTACCTTTCAGCTCCTCTCCCTCTCCTTTCATCTCCTGGTATAGCGCCGACACCTTGCCCTCCCCGACCCATATGCCGGAAATCACTCTGTCTTGAATCCCCTGTGCCGGGAGCAGCGGGAATTCCCTCACCTGCCGCCTCACAGACGCCCTCACTTGCATGTACCTGAAGGCATTTCCCGGGGGTAGTCCAAATTTCTCCTCCAGCGCCCCTAGGCTCGCAAACGTCCCATCGATGAACAGGTCCCCCATTCTTCTAAACCCTGCCCGATGCCAGCTCTGAAACCCCCCGTCCATCCTTCCTGGGACAAACCGATGGTTATCCCTAATCGGGGACCACACCGAGGCTCCCAACGCTCCCCTGTGTCGTCTCCACTGCCCCCAGATCTTTAGCGTTGGGTTTGTGGTGTACCTTGTCAGCGAGAGCTGCAGCGGTGCTGTCACCAGCACCCCCAGGCTCGTTCCTTTGCAGGACGCCATCTCCAACCTCTTCCACACCGCCCCTTCTCCCTCCATCACCCACTTACGGATCATCGCCACGTTGGCTGCCCAGTAGTAGCCACCCAAACTCGGCAACGCCAACCCTCCCTATCCCTGCTACGCTCCAGGGACTCCCTCCTTACCCTCGGGGTCTTGCTCGCCCACACAAAACTCATAATGCTCCTGCCTACCCTCTTAAAAAAGGCCTTGGTGATCACAATTGGAAGGCCCTGGAACACAAAAAGAAACCTTGGGAGGACCACCATTTTAATCGACTGTACCCTGCCCGCCAGTTAGAGTGGCAACATGTCCCACCTTTTAAAATCCTCCTCCATCTGTTCCACCAGCCGCGTCAAATTAAGTTTGTGCAGTGCCCCCCAGCTCCTAGCTACCTGAATCCCCAAGTATCGAAAGCTCCTTTTCGCCCTCCTCAACGGTAGGTCATCTATCCCTCTTCCCTCTCGGACCACCCCCTTCCATTTCCCCGACTTCCTTAACGCCATGGCCAATGGTTCAATTGCCAATGCAAACAGCAGAAGGGACAGGGGCCTCGTCCCTCGATACAGCTGGAAATACTCCGACCTCGGCCGGTTTGTGACCACACTCGCCACCGGGGCTCTACACAGAAGCTTGACCCAACTAATAAACCCTCCCCCGAACCCAAACCTCCTCAACATTTCCCAGAGATACTCCCACTCTACTCGGTCAAAGGCCTTCTCAGCGTCCATGGCTGCCACTATCTCTGCCTCTCCCTCCACCGATGGCATCATTATCACATTTAGGAGCCTTCGCACATTGGTATTTATCTGCCTACCCTTTACGAATCCCGTGTGGTCCTCGTGAATCACCCCCGGGACACAGTCCTCAATCCTCGTAGCCAACATTTTTGCCAGCAACTTAGCATCTACGTTGAGGAGCGAGATCGGGCTAGACGACCCACATTGCAGTGGGTCCTTATCCCGCTTCAAGATCAAAGAGATCGTCGCCTCCGACATTGTCGGGGGCAGGGTGCCCCCCCTCCCTTGCTTCATTGAAGGTCCTTACCAGCAACAGGGCTAACAGGTCTACAAACTTCCTATAAAACTCCACCGGGAACCCATCCAGCCCCGGGGCCTCCCCTGCCTGCATGCTCCCCAGTCCTTTAGCCAGCTCCTCCACCCCAATTGGCGCCCCGAAACCAGCCACCTCCTGCTCCTCCACCCTCGGGAACCTCAGTTGGTCCAAGGATCATCGCATCCCCTCTTTTCCCTCTGGGGGCTGGGACCTATACAGCTCCTCGTAAAAGGCCTTGAATGCCTCATTCACTTTCACCGCATTCCGCACCGTAGTTCCCCTGCCATCTTTGATTCCACCTATTTCCCTCGCTGCCATCCTCTTGCGGAGCTGGTATGCAGCATACGGCTCGCCTTCTCCCCATATTCATATATCACCCCCTGTGCCTTCCTCCACTGTGCCTCTGCCTTCCCTGTGGTCAACAGGTCAAACTCCGTCTGGAGACTTCATCTCTCCCTGAGTAGTCCCTCATCAGGAGCCTCTGCATAGCTCCTGGCCAGCCTTAAAATCTCCCCCACTAACCTCTCCCTTTCCCTACCCTCTCTCTTCACCCTGTGAGACCTAATGGAGATTAACTCTCCCCTGACCACTGCCTTCAGCCCCTCCCATACTACCCCCACCTGCACCTTCCCGTTGTCGTTGGCCTCCAGATACCTTTCGATGCACCCCCGTACCCTCCCACACACTTCCTCTTCTGCCAGCAGTCCCTCTCCTCTCCCAGCTCTAGCTCCACCCAATGCGGGGCATGGTCTGAAATGGCTATGGCCGAATACTCCGTTCCCTCCACTTTCAGGATCAATGCCCTGCCCAGAACAAAAAATCTATCCGGGAGTAGGCCTTATGTACATGGCAGAAAAAAGAAAATTCTCTGGCCAAAGGCCTGGCAAATCTCCACGGATCTACTCCCCCCCATCTGATCCATAAACTCCCTAAGCACCTTGGCTGCAGCCGGCCTCTTCCCCGTCCTAGATCTGGAACGATCTAATGCTGGGTCCAGCACCGTGTTAAAATCCCCACCCATTATCAAGCTCCCTACCTCCAAGTCTGGAATACGCCCCAACATCCATTTCATGAATCCAGCATCGTCCCAGTTCGGAGCATATACATTCACCAGTACCACCTCCGTCCCCTGCACCTACCGCTCACCATCACGTATCGGCCTTCATTGTCCGCTACTATGTTCTTGGCCTCAAACGACACCCGCTTCCCCATCAATATTGCCACCCCTCTATTCTTCGCATCCAGCCCCGAATGGAACACCTGCCCTACCCATCCCCTCCTTAACCTGACCTGGTCTGCCACCTTCAGATGTGTCTCTTGAAGCATGGCCACTTCTGCCTTCAGTCCCTTTAGGTGCACGAACACTCGGGCCCTCTTAACCGGCCCATTTAGGCCTCTCACATTCCACGTGATCAGCCGGATTGTGGGGCTACCCCCCCCCTACCTCCCACCCCCCCCACCCCCCCACCCCCCACCCCCCCACCCCCCCCCCTCCCTCCCCCGCTCCCCGCTAGTTCCGCATCTAGTACTTTTGCTCCCCCTATATTACTTCCGTGAGTCAGCTGACTTCTGCTGACCCTGGCTTCCCCCGCCTTCCTGTTGATCTCCCCCGTGTGGGAGTCTCTCTTCCTCCTTACCTTCCTCCATCCACGCGCCCCCCCCACCCCCAGCGCGGGAAAAAGCCCGCGCTTTCCTGAGCCAGCCCCGCCCCCTGTGGCACAGCACCTGTTGCGGCCATTGTCCCAGTTCCCCCATCCCTCCATGTCTCACCTCCCTCCAGCACCGACGCCCACATTCCCCACCATCCGTTTACAGAACAAAAAAGAATTTTAACCAGAACTCTACCCATATCCCCATCCATCATCCCTCCCATGAAATATTCTTTACCCAAATTTACAACCCCGTATACAACCAACATCTCCCCCCCCCCACAATCACAGCCCCTCAGTTCGAGTCCAATTTTTCCGTTTGGATAAAGGTCCAAGCCTCTTCTGGCGTTTCAAAATAATGGTGTTGGTCCTGATAAGTGACCCACAGTCGCGCAGGCTGCAGCATGCCGAATCTGACTCTTTTTTTGTGCAGCACCGCCTTGGCCCGGTTGAAGCCAGCTCTCCTCCTTGCCACCTCCGTGCTCCAATCCTGGTAGACTCGGATCACTGCATTCTCCCATCTACTGCTCCGCACCTTCTTGGCCCATCTTAGAACACTTTCTTTGTCCAAGAAGCGATGGAACCTTGCCACTATCGCCCTTGGCGGCTCATCAGCCTTGGGTCTCCTCGCCAGGACCCGGTGAGCCCCTTCCAGCTCCAGGGGGCTCGGAGAGGCCTCCGCACCCATCAGCGACTGGAGAATCGTACTCACATACGCCCCGGCATCAGCTCCCTCCACTCCTTCGGGGAGACCCAGAATCCGGAGATTCTTCCTCCTCGACCTGTTCTCCAGGACCTCGAGTCTCTTGGCCCGCCTCCTGTGCACCGCCTCGTGCGCGTCCATTTTGACCGCCAGGCCCAGGATCTCGTCCTCGTTCTCATTCGTTTTATCCCTCACCTCACGAAGCTCCACCGCCTGGGCCTTCTGGGTCTCCTTCAGCCCCTCGATCACCAACAGCATTGGCACCAGCACCTCCTTTTTAAGCTCCTCCACACAGCGCTAAAGGAACTCCTGCTGGTCCGGCCCCCATGCTGCTCGATCTCCGCCCTCCGCCATCTTGTTTTTTCCCCCTCGTTTTTGCCGCTGCTCCAGAGCCTCTTTCTCCGACGCTCCACCGCTAATTTCCGCCATACTACGTAAGGGGGGACCTTACTTCACCTTCCCACACGGGATTAAATCAAAAAATTTCCGTTAGGGCTCCTCTGGAGAGCCCAAAAGTCCGTTATAGCGGGAGCTGCCGAAATGTGCGGCTTAGCTCCGCATCGCCGCAACCGGAAGTCCAGCCGGTGAATCCTGACCCACCCTTGAGGCGGTCAACCCACATTCGTCGCCCACCTACTAGGCTGGACGTATGATCCTGTTTGAACATTGAACTCACTGATGTATCATACCACTGTGTTAATATGTTTCTCTTTTTCCTTGTCATTACAGGAGTTCGTTTTGACGTTTAACATTTCCACGTGTTTTGTTTATGGTACAACCTCATTGCTATGTCGCACCTGACATCGCCCCATGTATATAGTTTAGCCTCATGTACATGCTGTAGATATTGCACACACGCACATTCAGCTGCACTCAGTCCACATATCTATTTATAACCGCATAGGCACATGTTCTTGTAAATAAAGGGGGGATGTCATGATATTCAGGTAAACATCATGGTGCAAACATACATACATACTGATGGACAGATCAACGGACCAATCAATATACACACAACACCACAGCCAATCACAGGCAAGAGCATACATACTATAAAACGGGGAACACGACACTTCCCGCTCATTCCAGCAGGAGACAGCTCAGGACACAGAGCTCACAGCAAGCCACTCAGACATCCACCATGTTCTGAGTGCCAGTCCAAGATAGTGTTAGGGATAGGTCCCCAGATTCAAGGGTAATGAACGAACCACGGTAACCAGTTTACCATTGTAAATATTGTTAGTAATAAAACTGAGTTGTACCATTCGCAACCGTGTTGGTTCATCTGTGTAGCAGAGCACCCAACACGACAGTGTCGTGGTCCAGCTGGTCATGGCCGCAGATGGTGACGTTATCAAGATACGGGAACATTGCGCGTAAGCCGTACCGGTCAACCATTCGGTCCATCTCGCATTGGAAGACCGAGACCCCATTAGTGACACCAAAGGGAACCCTTAAAAAATGATAGAGCCGCCCATCTGCTTCGAAGGCAGTGTATTTGCGGTCACTAGTACGGAGGGGTAGCTGATGGTAGGCGGACTTTAGATCCACCGTGGAGACGACCTTGTATTGCGCGATCCTGTTTACCAGGTCGGATATGCGGGGGAGAGGGTACGCATCCAGCTGCGTAAACCTGTTGATGGTCTGACTGTAGTCAATGACCATCCTATGTTTCTCCCCGGTCTTTACCACCACTACATGAGCTCTCCAGGGACTGTTGCTAGCTTCAATGACCCCTTCCCTCAGTAGCCTTTGGACCTCTGACCTGATGAAGGTCCGGTCCTGGGCACTGTACTGTCTGCTCCTGGTAGCAACGGGTTTGCAATCCGGGGTGAGGTTCGCAAACAGGGAAGGCGGGTCGACCTTAAGGGTCGCGAGGCCGCAGACAGTAAGGGGAGGTATATAGCCGCCGAATTTGAAGGTCAGGCTTTGCAAGTTACATTGGAAGTCCAACCCCAGGAGTGTAGCCGCGCAGAGGTGCGGCAGGACATAAAGGCGGAATTTGTTGAATTTCCTGCCTTGGACAGTGAAGTTTGCTAGGCAGAACCCCTTGATCTCAGCACGGTAGCATTGTGGATAGCACAATTGCTTCACAGCTCCAGGGTCTCAAATTCGATTCCGGCTTGGGTCACTGTCTGTGTGGTGTCTGCACATCCTCCCCGTGTGTGCGTGGGTTTCCTCCGGGTGCTGCGGTTTCCTCCCACAGTCCAAAGATGTGCAGGTTAGGTGGATTGGCCATGATAAATTGCCCTTAGTGTCCAAAATTGCCCTTAGTGTTGGGTGGGGTTACTGGGTTATGGGGATAGGGTGGAGCTGTTGACCTTGGGTAGGGTGCTCTTTCCATGAGCCGGTGCAGACTCGATGGGCCGAATGGCCTCCTTCTGCACTGTAAATTCTATGATAATCTCCACCGAGTGTGACCCGGGGGCCAGGGAGATTCTTTGGTTTACAGGGTGGGTAACAAGTGAACAGCACCTTACCGTGTTGGGGTGTATAAAACTTTCCGTGCTCCCAGAGTCGGTCAGGCAGGACATCTCGTGGCCATTGATGAAGACCGTCAACGTTGCTGTTGCGAGTGTCCGAGGTCGATTTTTGTCCAGAGTCACCGAGGCCAGATGAAGTAGTTGCGGGTTTTGATCGGGCAGCGTGTAGTCGGCCGTGCTGGGGTCCTGGGGCCCCATCCAAGATGGCGTCTCCCATGGGTCGCACATGGTGGTCGGGGATGGACAAAATGGCGGTGGGAATGGACAAAATGGCGGCGCCCATCCGTCCAGCTTGGTGTCTGAGGGGCAAGATGTCCACGCCCGTGGCCCTAGGATAGGGGGGTGCTGGCCGCCTGGGGCCCGAAGAGAAGGTTGCCGCGGCGGTCAGGAGTCGCTGGAGACCGCGGTCACGGCTCGTGCCTGGCAGACCCTCACAAAATGGCCCTTCTTGCCACACCCTTTGCAGGTGGAGGTGCGGGCCGGGCAGCGCTGGCGGGGGTGCTTCGCCTGCCCGCAGAAGAAACAGCGGGGCCCGAAGGAGTTAGTGGGCCGTCTTACAGCACAGGCCTGCGGGGACACGGGGAAGGTCTGTGGGGCTGCCGCTGCGGGATGCCACGCAGCCCAGGGGGCCGCGGCGCGGTCGGGCACATAGTATTGCGCGTTTCTGGAGGCAACGTCCATGGACCCTGCCAGGGCGCGTGCCACTCTAAGTCCCAGGGTGTCCTTTTCTAAGAGTCTTTGGCGGATCCCTGAGGAGCTCATACCTGCTACGAAGGCATCCCGGATTAGGAGTTCTGTGTGCTCGCTCCCTGAAACTTGCGGGCAGCCACAGTGTGTTGCTGAACTGCGGGGAACAAGTCACGCTTAATAAATTGTAGCGCACAAAGACTCACGAGAGACGAATAGAGATGAAGTCGATGAGGCTTTATTAAGCGTGACTTGTTCCCTGCAGTTCAGCAACAGACTGGCTTGCGGGGGAGAACTCCTGGTTCTTATACTCCGCCTTCAGGGCGGGGCTAGAGATCAACAGCCAACCAGGACCCGGGATCTGTCAGCCAATGACATCACGGCTTCACAGTCCCACATGACTCCTAATGCATACTACCACACACAGTTTCTGGCCTGCACCAGTAGCGCATGGTAGAACTCCTCCAACGATTCCCCGGGGCTTTGCCGTCTAGTTGCAAGCAGGTAACGTGTATAGACCCGATTTACAGGGCGGATATAATGTCCTTTTAACAGTTCGATCGCAGCATCAAAGTCCTCCGCCTCCTCGATGAGGATGTAGATCCCAGGGCTTACCCTTGAGTGCAGGAGATGCAGTTTCTGTTCTCCCGAGGGTGTGCTTCCGGCCGTCTCGAGGTAGCCTTTAAAGCACGCCAGCCAGTGCTTAAAGATTGCCGCCGAGTTCTCCGCGTGGGGGTGAGTTGTAGACACTCCGGCTTGATTCGGAGATCCATCCTTTCAGCTTAAGTGTAGTCTATTAAATTGATGCACGATCAATTACTATTAAAGACGAGGTAGTAACATAACTGAAGGCTTTAATAGACTAGAACTGTTCCCCAGCAGCTTCGGTACAGAATGAGGGCTGCTGGGACGGCACCGGTTCTTATACCCCGCCTGTCAGGGCGGAGCTTACATACCAAACAGCCAATGGTAAACTCCTAGGTTTAACCAATGGTCTACAGCCTCTCGGGTACTGCAATACCTGATAATACCACAGTCAGGAAATTTCCTGACGTACCAGATGTGCCACAGTAAAAAGTACCTTGACACAAACAATACTTGCTGCCTGATGGAGTCGAGCCTGCCAACCCCGGAGTCAGATCGTCAGAAGCCTTGGGTGTGGGTGAGTGCCGAGGCAGGCTAGTTAGAAGGCCTGCCTCGCTATTTTGGAAGTTTGTCCCAGTTGAGCGAGAAGGTTTTGAGTCCTCTACCTCCACACCCCCCAACCTCCAATGGCAGCTTATATCTCCATGCCAACTTATGCCAACTCAATGCCAATTCAAGCAGCCCTACCAACACCTTTGTACAGCACCTGTGGAAATTTGGTTAGTGCCAGTAATTGGGGCCAGAATCCAGAAATGAGGCCCCGCCTGCCATTTTTTGATGTATCAAGAATCTCCACAAAAATCTGGGCCAAAATCTCTAGTGTTATTAATTAATACCGTGTGACATCATAATCTCAATAAGATTGTCAGGAATGTCAGGAATAAGCGAATGACTAGGGATAGAGTAGGACCAGTCAAGGACAGGGATGGGAAGTTGTGCGTGGAGTCTGAAGAGATAGGAGAGATACTAAATGAATATTTTTCGTCAGTATTCACTCAGGAAAAAGATAATGTTGTGGAGGAGAATGCTGAGACCCAGGCTATTAGAATAGATGGCATTGAGGTACGTAGGGAAGAGGTGTTGGCAATTCTGGACAGGCTGAAAATAGATAAGTCCCCGGGGCCTGATGGGATTTATCCTAGGATTCTCTGGGAAGCCAGGGAAGAGATTGCTGGACCTTTGGCTTTGATTTTTATGTCATCATTGGCTACAGGAATAGTGCCAGAGGACTGGAGGATAGCAAATGTGGTCCCTTTGTTCAAAAAGGGGAGCAGAGACAATACCGGCAACTATAGACCGGTGAGCCTCACGTCTGTAGTGGGTAAAGTCTTGGAGGGGATTATAAGAGACAAGATTTACAATCATCTAGATAGGAATAATATGATCAGGGATAGTCAGCATGGCTTTGTGAAGGGTAGGTCATGCCTCACAAACCTTATCGAGTTCTTTGAGAAGGTGACTGAACAGGTAGACGAGGCTAGAGCAGTTGATGTGGTGTATATGGATTTCAGTAAAGCGTTTGATAAGGTTCCCCACGGTAGACTATTGCAGAAAATACGGAGGCTGGGGATTGAGGGTGATTTAGAGATGTGGATCAGAAATTGGCTAGCTGAAAGAAGACAGAGGGTGGTGGTTGATGGGAAATGTTCAGAATGGAGTTCAGTTACAAGTGGCGTACCACAAGGATCTGTTCTGGGGCCGTTGCTGTTTGTCATTTTTATCAATGACCTAGAGGAGGGCGCAGAAGGGTGGGTGAGTAAATTTGCAGACGATACTAAAGTCGGTGGTGTTGTTGACAGTGTGGAAGGGTGTAGCAGGTTACAGAGGGATATAGATAAGCTGCAGAGCTGGGCCTGAGAGGTGGCAAATGGAGTTTAATGTCGAGAAGTGTGAGGTGATTCACTTTGGAAGGAATAACAGGAATGCGGAATATTTGGCTAATGGTAAAGTTCTTGGAAGTGTGGGTGAGCAGAGGGATCTAGGTGTCCATGTACATAGATCCCTGAAAGTTGCCACCCAGGTTGATAGGGTTGTGAAGAAGGCCTATGGAGTGTTGGCCTTTATTGGTAGAGGGATTGAGTTCCGGAGTCAGGAGGTCATGTTGCAGCTGTACAGAACTCTGGTACGGCCGCATTTGGAGTATTGCGTACAGTTCTGGTCACCGCATTGTAGGAAGGACGTGGAGGCTTTGGAGCGGGTGCAGAGGAGATTTACCAGGATGTTGCCTGGTATGGAGGGAAAATCTTATGAGGAAATGCTGATGGACTTGAGGTTGTTTTCGTTGGAGAGAAGAAGGTTAAGAGGAGACTTAATAGAGGCATACAAAATGATCAGGGGGTTAGATAGGGTGGACAGTGAGAGCTTTCTCCCGCGGATGGAAATGGCTGGCACGAGGGGACATAACTTTAAACTAAGGGGTAGTAGATATAGGACAGAGGTCAGAGGTAGGTTCTTTACGCAAAGAGTAGTGAGGCCGTGGAATGCCCTACCTGCAACAGTAGTGAACTCGCCAACATTGAGGGCATTTAAACGTTTATTGGATAAACATATGGATGATAATGGCATAGTGTAGGTTAGATGGCTTTTGTTTCAGTGCAACATCGTGGGCCGAAGGGCCTGTACTGCGCTGTATCGTTAATAAATAAAAAAATAACCAAAATAATTGACTTTCTGGGTGTATCCATCTTGTTCTGCAGCACTAACTTCATGGGAAATGGGATAGATTTAGAACAGATCCAGCAACTCCAGGCTGGGCATTGATGAGGCACTGTGAGCCATCAGCCACAAGCTGTAACCTCTAGGACCGGCATATACCATTCTACCATTATGACCAAGCGAGGGGATTAACCCGGGTTCAATGAAGAGTGCAGAAGGGCATGCCAGGACCAGCATCAGGCATCCGAAAAATGAGGTGTCAACCTGGTGAAGCTACAACACAGGACTACCTTGCATGCCAAACAACATAAGCATCAACTGATAGACAGAGCCTAGCGATCCCACAACCAATGGGTGAGATCTAAGCTCTACAGTCCTGCCACATCCAGTGGCGAATGATTGTGGCCAATTAAACAACTCACCGGAGGAGGAGGCTCCACAAATATGCTCAATTGTTTTAGAATATGAATTTAGAGTGTTCAATTTCTTTTTCTCCAACTTTAGAATTTACAGTGCAGAAGGAGGCCTATTCGCATAACCTCACCGAACCTAAACATCTTTGGACACTAAAGGGCAATTGATCTGGCCAGTCCACCTAACCTGCACATCTTTGGACTATGGGAGGAAACCAGAGCACCCAGAGGAAACCCAGGCAGATACGGGGAGAAAGTACAAACTCCACACAGTCACCCAAGGCTGGAATTGAACCTGAGTCCATGGATCTATGAGGCAGCAATGCTAACCACTGTGCCACCATGTTGCTCCAAAGTGCCACACAAGTGCCAGGCAATAACCATCACCAATAACAGAGAATCAAGCCATCACCCCTTGGCATTCACTGGCATTACCATCACTGAACCACCTTCCCCCCCCTCCCCCCCTCCCCACTATCAACACCTTGGGGAGCTACCATTGAACAGAAACTAAAGTGGACTGACATAGAGGCTGGTTTAGCTCAGTGGGATAGACAGCTGGTTTCTGATGCAGAATAAGGCCAGCAGCGCAGGTTCAATTCCCGTACCAGCTGAGAATTCTGAATTCTCCCTCTGTGTACCCGAATAAGTGCTGGAATGTGGTGACCAGGGGCTTTTCACATTAACTTCATTGCAGTGTTAATGTAAGCCTATTTGTGACAATAAAGATTATTCATTTTATTTATTTATATAAATACTATGGCTGCAAGAGCAGGTCAGAGACTAGGAATTCTGTGGCGAGTAACTCACCTCCTGACTCCCCAAAGTTGTCCACCACCCACAAAGCATAAGTGTGATGGAATGCTCCCCACTTACCTGGATGAGTGCAGCTCCAACAACACTCAAGAAGCTCAAATCCATCCAGAACAAAGTAGCCTGCTTGATTGGCACCCTTTCCACAAACATTCACTCCGTCCACCACAGATGCACAGTAGCAAAAGTGTGTACCATCTACCAGATGCACTGCATGAACTCACCAAGGTCCCCTGGGTAGCACCTTCCAAACCTACAACCACTACCATCTAGATGGACAAGGGCAGCAGACTCATGGAAACACCACCACCTATTCCTCTCCAATTCACTCACCACCCTGACTTGGAAATGTATTGCCATTCCTTCACTGTTGCTGGTCAAAATCCTGGACCCCCCCTCCCTAGTAGTACTGTGGGTGTACCTACATCACATGGACTGCTGTGGTTCAAGGAAGCAGCTCACCATCACATTCTGAAGGGCAATTAAGGCTGGGCAACAAATGCTGGCCTTGCTAGCGAAGCCAAAATCCCGCAAAAATTTATTTAAAAAAAACAGAGTTCAGTTTGCATTCTGTAGGCTGACTAAAAGTTTGTAGAAACCTTGATAACTGAACGACTCTACTCACAGTGAGTTGACCTTTTGGGATAGGCAAGTTGTGAAGTGAGAGAGCAAACTTTAGATGCAAGGCTCCAGAGTAAAACAACGTTAGAACCAGGAGAATTCTGTCTCACCAAAGATGCTAATGATGCCTGTGTTGAAGGAGCAGTGTAAAAGATGGGACAGTTCAAGTAAGTTGGAAGAGACAACCTTGCTGAAAATAAGTGGATGGCGCAAGAAATCTAAGCCACCTACTTGAATCTTTTAATAATTACTCAGAACAAGTTGTTAATTTTCCAATTTCTGGCAAGTATCTGACTTGCGATTTGGGGGAATGAGTGCAGAAGGATAGCTGTGTTAAGAAGTTCTGTTAAAAATAGAAGTATCTGTGTTCATTATACTTTTAATATTTTTTAATGTAACTAGCTATTTAAAATACATTGTAATTATTAGTTTTCATGTTCATTTATTTTGAGTAGAAAAATAATTTTGTTTAAAACCATGAACCTTGTGGCTTCGCTCTTTTGTTAAATAGGTGCTTTTTGGATTTCATAAATAAATAAACAGAAAGATTACTGAGATCATAATACCTGGAACATAATAATGGGCATGATCTAAAGGAAATGTTTCTAAATGTGGTTTGTAGTGGGTTTTGTGGAGTTTCTCCCCGGCTGTCAGCGAGTTCCCCACCGCTATCTCACCACACTTAGTCACTGTGTTTGGGCCATGGGGAATTTCTCTAAAGGGTTGCCCACACTTAGAGGGTGGGATTCTCCATTCCAGGATGCCCTGATAGGATGGAGAATCGGGCATCAAAACAAAACCGGGATTGATGCCAGATGCGTACCCGATCCCAATACCCCCAGGGGTCTCTGATGCCCTGGGAGACCGCGCCTGGTGTGCATTCTGCCTGGTCTATGTTTGTGTGGATCAGTACTGAACGGTGCCTGGCTGGAGATGCCCTGGGGAGGTCGTTGTTTTGTTACCTGTAAGGCAGGTAATCTGTGCTACTCAACTCAGGTACAGTAGAGGCTTTGGAAGAAGGCTTGAAGACGTCCAGAAATTTTACAAAAGGTTTATGGAGCAACACAACTTAAATAACTGCGTGAGTTCTTACGTTAAGAACTGTACTAGTAGAAAGGTTACAACTTTTCTATACACTACAACTAGGCCTGACCACACTAGCAGTCCTGAGCTAAATCTCTGCCTTTGTTCTGCTCACGGTCTAATCCACCCAACAGCCCAGAGGGTTGCTTGCTTTCCCTCTTTCACACACCAGTGCTCCCCCTAGTGGTCTTTCCATTACTCATCAGCCCCTTCTGTACATACCCAAATAAAGATCACTACAGTCGTTACATGCCGGCGGGGCGTGGGGGCGGGGGGGGGGGGGGGGGGGGCAGTAGATCCTGGGTGAGTACGCCTAAGTAGGTTCAAAACCTACTTAAGAGTGCGTGGCATGGTCACGCCCATTGTGGCAGCGTTCTGATCGTGCGAGACGTTTTGGCTGCTGTGAAGCTTGTAAGAGGTTTCTCTTGGCATCTTCTAGCTACATAGCACTCCCAGTCAGGCATAACGCGGCCGGTAGATTGTACCCAATGTTCACAAGAAAGTAGTTGGAACTGATTGAGTTGGAAGATGTCACACTCTAATTGAGGGTTTCTGATTACATAATTAAACTATAAAAGTATAGTATAAACCGTTGATTAATAGATGTGGATCCTACAGTGGGTTGGAAATGTTAGTTCACTCTCATGAATTTATTTGATCTATAAAGTGTAAATTGTGTTCATTGAATTGAAAGCAGTATTAAATAAAGATTTGTCAGCACAACTATCTCTTGATTGGCAATGCCAGATTTTAAACGTGTACGAGGTCACTGTTTTACTCAAATGAGTAATTTACTTCTTGAATATGGAACTGTTTCCCACAGGCAGCTGAAGAAGGTAAATAGGTGGGGAAGGATTTTGCGTTTGGGTTGGCATCCTTGATATCAGGGTCAAATGACCTGACGCTCTGTGGGAAGCACTTCCCCAGCAGTGATTGTCTCTGACAATTAGTGGCCAGCAGGCAGATTCTTGAAGCTAAAGGGTCAATAGGAGGGAGCAGTGCCACCTGCAGTTCAGATAAATGAGGGGGCGGGCAGGTTGCCTCCATCTTGAGGCACCGCTCTTCAACATTTAAAAAATTCTAAAATAATTTGGCTTCAGCAGCCAGTTCACCAATGCAGAGGGAACCCTTCCACAGAAGAACATACAGCCCCAGCTGTGACAAGGGAGGGTTTCTCAACTTGCCTGAATGTTATTGTGGGTTTATCTCGGAATTTGTTGGCTTCTTACTTGGTCTTGACATAGTGGTGTTTTGTTCAAAAACATTAATTGACATGTGATTTACAAAGGTTAAATAAGATCAAGGCACAGCTGGAGATACCCTTCACTCTCATCTCCTCCCAATGAGCGACATATCGTGATATACCTTCTGATGCACATGCTCAGTACCTATCATTTATATTCACCCATTACTCTGCAGCCTGGGCTGCTGACCTCCCTGCACTTGTTTCTTGAGTGCATCTTTGACCATCTGATGGATCTTTCAACTGTTCCATTTGGTGACAAATGATGAGGAGAAGTGAAGTTATGTTTGATACCGTTTTGCTTTTTGAAATTTTCGAACAGAGCATAACAAAATTGTGAGATCTGAAACAAGCTCCTCCAGAACTCTGTGAAAAGCAAAAGTAAGCCATAAGTAGTCTGTTGTCCTTTCTGTCTTGATGGTTTTTAATCATGTGTTTTACTTTGATTGAGTTTGTGTGCACATCAATGAGTAACAATGTCATTTTCCTTCTCACAAATGTCTGTATGATCTCTTTGAATTGGTTGAGTAGGTCGTGACCATGACTGGAAAGGGATTTTAGCCAGCCTACTTCTCCATTTTGGCAGTAAGTACAATTTCTATCTAATGGTTCTACATTGCTGTTTAGATCGGTCAATAAACAAAATCCCTATGGGTTTCTTATAATAATAATAATCTTTATTGTCATAAGTAGGCTTACATTAACACTGCAATGAAGTTACTGTGAAAAACCACTAGTCACCACATTCCGGCGCCTGTTCGGGTACACAGAGGGAGAATTCAGAGTATCCAAATGACCTAACAGCACGTCTTTCGGGACTTGTGGGAGGAAACCGGAGCACCCGGAGGAAACCCACAGGGAGAACGTGCAAACTCCACACAGATAGTGACCCAAGCCGGGAATCGAATTTGGGACCCTGGGACTGTGAAGCAACAATGCTCTTCTTACTGACTATCTCTATATTTTAGTATGTAATTATGTCAGAATCCTATCTCTCATGGAAATAAGTAACGCCATTCTGTGATGCCCACCTCATGTGGCCCTGTACACATAATAATTCATTCTGGTGATTGTGGAATGATTTCAGTTCTTTAATTAGATACTGGTCAAACTCTGCCCAACATTCAGTATCTAGCCAAAAACACCTTTTGGGCTGAACTTTATGCTCCCCCGACAATGTGTTTGAAGGCAAGGTGGCAAGTACAATCTGGAGGGGGGCCTCTTGCTGCCAATCCGCCTCGTTCCAAACTGTGTGAAATTTTATGGGGGACGGGGCAGGGGAGGCATCGATGGCCCAGCCATCCTTGAACCTATTGGGGGCCTTAAGTGGCCAATTAAGCTGTGCGGGTTGGTGCACGAGGAAAGGGGAGATTTTACGACTTCCTTGAGGACCCCAAGGTCCCAACAGAGGAACCCATCCCAATGTCATTCCTCCCTTTAAACTTCTCCCCAGCCTCTTGAACCTGGCCCCTCCCCCTTCTCCCACCTTTCCTCATCTCGCTGAGACACCCCACTGAGCATAATGGGCGTTCTTGAAGCTTATGCTAGTGTGAGGTGTGATGCAATGGCTGAGGCTTGACAAGGCAGAGTGAGGGGATGGTTCTGTGCATTACAAGATATAGTGGTAATCACCAGTTCATTGAATCATAAAATCCCTACCGTGCAGAAGGAGGCCATTCGGCCCATCGAGTCAGCATCGACCCACCGAAGGAGCACCAAACCTCGGCCCACTCTCCCCACACTATTCCTCATAATCCCACCTCATAACCTTTTGGGAACTAAGCATGGCTAATCCTGCTAATTTGCACATCTTTGGGTTGGGAGGAAACCGGAGCACCCGGAGGAAACACACACAAACACGTGAAGAACATGCAAACTCCACACAGACAGTCACCGAAGGCTGGAATTGAACCCAGGTCCCTGGTGCTGTGAGGCAGCAGTGCTAACCATTGTGCCACCGTGCTGCCCCTGACCCGATTAGAAACTTCCTGCACTGGATCCAGGAAAGGGGGACAATGATTCTGCTGCTCAGCCACCTCCAATTGTGGGCAGCACGGTAGCACAGTGGTTAGCACAGTTGCTTCACAGCTCCAGGTTCCCAGGTTCGATTCCCAGCTTGGGTCACTGTCTGTGCGGAGTATGCACGTTCCCCCCGTGTCAGTGTGGGTTTCCTCCGGGTCTTCCGGTTTCCTCCCACAGTCTAAAGATGTGCAGGTTAGGTGGATTGGCCATGCTAAATTGCCCTTAGTGCCAAAAAAAAGGTAAAGTGGGGTTACTGGGTTACGGGAATAGGGTGGAGGCGTGGGCTTGAGTAGGGTGCTTTTCCAAGGGCTGGTGTAGACTTGATGGGCCGAATGGCCTCCATCTGCACTGTAAATTCTATAAAAATTGCACCTTCTTAGTGACAGCAGCAGGTTTCATTCTGCCTTGACTGAGGAGGAATCTATTCCTTCCTGCTTCTTACTACACCCAGCAACACAGCAAATGATGCACTGTTCAATCAATGATGCAACCAATGAGCAGCTAGTGTCGATCTTTAAACTTAACTGTCTCTTTGCACAAGTTCCTAGCTCCTCCAAATGCCATCTTTGAATTACCCTTTATCCAATTGAGTTGTAATCACACTTTGCAGGTAGGGACCACACCCACATCAGAGACCACATCAGACCGTCCAATCTGCCAAAAGCACGTGGATTTTGCACCAGCTAGTGCGCACACTCCTTCAACCCCTACTCTCTGTACAGATCTCAATTTTAAATGGTTATGGAGTCCTTAGTGTTTGCAGGATAGTTGCCTGACTTCAGAATTCATCATGCCTGAGGCTTATCCTATATATGCGCTCTTTATTACAGGACTCAGCAAACCTTTTTCCTCTGGAGTCCAAGGTACTGGGACTACTGGTTGTCCATCCACTGCTAAGAAGGGCACGGGGGTTTATGATAGTTCTAACATGACATACCTGCCAATGTGTTCTTCATTAATGGAACATGGAGGAGTAGACCTGTCACGAGGGATTGGGATTAATCCCCTCTCCGCTTCAGGTAATCCTTTAATGAATTGACTGGTCTGAGCTGGACAAACAGTGAAAATTCCAGCATTTTTCATTCTTAAAAAGTTATGCCATTTCAATTGGTTAAATGCCAGTAGTCCCTAAATCTTGACGCCAGCGACCTGCACCCTCGGCTCTCAGAGTCCGTCCATCTACGGGGAGTAAATACACACTCTCGATCAGGCAAACGGAAATTTTACAAGTTCCATCATTTAACTCAGTAGTTTGATTCAATGAATCTGCTACAGGCCAGATGATGAAATTTGAATTCAATATAAATCTGGAATTAAAAGTCGAATGATGACCATGAAACCATTGTTGATTGTTGTAAAAATCCACCTGGTTCACTACCATCCTTTAGGGAAGGAATCTAGGTCCACAGCAATGTGCTTGACTCTTAAATGCCCTCAGGGATGGACACTAAATGCTGGTCCAGCCAACGATGCCCACATCCCATGAACAAATTTTTAAAAAACTTCTGTGTATTACAGACATCCAATTTACCACCTTGTGAAATATCAGGCTCAGAAGAACTAACCTTGGATCTTCCAGTTCGATATGCTTTAATTCCAATATTTTTGGAAAGGAATTATTTTTTAAAATGAAAGAGAATATTGACTCAACCTTTCATCTCCAGGCTCAAAGATAAAATTGCTAGGTATCGTTTGGGTAAACAGAAAAAATCTATCCCCTTCAGCAAGAGTCCTTGATTTCATACTGTTACCATAATATAATGCCATGCTATTTCATCTTGGAAATGTTACATATGAAGCAATCATTATGATTAACCTGTTGCTTCAAAAACATGCATTTTGAAATGGCAGTGTATTTAAATATAATATGTTTCTCTCTAATCGTTACATTGAAGATATAAAAATTATATTGCATTGGGAACCGCTGTGTATGTTTTATTGTGACCTGTCACTTAGCAACCTAATTTACCCTTGATCTCTCTCGAAATGCTTTTTAAAAAACTGTCGATATTTCTGCAAATCAAACATATTTTTACCAAAATTAGTTCTTAACTTTGTTTAACGCATTGTAATGAAGCGAGGTGTATGCTTTCAGACAACATATCGAAAAGGGGATAGATTTGATACGGACAGGCATGCACCTATTCAGGCATACTGAATTTTGATTTATTAGTTATTTTCCTGAAACATTTCCTCCTCTTCATCTTGCCCTCTTCTTCTGAAGGTAATGATTTGTGACTAGGGTATAATTCCATGGAAAGAAAAGGAAAAAAATAAAAAAAACTTGCATTTACATAGCATCTTTCAGAAATGTATATGGTTCCTAAAGTGCTTTACAGACAATGAACTATTGGCCTGCAATCACTGTTGTAATATAGGAAATGTGACAGCCAATTTGCTCACGGGAAGGTCCTACAGTCTTGACATAATGATCAGGTAATTTGTTTTGGGGAGTTTAGTGGAAGATTGGCCAGGGAATTGTAATAAAATTGCCTACACTACTTCAAAATAGTGCCGTGAGTTCTTTTACACAAAACTGAGAGCGCCTCTGTTTAACACCCCAGCGTAAAGATGCCAAAGTATGGGCATGAAACAGCATCTGGTACCTCTCCCAGGTTATTATTCATGTGTGAGCCTTACCAATATGTGACAGCAATGACAGGATACATCAGAACAGTTTCATTGGGCGTCATTCACCGACCCCCCCCCCCGCCGGGTTGGAGAATCGCCGGGGGCTGCCGTGAATCCCACCCCCGCCGGTTGCCGAAGTCTCCGGCACCGGATATTCGGCGGGGGCGGGAATCGGGCCGCGCCGGTTGGCGGGCCCCCCCGCTGGATTCTCCGGCCCGGATGGGCCGAAGTCCCGCCGATAAATTGCCTGTCCCGCCGGCGTGGATTAAACCATCTTTTGAACGGCGGGACAAGGCGGCGTGGGCGGGCTCCGGGGTCCTGGGGGGGGTGCGGGGCGATCTGACCCCGGGGGGCGCCCCCACGGTGGCCTGGCCCGCGATCAGGGCCCACCGATCCGCAGGCGGGCCTGTGCCGTGGGGGCACTCCACCATGGCGGAGGCGGAAGAGACTCCCTCCACTGCGCATGCGTGGGAAACTGTCAGCGGCCGCTGATGCTCGCGCGCATGCGCCGCCCCGAGATGTCATTTCCGCGCCAGCTGGCGGGGCAACAAAGGCCGTTTCCGCCAGCTGGCGGGGCGGAAATTCCTCCGGCGTCGGCCTAGCCCCTCAATGTTGGGGCTCGGCCCCCAAAGATGCGGAGCATTCCGGACCTTTGGGGCGGCGCGATGCCCGTCTGATTGACACCGTTTTGGGCGCCAGTCGGCGGACATCGCACCGTTTCGGGAGAATTTCGCCCCCGGTATCAAACTTGGTGTGCACATGGGTAAATTTGATTCCAAGAGCTTCAGTGAGGCTTCAGTTTAAATTTTTTTTCACAGGTTTAACCCTGAACAACTGGACCTCCCAAGGCCTGCAAATCACGGCAGCCCAAGGGAGGTGAGGAAAGCTTCAGGTAAAAGGCCTTTGCAGCACTACTTGTAGGTGAAGAGGAGCTGAGGAGCTGGAGTGCTCCACCCCGCTCACCAAGCTCACCTTCGTTAAGATTCAATCATCTCTCCATCAAACATCCTCCTTATCAGGTCTCCCCAGCCCCTTACAAACCCCCCCCCCCCCCCAACCTGGCCGATATCAGGCACCTTTCCATCCCCCGAGAGTGGGGAACAATCTCCTCCCAGGGTTGGACACTCTAGGGGTTGGAGATTGGGTCCCATCAGCAGCTGCAGGTCCCTGATCTGCAGCTGGGGCCTGCTCTGTCTGGAGTGCAACCCAGCTGACCAGATGCCAAGCCCAGTTGCGATCCGACACTGCCTATGCTACCACACCCTCCCTAACCTCCCACCAATTTACATTTTTTAAAAATAAGTTTTCGAGTGCCCAATTTGTTCTTTCCAATTAAGGGGCAATTTAGTGTGGCTAATCTGCCTACCCTGCAGACCTTTGGGTTGTGGGGGTGAAACCCACGCAGACACGGGGAGAATGTGCAAACTCCACACGAACAGTGACCCAGAGCCAGGATCGAACCTGGGACCTCGGCGCCATGAGGCAACAGTGCTAACCACTGCGCCACCATGCTGCCCTCCACCCCTGCTGACAGAACCTGCCCTTCAGGTCTGAGAAGTCAAGAAATGGGTGCCATTCTCCGACCCCCCACCCACCGGGTCGGAGAATCGCCAGGGGCTGGCGTGAATCCTGCCCCCACCGTGTCCCGAATTCTCTGCCACCAGAGATTCAGCGGGAGTGGGAATCGCGCCGGTTGGCGGGCCCACCCCCGGCGATTCTTCGGCCCGCGATGGGCCAAAGTCCCGCCGCTGTCAACCCTCGCCCGCCGGCATGGATTAAACCTCCTTTTGAACGGCGGGACAAGGCGGCGCGGGCAGGCTCCGGGGTCCTAGGGGGGGACGCGGGGCAATCTGGCCCCGGGGATGCCCCCACAGTGGTCTGGCCCGCGGTCGGGGCCCACCGATCCGCGGGTGGGCCTGTGCCGTGGGGCACTCTTTTTCTTCTGCCTTCGCCATGGTCTTCACTATGGCGGAGGCGGAAGAGACCCCCTCCCCTGTACATGCGCGGGGATGCTGTGAGCGGCCGCTGACGCTCCCGCGCATGTGTCGCCCGGCGAAGACCTTTCGGCGCCGGCTGGCGTGGCGCCAAAGGCCTTTCCCGCCAGCCGGCGGAGCGGAAACCACCCTGGCGCGGGCCTAACCCCTCAAGGTGAGGGCTTGGCCCCTAAAGGTGCGGAGAATTCCGCACCTTTGGGGCGGCCCGGTGCCGGAGTGGTTCCCACCACTCCATTACGCCGCAACCCCCCGCCCCGCTGGGTAGGGGAGAATCCCGCTGTGTCTACAACTGTGTATAATAATCTTTATTCGTGTCACGAGTAGGCTTACATTAACAATGCAATGAAGTATTCTGAATTCCAGAGTCCCAGCAAAATATGTGTTAGTTATTGGGCAAGGCAGATTGGTCTCAGAAGCAGCAATGGGGAGAGGTTGGTAGATTTTTTAAATTAACATTGGATAAAATGGTGTAACTCTTTCAGGTTGAGGTGAGATGTAACAACTCTGTGACAAAGCCTTGAAAGAGCATCTGACCTTGGATCTGTGATGGAAGACTCGCTTAACTTTGCACACAATGCAAAATCTCTTCCCCCTAACCAGCTCCCCCACCACTACAAATACAAAAAATGTCTCCTGTAAAGGTATGTTGACATTTGTCTGCTTCAATAAGATAAATTTAAAGGCTAATTAGTACTTTTCCACATGCAAACATGTTTGCTCATCATTCAACACTGTTACCTGAGGGCTAAAGAAGCATTAACAGGTATTTGAACTCCGAGCTGACTCCTGTCAATGCATTTTGCCTGTGTTCTGTACGTGTTTGTACAGGTCCAGCAGATAATCAAGAGTGTGGTGTGCAAGTCTTCCTCAACATTCCCAAATTACTCACTATATGGCAGGGCTCATTGGGAAACTTTCAGACACAAGGACACTTTTTTAAAATCCGCTCTTTAAAGATAATAGAATGGGCAATTGTCCATCCGTTTCTAATACTCAGTCCTGATCAATCTACACTTACATATCTCCAAACAATATGATTCTCCGTTTCTGAGACAGAGGGCGGGATTCTCCGATCACCGACGACGAAATTGCGTTTGGCGATCGGCCGGAGAATCCATTTTTATGCCGGAATAGGGGGCTGCACCGTTTCTCCAATGCTCCCCCCCTCAAAAACAGAGTATTCAAGAAGTAGGCCCCACGCTGTTGGGGCGGCCTCAGGATATCAGGATCCAGCACCACCACAGTTGAGGGGGGGAAGCCATCCTGCTGGCAGGGGGGTGCTTCGGCGGAGCCTGGGAGGACTGGCGGGGAGGTGGGGGGGAAGGGTCCGGGAGTGGCGAGGGGGGAGGTTTTCGGCATGCCGGGTTCGCGAGTGGCCGGCGCCATGTTATACGGCGTGGTCACCGCAGGCCGCCGCAGTGTGCATGTGCAGCCATGGAACTGGAAATTCTGCTTCCGTATTGGCTTTACGTGGTGCGGCTGCTAGCCCCGCACCGGGCGGAGCATCGGTGCAGGAGTAGCGCCGGCATTTTGGCCATAAGACCAGACGGATCCTGCGGGCATAGCCGCAGAATCAGAGAATCGAGCCCTAAGTGTTGACTCCAAACCAGAATTCGTGGACTTTCACGACTGCAAAACTAGCGTCGAACCAGGATCGATTCAGCACCTGTGGAGGGGCTAGCACCGGTGCCACCTGGAACACAATTGATTCCAATGAAAAACAGTGCAGGATTCGCTGGGTCCGTGATTGACACTCGGGAGGCTGACAAGCTGCAGCCGCATATACACATTATCCTCCCCACACACACTCATCCCAGCCAACAAGATGGCACTGGATGTGCTGGAGCGTGCCCATACTGTGGTAGGCACCACTGTTGTATTATATTGTATATATAGGTATTACGGTAAGGCCCCTGTAATACAGGTACGGGGGTAGTTCCCTGTCTGCTGGCTCCTCCCAGTAGGCAGAGTATAAATGTGTGTGCGCTCCGAACAGCAGCCATTTCGTCATCAGCTGTATTAGGCCACACATCTCTGTGTAATAAAGCCTCGATTACATTCTACACTCGTCTCGTCGTAATTGATAGCGCATCAATTTATTACACAGAGATTTTACAAAGATGGATCTCCGCATTAAGCCGGATCGCCTGCAGCTGCATCCTCATCAGACAACGCCAAAAAGGACATTGAACATTGACTGGCTTGCTTTGAAGCATAGATTGGGTAGGCGCCAGACCCAATCTCAGAAGCACAGAAGCTCCAGATTCTGTACACGCGGCAGAGCTCCAACGTTTTTCCCCTCGTCCAGGACGCGCCTATCTACACAGAGGCCATGGCGCTACTGAAGGAGAATTACGCTCAGCAGACCAACAAGATCTATGCCAGGCACCTCCTATCCACGCGGCACCAACTTCCCAGTGAGTCTGTGGAAGATTTCTGGTGTGCCCTGCTTGCCCTGGTGAGAGATTGTGACTGCCAGGCCGTTTCGGCCACTGAACATTCGAACCTGCTAATGAGAGACACGTTCGTTACGGGCACAGGGTCTGACTACATGCGCCAGCGCCACTTAGAAGGGGCCAAGCTTGACCTCGCAGCGACCAAGAAACTAGCGCTCTCGCTCACGGTCGCCTCACGCAACATACAGGCTTATGCCCCCGACCGCACGGCCCACCCCCCCCTTGTGCATCGTGGACCTTGCCAGCGGCCACCCCATCGTGGACCCCATCAGCGGCCGTCCTCAGCCAACCCCACACCTGCGCCGGGTGGCAGCGAACCAACCCCGGGGAACCCAAGTGCTACTTCTGCGGACAGACAAAACACCCAAGCAGCGCTGCCTGGCACGGAGCGCGCTCTGCAAGGCCTGTGGCAAGAAGGGACATTTCGCTGCAGTTTCCCAGGCCCGATCAATCGCCGCTAATGCCCCAGCACACCCCACGTGCGGCCAGTGGGCGCCGCCATCTTCCTCTCCACAGACCACGTGCGGCCCGTGGGCGCCGCCATCTTGCTCCACTCACAACATGTGCGGCCCGTGAACGCCGCCATCTTGCTTGCCTCAAAACCAATGGGCACCACCATTTTGACTGCCCCAGGATACGTGCAGCCCGAGGGCGCCGCCATCTTGCCTACCCCAGGACACGTGCGGTCCGTGGGTGCCGCCATCTTACCCGCCTCAGGACCCCTGCCCGTCGGGCACCTCATCGGGCCGCTCATCGCCTGCAACCGCCGATGACCAGCCGCGTCTCGCCTCAGTCATGATAGACCAGTCTCGACCGCACAACCTCGCGACCGCTTCGACAAAGGTGAAGGTCGACAGGCACGAGATATCCTGCCTTCTGGACTCTGGGAGCACTGAGAGCTTCATCCACCTGGATATGGTAAGGCGCTGCTCCCTCGTGGTACACCCCGCTAACCAAAGAATCTCCCTGGCCTCCGGATCCCACTCCGTGGCGATCCGGGGGTACTGCATAGCCACCCTCACTGTTCAGCCAGTTAAAATAGCTAACTCCCGATTTAAAATGGCTAACTCCGGATTTAAAATGGCGAACGGCAATGGTTGATGGGAAAGTCAGCCAACAGGACACAAACGAGCAGCTGCAGGTTGAGTGTGTATTTACCTCTGGAAAGGCCAGACAAGACCGATACCAGCAACCATCAGCATAACAAAACACCAGCCATCTGCATATTAATGAGCAATCCCCGGGAACAAGGAGCAACATTTAGACACATAAAGCCAAACCAGACTCTTTGGCGCCAGCAGAAGCCTACACAAAGGGAGGTGAACGACCATCTCAGGACCTCCCATCGATCAAGGAACCGCTCCAGCATTGGAGAAAATCGAACCAAGTGATTGAGACAAAGTCCAATCACTTGGAACCAGGTACAGGGTCCGCCCCGAAAGGCGGGAAGCCCCTGGGGACTATAAGAATCAAGCCCAAGTTCAAATCGTTCTTCTTGACCGGGTCACTCAGCAACGCAAACCAACCCTTGACAGTGACCGGTCCAGCCGCCGCTGATATCCAGTAAGTCTTACTTCAACGCTCGCTACGAGATAGGCGCTCCTAGCTACCAATCTGTACCAACTTCGAATCCCGCGGGCTTAGAACCTGAACGAAAGGCCATTCATTTCCCTGACCTGGTGGGCCAGTTCCAAGTTAAGTATTGGCCTGTTAGTCGTAGAAGTAGCTTAGTCGTAGAATTTATACATGAGTAGTGATTACTGTGTATAATAAATGTGCTTTGATTTAAATCTTACCAGGTGGTGTATTGGTTTACAGATCATTACTCGGACTTGAACCATGTGGCGGTATCATAAAGATACCTGGAGACTTAAGAGCAAAGGGGATAAAACAGAGAAATTAAATGAAGGCAAAAGTTAGCAACACCGTCCAGGGCGTAGAGTTCAGCGGCTTCCAGCTCTACATCCTCCCCAACCTCTGCGCTGCCTTGCTACTCGGCCTGGACTTCCAGTGCAACCTCCAGAGCCTAACCCTGAAATTTGGCGGGCCCCTACCACCCCTTTCGTGACCCTTAAGGTCAATCCGCCTTCCCTGTTTGCAAACCTCACCCCGGATTGCAAACCCGTCGACACCAGGAGTAGATGATACAGCGCCCAGGACAGGACCTTCATCAGGTCTGAGGTCCAGCGGCTGCTGCGGGAAGGTATCATTGAGGACAGCAACAGCCCCTGGAGAGCCCAAGTGGTATTGGTGAAAACCGGAGAGAAAAACAGGACCATCAATCGGTACACGAAGATCGACGCTTACCCCCTCCCACTCATATATGATATGGTCAATCAGATTGCACAGTACCGGGTCTTCTCGACAGTGGACCTGAAATCTGCCTACCACCAGCTCCCCATCCGTAAGGCGGACCGCCCATACATTGCGTTTGAAGCAGATGGCCGCCTTTACCATTTCCTTAGGGTTCCCTTCGGCGTCACCAACGGGGTCTCGGTCTTCCAACGGGAGATGGACCAAATGGTTGACCGGTATGGGCTGCGGGTCACTTTCCCGTACCTGGACAACGTCACCACCTGCGGCCACGAACAGCAGGACCACGATGCTAACTTTTCCAATTTTCTCCACACCGCCACACTCCTCAACCTAACTTACAACAAGGAGAAGTGTGTGTTCAACACGAACCGATTAGCCATCCTCGGCTCCGTGGTTCAGAACGGAGTTCTAGGGCCCCACCCCGATCGCATGCGCCCCCTCATGGAACTCCCCCTCCCCCACTGTCCCAAGTCCCTCAAACGATGCCTGGGGTTCTTTTTGTATTACGCCCAGTGGGTCCCAAACTATGCGAGCAAGGCCCGCCCACACATTCAATCCACCGTTTTCCCACTGACGACCGAGGCTCACCAGGCCTTCAACCGTATCAAGGCCGACATCGCCAAGGCCGCGATGCACGCGGTCGACGAGACGCTCCCCTTCCAAGTCGAGAGCGATGCATCAGGCGTCGCTCTGGCAGCCACCCTCAACCAGGCAGGCAGGCCCGTGGCATTCTTTTCCTGCACCCTCCATGCCTCCGAAATTCGGCACACCGCCGTCGAAAAGGAGGCCCAAGCGATCATTGAAGCTGTGCAACATTGGAGGCATTACCTGGCCGGCAGGAGATTCACTCTCCTCACTGACCAACGGTCGGTTGCCTTCATGTTTAACAACACACAGCGGGGTAAGATCAAAAATGATAAAATCTTGAGGTGGAGGATCGAGCTCTCCACCTACAATTATGAGATTTTGTATCGCCCCGGTAAGCTCAACGAGCCCCCCGATACCCTGTCCCGAGGTACATGTGCCAGCGCACAAGTGGACCGACTCCGGACCCTGTACGATGATCTCTGTCACCCAGGAGTCACCTGCTTTTACCACTTCATTAAGGCCCGCAATCTGCCCTACTCCATCGAGGAAGTCAGGGCTATCACCAGAGACTGCCAGGTCTGCACGGAATGTAAACCGCACTTCTACCGGCCAGACCGTGTGCGCCTGGTGACGGCCTCCCGCCCCTTTGAACGCCTCAGCGTGGACTTCAAAGGGCCCCTCCCCTCCACCGACCGCAACACGTACTTTCTTAATGTGGTTGATGAGTATTCACGATTCCCTTTCGGCGTCCCATGCCCCGATATGACGTCTGCCACCGTCATCAAAGCCCTCAACACCATCTTCGCTCTGTTCGGTTTCCCCGCCTATGTCCACAGCGACCGGGGATCCTCATTTATGAGCGAGGAGCTGTGCCAGTACTTGCTCAACAGGGCCATTGCCTCGAGCAGGATGACCAGCTACAACCCCAGGGGAAACGGGCAGGTGGAGCGGGAGAATGGGATGGTCTGGAGGACCGTCCAGCTGGACCTACGGTCCAGACACCTCCCGGCCTTCCGCTGGCAGGAGGTCCTCCCCGACGCACTTCACTCCATTCGGTCGCTCCTGTGCACCGCAAACAACAAAACCCCCCATGAACGTCTCTTTGCCTTTCCCAGGAAGTCCACCTCTGGGGTTTCGCTCCCAACGTGGCTGGCAGCTCCAGGACCCGTTCTCGTCCGCAAGCAGGTGCGCTCCACAAGGTGGACCCGTTTGTTGAGAGGGTACAGTTACTCCACGCACACCCGCAGTATGCCTACGTAGCGTACACCAACGGCCACCAAGACACAGCCTCCCTCAGGGATTTGGCACCAGCTGGGTCCCCACACACTCTCCCCTCTGCCCCGGTGCCACCCTCCCCTCCCCCGGCACACCCCACCGTAGCACCCGCTCCAGGACAATCTGTCCTCCCCATGCTCCCATCTGGGGATGAAGAGGATTTCGACACGCTCCCGGAGTCACCGAAGACCTAGCCTGACTCGGCACCAGCATTGCGGCACTCTCAACAACAGATCAAGGCGCCCGATCGTCTAAATTTGTAACCTTGTCTGTAATTTAAAAACCAATCTGTATGTATATAGTTTTCCACCACCCCCGCTGGACTCATTTTTAACAGGGGGTGAATGTGGTAGTCACCACTGTTGTATTATAGTGTATATGTGGGTATTACAGTAAGTCCCCTGTACTACAGGTACGGGGGTAGATCCCTGCCTGCTGGCTCTGCCCAGTAGGCGGAGTATAAATGTGTGTGCTCACCGAACAGCAGCTATTTCGCCAGCTGCTATAGGAGGCCACACATCTCTGTGTAATAAAGCCTCAATTACATTCTACTCTCATCTCGTCGTAATTGATAGTGCATCACATACAGCTGATAGGTCGGCGGGGGCCAGAGGGCACCTCGGGGGTGAACGTGTACGACCTTTGGCCCTAAGTTCACAGTGGGCAGTCAGCGGCGTGCGCAGCTGCATGACTGCATTTTCAGCTGCGGCAATAGTGTTCCACGCCTATCCACCCCGACCCCAAAGCCCACGTCCTGGCCACCCCCCTGTTACTCCTCCCAGCCTTGGCAGAAGCCTCACGGCCAGCGGCACAACTATCAGCAAACTATGCAATGATGGAATTTAGAAGGATGAGGGTGGATCTTTTGGAAACATATAAGATTATGAAGGGAATAGATAGGATAGATGCAGGCAGGTTGTTTCCACTGGCGGGTGAAAGCAGAACTAGGGGGCATAGCCTCAAAATAAGGGGAAGTAGATTTAGGACTGAGTTTAGGAGGAACTTCTTCACCCAAAGGGTTGTGAATCTATGGAATTCCTTGCCCAGTGAAGCAGTTGAGGCTCCTTCATTAAATGTTTTTAAGATAAAGATAGATAGTTTTTTGAAGAATAAAGGGATTAAGGGTTATGGTGTTCGGGCTGGAAAGTGGAGCTGAGTCCACAAAAGATCAGCCATGATCTCATTGAATGGTGGAGCAGGCTCGAGGGGCCAGATGGCCTACTCCTGCTCCTAGTTCTTATGTTCTTATGTCCTGTATGCCCTCTCTCTCCCTCAGCAGCCACAACGCCGGTTTCACAATTTTTGAAATCATAAGTGTTTACACCAGTTTACACCATGAAAGTATAGACAGACAGGGGATCTCACTGACGTATTCAAAATCAGCGTGACAACACATTAAACACCAAGAAGCTATGTAACATGGCCCTGAGTAGTAAAGAAGGAGCCTTGGGATGAAGATCCCTTGAGGAAAAGTAAATTGATGAATCAGGTATAATTGTTTCACACAGAGGGCAGGGAGTGTCTGGTCGAGGTTTATAATGTCAGTTATTTTAAGATCAGTTAGACGGGTCAGCATTGGGTAAGAATATCAACTGAGGGATCTAAGTAGTGAGCAACCTTTTCTGTGTTTGGAACATTTGGAGCAGTCCTACATTAAGCAGCAGTGAAACAGCCTTTATCAAACTCTCACTTCGTGGGCTGAATTTGATTGTCCCCTTGGGGCAGGTTAGCAGGCAAGGGGAGATGTTTGGGGGGGGGGGGGGGGTGGTGTTGGGGGATCATTAGATGGTGCCATGCCAGAGCTGCCATGAATGGCTTCTACCCATCCAACCTTGTTGTAACTTGAACAGTGGCGGGGAGGTGTTGGGAGGTCAATGGTAACTGTCATTGAAAGGTCTCCTCCCACTGGAATCCTGCCCGCGGTGAGGGAGGCTAGCTCCCTGATCAGATTGCTCAGTGAAACCCAGTGGACTAGTAATAAGCCAAGGGGGGGGATGCCTTTTTATGGCCACCTGTGTTCATTGGCAGCCCCAGTCCCCTCAGCTGGAGTATCCCCTTCCGCTTGGCCTGATCACCCGCACGCCTCTCATCCTTGTATGTGACTGTGACTGGTAAACTAACTCTCCTCATTCTTTTGATTTGTTTGCAGTCCTTTTAAAAAAATAAATTTAGAGTACCCAATTCATTTCTTTTCCAATTAAGGGGCAATTTAGCGTGGCCAATCCACCTAGCCTTGCACATCTTTGGGTTGTGGGGCGAAACCCACGCAGACACGGGGAGAATGTGCAAACTCCACAAGACAGTGACCCAGAGCCGGGATCGTACCTGGGACCTCGGCGCCGTGAGGCAGCAATGCTAACCACTGCGCCACCGTGCTGCCTAGTCTGCAGTACTTGACATGGTCAATTACATCACTGTCCTCCAACCCCTTTTCTCTGTTGTCCTTCTGGGTGGGGCAGTGCTCTCTCCCTCCACTCTCCGCACTTCCTTTCTTATCTATCCAATCACAGGCAGAGACTGATCTGCAATTACTCTTCATTCCACCCTCTCCTATTTCTCATCTACATGCTGGAAGAGGTACCTGTTTACCCTTACTGTCGGTTCTTGAATTTAGGATTTTATAAAGGACAAATTTAAGTGGACACAGGGATTTAGACTCAACCTCAAATGTGTTTATTAACAACAAAAAAATCCTAATGCTCAAATACAAGGACCCAAAACTAGTCTCCACAAAAAAACACAGTCAAAACCCCACATTTCTGCCCAAACCTTAACCAGTTCAACTCAAATCCCTCAAACTATCCTTAAGCCTCAGCCGCCAATATCGCACAGATCTGACCGAGGCTGACAACTCCACACATGGTTTGTTGTTCCGATGCGAGCTGTCGATCCATGCATCAAGTTAATCCTTCCAGAATCTCCTTGGTGATTGCAGTGCCAAACCCTACAGTCTTGGCCTTTTAATTAAAAACTGTATTGAAATCAGGGCAGCACCGTGGCGCAGTAAGTAGCACTGCTGCCTCGCGGCGCAGCGATCCCAGGTTCGATCCCGGATCACTGTCCGTGTAGAGTTTGCACATTTTCCCCGTGTTTGCATGGGTTTTGCCCCCACAACCTAAAGATGTGCAGGCTAGATCGATTGACTATGCTGCATTGCCCCTTAATTGGAAAAATTGAATTGGGTGCTCTAAATTTTTTTTAAAACTTTATTGAAATTATCAAATGCATATTTATGGAGACATCCTGTTTGGATGGTCAGTGCTTAGAACCCTTTTAATCTCTTTAGCCTGGTTTCTGCCTGGATCCAGGCGACCCATTCATCACGATGTTGTTTCCACAACTGAAACAATGGACCTCACTCAGATGTGATGCCTCTGGCTCCCAGTTTGATATGCTCGTGATAAAGTCCATTTCTCCCCAGCTGTTGTCAATGTTTGTTTGTGTAATGGCTGTTGTCAGGGGCCATCTGCCCTGATGGTCTCCCAGTTTCTTTAATTCGATTATCTGATGGCCAGTCTTTTGCCTTTATTTTTTGTGACGTTAATATTCCAGTGTCTTTACCTAGTATTAACTTGGTTTAGGTATTGACATGTTTTGAATGTTAATCTCTTACAGCCTGCCTCTGTGGGTTGTGATTTGGCCGGTTTGTTTGCATGTTTATGTTTATGAACCTTTTGGGGTTTTATATTTACTAAAAAGAGAGGGGATTTTGTCCCTACAATGCTACCCTCAGCAACTTCATCCACATTTTTTCAGGGTTTACTGATTAAATTGAGTTCTATCTCACTATCCCTTCTCATGGCCCCTTCGTTATCTATGATTTGTCACATTGCTTGTCTAATATCCAATACTAGATGAGCAGAAATTCCATCCAATTAAATATTTTCAAAGCCAAAGCTTTAGTCCCCATTGCAAACTCTATTCTCTCACCTCCAATTCCATTCCCCACTCAGGGCATTGTCTGTTCCAGATGTCACAACCTTGGCTTACTGTCTAGCCCTGTGATGAGTTTCCCACCCTATTTCCTCTTCACCATACAGTACACCTGTTTCCTCCTCTGTCACAATACTTGTTCCTCCCACTCCATGTTTCAACTCATCTGCTGCTCATCCCTGTGTTCACCCTGAGAAAGTACTGGTGACATTCATTCTCTAACTACTGGCTTCCCGTGGGGGCGATGTGCTGAACATCACAGGAAAGATGAAAGGTGGATCTCCTCTAGAACTTCAACGTAGATTCTTTTAACTTCAAAATCGGCCAATAAGGCAACAGAAACCCCCCACCCGCACCCTAAAATGAACAATCACCTGAGGAAATGCCCTCAAGTCAACCAAGAAGCTAGTAAGAGCAGCAAGAGTCATGAGAGGAAGACCCAGACTGTAGATATGAGGAGTGAAGCAGAGCAGCACATGGTGGACCGAGAGGGATCGGCAATATGAACACCGACCCATCCACCGACGGGACAGTGGATGGAGCTCCTGACACAAGCTCCTGAAACGTAGGTGTCGTGTTGAGTGTTCTGATGTACAAACGATCCAACACGGCTGGAGATGGTATAACTCAATTTTATTAACTACTTAACTGTAACAACACACTGCTTACTTGGGTACGTGCATTACCAGCTAATCTGTGGACCCTATCCTATTACTATCTGGGTGAGGCACTCAGCACATGGTGAATGTCTGAGAAGCAGGCTCTGAGCTCTGTGCTCTGAACTGGCTGCTGCTGGAATGGGCGGGAACTGTAGTGCCCCTGTTTTTATAGTGCGCGTGCTCTCACTGGTGATTGGCTGCAATGTTGTGTGTGTGTTGGTTGGTCCTACTGCATGTCCATCAGTGTGTGTTTGATTGCACCATGATATGCTGATCTAAATATCATGACATCCCCCCTTTTCGCAAAGAATATGTGCCTACATGATAATAAATAAAGAAGTGTGGTGAGTGCATCTAATCATGTGTGTGTAATATTTACAACAATATGTACATGTGGCTATACTATATACACAGGAAGGTGCCAGGTGCAGAAACTAACTATGTTACAAAAAGAACGAAACCAATGTTATTAACAAACAATAACAAAATCTTAAACAGTATGGCAAAATGTCTGAAACAGTATGTCAGAACAAGTCAGTGAGTCCAATATGAAAAGGTTCATAAATTAAGTCTCTCAGGTGAGCGACGAATTCGGGTTGACCATCAGGGTGGCACACCACTCGTCGTCCGGATCAATGCTGTTCACTGACAGCGGCTGGTGCATTCGACCCGGGGACAGCTTGTTCTTGTTGCTGACAGCAACGCGGAGGGGCTCCCTGTCCTCAGTGTCACTGGTCTGTGTGACGTCGGGATCGGACTCGGTGAACGTGGGTTGAATTGCCTGAACATTTCTGCGAGGCTGGTTGAACAGGTACGAGTTGGCAGGGTGAGCTGCTCGACAGCAGGCAGCATAGTGGCCCAACCTGCCACAGCGTAGGCATTGTCGCGCCTTGGCAGGACATTGCCGCTTTAAATGGGCGGAGCCACAGTTGCCGCACGTCATGATGTCATTGCGTTCGTTGCGCCACCGCGCATGCGCGGTGCGGTCTTGCATAGTGCGCGCCTGCGCATCGCGTTCCTCTGTGTCAGCGTCCCCTCTTTTGGCGCGTACAAGCGCGGGAGGCCTAGGAAAGCGCGCAAAATGGCCGGCCTCCTCCAGGCCGCAGCCCGGGAGGTACCCGATCGTCTGGACCCGCTGCGCCTCGTGGGGCCCGTGCCGCGCCGTTTCAGCCGCCTGGATGTGTGAGTACCGGCAGGTGGCGTTCTCATGCAGGACGCATGTCTCGACAGCAGTCGCCAGGGTGAGCTGCTTGACCCGAAGGAGCTGCTGGCGCAGGGTGTCCGACATGACTCCGAAAACTATCCGGTCGCGTATCATGGAGTCAGAGGTGGTCCCATAGCCGCAGGACTGTGCGAGGATGCAGAGGTGGGTTAAGTAAGACTGGAGAAGTTTGTCCTTACCCTGCAGGCGCTGCTGGAACAGGCACCTCTCGAAGCTCTCGTTTACTTCAACGCTGAATGTTCATCGAACTTCAGGAGCACCGTCTTGTATTTGGTTTTGTCCTCGCCGTCCGCAAATGTAAGGGTGTTAAAGATGTGGATGGCGTGTTGCCCCGCCGTGGAGAGAAGAAGGGCAATCTTCCTGGTGTCTGATGCATTCTCCCTGTCTGTGGCCTCGAAGAGCTGGAAGCTCTGCTTGAACAGTTTCCAATTGACCCCGAGATTGCCAGCGATTCGGAACGGCGGCGGCGGGTTGATGTTCTCCATGGTGCAGGACGGCGGATTGCTGATACGTTGCAGGTAGGTCTCACAGGCGCTGGTTTGCGTCCATTTCTGGTATCATGTCGTGTTGGGTATTCTGATGTACAAATGATCCAACACGGCTGGAGATGGTGTAACTCAATTTTATTAACTACTTAAATGTAACAACACACTGCTTACTTGGGTACGTGCATTACCAGCTAATCTGTGGACCCTGTCCTATTACTATCTGGGTGAGGCACTCAGCACATGGTGAATGTCTGAGTGGCAGGCTCTGAGCTCTGTGTTCTGAGCTGGCTGCTGCCGGAATGGGCAGGAACTGTAGTGTCCCTTGATTTTATAGTGCGTGTGCTCTCACTGGTGATTGGCTGTGATGTTGTGTGTGTGTTGGTTGGTCCTACTGCATGTCCATCAGTGTGCGTGATTGCACCATGATATGCTGATGTGGATATCATGACAGTAGGGACTCCATTAAGGAGGATCTCATGGTGACTGTGAAGACGGCCATAGTAATCATAGTGGCCCCTTTGAAAGAGGTGCTGGAGAGGACAGGGCGGCTGTTGGAGACACAAGAGGCGACGGTGCGGGAACTGGAAAAAGCGGCCACTGACCAAGTGATCAGATCACCTCGCTTGAGTCAGCAGTGGCAAGGTTGGTGGTGGTCCAGGGAGCACTCAAAGAGAGGGTGAAGGACCAGGAAAATAGGTCCCACCACCAGAACTCAGGACTATCGGGCTACCGGAGGGCAGAAACCAAACGGGATACGTAGCGCAGATGCTAGGGAAGCTGGTTGGGGGTGAAAGTTTTCCCAAGCCCCCAGAGATGGACAGGGCCCCCAGGGCTGTCTGACAAAGACCCCAACAGGAGCTCCACCGCTGATGCTCATTGCAAATCTCTGCAGGTTCCAGGACAAGGAGCAAATTGCGAACTGGGCGAGGAGCACACGGTCCTGAAAATGGAAAGTGTGTATGATCCTCATATACCAGGACATTGCGGCCAACCTGGCCAAGCGCCGACCGAATTCAATGGGGTAAACCAACTCTATTTAAGAACAAAGTGCATGCTTAGAGTCTGGAATCAACTCAGTGATGCACTATCAATTACGACGAGACGAGAGTAGAATGTAACCAAGGCTTTATTACATAGAGATGTGTGGCCTCCGACAGCAGCTTACGAAATGGCTGCTGTTCTGAGAGCACACACATTTATACTCCACCTCCTGGGCAGAGCCAGCAGGCAGGGATCTACCCCCGTACCTGTAGTAAAGGGGCCTTACCGTAATAACCATATATTCAATATAATACAACAGCGGTGACTACCACATTCACCCCCTGTTAAAAATGAGTCCAGCGGGGGTGGTGGAAAACTATATACATACAGATTGGTTGTAAAATTACAGAGAAGGTTACAAATTTAGACGATCGGGCGCCTTGATCTGTCGTTGAGAGTGCCGCAGTGCTGGTGGCAACTCAGGCGTCGGCTTGGTCTTCGGTGACTCCGGGAGCGTGTTGAAATCTTCTTCGTCCCCGGGTGGGAGCAAGGGGAGGATGGATTATCCTGGAGCGGGGGCTGCGGTGGGGTGCGCCGGGGGAGGGGAGGGTGGCGCCGCGGCAGGGGGGTGGTTGTGTGGACCCAGCTGGTGCCAGATCCCTGAGGCAGACTGTGTCTTGGCGGCCGTCGGGGTACGCTATGTAGGCATACTGCGGGTTCGCATGGAGTAGCTGTACTCTCTCAACCAACGGGTCCGCCTTGTGGAGCCGCACGTGCTTACGGAGGAGAACGGGTCCTGGAGCTGCCAGCCACATTGGGAGCGAAACCCCTGAGGTGGACTTCCTGGGAAAGGCTAAGAGATGTTCATGCGGGGTTTCGTTGGTCACGGTGCTCAGGAGCGACCGAATGGAGTGAAGTGCGTCGGGGAGGACCTCATGCCAGCGGGAGGCCATGGGATTTCTGCACCGTAGGGCCAGCTGGACGTCCCTCCAGACCGTCCCATTCTCCCGCTACACCTGCCCATTTCCCCAGGGGTTGTAGCTGGTCGTCCTGCTCGTGGCAATGCCCCTGTTGAGCAGGTACTGGCGCAGCTCTTCACTCATAAATGAGGATCCCCGGTCGCTGTGGACGTGGCGGGGAAACCGAACAGAGCGAAGATGGTGTTGAGGGCTTTGATGACGGCGGCAGACGTCATTTCGGGGCATGGGACGGCGAAGGGGAAATGGGAATACTCGTCGACCACATTAAGAAAGTACCTGTTGCGGTCGGTGGATGGGAGGGGCCCTTTGAAGTCCACGCTGAGGCGTTCAAAAGGGCGGGAGGCCTTTACTAGGCACGCACGGTCTGGCCGGTAGAAGTGCGGTTTACACTCCGCGCAGACCTGGCAGTCTCTGGTGATAGACCTGACTTCCTCGATGGAGTAGGGCAGATTGCGGGCCTTAATGAAGTGGTAAAAACGGGTGACTCCCGAGTGACAGAGATCGTCGTGCAGGGTCCGGAGTCGGTCCACTTGTGCGCTGGCAAATGTACCTCGGGACAGGGCATCAGGGGGCTCGTTGAGTTTACCGGGGCGATACAAAATCTCATAATTGTAGGTGGAGAGCTCGAACCTCCACCTCAAGATTTTACCATTTTTGATCTTACCCCGCTGTGTTTTGTTAAACATGAAGGCAACCGACCATTGGTCAGTGAGGAGAGTGAATCTCCTGCCGGCCAGGTAATGCCCCCAGTGCTGTACAGCTTCAACGATAGCTTGGGCCTCCTTTTCGACGGAGGAGTGCCGAATATCGGAGGCATGGAGGGTACGGGAAAAGAATGCCATGGGCCTGCCTGCCTGGTGAGGGTGGCGGCCAGAGCGACGTCTGATGTATCGCTCTCGACTTGGAAGGGGAGCGTCTCGTCGACCGTGTGCATCACGGCCTTGGCGATGTCGGCCTTGATACGGTTGAAGGCCTGGTGAGCCTCGGCCGTCAGTGGGAAAGCGGTGGATTGAATGAATGGGCGGGCCTTGCCCGCATAGTTTGGAACCCACTGGGCGTAAAACGAATAGAACCCCAGTCATCGTTTGAGGGCCTTGGGGCAGTGGGGGAGGGAGAGTTCCATGACGGGGCGCATGCGATCAGGGTCGGGCCCTAGAACTCCATTCTGAATCACATAGCTGAGGATGGCTAATCGGTTTGTGCTGAACACACACATCTCCTTGTTATAAGTTAGGTTGAGGAGTGTGGCGGTGTGGAGAAATTTGGAAAGGTTAGCGCGTGGTCCTGCTGGTCGTGGCCGCAGATGGTGACGTTGTCCAGGTACGGGAAAGTGGCCCGCAGCCCGTACCGGTCAACCATTCGGTCCATCTCCGTTGGAAGGCCGAGACCCCATTGGTGACGCTGAAGAGGACCCTAAGGAAATGGTAAAGGCGGCCGTCAGCCTCAAACGCAGTGTATGGGGGGTCTGCCTTACGGATGGGGAGCTGGTGGTAGGCAGATTTCGGGTCCACTGTCGAGAAGATCCGGTACTGTGCAATCTGATTGCCCATATCAGATATGCGTGGGAGGGGGTACGCGTCGAGCTGCGTGTACCGATTGATGGTCTGACTGTAGTCAACGACCATCCTGTTTTTCTCCCCGGTTTTCACCACTACCACTTGGGCTCTCCAGGGGCTGTTGCTGGCCTCGATGATACCTTCCCGCAGCAGCCGCTGGACCTCAGACCTGATGAAGGTCCTGTCCTGGGCGCTGTACCATCTGCTCCTGGTGGCGACGGGTTTGCAATCCGGGGTGAGGTTTGCAAACAGGGAAGACGGGTCGACCTTAAGGGTCACAAGGCCGCAAACAGTAAGGGGTGGTAGGGGCCTGCCAAATTTCAGGGTTAGGCTCTGGAGGTTGCACTGGAAGTCCAGGCCGAGTAGCAGTGCAGCGCAGAGGTTGGGGAGGATGTAGAGCCAGAAGCCGCTGAACTCTACACCCTGGACGGTGAGGGTGGCGATGCAGTACCCCCGGATCGCCATGGAGTGGGATCCGGAGGCCAGGGAGATTCTTTGGTTAGCGGAGTGTACCGCGAGGGAGCAGCGCCTTACTGTATCGGGGTGAATGAAGCTCTCAGTGCTCCCGGAGTCCAGAAGGCAGGATATCCCGTGCCCATCGACCTTCACCTTTGTCGATGCGGTCGCGAGGTTGTGCGGTCGAGACTGGTCGATCGTGACCGAGGCGAAACGCGGCTGGTCGTCGGCGGTTGCAGGCGATGAGTGGCACGATGAGGTACTCGACGGGCAGGGCTCCTGAGGTGGGTAAGATGGTGGCACCCACGGGCTGCACGTGTCCTGGGGCAGGCAAGATGGCAGTGCCCTCAGGCCGCACGTGTCCTGGGGCAGGCAAGATGGCGGTGCCCATTGGTTTTGAGGCAAGCAAGATGGCGGCGCCCACGGGCCGCATGTGTTGTGAGTGGAGCAAGATGGCGGCGCCCACGGGCCGCACGTGGTCTGAGGAGAGGAAGATGGCGGCACCCACTGGCCGCACGTGGGGGGTGCCGGGACAATAACGGCTACTGAGCGGGCCTGGCACACTGCAGCAAAATGTCCCTCCTTGCCACAGGCCTGGCAAAGCTCGCTCCGCGCCGGGCAGCACTGCCGTGGGTGTTTTGTCTGTCCGCAGAAGTAGCACTTGGGTCCCCCGGGGTTGGTTCGCTGCCACGCGGCGCAGGTGTGGGGTTGGCTGGGGTCGGTCGCTGATGGGGTCCACAATGGGGTGGCCACTGGCGGGGTCCACGATGCACAGGGGGGGGTGGACCGTGCAGTCGGGGGCATAAGCCTGTACGTTGCGTGAGGCGACCGTGAGCGAGAGCGCTAGTTTCTTGATCGCCGCAAGGTCAAGCGTAGCCCCTTCTAAGAGGCGCTGGCAGATGTAGTCAGACCCTATGCCCGTAACGAACGCGTCTCTCATTAGCAGGTTCGAATGTTCAGTGGCCGAAACGGCCTGGCAGTCACAGTCTCTCACCAGGGCAAGCAGGGCACGCCAGAAATCTTCCACAGACTCACCAGGAAGTTGGTGCCGCGTGGATAGGAGGTGCCTGGCGTAGATCTTGTTGGTCTGCTGAGCGTAATTCTCCTTCAGTAGCGCCATGCCCTCTGTGTAGGTAGGCGGGTCCTGGATGAGGGGAAAAACGTTGGAGCTCAGCCATGTGTACAGAATCTGGAGCTTCTGTGCTTCTGAGATTGGGTCTGACGCAGACCCGATGTGTGCTTCAAAGCAAGCTAGCCAATGTTCAATGTCCTTTTTGGCGTTGTCTGCTTGAGGATGCAGCTGCAGGCAATCTGGCTTGATGCGGAGGTCCATCTCTGAAAAAACTCTGTGCAATAAATTGATGCACTATCAATTATGACGAGACGAGAGTAGGGAGTAATCGAGGCTTTATTACACAGAGATGTGTGGCCTCCTACAGCAGCTGACGAAATGGCTGCTGTTCTGAGAGCACACACATTTATACTCTGCCTACTGGGCGGAGCCAGCAGGCAGGGATCTACAGGAATCCCTGTATATATGGATTACAGGGGCCTTACTGTAATACCCATTTATACAATATAATACAACAATGGTGACTACCACACTCAGGTATCACTACAGATTGGTAGCAATGTCCACCATAGTCCACATCTGTAAGAACACTGGTGGAATTAGATGCCTCCTTTAAAAGGTGGAGACAGGATGAGGGGACCCTGACTGTAGGGGACCTATACATAGACGGCAGGATAGCAATCCTGGGGGAACAGACGGACAAACTACAGCTCCCAAATGGGAACAAGTTGCAACTAAGGAACTTCCTCCGCAAGGAGACAGCAATATTCCCCCAGCTACCAGGACACTCCCTACTGGGCAGACTTCTGAACAGGCTGAATTAGGGGCCAGTAACAGCTCTGAAATGTACGGATGAGTACTGGAGGACATACAGTCACCACTGGATGAGAGAAGGGAAAAGTGGGAAGAACTAGGTATGGAGATAGGGGGAGGACACTGAATCAAAGCACTGCATAGGGTGAACTTCACCTCCTCTTGCGCGGGGCTGAACCTAATGCAGCTAAAGGTAGTGCACAGGACGCACTTGACCAGAACACGCATGAGCGGATTCTTTCCGTAGCTGGATGACAAATGTGAATGGTGCCAGGGAGGCCTGGCCAACCGCACCCACATGTTCTGGTCATGTCCCAGATTTATCAGTTCCTGGACCGCCTTTTTCGAGGCCCTGTCCAAGGGTGTGGGGGTGTGGGGGAAGTAGTGCCCACAAGTGGCGGTCTTCGGTAAGTCGGAACAGCCAGACCCTTTATGAGGAGAAGGGCAGACGCCCTCGCCTTTGCCTACCTGATTGCCCACCAGAGACTCCTGCTCGGCTGCAGATTAGTAGTGCCACCCAAGGCTGCAGACTGGCTGTCCGAGGATCAGAGGATCGGAGGAGGGCTTCCGCAAAACTTTGAAGAAATTTACCAATCTGTTTGAGGACCTGTTGTGACCAGCAATGAGTAAAGGAGGGTGTGGGTGGGGGAGCATAGGGGAAGCAGGGCAGAGGGACCAAAGGGCACCAAAATGGGGGAACACAGGGGAGGTGGTCTCAGCAACAATAGGCGGGCATACCTGGGTGACCTCAAACAAGCCCCTGGTATGTTTTAATACCATGGGGCCACATGAAACAGTGCGGTTGGGATAATCGATTCCTGGGGAGGTTAATGCTAACAGGCCTCAAATCTGTCTCTATGTTTCCTTTGTATTTATGCCGGATCACTTTGTTTCCCTGTTTTTGTTTTGTTTTAACTGTGTGTTTTCTTTGGATCTTTTGATCTCTTTTCTTTTTTATTTAAATAATAATTCAGCAATGTTGTGACAAGTTAAATGCAAAACCAAGAAAAACATGTTTTTTAAAAAGCACTCGAACTACTGCAGAATATTTGTTGATGGTGTTGCCATGATGATGATGATGTAGGTACGGAATTCTAGGATTTTGATCCAGTGTTATGGGCAGGAGGTGGAAGGTTAATTTAAACAACCCTGATTCCTCCTCTCTCCATCCGTCTCTAAACGGAAAGGTGTTTTGATTTTGATTTCCCCTTTTATAAGCGATGGCATGTTTCCCAAACACTCGGTTTTGGTGTGATCCAATTTCTAATAATAACCCCACAACAAAATCATGGTAGGATGAACCTAGAGGGTTAGTTTCTTTGCACACACTCAAATGCAGGAGGAGGGTCACAATGTTGCCTCCTTTTCACTCATACAATAAAAGAGAGATAGGGAAAGAAAGATTTATAGTGCAAAGAATAAAGAATAATTGTTTCAAATGGATTGGATTTGGATTTTGTTTATTGTCACGTGTACCAAGGTACAGTGAAAAGTATTTTTCTGCGAGCAGCTCAACAGATCATTAAGTACATGAAAAGAAAAGGAAATAAAAGAAAATACATAATAGGGCAACACAAGGTATACAATGTAACTACATAAGCACCGGCATCGGGTGTAGCATACAGGGGTGTAGTGTTAATGAGGTCAGTCCATAAGAGGGTCGTTTAGGAGTCTGGTAACAGCGGGGAAGAAGCTGTTTTGAAGTCTGTTCATGCGTGTTCTCAGACTTTTGTGTCTCCTGCCCGATGGAAGAAGTTGGAAGAGTGAGTAAGTTGGGTGTGAGGGGTCAGTGATTATGCTGCCCGCTTTCTCCAGGCAATGGGAGGTGTAGATGGAGTCAATGGATGGGAGGCAGGTTTGTGCAATGGACTGGGCTGTGTTCACGACTCTCTGAAGTTTCTTGCGGTCTTGGGCCGAGCAGTTGCCATACCAGGTTGTAATGCAGCCAGATAGGATGCTTGCTGTGGTGCATCTGTAAACGTTGGTAAGAGGTAATGCGGACATGCCGAATTTCCTAAGTTTCCTGAGGAAGTATAGGCACTGTTGTGCTTTCTTGGTGGTAGCGTCGACGTGGGTGGACCAGGACAGATTTTTGGAGATGTGCACCCCTAGGAATTTGAAACTGCTAACCATCTCCACCTCAGCCCCATTGATGCTGACATGGGTGTGAATAGTACTTTGCTTTCTGAAGTCAATGACCAGCTCTTTTGTTTTGCTGGCATTGAGGGATAGATTGTTGTCGTTGCACCACTCCTCTAGGTTCTCAATCTCCCTCCTGTATTCTGACTCGTCATTATTCGAGATCCGACCCACTATGGTCGTATCGTCAGCAGACTTGGAGATGGAGTTGGAACCAAATTTTGCCACACAGTCGTGTGTGTGTGCAGGGAGTATAGTAGGGGACAAGGTATACAGCCTTGCGGGGCCCCGGTATTGAGGACTATTGTGGAGGAGGTGTTGTTGTTTATTCTTACTGATTGTGATCTGTGGGTTAGAAAGTCGAGGATCCAGTTGCAGAGTGAGGAGCCAAGTCCTAGATTTTGAAGCTTTGATATGAGTTTTATGTGGAGCTTTAAGCGGGTCCAGAATCAAAACCCAATGGTGTATTCCTTCACAGAGACCGGTAGGCTGAGCTGAGGCTAGATAATCATACAATCCCTACAGTGCAGAGGGAGGCCATTTGGTCCATCGAGTCTGCATCGACCCTCTGAGAGAGCATCCTACCTAGGCCCACCCCCCACCCTATCCCTGTAACCCCACCCAACCTTTGGACACTAAGATTCTTGAGATTGTTAATGATGCAAACATTAAGAATTTGAAAGGGAGGTTGCAGGGCTCTTTGTCCTAGTGGCCAAGCCTGGTTTATAAAGTGTAGATGGCCTTTGATAATTCCATTTGAATTTGGTCTCTGCAGTCCACTGGGGTCATTCGCATCTCATCAGAGATAACGAGACACAAATTTCTTCAGTACTGCTGGATTAACTTCTATTGTTCAAAAGACACAGCGGAACATGGCTTCAGTCATTTAAAAATCATTGTTGTCCAGTTTTTCTTTTAAAGTTTAGGAATTAGCCATGGTGGTATAATATGTACTTATTTCAGAAAAATATAACGTGAAGTGTACTTTTCTCCTTGGTGGAGGGGTTAATGACCAGGGGGCACAAATTTAAGGTAAGGGGCAGGAGGTTTAGAGGGGATGTGAGGAAAACCTTTTTTACCGAGGGTGGTGGGAGTTTAGAATTCGCTGTCTGAAAGAGTGGTGGGGGCAGAAGCCCTCAGAAGTTAAGAAGTATTTAGATGTGCACTTGCAATCTCTGGGCATACAAGGCTGGAGTGCTGCAAAATAAGATTAGAATGGTTCGGCGGTTGTGTTTGACCGGCGCTTGCGATGGGCTGAAGGGCCTATTGTGTGCTGTGTGATTCTATGACTATGGCTTAGTCCCGTTACACCCAGAAATAGTGAAAGAAATATATCTCAGTCAGACTGGCATATGACTTAGAGTAACACTTGTAGGTGATGGTCCCCCCATACTTATACTGCATTCTTCCTTCGGATACAGGTCAGAAGGAACAGAGATGCAATTGAGGTATCTGTGCTGAGCTGTTGCAAAGCTTCCTGTTGATGATACATATTATAGCCAAAGGGCATCAGTAGAGGCAGGTTCGATAGTGTGGACAGTGATAGGGTTCCAACCACCAGCATGCTTCATCCTGGATGGTGACAAGCTCCCTGAGCTGCAGAAAGGAATACAAGAAAAAGCTTCCAAGGATAACACAAAAGATTTTTACTAAGATATTGAGAAAAATGGTGTTGGTAAAAGTATGTGGGCCCCTAATGACAGATGCAGGCAATATTGAAATTGGAAATCAGGAAATAGCAAATCTCCTAAATAGCATCTGTCCATCGCTAAGACCACCTACATCTAACTCCATAACATCGCCTAATCCTGTCCCTGTCAACATCTATTGCTAAAAGTATCATTTTTGCCTTTTTTACCTCTATGCTCTCGTGAATAGGGGCTGGTTTAGCACAGTGGGCTAAACAGCTGGCTTGTAATGCAGAACAATGCCAGCAACGCGGGTTCAATTCCCGTACCGGCCTCCCCGAACAGGCGCCGGAATGTGGGGACTAGGGGCTTTTCACAGTAACTTCATTGAAGCCTACTTGTGACAATAAGTGATTATTATTATTATTATGATTATGCCAAGTCTCCCATCTTCCACACCACAGAATCTGAAACTCGTACAAAATTCTGCTGCCTGTATCCTAACTCACACCAGATCCTGTTCAACCAACACCCTGGAGGTCACGAACCTCAAGTGGCTCCTGATCCACAAATTCTCATCCTTGTTTTCAATTCCTCCATGACCTCTCCCCTCCCCATCCCTGTGACCTTCGCCAGCACGACAATTCTGCCCCAATTTTCTTCACTCGAACTTTGGTGGTTATACTTTGAACTAGGCCCCAAGCTCTAAGATACCCTCCATAAATGTCTCCTCCTCTTTATCTCTCATGTTTCAATGAAGGTGTTCTTTAAAATCTACCTTTTTGACCATCGAATCGAATGTCTCCTTTTGAGGCACAATGTAAAAAGCTGTTTGATGATCGCTCCTATGTAATGCTTTGGAATGTTTTAAGGCACAGTTTAACTGCAAATAGATGTTCTTGCCCATTCCTACACTTAATTAACAGTAGCATAATATTTTTTTTCCTCATTCTTTTCACAATTACTCTATTCTGACCTATCGCTTACATCATTTACAATGCAAATCTTACTAATTTTTGAATTGAAGCTACTGCATTTTGCAGCTGTATAATATTTAAACAGATAATAGAAAATAATACGTGTATGCTCCCATCCTTCAGGTGCTTGAAGTGGTTCGCAGATTCAAATGCTTAAAACCTCATTGTGTTGTGTGCTGGAAACATGTGTTTGCTCAAGTGTTTTTAATAAGAATTAGTCCAAAAGATTATTATAGCTGCTTTCGCTGTCACGTTAAGGCCGAGCTTTGCTTCTTGGTAGACACATGCCTGCTTCACTCCAACTGTTTTAACAAATGCGACAGAGCAATAATCGGTATCTTACTTGAGTCTAATGCTGATCACCTCAGACAATTTACTGAAAGGAACATTTGCACAATCAAAATAATTTGTAGTTGTCAAGAGCCCGATGATATTAACATTTACATCATACAGTTAATACTTCCAACATGAAGGCAAATCAAGTGTGTATATTTACTTAATGGCACCTCATGGTACAGGAACAGCATGCTGTTTGATCATGTTAGAAATTAAGTTAAGTTTATTTGTATTATTAATATATTTTCCCCTCTTTCGCAAGTTACTTTTTTCCCTTTTTTCAGATATCTCTGTGCGAGACATTATTTCCAAAGCCCAACATTCTAGGAGTTGATTAATTAGGCAATGAAAACTGCCAATGTCACAAAAGGATGCTTAAACGGGGTTGATCGAATTTTATAATGAAGACTGCTGTGCAATGCACTGTGTTTGGGTGCTTAACAGCTACATAAATCAAGCAAGCCTCCAAAGGAACCAGTAGTGTGCAGCCTGAAGGATTCGCTCAGTGTTGTCAGGATCTGAATTTCTAATTCTCCATACTTCCACATCAACAGGGCCCAATCCTTGAGATGCTGAAATTTCCAATCTTGGTGAAAATAGAAGGTAGGACCGACTAATGTGAGATTGGGCAACTGGAAGGATTTTACCGCAGGGCCTGATTAGCAATTTCTGTCACTTTTTCCCGATTGCATCCAGTCAGATTGAGCGGCGGACATGATTGTCAGATGCGTAGACTTTTGGCATCAGGTTACAATGAGAGAATGGCAAAGAACCATGGAGGGGCGGTACGGTAGCCCAGAGGTGAGCACCACTGCCTCACAGCACTAGGGACCTGGGTTTGATTCCGACCTTGGGTGACTGTCTGTGTACACGTTCTCCCCGTGTCTGCATGGATTTCCTCCGGGTGATCCGCTTTCTTCCCCGGTTAGGTGGAATGGCCATGATTAATGTGCGGGGTTAAGTGGATAGGGCAAGAGTAGGGTGCTCTTTCGGAGGGTCGGTCCAGACCTAATGGGCTTATTGGCCTCCTTCTGCACTGTAGGGATCCTATGGAGGATCAGAAAAGGATGCTGGTGTGGTGGGAAGATGAATGTCACAAGTAGGCTTACACTATAATGAAGTTACTGTGAAAAGCCCCTAGTCGCCACACTCTGGCACCTGTTCGGGTGCACTGAAGGCGAATTCAGAATGTCCAAATTACCGAACAGCACGTCTTTCGGAACTTGTGGAGGAAACCAGAGCAGCCGGAGGAAACCCACGCAGACACGAGGAGAATGTGGAGACTCTATACAGACAGTGACCCAAGCTGGGAATTGAACCTAGGACCCTGGAACTGAGAAGCAACAGTGCTACCCACTGTGCTACCTTGCCGCCCACGGTATTAGAGTCCGATTAGAGTCCGAATCCGGGAATATCGAGGGGCCACTAGGGCAGAGGGACGAAATCACAGTCCAGGGCTGGAGAAGATCATGGAAGTTGAAGCAGAGAGCCATTGGGCTGTAGAGTCACGCCATAACAAGGAGGCTGAGATGGAGGAGATAAGAGATCAGAAGCTGGTTTGAGGCCACGTGGAGAAGATCGGAAGGGTCAGAGAGTATTCGATCATGTTAAAACTGGAACGAAGTGCGTTTAAGTCAGCATTAGCATTTCTTTAACATTTCAACATCTCAGGTGATGCAAATCATCCCATTTTGGCGGTTAAATCTCAAGTGAATAACTTCGCTGGGACAATTTTCCAAAAACTGGATGGATTCTTTGAACATAAAGCTGTGCGTGTTAACTACGATATAAGTTCTTGTAATATCCCGCATGGGATTTATGGAGTGAGAATGCTTGTCTTCCCTGTGCTCCTTGTGGACTACGAGCTCCCCAGCTAGAGGTGGGGTATCTCTATTACCCAGAGTATATAAGGTCAGCCAGTAAGGCACCGACCAAGCAGGAACCCAGTAGTGGTCTACCAGGAAGTGTATATATATTGTTTGTAAATAAAACTTTGTTCTTATTTTTAATCAGTGTGGATTAAAAGTGTCTTCTTAAAGTACTTTCGTCACAGAACTCCAAAAAGCACTTTCCAAATGGAAAGGTTTGTCTACCTGTGTGCTTTGTATAATGCAATCGCAAACATATTTATGAAAATCTGGTTTATGAATTGATTACAAACAGTGCACAGAGGAAATATCGAGCAAGGGAAGCAATTGATGTCTTACAATGTGGTTTAAAAATAGTGTCAGGTAACAGTGGAGTTGTGTCAAGTTTACATTGAGATTGAAGTAACTTTGCAAATTTAGCACATGTAGAACAACAGTTGGTCAGAATCTGTTCATGACTGGAAGAAGCAACTGAAGTGCTCCACTTGAATATTGCTGAAAAGAGCGACAAGCTGCCGATCGCTTTTCACCGTTTTTCATCAGGACAAATGAACGAATGCCAAATTTCAAACTCTCTCAACAATTTATACTGCAGGAAAAAAGGGTGCTGATTAGTTGGCAAGTCAACTCTGATTGGTCGAGGCATTGCTGTGGAAGAAGCAACGGGTAACTATAGGCTCCAGGTTATGATCGGTAACTCTGATTTATGCAACTTGTACAATCAAGCATTTTCAGTACAGGCAAGTGTGAAATTATCATCTGGTGTGGCCGTGAACTATCTCTGGGTTAAAATCCTGGAACTCTGTGCCGAACAGTATATCTACACCACAGGAACTGCAGCAGTTCAAGAATACAGCTCACCATCACCTTTGCAAGGGCAATTATTACAGATTCACAGATTTGTTACTGTGCAGAAGGAAGCCGTTCAACCCATCGTGTCTGTACCAGCTCTCCAAACATGAACCATGACTTAGTGCCATTTCCCAGCCTTTTTCCAATACCCTTTCACATTGCTTTTATTCAAATAATCATTTCGTTCCCTCTTAATTGCCTTGATTGAACCTGCCTTTACCACACTTCCAGGCAGTGCATTCCAAACTCAAGCCACTTGTGTGAAAACACTTCTTCTCACATCACATTTACTTCTTTGCAAATCACTTTAGTTGTGTGTCCTCTTGTTCTTGATCCTTTTACGAGCGGGAATAGTTTCTTCCCACCTACTCTGTCCAGATCCCTCATGATTATGAACACTTCTTATCAAATCTCCTCTTAGCTTTCTTCTCTCCAAAGAGACCAGTCCCAACATCGCCAATCCAGCCTCATAACTGGAGTTTCTCATTCCTGGAACCATTCTGTGAACTTGGATTGGATTGGATTGGATTTGTTTATTGTCACGTGTACCGAGGTACAGTGAAAAGTATTTTTCTGCGAGCAGCTCAACAGATCATTAAGTACATGGGAAGAAAAGGGAATAAAAAAAAATACATAACAGGGCAACACAACATATACAATGTAACTACATAAGTACTGGCATTGGATGAAGCATACAGGGTGTAGTGTTAATGAGGCCAGTCCTAAGAGGGTCATTTAGGAGTCTGGTGACAGTGGGGCAGAAGCTGTTTTTGAGTCTGTTCGTGCGTGTTCTCAGACTTCTGTATCTCCTGCCCGATGGAAGAAGTTGGAAGAGTGAGTAAGCCGGGTGGGAGGGATCTTTGATTATACTGCCCGCTTTCCCCAGGCAGCGGGAGGTGTAGATGGAGTCAATGGATGGGAGGCAGGGTCGTGTGATGGACTGGGTGGTGTTCACACTCTCTGAAGTTTCTTGCGGTCCTGGGCTGAGCAGTTGCCATACCAGGCTGTGATGCAGCCCGATAGGATGCTTTCTATGGTGCATTTGTAAAGGTTGGTAAGGGGTAATGTGGACATGCCAAATTTCCTTAGTTTCCTGAGGAAGTATAGCTGCTGTTGTGCTTTCTTCTGCAATCTCTCTGATGCGTTCAGATCCTTCTTATAGTGTGGTGCCCAGAACTGTACACAATACCCCAACTGAGATCTAATTAGCATCCTGTATACATTAAGCATAACCTCCTTACTCTTGTGTTCTATACCACTATTAATAAAGTCCAAGATACTATCTGCTTTATTAACTGCTCTTTCCACCTGTCCTGCCATCCTCAATTATCTCAACGCACATACAACCAAGTCCCTCTGCTCCTGCACTCCTTTAAGAATATGACACCTTATTTTATATTGTCTGCCATGTCCTAGAAAACTGCACCACCTCACACGTCTCTGCACTGAACTTCATCTGCCACCTAACTGCTGCTCCGCCAACTTGTCTATGTCCTTTTGAGGTTCTGTACTGCCCTATTCGCAGTTTACAATACTTCCAGCTTTCTTATCATCCGCAAACTATGAAATTGTCTCCTGCACACCAATATCTAGATCTTTAATTTATATCAGGGAAAGCAAGAGTCCCAATCCCAATACCCAGGGAACACCACTGCAAACTTTTCTCCAGCCCAAAAAATGTCCATTGACCATTACTCTCTGCTCTCTATTATTCAGCCAATTTTGTACAAGCGTTGTTACTGTCCCTTTTAATCTATGAGCTATAGCTTTCCTCACAAGTTTGTTGTGCGGCACTGTATTGAATACCTTCTGAAGTCCATGTACACCACATCAACAACATTACCCACATCGACCCTTTCTGCTACCACTTCAAACTCTGCAGCAAGTTAGTCAAAAATGTTATCCCCTAGGGTGACATGGTGGCACAGTGGTTAGCACTGCTGCCTCACGGCGCCGAGGACTCGGTTTCGATCCCAGCCCCGGGTCACTGTCCATGTGGAATTTGCACATTCTCCCCATGTCTGCATTGGTTTCAGCCCCACAACCTAAAAAGATATGCAGGGTAGGTTGATTGGCCACGCTAAATTGCCCCTTAATTGGGAAAGAAAAAGACTTGGGTACTTTAAAAAATGTTTTCCCCTTTAGAAATCTATCCTGGCTCTTCCTACACAACCCATATTTTTCCATGTGGCTACTAATTTTATCCTGAATAATTATTGCTAGAAGCAGCATGGTGGCATAGTGATTAGCACTGCTGCCTCAAAGCACCAGGGACCTCGGCTCAATTCCAGTCTTGGGTGACTGTGTGTGGAGTTTGTACATTGTCTGCATGGATTTCCTCTGGGTGTCCGGTTTCCTTCCACAGTCCAAAGATATGCAGATTAGGTGGATTGGCCATGTTAAATTTCCCCTTCGTGTCCAGGGATGTGCAGGTTAGGTTATGGGGTGCGGGGATGGGGGAGGAGTGGGAATGGGTAGAGTGCTCATTTGAAGGGTCAGTGCAGACTTGATGGGCTGACTGGCATCCTTCTTGCACTGTAGGGATTCTATGATTCTAAGCTTGCCCATCACTGACATTAACTGACTAGTCTGGATTGCTGGGCATAATTTTGCAACATTTTTTGAACAAGTGCATAATGTTTGGAATTCTCCAGTCCTCTGGCACCTCCCCTGAGTCTAGGGAAGACTGGAAGATTATTGTCAGTGTACCTACAGCTTCCATTCTCACTTTCATCAATATCCTTGGATGCAACTCGTCCAGTCCCGGCCTTGTCAAATGTTAGTACCGATAGTCTTTTCAACACAACCTCCTTATCGATTTTAAATGCTTCTCGTGACAGTCTCTATCTGTCACCATGGCCTGGCTAGCACCTAAATCCTTGGTAAAGACAGATGCAAAGTATTCATTTCATACCTTAGCTAAGCCCCTTGTCTCCATGTGTACATTCCCTTTTCGGTCCCTAATTGACCCGCCTCTTCCTTTTACTATTTGTACACCTATTTGAAAACTTTGGGATTCCCCATTATGTTGGTTGACTGTTTTTTTTTCATAATCCCTCTTTGCTTCTCTAATGTGATTTCTCCCCTCCCCTCTGAACTTTCTGTATTCTTCTTGGTTCTCTAATGTATTTTCTACCTGACACCTTCAGAATCACACTTTTTTTTCTTTGCTATCTATCTCCTTTTTCTTTGTTTTCCTATCTCCTTTTTCTTTGTTATCCTCTCTCCTTTTTCTTTGTTATCCTCTCTCCTTTTTCTTTCTTATCCTATCTCCTTTTTCTTTGCTATCTATCTCCTTTTTCTTTGCTATCTATCTCCTTTTTCTTTGTTATCCTCTCTCCTTTTTCTTTACTATCTATCCCCTTTTTCTTTGTTATCCTCTCTCCTTTTTCTTTGCTATCTATCTCCTTTTTCTTTGCTATCTATCTCCTTTTTCTTTGTTATCCTCTCTCCTTTTTCTTTACTATCTATCCCCTTTTTCTTTGTTATCCTATCTCCTTTTTCTTTGCTATCTATGTCCTTTTTCTTTGTTATCCTATCTCCTTTTTCTTTGCTATCGATCTCCTTTCTCTTTGTTATCCTCTCTCCTTTTTCTTTGCTATCTATCTCCTTTTTCTTTGCTATCTATCTCCTTTTTCACCTTGAGAGCTCTGGATTTGTTTGCCCTAATTTTCCCTTTTTTAAAAAGAAAATTAGAGTACCCAATTAAGGGGCATAAAAACATGGCCAATCCACCTACCCTGCACATTCTTTGGGTTGTGGGGGTGAGACAGTGACCGGGGCCAGGATCGAACCTGGGTCCTTGGCGCCGTGAGGCAACAGTGCTAACCACTGCACCACCGTGCTGCCCTGCAACTTTTTCTTTTGAAGATATATGCCTGTACTGTGCCCGAATCATTTCTTTTTTGAAGGCAGCCCACTGTTCAGCTACAGTTTCTCCTGCCAGCTTTTCATTCCAGCCTATCCAGTCCAGCTGCATTCTTGCCCCAGTGAATTGGCTCTCCCCAGTGAATTATTCTTACTCTGGATTGCATGTTCTCCTCTTCTACTGTCATCCTAAATCGTACAACACAATGATCACTGTCTGCCAAATGTTCCCCACTGACAATTGATCTACTTGGCCCACCTCATTTCCGAGATCTAAATCCAGCAGTGCTTCCTTTCTAGTTAGATTGGACACAGACTGATGTAAGAAATCTTCCTAGAACATAATCTAGGAGCGTTTGCCCCTCTCTGCCTTTTACACTAGCACTGTCCCCGTCTATACTGAGGTAATTAAAATACCCTATGATAACAACTCTATAATGTTTGTATCTCTCTGCAATTTCTCTGCAGATTTGATCTTCCACATCCTTCTCACTAGTTGGCAATGTATAGAGGACACTGAGCAATATAATTGCACCCTTTTTGTTACTTAGTTGGAGGGGGGCCTTCATGATTAACCTCAGCTGGTACAGGAATTGAACCTGCACTGTTGGCCTTATTGTGCATCACAAACCAGCTGTCCAGCCAATTGAGCTAAACTGTCCACTTGATTACTTGCATACTGGGTCTGTAACTCCACAATCTTATTTACTATACTCCGAATATTCACATGTATCCACAGTAACCCTCATTTAGACATCATTGCTTCCTCACTTACTCCGACTTCACCTATTAATTTACTACTCTCTATACTCGAGCTATCTATCCTTCCCAATATTTTGTTCACCGCGATATTCCTCTCAAATGTTTTCTCTTGGTTCCCACATCCCTGCTGAGTTAGTTTAAAGCCCTCCCAACAGCATGAGCAGAACACCCCACAAGGAACTCAGTCCCAGCTCTATTCAGGAGCAAGCTGTCTGACTTGTACAGGTGCCACCTCCTCCAGGGCCAGTCCCAATGGCCCAGGAATCTAAAACCTTCCCTCCTGCACCATCTTTCCAGCCACGTATTCATCTGCCTTATCCTCCTATTTCTGTACTCAGGAGATGGGCAATAAAAATGCTGGTCCATGTCCCGTGAAAAAATTAAATAAAATTACAGTCAAACTTTTGAAATTTGTGACAGTACTATATTTGTTTGACATCTATCAGAGGCATGTATTTTACAATTACATTAGTGTTGCAGCTCAAAACCATTTTCAATCTACTGCTAAAAATAGCAAATTGAACATTCTAAACAAATCCATGAAGAATATATCCAATTGCTTATGCGATGCAGCATTGTGTGATTTGCAGATGTTTTTACACGATAAAACTGTATCCATGGAAAATGCATAGTTTTCTTGCCTTTGTCTGTGTTTAGAATAATAATGGGAAATGCTATCTTATTCTGTTCCAGCGACACCTTGTGAATGGCCAACGATTTCATCAGTTGCAGCTTCGGTTATGTCTGATGTAGAATGATGCTGGCGGGTGGATATGTAAGTGATATAGAACATAGAACATAGAACGGTACATGCCCTTCGGCCACGATGTTGTGCCCACCATTTATCCTAATCTAAGATCAACCTATCCTATACCCCTTCAAATTACTGCTGTCCATGTGCCTGTCTCAGAGTCGCTTAAATGTCCCTAATGACTCTGACTCCACCACCTCTGCTGGTAGTGCATTCCACACACCTACCACTCTTTATGTAAAGAACCTACCTCTGACATCTCCCCTATACCTTCCTCTAACCACCTTAAAATTATGTCATCTCGTGACAGCCATTTCCACCCTGGGGAAAAGTCTCTGGCTATCCACTCTATCCATACCTCTCATCAACTTGTACACCTCTATCATGTCACCTCTCTTCCTTCTTCACTCCGATGAGAAAAGCCCTTGCTCCCTCAACCTTTCATCGTAAGACATGCCCTCCAGTCCAGGCAGCATTCTGGTAAATCTCCTCTGCACCCTCTCCAAAGCATCCACATCCTTCCTATAATGAGGCCACTAGAACTGGACACAATATTCCAAGTGTGGTTTAACCAGGGTTTTAGAAAGCATCTCTGGGCAATAAATGGGATATTACCATTCCAAAATGAGCGCAGTTGGTGTCTTGCAATGTGTGTGTGCGTGTTTTTAAAAATTCTTTCATGTGATGTGAGCACCACTGACGAGGCCAACATTTATTGCTCATCCCTAATTAGCTTTGAGAAGGTGGCAGGGAACCATCTTCTTGAACTGCTGCAGTCCATCTGATGTACAATGACAGTGCTAAGGACATGATATATCATTGGCTGCCATTTGTCCTTTTCCTTTTTGGGAGAATACAATTTGTTAAGAGGATGAATTTGCTGACTTCTAACAACTTACATATTCTCAATAGATTTAAAAGGACTTAGCAGCCAATTAGGTACTTTTTAAAGTGTAATGAATGTTGCAACATAGGGAAACGTAGAGTCAGTTTCCCCAAGCAAATCACTGAAAGAAATGGGTGACTGTGTAGGGGTATGAGGTAGATTTGGGGTGAGGTAGTGAGGATCGAGTGGGGAAAGAAATGGTTATGCTGATTAAGTTGGGGGGCAGTTGGAATATAGCGGAAAACAAATATCTGCATTTTTAAAAATAAATTTAGAGTACTCAATTCTTTTTTTTCCAATTAAGGGGCAATTTAGCATGGCCCATCTGCCTACTTTGCACATCTTTGTGTTGTGGGGGTGAGACCCACGCGAACATGGGGAGAATATGTAAACTCCACGTGGAAAGTGACGAGAGGCCAGGATCGAACCTGGGTCCTCACCACCGTGAGGCAGCAGTGCTAATCCCTGCGCCACCGTGCCGCCCTAGGTGCCTGCATTTTCCTGATGGCTGAGGAGGCCTTTTAGTACCAGAAAAATGGGCACTGTGGTGCTGAATCTCTAGGCTCCAGAGTTTTATAATAATTGATTTCTAATCTAATCTTTACAGAAAGGCCCCTTTTTGAAAATCCACCTGATATCCAGACATATGAACCAATAAACTTGATGCAGCCACAATGTCTGAAACAGTGTTGGGTTTCAAAATTCAGCATGTCATACGACTTTTTCATTATTTGGATATTATTGAAGTTATTCGGCAACATTCAAACAAAGATAGGGTGTACCCGGAAGGTAGATTCTGACCAATGTCATGAACAGGGCTAGAATCTCCAGCCTCGTTTGCAGTGGGACCTGTTGCGAAGGAGAACAGAGAATTTGGCATTCCAGCCAAAATTCCATTCACCTGCAACAGCACCGGAAAATCCCAGCAGCGAACAAGGATAGAAAACTTTGGCCATTATCTCCAAGATTGATTATTGTACCACTAATAAGCTTTCATTTGTATTTAACTGCTTGCTCTTAATTCAGTAATCACAAAAAATGCATTTTTAAAAATAAAATCAACTAAGTTGAGTGCTAAATGAATGCAAATCTACCCAGAAATCTTAATGGAAAGTGTTGGCGATATGCCCATTGATATGAGTACTGAAAGTAATTCTAGTGAACAGCAAAGCTCTTGAGCCTTTTCAGACATCTTGATGCACTGGAGATTCTCATCCAATTCAATTGTGTGATCCAAAATTATAAACAGGTCATGTCCCCATTCAGCTGCTTTTCATCACCGCAATTGGGCGCATCTTAGCATAGAGAGAAAATTCATCGTTCATAAACACTCATTTCTACCTGTTGTTAATGAGGTCACTGTTCATTTTTCAATCACTTTTCCGAGCAATATAATCCAACAGAACAGACTTTGCACTTCACCCCAGGTCAGCACCTATAAAACTAACATGCTTCAGACTTTGTGTGTGGTATCGGCTGCTCCAGCACTTAAAGTTCCTGTCGTAGGACTCAACGTTCCATACATTTTAGCTCGCCAGCCACCTACACTTTGCACAATGTGGTGGCGTTAACCTGTTGAACTCTTCACGGATAATTCTAATGTGTTTTATTCCTCCATTAGAAATTATTTTTTACCTTGCTAGTTTTGGTACAAGGGTTGTAAAAATAACTTAAATGTTTAACTCCATTCCACTTGGAAGCAAAATCAGAATTGTAAATTGCTGAGATCCTTTTTTCTTTTTGAAAATATTGAATAAATTACATCCATGGAAGACCAGGGGCGGGATTCTCCGACCCCCCCCGCCGGGTCGGAGAATCGCCGGGGGCTGGCGTGAAACCCGCCCCCGCCGGTTGCCGAATTCTCCGGCACCGGATATTCGGCGGGGGTGGGAATCGCGCCGCGCCGGTTGGCGGGCCCCCCCCCCTCCCGGCGATTCTCCGGCCACGATGGGCCGAAGTCCCGCTGCTGGAATGCCTGTCCCACCGGCGAAAATCAACCCACCTCTCTTACCGGCGGGACAAGGCGGCGCGGGCAGGCTCTGGGGTCCTGGGGGGGGCGCAGGGCGATCTGGCCCCGGGGGGTGACCCCACGGTGGCCTGGCCCGCGATCAGGGTCCACTGATCCGCGGGCGGGCCTGTGCCGTGGGGGCATTCTTTTCCTTCCGCCTCCGCCATAGTGGAGACCATGGCGAAGGCGGAAGGAAAAGAATGCCCCCACGGCACAGGCCCGCCCGCGGATCGGTGGGCCTTGAAGAGACCCCCTCCACTGCGCATGCGTGGGGATGCTGTGAGCGGCCGCTGACGCTCCCGCACATGCGCCGCATGGCAAAGTCACTTTTGCGCCAGCTGGCAGGGCACCAAAGGCCTTTCCCGCCAGCTGGCGGGGCGGAAATCAGTCTGGCACGGGCCTAGCCCCTCACGGTTAGGGCTCGGCCCCTCAAGATGCGGAGGACTCCGCACATTTGGGGCGGCGCGATGCCGGACTGATTGGCGCCTTTTTTGGCACCGGTCGGCAGACATCGCGCCGATTGCGGAGAATCCCGCCCCAGGTCAGAGCAATAAAGGATGCACCGGTCCCCAGAAACATATCTGAGCTTATGTCGTTCTTAGGAATGGCGAATTACGGTGGTCATTTTCAACCAAATTTGTCGACATTATTGGCCCCTTTGCATATGCTACAAAAGAAGCACCAATGTTAGGTTTGGAAAATGCCTCAAAAAGAAGCTTTTAACAGAGTAAAGCAATTGTTATATTCATCAAGTTTATTGGTGCACGTCAACCCATCTAAGGAAGTAGTGTTAACTCGTGATGCCTCTCCATCTGGCGTCGGTAGAGTATTATCCCATAAGATGGACAACGGATCTGAAAGACCTATACGGTATGTCCAGAGAACCCTCTCAGAGGCCAAAAAAGGCTGCTCTCAGATTTAAAAAGAAGGCATGTCAATATTGTATAATAAGGGGTAAAGAATTTCCACCGGTATGTATATGGGAAGCACTTTCCCATTGTTATGGATCACAAACCACTCTTGGGTCTTTTTAAAGAAGTTAAGGCTATTCTGCCAATCACATCAGCAAGAATTCAGCATTGGGCATTAATTCTGTCCACCTATACTTTCACTTCCCATACCAGGAAGTGAGTTGTTCTAGCCGAATTGAACATCCCATCCGGGTATGTCGAGGATAAGATGCTAGTCAGGAGTTATGTATGGTGGCCTGGTATTGGTACCAACATTGAGAGTTTGGTGAAGCTCTGTGAACAGTGCCAATTGTAACAAATGTTGCCCGCTACAACCCTACTGCATCCTTGGGAATAGCCGAGCAGCCAGGGGTACGAGTTCAACTTGATCCCACAAATTCCGCTCAGTCCTAAATCTACTTCCCCTTATTTTGAGTCCCCTAGTTCTGCTTTCACCCGTCAGTGGAAACAACCTCCCCGCATCTATCCTATCTATTCCCTTCATAATTTTATATGTTTCTATAAGATCCCCCCCTCATCCTTCTAAATTCCAACGAGTACAGTCCCAGTCTACTCAACCTCTCCTCGTAATCCAACCCCTTCAACTCTGGGATTAACCTAGTAAATCTCCGCTGCACACCCTCCAGCGCCAGTACGTCCTTTCTCAGGTAAGGAGATCAAAATGGAACACAATACTCCAGGTGTGGCCTCACTAACACCTTATACAATTGCAGCAAAACCTCACCAGTCTTAAACTCCATCCCTCTAGCAATGAAGGACAAATTCAATTTGCCTTCTTAATCACCTGTTGCACCTGTAAACCAACTTTTTGCAGCTCATGCACTAGCACACCCAGGTCTCTCAGCACAGCAGCATGTATTAATATTTTATCATTTAAATAATAATCCCTTTTGCTGTTATTCCTACCAAAATGGATAACTTCACATTTGTCAACATTGTATTCCATCTGCCAGACCCTAGCCCATTCACTTAAACTATCCAAATCCCTCTGCAGACTTACAGTATCCTCTGCACTTTTTGCTTTACCACTCATACATGTGACACTAATAAAGATTATTATTAGGGGTCTTTCTTGAGCACAATATTTTTGCTCCTTGTTGATGCCCATTCAAAGTGGATGGGAGTGTATGAAATGAAGTCTACGACGTTACATGCCATAATTGAGAAATTGATTCAGTCTTTGTTTTTGGCCCACAAGACATCTGAAGTCATAGTGTTGGACAATGGAACAGCCTTCATGAGTGCTGAATTTCAAAATCTCACCTCCTTAAAAGGTATAAAGCACATCAGGACTGTACCTCACCACCCAGCATCCAACAGACTGGCTGAACACGGTGGGCCTTAAGAAGCAGTCGCGGCGACCCTGGGGACCAGAATCTCACAATTCCTTCCAATAAAACCATTCCGCACTCTACTCCGGGAATGCCACCAGCAGAGTTGTTGACAGACCAGCATCGTTAGGTCAAACAAAGCCTGGTGTTCCTGAATTTGCTGGAGTGGGTAGAGGCCAGTCAAACAAATCTTGATTCAGGCAAATCAGCAAGGTCATTTTCAGTGGAAGAAATTTGGGAAACGGCTCGAGTTGGGTCCCAGGGTTTGTTGTATCAGAAACAGGATTTTGTCTTGTGAAGTGGATGACCAAGGAAGAATCGTCTGGAAGCATGTAGACAATTTCTGAGGACTACAGTTGTCCCAGCAGCCAGTACTGCCACCTACAGTCATGTTGCCAGCTGAAAAAATCGTTTGCTATCCAAGCAGTGAAGTAGTGAGCCAGCCAATGGCAGGCTAGTCTGTCGTCTCCATGGAAACGGATGAAGCTGAGTTACCAGTGCCTGAGGAGTTGTCGGGTATTTTTTTTTTTAAACATAAAGTGCCCAATTCTTTTTTTTCAATGAAGGGGCAAGTTAGCGTGACCAATCCTCCTACCCTGCACATCTTTGGGTTGTGGGAATGAGGCCCACGCAGATACAGGGAGAATGTGCAAACTCCACACAGACAGTCACCGGGACTGGGATTGAACCCGGGTCCTCGGCACCGTGAGGCAGCAGCGCTAACATCTGCGCGATGCCGGGTATAGTGCTTTCTGAAGAAAGCACCTCAGTGGGAGTACCCCCGACAGAGGAGTTATGCCCCTCCACTAGAAATCGTAAACCACCTGAAAGACTCAATTATAATGGACTGAATGCACGTATTTATATTTCTAATTATTGGGGACTAAGTAACATTATTATTATCGATTTTAAAAGAACTTAGAGAGGAAGGGTTGTGGTGTTTATCCCCTTTAAGGGACGATTTGAAGAGAGGGCCATGTTGCTCAAGTAATCAATCAGGCCGGGGGATCACCCTGGGGATTCCTATAACAGTTTGATCCTGGAAGCTCACTTGCAGCCACGAGGTTCTGAGCCTCTGTATTGTATTTAATTGTAAGTAAACGTTGCAGCTGTTATTTACCTAACCGGTGAACGGGAAATATTACAAACTTAGGGCCGGATTTTCTGGCCCCTCCCACCGCCGAGATTGTCCGGTCCTGACAAAGTCAATAGAGATTTGGGGCAAGATCTACCGGCTGTTCACGCTGACTTGATCTTCCGGTCCCGCCGATGGCACACTCCCGCTGTGGGTTTCCCGGATTCAATGGGAAATCCCATTGTCAGCAGCAGGACCAGAAGATCCCGCCACTGGCCAATGGCCGGGCGGCCAAGAAGCATGTCGTGGGGAGGCCAGATAATCTCACCCGTAATTGACTAACTGCATCCTCTGCAGGGAAACCCACTACGGTGGGGCCAGAAAGTCCCAGCCTTAATTTTTAAATCACCTGAAAATAATCATCTGTGAGACTAACAATCTACACCTGTATCAGAGTTAAAAGTAGAGATTGAAATTGAAGTACCAGATGGGCCTGAATTACACCTTCTCCAAGACTGACACGGTAACTCTTAGCCATATCTTACCAAAGTTTCTACTCAAAAATAGACTGAGCAACAATGACAACTTGCATTTATGTAGCACCTTTAATGAAGTAAACCATCCCAATGCTCTTCAAAATCCAAAACTGAGGCCAAGAGGGGCATTTTTAGAAGTATCTTAAATGGGAATAGAGGTAGTGAGGCAGATGGAATCTGGCCTGGCAGAAAAGTCTATTTATTCAGCAAACAGACTAGTTAAAAAGATGTACTAGAGAAAGCAAACCCTCATGACTAAAATTGCAACAAAATCTTCTGATAAAAGTTGGATAATTTCGCCATCAAAACATGCAGTGAGCAGAGAATACTAATTGTAACACTATTTGGTAATTTCCCCCATCAAATACGGTGAGTGGACCATCACTGTTGTTAGGACGGTGCAAGAATCGGGCAGTAGATACAAAAGTCTGAGAACATAGAATCATAGTATTTCCAGTGCAGAAGGAGGCCATTAGGCCCATCGAGTCTGTACCGGCTCCCAGAAAGAGCAGCCCACCTAAGCCCACGTCTCTACCCTATCCCCCTGTAACCCAGTAACCCCACCTAAACATTTTGGACACTAAGGGCAATTTATCATGGCCAATCCACCTAACCCGCACACCTTTTGACTATGGGAGGAAACCGGAGCACCCGGAGGAAACCCACGCACACACGGGGAGGATGTGCAGACTCCGCACAGACAGTGACCCAAGCTGGGAATCGAACCTGGGACCCTGGAGCTGTGAAGCAACTGTGCTAACCACTGTGCTACTGTGCTGCTCATGCACTAACAGATGCACTAACAGATTCAAAAACAGCGTCTTCCCTGCTGTTACCAGACTCCTGAATGACTCTCTTGTGGACTGATCTGATCTCTTCACACATCTTCTCTACTGAATGCTTTGATTTGATTTGATTTGATTTTTCTGCGATGAAGGGAATGTCCACAGTACGTACATAGTAGACAAAAAGAATAATCGACAGAGTATATTGACAAATGGTACATCGACAGACATTGATTGGTTACAGTGCATAACAAGAGCCAAATAAAGCAAATACAATAGCAAGAGCAGCATAGGGCACAGTGAATAGGGTTCTTATAGGGAACAGATCAGTCCAAGGGAGAGTCATTAAGGAGTCTTGTCGGTGTGGCGACGAAACTGTTCCTATGCTTGCTTCACCCGATGCCTGCGTCTATTTCATAGAATTTACAGTGCAGAAGGAGGCCAATCAGCCCATCGAGTCTACACCGGCCCTTGAAAGAGCACAGTACCTAAACCTGCAGCTCCATCCTATCCCCATAACCCAGTAACCCCACCTAACCTTTAGACACTTACCATGGGGCAATTTACCATGGCCAATCCACTTAACCTGCTCATCTTTGGACTGTGGGACGAAACTGGAGCACCCGGATGAAATCCACGCAGACACGGGGCGAAAGGTGCAAACTCCACACAGTCACCTGAGGCTGGAATTGAACCTGGCTCCCTGGAGTTGTGAGGCAGCGGTGCTAACGACTGTGCCACCATGCCGCCCTATGTATTTATGTTGCGTATTTATGTATGTCCTATGTTTTTTTAATGTATGGAATGATCTGCCTTTACTGTACGCAGAACAATATTTTTCACTGTACCTCGATACACATGACAATAAAACAAATACAATCCTGTACAAATCCCAACAATTTGCAATTTGTAAGATTGTGGGGAACGACTACTAAATCACAGGAATGATAACACTGACCAATAGTTATATTTTATGGTATAACAAACTTTAATTTAAACACACAGTTAACCACAGTTATAAACAAAGAAATAGCTTTACAATTAACAGTTAAAACAGTCCTTAAATAAAAGGAGAAATAAACTTTATCTCACTATCTATACCTGTCACTGTATTTCCAATTAACCAACTCAATGCAGTTCAAATGCCACTTGTAAATAATGTTCACAATCAGGGTTACTTGCTTCTCTGTGCAGACCTTTGGAGAGAGACCCTTTCAGGATCAACCTGAAAATCTGCCTGTCTTGTCAGCCTAATGGCAAATTGCAAAATTACAGAGAGGAAGGGGATCATGGGTTATGCGGAGAAGGCAAGAGAATGGGAATGAGCAAATATCAGCCATGATTGAATGGCGGATCACACTCGATGGGCCGAGTGGCCTAATTCTGCTCCTATGTCTTATGGTCTTATGGACCTGGCTCTTCCCATGAATTACATCATCTGTGTCCCAAGCATAAGGCATTCTACATTCTCATTTCACAAAGGTCATTTCCCATGACCTGCATAGCTCGGACCAAAAAGATTCCCTCATAAATTATCTGCACCCCAGGGACTCTCCAAAACATAAACAACTTTCCATTAACCATCTCTTTGTAAACAAGTAAATGGTTATAAATCAATGATTTCCTCAACTTTATGACCCCTTAATCACAGATTTACCAGACATACTGCCTGTATGTATTTGAACCCAGGGGTTTGAAAAACATTACAATAGAATATAAAATACAACATATAACAATTTCCTACATTCAGTAGTGACTGGTAGGAGAATTACCTTTTTTTTTAAATTTAGAGTACCGTGCTACTCTGGTAGGGAAATTACCTAATCATCACCATTTTTCCCAAGAATAAAGGTGTCCCGATATACAGACAAAAGTAATTCAGCCCGCTCAACAAAGGGCAACTGTTCGCCTGGCTCAGCTGTATTGTTATGTTTCCGTGTTATTTCTAATCACTAGCTTTTGGAGCACTGCTCCTTCCTCAGGTGAATGATTTCACTGAGTTATTTCTGTCTGTGGACACTGATGTCTTTTCAGATTCTGACCAATTCTATTTTTGTTGATCCCCCTATTACAGCAATTTATTTGCAGGGTACCCCTATTACAGGGCTCCATAGGGGTCCTTGCGGGAGGGCGTGGGGTTGGGGGCAGGGGGGGTGGTTCTGCCAGGCAATGCTTTGTTGGGGGGTGGCCCTCGGATGGGCTGGGATAGGGGCCTTTCACAGTAACTTCATTTGAAGCCTACTTGTGACAAAAAGCAATTTTCATTTCATGTTCTCTACCAGCATGGCCCTGCATGGTGGGCCTCGCGGTGGGCCAGAGGGGCTCCTTGGTTGACCAAAAGGTCCACCACTTCTGGTTCACGATTGCTGAGACCACAAGTGATCAATGCCCACGTGATTCCCGGCTGTGGAGTCCGGAGAATCATGAGAGGCTGAATCACAGGGCGCAGGGCCTGCTAAATAGATGCAAATGGACCATTGAAACCAATTTGCATTTATGTGCATTCCCTCGCCGGCGATCATCATGGATGTCGTTCACGGTGCCAGCAGGGGGTCAGAGCATCCCGATCCTGATTGTCAACCGACGCCCGATTCTCCGTCCCATCCGGCAACGTATTCCAGGAGTCCCGGGACAGAGAATCCTGTCCCATCTGTCTGACTATTAACAGTTTGAAAGTCTGGAAAAAATTGATGTATTACTTATTGAAGCCATGTTCCTCACCCCCTCCAAAACAAAATCACAATTTAAACTATGCAATTTGTATATGGGATTGAATTATAACTCAAGACTTACATTACTTACATTAAAGCTCTCGGTCTTTGACTCAAAAGCCCCAACAGAAAACTCTCTGAAGGCACTGTATACATATCTTCAAAAATTCTTGTGCTTTCTTTTTCACTCATCTATTACCTGATGTTATCTTTCATAATTTTTCACATTTGTCACATGTAATTTTCAGATGGTATTATATATGACAGCATTTAGAATACACATCTCATAAACCTTTGTATAATCTATTCACAAATATAAAATAACAATCTTGGTTTGTTCCAAATAGTTCAGGCTTCGAGGCTGGGACTTACACCAAGAATATAAATCATTCTGGGGATCTATGATTGCTTTATGTAAGCAGCATTCATCTTATCATTGGATTTTTCTACGCCATCCCAAAATGGTTTTCAAACTGTTTATTATTACGGAGCCTGACACTTTCATTTCATGATTCATTGTTAAGTAAAGGCTGCTGCCCACTTGACAAATGAGGTGTACTGTCTATGTGACTAGCAACATCCCTACAATATAACAATTATCAATAAATTCATCTTACCAGTTGTCGAAACAGAAAGTAACACTTTAAAGCGTTGTTTGAAAGGTTATCGGGGGTTAGTGGGAATGTGGAGTGAGGTTGAAATCAGGTTAGCCTTGATTTTATTCAAACGCGGAGCAAGATTGAAGGGCCGAGTGGCCTACTTCTGATCTTAATTCATAAGTTGGTTTGTTTGGTTGAATATAGTTTGAAACGGGCACGGTGGTTTGAAAATCTGGTCACTCAGTGTCCATTTCCAGGTTCGTATGCCACCAAAATGCCTCATGAAAACAAGCTTGCCAGCAAAGTTGAAGCCCATGGGAAGAAAGGGACACTGCAGCACGGTACACAGGAAACAGAAAGCTTGTGGTAAATGGTTGTTTTTCCGACAGGAGGATGGGACATAGTGGAGGCCCCCAGAGGTGGATACTAGAATCACTGTTTTTCTTGACCTGTATTAGTAACCCAGGCTTGGGTAAGCAGGAACAAAATGCAGGACAATCACAACAGCTCTGACAGCATCTCTGGAGAGTGCGAGGAGCCAACCTTTAGAGTCTGGATGATTCTTTGTCAAGTATTCCAGACTCAAAACGTTACCTCCATTGTAGAATCCTTGGTGCTCTCAGGCAGCAGTGCTAACCACTATGCCACCATACCACCTTCTCCTGAGGGAAGACACTGTTGAGAAGGGATTTGATAGAGGTGTTCAAAAATAGGAAGTGTCTGGACTGGGTGGATAAGGGAAAATCTTCCCATGGGCAGCAATGTTGAGAATCATAGAAAACTGATTTGCAAAAGAACTTAAGGGGACATGAGGGAAACCATTTTACACAGCTGGTGGATCTGTGATTCCCTGACTGATAGTCTTTTAGAAGCAGATTAAGCCTTTCAAAATGGAATTGGACAATTACCTGAAGAGTAAAGATTTGCAAGGCGACGAGGAAAATACTGGGGTGGGGGTGGGGGGTAAAAAATTATGTGGGGAAAGAATGTCCAATTCACCTAACAAGCACGTCTTTCGCGACTGGTGGAAGGAAACTGGAGCACCCGGAGGAAACCCACGCAGACACGGGGATATTGTGCAGACTCTGCACAGACAGTGACCCAAGCCAGGAATTGAACCCGGATCTCCGGCGCTGTGAAGAAACAGTGCTAACCACTGTGTTACCGTTCCACCCTGAATTGTCTCCTTCTGTGTTGTAACTGTCATGATATACATCAGCATATTATGGTGCAATCACACACACACTGACACACTGATGGACATACAGTAGGACCAACCAGCATACACAACATCGCAGCCAATCACCAGTGAGAGCACATGCACTATAAAGACAGGGGACACCAGAGTTCCCGCTCATTCTAGCAGCAGCCAGCTCAGAGCACAGAGCTCACAGCCTGCCTCTCAGACATTCACCATGTGCTGAGTGCCTCACCTAGATAGTGATAGGACAGGGTCCACAGATACGCTGGTAATGCACGTACCCAAGCTTACATTATGTTATTACAGTTGAGTTGTTAATAAAATAGAGTTACACCATCTCCAGCCGTGTTGACCTGTTTGTAGACCAGAACACCCAACATGACATGGTTCCAGGAGTGGGCGCATACTAGCCCCTGTGAGTCCTACCTGCAACTTATCAGCAATCCGCCATCCTGCAGCATGGAGGACATCAACCCGCCACCGCCGCTACGCATCTCGGGGTGAATTGGAAGCTTTTTAAATAGCGCTTCCAGCTCTTCCTAGAGGCCACAGTCAGGGAGAATGCATCGGACACCAGGAAGATTGCCCTTCTTCTCTCCACGGCAGGGCAACACGCCATCCACATCTTTAACTCCCTTACATTCGCGGATGGCGAGGACAAAACCAAATACAAGACGGTGCTCCTAAAATTTGATGAACACTTCAACGTTGAAGTTAACGAAAGCTTCAAAAGGTACCTGTTCCATCACGCCTGCACAGTAAGGACGAGCCTTTCCAGTCTAATTTAACGCAACTCCACATCCTCGCGCAGTCCTACTGCTATGGGCCCACCTCTGACTCCATGATACGCGTCCAGATAGTTTTCGGGGTCATGTCGGACACCCTGCACCAGCAGCTCCATAAAATCAAGAAACTCACCCCTGCGACGGCCATCGCGACGTGCGTCCTGCATGAGAACGCCACCAGCCGGTACTCACACATCCAGGCGCAGCAGGGGCCCCACGAGGCAGAGCGGGGCCAGATGATCGAGTACCTCCCGGCCCGCGGCCTGGAGTAGGGCAGCCGTTTTGCGCGCTTTCCGAGGCCTCCCGCGCTTGTGCGTGCCAAAAGAAGGGACGTTGACGCGGAGGAACGCGATGCGCAGGCGCGCACTACGCAAGACCGCACCGCGCATGCGCGGTGGCGCAATGAACGCACTGACGTCATGACGTGTGGCAACTGTGGCTCCGCCCATTTAAAGCAGCAATGTCCGGCCAAAGCGCGACAATGCCTACGCTGTGGCAGGCGTGGCCACTATGCTGCCTGCTGTCGAGCACCTCAGCCTGCCAACTCGCAACAGTTTAACCAGCCTCGCAGAAATGATCGGGCAATTCTACCCACGTTCACCGAGTCCGATCCTGACATCATACAGACCAGTGACACTAAGGACAGGGAGCCTTTCCGCATTGCTGTCAAGCTGTCCCCGAGTCGAAAGCACCAGCCGCTGTCGGTGCACAGCATTGATCCGGACGACGAGTGGTGTGCCACCCTGATGGTCAACCGATCCCAGATCACATTCCGCCTGGACACGGGTGCTTCCGCAAATCTCCTCGCATGGTCAGAACTTCAAACCCTGAGGGTCAAGCTAGTAATTCTTCCATCCATCTGTCAACTGGTTGACTATAATGGCAACGTCATCCCCACCACGATGGTCGTGCCAACTCGAAGTGACGCACAACTCGCGTAAAGCCATCCTACCCTTCGAGATCGTGGGCTCTTCAAAGGACTCTCTGCTAGGTGCACAGGCATGCAAACTCCTCCACCTCGTTCAGCGAGTTCAATCTCTCGCTCCAGAAGGCACATCTGACTTCCAAGATGCGGAATTCAGGGAGCAACTAAACTCAATCCTCTCTCACAACCAGGATGTTTTCGAGGGCATGGGTACACTGCCCTACACAAACTAAATCCTGCTCAAACTGGATGCCACACCCTCGCAGAGTCCCAGCCCCCCTCAAGGATCGCCTCAAGTAGCAGCTGCAGGACCTTCAGGACCAAGGAGTGCTCTCCCGGGTAACGGAGCCGACTCCATGGGTCAGCTCCATGGTGTGCGTCAAGAAGCCTTCCGGCGAGTTCCGGATCTGTATTGACCCGAAAGACTTAAATCGTAATATAATGAGGGAACATTACCCTATACCCAAACGTGAGGAGATCACGTGCGAGATGGCTCGGGCAAAAATATTCACCAAGCTTGATGCCTCAAAGGACTTCTGGCAGATTCAATTGGATCAGTCCAGCAGGAAGCTGTGTACCTTCAACAGTCCATTTGGCAGATACTGCTACAATAGGATGCCATTTGGAATCATGTCGGCCTCTGAAATTTTCCATCGCATCATGGAACAGATGATGGAGGGGATCGAAGGCGTGCGCGTCTATCTGGACGATATCATTATTTGGTCTACCACACCGCAGTAGCATATCGGTCACCTCCAACGCGTCTTTCAATGGATACGGGACCAGGACCTGCGCCTTAACAGAGCCAAATGTTCTTTTGGCCAAAACGAGCTCAAATTCTTGTGGGACCACATCTCCCGGTTGGGTGTGCGGCCGGATGCCGACAAGGTGGCAGCCATCATGGCTATGCAGAAGCCGACAGACAAGAAGGCGGTGCTACGCTTGCTAGGAATGGTCAACTTCCTGGGAAAATTCATCCCTAACCTCGCTTCCCACATCACAGCTCTCCGACACCTTGTCAGGAAAACAACTGAATTCCAGTGGCTTCCCACCCACCAGCGTGAATGGGAGGAGCTCAAGGTCAAGCTTACCACCGCCCCGGTACTGGCGTTCTTCAATCCTGCAAGGGAGACGAAGATCTCGACTGACGCCAGCCAATCCGGCACTGGGGCGGTCCTCCTGCAACGAGATGATGCCTCATCGTGGGCCCCTGTCGCCTATGCGTCACATGCCATGACCCCCACAGAGCAGCGCTATGCGCAAATTGAGAAGGAATGCCTAAGCCTGTTGGCTGGCGTTGACAAGTTCCACGACTATGTGTATGGCCTTCACTGTGGAGACCGACCATCGCCCGTTGGTTGGCATCATCCAAAAGGACCTTAATGACATGACCCCTCGCCTCCAGCGCATTCTGCTCAAACTCCAGAGGTACGGCTTCCAACTTGTATACACCCCGGGTAAGGACCTGATCATAGTAGACGCTCTGTCCAGGGCAGTCGACACTCCGTCCGACCCAGCGGGGTTCGTTGGCCAAGTCGATGCACATGTAGCCTTCACTTCTGCCAACCTGCCAGCCACTGACGAACGCCTTGCCCACATTCGCCGTGAGACTGCCGCTGACCCCCTTCTGCGTGTGATGCGCCACATGACGGACGTGTGGCTCAAGGGACAATGCCCACAGTTTTACAACATTCGGGACAACTTGGCAGTCGTGGATGGTGGCCTCCTGAAGCTGGACCGCATTGTGATGCCACACAGCATGCATCAGCTTGTCTTAGAACAGCTGCACGAAGGCCATCTCGGCGTTGAGAAGTGCCGACGGAGGGCCCGAGAGGCTGTATACTGGCCTGGAATAAATGAGGACATTGCCAACACTGTGCTCAATTGCCCCACCTGTCAGCGGTTCCAGCCGGCACAACCACGTGAGACCCTTCAGCCCCATGAGTTGGTCACGTCCCCCTGGTCGAAGGTGGGCGTGGACCTGTTCCATGTGCTCGGCAGGGACTACATCATCATCATCGACTACTTTTCCAGCTATCCTGAGGTCATACGCCTGCACGACACCACGTCATCGGCTGTTATCCGAGCCTGTAAGGAGACCTTTGCTCGCCACGGCATTCCGCTCACCGTGATGTCAGACAATGGCCCCTGCTTCGCGAGTCAGGAATGGTCTTCCTTCGCTAGTGCATACAACTTTGCATACGTGACGTCCAGTCCCCTGCACCCTCAGTCAAATGGCAAAGCAGAGAAGGGCATCCACATTGTAAGAAGGCTCCTCTGCAAGGCTGCTGATGCAGGATCTGACTTCTGCCTCGCCTTGCTGGCCTATCGCTCAGCCCCACTGTCCACGGGCCTATCGCCGGCCCAACTGCTTATGGGTCGCACCCTCAGGACCACTGTGCCGTCCATTCACGTCCCAGACCTCGACCATGCTCCGGTACTTCGAAGGATGCAACAAGAGCGTGAGCAACACAAGGTGGCTCATGATGCTCGGGCGACTGATCTTCCTGCCCTGGTGCCTGGAGATCATGTCCGCATACATCTTCCGGAGGGTGGCTGGTCGGCAACCACTGAGGTTCTTAGACAGGTGGCTCCCCGCTCATTTCTGGTTTGTTTGCCTGACGGCTCCATTCGCCGCCGCAATCGGCGGGCCCTTCGTCTGGTTCCACACTCGCTACGAAATTCTGCACCGGTGCCACGCCCTCATGTTGTCCCTGACATGGACTTTGTTGAGCTTCCGGACACCCTGCCTCCTCCTCACTCGACCGTGGCCCGGCCCATTCCTCAGCCGGTGGATCCTGAACCACCCTTGAGGCGGTCAATCCAAATTCGGCGCCCACCCCAAAGACTTGATTTATAAACCTTGCACTGACTTGTTCTGCCGTACTGTTTAAGAGTTTTTCATCGTTTGTTAATAGCATTTGTTTCGTTCTTGGTGTAACATAGTTTTCCTCTGCAGCTGGCACCTTCCCGTGTATATAGCATTGCCACATGTACATATTGATGTCAATAATGCACACACATCATCAGACACACTCACTACACTTTATTTATTCTCATGTAGGCACATATTCTTTGTGAAAAGGGGAGATGTCATGATATACATCAGCATATCATGGTGCAATCACACACACACTGACACACTGATGGACATACAGGAGGACCAATCAGCATACACAACACCGCAGCCAATCACCAGTGAGAGCACATGCACTATAAAGACAGGGGACACCAGAGTTCCCGCTCATTCTAGCAGCAGCCAGCTCAGAGCACAGAGCTCACAGCCTGCCTCTCAGACATTCACCATGTGCTGAGTGCCTCACCTAGATTATGATAGGACAGGGTCCACAGATAAGCTGGTAATGCACGTACCCAAGCTTACAGTATGTCATTACAGTTGAGTTGTTAATAAAATAGAGTTACACCATCTCCAGCTGCGTTGACCTGTTTGTAGACCAGAACACCCAACATGACAGTAACCATTCTAAGATTCTTTGCTTATGATCTGGGAGCTCACTACCCATCATATTGGTAAATGCCTATAAATCAACGTTTGCTGCCGCATCTGAAATTGTTGTTAGACCATCTGCAAGTAAGGTATCTTAAACCTGCCGAAAGAAGGATTAAAACGCCCTGAAGTATCTGGTGCCATTACCCACTGATCGTCACAACTACCTCTCAACCTAGTCGCCTTCAACTGCCCTATTCTGTCATCTCTCCTTCCTCACTTGCCTGAGGGTTGCTGCAATGCCAACAACAGCACTGACAGTCAGATATTTCAAGAAAGCTGTAATTCTGTCTGGATAGTGTCCCTTACCACCTTACCCCCTCTATTGCTGTCCTCAACTGTTCTCCATTTTCTTCTCCACGTGTGTGTTCTCTAGATTTGCCCTTGTGCATCTCTCTTATGTGCCCCTGCAGATACCACCATAATATGACTTTGCTGTCATCGATGGTGAGTTTTTCCTCAGCCATGTAGCCCAGCACCCTGATCAATTGTTTGAAAGCTGAAACATGATTACAAGAACTCTGCAAAAGGTTTGTCAGAAGGAGTTAGAAAGCAGCAGTAAACATTGAGCCTTTACTCATACTTGGCAATCAAAAGTTTAAACACCTCCAGAAGGGTCACAATTTTTCCATTTGAAAGTTAGGGTGCCTATCTGTTTGTGACCCTTCCTGTAACTGAGAGCTCAAAAGTTTTAATATTCAACCTTTATAGTTACATTTGTATGAACTGCAAAGGAATTGTCTGACTGAAAGCAGAACAAATGGTGGAAAGGCATTAGCACAGTGGTTAGCACTGTTGCTTTCCAGCACCAGGGTCCCAGGTTCCATTCCCGGCTTGGGTCACTGTCGGCACATTCTCCTGTGTCTGTGTGGGTTTCCTCCAGGTGCTCCAGTTTCCTCCCACAAGTCCCGGTAGGCTTGCTTTTAAGTAATTTAGACATTCTGAGTTCTCTCTCTGTGTATCCAAACAGGAGCCGGAGTGTGCCGACGAGGGGATTTTCACAGTAACTTAATTGCAGTGTTGATGTAAGCTTCTAGTGACAATAATAAGGATTATGGGCAGGATTCTCTGATCCTGAGGCTAAGAGTTGACGCCGTCGTAAACGCCATCACGTTTCTCGACGGCGTCAACATGGCCTCAGGAGCAGTGATTGTGACCCCTACAGGGGGCAGCACGGTACTGGAGCGACCCACACCGCTCCAGCTCCTGATACCCGGCGTCAGATGGGCACCGCGGGGTCTGCACATGCGTGGTGGGGCCGGCACCAACGCACGCATGCATAGTGGGACCGGCGCAATTGCCGCGCATGTGCGGTGGCTCTCTTCTCCGCGCTAGCCCCAACGGTCGGACCGCCCCCCCCCCCCCCCCCCCACCAGGCCGTCCCCTGATCCATTCACGCTGAATTCCCGCCGAGTAAGACCAGGTGTGAATGGCGCCGGCGGGACTCGGGTTTTTTTGTACGGCTGCTCGGCCCATCCCAGGCCAAGAATCGCCGGGGCGGCCATGTAGAGCGGCCCCCGACCGGCACCGCGCCGGCGCCAATGATACCGATTCTCCGCTCTCCGGAGGATCGCCGGACCGGCATCGGGGCGGCCTCACGCGATTCTCGCTCGTCCCGGTGATTCTCCGGCCCGGCCTGGGCTGAGAGAATCCCACCTGAAACATTTGGATTGTGGATTATCATAAAATTCCATCCAAAATCTAAAGTGATTAGCACGGCGCTGAGGACCCAGGTTCGATCCCGGCTCTGGGTCACTTTCTGTGTGGAGTTTGCATATTCTCCCCGTGTCTGCGTGGCTTTCCTCCCACAACCAAAGATATGCAGGTTAGATTGATAGGCCACCTAGACTAAATTGCCCCTTATTTGATAAAAACAATTGGGTACTCTAAATTTATATAAAAAAAGAAAAAAACCAAAATCTACTGCTTTTCTCATCTTCATTATTTGATCGCAGCTTGCAAGGCAGTAGGATCATAGTATAGGCAGAAGCAACAAGGATTGGGAATATGAAGGAGCATGTGTCGCCTCCAAATATTTTCTTGGATTATCTCTGCGCTCCGATGCCTGGCATTATCCCAGTTGTTATTCCTCTCTTCATCAACTCCTATATGTCTAAATATATGTCTGCCTTCCAACTATCAACATTTCTAATGACAAAACCATAGAACGTGCACGAGAACGCATGGATCATGGTTCTCTCATATCTAATCAAATCACCATTGCTTAAATGATTGCTTTCTTGACCTTCAAAGCCTGACTTTATCTCTGTAAGTGAATTGTGTTGTGTTCTGTGACCTTGCCATTGCAATGATGCACACAGAACATCTGGTGACTTAACTATGATGATGATTTATTGATGAACACGTGAAAAGATAACAAACAGAATACTATACAGAATAAGTTACTGGTTTGAGTTCCGTAAACTCTCCTGGAACTGTCCTATGTGCAACTGTCCTGTTGTACGCCTTACTACCAACTGGCGAGTGTCCCACATCACGTGATTAATGTCTGATGCCACCAGCTAGTTAGAAGTCGCAATGTGATGTACTATACTATTCACAGGCATATCATCACAACCTCCTTCCTTTGGAGGTGTTAACATTTATATACAAAAAGCATGGTTTGTATTATCACATGTAGCATATGCATATACAGATTCAACTGTGCTTCAATTAACATGATCTGCCTGCTGAATGTGTCCCTTGTGCTCAGCTCACTGAGCACCTCCAACAGGATCACCCCGCTGATCCTCTGGGCTCTTGTCAGCTTCCCGACGCTCCATTTGCCTCTGGAAGACGAGTTTCCGTGCAGATCGTTTGTGCCTTAGCCTTTTGACGTGATGCGCCCTGAAAACCAATATCCTTGCTGGCCATGGCTGCGTCACCAGCCTCTGCGTCACCAGCATTTTTCATATTTTTAAGCGATGCTTTTTGCTGCTGCATCTTTGTGTGCTCTCTGGCCTGTCGGTCACATTGCCGATGTCATCTTGTTTGGTGTTGTCGGTGGGACTCACGATATCCCCCACTCTCCTTCTCTTCCTCTTTTTGAACGTGAGAGCAATTTTGTGATTGATTTTGTGACAGCTTTTCTTTTTCTGCTTAGCTTTGATAGCACCCATCCTGCCGCTGGCCTGTGCCATAGGGTCGATTGTTTGTGGATTGTCTGTTGAGACTTCTCGTGTCTGCACCTCCAGCCGCTGGCTGCAGAGCCTCACACTCTGGTGTCTGGGTTGGATTGCACTCTGATGTCTGGGTTGGATTGAACTCTTGTGTCTGGGTTGGATTGCACTCTGGTGTCTGGATTGGATTGCACTCTGGTGTCTGGGTTGGATTGCACTCTGGTGTCTGGGTTGGATTGCTCTCTGGTGTCTGAGTTGGATTATACTCTGGTGTCTGGGTTGGATTGCTCTCTGGTGTCTGAGTTGGATTGCACTCTGGTGTCTGGGTTGGATTCACTCTGGTGTCTGGGTTGGATTGCATTCTGGTGTCTGGGTTGGATTGCACTCTGGTGTCTGGGTTGGATTGTACTCTGGTATCTGGGTTGTATTGCACTCTGGTGCCTGGGTTGGATTGCACTCTGGTGCCTGGGTTGGATTATACTCTGGTGTCTGGGTTGGATTGCACTCTGGTGTCTGGGTTGGATTCACTCTGGTGCCTGGGTTGGATTGCATTCTGGTGTCTGGGTTGGATTCACTCTGGTGTCGGGGTTGGATTCACTCTGGTGCCTGGGTTGGATTATACTCTGGTGTCTGGGTTGGATTGCACTCTGGTGTCTGGGCTGGATTCACTCTGGTGCCTGGGTTGGATTGCATTCTGGTGTCTGGGTTGGATTCACTCTGGTGTTGGGGTTGGATTCACTCTGGTGTCGGGGTTGGATTCACTCTGGTGTCGGGGTTGGATTGTTCACTGATGTCTGGGTTGGATTGCATTGTGGTATCTGGGCTGGATTGCACTCTGGTGTCTGGGTTGGATTGCACTCTGGTGTCTGGGTTGGATTCACTCTGGTGTCGGGGTTGGATTGCTCACTGATGTCTGGGTTGGATTGCATTCTGGTGTCTGGGTTGGATTGCACTCTGGTGCCTGGGTTGGATTGCACTCTGGTGCCTGGGTTGGATTGCACTCTGGTGTCTGGGTTGGATTGCACTCTGGTGCCTGGGATGGATTGTACTCTGGTGTCTGGGTTGGATTGCACTCTGGTGTCTGGGTTGGATTGTACTCTGGTATCTGGGTTGTATTGCACTCTGGTGCCTGGGTTGGATTGCACTCTGGTGCCTGGGTTGGATTATACTCTGGTGTCTGGGTTGGATTGCACTCTGGTGTCTGGGTTGGATTCACTCTGGTGCCTGGGTTGGATTGCATTCTGGTGTCTGGGTTGGATTCACTCTGGTGTCGGGGTTGGATGCACTCTGGTGCCTGGGTTGGATTATACTCTGGTGTCTGGGTTGGATTGCACTCTGGTGTCTGGGCTGGATTCACTCTGGTGCCTGGGTTGGATTGCATTCTGGTGTCTGGGTTGGATTCACTCTGGTGTTGGGGTTGGATTCACTCTGGTGTCGGGGTTGGATTCACTCTGGTGTCGGGGTTGGATTGTTCACTGATGTCTGGGTTGGATTGCATTGTGGTATCTGGGCTGGATTGCACTCTGGTGTCTGGGTTGGATTGCACTCTGGTGTCTGGGTTGGATTCACTCTGGTGTCGGGGTTGGATTGCTCACTGATGTCTGGGTTGGATTGCATTCTGGTGTCTGGGTTGGATTGCACTCTGGTGCCTGGGTTGGATTGCACTCTGGTGCCTGGGTTGGATTGCACTCTGGTGTCTGGGTTGGATTGCACTCTGGTGCCTGGGTTGGATTGTACTCTGGTGTCTGGGTTGGATTGCTCTCTGGTGTCTGGGTTGGATTGCTCACTGATGTCTGGATTGGATTGCACTCTGGTGTCTGGGTTGGATTCACTCTGGTGTCTTGGTTGTATTGCACTCTGGTGCCTGGGTTGGATTGCACTCTGGTGTCTGGGTTGGATTGCACTCTGGATCCTGGGTTGGATTGCACTCTGGATCCTGGGTTGGATTGCACTCTGGTGTCTTTGTTGGATTGCACTCTGGTGCCTGGGTTGGATTATACTCTGGAGTCTGGGTTGGATTGCATTCTGGTGTCTCGGTTGAATTGCACTCTGGTGCCTGGGTTGGATTGCACTCTGGTGCCTGGGTTGGACTGCACTCTGGTGCCTGGGTTGGATTATACTCTGGTGTCTGGGTTGGATTGCACTCTGGTGCCAGGGTTGGATTGCACGCTGGTGTCTGGGTTGGATTGCACTCTGGTGTCTGGGATGGATTGCACTCTGGTGCCTGGGTTGGATTGCACTCTGGTGCCTGGGTTGGATTATACTCTGGTGTCTGGGTTGGATTGCACTCTTGTGCCTGGGTTGGATTATACTCTGGTGTCTGGATTGGATTGCAGTCTGGTGTCTGGGTTGGATTGCACTCTGGTGTCTGGGTTGGATTGCATTCTGGTGTCTGGGTTGGATTGCACTCTGGTGTCTGGGTTGGATTGCACTCTGGTGTCTGGGTTAGATTGCACTCTGGTGTCTGGGTTGGATTGCACTCTGGTGCCTGGGTTGGATTGCACTCCGGTGTCTGGGTTGGATGGCACTCTGGTGCCTGGGTTGGATTGCACTCTGGTGTCTAGGTTGGATTGTACTCTGGTGTCTGGGTTGGATTGCTCTCTGGTGTCTGGGTTGGATTCACTCTGGTGTCGGGGTTGGATTGCCCTCTGGTGTCTGTGTTGGATTGCACTCTGGTGTCTGGGTTGGATTGCAGTCTGGTGTCTGGGTTGGATTCACTCTGGTGTCTGGGTTGGATTGCAGTCTGGTGTCTGGGTTGGATACCTCTCTGGTGTCTGGGTCGGATTGCTGTCTGGTGTCTAGGTTGGATTGCTGTCTGGTGTCTGGGTTGGATTGCATTCTGGTGTCTGGGTTGGATTCACTCTGGTGTCGGGGTTGGATTCACTCTGGTGCCTGGGTTGGATTATACTCTGGTGTCTGGGTTGGATTGCACTCTGGTGTCTGGGCTGGATTCACTCTGGTGCCTGGGTTGGATTGCATTCTGGTGTCTGGGTTGGATTCACTCTGGTGTTGGGGTTGGATTCACTCTGGTGTCGGGGTTGGATTCACTCTGGTGTCGGGGTTGGATTGTTCACTGATGTCTGGGTTGGATTGCATTGTGGTATCTGGGCTGGATTGCACTCTGGTGTCTGGGTTGGATTGCACTCTGGTGTCTGGGTTGGATTCACTCTGGTGTCGGGGTTGGATTGCTCACTGATGTCTGGGTTGGATTGCATTCTGGTGTCTGGGTTGGATTGCACTCTGGTGCCTGGGTTGGATTGCACTCTGGTGCCTGGGTTGGATTGCACTCTGGTGTCTGGGTTGGATTGCACTCTGGTGCCTGGGATGGATTGTACTCTGGTGTCTGGGTTGGATTGCACTCTGGTGTCTGGGTTGGATTGTACTCTGGTATCTGGGTTGTATTGCACTCTGGTGCCTGGGTTGGATTGCACTCTGGTGCCTGGGTTGGATTATACTCTGGTGTCTGGGTTGGATTGCACTCTGGTGTCTGGGTTGGATTCACTCTGGTGCCTGGGTTGGATTGCATTCTGGTGTCTGGGTTGGATTCACTCTGGTGTCGGGGTTGGATTCACTCTGGTGCCTGGGTTGGATTATACTCTGGTGTCTGGGTTGGATTGCACTCTGGTGTCTGGGCTGGATTCACTCTGGTGCCTGGGTTGGATTGCATTCTGGTGTCTGGGTTGGATTCACTCTGGTGTTGGGGTTGGATTCACTCTGGTGTCGGGGTTGGATTCACTCTGGTGTCGGGGTTGGATTGTTCACTGATGTCTGGGTTGGATTGCATTGTGGTATCTGGGCTGGATTGCACTCTGGTGTCTGGGTTGGATTGCACTCTGGTGTCTGGGTTGGATTGCACTCTGGTGCCTGGGTTGGATTGCACTCTGGTGTCTGGGTTGGATTCACTCTGGTGTCGGGGTTGGATTGCTCACTGATGTCTGGGTTGGATTGCATTCTGGTGTCTGGGTTGGATTGCACTCTGGTGCCTGGGTTGGATTGCACTCTGGTGCCTGGGTTGGATTGCACTCTGGTGTCTGGGTTGGATTGCACTCTGGTGCCTGGGTTGGATTGTACTCTGGTGTCTGGGTTGGATTGCTCTCTGGTGTCTGGGTTGGATTGCTCACTGATGTCTGGATTGGATTGCACTCTGGTGTCTGGATTGGATTCACTCTGGTGTCTTGGTTGTATTGCACTCTGGTGCCTGGGTTGGATTGCACTCTGGTGTCTGGGTTGGATTGCACTCTGGATCCTGGGTTGGATTGCACTCTGGATCCTGGGTTGGATTGCACTCTGGTGCCTGGGTTGGATTGCACTCTGGTGCCTGGGTTGGACTGCACTCTGGTGCCTGGGTTGGATTATACTCTGGTGTCTGGGTTGGATTGCACTCTGGTGCCAGGGTTGGATTGCACGCTGGTGTCTGGGTTGGATTGCACTCTGGTGTCTGGGATGGATTGCACTCTGGTGCCTGGGTTGGATTGCACTCTGGTGCCTGGGTTGGATTATACTCTGGTGTCTGGGTTGGATTGCACTCTGGTGCCTGGGTTGGATTATACTCTGGTGTCTGGATTGGATTGCAGTCTGGTGTCTGGGTTGGATTGCACTCTGGTGTCTGGGTTGGATTGCATTCTGGTGTCTGGGTTGGATTGCACTCTGGTGTCTGGGTTGGATTGCACTCTGGTGTCTGGGTTAGATTGCACTCTGGTGTCTGGGTTGGATTGCACTCTGGTGCCTGGGTTGGATTGCACTCCGGTGTCTGGGTTGGATGGCACTCTGGTGCCTGGGTTGGATTGCACTCTGGTGTCTAGGTTGGATTGTACTCTGGTGTCTGGGTTGGATTGCTCTCTGGTGTCTGGGTTGGATTCACTCTGGTGTCGGGGTTGGATTGCCCTCTGGTGTCTGTGTTGGATTGCACTCTGGTGTCTGGGTTGGATTGCAGTCTGGTGTCTGGGTTGGATTCACTCTGGTGTCTGGGTTGGATTGCAGTCTGGTGTCTGGGTTGGATACCTCTCTGGTGTCTGGGTCGGATTGCTGTCTGGTGTCTAGGTTGGATTGCTGTCTGGTGTCTGGGTTGGATTGCACTCTGATGTCTCGATTGGATTGCACTCTGGTGTCTGGGTTGGATTGTACTCTGTGTCTGGGTTGGATTGCACTCTGGTGTCTGGGTTGGATTGTACTCTGGTGTCAGTGTTGGATTGCACTCTGGTGTCTGGGTTGGATTGTACTCTGGTGTCAGTGTTGGATTGCACTCTGGTGTCTGGGTTGTATTGCACTCTGGTGTCTGGGTTGGATTGTACTCTGGTGTCAGTGTTGGATTGCACGCTGGTGTCTGGGTTGTATTGCACTCTGGTGTCGGTGTTGGATTCACTCTGGTGTCGGGGTTGGATTGCTCACTGATGTCTGGGTTGGAGTGTACTCTGATGTCTGGGTTGGATTGCACTCTGGTGTCTGGGTTGGATTGCTCACTGGTGTCGGTGTTGGATTGCACTCTGGTGTCTGGGTTGGATTACACTCTGGTGCCTGGGTTGGATTGCACTCTGGTGTCTGGGTTGGATTGCACTCTGGTGCCTGGGTTGGATTGCACTCTGGTGCCGGGGTTGTATTGCACTCTGGTGTCTGGGTTGGATTGCACTCTGGTGTCTGGGTTGGATTGCACTCTGGTGTCTGGGTTGGATTGCACACTGGTGTCTGGGTTGGATTGCACTCTGGTGTCTAGGTTGGATTGCACTCTGGTGTCTCGGTTGGATTGCACTCTGGTGTCTAGGTTGGATTGCACTCTGGTGTCTGGGTTGGATTGCACTCTGGTGTCGGGGTTGGATTGCACTCTGGTGTCTGGGTTGGATTGCACTCTGGTGTCTGGGTTGGATTGTACTCTGTGTCTGGGTTGGATTGTACTCTGTGTCTGGGTTGGATTGCACTCTGGTGTCTGGGTTGGATTGCACTCTGGTGTCTGGGTTGGATTGTACTCTGGTGTCTGGGTTGTATTGCACTCTGGTGTCGGTGTTGGATTGCACTCTGGTGTCTGGGTTGGATTGCACTCTGGTGTCGCGGTTAGATTGTACTCTGGTGTCTGGGTTAGATTGTACTCTGGTGTCTGGGTTATATTGTACTCTGGTGTCTGGGTTGGATTGCTCTCTGGTGTCTGGGTCGGATTGCTGTCTGGTGTCTGGGTTGGATTGCACTCTGGTGTCTGGGTTGGATTGCACTCTGGTGCCTGGGTTGGATTCACTGTGGTGACTGGGTTGGATTGTACTCTGATGTCTGGGTTGGATTGTACTCTGGCGTCTGGGTTGGATTGCTCTCTGGTGTCTGGGTTGGATTGTACTCTGGTGTCTGGGTTGGATTCTACTCTGGTGTCTGGGTTGGATTGCGCTCTGGTGTCTGGGTTGGATTGCACTCTGGTGTCTGGTTTGGATTGCTCTCCGGTGTCTGGGTCGGATTGCTGTCTGGTGTCTGGGTTGGGTTGCTCTCTGGTGTCTGAGTTGGATTGCACTCTGATGTCTCGATTGGATTGCACTCTGGTGTCTGGGTTGGATTGTACTCTGTGTCTGGGTTGGATTGCACTCTGGTGTCTGGGTTGGATTGTACTCTGGTGTCAGTGTTGGATTGCACTCTGGTGTCTGGGTTGGATTGTACTCTGGTGTCAGTGTTGGATTGCACTCTGGTGTCTGGGTTGTATTGCACTCTGGTGTCTGGGTTGGATTGTACTCTGGTGTCAGTGTTGGATTGCACGCTGGTGTCTGGGTTGTATTGCACTCTGGTGTCTGGGTTGTATTGCACTCTGGTGTCGGTGTTGGATTCACTCTGGTGTCGGGGTTGGATTGCTCACTGATGTCTGGGTTGGAGTGTACTCTGATGTCTGGGTTGGATTGCACTCTGGTGTCTGGGTTGGATTGCTCACTGGTGTCGGTGTTGGATTGCACTCTGGTGTCTGGGTTGGATTACACTCTGGTGCCTGGGTTGGATTCACTCTGGTGCCTGGGTTGGATTGCACTCTGGTGTCTGGGTTGGATTGCACTCTGGTGCCTGGCTTGGATTGCACTCTGGTGCCGGGGTTGTATTGCACTCTGGTGTCTGGGTTGGATTGCAGTCTGGTGTCTGGGTTGGATTGCACTCTGGTGTCTCGGTTGGATTGCACTCTGGTGTCTAGGTTGGATTGCACTCTGGTGTCGGGGTTGGATTGCACTCTGGTGTCTGGGTTGGATTGCACTCTGGTGTCTGGGTTGGATTGTACTCTGTGTCTGGGTTGGATTGTACTCTGTGTCTGGGTTGGATTGCACTCTGGTGTCTGGGTTGGACTGCAGTTTGGTGTCTGGGTTGGATTGTACTCTGGTGTCTGGGTTGTATTGCACTCTGGTGTCGGTGTTGGATTGCACTCTGGTGTCTGGGTTGGATTGCACTCTGGTGTCGCGGTTAGATTGTACTCTGGTGTCTGGGTTAGATTGTACTCTGGTGTCTAGGTTATATTGTACTCTGGTGTCTGGGTTGGATTGCTCTCTGGTGTCTGGGTCGGATTGCTGTCTGGTGTCTGGGTTGGATTGCACTCTGGTGTCTGGGTTGGATTGCACTCTGGTGCCTGGGTTGGATTCACTCTGGTGTCTAGGTTGGATTGTACTCTGGTGTCTGGGTTGGATTGTACTCTGGCGTCTGGGTTGGATTGCTCTCTGGTGTCTGGGTTGGATTGTACTCTGGTGTCTGGGTTGGATTCTACTCTGGTGTCTGGGTTGGATTGCGCTCTGGTGTCTGGGTTGGATTGCACTCTGGTGTCTGGTTTGGATTGCTCTCCGGTGTCTGGGTCGGATTGCTGTCTGGTGTCTGGGTTGGGTTGCTCTCTGGTGTCTGAGTTGGATTCACTCTGGTGACTGGGTTGGATTGTACTCTGGTGTCTGGGTTTTATTGTACTCTGGTGTCTGGGTTGGATTGCTCTCTGGTGTCTGGGTTGGATTGCACTCTGGTGGCTGGGTTGGATTGCAGTCTGGTGTCTGCGTTGGATTTCTCTCTGGTGTCTGGGTTGGATTGCACTCTGGTGGCTGGGTTGGATTGCACTCTGGTGTCTGGGTTGGATCTGACTCTGGTGTCTGGGATGGATTGCACTCTGGTGTCTAGGTTGGATTGTACTCTGGCGTCTGGGTTGGATTGCACTCTGCTGTCTGCGTTGGATTTCTCTCTGGTGTCTGGGTTGGATTGCTCTCTGGTGTCTGGGTTGGATTGCACTCTGGTGTCTGGGTTGGATCCACATCCCCAATGTTGGGGGCTGTCCCTGCATCCTGTGTTTGAGCCCCAAGTGTTGGCTCCTCGTTACTTGAAAGTACAATGCTTCTCTCTCCTTTTGTGGCTCATCCTCGTTTTGTAATATTATATATGTATCATCTGCCGTCGTGGAACTGCATCCAGATGCAGCCACATCTGGTAACCTGGTATAAATATTGTCTGTCATAGTGAAACTTCATAAAGATACAGCCATCTGCTCCTCTAACTCATCTTTCGGTGGAGTGGCCCCGAGTTTTGGAGAGTCCACTCATGGTTTGTTTGTTCACAGCTGAGTCGTTTTCCTCCGATGTGTCTGCTACTGCGATCTCACTTACCATCGCTGCGTGCGCCATCTCACAGATTCCACACTTCTCGGTGTCCTGCGCAGACTGGGCGCCCCTTGTGATCACCTCGTCATTCCCGCCAAATAATCGTACTAGAGTTTCAAAGTCGTCCTCATCTGGCTCACCCTCCAAGCTTTTACTTTCTTCATTGTCTTTGTAAATATCATCGTAGTCCTTATCATCAGAGTCAATATCATCATACTCATCATCATTGTCTTCCATGTAATATAACACTGCTCGTGGAATCAAGCAGGAACTGACCAAATCAGCAGCAAGTCTTGCGGCAGAGCTTCCATCTCACTCTCCATGCTCTGGAACCTCAGGAGGAGTGAAGAAGTTGAAAAAGAGTCATTTAGTACAGTTTTCGTAACTGCTTTAAGAGTCGGCCGACCCATATACGGCTTCTTCATTTTAATGGTTCTCAGTGTGACATTTTTCCTTCCTTCCAGTCGATGTGGCAGCCTGTGCACCCCGTGATTGTAAATATGAAGAAGACTGACGCATCAGGCCGCGACTGCAACTGGTATGTTTTTGCAATCCCCTCATTTGTGAAGTATTCATTCGATTCAAACTTGAACTCCAGAGTGAAGATCATTGGCTGCCCCGTATCTGAAAAATTTACGGCAACATCTTGTAGATGCTGCAGGATGGGCTCATCATGCTCCTGTATCATGTCACTGAGCATATCCTCATTTTCAAAGACCACTAACCAAAAGTCTGAAGTATCCTTTGGATCCTCCATCTGTGTCTCTGGTTGATCTTACTCCACTTTCACTATCGCTTGTGTCTCATCGGATAACTGCGCCACTGAATCGAGTTACGAGTCGCAGTAATCTTCTGCCGCCTCGCTGACTGGGACGTACAGTCGCTCAACTAGGTTCAGGGCTGTGGTAGTCACCACTAATTGTAGTAGATGTATTTAGATGTAATACGGTAAGACTCCTGTATTGGAGGTACTTGGGTAAATCCCTGCCTGCTGGCTCCGCCCAGTAGGCGGCGTATAAATGTGTGTGCTCGCCGGGGCTGCACCCATTCTGGTAGCAGCTACAGGAGGCCACACATCTTTGCTCAATAAAGCCTTGATTATTCACTACTCTCGTCTTTGTAGTAATTGATAGTGCATCAATTTATTGAGCGAAGATTTTAAAACGATGGAACTTCGCATCAAGCCTGATCGCCTACAGCTGCACGCTCAAGAAGCCAACGCAACGTCTGCTTTTGACCACTGGCTAGCCTGCTTTGAAAGCTAACTCCGAACATCGGCTGAAGAACCCTCGGACGCACAGAAGCTTTAGGTCCTTTATTCACGGGTGAGCCCTGACATTTTTCCTCTCATCCGAGATGCGCCCACTTACTCTGAAGCAATGGAGCTCCTGAAAGGACATTACGTTTGGCTGGTTAACAACCTCTACGCCAGGCACCTGCTGTCCATGAGACAGCAACTCTCCGGTGAGTTTCGATTTCTGGCATGCCCTGCACATCCTGGCGAGGAACTGTGACTGCCAAGCAGTTGTGGCAGTCGAGCATACAGAACTTTTAATCAGAGACGCTTTTGTTACGGGCATGGGGTCGGCGTACTTACGCCTGCGCCTATTGGAAGAGGGTACGCTTGACCTTGCGGGAACCAGGCAGCTCGCGAACTCGCCAACAGTGGCCTCCCGTAACGTCCAGTCGTACGCCCCCGACCGCACAGCACCCTTTTGGACATCGTGGGCCCCACCAGCTACCGACCACAACCCACTGCAAGCCGCGCCGCACGGCAGCCAGCCAGCCCCGGGGGGCCCAAATGCTACTTCTGCGGGCAGACCAAACACCCCCTGCAGCACTGCCCGGCGCAAGCTGCAAGGGCTGCGGAAATAAGGGACATTTTGTTGCCGTGTGCCAGGTCCGCTGTTTCTAGGCCCAGCGTCCCTACACCCCCCACGTGCGACCCATGGGAGCCGCCATCTTAGTTCCCGCAGACCACGTGCGGCCCGTGGGCGCTGCCATCTTCTTCTCCGCAGGCCACGTGAGGCCTGTAGGCGCCGCCATCTTTAATGCTACCCACCATGCGCACCCCGTGGGGGCCACCATCTTCGGCACCATTTTGGACGGCGCCTCAGGACCCCTGCTCGCCGGGAAGCTCGTCTGGCTGCTCATCGCCTGCCACCACCGCTGACCAGCCCGGGGCCTCCCAGCATCAGCCGCAGCTCGCTGCGATCACCCTCGGCCAGTCCCGGCCTCACAACCTCACAACCGCAATGACAACAGTGAAAATCGATGGGCACAAGACTTTTTGACTCCGGGAGCACGGAAAGCTTCATCCACCCCACTACGGTAAGGCGCTGCTCCCTTGCGGTACATCCCGTTACCCAAAAAATCACCCTGGCCTCCGGATCCCATTCCGTGGAAATCCGGAGGTACTGCATCGCGACCCTCATGTCCAGGGCGTAGAGTTTAGCAACTTCTGGCTCTACGTCCTCCCCAACCTCTGCGCTGCCCTGTTACTCGGTCTGGACTTCCAATACCACCTCCAAAGCTTAACTTTAAAATTCGGTGGACCCCTACCCCCCTCACCGTATGTGGCCTCACGAACCTTAAGGTCGATCCACCTTCCTTGTTTGTAAACCTCACCCCGGATTGCAAACCCACCGCCACTAGGAGCTAACGGTACAGTGCCCAGGACAGGACCTTCATTAGGTCGGAGGTCCAGCGGCTTCTGCGGGAAGGCATCATTGAGGCCAGCAACAGCCCCTGGAGAGCCACCCTCAACAAGGTGGGCAGGCCCGTGGCCTTCTTTTCCCGCACCCTCCATGCCTCCGAAATTCAGCACTCCTCTGTCGAAAATGAGGCCCAAGCTATTGTGGAAGCTGTGCGACATTGGAGGCATTACCTGGCCGGCAAGAGATTCACTCGCCTCACTGACCAACAGTCGGTTGCCTTTATGTTTAATAACACACAGCAGGGCATGATCAAAAATGACAAGATCTTGAGCTGGAGGATCGAGCTCTCCACCTATAACAATGAGATCTTGTATTGCCCGGGGAAGCTCAATGAGCCCCCTGACGCCCTTTCCTGCAGTACATGTGCTAGCGCACAAGTGGACTGACTCCGGGCTCTCCACTATGATCTCTGCCACCCGGGGGTCACCCGGTTCTTCCATTTCATCAAGGCCTGCAACCTGCCCTACTCCATTGAGGAGGTCAGGACCGTCACCAGAGGCTGCCAGGTCAGCGCGGATGTTCTAGGGCCCGACCCCGACCGCATGCGTCCCCTCATGGAACTCCTCCTCCCCCACTGCCGCAAGGCCCTGAAACAATGCCTGGCGTTTTTCTCCTATTATGCCCAGTGGGTCCCTAACTATGCAGACAAGGCCCGCCCACTCATTCATTCCACAGTTTTTCCCCTGACGGCTGAGGCCTGCTAGGCCTTTAACTACATCAAGGCGGACATCGCCAAGGCCATGATGCACGCGGTCGATGAGTCCCTCCCTTTTCAGGTCGCGAGCGATGCATCGGACGTAGCTCTTGCCGCCACCCTCAACCAGGCAGGCAGGCCCGTGGCAGGCTTGATGCGGAGATCCATCGTTTAAAAGAATCTTTGCTCAATAAATTGATGCACTATCAATTACCACAAAGACTAGAGTAGTGGAATAATCGAGGCTTTATTGAGCAAAGATGTTGTGCCTCCTGTAGCTGGAACCAGAATGGCTGCAGCACCGGCGAGCACACACATTTATATGCCGCCTACTGGGCGGAGCCAGCAGGCAGGGATTTACCCATGTACGTCTACTATACGGGCAGTGCCGTAATACATGCAATACAACTAATGGTGACTACCACACCCTCGTTCCCGTGTTGAGCTTTCATTTAATCAGTGTGTTGTTCAGTATCACTAGAATTGTCCATCTGTTTTCGACGGTATCAGCAGGACCATCACTGTTATTCAAACTGGTCATTAAACCTTCTTCCTCTTTTATATTCAGAATCATCAGGTCCTTGGTTGAAATGAGATCAAGGAAAAATAATTCTTCAAGGGGCATTGATTGACCCTGTTTGGTTCAATGTAGGACGCAAAAAACATTGTTTCACAAAATGATTTGTGCAACCACACCTGGAACATACTTTTCCATATGCTGGACATTGCCGTGTGCCATGTCGGTTGCCACATTTCTGGCATAAAATGGCGGCTCCGGTCGGCCGCTTAAAATGGCCGCCCGCACTGAGATCATGTTTTTTATTGAACTGCCACACAGTGCTAATGGCGCTGGCATCTTCTTCCACGTTGGCGCCAAAATATATCAAACTTAGTGTACTGATCTGCTGTGCAGCTCACATGGCAAATCTTAATCGAATTTTTCCAATTTCAGGTCTTCTTCCCCTAAAAATCTCTCACGGAGCTTATCATTCGAAATTCCCAATAGTTTTTGGTCGTGGATCATCAATGATTTTAGATCACTAAAATTGCAGGACTGGGCCATCAGCCTCAAGTTGGTTAAAAAGTTGTCAAAAGATTCGCCTGGTTACGTGTATGAAAAATGTATCTGCCAAATGTTTCATTTTGTTTCGGAGAGGAATATTGATCAAAGTACTTTATCACCTCATCGTAGCTCTTGCTTTCCTCTTCGCTATCAAAGACAAAGGTATTGTAGATTTTGATTGCTTGGGGACCTGCCACCATAGGCAGCAATGCAATGCGTCTCTCGTCAAGCTGTGTCTGCAGCCAAGGGCTGAAACATAGAGCTTAAACTGCTGTTTGAAAAGGCACCAGTTTTTGTCTATGTTACCCAAGACTTGAAGCTGGTAGGGTGCCTTTAAACCTTCCATCTTGAACTTCACCCTTGTTTATTGCATTGAGTCGCCAATCACCGTAGTTTACCAGGTCGGTGGAAGAATCATCTGTTTTTTTATTCTTTGGCCGGTTTCGCTTCATCTTTTCTGTTGTTACCTTTAAATGTTCTGCACACCTGGTACCATGTTGTGTTCTGTGACCTTACTGCACGGTAGCATAGTGGTTAGCACTGTGGATTCACAGCGCCAGAGTCCGAGGTTCGATTCCCCACTGGATTACTGTCTGTGCAGAGTCTGTATGTTCTCTCCTTGTCAGCGTGGCTTTCCTCCAGGTGCTCCGGTTTCCACCCATATTCCAAAGATGTGCAGGTTAGGTGGATTGGCCATGCTAAATTGCCCTTAGTGTCCAAAAAGGTTAGGAGGGGTTATTGGGTTTGGGGAATAGGGTGGAAGTGAAGGCTTAAGAGGATCGGTGCAGTCTCGATGGGCTGAATGGCCTCCTTCTGCAGCCTATGTTTGATGCAGAACATCTGGTTACTTAACTATGATGATGATTTATTGATGAACACATCAAAAGATAACAAACAGAATACTATACAGGCTAGGTTACTATTTGAGTTCCGTGAACTCTCCTGGAACTATCCTATGTGCGGCTGTCCTGTTGTGCACCTTACTACTAACTGGCGAGTGTCCCACGTTACGTGACTGATGGTCGATGCCACCAGCTGGTTGGAGGTCGCTATGCTAACTATGCACAATACTATGCACAGGCACGAAAAGAGAAAATGCTGGAAAATCTCAGCAGGTCTGGCAGCATCCGTTGGAAGAGAAAAGAGCTAATGTTTCGAGTCCAGATGACCCTTTGTCAAAGATTCCAGCATCCGCAGTAATTTGGTTTTATCCAGTTGCTACTAGTCACAGGCATATCACCAGAAATGGATTTCGGGTGAACAAATTCAAAGGTGAGGCTTAGTTTCAGCAATGTTTCCTAAACTTTCTGTGCATTTCCTGTCCACATCAGGATTGCATCATGATAGACATTTTCCTCATCGCTGCCGTGCTTTGCATTTAAATGCTATCTGCTTGTTCCCACTGAAATTGGCTTTTATATTCATGAGGCGTTTAACCAGACAGTGCTGGCAGATTTAGTAAACTGTTTATTTCTCTCTACAGTTTGACTTCACTGGTTTATCTTATTTTGAAGCTAATGGCCTGAAGCAATGATGATAAGAGCTTCCATTAATTTTAGCCAGCAGAACCAGCATCATCAAGAAACTGTTACCATGGTTACCGAACAGCTTCAACTCTAACCCTCTTTTGAGAGATAGACAATAAGTGCGATTACCCTTTATTTCTGATGTTCAAAGCAGTTCCCTCAAATGACAGGAAATTTTAACGAGAAAAAAAGCACACACAGCGGTTTGGTTAAAATAAATGTTGGCCTTTGAAGTCATCATGTTTCTGTAGAGGACTTAGTCAGAAACACTAGACGAATAATAGAAGGCTGAATTGGCCACCTTGTTTCATAACTGCAATTGTGCTTCATTTTGAATAAGACTGCCATCAATCACTGCTTGTTTGAAAACACTTCTTGGAATAAAGGTTGACTATTGAATTTCATTTAGGATGGTACTTTATTCTAAGAACATAAGAACTAGGAGCAGGAGTAGGTAATTCAGCCCCTCGAGCCTGCACCTCAATACAATATGATCATGGCTGATCTTATCTCAACCTCATCTCCACCTTCCTTTACCCTTCATCCCTCTACTAATTGAAAACCCATCCATCTACTACTTAAATTTGTTTAGTGTTGCGGTGTTCACTGCATCCTGGGGTAGAGAATTCCTCAAATTCATGACCCTTTGTGTGAAGTAATTCCTCCTCATACCTGTTTTAAATCTGTCACCCCTTAGTCTAAAGTTATGGGCTGGATTCTCCGAAAATGGGACTATGTCCCCACGCCGGCGTAAAAACGGCAGCATTTCATACCTGAGTTTCCAGTAAAAAAGATTAGTCGATTCACTCACCTGCAAGGGGCTAGCAGGAACCCAGAGTGATTCACATAGATTTAGCTGCAGATACGGGCCCCCTCACTTCCGGTTTGGAGTCCGCGCATTCGCACGGAGCCTCCAGTGGCCGCGCCAAGCGCCATGGTGGACTTGGACTGCGGAGGCAGTTCCAAAATGTAGGCCCGCCAGATCGGCCGCGCATTCTAAGTTCCGTCTGGCCCGATCTGTCCCCCGGCTGCCCATAAGCACCCCCCAGTGCCCGATCCCCCCACCCCGCACCAGGGCGGCCGCAGACTGGGTCCGCAGCCACCACACGAGGTTCCCAAACGGTGATCGGTGGTTCGAACCATACCGTCGGAAACTTGGCCGGCTGGGAGCAGAGAATCGCTGGGCAACGCTGGGCGCCCCCCCCCCCCCCCCCCCCCCCTCAGCTGCGCGGAGCACTCCGCAAACACGCCGATTCTATGGTCTCGGAGAATCACCAGGCCCAGATTTTGGCATGAAAGTTGATTCTCCGCCCCACGCCAAACGCGATTTTGGCGCAGGGCTGCAGAGAATTCAACCCATGACCTCTCGTTCTAGAATTCCAACAAGGGGAAACATCCGCTCTCCGTCTACCCTGTCAATCCCCTTTAGCATCTTATGTATCTCAATTAGATCTCCTCTCATTCTTCTAAACTCCAGTAAATAAAGGCTTATCTTAACATGGAAATGAATCAGATTCCAAAATAAAATCGCAGCAGTCAAAATGCAAATTGATTAAATTGTGATCAAAGTGATTGATGCACTATCAATTACCACAAAGACGAGAATAGTGGAACAATCGAGGCTTTATTGAGCAAGATGTTGTGCCTCCTGTAGCTGGAACCAGAATGGCTGCAGCACAGAAGAACACACACATTTATACGCCGCCTACGCCAGCAGGCAGGGATTTACGCTTGTACCTCTAATATGCGGGCAGTGCCGTAATAAATATAATATGCCACTAGTGGTGACTACCACATTCACCCCCTGTTAAAAAAAGAGTCCAGCGGGGGTGGTGAAAACATTGCAAGTTAAGTCTATCTGGGGCCTTGACCCTCCTTTGCTATCGCCTCAGTCCTGGTGGTGATGTGGGCGCCAAGGTGGTCACCTGCGACTCCGGGAGCGTGTTGTCCTCGTCTTCGTCACCCCTCATTGGACCAGTGGGAGGACGGATCCTGCTGGGGTGGGGGCTGCGATGAGGTTCGCTGGAGGGAGCGTGAGTGGCGCAGGGGTGAATGAGGCAACCGGGGAGGGGGGGTGCAGTGTCAGGTCGGGGGTCGTGGGTGGGGATCCAGCGGATGCCAGGTCTTGGAGGGAGACTGTGTCTTGGTGCCCGTCGGGGTGTGCCACGTAGGTGTACTGCGGTTTTGCATGTAAGATGCAAACACATGTTCATGAGGGGTCTCGTTAGTCGCGGTGCAGAGGAGCGAACGGATGGAGTGGAGCGGGTTGGGGAGGACCTCCTGCCAGCGGGAGACCGGAGATTGTTAGACTGCAGGGCTAGTAGGACGGCCTTCCAGACCGTCCTGTACTCCCTCTCCACCTGCCCATTTCCCCGGGGGTTGTAGCTGGTCATCCTGCTCGAGGCGATGCCCTTGCTGAGCAGAAAGTGACGCAGCTCATCGCAAATGAAAGAGGATCCCAGATCACTGTGGATATAGGTGGGGAAACCGAACAGAGTGAAGATGCTGTGCAGGGCTTTGATTACCGTGGCAGAAGTCATATCGGGGAATGGGATGGTGAAAGGGAACCAGGAGTACTCATCAATCACGTTCAGGAAATACGTGTTGCGGTCGGTGGAGGGGAGGGGACCTTGGACGTCCACGCTGAGGCGTTCAAAGAGGCGCGAGGCCTTCACCAGGTGCGCTCTATCTGGCCGGTAGAAATGCGGCTTGCACTCTGCGCAGACTTGGCAGTCTCTGGTGACGGCCCTGACCTCCTCAATGGAGTAGGGCAGTTGGCGGGCCTTGATGAAATGGAAGAAACGGTGACCCCCGGGTGGCAGAGGTCATAGTGGAGAGCCCGGAGTCAGTCCACTTGTGTGCTGGCACATGTACCACGGGATAGGGCATTGGGGGGCTCGTTGACCTTCCTCGGGCGATACAAAATCTCGTAATTATAGGTGGAGAACTCAATCCTCCACCTCAAGATCTTGTCATTTTTGATCTTGCCCCGCTGTGTATTATTAAACATAAAGGCAACCGACCATTGGTCAGTGAGGAAGGTGAATCTCCTGCCGGCCAGATAATGCCTCCAATGTCGCACAGCATCCACAATGGCTTGGGCCTCCTTTTCAACAGAGGAGTGCAGAATTTCAGAGGCTTGGAGGTGCAGGAAAAGAAGGCCACGGGCCTGCCCTCCTGGTTGAGGGTTGTTATTGAAAATATGGAAAGATATGTCATTTGAAACATGGAAGTCTGGCAATATCTGGTCTGAGAGAAACATGAGAGAATACAGGGCAAGATCCCATGAAGGGTTAACAGCAGCTGTGAGGGAAGGATTGTAAAATGCAGATAGCCTTGGTCAAGCAGGCTTAGCAAACAAGACAAACAGGATTTTTGTTTGAAGGTAAAAACAATGGTTCACACCTTCATTGAAATTAACTATCTTAGTGAGCAGCTGGAAAGGAAAGGATGAGGTTCAGTTGAATTTGGTGACAATTCTAGGTGTGAAATTTTGCTAATACCAGGTAAATTAAAGAAAACTGGAGACTATCAGTCTACGAGAAACATAATTCAAAGCCAAAATCAAAGTCAAAATTATGAGCTGAGGACACAATTGGAAAATAAAACTATAGAAATGACAGGAACCAAACCAAAATTCTCACCTCTTGAAACCAAAGCATTTGTGAATATCACAAAGGAACTTTGAACATCACAAAAGACACAATGTAATCAGATCTATGTTGCATTAGAATGTTTAGATCAAAGATACTTTTTACAATCAAAGAAAATCAAGAGTTACTTTACAATAAAGTCATAAAAACTTAATAGCTGTTAGAAAGTGAATATAAACCTACAGACCAGAGCAGGAACTACCAGAACCAGAACTCAGAGAGAGGCGGAGAAGCAGAGAAGGAACAAGCAGCTCAGAGTCAGATTACAGTCAGCTCGGCCATGGGAAAGGGACAGGGCAAAGCAGCCGAGCTAAAATAGCTAATACATCTGAGGAACACTAGAATTTAAAGAGTAGACAGAGTCAGCTCAGAGACAGCCAGCAGAGCTAGCTCTCACAGCTCGGTACATGGGAAAGATAGGACACAGCAACCGAGCTCACCAGCAAATACATCTAAAGAAGACCAGATTTTAAAAAGAAGATTGATTGTCAAGTTGGGCCTGAAGGTCCCTTCAACCAACCAGAAGGATCCAGAAGCAAGACCTTTTTCCTTTTTGGAAAGAAAGTAATTGTAGCTTTTAAAAGAAAAAATATAATAATAAAATAACTTAATTTAACCTGAAACAGTGGTTATTAGTCTACTTTACTTACTTAGCAATGCGGGACCTAGGATCGATGCTACTAAGTGGTAAGTAGATTAAATCTTCGGTGAAGGTATGGGTTATACCGGGGGATAACTTGAAAATATAGGTTGACCTGAATAGCACCCACTGAAGCCTGCATCGGAGTCAGGGAGTGAGAATCCCTGATCACCATTTAGAATGTTGGCCCTTTTTGGTATAGGGGGACTTCTAAGAATAGTGGTGAGTTTTTAACTTCAGGGTGGCGGCCAGAGCTACGTCCGTGGCATCGCCCTCCACCTGAAAGGGGAGGGACTCATCGACCGCGTGCATCGAGGCCTTGGTGATGTCTGCCTTGATGCGGTTGAAGGCCTGCTGGGCCTCTGCCACCAGGGGGAAAACTGTGGACTGAATGAGTGGGCGGGCCTTGTCCGCATAATTAGGGACCCACTGAGCGTAATAGGATAAAAACCCCATGCATTGTTTCAGGGCCTTGGGGCAGTGGGGGAGAGGGAGTTCCAGGAGGGGAGGGGCAGTGGGGGAGAGGGAGTTCCAGGAGGGGACGCATGCGGTCGGGGTCGGGCCCTAGGACTCCATTTTCCACGACATAGCCAAGGATGGCTAAGCGGTTGGTGCGGAACACGCAGCTCTGCTTATTGTATGTGAGATTAAGGAGTTTGGCGGCCTGGAGGAATTTTTGGAGGTTTGCGTCGTGGTCCTGCTGAACGTGGCCGCAGATGGTGACGTTATCTAGGTACGGGAAGGTGGCACGAAGTCCGTACCGGTCAACCATTCGGTCCATCTCTCGCTGCAAGACCGAGACCCCATTAGTGACGCCGAAGGGAACCCTAACGAAGTGATAGAGGCGGCCATCTGCTTCGAACGCAGTGCATTGACGGTCCTCCGGGATGATGGGGAGCTGGTGGTAGGCGGACTTCAAGTCCACTGTGGAGAAGACTCGATACTGCGCAATCTGATTGACCATGTCAGATGTGCGTGGGAGGTGGTACGCGTCGAGCTGCGTGTACCGATTGATGGTCTAACTGTAGTCAATGACCATACTGTGCTTCTTCCCAGTCTTTACTACTACCACTTGAGCTCTCCAGGGGCTGTTGATGGCCTCAATGACCCCTTCCCGCAGAGGCCGTTGGACCTCCGACCTGATGAAGGTCCTGTCCTGGGCACTGTACCGTCTGCTCCTAGTGGTGATGGGTTTGCAATCCGGGGTGAGGTTCACAAACAGGGAAGGTGGATCGACCTTAAGGGTCGTGAGGCCGCAGACGGTGAGGGGGGTAGGGGTCCGCTGAATTTTAAAGTTAGGCTTTGGAGATGGCACTGAAAATCCAGGCTGAGTAACAGGGCAGCGCAGAGGTGGGGGAGGATGTAGAGCCGGAAGTTGCTGAACTCTACGCCTTGGACGGTGAGGGTCGCGGTGCAGTACCCCCGGATTTCAACGGAATGGGATCTGGAGGCCAGGGAGATTTTCTGGGTGACGGGGTGTACCGGGAGGGAGCAGCGCCTTACCCTAGTGGGATAGATTAAGCTCTCTGTGCTCCCGGATTCAAAAGGCAGGTCGCCTCGTGCCCATCGATCTTCACCGTCGTCGTCGCAGTCGCGAGGTTGCGGAGCCGGGACTGATCCTGGGCGATAGAGGCGAGCTGCGGCAGATGCTGGGAGGTCCCGGGTTGGTCAGCGGTGGCAGAGGTAGCAGCAGGCGATGAATGGCCAGACGAGCAGGGATCCTGAGGCGCCGTCAAAAATGGCGGCGAAGGTGATGGCGCCCACGGGGCGCACATGGTGGGCAGCCTCAAAGATGGCGGCGCCCACAGGCCGTAGGTGTCTTGCAGTGAGGAAGATGGCGGCGCCCACGGATCTCACGTCGCTTGCGGAGGAGAAGGTGGTGGCGCCCCTGGGTCGCACGAAGGAACGCCAGGCCTGGAAACAGCGGCGGCCTGACAAACAGAAGCGAAGTGTCCTTTCTTCCCACACCCGTTGCAGGTCGCGCTCTGCGCCGGGCAGCGCTGCCTGTGGTGTTTGTTTTTCCCGCAAAAATAACACTTGGGCCCCCCAGAGTTGGCTGGCTGCCGTGCGGCGCAGGCTTGCAGTGAGCTGGAGTCGGCAGCCGGTGGGGCCCATGATGCCCATGAGGGTGCCGCGCGGACGGGGGGATAGGACTGAACGTTACGGGAGGCCACTTCTAATGAATTAGCGAGCTGCCTAGTTCCCGCAAGATCGAGCATACCCCCTTCCAGTAGCCGCTGGCGGACGTACACAGACCTCATGCCCGTGACGTAAGCGTCTCTAATTAAAAGTTCTGTGTGCTGGATTGCTGAAACTGCCTGGCAGTCACAGTTCCTACCTAGGATGTGCAGGGCACGCCAGAAATCGTCGAGAGACTCCCGGGGAGTTGCTGTCTCATGGCCAGGAGGTGCCTGGCGTGTACTTGATTTACTGGTCGAACGTAATGTCCCTTCAGGAGCGCCATCGCTTCGGAGTAGGTGGGCGCATCTCGGGTGAGGGGAAAAATGTCAGGACTCACCCGTGAATAGAGGACTTGGAGCTTCAGCGGCTGCTCTGAGGTAGCCTTCGAAGCAGGCTAGCCAGTGGTCAAAGCCGGACGTAGCGTTGGCTGCTTGAGGGCTCAGCTGCAGGCGATCAGGCTTGATGCGGAGATCCATCGTTTAACAAATCTTGCTCAATAAATTGATGCACTATCAATTACCACAAAGACGAGAATAGTGGAACAATCGAGGCTTTATTGAGCAAGATGTCGTACCTCCTGTAGCTGGAACCAGAATGGCTGCAGCATAGAAGAGCACACACTGGGCGGAGCCAGCAGGCAGCGATTTACCCTTGTACCTCTAATATACGGGCAGTGCCGTAATACATATAATAAGCCACTAGTGATGACTACCACAGTGATGAAGCTAAAAATACATTGAGTGCTAGACATATCTGGCATGTCATGAAACATCTGCCAGGGAAAGCCAGATGCATGGATCAAGGGTCTCGCCTGAAGCATTCAAGCCTTTACTCTTTGAGCTGCTTTCTAACCTGCCACCTGCCACCAGTGATTTTCAGTTTTTTTTTATATTGTCTCTGCACATTTTCTTTTTTTTATTGCTACTGTGTGAAATTGTAACTAAAAGAAAAGGCTACTTGGGATGCAGGAGCTGTGCAACAAGTTTTACTGGAGAGGAGTAGGATATTTCATATCTTTTTTAGGGTTGATTTGCACAAACATAGAACATAGAAAATACAGCACAGAACAGGCCCTTCGGCCCACGATGTTGTGCCGAACCTTTGTCCTAGAAGACAAAATCAGCGAGTATATCTTCAATGCAGTGTGCTGCAACTAATGCACCTCGGGGTTTAAAACTGCCATTTAATGTTTATAAAGTAAGAAAGTGAAAAATATATTTTAAGGAAAACCTTTGTGCTTTCTCCATACCCCAAAAATTACATTAGTTGGAGAATTCAAATCCTTTTTCAAAAGGTAGGGTTCAATCTTTCCAAAAGGGAACAATGTTCCCCAGCGAGCGGGCTTAGCCACGTGTTTCCTGGCACTCTAAGTGCGAGAAACACATGGCTATTCAACGCAACTCACATTGAACAGGGGGCCTAAAGGAGGAACGGGCGGCCGAGGCTGCGCATAATCCAGTTTTTACAACGGGGAGCTCTGCTCCGCGGAACTCGCTGTTGTAGTGAAAGATCGGGACGGCATTTAAAAATGACGTCCAGATCTCCAAGGCCCATAAAGTAAATCCCTGACCTTCCTCCAGCCTAAACACAACATGGGGGGGGTCTCCCGAACCCCCTCCCAAACCCCTCAACAGCCACACCGGGCAACCGCGGCCCGATTGCGCGCACACAAAAAAATGCCAGTTTGGCACCATGGCAGTGACCCTGCCACCTGAGCTTCTTGGCAGTCCCAGACTGGCACCCAGATGGCACTGCCAGAGTGGTAGGCTGGCAGCACCCAGGGCAGGATATCACTGCCAGGGTGCCCAGATGGCACCAACAATGCCAGGGCACCACACTGCCCAAAGGGCATGCAGCTGGGGCCTCCTCCACAAGTGCCATTCTGTCTAATCCCCATTTGTGGGAACCAGTACCAAACGGCGCTCAGCCGAAGTCCCCGAGGCAAAGGGATTGAATCCCAAAGCCTCAGGTACCTTGGGAATCTGCACATTAGAGTGAGTCTTACAACGGGGCGGGACTCCCCTTGCAACGTTTCAGGAGATTGCATTGACTCTCGCGGGACGATGCGAACGGTGTAGATCCTGGGAGTGGGGTCTCCCCGCTTTCACTGGCCATGCTATGCCATCATGAGATGCTTTTCTGGTGCAGCGTGGCCAGACGTTCTTGGGCGGGATTCTCCACTGGCTGACGCCAAGAATAACGAAACGTGATTGGGTGGAAAATCGGTGTTGATGCCAAAATCGGGGCTGGTGCCGATTTGACGCCAAATTCCAATTCTCCGGTGCCTCAACAACGGCGTCAATGCATTCCTGAATGCACGTACAGTCAACACCGTTGGAATTTCAGTTGCAGGCCTGACCTGGTATTATCCTGGGCCTGAATGATGCTCCGCCTCCACTGGGGCGAATTCCCTATGGCGAGGTTCACTTATGCATTTAAAAATCGTGAAACTGATGCCATGGTTGCTGAGGGAGAGAGAGAGAGGGTGTGGGAAGTGACCAAAATTGCCATAGTTTGCTGACATTCGGGCTGCTGGCCAGGGGCTTCTGCCAGGGCCGGAGGGAGTACTGGGGGCTGACCAGGAGGTGGGCTGTGGGTCGGGGTGGACAGGCATGGAGCACCATTGCCATGGCCTGCAAGGCAGCCATGCAGCTGCACACGCTGCTGATTGCCTACTGTGAACGTAGGGCCACTGGTCGTATGGGTGCCCCCCAGGGCTCCCCCCTAGGTGCCCTCTGGCCCCAGCCAACCAATCAGGAGGGTGGGCATGCTCCAGTGCCACCTTGTTGGCTGGGATGAATGTGTGTGGGGATTGTAATGTGTATATGTGGCTACAGCTTGTCACCCTCCTGAGTGCCAATCATGGACCCAGCAAATCCCGCACCATTTCTAATTAGAACCATTGTATTCCACGTGGTACTGCTGCTCCACGGTCGCTGAATACCCGGTGCAGGTGCTGTGCAGCACCAGTTTTGCTGTCGTGGAAGTCGACGCATCAACACTTACAGTCTCAGGAACAGACAATCCAGCTCCTTTTCTTTAAATTTGCAATAAATAACTGTAATTTTTAATTCTTGCTCAGTCTCCTCAAACAAGCGGATTTTTCTTTTTAAACTTCAGGGGGGGGGAAATGCCTCAGAATATTTAATACAAACACCACCCAACTTGGCTGTGTTAGCGCAAACTGAGCACTTGCATCAATTCAGCCAACCCAACCAACTCAATCCTCTTCCCACTCCCATTCCCAGAAAAGCCCTTTGGGAACAATTCCAGAATAGGGTACAAAATACACCAGGAAAACTATGGGGTGGGATTCTCTGTAGCGCGACGGCAAAATTGCAATCGCCGATCGGGCGGAGAATGGATTTCCATGCCGAAATTGGGGCCGGCGCCGGTTTGACACCGGTCCGCCATGCTTTGCCCCTCCAAACTGGCATCATTGTGACGCATGTCGTGCACCATTTCAATGGCATTGGCACGTCGTCGGCCGGCCACCCATGTTGCTCCACCCCCGATGGGCCGAGTTTCTAACGGTGCGGGTCACGTGTGGTCCCAGTTGGGTTGGGTTCATGCACGGGCACCGCCATGTTGTACGGCGCGACCACTGCAGGTCGTCAGCCATGCGCATTCACAACCCGGGACCCAGCCATTTTTGGCAAAGGCGGCGGGAGTTTCAGCCATCGCCGGTGCTAGCTCCTCACCGGTACCGGAATCGGTGAGGTTTTCATGACAATTACTTTGGTCATGAAAGACCACACATACACCCCTGGGCGTCAGCACTTAGTTTCCCAAACGGAGAATCCAGCCCCCAGTTTTCATTTGTGCCGGTGTAAAATCTTCTCTGCAACAATCGCTGTTAAAAAATTTGGCTTTCTGACGAAACTGAAAATTTGAACTGGAGACTATTAACTTCACAGGTCCCACAGCATTAGAAGACTCGACACTATTGATCCTGTTTATTCACAAATAAAATTGATGGAAGGAAAAATGAATCAAAGTTTTTCCGTGGCTCTGAGCAACCCATCAATGATGCATTCACAGGGTGCTAGATAGGTTTGTGAGGGAGAAAGGAATAGAAAGATAGGCTTGTTGTGTTTGGTCTTCTGGACCTCACGAAGGAATCCACCAAACACCTAAACTTGTCCAAACCAGAATCTTTATTGAGTCTCGTGTGGTAAGATAGGAATCTGTTACAGAGCACGTTAGCATGGAATCTGCTTATAGCTCCTCTGGAATCTGCACCCAGCACCGGCCATTCACTTGTATGTCTTATTACCCTCTCAATCTTCTTCTGAAGATGACCGGTTGTGTCTCCCCTTATTCAGGAGTTGCTGGTCACATGACCATAGCACAGAGAACCCATGGTGTGTGTGCACCGCCCCCTGCTGGTTGGAGGTAGCACACCATCCATCTATTTCTTTTTTAAATTTAGAGTACCCAATTAATTTTTTCCAATGTTAGGGCAATTTTGCATGGCCAATCCACCTAAATTGGCCATTAGGTGGATTCTTTTGTGCATCTTTTGGGTTGTGGGGGCGAAACCCACGCAAACACGGGGAGATTGTGCAAATTCCACACGGACAGTGACCCAGAGCCGGGATCGAACCTGGGACCTCGGCGCCGTGAGGCAGCAATGCTAACCACTACGGCACTGTGCAGCCCTCACACCATCCATCTATTATATAGCCTATAGGCATATCACCACAATGCTGACAGGGTTCAGTGAAATACGGTGGGAAGAGTCTTTTGTGAAGCACAAACACTTGTGCAAATTATTTGGGTCTGTTCCTGGTGTTGTAAATTCAACAAAGGTTGGGTCCCAATCATAAGCAATGCCTTGATGTTAAAATTTTCATCCACTTGTTATCAAATCACTCCATGACCTCACCCATCCCTATCTCTGTAATTCCCTCCAGCTCAACAACTCTCCGAGTGCGCCACGGTGGCACAGCGTTTAGCACTGCTGCCTCACAGCACCAGGGATCCGGGTTCAATTCCAGCCTTGGGTAACCGTCGGTGTGGAGTTTGCACATTCTCCCCGTGTCTACATGGGTTTCCTCCAGGTGCTCCGGTTTCTTCCCATAGTCCAAAGATGTGCAGGTTAGATGGATTGGCCATGCTAAATTGCCCCTTAGTGTCCAAGGTTTAGGTGAGCTTTCAAGGATAGGAAGGGGGTGTGGGCCTCAGTAGGGTACTCCTTCTGATGGTCAGTGCCGAATGGCCTCCTTCTACACTGTAGGATTCTAAGCTCATCTAATTCTGGCCTCTTGCCCATCCGCATTTTTGATTGCTCATCCATTGGCAAGCATACCTTTAGCTGCCCAGCCTGTAAGTTCTGAAATACCCTCTTCACACCATTTGTCTTCTCCTCCTCAATTTTCTCCTTCAAGATACTCCTTAAACCTACCCCATGACCAGAATTTTGGTTTTCTGATCTAATATCAACACATGTAGCTCAATGTCCTACTTTGTTCCTGGAAAGCATCTTTGCAAGCTCACTATGTGAAAGGTGCTATATAAATGCAAATTGCCTGTGAAATTATTGAAATCAACATGTCATATCTTTCATCTGACAGGATTGACCTATTCCACATGCCTGTGAACTGTGATATAACTTCTCTTTTTCCTTCCCCTTCATATTATTTCACATTACGGTACAAATTTCCAATGCTTAGATTTGCAGTAAGAATAAATATGGGTGGGCGGCACGGTGGTGCAGTGGTTAGCACTGCTGCCTCACGGCGCCGAGGTCCCAGGTTCGATCCTACCCCTGCGTCACTGACCTTGTGGAGTTTGCACATTCTCCCCGTGTCTGTGTGGGTCTCGGTCCCATAACCCAAAGATGTATAGTGTAGGTAGATTGACAACACTAAATTGCCCCTTAATTGGAAAAAAAATTATTGGATACTCTAAATTTATTAAAAAGAAGAATAAATATGGAACTTCATACATACTGTTCTGAGAATACTTGATAAAGAATTGAGGCATGATTTTTCTTTTCAGCTTTGGAACTGATTTATATTGAGAGAAATGGATGGAAATCTTTGGGAACAAGAAAAGTAATTTTAACCCCTCAAGCCTTGCACAATGGTTCATAGAGTCATAGAATTTACAGTGCAGAAGGAGGCCATTCGGCCCATCGAGTCTGCACCGGCTCTTGGAAAGAGCACCCTGCCCAAGGTCAACACCGCCACCCTATCCCCATAACCCAGTAACCCCACCCAACACTAAGGGCAATTTTGGACACTAAGGGCAATTTATCATGGCCAATCCACCTAACCCGCACATCTTTGGACTGTGGGAGGAAACCGGAGCACCCGGAGGAAACCCACGCACACACGGGGAGGATGTGCAGACTCCGCACAGACAGTGACCCAAGCTGGAATCGAACCTGGGACCCTGGAGCTGTGAAGCAATTGTGCTATCCACAAGGCTACCGTGCTACCCCGTGCATAATGTTGGGTCATCTCAATCCCATTTCCAGTCTTTCCATTTATTTCCACTTTTGTCCAGAAATGCATCATGCACTTTCAGCTTCCTGCACAAGGCTAGGTTTTTTGATGCACCAAATTCCCCCCACACTTCCAAAAGTCATTTGTGAGACTATCCACCAAAATGACCTGCAGCCATGTAACGATGGGCACTGTGTTAATTGACTTAGAACACTGGCCCCATCTGGGGAAGAAGTCCCAACTTAAAGAGGTGCTGGCCAATCAGACTGGCTGCCAAGTCTGTAGCCCCAGCAGTACCAGGTCCAAGCGGTGGCCACTGCTGGGACTACAGGCAGTCCCTGAACAAGAGGAAGCAATGGAGCTGGACATCAAGATAATTCTGGAGTATCCAGGAAGGCTGGCTGACAGCCCCGAGTTAGGGGATGGGAGTGTTGTAGGGCAAGGTTTGAGAAGCCAGGGGGTGGGTTAAAGATTGGGGGGAACACTGAGGGCGTTTGCTTCTGTTGGCTACAAGGAACCCCTAAATGGAGGTTCATAGTCTATGTTGTTTGACATTAGCCCACACAGTAAAAGCTGCCAAGTTAGCCACCTGACATGGGCCTTCCCCTGCTGCGGGTAAAGTAGGACGGAGGTCAGGGGCAGGCAGAAAGGTAGTGGGAAGGCCACTGCTGCATTTTCTGAGCAACTCATCCCCCCGCGTTCAATCATGCCAGTGGGGAGCCATAATATCCAGCCTATACAGTCCATAAGGGAGACCATTTCGCCCATTGTGCCTGTTGGCCAATTCTTTGACAGATCTATCCAATCAGTCCCACTCCCCATGTCTTCCCAAATAGTCCTGCAAATGTCTCTTTTTCAAGCATTTATGCAATTGTAAGCCTGAATCTGCTTCCTCCATGTTTTTAGTAAAAAGGGCTTACAACACCAGGTTAAAGTCTAACAGGTTTGTTTCGAATCACTAGCTTTCGGAGCGCAGCTCCTTCATCAGGTTCATTCATCTGAGGAAAGAGCTGAGCTCCGAAAGCTAGTGATTTGAAACAAACCAGTTGGACTTTAACCTGGTGTTGTAAGACTTCTTACTGTGCTCACCCCAGTCCAACGCAGGCATCTCCACATCAAGGCTTCCATGTTTTTAAGCAATGGAGTGCAGATCAACAACAACTCACTATATCAAGTAACATTCCCCTCGTATGCCCCCTGGAGGTTTACTTTGTCTTTTGGGACCCCAATTTTTCTGTCAGTTGGAACAGTGTCTAGTTAATCAAACCCCTCATAATTTTATTATAAATTGATGTGAAATTATTTTTGCTGAAGTCCCTCTGTTTGTGTAGTAATCACCTTTGTTTTTTTTGCCTTCTAAAATTTGAATCCTTCATCAGTTTGGGAAATTTCCAGAAAACAAACTTGCCAGTCCCTCAATAATTGAGAAAACCATTATTCATTTGATTCACAATCTTTCTTTCCAGAGACAGATCCCCCCCAGCTTCCACTGATAACTTACATTTCGGAGATTAGTTTTGTTGAACCTAACAACGTTGAGGCAAGGGTTGTCATATACACACTCTCCAACACAATGCAAATTTACACGGTGCAGGAACTTGTTTGGAAATAGGTTTTGAAATATTTAATACCTAATGGAATTTCAGAATTCAAACTCATGCCTGCAATAGGAATCATAATTTATCATAAATTTGTCACACAGATCTAAGTGCTTTATTCAGCCCTTTAAAAATATAAATGCCTCAAGAAATACAACAAAACATGTTAAGTGGCAACAATCCAGAAATCAAACCACTATGAAGGAGAGGATAATGTTATGGTTATCGTAATTCCATTAAATGTCAAGTGTGATGAATAAAATAAATTGTCATACTTTATAGTTTGTATTTTTGTAGTAATAGTATTAAAACCTAGGTTAAAATGCTTACAGACAGTATGTCTGCTAAAGAGGTGATTAAAAGTGAGGCAATAGTGATTTTTGCAGGGAAGTGTTTGGCTAATAGATATTAAAAGCCACTTTAGCTTTTGCAGACCCTGACCACAAGTTTCCCGGCGGTGTGGGTGGTTACAATGGGAAATCCCATTGGCTGGCGTCAGGAATGGTGAACTCCGCAGCTAGCGGCGGCATGCCACTGAGGAACACGCGGCTGGGGAGGGAGAGAATTCACCCAGAAGTGTTGATGCTGGGCCCGATGGGGGGCGCCAGTGATGGTGCCATTCAGGATATGTTAATCGGCCAGCGTTCTTGCCATGTGAAACTAGTGCAATTCCAGCCGACGCTTGCATTGGATTTGCTGGGGTCGGGAGTGGCACAGCTGACAAGCAGGAGCTGCATATAAGCACGCACTCCCCGCACACTCTCATTCCAGGCAACGAGGTGGCATCCCGCAGAGCAGCGCCACACTTCACAGACACGGAGCTCAAAACTATGCTGGACACCGTGGAGGAGAGGCGTGACACCCTGTTCCCAGGTGTGGAAGGAGACTACTTTGATGTCAACTGGGCCTGAGCGGAGGTGGCAGAGGCGATGAACTCTATGGGCCCCACCGCAAAGATCGGTGAGCAGTGCACATAGAAGCTGCACATTCCCCTCAGGGCGACCCGGGTGAGTCACGACTTCCGTGTCTGTGGAACCACCCTCGTCCCAGACAACCACACCCCTCCCCCCTACCCCCACCACCACCACGTGGCCCCCTCCAGGTGGATGGGTAGGCAGTACTGCATGTGGTTCGCCAACCCCCCAGGCCAGCCAGGGTGAGTCATCACCTCTGTGCCCTTGGCACCACCCTCGACCCATAGCACTCCACCACTTCCCCCCACCCCCTTACCATCATGTGACTCCCGCCAGGTGGATGGTAGACCGTGCTGCATGAGGAGGGGCATCCTCCCAGGCCAGCCAGGGTGAGACACCACCTCCGAACCACTGGCAACACCCTCATTTCACACTCCCCACCCACGCGGTCCCCACCAGGTGGATGGATAGCAGTGCTGCATGAGGATGGGCAAACCTCCAGGCCAGCCAGGGTGAGACACCACCTCCTTGCTCCTCGTGTGGTGATATGCATATGCACAGTAATGTATCTAATTATCTATTGATGTATATAGTTATCCGTATGACTTCCGACCAGCAGGTGGTGTTGGAAATCCACCATGTGACTCCAGAGAACTGGCAGTTGGTAGTAAGTCATACTGGAGGACAGTCACATTAGAAGTAGCTCCAAGAGAATTCACTTATTCATTTCTGTTAGTTTTATAGTTCGTTAGTTATCTTTCCATGTATTCATTTTGTTCATAAACTATCATCACTAGTCAAAGAACTAGATGTTTTTTGTGTATCTTTAACACGGCCACAACACAGTACATAATACCTGGCACCATCCCCGTCCTGCACATCCCCACTCAACAGAAGGCGCCTGATGTGTTAGGCAGGTCGGTTCGGTGTGGACTGCACTTGATGCAGCGATGCGAGAAACAGACCTCTAACACTGTAGAAGATCCAACACGGTTTTATTGAACGATAGAACTAACATACATATTTAGCTGTGGGTCGACACTATACTGAACTGACTGGAGACCTTGTACTAGTCTAACCAGGGGAGGCTGGTACGGGAATTGAACCGTGCTGCTGGCCTGCCTTGGTCTGCTTTAAAAGCCCAGAACCAGGGGTCACAGTCTGAGGATTTAGGGTAAACCATTTCGGACAGAGATAAGGAGACATTTCTTCACCCAAAGAGTGGTGAGCCTGTGGAATTCATTACCACAGGAAGTAGTTGATGCTGAAACTTTGAATATATTCAAGAGGCAGCTCTATGTAGCACTTGGGGAGAATGGGATCAAAGGCTATGGGGAGAAAGCAGGATTAGGCTATTGAGTTGGATGATCAACCATGATCGTGATGAATGATGGAGGAGGCTCGAAGGGCCAAAAGGCCTCCTCCTGCTCCTATCTTCTATGTATCTATGTACCGCATTCAAATGAGGTACTCCAAATGGCCAAGTTATACTGTTGTGATACTAATTTAAAACCAATACTTATAAACTCCAATTATCTTCCATTTTAAGCCTTTAGATGAGCATTTGAAATGCCATAGCCTACAAGGCTATGGACCAAGTGCTGGAAAATGGGATTAGAATTGGTGGGCGCTTGATGGCCAGCATAAACACCATGGGCCAAAGGGCCTCTTTTTGTTCTGTAAAATTATGACCCTATGACTAAGTTTCAAGGTAGTGTAATATAAGTATATGACTCAAGGCATATAAATAGCCCAGACTAATTCTTAAGAGCATTTGTACATTGGTTATCATTGGCTGCAAGGGAAAGTTGGCAGGAAAGTGTTCCCCATATTTTGGAACCATTACAATGATATCAGAATATCATCACAAATGTGGCATCTGTTGCAATCCATGGGCGCGATTCTCCGATCGCGGGGCAGAGTGCCCGTGCCGTCGTGAACGCCGTCGCGTTTCACAATGGCGTGAAACGGGCGCGGGCAGTAGCGATTCTGTCTCCCACAGGTTGCCAGCAGGGTGCTGGAGCGGTTCACGCTGCTCCAGCCTTACTTCCTGGCGCGCACTGGGGGCGGCGCCAACCCGCGCGTGCGCGGTGGCTTACTGAATGCTCCGGCCCCGACGCAACATGACGTGGGGGTTCTGGGGCTGGACGCGCAACAAAGTAGGCCTGGGGGGGGGAGAGGCTGGCCCGCCGATCAGTGGCCAGACCACATTGGAGGCAGACCCCCGAGGACGGAGTCGCTCTCCCCCCCCGACCTTTCGCGCAGAGTTCCCGCCGGCAGCGACCAGGTGTGGACCACGCCGGCGGGACTCTGCTTTTTCCGCGCGGCTGCACGGCCCATCCAGGTCCGGAGAATCGGCAGCCCGGCCTCGTACAGCGGCCCGCGACCGGCGTTGCGTCAAACGCACCAGCGCAAATGGCGCCGATTATCCGCACCTCGGAGAATTGCGCGCCGGCATCGGGTTACGTGGCGCAGTTGCGGCGATTCTCCGGCCCGGCGTGGGGCTGGGAGAATCGCGCCCATAGGTATCAGGATAAGACCAAGGGCTGAATTCTCCAGTCCGCCAGCCCCATGTTTCTCGGCGGCACGCCGTTTGCTGGCGGCTGGATTCTCTATTCCTGTCCCTTGTCAATGCAATTTCCTATTAAAGCCACCTCATGCCACTGGGAAACACGCGGGCGGGGGTGCGATGCCAGCGGGAAAAGAGAATCACAAAGGCCAACGAATTCCTGCCAAATATTTGATCTAGCAAGTACTCTACTGAAAGTCAGTGTCCAAATTTCATTGACATTAATGGTATAACAGTGTATGGAATTCTTGGAATCATATTAATACAATGGTTATTAATATAATTGAAGAATTGAGTCGTGCATAAAATTGTGTGAAATGGCGGTCAAGCTATCCAGTTTTGAGACACAACTAGAAAGAGGCAGAGTTGTTTTAGTTCACTATCTTGTTTGGAGTGTGCATATACAGAAACGATTATTGAAAAGGGTATCAGTAGTGACTGGACTGGTTAGATGAAAGAGACTTAACTGAATTTGGTTATGTTGATAACATGCTGGTAGTTGAGTAACTCCCAGAAGCTCAATGGACAGCACGGTAGCACAGTGGTTAGCACTGAAGCTTCACAGCTCCAGGGTCCCAGGTTCGATCCCTGGCTTGGGTCACTCTCTGTGAGGCGATGACACGGGCACAAAATCCCACGAGAGTCACGAAACAAGATTCTCACTGGCGATATCTGGTTTCCTGATTTTCCCCACCCCTCGCCGCTGATTTAACGAGGATCCTTTCCAAAGGCCCTAACTAAAGGGCCTACCCATCACATGATTCCCCCCCAATGAATATTCAAATCTCACCGACGTGACGTCGCATCATGAGGTTCAGAACAGCTTCATGAAGACAGGAAACCGTCGAGGGGATCCTGCTGGGGGTGAAAAAGTAAGTATAGCCCCCAGGGGGAGAGGGACATGCCTGAGGTCCCAGGTTCAGTCCCAGCTCTGGGTCACTGTCCATGTGGAGTTTGCACATTCTCCCTGTGTCTGCGTGGGTTTCATCCCCACAACCCAAAAATGCAGAATAGGTGGATTGGCCACACTAAATTGTCCCTTATTTGGAAAAAATAAATTGGGCACTCTAAATTTTAAAAAAAGGAGTGTGAAGGAATCCTCTACACTTTCCTGGATAAGTGCAGCTTCAGCAATTCAGGCCAATCAGCCCGCTTGATTGCTCCCCCTTCCACAAACATTCACTTTCTCCACCACCGACGAACAGTGGTAGCCGTGTGTACCATCTACAAGATGTACTGCAGGGGCTCATCAAGGTTCCTTCGGCAGCACCTTCCAAGCCCATGACCACTACCATCTAGAAGGACCAGAGCAGCATATACCTGGGAACACCACAAGCTGGAGGTTCCCCTCCAAGTTGACCGCTGTCCTTACTTGGAAATATATTGCCGTTCCTTCTGTATCACTGGGTCAAAATCCAGGAACACCCTCCCTAACAGCACTGTGGGTGTTCCTACACCTCAGAGACAACTGCATTTCAAGAATGCAGCTCACCACCATTTTCTCAAGGGAAACTTGGGTGGGCAATGAGTGCTGGCCTAGCCAGCAACACCCACATCCCATTAATGAATTTTTAAAAATACTGCGGTATTGGTTGTGAGGTGGTGGGGGAGAGTCCCCAATAATTATGCCATCTTGGGAGAGCCCCCGATCATTGTGTCATGAGGCGGAGGGAGAAGAACCTTTGCCTGGTACCTTTGTGGTGGTGGTGGTGGTGTGTGTGTGTGTGTGTGGGGGGGGGGGGGGGGGGGGGGGGGGTGGTTGGGGGAGCTGGGAGGACTTTCATCTCAGTTCTGATTGGGACGCCCTTTAAAGATGACGCCTCTATCAGACCCGACCTGCCAGATTGACGGTGTAAACCACGCCCCCAATTTTCTTCTGTCAGAGTGGCTCAAGATATGGTCTGAAACCTTGGTTATGTATCTGGAGATATTTAGATTGGTTTTCATTCTGAGGCCTGACACCCTGATAAATTATGAGAAACGTCTGCCCATGGTATCCAATTCTGAAATATGCACAATGAAGACATAATCCAGCCTACAGAAAAGGTCACATGAAAATCATAAGAAAACACAAAACACTTTGTAACATGACATTGAGGTACTTACCATTTGTCGGAAGTGAACGATAATCATTGCTAGAATAAACAATAAACAGAAAGAAGGATAACCAATGAGAATTACTCATGTGTACAATCCACTAGTTACCTACTCCCCAGTTGGCCCAAGGTATTCCTTTTGATTGAGCAATTAAATTTTTTTAAAATCGAAACCCAAGTATATGACACATATATCAACAACAATTCGCATTATAGAGCATCTGTATCGTAGAGAAAATACTTCACAGAGGCATGATTAAATAAAAGGGCTTTCCGCCAAGGAGGGAATTGTTAGGAAGCGTGACCAGGGGCTGCCTCATGGCACTGAGGACCCGGGTTCGATCCCGGCCCGGGTCACTGTCCGTGTGGAGTTTGCACATTCCCCCCGTGTCTGCGTGGGTCTCGCTCCCACAACCCAAACAGATGTGCAGGGAGGATGAATTGGCAATGCCAAATTGCCCCTTAATTGGAAAAAAAAAGAATTGGATACTCTAATTTTTTTTTTCAAATAGGAAGGGTGACTAAATACTTGGTCAAAAGTGTTGAGTTCTAAGGCTGGTTTCAACAATGTGTAGCAACAGAGAGGCTTACAGGAGGGAATTGCAGATGTGGTCCCAAATTACCTGAAAATGAAGCTGCCAATGATGGGGGTATTGCATTAAAATTCAGTGTCTGAAGAGCAGAGAGTTCAGGAGTTAGTGAGAGGTTGGTTACAAGCTTGAGGAGGGGCAAAACCATGGAGGGAGGATGAGAATTGTAAATTTGACATTTTGGTGGATAGCAAGGCCATGTAACTTAGTAAGGGCAGGGATGGTGGGCATGTGATATGTTAGAGAATCATAGAATTTGCAGTGCCGAAGGATGCCATTCGGCCCATCGAGTCTGCACTGACACCTGGAAAAAGCACCCCACCCAAGCTCATACAAGCCCACCCCATCACCACACCTCCACCCTATTCCCGTAACCCCACCCAACCTTTTTTGGACACTAAGGGTAATTTAGCATAGCCAATCCACCTAACCTGCACATCTTTGGACTGTAGGAGGAAACCGCGCAGACACGGGGAGAACATACAGACTCCGCACAGACAGTGACCCAAGCCAGGAATTGAACGTGGGACCCTGGAGCTGTGAAGCATCTGTGCTAACCACTGTGCTACCGTGCTGCCCCCTTGATGTGATTCAGGGCAGCTTATGAGCACCAAAGTTTTGGATGAGCCATTTTTGACAGGTCGAGGACTGGCAGAAGATCTTTGAAATAGTAAAGGTGGAGGTAACAAAGGCATTGATAAAGGTTTCACTGGCAAATACAGAAGCAAGGGAGATAGAGGCAACAGTATTCCCCTGAGCACATCCAAAGAACAGATTGATATTTGTAGAACTACTTTGCATGTAGTAGAACTGGTAGGCCAGTGATTATGTCAGCAGACAAGCACTTCACAGATTGTGAGTTCAAATTCTATGTTGGCAAGTCACGAAACCTTGCCTGTATCAGATCAAATGACCATTAAAGCTGCTGAACTGTTGTTAAAAACCCAATTGGTTCTTCAGGGAGGGTACCTACTACTCTTCAATGTGAACGTTGATACCCTTAGGATAGTGAAAGATTCACAAATTGTCTTTCAAGTAGAAAGATGCCCCAAAATATTTCGCAAGAACTAAATTCTGAACAAATTATTTCTTCACAGTCTGAGGATTTGGATGAAAATTTGGAATATTCTGCTTTGTTTCATCATTCCCTGCCGGAGGCAACTAAAGGAACTCCACCTGTGCCTTTTGATGCCACTCTCATCAGTTTAACAGGCTTTCATGATCTTTCAATCACTAGTCAATCAAAAAAGTGAAAATGTGTCAACAATGACAGCAGCATCACTCAACAAACAAACAAGATTGATTTTTGTTCTTTTGTGAGTGCTTACTTTGCTGCTTTTTCTGCCTGGATTTTCTGATCCATTTTATTCTGATCCTGCTTTACTTTTAATCGTTGAACTTTAGCCTCAGAATAATACTTTGCAAAACCTGTGCTACTGTGTTCATTTTGTTTTTTCTGAAACATAGTTCCTCAATTTTTGAAACAAGATCATTTTTTAACCTGATTTACCTCCCATCAACATTTAATTAGTCTCTCACTGAACTCTCTGTTGTAATTAAATAGTTGATACAGGATGATGGAGTGATAATATTTAACATATATGAACATTGACTTTAATAAGAACACTTTTTCTCTTTTTATAAATTTACAGCATCGAATAATTATTTTCCAATTAAGGGGCAATTTAGCTTGCCCAATCCACCTACACTGTGCATTTATTTTGTGTTGTGGAGGTAAGCCCCACGCAGACATGGGGAGAATATGCAAACTCCACACAGACAGTGACCTGGGGCCGGGATCGAACCCGGGACCTCAGCGCCGTGAGGCAGCAGTGCTAACCATTGCGCCACCGTTCCGCTAGAATAAGAACATTTTGAATGCTTTCGAGAGCAATACAATTGCAGCACTTGTGAATTCTTTCCAATATTTTTATACCCATTTTTAAATGAACATTGTCATCTGTTGACTTCTCCAGTGAGGCACTTCTAAAAATTTATTTTCAGGATGTGGCGTCGCTGGTTAGGCCAGCATTTGTTGCCCATCCCTTCAGAAAAGGTGAGTTGCCTTCTTGAACCACTGCAGTCCCTAAGGTACAGTTCTATTAAGGAGGGAGTTCCAGAGACAGTGAAGGAACAGAGATAGATTTCCAAGTCAGGGTGGTAAGTAACTTGGAGGGGACCCTCTACGTGGTGGTGTTTCCATGTATCTTGTCAGACCTGGACACAGGGACATGCCCAGTAATGTGATCTATGCCTCTTTCTGTGGCCCACTGGCAAAAATCTGTCTGATAACAATTCTTGAAGCACTTACATCTCAGATCAAAGGAGTTATATAGATACGAGTTATTGTTGTATATTGAAACATCTTGATATAAAATACCCAATTTGTCCCAAAGAGTAAAAGAAATCTTAAAACAGGGCAGCTCCGTGGGAAACCACATTGCCATGTAAGTGGGCTGAGCGTTCAACACATGCATAGCCAGGCAAAGTTGCAACTGACACCATCAGCTGCCACCATCGAGACAGAAGAGGACTTCGAAAAGATGGTCTCAAATCAGAAATGATGAAAATGAAAGGATTAAGACCTAAGACAGTTGGTGGTGAGATTAAAAAGAAAAACAAAATATGTAGATGCTGGAAATCGTCAGTACTTGAGGGGTCATTGACCTGAAACATTAACTCTGTTTCTCTCCACAGAAATACCTCACCTGTTTTTTTTAATTTTGGCAGTAAGATAGGTTTATTTAAGAAAAATCTTGAAGGAATTGTTGCATGAGTCATAGATTATCATAGAATTTACAGTGCAGAAGGAGGCCATTCGGCCCATCGAGTCTGCACCGGCTCTTGGAAAGAGCACCCCACCCAAGGTCAACACCTCCCCCCTATCCCCATAACCCAGTAACCCCACCCAACACTAAGGGCAATTTATCATGGCCAATCCACCTACCCAACACTTCTTTGGACTGTGGGAGGAAACCGGAGCACCCGGAGGAAACCCACGCACACACGGGGAGGATGTGCAGACTCCGCACAGACAGTGACCCAAGCCGGAATCGAACCTGGGACCCTGGAGCTGTGAAGCAATTGCGCTATCCACAATGCTATCGTGCTGCCCTAAATGAAATGAATGAAAATCGCTTACTGTCACGAGTAGGCTTCAAATGAAGTTACTGTGAAAAGCCCCTAGTCGCCACATTCCGGCACCTGTTCGGGGAGGCCGGTATAGAAATTGAACCGTGCTGCTGGCCTGCCTTGGTCTGCTTTCAAAGCCAGCGATTTAGCCCTGTGCTAAACAGCCCCTACTCACCAGGCATGCTTTAACAATCAGTGGGAGCCGACTGTAGAAAGAACTTGAATTCATGTGCAGTATTACATTTGTTATGGTCGTAGGACATTCCAAAGTGCTTTACACCCAAGTGAGATACTTTTGAAGTCTGGTCACTGTTGTAATGTAGCAATTCCAATCGACAAGAGTACAAAAACAAACACAGGATATCTCTTTTCCCCATTGTTAGTGAAATGGCTAATATAAATGCAAAAGCTTATATGGTACACCAATTCTGAATATGCAGTTGGTAATTCTGTGCAGCTAGCACGGTGATACAGTGGTTAGCACTGCTGCCTCACGCACCGAGGACCCGGGTTCGATCCCGGCCCCTGGTCACTGCCCGTGTGGGGTTTACACATTCTCCCCGTGTCTGAGTGGATCTCACCCCCACAACCCAAAACGATGTGCAGGGTAGGTGGATTGGCCACACTAAGTTGCCCCTTAATTGCAAAAAAAGAATTGGGTACTGTAAATCAATTTTTAAAAAGGTAATTCTGTGCAGTTTAAGATATTCCAAACATGTATTTTTGTTTTCTTTTGATCTCAGTTGGAAACAAAGCCAGGTTGTAGAATAACAATTTAACCTGTTCCCAATCAGTCCAATCCTGGAGAAATCTTAAGAGGAAGTGAATTTTTCGAAGAACTAGTTATGTACATAATTATTCAGAGATCCTCACTATTGTTACAAGTTACAGCAGAGTATTATGTAGCTCATTTCAATTCAAAACCTCCTGTGCATATAACCAGTTCCCAGTCAATGTAAACATGCAGTGTCCCATTAGTACTTGAAACTGTGACTTTGTTATTGTATTTCATTGTGCTTTATTTCATTGTTAAAGTTCCACTTCAAATTTATGCAATTTGGACAAATACCTTAGTGAATTGAAATGATCTTTCAGGTGGTATTAGGCATAATTTAAAAATAACAGCCAATTAAATGAAGAAATGGTGGTATATTAAAATGATTAAATACTCCTGATGCGCTTAATTCAGTGATTGGATTGCATTCAGGTGCTTTCTGGATTTTATTACAGATCATTACATTTGTATAGAGGCAAAGGTAGTCCATAAAATGTGTGTAGGTTTTATGTTTTTGGATGACTTCAGTTTTATTCCCATAGACACCTCTTGATATTAATTAATGTTTCATGTTAGTTAAGAAACAATTATTTTAAAACACAGTACATGTGATTCATTTCAAATATACTGATGAATTTTAATCAAAATTGCTTGCAACTCTACTCATTTGTTTAATAATTGAAAATCGACTGTGAATATTGTATTGTTGCTTCCTCCACCAGTTTGTGGAAACGATTTACCATATTGTTATTCTGTGTGTTACTTGGAATGATTCCATGGCAGCGCTGTCCTTGTTAACATATGTGGGTTCCAACTCTGAAAAATCTAACTTTGAAATATAATCCAAGAACACTGTCTAAATAAAGGTCTAAGGTAAAGTCGCCATAGTCCCAGATGACCATCGGCTGCTTTTCCCTTTAAGGGGAGAACTGACTGATGGTGATTTAACTTGAGGATCACCACACCTCAGGCAAGGGGCAAGGTTGAGAAGACGGGACCTTCATGGTTAACCCACAACTGGAAAACCTTCAGAAGTTAATCATGCAGTGGCCGAGATTCCTCCACACAACAGCAACAGCTGCTGTGTACACTATACAACAGCACAGCAGCTTTCATTGCTCCAATCTCAGACACCACTGAAAGCTTGACAAGGTGCGCAGGTAGCATGTGGTTGCTAAATTGGTGGGGGGAATGGGGAAGAAAAGATGAGGGGGAAAATACCAAAGTAAAATAAGAAAATATTTGAACATAGGAAGGTAAGTAAAGTGGACATGCAGCAGGAACGCCATTCGGGAAGTTGCTGAAGGATTGATTCCTGATGGTGGAGAAAGTTATGAATGAAATGTAATTTCGTAGAATCCCTACAGTGCAGAAGGAGATCCTTCGGCCCATTGAGTCTGCACTGACTCTGAAAGAACGCCTTACCCAGCCCAATGGCCCACCTTATCCCTGTAACCCAGACCAACCATTGGACACTTAGGGGCAATTTAGCATGTCCAATCCAATTAAACTGCACATCTTTGGACTGTGGGAGTGTGGTGGTATGTATTAGGGGTAGTACAGTACCTGTGATGCCGAGAGGCTATTGGTAGACAGACACTGGGTCCTGATTGGATCAGCCGCCTGCTGGCTCCACCCAGTAAGGCGGAGTATAAGAACCCGGGTTCTCCCAGCAGCTGCATTCTGTAACTGAGCTGCTGGGGAACAAGTCTGCTTAATAAAGCCTTTGATTGACTTCATCTCATCTCGTCTCATGAGTAATTGATAGTGCTACAGGGAGGAAACCGGAGCACCCGAATAAAACCCACGCAGGAAAGGGGGGAATGTGCAAGCTCCACCCAGTCACCCAAGGTCAGAATCAAACTGGCACTGTGAGGTAGCAGTGCCATGTTGAAGGACTGGAGAGTTCGTGGAGAGCACTGGTTCCCAACCTTTTCCTTTATGGGGATCACTGAACATCATCAAAAGCTTTCGCAGACCCATCACATGCAATTCATTTTAAACATTGGGCTGGATTCTCCGCTGCCTGCTGTCGGAAGTGGAGTTCCCGATGTGGCGGAGAATCTAGCGTTGGGGAGAAATTGGGATCAGCGCTGAGAGCCGAACCGTTTCCAATGCCCCCCCCCCCCCCCCCCCCCCCCCCCCCCCCCCCACACCCCACTGGTGACGGGACCGAGGTTCTTGCCCGTGCACCAGTGGGCCGGCCACCATGTTTTCAAGGCCTGTGTGATTCCGGTCCTCTGGGAGGTCACTTTATTTAGAGGGTCCCTGTGTGGGGTCCCTTTATTTAGGCAGTCTCTGTGGGGGTCTCTTTATTTAGAGGTCTCTGTGGGGGGGGGTAGGTCGGAACATGCCCCATACCTGGGGGCAGGGTGGAGGAAACCCAGAAAAGCCAGGGTTGGGGCCTGAATTGTGATGCAGAGGGGGGGGGGGGGGGTTGAATTGTGGTGCAGGTGGATATCCAGCCACAAGACCTTTCTAGTGGCAGTCTGATAGTGAGATTCCCTTGGGAATCCCTTGCAAACCTCAACATGCATAAATTTGCATGGCAAAGGATAGTGAATCGCTTCCTGATTTGCCGGCCGGCCGACCCTCCCTCCCCAACCCAAGGCTGTGGAAACCCAGGGCTGTGGCACGAGAGTCACCCTGCTGCTCCCCTCAACAGCTGTTGGCCAGAGCCTCCTCCTCACCCTGTTGAAGGCTTTGCACTCCAATGTTTGGTCGACAACCTCACTTTTAGTTTAGGCTGCTCGCTAGACCAAATGCCAGAAACATGGCTACCGCTTTGTATCTTTGCTCAATTTAAGTTCAGAAACTTCACACCAATTCAAGAGATCCGCGTCTGAACTGCTCCAAGTCTCCACCACCTCTAAGCGTCTAGCAAACTGTTTTCCCATTCTAAAGGGGAACCCATCAATCAGAGCCAGATGTTGTTCTGTATTGCCTGCTGATTGGCTCATTCAATCTTCTTGAGCCTATCAGCAAATTCAGAGCTACCAAGATTCTGAGTGGTGTTCCCATGGTGTTCCCACCACAACAGTCACCTCTCCATAAGGGCCCCTGCCATTGGCCAGGACCCTGTGCTGCAGCACTGTGTGTTTCATTCAAATTTTGCCTCTGGCCACACTATTTAATTGCAGGGATTAATATAATACCAAAAATAATTGCAAAAATAATTCAACAAGGATTACTGTGCTACATACGAGGTGCACATTATTTTTTCTCCACTGACATTTGTTTCTCCATAGCCATTTTCTTTGCACAGCCCTTTTTTCTCTTCAACGAACACACAGATCACTGCAATACCCTCGTGAACCATCAGTTCTACATGAACCACAGGTTGGGAACCATTGAGGCAGAGAATATAAGGTTGGAATATAAGGCTATGGCAAGACAATAGAGGGATGTGAATTCTAAAATCATGAAGTTATTTCCAAAACCTCCCATGGCTTCAGTAGAGTTGGTGATTGGCTGTTGTGGATGCTGTTGGAATCCTTGAAATTGGATTGGATTGGATTTCTTTATTGTCACGTGTACCGAGGTACAGTGAAAAGTATTTTTCTGCGAGCAGCTCAACAGATCATTAAGTACATGAGAAGAAAAGGGAATAAAAGAAAATACATAATAGGGCAACACAACATATACAATGTAACTACATAAGCACTGGCATTGGATGAAGCATACAGGGTGTAGTGTCATTGAAATCAGTCCATATAGGGTCATTTAGGAGTCTGGTGACAGTGGGAAGAAGCTGTTTTTGAGTCTGTTCATGCGTGTTTTCAGACTTCTGTATCTCCTGCCCGATGGAAGAAGTTGGAAGAGTGAGTAAGCCGGGTGGGAGGGATCTTTGATTATACTGCCCGCTTTCCCCAGGCAGCGGGAGGTGTAGATGGAGTCAATGGATGGGAGGCAGGTTCGTGTGATGGACTGGGCGGTGTTCACGACTCTCTGAAGTTTCTTGCGGTCCTGGGCCGAGCATTTGCCATACCAGGCTATGATGCAGCCAGACAGGATGCTTTCTATGGTGCATCTGTAAAAGTTGGTAATAGTCAATGTGGACATGCCGAATTTCCTTAGTTTCCTGAGGAAGTATAGGCGCTGTTGTGCTTTCTTGGTGGTAGCGTCGACGTGGGAGGACCAGGATAGACTTTTGGAGATGTGCACCCCTAGGAATTTGAAACTGCTAACCATCTCCACCTCGGCCCCATTGATGCTGACAGGGGTGTGTACAGTACTTTGCTTCCTGAAGTCAATTACCAGCTCTTTAGTTTTGCTGGCATTGAGGGAGAGATTGTTGTCGCTACACCACTCCACTAGGTTCTCTATCTCCCTCCTGTATTTGGACTCATCGTTATTCGAGATTTATGGTCGTATCGTCAGCAAACTTGTAGATGGAGTTGGAACCAAGTTTTGCCACGCAGTCGTGTGTGTACAGGGAGTAGAGTAGGGGGCTAAGTACGCAGCCTTGTGGGGCGCCGGTGTTGAGGACTATTGTGGAGGAGGTGTTGTTGTTCATTCTTACTGATTGTGGTCTGTTGGTCAGAAAATCGAGGATCCAGTTGCAGAGTGGGGAGCCAAGTCCTAGGTTTTGGAGCTTTGAGATGAGCTTGGCTGGGATTATGGTGTTGAAGGCAGAGCTGTAGTCAATAAATAGGAGTCTAATGTAGGAGTCCTTGTTTTCGAGATGCTCTAGGGATGAGTGTAGGGCCAGGGAAATGGTGTCTGATGTGGGCCGGTTGCAGCGGTATGCGAATTGCAGTGGATCAAGGCGTTCTGGGAGTATGGAGGTGATGCGCTTCATGATCAACCTCTCGAAGCACTTCATTACGACTGAAGTCAGGGCCACTGGTCAGTAGTCATTGAGGCACGTTGCCTGGTTCTTCTTTGGTACCTGTATGATGGTGGTCTTCTTGAAGCAGGTGGGGATCTCGGAGTGGAGTAGGGACAGGTTAAAGATGTCCGTGAATACCTCTGCCAGCTGGTCCGTGCAGGCTCTGAGTGCACGACCAGGGATCCCATCTGGGCCCGTCGCCTTCCGAGGGTTCACTTTCAGGAAGGCCAATCTGACTTTGGAAGCTATGATGGTGGGTATGGGTGAATTATGGGCTGCTGGGGCACTCGCCAGCGGATTGTTGGTTACCTGCTCGAACCGGGAATAGAATGCATTGAGTTCATCGGGGAGGGGTGCGCTGCTGCCAGAGATACTGTTCGGCTTCGCTTTGTAGCCCGTTATGTTGTTTAGTCCTTGCCACAACTGCCAAGAGTCTGTCTGTGACTCCAGCTTGGTTTGATATTCTCTCTTGGCATTCCGGATGGCTTTGCGGAGGTCGTACCTGGATGTCTTGTATAGGTCAGGGCCGTCTGCCTTGAACGCCTCAGATCTGTCCTTCAGTAGGGAGTCAATCTCGCGATTGAGCCATGGTTTCCGGTTGGGGAACGCAAGTACTGCTTTCTTTGGCACGCAGTCGTCCACACATTTGCTGATGAAGTCTGTGACGGTGGTGGCATACTCATTTAAGTTGGTCGCTGAGTTCTTAAATATGGACCAGTCCACTGTCTCTAAGCAGTCAGGTAAGAGCTCTTCTGTCTCCTCGGACCAGCACTGCGCAACCTTCTTAGCTGAATTCTCCCGCTTGAGTTTCTGCTTGTATGCCGGGAGAAGGAGCACCGTCTTATGGTCTGATTTCCCAAAGTGCGGTCGGGGGATGGAACGGTAGGCGCCCTTGATTTTTGAGTAGCAGAGGTCAAGAGTGTTGTCGCCGCTGGTGGGACAGGAGATGTGCTGGTGGAATTTTGGCACTACACTCTTGAGGTTGGCCTTGTTGAAGTCTCCGGCCACGATGAACAAGGCCTCCGGGTGCTCTGTTTCGTAGTTGTTTATTACTGTGTATAGTTCGTCCAGCGCCTTCCTCACTACTGCCTGGGGTGGGATGTAGACCGCTGTGATAATGGCTGAAGTGAACTCACGTGGAAGATAATATGGGCGGCACTTCACGGTCAGGTATTCCAGGTCTGGGGAGCAGTAGGTCGCCAGAGTCGCCACATCCAAGCACCAGGAGGAGTTGATGAGGAGGCAAACCCCTCCACCCTTTGTTTTGCCTGATGATGCGGTGCGGTCCACCCGGTGAACTGAGAAGCCTTCAGGTTGTATGGCACAGTCCGGTGAGGCAGAGGTGAGCCATGTCTCTGTGAAACAGAGCACACTGCAGTCTCTTACTTCCCTCTGAGAGGTAAGTCTGGCGTTAAGTTCCTCCAGCTTGTTTTCGATCGCTTGTACGTTTGTCAGGAGTATGCTGGGGAGAGGGGTCTTGAAACCGCGTTGCTTCAGTCTAACCTGCAGACCACCATGTTTCCCTCGCTTCCTCGGTCGGCGGCTGCAGCTGGATGATCCTGGGATCCGATGGCCGATGTCTCTGCCCCGGTGACTGTTCTCCTCCGATGTCTTCTACATTGGTGCACAACTGGTCTCTTGCATTAAAAGGATGTATAAGACATGGCGGCACGGTAGAACAGTGGTTAGCACTGTTGCTTCACAGCTCCAGGGTCCAAGGTTCGATTCCGGGCTTGGGAAGTGCCGAGTCTGCATGTTCTCCCCATGTCAGTGAGGGTTTCCTCCGGGTGCTCCAGTTTCCTCCAAAGATGTGCAGGTTAGGGGGATTGGCCATGCTAAATTACCCTCAGTCTTCAAAAAGGTTAGGTGGGGTTACTGAGCTATGGGGATAGAATGGAGGTGTGGACTTAAGTAGGATGCTCTTTCCAAGGGACGGTGCAGACTCGATGGGCTGAATGGCCTTCTTCGGCACTGTAAATTCTATGATGACAGCCACAATACACTACTTGCGTTCCACCTAAATGGGATGAAAAGAGAACTGGAACCCAAGCTCCTGAGGAACGTTGTCTGTTGGTTTTCTCACTATCCTGAATCTCTTTAAAAGTTTCTGAGTTGAGACATCAAAATACAATTACCTGTTCTAAACACATTGGTTATAGCAAATATGGATTCATCAAATTCCATAGGGTACCCCTGCCCCCCACCAGAGTGGCCGTGGACTGTGTCCGCAGCCATCAGCCAACATTCCCGCCAGGTGGGACCATGAGAGACCCATGCCAGCGGGAACTCGGCCAGTTGGCGGCGGAGAATCGCCGCAAGAGCCTCTTTCACTGGCCCCCGACCGGCATCGCGTTGACTGCGCGCACCCAATTGGCAGCGATTCTCCGGGGACCGGAGAATTACGGGGGAGGCATCGGCCCCGATCGCAGGTCTGACTGCCATTCTCAGCCCACGCGCCAAGCGCGATTTCGGCACAGAGGCTCGGAGAAATCTACTGCACGCCGAGATATGCACAACTGTATAAAAGAGCCTCACCGTAGAATCAACGCATCAAGACCAAGAAGGGCAGCTAACTGTATATTTCTTTTTTTGCTCATCTTATTCACAAGCTGTAAAAATAGTTAAGTCTTACAAAGAACAACAAGAACAAAGAAATGTACAGCACAGGAACAGGCCCTTCGGCCCTCCAAGCCCGTGCCGACCATGCTGCCCGACTAAACTACAATCTTCTACACTTCCTGGGTCCGTATCCCTCTATTCCCATCCTATTCATGTATTTGTCAAGATGCCCCTTAAATGTCACTATCGTCCCTGCTTCCACCACCTCCTCCGGTAGCGAGTTCCAGGCACCCACCACCCTCTGCGTAAAAAACTTGCCTCATACATCTACTCGAAACCTTGCCCCTCTCACCTTAAACCTATGCCCCCTAGTAATTGACCCCTCTACCCTGGGGAAAAGCCTCTGACTATCCACTCTGTCTATGCCCCTCATAATTTTGTAGACCTCTATCAGGTCTCCCCTCAACCTCCTTCGTTCCAGTGTGAACAAACCAAGTTTATTCAACCGCTCCTCATAGCTAATGCCCTCCATACCAGGCAACATTCTGGTAAATCTCTTCTGCACCCTCTCTAAAGCCTCCACATCCTTCTGGTAGTGCGGCGACCAGAATTGAACACTATACTCCAAGTGTGGTCTAACTAAGGTTCTATACAGCTGCAACATGACTTGCCAATTCTTATACTCAATGCCCCGGCCAATGAAGGTAAGCATGCCGTATGCCTTCTTGACTACCTTCTCCACCTGTGTTGCCCCTTTCAATGACCTGTGGACCTGTACCTCTAGATCTCTTTGACTTTCAATACTCTTGAGGGTTCTACCATTCACTGTATATTCCCTACCTGCATTAGACCTTCCAAAATGCATTACCTCACATTTGTCCGGATTAAACTCCATCTGCCATCTCTCCGCCCAAGTCTCCAAACAATCTAAATCCTGCTGTATCCTCTGACAGTCCTCATCGCTATCCGCAATCCCACCAACCTTTGTGTCGTCTGTAAACTTACTAATCACACCAGTTACATTTTCCTTCAAATCATTTATATATACTACAAAGAGCAAAGGTCCCAGCACTGATCCCTGTGGAACACCACTGGTCACAGTCCTCCAATTAGAAAAGCATCCTTCCATTGCTACTCTCTGCCTTCTATGACCTAGCCAGTTCTGTATCCACCTTGCCAGCTCACCCCTGATCCCGTGTGACTTCACCTTTTGTACTTGTCTACCATGAGGGACCTAGTAAAAGGCCTTACTGAAGTCCATATAGACAACATCCACTGCCCTACCTGCATCAATCATCTTAGTGACCTCCTCGAAAAACTCTATCAAGTTAGTGAGACACGACCTCCCCTTCACAAAACCATGCTGCCTCTCACTAATACGTCCATTTGCTTTCAAATGGGAGTAGATCCTGTCTCGAAGAATTCTCTCCAGTAATTTCCCTACCACTGAAGTAAGGCTCACCGGCCTGTAGTTCCCTGGATTATCCTTGCTACCCTTCTTAAACAGAGGAACAACATTGGTATTCTCCAGTCCTCCGGGTCATCCCCTGAAGACAGTGAGGATCCAAAGATTTCTGTCAAGGCCTCAGCAATTTCCTCTCCAGCCTCCTTCAGTATTCTGGGGTAGATCCCATCAGGCCCTGGGGACTTATCTACCTTAATATTTTTTAAGTCACCCAACACCTCGTCTTTTTGGATCTCAATGTGACCCAGGCTATCTACACACCCTTCTCCAGACTCCACATCTACCAATTTCTTCTCTTTGGTGAATACTGATGCAAAGTATTCATTTAGTACCTCGCCCATTTCCTCTGGCTCCACACATAGATTCCCTTGCCTATCCTTCAGTGGGCCAACCCTTTCCCTGGCTACCCTCTTGCTTTTTATGTACGTGTAAAAAGCCTTGGGATTTTCCTTAACCCTAGTTGCCAATGACTTTTCGTGACCCCTTCTAGCCCTCCTGACTCCTTGCTTAAGTTCCTTCCTACTTTCCTTATATTCCACGCAGGCTTCGTCTGTTCCCAGCCTTTTAGCCCTGACAAATGCCTCCTTTTTCGTTTTGACGAGGCCTACAATATCTCTCGTTATCCAAGGTTTCCGAAAATTGCCATATTTATCCTTCTTCCTCACAGGAACATGCCGTCCTGAATTCCTTTCAACTGACGCTTGAAAGCCTTCCACATGTCAGATGTTGATTTGCCCTCAAACATCCACCCCCAATCTATGTTCTTCAGTTCCCGCCTAATATTGTTATAATTAGCCTTCCCCCAATTTAGCACATTCATCCTAGGACCACTCTTATCCTTGTCCACCAGTACTTTAAAACTTACTGAATTGTGGTCACTGTTACCGAAATGCTCCCCTACTGAAACATCTACCACCTGGCCGGGCTCATTCCACAATACCAGGTCCAGTACCGCCACTTCCCTAGTTGGACTGTCTACATATTGTTTTAAGAAGCCCTCCTGGATGCTCCTTACAAACTCCGCCCCATCTAAGCCCCTGGCACTAAGTGAGTCCCAGTCAATATTGGGGAAGTTGAAGTCTCCCATCGCCACAACCCTGTTGTTTTTACTCTTTTCCAAAATCTGTCTACCTATCTGCTCCTCTATCTCCCGCTGGCTGTTGGGAGGCCTGTAGTAAACCCCCAACATTGTGACTGCACCCTTCTTATTCCTGATCTCTACCCATATAGCCTCACTGCCCTCCGAGGTGTCCTCCCGCAGTACAGCTGTGATATTCTCCCGAACCAGTAGCAACTCCGCCTCCCTTTTACATCCCCCTCTATCCCGCCTGAAACATCTAAATCCTGGAATGTCATAGATTATCATAGAATTTACAGTGCAGAAGGAGGCCATTCGGCCCATCGAGTCTGCACCGGCTCTTGGAAAGAACACCCTACCCAAGGTCAACACCTCCACCTATTCCCATAACCCAGTAACCCCTCCCAACACTAAGGGCAATTTTGGACACTAAGGGCAATTTTGTACACTATGGGCAATTTAGCATGGCCAATCCACCTAACCCGCACATCTTTGGACTGTGGGAGGAAACCGGAGCACCCGGAGGAAACCCACGCACACACGGGGAGAATGTGCAGACTCCACACAGACAGTGACCCAAGCCGGAATCGAACCTGGGACCCTGGAGCTGTGAAGCATTTGTGCTAACCACCATGCTACCGTGCTGCCCCATTTAGCTGCTTGTTTAGCTGCCAATCCTGCCCTTCCCTCAACCAGGTCTCTGTAATGGCAACAACATCATAGTTCCAAGTACTAATCCAAGCTCTATGTTCATCTGCCTTACCCGTAATACTTCTTGCATTAAAACATATGCACTTCAGGCCACCAGACACGCTGTGTTCAGCAACTTCTCCCTGTCTGCTCTGCCTCAGAGCCCCACTGTCCCTATTCCCTAGTTCTCCCTCATTGCTCTCACCTTCTGACCTATTGCTCCCGTGCCCACCCCCCTGCCATACTAGTTTAAACCCTCCCGTATGACACTAGCAAACCTCGCGGCCAGGATATTTATGCCTCTCCGGTTTAGATGCAACCCGTCCTTCTTATATAGGTCACACCTGCCCCGGAAGAGCTCCCAGTGGTCCAGATAACGGAAACCCTCCCTCCTACACCAGCTGTTTAGCCACATGTTTAGCTGCTCTATCTTCCTATTTCTAGCCTCACTGGCACGTGGCACAGGGAGTAATCCCGAGATTACAACCCTAGAGGTCCTGTCTTTTAACTTTCTGCCTAGCTCCCTGAACTCCTGCTGCAGGACCTCATGCCCCTTCCTGCCTATGTCGTTAGTACCAATATGTACAACGACCTCTGCCTGTTTGCCCTCCCCCTTCAGGATGCCCTCTACCCGTTCGGAGACATCCTGGACCCTGTCACCAGGGAGGCAACATACCATCCTGGAGTCTCTTTCACGTCCACAGAAGCGCCTATCTGTGCCCCTGACTATAGAGTCCCCGATTACTATTGCTCTTCTGCGCTTTGACCCTCCCTTCTGAACATCAGAGCCAGCCGTGGTGCCACTGCTCTGGCTGCTGCTGTTTTCCCCTGATAGGCTATCCCCCCCGACAGTATCCAAAGGGGTATACCTGTTCGAGAGGGGGACAACCACAGGGGATTCCTGCACTGACTGCCTGCCCTTTCTGGTGGTCACCCATTTCTCTGCCTGCACCTTGGGTGTGACCACATTTACATAACTGCGATCTATGACGCTTTCCGCCACCTGCATGCTCCTAAGTGCATCCAATTGCTGCTCCAACCGAACCATGCGGCCTGTGAGGAGCTCCAGTTGGGTGCACTTTCTGCAGATGAAGACATCCTGGACGCTGGAAGCCTCGCGGACCTGCGACATCTCACAGTCAGAGCACTGCACCCCTCTAACTGACATTGCGTCAATTAATTAAAATTAAAATTAAAAATTTTTTTAAAAATATATATATTTTTTAAAAATTTTCAAAGTTATTGTTAACTATCTGTTTCCGAGCACTAGATTTCTAATAGAAATGCGAAAGCTAAATATAGTACTCTCCGATCTCTGGCTTAGATACCCCTCTAAATTATAATTAAATAATTATGTTTAATTAGTTACCAATGCTTAATTTTTTTAATTTAGTGTAGATTCCCAACCAGCCACTCAGGTCACAGCTTTTCTGTGATGTCACTTCAGTTTCCCCCCGACACACACAATTTGAAAAAGGTATAAAAGTAAAAATGTTCTTACCTTCTGAGTGTCTTAGATGTTCTCAGGTCCTCTCCCTGACAGAGACTGCTCCTCCTCCTCCGAACGGCTCCCAAAACTGGGCCGCGATCTTTTAAAATCTCCGCTCTGACTCACAGCTCCTGCGCTTTTTAAATCTCCCGCACTGTTTTCACTGTCCCGGCTCACTCAGCTCCCGCGCTGTTTTCAATCTCCCGGCTCACTCACCTCTCGCGCTGTTTTCACTGTCCCGGCTCACTCACCTCCCGCGCTATTTTCACTGTCCCGGCTCACTCACCTCTCGCGCTGTTTTCACTGTCCCGGCTCACTCACCTCCCGCGCTGTTTTCACTGTCCCGGCTCACTCACCTCTCGCGCTGTTTTCTATGTCCCGGCTCACTCACCTCCCGCGCTGTTTTCAATCTCCCGGCTCACTCACCTCCCGCGCTGTTTTCACTGTCCCGGCTCACTCACCTCCCGTGCTGTTTTCAATGTCCCGGCTCACTCACCTCCCGCGCTGTTTTCACTGTCCCGGCTCACTCACCTCCCGCGCTGTTTTCACTGTCCCGGCTCACTCAGCTCCCGTGCTGTTTTCAATGTCCCGGCTCACTCACCTCTCGCGCTGTTTTCACTGTCCCGGCTCACTCAGCTCCCGCGCTGTTTTCACTGTCCCGGCTCACTCACCTCCCGTGCTGTTTTCAATGTCCCGGCTCACTCAGCTCCCGCGCTGTTTTCACTGTCCCGGCTCACTCACCTCTCGCGCTGTTTTCAATGTCCCGGCTCACTCACCTCTCGCGCTGTTTTCACTGTCCCGGCTCACTCACCTCTCGCGCTGTTTTCACTGTCCCGGCTCACTCACCTCTCGCGCTGTTTTCAATGTCCCGGCTCACTCACCTCCCGCGCTGTTTTCACTGTCCCGGCTCACTCACTTATCGCGCTGTTTTCACTGTCCCGGCTCACTCACTTCTCACGCTGTTTTCACTGTCCCGGCTCACTCACCTCCCGTGCTGTTTCCACTGTCCCGGCTCACTCAGCTCCCGCGCTGTTTTCACTGTCCCGGCTCACTCTCCTCCCACGCTGTTTTCACTGTCCCGGCTCACTCACTTCTCGCGCTGTTTTCACTGTCCCGGCTCACTCAGCTCCCGCGCTGTTTTCAATGTCCCGGCTCACTCACCTCTCGCGCTGTTTTCAATGTCCCGGCTCACTCACCTCCCGCGCTGTTTTCAATGTCCCGGCTCACTCACCTCTCGCGCTGTTTTCACTGTCCCGGCTCACTCACCTCCCGCGCTGTTTTCACTGTCCCGGCTCACTCACCTCCCGTGCTGTTTCCACTGTCCCGGCTCACTCACCTCTCGCGCTGTTTTCACTGTCCCGGCTCACTCACCTCCCGCGCTGTTTTCACTGTCCCGGCTCACGCACCTCCCGCGCTGTTTTCACTGTCCCGGCTCACTCACTTCTCGCGCTGTTTTCACTGTCCCGGCTCACTCACTTCCCGCGCTGTTTTCACTGTCAACCATCTTATTCTACCATCTATGCTATTTTGCTTGTGCGGACCCAGGGAATGTGTGACACATGTGAATGGTGTTTGTAATAGTTTTTTTTAAGTAGCAGTACTTTGTTCTTCATTTAAACTCAGAAATCCTGCCTGACTGATGATTTATAACCTGAAAGCCTAAATGGTGAAACTCTTGGGGCAGGATTCTCCATTGGCTGATGCCAATATTGCAAATCGTGACTGGGCATAGATTCCAACGCCAAAATTGCAGCGGGCGCTGATTTGACGCCAAATCGCAATTCTCCGTCACCTCGACAGTGCGTTAATGAGGTTTGGAATGCATGTACACTAAACAGCCTTTTCATGTCATTAGCATGCCTGACCTGGTATTCGCTGGGACTTCTGCGATTCTCCGCCTCTGATGGGATGAATTCCCGACAGCATGGACCACATGTGCATTTAAAAATTGTGAAACCGGCGTCGTGGATGATGAGGGAGACAGAGGAGGTGGGACACAGAGAGGTGCGACGGTGGGCTGCTGGGCTGGACACTGGCCAGGCTGGCTAAGATCGGGGGGGCCCTGCCAGGGCCAGGGGGGTGGGGCTGATGGGGGAATGTGCCATGTGGCCGAGATAACCCCCCTTGGGACTGGGGCGATGTCCAGGCATGGACCGCCATTACAGCAGTCTGCAAGGAAGCCATCTTGTTGTGCAACCAACTGATCACTCACCTTGACCCCTGGTTCTGCAGAGTGACACCGGTCATATGGGGGCCCCCACCCCTCCATCCCACTCCTGCACCCCATCCTCCGCCATACCCCCCACCACCCAACCCGCCATACCCCCCACCACACCACCCGCTGGTAGGGCATCAGGCGGCCAACCCAAGGGGTGGCGGTGCATATCGCTGGCAACAGCAGTGCCAGCCAATGGTAGCCCTGGCATCAGGGACAGATGTCAGGGCTAGAAGCCCCCACAGTGCCGAGCACCGACGAGGCCAGCGCCTGCACAGGTGCTCCATGCCTTGGACATGCTGATCCATACCAAAACCGTTGCCCCCAATGCCTCCACTGCAGACGCCACCGATGTAGTGTTGGCCTGGGTGACACGCATAGTCAGCGCCACCTTATGCTCCTGCATACGGTTGTAATCCTGCAACTGCAACTGCAGGTACTGGATGCTCGCCAACAACCCCTCATGTAGACTCTGGCTCTGCGACTGCATCTCCACTATAGATGGGACCGTCCATTCCAGAAACCTGAAACCCATCTGGGCGGCAGCTGGACCCTGGGGTCAGCCCCGTCCTCCAACGATCCGCCCCCTCGGGTGTTCCTACCTCCACTTGCTCTACCGGATCCGCTGTGTGGTTTGCACCAGATATGTCCCATGACCCTCTTCACTAACGTGCCCAACCGAGGTGAATGTCTCTTGGACAGTGGAGGGTGTTGAAGACAGCTGTGACGGGGAATCCAGTGTCATCCTCAGACTCGAGCTCCAGGTGAGCTGAGTGTTGGGTTGAGGCTGCCGTGGGAGCTGCTCTCCTCAGCTCATAGGGGGGGGCTCCAGCTGCGGCACTGGCTGGGGGCGTGGGACACCAAATGGGCCCACCCCATCTCCAGCAAGTCCTGCAAGACACAAGGCAAGACGTATGATTAGACTGCGGGGCAGGAGGGAGTGGAGGTGGTGTAGGGTGAGGGTGAGGGTGGTGGTGAGGGTGAGGGTGGTGTGATGATGAGGGTGATGTGGGGGTGACGGTGGTGTGAGGGTGAGGGTGGTGTTGGGGGTGAGGATGGTGTGAGGCTGATGTTGGGGGGTGGAGTTGACACACGTGTCAGCGGGAACCGCAACTCAGCGGGGTCTCACTTCCTCGCCCGTGGCCAAACTCCACCTCGGTGACCTTCCTTTCCTCCAGACCGTCGACCATGTCTAGGGCACTCAGCTCTGCCATGGTGAAGGGCCGCAAGTCCGGCGCTCCCCCTCCTGTTTTCTCCCGGCGGTTATGGGCAGCCTTCTCCTGGGGAGGCGGGGGCAAGTGGAAAACGACATTGTCAGATAGTTCACTCATGCAGCCCAGGAGCTGGGTGGCTTGTGGCCTCAGTGGTCGCGGCACCCGGCCACGGTATCCGGTATGGGTGCCGGCATGTGGTGCAGGGTGGGGGTTTTGCCACCCTCTGTGTTGGGGGAGTGGGGTTACGGGTGTGTGGGACGGGGGTACAGTGCCGCCTGCTCACCCTGGCCGCCCAGAGGAGGTCGTACAATTTCCTATGGCACTGCTGGCAGGTCCAGAATGTGTTACCCAAGGCGCACACCACCCCTGCCACCTGCACCCAGGCACAGCGGACGGTGGCAGCTGACAGCCTCCTTCCAAGGCCGCGGTACAGTGACATCCGCATTTCCTCCATCGCGTCCAGGACGGTCTTCAGCTCGATATCGGTTAATCAGTGGGCAGTTCTCCTTGCTGTCACCTTATTGGCTGGGATGCAGTGTGTGGGGAGCGGAATGTGTATATGCGGCTGCAGCTTGTCAGCCTCCTGAGTGTTAATCTTGAGTCCGGTGAATCCAGCTCTGTTTCTCTTTGGAATCTTTGTGTTCCACGTGCCGCCAGTGCTAGCCCCGCAACAGTCGCTGAATCGATCCAGTAGCGGCACCAGTTATGCTCGTGAATTCCACGAATGCTGCCCTGGTGTCACCACTTAGGGCGGGATCATAATCGGCGATCGGGCGGAGAATCCCACTTTACGACCGAATCGGGGGCGGCGCCTGTTTTTGGATGCTCCGCCCCCTCCAAAACGCCATCATCGAGAAGTACGGAGCACGCCGTAGGGAGGGCCTCAGGACATTACCTGAAGGCCCTCCCCCGATGCTCCGTCCCAATGGGCCGACTTCCCAACCGCGTGGGGCACATGTGCCCTCATTTTCGTGAACCCAGCGTGGCAGCTGCTGACTGTGTCCGGCGCCGCCATAGTCGGCGGGAGCCGTGTTGAAGGCCGGGTGGGGTGGTGGCTACGGCCAGGTCTGGGGGGACTGGTGGGGGATGGCCTGGGGGTGGCGAGGGGCGTCCAGGAAGGCACTATCTGGCAGGTCGGGTCCGCACGAGGCCGGCGCCATGTAGTACGCAATTGCTGCAGGTCGCCGCCGTGGGCATGTGCAACCACGGACCGGGCAATTCTTCAGGCGTTTATAACGGGAAAGCCGTGTCTTTTCTTGGCGCGACTACTAGCCCCTCACCGATCGGAGGATCTGTCCGGGGCCGGCACCGACACTTTCATCGTAAAACCAGACACATCCTCTGGACATAGCCTCAAAATCGGAGAATCCAACCACCTGTGCAATTTACCAGTGAGCAGAATGAAGATCAGGTTGAACCTGCATTTGTCATTCCCGAATTGAGTGACAATAATTAGTATTGAAAAAGCATGATTGAGAGCAGCCAACAGCTCCAGTACTGTAGTTGACCAGAAACACAAAGGTTAAAAGTTCAATCTCAAGGATTCCCTGACTCTTAAAGCTCACTACAAAGGTTTTGTCAGTCCTCAGCCTGATGGCTGGATATGGCAGCAAACTACTTCAGTCTATAGAGATGGAGAACATTTCCATTTTCTGCTTAATCTAGTTGAATGATTCTTTCTGGCGAGGAGAATCACTGTGATCGTTTGTTTTGTGAGGGCCACGAAGAATCCAGCACGAGTTTCAAGGATACAAAGAAATAACATTTATTTACAATAACATATATACACAACAGCAGCAGCAACTTCGCTTGCTGCTTACTCCTTCCTGCTGGTTCCAAACTGGCCAGCTTTATTTATACAGGGAGTCTGCTAATGATTTCTCCGCCCCCCTCATTGGGGAAGCTCATACTCCCACAGGATTGTGGGATTGTCATTAGTCCCCAGCCAATGGTAAGCAGGCAGATTATAACAGTTTGGGATCTAACATTGCCACTCGCTCCACATCCCTCCCTCCCTCTGCAACCCCATATCATAGAAAATAAATTCAGAGGGTGAAAGCATGTCCTGGAAAGCAAAAAAAATCTGTAATTTTACTCACAGCTAATTTGAATTGTCATAATTAAAACTTTTAGGACATTTAAATGATATCTGATTTCAGCACAGACAGTTCTAAGTCAGCCTAAATAAACACTTGATTTACAAGTGGATCTTTTGAGATGAGGATTTTGTGACTTAAAAGGTCAGTCTGTAAGCTTCACTGTGATGATACTGAGGAGATGACCGATTATATGTCCAACAGAATTCTACCTGGCATCCCACAATCAATCACAGCTGTTTGTGATTATCATGAGGTACAGATATTTTAATCCCTCTCAAGCTGCAAATGTGAAATCTAGCGAACCTGCTATGTTACATTTGGGCGACCAGACAAGATCGGTGTGTGTTCCATCTTTGTTTTGATGGTGCAGATAGCCAACAATTCCAAGACGCTGAGGTGGTGTATCTTGAAAGGATGGCATCCAAAGTGCAGAATTAAACTGCATATCCTGATAGACAATACAAAGCACAACAATTAATTTCGCCTGAAGGGAATAAACTGTACGAAAAACAATAGAATCTTTTAAAAAATGCATTAAACTGGCAAAGGAAGTGAGACCTGTTCATTCAGTGCTGCCTCACAAAGCTCTACAAAAGGTGAATGACATGCCTTCCTGTTTTTAACAGCCAAAAAGAATATGTTTGCTTCATGTTAGGTAACGAGGGAGCCCTGCTAGATTTGAACTGTAATTTTATCACGTTGCTCGAAATATATCTCCCCATTGTTTAAACTAGTGATGTGACGAGTGGTATATGGAGTGCAACCTGAGGCTACGAGCTAAGCGATCTTGGGCTGGATTCGCCGCAGCCACGCGCTGAAATCGCGGGCGGCGCGGGGGCAGACAATCGACTTTCGCGCCGTAATCGGGCCCGGCGCCAGTTCGGCAATTCCCCAGGAGCCAGTAATTGGCGTGAGCACGGGGTACGCCGCGCCGCCGGGGGGTCATTGCCAGAGGCCTGCCCGGTAATCCTCCGCTCCCGACCGGCTGAGTTTCCGAAGGTGTGGAACTAACGACCTATTGCCGGTTGGGATTGTCAGCCCAGTTGTCTGAAATACAAAAAAAAAAGCATTTATATTGAGCCTTTCCTGACCTGAGTAATCTCAAAGAGCTTTCTATAGCCAACAAAATACTTTTGAAGTGCAGTCACAGTTGCATTGTAGGAAATGTAACAGCCAATTTACACACACAGGGGTTGGTTTAGCACAGTGGGCTGTAAACAGCTGGCTTGTAATGCAAAACAAGGCCAGCAGCGTAGGTTCAATTCCCGTACCAGCCTTCCTGAACAGTGCCGGAATGTGGCGACTAGGGGCTTTTCACAGTAACTTCATTGAAGCCTACTTGTGACAATAAGCGATTATTATTATGAGAAAGCTCCCATTGATAGCAATTAAATAATGGCCAGATAATTTGTTTTTACCAAGGTTGTTTGCAGGACAAATATTGGTCAGCACACTGGCAAGAACTCTCTTGTTATTCTTCAAAATGGGGTATGGCATTTTTTGCAATCAGCTAAAGTGGTGAATGGTTTAACACCTCAATTGAATACTTGCTACTGGCTAATACTTGGTGTATGGAATATCTCTGGGTTACACTCGTTTACTCGATAATCAATTTGGCAGAAGCGTTTTCTGGATCATAGAGTAAATCTGGTTTGCTTGTAGGAGTGACCAGTGACAATGGCACCCCCCAAAAAAGCATGTTTCCAACAATTAATTGATGTAAACAGGCGGTCTTAAACAGAACAGGCTTGTGGGGTGAGGTTTTAACACACTCAAAACCCATTGACATATGCCAAGGTTAAGATTGGGCATGTTATCTCAGATTTATGTAAGTCTAAATGCAGAAGCATAGAAATAGGAGTAAGAGTAAGCCATTCGGTCCTTTGAGCATGCTCCGCCATTCAATACGATCATGACTGATTCTCTATCTCAATGTCAAATTCCTGTTTTCTCCCTATGTCCTTTGATGCCATAAAAATCTAAAAAATTATGGGGCGATTCAATTAAACGGGAACAAAGTCCCATAGTAAGCGTGTTCATCCATGTGCTTCCCGGCATTCGCAGCACCAAGAAACACATGGCTATACAATGGAACATGCATTAAATAAGAGGCCTCTGTGGGGAACGCATGGACGAGGCAGCACATACCCCTGTTTTCTACACCGACGATCTCCGCTCGCTGGAACACCTCAGTGTAGCAAGAAATCGGGGCGCCGTTTTTAAATCTCCGAGGCCACCAACACGACCCCTGACCCCTCCAAACCGTCACTGCCAAGGTGCCAGGCTGGCAGTGCCTGGGTGGCACCCTGCCCAAAGGGCATGCATCTGGGGTTCTCTGATCTCCTGGGAGACCCCCACGAGTGCCGTTCCATCTGGTCCCCGTTACTGTGGACCAGTGTTGAATGGCGTTGTCCAAGGTCTCCGAGGCACCGGAAAAAAGTCCCAATGCCTCGGGTACCTCTATCTGTCTCACTTTAATACGCAGATTTGCTAAAATGTGATCCCACACAATGGGCGGGATTTACATCGCAACGTATCACGAGATTGCGTTCGATCTCGCGAGGTGTTGCAAGCTGGGTTGATCCCAGGAGCGGAGTCTCCCGGAATCGATCGGCCACACTGTGCCACGGCGATCTGCTTTTCGGGCGCAGCATGGCCGTTGGATTGCACCCCACCTCTCTTTCTTGAATATATTCAGTGACTTGGCCTCCACAGGTTTCTGTGGTAAAGAAGTCCACAGGTTCACTATCCTTTCAATGAATACATTTTTCCTCATCTCAGTGCTAAATGGTGTAACCCCTATCCTGAGACTGTTGCACCCTAGTTCTTGATTCTCCAACCAGAGAAAACATCCATTGATTTGCCTGAAAAAATGTAGCCAAAGGAGGATACCTAATGTTGGCTGCACATCTGTAATATTATACTGGCACGGTGACACAGTGTTTAGCACTGCTGCCTCACAGGGACCCAGATTCAATTCCGGCCTTGGATAACTATCTGTGTGGAGTTTGCACATTCTCCTTATGTCTGTGTGGGTTTCCTCCAGGTGCTCTGGTTTCCTCCCACAGTCCAAAGATGTCCAAAGGTTAGCGGGATTGGCCATGCTAAATTGCCCCTTAGTGTCCAAAAATGTGCAGGTTAGGTGGGGTTACAGGGATAGGGTGGGGGAGTGGGCCTTGGTAGGGTGCTCTTTCAGAGGGTTGGTGTAAACCCAATAGGCCGAGTGGCCTCCTTCTGCACTGTAGTGATTGTATGGATAAATATTTGTTTATAAGCTACAGTAGTCATGTTTCCTCTACAGGAACACAGTTCTTACTCTTGTGATTACTTCCCTCCTGGAATTTAAGTGACATTAACATAATACATCTTTCCTGAGGACAGAAGATTCTGAAGTAAAGTGATAGCCTTAAGTGAGCTGGTCTCACATAAGGGATTAAACAGCTTTTGTAACTTTTCACTGGGTTTTACAAGATATTAATATAGGTTAAGTTGAAAAAAAGTCTTGCATTTCTGCACAACACATTATTAGAATAAAATCATGCTACATTGAAAATTGCTCAAAATACAAGGTATGATTTGGCTAATACATTACCTCAACCCAACCCGATGGAATGTGGCATTTGATCAATGAACTTAATTATCTTGCTTCCCATGGTTTTAGAGACATAACTTATTTTTATTGCAACATGCACAGGCCTGATGCTAAATTAAGTTATTTTGAATGTTTGTTTTAAATTACAAGGAGAATAAAATCATGGCATAGAGGATTCTGGAAATTCATTTCCTGCAATTTCTTTTAGTAAACAACAGATGATTTCCTTTTTACAACGATGAACTTTGCCATTTGATGTCTTGGCATCAGCTTTTATATTTTCTGCAGCTGTTGGCATGGATACTGCCCACCTGAAGTGTTAAAACAAGTTTATATAATTATATGTGTGCCAGCGATGTGTGGGAGCTGAGCCTTGGAATTAATGCCATAATTCATCAGATAAACACCTGGTTGGGAGACTGATTTTCAACGAGTAAAAACATCACTGCCAACAAGCACCTTGCCACACTGATCTTGTAAAATGTATATTTTCTTCCCAGTATTGTTCAAACCCAGTTTCACACACACGTCTCCAAAACAACTTAATTATTTTTCCATCCAAGGTCGTCATGTCTCCATCCACTATTGAATTCAGTTTGCAATGCAGACGGCCGCATATATGTAATTTAATTGTGCGATCGCCAGGTTTTAAAAGGGGGGGGGGGGGAAACAGTCAAAACACTGATGTGGCAGGAAGAGGCCATTCTACTAAATAAAATAATCATTTTACTTTACGAGCTAGTTGCACTACTTTCTTCAAAGCGATTCCTGAATTTTTTGACAGAATTATTAGGTTGCTTGGAATAACTTCAAGGACTGACAGGTTTTCTTCCTTGCTTTTGCCACTTCCTACGCTCCATTGAATCAGCCTCCTGGGTTTTTTCAAAACCCGCTGAAAGATGCAGTTATATAATTAATGGAGTCCGAGAGCCATCTCATGTCATTTAAAAGCACTGCAGTTTAAGAACAGGAATAGTGTATATTTCTGAATCAAGGCAAGGCCATGATGACATGTTGACAGCCAAGAGGCAAAATCTTTAACAGTGCACAATGAGAAGGTTTTATTTCCGTGACACGTCTGATATTAGACAGTGGCTGGAATTCGCCAGCTGTTGGGATTCTCTTTTCCTGCTGGCATCACATCCCCGCGACGTGGAATGGCTTCAATGGGAAATCCCATTGACAAGCGGAGGGACGAGAGAATGCCGCTGGCAGCAAATGGCATGCCGTCAAGATACACACGACTAGTGCACCAGAGAATCCCAGAGAAACCGACAATGTTTTGAACTAAAGGAGCACACATTTAAGGTAGAGATACATTTCAAAGCACTTCACAGGTTGGTGAATAGCAAGTGGATACTGAGCCAGAGCTTAGGGCAAGGGTTGGTGGGATGGAGGGAAGCAGGGTATGCGTGGGTAGAGTTAATTGTACAAGAGTTTTGGAAAGCTGGTTGGGAGATGCAGAGAGGAGGAGTTCCGAAGGACAGGAACATCGTTGATGCCTGAACCAAGGCCAGGAGAGAAATCACAGGCTCTGGTGCTTCTCCTATTTAAGTCCACATCCCCATTCCCTTTAACCTTCCCTGTCACATTCTTCAGGAGCCCACATATGGGGAACCATAGTCACAGTGGGTTGACCTGTTTCATATAGTGTTAGAAAAACATATTGACTTATCGACCAAGATTTTCTGGCCCATCCCACCAGCGGAATCTTCCAGTCCTGCCGATGGTGACCCCCCATGGAGGGTTCGGTTTATTTGATTCAGGTCCTGTGCAATATCTGGACACTGACATCTTGAACTTCACAAGCACCTCAAACAACATTCGCTCACTAATTGTGGTGGCCAGGAGCTGAACAGTCGAGCGAAAGGTGGCTCTCTCCTAGGAACTTCTCGTTAGACCTTTTTGCCCCAGCAAACGGGTGCCAAGAGTCGGGTAAAGATCCCCAACCGAACCCCCACTTAGTACCCAACCGACTGAGATGCCGACAAACCAGCTGCCAGGTTGCAAGACCAGTAAGAACAAGAAGAGGAAAGTCCCAACCCCAGAACAGGGGGACCCACGTGGTGGACCAGATCTGAACCTGGTGGACCCATGAAGACCGCTCATGCTGCCCCAGTTGTTGACGAAGAAGCTGATGGAGTTCATCTCCACAGAGCTTCAAAAGCACAGAGAGGTTGGAAAAGTAGACCTCATGGCAGCAATGAAGTTGGCACTGGAGGCCACACTGGCCCCCATAAAGGGAGCAGTGGACAGAGCAGAGTGGACACTGGAGGCCCAAGGGGCGAGGGTAGGGGTCCTGGAAAAAGCAGCCACAGAAGAGTGGATCACCTCGTTCGAAGCCGAGGTTGGTGACAACCCAGGAGGTACTAAAAGGGGAAGATAGATGACCAAGAAAATAGGTCCTGTCAATAGAACCTTCAAATCGTCGGGCTACTGGAGGGTGCAGTAGGGACCCAACAGAATTCATTTCGAGCATGCTCGGAAAACTGGTCGGGGAGGATGACTTCACCAAGCCACCAGCGGTGAACCCGGCCCACAGGTCACGCCAACAAAAACCTAAGTAAGGGGAACCATCACGGGCAATCATAGCGAAACTGCACAAATTCCAGGCACGGGGTTTTGAGGTGGGCGAGGAGCGCGCGGTTCTGTAAATGGGAAGGACTCATCATCTGTATTATCAGGACATTGGAGCCGACCTAGCCAAGCGCCAGGCAGAGTTGAACGGGGCCAAAACTGCACTGTTCCAAAACAATATACGATTTGGCATGCTGTACCTGACAAGACTATGGGTCACGTATAATAATCCAGGACACTATTTCAACATGGTGGAGGAGGCAAATGAGTTCCTATGAGAGAACAGACTCAGGAAGAAATAGTGTAGGGTGACAAAGCACAATATACACCTACACGAACTAGGTCAGATTGGGGTAACTGTACTTGGAAGTGGGGGGTTGGGGGGAAGGGGAGAGGGGAACCTGACAGGTTGGGAACAAAAGGATCCTTTTTTCAGGGGCAGCCACCACACTAGTGAGCAAGCTGGTGCACGGGAGTGAAAGGAACGGGGGGGAGGAGGGAGGCGGCAGATCGCCAAAGAGCGAGGGAATGTCTGGCAGGAGCGGGGAGGTAGATCAGCAAGCTGGGGGCGGCAGGGAGGCAGATGCAAGGGAGGTGGGCAGACAAGCGAGGGACTGTAAGGGCAGAGGTGCTCAGGGGGGTTTGGAGAGAAAGGGTAGAATGCTGACCACAAGGGGTCACACGTGGAGTTGGTTGGAAAGAGGAAGGAGATGGTGGCCATCTGGGTGATCCATGAACAAAGGAAAACCTGGACCTGCAGGGGCACGATAACAAGTTAAGTATGGCTGACTCTATGGGAGGAGGAACAGAAACCCTCTACCAGGATGGTCACCTGAGTTGAGGAGGCACTACTTCTCACGGAGGGTGGTGAATTTGTGGAACTCGCTGCCCTGTAGCTCGAATTATGATTTTCCATAAATTTAGAGTGCCCAGTCTTAATTGTTTCCCAATTAAGGGGCAATTTAGCATGCCCAATTCCCCTACCCTGCACATCTTTGGGTTGTGGGGGTGAGATACATGCAAACACGGGGAGAATGTGCAAAGTCCACACGGACAGTGACCTGGGGCTGGGATCGAGCCTGGGTCCTCAGTGCCGTTAGGCAGCAGTGCTAACCACTGCGCCGCCGTGCCGCCCGAGAGTTCAAATCATTATGTTGTTTCAAGAGGGAGATGGACATATTTCTGATGAAAAGAAATGGGTTAAAGGGATATGGGGATCAGATAGGGAGATGGCTTTGTAACCAGGAAGAGATCAGCCATGATCTGATTGAATGGCGAAGCAGGCTCTAACGACTGAATTGCCTACTTCTGCTCCTAATTCCTATGTTCCTATGTGAGGGGACTCAATGGACCAGTGAAAAAGATCCAGAGTCTTAACCGATCTAAAACGGCTGAGGTTCGACGTAGTCTTTCTTCAAGGGATACACTTAAGAGCTGGGCCGGCACGGTGGTGTCATAAAGAACAAAGAACAATACAGCACAGGAACATACCTTTCGGCCCTCCAAGACTGTATCGGTCATGATACCACCTTGATACCACCAAAACCTTCAACACTTCCTTGTGCCATATCCCTCCAAACCCATCCTATCATGTATTTGTCAAGATGCCTTTTGACGCCGTTAATGTATCTGCTTCCACAACTTGCCCTGGCAATGTGTTCCAGGCACTCATCACCCTCTGTGTACTGGCCAAAGTGACCAATGAACAACAGAACATCTATTTTCAATAATTATTAAACAACTGTGTGATAAGATAACTAGGATAAATGGAATAACAAATTACTAACACTAATTAACTATTGTAGAGCTGCTGCAAAATACATCTATCCTCCAGCACGACCTGATCCCAACTCCCCTGCCACAGGGTCATGTGTTTTGTTTACACTGCCATCTAGTGGTCTGAGATTGTGCACTACATTATGTACAAACTAACTTTATGCATATCATCACAGGTGGTACAGTGGTTGGCACTGCTGCCTCACAGCTCCAGGGTCCCGGGTTCAATTCTGGCCTCAGGTGACTGTCTGTGTGGGGTTTGCACTTTCTCCCCATGTCTGCATGGGTTTCCTTCGGGTGCTCCAGTTTACTCCCATGGTCGAAAGATGTGCACGTTAAGTGTATTGGCTTTGCTAAATTGCCCCATAGTGTCCAAAAGGTTAGGTGGGGTTACTGGGTTATGGGGCATGTGGAGACATGGGCTTAAGTAGTGTGCTCTTTCCAAGGGCTGGTGCAGACTCAATGGGGTGAATAGCCTCCTTCTGCACTGTAAATTCTATGATCCTAAAGAGAGAAGAACCGACTGTGGGTAAGGAAAAGCTAGGTGGGACAAACTTATCAAGCATGCTTCGACACAAGTGTGTGATGGTGGCCATACTGTTCAACAAAAAGATAGCCTTTGCAGCGATGGACACGGTGACTGACCTTGGAGGACACTACATGAAAATGAAAATAATAATCGCTTATTGTCACAAGTAGGCTTCAATGAAGTTACTGTGAAAAGCCCCTAGTGGCCACATTCTGGCGCCTGTTCGGGGAGGCTGGTACGGGAATTGAACCGTGCTGTTGGCCTGCCTTGGTCTGCTTTAAAAGCCAGCTATTTAGCCCATTTACCCCCTGGTAACATAATGGTTAGCTGGGTCCGAGAAGGGGCCTCGGTGGTTCTAATAAGTATATATGCCCCAAACTAGGAAAACACGGAGTTCATTAAAAAGACTGTGGCAAAGAGCCCAATCTCGACTCCCTCCAAATTATTCTGGGGAGCGGCATTAATTGTGTGCAGAACTCAAAAGCAGACAAGTCCAGCCCTAGATCGGGGATTAAATCAGGAATGGCAAGGCAAGTAATCATCTTTATGGAGCAGATGGGGCAGTGGAGCCAATGAGGTTCAATCATCCGAGGGAGAGGGAGTTCTCCTTCTTATCCCATGTCCACAAAGCCTATTCCCACATAAATTTACTCATAGTTGGTAATGGGTAAGTTGATGTTTCCAGGGGTGGCAGGGGCTGAATATTCCGCAATAGTAATCTCAGACCACGTGACACAGTACATGGATGCAAGTTGGGGATGGGCTGGGCCCGGCGCCCCTATGGAGCTGGACACAGCCCTCCTTGCCGACAAAGCCTTCTGCGGAAAAATGTAGCAAGCCATCGACAGATATGTTACCTGCAGCCAGAATTGGGAGGTCTCTCCCTCCACATTCGGGGAGGCTCTGAAGACAGTGATCAGGGGGAAAATAATAGAGTATAGGACTCATAGAGACAAGAGGGAAAGGGCAGATAGGTAGCGGCTGATCAACTCCATATCGGACGTGGATCGACAGTACTCTACATCCCTGAAGGAAATCAGCTATTTCTGATAGGTAAAAGGCCATTTTAATGTAAATATTATTGTCCAGCCTTTAAAACCCATTTTAAAAAGAGGATTTCAGTATTCATAACCTTAGGTCATGACAAAACACATAACATGAACAGAGGTACAGAACTTGACACATCCACAAACTAGCTGGAGATAAATGCAACATTTTTACTGACAATATGAACTGACTATTGTTGTAATGAACAGAATTCAAAATTAGTTTCATATTAAAAATGATCTGTACCAGTAATCAGATCAAGGTCGAAATGAGCACCATGACAAAATTAATCCACCATTGTTCAGAGTATGGATAAAATGTGAGTCAGCAGAAAACCAGTAAGAACCAGACTCGATTACAGCACAAAATCACATTCCATAGCACACACAAAAATTCAAACATGAAACATTTAAAACTTAAGTTGCACATTGAAGATTGACAGTTAACTATCCAATCAAATGTATTTGAAACTCACCAAAACCAATCAGGACAACATAGAGGTAGGGACAGATGGCCTCAGACTGATAACAATTTCCTTAAACATGAGAGTCCGGACAGCCATTTTCTATCCGGATCAATCTATACTTTCCCTTGACTATTCGCTATCCTTATTTTCATTTTTTCCCCTCTAAAACTCTTGAAGTCTACACAAGCTGTCTTTGCCTTAAGCAAGAAACCATTTCTGTATTATTTTTGAAAGTTCAAATTGTTTTATAAATTACTTCTCTTTAAGTCTTTTGCTGGCAAGGCTTTATTGAGAATAGATTTAAGTTTCTCTCAATTGTAATCAGTAGAGGCAATAAAAGATTCTTACTTCGCATCTGAGAAGTGTAACTGAAATTTCTACCGAGTTTTAAAGTGTATGTGAGACTGCACTTGAACTGCATGGTAGATCTCTACAATCCCCAACCATGGAGCTGTTAACGGAGAGGAAAAAGCTACAATTGGAATTTGACCTGTTCTCCACTGGGAAAGCAGTGAACCTGCTCTGCCAGGGACCTTCTATGAGCATGTGGTCAAGGCCAGCCGCCTATTAGCACACCAGGAAACAGGCTGCCACAAGAGAGATAGCACAGTTAAGGGACGGGAGCGATGGGTGACTACAGGCCCAGATGAGATCAATGGAGCCTTCCCAACTCTCTACCAGGGACTGTACATCTCCCAGCCTCAGAGGGGGATTCGAAGATGAAACAGTTCCTGGACAGGCTGGACATATCAGCCAATGGGGAGGAAAAGAGGCAGGGGCAGGAAGCACCATTAGGACCCGAGGATATCATGGAATGCAACAATTCCATGCAGTCAGGGAAAACACCGGGACCGTACGTGTTCATGGTGAACTGCTACAAGATGTTTGCATGTCATACGGGGCAGCACTGGCCCAGTATCTATGAGAAATGTTCAACAACCCAGCCAAGTAACCTGTCAGTCAGGATGCTCTACATACCTGATTGGCTGCTTTGGACACTGACCATCCAGAATGACAGGCTACTCGGTCAATGAGCTTGGGCCCCTCCTAGTCCTAGCAAGTAGCACTATCTGCAGCCCCGTCGCCTGCGCTCTGGCAGGAACAACCAGTTTTGGAGCCAAAAATGGGTGGAATGTAAATTAGGCCAATGCCAGAGTAGCAGAGAGTGTGCAGAGGGACATAAAACCAGAGCAGATTGTAGAGTTCGGGAGGCATAATGCCCAAACTGAGTATGGCTTGAGTACGGGAATCAACTGGAGCTTAACAGAGGCCAAATTGATGGCAATTCAGGCTCAGTCTGGTTGACAACAGATCCTGAGGCATTCTGGAAAACTTGTTCTTCATGGACAAAGAATGCTGATAGATTTCAAAACATTTTAAAGAATGTCAGTCTTTCCTATATCTCTTTGTTTCATAACGTGCTTTAAGTAACATCAGTCTGCAATTCAGCATAAGCTAGACACTGCTTGAAATGTGTCAATTATCCTGTTTTGGAATACTTGTGATCTAAAGTCAGTGGGTTGGAGGAATGGACGGAATGCAGGCATTAGAATGATGGCAAGGTGTTTCAGACTGTTTCATTGTATGGAATGTGGAATTGAGGCCAGAATCAGATCAGCAGTGATCTTATTGAATGGTGGAGCAGGTTCGAGGGTATGTAATATTATCCATGCCAATATTAAAAGAAGAGATTGAGGATCCTGCTGATGGCTTGGCCCATATTTACCCCTCAGCCAACACAACTCAAGAACTTATTTGACCATTTATCTCCTTGCTGTTTGTGGGACCATGAAGTGAAAAGCTTGACTGCCACCTTTCCCTACTATAACAGACAACACACTTCAAGGATAGACAGGCTTCCTAAGGGAGGTGAAAGGCACAATATAAATGTATTTCTTTGTTGATGACAGACCAACATTCACAAACATATTCTGCAGCCAAATTGAAACCAGCATGAGTTGAAATAATTGGGTTGGGTTGGATTGGATTTGTTTATTGTCACGTGTACCGAGGTACAGTGAAAAGTATTGTTCTGCGTGCAGCTCAGACAGATCATTCCGTATATAAAAAGAAAATACATAATAGGGCAAACATAGAATACACAATGAAAATACATAGGGTGAAGCATAATGAGTGTACCACTACTCAGTCGAGAAGATGTGTGAAGAGATCAGATCAGTCCATAAGAGGGTCATTTAGGAGTCTGGTAACAATGGGGAAGAAGTTGTTTTTGAATCTGTTCGTGCGTGTTCTCAGACTTTGTATCTCCTGCCCGATGGAAGAAGTTGGAAGAGTGAGTAAGCCAGGAGGGGTGTTTGATTTTGCTTCCCACTTTCCCAAGGCAACGGGAGGTGTAGACAGAGTCAATGGATGGGAAGCATGTTTGTGTGATGGACTGGGCGGTGTTCACGACTCTCTGACGTTTCTTGCGATCTTGGGCCAAGCTGTTGCCATACTAGGCTGTGATGCAGTCAGATAGGATGTTTTCTACGGTGCACCTTGTTATTGAAAATATGGAAAGATGTGTCATTTGAAACATGGAGGTCTGGCAATATCTGGTCTGAGAGAAACATGAGAGGATACAGAGAAAGATCCCACAAAGGGTTAACAGCAGCTGCCAGGGGAGGATTGTAAAATGCAGATATCCTTGGTCAAGCAGGCTTAGCAAACAAGACAAACAGGATTTTGAATGAAGCCAAAAACAATGGCTCACACCTTCATTGAAAGTAACTATCTTAGTGAGCAGCTGGAAAAGAATGGATGAGGTTCAGTTGAATTTGGTGAGAATTCTAGGTGTGAAAATTTGCCAATACCAGATAAATTAAAGAAAACTGGAGACGATCTATCTATGAGAAACATAATTCAAAGCCAAAATCAAAGTCAAAATTATGAGCTGAGGACACAATTGGAAAATAAAACTATAGAAATGACAGGAATTAAAATTCACACTTCTATTGAAACTAAAGCATTTTGAACATCAGAAAGGAAACAATGTAATCAGATCTATGAGATGAAGTCATGTCAAAATGAATACTTAGTTGGGTTAGAAAGTTTAGATCAAAGATACTTTTTCAATCAAAGTTGAATAAGAGTTACTTTACAATAAAGTCATAAAAACTAGATAACTGTTAGAAAAATATATAAACCTAGAGACCAGAGCAGGAACTACCAGAACCAGAACTCAGAGGGAGAGAGGAGAGAAGCAGAGTCAGATTACAGTCAGCTCGGCCATGGGAAAGGAACAGGGCAAAGCAGCCAAGCTAAAATAGCTAATACATCTAAGGAAGACTAGAATTTAAAGAGTAGGCAGAGTCAGCTCAGAGTCAGCTCAGAGACAGCCAGCAGAGCCAGCTCTCACAGCTCGGTACATGGGAAAGATATAGGACACAGCAACCAAGCTCATCAGCGAATACATCTAAAGAAGACCAGATTTTAAAAAGACGATTGATTGTCAAGTTGGGCCTGAAGGTCCCTTCAACCAACCAGAAGGGTCCAGAAGCAAGATCTTTTTACCTTTCTGTAAAGACAGTAATTGCAGCTTTTAATAGAAAAAATATAATAATAAAATAACTTAATTTAACCTGAAATAGTGGTTATTCCAAAGTCTACTTTACTTACTTAGCAATGAGTGACCCAGGATCGATGCTACTAAGTGGTAAATAGATGAAATCTTCAGTGAAGATATGGGTTATTCCGGGGGACAACTTGAAAACATAGTTTGACCTGAATAGCACCCACTGAAGCCTGCATCGGAGTCAGGGAGTGAGAATCCCTGATCACCATTTAGAACGTCGGCCCTTTTTGGTACGGGGGACTTCTAAGAATAGTGGTGAGTTTTCAACAACAACCTGTAAAAGTTGGTAAGAGTCAATGTCGAATTGCCTTCGTTTCTTGAGGAACTATAGGCGCTGTTGTGCTTTCATGGTCGTAGCGTCAATGTGGGTTGTCCAGGACAAATGTTTGGTGATATGCACACCTCGGAATTTGAAGCTGTGAACCATCTCCACCTCAGTCCCGTTAATGAAGACAGGGGGGTGTACAATACTTTGCTTCCTGAAGTCAATGACCAGCTCTTTAGTTTTGCTGACATTGAATGAGAGATTGTTGTCGTTTCACCATTCCACTAGGTTCTCTAGCATCTATTGTGGACCGGTTGTGGCGGCATGTGAATTGCAGTGGATCTAGGCATTCTGGGAGTAGATGTGCCTCATGGCCAACCTCTCGAAGCACTTCAATGATGTCAGGGCCACCAGACGATAGTCATTGAGGCACATTGCCTGGTTCTTCTTTGGCACTGGTATGATGGTGGTCTTCTTGAAGCAGGTGGGGCCCTCGGAACGGAGTAGGGAGAGGTTGAAGGTGTCCGCGAACACATCTGTCAGCTGGTTCGCGCAGGATCTGAGTGAACGTCCAGGGACCGCGTCCAGTCTCGCCGCCTTCTAAGGGTTCACTTTCAAGAAGGCCGATCTGACTTTGGAAGCTGTGATGGTGGCTATGGGTGTGTCCTGGGCTGCTGGGGCAGATGACAGCAGTTTGATGGATTCCTGCTCGAATGCATAGAATGCATTGAGTTCATCGGGGAGGGGTGTGCTGCTTCTGGAGATTCTTATCGGCTTCGCTTTGTAGCACGTTATGTTGTTTAATCCTTGCCACAACCAAAGAGAATCTGTAATGCTAGTCTGTGACTCTAGCTTGGTCTGAGATATCGAACCTGGGACCTTCCCAGTCAATGTGCCTGAGATCTTGGCTATTAAGTCAACAGAGAACCATCATCACTATTTTTAATAATTTACATCGGTCAAAAGACAATACTGGACTCAAACACTGAGAGGTTTCCTCTGCCAGGAGCACACTGAAATGGGTGACTGATTGATTCTGTCATATGCCAGAATAACCATAAGTGAACTTTATAAAATGACAAGACAGATACAGTTGAGGAATGCTGCATTTGTCTAAAATAGAAGATCTACACAAACAAACTGAGTTTGGAATTTTCTATTTTGTTAATCAGAGCAGATTATTTTCAAACGTATTAATCAAATAAATAAGTGAATGGTTTTAGATTTAGACTTTCAAAATCTACCGCACAGAAATCATTAGATTTCATTTAGTATGAATGGAATCGCTTGTTCGTATGGGAATACAAGAACAAAATGGAAGAAAAATTGTGCACACGCACATCCGTGCCGCCCTATTCTGTGTGCTGACTGCTTTCCTCATGAAAAACAAATCTGCTCAAGAAAGGCCAGCTTTTTAATTATTTACCATTAGCTCGCCTAAATAGCAGTTAATGATAACAAAACCTTGGGTGTGATTCTCCGGCCTCGTTGCATTCTCGATCAAGCGTAACGAGGCCGGTGAATAGAGGGAGAGGCCAAAAACGAGATCCGCGCCAGGCGCCAAACAGTTTGCGATGCAACCGGCCCGCTCCTGTAGGCGAAAACGAGATCGCGCCATAGCGTGGTGAGAAATCAATCATCACCACTTAAGCCTCATTTCTGTACAATTAACGGGAGCCACCCCATATCCAATGGCCTCCTGTCATTCAGCAGCCTCCCCAGCAAGTGGTCATGCTGGCACCAATTCGTACTTTAAAAAAATGTGAACCTGGCGGAAGGGCTTCTCTGAGGAGCCAAGGAGGTGAGTAGCCATCTTTGCTCACAGGGAGGAGAGCCTGGGGGCACTGGACATGCCAGCCAGTGGTGGGTGGGGGACCTACCATATGGGTCACCATGGGGTGGGGTGCGCTGGGGAAATGGGCAATGGGACCATGGGTCAGCCCGCATTGCAGAAGGAAGTGTCAGAGGCATCATAATGGTTTTGCGAAAATATGTTTAATGTGCTGTACAAGCCCCACTCCTTATGGAGCCACCCCCCCCCCACCCCCTTCCAACCCACTGCCTACCCCCACACCCCATTCCCCCTCTCCCGGTGCGTTCAGTGATCCTCGACGGGCTTGGCCCTCCTAGATCTACCACTACGTCTTGGTGTTTCCACAGAATTCACATCAGAGGTGGAGGCAGTCAGCTACTTACCTCGTCCCGTGGTCTTCAATGCCCCTGGTGGGCATCCTCTGGGGGCTCTGGGGCCCGAGGGCCCCGGCTCAATAGTCGGCGGCACATGCACATCTGTGCCGCCCTATCCTGTGTGCTGACTGCAAGATGCAACCTCATCAGAGGGGTGGAACTCGGGGACGATGGTGGCCACTCTCACCACTCCATGGGATGGGTCCGGCTTTGCACCCAGCGCCCCCTTCTCCCGATCAGTGCCCATAGTGTACTGGGGTTAATCTTGGGATGGAGGGGCAGCTGGTTTGAGCCCCGACCGCCCTTGAATCATCTGGCTCTTCCAGCCCTGGTGGCTCCCCAGGGTCCGCACCATTGTGTCGCGCCCTCGACGATGCTCCTTAGTGACAAGAACATGCTCTGCTGCAACTCGGCAATGCCCACTTGCACCTCGGTCAAGCTCCGCAGTGCCTCGACCATGCCCATCTGAGAATGGGACATGTCCCGCAGAACCTCACCAAGATTGGCCTGGTGCTGGGTGACATCCCCCAGCGAGTCTCACATTCTGCCGAGACCCTCAGTCATGGCTGTCACCGACTACACGTTGCCTTGGACACCTTCACTCATGGTGCCGTCGTAGTGCACCAGGCTTGCCACTGCGGTTGCCATCTTAGCAGTGTTGGCCTCGGTGCCACTCATTGGTGCCACCATCTCCTGTGTCCGTAGCCTGTGGGACTCCTCCAATCGGCTATGGATCTGCCCAGGTTGGTCCCTATCATCTCCATCAGCTCAGGGTAACTCTTATCCACAGGCTCAGCATCAGGTTGGGACCCAGCTGGGTCCTGGGATCCAGAAGACCTCCAACTGCTGTCTTGCCTGATGGTTCCTGCCTCCACCCGATGTGCATCATCAGCAATGTGGTGCTCACCAGATCGTGCCCCAGGAGCCTGCCCACTAACATTTCCCACCGAGGTGCATGCATCTACGCTGGTGGAGGATGGGGATGACAGCTGTGATGCATCAATCGTTGCATCCTCGGATCTCTCCTCCGAGGTGTTCTCCTGGGAAGCAGGAGAGGGAGCCACCCGAATGGGCCGGTGCCATCGGCTGGAGGTCCTGCGGGAGAATGGACATGTGGTCAGTGGGAGGGTTGGATCAGTCAGTATGGCACTAACAACTGACATTTGACAGGTCCTCCAGGGGGGCCCAGTGGATCCTCATCTCTGCGCCTCTGTCCTCGGCCACCCCGGTCACCTCCAAGGTTCTTCCCTCGAAGGTAGTGATGATCCGTATGTCTCTGCCAGTCTGGGCCCTCTCCCGACGGTTGTCTGGCGAACGCGGGTACCAACGAATCAGCTGCCGACTCTTCATTTGCAGCGAGAAGCCCATGTGGCCTCGTTAAGTAGACTAATAAATGCTGAACACCGTTGCTGGCCCCACTGGGCCTCCCGCTCGCTATCAATCTTTCTGGAGAATCACACCCTTTAAAATCAATAGCATTCAGAATGGTTCCGCATCGCCTAAACTGATGCCAATGCTGCAAGAACGGTTTGGTATTTTTTCAGGTCAAAGGTGCAGCCAACTTGTAAAATTCAAGCAAAGCACATATTTGTTTTATTATGCAAATGACTGAAACCTCTTTTTACTTTGATATTTATTCAAAAAGAAGTTGCACATTCATGTCACTGTTTCAATCATGGGAAATTAGCTTGGAACTTTACATTAACTGCTAAAACCTGTTAGTTCTCATATGTAGTAAGGTTTCTTTTTCATTCATGGAGTGTGGGAATTGATGGCTTTTATTGAGGTAACATGAGAAGGTGTTGGTGACTTCTTGAACTGCTGCTGTAGCTGTGGTGCAGGTATACCCATAGTGTTATTAGGGAGGGCGCTCCAGGATTTTAACCCAGCGACAGTAAAGGAACAGTGATATGGTTCCAAGTCAGGATGTTGTATGGCTTTGAGGGAATTTCCAGATAGTGGTGTTCCCATGTGTCTGCTGGCCTTGGGCGTGATTTACCTGCTGTTCACGACGGTGGCAAATTCTGGTCTCATGCCGGCCCACAGGTTTCCCAGTGACGAGGGGTACTGTCAATGGGAAATCCCATTGACGATGGTGGGACCGGTAGATCCCGCTGGCGGGCTGCCTCATCTGCCGAAAATATGCAGCGGGGGGGGGGGGGTCGGTAAATCCCATCCCTTGTCTTTTAGAAGGTATTGGCTGTCCGTTTGGAAGGTGCTGTGTCACGAACCTTGGCGAGTTCCTGCAGGGCATCTTGTAGATGATACACGCTGCTGCTACTGTGCATCAGTGGTGCTGGGGGTACACGTTTGTGATGGGGTGCCAATTAAATGGACTGCTTTGTCCTGTATGGATTTGAGCTTCTTGAGTGTTGTTGGAGCTGCACTCATCCAGGTAAGTGAAGAGTATTCCATCACACTCCTGACTTCAGCCTTATAGATGGTTGACAGGCTTTTGGCAGTCAGGTGGTGAGTTATTCGACGCAGAATTCCCAGATTCTGACCTGCACTTGTAGCTGTTGTGCTATGCTGCTTCGGCTAACACAGGCTGCAACTTGATGCAGTCTTGACTAAAGGATGCTCCAGACTCTGAAATGAGTTCAACGTGTTTACTTAACTATTAACACAGTTCTCAAATGAGTTCGACTCTCTGCTAATCTAACTGTAGTAACTCAGTCTAACTGTACCAGCTTGCTCTAAGCCACGTGCTGGGGTGTGATGTTGTTGATCAACCTTGTCTAACTCTCTAGATGTCTGTCTGTGGAAAAGAGGCGGGGTATGAGTGCCTCATCCCTTTTATAGTGTTTATGTCATGCCCCCTTGTGGCGATGCCACCTCTGAGGTCCTGACTGCCCATTGGTTGTGTCCGATTCTGAGTGTTCATTGGTTGCATGTTTGCACATCATGACAGTAGCCACAGTATTTATCAGGCTGGTCCAGTTCAGTTTCTGGTCATGGGTAACCCCCAGGATGTTGATAGGAAAAGGAACAAATGACTGTGACATAAATTCTAAACTTATAATTTAACATAGCGAGCTAATAAACTATTAATTATTTTTCCTTTTCAAGAAGATGATATAACACCTGGTGTAATTTTCTATTGCTGTCATTTATCTGCTTGTTGATCTGATGTTCAATAAGTTTACCTGGCATTTAAAGTCTAAAACAAGATTTGTTAGTTTTTATCTGTTGCAATCAGCCCCTAAAGAACCAAACAAGATAAATGCAGCGCTAAAGAAATCTAAAGGAAGGCTTTCTGTTTGTTATGTCATCACGTGCTCAAAACTAGCTTTCGGAGCCAGTGAAGATATTATCGAGGCTTTTGAGTGTGTATACTATAATATGGACACTAAAGAAAAAGGGACAGGACAGACCCTAAAATATTTAACAGTTGTTATAATGGGTTATTCGTACCTGGAACTTGAAACTTAATCAAAACTGTTTTGCAACCTAAATTAAGACAATAATGTTGTAAGACAATAGTGATTTATAAATACTACCTGACCCCTCGTGACTTGTCTCCTGCATTCTCTGCCGCCTGGGCAACGGTTGCAATGATTAGCTGCTAATTCTAGCCTGTCTCTTTAAATTCTCTATGGAGGTCCCTCCTTGTAGGGAAGTGATCTAAGTAGTTCCTGAAGTCAATTAGATGTTCATTATTTCGGACGGAAGTTTCTCTGCATTGGCAGATACCTGGTTTCTTTCCTCGACCGGGTTCTTCTCAATGTCAGAAAAACATTTTTTTTAACAGTCGAAATGGCTGGGTTCCCTTCTCTTTCTCGACGCTTTTCCTTTTTAAAAGCGTTCAGTTGTGATGGGTCCCTGTTTGATGCAAAGTGGGCCATTTGGATTTAGAAGGTACTTCGGACTTTTATTTAGAATGGTAGTCTTCCCGTAGCATTTAATTAACCATGCATTACAGACAGTGACAGGTTATGTAATATTAATTATTATAATATGCCGAGTTACGTGTTAAAAATACTTTGGGATAAAATATTAGAAACGCTTTCAATCTTCACAGTGTTGAGTGGCTCCTTCTGTTCAACTCCTTTATTTCTTCATTCCCTATTCACCGTCAGATTGTTGTTGATGGAGCAGGGAGGAAAAAGGCAATAATGAAAAAATAAAATGTTTTAAAAAGCTCACCTCCATCACTATCCTGCCATTTAATCTTAGCTGGTTTCCTGCACCAATGCGCACGGACAGACTGTGTCTGAAGCAGGGTTGTGATGTTTATCTGTTTAACATGGCGCCTCCTCGAGGGAGACAAGTAAAATTAACAGAACCTGAGGTTAATCAAAGATTAATTGATGAGGGATGTTTTTTGTGGATTGATTTGGCTTGTAAATCCCAGGTTTCTGGCCTTGGTCAATTGCCAGGTCATCAATATGAGAGAACCAGCAAGAAATTATCAACTTTCTTTATCTTCTTTTTAATACTTTGGAGATGTTAAACTATAACATCTGAAATATGGTAAATGAGCTGTGACATTCACAAGCTGGACTCTTTCCCACATTCACAGGTCATATGTTGACCATTTAAACGTTGTATGGCAAGCATATTTATCAGCAGTATTTTTTGCTACAAACACAAAGTAGCTGCCTGTATCTCAGCAAAGGTTTGATTAGCATCTTCTCTGTGAAATAGAATCTTTACAAATGCAGGATTACATTCTGCTTTTCGACCAAACAGAATGATTTGCTGCCACCTCCAGTAATTTTGTGGAACAACAAACCTATTATTTATTTTCTCTTCATGTACTAAATGATCTGTTTGAGCTGCACGCAGAAAAATACTTTTCACTGTACCTCGGTACACGTGACAATAAACAAATCCAATCCAACAAATACTTTGCCTGTTGTTAAAAGAAGGTGTTCCATAGAATCCATGGAATAACTAAGGTGCAGAAGGAGGCAATTCAGCCCATCATGTCTGCACGACCCTTTGAAAAAGCACTCCACTCAAACCCCCTCCCCCGCCCTTCCCCAACAACCCCTTGATATAACCTGCACATCTTTGGGCACTAGGGAGCAATTTGGCATGGTTAATCATCTAACCTGCACATATTTGGACTGTGGGGGGAAGCCAGAGCATTCGGAGGAAACCCACGCAGACACGGGGAGAACGTGCAAACCCCACACAAACACCCGAGGTTGGAATTGAACCCGGGTCCCAGGCGCTGTGAAGCAGCAGCGCTAACCACTGTTCCACCATGTCGCCCATATTATACTTTCACTGGGCTTATCTTCCCTCTGGTGTCTTGTCCAAGTGGACATTTTTTCATGTGTGGCCCTGGACAAAATTAGAAAAATATTGCACTAGCCAGGAGACTGGGTGGGGGTGGGTTCCTCTCCTCTTCTTTACATTAGCAGCAGAGGGTCATTTATGGTCACCTAACAATGAAGGCAGCAGCACCTCAGTTCAACATCTCATCCAACAGGTGACATCCCCTCAGTACAGCACAAAAATATTGGGATAAATATTTGCGTTCAACTTTCTGATGGGACATGAACCCACAAACCTTCTGAGCTGATAGAGAGAGTTCAACCCGCTGTGTCAGGTAACATCCAGAATTTGTACACACATTCTAGAGACTTCCTCATGTTTATCTGATAGTTCACCATTCATGTAATATACTTTGGACTGGATTCTCCGCTTCGCGACGCTGGAAGTAAGAATTGCGATCAGGCGGGGAAATCACAAAAAATGGAAAAAATCCGTTTTGCACCAAATCCGCCACCAGGCTCCAGTCTCTCACTGGTGGCAATATTGAGATTTGCACCCGTGCTGGCAGATCCACGAAAAACCATCATTTGCATGGATTTTAATGTTATTAATTGCTTGGACACCTCATGCGCCACCCCTCCGCAATGCCCCGCCTCTCTTGGGAGGAAGTCTCCCGGTGGTGAATTAGTGCAGGTATTTACAAGCGGGGCCTGGGTGTCATGGCTGCAGAAGGGGAACGGGACGCTAGAAAAACACTGAAAAAGCCTCAAATATTGTCCGGATTGTTGGGGTGTGTGGGGTGTGTGTGGGGTGTGTGGGGGGGGGGGGGGGCTGGGGGGGTTGGCCAAGCTCAATCAGGGGCCCACCAGGTATTGACACTCCTCAGAAGCGCTGCCCCACAGCAGAGGAGCCCTTCCTGGTTCTCTGCCCCTCTCAGCTCTCTCCTCCTGGTGAGGCTGGCAGTGCTGACTGCCTCTGCCACCACCTCCAAGGGTCTGTTCAGGATGGCGGGCTTGAGTTTGCGGCCCACCCTGGGTAAGAGGGTGTGTCCCCCTCTCCTCATTGGCATGGAGCTGTGGGTCCAGCTTGGACTCCCGAACTTGGTGGGGGCAAGTCTTCTGTGAGTGAGTGTGAGATAAGCGAAACTCTTATAGACAGCTCCAGCTATCAGGCTCTTCGGCACTAATTCCGGTCCGAGTGGTTATAATGCCCGCTGGTCCAGGAAGTGCTCAGAATTCACATCGGCAGAGTGCTGGGCCATTTGCATGTCCTGACTCACTTATCGAATCGCGCCCCCAACGGAAGTGCGGGAACACTTAGTCCCCAAACAGAGAATTCCAGCCTGTATGTACATATGTAAATTATTTCTACAACGAGTCCATGTTTAATGTTGAAGTTTTCTGTGTAAATGTTTCCCAGTTCTGCAGTTGGGATGATGTGACAAGGGTGCACACATTTTTGTATTTATGTTTGTTCCTAATTGGAACAAGGTCACTTTTAGACTTTGATCACGTGACATATTGATGACATCATTGGCAGTTTGGGCAGGCGAATAGTCAGTCACTCTAGCAGCCTGCAGAGAAGACACCTCTCCAATAAAGCTCTTGTTTGTTTGTATCTTTGTGGTCTGCCAGCCTATCCTAAAAATACTACAAAGACACTGGCGATGAGGTGGTTGATCCACAATGCAAACACCTGAAAAGGAGCTTCAGAAATACGGTGAAGGAAGAAAAAATGTCGATACAAGCTGCGGCCATCCAAAAAGATTAAGAAGATAAAAATATCGTTATGCCAAAGCTGGCAGCGGAGAACCAAAGATTTCCTTGAAAACAGCATCAAAAGAAGCTTGCCATGTACTCTGCCCAGAAAGGCCTGGAACAGCGCTCCCTCTACTGTGAGTAGCGAGTGAAGAAACAAATACCCTGGAGCAATTAATTGGGAGCTAGGGGAGTTTTGTAACACCGCTTGCAAAACTCGGAAAGGAACGGGCTGAGCTCAGGTTTGTTTGAAAGGAAACAAAAAGCAAGCTAGTGCTAAAAGCTTTGTGGAACATTGCTCTTACACAAGTAAAATGGCTGGAGTATTGGCATCATGGGGCTGGATGATGAAAGCACCAAGCGCTGGAGCTAATGAACTGAAAGATTCAAATACTTTGTCCAGGCAAACAAACTTGAGCCAGACATATTGTCCTGATCTTCCTGGGCATGGTGGGAGGGGAAATAGTGGAGATACTACAGGGCCACTTCACATTTAAACCCTTGGTCATCGTCTAGAGGTTCAGGTTCCATAAATATGACCAGCAAAAAGGTAAATCAATCACACATTTCGTAGCTACTTTGAACAATTTAGCTGAATACTGTGAATTCGGAGGTTTGTTGTATGACACCATTAGAGACAGACTTGTGTGTAGGTTAAGAAGCAAAGCCTTCCAGAAAAGGCTGTTAACAGAAAGCAACTTAGACCTAAAGAAGGTTTTGGATATCGCGGCTTCTATGGAACCAGCAGCTAAGGAAGTGCAGCAATCAAGCTCAAGAATTGAAGTCCACAAGGTATCAGCGGAAACTCGAACACGAATACAGTTTAGAAATTGCCTTCTATGTGCAAAAGCTGGGCACACAGCAACTGATTGCTGGAGTAATGATGCAAAATGCAAGAATTGTGGTAACAAAAAAAAGGGCACACATCGAATGTACATGTTGGAGAAAGAAACAACAAATTTCAAACATGAATTATTAAAAGCAAGAACCAAATACATCAAATCAAAAAATCTAATAGAGGGAAAAATATCCACCTGATACAAAAAGGGGCAAACTCACAGTCAGATGACGAACAGCGTTGAAAATATTGCTTGTGCAACCATTACTGGGGCACTCCATTACTGGACGGACAACCAGTGAAAATGGAGGTGGACACTGGAACAGTTGTGTCATTGGTACCAAAACCTATTTACCAAGAGAAACTATGACAGATCACCTTGAACCCCTCAAAGATAACACTCAAAACCTATATGGGCAAAGAAGTGCTGTTGAGGCGCCATATCGATGTAAATGTGCAGCTAAACGGTCAAACCATAGACTTGTCATTAAAGGCAACTATCCAGCCCTAATGGGGAGAACCTGGATGGAAAGAATCAAACTAAACTGAGCCAAGATGAATCTCATGTCGGATTTCAAAGCAGATCTCCTGAAGATTTTCAAAATATACACCATCTTCTTCAACAGAGAGCTTGGAAGAATGAAAGAGATCACAGCGAAACTAAATATGAAGAATAAAAGCCAAGCAAGATGCTTAAAGGCTAGGTCAGTGCCAGATACCATCAGGCCTAAGGTTGAGGCAGAATTGCAGGGGCTGGTCAAGATAAGGGTTCTCAAATCCAGTTAATGTAAGCGATTGGGCATGTCAATAGTACCTGTGATGAAGAAAGATGGTTCGGAACCCATATGCGCTGATTTTAAATCACTATCCCTCCGGTACTGTGTGTAGAGCAGTACGCTTTGCCTTCACTTGACAGGTCTGATGCGTTCAAGTTAGGTGCCCCAGGCCGAAACAAGAAATCCAGGTACGACCTCTGCAAAGCCATCCGGGATGCCAAGAGACAATATCAGACCAAGCTAGAGTCACAGACTAGCGGTACAGACTCTTGTCGGTTGTGGCAAAGCCTAAACAACATAACGGGCTACAATGCGATGCTGAGCAGTATCTCCGGCAGCAGCGCACCCCTCCCCGATGAACTCAATGCATTCTATGCCAAGTTCGAGCAGGAAACCATCAATCCGCTGACGACAGTCCCAGCAGGCCCGGAAAACCGATACTCACCATCACAGCTTCCGAAGTCAGATCGGCCTTCCTGAAAGTGAACCCTCATACCAGACGAGGTCCCTGGTCGCCTGGTCGTGCATTCAGAGTCTGCGCGGACCAGCTGGCAGATGTGTTCGCGGACATCCTCAACCTGTCCCTACTCCGCTCCGAGGTCCCCACCTGCTTAAAGAAGATCACCATCATACCGCTGCCAAAGAAGGACCAGGTAATGTGCTTCATTGACTACCGTCCGGTGGCCCTGACATCAATCGTAATGAAGTGCTTTGAGAGGTTGGTCATGAAGCACATCAATTCCATACTACCAGAATGCCTAGATCCACTGCAATTTGCATACCATCTCAACCGGTCAACAGCAGACGTCATCTCCCTGGCCCTACACTCATTCTGGAGCATCTCGACAACAAGGACTCCTATTTATTGACTACAGCTCCACCTCCAACACCATAATCCCAGCCAAGCCCATATCAAAGCTCCAAAACCTAGGACTTGGCTCCTCACTCTGCAACTGGATCCTCGACTTTCTAACCCATAGATCACAATGAGTAAGAATAAACAACAACACCTCCTCCATGATAGTCCTCAATACCGGGGCCCCGCAAGGCTGCTCACTTAGCCCCCTACTATACTCCCTATACACACACGATTGTGAGGCAAAATATGGCTCCAACTCCAACTACAAGTTTGCTGACGACTCAACCATAGTGGGTCGGAACTTGATTAACAATGAATCAGAATACAGGAGGGAGATAGAGAACCTAGTGGAGTGGTGTAATGACAACAATCTCTCCCTCAATGCCAGCAAAACTAAAGAGCTGGTCATTGACTTCAGGAAGTACTGTACACACCCTTGTCAGCATCAACGGGGCCGAAGTGGAGATGGTTGACAGCTTCAAATTCCTAGATGTCCACATCACCAAAAATCTGTCCTGGTTCACCCACGTTGATGCTACCACCAAAAAAGCACGACAGCGCCTAATGTTCCTCAGGAAACTAAGGAAATTCAGCATGTCCACACTGACTCTTACCAACTTTTATAGGTGCACCATAGAAAGCATCCTATCTGGCTGCATCACAGCCTGGTATGGCAACTTCTCAGCCCAAGACCGTAAGAAACATCAGAGAGCCGTGAACACCGTCCAGTCCATCAGATGAACCCGCCTCGCATTTATTGATTCTATCTACACCTCCCGCTGCCTTTGGAAAGCGGGCAGCATAATCAAAGACCCCTCCCACCCGGCTTACTCACTCTTCCAACTTCTTCCATCGGGCAGGAGATACAGAAGTCTGAGAACACGCACGAACAGACTCAAAAACAACTTCTTCCCCGCTGTTACCAGACTCCTAAATGATCCTCTTATGGCCTGATCCGATTAATACTACACCCTGTATGCTTCACCCAATGCCGGTGTCTCTGTATTTACATTGTGGATCTTGTGTTGCCCTATTATGTATTTTATTTTTATTTTCAAGTACTAAATGATCTGTTTGAGCTGCACGCAGAAAAATACTTTTTACTGTACCTCGGACATGTGACAATAAACAAACCCAATCCAATGATATTTTTGCTGGGCTGACTGGAGGCCAGCATTTCAGTAAAGATGACTTTAGTCAAGCTTGTCTCCAGATAAATATGGATCCAGATTCACAACAATATTTGACAATTGTGAAACTCAAAGGCTGTTCAGATATAAAAGATTTCCATTTGACATCACGCCCATACCTACGTTATTCCAGCCATGGATCAAATTCTCAGCAGACTAGAAGGGGTTCAGTGCTTATCTTAGTGATATCTTAGTTACTGGGAAGAATGAGGAAGAGCGTCTTCAAAACTTAGATGCTACACTTCAGAGACTAGAAGATTACAGACTAGGAATATGGAAGGATAAATGTGAGTTCTTCAGACCTTCTGTTGAATGCCTGGGACATATAATAGTTGCAAAGGGACTGCACAAATACCTTCAAAAGTAAAAGACATAACTGAGGCACCTGCACCTCACAATGTAAATCAATGTTGATTGTTTTTGGGCTTATTAAACTATTATGTAAGGGTTGTCCCTCATCTGGAAATTATTCTGAAGCCTTTACACAACTTATTGTGTCAAGACAGGAAATGGAAATGGGAGGATCAGTGCGAGAAGGTCTTCATACAGGTTTCTCTTTCCAGGAATTGACACCTTGTGCTTCCTCTGTCTGAGCCAGCAGGCGTGTTGCCCAGGTGAGTGTTACGACAGTAATTTTCTTTTCACTATCTCTGTCTGGACTGCTCTCTAGCTTCCAGACAGGGGCATCTTTTCTGGGGGCCTGCTTGACAAGGGTCTGTTTTTTGGGGTCTCTTTATTTAGGGACTCTCAATGGCGGGTCCCTTAATTTAGGGGTCTCGAGGGGGTTTCCTTATTTAGGGGGTAACTGGGGAGTCTCTTTATTTCAGGTAAAAGCAAATTACTGCGGAGCTGGAATCTGAAACGGAAAAGAAAATGCTGGAAAATCTCAGCAGGTCTGGCAGCATCTGTAGGGAGAAAAAAGAGCTAACGTTTCGAGTCCAACGGAACAGAGAATCCAGCCCTAGCTTTGACAAAGAGTCATTGGACTCGAAACGTTAGCTCTTTTCTCTCCCTACAGATGCTCCCAGACCTGCTGAGGTTTTCCAGCATTTTCTTTTTTGTTTCCTTATTTCGGGGTTCTCTGGGAGAATCTGTTTATTTAGGGGGTCTCCGGAGTGTCTCTATTTAGGGAGTCTCTGGGTGGGCCTCCTTATTTAGGGTGTCTCTGAGGGGTTCCCTTATTTAGGGTGTCTCTGAGGGGTTCCCTTTATTTAGGGGATCTCTGGGGGTTCGCCTTATTTAGGGGGGCTCTTGAAACTGGCACAGTGGAATGCCACAGAATGAGGACTTCACGACTGCTCCCAGGTTTCCGAGCAATAATATGCATGATTCTCTGCCCATGGTCACACCGCAGTTGGATATTGAAGAGGTGGAATCCCTTTCGATTCTGATAGAGGGCAGAGTTGATAAATGGCATCGCAAAGCAATGCGTATGAAATCAGTGGCATCCTGCACTACGGAGAAGCCTGCAATTCTAGTGAAGCCATGTGGTCAGTCCACCTGCTTCTCTCTGGCAACAAAACATGAAAAGCTGGAGAGTATCAGTGAGCATTCTTCAAAAAAATTAAGTTGCCACAGATGACCATAGTCTGCTTTCCCCTTTGTTCCAAAGATCTTCTAGACAAACCCAAAACATTTAACATTGAAGAACTAATCAAGCACAAAAGTAAATGCAAAACAATCCTTGCAGGTTGACAAAGCTTACAGGTCCTTTGTACAACCCGAATAGTCGATTCCCTTACTAGAACACTGAAAAATAGCAATGACGAATGCAGGATTTTAGATATTTTTTATTATAAACATTTGGGAATTTAAGGGTTAAATGCCTGGGATAAAGTGCGTTTGACTGCCATAGTCATGTTTTTATAAAGAATCTTGTTTTGCAAGACCAGAAAGCTGGCTAAATTTGGCTAAAAGTAAATTTGTGAAAGCTCCTGCCACGTTCTTAAGCCAAACAATTGGACATCGTCAGATGGTCCCACGGAATTGAAAAACGAGAGCTATTGGAGAGTTTCCAATACCATCAACAAGGAGAGAAGTTTTGAGATTTCTGAGCATGAGTGGTTTCTACCAGAAATTCATGCCAAATTTCAGCAGCATGGGTGCTCCACTGACTGAACTTTTAAAAAAGCACAAGAAATATCAGTGGATGTCAGAATGTCAGGAGACATTCGATAACCACCGCACCAATGTTGATGATAACTGATTATGCCAAGCCATTTAAGGTGACAATTGATGAGAGTGATGTGGGTCTTGGTGTTGGCCTGCTGCAAGAATCGAAAGAGCTATTGGTTATTTTTCTCAGGAACTAAATATTCATCAAAATAAATATTCAACCATCGAGAAGGAGATGTTGAATTTGGTATTGGCGTTACAACATTTTGACATTTATGTTGGTAGCAATTCATTGTGGACAATTGCATATACAGACCATAATCCATTAACGTTTTTGGACAAGTTTGAAAATCAAAATGCAGGACTGTTCAGATGGAGTTTATTGTTACAACTGTTTAAATTAAAATGTCTAAATGTGCCAGAAAGAGAAAATGTGATTGCCGATGCTTTATCAATACTGTGAAGTGTAAGAAGACTGGAATATTCGAAGGTGGGAAAGAAAGACTGAAATGGACTATACTCATGTTTGCATTTGCATGTTTAAAATGTGAAATGATATCTATGTTATAGAGTATAACTTGTGTTTAATCATGAGAAATGTTTAGAGTTAAAAGGCTTTGGAAAAATGGTTCCATCTGTTTACATTGCTGGTTCACTTTTTGAAGAGGGAAGTGTGACGAATGCAGGATTTTAGATATATTGGATTATAAACATTTGACAATTTCAGGATTAAACGTCTGGGTTAGAGTATGTTTGACTGCAGTGGTCATGTTTTCAACAAGAAACTTGTTTTGCAAGACCAGGAAGTTTTTAAGAGCCGGAGGTGAAATTGGTCATCTCAAAAGCCTGGGTGAATGCACTAATGTTTGACTAGGGAGAGTCCCTGGGGAGTTAATGTGCTTTCAGCCTGAGGAGTTAATTTGTTTTCAGCTTGGGGAGATGATGTCATTATTTGGTGGCTGTTATAACCCGCAGACCTGTGTCAGTGGGATGTAGGATGGATTGAGAAATGTATATTTGTTTCTTGGTGTTTAATTGGGAATAGACTTTGAAATTGAGGACATAGTATTTACTATCTGTGCAGTATTGTTTAAGGGGTAATTGTAAGCTATTTTCAGGTGAGATATTAAAGAGTTTAATATTGAGCTATTTAATAAAGTTTTCTTTTAAAATACCAAACCCCTATTTTATTGTGCAATCACTCCTGGAGCAAAGTATTCTTTCCGCACAGTCGTACAAAACAAAATATAATATTGAGATTCCAGTCCATTATCCTAGCCATTGTTAGCCTCTGGTCTGGGATCATAATTATGTGAAAGGTGTGGCTTTCCGTGTGCACCAAGGAAATGCTCAGCTTTCCAGTAATTTGGCAAGGCATGTGGCAGAAAAGGCCATTGGCAGCGGCAGTGCACTAGAACAATGGCTAATGCAGCTACAAAGAGCCATGCACTAATTCAAAACATACCATACACAGAGGGTACCTTAAGCTTTGGGACTAACAATCCGGTATCCCATCAGAAATATATACATGAGGTGACTGAAACACCAAAAAGTTATGATGATGTGCACAAGGATATGCAGGTTTGGTGGATTGGCCATGCTAAACTTGCCCTTTAATGTTCAAAGATGTGCAGGTTAAGTGGGGTTATGAGGATGGGGTTGGGCTTCATTACATCATCGCTGGCTTAGTCAGTCTCAAAATGTTTGCTTGCAGCTACAGGTGGGGATGGGAAGGATCAGATTTTTTTTTAAACATTCGATTACGTTATTCAAGGCCTTCAAGAATAAGTTCTGGTAATGTGCTGATTTTTGTGTAATTCGTTGGAAAGTATAATTAAGAATCTACAATTGTTTTGTGTATTATTGTAAACACAAAATCATATGTAAAAAATCAGTTGCATATATTAAATATGGAGGGACATTAAAAGACACATGGCATTGGTTATACTCTGACTTTCTTTTGCTGACATTATACTGTTGATATTTAACTTATTTTAGATTAGATGCAGTTTCCATGGTGTTCTCAGGGAAAGCTTGAATTGTTTTTAATGGTCCTTTATCAAATACTGAAGAGGAGGAAACAGCCCATGACCTCCTCCAGCATAACTTGATAATTTTCAACTGCTTCTTATCAGTCCATTAAATGTAGAAATAGAATAACACCTTGTAAATGCAAAATAGCATCTGATAACAGATGTATTTGAAGGGCTTAAAGCTCTTCCCTGTTGAGCGCTGCCATGTTCTCTGGTAGTTATGCTTTACTTTTCTGTCCTGGAGGTCTTGTTAGCCCTTTCATCCAAGCTGTGCTGCCACTCAAGGCTCCAGTCCTTTATCTTTCCTGGATGAGTGAAGGCCCTGCTAGGCCTCACTGATAAGAGATAAAGCTTTCCTCTCGCTGCTGGCTTTAAGCAACAGTTCCAATTTTAATGGTTCTTTTTTTCCAGAATGCTAGCCAAGGGAGTCATGTGTGCAGAATACTAGTGACCAACAGTGGACAGACATCAGACTTTCAGGATGCATTATGTCAGTGTGCACCTCCTTAATATCCAAGAAATGCCAGTTTGTCTTATCAGCACAGGCCGAACTACTTACCATCTGCTGAGAAAATGCCTCCCCATGAAACCTTGAAGTTACTTAATGTAAAGAAGATTAAAATATTCATACGAGTTTGAAGGACACATGGGGGAATATGCTTGCCTTAATGAATGATGGGGCAGTCATAAACAGATTTTTAACTTGGCAGATTGTGGTCGCTCTGGGAGTTATCTACTAGCTGTAGCTTACCAAGTTTGAATGGGAGATAGTGATTTCAATGAGAATTTACAGAACTAAATGGATAGGCCGTCAGTACTTTTTTCATTCAGTGAAGAAATTGTACGAATGTTGGAAGGGGTTTCCTGTGTTATAGGTTATATATTGAAAGAGGAAATTCTATTCTGTTTGATATTTTGTTTAAAAATTATTGATTTTGTTTTCACATTTATTCCAAGCATCAGAAATTTATTTTCAAAAAATATTATTTTCTTTTTAATTTGAAAGGTGTAATAGACATTAATTTTGAAAATACGAAAAGCAAATGCTTGGTTTAATCATTATTTTGATAATACAGTGAAACTCTCCTGACCAAAAAAAGGACATTAGCATCAACCTAATGTTAATAGCTAATGGTTTGTTTTACAGTTGCATCATGATTTATTGGTCCAAGTGGCATAAATGTAATAGACTCCGCTGTAAATTTCTTCTGTACACTTCAACATTTGCATTTTACTGTAATATTAATCTTCAATCTATCTCCTCTCTGTCAGAGCCAGTGAAGGTGTAGACACATTTACTGTGCACTGCTTCCACAGCTCCTTTCAATCACTTTATGAATGATATCCCCCTCATACACTCCAGTCAAGTCGCAGGAACCATTAAGGACTCTTGGTTTAGTCCAATATGACTTTATCACATGAGACTAAAGCATATGGAGAAGCTGAAGGCACTCATTAAACATTCGGGCTGCAAATGTGGATTCCCCAAGCTGCTGTACTGGCACTAAGGAAGTCCTGAAGTCTGTAAGTGATGCTTCCAGTTACCCCGTGTGGCCTTCCTGGTACCTCATGCTGAGACTAGTGCTAGTGCGGGTGCTCGAAGCATCAAGAACAGTCAGATTGTGATGCTGATGAGCTGCTTTAGTTGGTTTGATGCACATTTTGAAAAATATAACCACTCTGGTCCAGTGTACACATGTGCTCATCGCTCTCAGCTGAACATGTGTTTTGTGGCTTTATTTTTGGAAATGTTTTGGTGAGTTGGTGCATCCATTCAGGGAGGGCAGATCAGGATACCGATACACACAAAGTCTGCAAGCAGTGTGAGAGCTACAGGTACCATGCCTTTATGTTTGTAACAAAACCAAGGAATGGACTAGAGGCTGCAAATAGGGGAAGCTCTGTGGAGAGGGAGGAAGGGAAAAGCTCTCTACAAAAGGCCCTACCCACCACAGGTTTACAGAAAGCATTTCTAATACCTCCACTTCACCCAGGAGCAACACCTGAGGTGACTCTGATTCAACAAAGAAGATGCCATGCAACTCTGCCTCCTACTTCAAGCGGGCATCTTGCTTCAGATTAGAGGGCAAGGATAAATGAGTTGATGGCGCAAATCATCGTGAATGACTATGATTTAGTGGCCATTACTGAAACATGGTTAAAGGATGATCACGGCTGGGAGTTAAATATCCCAGGGTATCAAACTTTTCGGAAGGACAGAATGGATGGTAAGGGAGGTGGTGTAGCTCTGTTATTTAAGGAGGACATCCGGGCAACAGTAAGGGATGACATCGGTGCTATGGAGGATAAGGTTGAACCCATTTGGGTGGAAATCAGGAATAGTAAGGCGAAACAGTCACTGATAGGAGTAATCTATAGGCCACCAAATAGTAACATTATGGTGGGGCAGGCAATAAACAAAGAAATAACTGATGCATGTAGAAATGGTACAGCAGTTATCATGGGGGATTTTAATCTACATGTCGATTGGTTTAACCAGGTCGGTCAAGGCAGCCTTGAGGAGGAGTTTATAGAATGTATCCGCGATAGTTTCCTAGAACAGTATGTAATGGAACCTACAAGGGAACAAGCGGTCCTAGATCTGGTCCTGTGTAATGAGACAGGATTGATTCAGGATCTCATAGTTAGGGATCCTCTCGGAAGGAGCGATCACAATATGGTGGAATTTAAAACACAGATGGAGGGTGAGAAGGTAAAATCAAGCACTAGTGTTTTGTGCTTAAACAAAGGAGATTACAATGGGATGAGAGAAGAACTAGCTAAGGTAGACTGGGAGCAAAGACTTCATGGTGAAACAGTTGAGGAACAGTGGAGAACCTTCCAAGTGATTTTTCACAGTGCTCAGCAAAGTTTCATACCAACAAAAAGGAAGGATGGTAAAAAGAGGGAAAATCAACAGTGGATATCTAAGGAAATAAGGGAGAGTATCAAATTGAAGGAAAAAACATACAAAGTAGCAAAGATCAGTGGGAGACTAGAGGACTGGGAAATCTTTAGGGGGCAACAGAAAGCTACTAAAAATGTTATAAAGAAGAGTAAAATAGATTATGAGAGTAAACTTGCTCAGAATATAAAAACAGATAGTAAACGTTTCTACAAATACATAAAACAAAAAAGTGTGGCTAAGGTAAATATTGGTCCTTTAGAGGATGAGAAGGGAGATTTAATAATGGGAGATGAGGAAATGGCTGAGGAACTGAACAGGTTTTTTGGATCGGTCTTCACAGTGGAAGACACAAATAACATGCCAGTGACTGGTGGAAATGAGGCTATGACAGGTGAGGACCTTGAGAGGATTGTTATCACCAAGGAGTTAGTGATGGGCAAGCTAATGGGGCTAAAGGTAGACAAGTCTCCTGGCCCTGATGGAATGCATCCCAGAGTGCTAAAAGAGATGGCTAGGGAAATTGCAAATGCACTAGTGATAATTTACCAAAATTCACTAGACTCTGGGGTGGTCCCGGCGGATTGGAAATTAGCAAACGTGACACCACTGTTTAAAAAAGGAGGTAGGCAGAAAGCGGGTAATTATAGGCCAGTGAGCTTAACTTCGGTAGTAGGGAAGATGCTGGAATCTATCATCAAGGAAGAAATAGCGAGGCATCTGGATGGAAATTGTCCCATTGGGCAGACGCAGCATGGGTTCATAAAGGGCAGGTCATGCCTAACTAATTTAGTGGAATTTTTTGAGGACATTAACAGTGCGGTAGATAACGGGGAGTCAATGGATGTGGTATATCTGGATTTCCAGAAAGCCTTTGACAAGGTACCACACAAAAGGTTGCTGCATAAGATAAAGATGCATGGCATTAAGGGGAAAGTAGTAGCATGGATAGAGGATTGGTTAATTAATAGAAAGCAAAGAGTGGGGATTAATGGGTGTTTCTCTGGTTGGCAATCAGTAGCTAGTGGTGTCCCTCAGGGATCAGTGTTGGGCCCACAACTGTTCACAATTTACATAGATGATTTGGAGTTGGGGACCAAGGGCAATGTGTCCAAGTTTGCAGACGACACTAAGATAAGTGGTAAAGCAAAAAGTGCAGAGGATACTGGAAGTCTGCAGAGGGATTTGGATAGGCTAAGTGAATGGGCTGGGGTCTGGCAGATGGGATACAATGTTGACAAATGTGAGGTTATCCATTTTGGTAGGAATAACAGCAAAAGGGATTATTATTTAAATGATAAAATATTAAAACATGCTGCTGTGCAGAGAGACCTGGGTGTGCTAGTGCATGAGTCACAAAAAGTTGGTTTACAGGTGCAACAGGTGATTAAGAAGGCAAATGGAATTTTGTCCTTCATTGCTAGAGGGATGGAGTTTAAGACTAGGGAGGTTATGCTGCAATTGTATAAGGTGTTAGTGAGGCCACACCTGGAGTATTGTGTTCAGTTTTGGTCTCCTTACTTGAGAAAGGACGTACTGGCACTGGAGGGTGTGCAGAGGAGATTCACTAGGTTAATCCCAGAGCTGAAGGGGTTAGATTACGAGGAGAGGTTGAGTAAACTGGGACTGTACTCGTTGGAATTTAGAAGGATGAGGGGGGATCTGATAGAAACATATAAGATTTTAAAGGAAATAGACAGGATAGATGCGGGCAGGTTGTTTCCACTGGCGGGTGAAAGCAGAACTAGGGGGCATAGCCTCAAAATAAGGGGAAGTAGATTGAGGACTGAGTTTAGGAGAAACTTCTTCACCCAAAGGGTTGTGAATCTATGGAATTCCTTGCCCAGTGAAGCAGTAGAGGCTCCTTCATTAAATGTTTTTAAGATAAAGATAGATAGTTTTTTGAAGAATAAAAGGATTAAGGGTTATGGTGTTCGGGCCTGAAAGTGGAGCTGAGTCCACAAAAGATCAGCCATGATCTCATTGAATGGTGGAGCAGGCTCGAGGGTCCAGATGGCCTACTCCTGCTCCTAGTTCTTATGTTCTTATGATAGTGGACTTCAAGGTCACATTAAACTTGTACGCCATCATTCCAGGCAGGAGCAGGTGATATCTCGAACATCTCCCAGTTTGCAATCCATCACAGCAGTCAGGAGATGATGGAGGTATACAAAGAGAGTTGTGCAAAGAGAGGCAATTTCATTGTGTTCTCCCTAAGCAGAGAGAATCAATCAGGGAACATGTGGATTGCCATCAAAGGTTTATTTCTTCAAAAGTCAATTTTCGTTTTGGCCAAGAATTCAAGACAATGTTACAATTAACCAGTAAAATATTAGGTACAAAAATGATAAAACAACAGAGTAGTACAGCCTACTGACCATCAGATTAGTGTATTTGATTTGAGCAAAGCCTGGAATTGGTCAGCGTAAGGTTGAAGAAAGGTTTAAAAAAGGTAGCAGAGGTAATACTGGAACCTATAGGTCAGTGAGCCTCACATCGGTGGTAGGTAAATTATTGGAGAATTCTCAGGGACAGGATTTATACCCATTTGGAAACAAATGGACTCATGAGCAACAGACAGCATGGTTTTGTGAAGGGGAGGTCGTGCCTCACTAAGTTGATCGAGTTTTTTGAGGAGGTGACAAAGATGATTGATGAGGGGAGGGCGGTGGATGTTGTTTGCATGGACTTCAGTAAAGCCTTTGACAAGGTGCCTCATGGCAGACTGATACAAAAGGTGAATTCACATGGGATCAGAGGTGAGCTGGTGAGCTGGATACAGAACTGGCTCGGTCACAGAAGGCAAAGGGAAGCAGTAGAAGGGTGTTTTTCTGAATGGAAGGTTGTGACTAGCACGGTTCCACAGGGATCTATGATGGGGCCTCTGTTGTTTGTAGTATGCATAAACGATTTGGAGGAAAATATAACTGGTCTGATTAGTACGTTCGCGGTGGACACCAAGGTTGGTGGAGTGGCAGATAGTATTAAGGATTGTCAGGGGATACAGCAGGACATAGATAGGTTGGAGACTTGGGCAGAGAAATGGCAAATGGAGTTCAATCTGGACAAATATGAGGTAATGCATTGTGGTTGATCTAACATAGAGGGGATATATACCATAAATGGCCAAACTCTTAAGAATATAGAAAGTCAAAGAGATCTGGGCGTGCAGGTCCACAGATCTTTGAAGGTAGCAACAAAAGTGGACAAGGTAGTCAAGAAATCATATGGAATGCTTGCCTTCATTGGATGGTGTTTCAAGTATAAAAAATAGCCAGTCATGCTACAGTTGTATAGAACCTTGGTAAGGCCGCGCTTGGAATATTGCGCACAATTCTGGTCGCCACACTACCAGAAGGATGTGGAGGCTTTGGAGAGATTGCAGCGGAGGTTTACTAGGATGTTGCCTAGTCTGGAGGGTGTTATCTATGTGGAGAGGCTGAATGGACTTGGACTATTTTCATTAGAAAGACGGAGGTTAAGTGGTGACCTGATAGAGGTCTACAAGATTATGAGGGTCATGGATAGAGTGGATGGGCAGGCAGTCTTTCCCAGGGTGGAGGGGTCAGTCACACCAGGGAGCATAGGTTTAATGTCTGTGGGGAAAAGTTTAGAGGAGATGTGCGAGGCAGGTTTTTTACGCAGAGGGTGGTGAGTGCCTGGAAAGCGTTGCCAGGGGAGGTTGTCGACGCAGACACATTAACGGCGTGCAAAAGGCATCTTGACAAGCACATCAATAGGGTGTGTATAGAGGGATATGGCACAAGGAAGTGCTGAGGATTTTGGCAATGGTTGGTATCATGCCCGGTACAGGCTTGGAGAGCCTGTTCCTGTGCTGTATTGTTCTTTGTTCTTTGTAATGGGATTCCCAATGTTGCATGGAGCCATTGACAGCTCTGTGAACCCCACCCCCCCTGCACCTCCCTACCCCATATCAATGGGGAGAGGTGCAAGAATTGCAAGGGTTACCATTCCATCAATGCACAGTTGGTGTGTGACCTTGCACAGATCATTTTGTCAGTGATTGCCCGCTATCCTGCTAGAAGCCATTATGCCTGCATCCTGAGGGCATGGTGCCATCTTCAGGCCTTCAAGAGGAACCAGATGGTGGCTGCCATGAGACAAGGGCATGGTTAATGAGCCCCCCCCCCCTTCCAGCCCCATTCTCCACCACACAATCACGCAAGGAGAATGGACACATAATGAAATCCAGGCAGCCAACAGAGCATTCATACAGCTGATCATCAGTGAGTTAAAGTGATGCTTTCAGTGACTGTACCACTCAGAGGGAGCCCTCTAGTACGGAGGAGCATGTCTCCAGATTTGTGGTGGTCTGCTGCGTCCTTCATAACATAGCCATCACGAGGGCACAGCCAATACCACCAGGGATCCAGTAGTCACCTCAGGAGGAAATGGAAGAGGAGGAGCTACAGAAGGTGCAGCCAGGTGCCCTTCACTTAGGCAGGCTGTCCATGAATGCCCGCTGAGATGGCATTTCCCTTCGGGGTACATTCTTTCACCACATGGTTCCACCATTTCCCACTTTACCATCCATATGGGACACACCATCACAGCACACCCTTAGTAAAGGTGCTTCAATAAAAGCCGCAATTACATTTCCATCACATATTGATCCAAAAACACATGCACATAAAAAATAAACCATTCATCCTTTTGCATTTCCTTCGTTCCTGTCTTGTGGCCATGTATCCACCTGTCCAAATGTTCCCACATGGTGCTACCCCAGTTGTTGCAGCATAGCTGGTGTTAGGCTGTTGACATTCAGTGGCGAAGATTGCAGATGGGCTTGCATGACGAGCAGCTCTGGGCCTTGAGAGCCTGGCTTTGGACTGCACTATTACATCATGAGCAGCAACAGTTGGGGCTGACTGACAGGTAACAAAACGGGAAGGCTTTCTACAGAAGACTCTCCCCACCACAGGTTTACAGAGAACACTTCTAATACCTCCACCTCACCCAGGAGCAATGCCCGAGGTGACTTAGATTCAACAAGGAAGATGCCATGCAATTCTTCCTCGTCCTTGAAGAGGGTCTGTAGCTTCACACTGAAGGGCTAAGACAGTGACTTAAAGGTCATATTAGACATGTACGCCATCATTCCAGGCAGGAGAGAATCCCATGACCCCTGACTGAGTTTCGACTGTAGCACTTAAATGTTGGGTGACTTCTGCCTGTATTGCAGTGGAAACTGAGACACCAGCCACCAGTTGCGACATCATGGCTGGATCAACAATGCTTACAAAAATCTAGCTATGATTGACAGCCTGTGACCACATCAAAAGCAGTTAAGTGCTTTCTGAGGAGAAAAAGAGGAACTTAACTGCTTTATGTTTATAAACATTGTGGTTAGTTCCACAGCAGGGTACTTGAGACTCATTCAAGCGTGAAGGGTGAAGAAAACATTCAATCCAGACATTTGGTTGTCTGGAAGCTGTCAATTATATGCTAGTAAAAGCTATTTCATTTGAGGTGAATAGAAGCTTTGCAGATCAATGGATCTGAGGGGTTAAAGCCTTATGATATGGGTTTGGCTTTCCCGTTAAGTTACAGCTGCTGCTTTCTAGACATCTGTCTGTGGCAGCAGGTATAAGGCACAGGTGAGCGTGAAAGCAATGAATTTTTCACTGTTTCTGCCTGGACACTTTAGTTTGCAGGCAGGGCTGATTGATTGCTCTGGATTCTCTGCTATGGCAGGGGGATTCTCTGATATGGTGGTTCCCTGATTTGGGGGTGTGTGGTTCTCTGCTATGGGGGGTTTCTGCTTTGGGGCTTTCTCTGATGCAGAGGAGTTCTCTGCATTGGGTAGGTCTCTGCTTTGGGGGATTTTCTGATATGGGGGTTTGCTGTTATTGGGGTCTCTGGGGGGGTCTCTGATGGAGGTTAGAGATCTCTGATGTGGGTCTCTGGTGGGGGGAGCTGTTGAGGTCTCCAGTGGGGGGTCTGTTGGAAGTCTTTGGTGGGGGTCTCTGATAGGGTCTGTGGTGGGGGCTTCTTGTGGGAGGGTTTGTGGGACTCTTGATGATGGTCTCTGGTGGTGGGTCTGGTGGGGGGATCTGGTGGGGGTCTCTAATGTGGGTCTCTGGTGGAAGTCTATGGTGGGGGTCTCTGATGGAGGTTGGAGATCTCTGATGTAGGTCTCTGGTGGGGGGAGCTGTTGAGGTCTCTAGTGGGGGGGTCTGTTGGAAGTCTCTGGTGGGGGTCTCTGATAGGGGCTGTGGTGGGGGCTTCTGGTGGGAGGGTTTGGTGGGACTCTTGATGATGGTCTCTGGTGGGGGTCCCTGATGGGGGTCTCTGGTGGGAGTCTCTGGTGGGGGGGTCTCTGGTGGGAGTCTCTGGCGGGGGTCTGGTGGTGGGCTCTCTGGTGGGAGTCCTGGTGCTGGTCCCTGATTGGGGGATGGGGGGATGTCATAATATACATCTATGTATACAATGGGGTGCAGACAGGCAGTGATTGACACACAGGATGACCAGTAAGCACACAGAACAGAGCAGATAATCACCAGACAGGACACGACCACAGAAAATACTGTGTTACCTTATCGTTTTGACGTCTGAAAATATCGTTGTTACCGTTTCATCTGCCCTATATCTGCACTAGCGACACCTTCCTGTGTACATAAGGTCATTTTAGCACATTCTATATATAGTCACGCACATATACACATCCACACGCACATGCGCCTTAATATTTATTATCTCAACACACAATACAGAACAAAAAAAAGGGGGGGGGGGGGAGAGATGTCATAATATACATCTATGTATATAATGAAGTGCAGACAGGCAGTGATTGACACACAGGATGACCAGTAAGCACACAGAACAGAGCAGATAATCACCAGACAGGACACCACCACAAAAAAGCCAGAGGGCACCAGTTTTCCCGCTCTCTCAGGACCCAGCCTCTGGGACAGTCAGAGTCAGTGCAAACACCATGTGGTAGCTAGTAATTCTGGTTAGGCTAGTATCAGGTCTCCAGTCAAGTCATCATAGTGTCAACCCACAGTTGAAGATGTATAATAGTTTAGATGTTAAATAAAATCGTGTTGCGTCTTATCAAGTGTTGGAGGTCTGTCTCTCGCTACACTGCATCAAGTGCAGTCCACATCGACCCAGCCTACCCAACACATCATGGTACCAGTGAGTGATGCTGAAAATTGACGGACCTACCTTGAGTGAATCAGCATTGACCAGCAAACAGACGGACCTACCTTGAGTGAATCAGCGTTGACCAGCAAACAGCCATCCGGTGACATGGAAAACGTCTGCCCTCCTCCGCATCTCCGCATTGCCGGCAACCTCGGTGCAAATTGGAAGATCTTCAAACAAAAGTTCCAAGTCTATCTAGAAGCCACCGACCTCGAGGCCGCATCGGATGCCAGGAAGATCGCACTATTCCTCACCACAGCCGGGGGGACCACGCCATCCACATCTACAACTCCCTTACATTCGCTGAAGGCGAAGAAAAGACAAAATTTAAAACAGTCCTACTGAAGTTCGACAGCCACTGCGACATTGAGGTGAGTGAGAGCTTTGAACGGTACGTTTTCCAGCAGAGGCTCCAGGGTAAGGATGAACCTTTCAATCCTTTCTGACCCATCTCCGCATCCTCGCGCAGTCATGTAACTATGACTCGACCACTGATTCCATGATCCAGGATCAGATCGTTTTCGGGGTACACTCCGATTCCCTTCGCCAGCAGCTCCTGAAAGTCAAGCAGCTCACCCTCACCATCGCCATCGAAACGTGCGTTCTCCACGAACATGCTAACAGTCGGTACTCCCACATCAGGGCGGCAGAAACGGCAAAGCTAACCTCCCACGAGGCGGAACGGGTGCAGGCCATCGCACAAATGCAGGGCCTAAGTATCGACGAGAGTGGCCATTCCGCGTGCTTTTCCCGGGCCCCTGCGCATGCATGCCACGACCGAGGGGATGGCGAGACCGACGACCAGACTGCGCAGGTGCATACGTCGTTCGACCGCACTGCGCATGCGCGATGGCGCACGGAACGCGCTGACGTTGGCGTCATGACGTGTCCGAATTGTGGCTCTGCCCATTTAAAGCGACAATGTCCGGCAAAATCACGACTGTGTCTACAGTGTGGCAAGCTTGGCCACTACGCAGCCCTTTGCAGATCTGCTCCACTTCCCAGCATCCAGCGATCCCAGCCACGGCGCAGAAGCGTCCGTTCAATACAGCAGGCCATGCCAGACTCCGACCCCGACAGCCCAACAGACCCTGATGCTGCGTGCCTCAAATCTCCAAACCGGGTGGGCATCATTACGAAGCATGCGCTGCCTTTCTCCAAGACAGCGAAGCACCTCCCGATCCTCAGTGTGGATCCCGACCACGAGTGGTGTGCTGTCCTCACAGTCAACAAGACTCGCATCCGGTTCAAACTGGACAGTCTCCGCACCTTTAGAGGCCAAGCCCTCACCTTGAGGGGCTAGGCCCGCGCCGGAACGGTTTCCGCTCCACCGGCTGGCGGGAAAGGCCTTTGGCGCCATGCCAGCCGGGGCCAAAAGGTCTTCACCGGGCGACGCGGGTCGGCACATGCGCAGGAGCGTCAGCGGTTGCTGACGTCATCCCTGCGCATGCGCAAGGTAGGGGGTCACTTCCGCCTCTGCCATAGTGGAGACCATGGCGAAGGCGGAAGGAAAAGAGTGCCCCCACGGCACAGGCCCGCCCATGGATCGGTGGGCCCCGATCGCAGGCTAGGCCACCGTGGGGGCAGCCCCCGGGGCCAGATCGCCCTGGGCCCGCCCCCAGGACCCCCGAGCCTGCCCGCGCCGCCTTGTCCCGCCGTTCAAAAGGTGGTTTAATCCACGCTGGCGGGACAGGCATTCCAGCAGCGGGACGTCGCCCCATTGCGGGCCGGAGAATCGGCGGGGGTGGGCCCGCCAACCGGCGCGGTGCGATTCCTGCCCCCGCCGACCGGCGCGGCGCGATTCCCACCCCCGCTGAATCTCTGGTGGCGGAGACTTCGGGACACGGCGGGGGCGGGATTCACGCCAGCCCCCGGCGATTCTCCGACCCGGCGGGGGGTCGGAGAATCCCGCCCCTCATCTCCAAATCCGATCTCGACACCATCCGCGTCAGACCAAGCATTCTTCCACTGGCCTGCCAGCTCCTTGACTACAATGGCAATGCCATAGCTGCCAGTGGGTCATGCCAACTCAAAGTTTCCAATAAGTCATTTAAAGCGACACTGCGATTTGAGATCGTGGGACCTGACAGAGCATCCCTGCTCGGTGCTCGGGCCTGCAAACTCCTGAACTTGGTTCAGTGAGACCACACCATGTCATCCTCACAGGCGACGGCCTCACCTGATGAGAACTTCCAGGCTGAAATTGATGACATCATCACGCAGACCACAGCGTATTCGACGGAATGGGCACACTCCCATACCGATACAAAATCCTGCTCAAACCAAACGCCACCCCTGTGATCCACGCACCATGTCGGGTGCCGGCACCCCTCAAGGACCGCCTCAAGCAGCAGTTACAGGATCTCCAGGACCAGGGCATCATATCAAAGGTCACAGAACCCACAGACTGGGTCAGCTCCATGGTCTGCGTCAAGAAGCCGTTAGGGGAGCTTCGAATCTGCATCATCCCCAAGGATTTAAACCGCAACATCATGAGGGAACATTACCCGATACCAGAATGAGAGGAGTTGACCAGCGAGATGGCTCATGCCAAACTCTTTACGGAGCTGGATGCCTCCAACGGGTTCTGGCAAATACAGCTGGATGCATCCAGTCGCAAGCTGTGCACATTCAATTCCCCGTTCGGTCGCTGCTGCTACAACCGGATGCCTTTTGGCATCATCTCTGCCTCAGAGGTATTTCACCGCATCATGGAACAGATGATGGAGGGTATCGAGGGCGTGTATGTTGACAATGTCATAATCTGGTCCACAACTCCTCAAGAACATATCGATTGCCTTAAGCAGGTATTCCACAGAATCCATGAGAACGCCCTCTGACTCAACAGAGCCAAGTGCTCGTTCGGTCAATCAGAAATCAAATTCCTTGGTGATCACATCTCGCAGCAAGGTGTGCGGCCAGATGCTGACAAGGTCTCGCCGATCAACGCCATGAAGACCCCAGAGGACACGAAGGCAGTCCTCTGCTTTCTAGGGATGGTGAACTTCCTCGGGAAGTTCATTCCCAACATGGCGGCACACACCACAGCCCTCCACCATCTCGTCAACAAGTCGACGGAATTCCAGTGGCTGCCCGCTCATGAGAACGAATGGCGTGAGCTGAAGGCAAAACTCACCACAGCCCCGGTTCTGGCGTTCTTCGACCCTACCAAAGAGACCAAAATATCCACTGATGCGAGCCAGGATGGTATTGGGGCGGTGTTCCTCCAACGTGATGACTCCACCTCACGGGCCCCAGTTGCGTATGCTTCCAGAGCCATGATGCCCACTGAGCAATGGTACGCTCAGATCGAGAAGGAATGCCTGGGCCTCCTAATGGGAATCGACAAATTTCAGGACTATGTGTATGGCCTTCCAAAATTCACGGTTGAGACGGACCATAGGCCATTAGCCCACATAATCCAGAAGGATTTGAATGACATGACGCCTCGGTTAAAACGAATCCTTCTCCAGCCGCCGCTATGACTTTGAACTTGTCTACACGCCAGGCAAAGAACTCATTGTTGCAGATGCCCTTTCCAGGTCTATCACCACACCATGTGAACAAACTGACTTTGTCTGCCAAATCGATGCGCAGGTGCAATTGTGTGCCTCCAACCTTCCGGCCACTGATGAGAGGGTCATCCAAATTCGTGAGGAAACGGCCAAGGATCCTCTGCTACAGCATGTGATGCAGCACCTCATGAATGGCTGGCAGAAGGGACAGTGTCCCCAGTTTTATAACGTCAAGGACGACCTGACGGTGGTGGACGGCATCCTCATGAAGCTCGATGGGATTGTGATTCCGCAGAGCATGCGCGCTGTGGTGCTCGGCCAACTCCATGAGGGTCACCTGGGGGTCGAGAAATGTCGACGTAGAGCTCGAGAGGCAGTCTATTGGTCGGGCATCAGCCAGGACGTTGCCAACACGGTCCTCAACTGCCCCACATGTCAGAAATTTCAGCCAGCTCAACCCAAAGAAACTCTGCAGCAACATGAGATAGTGACCTCCCCATGGTCCAAAGTCGGTATCGACCTTTTCCACGCCAAGGGGCGTGACTATGTCCTCCTGGTCGACTACTTCTCCAATTACCCTGAAGTGGTGAAACTGTCCGACCTCACGTCGAAGGCGGTGATTAAAGCATGCAAAGAAACGTTTGCCAGGCATGGGATACCGCTCACGGTGATGAGTGACAACGGTCCCTGTTTCTACAGCCAGGAATGGTCTGATTTTGCCCGCCTATACAACTTGCGTCCCGTAACCTCCAGCCCCCAGTACCCGCAGTCAAACGGGAAGGCCGAAAAAGGGGTCCATATCATCAAGAGATTACTATGCAAGGCTGCGGACTCAGGCTCTGACTTCAACCTAGCGCTGCTCGCATTCAGAGCATCCCCGCTGTCCACTGGGTTGTCTCCCGCGCAGATGCTCATGAATCGCACTCTGCGAACCACGGTTCCAGCCCTCCATGTTCCAGACCTTGACCACCTCACCGCCATACAAAAGATGCAGGAGTCTCGGACCCAACAGAAATCAGCATACGACGCTCATGCCACGGATCTCCCCGAGCTGGTCCCAACTGATCATGTTCGTGTGCAGTTGCCTGACGGCGGCTGGTCTGCCACAGCTGTGGTGGTCAAGCAAGTGGCCCCGAGATAGTTCCTCGTCCACATGGCTGATGGCTCCTTCCTATGATGCAACAGACGGGCGCTGCGCAGAGTTCCACACCCGCCACCTGACCATGATGTCCCACCTCACACAATGCTTCCTCCGGACGTGCCCTACCACGAGGCCACCGATCTACCAGCAATCCTGCCGACCTCTGCGATCACCGCATTGGCGGCGGTCCGCCTATCCAAGTGCAGGCGGCCCCTGATCCACCCTTGAGGCGGTCAACCAGAATTCGGCGCCCGCCGCAGAGACTAAACTTATAGACTGAACTTTTGCACAACTGTGTTACCTTATCGTTTTGACGTCTGAAAATATCGTTGTTACCGTTTCATCTGCCCTATATCTGCACTAGCGACACCTTCCTGTGTACATAAGGTCATTTTAGCACATTCTGTATATAGTCACGCACATATACACATCCACACGCACATGCACCTTAATATTTATTATCTCAACACACAATACAGAACAAAAAAAAAAAGGGGGGAGATGTCATAATATACATCTATGTATACAATGGAGTGCAGGCAGGCAGTGATTGACACACAGGATGACCAGTAAGCACACAGAACAGAGCAGCCAATCACCAGACAGGACACGCCAATATAAAGCCAGAGGGCACCAGTTTTCCCGCTCTCTCAGGTCCCAGCCTCTGAAACAGTCAGAGTTAGTGAGCTGGCCAGTGCAAACACCATGTGGTAGCTAGTAAGTCTGGTTAGGCTAGTATCAGGTCTCCAGTCAAGTCAGCATAGTGTCAACCCACAGTTGAATATGTATAATAGTTTAGATGTTAAATAAAATCGTGTTGCATCTTATCAAGTGTTGGAGGTCTGTCTCTCGCTACACTGCATCAAGTGCAGTCCACATCGACCCAACCTACGCAACACATCAGGGGCGGTTGGGGGGGTTGGGGGGGTTGGGGGGGTCCCACCTGGCATTTTGAGTCCCGTTCTGGGTATCAGAATTCAGCCCATCATGTGATGTCACATGAGGTTATTGAATAATAATCTTACGACACTATACCAATAAAAACCAATTCAAAGTGGAAGTCACTCGGTCTTCATGAAAAAGTCTTTGCCAAATTACTTTTTATGTGTTGAGAAATGGCATGAATGGAATTACAACATGATTTCAAAACAGGCCTGTCGCGAGGACTGAATTTTGTGGAGGAGGCAAAAGGCTCATTTCCAGGGATAGAAGAGGGCAAACCCCGTCAGCTGGCAATGGGACATGGGGAGGCAGCCTTTTCTGGTCACAGTCCCACCTTCTGGAAGATGCTTTATTGCCTTGGATTAATGCCCACCACTGTAATAATTTATAGAAGTCTGTTCGTGCTTCTGTTTTTTTCTGTCCTTGCATACTCGCACAGAGTTCTTCTATTCTCCAATACACTAATGATGGTCTCTGGCGCATACCACTGTCATAAGGCTGTCATGTAAAGTGCTTTAACAGCAGATCAACATTTGAGATAAAGGAGCAAATGAAGGGAAATGGGAGCCCTTGCTCATGAAACATGTGCAAGTTTATGCTTTGGATTGAGATTTGGTTCCAAACCATCCAACTGTCCTTCTGGAAGATAGATGGAACAACTCACCATCAATCAACTGGATCCTGTAGCTGACTGAAATGGAAAGATCGCAGCTCCCAGTCTAAGCAGTCCAAATGTAGTATTCCTTTTTCGTCAGCTACTTAACTTCAGTACATTCTGCTAATTTATTTAAATAATATCTGTTGCACATTGAGCAACTCTTCTATTTTTGGAGTGCACATGATGCCACTTTAACTCTGCAGCCTCTTTACATTGTTTAGTGTAACTTAAAGAGGCTGACTTGTACGTAGCCTATGGGAACTGTTGGAGCATTGACGCACAGATGTGAGGGAACATATACATGTGCCAAGCTAAATTCTCACCCTCACCTGGGGCGAAATTCTCCCCCAACGGCGGGATGCCCGCCGACTGGCGCCAAAGCCGGCGCAAATCAGACGGGCATCGCGCCGGCAAAAAGGTGCGGAAGTCTCCGCATCTTTGGCGGCCTAGCCCCAACATTGAGGGGCTAGGCCGACGCCGGAGGGATTTCCGCCCCGCCAGCTGGCAGAAATGGCGTTTGTTGCCCCGCCAGCTGGCGGGGCGGAAATCCCTCCGGCGTCGGCCTAGCCCCTCAATGTTGGGGCTAGGCCGCCAAAGATGCGGAGACTTCCGCACCTTTTTGCCGGCGCGATGCCCGTCTGATTTGCGCCGGCTTTGGCGCCAGTCGGCGGGCATCCCGCCGTTGGGGGAGAATTTCGCCCCAGGTGAGGGTGAGAATTTAGCTTGGCACATGTATATGTTCCCTCACAGTTTCAGTTGTCACGCTGTCAGTTTCCCGCGCATGCGCAGTGGGGAGAGTCACTTCCGCCTCCGCCATGGTGGAGACCGTGGCGGAGGCGGAAGGGAAAGAGTGCCCCCACGGCACAGGCCCGCCCGCGGATCGGTGGGCCCCGATCGCGGGCCAGGCCACCGTGGGGGCACCCCCCGGGGTCAGATCGCCCCGCGCCCCCCCCCCCCCCCCCCCCAGGACCCCGGAGCCCGCCCACGCCGCCTGGTCCCGCCGGTAAATGCCAGGTTTGATTTACGTCGGCGGGACAGGCAATTCCTGGGCGGGACTTCGGCCCATCCGGGCCGGAGAATCCAGCGGGGGGTCCCGCCAACCGGCGCAGCCGGATTCCCGCCCCCGCCCAATCTCCGGGAGCGGAGACTTCGGCGGGGGCGGGATTCACGGCGGCCAACGGCCATTCTCCGACCCGGCGGGGGGTCGGAGAATGACGCCCCTGGTCCCCACATCATTAGTTCCAGAGTTCTGGTGATAACTCGGGAATCATCTAATTTGCCAAGTATCATTACCTTTGTAAGATTGTCTTCAAATAGTAAATGATGTCAAAGCTCTAGAATTTGAGGGGATTTATTATAGTGATTGTGGTTTGAAAATGAAAATGAAATGAAAATCGCTTATTGTCACGAGTAGGCTTCAAATGACGTTACTGTGAAAAGCCCCTAGTCGCCACATTCCGGCGCCTGTTCGGGGAGGCTGGTACAGGAATCGAACCGTGCTGCTGGCCTGCCATGGTCTGCTTTAAAAGCCAGCTATTTAGCCCAGTGTGCTAAACCAGCCCCTGAGAGACCCTGCTTTCATAATTATACATTTTGGAAGTGTATGTAATCAGACATGCACAAATTACTCATTGAATCTTGTACCTCCCTCCACTCAGCACTCTTTACGTATGGTATTAATAAATAAATGAATGCTTCATTTATAGTGGAATCACCCTGAATGGTAATCATAGAATCATAGAATTTACAGTGCAGAAGGAGGCCATTCAGCCCATTGAGTCTGCACCGGCCCTTGGAAAGAGCACCCCACCCAAGCCCACACCTCCACCCTATCCTTGTAACCCAGTAATCCCACTTAACCTTTTTGGACACTAAGGGCAATTTAGCATGGCCAATCCACCTAACCTGCACATCTTTGGACAGTGGAAGGAAACTGGAGCACCCAGAGGAAACCCACACACACGGGAGGGGTAATATGCAGACTCCGCACAGACAGTGACCCAAGCTGGGAATCAAACCTGGGACTCTGGAGCTGTGAATCAACTGTGCTAACCACTGTGCTACCTAAGTTCGCTATTGGCAATTATGAGTAAAACGATCTGTTTGCTTGTAGAATCAAAGATTGCTTTCATTCCTTTCGAACAAAGTACTACCTCCAAGCGCACCTCCAAATATTATTCTACACTGCTAAATGCAGGGAGTCACAGCAGCTTATCAATTATCATGTTGCTAGCCCGTACAGATTTACAAGCATAGAATCATAGAATGGTTACAGCCTATTGTGTATATGCTGGCTTGTACAAGAGCAATTTACATAGTGACCCCAAGCTTTCCCATTGCCCTGTAATTTTTTCCTTTTCAGATAACGATCTGATTTCCTTTTGAATGCCATGTTTGAGTCGACCTCCGCCACACTGTCCGGCAGTGCATTCCAGATCCTAACCAGTCGTTGCATGAAAAAACTTCTCCTCATTGTCACCATAGCTTCTTTTGCCAATTATCTTTCATTTGTACCCTCTGGTTGTCAATCCTCCCAACAATGAGAACAGTTTCTCCCTATCTACTCTGTCCAATCCGTGCATGATTTTGAATACCTCTATCAAATCTCCTCTCAACTTCCTCTTCTCCTAGGAAAACCTTCCCAGTTTCTCCAACCTTTCTACATAAGTGAACTTCCTCATTTCTAGAACAATTATTGTGAATCTAATGCCTTCATATCCTTCCCAAAATGTGGTACCCAAAACTGGACGCAATATACCAGGTGAGGCCAAACCAGTGTTTTAATCAGGTTTATCACAAAGCTCCCTTGCTTTTCTACTCTATTCCCTATTGATAAGGTCCAGGATCCCATATGTTTTATTAACAACATTCTCAAATTGTTTTGCCACTTCAATGATTTGTGTATAGATAGCACCAAGTTCCTCCAATCCTCCAATCACTTTTTACACGTTAATTTATGCTGTCTCTCCATGTTCAGTACTACAGTAGTGAACTCACCAACATTGAGGGCATTTAAAAGTTTATTGGATAAACATATGGATGATAATGGCATAGTGTAGGTTAGATGGCTTTTGTTTCGGTGCAACATCGTGGGCCGAAGGGCCTGTACTGCGCTGTATTGTTCTATGTTCTATGTTCTATGTTCAGTTCTCCCTCCACCCACTCCTGAGAAATAGAGGAAAATCCATGGTAAGAAATGCAAAATTGTTCCTCAGTGTTCACTGGCGCAGTATAAACAGGTAAAGTCGTCATAGCCCCAGATGACCATAGGCTTTGAGGGTGTGAGAGCTGAATGGTGGTTATTTAACCTGAGGATCACCACACCTCAGGAAAGGGGCAAGGGTGAGAAGGCGGGACTTTCATGAATAACCTCAGCCGGTACAGGAATTGAACCCATGCGGCCGGCCTTCCTCTGCATCACAACCAGCTGCATCGCCTCGCTCTGCATCGCCAACCTGCTGTCTAGCTAATTGAGCTAAACTGGCCCCCAATATAAACAGGGCAAGCTCAAAGCACATATTGCAGAACTGTTTCACATGAAGCTAATTCTGCAATATAAATTATCAATCTGTTCACGTTAATGTTCTGTACCTCTGCCAATGAATACCTCACCCAATTCGACAATCTGATGTGCGAACCTAAACACAAGCGAAGGCCAACCATTCCACTGCAGGGGCATTGCAAACAACTTCAATCCTGTCCATGCACATACTTCCTGAAGTAATCGTTGGAACAGTAACAAGGACCGCACCCCTAAATTTAGCTTGGGCACAAATGAACTTGAATCAGAATAATATTATTTGGCAAAGAAAGGTTTTCTGCTGCTCCTGCACAAAAATTCAGGCTTTTCTTTTCTGTATGCACATTGCCATTAGAATCCACAGCAGTGTAACATATTAGCAGAAATGCCAAAAGGAATGTGGTTCTTTTTGGAGACAGACTGCACTGACGGATAATTCAAAATCTTGTTTGTTTTATTTCTGCCTTTGCTCTATTTAATCCAATCAATGCCCAGGATTTTCAGGTGACAGTTATTAATGATATCGAGTACCCTAGTGGGTAGCGGAATGGGAAGCGCTATAAATCTAACATGTCCATTCCCATGTGGTGGGGTGGGAGTGAAGACAGTGGGGAATCTACTGCTCAGTTATCTATTTTCTTGATGCTTTAAAATTGGGGGGTGGGGGCGGTATGCGACAAGAGATTCTTTTCACTAGTAGCTTGAAGGTGTTAACCTTCTGAGGTATTTGTTTGCTTGGTGATTGGTGCAGGATGAGGGAACTAAATGACTGAAGACTCCAGTTCACTACTGATCAGTTAGACTGTGCTAACCATGCAGCTATTTTAGTGATTGGATGGAGAGAAACCACTTTACAGGTACAATCCTCTTGGTGCGCTTGACTTAACATCGCAGTTAATCTGCCTTGTTTAATTTCTTTGCCAGACTTTGCTGATCTGGAATTGAACAATCAAAGATTTTAGGGGTGGGGGCAGAGGGGAGGTGGGGGAGGGAGAATTCCTCAACACAAATGTGTAACAGTAAGGTCAATTTCCAACAAAACGTCACTAAAAATGTAAATTCTTAGAATCCACAAAACATCTGGAACAAGTTTAGAAGGCAACTTCCATTTGATTTATTTGAATGTTTTAAGGTATGCTGGTCTTTAGGAGACTCAAACCAGTGAAATGAAGAATTTTTTCAAGTGATTTATTTCAAAGAAAAGGACAAGCTTTAAAGTTGTGTTCTGTTACAGATATAATACGGACACCAAAAATAGAGGCTCACTAATGGAAAATGATTGAAGGAACTTCTATGAGCACTGCAGTACATTTATTGTACTGTGCATGATTATTTCAAATATATAAAGGCCTTCTGTTTTTATTGTTTCTCAGTCTGTTGCCAGGCTACTGACATTACAGTACTTTCAAAATGTCAGAATGCCCTTCACCAACTATAATGTATGAAGTTACAGTTTGTTACTAACTATATATTTCAAGTGGACTAGCAGAATACACATCTGGGCACAGCAGCTAACTGGAAAGCAAACCATGGTGTGACATCAAATTGCATTATACACAAAACCAAATGTGGCGATATGCATCACTGTAAATATACAAGGGGTTAATGCAGATACACCAGGACTAAATAAACACTAGAGGGAGCACCAGAGACATCATGACACAGAGACATTCAACCAATAGGTCAGTAAGATAGGACACGACCAATGGGCAGTCAAGACACACCCAGAGGTGACATTACCACAAGGGGGCTACCCATATAAAAGGACAGGGCACACATGCTCTTTCTCTTTCCATAGGCGACACTCAGAGAGACAGGGGCAGATCAGCGAAGCATCGCACCCCCCGCATGGATTAGAGCAGACTGGTTAGTTAGATCGAGTTACTACACGACATGACTCCAGACGGGGAGCGCCGCAGACTCAGTGACGGCACGCTCAAGGAAACAGCAGATGCCACAAAGGAAGCTGACATGAGTAACTGTGTGAAGGACTCATATTATCCACAGAGGGTGGTCGTTGAGTGCAACAAACACAACAACAAAACCTACAAATCCAACAACAAAGACAACAACAAGAAGCGTACCAAAGGCAACAATGTTGACAACAAGCACGACAAAAACAACAATGGAACTACGACTGGTACGACATGGTACAACTCTCCAAATGCGGGACATTGTTACTGCTCAGCTCAGTACAATGACATACCATGGCAGGACGACACAGATAACATACTGCATCGCTACCACAAGCACAGAAAAAAAGAGTCCAAATCAGACAATAAAGTGATTTGACCACTTCTTGGTTCCTTAAGCACAGGGACACTGACGCCGTTCACAAGGACATGCCACCATCAACATCACCACTTCACCAACAAATCAAGAAAGCCACTCAACCGTACCAATTCATGAACTTTGGACTCATACATTTTATTTGGTATCGTGTAATCATCACTGTCATCATGATTTGTACATGTCATCACTTATCTACCTATTTTGTTCAATTTTCTTTAACGTAGTACAGAATATATGTAACACGGAAAAAGGGTGTGTGTGGTGATATGCATCACTGTAAATACACAAGGGGTGAATGCAGATACACTAGGACTAAATAAACACTAGAGGGAGCACCAGAGACATCATGACACAGAGACATTCAACCAATAGGTCAGTAAAATAGGACACGACCAATGGGCAGTCAAGACACACTCAGAGGTGACACTACCACAAGGGGGCTACCCATATAAAAGGACAGGGCACATATGCTCTTTCTCTTTCCATAGGCGACACTCAGAGAGACAGGGGCAGATCAGGGAAGCATCACACCCACCGCATGTGTTAGAGCAGACTGGTTAGTTAGATCGAGTTGCTATAGTAAGATTAGCAGGAGAGTCAAATCCAAGTAGGTGAATTGTTAACTGTTCAATAAATGTGTTAAATCTATCTCCAAGTCTGAACCTTCCTTTGTCAGAGCATACATCAAGGAAGCAGCTTATGCTACGTGAAGAAGTTAATATAGGTTGGTCTTTTGACTATGGGAGGGAGGTGATGGGGGACCAGTGGACTCTGATCCTGTCTGTACCTGATACTCACCCAAGCAGAGTTTATCAGCAGGGATCAGAGATGGAAGTCACCCTCCCTAGTCTGAAGGTACTCAGGCCAATTGTGGTACCCCAGTCAATATGCCAGCTGAGATGACATAACTTCATTCAGTCCAGGGAATCATATTGCTTAGTTTGCTTCAGATGCACATTGGGGAGGTTTCACTCAGTGGTCTGTCTATCCTCTACCAGGGAGATTTTCCTGGTGACATTTTCTCTAACAGATGTTGATGGTAACACAGTATACGACGGTTCCTCCTTGTAAAATCTGGCAGCACATTTTACCAGTTTTAATGCGCACAAAAAATAGTGTAATGCTATTGCGTCCTGTGTGCAAACTAATAAAATTAAGTAAGAAACTAAAGTCGCCAGAGTCCCAGGTAACCATAGAAACTAACGACCCCAATGTCTATGCAAATACATTCCTAGCTCCAAGTATTTGAACAAAGAACAAAGAACAAAGAACAAAGAAATGTACAGCACAGGAACAGGCCCTTCGGCACTCCAAGCCCGTGCCGACCATGCTGCCCGACTAAACTACAATCTTCTACACTTCCTGGGTCCGTATCCTTCTATTCCCATCCTATTCATATATTTGTCAAGATGCCCCTTAAATGTCCCTATCGTCCCTGCTTCCACTACCTCCTCCGGTAGCGAGTTCCAGGCACCCACTACCCTCTGCGTAAAAAACTTGCCTCGTACATCTACTCTAAACCTTGCCCCTCTCACCTTAAACCTATGCCCCCTAGTAATTGACCCCTCTACCCTGGGGAAAAGCCTCTGACTATCCACTCTGTCTATGCCCCTCATAATTTTGTATACCTCTATCAGGTCGCCCCTCAACCTCCTTCGTTCCAGTGAGGACAAACCGAGGTTATTCAATCGCTCCTCATAGCTTATGCCCTCCATACCAGGCAACATTCTGGTAAATCTCTTCTGCACCCTCTCTAAAGCCTCCACATCCTTCTGGTAGTGTGGCGACCAGAATTGAACACTATACTCCAAGTGTGGCCTAACTAAGGTTCTATACAGCTGCAACATGACTTGCCAATTCTTATACTCAATGCCCCGGCCAATGAAGGCAAGCATGCCGTATGCCTTCTTGACTACCTTCTCCACCTGTGTTGCCCCTTTCAATGACCTGTGGACCTGTACTCCTAGATCTCTTTGACTTTCAATACTCTTGAGGGTTCTACCATTCACTGTATATTCCCTACCTGCATTAGACCTTCCAAAATGCATTACCTCACATTTGTCCGGATTAAACTCCATCTGCCATCTCTCCACCCAAGTCTCCAGACAATCTAAATCCTGCTGTATCCTCAGACAGTCCTCATCGCTATCCGCAATTCCGCCAACCTTTGTGTCGTCTGCAAACTTACTAATCAGACCAGTTGCATTTTCCTCCAAATCATTTATATATACTGCAAACAGCAAAGGTCCCAGCACTGATCCCTGTGGAACACCACTGGTCACAGCCCTCCAATTAGAAAAGCATCCGTCCATTGCTACTCTCTGCCTTCTATGGCCCAGCCAGTTCTGTATCCACCTTGCCAGCTCACCCCTGATCCTGTGTGACTTCACCTTTTGTACTAGTCTACCATGAGGGACCTTGTCAAAGGCCTTACTGAAGTCCATATAGACAACATCTACTTCCCTACCTGCATCAATCATCTTAGTGACCTCCTCGAAAAACTCTATCAAGTTAGTGAGACACGACCTCCCCTTCACAAAACCGTGCTGCCTCTCACTAATACGTCCATTTGCTTCCAAATGGGAGTAGATCCTGTCTCGAAGAATTCTCTCCAGTAATTTCCCTACCACTGAAGTAAGGCTCACCGGCCTGTAGTTCCCGGGATTATCCTTGCTACCCTTCTTAAACAGAGGAACAACATTGGCTATTCTCCAGTCCTCCGGGACATCCCCTGAAGACAGCGAGGATCCAAAGATTTCTGTCAAGGCCTCAGCAATTTCCTCTCCAGCCTCCTTCAGTATTCTGGGGTAGATCCCATCAGGCCCTGGGGACTTATCTACCTTAATATTTTTTAAGACACCCAACACCTCGTCTTTTTGGATCACAATGTGACCCAGGATATCTACACCCCCTTCTCCAGACTCAACATCTACCAATTCCTTCTCTTTGGTGAATACTGATGCAAAGTATTCATTTAGTACCTCGCCCATTTCCTCTGGCTCCACACATAGATTCCCTTGCCTATCCTTCAGTGGGCCAACCCTTTCCCTGGCTACCCTCTTGCTTTTTATGTACATGTAAAAAGCCTTGGGATTTTCCTTAACCCTATTTGCCAATGACTTTTCGTGACCCCTTCTAGCCCTCCTGACTCCTTGCTTAAGTTCCTTCCTACTTTCCTTATATGCCACACAGGCTTCGTCTGTTCCCAGCCTTTTAGCCCTGACAAATGCCTCCTTTTTCTTTTTGACGAGGCCTACAATATCACTCGTCATCCAAGGTTCCCGAAAATTGCCGTATTTATCTTTCTTCCTCACAGGAACATGCCGGTCCTGTATTCCTTTCAGCTGACACTTGAAAGCCTCCCACATGTCAGATGTTGATTTGCCCTCAAACATCCGCCCCCAATCTATGTTCTTCAGTTCCCGCCTAATATTGTTAGAATTAGCCTTCCCCCAATTTAGCACATTCATCCTCGGACCACTCTTATCCTTGTCCACCAGTACTTTAAAACTTACTGAATTGTGGTCACTGTTACTGAAATGCTCCCCTACTGAAACATCTACCACCTGGCCGGGCTCATTCCCCAATACCAGGTCCAGTACCGCCCCTTCCCTAGTTGGACTGTTTACATATTGTTTTAAGAAGCCCTCCTGGATGCTCCTTACAAACTCTGCCCCGTCTAAGCCCCTGGCACTAAGTGAGTCCCAGTCAATATTGGGGAAGTTGAAGTCTCCCATCACCACAGCCCTGTTGTTTTTACTCTTTTCCAAAATCTGTCTACCTATCTGCTCCTCTATCTCCCGCCGGCTGTTGGGAGGCCTGTAGTATACCCCCAACATTGTGACTGCACCCTTCTTATTCCTGATCTCTACCCATATAGCCTCACTGCCCTCTGAGGTGTCCTCTCGCAGTATAGCTGTGATATTCTCCCGAACAAGTAGCGCAACTCCGCCTCCCCTTTTACATCCCCCTCTATCCCGCCTGAAACATCTAAATCCTGGAACGTTTAGCTGCCAATCCTGCCCTTCCCTCAACCAGGTCTCTGTAATGGCAACAACATCATAGTTCCAAGTACTAATCCAAGCTCTAAGTTCATCTGCCTTACCCGTAATGCTCCTTGCATTAAAACATATGCACTTCAGGCCACCAGACCCGCTGTGTTCAGCAACTTCTCCCCGTCTGCTCTGCCTCAGAGCCACACTGTCCCTATTCCCTAGTTCTCCCTCAATGCTCTCACCTTCTGACCTATTGCTCCCGTGCCCACCCCCCTGCCATATTAGTTTAGTGAAGTTTGTGAATTATTGAATCGTGGGCTTCATGGTGGAATAACGCAGTAAGCGTAAGTCACTGTTATGATGTCTACACCTGTAGGATGAACACAGAATGAAATATTTGTATCTCTCTGCAGTAACACTGCAATCGCATCCGCCATCAGGAATGGCTTTGTCTTGTCAATTTTCTCCTCTCATCTGAAAGGTATGACTGTTTGCTAGGGTATGGTTTAATCAATTCTGGTTAGGCTCTGTGACCTCTACCAAGTGACTTGAAGCACATTGGCAGGCTGGTCGACCATGGGGGGGGCAGGCTGGTCGACCATGGGGGGGGGGGGGGGGGGGTGCCATACCAAATGCATCCTTTGCTGAACACGATCTGAAACACGATTTTCCCATTAGGAATCCAGGGTCAAAGATGGTTAATCCAGCAGCCGTCTCCAACCCCACCCTTCTTGCTGCCTCCCTAATTTCCCCAGTGTTGAGTGTTAATTCCCCCACATAATACAAACTGAAATTCCTGCCCAAGGTCGATGGACCTTTTACTGGTCCGTTAATTTGTCCATTCTACCTGTGACGATTCCCGCGGCAGGCGGGATCGGAGAACAACTTTCCTGGTTGCTCTGGCTCAGTATCTCATTGGATTCATTCGCTGAATCGTTGGGATGCTTGTGCAATTTTTTCCCCCCAAGATTTGCCATAAGGCAGCCAACATCACAAACGCCTGCTTCAGATTATCCTTAATACTCGGCTCAACAGATAAATTTCCACTGAGGCACAAATGCATGTTTAAAGCCAAAACATTTCTTTTTGCAACAAATTATATTTATGTATCCACCTAGTTATTCTGACTCATGTGGAATAACAGTTAGAACCCTTGCTTAAAAAAATTGTGGAAAGGTTTTATGATTGACAACATCCCTGTCCTGCGTAGCTTATTATTAACCCATGCCTCTGAATCCACAGAGGAAATGCATGTACACTTTCCTTCCCCACAGTGGTTTATCGGAATTTTGTGAGGATTTAATGAAGATCTCTAGGGTCAGATGAGGGTCAGTCAGTCAGTAAGTAAGGAATCATGGAGAAAGCGTATCCTTAATTGTCAGCAGAATACTTACCCTGGAAGTTGAAAGTGTCAGAGCTCTGTATGAGAAAGCAAACCTCTGAAGAAAATTAATTTGTTTTGGAAACCCCTCCGGTAAAAATATATTTTCTTCATCACATGTCACTGCAGGTTTAATGGTGTTAATATTTTTTTTTCTCTTTTTGGCATTGATATTCTTAGCTTTCTGACTAAATAATTAATTGTCTCATACTTGTTTGGCCTTAAACAGTAACCACTGCTGAAGTGTAACTATTCTGTCAATGATCCTTGGCAAGAAAGTTCTGCAAAACGTCTCAGAAAATGATTTACAAACAAAGAGGCAAAATTGGCAAATGCATGCAGAGAATGCAAAATGAAAAATGTCCCTCCGTCACCCTGCACCAGAGTTATGGCATACTCCTTAGAAGCACAGTAGCTGAAGTAATTAAAATTGGCTGACCTCACTGGTTCACTTCACCCCCGTTTTGGGCGCCAGACTTTATCACTGCGAAAATGAGCGATTCTACCAAAAGCTCGGTGGGATTTATGAGTGACCTGGTACCTCTCAAGCAGATTAAACACAGGCTGAAGAAAATCCTCATGGTCTTCAAAAGGCAGCCTGTACTGCTGGAAGCCTGTTTTCCCTTCGAGAAGCTTCACATACAGGCTCTAGTTTTCACAGAGTTACATAGAAATTACACCACAGGGACAAGCCATTCGGCCCACCTGTCTATGCCACGGAATGTGCCTCCTCCAAATCTACTTCAACCCACCTTGTTAAGATAACCTAATTTTGTCTTTTCTCATTCATACTCTCATCTAGCTTCACCTTAAATCAATCAACACTATTTGTTTCAACCACACCCATGTGGTGGCAAGTTCCACATTCAGTCAGGATTTCAGAGTGAAGTTAAATGTAATGAATAGAAAATGAGTATTGCATTATCATATTTTGGCCGACCACTTTGCATTATGTCTTCAGTCCGCCCTATAACCTGCATTCTGACAGACAAGAAATACCTGTCGCCCGGGGTATTACAGATCCTTCTCCAAATGTAGTCCGACACAGAACACTGAACGTCTTGCAGCCATTGCAATTTTACCTCTCACCTGGAAATTTCCCCAATTGGATCAGCTGAAACTTTCTTCTGTAGTCTTCTGGGCAAGAACAGATCCTTTAGCGTCACCATCACTACTCCAGCTGCAGCCACAACCCCTCACCCTTCACAAACACCCGGCCTCCAACCTTTGTGTTTACATGAACAGCTTTCGTTGCATTTTGCAGTATGGGGTGTTATGTTGGGCATCTGGCCATGATTTCTGTGAGCTCATTGCAGTCTTGTTAAGATACAACTGGTACGTTAAAGGGTGGTATGCATTATATCTTCCATAGAATCCATAGAATCGCGACAGTGCAGAAAGAGACCATTCAGCCCATCTGGGACGAGATTCTCCGACCCCCCGCCAGGTCGGAGAATCACCGGGGGCTGGCGTGAATCCCGCCCCTGCTGGTTGCCGAAGCCGCCGGCACCGGAGATTCGGCGGGGGCGGGAATCGCGCCGGTTGGCGGGCCCCCCCGCGCGATTCTCCAGCCCGAATGGGCCGAAGTCCCGCCGCTAAAATGCCTGTCCCGCCCACGTAAATTAAACCACCTACCTTACCGGCGGGACAAGGCGGCGCGGGCGGGCTCCGGGGTCCTGGGGGGGCGCGGGGCGATCTGGCACCGGGGGGTGCCCCCACGGTGGCCTGGCCCGCGATCGAGGCCCACCGATCCGCGGGCGGGCCTGTGCCGTGGGGGCACTCTTTCCCTTCCGCCTCCACTGCGCATCCGTGGGAAGCTGTCAGCGGCCGCTGACGCTCCCGCGCATGCGCCGCCCGGAGATGTCATTTCCGCGCCAGCTGGCGGGGCACCAAAGGCCTTTTCTGCCAGCTGGCGGGGCGGAAATTCGTCCGGCGCCGACCTAGCCCCTTAAGGTTGGAGCTCGGCCCCCAAAGATGCAGAGCATTCCGCACCTTTGGGGCGGCGCGATGCCCGTCTGATTTGCGCCATTTTGGGCGCCACTCGGCGACATCGCGCCGTTTCCGGAGAATTTTGCCCCAGGTCATCACCGACCATCTGAAAGAACACCCTCGTTAGACCCACACCCCCACATTATCCCCGTAAGCCCACCTAACCTTTGGACACTAAAGGGCAATTTAGCCTGGGCCAATCCACCTAACCTGCACATCTTTGGACTGTACGAGGACCGAAACCCACGCAGACACGGGGAGAAAGTGCAAATTCTACATGGAATGGAACCTGGCACTGTGAGGCAACAGTGCTAACCACTGTGCCACCGTGCCACCCATGTTCTATCATTCTGCTCATGGGACATATCTATTTGTCATACAGCCTCCCTTCTGCTCCACTGTGGGAAAGCAATGTTAGAGACTGAATGAAGATAAATTATTTGCCAGCGTTAGCTTTAAAAACCAATAAAATGAATAGTCACATGGAAGGGTGTGGATTAATTCAGTGAGGCCAGCACAGATTTGTTAAAGACAAAACTTGTTTAACAAAGTTGATTTAATTTTTCACATGCAGGAACAGATGATTTTTGAGGGTAAAGCAGTTGATGTGGTGTGTATGAACTTCTAAACTACATTTGATAAAGTACCGCATTACAGGCTTGTCAGCAAAGCAGGAGTCCATGGGGTGACAGTCGTGGTGGGTCGCCTTTTTGGAGCTCTGTAGTGCAGGTGTTTTTTTAAATTCATACAAGGGATGTGGGTTTTGCTGGCTGGGCCAGCATTTATTGCCCATCCCTAATTGCCCTTGAGAAGGTGAACCATGCGGTGACGGTACACCAACAGTGCTGTTAGGGGGGGAGATCCAGGATGTTGACCAAACGGCAGTGACCTATTTCGAAGTTCAGAAGGTGAGTGGAGGGGAGCTTCCAGATGGGGAAGGTGTTCCCATGTATCTGCTGCTCTTGTGCTTCAAACTGGCAGTGACCGTGGGTTTGGAAGGTGTGATCAAAGGTGTGGCTTGGGTAGATCCATATTGCAAAGGTTGTTTTCTTGGAATACAGGAGGTTGAGTGGAGATTAATTGAGGTATATAAAATGAGGGATCGAAATAGACTGGATAGGAAGTACAAGATTATGACAGTTTTGGACAATGTAGACAAAGAAAAACTGTTCCTATTAGCTATCGTACAAAAGCGAGGAAGTCAGGTTAAGGTTTTGGGAGATGGATTCAAGGGGGGAAGTACGGAATAACTTTTCAATGCACTGAATGGTAATGAACTGGAACTCACTGCTGATGAAAGCGGTGGATGTGGTGATGATCAATGATCTCAAAAGGAAATTGGTTGGGCACTTGATGGAAATAAAGGGCAGAATACAACCAAAATATTTCTAAGGGCGCGATTCTCCCAAACAATTTCAGTTCATTTGTAGTGGGTTTTTCAGGCGGTTTCCCATCGGCTCTGAGGCAGGATTCACCGACCCCCCCGGCGGGTTGGAGAATACCCGGGGGGGGGTGTTAAGAGGCAGGATTCCCCGACCCCCCCGGCGGGTCGGGGAATCGCCGGGGGGGGTGTTAATCCCGCCTGGCCGCCCCGCGATATTCTCCGGCCCCCCAAAAATCCCGGAGTCGTGGATCGCGCCGCGCGCCTCGGAGAATGTCGAGGACCGGTGCGACGTAACGGGCCCCCGGGGCCGCCCCAATTCTCCGGGCCGGATGGGCCGAAGTCCCGCCAACGTGACCATGGGTCACGCCGGCGTAAATCAAACCACCTATTTAACGGCGTCAACCAGTCGTGCTGCTGACTCCCGCCAGCGCGGAGGTACTGGTCGGGGTGGGGTGATGGCCGGAGAAGTGAGGGCATGACCGCAGATGGTGGGGGGGTCGCAGGAACCATTGGAATGTGCGTGCTGGGGGGGGGAGGGGCTGTGGGTGGAGGGGCTGTGGGAGGGAGGGGCTGGGGAGAGGGGCGGGGGAGGGGCTGGGGGGAGAGGCTTGGAGGGGAGGGGCTGGGAGGAGGGGACGGGCTGGGGAGCAGAGGACAGGCTGGGGGGGAGGGGGGTTGAGAAGGATGCGTGATGGAGAGGGTGCGTGCCGGGGAGGAGAGGGGTGGGGTTGGGGAGGTTGCGTGCCGGGGGGTTGGGGAGGTGCGTGCCGGGGGTGGCGGGGGAGAGTAAGTGGGGAAGGGGGTACGTGCCGGGGAGGAGGAGGAGGGGGGGGTGGGGAGGGCGAGTGCTGGAGAGGATACGTGCCGGGGAGGAAGCGGGGGTGTGGCGGCGGGGGGCGAGTGCTGGAGAGGGTACGTGGCAGGGAGGAGGGGGGAGAGGCAGGGGGAGGGGCAGGGGAGGGGTGGGGGGAGGAGGGGAGGGGTAGGGGGAGGGGCGGGGGAGGGTGAGTGCCGGAGAGGGTACGTGCCGGGGAGGAGGGGGAGGGGCAGGGGGAGGGGGCAGGGGGAGGAGGGGTAGGGGGAGGGCGGGGAGGGCGAGTGCTGGAGAGGGTACATGCCGGGGAGGAGGGGGAGGGGCAGGGGGAGGGGCAGGGGGAGGGGCGGGGGGAGGAGGGTGCGGGGTAGGGGAGGGGCGGGGAGGGCGTGTGCTGGAGAGGGTACATGCAGGGGAGGAAGGGGGGGCCGGGGTAGGGTGTGTGCTGGAGAGGGTACATGCCGGGGAGGAGGGGGGGCGGGGGGGGGGGGGGGGCAGGGGGGGCGGGGGGGGTGAGGGGGGCGAGGAGGGAGGGAGGGAGGGGGGGGCGAGGAGGGGGGTGCGAGGAGGGGGGGTGAGGAGGGGGGGCAAGGAGGGTGTGGGGCGAGGAGGGAGGGGGGTGAGGAGGGAGGGGGGCGAGGAGGGAGAGGGGGCGTGGAGGGAGGGGGGAGGAGGGAGGGAGGGAGGGAGGGGGGCGAGGAGGGAGGGAGTTGGGGCGAGGAGGGAGGAGGGAGGGGGGTGGCGAGGAGGGAGGGAGGGGAGTGAGGAGGGAGTGGGGGGCGAGGAGGGAGGGTGGGAGGGGGGTTGAAGAGGGAGGGAGGGAGGGGGCGAGGGGGGGGGGCGAGGAGGGAGGGAGGGAGGGGGGGCGAGGAGGGAGGGAGGGAGGGGGCGAGGAGGGAGGGAGGTAGGGGGGGGCGAGGAGGGAGGGAGGGAGGGGGCGAGGGGGGGGGGCGAGGAGGGAGTGAGGGAGGGGGGGGCGAGGAGGGAGGGAGGGAGGGGGCGAGGAGGGAGGGAGGTAGGGGGGGCGAGGAGGGAGGGAGGGGGGCGAGGAGGGAGTGAGGGAGGGGGGGGCGAGGAGGTAGGGAGGGGAGTGAGGAGGGAGTGGGGGGCGAGGAGGGAGGGAGGCGGCGAGGAGGGAGGGAGGGGGGGCGAGGAGGGAGGGAGGGTGTTGCGGGGAGAGAGGGGGGCCGGGGAGGGAGGGGGGGCGAGGAGGGAGGGGGGGCGAGGAGGGAGGTAGGTGGGGGCGAGGAGGGAGGGAGGGGCGAGGAGGGAGGGAAGGAGGGAGGGAGGGGGGGGGGCGAGTGCTGGAGAGGGTACGTGCCGGGGAGGGGAGGGGAGGGGGGGGTTTGGGGACTGTGCGTGCCGGGGGGTGGGGGCTATGTTTGTTCATCACGCAGCGATGTTGGCCGCCGTGGCGGGAGCCGCACTCTACATGGTGCCCCTGGGGAGCGTGCCAGGGAGGCGGCGGAGGCTGCCGCAGAGGAGCGTGCCACAGGGAGGCAGGTGGCAGACACCCAGGCTGGAGGGCCGCCCGCACAACAGGATGAGGAGGAGGAGGAGAAGGAGGTGGTAGTGGTGCCACGGCGACGGAGATGCCCGATGAGGCCCCGTGTGTACCGGCCCCGCTCGTCGTACCAGGACCTCACGAACGGGCATGCAGTAGGAGACTCCAGATGAGCCGGGAAACCGTGGCACACATCTGCCACCTGATGGGACACCTGGCACCGTGTGGCACTGGGGGAGGACACCCTCTCCCCGTGGCCGTCAAGGTTATGGTGGGCCTGAACTTCTATACCACGGGGTCATTCCAGGTGCCGAGTGGGGACCTGTCCGGCATCTTGCAGGCATCGGTGCACCGGTGCATCCGTGCAGTGACAGACACCATATAAGCCATTGCGGACCGCGACATCCAGTTCCCTGTGCACCGGGCCAGCCAGGATGCCCCCCCGCCCCCCCCCGTCTGAGGGGCTGGTTGCTGGGCGACAGGGGTTACCCATTGCAGAGAACCGCTACAATGATGCCCATGCAGCGACCAGGGGTGTGATAGAGAGGTGCTTTGGGCTGCTGAAGATGCGCTTCAGGTGCCTGGACCGCCCTGGAGGGGCCCACCAGTACCCGTCAGATAGGGTCGGCCGCATCGTTGTGGTCTGCTGCGTTCTGCAAAACATAGCCCAGCAGAGGGGCGATGAAATGAAATGAAATTTGCTGATTGTCACAAGTAGGCTTCAAATGAAGTTCCTGTGAAAAGCCCCTAGTCCCCACATTCCGGCACCTGTTCAGGGAGGCTGGTACGGGAATTGAACCGTGCTGCTGGCTTGCCTTGGTCTGCTTTCAAAGCCAGCTCTTTAGCCCTGTGCTAAACCAGCCCCTGTGCTGCAGACAGAGGACGGGGGAGTGGAGGAACAGCAAGACGAGGCGCAGACTTCCCCAGATGAGGAGGATGGGGGGCAATGGTCAGGACAGACGGGGTGGACATGGGCGGGAGGCTGCCCACCGTTACCGGCTGTGCCAGCGGGCACGGGACGGGTTGATAGCCGCCCGGTTCACGGACTAGGGGGGTGTGGGAATCGCCGAGACTGGGCACAGACTGCACACCACGGCACCAGCCTACCACCCTCACCCAACCCACCCAACACCAACCACCCTTACCCGGCCCTCCCAACACCAACCACCCGCACCCCACCCACACATAACCAACCACCTCACCCTGCCCACCCAACACCAACCACCCTCACCCTGCCCACCCAACACCAACCACCCTCACCCCACCCACCCAACACCAATCACCCTCACCCCGCCCACCCAACACCAACCACCCTCACCCCACCCACCCAACACCAACCACCCTCACCCCGCCCACCCAACACCAACCACCCGCAACCCACCCGCATGCACATCAACCCTCTATTGCACATCCACCTGTGACACAACGGGCCGGGCTCACACGGTCGCCGGTGGAAGCGTGTCTATTGCAGGCCATGGAGGATGATGACAACCCGCCCTGCGATGAGCTCTGGGCTCTACATCGTTGGACAATATCTGACCCATGGCCACAGTACCACCCTCCACCCAGGCGGTCCCTGCATGCGGCCATGACACTGCAGCGCACAGTCCCGTTGTCTGCCCGGGGGGATGGCAAGGGCGACTGGGGGGGGGGGCACACTCACCTGAGGCCGATGGGGCCACACTCACCTGAGGCCGATGTTCTATCACCCCTCACACATCCACTGGGGCTCACCTCACACCACAGCCCCACACGCATCGGACAGAGCACAAAGGCAACTTCTGTAGGTGAGAAAGTGATTTTAATAACAAACAGTTCATCCACGTGCCCTAGCCCCAGAACTAATCTGTGCCCTACTCTCGTGCCAGCTTACTCAGTGTCTAATTTTTTGGCCTTACGGGCCCGATGATTACGTGTGGTGGTTCCCCAGGTGGTGTAGCAGAACTGGAGGTGGACTCCTGTGATTCCAGCCCTGTCCCAAAGAGACACCTTTGGCGGTCGTTTCCTGAGGCGGCCCGGCCTAGATGGGCCAGGCTGCGGCTCGGGTGACTGGGATGGCGAGCTGCCAGCCTGCCCTGCCCATTGCCCACTAGATGCACCTGGGATGGAAGGGGGGAGGGGGGGAAGTCCGAGGTGTCGCGGTGTTCCGGGACCTCCCCTACAAGGGGACCCAGAACGGGCCCCAGCACCTCCTCCTCCCTTGGGGTGCCCGATGGCCCCGGGCCTCTACATGGGTCGGGGATGCGAACGGACCGAGCACCCGACACCCCCCGACACCTGGCGCTGCCAGTCCTGGAGGCCCACCCTGGTATCAACAAGTCTCTGCAAGTTTGCAGCCATGGAGCTCAGGGAGTTGGCCATCCCTGTCTGTGCCTGGGCGACGCCGGCCAGCACCTGGGCAATGGCGCAGATGCCCTCAGCGATGGCCTGCAGAGACTGGGCCATTGCCTGCTGAGACTTGGCCATGCCGTTGAGCTCCTTTGCGATCTGCTGCTGGCTCTGGCTCATGGCTGCCTGTGAGAGGGCAGCCAAGTCCTGGGCCACAGACGCCGTCTGCACGGAAAGCCCCACACCTTGCATACTGCGACCCATGTCTGATATCATCACACCGATTGCCTCCACAGCGGACGCACCCCATGCGGTCTCAGCCTGGGTGGCACACATGAGCGGCACCACTAACTGCTCCTGCATGCAGGTGGGCTCCTCCACCTTCGTCTGCAGCTGCCGCAAGCCGGCCGTCACCCATTTCGGTCGTCCCTTGGTCCGTGCCTGCATCGGGTCTATGGGTGGGTGTGGTAACTCCAGGAACCCGGGACCTGTCTGGGCGGTGGATGGTTGCCTGCGCCGGGCTGCCCTCTGACCGCCCGGCCCCTCGGCTGCTCCTGCCTTCACCTGCTGTACCGGGACGGCTGTGTTGTGCGCACCAGTTAGTGTCCCAGATGCCTCATCGCTAAAGTGCCCAACCGAGGTGAGTGATCTCTGCGATGGTGGAGGATGTAGGAGACAGCAGTGGCGTAATGGCGTGCTCCTCATCTGACCCGAAATCCGGGTCCCCTGGAGCGGTAATTCTTGTCCATCCGTCTCCTGTGTGTGGGTGTCGTGTGCGTCAGTGTCCTGGGCGTCGGTGTCCTGTGTGTTAGTGTCCTGCGTGTTCGGGTCCTGTTTGTTAGGGTCCTATGTGTTAGGATCCTGTGCGTCAGTGTCCTGTGTGTTAGTGTCCTCTGTGTCGGTGTCCTGTGTGTTCGGGTCCTGTGTGTTAGGGTCCTGTGTGTTAGTGTCCTGTGTGTCGGTGTCCTGTGCGTCAGTGTCCTGGGCGTCGGTGTCCTGCGTGTTCGGGTCCTGTGTGTTAGGGTCCTGTGTGTTAGTGTCCTGTGTGTCGGTGTCCTGTGCGTCAGTGTCCTGGGTCGGTTGCGACGGGGGCCTGTTGCTGTGCCTGCCCTCCTCATCACTGGGTGTGGCCCGCCGGTGATGTGGGCGGCGTTCACCTGGTGTTCCGGGTCTGTCCCTGGCTCGTGGCCACCTTGGAACGTCATGGGGGCGGCGGCCGCCTGGTGCTCCGAGTCTGTCCCTGGCTCGTGGCCGCCCTGGAACGTCCTGGGGGCATCGTATGCCTGATGGCCCGGGTCTGTTGCCCCTTCCCCCATATCCCCTCTCCCCCCCAAATCCCCCCTCCCCCATATCCCCTTCCCCCATATTCCCCCTTCCCCCATATCCCCCCTTCCCCCATATCCCCCCATACCCCCCTTCCCCCATATCCCCCCTTCCCCCATATCCCCCTTTTCCCATATCCCCCCTTCCCCTATATCCCCATACCCCCCTTCCCTCATATCCCCTTCCCCCATATCCCCCCTTTCCCCATACCCCCCTTCCCCCATATCCCCCCTTTCCCATATCCCCCCATTCCCCCATATATGGTGATGGTGGTTGGTGTTGGGTGGGTGGGGTGAGGGATAACACCTCTCCTATCTCCTCGGACTCCAAGCACAACTTTCCACTACTGTCCTTGACTGGCCCTACTTTTACCCTAGTCATTCTTTTATTCCTGACATATCTATAGAAAGCTTTAGGGTTATCCTTGATCCTACCTGCCAAAGACTTCTCATGTTCCCTCCTGGCTCTTCTTAGCTCTCTCTTTAGGTCCTTCCTAGCTAACTTGTAACTCTCGAGCGCCCTAACTGAACCTTCATGCCTCATCTTTACAAAAGTCTCCTTCTTCCTCTTGACAAGTGTTTCGACTGCTGTAGTAAATCATGGTTCCCTCACTCGACCACTTCCTCCCTGTCTGACAGTACATACTTATCAAAGACACGCAGTAGCTGTTCCTTGAACAAGCTCCACAATTCCATTGTGCCCATCCCCTGCAGTTTTCCTCTCCATCCAATGTATCCTAAGTCTTGCCTCATCGCATCATAATTGCCTTTCCCCCAGATATAACTCTTGCCCTGCGGTATATACCTATCCCTTTCCATCACTAAAGTAAACGTAATCGAATTGTCGTCACTATCACCAAAGTGCTCACCTACCTTCAAATCTAACACCTGTCCTGGTTCATTACCCAGTACCAAATCCAATATGGCCTCGCCTCTCGTTGGCCTATCTACATACTGTGTCAGGAAACCCTCCTGCACACATTGGACAAAAACAGACCCATCTAATGTACTCGAACTATTGCTTTTCCAGTCAATATTTGGAAAGTTAAAGTCCCCCATAACAACTACCCTGTTGCTTTCGCTCCTATCCAGAATCATCTTTGCAATGCTCTCCTCTACATCTCTGGAACTTTGTGGAGGCCGATAGAAAACCCCGAACAGGGTGACCTCTCTTTTCCTGTTTCTAACCTCAGCCCATACTACCTCAGTAGACGAGTCCTCATCAAACGTCCTTTCTGCCACCGTAATACTGTCTTTGACTAACAATGCCACACCTCCCCCTCTTTTACCACCTTCCCTGAGCTTACTGAAATATCTAAATCCCGGCACCTGCAACAACCATTCCTGTCCCTGCTCTATCCACGTCTCCGAAATGGCCACAACATCGAAGTCCCAGGTACCAACCCATGCCACAAGTTCACCTACCTTATTCCGAATGCTCCTGGCATTGAAGAAGACACACTTTAAACCACCTTCCTGCCTGCTGGTACACTCCTGCAACTTTGAAACCCCACTCATGACCTCACTACTCTCAACCTCCTGTATACTGGAGCTACAATTCAGGGTCCCAATTCAGGTCAGCGGGGGACTGGCGAACGCAGTGCCGGCGAATCGGCTGGTGAGCCTTCATTTGTGGCCTCATTAAGTGGGCCAAACCCCCTTACAGAACCTCCTTCCTTCCAGGATCCCCATCCGTCACTCTCCCACAACCTCCCGGAGAGCCCAGCTTACCTGCCCTGCACCCCCCCACCCTTCAAACCCCCACCCCTTCACCTTCCTTTCATGGGAATGGCCCCTCTCGGGTCCTGACCCTTAGCAGTGCCAGTCTGGCACCTGGGCAGCCTTGCACTGGCACCTTGGTACCCAGGCACTGCTCCAGCAAGCTTGGCAGTGCCACCTAGGCACTATGGCAATGCCAGGGTGGCAGTGCTAAGGTGTCCACGTTCCAGGGGGAGGGCCAGGGGGCCACCTTGCACTGACCCTGACCACTCAAGGGCCTCCGATAGCCTTGGATAACCCCTGGTCCACGTTCTTGTGGAGCAGAATTGATTTGCACCCAGCTGCAGCCTCCCTGGGGAGGCAGGTAAATCAGGGGGGTGGTTTGTGGCAGTATATCCCGCGCAGACAGGTCTTTAAAAAGTTTATGACCTACTTTCGTGAGCATCGTTTAGTCCTGCCCCTTTGCGGCAGAGATCGAATCTGACGCCTCGCAGGACTTGGATGAATCGCGGAAGCTGCCGGGAAGGCCGTGAGCGGGTTCCCGCGGGATTCTCTGGCCACGTCGTGCACTCGCTCGAGTGCAACGCGACCAGAAAATCGGGAGAGAGCAGAATCGTAATTCACGCTCGGGCGGACAATCGAGCTTCTGGCAAAAGTCGAGGTCAGCGCCAGTCACCCAACAGAACGCCATGCTCCAGTGCCTCCATGGCGGTGTGGATGAGTTCCATCACCCGCACCAGCGTGGGCATGCAAATTGTACAGCAATGAGCATATCATTAACGGGCTCTGCTGAAGTGAGGCTGGGGTGGTTCTCTTGTGGATTTGAAAACGGGAACCAGGCACCATAGCCGATGAGGGTGAGAGGAGGTAAGCCAAGTCCTGCCCAAGCCACCCCCCAGGAACCCCAAACCCCAGCTGACCCATCAACGGGATGTGTGTGGTCCAACACAGCCAGTGGCCCACCAGGTGCTGGCACCCCTCACTACACCCATCTGAGGCACTGCCCCACTGCAGGGGGAGCAGGTGGGGGGGTGCAGAGCGCACCCTGAACAACGGATGCAGGCACTATGGCCCTTGCAACCTCCCTGGCACACTGTCCCCCAGAGCAGATGTCGCACCAGTGGCACTATCAGCCAACTCACCCTGCAGGAACACCAGCTGGCACTAAGCCCCACATATCCACTACACCCCTGCTCCCATCCATCCTGCCCCATGTCAGGTGGGCACAACCCGTGTGTAGCACAGAGGGCCCACGGCATACTACAGCTATGGACCCAACAGGTTCTCACACCCCTCACCCAGCTCTACCCGTGGTACCTGCCCGCATGGATGCCACCAGGCATGGTGCCAGTCGGTTGCATGGGGTGCCCCCTTACAACCAGGTGGCAGCCTGTTGGCGGGTTATTAAGCGGCGCACCCTAGGAGGGCACCCATGGTAGACCCCACAAGAGGGAACAGGACAGGGACTGCAGAGCGTAACGCTGGCAGGGACAGATGACGAGGTAGGAGACCCACTGGTGACAGGCACCGGCAGGGCCAGAGGCACAGTGTGGAAGGCACAGTGTCGTGAGGAGCGGTCAGGGGATGGGACGGGGCTCAGGAAGGGGGAGGTGTGGGCAGCACATGGTGGGTGGCACATGGCACAGTGGTTAGCACTTCTGCCTAAAGCACTGAGGGCCCGGGTTCAAATCCCAGTCCTGTGTCACTGTCCGTGTGGAGTTTGCACATTCTCCTCATGACTGCGTGGATTTCACCCCCACAATCCAAAGATGTGCAGGTTAGGTAGATTGGCCACACTAAAATTGCCCCTTAATTGGGAAAAAAATGTATTAAAAAAAACAGAGGGGGGAGGCGGACATGCGGGTGCAGGGGCTGCAGTGCAGGTCCGGGCAACTGTGTAGCCCGTTGGACCTGGTTGGGCACAGGAGCACTCATCTTGCTGACATGAATGCCCCATTAACCCCTGCAGAAAATGGATCTCGGTGAACAGTCGGGTGTGGTTCGCATCTACCTGCCCGCCGCAGCCGTTGTGGCTGGACTGAATGGGGCCAATTATCCTCATGGGATCCCTGTCAGATATGGGTGACGTACTGTATGTTCACTGCACGTAAGATGAGAGGAATCCGCTCAATTCCCATCCTCTGAACCTTTCCCGTGGCCGGGAGATCATGGCCCATCTCAATGGAGTCCAGCAGCCTCACTGAGATACTATTGGGAGCACTGGTGAGGGCCAGGTAGATGGCAGGGCAGGGAGGCACGGCCTACGGTCATCAGACACAGCTGTCTTCAGATTGGGAGGTCAGAGCTTCATCCTCATGATTTTATCCCTCAATGGCAAGGTTGCAGAGTGGGCAGACAGAAGCCTTTTCAGATGCTGCCAAGTTACAAGGCTCTGAGCTCCTGCTGTGAAGCCACCTTCTCTCATCGCCGTGGAGAGGAACCAATGGGGCAGGGCTGTCCCTTCACCGATCATAATATTGCAATTGATGAATATTTGTCCACTGCCTTAGTAATCACCGTAATTAGCTAGCCACTGTCATAATATGCACTCAATCACATAATGAGGTAAAGACAGTGTTGTTAACTTTTGTTTGGTTCACTTGGCTCTGTTTTATAACCTCTGATCTCGAGTCGCCAGGTATCTTTATGATACCGCCACGAGGTTTAAGTTCGAGTAATGACCAATAATTCAATACACCGATTAGTAAGATTTAAATCAAAGCACATTTATTATACACAGTAATCGCTCCTCATGCACAAATTCTACGTCTAAGCTACTTCTGTAACTAACAGGCCTGTACTTAACTTCGGACTGGCCCACCAGGTCAGGGGAACAAATGGCCTTTCGTTCGGGTTCTGAGTGTGGGATTCGAAGTTGGTACGGATTGATAGCTAGGAGCGCCTATCTCGTAGCGAGCGTTGACTTAAGACTTACGATCTCTCGGCGGCAGTTGAACCGGTCACGGTCAATGTTGGTTCGCGTTGCTGGGTGACCCGGTCAAGAAGAACGATTTGAACTTGGGGTTTAACTTTATAGTCCCCAGGGGCTTCCCACCTTTCGGGGCAGACCCTGTACCTGGTTCTAGGTGATTGGACTTTGTTCCAATCGCTTGGTTTGATTTCTCCAATACTGGAGCGGTTCCCTGATTGATGGGCGGTCTTGAGGTGTCCGTTGACCTCTTTTGTGTTGGCTCCTGTTGGCGCCGGGGAGTCTGGATTAGTTTTGTTTGTCCCAAATGTTGCTATTGTTCCCGGGGATTGCTTATTCGTATGTAGATGGTTGCTACATTATTATGCAGATGGCTGCTAGTATCGATACTGTCTGGGCCTTTGCAGAGTTTAAATACACCGCAAACTTGCACCTGCTGGTTCCTGCCTGTGTTGGCTGAATTTCCCTTCAGCCTTTGCTGTTCGCCATTTTAAATCGGGACTTGGCCAACTCAGGTGGCTACACTCCCTCCTTGTGATGCTAACGCGAAGCGTGAAGGATCACATAACTGCGTTGCTTTCCATTCCCTGACCCGGAGAGCACTCTTCAATGGCCTCTACACTGACCATAACTATGCAAGAAAATTTGAACTGACATTCTGAGGGGCGCTATGTCAAACAGGGACATGCATTACAAAACAAGAAAATGGGAACCTCTAACTATCCTTAATAAACTACACTCACTCAAATATTTCATCACACTGACTTCCTAAACCATGCAAACAAAATCACAGCAGTTTTATATACATTTTCCTGGCTTGGCAGTCAAGCTCAAGATTGTACAATTGCTCATGAACATTTCTTTATTTACAACAAAACGCAAATGAATGGGTCGGGGGTCAGGTTGTATCTGAAAATAGGGGATCTGATCCTATATACCGGGGTGCGAGCGCGGTAGGCTTTCCTTCTCCATTTTCTCAGACGAATAGTCTGCACGATGCAGCAGAGTATCGCCAATACCAATAGGGATTCTATCACCTAGGACGGGGAGTACCAGGTTATAAACCTGTCACACCAAGGTGGTGTGGTGTCGCTTGTGACTGGGCTCTGAGTACTGTGGGGAAGTGAATCATTAACGGCTGGGGGAGTTGAGGTCAGGGGGTTCACGTTCGCGCGCAACCAAATGTCCATTATAACGATGAGCCACGCGGAGGATGTCCTCATGGTTCTTCTTTCTCTTCTCTTCTCTTCTCTTCTCTGGTCCTGGAGCTTCTGGAGTTCTGTGGGATCAAGCATAGTGTCTGTTACTACCTTGTGTTAATATCTCGTACGATAGCCAGTCTGTCCTTTAGTGCCAATTATTCCCTTTATAATTGGTCACTATGTGTGACTCCCTCATTTTTTTTTCAAAAACCGAATTTCAGGACAAGAGACACAGACAGATAATGACCAGTGCGAGCCGTCTCGCAGGCTGTGCGATTTACCATCCCAATGTTTCAGGATGTAAATAGCAGAGGGTTAGCAACCTAAGGGTTACCTGAAACAAAACAAAACTTTTTGAACCAAATTGTCCGAAATGAGGAGCGTATGGGCCGCTACGGGTAAGAGTTGGATGGAGTCCCCGGGTAGGACGGCGACCAATGCCGTGTGCCCTACCCGAGTGTAGCTGACCAGAGGGGGGTTCCCAGGCAGGGCGGGTCCCAAGCCGTTTCTCCACTGCCTGAGCAACCGACAAGAACGGGCAAGAAATGTAGTCATCGTGGGGGGGCTGCCGTATTGGTTCCTTCCTCGAACCAGAAGGGCAGTTATGAATGGGGGTCTGTGTATCTGTCGACAGACGAGTTCCGCTGAACTGGCGTCTGGGACCTTAACAAGTCTTTGCGGACAAATTCTCAGAGGTTTCGGCCGAAAAGGCGTGGGGCTGTGGAAATTTTTTTTCCCAGTTTGCCATACAACATTTAACAAACACTACAAACAACATAAAACATGCTGCAGGTTCCATCAGAAAGGACACCGTTTTCTCGCAATCGGTTCTTTTTAAAACATCATCTGGACACCTCAGTTATCGGTTGCGAACAGGGTCGCAAAGGGGTTCTCGTTCTGGGAGTCAGACTCAAGATCGTCATCTTCTCCCGGATGCCAAACTCTCGAGTGTATCAGGGCTGATAGGGCTGCATGGTATGATTTTGGATTGCTCTCGTCATTCCGGACGAATCTGTATGAATTATCTTGGTGCCAATAGGTGGTGTCTATGTTCTGTGGGGACGGAATCGGGGTCGTCATGGTAGGTCGGTGGTGGGGTTTGTTTAGGAAAGTGATCATGAAGGGATCACTCGAATCGTGGTCAGATTCGGTGGGTGTGGGTCCTGTTGCATGGGGATAGTAGGGAGGTGTGCTGTGGCTATTGTCTAAGTCACAGTCGCTGTCATTGTTGCTGCAGTCTGTGGGCGTTCCGGGGCGGAGTGTATATTTCGGGAGTGGAGTTGAGGTTGAGTCCGTGGCTGGGCTGGACGTGTTGGGGGAGGGTAGGGTTACGTTGGCTGTGGGCGGGTCGTGGTGTGCTGCGTCGAGCATGACGTGGTGTGCTTGGTTAGACTGTGTTCCATATGCCTTCAACTGGTTGATATGGAACCACGCAGTCTTTCCATTGGGGTACTTTATTTTGTAGACGGAAGGGCTTACTTTGTCCGCAATGGAGTACGGACCCGAGTACTTTGGTGACAGGAATGTGCTGGGGTTGTATACGGAGAGCATGACTTGCTGTCCTACACTGAACTCAGTCGCATGCACTGTCTTGTCGAAACAAGCCTTGCTCTGTTTCTTTCTTGTGCCCAATTTCACTGCGGCTGCTAGCTGAGCCGTTTTAACATTCGCCACCAATTGTTCGACTGCTTTCTCGTGTGTGAGGGCCGTCACTTCGGGGCTGGTCAAGTCTAAGCCTAATAAAAATTCTGTGCCTTTCATGGGGCGTCCGGTCATGAGGGTGTGTGGGGTGTAACTTGTAGAAGTTGAAACTGTATTTCGCAAAAACGTCAGCACAAAAGGGAGGACTGAGTCCCAAGTGGTGTTGTTTGGCTGGGCCATTTTTCTGAGGGTGGATTTTAGGGTCCGATTCATGCGCTCCACGATACCACTCGACTGGGGGTGGTATGCAATGTTGAATTTTTGGGTAATGCCAAATATCGTGAGGACATTCTTCATGACACGTCCCGTAAAATGGGAACCTTGGTCGGATTCAATGCTACGGGGGTGTCCCCATCTCGTAAAGATGTGGTGGGTTAAAATCTTGGCTGTGGTCTTTGCCGTGTTAGTTCTGGATGGGAATGCTTCCACCCATTTTGTAAACGTGTCTATCACCGCAAGTACATATTTATAACCATTCCTACAAGGGGGCAATGGTCCTATAAAATCAATCTGGAGGTTAGCCCCATTAACGGGTCGGGTGTGACTGAGGTGAGCTTTTTTTGCGTATCTGTCTGGATATTCTGGGCGCAGATAAGACAATTCTCAATGTAGTGATTTACATTGTCTTTTAAACTCGGCCACGAGCAGAGCTGCCTGAGGTGGGCTGTAGTGGGATCGATTCCCTGATGTCCATGACTGTCATGGAATGAACAAATCAGTTGATTCCTGTCCTGTTCAGGAGTCACATAAAGGGTGTCTTTTAACACCACACTGCCATGTGTGGTCAGAGCATTTCATAGGAGGCTGGATAGTTTCCTTTCAAAATCTCCTTGAGATTGCTGTCCTGCTTCTGATCTGCACTAGATCCTCGATCTTAGTCTGCGAGACCTGAACTGCATTTACTGGTGTGCTTTCGGGGGGTGTCCAAAAATATCCGTGCCTGGAACCTGCTTTAGCCAGTGCATCGGCCTTTACATTTCCGGGGGGGAGGAACGGTGGTGACTTCGAACTTTGATTATACCAAAAGTCCTGTTCTGTGCTCTCTCTAAGATGTGACGGAGCAATGGTGCTGAAGGGAGGGGTTTTCCGTCTGTGGAAACAAACCCTCTTGCTTTCCACAGGGGTAGGAATTCCGTAAGGCTGTTGCAGACATAGAGGCTGTCCGAGTATATGTCTGCTGGGCAGGGGAAGGAATCTGGGTGTTCCACTATGTATGCGATGGCCGCACGTTCTGCCGCCTGCGCACCTAAGTGTCCTGGAAGTTTTATTGCTATTTCTTCTAGGGCGCGTCCCTGCACGTCCTCGACATAAATACCGCATCCTGTTATGCGCATCCCTTCTAATATTGTGGAAGATCCATCCACATATATCCTAATGGGTTCGCACGTGTCTGGGTGCTTGGGGCTCTGGATTGAACTGCCTATCTTTCTGGGGGGTGTTTTCGCAATAAAGGGGCCTGTGTTGTGGTGCGGAGAGATGATATCACATTCGTGGGGGGTTCCGGGGTACTGTAAGTTATCGGCTAAAAAGGTGTGGGTCTTTTTCCTTTTAACAGTGATGTCCCGTCCCTGCAAAAGAAGGGTCCATCTAGCTGCTCTTATCTGACTAACTGTACCGTCCTTGAGCCTTCTGTCCAGTAAAAGTTGGGTGGGGGTGTGTTCTGTGAGGATTGTGATGGAGTTCAGTCCGGTAATGTACGAAAAATACTGTACTGCCCAGAATACTGCGAGCAGGTGCCTCTCACAGGCTTAAAATACCTGCTCCACAGCATCTAAAACTCTGGAGGCGTAAGCCACGGACCTTAACTGTTCGTGCCATTCCTGAAGTCTCACGGCCGAAAGTGTGCGGTCTGTGCTTGCTACCTCTATCGCGTAGGGGGAAAGCGGGTCTGGAACTTGTAGTGCGGGGCTGCTATGAGTGCTTGCTTCAACGCATCTACAGCATCCCGTATGCTGCGGAAGCCATTCCCAGGGTGTTCTTTTCTTTAGGAGGTCTGAGATGGGTGCTGCCTTGCTGGCGAAACCGTCAATGTGGTTTTGGCTGTAGCCAGCCAGTCCTAAAAACGACCAGAGGGCTGAAACGTTCTGGGGAAGGGGCAATTTAGCAATCGAGTCAATCCTTTTATGCTCGATCTCGCGTTTACCATGTGTGATAATTGTACCCATATATATGAAAATGAAAAAAATGAAAAATGAAAATCGCTTATTGTCACAAGTTGGCTTCAAAATGAAGTTACTGTGAAAAGCCCCTAGTCGTCACATTTCGGCGCCTGTTCGGGGGAGGCTGTTACAGGAATCGAACCATGCTGCTGGCTTGCCTTGGTCTGCTTTCAAAGCCAGTGATTTAGCCCTGTGCTAAACCTTATCTTCCAAAATCTGGGCCTTTTTAGGGTTAACTTTACAACCAATTGAGTGTAAGAGTTCCAGGAGTTCGGACAGAAGCTCAATGTGCTCTTCCTTGGTGTCTGTCTGCAGTAGTAGGTCGTCTACGTACTGGACCAGACATTCGGGGCGAGAAAATTTGGCTAAACCATTTGCCAACTGTCGGTGGAAAATGGAGGGGGAGTTGTGGAATCCTTGTGGCAGGCATGTCCACGTGTACTGCTGCGCTTTAAAGGTGAAGGCAAATTTGTACTGGCACGCCTTTGCCAATGGAATGGACCAGAATCCATTACTGATGTCCAAAACCGTAAAGAATCAGGAATTGAGTCCCTGCTTGAGCATGGTCTCGGGACTTGTGGCTACTGTGGGGGCTGCTGCAGGGCTGATTTTGTTGAGTTCCCGGTAATCGATGGTCAGTCGCCATGATCCATCGGGCTTTCTCATTGGCCAAATCAGGGCATTATTAATGGAGGCTACTGATCTAAGTACGCCCTGCTCTAATAAGCTTTCGATTACTTTTGCAATTTCTCCCTCTGCCTCTTGGGGAAATCCATACTGATTTTGGGGTCTTGGGTCAGGTCCTGTGATTTGTACGGAGCCAGTCATCCGGCCACATTCGTGTTTGTGGGTCGCGAATGCTGTCCTGTTTTTCTGTAAAACTGCCCTAACCTGCTTGTCCGTGCTAAGCTTGGTCGGGTTGAACCAAAATTCGCCTACTGCGCTAATTTTGTTGGCGTATTCACCTATGTTGAGCGTTGCGGGGGCTCTTGCAGTCTTTGCCATTTTCCAGACACACTGGTTGACTGGATCGAATGATAGATTGTGGGAATTCATGAAATCTATTCCCAGAATGTGTTCTGCTGTGTGGGGCAGGTCAACTAAAACTACGAGGTGCTTGGTGGTGATGTTGCCGATTTGAATGGGTACAGGGGCTGTGATGTGTTCCTGCTGTGAGTGGCCTGTAAAGCCGCTGAGGGTGATAGTGGCTGTGATGGGCCACGTGTCCTTTTGGAACATGGTGGAGGAATTTATTGTGGTGCGGGACCCTCCTGTTTCCCAGAGAAACTCGATGGGCTGTCCCCGTATTTTCGCTGCATCTACCGGTCGTCCGGACCTATCCCAAAGGGTGTCGCAGACCCAACTGGGGGAGCCCGAACACCGTCAGTCCATTCCGTTCAGGTCCGTCTGATCTGAACGGGTGCTCACACTATGGGCGAAATTCTCCCCAAATGGCGCGATGTCCGCCGACTGGCGCCCAAAACGGCGCCAATCAGACGGGCATCGCGCCGCCCCAAAGGTGTGGAATGCTCCGCATCTTTGGGGGCCGAGCCCCAACATTGAGGGGCTAGGCCGACGCCGGAGGGATTTCCGCCCCACCAGCTGGCGGAAACGGCCTTTGTTGCCCCGCCAGCTGGCGCGGAAATGACATCTCGGGACGGCGCATGCGCGGGAGCGTCAGCGGCCGCTGACTGTTTCCCGCGCATGCGCAGTGGGGGGAGTCTCTTCCGCCTCCGCCATGGTGGAGACCGTGGCGGAGGCGGAAGGGAAAGAGTGCCCCCATGGCACAGGCCCGCCCGCGGATCGGTGGGCCCCGATCGCGGGCCAGGCCACCGTGGGGGCACCCCCCGGGGCCAGATCGCCCCGCGCCCCCCCCAGGACCCCGGAGCCCGCCCACGCCGCCTTGTCCCGCCGTTCAAAAGGTGGTTTAATCCACGCCGGCGGGACAGGCAATTTATCGGCGGGACTTCGGCCCATCCAGGCCGGAGAATCCAGCGGGGGGGGGGCCACCAACCGGCGCGGCCCGATTCCCGCCCCCGCTGAATATCCGGTACCGGAGACTTCGGCAACCAGCGGGGGCGGGATTCACGGCAGCCCCCGGCGATTCTCCAACCCGGCGGGGGGTCGGAGAATGATGCCCAAGGTGTGGGCTCTGTCTTATTCTTACTTAGGGTGCCCGTCTGCTGGGCTCTCTGTGGCTTTCGTGGGGCATTGCATTCCATTGCAAAGTGTCCCAACTGTCCACAGTTGTAACACTCCTGTGACTTTTGCGGGGGGACTGTTCTTTCCTTCATTTACCCATGCGGGTGTGTTGTAACTGCCTGTATATCTGCGTCGGCCTGCTTTTCTTCAGGATTTTTAACTGCGGGTTTGTTTTGTACAGACTGCTCCCAGGAGCGGGACAATTTTTTTACAACCCATTTCTCATTATGAGCCTCCTCTGAGGGATCATAATTCGCGCAAGCTTTTTGTCCTGTTTCTGTGGCATGGGAGATAAGGGTGTGGGTCCATTTGGCCATGTTGTCTGGGGACAAATGGGCACGGTCTAAGTCTCCAAAAACTGCTGCAAAGTGGATCCACAGGCATCCAGCAAACGCTGTGGGGTGCTCGGTTTTCTTTTGCCTGCATTTATTGAGGCCATCTATGGGGTCACTCCGGTTATACCCGATCGCATCCAGGATCACGGTATGCATTTCTGCAAGGGTGCCTCCTCCTTCATTCTGTGGGTCGGGAAGGGCTGCTACGACTGAACGGTCTAAACATAAAACTGTGAGTTTTACATGCTCTCGCTCATCCAGGCCGTACATGGTCGCCTGCTGCTTTACTCTGGCAAAGAAATGGTTGGGGTCTGAGGTGGAGAGGAACGGTGTGATTTTCTCGCACGTGTCCCGCAATTGGGTCACTGTTAAGTGGGTGGTGTACAGAAATTCTGTATCGTCCAATGTGGATGTGCGGTGGGTGGTTACTGGGTTCATTGGAGCCTGAACTATCTGCTCTGTTGGGGGTTGGGGCGCTTTTCTCTTTTGGGGCTTTCCCTGCGCACATGTTCCCTCAACATATCTCTGCACTGTCTCATTTAACTCTTCCCGATCAGGGCCCAAAATCTAATTTTGCTCCAAAGGTTTCCTGGAATCCTTTTTGGACTGAAAACAGAGATTGCAGTTCTAAATTCTGCTTTCTGCACTTTACGTGGTCTAGTGAGCTTTGGCTTTGCTCCGTGGTGGCAGCATGGAGTGCTCTTAACGCTGCCTTCAGGTCACTACACTGCCTCTGCAATGTTTCTACCTGCTTCTCGGTTTCTTCCCGTACCAGGACTGCACGTTGCGTGTCCTGATAGGCCTTTTCATACTGGGACTGGAAGCAACTTAAGTGCGCCAGTCAAGACTGGTGTGCCTTCTTGGCATCATCCACCACTCCGTCTTTTGCTGCCAACTTCCTCCTTAACTCTAAGTTCTCTCTTTCTACCTCACTGACATCGACCTTGCTCATTCGATGTATGCCTTCTATCTCTTTCCGGAGCGTCCTAACGACCTCCTCTGTGCCTCGCAACTGTGCCAAGCAGGACACGATTGCCATCGGCTTGCGAGCTTTCCCTAAGCTCTTCTTGTGGATCTCGCTCAGGTTCTCCGACCAAGTATGTCCTATACTCCTGGGACCTGATTCCTCGTTGTTACAGAATTCGCTCCAAAGGGGCCATCCTTACCCTTTGAGGTACTTCCTGATTTCTTCCTCCCATACGGGACACTGTCCTACTCTACTGCTGCTGGTCGCTGCGACCGCAAATTCCTCTGGGTTCATGAGGCGCTGCATTGCCTGCATTGCCATCTTTCTTGTCTGGATGCTTCTTTTAAATTTGGAACAGGGGGACTAAAGCGGTGCTGTAAATAGGGGTACGGCTTTCGCTAATTTCCGAAGTACAAACTCTCGAAAGTTTTGTTGCAACAAAAAATCTATCAGTTTACCTTATAGCCCTGTTAGTTACGCATGCATACACACACTTCCGAATTATGAGGATAGGTCAGAACTGCTTGAACAATTGTGGTTTTCTGTTCCAATTGGATCTCTAATTCAAATTTTTGGGTTCTCCCGGAGTGGTGAAGCCACTTCTAGTTCGGGTCCCGTCAGATGTCGCCAGCAATATGTTGCTAACTTTTGGTTGGTTCACTTGGCTCTGTTTTATAACCTTTGCTCTCGAGTCGCCAGGTATCTTTATGATACCGCCACGAGGTTCAAGTTCGAGTAATGACCAATAACTCAATACACCGATTAGTAAAATTTAAATCAAAGCACATTTATTATACACAGTAATCGCTACTCATGCACAAATTCTACATCTAAGCTACTTCTATAATTAACAGGCCTATACTTAGCTTCGGACTGGCCCACCAGGTCAGGGGAACAAATGGCCTTTCGTTCGGGTTCTGAGTCTGCGGGATTCGAAGTTGGTACGGATTGATAGCTAGGAGCGCCTATCTCGTAGCGAGCGTTGACTTAAGACTTACGATCTCTCGGCAGCAGTTGAACCGGTCACTGTCAAGGGTTGGTTTGCGTTGCTGGGTGACCCAGTCAAGAAGAACGATTTGAACTTGGGGGTTTAACTTTATAGTATCCAGGGGCTTCCCGCCTTTCGGGGCGGACCCTGTACCTGGTTCTAGGTGATTGTACTTTGTTCCAATCGCTTGGTTTGATTTCTCCAATATTGGAGTGGTTCCCTGGTCGATGGGTGGTCTTGAGGTGTCCGTTAACCTCTTTTGTGTTGGCTCCTGTTGGCGCCGGGGAATCTGGCTTAGTTTTGTTTGCCCCAAATGTTGCTATTGTTCCCGGGGATTGCTTATTAGTATGTAGATGGTTGCTACATTATTATGCAGATGGCTGCTAGTATCGATACTGTCTGGGCCTTTGCAGAGTTTAAATACACCGCAAACTTGCACCTGCTGGTTCCTGCCTGTGTTGGCTGAATTTCCCTTCAGCCTTTGCTGTTCGCCATTTTAAATCGGGACTTGGCCAACTCAGGTGGCTACACTCCCTCCTTGTGATGCTAACGCGAAGCGTGAAGGATCACATAACTGCGTTGCTTTCCATTCCCTGACCCGGAGAGCACTCTTCGATGGCCTCTACACTGACCATACACTTGGCCAACTCAGGTGGCTACAACAGGCAGTGACAGACACCCAGGTTAGCTAATCAACACACAGGACAGAACACAACCAATCACCAGACAAAACACTAGAGGGGGGCTTCCTACTATAAAACATACGAGGCATCAGCACTCCGCCTCTTTCCACTGGTGACAACTGTAGTGACAGTCAGGGTGTACATATCATTTAGCACCTTCTACACGTGGATCAGAGCTAGTCCGGTCTAGTTAATTAGAGTTAGCACACTTAGAGTGTCAACCCGTGCGAACTGTATGTATTTTTACAGAAGTTCAATAAATCGTATTGAACCAACGTCTAAGTTTGGTGTCTGCTTTACAGTACAACTGCATCCAACTGCAGTCCGTGTTACCCCAGGGTGAATAACACGACAGCCACCATGAGAGAATGGGTAACCACTGCCACTAGGAGCCTACCTCCTGCAAAAGGACACGGTTGAAGGAAAACAGATCATGTAATGGGCCTGATGGGTAACCATCTAAATATCCCCGCGCGCCAGCAACCCATCCCCACCCCACTCGCCTCTGAAGTCACCTAGAAAGTTCCCAAGGAGGAGGTGGTCAATGATTCAGGTCAATGACCTTTTCTCGTCCTGGTGGTGTGCTCACAGTCCTAAGATTAGGCTTGTATGGTCAATGAGATCGCTGCTGCCAAAAGAATCAGTAGAGTTGCAAGTTTGAATACTGTAATTGTAATATTCGCAAGTGACAAAAATAAGTCATCAACAGGGTAATGAAGATTATTGCTAGGATACAAATCATAATATGCAGCTGTTCATTGAGTATACTCTGTATGCAATGTATTTGAGAAATGATCATGCGTTTATTTTTAAATCTTGGATGACTGATGAATCATATCATTAAACAGTTGCTGCTTCTTTTCAAAGCGCTAAAAGATTGATCTGTTCAATTTATACTGCAACTAGGTCACATTATAATAAGGTTGGTGTTGATTCGTTGAACTGACTCCAAGTTTGCTTTTCAACCAATTAGATACATTATTATGATTTGTTATGATGTTATTAAAGATGTAGGCCGAGCTCCAAAAGGCATCCAAACACTCAAAAGTGGAGGAGGTAAGTTTTAACGAAAATGGTTGATTTGTTGAAATAAATTACCAAATAAATTACTGATGAGTCAACTCATTAAACAGTTGAAGTTTCTTTTCAAAGTGCTGAAAGCTTGGCCTGTTCGATTCATACTGCAACCAAGTCAAATTCTAATAAGGTTGGCGTTGATTGGTTGAACTGGCTCCAAGTTTGCTTTCCAAACAATCAGATATATTGAGGATAAGTACACTTCCTCATTTGAATTGGAGATATTTTAAATGTAATGATGGTGATATTCTTATCATCTCAGCATTGTTAACCTATTATTTTCTTTCACATTTTGCAGCGTTTGAGGTTAACTTTTGTAAAAAGGTCTTGCTGAGAAAAGAAGAAAATAAAATTTTAAATTGAATAATCTTTATTGTCACAAGTAGGCTTACAATTAAGTTACTGTGAAAATCCCCTAGTCACCCTAGTCAGGCGCCAGTTCGGGTACACAGAGAAATAATTCAGAATGTCCAAATTACTTTACAGCACGTCTTTCCAGACTTGTGGGAGGAAACCGGAGCACCCGGAGGAAACCCACGCAGACACGGGGAGAACGTGCAGACTCCGCACAGACAGTAACCCAAGCCGAGAATCGAACCTGGGACCCTGGAGCTCTGAAGAAACGACAGTGCTACCCGCTGTGCTACCATGACTAGAAATAAGAGCAGACGTTCATCTCTTCTGACCTGCTCTGCCATTCACTATGATCCTGACTGAGCTATGTTAGTTCCACTCTTCTGCACTATCACCATATCCCTTAATACCCACAGCCCTCTGGAATTCCAAAAGTCCACTACCCTCTAATTGAAAATATTTCCCCTCATCTCAGTCCTAAATGGCCAACCTCTTATTCTGAGACTGTGGCAGGGCAACCAACTGTGCCGCGCCTTCTGAGATTTTCCGGAATTTGGTTTCACATCCCATGGGATTTCCAATATGCCATTTATCCTGGATTCCTTCAGGCAGCAAGTGAGAAAATGTCTCAAGGTCCCCTCTTGACGTTGCCCGAGCGTCTTTGGGGGGATGTGAATGCGCAGACTCCAAAAATACTCGAGCAGTGTCACGAGGAGACATTGAGTAGTTTATTCATTTGCTGCCGGGAGAATCCAGGAAAAATGGTGCATGCACAGCCCAGAGCCAGCGCATGTGCAGACACTTAGCCAAGCAGAAGCAGCAGCGACTAGCACTCTCCCCCCTGGCAGTTAACCGGTTTTGGCAAGTGGGGAAAGTCAGGAGTCTGGCGACAGGAGAGGGAACGTTCTGGTGGGATACAGTGGCATGGCCGGGTTCCGGTCTGCTGGTGGCAATGACAGAATTCAGGCCCAGCATGGAATGGGGAGGGTAGTCGAAAAATGGGTGTGGCAGCGGTGGCATTCTTGAGACCCAAGTCCAGGGTAGGTTCACGCCTGGGGGGTATCCAACAGGCCCAAGGGGTGGGTGGGTCTGAGCAGACCGGAGTGGGAGGGTGGATCTGGGAAGGTCAGGGGGAAGTGGATTCCGGGCAGGTCAAGGTCAAGGTCAAGGTGGTGTGGGGATCATCAGAACTTGCCACCTGAATCATAAATTTCTCAGATGGGGAAAAATCCTTCTAATACATCCACTATGAATCTCTTTAAGAATTAAGAACGTGCATTTATTCAGCAATGTTCACAGTCTTAAGTTCTATCAAACTATTTCACAATTACTCTTGAAGCATTGTTTATGGTGATTTGTAAGGAAATTCAGCAGCCAAATTATATACAATAAATTCTCACACATATTACTGAAATAAATGACCAGTTACCTCGGCCTGAATTTTAACTCCCAGGTTGGGAGTGCAGAGTTGGGGGAACTTCCAGCTCCACAAACCTGACTCCTGCAAACCTGACCTGGCATTTCCAATTTTCTAGATGGTAGTGGTCGTGGGTTTGTAGGTGCTGTCAGAGGAACCTTGGTGAGTTACTGCAGTGCATCTTGTAAATGGTACACATGGCTGCCACTGTTCATCGGTAGTGGAGGGTTTGAATGTTTGTGGAAGGGGGAGCAATCAAGCGGACTGCTTTGTCCTGGATGGTGGGTTGAGCTTCTTGGGATTCAGGGTGATTTAGCAGTTTGGATCAGAAATTGGCTAGCTGGAAGAAGACAAAGGGTGGTGGATGATGGGAAATGTTCAGACTGGACCCACTTACTAGTGGTGTACCACAAGGATCTGTTTTGGGGCCACTGCTGTTTGTCATTTTTATAAATGACCTGGAGGAGGGCGTAGAAGGATGGGTGAGTAAATTTGCAGATGACACTAAAGTCGGTGGAGTTGTGGACAGTGCGGAAGAATGTTACAAGTTACAGAGGGACATAGATAAGCTGCAGCGCTGGGCTGAGAGGTGGCAAATGGAGTTTAATGCAGAAAAGTGTGAGGTGATTCATTTTGGAAGGAATACCAGGAAGACAGAGTACTGGGCTAATGGTAAGATTCTTGGCAGTGTGCATGAGCAGAGAGATCTCGGTGTCCATGTACATAGATCCCTGAAAGTTGCCACCCAGGTTGAGAGGGTTGTTAAGAAGGCGTACGGTGTGTTAACTTTTATTGGCAGAGGGATTGAGTTTCGGAGCCATGAGGTCATGTTGCAGCTGTACAAAACTCTGGTGCGGCCGCATTTGGAATATTGCGTGCAGTTCTGGTCACCGCATTATGGGAGTTCCCCCACGGCAGAGGCCCACCCGCGGATCGGTGGGCCCCAATCGCGGGCCAGGCCACCATGGGGGCACCTCCCGGGGCCAGATCCCCCCACACCACACCGAGGACTCTGCAGGCCGCCCGCAGAGCCAGGTCCCGCCGGTACGGGCCTGGTTTGATTTACGCCGGCGGGACAGGCTATAAATGGGCAGCTGCTCGACCCATCGCAGGGCAGAGAATCGCCGGGGGGGGGGCACTGCCAATGGCCCCCGACGTGCGCGACGCGATTACCGCCCCTTCTGAAAAACCGGAGCCGGAGAATTCGGCAGCCGGCATCGGAGCGGCGGGGTTGGATTCAAGCCGCCCCCCCTGGCGATTCTCCGACCCAGTGGGGGGTCGGAGAATCCCGCCCCTTATCAACTACCAACACACGTAACCCCACAGATACAATACTCTACAGGTAACCCTTAATACCTTTCCTAGCAACATCCATAATTTAAACCCTTTTTAACAAAGACAGCAGGTTTAAATTCTCTACAGAAACAGGTATTACTTTGAAATCATCAAGTGAGCTGAAGACATTCTTTAGTTTGTAGAGTGAGAGATCAGAACATCTTCTTGCTTTGAATGCAGCTCTCCAACACTGAAAACAAAACCAAAAACAGAGCCACAAAGCAGCTTTTCAGCTCAAAGCAAAAGTAAAAGACAGAAAAACAGCCCAGCTCCACCCACACACTGACATCACTGCAGCTATTTGATAAACACCCACTTCTTAAAGGTACATCCACATGACAGTTTACAATGGGCAAGCTTTTCCCACCGGATTCTCTTGTAAGAGATCAAATTGTGTATGGAATGACTGACGATAAGAACATAAGGACATAAGAACATAAGAACTATGTTCTTATGTTCTTATGTAAATTGTGTATGGAATGACTGATGATACTGTACTAGAATTCGGCAAAATGATTTAACGTTGAAAATCTCGATAGAAAAGTGCGTCTCCAGTGAAAGACCAAATGTCAGTATTTAGAATTTTATCCCAAGGAAAAAGGCGCGAAAGTATTCCACGAGGCAAAAAAAATTAAAATGGTGTCGCAGGCAGCGCAGAAGACTGTAAGGAACAGCAGCTACCCAGCGCACGCATTCTCAAGCTCAGTATATGCGCACTACGCACAGAAATGCGAGACGTCGGAAAAGAGGTCTGCGCATGCACGAATGTCTAACATATGTCACAACGACAATGTGTTGAAATCTCATAGGTGTGGTCATGCCCACTTAAAGGCAGAATGTCCTGCTTTTGGAAAACACTGTCTGAGATGTTCCAGTCTTAACCATTATGTTTCTCAATGTCAATCCGCCTTATCCTTATCCAAGTTATCCTCCTCCTGCACATGAAAAGAACTATAATGTGAGAGCTGTTGACATGGATGAACAAATCAACACTCAACAAGATTTCACACAAGATGATGATATTTTCTCGTTAGAAAATACTTTCTTTGTTGGGTGGTTGAGGCATCTATGCAGACTACTCTGCAAGCAAGCAAAAAGAATCTCCAAGCAACACAAAAAGCTCTGCATGAAAATAAAAAGGATCTTCAAGCAACAAAAGTTCAAGAAGTCAACGTCGTCAGCAACGAATGGATGACTACTGTCTGTATTAATAATGTTCCAATCTCATTCAAATTAGATAATGGTGCTTCAGCGAAGTTTTGTCTGTGATTAAAAGTCACCATGACATAATTTCTCCAGAGTGTTCTTTATAAGATTATAATGGCAATCCAATGATATCACATGGATCGTGTTATTTGAGTGACACCAATCGGGACATTCACAAACAAATCAGATTTGAGATAGTGGATGACAATCATTTTTCACTATTGGGTGTAAGGATTTGCAGCTCATTCAAAGAATTTTTCTCAATACTTGTGAATCAGCTACACTTACAGAAGACATCCAGCAACTTTTACAGGAATACCCTGATGTATTTCAAGGCATGGGTACACTACCATATAAGTACAAGATACTTTTGAAAAAAGATGCCAAGTCTGTGATACATCCTCCCAGATGTGTACCTGCTCCTCTCAAAGACAGATTGAAGGCTGAACTAGCAAGATTACAAGCACAAGGAATAACATCAAAGGTACTACAACCGACTGATTGGGTTAGCTCCCTAGTCAACGGGTGACATTAGAATCTGTACGGATCCAAAAGATCTCAATCGTAATATTAGAAGAGAACACTACCCAATACAAAAGTGTGAGGAGATCACATCTGAAATGGCCAATGCCAGAATTTTTACCAAACTTGATGCTTTGCGAGGTTTTTGGCAGATGCAACTAGATGACTCCAGCAAGCTCCTCTGTACCTTCAACACACCTTTTGAAAACATATTTTTCATCGTACAATGGAACAAATGATGGAAAATCTAGAAGGTGTTCGTGTCTATGTAGATGACATAATCACCTGGTCCACAATGCCAGAACACATAAATCGTCTTAGAAAAGTGTTCAAAAGAATACACAGCTACGCTTTAAAGCTGAACCAAGCTAAATGTATGTTTGCCACCCCTTCTTTGAAATTCTTCGGTGACAACATTACAGCCAATGGTATATCAAGCTGGACGAAGACAAAGTGCAAGCCATCAAATCAATGTAAATACTGCAAGACAAGAAAGCAGTCTCATGCTTTCTAGGATTTGTTAATTTCCTATGGAAATTCATCAAGAATCTTTCCAGTAGAACAACTGCATTACATCAGCTGATCAGAAAGAATACTGAATTCAACTGGACTCAGAGTCATACTAAAGAATGGACAGATCTGAAACAACAGTTGATCCAAGCTCCCAGCTTATCCTTCTTTGACCCGACCAGGCCCACCAAAATTTCAACTGATGCTAGTAAAAATGGCATAGGCGCGGTTCTACTACAACAAGACCATTTACATGAATGGGTTCCCATAGCCTACGCATCCAGGCCCATGACTGTGACTGAGTGTAGGTGTGCCCAGATTGAAAAGGAGTGTCCAGGACTTGTGACTGGAATTTCCAAGTTCCACGAGTATGTTTATGGTTTCCCCAGGTTTACGGTAGAGACAGACCGTCGTCCACTTGTACACATCATTGAAAAGAACTTAAATGAAATGACACCACGACTACAAAGATTAATGATGAGATTGAGAAGATATGATTTCAATCTGATATATACTCCAGGCAAAGATTTAGTAATAGCTGACACTCTATCCAGATCCATCAACACTGATATTCTTCAAGAAGAAACAATCAATGACATTGATTCTCACCTGCAAATTTTCAGAGAGTTACTTCCAGCCTCTGACTCAAAGCTTCAACAAATTCGAGAAGGAACACAGAAAGATGCTGCTTTGACCAAAGTTACACATCATCTGCAAAATGGATGGCCTAAAGGTCACTGTCCATAATACCAGAGCATACAGTCTGAACTGACGATCTTGGATGGTATTTTGCTGAGACAAGATTGAATTGTCATACCAGACAGCATGAAGTCAGAAATGCTTACTCGACTTCATGAAGGTCATCTAGGCATAGAGAAATGTAAATGCCGAGCCAGACAATCAAAATATTGGCCAGGTATAAGCAAAGATATATCTGACATGATATATCATGTTCAATGTGTCAAACACATCAGAATCAACAATGAAAGGAACCATTACAACAACATGATATTGTTACATCACCATGGATGAAGGATCTATTTCATTCATTGGGTAAAGATTTATCTTAGTTGTTGACTACTTTTCTAATTTTCCTGAACTCATGAAGTTGAATGATCTTACATCTAATACTGTAATCAAAGCATGCAGAGAAATATTTGCCAGGCATGGTGTTCTTCATACCGTCATGTCTGACAATGGCCCATTCAAGTTATGAGTGGAAAGAATTTTCAACAATTTAAAATGTTGAACATATTACTTCAAGTCCTCATTTCCCTCAGTCCAATGGGAAGGTTGAGAATGGTGTCCACATAATTAAACAGTTACTGAGCAAATCAAAAGATTCACAATCTGATTTCTATTTAGCACTGCTTAATTACAAAGCATCACCTTTGTTGACAGGATTATCTCCAGCTCAGATGTTATATAACAGGAACATAAGAACAACTCTACCTCAGCTACACATTCCTGATCCTGATCAACATCTTACTGTGAAGAAACTTCAACAACAGAGACTGAAACAAAAACAGCATTTTGATTTACATGCAAAAGATTTGTCAATTCTAACAGAAAATTACACTGTTCGATTCAGACTTCCTGAAGGAGGTTGGTCTGACATTGCTCATATCATGAGGCAATTTTCTCCCAGATCTTATCTGATTAAAACTTCAGATGGCACCATCTATAGAAGAAATCGTCCTGGTCTATTTCAAGTCAAAGATCAAACACAGATTTTTCCTCATCTAGACTTACATCACACAAATTCAACTAAATTCCAATCTGACAAGCAACAAAACATTTAAACTTCTTTATCACCTATGAAATTAAAAAGATCAACAAGGAGACGAAGAAGACCAAATCGACTGAATTTGTGAACTTTTATATCATTCTAGTAATTGTTGTACTATGTAGCCACTGCATTTCACATGTAAAATTTTCTTTTAATATTTACAAGAAAATGTTTTAAAAAGGGGGGGATATAGTGATCTCTGTATATCAATATACATGATTAATATATGTAATGGTAGTACAGGCAATTGAACACTAGAGGTCTCACTATCAGAACCTATATCAATGGTTTCCTCGCTCTTTCTGATGAGAGTGTGTATCAGGAGTGAAGAGAGAACAGACATAGTAAAGTTACAGAGAGAAGTTATTTGTTATCAAAGCATTGTATTGTATAATTCAATTAATTATCTCTACAATTGTTTCATTATTTTACTAGTTGAGTATTAAGTAAAAGAACTCACAATATTTATTTATATTACTCAATAAATTAGTTTATATTTACAAGAAGACTACTGCTCATTTCAACAACTCGGCTGGTTCAAAAGAGTAATATATATATTACGTAAGGTAATATAACAAGTGCTAGGGTCAAGGATGTCTCAGAGCGGCTACAGGACATTCTGGATAGGGTGAACTGCCAGTGGTTGTGTTAAACATTGTTACAAATGACATAGGTGAAAAAAATGGTTGAAGTCCTAAAAGCAGGATAAAGGAAGTTAGGAAGCAAGCTGAAAAGTGGGACCCCAAAGATAACGATCTCAGGACTACTACCAGTGTCACATGCTAGTCACAGTAGGATGTATCAGCTGGAGAGATGGTGTGAGGGGTGAATTTCAGATTCCTGGGACATTGGAACCGGTTCTGCGGGGGGTGGGACCACTATAAACTGGACAGGTCGTACCAAGGGAGGACCGGGACTGATATCCGAGGGGTTATATTTCCTGAATGGTTGGGGAGGGTTCAAACTAAAATGGCAGGAGGATGGGAACTTATGCATAGAATCCCTGCAGTGTAGAAGGAGGCCAATTGGTGCATTGCGTCTGCATCGACTCTCTGAAAGAGCACCCTACCTAGGCCCTCCCTCCGCCTTGTCCCCATAAGCCCACCTTACCTGCACCTCCCAGGACACTAAGGTACAATTTAACATGGCCAATTCATCTAACCTGCACATCTTTGGACTATGGGAGGAAGCTGGGGCATCAAGGTAAACTGACGCAGACATGGGGAGAATATGCAGACTCCACACAGACAGTCACCCAGGCCGGAACTGAACCCGGGTCTCTGGTGCTGTGAGGCAGCATTGCTGACCACTGCAAGGATTCAGAGGAGGGGGAAACAAGGATAAGATCAAACAACAGAAAGGGGAATGAAGAAAAGTGATTGGCAGAGAGATCCAGGGCCAGAATCAAACAGTGCCACAATGAAAAATAATGGGAATGATACAAGGAATGTTAAAAAGACAAGCTTTAAGGCTTTGTGCCTTAATGCACAGAGCATTCACAATAAAGTAGATGAATTAATCGCACAAATGGATGTAAATGGGTATGATATTGTAGGGATTATGGAGATGTGGCTACAGGGAAACAAGGGATGGGAACCTAACATCCAGGGATTTCAGTACTTAGGAAGGACAGACAAAAAAAAAAGGCGGTGGTGTTGCATTGCTGGTTTAAGACGGGATGAACCCAATAGTGAGGAAGGATATTAGCTCTGACAATATGGAATCTATATGATTAGAGCTGTGAAACACCAAGGGGCATAAAACGTTTGTGGGGATTGCATATTGACCCCCAAACTGTAGTGATGATGTTGGGGATGGTATTAAACAGGAAGTTAGAGATGCATGTGATAAAGGAACATCTGTAATTATGGGTAACTTTAATCTGCATATAGATTGGGCAAAATCAAATAGTAACAATAGAGGAGGAATTCCTGGAGTGTATACAGGATGGCTTTCTGGACCAATACATTGAGCAACCAACTAGAGAACAGGCCATCCAAACCGAGTACTGTCTCATGAGAAAATAATAATTTGCAATTTAGTTGTGCAAGGCCCTTTGGGGATGAACGACCATAATATGATAGAATTCTTCAAGATGGAGAGCGACATAGTTGATTCTGAGACTAGGATTCTGAACCTAAATAAAGGAAACCATGATGAATGAGGAGTGAGTTGGCTATGATGGATTGGGGAACATTGCTTCAAGGAATGGCAGTGGATAGGCAATGGAAAACATTCAAAGAGCACATGGGTGAACTGCAACAATTGTTCATTCCTATCTGGTGCAAAAATAAAACGGTGGCAAACCATGGCTTAGAAGGGAAATTAGGGATAATATTAGGTCCAAGGAATAGGCATACAAATTGGCCAGAAAAAAAATCAGCAGACCTGAAGAGTGGGAAAAGTTTAGAATTCAGCAAAGAAAGACAACGGGATTAATTAAGAATGAGGAATATAGAGTACGAGAGTAAGTTTGCGGGGACCATGAAAACTGATGGAAAAGCTTCTACTGGTGTGTGAAGAGAAAATAGATTGGTAAAGAGAAGTGTATATGCAGTCATAAACAGGGGAATTTGTAATGGGGAACAAAGAAATGGCTGACCAACTAAATATATACTTTGATTCTGACTTCACAACGGAGGACACAACTAATGTACCAGAAATATTGTTTGGTGAGAAGGAAGCATTGAAGGAAATCAGTATTAGTAGGTAAATGGTATTCGGGAAATTGGTGGGATTCTAGGCTGATAAACCCCCAGGGCCTGATAATCTACATCTCAGAGTGCTTAAGGAAGTGGCCCGAGAAATAGTGAATGCATTGGTGGTCATCTTCCAAGTTTCTAAAGACTCTGGAACAATTCCTACGGATCGGAGGGCAGTTAATGTATTGTTACTATTTAAAAAGGGAGGTAGAGAGAAAACATGGACTAATGACCAGTCAGCCTGAGGCCGGTAGTGAGGAAAATGCTGGAGTCCATTAGAAAGGACTTAAGAACAGAGCACTTAGAAAACAATGTCATAATCGGGCAGAGTCAGCATGGAATTAAAAAAGGGAAATCATGCTTGACAAGTCTACTGGAATTCTTCGCGGATGTAACTTTATGAAGTAGAGTTTATGAAAGGGAGCCAGTGAATGTAGTTTATTTGGGCTTTCAAAAGGCTTTTGACAAGGTCCCACGTAAAACATTAGCGTGTAAAATTAAAGAGCATGGGATTGGAATAGTGCATTAAAATGGGTAAAAAACTGATTGGCAGACAGGAAACAAAGAGTAGGAACAAACAGACCTTTTTCCAAGTGGTAGGCAGTCACTGTGGAGTACCTCAGGGATCAGTGCTAAGACCCTAGCTATTCACAATGTATATTAATGATTTATATGAGGGAACTGAATGTAACATCTCCAAATTTGCAGATGACAAAAAGCTGGGTGGGAGGGTGAATTGTAAGGAGGATGCAGAGATGCTTCAGCGTGATTTCAACAAATTAGGTGAATGGGCAAATTCATGGCAGTTGCAGTATAATGGTGGATAAATGTGGGGTTATCCACTTTGGTAGCAAAATCAGGACGGCAAATAAATTAATATCAAAATGGCTATAGATTGAGAGAGTGGGATGTGCAATGAGACCTGGGTGTCCTTGCGTGCATGATGATGTAGCAGGCGGTGAAGAAGTCAAATGGTAGGTTGGCCTTCATTGCAAGAGGATTCGAGTACAGGAACAATTATGTCTTGCTGCAATTATACAGGGCCTTGGTGAGGACACACCTGAAACATTGTGTGCCGTTTTGCTCTCCTTATCTGAGGAAGGATGTTCTCGCAATGGAGGGAGTGCAGGAAAGGTTTGTCAGGCTGATTCCTGGGGTGGCTGGACTGATGTAAGAGAAGTGATTGAGTCGGTTAGGATTATATTTGCTGGAGTTTAGAAGAATGAGGGGAATCTCATAGAAACCTATAAAATTCTAACAGGACTAGACCGGGTAGATGCAGGAAGAATGTTCCTGATGGTGGTGTCATAGTCTGAGGATGTGGTCAAAACCATTTAGGACAAAGATGAGGAGACATTTCTTCACCCAGAGAGTGGTGTGCAGGTGGAATTCGCTACCATAAAAAGTAGTTGAGGGACAAACATTGTGGACGGGATTCTCCGTCAGTGGGATCGACCACTTCGCCGGCAACGCATTCACGCCCACGGATTTCTCGACAGTGTGGGGGAGGCCACAATGGGAAATCCCATTGGTCGGCTGCCGGGACAGAGGATCCTGCTGCTGGCGGGGGTGTACCATGCCAGAAAACGGGTCTGTCGGGATGGAGAAATCCACCCTGTTTGTTTTCAAGAAGGAATATTTATAACTCTTGGGACTAAAGGTACCAAAAGATATGGGGGAAAAGCAGGAACAGGATACTGAGTTGGATACTCAGTTATGATCATAATGAATGGCTGAGCAAGCTTTAAGGGCCGAATGGCCTAATTATGCTCATAATTTCTATGTTTTTGTGAAACAAGGCTCAACAAATGGCTCACTAATGTCTTCAAATTCCATTCATTTGATACAGTAGAAACAGCTTGCAGATATATTCATAGAGTTCAGCATCTTGAAACAAGAATAGAAGAAATAATATTATTTTGGCCAGTGATCTGCTGGTAAAACCTTGCACAAGTTGGTTTACTTGAAATAATTCTCCCATTCTGTGTACAATGGAACAAGTTTATTGCTTTTCAAGGAAGTCAAATTTCTCTCTCAAGGAAAATATCTGCTCTCCTTTATAAATAATAACTTTGCGGGAGCGAATGGCCTTGAGATGAGCAGTTTTCAGAATGCAATTTTCTTGTGAGTAATTAGTTGTGGAGAATATTGGGCATTCTGTCAGTTTTGATTTAAGAGAGGAATTAGAACCCACATCATTCATTAACCAGTTTTGTTAAAGCCTTATTATTCGGAATAACAATATGCATTTCATATGTAAACGTGTCTATCCTTTAATAACCCTTAATAGAATCAAATTTTGATTGACATTTGTGCTGCTGATCAATTCTCCTCTAAGGCAGGATTTGTGACAGTTCTATATTTTCAGTTTGGAACTCAATGAAATTAGGAGACCCGTGAAGGGGTTACTACATTGTAGCTGCATTTTCCAATAGTTTCCAGGTTTATTTTTTCTATTAATCGTGGCCTTGCATGAAATTGGCTTACAATCGTTTAAACTTCTGAAGCATTATGTGAAACTATTAACCAAGATCTTTGCTACTTCAAAGCCAACATACAAAGTTATGTGGAAAAAATAACACCACGCACTGAAAATGCACGTGTTGTTTTGTGGAACATGAAGAAAGAGAATATATTAATACAGCAATATTGAAAAAGTAAATGCGACTCATAATTAGGGGTCACCTAATTGGCAAACTTTCACCTTAATGCACCCCTCAGAGGCTCAATGCTTCAGTTTCTCCCCCAACGGCCCCTCCTTTCAGCAGACTTATTTCCTCTAAGACCCAGCATCTCCTCCATCCAGATATGCCTCTTCATAAATATTCTGGTGAATGCGGAATTAAAAATAGAAAGCTTTACAGAACTTGAAGTTGAAGTCTCATTAACCCCTGTCTTGCTATCACATCATCATCAACAGATCCTACCACATAAAGTAGTGCACTGACCTAGACATATTGATCTTTTTTGTGTAATCCTGAAACAGTTTTGTAGCTTATGAACCTTTACCTAGGGTACAAGAAAACTCAATTAATAATGTGCATCTAGATTTGCAGGGAACAGAGAATCTTGGCTGGGATTCTCTGAAAATGCGGCTAAGCGTTGACCCCGGCGTAAACACCGGAGTGTTTCAAGCCGGAGTCAACAGGCCTCTTGGCCCAGCGATTCTGTTGCCCGCAGGGGGCCAGCACGGTGCTGGAGTGCTCCGCACTGCTCCAGCTGCCGTACGCGGCTCTGCACTGCTCGCCGTGGGTCCATTCATGCGCGCGGTGGCCAGCCGTGGGTCCGCGCATGCGTGCCGCGCAACATGGCAGAGCCACACAGCCGGCTGGCGCAGAAGAAGGTAGGCCCCCCCCCCCGGATCGCGCGAGCCCGTCGATCGGTGGCCCCCGATCGCGGGCCTGGGCGTCGTGGAGGTCCCCCCCCCCGGGGACTGATCCCTCCCCCCCTCCCCCATACTGAACGACCACCGCAGCCGCGACGCCGAGCACCCGTCAGGTGGAACCATACGTGAACCTCGCCGGCAGGAACTCGGCTGGTCGACTGCGGAGAATCGCCGTGGAGACCTCTTTCAACGGCCCCCGACCTGCGCCGCATTGACCGCGCACGCGGCTGACGGTGATTCTCCAGCGTCGCGGGCCGTCTCGGCGGCAACTCCGATTCTCCGAGCCGGCGTGGGCTCAGAGAATCCCAGCCCTTATCTAATTACAAATGCCAGGTAACCAAGAGGTACACTTTGAAAAACCCAAACACAGATTCTAGTAGTTGCCTATGGAGTGTGGTGAGGGGGTGGGGTGGAGGTGTTGAAGAGGGTTGGGTGGTGTGGAGGTGGCAAGAGGGCGGTGAGGGGTAATAATGAGGTGGTCAGGGAATGTGTGGGATGCTGGTGGTGCTACACATGCCACGGGAAATCACAATGCAGCGGGGTCTCACTGGTTTGCCTGATGCTGACCTCCACCTCAGCGACTGCACTCTCTCCAGACCCGCTGACCAGGTCCAGAGCCCACCGCTCCACTGCAGTGTGAGGCTGCGGGTTCAGCAATCCCCTCCGGTTTTCTCCCTCTCCCTGCCGTTATGCACCATCTTTTCCTGTGGGGGGGAGGAGAGACAGAAAGTGCACAGTGTTGGACAGTCGGATGCGAGCAGCGCAGGGGATGGGCAACTGATGGCCTTCCTGGCCAGGACACCCGGCCATGGCGGCCGTTCTGGGTGCTGGCATATGCGGAGGGCGGGGGGCAGGCACACTGCCAATGGATGGGGTTCAGTCACCCTCCGGGTGGGGAGGGGTGTTATGGGTGTGTGGGTGTGTGGGATAGTGGTTGGTGCCGTCCTTCCCCTCCCAATCCCTCCACTCCTCTCCATCCCTCCTTCCCCCATCCCTACAATCCCTCATTTCCCCCTTCCCACTCCATTCCCACCCATTTCCCTCCTTCCTTCCCCCCCATTCCCCGACCCTCCCACAACCCACCCCTCCCCTCCCCGACTAGCCCGTTTCACCCTCCAAGGATCTGTGTAACATCACCCCAGGTTGATGGGCCTGCGTTGGCACTGTCAGTGGGTCAATATACTATGCAGGTGAGTGATAACTCGCTGTGAGGTAAGCTCTGGTGCTCCTCAGTTTATGCCAAAGTCTGACTCCTGTCTTTCTGCTGACAGCATCCTCACACTCATCCTCTGAATAGGGTCTGCATTAGGGCTTTGACCTTGGACAACTGTGCCCGGGGGGCTGGGGGAATGGGAGGAGCGGAGGGAAACAGGGGGTGGGGGTGCAGGCAGGCCCGCTGTGAAGATTAACATGACAGAGGCTTCACATGTATCACGTGGAACATGTTTTAAGAGTGAACATTTGACATTTCCAATTCCCCTGAGCTACAGATAGTGACACCCCTCCCTCCTCCACCCCCATGCCCACTCATAGGATGATCTTTTGTGGTCCACTGCTACTTCTTGATGTGCCCCTACCATGCACATCAGAGGTGGAGGCCGCCTGCTGCTTTCCGTGCCCACTGGCCTTTGATGCCCTTGGCGGATGTCCTCTGGACGGCCTAGAGTTCGGGGTCCCCGCTGACTTATCGGTGTCACAGGCATCGCCATGGCACCCTGTTCTTTGATGTGAGGATGGGGGGGATTCGGAAGAACTGGAGTCGCCCGTCGTCTCCTTGGTGGCAGGCTCCGGGTTGGCCTCCAGTAATTTGTCCTCCCTGTGGGCCCGCATCGGATAGAGGGGCAGCTGGAGTGAGCTGCAGAAGCCTCTGAGTCATCTGGCTCTGCCAGTCCTGGTGACTCCCAATTGTCTGCACCATGGTGTCGGCACCCAGAGTGATGGTTCTCAGTGACTGAGCCATGCTCTGGAATGCCTCAGCCATGTCATTCTGCATCTGGGACATGTCCCTCAGTGACTGTGACATGATATAGAGGCCCTCAGTCATGGTTGACACAGACTGAGTCATGCCTTGGGTGCTACCACTCAAGATGCTGATGCAGTGCTCCAGATATTCCATTGTGGTCGCCACCCTAGCAGCCTTCGCCTCCCTGCCACACATTGTAGGCATCGTGTCTTGAGCCTATAGTCTTTGGGACTCCTCTAATCGGCTATGCACTCACTGGAATGTCGCTGACATCCCCTTCTGAACCCCATGGCCATGTCCTATCATCTGCATCAGCTCTGGAATAATGTTGTCCAGAGGCTCCGCATCTGACTGGGACCCAGCTGAGTCCTGGGATCGAGCAGACCTCTGACTGCTGTCTCCTTTGGATGTTTTTGCCTCCACCTGATGTCCATCAGCAACTGTGTGGTGCTCATCAAATTATGCCCCAGAGATCTGTCCACTTATGTTGCCAACCGAGGTATGTGTCTCTGTGCTGGTGGAAGGTGGGGGTGATAGCTCAGACACCTGGATGGTGGTCTCCTCGGAGCTCTCCTCCAAAGTGGTCTCTTTGGTGGCAGGGTCAATGACTCCGAGTGGACCGGCCCCACCAGATGGAGACCCTGAGGGAGACAATTGACATGTGATCAGTGAAAGGGAAGTATCATTTTGTCTGACATGAACAACTCACTTGAGACAGGTCACCTGGGTGAAGGGCAATGGATCCTCACATCCGTGGCACAGGCCAACCTCGCTGTCAGTGACCGAGGGTCACCCCTGCTCTGCGAGGTTTACTGCAGTGCATGACCAGAGCGGTCCAGGCTCTCTCCTGGTCAACCCTGAGATCTCCAGGGCCCATTCCTCACAGGGGGTGAGGACTTGAATCTCGGTCTCTCTGCCCCCCCCCCCCCCCCTGACCTATCCAGCTTATTATGAGCTACCTTCTCCTGTGGGACAAGAGAAGGTATCGTGGGCCGCACGCTTCATGGTCAGGGATGGGTCTCTATCGCAGATGGCATGTGTGGGCATCGCACCTGGACATGATGGGGTTGCACTTGTGGGTGCCAGGGGGTTTTGAGGAGCAAGCAGGAAAATCAAATGTAAGTGAGGTGTCAGACAGTGATTTGTGGGGGGCTGGGGGTTTGGGAATTTGAGGAGTGGCAGGAGGAACTGAAGCCAGAAGAGAGGTGGTAGCTTATCCTTGCATCTCGGTGGAGGTCATTGGTCTTCTTCTGGCATTGGGCGGCAGAACTGACATCGCTGCCATTACCTCCCATGTGCAATTGGTGACCCTGCTGCTGGTCCTCTAACCCCGTCTCGCATCAACAGCATCGCGAAGACGGGCCAGGCCGGCATTGAGATACTGAAGCGTGAGTCGGCGAATCAGACAACGCAACAGCCAGTAATAGCAAGAGGCTCGAGGGGGCTCATTTTAAATACGGGCCGTGATCTAGCCAACATGGCCGTCAAGGAAAACCCTGCCATTCGCGCTTAGTGTTTCCTTCTTACCTGTAAAGAAACAGCAAAGGCTAATTTCTGGACAATTTTATAATATTCATTTTAAATCTTCATTTGCATATTGAAAATAGAGGACTGTTTTATTCCCTGTCTGCATAACACGTGCATTTGATATGTCATTGCAGCATTCCGGGTCTGCAAACATAACCACATGTTCCAGGTGTTATTTCTTCTTGTGTAAAAAGAATGAGATCTGATTGAATCATGCTTCATAACAGATAAGGGGCGGGATTCTCCATGAACCGGCGGGGCGGACAACTCCAGCGCGAAGGAGTGGCGTGAACCACTGAGGCACGGTCAATTTGGCTGGAGACGAAGTTGAATTCAAACTGAGGCTTTATTAGTATCTGAAGCGTGGCCTCCTACTGCAGCTAACGAAATGGCTGCTAGCTGAAGGCCACGCATATTTATGACCCGGCTCCTGGGCGGAGCTAACATGCAGGGGCCCAGGTGAACCTGTAGTGCAGGTTCTACTGTACAACCCTTAATGTAGGAACACAGTGGTTTACCACATTCACCCCTTGTTAAAATTGAGTCCAGCGGGGGTGATGGATAACTATATACAATTCGCAATATTTAATATTTACAGAACAGTGAAAAAAAAATGTCTCTGGTCATCTGGTGGGCTGGTCAGAGGTTCAGCCGGTCAGGTGCCTTGATCGTCCTCTGGGATCGATGAAGGGGAGCCGGCAATGTTGGTGCTGTCATGGTCGAAGTTGACTCTGGGAGCGTGACGAAATACTCTTCATCAACGGGGGTGGCAGGGGGAGGACGGACGGTCCTAGGGGGGGTGATGGGGGCTGCGGGGGAGGGGAGGGTGGCGCTGGGGGCGACGGGGGTGGTGTGGGTGCGGAACCTGCTGGTGCCAGGTCCCTGAGAGAGACGGTACCCTGGCGGCCGTCGGGGAACGCCACGTAGGCGTCCTGTTGTTTTGCGTGGAGCAGGTGCACCCTTTCCACCAACGGGTCTACCTTGTGGAGCCGCACATGTTTACGGAGAAGCACGGTTCCCAGAGCTGTGAGCCAAGTTGGAAGTGATATCCCGGATGTGGACTTCCTGGGGAAGGCAAAAAGGCGTTCATGCGATGTACTGTTAGTAGCAGTGCAAAGTAATGAACAAATGGAATATAGTGCATCAGGGAGGACCTCTTGCCAGCGGGAGGCCGCAAGATTTCTGGACCGTAGGGCCAGCTGGACGGCCCTCCACACCGTCCCATTCTCCCTTTCTACCTGCCCGTTTCCCCGGGGGTTGTAGCTCGTCGTTCTGCTGGAGGTGATACCCCTGCTGAGCAGGAACTGGCGTAGCTCATCACTCATGAATGAGGATCCCCTATCACTGTGGATGTAGGCGGGGAAGCCGAACAGAGTGAAGATAGAATTAAGGGCTTTAATGACGGTTGCAGACGTCCTGTCGGGGCATGGGATGGCGAAGGGAAAACGGGAGTATTCATCGATCACACTGAGGAAATACGTGTGTCGGTCGGAGGAGGGGAGGGGGCCTTTGAAATCCATGCTGAGGTGTTCAAAGGTGCGGGAGGCCTTCACCAGGTGCGCACGGTCCGGCCGGTAGAAGTGCGGTTTGCACTCCGCACTGACCTGTCAGTCCTTGGTGATCGACCTTACCTCCTCAACGGAATAGGGCAAATTTTGTGCCTTAATGAAGTGGTACAACCGAGTGACCCCCGGGTGACAAAGGCTGTCGTGCAGGGTCCGGAGTCAGTCTATCTGTGCGCTGGTACATGTACCTCGGGATAGGGCATCTGGGGGCTCGTTGAGTTTGCCAGGGCGATACTTAATTTCATAGTTATAGGTGGAGAGTTGATTCTGTTTGAGTGGGCGGGCCTTGTCCGCATAGTTTGGGACCCATTGAGCGTAATACGAGAAGAACCCCAGGCAGCTTTTGAGGGCCTTGGGGCAGTGGGGGTGGGGAAGCTCCATGAAGGGGCGCATGCAGTCGGGATCGGGCCCAGAACTCTGTCCTGGACCATGTAGCCGAGGATGGCAAAGCGGTTTGTACGGAACACGCACTTCTCCTTGTTGTACGTGAGTTTGAGGAGAGTGGCGGTGCGGAGAAATTTAGCGAGGTTGGCAACAAAGAACAAAGAACAAAGAAATGTACAGCACAGGAACAGGCCCTTCGGCCCTCCAAGCCCGTGCCGACCATGCTGCCCGACTAAACTACAATCTTCTACACTTCATGGCCACAGATGGTCACATTGTCTAGGTACGGAAACGTGGCCCGCAAGCCGTACCGGTCGACCATTCGATCCATCTCCCTTTGGAAGACCGAAACTCCATTGGTGATGCCGAAGGGGACCCTAAGGAAGTGATATAGCTGGCCGTCTGCCTCGAAGGCGGTGTATGGCCGGTCCGATTTACGGATGTGGAGCTGGTGGTAAGCGTATTTCAGGTCCACCGTTGACAAGACCCGGTACTGTGCAATCTCGTTAACCATGTCAGATATACGTGGGAGGGGGTACGCGTCGAGCTGCGTGTACCTGTTGATGGTCTGGCTGTAGTCCACGACCATTCGATTTTTCTCCCCAGACGTAACCACCACCACTTGAGCTCTCCAGGGGCTGTTGCTGGCCTCGATGACTCCCTCCTGAAGCAACCGCTGGACCTCGGACCTGATGAAGGCCTTATCCTGGGTGCTGTACCGTCTGCTCCTGGTGGCGACGGGTTTGCAATCTGGAGTTAGATTGGCAAAGAGGGAAGGAGGATCGACCTTTCGGGTCGCGAGGCCGCACACAGTGAGGGGTGGTAAGGGTCTGCTGAATTTAAGGGTCAGGCTCTGGAGGTTGCACTGAAACTCCAGGCCAAGGATAAGTGCAGCGCAGAGGTTAGGGAGGACGTAGAGGCGAAAACCGTGGAACTCTCCGCCTTGGACTGTGAGCGTGACCGTGCAGTACCCCCGAATCGCTACGCGATGGGATCTGGAGGCCAGGGAGATACTTTGATTGGTAGGGTGTACCTTAAGGGAGCAGCGCCTTACCGTATTTGGATGTACAAAGCTCTCGGTGCACCCGGAGTCCAGTAGGTAGGAGATCACGTGGCCGTTGACTTTCACGCTGGTGGACGCGTTGGTCAGAGTGTGTGGTCTGGACTGGTCGATTACCATGGATGCAAGTCATGGTTGGTCGTCGGGTAGTGAGGCGGCCACTGCGTCGGGGTCCTGAAACGCCGTTGGCCTCTGTGTGCTGCGGGGTGGACAATATGGCGGTGCCCGGAGGTCCTTGGTCACAAAATGGTGGCGCCCATGAAACGCACGTGTTGTGCGGGGGAGAAGATGGCGGCGCCCATTGCTCGCACATGGACTGGGGAGGAGGGGACAATAGTGGCGCCCATTGTCCGTGACCGGGGTGGGTGGGGGCGACCGCTGCCACTGAGCGGGCCTGGCACACCGCTGCGTAGTGGCCCTTCTTCCCGCAGGCCTTACGAAGGGCAGCGCGGGCCGGGCAGCGTTGGCGGGGGTGTCTTTGTTCGACGCAAAAATAGCATCGGGGCCCCCCGGAGATCACCGGCTGGCGCGTAGCGCAGGCATACTGGGTGGGTAGCACCCCCGCTGGGGCGGCTGCCTGTGGGGCCCATGCAGCGTAGGAGGAGTGGGCCGAGCGGTTGGGGGCATAGGACTGTACATTGCGCAGCGCGACCGACATGGAAAATGCTAGTGTTTTAGTCTCTGCGAGGTCGCTCGTGGCCCCTTCTAGGAGACGCTGCCTGATAACATCGGACCCAATCCCAGTTACAAAAGCGCCTCACATAAGGAGATCTGAGTGCTCCTTAGCTGTAACGTCCAGGCAGTCACAGTCCCGAACTAGTGGGATCAGGGCCCTCCAGAAGTCCTCGATTGACTCACCAGGTAGTTGAGTACGCATTGCGAGCGCGTGTCTTGCGAAGAGCGTGTTCGTCTTCTGCTCATAACTCCCTTTGAGTCGAGTCATAGCGTCAGTGGAATTGGGCGCATCTTGGATCAGCGGGAAGATTTTAGAGTTGAGTCTGGAGTACAAGATTTGAATCTTCTGAGCCTCTGGAACAGGGGTCGGCGCCACGTTGATATACGCTTCAAAACAAGCTAGCCAGTGCTGAAAGTCCTTTCTGGCGTCGCTTGCATGTGCAGTCGATCTGGTTTAATCCGGAGGTACATCTTCTGAATCAGATACTAATAAATTGAGGCACGATCAATTTGGCTGGAGACGAAGTTGAATTCAAACTGAGGCTTTATTAGTATATGAAGTGTGGCCTCCTACAGCTGCTAGCTGAAGGCCATGTATATTTGTAACCCGGCTCCTGGGCGGAGCTAGCATGCAGGGGCCCAGGTGAACCTGTAGTGCAGGTTCTACCATACAACCCTTAATATAGGAACACAGTGGTTTACCACAACCACTCCAGCGTCAGGCCACCCCTAAGGTGCGGAACCTTCCGCACCTTCAGGGGCTAGGCCGGCGCTGGAGTGGTTTGAGCCGCACCGGCCGGCGCGGAAGGGGCTTGGCGCCACGCCAACTGGTGCCGAAGGGCCTCTGCCGGCCGGTGCGAGTTGGCGCATGCATGGGAGCGCCAGTGTGTGCTGGCATCATTCCAGCGCATGCGCAGGGGGGTTCATCTCCGCTTCGGCCATCGAGGAGGACAACAGCCGACGCGGAGGAATAAAGTGCCCCAACGGCACAGGCCTGCCCACGGATCAGTGGCTCCGATCACAGGCCAGGCCACCATGGGGGAACCCCACGGGGCCAGATCCCCCTGTAGCTCCCCAAGGACCCCGGATGCCGCTCGCGGAGCCAGGTCCCGCCGGGAAGTGCCTACCTTAATTTACGCCGGCGGGACTTGCCTAAAACGAGCGGCTGCTCGGCCCATCGCGGGCCGGAGAATTCGGGCGGCCCCGGGGCCCATTGCGTCGTGCCGGTCCTTGCCATTCTCCGAGGCGGGCGGCGCGATTCACGTCGGGGGGGATTTTTGGGAGGCCGGAGAATTTGGCGGCCGGGGGGGGGCGGTGGTGGGGCGGGATTCACGCGACCCCTGGCGATCCTCCGACCCGGCGGGGGGTGAGAGAATCCTGCCAGTCGCCTTTGTTCAGTGATTCCTGACTGCCTCCCACCCTGAGCTGGACACAGCGGCAATCAAAACAAAAATCATAAACGCGAAAACCATGGCCTAAAAACATTAAATACCTCACGGCCTCAATTATCTTTCATGGGCTGTATTTGAAATACATAGATGGTAAACCTTTTGAAGGAGCACATTAGTAAAGGTCACAGAGAGCAATGAAAGTATCTGCTGATGCAAAGTCAATCAGTGAACCCAGGCTTGACCTGTGAACCATTGAGTTCAGATATTCCTTCTTTAATTTGCAGTGGGAAAATGCGTTGCATAACCCCACTGGCAATTCTGCTGTTATAATTGTAGTGACAAGCGGATTACAACCAGTCATCAAACTAAACAAATTACTGATGCCTGTGAATCTATTGTCTGCCAGTTTCCTAATAAACGATTAACATTACAATGCCAGTTCATCGCCAGTGATTCTGTTTTCTGCCTGAAGTGGTGCTGTCTCTTTTTTATGTTGTTTGTCTTCCGAATTCATCATTTTGAAAGCACAGGAAATTTACGAAATAAGAAACGAGCATTTAGCCCAACAAGCCTTTGATTTTTAGTCTGGAACAAACAATTCCCCTGTTTAGCCTATCCTTCAGCTCACAGAGACCAGCTGACATATCAAACTGTTACTTCTTCTTTACTGAGGTAGAACAGCAGATTGTGGCTATGGAATTAATCGTTAACGTAAAGCATAATTCTCCAGAGCCTTCTTCTACAAAGGATGCACTGACTGCCATTTTCTGGTGATGGGGTGGAGCTTTGGAAATTTTTATCTCCTTCCCTTCAGGTTCTGTTCATACTTTCAGATTGCGTTACCTTCCATGTGACAAAAGTCAAACTTTTTTTTGCTGCAGCGTTACCGTACAACTTTCCTGTTCATCCCATGAATGGATAAAAACCCTAATTCACTTATCGAGAACTTCCCATCGCATTTGACACACAGCAGCTCAAAAACAGGCAGGTTGGCATGTATACAAGCAAATGTGTAGATTCTTGTCCGGGGTTTTATGCTTTAAAATATTGTTACAAATAAGTCGGGATTGGATTGAAATATCTAAGCTAAGACATTAACTGATTCTGCTCTACACAGATGCTGACTGACCTACTGACTGCTTTCAGCCTTTTCTGTTCTTTTCTCTGTGATTGGATTGTTGCACCACCAATCAGGTTTGTTCCTAGCTGTGGGGAAGGCTTAAATTACGTAAAGACAAAAGCTCTCCACTGAAAAGGATGTTTCTTTGGCAGCTGTGTGACCATTGTAAATGCTGTTTAGAATCTGTGGCTGATCATCTGATTTCATTATGTGGCATACCAAATTTTAACAATGTTTATTCTAATATATCATGAAAGAGTAATCAAGAAGACTAACGGAATGCTAATCCTTTATTATGAGAGGAACTGAATACAAAAGTAAGGATGTTATGCTTCAGCTGTATGGGTCATTGGTGAGATCTCATCTTGAATACTGTGTGCACTTTTGGTCTATTTATTTAAGGAAGGATGTAAATGCGTTGGGAGCAGTTCAGAGGACGTTAACTGGAGTTTTACCTGAATGAGCTGTTTTTTTTAGTGAGGATACGTTGGACAGACTGCGCTTGTTCCCACTGGAGCTTAGAAGTTGAGGGGTGACTTGATTGAAGTGTAAATGAGAGAATACAGCATTATAATACAGGTACTGATTTTGGATTCCATCAGGTGATATACACTGTTGTTATTTACCAGCTGAGGTTATTCATGAAGGCCCCGCCTTCTCAACCTTGCCCCTCGCCTGAGGTGTGGTAATCCTTCGGTTAATTCACCACTAGTCAGGTCTCCCCCTGAAAGGGGAAAGCAGCCTATAGTCATCTGGGACTATGGCGACTTTACCTTTATCTTATACCCTGTAAATTTAAGAAGCTACACATCATACCATCTATTTACTCAGATCAAAAGCTCTGGTTTTTGTTTAGTCTTGTCAAGGTGGATGTGGAAATGGTATTTCCTCTTGTGGGGGAGTCCAGAACTAGGGAGCTCTGTTTTAAAAGTAAGGGTCACCCTTATAATAATAATAATCGTTTATTGTCACAAGTCGACTTCAATGAAGTTACTGTGAAAGGCCCCTAGTCGCCACATTCCAGCGCCTGTTCGGGGAGGCCGGTACGGGAATTGAACCCGCGCTGCTGGCCTTGTTCTGCATTACAAGCCAGCTGTTTAGCCCACTGTGCTAAACCAGCCCCTATATAGGACAGAGATGATGAGAATATTTTCTTTCAGAGGGTTGTACAAATTTGGAACACTCTGCCTCAGAAGGTGATGGAGATTGTTATGTTCTGTGATGTGGCCATGGTAAAGATGCATACAGAACATCTAGTTCTTTGACTAGTAAGATAGTTTATTAACAAAATGAATACGTGGAAAGATAAGTAATGAACTATGATACAGATGGTAACGATAAGTGAATTCTCCTGGAACTACTTCTAATGTGACTGCCCTCCAGTCGACTTACTACCAACTGCCGATCTGTGGAGTCACATGATGGATCACCATCCCCACCTGCTGGTCGTAGTTGTAAATCCAACTATACATTTCAATGCATATGCATATCACCACAGAGGTGAGGCCATTGATATTTTTAAGGGAGAGGTAGATAGATTTTTCTTCAGCAAGGGAATCAAAGGTTATCGGGGTTAGATGGGAATGTGGAATTCGAAACAAGCAGATAGTCCACGATCTCATTGAATGGAGGAGCAGGCTCGAGCAGCCGAATGGGCTTACTTTTGTTCCTATTTCAAATGTTTGCATGTTCGAATATTAAATCTGAAACCACCAAGATTAAGGGTGAGTTAGAGACTTTGTAGTGGTGAACCACGAGTCAAGACTAGTCAGGGAATGTGCTTCAAAGTTCAGTTTGATATTGTGACTCTGTACAGGGGAAAAACACCTTTGTGTATGAAAGAAAAGTTGTTTTTAGCATTCTCAGAAGAACAGGGAAGTCTGCAGTCAGTGTAAATCCATTGTTTGTATGTAGAACTGGTATGGTCAAGAGGTTGATCTTCTGCCTTTCAGGTCAAGAAAATAACGTGAGTGCACATAAATAAATAAATAATCGCTTATTTTCACAAGTAGGCTTCAATGAAGTTACTGTGGAAAGCCCCTAGTCGCCACATTCCGGCGCCTGTTCGGGGAGGCTGGTACGGGAATTGAACCCGCGCTGCTGGACTTGTTCTGCATTACAGTGCTGTATCCAAGAAGGCAGAGGGAAACAGATTTTCAATCTCATCGCTAACCCCATTATAGGCAGGATAAGGGCAAATAAAGGATAGTGGCGAGCACGTGCTCCCTTATAGTGTGGGTTATGGCATTTTATCTGTGGAAAATGTCTAAACAGGAAGCCAGAAATCCAGTAACTCCTTTCATGCTATGTGTTGATTTACATAACACAGCAACATTTTAATTTCTCTCTCTCATTGAAACTTTAAAATGCAGGTTACTGTGATGCTCATAGTTCTAATGGATATAAACAATTATACTTGCATTGTAATCTTAGAAGAGGATTTTACAACCTCTCCCCCCTCCCTCCCCCCTGATCAAAAGCACTGATTTTTTTTTAGATCCATGTAAATGAGGTGAAGATTTAACCAAAGCCCTTAAAATCTGACACCTGTATTTGAATTATACCCCGACAGTAGGGTGACTCACAAAGACCTCTGCCACCGAGTCGGGGAGCAGGTCAATGGGACAAAATCTTGGGAGTACATACCTAACAAGTATAAGAGTACCTTCACCACACAGACAAAAACAGTTCAAGAATGTAACTCACCTCTAAAGGGCCAGTAGGGATAGTCACAATTGCTGCCTTGCCAAACCGCACCCACATCTTAAGAATGAATTTATTTCTACAAAAATCGATAATCCAATTCAAATCAGTTAACCTAATTGAGAGAAGATAACTGTGAGGAAAATGGAAATATTACACATGTTGCGTGTTAAGAGAAGAAATGGGGGATGATTTTCACTGTTCACTAATGAAAAATTGCAAATGCATAATTTTTACACACCATTATCATTTCACTATGAATATCAAGCAATAGGTGGGCAATGTGGGATGAGCTTTCAGTACATCTACTCTGTGCTGCCCCAGGCTTGGAAATACTTGAACTGAGAGTCCCCCTAGACTAACACTCTTCATCGTCGTGAACATGTTTCCCCCCATAGAAGGGGAATAATTTTTGTACTTATTGATATTCACTTTAAGCAGGAAAAAATACGTTGTGGCCAATTAATAGCTTGGACTCATCGCTGAGCCGATGGTAAAAGAACTCAATGCTTCATCCAACCTTGTTAAGGTGCCATATAGGATTAACACAGCCCTGTGAATTCCTATAAGAATTTGGGGTCAAGCGTTATAAGCGCTGATCTTATTTGGTATTTCAGTCAAACTTTGCTGCGATTTGACTGCATAATTTCTATTTTTTGTTTTTGTCTGACTCAACAGGGCGGCACGGTAGCACAGTGGTTAGCACAGTTGTTTCAAAGCTCCAGGGTCCCAGGTTCGATTCGTGGCTTTGGTCACTGTCATTGCGGAACTTGCACATCCTCCCCGTGTGTGCGTGGGTTTCCTCCGGGTGCTCCGGTTTCCTCCCACAGTCCAAAGATGTGCAGGTTAGGTGGATTGGCCATGTTAAATTGCCCTTAATGTCTAAAAAAAAAGATGGGGTTACTGTTATAGCGTGGCGGTGTAGATTCTATGATTCTATGAACACTATTCACAATGCAGTAAACAGAAGAAATATTCAATATTAAAAACTGAAAAAGAATGTTCATTTACTGCATTCTCACAACGAACATAAAAATACCACCAAATAACCAAGGAGAGGAAGTAATAATCAGAGAATCATAGAATTTACAGTGCAGAAGGAGGCCATACGGCCCATCGAGTCTGCACCGGCTCTTGGAAAGAGCACCCTACCCAAGCCCACACCTCTACCCTATCCCCATAACCCAGTAACCCCATCCAACACTAAGGGCAATTTTGAACACCAAGGGCAATTTAGCATGGCCAATCCACCTAACCTGCACATCTTAGGACTGTGGGAGGAAACCGGAGGAAACCCAAGCACACATGAGAGAACGTGTAGACTCTGCAGAGACAGTGACCCAAGCCGGGAATCGAACCTGGGACCCTGGAGCTGTGAAGCAATTGTGCTAACCACTATGCTAACGTGCCGCCCAAATCAGGCCCTAATCAGGTCTAGGAGAACACATAAAAAGCAAGCCAGGAGTGTCAGTGCAATGATACATGTACCTATGCTGTCTTACAATACGAGGATGTAAGTAGCATTCACCTTGCGCTGAATAACATTGTATCACTTACAGCAAGTCTGGAGATTACTTCATCTTACGGAAAGACGCAGCGGAATCCGAGTTCATGTTCAACATGCAGCCGTGCCTTGTGGTTCTATCAAGAAAGGTTTGTTAAAAGTAAATACACTTTTGTGAAAGTTCACTCACTGCAACCTGCCAGATAACATTATGCTTGTTCCAGAAGCTGGCCAGGGAATGACATAGTGCAAAAGAGCAAAGGTCAGTTTGATTCAAAAAATTATGTGATGAATTGCCTGTAGCCTTGCAACTGAACTTTAAACACTGAACCCACAACCGAGTGAACCTGCGGGACACGTTCCAGCAGGGGATCCTTAAATGAATCAAAAATGAGAGTGCAGTGCAGAGGCCAGCTATCTTTCGACTGCAATGCTGGCCGCATACCAGCCTCCTTCAGAACGTGAAGCAATGTGACAAGCCGTGCAGTGCAGAGCTGAAGGGATAAATGGTACATGGTCTTTGCAAGTCAATCAGAAATGAATGCGCTGGCAGACAAAGATTTCTAGTTAACTTTACCCACAGATTGACAAGAGGTGTGGAGGGGGGTGGGGGATTGGTAAACGATAAAGCAGATCTACTGTTTATCATACAATTGAAAAATTTGAACTTTAATTGATAAATTCTACAGATTTTCTTCCACATCAAAGAATAAATTCAACCTTGTTTCTTTATTTATTTCTGTTCTGTGTTCTCGTTAGCCATTCATTAGGTGGAATGCCCCAAAAACTGAAGTCGAGAACAAGGTGGTTCCCTTCGTCATATTTGTCAGAATATTCATTGGGGGGATATTTTAACACCCAAACATGGCTGGGTTAGGGATGCTAAGATGTTTAAACCCTGAAACTTGATCCCAACGGACTTCCAGTCCACACACACGCTCCCACCACAAACCCTACACACTTCCAATTTTAATAGAGGCAGGTCAGGGGCTGGGCCAACAGCTTGTTCACAGGATGCAGGTCGGCATTTTAAATATTCTAATGAGGCCACAGGCCACGGGCTGGATTCTCCGTTTTGGGACTATGTCCCCACGCCGGCGTCAGAACTGTGGACTTTCAGGCCAGAAAAACTGGCGTGAAAGGACCACATATTCCTAGTCTGCAGGGGGCTAGCAGGGACCAGGCGTAGATCATAGAATCATAGAATCATAGAAGTTTACAGCATGGAAACAGGCCCTTCGGCCCAACCAGTCCATGCCGCCCAGTTTTTACCATTAAGCTAGTCCCAGTTGCCCGCACTTGGCCTATAACCCTCTATACCCATCTTACCCATGTAACTATCTAAATGCTTTTTAAAAGACACAATTGTACCCGCCTCTACTACTACCTCTGGCAGCACATTCCAGACACTCACTACCCTCTGAGTGAAGAAATTGCCCCTCTGGGCCCTTTTGAATCTCTCCCCCCTCATCTTAAACCTATGCCCTCTAGTTTTAGACTCCCCTACCTTTGGGAAAAGATGTTGACTATCTACCTTATCTATGCCCCTCATTATTTTATAGACCTCTATAAGATCACCCCTAAGCCTCCTACGCTCCAGGGAAAAAAGTCCCAGTCTATCCAGCCTCTCCTTATAACTCAAACCATCAAGTCCCGGTAACATCCTAGTAAATCTTTTCTGCACTCTTTCTAGTTTAATAATATCCTTTCTATAGAACATAGAACAATACAGCGCAGTACAGGCCCTTCGGCCCACGATGTTGCACCGAAACAAAAGCCATCTAACCTACACTATGCCATTATCATCCATATGTTTATCCAATAAACTTTTAAATGCCCTCAATGTTGGCGAGTTCACTACTGTAGCAGGTAGGGCATTCCACGGCCTCACTACTCTTTGCGTAAAGAACCTGCCTCTGACCTCTGTCCTATATCTATTACCCCTCAGTTTAAAGTTATGTCCCCTCGTGCCAGCCATTTCCATCCACGGGAGAAGGCTCTCACTGTCCACCCTATCCAACCCCCTGATCATTTTGTATGCCTCTATTAAGTCTCCTCTTAACCTTTTTCTCTCCAACGAAAACAACCTCAAGTCCATCAGCCTTTCCTCATAAGATTTTCCCTCCATACCAGGCAACATCCTGGTAAATCTCCTCTGCACCCGCTCCAACCCGCTATAATAGCAGTTTTTGCTGCAGATGCGGACCCCGCACTTCCGGGTCGGAAGCCGCGCATGCGCACGGGGGCAGTCTCCAGCAGCAGCGCCGTGCTCCATGGCGGACTCAGACCGCGGAGCTGAACCCTGAAAATAAATCCTCTGATCAGCTGCATGCCCGACCCTGACCGCTTGCACAAACATTGCCTGGCCGAGTACAAGGCCCCCCGCCCTCCGATCGGCCCGCCCCTGACCAGGGCGGCCGCGTACTGAGACCGCAGCCGCCACGCGAGTATCCCGACAGGCTGGACCATATATGATCCACGCCGTCGGGTCTTCGGCTGGTCGGGGGTGGATACTGGTGTAGCGGGCCTCCATCAATGGCCCCACGTGTGTGTTGGGTGGCGGGGTGTAGGGGCCCAGACAATCAGGGAACCGGCGCCGGTCCTGATTCCATGCACGGAAGTTGATTCTCCGCCCTGGCGCAGGACGCAATTTCAGCGTCGGGGTGCGGAGAATCCAGCCTGGTGTTTCCCATTGTGGGGCAGCCCTACTCCGTCGGGAAACCCCAGGGCTGCAGGCAAAATGGAGAATCCCGATGGCGGAAAATTCAGCCCAATGTTCTCCTGCCGGAGCCGAATTGCTACTGTTTCATGCTGGAGCTAGATGTGGGGCCCACAAGCAATTCAGTGTCCATTGCCAAACAAATTTCTGCATGGCAGGGTTCGCAAGGGATTCTGTCGCGAATCCTGCTATCAGGCGACCCGATAGCGAGATCCGGCGGCTGGCAACTCCCCTCTTAACACAAATCCTGCCGCCACTCCACGACAAGTAGGGGCATCCTCTCCCCACCACAGGAATTGCTGGGTCACTTCCGGCCCCCCCAGAGACCCCAAACAGAGAGACCCCCAAACAGAGACCCCCAACAAACTGCACCCTCACCAGTGACCCACACCAGAGACCTTCATCAGAGATCCCAACAAAAGACCACCATCAGACCCTCCACCAGAGACTCCTGTATAAAAGGTATCCCCCATATCAGTGAACCCCCCCATAACAGGGAACCCCCCATAACAGGCAACCTCCCCTTATCGGAGAAACCCCCCCATAACAGTGAACCCCCCCATAACAGGGAATGCCCTATATCGGAGACCCCCCTAACAGGGAAACTCACCAAAGCAGAGAACCCCCTAAACAGGAACCCCCCATATCAGAAGCCCCCCCCCCCCCCCCCCCCCGTCCTCATCAGTCACCCCTGCCTGGAAATTAATGAACAGCCCAGGCAGAAACGGAGAAAAAGTCACTGCTTTCTCATTCACCTGTGCCTCACACCCGCTGCTTCAGACAGATGTGCAGAAAGCAGCAACTGTAACTTAATAGAAAGCCCAAACCACAATCCAAAACCTTAAACTCCCTCAGATAGAATCATTGATTTTACAGTACATAAAGAAGCCATTTGGCCCATCGAGTCTGCACGCCCTTGGGAACAGCACCCCACTTAAGGCCTCACCTCCACCCTATCCCCATTACCCCACCTAACCTTTTGGATACTAAGGGGCAATTTTAGCATGACCAATCCACCTAACCTGCACATCTTTGGACTGTGGGAGGAAACCAAAGCACCCAGAGGAAACTCATGCAGATACGCGAAGAAAGTGCAAACTCCACTCAGACAGGCACCCCAGGCCAGAATTGAACACGGGCACTAGGAGCTGTGAGAAATAACTTTACTCAACTGTACTTGACTGTTTCCAGATAGCCAGATGTCTGGATTGAGTATTTTAATTTCCTTTCATGCTTGAATGGATCTCAAGGAGACTGCTTGGAGTGCGGAGAAATCCGCACCTTTGGGGCGTCCCGACGCCGGAGTGGATCCCGCCACTCCATCCTGCCGGGACCAGCCCCGCCCCGCCAGGTAGGGGAGAATCCCGGCCCGGGTCCCTGACCCAGGCCCCTGATTGTGCTGGAGAGGGGGGGAGCAGCGAGGAGGGCCGCAGATGGAGCCAGGCGAGTGGCGGTAGAGCCTGTGTCCACTCTCCCTCTCCACGACACTCACCACCTCGGGCTATTCACAGTTTGTCACCCAATTGGTGGCTAGCAGCCTCCAGTCCCACCCTGCGCTCCTGGATCTTGGACCTAACTCCCTTCTCGTAATCTGGGACTCTGGTGACTGCGCAAATGTCATCAGAACATGGGGCTGGATTCACCAAACCCCCACCGGGTCGGAGAATCGCCGGGGGCTGGCGTGAATCCCGCCCCCACCGGTTGCCAAATTCTCCGGCACTGGATATTCAGCAGGGGCGGGATTCGCGGCGCGCCAGTCGGCGAGCCCCCCCCTGGTGATTCTCCGGCCCGAGATGGGCCGAAGTCCCGCAGCTGGAATGCCTGTCCCACCGGCAAGGATCAAACCACCTCTCTTCCCGGCAGGACTAGGCGGCGCGGGTGGGCTCCGGGGTCCTGGGGGGGGAATGGGGCGATCTGGCCCTGGGGGGGTGCCCACACGGTGGCCTGGCCCCCGATCGGGGCCCACCGATCCGCGGGCGGGCCTGTGCCGTGGGGGTACTTTTTTCCCTCCACCTTGGCCACAGTCTTCACCATGGCCGACGTGGACAAGACACCCCCCCTGCGCATGCGCGGGGATGACGTCAGCAGCCGCTGCCGCTCCCGCACAGGCGCGGACTTCCGCCGCCCAGCGTAGTCCTTTTGTCCCTGGCTGGCGTGGCGCCAAAGGCCTTTCCCGCTGGCTGGCGGCGCGCCAACCACTCCGGCGTGGAGCTAACCACTCAAGGTGAGGGCTTGGCCCTTAAAGGTGCGGAGAAATCTGCACCTTTGGGCCGGCCCAATGCCAGAGTGGTTCACCCCACTCCATCCCGCCGGGACCCCCCCCGCCCCGCCGGGTAGGGGAGAATCCCGGCCATGGTGCGGCTGACCCAGAGTGCAGGGTCAGGGTGGGGATGGGGGGTGAGTGCAGATGACATAAAAACAAAAATAGCAATGCAAATCAGAACAACAGGTCCTAAAGCATGAACATCCTTCAAGCAAAGCAACATCAAGCGGGGTGACTTAAAGTGAGGACTTACTGTATACATCTTTTCTCTTACAAAAAGGCTCCAAAAAGGTGGTGGTGAGGGCTGAATTTTCCCTACGGGCGTCTGAGCCCTACTGTCAGGCTGATATTTGGGCCAGAGGTTTGCACTGTGTGGAAGAAAGTTATCCATTGTAATTTTCCCCAGAGCAGCCAATTAGTGGGCAGAGGACAGGCTCATCATTCAATCAAGAATGTTGGACATTGTCTCAAAACTGGAGGGCCAATCAGAAGCTTTTCAGCTTGAAATGAGCATCAAGATGCTGCAGCAGGTAAAATCAGGGGGAGGTGCTTCAAAATGGAAGTGTCCTCTCTCCAACTTTATATCAAACTGAAAAATGCTTTTTCAACTAGGCCATCACTATGGGTGGATGCCTGAGAGGGGTGGTGTGGGGAATACACTTTCCCGGTGTGGTGGTCTGTGACTGCTGCAACACTGAGGGAGGCAAGAAGGCCTTCATAGACCTGCCTGGAGAACTCTGCAGCTAGACGATCGACTCTGGACAGCTGAACTGTAAAATCGCAATTGGCTTAATATGTCATGAAAATTACTTTAATCGTCTACCCACATATATTTTGTCAGGTAAACTGTCATTCACCTTCCTCCCCCCCCCCCAACTCCACCCCCACCCCTTTCTTCTACCTTTGAAACAGTGGCCAGGGTGAGGGATGGAGCCAAGCAACCAACATAAAGAATGGCATCGCTATTTTTAGTGTCCATACACCCCCGATCGCAGCCCCTGGTGGGTCCGAAAAATCAAGCCCACATTTTCAGTACATCCGAATGAGTCACAGGAGTAAATTATCCGGTCCTGCCCATTGCCGGAATCGCCGCAGGCGGGTTGGAAATTTTGGCAGACCATTTAGTGTTTCTGTTGAACTCGGGCTGGGATTTCCAGTCTTGGAGCGGGCGTGACCATAAAATCTCATGGATGCGATGTTAAGGTAGAGATGCGAGATATCCCATGACACCTCTGATCTCCTGCTCAATATTTATCCCTCAACTAAATTTCAGAGAAGCATATTATTTGGTTCTTATCTCCTTCGTATTTGTGGCCTCTGACTGGGTACAAATTGGCAGTCATGTTTCTACATTACACACAGTCACTACACTTTAACAAATACTGAATTGGCTTTGGAGCATTGAAGATGCAACTTAATGCAACTAAAATCAAAAGGTAAGTCTCCAATCCACATCTGGAGCAATTTAAACATCAGGATTTCTGCAGCAACTTTCCCTGAATCTGTGTTAGTCTGACTGTGCTTGATAATATATAACCCTGTAGCCAAAGCCCTTTTTAGTATAAAAGGTATTCCCCAAGGGAGAATCTTTCTTCTTTGGCTTTGGCTCTCAGCGAAGAGAGAGACCAGCCTAGCAGCTACAGCAGACCAAGTAAGTTCCAAGTCAACGCACGCTACATGATAGACCCTCCTAGTTGCTACCCTGTAAACAGCTCAACCCAGCAACCTCAGAATCGAGCAACGGCCATTGTTCCTCTGACTGAGTGGGCATCCGAAGCTAAGTATAGGCTTTAGTAATAGTGGTAGTTTAGTTTGTAGAGTTTATGCATGAGTAGATTTGACTGTCTAAATAAATGAGCATTGCTTTTGAATTTACTAACTGGTGTATCGAGTCATTGATCAGTATTCGGTTTTGAACCTTGTGGCAGCGTCGAAAGATATCTGGCGACTCTTGAGCAAACGTAATTAAACAGAGCCAAATTAAGAAACAGCTAAAGTTAGCAACAACCCAATGTAGGAACATTTTATTTATTTGTTGCATATATATTGAAAAAAGCTTCTGCATGGGTTATTCATATTACATCATGAATTGACTGTCAAATTTCAATGTAGTCATTAATTAGAAAATTCCTGCTTTGAGGAAAATACTTGAACTTGTTCTTTTCACAAAAACAATGGCCGCGATTCTCCAATACCACGGCTATGTGTTGATGCCAGTGTAAACCGTAAGAGTGCTTCACGCCGGGGTCAACGGGCCTCTTGGCCCAGCAATTCTGTTGCTCACAGGGGGCCAACATGGCGCTAGAGTGCTCCGCGCTGCTCCAGCTGCCGTATGCGGCTCTGCATTGCTTGCCGCGGGCCGGAGCATGCGCGCGGCGGCCGCTTGCACACTGGCGCCGCGCAACATGGTAGAGCTACACAGCCGGCTGGTGCAGAAGAAGGTAGGCCCCCCCAGATCGGTCACACTAGCCGATCGATGGCTCCCGATCATGGGCCTGGCCTTCGTGAAGGCCCCCCCTGGAGTCTATTCACCCCACCAGGGTGGCCACCGCGGCCGCAGGTCCAAGCTCCCACCGGGTGGGAACCATATGGGAACCACACCAGCGGAAATCGGCGGGAACTCGGCCGGTTGACCGCAGAGAATCGCCGCAGGGGCTTCTTTCAACGCCCCCCGACCGGCGCCACGTTGACCGCACGCGCGCGGTTGGTGGCGATTCTCCGGTCACCGGAGAATCGCGTCCCGGCGTCGGACAGCGTTGCGCGCCGTCTCGGCCAATGCTACTCAGTTGCTAGAAAATAAATATCTTTTAAAATATTCATGGATCTAATTGAAAGTTTGAAAATATTATTGCAGCAGTATAAAACATTACCAGAATAATTAAAAATTGCAGTATGTATTTGTGACCCAGAGGCCATGGAAGGATTGCGCCTTCGTATCTGGTTCAATTACATGAGATGAACGAATTTGCTGTCAAAAGACATTAATGATTTTCACTGTTTAAAAGCAAATATTAATCATGGAAGAGATGAATCTTATAGAACCCCTACCATCAGAAGGAGGCCATTCATCCCATAGAGTCTGCATCAACACTCTGAAAGAACACCCTACCCTATCCCCTGCAACCTCAGCCAACCTTTGGACACTAAGGGGCAATTTAGCACAGCCAATCCACCTAACCTGTACATCTTTGGACCGTGGGAGGAAACCGGATCACCCAGAGGAAACCCACACAGACAGGAGGAGAGTGTGAAAACTCCACACAGACAGTCACCTGAGGTCGGAATTGAACCCGGGTGCCTGTGGTGCTGTGAGGCCCTTGGATGCCAATGCCCTTTTAGGGTTTGATAACTGAAAGAAGAGGAGAAATAAGTGAAGGACTTGACCAGCATTTGTGCGATTTAATTGGTGCTAAACACTCACAATATTACCCCCTGCAAAAGCGTCCAGCGAAAGAAAATTGTGGTTGGCACTGGCTGGACACACAAACAGTTTGATCATTTGGAGGAGGGTCAGGTGGGGAAGTGTAATTAAATAAACTCAAGCAATCTTAAATGATCACAGCAACAGAACTGAACTTCAAGATTTGGTAACAGAAGTTGAGTTTGAAGGGAAAATTAGATAAAATTAAATTGTGCTTGACTATGTCAGGCAAGTGTTTAGATCTTTAAAAAATATATAATTTCCTGATGTGATTTATTTTGCACTATAATACATTTAAGAAAGAGATTACTCAACAGCCATAATGGGTTGTGCTAGTCCAATGATGTTAAACTGGTTTGTTTGGAGCTTGTATGATGTACTCCATTCCAATTCTCTTCCCGCACCTAGTGGTCGCTGAGGCAGACTTTCACCTGTTTCCAGAGCCAGTAATTCCCGGAACAGGTTGTTAGTCTGTCGCCAGGGGCTTATAGCTTGAGGGGCGCCACTTCATCAAGTGTGGCTGGCGAGGCGTCTCTCCCGCTCTTACCGGCAGCCATTGGCGTGTTTGAAAGGATTTGCAGGTTGATAAGCTGAAGAAGATAAGAGATGTAGGCATGGAAAGCATCCAGGGAGTCATAGTCCAATTAGCAGGGTTGAAGATAACGATTGAGGTAAATATTATTGAGAACAAAGGGCAAAGAAATAGATGGGAAAAAGTATGAGTGAATGAAAATTGAGCTGAGGAATGTAAACTGGAACAAAATGTTGACAGATGTAGAAGTAGAACAACTATCAGTAATATTTAAAGGGAAGATTAATAGAGTTCAGGGATAAAAATGAAAACATTAACTCTAAAAATTAAGGACTACCTAGCCAAGAATGAGATGCCATGGACAATTAAGATGAGTATGAAATTAATCTAAAGAAAAAAGCATATGTAAAATATGTATGCTGTTAAAGAGAGGAAATATGGGTAACTTGGGAAAATTAAGAAGACAATTAAGAAGGCAAAGAGGAAATATGAAATTAAAATATAAATAGTGAAGAGTTCTATAGGCAATAGAAGGAAACTTCATGTAGGAAACAGCCACAAAGAGATGATCAAGAAAAAGTCACGGGACTTGATATTGAAGTGACAGGAATACAAGTTAGAAATCATGACATCTAAATTCAGTAACTCCCAAAAACAGGTGCAGGAGATTACAATTCAAGCATCATGTCAATTTGGCACTACCTGCTCATTTTTATGATTTCACTGTGCTACTCAAACCAGAGGATATCATTTAAAAATAAGGAATCCCTCATTTAAGACAAAGATGAGAATTCTTTTCTGTCAGAGGATTGTGAATTTTTGGAACACTCTTCCCTTGAGATCACTGGAGGCCGGGTCATTTAATTTTTTAAGGTAGAGGTAGATTAACAAGGGAATCAAATGTTTTCGAGGGTAGGTAGAAAACAATCAAATCAACCACAATCTTAAGAAATGGCAGAGTGGGCTGGTTGGGTTAATTGGCCTCCTTCTACTCCCAATTTGTCTGTTTGTGTGCCCAGCCAGTGCAAACTGCAATGTTCTTTAGCTGGACGCTTTTGCAGAGTGTAATATTGTGAGTGTTTGGCACCAATTAAAGCTAGTCTGCACTGCTTAAAGCGGAGTTACTGGCATTTCAGGACTTGCCACTCTTGCTAATTCCAATCTCATACTTGATCCAAGGTATGCACAGTGCGCATATCTCAGCTGTTCACTTGCTTTAATTTTCATGAATAGACGCAGGTGCAGTTGGCGAGGCAAGCATTTATTGCCCATCCCTAATTTCCCATGAGAAGGCGGTGGTGAGCTTCCCTCTTGAACTGCTGTAGCCCTGTGGTGTAGGTATACCCACTGTGATGTTAGGATGTTGGTTCCAGGATTTTGACTCAGCGACAGCGTAGGAACAGTGATGTAATTCCAAGGCAGGATGACGAATGACGTGGGGGATGGCAATGTTTTTGTGTGTCTAACTGCCTTGTCCTTCTAGATGTTAGCAGTCGTGGGTTTGGAAGGTGCTGCCTATGGAGCCTTCGTGAGTTCCTGCAATATATCTTGTAAATAGTACACATGGCGACCACTCTGTGTCAGTGGTGGAGGGAGTGAATGTGGCTGCAAGTATCAGATCAAGTGACAGGGGCTCTTCAATAGTGCTGTGCTGTTACTCTTTCTGCTCCTGTGGCAGATGTTGGTTGTCACAAAAACCTGGGAAACATTGAATAATGACATAACTGGAGAGAAAGAAAAGTCAGGCTTCAAGTTCAGATCTTCCACTCGGGGCTTGATGGAGGAGCTGGAAAGGAGAGGATGTGATGAGTAGGGAGCTACAGGAATCAGTATTGGGGGTCTCAACTATTTACAATTTAGATAAATAACTAGGACGAAGGGAATGAAGGTATGGTTGCTCAATTTGCTGATGATACAAAATTAGGTCGGAAAGTAAATTACGAAGAAGGTGTAAGGACTCTACAAAGGAACAAAGAAGCGTTAAGTGAGTCGGCAAAAATCTGGCAAATGGAGTATAACGTGGGCAAATGTGAAATTGTCCTGTCTGGCAGGAAGAATAAAATATAAGCTTATTATTTAAATGGTGAGAGATTGCTGAGCTCTGAGGTGCAGAGGGATATGGTTATCCGAGTGCATGAATCACAAAATACTAGTATGCAGGTACAGCATAGGAAAGCTAATAAAATGTTATTGTTTATTGTGAGGAGAATTGATGACGAAAGTAGGGAGGTTATTCTTCAGTCAGTACAGGCATTGGTGAGACCACATCTGGAGTACTGTGTATAGTATTCATCTCCTTATTTAAAGAAAGATGTAAATACGTTGGAAGCAGTTCAGAGAAAGTTTACTAGACCAATACTACAAATGGACGGATTGTCTCAAGAATTCAGAGGTTAAATCTTTAAAACTGTAAATACCTCATGAGGGATGCAGTTTAAATGAGATTGTTCAACTCAGAGAGAATACTGATGTCTGGGAGGGTTGCTGAGAAATTCATGGCATCTGCCTTGGTTGCATCTACCATTTAGCATCCAGTGTAGTCTGTTTGACCACAGTTTGCCTGTTAATTTGCATGTACCTTGGGCGGGATTCTCCACTCCCGCGCCAAAGTGCCCACGCCGTCATGAACGCCGTCGAGGTTCACAACAGCGCGAAACGGCCCCTATCCCGACCGATTCAGGGCCCGATAATGGGCTGGGAGTGGGATGGTGTCATCTACACATGCTAGGTCTTGTCGCCGCATAAAGGCGGCACCCCATACATGACGCGCCGGTGCCGCATAACTGGCATCACCCGCGCATGGGCGGGTTGGCCGGCGCCAACCCGCGCATGCGTGATTGCCGTCCTCTCCGAGTCCGCCCAGCAAGAAGATGGCAGACGGATCTTGCGGGGCTGAGGAAGGAAGGAGGTTCTCCTTCAGAGAGGATGGCCCGACGATCGGTGGGCACCGATCGCGGGCCACCCCACATTTGAGGTACCCCCCCCCGGTGCAGGATCCCCCCCCCCCCCCCGCAGGTCACCCCCCCCCAGCATTCCCGTGCTGTTCCCGACAGCAGTGACCAGGTGTGGACGGCGCCGGGGGGAACCCGCCGTTTTGGGCTGGCCGCTCGGCCCATCCGGGCCTGAGAATAGCAGGGGTGCCGGAGAATCGCCATTTTGGGTGTCTCGGGCGATTCTCTGGCCTGCGGCCCGCGGAACTCGACGGGACCATTCCTGCTGCTTGGGAGAATCGCGGGAGGGCGTCGGACCGGCGTCGCGGGAAATTTTGGCGGCCCAGGCGATTCTCCCAACCGGCGCGGGAGTGGAGAATCGCGCCCCTTGTGTTCATTCTGAATGTTGGAGTATTATATATAAAGTTAGATATTGCAAATTTTTTTACTTTTCCGACTGTGTATAGTGAAGTTCAGTTTGTTTGTTCAAAAAACATGGAATCAGGGCGGCATGTGGCACAGTGGTTAGCATTGTTGCCTACGGCGCTGAGGACCCGGGTTCGAATCCTGGTCCTGGGTCACTGTCCGTGTGGAATTTGCACATCCTCCCCATGTCTGCGTGGGTTTCACCCCCACAACCCAAAGATGTGCAGGGTAGGTGGATTGGCCATGCTAAATTGCCCCTTAATTGGATATAAACATAGTTGGGTACTCTAAATTTTAAAAAAAAACATGGAATCTTGTGACTTTATTCTCTTTGTAATCATCTGGGATCTCAAACTTTTTCTATTTTAAATAAAATGTTACTGGTCCCCAAGTAAATCATGCCAAAAATATGGGAATTTGGTTCGGGATCATAATCATTGTCATGAGTTGGCATTGAAGGAATGAGAGACCATTCGGAGTGGTTGGTGGCATAGGTTGGTAAGAGTCAGCATAAGGAGTGGGTGCGGGTTGTGGGTATAAGCGATGTGAGCTAAGAAAACAACTGGAGCAAAGTTCCAGAGAACCTGAGAACTTTTAACCAGCAATGCCTCAGTACATTTCAGCACACGGTGGCCACCTCCCATCTGCACCTGAGGATGCCTGCCTGACTCCACCCCACACCTGCCACCCAGGAACAAAGATCCTGCCATTCGGGACACTTTTTCCTGAGGAGAGCACTTGGACGGGGAGACTTCTCAACTCAGCGCTCCCACCTTGGGAACAAAACATTTTTGCGTCAATGAGTGAAAAGCGAGTCGGGAGAAATGATGGGTGATACTTTGAGCCAGCGTTAGCGTCAGTGTAAATGGTGCAAACCCCACAAGAGTCGGGAAATGAGCTTTTCGCTGGTGAGATCTCTTTTCCTGATTTTGCCCGCCCATTGATGTAATGAGCAGGACCCTCATTTCAATAAGTTTAAAAGTCATTAAAGGACGTACGATCCATATGATTCCCCCCCCCCCCCCCCCAGTGACTATTCATACCTTACCAATGTCACATCAGCAAGGTTTACAAAAGATATATACAACGGATACCGGTCGAGGAGAACCAGCCGGGGGCGCAAAGCTAAATATAGCCCCCAGGGGGAGAGGGACATGACTGCCCCCCGACACCCTGGCACTGTCAAGTGTGAATCAGTGCGAAATGGTACGAGTCCCGTCAGTCCCGGCAGCTCAAACCGGATCACAATCTATAGATATTTTGAATTTTTTTTCCACCACATAAAAAATGCCGGGCCTGAGGCGCAAAACATCCGATTCGTCCTGGCACTTCAATCAATTTAAACAGCTCCACAACAGTTAAGCCAGGGAGGGCGGCAGCTGGAAGATCAGCTCGCCGACATTCGGTGGGGGCCCTGACTTGATCACTGGATACCATGGAGGAGAGGTGGGTCACAATTTACTGATGGGTTGGCAGGAGGTCCCCCAGCAAGGTCATCAATCCTACCTGGGAGATGATGGCAGCTCTGGTCAGTTCCAGCAGCCAGGCCCTTATATGTGTGAGTTATTGTAGTTGTATGTCGCTTTAAGAATCAAGCCACCTGACTTATGTCACATCATCGACTGCTTCACGGGCTTTTAGAGAGTCTAGTGCAAACCTTCTACAGTGAAAACTTATTCAATAAATCTCTGTTAATCTTGCATCAAACCCATGTGCTTCTGCAATCCTATTTCTTTTGCACTGTTAGTCTAAAGATACTACAGTTTACAAAAGGAAAACTGCCGACAAGAGCAGTATCAGAAGAAAGAAGAACATTTTATTTTACAAAAATCGTTGGAGTGGAGCAGCTTCAACAGATAGGTCGATCAAGTGATTAACAGAAGGTCGGAAATCACTGGCATCAGAACCAGTAAGGTTTTGGGGCAAAAATTAAAAGGAAGAGCCCATACTGATTTTAAACCAGCAATCCATGGAGTCAGGCAGTGGGGCTCGCCACGTTCAGTACAATAAGTCACAGAGGTAGAGCGGGGCAGAGAACAAATGGTTATCATAACGTGGATGAAAGTTAAAGTTGTGCAAATTAAAGCTGCTGGAAGTTAAAGCTGTTACAAATTGGTCATACTTTTGTCATGAACTAGACCGCTGAATTAGGCAAAGGGGGAGAGAATTCCGATACCGTGAAAAATGGCGGGAGATTTTGGTGCAATGGGCTCTTCGTCATGAGCACTCAGAGAACTGGAAGTCATATTCAAAGAGGTTCCATTATTATATTCAAGCCAACAAAATTTCAAAGAGATTAAAGTCCCTGTATTCTTAACTACAATTGGAAACAAAACTTTTAATTTGTTAAGAAGCTTAGTTCAGCTAGCAATCCCGGAGATAACACATATCAAGAACTGATGAAAATATTAGAAGATCATTATTCACCAAAGTCTTTGATTATTGTGGAGAGGTTTCGTTTTCATCAAAGGAATCCGTTAGAAGGTGAGATATTGTATAATTCATTCCAATCCTTAAGCGACATGCAGAGTTTTGTGAATTTAGCAATTCATTAGATGTCACAATTAGAGAATGTTTAATGTATCATTTGAAAAATGAGATATTCAAAGAAGTTTATGAATCAAACATCACCTAAGCCTGAAGATTGCATTAGATATTGCTATTTCAAAGAAGCTCATGGCTAAGGAGGCTTCTCAACTCAGAGTGAGCACAGGGATCCATAAACTGGCTGCTGGTCAGAAGAAGTCTACCCAGCAACTGGCATGTCATCACTGTGCAAATACAGGCCATCACAGGCTGATTGCTAGAGCAAGGACAGCCAATGTAAAAATTGTGGCAGAACTGGCCACACAGCAAGAACTTGCTGGAGTAAAATAACTTCTGCAGAGAAGAACACTCAAAGGAAGACACTGAACTCATTCAAAGGAAGAAATAAACATTCAACTGAGACAATTTATCATGTGGAAGAAGAGAATAACAACCACTATGAAACTAAAACAATTCATTCTGGAGTTAAACGTGTTACCAGTCCAGGGTAAGACACTCCGTTTATGGGTTGTGCCCAAGTGAATGGGCAACCTATTAAAATGAAGGTCAACAAGGGGGCTGCGTCTCACTTATTCCTGAGACCATCTATGAATGGAAATTTAACCACCTGCCTTTAAAACCAGCAGATGTGACCTTGAGGACCTATACTGAAGAGATAGTGTCTCTGAGAGGTTACATCATAGTCAAGGTTGACCTAAGTGGACAAACTGCAGACCTACTGCTCCATGTGGTATGAGGCGGTTTTCCAGCTCTCTTTAACTGCACTTGACTGGAAAGCATTCAATTCATGCGAAGCGCTGTCAACAACTTAGTTGATTCAAAGTCAGAGTTACAGACCATGTTGGAAATAAAAGCATTATTTTTGAAGAAAAACTGGAGTCCATGAAAGGTGTGCAAGTGTCCCTGAAGATTAAGGAAAATAGCCAGCTGAAATGTCTCAAGGTTAGAGCTGTACCCTATGCAATACGCTCAAAGGTTGAAGCGGAATTACTGAGACTTGTGGAAACAGGAGTCTTAGAACCCGTCACTACTATTGACTGGGCTACCCCTATTGCACCTGCCATGAAACATGATGGTATAGTTCGTATCTGTGGCGATTTTAATACAACAACCCGCCATCATTGATTGACTGATGATTTGTTCACAGGCCTAACAGGACAGAGGTTCGGCAAGATTGACCTATCACAGGCCTACCTGCAGATGAACGTATCAGCTGAATTTCAGCACCTGTTCATCATCCATCACTCACAAAAACCTATTCCGCTACAAGAGATTGCCTTTTGGAATAATGTCAGCACCAGCTTTATTTCAACGGTCAATGGATCAGATCCCTAGTGGCTTACAGGGGATATAGTGTTGCCTAGATCAGTAATTTTCAAAGTCGGGGTCACGGCCTGCGGGTGGGTCGCGGGCAGGTGTCAGAAGGGTCGCAGAGTCATCCATCGCGGCATTCCCGATCGCGGGAATTAATGCGCAACGGCCACAGCAGCCAACTTTTACAAATGCCAGCTGTGACTGGTTTTAGAAAGGACAGCTGCGACCGGCTTTCAGAATATGGGCATGCTGCACATGCGTGCCCGCTCATCAATGCGCCTGCCCGGAGCCCAGCGAGGAACACCACCTCCTCCTGACGTCAACGCGCTGACCTGAGGGGAAGATTTCTGCCTGAAGCGATGGCAGAGAGCAGATCATGCGCCCCAAACACATGCTCTGGATGCGATTGCGAATTCTCCATTTTGTCAGCAGCAAACGAGCTACGTAAAATTTAAAATGAATCATTTTGTAATAAGGAAGAGAGGGCCAGAGACACAAAAAAGGGCAGCTCAGGCAACAGGGTGTGGAAGGCAGCAGGCAACAGGGTGTGCAAGGCAGCAGGCCACCTCCATTTCTGATGCGCTGGCTGGGAATACACCTGAAGACGTAGTGGTAGGGTTCACAGGAGGAAGGAATTGTAGGGGTAGACTGGGCACAGATGAAGTAAGGCACAGGTAGTTGGGGGTCATAATGGAATGTCACACTTGCCCTTGTCGCCTTATTAAAACCTCTTGTTATTCACAACCTTAATGCCTCACTCTCTTTGATCATCCTCCCATTGGGACAAGTCCTCACCTCATCTGGACACAGTTTTTCTCACAGGCCCTCAGTGTAAGGGAAACTGTTAAGCTTGCTCAGACCAAGGATATCATACATCCTGGAAGGACCCTGGCATTAATCAGCGAACACTAGACGCTCACCCCTATTCCCCCCCAAGTGCTATGGGACAAAGGGATGTAGTCCAGGACCTCACTCGTACATGAACCGGGGGGCCAGCGTGCTGGCAGCAGACAGCCAGGAGTCAGACATAATCAAAAGCTGAGGAGCATCAGAGCTTTCCTGCATGCAAGCCTTCATCATTCTCCTGACAGGCTAAGGACTCCCCAGGCCCAGCACCCTGAAGACTTGTTATCATGCTGACCTCCTCCTCGGTCACGGGGGGGTCAAGAGGCTCTTGGCGAAGGCTGACGGCAATATGGTGGTGTTATTGTTGTAGTGATCTGTACATACATCTGCACATACACCAGGGACTGCAGGACAGATGTAACAGCCACAGCATCACTAGAGGGCAGCATCAGAGATGGGCATAAAGGGTCGAGCCCAAGGCAGGATCCGCCTCTTTCAGAAGCACAGGGCTGTGAGCAGCAGCAGACAGACAGCTCAGCATAGGCAGTTTACCTTAGCATCACTGGTCATACCTCTTGACTGTATTATATCTAGTTAAGCTCTGGAAACAGAACAAACCCATTGAATAAAGTATTTGTGTTCACTGGAAGTCTACAATCTTTGTTCCGACTTAGAAAATAACATATGGTACCACGAGTGATTTCAGAAAGCTAGCTAGACACCAGCAAGAGAAGAAAAACTTAAACTGGATATTCGACTGTGGAAGACTTCGCAGAAAATGGATCCTCGCCGACTAACTGATTCGATGGAACTTGTTGGAATTCCATGGCAGCTGGAAACAACCGGTAATTTAAGTTATAACTGGAAAATGTTTGAACAGCTGTTCCAAATATTTATCACAGCTAATGATTTAAGCCCTGCCTTTGACGCAACAAAAATAGCCCTACTACTCTCAACAGGAGGGCATGAAGCCAGAGAAATGTATAATTGCTTTAATTACTTAGAAGGTGAAGACAACACCAAAGTAGACGGTTTACTCAAAAAATTTGCTAAACGCTGTAACAGTCAGGCTGGTGCGATGCTGGAAAGATTTAACTCTTGTCAGAGAAACGGAGGGTTCATCACTGATGTTATTACAAATCTCAAGTTAATACCACAAGGCTGTGATTATGCTGATGTCAGAGACACTGTGATAATGCATCAATTAATTTCTGGGCTGTCTGATAAAAATTTGAGGGAAGAACTATCACAAAATAAGCATCTTAACTCTAGAAACTGCTACACAAAAATGCCTTGCTTATGAACAAAACAAAATCAATACTGTCAGTCTTTACAAACACAGAATCAGTGTCTAGAAAAGAAAATAGGAAAAAACGGCGCCAAAACTTACCACGAGGCAGAGGCAGGATTGAAGGAAGCTCTGAGCGGCAGCCATGTTGTGAAAGGAGCCGCACATGCGCAGTTGCGAAAAGAGCGCACAGTACAGGAAACTCTGAGTGCGCATAGGCAATCGAGTCCTACGCATGACGTCTCGAGCGTCATGACATCAGAGGACCAGGAACACGCCCACTTAAAAGGGAAATCCACGAATATGAACAAAAATAAATTTAAAGCTGCAAAACCCAATTTTCTTGCCTCAAAAGACAGAACAATGCCCGAACTTACACCAGCAGTTTAAAATAACTTTCACAACCTCCTGGAACAAGCAGTTAGCACCACCCTAGAAGATGATATGGTCCTTGTAGACTACGACTCAGACGAAGACTTCATCTTGGGAGATGGCTACCCCAGTACCAAATCCGAACCGCAACTAGAGGTGTTGTACTGTGAAGACCCCGATGATGAGTTCTTAGGATTGGGGAATCTTCAGCCCAGCATATATGACATCCCGACTCGTGAGTGCAGGATTATGCTGCGGCTTGATGCCAAGAAACAGAGAGTGGTCCACGCACCACGGAGGGTTCCAGCCTCCACACAAAAGATGATTTATTCATTGAACATGAAGAGAATGATCACAACACTGAAACAAAAAGGGATGATTTGTCTATCGAACAATACACACAATACTGCTCAGACATGGCTGAGTTATTCGGAGATCCTGATCACAGCATCAGCACCACGGTTGAAAAGCTCAATACGACTCTTCTCATGGTAGATGAATCCAATACCATGGTGCCATGGCAGATCGTCGATACATTGGATGACAGCAATACCCAAGACGAAGACAATGCCACACAGAGAGCACAGAACGACTCCGTTGAAAGAGCACAGATCGACTTGCCAGCCAGAACACTGCACGACTCCACAGAGAGAGCGATGACAAACTCCACACAGAGAGCGATGCTAAACTCCACAGAGAGAACAATGAAGGACCCCACAAAGAGGGCGACGCAAGCCTCCACAAAGAGAGCGACGCAAGCCTCCACAAAGAAAGTGACGCAAGCCTCCACAGACAGCTCGGTGACAGACTCAAAATTGGAAGCAAGCAAACACTCCACAGCGAATGCCATGCATGTAGAAGACCATGAAGATCTATCAAGCTTATTTGAGCCACCAGAAGAAGACACTGAATGTCTACCCACTGTATGTGAGACAAGCGACGAAGAAATCACAATTCCCATACAGGATGTGCAGGATCTCAGCTCGTCTGCACAGAAGCATTCAATAATCAGTGGACGGCCACCTATGAGTCCAGAGAGACCACGTCAATTGAAATCTTGAAGATTTTGACTCCAGAAGAGGAGCACCAAGGGTCGAGAGAGACCACGTCAATAGAAATCCTGAAGACTTTGACTCCAGAATAGGAGCACAAAGAGATCACAGATGATTCAAATGAACCCGAAATGACTCCAAAAGAGGAGCACCTAGAAATCAATGATAATTCAAGTGAACCAGAAATGACTCTAGAAGAGGAGTACCAAGTAAGCAAAGAAGAGGAATCGAATCCACCACAAATGACTGATGTTACCAACATCAATGCAACATCAGATCGTTCTCACAATTCTCAAGAAGATACGCTCAATGTAGCAGATACCACAAAGGAGACTGACACCAATAACTGACAATGACTCAAATCGTCCACATGGCACACTCATTGAGCAAGAACAACAAAAACCACAAGAAGCACAGCAGAAACAACAACAACAACAACAAAAACAACATGTAGCGCAACAAGAACGACAAAAGCAACAAGAAGCATACCAGAAACAACAAGCACGACATGAAAAAGAACATGAATAAAAGCGAAAACAACAAAAACAGAATCAACAAGCATGACAAAAAGAACAACAAGAACGACAACAACAAGAACGCCAACGAAAACAACCAAGACAGAAACAACAACAATGAAACAACGACCTGTACAACATGGTACAACTCTGCCATGAAGGGCAATGCCACAGCACACTGCGAAACAATGACAAGACTACAAACATGCCATGGCATGATAAAGAATCTCACAAATTCACATCTGCTCCAGAACAAACAAGCAAAACAGCTTTCACGAACAATGACATACAGAATCAATACCACAAACACAGGAAAAAGTCGAGGCCAGACAACAGTGAGACACAGAAACGCTACCCGCAATCAAATGGAACAGGGGAAAAAGGTGTCCACATCATTAAACAACTCATCAGCAAAGCAGCCGAGTCACGGTCCGACATCAACCTAGCTCTGTTATCATACCGAGCAACCCCATTGGGCTCAGGACTGGCGCCAGCGCAAATGCTCTTCGGCAGAAACATCCGGACAACCCTACCGGCAAAGCAATTCCCAGACCCTGGCAATGCACCAATTCTCGATGACATGAGGGCACTAGGCTCCAAACAAAAGCTATACTATGATCAACATGCAATCCCACTCAGGCCACTGACAATAGGTGACACCATCAGAATCAGGGACCCAGAAGGCGGATGGTCTGAGTCAGCCATAGTGATCAGGTAGGAGGCACCGCGGTCCTACATTGTCAAATCGTCTGCGGGAGTACTTTTTCGCCGTAACCGCCGGGATCTAATAGAGATTCGACCTACAACGCCATTATTTCCCACACGGGACCTGACCGAGTCCATTTGTCCACAGGACGTTCCTTGCCACATAACGCCAGACAGTACTCTCGATGACATCAAACCATTATCCCTACTACCACCGTTAAGACGCTCCAGCAGAAGTCGTAAGGCACCCGACTGATAGATTTGTAACGACACTTCAACACACGCACAAGACGAATATGAACATTTCTCACGATGTACTCATAACACTGTTAATTGTTTCTAGAACATAGAACATAGAACAATACAGCGCAGTACAGGCCCTTCGGCCCACGATGTTGCACCGAAACAAAAGCCATCTAACCTACACTATGCCATTATCATCCATATGTTTATCCAATAAACTTTTAAATGCCCTCAATGTTGGCGAGTTCACTACTGTAGCAGGTAGGGCATTCCACGGCCTCACTACCCTTTGCGTAAAGAACCTACCTCTGACCTCTGTCCTATATCTATTACCCCTCAGTTTAAAGTTATGTCCCCTCGTGCCAGCCATATCCATCCGCGGGAGAAGGCTCTCACTGTCCACCCTATCCAACCCCCTGATCATTTTGTATGCCTCTATTAAGTCTCCTCTTAACCTTCTTCTCTCCAACGAAAACAACCTCAAGTCCATCAGCCTTTCCTCATAAGATTTTCCCTCCATACCAGGCAACATCCTGGTAAATCTCCTCTGCACCCGCTCCAAAGCCTCCACGTCCTTCCTATAATGTGGTGACCAGAACTGTACGCAATACTCCAAATGCGGCCGTACCAGAGTTCTGTACAGCTGCAACATGACCTCCCGACTCCGGAACTCAATCCCTCTACCAATAAAGGCCAACACTCCATAGGCCTTCTTCACAACCCTATCAACCTGGGTGGCAACTTTCAGGGATCTATGTACATGGACACCTAGATCCCTCTGCTCATCCACACTTTCAAGAACTTTACCATTAGCCAAATATTCCGCATTCCTGTTATTCCTTCCAAAGTGAATCACCTCACACTTCTCTACATTAAACTCCATTTGCCACCTCTCAGCCCAGCTCTGCAGCTTATCTATATCCCTCTGTAACCTGCTACATCCTTCCACACTATCGACAACACCACCGACTTTAGTATCGTCTGCAAATTTACTCACCCACCCTTCTGCGCCTTCCTCTAGGTCATTGATAAAAATGACAAACAGCAACGGCCCCAGAACAGATCCTTGTGGTACTCCACTTGTGACTGTACTCCATTCTGAACATTTCCCATCAACCACCACCCTCTGTCTTCTTTCAGCTAGCCAATTTCTGATCCACATCTCTAAATCACCCTCAATCCCCAGCCTCCGTATTTTTTGCAATAGCCTACCGTGGGGAACCTTATCAAATGCTTTGCTGAAATCCATATACACCACATCAACTGCTCTACCCTCGTCTACCTGTTCAGTCACCTTCTCAAAGAACTCAATAAGGTTTGTGAGGCATGACCTACCCTTCACAAAGCCATGCTGACTATCCCTGATCATATTATTCCTATCTAGATGATTATAAATCTTGTCTCTTATAATCCCCTCCAAGACTTTACCCACTACAGACGTGAGGCTCACCGGTCTATAGTTGCCGGGGTTGTCTCTGCTCCCCTTTTTGAACAAAGGGACCACATTTGCTGTCCTCCAGTCCTCTGGCACTATTCCTGTAGCCAATGATGACATAAAAATCAAAGCCAAAGGTCCAGCAATCTCTTCCCTGGCCTCCCATAGAATCCTAGGATAAATCCCATCAGGTCCCGGGGACTTATCTATTTTCAGCCTGTCCAGAATTGCCAACACCTCTTCCCTACGTACCTCAATGCCATCTATTCTATTAGCCTGGGGCTCAGCATTCTCCTCCACAACATTATCTTTTTCCTGAGTGAATACTGATGAAAAATATTCATTTAGTATCTCGCCTATCTCTTCAGACTCCACACACAATTTCCCATCTCTGTCCTTGACTGGTCCTACTCTTTCCCTAGTCATTCGCTTATTCCTGACATACCTATAGAAAGCTTTTGGGTTTTCCTTGATCCTTCCTGCCAAATACTTCTCATGTCCCCTCCTTGCTCGTCTTAGCTCTCTCTTTAGATCCTTCCTCGCTACCTTGTAACTATCCATCGCCCCAACCGAAACTTCACACTTCATCTTCACATAGGCCTCCTTCTTCCTCTTAACAAGAGATTCCACTTCCTTGGTAAACCACGGTTCCCTCGCTCGACGCCTTCCTCCCTGTCTGACCGGTACATACTTATCAAGAACACGCAGTAGCTGATCCTTGAACAAGCCCCACTTATCCAGTGTGCCCAATACTTGCAGCCTACTTCTCCACCTTATCCCCCCCAAGTCACGTCTAATGGCATTATAATTGCCCTTCCCCCAGCTATAACTCTTGCCCTGCGGTGTATACTTATCCCTTTCCATCATTAACGTAAACGTCACCGAATTGTGGTCACTGTCCCCAAAGTGCTCTCCTACCTCCAAATCCAACACCTGGCCTGGTTCATTACCCAAAACCAAATCCAACGTGGCCTCGCCTCTTGTTGGCCTGTCAACATATTGTTTCAGGAAACCCTCCTGCACACACTGTACAAAAACGACCCATCTATTGTACTCGAACTATATCTTTTCCAGTCAATATTTGGAAAGTTAAAGTCTCCCATAATAACTACCCTGTTACTTTCGCTCATATCCAGAATCATCTTCGCCATCCTTTCCTCTACATCCCTAGAACTATTAGGAGGCCTATAAAAAAACTCCCAACAGGGTGACCTCTCCTTTCCTGTTTCTAACTTCAGCCCATACTACCTCGGAAGAAGAGTCCCCATCTAGCATCCTCTCCGCCACCGTAATACTGCTCTTGACTAGCAGCGCCACACCTCCCCCTCTTTTGCCTCCTTCTCTGAGCTTACTAAAACACCTAAACCCCGGAACCTGCAACATCCATTCCTGTCCCAGCTCTATCCATGTCTCCGAAATGGCCACAACATCGAAGTCCCAGGTACCAACCCACGCTGCCAGTTCCCCTACCTTGTTTCGTATACTCCTGGCATTGAAGTAGACACACTTCAAACCACCTACCTGAACACTGGCCCCCTCCTGCGACGTCAAATCTGTGCTCCTGACCTCTATACTCTCATTCTCCCTTACCCTAAAACTACAATCCAGGTTCCCATGCCCCAGCTGCATTAGTTTAAACCCCCCCAAAGAGCACTAACAAATTTCCCCCCCAGGATATTTGTGCCCCTCAGGTTCAGATGTAGACCATCCTGTCTGTAGAGGTCCCACCTTCCCCAGAAAGAGCCCCAGTTATCCAAAAATCTGAATCCCTCCCGCCTGCACCATCCCTGTAGCCACGTGTTTAAATGCTCTCTCTCCCTATTCCTCATCTCACTATCACGTGGCACGGGCAACAACCCAGAGATAACAACTCTGTTTGTTCTAGTTCTGAGCTTCCATCCTAGCTCCCTGAAAGCCTGCCTGACATCCTTGTCCCCTTTCCTACCTATGTCGTTGGTACCAATGTGGACCACGACTTGGGGCTGCTCCCCTCCCCCCTAAGGACCCGGAAAACACGATCCGAGACATCACGTACCCTTGCACCTGGGAGGCAACATACCAAACGTGAGTCTCTCACGCTCCCACAAAATCTCCTATCTGTGCCCCTGACTATAGAGTCCCCAATTACTAATGCTCTGCTCCTCTCCCCCCTTCCCTTCTGAGCAACAGGGACAGACTCCATGCCAGAGGCCCGTACCCCATGGCTTACCCCTGGTAAGTCGTCCCCCCCACAAGTATCCAAAGCGGTATACTTGTTTCTCAGGGGAACGACCGCAGGGGATCCCTGCACTGACTGTTTTTTCCCAGTCCCTCTTACAGTTACCCACCTATCTCCAATCTTTGGTGTAACTAATTCCCTGAAGCTGCTATCTATGACCCCTTCTGCCTCCCGAATGATCCGAAGTTCTTCCAACTCCAGCTCCAGTTCCCTAACTCGGTCTTGGAGGAGCTGGAGATGGCAGCACTTCCTGCAGGTAAAATCAGCAGGGACACTAACTGCATCCCTCACCTCAAACATCCTGCAGGAGGAACATTGCACTCCCTTCCCTGCCATTCCTCTAACTTTCTACCAAGATCTGGCTAACAACTAAATTAAATTTTTATAAAAAATAATAATAATATAATAAAATATGGTACTTACCTCAGACCAATGGGTTTTATTATTAGGTTAGAGGAGGAGGGCGGGTGGGAGACACTACACGTGTAGTGTCTCGGGTTTCCTCTCCACCAAAATTTATTGGTGAGGGTCTTCCCAGACGCCCGCAGGTCGACTTCCTGTTCCCGCCTAAAAAACTAATTAAAAAAAAAAGAAAAATTCTCAGCTCCTGCTGAAATTGACTAACCAGCCAGCTCCACTCCCGCCGAAATCGACTGGCCTGCCCCTGCAAAGACAAGTGCTTTTAAAGGTTGGCTTACCTCCCAGCAACCTCCTTCCGCAGTGCTCCCGCTGAAACTGACTCACCAGCTGTTCTCACGCCGCCGAAATCGACTGGCCTGCCCCTGCAAAGACAAGTGCTTTTAAAGGTTGGCTTACCTCCCAGCAACCTCCTTCCGCAGTGCTCCCGCTGTATTACTTTATCATTTTCGCAGTGTGCAGATTTGCTTATTCTCACCACTTGTTATGTATAGTTTCCTTGAGGCCAGTCTAGAAAACATATCAAATCAAAAGGGGAGGGGGGGGATGTAGTGATCTGTACCTCTGTACATACATCTGCACATACACCAGGGACTGCAGCACAGATGTAAAAGCCACAGCATCCCTAGAGGGCAGCATCAGAGACGGGTATAAAGGGTTGAGCCCAAGGCAGGATCCTCCTCTTTCAGAAGCACAAGGCTAGTGAGCAGCAGCACACAGAGACAGCACAGCTTAGGCAGCTTACCTTAGCTTCACTGGTCATACCTCTTGACTGTATTATATCTAGTTAAGCTCTGGAAACAGAATGAACCCATTGAATAAAGTGTTTGTGTTAACTGGAAGTCTACAATCTTTATTCAGACTTAGAGAATAACATATGTATGAAGCGGGAAGCGATGAAAGCATCCCTAGTCCTGTCCATGTGAATCCTTGCCCCCGCCTGATCTCCAGCTTCTCTATAACCTCTCCCTCCAGAACTTCATCTTCATCAGAGGAGACATTCCGCTCCGAGACCTCATCAAGAACATCACCCCACTGCTGCACCAAGTTATGAAGGGCACAACAGACCACATCTGTAGAATCCGCTAACACAGCACACATGGATCAGCCAGGTGGAAAACAAAGATTCTATTTATTCACAATATTACACTCTCCACTCCCTAAAGGTCCTCCTCTCCACCCTGCTCCGGGGCCAGGATTTTTATACTAGAGAGCTGAGCTATCAGTTAAGGGAGAAACCCCGCCTCCTCGTTACTGGGGTAACTCATATTTAGAGGTCATCTGGAATCTAATTGTTCTTATCTTGTGACCTCCCTGTGGGTTATAACATTGTCGATGTGGGAGACTTTCTGAAGACTGGACTGTAAGGCCCTACCAGAACTGTTGAGGCAGCGGAATCACAGCTTCAGAAGTCCGATGCACCCCTGAATCACAGAGCGGATGGCACTGTGGCCTTGTTGTTTACAGGCCTCAGCATCAGTCTCAGGCCTCCACACTGGCATCATCAGCCAAGATCTCAGTAGGTATCCCTTGTCCCCAATGAGCTATCCCAGCAGCCTGGAGAGGCTCTCAAACATCCCAGGCCTCACCGGACTGTGCCTTACAACCTGAAGGCTTCTCAATTCATCGGCGGACCGCACCGTGTCATCAGGCAAAGCGAAGGGTGGTAACTCCTCCTGGTGCTTGGACGTGGCGACCCTGGAGACCTACTGCTCCCCGGACCTGAAATACCTGACCATGAAGTGCCGCCTATACTATCTTCAATGTGAATTCACTTCAGCCATTATCACAGCGGTCTGCATCCCACCCCAGGCAGAAGTAATGAAGGCGCTGGACGAACTGTACACAGTTATAAACAACTACGAAACAGAACACCAGGAGGCCTTGTTCATCGTGGCCGGAGTCTTCAACAAGGCCAACCTCAAGAGTGTACTGCCAAAATTCCACCAGCACATCTCCTGTCCCACCAGGGGTGACAACACTCTTGACCACTGCTACTCAAAAATCAAGGGCGCCTGCCGTTCCATCCCCCGACCGCACTTTGGGAAATCAGGCCATAAGACGGTGCTCCTTCTCCCGGCATTCAAGCAGAAACTTAAGTGGGATAATCTGGCTAAGAAGGTCGTGGACTGCTGGTCCGAGGAAACAGAAGAGCTCCTACGTGACTGCTTGGAGACATTGGACTGGTCCATATTTAAGAATTCAGCGACCAACTTAAATGAGTATGCCACCACCGTCACAGACTTCATCAGCAAATGTGTGGGGGACTGAGTGCCAAAGGAAGCAGTACGTACGTTCCCCAACCGGAAACCATGGCTCAATCGGGTGATTGACTCCCTACTGAAGGACAGGTCTGAAGCGTTCAAGCCAGGCGACCCTGACCTATACAAGAAATTCAGGTACAATCTCCACAAAGCCAATTGGAATGCCAAGAGAGAATATCAGACCAAGCTAGAGTTACAGACTAGCATTACAGACTCTCATCGGTTGTGGCAAGGCCTAAACAACATAACGGGCTACAAAGCGAAGCCGAGCAGTATCTACAGCAGCAGCGCACCCCTCTCCGATGAACTCAATGCATTCTCTGCTCGGTTCGAGCAGGAAACCAACAATCTGCTGTCGAGTGCCCCAGCAGCCCATAATTCACCCATACCCACCATCACAGCTTCCGAAGTCAGATCGGCCTTCCTGAAAGTGAACTCTCAGAAGGCGCTGAGCCCGGACGGGATACCTGGTAGTGCACTCAAAACCTGCGTGACCAACTGTCAGATGTGTTCGCAGACATCTTTAACCTGTCCCTACTCCGTCACCTGCTTCAAGAAGACCACCATTATACCGGTGCCAAAGAAGAACCAGGCAACATGCCTCAATGACTACCATCCGGTGGCCCTGACATCAGTCGCAATGAAGTGTTTCGAGAGGTTGGTCATGAAGCGCATCAATTCCATGCTCCCAGAATGCCTAGACCCACTGCAATTCGCATACTGCCGCAATTGGTCCACAGCAGACACCATTTCCCTGGCCCTACACTCATCCCTGCAGCATCTTAACAACAAGGACTCCTACATCAAACTCCTATTTATTGACTAAAGCTCCAACTTCAATACTATAAACCCAGTCAAGCTCACATCAAAGCTCCAAAACCTAGAACTTAGCTCCTCACTACGCAACTGGATCCTCGACTTTCTGACCCACGGACCACAAGCAGTAAGAATAAACAATAACACCTCCTCCACAATAGTCCTCAATACCGGGGATCCGCAAGGCTGAGTACTTAGCCCCCTACTATACTCCCTGTACACACATGACTGCATAACAAAATTTGGTTCCAACTCCATCTACAAGTTTGCTGATGACATGACCATAGTGGGCTGGATCTCGAATAACGACGAGTCAGAATACAGGAGGGAGATAGAGAACCTAATGGAGTGGTGCAATGACAACAATCTCTCCCTCAATGTCAGCAAAACTAAAGAGCTGGTCATTGACTTCAGGAAGCAAAGTACCGTACACACCCCTGTCAGCAATACGGGGGCTGAGGTGGAGATGGTTAACAGCTTCAAATTCTTCGGGGTGCACATAACCAAAGATCTGTCCTGGTACACCCACATTGACGCTACTACCAAGAAAGCACAACAGCGCCTATACTTTCTCAGGAAACTAAGGTAATTCGGCATGTCCACACTGACTCTTAACAACCTATAAAGATGCACCATGGAAAGCATCTGTGGGTGCATCACAGCCTGGTATGGCAACTGCTCGGCCCAACACTGCAAGAAACTTCAGCCATGAACACAGCCCAGTCCATCACACAAACCTGCCTCCCATTCGTTGACTCTATCTACACCTCCCGCTGCCTGGGGAAAGCGGGCAGCATAATCAAAGATCCCTCCCACCCAGCTTACTCATTCTTCCAACTTGTTCCATCGGGCAGGTGTTACAAAAGTCTGAGACCACACACGAACAGATTCAAAAACAGCTTCTTCCCGCTGTTAGCAGACTCCTAAACGACCCTCTTGTGGACTGACTTCATTAACACTACACCCTGTATGCTTCACCCAATGCTGGTGTCTATGTATTTACATTGTGTACCTTGTATTGCCCTATTATGTATTTTCTTTTATTTTCATGTACTAAATGATCGTTTGAGCTGCCCGCAGAAAAATACTTTTCATTGTACCTCGGTACACGTGACAATAAACAAACAAACAAACAAACGTGAACTCTAACTGACGCACACATGCAGTCATTCATGTCTACACTCTTTGTGCACGCACATGCTCGCCAATACGCAAGCACTGACGTTCACACAGCTGCTTTCTTGTACACGTATTGGGCGCTTTTCCACTGATGTAGGTCTGCTGTTGGGGCTGAGTGGGGGGGTTGCTGTGCGCTGACTCACCAGCTGGTGGTATTGTATTCTTTGCTTTCTGTCTCGATTTTGTCTTTGGTGTGCACCTGGGTGTCCTCGTTATATTCCTGCCTGTTTTGTGTTTGCTTTTGGTGCACGCTACTGGTTCTAGAGAGGGGGTGGGGTGTTCTTACTCCTTCTTCCACTGGACCCGTGTCAGGGTCCTTTTCCAGTGGTTTGAGTCACTTCTTAGCACCCTCCTGCTGATGTAGGTCTGGAACGAGGGGTGGTGATGGGGGTGGGGCTGCCTCGGTGGTGTTCATTTGTTCTTTTTTTTTTGGTTTTCACCCTTGGTGTACAGCTGGTGTCTTCATCGTCTTCCTGCCTGTTTTTTGTTTTCCTTCAGTGGTTTCTCTGTATTTGGTTTTGGCAATACTGTGCCAGTCCTGTTCTGGACTGAGCTGTGCCCCTCTTGGGAGGGGTGGAATAGTTTTCTTTCCTCCGCCATGCTCCAAGCTGGAGTGGCCTTTTCTGGTGGGCTGGGCTGGTGAGCCTTTCCATCGATGTCGGTCGGGGTAGTGGGGGGGGGGGGGGGGTGATGTTGGGGAGGGGGGTGAGTGTGTTCTGGGTGCCAAGTCATAGTGTCTTCATTGTATTGTATTTTGTATTTTGATACTTCCAATAAACTAAAATATTTTCAGGTTGTGTTTGCTGCTTGCTCCTGCTGGTGGCTGCAAATGCCTGGAGGCTGCTGTTACTGCCATTAAGTGCTGTTAAACACGAGCCACGATCTCACTGGCATGGTCATCCAGAAACACCCAGACAACCACGTCCGATATGACAAGAGAACTTTTTCTGTTATATTGCGCCCATTGTTAAGGGTTCACTCATGATGGCCAATTAGTATGAGTATCAGGAGTGTTAGAAGGCACAATGACACTCGCTCGGGAACGTCCCTTCACAGGAACCTCAGCAGCAGCTGGGAATTGTGGGAGCAGAGTACGGAGGGCGGAGCCTAGTGACTCGTAGGTGTTTAAACTGAGCACCAGGTGAACCTTCTGCAGATGTCAGACTTGCAAAAGAGAGAGCGGCTCCTATAAATCAGGGGCCTCATGTCCTTAACCCTTTCATTCCTCAGCTCACTGGAGTAGATTCTGAGCTACTTTTTATGAGGTAAGAGGTTTTTTTTTTTCCTTCTCACACTTACTAGAGAGTAGCAAGCTAGATTTAGTAACTGTAGTAACCAGAAGACACATTACATTTTGGGGGGCCTATTCGTGAAAGCAGCAGCAATACATTTTCATCAAGGGCTTAACCAAAAGAGGGAGAGAGATGCCAATTGGCGAGGTTGTTGTCATGTTGGGTGTTCCGATACACAAACGAACCAACACGGTTGTAGATGGTACAACTCTGTTTTATTATTCTGTACAATAATAACTATTAACTTCTGGCTATGGTTCGTACTTCACCAGCTAACCTGTGGACCCAGCCCTAGCACTATCTTAGTGAGGCACTCAGCACTCAAGTATATGTCTGAGTGGCACGCTGTGAGCTCTGTGCTCTGAGCTATCTCCTGGTAGAATGAGCGGGAACTGTGGTATTCCCTCTTTTATAGTGTGTGTGCTCTCACTGGTGATTGGCTGTGATGTTGTGTGTGTGTTGGTTGGTCCATCTACCTGTCCATCAGTGCGTGTGTGTGATTACACCATGATATGTTAATATGGATATCATGACATCCCCCCTTTTCACAAGGATATGTGCCTACATGGTAATAAATATTGGTATGTACTGAGTGCATCTGAGTATGTGCAATATTTACAACATGTACATGAGGCTAAACTATATACATAGGAAGGTGTCAGGTGCAACAGAGCAACGAGGTTGTACCATAAACAAAACAAGTGCAATCATCAAACATCGAAAGAGAACTCCTGGAACGACAAGAAAGAAACACATTAACATTATTGCACAACAATTCAGTGAGTCCAATGTGCAAACAGGCTCATAGGTCCAGTCTATTAGGTGGGCGACGAATTCGGGTTGACCGCCTCAAGGATGGGTCAGGATCCACCGGCTGAGGAAGGGGCCTGGCCACGGGCGAGAGAGGAATAGGCAGAGTGGCAGGAAGCTCCACAAAGTCGAAATCAGGGACAACAGGAGGGCGTGGCTCCGGTGCATGATCACGTAGCGAGCACGGAAGCAGCCGAAAGGCCCGCCGATTACGCCGGCGAATGGAGCCATCAGGCATGCGAACCAGGAACGAGCAGGGAGCCACGCAGCGGAGAATTTCGGCACTTGCCGACCAGCCACCCTCTGGTAGGTGTATGGGGATGTTGTCTCCAGGCGCCAGGGCAGGAAGATCAGTTGCCCGAGCGTCATGTACCACCTTCTGCTGAGCACGCTGCTGTCGCATCCTTTGCAGTACTGGAGCATGGTCGGGTTTAGGAACATGAATGGATGGCACAGTGGTCCTGAGGGTACGACCCATCAACAGCTGGGCTGGCGAGAGACCTGTGGACAGGGGCCGAGCGATAGGCCAGCAGGTCTAAACAGAAGTCAGATCCGGCATCAACAGCCTTGCAGAGGAGCCGCTTCACGATATGGACGTCCTTTTCCGGCTTGCCATTCGACGGGGATGCAAAGGGCTGGACGTCACGTGTGTGAAGCCTTATGAAGCGGCAAAAGAAGACCATTCTTGGCTCGCAAAACAGAGCCCGTTGTCCGACATGACGGTGAGCGGAATGCCATGGCGAGCGAAGGTTTCATTGCATGCCCGGATGACAGCTGATGATGTCAAGTCGTGCAGGCGTATGACCTCCGGATAATTGGAAAAATAGACAATTATAATGACATAGCCCCTGCCGAGCGCATGAAAGAGGTCCACACCCACCTTTGCCCAGGGGGACGTTACCAACTCATGGGGCTGAAATGTCTCAGGGGGTTGCGGCGGCTGAAACCTTTGGCAGATGGGGCAGTTGAGCACCATGTTGGCGATGTCGTCGCTGATGCCCGGCCAGTACACAGCTTCTCGGGCCCTCCGCCTGCACTTTTCAACCCCGAGATGGCCTTCGTGCAATTGTTCGAGGACAATCCGGTGCATTCTGTGTGGGATCACAATCCGGTCCAACTTTAGGAGAAAACCATCAATGACGGCCAAGTCAAGTCGTCCCGGACATTGTAGAATTGTGGGCACTGCCCCTTGAGCCACCCTTCCGTCATGTGGCGCATCACACGTTGTAGAAGGGGGTCAGCCGCAATCTCACGGCGAATGTGGGCCGGACGTGCATCAGTAGCCGGCAGATTGGCCGATGTGAAGGCTACTTGTGCGTCAACCTGACAAACGAACCCCTCCGATTCGGGCGGTGTGCTCACTGCTCTGGACGGGGCATCCTCGATGATGAGGTCCTCTCCCGGGGTGTAGACAAGTTGGAAGTCATACCTCCGGAGCTTGAGCAGAATGCGCTGGAGGCAAGGGGTCATCTCGTTGAGGTCCTTCTGAATGATGCCGACCAGGGGGCGATGGGTGGTCTCCACAGTGAACTGCGGAAGATCATACACATCGTCGTGGAATTTATCGATGCCGGTTAACAATCCCAGGCACTCCTTTTCAATCTGCGCATAGCGCTGTTCTGTGGGGGTCATGGCCCGCGAGGCATAGGTGACCAGGGTCCATGATGCAGTGTCGTCCCGTTGCAGTAGTACCGCCCCAATGCCGGACTGGCTTGCATCAGTCGAGATCTTTGTTTCCCGTGTGGTATCGAAAAACGCCAGTACCGGGGCGGTGGTGAGCGTGATCTTGAGCTCCTCCCATTCCTTCTGGTCTGCGGGCAGCCACTGGAATTCCATAGTTTTCCTGACCAGGTGGCGAAGAGCCATTGTGTGCGAGGCAAGGTTGGGAATAAACTTCCCCAGGAAGTTGACCATCCCGAGGAAGCGTAACACTGCCTTCTTGTCTGCCGGCTGCGGCATGGCTGCAATAGCTGCCACTTTGTCGGCATCAGGACGCATCCCTGACCGGGATATGTGGTCCCCCAGAAACTTTAGCTCAGTTTGGCCAAAAGAACACTTGGCTCGGTTCAGGCGCAGGCCGTGATCTCGTATCCGTGCAAAGACACGCTGGAGACGACTGATGTGCTCCTGTGGTGTGGTGGACCAGATGATGACGTCGTCAACATAGATGCGCACCCCTTCGATGCCCTCCATCATCTGTTCCATGATGCGATGAAACACCTTGGATGCCGAGATGATGCCAAACAGCATCCTATTGTAGCAGTATCTGCCAAATGGAGTGTTGAAAGTGCACAGCTCCCTGCTGGCCTGATCCAGCTGAATCTGCCAAAAACCCTTTGAGGCATCAAGCTTGGTGAAAATTTTAGCCCGGGCCATTTCGCTTGTCATTTCTTCCCATTTGGGTATGGGGTAGTGTTCCCTCATGATGTTGTTGTTCAGGTTTTTCAGGTCGAAGCAGATACGGAGCTCGCCAGGGGGCTTTTTTACGCACACCATGGAGCTGACCCATGGCTCCATGACCCGGGAAAGCACTCCTTGGTCCTGGAGATCCTGCAGCTGCTGCTTGAGGCAGTCCTTGAGTGGTGCTGGGACTCGACGAGGTGCGTGAATGACCGGGGTGGCGTCCGGTTTGAGCCGTATTCTGTAAGTGTAGGGCAGTGTGCCCATGCCCTCGAAAACCTCCTGGTTGTGGGCGAGGAGCGAGTGGTGCTGCACCCTAAAGTCTGCATCCGGGAAATCGGACGTGCCTTCTGGAGACAGAGTGTGTACCCGCTGAACGAGATGGAAGGTCTTGCACACCTGTGCGCCTAACAGAGAGCCCTTCGAGGATCCCACTATCTCAAAAGACAGTGTGTCTGTGTATGAATTGTGTGCAGCCTCGAGCTGGCAGGACCCCATGGCCGGGATAACGTTCCCGTTGCAATCGACCAGCTGACAGTGGGATGGCCGAATCGGTGGTTTGACCTTCAAGGTGTGGAAGGCTGACCACGCAATGAGATTGGCGGAGGCACCAGTGTCTATGCGGAATGTGATTGGTGATCGGTTGACCGTTAGGGTGGCACACCATTTATCACCCGGATTGACGCTGTGCACTGACATCGGCTGGTGGGTCCGACTTGGGGACATCCGGCTCCTGTCTATTACCGCAACGCGGAAGGGTTCCCGGTCGTCGGTATTACCGGTCTGCATGTTGTCAGGGTATGACTCGGTGTATGGGGCTGAATGGCCCGCAGATCCCTGCGAGGCTGGCGGAATTGCGGAGAGTTGGCAGGTTGAGCTGCTCGACAGCAGGCAGCGTAGTGGCCCATCCTGCCACAGCGGAGGCATTGACACATTTTGGCTGGACATTGCCGCTTTAAGTGTGCGGATCCACAGTTGCCGTACGTTGTGACATCATGGCGTTCGTTGTGCCACCGCGCGTGCGCGGTGCGGTCCTGCATAGAGCGCGCCTGTGCATCACGTCCCTCTGCGTCGATGTCCCCTCTTTTGGCGCGTACAAGCGCGGGAGGCCTCGGAAAGCGCGCAAAATGGCCGCCCTCGTCCGGGCCGTGGCTCGGGAGGCACTCGATCGACTGGACCCGCTCGGCCTCGTAGGACCCCTGCCGTGCCGATTCGGCCACCTGGAATTGAGAGTACCGGCTGGTCGCGTTTTCGTGGAGGACGCAGGTTTCGATGGCGGTGGCTAGGGTGAGGCGCTTTATTTTGAGGAGCTGCTGGCGTAGGGTGTCCGAGGTGACCCCAAAAACTATCTGATCCCGAATCATGGATTCGGAGGTGGCCTCATAGCCACAGGACTGCGCGAGGATACGGAGGTGTGTCAAATAAGATTGAAAAGGCTCATCCTTATCCTGCAGGCGCTGCTGGAAGAGGTACCTCTCGAAGCTCTCATTAACCTCCACGCTGAAGTGTTCCTCAAATTTTAGAAGGACCGTCTTGTACTTCGTCTTGTCCTCGCCTTCCGCGAATGCCAGGGTGCCAGGGAGTTATAGATGTGGATGGCGTGTTGCCCCGCCGTGGCGAGGAAGAGGGTGATCTTCCTGGTGTCCGATGCATTCTCTCTGTCTGTGGCTTCTAGGAAGAGCTGGAAGCGCTGTTGACGCCAAGATTTTCAGCGATTTGGAGTGGCTGCGGCGGGCTGATGGTGTCCATGGCGCAGGATGGCGGATCTCTGAAGAGGTGCAGGTAGGTCTCACAGTCGCTGGCGAGTTTCCAGGACTGGTATCATGTCGTGTTGGGTTTTCCGATACACAAACGAACCAACACGGTTGTCGATGGTACAACTCTGTTTTATTATTCTGTACAATAATAACTATTAACTTCTGGCTGTGGTTCGTACTTCACCAGCTAACCTGTGGACCCAGCCCTAGCACTATCTTAGTGAGGCACTCAGCACATGGTGTATGTCTGAGTGGCACGCTGTGAGCTCTGTGCTCTGAGCTATCTCCTGGTAGAATGAGCGGGAACTGTTGTGTTCTCTGTTTTATAGTGCGTGTGCTCTCACTAGTGATTGGCTGTGATGTTGTGTGTGTGTCGGTTGGCCCATCTGCCTGTCCATCAGTGTGTGTGTGTGATTGCACCATGATATGTTAATGTGGATATCATGACAGTTGTGTGCTACTGCATGATGTGGGGTATCATGGACACTTGAGTGTCCCTGATGACTACATCTGTGGGAAGTGCATTCAGTTGCAAAAGCTCACTGAACGCATGGATCGGTTAGAGCAACAGCTGGGAGCACTGAGGAGCACACAATTAGCTGAAATTGTTTAGATAATAGCGACAGCGATGTGGTCACAGCCAAAAGTACAGGAAGACAGATGGGTGACCGCCAGAAGGGTAGGCAGAGCGTGCAGGCGCCCCCTATGGCTGTCCCTCTATCTAACAAGTATGCCATTTGGGATGCTGATGAGGGGGAAGGTCCATCAGGGGACAGCAGCAGCAGTGGCCAGAGCAAAGGCATCACGACTAGACATGTTGCACAGACGGGGGATACAAAGCATTGAAAAGCAATAGTGGTAGGGGATTCAATAGTCAGGGGCATAGATAGGTGCTTCTGTGGCCATGAAAGGGACTCCAGGATGATAGTTTGCCTCCCTGGCGCCAGGGTCGTGGATGTCTCTGAGCGGGTACAAAGCATCCTGAAGTGGGAGGGAAATCCGACAGAGGTCATTGTCCACACTGGCATGAATGACATAGGTAGAAAGAGTAGCGAGGTCCTGCAACCGCAATTTAGGGAGTTGGGTAGAAGAGTAAAAAGCAGGACCTCTAGGGTAGTAACCTCAGGATTACTCCCCGTGCCACGTGCTAGTGAGGCTAGCAACAGGGATATAGTGCAGTTGAACACGTGGCTAAAGAACTGGTGCAGGAGTGAGGGCTTCAGTTTTTTGCATCACTGGGAGGCCTTCCAGGGAAGGTGGGGCCTGTACAAGAAGAATGGGTTACACCTGAACTGGAGGGGCATCAATAGCCTGGCTGAGACGTTTGCTGGTATGGTTTGGGTGGGTTTAAACCAATGTGGCAGGGAGTGGGAATCAGAACAGTAAGCCAGCAAGTGTAGAGACTGGGAATGAGCATGGCACCAGGGCCAGGCTGGCTCAGAGGAAAGGCCGGCTGGGGGAGGTCGAAATCAATGGGCCTGGAGGTCTGGAGTGTATCTGCTTCAATGCACGGAGTATAACAGGTAAGACAAATGAACTTAAAGTTTTGATTCATACACGGAACTTGGATGTAGTTGCTGTAACGGAGACTTGGTTAAAAAAGGGACAGGACTGGCAGTTAAATATTCCAGATGTTTTAAGCGAGACATGGAGGAAGGTAAAAGAGGTGGGGAATTGCAATACTGGTTAGAGAACATATTACAGCTGTACAGAGGGAGGACACCATGGCAGAATCAATTAATGAGGCACTGCGGGTAGAACTCAGAAACAGGAAGGGGACAGTCACTATGTACTACAGGCCTCCCAACAGCCCATGGGAAGTTGAAGAACAGATATGTAAGCAGATTCTGGATTGATGTAGAAATAATAGGGTTGTTGTAGTGGAAGACTATAATTTTCCTCATATTGACTGGAAATCCATTAGGGCTAGGAATCTGGATGGCGAGGAATTTGTTAAGTGTATCCAAGAAGGTTTTTTGGAACAATATGAGGATAGTCCAACTAGAGAGGGGGCTATACTGGACCTTGTACTAGGGAACGAGCCCAGCCAGGTCATCAAAGTTGCAGTGGGGGAACATGTTGCAAACAGTAACCACAATTCCGTAAGCTTTCAGATACTCATGGAAAAGGACGAGTATTATCCTAGGGTTAAGGTGCTAAATTGGGGGAAGGCTAATTACAACCAGATTAGGCAGGATTTGGAGCCTGTTGTTTGGAGAGGCTGTTTGAGGGTAAATCCACATTTGGCATGTGGGAGTCTTTTAAGGAGCAATTGATGGGAGTGCAGGACAGGCATGTGCCAGTAAAAAGGAAGGACAGGAAAGGCAGGATTCAGGAACCGTGGATGACCAGGGAAATTGCGAGTCTCGTCAAAAAGAAAGAAGATGCATTTGTGAGGTACAGGCAACTAAAAACAGATAAAGCCCTTGAAGAATACAAGGAAAGTAGAAAAGAGCTCAAGCAGGGAATTAGGAGGGCAAAAAGGGGTCACTACATGTCCTTGGCAGACAAAATTAAGGAGAATCTCTAGGCATTCTGTATGTATATTAGGAACAAGAGGGTATCCAGAGAAAGAGTTGATATATTCAAGGACAAAGGAAGGAAATTATGTGTAGAACCAAAGGAAGTGAAATGCTTAATGAGTATTTTGCATCGGTATTCACAAAGGAGAGGCATCTGACGGATGTGTAAACACTTCAGAACAGGTCGTTATTATAGGGAGGAACTGTTAGGTGTGTTAAAAAGCATTAAGGTAGACAAGTCCCCAGAGCCAGATGTATCTATCCCAGATTACTGAGGGAGACAAGAGATTAAATCGCTGGGCCTCCAACAGAAATCTTTGTGTCCTCACAGGCCACAGGTGAGATCCCAGATGATTGGAGGATAGCCAATGTTGTCCGGTTTCAAATTTCAAAAGGGTTTCAAGGATAACCCAGGTAATTATAGGTGAGGGGACAGGTTCAGTGGAGATGTGTGGCTGAAGTGGTTTACATAGAGGGTGGTGATGGCCTGGAATGCACTGCCAAGTGAGGTGGTTGAGGCAGATATGTTAGCGACCTTTAAGACTTATCTGGATAGGCACATGAACAGATGGGGTATCGAAGGATACAGGCGGTTGGTCTAGATAGGACACAAGATCGGCACAGGGCTGTATTGTTCTTTGTTCTTTTGTTCTTTGAATCAGGGATAGGCAAGAATAAGAGGCATTGTTGTTACTCAGGCTGCATCATCCTAACGTCTCATTGCTGCAAGGCCATTACACTTAAAACTTCTGGACAGCTACTCCACCCCCACCCGCCCCAACACACTTAACTATCACCCCTCTGGATCGGCCAGAGAAACTGTCCTCTTGTACACCCTGGTACAACATGGAGAGGGGTGCTCACCTCCTACTTCCATTTCAGAGGTCATGGCATCTGGTTCCCGTTTTTAAAAATCAGTAGTAATTCCCCCAATGCATGATTGGAGGGTGGGAAGATTCAATGATGTCTGAAGATTCTACTTTAAACTCACTAATGATAGTAAAATTGCTTCAAATTAATTCAAATCAGGTTCTTGCACTTCATGGGTATGAACTTAATCGTATCGTCGTGGAGGGCCTGGGAACATCACGTTCCGAAATCTCATAGGCGCAAATACCTTTTTGTACCTCTTGCGACATTGCGTGGCTTTTATGGGATTTGTGCCCATGGCTAATGGACCTGCAGAATTGTGCCCAATCGGTTTTTGGCAGTGTTCATTGAGGGATAAAGGGTAAATGTTGAGGAAAACCTCCATGCTCTACTTTGAATAGTGTCATGATATCTTTCACATCCAGCTGAACAGACTGACTAGGCTCGGCATTGCATCACGGTGGCATGGGGGTGGCATGGTGGTACAGTGGTTAGCACTGCTGCCTCACAGCACCAGAGATCCAGGTTCCATTCCGGTCTTGGGTGATTGTTTGTGCAGAGTTTGCACTTTCTCCCATGTATGCGTCGGTTTTCTCCGGGTGCTCCGGTTTCCTCCAACAGTCCAAAGATGTGCAGGTTGGGTGGATTGACCATGATAAAATTGCTCCTTAGAGTCCAGGGATGTAAAGGTTAGATGGGGTTATGGGAATAGGGCGGGGGATTGGGCCCAGGTAGGGTGTCCTTACAAAGGGTTGGCGTAGACCCGATGGGCTGGATAGCCTCCTTCTGCACTGTCATAATACTATGAACCACAGCTTATTAAATTGGAGACAGTATCAAACTGGTGTTAACACTGTGCTAGGAAAGGAGCATTGCACAGATTAGATTAAAATATGACCATGGTGAGCACTGGAAGTAAGCAGCCCGGTAAGACAGGACATATTCACGTGGCATTGTTTACCAATATTTTGCATGAAAACTGGCATTATCTCTTTTCTCAAGGAACACCATCTGGCTTTCAATAGAGCCTATTTTATCTATACCCATGGCTATCCCTGGTAACAAATTCCATATAGCTGAAGAAAATGAGCTTAAAAATGGAAATTCAGGTTAAAATTAACTTACTTGATTACATTACTCTGTAAGATGTGTAGAAAACACATCACAGTGTAGAAATGAAACATCCGAGGGAGAGAGAATTGCAAAGGTCAAGTGTCATTTTTACCATGGTGCCATCAGTAATGTTTTTGCCGTAGTGTAATGATGCATAATATTGACATTGTTTTAACAAATTCACAGTGTTTATTTGGCTGCAACTGGTGTGGTTGGATACAGTATCCCAAACACATATCAGCGTTTCATCCCCAAATCTCCACATTCTCTTGGTAGCTTAAACTAACAGCTGGCTTTGATCATCAGAACATGTGTGAGGCTCAGTGCTTTAAGAATGCTGTCTGTTGATCAAAGGGCAATTTTGACAGTAAAGCTGGCAGAATCTGCACTGTTTCGAAAGGAAGAAAGCAATCTTCAAATTAAAAGATTTAATGTTCATCATCGTCTTCCCTTGCAAAGAAGATTGCAACAAACCTTTTCTGTTGGAATGTGTTTCCCGTTGTTCGTTGGTACCGTAATAACGATTCAGTGGGCCAGATTTTGCAGTCATCCGCAAAGCAAGGGCGCTTACCGCTGACCTCAAAAGCCTTGCTGGGAGATCTAACCATCTCTCTCTGAGAGCTTAAACTCTCTCAACGTGCGATTGATTGTCATGTACTTTAGTGGGGATTCCTAGCGTTGAGCTGCAGTGATGTCATCAATTTGTCTAAACAGAAAATCACAAAGGATTTTCACAACCTCAAAATGAAAAGCACTAATGTAAGATCACGTGCTAAAAAGTTTGGACAGATCGAATAAAACATTGAGATATACAAATGGGGTGAAGGTTGAAGGTGAAGTAGTTCAAACGTATGTAAACAAGTTTTAAAATTTTCAGTTGCTTGAAAGAAGTCAAGGTTAATAAGTCAGTCATTAATCATAAGACACAATTAGCAGCATTCAATCGATTTTTTTAAGGCTAAGGTCAGAAGACATGGGAACAGGATAAGGCCATTCGGCCTACCGAGCCTGCTCCATCATTCAATAAGAATACGGTGGATCTTTTAAAAAAAAATGTAATGTACCCAATTCATTTTTTTTTCAATTAAGGGGCAATTTTGCATGGCCAATCTACCTACCCTGCACTTCATTGGGTTGTGGCAGTGAAAACCACGCAGACGCTGGGAGAATGTGCAAACTCCACATGGACCCCTCGGCGCCGTGAGACAGCAATGCTAACCACTGCGCCACCATGCAGCCCGAATATGAAAGATTTGATTGTGGTGTTAACTCTCTTTTCAGATCTGTCCGCCAACCCTTAACTCCCTTGTCCATAAAAAATTTGCCTAACTCAGCCTTGATTACATTCAATGACCCAGATTCCATGTTCTCTGTGGAAAAGAATTCCAAAGGCTAACTGTGAGAAGAAATTCCTCCTAATTGCCAGGTTAATTGGGAGACTCTTTATTTTTAAACTCTATCCCTGAGTTCTAGATTCCCTCACGACAATAAGACATCTGAACGTGAGATTTAGAGGCCATATGAGATTTACACCTATGGCTAATGGACCTAAAAAAATCGCACCCTACAACAGTTTACTGTTACAAACTGCATCATTTGGTCTATAATATCACAATGGAGACATTCAAGTTATTATTTCCATTCCTTGGATCTGATTTGAAAAAAACAATTGAACTGTTGCATCAAAAGTGCAACACCACATCTGACTTTGTGTGACTTATGCCTTCTTCTTCGCCGATCACTCGCTAACGAGTAGAATTGTCCATCGAAGGAAATCCGTGTTACTGGTTCGGTGGGTTCTTGAATGGCTGATGAGCCTGATCCTTGAGCTGCAAATTCGACCATTCACTTGGCAGATGTTTCAGGGAGGTGGGATGGATTCTTGGACTCTAGATCACTGGTATTCCTTTCACAGGCTCCTTTTCTGGGCCTCCTCTTGCCGTTGGGTGTCCTCAAAGAATTATGTCCCTTCAATCAGAACCTTCATCCAAGTAGGTATTTTCTGAGCAAGGGTCTCCAAGGCGTTGCCGTTGATATTGCATTTCTTGAGGTAGACCTTTATGGTGTCTTTGAAGAGCTTTCTTTGTCCTCATTTTGTTCAGAAGCTTTCCTTGTGGTGGACAAAGAAAATTTGCTTTGGCAGTTGGGACTCTGACATTCCAAGCACATAGCCGGCCCGGTGGAGCTGGTTTCAGATGATCATGGCCTCAATGCTGACGCTCCTGGTTCCTTCAAGGACACTGATGTTAGTATGCCTGTCCTCCCAGCTGTTGAGGAGAATCTGTCTCAGGCAGTGTTGATGGTACCTCTCCAGGGTCATGAGGTGGAGTCTGTATGTAGTCCAAGTTTCTGAGCCACATAGAAAAGTGGGAGGATGACCACCTAGTACACAAGGATATTGATGTCAGCATAGATGCCGCGGTCATCAAAGACTCTCATCTGTAGGCATCTAAAGTGGTTCTCATGGATTGGATATGATGTTGGATCTCCGCATCAATGTCAGCCTTAAAGAAGGTGTGGCTCCCCAGATAAGGGAAGTGTTCTGAGGCACGATCAATTGAACAAAGACTAGAGTTGGATACACTGAGGCTTTATTGCTCTAAGATAGATAGACAAATAAGATAGATAGATAAATAAGATAAAATAGATAGATAAATAGATAAGTCCCCTGGGCCGGATGAGATTTATCCTAGGATTCTCTGGGAAGCTAGGGAGGAGATTGCTGAGCCTTTGGCTTTGATCTTTAAGTTATCTTTGTCTACAGGAATAGTGCCAGAAGACTGGAGGATAGCAAATGTTGTCCCCTTGTTCAAGAAGGGGAGTAGAGACAACCCCAGTAACTATAGACCAGTGAGCCTTACTTCTGTTGTGGGCAAAATCTTGGAACGGTTTATAAGAGATAGGGTGTATAATCATCTGGAAAGGAATAATTTGATTAGACATAGTTTTGTGACGGGTAGGCCGTGCCTCACAAACCTTATTGAGTTCTTTGAGAAGGTGACCAAACAGGTGGATGAGGGTAAAGCAGTTGATGTGGTGTATATGGATTTCAGTAAAGCATTTGATAAGGTTCCCCATGGTAGGCTACTGCAGAAAATACGGAATCATGGGATTCAGCATGATTTAGCAGTTTGGATCAGAAATTGGCTAGCTGGAAGAAGACAAAGGGTGGTGGTTGATGGGAAATGTTCAGACTGGAGTCCAGTTACTAGTGGTGTACCACAAGGATCTGTTTTGGAGCCACTGCTGTTTGTAATTTTTATAAATGACCTGGAGGAGGGCGTAGAAGGATGGGTGAGTAAATTTGCAGATGACACTAAATTCGGTGGAGTTGTGGACAGTGTGGAAGGATGTTACAAGTTACAGAGGGACATAGATAAGCTGCAGCGCTGGGCTGAGAGGTGGCAAATGGAGTTTAATGCAGAAAAGTGTGAGGTGATTCATTTTGGAAGGAATAACAGGAAGACAGAGTACTGGGCTAATGGTAGGATTCTTGGCAGTGTGCATGAGCAGAGAGATCTTGGTGTCCATGTACATAGATCCCTGAAAGTTGCCACTCAGGTTGAGAGGGTTGTTAAGAAGGCGTACGGTGTGTTAACTTTTATTGGTAGAGGGATTGAGTTTCGGAGCCATGAGGTCATGTTGCAGCTGTACAAAACTCTGGTGCGGCCGCATTTGGAGTATTGTGTGCAATTCTGGTCGCCGCATTATAGGAAGGATGTGGAAGCATTGGAAAGGGTGCAGAGGAGATTTACCAGAATGTTGCCTGGTATGGAGGGACGATCTTATGAGGAAAGTCTGAGGGACTTGAGGCTGTTTTCGTTAGAGAGAAGAAGGTTAAGAGGTGACTTAATTGAGGCATACAAGATGATCAGAGGATTGGATAGGGTGGACAGTGAGAGCCTTTTTCCTCGGATGGTGATGTCTAGCATGAGCGGACATAGCTTTAAATTGAGGGGAGATAGATATAAGACAGATGTCAGAGGTAGGTCCTTTACTCAGAGAGTAATAATGGCGTGGAATGCCCTGCCTGCAACAGTAGTGGACTCCCCAACACTAAGGGCATTCAAATGGTCATTGGATAGACATATGGACAATAAGGGAATAGTGTAGATGGGCTTTAGAGTGGTTTCACAGGTCGGCGCAACATCGAGGGCCGAAGGGCCTGTACTGCGCTGTAATGTTCTATGTTCTATGTTCTAAGATGTGTGGCCTCCCACAGCAGCTGGCAAAATGACTGCTGAATGGAGAACACGCATATTTATACTCCACCTACTGGGCGGAGCCAGCAGGCAGGGACTACAGGCGAACCTGTAGTACAGGTCCGACCTTACAACACCTAATACAGGTGTAACAGTGGTTTACCACATGTTCCACGTTTTTGAGGGTTTTTCTGCTGATCTTGGTGGAAGGAGAGACCAGATCGTGTCCTGGGTGGTTTGGTAAAAGTCTTCTTGAGGTTGAGGCTGAGCCTGATTCGTTGGTATGCTTCCGCGTAAGTGTCAAGCATGGCTTGGAGGTTCTCTTCTGAGAGAGTGGAGATGGTGATGTCATCTGCATACTGATGTTCCACGAGCGATTTCAGCATCGATTTCTTCTTGGATTTCAACCAGTTGAGCTTAAAAGTTTCCTGTCCATCTTATAGACAATGTCTACTCCACTGGGAAGCTTATTCTTGACAAGGTGAAGGATGGTGGCGATGAAGATGGAGAAAAGGGTGGGGCAATGACAAATTCCTGCTAGTCTCTAGTCTTGACCTTAAAGGTTTCTGTCTTTTTCCTTCAGTGAGGACTGTCGCCGACATCTTGTCGTGGAGGAGTTGGAGGATGTTGCTGACTTTCACTGGACAGTCGGTCTTTAACAGGGTCTTCCACAGCACTTCCCGATTGACTGCATCAAATGCCTTGGTCAGATTGTTGAACGCCATGTGGAATAGTTGATGTTGCTCGTGGCTTTTCTCTTGGAGTTGCCGAGCAGTAAAAACCATATCCACTGTTCCACGGAAGACCTACTGGTTTTCTGAGAGGTTCATACACATAGTGGCAGGGTAAGGCTAATTAAGTGCAATGTGTAGGTTCACAAGTACATATTTATCAGATTGTTAAGATCAAGAGAAGGCTTAATGTAATTCATTATAAAATGACAAATAAAAGCACTAACTAAAATCCTAAAAGTCAAATAAACTAACTTGGCTGATTGCATTATATACAGTAGATATTTACCAAGTTTAATTTTGGCTGAACAGGACATGAATGCACAAATTGGATATTATGAAAAATGTGAAACAATCTATTTCCAAGGTTGTGGATTCAAACGTGTTGGAGTTCTCAACTCTGGCTTCCCATATTCCTGAATATTATCAATTGACCCCCCCACCCCCCCCACATCAATCCTCTCCGGAAGGGATTTTACAGCCTGTCCCACTGGCGGGTCTTCCGGTCCCGTCGACGTCTGTGGCATTTTGCGTGCTCGCCTGTCCCACTGTCAGGGAACCCACTGCAGTCGTTGGCCTTCGGCGGGACTGGAAGACCCCTCTGGTGGGAAGGGGCAGAAAATCTCACCCAATGTGTAAATATAGACAGAATTAGAAAAGATTTCAGCGTTGTGGGAAAAGAGCAACAGAACGCGACTAACCGGATTGCTCTTAAATGGACTCAGCGGGTCGAATAGCCTCCTTCTGCACAGTACTGCTCCATGATTCTACTGCATCATTTGAAAAGTAAAACTTGCCAATATTTGGCTATATTCTTGCACTTATTTTGCTAGATGTGAAAGATGACAAGTTTGTAATATATGACCAGAAAATATATTCTTAATTGAATGTTGGAAAGAATGTCATTCCACAACATTATGTTGCAGATGCCTCATAAACTCGATAAGGTTCTGATGTGACAGTTTCCTGCAAGCTGGAAATCACACTTATTCATTTAAATACATTTCACAGTTTGTGCCAAAATCTGTTTTTTGCATTAATGTATTTTTATTTGTTGCAAAATCTGGATTCCTTCTTTTTTTTTCTCCCCAAGCCAAGATATTTCGATTGTGAGCCAATGAATCCTATTTCTCAAGCAACAAGTTGGTCTCCAGGTCTGATCTTAATCAGTACTCAGTTATTTCAGTGCCATGGCCTGTTCAAATCGAATGAGATACTTCAGCTTATAACAGCCGAGTACTTATTAAAATCAGATTGCAAATACATGGCCCCTTCAGCCTTCGGGTTCTGTTTAGACCTTCCCTTCCCTCAATTTGGAATAGAATGGAAGGTCCATTAGCCAATACATTGGCAGGAGTTTCTTTCCCTTTGTATCTGGAAATTGGTGGATAATTGAGAGTTGCAAACATTTTTGTCTTACACATTTGGTACGGCAATGCCCCGGGCACAGGGATAAAGGCAAGCATAATACCAATCACAAAAGAAGCACTGTGTAATTTTATTGACCAATTAAAAAATAATAAAACAATAAAATAAACATGTTGTTCGGATATCTTGTATCAGGATTTGGCCCACGATCAGGAAAGCGGATAATTGTAGCCCAGAGAATTAAGGTCGCACTGTATCAAAATCTGAAATCTGTTAATAAAAAGCTGCCACGTGAGGTAAGTCAGTGAAATACATCTGTAAGACTGCAAGAGACACGTATCTCTTTGGTTGAGAGAGATGTCCCAGACTACCAAGAAACAGATGGTGTGGGCATATAGTCCCCTAGACCATCATTAAATGAATACTTAAAACAAAGTGGACTCGTAGATCAGGATAAAATTGTGAACAAAAAATATGCCTGTTGGTCACCCCTTTCCAGCCAGCACCACATGTACATTAAATACAAAGGCAATCACATTTTCTCTATGTTGCGCTTCATGTTGAATAACATACAGTAATGTGACAGTCCCAATCTTCCCATTTATTTGTGAAGTTGTGGTTTTACTTAATAGAAATTAAGCCCTTTTGTGCTTTTTGTGTTCAGTGTCAGAAGCGCGGGTCAGAAAAATGTTATGCCTTAATTAGAATTATACAGTGCATTAATTCAATTTCTCACATCAAGGCTGACAATTTAATGTAAATTAATTATCAATTATAGGCCACGTCTGCTTTGGTCTTGCTCTAATTAGGGCATGAAACTACACAAACTAATTTTACTTAAAACATTTGTAGCAATCAGAAGAACAAAGCTTTCACCCCCTCGATCTAAATCCAAATTAATGTCACGGTTTAATTTTCTTAAGGTGGCAGAAACAGCTGAATCCAAACTGGACTTAGTAGACAACCTGAATATTTTATTCGAATCCATCTCTATTCAAACCCAGGAAGTACATTACCCCCTCATCTACTTAATACCCTTTTGAATGTTTTGATGCATTTCTCAAGGAGTGACCTTTCTGTGTATATAAAAGCTCCTTTTTTTGCACCGTTTAAACTGTCACCAGAAATTTCTAATTGAAAACTCTTTTTCTGTGAGAAAATGTGTTTGCAATTTAATTACTAATGCTCATTTTGTTGGGTAGCATTTAGGAACAAACATATATACAATGGCGGGATTCTTCGAGCCTCCGCGCAGCAATCGCGCCCGGCGCGGGGGCGGAGAATGGGCCTCAGACCCGCGATTGGGTCCGACGTCACTCCCGCGATTCTCCAAGGACCGGAGAATTTCCGCCAATTGCGCGCGCGCGGTCGACGCGGCGCCAGTCGGGGGCCATTGAACGAGGCCCCCGCTGGCGATTCTCCGCCGACAACTGGCCGAGTTCCCGCCGACGTGATCCATTCATGGTTCCACCCGGCAGGAGCTCGGAGTGGCAGCTGCGGACTCAGTCCGCGGGCGCCCTGGCGAGGGGAGGGGGGATCGGTCACCGGGGGGGGCCTCCAGGACGGCCAGGCTTGCGATCGGCGGTCACCGATCAGCGGGCGCGCGCGATCTCAGGGGGGCCTATATTGCCGGCCCACAGTGTGGGTCCGCCATGTTGCGCGGGGCCGCCCGCCGCGTGTGACCGCTGCGCACATGCGCGGACCCGCGGCCGGTGTGCAGGGCCCCGTATCAGCAGCCAGAGCTGCGAGGAGCACTCCGGGGCCCTGCTGACCTCCTGCAAAACGGAGAATCACTCTGGACTTTCTCCAGGAAAGTCCAGAGTGATTCGTGTTCATTTTCTCGCGGGCGTGGGGACATAGCCCCATTATCAGAGAATTCCGCCCAATGATTCTCATTGGAATTTTAAACAGTGATGAAAGTCGCTAAATGATTGAAATGATGGCTTAACAAAAAACCAAGAATGTTCACTTGAATATATTCAATAGACGGAGAACATCAGGGAAGTGAAATTCTGCTAATCCCAGTAGCTAACTTGGCACAGAATTATTAATATGCCTGCACTAAATCTGTCTCTGAAGAAGGTACTTTATGAAGATACATCTTTTACTGTTATCTTCATCACTGGCAGTAATATTTCAAGCAGGACAAATTCAAATCTACACAGTCAATTTTGATTTTATTCAATAAAATTTTCATTGCTAATGACCGCTCAGTGCTGATTTTCATCCTAAAACACGCAGACATCTGGTGGTGATCCCAACGAAAATGCTCACGAGCAGATCAAGAGTGGGAATAGGAGTAAAAATTTAGCTCCGCAATTTTTGGCACTTTTCAAATCGACGCTTGACACCTCCTCTCCCCATCCCTCACATAAACTGGAGCATCCAGAGGAAACCCACGCACACATGGGGAGAACGTCACTGTCTGTGCAGAGTCTGCATGTTCTCCCCGTGGGTTTTCTCTGGGTGCCCCGGTTTCCTTCCACAGTCCAAAGATGTGCAGGTTAAGTGGATTGCCCATGCTAAATTGCCCTCAGTGTCCAAAAAGGTTCAGTGGGGGTTACGGGGATAGGGTTCACGTGGGCTTGAGTAGAGTGCTCTTCCTAAGGGCCAGTGCTGACAAAATGGGCCGAATGGCCTCCTTCTGCACTGTAAATTCTATGAAATTCTATGAACAATTGATATTTCGAGTTTCAGGCCAAGTCCACTCAGAATACTATTGTCATAATCTCCCCAATTCATCCAAAAAATTAAATCATTGGAAGAACCTCAAGCCAAAATGAAATGAAACTAAAACAAAAATAGCATCTCGCTGTAGTCGGGACAGTCTGCCAAGGTAAGAATATGGGAGGCCAAAAGAGCGATGCCACAGCCTGTACTGTCCAAATGTGAATCCATCTCAGGGTGTTGGTTGGCAGAGTCCTAACGGGGCTTTGAGGTCACCCACAACATTTCAGTTATCCCAGCTGGGAGTGATCCTGGACAATATCACTTACAATGCAGAGAAGGGAGGATCAGCTGAGCCTGCAAGTTCATCCTTGTCCCAAAGACTGGAGAATACAATACTTTGACAGTAACATGAACATTCAATAAAGCGTGAACAAAAAAAAGCACAAAATTATTTCTGCCACAATAATGGAAATGTCCCTGATTTCCCTGAAAACATCAATGCGTGCCAACCATGAGTTGTGTCAGCACACTTAGCTCTCTCAGTAAGCTATCCTGAACACATTACGATGATGCACATGTGAATAAAATGAAACCAATACCGTGTGAAATATTTGCAAGTGAAATTTAAATTTGGAAAACACTTTGTGCCACCTTTGTGCTCTCTAGCTTTAATTTACTGGCAATATGTTTGAACAGGAATGTTGTGACTGTGAAGAGTGTCCCTGTTTGACCAGGAGGCTCTTTTATAGACCCCGTGTACCTGCTGCATTGTCAGCTGGCAGCAGCTTTCACCACCAAAAAGCTTCACCTGCCGCCGAATTACACCTGTTTTCCATGCAGGATACCAGCACCTAAAATTTTTATTGTTATCACATGGGAAATGGAAATGAAAGAGGAGTTGAGAGGCGCACATTCCAGTTACAATGTTGGAAGTGGCACACTGCTAACAAATTCCAGACCATCATGTCTGGTCAGTGATCCTGCATCCCCATGTTACTTGTGGTTCAGTTGTTAGCGCACTTGCCTCTGCGTCAAAAGGGTGTATGGTCAGGTCCCACTCCAGGACTCGAAAACAACAATTTTGGCTGGCACGCCGGTGCAGTACTAAGGGAGTGCTGCACTGTCAGAGGCTCTGTCTTTCAGGGCACAAGAGATCCGACCGATACCTCGAAGGCTGCCACTCTCGGCATAGCTCCACTCTCACCTGCATTCTGTCTTTTTTTTAAAATGTTTTTATTCAGGTTTTTCATTTTCTAAAGTACGGAATAAACAGGTCTGTGTAGACCAGATACAATTTACAAAAGATAAACATTGAAGATAACCCCCAAGTCCCTACCCCCTTAACATCCCCCTTCCCCGACCCCCCGTCCTTTAAAAAAATTTAACATTAAAATATTTTTGCTGAATTTTTACATCTGTACACCGTACAATAGGTGAGCAAGACGGTTCGTATGTACAATGCTGTTACTATTACCTCAATAGCTTTGTTGGGGAGGGCCCTCTGGCCCCCTCCTCGGTCTTTTCCCATGTCCCCTCCCGAGGTTTGCCTGGGTTCCTCGCTTGCTGCTCCCTCCCCCCCTTGTTCCTATCTGCTGTGTAGTCCTATCTGCCCTCCCTGGCTCCCCCTGCCCCACCTAGCCGCTGTTAGCCTCAAACAGGTCTTGGAACATGCCGATGAATTGCTCCCACGCTTTGTGGAAGCCCTCGTCTGACCCTCGGATACTTCATCTTCTCCAGTTGGAGAAATTCTGACAGGTCTGCCAGCCTGTCCGCAGCTATGGGTGCCACTCTCAGGCATGGCTCCACTCTCACTTGCACAACCTTGGACATCGCCTCGAAGAAGACTGTCCAGAACCCGACAAGTCTGGAGCAGGCCCAGAACATGTGGGTGTGGTTGGTCAGACCTCCCTGGCATCGTTCACACTTGTCCTCCACCTCCGGGAAAAACCTGTTAATTTGGGTTCTGGTTAGGTGCGCTCTGTGCACCACTTTGAACTACACGAGGCTTAGCCTTGCGCAGGAGGAAGTGGAGTTGGCCCTGCTCAGTGCTTCGCTCCAGAATCCCCACCCCATCTCCTTCCCTAGCTCGCCCTCCCATTTCTGTCTTGCTCCGTCAAAGTTGTGTTCTCGCCCTTTCTAACAGTCGTCCATACATGTCTCCACAGTTCCCCTTCTCCAGACTGTCCGCATCCAGCAGTTCCTCCAGCATTGTGTCTCTCGGGGCCCTGGGGTAAATCGTCATCTCCTTGCGACGTTTTTGACTTGTAAATGTCGGAGCTCCCCCCCCCACCCCCCACCCCCCCAACCCCCCACCCGCCCCCCACACACAAATGCCATAATAGTTTAATCTATTCCTTGGAAGAACGCCTTGGGGATGAAGATTGGTATGGATCTAAACAGGAAGAAAAACCTTTGTAGTATATTCATCTTGATCGTCTGCACCCTCCCTGCCAGGGAGAGCAAGAGTGCATCCCATCTCTGTAGGTCCTTTTTAACTTCCTCCGCCAGACTGGTCAGATTCCATTTGTGGATCCGTGTTCAGTCGTGGGCTGTCTGAATCCCCAATTAGGGGAATATGTTTTGGGCTAGTTTGAATGGTAGAACTTCCAGCTCTATCCCTCCCCCATTCGGGTTCACCGGGAATATTTCACTCTTGCCCAGGTTGGCTTTGTTGCCCAAGAAGGCCCCAAACTCTTCCAGGAGCCTCATGAGTTCTTTCAAGCCATTCCGCCGGGCCAAGAAGTAGACGTGCAGGTCATACGCATAGAGTGAGACTCTGTGATCTCTGCCTCCTCTTCGGATACTATTCCAGCCTTTTGTGTCTCGCAGAGTGATTCCCAGGGGTTCAATTGCCAGGCCGAACAGGAGCGGGGTCAGCGGGCATCCCTGCCTGGTGCCTCTGTGCAACTGGAAGTAGTCAGAGCTGGTGGTGTTGGTCTGAACACTCGCCTTGGGGGCGTAGTACAGGAGTTTCACCCATGAGGTGAATCGCGGCCCTAGCCCAAACCGCTCTTCAACATAAAACTAGTCCTTCCATTCAACTCTGTTGAGGCCTTTTCTGCGCCCAGGGAGACGATCACCTCCGGTGTTCCCTTTTCCGATGGCGTTAGTATAACGTTCAACAGCCGTTTCATGTTCACAGTTAGCTGTCTACACTTGGCAAAGTCCATCTCGTCTTCTGACCACTTCTGTTACACAGTCTTCCAATATCTTGGCCAGGACTTTTGCGAGTATTTTTGCATGTACGTTAAGCAGTGAAATGGGGCTATATGATCCGCATTCCATCAGGTCTTTTTCTTTCTTGGGTATCAGCGATATGGTAGCCTGTGTTAGAGTAAGAAGCAGGGAGCCCCTTGGTATTGAGTCTGCGAACATCTCCCGCAGATGCAGGGCCAGAGTTGGTGCAAATTTTTTAAAGAAGTCCAGCTGGAGTTGATGCTCTCCATGACCTCTCCCAGTCCTATTGGTGTTTCCAGCTACCTCCGCCTATCCTCCCCCATGACTGGCATGTCCAGTCCATCGAGAATCCGTTTCATCCCTGAGTCCCGTTGGGGGGCTCGGAGATGTACAGTCCCTGGTAGAAGGCGTCAAATGCTTGCTTGACCTTTTTTGGTTCAGCTACCAGACTGTCTCTGCTGTCCTTTACCTGTGCTATCTCCCTCGTGGCTGCCTGCTCGCTCAGCTGGTGAGCCAGCAGGCGGATAGCCTTCTCTCCGTGTTCATAGAAGGTCTTCCCTGTCTGGCGGAATTGGTGCACTGCCTTCCTGGTGGAAAGCAGGTTAAAATCCATTTGTAGTATTTTTCCTCTCCACCAGAAGCTCTACGTCTGGGACCTTGGAGTACTTCCTGTCGATCTCCAAGATGGAGTCGATCAGTTGTAGCCTAGCCGCCCTCTCTTCCCTATCTCTACAAGCCTTGTAGGACATAATTTCTCCCTAACCACCGCCTTCAGTGCCTTCCAGAACATAGAAATTGAGACTTTCCCATTCTGGTTGTTAGTGATGTAATCGCCTATGGCCTGTGATGTTTTCTGGCAGAAGACCTTGTCGGCCAAGAGGTCTGTGTCCAACTCCATTGCGAAGCGTTGGGCAATGCCCGTCTCCAAACTCACGTCCATGTAATGTGGAGCGTGGTCCGAGATTACAATCGCGGAGTATTCCTCTCTTACTATGTCCGGAAGCACCGATTTCCCCACTGCAACGAAGTCAATACACGTGTATACCTTGTGCACTGGTGAAAAGATCGAGAATTCCCTCTCACCAGGTGTAGGAACCGCCATGGTTGCACTGTCCCCATCTGCTCCATGAATGCTCCCAATTCCCTGGCCATGCCTGTCTTTTTCCCTGTCCTGGGGTTTGATCAATCTGTCAATGGGTCCTGCACACAGTTAAAGTTCCCTCCCATGATCAGTCGGTGTGTGTCGATGTCGGCCATTTCCGCCATGGTCTTCTTTATGAAATCCGTGTTGTCCCAGTTGGACAAGTACACGTTTACCAGGACTACCGGTGCCCCTTCCGGGCACTACTGACCATGACATACCGTACCCCTGGGTCCATGATTGTCTTTGTCGCCATAAACACTGTCCTCTTATTAATCAGTATGGCTACCCCCCCCAGCCCTCGTCCCGTAGCATGAATGGTACGTTTGTCCTGCCCAGCCCTTCCTTACCTGCAGCCGATCCTTCTCCCGCAGGTGCATCTCTTGAAGGTAGACTATGTCGACTTTCAAACTTCTCAAATGGGTGAAGAATCTGGAATTTTTTCACTGGGCCATTAAGTCCTCTAATGTTGCAGGTGACCTGGTGGGTGGTTTCTGTCTCCCTCATCCTGCGGGATCAACCACGCTCACCTGGGAGACGCGTCCCTGCACTCTGGGGTTTCCCTTTGTTAGGGGGCCATTCAAAATGGCCACCAACTGTGTGTACTCAATTTGGGCTGCATACCTGCACTCCAGGGTCTCTATTTGTTTCGGGACCGTCCAAAGTGGCTACTTGCGGTGCCATCTTGTTCCTTCCAACTGCACCGTACTTGCTAAAGCCAATCTGAGACTCATCCCGTTCATATCCTTGTATTCCCCTTGTGGCCTTCCTACCGCCCTCCGCCTCCCATGTCTTCCCCTCCCCATCTCCCCCCCTTACGTTCCCCATCACTGCCCCCATGGTTTCCACCCCTCCCTGCCAGACACTCCCCTCTGCTGGGAGGTACCCTGCGATCCCCCTCGCTTTCATACTTCCTGCGCTAGCTTTCCACGCTAGTGGCCCTCTCCTGGGGCTGTCTTACCCCTTTCCGATGCCCACTAAATATCTGGTCCCTCTGTCTCTGCCTCCCCCTCTCCTGCGTTCCACTGCCCTCGCCCTTCCCTGTTGTCTGATCTTTCTGATAAAAGCGAGGCAGTACAGTCCCACTCAAACATAGTGTGCGTCCATCATAGTTCTTTTTTCTCCCCTCTTTCCTTCGTCTGCTTTTCCTTCAACATTGCCTTTCTTGCCCCTTGTCCAGGCCGGTTATCTGAACAAACTCGTCTACCTCTGCCGGTGTGTTCAAATAATGTTCCTTATTTAGGAAGCCTGGCTGGGAACAGCATTCCGAATCTCACTCCGCTCCTCTACAGGGCCGATTTAGCCTGGGTGAACTCAGCCTTGCGCTTTGCCAGGTCCTCCCCAACATCCTAGTAGACCCGGATTCTATGTCCTTCCAATCTGTTCGCCTTCGTCTGCCTTGGCCACTGCAGGATCCTCTCACGATTCTGATAACAATGCAATTTCACAATTATCGCCCTTGGTTGTTCCCCCGCTTTGGGCTTCCATCAGAGTAATCTGTGCGCCCTGTCGATCTCCGGTGGATTGGGGAAGTCTATGATCTGGCCCAGTGGGTTGGGAAAGTTTCTGTGTTTGTGCCGAGGAGGAGGGAGTCGGCCCTCCCTCCCAGGAAGCCTAATTATTGGTTGTCTTGAACATTCCTCCTCTTCTCGGGTGGAAGGCCCTCCCTCTTGGCGGGACTGGAATAAGCATCATTTTATGGTGCGTTGCTCTGGATGGGTTTGGAAAGGCACAGGCTCAACCAGGGTGCAAGTTTTTCGTTGGGGTGTGCTGGAGGCCCTGGGAGTATAGTTTTTTTTAAATATGCCGATTGGTGATGGGATAGGCCAATCCCGGTGCTGTGGCTGTTATCCAGTTATCCCTAGGGGCTCAGGATGTCCCTCTCCAAGGATTTTGGGAGGGACCTCCTGGGGGGCTGAGTTTTGTTTCCTTGCAGTTCTACCTTGGGCCTGGGCTTGGGGTTTTGTTGCATTATGCAGTATGTCTGCAACTCCCCGGAGATCTGGGGTTTCCGTGCAGTTTCTTTTGTCATTGCAAGGGTGGGTATGACAAATCCATTCCTTGCTCCTGCATGGGTGCATGTGGTCTGGAATCGGAAAGATAAGGCTGAGTTGGGCCATTGATCCATTGGTGCTGGTGGAGTTGAGGGGGCTGCATGTTGATGTGCACCCCATCATGGCGTGGGAAGCTTACCGTGATGATTGTGGGGCTGTGAGGGAGTCTGCAGCATTTTGTCCTACCGTCATATTTTCATGATTTTCTCCTGTTTCTCCCTCGGTCTTTGATGGAGCAATGTGGGTATCTAGTTTTGTCGAATGATACACCTGGGGAAGGAGCTGAGCTCCGAAAGCTAGTGATTCAAAACAAACCTGGTGGACTTTAACCTGGTGTTGTAAGACTTCTTACTGTGCTCACCCCAGTCCAACGCCGGCATCTCCACATCATGTCGAATGATGGTATTAAGCCAATTGTGATGTGGTTCTCCTGTTCCATATTGTACTCATCTGGGTTTAGCCAATTCTGCTTTTTCCCTGCCTTGCTTTGGGGTGCTGTTTCATTTTGTAATTTTTTGTCTTATTTTATAAAATGTATACATCAATAAACATACATTTAAAAAATCTTTATTTATTATTTTGAGACAAAAGTCACTCAGGCATCCAAAAAATGCCCTTTAAACTAAATATTAACGTGGATATTGGGAATTTCAAATGTGAAAGAGCATGACTTAAAACTCAATAATGTTCCCTCTGTATTGAGGCAATGCCATTTGAATTTTATCTGCTCTATTTGAATTGCAATTGTGATATCAATGGATTTCTCAAAGTAAGTCTGACTTTGAATCGTGTTGTCCCCATCCTCCCTTTTATGGTTGAAGTGAGATCTAGTTTTCTTTGCTTGTCGCTCACAGAACACAAAGATGATTGATGCAGGTAGGGCAGTGGATGTTATCTATATGGACTTCAGTAAGGCCTTTGACAAGGTCCCTCATGGCAGACTGGTACAAAAGGTGAAGTCACACGGGATCAGAGGTGAGCTGGCAAGGTGGATACAGAACTGGCTCGGCCATATAAGGCAGAGAGTAGCAATGGAAGGGTGCTTTTCTGATTGGAGGGCTGTAACTAGTGGTGTTCTGCAGGGATCAGTGCCTGGACCTTTGCTGTTTGTAGTATATATAAATAATTTGGAGGAAAATGTAACTGGTCTGATTCGGAAGTTTGCGGACGACACAAAGGTTGGTGGAATTGTGGATAGCGATGAGGACTGTCAGAGGATACAGCAGGATTTAGATTGTTTAGAGACTTGGGCGGAGAGATGGCAGATGGAGTTTAATCCGGACAAATGTTAGGTAATGCATCTTGCAAGGTCAAATACACGTAGGGAATATACAATGAATGGTAGAGCCCTCAAGAGTATTGACAGTCAGAGAGATCTAGGTGTACAGGTCCGCAGGTCACTGATAGGGGCAACACAGGTGGAGAATGTAGTCAAGAAGGCCTGCGGCATGCTTGCCTTCATTGGCCGGGGCATTGAGTACAAAAATTGGCAAGTCATGTTGCAGCTGTATAGAACCTTAGTTAGGCCACACTTGGAGCTTTCCAGAAGGATGTGGAGACTTCAGAGAGGGTGCAGAAGAGATTTACCAGAATGTTGCCTGGTATGGAGAGCATTAGCTATGATGTGAGGTTGAATAAACTCGGTTTGTTCTCACTAGAATGACGGAGGTTGAGGGGCGGCCTGATAGAGGTCTACAAAATTATGAGGGGCATAGACAGAGTGGATGGTCAGAGACATTTTCCCAGGGTAGAGGGGTCAATCACTCAGGGGCATAGGTTTAAGGTGCAAGGGGCAAGGATTAGAGATGTACGGGGTAAGTTTTTTACACAGAGGGTCAGCGCAGGCTTGGAGGGCTGAAGGGCCTGTTCCTGTTCTGTACTTTTCTTTGTACTTTGTTTGTATGTTAACCCTGTACTGTCGCATAACATTTGTCAATTTTGTGAATGTGAAAATACCAAATAATAAGAATTGCTTCTTAAGTGTACTCCTAATGGTGATGAAGGATTCAAGAATGTTCTTTTAAATCATAAGCATGTAAGAAATGAGAAATTATGGGTGGCACGGTAGCACAGTGATTGGCACTGCTGCCTCATAGCGCCAGGGACCCAGGTTTAATTCCAACCTTGAGTGACTGTGTGGAGTTTGCACTTCCTCCCCATGTGTCTGGAGGGTTTTCTTCAGATGCTCTGGTTTCCTCCCACAGTCCAAAGATGTGCAGGTTGAAATAGATTGGCCATGTAGTGGACTCGCCAACATTAAGGGCATTTAAATGGTCATTGGATAAACATATGGATGATAAGGGAATCGTGTAGATGGGCTTTAGATTGGTTTCACAGGTCGGCGCAACATCGAGGGCCGAAGGGCCTGTACTGTGTTGTAATGTTCTATGTTCTATGTCCAAAAGGTTAGGTGGGATAGAGTGGGGGTGTGGGCCTAGTTAAGATGCTGTTTCAGAGGGTCGGTGCAGACTCAATGGGCCGTATGGCCTCCTTCTGCACTGAAGAGATTCCATGATGCTTCTATGAAATCTGAGACAGAATTCTGCCATGCTGTGGTGGAGACGGGAATGTGGAGGTCTTTACTCCTGCAGTGGCCAGCAGGAAAACACACCAAATCTTCCGTCCCCGACCTCATTAATGATAGATCCGGGTGTTTTACACCATATTCATTGGCGGGGCAGACCTGGATAGAACGTAGTCCACCATCATGCCCGAGTGCCATACTGCAAAGGCGCCCAGCAGCACTGATCAATTATTGAAGAAAATGAAGATGGATCTCCAGGAACATTCTGAGGCTGATAGATGGACCCCCTCCAGGACACTGAATCTGGGAGGTCCACCTTTAGATGGTCCCCCCCCCCACCCAATGCGGTGGTGTTCCAGGGTCCCTGGTTGCGGGCAGCCTCCATTCTGAACTCTGGAGGCAGCCCCAGACATTGTTCAGGTGAGTCCTGACATCTGCACGCCATGTTGTTCCTAATGTGTTTCACGCCAGCCTATTTCCCCTCCCACCTCACAAAGAATCTGGCATGTGGGGGGTTCAGGCCTTCATCTGCATCCCATTAATGGAATGCGAACAATGTTCACACTGGTTTCTGGCTAGTTTTCTGAGCCGCCAAGGCGGGAACCAGCCGAAGACCCTGCGGGCAACCCATGTTGGTGTGAAAGCGATTTCAGGGCATCCCACCACATTCTCCCACCATGGCCGTCATCAAACCGACAGGTGGGGACTTGGGAGGAATTTTACAATCTAGCCTGAGGATAGTGTTCTACATGAGATCTGCTGTCGAGTACCCAAATGAAGACATCAATGTGTTGGCGTATTGTAAAAGGCTGATGGGTATGCATTCTGAAATGCTTACTGGTTTGGCAGGCCTGCCAGAAAGCCTGTAGTCATTGTCCAAGTGTATGGTGGAGGCGAGTACTAACATGGCAGAGGACATTGTGCTGAGCTTGGAACTCATCCTGTCCAATGTGGAAGCACGCGTGTGGACTCAACCGTGATGCAGCATCCAATGGGCAATGTCTCTGCTACCAGTGTAGCAGAAGTCACCCACCATCTTGGTGTTGCAGTGGAAGCCTTGTAACCTCAGCTTGCTGCCACACAGACTCAGACTATTTGTGGCTGCGGATGCTAGTACAGAAAGGGACATGAAGGGCCTTACAGTGGTAATTTGTCATCCAATGCTGGGATCAATCCACTGGAATGGCAGTGGCTCCGTGGAACTTGAGCCTGCTGCCCTCTATTAGGATGGCAGCATTCATCTTTCCATCACTGCCATTCTGCCAATGTCCTTGCTGTTGCCAGTCAGTGAACCAGTCCATATTGCTGCCATGCATTCTGAGATTATGCAGTCTGAAGTAGGCCTTCTAGGCCTAGACTAAAGGGTTTGCGCACACTGCTACTAAATTCAAATAAGCCAGCCATGGGCACCTGGTCAGGAAGGTAATATGTTTGTTTCCTCCTCCTTCTCCTCAGCTGCTCATTGTACACATGGTGACAAGGGCTGTGCTATCATGATGGCGAGCTTGTGCAGGATGTAGCAGGAGATGGCAAATCATGGCGCCGGACATGCTGAGTATTGTAGAGCTCCGCTAAAGCAATCTAGGCAGTGGAAGCATCATTTAAACATCTCAGTGGTCTGTTTAATTACATTTCAAGAGGCAGCATGGTTTTCATTATACGTGCTCGCCATGTATGCGTGGGCTGCTCACTCGAGTCTGAGGTCAAGGGGGCAGCGGATAGCCATTGTTGCCCAGTAGGGAACATCATCATGACTTAAATGCAAATAGAGTCCTGCAAAATGAAAGCATATCACTGCTGCCAGGGGGCAGATTTCAGTAACCACCTCCTCGATTAGTTGTTTTATTATTTGTCACCATTCACAACTGGATGTAACAAGACTGCAGAACTTTGATCTATTGTTGCTGTTAATATCTGCAAGACTGTATCTTATTACATGCAAACATTTATAGAATGAGTTCTGGTGGCGCGAAGTTCACAATCCTCTTGGCAGTTTGCTAAATCAGTGAAAAATAAGCCAAACTCTGATACTCTGGACAGCTGTTCAAATACCAGCTGGTGCTTTTTAATTGAGGTATTTCCAATTTTACATAACATATATATTGCTGAACATAAATCATGTACTTTGTAGGACTGTGTCTGCTTGAATACGAAACCAGCAAATCATTAAATGCACGTCAACAAGTACAGTTTTTCCCTAAATGTGTGAAAATGTTGAGATCAGATTGAAACCACAAGATTGTAAAATTCCTCTGACATAAAAGGGCTCATTTCATTGAATTATATGGGGTTAGATAAATGGAGGTTCACATTGATGAGAGTATTTTTCTGTTTTCTGAAATTAAAAGTTGATACTATAGTAATTTTCTTTTGTTACATTCAAAAGTTAAAAAGCACCACTATAATTTTCCATACATTCGACATTATTCAGTCAACATTTACTTGCTGCCAACACTGCTAAAAACATGGTTCAACATTCAATTTCTATTTCTTTCCATCTTATGAGCTCAAATGCTCAATATCAACCAGAAAATACTTTGTCAGAATTAAAAATGTTTACAAAATTAAATTAAATTTTGAGAACACCAGGAAAATGCTTCTCTTTTCCATTGAAAGTTTGAGTGCTGGAAACTGAAGTGAAAGTTTTGTTCAAAATATTTTATTACAAACATTTATCAAAACAGGTTACAGCAAATAGACACCCCAGGAAACATACTTCTCAGCAAAAGTCTGTATTCATTTTTTCCCTTTTTCACCCTCCCCCCTCCACCCCCCCCCAACCCCCCCAACTCTCCCAGCCCCCCTCCCCACCGTGACGAACAGCTCCTCAAATACAGTCACAAACGTCCCCTACCTTTTCTCAAATCCCCCTTCAGAGCCCCTTAATTCATACTTTATCTTCTCCAACCAAAGCAAGTCGTACAGGTCACCCAACCAAGCCGCTAGCCCCTGTGGTGATGCCAACCGCCACTCCAGTAAAATTCGCCGCCATGCAATCAGAGAGGCGAAGGCCACAACATTGGCCTTCCTCCTCTGCATGAGCTCCGGTTTCTCTGAAACCCCAAATATTACCACCATAGGGTCCGGGTCCACCTCCTCCTCCACTATCCTGGCTAAGGCCGTGAACACACCCGCCCAGAATCTTCCCAATTTTTTGTTGGCTCCTGCCCACACCTCTCACACTCATCTGCTACCCACTAAAAGAACCCACTCATTCTCGCCCGAGTCATATGCACCCTGTGCACCACCTTAAATTGTATCTGGCTCATTCTTGCACAAGAGGGGGTCCTGTTTACAGTACGCAATGCCTCATTCCATACTCCCCAATCGATCTCCCCTCCCAACTCTGCTTCCAATTTCTCCTTGATCTTCACCACCCGCTCGCCTCTCCTTAATCTTCACCACCCGCTCGCCTCTCCTTAATCTTCACCACCCACTCGCCTCTCCTTGGAGGTATAAAGACCCAGGAGGCTCTTGTCGGTGATTAAATGCAATTTTATCGTAGACATAGAAAATGGCCGCTACAGCGGCATACACACACTAAATCCCCATCAGGACTATCAGACTGGCAGTCCCTGTGACGAATGTGATATAAAATAGTTACTTTAGAGATATTAGTTACTGTAATGTAGATATAGGCCGGTCTGATTCTGATAGTTCACAGACAAAGGATTTCAGAATGCATGGCAAAGCAAGGGGGAGGGGTGTCCAGCTAAGGAGGAGAAAAGGATGCTGGGTAATAGGAGGCCAGAGGAAGGGATGAGAAGTGAGCCAATCAGGATGTATGGCCAGGTCAGGAGGGGTATAGGATGACCTATGGGAATCGTGTATGTGAAACTTGATGCAATTTGAATGTATTTGCAGAAATCCCTTTGTCTCCTTCTTCATTCGTTTCCCAGGGGTCCAGGAGACTGGTTCTGTGTCCTGTGTCTGCGTGAAACGAGTCAGACTTGCAAGTCAAATAAAATAACTAATGCTATGCCTGCAAATACATCTCAAGTTTTATTGAGGCCAGACTGACGGGTAAAGAAATTTATAATTTGTCACCTGTTCGGGCCGGCTTTTACATAGTCATGTAATGAGCCCCAGTTGGATGGGCCTCTGCCCACTAGCAAGGAAGCTTGTATTCCATGAGTCCCACAAGAAGATCGATTTAGGTAACCCAGTGGACCTCGTCAGGGTTACTACAGTAGATCGACTTAAATAAACCATTTATTTTTCTGATCTGTTTTATCTTTAATGACATATTGCATAGGAAATAAAAGGCTGTCTTTACTCTTGAAACAAAATTGAGTTAAAGATTCTCCAACAGCATCCTTACTCAGACGTTGGAGGAACTCGTGAAGTGAAGCAGACTCCTTCTTGTGCCTTTTTAAAAAAGATGTCACCCAGAATCCTAGAATGGAGAGATATGTTTAGGTGTTCTATTCTCAACATCGCATGATAGCAATGTAAAATTGTGTGTTAAACATTATGCACTGATTTTGGTATTAACTGATATAACTACTAAGTTTTTACACAATAAGTGTTAATTTTAAAAAATGTTGTTATTTTAAGGTAAATACAACAAGAAATAATAATAATAATCTTTATTATTGTCGCAAGTAGGCTTACATTAACACTGCAATGAACCTACTGTGAAAATCCCCTAGTCACCACACTCTGGTGCCTGTTCGGGTACACTGAGGGAGAATTCAGAATGTCCAATTCACCGAATAATGCAATTTAGAATAACTCGCGACTCATCCAGCTGGGGAGAGTTTTATTTTGAAGCCATTGCTTTCAAGTGTAAAAGCTTTTGACATATCCATTGAGTGATCTTTTTCACCCCACACACAAATATCGGGCTGATTCAGGTTAGTGAAAGAGCATTTCTGGAGGCGATTGCTCACTCATGGAGTTAACAACAATGACAAACCACTGAAGTTCCATATACAACATAGAGCATGGATGTGTTCCATTTATGCAGAGGGATGAATGCAAAGCAGATTAGTGGATAACTAAGTGAGAGCAGATTAGAGAAAAACACTTGTTAATAGAATGCGGCTTTTGTAGCATATAAGGTCCCAAATTGGTAAACGTTGGGACCAGAAAAAAATATTTAAGTCAAAGTCCATGTCGTAGCAATATTGGATTTTAGTCTCATGCTGTTGAATGTCTGACCAGTAAATGGTGAGATATTACCAGACTAGATTTTAAAAAAGGATTCTAAAAGACAATAGTTGAAAACTGGAGAGCATTTTTTTCCATTTTCTACAAATAAAGCTTCTATAGACCATACAGAAATGATACTCTGCATATAGACAAAGCCAAACTTATTTTCAAAAGAAAGACACAACTTCACTTACATTACAGGTATTATTTCTATATTTGATTGTTCCAGTACAGACCATAGGTTTATTTCTGGTGAGGCACATGCTTCTTTTGAATTGCTGGCCACAACTTCCAGTTGTCTGTGCAAACCTTTGCTGGTAGGCAGGCCCAACGTGGTGTTTGAGTTTATCAATTCAGTACATTAACTTAATTCTTCCATGAACAGAACTTTGCTAACAAAACCAGTGCAACCAGCAATGTTGCAAATTCATCATTTTGAACTGGAAAGTATTTTTCCAGGGTTGTAAGTGAGCCAGTTTGTGAAGGAGAATTACCAAATATTTACATTATGGTTGGAATTGTCCAACTGTTTGCTGGTAGAGGAATTCGTTTTTCCTGCTGGTGGAAAAAGAGAACCCCACTGCCAGCGAACATGACGCCGCCTCCCTCTGCCGAGAAACATGTGGCTGGGAGGCACAAAATCCAACCCTTTGTCAATTACTTTGGTTCAGGAAGCTTATTAATTACATGTACATGCTGAAAATAATACACATATCATTGAGATCACACATTTTGCAAACATTAAGTTAGAAATGTGCCAATTTATGTCAAGGTGTTATATAAATGGTTGTTAGGTTGAACAATGAAAAATAAATCTATGTCAGTATTATCAGTCAATGCAATTGATGTATAGATGTTAAATATTAATGCCATTTACCTCACTAACATGTTAAGACTTACCCTCAGCCGCTCTCATTCAGACGTGTGGTGATATGTATATTTTTATATTTTTATAATAATAGTAATCTTTATTGTCACAAGTAGGCTTACATTAACACTACAATGAAGTTACTGTGAAAAGCCCCTAGTCGCCACATTCCGGCGCCTGTTCGGGTACACGGAGGGAAAATTCAGAAGGTCCAATTCACCTAACAAGCACTTCTTTCGGGACTTGTGGGAGGAAACAGGAGCAGCCAGAGGAAACCCACGCAGACACGGGAAGAACGTCCAGATTCTGCACAGAGAGTGTGTTTATGTACATATTCTGTGTAGGTAAGGGTAAAGCTGTGTCTGTGTGTCCAAATGACCTAACAGCACTCAAAGGAAACCCCTGCTGACACGGAGATAACGTGCAGACTCCATACAGACAGCGACCCAAGCTGGCAATTGAACCTGGGACCCTGGAGCTGTGAAGCAACAGTGCTAACCACTTTGCTACCGTGCTGTAGGGAGGGAGTTGCTGTGGTGTAAGTCGCACTGAAGGTCATCTTCTGTGTGTTTAGAGTGTGCTGGAAAAGCTGTGAAAGATTTTTAATTGCAGAAAAACAACCCAGGTTTTGGGCTGAGAAAATAATTATCCTGATAAACAGTGGTTTTGAGTCTCACTTTGGAAAACTATATCAACGTGGATTTATATTGGGAAGTCATGGATTATACTTTTGTTTTACGCTAAAACAATTTCTTGGTCTTGGTAATGTTTCCGGGATTTTGTGGTTAAAACCTATCAAGGCTGTTGCCAAAAAGACAGTTTTATTGTGCATCTTCCATCAGGCATTTTGAAGTTTATTTTATAAGTTTATTTCTAACTGTGTCTCTTTTATCTTGTGTGTTTGAGTATTATCTTTTCTTTTCTTGCAATAAACATTATACTTCTTCAGATTTTAAAAATTATAACATAGAACATAGAACATTACAGCGCAGTACAGGCCCTTCGGCCCTCGATGTTGCGCCGACCTGTGAAATCACTCTAAAGCCCATCTACACTTATTGTCCATATGTCTATCCAATGACCATTTGAATACCCTTAGTGTTGGCGAGTCCACTACTGTTGCAGGCAGGGCATTCCATGCCCTTACTACTCTCTGAGTAAAGAACCTACCTCTGACATCTGTCTTATATCTATCTCCCCTCAATTTAAAGGTATGTCCCCTCGTGCTAGACATCACTATCCGAGGAAAAAGGCTCTCACTGTCCACCATATCCAATCCTCTGATCATCTTGTATGCCTCAATTAAGTCACCTCTTAACCTTCTTCTCTCTAACGAAAACAGCCTCAAGTCCCTCAGCCTTTCCTCATAAGATCTTCCCTCCATACCAGGCAACATTCTGGTAAATCTCCTCTGCACCCTTTCCAATGCTTCCACATCCTTCCTATAATGCGCCGACCAGAATTGCACGCAATACTCCAAATGCGGCCGCACCAGAGTGTTGTTTAGCTGCAACATGACCTCATGGCTCCTAAACTCATTCCCTCTACCAATAAAAGCTAACATACCGTACGCCTTCTTAACAACCCTCTCAACCTGGGTGGCAACTTTCAGGGATCTATGTACATGGACACCGAGATCTCTCTGCTCATCCACACTGCCAAGAATCTTACCATTAGCCCAGTACTCAGTCTTGAAAAAATGAAAATGAAATGAAATGAATGAAAATGAAATGAAATGAAAATCGCTTATTGTCACAAGTAGGCTTCAAATGAAGTTACTGTGAAAAGCCCCTAGTCGCCACAGTCCAGTGCCTGTTCGGGGAGGCTGTTACGGGAATTGAACCGTGCTGCTGGCCTGCCTTGGTCTGCTTTCAAAGCCAGCGATTTAGCCCTGTGCTAAACAGCCTCTTCCTGTTATTCCTTCCAAAATGAATCACCTCAGACTTTTCTGCATTAAACTCCATTTGCCACCTCTCAGCCCAGCGCTGCAGCTTATCTATGTCCCTCTGTAACTTGTAACATCCTTCCGCACTGTCCACAACTCCACCGACTTTAGTGTCATCTGCAAATTTACTCACCCATCCTTCTATGCCCTCCTCCAGGTCATTTATAAAAATGACAAACAGCAGTGGCCCCAAAACAGATCCTTGTGGTACGCCACTAGTAACTGGACTCCAGTCTGAACATTTCCCATCAACCACCACCCTTTGTCTTCTTCCAGCTAACCAATTTCTGATCCAAACTGCTAAATCACCCTGAATCCCATGCCTCCGTATTTTCTGCAGTAGCCTAGCATGGGGAACCTTATGAAATGCTTTACTGAAATCCATATACACCACATAAACTGCTTTATCCTCATCCACAAAATTAGCACTGGAGTCCAGTGCGTTTAGGTTCAGTAGTTTTCCCTCCTTGTTTCTGCAATTGAAAAAAAAATCTACGATCAGCTGACACAGATGACAGTCTGAGACCTGGCTTGCTCAGCAACAACATCAGCTGCAGTAACAGAAGCTTGTTTTTAAATTGTCCTATGCGTAACACCACATTGCACATACTGTGACAGTTTTCAAGGCCATTTTTATATTCTGGGCCGGGATCTCCATCGGCGGGATCCTACGCTTCGCTGGCAGCGCACTCACGCCCGAGGATTTCTCAACGGCATGGGGGTGCCCACAATCGGAAACCCCATTGGCAGGCTGCTGGGACAGAGGATCCCACTGCCGGCGGGGGAACGCGGCACCAGAAAACGGGTGCAGTGGGACGGAGAATCCCACCCAATGTCTTCCTGCTATGTCCACTCCACAAGGAACACACAGTCAAGTCTTATTGAATGCTACTGTGGAGTTTCCATCCCAAAGCCAAAGATCCATCGCACTTTTCCAACCCATTTACGTGCCTAAGTCCTGTGTGAACCATCCAGCATTGGAAATTTACAGGAAATAGCTTCAATGGAATGATCAAAATGTTATTCCTGTGTGTATTGTTTTTAAGCAGTCTCTCCCACTCTTCAAATGCCTTCTGCTGTTTCCCACTGATATGCTGTCAGGTTTTTCAATGTTACCTGACAACAGATCATAAGCAGCTGATTTAAAGTAATGCAATTTATCTAGTCTTCAGATCATCATTCTGTCCCCATTGGGAAGTGATTGGCCTCTTTTCAACTCCTCTTTAGCTCGGATCAGAAAATCAGCAAACCTCCTCTCACCAAAAATCCATCAAGTACTTTATATTTTTCTCTCTCTTTTATAATCACACATGGAGTAGGCAAAGTCATTTAAGCTCCTGTGCTTCAAGAGATTCTTGGACCTCTCTTCCAATTCCTGGGCCTGACTAATCCTCTTAGATATGTATCCATATGCCTCTTGTGCAGCATGCAGATCAGGTTGCATGGGGTATACGACTGAACAGGCCATTCAGCCCAACTGATCTATGCTGGTGTTTATGCTCCAGACAACCTTCTTGATCTAACCCTATCATCAAATCCTTCTATTTATTTCTCCCTCATCTATCTTCCCCTCAAGTGGAATTATTTTATTTGCCCCAATTATTCCTTGTGATAGTGATAACCCCATTGTAAACATTCTTTGGGGAAAGACATTTTGGCATTGGCAATCGGAGAATCCCGCCCAATATATACTAACGGTTGCAAATCTAAAGGGGGTTAGGAACAGAGAGATCTGGAGCTTATGTGCACAATTCATTGAAGATGGCATGGCAGATTGGGGAAATAGTTAAAAAGGCATACAAGATTCTTTGCTTTATTAATAAAGAGTACAAAAGCAAGGAGGTTATGATGAACATTTATAAAATGCTGGTTCAGCCTCAACTGGAGTATTGTGTGCAATTCTGGGTATCGCACTTTAGGAAGGATTTGAAAGGCTGCAGAAAAGATTAATGAGAATAATTCCAGGGTTGAGAAACTTCAATTTTGTGGATAAAGTGGAGAAATTAGGGTTGGTCTACCTAAAGAAGGTTGAGAGAAAATTTGATGGAAACTTTCAAGATCGCGAGGCGCCTTGACAGAATACACAGGGAACAACTCTTCCCATTGGTGGAATGGACGGGAACCAGAGGACATTAACTTCGGCTGATTTGCAAAAGAATCAAAGGCAACATGAGGAAAATAATTCTTATGTAGTTAGTGGTTAGTATCTGGAATGCACTTCCTGAATACATGGTGGAGACATGTTTAACCTATCCTTCAGAAGGAAATTAGCTATAAGCGCCTGATGAGAGAATATATAGTGGTACGGGGAAAACGTGAGAGAAGGAGACCGCCTGAGTTGCTCCTGCAAGTAGTTGGTACAGACACGATTGGCCAAATGGCTTCCTTCTCTAATTTATAATATGATAGACCTGTTTATTTCCATGAATAATTTGACAAGTATGCCCATTTTATTTCCACAATGGCACCATATTATTTCCACAATGGCACCATATTATTGGATTCAAAGGAATTCTTGATTTGCTCCTCCTTATTTATCTCACAGTCCATAATGAAAACCTTCTCACATGAAGCAGACTGGGTGGCCTTATCCACCAATTGTGAGGATTTTACCAGACTTCTCTCTGATGAGTCTTTGGGGATTACGAAGGAGCTCAGGGATTCACTCTGGTGCATCTCTTCTCATGTCAATGTTGATATGTGCTGTTACATATGGGGCCTCCTGTGTTTCAATGCAATAGATTCGATAAAGCATACTTTGTAGCTATTGCAGGAACAGCTGGGGCTGATGAACCATATCTTCATTCTGCAGAAGTGTTTTGTTTTCTTCGGAAATGAAATGAAAATCGCTTATTGTCACAAGTAGGCATCAAATGAAGTTACTGTGAAAGGCCCCTAGTCACCACATTCCGGCGCCTGTTCGGGGAGGCTGGTATGGGAATTGAACCGTGCTCCCGGCCTGCCTTGGTCTGCTTTCAAAGCCAGCGATTTAGCCCAGTGCTAAACCAGCCCCTGACAGCCCCTGGGTGTTTTGAAATACACAGAGCGCTAGTCTCTGCCAATTGCTCTGGACCTTGTTGACTAATGAATGCCTGCAACCTATCCTGGCCACCTACCAGCATTGCAATCAGCTGTCATTTGGAGAACAGATTTTTTTGTTGGGATAGTGTTAATCCTGGACGTTAGCCATGTGTGGTAGTATGCATTAGGGGTCACGTGGGACTGTGAAGCCATGATGTCATTGGCTGACAGATCCCGGGTCCTGGTTGGACGTTGACCTCTAGCTCCGCCCTGAAGGCGGAGTATAAGTACCTGGAGCCCTCCCCCTCAGGTAGTCTACTACTGAACTGTGGGGGAAACAGTCACGCTTAATAAAGCCTCATCGACTTCACTCTATTCGTCTCTCGGAGTCTTTGTGCGCTACAATTTATTGAGCGTGCCTAAAAAGGACTATGGAGCTCAGGATCATCCCGGAATGCCTGAGGATCAGCCCCCAAGCAGTTAACGCGGCAGCAGCTTTCAAGCATTGGCAGACTTGTTTCGAGGTCTACCTCAGAACGGCCACCGGCCGGGTCACAGAAGACCAAAAACTACAGGTCCTGCACTCGAGGTTAAGCACGGAGATTTTCTCTTTCATCGAAGACGCAGAGGATTTCCAGACGGCGTTTGCAGCACTGAAAAGTCTCTACGTCCGCCCAGTAAACCAGATCTACGCTCGCTATCAACTCGCAACGAGATGGCAAAGTCCCGGAGAATCGATAGATGAATTCTATGCCGCGCTACTAATTTTGGGACGAGCCTGCAGCTGCCCGTCGGTGAACGCAATTGAACGCATGTTAATGCGGGATGCTTTTGTGGCAGGTATGAACTCCTCCCAAATCCACCAAAGACTTCTAGAAAAAGAGCCGCTAGGACTCTCAGAGGCACGGGCCCCAGCAGCCTCCCTAGACGTGGCCGCGCGAAATACCCGCACCTACGGCCCCGACCGCGCGGCAGCCCATTGGGCTCCGTACGTACCCGTCGCGACAAACCCACCCCCCCCCCCCGGACACCCCACAGGCTTGCGCGGTCCAAACGCCAAGCCGCACCGGGGGCACCCGCTGCTATTTCTGCGGCCAGGCGAAACACCCCCGGCAGCGCTGCCCGGCCCGCGCAGTGATCTGCAAGAGCTGCGGGAAAAAAGGCCATTTCGCAGTTGTGTGCCGGTCCCGCGAGGTCGCCGCTGTCCCGGGAGAACAGGGAGCACTGCACGCCGCTTACGCTCCCCAACCCCCCCAGCGCCCCATGTACGACCCGCAGGCGCAGCCGCTCTGGGTCCCGACCACCGTGGTCCCGGGAGAACATGGAGCCCTGCACGCCGCTTACGCTCCCCAACACCCCCCCCCCGCGCCCCATGTATGACCCGCCGGCGCTACCACTTTGGGTCCCGACCACCACTCTCCCCGGAGAAGAGGGAGTTCTGCGCGTCTCTAACGCCCCCCAAACCCCCCCCCCCCCCGCGCCCCACGTATGACCCGCCGGCGCTACCAATTTGGGTCATAACCACCGCTGTCCCCAGAGATGAGGGAGCCCCGCGCATTACTAACGCTCCCCAACCCCCCCAGCGCCCCATGTGTGACCCGCAGACGCCGCCATTTTGGGTCCCGGCCACCACGAGGGGAGGAAGGGCGCCGCCATCTTGGACCACCCCAGAACTGTACGACGCATGGGGGCGGCCATTTTGTCCACCCCTGCCGCCATCTTGTGACCCCCCGAGCCATGTGCGAGCATGGGGGCAGCCATTTTGTTCATCCCCGACGCCATCTTGGACGGCAACAACGGACCCCAGTGTCGACGGCTCCACGGGGTTCGCAGAAGACGCTCAACTACTACAACCACGTCTCGCTTCAATAACGCTGGACCAAGCTCGGCCCCGGACACTCCAGACGACAATGACAATGGTGCTGATAAACTGGCACGAGACACCATGCCTAGTCGACTCCGGGAGCACGGAGAGCTTTATCCACCCCGACACGGTAAGACGCTGTTCTTTGACCACCCATCCCAGCGCACAAAAGATTTCCCTAGCTGCAGGATCCCACTCCGTACAGATCAAAGGTTTCTGCATAGTTACCCGAACGGTGCAGGGGAGGGAGTTCAAAAACTACAGGCTCCACGTCCTTCCCCAACTCTGCGCCCCCACATTACTGGGATTAGACTTCCAGTGCAATCTACAGAGCCTTACCTTCAAATTCGGCGGCCCAATACCCCCACTCACTATCTGCGGCCTCGCAACCCTCAAGGTGCAACCCCCGTCCTTGTTTGCGAACCTCACCCCGGATTGCAAACCCGTCGCCACTAGGAGCAGACGGTACAGCGCCCAGGACCGGACCTTCATTCGGTCCGAAGTCCAGCGGCTACTAAAGGAAGGCATAATCCAGGCCAGCAATAGTCCCTGGAGAGCGCAGCTGGTAGTAGTGAAGACAGGGGAGAAGCAAAGGATGGTCATAGACTATAGCCAGACCATCAACAGGTACACACAACTAGACGCGTACCCTCTCCCCCGCATATCCGACATGGTCAATCGGATTGCCCAATATAAAGTCTTCTCCACCGTGGACCTCAAGTCCGCCTACCATCAGCTCCCCACCCGCCCAAGTGACCGCAAGTACACAGCCTTCGAGGCAGACGGGCGATTATACCATTTCCTAAGGGTCCCATTTGGCGTCACAAACGGGGTCTCGGTCTTCCAACGAGAGATGGACCGAATGGTTGACCAACACGGGTTGCGGGCCACATTCCCGTATCTCGACAATGTAACCATCTGCGGCCACGACCAGCAGGACCACGATGCCAACCTCCAAAAATTCCTCCAGACCGCTAAAGCCTTGAACCACACATACAACGAGGACAAGTGCGTTTTTAGCACCAACCGGCTAGCCATCCTGGGCTACGTAGTGCGCAATGGGATAATAGGCCCCGATCCCAAACGTATGCGCGCCCTCATGGAATTTCCCCTCCCGCACTGCTCAAAAGCCCTGAAACGCTGCCTGGGGTTCTTTTCATACTACGCCCAGTGGGTCCCCCAGTACGCAGACAAGGCCCGCCCTCTAATACAAACCACGACCTTCCCTCTGTCGACAGAGGCTTGCCAGGCCTTCAGCCGCATCAAAGCGGATATCACAAAGGCCACGATGCGCGCCATCGACGAGTCCCTCCCCTTCCAGGTCGAGAGCGACGCCTCCGACGTAGCTCTAGCGGCCACCCTTAACCAAGCGGGCAGACCCGTGGCCTTTTTCTCCCGAACCCTCCACGCTTCAGAAATCCGCCACTCCTCAGTGGAAAAGAAAGCCCAAGCCATAGTGGAAGCTGTGCGACATTGGAGGCATTACCTGGCCGGCAGGAGATTCACTCTCCTCACCGACCAACGGTCGGTAGCCTTCATGTTCGATAATGCACAGCGGGGCAAAATCAAAAACGACAAGATCTTAAGGTGGAGGATCAAGCTCTCCACCTTCAACTACGAGATCTTGTATCGTCCCGGAAAGCTGAACGAGCCGTCCGATGCCCTATCCCGCGGCACATGTGCCAACGCACAAATTAACCGCCTCCAAACCCTCCACGAGGACGTCTGCCACCCGGGGGTCACTAGGTTTTTCCACTTTATCAAGTCCCGCAACCTCCCACACTCCTTAGAGGAGGTCCGTACAGTCACAAGGAACTGCCACATCTACGCAGAGTGCAAACCGCATTTTTTCAGGCCGGATGGTGCGCACCTGATTAAGGCTTCCCGCCCCTTTGAACGCCTTAGTCTGGATTTCAAAGGACCCCTCCCCTCCACCGACCGCAACATATACTTCCTTAATGTGGTGGACGAGTACTCCCGCTTCCCATTCGCCATCCCCTGTTCTGACATGACCGCGGCCACAGTCATTAAAGCCCTGAACACCATATTCACACTGTTTGGTTGCCCCGCATACGTCCACAGCGACAGGGGGTCCTCTTTTATGAGTGACGAGCTGCGCCAGTTCCTGCTCAGCAACGGGATAGCATCGAGCAGGACGACCAGCTACAACCCCTGGGGGAACGGGCAAGTAGAGAGGGAGAACGGCACGGTCTGGAAGACCGTCCTACTAGCCCTACGGTCCAGGGACCGCCCAGTTTCCCGGTGGCAGGAGGTCCTTCCGGACGCCCTCCACTCCATCCGGTCACTACTGTGTACTAGCACTAATCAAATGCCTCATGAGCGCCTCCTTGTCTTCCCCAGGAAGTCCTCCTCTGGAACATCGCTGCCGACCTGGCTGGCGGCCCCAGGACCCATCTTGCTCCGAAAGCACGTGCGGGCGCACAAGTCGGACCCGTTGGTCAAAAGGGTTCACCTCCTTCACGCGAACCCGCAGTACGCCTACGTGGAGTACCCCGACGGCCGACAGGACACGGTCTCTCTGCGAGATCTGGCGCCCGCCGGCAACACACACACCACCCCGACACCAATCACCCAACCCCCCCCCTTCCTGCCACCGCCGCACCCCGCGACCGCCCCCTTCCCAGGAGGATCAGTCCTCCTCCCAGGCCCGACCAGGAATAAAGCCCAAGCTGAAACCGTAAGGCTCCCGGAGAAGACAACACCGGAACAAGCACCACCACCACCGGGGCCGAGGCGATCGACACGGACGACCAGACCGCCCGACCGACCCGTGGCGTCGATCTAACAGTACAATATGGACTTTTAACGAGAACTTTTGTCTTTTCCTGACGATTACTGTAAATAGTTTGAAACAAAAAAAAACCTTGTACATACTGTTATAACATGTGAAAGTTTTCCTCCCAGGACCAGCCTTGTAAACCCTTACCACCATGCGAAGCATCACCCCGCCGGGTTCATTTTTAACAAAGGGTGAATGTGGTAGTATGCATTAGGGGTCATGTGGGACTGTGAAGCCATGATGTCATTGGCTGACAGATCCCGGGTCCTGGTTGGACGTTGACCTCTAGAGTATAAGTACCTGGAGCCCTCCCCCGCAGGTAGTCTACTACTGAACTGCGGGGGAAACAGTCACGCTTAATAAAGCCTCATCGACTTCACTCTATTCGTCTCTCGGAGTCTTTGTGCGCTACACCATGTAAAGGAGTAATAGAGAAGTGTAGCTATTTAAAAGCAATGGTGTTTTCCAGGTACTACCATTGCTCAAATGAACTTTAAGATTGCCCATGGATTCCCTTGTAGTCTGACTGTCGCATTTGCCTTTGGGTTCTAAGTAGATGGCGTTCCCCTAAACCTATTCCCCCCAAGAGGGTGGTGGGTGTCTGGAATTCTCTGACCGGATTAGTGGTTGAGGCAGAAACCCTCAACACATTTAAAAGGTACCTGGATCTGCACCTTATCCTGCAAACTACCAACCGGGTGCTGGAAGGTGGGATTAGCATGGGCGGCTATTTCAACTGGCGCAGGCAAGGGGCGTGATCAGCCCAAATGGGGACAGAGTCCCGTAGCGAGAGACTAGCCGGGTGTTTCCCGGTGCTCGGAGCGACGAGAAACACCTCGATATCGATCGCCCAACCAGGTAGATCGGTGGCCTCAACGGTGAATGTACAGCTGAGGCCGCACTGAGCCACGTTTTCTACACTGAGGAGCTTTGCTCACCTGAACTTCTCAGTGCATCGAAGGATCTGGACACCGTTTTAAAATGGCGTCCAATATCACGAGCCCCCAACGCGACGCCCGAATCCTCACAAACCCCAACTGACTGAGGCCTGCGGCAAGAAAGGACATTGCTGCAGTGTGCCAGGACCTCTCAATTTCCGCTATTGTCCCTGCACCCCCCGCGTGCAGCCAATGGGCGCCGCCATCTTCCTCCCCTCAGACCGTGTGCGGCCCGTGGGCGCCGCCATCTTGCTCCCCTCAAACACGTGCGGCCCGTGGGCACCGCCATCTTGCCTGCCTCACAACCATTGGGCGGAGCCATCTTGCCTACCCCAGGACACGTGCGGCCCGAGGGCGCCGCCATCTTGCCTGCCTCAGGACACGTGCAGCCCGTGGGTGCCGCCTCAGGACCCCTGTCCATCAGTCACCTCATCGGGCCGCTCATCGCCTGCAACTGCCGCCGACCAGCCGCGTCTCGCCTCCGTCACGATCGACCAGTTCCGAGCGCACAACCACGCGGCCGCGTCGACAAAGGTGAAGGACGACGGGCATGAGATATCCTGCCTTCTGGACTCCGGGAGCACTGAGAGCTTCATCCACCCGGATACGGTAAGGCGCTGCTCCCTCGCGGTACACCCCATTAACCAAAGAATCTCTCTGGCCTCCAGATCCCACTCCGTGGCAATCCGGGGCTACTGCATTGCCACCCTCACCATCCAGGGCGTAGAGTTCAGCGGCTTCCAGCTCTACGTCCTCCCCAACCTCTGTGCTGCCTTGCTACTCAGCCTGGACTTCCAGTGCAACCTCCAGAGCCTAACCCTGTTAGGTTACAAGTGGCGTACCACAAGGATCTGTTCTGGGGCCGTTGCTGTTTGTCATTTTTATCAATGACCTAGAGGAAGGCGCAGAAGGGTGGGTGAGTAAATTTGCAGACCACACTAAAGTCGGTGGTGTTGTCGACAGTGTGGAAGGATGTAGCAGGTTACAGAGGGACATAGATAAGCTGCAGGGCTGGGCTGAGAGATGGCAAATGGAGTTTAATGTAGAGAAGTGTGAGGTGATTCACTTTGGAAGGAATAACAGGAATGCGGAATATTTGGCTAATGGTAAAGTTCTTGGAAGTGTGGATGAGCAGAGGGATCTAGGTGTCCATGTACATAGATCCCTGAAAGTTGCCACCCAGGTTGATAGGGTTGTGAAGAAGGCCTATGGAGTGTTGGCCTTTATTGGTAGAGGGATTGAGTTCCGGAGTCAGGAGGTCATGTTGCAGCTGTACAAAACTCTGGTACGGCCGCATTTGGAGTATTGCGTACAGTTCTGGTCACCGCATTATAGGAAGGACGTGGAAGCTTTGGAGCGGGTGCAGAGGTGATTTACCAGGATGTTGCCTGGTATGGAGGGAAAATCTTATGAGGAAAGGCTGATGGACTGAGGTTGTTTTCGTTGGAGAGAAGAAGGTTAAGAGGAGACTTAATAGAGGCATACAAAATGATCAGAGGGTTAGATAGGGTGGACAGTGAGAGCCTTCTCCCGTGAATGGAAATGGCTGGCATGAGGGGACATAGCTTTAAACTGAGGGGTAATAGATATAGGACAGAGGTCAGAGGTAGGTTCTTTACGCAAAGAGTGGTGAGGCCGTGGAATGCCCCACCTGCAACAGTACTGAACTCGCCAACATTGAGGGCATTTAAAAGTTTATTGGATAAGCATATGGATGATAATGGCATAGTGTAGCTTTTGTTTCGGTGCAACATCGTGGGCCGAAGGGCCTGTACTGCGCTGTATCGTTCGATGTTCTATGTTCTATAACCCTGAAATCTGGCGGGCCCCTACCACCCCTTATTGTTTGCGGCCTCACGACCCTTAAGGTCGACCCGCCTTCTCTGTTTGCAAACCTCACCCTGGATTGCAAACCCGTCACCACCTGGAGCAGATGGTACAGCGCCCAGGACAGGACCTTCATCAGGTCTGAGGTCCAGCGCCTGCTGCGGGAAGGTATCATCGAGGCCAGCAACAGCCCCTGGAGAGTCCAAGTGATAATGGTGAAAACGGGGGAGAAAAAGAGGATGGTCCTTGACTACAGTCAGACCATCAATCGGTACACGCAGCTCGATGCGTACCCCGTCCCACGCATATCTGATATGGTCAATCAGATTGCACAGTACCGGGTCTTCTCGACAGTGGACCTGAAATCTGCCTACCACCAGCTCCCCATTCGCAAGGCGGACCACCCATACATTGTGTTTGAAGCAGATGGCTGCCTTTACCATTTCCTTAGGGTTCCCTTCGGCGTCACTAACAGCCTCTCGGTCTTCCAATGGGAGATGGACCGAATGGTTGACCGGTACGGACTGCGGGCCACTTTCCCGTACCTGGATAACGTCAATTGTGACAATAAGCGATTTTCATTTCATTTCATTCCATCTGCGGCCACGACCAGCAGGACCACGACGCCAACCTTTCCAAATTTCTCCACACCGTCAAACTCCTCAACCTAACCTACAACAAGGAGAAGTGTGTATTCAGCACTAACTGATTAGCCATCCTCGGCTATATGGTTCAGAACGGAGTTCTCGGACCCGACCCCGATCGTATGCGCCCCCTCATGGATCTCCCCCTTCCCCACTGCCCCAAGGCCCTCAAACGATGCCTGGGGTTCTTTTCGTACTGCGCCCAGTGGGTCCCTACCTATGCGGACAAGGCCCGCCCACTCATCCACTCCACCTGTTTCCCACTGACGGCCGAGGCTCACCAGGCCTTCAACCGTATCAAGGCCGACATCGCCAAGGCCGCGATGCACGCGGTCGGTGAGACACTCCCCTTCCAAGTCGAGAGCAATGCATCAGACGTCGCTCTGGCCGCCACCCTCAACCAGGCAGGCAGGCCCGTGGCATTCTTTTCCGCACCCTCCATGCCTCCGAAATTCGGCACTCCTCTGTCGAAAAGGAGGCCCAAGCTATCGTTGAAGCTGTGCGGCACTGGAGGCATTACCTGGCCGGCAGGAGATTCACTCTCCTCACAGACCAACGGTTGCCTTCATGTTTAACAACACACAGCAGGGTAAGATCAAAAATGATAAGATCTTTCGGTGGAGGATCGAGCTCTCCACCTTTAATTACGAGATTTTGTATCGCCTCGGTAAGCTCAACGAGCCCCCCGATGCCCTGTCCCGAGGTACATGTGCCAGCGCACAAGTACAAGTGGACCGACTCCGGACCCTGCACGATGATCTCTGTCACCCAGGGGTCACCCGCTTTTATCACTTCATTAAGGCCTGCAATCTGCCCTACTCCATCGAGGAAGTCAGGGCTGTCACCAGAGACTGCCAGGTCTGCGCGGAGTGTAAATCGCACTTCTACCGGCCAGACCGTGCGTGCCTGGTGAAGGCCTCCCGCCCCTTTGAACGCCTGAGCGTGGACTTCAAAGGGCCCCTCCCCTCCACCGACCGCAACACGTATTTTCTCAATGTGGTCGACGAATATTCCAGATTCCCCTTTGCCATCCCATGCCCCAGTATGACGTCTGCCACCGTCATCAAAGCCCTCAACACCATCTTCGCTCTGTTCGGTTTCCCCGCCTACGTTCTATTTTCGCTATTGTCCCTGCACCCCCCGTGTGCGATTGGGGATCCTCATTTATGAGCGATGAGCTGCGCGAGTACCTGCTTAACAGGGGCATTGCCTCGAGCAGGACGACCAGCTACAACCGCCAGGGAAACGGGCAGGTGGAGCGGGAGAATGGGACGTCTGGAAGGCCATCCAGCTGGCCCTACGGTCCAGAATTCTCCCTGCCTCCTACTGGCAGGAGGTCCTCCCCGACGCCCTTCACTCCATTCGGTCGCTCCTGTGCCCTGCGACTATCGAGACACCCCATGAAAGTCTCTTTGTCTTCCCCAGGAAGTCCACATCCGGGGTTTCGCTCCCAACATGGCTGGCAGCTCCAGGACCCGTTCTCCTCTGCAAGCACGTGTGGCTCCACAAGGCAGACCTGTTGGTTGAGAGGGTACAGCTACTTTACGCAAACCCACAGTACACCTACGTAGCATACCCCGACGGCCGCCAAGACACAGTCTCCCTCAGGGAACTGGCACCAGCTGGGTCCCCACACACGCCCCCCCTGCCCCTGCGCCACCCTCCCTTACCCCAGTGCACCCCACCACAGTCCCCACTCCAGGACAATCCATCCTCCCCTTGGTCCCACCCGGGGATGAAGAGGATGTCGACACGCTCCCGGAGTCACCGATGACCGAGCCGACGCCTGACTCGCCACCAGCACTGCGGCGATCTCAACGACGGATCAAGGCGCCCGACCGTCTAAATTTGTAACCTTCTCTGAAATTTTAATGACAACCTGTATGTAAATAGTTTTCCACCAACCCCACTGGACTCATTTTTAACAGGGGGTGAATGTGGTAGTCACCACTGTTGTATTATATTGTATATACTGCACTGCGTACGAGGGTATTACGGTAAGGCCCCTGTACTACAGGTACGGGGGTAGATCCCTGCCTGCTGGCTCCGTCCAGTAGGCGGAGTATAAATGTCTGTGCTCTCCGAACAGCAGTCATAGAACAAAGAACAAAGAAATGTACAGCACAGGAACAGGCCCTTCAGCCCTCCAAGCCCGTGCCGACCATGCTGCCCGACTAAACTACAATCTTCTACACTTCCTTGGTCCGTATCCCTCTATTCCCATCCTATTCATGTATTTGTCAAGATGCCCCTTAAATGTCACTATCGTCCCTGCTTCCACCACCTCCTCCGGTAGCGAGTTCCAGGCACCCACTACCCTCTGCGTAAAAAACTTGCCTCGTACATCTACTCTAAACCTTGCCCCTCTCACCTTAAACCTATGCCCCCTAGTAAACCAAGCTGCCTCTCACTAATACGTCCATTTGCTTCCAAATGGGAGTAGATCCTGTCTCGAAGAATTCTCTCCAGTAATTTCCCTACCACTGAAGTAAGGCTCACCGGCCTGTAGTTCCCTGGATTATCCTTGCTACCCTTCTTAAACAGAGGAACAACATTGGCTATTCTCCAGTCCTCCGGGACATCCCCTGAAGACAGTGAGGATCCAAAGATTTCTGTCAAGGCCTCAGCAATTTCCTATCCAGCCTCCTTCAGTATTCTGGGGTAGATCCCATCAGGCCTGGGGACTTATCTACCTTAATATTTTTTAAGACACCCAACACCTCGTCTTTTTGGATCACAATGTGACCCAGGCTATCTACGCACCCTTCTCCAGACTCAACATCTACCAATTTCTTCTCTTTGGTGAATACTGATGCAAAGTATTCATTTAGTACCTCGCCCATTTCCTCTGGCTCCATACATAGATTCCCTTGCCTATCCTTCAGTGGGCCAACCCTTTCCCTGGCTACCCTCTTGCTTTTTATGTACGTGTAAAAAGCCTTGGGATTTTCCTTAACCCTATTTGCCAATGACTTTTCGTGACCCCTTCTAGCCCTCCTGACTCCTTGCTTAAGTTCCTTCCTACTTTCCTTATATTCCACGCAGGCTTCGTCTGTTCCCAGCCTTTTAGCCCTGACAAATGCCTCCTTTTTCTTTTTGACGAGGCATACAATATCTCTCGTTATCCAAGGTTCCCGAAAATTGCCGTATTTATCCTTCTTCCTCACAGGAACATGCCGGGCCTGAATTCCTTTCAACTGACACTTGAAAGCCTCCCACATGTCAGATGTTGACTTGCCCTCAAACATCCGCCCCCAATCTATGTTCTTCAGTTCCCGCCTAATATTGTTATAATTAGCCTTCCCCCAATTTAGCACATTCATCCTAGGACCACTCTTATCCTTGTCCACCAGTACTTTAAAACTTACTGAATTGTGGTCACTGTTCCCGAAATGCTCCCCTACTGAAACATCTACCACCTGGCCGGGCTCATTCCCCAATACCAGGTCCAGTACCGCCCCTTCCCTAGTTGGACTGTCTACATATTGTTTTAGGAAGCCCTCCTGGATGCTCCTTGCAAACTCCGCCCTGTCTAAGCCCCTGGCACTAAGTGAGTCCCAGTCAATATTGGGGAAGTTGAAGTCTCCCATCACCACAACCCTGTAGTTTTTACACTTTTCCAAAATCTGTCTACCTATCTGCTCTTCTATCTCTGTTGGGAGGCCTGTAATAAACCCCCAACATTGTGACTGCACCCTTCTTATTCCTGATCTCTACCCATATAGCCTCACTGCCCTCTGAGGTGTCCTCCCGCAGTACAGCTGTGATATTCTCCCTAACCAGTAGCGCAACTCCGCCTCCCCTTTTACATCCCCCTCTATCCCGCCTGAAACATCTAAATCCTGGAACGTTTAGCTGCCAATCCTGCCCTTCCCTCAACCAGGTCTCTGTAATGGCAACAACATCATATTTCCAAGTACTAATCCAAGCTCTAAATTCATCTGCCTTACCCGTGATACTTCTTGCATTGAAACATATGCACTTCAGGCCACCAGACACGCTGTGTTCAGCAACTTCTCCCTGTCTGCTCTGCCTCAGAGCCACACTGTCCCTATTCCCTAGTTCTCCCTCAATGCTCTCACCTTCTGACCTATTGCTCCCGTGCCCACCCCCCTGCCATACTAGTTTAAACCCTCCCGTGTGACACTAGCAAACCTCGCGGCCAGGATATTTATGCCTCTCCGGTTTAGATGCAACCCTTCCTTATATAGGTCACACCTGCCCCGGAAGAGCTCCCAGTGGTCCAGATAACGGAAACCCTCCCTCCTACACCAGCTGTTTAGCCACGTGTTTAGCTGCTCTAACTTCCTATTTCTAGCCTCACTGGCACGTGGCACAGGGAGTAATCCCGAGATTACAACCCTAGAGGTCCTGTCTTTTAACTTTCTGCCTAGCTCCATGAACTCCTGCTGCAGGACCTCATGCCCCTTCCTGCCTATGTCGTTAGTAGCAATATGTACAACGACCTCTGCCTGTTTGCCCTCCCCCTTCAGGATGCCCTCTACCCGTTTGGAGACATCCTGGACCCTGGCACCAGGGAGGCAACATACCATCCTGGAGTCTCTTTCACGTCCACAGAAGCGCCTATCTGTGCCCCTGACTATAGAGTCCCCTATTACTATTGCTCTTCTGCGCTTTGATCCTCCCTTCTGAACATCAGAGCCAGCCGTGGTGCCACTGCTCTGGCTGCTGCTGTTTTCCGCTGATAGGCTATCCCCCCCGACAGTATCCAAAGGGGTATACCTGTTCGAGAGGGGGACAACCACAGGGGATTCCTGCACTGACTGCCTGCCCTTTCTGGTGGTCACCCATTTCTCTGCCTGCACCTTGGGTGTGACCACATTTATATAACTGCGATCTATGACGCTTTCCGCCACCTGAATGCTCCTAAGTGCATCCAATTGCTGCTCCAACCGAACCAGGCGGTCTGTGAGGAGCTCCAGTTGGGTGCACTTTCTGCAGATGAAGCCATCCGGGATGCTGGAAGCCTCCCGGACCTGCCACATCTCACAGTCAGAGCACTGCACCTCTCTAACTGACATTGCGTCAATTAATTAAAATTAAAAGTTTTTTTTAAAAATGTTTTTATATTTCTTTTTAATTTTTTCAAAGTTACTGTTAACTATCTGTTTCCTAGCACTAGATTTCTAATATAAATGCGAAAGCTAAATATAGTACTCTCCTATCTCTGGCTTAGATACCCCTCTAAATTATAATTAAGTAATTATGTTTAATTAGTTGCCAATGCTTAATTTTTTTTAACTTAGTGTAGATACCCAACCAGCCACTCAGGTCACAGCTTTTCTGTGATGTCACTTCAGTTTCCCCCCGACACACACAATTTGAAAAAGGTATAAAAGTAAAAATGAGTAAAAATCACTTACTTACCTTCTTACCTTCTGAGTGTCTTAGGCAGCATGGTAGCATTGTGGAGGGCAGCACGGTAGCATTGTGGATAGCACAACTGCTTCACAGCTCCAGGGTCCCAGGTTCAATTCCGGCTTGGGTCACTGTCTGTGTGGAGTCTGCACATCCTCCCCGTGTGTGCGTAGGTTTCCTCCGGGTGCTCCGGTTTCCTCCCACAGTCCAAAGTTGTGCAGGTTAGGTGGATTGGCCATGATGAATTGCCCTGAGTGTCCAAAATTGCCCTTAGTGTTGGGTGGGGTTACTGGGTTATGGGGATAGGGTGGAGGTGTTGACCTTGGGTAGGGTGCTCTCCCAAGAGCCGTTGCAGACTTGATGGGCCGAATGGCCTCCTTCTGCACTGTAAATTCAATGATAATCTATGATGTTCTCACGTTCTCTCCCTGACAGAGACTGCTCCTCCTCCTCCGAACGGCTCCCAAACCTAGGCCGCGATCTTTTAAAATCTCCGCTCTGACTCGCAGCTCCTGCGCTTTTTAAATCTCCCGCGCTTTTTAAAACTCCCGACTCTCTCTCCTCCCGCGCTGTTTTCAATGTCCTGGCTCACTCACCTCTCGCGCTGTTTTCAATGTCCCGGCTCACTCACCTCCCGCGCTGTTTTCACTGTCCCGGCTTACTCACCTCTCGCGCTGTTTTCAATGTCCCGGCTCACTCAGCTCTCGCGCTGTTTTCAATGTCCCAGCTCACTCTCCACCCGCGCTGTTTTCAATGTCCCGGCTCACTCACCTCTCGCGCTGTTTTCACTGTCCCAGCTCACTCAGCTCCCACGCTGTTTTCAATATCCCGGCTCACTCACCTCTCGCGCTGTTTTCAATGTCCCGGCTCACTCAGCTCTCGCGCTGTTTTCACTGTCCCGGCTCACTCAGCTCCCGCCGCGCTGTTTTCACTGTCCCGGCTCACTCTCCTCCCGCGCTGTTTTCACTGTCCCGGCTCACTCACCTCTCACGCTGTTTTCACTGTCCCGGCTCACTCACCTCCCGCGCTGTTTTCAATGTCCTGGCTCACTCAGCTCCCGCGCTGTTTTCAATGTCCCGGCTCACTCTCCTCCCGCGCTGTTTTCAATGTCCTGGCTCACTCACCTCTCGCGCTGTTTTCAATGTCCCGGCTCACTCACCTCCCGCGCTGTTTTCACTGTCCCGGCTCACTCACCTCTCGCGCTGTTTTCAATGTCCCGGCTCACTCAGCTCTCGCGCTGTTTTCAATGTCCCAGCTCACTCTCCTCCCGCGCTGTTTTCAATGTCCCGGCTCACTCACCTCTCGCGCTGTTTTCACTGTCCCGGCTCACTCACCTCCCCCGCTGTTTTCACTGTCCTGGCTCACTCAGCTCCCGCGCTGTTTTCACTGTCCCGGCTCACTCAGCTCCCGCGCTGTTTTCACTGTCCCGGCTCACTCAGCTCCCGCGCTGTTTTCAAAGTCCCATCTCACTCAGCTCTCGCGCTGTTTTCAATGTCCCGGCTCACTCAGCTCCCGCGCTGTTTTCAGAGTCCCGGCTCACTCAGCTCCCGCGCTGTTTTCACTCTCCCGGCTCACTCACCTCTCGCGCTGTTTTCAATGTCCCGGCTCACTCACCTCCCGCGCTGTTTTCACTGTCCCGGCTCACTCAGCTCCCGCGCTGTTTTCAATGTCCCGGCTCACTCACCTCTCGCGCTGTTTTCAATGTCCCGGCTCACTCAGCTCTCGCGCTGTTTTCAATGTCCCGGCTCACTCAGCTCCCGCGCTGTTTTCACTGTCCTGGCTCTCTCTCCTCCCACGCTGTTTTCAATGTCCCGGCTCACTCACCTCCCGCGCTGTTTTCAATGTCCCGGCTCACTCACCTCCCGCGCTGTTTTCAATGTCCCGGCTCAGTCACCTCTCGCGCTGTTTTCAATGTCCCGGCTCACTCAGCACCCGCGCTGTTTTCAATGTCCCGGCTCACTCACCTCCCGCACTGTTTTTAATGTCCCGGCTCACTCACCTCCCGCACTGTTTTTAATGTCCCGGCTCACTCAGCTCCCGTGCTGTTTTCAACGACCCGGCTCACTCAGCTCCCGCGCTGTTTTCACTGTCCCGGCTCACTCACCTCCCGCGTTGTTTTCAATGTCCCGGCTCACTCACCTCCCGCGCTGTTTTCAATGTCCTGGCTCACTCACCTCTCGCGCTGTTTTCAATGTCCCGGCTCACTCAGCACCCGCGCTGTTTTCAATGTCCCGGCTCACTCACCTCCCGCACTGTTTTCAATGTCCAGGCTCACTCACCTCTCGCGCTGTTTTCAATGTCCCTGCTCACTCACCTCCCGCGCTGTTTTCACTGTCCCGGCTCACTCACCTCCCGCACTGTTTTCACTGTCCCGGCTCACTCACCTCCCGCACTGTTTTCACTGTCCGAGCTCACTCAGCTCCCGCGCTGTTTTCACTGTCCTGGCTCTCTCTCCTCCCGCGCTGTTTTCACTGTCCCGGCTCACTCAGCTCCCGCGCTGTTTTCACTGTCCCGGCTCACTCAGCTGCCGCGCTGTTTTCACTGTCCCGGCTCACTCACCTCCCGCGCTGTTTTCAATGTCCCGGCTCACTCAGCTCCCGCGCTGTTTTCACTGTCCCGGCTCACTCACCTCCCGCGCTGTTTTCAATGTCCCGGCTCACTCACCTCCCGCGCTGTTTTCAATGTCCCGGCTCACTCACCTCCCGCGCTGTTTTCAAAGTCCCGGCTCACTCAGCTCCCGCGCTGTTTTCAATGTCCCGGCTCACTCAGCTCCCGCGCTGTTTTCACTGTCCCGGCTCACTCAGCTCCCGCGCTGTTTTCAGAGTCCCGGCTCACTCACCTCTCGCGCTGTTTTCAATGTCTCGGCTCACTCAGCTCTCGCGCTGTTTTCAATGTCCCGGCTCACTCAGCTCTCGCGCTGTTTTCAATGTCTCGGCTCACTCAGCTCCCGCGCTGTTTTCAATGTTCCGGCTCACTCACCTCCCGCACTGTTTTCAATGTCCCGGCTCACTCAGCTCCCGCGATGTTTTCAATGTCCCGGCTCACTCAGCTCCCGCGCTGTTTTCAATGTCCCGGCTCACTCACCTCTCGCGCTGTTTTCAATGTCCCGGCTCACTCACCTCCCGCGCTGTTTTCAATGTCCCGGCTCACTCAGCTCCCGTGCTGTTTTCAATGTCCCGGCTCAGTCACCTCTCGTGCTGTTTTCAATGTCCCGGCTCACTCAGCTCCCGCGCTGTTTTCAATGTCCCGGCTCACTCAGCTCCCGCGCTGTTTTCACTGTCCCGGCTCACTCAGCTCCCGCGCTATTTTCAATGTCAGCAGCATATCAGCAGCAGCTGTAGGAGGCCACACATCTCTGTGTAATAACACCTCGATTACTCTCTACTCTCGTCTCATCGTAATTGATAGTGCATCAGTTTCCCACTCCCACAGAGGCAGTTTAGGAGACAGGGCCGGTGTCAACATTTTAAAATAGCTCATTGGATTGATCTTGCAAGAGGTGGGGTCAACATCATGTTCGCTTGATGTTTTTTCGTTGCATAATATTATTTGAGAATGATGGTAGCACCTGCAGCAGCCACAATGCACCTTATCTTTAAAAGGAGAGAGTTAGCTTTAAGCAGAGCAGGGTGGCAATAAGTAGTGCTAAAAACTAAGGAGTTTGTGTCCCCTACTAATGCTTGCAGCCAATGATGAACACAAAGATTGCTGGCTGAATGCAGGATCATGGTAATGAACAGGCAGCACTACGTTGGCATGCTGCCAGCAATGCATGGCTGGGCATGGGTTATTAACGCATTACAGTCCCGGCATTCATTTCAGAGTCTATCCAATTTCTTCCCCTAGGGCTGAAACTAGTGCCTTGTGCTCCTGCGTCAAATTGGATCAGAAGGCAGTTCTAATAGGATGTCACTTCCTTGCCAATGTCACAGAGACAGACAGAGGAACCCAATTGTATTCTTCCCCTCTTGCTCCCTCTCATTGCTCCTCCTCTAGATCTATCACACCTCAAACTTGCTAAGTATCGTTGGGCTTATGTTGGAGACAATCAAAAGTCTTTGATGCAGTGTGCTGAGATGCATGAGAGAGCATGAAGCCTCTGTTTACCAGGACCTCATCTGATGCTTCAACATTTGAGGCCTCTGCTTCTCAGTGGCCAAGAAAATGGATAAACAGTGCCTTTGGTTGCAAGGAGAACACCATTAGGAACTCATGGACAGCAACCTGATGACCAAAATGGCAATGCTTTGCAGAAGGGATGGCATGGTCTTTGTAACAACACTGATGAGTTGGGATGCACAGGCAATTATTAAGTGAGAGCTGTTACCATGGGCTGGATTCTCCCATCTGAAGGCAGAGTGTTGACACTGTTGTAAAAACTGGAGAGTTTAACAACGGCGTCATCGGACCGCTAAGTGTAGCGATCCTCTGCCCTTCAGGAGCACTGCGACCAGCGTGAATGCGCGGCAAAGTCAGTTTCGCGCCAGCTGTCGGGGCAGAAATCAGTCCGGCGCGGGCCTAGCCCCTCAAGGTTAGGGCTCGGCCCCTCAAGATGCGGAGGATTCCGCACCTTTGGGGCGGCGCGATGCCGGACTGATTCACGCCGTTTTTGGCGCCGGTCGGCGGACATCGCGCCGATTGCGGAGAATCCCACCCCTGATTCACTACTGCTGCAGCTTGGAGATACTCCATCAGGAAATCTGGAGCTGGATTCCCCGCACCCCGACGGCGGAATCGCGGCCGGCGCAGGGGTGGAGAATCCACTTTCCGCAAGGAATCGGAACCGGCACCGGTTTCCCAATTCTGCGGGCCCCAGCTGGGCCCATTACCAGAAGCCGGCTCTGCCAATCTCCGCCCCCGACTGGTCAAAATCCCAATGGCGTGAATCTAATATGGTCCAGCCGGTCGGGATATGGGCGGCTGGGGAATCAGTGTGCGGGTGTTGAGTGTCGGCGCGCGTCCGATCGGGGGGTTTCATTTTGGGTCCAGCTCCGCGGTTCGAGTCCGCCATGGAGCACGGCGTGACCGCTGAAGGAAGTGCGGGTCCCTTATCTGCAGCAAAAGCTGCTAGATCTATGCCGGGTCCCTGCTTGCCCCCTGCAGGGCGAGGAATTTGTGTCTCTTTCATGCCAGTTTTACTGGCGTGAAACTCTACCATTTTGATGCCGGCGAGAGAACATAGTCCAAATAATGGAGAATCCAGCTGTCATGTTATCCACCCTGGGGCAACACGGACTGCAACAAGATGCAGTTGGACTGTAAAGCAGACACCAAACGTAGGCGTTGGTTCAGTACGATTTATTGAACTTCTGTAACCATGCACACAGCTGGCTGTGGGTTGACACTCTACTACTCTAAGTGTACTAACTCTAACTTACTAGACCAGGCTAGCTCTAATCCACGTGTAGAAGCTGCTGACTGATATATACACCCTGACTGTCGCTACAGTTGTCACCAGTGGAAAGAGGCGGAGTGCTGATGCCTCGTGTGTTTTATAGTTGGAAGCCCCTCTCTGGTGTTCTGTCTGGTGATTGGTTGTGTTCTGTCTTGTATGTTGATTGGCTAACCTGGGTGTCTGTCACTGCCTGTTCTAACCTCATGATGTGCATGGGTGCATATTATGACATCCGCCCTTTAAAAAAAATTTTTGTCAGTTGCTTAGAGCATATAAGACATATTTACAGATATAACTATTTGCAGCAAATGGTGAGTGAATGCATATGTACATGTAAGGTGTCTAACGTGCAGATACAGAACAATATGTACAAAGGAAATATTTATAAGTCCAATCTCTGGGGCTGGCGTCAGATCCTTGTCGACCGCCTGAGAGGTGGAGGTGGGGACGACGGCACCTTGACAGGCAGGATTGCAGCCAGATTAATGGTCTCATGGTGTGAGGTGTCCGGAAAAAGCATAACGACATCTGCGAACATGAAACCCGGTGGTGGGCAGGCAAGTTTGCGCAGCGCCCTTCTGTTGCGCTTGACAATGGATCCATCAGCCATGCGAACCACGAACAACCTGGGAGCAGCCTGTCAAACAACAACAGCTGGAGCTGACCAGCCTCCACCAGGCAACTTGATGCGAACAGCATTTTCCGGAGAGAGCACAGGCAAATCAGTAGCATGAGCATCGTATGTCAGCTTTTGCCGGTTTCTGAGTTGCTGCACATTTTGCAGCACTGGGAGGTGATCCAGGTCTGGTAAATGAATGGCCGGAACAGTCGTCCGCAGGTCATGATTCATAAGGAGTTGTGCCGGAGACATACCAGTGGACAGAGGGGTTGCCCTGTACGCCAGGAGCGCAATGTTAAAGTCCGAAGCTGAGTCCGCAGCCTTGCAGAGCAGTTGCTTCACAATATGGACCCCTTTCTCAACCTTCCCGTTAGATTGCGGGTAATGCAGGCTCGAGGTGATGTGTTTGAACTGGTATAGCTTCGCAAAGTTGGACCACTCTTGGCTGTAGAAGCAGGGACCGTTGTCGATCATGACTGAGAGCGGAATACCATGCCTGGCAAATGTCTCCTTGCAGGCCTTGATGACAGTCCTTGATGTGAGGTCGGACAGTTTTACCACTTCGGGGTAACTCGAGAAGTAGTCAATTATAATCACGTAGTCACGCCTATTGGCCGTGAAAAAGGTCGATTCCCACCTTAGACCACGGAGAGGTCACGATCTCGTGTTGCTGGAGTGTTTCTTTAGGCTGAGCAGGCTGGAAACGCTGGCAGGTCGCACAATTGAGGACCATGTTGGATATGTCCTGGTTGATTCCAGGCCAACAGACAGCCTGCCGGGCCCTGCGCCTGCATTTCTCGATACCGGTTCCGAATCCAGCAGCCCTTGCTGCACACTTCGAACGCATTTGCATTGGAACTGGGATCGCTGGTCCACAATTGGTGGTGCAGACCTGCACAAGGCTGCATAATGGCCAGGCTTCCCACAATTTAGACATCGCCTGCCTCTTGCAGGGCATTGCCGCTTTAAATGGGCGGTGCCACAGTTCGGGCACGTCATGACGTTGACGTCGTAACGCTCGGTGCGACATCGCACATGCCCAGTGCAGTCAGCCGCTGCTCACACCTGCGCAGTGTGGTCTTCGGCCGCTTCGTTCTCCCGTCCGTGGTGCGCATGCGTGGGACCCCAGGAAAAGCGCGTGAAATGGCCGCCTTCATCGATGCTAAGGCGCCGCATTCGGGCGATGGCCTGTACACTCTCTGCCTCGTGGGAGGCAAGTTGGCCCTGTTCTGCCGATTTAAGGCGGGAGTAGCGACTTTTCACCTGTTCATGCACTTTACACATCTCGATGGCGACTGGCAGGGTCATGTTTTTTATTTTTAGGAGTGGACCCCAAACTCGATCTAATCCCTGATGAGGGAATCAGCGGCGTCACCATAGTTGAAGGATTGCGCTAATATGCGGAGATGTGTTAGAAAGGATTGGAAAGGCTCATCCTTACCCTGAAAGCGTTGCTGGAAGACATAGCGCTCAAAGCTCTCGTTCGTTTCGACTTCACAGTGACTGTCGAATGTGGCTAACATGGTCTGGAACTTGGTCTTGTCCTCGCCGTCGGCAAAAGTGAGCAAATTGAAGATTTGGATGGCCTGGTCCCCTGCAGTCGATAGGAACAGCGCGATTTTTCTGGCATCGGATGCATCCTCGAGGCCCGAGGCCTCAATGTATAGACTGAATTTCTGCTTGAAGACCCGCCAGTTGGCGCCGAGATTTCCGTAGATCCGGAGCTGTGGAGGGGCCTGGATCTTCTCCATGCTGCTGGAAGGCACTTGCTGGTCGGCACTGAATTATTCAAGGTAAATTACTTAGATGAAGTAGACTCCTGGTATCATGTTGTGTTATCCACCCTGGGGTAACACGGACTGCAACAGGATGCAGATGAACTGTAAAGCATACACCAAACTTAGGTGTTGGTTCCATACGATTTATTGAACTTCTGTAACAATGCACAAAGCTGGCTGTGGGTTGATACTCTGCTACTCTAAGTGTACTAACTCTAACTTACTAAACCAGGCTAGCTCTAATCCACGTGTAGAAGGTGCTGACTGATATATACACCCTGACTGTCACGACAGTTGTCACCAGTGGAAAGAGGCGGAGTGCTGATGCCTTGTGTGTTTTATACTTGGACGCCCCTCTCTGGTGTTCTGTCTGGTGATTGGTTGTGTTCTGTCCTGTATGTTGATTGGCTAACCTGGGTGTCTGTCATTGCCTGTTCTTACCTCATGATGTGCATGGATGCATATTATGACACCAGCTCGTGGTATGTCACACTCGTCTGTCTTGTGCCATGCCCACACATTCACTGTAGCTTGTCAGCAACCACACTGTGACTTCCGACATCCTACTATGCTTAGGTTGAACCCTCTTTCTGCTGCAGTCCCACTTTGCCCTCTAGAAGAGATCTATGTGGCTCTTCAGCTCCGATCAAATTACAGAAATACTAACAATTCCATTCCTGGGTACCTCCTTTTCGGATTATTTTTTTTTACAGACAGGAGAGAGAGGTAAACTGAGCTCCTTTATTTTTTCCCCAACAGTTTGTGCGCAGAAATGTTTTAACTTTCGAAATACACCATGGCATGCTTCCCCTAACCCTCTGTTTGTGAAGCCAATTTTAAAGTGACTCTCAGAAAACTTATTTTAGGGTTAAATCAGAAGTATTGTTTATTTGTATATTTAAACCTAGGGATGGTCATTGCAACTACATGCACAAGGAGACAGGAAGGGAAAGCATTTTACAACCAGAAATAGCTTAAAACAATTTTAAAAAACAAAGATAAGGCTATCAATTCACATGAATGTTAAAGTCCAGTGAGGGTTCCTTCAAGCAGGAATTAAAGTTCAGGTGGATTCAACTGGCTGGAAGCTGGAGTTACCAAATTCTTTCAAAGTCTGACACAGCAAGATGAGGTGGGTGTACAGTTGCTTGATCCACTCTAGATGTGATGGCAGGAATCCTCCAGAGACCAAGGCTCCAAGGAGGTATAGACGTGGCAGGCTTTGTTATCAGCTGGAGTCTTGCTTTGGTGTTGACAGACTAGATGTTAACAATAGGCTGCTCTGGGAATCCAGTAATGTGACATTAAAATTTTACAAAGGCTAAAGGAGCATGGGTCATGTGGTGTTCTCTATTGATGAGCAAGTTTCAGATTAACAATCACTTTCTCTGTCTCTGGTCAAAATTCATTGTTCAATTTAGGAGGTAGATGGTGACCGTAAGAGCCTCTGCAGGTATAATGAGTTTACATGACTCTCTCTCATTGTTAAAGATCCAGGTCAGAGAGACAGACTGTCTGCTGCCCCATTGTTTCATTGATTGTACTGGACCCACAAAATAATCTGCTTGAGTTTCCACAAGGATGAGGGTTGAGATTTGACCTGGAATAACTGAAGGAAGTTTACAGAGCTGTGGCCAGCTTGCAATCATGTGAGCTATAGCAGCCATATATTTGGTCCAACAAAGTCAATTTTTAAATAAGCAGAGAGTAAAGTTTGATTCATACACTTTATGACCTCTTTCTGCAGGATTTTCTGGGCCCGCCCGCTGGTGAGATCTTCTGGCCCCACCTTCAGTCGTCTTCTACGGTAGGTTCCTTGGCGATGGGATGGATGGGCCGTTCAAAACGTCGTAGACGTCGGCTGGACCGGAAGATCCTACCGGTGGACATTGGTGAGGTACCTCCACTGCCAAGAAACACTCCACAGGGATGGGGGGGGGGGGGGGGGGGGATGCTGGAAAGTTCCATCCATTATTTTTGCAATTTCAAACACCTCTTCATTTGCCTTACAGTATGTACATGGAATTATTAACATATATCTTAACACCTACATTTCAAAGGTGTCGCAAAGCACACTGATGTCCCTTTAGGCTGAGGCTGTGCCCTTGGGTTCTTGTTTTTCCTATTAGTGGAACCATGGCCTCCACATCCACTCTATCCAAGCCTCTCAATATTCTATAAGTTTCAATAAGATTCCCCTCATCCTTCTAAACTCCATTGAGTACAGACCCAGAGTCCTTAACTGCTCCTCATACGACAAGCTCTTCATTCCAGGGATCATTCTTGTGAACCTCTTCTGCACCCCCTCCAAGGCCAGCACATTCTTCCTTAGATACAGGGCACAAAACCGTTCCAAATGGGGTCTGTCCAGAGCCTTATACAACTTCAGCAGTACATCCCTGCTCACGCACTCATATTTCTCTAATGTTCACATCCTCATGTCAAGGTCTAAATTGTCATCCACCATTTTCGGTTTGGTGTTTGTTTAATTTTAATTTTTGCCACAAGGAGACAATGATCTTGTTATGTCTCAGATTAACACCATTGGCTGGTGTAATGTCATGTCTTACACAATGACACCATTGGAGCGTTTCATGGGCTTTTGTGGAGTTCACCATTGTATCCTGTTTGAGCAGCATCTTATAATACAAACCCTGTGCACTGTTATGGGAATGTGACGTGTGCCACCTCTGATTCCTTCTCTTTGCAGCTCCAAAAATATTACAAAAGAGAAACTGGCGAAGAGATCTGGGCTGTTAAAAAATAGGCAGATAAACAAGCTTCGATGATGATTTTGTGAGCCAGAAGAAGGAATCATCGATGGAGATCCAGGCCCATACTTCATGGGCAGTGAGGTCGGGAGATATATCATCATCTTCCAAGGTGAAATCGTCATTGTGGCAAGAAAAACAACTCGCAGGTAAATATTTGGCTGCCATACAGTTTGTAGTGTAGAGACAGTGAATCATTTGGTCAATTGCGACAACCACTAGTGCCAGTAAAAGGGTTTTCAAAACAAAAATAGCTATCGGACAACTGCGAATTAATGGGGCTTACTTCAAATGGAGGATAAAAGTTTTCAGTACACTTACCGCTGTAGTAGGTAGAGCTGCGGAGACCATGCACAAGACACTGGAATGGACTGCGGGAATACGAATGCACGGGGCTGCTGACTCTGCCACTGCCCAGGAATCGATAGCAAGGCACAGAAACAGCTCGTCTGCTTGTGCGTTGCAAATTTGACTGTTTTAAACAGCGAGAAAATAAACGGCAAGGAAATCAGGCTGAAAGCTGAGTAGCACACATCAGTGTGCTGCAATCAAAAAATGGTGGGCAGAAAAAGTGCCATGTACACATTTGATGAGGAGGAGGAGACATGGAATTGTTGTGAGGAACGTTTCCAGTAATTCTTTAAAACCAGTCAGACACAGCAGACCTGCATATTACGACCTTTCGCAGCTCGGTTGTGAGGAAAACACTCATGTTACTACAGAATTTATTACACCCAGCTAAACCTGGAGACAAGTCATATGATGAGTTAATGACTGTGTGCAAGAACATATCTCTCCCCATCCACTATTGATAGCTGAAAGATTCCGCTTTCACTGTCGTACACAGGAGGAAGGGGAAAGCATTTCACAATTTGTTGCATCACTGTGAAAGCTAGCAAAGTACTGCAAATTTGGTCAGACTTTGGATGATACACTTCACGACCGACAAGTTTGTGGTCTCAGGAATGAAGCCATCCAAAGGAAATTGTTGACTGAAGGTGCATGAACCAGAGAATCTGCTACAGAAATCGCAACATCTATGGAACTTGCTGTGAGAGAAGCTTCACTGATTGGACTTTGAGTTAAAGTCCATAAGGTGGAGTCTGAGAGAAGCAGCCATATCATCGCTGCAAAGAGGTGGGACATAGGGCTGGAGATTGTTGGAACAAGGAGAACAAATGCAAACATTGTGGTAAAGCTGGTCACATTTCCAAGGCATGTTGGTCACACCAACTTTCATCAGCACAAAAGAAGTGCACCAAGAAAAATACTGTGAAGTCTACAAGGTGAGTTTACCAGTTCAGTGAACGAAAGTTAACTGAAGACTCACCCAGTACCAAAGTCTCAAGTTAACTTGAAAAATGTGAGCTCGGCATTCCAGCAACACAAGGAGTCCAGCAACAATTTGGGGTTTATCCAAAATTAAATAGGAACACTACTAAGATAGAAGTGGATATGGATGTTGCAGTATCATTTATAACTGAATTGATATACCATCAGAAATTTAAGTATCTGCCATTGCAACCATCTGAAGTGGTCTTGATGATATATACCAAGGAGGTGGTGCCACTGAAGGGCTTCATCAAGGTGACTGTGGAAGTTGATGAGAAGAAAGTGGAGTTCCCTCCTCATGTTGTTCATGGGCACATTCCAGCATTGTTTGGGAGATCATGATAAAGGAAGATTAAGCTAAACTGGGCCATGTGGACCAACTTATTCATTCTACAAATGATCTTCAACCACTTCTGAGACAGTATGCAAAGGTATTCAAGAAGTGACTTGGGTCCATGACTGGGGTCAATGTGAAAGTCAAGACAAAGGCACACAGCATGACTAATTGTTTGAAAGCATGCACCATGCCCTGTGCCATTTGACCTAAAGTGGAAGAAGAACTCGAGAGGTTATTGAAATTAGGAGTCATTGAGACTGTTACCTCCAACGATTGGGCAACCCTAATCATCCCTGACTTAAAGAAGGATAGCTCAGTATGACTATGGGGGATTTCAAAATGGCTATCAACCCTGTATTAGATCTTCCATTGACTGTAATGGGTTCAGCAGCTGACCTCACTTGTGTGTTTAGGTCAACTTCATCATAAATTCATTGGTTACTTTCATTGGGCAAGGGGTTCTCCTTCCCTGTCACTATTTACAACAAAATTATTCACAGGGGACCCTACCTCTTCTGCATCTCCTATGATTCAACTATTACTTTTCATAACTAACTATGGGACTTACACTGTGTGAGTTCCAGACTCTTCACAGGTGACTGGCCACATTGCCTTACTGACTATCATGACTGTGCCCTTGGGCGTACCACACACTTTTCTGGTCTCCGCATTCTGAGTCGTTGCTCCACTAACTTGCAGAGACCTATTCTCTCTTCCACCATTCCCAGTCTTGGTGCATATTCGAAGGGGTGGCATCCCCACAGCACACCAGCTGAGGCTGATTGGCCCCTCATTTAGCTTTACATGACTGTGAGTCGAGATCCCAGGACATGAGGCCCTGGTGAGGACAATCAGCTACTTGGAGTCAGAAATGAGAGTTGTGGAAAGCTCATCTCTCCTACACATGCCCCTTTCAATGTTGGTGTATGGCTAAGCAGGGGATCAAGGGTACTAGTCCTCACAAACATCTTCCATATACCGTCCATATATCCCATTCACTGAATGTGGCTATAATATTGATCTGCATTGAAAAACCCATTGCAACAGAAAGCAAATTTGTGCTAAAAGTGCTGAAAACGGTTAGAAGGTTTTGTGATCTTATGCATGTTGTAATCTAAAAATCTTTGAACCAACAAGCTGCATTTGTTGGATTTGATTTTTGCATTTTATCATGTGATACATGCAATTCCTTTGGGGGTCTTTCAGTATAAACTCGAGAAAGATTATTTTCTCGTTGTTTCTACTGAGGCTCCATTTGATAGGACTTTTTTTGTAGATTTCAGGGTAATGTCTTTCAATATCATAGCATTCCTGTTAATAGTAATATTACATATTTATATAAAATGAGGAAAAGCCTGGTGCGATATTCCCCATCCCCGAGTTCTACAAACAGATCATTTACTTAAGCTGGAGAATCCGGCTAAGAAGGTCATGCAGTGCTGGTCCGAGGAAACAGAAGAGCTCCAACGTGACTGGTTGGAGACAGTGGACTGGTCCATATTTAAGAACTCAGCGACCAACTTAAATGAGTATGCCACCACCGTCACAGACTTCATCAGCAAATGTGTGGACGACTGCGTGCCAAAGAAAGCAGTACGTGCGTTCCCCAGCCAGAAACCATGGCTCAATCGGGAGATTGACTCCCTACTGAAGGACAGGTCTGAGGTGTTCAAGTCAGGCGACCCTGACCTATACAAGAAATCCAGGTATGACTTCCGCAAAGTCATCGGGCAACCCAAGAGAGAATATCAGACCAAGCTAGAGTCACAGACTAGCGTTACAGACTCTCACCGGTTGTGGCAAGGCCTAAACAATATAACGGGCTACAAAGCAAAGCTGAGCAGTATCTCCAGCAGTTGTGCAACCCTCCCCGATCAATTCAGTGCGTTCTATGCTCGGTTCGAGCTGGAAACCATTGATTCACTGTTGAGTGCCCCTGGCAGCTCAAAACACACCCATACCCACCATCACAGCTTACGAAGTCAGATCAGCCTTCCTGAAAGTGAACCAACCAAATGCGACGGGTCCGGACAGGATCCATGGTCGTGCACACGGAGCCTGTTCAGACCAGCTGGCAAATGTGTTCACGTACATCTTTAACCTGTCCCTACTCTGCTCCGAGGTCCCCACCTGCTTCAAGAAGACCACCATTATACCGGTGCCAAAGAAGAACCAGGCAACGTGCCTCAATGACTATCGTCCGGTGGCCCTGACTTCAGTCGTAATGAAGTGCTTCGAGATGTTGGTCAGGAAGCGCATCAACTCCATACTCCCAGGACGCCTAGATCCATGGCAATTCGCATAACGCTGCAACCGGTCCACAGCAGACACCATCTCCCTGGCCCTACACTCATCTCTAGAGCATCTCGATAACAAGGACTCCTACATCAGACTCCTATTTATTGACTACAGCTCCGCCTTCAACACTATAATCCCAGTCAAGCTCATATCAAAGCTCCAGAACTAGGACTTGGCTCCTCACTCTGCAACTGGATCTTCGACTTTCTGATCCACAGACCACAATCAGTAAGAATAAACAACAACACCTCCTCCATGATAGTCCTCAATACCGGGGCCCCGCAAGGCTGTGTACTTAGCCCTCTACTATACTCCCTGTACGCACATGACTGCATGACAAAATTTGGTTCCAACTCCATCTACAAGTTTGCTAACAACACGACCATAGTGGGCCGGGTCTCGAATAACGACGAGTCCGAATACAAGAGGGAGATAGAGAACCTAGTGGAGTGGTGCAGCGACAACAATCTCTCCCTCAGGGCCAGCAAAACTAAAGAGCTGGTCATTGACTTCAGGAAGCAAAGTACTGTACACACCCCTGTCTGCATCAATGGGGCTGAGGTGGAGATGGTTAGCAGTTTCAAATTCCTAGGGGTGCACATCTCCAAAAATCTGTCCTGGTCCACCCACGTCGACGCTACCGCCAAGAAAGAACAGCAGCACCTGTACTTCCTCGGGAAACTAAGGAAATTCGGCATATCCACACTGACTCTTACCAACGTTTACAGATGCAACATAGAAAGCTTCCTAACAGGCTGCATCACAGCCTGGTATGGCAACTGCTCGGCTCAAGACCTCAAGATATTTCAGAGAGTCGTGAACACAGTCCAGTCCATCACACGAACCTGCCTCCCATCCATTGACTCCATCTACACCTCCCACTGCCTGGGGAAAGCGGGCAGCATAATCAAAGACCCCTCCCACCCGGCTTACTCATTCTTCCAACTTCTTCCATCGGGCAGGAGATACCTATGCACAAACAGATTAGAAAACAGCTTCTTCCCTGCTGTTAGCAGACTCCTAAATGACCCTCTTGTGGACTAACCAGATTAATACTACACTCCTGTATGCTTCACCCGATGCCGGTGTCTATGTATTTACATTGTGGTCCTTGTGTTGCCCTCGTATGTATTTTCTTTTTATTTTATTTTCATGTACTAAATGCTGTGTTTGAGCTGCTCGCAGAAAATTACTTTTCACTGTACCTCGGTACATATGACAATAAACAAATCCAATCAATAAAAATAAATTAAGGTAGGGATAGGACTATCAAGGGATACGCAAGATAAATTCTCAGGTAATGATGGTGAAATAGTAGACATGTTGAATAATTGTTTTGCCTCAGCATTTACCAAGTAAACTCCCAACATGGTGGGAATGTCATGTGAAGAAGATACAAAGACATTTAAGATAGATAGGGGAAAGATAAATTACATGCACTCTGATAGGATAAAACCCCAATTCATCCCAGCACATTAAAAGTGGTTGGGGAAGAGATAACAGGCACTAAGGGCAGCACAGTATCACAGTGGTTAGTACTGTTTTTTCACAACGCCAGGGATCCAGGTTCTATTCTTGGCTTGGGTCACTGTCTGTGCTGAGTCTGCATGAAATCTGGACTTCATTGCAGTGTTAATGTAAGCCTAATTGTAACACTAACAAATATTATTATTATTACGGTATGTATATAAAACAATTCACTGGAAAAATAGAATAGTACGGAGGACTGGCTGTGTGCATATCATTCCAATATTTTAAAAAAGAATGTTCCAGACAGAATTTGTGTGGTTTCTTCCGGTCCGTAATGTTTGTGCGTAAGGTATCACCTTACCCTCAAAGTGATGCTTCCTAATTTTAAATAAATTCCAGCAGCAGGCTTTCCGGCGATTTTTAAAAGTAAAGACTAGAACGTCATTTATTATCACACACTTACCCCAGATGTTTGGATCCAATATCTCAATCATCCGTCTCACTCTGACTATCAGTCAACCAGCTTTAAACTAACTGCAGGGCGGGAAAAGAGCAGCACTGCTGTGATTTGTGGTCCCATTCCACCTGTTTACCAGCATGTGGAGGAAGTTACAATTCAGAGTGGAGAATGCAAAAATCCCCATCCTGAATGATGGCGGAGATCAGCACACCAGTGCAAATAACAAGGCTAAAGAATTTGTAACCAGCTTCAGCCAGAAGTTAATTGATGCCAATCTTAAGACAATTCAGTTCACAGTACATGATATCAAGAAATGCAATATCATGCATACTAGATACTGCAAAGGCCATGGGGCCTAACATCCTGGTCGCAGCCAGAAGACTTCAATTCCAGGACTAACCAGACACTTAGGGCAGGGTTTTCCGGTCCTTCCCGTCGTCAAGATCTTCCAGCACCGCCGAAGGAGAACACCTCCCCCCCTCATGATGGGTTTCCCATGGCAGGACAGGTGAGCCACACAAACTGGCATAGACATCGGCAGGGCCGGAACATCCAGCCAGCAGCCAATGATGAACTCCCTCCACTGCTGCAAAACGCACCATGGGGGCTGCTGCAAAATGCTGCACTCAGTCAATGCTGATATCAATCATGAATTATGTGGAAAATTGCCCAGGTATGTTCTGTCACAAAAAAGCAGGACAAATTCCATCCAGTCAATTACTCCTCCATCAGTCTACTCTCAATCATCAGCAAAATTATGGCGGGGTGTTGTTGACAGTGCAGTCAAGCAGCATTTGCTCAACTTGATTATTGGTGCTCACTTTGGGCGTCACCAGGGTACTTGGCTCCTGGCTTCATTGCAGCCATGGTACAAGCATGGACAAAAGAGTCTCCTAGGGTGAGGCGAGAGTGACTGCCTTTGGCAACATGGCAGTATTTGACTGACTGTGGCATCAAGGATCAAAACTGAAGTCAGAGAGAATTGGGGGGAACTGGCGAATACTTGGAGTCACACCTGGCATGAAGGAAGATATTTGTGATTGTTGGAGGCCAATCACCTCAGCTCTGGACATCACTGCAGGAATTCCTCAGATTATTATCCCAGACACAACCATCTTCAACTGCTTCATCAATGAAGTTCATTCCAACATAAGGTCAGAAGTGGAGATATTCAGATATTCAATGATGATTGCATAGTGCTCAGTATCAATTGCCATCTTCAGATTCTGAAACAGACCGTGCCTATATGTAGTAAAACCTGGACAAACTAAGGCTTGGGTTGATAAGTGGCTAGCAACTAATATGTGATACAAGTGCCAGACAATGACCATCTCCAACAAGAGAGAATCTAACCATCTCCCCTTACTATTGGTCAAACCCCCACCATCAACATCCTGGGGATTCCCAGTGACTAGAAATTGAACTGAACTGGCCAAATAAATACTGTAACTACAAGAGCAGTTTAGTGGATGAGAATTCTGCATCGAGTAACTCAGCTCCTGGCTCCCCAAAGCCTGTCCACCATCTGCAAGGCACAAGTCAGGAGTGTGATGAAATACTCACCCACTTGCTTGGATAAGTGCAGCTCCAACACTCAAGCAGCTCGACATCATCCAGAACAAAACAGCCTGCTTCATTGGCACCCATCCACAAACATTCACTCTCTCCATCACCGGAGCACTGGGGCAGCAGTGCGTGCCATCGACATGAAGCACTGTAGCAACTCCCCAAGGCTCCTTCAAAAGCACCTACCAAGCCTGTTAGCTTTACCGCCTAGAAGAAAAATGGTAGCAGACACATCGAAAGAACTGTGATTTCCCTTCCAAGCCCCCCTATCATCCTTCCTTGGAACTGTATTTCTTTTCATTTGCTTTCACTGGGTCAAAATCCTGGAGCCCCCCTCCCTAACAGCACTGTACCTACTCCAGATGAAATGCAGCATTTCAAGAAGGTGACTCATCACCTTTTCAAGGGCAATTCGAGATGGGAAATAAATGCTGGCCCTTTTGTGGGTGATGCTCACAGAGAACAAATGTCCGCTGTTCGGACTATCAGGCCACTCACTGTTACACACCAGTCAGTAAACCGTCTGACGTAAATAGTAAATTGTTATTTTATTATACCTTCAAAAATGCACTTTGTCAAATATTTATGTGTTTTCTTTGGCAATCGGGAGTAGAACAACGCACCTGTTGCTCATTATAAAATGCATCTGCAAGTTTACTAAACGTGTTATTACTTTTTCCATTAAGAGCAGTTCACTTTATTTGCAGTTTCCTGGTGAACATTGCTAGCCCTCTATTAAAAACTGATTCGCTTGGAAGGATTATTGGAAAATGCAAGTAAAGTGCTTCCTTAAATAGGCCAGCATTGCCCCCTGGTGGTCACAGTGGTTGTCCTACAGCAGAATAGCTCAATGAAAATGAAATGAAATCACTTATTGTCAAATGAAGTTACTGTGAAAAGCCCCGAGTCGCCACATTCCGGTGCCTGTTCGGGGAGGCTGGTACAGGAATGGGCTCCTTTTGCACCATATCAGATCTGTACTTGTCTCTTGTTCTTCTTAGGGAGCAACCCAGTTGAAGAGATCTGTTTTGATAAAAAAAACATTCATGCACTAAATACCATTCAGTCTGGATTTACCTTATAAGAAAAATCATCCATGTTATGATCAACAGTTGTGACTGGTTTAGAAACTGCAATAAATCTCAATGGAAAAGTACTAAAATTTAACATACAAATATCACCTTTTCACAAATGATTGTTAACTGCTTATGTTCTGACATTTTGTTTTAAAATACGCACCTCCTGGTACTGCAGTTTGCATTCTCAGGCAAAACCTTGCATTTAGGATGTAGGTTGTGTTGTTGGGTGCTCTGAGGTACAGATGAACCAACACGGTTGCAATTGGTACAACGCAGTTTTATTCCAACTTGTTATTTACAGATCTGTCTTGGTACTCAGCACGTGGTGACTGTGTGAGTGTCTTGTTAATCAGGTCCTGTCCTTGTCCTTGTCTCCAGATGGACTGGCCACCAGGGTGTCGTGTTTCTTGTCTTATACTGTGTCTGCTCTTGTCTGTGATTGGCTGTCGTGTTATGTGTGCTAATTGGTCTGTTGGTCTATCTATCATGTTGTGTGTGTTTGAATATCATGACATCCCCCCCTTTTTTACAAGATTATGTGCCTACGTGGTTATAAATATGAATGTGGCCTGAGTGCAGCTAAAGGTGTGTGTGTGTGATATTTACAGCATGTACATGTGGTGTAACTATATACAAGGGGCGATGTCACCCTCACCATCCAGGGTGTAGAGTTCAGCGGCTTCCGGCTCTACGTCCTCCCCAACCTCTGCCCTACCTTGCTACTCGGCCTGGACTTCCAGTGCAACCTCCAGAGCCGAACCCTGAAATTTGGCGGGCCCCTACCACCCCTTACTGTATGTGGCCTCATGACCCTTAATGTCGACCCGCCTTCTCTGTTTGCAAACCTCACCCCGGATTACAATCCCGTCGCCACCAGGAGCAGACGGTACAGCGCCCAGGACAGGACCTTCATCCGATTTGAGGTCCAGCGGCTGCTGCGGGAAGGTATCATCGAGGCCAGCAACAGCCCCTGGAGAGTCCAAGTGATAGTGGTGAAAACGGGGGAGAAAAACAGGATGGTCATTGACTACAGTCAGACCATCATTCGGTACAAGCAGCTCGATGCGTACCCCCTCCCACGCACATCTGATATGGTCAATCAGATTGCACAGTACCGGGTCTTCTCGACAGTGGACCTGAAATCTGCCTACCACCAGCTCCCCATTCGCAAGGCAGACCACCCGTACACCGCGTTTGAAGCGGACGGCCACCTTTGCCATTTCCTTAGGGTTCCCTTTGGCGCAACTAACGGGGTCTCGGTCTTCCAACGGGAGATGGACCGAATGGTTGACCAGTACAGACTGCGGGCCACTTTCCCGTACCTGGTTAACGTCACCATCTACGGCCACGACCAGCAGGACCACGACGTTAACCTTTCCAAATTTCTCCACACCGCCAAACTCCTCAACCTAACCTACAACAAGGAGAAGTGTATGTTCAGCACGGACCGATTAGCCATCCTCGGCTATGTGGTTCAGAACGGAGTTCTAGGGCCCGACCCCAATAGCATGCGCCCCCTCATGGATCTCCCCAAGGCCCTCAAATGATGCCTGGGGTTCTTTTCGTACTACGTCCAGTGGGTCCCTAACTCATCTACTCCACTGGTTTCCCACTGATGGCCGAGGCTCACCAGGCCTTCAACCGTATCAAGGCTGACATCACCAAGGCCGCGATGCACGCGGTCGACGAGACGTTCCCCTTTCCAAGTCGAGAGCGATGCATCAGACGTCGCTCTGGCCGCCACTCTCAACCAGGCAGGTCCGTGGCATTCATTTCCCGCACACGCCATGCCTCTGAAATTCGGCACTCCTCCATCGGAAAGGAGGCCCAAGCTATCGTTGAAGCTGTGCGGCACTGGAGGCATTACCTGGCCGGCAGGAGATTCACTCTCCTCACAGACCAACGGTTGCCTTCATGTTTAACAACACACAGCAGGGTAAGATCAAAAATGATAAGATCTTTCGGTGGAGGATCGAGCTCTCCACCTTTAATTACGAGATTTTGTATCGCCCCGGTAAGCTCAACGAGCCCCCCGATGCCCTGTCCCGAGGTACATGTGCCAGCGCACAAGTACAAGTGGACCGACTCCGGACCCTGCACGATGATCTCTGTCACTCAGGGGTCACCCGCTTTTATCACTTCATTAAGGCCCGCAATCTGCCCTTCTCCATCGAGGAAGTCAGGGCTGTCACCAGAGACTGCCTGGTCCTGCGCGGAGTGTAAACCACACTTCTACCGGCCAGACCGTGCGTGCCTGGTGAACGCCTCAGCGTGGACTTCAAAGGGCCCCTCCCATCCACCAACCGCAACACGTATTTTCTCAATGTAGTGGACGAATATTCCAGATTCCCCTTCGCCATCCCATGCCCCGATATGACGTCTGCCACCGTCATCAAAGCCCCCAACATCATCTTCGCTCTGTTCGGTTTCCCCGCCTACGTCCACAGTGACCGGGGATCCTCATTTAAGAGCGATGAGCTGCAGCAGTGCTCAACAGGGGCATTGCCTCGAGCTGGACGACCAGCTACAACCCCCGGGGAAACGGGCAGGTGGGGCGGGAGAATGGGACGGTCTGGAAGGCCGTCCTGTTGGCCCTACGGTTCAGAAATCTCCCGGCCTTCCGCTGGCAGGAGGTCCTCCCCAACGCCCTTCACTCCATTCGGTCGCTACTGTGCACGGCGACTAACAAAACCCCCCATGAACGTCTCTTTGCCTTCCCCAGGAAGTCCGCCTCCGGGGTTTCGCTCCCAACATGGCTGGCAGCTCCAGGGCCCGTTCTCCTCCGCAAGGACCCGTTAGTTGAGAGGGTACAGCTACTCCACGCAAACCCGCTGTACGCCTAGGTAGTGTACCCCGACGGCCACCAAGACACAGTCTCCCTCAGAGACCTGGCACCAGCTGGGACCCCACACACACCCCCCTCTGCCCCGGGGGTGCCATCCTCCCTTCCCCCAGCACACCCCACCACAGCCCCCGCTCCAGGACAATCTGTCCTCCCCTTGGTCCCACCCGGGGATGAAGAGGATGTCGACACGCTCCCTGAGTCACCGACGACCGAGCCGACGCCTGACTCGCCACCAGCACTGCGGCGCTCTCAACGACGGATCAAGGATCTCGACCGTCTAAATTTGTAACCTTCTCTGAAATTTTAATGACAACCTGTCTGTAAATAGTTTTCCACCACCCCCGCTGGACTCATTTTTAACAGGGGGTGAATGTGGTAGTCACCACTGTTGTATTATATTGTATATACTGCACTGCATACGAGGGTATTACGGTAAGGTCCCTGTACTACACGTACAGGGGTAGATCCTTGCCTGCTGGCTCTGCCCAATAGGCAGAGTATAAATGTGTGTGCTCTCCGAACTGCAGCCATTTCGGCAGCAGCTGTAGGAGGCCACACATCTCTGTGTAATAAAGCCTCGATTACTCTCTACTCTCGTCTCGTCGTAATTGATAGTGCATCACAGGTGTTCTGGCAACCTCTAAAACCAGCAGCATTTTAGCTACCTTACCTTCACAACAAGAATATTCCCAGAACTAAACATTACCTCTAAAATGCTAGCATGAACCATGGACTAGATATTTGTCATAGTAGCTGTATATAAGGTAGGTGTGAGGTGCATGTGTGTGTGTGAATTTAATGCAAAATAATAAGTCTAATCAATTCTATATTATCCAATTAATGAGTGGTTATAATGTCACTTTTTAAATAGGACCTAAACTCAATGGCAAAATTCTTATTCTCTTCCCGTGTCTAGCGGTGCACTATGCAAAACCTTTGTCTGTTTCCACAGCTAGTAATTCCCAGAACACGTCGCTAGTGTGTCCCCACAGTGATGGAATACATGGCACTATTCAATGATAAGCAGGGGAGTTCACCCCATGGTCCTGACCAATATTGTTCCCTGAGCATCACTAAAACTGATTAGCTGGTCATTATCTGAGTGCTGTTGGTAGGACTTTACTGCGTGTAAATTGGTGGCTGCGTATTCCCTAATTACAGCAGAAACGACACTTCATTGGTTGAAAGTGATTTATAATGTTTTGAGGTTTTGAAAGGGGTTATCCAAATCAACTCTTGCTCCTTTCCATTTGTTGTCAACGTTCTTGGTTTCTTGGATTCCTCTGTACAAAACCCACTTCGTTAAACCGGCTGACAAACTTTCCTGAGGTTCGCTTGATCTCCCTATTAAGTCACTGACAAACGTCCCCAGAAAAAACCTGCATCAAGCAGCAGAAAGCGACCATTCACTCCATATCGTCAGGGATCACAGTGGGACAGAGTGAGAACGCCTGCAGAATTCCAGAGTGACTGTGTCAAACTTTGTCCTTCCATATGCATTACTATTTTTAAGCAAGCAAACCGTTTCTATGACGACAACCAGTTTTACATTTGAAATATATTGTGGTCGGAATGACTTGGCCACCTGCTTTTATTTCATTTGTTGGTTAGCATTAATGAGTCCTAAGAGGAACAACAGAAAGACAATTTATGTAGGAATATTCTTTATTACAGTAACAAAAGCAGAAAATGCAGGAAGTACACAACAGATCCGTCAACATCTGGTGGGTCTGTTGTGCGTTTCCACATTTTCTGTTTTATTTCAGATTTCAAGCATTTGCAACCCTTTTTTGTTGAAGTGCACTATCAGTGAGAGGCTTTGGAATGGTTTCTAGGTTACGAGCACAGTTCAACACACCAGATAGAACTAGAAAAACAACTGATCCACGTGGCAATGAAAAATTGGATCAGTTCCCTTACGCAGAACCCTCTTCATACATCATCTTCTCTCACAATGTTCTGTGCTTCTCAAGGACACCACTGGTAAAAGTGCCCAATCTCAAGTACTACCAGGAACGTGGGTGGTTGTGATGGGGGTCTGATGGCGGTCTTCTGGGGAGGTCTGATGGGGGGTTGGTGGTGGGGTGATTTTCTTTGTTGGTGGATGCACCCTCAAATGGGCTTCTGAGGCGCCTACTTTAAATACTTACCCCCTTGGCCCACCGCGAGGCCCTCTGCATCAGGACCACACCGACAAATATTTGCACAAATGCACGCCCTCGTAAATCTCAGCCGAGAGGACCAGAGCATCACGGGTGAATCTAGTGTCCAGCCCGTTAATAGAATGCAAATTGGTTCAAATGACCAATCTGCATCCTCCCATTGGCATGGGACGTGAACCCCGATGCCATAGAATTCCTGCAACGCAGAAGGAAACCATTCAGCCCATTGAGTCTGTACTGACCCTCTGAAAGAGCAGGATAACTCGGCACACTCTCCCATCCTACCTGTAACCCAGTAGCCCTACCTAACCTGCACATCTTTGGACTGTGGGAGGAAACCGGAGCACCCGGAGGAAACCCACGCAGACACGGGGAGAACGTGCAAACTCCACCCAGTCACCCAAGACTGGAATTGAACATGGGGCCCTGGTGCTGTGAGGCCGCAGTGCTAACCACTGTGCCACCGTGCTGCCATCAGCTGGGGACCGGAGCATCGGGTCCCGGTTTTTTACCCCGATGCAAGGTTCTGCGCCGCATTGGAAACTCTGCTACCGGCGCCGGGTGGCAGAGAACCCAGACCCATGCATCAGTTGCTAACAATCAAATTACTTTTTCCTAAAACTCTGCCGCAGTTACCTCACAATAAACCTTCCAATCTTAACTTCCTCCTCTGTGCATTCATCACATTTGAACTGGACTGTGGCCTGGAAGATAGTAATTGGTTAAAGCTGCACCAAGGTTTAAGATTGTTCAAGAGGGCCCGCACATCGTGCGCACATGTTCTGGCCATGCCCCAGGTTGGAGTTTTTTGACACCATGTCGGCAATCTTGTGTGAAACCCTGCCCACAGGTGGTGATTGTTGGGGTCTTCGAAGTGCCGGAACTGCAGACGGTGCAGGGACTGATATCCTGCGTTGGTGGCTCGGAGGCGTGTTTTATAGGGCTGGAGGATGGCGGCACCACCAAAGGTTTTGGCGCGGCTAGCTGACTTGATGAAGTTTGTGTGCCTCGAGAAGGTCAAATACACCTTGAGAGGTTCGATTGAGGGGTTTTATCTAAAATGCCGACTTTTCATAGTGTATTTCAAATAATTGGTCACTGTAAGAGTTTAAGGGGAGAGGGGGGCTTACATGTTTGCAGGGGTGGCACTCATGTGGGGCGGGAGACTGGAGGGAAAGTCTGTAAAAAGTGTTCATTGATGGAATTTTGTTAAATAATATTTACTATGGATCGTGGGCTGGATTCTCCACAGTGCAGCGCCAAATTCGTGTTCGCGGCAGGGGCGGAGAATCCAATTTCACGCCAAAATCGGGCCCAGCACCAGTCTGGCGATTCTCCGGGACCCGAGAATTGGCGTGATCGCGGAGTACGCTGCGCGGCTGGGGGCCCATTGCTGGAGGCCAGCCTAGCGATTCTCCGCTCACGACCGGCCGAGTTCCCAATGGAACAAACCTGCTATTGCCAGTCCGGATGCTCACGTGGTGGCTGAGGACTCAGTCTGCGACCGCCCTGGTGGGCGGCAGGGGGATTGGGCACCAGGTGGGGCCTTATAGACGGCCCGGGGACAGATCCACGCGATCAGATTTTCGTGGGCGCTGCCGATTGTGGGGGGGTCTCTTTTCTCAGCATAGCTCCGCGCTTCGAGTCCGCCATGGCGGTCGGCGTGGCCGCTGGAGGCCATCACCGTGCACATGCGCTGACTCAAAACCGGACGTGTGGTGGCCCATATCCGCAGCTACAGCTGCGTGAATTACTCTGGGTCGCTGCTAGCCCCCTGCAGGTCATTGAATCAGCTCCACTTTTCCCAGGAATCTCCAGAGTAAAACATCAGCGTTTTTACGCTGGCGTGGGGATATAGTCCTATTTTGGGACAATCCAGTCCCATGCGTTTTACATTCTTTTGTATGAAAGGTTGAAATTTAATAAAAACAATTTCCCCCCAAAAAAGATTAGACCGGATTCCAAATTGTCCCAATTTCATAATCGATTGGATAACATAAAATATTTTGAAATATGTGCACAAAATCCCACTTATGTTCCTCAGTTTGCTATTTCTTTGCAATTCCCTGACTGCTCTGCACATTCACAATAAATGGTAGGATATCAAGAAGTGCAGAGGGACAGAGAGACCTTGGGGTGCATGTCCACAGACAGGAAGGTCATAGACAATATAGTTTCCTTTATTGGTCGAAGCCGAGGGTATAATAATAATCTTTATTATCACAAGTAGGCTTACATTAACACTGCAATGAAGTTCCTGTGAAAACCCCTTAGTAGCCACATTCCGGCACCTGTTTGGGCACATGGAGGGAGAATTCAGAATGAGCAAATTACCTAACAGCACGTCTTTCGAGACTTGTGGGAGGAAACCAGAGCACCCAGAGGAAACACACACAGACACGGGGAGAACGTGCAGACTCCGCACAGACAGTGACCCAAGCCGGGGATCGAACCTGGAACCTTGGCGCTGCAAAGCAATAGTGCGAACCAATGTGCTACCGTACATATAAGTCTTTACACTTTGTAGCGCAACAATTACTCACTCAAGTCGAGAAGAGATTAAATCAATCGAGGCTTTATTAAGCAAGACTTGTTCCCCAGCAGCTCAGTTACAGAATGCGGCTGCTGGGAGAACTCGAGCTCTTATACTCCGCCTTCAGGGCGGAGCCAGCAGACGGCAGATCCAACCAGGACCTGGGACCTGTCAGCCAATAGCCTCTCGGCTTCACAGGTACCATACTACCCCTAATACATGCCACCACATTCACCCCTTGTTAAAAAAGAACCCGGCGGAGTGGTGGTTCGCATGGTGGTAGGGGTTTACAAGGCTGGTCCTGTAACTGATTTCGCACAGTGGCTATACATTTAGCCCAACAGTTAATTATGTACAAGTTGTCAGAATTATTTACAAGTTTGTTTTCCTTTTCTTGTTGTGTCATGCGGATTCCACGAGTCGAGCGGGTGCGCTGGTCATTCTTGTCGATCGCCTCAGCCCCGGTGGTGGTACAGGTGCTGGCTCGGGCACTGTCGTCTCTGGGAGCGGTGCGCTGTTCGTCCCTGTTTCTTTACTCCTGGGCGGGCACGGGAGGAGGACCGATCCACCCGGGAAGGGAGCGGTCGCGGGATGCGCCAGTGGCAGGGAGAGGGTGCTCGGTATTGGGGTGTGTGTGTGTTTCCGGCGGGCGCCAGGTCCCACAGGGAGACTGTGTCCTGTCGGCCGTCAGGGTACGCCACGTAGGCGTACTGGGGGTTTGCGTGGAGAAGGTGAACCCTCTTGACCAACGGGTCCGATTTGTGCACCCGCACATGTTTTCGGAGCAAGATGGGTCCTGGGGCTGCCAACCAGGTTGGCAGCAACGTTCTGGAGGAGGACTTCCTAGCGAAGACAAGGAGGCGCTCGTGAGGCGTTTGGTTAGTGGTGGTACATAGCAGCGACCGGATGGAGTGGAGGGCATCCGGGAAGACTTCCTGCCACCGGGTAACTGGGAGATTTCTGGACCGTAGGGCCAGTAGGACGGTCTTCCAGACTGTACCGTTCTCCCTCTGTACCTGACCGTTCCCCCGGGGGTTGTAGCTGGTCGTTCTGCTCGAGGCAATGCCCTTGCTGAGCAGGAACTGACACAGCTCGTCACTCGACCCCCTATCACTATGGATGTACACGGGGACACCCAACAGTGTAAAGATGGTGCTGAGGGCTTTAATGATTGTGGCCGCTGTCATGTCGGGGCAGGGGATGGCGAAGGGGAAACGGGAGTACTCGTCCACCACGTTCAGGAAGTAAACGTTGCGGTCAGTGGAGGGGAGGGGGCCTTTGAAATCCAAACTGAGGCGTTCAAAGGGAGGGGAAGCCTTTATCAGGTGTGCTCTATCTGGCCTGAAAAAATGCGGTTTGCACTCTGCACAGATTTGGCAGTTCCTGGTGGCTGTACGGACCTCCTCGACCGAGTAGGGGAGGTTGCGGGACTTCACAAAATGGTAGAATCGAGTGACCCCCGGGTGGCAGAGGTCCTCGTGGAGGGCTTGGAGGCGGTCTACTTGTGCGTTGGCACATGTGCCGCGGGATAGGGCATCGGACGGCTCGTTCAGCTTTCCGGGACAGTACAAGATCTCATAGTTATAGGCGGAGAGCTCAATCCTCCACCTCAAGATCTTGTCATTCTTGATTTTGCCCCGCTGTGCATTATCGAACATAAAGGCTACCGACCGTTGGTCAGTGAGGAGAGTGAATCTCCTGCCGGCCAGGTAATGCCTCCAATGTCGCACAGCTTCCACTATGGCTTGGGCTTCCTTTTCCTACCGGAATGGCGGATTTTTGAGGCGTGGAGGGCCCGGGAGAAAAAGGCCCGCTTTGTTGAGGGTGGCCGCCAGAGCTACATCGGATGCGTCGCTCTCGACCTGGAAGGGGAGGGACTCGTCGATGGCACGCATCGTGGCCTTTGTGATATCCGCTTTGATGCGGCTGAAGGCCTGGCGGGCCTCTGTCGACAGGGGGAAGGTAGTGGACTGGATTAACGGGCGGGCCTTGTCTGCGTACTGGGGAACCCACTGGGCATAATACGAAAAGAAGCCCAGGCAGCATTTCAGGGCTTTGGAGCAGTGGGGGAGGGGAAATTCCACGAGGGGGCGCATGCCCTCGGGGTCGGGGCCTATAACTCCATTGCGCACTACGTATCCCAGAATGGCCAGACGGTTGGTGCTAAAAACGCATTTTTCCTCATTATAGGTGAGGTTCAGGGCATTAGCGGTCTGGAGGAATTTGCGGAGGTTGGCGTCGTGGTCCTGCTGGTCATGGCCGCAGATGGTTACATTATCAAGGTATGGGAACGTGGCCCACAACCCGTGCTGATCAACCATTCGGTCCATCTCCCATTGGAAGACCGAGACACCGTTCGTGACGCCGAATGGGGCCCTTAAGAAGTGGTAGAGCCGCCCGTCTGCCTCGAAGGCCGTGCACTTGCGGTCACTCGGGCGGATGGGGAGCTGGTGGTATGCGGACTTGAGGTCCACGGTGGAAAGGACCTTGTACTGTGCAATCCGATTGACCATGTCGGACATGCGTGGGAGAGGGTACGCATCGATCTGCGTGTACCTATTGATGGTCTACGACCATTCTCTGCTTCTCCCCGGTCTTCACAACTACCACCTGGGCTCTCCAGGGACTATTGCTGGCCTGGACTATGCCTTCCTTCAGCAGCCGCTGGGCATCAGACCGGATAAACGTCCGATCCTGGGCACTGTATCGTCTGCTCCTAGTGGCGACGGGTTTGCAATCCGGGGTGAGGTTCGCAAACAAGGAAGGCGGTTCAACCTTGAGGGTCGCGAGGCTGCAGATAGAAAGTGGGGGTATTGGGCCGCCGAATTGGAACGTTAGGCTCTGGAGGTTACACTGGAAATCTAACCCTAAGAGAGTGGGAGCACAGAGTTGGGGAAGGACATAAAGCCTATAATTCTTAAACTCCCTCCCTTGCACAGTTAGGTTCACGATGCAGAACCCTTTGATCTCTACTGAATGGGACCCCGCAGCCAGGAAAATCTTTTGGGTACTCGGACGAATAGAGAGAAAACAGCGTCTTACCGTATCCGGGTGGATAAAACTTTCCGTGCTCCCAGAGTCGATTAGGCATGGCGTCTCGTACCCGTTGACCAGCACTGTTGTCGTTGCCGTTTGGAGCGTCCGGGGCCGCGATTGGTCCAGGGTCATCGAAGCCAATCTAGGTTGCTGCCCCGTGGTGTTGTCTTCCGGCCCCGTGGAGCCGTCTATGCTGGGGTCCTTGGCTATCAGCCAAGATGGCGGCGTCCATGGATCGCACGCGGTCGGTGGTGGACAAAATGGCTGCCCCCATGGATCGCACGTGGCCGGGGGGGTCACAAGATGGCGGAGCCCATCCTTCCCTCGTGGTGTCCGGGGCCCAAAATGGCGGCGCCCGTGGACCGCACATGGAGCGCTGGGGGGGTTGAGTCTGCTGTCCCCGTTCTCCCCCGGAGATTGCGGTGACCCCCCGGGACTGGCACACCGCTGCGTAATGCCCCTTTTTGCTGCAGCTTTTACAAATAGCTGCGTGGGCCGGGCAGCGCTGCGGGGGGTGTTTCACCTGCCTGCAAAAATAGCAGCGGTGCCCACCGGGATGGTCTGGTGCTCTAGCCGCCAGGCTTGTGGGGGGGTGGGGGGTGCCAGGGAGTCAGTCGCAACGGGGGTCCACGGAGCCCAAGGGGCTGCCGCGCGGTCGGGGCCGTAGGCGCGGGCATTTTGTGAGGCCACGTCGAGGGAGGCCGCAAGGGCCCGTGCCTCTGTGAGTCCTAATGAGTCTCTTTCTAACAGTCTTTGGCGAATTTGAGAAGAAGTCATACCTGCCACAAAAGCATCCCTGATTAGGAGCCCCGTGTGCTCGTTTGCGCTCACCGACGGGCAGTTGCAGTTCCTTCCCAGAATCAAGAGCGCGCTGTAGAACTCGTCGAGCGATTCTCCGGGGATTTGCCGTCTCATCGCGAGTTGGTGGCGTGCGTAGACCTGGTTTATGGGCCGAATGTAGACAGCTTTCAGCATGGCGAGCGCCGTCGGGAAATCCTCCGCGTCTTCGATGAGCGTGTAGATCTCCGGGCTCACCCTGGAATACAGGACCTGCATTTTCTGATCTTCCGTGGTCCGGCCGGGGGCCGTTCGAAGGTAACCTTCGAAGCATGCTAGCCAGTGTTTAAACACGGCTGCCGAGTTTGCTGCATGGGGGCTGATTCGCAGACACTCCGGGGCGATCCGGAGCGCCATAGTCTTTTAAGCTTGCTTAATAAATTGTAGCGCAACAATTACTCACTCAAGTCGAGAAGAGATGAAATCAATCGAGGATTTATTAAGCAAGACTTGCTCCCCAGCAGCTCAGTTACAGAATGCGGCTGCTGGGAGAACTCGAGCTCTTATACTCCGCCTTCAGGGCGGAGCCAGCAGGCGGCAGATCCAACCAGGACCCGGGACCTGTCAGCCAATAGCCTCTCGGCTTCACAGGTACCATACTACCCCTAATACATACCACCACACACTTAAAATGGCTGTTTCTCACCTCATCATAATCCCTCGATACCTCCTCTGACAACAATGCAAACACTTCACTAGCTCTACCTATGGGTTTTGATTGAACCAACACTATCCACATGATTTTTGGCCAATTCAATTACTTTCTCAAAAGCGCTAAAATATAATTCCGTGTCTTTTTTGTCAAACCTTGGCAGTTCTTCAATATCTTTAAATATATACCCACTGGAAATTGGAATGAGAAGGGTTATACCTCCTTCTTTCCCCAATTTAAACACAGAATTAAACGCAATAGCAACAAAGGACTACCTTATATTTAACAATCACAGCATTTTACTTGTTTTCTAATCCTGCTTTGGTGATGCTTCATGTTCCCGTCTAGACCTGGAAACATTTGCATTCAATTTCCACCCCTCGATCGCCTTCACATGATCCATCTCTGACACCTCCCCCCCTTGCCCTCTATCTCTAATTCTGGGGATAGACTGCCCACTAATATCCATTACAAGCCGACCTCAGCTACCTTGACTACAGCTCTTCACACACCACATCATGTAAGGGCTCTCCCTGTTCCTTTACTTCCGTCGCATCTGTCTGATGATGCCACTTTCCAAAATGATGCTGCTGGTATGTCTTCATTCTTCCTTAATTGGGGTTTCCCACTGATGCGCGATCAATTACACTCAAGACGAAGTGATTTCATAACTGAAGGCTTTAATCAACTAGAACTTGTTCCCCAGAAGCTTCGGTACAGAAAGTGAAGGCTGCTGGGATGGCACCGTTTCTTATACTCCGCCTGTCAGGGCGGAGCTACGTACAACAGCCAATGGTAGACTCCTGGGTCTGACCAATGGTCATCAGCCTCTTAGGTACCGCAATACCTGGTACTACTACATTCACCCCCTGTTAAAAAAAGAGTCCGGCGGGGGTGGTGGCCAGTGGTAACAGTCGCCTTTAACATGGTATGACCAGGTATGGAGGTACCGTGATGCCGAGGATATTTACAAAGTATTCACAGTGAAGCAATCAGTCGATCGGGTGGCCTGGTCGTCCTTCTGGAGCGCCTGGGCTTCGGTGGTGATTCTGGTGGGGGTCCCGGTGGTTGCGACTCCGGGAGCGTGGTTTAGGCCTCCCTGGCAGCTTCGTCACCCCTAGCGCTATTGGGGCAAATGGTTGACCCGGGGGGGGGCGGGGGGGGGGGGCGCCTGTAGGGAGTGTCGGTGGGTGGGCGGGCCGAGGCAGGAGCGGCGGGAGTACTGACCCTCCAGTGTGGTGCTGTGGCGGGGGCAATGGTTCGGGTGTGCATACGGTTCCGGCGGGCGCCAGGTCCCGAAGGGAGACTGTATCTTGCCGGCCGTCAGGGAACGCCACGTAGGCGTACTGGGGGTTAGCGTGCAGCAGGTGGACCCTCTCCACCAACGGGTCTGACTTGTGCGCCCGCACGTGCTTCTGAAGCAGGATGGGTCCGGGTGTCGCTAGCCAGGTTGGGAGCGAGGTCCCGGAGGAGGACTTCTGGGGGAAAACAAGGAGACATTCATGGGGTGCCTGATTTGTGGTTGTACAGAGCAGCGACTGGATGGCGTGGAGGGCCATCGGGAGGACTTCTTGCCAGCGGGAGACCGGGAGATCCCTGGACCGTAGGGCCTGTAGAACAGTCTTCCAGACCGTTCCGTTCTCCCTCTCTACCTGCCCGTTTCCTCAGGTGGTGTAACTGGTCGTCCTGCTCGAGGCGATGCCTTTGCTGAGCAGGAATTGACGCAGTTGACCGCTCATAAAGGAGGACCCCCTATCACTGTGTATGTACGTGGGGAAAGCGAACAGTGTAAAGATACCCTGGAGGGCCTTGATGACGGTGGTTGTGGTCATGTCTGGGCAGGGGATGGTGAATGGGAACCGGGAGTACACGTCAATCACGTTCAGGAAATACGTGTTGCGGTCGGTGGAGGGGAGGGGGCCTTTGAAATCCATGCTGAGGTGTTCAAAGGGACGGGAAGCCTTTATCAGGTGCACCCTCTCTGGCTGGTAGAAGTGCGGTTTGCACTCTGCACAGATTTGGCAGTCCCTGGTGACGGACCTGACCTCCTCGATGGAGTAGGGCAGGTTGCAGGTCTTGACAAAATGGAAAAAGCGAGTGACCCCCGGGTGACAGAGATCCTCCTGGAGGGATTGGAGGCGGTCCACTTGTGCAGTGGCACAAGTGCCGCGGGACATGGCATCAGGAGGCTTGTTTAGCTTCCCCGGATGGTACAAGATCTCGTAGTTGAAGGTGGAGAGTTCTATCCTCCACTGCAAGATCTTGTCGTTTTTAATCTTGCCCCGCTGTGCATTATCGAACATGAAGGCAACCGACCGTTAGTCCGTGAGGAGAGTGAATCTCCTGCCGGCCAGGTAATGTCTCACAGCTTCTACTATGGCTTGCGCCTCTTTTTCAACCGAGGAATGGCGAATTCCGGAAGCATGGAGGGTACGGGAGAAGAAGGCCACGGGCCTGCCCGCTTGGTTGAGGGTGGCTGCCAGAGCTACATCGGACGCATCGCTCTCGACCTGGAAGGGGGGGGGACTCGTCGATGGCGCGCATTGTGGCCTTTGCAAAGTCTGCTTTGATGTGGCTGAAGGCCTGGCGGGCCTCCGTCGACAGGGGGAAGGTTGTGGACTGGATTAGGGGTCTGGCTTTGTCCGCGTAGTTGGGGACCCACTGTGCGTAATAGCTGAAAAGCCCGAGGCAGCGCTTCAGGACCTTGGGGCAGTGAGGGAGGGGGAACTCCATAAGGGGGCGCATGCGTTCAGGGTCGGGGCCTATAACTCCATTTCGCACTACGTAGCCTAGAATGGCTAGACGGTCGGTGCTAAACACGCATTTATCCTTATTGTATGTCAGGTTAAGGATTTTCACGGTCTGGAGAAATTTGCTCCCAGAGTCAATCAGGCAAGACGTCTCGTGGCCGTTGATGAAGACCGTCGTTGTAGCTGTTGCGAATGTCCAAGGTCGACTTTCATCCAGTGTCACCGAGGCCAGCTGAAGCCGTTGTGAGTTCTGGTTGGGCAGCATGTAGTCGGCCGTGCTGGGGGCCATGGGGCCCCATCCAAGATGGCGTTGGGGATGGACAAAATGGCGGCACCCACCCGTCCAGCGTGGTGTGCAGGGGCAAGATGGCCACGCACGTGGGTCGCACGTGGCCCTAGGATAGGGGGGTGGCGGTGAGCGCTGGCCGGTCGGGGCCTGAAGGGGGGTTTGCCGCGGAGGTCCGGGGTCACTGGAGACGCGGCCATGGCGTGGGATAGGGGGGTGGCGGTGAGCGCTGGCCAGTCGGGGCCTGAAGAGGGGGTTGCCGCGGCGGTCCGGAGTCGCTGGAGACCGCGTCCACAGCGCGGGCCTGGCAGACCCCCACAAAGTGGCCCTTCTTGTTGCACCCTTGCAGGTGGCGGTGACGAATGTGATATAAAATAGTTACTTTAGAGATATTAGTTACTGTAATGTAGAGATAGGCCAGTCTCATTCTGGTGAGTTCACAGCCAAAGGATTTCAGACCGCATGGCAAAGCAAGGAGGAGGTGTGTCCACCAAAGGAGGAGAAAAGGATGCTGGGTAATAAGGGGGCCAGAGGAAGGGATGAGAAGTGAGCCAATCAGAATGTATGACCAGGTCAGGAGGGGTATAGGATGACCTATGGGAATCGTGTATGTGAAACTTGATACCATTTGAATTTATTTGCAGAAATCCCTTTGTCTCTTTGTTCATTCACTTTCCGGGGTGTAGGAGACTAGATGTGTCTTATGCCTCTGTGAAATGAATCAGGCTTGCAAGCCAAATAAAATAACTAATGCTGTACCTGCAAATCCATCTCGACTTTTATTGAGGCCAGACTGACGGGTAAAGAAATTTGATTTGTCATTTGGTGCCGGAAACCCGGGATTTCTCAAGACGGTTCTGATCAACCGCGAAATCAGAATTAGACTAATTATGAACAGGGAGAGTGGGAAGAAGGGGCCCACAATGTATAGCTGGAAAATGACCGCGCATTGCTTTTTCCCCTCTTCTTATCGTCTGATTAGTCTGGTCACTCGCGGTTGGTACGGAAAGATCGTCTCGACGAAATCAAAGGTCAGTCTGGGGATTAGAAAATTAAACTGATGGGATATCATAATTGATAGTTCAGTTTTGGGTTAATTGTGTGGTTGATGAACTGATGTGACTTCAGCAGATGAAGGATCAGTTAAATAAGTGTTTTTAAATCTGAAGATGGTTCAACTCCATGTGTGAGTTCTGATTCGGCTTGGGTTAGGTTATGGGTTGATGCGACATCTAAAACAGATGGTTCAACTCCATGTGTGAGTTCTGATTCGGCTTGGGTTAGGTTATGGGTTGATGCGACATCTAAAACAGATGGTTCAACTCCATGTGTGAGTTCTGATTCGGCTTGGGTTAGGTTATGGGTTGATGTCACATCTAAAACAGATGATTCAATTCCATGTGTGAGTGTTTTAAATCTATAGTTGATTAAGCTAAAATTGTACCCTTGGACTGTAGTGGCGAAAAACGCAGTTCTGAGGACTAGTTGAGATTATGGGGAATTGCTTGGATAAATTTCAAAACAAAGAACATCCATAGAACTGGATGCTGCATGTTAGTTAGCAGAAGTCTCTCAAAGGGTTAACAGCAGCAGCCAAAGTTAAAGACGACAGACAGTGCTTCTCACTCAGGCCTTGAGATAACAGCAGCAGCCTGTAGTGTAATCGGATACCTTTCCTTTGAGTCAGTGAACTCCAGCAAAGTTACGTTTTGAATTAATTAAAAGAAACCAGTGGGTTTCTCCACCTCTTTGATAAAAGTTATTATTTTCGAAAGCAATTGATTGAAATTGCCAGAATCTTAAGTTTTACTTATTTGAAATAATGTTTATCTTATTTTATTTGAGAATTAATAGAAACGTAAAGAAACTCACCGACACCATTTTAAAAAGTGTAAATCTGGAGATGACAGTTGACTTTGCTCCGGTATACATCACCGCAGCTAACTGCTCCCTCATTGATAGCAGCCAACATTTTTGAGAATGTAAGAAAAACTTGTTAAAAGAAAAATTGTTAAGATAAAGAATTAATTAAGTTGTAAATGTTATACAAGTTTGTGTTAAGCAAATCGTAAATTTAGTTCTGAGTTGAGGTCAGAGCTAAGCTTGCAAGTTGCAGTAATTCAATTTGAATTTTCAAACATTTTAAGTTTTAAAAGAACACTGTTAGGACCTTTTCAATCATTTTGAAAAGGAGCAAAAATTGCCATTGGTTATAAATAAGCAAATAAAAAATATATATATAATTTAAAAAAAGAAAGAGCCAAAGTATGAAAGCTAAAGAGTTAATTAGATTATGGAGACAATATTGTCAAGAGGAAAGAGATAAGATCATGTTCTCAAGTTGGCAGGACAATGCCCTTAAAATGGGAATTCCAATTAGTGAACAGGGTAACCAAAAAACATTACAGGTCTTGAAAAAGGAATGTGCATTCAAAAAAAAACGCGCAAGTAAAGACAGGAAAGGCTCGGGTCAAACAAAAGATGGGCTACGTAGTTCAATGGCTGGCCTTAAATTGACAGAAAATGACCAATTCGATAATTTGAAAATGTCAGCAAAGGATTTCGACTGCACCTGTAGCATTGTCTGCACTAATTCCAGAACCACCAGAGTATAATAATTTATATCCAGTCACTGCTCCCCAGATCCCAATCATGCCAGTCACTCCAGCCCTTTTGGTTGATAGCGTGGGTCCCGATTTACCATCTTCACGATCAGTAGGGGAAGAGGAGCTCTGTTCCACAAGCCAAGTTAGCTCTAGGACCCGATCTCGGACAGCGAGAGAAGGGCTTGATCCTAACCAGAAACAATTAAGCATACCACCTAAATCCCTTCAGACCAAGGGGAAACCGCAAATTTCGAGAACAAAGGGAGATGCCAGGGATGATTCTGAAGAGAGAGAACTCCCTCTAGTGACAGGGAGGGACGTCGAAGTCTTGGAAGAACCAGAGGAACCAGAATTCCCCTCAATATTGTGCTATGTTAATGCATTGCCTACCACCTTCCGTGGCTACTGCTGTGAAATGTAATAACATGAATTGGACAGAGAACGACACTTACCAGATGGTAAGGGCAGTCAAATTTCATTGGAAGGAGGGTGTAGGCCAGGGAGGAAGCTCAGTTACAAAGATTAAGACTGAGTATGTAATGAAAAAGGATGATCCGAGACCCCAACCAGTGGCAGAAACGGTAGCTTACCAGCTGGAGCCCCAATATTGTGAATTTGGGTGGGTGGATCAGCGAGGGGGAGGATATCAAACCCACCCAAAGGGACCCTCAGCTCCTCTTTACGGCCCACCGTAAGCACCAAGAGCTTTACAACCGCCGCCCCCTCTGAGGGGCCATCGGTCTACTGGGAGAAGAGGACGGGGCAGATATAGAGGGAGCAATGCAGTTTTTAATTGCGGCCGTGCAGATCACTGGCAACAGGAATGCCCCTTTAAAAGACAGGCAGCAGAAGGAGGGGGTACCCACCAAGGGGAGGACAGACGAGATACACTGACTTCTCCCAGGCAAACCCTTTCCCAACACAGGATTGACTAGCTAATTTAGTCATAAGGACTCTCCAATCGGACAGGGAACCTATTATCTCTCTGCAGATAGGAGATGAACATCACCCATTTGTAATCGACACTGGAGTAGCCATGTCTTCTCTGCAATCAGAACTTCACCTACCACTATCTGACCACACCCAGAATTTGTCGGGGTTCCAAGGACAGGTGTGTGAGTATCCTATTTCTGAACCTGTGACAGTCACTTACGAGAATAAGTCTGCAGATCATCAGTTTGTAGTGACTACTGGATTGGACTGTAACTTGTTGGCCCGAGATTTACTGTGTATCTTCCAGCTACAGCTAGAGTGCGGAGACGAGGGGGTAACGGTTAAATCATGGAGGATGAGACAACAGTGCTATATTTCTATCACCCCCCAGTGGTGGACGTTAGACATTGAACATTTACTGCATCACTTTACCCTGGCCTATGGCAGAACCGGACAAAACAGGGAGTTGGAGGACAAATACCGGCCATTAATTGGGACCGAATAGCCAGTCAAAGTTACAGCCACAGTCACGGGAAAAGAAGGTACAGCCGATTTTGTTACAATACCACCACATTTATGGCCACAGTCAGCTTCAGTAAGCCCTCATATTACACGTCAGGTCCACGACCAGTACCATGCCAGGGATCTGGGGCCTATGGTAAGGAGGGCAGTGGATCATTCAGATCCAACAGAGTACGCACTTCAAGTCACGCCAGACGGCACTGCCATAAAATATTTTGAGGTCCCTGAAACGATTAACACTCGACTGCAGCCCCGTCTATGGACAAATTAATCCGAGAGCTGTTGCAACAGGGTATTTTGGTCCCTTACCAATCAGAATGTAACACCCCCATACTTGCTGTGCCTAAACCAGCCAAGCCAGACCAGTACTGATTAGTACAGGATTTACGTTCAATCAATGCCATCGCACAGCCGTTACATGCTCTCACTCTCCAACAGGATATTACGGTGTATAGCTCCCACTCGGTCATCGCACTACTGAGGCAACTGCAGACTCAGCATCTTACCGCAGCTCGTCAGAATAGGTATGAGATATACCTGTTGAACAATCCATGTCTGACATTTAAACACTGTACCACTATCAATCCAGCCTGTTTTCTTCGTGGTCCCCCTGTCCATGAAGACGCACCTGGCCATGACTGTTTAGCCTTGATTCAGGAAACCACCACAATAAGGGACGATTTGAGTGATATTTTGTCAGAACAACCTGACATGATTATGTGTGGTCAAATATCCCACCGGGGTTTAGTTTCTGACTTACTGCAGGCCCTCCTTATGCCCGCGCAGATTTTCGTCATTAAATGCGCTGCCCACACAAATGGTAAGACCCCAGTTGACGTTGGTAATGAACAAGCAGATTGTGCAGCGCGGACAGCCGCGCAAATTCAGCAAGAGATGGTGCCTAAAATGTTAAGTCAGACTAAACGATCTACTATAAATATATCTGCTTCTGACAAGTCAATGCCAACCATCCAAGACGTCATAAGGTTACAGGAGGATGCTCCTGAGAGTGATAAACAAATGTGGAAACGGTTAGGTTGTACATATGATTCTGTTTCCTCTTTATGGACCACGCCAGCACATCAGACTTGTATGTCTGATGTACTGGCTTTATGGGTCATTGAATGTGTACACTTTGCAACTCATTGTGGGGCTCAAGGGACGAGTGATTTGTTGCTGGACACTTGGTGGCACCCTGAAATGCAGGGGTTGGCCCAGAGTATCAGTAATCGGTGTTTGATTTGTCAGCAATATAACACCGGCAAAGGTATCCCTTGTGGGATGGGGCAAACCCCGTTGCCCAGTGGTCCCTTTGAGACGCTACAAATGGATTACATTGAGTTGGAAAGGTGTCAATGTTATAAATATGTTTTGGTCATTGTGGATGGGTTCAGCAGATGGGTTGAGGCGTATCCGACTACCGATAATAAAGCTGCTACTGTGGTTAAAGTTCTGATGCGGGAAATCATTCCCCGGTACAGTATACCAGCTCAGTTGAGTTCTGATAACGGGCCTCATTTTCTTGGACAGATTAACCTGCCTCCCTTCCCCAGTGCTATTTTAGAGGTGTGGAGCATGATGGGGTGGCTACGCACCGTCTGTGTGATATTCGGCCTCACCTCGCTTGGAGTGTTATTGGCGACGGAAATGGAAAAGGGAAATTTTATCTTCATTTGTAACCCCAAACAAGCTACAAGGACAGTTCATTTATGCAAAGGTGATGTTCTTCGCTGCCCCCATATACGAGGACATAGTATCGACTCATGGAAGGTCATCAAATTCAAGGAAAATGCAGGACTCATGAAGCAATTGCACCGGTCCCGGCGATGGGAAGGAAACATTATATGGACATTGCCTTGTTTTTGGAGTACATGTAAATTTGATTTTGGATGTGTTAAGATTGGTGCGATAAAGGTAACATCAGACCGTCAGGAGAAGGTAGGAAGAGGTTGTGAGAGAGAGAGGACGGAGCGTGTGAGAAGGGGAGTACAGCTAGAATGTAGGTTATCAGGAGATACACTTAATTTAGTTAAAGGCCACGCTGAGGAAAACCCGGGTAGTATGAATCTCTTCTACCAGATTTACCACCGCTTGTATGGCCACGGACGGGTTGTCTGCTACCCGAACCCCACAGGTTATTTTCTGTTTCACCACTTTGGGGCACTCCCCAAACGGTGGTTCATTGTCAGCGTTCGAGTCACCGCCCTAGCAAGTCACTCTTCCTTACGATCCGGGTTCAGCACCACCGGCTATTTGCCTTCCCCTTCCTCGGGATAATTCCCACTCACAGTATGATAGGCTGCAACGGTGGAGGGCATACATACCTAGCCACTTCACTCCCAATAGGGATTCCCGGTTGTACGAGAATTGTTTCAGCAGTGAAGGATACGGCTGTTTGCTGGTAGAGGTGGAAACGAATATAACATGTCTGTTCCCCACCTGTACGGACAGGAGGTGTCATATCACCCAGGCGTCTGGCCAATGCGTTTGTTACAACACCACTGGCGTTCTATTGAACGCCGGCCTCCAGCTCCTTTGTGGCTGGGCGAATGTCTCTCATATCACTGGTGGGACTAGGGCTTTCCGCATTGCTAGGCGGCCCGAATGGGCGTTCCAAAGCTGGATAAACTGGGCTACTGGGGGATCCCTACGCAACCGATATACTGATTGTGATGCTAGCCTGCACACGGAACAAGGATACTCCTTTTTTTTTAAAATGGTACAGCAACTAATGTTTTGTCACCCCCATTTCCCCGCCAAATTGCTATTGGGACTCTAGTCCATATCACAGTCCCCTGCCCCTCGGCGTGGATGCTGCATAATCAGTTAGCACGCCGGGCAGTCTCAGCTGAATTCTGCGAGAACTGGAAAAAACCTCAGGTTCTCGCATCCAACCGGGGCCCCTCAGCCCGGTGGGGAATTCGGAGCGTCTTTACATTGGGAGGTGTGGGGGGTTCCTTGGCTGTCAGCGATAGGAATTATTTTATTTGTGGCCTTACCATCTTGGGAAATGAAACCTTGGGAGCCGTTGGGGCAATAACCAAGGAATTGTCTCAGCTGCGGTTGTTTGCAATGCAGAACCGGTATGCTCGTGACTATCTTCTGGCCCGTGAGGGTGGGGTATGCGCCATAGTACAGGGCAAGTGTATCATGGGAGTTCAAGACTTAACCGCTAACATCACTAAATTTCTGGATCGCATACGGGATCACCTGGACGGAATGCAGGATCCTGGCTCTTGGGGTAACTGGGTATTTGGAGGTTGGAAGGACTGGTTGATAAATATGGCCATGTATTTAGCAGTGGCTATTGGCTGCATCTTTGTGAGCCCAGCCATCCTTAAATGTGTGATGGGTAGAATGCGGGGTACACTGGAACAGATCAACGCCCCTAAAACCTTGGCTGTCAAAATCCATGAGGGTGCAACAGATGAAGGGGGGCTACGCCAGGAATTGGAAATGCAGCGACGGATCTTTTTAGATGAGGGACCGTAGCTATGGATTGGATAGTTTGGTTATCATGGAATGATAAAAGGAGGGAATGACGAATGTGATATAAAATAGTTACTTTAGAGATATTAGTTACTGTAATGTAGAGATAGGCCAGTCTCATTCTGGTGAGTTCACAGACAAAGGATTTCAGACCGCATGGCAAAGCAAGGAGGAGGCGTGTCCACCAAAGGAGGAGAAAAGGATGCTAGGTAATAAGGGGGTCAGAGGAAGGGATGAGAAGTGAGCCAATCAGAATGTATGACCAGGTCAGGAGGGGTATAGGATGACCTATGGGAATCGTGTATGTGAAACTTGATACCATTTGAATTTATTTGCAGAAATCCCTTTGTCTCTTTGTTCATTCGCTTTCCGGGGTGTAGGAGACTAGATGTGTCTTATGCCTCTGTGAAATGAATCAGGCTTGCAAGCTAAATAGAATAACTAATGCTGTACCTGCAAATCCATCTCGACTTTTATTGAGGCCAGACTGACGGGTAAAGAAATTTGATTTGTCATTGGTGCGGGCCGGGCAGCGCGGGCGGGGATGATTCGCCTGCCCGCAGAAGAAACAGTGGGGCCCGGCAGCGTTAACGGGCCGTCTCGTAGCGCAGGCCTGCGGGGTCAGGGGGAAGGTCTGTGGGGCTGCTGCCAGAGGGTGCCACGCAGCCCAGGGGGCCGCCGCGCGGTCAGGCGCATAGGACTGCGTGTTTTTGTAGGCAACATCCATGGATCCTGCCAGGGCCAGGGCCTCTCTAAGTCCCAGGGTGTCTTTTTCTAGGAGTCTTCGGCAGATATCTGAGGAGGTCATACCTGCTACGAAAGCATCCCTGATTAAAAGTTCCGTGTGCTCACTCCCCGAAACTTGTGGGCAGCCACAGCTTCGGCCCAGCACCAGTAGCGCCCGGTAGGAATCTTCCAACGATTCCCCGGGGCTTTCCCGTCTAGTCGCAAGCAGGTGACGAGCGTAGACTTGATTTAAAGGGCGGATATAATGTCCTTCCAGCAGTTCGATCGCGGCATCATAGTTCTCTGCCTCCTCGATAAGGGGGTAGATCCCCGGGCTGACCCTTGAGCGCAGGAGATGCATTTTCTGTCCTTCTGAGGGGGTGCCTCCGGCCGTCTCCAGGTAGCCTTTAAAGCACGCCAGCCAGTGTTTAAAAATTGCAGCTGAGTTCTCCGCGTGGGGGCTGAGTTGAAGGCACTCCAGTTTGATTTGGAGATCCATCCTTCCAGCTTAAGTCTAGTAGATGATAGAGTGTAATTGATGCGCGATCAATTACACTCAAGACGAAGTGATTTCATAACTGAAGGCTTTAATCTACTAGAACTTGTTCCCCAGCAGCTTCGGTACAGAAAGTGAAGGCTGCTGGGACGGCACCGTTTCTTATACGGGCGGAGCTACGTACAACAGCCAATGATAAACTCCTAGGTCTGACCAATGGTCATCAGCCTCTTAGGTACCACAATACCTGGCACTACCACACCCACCCACTGTGGTCAACAGGGCTCTCAACCATGTCCGACCAATCACCTGCGCCTCTGCTCTCATCCCTTTCCCTCCTTCCCAGAACTAGGATAGGGGTCCCCTTCTCCTCAGTCTTCACCCCAACAGCTTCCGCATTCAAAGATCATCCTTGACAATTCCGCCAACTCCAGCATGGGGCCACAACCAAACACATCTTCCCCTCACTCCCCAAATCAGCTTTCCAGAGTGACTGTTCTCTCCTGGATTCCCTGGTCCATTCCTCCATCACCCCCAACACCTCACTGTCTTCCTACGACACCTTCTGATGCAACTGCAGAAGGTGCAACACCTGGATTTAGGATTTTGGATTTGTTCATTGTCATGTCATTGGGGCAGCACGGTAGCCTTGTGGATACAATTGCTTCACAGCTCCAGGGTCCCAGGTTCGATTCCGGCTTGGGTCACTGTCTGTGCAGAGTCTGCACGTCCTCCCCGTGTGTGCGTGGGTTTCCTCCGGGTGCTCCGGTTTCCTCCCACAGTCCAAAGATGTGCAGATTAGGTGGATTGGCCATGATAAATTGCCCTTAGTGTCCAAAATTGCCCTTAGTGTTGGGTGGGGTTACTGGGTTATGGGGATAGGGTGGAGGTGTTGACTTTGGGTAGGGTGCTCTTTCCAAGAGCCGGTGCAGACTCGATGGGCCGAATGCCCTCCTTCTGCACTGTAAATTCTATGATAATGAAATGTGTACCGACGTACAGTGGAAATTATTTTTCTGTGTGCAGCTCAAACAGATCATTTGGTACATGAAAAGAAAAGAATATGCATAATAGGGCAACACAAGGTACACAATGCCCCTTTACCTCCTCCCTGCTTAACATCCAAGGGTCGAAACATTATTTTCAGGTGAGGCAGTGCTTCATGTGCACCTCCTTCAATCTGGTCTATTGCATTTGCTGCTCCCAATGCGGACTGCTCTACATTGGAGAGACTAAACGCGGACTGAGTGACCTCTTTGCAGAACACCTTTTGTCCGTTCACAGACAGGACCCAGACCTTCCTGTCACTTGCCATTTCAACTCACCGTGCTGCTCTCATGTCCACATGTCTGTCCTTGACCTGCTGCAATGTTCCAGTGAAGCCCAGCGCAAACTGGAGGAACAGCACCTCATTCCCTGATTAGGCACGTTACAGCCTTCCGGGTTTAACTTTTGAGTTCAACTACTTCAGACTGTGAACTCTCGCTTCCACCTTCACCCCGCATTTATTCCTATCAGTTCATTTTCATTTCTCCCATCAATCAGTTTGTCCCACACCATTGTCTTTCCTTCCCCCACCCCACCCCACTAGGGCGATCTGTTCCCTGTTCCAGGTTATCCTCTGACATACTGTTTACCTTTGTTCTGCCATTAACACATTCTGATCTCTTGCCACTATCAGCACCCTTCTTAGCCATGATCAGCATCATTTACATTCCCTTTTTATTTTTACCCATGACATCTTTGTCAATCTCCACCTTTCGCTGTCCCTCTATCCAGTCCCACCACCACCCCCTCCCCCCACCACCACCCCCACCCACAACGGTATAAATCTCATCCTATTTTCAGTTCTCCCCAGCTTTGACAAAGAGTCATCCAGACCTGAAATGTTACCTCCGTTTTCTCTCCACAGATGCTGTCAGACCTGCTGAGATTGTCCAGCACTTACTGTTTTTGTTTGATATTAAAATGCCACTAGTCTATAACATTAACAATCAGGTTTACTTGCTTACCTTGAGACAGACTTTGGGAGAGGGATAATTCTTTCGAACCAAACTGAACCTTGTCTGTCCAGTTAGTGTTCCAGAAACAACTGACAAACCTGACCTCTCCCATTATCTCTGCCACCTGCAGTCCAAAGGCCCACCACATTCCTTTGTCTTGTTACAAAAGTTTACATTGCCCCTGCTTTGTAATCACAGCTTAAATACTAAATGCAAACTTTAAAAGATGAACATTCCTCACATTTGTCATTAGCAACTTTCCCCGTTCTATTACCCCCCACATTTGTATTTCCCAATTTGCCGTGTACATGGGGGATGTTTCCCCGAGATTCCCTGTGTCTGTGGCTGGGTGTTCCCGTGTGCATGGGAGTGGGATTCCCTGTATGCTCGGGGGAGGGGGATTAGGTTGATCCTGTGTGCATGGAAGAGATTCCCCATGTGTGTGGGGAGGCTCACCGTGTTCACTGGAGGGGGATTTCCCATGCGCATGGTGTGGGGTTTCCCGTGTCTGTGGGGTGGGATGGGGGTCTCTTTGTTTTTATTGTAAGTGCTGGAGATTGGGGCGTCCTTTAAAAAGGACAGCCCGATCTCTGGAAAGCTGACGTTGCCAGTGGGCCGCGTTCTTTCAGAGTCCTCCCCGCCAGTGTGATTGTGTGGGACACGGCTCCAGAATTTCCTTAATCAAAGAATTGGAAAATATGGTGGGAAAAGCCAACTGTGCAGCCGATGTGCTGCATATTGCATTTTTTGTCTGAGCCAGCACTTTAAAAAATTTTTAAAAATTCTGCCCATGGCCCCCAACATTAGATGTGATTCTGCAATTAAACAATATTTGCTAAACAATCCTGATAACGATAAGAATTACACTGAAAACCAAGCTAAGGTTATCAGCCAGGCTCGCAGTGTGGCTCACTTGTGCATGTTAGCAGTGACCTATATTTACTCACAAGGCCCTGTCCTTTACAGGCAGAAGGAGCATATTCAGACATTGCTTGGGTGACAGTTATTCCCTGGTTCATTCCCATGGTAATTCCTCTACCAATCAACATTCTCTTCTCATGCAACATAAAGTATTGTCTCCTTTACGATTGGTATTGTTGCCTAGCGACTGGAAATTCCAGCCCAGTGTCAAAGGACCTTTACATGGTCCATCTCCCGCCCGTGCCGATCTTGTGGCGGGCGGGGGCTGAAGAATCCAGCCCCATGTCTCTTCTTTCAGTAATATTCAAGAGCTTTTATTCTCATATGCCTATCCCAAATTAATGTACATTTACACATTTTGGCTCACACATACACTTGCACGCACAAAAAATGAGTACAGACTGCACTTTTACAGATCACAGTTCAACCAGTCACAGTTTCCGCTCTTTGGTTTCTTGAATGGATTTGATGACTTCAAGTTGAAGTGAGGGTCTTGTATAATGAAGGGTTCACAGCATGATAGCTTAGAAAGTTGGTTGGACTTGGAAGGTGAACTTGGAAACTAAAACAGCACTGTAGCTGTTTAATGGCAGCTAGTTTCAAAATCTGGATATCAGACTGACCGACGTCTGATGGTTCTCACATGGAAAAGATGAGTCATCGTTTTCTCTGCAGCTGCTATCTCTTTGGTATTTTTCCCTGCAGACTGCAATGAGCCTTTAGATAAAACTCGTTATCTCAAGTTGGTTACGATAAAATGACCGCTGGGTTAACATTTCCGAGGTCTACCCAGACTGGTTTGGATGGGGGAGGCCATCGTGATATAATGGGAAGTTGATAGTCAGAAAGATGGAGACAGGTGTGGTGATATGTGTATAGGCATATCTATGTAGAATTGTGCATAGTTGTACCAATGCACATATTTGTATATAATAGCACCACTGTACATAGCCACTGACCAATACATGTAGGGACAGTTCTAACCTCCCACCAGCAGGTGGAACCAGATACCGACACAGACATATATATATTGGGGGACGGAGCGGAGGCGGGCACTTAGCAGTAGGACGGACAAGAGGATAGACATCTCCTTCCATGGTTTTATAGTAATGGAGACGGAATCACTTGTACATAGAAATGCATGGTTACCATCAAGAATAAATACTTGTAGCAATCATATCTTTGTGTTCTTTGTGTACCTTCATGAGCAAGGAAGCAATTGAACACAACAACAGGCAGTAGGGAAACTTCATAGTCTTTAGATGTTGGCCCATCCTTAAACATTGACAAAGAATAAAGAACAAAGAATAATACAGCATAGGAACAGGCCCTTCGGCCCTCCAAACCTGTACCGGTCATGATACCAACCTTGGCCTAAAACCCTCAGCACTCCCTTGTGCCGTAGCCCTCTATACCCATCCCATCCATGGATTTGTCAAGATGTCTTTTGAACGCTGTTAATGTATCTGCTTCCACAATCTCCCCTGGCAATGCACTCCAGGCACACACCTGACATGTGTAAATCCCACATATGGCTGTGAGGTACCCTTACCTATGTTCATATTTACTTATGTATTCACTGGAGACTTGATACTTGGTGGAATCTTACCACAAAATGGCAAAATGACAGTTCCAGTCAAAAACCAATGCTTTTTCATGGAAATTTGAGCTTCTTAAAGGAAATTTAATGGGAATCACACTACACTCTTAGTGGCCTACCGCTGATTCACTCACCTCGGGAAATGTAATCATTGGGGAGCTCCATTTAAACACGTTCCACGGACTCCCTGACACTTATTCCAGATCCATTAGAGGGATGGCAGCCAGGAAGCCTGCACCATGATTCTCAGACGGGGCCCTGACCAGACTTCTGGATGGAGTGCAGCAAAGGTCTGTATCCATACTCTAGGAAGCAGCCCACCACCAAGGTGACTATACCTGCCTGAGAGGCAATAGCTGCTTTAGTGAGTGCCTGTTCACTCCAGAAGGAGAGGTGCAGCAATGCAGGGAGAAGATGCATTACCTTCTTAGTGCAGCCAGGGAAAGTCTGCCACCTCCAGTCTCTCAATGCACCCCCTCACCTATCCTTTGCACCTCCAATATGATCTCTCACCCAGCCATCTTGTGGGTTTTTAACCTGTCACGAGGCCCTCTTTCCTCAACACTGCCCCATCAACCAATCTTTGCGTTAGAAAACAGGAGAGTTGAGTGGATTCATAGGATCTACATCTGCATCCGCACAGGGCACCTCAAAGATGCCCCCCCCCCACTCATGATCTAGAACGGGGTGAGTGGTGATAGACTTCACCATGACGCCTTGCATTAGGGTTTACTTCAATGTATCCTGTGTGATGTTAACTCTTATGGCGTTCATTACTTGGGAATCCAACTATTTTGATGGAAAACAGTTAAACTAAATTAAATAAACTGAAGGACAAAGTAAAAAGGGCAGTTCCTTAAAGAGCTATTGCCATGAACAAAATCAAAGAGCAAATGAAACTTAAAACATCAAATCAAAATTAGATTAAAAGGAGCGATAAAGCACGCTGGGTCCTGTGGTGTCCATCAGTCCAGGAAGGCCTCGATGGTGTCCATGAAACACCAAATGCTCCCTCTCCAGGGGCACCCAGCCGCGAATGTAGCCGTGGTAGAGTGGCAGACAGTCGGGTATTACAACCCCCTCGGTCACCCACTGCGTGGACCTATTTACATCAAGTTTGGCTCGGTCCAGGAACCATAAGGAGATTCTTCTCCCTCACCAACCCCCTCTGCACTGGGTTCCTGTAAATCAGGAGTGTGGGGCTGAAGTGCAAACAAAACTATAATTATAGGTTTTTCAAAAAACTAAGAAGGGGATGTAGTCTATGACAATTCTTGGCGCTCCAACTATTTTGACTGAAGCAAACAAAGTAAATTTACCAAATTCAAGGACAAATTGAAAGGGAAAGCCCTTCAAAGGGATACAGCCTTAAACAAAAACAAAGAGCAAATGAAACTTAAAACATCAAACCAAAATGTGGTTACAAGGGTCGATAAAGCACTCCAGACCTGCGGAAACCCATCAGGCACGGAAGGCCTTGATGCTACCCATGAACACCGCATGGTCCATTTCCAGGGACACCCTCTGCGAATAGTCGAGAGGCAGACAGCCAGGTTGGATGACCGTGTCAGTCACCCACTACCTGGATCTATTTATGGCAAGTCCAGGAGCAGGTTCACAAGTGGTCCTCCTCCCTCCCCGCCCCTCTCCACAGCGGGTGTCCATAGATCAGGACCGTGGAGCTTAAGTGCACAAACTGCAATTAAAGGTTTTCAAAAAACTATGGGGGTTTGCAGTCTATGACAATGCTTGGGACTTTAATGGGTGGCAGTGAAAGTTAGCTCTTCAGATTCCATTGGCACACTTAACTTATCAATGAACGGTGATGTAGCACATCATGCAAATGACTGCCTCTTGTGGCAGATGAGGTGAGGCATGACTGATTAGAGTGAAGCCTGCAATTAGCATGACAAGTACAGACCTAGAGGCCACCTTAATTGGCTAAGTTCACAGCCCTATGTATTAAATCCTAAGACACAAACTTCCCAGTCAAGTTGAATTGAAATTCCATAGAGCTCATCTGCTTGGTCCTCAGAGTGCTGCCTGAGTGTGGTGCTCAGTTGTGTTTCCTAAAGTGAGATAGTCTTCATTCTTCATGAATCAGGGATGCAATCCATTCCTGAGTCGCCCACTCTGCTCTTGCCATCTGGCTTCTCATGGGACCCCAACCAGGAACCTCCCAATTTCCCCCAGTGCTGACCCTCTGCATTCATCGCCTCCCATCCACTTTCCAGCTCACACTAAAGACCGGCACGCCCTCAGTGGTGATTTGATCACAAGCCTAGCAAGGAGAACACGATGCCAGCCTCCTTCACTGCTCAGTATTGATTGATTAATTATCTTAGGTACATATAGTAAGTTGGCGGCATAGTGGCTCAGTGGTTAGCACTGCTGCCTCACGCTATTAAGGACCCAGTTTCAATCCCAGCCCCGGGTCACTGTCTGTGTGGAGTTTGCACATTCTCCCCATGTCTGCGTTAGTCTCACACCCCACAATCCAAAGATATGCAGGATAGGTGGATTGGCCATGCTAAACTGCCCCTTAATTGGAAAAATGTTTTTAAAAGTACATATAGTAAGCTAAGTCGCCAGAGTCCCAGGTGACCAGAGGCTGCTCTCCCCTTGAGGGGGACAGCTGACTGGTGGTGATTAAACCTGAGAATCACCACACCTCAGACGAGGGGCAAGGTTGAGAAGGTGGGGCCTTTATGGATAATCTCAGCCAGTATGGGTATTGAATGCCTCGCTCTGCATCACAAACCAGCTGTCCAGCCAATTGAGCTAAACCAGCCCCCAGTACAGATCAAGCAAGACTGTTTTAGCTGCAATATCCCTTTAAGGATGGTTCTTTGATTTGTTTTTTTGATTATTGTTTACTCAAAGGAGTGCAAATAGAGACTTCAGGGATGCTGGTTGTTTGTTAGGGCAGAGAAAGATTATTATGATTAATAATGTATTCTGTAAATAAATCTGGTGTTAAGCAAGAAGATTGGCATCTGGTTTCCTACGTCTACATCTGGTTTCAGAAAAAATTGACAGTTAGGCCTCAGATGGACTGTTGTGGTTAATTCTAGGCACCATTCTTCAGCAAAGACGTAAAGACATTGGAAAGGATATAGAGGAGGATAAACTGGATGTTGCCTGGTCGGTAGGATTTCAGTTATGAGGATACATTGAAAAAGTTAGAATCGTTCTCCTCAGAATATAACTGTTTGAGAGATGACCTGAGGCTTTCAAGGCGACGAGAGTTTTTGATAAAATAGAGGGAGAAAAAATATTCCCTGTCTGGCCTGGGAGTCAATAACTCAAGGTCATAGATTCAAATTCGGGAAAAAGATTCGATGAATCATTTTGAACAGGACTTGGACAGGTGCTGGGGTTGAGAAACTGACAGAGTTTTGGAGAAAAAGTGGTGATGTGGGACTAAGAACGGCTGCCCTTTCAAAGAGCCAGCAGTCACACAAAGCCAAATGTCCCCCTTATGGTTTGTGGGTTTCCATAATTCTATAATTCATGTAAACATAATAAAAAGAAACAGTACTCCAGATAGCCTCTCAGTTGAGGAAAAGTAGCACCGATGGCATCAGGAACTGTCGATTCAAGCATGAGAACACCAGGCTTTAAATAGCCATGGTGCCAAATTACTTCAGGTCGAATTGTTCCCTTGTGATAGATCCATACCTCATTTTTGAAAAAAATAATGTACCACAATGTTTGTAAGACAAAGTCTGCATAATAAGATGATATCATTGCACTGTACTCACACTGGCCCAACTGGTGAAAGGCACTTTGCCAACAAAGTGGCTACAAAAATGAAATACATTTTCTTCAAAGATTTCAATTGAATTTCCTTATGGAATGTTAATTAAAACTAATCATAGGGTGTTGTTATAGATCGGTGTCTTACAGTATTTTGGACCCTTTGTCACTAGAGTTCAGTCATATTGTTGTGGAGTGTTTGTTTTCCTCAAAACAATTAAGAATATAACAATTACATGTGAAACGTTCATACGACAGCAAGTCTTTTAAGTATTACATTGCTTTGGTGGTGGTCAGCAGTTTTAGTGGAACTTTCAGAGAGGGCTGGCTGGTTGGGAAACCACTGGAAAGCCCCCTCAGAGTGGTAACACCGCCCCTGGGGCTGAGGCCGAAATATGGATCTCGTTGTCATTTTACAATCGAAGCCAATCGAATTGCAGGAAGTCAGTGCGTTAACATTGTGCTTGACAGTTCAACTGTGTAGCTGCAGTGTGTTAGAGAAGCCTGGGTGTTATTTGCACTTTTTAAGCTGTATGGTTTCTGTTTTAATATGTTGCTGAGGAGCTGTTTCGAGCTACGTTCTCCATATCTGCTGCCATGAAGTGCAGTGGTATAAAGTGCCAAGTATTTGCATAAAATGTTACCGTTATATCGCAACCTCATACGTCTGAAGGATTGCTGAATACTGTTGCAGTTTGGTAAAAGGTTTTCAGGAGTGTCACGTTAATTAGAGGGGGGTTAAGAAAAAAACAATTCCACCCAGAAGATGGTAGGGGTTTGGAACAGACTGCCTGAAAGGGTGGTAGAGGCAGGAAACCTCATCTCATTTAAAGGGCGTCTGGGTGTGTACCTGGAGTGCCAGAACCTGCAGGGCCACGGTCCAAGTGTTGGAAAGTGGGATTAAGCTGGGTGGCTCATTTCTTTGGGCAGTGCAGTGGTCTCTAACTATGCTGTAAACTTTCTACCATTCTATGATTGAAAGAAATTGTGTTTTTGTTCACATTTTCTTTGACCACTTTTGGTTATTATTTATAAAAAAATAACCGGAGATGTTCACCTGACATTCAGGAATCATCCAATCAGGCAGCGAGAAATCTGCTTGCTTTGTAATTGATGTGAGAAGCCAATAAGCTGTGAGGATGGACATGTGCGGTCACCATTGACAGGGTCGTGGTGTGGTGTGGGGCAGTTGGAGGTAGGAGATTATGTAATGGGACCTCCAAGAATATCTTTGGCCAGAGATGGCAATCTTCACGCTCCGCCAATGGGATTTGGATTTCTCAGATGATGTAGCGTCTGAAAAAATGAGTCACCCAGTCTTATCTCATTTTCCAGCATTTGGTCGATAGCCCTGTACCACATTTCAGCTGCACCTCCAGTCACCTTTTAAATGAGGTAGGGTTTCCTGCCTTCACCACCCTTTCAGGCAGTGAGCTCCAGACCCCTACCACTCCCAGGCTGAAAAAATATTCCTTATCTCCGCTTTAATCCTTCCACCAACCACTTTAGGGGCTGTTTAGCACAGGGCTAAATCGCTGGCTTTGAAAGCAGACCAAGGCAGGCCAGCAGCACGGTTCGATTCCTGTAACAGCCTCCCCGAACAGGTGCCGGAATGTGGCGACTAGGGGCTTTTCACAGTAACTTCATTTGAAGCCTACTTGTGACAATAAGCGATTTTCATTTCATTTTCATTTAAATCTGCCTCCTAGCCACTGACCTAAGGTAAATAGGCCCTTGCCACTCTATCCAGGTCCTTCCCCATATTGTACATCTCAATCAAATCTCCCCTCAGCCTCCTTTGTGTGGAGGAAGACAACCCAGTTAATCCAACCTTGCTGCAATTTTCCAGTCCTGGCTACATCCTCTTAAACCTCCTCTACACTTTCTCTAATGCAATTCCTTCATTTCTGTAATGAAGTGACCAGAACTGTGCACTCAATGTTACAGACAATGTCCCAATAGTGACTAAGATACTGGACCAGAACTACAATGTTTTTTAATTTTGCAAGACTGTGTGGAAAGATCGATTTGTTCCAGGAGTGATTGCATCAGAAATGGGGCTTCGTTTATTTACAATCAAAACTGTATTAAAGCAGAAGAAAAACAATATCTAAACTTTTAACTTCAAACCTAACAAAAACAGCTTACATGTATATTTTAACTCTGACACATGAGTTCCCATTAAACAGCACTTAAAAGGAACATACAACTCTCAACTCCACTTAGCAGGTATGCAAAAATGATACTTGCGTTTACAAAACACATTCCTGCTTTTGGTGAACCTTCTTCAGACCCCTTTCCGAAAGCCTGTCTATGTGGCAACTCTTCATGATTTCAACCAATGGCTTTCCAAATCCTTCTGCCCCCACCTGTTCAAAGAGCATTCTTTTATCTCTCTAAGCTCCACCCAGCCCCTCATAAATGGTTCTGTCCAGGCATATCCAGACTTGAACTCATCATTGCTCTCTAAGCCTTTGATTACCCACTCACGTTTATAAAAAAGAACAGATCCATGCTATGAATATGCAATTAACCTCCAATTTATGGACAAAAGAGACCATCAGACTCTGCAATGGGCTAATAGCTGGTCAGATCAGAGTGTCGAGGAGGACAATGGAACCTGAGCGAATCACCTCAGCTGAACAGGGGAATCCTGCTTATTCCCATTAACGAGTTTAAGCCCGAATGGGACTATGTAACTAAGGCCAGGTGTGGACGTGTATCTCTGACTCAGTGCTAGTAGTTTTACTTTTAGTCTGTTAACCCCTAAATTGTCCATTACATCTTCAGTCCCATTTCTGGATCCAATTTCCTAACATTTGCCTTTTGTAACATCAAGTTGTGGCCTAACTATCCCAGCTTGGGTCACTGTCTGTGCGGAATCTGCACATTCTCTTTGTGTCTGCATGGGTTTCCTCCGGGCAATCCAGTTTCCTCCCACAAAGTCCCGAAAGACGTGTTTGGTAGGTGAATAGAACATTCTGCATTCTCCCTCAGTGTACCTGAATAGGTGACGGAGTGTGGCGACCAGGGGATTTTCTCGTAACTTCATTGCAGTGTTAATGTACGCCTAGTCGTGACACTAATAAAGATTATTATAACTAATGTTTTATATAATAGCAAAATACTGTGGATGCCAGAAATCTGCAATAAACACAGAAAAATCTGGTTAAACTGGATAGAAATGTGTATCCTTCTTCAGTTCAGTAGAACGGTCATATGAACTTGAAACATTAAAGGTGTTTCTCTCTCCACAGATGCTGCCAGACATGCTGAATTTATCCAGCTTTTCTGTATTTATTCCCGTTTCATATAGTTCCAGCATAATCTCCCTACTCTTATACTCAGGGTGCCGGCTAAAAGAACATAGAATTTTCAATGCAGAAGGAGGCCCTCGGCCCATCGAGCCTGCAACGGCCCTTGGAAAGAGCACCTCCACCCTATCCCCGTAAGCCCACCTATCCTTTTTTCTGGTCACTGAGGGCAACTTAGCATGGGCAATCCACCTAACCTGCACATATTTGGATTGTGGGAGGAAACCAGAGCACCCGAAGAAAACCCACGCAGACACGGGGAGAACGTGCAGACTCCGCACAGACAGTGACCCAAGCTGGGAATCGAACCTGGGACCCTGGCACTGTGAAGCAACCGTGTTAATGTCATGTGAGAGTACCTTTAAGACATGGATGTTTAAGCAATGTACCTTTAAGAAAACAGTGATGTCAGAGAGTGGGTGGGGCTGAGCTCAGGTCAGCCATTTTGGGAGTTTAGTTTTGCAGTTTCAGTTTTGAAAAGAGCTGGGTGTGTATCTGTGTTTTGCAGTGAGCTGGATCTCTGCCATGAAAGCCTATCTCTGGATCATTTGGGTGATTTCAACTTATAATAGTGAAGCCTTTAACCTGATGTGATTTTGTTTAAAGGTGTTAAGTCTCTTGGAAGTTTGAAGGAACATTTTAAGGAGTTATTTACTGTTGCAATATTTTCTGAGTTATCTTTGAAGAAAGGGGTGTTAAGAGATCCAATGTTTATTTAAGATATTAAGTTGAGTTCATGGAAAAAACAGTGTTGTGTTTAAAAACCCACGTGTCCACAATTGTAATCCCACACCGAGGGAAAAAGCCGTGTGCTAGGGAAAGCAACAAATCCATTAAAGGGAGAGGTAGGTTGAACTCCATGATACATTTTGGGGTTCTGAAAACGCCTCGCCCATAACACTAACCATTATGCTACCGTGCTGCTCAGGAAAGGATACCTTATGCCTTCTTAGCAACCTTATTAACCTGTCTGGCTATCTTCAGAGGTCTGTGGACATTCACTCCAAGCTCCCTCACTTTCTCTGTGCCTCACTCTTCTCTGGGTTGAATTCTATGGGCTATGGGTGGGATTTCTCTCCTCTCCTCGCCATGGCGTGTTGTTCAGCCGAAAGGTGATTCACCATTGGCTGCCGGTGGAATCGTCTAGTCCTATCGATAGCCACGGTATTTGCACGATTCACCCAACCCGCCACCGGGGAACCTCCCGCAAAGGTCACCTTTGATAGGAGCAGATGATTCTGCCAATGGAAGGTCCAGAAAATCCCACTCCATTTGCCACTTTCTTGTCCTTATGACCAGTCATAGATGTTTACATCATGGAAATAGGCCCTTTGGCCCAGCTTGTCCATGCCGCCCAGTCTCTATCACTAAGCTAGTCCCGCATTTGGCCCATATCCCTCTATACCCACCCTGTCCATGTAGCTGTCTAACTGTTTTTTAAAGGAATAAATTGTATCCGCCTCTACCAGTGCCCCTGGCTGCTCGTTCCAAATACTCACCACCCTCTGTGTGAAGAAATTTCCCCTCCTGGTCTCTTTGTATCTAGGAACATGAGACCATAAGAACATAAGAACTAGGAGCAGGAGTAGGCCATCTGGCCCCTTGGGCCTGCTCCACCATTCAATGAGATCATGGCTGATCTTTTGTGGACTCAGCTCCACTTTCCGGCCCGAACACCATAACCCTTAATCACTTTATTCTTCAAAAAACTATCTAGCTTTATCTTAAAAACATTTAATGAAGGAGCCTCAATTGCTTCACTGGGAATTCCATAGATTCACAACCCTTTGGGTGAAGACGTTCCTCCTAAGCTCAGTCCCAAATCTACTTCCCCTTATTTTGAGGCTATGCCCCCTAGTTCTGCTTTCACCCACCAGTGGAAACAACCTGCCCGCATCTATCCTATCTATTCCCTTCATAATCTTATATGTTTCTATAAGATCCCCCTGCATCCTTCTAAATTCCAACGAGTACAGTCCCAGTCTACTTAACCTCTCCTCGTAATCCAACCCCTTCAGCTATGGGATTAACCGAGTGAATCTCCTCTGCACACCCTCCAGCGCCGGTACATCCTTTCTCAGGTAAGGAGACCAAAACTGAACACAATACTCCAGGTGTGGCCTCACTAACACCTTATAAAATTGCAGCATAACCTCCCTAGTCTTAAACTCCATCCCTCTAGCAATGAAGGACAAAACTCCATTTGTCTTCGTAATCATCTGTTGCACCTATAAACCAACTTTTTGTGACTCATGCACTAGCACACCCAGGTATCTCTCCCCTCTCACCTTAAACCTATGCCCTCTAGTTCTAGGCTCCTCTACCTTTGGGAAAAGATGTTAACTATCTACCTTATCGATGCTCCTCATTATTTTATAGACCTCTAGAAGATCACCCCTAAGCCTCCTATGCTCCAAGGAAAAAGTCCCAGCCTATCCAGCCTCTCTTTATAAATCAGACCATCCTCGTAAATCTCTTCTGCACTCTTTCTAGTTTAACAATATCCTTCCTATAATAGGGTGACCAGAACTGAACACGGTATTCCATGTGTGGTCTTACCAGTGTCTTGTACAACTTCAACAAGATGTCCCAACTCCTGTATTCAATATTCGATACTCTGACCAATAGAATCTAGCATGCGGAATGCCTTCTTCACCACCCTGTCCACCTGTGACTCCACTCTCAAGGAGCTATGAACCTGTACTCTTTGATCTCTTTGTTCTGTAACTCTCCCCAACTCCTACCATTAACTGAGTCAGTCCTGCCCCGATTTGATCTACCAAAATGCATCACCTCACATTTATCCAAATTAAACTCCATCTGCCATTCATTGGTCCACAGGCCCAATTGGTCAGGATCCTGTTGCAATCTTATGTAACCTTCACTATCCACTATGCCACCAATCTGGGTGTCATTTGCAAACTTACTAACCGTGCCTCTTACATTCTTATCCAAATCATTAATGTATATAACAAATAACAGTGAACCCAGCACCGATCCCTGAGGTATCCGTTGCTACCTTCCTTGATAGATTGGGGAGAGTTACTTAAAGGGATGACAGTGGATAGACAATAGCAAACATTTAAGGAATGCATGGAGGAACTACAGCAACTGTTCATTCCTGTCTGGCACAAAAGCAAAAGGGTAAGAGGGTCAATCCATGGTTTACAAAGGAAATTAGAAATAGTATCCGATACAAGGAAGAAGTATACAGATTGGCCAAGAAAAATAATAGGTCTAAGGATTGGGAGCAGTTTAGAATTCAGCAAAGAAGGATGAAGGGATTGATTAAGAAGGGGAAAGTACAGTACGAAAGGAAGCTTGCAGGGAACATAAAGACTGACACTAAGATTTCTACAGATATGTGAGGAGAAAGAGATTGGTAAAGAGAAATGTAGGCCCCCTACAGATAGAAACAGGGGAATGCATAATAAGGGACAAAGAAATGGCTGAGCAATTGAATACATACTTTGGTTCTGTCTTCACAAATGAGGACACAAGTCAGATCCCAGTACTGTTGGAGAATGAAAGGTTTAGTGAGAGGGAAGAACTGGGGACAATCAACATTAGTAGAGAAATGGTGCTGGGAAAACTGATGGGATTGAAGGCGGATAAATCCCCAGGGCCTGAGAATCTGCATCCCAGAGTGCTTAAGAAGGTTGGTCTGGAAATAGTGGACGCATTGGTTGACATCTTCCAGGATTCTATAGACTCTGGAACTGTCCCTGCAGATTGGAGGGTTATGACGAGGATGCAGGGATCCTACAGCAAGATCTGGACAGGTTGGGCGAGTGGGCAAACGAATGGCAGATGCAGTATAATTTGGATAAGTGTGAGGTTATTCATTTTGGAAGCAAAAACAGGAAGGCAGTTTAGTCATAGTCATAGAATTTAGTCATAGAATTTACAGTGCAGAAGGAGGCCATTCGGCCCATCGAGTCTGCACCGGCTCTTGGAAAGAGCACCCTACCCAAGGTCAACACCGCCACCCTATCCCCATAACCCAGTAACCCCACCCAACACTAAGGGCAATTTCGGACACTAAGGGCAATTTATCATGGCCAATCCACCTAACCTGCACATCTTTGGACTGTGGGAGGAAACCGGAGCACCCGAAGGAAACCCACACACACACACACGGGGAGGATGTGCAGACTCCGCACAGACAGTGACCCAAGCCAGAATCGAACCTGGGACCCTGGAGCTGTGAAGCAATTGTGCTATCCACAAGGCTACCGTGCTGCCCCAAGTGCTGCCCCAAGTGCCACCCCAGTGCTTCTTTGCTACCTGAATGGTTGTAAATTGGGAGAGGGGAGTGTGCAGTGGGACCTGGGTGTCCTTGTGCACCATTCGCTGAAGGTAAGCATGCAGGTTCAGCAGGCAGTAAAGAAGGCTAATGGTATGTTGGCCTTCATTGCAAAAGGTTTCGAGTATAGAAGCAGGGATTGCAATTATACAGGGCCTTGGTGAGGTCACACCTGGAATATTGTGTGCAGTTTTGGTCTCCTTCTCTGAGGAAGGATGTTCTTGCTCTCGAGGGAGTGCAGCGAAGGTTTTCCAGACTGATTCCAGGGATGGCAGGACTGTCATATGAGGCGAGATTGACTAGGTTGGGATTGTTCTCGCTGGAGTTCAGAACAATGAAGGGGGATCTCATAGCGACTTATAAAATTTTAACAGGACTAGACAGGGAAGATGCAGGGAAGATGTTACCAATGATGGGTGTGTCCAGAACCAAGGGTCACAGTCTGAGGATTCAGGGTAAACCATTTCGGACAGAGATAAGGAGACATTTCTTCACACAAAGAGTGGTGAGTTGTGGAATTCATTACCACAGGAAGTAGTTAATGTTAAAACTTTGAATATATTCAAGAGGCAGCTAGATGTAGCACTTGGGGAGAATGGGATCAAAGACTATGGGAGAAGGCAGGATTAGTCTATTGAGTTGGATGATCAGCCATGATCGTGATGAATGGCGGAGCAGGCTCGAAGGGCCAAAAGGCCTCCTCCTGCTCCTATCTTTTATGTATCTATCTATGTCTACATCTATCCTCTTCACTATCGATCACGCGGCCAATATTTATGTCGTCTACAAACCTGTTGCTCATTCCCCTGACGTTCACATCCAAATCGCTAAGTTATACCCCAAAAAGCAGGGGGCCTAGTACTGAGCCCTGCAGAATCTCTCTGAACACAGACTTTTAGTTGCAAAAGCACTCACCAACAAATACCCTTTGTTTCCTGCCAATGTGCCTGTGATTTTTCTTCAGGGCTGCTTGCAGCACTGTCAGGACATTAATCTTCAATTCCTGGAGATACCAGGTCAATGCTGGAGGTTCAACAACCTTAGCTCTGCTACCTGCTGTTTGAGAAAGGGGGATACTGGAAGGCCTGCAGGAATAATTCCATGACACTTGGCTTATTTAGATTGAGTTTGCCTGCTTAAAATGTTCGAAGCCATCGAGATCAAATTCAAATTCAAAGGGAAGATGAGAACTGGTTGGACGAGCCCAGCTACAGATAGTTTATTACTGTCCTCAACTAAATTTGTTACAATAGGCAGTGCTAGGCTTGTACTGTGATCATACAGATGCCCAAACTTTGAACTTGCAAAATCTGTTAAGAATTTATTATGTCAGTCACTGAGTATAAATATTAAACATGTGCACTATAGTCTTAGTATGGATGGCAAGGTATCATTATTCAAGGTGATTTAAAACATGTGGAACAGTCATTGTTCCCATAAACTTACATTTTATAAATTAAAAAACAAGTATGAATAGACTTCTCCAGGCAGCCAGAGCTTCTCTGTGAGTTTTGATGAAAGGTCACCGACCTAATACATTAACTCAGCTTCTCTCTCTGCAGATGCTGCCAGATTAGCTGAATTTTTCCAGCATTTTCTGTTTTTATTTCAATCTTTTCTTTCTCTGTCAGTGCTGACTATGATTGATTCAGGTTAATTACTCCCTAAGTTCCCCAATCTAAGCAAATATCATGATTTATATACCGACATTATAATTAATTGCCAATGACCATGGCACAATTTGCATTAATTTAAATGTTGAATGATCAATTATTATAACCAAATTGCAATCATCATACTGACAGCAGAGACCGTGCAGTCTGGGTTCTTTACACAAGAAAGATAAAGGAGTAACACAATCGAGGTCTCTAAGATTATGACTGGGATGACATAGAGAAAACCTTCACACGTGTTGGACAGTCCAAAATTAGGCACCATAGAAATCATGATGTGGAGATGCCGGCGTTGGACTGGGGTGAGCACAGTAAGAGGTCTTACAACACCAGGTTAAAGTCTAACACTTTGCTGGACTTTAACCTGGTGTTGTAAGACTTCTTACCATAGAAATCAGTAATAAATAAAACACCAGCCTCCCCGAACAGGTGCCGGAATGTGGTGACTAGGGGCTTTTCACAGTAACTTCATTTGAAACCTACTTGTGACAATAAGCGATTTTCATTTCATTTCATTTCAAAGCATCTGAGAATCCACACAGATAGAGAGTTTTAATTTGCTTTATAAGGGATGTGCATTCCCTTCCTATCGGATATGTCCTCGGCGTGGGCCTAGGTAGGGTGCTGTTTTGGAGCGTTGGTGCAGACTTGATGGGCCGAATGGCCTCCTTCTGCACTGGAGGGATTCTAGTGATTTACTGATAACCCAGACAGCTTAGGCACAAGTTGACAGAGCTAGGGCTTAAAAAACACGCCATTGCGTGCAAGCTTATTTCTGGAGTTTAACCAGGTAAAACTACGCGGTTCACAGCCATAGGGTATTTGTACATTTCCTGCTGCTTACTCAGTCTATCAAATTACCCACACCGATGTCATCTTACAGGACTGAGTGGGAGGAATTCCAGCCCCCAGACAGATCTATCCCTCTGGGTTATTGGGTGAGCCAACTTTACTTGTCAATTGTCAGCAGTGCCCTTGCAGATCTGGTTCAGGTATTGGATTGCCAAATTTCCTGCCAAGTGTTGGACCTGAACCTAAATGTCGCTCATCAGGCAGCTCATCTAGAGGCCAAATCCAACCCAGACCCTGCTTACCTATCTCCCCTACCTCTCCTGCTGCCTTTGAAGGGGAATTTTATTAACACTCAAGAGGAAGGAAGCGGATACCAGTGACTGCTCAGAACTCCTCACGTTGTTGGCACATCTCTTTTCTTATGTAACAGCACAAACCAGTTGAAGTAACAGAGCTTTAGCAGCTGCTGCTTATCTCCCTGCAGCAAAACAGGTGAAATTGTGTTTTTAATCCCAGACTCTGGTAATGCCTTCTCACAGTTGTCATCCCAAGTTGCTGAGTTGTGTCATGAGGTGTAGGATGTCTATGTGCTTTCAGCATTGTGAAAGGACTAATGCAGGACAGCTTTCAACTTTCAGTCATCTTCATATGCCAGACATCCAATTCCAATTTCTCGTAATTGTACATCCTTAACTATTCAATCCAAGCCCTCATCTCCGGACCTTTGACTCACCTGCAGGCTCACTCATGCTCCAGGCTACTCAACAACAGGTCATGGTAAAATGGAGTTATACGTGAAATTGTTTTCTCTTTTTTTGTCACAAATCTGCCTCGGGAACATAGTCTTGGAGCTCACGCGGACAGGTGAAAGACCAAGCATGGCATGCAAAGCACGGCTTTGCACACATCCCAAAAGCTTCACGAAATTGGGGACTATATCAGCATTGAACGAAGACCAAATGCCCTGGGCCTCTTCTCATTGGAGAACTGAAAGACAGTTTTCAGTCAAAAGATGTATTCACCAGAACTCCAAGATACTTTGTGAGATTCTCTGCCCCACGATGCCGGGATCATAAATTGCGATCAGGCAGAGAACTGGGCGCCTGGCTGAAATCGAGGTTCACGGCAACGCCGGACCGACTGCTATTCTTCAGTCCCCCGCTGGTGGTGGGATCGGGTTTGGCACCCGTGCGCCATCAGAAGAATGCGAATGGATTAAAATGGATCCTAATGACCCATTTGGATCCACTTAGTGGGCCCGGCACCCAATCTCTGGGCCCTCGTGATTCTCTGTTTCTCCTGGGCTAGAATTATGTGAGCGGAGATTACTCCAGATATCGCCAAATGTGAACCTGACATGGTGGACCTCATCGCTGGCTACGGAAGTAACTCCTTAAAGGGAGTTGCCCCCAAAGTCCATCTGAGGGCCATCCTCCCCCTCCACAATTTGCAACCTGCTCACCCCTCCCCTACCAGACACCCCCATTGCCCCTCCCCCCAGACACATCCTAAAATGGGAGACCCCCTTGGGACCAACTAACTCAGAAAAACCCACAAGAAATGTCTAACTAAAGGGACCCCCACAGGGATCCCCTAACTAGAGGTATCCCTCCACAAGAGTCACCAAACAGATGCACTCCACACAGGGCCCTAACTAAAGTGACCCCCCCCCAGGGACCCCATAACAAGAGGAACCCCCCACAGGAACCCCCTAACTAGAGGGAACCCCCCTCCACATGGACCACCTCATAAAGGAAACCCCAGGGACCACCTACTATAGGGATCCCCTAACTAGAGGAACCCCCTCCCCACCAGAAAAGAGACACCCGTCTGGAAGAGCAGTCCAGACAGGGGCAGTGAAATAAATTACAGTTAAAATACTCATCTGGAAGCACCACACACCCATTCCTGGAAATAGAGCTGTGCTTAAACCCCTCAGATCCATTAGCTGCAAGCTATTCATTCATTTCTCATAGTGGGCAGTGATTAACAGTTTCCACAAAGCAGCTGTGAGCCTTGCTTCGTTCATTTTATCCATGGGTGAGTTAGTCTAAATGCTGAAACGACAATGTTTGCAAACATAACCACATCAAAGGGAGTTAAGTGCTGTCAATTTCCAGCTCAGGACTTCAAAATCAGTCACGCGTGAAGGGTGGTGATTGGAATAATAGAATTTACAGTGCAGAAGGAGGACATATGGCCCATCGCGTTTACACCGGCACCTGAAAGAGCATCCTACTTAAGCCTACACCTCCACCCTATCCCTGTTACCCAGCAACCCTACCTAACCTTTGGACACTACGGGACAATTTAGTGAGACCAATCCACCTAACCCACACATTTCTGGAATACACTTAACTTTCTTTGAAGTGGTTGATGATCATAGAATTATAGAAACATAGAAAATAGAAGCACAAACATTTGGTTATGTACATCCAACAACACCCTTCTGTTGCCTGACATGTTGAAGATCTTATCTGACTCCTCCACACCAGAACTTGTGTGAACCTCACTCATTGGAAAGTTAGAATCTATTGTACACTTTCCCTATGCCCTGACTCCTGTGAACTTGTGCTTGTTATCTCACCGCAAGCTTACTTTATCCTAATTTTCAAAGTTTGTGCAGTGTCAGCCTCTAATGCCGGTGGCTGCAATTATAAAATTGAGTGATGGTGTTTCTTCATCTTCACTATCTTCTTTTACTTCATCCTTTGCCTTGGAAGATCCCAGTCCTTGGTTGTCAGAAATGGAAAATGGACAAAGGTTGGATTGTAGTGAGGGGACAAGAGAAGGTATCTCTCCATTCTGCAATTTGTGAGTCAGAAAACACAAGAGACGGAGGATTAGATAAGTGGCCGCATGTGTTATGTGATGCCTCCAACTCCACCAATGACCACAACCTCCTGGTGCCCCCTCCCATCATGACCAGCACAGTATTCTCCATGGAGGTTAAATATTCAGATGTTATTCTCCTCGCTTAGTTCTTTCCTGCTGCTTGCTGGTGTGTGCCACCTTCTCCTGCAAGATAGAGAGAAGTGGGCCAGTTTGTTTGGCTAATGTGGCTGTCGTAGTTCAATAGCTGCCAGGGTGTGCAAGCTGTGAGCTTCCACAGTGCTAAGTGTGTGAGGGTGAGCTGAAGCATATAAATTTTAGGAATGAGTGCGAATAGCTTGCGATTATTCTTAGGTGGGTAATGGGGATGCATGAATTTAACAGTGTATGAGGCTACTGGAATAATTAGAACCTTCCACTTGAAGATGAACTCTCTCACCTTAACCTATGTAAGATTTTAAACTTCTTATGCCACTGCAGCCAGGTCCTCAGCTTCATTCCTGGCATTAGCATTGTGTTCACGTGAATCACTAAAGGATAGTGCGTAGGTTCAGCAAGTAAATAGGAAGGCAAAAGAAACATTAGCCTTTATTGCAAGAGGGATGAAGTAAAGAAGTAGAGAAGTCTCGCTGTCAGTGTCATAATAATAATCTTCATTGTCACAAGTAGGCTTACATTAACACTGCAATGAAGTTACTGTGAAAATCCCCCAGTCGACACATTCCGGCGCTTGTTCGGGTACGCAGAGGGAAAATTCAGAATGTTCAAATGACCTAACAGCACGTCTTTCGGGACTCGTGGGAAGAAACTGGAGCACCCGGAGGAAACCCACGCAGACACTGGGAGAACATGCAGACTCTGCACAGACAGTGACCCAAGCCGGGAATCGAACCTGGGACCCTGGTGCAGTGAAGCTATAGTGTTAACCACTATGCTACCATGCATTGGTAAGACCATAGCTAGAATTTTCTGTACAAAACATAGCCCTCTCGTCCTCACCCCTCACCCCTCATACCCCCTCAGCCCCTTCCCCAAGCACTCCCCATGCCGCATCCATCACAACTCATGCCATATCATACCCCTACTCACTCTTCAATGGTCCACATACCTTCCATGCCAACCTATGCCCCTCGAACCACCCTCCATGGCCCCTTGTAACCTCCACTTCAATCCATGGCCTTTCATTCATCCCCGTGCCGTTTAAAGCCCCTCTGCCAACTTTATGCCAACCCATACCAACCCATGACTGCCCCACTCATCTCCATGCCCCTTTAGAGCCCCTATACCAACTACATGGCGTTTTATAGCCCCTCTGCTAACTTAGTTCCAAGTACTGTCAATCCATACCCCTCATCACCATCCTTTGACCTTGCACCCTCCATGACAACTCACGCAGTATCCACCATGGGCAGAAGTCAGGAGCTAAAGTGAGATTAAATACAATAAATTCTAAGTGTCTATTGTCGACTTGACCATACTTAAAGAAACACTCCCATTGATAACATTTTGACAATTCAAGTACTTAATCTCACTGATGCACGATCAATGACCACTAAAGCGAGGTTGTGGTCCATCTGAAGGCTTTAATAAGCTAGATGTTTCCCCCAGCAGCTCAGGTACAGAATGAAGACTACTGGGGCAGCATGGGTTCTTATACCCCGCCTAGCAGGGCGGAGCTATCATACATTCTAACCATTAGAAAGCACACAGTTTCCACCAATGGTGCTTTAGCCTATCAGGTACCGTAATACCTATAATACCACATTCACCCCCTGTTAAAAAAGATGCCGGCGGGGGTGGTGGTCTGAAACTATAAAACATGGCAACGTGGTATAATTAGTTATGGAGGTACCGTAATACCTCCGCACAGTATTCAGTAAATACTTACAATTCTGATAGCTATGTACATTTGATGGTTTATATTTACAGTTTACAATTAAAATGGAGCAATTAGATTACAAAGAACAAACAAAGAACAAAGAAATGTACAGCACAGGAACAGGCCCTTCGGCCCTCCAAGCCCGTGCCGACCATACTGCCCGACTAAACTACAATCTTCTACACTTCCTGGGTCCGTATCCTTCTATTCCCATCCTATTCATATATTTGTCAAGATGCCCCTTAAATGTCCCTATCGTCCCTGCCTCCACTACCTCCTCCGGTAGTGAGTTCCAGGCACCCACTACCCTCTGCGTAAAAAACTTGCCTCGTACATCTACTCTAAACTTTGCCCCTCTCACCTTAAACCTATGCCCCCTAGTAATTGACCCCTCTACCCTGGGGAAAAGCCTCTGACTATCCACTCTGTCTATGCCCCTCATAATTTTGTATACCTCTATCAGGTCGCCCCTCAACCTCCTTCGTTCCAGTGAGAACAAACCGAGTTTATTCAATCGCTCCTCATAGCTTATGCCCTCCATACCAGGCAACATTCTGGTAAATCTCTTCTGCACCCTCTCTAAAGCCTCCACATCCTTCTGGTAGTGTGGCGACCAGAATTGAACACTATACTCCAAGTGTGGCCTAACTAAGGTTCTATACAGCTGCAACATGACTTGCCAATTCTTATACTCAATGCCCCGGCCAATGAAGGCAAGCATGCCGTATGCCTTCTTGACTACCTTCTCCACCTGTGTAGCCCCTTTCAGTGATCTGTGGACCTGTACTCCTAGATCTCTTTGACTTTCAATACTCTTGAGGGTTCTACCATTCACTGTATATTCCCTACCTGCATTAGCCCTTCCAAAATGCATTACCTCACATTTGTCCAGGTTAAACTCCATCTGCCATCTCTCCGCCCAAGTCTCCAGACAATCTAAATCCTGCTGTATCCTCAGACAGTCCTCATCGCTATCCGCAATTCCACCAACCTTTGTGTCGTCTGCAAACTTACTAATCAGACCAGTTACATTTTCCTCCAAATCATTTATATATACTACAAAGAGCAAAGGTCCCAGCACTGATCCCTGTGGAACACCACTGGTCACAGCCCTCCAATTAGAAAAGCATCCCTCCATTGCTACCCTCTGCCTTCTATGGCCTAGCCAGTTCTGTATCCACCTTGCCAGTTCACCCCTGATCCCGTGTGACTTCACCTTTTGTACTAGTCTACCATGAGGGACCTTGTCAAAGGCCTTACTGAAGTCCATATAGACAACATCTACTGCCCTACCTGCATCAATCATTACAGTTTACAGTCTACCATTTAACATGAAGCAATCAGTCGATCGGGGGCCCTGGTCGTCCTCTGTGATCGTCGGAGCTTCGGTGGTGACTCCGGTGGAGGCTCGGGCGTCTGTGACTCCGTGAGCGTGGCTTCGATCTCCATGGCAGCTTCGGCACCGCTCGACGGCGCTGGTGGGGAAAACAGTTCACCTGGGAAGGGAGCGCCTGCAGGGGGCGTCGGTGGGTGAGGGGGCCTAGACGGGGCCGGCGGAAGGACCGATCTTCCTGTAAGGTGCTGTGGTGGAGGGGAGGGTGGGACTGGTGGCTGGGATGTGCGTGGGGTTCCGGCGTGCGCCAGGTCCCACAGGGAGACCGTATCTTGTCGGCCGTCGGGGTACGCCACGTAGGCGTACTGGGGGTTAGCATGGAGCAGATGGACCCTCTCGACCAACGGGTCCGACTTGTGTGCCCGCACGTGTTTTCGGAGCAGGATGGGCCCGGGTGCTGCCAGCCAGTTCAGGAGCGAGGTCCCAGAGGAGGACGTCCTAGGGAAGACAAGGAAACGTTCGTGAGGTGTCTGATTGGTGGTCGTACAAAGCAGCGACCGGATGGAGTGGAGGGCATCCGGGAGGACTTCTTGCCAGTGGGAGACTGGGAGGTTCCTGGACCATAGGGCCAATAGGACGGTCTTTCAGACCGTTCCGTTCTCCCTCTCTACCTGTCCGTTACCCCGGGGGCTGTAACTGGTTGTCCTGCTCGAGGCGATGCCCTTGCTGAGCAGGAATTGACGCAGTTCGTCGCTCATAAAGGAGGACCCCCTATCACTGTGTATGTAAGCGGGGAACCCGAACAGTGCAAAGATGCTATGGAGGGCCTTGATGACGGTGGTTGCGGTCATGTCGGGGCAGGGCATGGCGAATGGGAACGGGGAGTACTCGTCAATCACGTTCAGGAAGTGCGTGTTGCGGTCGGTGGAGGGGAGGGGGCCTTTGAAGTCCATACTGAGGCATTCAAAGGGACGGGAAGCCTTTATCAGGTGCGCTTTCTCTGGTCGGTAGAAGTGCAGTTTGCACTCCGCGCAGATTTGGCAGTCCCTGGTGGCTGCCCTGACCTCCTCGATGGAGTAGGGCAGGTTGCGGGTCTTGACAAAATGGAAAAAGCGAGTGACCCCCCCGGGTGGCAGAGGTCCTCTTGGAGGGCTCTGAAGTGGTCCACTTGTGTGGTGGCACATATGTCGCGGGACAGGGCGTCAGGAGGCTCGTTTAGCTTCCCGGGACTATACAAGATCTCGTAGTTGTAGGTGGAGAGTTCGATTATTTTTTATCTTGTCATTTTTTATCTTGCATTATCAAACATGAAAGCAACCGACCATTGGTCCATGAGGAGAGTGAATCTCCTGCCGGCCAGTAATGCCTCCAATGTCGCACAGCTTCTACTATGGCTTGGGCCTTCTTTTCGACTGAGGAGTGGCGGATTTTGGAAGCATGGAGGGTACGAGAGAAGAAGGCCACGGGTCTGCCCGCTTTGTTGAGGGTGGCCGCCTGAGCTACGTAGGACGCATTGCTCTCGACCTGGAAATGGAAGGACTCGTCGATGGCGTGCATCGTGGCCCTTGCAATGTCTGCTTTGATGCGGCTAAAGGCCTGGTGGGCCTCTATCGACAGGGGAAAATCTGTGGATTGGATCAGGGGACGGGCCTTGTCCGCGTAGCTGGGGACCCACTGGGCATAGTAGCTAAAAACCCGAAGCAACGTTTCAGGGCCTTGGAGCAGTGAGGGAGGGGGAACTCCATAAGGGGGCGCATGCGTTCAGGGTCGGGGCCTATAACTCCATTTCGCACTATGTAACCGAGGATAGCTAGGCGGTCGGTGCTAAACACGCATTTATCCTTGTTGTATGTAAGGTTAAGGATTTATGCAGTCTGGAAAAATTTTCAGAGGTTGGTGTCGTGGGCCTCCTGGTCATGGCCGCAGATGGTGACATTATCGAGATACGGGAATGTTGCCCGTAAACTGTACCGGTCAACCATTCATAAGAACATAAGAACATAAGAACTAGGAGCAGGAGTAGGCCCTCCTGGCCCCTCAAGCCTGCTCCACCATTCAAATGATCATGGCTGATCTTTTGTGGACTCAGCTCCACTTTCCGGCCCGAACACCATAACCCTTAATCCCTTTATTCATCAAAAAACTATCTATCTTTATCTTAAAAATATTTAATGAAGGAGCCTCTACTGCTTCACTGGGCAAGGAATTCCATAGATTCTCAACCCTTTGGGTGAAGAAGTTCCTCCTAAACTCAGTCCTAAATCTACTTCCCCTTATTTTGAGGCTATGCCCCCTTGTTCTGCTTTCACCCGCCAGTGAAAACAACCTGCCCGCATTTATCCTATCTATTCCCTTCATAATCTTATATGTTTCTATAAGATCCCCCCTCATCCTTCTAAATTCCAACGAGTACAGTCCCAGTCTACTCAACCTCTCCTCGTAATCCAACCCCTTCAGTTCTGGGATTAACCTTGTGAATCTCCTCTGCAAACCCTCCAGTGCCAGTACGTCCTTTCTCAAGTAAGGAGACCAAAACTGAACACAATACTCCAGGTGTGGCCTCACTAACACCTTATACAATTGCAGCATAACCTCCCTAGTCTTAAATGAGATCCCTCTAGCAATGAAGGACAAAATTCCATTTGCCTTCTTAATCACCTGTTGCACCTGTAAACCAACTTTTTGTGACTCTGCACTAGCACACCCAGGTCTCACTGCACAGCAGCATGTTTTAATATTTTATCATTTAAATAATAATCTCTTTTGCTGTTATTCCTACCAAAATGGATAATCTCACGTTTGTCAACATTGTATTCCAGACCCTAGCCCATTCACTTAGCCTATCGAAATCCCTCTGCAGACTTCCAGTATCCTCTGCACTTTTTGCTTTACCACTTATCTTAGTGTCGTCTGTAAACTTGGACACATTGCCCTTGGTCCCCAACTCCAAATCATCTGTGTAAATTGTGAACAGTTGTGGGCCCAACACTGATCCCTGAGGGACACCACTAGCTACTGATTGCCAACCAGAGAAACACCCATTAATCCCTACTCTTTGCTTTCTATTAATTAACCAATCCTCTATCCATGCTACTACTTTCCCCTTAATGCCATGCATCTTTATCTTATGCAGTAACCTTTTGTGTGGCACCTTGTCAAAGGCTTTCTGGAAATCCAGATATACCATATCCATTGGCTCCCATTATCTACCGCACTGTTAATGTCCTCAAAAAATTCCACTCAATTAGTTAGGCACGACCTGCCCTTTATGAACCCATGCTGCGTCTGCCCAATGGGACAATTTCCATCCAGATGCCTCGCTATTTCTTCCTTGATGATAGATTCCAGCATCTTCCCTACTGCCGAAGTTAAGCTCACTGGCCTATAATTACCCGCTTTCTGCCTACCTCCTTTTTTAAACAGTGGTGTCACGTTTGCTAATTTCCAATCGGCCGGGACCACCCCAGAGTCTAGTGAATTTTGGTAAATTATCACCAGTGCATTTGCAATTTCCCTAGCCATCTCTTTTAGCACTCTGGGATGCATTCCATCAGGTCCAGGAGACTTGTCTACCTTTAGCCCCATTAGCTTGCCCATCACTACCTCCTTGGTGATAACAATCCTCTCAAGGTCCTCACCTGTCATAGCCTCATTTCCATCAGTCACTGGCATGTTTTTTGTGTCTTCCACGGTGAAGACCGACCCAAAAAACCTGTTCAGTTCCTCAGCCATTTCCTCATCTCCCATTATTAAATCTCCCTTCTCATCCTCTGAAGGACCAATATTTACCTTAGCCACTCTTTTTTGTTTTCATTCGGTCCACCTCGCGCTGGAAGACCGAGACCCCGTTGGTGACACCGAAGGGAACCCTTAAGAAGTGATAGAGCCACCCATCTGCCTCAAAGGCAGTGTATTTGCGGTCACTAGTAGGGATGGGGAGCTGGTGGTAGGCGGACTTCAGATCCACCATGGAGAAGATCTTGTAATGCGCGATCCTGTTTACCAGGTCGGAAATGCGGGGGAGAGGGTACGCGGCCAGCTGCGTAAACCTGTTGATGGTCTGACTGTAGTCGATGACCATCCTATGCTTCTGCCCGGTCTTTACCACCACTACTTGAGTTCTCCAAGGGCTGTTACTGGCATCAATGACCCCTTCCCTCAGTAGCCTTTGGACCTCTGACCTGATGAAGGTCCGGTCCTGGGCACTGTACCGCCTGCTCCTGGTGGTGACGGGTTTGCAATCCGGGGTGAGCTTCGCAAACAGGGAAGGCGGGTTGACCTTAAGGGTCTCGAGGCCGCAGACAGTAAGGGGGGGTATAGGGCCGCCGAATTGGAAGGTCAGACGTTGAAGGTTACACTGGAAGTCTGAACCCAGGAGTGTAGCCGCGCAGAGGTGGGGAAGGACGTAGAGACGGAAATTTTTGAACTCCCTTCCCTGGACTGTGAGGTTTGCTACACAAAACCCCTTTATCTCCACTGAGTGTGAACCGGAAGCCAGGGAGATTTTTTGATTAATGGGGTGGATGAGGAGAGAACAGCACCTTACCGTGTCAGGGTGTATGAAGCTCTCCATGCTCCCAGAGTCGATTAGGCAGGACGTCTCGTGCCCGTTGATGAATACGGTCGTCGTAGCAGTTGAGAGTGTTCGAGGCCGAGACTGATCCAGAGTCACCGAGGCTAATCGCAGCAGTTGGGAGTTCTCTTCGGGCAGTGCATAGTCAGCCGAGCTGGGGTCCTGGCGGTTCATCCAAGATGGCGGCTGCCATTGGCTGCCATTCCCAAAGGGGTACCTGACCTCTCCCAAAGGGCCCCTGACTTTTCCTGAAAGGCACCATTGATCTCCAAAAGGGTACTTTACATCTCCACATAAATCCAGCAGTTTCAGACCTTTTCTGTAAATGTCCAAAGCCCACTAATCATGTTTTGGAAATAGCAGTAGAGAAAACTGGATCTGTTTGAAGGCAGCTGCAATCTTACATGTGCAGCTGCCTCTGCAAAGCATAACCACCGCCATCTCTCCCTCCCACCGCCATGAGTTCAAATCCCACCCTGGCAGCTGATTAAATTAAAATTAAATTTATAGATCTAGAATTTTAAAAAATAGTCTCAGTTATGGTGGCCATTGTTGATTGATCATTAAACAACATCTAGCTCACCTCAGTTCACTCAGTTCAAGGGCAATTAGGGATAGGAAACAAATGATGACTTTACCGATGACGCTCACATCCCACGAGAGAATAAAGAAAAAGAATGCTGTCTAAATTGAAGCTGTATTTCTTTTTATTTGTTGTACGGGATGTGGGCTTCGCTGGCTAGGCCAGCATTTACTGTCTCTTTCTAATTGCCCTTAAGAAGATGGTGGTAAGCTGCAGTCTATTTTGTAATGTATTCTAAGTCTTGGAGGCAGATGAATTTATTTTAGTTACTACAAAGAACAAAAGGAAAGCAAAGATCGCGTGGAGGGATGTACTATTATTCAAGTTTACATTGAGCGGCATTCTCTGTCAGCCGACACCAAAATCAGGAAAGGGGATCGGGCAGAGAATTGCTCCGGAGGCCAAAATCACGGCCAGTGCCGGGTGCCTGACAGAATGCCATGCTCCGGTGCCTTGACAGCGGTGTCAGTGCATTCTACTCCGCACATACAGTAAACGGCATTGGCATATTATTAGTGGGCCTGACCCAGTATTCTCCGCAATGCTCCACCTCCACCAGGAAGAATTACCTACGGCGAGATTCACTTGTGCTTTCAAAAATCGGAAACAGGCGTCGTGGCTGCTGAGGGAGAGACAGGAGATACGGAAAGTGCCCAACATCGCCATAGTTGGTTGACAGTTATGCTGCTGGTTTGGGAGCTTCTGCCAGGGCCGGGGGGAGTAGTGGTGGGCAGCCAGGAGGTGGGCCGTGGGGTCGGGGTGGATGGGCACGGAACACCATCACCGCAGCCTGCAAGGCAGCCATGCGGCTGTGCACGCGTGTTGTAGTGGTTGTTATGCCTGTGCTGTGGCCCTAGTACAGATGTACACAGAACATCTAGTTCTTTGACTAGTAAGATATTTTATTCACAAAATGATCACGTGGAAAGATAACTAACGATCTATAATACAAACGGTAAAGAATAAGCAAATTCAATGAATTCGCCTGGAGGAACGTCTAGTGCAGGTATCCTCCAGTACGACTTACTACCAACTGCCTGATCCCTCGAGTCACATGGTGGATCTCTATTGCCACCTACTGGTCGGAGGTCATATTGATAACTATATACATTGATAGGTAACTATATACATTAATGTGCACATGCATATCACCGCATCCCCCTTCCTTTGGAAGTATTAACATTTACAAATGTAACTGTGCTTTACAAAACATGATATGCATGATAACGTCAAACATGTAACTGTACACAGTTCACTACAAGTTCATGCTCTCAGGTTTACAACGTAATCTGGTTGATCTCCTGAACAATGGCTGAATAGGCGATTGTGTTCCACCTTAAATTATTATTGCTTGTTCTATATTTATTGCTGCGGATGCTTCTCTGATCACTGGCTCTGACTGTATCCTCTTCAAGTGTTTTGGGATTACATACCAACTCTTCTGTTGGACTCAAAACAAAGGGACATTGAACTTTCAACAGCGCTCCTTGTTTTCTCTGCAAGACTGAGCCATCCTCAGTGATGATGAGAAACAAATGATGACCGGCATGTTGCAGTACCTTTGCAAGCCTTACTCATCCATTTCCATTGGCATCCTCCAGTCTAACCATGTCACCTGGATGCAGTGGCTGGAGTTTCCTTGCTGATCTATCATAGAACCCTTTCTGCCTCCTTTTCTGAAGAAGCAGTTTTCGCTCCAGTCCTCGATCCAATGGGTGAGTCGCAATGGAAGGCAGGGTCATTCGTAGCTGCTGATTCATGAGCTGCTGACAGCCCATTGATGAGTGGATTGGATTGGATTGGATTTGTTTATTGTCACGTGTACCGAGGTACAGTGAAAAGTATTTTGGTGCAGAACAAAAGTGCCAGATACATGTCTTCCGGGCTGCCAATGGCTTTCCTCAGTAGCTGTTTAACAATGTACATGCCCTTTTCTGCCTTCCCATTTGACTGAGGATTTAAGGGACTTGAAGAAATGTACTTGAAGTAATAATGACAGGTGAACTCAGCCCACTCAGTTTTTGAAGCAGGGACCATTGTCAGTCACAACAGTGTTTGGTATGCCATGCTGCGCAAAAATCTGTTTAGCATGTTGGATAGCACACCGCGCAGTCGAGTTCGCTAGCTGTGCTACCTCCTGATAATTAGAGAAGTAGTCGATGACCAAAAGATATTTTTTTCCATTGAAGTGAAAAAGGTCTGTGCCCACCTTCTGACACGGGGTTGTGACGATTTCACCCATGTGCATCGGCTCTTTCTCTGCTTGCACTGGAATCCCTGACAAGTGTCACAGTTGTCAACTGTGACTGAAATGTCTTGGGTGATGCCTGGCCAATAAACTGTATCCCTGGCCCTGCGCTTTCACTGCTCAATGTCTAGGTGCCCTTCATGGAGCTTCTTGAGCATGAGCAGCCTCGAGGAATGTGGAACCACAATCCCGTACTGTCGCATTAGAAATCCATTCGCCTCACTCAACTCTGCGATCACATTGTAATAACCCGAGCAGGAATCCTTAGACCATCCCTCATGGAGATACTTTATTACTTTTTGTCGGACTATGTCCTTGGCTGTTTCTTCCTTTATTAGACGCGACTTCTGATCAGAGACTGGAAGCGACGCAGTGACGAGATTAACATGGACTTGTACGTCCTCATCAACCAGGTGTATCTCTTTAATGTCCGTGGCTCGAGAAAGCATGTCAGTGACAATGCGATGCTTGCCCGGTGTGTAGATTAGATTGAAATCGTAGTGTTGGAGCTTCAGCATCATCATGCGCTGGATCCTCGGGGACATTTTGCACAAATTCTTCTGTACAATTGAGACCAGTGGCCCATGGTCAGTCACCACAAGAAACATTGGAAGACCAGATACATAATTCTGGAACTTGTCCAAACCATTGACTAACCCAAAGCATTCTTTTTCAATTTGCGCATACCTGTGCTCCATCTCTGACATTGCTCAGCATGCCACAGGCAGCCAGTTGTCATCTGCATTCTATTGCAGTAACACCACTCCCAGGCCATCCTCAGATGCATCAGTTGAAAGTTTGGTCTTTATCGCAGGGACAAAAAATGCTAGAATGTGCGCTGTAGTCAAGGAGATTCACAATGCTTGCCACTCCTGCTCATGTCTGGGAGACCAATGGAACACTGCATTCTTTCTGACCATATTTCAGAGGCAAGAGGTTTTAGATGCCAGGTTGGGAATCAGCTGGCCAGCCAAGTTGATCATCCCTAAATCCGTAGGATGCCTTTTTTATCTGTGGGACGTGGCATCTTCAAAATAGCCTTTATCATAGTATTTACAGTGCAGAAGGAGGCCATTCAGCCCATCAGGTCTGTACCAGCCCTTGGAAAGAGCACCCTGATTAAGTTCACACCTCCATTCTATCCCCGTAACCCAGTAACCCCACCAAACCTTTTTTGGACACGAAGGGCATTTTAGAATGGCCAATCCACCTAACCTGCACATCTTTTGACCGTGGGAGGAAACCGGAGCACCCGGAGGAAACCCACGCAGACACGGGGAGAACGTGCAGACTCATTATCTGGCTGCACATCTTGTGCAGATAGCCTATCCCCCAAGAAGGTGACACCGTCAACCTCAAATTGACACTTTGCTTTGTTAAGCTTTTGGCCATTTGTTTTATCCTTTGTAAGACCCTGAGAAGCCTTTTACCATGCTCGTTGCATGTGGACCTCAGATAATTATGTCATCCAATAGAGTCGGACGCCTGGTAACCCTTCAATATGTGCTCCATGGCATCATGTAAAATGCCTGATGCAGAAATTATGCCAAATGGCATCCTCAGGAAACAATAGCACCCAAAGTGTGTGTTAAATGTGCACAGCTTTGTGCTTGCTTTGTCCAGCTTGAACCTTGTGACGTGTCCAACTTGCTGAAACATGTCGCTCCAGCCATCTCGCATGTTATTTCCTCCCTCTTCGGAATCGGGTAGTGATCTCTCTTGCTGTTAAGGTTCAGGTCTTTGAGGTCCATGCATATTCGTAGGTCATTATTCCTCTTTTTGACGCACACCATAGAGTTATCCAGTCTGTAGGTTCCTGTAAGCACTTGATGACTCCTAGAGCCATCGTTCTGTCTAACTCGGCCTTCAATTTTTCCCTCAATGGAGCAAGTTAGGTGCGTGTACGACTAGCTTCACATTCTCCTCCAATTGGATGTGGTACATAAAAGGCAGAGTGCCAAAACCTTGAAATATCTCCGGAAAGTCCTTTATGATGGATTCTGCAATGTAAACCCGCTTATCGTGTTCAAGTGTTTCACATGCTTATACTCCTATGACCAATTCGCGCTCTGTTTCCAGAATGGAAAATGTACAAAGAACAAAGAACAATACAGCACAGGAACAGGCCCTTCGGCCCTCCAAGCCTGCGCCGGCCATGGTACCTGCCTAAACTAAAAGTGTCTGCACTTAAGGAGTCCGTATCCTTCCATTCCCACCCTATTCATATATTTGTCCAGATGCCCCTTAAATGCCGCTATTGCACCTGATCCCACCACCTCCCCAGGCAGAAAGTTTCATTATTTACCACACTCTGTGTAAAAACTTGCCTCGCACATCTGTTCTAAACTTTTCCCCACACACTTTAGTCCTATGCCCCTTAGTACTTGACTCTCCTACCCTAGGAAAGAGCATCTGACTCTTCACTCTGTTTATGCCACTCATAATCTTGTAGACCTCTTATCAGGTCGCCTCTCAACCGCCGTGGTTCCAGTGAGAACATACCGAGTTTATCTAACCTCTCCTCATAGCTAATGACCTCCATACCAGGCAGTATCCTAGTAAACCCCTTCTGTACCCTCTGCAAAGCATCCACATCCTTCTGGTAGTGTGGCGACCAGAATTGTACACAATATTCCTAATTAGGCCTAACTAAGGTCCTGTCCAGTTGCACATGAGTTGTCAATTTTTATATTCAATGTCCCGACCGATGAAGGCCAGCATGCCATATGCCTTCTTGGCCACCTTATCCACATGCGTTGCCACTTTCAGTGGTCGGTGAACATGCACGCCCAGATATCTCTGCCCGTCAGCACTCACAAGAGTTCTACCATTTATTGTGTAATTCCTACAGGCACTGGACCTTCCAAAGTGCATTCCCTCACACTTGTCTGGATTAAATTCCATCTGCCATTTCTCCGCCCAAGACTCCAACCAGTTTATATCCTGCTGTATCCTCTGACAATCCACTTCACTATCCGCAACTCCACTATTTTTGTGTTATCTGCAAACTTACTAATCAGACCAGCTACATTTTCTTCCAAATCATTTATATACACCACGAACAACAAAGACCCCAGAACTGATCCCCGTGGAACGCCGCTAGTCACAGTCTTCCATTCAGAATAGTAATCCTACAAGTTCTGTCTTTGACATTTACTGCAAGCTCACATGCTCCTAACGTTGTGATCTGATGACCATTATAGCCCTTCAGTAGTACTGATCGCCGAACCATTTTTGGTTTAGTTTTTAGCCCTTTTAATGCTGACAAAGTGATAAGGTTGCTCCTCGCTCCTGTATTGAGCTTGCATTTGATTAGTGTGCCATTGACCATCAATGGAATCGCCCATTGGTATCTTCTGTGGTATTTGCATCCGCATCACTATGGCAAATTGCGAGGAAAGATTTGCAGTTTTGTCTGTACAACTACTCGTTGAAATCATATCCACAGCAGTCAGGTCATCAATGCATATCTCATGAATTAAGTTAACTCGTCCTGTTTGGTCCACTGCTGGATGTGAGGAACATCGCCTCGCAAAATTATTTGTTCTTCCACACTTGTAACACACTTTTCCAAATGCGGGACATTGACGTGGCAAATGTCGATTGCCTCATTGCTGGCATAAAATGGCAGGTCCAGACGGCCGCTCAAAATGGCCGCCCGCAATGGAGACCATTTTTCTTATTCGACTGCATCACAGTGCTTATGGTGCTGGCGTCTTCTGCCACATTGGTGCCAAAATGTTTCATAGATTGAGCACAGTAATCTTCTGTGCAGCTGGCTCGCAGGCATGACAAATATTGACGATGTTTCCCAGTTGAAGCTCATCTTCCTTTAATAGCCTCTCGCGTACTTTGTCATTTGATATCCCGAACACTATCTGATCGTGGATCATCAACGACTTTAAAGTACTAAACTTGCACGATTGTGCCTTCAACCACAAGTCGGTTAGAAAACTATCGAAAGCTTCGCCCGCCATCTGAGTACGGATGCAAAAGATATAATGCTCAAATGTTTCATTTATCTTTGGGGAGAAATGGCGATCAAAGTACCTTATTACTTCATCAAAGCGCTTGCTGTCCGCTTTACCGTCGAATGCAAAGGTATTATAAATGTCTATTGCTTGAGGACCTGCTACCGTGAGCAGCAATGCAATAAGCCTCTCGTCATGCTGTGCCTGCAGGCCAAGGGCTGCAACATAGAATTCTCTGTGTGATCATGAATACAGAAATGTTGCATCAATTCATATTGTTTGAAAAAAATCAGGGACAGAAATAAGGATAGATGTTATTGCAGTATAATACGTGATGATTCCTGAGGTCTTGGGGGCTTAGCTACATCTGTAAATTGTGAGGTCAGAAAAATAGACTAGGGACTTGCTTGAATTACCGTTTTGTGATTGAAGGAAGAACGGGGAAATCTGTGGCTGTGTATTATACATGACTGAGGAAGGATAATTTTTTGGTTCCACTCTTTGGCTCGTAACTTCCTGGTTCCCCAGTGCCGCATATAGAGGGTACCCCAATGATGCACTGGGGAATCCCTCCAGAAAGTTCCCATGTGAGGGTTTAATGGGCAATTGTCCAGAAGCACTAAGTTCCCTTGGATGATTGTGCTGGGCTGGGAACCATCTGATAGAAGTGATTTAAATCACTATCTTTGGATGGTTCTACCAGTTTCACCCTGATAGTTATTCTGGAAGAGTTAGAAGGAAAAGAAGCACTTCTAACTCCTGAGTAACTATTTGAAAAATCCAAACCGAACCTCGCACAGAGCAGCAACCACATACACGAGCCCCCAGCTGATCCGCCCCCTCACAGCTAGACCTGCACCCCATCCCGCTACGACTAGCCCTCTCCCACTCCTGGGTCAACTCTGCCCCTCCAGGTCTGAGCTCCTTCCTGTCCCGGTCTAAGCCCTCTGTCCCTCCCAGCACAGCCTGACCCACCATCCTGGTCTGGCTCGATTCCCCCACTCCCAGTACAGTCCAACACCCTAATTTCCCATTACAACTGCTCCCCCGCCCCCCCACCCCTACTTTCTGGGCTGGCTCCCCCCCTGACCCTACACAATCCTGCCTCCTGGCCCAACCCAAACCTCTCCTTCCTTCCAGCCCAGCCCACTCCCCCACCACTGACCAAACCCCTAACTCCCAGCCCCACCTGACACCCCTCCCTGACCAACACCACCATCTTCCCTGATCTGGTCTGATCCCCCCTTCCCCCTCCAGTCTGACCCCCTCATCTCTGGACAGTTCCCTACCCTCTCTGATCCAACTCCCACCCCTGCCCCCCCTCAAGTCAGATTCCCACACCTCACCCCCTGCGGCATAACTTCCATCCCCCCATTCCAACAGCCCCCCCTCCCTCCCTCCCTCTCTCCGGTCAAATAACTCCATCTCCCTGCCGCCCCCCCCCCCCCCCCCCAGGTCCGACCAGATGCCCCACCTACACCTACCTTCACCCCCCTAACAGCCAACCTCCCCACACCCCAGTTTTGTATGATAACTGCATATTCATTGCAGGCTTGTTTCCTTTGTGATGACTGCAGAAGCATCCTACAATCATTACATATTCATAGGACAGGATGATTGATTTCTGACATTATCAATTCTAAAAGAAAATTGTATTAATTAATTGACCTGAGAAGTTCTGGTGTAAATGGTTAAACATGGTACGATATTATGAATGGTGGATTTTAGGAATATTGAATTCTAAATATTGGGCAATTTAAGGATTAAAAACCTGAGTTATAATGACTGCAATGGTCATGTTTTTTTAAAAAAGGACTTTGTTTTGTAAAGGCCTAGGAGATTCTCGAGCCAGAAGGTGAAATTGAACAAAGGAATGCAGTTTTCAGTCTGGACTAATGGACTGTTGTTTGACTGGGGAAAGTCCCCGGGGACTTAATATGCTTTGCAGTTTGCAGAGATAACTTGTTTTCAGCTTGGCGAGATGAGGTCGTTGCTGGGTGGAGCCAAGGAATGCAGGGAATCAGTTGTTTTAGGAAAAGGCTTTGAGAGAGAGAAGAGGTGAATTTTGCTCTGTCTGACACTGGGCGAAATTCTCCCGAAACGGCGCGATGTCCGCCGACTGGCGCCCAAAACGGCGCCAATCAGATGGGCATCGCGCCGCCCCAAAGGTGCGGAATGCTCCGCATCTTTGGGGGCCGAGCCCCAACATTGAGGGGCTAGGCCAACGCCGGAGGAATTTCCGCCCCACCAGCTGGCGGAAACGGCCTTTGTTGCCCCGCCAGCTGGCGCGGAAATGACATCCCCGGGCGGCGCATGCGCGGGAGCGTCAGCGGCCGCTGACAGTTTCCCACGCATGCGCAGTGGAGGGAGTCTCTTCCGCCTTCGCCATGGTGGAGACCGTGGCGGAGGCGGAAGGGAAAGAGTGCCCCCACGGCACAGGCCCGCCCGCGGATCGGTGGGCCCCGATCGCGGGCCAGGCCATCGTGGGGGCACCCCCCGGGGCCAGATCGCCCCGCGACCCCCCCAGGACCCCGGAGCCCACCCACGCCGCCTTGTCCCGCCGTTCAAAAGGTGGTTTAATCCACGCCGGCGGGACAAGCAATTTATCGGCGGGACTTCGGCCCATCCGGGCCGGAGAATCGAGCGGGGGGGCCCGCCAACCGGCGTGGCCCGATTCCCGCCCCCGCCGAATATCCGGTACCGGAGACTTCGGCAACCGGCGGGTGCGGGATTCACGGCAGCCCCCGGCGATTCTCCAACCCGGCGGGGGGTCGGAGAATGACGCCCAAGGAGTCCACAATTCTCTCACAGTATAATAATAATAATCTTTATTGTCACAAGTAGGATAGTTATAAAGAGTAATAATATGTCAAGCAGATCAGTCTTGCCTGAGGAAAAGGAAGAAGCTGAATCATGCCAGGTGGACCAGCTTTTTGAAGATATTAAGCCAGAGTCTGAAGGCATTCTAGCAGGTGTCCAAATCTGTTCTGGGAAGAAAGTATTACTCTATGCCATGCTGATTTTTAAGACAGATTGAGAACTGTATGTTTCTTTCCTTGTTTAATGGGAAATTGAGCAGTAGTGTTGATGGGGTAATTGTAAGCTGTTCTTTACAGGTGTGAAGTTAAAAAATGTAATATTGTATTTATAATAAAGTTTGGTTTGAAAATACCAAAGCCCTATTTCTTCATGCAATCACACCTGAGGTGAATCATACTTTCCACACAATCTTAAAAATAACCTAACATATTGGAGTTTCGGTCCAGTATCCTTGCCACTGTTGGGGCCTGGTTTGGGATCGTAATAATGACGTATTAATTTCAGTCAATTTTCAACATGAATTTGTAGTTTATTCCAAATGTCTTGATCAACATTATACAAAGACAGAGGTAAAGTTCACAAAGCATAGCTACTTGGCAACTGAATGAAACCCAGACTGAAGTGTCTCATTTGCAACATAATTCACAAGTTATTTTCAGATCAGTCAGTTTGAGAACTGGTACGTCTCAAATCTAAAACCTTCAACAATGATCAAATATTGAAATATTCAATGCACATAAGAAGCCCGAAGCAAAATCCAATTAGTAAACCCTGGCCTTCACGCTGTAAACAATGTGATAATAGATCGCAGACAAGATGTAAGACTTAAATAATGTTGTTGCTGCTCACAATATTGCGAAACCTTCTCCAAATGAAACCAGACTGAAATGAATGCTTAATCCAGGTATATTTACAGATATTAAAATATTGCAAACCAATGCAGCACCTGTGTTGTCTTCCAATGACTCTATGATGAACATTGTTGATCTACATTGTAATCAACCAATTTCTACTTTATTATTTGGATTACATTGCATTATCAGTGTCCTTCAACTTCTTATGTTTCGGCAACAATATGGTGGCAGCTGAATTAGACTCCTGTTCATTTATTTATGTTAAGACATTTTGGGATTAAAAGGGCATGGTCTTTTTCCCCAGGGCCTGTGTCTGTCAAGACAGTAATTCCTCTTAAAACAAGATACCATTCTGCTGCATTTAGTTGTGAGGATCAAAATACATCATGAGATCCCCATATTGAGCCAAACACACTTTAATTTGCTTACTGATGTCATTTGCTCCCCTGTTTTTATTTGCAATATTTACCAAAGTGAGCAAAGATGTCATGCAAGTGGTCATATCACACAATTCGGGTGGTACGGCAACACAGTGGTTGCACTGTTGCTTCACAGCGTCAGGGACCCGGGTTCGATTTCCGGCTTGGGTCACTGTCGATGCGTGTCTGCATGTTCTCCTCGTGTCTGCGTGGGTTTCCTGTGGGTGCTCCGGTTTCCTTCAACAAGTCCCGACAGACGTGCTGTTAGATGAATTGGACATTCTGAATTCTCCCTCGGTGTACCCGAACAGGCGCCGTAGTGTGGCGACTAGGGGATTTTCACAGTAACTTCATTGCAGTGTTAATGTATGCCTACTTGTGACACTAATAAAGATTATTATTACTATTATTAGTGTTTGTAGATGGCAGAACTGTTAATAGAATGGAGGGGATTTAAAACTGACATCTATTCCTAATGTTTGTACGTGGGATGGTAATAATGTGAATAATAATCTTTATTGTCACAAGTAGGCTGCAATGAAGTTACTGTGAAAATCCTCTAGTCGCATTGCCGATCATAATACAACAGGGTAAAAAAAATGAGGAAAAAACCTATTTCAGCAAATATTTTTGACATTAAGCAAATGAAATGGTGTAGAGGAAGTGTAATACGAAGAGGAAAAATGTGCATAAGACGGTAAAGTAAAATGAACGGAGTATTTGGAGAGGTATTAGACAAATACCTCAGATTTAAAAAAGGATTATCTGGACTCGAAACGTTAGCTCTTTTCTCTCCCTACAGATGCTGCCAGACCTGCTGAGATTTTCCAGCATTTTCTCTTTGGTATTAGACAAACACCTTGTTGAATCTTCCATCCCAAATGTATTAACAGGATTAATGACAGCACTCATAATATAGAGGGTTCATTAGACTTCTTAACTGTTGATATTTATGGGGCTCTCAAAAACATGTTAAACATCTTGGAAAGAAGGCCTGCAGGCTTTTCTTCTAAGAGGCACTTCGAAAATGCAAAGCATTTTTTTCGGGAAGTTGTCCCATTATTTTTCTCTCAACCGAGCTGTGCTTTTGCACAAGTGATGCGATGAGGTCTAGAAGGCCATGCTACTAGCTGCCGATCCTTGGAACTGTATTTAATTGCTTAAGCCTCTGGATAGAACAAGAGAGTTAAGAAAACAGAGAATGTTCCAGATACACTGTGACTCCTTGCAGAGACCATCTGTGTGCAAACTCCATTCAGTTCTGATTTGTTTTAAAGTTCTGTAAATAAACCTGATTTGATTTAGAACTGGAGTCATCTGTGCATTGTTCTGAGATAAATCAAACATCTAAGACATGTAGCAGACTTCCTTTCAGATTGAGCACTCCCCTCCTTCCCCCCCCCCCAACCCCACCTTCCTGCCCAAGATCGAGAGAGAAGATGTTTTCTGTTTGACACACTTTGACACATCTCCCAGTCCCAAGTGACTGCCGATGGAATCTCACTTTGCTCTGAGTTTGAGTTGTCACAAAGCCAGTTTGTATTAAGCTGCAAAACTACAAAACGTATCCATTTTTAATCACCTAAATGTAAGTACAGTAGCTGATTTGGATTGGTGATTTGTGACATGCTCTTGGGTTCTGAACAGAGTAGATGGAGAGAAATTGTTCACACTCGTGAAAGGATTGAGAACGAGAGGCCACAAATTGAAATTAATTGGCAAAAAAAGCAAAAGGGGCCTGAGGACAAACCTTTTTGGACAAGGAGTGGCTGGGGTCTGGAATGCGCTGTCTGAGAGTGTGGTGGGGGTAGGTTCAAACAAGGCATTCAAAAGTGAATTAGACTGTTATCTGAAAATGAAGAATGTGCCAAGTTACAGAGAGAAGGCAGGGGACCAGCACTAGGTGAAGTGTTTATTCAGAGAGCCGATGAACGCACGACAGACCGTGTGGCCTCCTTTTGCACTGTAATGATTCCGTGTCCTAAATTAAAATATTTGGAGGAGTGTTTGACATTGACGCTTGAATAACAGCCTCTTTCTTAAATCCAATATCAGTCCAGATTACTGGGATGAAAGCCTCCTTTATCTGTTGGCTGTAAGTGTTCTGCATGAATATCCAATTCAGGAGAAAATGAAGGAGAAAGAAAATGGAACTTGCTGCCACATTGAACAGTGCAAAGAAAATAATATGGAAACATTCATGGAGAAGCTAGATAAGTAGCGGAGGGATAAAGGAATAAAAGATGATGGGCGCGATTTAACGCCCAAAAACAGAATCCGTTTTGGGCATGTACAACAGGGTGTTCCTCGCCGCTTACATTGCCGAGTACGAGAACGAGCCTGTTATCTTGAGGGACTCTGCCGTTTCTTTTGGTCTCGACAAGGGACGCCCCACACTGATCTCATTCCCTGCACCTACAAGCTCAGCTCACCAGTGCAGGAAGATGACTCGCGGATCGGGGCCTCATTATTAAATGCTGCCCCGAACTTCGATCCACCCCCCGACCCACTGTTCCTCACCACAGCCTCCGGAATCCCCACTGCCCCACCTTACCTCTTAGGGGGGGTCTCAAGCCCTCCCCTCACCCCACCTCTTAAGAGCAGGGCTAACCCTGGCCAGGAAGGCAATGAGAGGGCGCCCAGGTGGCAGTGCCACGATGCCCAGGTGCCAGCGGGAATGCCAGGGTACAACCCAGCCGAAAACACGACCACCTGGAGCCTCCAATGGCTTGGAAGACACCCCCTGCCCCCCCGAGATGCCCTTACGCCTGGCCCACATTTGTGTGGTCTCCCAGGCCAGGCCGTTAGTTCCCGAGCTTCGGGAGAATCCGGCGCAGACATATTTAAATGAGCCTTCTGAGCCTAACCATTCAAGTTTGGTCAAACCCAACCTTAAACAAAGGCAGAAAATTGCCTTGATTCAACAGGAAATTAACAGTCTCACTCAGATGACCAGAGCATGGCTGGTTCGGGATATGGAAAATCACATTGGCGCCAATAACCACAAGAGCAAGTTACTGAGTGATACATGGGGTTAGAAACTGGCTTCAAGGATGTGAAGATCAGAAACTTGCCAGAGTGCAGTTTTGTTTTGTGTCACTGTTGACATATGCAAAGACTTTCCAGCATTAATCACTGGATAAAAATCAAAGTGCGATTCCTGATAATGTTTTCCCATCCTAATGTACGGTACGGAAAACATTTCAATCAGCCTTACTACCTGATGCACTATCAATCACGACGAGACGAGAGTAGAGAGTAATCAAAGCTTTATTAAGCAGAGATGTGTTGCCTCCTGCAGCTGCTGCCGAAATAGCTGCAGCTCGGTGAGCACACACATTTATGCTCCGCCTACTGGGAGTACCTGTAGTACCGGAGCCAGCAGGCAGGGATCTACCCCCGTACCTGTATTACAGGAGCCTTACCGTATTATCTCTCATATACGTATTATACAAACAGTGGTGACTACCACCCAACATAAAATCAGCAAACTAGAGATAGCAGTCAGAGCTTCCTAGTTTTTAGGGCTCAGTTGCAAGCTGTTTTTGCCAATTGTAAGATTTCAGGATCATGATCACTCTGAAACCCAATAGGTCAGGACACTGGATACGGTGATGATCAAAATGAGTTTATTGAGTTGAATTAATATGCAGAAAGTTGATACTTAACAAACAGCAGTCTCAGGTTCTGTTTCCTGTTTCCGAAAGTCACTGGGACGCTACATTCTTCATGATATCTTGGCAGGAATTCTCCGGCTGTTGGGATTCTCTGTTACCACCGGCAATGCACGCGTCCGTGCGTTTCCTGATGACATGGGGTGGCTTCAATGGGCAATCCCATTGACAAGCGCAGGAAGAGAGAATCCTGCTGCCAGCGAATGGTGTGCTCCCGAGAATCACACGGCTTGTCAGGCTGGGGAATCGGAGAATCCAGCCCTTTCTCTCACCTTGTCCTGCCCTGGGATCCATCCTGAAACTTTGCCAACAATGTCCAAAACTTGTCCTTTTAGCCATTTCAAGGAGCAAATATCCTTGCCTTGTGAGGTAATACTAGTTTCCAGATAGTCCAATTGACTCACACTGATATCATCATTAGTCCAAGATTTGTTAACATTTCAACACGTACACCTGGCAGATTGTTTTCTTGCTTTTCATATTAGTAAGAAACTCAGAATCTACATTTTCACCTAGCTCTTCTTGTTTTCACTTACATTCTCCTTTTATAAATGCTTGTTTTAACCTTTGGATACTAAAAATACGTTGCATTACAAAGCCATTGCTTCTACCAAGGTTTCATGAAAAAAGGTTTATACCAAAGTGTGATGAACGGTTACTGTAACACTGTACCCTTGTCCTCATGTAAGGTGATGTCCCCTTTAAGACCGGGCTTGGAACCCTGGGGGACTCCGCCTCCGGTTCCGTCCATCTGGGAGCCGTATATAAGGGGCCGCCTTGTGGGTGGCGCCTCTGTTAGCACATGTCCCGGCACCAGACTAGTTCTTAGCTTATTAAAGCCTTCTTTACCGTTTACACTCTAAGCGTCGTTATTGAGGGTACCACACAAAGCATTACAGGTCATATCAAAAAGCTTAATTCACCGTGGGCACAATCTAACAAAACAAAAGTCCCTACTGGGTGGGATTAGAGGGATCTTTCCAACCAGCATCGGGAAAATCCCTGCCTTCGAACGGTGCTCTTGGCACCTCGGTCTCTCAACGCCCTGACATACCCTGGACTCTGCCCACCCCCCCACCCCTCCCCCCACCTCACCTTTTGGGGGGGGGTCCTCGAGCCCTTTGCACCCCACCTCATATGGGCAGGGCATCCCCAGGCCCGATCCCCAGTGCAGGCACAATGCCACCTGGTCACCTTGGCACAGTCAACCTAGCACCATGGCACGGGCCACCTGGCCATCCTGGCAGTGCCAGGAAGGCACCCGGGTGGTACTGCCAGGGTGCCCAGGTGGCACTGCCAGGGTGTCAGACTCCAGTGCTAAGGTGCCCAGGTGGCATCAGCAGTGCCAGGGTGCCACCCTGCCCAGGTAAAAACCACCTGGGAGTCTCCAATCACCTGGAAGACCCCCAAGTGCCGTTCAGCCTGGTCCCCATTTGTGGGGACCAGTGCCAAATGGTGCCCAGCGGGGGTCTCCTCGGCGAAGCCTGTAGTTCCCAGGAGCTGATTAGATCTGGCATCAGGGCAGCATGGTGGCACAGTGGTTAGCATTGCTGCTTACGGCGCTGAGGACCCGGGTTTGAATCTCGGCCCTGGGTCACTGTCCATGTGGAGTTTGCACATTCGCCCCGTGTCTGCCTGGGTTTCACCCCCACAACCCGAAAGATGTGCAGGGTAGGTGGATTGGCCACACTAAATTGCCCCTTAATTGGAAAAATGAATTGGGTACTCTAAATTTTTTTTTTATAAAGATCTGGCGTCGGCAGAGTAGCTGCTCACTTAACTCTGCAAGTTTGGGTCTCGTCCATTGTGGGTGGCATCCAGATTGACATCTCGTGAGATCTCGCTAGATCTTGTGAGGCTGAATGGCCAATGGGAATCCCGGAAAAGGCCTCTCGTAGGATCTACCTGCCGCGTCCTATCCCAATTCTGGTGGGATGTGGCCGGTAAATCGTGCCCTGTATTTCAAGAGTTTATTTCATGATGTACTAAAGTAAAGTAAGACAGCACTTCTGAGGACATAATGCTTTATTTTACCATGACTTACAATCCCCACCTTGAGAATAAGGTACAAGAGAACTGATTCTATCACTATCTTAAACCAACAGAGAATCCTTTCACACAGATCTGTTCTGTTCAGTAACTTATCATTCCCACTTAGCGAGCATAAATGGTCCTTAATGATCTGTCGTAACGCACTCACTGCCTCAGATTTCAAATAATTTATCTCATGTACCTTAGGGTGATATCATCTGACCAGGACTGTCACTTGGAGTGCTCCCAGGTATGGAAGAAGCTCTTAATTCATTGTGGAATCTCAATACTCAACGTTAAATCCCACCACTCATCTCCAACCTCGGCAACCTTTTCCCTGATCTGGTTATTCTGTTGCTGTATGACTTAACAATGTTGATAAGAGCACTCTAGCTATATTGTGTTAACATTATTCATCCTTCCCCCTATGGAAACATAGAAACATAGAAAATAGATGCAGGAACAGGCCAATCGGCCATTCAAGCCTGCACTACCATTCAATATGATCATGGCTGATCATGAAGATTCAATATCCCACTTACGCTTTCTCTCCATACCACTTGCTTGGTCCGTTTAGCTGCAAGGGCCACATCCAGCTCCCTCTTGAATACATCCAACAAATTGATCCCAACAGCCTTCTGTGATAGAGAATTCCACATGTTCACAACTCTCTGAGAGAAGAAGTTCTTCCTCATCACAATCCTGAATGGTTTACCCTTATTCTTAGGCTGTGACCCCTAGTTCTGGACGTCCCCAATATCGGGAACGTTTTTCCCGCATCTAGTCTGTCCAGTCCCATCAGAATTTTATATGTTTCTGTGAGATCCCCTCTCATTCTTCTAAACTCCAGTGAATACAAGCCCAGTTTATCCGGTCTTTCTTCATATGTCAGTCATGCCATCCCGGGAATTAGGCTGGTGAAACTTCGCTGGACACCCTCAATAGCAAGAATGTCCTCCCTCAAACTAGGAGACCAAAACTGCACACAATACTCAAGGTGTGGCCAACTGCAGCAAGACATCCCTACTCCTATACTCAAATCCTCACACTATGAAGGCCAGCATGCCATAGCTTTCCTCACCGCCTGCTGTACCTTTATGCCAATCTTCAGCGACTGTTCCACCATGACACCCAGGTTTCGTTACACTTCCCCTTTTCCTAAACTACCACTGTTCAGATAATAATCTGCCTTCCTGTTTTTGCCACCGAAGTGGATAACCTCACATTTACCCACATTATGTTGCATTAGTCAAGTATTTGCTCATTCAGCCAGCCTATCCAAGTCACCCTGCAGCCTCCTCACAGCACACACTGCCACCCAGCTTAGTGTCGTCTGCAAATTTGGAGATATTGCATGCAATTCCTTCGTCCAAATCATTAATGTATATTGTGAACAGCTGGGGTCCCAGCACTGAACCCTGCGGTACCCCACTAGTCACTGCCTGCCACTCTGAAAAGGACCCATTTATTCCCATTCTCTGCCAACCAGTTCTCGATCCACGTCACTATATTACCCCCAATACAATGAGCTTTAATTTTGCTCACTAATCTCTTGCGTAGGACCTTTTCAAAAGCTTTTTGAAAGTCCAGATACACAACATCCACTGGTTCACCCTTGTCCACTCTACTGGTCACATCCTCAAAAAATTCCAGAAGATTTGTCAAACATGATTTCCCTTTAGTGAATCCATGCTGACTTGGACCAATCGTGTCCCCACTTTCCAAATGCTCAGTTATTTCATCCTCAATAATTGACTCCAGCAATTTCCCCACCACCGATGTCAGGCTCATCTATAAACTTTTTAACTGGAAACTCATCTCCCTAGTGACAGTCGTGGTGCAGTTGATAGTACATTGAACTGACCCCTCCCTGCTGCTTCAATAACCATCTCCCATGAACCTACCTGAAAATTCCACCAATTTCTCCCTTCAGCTCTGTTGGCTGTTATCATAGGTGTATGCAGTGCATTCGGGTTCATCCAATCAAACTGCACCCCTTCTGTCCATAAGTGTAGTGCATGAAGAATGAGAAGGACTGGGTTGGTATCATTCTCATCATCATCATTCTGAATGATATTGAATGGCATAATCCCCAATTATCTTGCCTGTAACATTTATTCATTCACAAGGTTCAATTGATTCAAGTGGAACCACTTAAATATTGGGGCAGCATGTTGGCTCAAGCAAGGAAACCAATGTGAAGCTAGCATGCCATTAGCTTTTCTCACTGCCTGCTGTACCTGCATGCCAACCTTCAGCGACTGTTCCACCATGACACCCAGGTCTCGTTGCACTTTCCCTTTTCCAAAACTGCCACCATTCAGTTAATAATCTGCCTTCCTGGTTTTGCCACCAAAGTGGATAACCTCACATTTACCCACATTATATTGCAATAGCCAAGTATTTGCCCACTCAGCCAGCATGCCCAAGTCACCCTGCAACCTCTTTGCATCCTCCTCACAGCACACACTGCCATACAGCTTAGTTCCATTTGCACGGCCATCTTTTCTCACCGTATTGAACACTCTGTGCAATTTCAAAGGGGGGACGAGATTCACACCAACAACCAGAGGGGCGGAGCCTAGGAAAGTCAGCAACACCACAAATCCCAGGACGTCCTTTTTAAAAAGAAATATTTTTATTCTCCATTTTCACATTTTCTTCAGAATTTACACCTCGCCAACAAACAGTAAACGGTAACGAATACAATGTCAATCCCCTTATTAACAACAGCGATCCCATCCTCCCACCACCCCCCAAAACAACGGCCCACCTGACAATATAAGAATCAAATAAAACTAAACCTCCTAAGGTGGAAAAAAAGGAACAAAGAAAGTGGAATCAGGAATCGACTATGGTCACCATTGACATATACGGTCCACACCCCCAACCTCTCCCCCCACTAATATTCAATGCCATCCAATCCCCAAAAGAGTTCTGTGGATGACACCCATGAATTGTAGACACCCCCCCACCCCCCCTCCCAGACTCCTCCCCTCCACTTCCTCTTGTAAACTCCTCCCCCCCAATCTCGGTTCCTGCCCACAACTTTTCACTCCGGCAAGAGTCACCGAAATCTGTCCGACCAGGCTCCAATGGCTGCAGCCCCTCCCCCCCACCTCACTCCCGTTCACTGGCCGGCTTAAACCGGCCAGCGTGGAGGTCCCCGCCCGGGTCTCCCTCCTCCTTGCCCGGTCCCAGGAAAACCAAAAAATCCCCTTCAGCACACAACCCCCGCATACACACCCAAGCCCCAAAGAACCATCATTGCAAATGAAAGTCCCATCTCGTCCCTTGTCCAAATATACAGCGTTGACTCATTTAGTACATACACCAACACGCAGTGAAAAAATAAAGTTGCATGAGGCGATATCGGTACACGACCATTTCTCAATTCTGCCACAGTCCTTCTGCCTTCGCAAACTCCTCCGCTGCTTCCGCCGTCCCAAAATAAAAGTCCTTAGATTTGTAGGTCACCCTCAACTTAGCTGGATATATTATGCCGCACTGCACCTTGCTGATATACAGTGCCTTCTTCACCCGGCTGAATGAAGCCCGCCTCCTCGCCAGCTCCACCGTAAAGTCCTGGTATATGCGTTTACCAGCTCCAGCCCACTGTACCACCCGCTTCTGCTTTGCCCAGCACAGGACTTTCTCCTTCACGCTACACCTACAGAAACACAGACTTACTACTCTTGGCATCTCACTCGCCTTTGGTATAGGCCTCCACGGCCGATGAGCCCGATCCAGTTCATATCGGGAGGGATTGGATTGGATTTGTTTATTGTCACTTGTACCGAGGTACAGTGAAAAGTATTTTTCTGCGAGCAGCTCAACAGATCATTAAGTACATGAGAAGAAAAGGGAATAAAAGAAAATACATAATAGGGCAACACAATATACACAATGTAACTACATAAGCACTGGCATCGGATGAAGCACACAGGGTGTAGTGTTAATGAGGTCAGTCCATAAGAGGGTCATTTAGGAGTCTGGTGACAGTGGGGAAGAAGCTGTTTTTGAGTCTGTTCGTGCGTGTTCTCAGACTTCTGTATCTCCTGCCCGATGGAAGAAGTTGGACGAGTGAGTAAGCCAGGTGGGAGGGATCTTTGATTATGCTGCCCGCTTTCCCCAGGCAGCGGGTGGTGTAGATGGAGTCAATGGATGGGAGGCAGGTTTGTGTGATGGACGGGGCAGTGTTCACGACTCTCTGAAGTTTCTTGCGGTCCTGGGCCGAGCAGTTGCCATACCAGGCTGTGATGCAGCCCGATAGGATGCTTTCTATGGTGCATCTGTAAAAGTTGGGAAGGGTTAATGTGGACATACCAAATTTCTTTAGTTTCCTGAGGAAGTATAGGCACTGTTGTGCTTTCTTGGTGGTAGCGTCGAAACTGCTAACCATCTCCACCTCGGCCCCGTTGATGTTGACAGGAGTGTGTACAGTACTTTGCTTCCTGAAGTAAATTACCAGCTCTTTAGTTTTGCTGGCATTGAGGGAGAGATTGTTGTCGCTACACCACTCCACTAGGTTCTCTATCTCCCTCTTGTATTCGGACTCGTCGTTATTCGAGATCCGGCCCACTATGGTCGTATCGTCAGCAAACTTGTAGATGGAGTTGGAACCAAGTTTTGCCACGCAGTCATGTGTGTACAGGGAGTAGAGTAGAGGGCTAAGTACGCTGCCTTGCGGGGCTCCAGGATTGAGGACTATTGTGGAGGAGGTGTTGTTGTTTATTCTTACTGATTGTGGTCTGTTGGTCAGAAAATCAAGGATCCAGTTGCAGATTAGGGAGCCAAGTCCTAGGTTTTGGAGCTTTGATATGAGCTTGGCTGGGATAATGGTGTTGAAGGCGGAGCTGTAGTCAATAAATAGGAGTCTAATGTAGGAGTCCTTGTTTTCGAGATGCTCTAGGGATGAGTGTAGGGCCAGGGAAATGGTGTCTGATGTGGACCGGTTACAGCGGTATGCGAATTGCAGTGGATCAAGGTGTTCTGGGAGTATGGAGGTGATGCGCTTCATGATCAACCTCTCGAAGCACTTCATTACGACTGAAGTCAGAGCCACTGGTCGGTAGTCATTGAGGCACGTTGCCTGGTTCTTCTTTGGTACCGGTATGATGGTGGTCTTCTTGAAGCAGGTAGGGACCTCGGAGTGGAGTAGGGACAGGTTAAAGATGTCCGTGAATACCTCTGCCAGCTGGTCCGCGCAGGCTCTGAGTGCACGACCAGGGATCCCGTCCGGGCCCGTCGCCTTCCGAGGGTTCACTTTCAGGAAGGCCAATCTGACTTCGGAAGCTGTGATGGTGGGTATGGGTGAATTATGGGCTGCTGGGGCACTCGACAGCAGATTGTTGGTTTCCTGCTCGAACCGAGCATAGAATGCATTGAGTTCATCGGGGAGGGGTGCGCTGCTGCCAGAGATACTGTTCGGCTTGGCTTTGTAGCCCGTTATGTTGTTTAGTCCTTGCCACAACCGCCGAGAGTCTGTCTGTGACTCGAGCTTGGTTTGATATTCTCTCTTGGCATTCCAGATGGCTTTGCGGAGGTCGTACCTGGATTTCTTGTATAGGTCAGGGCCGTCTGCCTTGAACGCCTCAGATCTGTCCTTCAGTAGGGAGTCAATCTCGCGATTGAGCCATGGTTTCCGGTTGGGGAACGCACGTACTGCTTTCTTTGGCATGCAGGCGTCCACACATTTGCTGATGACGTCTGTGACGGTCGTGCCATACTCATTTAAGTTGGTCACTGAGTTCTTAAATATGGACCAGTCCACTGTCTCTCAGCAGTCAGGTAAGAGCTCTTGTTGGGCGGGCCTCTCCAGGTCGGGTCGCTGGGCTGGTCTCTGGGGGTCGCATTGGGCCGGGTCTTGCCGTCGGGGGTTGGGTCGGGAGCTCCGGAGACTGGGCAAGGTGATCCGGGGGCTGGCGTCGGTAGTTAGGCCGGGTTTGGAGCTCCGAGGTCTGGGTCGGCTCCAAATCGAGGTCGGGGCTTCACTTCCGAATTGGGCCCGATCTTCTTCAAGGTCGGGTCGGGTCAAAAGGTCTCCAAGGGCCTCGGAGGATGTTCAAGCCTGCAAGAGAAGATAAAAGAGAGAGGTTAGTAATAATGTTAGTGATGCACAATCAATTACTCTCGAGACAAGGTGAGTCATAACTAATCGGCTTTAATCAGCTAGAACTGTACCCAGCAGCTTCGATACAGAAAGTGAATGCTGCTGGGATGGCATTGGTTCTAATATCCCGTCTCTTTGGGCGGAGCTATGTACGTTAGCCAATGGTAGACTCCTAGGTCTAGCCAATGGGCATCTACCTCTCAGGTACTGCAATACCTGGTATTACCACATTCACACCCTGTTAAAAAAGAACCTAGCGGGGTAATGGCCAGTGTTACTGTCGGCTTTTGCATGGTAGGACCAGGTATTGCAGGTACCGTGATGTCGAGGGTAACAGAGAAAGTTTTTTTTGTTTTATGGTGCAGCAATCAGACGATCGGGTAGCCTGGTCGTCCTTTTGGAGCGTCTGGGCTTCGGCGATGATCCTGGTGGGGGCCCCGGCAGTTGTGGCTCCGGGAACGAGGTGTCTTCCTCCCTGGCAGCTTCGTCACCCCTAGGTGGCGCTGTTGGGGCGAAAAGTGGGCAGGGGTGAGGGGCGCCTGTAGGGGGCGTCGGTGCATGTTCGGCGCTGGGTAGGGGCGGTGGCAGTACTGACCCTCCGGTCAGGTGCTGCGGGGAGGGTGGGGGTGGGGGCAATGGAGCGGGTGCGCGTGGGGCTCCGGCGGGCGCCAGGTCCCGAAGGGAGACCGTGTCTTGGCAGCCGTCGGGGAATGCTACGTAGGCGTACTGGGGGTTAGCATGCAACAGGTGGACCCTCTCGACCAACGGGTCCGACTTGTGCGCCCTCACATGTTTACGCATCAGGACGGGTCCAGGTGTCGCTAGCCAGGTTGGGAGCGAGGTCCCGGAGGAGGACTTCCTGGGGAAAACAAGGAGACATTCGTGAGGTGTCTGGTTTGTGGTAGTACAGAGCAGCGACCGAATGGAGTGAAGGGCCACTGGGAGGACTTCTTGCCAGCGGGAGACTGGGAGATTCCTGGACCAAAGGGCCAGCAGGACGGTCTTCCAGACCGTTGCGTTCTCCCTCTCTACCTGCCCGTTTCCCCGCGGGTTGTAACTGGTCGTCCTGCTGGAGGCGATGCCTTTGCTGAGCAGGAATTGACGCAGTTCGTCACTCATAAAGGAGGACCCCCTATCACTATGTATGTAGGCGGGGAAACCGAACAGTGTAAAAATACCCTGGAGGGCCTTGATGACGGTGGTCGTGGTCATGTCCGGGCAGGGGATGGCGAATAGGAACCGGGAGTATTCGTCAATCACGTTCAGGAAATACGTGTTGCTGTCGGTGGAGGGGAGGGGGCCCTTGAAATCCATGCTGGCGCGTTCAAAGGGACGGGAAGCCTTTATCAGATGCGCTCTCTCTGGCCGGTAGAAGTGCGGTTTGCACTCCGCGCAGATTCAGCAGTCTCTGGTGACTGTCCTGACCACCCTGATGGAGTAGGGCAGGTTGCGGGTCTTAACGAAATGGAAGAAATGAGTGACCCCCGGGTGGCAGAGGTCCTCGTGGAGGGCTCGGAAGCGGTCCACTTGCGCGGTGGCGCAATGCCGTGGGACAGGGCATCAGGAGGCTCGTTCAGCTTTCCGGGACGGTACAAGATCTCGTAATTGTAGGTGGAGAGTTCTATCCTCCACCGCAAGATCTTGTCGTTCTTAATCTTGCCCCACTTTGCATTATCGAACATGAAGGCCACCGACCGTTGGTCCGTGAGGAGAATGAATCTCCTGCCGGCCAGGTAATGCCTCCAGTGTCGCACAGCTTCTACTATGGCCTGCGCCTCCTTTTCAACTGAGGAGTGGCGAATTTCGGAAGCATGGAGAGTGCGAGAGAAGAAAGCCACGGGCCTGCCCGTTTGGTTGAGGGTGGCCGCCAGAGCTACGTCAGACGCATCGCTCTAAACCTGCATCGTGGCTTTTGCGATGTCCGCTTTGATGCGGTAGAAGGCCTGGCGGGCCTCCGTCGACAGGGGGAAATTTGTGGACTGGGTCAGGGGTCGAGCCTTGTCTGCGTAATTAGGGATCCATTGTGCATAATAGCTAAAGAAGCCGAGGCAGCGCTTTAGGGCCTTGGGATAGTGAGGGAGGGGGAACTCCATGAGGGGGCACATGCGTTCAGGGTCGGGGCCTATGACTCCATTTCGCACTACGTAGCCTAGGATGGCTAGACGGTCGATGCTAAACACACATTTATCCTTATTGTAGGTCAGATTAAGGATATTCGCGGTCTGGAGAAATTTTCGGAGGTTGGTGTCGTGGTCCTACTGGTAAGCGCCACAGATGGTGACGTTATCAAGATACGGGAACGTTGCGCGTAAGCCGTACCGGTCAACCATTCGGTCCATCTCGCGTTGGAAGACCGAGACCCCGTTCGTGACACCGAAGGGAACCCTTAAAAAGTGATAGAGCCGCCCATCTGCTTCGAAGGCAGTGTACTGGCCCTCCCCATGACGGAGGGGCAGCTGGTGGTAGGCAGACTTGAGATCCACCGTGGAGAAAACCTTGTATTTCGCAATCCTGTTTACCAGGTCGGCTATACGGGGGAGAGGTTACGCGTCCAGCTGCGTAAACCGGTTGATGGTCCGGCTATAGTCGATGACCATCCTATGTTTCTCCCCGGTCTTTACCACCACTACTTGAGCCCTCCAGGGGCTGTTGCTTGCTTCGATGACCCCTTCCTTCAGCAGCCATTGGACCTCGGACCTGATGAATGTCCGGTCCTGGGCACTGTACCGTCTGCTCCTGGTGGCGACGGGTTTGCAATCCGGGGTGAGGTTCGTAAACAGGGAAGGCGGGTCGACCTTAAGGGTCGCGAGGCCGCAGACAGTAAGGGGGGGTATAGGGCCGCCAAATTTAAAGGTCAGGCTTTGTAGGTGGCACTGGAAATCCAGCCCAAGAAGGGTGGCTGCGCAGAGGTGCGGCAGAACGTACAGGCGGAAATTGCGGAATTCCCTGCCTTGGACAGTGAGGTTCGCTAGGCAGAACCCCTATATCTCCACTGCGTGTCACCCGGAGGCCAGGGAGATCCGTTGGTTTACGGGATGGGTGACAAGAGAACAGCGCCTTACCGTGTCAGGGAGGACAAAGCTTTCCGTGCTCCCGGAGTCGATCAAGCACGACGTCACGTGGCCGTTGATGGCGATCGTTGTGGTGGCTTTCGCTAGCGTCCGGGGCCGACTCTGGTCCAGGGTAACGGAGGCCAGCTGCAGCAAGGGGGAGTTCTGGTCAGGCAGCGTGGAGTCGGCAGTGCTGGGGGCCTGAGGCCCCATCCAAGATGGCGTCAGCCACGGGTCGCAGATGGAATCCGGGGATACAGAAGATGGCGTCGGCGAGGGATAAAATGGCGGCGCCCACCCATCCAGCGTGGTGGCCGGGGGGCAAAATGGCCGCGCCTGTGGGTCGCACGTTGCCTGGGGATAGAAGGGCGGCAGTGGGCCTTGGACGGCCGGGACCGGGAACAAAGGCTACTAATAGTCGCTGGCGACCGCTGCCACGGCGCGGCCCTGGCAGACCGCGACATAGTGGCCTTTCTTGCCGCACCCTTTGCAGGTGGCGGTGCGGGCCGGGCAGCGTGCGCGGGGATGATTCGCTTGGCCGCAAAATAAGCAGAGTTGGCCGGCGGTGAAAACGGGCCGCCTAGCGGCGCAGGCCTGCGGGGTTAGCGGGAAAGTCTTGGCGGCCGCCGCGACGGGGTGCCACACAGCCCAGGGGGGCGCCATGCATCCGGGAGCAAAAGCCAGTGCGTTTTTGTATGCAACGTCCATGGACCCTGCCAGGGCCCGTGCCTCAGTGAGGCCCAATGTGTCCATTTCAAGGAGCCTTCTGCGGATGTCGGGGGAAGTCATACCTGCCACAAAAGCGTCCCAAATTAAAAGTTCCGTGTGCTCGTTCCCCGTGACTGCTGGGCAGCCACAGTTCCGGCCCAGCACTAGTAGAGCCCGGTAGAAGTCTTCCAGTGTTTCTTCAGGGCTTTGCCTTCTGGTTGCCAGCAGGTGACGGGCATAGACCTGGTTCAGGGGACGGATGTAATGTCATTCTAGCAGCTCAATAGCTGCAGCATAATTCTCCGCCTCCTTGATCAGACGGTAGATTGAAGGGCTGACTCGGGAGCATAGAAGGTGCATTTTCTGCCTTTCCGTGGGGGTGTGGGCGGCCGTGTCGACAAAGCTCTTAAAACACGCCAGCCAGTGCTTGAAGATAGCAGCGGAGTTGTCTGCGTGGGGTCTGAGCTGAAGGCACTCCGGCTTGATGTGGAGGTCCATCTTTTCAGAAGTTCTAGCTGATTAAATTGATGCACAATCAATTACTCTCGAGACAAGGTGAGTCATAACTAATCAGCTTTAATCAGCTAGAACTGTACCCAGCAGGGCGGAGCTATGTACGTTAGCCAATGGTAGACTCCTAGGTCTAGCCAATGGGCATCCACCTCTCAGGTACTGCAATACCTGGTATTACCACAGTTAGTTTCAGAATTAATTTTTAAAAGATTAGAATGAGTATAAGTTAAGGAAAAAGTGGATCTGTTTGGGAGAGCTCGCAGAGAGTCGCCTCGCTCCGGCGCCATCTTGCTCCCCCAATAGTTTTGCAAACATCGTGGCAAAATACTCCGTCGGCCTCGGGCCTTGCACCCCTTCGGGAAGACCCACAATCCTCAGATTCTGTTGTCTGGATCTGTTTTCCAGGTCTTCCATTTTGGCTCACAGACCCTTGTTGGTCTCTATCACCCTCCGCAACTCCTTCCCCATCGAGCTGAGTTGATCACTGTGCTGCGATAATGCCTCTTCCACTTCCTTCAGTGTCTCACCTTGCTCCTGCAACTCCACCGATGTGCTTGATACCGCCGCCCTCACCGGGGCAATCGCCTCCTCCACCGGCACTTTCAATACCGCCCCCATCTCCTTCTTCATCGCTTCCATGTGTTTTGTGAACTGTTTTTCAAGTTCCACAGCCATCACTATGGTAGTTTCTTCTGCTGAGAGCGATGCGGCCTCCCCTGGTGCTCCAGCCTCCACTTTCCTTACAGTTCCTGCGCTGACCTTTTCACTATTCCCGAGCGGAAGCCCTCCAGTATGCGGCTGCCTCCCGCCTGCCGTCACCGGAAGTCCAGGGTGGCCTTTTGAAGGAGATAGATAAAGGGAACCCCAGCAATGGAGCTCCCAACACTACCAGAGGGCAGTACCAGAGTTCCAGGGGGCAATGCCCGAGCCTGTCCCTCACCAATCAGGGGCCAAACCTGCCTGTGCACCCCCGGGTGATCATCTCGACTGGTTCCTGGGTGTGAACCTGATTACGTTACCAGCAGTGGCGGGGGGATCTCATTCGAAAACACAGCGGCGAAAATCCTGTTTTTAGCCTATTGCAAGGTTTGTCAGCCACTACAGGATTTGCGCCCATGGTCAATGGGGCCGTTAGATTATTTCCTAGGTATTTTGACCATTTCTACGGAGGCAGTTTGATCAAATATGTGGTTGGATTCAATTTTTCCACCAGCCAATATGGTCCGTGCCATTTAGGCTCTCAGGAGTTTTCCTTAGGATTATGATTACGGAACAATACCGACTGGCCCACTTCAAGCTCTGAAGATGTTGGGTGCGATTTAACGGCCTTGTTGCACCCAACTTAGCGTCGCACGAGGCTGTTAAATCAAGACTTGAAACGCCTTGCGAGATTTAATGGAATCTCGCGGAACATCGCGACTGGATCTCACCTTCACTGGGCATGGTCCAGATCAGCATATTTAAATGAGCCATTCGGCGTATTTAAATATGCATTCATGGGGTTCAGCCAGAGCTGGGGACCTAACGGCCGTGCCTGGGAGACCTCGCCAGGGTGCCATTTAGTATTGGTTTCCACAAACGTGGACCAGTCATAATGGCACCTGGGAGGGTCCCCCAATCCATTAGAGACCCCCGGGTGGTCAAAGACAGGGCACAGTGGCATCCTGGCACTCTCTATGGCACCTGGGCATTGCCAGCCTGGCACCCTGGCAGTGCCCTATGGACATCCTGGAAAAGCCACCCCAGCACTGCCAGGGTTACCAGATGTCACTACCAGGCCGGAAGGGGCACTTCCAGGGTGCCAGGGTGGCACTGCCATGGTGCCCAGGTTCCAGCTTTACACTGCTAGAGATCGGGCATGGGTAGGCCTTACCATGTGGAGGGAGGGTGAGGGGATGTTCCTGGGGGCACCCCGAGGTTGGCAGGAATGAAGGGGTGGTCAAAAATGGGGCTGGGGGCTGAAAAGGAGGGGGGGAAAGATCGGGGCAGCCAGACAAAATGGCGCCTGATCCGCGAGGAGCCTTTCCCGCTGGGCTCACGAGCAAAACGGCTCTAAACGCAGCCTCGGTGGAGAGAAATCCCACGAGACCAGAAAAACAGCAAAGTGCCGTTTAGTAGTGGGGTGTTTCTTTGCTGCAGGAGTTGAGAAACACCCCGTAAAATGCGCCCAAAACCAGAAATAGAATTTTCCACTTAAATTGTGCCAATTCCCTACTTATTCAAGTGTTTCTTAATTTTCAGTCGCACCTTTTCTAATTTGATTGCTATTAATTTTTCTCATCTCGTCCTTGTATTTAACCACTTGCTCCAACCATTTGTGATTTCACAGTTGCACAGTCAATGGTGAACCACCTTTCAAAGTTAGACGTCTGTGTGTCCTCATAAGGTGCCCAGCCATCGCTTGATCATGAGATACCCCTGGTAGGTTTATGTGGAGTAGCCAAAAGAGCAATCAAACAAAGTGGCAATATTTCAATCCATCTACCCATCGGGTGTTCTGTGTATGTCTTGCCCAGCATACCTTTCAAGGTTCTATTCTCACTCTCTACCATGACCAATGATTGGGGATGATGGGCAAAAATTGTAATTTCGGCAGGGAGAAGCTTTGCTCCACTTTGTAAATTTATCAATCAGTATCAAGACACACAAATATTTCCCCTGCAATTTAGTAACCTAGCAAATCAATCTGAATGTGAGTCCAAGGCCCCTGAGGCGGTGGCTGTGAGCAAAGAAATGTTCAATTAGAGTGACCTGGGGAGTCGGTCTGAAGGCATGGAAGGTATTGGTTAACAGAGGCTCTATATCTCGGCGCATGTCAGGCCACCGGTATCGGCTAACTCTACTCAGGTAGCAGGAGCTAATGGTCACTGTAGCCATCTGGGATGGCCACTTCCCGATTACAAAAAGGACACTTTGCAAAGATTGCAGGGAAAATGGGCAATACTGAGAAAACAAGCAGGTTCAGGGTTTGTCTGCATATTGGAGCCACAGCTCCCAGACAAGACCAAAACTGCAAACCCAATTAGCATACCAATGGCCCATCTCCGGGAACAAAAGAGTAACATTTGAGTAACCGATACTAAGGCAAACACCCGGTGCCAGAGGAGACCAGAACAAAGCAGGCCAACGGCCACTAGGACACGCCCAGCCATCAGGGCACCCACCGCTTTATTGGATGAAATCAATAGGAATGATCGAGAAAAGGCCCAATTGATTGGGGCCAAGTTCAAGGCCCGCCCAAAAGAGCGCGAAGCCCCTTTGGGTATAAGAAGGATCCCCCAAGAGAGAATCGTTCTCTTGGCTCCGGCTCTCACCGAGGAGAGACCTGTCCACCAGCTGCACCAGAAGCAAGTAAGTCCAAGGTCAACGCACACTACCAGACAGACGACCTTAGCTCTTCCCCTTCACCACTTCGACCCCAGCAGCCTCAGAACCGAACAACGGCCATTGTTCCTCTGACTGAGTGGGCGCCCGAAGCTAAGTATAGGCTTTAGCAGTAGTGATAGTTTAGTCTGTAGAGTTTCGTGCATGAGTATATTTAACTGTGTGTGTAAATAAATAAGTATTGACTTTGAACTAACTAACTGGTGTATCGGGTCTTTGATCAATATTCGGTTTGAACCTTGTGGCGGTATTGAAAAATACCTGGGGGTTCTAAAGGAAACATAATTAGGATTAAGGAAGGCGACCATATTGACCGCCATATTCAGAGCCAACCAAAGAGAGCAACATCACCCATGGGGCTGTGGATGAAAGAGGTAAATAAGGTTTGGCACCAAGGGAGGTGGTACACGAGTACCTGATTTATGTGGCCCATTGAGTTTGTGGGTTTTGAGAGGTGTCCGTTGACCAAGGTTTTGGGGAAGATGCAACTGTTAACCCAAGTAATTTTATGTTGAGGAAGAAAGAGTCCAAAGCTAGCCTGTAACTGAAACAGGTTTATTTCCAGTACAACAAAGCAAACATACCAGCTCCTCTACTCCCTCCTCCCTTCAGTGTTCCAGCTGGCCCCATTTATATTCCTCCGAAAGAACCAATTAAAACTGGGGGCAAATTACCAAATTAACAAAAGATCAAATGAACAAATTAAAGGGGAAGACCCTTAAACGGAAACTGCAACAAAAATGACAAAATCACGAAGGAAATTTACAAAGGTAGAACCAAAATGTAATTATGAGGGTCAATAAAGTCCCCAGCCCCCATGGTGATGACCAGAAGTCTCAATTTATAGATGGGCCTGTAGCCATCTGGGATGGCCACTTACAAAGGATCCCGGGAAATATGGCCACCTGCAAAGGACCATGGGAAATATGGTCAACCCAGGACTCAGATGCTTATGTATATTGGCAACTCAAATAACTAGACGCTATTGAAACCCCCAGCTACTTTGTATTCTAATGGCCCATTTCCCCAGAACAAAAGACCTGTACTCAGGTAACAGATACAGATCCAGACTCTCGGCGCCACTCCCTTTGCTCAGGGAGTCCAAAAAGCCAAGGTCAATGACCGCTCAGGACACACCCCGCCATCAAGGCACCATCCCCTTTATTGGCCAAAATCAAAGGCAGTAATCAAATCCAGAAAATTATTGGGTCCAAAGCTAAGGACCCCCCAAAAGAGCGCGAAACCCCAGAAGGTAAAGAGAGACACTGCCATGTGTTCAGTCGCTCTTGGCCCCGGCGCTCGGCCTCTCTTGGCCCCAATCTATGCCTAAAACCAAGTGCAGCATCACGACCAGAAGACAAGTTCAAGACCAACGATCGCTACTAGACGGATGAGCCCAGCAGAAACAAAGTCACTTCTCCAGACCAAGCCACGCAAGATCCGAACAAAGGCCTTGTCCCTCTGCATAAAGTCGGGTGCCTGAAGTTAAGTACAGGTTGTTGTAGTGTTAGGTGTAATTTAGCTTGTAGTGTTTTATATTGCATGTCAAAGTAATTCTTGTGTGTAAATAAACTATCATTAAACTTGAACTAACTAACTGGTTGTTTGGTCTTTTATCGATATCCGGTAAAACCTTGTGGTGGTATCATTTGATACCCGGCGACTCAAGCAATATCATCATTAATAACTGTCATATTAGTATCAAGTTAAAAAGAGCAACATTATTGGCGTCTCCGGTGCGATTTGGTAACATTATTGGCAACATCTGACGGGACTCGACCGAGAAGTTATTTTGTTACTCTGGGAGAACCCACAAAACTTTGCATTAGAAACCCAATTGAGAAAAGTGAAAGAAACCACAAGTGTAAGGCCCGTATCGATCAAACTTCAAGATTCGGTAGTGTGTATTAACTTGCATGCGTACTAACAGGGATATAAGGTAAACTCGTTAGATTTTGGTGTGTAAAACAATCGGGAGTATTGTGAACCGGAAACTAGCCTAGGCCATACCCGCTGTTCGAATCGCCGCCTTATTCCCTCTGTCCCAAATTAACGGTAGGAAAAGAGATAGTAGAAGAAATGGCAGGAAAGGAAATGGAACGCCTGATGAACCCGCAGGAACCCGAGGTCGCAGCGACCAGTAGAGCAGAGCAGTGCCCCATATGGGAAGAGGAATTGAGAAAGTATTTGAAGGGAAAAGGATGGCCCCTTTGTTCCGAGTTTTGTTCAAATGAAGAGTCAGGTCCAGGAAGCACAGGACAAACCTGATGGGACACCTTAACCGAGGTACATATAAAGAATGCAGTGAAAGTTCGTAAGCCGATGGCAATCATGTCCTGTCTGGCACAATTGCGAGGCACAGAGGAGGTCGTGAGGACGCTCCGCAGACAGCTAGTTGAGAAAGAGAAGAATGAGGGAAACTTTAGTGAATGTGAGAAAATTAATGAGCAACTCCGGGAACTGTTAAGAGCTAAAGATAAAGAGATGGCTGATGTCAAACGGGCACACCAATCTTGTATAGTTCACCTTAGCCGTTTTCAGACCCAGTACGATGAGGCCTACCAAGATACACAGCGCGCAATTTTGGTCCGGGAAGATACGGAACAGCAGGTAGAATAGCTAAAGAAACAATGCGCAGATTTGAAGGCAGCTTTACGAGCGCTCCATAGTTCCACAATGGAACAAAGACAGAGTACAGTAGATCACGCCAAATGTAGGCAACAAATAGTAAAGTTACAGTCACTGCTTTCAGTGCAAAACGGCTTCAGAGATACCTTTGGACCGAATTTAGATCAGGAGAATGGCCCCAGTTGGCAAGAACTAAATGAAACCGCCCAAAGATATGTGGAGGATACAGAAAATCAAATAGAGCCCTCCAGGCCCGAAAAGGAAAGCACCCACACCACCGACTGCATAGGCAGCACACACCCCCATGAATCCAGTCACCACACAGCGCACGTCACAGGATCGCGAGGAGCCCGATTTCGTTTACACCACCCCACTAACGATCACCCAATTGAGAGATGCCTGCGCCAAAATTGAACCATTTGAACCCACAGCAGACCCGCATAATTTCTTTGAGAGAGTACGACAGCAAACAGTTATGTACGGTCTGGACGAACCGGAGGAAGTTAAGCTTATAGTCATGAGCCTTGACCCGTCTGTTAGCTCAGCTTTACCAGAACCCCAGAATGTAGGAGGAGGAGCTATTTTAGACGCGATTGGATACAAAAGAGGAGATCCCGTAGAAGGTTTGAACCGATGTAGACAAAAGAAGGGAGAGCATCCAACTGCATACGCAGGTTGCCTTTGGATCCACTTTATAGCGTTATTTGGGAAATTGAACCGCACAAACTTAGATAACGAGAACACAACTAAATGGGCTCATACTTTAGTCTCCCACGCCACAGAAGCAGGTCAAAAAGCCTGTGTAAATTACGACCCTGCAGACGCCACACATAATGAAGTTTGGATTTTAAACAGAATCTCCAGAGCTTGGGAACAATCCCTACATAGAATGGCAGATCAGGAGAAGTCAGAAGCGAATATGAACCCAGTCAGGACTACTCAGGATCCCGCATCGGTAAATGAGGGCAGAAATGGGGGCAGCACGGTAGCCTTGTGGATAGCACAATTGCTTCACAGCTCCAGGGTCCCAGGTTCGATTCCGGCTTGGGTCACTGTCTGTGCGGAGTCTGCACATCCTCCCCGTGTGTGCGTGGGTTTCCTCCGGGTGCTCCGGTTTCCTCCCACAGCCCAAAGATGTGCAGGTTAGGTGGATTGGCCATGATAAATTGCCCTTAGTGTCCAAAATTGCCCTTAGTGTTGGGTGGGGTTACTGGGTTATAGGGATAGGGTGGCGGTGTTGACCTTGGGTAGGGTGCTCTTTCAAAGAGCCGGTGCAGACTCGATGGGCCGAATGGCCTCCTTCTGCACTGTAAATACTATGAAACTACTACTACTATGAAACTATAAATGAAGGTCAGCACCCCAGAGCACAGGCACCACGAGGTTCCTATAACTGTGGACAAAAGGGACATTACACCCGTGAATGCAATGCCCCCCCGAACCAGCAACGGAACCAGCAATCAAACTCCCCACCTAGGAACAATGTTAGGCCCATACATAGCATTAGCGCCCGATCAGATAATGCAGTGATTAATAACACAGATTGACGGTGTTTGGACTCCCCAACTTAGGTATGCGACACACTCTGGGACAGATCAGGCAGACCAGTAGTCACAGGCACAGTTTGGGGACACCCAGTAGAGTTCCTTTCGGACACAGGAGGGTCCCGCACCACTTTAAACTCCTCCACAATGTTTCAGCGCGACAAATGGCCCACCACAGACACCATCACTCTTAGTGGATTTACAGGACACATACAGCAGGGGTACATTACGGCCCCTGTAGATATTCAAATCGGCAACATAAACACCAAGCACCCCATTGTTTTAGTGGACTTGCCCCAAACAGCAGAGCACGTTTTAGGAACCGATTTCATGAGCTCACACAACCTTTCCTTTCACCCCGTGAATAAGTGTGTATGGAAAATGGCCAGAACAGCAAGAGCCCCGCCATGCTCACAGCTGGAGACTATGAACATAGAATCTGCTCAATCGGCGACTATTGGTTTGATCTGCAAGCCATTAGTACAGATAAGATGATTAGAGAGGTCCTAAGAAAACATAAAGCATCCGTCGCCCAGCACAAGCATGATTGTGGAAAAATTCCGGGAACAGTCACAATTACAGGTCCTGATCCCGATCCCAGAAGCAATACGGTTTCCCACAGCAAGCCGAGGGTGAGATTGCAAAAGTTATCAATAGCTTACTAGATCAAGGAGTAATTCGGCCCGTAGCCTCAACAAACAATGCCCCAATTTGGCCGTAAAGAAACCCGACGGTTCATGGAGATTGACCATTGACTACCGAGAGCTCAACAAGGTCACCCCATTAGTAGCCCCCACCGTTGCCATGAGTCCTGAAACCATGCTGAAGCAGGGAGTACATGCTAAGTACTTTACTGTGCTGGACATTAGCATTGGCTTTTGGTCCATTTCCTTAGATAAGGCCTGTCAATGCAAGTTTACGTTCACATTTCAAGGACAGCAGTATACGTGGACAAGCCTCCCGCAAGGTTTCCACAACTCCCCCTCCATCTTTCACTGACATTTGGCCATTGGACTTTCCAAATGTTCCCGACCCGAATGCCTTATTCAGTATGTGGACGACTTACTCCTACAGACGGACACAAAGGAAGAGCATGTTAAGCTTCTTTCCGAATTGCTATGTCTCTTACAATCAATTGGATGCAAAGTCAACCCGAATAAAACCCAGATCCTAAAAGAAAAGGTCCTTTACTTAGGTATCATTATCACATACAGGAAAAGAGAGATCGAACAGAAACGGATTGAATCAATAGCTAAATTGCCCCGCCCCACAATGTCACTGCACTCCGATCATTCTTCAGATTAGTTGGGTATAGAACACAGAACATTACAGCGCAGTACAGGCCCTTCGGCCCTCGATGTTGCGCCGACCTGTGAAACCACTCTAAAGCCCATCTACACTATTCCCTTATCGTCTATATGCCTATCCAATGACCATTTGAATACCCTTAGTGTTGGCGAGTCCACTACTGTTACAGGCAGGGCATTCCACACCCTTAATACTCTCTGAGTAAAGAACCAACCTCTGACATCTATCTTATATCTATCTCTCCTCAATTTAAAGATATGTCCCCTCGTGCTAGACATCACCATCCGAGGAAAAAGGCTCTCACTGTCCACCCTATCCAATCCTCTGATCATCTTGTATGCCTCAATTAAGTCAACTCTTAACCTTCTTCTCTCTAACGAAAACAGCCTCAAGTCCCTCAGCCTTTCCTCATAAGATCTTCCCTCCATACCAGGCAACATTCTGGTAAATCTCCTCTGCACCCTTTCCAATACTTCCACATCCTTCCTATAATGCGGCGACCAGAATTGCACGCAATACTCCAAATGCGGCCGCACCAGAGTTTTGTACAGCTGCAACATGACCTCATGGCTCCGAAACTCAATCCCTCTACCAATAAAAGCTAACACACCGTATGCCTTCTAAACAACCCTCTCAACCTGGGTGGCAACTTTCAGGGATCTATGTACATGGACACCCAGATCTCTCTGCTCATCCACACTCCCAAGAATCTTACAATTAGACCAGTACTCTGTCTTCCTGTTATTCCTTCCAAAATGAATCACCTCACACCTTTCTGCATTAAACTCCATTTGCCCCCTCTCAGCCCAGCGCTGCAGCCTATCTATGTCCCTCTGTAACTTGTAACATCCTTCCGCACTGTCCACAACTCCACCGACTTTAGTGTCATCTGCAACTTTACTCACCCATCCTTCTACGCCCTCCTCCAGGTCATTTATAAAAATGACAAACAGCAGTGGCCCCAAAACAGATCCTTGTGGTACACCACTAGTAACTGGACTCCAGTCTGAACACTTCCCATCAACCACCACCCTTTGTCTTCTTCCAGCTAACCAATTTCTGATCCAAACTGCTAAATCTCCCTGAATCCCATGCTTCCGTATTTTCTGCTGTGGCCTACCGTGGGGAACCTTATCAAACGCTTTACTGAAATCCATATACACCACATCAACTGCTTTACCCTCATCCACCTGTTTGGTCACCTTCTCAAAGAACTCAATAAGATTTGTGAGGCACGACCTACCCTTCACAAAACCGTGTTGACTATCTCTAATCAAATTATTCCTTTCCAGATGATTATACACCCTATCTCTTAGAAACCTTTCCAAGATTTTGCCCACAACAGAAGTAAGGCTCACTGGTCTATAGTTATCGGGGTTGTCTCTACTCCCCTTCTTGAACAAGGGGACAACATTTGCTATCCTCCAGTCTTCTGGCACTATTGCTGTTGACAAAGATGACTTCAAGATCAAAGCCAAAGGCTCAACAATCTCCTCCCTAGCTTCCCAGAGAATCCTAGGATAAATCCCATCCGGCCCAGGGGACTTATCTATTTTCACCCTTTCCAGAATTGTTAACACCTCCTCCTTATGAAACTCAAGCCCTTCTAGTCTAGTAGCCTGAATCTCAATATTCTCCTCGACAACATTGTCTTTTTCCTGTGTGAATACTGATGAAAAATATTCATTCAGCACCTCTCCTATCTCCTCGGACTCCAAGCACAACTTCCCACTACTGTCCTTGACTGTCCCTACTCTTACCCAAGTCATTCTTTTATTCATGACATATCTATAGAATGCTTTAGGGTTATCCTTGATCCTACCTGCCAAAGACTTCTCATGTCCCCTCCTGGCTCTTCTTAGCTCTATCTTTAGGTCCTTCCTAGCTAACTCGAGCGCCCTTACTGAACCTTCATGTCTCATCTTTACATAAGCCTCCTTCTTCCTCTTGACAAGTGTTTCGACTGCCTTAGTAAACCATGGTTCCCTTGCTCGACCACTTCCTCCCTGCCTGACAGGTACATACTTATCAAGGACACACAGTAGCTGTGCCTTGAACAAGCTCCACATTTCCATTGTGCCCATCCCCTGCAGTTTTCCTCTCCATCTGATGCATCCTAAGTCTTGCCTCATCGCATCATAATTGCCTTTCCCCCAGTTATACCTCTTGCCCTGCGGTATATACCTATCCCTTTCCATCACTAAAGTAAACGTAATCGAATCGTGGTCACTATCACCAAAGTGCTCACCTACCTCCAAATCTAACACCTGTCCTGGTTCATTACCCAGTATCAAATCCAATACGGCCTTGCCTCTCGTTGGCCTATCTGCATACTTTGCGAAATTCTCCGGTATCGCCGCGATGTCCGCCGACCGGCGCCAAAAACGGGGCAAATCAGTCGGGCATCGCGCCGCCCCAAAGGTGCGGAATCCTCCGCATCTTGGGGGGCCGAGCCCCAACCTTGAGGGGCTAGGCCCACGCCGGACTGATTTCCGCCCCGCCAGCTGGCGGAAGTGTCCCGCCAGCTGGCGCGGAAATGACATTGCCGGGCGGCGCATGCGCGGGAGCGTTAGCGGCCGCTCACGGCATCCCCGCGCATGCGCTGTGGAGGGAGTTTCTTCCTCCTCCGCCATGGTGGAGACCGTGGCGAAGGCGAAAGGAAAAGAGTGCCCCCGCGGCACAGGCCCGCCCGTGGATCGGTGGGCCCCGATCGCGGGCCAGGCCACCGTGGGGCCCCCCCCGGGCCAGATCGCCCCGCGCCCCCCCCAGGACCCCGGAGCCTGCCCGTGCCGCCTTGTCCCGCCGATAAGGTAGGTGGTTTAATCCACGCCGGCGGGACAGGCATCCTAGCAGCGGGACTTCGGCCCATTCGGGCCGGAGAATCGCGGGGGGGGGAGGGGGCCTGCCAACCGGCGCGGCGCGATTCCCGCCCCCGCCGATTCTCCGGTGCCGGAGAATTCGGCAACCGGCGGGGGCGGGATTCACGCCAGCCCCCGGCGATTCTCCGACCCGGCGGGGGGTCGGAGGATCTCGCCCACTGTGTCAGGAAGCCCTCCTGCACACATTGGACAAAAACGGACCCATCTAAAGTACTCGAATTATAGCGTTTCCAGTCAATATTTGGAAAGTTAAAGTCCCCCATAACAACTAACCTGTTGCTTTCGCTCCTATCCAGAATCATCTTTGCAATCCTTTCTCTACATCTCTGGAACTTTTCGGAGGCCTATAGAAAACCCCTAACAGGGTGACCTCTCCTTTCCTGTTTCTAACCTCAGCCCATACTACCTCAATCGACGAGTCCTCATCAAACATTCTTTCTGACACCGTAATACTGTCCTTGACTAACAATGCCACCCCTCCCCCTCTTTTACCATCTTCCCTGAGCTCACTGAAATATCTAAACCCCGGCACCTGCAACAACCATTCCTGTCCCTGCTCTATCCATGTCTCCGAAATGGCCACAACATCGAAGTCCCAGGTACCAACCCATGCCGCAAGTTCACCTACCTTATTCCGGATACTCCTGGTATTGAAGAAGACACACTTTAAACCACCTTCCTGCCTGCCGGTACACTCCTGCAACTTTAAAACCTTACTCATGATCTCACTACTCTCAACCTCCTGTATACTGGAGCTACAATTCACGTTCCCAAGCCCCTGCTGAACTAGTTTAAACCCTCCCGAAGAGCATTAGCAAATTTCCCCCCAGGATATTGGTACCCCTCTGGTCCAGGTGTAGACCATCCCACTGACCCCAGAATGAGCCCCAATTATCCAGAAATCTGAAACCCTCCCTCCTGCACCATCCCTGCATCCACATGTTCATCTCCTCCCTCTCCCTATTCCTCATCTCATTGGCACGTGGCACAGGTAACAATCCAGCGATAATATCTCTGTTTGTCCTAGATTTAAGTTTCCTCCCTAGCTCCCTGAATTCCTGCCTTACATCCCTATCCCTTTTCCTACCTATGTCGTTGGTACCTATGTGGACCACGACTTGGGGCTGCTCCCCCTCCCCCTTAAGGATCCCGAAAACACAATCCGAGACATCACATACCCTGGCACCTGGGAGGCAACACACTAACCGCGAGTCTCTCTCGTTCCCACAGAATTTCGTATCTATCCCCCTAACTATGGAGTCTCCAATGACTAATGCTCTACTCCTCTCCCCCTTCCCTTCTGAGCAACAGGGACAGACTCTGTGCCAGAGACCTGCACCCCATGGCTTACCCCTGGTAAGACCCCCCCAACAGTATCCAAAGCGGTATACTTGTTACTAAGGGGAACGACCCAGGGGATCGCTGTACTGACTGCTTCCTCCCAGCCCCTCTCACTATCACCCATCTATCTTTATTCTTCGGGGTAACTATATCCCTGAAGCTTCTACCTATGACTACCTCTGCCTCCCGAATGATCCGAAGTTCATCCAGCTCCAGCTCCAGTTCCCTAACTCGGTTTCTGAGGAGCTGGAGATGGGTGCACTTCCCACAGATGAAATCAGCAGGGACACTGTCAGCGTCCCTCACCTCAAACATTCTGCAGGAGGAACATTGCACTACCTTCCCTGCCATCCCCTCTAGATAAAAAAAAGAAAATGAAAGAAAGAGCTTACCTGTTATTCACTCCCCTTCTCAGCAAGCACTCACTCAGCAACCTCTGCGCCCTGCACTATAACACCTGAGGGAAAATAAAAGAAAAACTACTTACCAGTCACCAGCCAATCCCTTACCTGCAGGCTGTGACGTCACGGTTCAACTTCTTTCTACTTCTACCTGATCTCGAGCCTTCCTCTTGATCTTTACAGCAGTTGTTTGGTTTTTTTTGGTTAGAGGAGGGGGTAGGGAGGGAAACACTGAAGAAGTATTTCGGGTTTAAGTGTCACTTGACAACAGCTCCTCCACAAACCACCTTCAAGTTAGGGTGTAGGAACCATATAGATGATTTTGCCACAAAAGCAGTCCCACTTTCAGAACTCCTTAAACAGAATTCCCCATTGGAATGGCTTACTCAGCACATGGACGCCATCGATGAATTAAAACGCGCCCTAGGCACAGCCCCCGCTTTGCAGGTACCAGACCCACCGACCGAACCCTCTCTGCAGTACTACTACAGGAAAGACATGACCGCTTAGGACCCGTAGCCTATGCATCACGAGTTTTGGATCCCATGGAGCAAGGATTTTCAGCCTGCGAACAGCACTTGCTCGCAGTGTTTTGGGCAGTTCAATATTTTGCATATATCACAGGCCTCAACCCCGTAACAATTTTAACCGAGCACACCCCAACGCAGCTACTGTTAGATGGTAGGTTAACGGATGGTTCAGTTAGCCAGATCAGAGCAGCTCGCTGGACACTATTATTACAAAGAAGGGGAATCACAGTTAAACGGACAAAGACCCACACATTTTTAGCGGACAACCTGCAGTATGAAGGAACCCCACATGAGTGCCAGATCATTGCAGCCAAACACCACACAGGACCCTTTATCCTGAAATCACGACCCACACGAGCAGGCATCAGAACACAGAATCCCCCGACCACAGATAACTCTTTAAAAATTTATGTAGATGGTTCCTCCACCATTGACAATGGAAAAAGAATAACAGGATGCGGTATTTATGTGGAAGACGCACAGGGACGCGCATTAGAGGAAATATCTTTAAAAGTGCCAGGCCACTTAGGATCACAAGCAGCCGAATTAGCAGCCATAGCATATGTAGTGCAGCACCCCGATTCCTTTCCAACCCCCGCAGACATACATTCGGACAGTTTATATGTGTGTAATAGCCTGACAGAATTCCTGCCCCTGTGGGAACCTCGCCGATTCGTATCCGCTGATGGTAAACCCCTACCCTCAGCCCCATTGTTGAAGCATATTCTTGGAACAGCAAAAGACTGCACGTATGGTATAATCAAAGTGAGAAGCCATCATCGTTACTCCCACCCGGTAATGTAAAGGCAAACGCCTTTGCCGAGGCAGGATCACGACATTGGCCACTTTTGGCAACCCCCCGAAAGTGAACCGATACACGCAGTCCAGGTTTCCCAGACCAATAATGAAGAACTAACCTAGGGCCAAAAGGCAGGCGACACTCTCAAACAAGTTTTAGACGGTAACTTCCCAGCCCCCTACGACAAATGCAAGGACTCACTGACGGTACAGGACGGTCTAGTTTTGAAAAATGGTATTTATGTGGTCCCCACCCAGGACAGAAACCAGATAATTTACCAGTTTCATGACGGACACGGACATCAGGGGATAGGCAATACCATTGCCCATTTAAGGCCTTTGTGCTGGTGGCCCGATTTGAAAGCAGATGTCACGCATTATGTCGAGAATTGTTTAGTGCACAGAACAATCCTGAAAGGTACTCCAAGAAGGGACAATTGAGACACACCCGACCTGTTAATGCCCTTGGACAAATTTGCAACTCGACTACATTGGCCCCCTCCCCTCCTGCAGAAATGGTTTCAAATACGTATTAGCGGTAATCAACACCTTTACAAAATGGACAAACACTGCAAAAGCCACAGCTAAGATTTTGAACCAAGAGATATTTACGTGCTGGGGTCTTCCTACAACATTGAGTCAGATTAAGGGGCTGAAATTCTCCCCCAACGGCGCGATGTCCGCCGACTGGCGCCCAAATCGGCGCCAATCAGACGGGCATCGCGCCGCCCCAAAGGTGCGGAATGCTTTGGTGGCCTAGCCCCGACATTGAGGGGCTAGGCCGGCGCCGGAGGGATTTCCGCCCCGCTAGCTGGCGGAAATGGCGTTTGTTGCCCCGCCAGCTGGCGCGGAAATGCGGCGCATGCGCGGGAGCGTCAGCGGCCGTTGAAAGTTTCCCGCGCATGCGCAGTGGGGAGAGTCACTTCCGCCTCCGCCATGGTGGAGGCCGTGGCGGAGGCGGAAGGGAAAGAGTGCCCCCACGGCACAGGCCCGCCCGCGGATCAGTGGGCCCCGATCGCGGGCCAGGCCACCGTGGGGGCACCCCCCGGGGACAGATCGCCCCGCGCCCCCCCAGGACCCTGGAGCCCGCCCACGCCGCCTGGTCCCACCGGTAAATACCAGGTTTAATTTACGCCGGCGGGACAGGCAATTTCTGGGCGGGACTTCGGCCCATCCGGGCCGGTGAATTGAGCGGGGGGTCCCGCCAACCGGCGCGGCCCGATTCCCGCCCCCGCCCAATCTCCGGTACCGGAGACTTCGGCGGGGGCAGGATTCACGGCGGCCAACGGCCATTCTCCGACCCGACGGGGGCTCGGAGAATGACACCCCAGGTTCCCATTTCACTGGCAGAGTCATGCAAAATGTCCTAACGATTTTTGGAATCAAACAAAAATTTCACATCACATATTACCCCCAATCCAGCGGTTTTGTTGAACGAATGAATTGCACTTTAAAAGCGACCATTAGGAAAATGGCGCAACAGAATAATACCACAGGGAACACACTTCTCCCATTTGCCCTTATGTTTACAAAGAACAAAGAAATGTACAGCACAGGAACAGGCCCTTCGGCCCTCCAAGCCCGTGCCGACCATACTGCCCGACTAAACTACAATCTTCTACACTTCCTGGGTCCGTATCCTTCTATTCCCATCCTATTCATATATTTGTCAAGATGCCCCTTAAATGTCCCTATCGTCCCTGCCTCCACTACCTCCTCCGGTAGTGAGTTCCAGGCACCCACTACCCTCTGCGTAAAAAACTTGCCTCGTACATCTACTCTAAACTTTGCCCCTCTCACCTTAAACCTATGCCCCCTAGTAATTGACCCCTCTACCCTGGGGAAAAGCCTCTGACTATCCACTCTGTCTATGCCCCTCATAATTTTGTATACCTCTATCAGGTCGCCCCTCAACCTCCTTCGTTCCAGTGAGAACAAACCGAGTTTATTCAATCGCTCCTCATAGCTTATGCCCTCCATACCAGGCAACATTCTGGTAAATCTCTTCTGCACCCTCTCTAAAGCCTCCACATCCTTCTGGTAGTGTGGCGACCAGAATTGAACACTATACTCCAAGTGTGGCCTAACTAAGGTTCTATACAGCTGCAACATGACTTGCCAATTCTTATACTCAATGCCCCGGCCAATGAAGGCAAGCATGCCGTATGCCTTCTTGACTACCTTCTCCACCTGTGTAGCCCCTTTCAGTGATCTGTGGACCTGTACTCCTAGATCTCTTTGACTTTCAATACTCTTGAGGGTTCTACCATTCACTGTATATTCCCTACCTGCATTAGCCCTTCCAAAATGCATTACCTCACATTTGTCCAGGTTAAACTCCATCTGCCATCTCTCCGCCCAAGTCTCCAGACAATCTAAATCCTGCTGTATCCTCAGACAGTCCTCATCGCTATCCGCAATTCCACCAACCTTTGTGTCGTCTGCAAACTTACTAATCAGACCAGTTACATTTTCCTCCAAATCATTTATATATACTACAAAGAGCAAAGGTCCCAGCACTGATCCCTGTGGAACACCACTGGTCACAGCCCTCCAATTAGAAAAGCATCCCTCCATTGCTACCCTCTGCCTTCTATGGCCTAGCCAGTTCTGTATCCACCTTGCCAGTTCACCCCTGATCCCGTGTGACTTCACCTTTTGTACTAGTCTACCATGAGGGACCTTGTCAAAGGCCTTACTGAAGTCCATATAGACAACATCTACTGCCCTACCTGCATCAATCATCTTAGTGACCTCCTCGAAAAACTCTATCAAATTAGTGAGACACGACCTCCCCTTCACAAAACCGTGCTGCCTCTCACTAATACGTCCATTTGCTTCCAAATGGGAGTAGATCCTGTCTCGAAGAATTCTCTCCAGTAATTTCCCTACCACTGAAGTAAGGCTCACCGGCCTGTAGTTCCCGGGATTATCCCTGCCACCCTTCTTAAACAGAGGAACAACATTGGCTATTCTCCAGTCCTCCGGGACATCCCCTGAAGACAGCGAGGATCCAAAGATTTCTGTCAAGGCCTCAGCAATTTCCTCTCCAGCCTCCTTCAGTATTCTGGGGTAGATCCCATCCGGCCCTGGGGACTTATCTACCTTAATATTTTTTAAGACACCCAACACCTCGTCTTTTTGGATCACAATGTGACCCAGGCTATCTACACCCCCTTCTCCAGACTCAACATCTACCAATTCCTTCTCTTTGGTGAATACTGATGCAAAGTATTCATTTAGTACCTCGCCCATTTCCTCTGGCTCCACACATAGATTCCCTTGCCTATCCTTCAGTGGGCCAACCCTTTCCCTGGCTACCCTCTTGCTTTTTATGTAAGTGTAAAAAGCCTTGGGATTTTCCTTAACCCTATTTGCCAATGACTTTTCATGACCCCTTCTAGCCCTCCTGACTCCCTGCTTAAGTTCCTTCCTACTTTCCTTATATGCCACACAGGCTTCGTCTGTTCCCAGCCTTTTAGCCCTGACAAATGCCTCCTTTTTCTTTTTGACGAGGCCTACAATATCATTCGTCATCCAAGGTTCCCGAAAATTGCCGTATTTGTCTTTCTTCCTCACAGGAACATGCCGGTCCTGTATTCCTATCAACTGACACTTGAAAGCCTCCCACATGTCAGATGTTGATTTGCCCTCAAACATCCACCCCCAATCTATGCTCTTCAGTTCCCGCCTAATATTGTTATAATTAGCCTTCCCCCAATTTAGCACATTCATCCTCGGACCACTCTTATCCTTGTCCACCAGTACTTTAAAACTTACTGAATTGTGGTCACTGTTACCGAAATGCTCCCCTACTGAAACATCTACCACCTGGCCGGGCTCATTCCCCAATACCAGGTCCAGTACCGCCTCTTCCCTAGTTGGACTGTTTACATATTGTTTTAAGAAGCCCTCCTGGATGCTCCTTACAAACTCTGCCCCGTCTAAGCCCCTGGCACTAAGTGAGTCCCAGTCAATATTGGGGAAGTTGAAGTCTCCCATCACCACAACCCTGTTGTTTTTACTCTTTTCCAAAATCTGTCTACCTATCTGCTCCTCTATCTCCCGCTGGCTGTTGGGAGGCCTGTAGTATACCCCCAACATTGTGACTGCACCCTTCTTATTCCTGATCTCTACCCATATAGCCTCACAGCCCTCTGAGGTGTCCTCTCGCTGTATAGCTGTGATACTCTCCTGAACAAGTAGCGCAACTCCGCCTCCCCTTTTACATCCCCCTCTATCCCGCCTGAAACATCTAAATCCTGGAACGTTTAGCTGCCAATCCTGTCCTTCCCTCAACCAGGTCTCTGTAATGGCAACAACATCATAGTTCCAAGTAGTAATCCAAGCTCTAAGTTCATCTGCCTTACCCGTAATGCTCCTTGCATTAAAACATATGCACTTCAGGCCACCAGACCCGCTGTGTTCAGCAACTTCTCCCCGTCTGCTCTGCCTCAGAGCCACACTGTCCATATTCCCTAATTCTCCCTCAACGCTCTCACCTTCTGACCTATTGCTCCCGTGCCCACCCCCCTGCCATACTAGTTTAAACCCTCCCGTGTGACACTAGCAAATCTCGCGGCCAGGATATTTATGCCTCTCCGGTTTAGATGCAACCCGTCCATCTTATACAGGTCACACCTGCCCCGGAAGAGCTCCCAGTGGTCCAGATAACCGAAACCCTCCCTCCTACACCAGCTGTTTAGCCACGTGTTTGTCTGCTCTATCTTCCTATTTCTAGCCTCACTGGCACGTGGCACAGGGAGTAATCCCGAGATTACAACCCTCGAGGTCCTGTCTTTTAACTTTCTGCCTAGCTCCCTGAACTCCTGCTGCAGGACCTCATGCCTCTTCCTGCCTATGTCGTTAGTACCAATATGTACAACGACCTCTACCTGTTTGCCCTCCCCCTTCAGGATTCCCTCTACCTGTTCGGAGACATCCTGGACCCTGGCACCAGGGAGGCAACATACCATCCTGGAGTCTCTTTCACGTCCACAGAAGCGCCTATCTGTTCCCCTGACTATAGAGTCCCCTATAACTATTACTCTTCTGCGCTTTGACCCTCCCTTCTGAACATCAGAGCCAGCCGTGGTGCCACTGCTCTGGCTGCTGCTGTTTTCCCCGGAACACCGTTTCCAGTTCCACAGGTTTCACCCCCCACACTCTCATGACCCGACAGCCCATGAAAGGAATTGAATATTTATTAGGTCTCGATTTGGCAAGCCCTACAGTCACTGTCCTCACCCATGAGAAAGCAGTCCAGCAAGTCACAGACAATATTAAAGCAGCACAGCTCACTGCAGCTGTCCAACTAGGCACTAGAAGGAAGCAGAGTAAGGCCTGCTTTGATAAAACAGTCCACCCCATAGAGTATTCATTTGGTCAGCAAGTGATGATTTCCCGGTACAATCCCAGTTCATTCCTCTCCCCTAAATTTGCAGCATGTGGTAGTCACCACTGTTGTATTGTATATACTGCATACAAGGGTATTACGGTAAAGCCCCTGTACTACAGGTATGGGGGTAGATCCCTGCCTGCTGGCTCTGCCCAGTAGGCAGAGTATAAATGTGTGGGCTCACTGAGCTGCAGCCATTTCGGTGGGAGGCTCCACATCTCTGCGTAATAAAGTCTTGATTACTCTCTACTCTTGTCTCGTCATAATTGGTAGTGCATCAATTTATTACGCAGAGATTTTACAACGATGGATCTCCGCATCGAGCCTGATTGCCTGCAGCTGCACCCTCAAGCAGACAACGCCAAGTCAGCCTTCTCATATTGGCTACCTTGCTTTAAAGCATACATTAGACCTGCGACTGAACCACTCCCAGAGGCACAGAAGCATTAGATCCTCTACATGCGGCTTTGCTCCGATATTTTTCCCCTCATCCGGGACGCATCGACCTACGCCGAGGCCATGGCGCTACTGAAGGAGAATTACACTCAGCAGACTAACAAAATCTACACCAGGCACCTCCTGTCCACGCGGCATCAACTCCCCGGTGAGTCTGTGGAAGATTTCTGGAGTGCCCAGCATGTCCTGGTGAGAAACTGCGATTGCCAGGCCGTTTTGGCCGCTGAACATTTGACCTGCTACTTAGAGACACGTTCGTTACGGGCATAGGGTCGGCCTATATCTGCCAGGCTACCCTCGACCACGTGGCGACCAAGAAACTAGCGCTCTCGCTTACAGTCACCTCACATAATATATAGGCGTATGCCCCTGACTGCATGGCCCACCCCTCCTGCGTATCGTGGACCCCGCCAGCGAACACCCCACTGTGGACCCCATCAGCGACCTCCCCCAGCCAACCAACCCCGGGGACCCAAGTGCTACTTCTGCGGACAGACAAAACACCCACGCCAGCGCTGCCCGGCGCGGAGCGCGCTCTGCAAAGCCTGCGGGAAGAAAGGACATTTCGCTGCTGTGTGCCAGGCCCGCTCGATCACCACTATTGTCCCTGCACCCCCCACGTGTGACCCGTGGGCGCCACCATCTTCCTCGCCTCAGACCACGTGCGGCCCGTGGGCGCCGCCATCTTGCTCCCCTCACAATACGTGCGGCCCGTGGGCGCCGCCATCTTGTCTGCCTCAGGACACGTGCGGCCCGTGGGCGCCGCCATCTTCCCTGCCTCAGGACCCCTGCTCGTCAGGCACCTCATCGGTCCGCTCATCGACTGCAACCGCCGCCGACCAGTCACGTCTGGCCTACATCACAAGAGACCAGTCCCGACGACACAACAGCGCGACTGCGTCGACGACAGTGAAGGTCGGCGGGCACAAGCTATCCTGCCGTCTGGACTCCGGGAGCACTGAGAGCATCATCCACCCCAATACGGTAAGGCGCTGCTCCCTCACGGTACACCCCATTAACCAAAGAATCTCCCTTGCCTCCGGATCCCACTCCATGGCGATCCGGAGGTACTGCATCACCACCCGTCGCCACCAGGAGCAGACGGTGCAACGCTCAGGATAGGACCTTCATCAGATCTGAGGTCCAGCGGCTGCTGCGGGAAGGTATCATCGAGGCCAGCAACAGCCCCTGGTGAGCCCAAGTGGTAGTGGTGAAAACGGGGGAGAAAAACAGGATGGTCGTTGACTACAGTCAGACCATCATTCGGTACACGCAGCTCGAAGCGTACCCCCTCCCACGCATATCTGATATGGTCAATCAGATTGCACAGTACCGGGTCTTCTCGAGAGTGGACCTGAAATCTGCCTACCACCAGCTCCCCATTCGCAAGGCGGACAGCCAGTACACCGCGTTTGAAGCGGGTGGCCGCCTTTACCACTTCCTTAGGGTTCCCTTCGGCGTCACTAACGGGGTCTCGGTCTTCCAATGGGAGATGGACCGAATGGTTGACCGGTACGGACTGCGGGCCACTTTCCCGTACCTGGATAATGTCACCGTCTGCGGCCACGACCAGCAGGACCATGACGCTAACCTTTCCAAATTCGTCCACACCGCCAAACTCCTCAACCTAACCTACAACAAGGAGAAGTGCGTGTTCAGTACGAATCGATTAGCCATCCTCGGCTCTGTGGTTCAGAACGGAGTTCTAGGGCCCGACCCCCATCGCATGCGCCCCCTCATGGAACTCCCCCTTCCCCACTGCCCCAAGACCCTCAAACGATGCCTGGGGTTCTTCTTGTACTACACCCAATGGGTCCCTAACTATGCGAACAAGGCCCGCCCACTCATCCACTCCACCGTTTTCCCACTGATGGCTGAGGTTCACCAGGCCTTCAACCGTATCAAGGTCAACATCACCAAGGCCACGATGCACGCGGTCGATGAGACGCTCCCCTTCAAAGTCGAGAACGATGCATCAGGCGTCGCTCTGGCCGCCACCCTCAACCAGCAGGCAGGCCCGTGGCATTCTTTTCCCGCACCTCCATGCCTCTGAAATTCGGCACTTATCTGTTGTAAAGGAGGCCCAAGCTATCGTTCAAGCAGTGCGGCATTGGAGGCATTACCTGGCCGGCAGGAGATTCACTCTCCTAACTGACCAACGGTCGGTTGCCTTCATGTTTAACACACAGCGGGGCAAGATCAAAAATGATAAGATCTTGAGGTGGAGGATCGAGCTCTCCACCTACAATTACGAGATTTTGTATCGCCCCGGTATGCTTAGCGAGCCCCCCGAAGCCCTATCCCGAGGTACATGTGCCAGCGCACAAGTGGACCGAATCCGGACCCTGCACAACGATCTCTATCACCCAGGGATCACCCGCTTTTATCATTTCATAAAGGCCCGCAATCTGCCTTACTCCATCGAGGAAGTCAGGGCTATCTCCAGAGATTGCCAGTGTAAACCGTACTTCTACCGACCTGACCGTGCGCGCCTGGTGAAGGCCACCCGCCCCTTTGAACGCCTCAGCGGGGACTTCAAAGGGCCCCTCCCCTTCACCGACCACACCACGTACTTTCTTAATGTGGTCGACAAATATTCCAGATTCCCCTTCGCCATCCCATGCCCCGATATGACGTTTGCCAGCGTCATCAAAGCCCTCAACACCATCGTCGCTTTGTTCGGTTTCCCCACCTGCGTCCACAGCGACCGGGGATCCTCATTTATGAGTGATGAGCTGCGCCAGTACGTGCTCAACAGGGGCATTACCTCGAGCAGGACGACCAGCTACAACCCCCGGGGAAACGGGCAGGTGGAGCAGGAGAATGGGACGGTCTGGAATTGCCCTAAGGTCCAGAAATCTCCTGGCCTCACACTGGCATGAGGTCCGCCCCGACGCCCTCCAATCCATTCGGTCGCTCCTGTGCACTGCGACTAATTAAACTCCCCATGAACGTCTCTTTGCCTTCCCCAGGAAGTCCAACTCCGGGGTTTCACTCCCAACATGGCTGGAGCTCCAGGACCCGTTCTCCTCCGCAAGCACATGCGGCTCCACAAGGCGGACCCGTTGTTGAGAGGGTACAGCTACTCCACGCGAACCCACATTACGCCTACGTAGCGTACCCCGACGGTCGCCAAGACACAGTCTCCCTCAGGGACCTGCTGCCAGCTGGGTCCCCACACACCACCCCCCTGCTGCCCTGGCGCCACCCTCCCTCCCCCCCAGCGCACCCCACCACAGCACCCGCACCAGGACGATCCACCCTCCCCTTGGTCCCACCCGGGGATGAAGATGAGGTCGACACGCTCCCGGAGTCACCGATGACTGAACCAATGCCTGAATCACCACCAGAACTGCGGCGCTCGCAACGACAGATCAAGGCGCCCGATCGTCTAAATTTGTAAACTCTTTCTAAACTTTTAAACAACCTGTATATAAATCGTTTTCCACCACACCCGCTGGACTCTTTTTAACAGAGGGTGAATGTGATAGTCACCACTGTTGTATTGTATATACTGCATATGAAGGTGTTACGGTAAGGCCCCTGTACTACAGGTACGGGGGTAGAGCCCTGCCTGCTGGCTCCGCCCAGTAGGCGGAGTATAAATGTGCGTGCTCTCCGAGCTGCAGCCATTTCGGCAGCAGCTGCGGGAAGCTCCACATCTCTGCGTAATAAAGCCTTGATTACTCTCTACTCTTGTCTCGTCCTAATTGATAGTGCATCACCGGACCCTACTCTATTTCGGACAAAGTCAGCCCCTCCGTGTACAAGATAACATACCCCAATGGTAAACTGGTTGGTTCCACATCAACCAACTTAAAGTCTATGGAACCCAATATAGCCACTCCCACCACATCTCTCTGGCAATAGCAGACGATTCCGCCCCGCCCATCGACAACCTAGTCCAACCCTCCCCCAGCCTGACAGCACGTCCACGCCCACAGACCCGACCTTGTCTCCGCCCACAGGTACGACCTTCCACCTTGAGCTTGACTCCGACGACAGCGCCAGCCTCCCCGAATTGACCACGATCACTGACCACTGGTACAACCTCGCCGGCACTAGTCATTCCAGCCCCGGTAACACGACCAAGACATGTTGGCCCCCTATAGCTCCTTCCACAGCACCAGTCAGAGCCACTACCACCACCCGACAACAGTAATTTGCCCTTCACTGCCATCACCCCTACGCCTCACAACAAACGAACCCCATTTTGGCACCGTGACAAATCTTGTCGATTGGTAATACATGACAATCCCACGACAGCCCACGCGGCCACGGCACAAAAATGACAGACACGAGTCTGGCAACCGGGGGATAGTGATGATTTAGATTCTGACTCTGGTTATGGTAATCCTTTTACAATGCTTTTTGATACAGAACCCTGAGGTGTCCAGATGATGCGAAAAAGATGCCGCATAAGAATCACGGTGTCTTATTTTCTGATGGAGCCTGCCCGCCTTTTTATTTTCCTTCTTTCTTTCTTTTTGTTACATGGTTTTAATTAATGTCAGCCTGACACCCAATTTCTTTATACAGTCATAGTTATTCTTCCGCCGCCATTTACTGACCAATGGCCGTTAAAGGAACAATTGTTGGATCTCACATGTGTTCCAAATTCTTTCTGCTCGTTTAGGTCACCCAGGTAGGGAATAACAGCACTAATCCCCGCCCTGCCTGAGGACCCCAAATGCATCCAGTCAGTTAAGCTTGGGTAGCGGAGCACCGGCACTGATCACCGCCCTACCCGAGGAATCCCACCCATTTTTGCCCTGCCGCGGCCCACACGCACCTCATGCTTTGATCACTTCAAGTAATCTGGAATGGTTTTTTACACTCCTTACTGTCCTTGGCAGGTCTTTGTTCCCCCTCATCTGCTCTTTAGTGTGGTTTAAAGAATGCCTTTTGCCACAGCCTGTACACTCAACTCTTTACCTTCCACGACTCTTTGGTCGCTACCCCAACTGCTATTTACATGTTTGACATACTTTGTTGTTACACATTTGCTGCTAATCATGAACTACCTCTGGACCCTGGACGGAGAAATTGTCCGCCCACTCACCGCATCGACCTGAAGCTGCGTGATTCCTTGCACTTAAACAGAATTTTTTTTTCGGATGTCTTGTCTCTAAAATGGTTATTTAAAAAAAAAATGAGGGAGTCACACGTGATGATGATTCTAATGGGTAATTGAAATTGAAGAGAGATAGACAAACAAAACGAGATGTTAACCAATGATAATAACAGATATTATGCTTTCACCCTCAGGAATATACAAACAACGAAGAACAAAAAGACAAGATGAAGACAGGACTGATGATCTCCATTGTGATCATCGCTGGACTCCTACAACTGCGTGCGTTGACAGCCTTTGTACCCCACACCACACCGGCTCCGGACATGACCATACAACGTGAGACCCCTAGCCACACCTCACATGAAAATAAACACTGTTACCCCCACATGGTGTGAAAATATTGTAAAATGGTATTCCCTTTCCTATACAGTAGAATCCCTTTTGGTAATAGCAATACTCTGCAGTGTCGTTCAGACACTTAGACTCCGCAAATGGTGAAGGAGAGCCTCCCGCTCCCCGATATACACACTCCTAGCCCCTTTCCTTGGAATCCAACAAACCCAACAAACCTTTTAAACCTTTTTCACTGACAAAATAAAAAGATTGTACTTCTTCTTTGACTGTAATAAATTAAGTAGAGACGTGATGCTGCTGTTTAGCTTCTCCACTTCTCCAGACCCAGCCACGCAAGATCTGAACAAAGGCCTTGTTCCTCTGCATAAAGTCGGGTGCCTGAAGTTAAGTACAGGTTGTTGTAGTGTTAGGTGTAACTTAGCTTGTAGTGTTTAATGTTGCATGTCGAAGTAATTCTTGTGTGTCAATAAACTATCATTGAACTTGAACTAACTAACTGGTTGTTTGGTATTTGATCGATATCCGGTAAAACCTTGTGGTGGTATCATTTGATTCTCTTTCACAATGCGATTGCCTTAATAATATAATTGCCATTAAACAAAGTGATGGCCAGCGAACGTTAACAATATGATTAATAAAACATGACAGCAATCCACCCCCACCCTTTTAGGGCCAGTTAACAGTGGCGACACATTGCTACAGTGATTATACGTCACTCAGGTCAAGGGGCGTCCATGGAGGTGGTGTCAGCTGGGAGAGCACTGTTCAGGATCCATGGTGGTAAAGGGACTACGTGTCAAGCAGCATGTTTGGTGACTTTATCAGCAGCACAGTTCCCCTGGGCCTGTGGTGCATCATCATTTCTATGTTCAGCCACTTCTCTGTGTACAATGTGGCTGAGGGCTCCTGTAGGACATTCCATAAGGTCCGTCATAGGGGAGCATGTGTGAGGGATCCATCGTCATTGGAACAAAAATAATTTTTCTGATACAGAGGCAGTGCAAGGCCAGCATTACAGACGTAAGAACAATCTGTCTGCACGGTTATAGATCGGCCGCTGGTCTGGTGAAGGCCACGATCACAGCTGCGAGCTCAGCCACTAAAAATTAATAAAAAATTTAAATTACAGTCATGAGAAGCTCAATAGCTTTTACTGGGGGAGTGGGGAAAAAATGTCTCTCTGGACCTTAAAGAATGGATTGCTCTATCAAGATGTCAAAGTGTAAGGAATGTGGCACATATTGCAGGCATGTAGCCTTTAAACATTTTAACCTGGTACATTATATAAATAGTTGAAACAACCCCTGACCTTTCTGGCACATTGTTTATTTTAAACGCCTGCTATACAGTTCTGTTAAAATAAATGGTATCAAGCACACACTGGATATGCTCCAAGGCTGCCTGTTTTTTTAAAATATTCTGATTCAGCTGAGGCAAATGAATGTCACACTGTGCACTGTGTATGTGTACAGAAGTATGTTGAGGCAGTGGAAAACATGCACTTTAAGGTATGCTGTTTGCCTCGTATATTTCTTTTTGTATGACATTGTGGCCCCTTAACATTGCTTTCACAAGATTGCCCACAGAACAGCTTTTATTTAATCTGGTGTTCATTAATCTTTATTGCAAAATACAAATATGATATGTCATGTAGCAAAATCCACCACAGGTCAGCTGTAATTTTTAATTGGAAGGCAATGGTCGACTTCAGGGGGATTTGGTGCGCATCAAGCTGAAAATGATGTGAGGATAAGAAGCTTTAATGAATAGAGTTTCAGCAGATCTATAATATTGTGCACTATCTATACATTTGTTATTCCTCCCTAAAATTGGCAATTATTTTTAATAATAAATGAATGCCACTTTTGAATCTGAAGTAACATATTGGGTGCGATTCAACGGAAACATTTCAAAGTGTCATTTTGGGGGCAATTGGCAGGGTGTTTCTCGACAACTGTGTTGGCAAGATCGCGGCTCGTATTCAACAGCACTTAGTGTCAAAAATGAGCCCCCACGAGATTCTCGCCATTACTGACTCCCTCGCCGTCTGATCCGCCTGACTCGCGCCTCGGCTTCTCGCTGCTAACAAGGAGAAGCTGCTTTTAAACACTCCCTCACCACTCACTCCCAGTCAACACAAGAGCATGGCAGCGCACAGACCTGCACCTCGTTTTGGAGAGGCCGACCTGGTCAGGCTTCTCACGCCATTGATGAAGGACGGACCACCCTTTTCCCCCAAAGGGTTCGGAGGACCAGCAGCAGGGACTGGGAGGCAGTGGCAGTGGCTGCCAGTGTGGGCAGCATGAGCAGGAGGGCTGGCATCCAATGTCGAAAATAGACCAATGAGCTCCACCGAGCTGCAAGGGTAAGTTACCACCTCTCCCCTGGCATCAGTTCCACCTGCCACCCCTAAACTTCACCCCCCACACCCCCTCCCCTCCCCACCCCCCAAATCACTGGCTGCCACATTGGACCCTCCCCATGTCCGGTCTTCGGGCTGGTTCCTCAGAAACCCTGGCACTCACCAGCACAACCCCTTCATGTCCAGATATGGTGCCCACACATGCCACCTGCTATAGAACCCTCTGACCCATCAAGCAATTAGCTCACTATGACCTCTCTTTGTCCCCGCAGGAGAAGATAGGCCATAATAAGCGGGAAAGGATCAAGACGGGTTGGAGGGCCGAATTCCAGAGATCTGAGTCCTCACCCCATGAGGAATGGGCCCTGGAAATTGTGGGGTTGCCCTAGCAGAGAGCAGTCACTAACAGGAAGGCTGGCCTGACACTCCATATGCTGAGGCTGGGCCATCTGGCAACGCCCCCCCCCCCCCCCCCGTCCCCCCCCCCGTCCCCCCCCCGCTCGGCCCCCCCAGCCCAAAGAGACCACCTTGGAGAAAAGCTTTGAGGAAGCCACCGGTAAGGCTCACAGTTATCACCCCCATTTTCCACCAGCGCGGAGACACACACCTCGATGGGCAACATTAGTGGAGAGGCCTCTGGGGTTCAATCTGGGGAGCACCACACAGTTGCTGATGCACATCGGATGGGGGCAGGAACATCCAAGGGAGTCAACAGTCAGAGAGCTGCTGGGGACCAGGACTCTGCTGGGTCAGGTGTCGAACCCCTGAACAAGAGCTGATGTAGATGATAGGACACAGCGACTGCATACCCAATTGGAGAAGTTCCAAAGGCTTTGTAGGCGATGGTACCAACAATACGTGGCACCAATGCGAACACTGCTAGGGAGGAGAAAGCCTGTAGAATGACATCCGCGACTTCAGTGGAGGTGCTCAAGGCATGGGGGGGGGTGCTTCATTCGGGGCTGGGGGCATTGTGGGCAGGTGGTCAGGGCGCGCGAGCGGCCGAAGGGGGGTACTATTTTTGCGGTCTGACCACAGGCTGAGTCCGCCACGAAGCACGGTGCAGCCGCTGCAGACCGGAGTCGTATGCATGCGCGGCCATGGACCTGGCAAAGCTCCGGGCCAGATCGGCAGCTGGAGCTGGGAGCTCTATGCTGCCTCCCTGCTAGCCCCCAGCAAAACGGCGAATCGGTGAATGTTTTGCGCCAGTTTTCCTGGTGTAAAACAAGGCCCCATCTGTCTGCTCAGGTTGGTGTGAGAATTTCCGTGTCACTATTTTGAAGAAGCAGTGTCCTGCAAAAAAATTCATCCCTCTAACAACGCAAAAACAGATTTTCTGCTCATTATCCTGGTGTCGTTTGTCGGAGTTTGGAGTGTGTAAATTGGCCACCCGACGTCCTTCCTACATTACAACAGTGATTACATTGCAAAAGTACTTCATTGGCTGCAAATGCTTCAAGACATTCCACAGCCCTGAAAAGGTTTGTAGAAATGCAAGTCCTTCATTAATTTTTCACTATCATAATTAACATAATAGTTGTTGATGTTTGAGTGACAATGAGACACAAATTGCTTATTTGAATTGGAAGATGGAATTTGATGGGGCAACTGGGAGCACATGGGGAGGTGGAGTGGGGCTGTAAAATAGCGAGGGAAGTTGGAGGGCCATCTCCTTCCCAACATCATAGAATTTTATCAGCAAATTGGATGGCCAAAAACAGCCATTGAATCTGGTCCCACTGAGTCCTTTAGTGATCAATTTAGCGTCATTGAAGGGCCTTCGCAGGCTGCCATTGACAGTGATTTTGTGGGGTGCCTTCTGCAGTCGGTGGGGTTGGGGGGGTTGGAGGGGGGGGCGGGGGGCGGGGGGAGTGGAGACAGTCTAAAAAAATATGGAGGTCTCCCTGAGGGAAAGGCTCTCCTGATCGGGTACTTTGTGGTTCAGGCAGAGACCCTTCAGTCGCAAGGGTCACCCCTGTGGAAACACCCCCCTGCCCTCTTCAATCACCTACTCCATCTATCCAGGCCTTCCTGACTTGCCCCAGTGACCCTAACCCTAGTTGCCTTCTTCCGAGAGGGTGCCAACCCAGTGGCACTGCTGGAATTGAGGGCTCTTAGCCCTCTGATTGGCCAGCAGCTCATGGGAGGCGTGATCTGATCCCCGATAGGAATGGGAGCTCCGAGGGCAGCTCATTACCTGCCTGATTGCAGCAGATTCAGGTTGGGATTCCCCAAAACTGCTGGTGGAGTGGGGGTGGGACGCAGGGTTATTCAGTCCAGAAAGTTAGTTGGGCTCAGGTCACAGTTTAAGACAGTTCAGTGAGGCATCGTACTTCAGTTCCAACATGACATGCTCGAGACAGTATAGGTTCAAACCTGTAATTTGGGAGACATTGAACAAAAGGCAGGTGCTACCCTACAGGCAAGAATGATAGGACATTTCAGCATTGCCTTGCAGGGTACATCGCTAAGTAACTGGAAAGGTTAAAAGATCTGGGACTTGATCATCTGCCCATTTTGTTCAGTTGATTAGTGTCATTGGTACATGAAGCAATGTAAAAAATCCTGCAATTAAACAGCTTTTTCAAGAAGAGTACTGGGGATCATGTGATGTGAGCGTGGGAATAGCTGCATTATCGCAAGCTCCGGCTCTGCTCATCTTTCAATCTTTATTTTTATCCTTGTGCACATTTTTCTTTTGTCTTTTCTTTGATCTGCACGGTCAATGCAATGTACCTGTCATGATATTCAAACACACACATCATGATGGACACACCAACAGACAAATCAGAGCACACAACACCACAACCAATCACACACAAAGACAGCAACCACATAAAAGCACGAACACGACACCTAGTGGTCAGTAGGTCTGGGGACAAAGACACGGACAAGACCTGTTTCAAGATCACAAACAGGGAATCCCCACGTGCAGAGTATCAAGACAAAACTGTACATAGAAAGTTTAAATAAAATAGCGTTGTACCATATACAACCGTGTTGGCTCATCTGTGTGTCAGAACACCCAACACCACATGGTACAGGAGTGGATCGATACCTGCCATCTAACCTGCCATTCTGGACATGGACCGCACCGACAAACCGCAGCCGTTGCAAGTCGCGGGGAACCTAGGTACCAATTGGAAGCTCTTCAGGCAGCGATTTGACCTGTACATCCGAGCCAACGAGAAACAGAGTGCCTCGGATGAAACGAAGATTGCAATGCTCCTCTTCTACGCAGGTCAGCACGCCCTCGACGTCTTCAACTCACTGGTGTTCGAAGAAGGCGAAAACCAATCCAAGTATGACACGGTCATCCTCAAACTGGACCAGCACTTTAATGTTGAAGTGAATGAAAGTTTTGAAAGATACCTCTTTCAGCAACGCCTGCAAGGTAAGGAGGAGCTTTTTCAACCCTTTTTGACGCACCTCCGAATTCTAGCGCAGTCCTGCGGTTACGGCAGCACCACAGAGTCCATGATCAGGGACCAGATTGTTTTTGGCGTTGCCTCCAGTGGCCTACGCCAGCAGCTTCTTAAAATAAAAAGCCTCACCTTAGCGTCTGCTGTGGAAGCCTGTGTCCTCCACGAGAATGCAACCTGCCGTTTTGCCCGATTTCAGGCGTCCGAGTTGGCACGGAGGGGGTCCCCAGCCGTCGAATCGGCAAGCCAGGCCGCCCACGACGCCGAACGCATCCAGGCCGTCGATTACTTCCCGACCCACGGCCCGGACGACAGCGGCCGCTTCCCGCGCTTTTCGCGGTCTCCCGCGCTGGTGCACGGCAAAAATAATGGCCACATCGAGGGACGCACTGCGCAGGCGCGCCCACCGCAAGATCGCACTGCGCATGCGCAGTGGCCAACGAACGCCGTGACGTCATGACGTGCGGCAATTGTGGAGCTGTACACTTAAAAGGGCAATGTCCTGCTAAAAACCGACAGTGTCTCAGATGTGGCAAGATGGGCCACTATGCTGCCCACTGTCGTTCGGCTCAACCCATGGATCCTGCACATCCCCGACAATCTCGCAGACAAGTCAGGACCGTCCAGCCCACGCATCAAGACTTCCAGTTAAGTGATGCAGATGACCAGTATGCCTTCCGCGTTTCCGTCATCGATGTCAACAAGGTCAATGCCATCAATCCAGCCGATGAGTGGTGTGCCACCCTGACGGTCAACCGATCGCGCGTCACTTTCCGTCTGGACACCGGCGCATCCGCCAACCTGATTGCATATTCTGCATTCCAGGCCATGAAGGTCAAACCACCCATCACGCCATCCCAGCTCAAGATGGTTGATTATAACGGGAACGTCATCCCGTCCATAGGATCTTGCCAGCTACAGATAACTCACAAGATGCACACGGCCACACTCCCCTTCGAAGTTGTCGGCTCATCAAAAGACTCGTTACTGGGCGCACAGGCGTGTAAGGTCCTTCACCTGGTACAGCGCATTATGTCTCTCTCTCCAGATGAGATATCCGACTTCCCGGATGCTGAATTCCACGCAAATCTCCATTCCCTCCTTGCTCACAACCAGGAGGATTTTGAAGGCATGGGGACATTGCCATACACATACAAGATTCGACTCAAACCGGACGCCATCCCTGTCGTTCACGCACCTCGCAGGGTTCCTGCGCCACTCAAAGACCGCCTCAAGTTGCAGCTGCAGGCTCTTCAGGACCAAGGGGTCCTATCCAGGGTCACGGAGCCCACGCCATGGGTCAGCTCCATGGTCTGTGTAAAGAAGCCCTCTGGCGAGCTCCGCATATGTATAGATCCTAAAGATCTGAATAACAACATCATGCGGGAACACTATCCCATCCCGAAACGAGAGGAACTCACCAGCGAGATGGCGCAAGCCAAAATATTTACCAAATTGGATGCGTCCAAAGGATTTTGGCAGATCCAATTGGACCCGGCCAGCCGAAGGCTATGCACGTTCAACACCCCTTTTGGCAGATTCTGCTACAACCGGATGCCATTCGGCATCATTTCAGCATCTGAAGTTTTCCACCGCATTATGGAGCAGATGATGGAAGGCATCGAAGGGGTACGTGTATATGTGGACGATATCATCATTTGGTCCACCACTTCGCAGGAACACATGCATCGTCTACGACGTGTCTTCACCCGCATACGACAAAATGGCCTGCGTCTCAACCGCGCCAAGTGTGCCTTCGGTCAGATGGAGCTGAAATTCCTCGGGGACCACATCTCACGATCAGGGGTCCGTCCCGATGCAGACAAAGTTAGCGCTATCACAGCCATGCCACGGCCGGCTGACAAGAAGGCTGTCCTAAGATTCCTGGGCAGGGTCAACTTCCTTGGGAAGTTCATTCCCAACCTGGCTTCTCATACAGCGAATATGAGCCATCTCGTAAAAAAAATCAACAGAATTCCACTGGCAGCAATCGCATCAGCTGGAATGGGAGGAGCTCAAGCACAAACTGGTCACGGCACCAGTGCTGGCGTTCTTTGACACGACTCGCCCTACAAAGATCTCAACAGACGCCAGCCAATCTGGTATTGGAGCGGTACTCCTGCAAAAAGACAGCACGTCGTCATGGGCCCCGGTTGCATATGCCTCACGAGCCATGACCCCTACCGAACAGCGCTACGCGCAAATAGAAAAAGAATGCCTGGGCTTGTTAACTGGACTGGACAAGTTCCACGACTATGTGTATGGTCTGCCACGATTTACGGTTGAAACTGACCACCGCCCCCTGGTCAACATCATTAACAAAGACCTGAACGACATGACCCCTCGCCTTCAGCACATCTTACTTAAACTCAGGAGGTATGATTTCGAACTGATCTACACTCCGGGGAAGGATCTCATCGTGGCGGACACGCTCTCCCGAGCAGTGAGCACACCACCAGATGCGGAGGGGTTCGTGCGTCAAATTGAGGCACACGTGACTCTGACAGCAGCAAATCTGCCAGCTGATGATCCACGTCTGGCCCACATACGCGCAGAGACGGCGACTGACCCCCTTCTACAGCGAGTGATGCGCCACATGACGGAAGGGTGGCTCAAAGGGCAGTGCCCCCAGTTTTATAATGTGCGAGATGACCTTACCAACATAGACGGGGTCCTTATGAAATTAGACAGGATTGTTATTCCGCACAGCACGCACCAGATGATTCTTAATCAACTACACGAAGGCCACTTGGGCGTCGAAAAATGCAGACGAAGGGCCCGAGAGGCGGTATATTGGCCGGGTATTAATGAAGACATAGCCAACATGGTGCTCAATTGCACAACCTGTCAGAGGTTTCAGCCGGCGCAACCTCCGGAGACGCTTCTACCACACGAGTTGGTGACGTCCCCCTGGGCGAAGGTGGGTGTTGACCTATTTCACGCGCTCGGCAGAGATCACATCGTTATTATAGACTACTTCTCAAACTACCCGGAAGTCATGCCTCTCCATGATCTGACGTCGTCCGCAGTCATTGGGGCCTGCAAGGAAACATTTGCTCGCCATGGCATTCCAAGGACTGTCATGTCAGACAATGGACCCTGCTTCGCCAGCCATGAATGGTCGTCCTTTGCCGCAGCATATGGTTTCACTCATGTGACATCCAGCCCTCTACATCCACAGTCGAACGGGAAGGCTGAAAAGGGCGTCCACATTGCCAAGCGGCTCCTGTGCAAGGCGGCTGCTGCCGGTTCGGACTTTAACCTCGCCTTGCTGGCCTATCGATCGGCCCCGCTATCCACGGGTCTCTCGCCAGCGCAGCTCCTAATGGGTCGCTCCCTCAGGACGACGGTACCGTCCATCCTGGCACCAACAACAGACCATGAGACGGTTCTTCGGAACATGCAAATGCAGCGTGATCGCCAGAAAAGTCAGTACGACACACGAGCGACGGACCTGCCCCCCCCTGTCCTCCGGAGACAAAGTACGCGTCCATCAACCGTATGGTGGCTGGTCAGCACCGGCCGAAGTCCTCCGACATGTGGCTCCCCGCTCGTTCCTGGTTCGCATGCCGGATGGTTCAGTGCGTCGCCGCAATTGGCGCGCCCTTCGCCGACTTCCACGCTCGCAGCCACACAGTACGCATACGCCAGATCCTCAACAGGCTTCCGAGGATGACTTTGTGGAGCTGCCGCAGATCACGCCCTCTCCATCGCCACCCATGGCCATGCTTGCACATCAGTCGGTGCTTCTTGACCCACCCTTGAGGCGGTCAACCCGAACTCGTCGCAAGCCCATTAGACTGGACTTATAACACCGTTCATATGTCTAACAAGTTACACAATTCTATATGATAACCTGTTGTTGTTTATCGTTCCAGATATCGTCTGACTGGACCACTGTTCAAGTTTTTTTTCTCATTCGCATTCATGTTCTGTTATGGTACAACCTTATTCATGTGACGCACCCGACATCGCCCCATGTAAATAGTTACGTCATATGCACATGCTGTACACAACACACACACACATGCACTCACGACGCGATCATATTTATTACCACGTAGGCACATATCTTTGTAAAAAGGGGGGATGTCATGATATTCAAACACACACATCATGATGGACACACCAACAGACAAATCAGAGCACACAACACCACAACCAATCACACACAAAGACAGCAACCACATAAAAGCACGAACACGACACCTAGTGGTCAGTAGGTCTGGGGACAAAGACACGGACAAGACCTGTTTCAAGATCACAAACAGGGAATCCCCACGTGCAGAGTATCAAGACAAAACTGTACACAGAAAGTTTAAATAAAATAGCGTTGTACCATATACAACCGTGTTGGCTCAACTGTGTGTCAGAACGCCCAACACCACAGTACCAAGAGTTGGTGTCTCGTGTTTCAGCCTCATTGAGATGAGCTGAAAGGCTTTATTCCTCACTGATTTGTGGCAGCTGGATGGAGTTGAGGTTGTGCCACAGCTACGTTTGGGAGGATTCCCACCCTGACGGTATGATGTTCCCCAGCAGATAATGGCTGCTAGCGATTAAGCTAATTTGTCTGAATGGCTTGGCTCCACGATGTGGGATGTCAGCCCAATTTCAGGAGTTGCGAGGTGTTATTATGGCGACAATGGCGACGCACAAGAAGGTTCTTGTGACACGGGGACAATCGTCTTTGGTGGAAGCCTGCCTCCACACGGTTGAGGCCTATCATCCATCCTGAGGGGTTCGGGTGAGGACGAAGGGGAACTGCTGAGGAGCCCGACTAAGCCTAGTGTCTCCAGTGAAAATGTGGAGAACTTCCCAGCTGAATTTGCGAACTGGCTGCCATGTTGCAGGAATCTCAGTCTGGAGGGCAGGCAGCTCAAATTCGATGGAACACATTTAATCCTGTCTTCGAAGCCTATGTTTGGAGTGGCCTTCCAACCTCTGGTGCTGTCGATAGTGTTGGTTGAGATGGGTGGGGGTTGCCTGAGCCGGCCAGTTCACCCCCACTGTGGGAGCCTAGGTTGTTGAGGGCCTGGGCCAGTCGGCAAGCTGTAAGTGATGAAGCTCGAGCTCCAATTGTTGAAATCCTTGGGAAGAGCGTGAAGAATGCTCACCTGCTTTATCTTTGATGTCTACTTCCTCCATGTGCCAGTGCAATGATCTTTATCCTGATGACTACTTCGCTCCTCAGTTGTGATCTTGGATATTGCTCCCTGATAATCATGATGGTGTCTGGTAATGTTGTCATTTAATCTGCTTGTAGGGAAGTAAATTCCTTGGGGGTGATGTCCTGCACCATTAATTATCCTAAATTAATAAGGTTTTATCATGTTAAGCTTGATGCACGATCAATGACCACTAAAGCGAGGTTGTAGTCCAACTGAAGGCTTTAATAAGCTAGATGTTTCCCCCAGCAGCTCAGGTACAGAATGAGGGCTGCTGGGGTGGCACGGGTTCTTATACCCCGCCGATCAGGGAGGAGCTATTATACACTCTGGCCAATAGCAAGCATACAGGTTCTACCAATGGTGCTTTAGCCTCTCAGGTACCGTAATACCTATAATACCACATTCACCCCGTGTTAAAAAAAAGTCCGGCGAGGGTGGTGGCCAGAAACTACAAAACATAACAACATGGTATAATTAGTTATGGAGGTACCGTAATATCTCCATACAGTGTTAAGTAACTATTTACAAATCTGGTAGCTATGTACATTTGGTGGTTTGTATTTACAGATTACAGTTAAAATGAAGCAATCAGTCGATCGGGGGCCCTGGTTGTCCTCTGATCATCGGAGCCTCGGTGGTGACTCCGGTGGAGGCTCGGGCGTCTGTGACTCCGGGAGCGTGGCTTCGATCTCCATGGCAGCTTTGTCACCCCTAGACGGCGCTGATGGGGTAAACGGCTGACCTGGGAAGGGAGCGCCTGCGGGGGACGTAGGTGGGTGGGGGGGGGGCCTAGACTGGGGCGGCGGAAGGACCGATCCTCCTGTAAGGTGCTGCAGTGGAGGAGAGGGGGCGACTGGTGGCTGTAATGTGCGTGGAGTTCCGGCGGGCGCCAGGTCCCTTAGGGAGACCGTATCTTGTCGGCCTTCGGGGTACGCCACGTAGGCGTACTGGGGGTTAGCATGGAGCAGATGGACCCTCTCGACCAATGGGTCTGACTTGTGCGCCCGCACGTGTTTTCGGAGCAGGATGGGTCCGGGTGCTGCCAGCCAGGCCGGGAGCGAGGTCCCAGAGGAGGACTTCCTGGGGAAGTCAAGGAGACGTTCGTGAGGTGTCTGATTGGTGGTTATACAAAATAGTGATCGGATGGAGTGGAGGGCTTCCGGGAGGACTTCTTGCCAGCGGGAGTCTGGGAGGTTCCTGGACAGTAGGGCCAGTAGGACGGTCTTCCAGACCGTTCCCGTTCTCCCTCTCTACCTGTCCGTTACCCCGGGGGTTGTAACTGGTCGTCCTGCTCGATGCAATGCCCTTGCTGAGCAGGAATTGACGCAGTTCGTCGCTCACTGTGTATGTAAATGGGGAACCCGAACAGTGCAAAAATGCTATGGAGGGCCTTGATGATGGTGGTGGCGGTCATGTCGGGGCAGGGGATGGCGAATGGGAACGGGAGTACTCGTCAATAATGTTCAGGAAGTACGTGTTGCGGTCGGTGGCGGGCCTTTGAAGTCCATGCTGAGGCGTTCAAAGGGACTGGAAGCCTTTATCAGGTGCGCTCTCTCTGCCCGGTAGAAGTGCGGTTTGCACTCTGCGCAGGTTTGGCAGTCCCTGGTGGCAGTCCTGACCTCCTCGATGGAGTGGGGCAGGTTGCGGGTCTTGACGAAATGGAAAAAGCGAGTGACCCCCGGGTGGCAGAGGTCCTCGTGGAGGGCTCGGAGGCAGTCCACTTGTGCAGTGGCACATGTGCTGCGGGACAGGGTGCCAGGAGGCTCGTTTAGCTTCCTGTGACGATACAAGATCTCATAGTTGTAAGTGGAGAGTTCGATCCTCCACCGCAAGATCTTGTCATTTTTTATCTCGCCCTGCTGTGCATTATCGAACTTGAAAGCAACCAACCATTGGTCAGTGAGGAGAGTGAATCTCCTGCCGTCCAGGTAATGCCGCCAATGTCGCACAGCTTCTACTATGGCCTGGGCCTCCTTTTCGACTGAGGAGTGGCGGATTTCAGAAGCATGGAGGGTACGGGAGAAGAAGGCCACGGGTCTACCCGCTTGGTTGAGGCTGGCCGCCAGAGCTACGTCGGACGCATCGCTCTCGACCTGGAAGGGGAGGGACTCGTCGATGGCGTGCATCGTGGCCTTCGCAATGTCTGCTTTGATGCGGCGGAAGGCCTGGCGAGCCTCTATCGACAGGGGAAAAGCTGTGGATTGGATCAGGGGACGGGCCTTGTCCGCATAGTTGGGGACCCACTGGGCGTAGTAGCTAAAAAACCCTAGGCAGCGTTTCAGGGCCTTAGAGCAGTGAGGGAGGGGGAACTCCATAAGGGGGTGCATGCGTTCAGGGTCAGGGCCTATAACTCCATTTCGCACTACGTAGCCGAGAATGGCTAGACGGTCGGTGCTAAACACGCATTTATCCTTATTGTACGTTAGGTTAAGGATTTTAGCAGTCTGGAGAAATTTTCGGAGGTTGATATCGTGGTCCTGCTGGGCGTGGCCACAGATGGTGACATTATCGAGATACGGGAATGTTGCCCGTAAACCGTACCGGTCAACCATTCAGTCCATCTCGCGTTGGAAGACCGAGACCCCGTTAGTGACACCAAATGGAACCTTTAAGAAGTGATAGAGCCGCCCGTCTGCCTCGAAGGCAGTGTATTTGCGGTCACTAGTGTGGATGGGGAGCTGGTGGTAGGCGGACTTGAGATCCACCGTGGAGAAGATCTTATAATGCACGATCCTGTTTACCAGGTCGGATATGCGGGGGAGAGGGTACGCATCCAGCTGCGTAAACCTGTTGATGGTCTGACTGTAGTCGATGACCATCCTATGCTTCTCCCCGGTCTTTACCACCACTACTTGAGCTCTCCAGGGTCTGTTACTGGCTTCAATGATCCCTTCCCTCAGTAGCCTTTGGACCTCTGACTAAAGATCCGGTCCTGGGCACTGTAGCGTCTGCTCCTGCGGCAACGGGTTTGCAATCCGGGGTGAGGTTCGCAAACAGGGAAGGCGGTCGACCTTAAGGGTCGCGAGGCCGCAGGCAGTAAGAGGGGGTATATAGGGCCGTCGAATTGGAAGGTCAGACTTTGAAGGTTACACTGGAAGTCTAAACCCAGGAGTGTAGCTGCGCAGAGGTGGGGAAGGATGTAGAGACGGAAATTTTTGAACTCCCTTGCCTGTGCTGTGAGGTTTGCTACACAAAACCCCTTTATCGCCACTGAGTGGGAACCGGAGGCCAGTGAGATTTTTTGATTAACAGGGTGGATGAGGAGGGAACAGCGCCTTACCGTGTCGGGGTGTATGAAGCTCTCCGTGCTCCCAGAGTCAATTAGGCAGGACGTCTCGTGCCCGTTGATGTAAACAGTCGTCGTAGCGGTTGAGAGTGTTCGAGGGCGAGACTGATCCAGGGTCCCCGAAGCCAATCACAGTAGTTGGGAATTCTGTTCAGGCAGTGTATGGTCAGCCGAGCTGGGGTCGTGGGGGTTCATCCAAGATGGCGTCTCCCATTGGTCGCACTTGGCCGGGGGTGCACAAAATGACGGCGCCCATCCCTCAAGCGTGGCGTCCGCGGAACAAGATGGCGGCGCTCGGGGTCCACACGTAGCCCTGGGATATGGGGGTGGCGGCGACTGCTGGCCGCACGGGGCCTGTGGAGAAGTTTGTGATGGTGGTCCGGATTCGCCGCTGGAGACCGCGGCCACTGCTCGGGCCTGACATACTCCCATGAAATGGCCCTTTTTGCCGCATTCCTTGCAGGTGGATGCGCGGGCCGGGCAGCGCTGGCGGGGTGCTTGGCCTGCCCGCAAAGGTAGCAGCGGGGTCCCTCGGGTTTGCCAGGCTGCCTTACAGCGCAGGCCTGTGGGGGAACGAGGGAAGTCTCGGGGTCGGCCACTGCGGGGTTCCACGCTGCCCAGGGGGCTGCCACGCGGTCGGGAACGTAGGCGCGGGCGTTCCTGGAGGCCACGTCCAGGGAGCTTGCAAGGGCCCATGCCTCCCTGAGACCCAGGGTGTCCTTCTCTAACAGGCGCTGGCGGATTTTTGACAAAAGCATACCTGCCACGAAAGCGTCCCGGACTAAGAGTTCCGTGTGTTCGCTTGCCGAAAATTGCGGGCAGCCGCAGCTTCTTCCCAGCACCAGGTGTGCGCGGTAGAATGCCTCCAACGATTCCCCAGGGGTTTGTCGCCTTGTTGCAAGCAGGTGCCGGGTGTAGACCTGGTTTACCGGGCGAATATAGTGTCCTTTTAGCAGCTCGATTGCTGCATCGAAGTCTTCCGCTTCCTCAATGAGGGTGTAAATCTTCGGGCTCACCCTTGAGTGCAGGACGTGTAGTTTCTGCTCTCCCGTGGGTGCGTTTTCGGCCGTCTCGAGATACCCTTTAAAACACATCAGCCAGTGCTTAAAGATTGCTGCTGAGTTCGCCGTGTGGCGGTTAAGTTGCAGACACTCTGGCTTGATTCGGAGCTCCATCCTTTCTTCTTAAAAAAACTAGCTTATTAAATTGATGCTCAATCAATGACCACTAAAGCGAGGTTGTAGTCCAACTGAAGGCTTTAATAAGCTAGATGTTTCCCCCAGCAGCTCAGGTACAGAATGAGGGCTTCTGGGGTGGCACGGGTTCTTATACCCCGCCGATCAGGGCGGAGCTATTATACACTCTCGCCAATAGCAAGCATACAGGTTCTACCAATGGTGCTTTAGCCTCTCAGGTACCGTAATACCTATAATACCACAAAGCTAAATATTGATAGTGAGATTTATGCACTGTTTCTTTATCCGAATATATCTTTGTGGGGAGAATGAGCAGAGCTGGAGTGGAAGGGGGTGGAGGATATGGGTGGTAAGGTTAGTTCTGTCATCACTATGTTCAAGGAAATTCCTCCGTAGTCAGATCTAATCTTTTTCTTTTTGGCTGCGTTTATTCTTCTTTGGGCCCAGGCTAACTGTGCTTTATCCTGTTGAGAAAGGAAGTTTGTCAAGCTGTCCTTTTGGGGGGAGTCAGCCATTTCTCCTGAATTGGGTCTCCCTCTTTTACTGTCCTTCTGCTATCAGAACTTTTATGAGCGAGGTCAGTTTTAATACCGTCTATTTTTGGTGACAGGTGATGTGTCTGGTGGGGGGGGTCCCTGTCGGGAGGGTGCCATGTCTTGCATGGGAACGATCGGGCTAGCATTGGGGAATGTAAGGTTGGCGGGGGGGGGGGGGGAGGCGGTCATGGTAGACTTTGGGTCCTGTTCTTTTGCGTTTTTATTCTTGTTGTGGCGCTGGGTTAGGTCAGGCCCAGTGTTGCGGTCATTATCCTGTTGATCCTCGGGCAGTGGTGCCACCTCTGGGGGTGCCGTGGGTGGGTTGTCCACATCCGGAGAGATATTGAAGTGGGGTAGGTCTGAAGGTAAGGCCCAGTCTTCATCCTTGGTTAATTCCTGCTGGTGGTTGGATGGGTCCACATGGCGGTTGATTCGTCAGCCCTTGTTTTGTCATAATATGGCGGGTCCAAGGGGTTAGTTCTGACAGTTCTTGTTCTGCTTCTGCCCTCCATTATTTTTTTCGGACTTGGTGAGGTGTTCGTGGTGTTAACTGTATTCCTCTTTATTTTGATGCCCTCACCGGATGGTGGTGGTAGTGTTGGAAGGTGGGCCTTGGTTGCACGGACAGGCAGATATTGATTTTTGTTGGCTTTTGGGTGGCCGAATCCTTTCGTTTTTTTGATGGTCTTGGTTATTTGGTGAGGAGGGTGGGCAGCACTCTTTCTCCACCCCCCCCCCCCCCCCCCCCCCCACACACACACACACACCCAGTTTGGCAATCTCTCTGCCAGCCCTCCCGTTTCAGTGTGAGTTTCCCCCACCCTGTCTTTTTAACTGGGACCAGGCTATATTCCTCTTGAGTCTTGGTTCTTTACCTGACTGTGGCATGTTGCCCTTTTGGAGGTAGTACAGATGCTGGTGGTTCAATGATCTGTTTTGTCTTTGGACCTGAGGCTGGAAATTGGGCTTCTGGGGACTCGGTTTCCCGCTCTTGGCTCTTTTTCCTTTTTCTATGGGAGGCCGTGCGTTGATAACATGGATCTGGCTGTGCCGAGTCCTCTCTTTTATTTTGTCTTTTGCCATCTCAAAGGGCAGTGTGGCTGCCCATTCCTGTCTGGGTTTGGAGAACAGTTGTTTATTCTTTTATTTTATTTTTAATACAGTGCAGAACAAGGCTATTGGCCCATCGAGTCTGCATCAACCCAAGAACAGCCTACCTAAGGCCACTCCCCCTCGCCCTATCCCCATAGCCCCACCTAACCTGCACATCTTTGGATTGTGGGAGGAAACAGGAGCCCCCAGAGGAAACCCACGCAGACACGGGGAGAACATGCAAACTCCACACAGGTGGTTACCCAAGACCGGACTTAAACCTGGGTGCTGTGAGGCAGAAGTGCTAACCATTGTGCCACTGTTCAAATTCCGCTGCAAGAACTAACTAAATTCCCCTCAGTACTGGGGCTCTTGAGTATTGTTTTCTTCTTTCGTCATTCTGCTTTTAAGCTTTCGGTAAGATGTAGGTCTACATTGTTGCCTGTGTCCTGTTTGTGCAGACAGGTCATTTATTTGGGGAGGGAACCTGTTGGGGGATTTAGTCCCTGATTCATCCAGTCTTGTTGTTGTCATGCCAACCTGGTCAATGTGCAGTCAATTTCAGCCCTACTTGACCCGGAGTCACAACACAGGTGAAATTAGATTTTATTTAAAATACCTTAAGTCCTTGGCTGAGCCCAATAAGCTAGTCACCAGATTTGTAACTTTAACACGAGTAACCTTTTATGGTTTCCTCCCACAAGTCCCGGAAGACGTGCTTGTTAGGTGAATTGGACATTCTGAATTCTCCCTCTGTGTACCCGAACAGGCGCCGGAGTGTGGTGACTAGGGGATTTTCACAGTAACTTCATTGCAGTGTTAATGTAAGCCTACTTGTGACAATAATAAAGATTATTTTATTTTTATTATGTACAGTATTATAATTATATTGACAGAAAATGTTACTGACTATTTAATCCCCCCCCCCCTCCGTCCTAACTACCCCTACTCTCTATCTATATACACATACACACACACACAGACAAATAACACAGGGGGGAAACAGATTCTCCGCCCCGCGCCAGCTGCGATTTCGGCGTCGGGGTGCGGAGAATCCCGCCCATAATATTTTGTCTCACACGATTTGTAGAGGAATATTTTCAAAATAAAAGGATAAAGATCTTTGATGTATTGCGATGTTCAGGCTTTCGTTTTCTAAGCTTGAGATGATTTTCTCTGGCAAGATTGTGTACCTTCTCTGTAAACCGATGATCATTTCAGGTTCACAGCAAAGGATGTGCCAGGCATTCATTGCTTTCAGAACAATAGAGCAGTTATTTTACTTCAGCAAGCAGGAGAGACAGAGAGAGAGAGAGAAACAGAGACAGAGACAGAGAGAGAGACAGGAGAATTCCTTTCACTTGCAAGGTCTAACACATCTGCCCAGTTCGCTCAGAAAGCATCACGCAGGAACCAATCACCGACCATTGTCAGGCAGAACACTCTCTGGCCAACCCACTGGTTGCCAGTTAACCAATCAAACCGACTCCCTCCAAAGCTGGTTCCCAAGATCCACTCAGTGTCGAAAAGTCTGATTTCTCCTTTCCAAAATCCGAAACCTGGCAACGGAATGTCCTGGCAAGCAGGCTGTTGCTATTTGAGTCTTCTGTTTAAAGGCACATTCTGATTATGGTCCACGGACCAAAATAATAAAAATAAAATAAAATAGATTGGAACAAAAGAAATAACCTGGAAGGACTCCTACATTGTACCTAATGCTGTAACAACTGTTGTTTTGGGCTATATTTGTTGTACATTGACACCTGAAGCTATCCTTTTGCTTGTTTTATGCAAATTTATGTAAAAATTAAAAAAGTTCAATAAGCAGATGTTTTAAAAAGGAATACAGAAATTTCACAGCATTGTGTACAGGCTGAGGAGCAGAGGCTGAGAGCAAGGAGCAGGGTATTTTCTAGGCAGTACATGGAGTGAGTTAGGCAAAAAGAGAGCAAAGGAGGCATGAGAAGGGGGCAAATGTGGTGCCAGGAAGCTGAAGTGGGTTTGAGAACCAGCGGAGCACAGGAAGGCAAGAATGTTTTCTTAGAATTGTTCCCCTGCGTGTATTTGTTCCATCATCACCACATGATCAATAAATACCACACCACGAGCATGTGCACTATAATTGTAAAATAACACAGATATAAAACTTTAATTGGTAATTTTAGAAAATGCAGGAGAATAAAGTTCTGTATGTACTCTACAAGAAAATCAAAGGAACCAAATGGTTACCACCAGGAATGTAAAATGATTCCCTGAGAAAGACAAGACTGATAACCTTGTTGTGCTCGCCAGTGTGAAGTACACTGCAGAAGTTGACACCAGTAACTTAGCACAACAAATCAAAACCTATTTCAATGTTGAGTGACTTTTCAGCTGATGAAAAGTGATAAGGAGGGTGGTGCTTCTTCTGAAAAAAATCAACTTAATTAAATGTGAAATCTTAAAGGAAAAGCAAATCAGTCTGCGATGCAATATTTGACATTCTTTCTGTGCAAGGCCCAATCAAGCAACTTTGTGCTTTGCACTACATATGTTACCCAGCCACCATTAAAGAAAATATTATCAATGTTACTGCCATCTGGTTTAAAATCATGCCGATAAGCTGAAGTGCTTCAGATAATGTGAAGTTTGTATTGTACAACACACTTCTGTTTGAGTTACTGCTGCATTTCAAATCTGTTCCACATGATCCAACAGTGATTAAGGCTCTGAGGGAGTGACCACAGTGCCAGGGTGATATCGCCAGAAGACATCAAAGAATTGTATTTCTGCTCAGTTTTCACGAGAGCTGACTAACAATCCTAAATAAAGATTTGAAGTCATTGCCTCCAGGGTGCACCTAATATATGCAAACAGTTATCCATTGTTAGATTCCCATTTCCATGCACTTGAATGCTTTGGACTGATGCACGACATTAACAAAGAGAGGTATTTCAATTAGGTAAGAGGGATAACCAAAAATGTTTTACTCCTTCTAAGACAATAAACAGTTACAATAAACTGTCAGCCGTAAATGTTAACCAGTGGGTGATCATCATATATGAGTTGTAAGGCATGCAAGAAAGAAAGGGTCCACATTTATATGGCACCTGGCACAATCTCCTCATGCCCTAAAGAGGTTCACAGATAATGAAGTATTTTCAAATGCAGTCACTGGTGTAAAGCAGGTAAAAATCATTAAACAGCACCACAAAAAGGTCCCACAACAGCAAAGAGATAGATTACCAAGAAGATGTGTTTAAGTAATAATAAAAACATTAAACACAGGAAATACTCAACTGGTCATTCAGCCTCTGTGGAGAGGAAACTGTTGTGTTATTCACCCTGGGGTAACACGGACTGCAACAGGATGCAGATGAACTGTAAAGCATACACCAAACTTAGGTGTTGGTTCAATACGATTTATTGAACTTCTGTAACAATGCACACAGCTGGCTGTGGGTTGACACTCTACTACTCTAAGTGTACTAACTCTAACTTATTAGACCAGGCTAGCTCTGATCCACGTGTAGAAGGTGCTGACTGATATAAACACCCTGACTGTCACTACAGTTGTCACCATTGGAAGGAGGCTGAGTGCCGATGCCTCGTGTGTTTTATAGTTGGAAGCCCCGCTCTGGTGTTCTGTCTGGTGATTGGTTGTGTTCTGTCCTGTATGTTGATTGGCTAACCTGGGTGTTTTTACCTTATGATGTGCATGGGTGCATTTTATGACAGAAACAGCAGTGTTAAGTATTCATCAGAACTAGAAAAGAAAGAGGCGTAATAGGTTTTTAGCAAGGGGTGGATCATGGATAACCTTCCAGACTTCCACTCTTCCTGCTTCACCCCCCTCCCAGGACCACAATAGTATTCCCCTCTCCCCCCACAGGCTCCCCCCCCCCCCCCCCAGCGTTCCCGCGTTGTTCCCGCCGGCAGCGACCAGGTGTGGAAGGTGCCGGTGGTAACCCGTCATGTTGGGCAGGCCGCTCGGCCCATTCGGGCCGGAGAATCGCATTTGCCCGTTGCATATGTTACTGCAGGAAAGAATTGTCCAGAAACCTCCACCATTTCCCAAATTGCCACTGACTCCAGACACTGCCAAAGGATGACAGAATGTACCCTGATGACTCCCCTTCAAAATAAAGGGACATTCTTGGATCACTGTTCCTTTCTTTTTCAGAACCCAGTCTACTCCAAATCCTACTGAGTTTTTGGAGCTCTTTTGCCCTTTTTAAAGGGATCAGCCTCTTCAGATCCTGCTGCAGCATTGCCAGAATTTATCCATTGTGAACTTCCTCAACACTGAATTAACCCTTTAAAGGGCAACACTAATTCTTTGAATGGTTAGTCAAGTAGATTATGTATCGAGGATTTAGCTCAATTAATGAATTAGTATTTGGTTTCAATTCTGAAGGTCATGTCACATTTTTTGTATAGGTATGGAATTGAAAGTGTCTCAGTAAAAGTAAATGTGTAAATAGTTGAAAGGTAAATATATTTAAGATTCATGGGGCTGCATGAAACAACCTCATTTATCTTAAAGTACCCAAGGAAATGGGGTGGCCACATGCTAGCCACCGATCCATATGTTCTGAAGCTCATCTATGTATGGGTTGGTTGTGAACAATTGGAGCGGGTGTGATTTTGTCACTTAAAACTGGGAAGAAACTGGCTACTAGAAATTACAGTTCATGAGCTTGACCCTGGTAGTTGGGAACCTAGTGCAAAGTATTAAATGCGAACTAATGTAAGATCAATTGGAGAGATCTGGGGTTGGATTCTCCGTTTTGGGGACTATGTCCCACGCCGTCGTAAAACTGGAGTGACAGGGGCATATATTTATAGCCCTGCTGGGGGCTAGCAGTTACCCATCGTAAAACTAGCAGTTTTTGCTGCAGATACGGGGCCCCCCGCACTTCCGGGTCAGAGGCCGCGCATGCGCACGGCGGAAGCCTCCAGCGGCCGTGTCGTGCTCCATGGCGGACTCAGACCATGGGCTGGAACTTAAACATAGTGCCCCCGATCGGCCACGAGCCGGACCCAGACCCCCCGCCCTAAAATATAGTCCAGTATAAGGCACCCCCTGCCCTCCGATTGGTCCGCCCCGACCAGAGCAGCCGCGGACTGAGTCCGCAGCCGCCACGCTAGTAACCCGACTGGCAGGACCATGTTAGATCCACACCGTCGGTCTCCAAGTACGCCACTTTTTGGGCCCCGGAGAATCGGGGAATCTGGCCCCGGTCCCAATTCCATGCGGGAAAATGGATTCTCCACCCCGGCGCCGGCCGCGCCTTCGGCATCTGGGTGTTGGGAATCAAGCCCCAGTGATTTCTTAGTGTCTCCAATGTAGGTGTAAGAAATATAAGTTACCTCTAACTAACTTCATTGAGTTATTGAGGAAATGATCAGAACTGTAGATGACCAAAGTCTGATTAATTTTGTACCCAGTTTATTTTGACTTACAACTAATAAAGTATATCAGAAATGTTATTTTGCATTCACCCCATGAAGACGTATATTACATTTTTTTCTATATTAAAGTTAATATATGTCAATGGTTTCAGAAAAAAAAAGATCTGGGGCGAAATTCTCCCGAAACGGCGCGATGTCCGCCGACTGGTGCCCAAAACAGCGCCAATCAGACGGGCATCGCGCCGCCCCAAAGGTGCGGAATGCTCCGCATCTTTGGGGGCCGAGCCCCAACATTGAGGGGCTAGGCCGGCGCCGGAGGAATTTCCGCCGCACCAGCTGGCGGAAACGGCCTTTGTTGCCCCGCTAGCTGGCGCGGAAATGACATGTCGGGGCGGCGCATGCGCAGGAGCGTCAGTGGCCGCTGACAGTTTCCCCGCGCATGCGCAGTGGAGGGCGTCTCTTCCGCCTCCACCATGGTGGAGACCGTGGCGGAGGCGGAAGGGAAAGAGTGCCCCCACTGCACAGGCCCGCCCGTGGATCGGTGGGTCCAGATCGCGGGCCAGGCCACCGTGGGGGCACCTCCCGGGGTCAGATCGCCCCGCGCCCCCCCCCCAGGACCCCGGAGCCCGCCCACGCCGCCTTGTCCCGCCGTTCAAAAGGTGGTTTAATCCACGCCGGCGGGACAGGCAATTTATCGGCGGGTCTTCGGCCCATCCGGGCCGGAGAATCGAGCGGGGGGGGGCCCGCCAACTGGCGCGGCCCGATTCCTGCCCCCGCCGAATATCCGGTCCCGGAGACTTCGGCAACCGGCGGGGGCGGGATTCACAGCAGCCCCCGGCGATTCTCCAACCCGGCGGGGGGTCGGAGAATGACGCCCCTTGTTATGTTGACAAGGGAACCAGATAACTCAGTTGACCAAATGGCTAGTGAGTGATTCAGAATAAGGCCAACAGTCCAGATTTGATTCTCGTTCCAGCTGAGGTAGACTTGGGACCTGTCTCTTCGCCCTGACCCCAACAGTAGAAGGCAATGGCAAACTACTACTGGCATAAACCGCTCAGAAATGACTTAGAATTAAGCACCAGCAGACAATGAACCAGGAACCTGCCTCCGGCCAGAGCACATACGACATGACATGATTATGTTGACTGGCTTGCTAATTGGAATCAGATCAATGGAGGGTTATTAATGGAGTGAATCTGATCGGGGCTTTATTAAGATTTCGATGTGCTGGCCCCTGTTCTGCATTTGTCACTGCTCATTTTCAATCATGCTGAACTAGAAACATTCTTAAATTTCCAAATGGTACAAAAATGTGCACAAGGCTCAGTAATTCAAAAGAAATAGGTTTCAGACTGATTCAGGTAAGTTGATTAAAGGCCCTATTTGTGACAGATGTCATTTAATTTGAGCAAGTGCAGTGTCATGAAGTTTGGGATTAGGAAATTCCAGGCATCTCTATGCTATGCAGCGGTGCCCATTGAGGTGAACAGATCGGGTATTACATCCATCACAAGATAATAGCTAGCTGGTCGTTAAAAGTACACAAGCAGGGTGAGACAGCTCTGAAGAAAGAAAGTCGAGTTTTAGGTTGTTTAGTTTGGGTTACTGAGGGAAAGCAGAGTGTAGAACTAAGTTGTTTAATAATCTGCCACATCCACACTTGGTGCATTTGTGCAGAAGGTGTGGGAATTGTGATTTTCAATTCTGGGCAGCGCACATTATAAAAAATGTCAAGAGGACGAAGCGGTGGTTTACCGGAATGGTACCAAGAGTTTTAATTACATGGAGAGATTGGAGAAGCAGGGACAAAAACAACTTTATCAAAGAGTCATCCAGACTCGGAATGTTAGCTCCGTTCTCTCTCCACGGAAGCTGTCAGACCTGTTGAGATTATCCAGCTATTTCTGTTTTTGTTTCAGATTCCAGCATCCGCAGTAATTTGCTTTCATTTTGGAGAAGCTGGGGTTGTTCTCTTTAGAGAATGGAAGGTTGAGGGGAGATTTAATAGTGGCGTTCAAAATCATGGTGGGCTTCAGTAGAGAGAATAGGGAGAAACTGTTTCCATGAGTCTTAACCGGAGGATACAGTTTAAGGGAATAGCCCCAAAAAAGTGGGAAGATGAGGTGATTTATTTTTCATGGAGAGTAAATTGTAATGATCTACAATGAAAGGGTGGTGGAACAGATTCAACTGAAATTGTCGAAAGGGAATTGGGTAGATATCTGAAGGGAAAAAGCATTGCAAAACACTGAGGAAAGAATAGGTGTGAGATAAATTGTATAGCTATTTCAAAGAGCCAGCAGGGGCACAGTGGGCTGACTGCCCTCCTTCTGTATTACAAGATTCTTTGGTTCTAAGAGAGGGAAATCAAGATAATGCTGAAAACCCTTGGGTATGTGGACAGGCTTTTGAGTTGAAGTTCTTGCATTGAGAAATGAAGGCTTAGATGGCAGCTGGTTGGAAATTTTAAAATGATGAGGTTGGATAAAATCCAGATTTATGGAGCATTTAAAAACAGGTAGGGATGGAAGGACCAGAGGAATTGTCTGCCTTTATGTATTTACATTGTGTATTTTACGTTTGCCCGATTATGTATTTTCTTTTCATGTACGGAATGATCTGTCTGAGCTGCACGCAGAACAATACTTTTCACTGCATCTCGGTACACGTGACAATAAACCAATCCAATCCAATCCAAAAAGCAGCACGTAGAGATAGGAATAAGGTTTTTCAACAGGAACTTTCCACACAAGCATATTTATGAGTTATGTTGTTTTTGTGATGCCAACTATAATGCTAACTTGTACTTTTTAGGTTTTGGAGATGAAAGCATTCGGTCTTTGGAGAATAAATACAACATTTATATCCTGCATTATCTGGACAGTGTGTTTATGTAGCAAGTCGTTGTACCAATGTAGAAACCCACTTGACACATTTCTAAGTCTGAGTGGAGCACAGAAAGACACGAAACACAGTAAAGCAAGTCAGTCCATGGACTTCCAGGCAGTGACATTGCAGAGAAACATGAAGAAAACTCCAGTAGAATATTGCTCACCCAGTCCGGAGGACAGAGCTGTGATTGACAACTGAGAAATAACTAGAAACTGGGATAAGGTGAAGAATAAGTGCCGAACCAGATTCAAACCATACTTCTTACAGGATTCAATTGCATTAATGAAACAATAGACCTAAATCTTAAAATCACCTTGATCTGCAATAATCCCAAACTGTCTCATTAATCAAATAGAAAAAGAAATGACATTTTGAATTATTTCATTTACAGGTTGGAAGAAGCTTCATGTGCTGCAGTACTTACTATATTAGGTAATGTTTACTAGATGAATCTAACACTAGAACATAAAAATGGAATAAAATTGCACTGGTCATCATTTTCTGCAAAATAATGACACTATTTTTGAGTTTTAGGGTGTCTCCATTTGTTTTGATCTTTCCAGTTAACATAAATGGTTTTCATTAAATTGTATTGGTTCAGTTAGCTGAAAGAACTTTTTTACAGTACCTTACACACGTCCATATATCCTTCACAAACAATGAATTATTTTTGAACTGTATTTACTCTTTGGTAGGCAAATGTTATAAACTGATTCTACACTATATACACCTTCAAAATGAATTATGTGTTAGTCTATTTTGGTGTTATTGGTTAAGGATTAATGTTGGGCAGAATATCAAGAGAAGTCCTTTGTGGGGGGGGATTCTCTGAGCCTCCGCGCCGCAATCGCGCTCGCACGGGGGCGGAGAATGGGCCGTCAGACCTGCAATTGGGTCCAACGCCTTCTCGCGACTGCAGCCGCTCTGGTCAGGGGTGGGGGGATCCGTCACCGGTACGGGGAGGCTCCAGGACGGCCAGGCTTGCGATCGGGGGCCACCGTTTGGCGGGCGCACGTGATATGGGGGGGGGGGGGGGGGCTATATTGTGGGGGCCAGCCCGCTGTGTTGGTCCGCCATGCTGCGAGGACCCACGGCCGGAAGTGCAGGGCCTCGTATCAGCAGCCGGAGCTGCGTGGACTACCCCGGGGCCCTGCTACCCCCCTTCAAAACAGAGAATCACTCTGATTTCCTAGAAAAAAGTCCAGAGTGATTTGCGCCCTTTTTCTCGCGGGCGTGGGGACATAGCCCCATTATCAGAGAATTCCGCTTTTGGTCAAAAGAGCAAAGGAATCATTTCTGCCTCAATTTAATATCTCATTCAAAAGACAGTGCTCTGCTGTCTCAGTATTGCATGGAAGAGCCAACAGTTAGTTACCTGAAAAATCCTGCAAATCTGCTCCAAGATACAAGCCAATCTGAGCAAAAATCAAACAGGCTGCTAAAAGAGATGACAGAATTTTGGGCATGTAAAAGTTACGTACCATGTCCAACTCTCCCTCATCTTCATAGAATCCCTACAGTGCAGAAGGAGGCCATTTGGCCCATTGAGTCTGCACCATCCCTCTGAAAGAGCACCCCCATTCCCGTACTACTCCGTCTAACCTGCACTAATATCCCTGGACACTAAGGGGCAACTTTAGTATGGCCAATCTGCCCAACCAGCACATCTTTGGACTGTGGGAAGGAACCGGAGTACCTGGAGGAAACCCACGTAGACACGGGACGAAGGTGCAAACTCCACACAGACAGTCACCCAAGGCCAGAATTGAACCCAGGTCAGTGGTGCTGTGAGGCAGCAGTGCTAACCACAGTGTCACCGTGTCACCCACATCATGATCTTGTACAATCATCTGCCAATCCCTCTGCAGAAATGCATCTCTACCAATAATGATGACCCGTGCCTATGTTACAGAGACATCTGCCCAAATCCCTTGCATTTGGACATCATCTCTTCAAATTGCAACCAGGTTGTTAGCTGCCGCAGGAAATAAAGTTGTTTCTCTGGTATTTTACTGCAATATTGAGCATTTAAAAAAATGTATAATTATCCCCACTGAGACCTGCTGTGTACATAGTTACTTTGAATGGAATGTTTTGGCATGAGTAGAAGTCAGATTAAAACTGGAAAGCTTCCACCACCGTATGTTCTTAAATATTCTGTGCCTGTTGTATATGATTGATGGTGGAATCAGTTGAAACTCATACCTATAAAGAATATAGCGTGAGATTAGTGCATTCCATAATTAGACCCTGATTGCTGACACAAATTTTGTCCATATTACATTTGGGCATATCTAATAAGATACACAGGCGGGATTCTCCACTCAAGCGGCAAACCGCCCACGCCGTCGTGAACGCCGTCGAGGTTCACGACGGCGCGAAACGGCCCCGATCCCGACTGATTCAGGCCCTGGCAATGGGCTAGGATCGGGGCAGCGTCATCTACATGCGCCAGGCCTTGTCGCCGCGTAAAGGCGGCACGGCATAAATGACGCGGCCGGCGCCGCATAACTGGCGTCACCCTCACATGCGCGGGTTGGCCGGCGCCAACCCGCGCATGCGTGGTTGCCGTCCTCTCTGAGTCCGCCCCGCAAGAAGATGGTGGACGGATCTTGCGGGGCCGTGGAAGGAAGGAGGTCCTGCACCGATCGCGGGCCATGCCACATTTGAGGTACCCCCCCAGTGCAGGATACCCCCTCCCCCCCCCCCCCAAGCGTTCCCGCGCTGTTCCTGACGGCAGCGACCAGGGGCGTCATTCTCCGACCCCCCGCCGGGTCGGAGAATGGCCGTTGGCCGACGTGAATCCCGCCCCCGCCGAAGTCTCCGCTCCCGGAGATTGGGCGGGGGCGGGAATCGGGCCGCGCCGGTTGGCGGGACCCCCCGCTCAATTCTCCGGCCCGGATGGGCCGAAGTCCCGCCCAGAAATTGCCTGTCCCGCCGGCGTAAATCAAACCTGGTATTTACCGGCAGGACCAGGCGGCGTGGGCGGGCTCCGGGGTCCTGGGGGGTGGGCGCGGGGCGATCTGACCCCGGGGGGTGCCCCCACGGTGGCCTGGCTCGCGATCGGGGCCCACCGATCCGCGGGCGGGCCTGTGCCGTGGGGGCACTCTTTCCCTTCCGCCTCCGCCACGGCCTCCACCATGGCGGAGGCGGAAGAGACTCTCCCCACTGCGCATGCGCGGGAAACTTTCAGTGGCCGCTGATGCTCCCGCGCATGCGCCGCATTTCCACGCCAGCTGGCGGGGCAACAAACGCCATTTCCGCCAGCTGGCGGGGCGGAAATCCCTCCGGCGTCGGCCTAGCCCCTCAATGTTGGGGCATTCCGCACCTTTGGGCCGGCGCGATGCCCGTCTGATTGGCGCCGTTTTTGGCGCAGGAAAATTTGGGTATAATTTGACATTGGTGGGGTGGGCACAGTGGGCGAGATTCTCCACTCCCGCGCTAGTTGGGAGAATCGCCTGGGCCGCCAAAATTTCCCAGGACGCTGGTCCGAAGCCCTTCTGTGATTCTCCCAAGCGGCGGGAACGGCCCCGTCGAGTTCCGCGGGCGGTAGGCCGGAGAAGCGCCGGAGACACCCAAAATGGCGATTCTCTAGCACCCCCGCTATTCTCAGGCCCGGATGGGCCGAGCGGCCAGGCCAAAACGGCGGGTTCCCCCCGGCGCCGTCCACACCTGGTCGCTGCCATCGGGATCAGCGCGGGAACGCTGGGGGGGGCGGCCTGCGGGGGGGGGGGGGGGGAAGGATCCTGCACCGGGGGGTACCTCAAATGTGGGGTGGCCCGCGATCGGTGCCCACCGATCGTCGGTCCGTCCTCTCTGAAGGAGGACCTCCTTCCTTCCGCGGCCCCGCAAGATCCGTCCGCCATCTTCTTGCGGGGCGGACGCAGAGAGGACGGCAACCACGCATGCGCGGGTGACGCCAGTTATGCGACGCCGGCCGCGCCATCTATGCGGCGCAGCCTTTATGCGGCGACAAGGCCTGGCGCGTGTGGATGACGCAGCCCCGATCCTAGCCCATTGTTGGGGCCTGAATCGGTCGGGATCGGGGCCGTTTTGCACCGTCGTGAACCCCGACGGCGTGGGCACTTCGGCGCGGGAGTGGAGAATCCCGCCCCATGTGCCCAAGTCCTGGAGTGAGTCTTAAAACCAAAATCTTGCTATTACTGAGCAAGGCCTAAACTGTACAACTGAGTGCCCTTTTCTGCACTCTCTGCCAATCTGTCTTTCAGATTCCTTGGGTGATTTTTTACTGGCCTGACCTTCAGGGAGGAAGTTGGTCAGAAAGACAGGGGAACAAAACATTCGGAACTGCCTGCCCCAAAATTGTGGAGTTTTAAAATTAGAGAATATTAGTGGCATCAGTGATGGGTTCCGTATCCAGAGGTTCTGTTGGTTGACAGTTGGACCTTCAGTTGGATTCGGGACGGTCCCTGATGGCCACAACAGTGGATAAACACATTCCCCAGGGCTTAGTAAGGTAGGTGGCAATAATAATAATAATTTTTTATTGTCACAAGTATGAAGTTACTGTGAAAAGACCCTAGTCGCCACATTCCGGTGCCTGTTCAGGTAAGCTGGTACGGGAATTGAACCCATGCTGCTGGCCTTGTTCTGCATCACAAACCAGCTGTCCAGCACTGAGCTAAACCAGCTCTGGGCAAGGAGCGAGGCTATGAGGAGGAAGTCAATCGGACTTGTGTGGGAGAGATCTCTTAGGGGGTGAGGGGTGGGGGGGGCAGGGGTTGAAGGGTGTCAATGGAAGGGGTGGGTCGGCCGGGTGGCTTGATGATCACTGAGAGAGTGAAGCCAGAGACCTGAAGGATTGGCCCCACTGTTCTCCAATGACCGGCCAAACCCAACAAGCATTCAAAGCAAGCATCATAATTCACTGGCAATCACGGCACACATGAAAAGGCTCAACAATGACTTATTGAATCTAATATCGTGTGCTCGTGAATGACAAGTTTATTTTTCAGCACAATACCGTAGTATTTTCTACAAAGAACAATTGATGTAATTTAACTTCCGAAGTCAGACGAGCTTTAATTCGTGCTCCTGCTGTTTGAAGTTCATGACTCAGTCTTCGTCCCTCACTCCAGTGCGTCCTTTGTCATTCAACAAGTTGACTTTATCCCTATTTCAATGAGAAAACCATGGGGAGCACTCTGCCCATCTCAGCACACCACAAATATTTTGATTTAACTCGGGAGAAGATCCGACAGAGTTAAAAGAAAAACCCTTTTTATTTCCCGTATTTATTTTTAAACATGTTTCACTTATGGAATGCTCTTCAATTGCATAATTCAACAGGAATGCAGAAAATTAAGTCTGAGTATAGGGGATGTTTTGCTTCTGATACTCCACCACGTTTCACCACAAAAAATAAAATGCGCCAATGTTTAGCGCTGCCGCTTCGCAGTGCCAGGGACCCAGGTTCGATTCTGACCTTGGGTGACTGTCTATGTGAAGTTTGCACATTCTCCCCGTGTCTGCGTGGGTTTCCTCTGGTGCTCTGGTTTCCTCCCACAGTCCAAAGATTTGCAGGTTAGGTGGACTGGCCATGCTAAATTGTCCCTAGGTGGAGTTGTGGGGATAGGGCAGGGGATTGGGCCTAGGTAGGGTGCTCTTTCGGAGGGTCGGTGCAGACGCAATTGGTCGAATGGCCTCCTTCTGCTCTGCAGGGATTCTATGAAATGCTGGGAATCTGAAAGGGACACAGACAATGCTGGGAAGATTCAGCTCTGCCAGCATCTGTGGAGAGAGGTATGGAGGGTTCACATTTCAGATTAATGATCTGTCATCAGAACTTCCATTGAAATATTATCAGCCTGGACCATTAACCCTGCCATCATCTCTCCCCCACCATGCACCTCAACCCACCCCGTCCCCCCTAACATGCTCATAATAATAATAATCTTTATTGGTGTCACAAGTAGGCTTACATTACAACTGCAATGAAGTTACTATGAAAATCCCCTAGTCGCCACACTCCGGCCCCTGTTCGGATACACAGAGGGAGAATTCAGAATGTCCAATTCACCTAACAAGCACGTCTTGCGGGACTTGTGGCAGCACGGTAGCATTGTGGTTAGCACAATTGGTTCACAGCTCCAGGGTTCCAAGTTCAATTCCGGCTTGGGTCACTGTCTGTGCGGAGTCTGGACATCCTCCCCGTGTGTGCGTGGGTTTCCTCCGGGTGCTCCGGTTTCCTCCCACAGTCCAAAGATGTGCAGGTTAGGTGGATTGGCCATGATAAATTGCCCTTAGTGTCCAAAATTGCCCTTAGTGTTGGGTGGGGTTACTGGGTTATGGAGATAGGGTGGAGGTGTTGACCTTGGGTGGGGTGCTCTTTCCAAGAGCTGGTGCAGACTCGATGGGCCGAATGGCCTCCTTCTGCACTGTAAATTCTATGATAATCTATGATAATCTATGAAACAGGAGCACCCAGAACAAACCCACGCAGACACAGGGAGAACGTGCAGACTCCGCACTGACTGACCCAAGCTGGGATTCGAATTCGAGTCCCTGGCGCTGTGAAGGAATAGTGCTAACCACTGTGCTATCATGCGCTGCATGATCTGTTGAGCGTTTCCAGCATTTTCACTCCTAACAGCGAATTTGTTTCAATATTGACATACATTTCTTTCCATTGGTTTCGATGGTATAAAGTTTGGATACAATTTGATTCATTTAACATGCCAACATACCACACAAAAATAATTTATTGCCTTCAAATAAATTGAATCATCTCTAATGTTATGGCATGGCTGATGGCAAATGCTGAGTTGCCCCAAATTCCAGAAGGGAAACTTGAAACAGCTGGCGAAATTTTTTTTTAAAAATTTGTATAGCATGAGTCCAGTCCAAAGATGTGCAGGTTAGATGGATTGGCCATGCTAAATTGCCCTTAGTGTCCAAAAAGGTTGGGTGGGGTTACTGGGTTACAGGGATAGGGTGGAGGTGTGGGCTTAGATAGGGTGCTCTTTCCAAGCACTGGTGCAGACCCGATAGGCCGAATGGCCTCCTTCTGCACTGTAAATTTGATGATTCTATGAAGAGAGGTTCTGAAATCTGAAAATGATGTCTCTGACCACTTGTGACGATTTCTTTAAAAATCTTTTTGTTCTCATTTTCCACATTTTCATCAAATACACAACAAAATAAAACCAACAATAACAAATTCAGTACCAATCTCCCAAACAGCCTCCCCTTCAACATACATTCCAAGTAAAACAAAACAAAAATACCAAAAGAAAATTAATGGTCATCCCATAAACAATGTGCTCAACCCCACTAATAAACTCCCACTCCTCCCCCAAATGTTCGATGGCATCCAATTCTTGAAAGTGCATGATGAACAATCCCCTTGAATCGTAAAACCCTTCCATCCTCCTCCTCAGCTCAAACTTCACCTTCTCGAGTGTCAAAAATTCAAGCAGGTCCCCCCCGCCAAGCCGAGGCACAGGGCGGAGAAGCTGACCTCCACCCCAGCAGGGCCCGTCTCCAGGCAATCAGCGAGGCGAAGGTTAAAACATCTGCCCCCGCACCCGCCTGCAGCCCAGGCCGGTCCGACACCCCAAAAATGGCTTCTAGGGGCCCTGGCTCCAAACTCACAGGTACTACTCCCGAAATTACCTACAAAACCTCCCACCAATACACCTCCAGCTTCGGGCAGGACCAAAACATGTGAACATGGTTTGCGGGACTCCTCCCAAAGCGCTCACATACATCCTCCACCACCTCAAACAGTAGGCTCATCCTCGCCCTCGTGTGGGTTTTTTTGGTGTATTTACCTGGGGCAGTCGGGAACGAGGCTGTTGCCAACCCCCTCAGCCCCGACCCCCTGCACAGACTCTCCTCCATTCTAACCCACTCAGAGTCACCCCCTCCAACCCAACTCCTAACCTTTTCGGCATTCGCCGCTCAATAATAGTATAAAAAATTCGGGAGGCCCCACTTGTGCTGATTTTTAATAAGTAAATATTATTAAGAAATAAAGAAACAAAATAGAATTACACCTAAACACAAAAGTGGTCACACACAGTAACAACACTTTCACACAGTTCCAAATGTTCTTAACTACCCTCAGAACTAATCTTCTCCTTTCTGTTCAGTAACTCCTTATAGATTTTAAAAATCTATCAAATACCTGGAATTTTTACCACATCGTGCCTTCATTTTCTCTTGGGGTATCCTCTGGGGCTGTCAACAATTGGTTTTTCAGACCTGGCTTGATACACCCCGGGCTGGATTTGCTGTTTTTGAGACTAAGTGTTGATGCCAGCGAAGGAACTGTGGTGTTATACGCCAAAAAAAATATCGGTGTCGAACGTTACAATGGCGTGCGGTGCGCGACGCAATGACACCATTTCGCAGGGGGGCGGAAAATAGAAAACCGGTGCCAAACCGGCACCGCCCCCAATTTGGGCGTCAGAAGGGATTCTCTGCCCGATCAGCGACAAAATCACAGTTAGGCGACGGTGAATCCCGTCCCCTGTTTTTTTGCTATTCTAATCAGCTATTCCTACAGTCTGCTGGGAGATCTATACATCCACACCCTAGGTTTCAGTATCTCCTTAAATACATTATTTTCCTTTGATCTCTCCATTGTTCTACCCAATCTCTTTAGAAATACCAGCCCCCACCCAATGCCAACCAGAATTGAGTATATTCATTTCTTTACTTTAGCTCTTGGGATTTAAAAGAAAAATAAACTCACCCTATCTTTACTTTCTGTCCTTGCACCTTTTTACACCCTGCGTATATTCTCCTTTGAACCAAAACAACACGTTCAAATCTACTCCTGTTATTGCCTTCTGTAAACATCTGTTTGAACTCCCTCTACACTCATTATCACATTGTCAGCTTAGGTTCTCAGAGTCACCATGTCTCTTACTCAATTATCACACTCACAAACCCCCAACAGCTTGCCTTTGAGTACATAAGGAATATGACAATTATATTTCAAACAGAAAAATGTTACAATTACTTTGTTTTCTTGACACTAACCTAACTTATCTTGCAGGGCCAAACTGTAATGCTTTTGCTCTGTGGAGACAGTAAAGTCAACTACTAAAAAATAATAATGTCTTTAATGTAAGCTGAAGAGGGGGATAATTCGGGCCCAGGGAAGGTGGAGATTTCAGCAGAAAGAGTCATATCATCCCTATTAATGAATGGCTTCAGAAACTTCATTGGATTTCTCATTGAGGCAAGCATGGCTCAGGCACAGCGGTGATCGTTCACAGAGAAATAAATGAAGGAAATGAAATGAATGAAAATCGCTTATTGGCACAAGTAGGCTTCAAATGAAGTTACTGTGAAAAGCCCCTAGTCGCCACATTCCGGCGCCTGTTCGGGGAGGCTGGTACGGGAATTGAACCGTGCTGCTGGCCTGCCTTGGTCTGCTTTCAAAGCCAGTAATTTAGCCCTGTGCTAAACAGCCCTAGTGTGTCTTGCAGATCAAATGAGTATCTTGCAGATCAAAGATCCGAAGGGGTTTAAACCCAGCTGACAGGTTTTCTCTTTCCTACTGCTTCCTGTGCATGAGCCAGCAGGTGTATTGGCCAAGTGAGTTATAAAGCAGTGATTTCTTTTCACTGCCTCTGTCTGGACTGCTCTCTAGCTTCCAGGAAAGGATCTCTGTTCTGAAGGGCTTCCAGGCAAGGATACCTCTTCTGGGGGGCTTCCATACAGGAGTCTCTTTTCTGGGGGGATTCCAGACTAGGGGCGGGATTCTCCGACCCCCCGCTGGGTCGGAGAATCGCCGGGGGGGCGGCGTGAATCCCGCCCCCGCCGGCTGCCAAATTCTCCAGCGCCGGGGTTTTGGCGGGGGCGTGAATCGCGCCGCACTGGTCGGCGGCTGCTGGCAGCGGCCCCCCCGGTGGGTTTCCGGCCCGCGATGGGCCGAGTGGCCGCCCGTTTTCGGCGTAAATCACAACAGGTCCTTACCGGCGGGACCTGGCTCCATGGGCGGCCTGCAGAGTCCTCGGGGAGATGTGGGGGGATCTGGCCCCGGGGGGTGCCCCCAAGGTGGCCTGGCCCGCGATCGGGGCCCACCGATATGCAGGCGGGCCTGTGCCGTGGGGGCACTCTTTCCCTCCGCACCGACCACTGTCAACCTCCGACATGTCCGATGTGGAGATGAAGCCCCCTGCGCATGCACTGGGGTGATGCCAGTACACGCTGGCGCTCACGCGCATGCGCTAACTCGCGCCGGCCGGCAGAGGCACTTTGGCGCCGGTTGGCATGGCGCCAAGCCCTTCCGCGCCGGCTGGCACGGTGCCAAACACCTTCCGCACCTTCGGGGTGGCCCGATGCCGGAGTGGCCCGCCCCGCCAGTTAGCGGAGAATCCCGCCCCTGGTTTCTCTCTTATGGGGGGGTCTCTTTAAGTTGGGGTGTCTCTGGTGGGGTATCTTTAATTATGGGGCCTCTGGTGGGGAAGGCAGTGGGGGAGGGGTGCTGGGTCACCCCCGTACTATGGGGTGGGGGGTGACTCAGATAATCCGAGGTGGGGGATGTTTCTGAATTGCGTTGCAGGGAAGAGGGGGCCCCAGCCGCCGGACCTCACTATCGAGCTGCCCGCTCAAAATGGCGGCCCAATTGTGGGATTCCCTAGGGAATCCCTCACATGGCTAAGGATTGGGAATTGCTTCCTCATTTGCACTCCCAGCATGAGCTTAAATCAGGCGCAATTCAGCTCCAGCGGGAGAACACACCCAAACGGAGAATCCTGGCCAAGGTGTCAGGAGAGATTCTAAATTATAATGTGTACTTTATTTTAACACATTTCAGCCTCAAAATAAGAGATAGCCAAAATCTCCTATTAATGTCCTCCTACAATCTGTCTTCCCAGTCTTGGCTAGCTCCCAATTTGGCACCATCCACAAATTGTAATTTGGATTTTGAAATCCTCATAGTTAATGCAAATCGTGAACAGCAGTAATTCTAGCTGTGATCCTTGTTGGACGCCACTTCTCGGGCGAAATTCTCCGGAAAAGGCGCGATGTCCGCCGACTGACGCCCAAAATGGCGCCAATCAGACGGGCATCGCGCCGCCCCAAAGGTGCGGAATGCTCCGCATCATTGAGGGGCTAGGCCGACGCCGGAGGAATTTCCGCCCCGCCAGCTGGCGGAAACGGCCTTTGTTGCCCCGCCAGCTGGCGCGGAAATGACATCCCCGGGCGGCGCATGCGCGGGAGCATCAGCGGCCGCTGACAGTTTCCCACGCATGCGCAGTGGAGGGAGTCTCTTCCACCTCCGCCATGGTGGAGACCGTGGCGGAGGCGGAAGGGAAAGAGTGCCCCCACGGCACAGGCCCGCCCGTGGATCGGTGGGCCCCGATCGCGGGCCAGGCCTCTGTGGGGGCACCCCCTGGGGTCAGATTGCCCCGCGCCCCCCCCAGGACCCCGGAGCCTGCCCACACCGCCTTGTCCCGCCGGTAAGGTAGGTGATTTAATTTAGGCCGGCGGGACAGGCAGTTTATCGGCGGGACTTCGGCCCATTCGGGCGGAGAATCGAGCGGGGGGGAGCCCGCCAACCACCGCGGCGCGATTCCCGCCCCCGCCGAATATCCGGTGCCGGAGACTTCGGCAACCGGCGGGGGCGGGATTCACGCCAGCCCCCGGCGATTTTCCGACCCGGCGGGGGGTCGGAGAATGTCGCCCAAGGGGCGGGATTCTGCTACCCCCCGCCGGGTCGGAGAACCACTGGGGGGCGGCGTGAATCCCGCCCCCGCCAGCTGCCGAATTCTCCGGCACCAGGGTTTTGGCGGGGGCGGGAATCGCGTCGCGCCGGTCGGCGGCCGCTTGCAGCGGCCCCCTCCCCGGCAATTCTCCAGCCCGCGATAGGCCGAGTGGCCGCCTGTTTTCGGCGGGTCATAGAATTTACAGTGCAGAAGGAGGCCATTCGGCCCATCGAGTCTGCACCGGCTCTTGGAAAGAGCACACGACCCAAGCCCACACCTTCAACCTATCCCCATAACCCAGTAACGCCACCCAATTCTAAGGGCAATTTTGGACACTAAGGGCAATTTAGCATGGCCAATCCACCCAACCTGCACATCTTTGGACTGTGGGAGGAAACTGGAGCACCCGGAGGAAACCCACGCACACACGGAGAGAATGTGCACAGACAGTGACCCAAGTCGGGAATCGAACCTGGGACCCTGGAGTAACAAAACAATTGTGCTAACCACTATGCTACCGTGCTGCCCTCCGACATAAAGCCCACCGGCATAAATCACAACAGGTTCTTACCGGCAGAACCTGGCTCCACGGGCGGCCTGCAGAGTCCTCGGGGGTCGCGCGGGTGGATCTGGCCCCGGGGGGTGCCGCCACGGTGGCCTGGCCCGCGATTGGGGCCCACCGATCCGCGGGCGGGCCTGTGCCGTGGGGGCACTCTTTCCCTCCGCACCGGCTGCTGTCAACCTCCGCCATGGCCGTTGCGGAGACTAAGCCCTCTGCGCATGCGCTGGGCTGACGCGAGCACATGCTGGCCCTCCCACCCATGCGCCAACTCGCGCCAGCTGGCGGAGGCCCTTCGCCGCCGGTTGACGTGACGCCAAACACTCTGCCGCCAGCCTAGCCCCTGAAGGTGCAGAGGATTCCGCACCTTCGTTGCGGCCCAACGCCGGAGAGGTTTACGCCACTCCTCGGTGCCAGAGTGGCCCGCCCCGCCGGTTAGGCAAGAATCCCGCCCAAGGCTTGACAAGGCAATAAACTGAATTTCAAAAAGTCTTGAGGTGGTAAGGACAGAATCAATTGCTGAGCAAATACAAAGCAAGTTGTAGCAATAAATTATTTGGTTAATAAAGAGTAATCAATCAAAAATTATCAGAATGTTGGAGTGTCAGTGTGTGTGTGTGGCAGTGAGAGTGAGCAAGAAAACTGAGACTGGGCATAAGACAGATTCGTACTCACCCCCACCCACTCCCTCGCTCAGTCACTCATTCTACACCCATTTACTCAGTCAGTCACTCCCACACCCACCCACTCAGTCACTCACTCACACACACGCACAGTCATTCAGTCACTCCCACACATATCCACTCACTCAGTCACAGTCTCCTCCCCAATCCCACCAAAATGACAAAACGTCAACCTTGTTGAGTCCAACATGACTTTGCCCTCCCTGGCCCACCTCGCCCGCCCGGCCCGTACATACATGTCTCCTGGGCTCCATTCCTGAAACTCAACTAGCTTCTGGCCTCTGACCCACCACTGCTTTGCTCCCCAGGCTCCAGTACCACCATTGCCCGACTCCTCAGGCTTCAGCCCATCATTTCTTGGCTCCTGGGCTCTGGGCCCACTATTTCCTGGCATCCCATGTTCTGATTACGTAATTGCTGCTAGTCAGCCTAACAGCAGCAAGCACAGGAGAAAATCAGTCTGTGATTGGAGAAGCAGCTCCAAGTAGAATCCTGCATTGAAACTCAACTGGTTGACAGGAATTTTGAGAACTGCCTTGAGGTGCTGTGTAGAAGGGCTTCCTGTACCCCATCCGGCCCCTGGCTGTACTTCGAAAAAGTATGATCTAAAAGTACTATGTACTGAGGTGAGTACTGTAATTATTTCAAACGATTTAGTTGTATTTTATGTATTTTTTATAATTAGTTTGCGTGTTATTTTGTTATCTCAACTAGGAATGCACAGTGATGTACATATACGGTACAATATTTTAACTTGTACATGTTTTTTCTGGGCAACAAATGTCCAGAGGAACCCAACCCAGGCTTTAACATTGATTCTTATGGAAATCTGATTCACTTAAAGTCGTTTCACTTAAAATCATGATTTACTGGAGTGCAGCCAGAACTTTAAATGAGGATTTACTGTATCGTGCTCCTATTTCAGTTAATGCAGGTTTTACAAGCGTTCCCAAAGGTCGACATTGAAAACACAGATGCAGATTTTGCTGTCACAACCACACACCTACACATGGAAAGAGTTCTTGAACTGCGCAAGTGGCTCATATGAAAGCTTACATGGAGCCAACTTGTAATACGATACCACACCAGGATAATCAAAGCCATTTGCCTGCATTTGAGAAGTATTTTCTGAAATGTCAGTGCATTCTAAGCTATTTAATGGAGCTGCTGTAAATCTGGTGCAATACCTGATGAAAGTGATATAACGCAGACGTGTGTTATGCCACCTTGAATTTGATTCAGATGTTCAGCCTCAGCCACCAGCCAACTATGTCTGGGCCAGCAGCTAATATTGTTAGACATGGGCTTCAGAAATTGAAAACAAAGTACATTCTAACTTTTAGCAAAAAGAGAACTCCGCAATGGGGACAGGATTGGGTTTTACAACTTCAGTTCAGCCCCCATCAGAGTTGATGTAAACTGACTCATTTCAGCGTGAGCAATGACAGAAAATGTCACACCAATAATCACGGACTGTCCAACCTACTGGTGAGGGATTGTTTTTGGTGGCATGTTGTCCGGATTAATTTCACATCCTTTTTGCCAGGACGGGGGAGAATTTGGAATGGGCAGACAGATAAATTCAAACGACTGTTACAGAATCTCTCTCCCAGTTGAGATCATTGCAATACAGCGTTGCCCCGCACCCTTGGACAATAAGCCACACAGAAGCAATGAGGAAATCCCTGTACAACACAAACACTTCCTCTCCTCCAGCCAATCAGGGTTCTTCAGTGGATCCCCCTCTTTGTTTGTTTCTCATACACTGACCAGAAAAAGAACAGGAAATACTGGACCTACAAAGACAGCCATTCAGCAGCTGATAAAGAGAAAAGACATGTTAACCCTTCATCAGTCCTGAGAGCTGAAAGACAAGCATTTGAGAATTGAGAGGAATGAGAGGCACAATGGATATTCCAAAGGCTGAAAGCATGTTAATCAGTTGAATGACGTGGCAACAGCTTAACAGAAAACTGATCATTTCAGGGAGGTGATAGAAAGACAGCAAAAGAATGCAAGGATGAGTCAGGAACTAAGTCAATGGAAAAGCTTGTGGGAGGCCACATGAGCAAAAGCTAGTAGATGTGGCAATTTGGGGGATGGGGGGGGGGGGGGGGGGAATAAAAAGCCAATGAATGGAAGCAATCAAAAATTAAAACAAAAGACCATGGGCCAAGTGCTGGCAAATGGGATCAGGTAGGCGGGTCAGGTGTTTTTCATGTCTTGGTGCAGATTCAATGGGCCAAAGGGACTTTTCGGCACTATTATTCTGTGATTCTATGAAAATAATAGATGCACACCATAGCTGCCCCACGAAAAGAAGAAAAAAGTCAGCAATAGTCAACCTCCCTCGTATGAAATATTTTCTGACAGTTTCATTGTTTGGATTGTCAGTACATATTTGAGAGTGTGGAGGAGATTCACTGGAATGGCACCAGGGATACAGGGGTTAAGTTATGTGGAAGCTGGTGCTTTGGGTTATTAAGACACGTTTGATCATACAGCTTTGCCAAAGGAAAAGGTGATCCTCAAGTTATTGGCTGTTCTTACAAAAATAACGTATGTCTTCAACTGGTAAAAAGTACATGGCAGACTAGCCCATGATTGGCAATAGAAAAAAAAACAAGAAACACGTATCTATTGAATGGTTCCATTCATACTCTTCCTGCCAGTTCTGGCTTTGTGCATCTTTCCAGTGTCTTCATCAGAAATCTTGGCTGGTGCTCCAGTGTCTTCTGGAGAGATTCTTATATTGGTAAAATTACTATCCTTTAGTTCAATGTGTTATGGACCAGGGTTTAGAGAACCCCAAAGTGTATCATTGAGTTCACCTGACCCACCACTTTTAATAGATTGTGGTATGGGGAGCACACGGCCCACTCTACAGGTGTGGTACAGCAGAAATGGAAAAGGTTTTAAAGCAAAACAATGTTTATTCTATGAACTCAAATTAACCTTTTTAAAACATACAGTGAACATCTTAGCAACCATTAATTCAAATACAACCCCCAAAGAATACAACACTAAGTAATTCTTACTTTCCTTTTAACATCCATAAGACTTAAAACAAAATCTTTCAACAGAAGCACATCAGGTTAAAGTCACTACTGAGATCAGTTATTAGTTTTAAATCACCAAAGGATCGATTTCATTCTTTAGATTACAGAGAGAGACTCTAATATACCTTCTGGCTGTGACTGCAGCTATCCAGCTCTGAAAACGAAACTAAAACACACCCTGCAGCAAACAGACTAAAACAAAAGTAAAAAGCTGACAGACAGCCCAGCTCCACCCACACTCTGACATCACTGATAAACATCCATTTCTTAAAGCTACATTTCTTAAACACCCATTTCTTAAAGGTATTCTCACATGACACCTCCCCCCAAGAAAAAAAATAAACCATCAAATTGAAGATGGTTTCATTTTTCACCTTTTCACTATCCTTTAAGAAATGCACACAGAAAATATACTTTTTCCTTTCAATAAACAACACACGCAAACAGGTATAATAATATAGTCCATTTTTCCTCCAACTGAAACTGCTTCCGTTCATCACATTCATGTCAAAGCATCGGCTATCACATTTTCTCATCCTGCCACATGTACTATATTTAAATGAAATGGCTGTAACAATAAACTCCAGCGAAACAGCCTTGCATTGTTATTCCAGAATCGCTCCAAAAACGTCAACGGCTTATGACCAGTATATATAATGGTGTCAGACGGATTGCTGGTCACATAAATGTGAAAATGTTGCAAAGCTAGCACGAAACCCAACGTCTCCTTCTCAATCGTTGAACACTTTTTCTGGTGAGAATTCCATTTCTTTGAAAAATAACCAATAGGCCACTCTGTCTTGTAGAAGCACCACACCTACACCCACATCACCAGCATCAACAGCCACTTTGAATGGTTTTGTATAATTTGGGATGGCTAACACAGGAGCAGTGGTTAACACAACCTTCAGGCTGTCAAATGCCTGTTGACACTCTGCTGTCCACTGGAATTTGTTACGCTTCATGAGCAAGTCCGTCAGTGGAGCAATCACGCTACAAAAACTTTTCACCTATGTTCGAACAAATCCAGTCATGCCAAGAAATCGCATTATTTCCCTTTGTTTTGAGGGTATCGGAAACTCCACAACAACTGTTGGTTTCACATCCCGCGTGACCATTCGACCCTGTCCAATTGTATGGCCAAGGAAAGTGACTTGGGCTTTTCCAAATTCACTTTTGGCTAGGTTTACCACCAAACCCGCCTCCTGAAGTCAATCGAATAACTCCATCAGATGTTTTAAATGTTCTTTCCATGTCTGACTGAAAAATACCAGATCGTCGATGTGTACCGCACAATTGGATAATCCTGAAACAACTTTGTTAGTTAACCGTTGAAATGTGGCTGGGGTGTTTTTCATGCCAAATGGCATAACTTTGAATTGGTATATACCATCTGGAGTCACAAAAGCGGAAATCTCCTTCGCCCTTTCGGATAAAGGTACCTGCCAGTAACCTTTAAGTAAATCCAGTTTGGAAATAAAAGCTGATTGTTCCACTTTCTCAATGCAATCCTCCAAAAGTGGGATAGGGTTAAGAGTCTGTTCTTGTAACTGCATTAATCTTTCTATAGTCCACACACAACCGTTGGGAACTGTCTGGTTTTGGTACCATCACTATGGGTAAGCTCCATTGGCTGCAACCCACTTCACTTATACCATTTTTAAGCATACTCTCAATCTCTTTGTTAACCTGTGCCAATTTTAAAGGGTGAAGTCTGTTTGGATGTTGTTTGATTGGAACAGTATTTCCCACATCTATATCATGTATAGCCATTTTAGTACTTCCCATTTTATCTCTACAAACTTGCCCACGTGATATCAATAATTCTTTCGGGTCAGTCTGTTTTTCCTCTGGAAGGTAACTCAACAATTTATCCCAATTTTTAAGAACATCCTTGTTTTCCAATGTAATTTGAGGTATGTCAAATTCACAGTCATCTGGATTTGGTTCGTCACTTTGAGTTCGAATCATTAAAACCTCCTCCTTTTTCTCTCCTTCCCATTCAAAGTACCTTTTAAGCATATTCACATGACACACTCGGTGAGTTTTTCTTCTTATAGCACAATCAATCACTCACAAGGCGAGAAGAGATGAAGTCAATCGATGGCTTTATTACGCAGACTTGTTCCCCAGCAGCTCGGTTACAGAATGCGGCTGCTGGGAGAACCCGGGTTCTTATACTCCGCCTTACTGGGTGGAGCCAGCAGGCGGCAGATCCAATCATGACCCAGTGTCTGTCCACCAATAGCCTCTCGGCGTCACTGGGTACCGTGCTACCCCTAATACATACCACCACATTCACCCCTTGTTAAAAAAGAACCCGGCGGGGTGGTGTGTCGCATGGTGGTAGGTTGGTACTCGGATTCCATTAACACAGTGGCTATGCATCAATATCAACTGTTAACTATTTACAATGCCGCTTTTACTGGGCTACTGAATTATTTCCAGATCTTGCTTTGTCACGCAGATTCAATGAGTCGAGTGGGTGCCCAGGTCGTCCTTGCCGATCGTCTCAGCTCCGGTGGTGGTGCAAGCACTGGCTCGGGCACTGTCGTCTCTGGGAGCGCCGCGATGTTTGTTCCTGTTTCACTACTCCTGGGCGGGCACGGGAGGAGGACTGACCCACCCGGGAAGGGAGCGGCTGTGGGGTGCGCCGGCGGGAGGGAGGGGGTGATTGGTTTTGGGGGGGGTGTGGGGAGCTCCGGCGGGCGGCAGGTCCCGCAAGGAGACCGTGTCCTGTCGGCCGTCGGGATATGCCACGTAGGCGTATTGAGGGTTCACATGGAGAAGATGAACCCTCTCGACCAACGGGTCCGATTTGTGCACCCGCACATGCTTTCGGAGCAGGATGGGTCCTGGGGCTGCCAGCCAGGTTGGAAGTGACGTTCCGGAGGAGGACTTCCTAGGGAAGACAAGGAGGCGCTCGTGAGACGTTTTATTAGTTGTGGTACACAGCAGCGACCGGATGGAGTGGAGGGCATCCGGGAGGACTTCCTGCCAGGGGGAAACTGGGAGACTTCTGGACCGTAGGGCCAGTAGGACGGTCTTCCAGACCGTTCCGTTCTCCCTCTCTACCTGACCGTTCCCCCGGGGGTTGTAACTGGTCATCCTGCTCGAGGCGATGCCCTTGCTGAGCAGGAATTGACACAGTTCGTCGCTCATGAAGGAGGACCTCCTATCACTATAGATGTAGGCGGGGAAACCGAACAGTGTAAAGATGGTGCAGAGGGCTTTAATGACTGTGGCGGCTGTCATGTCGGGGCAGGGGATGGCGAAAGGGAAACGGGAGTATTCGTCAATCACGTTTAGGAAGTACGTGTTGCGATCGGTGGGGGGAGGGGGCCTTTGAAGTCCAGACTGAGGTGCTCAAAGGGACGGGAAGCCTTTATCAGGTGTGCTCTATCTGGCCTGAAAAAGTGCGGCTTGCACTCTGCGCAGATTTGGCAGTTCCTGGTGGCTGTTTGGACCTCCTCGACGGAGTAGGGGAGGTTGCGGGTCTTCACAAAGTGGTAGAACTGAGTGACCCACGGGTGGCAGAGGTCCTCGTGGAGGGCTTGGAGACGGTCCACTTGTGCGTTGGCACATGTGGCGCGGGATAGGGCATCGGACGGCTTGTTCAGCTTTCTGGGACGATGCAAGATCTCATAATTATATGTGGAGAGCTCGATCCTCCACCGCAAGATCTTGTCGTTCTTGATCTTGCCCTGCTGCGCATTATCGAACATGAAGGCTACCGACCGTTGGTCCATGAGGAGAGTGAATCTCCTGCCGGCCAGGTAATGCCTCCAATGCCGCACAGCTTCTACTATGGCCTGGGCTTCCTTTTCCACTGAGGAGTGGCGGATCTCTGAAGCGTTGAGGGTACGGGAGAAAAAGGCCACTGGTCTGCCCGCTTGGTTGAGAGTGGCAGCCAGAGCTACGTCGGATGCGTCGCTCTCGACTTGGAAGGGGAGGGACTCGTCGATTTCGTGCATCGTGGCCTTTGCGATATCCGCTTTGATGCGGCTGAAGGCCTGGCGGGCTTCTGTCGACAGGGGAAAGACGGTGGACTGAATTAGCAGGCGGGCCTTGTTCGCGTAGTTGGGGACCCACTGGGCGTAATAAGAGAAAAAGCCCAGGCAGCGTTTCAGGGCTTTGGAACAGTAAGGGAGGGGGAACTCCATAAGGGGGCGCATGCGTTCAGGGTCGGGACCTATCACTCCATTATGCACTACGTAGCCAAGGTTGGCTAGACGGTCAGTGCTAAACGCGCATTTTTCCCTGTTGTAGGTAAGGTTCAGGGCGTTAGCAGTCTGGAGGAATTTGCGGAGGTTGGCGTTGAGGTCCTGCTGATCATGGCCGAAGATGGTGATGTTGTCGCGGTACGGGAACGTGGCCCGTAAACCGTGCTGGTCAACCATTCGGTCCATCTCCCGTTGGAAGACTGAGACTCCGTTAGTGACGCCGAATGGAACCCTTAAAAAGTGGTAGAGCCGCCCGTCTGCTTCGAAGGCAGTGTAATTGCGGTCGCTCGGGCAGATGGGGAGCAGATGATATGCGGACTTAAGGTCCATGGTGGAAAGGACCTTGTACTGTGCAATCCGATTGACCATGTTGGCTATGCGGGGGAGAGGGTACGCATCTAGCTGCGTGTACCTATTGATGGTTTGACTATAGTCTACGACCATCCTCTGCTTCTCCCCGGTCTTTACAACTACCACCTGAACTCTCCAGGGACTATTGCTGGCCTGGATTATGCCTTCCTTCAGCAGCCGCTGGACTTCAGACCGGATAAATGCTCGGTACTGGGCGCTGTACAGTCTGCTCCTTGTGGCGACGGGTTTGCAATCCGGGGTGAGGTTCGCAAACAAGGAAGGCGGTTCTACCTTGAGGGTCGCGAGGCTGCAGATAGTAAGTGGGGGTATAGGGCCGCCGAATTGGAGCGTTAAACTCTGAAGGTTACATTGAAAATCTAACCCCAGGAGAGTGGGAGCACAGAGGTGGGGGAGGACATAAAGTCGGTAATTCTTAAACTCTCTCCCCTGCACCGTTCGATTCGCAATGCAGAACCCTTTGATTTCTACGGAATGCCGCTGCCAGAAAAATCTTTTGGGTACTCAGGTGGATTGAAAGAAAACAGCGTCTTACCGTACCCGGATGGATAAAACTTTCCGAGCTCCCAGAGTCGATCAGACATGGCGTTTCGTACCCGTTAACCAGCACCGTCGTCGTTGCCATTTGGAGCGTCCGGGGCCGCGACTGGTCCAGGGTCACCGAAGCCAGTTGCGGTTGCTGCATCGGGGCGTTTTCTTCAGGCCCCGTGGGGCCGTCCATGCTGGGGTCCTTGGCTGTCAGCCAAGATGGCGGCGTCCACGGATCGCATGCGGTCGGGGGCGGAAAAAATGGCGGCGCCCATGAATCGCACGCGGCCGGCGGGGCACAAGATGGCGGCGCCCATCCCCCCCGCATGGAGTCTGGGACCCAAAATTGCGGCGCCCGTTGGCCGCACATGGATCATTGGGGGCGTTGAGTCTGTGATCCCAGTTCTCCCCCGGAGATTGCGGTGACCCCCCGGGACTGGCATCCGCTGAATAATGACCTTTCTTGCCGCAACTTTTACAGGTGGCCGAGCGGGCCGGGCAGCGCTGCCGGGTGTTTCGATTGCCCGCAAAAGTAGCAGCGGGGCCCCCCCGGGTGGTCTGGTGCTCTGGCCGCGCAGGCTTGCGGGGGGATGGGGGTGCTGGGTAGTCGGTCGCGGCGGGGGTCCATGGAGCCCAAGGGGCTGCCGCGCGGTCGGGGGCGTAAGCGCAGGCATTCTGCGATGCCACATCAAGGGATGCCGCAAGGGCCCGTGCCTCCATGAGCCCCAGCGAGTCTCTTTCCAGCAGTTGCTGGCGAATTTGGGATGAGGTCATACCTGCTACGAAAGCATCCCTGATTAGGAGTTCCGTATGTTCGTTAGCCGTCACCGGTGGGCGTTGCAGCTCCTTCCCAATATAGCAGCGCGCTGTAGAACTTGTCCAGCGATTCTCCGGGGATTTGCCGTCTCATCACGAGTTGGTGGCATGCGTAGACCTGGTTTACGGGTCGAATGTAGATCCCTCTCAGCATGGTGAGCGCCGTCGGGAAATCCTCCGCGTCTTTGATGAGCGTGTAGATCTCCGGGCTCACCCTGGAATGCAGGACCTGCATTTTCTGGTCTTCTGTAGGTCTGCCGGGGGCCGTTCAGAGGTATCCCTCAAAGCATGCTAGCCAGTGTTTAAAAGTGGCCGCTGAGTTTGCTGCATGAGGGCTGATTCGCAGACACTCCGGGGCGATCCGGAGCTCCATAGTCCTTTAAAGTGTGCGTAATAAATTGTAGCACAATCAATCACTCACGAGGCGAGAAGAGATGAAGTCAATCGATGGCTTTATTACGCAGACTTGTTCCCCAGCAGCTCGGTTACAGAATGCGGCAGCTGGGAGAACCCGGGTTCTTATACTCCGCCTTACTGGGTGGAGCCAGCAGGCGGCAGATCCAATCAGGACCCAGTGTCTGTCCACCAATAGCCTCTCGGCATCACTGGGTACCGTACTACCCCTAATACATAACACCACACTTCTATCCGCCGTTTTTACCAAATAATTCACCTCACTTCATTTCCTTTCAATCTGATAAGGTCCACAAAACCTTGCTTTTTAAAGGTTCACCTACCACTGGTAACAACACTAAAACTTTATCTCCACTGGCAAAACTACAAACTTTGGATTTCTTGTCCGCTACCCATTTCATCACATTTTGTGCAACTTTTAAATGTTGTCTAGCCAATTCACCTGCTCTATTTAATCATTCCCTAAAATTTGACACGTAATCCAATAATGTAATTTCCGATTTCTCACTCACCAGTTTTTCCTTAATGAATTTAAGTGGTCCTCTTACGTCATGACCAAAAATTAGTTCAAAAGAACTAAATTTGGTTGACTCATTAGGTGCATCCCTAATTGCAAACAGTACAAATGGAATTCCTTTATCCCAATCTTCTGGATAATCATGACAATAAGCCCTCAACATTGTCTTTAATGTCTGATGCCACCTTTCTAACACTCCCTGCGATTCTGGATGGTACGCAGTTGATTTAAATTGTTTTATTCCTAAGCTATCCATATCTTCTTTGAATAACCTTGAGATAAAATTTGACCCTTGATCCGATTGTATTTCTGTGTTTAGTCCATATCTAGTAAAGAATTTAAGTAACTCCTCCACTATCTTTTTAGCTGTAATATTACATACTGGAATGGCCTCTGGAAACTAGTAGACACATCCATTATAGTCAAAAGATATTGATTCGCACTTTTCGTTTTAGGAAGCGGTCCTACACAATCAATTAGGACCCTTGTAAAAGGTTCCTCAAATGCTGGAATGGGTATTAAGCGTTTTATCACTGCTTGAGGTTTCCCTATCACTTGACATGTGTGACATAGAACATATATAGAACATAGAACAATACAGCGCAGTACAGGCCCTTCGGCCCACGATGTTGCACCGAAACAAAAGCCATCTAACCTACACTATGCCATTATCATCCATATGTTTATCCAATAAACTTTTAAATGCCCTCAATGTTGGCGAGTTCACTACTGTAGCAGGTAGGGCATTCCACGGCCTCACTACTCTTTGCGTAAAGAACCTACCTCTGACCTCTGTCCTATATCTATTACCCCTCAGTTTAAAGTTATGTCCCCTCGTGCCAGCCATATCCATCCACGGGAGAAGGCTCTCACTGTCCACCCTATCCAACCCCCTGATCATTTTGTATGCCTCTATTAAGTCTCCTCTTAACCTTCTTCTCTCCAACGAAAACAACCTCAAGTCCATCAGCCTTTCCTCATAAGATTTTCCCTCCATACCAGGCAACATCCTGGTAAATCTCCTCTGCACCCGCTCCAAAGCCTCCACGTCCTTCCTATAATGCGGTGACCAGAACTGTACGCAATACTCCAAATGCGGCCGTACCAGAGTTCTGTACAGCTGCAACATGACCTCCCGACTCCAGAACTCAATCCCTCTACCAATAAAGGCCAACACTCCATCGGCCTTCTTCACAACCCTATCAACCTGGGTGGCAACTTTCAGGGATCTATGTACATGGACACCTAGATCCCTCTGCTCATCCACACTTTCAAAAACTTTACCATTAGCCAAATATTCCGCATTCCTGTTATTCCTTCCAAAGTGAATCACCTCACACTTCTCTACATTAAACTCCATTTGCCACCTCTCAGCCCAGCTCTGCAGCTTATCTATATCCCTCTGTAACCTGCTACATCCTTCCACACTATCGACAACACCACCGACTTTAGTATCGTCTGCAAATTTACTCACCCACCCTTCTGCGCCTTCCTCTAGGTCATTGATAAAAATGACAAACAGCAACGGCCCCAGAACAGATCCTTGTGGTACTCCACTTGTGACTGAACTCCATTCTGAACATTTCCCATCAACCACCACCCTCTGTCTTCTTTCAGCTAGCCAATTTCTGATCCACATCTCTAAATCACCCTCAATCCCCAGCCTCCGTATTTTTTGTAATAGCCTACCGTGGGGAACCTTATCAAACGCTTTGCTGAAATCCATATACACCACATCAACTGCTCTACCCTCGTCTACCTGTTCAGTCACCTTCTCAAAGAACTCAATAAGGTTTGTGAGGCATGACCTACCCTTCACAAAGCCATGCTGACTATCCCTGATCATATTATTCCTATCTAGATGATTATAAATCTTGTCTCTTATAATCCCCTCCAAGACTTTACCCACTACAGACGTGAGGCTCACCGGTCTATAGTTGCCGGGGTTGTCTCTGCTCCCCTTTTTGAACAAAGGGACCACATTTGCTGTCCTCCAGTCCTCTGACACTATTCCTGTAGCCAATGATGACATAAAAATCAAAGCCAAAGGTCCAGCAATCTCTTCCCTGGCCTCCCAGAGAATCCTAGGATAAATCCCATCAGGTCCTGGGGACTTATCTATTTTCAGCCTGTCCAGAATTGCCAACACCTCTTCCCTACGTACCTCAATGCCATCTATTCTATTAGCCTGGGGCTCAGCATTCTCCTCCACAACATTATCTTTTTCCTGAGTGAATACTGACGAAAAATATTCATTTAGTATCTCGCCTATCTCTTCAGACTCCACACACAATTTCCCATCCCTGTCCTTGACTGGTCCTACTCTTTCCCTAGTCATTCGCTTATTCCTGACATACCTATAGAAAGCTTTTGGGTTTTCCTTGATCCTTCCTGCCAAATACTTCTCATGTCCCCTCCTTGCTCGTCTTAGCTCTCTCTTTAGATCCTTCCTCGCTACCTTGTAACTATCCATCGCCCCAACCGAAACTTCACACTTCATCTTCACATCGGCCTCCTTCTTCCTCTTAACAAGAGATTCCACTTCCTTGGTAAACCACGGTTCCCTCGCTCGACGCCTTCCTCCCTGTCTGACCAGTACATACTTATCAAGAACACGCAGTAGCTGATCCTTGAACAAGCCCCACTTATCCAGTGTGCCCAACACTTGCAGCCTACTTCTCCACCTTATCCCCCCCAAGTCACATCTAATGGCATCATAATTGTCCTTCCCCCAGCTATAACTCTTGCCCTGCGGTGTATACTTATCCCTTTCCATCATTAACGTAAACGTCACCGAATTGTGGTCACTGTCCCCAAAGTGCTCTCCTACCTCCAAATCCAACACCTGGCCTGGTTCATTACCCAAAACCAAATCCAACGTGGCCTCGCCTCTTGTTGGCCTGTCAACATATTGTTTCAGGAAACCCTCCTGCACACACTGTACAAAAAACGACCCATCTATTGTACTTGAACTATATCTTTTCCAGTCAATATTTGGAAAGTTAAAGTCTCCCATAATAACTACCCTGTTACTTTCGCTCATATCCAGAATCACCTTCGCCATCCTTTCCTCTACATCCCTAGAACTATTAGGAGGCCTATAAAAAACTCCCAACCGGGTGACCTCTCCTTTCCTGTTTCTAACTTCAGCCCATACTACCTCGGAAGAAGAGTCCCCATCTAGCATCCTCTCCGCCACCGTAATACTGCTCTTGACTAGCAGCGCCACACCTCCCCCTCTTTTGCCTCCTTCTCTGAGCTTACTAAAACACCTAAACCCCGGAACCTGCAACATCCATTCCTGTCCCTGCTCTATCCATGTCTCCGAAATGGCCACAACATCGAAGTCCCAGGTACCAACCCATGCTGCCAGTTCCCCTACCTTGTTTCGTATACTCCTGGCATTGAAGTAGACACACTTCAAACCACCTACCTGAACACTGGCCCCCTCCTGCGACGTCAAATCTGTGCTCCTGACCTCTATACTCTCATTCTCCCTTACCCTAAAACTACAATCCAGGTTCCCATGCCCCTGCTGCATTAGTTTAAACCCCCCCAAAGAGCACTAACAAATCTCCCCCCCAGGATTTGTGATTGACAAAATTTAACTACATCTTTATGTAGTCCAGGCCAATAAAAATGTTTTTGTATTTTAGCTTGAGTTTTCCTCATTCCCAAATGTCCTCCCACTGGTACCTCATGTGCAACTGGCAACACCTCCTTTCTTTACCCTACCGGTAATACTACTTGATGAACTTCTGCCCACTTTTCATCCGCCTGCATATGTACAGATCTCCATTTTCTCATCAAGACATCACTTTTACGGTAATAAACTCTGGTATACACTCAGATTCCTCTTCCGCATATGCTTTCTGATACATTCGTTTTATTTCCATATCTTTTTATTGTACCTCCGCCAATTTTCCTGAACTAAAAATATCTGCCTCATCCTCCACCTGTTCTTGTTCTTTTACAACCATCTGATCAAAAATCGTTTCTGATGATTGCACTTCAACTTCATCTTCACTCTTTTATTTCTACTCTTGTCTTAACCTGTGACTTTGCGACCTTGTTACTACAAAATCCGGAAAAATCCAAGGAAATTCGTCCTTCAACACTTCAGTTGACTGATTTTCCACTGGCTTATCAATCACAGTAGGCATCACTACCACCTGCAATCCAGCTATTTCATTACCCAAGATAAACTGTATTCCTGGACAAGATAGTTTCTCTATTACTCCGACTACCACTTCACCACGCTTCACTGGACTTTCCAACCTTACCTTATAAAATGGAACACTACTCCTCTCACCCTGAATTCCACATATTACCATCTTTTCTGGCGATATTCTTCCCAGACTACATAACTCCTCATCTCTTACCATTAAAGATTGACTAGCTCCCGTATCTCTTAAAATTGTACAGTACGAAGTCTTACAACACCAGGTTAAAGTCCAACAGGTTGTTTCGATGTCACTAGCTTTCGGAGCGCTGCTCCTTCCTCAGGTGAATGAAGAGGTCTGTTCCAGACACATATATATAGACAAATTCAAAGATGCCAAACAATGCTTGGAATGCGACCATTAGCAGGTGATTAAATCTTTACAGATCCAGAGATGGGGTAACCCCAGGTTAAAGAGGTGTGAATTGTGTCAAGCCAGGACAGTTGGTAGGATTTTGCAGGCCAGATGGTGGGGGCTGAATGTAATGTGACATGAATCCCAGGTCCCGGTTGAGGCCGCACTCAATAGTGCGGAACTTGGCTATAAGTTTCTGCTCGGCGATTCTGCGTTGTCGCGCGTCCTGAAGGCCGCCTTGGAGAGCGCTTACCCGGAGATCAGAGGCCGAATGCCCTTGACTGCTGAAGTGTTCCCCGACTGGAAGGGAACATTCCTGCCTGGTGATTGTCGCGCGATGTCCGTTCATTCGTTGTCGCAGCATCTGCATCTCCTCTTGTCCAACGCCGGCATCTCCACATCTTAAAATTGTGACTACATTACCTGCTCTTCCTGATACACATGAGTAAACTTTACCCACACAAGTAAATTCTTTAAAGAGATCGGGCACCTTCTTATCAATCACCTCTTGATCAAGCTGGACAATCTTTTGCACCTCCTTCGCTTCACTTGGGTTTCCCTTTACCACTTTCACAAACCCCACTGTCTTACCCTGTTTTACCACATCAGCCTTCCCAGTGCTTTTCTTCAACCACCAACACTGTGACTTTACATGGCCTAGTTTATTACAGTGAAAACATTTGAAACTTTTCATCTCTCTTCCACCCTCCTGGATTTCTTTTTTAGTCTGAGATACACTCTCCTTATTATCTCCCTTCAGATCACCTTTACCTTTACCACTTGAGTATTTCTCATGTCCCCAGTTTCTATCCCTCACAGGCTGAAACTGATGTTGGAAACCAAGCTTTGATTTATGAACTAATTCATAATCATCTGCCATTTCCGCTGCTAATCTCACAGTTTTAACCCTCTGCTCTTCCACATGAGTTCTCACTACATCAGGAATTGAACTTTTAAACTCCTCCAAAAGTATAATTTCTCTCAGAGCTTCATACGTTTGGTCTATTTTCAAAGCCTTTATCCACCTATCAAAATTACTCCGTTTGATCCTTTCAAACTCCATGTATGTTTGACCAAATTCTTTCCTTAAATTCCTAAACCTTTGTCTGTAAGCTTCAGGCACTAGTTCATATGCACCTAAGGTGGATTTTTTCACCTCCTCATACGTCTCAGATACCTCCTCTGGTAGTGATGCAAACACTTCACTAGCCCTACCTACCAGTTTGTTTGAACCAGTAATACCCACATGTCCTGTGGCCATTTCATTTGTTTAGTTACCTTCTCAAATGAAATGAAAAAGGCATCCACCTCCTTCTCATCAAACTTTGGCAATACTTGGACATATTTAAATAGATCCCCTCCAAGCCTTCGACTATGACGCTCTTTCTCACTATCCTCATCACTACCCTCCAACTGTACGTTTCCCTTTACGTCTGCCAATTTTAACTGACTGTCATGTTTCATGGCCATTTTCTGAAGTTCAAACTCTCTCTCTTTATCTTTTTCCCTGATCTGTATCTCCCTTTCTCTTTCTTTTTGTTCTGTTAGGGCTATTCTTTCTGTTTTCCTATCTTCGCTCTCTTTTTCCCCTCTCTTTCTTTCTCTTTTTTTCCCTCTCTCTCCCTTTCATATTAAAGCTGCTTTAATTCTTTCTCATGTTCCATTTGTTTCATTTGTAACTGAATTTTTCCATTTCCAATGAGTCAAATTGTATCTCAGGTAACTTTAAATGCTTAGCCACCGCCATAATTACCTCATCTTTTTGCATTTTGTCAGGTAATGTTAACTGCAGTGTTTTGCCAATTCTAACAGTCTGCTTTTAGTCTCTGTCCGTAAGGTACTGCGTGTGACCATCTCCGCCCCCCAAAAACATTACAGCTTCTGAAAGAGCCATTGTCCACAACACACTTCCCACTTAAACTATAATACCACACCTGAAAAGCACCCACAATATGCTCACCCCTCACTGTCTTTAAGTTCACTAAGCCAATCCAATAGATAGACTTTTACCCCCCTCGAGCCACCAATTTGTTATGCGCCAGGGTTTAGAGAACCCCAAAGTGTATAATGGAGTTCACCTGACCCACAACTTTTGCTAGAATGTGTTATGGGGAGCACACAGCCCACTCTACAGGTGTGGTACAGCAGAAATGGAAAAGTATTTTTTAAAGCAAAACAATGTTTATTCTATGAACTCAAGTTAACTATGTTAAAACATACAGTGAACATCTTAGCAACCATTAATTCAAATACAACCCCCAAAGAATACAACACTAAGTAATTCTTACTTTCCTTTTAACATCCATAAGACTTAAAACAAAATCTTTCAACAGAAGCACATCAGGCTAATGTCACTACTGAGATCAGTTATTAGTTTTGAATCACCAAAGGATCGATTTACATTCTTTAGATTACAGAGAGAGACTCTAATACACCTTCTGGCTGTGACTGCAGCAATCCAGCTCTGAAAACGAAACTAAAACACACCCTGCAGCAAACAGCCTAAAACAAAAGTAAAAAGCTGACAGACAGCCCAGCTCCACCCACACTCTGACATCACTGATAAACACCCATTTCTTAAAGGTACATTTCTTAAACACCCATTTCTTAACGGTAGTCCCACATGACAAATGTTAAACCAAAACCACATTTCTACATTCTAGGGATTCAGGTGAACAAGACACCATGACGCTATTTGAAGAGCAGAGGAATTATGAGCAGGAGTAGGCCACTCTGCCCCTTGAGCCTGCTCTGCTACTCAATAAAATCATGGCTGATCTGACTGTAATGCAAATCCGCATTCCTGTCAACCCCAGTAACCTTTCGCCCCCTTGTTAATCAGGAATCCATCCAGCTCTGTCTTTAAAATATTCAAAGTCCCTGCTTCCACTGCCTTCTGAGGAAGAACATAAGACAAAGAAGCAGAAATTAGGCCATTCAACCCATCAAGTCTGCTCCGCCATTCAATCATGGCTGATATGTTTCTCATCCGCATTCTCCTTCCTTCTCCCCATAACCCCGATCCCTGAATAGAGTTTCAAAGACTCACGACCCTCTGAGAGAAAATACATTCTCTGTCGTAAATGAGTGACCCCTTATTTTTAACCCCTAGTTCTAGATCCTCCAGAGAGAGGAAGGTCAAACTAACATCCGCCTCTCAACCAGATTCATATTGTTGTTTCTGGTATCTTGCTATGTACATAACAGTACCACATGTCTGTGTGGAACAATTGTGACTGCTCTTCAAAAGTTATTCATTGGTTTGGGTGTTTCTGAACCATACAAAAAGATGGGCACGATTCACTGACCTTGCAGGGACCAGCGCGGATCCAGGCGCAATGGGTGTTTCATGCACAAGCCCCTAATCAGGCCCCAGGCCAGGCCGATCGTGTGCCATCGGACTCGCTCCACGCGGACGGTCGTAATGAAGCGCATCACCTCCATACTCCCAGAACGCCTTGATCCATTGCAATTCGCATACCGTCACAACCGGTCCACAGCAGACGCCAATTCCCTTGCCCTACACTCATCCCTAGAGCGTCTCGACAACAAGGACTCCTACCTCAGACTCCTATTCATTGACTACAGTTCCGCCTTCAACACCATTATCCCAACCAAGCTCATATCAAAGCTCCAAACCTAGGACTTGGCTCCCCACTCTGCAACTGGATCCTCGATTTTCTGACCAACACACCACAATCAGTAAGAATGAACAACAACACCTCCTCCACAATAGTCCTCACTACCAGGGCCCCGCAAGGCTGCGTACTTAGCCCCCTACTCTACTCCCTGTACACACACGACTGCGTGGCAAAATTTGGTTCCAACTCCATCTACAAGTTTGCTGACGATACGACCACAGTGGGCTGGATCTCGAATAATGACGAGTCAGAATACAGGATGGAGATAGAGAACCTAGTGGAGTGGTGCAGCGATAACAATCTCTCCCTCAACGCCAGCAAAACTAAAGAGCTGGTCATTGACTTCAGGAAGCAAAGTACTGTACACAACCCTGTCAGCATCAATGGGGCCAAGGTGGAGATGGTTAGCAGTTTCAAATTCCATGGGGTGCACATCTCCAAAAATCTGTCCTGGTCCACCCACCTCGATGCTACCACCAAGAAAGCACAACAGCGCCTATACTTCCTCAGGAAACTAAGGAAATTCGGCATGTCCACATTAACACTTACCAACTTTCATAGATGCACCATAGAAAGCATCCTCTCTGGCTGCATCACAGCCTGGTATGGCAACTGCTCGGCCCAGGACCGCAAGAAACTTCAGAGAGTTGGGAACACCGCCCAGTCCATCACACAAACCTGCCTCCCATCCATTGACTCCATCTATACCTCCCGCTGCCTGGGGAAAACGGGCAGCATAATCAAAGACCCCTCCCACCCGGCTTACTCACTCTTCCAACTTCTTCCATCGGGCAGGAGAGACAGAAGTCTGAGAACACTCACGAACAGACTCAAAAGCAGCTTCTTCCCCGCTGTTGCCAGACTCCTAAATGGCCCTCTTATGGACTGACCTCATTAACACTACACCCTGTATGCTTTATCCGATGCCCGTGCTTATGTAGTTACATTGTATACCTTGTATTGCTCTATTATGTATTTTCTTTTATTCCCTTTTCTTCCCATGAACTTAATGATCTGTTGAGCTGCTCGCAGAAAAATAATTTTCACTGTACCTCGGTGCACGAGACAATAAACAAACCCAATCCAATCCAATCCAATCAAAATTAACTAAGAGCATAAATTAGGTAAACAGCAATTCTTATCAGTTGTATATTACTCATGGATTAAACCTAGATTTTACACATGTTGCAGGCTTTTCTTTGGAATAAAATTTTGCATGTACTGCAGGCTTAACAATATTCTTTAAATCAAATATAACATTTTGAAGTTAGTTTTCTAAAAGGTAAAAGTCTAATACAGTCAACCTAGTCGGACTCTGACAAGAATTCAGTGAGAAAGAGAGAACCGCGTTGAAGCTATGCATGTGCCAGGTAACATATGATGAATGATTATAATATTCTAAGGGGCCCCTGCATCCTTTCGAATTTCCTTTCTCACTAAGTCATTTTATTTGGCTGGCTATTTTCACAGTAAAATGTGCAGTCATAAGCCACATGGCTATTAGCTTTCCCAGGTGGAATTAATCTTGTTCTGGCAATGTCTGCCCAGTTTCTTTGGGTCAAAATACAAGAGCATGGAGTGAAATTAAAATTTCTTTCGGAATTGCTTCAATACATCCAATCATTGTCACTAAACTTGAGAACACATTTCAGTTTGAGACTCACTCCAGAATTGGATTCCTCTCCTAGGAGGTCAAAAGTTCAAATCTCTGCTTCAATTGGCATTCAGGTTTGCCTACCTTAATTAGGCCTGGAGCGAAATTCTCCATCCCGCCCCGCCACATTTCTGCCCCGACCCGCCGGCGAGATGCTCCGTTACACCAGCCGGTCAATGGGGTTTCCCATTGTGGGGCAGCCCCGCGTTGTCGGGAAACCCCCGGCCGCCGGCAAAACGGAGACTCCCGCCGGCGGAGAATGACGCCCCAGATTCATTAACTCTGGTAGACAGGCCTTTGCCTGCAGCAATAATGGGATGAGGAGAAGGGTAAGGACAAACATTGGGTGGGTGGTTGGGTGGCGGGTTGATGAAAACACAGTAGGCGGTGCTTCTTCAGGACATGAAGCACTGGTCAGATGATTATGGACAAGTTTTCTCTTGTTCGATCCTCCAAGTCCTATTTTATTACCAATTCAAGGGATGTAGGCATTGTTGGCTCGACCAGCATTTATTTCCCTTCCATTGAGAAGGTGGTGGTGAGCTGCCTCCTTGTACCACTGCAGCCCATGTAGTATAGGTGCACCCCAGTGCTGTTAGGGAGGGAGTTCCAGGATCTTGACCCAGGACAGTGAAGGAACGGCGATATATTTCCAAGTCAGGATGGTGGGTGGCTCGGAGTAGAACTTCCATTCATCTTCTGCCCTTGTCCTTCCAGGTGATTGTAGTCACGGGTTTGGAAAGTGCTGTCTAAGGATCTTTGATGGATTCCTGAGAACATCCTGCAGATGGTACACATTACTGCTACTGGGCGTCAGTGGTGCAGGGAGTGAATGTTTGTGAATGGGGTGCCAGTCAAGTGAGTAACTTTGTCCTGGATGGTGTCAAGCTTCTTGAGTATTGTTGGAGCTGCAGTCATCCAGGCAAGTGGAGAGTATTCCATCATGCTCCTGAATTGTGCCTTGTAGATGGTAGACTGGCTTTGGGAAGCAAGGACGTGAGTTACTCACTGTAGTATTCCCAGGTTCTGACCTGCTCTTGTAGCCACAGTATTTAGTGGCTGTTCCTGTTCAGTTTCGGGTCAATGGTAACCCCCAGGATGTTGATATTGGGGGATTCAGTAATAGTAATGCCATTGAATGTCAAAGAGAGATGGTTAGATTCTCTCTTGTTGGAGATGGTAATTGATTGGCAGCTGTGTGGCATGAATGTTATTTGCCACTTATCAGCCCAATCCTAGATATTGTCCAGGTTGTGCTGCATTTGCCACAGACTGCTTCAGTATCTGAGGAGTTGCAAATGGTTCTGAATATTGTGCAATCATCAGTGAACATCCCCACCTTGTGATGGAGGGAAGGCCATTGATGAAGCAGCCATAGATGTTTGAGCCTACTGCACTACCCTGGGGAACCCCTGCAATGATGTTCCGGAAACAAGATGATTGACCTCCAACATCACAACCATCTTCCTTTGTGCTAGGTTGTGGCACAGTAGCACAGTGGTTAGCACTTTTGCTTCACAGCACCTGAGCCAGCCAAATGTCCATTGGCCGCGGCGGGACCGGAAGATCCTGTCGGCATGCAAGGCCGGAAAATCCACATCTTTAAATTAATTTTTGCAGTTCAATGAGGGAAATGTTGAAAGACTTTTTATTCAGTTGTCGCTTGCTGTGAGGCAAAAAGCACCTACTTCCCACAATGTTGATTTAGAGCAATGGAATTATTTATTCATTCATACCACTTCAAAGAAGACTTCAACATAGAGTCAAATTGGGAAAGAACATATTCTGGCTATGCTTCCAAGCTTAATTTGTTAAGTATTACAAGGCACCGAGTTATAATATGGAGAATACTGTAGAATATCTAGTGGAACTTCAAACAATATCACACAGACACAGATGTGTATTTGGAACCAATTGGACAACATTTGTTTGCAGCTGACATGGGGTGAAATTCTCCCCCAACGGCGGGATGCCCGCCGACTGGCGCCAAAGCCGGCGCAAATCAGACGGGCATCGCGCCGGCAAAAAGGTGCGGAAGTCTCCGCATCTTTGGCGGCCTAGCCCCAACATTGAGGGGCTAGGCCGACGCCGGAGGGATTTCCGCCCCGCCAGCTGGCGGAAATGGCGTTTGTTGCCCCGCCAGCTGGCGCGGAAATGCGGCGCATGCGCGGGAGCGTCAGCGGCCGCTGTCAGTTTCCCAGCGCATGCGCGGGAGCGTCAGTGGCCGCTGTCAGTTTCCCGCGCATGCGCAGTGGGGAGAGTCACTTCCGCCTCCGCCATGGTGGAGGCCGTGGCGGAGGCGGAAGGGAAAGAGTGCCCTCACGGCACAGGCCCGCCCGCGGATCGGTGGGCCCCGATCGCGGGCCAGGCCACCGTGGGGGCACCCCCCGGGGCCAGATCGCCCCGCGCCCCCCCCCCAGGACCCCGGAGCCCGCCCACGCCGCCTGGTCCCGCCGGTAAATACCAGGTTTGATTTACGCCGGCGGGACAGGCAATTCCTGGGCGGGACTTCGGCCCATCCGGGCCGGAGAATCCAGCGGGGGGTCCCGCCAACCGGCGCGGCCGGATTCCCGCCCCCGCCCAATCTCCGGGAGCGGAGACTTCGGCGGGGGCGGGGGCGGGATTCACGGCGGCCAACGGCCATTCTCCGACCCGGCGGGTGGTCGGAGAATGACGCCCATGATTTTGAACATGGATTTATACAACTCAATCTGGATACGTTTATCTTAAGTGTAACTATTTAGACTACAAGACACCCAGCCTTTTTGCTTCTGGGATGTAGGAGTCATTGGCAAGATCAGCGTTTGTTGCCCATTCCTGACGATTTGTTCAGAAGTTTTTGTGGGTGCCACGGTAGCACAATGGTTAGCACAGTTGCTTCACATCTCCAGGGTCCCAGGTTAGATTCTTGCTTGGGTCACTGTCTGTGCAGAGTCAGCACGTTCTGCCCATGTCTGCGTGGGTTTCTTCCGGGTGCTCCGGTTTCCTCCCACAGTCCAAAGATGTGCAGGTTAGGTGTATTGGCCATGCTAAATTTCCCTTGGTGCCCAAAAAAGGTTAGGTGGGGTTACTAGGTTTTGGGGATGGGGTGGAAGTGTGGGCTTATGTGGAGTATTCTTTCCAAGGCCTGGTGCAGACTCGATGGACCGAATGGCCTCCTTCTGCATGTAAATTCTATGATTCTATGATCCTAATGGCCCTTAAAAAGTTGGTGGTGAGCTGCATCCTTGAATTGCTGCAATCCTTGTGGGGTAGGTACACCCACTGTGCTGTTAGGGAGGGAGTTCAAGAAATTTTGACTAGTGATTGACAAAGAACGATGATATTGTTCCAAATCAGAATGGCATGTGGCTTGGAAGGGAACTTGCAGGTGGTGATGTCCTGCCACCTTTGCCTTTTAGATGGTCGACGTTGTGGGTTTGGTGATGTCAAAGGTAAATTGCTGCAGTGCAGATTGTGGATGGTACACATTGCTGCTCCTGTGTGCCAGGGGTAGAGGGAGTGGATGTTAAAGGTGGTGGACAAGGTGCTGATCATTTGGCTGTGCTGCAGTCATCCAGGCAAGTGGAGAATATTCAATCACAATTCTGACATGTGCCTTATAGGTGGTGGACAGGCTTTGGGGAGAAACAGGGCAAGTTACTTGCCACACAACTCCCAAACTCTAACCTGTTCTCGTAGCCACAGTGTGATAACCCTCAGGAGGACCATAAGGGATCACTAATTGTTCGCCCCACGGGGCTCAGAGAGTACAAGTTCTGGTGCTCACGGGTCAATGCCCACCCATCTGGGTCCTATTAGTGAGCCCTTTAAATGCTACTCCAAAACCCGGTCCAGCAGTACCGATAGTCCTGGGCTGGGACATTAGTATTGTACACTGTGGTAGCAGATTTATCTTTCGAATTCAAACAAACCTGTTTTGCCTTCTTCTTCGTGTCTGTTGGATTATTACATTGGTGATGAGAATCAAGTACAAAATTCTGGACAGCCTTCCTTGAATCTCGGGTAAGGAACGAAATGTGGGGAAGTGTGAGAAAGTGCCCCTATTTAGAAAACCCAAACTATGTGATGCACGCGCAGAGGACTGGCCCAGGTATGCTGAAATAATGCGTTATTTTTTCATGCTGACGGCATAGAAGGTGACGACCGATGCCAGGTAATCCTTCTGACTACTTGTGGAGCTCTGATATTCGGCATCATTAAGAATTTGACGTACCCAGTAGCCCCAGACTCAAAAACCTTTAATGAAGTGGTGGAATTAGTGGCAAACCAAGACCACTGATAATTCTCCATCGTTACCAAATTTACATGGCTGGAAGGACCCCTGGAGAATCCGTGACTCAATTCCTGACCAGGCTCAGGAAACTAGCGGAACACTGTAAATATGCGCCATCCCTTCTTGAGATGCAAGGGGCCAATTGGTATGTAGAATAAACAACATCGTGACACAGAGAAAGCTACTAGCAGAACCCACCCTAGACCTTAAAAGAGCCATAGAACTGACATTGTCTCTGGAGAATGCCGAGAAAAGAGTCCGGGGTCAATGGACAGTAGGGTGCATGGTGTAGGATAACCCCCATTGAGGAAGACCAGTTTCCCTGTCGAGAGCACGCACATGTCCCATGCACCCCTATTCACCACTCAGTCATGGCACTCAAAAGATATGGACAGACGGCTGAGAAATCCCTGAAATATTAGGCAAGATTCTTCGGAGGACTTCAGGGAACAGTCTCAAGGTCACCTGTGGGCGAAGGACAGGCGCAAGGCAAGACTGCCAGAATCGACAAGTATGTGTGCCACCCAGGCCAGAAGCCAAAGACACCTCAGGTCCAGGCCTTACAAATCCACCAGCCCAAAAAGCAGCCCACTTCAACATTGCCCATAAATGGCAGGCTGCTGCTGCAGTGTATGCTAGCTGCAGGATGAACTGCAGCAGCTTGCCCAATCTGACCTCTAACATCAAGAGGGATATGAAAGCAATCTCCTTGGAAGACCATCACTCCAGGTTCCCTTCCAATCACACACACACCATCCCAACTAGAATGTACACTGCCATTCCTTCATTGCTTTTGGGCCAAAATCTTGGAATTCCTACTTGACATCAATTATGGGGCACTATCATTACAAGGACTGTGGAAGTTCCAGAGGAATGCTCTACACCACAAGCTGTGTGCTAATAAATGAAGCTTGTTAGAAGCCTTCTGAAACAAACCAATAAAAAGTCCTAACTGCATTTGAGCAAAGGTTACTCACAGGGTTGGTTTTCTACTGAATATTATCAATGATCAGTTGTAGCTTAATCTGTATACCTGAATTGTGCTATTTTGTACACAGATGGACCATTGTCTATTCAAAGTTTTATTGTTAATAACCACAGATTTGTGAACCTAAAAAAGTGACACATCAATAGCTTTCAACAATAGATGTTTGTGGGTTTGATATCTCTCAACCTTTTGATGCAATTTTAATAAAATGCTGAGGGAAATGAATGCTTAAACTAATATTTAACGGGTGAATGGACACGGAATAATTTTTCCTTGGAAGGGTTCATATTTACACATTACATAGCACACTTAATTTAATTCCTATTAAAATTAGCGCAAGTATCTAGCTGAGATCAAAACACAAGATTAGATTTAGGTTCTAAAAGAAAGAGGAATTTTATGCCTATCTGATGAAGTAATATGGAAATATCTTTGATAAGGTCTTGTGTAAGTCTGCAATGCATTTGCTTCCAGTGCAGGGGGTTAATCTACCCTGTTTTGTCACTGGTATTATTTGATGTGAAGCCTGCATCATTGTGCAATACAATACATGGGGCGGGATTTATTTCTCCCACAGCGTGATTTGTGATGGCAGAGGCGACATGCCATCAGCCAGTGGCGAGATCCTCCAGTCCTGCTGCTGCCAACGGGATTTTCTGTTGTTCGCACCCTCCACCGCCAGGGAACTCGCAGCGGGGTGTCACTGTCAGCGGGACTGGAAGATCTCGCTGGCGGGACCAGCTGAAACATCCCGCCCAGAATGGATTATTGAATCATGCAATGGTACACCACAGAAGACTCTCCAGCCCAATATGCCTGTGTCATCTCTTTGAAACGAGTTCTAATGTCCTGTCCTTTCCCCACAACCATGCTAATTTTACCTCTTCAAGTACTTACCCATTTCCATTTTGAATGCTATTACTGACTCTGCTTAAATTATTCTTTCATGTTGTGCATTCCAGATCATAAGAACTCACTGCTTTAAAAAAATTCTCATCATGCCTCTGGTTCTCAATTACCTTAGGCTTGTGTCCTCTGGTTACTGATAAAACATAAGGAATGGAAGCATGATGAATTCAAGCCCGAACGGTCAATGGCGGATAATTCGTATGCAGTCAATTGAGATGAAATTACAGACCGGCTGGTTTTGAATTGTTAGCCGTCTGAGGAATAGATCCTTCGTATTGAAACACCAATGAAGCAGAGGGCGTTTGGAGTTTAAATAGCAACATAATAAGAGAGATAGTATTTGCTTTGAGAAGAAGTGCTAACATTTCATGAGAGAAACATTTTCGAATGACTGAAAAATTAATGTTTTGCATTTAATCTCTGGGGGGTGATGTTGAAGAGAAGTTTACTGATGGAAAAATGGCATTAGTTGAGATATTAAACAGGTTTTTAAGCAAGATGTGCAGATGAAGCAACTATTGAGCATCTCACACCAGAGTCCAGGCTTACCTCTTCCAATTCACTTGCTAATGCTGTCTTTAAATCAGCACTCAGGTGACTCCTTTCTAGGATTAGAGAGCCCAATGGGACAATTTTTGCAAGTGGGCAGCAGGCAGGATGAGTGGGACAGCTGGCTGAAGGAGTTGGTCAGAAACCCATATGAGTTTTGCCATCTGAAACACACTCCCACATTGGCAGCTGGAATTAGCAGCCCGGGGGGGGGGGGGGCTCCACTATGTCCTGGCCCGCAATAGGGGCCTACTGATTGGTGGACCGGCCTCTCAGGCTGGGGTCCTCTTTTGCTCCACACCGGCCCCTGTAGCCCTACGCCATGTTGCATCAGGGCTGGCGCAGCGAAGGAAGCCAGCGCGCATTCGCGCCAGTCGCAGCACGCATGCGCAGACCCGTGGCGCCCATTTGACGCTGGTATCAGCAGCTGGAGTGGCGTGGGTCGCTCCAGTGCCGTGTTGGCCTACTGAGGGGCTCGGAATCACTGCTCCTGGGGGCCTGCTGATGCCGTCATGAAACGCGACGGTGTTTACGACGCCGTCAACACTTAGCCTCAGGATAAGAGAATCCAGCCCTATCTCTCTGAGTAGTTATGGATCACAATCCAAATAATCACGTTCTGACTGTTCTTGTTGGTGGGCAAGCCTGAGAACTGACAGACAACAGATGATTTCATGATGTCACTTGACCTCTGTCTACTTGTACTCCTGACGTTCCCACTGTTTCACCTGGGGTTCACAACTGCCCCAAATTGGAACAGTCACAGGAGCAATGGGAAGTGGGACAGGCCTTCACCACTCCTTTTCTGAGCGCAAAGGAGGCACGAATGAGATTTTAAAAAGGGATTTCCAATCTTGCCAGCTTTTCCCTCATAGTTCAACCTTGCAATCTGCCCTGTGGCTGTTCTCTAGCACAGTACCGAAGGTCCATTCCCAACAGAGAACTAGACAGCTTGATCATGATTTCCTCTGACTTGTACTGTACCCTTCTACTCTTGTGATTAAGCATTTTATCAGCTTTGACGTTTGACATGTGGAGCATTGAGGCCTGAATTTTCATGTATCTGAATTTGCAAGATTTTGAACGCGAGGGCATTAGTCAAACGTTAGTCATCTGTGGTTCATGGAGACACTATGGGCGAAATTCTCCCTAATCGGCGCGATGTCCGCCGACCGGCGCCAAAAAAGGCGCAAATCAGTCCGGCATCGCGCTGCCCCAAAGGTGCGTTATCCTCCGCATCTTGGGGGGGCCAAGTCCTAACCTTGAGGGGCTAGGCCCGCGCCGGACTGATTTCCGCCCCGCCAGCTGGCGGGAAAGGCCTTTGGTGCCCCGCCAGCTGGCGCGGAAATGACATTGCCGGGCGGCGCATGTGCGGGAGCGTTAGCGGGCGCTCACGGCATCCCCGCGCATGCGCAGTGGAGGGGGTCTCTTCCGCCTCCGCCAAGGAAAAGAGTGCCCCCATGGCACAGGCCCACCCGCGGATCGGTGGGCCCCGATCGTGGGCCAGGCCACCATGGGGGCACCCCCTGGGGCCAGATCGCCCCGCGCGCCCCCCCCCCAGGACCACGGAGCCCGCCCGCGCCGCCTTGTCCCGCCGGTAAGGTAGGTGGTTTAATCCACGCCGGCGGGACAGGCATTGCAGCAGCGGGACTTCGGCCCTTCCGGGCCGGAGAATCGCTGGGGGGGGCCCGCCAACCGGTGCGGCGCGATTCCCGCCCCCGCCGAATCTCCGGCGCCGGAGAATTCAGCAACCGTCGGGGGCGGGGTTCACGGCAGCCCCCGGCGATTCTCCGACCCCGCGGGGGGTCGGAGAATCTCGCCCTATATGTGAAAGTGCATCTGCCTTCTGTCTGATCCGATTTTTCCAAGGAGAGAGTGGAAAATATGGTTTATGCATATTTGGCCTGGTCAAATTTATATTTATCAGATTTCTTCTGAGAAGTTAGGTACCCTTCTTGGTATCATCCTTGGAAACCTTTGGGAGAGATCAGGTGCCCTTTAGGAGAGGTAAGGTGCCCTTTGGGAGAGGTTAACTGCCTTTTTTTTAATAAAATATTTTATTGAAAATTTTTGGTCAACCAACACAGTACATTGTGCATCCTTTACACCAAATTATAACAACACAAATAACAATGACCTATTTTATAAACAGAAAATGAATAAATAATAAATAACAAAAATGAAAACTAACCCTAATTGGCAACTGCCTTATCACAAATAACACTCTCCAAAAATATAATTTAACAGTCCAATATATAATTATCTGTAGCAATGACCTATGCTGCTGCTGCTACCTTCTTTTTTCCATTCCATCTATCTTTCTGCGAGGTATTCGACGAACGGTTGCCACCGCCTGGTGAACCCTTGAGCCGACCCCCTTAGAACAAACTTAATCCGCTCTAGCTTTATAAACCCTGCCATGTCATTTATCCAGGTCTCCACCCCCGGGGGCTTGGCTTCTTTCCACATTAGCAATATCCTGCGCCGGGCTACTATGTGGTCTCACTATTTAAGAAAGGCTTTCGGAATAAGCCAAGGAACTACAGGCCAGTGAGACTCAGGTCAGTGGGGGGAAACTAATGGATAAAATTCTGAAGGAGAGAGTCTTTCTCCACTTGGAGAGGCAAGGTATGATCAGGAATAGTCAGCATGTCTTTGTCAGAAGGACGTCATGCCTAACAAATTTGATTTCATTTTTTGAGCACGTGACTAAATGTGTACATGACGGTAGCGCAGTTGATGTTGTTTACATGGATTTCAGCAAAGCATTTGACAAGGTCCCACATGGGAGACTTATAAAATAGGCAAATGCACATGGGATAAATTGAACTTGATAAGGTGGATTCAAAGCCGCAACCGGTTCACAGCAGAAGCCATCTCCCTGATTCTACACTCATCCCTAGAGCATTTTGGCAACATCAGACTCCTATTTATTGACTACAGCTCTATCTTCAACACTACCTCCTCCACAATAGTCCTCAATACCGGGGCCCCGCAAGACTACGTACTTAGCCCTCTACTCTACTCCCTGTACACGCACGACTGGGATGCAAAATGTGGTTCCAACTCCATCTACAAGTTTGCTGATGATACGGCCAGAGTCAGCTGGATCTCGAATAACGACGAGTCAGAATACAGGAGGGAGATAGAGAACCTAGTGGAGTGGTGCAGCGACAACAATCTCTCCCTCAATGCCAGCAAAATTCAAGAGCTAGTCATTGACTTCAGGAAGCAAAGTACTGTACACACCCCTGTCAGCATCAACGCGGCTGAGGTGGAGATGGTTGACAGCTTCAAATTCCTAGGGGTGCATGTGGTGAACCACTGTATTAGGAGATGTGAGGGAGGACCTGCACTACAGGTTCGCCGGTAGCTCCTGCCGGCTGGCTCCGCCCACGGAGAACGATATAAATATGTATGACCTCCAGTGCCCTGCCATTTCGCCAGCTGCAGCAGGAGGCCACACATCTGACTGTAATAAAGCCACAGTTGTACCCAACTTTAGTCTTTGTGCAATTGATCGTACATCAATGCACATCTCCAAAAATCTGTCCTGGTCCACCCACATCGACGCTACCACCAAGAAAGCACAACAGTGCCTATACTTCCTCAGGAAACTAAGGAAAATCGGCATGTCCAAATTAACCCTTACCAACTTTTACAGATGCACCATAGAGAGCATCCTATCTGGCTGCATCACAGCCTGGTATGGCAACTGCTCGGCCCAGGACAGCAAGAAACTTCAGAGAGTTGTGAACACCACCCAGTCCATCACACGAACCTGCCTCCCATCCATTGATTTTATTTACACCTCCCGCTGCCTGGGGAAACCGGGCAGCATAATCAAAGATCCCTCCCACCTGGCTTACTCACTCTTCCAACGGGCAGGAGATACTAAAGTCTGAGAACACGCACGAACAGACTCAAAAACAGCTTCTTCCCCGCTGTTAGCAGACTCCTAAACGACCCTCTTATGGACTGACCTCATTAACACTACAGCCCTGTATGCTTCACCTGATGCCGGTGCTTATGTAGTTATATTGTGTACCTTGTGTTGCCCTATTATGTATTTTCTTTTATTTCCTTTTCTTTTCATGTACTTACTGATCTGATGATCTGTTGAGCTGCTCGCAGAAAAATACTTCTCACTGTACCTCGGTACACGTGACAATAAACGAATCCAATCCAAATCCAAAGCTGGCTGAGCTGTAGGAAACAGAGGGTGATGACAGACGGCTGCGTTAGTGACTGGAAGCCAGTGTCCAGCGGTGTACCACAGGGATCCGGGCTGGGTCCCCTATGTCATTTATATAAATAACTTAGATGACTATGTGGAAGGTAGGATCAGTAATTTTGCGGATGATACAAAGATAGGCCGGGTGGTTAACAGTGAGGCTGAGAGTCTTGGGTTACAGGAAGTATAGACGGAATGGTCAAATGGGCAGAAAAGTGGCAGATGGAATTTAATCCTGAAAAGTGTGAAGTGTTACACTTTGGAAGGAGCAATTTGACAAGGAATTTTTCAATGAATGGCACACACTGGGAAGTCCTGAGGAACAAAGAGACCTTGGCGTATTTGTAAATAGATCTCTGAAGGCAGAATAGTCAATAGACAATAGAACATTACAGCGCAGTACAGGCCCTTCGGCCCTCGATGTTGCGCCGACCTGTGAAATCACTCTAAAGCCCATCTACACTATAGCATTATCATCCATATGTTTATCCAATGACCATTTGAATGCCCTTTATGTTGGCGAGTCCACTACTGTTGCAGGCAGGGCATTCCACGCCCTTACTACTCTCTGAGTAAAGAACCTACCTCTGTCATCTGTCCTATATCTATCTCCCCTCAATTTGAAGCTATGTCCCCTCGTGCTAGCCATCACCATCCGAGGAAAAAGGCTCTCACTGTCCGCCCTATCTAATCCTCTGATCAGCTTGTATGCCTCTACTAAGTCACCTCTTAACTTTTTTCTCTCTAACGAAAACAGCCTCAAGTCCTTCAGCTTTCCTCATTAGATCTTCCCTCCAAACCAGGCAACATCTTGGTAAATCTCCTCTGCACCCTTTCCAATGCTTCCACATCCTTCCTATAATGCGGCACGCAATACTCCAAATGCGGCCGCACCAGGGTTTTGTACAGCTGCAACATGACCTCATGGCTCCGAAACTCAATCCCTCTACCAATAAAAGCTAACACACCGTACGCCTTCTTAACAACCCTATCAACCTGGGTGGCAACTTTCAGGGATCTATGTACATGGACACAGAGATCTCTCTGCTCATCCACACTACCAAGAATCTTGCAATTAGCCCAGTACTCTGTATTCCTGTTACTCCTTCGAAAATGAATCACCTCACACTTTTCTGCATTAAACTCCATTTGCCACTTCTCAGCCCAGCTCTGCAGCTTATCTATGTCCCTCTGTAACCTGCAACATCCTTCCGCACTGTCCACAACTCCGCCGACTTTAGTGTCATCCGCAAATTTACTCACCCATCCTTCTACGCCCTCCTCCAGGTCATTTATAAAAATAACAAACAGCAGTGGCCCAAAACAGATCCTTGTGGTACACCACTAGTAACTGAACTCCAGGCTGAACATTTCCCATTAACCACCACCCTCTGTCTTCTTACAGCTAGCCAATTTCTGATCCAAACCGCTAAATCACCCTCAATCCCATGCCTCCATATTTTCTGCAACAGCCTACCATGGGGAACCTTCTCAAAAGCTGTACTGAAATCCATATACACCACAACAACTGCGTTACACTCATCCACCTGTTTGGTCATCTTCTCAAAGAACTCAATAAGATTTGTGAGGCACGACCTACCCTTCACAAAACCGTGTTGACTATCCCTAATCAAATTATTCCTTTCCAGATGATTTTCGCACTTTCCAGAATTGCTAACACCTCCTCCTTATGAACCTCAATCCCGTCTAGTCTAGTAGCCTGTATCTCAGTATTCTCCTCGACAACATTGTCTTTTTCCTCTGTGAATACTGAAGTTATGAAGAGACGTTGGATAGGCTTGGGTTGTTTTTGCTGGAGCAGAGGAGACTGAGGGGCGGCCTGATCCAGGTGTACAAGATTATGAGGGGCATGGACAGGGTGGCTAGGGAACAGCTGTTCCCCTTAGTTGAAGGGTCGGTTATGAGGGGACACAAGTTCAAGGTGAGGGGCGGTAGGTTCAGGGGGATTTGGGGGAAAAATCTTTTTACCCAGAGGTTGGTGATGGTTTGGAATGCACTGCCTGGGAGGGTGGTAGAGGCAGGTTGCCTCACATCCTTTAAAAAGTACCTGGATGAGCACTTGGCACATCTTAACATTCAAGGCTATGGGTCAAGTGCTGGCAAATGGGATGAGGATTGGCAGATCAGGTGCCTTTCATGTGGCCGTGCAGACTCGATGGGCCGAATGGCCTTTTCTGCACTTTTTCAATGATTCTGTAAATTCAATGGTGACATTCAAAACAGAACTGGGTATATAGTCTGACTGAACCAGACAAGCTCTTAGCCACGTACTGGAGGTGTGATACTGTAAATACACCCTGACTCACTCTGTAGATGTTCATCAGTGGAACGAGGCGGAGTGTGAGTGCCTCGCGCCTTTTATAGTGAGATACCACCCCTGAGTGTCCTGCCTGCTCATTGGTCATGTCCTGTTCACTGTGTTCATTAGCTGCCTGTCTGTATATCATTATCTACATGTCTGCATATCATGACATCTCCCCCTTTTTTATTAATGTTTTGTTGGCATATGGGAACATACTTACATGTGGTGGCATATATTATCATATTTACAAGCGGTGGCATATGTGAACGTATTTACATGTGAAGACAGCTGTCTAATGTGAGAAAATAGAACATAGCAAACAAAACAAATGTTCATAAGTCCAGTCTCTGGGGCTTGCGTCTGATCCTTGTCGACCACCGGAGAGGCGGCGGTGGGGACGACGGTGCCTTGACAGCCGGGATGAAAGTCTGACTGGTGGTCTCGTAGTTCGAGGTATCAGGAGGTGGCAAAACAATGGATGGAAACGGAGAAGAAAGCGGTTGCGATCAGGCAACTTTGCGCAGTGCCCATTTGTTTTGTCGCACAATATGAGCAGGGCGCAGCCTGTCGAACAACGATAGCTGGAACAGACCAACCACCATCCGGTATCTTGATCCTGACAGTGTCTGCCGGGGATAACACGGGCAAATCGATGGCATGAGCATCATAGCCCTGCTTTTGCTGGTTTCGGAGCTGCTGCACCTTCTGCAGCACTGGGAGGTGATCCAGGTTGGGCAAGTGTATGGCCGGAAGTGTCGTCTGCAAGTCCCTGTTCATCAGGAGTTGAGCCGGCGACATGCCAGTGGACAGTGGGGTCGCCCTGTACGCAAGCAGCGCGAGGTAGGTGTCAAAAGCAGAATCCGCGGCCTTGCAGATGAGCTGCTTCACAATGTGCACCCCTTTTTCAACCTTCCCATTGGACTGCGGATAGTGTGGGCTGGAAGTGACATGTTTGAAATGGTATGACTTGGCAAACATAGACCACTTGTGGCCGTTGAAGCACGGGCCATTGTCACTCATGACAGTGAGTGGGATACCATGCCTGGAGAACATCTCCTTACAGGCCTTGATGACAGTCCGAGATGTGAGGTCGGAGAGCTTCACAACTTCAGGGTAATTGGAGAAATAGTCAATAATCAGCACCTAGTCACAACCATTCGCACGAAAGAGGTCGATGCCAACCTTGGACCACGGGGTGGTCTCGATTTCATGCTGCTGGAGCGTCTCCTTGCTCTGCACTGTCTGGAAGCATTGACAGGTCGCACAGTTGAGGACCATGTTCGAGATGTCCTGGCTAATACCGGGCCAGTAGACAGCCTGCCTGGCTCTGCGTCTGCACTTCTCGACGCCCAGGTGTCCCTCATGGATTTGGCGGAGCACCAAGCTCTGGAGACCGAGTGGAATGACAATCCGGTCCAGCTTGAGGAGGATACCATCAATCACCGTCAGGTCGTCCGTTACATTGTAAAATTGAGGGCACTGCCCTATCTGACAGCCATTGGCGAGGTGGTGCATGACACACTGCAAGAGGGGGCCTTTGGCTGTCTCCTCGCGGATACGAACCACCTTCTCATCAGACGGCGGGAGGGTGCTAGCACACAGCTGCACCTGTGATTCAATCTGCCGGATGATTTCCAGCGGTTCACTAGGCAATGTGATGGAGCGGGACAATGCATCAGCGATGGTGAGCTCCTTGCCAGACTTGTGCGCTAAGTCAAAGTTGTACCTTCTGAGTTTGAGGAGGATGCGCTGCAACCGAGGCGTCATGTCGTTCAGGTCCTTGTGGATAATGTGGACCAGTGGCCTATGATCCGTCTCGACAGTGAATGTCGGCAGGCCGTCGACATAGTTGTGAAACTTGAGAATGCCAGTGAGAAGATCCAGGCATTCCTTCTCGATTTGCGCATACCTTGTTTTGGTGGGCGTCATGGCACTCGATGCGTAGGCTACCAGTGCCCAGGATGAAGTGTCATCGCGGTGAAGCAGCACTGCACCGATGCCATCCTGGCTCGCATCTGCCGAGATCTTCGTCTCCCTGTCTGGGTCGAAAATGCCAAGACGGGTGCAGTGGTGAGCTTGGCTTTCAGCTCCAACCACTCTGCCTGATGTGGTGCCTTCCACTCAAAGGCAGTGGACTTTTTCACCAGGTTTCGTAGGGCCGTGGTGTGTGTGGCCAGGATTGGGATGAACTTGCCCAGAAAATTGACCATGCCCAGGAAGCGCAACATCGCCTTCTTGTCTTCAGGGACCTTCATGGCTTTGATGGCCTTGAATAATTGTCTGTGTCTGGGCGCACGCCCTGCTGAGAGATCTGGTCACCTAGGAACTTGAGTGTCGACATGCCAAAGTAACATTTGGACCTGTTCAGCTTCAGGCCATTGGCATGGACACGGCGGAATACCTGCTGGAGACGGGAAACATGCTCTTCAGGGGTCGTGGACCACATGATGATGTCGTCTACATACACACACCAGCCCCTTCAATGCCCTCCATCATCTGCTCCATGATGCGATGGAAGATCTATGATGCCGAGACAATGCCAAACAGCATGCAATTATAGCAGTATCTGCCAAACGGTGTGTTGAAGGTGCAGAGCCTTCTGCTGGACTCATCCAGCTGGATTTGCCAAAATCCATGTGGCACAACTAACTTGGTGAAAAAATGTGCATGTGCCATCTCACTGGTGAGTTCCCCCCGCTTCGGGATGGGGTAGTGTTCACGCATTATATTCTTATTGAGATCCTTGGGATCAATGCAGATGCGCAGGTCTCCAGAAGTCTTTCTAACACTTACCATCGAGCTGACCCAGTCAGTCGGTTCGGTTACCTTGGAAATAATGCCCTGTTGCTGAAGATCCTTGAGCTGTGCCTTCTGGCGCTCCATCAGCGGAGCCGGGACCTGGCGTGGTGCGTGGACCACTGGCTTGGCATCAGGTCGTAACAGAATCTTGTATCGATGGCAGCGTGCCCATCCCGTCGAACACATCCGGATACTGAGCGAAGATGTCGTCAATGCCGGCCTGAAGATCCACATTGGAGGATGTCATTGTGTAAACCTGCTGCACAAGGTTCAGCTGCTTGCAGGCATGTGCGCCAAGTAGGGATGCCCTGTCTGGCTTGACAATTTCAAAACGTAACCATGCATGAGTGCTCCAGTTGGAGATGAGTAGATGGCAGGATCCCAGTGCCGTGATGGCATTTCCGTTGTAGTCCAGGAGTTGGCAGGCTGCTGGAAGGACCTTGGGAGGCTTCTTGATGCGTTTGAAATCTGCCTGTGAGAGGAGGTTGGCAGAAGCACCTGTGTCCAGCTTAAACTGGATGGAGCAGTGATTGACCTGCATCACCGCACGGCATTCGTCCACAGAATCCACAGCGAGGATGGATTGAATTTGTGGTGAGTTGGCTGTGGCATATTCATATTTGGTAATGATGCCCACACAGTAGGCGGAGTCCAGGCATTCTTCCTCTGGATCTGTTGTGCTGCCAGGATCAGAATCCTGTAATCGTTGTTTCACACTCTGAACGCGCCGTCGTCAGAATTGGGAGCGCTGGCCCCTGACTGGTGGTGCAGACCTGCACAAGGCTGCATCGTGTCCAGGCTTCCCACAGTTTAAACATCGCCTGCCTCTTGCAGGGCAGTGTTTCTTTAAGTGGGCATTACCGCAGTTCCAGCACGTCATGACGTCGGCGTCCTGACGCTCCGTGCGTCGTTGCACATGCACAGTGCGGGTGTTGGCCGCTTCGTTATCCCGTTCGCATCCCGTGGGGCCCCGGGAATAGCACGCAAAATGGCCGCTTTCATCAATGCTGAGGCGCTGCATCCAGGAGATGGCCTGCACACTCTCTGCCTCGTGGGAGACAAGTTTCTCATTTTCAGGCGATTTGTACTGGGCATAGTGATTTTTGGCGTGTTCATGCACTGTGCATGTTTCAATCGCGGTTGGCAGGGTCATATGCTTGATTTTCAGTAGCTGCTCCCAAAGAGGATCAAAGTGAACTCCAAAAACGATTTGGTTTCTGTTCATGGAGTCAGCAATATCACCAAAGTTGCAGGACAGCGCTAGCAGGCGGAGGTTAGTTAAGAAGGAGTTGAAAGATTCATTTTTACCTTGTAGACGCTGTTTCAATATGTAGCGCTCGAAGATTTCATTGGGGTCCACTTCAGAGTGACTGTCAACTTGTCCAGGATGGTCTGAAACTTTGTCTTGTCCTGGCCTTCGGTGAAGTGAAAAGAGTTGAAGAGTTCGATGGCTTGATCACCCGCTGTTGAGAGGAGAAGCGCGATCTTCCTTGCATCAGATGCACCCACGAGGTCTGAAGCTTCGATGTACAGCAGAAACCTTTGTTGAATGTCCGCCAGTTGGCACTGAGATTGCCGGAGGTCCTGAGCTGGTGAGGAGCCTGAATCTTCTCCATGGTGCCGGGATACATTTGCTGGTCGTCACGGAACGTACTGAGGTAAACCACCTAGATTAAGCAGTCTCCTGGTAGCATGTCGTGTTATGTACTCTGGGATAACACAGGCTGCAACTGGATGCAGCTTTAACCAAAAGATACTCCAGGCCTTGAAGTTAGTTCAATCCGATTTATTGAACCAGTAGCACAGTTAGCACAGTTCTCTATGAGTTCGACTCTCTGCTAACCTAAGTGCGGTTACTCTGACTGAACCAGACTCGCTTTTAGCCACGTGCTGGAGGTGCGATACTGTACATACTCCCTGACTCACTCTGTAGATGTTCATCAGTGGAACGAGGCGGAGTGTGAGTGCCTCGTGCCTTTTAAGGTGAGATACCACCCCTGAGTGTCCTTCCTGCTCATTGGTCATGTCCTGTTCTCTGTGTTCATTAGCTGCCTGTCTGTGCCTGTCTGTATATCATTATTTGCATGTCTGCATATCATGACACATAGTTTTCAGTAATGGGGCCCTGAAACTTGGAGTCTCTGGAAGAGCATCACGTTTTTGTCCATTTAGATCTGGCCATCAGGCATGCTGTCAGCAAGAAATCTGCATTCCACATTTTTCTTGACTTACTAGCATTTAATTCAGTGCTGCTCCAAATGGGAAGACACACTCAATGACTGAACCATTCATATTTGAGCACTGATTCTGTTTATCTGAAACAAGGAATGTGAGTCTATTTTCAAAGTGCAACTATATTGACAGAGCCAGGCAAGCCTTTGAACCACAGAGCTGAACTGAATCATTTTCTGATGTTCGCTCTGGCAGAGTATTGGAAACCTGCAGGCGCACTGCCCAAGATTTTCCATCCACAGTGGACTGAATATCATCTACGACATTTCCTGGCATGTAAAGCTGCTGTGTGAGCCTTGGTGCCAGAAGTGCAAACTCAGAAGGTTGAAGCTAAGGAATAACTTTAAATTCTGTAAGTGGTTGGCATGTCTAACTTGCTGGAGGTCATAAATGCTTTTCATACCATGCAGTCTGCCTAACTACATGAATGAAACCTTCAACAGGCCACTCCACACAACCTCCCATTAGGATTGAGTCTGCCTTGCATCAATGCTGCCTGTCAATGTTTGTGTGTGAACCTGCAGCAGCAGTGCCCTGATCATTAACTCACCACTATACAATCCATGGTATTTTAGATATCGGGATAGCCTTCTGCTGGAAAGCTGGAGTTGTGAATCTCCCGCTCATTGTAGAAACAGGCCAAAAGTGAGAGAAATGAATATCGATCAGTCTCGGTGATGGACAGTCATCCCTCACAGTGAATTTGACCCCCTCATGGCAAAATCAAACGTTACCCCATTGTTTTTAAATGCCGATGCCAATAAAATTTATTGTATTCAAAAGCCAAGACATGATTAGAAGCTAGAGATTTGGCAAACTAGTAAGTAATTTCTTTCCCCTTTTGAGCTGTAGACTTGTGGAATTGATTAGTTGTCAACTCGGGGCACAGACTCACGCCTGGCAATGTGAATAATGACCAAGTGAAGTTTTCAAATGAAAGTGGATCAATTTAGAATTCGAGTGGGAGTAAATAGATATAGGCTTGTGTTTTTTTTTTAAATGATGAAAAATAGACAGATCGGATCTTACACCAGAAGCTGATAATGGAGTGAGATGGGCGGCTGGATGCGTTTTTTCCTCTTCCTGTGTTCGACAGTTCCTATTAATCCTCATGTGAGAAAGCTGTCATCCATCAAGGACAAAGCATACATCAGCAGTCCCTGTAAACACTGACAGCTGCTGCTGACACAGATACTGACTAAAGCCATAATAAAACGCCACACAAATAATAAGTAACAGTGCCTGTTTAGTGATATGAAGACCAACTATGATTGCTAAAAAATTGAAAAGTAATGTCTGTTTTCTAAATTTTGGATAGCTAATAATGCTCAGCCTTCACTTTTGGAATACGAACCCAGGATTAGAATAATGCCTTCTAATCATTCTCATTTATTTGTTACATTCTGTTTAATTACATTGAACAAAGAACAAAAAATAATGAAAATTACAGCACAGGAACAGGCCCTTCGGCCCTCCGAGCTGAGGTGTTGGGTGCTCTGAGGTACAGACGAACCAACACGGTTGCAATTGGTACAACGCAGTTTTATTCCATCTAACTATTTATACATCATACTTGGTACTCAGCACGTTGTGACTGTGTGAGTGTCTTGCTATATAGGTCCTGGCCCTGTGCTGTCTCCAGATGGACTGCCCAGGACGTGTCGTGTTTCTTGTCTTATACTGTGTCTGCTCTTGTCTGTGATTGGCTGTCGTGTTATGTGTGCTAATTGGTCCGTTGGTCTGTCTATCATTGTGTATGTGTTATGATGTATGTTTGAATATCATGACATCCCCCTTTTTTACAAGATGATGTGCCTACGTGGTTATAAATATAAATGTGTCCTGAGTGCAGCTAAAGGTGTGTGTGTGTGTGCGTAATATTTACATCATGTACATGGGGCTTAACTATATACAAGGGGCGATGTCAGGTGTGACATAATAACGAGGTTGTACCATAACAAAAGAAGAACAACGTGGAAATTTGGAACGATCAAACGAGGCCTGTAACGATAAAACAGTGACATGTTATAAAACAGTGGTTGCAAAAGTTTGACGTGTAAACAGTCTCATAAGTCCAGTCTAGTAGGTGGGCGATGAATTTGGGTTGACCGTCTCAAGGGTGGGTCGAGAACCACCGGCTGAGGTGCGGGCCTGGCCACGGGCAGCGACAGAAGGGGCATGGTCTGTGGCAGCTCCACGAAGTCACTATCAGGAACCAGTGGAGGACACGGCGTCTGTGTAGGGTCCCGTTGCGAGCATGGAAGTAAGCGAAGGGCTCGGCTATTGCGCCTATGCACGGATCCATCCGGCATGCGTACCAGGAACGAGCGGAGAGCCACGCGTCGGAGAACTTCGGCAGGTGCTGACCAGCCACCGTCTGGTAGGTGGATGCGGACGTTGTCTCCAGGGGCCAGGGTGGGAAGATCAGTTGCCCGTATGTCATACGATCTCTTCTGGCGATCGCGCTGCAGTTGCATCCTATGCAGTACCGGAGCATGGTCCATTGTTGGTGCCAGGATGGAAGGTACAGTGGTTCTGAGGGCGCGACCCATCAGCAGCTGTGCTGGTGAGAGACCAGTGGCTAGTGGGGCCGAGCGATAGGCCAGCAGGGCGAGGTAGAAGTCCGACCCGGCAGCAGCAGCCTTGCAGAGGAGCCGCTTGGCAATGTGAACGCCCTTCTCCGCCTTTCCATTTGACTGGGGGTGCAGAGGGCTGGACGTCACGTGTGTGAAGCCATACGAAGCAGCAAAGGACGACCATTCATGGCTGGAAAAACAGGGCCCATTGTCCGACATGACAGTCATCGGAATGCCGTGGCGAGCAAAGGTGTCTTTGCAGGCCCTGATGACAGCAGACAACATCAAATCGTGCAGGCGTATGACTTCTGGGTAGTTTGAGAAGTAGTCAACTATGATGACATAGTCCATGCCGAGCGCGTGAAATAGGTCGACAGCCACCTTCGCCCAGGGGGACGTCACCAGCTCATGGGGCAGAAGCGTCTCAGGAGGTTGCGCCGGCTGAAACCTTTGGCAGGTTGTACAGTTGAGCACCATGTTGGCAATATTGTCACTGATGCCCGGCAAGTATACCGCCTCTCGAGCCCTCCGTCTGCACTTCTCGACCCCCAAGTGGCCTTCATGCAGTTGGTCGAGAACCAGCTGGCGCATACTGTGCGGAATCACAATCCGGTCCAGCTTTAGAACCATCAATGATGGCTAGGTCGTCTCGTACATTGTAGAATTGTGGGCACTGACCCTTGAGCCACCCTTCTGTCATGTGGTGCATCACACGTTGTAGAAGGGGGTCAGCCGCAGTCTCACGCCAAATGTGGGCCAGACGTGCATCAGTAGCTGGCAGATTGGCCGATGTGAAAGCCACCTGTGCCTCGACCTGACATACGAACCCCTCCGCATCTGGTGGCGTGCTCACTCCTCTGGATAGGGCATCCGCCACGATGAGGTCCTTCCCTGGAGTGTAGACCAGTTGGAAGTCGTACCTCCTGAGTTTAAGTAGGATGCGCTGGAGGCAAGGGGTCATCTCGTTCAGGTACTTGTTTATTATGCTGACCAGGGGTTGGTGGTCAGTTTCGACCGTGAACCGTGGAAGACCATAGACGTAATCATGGAACTTGTCTAAACCGGTTAGCAAGCCCAGGCACTCTTTTTCGATCTGCGCGTAGCGCTGCTCTGTGGGGGTCATGGCCCGCGATGCATAGGCAACTGGGGCCCATGATGCTGTGTCATCCCGCTGCAGGAGCACTGCTCCAATGCCGGATTGGCTGGCATCAGTTGAGATTTTGGTGGCACGAGATGTGTCAAAAAAAGCCAACACTGGTGCCGTCGTGAGTTTGCGTTTGAGCTCCTCCCATTCCAGCTGGTGTGTGTGTTGCCACTGGAACTCTGTGGATTTTCTGACGAGGTGGCGCAGAGTCGTCGTGTGGGAGGCAAGGTTGGGAATGAACTTCCCCAGGAAGTTGACCATGCCAAGGAAGCGTAGGACAGCCTTCTTGTCGGCCGGCTGCGGCATGGCTGTGATGGCGCTCACCTTGTCTGCATCCGGATGGACCCCTGACCGGGAGATATGGTCCCCCAGGAACTTCAACTCGGTCTGGCCAAAGGAGCACTTGGCTCGGTTGAGGCGCAGGCCGTTTTCCCGTATGCGGGCAAAAACGCGTTGGAGACGATATATGTGCTCCTGCGGTGTGGTGGACCAGATGATGACATCGTCCACATATACGCGCACCCCTTCGATGCCTTCCATCATCTGCTCCATGATTCTATGGAAGACCTCGGATGCCGAGATGATGCCAAATGGCATCCGGTTGTAGCAGAACCTGCCGAAAGGGGTGTTGAAGGTACATAGCTTTCGGCTGGACGGGTCCAGTTGGATCTGCCAAAATCCTTTAGAAGCATCCAGTTTCGTGAATATCTCCGCCTGGGCCATTTCACTGGTGATCTCCTCCCGTTTGGGTATGGGATAATGTTCCCTCACAATATTATTATTGAGGTCTTTGGGGTCAATACAGATGGGGAGCTCGCCAGAGGGCTTCTTGACACACACCATGGAGCTGACCCATGGCGTGGGCTCCGTGACCCTGGTCCTGGAGATCTTGCAGCTGCTGCTTGAGGCGGTCTTTAAGTGGCGCAAGAACCCTGCGAGGTGCGTGAACGACCGGGATGGCGTCCGGTTTGAGGCGAATTCGGTAGGTGTATGGCAGTGTTCCCATGCCCTCGAATGCCTCCTGGTTGTGGGCGAGGAGCGATTGGAGCTGTGCATTGAACTCTGCATCCGGGAAGTCAGACGTGCCGTCTGGAGAGAAAGAGAGGATTCGTTGCACAAGGTGGAGAGCCTTACATGCCTGTGCGCCCAGCAGGGAGTCCTTCGATGAGCCAACTATCTCGAGAGTGTGGCCGTGTGTGTGTTGTGTGTCACCTGGAGCTGGCAGGATCCCATGGCCGGGATAACGTTCCCGTTGTAGTCGACCATCTTGCACCGGGATGGCTGGATTGGTGGTCTGACGTTTATGGCGTAGAAGGCTGACCATGCTATGAGGGTGGCGGAGGCGCCAGTGTCCAGGCGGAAAGTGATTGGCGATCGGTTGACCGTTAGGGTGGCACTCCATTCATCGCCCGGATTGATGGTGTAGACCCGGTTCGCACCAATGACCGCAACCCGGAAGGCGTCTTGGTCATCTGTGTCATCGGTTTGGATGTCGTGATGTGGAGGCTGAATGGTTCGCACGTTCCTGCAAGGTTGTCGGAGATGTGGAAGATCAACAGGTTGTGCTGCTCGACAGTAGGCAGCGTAGTGGCCCATCTTGCCACAGCGTAGGCATTGTCGGGTTTTTGCAGGACATTGCCCTTTTAAATGTGCAGCTCCACAGTTGCTGCACGTCATGACAGCATGACGTTCGTTACGCCACTGCGCATGCACAGTTCGGTCTTGCGTCGGGTGCGCCTGCGCAGCACGTCCCTCAATGTTGCCGTAGATTTTGTCGCGCACAAACGCGGGAGGCCTTAAAAAGCGCGCAAAATAGCCGCCCTCGTCCGTGCCGCGGGCCGGGAGAAACTCGATTGCCTGGACGCGTTCGGCCTCGTGGGCGGCTTGGCTTGCCGATTCGATCGCGTGGGACCCCCTCCGTGCCGATTCGGTCGCCTGAAATTGGGCATATCGGCTAGTCGCATTCTCATGCAGGACACAGGCTTCAACTGCAGATGCTAAGGTCAGGCCTTTAATTTTTAGAAGCTGCTGGCGTAGGCCACTGGAGGCAATGGCAAAAACGATCTGGTCCCGCCCGGATCATGGACTCTGAGGTGGTATCGTAACCACAGGACTGCGCGAGTATGCGGAGGTGCGTCAGGAAGGTCTAAAAGAGCTCATCCTTACCTTGCAGGCGCTGCTGAAGACATACCTCTCAAAGCTTTTGTTGATCTCAACGTTGAAGTGTTTGTCGAGCTTGAGGAGGACCGTGTCATACTTAGCTTTGTTCTCGCCTTCCGCGAACACCAAGGAGTTGTATACATCGATAGCGTGCTGACCTGCCGTAGTGAGGAGCATGGCAATCTTTGTTTCGTCCGAGGCGCCCTGTTTTTCATTGGCTTGCATGAAGAGTTCGAAGCGCTGCTTGAAGAGCTTCCAATTTGTGCCCAGGTTCCCAGCGACTTGCAACGGCTGCGGTTTGTTGCGGGTGTCCATGGCTCAGGATGGCAGATTTGCCGGTAGGTATCGATTCACTCCTGGTATCATGAGGTGTTGGGTGCTCTGAGGTACAGACGAACCAACACGGTTGCGATTGGTACAACGCAGTTTTATTCCATCTAACTATTTATACATCAGACTTGGTACTCAGCACGTTGTGACTGTGTGAGTGTCTTGTTATATAGGTCCTGGCCCTGTGCTGTCTCCAGATGGACTGCCCAGGAAGTTTTGTGTTTCTTGTCATATACTGTGTCTGCTCTTGTCTGTGATTGGCTGTCGTGTTATGTGTGCTAATTGGCCCGTTGGTCTGTCTATCATTGTGTATGTGTTATGATGTATGTTTGAATATCATGACACAAGCCTGCAGCGACCATTCTGCCCGTCTGAACTAAAAACCCCTACCGTTCCAGGAACTATATCCCTCTATTCACATCCTATTCATGTGTGTATCAAGACGCCCCTTAAAAGTTACATCTGCTTCCACTACCTCCCCGGCAGGGAGTTCCTGGCACCCACTGCATTTTTAACATTGTAAACTAGAAAGAATCGCTGATCAGTAATTTTCTCCCTTCAGCAAGTACATTTCACTCAGTTCAAAATAAACCAGAGAGCACTGATTTTTTATAACAATATAAAGTCCACCTGTGCTCATCGTACTCGGCTAAATGAGCATGGATTTACTGCTGCAAGTTTAAAATGAGAGATTAAATTACTCCAGCTCCCAATTTGCAACCTGACTTCAGCCTGGAGTGTACCCAATTTCGGAAGCCAGGTTCTCCTCACTTTACTGACTGAATATTAGTCAGTGGACAGACAGATGGGGAGCTGGTAAAATGGGAGGGAATGCTGCTCTGAAAAGGCAGAGGTAATGGGTAGACAATACTTGGTGTGGGACAGGACACGATCGCAAGGTTTTCTGTGAGCTGAAGTTTACAAATTGCTGGGGCTGGGAAAACATTAGAAGCAGATGGGGTGAGGCAGGGAACAATAATGTAAAAACGGTGAAAGGCAGATTTTTTCATTGATGACGAGGATATGACTTTCGAAGTCCAGCTCAGAATTTAATGGAATGCCTTGGGAATTTTAAATTAGTTATTGACTTTCTTAAAATCCTCCTGCCACTTGAAGACAAATAGGATCAAGGAAGGTACGGCAGGAAGTTCAACTGACGCCATTGCTAGACTGTCTGCCAACCATCAGGCTTTGGCATATCTACTTAGTGGTGATTCAGAGGAACTCTGCAGGTTCTGTGTCCACAGAGTGGAGCTGCAAAGATGTGCAATCCACTACAGGGGACCTGCAGATAACCTCCTCATCAGTCATACAATTCAACTGCACACATTGAAACCACTTAGTTCAAGTCCACTCATGGAAAGAACTTCATACTTAATCCCATTCTGCTGTCCTTTCCCCATTACCTTGAAAATGTTTCTCTTTTAAATTGTTTGTCACTCCCTTTACAGTCCTGCGTAGGCAACCCCCTGTGGTGGGTTCCTCAGAGGCCAGACTGGTGAGCCACGCAAAACGCCAGAGAGATCGGCGGGACCAGAAGATTCTCCTGGCAGCCAATGCTGAGCTTCCTCTTCCATCAGAAAACACACCACAGGAGACCTGGAGATCCTGCCCATTATCTTGCACAATCTACTTGGTCACATCCTTCTTTTCTGTTCTTCGAACCGCTCTGGTTATACTCTTCAACCTTTCTTCTTTGGGAAGGCGTTACAATCTTTCCCTCATTTACTTGCTTTATTTTTTTATCATCAATAAATTCCAGCAGAGCCTCCTTAAAAGTTGCCAGAAAGTAAACACTCCTTTCCCTTCTGTGTTTGTAAGCATAATGTTGAAATTTCAAGGCGCACATATGATGGCAGCTAATTGCAACTTGCATTCCAGCTTTTGTGTGAGTAATTAGGCAAAAACAAGGAACCTGAATTGAAGCAGCGAAAGAGGTGTCAGATTGTCTGAATGTGTTGACAGGTGAAATGTTATTGGAAGGTACACTTGAGCCATCACCCTGGTATATGTATTGTTTGGTATTGGTACCTTCTTAATGTATACCGTGCTGGCAAGTGGGATTAGGTGGGCAGGTCAGGGCTTTTCATGCTTCGGTGCAGACTCAATGGACTGAAGGGCCTCTTCTGCAATGTAGTATTCTGTGATTTTGTGATCAATTACCAGAGCCTGCAAATACGAGAGACACCATTGACTTTGGCCTCCATTTCTTTCTGAACATGCTGTACTGGTATCCTCTGTGGATGGGGTTCCATTGTGCCAAACTAGAGAATAACTCATTGTCATGATATTCAAGTGAACATCACAGCACATACACACATACATAGTGATGGACAGATCAACGGACCAATTGGCACACACAACACGACAGCCAATCACAGACAAGAGCATACACAGTACAAAACAAGGAACACGACACTTCCTGGGCAGTCCAGCAGGAGACGGCTCAGGGCAAGGACCTCCATGCCAGACACTCAGACAGTCACCATGTGCTGAGTACCAGAGCTTGTTATATAAATAGTTAAAAGAAATAAAACCGTTGTACCAATCGCAACCATGTTGGTTCGTCTGTGTGTCAGAGTACCCAACACCTCATGGTACCAGAAGTGAATTAAAACCTACCCACAAATCTGCCATCCTGCGCCATGGACACCGTCAACACACCGCAGCTGTTGCAAGTCGCTGGGAACCTTGGCGTAAATTGGATGCTGTTCAAGCAGCGCTTCGAACTCTTTTTGGAAGCCAACAAAAACAGAGCGCCTCGGACAAAAGAAAGATCGCCATCCTCCTCACCACCGCAGGGCAGCACGCCATCCATGTCTACAACTCCCTGGTGTTCACGGAAGGCAAGGACAAATCTAAATATGACACGGTCCTCCTCAAGCTCGACCAACACTTCAACATTGAGGTCAACGAGAGCTTTGAGAGGTATGTCTTCCAGCAGCGCCTGCAAGGTAATGATGAGCTCTTTCAGTCATTCCTGACGCATCTCCGCATACTCGCGCAGTCCTGCGGTTACCACACCACCTCAGAGTCCATGATCCGGGACCAGATTGTTTTTGGGGTTGCCTCGGGCAGCCTACGCCAGCAGCTTTTAAAAATAAAAGGCCTAACTATAGCATCTGCAGTTGAAGCCTGTGTCCTGCACGAGAACGCGACTAGCCGCTATGCCCAATTTCAGGCGACCGAATCAGCGCGGAAGGGGTCCTACGCGACCGGATCGGCGAGCCAGGTGCCCCATGAGGCTGAACGGGTCCAGGCGATTGAGTTTCTCCCGGCCCGTGGCCCGGACGAGGGCGGCCGTTCCGCGCGCTTTTTGAGGCCTCCCGCGCTTGTGCACGCCAAAACCTACGGCAACACTGAGGAACGTGATGTGCAGGCGCGCTCAACGCAAGACCGAACTGCGCATGCGCAGTGGCGCAACGAACGCCATGACATCACGACATGCGGCAACTGTGGAGCTGCACATTTAAAAGGGCAATGTCCCACAAAAACCCGACAATGCATACGCTGTGGCAAGGTGGGCCACTACGCTGCTTACTGTCGAGCAGCTCAACCTGTCAATCTTCCACATCTCCGACAACCTCGCAGGAACGTGCGGAGCATTCAGCTTCCACATTACGACATCCAGACTCATGACACAGATGACCGAGACGCCTTCCGGGTTGCGGTCATTGATGTGAACCGAGTCAACTCAATCAATCCGGGTGATGAATGGTGTGCCACCCTGACGGTCAACCGATCGCCGATCACTTTCCGCCTGGACACTGGCGCCTCCGCCAACCTCATAGCATGGTCAGCCTTCTACGCCATGAAGGTCAGACCACCAATTCGACCGTCCCGGTGCAGAATGGTCGACTCCAACGGGAACGTTATCCCGGCTATGGGATCCTGCCAGCTCCAGGTGACACACAACACACACACGGCCACACTCTCGTTCGAGATAGTCGGCTCATCGAAGGACTCCCTGCTGGGCGCACAGGCATGCAAGGCTCTCCACCTTGTGCAACGAATCCTCTCTTTCTCTCCAGACGGCACGTCTGACTTCCCGGATGCAGAGTTCAACGCACAGCTCCAATCGCTCCTCGCCCACAACCAGGAGGCATTCGAGGGCATGGGAACACTGCCATACACCTACCGAATTCGCCTCAAACCAGACGCCATCCCGGTCATTCACGCACCTCGCAGAGTCCCTGCGCCACTCAAAGACTGCCTCAAGCAGCAGCTGCAGGATCTCCAGGACCAAGGGGACCTATTCAGGGTCACGGAGCCCACGCTGTGGGTCAGCTCCATGGTGTGTGTCAAGACGCCCTCCGGCGAGCTCCGTATCTGTATTGACCCCAAAGACCTCAATAATAATATCATGAGGGAACATTATCCCATACCCAAAGGGGAGGAGATCACGACTGAAATGGCCCAGGCGACAATATTTACGAAACTGGATGCCTCTAAGGGGTTTTGGCAGATCCAACTCGATCCGTCCAGCCGAAAGCTTCAATACCCCTTTTGGCATATTCTGCTACAACCGGATGCCATTTGGCATCATCTCGGCATCCGATGTCTTTCATAGGATCATGGAGCAGATGATGGAAGGCATCGAAGGGGTGCGCGTATACGTGGACGATGTCATCATCTGGTCCACCACACCACAGGAGCACATATATCGTCTCCAACGCATTTTTGCCCGCATACGGGAAAACGGCCTGCGCCTCAACCGAGCGAAGTGTTCCTATGGCCAAACCGAGCTGAAGTTCCTGGGGGGACCATATTTCCCGGTCAGGGGTCCGTCCGGATGCAGACAAGGTGAGCGCCATCACAGCCATGCCGCAGCCGGCAGACAAGAAAGCAGTGCTACGCTTCCTAGGCATGGTCAACTTCCTGGGGAAGTTCATTCCCAACCTTGCCTCCCACACGACGACTCTGCGCCACCTCGTCAAAAAGTCCACAGAGTTCCAGTGGCAACACACACACCAGCTGGAATGGGAGGAGCTCAAACTCAAACTCACCACTGCACCGGTATTGGCATTCTTTGACACGTCTCGTGCCACCAAAATCTCGACTGATGCCAGCCAATCCGGCATTGGAGCAGTGCTCCTGCAGCGGGATGACACGGCGTCATGGGCCCCGGTCGCCTATGCATCGCGAGCCATGACCCCCCCAGAGCAGCGCTACGCGCAGATCGAAAAGGAGTGACTGGGCTTGCTAACCGGTTTAGACAAGTTTCATGATTATGTATATGGTCTTCCCCGGTTCACTGTCGAAACTGACCACGCCCCCTGGTCAGCATCATAAACAAGGACCTGAACGAGATGACCCCTCGCCTCCAGTGCATCCTACTTAAACTCAGGTGGTACGACTTCCAACTGGTCTACACCCCAGGGAAGGAACTCATCGTTGCGGATGCCCTATCCAGAGCAGTGAGCACGCCGCCAGATTCGGAGGGGTTCGTATGTCAGGTCGAGGCGCAGGTGGCCTTCACATCGGCCAATCTGCCAGCTGACGACTCCAGAAGGCCCGTATTCGCCGAGAGACTGCGGCCGACCCCCTTCTACAACGTGTGATGCGCCACATGATGGGAGGGTGGCTCAAAGGGCAGTGCCCGCAGTTCTACAATGTCCGAGACGACTTGGCCGTCATTGATGGTGTCCTTCTAAAGCTGGACCGGATTGTGATTCCGCACAGCATGCACAAGCTGGTTCTCGACCAACTACACGAAAGCCACCTGGGGGTCGAGAAGTGCAGACGGAGGGCCCGAGAGGCGGCATACTGGCCGGGCATCAGTGACGATATTGCCAATATGGTGCTCAACTGTCCCACCTGCCAAAGGTTTCAGCCGGCGCAACCTCCTGAGACGCTTCTGCCCCATGAGCTGGTGACGTCCCCATGGGCGAAGGTGGGTGTGGACCTATTTCCCGCGCTCGGCAGGGACTATGTCATCATCGTTGACTACTTCTCCAACTACCCAGAAGTCATACGTCTGCACGATTTGACGTCGTCCGCTGTCATCAGGGCTTGCAAAGACACCTTTGCTCGCCACGGCATTCCGATGACTGTCATGTCGGACAATGGGCCCTGTTTCGCCAGCCAGGAATGGTCATCGTTTGCTGCCCCGTATGGCTTCACATACGAGACGTCCAGCCCTCTGCACCCCCAGTCAAATGGAAAGGCGGAGAAGGGCGTTCACATTGTCAAGTTGCTCCTCTGCAAGGCTGCTGCTGCCGGGTCGGACTTCTGCCTTGCCCTGCTGGCCTATCGCTCGGCCCCACTAGCCACTGGTCTCTCACCAGCCCAGCTGCTGATGGGTCGCGCCCTCAGGACCACTGTGCCTTCCATCCTGGCACCCACAATAGACCATGCTCCGGTGCTGCACAGGATGCAACTGCAGCGCGGTCGCCAGAAGAGGTCATATGACACATGGGCTACTGATCTTCCCGCCCTGGCCCCTGGAGATGAAGTCCGCATCCACCTACCAGAAGGTGGCTGGTCAGCACCTGCCGAAGTTCTCCGACGCATGACTCCCCGCTCGTTCCTGGTCCGCATGCCTGATGGATCCGTGCATAGGCGCAATCGCCGGGATCTTCGCCTACTTCTGCGCTCGCAACGAGACCTTACACTGACACCGTGTCCTCCTGTGGTTCGTGATAGCGACTTCATGGAGCTGCCTGCTACTGTGCCCCTTCCGTCGCCGCCCGTGGCCAGGCCCGCACCTCAGCCGGTGGTTCCAGACCCACCCTTGAGGCGGTCAACCCAAATTCGTCACTCACCTACTAGACTGGACTTATGAGACTGTTTACACGTTTAACTCATGCAACCACTGTTTTAACATGTTTATGTTCTTATCATTGCAGGAATTTGTTTTATTGTTCCACATTTCCAAGTTCTTTGTTATGGTACAACTTCATTATTATGTCACACCCGACATCGCCCCTTGTATATAGTTAAGCCCCATGTACATGCTGTAAATATTACACACACGCACATTTAGCTGCACGCAGTACACATCTCTATTTATAACCACGTAGGCACATAATCTTGTAAAAAAAGGGGGGATGTCATGATATTCAAGTGAACATCACAGCACATACACACATACATAGTGATGGACAGATCAACAGACCAATTAGCACACACAACACGACAGCCAATCACAGACAAGAGCATACACAGTACAAAACAAGGAACACGACACTTCCTGGGCAGTCCAGCAGGAGACGGCTCAGGGCAAGGACCTCCATGCCAGACACTCAGACAGTCACCATGTGCTGAGTACCAGAGTTTGTTATATAAATAGTTAAAAGAAATAAAACTGCATTGTACCAATCGCATCCGTGTGGGTTCGTCTGTGTCTCAGAGTACCCAACACTTCACTCATCACACCAGTAATATAACCTCGGTGCAATAACCACTAAACAATAGGGAGGGAGGATTGTTTCTTGAGATATTCCACAAATTACACCTGTTAGTTCACCGAACGGTCTTTTCTCCTTACTAATGACTATTTGCCTTTAAGTGGTCATTTCTCTTTCGGAGACCGTTGCAAACCTTTGAATAATCACCAGGTAGGGTCTTTTGTCTGCCTGCATGTAAACTCCCAAAGGCAGCCCACTGTGCAGTTAAGATTTCACTATGGAAGGAGGGTTAAACCCAAAAGCGCTGGTGTATCAACTCTGTACAGTGGATTGTGTACATGTTGCAGAATTTCTACTGAAACCTCCAACATCTAGAAGGATAAGAGCATCAAGTGCATGGGAAAATCATTGCCTCAAAGTTATTTTTCAAGTCCTTTATCATCCCGAATTGGACACATATTGCCATCATTGTTCCTTCAACGTTTGCTGAGGCAAAATCCTCTATCTTCCTACCAAACAGTGTTGTGGAAGAACCTTCAGTGATTCAAGAAGAAGGTCCATCAATACCTTCTCCAGGGCAACTCAGGTTGGTAATAACTGCTGGCCTTACTAGTGACATCCAAATCCCAACAATGAATTAAAATGACAATAGAAGTATTGGAATTGATTGTTTAGATTTTCTGAATTGGAATTCACTTGCAACCCTCCTCAGCTCTTATTACAAGGTTCCTTATTAATACTACAGCCTAAAAATAATGATTGCAATGGTAACATTTAATTGTGAGGCACTTCTAAATTTTAGACTTCTGCAGAGGTATATTTTCATGTACACTGGGTTGGTTAACACTGCTACTGAAATATTGGACAGCGGAGATGGTGGTGCAGTAGTATTGTCACTGGACTATTAATTCAGAGAACTGATCCAGGGTAAAGCTCTGAGGGCCTGCGTTTGAATCCTGCCATGGCAGATGGTGACATTTGAGTTCAATACAAATCTGGAATTAGAAGTCTAATGATGACCACAAAATCATTGTTGTAAAACTCACTTGGTTCACTAATCCCCATTCAGTTCAGGGGCAATTCGGATGGACAATAGCACTAACATCCCATGAATTTAAAAAAGTACATTAAAATTTAAAATGCCATCCACAAATATTGCAATTTATAGGCTTGTATAAATCTCATTACCCAATTTCATGTCCACAATCTGTAGTTTTGTCAATACATTGCATTTGACAAATTTTATTTTGCATTCATTGGAGATTGTGGGCGGGATTCTCTGACCCCCCGCTGGGTCGGAAAATCGCCAGGGGGCGGCGTGGATCCCGCCCCCGCCGGCTGCCGAATTCTCCGGCGCAGGGGATTTGCCGGCGGCAGGAATCGAGCCGCGCCAGTCGGGGGCCATTGGCAGCAGCCCCCCCGGCGATTCTCCAGCCCGCAATGGGCCGAGTGGCCGCCCGTTTACGGCCGATCCCGCCGGAGTAAATTACAACAGGTACTTACTGGCGGGACCTGGCTCCACGGGCGGCCTCCGGGAGGTGCCCCCACAGTGGCTGGCCCGCAATCGGGGCCCACCGATCCGCGGGCGGGCCTGTGCCATGGGGGCACTCTATTCCTCCGTGTCGGCTGCTGTGGACCTCCGTGATGGCTGACGCGGAGATGAACCCCCCCGCGCATGCGCTGGGATGACGCCAGCACACGCTGGCGCTCCCGTGCATGCGCCAACTCGCACCAGCCGGCGGAGGCCCTTCGGCGGCGGTTGGTGTGGCGCCAAGCCCCTTCCACGCCGGCCGGTGCGGCGCAAACCACTCCGGCGCCGGCCTAGCCCCTGAAGGTGCGGAGGATTCTGCACCTTCGGGGCGGCCCGACGCCAGAGTGGTTCACGCCACTCCTTCGCGCCAGGGTTGCCTGCCCCGCCGGTTCCCACAGAATCTCGCTCTGTAAATATTGGGTGCGATTCTCCAATAATGGGGCTATGTCCCCACGCCGGCGTGAAAAGCGGCACCAACCACTCAGGCGTCAACGGTCCCCAATAATGGGGAATGCTCCCCTTCCTAGGGTCCTAGGTCGGCACCGGATTGTCCCTGCAGCTCCAGCCGGCGCAGAACGGCCGGCGCGAGTTCGCACATGCGCGCTACGGCTGGCGTATTTCCGCGCATGCGCAGAACAGCCGGCATATTTCCACGCATGCGTGAAATGGCCGGTGTGATTCCGCGCATTCGCAGGCATTCTCTTCTCCGTGCTGGCCCCCGGGCAATACGGCGGAGCCCTACAGGGGCCCTACAGGGGACCTGAGTAACCCACGCCGCCGGGACTCGGCCAAACCCGCGGCCACTCGGCCCATGGGGGCCCGGAGAATCGCCGGTGGGGGGGGGGGGGGGTGGGCGCTTTCAACGGCCCCCAACTGGCGCGGCGTGAATCCCACGGGTGTCCGGGAATCGGCAAGGGAAAATCGGGAAGCCGGCGGCGGTGATTCTCCGACCCGGCACGGGGTCGGAGAATCCCAGCCCTTGTCTCTAACTGATGCAATGTTAATGGAGATACAGAGGCATGAAATTGGTCTATGCAAGCAATGCAAATAAGACACACAGAAAATTGTCTGCCTGCTGTACACCAGGCCAGTTTTTATTTTCCATTGACATGGATAATATTGCCAAAATTTTTACTTGCAAATCAAAGTAAATGAGTTTCCAAAAAGACTTTGAACCATCACTATGAATTTTAGCGGAAAGAAAATCGGACACAGCGAAAAATCAGCTGCCAATTCACCAGGAGCTTGTTTTGAACTGTTCCGGTGGCCAATTTCACCCCCAAGGGTGAAACCCACAGGTTCAATTCCCGTACCAGCCTCCCCGAACAGCTGCCGGAATGTGGCGACTTTTCACAGTAACTTCATTTGAAGCCTACTTGTGACAATAAGCGATTTTCATTTCATTTTTTATTTCAAAGAAGTTTACTAAAGCCATGGATTTAGGGACAGTGAATTAGCATTGGTACTTTTGTATGGTTCAATGCTGGAGAGACACATAATTGGAGCAGAAAATGTTACCTTTAATGTCCATCTAATAAGTTCTGTTTAGAGTTATTCCTATGGTTTAACTTTGCGACGGCACAAGATTTGTACTTCTTGACTCAAGTACAAAAATATTTGTTACAATAAGGTTGAAATTTGAAGCGACATTATTTGAAATTTCCATCTTACTCAAATTACACTGAAATAATGTAATTTACACACAAAAAACTGCAGCCAAGATTCAGAAGCAATTGACTTTAATATAAGAAAATGTATCTCTGTGACAACTAAGGCATATTTTCTTTAAAATGTGAGATTTATTGAAGTAGAGACGTGCCCAATCCCCGTTAATATCCTGAAGTGATTTAACAATTATGCAACTGTCAAATCATCTTTATTTGGTATAACTGCAATAAAACCTGCAGAACTTTTGTTAGTCTTGTTATATTGAAGTGTTAAAAATGTTTAAAGTTGCCATAGTTTGAGCACATAGCTGTCCTCATAATTAATGTTTTGAAGTTAGATAATCTGTATTTTTTTTGAAACAGGAATTGGTTGGAAAATGGTGGAATGAACAGAACTTGATCATCATTTGTCTTTCCTTTCAAAGTGCCAACTTTATTAAATGGAGAATTTGTGCTAAACTAAGACCATGAACCGAAGCCAATAGGAATTTCCCTGGATTAGATATATGGGGCCACACCAACATTTTGGCTTGGGAAACTGTGGATAGCCTCAATATAAAATCTTAAGAATGCATATGCCACTTAAAGGACTCTGTCAGCACTATTTTTTGGATATGTGATCAAAAACATGTGCTGCCAAACCTACTCATAGTTTAATTGTTTTCTTTCATCAGGTGTCACTCTGCTGTCAATATGTGATATTTTTAAAGGTTAGGCTTGCAGACCGTGAAGGTACAAAACAAACAAACAAGAGCTTTATTGAAAAGGTGTTTACTGTGCAGGCTGTAAAGATAGACTGCCCATTTGCCCACACAAATGGCCGATGATGTCATCAACACTTCACGTGATCGAACTCTTAAAGTGACCTTGTTCCAACTGAGAACAAACATGAATGCACACTTTCCTCCCCCTTTACATTACATCCTGAAATGAAACACAGTATGGGGTGGCATGATGGCACAGTGGTTAGCATAGCTGCTTCGCAGCGCCAGGGACCTGGGTTTGATTCCAGCCTTGGGTGACTGTGTGGAGTTTGCACGTTCTACCCGTGCCTGCATGGGTTTCCTCCGGTTGCTCCTGTTTTCTCCCACAGTCCAAAGGTGTACAGGTTAGGTGGATTGGCCACCCTTAGTGTCCAAAAGGTTAGTTGGGATTACTGGGTTATGGGGATAGGGTGAGGGCTCTTTCGGAGGGTCGTTGCTGACTCGATGGGCCAAATGGCCTCCTTCTGCTCTGTAGTGATTCTATGATAATGATAGCACTCAAAATTTACAATATGAATAATTAACAAAAAACAGTCAATAGGTTAGACATTTCGGAGGACATCGATTGACGATTTTCGGCATCCGCCGCAAACATTGACATCGCCACCAATGAGGTCCTGTACGTAAACAAAAAGCGAGCCAGTCTCGTGTCCATTGATCCGGAAGACTGCTTCTTTAGGCCTCTTTTGAATGTCTGCACTGCGCGCTCTGCCAACCCATTTGAAGCCGGGTGGTAAGGGGCAGTGCGGATATGGCGGATGCCGTTCATCTTTGTGAACCTAGCAAACTCCTCACTCGTGAATGGAGTGCCATTATCCGTGACCAGCACCTCGGGGAGGCCATGCGTACTAAACGATAAACGCATCTTTTCAATTGTTGCGCAGGACGTTGTCCCCTGCATCTTATGCACCTCTAGCCATTTGGACTGGGCGTCAATTAGTAGAAGGAACATGGATCCTTGAAAAGGGCCTGCGAAATCTGCATGCAAGCGTGCCCAAGGCCGCCCTGGCCATTCCCAGTGATGTAGGGGCGCGGCCGGCGGAAGCTTCTGATGCTCCTGGCAAATGGAGCAGTTTTGGGCCACCTTCTCAATGTCGGTGTCGAGGCCTGGCCACCAGACATAACTCCGGGCAAACATTTTCATTTTGGTCACGCCTGGATGCCCATTGTGCAAGTCTGATAGTACCAGCTCCTGGCCTTTTTCCGGGACAATCACACGCTGAATTCTGACAGCTTGGAGGAAAATGCCTGCAACTCGCCTGGGAGCTGTCTATGCTGCCCACCATACAGGACAATGTGCCGAACCTTTGACAGGACTGGCTCCGTCTGGGTCCACTCACGGATCTGTGATGCCGTGACAGGCAAGGTGTCCATAAAATTTAGGGTTGCAACCACCTCACCGGTCGTGGGGGTCGACAGGGGGCCGGTCGATAAAGGCAATCGGCTCAGTGCGTCGGCATTTGCTATCTGCGTACCTGGTTTGTGCTCCACAGAATACTCGTATGCAGCAAGCAACAAAGCCCAGCGCTGGATCCGTGCAGAAGCAATGGGCGGTATTGGCTTATCCTCTCTGAAAAGTCCCAGCAGGGACTTATGATCAGTCACGATAATGAAATGGTGGCCGTACACGTACTGGTGGAAGCGTTTCACCGCAAAAACCACTGCCAGGCCCTCCTTCTCGATCTGCGCATACTTTTTCTCCGCTGCAGTCAATGTGCGGGAGGCGAAAGCTATCGGTCGCTCGGCCCCGTTCTCCACCTTGTGAGACAGGACGGCCCCAATACCATACGGGGATGCATCACATGTGACGAGCAAAGGCTTTCCAGGATCATAGTGGGTTAGTAACCCAGACGACGACAATTGTTGCTTTACCCGCCGGAAAGCGGTTTCTTGCGGCTGACCCCAAACCAAGGTGTGATTTTTCTTTAGCAGAAGGTGCAAGGGGACCAGCGTAGTTGCCAGATTGGGGAGGAACTTCCCGTAATAGTTTACGAGACCGAGAAAAGAACGAAGATGCGAAGTGTCAGTCGGGGCGGGGGCATGTTGAATTGCACGCACCTTCTCTGTGACGGGGTGCAGACCTTCGCGGTCCACCCGGTAACTTAGGTAGACTACTTCCTTTGCCTGAAATACGCACTTTGTGCGACGTAAATGGACTCCAGCCTCCGAAAGGCGTCTAAGGACAGCCTCCAGATTTTCCAAATGTTCTTGCTCCGATGTCCCTGTAATCAAAACGTCATCTAGGTAGACAGCCACACGTGGTAAACCTCTCAAAATGCCCTCCATAACACGTTGAAAAATTGCGCAGGCAGAGGATACTCCAAAGGGCAACCGTGTATATTCATACAGGCCCCGGTGTGTATTAATCGTTACATATGGTCGGGAGACAGGGTCCAGCTCCAACTGCAGGTAGGCGTGACTCATATCTAATTTTGTGAACGAGAGTCCACCTGCAAGTTTCGCGTAGAGATCCTTTATGCGAGGCATTGGATATCGGTCGAGTCGGGAAACTGTATTCACTGTAAGTTTATAGTCGCCACACAAGCGAACTGTGGCATCTGGCTTCATTACAGGTACAATTGGTGCTGCCCAGCCAGCAAAACGGACGGGCCTGATAATACCCAAACTCTCCAAACGAGTGAGCTCCCCTTCTACCTTCTCGAGCAAGGCGTAAGGCACTGGGCGCGCCCGGAAATAGCGCGGCGTGGCTCCTGGTTCAACTTGGATACGGGCTACGGCCCCTTTTATTTTTCCCAAACCAGGCTGGAATACATCTGGGTCCTAGCACCTCAGTCAACCCTTCAGAAACTGTTTGGAGGATGTGCTGCCATTGCAACTGCAAATGGCGCAACCAGTCGCGACCCAACAGGCTGGGCCCATGGCCGCGCACCACGATAAGTGGGAAAAGACTCTCCTGGCGTCCATAGACAACAGGGGTCATTGTAGTTCCTGCAATGTCCAGTGGTTCCCCCGTGTAGGTGGCCAAACTGGCCTGTGAGTCGGTTAATGTAAGGGTCTGTATACCCTGCTTGATGCGGTCGAATGTCCTCTGGGCGATCATGGAGACCGCTGCGCCAGTATCCAACTCCATCTCAAGCGGGTGGCGATTGACCCATACTGTCACCTTAATGGGGGCCACATGGGGAGCTGCCACACAATGCAGCTGCAGGCAGTCGTCCTCCGTCTCCACGTCCTCAAGAGTAGTCGCCGCAGGTTCATCCACATGGAAGGTACGGCCTCTGGGCTGGTCCCAGTTTCGGTCGGAACGACGGCGCCTCTGGCGTCCCCAGGACCGCCATCCGCGACGGGGCCGGCGCCTACAAGTCTGACACGGACATGGCTCCTCATCCATTGGCTCTGGAGAAGGCTCCCTTCGGGGAGGAATGTCCGACGGCCACTGGCGTCGGTCCGGACGTTGCCTCGCCCAAGGTACCACAGGAGTGCGGGGGGACGTTTTTGGACGGAAAGGGTTGCGCCCCAAGGCATGCACTTCCATTCCCTGTAGCTCCTGTACTCCTCGCTCTGCGCTCTCTCGGGACAAGACTATTTGAATGGCCTGTTGAAAAGTCAATGTTGGCTCCGCTAACAACTTTCTCTGGGTGGCTGCATTGTTAATACCGCAAACCAAACGGTCGCGTAACATTTCTGACAAGGTCTCACCATAGTCACAGTACTCCGCAATCCTGCGTAGCCTGGATAGAAAATCGGCAAGGGATTCTCCAGGGGTCCTCTCAGCGGTATTAAACCGGTAACGCTGGACTATCGTGGATGGGGTCGGGTTAAAGTGTTGCCCCACTATATTCACAAGTTCATCAAACGTTTTGGTGTCTGGCGCAGCTGGGTACGTAAGGCTCCTAATCACCCCAAACGTATGCGGGCCGCAGGCGGTGAGCAATATGACCACCTGGCGCTCGTTTTCGGTGATATTGTTTGCCCGGAAATAGTAACGCATCCGTTGTGTGTACTGGTTCCAGCTTTCCAGCGCAGCATCAAAAACATCCAAACGTCCGTACAGAGGCATGGTATAATAGAAAACAACTTCCAACCTGTATCCAACAAAAATCCAGGGAGGTGGCTTCAGCAGTGTAGACAGCTATTCACTTTTACCTTTGTCGCCAGTTTTGTAAGGGCCACGAAGAATCCAGCACGAGTTTTAAGGATACAAAGTAATAACATTTATTTACTATAACATATATACATAACAGTAGCAGTAGCTTCCCTTGCTACATACTCCTTCCTCCTGGTTCCTGAACTGGCCAGCTTATTTATACTAGGAGTTTACTCGTGGTTTCTCCGCCCCCCTCATTGGGGAAGCGCATATTCCCACAGGATTGTGGGATAGTCATTAGTCCCCAGCCAATGGTAAGTAGGCAGGTTATAACAGTGAAGTGAGTAAGAATGGTTATCTGCAGACACTTTCAATCAGTTGACCACATGATCAATAATTCTATGGTCCACTCAGAATGGCTTAAAGTTAACATCCATTGTTGCATAATGGGGAATGGATAGGGGTCACTCCCACCTATTTATGTTGAATTGGTTCCCAAGGTGACTGTCGCCCTGAACTTTTACACCACAAATTCCTTCCAGTCGCCGATGGGGACCTGCCCGGGATCTCACAGAGTTCGGTGCGCACGTGAATCCGTGTCGTCACGGAGGTCCTTTATGCCCAGTCGGCACAATACGTCCATTTCAATGTGGACCGAGCCCACCAGGGTGCCCAGGCAGTGGGGTTCACCATGATCACCGACATGCCCCGGGTCCAGGGGGTGATCGATGGGGTGCATGTCCCCCTACAAGCACCTGCAGATGACAGGTTGCTCTACACAAACTAAAAGAGGTTCCACTCGACGAACGTACAGCTGATATGTGAGGATGGACAGGACATGGGGCCCAGAGAGGCACGACAGACTGCACAACATGTGCACCAGAGCAAACGCGACCGGGACGCTATCTTCGCCTCCAGGTCCACCGACTGGGGAGAGTGGGTACTGGCCAGGGGCACGGACATGGCATCGCACCCCAACAACCCCCCTCCCGGCCACTCCCCCGTCTGCAACCCCTCCGTGATACATACCTGCGGCACTGCAGGAGTGCGGGCCATGGGTTGGCAGTTTAAGCGGGTCTGGTCCATGGGATGGGGGATGATGACAACCCACTCTGCGATGAGAGCTGGTGCTCCACATCGTTCGATAATGTCTGACTCCAGCCCATGGTAGCACTTTCCGCTGTCCACCTGGGTGATCCCGGCATGCGAGCTGAGCAACCCATCACTCAGTGCCATCGGATCCCTGGGGTGGCGGAGGTGGAGACGGTACGGGGAGGGTTGAGTTGGGACACTTGGGCAGTGACTGCTGGCTGAGCTGTGGTCCCTGAACCCAGCCCACTCCCAGTGTCTGCCCATCCCACCCCCCATCACCCCCCATCACCCCGCGCTCTCCTCTCTGGCCAGACCAGACCAGCCCACCCCTCACACCCCATCTGACAGAGCTTTGAGGCAGATCTTAACAGTATGAACAGGTGTTTTATGTGAGCAAATATATACAGAGTCGTGCCCTATCACTGCACTGTGCCCTGCACCCGTGCCAACTTAACTGATGTCCAACTTTCTGGCCTTACTGGCCCTAACGCTACATCGAGGTAGGTCCTCAGATGATACACCAAGAGTGGAGGTGGCCTGCTGTAATTCCCATCCTGTGATCTAGGTCTCCATTAGCTGCCATATTGGACCCAGCTGCTGCTCGGATGTCCCGGTGGCGTGATGCCACCTTTTTCTGCACGATGCCCACCAGATCTGCCAGGGACAGGGGCAAGGGTTGGGGGAGGGGGGTGGATTACAACGTGCTGCGGTATTCTGGCACCGCCCCTGTGGGAATCACCGGCACAGACCCCATTACCTCCTCCTCCCTCCGGATGCCCGATGGTCCCCCTGGGCTACTCCATGGGACAGGGGTGCGAGTGTAGCTATCCCATTAGGCTACCCCACCACTTGATACTGTCAGCCCTGGAGGCCCACTCACGTCTCGACCAGGGCCTGCATGCTCGGGGACATAGAGCCCAGAGACTGGACCACCTCCGTCTGGGACGGCACCACATCACGCTGCGACTGTGCCACCACCTTCTGGGTCTGTGCCACATCAGCCAATGACTGTGCCATCTCCCTCTGGGACTGGGCCACCTCCCTCTGTGTCTGTGCCATGGCAGCCAGTACCTGGGCAATGCCGCCAGCATTCCCAGCCATGGCCCGCTGTGACTGGGCCATGCTCAGGAACGCTACTGCAATGCCCAGGTGGCTCTGGCAGATGGCTGCCTGTGAGAGGGCAGTCCTGTCCTGGGCCTCGACCACCACCTGCATAGACTGCCCCAGGCCTTGGACATGCTGATCCGTAGCCACAACCCTTGAATCCTCTCTCCCCCCTCCCTCCCCCTCCCCCTCAAGTCCTCGACTGTGAATGCTACCCATATGGTGTTGGCCTGGATGGCACGCATAGAACGTAGAACATAGAAAATACAGCACAGAACAGGCCCTTCGGCCCACGATGTTGTGCCGAACCTTTGTCCTAGATTAATCATAGATTATCATTGAATTTACAGTGCAGAAGGAGGCCATTCGGCCCTTTGAGTATGCACCGGCTCTTGGAAAGAGCACCCTACCCAAACTCAACACCTCCACCCAACACCAAGGGCAATTTGGACATTAAGGGCAATTTATCATTGGCCAATTCACCTAACCCGCACATCTTTGGACTGTGGGAGGAAACCGGAGCACCCGGAGGAAACCCACGCAGACACGGGGAGGACGTGCAGACTCCGCACAGACAATGACCCAATCCGGAATCGAACCTGGGACCATGGAGCTGTGAAGCAATTGTGCTATGCACAATGCTACCGTGCTGCCCTTAAGAACAAATAAATCTACACTATATCATTTTACCGTAATCCATGTACCTATCCAATAGCTGCTTGAAGGTCCCTAATGTTTCCGACTCAACTACTTCCACAGGCAGTGCATTCCATGCCCCCACTACTCTCTGGGTAAAGAACCTACCTCTGATATCCCTCCTATATCTTCCACCTTTCACCTTAAATTTATGTCCCCTTGTAATGGTGTGTTCCACCCGGGGAAAAAGTCTCTGACTGTCTACTCTATCTATTCCCCTGATCATCTTATAAACCTCTATCAAGTCGCCCCTCATCCTTCTCCGCTCTAATGAGAAAAGGCCTAGCACCCTCAACGTTTCCTCGTAAGACCTACTCTCCATTCCAGGCAACATCCTGGTAAATCTTCTTTGCACCTTTTCCAGAGCTTCCACATCCTTCCTAAAATGAGGCGACCAGAACTGTACACAGTACTCCAAATGTGGCCTTACCAAAGTTTTGTACAGCTGCATCATCACCTCACGGCTCTTAAATTCAATCCCTCTGTTAATGAACGCGAGCACACCATAGGCCTTCTTCACAGCTCTATCCACTTGAGTGGCAACTTTCAAAGATGTATGAACATAGACCCCAAGATCTCTCTGCTCCTCCACATTGCCAAGAACTCTACCGTTAACCCTGTATTCCGCATTCATATTTGTCCTTCCAAAATGGACAACCTCACACTTTTCAGGGTTAAACTCCATCTGCCACTTCTCAGCCCAGCTCTGCATCCTATCTATGTCTCTTTGCAGCCGACAACAGCCCTCCTTACTATCCACAACTCCACCAATCTTTGTATCGTCTGCAAATTTACTGACCCACCCTTCAACTCCCTCATCCAAGTCATTAATGAAAATCACAAACAGCAGAGGACCCAGAACTGATCCCTGCGGAAATCTAATGTATGGCCGGCATCTCTTCCCGTTCCTGCACACGGATGGACTCCTCCACCTGCACCTGCAAATTCTGCCTGCTCGCCAACAACCCCTCATGTTGTCCCTGTCTCTGTGACTGCATCTCCACAATAGATGGGACTGTCCGTCCCAGAAGCCCGAAACCGTCTGAATGGCACTAGTCCCTGGGGTCGGCCCGCTCACTGACCGTCTACTCCTCTGGAGTTCCTACCTCCACCTGATGTACGGGAGCACCTGTGGGGTGCCCAACCAAGTTGAATGTTTTTGGGATGATGGAGGTTGTTGGACACAGTTATGACGGGAAATCCGTGTCATTCCCGGACTCGAGCTCCGGGGTTTCTTGCGTCTCAGGCCTATGGGTCCCCTCCATGTTGGTGTCATCATCACTGCTCGGGACGGCTGGGTTTCTGATTGTGGCTGTGGCTGGGGGCGAGGGACACTAGAAGGACCCGCCCCATCACCAGCAGCTCCTGCAAGACATAAGGTAAGATGCATGATTAGACCCCAGCCCGGGCTGTGATGGGGGTGGTGTGGTGTGGGGGAGAGGGTGGTGTGGGGGTGGTGTGGTGTGGGGGAGAGGGTGGTGTGGGGGTGGGGTGGTGTGGGAATGAGGGTGGTTTGAGGTTGACACACGTGTCACGGGGAACCGCAACTAAGCGCGGGGTCTCACTTACTTGCCCGAGGCTGATCTCAACCCCGATGACTTCCCTTTCTTCAGACCCACCAACCATGTCCAGGGCCCTCTGCTCTGCCGTGGTGAGGCGCCACAGGTCTGGCGGTTCCCCTCCAGTTTTCTCCCGCCCTTGGCAGTTATGGGTGGCCTTCTCCTGGGAGTTGGGAGGGGGAGAGTGGGGACAGAAACTGCACAGCATTAGATAGTTCAACACATGCAGCCCAGGTGGTGGGTAGCTGGTGGCTTCAGTGGCCGGGGCACCTGACTATGGCAGCTGGTATGGGTGGCACAGTGTGGTGCAGGGTGGGGTTCTACCGCTCTCCTGGTGGGGAGGGGAGGTGGTTGTGGTTTAAAGGGTGTGTGGGACGGGGGTTAGTGCCAGGGGCACAGTGCTCACCCTGGCCACCCTGATGAGGTTGTGCAGTTTCTTCCAGCACTGCAGGCCGGTCTGGATGATTGTGCTGGTGACGCTGACCACCTCTGCCATCTGCACCCAGGCACAGCGAATGACGGCAGCTGGCAGCCTCCTTCCGGGGCCAGTTTATAGGATCACCCGTCTCTCCTCCATGGCATCCAGGAGGCACTCGGTGTCCATAAATCTCAATGTCATGATATTCAGACATTCACCATGTGCTGAGTGCCTCTCCAAGATAGTGTTAGGGCTGGGTCCACAGGTTAAAGGGTAATGAACGAACCACAGTAACCAGTTTACAGATGTTGTTATTGATAGTAATAAAACAGAGTTGTACCATCTGCAACCGTGTTGGCTCGTCTGTGTAGCAGGGCACCCAACACGACATAGTACCAGGATTGGAACCCAGCAACTGTGAGACCTACCTACACATCTTCAGGAATCCGCCATCCTGCGCCATAGACACTATCAGCCCGCCGCAGCCGCTCCAAATCGCTGGAAACCTCAGCGTCAACTGGAAGCTGTTTAAACAGCGCTTCCAGCTCTTCCTATAAGCCACAGAAAGGAAGAATGCTTCGGACACCAGGAAAATCGCCCTCCTCCTCTCCACGGCAGGGCAACACGCCATCCACATCTACAACTCCCTGGTGTTCACGGAAGGTGAGGACAAGATGAAGTACAAGACGGTCCTTCTTAAACTCAAGCAACACTTCAGTGTCGAGGTAAATGAGAGCTTTGAGAGGTACCTCTTCCAGCAGCGCCTGCAGGGTAAGGATGAGCCTTTTCAATCTTTCCTAACACACCTCCATATCCTCGCGCAGTCCTGCGGTTACAAGGCCACTTCCGATTCCATGATTCGGGACCAGATAGTTTTTGGGGTCACCTCAGGCACCCTACGCCAGCAGCTCCTCAAAATTAAAAGCCTCACCCTAGCCACCGCCATCGAAGCCTGCGTCCTCCATGAAAACCCGACCAGCTACTACTCCCAATTCCAGGCGGCCAAATCGGCACGGTAGGGGTCCTACGCGGCCGAATCGGCAAGGCAGGGGTCCTACGAGGCCGAGCGGGTCCAGGCGATCGAATTCCTCCCGGCCCGCGGCCCGGACGAGTGCGGCCATTTTGCACGCTTTCCGCGGCCTCCTGCGCTTGTACGCGCCAAAAGAGACGTCAATGCAGAGGGACGTGACGCGCAGGCGTGCTCTACGCAGGACTGCACTGCGCATGCGTGATAGCGCAACGAACGCCATGACGTCACGATGTGCGGCAACTGTGGATCCGCACATTTAAAGCGGTAATGTCCAGCAAAGAACCGACAATGCCTCCGTTGTGGCAAGATGGGTCACTACGCTGCCTGCTGTCGAGCAGCTCAACCTGCCAACGCTCCCCAATTCCGCCAGCCTTGCAGGGACGTATGGACCATTCAGCCTCCATACACCGAGTCATACCCTGACGATATACAGACTGGTGATACAGACGACCGGGAAGCCTTCCGTGTTGTGGTCATTGACAGGAACCGGATGTCCCCAAGCAGGACCCACCAGCCGATGCCAGTGAACAGTGTCAATCCGGGTGATGAATGGTGTGCCACCCTAACGGTCAACCCGAATTCGTCGCCCACCTACTAGGCTGGACTTATGAGACTGTTTGAACATTAGACTCACTAAAGTTTTATGCCACAATGTTAATATGTTACTCTTTTTGTCGTTACAGGAGTTCGTTTTGATGCTTGATGTTTACACTTGTTTTGTTTATGGTACAACCTCGTTGCTATGTTGCACCTGACACCTTCCTATGTATATAGTTTAGCCTCACGTACATGTTGTAGATATTGCACACACACATTCTGCTGCGCTCAGTACACATTTATATTTATTAACATATAGGCACATATTTTTGTAAAAAAAAGGGGGGATGTCAGGATATTCAGATAAACATCATGGTGCAAACACACATACACACTGATGGATAGATCAACGGACCAATCAACACACACGCAACATCACAGCCAATCACAAGCAAGGGCACACGCACTATAAAACGGGGAACACCACAGATCCCGCTCATTCCAGTAGGAGACAGCTCAGGGCACAGAGATCACAGCAAGCCACTCAGACATTCACCATGTGCTGAGTGCCTCTCCAAGATAGTGTTAGGGCTGGGTCCACAGGTTAAAGGGTAATGAACGAACCACAGTTACAAGTTTACAGATGTTGTTATTGTTAGTAATAAAACAGAGTTGTACCATCTGCAACCGTGTTGGTTCGTCTGTGTAGCAGAGCACCCAACACGACGCTCAGTGCCTCTCTCCGTGCGGCCATCTTGTTGGCTGGCATGGTGTGTATGAGGAGTGAAGTGTGTATATGCAGCTGCAGCTTCAGCTTCCTGAGTGTCAATCGCGAACCCGGAGAATCCGGCACCGTTTCTCATTGGAAACGATTGTGTTCCACATGGTGCCCCTTAACAGTCACTGAACCTGTCCAAGTGCGGCGCCAGTTTTGCTGTTGTGGAAGTCCACGAATACTGCCCCGGCAACAACACTTAGTCTCAGAAACGGAGAATACAGCCCCATAGATTTTAAGATTTCGATAATCCATGAATAATAGGGGGGGGGTGTATTCCACAAATAGTTTCCTTTTAGTATGTCCATTTGAGGGGGCACCACCCATGGTCATTGAATTAGGAACGAAAAAGAAAATGCTGGAAAATCTCAGCAAGTCTGGCAGCATCTGTCGGGAGAGAAAAGAGCTAACGTTTCGAGTCCGATGACTCTTTGTCAAAGCTAAGAGACAGAGAAAGTGGGAAATATTTATACTGTGGAGTGAGAATGAAAGATGAGTCATAGCCACAGAAACCCAGGGAAACCGGGTGCTAATGGCCACAGAAACCAAGGGGAAAGAGGGCTAATGGCAGTCCCCAGAGAGGACAAACGATGTGAAAGGCCAAACAGCAGGGAAACTAACATCAGAGGATGAACTGTAGATGTGAGGGGAGGGGAAGGGGAAGCAAAGAGGAGAAAGGGGAAGGTCGGAGGGTATGGTGAACACGCGGCAAGGGCTGGGGCTGTGAGAAATGGGGTACGAGAGATTGGGACTGGTGGAGGGCCTAGGATGGGCAGTGGTGTTGATATTGGGAGAAATGGGGTATGAGGGATTGGGACTGGTGGAGGGCCTGGGATGGGCAGTGGTGTAAGGACTCCATCCCTTTCTCTCAAGTTGTGGACAGGGCCCCCAACAGTGCGCGGTCCATCTCCTGCGCCACTACCCTCGCCCCCTCCACTCCCTCCCAGAACAAGGATAGAGTCCCCCTCGTTCTCACATTTCACCCCACCAGCCTCCGTATGCAAAGCACAATCCTCCACCATTTTCGCCAAGGACCCATGCTGGTACCCATTGCTACACCTTTGATTTGGAGAAAGTGAGATGAGTTAAAGGAGAAGTTGTTGAGAGCTAGAACGAGTTCAGCCAGGCGGAGGAGAGTGGTGGTGGATGGGAATTGTCCGGGCCTCTTTTCGAGAAAGAAGCGGAGAGCTCTCAGGCCATCCTGGTGTGGGATGGAGGTGGAGAGGGATTACACATCCATGGTGAATAGGATGCGGTTAGGGCCCGCGGACTGGAAGCTGTCAATATGGCCCAGGGCATCAGAGGAATCCCGGGTGTAGGTGGGGAGGGAATGGACCAGAGGAGCGAGGATGGAGTCAAGATAAAAGGAAATACGTTCGGTGGTGCAGGAGCATGCTGACACAATGGGCCTGCCGGGACTGTCCTTTTTGTGGATTTTGGGAAGTAGGTAAAAGCTGTCCGGTGTTGGGGAAAGGCATCCAGAGGAAATGAGGTCGCTAACGGCGTTGGAGATAATGGCCTTATGTTCAGTGGTCTGGTCATGGTCCAGGGGGAGGTAGAAGTATCTGAGAGTTGGTGCTCAGCCTCTGCGAGGTAGAGGTCAGTGCGCCAGACGACAACAGCACCCCCTTTGTCGGCAGGTTTGATGACAAAGTCGGGGTTAGACCTGATGGAGTGAAGAACAGAAAGTTTGGAAGGAGAGAGGTTGGAATGGGTGAGGGGGTAAAAAAATTAAGACGGCCAATGTCCCGTCGACAGTTCTCAATGAAAAGATCAAGGGCAGGTAATTGTCCCGGCGAGGGGGTCCACTTGGAGGCAGAATGTTGGAGGCACATGAAAGGATCAGCGGAATGGGGGGAGGATTCTTGCCCAAAGAAGTGGGCACGGAGACGAAGGCGGCGAAAGAAGAGTCAACATCATGTCGAGCCCAGAATTCACTGAGGTGCGGACGTAAGGGTACAAAGCTGAGTCCTTTGCTGAGAACAGCATGCTCAGCCTCAGGGAGGGGAAGGTCGGAGGGTATGGTGAACACGCGGCAAGGGCTAGGGCTTTGAGAAATGGGGTACGAGGGATTGGGACTGGTGGAGGGCCTGTGATGGGCAGTGGTGTAAGGACTCTATCCCTTTCTCTCAACTCCTTCGCCTCCGTCGCATTTGTTCCGATGATGCCACTTTCCAAAATGGTGTTTCGAAAATGTGTTCCTTCCTCCTCAACCGTGATTTCCCACCTACATTTTTGTGGACAGGGCCCTCAACAGTGCGCGGTCCATCTCCCGCCCCACTACCCTCGCCCCCTCCACTCCCTCCCAGAACAAGGATAGAGCCCCCCTCGTTCTCACATTTTATCCCACCAGCCTCCGTATGCAAAGCACAATCCTCCGCCATTTTCGCCAACTCCAGCGTGATGCCACCACCAAACACATCTTCCCTTCACTCCCTCTGTCAGCATTCCGCAGAGACCGTTCCCTCCGAGACAATCTAGTCCACTCCTCCACCATACCCAGTACCTCTCCCATCACCCATGGCACCTTCCCATGCAATCGCAGAAGGTGTAACACCTGCCCCTTTACCTCTTCCATGCTTGACATGCCAGGCCCAAAACACTCATTCCAGATTAAGCAGCGTCTCACTTGCATCTCTTCCAATTTGATCTACTGCATTCTCTGCTCCCAATGTGGTCTCCTCTATATCGGAGAGACCATACGCAGACTGGGTGATCGCTTTGCTGAACATCTTCGGTCTGTGCGCATTCAGGACCCTGACCTTCCTATTGCTTGCCATTTTAACAAAAGACCCTGCTCCCATGCCCACATGTCTGTTCTTGGCCTGCTGCAATGTTCCGGTGAAGCTCAACGCAAACTGGAGGAACAACATCTCATCTTCCGGTTAGGCACGAACATCGATGTTCCGGCATGAACATCGAATTCAACAACTTCAGATGATCAGCTCTACCCCACCTCAACACATTTGTTTTCATCTCATTTCATTTTAACTGTCTTTTACCATTTCTTTCTTTCTTAATATATATTTAATTCCCCCCCCCCCCATCTTATCCACCTTTCCTTCCCCTTTCTCCTCTTTGCTTCCCCCTTCCCCTCTCCCCACATCTACAGTTCACCCTCTGATGTTAGTTTCCCTGCTGTTTGACCTTTCACATCTTTTGTTCTCTCTGAGGGCTGCCATTGGCACTCTTTCCCCTTGGTTTCTGTGGCTGCCATTAGCACTCAGAAACGGAGAATCCAGCCCCATAGATTTTAAGATTTAGATAAGTCCATGAATAATAGGGGATGTGTATTCCACAAATAGTTTCCTTTTAGTATGTCCATTTAGGGGGCACCATCCATGGTCATTGAATTAGAAACAACGACGAGACAGAGTACAGGAATGAGATAGAGAATCTGGTGAACTGGTGCGACGACAATAATCTCTCCCTCAATGTCAACAAAACGAAGGAGATTATCATCGACTTCAGGAAGCGTAGTGGAGAACATGCCCCTGTCTACATCAATGGGAACGAAGTAGAAAGGGTTGAGAGCTTCAAGTTTTTAGGTGTACAGATCACCAACAACCTGTCCTGGTCCCCCCATGCCGACAATATAGTTAAGAAAGCCCACCAACGACTCTACTTTCTCAGAAGACTAAGGAAATTTGGCATGTCAGCTCCGACCCTCACCAACTTCTACAGATGCACCATAAAAAGCATTCTTTCTGGTTGTATCACAGCTTGGTATGGAGCCTGCTCTGCCCAAGACCACAGGAAATTACAAAAGGTTGTGAATGTAGCCCAGTCCATCACGCAAAGCAGCCTCCCATCCATTGACTCTATCTACAATTCCCGCTGCCTCAGAAAGGCAACCAGCATAATTAAGGACCCCACTCACCCCGGACATACTCTCTTCCACCTTCTTCCATCAGGAAAAAGATACCAAAGTTTGAGGTCACGTACCAACCGACTCAAGAACAGCTTCTTCCCTACTACCATCAGACATTTGAATGGACCTACCTCGTATTACGTTGATCTTTTCTCTACACCTTGCTATAACTGTAACATTATATTCTGCAGTCTCTCCTTCCTTCCCTATGCACGGTATGCATTGTTTGTACAGCATGCAAGAAACAATACTTTTCACTGTATACTAATACATGTGACAATAATAAATCAAATCAAATCAGAGGCAGGAAGGCAGCATGGTCCCCAACTGCTACCCTTCTGCCCAATTAAATTCCCCCCTCTACCCTGCTTTCAAAATCACCTCAGGGGGCATATGAAACTCTGTCCAAGCTATTACTGTCAGCTGGAAGCAGAGAGTCATCCTTGTACACTTCCCTGTAAAGAAAGAGTGTCTCAGATGTCAATAAATTGAAAGGGAAATAGAAAATACCTTGGTGGAATTACTACCTTGAAACCCAACTACTGACAAGTTCTGGGGGTTGTTCCTGGCAAAAATAACTTATTTAGGAATTGCAGGACGGTCGAGGCTACAAGGAGTAAATTTATTTTACATTTTTCAGAAACTACCTTGTTTTATTTGATGGCCTATCCATTCAAACTGAATGAAAAATCAACCGTTTAACAGATAATCTTGTTTAATATTCCTGAGTAGGCACCTGACATTTCTTGGAAACCAAATGATTATTTTAATTTACCAGACTTTAATATTCTTTTGACAAGCTGCAAGGTTTCGTGCCCTGCTTAGCTGCCAGTTCTGGAAACCCATCTTCCAGTCCACATACAGGAAATGTCATCTATTGATGAACAGCGCAATCAAGAAGTGTTATTTTTAACACTTCCCCAGTAAAATGATCTTAAAATAAATCAGCCAAATGCTGTAAACTAAGCAGGCCAGTGAGAGCTTCAATGGCTCCTTTGAGAGTGGTTGCATGCAAGTTTAACAAGGAAGATGATATAGTAAGATGACAAGTGTCCCGAGGCCATTTATCATGTTCCATATGAAACCATCCCTGCTTATTTAACTCATTGATTTTTGATAGGAAATATTATGAGGCACTTGGAGGGGATAGAGATGAAGACACTCAATCAGTTCTTGTAATTGTCTTAAACAACGATTATGTGAAATTTCACCTCGGGCTGAAGACTTGACTGATCATTTTATGCTGTCCTGATAAACAACTTATTTATCATGTCACCAAAACTTGGCAGGGTCAGAATGTGCTGCGGAAGGTCAGTTTTTCAGGCCAGGCAATTCTGTTTCCCATTGCCATATGCTGCCAAGTATTAGCCACTTTCAGCATAGTGGGGCGACCGTTCCTTTAATTGTCATATTACACTTGTGATCATTTTACTATGGCACTTTGGTTGGATGAAAGAGTGAGTAAAATTCAACAATTGTTATACTGTGAAAGTGGTACATGCTGAGGAAATTGAAGATGAATGTTTGATGAGTACGAAATAGCAGAGGTTTGAAGAACATATTTGCCAGAATTGAATGGTTTTTCATATCCTTCTCAAATGGGCTGCACAGTAACACAGTGGTTAGGATGGCGCCGGAGTGTGGCGACTTGGGAATGTTCACAGTAACTGCATTGCAATGTTAATGTAAGCCTAGTTGTGACACTAATAAAGATTATTATTAACTGCCTGGTCCACAAAACAGTACAAAACAAAAATCAAGCATCATCAAACTTAGGATGGATACCAAGCCATGGTATGCAGCTACAACAACTTACATGGTAATAGCGCACATTGCCTTTTTTCCTATTGGTTCATGGGTTGTGGACATCTTTGGCGAGGCCAGCATTTGCTGCCCATCCTTAATTTCCATTGAGAAGGTTGTTGTGAACTGCCTTCATGAACCGCTGCAGTCCATGTGGTGTAGGTACACCTGCAGTGCTGTTAGGACGTGAGTTCCAGGATTTTGACCCAACGACAGTCAAGGGGAGCTGATATAGTTCTAAGTCAGGACGGTGTGTGGCTTGGAGGGGAACTTGCAGATGGTTGTGTTCCCAGGTATCCACGGCCCTTATCCTTCGAGGTGGTAGAGGTTGCAGCTTTGGAAGGGACTGTTGAAGGTGTCTTGATGAGTTGCAGAAAGATGTCTCAGAGCACATCACAGGGTGGGGAATAGAACGGGGAAAGGGAAGAAGGTTGAGAAGGAGGCATTAGCAGGGTGACAGGTGATCAAGTGGAGATGTCGTTAGAAGGAGTTCCAAGTAGTGGGCTATACTATTGGTGATGCAGAAGCTGGAGTAGACCATAAAACGTAGGAGCAAAAGTAGGCCATTTGGCCCATCATGTCTGCTCCGCCATTTAATGAGATCATGATTGACCTGAAGTGATAATCATCAACTCCATTTTCCTACCTTATCCCCACAAGGCTTGATTCCTTTACTGATTAAAATTTTGTCTATCTCAGCCCTGAACATATTTAGCAACCCAACTTGCACAGCCCTCTATGATAAAGAAGTTCACAGCTTCACTACCCTTAGAGAAAATAAATTCCTCCTCATCTCTGTCTTAAATGGGCAATCTCTTACTCTGAGATTGTGTTTCCTGGACCTAGACTCTCCCACAGGGGAAACAATCTCTCAAACATCCTGAGGAACCAATATGCTTCAATAATATCACCTCTCATTTTCCCAAACTCCAATGAGTACAGGCCCAATTTACTTAATCACTCAACAGAAAATACCTCCATACCTGGAATCAACCTAGTGAACCTTCTCTGGACTGCCTCCCATGCCAGTAAATCTTTCCTTAGATAAGGGGACCAAAACTGTTCACAGTATTCCAGGTGTGGTCTAACTAATGACTTGTATAGTTTCAGCAAGACTTCCCTGTTTTTATACTTCGTTCCCTTTGAATTGCAGGACAGCATTCCGTTTGGGTTCCCTCTAACCTGCTGAATTTGCAAGCTGCTTTTTGTAATGCATGTACGAGGATACCTAAAACCCTCTATGCGGCAGTTTTCAGCAGTCTTTCGCCACTGAAATAATATTCATCTCCTTTATTCTTCCTACCAAAGAGCATGGGCGGGATTCTCCATTGGCTGACGCCAAATTCCGAATACCCGATTGGGCAGAGAACAGGTTCTGACGCCAAAATTGCGGCGGGTGACGATTTGATGCCAAACCACAGTTTTCCCTCACCTCGACAGCAGCGTCAATGCAGTGCAGAACGCGTGTACAGAAAACGCCGTTTGCATATTATTAGCGGGCTTGACCCAGTATTCTCAGGAGCCTCCACAATTCTCTGCCTCCATTGGAAAGAGTTCCCGATGGCCGGGTTCACTTGTGCTTTTAAAAATCGTGAAACCGGCCTCGTGGCTGATGAGGGAGAGAGGAGGTAGGATGCAGAGAGGCGTGACTGTGGGTGCCGGACTGGTCACTGGGCGGACAGGCTGGGGTGGGAGGGGCCCTGCCAGGGCCAGGAGTGGGTGATGGGGAACAGACCGGGTGACCGGGACCCCCCCCATGGGACTGGGGCAATGCCCGGGCATGGGCCACCATTGTGCCAGCCTGCAAAGCAGCCATCGTGTTCTTTACTCAGAGAGTAGTAAGGGCATGGAATGCCCTGCCTGTAACAGTAGTGGACTCACCAACATTAAGGGCATTTAAATGGTCATTGGATAAACATATGGATGATAAGGGAATAGTGTAGATGGGCTTCAGAGTGGTTTCAAAGGTCGGAGCAACATCGAGGGCCGAAGGGCCTGTACTTCGCTGTAATGTTCTATGTTCTATGTTGCGCACCACACTGACCACCCACCTTGGCCCCTGCTTCTGCAGAGTGACACCGGCCTTATTACATAGATTACATAGAACATACAGTGCAGAAGGAGGCCATTCGGCCCATCGAGTCTGCACCGACCACTTAAGCCCTCACTTCCACCCTATCCCCGTAACCCAATAACTCCTCCTAACCTTTATGGACACTACGGGTAATTTAGCATGGCCAATCCACCTAACCTGCACGTCTTTGGACTGTAGGAGGAAACCGGAGCACCCGGAGGAAACCCACGCGGACACGGGGAGAACGTGCAAACTCCGCACAGACAGTGACCCAGCGGGGAATCGAACCTGGGACCCTGGCGCTGTGAAGCCACAGTGATAATCACTTGTGCTACCGTGCTGCCCTTATGGATGCCCCCACAACCCCCCTGCGCACTGCACCCTCTGACATGCCCACCCCTGACCCGGCCGCCACTTGCCGGTGAGGCATCACACGGCCCACCCAGGGAAATGCCAACTGTAGCCCCACGGGGTGCCGGGCAGGGGCCGTGGAGCATACTGTAGTGATCTGTACATCTGTATATACATCTGTACATACACCAGGGACTACAGACAGATGTAGCAGCCAAAGCATCACTAGACGGCAGCATCAGAGACGGGTATAAAGGGTCCAGACCAAGGGAGGATCCGCCTCTTTCAGAAGCACAGGGCTAGAGAGCAGCAGCACACAGAGACAGCTCAGCATAGGCAGTTAACCTTAGCTTCACTGGTCATACCTCTTGACTGTATTATATCTAGTTAAGCTCTGGGAACAGAACAAACCCACTGAATAAAGTATTTGTGTTAACTGGAAGTCTACAATCTTTATTCAGACTTAGAGAATAACATATGATACCAGGAGTGATTTCAGAAAGCTAGCTAGACACCAGCAAGAGAAGAAAAACCTAAACCGGATATTTGACTGTGGAAGACTTCGCAGCAAATGGATCCTCGATGACTAACTGATTCGTTGGAACTTGTTGGAACTCCATGGCAGCTGGAAACAACCTGTAATTTAAGTTATAACTGGAAAATGTTTGAACAGCTGGTCCAGATATTTATCACAGCTAATGATTTAAGCACTGCCTCTGACGCAACTAAAATAGCCCTACTACTCTCAACAGGAGGGCATGAAGCTAGAGAAATCTATAATTGCTTTAATTATTTAGAAGGTGAGGACAACACCAAAGTAGACGTTATACACAAAGAATTTGATGAACGCTGTAACAGTCAGGCTGGTGAAATGCTGGAAAGATTTAACTCTTGTCAGAGAAACGGAGGGCCCATCTCTGGGGCGAAATTCTCCCCAAACGGCGCGATGTCCGCCGACTGGTGCCCAAAACGGCGCCAGACGGGCATCGTGCCGCCCCAAAGGTGCGGAATGCTCCGCATCTTTGGGGGCCGAGCCCCAACATTGAGGGGCTAGGCCTGCGCCGGAGGGACTTCCGCCCCGCCAGCTGGCGGAAAAGGCCTTTGTTGCCCCACCAGCTGGCGCGGAAATGACATGTCAGGGCGGCGCATGCGCGGGAGCGTCAGCGGCCGCTGACAGTTTCCCGCGCATGCGCAGTGGAGAGAGTCTCTTCCGCCTCCGCCATGGTGGAGACCGTTGCGGAGGCGGAAGGGAAAGTGTGCCCCCACGGCACAGGGCCGCCCGCGGATCGGTGGGCCCCGATCGCGGGCCAGGCCACCGTGGGGGCACCTCCCGGGGTCAGATCGCCCCGCGCCCCCCCAGGACCCCGGAGCCCGCCCATGCCGCCTTGTCCCGCCTGTAAGAAAGGTACTTTAATTTACGCCGGCGGGACAGGCAATTTATCAGCGGGACTTCGGCCCATCTGGGCCGGAGAATCGAGCGGGGGGGGGCCCGCCAACCGGCGCGGCGCGATTCCCGCCCCCGGTGCCCGAGGCTTCGGCAACCGGCGGGGGCGGGTTTCACGGCAGCCCCCGGCGATTCTCCGATCCGGCGAGGGGTCGGAGAATGACGCCACTGATTTTATTACAAATCTCAAGTTAATACCACAAGGCTGTGATTATGCTGATTTCAGAGACACTGTGATAATGCATCAATTAATTTCTGGACTATCTGATAAAAATTTGAGGGAAGAACTTTCACAAAGTAAGTATCTAACTCTAGAAATCACTATACAAAAATGCCTTGCTTATGAACAAAAACAAAATCAGTACTTTGAGTCTCTACAAACACAGAATCATCATTTAGAAAACAAAATCGGTAAAAATGGTGCGAACACTCACCACGAGACGGAGGCAGGGTTGAATCAGAGGAAGATGGAGGTTCTGAGCGGCAGCCATCTTGAGAAAGGAGCCACACATGCTCAGTTGCGAAAAGAGCGCACAGTGCAGGAAACCCGGTGCGCGCATGGGCAATTGAGTCCTACGCATGACGTCACGAGCGTCATGACATCAGAGGACCAGGACCACGCCCACCTAAAAGGGAAATGCACAAAAATGAACAAAAAGAAATTTAAAGCTGCAAAACCCAATTTTCTTGCCTCAAAAGACAGAACAATGTCCGAACTTACACCAGCAGTTGAAAATAACTGTCACAACACCCTGGAACAAGCAGTTAGCACCGCCCTAGAAGATGATATGGTCCTTGTAGACTACGATTCAGACGAAGATTTCATCTTGGGAGATGGCTACCCCAGTACCAAATCCGAACCGCAACTAGAGGTGTTGTACCGTGAAGACCCCGACGATGAGTTCTTCGGATTCGGGAATCTTCAGCCCAGCATATATGACATCCCGACTCGAGAGTGCAGGATTATGCTGCGGCCTGACGCCAAGAAACAGAGAGTGGTCTGCGCACCACGAAGGGTCCCAGCCTCCACACAAGACGATGATTTGTTCATTGAACATGAAGAGAACGATCACAACTCCGAAACAAAAAGCGGTGATTTGTCTATCGAACAATACGCACAATACTGCTCAGACATGGCTGAGTTATTCGGATATGCTAATCACAGCATCGGCAACACGGTTGAAAAGCTCAATACGACTCTTCTCATGGTAGATGAATCCAATGCCATGGTGCCATGGCAGATCGTCGATACATTGGATGACAGCAATATCCAAGACGAAGATGAAGGACTCCACAAAGAGAGCGACACAAGCCTCCACAGACAGCTCGGTGACAGACTCAAAAATGGAAGCAAGCAAATACACCATAGCGAACGCCATGCATGTACAAGACCATGAAGATCTATCAAGCTTATTTGAGCCACCAGAAGAAGACACTGAATGTCTACCCACTGTATGTGAGACAAGTGACGAAGAAATCACAATTCCCATACAGGATGTGCAGGATCACAGCGAGACTGACATACCTCAGCTCGTCTGCACAGAAGCACTCAATAATCAGAGGATGGCCACCCAAGAGTCCAGAGAGACCACATCAATAGAAATCTTGAAGATTTTGACTCCAGAAAAGGAGCACAAAGAAATCAATGATAATTCAAGTGAACCTGAAATGACTCCAAAAGAGGAGCACCTAGAAATCAATGATGATTCAAGTGAACCAGAAATGAATCTAGAAGGGGAGTACCAAGTAAGCAAAGAAGAGGAATCAAATCTACCACAAATGACTGATGTCACCAACATCAATGCAACATCAGATCATTCTCACAATTCTCAAAATGAAATGCTCAATGTAGCAGAGACCACAAAGGACACTGACACCAATAACTGTGACAATGACTCAAATCATCCAGATGGCACACTCATTGAGCGGAACAAGAACAACAAAAACTGCAAGTTGCACAGCAGAAACAAGAACAACAGCAACAACAAAAACAACATGCTGCGCAACAAGAACGACAAAAACAACAAGAAGTATCCCAGAAACAACAAGCACGACAAGAAAAAGAACAAGAATAAAAGCGAAAACAACGAAAACAGAATCAACAAACGTGACAAAAAGAACAACAAGAACACCAACGAAAACAACAAAGACAGAAACAACAACAATGAAACAACAATCTGTACAACATGGTACGACTCTGCACGGGAAGGACAATGCCACAGCACACTACGAAACAATGACAATGACAAGACTACAAACATGCCATGGCATGATAAAGAATCTCACATCTGCTCCAGAACAAACAAGCAAAACAGCTTTCACGAACGATGACATACAGAATCAATACCACAAACACAGGAAAAAGCCGAGGTCAGACAACGGTGCGACACAGAATCGCTACCCGCAATCAAATGGAACAGGGGAAAAAGGTGTCCACATCATTAAACGACTCATCAGCAAAGCAGCCGAGTCATGTTCCGACATCAACCTAGCTCTGTTTTCGTACCGAGCAACCCCATTGAGCTCAGGACTGTTGCCAGCGCAAATGTTCTTCGGCAGAGACATCCGTAAAACCCTACCGGCAAAGCAATTCCGAGACCCCGGTAATGCACCGGTTCTCAACGACATGCGGGCACTATGCTCCAAACAAAAACTATACGACGATCAACATGCGATCCCACTCAAGCCACTGACAATAGGTGACACCATCAGAATCAGGAACCCAGAAGGGGGATGGTCTGAGTCAGCCACGGTGATCAGGCAGGAGGCACCACGGTCCTACATTGTCAAATCGTCTGTGGGAGTACGTTTTCGCCATAACCGCTGAGATCTGTTAGAGATTCGACCTACAACGCCAGTATTTCCCACACTGGACTTGCCCAAGTCCATTTGTCCACAGGACGTTCCTCGCCCCACAACGCCAGACAGTACTCTTGATGACATCAAACCATCATCCCTACAACCACCGTTAAGACGCTCCAGCAGAAGCCGTAAGGCACCCGACCAGCTAGATTTGTAACGACACTTCACCACACGCACAAGACAAATAAGGACATTTCTCACGATGGACTCACAACACAGTTAATTGTTTCTGTATTACTTTTATCATTTTCACAGTGGGCAGATTTGCATGTTCTCACCACTTGTTATGTACAGTTTTCTTGAAGTCAGTCTAGAAAACATGTCAAATGTGATCTGTACATTTGTACATACATCTGCACATACATCAGGGATGACAGACAGATGTAACAGCCACAGCATCACTAGAGGGAGCATCAGAGACGGGTATAAACGGTCCAGTCCAAGGGAGGATCCGCCTCTTTCAGAAGCACAAGGCTAGTGAGCAGCAGCAGACAGAGACAGCTCAGCATAGGCAGTTTACCTTAGCTTCACTGGTCATACCTGGTCATACCTCTTGACTATTATATCTAGTTAAGCTCTGGAAACAGAACAAACCCAATCAATAAAGTATTTGTGTTAACTGGAAGTCTACGATCTTTCTTCAGGCTTAGAGAATAACATATGTACAACTGGCAAGGGCAGCACCAGCTGATGGTACCCCTGGCATCAGGGATGGGCGCCAGGATCAGAGGCCTCCACGGTGCCGGGCAACGACAGGGCCAGGGTTGCGGGATGAGAGGGGGCGGGAACATGCGGGGGCAGAGCCCGCAGTGCCAACTGGGGCCGCCATGGAGCCCATTGGACCTGATTGGGCACGTGGATATGCACCAGGCTAACATGTCAGCCTTTCCCCCCCACCCTGCAGACAATGGATATTGGAATTGAACCAGCAATGGTGGCCTTCCTGCTAGTCGCCGCAGCCCTGGGGCATGTGCTGCGGCTGTAAGAGCTGGAGCTGCTGGAGGGGGAAGTTGCATCAGCGGAGCGTACAGCAGAGGACTCTGCTATCATCAAGCCTCCACCCCAATTAAGCCCATAGTGGAAAGGCTTGCTGTCAGCCTTCCAGAGCCGCTGTAATTGATGACACTCATCCCACCATTGCGGGTATTAACCCAGGCAGCGCCAGGTAGAGGGCTTGCCACATGGGCTCCCGGGGGCAGGGTACTTCATTCAGACACCAATGCCTGATTTAGAGATCCAGCATCAGGAAGGGGGGTTGGGGTGGCCTGGAAACAACCATGTCCCTGCCCTTGCTACGGACCCCTTTTTGACTCCCACCTATGATCCCTGACCCAATACCTCTCAGCTGTGACCAGGGATCAAGCGATAATACTGCAAGTCTTATTTTGGACGGGATTGGCCGGGTGTTTCCTGACAGCCAATGTGGCAAGACTGCAGCCCATACTTAACGGCTCTTCGTGCCAAAAATGAGCTGCCATATCCTTCACACTATTACTGGCTCCCTCGCCATCTGATTTGTTGGACCCGTGTCTTGGCAGCTCTCCGTTAACAATGGGGAGCTGCTTTTAAATGCTCCCTCATAACTCAATCCCACTCAGCACACAGACATTGCACCATGAAACCTGCTCTCTGCTTTGGTGATGCCAACCTGGTCAGGCTTCAGGATGCCTGGGTGCGAGGCGGGACATCCTATTCCCCCGAAGGAATCGTATTACCAGCAGCAGAGCCGCCTGGGAGGCAGTGTCCATCAGTTCAGGCAGCTTGACCAGGAGGACCGTCGTTCAGAGCAGGCAGAAAACCAAGGATCAACCGGGACCTTGGATTCATGTTGCATTACATTCACCCCCCACCATCTGGCCTGAGCTTGCAAAATCCTACCAATTATCCTGGCTTGATACAATTCACACCTCTTTAACCTGTGATTATCTCTCTCTCCAATTGCTCTGTCTGGACCTGTAAAGATATAATTACCTTTAAAGACTCACATTCAAAGTATCGTCTTGCATCATTGACTTTGTCCATATATGTGTTTGTGGGACTCACCTCTTCATTCACCTGAGGAAGGAGCTGCACTCCGAAAGGTAGTGATTCAAAACAAACCTGGTGGACTTTAACCTGGTGTTGTAAAATTTCTTACTGTGCCCACCCCAGTCCAACGACGGTATCTTCACATCACTGCTAACATAGATTGGGAAGACCCAAGATCAGCCTTGATCTGAGTAAATGTCGGGTCATTCTCGGAGGGCTGAATGTCCAACGCTTGTTGCTGTGTTCCTAGGTGCAGAGAAAGATTCAGCAATTGACTCAATGGATCTTTTATAAATATTTCTATATAAATGATTGATGCCTCCCTCCAAACAACAACGCAGCTTTATGAATCACAATTCGAGAGAGAAAAAGATCAAGCTACATTGTTTTAAGTACCTTGTGCTTCTGCACAGGGTACAAAGACAGTACAACAATGTGTGCCTGCAGCATTTACTTTGGTATTTGCTTTGAACTGCTGCCAATGCTCTGCTTTGGGTGCTATGTGGAATTGTGTTTAAAAATGCATAGAGAAAAGAAGATGAATACAAACAACAGTAACAGTGTCTTAAGGCTTCCGTGTCTAATTAATCTGGAACTAGTTTTCATTATCAACTGCCTCTGATGCCAGAAAGAAAAGAAACAAATTTGAGCGGAGATAGATACAGGCAAGTACCGAGTGACTGATCAAAGCCAAGTGGTAGGCTGATTAATTTTAGAATGTTGGGTGATGATAGTCATTGCCTTTACTTCTGACTTAATTATAATTTTTCCCTTCTACACAAGTGGACTCCAGTAAACACAACAATGGACCTTATTAAGCTACTTATCATTTATAAAGAATTAATAACCTATTAAGAACTATCAAACTATCAAACCTAGATTGTGGAGATTTGCGGGCGGGGGGGGGGGGGGGGGGGGGGGGGGGTGGGGGGGGGAGGGGGGGGGGAGGAGGTGGCGGTTCTGTACAAAGCACACCAATTTCCTTTAAGTGATACAATGGAAACTAATTAAGAACCCAAATTTTATACCTCCCACTTTTTTTAACACAAAGCTATCATTACCGAATAACCATGGACAACCATTCATTAAGTATAGCATAGCATATGGGGGGGGCATGTTTAGCTCAGCTGGCTGGACAGCTGGCTTGTAACACAGAGTGAGCTCAACAGAGTTTCAATTCTCGTACCGGCAGAGATTATTCATGAAGGCTCAACCTTCTCACCCTTGCCCCTAAGGTGTGGTGATCCTCAGGTTAATTCACCACCAGTCAGCTGTCTCTATCAAAGAGGAAGCACCCTATGGTTATCTGGGACAATAGTGACTTTACAATGGGTGGTACAGTTGTTAACATTGCTGCCTCACAGCGTCAGGGACCTGGATTCAATTTTGGTCACTCTCTGTGTGGAGTTTGCACGTCCTTCCAGTGTCTGCGTGGATTTCCTCCGGGTGCTCCGGTTTCCTCCCACTGTCCAAAGATGTGCAGGTTGGTGAATTGGCATGATAAATTGCCCCTTAGTGTCCAAAAGGTTAGGTGGGATTTCAAGGATAGGGCAGGGGCATGGACCTGGGTTTGGTGCTTTTTCAGAGGGTTAGTGCAGACTCGATGGGCCGAATGGCTTCATTCTGCACTGTAGGGATTCTATGATATGTGTCATTGAGACAAAATTCATACCTTTCCAACCCAGGAGATTTATTGAGGACCAGAGAAGTTTCAGTTTTAGATTTTAAAAGATGTAAATGTCAGTGAACTGAGTTTAAAAAAACAATTAGCGGAGAGTTTGGAACAGGTCGCAAAATTCTGATTCTATGCTTTTTTTCATTTCAACCTGTCTGGTTTGATTTGTTAAATTGTTTTCAAAAATAAACAAAATGGGCAATTGTTTGAAAAGGCGAAAAGGGCCTACGGCAATTGTTTCCATTGTGAGAGTTGGTAATCAGAGGACACAGATTAAATATAATTGGCAAAAGAACCAGAGGAGAAATGAAGCCTTTTTATGTAGCAAGTTGTTGTGATCTTGAATGCACGGCCTGAAAACAGCATGATGAAAGTAGATTCTCTACTAACTTTCAGAAGTGCAATTGGATATATACTTGAAAAGGCAAATTTTGAAGGCCTGTGAGGAGGGATTAGTGGAGTGCCACTGGTAGAATGGGTCAAATGATCTCTGTACTGTAAAGTCCCATTAAAAAAAACACCAAAACTGGAACCCCCAAATCTCAGGCCTTCCACCTATTTGCCTCATGCTTTTGAACAACATTTTCTCTCAACCTTGTCTCCTCAAAGGAGAGCAATACCAGTTTCATCAACCTGCCTGAGTTACTGATGTTCCTCATCCCAGAACTGTTCCTGCTAATCTTTTCTGCACCCTCTTCAATTCCTTCCTCTCCTTCCTATACTGCGTGAAGCCTAGAGTTGGACACAATAAGGTACAGTAAAATTGCCACAGTCCCAGATGACTGGTAGCAATTTAACCTGAGGATCACCACACCTCAGGCGAGGAGCAAGTCTGAGAAGGCAGGGCCTTCATGAATAACCTCAGCTGGGAATTGAACCCACGCTGTTGGCCTCGCTCTGCAACACAAACCAGCTGTCTCGCCAACTGAGGGAGGACTTTGCCCTGACATTGACTACCCAACAGTGGATGATTTTCAAATTTCTTTCCTGATCAAATAGCACTGCAATGTCCTAATAAGCGATCTCAGTTGGACAGGCAACTGGGGTTCTTTGCAATGCCTTGTTCTTGTAATCTGGTGGTTTCAACTGGTAAAACTGCAGCAAGTACCCCTGTGCAGACCTCCAGATACCGAAAATCTACCTCTAATAATCTGCACCTCTGCATTAAAACAATTGTGATCGGCCCTTGTGGGCGAGATCATCAATATTGCTAGCCATGCTAAATTGCCCTTAGTTTCAAAAAAAATGGTTAAGCAGGGTTACTGGGTTAGGCGTGGGCTTGAGTAGGGTTCTCTTTCCAAGGGCCGGTGCAGACTCGATGGGCCGAATGGCCTCCATAAGCACTGTAAATTCTATGATTCTATGAACACAGATAGTAGTTCTGCTGAGGGAATATGAGCAGCTAGCAGCTAAATTTAAAAGCAGAACCAAAAAGGTAATAATCTCCAGATTACTACCTGAACCACAATCTAATTGGCACAGGGTCAATAAGATTAAAGAGGTAAATGCGTGGCTCAAAGGTTAGTGTGGGAAAAATGGGTTTGAATTCATGGCACATTGGCACCAGTACTGGGAAAGGTGGGAGCTGTTCCGATGGGACGGTCTTCACCTGAATGATGCTGGGACCAGAGTCCTGCCGAATTGCATAACTAGGGCTACATATAGGGCTTTACCTAAATAGTAGGGGGGAGGGTTCAGTTGCATGGAAAATTAGAAAGGAGAAGGTAGGAGTGCAATAAGTGATGAGGCTGATTGTTACCAGAAAATAAAAGGAAGGGACAGAACAAGTGAACGTCATATTGCACCAAGGACTCACACAAGAGTAGGGAATTTGATAATAGAACCAACTTAAAGGCTTTGTACCTGAATGCACAAAGCATTTGGAATAAAATTAATGAGTTATCAGTGTAATTCGAGATAACGGAGAATGATTCGGTGGTGATTAGTGAGACATGGTTACAAGTAGGCCAAGTCCAAGAGTTGAATATCCAATGGTACTCGGTATTTCAGAAGAATAGACAGAAAGGAAAAGGCGGTGGTGTAGCTTTACTAATAAACAAATAGGTCAGTGCTGTAGTGAGAAATGACATAGGCATTAGAGATAAAGACTGATATCTATAAATCTATAAATAGGGAATAGCAAGGGAAAGAAGTCCCTGGTGTGAGTAATCTATAGGTCCCTAAAAATTAGTTCGGCAATGGAGCACAGTATCAACCAGGAAACACTGGGGGCTCGTAAGGAAAGTACGACAATAATCATAGGTGCTTTTAATATGCATATAGATTAGAATAATCAAATTAGCAAGGGTAGCCTCGAGGGAGAGTTCATTGAATGTATTAGATATTGTTTCTTGGAGCAATAGGTTGTGGATCAAACCAGGGAGCAGGCTATTCTGGATTTGGTATTGTGTAATGAGGGTGGATCAATTAATGATCTCATAGTTAAGGATCCTCAAGGTAAGAGTGATCATAGCATGATAAAATTTCAAATTCAATTCAAGGATGAGAAACTGGAGTCCGAAATTAGCGTTCTGGAGTTAAGCAAAGGGAAATACATAGGCATAAGGACAGATTTGACCTAGTGGACTGGGCATGAAGACGAAAAGGCAGGATAGCTGATGAGCAGTGGCAGTTGTTTAAGGAAATATTCAATTCCTCTCAATTAAAATATATTACAAAGAGGAAGAAACATTGGGGACGATTCTCCAAACTGGAGATGACGTGTTTGCGCCGTCGTGAATGCAGTCGCGTTTCACGACGGCGCGAAACGGGCACGGGGACGACCAATTCTGTCCCCCACAAGGAGCAAGAATGGCACTGGAGCGGTTCACGCCGCTCCAGCCCCCCTTCCCGGCGGCAAATGGGCGCCGCACCGACCCGCGTATGTGCAGTTGGGCCGCGCCAATCTGTGCATGTGCGGGGGACTTCTTCAGCGCGCCAGCCCCGACTCAACATGGCGTCGGTGTTCAGGGGCCGGCCACGCAGGAAAGTAGCCCCGGGGGGAGGAGCCGGCCACCGATCGGTGTGCCCCAATCGTGGGCCAGACCACATCGGAGGCCCCCCCCGGGGCCAGATCCCCCCTTCCCCCCCCCCCCCCCCCCCCCCCCCAGAGGCCACCCCCCGACCCTTCGCACAGAGTTCCCGCCGGCAGCGACCAGGGGTGAACAGCACCGGAAGGACTCTGTCGTATCCGCGCGGCCACTCGGCCCATCCGGGCCGGAGAATCGGCGGCCCCGCCGATTCCAGCGGCCCGCGGCCGGCGCCGCGTCAAACACACCGGCGCATATGGCACCAATTCTCCGCACCTCGGAGAATCGCGCGGGCCGTCAGGGCGTTGTGGTGCAGTTGCAGCGATTCTCCGGCCCGGCACGGGGCTCGGAGAATCGTCCCCATTGTGAGGGGAAAGAAACATCCATGGCTAAGTAAGAAAGTTAAAGATAGCATAAAAGCATAAAGACAAACACTAGGGGATACCATATTGCAAAGACCAGTGGCAGGATAGAAGATTGGGAAATTTTTAAAGATCAACAACGGGTTACTAAAAAAGTAATAAAAAGAACAAAGGAAAATTATGAAAGAAAAATTTGACAAAAGTTTCTATAAGTATATAAAGTGAATATAAAATGAAAGTCCCTTGGAGGATGAGACCGGCAGTTAATAGTGGGGAACAATCATCACCAATATTGGAAAAGTACTAAACAAACTATTGGGATTGAAGGCAGTCAAGTCCCCAGGGCCTGATGGGCTGTATCCTAGGGTATTAAAGGAAGTGGCAGTGGAGGTAGTGGGCCCATTGGTTATAATATTCCAAAATTCCCTAGATCTTGAAAAGGTTCCAGTGGATTGGAAAAAGGCTAATATAATACCCCTATTCAAAAAGGGAGGGAGACGGAAAGTAGGAAACTTCTGGCCAGTTAGTTTAACATCTGTTGTTGGGAAATTTCTAGAATCCATTATTAAGGAAGTAATAACAGGACATTTGGAAAGTCAAAACACAATCCATCAGAGCCAGCATGGTTTATGAAGGGTAAAGAGTGTTTGACTAATTTGCAAGAGTTCTTTGAAGATGTAACAAGCCAAGTGGATAATGGGGATCCTGCTGATACATCTGGACTTCCAGAAGGCATTTGATAAGGTGCTGAACAAAAGGTTACATTAAGATTACATGGGGTGAGGGACAGCACGATGGTGCAGTGGTTAGCAGTGCTGCCTATGGAGCTGAGGACCCGGGTTCGATCACGGCCCCAGGTCACTGTCTGTGTGGAGTTTGCACATTCTCCCCGTGTCTGCATGGATCTCACCCCCATAACCCAAAGATGTGCAGGTTAGGTGGATTGGGCACACTAAATTGCCCCTTAATTGGGAAACAAAAATAATTGGGGACTCTAAATTTATAAAACAAAAAGAAATTTATCTTGGAAGGCAGCTCAAAATGGGTGACAACCCATTGACTCGGTAGATTGGAAAAATAATTGGGTACTCTAAATTTATTTTTTTTAAAGATTGCATGGGGTTAGGGAATTTATTAACTTGGATAGAGGACCGAAGGCAGACAGTCAGGATCTTTTCTGGTTGCTAAGATGTAACTAGTGGGGCCCCAACAATTTACATCTATATTAATGACTTGGATGTAAGGATAGGAGGTACTATAGCCAAGTTTGCAGATTACATTAAAATAGGTGGTAAATTGCAATGAGGAAATAAGAAATTTACAAATGGATATGGCTAGGTTAGGTGAGTGGGCCAAAATTTGGGAGATGGAGTTTGACATGGATAAAAGTGATGTTATCCATTTTGGTCAACAAATTTATTGTCTAAATGGAGAGAAACTTCAAAGCACTTCAATGCAGAGGGACCTGGGTATCCTCGCGCGTGAATCACAGATAACTAGTGTGCAGGTGCAGCAAGTAATAAGGAAAGCAAATGGAATTCTGGCATTTATGGCTAAAAGAATAGAGTATAAATGTAGGGAAGTGTTGCTGCAACTGTACAAGGCATTGGTGAGACTGCACCTGGAGTACTGTGTATAATTTTGGGTCCCATTGTGTGATGCAGGAGGGATGTAGTTGCATTGGAGGCAATTCAGAGGAGGTTCACTAGATTGATTCCAGAGATGAGGGGTTTGTCTTATGAAGTGAGATTGAGCAGTTAGGCCTATACTCTCTTGAGTTTAGAAGAAAGAGAAGAGATCTAATTGAGGTATAAGATGATAAAAGGTATTGATAAAGTAGATGTAGAGCGGATGTTTCCTCTTGTGGGGAAATCCAGAATGAGAGGTCACAGCTTTAGGGTGAGGGGTAGCAGATTTAAAACACAGATGAGGAGAAATTGCGTCTCTCAAAGAGTCATGAATCTACTGCACAGTGCAGCGGATGCCGGGACATTGAGTAAATTTAAGGAGGAGATAGACAGATTATAATTACCAATGGGTTGAAGGGTTATGGAGAACGGACAGAAAGTGGAGTTGAAGCGGAGGTGAGATCGGCTATGATCGTATTGAATGGCGGAGCAGGCTTGAGGGGCTGAATTCCCTACTCCTGCTCCTAGTTCTTATGTTCTCAGCATTCGGCTAGGGAAGAGCATAAGCTTATGGAATTTGGTCTGATAATCATTGTGATTATTAATGTTACAGACAGGGACGGGATAGACTGAAATCCCCAATTCCCTTTTGCCTTCTATCCGTAATCAATGTAGTTTAATTTTGATAAGGTTCCAAACCCTTCCATTAGTGCGCAGTCAATTTAAAAGTTACCAGCAGCAGACATTCATGGATTTAAAACAAGGAATATTTTTTATTCTCATCCTCACCCTGATGAGGTCTATTGTTATGTCATTCGCACAACACACATGCCCAAGAAAAATCTAATTGAAGACAATCTACAAATATTAAAACCAAACAGAATATTTAGCAGTTCTCATGTCTTTGAGAGTCCAGTAAGAGGGTTCCCACTCTGGAATTGAAGTTCAGGTAAACTCACATGGCTGTGGCCAAATATGGATTAACTGCAGGGTTCCTTTGAATTAAAGCCTGTTCAGCAGGTCATGTAGACAGGCTCTGATGGCTGTTTTAATCAGAAGCACAATTTCTTAAAAGCGAACTCGGAGCAGTCTCTCTCGCTCTCTCTCTCAATTTTTGGATAAATGCATTTCAAAATCAGAGGGCAATTTCAATCACATGATGTATGACCATTGCTACACGATGGATGGCAAATTATTGTCTTTCATACTGAAGAAGGAGTTTCACATGGTCAGAAGTCATTATATATCATTGAAGATAATTAGTAGTCTTTAGCAATTCATTGTGGATGCTCAGTCCCAATTGCCCTCCTTAGCTACATGGTAGACCCAGAGTCAGAGAGTCTGAAAGTTTATTTTAGAATAAGCTTCGACAACAGTGGAAGAGTGCTTTTTGGGCATGTCCATTGTACAATATAATCAAATTTGGAACTTTCCAGAAAGCTTGCTGGGTTGTTGAAGTTACAAAAGTCAGACAACCGCTTCGCAGCCATCTTAACATTCATTAATGTGCATTTTGAAAGGAATACCGTTTAAAAATTGTAATACCTTCAAACCTGCACTGGTATGATATCGGCTTTCAATTATCACTGACCGAACAGGCGCCGGAATGTGGCGACTAGGGGCTTTTCACAGTAACTTCAGTGAAGTCTACTTTTGACAATAAGCGATTTTCATTCATTTTCATGCTGCAGATAAGAATTATAGTGAAATACACACTGTTATAAATTGGGTCATCTATAAGTAGACATGGCATCATATTTTCCTGTGTCATGTTATTATTATGTGTGGGAAAATTTGATAGGTATTACTATCTCTTTCCAATTTCTTTTTTAGAGCTACGCAGAACAATCAAACAAACAGTTTGATAAGCTCCATGCTGGCGGGGTCATTGACTATCTGATGTTCTAATATATTTTAATTTCTCGTCTCTCTCTCTCAGGTAAATGTGTATTGTGAGGGAGTGGTGTGCAAGGGATTACATTTATTGTTATGGTCAGGTGAGGAGGGGTCAAATGGCTCTGCTCTTTTCCCTCTCCTCATTTTGCCACAATAGGTTTTTATTTGAAATGGATATACTTGCCAAGTCAATGAGTGTTTAACTGTTTGCACATAGTGATCATAAAAGAGTAATAGAGTCATCGAAGTCGAAGCACAGAAAAGGCTCTTCAGCCGATCGCGTCTGCACCAGTGAAAAAACAACCATATAACTATTCTAATCCCATTTTCCAGCACTTGGCCCATAGCCACACTTGGCCCATAGCCTTGTAGGCCTTGACATCGCAAGCGCACATCTAAATACTTTGAAAATGTTATGAGGGTCTCTGCCTCCACCACCTTTTCAGGCAGTGAGTTCCAGACTCCCATCACCCTCTGGGTGAAACGTTTTTCCTCACTTCCCCAATAAACCTCCTGCCCCTTACCTTAAATCTGGTTATTGACACCTTCACCAAGGGGGGGAAAAAATTCCAGTCTACTCTATCTATGCCCCTCATAATTTTATACATCTCGATCATGTTCCCCCTCAGTCTCCTCTGCTTCAACAAAAACAATCCCAGTCTACCCAATCTCTCTTCGTAACTAAAACTCTCCAGCCTAGGCAGCATCCTGGTAAATCTCGTCTGCAACCTTTCCCGTGCTATCACATTCCTCCTATAATGTGGAACACATACATAAACACAACCCCCCCCCCCCCCCCCCCCCCCACCCCCCCCGCCACACGCACACACACAAAGTTCACACACACACACCAATAGGAAGGATAGTTTTGTCAACTTAGAGGCCGGTGCAACAAAAGGGATATGCAGCCTGTAATTTAGTGACTTGCCCAGCTACAGGTTGAATTTGGTGGTCTTACAACTTGGTGGGCCTGATGCTTCCAATTTAAAGATATAGGTGACTGTTTGGCTGTTCTTATGGAGACTTCTGCATAAGTTTGAATTATTTTAAGAAGGCTTTATCTGCAGCAGGTATTGATGGTCATTGTCAGGAAACAGGGTTTGAAGCTTGCAAGCTAAGTTGGAGTGATACGGAGGAAGGAAGGACCCCACTCGAGTCTTCTCTCATCCTCATCTCAGCTGCTTTTTCTCTTACTGCAGAGACAGCAGAAGCTTTAAACCATCAAAGGATGGGTCTGTAACATGACCATCACCCAGTGATTCAAACATGGTTGTAACTGGTGTATTCCCCCTGCAGTGTTAATCAGTTCATGCCTGGAAACCTCCTCGCACAGTAAGGATCCTAGTAGGCAAGTGATTGAATTTAAGGAATTCCCATTGTAGCTCCATGAGCACATGTCTGGGGTTCCCTCTTGGCTGGGGCCCTATTGTCCAAGCAGTTGGATTTAATGGTTCATTTCCAATAGTTGGCTATTAGCGTGGCATGATGGCACAGTGGGTAGACTGTTGCCTCAATAGCGCCATGGACCAGGGTACGATTCTGATCTCGGGTGACTGTCTGTTTTTGAATGTTTGTGTGGGTTTTCTCCTGGTACTCCGGTTTCCTCTCACAGTCCAAAGATGTGCAGGTGGATTGTCATTGCTAAATTGCCCTAGATGAGGTGGGGTTATGGTGATAGGGCGAGAATGGGGCCTAAGTAGGATGTTCTTTCAGACGGTCGCTGCAGACTCGATGGGCCGAATGGCCTCCTTTTGCACTGTAATGATTCTATGATCTCAGGTGAATGCCTTGATGCTATGCTAATGGAGACAGGATATGTGGTTCACTTACGTTCTCCAAATCATTGTCCTTGCTGGATCTTTGTAGACATTGCAAAAGCCCGCCGACCCCGATTTGGTTGGAATCGGGTATTGTCCGGCCAATCACCGAACGCGATTTCGGCGTTGGCAACCGGACAATCCCGCCCATGAAGTCCCACAATGAACACAGCATTTTCCTAGAAGCTGGCTTGGAGACCGGCGGAGTTTCGCACATGCGGGATTTGCAGAGGCAGCTGGCTATTTATATTGCCAGCTGTCTCCACTGAACTTATATTTTGGCATATCTGCTTTCTGGACATAGAAAATAAGAGCAGGAGTAAGTTGTTCAGTCCTTCGAGCCTGCTTAGCTATTCAATATGATCTTGGCTAATCTGCAATCTCAATGCTAATTCCTGCTTTCTCACCATACTCCTTGAGCCATTAACATCTAAAAAAATTATCCATCTCTTTCTTGAATACATTCAGTGACTTGTCCTCCACACCTTCTGTAGTAGAGAATTCCACAGATTTACTACCCTTTGAGACAAGAAATCTTTCCACATCTCAGTCCGAAATGGCCTACCCTATATCCTGAGACTATGTCTCCTGGTTCTAGATTCCTCAACCAGAGAGTACATCCTGCATCTACTCTGTCCAGCCCTATTAGAATTTTACACGTTTCAAGCAGATCTTCTCTCATGCTTCAAAACACTCGTGAATGCAGGGCCAGTTGAACTAATCTCTCCTCAAAGGACAGCCCGGTCAAACCCTGTATCAGCCTAGTGAACCTCTGCTGCACTTCCTCTCTGGACAGTCTGCCCTTTCTGAGGTAGGGAGACCAAAACTGTAAACAATATTTCAGGTGTGGTCTCACCAAGGCCCTGTATAACTGCAGTAAGACATCCCTACTTCTAAACTCAAATCCTCTTGCAATGAAAGCCAACATTCCATTTGCTTTCCAAATTGCTTGCTGCCCCTGCCTCTACACTTTCATTGACTGGTGTACAAGGACATCCGGATCCCTTCGTACATCAACACTTCCCAATATATCGCCATTTAAATAATACCCTGTGATGAATATCACATTGACCACAGAACCAGACATAGTCAAAATAGTGCACGGAAAAGCTGAATTTTGCAATTATCATTCAGAATCCCTCATACCTATTGGGATAGAAATGTAACAAATAGAATTGTGAATAAGACTTAAATAATTCAAACTACACCAAACAATGAATGTAACCTAAAAAAAAATCATCATTATTAAAAACTTAGCCTGAGGCCCCAGGCCCACAACGATAACAAAGAACAAAGAACAAAGAAATGTACAGCACAGGAACAGGCCCTTCGGCCCTCCAAGCCCATGCCGACCATGCTGCCCGACTAAACTACAATCTTCTACACTTCCTGGGTCCGTATCCCTCTATTCCCATCCTATTCATGTATTTGTCACGATGCCCCTTAAATGTCACTATCGTCCCTGCTTCCACCACCTCCTCCGGTAACGAGTTCCAGGCACCCACTACCCTCTGCGTAAAAAACTTGCCTCGTACATCTATTCTAAACCTTGCCCCTCTCACCTTAAACCTATGCCCCCTAGTAATTGACCCCTCTACCCTGGGGAAAAGCCTCTGACTATCCACTCTGTCTATGCCCCTCATAATTTTGTATACCTCTATCAGGTCTCCCCTCAACCTCCTTCGTTCCAGTGAGAACAAACCGAGTTTATTCAACCGCTCCTCATAGCTAATGCCCTCCATACCAGGCAACATTCTGGTAAATCTCTTCTGCACCCTCTCTAAAGCCTCCACATCCTTCTGGTAGTGTGGCGACCAGAATTGAACACTATACTCCAAGTGTGGCCTAACTAAGGTTCTATACAGCTGCAACATGACTTGCCAATACTTATACTCAATACCCCGGCCAATGAAGGCAAGCATGCCGTATGCCTCCTTGACTACCTTCTCCACCTGTGTTGCCCCTTTCAATGACCTGTGGACCTGTACTCCTAGATCTCTTTGACTTTCAATACTCTTGAGGGTTCTACCATTCACTGTATATTCCCTACCTGCATTAGACCTTCCAAAATGCATTACCTCACATTTGTCCGGATTAAAGTCCATCTGCCATCTCTCCGCCCAAGTCTCCAAACAATCTAAATCCTGCTGTATCCTCAGACAGTCCTCATCGCTATCCACAATTCCACCAACCTTTGTGTCGTCTGCAAACTTACTAATCAGACCAGTTACATTTTCCTCCAAATCATTTATATATACTACAAAGAGAAAAGGTCCCAGCACTGATCCCTGTGGAACACCACTGGTCACAGCCCTCCAATTAGAAAGGCATCCTTCCATTGCTACTCTCTGCCTTCTATGGCCTAGCCAGTTCTGTATCCACCTTGCCAGCTCCCCCCTTATCTCGTGTGACTTCACCTTATGTACTAGTCTACCATGAGGGACCTTGTCAAAGGCCTTACTGAAGTCCATATAGACAACATCCACTGCCCTACCTGCATCAATCATCTTAGTGACCTCCTCGAAAAACTCTATCAAGTTAGTGAGACACGACCTTCCCTTCACAAAACCGTGCTGCCTCTCACTAATACGTCCATTTGCTTCCAAATGGGAGTAGATCCTGTCTCGAAGAATTCTCTCCAGTAATTTCCCTACCACTGAAGTAAGGCTCACCGGCCTGTAGTTCCCGGGATTATCCTTGCTGCCCTTCTTAAACAGAGGAACAACATTGGCTATTCTCCAGTCCTCTGGGACATCCCCTGAAGACAGCGAGGATCCAAAGATTTCTGTCAAGGCCTCAGCAATTTCCTCTCCAGCCTCCTTCAGTATTCTGGGGTAGATCCCATCAGACCCTGGGGACTTATCTACCTTAATATTTTTTAAGACACCCAACACCTCGTCTTTTTGGATCTCAATGTGACCCAGGCTATCTACACACCCTTCTCCAGACTCAACATCTACCAATTTCTTCTCTTTGGTGAATACTGATGCAAAGTATTCATTTAGTACCTCGCCCATTTCCTTTGGCTCCACACATAGATTCCCTTGCCTATCCTTCAGTGGGCCAACCCTTTCTCTGGCTACCCTCTTGCTTTTTATGTACGTGTAAAAAGCCTTGGGATTTTCCTTAACCCTATTTGCCAATGACTTTTCGTGACCCCTTCTAGCCCTCCTGACTCCTTGCTTAAGTTCCTTCCTACTTTCCTTATATTCCACGCAGGCTTCGTCTGTTCCCAGCCTTTTAGCCCTGACAAATGCCTCCTTTTTCTTTTTGACGAGGCCTACAATATCTCTCGTCATCCAAGGTTCCCAAAAATTGCCTTATTTATCCTTCTTCCTCACAGGAACATGCCGGTCCTGAATTCCTTTCAACTGCCACTTGAGAGCCTCCCACATGTCAGATGTTGATTTGCCCTCAAACATCCGCCCCCAATCTATGTTCTTCAGTTCCCGCCTAATATTGTTATAATTAGCCTTCCCCCAATTTAGCACATTCATCCTAGGACCACTCTTATCCTTGTCCACCAGTACTTTAAAACTTACTGAATTGTGGTTACTGTTACTGAAATGCTCCCCTACTGAAACATCTACCACCTGGCCGGGCTCATTCCCCAATACCAGGTCCAGTACCGCCCCTTCCCTAGTTGGACTGTCTACATATTGTTTTAAGAAGCCCTCCTGGATGCTCCTTACAAACTCCGCCCCGTCTAAGCCCCTGGCACTAAGTGAGTCCCAGTCAATATTGGGGAAGTTGAAGTCTCCCATCACCACAACCCTGTTGTTTTTACTCTTTTCCAAAATCTGTCTACCTATCTGCTCCTCTATCTCCCGCTGGCTGTTGGGAGGCCTGTAGTAAACCCCCAACATTGTGACTGCACCCTTCTTATTCTTGATCTCTACCCATATAGCCTCACTGCCCTCTGAGGTGTCCTCCCGCAGTACAGCTGTGATATTCTCCCGAACCAGTAGCGCAACTCCGCCTCCTCTTTTACATCCCCCTCTATCCCGCCTGAAACATCTAAATCCTGGAACGTTTAGCTGCCAATCCTGCCCTTCCCTCAACCAGGTCTCTGTAATGGCAACAACATCATAGTTCCAAGTACTAATCCAAGCTCTAAGTTCATCTGCCTTACCCGTAATACTTCTTGCATTAAAACATATGCACTTCAGGCCACCAGACCCGCTGTGTTCAGCAACTTCTCCCTGTCTGCTCTGCCTCAGAGCCACACTGTCCCTATTCCCTAGTTCTCCCTCAATGCTCTCACCTTCTGACCTATTGCTCCCGTGCCCACCCCCCTGCCTTACTAGTTTAAACCCTCCCGTGTGACACTAGCAAACCTCGCTGCCAGGATATTTATGCCTCTCCGGTTTAGATGCAACCCGTCCTTTTTATACAGGTCACACCTGCCCCGGAAGAGCTCCCAGTGGTCCAGATAATGGAAACCCTCCCTCCTACACCAGCTGTTTAGCCACGTGTTTAGCTGCTCTATCTTCCTATTTCTAGCCTCACTGGCACGTGGCACAGGGAGTAATCCCGAGATTACAACCCTCGAGGTCCTGTCTTTTAACTTTCTGCCTAGCTCCCTGAACTCCTGCTGCAGGATCTCATGCCCCTTCCTGCCTATGTCGTTAGTACCAATATGTACAACGACCTCTGCTTGTTTGCCCTCCCCCTTCAGGATGCCCTCTACCTGTTCGGAGACATCCTGGACCCTGGCACCAGGGAGGCAACATACCATCCTGGAGTCTCTTTCACGTCCACAGAAGCGCCTATCTGTGCCCCTGACTATAGAGTCCCCTATTACTATTACTCTTCTGCGCTTTGACCCTCCCTTCTGAACATCAGAGCCAGCCGTGGTGCCACTGCTCTGGCTGCTGCTGTTTTCCCCTGATAGGCTATCCCCCCCGACAGTATCCAAAGGGGTATACCTGTTCGAGAGGGGGACAACCACAGGGGATTCCTGCACTGACTGCCTGCCCTTTCTGGTGGTCACCCATTTCTCTGCCTGCACCTTGGGTGTGACCACATTTACATAACTGCGACCTATGACGCTTTCCGCCACCTGCATGCTCCTAAGTGCATCCAATTGCTGCTCCAACTGAACCATGCGGTCTGTGAGGAGCTCCAGTTGGGTACACTTTCTGCAGATGAAGCCATCCGGGACGCTGGAAGCCTCCCGGACCTGCCACATCTCACAGTCAGAGCACTGCACCCCTCTAACTGACATTGCGTCAATTAATTAATATTAAAATTAAAATTTTTATTTTTTTAAAAAATATTTTTTTTTAAATTTCAAAGTTACTGTTAACTATCTGTTTCCTAGCACTAGATTTCTAATAGAAATGCGAAAGCTAAATATAGTACTCTCCGATCTCTGGCTTAGATATCCCTCTAAATTATAATTAAGTAATTATGTTTAATTAGTTACCAATGCTTAATTTTTTTAATTTAGTGTAGATTCCCAACCAGCCACTCTGGCCACAGCTTTTCTGTGATGTCACTTCAGTTTCCCCCCGACACACACAATTTGAAAAAGGTATAATAGTAAAAATGAGTAAAAATCACTTACTTACCTTCTCACCGTCTGAGTGTCTTAAATGTTCTCAGGTTCTCTCCCTGACAGAGACTGCTCCTCCTCCTCCGAACGGCTCCCGAAACTAGGCCGCAATCTTTTAAAATCTCCGCTCCGACTCGCAGCTCCCGCGCTTTTTAAATCTCCCGCGCTGTGTTCAGAGTCCCGGCTCCCTCACCTCCCGCGCTGTTTTCACTGTCCCGGCTCCCTCAGCTCCCGCGCTGTTTTCAGAGTCCCGGCTCACTCAGCTCCCGCGCTGTTTTCAGAGTCCCGGCTCACTCACCTCCCGCGCTGTTTTCACTGTCCCGGCTCTCTCTCCTCCCGCGCTGTTTTCACTGTCCCGGCTCTCTCTCCTCCCGCGCTGTTTTCACTGTCCCGGCTCACTCACCTCCCGCGCTGTTTTCACTGTCCTGGCTCCCTCAGCTCCCGCGCTGTTTTCACTGTCCCGGCTCACTCACCTCTCGCGCTGTTTTCAGAGTCCCGGCTCACTCACCTCCCGCGCTGTTTTCAGAGTCCCGGCTCACTCAGCTCGCACGCTGTTTTCACTGTCCCGGCTCACTCAGCTCTCGCGCTGTTTTCAGAGTCCCGGCTCACTCACCTCCCACGCTGTTTTCAATGTCCCGGCTCTCTCTCCTCTCGCGCTGTTTTCAGAGTTGTTAACATAGTGCTCAAACGTCTAATAGTCTGGTCAAATTTCAAGATGCATTTAGACCAGCAGCACTATTAAACACTGATAACGGGTCCTGTGATGATCACCATCCTTAAAAAAAATGAATCCTGGGCAGGATTCTCCGACCCCCCTGAATCCCGCTGCCGCCGGTTCCCGAATTCTCCGGCACCGGATATTCGGTTGGAGTGGGAATCGCGCTGCACCGGTCGGCGGGCCCACCCCGGCGATTCTCCGGCCCGCGATGGGTCGAAGTCCCACTGCTAGAATGCCTGTCCCGCCGGCGAGAATCAAACCACTTCTCTTACCGGCGGGACTAGGCGGCGCGGGCGGGCTCCTGCGGGGTGCACGGGGCGATCTGGCCCCAGGGGGTGCCCCCACGGTGGCCTGGTCCGCGATCGGGGCCCACCGATCCACAGGCGGGTCTGTGCCTTGGGGGCACTCTTTTCCCTCCGCCTCGGCCACAGCCCTCACCATGGCCGACGCGTAAGAGACACCACCACTCCGGCGCGGGCCTAGCCCCTCAAGGTGAGGGCTTGGCCCCTAAAGATGCGGAGAAATCCGCACCTTTGGGGCGGCCCGACGCCGGAGTGGTTCCCGCCACTCCATCCCGCCGGGACCCCCGCCCCGCCTCTATAACTATAAATAGCCACCTTTAAAATCGTCCGCTACAGATTAGTTCTTTTAAGGTTGAAAAGGGACCGCTATCACCATGCTTAAGAATAAAAATATATAAATCTACAAGTGTGAATAGCCATATCTAAGACAGGCTGCTTAAGGCACATCAGGCTATACTAGAAAAAGAAGAGAAAAATGTGTAAATGACACAGATTCAACCGAACCAACACTCACTCTTCTTCTCCTGCAAGAGCGTGAAGTCAAGGTTCTGTTCCTTCCTGTTTTGTCAAACAAGTCATTCTGGTCTTTTTAAAAATGGCTTTCTTACTCTGTCGAAAATATTGTGCATCATACAGTCTTTATTCAGATTCATTTATGGCGTGTGGACAACGTCGGTTAGGCCAGCATTTATTGCCCATCCCTAGTTGCCCTTCAGCAGGTGGTGGTGAGTTGTCTTCTTGTACCAGTGCAGTCCTTGAGGTGTAGGTACACCCACAGTGCTGTTAGGGAGGGAGTTCCAGGATGTTGACCCAGCAACATTGAAGGGACGGCGATATATTTCCAAGTCAGGATGGTGACTTGGAGTGGAACCCCCAGGTGATGGTGTTCCCAGGTAGCTGTTGCTCTTGTCCTTCTAGATGACAGTGGTCGTGGATTTGGATGGTGTTGTCTACGGAGCCTTGGTGAATTCCTGCAGTACATCTTGTAGATGGTACACACTGCTGCTTCTGTTCATCAGTGGTGGAGGGATTGAATGTTTGTTGAAGAGGCAGCAATCAAACAAGCTGCCTCCTACCTGGATAGTGTTGAGCTTCTTGAGTGTTGTTAGAGCTGCATTCATCCAGGCAAGTGGACAGTATTCCATTACACCCCTGACTTGTGCCTTGGAAATGGTATTCAGGCTTTGGGGGGTCTGTAGGTGAGTTACTCGCTGCAGTATTCCTAGCGTTTGGCCTGCTCTCGTAGCCACAGTATTTATATGGCTAATCCAGTTCAGCTTCTGGTCAATAGTAACCCGAAGGATGTTGATAGTTGATGTTCAGAGATGGTATTGCCATTGAGTATCAAGGGGGGGGTGGTTAGATCCTTTCTTGCTGAAGATGGTCATTGCCTGGCACCTGTGTGGTGCGAAAGTTGCAACTCACGTCTGTTTTCTGCACTAAATGAGCGGCTTATACACATAAGCCTCAATGCTGAAGGGAAGGTATATGACATCTCACACCTTAGCTGCAGCATGCAGATATGACCCTTTCATTGGACCTCTGTTTCTATGAGTCAAGCTACTTACCTTGCCTTGACCACCAGGTCACTGAACCTTTTGTGGCACATTGACCACGATATCTGGTGGTCACCTGTGGCACTCACCACTGCAACAGGCTGACTCCATATCTTCTTGGTAATAGCAGGTGGTGTGTGATGGCCAGCTAGGTATATATTCTCTCTTCTCATTAGGGTCTCCTCTACTGATACCTGCACAAAGAACAAAGAAAATTACAGCACAGGAACAGGCCCTTCAGCCCTCCCAGCCTGCGCAGATCCAGATCCTTTATCTAAACCTGTCTTCCATTTTCCAAGGATCTACTTCCCTCTGTTCCCCGTACATTCATATATCTGTCTAGATGCATCTTAAATTATGCTATCGTGCCCACCTCTACCACCTCCGCTGGCAAGGCGTTCCAGGCACCCACCACCCTCTGCGTAAAAAACTTTCCACGCACATCTATCTTAAACTTTCCCCCTCTCACCTTGAAATTGTGACCTCTTGTAATTGACAACCCCACTCTTGGAAAAAGCTTGTTGCTATCCACCCTGTCCATACCTCCCATAATTTTGTAGACCTCAATCAGGTCCCCCCTCAACCTGCGTCTTTCCAACAAAAACAATCCTAATCTATTCAACCATTCTTCATAGCTAGCACCCTCCATACCAGGCAACATCCTGGTGAACCTCCTCTGCACCCTCTCGAAAGCATCCACATCCTTCTGGTAATGTGGTGACCAGAACTGCACGCAGTATTCCAAATGTGGCCTAACCAAAGTCCTATACAACTGTAACATGACCTGCCAACTCTTGTACTCAATACCCCGTCCGATGTATGCCTTCTTGACCACTCTATCGACCTGCGTTGCCACCTTCAGGGTACAATGGACCTGAACTCCCAGATCTCTCTGTACATCAATTTTCCCCAGGATTCTTCCATTGACCGTATAGTCCGCTCTTGAATTAGATCTTCCAAAATGCATCACCTCGCATTTGCCTGGATTGAACTCCATCTGCCATTTCTCTGCCCAACTCACCAATCTATCTATGTTTTGCTGTGTTCTCTGACAGTCCGCCTCGCTATCTGCAACTCCACCAATCTTAGTATCATCTGCAAACTTGCTAATCAGGCCACCTATACCTTCGTCCAGATCATTTATGTATATCACAAACAACAGTGGTCCGAGCACGGATCTCTGTGGAACACCACTAGTCACCTTTCTCCATTTTGAGACACTCCCTTCCACCACTACTCTCTGTCTCCTGTTGCACAGCCAGTTCTTCATCCATCTAGCTAGTGCACCCTGAAGCCCATACGACTTCACTTTTTCCATCAACCTGCCATGGGAAACTTTATCAAACGCCTTACTGAAGTCCATGTATATGACATGTCCAGCCCTTCCCTCATCAATTAACTTTGTCACTTCCTCAAAGAATTCTATTAGGTTCGTAAGACATCACCTTCCCTGCACAAAACCATGCTGCCTATCACTGATAAGTCTATTTTCTTCCAAATGTGAATAGATCCTATCCCTCAGTATCTTCTCCAACAGTTTGCCTACCACTGACGTCAAGCTCACAGGTCTATAATTCCCTGGATTGTCCCTGCTACCCTTCTTAAACAAAGGGACAACATTAGCAATTCTCCAGTCCTCCGGGACCTCACCCGTGCTCAAGGATGCTGCAAAGATATCTGTTAAGGCCCCAGCTATTTCGTCCCTCACTTCCCTCAGTAACCTGGGATAAGTACCATCTGGGGACTTGTCCACCTTAATGCCTTTTAGAAAACCCAAAACTTCCCCCTTCCTTATGCCGACTTGACCTAGAGCATTTAAATATCCATCCCTAGCCTCAACATCCGTCATCTCCCTCTCCTTGGTGAATACCGATGCAAAGTACTTATTAAGAATCTCACCCACTTCCTCGGACTCCACGCATAAATTCCCTCTTTTGTCTTTGAGTGGGCCAATCCTTTCTCTAGTTACCCTCTTGTTCCTTATATATGAATAAAAGGCTTTGAGATTTTCCTTAACCCTGTTAGCCAAAGATATTTCATGACCCCTTTTAGCCCTCTTTATTGCGCGTTTGAGATTTGTCCTACTTTCCCGATATTCCTCCAAAGCTTCATCAGTTTTAAGTCGCCTAGATCTTATGTATGCTTCCTTTTTCATATTAGCTAGTCTCACAATTCCATCCGTCATCTATGGTTCCCTAATCTTGCCATTTCTATCCCTCATTTTCACAGGGACATGTCTGTCCTGCACTCTAATCAACCTTTCCTTAAAAGACTCCCACATTCCAAATGTGGAATTACCCTTAAACAGCTGCTCCCAATCCACATTCCCTAGCTCCTGTTGAATTTTGTTATACTTGGCCTTTCCCCAATTTAGCACTCTCCCTTTCGGACCACTCTCATCTTTGTCCATGAGTATTCTAAAACTTATGGAATTGTGATCGCTATTCCCAAAGTAATCACCGACTGAAACTTCAACCACCTGGCCAGGATCATTCCCCAATACCAGATCCATTATGGCCCCTTCCCGAGTTGGACTATTTACATACTGCTCTAAAAAACTCTCCTGGATGCTCCTTACAAATTCTGCTCCATCTACGCCTCCAACACTACATGAGTCCCATTCAATGTTGGGGAAGTTAAAATCTCCCATCACAACCACCCTATTGCTCCTACATTTTTCTATAATCTGTCTACATATTTGTACCTCTACTTCACGCTCGCTTTTGGGAGGCCTGTAGTATAGTCCCAACAATGTTACTGCACCCTTCCTATTTCTTAGCTCTACCCATATTGCCTCAGTGATCGAATCCTCCATCGTGCCCTCCTTAATCACAGCTGTGATATCATCTCTGACCAGTAATGCAACTCCTCCACCCCTTTTACCTCCCTCTCTATCCCTCCTGAAGCAGCTATACCCTGGAATATTTAGTTACCAGTCTTGCCCTTCCCTCAACCAAGTCTCAGTAATACCAATAACATCATATTCCCAGGTACTAATCCAAGCCCTAAATTCATCTGCCTTACCTGCTACACTTCTCGCATTGAAACAAATGCACCTCAGACCACCTGTCCCTTTGCATTCATCATCTCTTCCCTGACTACTCTTCCCCTTAGTCACATTGAGTTTATTATCTAGTACCTTACTGGCTTTAATTGCTGCTTCTTTACTGACCTCTAACTTCCTAATCTGGTTCCCATCCCCCTGCCACATTAGTTTAAAACCTCCCCAACAGTGTTAGTAAAAGTACCCCCAAGGACATTGCTTCCAGTCCTGCCCATGTGTAGACCATCCGATTTGTAATGGTCCCACCGCCCCCAGAACAGGTTCCAATATCCCAAAAATATGAACTCCTCCCTCCTGTACCATCCCTCAAGCCACGTATTAATTCTGACTATTCTTGAATTTCTACTCTGACTGTCTTGTGGCACTGATAGCAATCCTGAGATTACTGCCTTTGAGGTCCTACTTTTTAACTTATCTCCTAACTCCCTAAATTCTGATTGTAGGACCTCATCCCGTTTTGTACCTATATCATTGGTGCCTATATGCACCACGACAACTGGCTGTTCACCCTCCCACTTCAGTATGTCCTGCAGCTGATCTGAGACATCCCAAATCCGTGCACCCAGGAGGCAACATACCATTCGGGAGCCTCGTTTTTGACCACAGAAATGCCTGTCTACTCCCCTTACGATTGAATCCCCTATGACTATAGCCCTGCTTTTGCCCACCTTCTGCAGGTCCCGGTCAGGAAAGCATGGGACAGCTGGCCACACCCCTTCCAAAAGACTCCCTGTGCAGCATTCTATTCATTCATGGATTAATTTATGCAAATGTAAAGCAAGGAAGATCATGAGCGGGATTCTCCGGTCCACCAGTCGCGTTTTCCTGGGCGGTGTGCCCTCGCCGGCAGCGGGATTCTCTGTTCCCGCTATCTGCCAATGGGATATCTCGCTGGAGTGCAATGGAGAATCCCACCGACGGAGAATCCCGCTGCATGCGTAGATCAGAATACGGTGCTCGATTTCATCTCTGAATACTGTTACAGTATGTTTGAGAGAAGGGCTCTGCACAAAGGCTAGGTGCTGAGTACGTTGTGGCTGTCACTCCAAAGTGACATGCTGTTCAAGGCCAACTACACACCTAATGGCTTATTCTATCTTATTCAGATTCTTTTGTTGCTACATTGTGCAAATGTGAGGAAACTGGTCAAGAGTCTACAGCACAGGCACATCCAGAGAGACAAATGTCAATAGGGCAAGTGGGTGGAATAATGAGCATGGCAATGCCATTCACATCAAATAACGATGGCAAGACAATGCCATCTCCATTGCTGTGTCTTGAGAATCCACTCAGTGGTTTAGTTCAGAACCCTATTGATTCGAAAGCAGCAGTCATAATTCACCCTTGGGAAGAGACCATGACAGACTAGCTAGGATCATTTAACTGTTGGATGACGTCTACAGTTTCCACAACCCAAAATCATCTCGTCCAAGGCTCGGGATGTGAAGCATTTAGGAATAACTTCTCAGACCGACAATTCAACAGGAGCACTTTTTATATGCGGACGAGTTGCCGACCCACACAGGGACTGGCTCCAACCTTTCACCACCTCTGGGGCCGCCTGCCCCGACTCTTAATCCAGCCCAATGCCGCCGACTGAAAATCGGAACTGCAGGCGGCCACTTTTAAAGGCTGGGTTCGCAGGGCTGGGAATTCTTTCATCTTAGCATACCCAACCCAGGAGCAAAAATCTGAGTCACTGCCTCCATTCCAAAGGATTGGAATGTGGAATGTCTAATGATGCAAATTGGGGTAGTCATCTTTAGCTGTGAGCTCAAGTCACCTAATCTCTGTGTTTGAAAGGCCTCCATTGTAACAAGTGCAATTTGGTTTTCCAGCCAGTGGTTTAAAAATAAGTATTGGCAGAAATCATGTTTGCGTGACAGTGCAGTCAAAATCATAAACTGACAGTCTAAACATCTTACAGTCAGCAGCCTGGGTACAAATTAACACATCACAGCCATAGCTTTGTACCTGAACCTCTGCTTGTGCAAGGAACACTTTCATTTGGAATGTCAAATTCTTGTCAGCCAGTAAACCACACTTTTGGCTTTGAAGAGTGCATGTATTAAGTGGAGGCGTACCTCTGTGCAATTGAGTGTTCTTCAGAAAGGTAAAGGCTCTGTAAGTTTAGTACCAGCTTTTAGAACAGTCTTCATTATTCTGTTAGGAGAAGTGCACAAGGATTGCTTCCATCTGAGTACACTGGTGGTGTTGTAAACCTGTGAAATCCTAGCCTTCCAGAACAAATAGCATCCCATCAGAAAGGTAGAGATTGCTGTATCATTGTTAACAATTTGACACCTGTAGAGCGCATACCTGATCAGGTGCACTTTCCTTCTATAATATGTCAGCCATATCAGATGTTATTCAGTCAGGACCTTCATTAATATGTAAGATTTCTTTACTTGGAGGTTAATGTGATCCTCTTGAATCACTAATGAAACACTTCAGGTCTAGTGCCTTGTTTGCAGCTAGTGGTTGCCCTGTAGCCCTGATAGGAGGCCTCGGTCTTGTGTTACGTGTTTCAGAAACTGATCTTCCCCACACTTCAGATTTAGGCCTGTGATATGGAAATTAATAAAGTGAATGTCACTGATATCTACCTGTTCTGACTGAAAACTGGAGGCAGCAACAATAGGCATGCCAGAGATACACCTGCTGCCCCTAATCAGATTACCTGAAATAGGAAACAGCCAATCCGAGGAGAAAGTAACTACAGGTGAGTGTGTCACACTTATCACGGCTGAATGCAAGTCAAGCTTTCATCCATTTTATCGGTAAGTAACAATAGGGTGCTTGAAGCCACTTGTAAAGAAAAATAACGCAAAGGATATTTATTATCCGGTCTATAAATGTGCGCTCTGTATCAATGGTTAAATGGGCAGAGGTCTGGAACAAGAAAGAAATACTAACAAAATTTGTGGAAGAAACAAATAAAATAAAATAAAGTAGTTTTTTTTATATGATCCCACTGTAACTAGGGTGACCTTTCTTTCCATTTTCTGAAGTGAATCATTCCATTCCATAGCATCACCATGTTTTTGGTGATTAAAAAGTGTAGAAGTTGCATTTAATTCTAGCATGGCAACCATGCTGCAAATTAGTACTAAATACTTGCGGCACTCATAAAATGTCCAGGCTCTCCTGAGGACTCAGTGAGCATTTCCGTTGAGCTTCCAAGCCATGGACCAAGAAGACCCCAGTTTTGATCCCCAATTTCAACTGTGTTAGAGATATCATCCATGCCCCTGGGTTATGAAGGGAAAAGCCACCCAAGTTCCTTGCTTATGGTGGCCATGAAATGGCCCTGATGAAAGTAGGCAAGTATTGGTCTCAAGTGAAAACAAGATGGGGTCCAATTGTGACATGCCCACAATTGACGAGCATTGTGGTTTAAGCTCACCAGGGTTGTTGACTTGGTTGAATGTATTTTGGGAGGTATCGTCATTGATTTCCTAACTCCCACTGCTCCACATCACAGTCAAACCATTGCTTCTGCTTCTTCTTGGGCAGTCCATTGGGATAGAGCATGGCTTGCTTCCAGTGTATCTATCCAGTGATACACTGCTGTTACCATCGTGCCATAGGCAATAAAATCTATTGGGAAGATGAACACCTTAGTTTGTAAGAGGATCATGAAATATTGAACTTGACCTTGACACAATGGACTCCAGAGAGAAAGGTGACTTCTTTTGAGATTACTATACTATACAAGTCTGAACATGCCCATGGAACATCATTAAAATATAAATGGGGCTGGTTTGGCACAGGGCTAAATCGCTGGCTTTGAAAGCAGACCAAGGCAGGCCAGCAGCGCGGGTTCAATTCCCGTACCAGCCTCCCCGAACAGGCGCTGGAATGTGGCGACTAGGGGCTTTTCACAGTAACTTCATTTGAAGCCTACTTGTGACAATAAGCGATTTTCATTTCATTTCATTTCATGTCCTTGTGGAGGAACTTCCATTGAAGAGACATCAGGATGCAAGAACACTTGTAGAATTTAAAGTTAGCATTGCCTGGATATTTATAGAAAGTCAGGTATAATAGTCGCCCAGATGGTGTCTACAAACTTGAACTCTAACCAAGTGGAGTGTGAAGGAACCATTTTATCACACGCAGGTGTGTATGGTTACCATTCATTCTCCATTGTGTGACGGTGACTTATGACATTAAATCATTTGATGATGGGAATGTTAATTCTGTAGTCACATGATCTAAACTGGCTTGAGATAGCAAATATTTCATTATTCCAAACACAGGCTAGAGGAAGTCAGTCTGGGAATGATGTTATTCTCTAATTCTGAATAACGACTGTAGACTTACAGTTAACACAAACACTTTATTCAAAGGGTTCGTTCTGCTTCCAGAACTCAACTAGATGTGAAACAGTCAAGAGGTATCACCAGTGAAACTAAGGTAAACTGCCTATGCTAAGTTATCCCTGTGTGTTGCTTCTCACTAGCTCTGTGCTTCTAAAAGAGGCGAATCCTGCCTTGGGCTCGACCCTTTATACCTGTCTCTGATGCTCCCTCTAGTGATGCTGTGGCTGTCACATCTGTGCTGCAGTCCCTGGTGTATGTGCAGATGTATGTACAGATGTATAGATCACTACAGGAATAACATCACAGACGGAGCGATCTTGCCCATCAAAAGAAAGAATACTGTCTCACAAATAAGTCATCTCAGACAGAGAAGTGGAATTTTTTCCTTGTACTTACTGGTAATAATTTTGACCACAGGAACTCAACCACAGATTTCAATTGGAAAGGCCAAAAATCTGCTCGGGTGTGGAACACAATTGTGAATTAATCACAAAAAACCTCTGACCTTCATTTTTCCTTCAGCAAACCAAAAGTGAATTTGAAGCGTATTATACTTCTGACGACCTTCTCACTTTCTGGAGTCCATTATGTGAAGGTTGATTTCCATATTTCATTGTCATTTTATTAAGTAAGGTATTCATCTTCCCAATGGACTTTAGTGTGTATGACATGCCCATAACTGCAGTGTGTCACTGAATGAATTTGGTTGGTGAGAAACAGCGTTTCATTGACTTTTAGGACATCAAGACATCAATATTGCAACATCATGTTGCAATATTAGAAATCATCTTTCCTTGTGTGTGTGGGTGTGTGTGTGTGTATTGGGGGGGGGGGGGTGCTGCTGAGGAGCGGGTGTTTGTTTTGTGATTACATTCAATATGTTGTGCATATAAACATTTATCCTTCCCTTTGATTTAAACTTACCAGAAAGTCTGCTGTTTGATGTCCTTGAAAGTCACAGCACTTAGGGATTAAAACATTCCATCTCAAAAATGTATATTGTTCTGGTCAGTGGAGAGGTGGGATAAAGGGAAAAGTTATCCCACATTTCTCCCATGTTTACAACACTTCCTTCCTTTTTTTAACATTCATTTATGGGATGAGGGTGTCTCCGGTTAGGCCAGCATTTATTGCCAATCCCTTGTTGCCTTTCCCATGTAAATTAGAATGCCAGCAGACTCCTCTTGCCTACTTGCATGATTCTTGACTGTCAGTCAAATAGCAGCACAGTGGCACAGTGGTTAGCATTGCAGCCTCACAGCATCAGGGACCTGTGTTCAAATTCAGCCTTGGGGGACTGTCTGTGTGGAGTTTGCAATTTATCCCTGTGTCTGCATTGGTTTCCTCCGGAAGCTCCAGTTTCCTCCCACAGTCCAAAGAAGTGCAGTTTAGGTGGAATTACAGGGTGACAGGAATAGGGCAGGGGTCTAGGGAGGGTATTCTTTCGGATGGTCAGTGCACACTCGATGGGCTGTAGGAATTCTATGGATTTGCACCATCGTCAATATTTTTAGAACCTATCAACAAACATATGCCCAGAAAGTAAAGAAAATAATATTTTTTTCTTTAAATATGTGACTTTTCTTCCCATTTCCTTAAACTAACTCCTGGACAATCCGAGATAGATGGGAACCTTAAAGCTCACCCATGCATAATGGTCACATTGGCAATATTGGCCAGCCGGCAGTAATTAGCGGCAAGAGAAATGGGAGAAGCATGTAAAAAATAAAAATGTCCACTAAATTTTCATTTTTAATAGTGGAATAAAGCAGGATATTCAGATTTTTCTAACTTTAAAAATATCACTGTTTGTTGAAGGCAAATAAATAGACCTCTGAACATATGTTTAACTATCGATCTGTGAAATTGTACTCTGAACAGCAAGAGTAAGTACATGAGCTTGGAAATTTGATCAACTTGAAAATGGATATCGCACAGTATGCTACGCACACCAGGTCATGTGTTCCCAGGGACCATGTGAAACTTGTGCTGGCAATTCATTATCATGAGCTAGACAGGCAGCCAGCACTATCCACCCTGATCATTGTTGGTCTCTTGTTTGATGAGGTGAGAAAGTGGACTTCACTGTCCCGACTTGAAGGCAGCCAGCATCTCTTGAATAGGAAGCGCACTCTGCACTCAGCAGGGAACACAAGCACACCTTATACACAGCATGCAAACCTATCCTCATTGGAGACACATTCTCTAAACAGCTCGCAAGTCTGTTACAATCAGACTTCAGGGCCATCAAGTATATTTCATGACATTGTGTTCCTGTTGAGGAGCCTTACTTGCCATGAAAACAGTCCAGAGAATCAAGCTGAAAAACTGGTGTCCTTGATTTTTCCAGTTCAGCCTTGAAAAATTGACCCACGTAAATTTGCACTGTCCATGTGTACTATTCCACAAATGGGACTGTTCAACTGGAACTTCCAATATGGTTGGATTATAGAGAAATAAAAACACAATGAAACAGCCAATAGCCTCTCATATGATGCTTTGCATGCTGCACTTTGTAGAGCAGTTCCAATGATTATAGAATTTACAGTGCAGAATGAGGCCATTTGGCCCATTGAGTCTGCATCGGCCCTTGGAAAGAGCACCCTACTTTAAGTCCAAGCCTCCATTCTATTCCTGTAACCTGATGTAACCTTGTGGATACTAAGGGGCAATTTAGTACGGCCAATCCACCTAACCTGCGCATCTTTGGGCTGTGGGAGGAAACCGGAGCACCCGGAGGAAACCCACGCAGACACGGAGAGAATGTGCAAACTCCACAGAGACAGTCACCCAAAGCTGGAATTGAACCCAGGTGTCTGTCACTGTGAAGCAGCAGTGCTAACCACTGTGCCACCATGCCACAATGCTTGCAATGAGCATCAAAACAAGCAAGATAAAGAGCTGGGGTGAGATTCTCCGACCCCCCGCCGGGTCGGAGAATCGCCAGGGGCTGGCGTGAATCCCGCCCCTGCCGGTTGCCGAATTCTCCGGCACCGGATATTCGGCGGGGGCGGGAATCGCGCCGCGCCGGTTGGCGGGCACCCCCCCGCGATTCTCCGGCCTGGATGGGCCGAAGTCCCGCTGCTAGAACGCCTGTCCCGCCGGCATAGATTAAACCACCTACCTTACCGGCGGGACAAGGCGGTGCGGGCGGGCTCCGGGGTCCTGGGGGGGGGCGCGGGGCGATCTGGCCCCGGGGGGTGCCCCCACGATGGCCTGGCCTGCGATCGGGGCCCACCGATCCGCGGGCGGGCCTGTGCCGTGGGGGCACTCTTTCCCTTCCGCCTTCGCCACGGTCTCCACCATGGCAGAGGCAGAAGAGACTCCCTCCACAGCGCATGCGCGGGGATGCCGTGAGCGGCCGCTAACGCTCCCACGCATGCGCCGCCCGGAGATGTCATTTCCGCGCCAGCTGGCGGAAAAGGCCTTTGGTGCCCCGCCAGCTGGCGGGGCGGAAATTAGTCCGGCGCGGGCCTAGCCCCTTAAGGTTGGGGCTCGGCCCTCCAAGATGCGGAGGATTCCGCACCTTTGGGGCGGCGCGATGCCCGACTGATTTGCGCTGTTTTTGGCGCTGGTCGGCAGACATCTCGCCGATATCGGAGAATTTTGCCCCATCGCTTGATTAATGACATTCCAGGAAGACCATTGATGAAGTTTGGAATAGACTACTTCCCTCTCTGTGGAACTAATTATCTCATCACTATCAAATGTTATTCAGATTACTGGGAGTTAGTGCAGCTGACGTCAATGACGTTCAGTGAGATTGTAGAATGCCTGAAAGCACACTTCAGCCGTCATGCTATTCCTGACATTGTGATGAACGACAATCACCCACTGAATTCAGCCGTTTCATGAATGAATGGGAAATTTAGCACTACGTCTCATCTCCAGATTATCGTCAATGAAATGGAAAGGCTGAGATCAAAATGATCATCAAAAAATCAACAGGATCCAGCACAAATGTATACAAGGCAATCTTGGAGTATAAGAGGCATGAAAAATAGTCCAGTCCAGTGACTCATGTCATGCTGCACCCAGATTGCTCTTCAGATAGCGAAAAACTGACTGAAACCAGAAGTGGTAAGAGAGTGAGTGACAAGTTCAAAGTTTATTCATTAATGGATGTGGGTATTGCTAGACCAACATTTATTGTCCATACCAAATTGTCCTTGAAAATGTGTTGGTGAGCAATCATCTTGAGTTTCTGAAGTCCATGTGATGTGAGTACACCCAGAGAGCTGTTAGGGAGGGAACTCCAGAATTTTGAACCAGCAACAGTAAAAGGACAGTGGTAATTCAGTATGCTGTGTGTTTTGGAGGGCAAGTTGCAGGTGGTGATTCTCCCCTGCCACCCTTTTCCTTCTTGGTAGAATTCACAGGTTTGGGAGGGGATGTCAAAGGAGTTTGTTGGGTTGCTGCAGTGCATCTTATAGATTGAACACACTGTTGCCACTGCTCATCAGTGGTGGAGAGAATGAAGGTTGAAGATAGTGGATAGGGTTGCAATCAAGCAGACTGTTTTGTCCTCAATGGTGTCAAACTACATGTGCATTGATGGTACTGCAAGGCAAGTGGAGAGTATTCCGTCACACTCTGAAATTGTGCCTTGTAAATAATGGGCAGGGTCTGTGAAGTCAGGATGTGAGCTACTCAGCATAGAATTCCTGATGTTTGACCTGCTCTTGTAGCCATTTATTTATATGGCTGGTTCAGTTCAGTTTCTGGTCAATGTTAACAGTCAGGATGTTGATAGTGGGGTCTGAAATGATGGTAATGCCATTGAATGTCAATGGGAGAAGGCTCAATTCTCTCTTGTTGGAGATGGTCATTGCCTGGCACTTGTGTGGCATGAAATTTACCTTCCACTTATCAGCCTGAGCCTAAATGTTTTTCAGATCTTGCTGCATATGTACAAGAAGTGCTTCAGTATCTGAGGAGTCATGGATGGTGCTGAACATTGTGCAATCATCAGTGAACATCTTCTGACCTTATGATAGAGGGAAGGTTAATGATGAAGCAGCTGAAGATGGTTGTGCCGAGCACACTACCCTGAAGAACTCCTGTAGTGATGTTCTGCAATTGAGATGATTGACCAGTGGTTAGCACTGCTGCCTCACAGTGCAGGAGACCCAGGTTCAATTCTGGCCTTGGTGACTGTCTATGTGGAGTTGCACGCTCTCCCTGTGTCTGCATGGGTTTCCTCCGAGTGCTCCGGTTTCTTCCCACAATCCAAAGATGTGCAGGTTGGGTGAGGTTGCAGGGATAGGCCGGGGGAATGGGCCTAGCTGGGGTGCTCTTTCGGAGGATTGGTGCAAATGCAATTGGCTGACTGACCTCCTTCTGCACTGTAGGGTTTCATGGATTCTATATACCTCTAACAACCACAACCATCTTGCTTTGTGCGAGGTATAAGTCCAATCAGTATTTCATAGAATTTGCAGTGCAGAAGGAGGCCATTCGGCCCATCGAGTCTGCAGCAACTCTTGGAAAGAGCACCCTACCCAAGGTCAACACCTCCACCCTATCCCCATAACCCAGTAACCCCACCCAACACTAAGGGCAATTTTGGACACTAAGGGCAATTTATCATGGCCAATCCACCTAACCTGCACATCTTTGGACTGTGGGAGGAAACCGCAGCACCCGGAGGAAACCCACGCACACACGGGGAGGATGTGCAGACTCCGCACAGACAGTGACCCAAGCCGGAATCGAACCTGGGACCCTGGAGCTGTGAAGCAATTGTGCTATCCACAATGCTACCGTGCTGCCCCACAATGCTACCGTGCTGCCCCAAACAGTAGATGCTCTTCTCCCTGATTCCTATTGACTTCAATTTTGCTTGGGCTCCTTGATGCCACACTCGATCAAAAACTGCCTTGATGTCAAAGGCAGTCATTCTCACCTCACTTCTTGAGTTCAGCTCTTTGGACCATGTTTGTACCGAAGCGGTAATGAGGTCAGGAGCTGAGTGATCCTGGTGAATCTCAAACTGAGAAATAAATGTGTAAGTGCTGCTTGATAGTACTGTCAATGGCCCATTCCATCACTTTGCTGATGATCAAGAGGAGACTGATGGAGCGGTAATTGGTCGCGTTGGATTTGTCCTCCTTTTGGTGGAAAGGACATCCCTTGGCAATTTTTCACATTGCCAAGAGATGGCAGTGTTCTAGTTATACTGGAGCAACTTGGCTAGTTCTGGAGCACAAATCTTCAGTAAAACTGCTGGAATGTTGTCAGGGTCTGCCTCCAGCTGTTTCTTCATGTTAGAGAGCTTAGATCCGATCTGTTGTTTGTGGGATTGCCTAGCTCTGTCTAGCTCATGCTGCTTCCATTGTTTGGCCTGCAAGTATTGCTGTGCTGTTGCTTCACCTCACTTTTAGGTTTGTTTGGTGCTGCTCAAAGAATGCTCGCCTGCACACTTCACTGAACAGGGTTGATCTCCCTGCTTAGTAGTAATGATAGAGGGGGCTATGCTGGGCCACAAGGTTACAGGTTGTTGTTAAATGCAATTCTATTGCTGCTAATGGCTCACAGCATCTCATGGATGCCCAGTTTTACATTGCCAGATCTGTTCAAAGTCTATCCCATGTAGCACAGTGGCAGTACCACGCAACATGAAGGACGGTATCCTCAATGTGATGACGGCACTTTGTCTCCACAAGAACTCTGTGGTGTTCACTTCTACTGTCATGAACTGTGTGTCTGCGACAGATAGATCGCTAAGAACAAAATCAAGTAGCTTTTCTCCCTCATTACCTGCCACAGGTCCAGAAAGCCAAGTGTCACTTTAATAAAGCTGCCAAATTATTGCCAGAGCTGAGATTTGGAGAACTCATTAAAAATGCAAATGTTCAATGCACTCAACAAAAGTCGGCTCGCTTGGCAACTTGGGACATGTGAAGAGTAGTTGTCATAGTGAAGGTGAATGACCAGATCTATCATCACACCCGCAGCCATCTATACGTAACCGGAGAAGTCGCTCCTTCACAGCAGGCAGCTATGAGGCAGATTTGACTTTGCCAACTCAGCAAGGAAGTGAATGATCGTTAGTCCGAAAGGTGAACCACTCCCCAACAAATGCAACAGATCAACAGCAACAACTACCAAAGCAGCAACACTGACCATAGCAATAACATTCCCCAAAGAAATAATGTCACCCCAGGAACCAGCAAACACCAGATGAAAAGTCAGTAGCAACTTGGACACGTACCATAAAAAGACTTGGACACTTTAAAGATTGCATTAAAGATTTGTAGGGACGCACAAAATTGGGAGTCGCCAGAAAGAACACCGTTTTTGTTCCTAAATTTTCGTTTTCTTTACCTACTATGTATGTGATGTAACTTGCAAATGATAGTGCACACAAATATTTTCTTATGAAAAGCGGGATATATGGATAATCATCTTTGTACACTGTGGCTTGCCATAATCTTGTGACCTCCAATGTCATCACATGTAAATAAAGGCAGTACCAATAGAACAGATCCCACAGAAAATTATACTGTACACATTTGTTGCTCGATGAGTTGTTCGAGGTGGATAAAGTCGGAATCAGAGCAGCTTTTAAAGAAGGATTGTTGTCATTTTGAAGGGAAAATATCCTGGAAAAACTCAAGATAATTTCTGTATATAAATTTTGATGACAATCTGATGGTTTTGAAATACGAGTAGAAAAAGAAAGGGTTGTGAGTATATGTTACATCCAACTTGTGAACATGCCCATTTCATGGAATGGCCAGTTAAATGGCCAGCCTACCTGCAGGTTGCCCACCCAGTACATGAACTGGGCATTGGAAAATTTGTGTTCGTGAAATTACCAACTTTTATGGACGAAAAATAAAATGTCTTTCACACATATATAATCTGCTTAATTCTGTTTACTGTCCTCTTACGTTTCATCCAGCATTATATCCAAACCAATTAGATATAGCTTATATTCATGAATCGTTAGAATACAGCCAAAGTAAATAAAGAAATGATTCATAAATGTATAATGTGCCTTTATTCAATGTACATTTCAGAATCATTGAGGCAGCCAAACATTTCAAATTCATTGGTTTATATTGTGTCACATGTCATTCAGGATCACACCCAAACCATTCAGATAGCCTCTCCATCAATGTTTACAAGAACAACATAAATATAATTCATAGATATTTAATATGCCAACACTGTCAGCACTGATCAACATTGTCATAGGACTGTGGCTGTGACTGGCACTGTTGCAGCAGAGGCCTTCTTTCAAGCAGGAACATAATCTTGATAAGCAGTTACCTCTGCAGTGACAATTTTGGAAGCCTTGCTCACCACAAACGCTTTGAGCTTAATCCTACCTCACGAAAGTTGAGTTATTTTGGTGGAATGTCTTCTGCACTCAGTCCATTGTACTGCACAAATTCAAACTGCGCCAGTGGTCATGCTGTCTCACAGCTCCAGGGACCCGGCTTCGATTCCAGCCTTGGGTGACTGCTTGTGTGAAGTTTGCACTTTCTCCCCGTGTCTCCCCTACGGGGGCTCATGTTTCCTCCCACAATCCAAAGATGTGCAGGTTAGGTACATTGGCCATGCTAAATTGCCCTTAGTGTCCAAAAGGTTGGATGGGGTTACTGGATTACAGGGATAGGGTGGAGGCTTGGATTTAGGGTGCTCTTTCCAATAGCTGGTATGGACGCGATGGGCTGAATGGCCCCCTTCTGTAGGGATTCTATGATTTTATGATCCCTGACAAGTTGGCCTTTCACAATCCCTTCAGCTGTTCTGAAGAATTGTGGTGCAGGCAGCAAATGGTGCTCACCTTTGCTGCAGTCAAATGCTAACATTGGACTAGCCATATTGTCTCCATCACCAAGTGACCTTGTACAGCATGCCATCAGTACACAATCTACTGCCTGCAAAGCTTTGCTGTGCATTTTTAAAATTAATTGACGGGATGTGGGTGTCGCTGGTTAGGCCAGCATTTATTGCCCATCCCTAGTTGCCCTTCAGAAGGTAGTGTCTTCTTGAACAGCTGCAGTCCTTCAGGTGTAGGTACACCCACTGTGCTGTTAGGGAGGGAGTTCCAGGATGTTGCCCCAGCAACAGTGAAGGAGCGGCGGTATATTTCCAAGTCAGGGTGGTGAGTGACTTGGAGTGGAACCTCCAGGTGGTGGGGTTCCCAGGTATCTGCCACTCTTGTCCTTCCAGATAGTAATGGTCGTGGGTTTGGAAGGTGTTGTCTAAGGAACCTTGGTAAGTTACTGCAGTGCATCTTGCAGCTGACACTGCTCGTTGGTGGGTGGAGGGCTTGAATGTTTGTGGAAGGGGGCGCAATCAAGCAGGCTGCTATGTCCTGGATGGTGTTGAGCTTCTTGAGTGTTGTTGGAGCTGCACTCATCCAGGCAAGTGGAGAGTATTCCATTACACTTCTGACTTGTACCTGGTAGATGGTGTACAGGCTTTGAGGGGTCAGGAGGTGAGCTACTCGCCGTAGGATTCCTAACCTTTGACCTGCCTGGTAGCCGCAGTATTAATGTGGCTAGTCCAGTTCAGTTTCTGATCAATGGTAACCCCCAGGATGTTGATTGTGGGGATTCAGTGATGGCAATGCCATTGAATGTCAAGGGGCGGTGGTTAGATCCTCTCTTGCAGGAGATGGTTATTGCCTGGCACTTGTGTGGCGCAAATGTAACTTGCCACTTGTCAGCCGAAGCCTGGATATTGTCCAGTTCTTGCTGCATTTGGACATGGACTGCTTCATTATCTGAAGAGTCACGAATGGTGCTGAACATTGTGCAGTCATCTTCAAACATCCTCACTTCTGACCTAATGATGGAAGGGAGGTCATTGATGAAGACACTGAAAATGGTTGGACCTAGGACAGTAACTTGAGGAACTCCTGAACTGATGTCCTAGAGTTGAGATGATTGACCTCCAACCAGGACAGCCATCTTCCTTTGTGCCAGTTATGACTCCAACCAGAGTTTTCCCTCTGATCCCCATTGACTCCAGTTTGTCTAGGGCTCTTTGATGCCATACTTGGTCAAATGCTGTCTTGATGTCAAGGGCAGTCACTCTCATCTCACTTCCGGCATTAAGCTCTTTTGTCCATGTTTGAACCAAGGCTAAAATGAGGTCAAGAGTTGAGTGACCCTGGGGGAACCCAAACTGAGCATCCATGCGCAGGTTATTGCTGAGTAAGTGCCGCTTGATAGCACTGTTGATGACTCCTTCAATCAATTTACTGAAGACAGAGAATAGACTGATAGGGCGGTAAATGGCTGGGTTGGATTTGTCCTGTTTCTTGAGCACAGGACACAGCTGGGCAATTTTCCACATTGCCGGGTAGAAGCCAGTGTTGTAGCTATACTGGAACAGCTTGGCCAGGGACATGGTAAGTTCTGGAGCACAAGTCTTCAGTACTATTGTCAGGATATTGTCAGGGCCCATAGCCTTTGCAGTGCCTTCAGCTATTTCTTGATATCATGTGAAGTGAATGGTATTGGCTGAAGACTGACATCTGTGTTGCTGGGAACCTCTGGAGGAGACTGAGATAGACCATCCACTTGGCATTTCTGGCTGAAGATTTTTGCGAATGCCTCAGCCTTGTCTTTTGCACATATGTGCTGGTCTCCTCCATCATTGAGAATGGAGATATTTGTGGAGGTTGCAGATTGTGGTTGAATATAATTCTGCTGCTGCTGATGGCCCACAGAGCCTCATGGATGCCCAGTCTTGAGTTTCTAGATCTGTTCAAAGTTTATCCCATTTAGCCTGGTGGTAGTGCCACACAACACGATGGAAGGTATCCTCAATGTGAAGATGGGACTTTGTCTCCACAAGGACTGTGCAGTGGTCACTTCTACTGATACTGTCATGGACAGATGCCTCTGCAGCAGGCAGATTGGTGAGGATGAGGTCAAGTATGTTTTTCCCTCTTGTTGGTTTCCTCACCACCTGCTGCAGTCCCTGTCTAGCAGTCTATATCCTTTGGGACCCGGCCAGCTTGGTCTGTGGTGGTGCTACTGAGCCGCACTTGGTGATGGACATTGAAGTCCCCCACCAATAGCATATTCTGCACCCCTGCCACCCTCAGTGCTTTAACATGGAGTATTGATTCATCAGCTGATGGTAGCTGGTACGTGGTAATCAGCAAGAGGTTTCCATGCCCTTGTTATCCTGAAGCCATGAGACTTCACAGAGTCAATGTTGAGGACTCCCAGGGCAGCTCCCTCCTGACTGCATACCACTGTGCCGCCACCTCTGCTGGGTCTGTCCTGCCAGTGAGACAGAACATATCCAGGAATGGTAATCGTGGTGACTGGGACAGTCTCTGTAAGGTATGATTCTGTTAGTATTTCTATGTCAGGCTGTTGCTTAACTAGTCTGTGAGACAGCTCTCCCAACTTTGGCACTAGCCCCCAGAGGACTGTGTAGGGCCGGCAGGGCTGGGTTGCCGTTGTGCCTGGTTCGATGCCGGGTGGTCCGTCTGGTTTCATTCCTTTTTTGCGTTTTCATAGTGGTTGAATACAACTGAGTGGCTTGCTGGGGCATTCAGCAGTTAAACAAGGTTAAGACAGGCAGTTGTCCACAAACACTGGAACCAACTAACAAAGTGAAGATCAGGAAGTCTCAAGCTTGTGAGGTATTGTAAAAGCCCAGGATGGTTGCTAAGGCATCTAGGTAACATCGTCCAGAAACTTTTGCCTGTCTAATAAGCATGTCTAATAAGTAATTTCATTGGATCTGTACATAATCTATCATATGTACGATTGGCTCGTGTCTAGCCGAGGTGGGCTGAGTAACTGTTTGAAAATGTATCAGTATTTAGGATTTGCCTTTGTTCAGTGAAGGAGAGCGTGGTGTACCCATCGTTTTGCTTACCGCCGGCTTAATAAATTTAATAAACCAATTGACTTTTGGAGCAGACCAGAGTTCGAATGATTCTTTCGGATTCATTCCCGCTAACAAAAGGTTTTGAAATAAAATTGAGCAATTTCACATTTGAGTCACATTGCTCCACCAGCCTACCAGCTGTTATCAAAGTACAGACAGCGACCAGTGAGAAGAAGAGATTTTCCAATTTTGTCAAGGTCCTCCTGCGTCCTTCTTCTAAGTAAATCGTCATTATTATAAGTCAAGCTCCCAGGAAAAAAATCTGACTCAACATAGCACGGCATAAAGACATCATTTGCATCTTTCAATGTATATTTTGAAAGTTGTTCATGCAACAGTTGAATGATCCAGGTGCTGTTTTGCTCTAGATATTTAATGGAATTTATTTCTAATAGTATATGCCCTGTTGTGTTAGGGTCATGCACATAAACACAGTAGCCTATGTAATTGAACTGCTTGCAGGAAATGGCTGCTGATGAATAGTCTAATGATTTCCTTTTGTAATAAGTCTCACTGTGATATTACATTTCCAGTCATATTAATGCAGCTCATTTTAAGGAGAACAGGTCCATAAGATTTACACAGATGGGACCGTGAGACTATCTCATCAGCAGTAGCACCAAGCAACTGCTCAGTACTGACATAAATATTTAAGTGCTGAGAATTGATTGTGGCTGCATTTTTTTTCCATAAAATATCTACTTGAATATCAACATCCAACACCAGCATCTTCAAGTGAAACATCCCTAGGGTTCGGTACGGGCTGAAAAATGCATTTAATATTTATTGTTTTCAGGAAGTTTCAGAAGAAAATTACAGAGCAACCGACAATGGTTTCGATCCATGGGAGAGTCCCGCAGTGCAGCCTGATTTGAATCTGAGTCCATTTTTCCACTGAATGTCAAGGAGGTAGATCTGGTAGCCACTTAATTAAAGCGATAAGATCAAGAGGAATATGTGTGCTCACAATGTAGTTCAGCTGTCAAGGATTCATTAAAATTTCATGAAGGCTAACAGATAACACTGACAGTTCACTGCCTGCACAAGCCCGGGACTGAAGGTCACCATAAGTGGCAACACTGACCAAGGTGTGTTAAGAATTTATATTCAGATCTCAGCCAATAGGATGAAAAGAGAGGGGATATTTAATTTGGTTGCAGTATTAAATTATGCATTGTTAAAAATGTGATTGCTCGCACCTACCTCACTTTTCAACCAGGTCCTCATAATGAGTGAAGATTGAAATGGAAATTCTGCCAGGTGTTTGGATTTCTTTTTAAAATGTGTTTATTTTTTAAAAATTCATATTAACCAAAGCCTTCCAAAACAATTAACCAAAAATACACAATTGAAGAAAGAGACAAACAAATAAACTTATGGGACTGGATTCTCCGTTTCTGAGACTAAGTGTTGACTCTGGGACAGGATTCGTGGACTTCCACGCCAGCAAAACTGTCGCCGCACCTGGACCGATTCAGCGACTGTCAAGGGACGAGCACTGGCACCACGTGGAACACAATCCATTCCAATGAGAAATGGTGCCGGATTCGGCAGGTTCGCGATTGACACTCAGGAGGCTGACAAGCTGCAGCCGCATATACACACCTCACTCCCCACACACAGCATCCCAGCCAACAAGATGGCAGCAAGACAAGTGGCCCCCCACTTCACGGATGCTGAGCTGGAGACCCTCCTGGATGCGGTAGAGGAGAGGCAGATGACATTGTACCCCGGCCCGGGAAGGAGGGTGACAGCCGCCATTCGCCGTGCCTGGGAGCAGGTAGCAGAGGCAGTCAGCGCCACGAGCAACACCATCTAGACAGCAGTGACGCAAAAAACTACATGACCTCCTCAGGGCGGCCAGGGTGAGTAGGCAACATTGTGCTCCTGTTAGCAACCCCCATCCCACATACCTGTAACCCTACCCCGCCCCCCCCTCCAAAGGGTGGTTGAATCCTCACCCTGCACCACATGTCAGCACCCATAGCGGCCGCAATGGCCGGGTGCCTTGACCACAGAGACCAACAGCTACCCACCCTCTGGCCTGCATGTGTCGGACTGTCTAACGCTGTTGTTTTCTGTTTGCCCCTCGCAAGTGCAGGAGAAGGCTGCCCGCAACCAGCGGGAGTGAGAGAAAATTGGAAGGGGAGCTCTGGACTTGCGGCCCCTCACCATGGCAGAGCAGAAGGCCCTAGATGTGGTCGGTGGCCCGGAGGAAAAGGAGGTCGCCGGGGTGGAGTTCGGCTACGGGCGAGGAAGTGAGACCTTGCTGAGTTGCGTTTCTCTGTGACACGTGTGTAAACCCCCCCACCCAACAACACCCCCACACCATCCTCACTCCGCACCTCACCCCATCCTCACCCCCAACTCCCGCTGTCTCTCCGCCCCGGCCCGCAGTCTAATCATGCGTCTTGTCTTGTGTCTTACAGGACCTGCTGGAGATAGGGCAGGCCCATCTGGTGCCCCTGTCCCCAGCCACTGCCACAGCCGAGCCCCCCTGTAAGCCCAGGGACTAGGCGGGCGAGCCTCAGGGGATAGCTCCGCTCGCACCCCCACCCCATGGAGTAGCCAGGGCACCATCGGGCTCCCCAAGGGAGAAGGAAGTGATGAGGCCCGTGCAGATGGCTCCCACAGTGAGGTATCTGAAGCGCCTCGGACTCCCCTTTCTTTCCCTGCTGCATCTATTGGACACGATGGTACCACACCACTTGGGACACCCGAGCAGCAGCCAGGCCCTTCCAGGCCCGGTTGCCCCAGAAGACGGCCACCAATGGGGACCCAGGTCTTAGGGCGCCTCCACTTCTGCTGTACCATCTGCAGATCCACCAAGACATAGCGTTAGGGCCCTTAAGGCCAGAATGTTAGATGCCAATTTGTTGGCACGGGTGCAGGGTGCAGTTTAGTTACAGGGGCTCGGGCACAAATCTGTATATATGTTGTCATATTAAACACCTGTTTACACTGTTACAACCTGTCTCTGTACTCTGTCAGATGGGTGTGAGGGGTGCGCTGGTCTGGTCTGGCCAGAGGGGTGGGGGGTGGGGGAGGGAGGGAGAAGGGCGGATGATGTGGGTGGCCTGGTTACCTCAGGGATTCGTTGGGACTGTGTGATGGAATGGTGAGCTCGCATGCAGGGATCACCCAGGTGTAGGGTGGGAAGTGCGGGGGGAGGAGGGGTGGGGTCACGTCGTGGGTGAGGTTGGGATGTGCTGTCTATGCCCCTGGCCAGTCCCCCCCCCCCACCCCCCACCCCAGCAGTTGGTGAACCTGGAAGTGATCAGAGCGTCCCATGCACGTTGGCCCTGGCGCACATGTTGTGCTGCCTACCATGCCTGCGTGGGCTCCATGTCCTGCCCATCCTCCCCCTCATCCTCCTCATCGGATGAGGACTGGTATTCATCCTCCTCCAGCACATCGCCCCTCTGCTGCGCAATGTTGTGGAGGACACTGCAGTGTTACTGGAGAGCCCCTTCAGAGCAGTCCAGGCACCTGAACCGCATCTTCAGGAGCCCGAAACACCGCTCGATCATGCTCCCAGTTGCTGTATGGGTGTCATCAGCCATGACCACAGTGGATAGCCCCTATCACCCAACTCCACAGCCGGGGGCAGGGAGGGGGTGTCTCGTACATGTCAGAAATTGTCGAGTGTGCCAGGGTGAATGTGTCGTGCACACTGCCCAGGTAACGGGCACAGACATGCATGCTGCGCAGCTCATGGTCACATATCAGCTGCACATTCATCGAGCGGAACCCCTTTCAGTTTGTGTAGAGCGGCCTGTCATCTGCAGGTGCTCGTAGGGGGATATATATCCCGTCGATCATCCCCGGAACCGGGGCATGTGGTCGCAGGCGGTGAACCTTGGTGGGCTCAGCCCCCATTGAAATGTCTGTATTGAGCCGCCTGGGCATATAGGGCCTCCGTGATCATGCAGATGTAGCTGTGCACCAATGTCTGTGAGACCCCGGACAGGGACCCATTCGGCACCTGGTGGCTTAAAGGTTCACAGCGACCGTTACCTTGATGGCCGCTGGAAGCGGGTGTCCTCCCACATTCCCCCGCGGTGCCAAGTGAGCCATGATCTGGCAGATTTTTGGCACTATCTCCCTGCTCAGCCGGAGTATTCGACGGCATGCCGGTCTGGCAGGTACTCAAATGACAGGCGGTGCCGGTAGATACGAGGCCTCATGCGGGACCTCCTCGGCACCTCCTCCTCCTCTGCCTGTTGGACGGCCAGCTCTTCACCCTGGGCAGCTGCCTCCTGTCCCTCTGCAGCTTTCTCCGCTGCTGCAGTTCCCTCCTCCTCGAGCAGCTCCAACTCGCATAGCCGCAACGCATCCCCCAGGACTGCGGCGACTAGCAGGAAGGCCACCATTGCTTCCAACATCCATTGCCTGCAGGTTGTGAAAGACTGACATGTTAGCATGGTGCATACCCCCGTGCCCAACCAGGTCAAATGGGCTAAATGGTGGCTCCAGTTGGCACTGCATACTCTGCCGCCGCCCCCACCCCCCCACCACCCCCCACACCCCTGGCCCCGTCGATGGCCGACACCCGGGGGCCTCTGGTCCTGGTGCAGTTCCTGATGCCAGGGGTACCGTGGGCTGGCACTGCCCTTGCTAGCAGCATGCGAGCTGGTCAAACGGTGTTTATTATACTCCCCAGCCCGGCGCCCCTGTCGGGCCTACTGGGGGCATTGTCCTGGATGGGCCGCTGGCGGGAGGGGGGGATATGGGCTGCGAGGGTGGGGGCACACATACAGTCATTGTCACATTGCAGAACCAAGGCCAAGGTCAGTGGGGTGCACAGCAAGCTGGCTACCTTGCAGGCCGCGGCAATGGCAGTCCGTGAGTGGACACCATCCCAGTCCCACGGGAGCTCATCCCGGCCACTCGGCCCGTTCCTGCATCATTTCTTCCCCCCGCCCCGGCAGGGACCCCCCAACCCTAGCCAGCCTGGCCAGTGTCCGGCCCGGCAGCCCACAGTCGCGTCTCTCCATGTCCTACCTCCTCCCTCTCTCTTTCTCATCAGCTACGATGCCGGTTTCACGATTTTTATAAACACAAGTGAACTGCGCTGTCGGGAATAACGTCCATCGGAGATAGAGAATCGCGGAGGCCCCGCAGAATACCAGGTCAGGCCCGCTAATAATGTGCAAATGGTGTTTACTATACGTGCATTCGGGAACACATTGACGCCGCTGTCAGAATTGCGGTTTGACATCGGAACCTATTCTCTGCCCAAACGCGTTTCGCGATTTTGGCGTTAGCCAACGGAGAATCCCGCACATTACCTACAACCCCCCAAAACGCTAAATGCCCTAACAGGTGACGGTGACTATCTCCTTAAAAAAGGAAATGAATGGCTGCCATCTTAGGTAGAACCCTTCTACCGACCTTTTAATGGTGTACTTAACCTTCTCCAAAAAAATACATGAGGTCACCCAACCAAGCCAAGGTACTCGGCGGAGTTGGAGACCTCCAGCCAAGCAGAACTCGTCTCCGGGTGATTAATGAGGTGAAGGCAAGGACATCGTCCTTCACCCCCGTCTGAAGCAAAAAATATGGCCACCAGCGGACATGGATCCAAACCTACATTGAGTATCTCCAACATGGTGTTAAAGAAAGAGGCCCAGAAGCTTACCAACTTGGGACAAGACCAAAATATGTGTGTGGTTAGCTGGCCCCAGAAAGCAACGTTCACATCTATCCTTTACCCCAGAGAAAAGTCCACTCATCCTCGCTTTAATCAAGTGTGTCCTGTGCACCACCTTGAAGTGGATCAGACCTAGCCGAGCATATGAAGATGTGGAGTTGACCCTGTGAAGGGCCTCACTCCATATGTCACCATCCAGAATGGGACCCAATTCACCCTTCCATTTCACCCTCACCTCACTCAACGGAACTGACTCCGCTGAGAGGATAAGGCCGTATATGCCCTCCCACCAGACCCAACACAGAATCCTCTTCAACCACAAAGAGGGTGGTGCCAAGGCAAAGGAGGGAAAAGCCTGGTGTGAAAAAACGTGAATCATATGACTTCTGCAAAGTATGTGCAAAGACTGGAACCAGGCAGTTGGAATTTCCTCAAACCTGCAGGCCGAGAAAGGTAGTTTTTGCAGATGGGGGCTAGGAAAGACAGGGAACAGAGCTTGAAATGCTGCCTGAACTGCTTCCAAATTCTCAGGGTAGGCACCACCACTGGATTCAGGGAATATCTCACCGGAGAGAAAGGCAACGATGCAGAAACTATTGCATGAAGACTAGAAACAGTGCAGGAGCTTGCTTCCATTTGTCCCCCGATGGAACCAGGATTGCTAAACCACAACAATATCTTCTGAATATTGACTGCCCAAAAGTAAAACAATAAGTTGGGTAGGGCCAAGCCCCCTGATTGTCTGTCGCTTTGGAGCAAAGCCCCACGGACCCTTGGAGTCTTATCCGCCCAAATAAAGGAGGACATTAATTTGTTGAATTTGACTGCCAGGTGTATATTTTGATAATGTTGCTTGGAGTGAGGACATTCCTGACCATTGGCAAATGCCCTTCCATCCATTAGCTTTTTATTTTGCCGAGTTTGGTAAATGAGTCTGTCATGTTTTAATCACCAATAACTGGAATTTACAACAAAATGTTTCCCCAGCGTCTGCATCTTTAATGAAAGTATTTGTGTATTCTGGTTTAACAGTGGTCATTGTGATTTAGCACCTGTTAAATTTAAATGAAAACTCAGTTCAGTAATATGCAGTAATATTCAGTTCAGTAATAGAGATCAGACATATAAACAGAAACGTAAGCGGGAGAATACGGTTAAGAAGGTCGCACAATGTTGGTCCGAGGCAACAGAAGACTTCGTATGTCACTGCTTGGAATCAGTGGACTGGTCCATATTCAAGAACTCAGCAGCCAACCTAGACGAGTATGCCACCAGCATCACAGACTTCATCAGTAAGTGTGTCAAAGATTGCGTGTCAAAGAAGGTAATACTTGCGTTCCCCAACTGGACACCATGGTTTAATCGGGAGATCCGCTCCCTATTAAAGTCCAGGTCTGAGGCGTTCAAGACAGGTAACCTGACCTAGACAAGAAATCTAGGTACAACCTCTGCAAAATCATCAGAGATGCAAGAGATAATACCAGAGTAAACCAAAGTCACAGACTAACGAAATGGACTCTCGCCAGTTGGCATAAACAATATAACCAGCTACAAAGCAAAGCAGAGTAGAATCTATGGCAAAAGGGCACCCTCCCCAGTGAACTCAATGCATTCTATTCTCGTTTCAAGCAGGAAGCCAACAAACCGTTGTCAACTGCCCCAACACACCCCACCGTCACAACAAGTCAGATCGGCCTTCTTGAAAGAGGATCCACAGAAACCAACAGGTGCTGATGGAGTCCCTGGTCATGCGCTCAGATCCTACGCCAACTAACTGGTGAGTGTGTACACAAAGATTTTCAACTTCTTCCTATTCCGTTCTGAGGTTCGCAGCTGCATTAAGAAGACAACTATCACACTTAATAACCAGGCAGCGTTCCTCAACAATTACCATCCAGTGGCCTTGACATCGACCATTATGAAGTACTTCGAGAGGTTGGTCATGAGACACATCAACTCCATACTCCCAGAATGCCTTCATCCACTGCATTTTGCATATCACCAGAACCGGTCCACAGCAGACGCTATCTCCTGGCCCTACACTCATCCCTCGAGCATCTCGACAGCAAAGGCTCCAACATCAGACTCCTATTCATTGACTGCAGCTCCACTTTCAAAATCCCATCCAAGCTCATATCCAAACTCCAAAACCTAGGACTTGCAACTGGATCCTGACCCATAGACCACAATCAGTAAGGATAAACAACAACACCTCCTCCATGATAGTCCTCAGTACCGGGGGCCCGCAAGGTGCCTACTTTGCCCCCTTCTATACTCCTTATGCGCACATGACTGTGTGGCGAAATTTGGCTCCAACTCCATCTACAAGTTTGCTGATGACACGACCGTAGTGGTTCGGATTTCAAATAATGATGAGTCAGAGTACAGGAATGAGATAGAGAACCTAGTGGCATGGTGCAACACCAACAATCTCTCCCTCAATGCTAACCAAACTAAGGAATTGGTCATCGACTTCAGGAAGCGAAGTATCGTACACACCCCTGTCTGCATCAATGGTGCCAAGGTGGAGATGGTTGACAGCTTTAAATTCCTAGGTGTACATATCACCAACAATCTCTCCTGGTCCACCCACATCGGCACTATAACCAAGAAAGCACAACAGCACCTATACTTCCCGAAGAAACTAAGGAAAAACATATGGACGATAAGGGAATAATGTAGATGGGCTTTAGAGTGATTTCACAGGTCGGCGCAACATCGAGGGCCGAAGGGCCTGTACTGCGCTGTAATGTTCTATGTTCTAAGTCGACATGTCCACATTGACTGTTGCCAATTTTTAGAGATGCACCATAGAAAACACTCTACCTGGTTGCATCACAACCTGGCATGACAACTGCTCGGCCCAAGACCATAAGAAATTACAGAGATTTGCGAACACAGCCCACTCCATCACGCAAACCCGCCTCCCATCCATTGACTCTGTATCTCCAGCTGCCTTGGGAAAGCGGGCAGCATAATCAAAGACCCCTCCCATCCGGGTTATACTCTCTTCCAACTTCTTCCATTGGGCAGAAGCTACAAAAGTCTGAGAACGCGTACTAACAGATTCAAAAACCCCACTGTTACCAGACTGCTGAATGGACTGAATTGATCTCGCTGCGTATCTTCTCTATTATGTAGCACTGCACTCCGCATGCTTCACCCGATGTCTATGTCTATGTATTTACATTGTGTATTTATCATATGTACTCTCTTTTTCATGTATGGAAGATCTGCCAGTACTGTACGCAGAACAATACTTTTCACTGTTACTCAGTACACATGACAATAAATCTAAATCTAAACCTAAAATGCAGTGCGATAAATTACAAATAAGAACAAAAAATGCCAGAAACATACAGCAGGCCAATCAGTATCTTGAAAAGGAAATGTAGGTTAATTATGCAGAGTTGTAATAAATGACATTATTAAGAATATGCTGGGGGGCAATCACATCTGACACTATAAATGCAATATTTTTATTGCTATCCTGTTTATTAATGCATAAATTATCTCCTCTCAGGAAGGATTGGAATGTTGAGATGAAGCTCATTGCTACTAGGTGCCTGCCTCTTTCCTCCACGCTTAAAAATTCTGAAAGGTGTGTGGCAGGGCAATGCCCCATGCTGGAAATTCCACCCATTCCACTGAGCAAACATTTGATAAAAAGAAAGGAAAACTTGCATTTATATAGTACCTTTCATTACCTCTGGTCAACTTGAACAACTAAGCACCTTTGAAGTGTAGTGACTGTTACACATTAGGGCTAAATATTGCAGACATTCTCAATGCACAACTGCCATCAGAGTGTCATAATTGGCACCTACCCTTTTTATTATAATGTCCCCGTTGTCATTGGTGAGGTGGATTGCAATATAGAGATCTCATCCCACTACGCTTCCTGTAGCACAGCAGCTCAATGGGAATTTTCCGGCTTTAACAATAAAAAAATGACTATAACAATAAAACATGTATACCCTACGAAAAGATTTTTGCTGCGGTAGTCCACTAAATATGGTAGCCATGCAGTTAGGATTTTAGGACATAATTTTCCCAGCCACTGGAGGGTTCAGGTGCATGCAAGTTGGGAAAGTCCCTGAAAATTAGGTTGGCTAAGAAACCAAACATCACCAAGGCTTCTCTGAGACAGGTTCCAAATTCTGGGGGAAGCCTCCCAAAGCACTAATGCAAGTGCAGTTGAGGTGATTAAAAAGTTAATTAAGCTTCTTTTCAACCGTGAATTTCTTCTTTCCCAAAAGGGCAGAGCTTCCAAGCTGTGTTGGCATCTTGCCAAAGTCACCAAGGCGAGTGCACAACGGGAGGGTCTCTTTCAGTTACACTGGAGGTTACCAGGCATGACTAGATGAGAGTTTGCAGGTCAAAATGCTCCTTCGCTCAGAGAGTTCTTGGAAGGCACTTCACCTGCTGAGTGCTTCACATCTGTGGTGTTGGGCATTCTGACACGCAGATGAGCCAACACAGTTGTATTTGGTACAACGCTGTTTTATTCAAACTTACTATCTACAGTTTTGTCTTGATACTCTGCACGTGGGGACTCCCTGTCTGTGATGTTAAAACAGGTCTTGTCGCTGTCCTTGTCCCCAGATCTACTGCCCACCAGGTGTCGTGTTTGTCCTTTTATACTGTCCCTGTCTTTGTCTGTGATTGGTTGTGGTGTTGTGTGTTCTGATTTGTCTGTTGGTGTGTCTATCATGATGTGTGTGTTTGAATATCATGATATCCCCCCTTTTTACAAAGATATGTGCCTACGTGGTTATAAATATAATCGTGTCGTGAGTGCATCTAAGAGTGTGTGTGTGTGTTGTGTACAGCATGTGCATATGACGTAACTATTTACATGGGGCTATGTCGGGTGCGTCATGCTAACGAGGTTGTACCATAACAAAACATGAATGCGAAAAAAACTTTGAATAGTGGTCCGGTCAAACGATATCTGGAACGATAAACAACAACAGGTTATAATACAGTAGTGTTTAACTTTTTAAACGTATGAACAGTGTTATAAGTCCAGTCTAATGGGTGTGCGACGAATTTGGGTTGACCGTTAGGGTGGCACTCCACTCATCGGCCGGATTGATGGCGTTGACCCTGTTTACATCGATGACGGAAACCCGGAAGGCATCCTGGTCATCTGCATCATTTAGCTGGAAGTCTTGATGCGTGGGCTGGACAGTCCTGACGTGTCTGCGAGGTTGTCGGAGGTGTGTAGGATCCATGGGTTGAGCCGCACGACAGTAGGCAGCATAGTGGCCCATCTTGCCACATCGGAGGCACTGTCGGTTTTTAGCAGGACATTGCCCTTTTAAGTGTACAGCTCCACAGTTGCCGCATGTCATGACGTCACGGCGTTCGTTGCGCCACTGCGCATGCGCAGTGCGATCTTGCATTGGGCGCGCCTGCGCGGTGCGTCCCTCGATGTTGCCGTTGGTTTTGGCGCGCAAAAGCGCGGGAAGCGGCCGCTCTCGTCGGGGCCGCGGGTCGGGAGATAATCGATGGCCTGGATGCGTTCGGCGTCCTGGGCGGCCTGGCTTGCCAATTCGACGGCTGGGGACCCCATCCGTGCCAATTCGGACGCCTGAAATCGGGCAAAACGGCTGGTTGCATTCTCGTGGAGGACACAGGCCTCCACTGCAGACGCTAAGGTGAGGTTTTTGATTTTAAGAAGCTGCTGGCGTAGGCCACTGGAGGCAACGCCAAAAACAATCTGGTCCCTGATCATGGACTCTGAGGTGTTGCCGTAACCGCAGGACTGCGCTAGGATTCGGAGGTGCGTCAAAAAGGGTTGAAAAAGCTCCTCCTTACCTTGCAGGCGTTGCTGAAAGAGATATCTTTCAAAACTTTCATTCACTTCAACATTAAAGTGCTGGTCTAGCTTGAGGATGACTGTGTCATACTTGGATTGGTTTTCACCTTCTTCGAACACCAGTGAGTTGAAGACATCGATGGCGTGCTGACCTGCGTAGGAGAGGAGCATCGCAATCTTTGTTTCGTCCGAGGCACTCTGTTTCTCATTGGCTCAGATGTACAGGTCGAATCGCTGCTTGAAGAGCTTCCAATTGGTACCAAGGTTCCCCGCGACTTGCAACGGCTGCAGTTTATTGGTGAGGTCCATGTCCAGAATGGCAGGTGAGTCGGCAGGTATCGATCCACTCCTGTACCATGTGGTGTTGGGCGTTCTGACACACAGATGAGCCAACACAGTTGTATTTGGTACAACGCTGTTTTATTCAAACTTACTATCTACAGTTTTGTCTTGATACTCTGCACGTGGGGACTCCCTGTCTGTGATGTTAATACAGGTCTTGTCGTTGTCCTTGTCCCCAGATCTACTGCCCACCAGGTGTCGTGTTTTTCCTTTTATACTGTCCCTGTCTTTGTCTGTGATTGGTTGTGGTGTTGTGTGTTCTGATTTGTCTGTTGGTGTGTCTATCATGATGTGTGTGTTTGAATATCATGACAACACCTTCAGCTGCATTTCACTTCTGCCTGTCTTCAACTGGGCATGGGAGCAGTGTATGTAACTCCATCTTCCACTGCTAATGAGGGCCAAGTGAAGAGGCCCCACCACTGCCACCAGCTTCAATTGCAGCAAAAGCAGCAGTGTTAGCAGCACCAGCTGGCTTCTCCTCAACCCTATGTCCCTTCCCAGGGCAGGGGGAATGGACGCTGAGGTCCAGCAAGAAGAACGTGATTCCCCACCACAAGGTCTACAGGCAGATGATTAGGTCTCTTGGCGTGTCTGAGCACCAATGCCTCAGGAGACTCAGGTTCTCAAGACTGGTTGTTGCTGATATCTGCTGCCTCCTCGAACAGGACCTCCTTCCCATTGGAACAGGTGGGCAATCATTTGCATTGAGCAATAAAGTGGTTGCTACTGGTGGACCACCTTCCAAACCCTCCCCACCCCCATCCCCACCCCCCCTCCACCCCTCCCCCACCCCTGCCTCCCCACACTCATTCCTTTATTCTCTACCTCGTTTCTCCTGTCAGGGGAGAAAGGTACGATATATCTTCGTAAAGGCTTGTGTGTAGAGGAAGGAAGAACACCATTTGTGGGCAGTGACTGTGAGGCCTGAGTGGTGGAGAGGGTAATAGGGTGAGGGTTTGTGTAAATGGTGGCTACATTGATGTAGGTTGCCTGAATAAAGAGAATTGGGTTGAGCTACAAAGCTTGTTAGCTTGAGGTGTGTTGTGCAGGAGAATGTTGGGAAGCTGTGGTGCTTGGCACTTGAAAGAGTTAATCCATACATCTGCCATTCCCTTCTGAGGTCCTGGATCCTCAAGGTGCATTGCTCCTACATTGGAGGGGGCACATTTATGCTGCTGATTTCCTCAGCTATTTCCACCTCTTTAGCGCGAGAGGCTAATGAGAACTTGGAACCCATGCAGTGGTCCCTTTAATTAAAAATCTTTCCTTTGTCAGAACAAATGTGTCATCCTGCCCACCCCACCTATTGACCAGGGAGCCTGGAAATGAGACCATAACGTCACTGCATTGGGAAATAGTCTCTGCAAAGTCCGCCAACTTTAGGCGGTTTAGCTCACTGGGCTAAATCACTGGCTTTTAAAGCAGACCAAGGCAGGCCAGCAGCATGGTTCAATTCCCGTACCAGCCTCCCCGAACAGGCGCCGGAATGTGGCGACGAGGGGCTTTTCACAGTAACTTCATTGAAGCCTACTCGTGACAATAAGCGATTTTCATTTCATTTACATTTCAACTAGGAAATCCTGAAACATAAATTGTCCCTCCATATACTTCCGTCAGGGGCTAAATGGAGAAGACTCCACCCATTATTTCTGCTGATATACAAACAATCATTCTTTTGTATTGCTATCTTTTAAAAGATTTTCACGGTGATGAGAGGTTTTATTGGAGAAAATTGGGAAAAATAAAATCCCTCTGACACGTGAGTCAACAACTAGAGTCACTGGGTTCAAATAATTGACAAAAGATCTATGAGGAGATGAGGAGAAATGTTTTCATTTCGAGAGTTATTGGAATCTGGAACGTTTTACCTGAACATATAGTGGAAATTGACTCTATAAATAATGTCTTTTTTTATTCAAGGGATTTGGACTTCACTGGTTAGTCCATCCCTACTTTCCCTTGAGAAGGTGGTGGTGAGCTGCCTCTTGAACAACTGCAGGCAATGTGGTGTAGGTTCAGAAGGATTCTCAAATGAAATGAAAAAGGCTTCGACCTCCTTCTCATCAAACCTTGGCAATGCTTGGACATATTTAAATAGATCCCCACCAAACCTTCGACTATGACGCTCTTTCTCACTATCCCATCACTATCATCCAACTGTACGTTTCCCTTTACGCCTGCCAATTTTAACTCACTATCATGTTTCATGGTCATTTTCTGAAGTTCAAACTCTCTCTCTTTATCTTTTTCCCTGATCTGTATCTCCCCATCTCTTTCTTTTTCCTCTCTATCTCTTTTGTATTCAAGCTGCTTTAATTCTTTCTCATGTTCCATTTGTTTAATTTGTAACTGAATTTTTGCCACTTATAATGAGTCAAACTGTATCTCAGGCAACTTTAAATGCTTAACCACTGCCATAATTACCTCATCTTTTCGCATTTTGTCAGGTAATGTTAACTGCAATGTTTTTGCCAAATCTAACAGTCTGCTTTTAGTCTCTGTCCGTAAGGTACTCCGTGTGACCGTCTCCACCCCCAAAAACTTCAGAGCCTCTGAAAGACCCATTGTCCACAACACACTCCCTACTTAAACTGGAATACCACATATGGGGAGCACACGGCTCACTCTACAGGCGTGGTACAGCAGAAATGGAAAAGTATTTTTTCAAGCAAAACAATGTTTATTCTATGAACTCAAGTTAACCTTTTTAAAACATACAGTGAACATTTTAGCAACCATTAATTTAAATACAACCTCCAAAGAATACAACACTACGTAATCCTTAAGCTGTCCTTTTAACATCCATAAGACATAAAAACAAAACCTTTAACAGAAGCACATCAGGTTAAAGTCACTACTGAGAGCAGCTATTAGTTTTAAATCACCAAAGGATGGATTTACAGTTTTTAGGTTACAGATTACAGATTATAGAGAGATTAGATTACAGCTTAGATTACAGAGAGAGAGACTCATACAGCTTCTGGCTGTGACTGCAGCTATCCTCTCTGAAAATGAAACTAAAAAACAGACTGCAGCAAATAGCCTAAAACAAAAGTAAAAAGCTGGCAGGCAGCCCAGTTCCACCCACACTCTGACATCACTGATAAACCCCCATTTCTTAAAGGTACATTTCTTAAACACCCATTTCTTAAAGGTACTCTCACATGACACAGTGCTATCAATCGGAAAGGAGGTGAAATAGATTGCTCCTGACCATTACAAGGGGCAGCACGGTAGCCTTGTGGGGCAGCACGGTAGCCTTGTGGGGCAGCACGGTAGCCTTGTGGATAGCACAATTGCTTCACAGCTCCAGGGTCCCAGGTTCGATTCCGGCTTGGGTCACTGTCTGTGCGGAGTCTGCACATCCTCCCCGTGTCTGCGTGGGTTTCCTCCGGGTGCTCCGGTTTCCTCCCACAGTCCAAAGATGTGCAGGTTAGGTGGATTGGCCATGATAAATTGCCCTTAGTGTCCAAAATTGCCCATAGTGTTGGGTGGGGTTACTGGGTTATGGAGATAGGGTGGAGGTGTTGACCTTGGGTAGGGTGCTCTTTCCAAGAGCCGGTGCAGACTCAATGGGCCGAATGGCCTCCTTCTGCACTGTAAATTCTATGATAATCTATCTATGATAATCCTTGATTATTTCTTATGTCTGATGCAACACATTGGCTGATTGGTATCATTCCCACCATGGTAGAAAGAAAAGAGATGAAACCATAATAGTTGACCAAATGAATAAGCTTCCCTCCCACCCACCAATAATGGCAACTGTATAATGCAGGTGGCCCACAGGTATGCGAGCAGCAGCTCACCTGTGGAGACAGTTTCCTGCAGTTATTGCCATGTAACCTTACCAGAGCCTGAAAGCAACAGGCCATTTTGAGTATAATAATAGTTACTGTACTCCCAACTCTTATCACTAGCATTGTCATGATAGGGAGATATTAGGAACTTGGATCCAGAAATAGGGTCAAAGATGTAGCAGGCAATTTAGGGGTTAAACAGATTTAAGGAAAAGACTGTTGGTAGCAATTCAGAGGAATATACCCACGGCCTGAGTTACTTTCTCCCATTCAGACTTAACCTCGTTAGGGAAAATACACGGGATATCCCGGTTCAGCTAGGTTGATCCACTCAAGATCCACTGTCATTCGGGACAACCTTGTTTTGACCAGTCATTATCCCATCACAGAGTCTGATGACCTATTTGTCCATCAAGGGAAGGTTGGTTCCATATGAATGGCATAGCTCTGTTCTTTTGTATTGGTAGGAGTGGGTAATCAGTCAAGTTAACAATAAGGGATTCATGTCTGGCCACCTCAGGGGAGAACATTTATTTGAGAGGTGGACGGAGCTTAGTGAGAGGAAGAAATGCTGTTTTGAACAGTTACAGGAGACGGCTTTGGAAAATCAACAGCGAGGTCATGAAAGTTGCCACTGAGGCCGGCTTTGGAAAAGGATTCAGAGATTCAGAACAAATGTCCCTACCAGAAGAAAAGTTGCTTCATAAATGCAAGTATTGCCTTTGACTTCCTGTGAAAGTGGCATGAGAGCTGTATGTTCTATTACAGTGTTGTCTAATGTGAACTAGTGTGTTAAGATTAAGAAACTGCTTGTAATCTGTTAGTGTTAGAGTTGAAGTAAAAGTTTAAATATTGTTTTCTTTTCTTTTGTTTTAATAAAGTTTGTTTATAAAATAACCAAGCCCTATTTCTTATATTACCACTCTTGGGACAAATCAATCTTTACGCACTGCATTAAAAACTTAAAAATGTTACGTGTCTGGTTCAGTATCTTAGCCATTGTTGAGGCCTGACCAGGGGTCCGTAACAGTATTAACTGATGGCAAGTTTGTAGTGCTGCAGTGTTCAGTGTCTGGGCTTTGCAATCAAATCAACTGCTCTCTTTTACTTAGGCATGTTTCACATGGTTGCTCAGAGATTTCCAGAGATTCAATTCTACCAGGCTGAATACAGACAAGTAAATGTTGGCAGAATTAATTTCTGGTAATGGACAAAACAATGCTCTCAGTTTCAGTTATTATGTCAAATTACTTATGTTACTTCCAGTTGCTCAGATTATTTATCCATTACTGCACCAAAGTAAAAGATTATCTGAATCTAACAGGCCAATATTAGCTTTAGAATTTAAGATTAAAGTATGAGAAATGATTCTTAGAAACCTGAAAAATCATTGATGAGAAAAGGCCAGTTAGCTCATAAAGCTTATCTCTCCGGTACACTAAAGCTCCCATGATTTGCATTGTCTTATTTTATAATGAACAAAATGTTTCTGCTTCTATAACCTCACCTGTTAAATTAATCAAAATGTTTCTGCTTCTATAACCTCACCTGTTAAATTAATTAAAATGTTTATCAGTCTTTAAGTAATGTTTTGCAATCATGTGCTATTTTCTACCCATCAAAATATTAGCCTCTTGGTTTCAATTTCCCAAGGTTAATTTGAAATAATCCTTGAACACTATCTATGCCATTTAATATTTTTTATACATTCAAAATTGCAGCAGAACATTTTCCACACACTAAGTTGCATCTCCATAATCTGAAATTTCTAAGATGCTTGTACAATGAATAGGATTAACTAAGAACAATTCCGATTTAAAAGCAAAATACTACGGATGCTGGAATCTGAAACAAAAACAGAGAATGCTGGAAAAAAACAATAGGTATGGCAACATCTGTAGGGCGAGAAAACAGAGTCAATGGGTGGGATATTCCAGTCCTGCCTGCCCCGGACCTTTCAATAATCCATTAAATTCTCCGTCCCACCACAATGATACCCGCTGCGGGCAGGACCGGAAAATCTACCCTAATGTTTCGAGTCCATATGGCTCTTCTTCAGGACTAAAGAGAGGGAAAGATGTGTTGGATTATATACTCTATAAGGGGGGTGCAACAGCTGGAAAAGAGTAGAAGATCAGTGATTAGTGGGAGCTAGGAGAGATTGCAACAAAGATGCAGCAAAACCTACGAACAAGTAGGTAATGTTTGTTATGGTGGTAATAGGGTGGTTAACTGAATGAAGGAGGCTGAAACTATCGGGGCAGCACGGTAGCATGGTGGTTAGCACAATTGCTTCACAGCTCCAGGGTCCCAGGTTCGATTCCCGGCTTGGGTCACTGTCTGTGCAGAGTCTGCACATTCTCCCCGTATGTGCGTGGGTTTCCTCCGGGTGCTGCTGTTTCCTCCCACAGTCCAAAGATGTGAGGTTAGGTGGATTGGCCATGATAAATTGCCCTCAGTGTCCAAAATTGCCCTTAGTGTTGGGTGGGGTTACTGGGTTATGGGGATAGGGTGGAGGCGTGGACTTGGGTAGGGTGCTCTTTCAAAGAGCCGGTGCAGACTCGATGGGCTGAATGGCCTCCTTCTGCACTGTAAATTCTATGATTCTATGATTCAAGTGACAGATGGTCCGGTGGGGGAAGGGGCAAAACATTTTTGCCGAGGAACAAAAATGTTTGGGATCACATAGAATCACATAGTTTACAGGCAGAAGGACGCAATTCGGCCCATCGAGATATAAAATAAAGGTTAAGATGAAGGAGACAGCTCACTGTCTAAAGTTCTTGAACTCAATTGCTGTTATTATCAAGAGCAAAAGCAAGTGGAAAAGTTGTTAGCTCCCTTGCCTTCAGTGGAATGTAGGCCATACTACAGAAGAAATACAATCCTGGCTCAACCCCAAATTGCATCCCTATCCACAGTCAAGTGCTTCCTTAAGAATTATTCTGTTTACGGCAGTATTTTCCACTGGAAACTCTGCATTTCCCATTCTGCTTTTCTGTTTACTCCAGGAAAAGCAGCTCATTAAATAAAATAAAATAAAATAAATAATCGCTTATTGTCACAAGTAGGCTTCAATTAAGTTACTGTGAAAAGCCCCTAGCCGCCACATTCCGGCTCCTGTTCGGGAAGGCTGGTATGGGAATTGAACCAGCGCTGCTGGCCTTGCTCTGCATTACAAGCCCACTGTGCTAAACCCGCATTACCAAAGCGTAGTATTCAGTCTAACATCAACAGACTCATTTACTTATAAGGAGCGTAATTACACACAAGCAAAATGATCAATAGGACGTGCTTAATCAATGACCCTGATATTTCCCCAGGACTATGAGGGGCCATGGTGGACCGGTCTGTTGATGGGAATGCAATTTAGGGTTGAGCCAGGATTAAATTTCTTCTGAAGCATGGCCTACATTCCAGTGAGGGCAGGAGAGCCAACAACACTTTCACTTGCCTTCCCTCTCGGTAATAACAGCAAATTGTATTTATATAGTAGCCGAACATGATAAAATGTTCCAAGACACAGAACAGTATTTGGCATGCAGCCACATCAACGGATATTAGAACTGGTGATCAAAAGCTTGGTCAAGGAGTTAGGCTTTAAGAAACCACTTGTAGGGGGATAGAGAGGTAGAGATGTGGTGGATTTTAGATAAGGAATTCCTTTGCTCTTGGGATTAAACTTACTAGCTCTCGCTTAAATTCCCCTTTTTTCTTTTCATGTTTTTGGATCCTCACCTCATTTTTTGTCTTCGCAATTATAATTTTAATGCATGACAAAGTATTTGCAGCACCCATTCAGATCATTCAGTCGAACAAATCCAGCCACTGCCTACAACCCACACAAAGCTCCCACCCTTTCTTCATCTAATCCCATCAATATATTCTTCTACTTGTGCATTTAACGAGCTTCTCCTCAATTACATCCATGTCTTTTATTAAATTCATTTTCGGGGTATGGGTGCAGTTGGTTAGTCCAACCCTAGTTGCCCCTGAAAAGGTGGTGGTGAGCTGCCTTCTTGAATCGCTGTCGTCCATGAAGTGTAGGTATACCCATTGTGCTATTAGGGAGGGAATTCCATGATTTTGACCCATGACAGTGAAGGAATAGTGATATATTTCTAAGTCAAGATGGTAAATGACTTGGGAGGGGGGGGACTTCCAGCTGGTGCTATTCCCAGGTATCTGCCGCTCTTGTCCTTCTAGGTGGTAGTGGTCGTGTGTTTGAAAGGTGCTGCTTAAGGAACCTTGGTGAGTTCCTGCAGTGCATCTTGTAGATGGTACACATGGCTGCCACTGTTTGTCGGTGGTGGAGTGTGTTAAACCACTGTTGCACCTATATTAGGTGATGTAAGGTAGGACCTGTACTGCAGGTTCGCCGGTAGTCCCTGCCTGCTGGCTCCGCCCAGTAGGCAGAGTATAAATATGTGTGTCCTCCATTCAGCAGCCATTTCGCCAGCTGCTGTGCGAGACCATACATCTTAGAGCAATAAATCCTCAGTTGTATCCAACTCTAGTCTTTGTTCAATTGATCGTGCCTCAATTTATTGCTCTAAGATTTTCTAAAAGAAGGACCTCCATATCAAGCCAGATCGCCTGCACCTGGATCCGCAATCAAGCGACGCCAAAAAGGACTTTAATCACTGGCTAGCTTGCTTCGAGGCGTACATTAACTCAGCGACCACCCCTGTTCCGGATGCTCAGAAGATACAGATCCTGTACTCAAGGTTGAGCTCCAACGTGTTTCCTCTGATCCAGGACGCCCCGAACTACGCTGACACCATGGCGCCTCTCAAAGAAAACTACGCACAGAAGACAAACACGCTCTTCGCCAGGCACGTACTCGCCACTCGCTCTCAACTCCTTGGTGAGTCCATAGAAGACTTCTGGCGGGCCCTAATCCCACTCGTCCGGGACTGTGACTGTCAGGCCGTTACAGCCACCGAACATTCCAACCTTCTTATGCGGGACGCATTCGTTACGGGGATTGGGTCGAACCTCATACGCCAAAGACTGTTAGAAGGGCCACGCTCGATCTAGCTGAGACAAAGAAGCTAGCGCTCTCTGTGACAGTCGCCTCGTGCAACAGTCAGGCCTACCCCCCCAGCCGCGCGGCCCACCCCTCCTACGCATCGTGGACCCCACAGACGGCCGCCCCAGCGGGGGTCTTACCCAGCCAGTACGTCTACACCAGCGCGCGCACCCCGGAGTTCCCCGATGTTACTTCTGTGGCCAGCAGAAACACCCTCGCCAACGCTGCCGGGCCCGCTCGGCCCTTGCAAGGCTTGCGGCAAAAAGGGGCACTTCGCCGCGGTGTGGCAGGCCCGCGCAGTCGCCGCTATCGCCCCACCACCCTTGTCTACACACAATGGTGCAGCCATCTTCATCTCACTGGACCACGCGCGGCCAGTGGGCGCTGCCATCTTCTCCCCCTCAGTCCACGTGCGGCCCATGGGCGCCACCATCTTGTCCCCCGCAGGATCTTCAGGCGCCGCCATCTTGTCTCCCCCACAGGGCATGGACACCGACAGCATCCCAGGACCTGGGCCCCCCAGGCTCCCCATCATCCGACGCCAGCGACGACCGACCACGACACGCCTCAGTGACGATCGACCAGTCTCGTCGGCACAACCTGGCCACCGCATCGACCAGCGTGAAAATCAATGGCCACGTGACCTCTTGCCTGCTGGACTCCGGGAACACCGAAAGGTTCATACGCCCGGATACGGTAAGGTGCTGCTCCCTCGCGGTACACCCCGCCAATCAAAGAATCTCCCTGGCCTCCGGATCCCATTCCATCGTGATCCGGGGGTATTGTACGGTCACACTCATGGTCCAGGGCGTAGAATTCAGCGGCTTCCGCCTCTACATCCTCCCTAACCTCTGCGCTGCTCTACTACTAGGCCTGGACTTCCAGTGCAATCTCCAGAGCCTAACCTTCAAATTCGGCGGACCCCTCACTGTATGCAGCATCGCGACCCTTAAGGTCGATCTGCCTTCTCTCTTCGCGAATCTAACCCCGGATTGCAAACCCGTCGCCACCAGGAGCAGACAGTACAGCACCCAGGACAGGATCTTCATCAGGTCCGAGGTCCAGCGGCTGCTTCGGGAAGGCATCATCGAGGCCAGCAACAGCCCCTGGAGAGCCCAAGTGGTAGTCGTTAAAACTGGGGAGAAACACAGAATGGTCGTGGACTACAGCCAGGCCATCAATCGGTACACGCAGCTCGATGCGTACCCCCTCCCACGCATATCTGATATGGTCAATCAGATTGCACAGTACCGGGTCTTCTCAACGGTAGACCTCAAATCTGCCTACCACCAGCTCCCCATTCGTAAATCGGACCGTCCATACACTGCGTTCGAGGCGGACAGTCGTCTCTATCACTTCCTCAGGGTTCCCTTCGGCGTCACTAACGGGGTCTCGTTCTTCCAAAGGGAGATGGACCGAATAGTTGACCGGTACGGTTTCCGGGCCACCTTCCTGTACCTAGACAACGTCACCATCTGCGGCCATGACAAGTAGGACCACAATGCCAACCTTGCCAAATTTCTCCACACCGCCACTCTCCCAAACCTCACCTACAACAAGGAGAAGTGCATGTTTGGCACGACCCGCTCAGCCATACTTGGCTATGTGGTCCAGAACGGAATTCTGGGGCCCGATCCCAACCGCATGCGCCTCCTCCTGGAGCTCCCCCTTCCCCACTGCCCCAAGGCCCTCAAACGCTGCCTGGTGTTCTTCTCATACTACGCCCAGTGGGTCCCAAACTATGCGGACAAGGCCCGCTCACTCATACAGTCCACACACTTTCCCCTGGCAGCCGAGGTACAACAGACCTTCACCCATATCAGAACCGATATCGCCGGGATGCATGCAGTAGACGAGACACTGCCCTTTCAAGTAGAGAGCAACGCATCGGACGTCGCCCTAGCCGCCACCCACAATCAGGCAGGCAGACCAGTGTCATTCTTCTTCCGCACACTTCATGCCTCATAAATTCGGCACTCATCCGTCGGAAAAGAGGCCGAAGCTATTGTTGATGCTGTGTGGCTTTCGTGGCATTAGCTGGACGGCAGGAGATTCATCCTCCTCACTGACTAAAGGTCGGTAGCCTTCATGTTCAATAACACACAGCGGGGCAAGATCAAAAACTTTAAAATCTTGAGGTGGAGGATCGAGCTCTCCACCTATAATTACGAGATTTTGTATCACCTCGGCAAACTCAATGAGCCCCAGACGCCCTATCCCGAGGTACATGTGCCGGCGCACAAGTGGACCAACCCCGGGCCCTACACGACAGCCTTTGTCACCCATGAGTCACACGGTTGTACCATTTTGTCAAGGCTCGCAATCTGCATTACTCCATCGAGGAAGTACGGACAATCACCAGGGACTGTCAGGTCTGTGCGGAGTGCAAGCCGCACTTCTACCGGCCGGACCATGCGCGCCTGGTGAAGGCCTCCCACCCCTTTGAACGCCTCAGCGTGGATTTCAAAGGGCCCCTCCCCTCCACCGACTGAAACACATATATTCTCAGTGTGGTCGATGAGTACTCTAGATTCCCCTTCGCCATCCCATGCCCTGATATGACGTCTGCCACTGTCATCAAAGCCCTAAACACTATCTTCGCTCTGTTCGGTTTCCCCACCTACATCCACAGTGACAGGGGATCCTCATTCATGAGCGATGAGCTGCATCAGTTCCTGCTCAGCCAGGGTATCGCCTCCAGCAGGAATACCAGCTATAACCCCCGGGGAATTGGGCAGGTAGAGAGGGGGAACGGGACAGTATGAAGGGCCGTCCATCTGGCCCTACGATCCAGGAACCTCCCAACCTCTCGCTGGCAGGAGGTCCTCGCTGATGCACTGCACTCCATTCGGTCACTGCTGTGCACCGCTACTAACAACACACCCCATGAACGTCTTTTTGCCTTCCCCAGGAAGTCCACATCCGGGGTGTCACTCCCGACTTGGCTCGCGGCTCCAGGGCCAGTCCTGCTCCGTAGACACGTCCGACTCCACAAGGCGGACATGTTGGTGGAGAGGGTGAAATTGCTCCATGCAAACCTCCAGTATGCCTAGGTGGCATACCCCGACGGCCGCCAGGATGCTGTCTCCCTCAGGGACCTGGCACCAGCAGGTTCCACACACACACACACCTCCGGCCCGGCGCTGCCCTCCCCTCCCGCGGCGCTCCCAGCATTAACCCCACCAGGACCATCCGTCCTTCCCCTGCCCACGCCCGAGGATGAAGAGGATTTCGGCACGCTCCCGGAGTCACTGAACATCGGGCCAGCATCGACATCGCCGCCACCACTACGTCGCTCCCAGCGGAACATCAAGGCATCGGACCGGTTAAACCTCTAACTGTACGCCGGACTTCAAAAGACATTTTTATTTCTGCTCAAATACTGTAAATATAGATTCATTGCTGTATATAGTTCTCCACCACCCCCGCCGGACTCAATTTTAACAGGGGGTGAATGTGGTAAACCACTGTTGCACCTATGGCGGTGTAAGGTAGGACCTGTACTACAAGTTCGCCGGTAGTCCCTGCCTGCTGGCTCCGCCCAACAGACGGAGTATAAATAAGTGTGTCCTCCATTCAGCAGCCATTTCACCAGCTGCTGTGGGAGGCCAATCATCTTAGAGCAATAAAGCCTCAGTTGTATCCAACTCTAGTCTTTGTTCAATTGATCGTGCCTTATGGAGGGATTGAATATTTGTGGACGGGGCGCTGACCAAGTGGGCTGCTTTGCCCTCAATGATGTCACGTTTCATTGAAAACAGTTTTCTCCAATTAAGGGGCAACTCAGTGTGGCCAATCCGCACACCCTACACATCTTTGGGTTGTGGGGGTGAAACCCACGCAAATATAAGGAGAATGTGCAAACTCCACACTGACAGTGAACCAGGGCCAGGATCGAATCCAGGTCCTTAGTGCTATGAGGCAGCAGTGCTAACCATTGCACCACCATGCCGCCCCAATGTTGCGTTTCTTGAGTGTTGTTCGAGCTGCACTCATCCAGGCAAGTGGAGAGTATTCCATTAGAGTCCTGACTTGTGCCTTCTAGATGGTGGACACGCTTTAGGAAGTCAGGAGTTGCTCATGATTTATTAGCATTTGACCTGCTCTGGCTGCCACAGTATTTATAAGGCTTGGAGGGGAACCTCCAAGTCACTCACCTCCCTGACTTGGAAATATATCGTCGTCCCTTCATTGTGCTGGGGCAACATCCTGGAACTCCCTCCCTAAAAGCACAGTGGGTGTACCTATACCTCAAGGACAGTAGCAGTTCAAGAAGGCAACTCACCACCAACTTCTGAAGGGCAACGAGGATGGGCAATAAATGCGGCCTAAACTGGAAAATGCGGTCAGAAACTGGAAAGGAGAGGTCACCCTGCTGGGAGTTTTCTATAGGCCTCCGAAAAGTTCCAGAGATGTAGAGGAAAGGATTGCAAAGATGATTGCCCCATTTAGAATACTGTGAGCAATTTTGGGCCCCACACCTCAGGAAGGACATACTGGCACTGGAGCGGGTCCAGCGGAGATTCACACGGATGATCCCAGGAATGGTAGGCCTAACATACGATGAACGTCTGAGGATCCTGGGATTATATTCATTGGCGTTTAGGAGGTTGAGGGGAGATCTAATAGAAACTTACAAGATAATGAATGGCTTAGATAGGGTGGACGTAGGGAAGTTGTTTCCATTAGCAGGGGAGACTAGGACCCGGAGGCACAGCCATAGAATAAAAGGGAGTCACTTTAGAACAGAGATGAGGAGAAATTTCTTCAGCCAGAGAGTGGTGGGTCTGAGGAATTCATTGCCACAGAGGGCGGTGGAGGCCGGGACGTTGAGTGTCTTTAAGACAGAAGTTGATAAATTCTTGATTTCTCGAGGAATTAAGGGCTATGGAGAGAGAGCGAGTAAATGGAATTGAAATCAGCCATGATTGAATGGTGGAGTGGACTCCATGGGCCGAATGGCCTTACTTCCACTCCTATGTCTTATGGTCTTATGGTCTTATGATCTTATGATTCTGGATAGGAGCGAAAGTAACAGGGTCGTTGTTATGGGGGACTTTAACTTTCCAAATATTGATTGGAAACGCTATAGTTCGAGCAGTTTAGATGGGCCCTTTTTTGTCCAATGTGTGCAGGAGGGTTTCCTGACACAGCATGTAGATAGGCCAACGAGAGGCGAGGCCCTATTAGATTTGGTACTGGGAAATGAACCTGGACAGGTGTTAGATTTGGAGGTAGGTGAGCACTTGGTGATAGTGACCACAATTCGATTACGTTTACTTTAGCGATGGAAAAGGATAGGTATATACCGCAGGGCAAGAGTTATAGCTGGGGGAAAGGCAATTATGATGTGATAAGGCAAGACTTAGGATGCATAGGATGGGGAGGGAAACTGCAGGGGGTGGGCACAATTGAAATGTGGAGCTGGTTCAAGGAACAGCTACTGCGTGTCCTTGATAAGTATGTCCCTGTCAGGCAGGGTGGAAGTGGTCGAGCGAGGGAACCATGGTTTACTAAAGTAGTTGAATCACTTGTTAAGAGGAAGAAGGAGGCTTATGTAAAGATGAGGCATGAAGGTTCAGTTAAGGCGCTCGAGAGTTACAAGTTAGCTAGGAAGGACCTAAAGAGAGAGCTAAGAAGAGCCAGGAGGGGACATGAGAGGTCTTTGGCAGGTAGCATCAAAAATAACCCTAAAGCTTTCTATAGATATGTCAGGAATAAAAGAATGACTAGGGTAAGAGTGGGGCCAGTCAAGGACAGTAGTGGGAAGTTGTGCATGGAGTCCAAGGAGATAGGAGAGGTGCTAAATGAATATTTTTCATCAGTATTCACACAGGAAAAAGACAATGTTGTCGAGGAGAATACTGAGATACAGGCTACTAGACTAGAAGGGCTTGAGGTTCTTAAGGAGGAGGTGTTAGCAATTCTGGAAAGTGTGAAAATAGATAAGTCCCCTGGGCCGGATGGGATTTATCCGAGGATTCTATGGGAAGCTAGGGAGGAGATTACTGAGCCTTTGGCTTTGATCTTTATGTCATCATTGTCTACAGGAATAGTGCCAGAAGACTGGAGGATAGCAAATGTTGTCCCCTTGTTCAAGAAGGGGAGTAGAGACAACCCCGGTAACTATAGACCAGTGAGCCTTACTTCTGTTGTGTCAAAGTCTTGGAAAGGTTTATAAGAGATAGGATGTACAATCATCTGGAAAGGAATAATTTAATTAGAGATAGTCAACACGGTTTTGTGAAGGGTAGGTCGTGCCTCACAAACCTTATTAAGTTCTTTGAGAAGGTGACCAAACAGGTGGACGAGGGTAAAGCAGTTGATGTCGTGTATATGGATTTCAGTAAAGTGTTTGATAAGGTTCCCCATGGTAGGCTATTGCAGAAAATACAGAGGCATGGGATTCAGGGTGGATTTAGCAGTTTGGATCAGAAATTGGCTAGCTGGAAGAAGGCAAAGGGTGGTGGTTGATGGGAAATGTTCAGCCTGGAGTCCAGTTACTAGTGGTGTACCACAAGGATCTGTTTTGGGGCCATTGCTGTTTGTCAATTTTATAAATGACCTGGAGGATGGCGTAGAAGGATGGGTGAGTAAATTTGCAGGTGACACTAAAGTCGGTGGAGTTGTGGACAATGCGGAAGGATGTAACATGTTACAGAGGGACATAGATAAGCTGCAGAGCTGGGCTGAGAGGTGGCAAATGGAGTTTAATGCAGAAAAATGTGAGGTAATTCATTTTGGAAGGAATAACAGGAAGACAGAGTGCTGGGCAAATGGTAAGATTCTTGGTAGTGTGGATGAGCAGAGAGATCTTGGTGTCCATGTCCATAGATCCCTGAAAGTTGCCACCCAGGTTGAGAGGGTTGTTAAGAAGACGTACGGTGTGTTAGCTTTTATTGGTAGAGGGATTGAGTTTCGGAGCCATGAGGTCATGTTGCAGCTGTACAAAACTCTGGTGCGGCCGCATTTGGAGTATTGCGTGCAGTTCTGGTCGCCGCATTATAGGAAGGATGTGGAAGCTTGGAAAGGGTGCAGAGGAGATTTACCAGGATGCTGCCTGGTCTGGAGGGAAGATCTTATGAGGGAAGGCTGAGGGACTTGAAGTTATTTTCTTTAGAGAGAAGAAGGTTAAGAGATGACTTAATTGAGGCATACAAGATGATCAGAGGATTGGATATGGTGGACAGTGAGAGCCTTTTTCCTCGGATGATGATGTCGAGCACGAGGGGACATAACTTCAAATTGAGGGGAGATAGATATAAGACAGATGTCAGACGTAGGTTCTTTACTCAGAGAGTAGTAAGGGCGTGGAATGCCCTGCCTGCAACAGTAGTGGACTCGCCAACCTTAAGGGCATTTAAATGGTCATTGGATAAATATATGGATGATAAGGGAATAGTGCAGATGGGCTTTAGAATGGTTTCAAAGGTTGGCGCAACATCGAGGGCCGAAGGGCCTGTACTGCGCTGTAATGTTCTATGTTCTATGTTCACCAAGCCTAACGGAAAATGTGGATAATGTAAGATTCAGGCAGGCACAGGCCCTGAATGTATACTTGTGAGCAAAGAATCCAGACAGCATCGAAACCCCCAACCGATTAGCATTTTAATGGCCCATCTTCGTAAGACAAAGGATTGATACTCAGGTAACCGATTCAATTCCAGACATTTCAGCGCCACTCCCTTTACTCAGGAAGCATCAACAACAGGGTCAATGACCGCTTAGGACACGCCCAGCCATCAAGGCACCTGCCCCTTTATTGGCTCAGATCGAAGGCAGTGATCGAGAACTGCCCAATGAATTGGGTCCAAACCTAAGGACCGCCCAAAAGAGTGCGGAACTCCCCAAGGATAAAGAGAAACACTGCCCTGTGTGCGATCTCTTTTTTGGACCTGGCGCTCCGGCAACGCTCACCTCCAATTGCAGCACCACCAGAAGCAAATTCAAGTTCAACACTCGCTAACAGACGGATGAGCCCAGCTGAGCAGCAGTTACTTCTCCAGACCCAGTAGATCCAGATTCGAACAAAGGCCATTGTTCCTCTGACCTAAGCCGGGTGCCTGAAGTTAAGTACAGGTTGTCATTGTTGTTAGGTGTAGTTTAACTAGTAGTGTTTATGTTGCATGTGTAAGTTAATCTTGTGTGTAAATAAAGTACCATTGATCTTGAACTAACTAACTGTTTGTTTGGCTCTTTGATCGATACCCAGTTGAACCTCATGGCAGTATCATTTGATACCTGCCGATTCTGAGAGCATATCATATCAATATCTAGATGAAAGGGCAACCTTATTGACTTTCAATTTTTATAGCAAGTAAAAAAAGGCAACAGAAGTCACTCTCACCTCACCGCTGATGTTCAGCTCTTTTGTCCATGTTTGAACGAAGGCTGTGTTGACGTCAGGAGCTGAGTGTCCCTGCCAGAAGTCAAACTGGGCGTCCGTAAGTGCCACTCGATAGCGCTGTTGATGACTTCTTCCATCAATTTACTGATGATCGAGAGTAGACTGATGGCGTGGTAACTGGTTGGGATTTGTGCTCTTTCTTGTGTACAGGGTATACCTGGGCAATTTTCCACATTGCCGGGCAAATGCGAATGTTGTAGCTGTACTGGAACAATTTGGCTCAGGGTGCAGCCAGTTCTGGAGCACTAGTTTTCAGTACTATTGCCGGAATATTGTCAGGATCCATAGCCTTAGCAGTATCCTGTGTCTTCAGCCATTTCTTCATAACAAATGGAGTGAATCAAATTGGCTGAAGACTGCCATCTGTGATGCTGGGGACTTCCATGGAGGCCAAGATAGACCATCCATTCACCACTTCTGGCTGAGGATTGTTGTAAATGCTTCAGCTTTATCTTTTTCACTGATATGCTGCTGGGCTGCTCCATCATTGAGGATGGGATAATTGTGGAGCCTCCTTCTCCAGTGAGCTGTTTGATTGTCCACCACCATTCACACCTGGATGTGACAGGACTGCAGAACTTAGACCTGATCCATTGTTGTGGAATCGCTTAGCTCTGTCTATTATTTGCTACTCATGCTGTTTGGCACACAAGTATACTGTGTTGTTGCTTCACCTGGTTGACACCTCATTTTTAGGTAATAATAATGTTTATTAGTGTCACAAGTAGGCTAGCACTGCAATGAAGTTACTGTGAAAACCCCTAGTCGTCACACTATGGCGGGTACACTGAGCGAGAGTTCAGAATGTCCAAATCACCTAACAGTAAGTCTCTCGGGACATGTGAGAGGAAATTGGAGCACCCGGAGGAAATCCACGCAGACACGGGGAGAACGTGCAGACTCCACACAGACATTGACCCAAGCTGAGAATCTAACCTGGGTCCCTGGCGCTGTGAAGCAGCAGTACCAACCACTGTGTTACCGTGTCGCCTTATGTCTGGTAATGCTCCTGGCATGCCCTCCTGAACTCTTCATTGAACCAGGGTTGAACGCCTAGCTTGGTGGTAATGGTAGAATCAGGTTTGGGCCGGGCCACGAGATTGCAGATTATGGTTGGATACAATTCTGCTGCTGCTGATGGCCCACAGCGCCTCATGGATGCCCAGTCTTGAGCTGCTAGGTCTGTTCGAAATCTATACCATTTAACATGCTGGGTGTGCCACACTACATGATATAGGGTATCCTCAATATCAAGACTGGATTTTGTCTCCACAAAGACTGTACGGTGGTCACTCCTACCAATACTGTCAAGACAGATGCATCTGCAGCTGACAAGTTGGTGAGGCTGAGGTCAAGTAAGTTATTTCCTCATGTTGGTTCCCTCAATACCTGCTGCAATGTCGTATTGGACGTGGCCAGCCCGGTCTGTAGTGGTACAACCGAGCCTCTCTTGGTGATGGACAATGACTTTCCCCCATTTCGTTTTGCGCTCTTATCACCCTCAGTACATCCTCCAAGTGGTGTTCAACATGGACAAGTACTGATTCATCAGCTGAGGGGGGATGGTATGTGGTAATTAGCAGGAGGTTTCCTCGCCCATGTTTGACCTGGTACCATGGAGTCCAGATATCAATATTGAGGACTCCCAAGCAACTCCCTCCTAACTGTATACCACTGTGCCACCACCTCTGGAAAGTAGATGGTGGTGTTTAGAACATTGTCTATAAGGTATGAGTCCATGAGATATCTCTCCACATTTTGGCACAAGCCCTCAGGTGTTAGTAAGGAGGACCTTGCAGGGTGGATAAGGCTGGGTTTGCCATTGTCGTTTCCGGTGCCCAGGTCAATGCCGGATGGTATGTCTGATTTCATTCCTTTTTGTTTCCTTTGAACTGGTTGAATACAATTAAGTGGATAGCTAGGCCATTTCAGAGGACATTTAAGAGTCAATCACATTACCGTGGATCTGGAGTCACATGCCCTCAAAGCATCCCTTTCTTAAAAATAAATTTAGAGTACCCAATTCATTTTTTCCAATTAAGGGACAATTTAGCGCGGCCAATCCATCTACCCTGCACATTTTTGGATTGTGGGGGCGAAACCCACGCAAACACGGGGAGTATGTGCAAACTCCACATGGACAGTGACCCAGAGCCGGGATCTCGGCGCCGTGACGCAGCAGGGCTAACCCACTGTGCCATAGTGCTGCCATACCCTCAAAGCATCCCTTAAGAGGTCAAATATTCTTGCCAACTCATGGAAATGCCTGGCTACAACCCGATCTTTCTGTCAGTTATTTCACATGTTTTACTGTCTTGTTATCTCTACTTTGTTTCGCAAAAATATACTTTCTTCATAAAATCTCTGAAAGACACATTATAAAAACAGTTCAAATTGTTATAATAGTAAAGTGCAATGATTTTCACATTTTCTCCAGAGGTCAAGAAACACTCTGAGGAACTTCAATTCAGTAATGAGAACATTTCACACATTTCAGTATTTTCATTACTGGGAGTACAATTCTTTTCAAACTCATGTTGCAGTCTGCGGTGCTTCAATACAGTTGCATACAGTTAGGGTTAAGCACACAGTCTGAGGGGTCTTACATGGTTACCAGCCCCTCGGTGTACATTGGCTGAAAAACCTTACCCAGTGACGTTCCCCTTTGTGCCTTGACAGCGGATGCCAAAAGCTTGAGTGTGTCCCTCAGCATGTAGCCCAGGACCTTGGAATGTGCCAGTCTGCAACATTCAGCCAAGGACAGTTTTTTGTACTGGAAGACCAACATGTTTCCAGCAGACTAAAGAGCGTCTTTCACCAAGTTGATATCCTCCAGCAGCAGTTGATGTTTGTCCCGTGTCTGTCTCTGGGAGTAACCCATGGAACACAAGAGTCATGCGTCACTGAGCGGCTCAGGATGAACCTTAACAAATACCACTGCACCTCTCTACAGACCTTCTTTGCAAAGGCACATTGCAGAAAAGGTGTGCGACGGTCTCTTCTCTCCTGCAGCTGCTTTGAGGGCAACGTGCAGTGACACAGAGATTTTGGGCGTGCACAAAAGGTCTGATGGGGAGGGCCCTTCTCACCATCAGACAAGCTAGGTCTGAATGCCTGTTTGAAAGCTCTACTGATGAGACATTCTTCCAAATGACTCGAAAAGTCTGCTCAGGGAACCACTCAACATGATCCACCATCTTCTTTTCCCCCAAGGGCCTTGAGGACAATACATGCAGACCTCTGCTTGATCGCCTTGTCATCAGTGGTGTTTCTCTGGACACTTTTTCCCACAAGGGACAGGCAATATGTTGCAGTCCAACTATTGGAGCGTTCTGTGGCTATTACAGCTACACCACCCTTACGTGTTCCTTTCCTTTCTGATAATGGTAGAACCTGCAATACTTAGTTCGATGTGCAGTAATGTTTCAGTTCATCTGATTACGGGAGGGATTTTCCAACTGTTCCCACCTGCGAGGTCTTCCGATCACTCCAATGGCGATCACCCCATCACAGGTTCCCCAGCAATGGTGAAAACTATGGGAAATGCAGTTGACAACTGGGGGACTGGAAGGTCCAAATGGTGGGCTGACTCCACTGCTGCAAAACACCTAGCAGGGGAAGGGTGGAAAATCCCATCTTACATCTGGTCCTTCACTGCAGACTCTTGGTTCCAGTTCCCCATTTTGTTCTGGATAGCGTGTACATCGCTGCACAGTCAGTTCAAATCATCATTAATAGTTTCTCCTTTTGTTTTATTTTTAACAGCTCATAGAATTCATAGAATTCTTACAGTGCAGAAGGAGGCCATTGGGCCCATTGTGGCTGCACCGACCCTCTGAAAGAGCACATTACCTAGGCCCACTCCCCTCCTATTCCCATAACCTCACTGGTTAGCACTGTTGCTTCACACTGCCAGGGACCTGTGTTCTATTCCTGGCTTGGGCCACTGTCTATGTGGAGTCTGCACGTTCTCCCCGTATCTGCGTGGATTTCCTCTGGGTGCTCCGGGTTCCTCCCACAAGTCCCGAAAGATGTGCTGTTAGGTAATTTGGACATTCTGAATTCTCTCTCTGTGTACCCGAACAGACATGTAATGTGGCGACTCGGGGTTTTTCACAGTAACTTCATTGCAGTGTTAATGTAAGTCTACTTGTGACACTAATAAAGATTATAATTATCATAACCCAGTAACCCCACCCAACACTAAGGGCAATTTTGGACACTAAGGGCAATTTATCATGGCCAATCCACCTAACCTGCACATCTTTGGACTGTGAGAGGAAACTAGAGCACCTGGAGGAAACCCACGCAGATACGGGGGGAGCGTGCAAACTCCACACACACAGTCAACTGAGGCTGGAATCGAACCGGGGTCGCCTTTTATGCTTCTGTTTTATGACCATTTATTTCCTACTTGAATAAGTAAGGAAATTCTGTGAAAGGTTTTCAGTTGTATATTACAGAAAAAGATTTTTTTAAATCTGTGTTTTGGCGTCGACAGGATGAGAAACGAGGCTGCAAACACAGACACACTGACATTCACAACATCTCTGAGAATATGAACAGCAGTGATATTGACAGACAAGGGCCTAAACCTGTATAACGTTCATCCAGTTAATCTTTTCAGTTTTGTCCCTATTGCGTCTACTCTTCTTATGGTGGATCAGCTCTCATGCTCTTAAGATCATCGCAGTGTGATACCATCTTCCCTCAAAGAACTCTTGTAGCGCACAAAGACTCATGAGAGACGAATAGAGATGAAGTCGATGAGGCTTTATTAAGCGTGACTTGTTCCCCGCAGTTCAGTAACAGACTGGCCTGCGGGGGAGAACTCCTGGTTCTTATACTCCGCCTTCAGGGCGGAGCTAGAGGTCAACAGCCAACCAGGACCCGGGATCTGTCAGCCAATGACATCACGGCTTCACAGTCCCACATGACCCCTAATGCATACTACCACATTCACCCCTTGTTAAAAATGAACCCAGCGGGGTGGTGCTTCGCATGGTGGTAGAGGTTTACAAGGCTGGTCTTGGGAGGAAAAAACTTTTGCATGTCATCACAGTATGTACAGGGTTTTTTTTTTGTTTTGAACTATTTACAGTATTCGTAAGAGGGAAAAAGGGGAAAAAAAATTCTCATTAAAGTCCACAACATTCTAGTGTTACACCGATGCCACAAGTCGGTCAGGCGGTCTGGTCGTCCTTGTCGATCGCCTCAGCCCTGGTGGTGGTGGTGCTTGTTCCAATGTTGTCGCCTCCGGGAGCTTTACGGTTTCTGCTTCAGCTTCACTTCTGGTCGGACCTGGGAGGAGGACCGATCCTCCCGGGAAGGGGGCTGTCGCGGGGTGCGCCGGTGGCAGGGAGGGGGTGATTGGTGTCGGGGGGGTGTGCGTGTTGCCGGCGGGCGCCAGATCTCGCAGGGAGACCGTGTCCTGTCGGCCGTCGGGGTACTCCACGTAGGCGTACTGCGGGTTCGCGTGGAGGAGGTGAACCCTCTCGACCAACGGGTCCGACTTGTGCGCCCGCACATGTTTCCGGAGCAAGATGGGTCCTGGGGCCGCCAGCCAGGTCGGCAGTGACGTTCCAGAGGAGGACTTCCTGGGGAAGACAAGGAGGCGCTCATGAGGCGTTTGGTTAGTAGTGGTACACAATAGCGACCGGATGGAGTGGAGGGCGTCCGGGAGGACCTCCTGCCACCGTGAAACTGGGAGATCCCTGGACCGTAGGGCCAGTAGGACGGTCTTCCAGACCGTTCCGTTCTCCCTCTCTACTTGCCCGTTCCCCCGGGGGTTGTAGCTGGTCGTCCTGCTCGAGGCTATACCCTTGCTGAGCAGGAACTGGCGCAGCTCGTCACTCATGAAGGAGGACCCCCTGTCGCTATGGACGTATGCGGGGCAACCAAACAGTGTGAATATGGTGTTAAGGGCTTTAATGACTGTGGCCGCTGTCATGTCAGGGCAGGGGATGGCGAAGGGGAAACGGGAGTACTCATCCACCACGTTCAGGAAGCACGTGTTGCGGTCGGTGAAGGGGAGGGGCCCTTTTAAATCCAGACTGAGGCGTTCAAAGGGACGGGAGGCCTTAATCAGGTGCGCACTATCCGGCCTGAAAAAATGCGGTTTGCACTCTGCGCAGATGTGGCAGTTCCTTGTGACTGTACGGACCTCCTCCACGGAGTAGGGGAGGTTGCGGGACTTTATAAAATGGTAGAACCGAGTGACCCCGGGTGACAGAGGTCCTCGTGGAGGGTTTGGAGACGGTTAATTTGTGCGTTGGCACATGTGCCGCGGGATAGGGCATCGGACGGCTTGTTCAGCTTTCCGGGACGGTACAAGATCTCATAGTTGAAGGTGGAGAGTTCGATCCTCCACCTTAAGATCTTGTCATTTTTAATTTTGCCCCGCTGTGCATTATCGAACATGAAAGCTACTGACCGTTGGTCAGTGAGGAGAGTGAATCTCCTGCCGGCCAGGTAATGCCTCCAATGTCGCACAGCTTCCACTATGGCTTGGGCTTCCTTTTCCACTGAGGAGTGGCGGATTTCTGAGGCGTGGAGGGTTCGGGAGAAAAAGGCCACGGGTCTGCCCGCTTGGTTAAGGGTGGCCGCTAGAGCTACGTCGGAGGCGTCGCTCTCGACCTGGAAGGGGAGGGACTCGTCGATGGCGCGCATCGTGGCCTTTGCGATATCCGCTTTGATGCGGCTGAAGGCCTGGCAAGCCTCTGTCGACAGAGGGAAGGTCGTGGTCTGTATTAGGGGGCGGGCCTTGTCTGCGTACTGGGGGACCCACTGGGCGTAATATGAAAAGAACCCCACGCAGCGTTTTAGGGCTTTTGAGCAGTGAGGGAGGGGAAATTCCATGAGGGGGCGCATACGTTCGGGGTCGGGGCCTATTATCCCATTGCGCACTACATATCCCAAGATGGCTAGCCGGTTTGTGCTAAAAACGCACTTGTCCTCGTTGTATGTAAGGTTCAAGGCTTTAGCGGTCTGGAGGAATTTTTGGAGGTTGGCGTCGTGGTCCTGCTGATCGTGGCCGCAGATGGTTACATTGTCGAGATACAGGAACGTGGCCTGCAACCCGTGTTGATCAACCATTCGGTCCATCTCCCGTTGGAAGACCGAGACCCCGTTTGTGACGACAAATGGGACCCTTAGGAAGTGGTATAATCGCCCGTCTGCCTCGAAGGCTGTGTACTTGCGGTCACTTGGGCGGATGGGGAGCTGATGGTAGGCGGACTTGAGGTGCACGGTGGAGAAGACCTTATATTGGGCAATCCGATTGACCATGTCGGATATGCGGGGGAGAGGGTACGCATATAGCTGTGTGTACCTGTTGATGGTCTGGCTATAGTCTATGACCATCCTTTGCTTCTCCCCTGTCTTTACTACTACCACCTGTGCTCTCCAGGGACTATTGCTGGCCTGGATTATGCCTTCCTTCAGTAGCCGCTGGACTTCGGACCGAATGAATGTCCGGTCCTGGGCGCTGTACCGTCTGCTCCTAGTGGCGACGGCTTTGCAATCCGGGGTGAGGTTTGCAAACAAGGATGGGGGCTCAACCTTGAGGGTTGCGAGGCCGTAGATAGTGAGTGGGGGTATTGGGCCGCCGAATTTGAAAGTTAGGCTCTGCAGGTTGCACTGGAAGTCTAATCCCAGTAATGTGGGCGCACAGAGTTGGGGAAGGACATAGAGCCTGTAGTTTTTAAACTCCCTCCCTTGCACCGTTAGGGTCACTATGCAGAAGCCTTTGATCTGTATGGAGTGGGATCCTGCAGCTAGGGAAATCTTTTGCGCACTGGGACGGATGGTCAAAAAACAGCGTCTTACCTTGTCGGGGTGGATGAAGCTTTCTGTGCTCCCGGAGTCGACCAGGCATGGTGTCTCGTGCCCGTTGATCAGCACCGTTGTCGTCGTCGTCTGGAGCGTCCGGGGCCGTGCTTGGTCCAGCGTCATTGAGGCCAGACGTGGTCGTAGTGCTTCAGCGTCTTCCTCGAACCCCGTTGAGCCGTCGATGCTGGGGTCCATTGTTGCCGTCCAAGATGGCGGCGGGGGTGGACAAAATGGCCGCCCCATGCGTCGCACAGGGCTGGGGGGTCCCAAGACGGCGGCGCCCCTCCTCCCCTCGTGGTGGCTGGGACCCAAAATGGCGGCACCTGCGGGTCGCACATGTGGCGCTGGGGGGGTTGGGGAGCGTTTGAAACGCGCAGGACTCCTTGTTCTCCGGGGACAGCGGTGGCCGGGACCCAAAATGGCTGCGCCTGCGGGTCGTACATGGGGCGCTGGGGGGGTTGGGGAGCGTTAGAAACGCGCAGGACTCCTTCTTCTCCTGGGACAGCGGCGATCTCCCGGGACCAGCACACAGCCGCGAAATGGCCCTTTTTCCCGCAGCTCTTGCAAATCGCTGCGCGGGCCGGGCAGCGCTGCCGGGGGTGTTTCGCCTGACCGCAGAAATAGCAGCGGGTCCCCCCGGGACAACTTGGCGCCTGAACCGCGCAAGCCTGTGGGGTGGGGGGGGGGTTTGTCGCGACGGGGGTTCACGGAGCCCAAGGGGCTGCACGCGGTCGGGGCCGTACGCGCGGGCATTTCGCGCGGCCACATCTAGGGAGGCTGCAAGGGCCCGTGCCTCTGAGAGTCCTAGCGACTCTTTTTCTAAAAGTCTTTGGCGGATTTGGGGAGAGTTCATACCTGCCACAAAAGCATCGCGAATTAACATGTCCGTGTGTTCAATCGCGTTTACCGGCGGGCAGCTGCAGGCCCGTCCCAAAATTAGCAGCGCGGCGTAGAATTCGTCTAGCAATTCTCCGGGACTTTGCCGTCTCATTGCGAGTTGGTAGCGTGCGTAGATCTGGTTCACTGGGCGAACATAGATGCTCTTTAGTGCTGCGAACGCCGTCTGGAAATCCTCTGCGTCTTCGATGTGAGGGAAAATTTCCGGGCTTACCCTCAAGTGCAGGACCTGTAGTTTCTGGTCTTCTGTGACCCGGCCGGGGGCCGTTCGGAGGTATGCTTCGAAACAAGTCTGCCAGTGTTTAAAAACTGCTGCTGAGTTCACTGCGTGGGGGCTGATCCTCAGGCATTCCGAGGATGATCCTGAGCTCCATAGTCCTTTAAGCACGCTTAATAAATTGTAGCGCACAAAGACTCACGAGAGACGAATGGAGATGAAGTCGATGAGGCTTTATTAAGCGTGACTTGTTCCCCGCAGTTCAGTAACAGACTGGCCTGCGGGGAGAACTCCTGGTTCTTATACTCCGCCTTCAGGGCGGAGCTAGAGGTCAACAGCCAACCAGGACCCGGGATCTGTCAGCCAATGACATCACGGCTTCACAGTCCCACATGACCCCTAATGCATACTACCACAACTCTTATTGCCTTTTTAGACACAGGTTTAGGTAGAAAATAATTGTTTTGATCCTGCGGTGGACCACAAGATGAATAATGATCATATGTATGATATATTGTCCTCTGTTAAAGAAACTGTGTTATCATTAAAAACACAATTAGATGCTCTCTTGCTAGTGATATAGGATTCTAGGAAGGATTCTAGGGCGGCACGATGGCACAGTGGTTAGCACTGCTGCCTCTCGGCGTCAGCAACTCGGTTCAATTCCGGCCTTGGGTGACTGTCTGTGTGGAGTTTGCACTCTCTCCCTGTTTCTGTGTGGGTTTCCTCTGGGTTCGCTGGTTTCCTCCCACTGTCCAAAGATGGGCAGGTTGGGTGGATTGGCCATGCTAAATTGGCCTTTAGTGTCCAAAGATGTGCATTTTAGGTGGATTGGCCATGCTAAATTGGCCCTTAGTGTCCAAAGATGTGCAGGTTAGGTGGATTGGCCATGCTAAATTGGCCCTTAGTGTCCAAAGATGTGCAGGTTAGGTGGGGTTACACAGATAGAGCGGGGGAATGGGTCTAAGTAGGATGCTCTTTTGGAGGGTCAGTGCAGACTCGATGGGCCAAATGGCCTCCTTCTGCACTGTAGGGATTCTATAATTCTATTGGTTTAACTGGCAGCAAAATGTTAACAATTGAATTCTACTAGACTATTTCCAAAATCTTTTAATTGACAATTTGGAAGCTGTAACATTTAAATTACAATTTTTAAATGCAGATTTTAAAAGTGTTGATGTATTTTTTTAAATTCATTGTGTGCATCATCGGCTGGGCCAGCATTTATTGTCCATCCTTGATTATCCTTCAACTGAGTGAGAATTTCAGAGTCAACCACATTGCTGTGGATGTGGAGTCACATATAGGCCAGACCAGGTATGGACAGCAGATTTCCTTTCCTAAAGGACATGAGTGGACCAGATGGGTTTTTACAACATGGTCCTCATTCAACTTTTAATTCCAGATTTTTATTCAATTTAAATTTCACCATGTGCTGTGATGGGATTCAAACCCAGGTCCCCAGTGCCTTCCCCTGGCTTTCTGTATTACTTGCCCAGTGACATTACATCTACACCAATACCTCAGAAAAGAATAGCTGCTTCCACATGATTCCACTTTCCCGACTATGTGGTTGACTCTTTATGCCTGAGGACTAGTGATGGGAAATATATAAATCTAATGTTGCCCATATACACATTTTTAAAAATCTGCAGTCTATCAAATGTTTCAATTACTACCTTTCTACTCACAGTATACTTGTGCATCTATTTTACCTGCCATTATGTGCTTATCTGTATGGAATCACTATCGGCTTGATATTCCGTAGCTTTTAGCTATCTCTTTTGTCGGACCTTAGCGGCTTTGTCTGTGTTAATGACTGCCCCCTCAAGTTCAACCGTCAACTTAACCCAGTTTTCATTAGTTTTCCAAAGCTAAGCCATTAATGTTTGATTTGATTTGATTTATTGTCACATGTACCGAAGTACAGTGAAAAATATTTTTCTGCGACCAAGGGAACGTCGCAACATTAGAGATCCTTGCACTGAACCCGATGACACTCTGTTCAATATTTTCCCCACCCTAACAACACCCCCCTGCTGTTTTCTTTCCTTCAACCAGTTTCTGATCCGCACTCAGATTTCACTTTGATTTCAATTGCGGCCTTTCATGAGGAGCTTTATCAAGGGCTTTTTGGAAATCTAAGTACAAAACCATATGGTTTTTACTGTCTCCATTTGCGATGCAATTTCTTCAAAACGTTCAAGGGTGTCGATCAGGAATAAGCTTTCGCTTTCAAAGTCATGTTGGTTTACATCTCTTCAATTATCCTCATACATGTACTCCATATGTTTTTGCATGGTCGATTGATTTTACCAATTTAGACTGATGGGCCTGTAGTTTCCCACATTACAGGTTTACCTACTTTCTTTTACATGGCCACTATGTTCGCTTGTTTGCAAATCTAGTGGCCTCTCTAATATTCATCGACTTGTTTAAGATGATGATTCACAAATTTAATCCATGGTCTCTGTTAAATCCTGGGATAGCTACCATCTGTCCAAAGGGATTTATTCTTTTTGAGCCTTTTAAGCCTGTTTAGTACTTCTGTAAATCCTTAAGTCTGCTTAAATTACTTTTGTCACGGCCTGGCTGAGGTTTGTTCTTGTAAATTGTCCAAGGAAATGTTCATTGAAAGAAAGAAAGCAGAATTTCCATTTATCTTGTAGCTTTCACGCTGTCAGGATGTTCCAAAGTACTTTATAGTGTCACGACGGGTGAGGACATGTGACAGGACTCGGCTTTTCACTTTCCCACGCCTCGATTGATCGTAATAGGGTTTATACAATTAATTTGGGCAGCACAGTGGTTAGCACTGCTGCCTCACAGCGCCAGGGACCAGAGTTCAATTCTGGCCTTGGGAAACTGTCTGTGTGGAGTTTGCACATTCTCCCCGTGTCTGTGTGGGTTTCCTCCAAGTGCTCTGGTTTCTTCTCACGGTCCAAATATGTGCAGGTTAGATGGATTGATCCTGCTAAATTGCCCTTTAGCGTCCAAAAGATGTGCGGATTGGGTGGGGTTACAAGGATGGGCAGGGAAGTGGGCCTGGGTAGGGTGCTCTTTCAGAGGGTTGAAGACACGATGGGCCGAATGGCCTCCTTCTGCACTGTAGTGCTTCTATGATAAGGATGAAGGTATTAATTCAGTGCCTGTATGGAAACATTCGAGTGCTGATTGCAAAGTACTCAGTCTGACAGTCTTTCTTGAATTTAAAAAGGGTTATTTTTATTGTGCTAAAAACCCACCCAGACAAGAGATAAAAAATATTTAGAAAATTAAGCACACATCCCGACCTTTGCAACAAACAGACACACAAAATTATCTCTTGGTCAAATTAAGATTAATTGATAAAATGTCAAAATAGAGAATTCACTATTCATGAGACCTTCGGCTGAAGCAGATTTCTTCCACAGTGGTCTTGAAAATGCAACTGGGTTGAGGCCAATGTAAGCTGCAGTTTCTGGAGAAAGTCCCTATGAAACCATAATCCATCTTTTCAAAAAGTCAATGCTATTGTACCTGAGATTCCTTTCAATTAAAATTCTCTATCTCTGTGATGGATTCTTCAATGTACCAGAGATAAGGGCCGGGATTCTCAGAAATCCCAGCCAAGTGTTGACGCCGGCATGAACACCAGAGTGTTGTATGCCGGTGTCAACGGGCCTCCTGGCCTAGCAATGCACGACTGTTCAGGGGGCTAGCATGGCGCCGGAGAGCTGTGCGCTGCTCCGGTGCTGAAAAGCGGCCCTGCACGGCCAGTGCGGGTCCGCAAATACGTGCATCGGCCATCTCCGCGCCCGCCCCTGTGAAACCCTACAGGGGCCAGGCGCGGAGGAATATAGGCCCCGCCCGGAATGAGCGCGCCCGCCGATTGTTAGCCCGCGATCGCGGGCCTGGCCACCGTGGAGGCCCCCCCCCCCCGCCCCCTGCAGTCGGATCCCCCCGCCCCCCACCAGGATGGTCCCCGCAGCAAGAACGCTGAGGTCCCGCCGGGTGGGACCACATGTGAACCACACCAGCGGGACTCGCCGGGCACTTGGCCCATCGAGCGCGGAGAATGGCCGCGGGGGGTTCTTTCAATGGCCCATGACCGGCGCCACGTTGACCGGGCGCGATTGGCGGATCCATGGGGAATCGGGGAAGCGCCGTATCACCGAATTTCCGGCGTGAACGGCTATTCTCCACCCCCACGCTGGCCGCGATTCCGCCGTAGACGGTCGGAGAATCCCGCCCAAGGTCTTGAACTTGAGAACAGGAGAGAGGGAGAGAAAGATTATGTAACTAGATTATTAGACTTCTTCTCGGCTGCCTAAAAGCAACCAGGGTTTTGTCATAAAATAAATTTCAAATTGATTCTCCCGGTCACATGATTTCTTTCCCAATAATGAATATTCCACAGCAGGTAATTGATTAGCTCATGCCTGGTCAAACCTTGGTGCTTGGTTTCTTTAATGTTCCAGCCATCACTTCTCATTAGATGATTCTTCCCTGTGATGATCTACGAAGAACACCTTCATATAGCCATTGTTCCAATAGCCTTTCTGTCTCTGCCTAAAAGGTAGCTTTATAGAAATGCAAATAGTAACAGACAGTTACAAGTTTCAGTTCACCTTTGAAGAAATTCTTGACATCAGCAGGTGTGAAATTACATGGAAGATTTCCCTTGGCATGTCGTAAGTGTAATTTTCAGGTAGAGCATGCCAATTTAACAATAGTTGTGCACAACCTCTGTGGGTGTTTGGACTCACTATTAAGTTTGTGCACTGCATTTGTTAAGAGTGCTGGGCGGCTGCCTAAACCAGCCATTAGGCCCCTTGCATATGTTAATTATAGAGCTCACTTGATGAAGGATCTCTTGTTGAAATTCATCCAGGATGAGCGGGGCAGAGGTTTCACAACATTGCTGACAAATGAGCTCTTCCTCTGCATGGCACGTGTCTACTTCAGAAAGGCAATCAATCTTATAGCGATGTTTTAATCCATTATTAACCCTCTGATACATGCTGCCCCACAGGTTCAGAATATTGACAACTCAAAACAGCCCTGAATGTAGTTCTCGTGACCTTGTGCAGACAAACGTTTCCACTAAAGTTCCATTGAGACGCAACCTTCCTTTATCTTAACTGTATAATTCATTCAATTGCTTTTACAACTGAAAGAAAATCTAAAGCATATGGAAATGCGGCTTACGGCAGTGGTGAAAGGCAATCGGAATATCAAAGTCAGGAGATCTATTTTTGATAGTTTTGCTTTTCGATATTTTGGCCAGGATTTGTCTCCTGTTCTTGGTCATTTGGCAATGTGGTCCTCAACTCACCAATGAGAAATCCACTTCCACACCACTTGTACACTACTGTGATTGCCTCACAGAAACCACAGTAGTAAATTGTGGGGTGTGAAGGTCAGGAGAGTGTTGTGGGTGGTATGGGAGGGGGGGGGGAGGGGATGGGGGAGACATGGGCAGATGGTGGCTGAGGCTACAAAACTTTCCCTCATTAGCACAACATTTGGGATGGCACTTATGTACAGTACTGCGAGAATGCTATACCACCTACGGTAATGGACGGGATTCTCTGTCCCGGTACGTCCGGAGTGTGTTCCCCGATAGGACGGAGAATTGGGCATTGGGGGAAATCCCAGGTTCAGTGGCCTAAGTGGTGAAACCCCAATGTTTGTAAACACTGACCATATCAAAACTTAGTGCTGGGAAGGCTTCCATCTCTTTGATGTGGTCAATGTGTACAAACATTAGATCTTCACCACTTAGGGCACTAAAACTGAATGGATCAAAGCTGCAGATGCTTTTTTTTACAAGCTGTCAATCAGACCACAAAACTATGAATGGCTTGCAGATAGTGGATCTGTGGGAACCAGACAGTCACCGCTGCTCTCCTTTGAGGAATGGACACGTGGAGCTGCAAGCTATGTATTAAATCTATAATGCTTCCCACTGTCTCTGGCTGGACTGCTCTCCAGCTTCTCGACAGGGAGTCCCTTTTCTGGGGGGGAGGGGAGGAGGGGGCTTGGGTCTGAGGAGGAGGTTCCTTTCGGCAGTTTGGGGGGTCCCCCTATTACAGGAGTCGCTGCCCCCCCCCCCTCATGTTACAGGGGTCCCTGGGGCAGGGGAGTTGGGAAGATCACAGATGGAGATTGTGAGTCAGTGGCAGTCACAGGCCATGGAGATTTGGGTTGTGCAGAGGTAAGCACATTTGTTGAGGTGTTTGGGGATGGACAAGCGCTCTTGTTTCTTCTGGATCTTGACATTCCTGCTCCCCTTCAGTTTCCAGGTTTCCTTGCCCTGGGAAACCGTGTCCAAAACCAGAAAATTGAAAAATCTATTAATATTTGTAGCCCTTTTAGAATAACTGAATAAGTGACCCACCTCGGTGGAGCATATTAGTTGCTATCCCCATGGCATTGGAAAGGGTGCAAAGGAGATTTACCAGGATGCTGCCTGGATTGGAGGATAGGTCTTATGAGGAAAGGTTGAGGGAGCTAGGGCTTTTCTCATTGGAGCAAAGGAGAATGAGAGGTGACTTAATTGAGGTGTATAAGATGATGAGAGGGATAGTGGACGTTCAGCGACTTTTTCCTCGGGTGGATGTAGCTGTTACAAGGGGGCACAACTATAAGGTTCATGGTGGAAGATATAGGAGGGATGTCAGAGGTAGATTATTTACTCAGAAAGTGGTTGGGGGGTGGAACGCACTCCCAGGTATGGTAGTACTGTAGTTGGACACTTTAGGAACTTTCAAGCGGTTATTGGATAGGCACATGGAGTGCACTAGAATGATTGGGAGTAGGTTGATTTGATCTTAGTTTCAGACTAGTTTGGCACAACATCGTGGGCCGAAGGGCCTGTACTGTGCTGTACAGTTCTATGTTCTAACCCGCCTCCATTGAAACCAAGGTGACTGTGTTCAAAATAGGTTGGAGCCGGGTTTCAGATTTTTGATGTTTTAACCTACTCTTTATATCCACATGGTCATATTCCTCCTTTAAATCTCTGTCCTCTGGTGATCATCCATTCTGCCAGTTCCTCCCTATTATAACTCCTCTTATACTTTTGAACATCTTTATTAAATCTTCCGTTCAATTTCTTTCTGCAACAAGGGTAATTCCAAATTTTCTAGTGTCTCCGAATAACTGATGCTCCCCATCCCCGATACCAAATCTCATCTGCACCCTCTCCAAGGCCTTAACACCCATCCCCAAGTGCGGTGCCCAGAATGACGCTCCAGCATAGGTCTAACGCAGTGACTTATAAAAGCTTTGCATAATTTCCTCCCTTTTGTACACTATGCCTCTCCTACTAAAGCCAAGGATCTTGCACTCTCTTTAATATTAATCCAATCGAAATGAAAATCATTACAAGTTGCAACATTAATTAAAAAAAATAATGTACAAAAAAAAACTGAGAAGCTTGTACCTGGAATTGAAATATGTTCTCTCTGATTGACCTTAGTAATGCTTCCAGTTGAGGATACAGCAGCCTACTCATTTGCTTACTGATTATTAGGAGTGCATAATTATAACCCCCAGTGCCCTGGCCATTATTTATCCCTTCATCAACATCACAAAAACATCACCTTGTGGGGGCTTCCTGTGTACAAATTAGCTTTCACATTTCCTACATTACAAATGACTACACTTCAAGGGCACGTCATTGGTTGTAAAGTGCTTTGAGACATCCAGTGATCATAGGGAATACCTGCTATATAAGTGCAGGTATTTCTTTCACCTTTAAACTGATTGGTTTGAGCAACTTTTAATCCTGCCTTGCATCATGTAGGGCTCATTTTGATAGCCTAGTGAGATATGGGGCGTCATTCTCCGACCCCCCGCCGGGTCGGAGAATGGCCGTTGGCCGCTGTGAATCCCGCCCCCGCCCCCGCCGAAGTCTCCGAAGGGAGAAAAGTCGGCGGGGCGTTAATGGCGCCGCTGCCGCGGAGAATGTCACGGGTCTGCGCAAGGCAGCCGATTTTCGGCCTGCCGATATTCTCCCTTCCGGATGGGCCGAAGTCCCGTCGACGTGATGACCGTTCACGTCGACGTGAATCAAACCTCCTTTTCATCGGCGTGACCCGGTGCTCCAGGCTCACGCCGACCAGCGAGGAGGTGAGTGACGGCCTGGGGGGTTGGCTCTGGGCAGGAAATGGCGTGGCCGCAGACTGATTGCGTGAGGAGAGGTGTGTCTCGGCTTGTGTGTGTGTGTGCGGCGGGGGGGGGGGGTTAGAGTAGGCTGGGCTCCGGGGGAGTGCCGGGAGGGGGTCCGTGCCGGGGTGGAGGTTGGGGGGAGGGTCCGTGCTGGGGTGGAGGTTGAGGGTTGGAGGGGGTCCGTGCCGGGGTGGAGGTTGGGGTGGGGGTCCGTGCTGGGGTGGAGGTTGGGGGGGGGGGTTCGTGCTGGGGTGGAGGTTGGGGTGGGGGTCACTGCTGGGGTGGAGGTTGGGGGGGGGGTCCGTGCTGGGGTGGAGGTTGGGGTGGGGGTCCGTGCTGGGGTGGAGGTTGGGGGTTGGAGGGGGTCCGTGCCGGGGTGGAGGTTGGGGTGGGGGTCCGTGCTGGAGTGGAGGTTTGGGGTTGGAGGGGGTCCGTGCTGGGGTGGAGGTTGGGGGTTGGAGGGGGTCAGTGCCGGGGTGGAGGTTGGGGGGAGGGTCCGTGCTGGGGTGGAGGTTGGGGGTTGGAGGGGGTCTGTGCTGGGGTGGAGGTTGGGGGTTGGAGGGGGTCCGTGCCGGGGTGGAGGTTGGGGGGGGGTCCGTGCTGGGGTGGAGGTTGGGGAGGGTATCCGTGCCGAGGAGGATGATGGGAGGGCAAATGAGTTGGTCCACCTGGCCTGGTGCCAGCCTCCAACAGTTGGACACAGGCGGGTGGCTGTCCACCGTTACCGGCTGGCCCAGCGGGCACGGGACAGACTGATAGCCGCCCGCTTCACTGACTAGATGGGCGTGGGAATCGGGTAGTATGGCCACAGACCGCACACCATGGCAACAGCCGACCACCCACACCCCCCACCCATCCACCCACCCAGCACCCTCACCCCCCTCCCCAACCCCATACACTCCACCCGCATGCACACCACCCCCCCCCCCCCCCCATTGCCGATCCACCGGCGGCACAACGGGCCGGGCTCACCCAGTTGCGGGTGGACGCGTGTCTATCGCAGGCCATGGAGGATGATGACAACCCGCCCTGCGATGAGCTCCTGGCTCTACATCGTTGGACTATGTCTGACCCATGGCCACAGTACCACCATCCACCCGGATCATCCCTGCATGCGGCTGTGACACTGCAGCGCACGGTCCCGTCCTCTGCCCGGGGGATGTTGATGGCGGCCCAGGGGGAAGGGGGCAGACTCACCTGGGGCTGAGGTAAGACCACCCCTCACACACACACTTGCGCTCAACGTACATGACACGCCCGCACACTTTGGACAGAGCACAAAGGCAGCTTCGGTAGGTGTAACATTGACTTTAATAACCAAAGGAGTTCATGCATGTGCCCTAGCCCCTAAAACTCATCTGTGCCCTGCACCCGTGCCAACTTACTCAGTGTCTAATTGTTTGGCCTTACGGGCCCTTTGACTACGTCTACGTGGTTCCCCAGACGGTACAGCAGAACTGGAGGTGGACTCCTGTGATTCCTGCCCTCTGACACTGGATCCCTTTGGCGGCCGTTTCCTGGGGCGTCCTGGCCTAGATGGGCCAGGCTGCGGCCCGGGCGACTGGGATGGCGAGCTGCCAGCCTGTCCTGCCCGTTGCCCACCCGATGCACCTGGGACGGAAGGGGGGGGGAGTCCGAGGTGTCGCGGTGTACCGGGACCTCCCCTACAGAGGGAGCCGGGACGGACCACACCACCTCCTCCTCCCTCGGGGTGCCCGATGGCCCCCAGGCCTCTACATGGGTGGGGGATGCGAACGGACTGGCCATACGACGCACCCCCGACATCTGGCGCTGCCAGTCCTGGAGGCCCGTGCTGGTATCGACAGGGGTCTGCAGGTTTGCAGCCATGGAGCCCAGGGTGTTGTCAAATCCTGTCTGTGACAGTGCGACGCCAGCTCGCACATGGCCACTGGCGCCGATGCCCTCAGCGATGGCCTGCTGAGACTGGGCCATGGCCTGCTGAGACTGGGCCATGGCCTGCAGAGACTGGGCCATGGCCTGCAGAGACTGGGCTATGGCCTGCTGAGACTGGGCCATGGCCTGCTGAGACTGGGCTATGGCGTTGAGCGCCTCTGCCATCTGGCGCTGGCACTGGCTCATGGCCTCCTGTGAGAGGGCAGCCATTTCCTGGGCCACAGACGCCGCCTGCACGGAAGGCCCCAGGCCTCGCAAACCGTTCCCCATGTCTGACACCGTCGCACCCATTGCCTCCACCGCGGAAGCCACCCGTGCGGTGTCAGCCTGGGTGGCACGCATGACCGGGACCACTCCCAGCTCCTGGACGTGGGTGGACTCCTCCACCTGCGACCGCAGCCGCCGCAAGCCACCCGTCACCCTCTTCGCTCGTCTCCGGGTCGGTGGTTGCATCGGATCTATGTGTGGGTGTGGTAACTGCAGGAACCCGGGATCCATCTGGGCGGCAGATGTTCGCTTGGCCTGGGCTGCCCTCCGACCGCCCGGTCCCTCTGCTGCTCCTACCTCCACCTGCTGTACCGGGACGGCTGTGTTGTGCGCACCAGTGAGTGTACCAGACGCCTCATCACTAAAGTGCCCAACCGTGGTGAGTGTTTCTACGATGGTGGAGGGTGTTGGTGACAGCAGTGGCGTTGTGTCGTGCTCTTCGTCCCACTCTGACTCCATGGCACTTTGGGGTGGGGGTTCATCTCCACCCATCCACTCTGAGTCACTGTCCGGTATTTCGTCTTCCCGGGTAGGGGTGTCCTGGGTAGTGCTGTCCCGGGTAGTGCTGTCCCGGGTAGGGCTGTCCTGGGTAGTGCTGTCCCTGGTAGTACTGTCCCGGGTAGGGGTGTCCTGGGTAGTGCTGTCCCAGGTAGGGGTGTCCTGGATAGTGGTGTCCTGGGTAGTGGTGTCCTGGCTCGGATGTGACGGGGGCCTGTGGCTGCCCCCCTCATCGCTGGGTGGTCGCTCCCGCACGTGACGGGGGTGTCGTCTCCCTGTTGCTCCAGGTCTCTCCGTCTCCCGTGGTGTGCGAGGGGCATCCTGCAGGCGTCGCATGCTGGAAGGTCCGGGTCTCTCCGTCTCCCGTGGTGTGCGAGGGGCATCCTGCGGGCGTCGCATGCTGGAGGGTCCGGGTCTCTCCGTCTCCCGTGGTCTCCGAGGGGCATCCTGCGGGCGTCGCATGCTGGAGGGTCCGGGTCTCTCCGTCTCCCGTGGTCTCCGAGGGGCATCGCATGCTGGAGGGTCCGGGTCTCTCCGTCTCCCGTGGTCTCCGAGGGGCATCCTGCGGGCGTCGCATGCTGGAGGGTCCGGGTCTCTCCGTCTCCCGTGGTCTCCGAGGGGCATCCTGCGGGCGTCGCATGCTGGAGGGTCCGGGTCTCTCCGTCTACGGTGGTGTGCGAGCGGCATCCTGCGGGCGTCGCATGCTGGAGGGTGCGGGTCTCTCCGTCTCCTGTGGTCTCTGAGGGGCATCCTGCGGGCGGTGTGCATCTGCGGGGATGGGTGCCTGGACGTTTGGTCCTGCGATACACAATGAAGCATGCATGGTTAGACATCAGGCAGTGATCAGGTGATACGGGGGAGGGGGATATAGGGGAGGGGGGATATGGGGACGGGCTGTCGGTGGCTCACTTGCTGGTGGGCCCCCGACCTCTGCATCAGCAACCTCCCGGTCGTCAGGTCCGCCAGCCAGTTCCAGGGCCCTTTCCTCGTGTACGGTCAGTGGCCTCTCATCAGCGGGCCCTCCTCCAGTCCTCACATGCTCCCTATTGTTGTGTGCGCGCTTCTCCTGTGGGGGGGGGGGGGGGGGGCTGGTGGCAGGGGTAAAAGGCAACAGTGTTAGGCAGGTATATGAATGCACGCCATCGTTTGCGCGTGCATTGCAGAGGTTAAGGTTAGGGCTGGATTCACTTGGGGATATGGGGGAGGGGGGATATGGGGGAGGGGGATATGGGGGATGGGCGATATGGGGGAGGGGGGATATGGGGAGGGGGATATGGGGGAGGGGGGATATGGGGGAGGGGGGATATGGGGGAGGGGGGGATATGGGGGAGGGGGGATATGGGGAGGGGGATATGGGGAGGGGGGGATATGGGGGAAGGGGGATATGGGTGAAGGGGGATATGGGGGAGGGGGGGATATGGGGGAGGGGGGGATATGGGGAGGGGGGGGATATGGGGGAGGCTCACCCTGCCTGCTCTGACGAGGTCATTCACCTTCTTGTGGCAATGGGTGCCTGTCCGTGGTGTTAGGGCCACAGCGGTGACGGCCTCTGCCACTTCCCTCCACAGACGCCGGCTGTGGCGTGGGGCAACTCTGCGGCCGTGCCCAGGATACAGGGTGTCCCTCCTCTGCTCCACCGCGTCCAGGAGCACCTCCACATCGCGTGACTCGAACCTCGGGGCTGAGCGACGGCCAGCCATCCAGTCGGGTGTTGTGGTCGGGTGTTGCGGTCGGTTGGGGGGGAGCAGCGCGGCCTTATGAGCCGTCACGCCGTGCAGCGCGTATGACGCTGCACGGCGTGAACCACTGCGCAGGCGCGGATCCCGTTACGTCGCTGCTAGCCCATTTCGGGCCGGAGACTATCGTCCCATTTTTATGACGTGATGCAAGTGGGATTTGCGCCGTTTTTTGCGCCGATCGGCGGACTTTCCGCCGATAATGGAGAATTTCGCCCATGATTTTCTTCCTGAAATACTGACAAGCTGACACAGAGGTTGAACCCGTGACTTTTAAAGTTGTTGACATGCACAGTGCAGCTGCCAAAATGTAGATTACAGTTCACGTGGTATATCCTGTGTTGCTTTTTCCTCACACTTGTCGATTTGTAAAATCGCGGGATTGCCATTTGTTTTGCCAGCTGGGCACGAGCAATGTTATTCCATTCTTTTAAATTCTAATTTGCATACACATTCACTTTAACCTGTTTATGTTCAGGCTTTTGGAGTTGGGATAAGCCATGCACTTGACAAGAGCACACAGGAACGATTTAGTCAGCACCCAGGTGATAGAGCATAGGGCCTCAGGATGTGTTATGTTAATCTTGAAACCCTGTATTCAAAATACAAAAAGATTACACACCAAGGAGAAAAGATGTTAAAAGATGTTCAAAGAAGAAGTATTAAGTTCACGATTATTCAACAATAGAATAATTGTTAACACTTTGCTTAAAGAATATAGATTTTTCATTGGGTAAAGTTTATTTTAAAATGATATATTGCAAGACTGGCATTGCTTTAAAACGTTTTGTGTTTTGCATTGAACAAACTGATTTTGGTTTTTTAGTGTCTACTACCACCTAGTGGTGCTTTTAAAGCAGTGCATATTATTTCAAAGTAATTTGTACCCAACGTGCTAGAAATAACATTGGACATAATCTGAACTGTCAGTTGGGTGGTGGTGCAGGTCTGGATGTATGGAGGTATTTCAAGTTGCAATCATTAATTTTTAAAAAAAGCTAATGTACACAAAAATATGGTTTGAAGAAACTTGTATCTGGAACAAAATTGTGTCTTCTCTGATTGAACTTAATGTAGAGCATTCTCAGTGAAACTGACAGGCTAGCAAGTCTTTGGTTGGTGAAATGTCTGAGCAGTACTTTAGGAGGTTCTGGCTTTTACTGCAATTAAGAGTACCTGTCCATTATTCCTATCCTCTGTCCCTGCTGCTCTTCCAATTTCAAATAACCTGTATAGTTTGCGGGTGAGCTGGGTACAGGCAATTGATTTAACTCAGCAATCAGGCTTTGACAACCATTGCACATATGTCCTCTCCAAGATCGACCAGGTGAGTGCTCTTCAGGGAAACTGACAGGTTAGGAAGACTCTGGTTCATGAAACTGAAGAGCTCCAGCCATGGTGATCTGAGAGGTACTCTTGAGAGTGTACTTTTATTGTTCAACAGGTTTACAACTTCTTGGAAGTCAGTTCACTTGTACTGTACTTCAATCACGTTGAGCTGCACTTCCCTGCTGTCAGCTGTCACCGTGGCATGAGAGCAGCTTACGCAGCTCTACCTTGGATCTCTGATGAGGAACTAGAGAAGCTGCAACACCAACTACCTTCTCCTCATGCACACACCCCTCCACAGGGCTGAGGATATAGACACAGAGAAACAGCAGGAAAGTGGCGACACCGCCAACACAGGGCCTACAGGAAAAGGATCAACTCTGTTGAAATGTCTGAGCGCAGTGCTTCAGGAGGTTCAGGCTTTTACTGCTAATTAAGAGTACCTGCCCATTACTTCTATCCTCCGTCCCCAGCTGCTCATCCAATTTCCAATCATTTTCCTTCAATTCCATGATTTTCAACTTGAGGTGACACTTTCTTATGAGCAACATTATCAAACACCATCTGGAAGTTCATGTAAATAATATGAATAAACATTGCCCTGTCCACCACTTCAGTCTGCTCTTCAAAACATTCAGTCAGGATTGTGAGGCATGGCCTACCATTGAAAATGCATGCTAGCTCTCTCTGATCTGCTGAAAAAGACATGCAGTCACTCTATCCTTAATGATAGACTTGTAAATTGCTGGATTAACTATCTGTGATTACCTGGTTTGCTCCTTATATTTCCTAAATAGTGGAGTGCTGTGTACAATTTTCTAATCCAAAGGAATGGTTACCAAGTCAAAAGAACTTGGTATGTTTATAGTGATGGCACCTGCAATGGTTCCACCTTCTTTCTTGAAGCCTGGGATGGAAACAATCTAGTCTTGGAGGATTTGTCATCCCTTAGTGTCATTGCTTTCCTCATTACTGTCAATTTTGTTGAGTTTCTGTTCCTGGTTCAATATTAATTTCCTCACAATGTAAATACAGACGCAAAGTAATTATTTAACATGCTCACAATTCCCTTACTTTTATCTACAATATCAGCTTTCAGAGTCCACATTCATAGAATCCCTACAGTGCAGGGCATTTGGCCCAGTCTACACCAACCTTCCGAAACAGCACTCTATCTAGGCCAACGCCCCTGCCCTAGCCACGTAATCCCACCTACCCTGCAAACTTTGGACAATGGGGGAAACCAGATCACCTGGGGCAACCCCACGCAGATACGGGGAGAACGAGCAAACTCCAAACAATCACCCAAGGTCAGACTCAAACTCGAGTCCCTGGCACCACGAGGCAGTGGTGCTAACCACTGTGCCACCGTGTCGGCCCGACATTGTTCCTGACCCCCTTCCTCGTTTTACTGACATCATTGTAATTTTTCTGTGGTTTTTTTTGATACCACCTTGCGAGTTTCTTTTCGTACTCTTCTGCAACCCAGTCTATTTTGTCACATTTGTTGTTCCTTGCACCTCTCTCCCAGTTGCCAGGATTTGTAACAAAGACGGGGGGGGGGGGGGGGGGGGGGGGGAGGCTGGAAAAACCTGGTGGGTGTGGCAGCATCCGCAGGGAGAGTCAACGTTTTGGGTCCGTGTGGCCCTTCCTCAGAGCTGAAGAGAGGGAGAAATATGATGTTATATATGGGGGGACAACAACCGGGACAGTGGTTACTGTAGGCAGAACAAGATTTTTCACTGTACCTCGGTACACGTGACAATAAATCCAAATCTAACATTTACTGGGAGCTGGGAGAGGTTGCGACAAAAATGCAGCAAATCTCTAGAACGAGTGACAGATGCCAGGATTTGTACAACCGTTGTATTTGTGTGTGCATTTTCTTTGAGTTTTCAGTCGTCCAGCAGCTCTTTTTCCCTTTGCCAAGATGAATCCTTGTCTCTGAGGCTCTGCGTCCCAATGGAATTGTTTCCTGAACACCTCCTCTTGATCTTTGGCATTTAACTCATTGACAGATTTGCCCAGTTTACTGTGGGCAGCTTTCCATCCGCCTGGCACCGTCTCACTTGCCTTTCCCTTCCAAACACTGCACCGACCTCCGTCACATTCACGGATAAATATTGACAGGCAACGAATGGGGCTGTTAAACCAAAGCTGTCTTCCGACTAAAAACAGCCCCCCCCCCCCCCTCTCGTTGGTCCTAAGGCAGATTTCTTGGGAAAATGATCTTGAAAACAACCCCAGGCTGTACTCTTCCCCCACCCGCGCCCCAGAGCCAGTCTGCCTCCTCCTGAGCCAGCGTAGTTGGACTATTTGGAAGTGCAGGTCGCGCGCTGGGAGGGGAGGGGGGGGGGGGGGGGCAGAGGTTGAATCTGTCCCTCGCCACTTGCCGTAGCTTGCGCCGCAAGGGCTTGTGGGAGCGGGTTGGCGCTGCCGAGGTATTGGCGTGCGCGCGGCTGGGGACTGGCTGGCTCGTGTGGAGGCTGTGACCGTTAGAGAGAGCGCGAGGACCCGGGGGTACAGCGCGGCCGCGGGATGTCCCGGCTCATCGTCAAGAACCTGCCGAGCGGGGTAAGTCAGTGGCGAAAGGCGAGAGAGATCCGCCCGGCCCTCGTGTCTCCGCCATTCATATTCAACCCCCGATCCCCCCCCCACCCCACCGGTTCACACTTGACATCCCCCAGTGTGAACAGCAAAAGCTGAAAAGAAAACAACTAGGCCTCGGCCCCCGGCAGCGTGGAATAAACCAGACACTGAGCAGAGCGGCTCTCATCTTCCATCTCCTCCCCCCTCCCCTCTTTTTTCCCTCTCTCTTTTTCCCCCTCCCTCCTTTTCCCCCTCCCTCCTTTTCCCCCTCCCCCCCCCCCATTCCACCTCCCCCCCCCCCCCCCCCCCATTCCACCTCCCCCTCCGCTCACCCTCCCCTCTCCCTTTGCTCCAGCTCACTGGGCTGCAGCGACATGTGTGTGTTTGTGATCCTGTTTATTCTGCAACAGCTTCATGCCAACCCGGCAATAGTGGGCCGTCCAGCTCAGATCTGGAAATCTGCTCTTAATTGGGGGTGGTGGGCGATGTCAGGTGTGGTGACCCCTCTGGTCAGCTCTCTCGTAAAGGGGAGGGCAGTCCGTGGTCTGGGAGCAGCAACATTTACATTTATAACACCCCCCGTTTTGCTGTTTTGGTTTGATGGAAACATATGCTGCCGATCTGATTCGAGCCAATCTGACTTGTCTATTCAAAAGCTGAATTTTTTTTCCACAGCTGGTGCTCACCAGCTAAACCAGTCTATGATTAAAACAAAATTACTGTCGATGCTGGAGTCTGAAACAAAACAGAAAATGCTGAACAATCTCAGTAGGTCTGCCAGCATCTGTGGAGAGAGAATGGAGCTAACTTTTCGAGTCTGGGTGACTCTCAAAGCTGTTTTGAGTCTATGTGATCCTTTTTAGATTCAGAAGGCTAGCTCTGTTTCCACAGATGCTGCCAGATCTGCTGGGCAATCCATGCATTCTTTGTTTTTCCTTCATGTTACCTATTTAAATGCTGTTTATGATTTTTGTGTAAAATAATCTCGGACTGTGAGCATCCGTATGCAAAGATCTGTCTTAATTTTATCTCTTGGTTGTTTATGTGTAACGTTTTCATTTCCCAGATGAAAGATGAACGTTTTAAAACTCTATTTAGTGACTTTGGAACATTAACAGACTGCATACTGAAGTTCACAAAAGATGGGAAATTTCGGAAATTTGGATTTGTTGGCTTCAAAACAGAAGAGGAAGCACAAGCTGCTTTAAAACATTTCAATAAGAGCTACATAGACACTTCCAGAATTGCTGTAAGTATTGTGCAGTAATAGTTTATTTCAAAGCATATATTCTGTCACAAAAATTATTTATTAGTTGTCACAATGTTGCTGGTGTGATGACATCTAAGACTTCTTAATTACTTGATGAAATTGTTTGTGACGAGTACACTTTTGGAAGTGGATGTTCATGAATTAATACAAATCATATCTTGATGCAATCCTGATTATTTTTTAAAATAATCTTTATTGTCATAAGCAGGCTTACATTTAAAAAAAAATGATTTGATTTGATTTATTGTCACATGTACTGAAGTACAGTGAAAAGTATTGTTCTGCGGCCAAGGCAATGTCCACAGTACGTACATAGACAAAAAAAAGAATAATCGAGAGTACGTTGAGAAATGTTACATCAACAAACAGTGATTGGTTACAGTGCAGAACAAGGGGCCAAACTCAAAGCAAATACATGAGCAAGCAGCACAGGACATCGTGAATAGTGTTCTTACAGGGAACAGATCAGTCCGAGGGGGAGTCGTTGTGTCTAGTAGCTGTGGGGAAGAAGCTGTTCCTATGTCTGGATGTGCGGGTCTTCAGCCTTCTGTATCTTCCTGATGGAAGGGTCTGGAAGAAGGCAAAGCCTGGGTGGGAGGGGTCTCTGACAATGCTGTCTGCCGAGGCAGCGGGAGGTGTAGACAGAATCAGTGTGCGTGTGACAAGCTTGTAAGATGCGTTGGGCTGAGTTTACCACACACTGCAGTTTCTTGCGATCTTGGGCTGAACAGTTGCCATACAAAGCTGTTATGCAGCCGGATAGGATGCTCGCTATGGCACATCTGTAGATGTAGGAACTTTAAATCTATCGACCACCTCCACTTCGGCGCCATTGATGCCAACGGCGGGGGGGGGGGGGGGGGTCGTGCTACACTTCCTGCAGTCGATGATCAGTTCCTTGGACTTTCTGACATTTAGAGAGGTTGCTTTCGGTACACCATGCAACCAAGTGATTTATCTCCCTTCTGTAGTCTGATTCGTCGTTGTTTGAGATACCCACCACAGTCTTATCATCTGCAAACTTACAGATTGAGTTGGAGTTAAATCTTGCCACACAGCTGTGTGTGTTAGGGAGTACAATAGAGGACTGAGCACACATTCTTGCGGGGCCCCAGTGTTGAGGACTATTGTGGAGGAGGTGCTGTTGCTATGAACAGTAGTCTCATGTAGATGTCCTTGTTGTCGAGGTGCTCGAGTGTTAATTGTAGAGCCAGGGAGATAGCATCTGCTGTGGACCGGTTGCAGTGATAGGCGAACTGCAATGGATCGAGACTGTCTGTGAGGCTGGCGTTGATCCGTCTCATGACTAGCCGCTCGAAGCATTTCATGATAATAGACGTCAGGGCCACCGGTCGGTAGTCGTTGAGGCAGGCTACCTTGTTCTTCTTTGGTACTGGTATGGTGGTCATCTTGAAGGAGGTGGGGGACCTCGGAGCGGAGGAGTGAGGTGTTGATGTCTGCGAAAGACTCGCTAGCTGGTCTGCGAGGGCTCGGAGTGGTCGCCCAGGGACTCCGTCGGGGCCCGCCACTTTCCGCGGATTCACTTTCAAGAAAGCAGCTCTTTAATCTGAGGCTGTAATAGTGCGTCTGGGTGTGTCCAGTGCTGTTGGGGCGGGTGTCACTGATGCATTGGCTGACTGCTCAAAGCGGGGATAGAACATGTTCAGTTCATCGGGGAGGGATGCTCCAGCCCCAGATATTCCGCCTGACGTTGCTTTGTAGCCTGTGATCTCGTGTAAGCCCTGCCATAGTCGTCGTGTGTTTGTGTTGTTGGCCTTGGACTCTAGTTTGTTGCGGTATTGTCTTTTGGCATCCCTAATGGCTTTCCGTACATCATACCTGGATTTCTTATATAGGTCAGGGTCGTCAGACTTTAATGCCTCTGTCCAGAACTTCAGCAGGGAGTGAACCCTTTGATTGAGCCAGGGTTTCCGATTGGGGGACATCCATATTGTCGTCTTTGGTACACAGTCCTCGACACATTGATGAAGTCTGTGACGGTGGTTGCGTACACGTCCAGGTTAGCTGCCGCGGCCTTGAATATGGATCAGTCCACAGACTCCAAGCAGTCGCGGAGGATGTCCTCCGATGCCTCAGGCCAGCACTGCATGGTTTTCTTGACTGGCTCAGCACACTTGAGTTGCTGTTTGGAAGCCGGAAGTATGAATACCAGCTTGTGGTTGGATTTGCCAAAATGGAGCGGTAGACACCTTTTGATGCTTGTGCAGTAGCGGGATAGGGTGTTTGCACCTCTGGTGGGGCAGGAGATATGTTGATGGAGTTTGGGTAGAACCTTCCTGAGGTTGGCCTGGTTGAAGTCTCCAGCCACGATTGTCAGGGCTTCAGGGTGATTTGTTTCTTGGTTGTTGGTGGTGGAGTGTAGTTGTCAAGTGCTTTCTTCACTTCTGCCTGAGGTGGGATGTAGAATGCTGTGATGAGTACAGAGGTGAATTCACGTGGGAGGTAGAAAGGGCGACACTTCACGATCAGGAATTCTAGGTCTGGGGAGCAATGGCATGCTAGGGACACTACATCCGAACACCAGGAGGTGTCGAATTGCCTGAGGCCATCGTGCGATCCATCCGGTGGATTGAAAAGCCTTCGGGTTGGATGGCGCAGTCTGGTGTGGCCGGAGTAAGCCATGTTTCTGTGAAGCAGAGTACACAGTTTCTCACTTCTCTCTGGGAGGTAAGTCTAGCGTTGAGGTCATCCAGCTTGTTCTCAATCACTTGGACATTCGCTAGGAGTACGCTGGGGAGAGGAGTCTTCAAGCAGCGTAATTTAAGTTTAATCTTCAGGCCATCGCGTTTTTCCTGCTTCCTTGGTCGGCGGCTGCTCTTGGGTGGCAGGGCTGGCTTTGCATAAGATAAGTGATTGCGTTCGGAGGGATCGTGGATGATAGTGGCGGTGTCATGCTCACTGGAGGGGGTTGTACATGGGCCGGTCTGGTCTCGTACATGGGCCGGTCTGGTCTCGTGGGGCGATGAGATTGGGTTCTGCAGTTAACACTGCAATGAAGTTATTGAGAAGAGCCCCTATTCGCCACATTCCAGCGCCTGTTCGGATACACTGAGGGAGAATTCAGCATGTCCAAATTACCTAACAGCATGACTTTTGGATCTTGTGGGAGGAAAGCGGAGCACCCGGAGGAAACCCAGGCAGACACAGGGAGAACTTGCAGACTCCGCACAGACAGTGGCCCAAGCCGCAAATCGAACCTGGGACCCTGGCACTGTGAAGCAATAGTGCTAGCCACTATGCAAGAATAGGGACAAAGTGACAGCAGATCACAACATTTTCTCTTCACTGTTAAATTGATTTTGTAATATGCTTACGACTTTGCAATTGGTGCATTGTTGACCTTTCCTTAAATTTGTTTCAGGATTGAGAGAGAAGTATTTGTGTACCATTGAATTGTTCTCACATTTTAAAGCATTACATTTCTTTGTCTAAACTTTTTGGGACTCCATCCCATTTCTGTTGCACATGTTCCAATGATGCTGCCTGACAAAATGGCTCTTATATGCTTTCCTTTCTCCTGAGTCAAGGACTCCACTGCCCCCCTCACTCACACTCCAAACTGATTGATCGGGCCCTCAACCACGTCTTACCCATCTCCTGAACTTCTGTCCTCATCCCTTCCCCTCGCTCCCAGAACCATGATAGGGTTCCCCTTGTCTTGACTTCGCACCCCACCCCCACCACGTTCAAAAGATCATTCTCCGCTATTTTCAACAACTCCAACATGATGCTAACACCATTGAACCATAGAAAAGTTACAGCACAGAAGGATGCCATTCGGCCCATCTTGTTCATGTTAGCCCAAGGGCACCCAGGTGTCCTTTCTAATCCCACCTTCCTGCACCCGGTCTACCAAACACATCATACTGTCACCTCCCAGTCAGCATTCTGTTGGGACTGTTCTCTTGGTCACAATTTGATCCACTCCTCCATCATCCCCAACATCTCATCCCCTTCCCAAACAATCAGGTGTAACACTTGCCCATTTATCTTCTCCCTCCTCACCGTCCAAAGTTTCAAACATGCTTTGAGTGATTTATTTGCACTTATTTCAATTTAATTTACTGTATTAGCTGCTCAACGTCGTCTCTTCTACATTGGGAAGACTAAGCACAGACTGGGTGACTGCTTTGCAGAGCACTTGCGCTCAGTCCGCAAGCATGATCCTGATCTCCCTGTTGCTAGCATTTCAATTCACCAACTTGCTCCCATGTCCTCTGGAAATTTGTGAAGAATCTTAGTTAGATCTTCTCTGATAACTTGGTGAGTTAATCTTTGGTGCTAACAAATCTGCAAGGAATCCAGCAGAACCATTTTTCCACGCGATGCCAGCTTTCTACCATTTACAGTAGTTGTGACCGATTGTATAAATGCTTTTAAGGGTAAGCTGGACAAGTACTTGAAGGGGAAAGGATTAAACAGGTATACCAATGGGGTTGGACAGGAGGCTAATGGAGCATAAATCCTAGCATGAGCCAGATGGGGTGAATGGGCTGATTCCATGCTCTAGTCTATATTATTTTTTAATGGTCTATATCAGTATGATAGAGTTTGCTGTACAATGTTTTTGTGAAAAGTACATTGTAAATATCTAAAGAGGTGTTGCAAGAGTATGGTGATGTTACTGGGTGGAAAAGGTAGATGGATGTTTGGTGATGCATTTTGCAGTCACTGTTACCTCCACAAACTTGTTTTTCAGTAACTTGATGCGAGGAATTTCCCAGAATTTTCTTTCCCTCGAGTCATAGAATAATACATAACAAAAGAGGCCCTTTGGCTCATCGAGTCTGCACTGACAAACTTGCAGTAAACCTACACTAATTCCCCCTTTCCAACACTTGGTCCATAGCCTTGAATGTTACGACATTTCAAGTGCTCTTCCACATTCCTTTTAAAGTTTGTGAGGTTTCCTGCTTCTACCCTCCTAGGCAGTGCATTCCACTCCCACCACCCTCTGGGTGAAAAATCTTTTCCTCAAATCCTCTCTAAACCTCCTGTTCCTCACCTTAAGTTATGCTCCTGCGTTATTGACCTTTCAGCTAAGGGGAACAGCTGCTTCTTATCCACTCCTCTTAATCTTATACACCTCAATCAGGTCTCCGCCTTCTCTGTTCTAAAGAAAACTACTGGAGCTTATCCAGCCTCTCTTCATAGTTCAAATGCTCCAACCCAGGCAACATCCTGGTTAATATCCTCGGCACCCTCCAGTGCAATCATATCCTTCCTATAGTGAGGTGACCAGAATTGTACACAGTACTCCCATCTGTGGCCTAACCAAAGTTTTATACAGCTCCATCATAATCTCCCTGCTGTTACGATCTATGCCACGACTGATAAAGGCAAGTGTTGCGTATGCCGTCTAAACGGCCCTATTACCCTGTCCTGTCTGCGAGGGACCTTTGGACAACACCCCAATCCTCTGTTCTTCTGTGACCTGCTATTCATTGTCTTTTTTACTCGTTCCATACTCGTTCCAAAGTGTATCACCTAGCACATTTCAGGGTTAGATTTCATCTGAAACTGAATCTGACCAACGCGTCTCTGAATCTGATCTTCCTGCAACCTCACTATTAAACCTCCAATACCTCCTCACTCCTAACGTCAAATTGTACAAGAACCTCACCGTTCCTCTGCCCAAATTCTGTACCTATATCCTCCTCCCCAGTGAAGACCGATATGAAGTACTCGTTTAACACACTAGTGTAGCCATCTGGGATGGCCACTTCCGGAATACAAAACGGATGCTCGCAATGAATGTCGGGAACTATGGACAATGTTAGGAAAACAAGCAGGCACAGAGCCTGTATGCATATTGGAAAGGCAGCTCCCAGACGGGACTGAAACTGTGGGTCAATTAACATACTGATGGCCCATCTCCGGGAACAAAGGAAAGACACTCAAGCAACCGATACAGCTCCAGACATCCCGGCGCCAGTTCCCCAAACCGAAAGGACAAACAAAGCAAGGCCAACGGCCACCAAAGACACGCCCAGCCATCAGAGCACCCACCCCTTTATTGGTCAAGTTCAATACCAGTGATCAAGATGCGGCCCAATTAATTGGGGCCAAGTTTAAGGCCCGCCCAAAAGCACGCGAAGCCCCTCCGGGTACAAGAAGAAACCCCCGAGAGAGAATCGCTCTGTTGGATTTGGCTCTCAAAGTGGAGAGACCCGTCCAGCTGCACCAGAAGCAAGTAAGTCCAAGGTCAACGCACGCTACCAGACGGAAGACCTTAGCTGTTCTCCTGTACCACTTCGAACCCAGCAACCTCGGATCCGAACAACGGCAATAGTTCCTCTGACTGAGTGGGCACCTGAAGCTAAGTATAGGGGTTAGCGTTAGAGATAGTTTAGTTTGTAGTACTTTGTGCATGAGTAGATATTACTGTGTGTGTAAATAAATAGTTTTGACTTTGAACTAACTAACTGGTTTATTGGCTCTGTGATCAGTATTCAGGTTTGAACCTTGTGGCGGTATCGAGAGATACCTGGCGACTCTAGAGCAAACATAATTAGGATTAAGGAAGGCGACCATATTGACCGCCATATTTAGAACCAGAGAAACCGAACAACACTACCAACATCCTCCTGCTCCACACAGATTGATCCCTAATGGGCCCTTTTTCCCTGATTATCCTCTTCCCATTAATGTATTTCTAGTATATCTTGGGATTATCCCTGAATTAATCTGATATTTAAAAAAAATCTGTTTTTGTTTCTCCATGGCTGTTTGGTGGGAGAGGTTTATTGAAAGCCCCCAAGAGCTTATTTACAACATGATTGAATGAATGGTATAGGCTGAGTGGCCCATCTGGTCTTTTTCGGTCCCTTTTTTCGGTCTGTTCATATTTTTAACGCAGTAGGAAGCAAGTGAATCCTTGTCGTACATTTCTGTTCTTTTATATTTCTAGAAAAAAGTTAAGTCTCATCCCAAATTACTTGGAATGTTACAAGAGACTTAAATTTATTTGTCAATGCGGAAACCTATGCGTAATATTTCCCCTCCTTCCATTGCTTGTCCTGAGCCACCAAAATCCCCAACCCGAGTAAGCCACGCTGAGCTTCTGTGCAAACTTTCACCTCACCCTTCTGTTTTTAAAGCAAATGGGGAGATGGTGGTGTAGTGTTATTGTCACAGGACTAGTAAACTAGAAACCCCGAACAGGCGCCGGAATGTGGCGACTCGGAGCTTTTCACAGTAACTTCATTGAAGCCTACTTGTGACAATAAGTGATTTTCATTTCATTTTCATTTCAGAGTAATGCTTTGGACATCCAGGTTCAAATCCCACCACTGCAGATAGTGAAATTTGAATTAGAAATCTAATGATGACCATGAAACCACTGTCGATTGTCGTCAAAACCCATCTGGTTCACTAATGTCCTTTGGGGAAGGAAATTTGCTGTCTTTACGGGTCTGTCCTACATGTGACTCCAGACCCACAGCAACGTGGTTGACTCTTAATTGCTCCCTCAAGGGCAATTAGCCCTCGAGGGCAATTAGACATGGGCAATAAATCCTGGCACAGCCTGCGACGCCCACATCCCATGAGAGAATAAAAAAAATGGCAAGTACAAAATCTGTTTTCCAGATTCAATCAAGGAGTTCCCAAATTGTCAGCACTATGATCACTGCATTTCTTGATTATCATCATAGAATTTACAGTGCAGAAGGAGGCCATTTGGCACATTGAGTCTGCACCGGCTCTTGAAAAGAGCACCCCACTTAAGCCCACACCTCCACCCAATCCCCGTAAACCAGTAACTCCAGCTAACCTAAGGCCAATTTAGCATGGCCAATCCACCTAACCTGCACATCTTTGGACTGGGAGGAAACCGGAGCACCTGGAGGAAACCCGCACCAGACATGGGAGAACATGCAGACAGTGACCCAAGCCGGGAATCGAACCTGGGACCCTGGAGCTGTGAAGCAACAGTGCTAACCACTGTGCTACCGTGCTGCCCTGATGTACATTAATTACCTGGGCTTGCATGTTCAGGACACAAAACATTTGAAGTATTGCATTTTGAAAGGAGGATAGTGATAGATTTCAAGAGGACACATTTAGGCTGCTTGAATAGGTGGAAAGATGGCAGATAGAATTTAATGCAGAGAAGTGTGAAGGGATGAATGGATTTTGGGGGGAGAGGCATTATAAAATCCAGGATCCTGGAACTGACTTGGGGATGTACAGATTTTTGAAAGTTGAAGGACAGGCAGTAGTTAAAAAGGCATGCTGTATCTTGGGTATTATAAGTAAAGGCATAGGGTGCAAATGCTTGGAAGTTATGATGAACCTGTATAAAACACTGGTTCAGCCTCAAAGTGATGGTACCCGATGAGGCCTTGTAGGCCATCAGCGGAATTGTATTCACCTACAATTGTAACCTTATGGTCCGGCATATCCCCACTCTACCATTATCATCGAGCAAGGGGGATCAATCCTGAGTCAATAAATAGTGGTTAGTACTGCTGCCTCACACTGCTAGGAACCCGGGTTTGATTCTTTGGGTGACTGTGTGGAGTTTGCACATTCTCTCCGTGTCTAATTGGGTTTCCCCTCGGTGCTCTGGTTTCGCCTCTTAGTCCAAAGATGTGTAGGTTAGGTGGATTGGCCATACAAAATTGTCATACGTGTCCAAAAGGTTAGGTTGGATTATGGGGCGAGGGTGGGGACTTGGGCCTAGGTAGTGGACTAGGGTTGGTAGAGACTCTGGGCCGAATGGCCTTCTTCTGCACTAGGGATTCTATTCTTGGTACCGTCTTTCAGGGAGGATGTGAAGGCTTTCGCGAGGGCGTGGAAAAGATTTGCGAGAATGGCTCCAGGGATGGGGAACTTCAGTTACGTGGAGAGTTTGGAGAAGCAACGTTTGAGTGGAGATTCATTAACGATGTTTCAATTCCTGAGGGGTCTAGACCGATTAGAACAAAGAACAATACTGCACAGGAACAGGGCCTTCGGCCCTCCAAGCCTGCGCCGATCACGTGTCCTATCTAGACCAACCGCCTGTATCCTTCTATACCCCATCTGTTCATGTGCCTATCCAGATAAGTCTTAAAGGTCGCTAACGCATCTGCCTCAACCACCTCACTTGGCAGTGCATTCCAGGCCACCACCACCCTCTGTGTAAAAAAACATCCCCCGCACATCTCCACTGAACCTGTCCCCCCTCACCTTGAGTGCGGTGACCAGAATTAGACACCGTATTCCAAACGTGGCCTAACCAACGTTCTATATAATTGTAACATAATTTTCAAGCTTTTGTACTCGATACCCTGTCCTATGAAGGCAAGCATGTCATGTGCTTTCTTTACCACCATTTCCACCTGTGCTGCCACTTTTAAGCATCTGTGGACCTGCACGCCCAGATCTCTCTCTCTCTCTATGCTCCTGATGGTTCTGCCATTTTATTTTATAGCTCCCACCTGAATTGGATGTACCAAAATGTATCACCTCGCATTTGTCTGGGTTAAATTCTATCTACTATTTCTCTGCCGAATTTTGCAGCCTATCTATATCCTGTTGTATTCTCTGACAATCTTCAGCACTATCCGCAACTCCTGCAATCTTAGTATCATCCGCAAACTTGCTAATCAGACCCGCTACATTTTCTTCCAAGTCATTTATATATATATATATATATTACCAAGAGCAGAGGTCCCAGTACTGATACCTACGGAACACCACTAGTTACAGACCTTCCACTGCTACCCTCTGCCTTCGATGGCCAAGCCAGTTCTGGATCCATCCAGCTAGTTCACCCCTGATTCCATGTGATGTAATCTTTTGCACCAGCCTGCCATGAGGGACCTTATCAAATGCTTTACTAAAGTCCATGCGGACAACGTCCAAAGTCCTTCCCTCATCAATCATTTTTGTCGTCACCTCAAAAAATTCAATCAAATTAGTGAGACATGACCTCCTTCGTACAAAGTTAGATGGGGAGAAAGTGACATCCAGATGAAATCAATTTAAACTGATCGGTAAAAAAACTAGAGTGGACATGAGGAAAATATATTTTATGCATCAAATGGTTAGGATCTGGAATGCACCACTTGTCTGGTGGGGGCATCTTTGAATTGTGGCTTTCAAAACAAGATTAGGTAAGTACCTAAAGAAAAGCTATGGGGGAAAAGTGGGGGAGTGGGAAAAGCAGGGTTGATCATGCAGTCAGCATGAATATGAAGAGCTGAATGTGTTCCTGTGCTGTAACCATTCTATGATTCTATAAAAGTAAACAGTTTCTTTTACAGTACTCTCCATGAAAGTTAGAACATAGAATCATGTTGAAATAGAAGAATGCAGAAAATCTGTTCACTGGCTGAACAGTTTGGTCGTATCTGGTAAATTGGGCTGTCTGTCTGGTTCCATACACATGATCGGGGGGTGGAATATGTTATTGATTATGAAATCTGTTTTGGAACTGATGGAATTTTGTAACTTCATTGGGAATGTGGCTCTGCAAAAGCTTCAGACTCGTCATCAACATGTGTGAAGGAGGGCGTCACGGTGGCACAGTGGTTAGCACTGCTGCCTCAGTGCTGAGCACCCAGGTTCAATTCTTGCCCAGATCCTTGCCACACTGTCCATGTGGAGTTTTCCCATTCTCTTTGTGGCTGCATGAGTCTCACCCCCACAACCCAAAAAGATGTGCAAGGTAGGTAATTGACCATGCTAAATTGCCCCTTAATTGGAAAAAAAAGAATTGGGTATTCTAAATTTTAAAAAAAAGAAAAGAAAAGATGTATGAAGGCAATATTTTACTGCTGTGACTTTGAATAAATGCTGATAACCTTAATGTGTATTATAGGTGGAGTTTTGTAAATCCTTTGGGGATCCAGGTTTGTCCAGACCATGGAGCAAACACTCGCAGAAAAATCTGACGACGGAACTTCCCAAACAGGCAAAAGAGCAAAAATGTCAAATGGAGAAAAAGAAGGTGATTTATATTTTTTCGCAAGTCCAACCCTCAGTCAAAATCTAAATAAATGTAAAATGAGCACAAGTGAGTTAGAATTGAAATTATTGCTAAGTTTTATTAAAATTATAACCGTCAAAATATTTGTTTAAAAAAATTATTGCATTCTCAAGTACACAGTTGCTGTGTGCTCTGAATCATTTTGAGCATAAAGAAAAGCAAATTTGGTATATTGTATAAAAGCAAATTACTGCGGATGCTGGAATCTGAAACCAAAGAGAAAATGCTGGAAAATCTCACCAAGTCTGGCAGCATGAGTAGGGAGAGAAAAGAACTAACGTTTTGAGTCCAGATGACCGTTTGTCAAAGCTCGGTTGGTATATTATGGTTGTATTGATGACGATAAGAAATGGCTGTTTGAAATTAGTTCAGTGGTTATAGTGCAAAACTTACCTCATAGCCTGCTTAGTTAATTGCGTGTAAAGCAACATACTTCCATTCTTCAGCAAAGATATTCTGGATTTACTTTATGACTTCCCTCACACAGTGCAAAAAGGTAACATTTTTCCAAGGTTTAGCCTTCATACTTTACATTGCCGACTGGTGATAAAGCAGATAATTTGGGAGAGAGCGTGCTTTTTTGTATAGAGAATTCCACTTCATAGAAACCTTGCAAAAATTCTGGAATATAACTGGATGAGAGAGATCGAAATTACTCAAATCTTTTTCAGCTTTACAGAACAGCATCAGTACAGGGCGGGGGGGGGGGGTTAAGGGCCCCCCAACCCGGTTGATCATGTGGAACGTGAGAGGGCTGAATGGGCCGATTAAGAGGGCAAGGGTATTTGCGCACCTAAAGAGACTGAAGGCGGATGTGGTTATGCTTCAGGAGACGCACCTGAAATTGGCGGATCAGGTCAGATTAAGGAAAGGATGGGTGGGACAGGTATTCCACTCCGGCTTAGATACTAAAAATAGAAGGGTGGCAATACTGGTGGGGAAACGGGTATCGTTTGAGGCTAAGACCATAGTGGTGGACAGTGGGGGCAGGTACGTTCATTATCATAGAATTTACAGAGCAGAAGGAGGCCATTCGGCCCATCGAGTCTGCACCTGCTCTTAGAAAGAGCACCCTACCCAAGCCCACACCTCCACCCTATCCCCATAACCCAGTAACCCCACCCAACACTAAGGGCAATTTTGGACACTAAGGGCAATTTAGCATGGCCGATCCACCTAACCCGCACATCTTTGGACTGTGGGAGGAAACCAGAGCACCCGGAGGAAACCCACGCACACACGGGGAGGATGTGCAGACTCCGCACAGACAGTGACCCAAGCCAGAATCGAACCTGGGACCCTGGAGCTGTGAAGCAATTGTGCTATCCACAAGGCTACCGTGCTGCCCTTGATGGTGAGTGGCAGATTGCAAGGTGAGGCGGTTGTGCTGGTGAACGTATATGCCCCGAACTGGGATGACGTGGGTTTTATGAAGCGTATGTTGGGGCGCATCCCGGACCTAGGGATGGGAAATTTGGTAATGGGGGGGGACTTCAACACGGTGCTGGACCCAGGGCTGGACCGGTCCGGATCTAGGACCGGCAGGAGACCGGCAGCGGCCAAGGTGCTTAAGGGGTTTATGGAGCAGATGGGAGGAGTAGATCCCTGGAGATTTGCTAGACCGAGGAGTAAAGAGTTTTCCTCCTTCTCCCACGTCCATAAAGTATACTCCCGGATAGACTTTTTTGTCCTAGGAAGGGCGCTGATCCCGAAAGTGGCAGGGACGGAATATTCGGCTATAGCCGTTTCAGATCACGCCCCACATTGGGTGGATCTGGATCTAGGAGAGGAGAAGGAGCAGCACCCACTTTGGAGATTAGACATGGGACTGTTGGCGGACGAGGGGGTATGTGGAAGGGTGAGGGGATGTATTGAAAGACACCTAGAGGTCAATGATGATGGAGCGGTCCAGGTGGGAGTAGTATGGGAGGCGCTGAAGGCGGTGGTTAGGGGGGAGCTGATTTCCATAAGAACCCACAGGGGGAAACAAGAGGGTAAAGAAAGGGAGAGACTGATTGGGGAGATTCTGAGGGTGGATAGGCAATATGCGGAGGCCCCGGATGAAGGGCTATACAGGGAAAGACGGAGACTACAGACGGATTTTGACCTGCTGACCACAGGTAAGGCGGAGACGCAGTGGAGGAAGGCACAGGGAATGCAATACGAATATGGGGAAAAGGCGAGCCGATTGCTGGCCCAACAACTTAGGAAGAGGGGGCGACGAGAGAGATCGGAGGAGTTGGGGACGGGGAGGGTGAACGGGGTGTTTAAGTCATTTTATGAGAGGCTGTATAAGTCCCAACTCCCGGAGGGGAAAGAGGGAATGATACACTTCCTGGACCAGCTGGAGTTCCCGAGGGTTGAAGAGCAGGAGGTGGCAGGTTTGGGAGCACAGATTGAGGTGGAGGAGGTGATTAAAGGAATTGGGAACATGCAGGCAGGAAAGGCCCCGGGACCAGATGGGTTCCCGGTGGAATTTTTCAGGAAATAGGTGGACCTACTGGCCCCACTCCTGACGAGAACCTTCACTGAGGCTAAGGAAAGGGGGACACTACCCCTGACAATGTCGGAGGCGACGATATTGTTGATCCTGAAATGAGACAAAGACCCGCTGCAGTGCGGGTCATACAGGCCCACCTCCCTCCTAAATGTAGATGCCAAGTTAATGGCCAAAGTGACGGCGACAAGGATAGAGGACTGTGTCCCAGGGGTGGTACATGACGACCAGACATGGTTTGTTAAAGGGAGGCAATTGAATGCCAATATACGAAGGTTGCTGGGGGTGATGATGATGCCCCCACCGGAGGGGGAGGCGGAGATAGTGGTGGCGATGGATGCAGAGAAGGCATTTGATAGAGTGGAGTGGGACTACCTGTGGGAGGTACTGAAGAGATTTGGATTTGGAGAGGGGTTCATTAGATGGGTTCAGCTCCTGTACGGGGCCCCGGTGGCAAGCGTGGTTACAAACAGGCAACGATCCGACTATTTCCGAGTACATATGGGCACAAGACAGGGGTGCCCCCTGTCCCCGTTACTGTTCGCGTTGGCAATCGAGCCATTGGCCATAGCGCTGAGGGGCTCTAAGAAGTGGAGGGGGTTGCTCAGAGGAGGAGAGGAACATCGTGTGTAATTATATGCGGATGATTTGCTGCTATATGTGACGGACCCAGTGGAGGGGATGCCAGAGATAATGCAGACACTCGGAGTTTGGAGAGTTCTCGGAATATAAATTGAATATGGGAAAGAGTGAACTTTTTGTGATGCACCCCGGGGAACAGGGCAGGGGGATAGACGATCTGCCGCTGAGGAGAGTAGCAAGGGATTTTCGATATCTAGGGGTCCAGGTGGCCAGGAACTGGGGAACCTTGCATAAACTTAACTTGACGCGACTGGTAGAGCAGATGGAGGAGGACTTTAAGAGGTGGGACATGGTGCCCCTGTCATTGGCGGGTAGAGTACAGGCGGCTAAAATGGTGGTCCTCCCGAGGTTTCTTTTTGTGTTTCAGTGCCTCCCCATACTGATTACAAAGGCCTTTTTCAAGAAAGTGGACAGGAGTATTATGAGCTTTGTGTGGGCTGGAGGGACCCCGAGGGTAAAGAGGGGGTTACTGCAGCGCAGTAGGGACAGAGGGGGACTGGCACTGCCGAGTCTGAGTGACTATTATTGGGCCGCCAACGTGTCTATGATATGTAAGTGGATGAGGGAAGAAGAAGGGGCGGCGTGGAAAAGGCTGGAGATGGCGTCCTGTAAGGGAACAAGTTTAAAAGCACTGGCGACGGCGCCGTTACCGTTCCCCCCCCCCCCCCCCGAAAAAATACACCACAAACCCAGTGGTGGTGGCGACTTTGAAGATTTGGGGGCAGTGGAGACGACATAGGGGAGTGACGGGTGCCTCAGTGTGGTCCCCGATAAGGAACAATCACAGGTTCGTCCCGGGGAGGATAGATGGGGGATTCCAATCTTGGCAGCGAGCAGGAATTGGGAAGTTGAAGTACTTGTTCTTGGACGGGATGTTCGCGAGTTTGGGAGCATTGGTAGAAAAATAAGAGTTGCCACCTGGGAATGCCTTCCGATATATGCAAGTGAGGGTATTTGCGAGGCAACAGGTGAGGGAATTTCCGCAGCTCCCGGCGCAAGGGATCCAGGAAAGAGTGATTTCGGGGGCATGGGTCGGTGAAGGTAAAGTGTCCGATATATACAGGGAAATGAGAGACGAGGGGGAGACGATGGTAGAGGAGCTGAAGGGTAAATGGGAGGAGGAGCTGGGGGAAGAGATTGAGGAGGGGCTGTGGGCAGATGCCCTAAGTAGGGTAAATTCCTCGTCCTCGTGTGCCAGGCTTAGCCTGATCCAATTCAAGGTTCTACACAGCGCATATGACGGGAGCAAGGCTGAGTAGATTTTTTGGAGTGGAGGATAGGTGCGGGAGGTGCGCGGGAAGCCCGGCGAACCACACCCACATGTTTTGGTCATGTCCGGTATTGCATGGGTACTGGGCAGGTGTGGCAAGAGTGATCTCAAAGGTGGTGGGGGTCCGGGTCGAACCGAGCTGGGGGTTAGCTATATTTGGGGTTGCAGAAGAGCCGGGAGTGCAGGAGGCGAGAGAGGCCGATGTTTTAGCCTTTGCGTCCCTAGTAGCCCGGCAAAGGATTCTACTTATGTGGAAAGAAGCCAAACCCCCGGGCGTGGGGGCCTGGATAAACGACATGGCAGGGTTTATAAAATTGGAGCGAATAAAATACGCACTAAGAGGTTCGGCTCAAGGGTTCACCAGGCGGTGGCAACCGTTCCTTGACTATCTCGCAGAGCGATAAGGGAAAACAGGAAAGACAGCAGCAGCAACCCGGGGTGGGGGGGGGGGGGGGGAGGGTGTATTCGGTGTTTGGGGTTTTTTTTGTTCTTTTCTTTCCATGCTAGTTTATATTTATTTTTTCAGTATTATTATTTCTCTTGTTCTTTTTCTGCACTTGTTAGTTTAATATATTGTTTAAATAACAGTCAATGTACATTTTGTTACAAAGTTGTAAAAATGGAAAATTCTTTTTGATCGATAAACTTTAATAAAATATATTTTTTTAAAAATAGAAGGAACATGGATCCTTGAAAAGGGCCTGCGAAATCTGCATGCAAGCGTGCCCAAGGCCGCCCTGGCCATTCCCAGTGATGTAGGGGCGCGGCCGGCGGAAGCTTCTGATGCTCCTGGCAAATGGAGCAGTTTTGGGCCACCTTCTCAATGTCGGTGTCGAGGTCTGGTCACCAGACATAACTCCGGGCAAACATTTTCATTTTGGTCACACCTGGATGCCCATTGTGCAAATCTCTTAGTATCAGCTCCTGGCCTTTTTCCGGGACAATCACACACGTCCCCCACAAGAGGATGCCGTCTTCCACGCTGAATTCTGACAGCTTGGAGGAAAATGCCCTAACCTCGCCTGAGAGCTGTCTATGCTGCCCACCATACAGGACTATGTGCCGAACCTTTGACAGGACTGGCTTCGTCTGGGTCCACTCACGGATCTGTGATGCCGTGACAGGCAAGATGTCCATAAAATTTAGGGTTGCAACCACCTCACCGGTCGTGGGGGTGGACATGGGGCCGGTCGATAAAGGCAATCGGCTCAGTGCGTCGGCATTTGCTATCTGCGTCCCTGGTTTGTGCTCCAGAGAATACTCGTATGCAGCGAGCAACAAAGCCCAGCGCTGGATCCATGCGGAAGCAATGGGCGGTATTGGCTTATCCTCTCGGAAAAGTCCCAACAGAGGCTTGTGATCAGTCACGATAGTGAAATGGCAGCCATACACTTACTGGTGGAAGCATTTCACCGCAAAAACCACTGCCAGGCCCCCCTCCCCGATTTGCGCGTACTTTTTCTCCGCTGCAGTCAATGTGCGGGAGGCGAAAGCTATCGGTCGCTCGGCCCCGTTCTCCATCTTGTGGGACAGGACGGCCCCAATACCATACGGGGATGCATCACATGTGACGAGCAAAGGCTTTCCAGGATCATAGTGGGGTAGTAACCCAGACAACGACAATTGTTGCTTTACCCGCCGGAAAGTGGTTTCTTGCGGCTGACCCCAAACCCAGGTGTGATTTTTCTTTAGCAGAAGGTGCAACGGGGCCAGCGTAGTTGCCAGATTGGGGAGGAACTTCCCGTAATAGTTTACGAGACCGAGAAAAGAACGAAGATGCGAAGTGTCAGTCGGGGCAGGGGCCTGTTGAATCGCACGCACCTTCTCTGAGACGGGGTGCAAACCTTCGCGGTCCACCCGATAACCTTGGTAGACTACTTCCTTTGCCTGAAATACGCACTTTGTGCGACGTAAACGGACTGCAGCCTCCGAAAAGCATCTAAGGACAGCCTCCAGATTTTCCAAATGATCCTGCTCCGATGTCCCTGTAATCAAAACGTCATCTAAGTAGACAGCGACACGTGGTAAACCTCTCAAAATGCCCTCCAGAACACGTTGAAAAATAGCGCAGGCAGAGGATTCTCCAAAGGGCAACCGTGTATATTCATACAGGCCCCGGTGTGTATTAATCATTGCATCTGGTCGGGAGGCAAAGTCCAGCTCCAACTGTAGGTAGGCATGACTCATATCTAATTTTGTGAACGAGAGTCCGCCTGCAAGCTTCGCGTAGAGATCCTCTATGCGAGGCATTGGATATCGGTCGAGTCGGGAAGCCGTATTCACTGTAAGTTTATAGTCGCCACACAAGCGAACTGTGGCATCTGGCTTCATTACAGGTACAATTGGTGCTGCCCAGTCAGCAAAACGGACAGGCCTGATAATACCCAAACTCTCCAAACGAGTGAGCTCCCCTTCTACCTTCTCGAGCAAGGCGTAAGGCACTGGGCGCGCCCGGAAATAGCGCGGCGTGGCTCCTGGTTCGACTTGGATACGGGTTACGGCCCCTTTTATTTTCCCCAAACCAGGCTGGAATATATCTGGGTATCGTCCTAGCACCTCAGTCAACCCTCCAGAAACTGTTTGGAGGATGTGCTGCCATTGCAACCCAGTCCCGACCCAACAGGCTGGGCCCCGGGCCGCACACCACGATAAGTGGGAAATGCCCCTCCTGGCGTCCATAAACAACAGGGGTCATTGTAGTTCCTCCAATGTCCAGTGGTTCCCCCGTGTAGGTGGCCAACCTGGCCTGTGAGTCGGTTAATGTAAGGGTCTGTATACCCTGCTTGATGCGGTCGAATGTCCTCTGGGCGATCACGGAGACCGCTGCGCCAGTGTCCAACTCCATCTCAAGCGGGTGACCATTGACCCGTACTGTCACCTTAATGGGGGCCACACGGGGAGCTGCCACACAATGCAGCTGCAGGCAGTCGTCCTCCGTCTCCACGTCCTCAGGAGTAGTCGCCGCAGGTTCATCCACATGGAAGGTATGGTCCCTGGGCTGATCCCAGTTTCGGTCGGAATGACGGCGCCTTTGGCGCCCCCAGGACCGGCGTCCGCGACGGGGTCAGCGCCTACAAGTCTGGCACGGACATGGCTCCTCATCCATTGGTTCTGGAGAAGGCTCCCTTCGGGGAGGAAAGTCCGGTGGCCACTGGCGTTGGTCCGGACGTCGCCTCGCCCAAGGTACCGCAGGAGTGCGGGAGGAAGTTTTCGGACGGAAGGGTTTGCGCCCCAAGGCATGCACTTCCATTCCCTGCAGGTCCTGCACTCCTCGTTCTGCGCTCTCTCGGAACAATACTATTTGAATGGCCTGTTGTAAAGTCAATGTTGGCTCAGCTAACAACTTTCTCTGGGTGGCCGCATTGTTAATGCCGCAAACCAAACGGTCGGGTAACATTACTGACCAGGTCTCACCATAGTCACAGTACTCCGCAATCCTGCGTAGCCTGGATAGAAAGTCAGCAAGGGATTCTCCAGGGGTCCTCTCAGCAGTATTAAACCGGTAACGCTGGACTATCGTGGACGGGGTTGGGTTAAAATGTTGCCCCATTATATTCACAAGTTCATCAAACGTTTTGGTGTCCGGCGCAGCTGGGTACATAAGGCTCCTAATCACCCCAAACATATGCGGGCCGCAGGCGGTGAGCAATATGATCACCTGGCACTCGTTTTCGGTGATATTGTTTGCCCGGAAATAGTAACGCATCCGTTGTGCGTACTGGTTCCAGCTTTCCAGCGCAGCATCAAAAACATCCAAACGTCCGTACAGAGGCATGGTATAATAGAAAAAAACTTCCATCCTGTATCCAACAAAAATCCAGGGAGGTGGCTTCAGCAGTGTAGACAGCTATTCACTTTAACCCTCGTCGCCAGTTTTGTAAGGGCCACGAAGAATCCAGCACGAGTTTAAGGATACAAAGTAATAACATTTATTTACAATAACATATATATATAACAGCAGCAGCAACCTCCCTTGCTGCGCACTCCTTCCTTCTGGTTCCAAACTGGCCAGGTTTATTTATACTAGGAGTTTACTAATGGTTTCTCCGCCCCCCCTCATTGAGGAAGTTCATACTCCCACAGGATTGTGGGATTGTCATTAGTCCCCAGCCAATGGTAAGCAGGCAGGTTATAACAGCAGCAATTCACCAAGACTCCTTAGGTAACACCTTCCAAACCCACAACGTCTGACATCTAGAAGGGCAGTAGATGCATGGGAACACCACCACCTGGAAGTTCCCATCCAAGCCACTCACCGCCCTGACTTGGAAATATATCACTTTTCCTTCACTGTCACTGGGTCAAAATCCTGGAACCAACTTCCTAAAAGCACTGTGGTGCACTTACACTACATGGACTGCAGAGGTTCAAGAAGCCAGCTCACCGCCACCTTTTCGAATGCAATTAGAGATAGGCAATGAATGCTGGTCTAGAAAGTGAGCTATTTAGAAAAGTCCATGAGTAGATAGCAGAAGCTTTATTTGTAGACATTAATGCTCAAGTATGTATATTGAGCTGCGAGGCTGAAGAGTAACTAATAACTGCAATCTCTTGGAGGAGGGACAAACCATATCTAAACCATAATACCAAAATTGGTATAATGTAAAATTAGAAATAGTAAAATTGACTGATGATACAAATGTAGATAGTTTGACAAACAGCGAAGAGTAATGTTAAATAATTCCTGTAGGCATTTGTATAATAATGAATGGACAGACAGGTGGCAGGTTTAAATCTTGATAAGTGCAAGGGTGTGAATGACCAAAGAATTGCAGGGTTCAAATACATAATATTTTTTAAAAACTGTCCAGTGGCATTGTCTATAAACTTATTTACAGGGTTAAATAACCAGAAATGAAGTATTTTCTGGATGTACTGGGCATGGACCTGATAGAATAAATCATTCTAACACATGTACATGTTTTTTGCATCTGATAGTGTTTGAAGGACTGCAATATTTACAGAAAGATCTTTTTAAGTCATGGCCTGTTTTAAAGACATGTCTATGGTTTCACAGCCAATAAAATTAGGGTTAATAGCTTTTAACTCCTAGTTGGCCTTTGTAATCAGCTGAAAAGTGTATTAAGGAAAAATACACTTAACTTCCAAATTTGTCATTACAGGATAAAAATAAGGAACCCGTCATTGAAAATTTGGAACAGGTGAGTCGTAATTTGAAATTGTGTTGGAATGTGTGGATTCTTGAACCCTGTTAACCCGTATACGATTTTTTTGTGCTGAAAATGTTACTCTGTTTCATTGTTTTCTCAAGCTGAAGGAAGATGACGAGTTTGAAGAATTTCTGGCTGTCCACCAGAGCCGTTCCAATGCACCCACCTGGACTAATGATACCTTACCTACAAAGAAAGAAGATGCTCCGAGGATGATTGATTATCTGAACTTTGATTCGGAAGATTCTGAAGAACTGAGTGAAGAGGAGGGGGAGAAGGAAAGTATCAAAGGAACAAAAAGTGAATACGTTAGCTTTGGTTGGATTACTTTATTCATGTCCCATTCTTATAGTTTGTGGTTTTATAGCTGTTTCCCTTCACATTCTCTGTAATGAACATTTTGTATTTCTGTTTATACCCTGTAAATGCCAGAAGTCGGGTATCTTCTAGAAAAGGGTAGGCGAGTGGAAATAGGGCTGTGGTCACTTTGTACCCAGCGTACCAGGACTTGATATATGATTGCCCAAACAGTGAATTTGCATCCCATTAAAGGAAGACATTGATTGGAAGATGAGCTTTTTCCCCCTGTTGAACAAAAAAGTCTTGGTCTGGAATTTGAATAATCCCTCACAACAATAAAGTGGCACTGATCATGAAGTCTTGACAGAAGTCTCCCGCTTGTATTATGTGAACTAAAAGTATCTTTCCTCTTCCAGGCAAACAAAAGCAAACCAAGGAAAATATTGCCTTGAAAAAAGAAGTATCTGACAGGGATTACTTAAGATCAAAAGTAGTTAAGACTGAAGGCAAGTCTGAAAGTGATGATGACTCTGCAGCTGATGAAGAAAATGAACTAAAGCCATCCACTGAGGAAAATAGACTATTACATACAGATAGTGATTGTAAAAGTGAAGAAGAAAAGCAGGATGGCAAACTGGAGAGATTGACACCAGCATTGAAGAAGAAAAAAGAACAGGAGGTTTGCAATTTTTTCCCATGCGTTTTGTTAATATTTCGTAATGCTGTCCAAATATTTTTTAGTGTAGCACGTTTTTGTTCAGGAGCACTGATACAGTCTCCAACATCCTTGTTGCAAAATAGATCATGTCTTGCACTTGCACATGGCTCAAAACCTGTGTGGTGATTAGGTGAGTCTCAGAATTCAGATTTATTCCGATATCTTCACTGCATTTTAGAGAATTTGGCTACAAATTTTCTTCGATTTTAAGTATTTATCGAGCAATGAATTCTGTATTATTTGGCTAACTTTAAACATACGAAAGCTGGCTTTCTTTGTTTGATCATAAGACCATAAGATATAGAAGCAGAATTAGGCCATTCAATCAAGGCTGATATGTTTCCAATCCACATTCTCCTGCCTTCTCTCTGTAAACCCTTATTAATCAAGAACCTGTCTATCTCTGTCTTAAAGACATTCAGTGACTTGGCCTCCACAGCCTTCTGTGGCAATGAGTTCCACAGATTCACCACCCTCTGGCTGAAGAAATTCCTCCTCATCTCAGTTTTAAAGTGTTCTGTAACTTCCAATGAGATCCCCCACATCCTTCTAAACACCATCGAGTACAGACCCAAAGTCCTCAACCACTCCTCGTATGGCAAGTCCTTCATTCCCGGGATCATTCTTGTGAACTTCCTCTGAACCCCCTCTAATGCCAGCATATCCAGCATATAGGGAGCGCAAAATTGTTCACAATATTCCAAATGGGATCTGACCAGAGCCTTCTACATCCTCAGCAGTACGCCCCTGCCCTTGCATTTTAGCCCTATCGAAAGGAATGCTTTTTGTCCTAACTGCCAACTGAACCTGTGTTAACCGTAAGAACTAGGACTCCAGAAGTCCCTTTGTCCTTCCAAAGCCTTTTCCCATTTAAAAATTAGTTCATGCCTCTATTCTTCCTATTAAAGTGCATAATTTCACACTTTTCGACATTGTATTCCATCTGCCACCTCTTTGCCCACTCTCCTAGCCTGTCCAAGCCCTTCTGCGGCCTTACCACTTCCTTAACACTACCTGCAAACCTTAGCAATAATGCCCTCAGTTCCTTCTTCCAGATCATTAATGTATATCATGAATAGTTGTGATCCCAACACTGACCCCTGTGGAACACCACTCGTCACTGGCTGCCATCTTGAAAAAGGCCCCTTTATCTCCACTCTCTGCCTTCTGCTAGTCAGCCAATCCTCTATCCATACCAGTGCTTTACTGCCAATACCCTGGGCTTTTATCTTATTGAGCAGCTTCCTGCATGGTACCTTGTCAAAAGGCCATTTGGAAATCCAAATAGATCACGTTGATTGGCTCTCCTTTGTGTAACATCCTCCTTACCTCCTCAAAGAATTCTAACAGATATCAGGCACAACCTCCCCTTGAGGAAGCCATGATGACTCAGCCCTATTTTATCATGCTCTTCCAAGTACCCTCCAATCTCAACCTTAATAATGGACTCTAAAATCTTAACAATGACCAAAGTCAGGATACCTGGCCTATAATTTCCTGTCTTTTGTCTCCGTCCCTTAAACAAGGGTGTTACATTAGCCATTTTCCAGTCCATGGGCACTCTCCCTGACTCCAGTGATTACTGAAAGATCACCACCAATGCCTCCACAATCTCCTCCGCTGTCTCCTTCAGAACCCAAGGGTGTAATCAATCCGGTCCGGGTGATTCATCCACCTTCAGACCTTTCAGCTTCACCAGCACCTTCTCCTTAGTGATGGTCACTACCCTCATCTCTGCATTCTTTTTCTCTCTCTCTCTCTCTCTCTCTTTTTCTCTCTCTCTCTCTCTCTTCCACTCCCCCCCCCCCCCCCCCCCCCCCCCCCCCACCACCACCACCACCACCACCACACACTCTTGAAGTTCTGGTATGGCACCGGTGTCTCCCATCATGAAGAATCAGATGCAAAGTATCTATTCAGTTCCTCTGCCATTTCTTTGTTCCCCATTACTACTTCTCCAGCTTCATTTCCCAGTGGTTCAATGTCCATTCTTGCTTCTCTTTTATAAATTGAAAAAAACTCTTGCAATCTTCTTTTATGTTACTAGCTAGCCTACATATTTCATCTCCTCCCCCATATTGCTTTTTTAGTTGTCCTCTGCTTGCTTTTAAAGGCTTCCCAATTCTCTGGCTTCCCACTAATTTTCACCACATTTTATACTTTTTCTTTTGCTTTTTGCTATCCTTGACTTCCCTTGTCAGCCATGGTTACCTCGTTCTCTGCTAAGCATGTTTCCTCTTCCATAGGATGGATTTCTGTTTGCCTCCTGAATAACCTCCAAAAACCCGTTATCCCTTCTTAGTTCCCAAATAACAGGGTCAAGTCTGTGCTTTTAGGCAAAGTCCACTGGAACTTTATTTGTCAGCTTGTGGTGCCCACTGGTAATTTAAACAAAAGAAAGATGGCGATTTAGCAAAAGCAAGCCAAGAAAATAGGTTTAGAAAGAGATAGATTGATTCCGGAATGGATTTTTCCACCCCGACAAGTGATTCTTAAGAATATTATTATCTAAAGGTGTTGCCTTCTTTACAGCTGTGATTGGCTTTAACTAATTTATAATTCACTCAATTCGGCCAAAGTGTCTGTCCATCAATTTAAGAGAGATATGTATTTAAATATTTCGGTGTGAATTTCCCATACCATCGCATGCCAATTTCCCAAATTATCGACACCTGCATCTCAACATAGACTGGCTGTTACTATAGAAACGGAACTGCCCGTATTGGGCAGCCGCCCAGATTTTAACCAAACCGTAGGGTCTTTTAGCTAGTTGAGTCTCTGATCTTGCAGGCCTCAAGCAACTTGTGAAATGTGAAAATACAGACTCTTATCTGATTAATTCCCAGCTATAGTTGCACTGAATTAATGCTGACTATGATTTAAGTTAATTATTCTTAATGAGTTCTCAATTAAACCTTTTACCTATTATCATCGATAGCTAACTAGAAAAGCCAATTTCTCTCACTCCCCTTCCAATCAACTCTGGCCAGCTCCTCCCTCATGTCTTTGTAGTTACCTTTATTCAATTGTAATTCCGCTGCATCGGATTCCAGCTTCTCCCCCTCAAACTGCAGGGTGAATTTTATCATATTGAGGTCTCCAGGCCCCCGAAGGGCTTCTTCACCTTAAGTTCCGTAATCAAGTCTGCCTCATTACACATCGCCAAATCTAGAATTGCCTGTTCCCTAGTGGGCTCTACCACAAGCTACTCTGAAAGAAACATACTTCGACATTCCACAAATTCCTTTTCTTGGGATCCGCTACCAACCTGATTTTCCAGACCCATCTGCATTTTGAAGCCCCCGTGATTATTGTAATATTGCCTTTCTTATATGCCTTTTCTATCTCGTGATTTATTTTCTGCCCTACATCCTGAATACTGCTAGAGGGGGCCTGAATATTACTCCATTAAGGTCTTTTTTTCCTTTGCGAATCCTCATCTGCACAAAGTCTACGCCTTCTAATCCTGTATTGCTTTTTGCTATTGATTTAACTTCATTCCTTACTAACAATGCAACCACGCCCCCTTTGCTCATCTGCCTGTCGTTTCGATAGGGCACATATCCTTGGATATTTAGATCCCAGCCCTGTTCCCCTTGCAGCCACATCTGTGATGCCCATGATATCGTACCTGCCAATTTCAATGCACGCTACAAGCTTATTTTCCTTCTTTTGTATACTGCGTGCATTTAGGTACAACACCCTCAGTCCTGTGTTGATCTCTACCCCTCTCATAGTTGTCCCTTTATCTGCTGTACCCCCTTCCTCCCTTCCCCCCCACTATTTATTTTAAAACCCTATCAACAGCCCTAGTTCTGCAATATGCCAGGACTTTGGTCCCAGCATGATTCAGATGAAGACCGTCTCATCGGAACAGCTCCTTCCTTTCCCAGTTCTGGTGCCAGCGTCCCATGAATTCGAACCCATTTCTCCTACACCAAACTTTGAGCCGCGCATTTACGTCTTTAATCTTATTGTCTCAGTGCCAATTAGCTCGTGGCTCAGGTAGTAATCCCAACTTTCTGCATTAGTAAAAATTTGCGATGCTTCCAGACAAACGTGAAAAATTAAGTAGGACATTAACTTGACTCTGATACTTATTTCTTTTCAGGCGCAAACTCACCAAAATGCACCAACTACACTGTATACTTTGAAACTGCGAGGCGCCCCCTTCAGTGTGAAAGAGGTACTAATCATATGTGATTTGTTTTCTATTAATTCCTTGTGTGAACAAATACCTGCAGTGTTGGAAAAGGGCAGAGGAAAAAATGTATGCAAATTTTGTTCATGACAGTGTAAGTAACTTTATTATATTACAAATTATGTGAATACATTTTTAATCTGGTTAAAAGCTCTGCTCAAGCTTGTAACATTTACTGCTCATATATGGATAAAATATCTTATTAACCGTTTATTTGTGGGAAAACACAGCCTTCATTCATTTCGATAAAATTCGGGAGTTTAAAATGTGGATTGCTTGAACATTAAAGTGAAATACAGGCTATCAGTCCTATGGATAGAGTTTGTCGACATTCATTTGGTGTGCTAATCTTATTCCAGAAACAAGTAAGAGAATTCTTTGTTCCAACAAAACCTGTGGCTATCCGAATTATCAGAAATGCAAATGGCAATACAACGGGTTTGTAACCAATTCAAGTTTTCTTCAATAATGTTTTTATTTTGGGGAGTGATGATGCATTTTTTAATTAGTTGAACAAGGAATACTCCTTTCGTATTGAATTCCATGTTTGTGTCGTAAGAAATCTTAAATCTTTCAATATCCGGTGTTTTATTCAATGGAACCTGCAGATTATCTTGTACTTAACGCTACTTTATTGTACGATGGAAATATGGTAAATTATTTTGTTGATTTTAGTACGTATTGTGGAATGTATGTTATGTAGAGTCCGATATCAATTTTCTGTCTATCTCCAGACTAACTTTCTTTCCATTAATAAAATTCTTCTAAACTCATTCTTCTAAAATTCATCCAATGGTTACAGGCACAACTTTTTCTCACAAAATAACTCCCCCATAAGACCATAAGACATAGGAGTGGAAGTAAGGCCATTCGGCCCATCGAGTCCACTCCACCATTCAATCATGGCTGATTTCAACTCCATTTACCCACTCTCTCTCCATAGCCCTTAATTCCTCGAGAAATCAAGAATTTATCAACTTCTGTCTTAAAGACACTCAACGTCCCGGCCTCCACCGCCCTCTGGCAATGAATTCCACAGACCCACCACTCTCTGGCTGAAGAAATTTCTCCTCATCTCTGTTCTAAAGTGACTCCCTTTTATTCTAAGGCTGTGCCTCCGGGTCCTAGTCTCCCCTGCTAATGGAAACAACTTCCCTCCATCCACCCTATCTAAGCCATTCATTATCTTGTAAGTTTCTATTAGATCTCCCCTCAACCTCCTAAACTCCAATGAATATAATCCCAGGATCCTCAGACGTTCATCGTATGTTAGGCCTACCATTCCTGGGATCATCCGTGTGAATCTCCGCTGGACCCGCTCCAGTGCCAGTATGTCCTTCCTGAGGTGTGGGGCCCAAAATTCATAGAATTTACAGTGCAGAAGGAGGCCATTCGGCCCATCGAGTCTGCACCGGCTCTTGGAAAGAGCACCCAACCCAAGGTCAACACCTCCACCCTATCCCCATAACCCAGTAACCCCACCCAACACTAAGGGCAATTCTGGACACTAATGGCAATTTATCATGGCCAATCCACCTAACCTGCACATCTTTGGACTGTGGGAGGAAACCGGAGCACCCGGAGGAAACCCACGCACACACGGGGAGAATGTGCAGACTCCGCACAGACAGTGACCCAAGCCGGAATCGAACCTGGGACCCTGGAGCTGTGAAGCAATTGTGCTATCCACAGTGCTACCGTACTGCCCTCACAGTATTCTAAATGGGGCCTAACTAATGCTTTATAAAGCTTCAGAAGTACATCCCTGCTTTTATATTCCAAGCCTCTTGAGATGAATGACAACATTGCATTTGCTTTCTTAATTACGGACTCAACCTGCAAGTTTACCTTTAGAGAATCCTGGACTAGGACTCCCAAGTCCCTTTGCACTTCAGCATTATGAATTTTGTCACCGTTTAGAAAATTGTCCATGCCTCTATTCTTTTTTCCAAAGTGCAAGACCTCGCACTTGCCCACGTTGAATTTCATCAGCCATTTCTTGGACCACTCTCCTAAACTGTCTAAATCTTTCTGCAGCCTCCCCACCTCCTCCATACTACCTGCCCCTCCACCTATCTTTGTATCATCAGCAAACTTAGCCAGAATGCCCCCAGTCCCGTCATCTAGATCGTTAATATATAAAGAGAACAGCTGTGGCCCCAACACTGAACCCTGCGGGACACCACTCGTCGCCGGTTGCCATTCCGAAAAAGAACCTTTTATCCCAACTGTTTGCCTTCTGCCTGACAGCCAGTCGTCAATCCATGTTAGTACCTTGCCTCGAATACCATGGGCCCTTATTTTACTCAGCAGTCACCCGTGAGGCACCTTATCAAAGGCCTTTTGGAAGTCAAGATAGATAACATCCATTGGCTCTCCTTGGTCTAACCTATTTGTTATCTCTTCAAAGAACTCTAACAGGTTTGTCAGGCACGACCTCCCCTTACTAAATCCATGCCGACTTGTCCTAATCCGACCCTGCACTTCCAAGAATTTAGAAATCTCATCCTTCACAATGGATTCTAGAATCTTGCCAACAACCGAGGTTAGGCTAATTTGCCTATAATTTTCCATCTTTTTCCTTGTTCCCTTCTTGAACAGGGGGGTTACAACAGCGATTTTCCAATCCTCTGGGACTTTCCCTGACTCCAGTGACTTTTGAAAGATCATAACTAACGCCTCCACTATTTCTTCAGCTATCTCCTTTAGAACTCTAGGATGTAGCCCATCTGGGCCCGGGGATTTATCAATTTTTAGACCTCTTAGTTTCTCTAGCACTTTCTCCTTTGTAATGGCTACCATATTCAACTCTGCCCCCTGACTCTCCTGAATTGTTGGGATATTACTCATGTCTTCTACTGTGAAGACTGACGCAAAGTACTTATTTAGTTCCTCAGCTATTTCCTTGTCTCCCATCACTAGATTACCAGCATCATTTTGGAGCGGCCCAATGTCTACTTTTGCCTCCCGTTTGTTTTTAATGTATTTAAAGAAACTTTTACTATCATTCCTAATGTTACTGGCTAGCCTACCTTCATATTTGATCCTCTCTTTCCTTATTTCTCTCTTTGTTATCCTCTGTTTGTTTTTGTAGCCTTCCCAATCTTCTGACTTCCCACTACTCTTTGCCACATTATAGGCTTTCTCTTTTGCTTTGATGCATTCCCTAACTTCCTTTGTCAGCCATGGCTGCCTAATCCCCCCTCTGATAACCTTTCTTTTCTTTGGGATGAACCTCTGTATTGTGTCCTCAATTACTCCCAGAAACTCCTGCCATTGCTGTTCTACTGTCTTTCCCACTAGGCTCTGCTCCCAGTTGATTTTCGTCAGTTCCTCCCTCATGCCCCTGTAGTTACCTTTATTTAACTGTAACACCTTTACATCTGATTCTACCTTCTTTCTTTCAAATTGGAGATTGAATTCGACCATATTATGATCACTGCCTCCTAAGTGCTCCCTTACTTTAAGATCTTTTATCAAGTCTGGCTCATTACATAACACTAAGTCCAGAATGGCCTGTTCCCTCGTGGGCTCCATCACAAGCTGTTCCAAAAAGCCGGAGATTATGACCCTTGAGGACCTTTTTTTAAAAATTTGAATCCTAGCTCTTTATAATCTCTAAACAGGTCCTCTTTCCTGGACTTGCTTCATCCCAGGAATCAGTTGAGTGAACCTTCTCTGAACTGTTTCTAATGCAGTTATGTTATTTCTTAAATAAAAAGACCATTCTTCAAGAGACCATTCATCATCTGTGTGCCACCCATCGAAACATCAGTTTACACGATGATTTCTCCGCACCTGCAATGACAACAGTCCACTCTGTTCTTTGCTCTACTGTTTATTCTCAAACCGATTTAAAACTTCCAGCTCTAGGACGCGATCTACTGGCCACGTTACACCCAAAAGGCAGCACCACGCAACAACAGATGCCAGGAGATCCATTTTCTGGGATCTACCCAGCTCGCCATACCTCGCAAAATCTAATGCGATCTCGCGAGACGTCGCAATGTGAATCCTGCCCATTGTGGGCGGATCACTTTTTGGCAAATCTGCATATTAGTGTGAGACAGCTAGTCTCACTCTAATATGCATTCCCAAGATGGGATCTAACATGTTCGCTTTGGTGATCTCCGACAAGTGCTGGTCTCCACAATCCGGGACCAGATTGAATGGCACTCGTGCGGTCTCCCAGGGAATCAGAGGCCCCAGGTGCTTGCCCTCTGGGCAGGGTGGCACCCTGGCACTGCCAAGGTGCCAAGCTGGCATTTTTCCTGCACTGCGGATCGGGCTTGGTGGTACCCTGTGTTGGTACAGGGGTTGTATGGGGAGGGGGGAAGCTGAGGATCCACTTAACGGTGAGTTGGGGCTCTGGAGTTTGCATCGGGGCGTTCAGAGATCCGGACGCCATTTAAAAATGGCGACCCAATTGCCTTCTGCACTGAGGACCTCCGGCGAACGGAGCTCCTCAGTGCAGAAAATGGGACTAATTCTAGCCTCGTTGGGGCATTCCCCACTTATGCCCCATATCTACCCGTTCAGTCGCGCGGTGTTTCTCTGCGCTCCAAGTACCTGGTTAAAGGTGCTCACTACGGGGCTCTGTTCCTATTCAGCGCTCCTTGTCTGACAAGTACTGGATAAGTCATCATTTCCATCAATTCTGAATCTGCAAAACAAAAACATTTATTAATGACATCCCTTTTCCCTCCCACCATCATCCTCTGCCATGATCCGATAGGTATTCACCTGAGTCAAGATTCCTGCCTGTTCTTTCTGGCTAAAACTGGTGGTGCACAATTTTGGTATCCTGCTCAACCCTGAGTTCAGCTTTCTACTCAAGACAGCCTTTTCGTAACATTGTTTAGTTACGTTTCTCTTTTGTTTTTGGCACCTTGTCCAAGACATAATTTTGCAAACTCATCATTCTTATTATTGGCATACTCCTTCACGTCGCCATGTACTGCACTTAATTGATTTTTTTATCCTTATCTTAATTTGATAGAGGGATGCCTTTGTGTGTCGGCCCACATTGAATTGAAATGATCAATCTTTCTTTCGTACCTGTCTCTGCTTTTTTGTCTCAAGATTACTGCTTTCTTCCTATTTTCTCTATTCTGTGATTAGAACAAGGTTTTTCTATTACGCCCATGCTCCCTGTAATTCTGCCCAAAACACCTTTGCTGTTCGACACCACTATCTTTTTAAAACTCGACTAATGTTGGGGAGCTTTCTATCAATTTGCTTTCTAAATTTCTTTCTTCTATTTCTGCTTGGTGTCTTTTTATTCCTCCTTACCACGTGTTTTGAGATGCTCTTTACATAAGTACCATTGCAGAATGGCTGCCTGCCTGATTTTTATGGGAGACAGCATGGCCAAATGTATGCTTTTTCTCACTGAACATGTACACATTCAAACAGGTTAGCAACATTTTGCTAGCTAATCTATTTTTATTTGTTCACAGGATGTGGCCATTGTTCGCAAGACCAACATTTATTGCCGAGTGAAATAATGCTTTTACCACCGATCAAGTCGTTTTCACATCCTTTTCTCTCCACCGTGCCCACCCTTCCATACCAAACCAAATCTAAATCACTTGGGTCAATCTGACCCAGCTACCTAGTACTACTAATTACTCTCTGATCCAAGCTGTTCTTACTGTCCAGCATTGTGCATCATGCATTTGTCCAAGAGACAGAAGGGAGTAATGTGTATTTTCATATATATAAAATCTGAATGAATTTTTCTTTATTTACATAATTAAGATATTTCCCACCTTTAATTTGATATTTGCTCTGCACCTTTTTGAAAAATCTCTAAATCTGTACCTATTTCATTCTATAAATCAGTCATTTCTGGCATTCCTGTGAGTTTATGGCATGATATATCTTTTGTGTTGATACCACAAAGACTCCATGTATCAGTATAAGAAGTTCAAGGATGAGCTTTTTCTATTATACTTTGGTTGATAGTAAAAATCCATTGACTGGGATGGGGGAGATAACCAACTCTCTGGAAAGCAGCTATTTACTGAAAAAGTAAATTCTCTCCATCTTTCATTCTTTTAAGTCACTTATTAAAACCTTCCTCTTGAAAGCTTTTGGCCACCTGTCCATGATGTCTCTTTGTTGGCTTGAAATCGTTTTTTAATAATCTTATTATGGATTTCCGAAGGGTCTAGGGACCTTGAACTACATTAGAGGCTCTATATAAATTCAAGTTGCTAAATTCAATATTGTTATATTCTTCAGGGTGCAGAAATAGATGATTCTACCTTCCTCATTATTTCCATTCAGCACAAATTCAATTTTGTCTAATTTTGGGACATGCTTCTTTCACAGGTTATGTATTTGTTGATTTTCAGTCAGAAGAGGATCTTGTAAAGGCATTGAAAAGAAATAAAGACTACATGGGTAAGGGGGTTTGATGTTTGTAAGGCAGTGGCACTCGACCTGTAGATCACCCTTGGATATAATATATATTTATGAAGTTAAGTTATAATATCTGAAATGGTGTTTTACTCCTTAAAATTGACCTGAAAATGTTTCCTGCTTTGGTTAAAGGTGGAAGATATATTGAACTCTTTCGGGAGAATAATGCTCAAAAAAATAAACCAGGCAGAAAAGGTGATGAGCAAAAATGGCTAAAAAGGGAAAAGAAAGCAGATGAAGAAGAAGAGGATCTCTCTGACTCAGGAAGATTGTTTGTTCGAAACCTACCGTATACCTGTACAGAAGAAGATTTAGAGAAAGTATTTTCTAAATATGGTAAGTAGTAATGTTCTTCCAATGCACAAGAACACAAGAAATAGGAGCAGGAGTGGACCACATGACCCATTTGAGCTGTTCAGTGTGATCAGGACCGATCTTGGGCTTCAACTCCATTTTCTGATCATTCCCCATATTACTTAATTCCCGAGAGACTAATAATCAATCTATCCCAGTTTTAAATGTACTCAACGATATGTCATCCACAACCCCCTCAGGTAGAGAATGCCAAAGATTCACAGCACATTGATTCACATAATTTCTCCTCACTCCTAAATGTTCGGCCACTTATCCTGAGACTGCGCCACTGTGATTTTGATTCCTCGACCAGTGAAACACCTTATTATGCCCCTTCAGAAGTTTTTTATGACACCACCCCTCATTCTTCTAAATTCCCAGAGAATATAAGCCCAATTTTCCCAGCCCCTCATCCTAGGACAATCCCCTCATCTGAGGGACCAATTTAGTGAACTTTCACTGTATAGCCTCCAACGCAAATATATTCTTTCTTAAATGTGGAGATCAAAACTGCACACAGTACCGCAGATGCGATCTCACCAAAATCCTGTACAACTGTAGCAAGGCTGCTTTATTGCAACAAAGGCCAACATGCCACTTGCTTTCCACATTCTGCATGCCTTGTACAAACACACCTGAATCTTTTTGAACATCAAAACATACAAGTTTCTCACCTTTTAAAAAAAATTCTGGTTTTTTAATTCTAAAGACCAAATTGAATAACTTCACACATCCCTATATTATACACCATCTGCTATCTCACTTAACCTGCCTATATCTTTCTGCTGCCTCTGACTCCTTTCCACTTGCGGTTTCATCGGCAAACTTAATGTACGTGTTATTGTGAATTACGTATTTTTGTACAAGTGAATTTTATTTTTACATACAATTCTATGATGCAGATTTGTCACAAACATAGTTGTCGCTGATTTTCAAAATGAGCAGGTTATTTGGCAGATTAAAACTGTTAAGCCATGGTGTTAGCTACGATGCCATGAGCTTTTTAATCTCCATTTCTCCATGTTTCTTGATGTCCTTACTTCTGAAGTGAAGATCTCCCTCTCACAACTCAATTGATGGTGCCTGTGGCTTCTGCATCTCTCGTTACTACTATTTCAAAAGCCACAACTGAAAGCAAATTAAATTTTATTGTTACTCCCTATTTTGAATGGTGCCTTGGAAGTAATAATAACAGGAGCATGTTGGTGTTAAACGAGTGAACTGGAAGACCAGGCAATGCAAATTAAATCATTCCTGGTCCAAAATTGCATCTTGACAATTTTCTAGCTCTACCTTGTTTATGGAGGAGACATCACATTCTAAGGAGGAGAGTCAGGACAAATAGAACTCTGAAATTGAGTAATACATGTAATTCCATAACACAGCCATTATTTTACGAATCATTGAAATAAACGGTGGCAATGTTTGATTATTCTGCAATACTGAAGCACTCAGCTCCTAAGTATTAAGTGAGGCGAGCAGTGCCGGTGGAAAGATATTTATTAAAGAGTATTTGTTAAATATCAGTGGTGGAGACGTTTTGAGACTCAATCGGAAAAAATCAACAGACACTTGGTGAGTAAGGAAAACCAGCTCGGATTTATTTAATTTAAAAAAAAAAAAACATTTTTTCAAAATTTAGATTACCCCATTATATTTTTCCAATTAAGGGGCAATTTAGGGTGGCCAATCCAACTACCCTGCATAACTTTGGGTTGTGGGGGTGAGACCCATGCAGACACGGGGAGAATATGCAAACCCCTCACGCTCAGTGACCCGGGCCGAGATTGAACCCGGGTCCTTGGCGCCAAGAGGCAGCAGTGCTAACCACTGTGCCACCAGCTTGGATTTATAAACAGCATATCGTGCTTGTTTAATTTAATTGAGTTTATTTGAAGAAGGAAGGTTGATGAAGAGAAGTGGTGAATATTTCTATATGATTTTTTAAAAGAAAGAATTTAACAAAGTAGCACATAAAAGGGTCAAATCATGGAACTCCCTACCAGCACTGTGGGTGGACTTCCACCACACAGATTGCAGCAGTTCAAGAAGACAGCTCACTCATTACCTTCTCTCAGGTAATTAGAGATGATGAGGGGGTGCCCGCGTTGGACTGGGGTGGGCAGAGTAAAAAGTCTTACAACACCAGGTTAAAATCCAATAGGTTTGTTTGGAATCACTAGCTTTCGGAGTGTAGCTCCTTCATCAGGTGAGTGAAGCGACAAAGCCAATGATGCAAGATGATCGACATGGATACCACCATTACACGTGAGAACACCACCCAGCAGATACGCAATTGATACTCGTGCGGCTCGGCCAATATTGTCTACCTCATACGCTGCAGGAAAGGATGTTCCGGGGTGAGACCATGCAGACGCTGCGACAACGGATGAACGGACATCGCGTGAAAATCACCAGGCAGGAATGTTCCCTTCCAGTCGGGGAACATTCAACAGTCAAGGGCATTCAACCTCTGATCTTCGGGTAAGCATTTTCCAAGACGGCCTTCAGGACGCACAAAAACGCAGAATCGCCGAGCAGAAACTTGATAGCCAAGTTCCGCACGCATGAGTACGGCCACAACCGGGACCTTGGATTCATGTCTCACTACACTCCCCACCACCATCTTGTCTGGACTTGCGAAATCTGACCAACTGTCCTGGCTTGAGACAATTCACACAACTTTAACCTGTGATTATCCCTCACCCCACTCGCACTGCCTGGACCTGTAAAGACTTAATTACCTGCAAAGACTCCCATTCAAAGTATCATCTTGCATCATTGGCTTTGTCTGTATATGAGTTTGAGTAACCTGCCTCTTCACTCACCTGATGAAGGAGGAATACGCTCCGAAAGCTAGCGATTCCAAACAAACCTGTTGGACTTTAACCTGGTTTTGTAAGACTTCTTACTGTGCAATTAGGGATGGGTAACTGGCCAGCAACACTCCCATCCTGTTAAAGAATGGAAAAACATATTGTTAACAAAATTGAGGTCCATGGAAAGGGATGGTTAATATCAGATTGCATAAAAAAATTACTATGGATGTAAAATGGCAAGTCGTGGTAAATAGTTGATTTTCAGACTGAAGGATGATTGTTAGTGCTGTTCCCCAAGTGATAATGGTAGAATCATTGCTTTTTTTCATATAAGTATTATATATATATATATGACTTGGGTACAGGAATCTTCCTCCTCCCAGGTACCATGCCCTGAGAGGGTGTTAGCATCCATGGACCTCCATTGCATTGGTCCACAGTTATGCTTGACAAAATACTACAGTGGTTTGCCGTTGCCTTCTGCAATATGGCTGACCAGGAAATTCCTGCTCTTACCCACATAAATGCGCCTTCTGTCACCATGAAGACCGGAAGTGGAACCTAAACACAGAGCTCCTGGCTCAAAGGTGGGATGCTACCACTTGTACCACAAGACCACCCAATTACTATTGAAATACAGAGTAACATTTCAAAATCTGCTGATGATACCAAGCTTACAAACATCTCACATTTCATTGCAGGATTTAACCCAGATGGATTTTAACCAAACTTGATGATACCAAACAAAATAGTGAGGATGATACAACTGGCGGCATGGTGCCACAGTGGTTAGCACTGCTGCCTCACAGCGCCAGAGCCCCGGGTTCAATTCTGGCCTCGGGTGACTATGTAGAATTTGCACATTCTTCCCATTTCTGCGTGGGTGGGTTTCCTCCGGGTGCTCCGGTTTTCTCCCACAGTCCAAAGATGTGCAGGTTAGGTGGATTGGCCATGTTAAATTGTCTCTTAGTGGCCAAGAGGTTAGGTGGGGTTACGGGACAGGATGGGGGCTTGGGCCTAGGTAAGGTGCTCTTTCAGAGGATCGGTGCAGAATCAATGGGCCCATTAGCCTCCTGCACTGTAGGGATTCTATGACTGCAATAGGAAAAGTGATACATTTTGACAGCAGGAACAGGGAGAGGCAATAGGGACTCAAATGGGGGACGGGGGCAGAGACACCTTGGGATTCTTGTGTATAAATCTTTGAAGAAGGCAGGGCATTTTGAAAGAATAATTAGCAAAGCATATGCGATTATAGAATTCATAAAGAGTACAAAACCAGGGCAGTTATACTGTACCTTTATGAAGCTCTGGTGAGGTCGTGATAGAGTATTTAAACAATTCTGGTCACATTCTAGGAAGACTGAGTGTCCTTGAAAGGATGTAGAGAATATTTGGCAAAATGGGACCTGGGGTGAATGAGAAGCTGGGGGATATCTGTCTTGGAATAAAAGAGATTGAGGGGAGATTTGTACAAGATTATGGAAGGTTTCGATAAGTTAGACAAAAGCTATTTCCATGAGCTGATGGTACAAGGAGAAGGGGGCACAGATTTAAGGTTTTGGGAAAGAGATGCATGGGGGCTGTGGGGAAGAATTTTCTCAAATAGTGAGTAGTAATAACTTGCACTCTACTGCAAAGATGGACGAGGAAATCATTAACTATTTCAAAAGAAAATTGAATGGTCACTTGAGGAACTAAATTTGCAAATGGAACTGATTGGATTTCTCTGCTGGCAGCCAGCATGGACTCGATGGGTCGAATGGCTTCCTTGTGTGGTAATAGCTCTGACTTCAAACCAGGTAGTTTGAAGTAGAGAAGATTATGGTAATGACAATTTAGCAAGGTGCATAAACCTTGTACGTTGCCCGCAATAGCCTGCGCACTTAATAGTTGAAAGTTAAACCTTTATAATTGACTTCTGGTGATGTAAAGTTATATGGAAAAATAGATTTTTTTATAAATGCACAAATGCCAGCAGTTATAGCCTGTTGTTAGTGACTATACTTCATGTACAAGTGCGTTTTTTAAAAATGTGACCGTAAATGTATTTTATGAAATTAGCTTACAAAAATAAGAAATTAAATCAGTTTTTATTAAAAATTATTGTCATAGCTTTTATGATTAATTTTATAATTTTCTGTCAAACACTCCACAGGACTGTTATCAGAGATTCATTTTCCTATTGACAGTCTGACTAAGAAACCTAAAGGTTTTGCCTTCATCACCTACACGATGCCTGAACATGCAGTGAAGGCATTTGCTGAACTTGATGGTGAAGTGTTTCAGGTAAAGTTTGTAGTCATTCTCCATAAAATTTGTGATTCGCATATGATTAACCCAGCCATCCATTGAAATATAACATCCTTTCATCAGTTCTGTGATTATATAGTTCACAGTTTCTGTAAGATATGAAGAGTTGAATGAATTTGGGGATATTAGAGAGATCTTTTGGCTTCTGGTATTAAAATCTGCTGCTGTTTTTGTCCTATTACTGCTTGATGTCAGTTATTACTTCTGAAGGGGGCTAGGATGTTACATCACATTAAACATTAAAATCTTTTATCAGTCATCGTGTTGATAACATAATTAACCAATTTCATTTCGGTTACAATGATTTGCATTGATTTTATAAATTGATTGAAATTACAAATAGGAAAAAAATACGCTGCTTCATCTAGCCTGTCCCATTTCTTTGTAACCTCTGGGAGAGGCCAATTAATGTAAAAAGCAAGGTAACTTTTGGAAATCCGAAAAATTCCTCCGAATCCTTTTGAGGGTTTAGAATTAGTCCAGGAGATCACTGTAACCTGATTTTCGTGAGCTATTCTTTTGTTTATTTTACCCATGCATGAGGCTGGGATTCCACTATTTGACCACCTTGAGGCCCACTTTTACAGGTCATGGACAAGTTTTTTTAAAAAAGCTGCAAAACTGTGGCACCAGCTATAAATTGAATAAATGTGGAAGTGAACTATCATATAGAATCTACAGTGCAGAAGGAGGCCATGCGGCCCATCGAGTCTGCACCGGCTCTTGGAAAGAGCACCCTACCCAAGGTCAACACCTCCACCCTATCCCCATAACCCAGTAACCCCACCCAACACTAAGGGCAATTTTGGACACTAAGGGCAATTTATCATGGCCCATCCACCTAACCTGCACATCTTTGGATTGTGGAAGGAAACCGGAGCACCCGGAGGAAACCCACGTACACACGGGGAGGATGTGCAGACTCCGCACAGTGACCCAAGCCGGAATCGAGCCTGCGACCCTAGAGCTGTGAAGCAATTGTGCTGTCCACAATGCTACCGTGCAGGTGGGCAGAAAAGTGGCAAACTGAATTCAACCCAAAGAAGTGTGAGGCGATGCATTTGGGAAGGTCAAACAAGGCAATAAATGGAAGGATACTGAAAGGTGTAGAGGAAGGGAGGGACCTTGGATCGAATGTCCACAGATCCCGGAGGGTTGCAGAACAGGTCGATAAAGTGGTTAAAAAGGCATATGGAATCCGTTCATTTATTAGCCAAGGCACAGAATATAAGAGCAGGCAGCAGTGCTCACCACCGTGCCACCATGCTGCCCTTTCAGTGACCTAAACGTTCTCCAATTCTGAGCCCAGGTGAAATCTAGATACATATTGTGTTATGATCCTGTTCGAGACTGTCAACGTTTGAAGAGAAACTGTAACACCCAACAAATGAACAAAACTACACAACTAGATTTCAAGTTTTTAAACAAAAAGAACAAACTTTGTTTTTAAGAATTAAAAGCAAGCACTGTAACACTATAAAGAACAAAGAAAAGTACAGCACAGGAAGAGGTCCTTCGACCTTCCAAGCTTGCGCCGACCATGCTGCCCGTCTAAACTAAAATCTTCTACACTTCCGGGGTCCGTTTCCCTATATTCCCATCCTATTCATGTACTTGTCAAGATGCCCCTTAAACATCACTATCGTCCCTGCTTCCACCACCTCCTCCGGCAGCGAGTTACAGGCACCCACTACCCTCCTTGTAAAAAAACTTGCCTCGCACATCTCTAAACCTTGCCCCTCGCACCTTAAACCTATGCCGCCTAGTAATTGACCCCTCTACCCTGGGGAAAAGGTCCCTGACTATCCATTCTGTCTATGCCCCTCATAACTTTGTAGACCTCTATCAGGTTGCCCCTCAACCTCCGTTGTTCCAGTGAGAACAAACCGAGTTTATTCAACCTCTCATCATAGCTAATGTCCTCCATACCAGGCAACATCCTGGTAAATCCCTTCTGCACCCTCTCTAAAGCCTCCACATCCTTCTGGTAGTGTGGCGACCAGAATTGAACACTATACTCCAAGTGTGGCATAACTAAGGTTCTATACAGCTGCAACATGACTTGCCAATTTTTATACTCAATGCTCCGGACAATGAAGGCAAGCATGCCGTATGCCTTCTTGACTACCTTCTCCACCTGTGTTGCCCCTCTCAGTAACCTGTGGACCTGTACACCTAGATCTCTCTGACTGTCAATACTCTTGAGGGTTCTACCATTCACTGTATATTCCCTACCTGTATAAGACCTTCCATAAACTATCATTTATAATTACTAATGCTATGAACTCAGTTCCACTTTCTACATTCATCCTCTGCCCCCTAATAATCCTGAGACGTTACAGCAATCGTGAAGATGCATTCACTTCTGTAAAAATCAACCCAAAAGAATGGCGGCATGTATCACAGTGGTTAGCACTGTTACTTCACAGTGCCAGGGTCCCAGGATTGATTCCTGGCTTGAGTCTCTGTCTGTGCAGAGTCCTACATAGATACATACATAGAAGATAGGAGCAGGAGGAGACCTTTTGGCCCTTCGAGCCTGCTCCGCCATTCATCACGATCATGGCTGATCATCCAACTCAATAGCCTGGTCCTGCTTTCTCCCCATAGCCTTTGAATGAATGAATGAATACTTTTCTCGTTGAATGAATACTTTTCTCGTTGAATGAATACTTTTCTTCAGTGTTCACCAAGGGGGGCCATGTTTTTGAGGATGAGAGTGTGATACAGGCGGGTAGGCTGAAGGAGGTAGATGTTCTGAGGGAGGATGTATTAGCAATTTTGAAAAACCTTAGGGTCGACAAGTCCCCTGGGCCAGATGGGATATATCCTAGGATTCTTTGGGTGGCAAGAGATGAGATTGCAGAGCCTTTGGCTTTGATCTTTGGGTCCTCACTGTCCACGGGGATAGTGCCAGAGGACTGGAGAGTGGTGAATGTTGTTCCTCTGTTCAAGAAAGGGAATAGGAATGGACCTGGTAACTATAGGCCGGTTAGTCTTACTTCGGTGGTCGGTAAGTTAATGGACAAGGTCCTGAAGGATAGGATTTATGACCATTTGGAAAGATGCAGCTTAGTCCGGGATAGTCAACACGGATTTGTGAAGGGTTAAGTCTTGCCTCACAAATTTGATTGAATTTTTTGAGAAGGTAACTAAGTGTGTAGATGAAGGTAGAGCAGTTGATGTCGTATACATGGATTTTAGTAAGGTGTTTGATAAGGTTCCCCATGGTCGGCTCATGAAGAAAGTAAGGAGTTGTGGGATAGAGGGAAATTTGGCCAATTGGATAAGTAACTGGTGGTGGATGGAAAATTTTCAGACTGGAGACCAGTTACCAGCGGTGTACCACAGGGATCAGTGCTGGGTCCTCTGCTATTTGTGATTTTTATCAATGACTTGGAGGAGGGGCTGAAGGGTGGGTCAGTAAATTTGCTGATGACACCATGATTGGTGGAGTAGTGGATGAGGTGGAGGGCTGTTGTAGGCTGCAAAGAGACATTGATAGGATGCAGAGCTGGGCCGTAAAATGGCAGATGGAGTTTAACCCTGATAAGTGCGAGGTGATTCATTTTGGTAGGAAAAATTTGAATGCGGATTGCAGGGTTCTGAGGAATGTGGAGGAACAGAGAGATCTCTGAAGGTGGCCACTCGAGTGGATAGAGCAGTGAAGAAGGCCTATAGTGTATTAGCGTTTATTAACGGGGCTTGAGTTTAAGAGCCGTGGGGTTATGCTGCAACTGTACATGACCCTGGTGAGACCACATTTGGAGTATTGTGTGCAGTTCTGGTCACCTCCCTATAGGAAGGATGTGGAAGCATTGGAAGGGTGGAAGAGATTTACCAGGATGCTGCCTGGTTTGGAGGATGGGTCTTATGAGGAAAGGTTGAGGGAGCTTGGGCTTTTCTCTTTGGAGCGGAGGAGGATGAGAGGCGACATAATAGAGGTTTATAAGATGATGAGGGGGATAGATAGAGTGGACGTTCAGAGACTATTTCCTCAGGTGGATGTAGCTGTTACAAGCTGTTACAGGGGCATAATTATAAGGTTCAGGGTGGGAGATATAGGAGGGATGTCCGAGGTAGGTTCTTTACTCAGAGAGTGGTTAGGGTGTGGAATGGACTGCCTGCTGTGATAGTGGAGTCGGACACTTTAGGAACTTTCAAGCGGTTATTAGATAGGCACATGGAGCACACTAGAATGACAGGGAGTGGGATGGCTTGATCTTGGTTTCGGACAAGGCTCGGCACAACATCGAGGGCCGAAGGGCCTGTTCTGTGCTGTACTGTTCTATGTTCTATGATCCCATTCCCCCCAAGTGCTTTATCCAGCCGCCTCTTGAATATATTCAAAGTTTTAGCATCAACTACTTCCTGTGGTACTGAATTCCACAGGCTCACCACTCTTTGTGTGAAGAAATGTCTCCTTATCTCTGTCCGAAATGGTTTGCCCTGAATCCTCAGACTGACCCCTGGTTCTGGACACACCCACCATTGGTAAGATCTTCCCTGCATCTACCCTGTCTAGTCCTGTTAGAATTTTATAGGTCTCTATGAGATCCCTCCCCTCATTCTTCTCGACTCCAGCAAGAACAATCCCAACCTAGTCAATCTCTCCTCTTTTGACAGTCCCGCCATCCCTGGAATCAGTCTGGTAAACCTTCGCTGCACTCTCTCGAGAGCAAGAACATCCTTCCTCAGAGAATGAGACCAAAACTGCACTCAATACTCCCAAGTGTGGCCTCACCAAGGCCCTGTACAATTGCAGCAACACATCCTTGCTTCTATACTCAAAACCTCTTGAAATGAAGGCCAACATACCATTGGCCTCTTTACTGCCTGCTGCACCTTGTTTTTGAAAACTCACCACTATTCTTAGAAGTCCCCCTATACCAAAAAGGGCCGACATTCTAAATGGTGATCAGGGATTCTCACTCCCCGACTCCGATGCAAGCTTCAGTGGGTGCTATTCAGGTCAAACTATATTTTCAAGTTATCCCCCCGGTATAACCCATACCTTCACCGAAGATTTCATCTACTTACAACTTAGTAGCATCGATCCTGGGTCCCGCATTGCTAAGTAAGTAAAGTAGACTTTGGAATAACCACTATTTCAGGTTAAAACCTTTAAGTTATTTTATTATTATATTTCTTTTTCTCTTTTTAAAAGATGCAATCACTGTCTTTACAGAAAAGTAAAAAGATCTTGCTTCTGGATCCTTCTGGTTGGTTGAAGGGACCTTCAGGCCCAACTTGACAATCAATCTTCTTTAAAGTCTGGTCTTCTTTAGATGTATCAGCTATTTTAGCTCGGCTGCTCTGCCCTGTCCATTTCCCATGGCCGAGCTGATTGTAATCTGAGTCTAGCTGCTTGTTCCTTCTCTGCTTCTCTTTCTCTCCCTCTGAGCTCTGGTTGTGGAACTGAATCTGATTCTTTCCTGCCCTGGTCTCGAGGTTTATATTTGCTTTCTAACAATTAAGTTTTTTGATGTTATTGTAAAGTAACTCTTATTTTCTTTGATTGTAAAAAGCATCTTTTGATCTAAACCTTTTAATCCAACTAAGTATACATTTTGACATGACTTCATCTCATAGATCTGATTACATTGTTTCCTTTGTGGTGTTCAAAATGCTTTGGTTTCAATAGGTGTTACTTTTAATTCCTGCCATTTCTATAGTTTTATTTTCCAATTGTGTCCTCAGCTCAATTTTGACTTTGATTTTGGCTTGAATTATGTTTCTCATAGACTGAGAGCCTCCAGTTTTCTTTAATTTACCTGGTATGAGCAAATTTTCACACTTCGAATTATCACAAAATTCAACTGAACTCATCCATTCTTTTCCAGATCCTTACTAAGTTAATTACTTTCAATGAAGGTGTGAGCCATTGTTTTTGGCTTCATTCAAAATCCTGTTTGTCTTGTTTGCTGAGCCTGCTTGACCAAGGATATCTGCATTTTACAATCCTTCTCCTGGCAGCTGCTGTTAACCCTTTGTGGGATCTTTCCCTGCATTCTCTCATGTTTCTCCCAGACCAGATATTGCCAGACGTCCATGTTTCAAATGACACATTTTTCCATATTATCAATTACAACCTGCATACTTACCTTCAGTGAATGGTGCACAAGGACATCCAGGTCCTGCTGCACGCTCCCTTCTCCCAATTTACAACCAATCAGGTAGTAATCTGCCTTCCTGTTTTTGCTTCCAAAGTGAATAACCTCACACTTATCCAAATTATACTGTATCTGCCATTGATTTGCCCATTCATCCAACCTGTCCAGATCTTGCTGCAGGATCCCTTCATCCTTGTCACAATTCAATCAGGAGAAGTGTGAGGTAATGCATTTGGGGAGGCCAAACAAAGCAAGGGAATAATCGATAAATTGGGAGGATGTTGAGAGGAGTAGAAGAATCAAGAGACGTTTGACTGCATGATCACATCCTGAAGGTGGCAGGATAGGTGGTAAAGAAAGCATATAGAATTCTGACCTTTATCGGACACCGGTATTGAATACAAAAGCAGAGATATGCTGGTTCGGCTACAGGTGGAATTTGGTATGCAGTTCTGGTCACTGATTACAGGATAGACATAATTGCTCTGGAGAGAGTGCAGAGGAGATTTACAAGAATGGTGTCAGGCATTGAAAGTTGCAGCTATGCGGAAATGTTGGTTAGGCAACGTTATCCTTCAAACAGAGGAGGCTGGAACTTCCGGTGACAGTGATGTGCTGAGCAGATGCACATCAGTGGCTCTACTCAGGAACATAGCCAAGTAGGCACTTTTAGTTGAAATTAGCACAAATATTCGGTAGCATCACACCCACAATTAAGAAACAAAGAACAGAACCATCATGCCAGCAAATGGGAGCTCGAGAGGCCGCAGAGATGGCAGGAGCATCGGAAAAGGCCACGAACAGCAGGTGGATGAGTCAACGGACCCAGGAGATGAGGGGTCCCCGGCCACCCCGGAGAGAGAGGGACCGACAACCCGAACAATGCGCCCCCCCCCCCCCACCAGCACCACCAACTGGAGATGGATGGAAGACATTCCTGAAGAAGGAATTGACCGTGGTAAGGGAGGGAATAAAAGTGACAATCCAGGTGGTGGTCAAGGTGGCAGTAGCGGAGGCGATGGTCGCCATGTAGGCGGCGATCGATGGACTGGGGAAAAAGGTGGGAGGCGCCAGGGAAGACGATCCTCGAGCTGGAGAAGGCATCGACAGGATTGTCGCTCTGGAGCCAGAGATCAAAAATTTGGTAGCAACCCTGGGAGCCTGAAGGGGAAAATTGGGAAGCAGAGAATAGGTCCTGACAGCAGAATATCTGGATCGTGTGCCTGTCAGAGGGGATCGAGGGCAGGGATCCGATGGGCTATGTGGACCAAATGCTGGGCAACCTAGGGAGGGACAACTTCCCTAACCCGCCGGAGATCGACAGAGCACACAGATCGCTCTGGTCGAAGCCCAAAGCAGGGGATCAACCAAGGGCGATAATCGCGAAACTGCACCGTGAATGGATCCTGCGGTGGGCGAGGCAGGCGAAGGCGAGCAGCTGGGAAGGATATAGAATCTGGGTCTTTTAGGCCAGGGAACTGGGAGCATTCATGCAGCAGTTGAGGGCAGTGGACACATGGCAGTTCCTACACCCTGGTGAGAAGGAATTCTCATTCTTTTAACCGGTGAACAAGGTATACACCCATATCGACTTCTTTGCAGTGGGGATCGACTTCTTTGCAGTGGGGAATCGGTGCTTCCAGAAATAGTAAGAACGGAATACTCTGCGATAATCATCTCCGACAATGCTCCATATTACATGAATGTGAGGTTGGAGACAGGCGATGCCCAATGGCCCGCTTGGAGGTTGGACACGGACCTCATGGTCGACAAGGTCCTCTGCCAGAAAACGTCACAGGCCACAAGCAAGTACATCACTAACAACCAGAATGGGGAAGTCTCACCTTCCACGTTCTGGGAGGCATTGAAGGCAGTGATTAGGGGAGAGATTACAGCCTACAAGGTGATGCACGATCAATGACCACTAAAGCGAGATTGTAGTCCAACTGAAGGCTTTAATAAGCTAGATGTTTCACCCAGCAGCTCAGGTACAGAATGAAGGCTGCTGAGGCGGCATGGGCTCTTATACCCCGCCCAGCAGGGCGGAGCTACCATACCGCTTGACCAATAGGAAGCATACAATTTCTACCAATGGTGTTCCAGCATTACCAGATGCCGTAATACCTCTACTACCACATTCACCCCCTGTTAAAAAAGAGTCCGGCGGGGGTGGTGGCCTGATACTACAAGCATGGCAACGTGGTAGAATTAGTTATGGAGGTACCGTAATACCTCCGTACAGTGTTTTGTAACTATTTACAATTCTAGGAACTATTTACAGTTTATGATTTAAATTTACAATTTAAAGTGAAGCAATCAGTCGATCGGGGCCCCCGGTCGCCCTCTGTGATCATCGAAGCTTCGGTGGTGACTCCGGTGGAGGCTCGGGCGTCCGTGACTCCGGGAGCGTGGCGTCAATCTCCGTGGCAGCTTCGACACCCCTAGACGGCACTGGTGGGGAAAACGGTTGACCTGGGAAGGGAGCGCCTGCGGGGTGTGTCGGTGGGTGGGGGGGGGCCTAGACGGGGTCGGCGGAAGGACTGATCCTCTTGTAAGGTGCCCTGGTGGAGGGGAGGGTGGGACTGGTGGCTGGGGTGTGCGTGGGGCTCCGGCAGGCGCCAGGTCTCGTAGGGAGACCGTATCTTGTCGGCCGTCGGGGTACGCCACGTAGGCGTACTGGGGGTTAGCGTGGAGAAGATGGACCCTCCCGATCAACGGGTCCGACTTGTGCGCCCGCACGTGTTTTCGGAGCAGGATGGGTCCGGGAGCTGCCACCAGGTCGGGAGCGAGGTCCCAGAGGAGGACTTCCTGGGGAAAACAAGGAGACGCTCGTAAAGTGTCTGGTTGGTTGTGGTACAAAGCAGTGACCGGATGGAGTGGAGGGCATCCGGGAGGACTTCCTGCCAGCGGGAGACTGGGAGATTCCTGGACCGTAGGGGCAGTAAGACGGTCTTCCAGACCGTTCCGTTCTCCCTCTCTACCAGTCCGTTACCCCGGGGGTTGTAACTGGTCGTCCTGCTCGAGGCGATGCCCTTGCTGAGCAGGAACTGACGCAGTTCGTCACTCATAAAAGGAGGACCTCCTATCACTATGTAGAGAGGCGGGGAACCCGAACAGTGCAAAGATGCTATGGAGGGCCTTGATGACGGTGGTTGCGGTCATGTCGGGGCAGGGGATGGCGAATGAGAACCGGGAGTACTCGTAAATCACGTTCAGGAAATACGTGTTGCGGTCGGTGGAGGGGAGGGGGCCTTTGAAGTCCATGCTGAGGCGTTCAAAGGGACGGGAAGCCTTTATCCGGTGCGCTTTCTCTGGCCGGTAGAAGTGCGGTTTGCACTCCGCGCAGATTTGGCAGTCCCTGGTGACGGACCTGACCTCCTCGATGGAGTAGGGCAGGTTGTGGGTCTTGATGATAAAGTGGAAAAAGCGAGTGACCCCTGGGTGGCAGAGGTCCTCGTGGAGGGCTTGGAGGCGGTCCACTTGTGCGGTGGCACATGTGCCGCGGGACAGGGCGTCAGCAGGCTCGTTTAGCTTCCCGGGACGATACAAGATCTCGTAGTTGTAGGTGGAGAGTTCGATCCTCCACTGCAAGATCTTATCGTTTTTTATCTTGCCCCGCTGTGCATTATCGAACATGAAAGCAACCGACCGTTGGTCAGTGAGGAGCGTGAATCTCCTGCCGGCCAGGTAATGCCTCCAATGTCGCACACCTTCTACTATGGCCTGGGCCTCTTTTTCGACTGAGGAGTGGCGGATTTCGGAAGCATGGAGTGTGCGTGAGAAGATGGACACGGGCCTGCCCGCTTGGTTGAGGGTGGCCGCCAGAGCTACGTCAGACGCGTCACTCTCGACCTGGAAGGGGAGGGACTCGTCGATGGCGTGCATCATGGCCTTTGCAATGTCCGTTTTGATGGGGCTGAAGGCCTGGCGGGCCTCTATCGACAGGGGAAAAGCTGTGGATTGGATCAGGGGACAGGCCTTGTCCGCATAGTTGGGGACCCACTGGGCGTAGTAATTGAAAAACCCTAGGCAGCGCTTCAGGGCCTTGGAGCAGTGAGGGAGGGGGAACTCCATAAGGGGGCGCATGCGTTCAGGATCGGGGCCTATAACTCCATTTCGCACTATGTAGCCGAGGACGGCTAGGCGGTCGGTGCTAAACACGCATTTATCCTTGTTGTATGTAAGGTTAAGGATCTTTGCGGTCTGGAGGAATTTTTGGAGGTTGGTGTCGTGGTCCTGCTGGTCGTGGCCGCAGATAGTGACATTATCGAGATACGGGAATGTTGCCCGTAAACCGTACTGGTCAACCATTCGGTCCATCTCGCGCTGGAAGACCGAGACCCCGTTGGTGACACCAAAGGGAACCCTTAAGAAGTGATAGAGCCGCCCATCTGCCTCAAAGGCAGTGTATTTGCGGTCACTAATGCAGATGGGGAGCTGGTGGTAGGCGGACTTGAGATCCACCGTGGAGAAGACCGTGTAATGCGCGATCCTGTTTACCAGATCGGATATGCGGGGGAGAGGGTACGCGTCCAGCTGCATAAACCTGTTGATGGTCTGAATGTAGTCGATGACCATCCTATGTTTCTCCCCGGTCTTTACCACCACTACTTGAGCTCTCCAGGGACTGTTGCTAGCTTCAATGACTCCTTCCCTCAGCAGCCTTTGGACCTCTGACCTAATAAAAATCCGATCCTGGGCACTGTACCGTCTGCTCCTGGTGTCGACGGGTTTGCAATCCGGGGTGAGGTTCGCAAACGGGGAAGGCGGATCGACCTTGAGGGTCGCGAGGCCGCAGACAGTGAGGGGGGGTATAGGGCCACCAAATTTGCAAGCTAGACTTTGGAGATTACACTGGAAGTCTAAACCTAGGAGTGTGGCCGCGCAGAGGTGGGGAAGGACGTAGAGCCGGTAATTTTTAAACTCCCTTCCCTGGACTGTGAGGTATGCGACACAAAACCCCTTTATCGCTACTGAGTGGGAACCGGAGGCCAGGGAGATTTTTTGATTAACGGGGTGGACGAGGAGAGAACAGCGCCTTACCGTGTCTGGGTGTATGAAGCTCTCCGTGCTCCCACAGTCAATTAGGCAGGATGCCTCGTGCCCGTTGATAAATACAGTCGTTGTAGCAGTTGAGAGTGTTCGAGGCCGGGACCGATCCAGAGTCACTGAGGTGAATCGCAGCAGTTGAGTGTTCTCTTCGGGCAGTGTGTGGTCAGCAGAGCTGGGGTCCTGGGGGTCAACCCATGATGGCGGCTCCCATTGGTCGCACATGGCTGGGGGTGCACAAAATGGCGGCGCCCATCCATCTAGGGTGGCGTCCACAGGACAAGATGGCGGCACCTGGGGGCCGCATGTGGCCCCGGAGTAGGAAGGTGGCGGCGCCCGCTGGCTGCACGGGGACCGTGGAGAGGTTTGTGGTGGCGGTCCGCATTTGCCGCCGGAGACCGCAGTAACCGCACGGGCCTGGCATACCACCACGAAATGGCCCTTTTTACCGCATCCCTTGCAGGTGGATGCACGGGCCGGGCAGCGCTGGCGGGGGTGCTTGGTCTGCCCGCAAAAGTAACAGCGGGGCCCCCCGTGGTTGCCAGGCTGCTGCACAAGCTTATGGGGGATGTCTCGGGGTAGGCTGCGGAGGGGTTCCACGCTGCCCAGGGGGCTGCAGCGCGGTCGGGAATGAAAGCGCGGGCGTTTCTGGAGGCCACATCCAGGGAGCCTGCAAGGGCCCGTGCCTCCTTGAGACCTAGAGTGTATTTTTCCAGCATTCGCTGGCGGATTTGGGAGGACAACATACCTGCCACGAAAGCGCTGCGGCCCAAGAGTTCAGTGTGTTCGCTCGCCGAAACATGCGGGCAGCTGCAGTTTCTCCCCAACACCAGGAGTGCACGGTAGAATTCTTCCAGCGATTTCCCCAGGGATTTATCGCCTCGTTGCTAGCAAGCGAGGTTGTAATCCAACTGAAGGCTTTAATAAGCTAGATGTTTCCCCCAGCAGCTCAGGTACAGAATGAAGGCTGCTGGGGCGGCATGGGCTCTTATACCCCGCTTAGCAGGGCGGAGCTACCATACCGCTTGACCAATAGGAAGCATACAATTTCTACCAATGGTGTTCCAGCATTACCAGGAACCGTAATACCTCTACTACCACACAAGGATCATAGAGATGGGGAAGAGAGGGCGGCCAGACAGCAACTGATTGACTGCGTCCTGGAGGTCGACAGATTGCCGATGGGTTCCTGGCGGACTTCCATAAACAATTTATACCAGCTTTGGCCCTGCGCCTATGGGAGATGTTCGCAGCCTCACTAGCGAGGCACTGCCTGCCTCCCACGCTAACACAGGCCACCATATCGCTGATACCCAAAGGCAAAGACCCGACGGAATGCGGAACATATAGACTCATTTTGCAGCTTAACGTAGATGTGAAGATACGTGCGACCAAGAGACTGGAGAACTGCATACCAGAAGTGGTCGCAGAGAACAAGAGGGGCTTTGTCAAGGTTAGACCGCTAACTGCGAGCATCAGATGGCTGTTGAATGCGATGCTAATCACCCGGGGATAGAATGGAGGTGATCGCCTCCCTGGATGCAGAAAAGGTCTTCGGCAGAGTTGAATGGAAGAGATGAGGTGAGAGTAACTGCCCTTGACATCAAGGCAACATTTAGACCAAGTATGGCATCGAGGAGCCCTAGTGAAACTGGAGTCAATGAGAATCTGGGAAAACTCCGCTGGTTGGATGTCGTACCTGGCACAAAGGAAGCTGGTTATGGTGATTGGAGGTCAATCGTCTCAGCTCTAGGAAATCACCGCAGGAGTTCCTCAGGGTAGTGCCCTAGGCCCAACCATCTTCAGCTGCTTCATCGAAGACCTCCTTTCCATCATAAGGTCAGAAGTGGAGATGTGTGCAGTCATCCGCACACATGTTCAGCATAATTCGCAACTCCTCATATGATGAAGCAGTCCATGCCCAAATGCAGCAAGACCTAGACTATATCAAGGCTTAAGGTGACAAGTGGCAAGTTACATTCATGCCAGGCAATGACCATCTCCTATAACAGTGGATCTAACCACCGTCCCATGACATTAAGTGGCATTGCCATTGCTGAATCCCCTACAATCTTCATCCTGGGGGGGTTACCTTGATCAGAAACTGAACTGGACTAGCCACATTAATCCAGTGGCTACCAGGGCAGGTCAAAGGCTAGGAATCCCATGGTGACTCCCAAAGTCTGTCCACCATCTACAAGGCACAAGTCAGGGAGTGTAATGGAATAGTCACCACTTGCCTGGATGAGTGCAGCTCCAACAACACACAAAAAGCTCGACACCTTCCAGGCCAAAACAGTCCACTTGATTGCTCCCCCTTCCACAAACATTCAAACCCTCCACCACCGACGAGCAGTGGCAGCCATATGTACCATCTACAAGGTGCACTGCAGTAACTCACCAAGGTTCCTCAGACAGCACCTTCCAAACTCACAACCACTACCATCTAGAAGGACAAGAGCAACAGATACTTGGGAACCCCACCACCTGGAGGTTCCCTCCCAAGTCACTCGCCACCCTGATATGGAAATATATTATCATTCCTTCGCTGTCGCCGGGACAACATCCTGGCACTCCCTCCCTAACTGTACAGTGGGTGTACCTACACCCGAAGGATTGCAGGGGTTCAAGAAGGCAACTCACCACCACTTTCTTAAGGGCAACTAGGGATGGGCAATAAATGCTGCCCAACCAGCGATGTCCACATCCCGTAAACAAATTGAAAAAAAAACCTCATTGAGTTATTGAAGTAGTTTGGCCAGGGGCGGGATTCACCTCATGGGTGAAACTCCCCTACAATGCCTCCAAAGCGAGCATTCGGACCAACACCACCAGCTCTGAATACTACGAACTGCACACAGGCACCAGGCAGCGATGCCCGCTGTTCCGCTCCTGTTCGCCCTGGCAATTGAACCCCTGGCGATCGCCATGCAAGACCCAAAAGGCTAGAAGGGTTTTCGAAGTGGAGGCGGAGAGCACAGAGTCTCACTCTGCTCATCTACATCGGACCCATGAAACGGCTTGAAGGGAATCATGAGGCTCGTGGAAGAGTTTGAGGCCTTCTCGGGCTACAAACTCAATCTGGGCAAGAGATAGATATTTCTGGTGAACCCGAATGGGGGAGGGATGGAGCTGCAGGGTCGTCCATTCAAACTAGCTGAAAACAAATTACTCTGCCTGGGGATTCCGATTGCCTACAACTGGACATGAATCACAAATGGAGTCTGGCGGAGGAAGTTAAAAAGGACCTATAGAACCTATAGAGATGGGATGCACTCCCGCTTTCCCTGGCAGGGAGGGTGCAGACGGTCAAGTTGAAGGTACTGGGGGGGGGGGGGGTGAGATAGAAGAAACATAGGCGACCTGGCCCTTCCGAACCTGCAATATTACCACTAAGCAGTCACAGCCGAAAGAGTGAGGAGACAGGTAAGGGAGCCGAGCACAGAATGGGTGAAAATGGAGGAGGCTCAGAAACTACCCTCCAAGCCCTAGCCACGACAACGCTCCCACCCACCCCCGAGACAGGACGGGGGGACACTAGTAATTACAGACTTCTACACGGGAGACAGAATTACAATCCTGGACGAGCTGACAGAAAGACTGGAGCTATTGAACGGACAGGAGCTCCGACGTTTACAGATCAAAAACTTTCTCCGCAAGGAGACAACGAGGTATCCTAAGGTCCCAAGAGACACTGCTGGAGGAACTGCTAGAGGCAGACAATATGGGGAAGGGGAACTGTGGGGATATATATAGACGGCTGTTAGAAATGGCGAGGACACCAATAGACGGAGCAAAACAAAAATGGGAGGAGGAACTCGGGACGGAAGTGGGGTAGGGACTCTGGAGCGAAGCACTGAGGAGGGCCAATTCGATCTCCCCCTGCGCAAGGCTAAGCCTCATGCAGTTCAAGGTGATGCTCAGAACCCACCTCACCAGAAACCAAATGAACAGGTTAAAAGCAAATTACTGCGGATACTGGAATCTGAAACCAAAGAGAAAATTCTGGAAAATCTCAGCTGGTCTGGCAGCAGATGTAGGGAGAGAAAGGGGCTAATGTTTCGAGTCCAGGTGACGCTTTGTCAGGTTCTTCCCGGAGGTGGAGGCCCACATGTTCTGGGCCTGTCGAGTTCTGGACAGCCTTCTTAGAGGCGATGTCCAAGGTTGTGGGGGTGAGGGTGGAGCCATGCCCGAGAGTGGCAGTCTTCGGGGTATCGGACCAGCCACAGTTTCATATGGGGCAGAGGGCCGATGCTCTTGCCTTTGTTTCCTTAATTGCACGCTGGAGAATCCTGCTGGCGATCAGCAGCACCACCCACAGCTATGGACTGGCTGGCAGACCTGTCGGAATTTCTCCATATGGAGAAGATCAAATACACCATCCGAGGGTCAGGCGAGGGCTTCAACAAAATGTGGTGGCCATTCATCAGCCTGTTCCAAGACTTGTTTGAGGCCAATAGCGAATAGGAAGGGACTGAGGCGGGGGATAGGAACACAAAGGAGAGGGAGCAGCAAGAGAGAAATCCAGGGGAACATCAGGAGGGGACATGGAGAGAGACTGAGAAGACCCCCCACCCCCAAGAAGCCATAGGGCCAACAGTTACAAAATTGTACATAAGAACCATCTTGCTCACCTTTTGTACAGTGTTCAGATGTAAAAATTAAACAAAAATATTTTAAAGTAAAATAAGAAAGACGGTGGGGGTAAGGGGGGTAGGTACTTGGCGTTACCTCCAATGTTTGGCCTTTGGAAATTGTATCTTGTCTCTACAGACATGTTTAATTTGTATTGTATGAAATGAAAAACCTGAATAAAAACATTTTCATAAATAAACCGAGGAGGCTGAGAACTGAGCTAATTGAGATGCATTTAAGAGTCAACCATATTGCTGTGGATCGGGGGTCATGTGTAGATCAAACCAGGTAAAGACAGCAAATTTCCTTCTCTAAAAGATGTTCGTGAACCAGGTGGGTTTTCGCAACAATGGACAATAGTTTTGTGATCATAAACTTGGGCCCGCGAGGATGTTCAGGTATCTGGATTACTAGTCCAGTGACAATACCACTGCACCATTGCCTCCTCGTGGGGTGTGGATTTAAAGTGATTGATAAACAGATTAGAGGGGATATGAGGAAAACTACTTTCACCCAAAGTATTGTGGCCGTCTGGAATTCACTACCTGAATTTGGTGGTTATGGCTGAAACACTCAACTAATTCAAAAGGTACCTGGATCTGCACCTGAAGGACCAGTAGTTGTAAAGTCAGATTAAAATGAGCGGTTCATTTTTTTGAAAATCTATTTTGGGCTGGTACAAACAAGATGGGCTGAATGGCCTTTTTCTGTCCTGTAACGTTTCTATGATTTTTATTTTAAATAAGAGATACCGCACATTTAAAAGTGAGTAACATCTGGAGTTTTAAGATTTTTCACCTGAATGAAGCATCAAGTTAAGTTTGCATATTCAGTTTGCTGATGGTGATAGGATAGTTCTTTTCTCATTTAATGCATTCAAAAAAATACTGGCATGGGCACACACACACGCACTGTGTGCTTGTTGTGAGTTTTGAGTGGGCTGTCCCACACAATTTCCCATCATCTTTCTGGGTTTAGTCCTGAACTAGGGGGAATATAGCACAACACTTTTAAATAAATAACAATGAAGAAAACTATTGAAAATGTAATGCTCTAATTTAATAATTTAAAGGAACGTACTTAAACATGTAACTCCTCAAATTTGCCAGTGGGTGGCAGTCACTAATCGGAGGTATTAATTCTTTGAGAATTATAGCTGAAATACCTTTCTTCAATTACAAATTGCTTTTTGCTTTTTAAAAAAAATGTCCAAATGCAGAAAATTTTTAAATGAAACCTGAAAGTGCTATAAATAGAAACCATTTCTCTGAAAGACTGGCAAATGAAAACACTTTGTTGGTTTTCGAAGATGAGCCCTTTTATATTTTCACATTTCAGTTCTGTATTACCGCTGTTCATATTTCATGAAAATTAAATGAAATGAAAATCGCTTATTGTCACAAGTAGGCTTCAATGAAGTTACTGTGAAAAGCCCCTAGTCGCCACATTCCGGTGCCTGTTCGGGGAGGATGGTATGGGAATTGAACCGTACTGCTGGCCTGCCTTGGTCTGCTTTAAAAGCCAGCTATTTAGACCTGTGCTAAACTTGCCCCAGACGGTTATTACCTCTGATGTGCTCCCTCATTATCCCTGATGTGCTCTCTGCCTTCACATTTTATTACTGCCATCTACCGCCTGTTCGAAGTTGGAGTAAAGGTTTTTTAGGGGAGGAGAAAACAATAATCATACCTGTCCCAAAATCTTTTGAACTTAGCATCTAAGACTTTTTATAAGCTGACTTCCGGTGGCGGCATGTAGGTGGAAGTCGCATGTTAGGTGTCTCCTGCTAGAGTCTCTGGTTTTTGGACTTTTATGCCGGTTTCAGGGGTAGTTTGTGAATGAGTTGTAAGTTATAAGGAAGGTGGGAAATGTCGAAGACACAGCAGAAGGATGCTGGAAGGATGGGGGCGAGCGAAAGTCCACCGTTGAGTGATTGAGTCCTGTACGAAGAAAGATGGCGGGGTTGGGTCATTGGGTGGGGCTGCTCCCCTCACAATGGAAAGTCTGACTGAGGTGATGTCAGGGGAGTTCGAGAGGCTATTCGCCAAGCATATAGAGGTGCTGTGGAGGGAGATAATGACTGCGATTGAAGAGTGGGTGGAAGAGGCGATTGCCCCAGTAAAGGCGACAGTGATGAAGACGTCGGTCGAGGTGTGGGAGCAAGGAGAGAACTTGAAGGGGGTGGAGGAGGCATTGTCGCAATATAGCGACTAGTTCACCTTGATGGTTGAGGAGCTGTGTAGGGTGGCGGAGGCCAACAAAGGGCTCAGAGCTGAGGTGGAGTATCTGGAGAATAGGTCAAGGAGGCAAAACCTTCAAATCGTGGCTGCCTTAGCGGGTGGAAGGCCCATGGCTGACTGAGTACTTCGCAAAGATGCTGGCAGAGTTGATAGGGCAGGGGGGAGGAACCGTCATGCTACCAGTTGGACAGAACACATCGGTCTCTCAGGCCGAGGCCTAAAGCAAATGAGCCACCAAGAGCAGTTAGAATCTGTTTTCATAAATTCCATGTGAAGGAGAGGGTCTTGAACTGGGTGAAGCAGAGATGAGAGGTGAAATGGGAAGGGGTTGGTATCCAAATATACCAAGACCTGACGGCAGAGTTTGGGAAAATACGGGGGCCTTTGGGCGGGTCGACATGGCACTATAGCAGAGGAGTGAGATTTGGAGTGGCCAACCCTGTGAAGTTGAGAGGGACACACAACTCGAGGAATTTTTATTTCGAGACGGTAGAGGCATTCGTGAAGGCTGAAGGACTGGGACTGAAATGAAAGTTGGGATCTGGACTTGGGTTGTGGGGATGGGGATGGTGTTTTTTCTTATGGAAGGTTTTCTATTTGATTGGAGTTTTGTTTTTTCTGTCTCTTGAATGGGGTTGTTTTGTTTACATTTATTCATTTCTGTAATCGGTTTTGGTTTTACTTTTTTTGTGGGCACAGTTTTGTATTTAATATGAGGGAGGTGCAGGACTGTTGGTGTATGTGGGGCTGGTCTACTCAGGAGGGGGGTGGAAGAGAGGGGCATTGGCAGGTGTCACCGCACTAGCAAGTGAAGGTTGGCTACTGAACAGGAGTGTGGTAGTGGGAAGGGCCGCGGTCATTGGAGCCTGGTCGAACAGGGTTCGATGGGCCCAGGAGGTGTGAAAGGTGGGCGGAGGGGATCATCAACTGAAAAAGGTGAGGGGAACTGTCAATGAGTATGGGGAGAAGGCAGGGCATATATTGGGAGGCCAGCTCTGGAGGGAGGCTGTGTTAGACGTTTAGCTGCTGTTGTATAAAGAGTCAAAGGTACTGCTCCTTATTACAAACGCCTTTAATTTACTTCAACAGACTCTGCACAAAACTCTATACATCACCTGACACAAAGGCCACCTGAAGTCCCTTTACATACAAGTGTAAATTATTAGACACTTAACATAAATGAGACAACTAATTGGAGTGTCTCTTAACCCATTACTTAACAGTCTCCCCTTGGAGAATTTTTTTTTTTAGGTGAAAACAAAACTACAAGAAACTCAAAAACACGCAATTTCCCCCCCTTTGTTTTCATTTTTTTTTTGAAAGAAAAAAAAAAACAAGTCACAGAAACAGGTGCCCTTCATTAACAATATCCAAAAGTTTCTGTGAACTAGCCCCTCTTTTTGTAATACAGTCTGACAATTGACAGCTACTGTCAACCCATTTACTTTTTGCTATTTCCCCACTGTCCAAACTGCTTCAAACTTGCGATGTATATCCTTAACCATTTTTCATTGACACTTTTTGTAGAGTACGAATTTTCCCACAGGGATTTATTGTCAATGTGACAGTCAATAGGTATATTACCCTAATCCCAAAAGTTCTGTCAATTTCAGAGATATATAAAAGGCCATATCCACCGCCCCTACAAGGCTTAACGTCTCAGCAGCCAAAGTGCTTTTGACCACTCCTTATTTTCTTTGTTTCCCACACAAGAGGGCAACATTTACCATTGTTCCCGTAAGGAAAGTTATAAAACCCACTGCGCTTGAAACCCCATCATATAAATTTGCATAGGACGCATCACTATAAACTATGAGTTTCAAGAGCCTAAGGTCACCTAAAACCGGGAACCTCAAAACGCACTCCTGCATTTTTAGTTTGGCCAACGCTTTATTTGCTCTTATTATGTCTTCCACTTTGGGATCATTCATTTCTGTACTCAACTCTAAGACATCAAAACTAACATCCGGCCTAGTCTGTCTACCTAACCAATTCAGTTGCCCAATTCAACTTCGTAGTTGCTATTTTTCCATCTTTGAAACCATTGCGTCTTTTTGTGAATCCCGGCCACGACTAATTGCTATTGGGCTGATACTTTCCAAATAAGATTGCTGATGTAAAATTGCCCCGAACTTAGTCTGTCCGATTTCCAGTCCAATATATTTAAATGCACCGGAAGCCTGACTTCCAACCCTGAATTCTTTCCTTAAACCAGAGATTACAATAGCTTTGAAATCACTAGTCCCACCCCACAAAAAATCATCGACATGCATCATAAAGATGCCAGAAAGATTTCCTTAATAGTGCTAGTAAAACATTGCCGGATCTGCTTTCAACTGGCAACAGCCTAACTTTAACAAAACTGACCTTACCGAAAAATACCAGACTTTAGACGCATCATTTAATCCATATACACATTTGTTCAACTTCCAGAGTACCCCTTCTGTGTTAGTTGCCTCTTTAAGAGGATGGAGAAAAATGTCTCTGGAGCTTATGCCCCTGCAAAAAGGCAGCTTTTATATCTATAGATTTGCATTCCCATGCCTCTGTGGTTAATAGAGCCAAGAAGATCTTTAAAATAACCTTTCCTGCCGTAGGTGAATCTACCCTTAAATCCTGATCTTCTGAAGTTTTCTTCAAATCCCCTTGCCACAAGCCTGGCCTTTGCCTTATAAGTTCCATCCGGAAGAACCTTTTCCATGCAAATCCATCTGTGGGATAGAGCTCTTTGTCCCCTATCCGGTACTTCCGTGTATACCCCAAATTCACTCCAACTATGCAGTTCTTGCTGTTTGGCATCTTTGATAATTTTTTCATCTAATTTATTGGAAGCCACCAAAATCTCACGTGCATGTGGGCTTCTACTCCTAATAGTATTCGTAGTCTTACTCATAGTTCTGTAACACGTGCGTACCAGATGACTGGTTCCTCCTCATGTCTGTCTGCTCTGTCTAAATTTGTAATCTGTAGCCATTATACTTGATCAATGTACCCTAACAGTTTGATTGCCATGTTGCAAAATAATTGTTTTTCCATCTATGCCTATGATCTTCCCTGGGCCTTTCCATTCATTAAAATTGTCCCTCTTCTAGTATACTATGTCTCCTTGCTGAAAAACTGTATTTGATGGCCGTATATTATGTCTTAAAGCTCTGCGAATTCTTTCAGAGACTTCTGCTGCCAAAAATGCTTTTCTACTGCTATGTAATGCATTTAAATGCTCAGCAAAGGCCAAGCTAATTGTAGTCCCTTCCCAAGCTGGAGGCTGGTCATAAAATGGATGGAATTTTAGGATGTCTACCAAACACAAATTGATAGGGACTATAGCCCCCAACCATCTACAATGAATTCTTTTCATGTACCGCCCATGCTAAAGCTGAATTTATCTTGCAGTTTGGTCTATCTGCCAAAGTTTTCCGGAGAATGTCATCTATTGCCGCATGGTTTCTTTCACACACACCATTACTAAATGGGCTTTCCGCAGCCATATTCCTAACTGTGATATTCACGTTTTCACACATATTCCTAAACTCATCATTAGCAAATTCTCCCCCATTGTCCGTGAGGAATTTTGCCAGTGGGCCATTCCTGTCCCTATCCATTTTCCACGATTTGGTCCAGAAATACTCTCTTTTCTTTACTTCGTACAATCGTTGATTGACTAAATCTGGTTGCTAAATCTACAAAATGCAAAATACATATATTATTGGCTTTATCCCAGATCTTAAGGTCCATGGCCACAATGTCGTTAAAATCTCTGGCCAAAGGTAGGGTTACTATCGTATCGGTCGAGCTGGTGTCCTTCTGTACTTCCTACAAACTTCACAGTGATCACTAACCTGTTCTATCAGTTTAGTATGGTCTTCATCCCTTACCCCTGCATCCTTTAATAGACGTTTCAGCCTCTGAGGAGACGGATGCGCAAATTGCCTATGCAGTTTTAATACAACAAGCTTTTTATCAGCTAAAGTCTCATTTTCAACTGCCATTAACACATCCTTAACAACTGTACTTGAAATATTATTTGTCAGTAATGGAATACAATAGTGTCCCGACTGTGTAAATTGTAAGTCCACCGTCTTTCCAAAAACTGTTGCCTTACCCTGTTCCATATCCAGTTTCATGTGTGCTTTCTTCATCAACGGTCTGCTCAGAAGCAAAGTATCTCACTTGATACAACATCCGTGCTAATGAAATGATTCACTCCGGCAATATTGCAAGGGATCACCACTCTTTTCAGCGATTTCAGAGTATTATCATCCCCAAACCTGAAACTTGTGGAACTTTCAAATTCCTTAACCTTGTTACAATTTTCAGCATTCAAGGAGTCCAGGTCACATTTTAACCAGTCAATTCCACACACAGTAGATGTGCATCCACTGTCCAATACAGCACAATTGAAGGATTCTGCAACCAACACCCTCATTACCAGCGTAAAACTGCTTGTTAATAGGACAATGTCTTCTTTCTGGTCACTATCTTTTTCCTCTTCTGACTCTTCCATGTCATGTGTCGCTTCAAACACTCTATTATAACGTATTGGACAGTTGAAAGCATAATGAGAGTTGAAAGCGTATTGAGAGTCGCATCGAAAATATCGATTTATCATACCCCGGGCATTTCTGGGGTTCATCTTCCTATTGTAGGTTCTAACTGGGTTTCTGTCCTCATAATTTCCGGGTCCCGACCTCCTTCTATAGTCTTGGAACCTGTTTGTAGCCGTGCGATTTCGCCATCCTGTTAGTGTATCTTCCATATTCTGCTTTATTGCAGACTGACCTATTTGAGTCATCAGAGCCATCGGAATCGAATGTTTCCCCAGAAACATTTTTAAAGCTTCTGTCATCTAATCGAATAAGGTATCCTTATCCGCAAACTGAACTCCTGTTAAAACCAGGAGCCTATCCATGTTGCTCACTCTAGCACAGTCAAGTATTTTAAAGGCCAACACCGACTGGAAATTCCAGGTTGTGTTTAAGCAGCCTTTTATAAAGTCTGCCAAATTCCATTATCTGGTCTTCCACGGAAAAATCCTCTATTTTCCGGAACCTATCAAAATCGGACCATGCTTCATATGTACTTAACAAGTCATCCTTTTTATAAATCTTATCCATATCATGTAATAGCGTCTCCAGACCTTCTTCTGAGTCTAACTCTTCCAAGTCCAGCTCAGAAAATACTTTACTTCGGATTTTACTGTCATAAGGTAAAGAAAGAGCCAATGCCATACCTTGTTTTCTCTTTCCCAAGGCAACTTACCTTAGTCCACATAACTACTGCACTTCTCAATTGATCGTACGATCCCCTTTCAGAAAATAAGGGAGGGTACATAGAACATAGAAAATACAGCACAGAACAGGCCCTTCAGCCCACGATGTTGTGCCGAACCTTTGTCCTAGATTAATCATAGATTATCATTGAATTTACAGTGCAGAAGGAGGCCATTCGGCCCTTTGAGTCTGCACCGGCTCTTGGAAAGAGCACCCTACCCAAACTCAACACCTTCACCCAACACCAAGGGCAATTTGGACATTAAGGGCAATTTATCATTGGCCAATTCACCTAACCTGCTCCTAGGTTCAGCCATATATCTGGTTGTTTTTTTTTCTTTTCACTCACTCCTTGATTTGGTCTGGAAAAATTGTATCTTTCAACCCTTCAGATTTGCACAGCAACCGTCCTCTGCTACCATTTGATAGACGTTTAGCTGCTGTTGTATAAAGAGTCAAAGGTACCACTCCTTATTACAAACACCTTTACTTTACTTCAACAGGCTCTGCACAAAACTCTGACATCACATCACCTGACACAAAGGCCACCTGAAGCTAAACGTCTAACAAATGAAGTTAATTCAACTGAAGTGTTAATTATTGGATACTTAACATAAATGAGACAACTAATTGGACTGTCTCTTAACCCATTACTTAACAGCTGCGGCGAGGAAGGTAGTTTGGGTGCTAAGAATGGGGGAGTTGGTGGTGGCTCCGGATCGGATTAAGAAAGTGTTTGAGGAGTTTTATAGGGACCTGTCTTGGTTGGAGCCGCCGGAGGAAGAGTTGGAGGTGAGGGAACTTCTCGGTGGCTGGAGTGCCCGAGGTTGGGAGAGACTGAGAGGGCAGGGTTGGAGGAGCCTGTGGAGGAGCAGATGGTGAAGATGGCAATTGGGAGGATGCAGGCTGGGAAGGCAGCTGGGCCAGATGGGTTTCTGGTCAAATTTTATAAAAGATTTAAGGACAAGCTGGCACCGTTGATGGTAGGAATGTTTTGAGGACGCGATGGTAGGGGTGCCTTGCCGCAAACTATGGGGCAAGCTTGCATCCCGCTGTTGTTGAGGGACAAGGATCCAGTGGAGTGTGGGTCGTATAGGCCCATATCTCTGCTGAATGTAGATGTCAAGATATTGGCAAGGGTGCTGACATTAAGGTTGGAAGGGTGTCTCCCAAAGGTGATTGGGGAGGACCAGATGGGGTCCTTAAAGGGAAGACAGTAGTCCTCGAATGTGAAGAGGTTGGTGAACATGGTGCTTTCTCCGGCAGAGGTGAGGGAGACAAAGGTGGTGGTGGCGTTAGATACGTAGAAGGCGTTGATTGTGTAGAGTGAAGTTATTTGATGGCAGTACTGGAAAAATTCAGGTTTGGGCCGAAGTTCATGGCGTGGGTGCTGCTGCTATATAAGGAGCCGATGGTGAGCATGCGCACAAACGGTATGAACTCGGTATTTTACATAACATCAAGGGACGAGGCAGGGATGCCCCATGTCCACCCTTCTGTTTGCAATGGCTATGGAGCACTTGGCTATTGCGCTGAGGAGCTCAAGTTGTGGAAGGGAATAATGCAGGCGGAAGGCATGGGGAGCGGTGGAACATAGGGTGGGTCCTTATATGCAGATGATTTGTTGCTGTATATTTGGGATCCGAGCACTTAGGTGGGGAGTATAATGGGGTTGCTCCAGAGATTTGGGACTTTTTCAGGATACAAACTGAATTTATGGAAAAGTGAGTATTTTGTGGTCTCCCCTCGGGGTAGTGAGGGTGGCTGCCATTTCGCCTGGCGGCGTCTCATTTTACATAGTTGGGGGTGCAGGTGGCCCAGGATTGGGCAGGGCTTAGGAGGTTTAACTAGTTTTGTGGGGAAGGTGAAGGCGGATTTGCTGAGGTGGGACAATCTCCCTCTATTGTTGGTAGGCCGTGTGCAGGAAGTTAAGATAAATATTTTGCTGCACTTCCAGTTTTTATTTCAATGTTTGCCGGTCTTTTTGCCTATTTTTCAGGGGGATGGGCAGGTTGATCTCCTAGTTTGTTTGGACGGGGAATGTGGCCAGGATTGGAAGGGTGATAATGCAGAGGGGATGGTAGGCGGGGGGGTTTGGCCTCCACAATTGTTGTATTATTATTGGGTGGTAAATGCAGAGAAGGTGTTGGTTTGGAGCAGGTGGTGGGGGGGCACTGTGGGTGAGGATGGAGGTGGGCTCTTGCAGGGGGTCAGGATTGCGGGCGCTGGCAACGGCGCTGCTCCCGATGGCCCCAGGGAAGTGTTCGGTGAGTCTGGTGATGGTGGCCATGTTGAAATTTGGTAGCAGTTTCGACAGCACTTAGGTTGGTGGCCAGGTCAGGGGGGATGCCGATTCGGGGAAATCATGCATTTGAGACGGGGGAATAAATGCGGGGTTTCGGGGATGGGGAGTGAAGAATCTGTACCTGGGAGGGCGATTTGTGAGTTTTGAGGAGTTGGCCGAGAAGTTTCGGCTGGTACGGGATGAAGGTTTCAGGTATATGCAGGATTTTGCGAGGGCGATCTTTCCAACCTTCCCCAAAGCGCCTGCCTCCTCATTGTTGGAGGTGGTGGTGCCAGTGGGTGGTGGTGAGGGGGGGGTGTTTGGAGGGGGGGGTTTGTCTCGACGATTTAGGGGGGGGATCTTGGACTAGGATGACATGTCTTTGGGGGGTGGGTGGGAGGAGCATCTGTGGTGTGAGGTGTTGTGGAGGGTGAATGCCTCAACTTTGTGTGCGAGGCTGGGACTGATACAGCTGAAGGTAGTGTACCTTACAAGATCGTTGAGCAGCCGGCTGTTTGAGGGGGTTGAGGATGTCTGTGAGCCATGTGGGTGGGGCCTCGCGAATCATGTACATATGTTTGGTCCTGCCCGAAGCAGGAAAGGTTTTGGAGGACAGTGTTCAAGTACCATCTCGGGGCTTTTACATGTGAATGTGGAGCCCGGTCCCCTCGAAGCCATACTCAGGATGTCGGACCGGCCGGAGCTGCAGGCGGGTGCGGGGGCAGATGTTTTAGCCTTCGCCTCGTTGATTGGTCGCAGGCGGATCTTGTTGGAGTGGTCAGCCTCTCCACCCTGTGCCTTGCATGGCGATGGGGGTCTGCTGGAGGTTTTGACCCTGGAGAAGATGAAGTTTGTGCTGAGGGGGACGAGTGATGGGTTCTACAATTATTGGAGTTTATTCATCATGCATTTTTGGGAGTTAGTTCATTTTGACTGTTGGGGGGAGAGGGGGCTGGGATGTTTTGTTTGGGGTTATTTTATATTGTAAAATTGTTGAAAATTTGCTGAATAAAAATACTTTTTAAAAAAAAAAAAAAGACTTTTTATCAGCTAAACGTTATAGCTTTTGTTCAATTGGCAGAAATGTGTCAGATTTAAGAAAATCAAAATGAACTATTGAGAGCATTTGTGCTCACCTGATTTTGGATTGCATATTTTCTCCTTGCATGACATGCCCTTTTACCTAAATCCAGAGAGCTTTGGGTCCCTTGCACAAGGTGCAGCTGGATCTTGATCAATTAGAAAGTGAAACTTCCACGAGAAAGCAATCTCAAGTTTTCTGCTGCTTTTGTAGTCAGGACCACTGAAAGCATTGACTGGAATTGAGTGAAAAGGAATTTTTGAACTGGGTGACTGGTCTATCTCCACATTTGTATTGCAAAATGAAGTGATCAATTCTTATATTGTGCATTGCAGAGAGGCCTGGCTCAGAGGGTAACTTGGTTGAATGTGTTTATTTTTCCTATTCCTACCCTGCAGAAGATAGTGATTTATCAGAGATCTGATGAGCATGTTTTGAGCCCTTCTAATTGACATGTGCCATAGGCCACCCACTACGTCCACCCAATATGCCAATTGATGTTAGTGGAGGATAAATTAAACAACCTGGTTTAGTGCACATTTTATTTGGCAAAACGTATTCACTCAAATATCCTTCATCAGTAAATCTACTGGAGAGGGTGGTACAGTTGGATTGTTACTTCGAGTTGGTCTTGACTGACTAGTGATTCATTTCATATAGGGTGTCAAATCTTTTTCAATATTCCACCTCATTTCAGTGAGCAGCCTATTGAACTTTTAAAACACCACTTGTTATTTCAAGGGAAAAAGAATCTCATAAATTGGTGCCTTTATTCACTCTATTAATGTTCAAGGATTTGACGTTGCACAAACATGTATTTGCGTGTCTTAAATTGATTATGAGCAGAATCATGATTTATTAAAAAAATATGATGCTGGTCCAAAAATCTCAACCATAACGTCAAACTCAAATAAAAGGCTTATACTTCAGGAAATTATTTATGGAAATGGTCATTTTAACATGTTTCAATACAGTTTATTTTAAAGCTACTCGTAGGTTTTTGATTGCTTCATTATTTTTTTTTAAATTCCATGATTATGTTGGTAAACCAGTGTGCTGTGTCACAGAGTTGTCTTGCAGCATTTTAAAGCTCTTTAACTGCTGAACAAATTGTACACGGTGGATAAATATGAAACAGCTTGAAATTGAAAAAAAATTGATATGACAAAAGTCTGATTTTCTATCTAAACAGGGCAGGATGATGCACATTTTGCCATCTACAATAAAAAAGGAAAAAGTTGAAGATGTTGATGCATTAGGTTCCTCTACATACAAGAAAAGCAAAGCAGCAAAAGATAAAGCCAGCAGTAACAGGTTGGATATTAATGCATTGAAATTACAGATTCAAGGACAGCACAGTGGCACAGTGGTTAGCACTACTGTCTCACGGCGCCGAAGTCCCAGGTTCGATCCCGGGTCTGGGTCACTGTCTCTGTGAAGTTTGCACATTCTCCCTGTGTTTGCGTGAGTTTCACCCCACAACCCAAAGATGTGCAAGGTAGGTGGATTGGCCACGCTAAATTGTCCCTTAATTAGAAAAAATGAATTGGGTACTCTAATTTTATATTTAAAAAAAAGAAATTACCGTTTCACATGGTGGTGCCACACAAAAGGTTGCTGCATAAACTAAAGATGCAGGGCATTGAGGGTAAAGTGGTAGCATGGGTAGAGGATTGGTTAACTAACAGAAAGCAGAGAGTGGGGATAAATGGGTGTTTCTCTGGTTGGCAACCTGTAACTAGTGGGGTCCCTCAAGGATCAGTGTTGGGCCCGCAGTTGTTCCCAATTTACATAGACGATTTGGAGTTGGGGACCAAGTGCAATGTGTCAAAGTTTGCAGACGACACGAAGATGAGTGGTAAAGCAAAAAGGGCAGAGGATACTGGAAGTCTGCAGAAGGATTTGGATAGGTTAGGTGAATGGGCTAGGGTCTGGCAGATGGAATTCAATGTTGCTAAGTGTGAGGCTATCCATTTTGGGAGGAATAACAGCAGAATGGATTATTATTTAAACGGTAAGATGTTAAAACATGCTGCTGTGCAGAGGGACCTGGGTGTGCTGGTGCACGAGTCACAAAAAGTTGGTGTGCAGGTGCAACAGGTGATTAAGAAGGCTAATCGAGTTTTGTCTTTCATTGCTAGAGGGATGGAGTTCAAGACTAGTGAGATTATGCTGCAATTGTATAGGGTGTTGGTGAGGCCGCATCTGGAGTATTGTGTTCAGTTTTGGTCTCCTTACCTGAGAAAGGACATATTGGCACTGGAGGGAGTGCAGAGGAGATTCACTAGGTTGATCCCAGAGTTGAGGGGATTAGATTATGACGAGAGGTTGAGTAGACTGGGACTGTACTCATTGGAGTTTAGAAGGATGCGGGGGGGATCTTATTGAGACATATAAAATTATGAAGGGAATAGATAGGATAGATGCGGGCAGGTTGTTTCCACTGGTCGGGGAAAGCAGAACTAGGGGGCATAGCCTCAAAATAAGGGGAGGTAGATTTAGGACGGAGTGTAGGAGGAACTTCTTCACCCAAAGGGTTGTGAATCTCTGGAATTCCTTGCCCAGTGAAGCAGTTGAGTCTCCTTCTTTAAACGTTTTTAAGAAAAAGATAGATGCCTTTCTAAAGAATAAAGGGATTCGGGGATATGGTGTACGGGCCAGAGAGTGGAGCTGAGTCCACAAAGATCAGCCATGATCTCATTAAATGGCGGAGCAGGCTCGAGGGGCCAGATGGCCTACTCCTGTTCCTAATTCTTATGTTCTTATGGTAGTTATTCAGTTGATAGCTTACGTCTTTGGTCCTAAACGCTTTGCATCCTATAGTTTCATCTGAATTGCTTCACCAAAAAAAGAGAGATTCTTCCTTCATTGTTGTTTTCTTTTACAATTGAGCAACAAAATGTTGAATTTTGTAACTTTTCTTGCAAATTTCAGACTATTCTGTTTTATATGCATATGTGAGATACATTTTAAATGGTCCCAAGATTCCAAATGTAATGTGCCTGACTAATTGACAGTGAACATATGGCTACGTGCATTGATTGCAGCAAACTGGCACCAAAATGCAGTCTATGTGGTGTAGGTTCAGCCACAGTGCTTTTGGGAGGCAGTTCCAGGATTTTAACTCGGCAGCAGTGAAAGAATGGTGATATGTTTCCAAGTCAGGATGGTGAGTGACTTGGAGGGGAACTTCCAGCTGGTGGTGTTCCTATGTGTCTGCTTCCCTTTGTCCTAGATGGTAGATTGTAGGTTTGGAAGATTCTTGGTGAGTTCCTGCATTGCACCTTGTGGATGGTACATACTGCTACCATTGTTCTTCGGTGGTGGAGGGAGTGAATGTTTGGGAATCGGGTGCCAATCAGGCAGGATGATGGTGTTGAGTTGCTTGGGTTGTTGCACTCATCAGGCAAGTGGGAGAGTATGCCATCACACGCCTGACTTAAACTTGTGGACAGGCTTTGCGGAATCAGAAGGATTCCTAGCCCCTGACCTGTTTTTGGAGCCGCAGTCTTTATATGGTTTGTTTCCGGTCACTGGTAAACCCCAGGGTGTTTTCCTTTGTGCTAGGTATCACACCAATCAGTAGAGAGTCGTCGTCCCGTCCCCCCCCCCCATTCCTAATGACTCCACTTTTGCGAGGGCTCCTTGTGCCAAACATTTGCAATCGCTCTCTATCAGCTTTGGAGTTCACCTATTTTGACCATGTTTGGACTAAAGCCAGGAGCTGAGTGTCTCTGGCAGAACCCAAATTGAGCATCAGTGGGCAAGTTATTGTTTGATAGCACTGTCGTTGTCTCCTTCTTTCACTTCACTGATATTGAGAGGAGGCTGATGAGGTATTTGGCTAGGTTTGTTTTGTCTTGCTTTTTGTGTACGGAACATACCCGGGCAATTTTTCACGTTGCCGGGTAGATGTTGTAGCTGTACTGCAACAGCTTGGCTCGGAGTGAGGCATGTTTTGGAGCACAAGTCTTCAGTACTGAATATTGTCAGGATCCATAGGCTTTGCAGTATCCAGTGCCTTAATCTTTTTCTTGATCTCGAATGGAGTGAATCAAAATGGCTGAAGACTGGCATCTGTGATTTGGGGGCTCTTCAGAGGAGGCCAAGATAGTTCATCTACTTGGCACTTCTCAGCCATATCTTCTGCACTGATGTGCTGGGCTCCTCCATTGAAGATGGGGGTATTTGTGGAGCCTCCTCTTCCAGTTTTACGATGCAGCACTGCAGAACTTGGATCCGTTGGTTATGGGGTTGTTTAGCTCTTTCTATCAAATGCTGCTTGGCATGCAAGTAGGCATGTGTTGCAGCTTCACCAAGTTGCCATCCCAATTGTAGGTATTTCTGGTGCTGCTCCTGGCATGCCCTCCTCCACTCTTCATTGAACCAGGATTAATCACCTACTTTGATGGTAATGGTAGAGTCAGTGTATGCTGAGCCATGAGGTTAAAGATTAGACCATAAGATGTAGGAGCAGAAGTGGGCCACTCGGCCTATCGAGTCTGCTCCCACATTCAATGAGATGATGGTTTATTTTAAATAACCCTCAACTCCGCTTTCCCACCTTATTCCCATAATCCTTGATTCCCTTACTGATTAAATATTTGTCCATCTCAGCCTGAAACATATTTAGTGACTCAGCCTCTACAGCTCTCTGTGGTAAAGAATTCCCAGATTCACTACCCTCTGAGAGAAGAAATTCTTGCTCTGTCTTAAATAGACGACTCCTTACTCTGAGATTATGCCCTATGATCTTAGATTCTCCTACAAGGACCCACAGCGCCTCATAGTTGCCCAGGCTTGGGTTGCTAGATTTGTTTGCAATCTATCCCATTTAGCATGGTAGTGCCTCACAACACGCTGGAGGGTATCCTTAATGTGAAGACCGGTCTTTTATCTCCATGAGGACTGTTCGATGGTCACTTCTACCAATACTGTCATGGAAAAATGCATTTGTGGTAGGCAGATCGTTGAAGATGAGGTCAAAAATATTTTTCTCTCTTGGTTCCCTCAACATCTACCGCAAACCCATTGTAGTAGCTATGTCCTTTAGGCCAGTCCGGTCTGCAGTGGTGCTACCAAGTAACGCTGGACATTGAAGTTCTCCACCCAGAGTACATTCTGTGCCACCCTCAGTGCTCCCTCCCAAGTGGTGATGTAGCGGGTGGGAGGGGTCATGCTGAGAATTCATTCACATTTACCCAATTGAGTTGAGATTATTTTGGTTGGCGTTAGAAAACTGCATTGCCTGGGCTAAAATGTTCTTTACTTCAAGAGATTAATTGAAGGAGATTTTTTGGTGTTAGTAATCTCTAATTTCAAAATGTAGCCCAGTCTATTTAGTTTAATTTAAGAGTACTTGCTAATGCAGTATTTGTAGGCCTACGTTTCCATCTCTCGATTACTTTTGATTTCCACAATCACCTGACTGTAGGTTGAAGGAAGGTACATTTTAAATGAATAACATCAAACCGACTCCATGCTATCAGTGATGCTCTGATCAGATCAGTTAAGTGTACAGTAATCAGCAATTAGCACTTTATTTTCTGTCGACTCTTTCTTGAAAGTCATTTAATTCAAATGATCGCATTTATATTTTTTAACTGCTAACTTTGAACTCTGTTGTTTATATTGTTTATTTCAAGTTACCCCAAATTAATTTTTTGGGAAGAAACAGGATTTTTAAATTTGTGAAATTTATTTATCTTTATGTGCTATGATTGTTTTCCTTGTACTTTTCAGCTCACACAACTGGAACAGCTTATTTATGGGAACTAATGCTGTTGCTGATGCAATAGCAGCAAAATATAATGCTACAAAAAGCCAAGTGCTTAATCATGTAAGTTTTAACTTGAATGGCACAAGCAGTTTTGTGTAAGTCACATGGCTCCACCACTCACAAATGTATTGTAAAATGGGAATGCAATACACTAGCACTTTTTGCAGCACTGTGCATCATCCCTACTGAAATAGGATAAACAAATGATTTGCGAGGTGGTGTGCCTTATTGTGATGGACCCTCTGATGTTTCAAAAGCACCAATTTACTTGAGCATATGAATGAAGTCAAATAATTTTCAGCTTCCATTTGTGCTTTTTTAAAAACTTGAACAAAAAGATGATTTTCTTAACTTTTATTTGTTTTGTTGTTAATATCCTCTTATGCTCTGAAATTCTTTTTTTTTGGTAGGAAGAGAACAGGACTGGGTGGCATGGTGGCACAGTAGTTAGCACTGCTGCCTCACAGCGTCAGAGACCCGGGTTCAATTCTGGCCTTGGGTGCCTATCTGTATGGAGTTTGCACATTCTCCCCGCAACTGCGTGGATTTTCTCCGAGTGCTCCGCTTTCCTCCCATAGTCCAAAGATAGGCAGCTTAGGTGGATTGGCCATGGTAAAATTGCCCCCTAGTGTCCAAAAGATGTGTGGGGTGGATGCAGTTACGGGGGTGGTGCAGGGAGGTGGGCGTATGTTGGGTTTTTCAGAGGGTCGGTGTGGACTCGATGGGCCGAATTACGGCCTCCTGCACTATAGGAATTCTGCAGTCCTATCCTGACAGTTTTTTCTCTTTGATTTATATCTGTTTTTATATCCCACTTTGATTTATATCTGTTTTTCACCCCCCCCCCCCAACATACACAGACACACACACAACTCCTATATCCATCCTTAATAGTGTGCCAATCTGTTGCTCCCTTTGTAGCATGCAAAACAGCAGTTACAGGGGAGAATAATTCATTAAGATAAAGGCAAATTACCGCGGATGCTGGAATCTGAAACAAAGACAGAAAATGCTGTAAAATCTCGGCGGGTCTGGCAGCATCTATAGAGTGAGAAACCGAGTTAACATTTCCGAGTCTGCATGACTCTTCGTTAGAGTGAGTATCAGAGGAAGAGTCATCAAGACTCAACGCTAGCTCTATTCTCTCCACAGATGTCCGACCTGCTGAGATTTTCCAACATTTTCTGTCTTTATTGTTGAAAATAGTTTCTGTCTGGACTGTACGCAGAACAATACTTTTCACTGTACCTCTGTACACATGACAATAAATAAAATCCAGTCCAGTATTGTCTCGCAAGAGGAGGTTTTGAACTCTACTTATTTCGCCAAGCAGTTCAATGATCTGCTTCTGGAATTGTACGGTGTCTCAAGTTGAAATCAAATTGTCTTGCCCAAGGGCACAGACCGACAAGTTTATCTGATGCAGAAATGGTTTTGTAATTCCGAGTTAAAGCCCAAGCTAATTATTTTGTAAATTGCTTGGATCTTGACTCTGGATTTGCACTATGTACCAATGTTACAGTTGTCCTGTAACAGTGCCATAAAAATCTTCATTGAACAAAAGTTTGACAAAGTTTTGCTTGGCTCACTCTGTTTAGTCATAGATACTGTAGTGTTGGTCTTCCAAGATATCATGAGCTCTGAAACCTCAAAACACAAACAACGTTTCCCATTTGGTCAGTTTAATCTTTGCTGCCGTTTAAACTGAACTATAAAAAAAGAAAAAATCGCTGGCTTGCATGGAGATAGGGATGTAACATTGGATTGGATTTGTTTTTGGTCACGTGAAAAGTATTTTTCTGCGTGCAACTCAAACAGATCATTTAGTACGAAAAAAAACCAACGTAATAGGGCAACACATGGTACACAGTGTAAATACATAGGCACGGATATCAGGTGAAGCATACAGGAGTGTAATATCAGTCAGATCAATCCATAAGAAGGTTGTTTAGGAATCTGGTAACAGCAGGGAAGAAGCTGTTTTTGAATCTATTTGTGTGCATTCTCAGACTTTTGTATCTCCTGCCCGATGGGAGAAGTTGGAAGAGTGAGTAAGCCGGGTGGGAGGGGTCTTTGACACATACAATAAATATGAGATTTGTAAGATTTGTTCTAACCAGTGGAATCTGGCTGAACAAAGATGTATCAAAAAGCAAAAAATGGGGTACACATTGCTCAGGATTCAAAATCCATGTTCCAGATATAAACTAATGGATACCATTTTTTCACATTAATGACTTTTGTACTATTTATAGGGTATTTTTGGGGTCTAGCATATAGTTCTCCTCATGATTTAGTTTTTACTGGTAGCATTATAGGAAGGATGTGAAGGTTGTTAAGAAAGTACAGAGGGCGATGGTACAGTGATTAGCACTGTTGCTTCACAGCGCCAGGGTCCCAGGTTTGATTCTTGGTGCTCCGGTTTCCTCCCACAAGTCCCGAAAGACATGCTGTTAGGTGAATTGGACATTCTGAATTCTTCTTCAGTGTACCAGAACAGGTGCCGAAGTTTGGTTACCAGGGGATTTTAAAGTAACTTCATTGCAGTGTTAATGTAAGCCTACTTGTGACAATGAAGATTATTATTATTAGGAGATTTTGGAGAATAGTTTCAAGGATGCAGATTTAGCTGCAAGTTTAGATTGGAGTAGCTGATTGTTCTCCTGAAGCAAAGGAGATTGAGAGAAGATTTTATAGATGTATACAAGATTATGTTTGACTAAGATGCAGGGCTGCTGTGAGGAAGAATTTTTTTACACAGCAAGCAGTAAAGACCTAGTAATTATTGCCTCCGAGCATAGCGGAAGTTCTGTTTCAAAAGGAAATTGGATGGTTACTTGAGGAAAATAAGCTTGCAGGACTATGGAGATGAGGGCAGTAGAGAAGAAATGGGGCCGTCTGGATTGCTCCCGCATGGAATTGATGGGTTGAATGGCCTCCTATTTTGCCGTTATGATTCTATGGGAATTCCCACAATATGTACTGCTTAAGGTGTTGCTTAAGGGCTAACCTATTTGTTCAGTGAATCAGTGTTCATGGATTTATACATCTCTTTGGAACTCCTCTGTTTGTAGCTTTTCAACATTTCAAAAATTATTTGCATATATTTTTTAGGGGTCCAAAATGGATAATCTCATATTTACTGTATGTGTTGAAATTCATCTGCTAGTTTTACTCACTCACTTAATATATCAATGTCTCTGTAATTCTGTGCTGCCGCCTACACTAACTGTGCTATCAATGTTTGTGGCATCGGTAAACTTGGATGTATTGGCTTTAACTTGTGTTATCTATGTCACTGACAAATATAGTAGATAGTTAAGGCCCCAACAAAGACCCTTGTGGGACACCTTGCCACTCATACATTTAAACAAAGTACATTTTTAATTTAATTGTTCAGGGGATCTGGACATCGCTGGCAGTGCCAGAACTTACAAGGTATGCAGCAGATTTAGAAAAATAATTTCATTTTTGGTGAAAACCTGCCACCTGCTGTGTTCTTGTGTGATGACATTCACACAAAAGAATTTGAGCTATTGCTCAATAAAGCTGAAATAATTAGCTGCACTGGATCATTTTGATCAAATTTGATGGCTAGCGCATGCTATATAAATTTACGCAGGTGATGAGATTAAGGTAATAGTCTTGTATTTAAATTTGGATAGCGTGAAGAAACTGCCGGCATTTTATTAATCACTGCATGTCCTAGATGTTTTCTTCTCTCGGGCAACTGTTTTGAACAAATGTGCTGACCACTTTCACAGATACATCGACTCCACATTTAATTTTGCTTTGATGTTTTGAAGGAAGGACAAGGCAGTGTTGCAGTCCGCATGGCCCTGGGTGAGACTCAGATCGTACAAGAGACCAGGCAGTTCTTGGTGGATAATGGAGTTAGCTTGGACTCCTTCAGTCAGGTAAGACAATTCAAATAAATACAGCTGACATTTCAGACAAGTGTTAATAACTTTGTTGATTAATGCATTAAACTGTAACATTACTGTATTTTTTTCAGTGTTGCTGAAGCATAAAGCAGGCGGTAATTAATCTCTTGTCCAACAGCTTGAACATGTTTTCCATCAAATATAGTTGCAGAAAAGGAGTACAGGAAATCACAACCAGTACTTCAGTTCACAGTTTAAAAATTTTGTTTTTTCAAAAAATCTTCTTTTGTCGACAAAATGCGGATTATAAATCCAAAGACTGAATTGACTCTTACGAGTTATTTTGTATTTATTACCTGTTTCTAATATTCAATATTTAACAAAGCATTTCAATTGATAGGTGTGCTTTTTTTTTCCTGGTAGATTCTCCCCAGTGTGAAATCTAACTTTATCACAGGAAAATAAAGATTAGAAAATAATGGCACAATGAAATTTTGAATTTTTTTAAAGTCCCGATAGGAATTAACATGTTGTATGTTATTAATAGGAATATAGGATACAAGAATGTATCTTGAATACATTCAGAACTTGAATATTACTGAGAGACAGGTTGGTGAAGCTATTTTATTCTTGCATTCGCCAGGAGAAACACACACCAATTTGTATAGGAGAAAAGGGGGCGCTGATTGATTGATTGGCACCTTTGATCTGATTGGCTGAGGTGTTGCCATGGAGAATGCAGCGTGGAACTACAGGCTCCGCATACTGTGTAATTCAAAAAAGACGCAAGGCTTAAACATATTCCTTTGTTTACAGAGAATGGGTTCCAGTGTTTACAGAGAATGGGTTCCAGTGTTTACAGAGGATGGGTTCCAGTGTGTAAATGTATGCCGCTTCTAGCAAGCGCAAATGAGCTGCATTACAAACTTGATTGATTATCTTAAATTAATTTGAATGTAGCTATTGGCTCCTTCAGGATTGTTCTGCAAATGCTGCCCATCGTGAAATCACATCTTAAGAGTCAACATTTTATTTTGGATCTTGCATGCAGTGGCTGGTTGAGTATGGTCTGCACTCTACCTATTACAAACAGCTGGAACTTGTTGATTGATTTTATCAACCAATCATTGGGACGTAAGACATTGCACCTGGCATTACCTGATGCTACAAAATTGTGTAAAACATCTTTTGGATTGGCGGCTGCATCTTTAATAGTGGAAAATACCACTCAGCTTGCCACTGTATAGTAGCTGCCTGAAACGGTTTGCTTAATCTGTTATTTACATTTTTGAGAAACTTTGCCTTTCTAGGGCAGTTTGAGGTAGACTGGGCACTTTTCAGGTATGGAAGTGGTGTCATTTACCCCATTTGTGAATTTGCACCCAACAATGATCAAAACGTGGTAGCCATTGCCCTGCTGGATATCTGATGTGCTTTGTTTCTCCATCAAACTTACAAGATGTGCAAATGGCTAGGGCCCTATTGCTGACAGGGTCAATTTTATAGCATGTAGAGCTGTACAATAATATTAGTGTCACAAGTAGGCTTACATTATCACTGCAATGATGTTACTGTGAAACTCCCCTTGTTGCTACATTCTGGCACCTGTCCGGGTACACTGAGGGAGAATTCAGAATGTCCAATTCACCTAATAAGCATGTCTTTGGGACTTGTGGGAGGAAAATGGAGCATCTGGAGGAAACCCACACAGACCTAGGGAGACCGTGCAGACTCTACACAGACAGTGACCCAAGTGGGAATCGAGCCCGGGACCCTGCCGCTGTTAAGAAACTGCTAACCACTGTGCTACCGTGTATGAATCTCAACAAGTATATTGACAGATGAAGATAGACTTGAGATAGACAATAGTGGAGAAACGACTGGGGAATTTCTCAACTCTCACATCGAAGGAAGGGAACGTGCTGGACTGCTCCATCCCAAATGTAAATTGGAGTGCTGGATGGAGCGTATTTAGCTATGTAAGGAAAAAAGCCTAGCAAATGCACCAAAGGTGAACTCAAATGGACCAAAGGCTGCCTATTTCACTACTTAATAAAGGGAAAGAGCAGGAATAGTGTGACTAATTGGATAACATTTTCAAAGACCTTGCATGGACATGAATAGTCAATTGGCCAACTTCTGTGACTAATAACTCAGCATGTAATTGTAATAACAGCCCTAATTTTTAAATTAAGTTCAATACAATATTTTCTTTTGCATGATATTTACATGTACATTTCATACATTTCTAGGGTTCTGGGAAAAGAAGTAAAACCGTTATCCTTGTAAAGAATATTCCTGCAGGAACACAAGTGGATGAATTGGAAAAAGTATTTAAGAAATATGGAGACCTTGGACGGGTTTTGCTTCCATCAGCTGGTGCAACTGCCATTGTGGAATTCCTGGAACCTACAGAGGCCAAACAAGCATTTACAAAACTTGCATATTCCAAGGTACATTCCATGAAAGGACCAGCATAAATCCAAATTTATTCTTGTCATTGAAGTTAAAGCTTCAATGGTGCAAGACAGAGCTTTTTAACCTGGCACCATTGATTCAAATAACCAACAAAGACCGGCAGTTCACTGGTGGAGGGATTCTCTGCTTCTGCCAGCAGTACACCCCTGACCTTGGGTTTTCTGGAGGTGTTCAGTGGTTTCATTGAGCATTTCCATTGACAGCGGTGGGAGCAGAGAAACCTGCTGCCAGCGGACGCCGCACCATCCCACTGCCAGGAAACAGGCGGCTGGGAAGGCGGAGAATTCCATCCCTCATTAGAGAAGTGAACCTAAATGGAGCTGCAGTTCCAGATTTCCTTTGGAAACTAACAAAGCACTGGGACTTATGTCTAGGGGTGTGGAACTCCAAGCTAATGAAGCTGTATTAGATTTCTGTAGGACCTGGTCAGAAGCAATTAGAATACCGTACACACTTCTGGGGCAAAATTCTCCCCCAACGGCGCGATGTCCGCCGACTGGCGCCAAAAACGGCGCCAATCAGACGGGCATCGCGCCGGCCCAAAGGTGCAGAATGCTCCGCATCTTTGGCGGCCTAGCCCCAACATTGAGGGGCTAGGCCGAAGCAGGAGGGATTTCCGCCCCGCCAGCTGGCGGAAATGGCGTTTGTTGCCCCGCCAGCTGGCGCGGAAATGCGGCGCATGCGTGGGAGCATCAGCGGCCGCTGACAGTTTCCCGGCGCATGCGCGGGAGCGTCAGCGGCCGCTGAAAGTTTCCCGCGCATGCGCGGTGGGGAGAGTCTCTTCCGCCTCCGCCATGGTGGAGGCCGTGGCGGAGGCGGAAGGGAAAGAGTGCCCCCACGGCACAGGCCCGCCCGCGGATCGGTGGGCCCCGATCGCGGGCCAGGCCACCGTGGGAGTACCCCCCGGGGTCAGATCGCCCCGCGCCCCCCCAGGACCCCGGAGCCCGCCCACGCCGCCTGGTCCCGCCGGTAAATACCAGGTTTGATTTACGCCGGCGGGACAGGCAATTTCTGGGCGGGACTTCGGCCCATCCGGGCCGGAGAATTGAACGGGGGGTCCCGCCAACCGGCGCGGCCCGATTCCCGCCCCGGCCCAATCTCCGGTACCGGAGACTTCGGCGGGGGCGGGATTCACGGCGGCCAACGGCCATTCTCCGACCCGGCGGGGGGTCGGAGAATGACGCCCCTGGTCTTCATATTACAGAAAGGACATGTAAATTGTTTTTGCATTTGCTTTATTGTTTCTAAGTATGGTGCTTGACAGAGATTGCAGCCAATAGGGAAGACCGAACAGGATGAGGCATTTCTCTTCAAGGATAGAAACTTAAAGGGTACAAACAATTGTGGAAGCTACAAACCTGAAACAAACATGAAATGCTGGGAATACACAGCAGATGCTCCATCATCTGTGGGGAGAGTAACATCTATCATCTGTGGGGAGAGTAACATGCAGACGACACAAAGGTTGGTGGAATTGCGGATAGCGATGAGGACTGTCTGAGGATACAGCAGGATTTAGATTGCCTGGAGACTTGGGCGGAGAGATGGCAGATGGAGTTTAATCCGGACAAATGTGAGGTAATGCATTTTGGAAGGGCTAATGCAGGTAGGGAATATACAGTGAATGGTAGAACCCTCAAGAGTATTGAAAGTCAAAGAGATCTAGGAGTACAGGTCCACAGGTCATTGAAAGGGGCAACACAGGTGGAGAAGGTAGTCAAGAAGGCATACGGCATGCTTGCCTTCATTGGCCGGGGCATTGAGTATAAGAATTGGCAAGTCATGTTGCAGCTGTATAGAACCTTAGTTAGGCCACACTTGGAGTATAGTGTTCAATTCTGGTCGCCACACTACCAGAAGGATGTGGAGGCTTTAGAGAGGATGCAGAAGAGATTTACCAGAATGTTGCCTGGTATGGAGGGCATAAGCTATGAGGAGCGATTGAATAAACTCGGTTTGTTCTCACTGGAACGAAGGAGGTTGAGGGGCGACCTGATAGAGGTATACAAAATTATGAGGGGCATAGACAGAGTGGATAGTCAGAGGCTTTTCCCCAGGGTAGAGGGGTCAATTACTAGGGGGCATAGGTTTAAGGTGAGAGGGGCAAGGTTTAGAGTAGATGTACGAGGCAAGTTTTTTACGCAGAGGGTAGTGGGTGCCTGGAACTCACTACCGGAGGAGGTAGTGGAAGCAGGGACGATAGGGACATTTAAGAGGCATCTTGACAAATATATGAATAGGATGGGAATAGAAGGATACGGACCCAGGAAGTGTAGAAGATTGTAGTTTAGTCGGGCAGTATGGTCGGCACGGGCTTGGAGTGCCGAAGGGCCTGTTCCTGTGCTGTACATTTCTTTGTTTGTTCTTTGTTCTTGTACCAGGAACGTTAGATCTATTTTTCCCTCCACAGATATCTCAAAACTTAAAAATTATAAATGGCTTGGGTAGATGTAGAGAGAATGTTTCTGCTACGGGAGAATCTTAAATTATGGGCTAAAAATCCAAAATAATTACAATAAATTTAGTAGGCAAATGAAGAGAAACTACTTTACTGAGAGTGGTTAGAATGTGGAACTTATAACTACAGAAAAAGGCAGATTGTTTTGATACTTCCAAAAGAAACTGAATGAGTGCATGAGAGAAAAAGGAATAGAAAGGTCAGTTTGAAAGGCTGAGAAGAGGCGGATGGAATTGGAGGAGACATGTAAGGAGGATACAAACCAGCAGTGACTAGTTGGCCTGAATGGTCTGTTCCTGTGCTGTATATTCTATCTAATTCTGTTCTTTGTAACGAGATTCTTATATGTGTAGGTTTTAAGTTTTACAGGTTAAGGGCTGCAAGTCTGCATTTTATTTTCCAGATGAGGAAAGAACCATGTGCAAACCATTTACATATACAGTTGCAATTGCTCATACAAAATTCTAAGCATTATTTAAAATGCATTTAGAATTGCCGTTTTGATTTGGAAGGAATGCAAGGCATTGGAACCTCATTTCTACATCTTTAAAATATAGTGGAATCATTTTCTATTTGTTTAATACCACAGAAATAAATAAGTATTCACAACTCTGTAGTTGTATTGCCAGGGTTTTGCAGGTTTTATCCATTGCTACCAAAGTGAAATATCTCTCTAATCCCTGTTAATATTTAGTTCCAGCATGTTCCACTTTACCTGGAATGGGCCCCAATGGATGTGTTCTGTAGCTCAAACCCAGAAATGAAGAACCCTGAAAAGAAACCGAATAATACAGGTAACTTCTTGTTGGCAAGGCCAGCATTTACTGCCCATCCCTAATTACTCTTGAGACGGTGGTGGTGAACTGTCTTCTTGAACTGCTGTAATCCATATGGTACCGAGACACCTGTCAGGAAAGGAGTTTCAGGATTTTGGAAGGTGCGGTCAAAACAGTCTTAGTGAGTTGCTGCAGTACATCTTGTAGATTGTACATGCTGTTGCCACTGTGCATCGGTGAAGGTGAGAGTGAATTTTGAAGGTGGTGGATGGGGTGCCAATCAAGCAGACTGCTTTGTACTGGGGCTGTCGAGCTTCTTGAATGTTGCTGGAACTGCACCCATCCAGTCAAGTAGAGAGTATTCCATCATATTCCTGACGTGCCTTGTATCAGGTGGACAGGCTTTGGGAGTCATGAGATGAGTTATTGACTGCAAAATTCCCATAACTCTTCTTTTAGCCAAAGTATTTATATGACTGGTCCAGGTCAGTTTATGGTCAATGATAACTCTCAGGATGTTGCTAGTGGCAGATTGAGCCATGATAATGCCATTATGCCCAAGGTCAAATGGTTGGATTCTCTCGTTGGAGATGGTCATTGCCTAGCACTTGTGTGGTATGAATGTTACTTGTTACTTCTCAGCCCTCGCCTGAATGTTGTTCAGGTCGTGCTGCATATGGGCATGGATGCATCCGTATCCGTGGAGCCATGAGTGGTGCTGAACATTGTACAAACATCCGCACTCCTGACCTTGTGATCGAGGGAAGGCAGCTGAAGATGGTTAGGCTTAGGACACTACCCTGAGAGTCCTGCAGTCATTTTATGGGACTAAAATGATTGACCTCCAACAGCCACAACCATCTTCCTTTGTGCTAGTTATGACTCCAACAAGTGGACAGTTCCCCTGATTTCTACTGACTCCAATTTTGCGAGGGGCCCCATGATGCCGCAGTCAGTCAAGTGCAGTCACTCGCCCTACCTCTTGATTCTGCTCTTTTATCCATGTTTGGACCAAGGCTGTAATGAGGTCAGGAGCTGAGTGGCAGGCTATTGCTTCATAATATGCTTCATAAGTATTACCATCGATGAACCCTTCATAATACCATCGATGAACCCTTCCGTCACTTTGATGGTGATCGAGAATAGACTGATGAGGCAGTAATTGGCCGAGTTGGATTTGTATGTTTTGTGAACATGTGTGGGCAATCTTCCACATTACCAGATAGTTGCCAATGTAGTAACTGTACTGGAACAGTTTGGCTAAGGGCACGGCAGGTTCTGGAGAACAAACCTTCAGTACTATTTCTGGCATGTTGTCAGGGTGCCTAGCCTTTGCAGTATCCAGTGCCTTCATCTGTTTCTTGATATCATACATAATAAATTGAATTTTCTGAAGACCGGCATCTGTGATCCTAGGGTTCTTAGGTGGAGACTGAGATGAATCATCCACTCGGTACTTCTGACTGAAGGTGGTTGCAAATGCCCCAGCCTTGTCTTTTGCACTGATGTGTTAAGTTCCCCCATTATTGAGGATGAGGATATTTGGGGAGCTGGCTTCTCCAGTTTGTTGTTTAATTGTCCACTATCATTCATGTCTAGAAGTGGCAGAAGTTGGATTAATCTGTTAGTTGTGGGGTTGCTTATCTCTGTATAATTGAATGATGCTCCCACTGTTCAGCATTCAAGTGTTGTTGCTTCACCAGGTTGGCACCTAAATTTTAGGTATACTTGCCTACCGGTTCTTGTGATGTGAGGGAGAGACAGACAGAGAGAGATGGACTGGACCAAGCCGCGCTCACGTAAGAGGGCCTTCAATCTACTTCAGGTCTACTTAGCTGGTATCTACCGGTCTCCCAGGATCTACCGGCCTCCCTGGGGAGGCTGCAGCTGGGTGCCGTTCAATACTGGTCCACACAAACGTAAACCAGGCAGAACGGCACCCGGGGGTCTCCCAGGCCATTGGTGGCTCCTGGGTGGCCAGGGATAGTGCTGGGTGGTCCCCTGGCACTGCCAGCTGGCACCCTGGCACTGCCAATGTGTCTGGGTGGCACTGCCAAGCTGGCAGGAACACTGCCAGGGTGCCAGATTGGGAGTGCAAAATGCCGGGTGACACTGCCAAGGGTCATGGACAGAGGGGGACCATGCCCATGAAAGGAGGGTGGTTATGAAGGGTGGGGGAAGTGCAGGGCAGGTAAGAAGGTGTCTCTATGAGTGGGGGTCCTGGAAGGGAGGGGCTGTAAGGGGGTGTGGTGGGGGGGCTGAAGAGGCATCTCAGCGGGGTGTCCTCACTTGGAGGGGTGTGGGGTAATGCCTATATGTGAGGGAGATGGGTGACATTGGCCATGGGTGGGGGGGCAAGCTCACTTGGAGATCAGGGAACCCTTCCAAAATGGCGGCCTGACCTCCGTTCAGCTCCCCAGTGATGAAAAAAATTTGAAGTGTAGGCTAAACGGTGATAAACTCTCCTGAGCTCAAAAAAGTGACTAAGTGTTGTTAGATAGAGGTGGGGAGCTCACCGGCATTGCCGGCAGGAGATTCCCAGCAAAACCCACCACAAATGACACTTGGAACTCTTTCCGTTAAATCGCACCCGTAATTTATCTTGCACAGGTGATATCACTCTTCCAAAATTACTTGATGGTAGCCACTGGTAATTTAAAAGAAAGTAATCAGCTATGAATTGCTTGCAGTGAGTGCACCATTGTGACTATGACAATAACTTGTTCACCACTGTCCTGAAGCATTTTGGGACCAGTTAGAGGCGGATTTAGCTCAGCTGGCTGGACAGCCGGTTTGTGATACAGAGCAAGGCCAACAGCAGCGTGGGTTCAATTCTTATACCGGCTGAGGTTTTTCATGATGGCTCCGCCTTCTCAACCTTGCCCCTCACCTGAGGTGTGGTGACATTTGGGTCAAATCATCACTAGTCAGCTCTCCCCCTCAAAGGGAAAACAGCCTATGGTCACGACCTGGGACTATGGTGACTTTACTTGCTTTACAACATTTTCAAAGTGCTTCAGCAGTCCAGGCACTCTTGAGTTAATCTGCAACACATTTGTACAATGTCATGAAATCAAAGTAGAACCAAGTAGAACTTAAGCTCTGTGCACACTCACACATCCTACACAAAACAAACAAATCCAAAGCCAACCTAAATGTCACATAATGCATGCATTTTATTCTGGGGTGAGGGAATTTTGAGCATTTTCTAACCTTGCATACCCATCGCAGTCTGACTCGCTCCCACACCATCACGGATGTCTACCTGACTCTACAGGTAAAATTTTGCATGTGAGGCTTTTAGGGATAAGGGAGATGGTGAGGTTAACTTTTATTTTCTCCTCCATATAGGAACCCTCTAACCTCTGGGACCTACAGGTTGCAATGTGGTTGCTCTCCTCTAATTCTGGCCTCTGGCGCATTCCCAATGTTTACCACCCTTTTGCTGCCTGCTGTGCCTTCACCTACCTCGACCCTAAGCTCTGAGATTCCTTCCTTCAATCTTTCATACCTCTACTGCTATCCTTAAGATTCTCCTTTGAAACCAACTACTTCGGCCAATCTTTTTAAAAATAAATTTAGATTAGCCAATTATTTTACTTTTCCAATTAAGGGGCAATTTATCGTGGCCAATCCACCTAACCAGCACATCTTTGGGTTGTGGGGATGAAACACTCGCAGACGTGGGGATGAAACACTCGCAGACATGGGGAGAATGGGCCAGGATTCGAACCTGGGTCCTCTGCACTGCAGTCCCAGTGCTAACCACTGCGCCGCATGCGGCCCTTTCGGCCAAGCTTTTGATCACCTGTGCTTTTATCTCTTTCTTTATGTCGCTCTGTGTCAAATTTCCTGATTCTCTGCAAAATGCCTTGGAACATTTTACAATCTTGAAGGTGCTTTCTGAATGCAAATTCTTGCTTTGGTTTTCAATAGATTGGAAAGATGTCAGTAGATTTTGCTAATTTTAAGTCTTTTCTCTGGATCCAGTACACTGTTACCCGATTGCACGCAAGTAAGTTTAGTTTTTGTACCTTCAAAAATGTATTTGTTAAAATAAAAATTGTATTCTGGAGGATGTTGTTCAATAAATTGTTTAATGAAATGAAAATCGCTTATTGTCACAAGTAGGCTTCAAATGAAGTTACTGTGAAAAGCCCCTATTCGCCACATTCCGGCGCCTATTGGGGGAGGCTGGTACGGAAATTCAGTCATAAAGGAGAGCAGCACAGCAGTCTTCGGAATTGCAACACAATTCTAAAAAGTGCGTCAAAATGAGAATAATATCAGAAATCGGGGTCTGAATCCTGAACTAAGGCCTGGTACCCTATTTTCACAAAATAACCCAGAATATTTTACTCAGTCAATTATAGAAAATTAATATAACACTAAATTTATATTATAAAATATAAAATTTAGAAAAAGTTTGGATACACAAAGATTCACCAAGTGAAAATGTGTCAGAACAGCAGCTGAGTTTCTTGAGTCAGAGAGATGGGCAGCGTAGAACATTAATGCGCATGCATGAATGTTTGAACTTGTTCAGTGATGTATTGTAAAGTTGAAATTCCAAGCATTGTCAATTTATAAATGTTGTAGGTGCTGTTTGTCATCACTTGAACGTTGTACGGTCAAGGACAACTTGTATAACCTCTCCTTCAGGTGACTCACCTGATGAAGGAGCAGTGCTCCGAAAGCTAGTAATACCAAATAAATCTGTTGGACTTTAACCTGGTGTTGTAAGACTTCTTACTGTGCCCACCCCAGCCCAATGCAGGCATATCTACATCATGGCTATTAGAAAAGTGATAGGACAGCTCACTGGAACTTCAAAATCAGATTGTTTATTTTAATAGCTCTGTAGGAATACAATAAGTCAGGGTAGCAGCTGTTTCTCTAACCACAAATCTTTTTGAGTCATCTTGTGTGCTTCATAGAAAGGGAAGGGACAGCCCCACAGCTGCCTGCCCCCCCCCCCCATCTCCCCAATTCCAGGAGTGCTGGCATTGAGGCCCTCCCTTCAGGTCCTGCCCAATTCTAGCCAGCATCAAGCCCCCCCCCCTGGTGAGTGACACCCCATGTCCCCCTCCCCCCTCAATTCTTCTCTGCAATGTCTCCGACTGCCAGGGAGCTCTAATGGCCTCTGAGTCCCCCGACATAGTCATCATACCTGGAATTCGATGGACGAGACCAGTAGTGATTCCCGCCAGCCTCAGATGCACCATCGGGGTGGAGGGAGATTACCGGGAGCTCGCGAATCTGGAGTCAAATGCTCTGAGCATACTTAAATGCTCATTTAAATATGCTCATCTGGTTTATGCCCAGCGAGTTCGTCAAACAGATTGTGTCAGGTGCCATGGACCGGGAGAATCACGCTCCGTTTGGAGGCCTGTTGCAAGCCCTGTTTAGGGCTCTCCCGCTATTCTCCCAGAATAGAGGGATGTGTGGCAGGCGCAATGTGGGCTGAGAATCGCCCCCCATTGTGAGACAAGTTTTGCATGAAAAATAATTTTACACACAGGCTTAAAATGCTACGTTTTCCAATAATTATCTCTGGAGATTTTTGTATGGATCATTGTAAAGTACATATCTTTATGTTTGTAATAGAATATGTATGGCATATGTCCATATGCATGCCTATAGTAGCTTTCAGTCACTGTTTTGCCGTTTTAATCTCACTTTAAATTTAGCTTTGTGGTTGTTTTCATCTAAAACAATGCTGTCACTCCAGTTTTTGAAAACATGCAAAACTGAAGTCTTTTTTAAAGGATGTCCTTATTTAAAAATATTCTGTAACTTATTATAGAATCTTAAAGCATCCAATGATTATTTGAGTTCAGATCACCTGAGAAAATAATAAAGAAGCAAAACAAAGCCTCTGTTGTCCAACAGGACACAATGCTTACTAAGTAAGCAGTACATATGACTGCATTGTATTAGTGACAGGCTAATACCTGTCCCAGTGCTCTCTTCTTTCTTCTTCAAGGACATGACTCATTTTGAACTTTCATAGTTTTTTCATACGTATATAAGGCTGCAACAGTGGCCTTTGGGGGAGGTGAGCCTTGAGCTTTAAGAATGAAAGCAGCAATGCCAATCTGGCTACTAGTCACCAGGGAGCTATTATCTTACTGTGCCGAGACCCAGGCCCTGTAATAATGAACTTCAGGGGAATGCTTAGCGAAGGCTGCAGTTCACTGATAATAGCTTTTGTTGTGCAGGATGTGCTTTGCATGCAGAAAGCCTCAGAATTTTGTAGCTCAAGAATAATGTAACTGCTTTTTGCTTTGCGTGACTGCATTTTATCGTGCGAGCCACAGATGGAGGTGCATTTAAATCTTTTTGCTGATGGATTAACTGTCAATGATTTATTAATTTCCCCAGAGTTGACAGAACCCTTACTTACTAAATTTAAGCATATGAAATATTTTAAATTTTCTTTCGGATGAAACAAATAGAAGAAATTAAAAACACCTGAACATTAAAGTGAACCCTTGTGTGTAGATTTTTAAAGGCATTAACATGTTAGCTGAAAAAGCGATTCATTTTTACAAGTGTTGGGAGCATTTGACTAGGGGGATTATTGCCACTGAATATTTTTCTATTTTATATAAATCTCTGTTAACTCTTAAGAAAGTGAATATTTTAATTTTCATCAAATATTATTGTGCTATCAAGGGTCTTGACAAGGTCATGCAAAGCATAGGTTGTCAACCTATGTGTGGTTTTACAATTCTATTGACACCTCATAACAGGGTTCAGCCAGGTTCACCAACCCCTACACCACATGTATTTGAATATGCCATATAAACTATATTTTTATTTTATGATCCTTGAAGTTGGCCTATTTTTCTTTGTGTTCATTAAATGGAAGCATTCCTTTTTAATTAATGCAAACTTGGGTTTTGTCTAACGTGAGATTGAAAAACAATCACCAGTGTGTTGGTTAACTGTAATACCTATGTCCTTTATTGCAACAGTTTCTTCACTAATGCATTTATGTTTCTCTATACTACCAAGTGGTGCACCCAATGCCCTTGTTCTCGTCTTGCTGTAAGGGATCAAGACCGAGTTATGCTCGACTTCTAGTAGCAGCATGTAGCAAGTAGTCGCGCACGAGGTGGCTCCCACCAGGGTACTTTATCTTTAGCCCTTGTCGCCCAGTTTATTTGGGGTGTTTGGGTTAAATTCATTTGATGGGAGAAGGTTCTCATATGGGGAAAATGTGCAGAAAGTCCAGGACAAGGAAGCCAGCAAGTAAAGAGTCATCGATGGATTTGAAGCCACTCGAGGCTCTACTGCTGAGAAAATGGCGGAGGCTGCTATCGCGACTCAGGTCACTCCACTGACGGCCAAGTTGCTTACAGGCATCTTGGCAGTGGAATTTAAGAAACAGCGGCAGGCTGATTCTGAGGGCCTCCACAAATCAAAAGAAGTGGCTCTCGCTCCTATTTGGTCGGTGCTGTTGGAGACTGATGAGACAGTAAAGGTGCATGGTGTGGCATCACAGGGTGTGGAGTTGCCTCTCTTGAAGCAGAGCAATCAGTTTATCTCTTGGAGGCTGAGATGGCAATGTTGGCTGGTGATGATAAAGCATTGGCTAGATGGGCCTTTTGATTGGCATGGACCAGTTTGGGCCGAAGGGCCTGTCTCCATGCTGTAGATTCTATGTTTCTAAGACTGCTTATCAATCCAGGATTTTCAGGAAGAATTATGCGTTTGCCAATGGGAATTCTATCTTTCCCCAATTCCAAATTGTTTTCTGCGTATGCACAACTTTGCAATTCAAAAAGGGTCTGGATGAAAATGTTCCTGGTGAGATGGTTGTAGATTCTTAGGGAAAAAGAAAAACATGGATGAGTCTATCAGGATGATCATCACTCTGACATAACTCAAGGGCATCAGGACACAACTTATCAAGAAACTCTTTTTGCCTATTTACCACAAACATCTGTATGCTTCCTTCGGTAATTCCATGACCTGTTTGTCAAAATGATGTAATCTTATTAATATCAGGATGCCCCTTTCATTTACTACCTTCCCTGGGCATTGTACTTAAATTTCTCCTACAATACAAAAGTCCTTAGAATTTAGCTTACATTTAAAAAAATGACTGCCTGGCAACATTAGTTGGCTGAAATTGCCGATTTGGTGATACTAACCTCTTAATTTGAAGAAAACTTAAGGTTCTGTCTACCGGCAATTGATGATATGAAGATGCTTCACCTGTTATAAGAACAAAGAACAGTAACAGGCCCTTCGGCCCTCTATGTCTGCGCCAGTCATGATACCTGTCTAAATTAAAATGTTCTGCACTTTTGGGTCCATATCCTTCTATTTCCATCCTATTCATGTATCTGTCAATTTGTCTCTTAAACGGCGCTATTGTACATGCTTCCACCACCTCCCCCGGCAGTGGGTTTCAGGCACTCAACACCCTCTGTGTAAATGAAACTTGCCTCGCACATCTCCTTTTGTCCCCTAGTAATTGGCGTTTCCACCCTGGGAAAAGGTTTCTGACTAAGATCCCAAGTCAATGCTCCCATTAATGTGAAGCATGAAAGGTTAGATGTGCAGCTATTAATTTTTGATTGTGGACGTGAAAGAAAAGGGAAATTGATCAATTTGTTTGTTACTCTGCCTGCTCTCAGTTCATTGAACTTCTTTGGTCAGCATTCTTTGGGGTGAGAAGAGAAGGGGAAAATTGGTATTCTTGTGTCCCCACTGTTTCCCTCTATTTGCCAAGAGAAATGGGGTTTTAAAGCTTCAATCTTGTTTTCTAACCCCATGCCTTCACCTCATCGAGGAGGTATGTCATGCCATGAAATTTTAAGTCTGCCTTTGTTCTGTGCTCTGCCTTGCTCCCTTTGAACAAGAACAAAGAACAATACAGCACAGGAACAGGCCCTTCGGCCCTCCAAACCTGTAACGGTCATGATATCAACCTTGGCCAAAACAATCAGCACTTCCTTGTGCCGTATCCCTCTATACCCATCCTAAAAGATGCCAAGTGCCAGCCAACCTCTAGCATTTCTTTTGATCATCTCTCCTAATACCTCTTCCTCTGGCACAGATTATCTGATTATTGTTCCAATCCCAGTTGATGGTGTAATTGGACGGGATGATCCCAGAATGGAACGTTGGCTCAAAAGACCATGACTTTTACTTATCAAAAGTGGGGGAACAGAGTCACAGGACCACTAATTAGTTTTAACAACAAGAAAAACAATTATTAAACATGAAAAGTTGGATTATTTTACAATTCTCATTTATTTCCCCCACCCCCTTAGTTTAACAAATGCACAGATTTTAAGATTGAATGAAATGAAAGTCACCATAGTCCCCAAGGACCATATGCTGCTCTTCCCCTTTGAGAGAAAGCTGACAGGTGATGATTTAACCTAAGGTTCACCACATCTTAGGTGAGGGGGCAATGTTGAGAAGGCAGGATCTTCATGGATAACCTCAGACGGTAAGGGAATTGAACTTGCACTGTTGGCATCGCTCCACATCTCGAGCTAACTAAGCTAACCGACCCCCTGTTTTAACACAGATTATAAAGTACATCTTAAGGCCAGAATGATCTCATGCACACACAATCCATTTTAAGCACACACTCTACTATGAACCCTAGTTAATGTCTGGATTTCTCCTCCGAACCCCTGCAGGTGAATTGTTACACAAGAGTTTCCAAACTCTACTCCCAAAATACACTTAAAATCTTCTCTCACAATAATGCTTTCCTTTAGCGGTTTGCATTCCGAAATTCAGTCCAGGTTTACCAATTGACACTTTTGAGCAAAGCTTACACTCCACCGTTAACAGCGAATCCAGTCCATCTTTTACATCAACCCCTTCAGGATTTCTTTGTCCTTACTGCTGTACAAACTGTTAACACATTTTTTTATCTCTTGTATCCCAGATTCTGACAAACTTTTCATTTGACTGAAGTCTGCTGTCCCTCTTTCAATCTGGTTACTGCAATTGTCTCTTCAACTCAGAACACTTTATTTGCTCTTTCTTGAATTCTTCTGAATAATACCTTGGTCTCTGATCTCTTAATTTCAATCATCTTAAGGCATTCTTTCTGTCCCAATTCCCTGGTTATCTGGACTGTAACTTGTTATTTAGAAAGCTTGCACTTTTGCAACTCCCTTGTCCTGTCCAGCTTTTCCTGGTAGAATTGAGAGATGTTCGCTCCCCAGTGTCTTTCCTCCAACTGCAAGACATCCAGCCAAAATTAAAAGCTGATATAGCTTTAAAAGGGCCTCCAGTTGCTAACCAATGCTGACATACTTTTGCTGGCCTATTCTTCACGCCGTAGCCTTCTCTGAGCACAATAGAAGAATTGAACCTAACCCCCACATAAAACAAACATTTCTGTTTACCATGAATCTAACAGGCACAGAAACTTTAAATTAAACCCACTTAAAATGATAATTTATTTCTCATGTTTACCATTAAGTACCTTAAAATTACCTATATTTTCCTAACATTATACCATGTGAAATACTTTGGGACATTGTTCTACATAACCTGCAATAATACAGTGCAGTTATTCGTCCAACATAATGATATATCATGGTAGATTTTCTTTGCTGTACATAATCAGCCATGAAAAACAACTGCAGCATATTTCCCACAATATTCTGAACAAGATAGAAGCGCACTGCAAACTTAAGAAATACAGCTATGCTTCACCAGGCATTACTGATTACATATTGAAGTAATCCTAATTGACCTGTGCCAAGGATGATTCAGTTGATGCTAGAAGCTCATTGTTGACAAACTTCAGCACTGACTGATATTAAAAGAATGTTGAAAACAAGATGGTATTGACTGTGACAAATTTAATGTAAACAAGGAAATTAATATTTGGTATTTCAAAAGTGGTAACTATCAGCCTAATCATACAGAACTCTCCTTGAATAGGATATGTTGAGCACAGCGATCTCAAAGATAGTGAATTTCAATCCCTTCTTGCAAATACACATTTTTGATTTAGATTTCTGATCTGATCATCCTTAGAATTCAACTTGTGTTATTTCTGATAGGGTCATCCTTCGAATTCAACTTGTGTTTTTGCAAATGATTGCTCCACAGTTTCATTTAGTTGGGGAAAATCCAAAGGCAGAACTGGAGAAGTGTTAACTCTTTATGGATATCTTCAAAATGTAAATGTTAGTTCTGCAGAGCACTTTAAAATTTCTTTTGAGCGAACCAAGCCAATCACTGGAAAGCTAACTGGATGATTGAATGCACACTGCAGTGCTACTACCTTAGAGAGATTGATTGTTATTTAATCACTTCCATCGGTATTCATTTAATATCATGTGGCGGGTGGCCGCATAGAGCAATCCTCTCACTTTTTTGCTTAGTGTTACTGTCCAGATTTAACATATGGCACTGAGTTGGGACTGATTTCCCAAAAGGCAGTGGCTCTCTTCGTGGGCGGGATTCTCCGAAATGGAGGCAGAGTGTTCGCGCCGTTGTGAACGCCGTCGAGGTTCATGACGGCGCGAAACGGCCCCGATCCCGACCGATTCAGGGCCCGATAATGGGCTAAGAGCGGCGCCGCATCATTTACGCGCGCCAGGCCTTGGCGCCGCGTAACTGGCGTCGCCCGCGCATGCGTGGTTGCCGTCCGCCCCGCAAGAAGGTGTCTGACGGATCTTGCGGGGCTGCGGAAGAAAGGAGGTCCTCCTTCAGAGAGGCCGGCCCAATGATCGGTGGGCACCGATCGCGGGCCAGGCCCCATTTGAGCCCCCCCCCCCCCCCCGGTGCAGGATCCCCCCCCCACAGGCCACCCCCCCCCCAGCGTTCCCGCACTGTTCCCGCCGGCAGCGACCAGGCGTGGATGGCGCCGGGGGGAACCCGCCGTTTTGGGCAGGCCGCTCGGCCAATCCGGGCCGGAAAATCGCGGGGGTACTGGTAAATCGCCATTTTGGCTGTCTCGGGCGAGTCACTGTACCCCGCCGCACAAAACGTGATTGTGCCGATCTGGCCGCTTCCGTGAATACGTGGGAGGGTGTCGGACCGGCGTCGCGGGAAAATTTGGTGACCCAGGCGATTCTCCCAACTGGCGCGGGAGCAGAGAATCGCGCCCCCTAAGTTTGTACCTGTTTGTCATGTGGCTGTGGTTTTTGTTAAACGTGGATGAAGATTGTTTAATTCATGTCTTTAAATGATTACGCAGGTTTCATTCACCAAAATCCCATCCCACAGGCAGTATAGGATTATAACATAAGGTGAAAAGGATTTTGAGTAAGAATGCATCCGCAAAAGCTTCTGGTGCAGAAATCGACTGGAATGTCAATTTCATAATTATGAAATAACGTTTTAAACTACGCGGGTCACACAAAACCAAGTTGTTGATTTCAATTATCTTGAATTTACTGTTAATTTTGGGAAATAAATATTGAATGATTGGAATACAAAATGGTAAACTTAGAGCATTAAAAATAATGTTTATTATGTTTTATGAAAGCTCAAGATTCTGAAGTAAAGGATGAAAATGAAGCAGATGATTTGAGTGAGAATGAGGAAGAACGTATCCCAGGATGCACTTTATTTGTGAAAAATGTAAACTTTTTAACAACTGAAGAAACTCTGATGAAGGTATGAATTCTTCCATGTTCATAAAGATTGAATTAATGGACCAGAGTTAGTGGGATTTACACTGGAACTTGCTACTGTTAGAAAGCTGCCATGTTTTTTTCAAAAGAGGTCTAAGGACTTATGTATGTAATGAACAAGCAACTTTGTATCTCCTCAAAAGAAGATTGAAGAATTGTTGAGCAGCATAGAGCCTGTGCCAGGAAGTGTAAGTTTTAATGCCAAACCACGTGCAGATAACGCAAGTAAGAGATGTGGGAGAGGCAGTAAAATGTTTAAAGTTCCAATTTTAATCTGATGGAATGATATTCCATACTTTGAAAAGTGCCAGGGTAGTTGTTGGGCAGAAATTATAACTTTGTGTGACATTTTAGAAAATTACATACATTGTAATGGACAAGGCCCAAAAATGTTTACTGGCAAGTTTGTATTGATCACAAAAGTGTGGCAACTCCATAATGTTCAATGTGTTTGAATGTCTTTTTGAGATACTTGAGGATCAGGACATACTTGAATAGAAACTTGCTGATTTCCCTGTTTACCTGTGCTTATACAGTCCCTGAAAGTTACTATCTAATTTGTACTTTAATAATGGTGAATGTCAGGAGCGGGAGTACTTGTTTTTCTCAGCGGTCCATAAGGTGCACTCGCGGATCGACTTTTTCATGGTCGGGAAAGCACTTCCCGCTGACTGGCGTTAAGGGGTCGGAGTACTCTGCAATTGCAATATCAGATCATTGGGTGGAATATGGTACTGGAGAAGGGGGTGGTACAGAGACCAGGGTGGAAATTAGATGTGGGACTGGTGGGGGACCGAGGGTTCTGTGACAAAATTGAAAAAGTAATCAAGGAATATGTAGGTTTCAACTGCACGGGTGAGGTGTCGAAGGCTGTTGTCTGGGAGGCTCTAAAGGCGATGGTGAGAGGTGAGGTGATCTCGTTCAAGGCTAGGCTAGACAAAGAGGAGAGGTTGGAGCGTCAGGATAATAGTTGAGATGCAGGAGGCATGCAGAAGATGGGGACCCAGCGAAGTTGGAAAAGAAGAAGGAACTACAGGCGAGCTTTGACCGACTATCTACCAGGAAGGCGGTACGCCAATTGAGGTGAGCAAGGGGTACAGTTTACGAGCATGGAGAGAAGGTGTATGTTGGCGGGTCAGCTCCGGAGGGAGGCTGCGGCAAGGAAAATTGGCCTGGTGCGGGACGGCAGCAAAATTGGTGGTAACTCCAGATCAGATTAACAAGGTCTTTTAAAAAAAAAAAAAAAAAAAAAAATTTACAGTACCCAATTCATTTTTTTTCCAAATGAGGGGCAATTTAGCGTGGCCAATCCACCTACCCTGCACATCTTTGGGTTGTGGAGGCAAAACCCACGCAAACACGGGGAGAATGTGCAAACTCCGCACTGACAGTGACCCAGAGCCGGGATCGAACCTGGGACCTCGGCGCCGTGAGGCAGCAATGCTAACCACTGCACCACCGTGCTGCTCAGAATAACAAGGTCTTTAAGGAATTCTGTGAGAGGTTGTACATCAGAGCCGGAAAAGGCCGGGAGATGCAGGAATATCTAGATGGGCTGGAGTACCCAAGGTTAGGGGAGGGGGACAGGGCTACATTAGTAGGGACGATAGTGGAGCAAGAGATAAAAGATGCGATTGGAAGGATGCAGTCAGGGAAAGTGGCAGGGCCAGATGGGTTTCCGGTGGAATATTATAAAAATTCAAAGATAAGCTGGTACCGTTGATGGTGGGGATGTTTGAGGAGGCGATAAAGCATGGGATGTTACCACAAACTTTGGGGCAGGCATTGATTTCCCTGTTGCTTAAAAGAGATAAGGGTCTGACGGAGTGTGGGTCGTATAGGCCCATATCACTTTTAAATGAGGATGCGAAGATATTGGTGAAGATACTGGCAGGTAGGCATCAGGAGTGCCTCCTGAAGGTGATAGGTGAAGATCAGATGGGGTTTGTGAGAGGGCGGAAGCTCTTTTCGAACATTAAGAGGATATTGAACGTAGTTATGGCACCGGCGGAGGGGAAGGAAACAGGTGGTTGTGGCATTGTACGCAGAGAAAGCGTTCGGCCGGGTAGAATGGGGTTACTTGATGGCAGTTCTGGAGCGGTTTGGGATTGGACCAACATTTGTGGACTGGATAAAGCTACTGTATTAGGAGCCGAGTGCGAGTGTCCGCACAAATAACATCAGCTCGGAATACTTTTCTCTCCAGCGTGGGACTAGGCAGGGATGTCCTATGCTCATCGCTGCTGTTTGCACTCGCGATCGAGCCATTGGCCATCGCGTTAAGAAGTTCGGGGGTATGGAAAGGGATAGTTGGGGTGGGGGGGGGGGGGGGGGGGGGGCGGATAGAGCACAGGGTGTCCTTATATGCCGATGACTTATTATACGTGTCGGAACCGAGTGTGTCAATAGGGCGAATACTGGAGCTGCTTCGGTTGTTTGGGTCATTCTCGGGGTACAGATTAAATCTAGACAAGAGTGAATATTTTGTGGTGTCTCGGCTGGGAGTGGAGGCAGAAGTGGGGGGGGACTGCCATTCCGTAGGGCAGAGACTCACTTTAGATACCTGGGGGTGCAGGTTGCTCGGGATTGGGGTGGGGGGGGGGCTCTGTCGGTACAACATTCCTAACTTGGTGGGGAGGGTGAAAGCTGATCTGGCATGGTGGGATGGTCTCCCTCTGTCACTGGCGGGTAGGGTATAGGTGGTTAAAACGAACGTGTTGCTGCGATTTCAGTTTATTTTCCCATGCCTGCCAATTTTCGTGCCAAAGGCATTTTTTAGAGAGATTAGAGGGATGATTACCTCGTTCATATGGGGAGGGAAGGTGGCTAGAATTAGAAAGGTGCTACTACAGAGAGGAAGGCAGGGGGTTTGAGTCTTCCAAACCTGATGTATTATTACTGGGCGGCGAATGTGGAGAAGGGACGGAGCTGGTTCCGAGGGGTTGACTCCCAGTGGGTCAGAATGGAGGAGGGTGTGTAGGGGGCCGGGATTGAAGGCGCTAGCAACAGCGCCGCTCCTGATGGCCCCAGGGAAATACTCGGGGGGTCCGGTAGTAATAGCTTTGTTGATAATATGGAGGCAGTTTCGCCTTTGGGTTGGGGGCAGGGTCAAGGGAAATGCCGATTCGGGGGAACCATAGATTTGAGCCAGGGAAGCAGGATGGAAATTTTCAAAGATGGGAGGAGAAAGGAATTAGGACACAAAAAGATTTGATTCTTGGGGGTCAGTTTGCAGGATTGAAGGAGCTGAGAGCGAAGTATGGGTTGGAGCAGGGGGAACTATTTAGATACATGCAGATTCGAAACTTTGCCAGAAAGGAGATGCAGAGCTTCCCGGTAGAGCCGACCTCCACATTGCTGGAGGAGGTGCTGCCCACAGGGGGACTGGAGAAAGGGGTCGTGTTGGCGGTTTACAGGGCTATTTTGGAAGAGGAGAAGGCACCGCTGGATGGGATCAATGCAAAGCGGGAGGAAGAGTTGGGAGAGGGTATGGAGGAGGGGTTCTGGTTGTGAGGTGCTCCGGAGGGTGAACGCCTCCACCTCGTGTGCAAGGTCGGGGCTGATACAGCTGAAGGTGGTATATAGAGCACAACTCACAAGGGCAAGGACAGGCTGGCTCTTTGAGGGGGTAGAAGATGTGTGTGAACATTGCGGGGGTGGGGGGGGCGGGTGGTGCCCTGCAAACCACATTCGTATGCTTTGGCGCTGTCCAAAGCTGGAGGATTACTGGAAGGAGGTATTTAGGGTAATCGGGTGCGGAGGCAGGTGTTGTAACCTTCGCCTCGTTGGTCGCCCAAAGGCAGATCCTGTTGGGATGGTGATCAACCTCTCCACCCTGTGCTCTGGCATGGGGTGGGGAGGGAGAGGGGGGGGGGGGTACCTGCTGGAATTCTTGACTCTTGAGAAGGTCAAATTTGAACTAAGGGGAGGATGGAGGGGTTCTACAATTCATGGGCGTTATTCATTATGCTCTTTCGAGAATTGGATCACATCGAACATTTCAGGGGGGTTGGGGGAGGGGGATTGTATGTGTTAATGGTGACTATGGGTGATTCCTGATTCCTTTTTGTTATTTGTTTATGTTAACTGTTTGGGGGTTTGGTGTGAGGATGGGATTGTTGTTATTGATATAAGGATTGACATTGCATTCGTTATTGATTATTGTTTGTTGTTGGTGGGTGTAAATTTGGGAGAAAATGTGAAAAAGGAGGAGAATAAAAATATTTTGCAAAACTAACGGTGAACGTCAACAGCCTCACTGTTATTTTTATTGCCGAACCCGGGTCATTGTCATTGCTATTGCCCTGCTTGTTTGCTTTTTTAATTTTTGCATTGGTAGATGAGCTGTGTGAAATTTCCTGTCTGCAAAGAAAAGTGTAAATGTTGCCTTCAGTAGCATTGTACAATTTCTAGGCAATTATATCTTGATTTGCTATTTGGCTTGATTGGAAAAAGGAAATAATTCTGCACTGTTTAAACAATCTGATTTCTTCCAATATGTAACAACATTCCGTCTCAATTTAAGATGTGCGGTTAGATGGATTGGCTGTGCTAAATTGCTCCTTGGTGCCTAGCGATGTGCAGGCTAGGCTACGGGGATAGGGCGGGGTGGACGGGGGAGTGAACCTGGGTAGACTGTTCTTTCGGAGGGGTTGGTGCAGACTTGATGTGCCGAATGGGCTGCCCTGTAAGTATTCCACGTCTCTATGATTGAATAGCCAGAAAGGGAATAAAATACAGGCAAAGTTTCCGAAAAATAAAAGTGGATGCTGGGAATCTGAAATTAAAAACAAAAATTGCTAGATAAACGTAGCAAGTCTGGCAGCATCTATGGAGAGAAAAATTGCGTTAAAGTTTCGAGTCCATTTGACTCTTCATAGCTCTGAAGAAGATTCATACAGACTCGAAACATTAACCTTGTTTCTCTCTCCACATGTACTGCCAGACCTGAGTTTATCCTGCATTTTCTGTTTTTATTTTAAAAGCTTTTCGATGTTTTGTAATGTAATGTCTAAATAATGTGGTATGAGGCAGAAATATCAATTCAGAAATGCGATGATTAACAGTAATTCTAACTACGGTAGAAATAGGAGTGTGTTCAAAACTGTTCACAAACAAAATATTGGACAATCTCAGCAATTCTGACAGCATCTGTGGGGAGAAAAGGGAGCTTGCGTTTCGAGTCTGGACGACTGTCAAAACTGTTCACAATGTTCTTTGTATTAGAAACAATAATTGCTAATGTACTCAAACATTTAAAAAGATTAAACAACAAAACGGAATCATAGGATCCCGACAGTGCAGAAGGAGGCCATTCAGCCCATCGAGTCTGCACCAAACCTCTGAATGAGCACCCTGCCTAGACCAACTCCCCCACCCTAACCCACCTACCCTGCACATACCCTGCACACAATGGCCAATCCACCTAATCTGCATATCTTTGGACTGTGAAAGGAAACCCACGCACCCGGAGGAAACCCATGCAGACACGGAGAGAAAGTGCAAACTCCACAAAGTCACTCAAGACCGGATTTGAACCCAGGTCTCTGGCGCTGTGAGGCAGCATTGCTAACTACTGTGCCACCATGCAGCCCAATATGTGAGAAATATTTAGAACAATGTTCCAGGCTTTCATCCATGGATGTGATGGCTGAAAAATGCATTTTTCTAAGTCTCTTTCACCAATATTTAGATGACTTTGAATGTTAGAAAGTCAGCAATACCACCACGCAGGCATCCATGATCTCCATTTCCACCCCTCCTGAGTACTGATATGCTTTCCTTCTACAGTTTCCCATGAGGATAAAATCTAGGCTCATATTCCAATGCAGTACTCAGTGAATAATCCATAATTAAGACCTTGGTTTAATGTCATCCCCATCTTCCCCTCAACCCCATGACAATATTTTAAAGAACAAATGGTGAACTGGCCAATATTCACCCCTCAACCAACATTACTAAAACAGGTTGTCTGATTATTATCACCTTGCCCTTTGTAAGACCTTAATATGCACAAATTCATACATTGCAACAGTAACTGCACTTAAATTGCTGTAAAGCACTTTGGGGCATCCTGAGGTCATGAAAGGCATTATTTATTTTTTTGAAAAACATTTTATTGGAGGCATTTTAAAACATACACATAGCAAAGAAGAAACGAACATCCTTACACAACCCAGCCCCCACTCTATCTGCTGACACCCCAGCTCCTGGCCCCTGTTTAATTTCTAACCCAACCTCAAAACCAACCCCCCTCTCTAAATGCAGAAAATCTGCCAAATCACTCACCAACACCTCTACGTGCGGCAGCTCCGAGTCCCACCAGCCTAACCAAATCTGTTTCCAAGCTATCAAGGAGGCAAAGACCAACACATTGGCCTTTCACCCTACCTGCACTCCCGGAACCTCTGACATTCCAAATATTGCCACCTCTGGATTCGGAGCTACCGTTACCCCCAAATTCTTTGACATCATATCTGCAAATCCCCTCTAAAATCCCGCCCACCCTGCCACGCTACCCACTCCTAACCTCCACCCCTGAAAAGAACCAAATCATCCTGGACACTGTCATGTGAGCCCTGTGTACCACTTTAAATTGGATGAGACTTGCACACGATGAGGACACATTAACCCTCCACAAAGCCTCGCTCTATACTCCAGCCGCCAACTCCTCATTCCACTTAGGCCTAGCCTCTTTCACTGGAGCACTCTCTCTTCAAAGCTCCCCATATATAACTGTGACCTTGCCCCTCCTATTTTCTTCTCGGACAGAAGTTTGTCTTCCAGCACGACGGGTGGCAGTGTTGGAAACAAAGGCACCGGGTGGCAGTGTTGGAAACAAAGGCACCTCCTTCCTCATAAAGTCCCTTACCTGCAAATACCTGAACCCATTCCCCTTCAGTAACTGATATGTCCCCGCCGGCTCCCCTGGGCCTGGAAACTTCCCTCAAACACATAAATCCCGAAAGTATTCTACATTCTATTCCCGTCTGCTGCCACCACCGGGACCTCGTATCCAACCCCGCCAGAACAAAAGAACAAACCTCTGATTGTCACAGATTGGCGGCCACAGGAACATGCCTTCCTTTCTAAAGTGCTGCTGACACTGATTTCACACCCTCAACGCTGATACCACCACTGGGCTCGTGGAGTACCTGGCCGGCGAGAACGGAGTGCCTGGCCGGTGGGCACGGAGTGCGCACCAACAATAGTGCCCTAAAACATGGTTCCTTTAGAAGAGGACGCCTCCATCTGCCCCACTGACCGCTCCTCCATCGCCCATTTCCTAACCATTGCAATGTTTGCTGCCCAATAATACCAAATTCAGCAAAGCCAAACCCCCACAAACCCCAACCCCCATCATCCCATTAATCTTCCTAAAAAGGGACTTGGGCACAGACACTTGGAGGTTCGGAAACAGAAACTCCAGCAACACCATCATCTTTACCGTCTGGACCCGACCAGCCAATGACAATGGCAGCGCATCTCTTAAAGTCTGACTTCATTTCCTCCACCAACAGCGTCAAATTCAAGTTATGCAGCTGAGCCCAACTCTCTTCCCCCCCCCCCCCCCCCCCCCCCCCCCCCCCACCCACCCCACACCCTTTGAGACCCTGAGCGCCATTGCCAAGGGTTCAATCGCTAGGACAAAGAGCAGCGGGGAGAATGGATACCCCTCCCTCTTTCCCCGGTGCAACCCAAAGTGCTCCAAGCTAACCCTGTTAGTCCATACACTTGCCTCAGGTGCCTTATACAACAGTCAAACCCAGTCCACAAATCCTTGCCCAAACACCTCGAACAAGTAAGACCACTCCACCAGATAAAAAGCTTTCTCTGCGTCCATTGCCACAACCACTTCCACATCTCAGCCCTCTTGAGGGAATCGTAATGACATACATTAACCTCCGGATATTCATTGACAGCTGCCACCCCTTCATAAATCCTCACCTATCGCCCCCGGCTCTCAATCCTCTATCTGTGTTGCCAGCAGCTTTGCAGCTACATTAAACAGCAAAATTGGGCAGTGAGACCCACACTGCTCCGAACCTTGTCTTTCTTTAAATTGGCCGATATCGCAGCCTGAGACAACATGGGGGGCAGCTCTCTCCTCACCATCGACTCATACATCTCGACTGACAGGGGCCCCACCTTCGACCAAAACTTCTTGTAGAATTCGGCTGGGAATCCAACCGGACCCACGGCCTTCCCCATCTGCATCAACCCCACTCAATTCATTAAAATGCACTATTTAAATGCTACTCCATCTTTTTCACATCATAAGATACAGTAGTGACTTGGATGATTCTATTTGAAAATAACGTTTCTAAGCCATTTACCTGATGCAATGTATACAGCAATTAAATCTATTGAAAATATTTAAAAATGCAGTGATAACTTACATACATTCCTCTTGAATGTGTAGCATAATAAAGTATGTTCAAATGGTTAGAATTTTCCAGGTACTATTCCAGGTACTATTTTTCATTCTCACTACCATGATACTCTGAGCACTCCGATGTTTGACCATATTAGCCGTCCCCTGCCACTTTAACTTGACAAGCTTTGTTTAATTAAGCAACCATTTTTAGAGTTAATTCTCATGGCATTGCTCTGTCTCTTAGTTCCTTTTACTTTTTATTAATTATTTAAAATGGCATCCACAAGGATTTTTGCATAGTACACATATAAGTAGAAAATGCAAAGTAGTTTGACTTTGTTAAAATTGACAAACAGCATTTCAAATAATGCAATTTAAAAGGATAAATTTCAATGTTTCTTGGCACAGTTAGGGATGAATTCAATCTATAAACTCTGTGGGCACACTCTCATTACAGAGATAATTATTTTCAGTTTTTAAAAATCTAATTAGTTACATACAAATTAGGATTTGTTACGATTTAAGTTGATGTAATTGGATGGGAAGATACCAGAATGGAACCCTATGTCAAAGACCCTAACTTGTACTTATTTTTAAAACATGGAGGAACAGAGTCATGGTGGGAGGCTGACCATGAGATCATCGGAATTCTTGAGTTCAAAGGTAACAGAGGCATGAATGAGCATTTTAGCAGCATATGAGGTGAGGCAGAACTGGAGTTGGCGATGTTGGGTGGTCTTAATGATGGAGTGGATATGAGGTCGGAAGCTCAGCTGGGTTAAATAGGATGCCATGGTTGCAAATAGTCTAGTTCAGTTTTCGACAGTGGTCAGGAAAAGTAATTAAATTAAATTTGGCTAAGGAATGGAGTTTGTGGCAAGGACCGACGACACGGTTTTGAGGCTTGATATTTAGTTGGAGGACATTCCTGTTCATCCAGTGCTGGAGTTTGGACAGGCAGTGTGTTGAATTGAGGAAAGGTGAGGACAGTGAACGGGTCGAGAATTGGTGATTGAGGCGGAGTGCTTTCAGTGTACATATGGAACCTTCCATGTTTTCAATATGTTGCTGATGGGCAACATGGTGGCACAGTGGTTAGCACTGCTGCCAGGGACCCGGGTTCAATGCCGGGTTACTGTCTGTGTGGAGTTTGGATGCTAAATGTGTCCCTTAGTGTCCAAAGATGTGCAGGTTAGGGCAGGGAAGTGGGCCTAGGTAGGGTCCTCTTTCATAGTTCGGTGCAGACACAATGGGCAGTTAGATACATTTGACACCGGTGTTGAAGACTGGAACCAATGCTGAATGAATGTGTTGTTTCTTCCGGGCCAACAATCTCATGGAGAACGAGTGCCAGATGGTCATACTGTTGACGGCCTGTGGACCACATACATTCGGGATGATCTGGGGTCTCACATACCTGGCAACGCTGGATATACAAACATTTGACCAGCTTGTGGCACAACAATTTAACCCAACCCCGTTGATAATCATTCAAAGATATTGGTTTAATACGGAGAGAGGTCCACCAGGGGGTCGGCCATCAGGTCTGTATCTTGGCTACGGAAGATAGCCGAGTTTTGAGAGTATGGAACTGTTTTGTCCGATATGTTCTGTGACCACTTGGTCTTCAGTATCAGCAATATGGAAACCAAGGCGAAGTCACCCTAACCTTTCAGCAAGCACTGCAGATCTCCCTATCCCAAGAAAGTGTGGAACACGGCGTCCAAGAGATTCAAGAGATGGGGGTGAATGTTTTGGGGAGTCACCCCTTGTGTGTACCCCCGCGGCCTGAACTAAATGCCCCTGCGACTCTGGCTCCTGGGTGAAGAGACGGCCGCCGAAACATGCATCCCTCCCTGCACTCGGCTGAAGGAGATTCCGGCCCGTGTGCATCATGTGGCCGCTGGTCCAGGTGTACCCGCCAGCAGCAGGAAGGCCAGTGCTCCAGGCACACCGGTGGAGGTCGGCGTTGGCTCCGAAGCCAAGCCTTGGATCTGGACGACCCAGAAGAGGATGAGGCTGAGATGCAGCTGAATTGTTTGGCAGCGCCCCATGTGGCCCCTATTTATGTTCCAATACAAGTTAATGGTCAAATGCTCCAGATGGAGCTGGATACGGGAGGGGCTGGTACTGGTGCAGAGCATTTTTGATCTTGACAAGCAAAGAGTGCATTCTTTGTCTTAAGCCGACTTGGCGGCTCGTTTGGCCATTTATGCAGGGGAATGGCTGATTCTTGTGGGGTTCACCCTCGGGGTTTATGTACACCAGTCAGTGCACCTTCCTCATTGTTGTGCAAGGAAATGGTTACGGTGCGATTGGCTACACCAGCTGCAGTTGGATTGGCAGCATATCCTCTCAAGTGGGCTCTGGTGGGTTGCGCATAGTACTGAACAAATTCCCAAAAGTTTTTCAGCCTTGCTAAGGTACTGAAAGGGCCGTGGCCAAAATCCAGGAGCACAGCCCCGATATTTCCATGCCCGCCCGGTTCCCTACACCATTGTAGAGAAGATTGAGACCAAACTTCAGTGTTTGGAAAGTTTAGGCGTTTCACTGATTGGGCTGCGCCGGTGATCCTCGTAATGAAGCCGGATAAGACAATTCGCCTCTGCAGAGACTCTAAATTGACAGTGAACACTGCTTTGATGTTGGACCGTTGTCCTTTACCTCGCATCGAGGATATGCAACATTGCCATTCACAAAATTGGACATGAGCTTGTCTATAGCTGGAACTCGATGAAGCCTCAAGGAAGTACGTCACAATTAAGACGCACAAAGGACTGTGTATACCCGGTTTCCATTCTGAGTCTCCTCGGCATGCGCAGTCTTCCAGCGTATCATGGAGAACATCCTGCATGGATTGCCACACGTTGTGGTTTATCTACACGTCATGTTAGTCGTTGGCCACGGAACAAGAACAAGTGGTTTTCCGAATATCAGGTCTGCCAGTTCCCATGCAAAGTGTGTGTTCCACGCAAAATAAATGGTGTATTTGGAATATCGGGTGGACCGACATGTCTGCATCCAGTTACCGAGCAGGTACTGACGATCAAAATGACCCCCGCCCGTGAGACGCCATGGAACGGCGCTATTTTCTTGGATTAGTGAATTATTATGGCCGCTTTATTCCGATTTGGCTATCGTCGTCAACCCCCTCTACTTGCTTTTGAAAAAGTGCCAGGCCTGGGGCAAGGCCAGGATGTGATGTTTAACAAGGTGAAGCAGTGATTATCTTCTGCTAGGGTGTTGACGCATTTCTACTCCTCAAAGTCGTTGTACTTCACGTGCAATGCTTTGCATATGGCATTGGAGCAGGTTTGTCCCATTGAATGGACGATGGTCGTAACCTTCCGATCGCTTTTGCCTCCTGAACGCTAGCTGCAACTGAAAGAAAATATACCCAGATCGAATAAAAAGGTCTGTGGTCATGTTTGGTGTAAACCGATTTCAGCAAGGCAGGTCAGCAGCACGGTTCAATTCCAGTACCAGCCTCCCCGAACAGGCGCCGGAATGTGGCGACTTGGGGCTTTTCACAGTAACTTCATTTGAAGCCTACTTGTGACAAACAATTTTCTTTTCATTTCAATGCGCCTAGGCCTCTTCCGTGAGGACAAGGCGGACCCGGCCATTGCGTCTGCCAGGATTCAGTGTTGCGCTCTATCATTGCCAGCTTACGCATATTCTTTCGCACGCAGCCCAGGGACCCAAATTGCGCATGCTGATGCAATGAACCGTCTTCCCCTACAGGTCGAATCCACAAATCCTACTTTTGACAAAGTGATTGCTGTCCTGAATTAAATGGACTCCTTGCGCTTCACTGCCTCGTGTGTTCATACCGACTCTGTGTTTGCCAAGATGCGTCATCTGATACTTTACAGTGGCAGCAATGGCAGCCACTAGCGGAGTTGAAGGCCTTTTCAATATTGTCGGAGTTGACCATGGAGGACGGCATCCTCCTGTGGGGCACCAGGGTTGTTATTTTAGTGAAGCGACAGGCCACCATAGTAAAGGACCTTCACATCGGACACCCCAAAGTGTCAAAATGAAGATGCTGGCAAGAAGCTATGCCAGGTGGCCACGATTGGACACAGATATCGAGCAGTGTTCTATCTGCCTGGAGCACCAAACTGTCCCCACGGTGGCACCCCTACATCCTTTGGAGTGGCCAGGATGCCCTTGGGCCCGCGTGCATGCCGATTCCGCCGGTCCCTTGGGTTCAATGTTTCTTGTCCTGGCGGACACCCACTCAAAGTGGCTGGAAGTCCACAGGATGGCAACGATTACTTTCCTGGCAACCATCAAGTGATTGGGCATTTATTTTCCTACCCACGGAATCCCAGAGGTACTCCTGCACAATAACGTGGCCTCCTTCATGAGTGAAGAGTGTGCCGCTTTTGTGAAGAGCATCAGGATTCACTACGTTCGCACTGCCCCATACCATCCGGTATTTAATGGTTGGCAGAGAGGACCGTAGAGACAGTTCAACGGGGGCTCAAGATGGGCACAAGACTGGCAAGGTTTTTATTTTCCTCCAGGACCATGCCACAAGCAGTAACTGGGCTAGCTCCCACTGAGATGCTAATGGGTCATACCTGGCTGAGTTTGATTCTGCCAGACATCGGCACGAAGGTGCGTTGAAACCAAGATTTGCAAGGGCATTGCCCAGTTCAAAGATGATCTCTTCGCCGCTTCACACTTGACAACGCAATGTTCATTCATAACTTCAACGACGGTGCTTGTTGGCTCTCTGAGATTGCTGTCTGTCAAACGGGACCAGACTCATACCAATGTGAGTCCAGGAGCAACTAATCAAACTAATGGGTGGCACGGTAGCACAGTGGTTAGGACTGTTGCTTCACAGCACCAGGGTCCCAGGTTCGATTCCCGGCTTGGATCACTGTCTGTGCAGAATCTGCACGTTCTCACCCCGTCTGCGTGAGTTTCCCTCCACAGTCCAAAGATGTGCAGGTTAGGTGGTTGGCCATGCTAAATTGCCCCTTAGTGTCCAAAGAAAAACGTTAGGTGGGGTTACGGGGATAGGTTGGAGGTGTGGGCTTAAGTAGGGTGCTCTTTCCAAAGGCTGGTGCAGACTCTATGGGCCAAATGGCCTCCTTCTGCACTGTATATCCTATACCGAACAGAAGAATTGTGTCCCTTCAATCAGCAGGTTCCTCCAAGTATGTCCCTTCTGAGCAGGAATCTCCCAGGTGTTGATGTCTATGTTGCATTTCTTCATGGTGTCTTTGAAACGTTTCTTTTGTCGTCCTCTTGAGAGAAGCCATCCTTGAGCTGGGCGAAGAAGATTTGCTTTGGCAGTTGGGACTCTGACATCTTAAGTACATGGCTGGCACAGCGGAGGTGTTTTTGGACGATCATGGCCTCTGTGCTGGTGCTCTTGACTGAGCCGTACAGAAGAGTTGGAAGGATGACCATCTTATAGATGAGGATCTTTGTGGCATGGATGACAAAGACTCGCTCACCCTTGAGCGTCCGAAGGAGGCGCTCGCGGATTGGATAAAATGTTGGATCATAGCATCGATGTCAGCCTTGGAGGAGAGGTGGCTCCCCAGGCATGGGAAATGTTCCTTATTTGGGAGGATTTCTCCATTGATCTTGATGGAGGGAGAGACCTGATTTTGCCCTGGGGCGGGTTAGTACAGGATTTAAGCCTCCTTGAAGTTAAAGCGGAGACTGATCTCTTCTGGGAGTGTGGAGATAGTGATGTCACCCACATACTGACGCTCTACAAGCGATGTCGTCATTTTCTTGGATTTCATTGGTTGAGGTTGAAAAGTTTTCCGTCCATCCTGTAGACGATGTCCACATCTCTCTCAATTCTATCCATCTAGAAATAAAGCTAAGTGCTTGGTTTGCTTTTTTATGACCGTAACATTTTTAGTGGCAGAATATTTAGTGATTGTATTTCCAATTGAGATCCCTTTCTCAATCCCTAGATTGTAACTGCCAAGCAATAAGCCAAGCAATAAGTGACCATCCTTGACCTTGTACCAAAATGATTCGGTGTTGAAATTAATTTGCCAATTATGTGCCCATTCTTCAAGTTTATTAATGTTTTTCAGTAATTTTGTTGCAGTCCTCTCAGTATTGACCATCACCCCAACTTGATGTCATTTGCAAATTTGGAAATTGTGTTTTCGATTCCAAAGGCCAAATCATTGATGTAAATTGTGAACAGCAGCGGTCTCAGGAATGATCCTTGTGGAACACCACTTCTTAGTTCTGTCTTCCTTAATAACTACCATTTACTCCCACTCTCTTGCTTTCTTGGCTAGCGAGCAATCCATACTGCCACTTGTCCCTTGATTCCTCATTGTCTCACCTTATTCATTAGTCTATTATGAAGCACTTTATCAATGGCCTTTTGAAAATCGAAATAAATTACACCTCCTATTATCTACTCTCCATTCCCTTCTTAAAATGTTAATAAGATTTTTCAAGCAAGATTTTCCCTTCTGAAATTCATGTTGACTTCATTGGAATTTTTTTGTTTCTAGATGTTCTCCTAATTACTCCTTTTAGTCAGAATTCCATTATTTTTCTGACCACCAATAAGCTAACTGATCTATCATGTACAGTAATGTCTCTGCTATCTCTTTGCTTGCTTATTTTATAAATATGGATGCTATCCATCCGGACCAGGGAGTTTATCGTTTTCGACTTCGTTTAATTTATTCAATACCTCCCCTTTTTTCTTTTAAGTGTACTCCTCTCATCGTTCAATACCTGCCTGTACTATCTCCCTGGTAATTACCGAAGCAAAACAATTATTTAATATTTCTACCCATCTCTTTATTGGTACCCGTGGTATCATCATGTCTACCCTTTAATGGTGCTATTCTTATCACAGTCTTTCTTTTTTATTGGTATTGTAAGAGTCCTTCCTGTTTATTTCCTTTGTTCCCATTGCTTTTATTTTATTACTTTTGGTCCGTGGACCTATAATTGGAATGTGCCTTTAAGCAGAAGACACAAGCTGAAGCAGCCTGCGTGTCAGGACATTGTGTTCCCAAGTTTTATGTTTGGGGTGGAGAGGCCAGACTCTCAGGTGCCGAGAGGAAGTCTGGGGTAACCATTGGGTTGGCCAGGGACAGTGTTCTGCTGACAACAGTCAGCGATTGATTCCTGCCAAGTGTATTTTTTTGAGAGAACCTGCCAGAAGCCTCTTGACCCTAGAAGAGTGGTTTCCCCCCTCTCTCTGCTGGTGGTTGCCTGCTGTCTCTGTGAGTCTGCAGTGAAGATGATTACAAGCTTGCGGAAAAGAAAGCACCCAACTTTAGGCCAAAGCTTGAAAGAAATTATCTGGAAGACATCCATCTGATAAAATCCTTAATCTATTCTTTTATTAGATTTTTGGTGTGTGTGTATGCGTGCGTGCGCGTGTGTTGACGCAACATTTATCCTGTTAAGGATCTTCAATCATATTCATGCTTCAATCATAAGCGGGTAATATAGTTTACTCCATATCTCCTCATAGGATGATCTCCTTACCCCTGATATGTCTCCTAAATCTTTGTTTCATTCTCTTCTCAACCAGATGTCATTCTTTAAGTATGGAGGTACACATTTCCAGTTTTATCATAAGCTTGTTTATCCATGTGTTTGAATCTCTGGAGCTTTTTTTCCAATTTCCCTAAATGTTATATAATTATAATTTGTGTTCATCTTTGTTCACTGTTTCCTTTGTAGGCATTTGGCAAGTGTGGATCATTGAAAAGTTGCTGTATTTCAAAGAAGAGAGACAAGACAGGTGAATATTTCTTGTGTAATTCATTCTCAGTGTATGAGTTTTCTATCAAACTTAAGAATCTTTGAATAAATATGCATTTTTAATTGCATCTGTGATCTTGCACTTGTCTAGGTAATTTTATGTAATACTTCTGACCTATAATATGAATCGAGGATACTCCATACCAAACACTTTTTATGTCATCTAAATGTGGAAAGTTGCTTTGCTTAGAGCCAACAATTAACTTTGGAAATGTCCATAATGGTGCGATAAAAATTCTACTGTACTATTGTTTATCAGACATACACATGGATTAAAAAAAATACTTTTGGCCTAATAATAGAACGAGTGAAAATTTAAGTTCATGTCCCCATACTGCTGGAAAAGCCCCATAAATTTGGATTCAAAATCATAAACGTAACATTTTAAATACCAGTTTGGGGAGGATATATTTACATATCTGTTTTATTCTGACATGCTGCTGCTATAAATTCTGTCATTGCTTTTAGTGGTGGCTGAAAGCAGATTAAGATAAAGATTGTGAGTGCTGGAATGCATGCTAATACAGTACTTTGTACAAAATTGATTTCTTTATGCACTTCTCCAAAAATTCCACTTTATAAACTTTCTCTTTTCTGTTGGGTTATTTTTTACCATAATTACATACGTATGTATATATTTTGAACTAAAAATTATGAACAGAATTCTTTTTCCTCCCTTTTTCCCTTGCTGCAGCTCAAGTGGCAGTATGTTTGTGAATGTTAGTGGAGTAGAAGGCCTGATAGGCTGTGGATTGCTTTAACCAGTCTCAAGTATGCATACTAAGCATCGAGCAGTTGGCTTAGTTCCACCATGGGAGCCTGAATGATGTAAATGATGAGCAACTATGTGGCAAACTGATGACCTCTGGTTATGATTTTCCTCTTGAATTGTTGGGTGGCATTTGAATATCTGATTTTTGTTTCATAGGTTCTCTTTTATCAATGGGATATGGTTTTGTGGAATATGCAAAACCAGAGTATGCCAACAAAGCACTAAAACTGCTGCAGGTAACCAAACTTGTGTTGTGTTTATGGATCAGTATTTGGGGTATCTCCTTTAATATGAATCAGGATGTAGAGAATGTATATTAAAATTATTTTTGTCAGAGTAGAAAATAGTTTAGATTTTAAAATTATGTTTTAAAGTGGGTGTACTTGTTAATTTCAACCTTGTTAGTTCTCATTACTTAAGGATCTAGAATTGTAAAATAATGCTCACTAAACTGCCATTTGTAAGCAAAAGCATGTGTGAGAGTTATTAAGCTGTGCTGTTAAAATCAAATAAAGCTGTGTCAAGCTATCTAGTAATTGATAGGTTGATATCTAGTAATTCACATGTAAAGCGGTGATCATTCATGTTTGTGGAAGTAAATATGTTGAAACACCATTGCAGAAGAGCAAATATTCAACTGGTAACTGAAATAATACATACATGCTTGGACTGAGGAAAACATTTGCAAATTATTGGTGACATGAGCTTAAGTCTTCTCCACAAGTGGGATAACAATGGTACTTTGTAGTTTTCTATGAAATGTTCCATTTCTGCCACAAGTAAAGTTTAAATATTCTTTTCAAAGAATCTTTAGTTTTACTGGGAACGTTTAACTATGTGAAACCTTCAAATATTTGTATTGTTAGATTCAGTAACCTTAATATCTCTTCAAATGTGATTATCATATTGAAATTTTGATAAAATGTTATAAAGTGCCTCTCAGGAGCTCAAGCTGTCTCAAAATGCTTTGAACCCAATGAAGTACTTTTAAAACGTCGTCACTCTTTTAATGTAGGAAAAGCACATTTGTGGCAAGCAAAGACTCACAGAAATCGATGAGATAATGACCAGTTAATATGTTAATAATTTCATTGAAAGGGTAGCACGCAGTAGTTAGCACTGCTGCCTCACGTCACCGCGGTCCCAAGTTCGATCCCAGCTCTGCAAAACTGTCCGTGCAGAGTTTACACATTCTCCGTGTTTGCGTTGGTTTCGCCCCCACAACCCAAAGATGTGCAGGTAAGTGGACTGGCCATGCTAATTTGCCCCTTAATTAGAAAAAATTAATTGGGTACTCTAAATTTTAAGAAAAATAAATTATTTCTTTGATGTTGGTGCCAGAACTTGGCTTTATTACCCCAGACCTGGGAGGGGGAAAATCACAACGATCGCTACTCAAGAATAACTGTTGTACTAGGAAAAGATTGGAAATGGTCATGATGTCCTGGTGTTGAATTGTCTGCCAACATTCGCGTCTGACTCAACAATAATACTCAAATAGAGAAAGATATTTAAACTTTTACAAGGCAGAAGACAGAAATTGTTATTGTGCAGGAGACTTTCTTGAAAAAGAATCGATAATGAGATGGAGCAGAATCACATACTTGGAGAAGAGTTTAGAGGAGGCAGTTTGCTGGATACCTTGGCATGGAATGATGGTAATTTGAAGGGAAATATGGACATTGATATTGCAAATGAGATCCTGTTAGTGGAACATGGAGGTAGGGAAGCTACAAAAGACTAAAAAAATCTTGTGAAAAAAGACAAACAGGTAGGGCAGAAGTGGGTATTGTTTCTAAGGGTGAAGAAAATCTTGATAGGGAATTGTATATCAGGAAAAACCCGACTGAGAGATGAACAGTACACAAGTTGCATTTCAGAGCTGTCCTGAAATGTCAAAACCTTTTCCTTTGTCTCGCGTATTGTCCTGAGATGGTAGTTGCAAAGGTGGTTAGAGTTGAAGACTAATGTTGCCTGGAACTGAAGAGAATGTGGCTCGATATAGCACTTGGGGAGAATGGGTCAAAGGCTATGGGGAGAAAGCAGGATTAGGCTATTGAGTTGGATGATCAGCCATGATCGTGATGAATGGCGGCGCGGGCTCGAAGGGCCAAAGGCCTCATCCTGCTCCTATCTTCTATGTATCTATGTAAAATGGCTATGTTTTTAGTGAAGACCTCAGCTGGAAACAAATTGAGTTAATCAAAGTTTTGCTGTCCAGCAGAGTAGCATATTGGAGCAACAGCTTTGGAGGTTGATGGCAGAGATTTTTGTTTTTATTTTTATTCAGATCAGAGCATATATAAACAGAGTTATTGAGGTGTAGCAGCTGTTCTCAGTGACTATGCTGAAGCTGAATATCATGCATTCAGTTAATATTGCTAAGCAATATAATATAGATGGCGAGGTCAAAAGTGGGAGCCCTTTATAGCCATGAGTGGAAAGATCTTTGGAGATTGTTTGTCGTCTTTGTGAAAGATATATGTGGAAATGTAATAGAGAAATGTCGTGCAGCTGGGTTGGCGAGGAGAATGGTATGTATGACCATCAACTGTTAAAAGTGAGAATGAAGTCAAGGACACAATCATACAGGATAATTTTCTATAACTTAGAGCTATGAACAAAATTGGATTGGATGGAATTAAACAGAGCTTTTAGAGTAAAATTATGAGACATCTACATATTCCAAGATATTTTGGGGGTTAAAGATGGAAACTAGTTGGAAAAGTGAGAGTGATTACAGATGAAGAGTGTGTACTTGATTAAAGTTATCACCAAGCAATTGTGAAGCCATATTCAAGAATGTGTTCATACATTTAAGGGTTGGGGAAGGAGAGAAGACATTTGCCTAATGGGTGGCATGGTGGCACAGTGGTTAGCACATTCTCCCCGTGTTTGCGTGGATTTCGCCCTCACAACCCAAAAGATGTGCAGGGTAGGTGGATTCGACACGCTAAATTGCCCCTTAGTTGGAAAAAATGAATTGAGTACTCTAAAAAAAATTTTAGAAGAATACAAGTTTCCCTTCGTAACTGCAGACCTTTGGAGAGAGTTCCTTTCAGGAGAATATTCAGTACACCTCTGCTCAGCCTAGCAGCATTTGGCAAGCTGCTGTTCAACTTAAAATCCTTCTGTCTTGTTGGACACAAATCCTACAGAAAACTACAGAACTACAGACAGACCTGACTCTTCCCATTAATTACATCATTTATCCCACTAAGATGACACATGTCCTTAGCTAGAATTAAATACGACCCCTCATAAATTATCTGCTCTCTTGGGAATATCTAGAATTTGTTAGAGTTCTATGAGGGAATAAGGTGCCATGGATTAAGGGGAACATGTAGAAGTACTGTACGTGGATTTCCAGAAGACATTTGATAAGGTGCCACACCAAAAATTATTATGGAAAATGGGTAGGGGTAACCTAAGAGAATGTATAGAAGATTGGCTGGCTGGCAGCAGAGTAGACATAAGTGGGTCTTTTTCAGATTGGCAGAGTGTAACGAGTGCGAAGGTTAGACAACTGAATTTGCAGATGATACAAAGATAGATAGGAAAGTGTGTTGTGAAGAAGACATACGGGGCAGGATACTCCGTTGGCTGTCGCCGAAATAGGGAAACGCGATAGGGCAGAGAATAGGTTCAGACGCCAAAATCGCGACGGGCGCCAATTTGATGACAAATTGCGATTCTGCGTCACCCCGACAGGGGTGTCAATATGGTCCGGAACACATGTACAGTAGACATCGTTTGCATATCATTACCGGGCCTGACCCGGTATTTTCTGCCTCTGATGGGCCGAGATCCTGCCAGCATGATTCACTTGTGCTTCTGAAAAATTGTGAAACCGCCGTCGTGGCTGATGAGGGAAATAGGGCACATAGGCGCAGGTGTGGCCTGCGGGCTGGACACGGGAGGGGGGGGTTTGCCAGGTCCGCGGGGGGGGGGCGGTGATGAGGAATCAGGTCAAAAGGCAGGGGTGACCCGCCCCGCGGGACTGGAATGGTGTCCAGTCACGGATTGCCATTGCCATGGCCTGCAAAACAGCCACCTTGCTGCGCACCGCAATGAGCACCCACCTTGGCCCCTGGTTCAGCAGAGTGATACCGGCAGTAGCGCTGCCCCCAGCCGCGCACCACACGGTCTGCCATACCACCCCCCCCACCACCCAACCACCACCTACCGGGGCAGCTGGCGACCCACCCAGGGCACCGCCCACTGTAGTCCCGACAGGGGGCGTGAGGCGGGGGCCCGCGGAGCGTACTGCTGGCAAGGGCAGTGCCAGCTGACAGTACTGCTGCCAGAGGACCCCCACAATGCCGGACACCCGGGGCCAGGGGTACAGGGGGGGACATGTGGGGGCAGAGCCTGCAGTGCCAACCGGGGCCACTATGTGGCCCGGTGAGCATTATCGGTCACGGGGTATCCACCATGCTAACATCCGCTGCAGGCAATGGATATTGCAATTTAACCAGCAATGGTGGCATTCCTCCTAGTCGACTCAGCCTTTGGGAATTTGAGAGGGAGAAGCTGGAATCCGATGTAATGGTATTTCAATTAAATAAAGGTAACTATAAAGAGATGAGGGAGGAGTTGGCCAGAGTTAATTGGAAAAGGAGCCTAGCAGGGAAAACAGTGGAACAGCAAGGGCAGGAATTTTTGGGGGTTATTCTGGAGGCACAGCAGAAATTCATCCCAAGGAGGAGGAAACATGCGAAGGGGAGGACAAGGCATCCATGGGAAGTCGAGGGAAGTCAAGGGCAGCATAAAAGCAAAAGAATAAGCATGCAAAGTGGCGAGGATGAGTGGGAAGCCAGAGGATTGGGAATCCTTTAAAAACGAGCAGAGGACAACTAAAAAAGCAATAAGGGGAGAGAGGATGAAATATGAATGCAAGCTAGCTAGTAATATAAAGGAAGATAGGAAGAGTTTTTTTCAATATATAAAGGGCAAGAGAGAGGCAAAAATTGACATTGGATCACTGGCAAACATGGCTGGAGAAGTAATAATAGGAAACAAATAAATGGCAGACGAACTGAATAGTTACTTTGCATCAGTCTTCACGGTGGAAGACACCAGTGGGATGCCAGAGCTCTAGGAGAATCGGGCCAGAGGTGAGTGCAGTGGCCATCACTGAGGAGAAGGTTCTGGGGAAACTGAAATGTCTGAAGGTGGATTAAGTCACCTGGACTGGATGGACTACACCCCAGGGTTCTAAAAGAGATAGTGGAGGAGATTGTGGAGGCATTGGTGGTAATCTTTCAAGAATCACTGGAGGCAGGGTCCCAGAGGACTGGAAAGTGGCTACTGTAACACCACTGTTTAAGAAGGCAAGGAGGCAGAAGACGGGAAATTATAGGCTGGTTAGCCTGACTTCGGTCATTGGTAAGATTTTAGAGTCCGTTATTAAAGATGAGATTGCGGAATACTTGGAAGTACATGATAAAATAGGACTGAGTCAGCAAGGTTTTGTCAAAGGGAGCTCATGTCTGACAAATCTTTGACGAGTTAACAAGGAAGTTAGACAAAGGGGAACCAATGGAAGTGATTTATTTAGATTTCCAGAAGACCTTTGACAAGGTGCCGCATAGGAGACTGTTAAATCAGTTAAGAGCCCATGGTGTTGACGGTAAGATCCTGGCATGGATAGAGGATTGGCTGACTGGCAGAAGGCAGAGAGTGGGGATAAAGGGTTCTTTTTCAGGATGGCAGCCGGTGAATAGTGGTGTGCCTCAGGGGTCAGTGCTGGGACCACAACTTTTCACAATATTCATTAATGATCTGGAAGAAGGAACTGAAGGCACTGTTGCTAAGTTTGCAGGTGATACAAAGATCTGTAGAGGGACAGGTAGTATTGAGGAAGCAAGGGGGCTGCAGAAGGATTTGGACAGGCTAGGAGAGTGGGCAATGAAGTGGCAGATGAAATACAATGTAAAAAAGTGAGAGGATATGCACTTTGGAAGGAGAAATTTAGGCAGAGGCCAGTATCTAAATGGGGAAATGCTTAGGAAATCAAAAGCACCAAGTGACTTGGGAGCCTTTGATCATGATTCTCTTAAGGTTAACGTGCAGGTTCAGTCAGCAGTAAGGAAGACAAATGCAATGTTAGCATTCATGTCAAGAGAGCGAGAATACAAGACAAGGGATTTACTTCTGAGGCTGTATAAGGCTCTGGTCAGACCTCATTTGGAGTATTGTGAGCAGTTTTGGGCACCGTATCGAAGGAAGGATGTGCTGGCTTTGGAAAGGGTCAAGAGGAAGTTCACAAGAATGATCCCTGGAATGAAGAGCTTGTCGTATGAGGAACGGTTGAGGACTCTGGGTCTACATTCGTTGGAGTTTAGAAGAATGAAGAGAAAGAGAAAATGCTAGAAAATCTCAGCAGGTCTGGCAGCATCTGTAGGAAGAGAAAAGAGCTAATGTTTCGAGTCCGATGACCCTTTGTCACAGCTGACAGACAGAGAAAGTGGGAAATATTTATACTGGAATGAGAATGAAAGATGAGTCATAGCCACAGAAACCCAGGGAAACCAGGTGTTAATGGCCACAGAAACCAAGGGGAAAGAGTGCTAAAGGCAGTCCCCAGAGAGAACAAAAGATGTGAAAGGTCAAACAGCAGAGAAACTAACATCAGAGGATGAACTGTAGATGTGGGGGGAGGAGAAAGGTGAAGGAAAGGTGGATAAGATTGGGGGGGGGGGATTAAATATATATTAAGAAATAAAGAAATGGTAAAAGACAGTTAAAATGAAATGGGATGAAAAGAAATGGGATGAGGTGGGGTAGAGCTGATCATCTGAAGTTGTTGAATTCGATGTTGAGGCCGGAAGGCTGTAGCGTGCCTAACCGGAAGATGAGATGTTGTTCCTCCAGTTTGCGTTGAGCTTCACTGGAACATTGAGGCAGGCCAAGAACAGACATGTGGGCATGGGAGCAGGGTCTTTTGTTAAAATGGCAAGCAACAGGCAGGTAAGGGTCCTGAATACGCACAGACCGCTCAGCAAAGCGATCACCCAGTCTGTGTTTGGTCTCTCTGATATAGAGGATACCACATTGGGAGCAGAGAATGCAGTAGACCAAATTGGAAGAGATGCAAGTGAAACGCTGCTTAACCTGGAATGAGTGTTTTGGGCCTGGGATGTTAAGCATGGAATAGGTAAAGGGGCAGGTGTTACACCTTCTGCGATTGCATGGGAAGGTGCCATGGGTGATGGGAGAGGTACTGGGTATGGTGGAGGAGTGGACTAGATTGTCTCGGAGGGAACGGTCTCTGCGGAATGCTGACAGAGGGAGTGAAGGGAAGATGTGGTGGTGACATCACGCTGGAGTTGGCGAAAATGGCGGAGGATTATGCGTTGCGTACCGATACATTGATGACTATTTTGGAGCCGCTTCATGCTCTCGCCCAGACCTGGAAAAATTCATCAACTTCGCTTCCAGTTTCCACCCCTCCATCACTTTCACCTGATCCATCTCCGACACTTCCCTTCCCTTCCTTGATCTTTCTGTCTCCGTTTCCGGCCATAAACTATCCACTACAAGCCCACTGACTCCCACAGCTATCTGGACTACAGCTCTTCGCACCCTATACCCCGTAAGGACTCCATCCCTTCCCCTCAGCTCCTTCGCCTCCGTCGCATTTGTTCTGATGATGCCACTTTCCAAAATGGTGCTTCAAAAATGTGTTCCTCCTTCCTCAACCGTGATTTCCCACATACAATTGTGGCCAGGGCCCTCAATAGTGTGCGGTCCATCTCACCGCGCCACTATCCTCGCCCCCTCCACTCCCTCCCAGAACAAGGATAGAGTCCCCCTCATTCTCACATTTCATCCCAACAGCCTCCGTATGCAAAGCATAACCCTCCGCCATTTTCACCAACTGCAGCATGATGCCACCACCAAACACATCTTCCCTTCACTCCCTCTGTCAGCATTCCGCAGAGACCGTTCCCTCCGAGATAATCTAGTCCACTCCTCCACCATATCCCGTACCTTTCCTATCACCCATGGCACCTTCCCATGCAATCGCAGAAGGTGTAACACCTGCCCCTTTACCTCTTCCATGCTTAACATCCCAGGCCCAAAACACTCATTCCAGGTTAAGCAGCGTTTCACTTGCACCTCTTCCAATTTGGTCTACAGCATTCGCTGCTCCCAATGTGGCCTCCTCTATACCGGATGCAGCTGGGTGATCGTTTTGCTGAGCATTTTCGGTCTGTGCGCATTCAGGACCTTGCCGTTCCTGTTGCTTGCCATTTTAACAAAAGATCCTGCTCCCATGCCCACATGTCTGTTCTTGGCCTGCTGCAATGTTCCAGTGAAGCTCAACACAAACTGAAGGAACAACATCTTATCTTCCGGTTAGACTACAGACTTCCGGCCTCAACATCTAATTCCACAACTTCAGATGATCAGCTCTACCCCACCTCGACCCATTTGTTTTCATCCCATTTCATTTTAAGTCTTTTACCATTTCTTTCTTAATATATATTTAATTCCCCCCCCCCAATCTTATCCACCTTTCCTTAACCTTTCTCCGCTTTGCTTCCCCCTTTCCCTCCCCCCACATCAACAGTTCATCCTCTGATGTTAATGTCTCTGCTGTTTGACATTTCACATTTTTTGTTCTCTCTGGGGACTGCAATTAGCACTCTTTCCCCTTGGTTTCTGTGGCCATTAGCACCCGGTTTCCCTGGATTTCTGTGGCTATGACTCATCTTTCATTCTCACTCCACAGTATAAATATTTCCCACTTTCTCTGTCTGTTCGCTTTGACAAAGAGTCATCGGACTCGAAACGTTAGCTCTTTTCTCGCCCTACAGATGCTGCCAGAGCTGCTGAGATTTTCCAGTATTTTCTCTTTCGCTTCGGATTCCAGCATCCACAGTAATTTGCTTTTATTTAGAAGAATGAGGAGCGATCTCATTGAAACTTACAGGATACTGCGAGGACTGGATAGAGTGGAGGTGGAGAGGATGTTTCCACTTGTAAGAAAAACTAGAAGCAGAGGGCGCTTTCGCGGCCAAAAGGATGATCCTTTAAAACAGAGATGAGGAGGAATTTCTTCAGCCAGAAGGTGGTGAATCTGTGGAACTCTTTGCCGCAGAAGACTGTGTTAGCCAAATCACTGAGTGTCTTTAAGACCGAGATCGATAGGTTCTTGATTAATGAGGGGATCAGGGGTTATGGGGAGAAGGCAGGAGAATGGGGATGAGAGAAATATCAGCCATGATCGAATGGCGGAGCAGACTCAATGGGCCGAGTGGCCTAATTCTGCTCCTATGTCTTATGGTCTTATGAGATGCCCTGCAGCTGTACGAGCTGGAGCAGCTCGAAGAGGAGGAAGCTGCAGCAGCGGAGCGAGCCCCATAGGAACAAGAGGCAGCCAACAGGCCCAGCATGCCTTGTGTGTACCGGCAGCGCCTTTCATTCGAGGATCTGCAGGACCGGGCATGCAGTCGAAGAATCCAGCTCAGCAGGCAGACTGTGACATTTCTGCCAGATCATGGCACATCTGGCACCGCAGAAGTATGGACGAGGACACCCCCCTTCGTTGGCCGTAAAGGTGACTGTCGCCCTGAACTTGTACGCCATGGGGTCCTTCCACGTGCTGAGCGGGGACCTGTCCGGGATCTCTCAAACTTTGGTGCACAGGTGCGTTCGTGCCGTCACAGAGGCCCTATATACTCAGGTGGCTCAATACATCCATTTCAATGTGGACCTAGCCCTTCAGGATGCCCGGGCAGCAGGGTTCGCCGCCATGCCTCGGGTCCAGGGGGTGAACGATGCGATGCATGTCCCCCACGAGCACGTGCAGATGACAGGCTGCTCTACACCAACCAAGAGGGGTTCCATCCTATAGACGTGCAGCTGATATTTGACCATCAGCTGCGCATCATGCATGCCTACACCCAATACCTGTGCAGTGGGGAAGACGCCTTCATCCTGGCACAGTCAACGATTCCTGACATATTTGAGAGAGCCCCCCCCCCCCTGGCTGGGGGGTTGGCTCCTGAACGACAGGGATTATCCACTGCGGTTTTCGCTGATGACACCTATCCGGAGGCCACAGATCGACGCTGAGACCCGCTATAATGACGCCCATGCAGCGATCAGTGCTTCGGCCTCCTGAAGATGCGGTTGAGGTGCCTGGACCGCTCTGGAGGGGCCCTCCAGTATGATGCTGAGAGGGTCGCCCGTATCGTGGCGGCCTGCTGCACATTGCACAGCAGAGGGGCGATGAGCTGGAGGAGGAGGATGGCGTCATTCCTCTTTCGATGAGGAGGATGTGGGGAAGGGAGAGGGGGAGGATGGGCAGGACATGGGGCACAGGCAGGCACCGGGTGCTAAGCCAATGCACAAGGGACGCTGTGATTGCCTCCAAGTTTACCAACTGGGGGAGGGGACTGACAAGGAGCTCGGATACTGCATTGCCCACCTGCTGCTCTACAATGTGTGGACCCTGGGTTGGCTGTAACACAGGGTCCGGTCCATGGGATGGAGGATAATAACCCGCTCTGCAATGAGCTCTGGTGCCCGGCATTGTTTGACAACGTCTAACCCCCGCCAACGGTAGCACTTCCCACCTTCCACCTCGGTGGTCCCTGGATATGAGCTAGCCATTTCATCACGCGGTGCCATTGGATCCCTGCGGTGACGGTGGTAGGGGAGGGCCGGGAGCCCAGGCCACCCATAACGTCTGCCCATTTAGCCCTCTTCTCTTTCCCCCCCCCCCCCCCCCCCTTCCCCAGCAACCCCTCTCTGGCCAGCCAGACCAGCCCATGCCTCTCACCCATCTGACAGAGTACCGAGGCAGGTTGTAACTGTGTGAACAAGTGATTAATATGACAACGTATATACAGATCTGTGCCCTAGCCCTTATAACTAAACTGTGCTCTCCACCTGTGCCAACTTAACTGGTGTCTAACTTTCCAGCCTTACAGGCCCTAACGCTATGTCTTGGTGGAACCTCAGAAGGTACATCAGGAATGGTGGCGGCCTGTTGCGATTCCCGTCTGCGAACTGGGTCCCCATTGCTGGCTGTCTTCTGGGACGACAGGGCTGGCTGGGCCCCACTGTTGCTCGGGTGTCCCAGGTGGTGTAATGCTGCCCAGTTCTGCTTGCTGACCACCAGATGCGTCATGGACTGGGGGGGGGTGGGAGTCCGAAATGCTGCGGTGTCCCAGCACCCCCCTGCGGGAGTCACCGGCACCGGCCCCATCACCACCTCCACCCTCGGGGTGCCTGATGGCCCCCAAGCTAGTCCATTCAATGGGTGTGTAAGCAGAGCTATCACCTGAGGCTTCCCCACCATCTGCCGCTGCCAGTCCTGGAGGCCCGCTCTGATCTCGGCCAGGGTCTGCACGCTTGCAGCCATGGAGCTCAGGGAGTGGACCGTCTCCATTTGGAATTGCGGCACATCACCCATTGACTCTGTCGCCACCTTCTGCGTCTGTGTCACAACAACCAATGACTGCGCCATCTCCCTCTGGGTCGGGGCCACTTCCCTCTGCGTCTGCGCCACATCGGCCAGTGCCTGGGCAATACCGCCGACGTTCCCAGCCATGGCCTGCTGTGACTGAGCCACGCTCAGGAGTGCCGCTGTAATTTTCAGTTCACTCTGTCACTTGATTGCCTGTGAGTTGGCAGCCGTGTCCTGGGCTTCGGCCAGCACATGCACAGAATGCCCCAGGCCTTGAACAGCTGATCGATCCATGATCGAAAACGTCACCCCTAATGCCTCCACTGTGGACGCCACCCGTGTGGTGTTGGCCTAGGTGGCACGCATGAACGGCAGCGGCACCTGCTGCACGCGTTTGGACTCCTCCAACTGCACCTGCAGGTACTGGATTCTCGCCAGCAACCCCTCAAAAAGTCCCTGGCTCAGCAATGGCATCTCCACAATCAATGGGACTGTCTGTTCCAGAAGTCCGAACCCGTCTGGACGGCAGCTAGTCCTTGGGGTCGATCCCACCCTCCAACAGTCCGCCCTCTTGGGTGTTCCCACCTCCACCTGATGTACCGGAGCAGTTGTGTGGTGCGCACCAGAGCATCCCAGGATCCTTTTCACTGAAGTGCTCAAACAAAATGATTGTCTCTGGGATGGCAGTGGGTATTAGAAACATTGACGGGAAATCAGTGTCATCCTCAGACTCGATCTCTGGGGTGCCGTCCGAGCTGCTCTCGTTATCAGTGCTCTCTCACTGGGGGCTCCGGCTGTGGCACTGTCTGGTGTTGGGGGACACTGGTTGGACCTGCCCCATCTCCAGCAGGTCCTGCAAGACACCAGAAAAGACGCATGATTAGACCATGGGCCAGGGGTTGCGGGTGGCCGTGTGGGGGTGATGTTTGGGAGGGAGGGTGGGGGTTGTTGGCACACATTTCACTGGCAACTTGGCTAGGGTCTCACTTGCTCGCCTGAGGCCGAAATCCATCCCGGCAACCTCCTTTTCTCTGAGCCGCCGATCACATCCAGGGCCCTCTGCTCTGCCAAGATCAGGAGCCGCAGGTCTGGCAGTCCCCGTCTCCCCACCCCACCCATTTCTCTCTCGCTTCCTGAGGTTATGGGCGGCCTTCTCCCGGAAATCAACAGTGTTAGACAGTCCAACGCCTAGGGGGTGGGTTGGTGGTGGCCTCGGTGGCCAGGGCACCCGGCCATGGCGGTTGGTATGGGTACCAGCATGTGGTGCAGGATGGGGGTGGGGCCGCCCTCCGGTATGTATGGGGGGGGGTAGGAGTACGGATGAGTGGGGCGGGGGTTAGTGACAGCGGCACTGTGCTGCCTGCTCCTCCTGGCCGCCCTGAGGAGGTTGTGCAGTTTTTTCCGGCACTACTGGCCGGTCCAGATGGTGTTGCTGACGGCACTCACCACCTTTGGCACCTGCACACAGGCACGACAAATGGCGGTGGGTAGCAACCTCCTTCCCGCTCCGGGTTACAGGGTCAATTGCCTCGCCTCAACCGCGTCCAGGAGGGTCCCCAGCTCGGTTTCTGTAAAACGGGGTGACGCTCTCCTCACTGCCATCTTGTTGGCTGGGATGGTGTGAGGGGGGAGTGCAGTGTGTGTGTGCGGCTTGTCCACCTCATAAGTGTCAGTCGCGAAACCAGCAAATCCGGCACTGTTTCTCATTGGATTTGATTGTGTTCCACGTGGAGCTGGTGCTAGCCCATTAGCAGTAACTGAATCGGTCCAGGTGCGGCACCAGTTTTGACGTGAAACTCCACGAATCCTGCGCTGGCATCAACACTTAGTCTCAGAAAGTGAGAATCCAGCCCAAGGAGTTTATAGGTGAGTGAAGAAAAATTTGGCAGATGGAATACATGGCAGGTGGAGAAAATGTGAAGATTTTTTTACTTTGGCTGAACAAATAAAAAAGAAGGGTGTTTAAATGGCGAATGGCTTCAGAATTCCAGGGTGGAGAGGGACCTCGGTGTTCTAGTGCATGAGTCACAGAAGGTTAATATGCAGGTACAGTACATAATCAAGAAGGTTAATGGAGTGTTGTCCTTTATTTCGAGAGGAATTGAACATAAAAATAAGGATGTTATGCTTCAGATATACAGGACATTGTGAGGCTACATCTTAAATACTGTATGCAATGTTAGTTCCTTATTTAAGAAAGGCTGTAAATGCATTGGAGTTGGTTCAGAGGAGGTTTATTAGAATAATACCTGGAATGAGTGGGTTGTCTTGTGAGGAAAGGTTGGACAGGCTGAGCTTGTTATCACTGGTGTTTAAGAGTGAAAGATGATTTGATTGAAATATGAAAGACCCCAAATGGTCTTGACAAGATGGATGTGGAAAGGATGTTTACTCCAGTGGTGAGTCCAGAACTAGGGGGCATGGTGTTAAAATTAGGGGTCACAAAAGGCCAAAAGTTGAAGACTATTTCTTTCTGAGGGTTGTGAGACTTTGGAACCCTATGCCTCGGAAGGCAGTAAAAGCAGGGTCATTGACTATTTTTAAGACGGGTGGATACATTCTTGTTAGTCAAAGGTTATCTAGGAAGATTGGAAGGTGGAACTGTAAAGAAACTGATTCGCTATGATCTTATTGAATGGCTGAGCAGGCTCGACGGGCTAAATGTTTACACCGTGTGGTCATAAAAGAACCAATACGACAATTCTTTATTCCAAACATATTCAAAAATACAAAATCAAAAATGACTCTGAGAACATTCTCCACATCTCACGGTTTCCACTTTGTACAAGGTTTTCCCTTTTTTCACCCCACCCCCGGCGATGAACAGTTCCTCAAACATGGTCATGAACAGTCCCCACCGTGTCTCAAAAGCACTCCGCTGATCCCCTCAATTTGAGCGTAATCTTCCCCAGCATGAGAAAGTCGTACAGGTCCCCCAGCCAGGCCACCACCCCGGCGACATTGTCGACCGCCATGTGCACCCTATGTACCACCTTAAACTGTATCAAATTCATCCTCGCATACGAGGAGATTAGATTCACCATGAGCATCGCCTCACTCCACATTCCCCATCCTATCTTCTCTTCCTCCCCCCCCCCCCCCCCCCCCTCCAACTCCTCCCATTTCTCCTTAATCCTCACCACCTGCACTTCTCCCTGCTCCCCCAAACACCCCTAAATATCCCTGATTCTACCCTGCCCTTCCACATCCGGGAGCAGCAACTGTTCCAGTATGGTATATTTTGGCAGCTTGGGAAATCCCTTCCATACCGCCTGCACATAGTCCTTCACTTGCATGTACCTGAATTTGCTTCCTTTGGAAGCTCGACCGGACTTGCAAACCTCTCCTCCCTCGCCCTCACCAACCCAATTTCTTTCCACCTCCAATACATGCCATCCGTCCCCCCGACTTAAACCCGTGGTTCTCACTCAGCAGTGTTAGCACCAACATCCCCCCGATCTAAAGTTCCGCTCAGCTGGTTCACAGTAGCATTGTGGATAGCACAATTGCTTCACAGCTCCAGGGTCCCAGGTTCAATTCCGGTTTGGGTCACTGTGCGGAGTCTGTACATCCTCCCCGTGTGTGCGTGGGTTTCCTCCGGGTGCTCCGGTTTCCTCCCACAGTCCAAAGATGTGCAGGTTAGATGGATTGGCCATGATAAATTGCCCTTAGTGTCCAAAATTGCCCTTAGTGTTGGGTGGGGTTAGTGGGTTATGGGGATAGGGTGCAGGTGTTGACCTTGGGTAGGGTGCTCTTTCCAAGAGCCGGTGCAGACTCGATGGGCCGAATGGCCTCCTTCTGCACTGTAAATTCTATGATTCTAATTCTATGGTTCCACACCCTAATCGTGGTCTGTACAACCGGGCTCTCAGTATTCCGCCACTGTGCCAGCGTCACCATGGCCCTCAGGCTAAACCCCCTACAGGACTCCTCCTCCATCCTGACCCATTCTGATCCCTCTCTTTCCCACCACAACCGCCTATAGGGGCTGGTTTAGCACTGGGCTAAACAGCTGGCTTGTAATGCAGAAAAATGCCAGCAGCGCAGGTTCAATTCCCATACCAGCCTCCCCAAACAGGTGCGGGAATGTGGCGACTAGGGGCTTTTCACAGTAACTTCATTGAAGCCTACTTGTGACAATAAGTTATTATTATTATTATTATTATTATTATTATTATTATCACCTTCTCCACATTCGCCGCCCAGTAATAGTGTATCAGATTTGGTAATGCCAACCCCTCGTTCTGGCTCTGTAGCAGGGCCCTCTTACCCTCGGTATCTTCCCCGCCAATATAAAATCTGAAATCGCTGCATCCAGGTTCCCGAAAAAGGGAACGAAGATCAGGAGGTCTGGAATACAAATAGGAACCTTGGCAGAACATTCATTTTTACCACCTGGACTCTCCCCACCAGTGTCAGGTGTAACGTGTATCCCATCTCCTAAAGTCCTCCTTCATCTCCTCACCAACTTTGTTAGGTTAGATTTATGCATCATCGCCCACTCCCCCAGTCACCTGTACTCATAAATACCTAAACCTATCACTGGCTACCCTAAATGGTAACATCCTCAAATTGGCTCCCCAACCCCTCATTCACCGGAAACACCTCACTTTTTCTGACATTCAGCCAGCGCAGTACAGGCCCTTCGGCCCTCGATGTTGCGCCGACCGTGAAACCACTCTAAAGCCCATCTACACTATACCCTTATCGTTCATATGTCTATCCAATGACCATTTGAATGCCCTTAGTGTTGGCGAGTCCACTACTGTTGCAGGCAGGGCTTTCCACGCCCTTACTACTCTCCGAGTAAAGAACCTACTTCTGACATCTGTCCTATATCTATCTCCCCTCAATTTAAAGCTATGTCCCCTCGTCCCCTTCTCTCTATATTCGCTTGTGTCCAGAGAAGGCTGGAAACCTCGCTAATGAGGCCATAATTCTTTCCATACTCTCCAACGGGTCAGCAGCGACACCCAATGTTCTCTACTGCCCCTCGTAATCCACTGCCACTCTGCTGACCCCCCCCCCCCCCAGCTCTATATCGCCAGCACAAACAACAATGGCGACAGTGGATACACCTGCCTCGTTCTCCTGTGCAACCGGACGCTCCGTGAACTCATCTTATTTGTCCCTACGCTCACCACCAGGGCCACGTACAGCGGGTGCACCCATGCCACAAACTTTGACCAGAACCCAAACCTTCCCAGAACCTCGAACAGGTACCACCACTCCACCCGGTCGAAAGCCTTCTTCACATCCATGGAGACCACTATCTCGGTACCCAACTCTTCAACAGTGTCATGACCACATTTATTAACCGCCTGATGTTACTGGAAAGTTGCTTGCCGTTCACGAAGCCCGTTTGGTCTCTGCAACTACCCCCCGGAACACATCCTTCCGTCCTCCCCGCCACTCACTTAGCCAACACTTTTACATCTGTATTCAACAATGATATGGACCTATATGAACCACACTCTAGCGGGTCTTTCCCCTTCTTCAGAATTAGCATGGTGGTCGCCTGTATCAGTGTCTCCAGCAGCTCCCCCTTCTCCAATGCCTCACTAAACAGCCCCAGTAAATGTGCCAACTCCATTGCACACTCCTTGTAGAACTCTGCCGGTTAACCGTCCGGCCCCAGGGCCTTCCTTGACTTCATCTCTTTTATACTTTGCATCATCTCCTTCAACCCTAAGGGTTCCTCCAACGGCTGACTCATCTCTTCATCCAGCCCATCCAAAAACCACTCCATGACATTTTCCTCGCACCCCCATCCCCCTTCCAGCATCGGCCTTGTACAACTTCTCAGAGTACTCCCTGAATAGAACAAAGAACAAAAAAATGTACAGCACAGGAACAGGCCCTTCGGCCCTCCAAGCCCATGCCGACCATGCTGCCCGACTAAACTACAATCTTCTACACTTCCTGGGTCCGTATCCCTCTATTCCCATCCTATTCATGGATTTGTCAAGATGCCCCTTAAATGTCACTATCGTCCCTGCTTCCACCACCTCCTCCGGTAGCGAGTTCCAGGCACACACTACCCTCTGCGTAAAAAACTTGCCTCGTACATCTACTCTAAATCTTGCCCCTCTCACCTTAAACCTATGCCCCCTAGTAATTGACCCCTCTACCCTGGGGAAAAGCCTCTGACTATCCACTCTGTCTATGCCCCTCATAATTTTGTAGACCTCTATCAGGTCTCCCCTCAACCTCCTTCGTTCCAGTGAGAACAAACCGAGTTGATTCAACCGCTCCTCATAGCTAATGCCCTCCATACCAGGCAACATTCTGGTAAATCTCTTCTGCACCCTCTCTAAAGCCTCCACATCCTTCTGGTAGTGTGGCGACCAGAATTGAACACTATACTCCAAGTGTGGCCTAACTAAGGTTCTATACAGCTGCAACATGACTTGCCAATTCTTATACTCAATGCCCCGGCCAATGAAGGCAAGCATGCCGTATGCCTTCTTGACTACCTTCTCCACCTGTGTTGCCCCTTTCAATGACCTGTGGACCTGTACTCCTAGATCTCTTTGACTTTCAATACTCTTGAGGGTTCTACCATTCACTGTATATTCCCTACCTGCATTAGACCTTCCAAAATGCATTACCTCACATTTGTCCGGATTAAACTCCATCTGCCATCTCTCCACCCAAGTCTCCAAACAATCTAAATCCTGCTGTATCCTGACAGTCCTCATCGCTATCCGCAATTCCACCAACCTTTGTGTCGTCTGCAAACTTACTAATCAGACCAGTTACATTTTCCTCCAAATCATTTATATATACTACAAAGAGCAAAGGTCCCAGCACTGATCCCTGTGGAACACCACTGGTCCCTGTGGAACACCACTGCTCACAGCCCTCCAATTAGAAAAGCATCCTTCCATTGCTACTCTCTGCCTTCTATGACCTAGCCAGTTCTGTATCCACCTTGCCAGCTCCCCCCTGATCCCGTGTGACTTCACCTTTTGTACTAGTCTACCATGAGGGACCTTGTCAAAGGCCTTACTGAAGTCCATATAGACAACATCCACTGCCCTACCTGCATCCATCATCTTAGCGACCTCCTCGAAAAACTCTATCAAGTTAGTGAGACACGACCTCCCCTTCACAAAACCATGCTGCCTCTCACTAATACGTCCATTTGCTTCCAAATGGGAGTAGATCCTGTCTCGAAGAATTCTCTCCAGTAATTTCCCTACCACTGAAGTAAGGCTCACCGGCCTGTAGTTCCCTGGATTATCCTTGCTACCCTTCTTAAACAGAGGAACAACATTGACTATTCTCCAGTCCTCCGGGACATCCCCTGAAGACAGTGAGGATCCAAAGATTTCTGTCAAGGCCTCAGCAATTTCCTCTCCAGCCTCCTTCAGTATTCTGGGGTAGATCCCATCAGGCCCTGGGGACTTATCTACCTTAATATTTTTTAAGACACCCAACACCTCGTCTTTTTGGATCTCAATGTGACCCAGGCTATCTACACACCCTTCTCCAGACTCAACATCTACCAATTTCTTCTCTTTGGTGAATACTGATGCAAAGTATTCATTTAGTGCCTCGCCCATTTCCTCTGGCTCCACACATAGATTCCCTTGCCTATCCTTCAGTGGGCCAACCCTTTCCCTGGCTACCCTCTTGCTTTTTATGTACGTGTAAAAAGTCTTGGGATTTTCCTTAACCCTATTTGCCAATGACTTTTCGTGACCCCTTCTAGCCCTCCTGACTCCTTGCTTAAGTTCCTTCCTACTTTCTTTATATTCCACGCAGGCTTCGTCTGTTCCCAGCCTTTTAGCCCTGACAAATGCCTCCTTTTTCTTTTTGACGAGGCCTACAATCTCTCTCGTTATCCAAGGTTCCTGAAAATTGCCGTATTTATCCTTCTTCCTCACAGGAACATGCCGGTCCTGAATTCCTTTGAACTGACACTTGAAAGCCTCCCACATGTCAGATGTTGATTTGCCCTCAAACATCCGCCCCCAATCTATGTTCTTCAGTTCCCGCCTAATATTGTTATAATTAGCCTTCCCCCAATTTAGCACATTCATCCTAGGACCACCCTTGTCCACCAGTACTTTAAAACTTACTGAATTGTGGTCACTGTTACCGAAATGCTCCCCTACTGAAACATCTACCACCTGGCCGGGCTCATTTCCCAATACCAGGTCCAGTACCACCCCTTCCCTAGTTGGACTGTCTACATATTGTTTTAAGAAGCCCTCCTGGATGCTCCTTACAAACTCCGCCCCGTCTAAGCCCCTGGCACTAAGTGAGTCCCAGTCAATATTGGGGAAGTTGAAGTCTCCCATCACCACAACCCTGTTGTTTTTACTCTTTTCCAAAATCTGTCTACCTATCTGCTCCTCTATCTCCCGCTGGCTGTTGGGTGGCCTGTAGTAAACCCCCAACATTGTGACTGCACCCTTCTTATTCCTGATCTCTACCCATATAGCCTCACTGCCCTCTGAGGTGTCCTCCCGCAGTACAGCTGTGACATTCTCCCTAACCAGTAGCGCAACTCCGCCACCCCTTTTACATCCCCCTCTATCCCGCCTGATACATCTAAATCCTGGAACGTTTAGCTGCCCATCCTGCCCTTCCCTCAACCAGGTCTCTGTAATGGCAACAACATCATAGTTCCAAGTACTAATCCAAGCTCTAAGCTCATCTGCCTTACCCGTAATAATACTTGCATTAAAACATATGCACTTCAGGCCACCAGACCCGCTGTGTTCAGCAACTTCTCCCTGTCTGCTCTGCCTCAGAGCCCCACTGTCCCTATTCCCTAGTTCTCCCTCAATGCTCTCACCTTCTGACCTATTGCTCCCGTGCCCACCCCCCTGCCATACTAGTTTAAACCCTCCCGTGTGACACTAGCAAACCTCGCGGCCAGGATATTTATGCCTCTCCGGTTTAGATGCAACCCGTCCTTATATAGGTCACACCTGCCCCGGAAGAGCTCCCAGTGGTCCAGATAACGGAAACCCTCCCTCCTACACCAGCTGTTTAGCCACGTGTTTAGCTGCTCTATCTTCCTATTTCTAGCCTCACTGGCACGTGGCACAGGGAGTAATACCGAGATTACAACCCTAGAGGTCCTGTCTTTTAACTTTCTGCCTAGCTCCCTGAACTCCTGCTGCAGGACCTCATGCCCCTTCCTGCCTATGTTGTTAGTACCAATATGTACAACGACCTCTGCCTGTTTGCCCTCCCCCTTCAGGATGCCCTCTACCCCTAAATGAATGCCTCATTTATCTCCCCGGCTCCACAACTACCTCCCCCTTCCATGTCCACACTCACAGGATTTCTCTGGACGTGGCCTGCCTCCATAGCTGATTGGCGAGCATGCAGCCCGTCTTCTCTCTATATTCGTACAGCACCCCCTTCGCCCTCCGCAGCTGCCCAACAGCCTTTTCTTTCATCAGCATCCTGTCGAATTGCCCCGTAACTTCTTTCTCTTCGCCACTCCCTCCTTGGTGGGTGCCTTTGAATATTCCCTGTCCACCTCGATTATCTCATTCAATAACCGTCTATATTCCTCCCTCCATCTCCTAGTTCGGTGCAACTTTAATGAGATAATCTTGCCCCGAACCACCGCCTTCAATGCCTCCCAGAATGTGGTCACCGATACCTCCCCATTCTGGTTCAGCTCCACATAGTCCTTAATCACCTTGTTACAGAACCCCTTGTCTGCTAAAAGCCCCAAGCCTAACCTCCATCCCGGCCTCTGCTCCTGCCTCGAGCTAAGTCTAACCTCCAGCAAATGCTGTGCATGGTCAGAAACCACGATTCCCGCGTACTCCGCCCCCACCACTCGGCCAAAACCTCTCGGCTCACCACAGAAAAAATCAATTCTTGTACACATGAGAGAAGAAGGAGCACTTCTTCTTCCGCCAGTTCCTACATCTCCACGGGTCCATTCCCATCCTTTCCATAAACCCTCCCAGCTCCTTCACCAGCCTTGACCTTCTCATTGTCTTGAGGCTCGACCTATCCACCTCCCTCCAGTACGCAATTAACAACCCCTCCCATGATCAACTGATGCGTGTCAAGATCTGGAATCTGGCCCCTTACTTACTTATTGCCCCGTTGCAAACAATCACAACAACAAAATCACCCCACCCGAGAAGAAAAATAAAACACCCCACACTACCCGCATCTTCTGAACTCTGTTGTTCCAACTCCTCCGTCTCCCATCACCGTTCAATTCTCCCAGTTTATGGTTTCTAATAAAGCCATTGGCTTCCTCTGGGGTTTCGAAATAGTATTTCCAGCCTTCAAAAGTCGCCCAGAGTTTTGCCGAATACAGCACTCCAAACTTGATCTGCCTTCGGTAAAGACCCGCATTGGCCCTGTTGAATCTGGCACGCCATTTCGTCAGCCCTGCTCCAAAGTCCTGATGGATCCAGACCATGTTTCTCTCCCATTCACAGTTCCGCTTTTCCTTGGCCCACCGCAGTATCTTCTCCTTCTCCACAAACTTGTGAAGCCTCACAATCACCAGCAATGATGGCTCCCCCGCTCTCGGCTCGTGCCTTTGGGACCTGTCCGCTCTATCCACCTCTGGGGCCTTGTCCAGTACCCCCTCCGCCACTAGCCCCGTCAGCATCCTTGAGGCATATCTTGTAGCACTCGTGCCATCCGCATCTTCAAGCAAGCCAACGATACGCAGGTTCTGCCTTCTAAATCTATTCTCCTGCTCTTCCACCTTTGTCCTTAACGATTTGCAACGGTTCCCCAGGAGCCCCACCTCCACCTCCAATGCCACCACCCCATCACTGTGGTCGGACATTACCATCTCCCGGATCTGCGACCCCTGTGTCTCCAAGCACTTCTCGACTCTCTCCATCGAGCCTTTCATGGGTGCTACCATTCCTTCGATGGCCTTCGATTGATCTTCCTGCATCTGGTTCGTTGCTGGTGGAACTCCTGTCTTATGAATGGCATCAACACCAGTACCAAAGAAGAACAAGGTAGCCTGCCTCAACGACTACCGACCGGTGGCCCTGACATCTGTTATCATGAAATGCTTCGAGCGGCTAGTCATGAGATGGATCAGTGCCATCCTCCCAGACGGTCTCGATCCACTGCAGTTCGCCTATCACCGCAACCGGTCCACAGCAGAATCCATCTCCCTGGCCCTACAATCAACACTCGAGCACCTCGACAACAAGGACACCTACGTAACACTGCTGTTCATAGACTACAGATCCGCCTTCAACACCATAATCCCAACAAGACTAATAACCAAACTCTGCAACCTTGGACTTGACCCCTCCCTGTGCAGCTGGATCCTTGACTTCCTCACCAACAGACCCCAATCTGTCAAGATAGGCAACAGCACCTCCTCCACAATAGTCCTCAACACCGGGGCCCCGCAAGGATGTGTGCTCAGTCCTCTACTGTACTCGCTATACACACACGGCTGTGTGGCAAGATTTAACTCCAACTCAATGTATAAGTTTGCGGATGATACGACTGTGGTGGGCCGTATCTCAAACAACGCCGAATCAGATTACAGAAGGGAGCTAAATCACTTGGTTGCATGGTGTACCGAAAAGAGCCTCTCTCTAAATGTCGGAAAGACCAAGGAACTGATCATCGACTTCAGGAAGCATAGCACGACACACTCCCGTCTGCATCAATGGCTCCGAAGTGGAGATGGTCGATAGCTTAAGTTCCTGGCGGTCACCATCACCAACAGTCTGTCCTGGTCCACTCCCGTTGATGCAACAATCAGGAAAGCCCAACGACGTCTCTACTTCTTCTGGAAGCTAAAGAAATTTGGCATGTCTGCATCGACTCTCACAAACTATAGATCTGCGATAGAGAGCATTCTATCCGGCTGCATCACAGCTTGGTATGGCAACTGCTCGGTCCAAGATTGCAAGAAACTGCAGACTGTGGTGAACTCAGCCGAACGCATCACACAAGCTTGCCACCCCCACATTGATTCTGTATCAGTGGCCTCAGGAAGGCAGGCAGTATTATCCTTACCACCCAGACATTGCCTTCTTCCAGACCCTTCCATCAGGCAGAAGGTACAGAAGTCTACAGAAGTCTGAAGACTCTCACATCCAGACATAGGAACAGCTTCTTCCCCACAACTACAAGACTCCTCAGCGACTCCCCCTCGGACTGATCTGTTCCCTGTAAGAACACTATTCACGATGCCCTATGCTGCTCTTGTTCATGTGTTTGCTTTGTTGGCCCCTTGTTCCGTACTGTAACCAATCACTGTTTGTCGATGTACCATTTGTCAATGTTCTCTGTTGATTATCCTTTTGTCTACTATGTACGTACTGTGTACGTTCCCTCGGCCGCAGAAAAATACTTTTCACTGTTCTTCGGTGCATGTGACAATAAATCAAATCAATCAATTAATCAATCAAAACATTGACCGTGTATTCCAACAATTTTGATTGGCTCAAGTCTGGAAGCCGGCCCAATGTCCACGCGATTAGTTTTAGGGCCTGCCTTCAGCAGTTGAATACCTTTGGATGATTGCAGTAGATTCCTTTCTAATGAGACAGGAGATGTTGGTCACACTCTCCTGAAGTCATTCTCTTTCATGGGCTTGACAGACAAACTGACACCACTCCATTGAATTGGAGTGTAGAATGTATAGTACTGCAAATTAGGGTTAGCTGTGTTTTTAAAAAGTTGCTTTTTAAAAGTTCAATTCAGGTTTCCAGCCAGTGGGTTAAAAAATCATTATTTGAAGAGACTTCCGGTGGCGGCCATGGAGTGAGTGATTGCACATAAGGTGGCTCATGTTTTTTTTTTTGCCTGTTTTGCTGGGGTGGTGCAGGTAGAAATGTGATGCAGTAGAAGAACTAAGAGTTATCCTCCAGTGAGAGATGTCGAAGACTTATCAGGTGAGTGTGTCGAATAAGGGGCATCCTTCTGACTCAGGGGACACGTGTGGCATAGGAGGGGAAGAGATGGTAGAAGAGCCTGAGGTATCATTGCCTGCACAGCGGTCGACGGACAAGTTTGTGGAGTTCCTATTGGCTGAATTTTTAAACAAAGGCAGGAGTCACTAAAGACTTGGCGAGAGTGGCAGAACCAATTTGGGCAGCCCTGCAGAGGGTGGAACAGCAGCTGGAGGCGCAGATAAAATAAGTTGAAGAATACCTCCAGGCGACAGACCTTGAGGATTGTAGGGCTGCCCCAGGGCATTGAAGGAGCGAGAGCCACAGAATATGTGGCAAAGATGTTCGAGCAGTTGGTGGGGGAGGGCGACTTTGAATGCCTTTTTGAAATAGACCGGGCCCATCGATCGTTGAGGAAGAAGCCTAGAGCCGGAGAGCTACCACGGGCAATCATAGTCCAGCTTCATATATACCTGGACAAGGACAGTATCAAACCAAGCTAGAGTCACAGACTAGCGTTACAGACTCTCGTCGGTTGTGGCAAGGCTTAAACAACATAACAGGCTACAAAGCGAAGCCGGGCAGAATATCGCCGGCAGCTCATCCCTCCCTGATGAATTCAGCGCATTCTATGCTCGGTTCGAAGGAAACCATCAAACCACTGTCAACCCCAGACGTACCCACATCCACCATCACAGCTTCCAAAGTCAGATCGGCCTTCTTGAAAGTGAACTCTCGGAAGGCGATGGTCCCGGATGAGGTCCCGGGTCGTGCGCTCAGATCCTGCTGGCAGATGTCTTCGCGGACACCTTCAACCTTTCCGTTCCAAGATCCCCACCTGCTTCAAGAAGACCACCATCATAAGCAGGCAACGTGCCTCAATGACTACCGTCCCGTGGCCCTGACATCGATTGTAATGAAGTGCTTCGAGAGGTTGGTCATGAGGCACATCAACTCCATACTCCCAGAATGCCTAGATGCACTTCAATTCTCATACCGCCACAGCTGGTCCACAGCAGCCGCCATCTCCCTGGCCCAACACTCACCCCTGCAGCATCTCGAAAACGAGGACTCCTACATCAGACTATTATTTATTGACTACAGTTCCGCCTTCAACACCATAATCCCAGCCAAGCTCGCATCTAAGCTCCAAAACCTAGGATTTGGCTCCTCACTCTCCAACTGGATCGTCGACTTCCTGACCCATGGACCACAATCAGTAAGAATAAACAACAACATCTCCTCCACAACAGTCCTGAATATCGGGGCCCCGCAAGGCTGCGTACTTAGCCCTCTACTATCCTCCCTATACACACACGACTGCATGGCAAAATTTGGAGCCAACTCCATCTACAGGTTTGCTGATGACATGACTGTCATGGGTCAGATCTCGAACAATATGAGTCATGAATGCAGGAGGAAGATAGAGAACCTAGTGGAGTGGTGTAATGACAACAATCTCTCCCTCAATGTCAGCAAAACTAAAGAACTGGTCATGGACTTCAGGAAGCAAAGCACTATACACACCCCTGTCTGCATCAGTTTCAAACTCCTAGGTGTGCACATCTCCAAAAATCAATCCTGGTCCATTCACGCCGATGCTACGACCAAGAAAATACAACAGCGCCTTTACTTCCTCTGGAAACTAAGGAAATTCGACATGTCCACATTGACTCTTACCACCTTTCACAGGTGCACCATAGAAAGCATCCTATCCGGCTGCCTCACCGCCTGGTATGGCAACTGCTCGGCCCAAGTCCGGAAGAAACTAGAGAGTCGTAAACACCGCCCAGTCCATCACACAACCCTGCCTCCCATCCATTGGCTCTGTCTACACCACCCGCTGCCTTGGGAAAACGGGCAACATAATCAAAGACCCCTCCCACCCGGCTTACTCACTCTACAAACTTCTTCCATCGGGCAGGAGATGCAAAAGTCTGAGAACACGCATTAAAAGATTCAAAAAGAGCTTCTTCCCTGCTGTTACCAGACTCCTAAATGGCCCACTGATAAACTTACGGACTGACCTGATCTCTTCACACACCCTCACCCGATTTCTGTGTCTGTGCATTTACATGGTGTATTTTATGTTTGCCCTATTATGTATTTTCTTTTGATGTACGGAATGATCTGTTTGAGCTGCACACAGAACAATACTTTTTACTATACCTCGGTACATGTGACAATAAACCAATCCTGAGGTGGGCAAAGGAAACGCGGGAGTGTAGCTTGGAAGGCCACACGGTCCAAATTTACCAGGACTTGGGAGTGGAGCTGGAAAAAGCCATGTTCAATAAGGCAATTAGGAGTATGATGCGATTTGGAATGCTGTACCCGACTTGCCTGTGGGCCACGCACGGGTGTAGAGAACATTACTTTGGTACGCTGGAGGAGGTAATTAACTAAGGAACATTGACTGGAGGATATTGGAAGGGTCTGTGTAGGTTCACTTGCATGGCTGGGTTTTGGTAGTTTGCGTATTGGTTCTATTGGGTTTTTTTGTTGTTTGCTTCTCTGTTATCTGTGTAATTTTGTCATATCTGCTAACTGGCGCACAGGCCTTGGGTGTATTAAAGAAATTGTTGGGGATGGTGGGAAACACTGGGAGAGAGGTGAGGAGTGGGTGTGGGGATGGATTGGTTTGGGGTACACAAAAAGTGGGAGTAGATTGTAGGATTTTCTTTGTTTAGGATGGGGGAGGGAAAGGGTGGGTTGCTGACGGTGAAGGTTTCTTTATGGAGCTATGTGGAGGGAGGTGGCGACGGACATCTTGGGTGGACCTGGAATTCGGGTGAGGGAAGGATCTGTGAGAGTCCATTACAATTAAGTTACGGCTGATTGAGGGCGGCACGTGGCACAGTGGTTAGCACTACAGTCTACGGCGCTGAAGAGCTGAGTTCGAATCCCGACCCTGGTTCACTGTCCGTGTGGAGTTTGCACATTCTCCCTGTGTCTGCGTGGGTTTCACCCCCGCAACCCAAAGATGTGCAGGTTAGGTGGATTGGCCACACTAAATTGCCCCTTAATTGGACGGGGAAAAAATTGGATATTCTAAAAAAAAATGTTTTAATTATGGCTGATTAGGGTGGCGGGGCTGCCTTGCAGCCCCCAACCAGACTTAACACGGAATGTGAGGGGAACGAATGGGCCAATTAAAAGATCTCTGATGTTCGCCCATTTAAAGAGTTTAAAGGCAGATGTAATCTTTTTGCAGGAGACTCGCCTGCGGATCAGGGATCAAACAAGGTTGAGGAAAGGGTGGATGGGACAAGTGTGGGACGAGGGGAGTCGTGGTGCTTTTTAATAAGAGGGTAGTCTTTTTGGGGGGGTAATTTAGTAGGGGATCTGGAGAGGGGGGGGTCCGAATGCGTGATGGTGAGTGGGAAGCTGCAGGGAGTTCCTGTGGTGTTAGTGAATGTGTACCCTCCTAACTGGGATGATGCGGAGTTTAGATTTAGAATCTGAGACCATTTGAAAGTACATATATTTTTGAAATAGATATTTCAAACAGGTTAACTGCCTTGATTGTGAAGGACAGAAAAATATTTTCAATCAGCATTGAATGTTTTCAAAACACGATTTACAATTTTTCACAGAATTCCAACTTGACGGTGTGGAAAAGCAATGTTATGAAGGTTCAACATTTTTGGTATTCCTGCTGGAATTATCTGGATCTGTCTTCAACTGGCTGCTATCCATTTCAGTGGGGGGAAAGCTTTGTTTTTGAGAGGAGTGCTGGTGCTTGTTGAAACTGAGTTTTGATATTGAACTTTTTCATTCACACATTCCTCTGTTCCGGTGGAATATTCAAACTTCCCTGATTCTTTTAAGTGCTTTGACAGCCAGTGACTCACTGTTCTCTACTTCCTGAGTAACGAACGTTTAAGCTTTCAGGTCATATAGTCTGATAGTTAACTAAATCATGTGTGCAAGAAGACCAGCTTTTGCTGTCTAATAACATACTGTGTACTGAGAAAGCTGTGCTGAACTAATACACTCATCAGAGCCTGACTGCTGGTGTGCAGTAAACTAGTCTCTGGCTCTGTGAAGCACAATGCTGTTTCTGGGCAGTACTCTAAATTTGTAAAACTTTGTGTTCCCCCCCCCCCTCACCCCCCTCAACCCTTTGGCTGTATATGATGATCTGCCATTGTTTAAAGGTTTAGTGTAAGATTCTCAATGCAGTTCTCAACTTATTAAATATAAATGAATCTGTCTTTACATGTACCCTGGATTTCTTGGAAACCATAGCATTGTATGGTGGATGATCATCAGCTCGAGCTGAAGATGTCAGACCGAGCTACAATGCAAGTATTTTGATTTTACTTTAAAGTTATTCTATTAAATGATTTGAATACATCTGCTTAATTGGAGCCCTGACCTAAATATCAAGTATATGATGACACTGCTGTATCCAAGGTATTTTATGTAAGGAATTTGGTGCTTTGGGATTTATGGATCTATACTTGCGTAAACTGTTTATGTTGGAGTTTGACTTTTGCTAAAATCAAAAAAGAAAGTGATGGATTCAATGTGTCATTTGTTGTGTTAGATATCTCCATAATTGCAGTGTAACATTCAGGTGGCTTGTTATGGAAGGGTTTATTTTTGAAACCATAAAATGAAGAACGAAAAGAGCAAAATGGGTGAATGTTCATTCTTTTACTTCCACTGGGACCGATCTCAGAAGTAAGCATAGATTGTTTGTGCATTGTGGAAATGTATATTATGGAAATATGCACTTCACAATAAGAAGTCTTCTGAATTACCTTTGCATCTGATATTTAAAGATGGTTACATTGGAATGTCTAACAATTATGTACATGCTAGGTTTGAAAACATAATTAGAATTGAATGGACGTTTGTTTCATGGGCTTCTGAAGTTACAAAAAGCAAATTGTGATCCAACAAAGGACTGTTGCCAGGTTTCCAGGGGCCCACCGTCATTATTTGCGGGTCCAACTGGCAGTGGAAATAAAGATAGTGTTAATTCCAGAAATTAGCAATAGTCATTGATTTTAATGGAAGTGGAGTTATGATAATGAATATCTCATTGTGATGGAGAAGATCAGCACCAAAGTCTTAGGAAACTTTTGTGAGGGCCACGAAGAATCCAGCATGAGTTTTAAGGATACAAAGTAATAACATTTATTTACAATAACATGTATATATATAACACCAGCAGCAACTTCCCTTGCTGCACACTCCTTCCTGCTGGTTTCAAACTGGCCAGCTTTATTTATACATGGAGTTTACTAATGGTTTCTCCGCCCCCCTCATTGGGGAAGCTCATACTCCCACAGGATTGTGGGATTGTCATTAGTCCCCAGCCAATGGTAAGCAGGCAGGTTATAACTTCCCTCCCCCCCCAAAGTCTAAGGAATCCACCGGAGACCCTGGCGAAGGAGGGCGTCGGACTCGTTTTGCCGCAGGCCGGACACCATTTGTATGCGGCGCTGGATCAGGCGGCGTGTAACGAGAACAGACCGGCGCTTCCGTGATGAACAGCGTAACGGTTGTACATCCGCGGCCCGTGGGCCCGAGGATTCCCCCTCTGATGCGTCCTGTGTCTCCATCTCGGAGTCAGAGTCTGCTGCCTCTGTCATCTCGGCGTCTCTATCTCCGCGCGGTTCTGTAACGACCTGCGCAGGCTTTGAGTGAGGCACCAGAGGAAGATTGTGAGGACTACCTTCCATTGTCTCTGGCCTCTGTGGCTGTAGCAATGAGCTCCGGGGGCGGGGAATCTTTGGAAGGGATAGTCTTCTGGACCGAACGTGGTCTACATGTTTGCGCTGGAGACGGCCCTGGGCTTGCACCTGGTAAGATATAGGGCCCGTTTGGCGAAAGATTACGCCAGGAACCCACTGGGCACCACCAGCAAAATTCCGAACGAACACTGGGTCACCGGGCACAAACTGCCGAATCGGCCGATGCCGAGAAAAACCCTGTCCCTGCCGTTCTTGTGTGCGGCGTACTTTTGCGCCAATGTCCGGGAAAACCATACTTAGGCGGGTGCGAAGTCTCCGGCCCATTAGGAGTTCTGCGGGAGCTACCCCAGTCACCACATGGGGGGTGGTCCTATACGTAAACAAAAAGCGAGCCAGTCTCGTGTCCATTTATCCGGAAGACTGCTTCTTTAGGCCTCGTTTGAATGTCTGCACTGCGCGCTCTGCCAACCCATTTGAAGCCGGTTGGTAAGGGGCAGTGCGGATATGGCGTATGCCATTCATCTTCATGAACCTCGCAAACTCCTCACTCGTGAATGGAGTGCCGTTATCCGTGACCAGCACCTCGGGGAGGCCATGCGTATTAAAAGACAAACGCATCTTCTCAATTGTTGCGCAGGACGTTGTGTCCAGCATCTTATGCACCTCTAGCCATTTAGACTGGGCGTCGATTAATAGAAGGAACATGGATCCTTGAAAAGGGCCTGCAAAATCCGCATGCAAGCGCGCCCAAGGCCGCCTTGGCCATTCCCAGTGATGTAGGGGCGCGGCCGGCGGACGCTTCTGATGCTCCTGGCAAATGGAGCAGTTTTGGGCCACCTTCTCAATGTCGGTGTCGAGGCCTGGTCACCAGACATAACTCCGGGCCAACATTTTCATTTTGGTCACACCCTCTTAGTATCAGCTCCTGTCCTTTTTCCGGGACAATCACACGTGCCCCCCACAAGAGGATGCCGTCTTCCATACTGAATTCTGAAAGCTTGGAGGAAAATGCCCGCAACTCGCCTGGGAGCTGTCTATGCTGCCCACCATACAGGACTATGTGCCGAACCTTTGACAGGACTGGCTCCGTCTGGGTCCACTCACGGATCTGTGATGTCGTGACAGGCAAGGTGTCCATAAAATTTAGGGTTGTAACCACCTCACCGGTCGTGGGGGTCGACATGGGGCCGGTCGATAAAGGCAATCTGCTCAGTGCGTCAGCATTCGCTATCTGCGTTCCTGGTTTGTGCTCCAGAGAATACTCATATGCAGCAAGCAACAAAGCCCAGCGCTGGATCCGTGTGGAAGCAATGGGCAGTATTGGCTTATCCTCTCTGAAAAGTCCCAGCAGAGGCTTATGATCAGTCACGATAGTGAAATGGTGACCATACACATACTGGTGGAAGTGTTTCACCGCTAAAACCACTGGCAGGCCCTCGTTCTCGATCTGCGCGTACTTTTTCTCCGCTGCAGTCAATGTGCAGGAGGCGAAAGCTATCGGCCGCTCAAAACTGTTCTCCATCTTGTGGGACAGGACGGCCCCAATACCATACGGGGATGCATAGTGGGTTAGTAACCCAGACGACGACAATTGTTGCTTTACCCGCCGGAAAGCGGTTTCTTGCGGCTGACCCCAAACCCAGGTGTGATTTTTCTTTAGCAGAAGGTGCAACGGGGCCAGCGTAGTTGCCAGATTGGGGAGGAACTTCCCGTAATAGTTTACGAGACCGAGAAAAGAACGAAGATGCGAAGTGTCAATCGGGGCGGGGGCCTGTTGAATCGCGCGCACCTTCTCTGCGACGGGGTGCAAACCTTCGCGGTCCACCCGATAACCTAGGTAGACTACTTCCTTTGCCTGAAATACGCACTTTGTGCAACATAAACGGACTCCAGCCTCCGAAAGCGTCTAAGGACAGCCTCCAGATTTTCCAAATGTTCCTGCTCCGACGTCCCTGTAATCAAAGCGTCATTAAATAGACAGTGACACGCGGTAAACCTCTCAAAATGCCCTCCATAACACGTTGAAAAATAACGCAGGCAGAGGATACTCCAAAGGGCAACCGTGTATATTCATAGAGACCCTGGTGTGTATTAATCGTTACATATGGTCGGGAGGCAGGGTCCAGCTCCAACTGTAGGTAGGCGTGACTCGTATCTAATTTTGTGAACGAGAGTCCGCCTGCAAGCTTGGGGTAGAGATCCTCTATGCGAGGCATTGGATATCGGTCGAGTCGGGAAGCCGTATTCACTGTAAGTTTATAGTCGCCACACAAGCGAACTGTGGCATTTGGCTTCATTACAGGTACAATTGGTGCTGCTCAGTCAGCGAAACGGACTGGCCTGATAATACCCAATCTCTCCAAACGATTGAGCTCCCCTTCTACCTTCTTGAGCAAGGCATAAGGCACCGGGCGCGCCCGGAAATAGCGCGGCGTGGCTCCTGGTTCGACTTGGATATGGGCTAGGCCCCTTTTATTTTCCCCAAACCGGGCTGGAATACATCTGGGTATCGTCCTAGCACATCAGTCAACCCTCCAGAAACTGTTTGGAGGATGTGCTGCCATTGCAACCGCAAATGGCGCAACCAATCCCGACCCAACAGGCTGGGCCCATGGCCGCGCACCGCGATAAGTGGGAAATGCCCCTCCTGGCTTCCATAAACAACAGGGGTCATTGTAGTTCCTGCAATGTCCAGTGGTTCCCCCGTGTAGGTGGCCAACCTGGTCTGTGAGTCGGTTAATGTAAGGGTCTGTATACCCTGCTTGATGCGGTCGAATGTCCTCTGGGCGATCACGGAGACCGCTGCGCCAGTGTCCAACTCCATCTCAAGCGGGTGACCATTGATCCGTACTGTCACCTTAATGGGGGCCACACGGGGAGCTGCCACACAATGCAGCTGCAGGCAGTCGTCCTCCGTTTCCACGTCCTCAGGAGTAGTTGCCGCAGGTTCATCCACATGGAAGGTACGGCCCCTGGGCTGGTCCCAGTTTCGGTCGGAACGACGGCGCCTCTGGCGCACCCAGGACCGGCTTCCGCGACGGGGACGGCGCCTACAGGTCTGACACGGACATGGCTCCTCATCCATTGGTTCTGGAGAAGGCTCCCTTCGGGGAGGAATGTCCAACAGCCACTGGCGTTGATCCGGATGTTGCCTCGCCCAAGGTACCGCAGGAGTGCGGGGGGACGTTTTTGGACGGAAGGGGTTGCGCCCCAAGGCATGCACCTCCATTCCCTGCAGCTCCTGCACTCCTCGTTCTGCGCTCTCTCGGGACAATACTATTTGAATGGCCTGTTGAAAAGTCAATGTTGGCTCAGCTAACAACTTTCTCTGGGTGGCTGCATTGTTAATACCGCAAACCAAACGGTCGCGTAACATTTCTGACAAGGTCTCGCCATTGTCACAGTACTCCGGAATCCTGCGTAGCCTGGATAGAAAGTCGGCAAGGGATTCTCCTGGGGTCCTCTCAGCAGTATTAAGCCGGTAACGCTGGACTATCGTGGACGGGGTTGGGTTAAAATGTTGCCCCACTAAATTCACAAGTTCATTAAACGTATTGGTGTCCGGCGCAGCTGGGTACGTAAGGCTCCTAACCACCCCAAACGCCTGCGGGCCGCAGGCGGTGAGCAATATGACCACCTGGCGCTCGTTTTCGGTGATATTGTTTGCCCGGAAATAGTAACGCATCCGTTGTGTGTACTGGTTCCAGCTTTCCAGCGCAGCATCAAAAACATCCAAACGTCCGTACAGAGGCATGGTATAATAGAAAAAAACTTCCATCCTGTATCCAACAAAAATCCAGGGAGGTGGCTTCAGCAGTGTAGACAGCTATTCACTTTAACCCTCGTCGCCAGTTTTGTGAGGGCCACGAAGAATCCAGCACGAGTTTTAAAGATACAAAGTAATATCATTTATTTACAATAACATGTTATATATATATATATATATATATATATATAAAACAACAGCAACTTCCCTTGCTGCACACTCCTTCCTGCTAGTTCCAAACTGGCCAGCTTTATTTATACATGGAGTTTACTAATTGTTTCTCCGCCCCCCTCATTGGGGAAGCTCATACTCCCACAGGATTGTGGGATTGTCATTAGTCCCCAGCTAATTGGCCAATGATAAATTGCCCTTAATGTCCAAATTGCCCTTGGTGTTGGGTGGAAGTGTTGAGTTTGGGTAGGGTGCTCTTTCCAAGAGCCGGTGCAGACTCAAAGGGCCGAATGGCCTCCTTCTGCACTGTAAATTCAATGATAATCTATGATTAATCTAGGACAAAGGTTCGGCACAACATCGTGGGCCGAAGGACCTGTTCTATGTTCTAATGGTAAGCAGGCAGGTTATAACAGAAACAATCCAAAAATGTGCAGATTAGGTGGTTTGGCCATGTTAAAATTGACCCGTAGGTTAGGTGGGGTTACGGGGTTACTGCAGGGAGCGGTTGAGGTTAGGGTGCTCTTTCAGAGAGTCGATGCACCGAATGGCCTCCTTCTGCACTGTAGGGATTCTATGAATTATGAAGTAGTCATGGCAAAAGTCATAATTTCTTGGAAAATCTGAGATGGAATAATAACGTTTGCCATTACAATTATGTTGGCTTTCAGGAATATTTAGGCTGAAATCACAGTGTAATGCTGCTCACAGGCATTCTTTTCACTTTGGGAACAATTGTATTCCTTTTTTTATACATTTAAAGTAACAAATTATTTTTTTCCCTATTAAGGGACAATTTAGTGTGGCCAATTCACCTACCCTGCACATATTTGGGATGTGGGGTGAGACCTATGCAAATAAGGGGAGAATGTGCAAACTCCACACTGACAACAATTGTATTCCTAACAGTGCAGTTACATTACAGGCAGATATGTACAAAGCTCTTACCAAAAATTCTGGTTGAATTTTAATGCCAACAAAACCTGGTTCACCTTACACCAGTTTCTGTTTTACTACACCTCATATAAGACCAACTTATATGATATAGGTGATTTCGCTTAAATTCAATTGGATGACTTCACACCAGAGTTGCATTGCACCGTGGGCAGTATTGTGAAACCATTGATTTCATTCTGCCAACTGTATATCACAGCCGCCAATATTAAATGTTACAAAAATCTGTTCACTAAATTTGCTGTTTGATTATTCAAAATATTTCCTTGCATTTGATGATATACAAATCAATTATAAACACAGTCATGATTTAGAATTAGGTAACTGACACAACAGTACCTTACCCAATTGATACAAAGCTCTGTGCGGGTTACCCAGCACCAAACACTTGGCTCAAATGAGCAGTCTGGGTGCTTACATTTACAAAGTAGAGATAAATCATTGAATCAGACATTAAAACAGGATTTCTGACTCCGTATTTTTAGCTGCTGAGGAAGTTCCAGAAACAGTCATTACTTTTAGAATTAGTGACATGGAATGGTGCAAAATATGTATAGGGTAATGAAAGCACTTATTTTCTTCCCCACATTCAATTTGAGAACAGCTATCCCATTAGAAACTACCTTGTCAGAAAAATCATTGAAAAGTCGGTGAGATCATATTGCATCTTCTAATTGAAAAACCCACAAGCCCGACTCTTATTCAGACTTTGTGCCAATTGAATAAATAACTAAACGAGCACTTTTAAGCCAACACTGACATCTTTCTATGTGTGAAGATTTGGAAATCACTTCAGATAGTTCTTGCTGCTGTGGAGTAACAGTTCTACTAAAATTCTTTATAACTGGTCTTCTTACTGTCCTTGAATTCTTCCTAGTTTCGTGCATTGTGATGTCCAAGTTTTAGCAGTGTTGGAAACATAACAAAATATTTTTATGTATGCAGTTCTTTGAATCCAGCTAGAAAACTACAAAAAGCAAAGAAACAAAAGGTCTCCAAAATCCTGATTCGAAATATTCCTTTCCAGGCAAAAGTGAAAGAAATCCGCGAGCTTTTCAGGTAAGAAGATAAGATTTCTCAGTTGCTCGTCATGAAACCAAAATGTTTAAATTCTCTGGCATTCCACATGGTGTTTCGAACATGGACTTTTACCTATCTCTGCTGCTGTCTTGTTGCAGCTTTTCGTCTCATTTCTTCTGCTTTTCTATATTATAAGAAGGAAGTGGGAACTTTATATTTTATATTATGCTTTCCATGTCTCAGCATACTTCAAAGCACTTCTGAAGAATTGTTATTGTTGTAATGTAGGAAAGGACAGAAACCAATGTGTATTCAGAACTGTTTTAGTAAAAGTGATTGTTAAAAATGTCGAATCTGAGCAACTTGATTTTTTTTTTTATTGTCACCCATTTGTGCCATCTTTTTTGCAATTACCACATTGGTGACTACACAATCTGGCTTCCACAATGTCTCTTAAATGTTTTTCATTTGCCAGCTTTTCTGTTTATGGCTTGCAAAAAAGAACACTTTCATGGTAACAGTGGAGACACTGCAAAACCGGGTATGTATCAACAGACAACCAAGCTCTATGATATGTTTGTACACATGCTTGTGATCTGTGGTTTTGCAGACAAAGCCGAGTCTAAGTACAGTATTGAGCTGAAGTATAGTTAAGAGGCTTAGGAGTCAATTAGCTCAAGGTGGGGAAGGAGCTGAGAGAGGTTGAGGAACAGCTGTGAAGGTAGTTTGAGTGACAGGGAAGAGGACAAAGGGAGACGATGAAAGAGAACAAGGTCACAAAATTGTGGAGTAGCAGACTCTTTGTAGAATGATGCAGGAAAAGAGAAATTGGGAAATGTTTCTCGGGCTGGTCAGTTGCGTGGGATTGGGGTTGAGATGGCAGGTGGAGGAGAGGGCTTGCATGTCCCATGGACAAAAATTTGGAGAGGGCATATGTGAAGATGGTAAAAGAGCTGCTTAAATATACAAACAAAATACTGTGGATGCCAGAAATGCAAAAATAAAAAACAGAAAATGCTAGAAATACTTGGTCAGGCAACACCTGTAGAGAAAGAAACTTGAGTTCATCACGTCATCAATGTGAAACATTGTATTTCACTCTCCACAGATGCTGCCTAACCTGCTGAGTATTTTCGGCGTTTTCTGTTTTTAATTTTAGCTACCAAACTATACTCGGTCAAAGCTGGGAAGTGGGAGGTAGGAATTGGGAAGTTCAACTTGGGGGTGGTGGTGTTGGGTTAGGGAAACTGCTAGTCAGTCTTGGTGAAAAATGAATCTATGAGCTCCGTGCACTTTTGAAGGGGAGCAGGAGAGTAAGAGATGGCTGGTCGTGGAGAAACGCTGAGAGTTATAATTGCATTTCAGGATGACCCTGAAGTAGATAGTTCTGTTAGACGAGATTGAGGCCCAGAGTACTAGACATGGTCAACCCAGCTTATAAGAACTTCTGCTGAAAGCAAGGAATGAGCGTATCAATTATCTATGCATATATTATGGAAGTCACAGCTCTGAAAGTGCAGTGGACATAGCTCTTAAGTGGTACTACAGTAAAGGACAGGTAAAGTTATGAGGATTTTTATTTAAATGAAAAAAAAATACTTTATTTGCAAAATATCTGAAAAACATTACAAACATTTCAAAATGGCCATCACAGAAAGTGCAATGGTTTTCAGGTTTTCCGCATAGATCATGTTGCTTCAGTACGGTCAAAGGAACGTTACAGACATTTCAATATGGTCATAAAAAAAGTGCAATGGCATTTAAGTTGATTACATTGATCAAGTTGTACTCGGAGGTACTATTGTGATACATGTAATATTCACCATATACATTCAGTTAGTCATACAGCTACAGTTCTATACAATTCCCCACCCCTCGGTGTACTGTGACTGAAAGATCTTGGACTGCAACCGTTTCCCACTGCACCATTGAAGTGGCAGCCCCAAGCTTTAGTGTTATGCCTCAGCACGTAGTCCTGGGCTTTGGAATGTGCCAGTCTGCAACATTCGCTCAGGGATAACACTTTGCACTAAAATTTTAGACCAACAAGTTTCGGGCAGACCAAGGAGCATCTTTCATCGAGTTGATGATATTCCAGCAGCAGCTGATTGTCTCAGTATGTATCCTGAAAGCAGCATGTAGAGCAGAGAGTCCTGAGTGATGGAATTGCTTGCGATGAGCCTCGACAAAACCCACCTCATTTCTCTCAAAGGCACATTCCACAAGGAGGTGCACAGTCTCTTCCCCGCCACAGTCACCTTGGGGCAATGTGCAAACGTGGCGAGACTCCGGGCATGCAAGAAGGGTGCTTAATTCCCGAAGAACATGCCTTCATTCTTGCCACAATTCACCTTGACTCCCGAGGCCAGTTTGAACTGGCCACATATGTTGATCAGCCTGCGCTCAGATGGCGGATCGGTCAGAAGATGGTGACATCGTCAATTACATGGAGACATGAGGAAAATTGGGCTCCGTCCTGACAGCAGCTGATAGCACAATTGCTTCACAGCTCCAGGGTCCCAGGTTCGATTCAAGCTTGGGTCACTGTCTGTGCGGAGTCTGCACATCCTCCCTGTATGTGCATGGGTTTCCTCCGGGTGCTCCGGTTTCCTCCCACAGTCCAAAGATGTGCAGGTTAGGTGGATTGGCCATGATAAATTGCCCTTAGTGTCCAAAATTGCCCTTAGTGTTGGGTGGGGTTGCTGGGTTATGGGGATAGTGTGGAGGCGTTGACCTTGGGTGGGGTGCTCTTTCCAAGAGCTGGTGCAGACTCGATGGGCCGAATGGCCTCCTTCTGCACTGTAAAATCTATGACATCAGCTCCATGGGTACTCAAACAACTGCACTGTCAGGAGTGAAGACTATCAAACTTTGTACCACAAAACCTTCCATACACCATCGGATACATGGTTCCTGATTGTTTTGTACCATTTTTGTAATGCAATTTTCGAAATATTTTAGCTGTCATCTTTCCACCAAAAATCCATTTGTGATTCTCCCACAATGCAATTTTGTCTGCAGCCTTTTTAAATTCGACTTTCGATAATTGCTATTGAGCACAGGTTAACTTTATTAGTGCACTACCCACACCATATTTGGATTAACAACCTTTCCAATATTTGTACCCATTATTAGTGCCTTGGTAACTTCTGGGGCAGTGTTTATAGTCACGAGAGTTGCTTTCTTCCTTGTAAAACCCAGGTATAATTCTTAAGGATGCAATTTTATCAGAATACTGCATTGCTTCAATACCTTAGTTAATGTTAAAATATTAAGAAAGATGTGTTCCATTTTGGCAAGTGGGGACATGAAATCCTGTCCAAGAATTTTGATGCATCTGATATTTTGAATGGAGCTGATTACTTGATGTCTACTCAGCTAATAATAACAATAACCGCTTATTGTCACAAGTAGGCTTCAATGAAGTTACTATGAAAAGCCCCTAGTCGCCACATTCCTGCGCCTGTTCGGGAAGGCCGGTACGGGAATTGAACCCGCGCTGCTGGCATTGTTCTGCATTACAAGCCAGCTGTTTAGTCCACTGCTAAACCAGCCCCTACCAGCTATTCAATGTACATTGAGTAAAATGTCACATGCAGCTGCGAATAAATCTCAATTTTGGAATGATGTTAGGAAGAGATATAGTTTGCAATGTTTTTTTTTCTTACAGCATGCAGGGGAAAAGAATCAGTGAAAAGTAATGTACTTCCTGGGTTTATTCACCAGAGGGCACACTAAGATTATTATTTGAATTTAATCCAAGTCAATTTTCTACTGGAGTCATTTTGTGGCTCAGTAAAACATGCAAGACAAGAAAGAAATGAGTTAAAGGTTTATCTTAAATGTTGAGTAAATGAAGGGCCATAATTACTACCTTTTAAGATCTTTCACAAAAGTTATCTATAATTAGGTTAGGTCTGAGCAGTTTCATAATGGATTAAGAGTTAGAAAATCCTGAAGCCAAGGTGCTGCAGTGATTGAACAAAGCTAGAGGACATTCACCTGTAATTCCTTACAAAGTTTGTTGCTGATTTCAGCCAGGGAAGACCAAGAAAGATGCTGTTTCTCTGTAGGGTCCTAAGGAAAATCAGTGGTTTATTCATTTTTGACAGAAATTGTTCACTAGCTTGTCAGAGTTGACTGGCAGTGACTTGGGAACAGGCCAGCTGCATTTTCAAATAGGGAATCAAGCACAATTGCTTGAAACTTAAAGAATGGCAGGACACTTAAAATTATTTTAGTAATTTTTTTAATGAATGGAACTGGTGTCAGAAAATTTTACTTCTTGTGGAATTAAGCTAAATAATATGGTTGATTTATTGTTTAAAGACATAGTTGTGGAGATGCTTTCACTGGTTTACTTAGTAAATGTTAACATTGTAAGCTATTTAAGCGTATTGAAAAGTAGCCAGTGGTAATTTTTTTAAGAAAATGCTGTGATCAGTGTTAGTGGGTCAGTAAAACTCTCAAAAACTTGCTTCTGCATTAGCAAAGTTATAACCTTGCACTTTGTCACCTGATTTAAGGCACTATTTTAACTAATTACCCTTTTTTGCAATTCAGTTATGCAGTTAGTGTTAAAATGAATGCTATAATGAAAGATCATTAAATTAAACATTTGAATTTGGAAAATATATTTTGACTCAATGAGCTTATTAATTTCTATTTTAAATATTAGTTCAGGTTGTTACATATTTTTGTTTCTCTGTTGTCATTTTTGTTACTCTGTTTCTTGAGTGATAATTTATAGGAAAAATTCTTGGTGCAGAAAAATTATTTGTTAGAATTGTCCTCTTGCATAAGCATTTTATGCAATGGGAGCACAGTGGTTAGCACAGTTGCTTCACAGCTCCAGGGTCCCAGGTTCAATTCACGGCTACTGTCTGTGCGGAATCTGCACGTTCTCCCCATGTCTGCGTGGGTTTCCTCCGGGTGCTCCGGTTTCCTCCCACGGTCCAAAGATGTGCAGGTTAGGTGGATTGGCCATGCTAAATTGGCCTTAGTGTCCAAAAAAGGTTAGGTGGGGTTACGGGGATAGGGTGGACACGTGGGCTTGGTGGGGGGGGGCTCTTTCCAAGGGACGGTGCAGACTTGATGGACCGAATAGCCTCCTTCTGCACTGTAAATTCTATGATTTTTTTTGCAAGATGTGTCACATTCGTGGTTTTTCTGCAAGCAAGATAGGAAATTGCTTTGTTTAAATGTTTTACAAAAGCATTTACAGAGAAGATGTTGGCTTTGGTTTTGAAGAACTGATCAAGTTTTCAATTAAATTATTCCACCATAAACAGCCTTACGTTGGACATATATGGATCAGATATTGAAGATGGAGCGTTAATATTAAATGATGTACTTTGAGGAAATTATTACTTTCTTGGTGTAGATTTAGGAAGAATGAGTACTTTTTCCTTTTCTGAATTGAAATCAATTTGAAATATTTGGCAAATGAGAACTCTTTGAGGAGAAAACAGTTACAGCTCTGCTTTGAAATTGGAGCACCAGAACAAAAAATACCTTCAGGCTTTGCCTTTAAGTGTGGAATTTCTGAAGCAGTGATGCTGTCTTTGCTATCAGTGCTGCTTTGCAGGCTTGAAAAGACATGCTGTGTCTTTGACCTGATACCAAAAGCATTGAATCACCTCTTGGTTGTGAGTGTTAAATACCCAGCGTGCACTCTGATTTTGTTTTTGACCATGTTTCCTTCTAGATCAGCATGCTCAGTTCTTCTGTATATACGTACGTTGTAAAGTATAGTGCATTGTGTCATTGGCAATTGCCTACTTTGTGGGAATTATTCATGAAGATTTGAAACTAGTCATGACCGATTCCGGGGTTTCTCGCAAAATAATGCTTTTTTTCAACTTTTATGTTTGTTGGCACTTAAAGAGTAAGATGTTGCAGATTTATGTTCTGTAGCACAGATAATTTAAAAACATTTTGACTTGCTCCTGTCTGTCGAAATTTATAAAATAATTACACACACAAGCTTTTATAAACATGATTTTTTTGTACTGGCAAGTTATTTATTCCTATAATTTGGAAAGCTTATTTTGTAACATTACATTGCGGGCAGAAAGTTTGGGTTCCATGCACACAAATCTTTGGCAGGACAAGTGAATTTTAAAAATAGTATGCAGGATCCTTGGCTTTATAAATAGAGGCATAAAGTACAAAAACAAGAAAGTTGTGCTTAAACCTTCAAATCATTGGCTGGGACTCTGCTGGAGTACAGTTTCAAATTCAAGCCCTTGGAGAGGATACAGAGGTATTTGCTATAATGCTACCAGGAATGAGGGACTTCAGTTTTGTGAAGGGATTAGAATAACTGGGATTGTTCTCCTTGGAGCAGAAAAAGTTGAATGATTTAATAGAGGTGTTTACATATATGAACGGTTTTGATGAGTAGTACAGCAAAAACTTTGCTGATAACTGGGTTGGGGGTGTTATTTTATGAGGAAATGTTGCCCAGTCTGGGCTTGTATCCATTGGAGCTTAAAAGGTTGAGAGGTGATCTTTTGAAACATGCATAATGTGGGGACTTGAAGGTGAGCGTGAATACTGAAAAGATGTTCTTGTGGGAGAGACTAGAACGAGGCGACACAGTTTAAAAATAAGGGGTATCCCATTTAAGACTGAGAAGAGGACTGTATACATTTGGAACTCTCTCGGACGGAGTGGTAGAGGCAGGATCATTGAATAATAGTCGATAGACTCTTAACTAACAAGGGAGTCCAATGTTATCAGGGGTAAGTGGAATGTGGAGTTGAGGCCACAATTAGATCGGCCATAATCTTACTGGATGTAGAGCCTGCTCAAGGGCCAAATGGCCTACTCCTGTAATTCGCATGTAAATATTTTCCACTAGCAGTACGGTCGATACAGTTTTAAGATAATTGGCAAAAGAGCCGGGATAGGTGGGTGGTGAGGAGGATAAGTTTTTTAATGCAGTGAGTTTTTATGATGCGGAATGTACTGCCTAGATGGTGGTTGCAGCAAGTTCAATAATAGTCTACCTAAGTTCACCTACATATGAAACCCTCATTCATGCTTTAGTTATTTCTAGACTTGACTATTTCAGTGCACTCCTGGTTAGCCTCCCGCATTCTACCCTCCTTTTGAGATAAACAACTCTGCTGCCCAGAAATATAACTTTTAGGTCGAATGCTAAAATGTCAGTTCAGTGGACATCTGATTGAAAAACTGCTAATAATTCTGGTACATAGAACTCAAATAATCCTGGGTTTATTACAGTTAAAAGGTAACCTATGTTTATCCTGAAAGGTCAGAGTTGATGGTGAAAAAAAGCTTGAACAATAAATGATCCAACTCTAAGCTTGTAATGCAGACAGAATGCCGAGAGGAAGACCATAAAACTCCATTAACAATACAAATTATTTAGGGCAGCACCGTGGCGCAGTGATGAGCACTGCTGCATCATGATGCCGAGGTACCAGGTTCAATCCCGGCTCTGGGTCACTGTCCGAGTGGAGTTTGCACATTCTCCCCGTGTTTGCGTGGGTTTCGTCCCCACAACTCAAAGATGTGCAGGCTAGGTGGATTGGCTGTGCTAAATTGCCCCTTAATTGGAAAAAATGAATTGGGTACTCTAAATTTTAAAAAAAACAATATAAATTATTCATATCGGTTACAGAATTAACTACTAGAATGGAATGTTAAATAATTTGTTTGTATTTCTGTTTGAACCATTCCAAAGTATGACAATTGCCAGAGAGATCGGGATTCAGTATAATCTTTCTTATTGTCACAAGCAGGCTTACATTAATACTGAAATGAAGTTACTGTGAAAATCCCCTCGTCGCCACACGCCAGCGCCTGTTCGGGTACACTGAGGGAGAATTCAGAATGTCCAAGTCACCTAACAAGCACGTCCTTCGGGACTTGTGGGAGGAAACCGGAGCGCCCGGAGGAAACCCACGCAGACACTGGGAAAGCATGCAGACTCTGCACAGACAGTGACTCAAGCCGGGAGTCAATCCTGGGACCCTGGCGCTGTGAAGTAACAGTGCTAACCACTGTGCTACATGCCGCCATTCTTTTGGGTTGATTTCTACAGAAGTGAATGCATCTTCAAGATTGCTGTAACGTCTCAGGATTATTAGGGGGCAGAGGATGAATGTAGAAAGTGGAACTGAGTTCAGAGCATTAGTAACTATAAATGATAGTTTATGGAAGGTCTTATACAGGTAGGGAATATACAGTGAATGGTAGAACCCTCAAGAGTATTGACAGTCAGAGAGATCTATGTGTACAGGTCCACAGGTCACTGAGAGGGGCAACACAGGTGGAGAAGGTAGTCAAGAAGGCATACGACATGCTTGCCTTCATTGTCCGGAGCATTGAGTATAAGAATTGGCAAGTCATGTTGCAGCTGTATAGAACTTTAGTTAGGCCACACTTGGAGTATAGTGTTCAATTCTGGTCGCCACACTACCAGAAGGATGTGGAGGCTTTAGAGAGGGTGTAGAAGAGATTTGCCAGGATGTTGCCTGGTATGGAGGGCATTAGCTATGATGAGAGGTTCAATAAACTCGGTTTGTTCTCACTGGAACAACGGAGGTTGAGGGGCAACCTGATAGAGGCCTACAAAATTATGAGGGCATAGACAGAGTGGATAGTCAGAGACTTTTTCCCAGGGTAGAGGAGTCAATTACTCGGCGGCATAGGTTTAAGGTGCGAGGGGCAAAGTTTAGAGGAGATGTACGAGGCAAGTTTTTTTACACAGAGGGTAGTGGGTGCCTGCTACTCGCTGCCGGAGGAGGTGGTGGAAGCAGGGACAATAGTGACATTTAAGGGGCATCTTGACAAGTACATGAATAGGATGGGAATAGAGGGAAACGGACCCCGGAAGCATAGAAGATTTTAGTTTAGACGGGCAGCATGGTCGGCACAGGCTTGGAAGGCCGAAGGACCTGTTCCGGTGCTGTACATTTCTTTGTTCTTTATAGTGTTACAGTGCTTGCTTTTAATTCTTAAAAACAAAGTTTGTTCTTTTTGTTTACAAACTTGAAATCTAGTTGTGTAGTTTTGTTCATTTGTTGGGTGTTACGGTTTCTCTTCAAACGTTGACGGTCTCTAACAGGATCATAACACAATATGTATCTAGATTTCACCTGGGCTCAGAATCCGAGAACGTTTACGGCACTGAAAGGGCAGCATGGTGGCACAGTGGTGAGCACTGCTGCCTGCTCTTATATTCTGTGCCTTGGCTAATAAATGAACGGATTCCATATGCCTTTTTAACCACTTTATCGACCTGTTCTGCAACCCTCCGGGATCTGTGGACATTCGATCCAAGGTCCCTCCCTTCCTCTACACCTTTCAGTATCCTTCCATTTATTGCCTTGTTTGACCTCCCCAAATGCATCGCCTCACACTTCTTTGGGTTGAATTCAGTTTGCCACTTTTCTGACCACCTGAGCATTGTGGACAGCACAATTGCTTCACAGCTCCAGGGTCCCAGGTTCGATACCAGCTTGGGTCACTGTCTGTGCGGAGTCTGCACATCCTCCCCGTGTGTGCGTGGGTTTCCTCCGGGTGCTCTGGTTTCCTCCCACAATCCAAAGATGTGCACGTTAGGTGGATTGGCCATGATAAATTGCCCTTCGTGTCCAAAATTGCCCTTAGTGTTGGGTGGGGTTGCTGGTTATGGGGCTAGGGTGGAGGTGTTGACCTTGGGTAGGGTGCTCTTTCCAAGAGCCGGTGCAGACTCGATGGGCCAAATGGCCTCCTTCTGCACTGTAGATTCTATGATATGATTGGCCAGATCCCAAGTTATTGGTGAGACCCGGTTCAGAATCAATGATGTTTTGTTTAAAGTAGTGAATAAAGCCACAAGATTCCACAGTTTTGAACAAACAAAAATAAACTTTACAAGGTCAAAAAGATAAAACTATTTAGAATACAGTGCACAGTAGTTAACACTGCTGCCTCCCAGCTGCAGGATCCAAGGTTCAATTCCAGCCTCGGCTGACTGTGTGGAGTTTGCACATTCTCCCCGTGTCTGCGTGGGTTTCTTCCGGGTGCTCCGGTTTCCTCCCACAGTCCACAAATGTGCAGGTAAGGTGGATTGTCTATGCTAAACTGCCCTCAGTGTCCAAAAAGGTTAGGCGGGGTTACGGGGATAGGGTGGAGGTGTGAACCTAAGTAGGGTGCTCTTCCAAGGGCTGGTGCAGATTAGATGGGCCGAATGGCTTCCTTCTGCACTGTAAATTCTATGATTCTATATTTATCTTTTATTCTGACATTGAGGGTGAGTATGAAGTACATGAGAATTAACAAGCTAACTTTGGTCCAACACCCCACATTGCACAATTAATGACAGCTGCAGCCACCCAAAAATCTGTCACATTGTGAGCCAATTAGTCGCACTGAAACTTTGTCTTTCTCGAGGTTTCCAATCTCCATGTTCAAAGTTGTTGCCTTGGAATTCTCTCCAAACGTCACCCCATCGTTGACGGCTTCAATGGTGGCTAACCTTGCAGGGTTTCAATCTTGCCTTCCAAGATTTCATTTTCCTGGATTCCCAAGTACACTCGAGCATGGACATACAAGTACAATTTCAGATCTTCTGCCGTGCAAGTTAGAACACCAATACTCCAAAGGGATACCTTTGCTTCAATGATCAACTTTACTTTATGTCTGCTTACCGCAGACCATTCTCTAACTTCGAGCCTTTATTATTTTCTTATCTGGGACCTGTTTCTGTCCCATCTTTATCTCTTACCTGGGATGACTTTTTGGGACCTCTCCCTGTCTCTCTCTCTGGGACACTTCTGGTTAAAGCTGACTGACTCAAAAATGATTTCATTGAACTGATCAGGTTACCTATCAAAATACTCCCAAGTGTCCTGCCTTTGTTATTAGGCAGGAACAAATGTAACAAGCAGTGGAACATCCTGTACTTTAAATGTGATTGCTAACTTAGCACAAGGGGTCACTGGAAAAAATGGATTTCATAACACCAATCCATTGATACCTTACTGCTGACAACAGTAATCCTTCTCGTCAGCAACCATGTGGCCAATTTCTGTGTCATCTGCAAATTTCTTGAAATAAACTGCCTTCTCAAAGACTGACCAAGGACATGCAAATATGTCACTTCGAGCTTGACCATTATCCATTATTCTGTAACCCAAACACAGTAAATTCTTTAACACGACTTCCTATCCTAGTATTACAACATAAATGGAAGCACTGGATGAGATGTTAAACCAATGCACATTTGTCTTTTCATTGGTCACAAATTAATCTATGTCTCTATTATGAAGAAGAACAGGAAGTTTTCAAAGTGTCTTTGCTCAACCAACACATAAATGGATTAATGGTAATTTTTCTCATTGTTGTTTGTGAGACCATGTAATGGCTTCCAAATTGTCTATTTCAAAAGTAATTCTGTGAATTTGATAGAACATGTGAATCTTTGCCAGATTTCAAAATCATTGCACTGGTGGTTGGAAAAGAACAAAGCACAATACAGCTCAGAAACAGGCCCTTCGGCACTCCAAGCCTGTACCAGTCATGATACTAACCTTGGCCAAAACCCTCAGCACTTCCTTGTGCCATATCCCTCTATACCCATCCTATCCATGTATTTGTCAAGATGCCTTTTGAACGCCGTTAATGTATCTGCTTCCACAACCTTCCCTGGCAGTGCGTTCCAGGCACTCACCGCCCTCTGGGTAAAAGACCTGCCCAGCTCATCTCCTCTAAACTTTGCCCCACAGACCTTAAATCTATGCCCCCTGGTAACTGACCCCTCCACCCTGGGAAAGAATGCTGGTCTCATCCATGCCCCTCATAATCTTGTAGACCTCTATCAGGTCACCACTCAACCTCTGACGTTCTAATGAAAACAGTCCGAGTCTATTCAGCCACTCCGCATAGCCAACACCCTCCAGACCAGGCAACATCCTTATAAACCTCCTCTGCACCCTCTCCAAAGCCTCCACATCCTTCTGGTAGTGTGGCGACCAGAATTGTGCACAATATTCCAAGTGCGGCCGTACCCAAGTTCTATACAACTGTAACATGACTTGCCAGTTTTCATACTCAATGCCCCGTCCAATGAAGGCAAGCATTCCATATGCTTTCTTGACTACCTTATCCACTTGTGTTACCACTTTCAAAGATCTGTGGACCTGCACGCCGCAAGCTCTCTGACTTTCTATATTCCATTTACGGTATATTTCCCCTCTTATTTTAGACTTACCAAAATGCATTACCTCACATTTGTCTGGATTAAACTCCATTTGCCATTTCTCTGCCCAAGTTTCCAACCTGTCTATGTCCTGCTGTATCCTCTGACAATCCTTGGGTATAAATCCTGTCCCTCAGCATTCTCTCCAATAATTTACCTTCTACCGACGTGAGGCTCACAGGCCTCTCGTTTCCAGGATTATCCCTGCTAGCTTTCTTAAACAGCGGTACCATATTAGCTATTCTCCAGTCTTCTGGGATCTCACTTGCCACCAATGAGGATACAAAGATACAAGGCCCCAGCAATTTCTTTCCTTGCTTCCCCCGATATTCTGGGGTAAATCCCATCCATCCCAGAAGACTTATCTACCGTAATATCTTTTAAAAGACCCAATACCGCCTCCTTTTCGATGTCAACATGACCCAGACTGAGCACACATCCTACCCAAGAATCATCTTCCACAAACTCACTCTTTGATGTGTCTCACTCTGGATGTGTCCGCTGGCTCACTGGAGTGAGTTTCAAAGCCCTTTCTTAAATAGGCCTGAGATGACTCACGCACCTGGTAACTTTAGATCAAACCAATTGCAATCAGTGCCTCCTAATTAGGCTTTGGGGAACTGACAGTTAACTGCCACTCAGTTATGTGAGTGGGTGGGTGCCTGGAGAGGGAGCATGCGGTGTCCATGGGCACATGCGAGGCCTTCCGTGCTAGGTGGGCACCGCAAGGGTTCGATTGTTTTATCGACCCTCCTTTGCACACGTTGATTTGATGTTTTTAAGTTTCTATTTCTCTTTTGTTATTTTTTGCCTGTGCTCCTCCTAGGAGCGGCCTATTTTAATTTGTCCCTTGGTTAATTTCTGTTAAATCTATTCAGTTGTACTGCCCAATAACATCATGTGAGTGGATGGGGCCGCCCCTTATTAACCTTTACTACACAATTAAATTAAATTATATTACACTGCTGAAATTTAAAAAGGAGCAGTCTTACCAATTCAATTCCCACCTAGCTTCAAATTCCCAGCTCCCAAACTCACCCTTCGATGTGTCACGCTCTGGATGTGTCCGCTGGCTCATTTGGAGTGCACAAAGTTATGGGTGAATTGCAGTTTATGTATTGTGGCACTTATGATTGAGACAGTTGGAAGAGACAAGTCCGGAAAGACAATGATGTAGATGATAGTTTCAGCAGTGTGGGCTTGAGGTAAGGGTGGAAATTAAGTTACAAAGCTGAAAATGTGTTGCCCTGACAATAGGTAGGATGTGTAGTTTAAAGATCAGCTTGGGGTCGAGTGCGATACCAAAGACGTGCAATGTCTGAATTTGACCTGAACAAGCAGTCTTGGAAGAGATTTGAATCGGAGACAAGTGCTCAGAATTTGTGATGAGAACAAGAAAAGGATACCTTTTGATACCCATGTTTAGCTGGAAGAAATGCCGGCCCAATTACCAAATTGTCTAATTTCTGTTTTTATTTAGGAAAATATATTTTTTAAAGTATCATGAACACGTATGATACTTGTGTCATCCATACACCTGCATCAACCATATGCAGTCACTCATGAATGAGAGATGGAAGGATATACACCATAAAATAGATGGGATGTTATATTTATTTTTTAAATGTATGCCCAGATGTAGCTGGTCTCAACCAGTCAGTCAAGCTGACAACACTGACATGGCATTGCAAAAGTAATTTTGAGCATTTAGATAGGCATTACTTCATTTTAGAAATTGCATTTAATACACAATTTTGAAAAGTACTTTTGCTTTTAACCCTTTTGTGGGCATAATCTTGCACCTTGGTTTGATGGTTCTGTTTTGCAAAGATGGATGATATCTGGTTTTTCATTTATCCATTAAGTATAAAAGGTAAAAGCATGTGACTGCGGATGCTGGAATCTGAAACAAAAACAGATAAAATACTGGACAATCTCAGCAGGTCTGACAGCATCTGTGGAGAGAAAAGGGAGCTAATGTTTTGAGTCTGGATGACTCTTTGTCAAAGCTGTCAAGCTTGCTAACTACAATAGGCGTTCAAATTAATGCAACATTTTAATGTAGCACAGAATTGCATAGTTTTAATTAGAATACTAGGAAGATGAAATTTACTTGTCTGTTAGAAAAAGTACAATGAAGACAAAGGGTGGGATTTTCCATTCTTCTCACGGCACGTGATTTACGCCAGCAGTGGCTGTTCCTCATTGGGTGGAGGTGAGATCTTCCACTCCTGTCACTGGGGTTTTCCATTGTTCGTAACTTCCACCACCAGGGAACCATGGCGGTGTCGGCTGGAGCAACCGAAAATCCTGAATTGCATGGAGACGAAGTGTGGTGGCGGGCAGCAAATTTGCAGGGCTCCCGTTGGCCGACGAAACGGATTGCCGTGCCTCATCATCTGTTTTTGTAATCTTCATTATTGTCACAGGTAGGCTTACATTAACACTGCAATGAAGCTACTGTGAAAATCCCCTAGTCGCCATACTCCGGCGCCTGTTCGAGTGCACTGAGGAAGAATTCAGATTGTCCAATTCACCTAACAAGCATGTCTTTTGGGACTTGTGGGAGGAAACCGGATCAACACCACAGAGGCAGGCATGCTTTTCATCTACTTTTGCACCCATCTTGCTCACAGTCTGTTCATCTCTTGGATTGGATTGGATTTGTTTATTGTCACGTGTACCGAGATACAGTGAAAAGTATTTTTCTGCGAGCAGCTTAACAGATCATTAAGTACATGAGAAGAAAAGGGAATACATAATAGTGCAACACAAGGTATATAATGTAACTACATAAGCACCGGCATCAGGTGAAGCATACAGGGCCGTAGTGTTCATGAGGTCAGTCCATAAGAGGGTCATTTAGAAGTCTGGTGATAGTGGGGAAGAAGCTGTTTTTGAGTCTGTTCATGCGTGTTCTCAGACTTCTGTATCTCCTGCCCGATGGAAGAAGTTGGAAGAGTGAGTAAGCCGGGTGGGAGGGATCTTTGATTATGCTGCCCGCTTTCCCCAGGCAGCGGGAGGTGTAGATGGAGTCAATGGATGGGCGGCAGGTTTGTGTGATGGACTGGGCGGTGTTCACGACTCTCTGAAGTTTCTTGCGGTCCTGGGCCGAGCAGTTGAGTTACCAGGCTGTGATGCAGCCTGATAGGATGCTTTCTATGGTGCATCTGTAAACGTTGGTAAGAGTCAATGTGGACATGCCGAATTTCCTTAGTTTCCTGAGGAAGTATAGGCGCTGTTGTGCTTTCTTGGTGGTAGCGTCGACGTGGGTGGACCAGGACAGATTTTTGGAGATGTGCATCCCTAGGAATTTGAAACTGCTAACCATCTCCACCTCGGCTCCGTTGATGCTGACAGGGGTGTGTACAGTACTTTGCTTCCTGAAGTCAATTACCAGCTCTTTAGTTTTGCTGGCATTGAGGGGGAGATTGTTGTCGCTTCACCACTCCACTAGGTTCTCTATCTCCCGCCTGTATTCGGACTCGTCGTTATTCGAGATCCGGCCCACTATGGTCGTATCGTCAGCAAACTTGTAGATGGAGTTGGAACCAAGTTTTGCCACGCAGTCGTGTGTGTACAGGGAGTAGAGTAGGGGGCTAAGTACGCAGCCTTGCGGGGCGCCGGTGTTGAGGACTATTGTGGAGGAGGTGTTGTTGTTCATTCTTACTGATTGTGGTCTGTTGGTCAGAAAATCGAGGATCGACTTCATGGTGCGGCGATGACCAGCTAAGTCGCACGTTTCGGCAGCTCCTGGTGGAACGGACTTTTGGGCTCTTAATAGGAGCCCCAACGGCAATTTTAACGGCAAGAAACACTGTGCTGTAATCCAGAAGGGAATCCCCCCCCTGGACACGGATGGAAAAAAGAGAGGAAGGTGGCCGGATTGCGGTGGATCCTCTAGAGCAGCGGCCAGGAAGGCAGGCACAAAGCAAGATGGCGTCGGAAGGAGGCAGCTTAATATGGGGCCCTGACCAACAAGAGTTCCTGCGGCGTTGCGTGGAAGAACTCAAAAAGGAGATGAAGAAGGAGCTGTTGGCCCCGATATTACAAGCGATTGAGGGGCTAAAGGAGGAGCAAAAGACCCAGGAACAGGAGCTTCGGGTCGTGACGGCAAAGGCTGCTGAGAATGAGGACGACATACAGGGCCTGGTGGTGAAAACGGAGATGCACGAGGCACAACACAAAAGATGTGTGGAAAGGCTGGAGGTGCTGGAGAATAATGCGAGGAGGAAGAATTTAAGGATTCTTGGTCTTCCCGAAGGTGTAGAAGGGGCGGACGTCGGGACATATGTGAGCACGATGCTGCACTCGTTAATGGGATCGGAGGCCCCGACGGGTCCGCTGGAGGTGGAGGGAACCTATCGAGTTATGGCGCGAAGACCGAGGGCTGGAGAAACTCCTCGAGCCATAGTGGTGAGATTTCTCCGATATAAGGACAGAGAGATGGTCCTCAGATGGGCAGTAGGTGGGAGAACGCGGTGATCCACTTATATCAAGATTGGAGTGCGGAGGTGGCGAGAAGGAGGGCAAGCTTTAATCGGGCCAAGGCGGTGCTGCACAAACGGAAGATTAAATTTGGAATGCTGCAACCGGCAAGACTGTGGGTCACACATCAAGGGAAACACCATTACTTCGAAACGGCAGATGAGGCGTGGACGTTTATTGTCGAGGAGAAACTGGAGTGAGCGGGCCATAAAAAGAACGTTTGGCACAAAGTGGGCGGATGAATATGTGGGATGAAGGGGGGAAAAGAGGGAAGAGATGACTTCCCAAGTTGTTAATCCTGCGACCCTGTAACTTTTCTCTCTTCCCCATGTCGTGGGGGAGGGAGGATGAGGAGCTGAGGGCGCCGGCCATTGGGGGCGGGGCCAAAAGGGAAGCGCGGGCTTTGTTCTCGCGCTATGGTAATCACGGCGGGAACAGGAAAGCAGGAAGGAGGGGGCCTTGCACAGTGTGAGCCGAGGTCACGGGGGGAAGCCGAGGTCGGCCAGAGTTTGCTGACTTCTGGGAGCAACATGGGGGGTGCAATTACGCTAGTTTGGGATCTAGCGGGGGGGGGGAGGTTAACTGGGTTGCTGCTGCTGGGGAGAAGGGGGAGCTGGTATGGGGGGGGGGGGGGTCGGGGCGGGGCGGGGGGGGGGGCCGCTTGGGGGAGATACGGCTACGTGGGAACCGGGTGAGGAGCTGGATTGGAAAAGGAGATGGCTAGTCGTCAAGGGGGGGGGGTAAAGAGCCCCCCAACCCGGTTGATCACGTGGAATGTGAGAGGGCTGAATGGGCCGATGAAGAGGGCACGGGTACTCGCACACCGAAAGAAACTTAAGGCAGATGTGGTTATGCTTCAGGAGACGCATCTGAAGCTGATAGACCAGGTCAGACTACGCAAAGGATGGGTGGAGCAGGTGTTTCATTCGGGGCTGGACGCAAGGAACAGGGGGGTGGCCATACTAGTGGGGAAGCGGGTAATGTTTGAGGCAAAGACAGTGGTGGCGGATGGTGGGGGCAGATACGTGGTGGGTGGCGGATTGAAGGGGGAGGCAGTGGTATTGGTGAACGTGTATGCCCCGAACCGGGATGATGCCAACTTTGTGGGGCGTATGTTGGGACGAATCCCGGACCTAGAAGTGGGGAAGTTGATAATGGGTGGAGATTTTGATACGGTGCTGGACCCAGGGCTGGACAGATCGAGGTCCAGGACCGGAAGGAGGCCGGCTGCAGCTAGGGTGCTTAAGGACTTTATGGAGCAGATGGGAGGAGTAGACCCCTGGAGATTTAGTAGACCTAGGAGTAAGGAGTTTTCGTTTTTCTCCTATGGCCACGGAGTTTATTCACGGATAGACTTTTTTGTTCTGGGAGGGGCACTGATCCCAAAGGTGACGGGGACGGAGTACACGGCTATGGCCATTTCGGATCATGCTCCACATTGGGTGGACCTGGAGGTGGGGGAGGAAGGGCAGCAGCGTCCACCCTGGAGAGTGGACATGGGATTGTTGGCGGGTGGGGGGGGGGGGGGGGTGTTGAGGGGTACTTGGAGCTCAATGATAATGGGGAGGTCCAGGTGGGAGTGGTCTGGGAGGGGCTGAAGGCAGTGGTTAGAGGGGAGCTGATATCTATTCGGGCACATAAAGGAAAACAGGAGGGTAGGGAAAGGGAGCGGTTGTTGAAAGAACTTCTGAGGGTGGACAGACAATATGCGGAGGCACCGGAGGAGGGACTGTACAGGGAAAGGCAAAGGCTACATGTAGAATTTGACTTGTTGACTACGGGTAAGGCGGGGGCGCGGTGGGGGAGGGCACAGGGTGTACAGTACGAGTGCGGGGAGAGGGCTAGCAGGTTGCTGGCCCACCAACTGAGGAAAAGGGGAGCAGCGAGGGAGATGGGGGGGGTGAGAGATGAGGGGGGAGGGATGGAGCGGGGAGCGGAGAGAGTGAATGGAGTGTTCAAGGCATTTTACAAAAGATTATATAAAGCTCAGCCCCCGGAAGGGAAGGAGAGAATGATGTGCTTTCTGGATCATCTGGAATTTCCCAAGGTGGAGGAGCAGGAGAGGGTGGGACTGGGAGCGCAAATTGAGACGGAGGAAGTGGTGAAAGGGATTGGGAGTATGCAGGCGGGGAAGGCCCCTGGACCAGACGGATTCCCAGTTGAATTCTATAGGAAATATATGGACTTGCTGGCCCCGCTACTGATGAGAACCTTTAATGAGGCGAGGGAAAGGGGGCAGCTGCCCCCGACTATGTCAGGAAAAAGTCCCGCTGCAATGCGGGTCCTACAGGCCAATTTCCCTCCTGGATGTGGATGCTGGGATTCTGGCCGGGGTGGTGGCAATGAGGATGGAGGGTTGTGTCCCGGGGGTGGTTCGTGGGGACCGGGCTGGGTTTGTGGGGGGGAGACAGCTGAATGCAGGTGTGCGGAGGCTGCTGGGGGTGCCCCCACCAGAGGGGGAAGCGGAGATGGTGGTGGCGATGGATGCCGAGAGAGCATTTGATAGAGTGGAGTGGGATTGTTTGTGGGAGGTGCTGAGGGTATTTGGTTTTGGGGATGTGTGTATCGGGTGGGTGCGGTTGCTGTGTGGGGCCCCGATGGCGAGCATGGTCACGAATGGACGGGGGTCTGGCTGTTTTCGGCTCCGTGGAGGGACGAGGCAGGGATGTCCTCTGTCCCCGTTGTTGTTTGCGCTGGCGATTGGACCCCTGGCCGTGGCGTTGGGGGGTTCCAGGGGGTGGAGGGGAGTGCTCGGGGGGGGGGGGGGGGGGGGGACACACCGGGTGTCTCTGTGTGCGGATGATTTGTTGCTGTGTGTGGCGGGCCCGGCGGAGGGGATGCCGGAGATGGTGCGGATGCTTGGGGAGTTTGGGGATTTTTCGGTGTGCGGACTGAACATAGGGAAAAGTGAGGTGTTTGTGGTGCATCCAGGGGAGCAGAGCAGAGAGATAGAGGATTTGCCGTTGAGGGTAACAAGGGACTTCCGGTACTTGGGGATCCAAATGGCCAAGAATTGGGGTACATTACACAGGCTTAATTTAACGCGGTTGGTGGAACAGATGGAGGAGAACTTTAAGAGATGGGACACGGTGTCCCTGTCATTGGCAGGTAGTGTGCAGGCGGTTAAAATGGTGGTCCTCCCGAGATTCCTTTTTGTGTTTCAGTGCCTCCCGGTGGTGATCACAAAGGCTTTTTTCAAAAGAATCGAGAAGAGTATTATGAGTTTTGTGTGGGCTGGGAAGACCCCGAGAGTGAGGAGGGGATTCGTGCAGCGTAGTAGGGACGGGGGGGGCTGGCACTACCGAGCCTAAGTGAGTACTACTGGGCCGCCAATGTTTCAATGGTGTGTAAGTGGATGGGAGAAGGGGAGGGAGCGGCGTGGAAGAGATAGGAGAGGGCGTCCTGCAGGGGGACTAGCCTACAAGCAATGGTGACGGCACCGTTGCCGTTCTCACCAAAGAAATACACCACAAGCCCGGTGGTGGTGGCTACATTGAAAATTTGGGGGCAGTGGAGACGGCATAGGGGAAGGACGGGAGCTTCGGTGCGGTCCCCGATAAGAAACAATCATGGGTTCGTCCCGGGGAGAATGGATGGGGGATTTGGAGCATGGCAAAGAGCTGGGGTAGTACAACTGAGAGATCTGTTTGTAGATGGGTCGTTTGCGAGTCTGGGAGCGCTGACGGAAAAATATGGGTTGCCCCAAGGGAATGCATTTCGGTACATACAATTGAGGGCTTTCGCGAGGCAACAGGTGAGGGAATTCCCGCAGCTCCCGACGCAGGAGGTGCAGGATCGAGTGATCTCAGAGACATGGGTGGGGGATGGTAGGGTGTCGGACATATACAGGGAAATGAGGGACGAGGGGGAGATCATGGTGGATGAGCTGAAAGGGAAGTGGGAAGGGGAGCTGGGGGAGGAGATTGAGGAGGGACTGTGGGCTGCTGCCCTACGTAGGGTAAACTCATCGTCCTCGTGTGCCAGGTTAAGCCTGATTCAATTTAAGGTGTTACACAGGGCGCATATGACAGGAGCACGGCTCAGTAAATTTTTTGGGGTAGAGGATAGGTGTGCGAGATGCTCGAGAGGCCCAGCGAATCACACCCACATGTTCTGGTCATGTCCGGCACTACAGGGGTTCTGGGTGGGGGTGGCAAAGGTGCTTTCGAAGGTGGTGGGGGTCCGGGTCGAACCAAGCTGGGGGTTGGCTATATTTGGGGTTGCAGAAGAGCCGGGAGTGCAGGAGGCGAGAGAGGCTGACGTGTTGGCCTTTGCGTCCCTAGTAGCCCGGCGCAGGATATTGTTAATGTGGAAGGAAGCCAAACCCCCGGGTGTGGAGACCTGGATAAACGACATGGCAGGGTTTATAAAGTTAGAACGGATTAAGTTCGTGTTAAGGGGTTCGGCTCAGGGGTTCACCAGGCGGTGGCAACCGTTCGTCGATTACCTCACAGAAAGATAGAGGGAATGGAAAAGAAGTAGACAACAGCAGCAACCCAGGGGGCAGGGAGGGGTGGGGGGGGGGGTGAGGAATCGAACGGACTCTCAGAGATGTTATTGTATATGTATAATATGTATAGGTAGTTGTTATAGGTAATTGTATATTGGATTGCTGGATTGTATTTTTGGAGAGTATTTATTTTGGACAAGGCAGTTGCCATTCAGTTTTGTTTTTGTTTATATATTATTTATCTATTTGTTTAAAACTGGCCACTGTTATTTATATTGCTTTATTGTTGTGTAAGAGAAACACTACGTACTGTTATGTTTGGCCAAAAATCTCGAATAAAATATTTTTTTTTTTTAAAAGAAAATCGAGGATCCAGTTGCAGAGTGGGGAGCCAAGTCCTAGGTTTTAGAGCTTTAATATGAGCTTGGCTGGGATTATGGTGTTGAAGGCGGAACTGTAGTCAATAAATAGGAGTCTAATGTAGGAGTCCTTGTTTTCAAGATGCTCTAGGGATGAGTGTAGGGCCAGGGAAATGGTGTCTGATGTGGACCGGTTGCAGCGGTATGCGAATTGCAGTGGATCAAGGCGTTCTGGGAATATGGAGGTGATGCGCTTCATGATCAACCTCTCAAAGCACTTCATTACGACTGAAGTCAGGACCACTTGTCGGTAGTCATTGAGGCACGTTGCCTGGTTCTTCTTTGGTACCGGTATGATGGTGGTCTTGAAGCAGGTGGGGACCTCGGAGTGGAGTAGGGACAGGTTAAGGATGTCCGTGAATACCTCTGCCAGCTGGTCCGCGCAGGCTCTGAGTGCACGACCAGGGATCCCGTCTGGGCCCGTCGCCTTCCGAGGGTTCACTTTCAGGAAGGCCAATCTGACTTCGGAAACTGTGATGGTGGGTATGGGTGAATTATGGACTGCTGGGGCACTCGCCAGCCGATTGTTGGTTACCTGCTCGAACCAAGCATAGAATGCATTGAGTTCATCGGGGAGGGGGGGGATTTATGCAGGACAAGATTTCTCACAGCAAGAAGGGGAGATCAAAGACTGGATGGAGGGTGGATTCCAGAGCTCAGTGCACTCGCCCCCTTTGAGGAGCAGTGTGCAGAACTGGCGAAGACAGGCCATTCCTGCGCCAAAGGCTCCCAACAAGCCAGGAAGGATTCAGTAGCCTTCACCAACCTACCGACACTGAATGATATTCAATGTGGGTAAACTCTCCAGCTATATCTATTTTCTCTGTTACAGCTAGGTTCAAGAAAAGCCCATGGGAAACAACCAGCCATCCGATCAGTCCCCCATAACACCTCAGATGAAGGTCCAGAGGAAGCATTTAAAGAAGACCCGCCGCTGCATTTACTAGCATCTTTCACCGATACAGAGACACACCTCGGTGGCACTTAGTTTTAGAGCAGGCTTGGGTAACCATGGCAAAGAGTCATTGGACTCGAAACGTTAGCTCTTTTCTCTCCCTACAGATGATGCCAGACCTGCTGAGATTTTCCAGCATTTTCTCTTTGGTTAAGTAACCATCCCTTGAGCACAGCACACAAGTGAGTCCACGCGGGTGGTTGCAGTGACAGCTGAAATCGCCAACACTCAAGAGGACTGCTGGAGGCCAATCCCCTGCTGTGTCCAATGACCAGCCTTTGGAATCGGCCCTTGGAGAAATGTTAGAGCTTCAAAGACGAGCAGGTGTACAGCAGGCAGGATTGTCAAGAGGCCATTACGAGGTTAGAAAAAGACTGGCAGAGTCCATCCACATTCTGTCTAATGCTGTGGCACTGACATGCAAGCATATTAAGTCACCATTCGAATAGTGGTGTCCACTGTGGAGGCCCTGGTTGATAAGTTAGTGCCAGATATGTACTTGGACCTGCACGCCATCACTCTAACATGAGTAAGATCCATCTTCAGGTAGGCAAAAGTGGGATACGGTATCTCGATCTCCCTCCAGGAGCCTCTTCTCAAGAAGTCAGGTACGGACTTTCGAGCACCCACAGTGGGTAGGTGCATCAGCAGGACTCTCTGCAAGTCAGTCCTGCTCCTCAAAATCCCCACTGCCTGTGTGCCCACCAATTGCTCGATTGAAGAGGGTGCATCTTCCCCAAAGCTGGAGGCCTAAAGCAGGCTGGAGCCCTTCAGAGGACATCCATCAAGGTAATCTCAGACAACAAGGCATAGCAGTGAGCTGACTGAATCATCCTTTGCTGCGGATGTTGGTGATGCAGCCCAATGTATTGGTAGGGTTAGAAAAATTAAGTTGTGCTGAGTGTGTAATGGTGGCACAGGTGTGCGCTCAGTATATATTTTGCATATCTGCAACAATATTTTGCTTTTCTGAGAGTCTCATCCAGTAAGTGTCTCTTCCAACTGATGCAATGCTCCGAAGTCTTCCAAGTGTAACAGATGCCCCATATCTCACTTGTCTCCCATCGTGTCCCTCAGATCCGTGGGGCGGGATTTTCCGTTTCTGAGATGTATATATTAGGAGATGTGTGGTAAGGCCCTGTACTACAGGTACGGGGGTAGTCCCTGCCTTCTGGCTCCGCCCAGTAGGCGGAGTATAAATATGTGTGCTCCCCATACAGCAGCCATTTCGCCAGCTGCTGTAGGAGGCCACACATCTTCGTGTAATAAAGCCTCAGTTGTATTCAACTCTCGCCTTTGTGCAATTGATCGTGCATCAATTTATTACACTAAAGTTTTCAGAAGGTGGACCTCCGCATCAAGCCGGATCGCTTGCAGCTGGATCCGCAATCAAGCAACGCCAAAAAGGACTTTGGACATTGGCTAGCTTGTTTCGAAGCTTACATCAGGTCTGCACCAGACCCAATTCCGGAAGCTCAGGAGATCCAGATCCTCTACCCACGGCTGAGCTCCAACATTTGTCCGCTTATCCAGGACGCGCCGACTTATGATGAAGCCATGGCGCTACTGAAAGAGAACTACGCCCAGCGGACGAACACTCTCTACTCGTAGTCAGCTCCCTGGTGAGTCCATAGAAGATTTCTGGCGTACTTTAATTCCCCTGGTCAGAGACTGTGACTGTCAGGCCGTCACAGCCACAGAACATTCGAACCTCCTCATGCGGGACGCTTTCGTCACAGGGATAGGGTCTGACCACATCCGCCAGCGACTTTTAGAGGGGGCCACGCTCGCCTCGCGCAATATCCAGGCCTACACCCCCGGCCGCGTGGCCCACTCCTCCTACGCATCGTGGACTCCACAGACGGCCGCCCCACCGGGGACCCCACTCAGCCAATCATCACTCATTCTGTAAAATGTGAGCCTTGGTCGGACTCTATGCTGCGGGGAAGTCCCCATCTTGTAAAGACGTGCTGAGTGAGGATCTTGGCTGTTGCATGCGCCAGACAGTCAACCCCGGGGGCCCCAGATTTACTTCTGTGATCAGCAAAAACACCCCTGCCAACGATGCCCCCCCCCCCCACAGCACCCTTTGCAAGGCCTGCGGCAAGAAGGGGCACTTCGCCGCGGTGTACCAGGCCCGTTCAGTCGCCGCGATCGCCCCGACCCCCCCCCCCCCCCCGCCTACGGACAGTGAGCGCCGCCATCTTCCCCACCTCGGACCACGTGCGGCCAGTGGTCCATCAGAAAGGACACCGTAAATCTCCATCGTTTCCTTTTTACCATCATCTGGACACCTCATTGCTCTATAGCGAACAGAGTCGCAAAGGTGTTCATGTGGTGGGAGTCAGACTCTATGTCATCATCTTCTCCCGGTTGCCATACTCGTGACTGGAGTAGCTGTGCCGAAGCTGCTTGGAACAAATTGGGGTCCATCTCATCATTCCGGATGTGTCTGAACGAATTATCTCGGTGCCAGTGTTTCGTGGCGAGGTTGGAGCTGGTAGGGGGCAATCCATAATCGTCGGCCGGTGGGTCTGGATCAGGGGCCTTACTGTATGTGGTTTCAAATGGGTCGAAGGAATCTTGTTCGGAGTCGCTGGGAGTGGGGCCTGGTGCAGGGGTGTAATCGTGCCATGGGGCTGTCGCTGCTGGTTGGAGGAAGGGAGAGGCGGAACCGTGCCTCTGGGGGTGGAGTCGAAGTAGTGTCTGAGGATGGGCTGGACTGGTTGGGGAAGGGTAGGAATAGGTCGTTCGTGGGCGGGGCGTGTTCATCTGCTGCTGCAAGTGAGATGTGGTGTGAATAGCCTTAAGCTGGTTTATGTGGAACCATGCAGACTTGCCATTGGGATAGGTGATTTTAGATACGGAGGGGCTGACTTTTATAAGAAGTGGAGTACGGTCCTCCAAATTTGGGGGAAAGGAATGAGCTGGGATTGTGTAGGGATAGCATGACCTGCTGCCCTACTACAAATTCTGTGGCATATACTGTCTTGTCAAAGCAAACCTTGCTTTGCTTCTTGCGTGTCCCAAGCCTAACAGCTGCAGCGAGCTGGGCCGCTTTTACATTCTCTATAATATGTTGAACTGCTTTCTCATGGGTGAGGGCGGTGACTGCGGGGCTGGCTAAATCGAGTCCTACCAAATATTTTGTCCCTTTCATGTGTCGTCCAGTCATGAGGGTGTGGGGGGTGTATCCTGTCAACGTGGATACCGTGTTCCTTAAGAACATCAGTGCAAAGGGGAGAACTGTGTCCCAGGTGCTATTGTGCAGTTGCACCATGTTCCTGAGGGTAGCTTTTAAAGTCCTATTCATTCTTTCTACTATTCTGCTGGATTGGGGGTGGTATGCAATGTGGAATTTTATATTGGCAGGCTTTATCTAATGGAATGGACCAAAAGCCTTTGCTAATGTCCAAAACCGAAAAAAATGTTGACTGGAGTCCCTGTTTTAGCATTGTCTCGGGACTCGTGGCTACGATGGGGGCTGCTACTGGGGTTATTTTGTTTAGTTCCCGATAATCAATGGTCAGTCGCATTGGTCCATCGGGTTTCATGACTGGCCAAATTGCTGCATTATTCGTTGATGCTACTGAATGGAGTACGCCTTGATCAAGCAGACTCTGAATAACCTTTGCGATTTCTCCCTCTGCTTCTTGGGGAAAACCGTACTGCTTTTGGGGCCTGGGGTCGGGACCTGTAATGTTCACTAAGCCAGCGATCTTGCCGCAGTCGTGCTTGTGCTGGGCAAAAGCTGCTTTGTGTCGTTGCAAAACTCCCCTCTCCTGACTAATGGCTCGAGGGTCGAACCAGAAGTCTCCTACTGTGCTGATTCTGTTTTCGTAGTCTCCAACTGTGAGCGTGGCGGGGGCTCGTGCTGCCTTTGCCATTCTCCACACACATTTGTTTACTGGGTCGAATGATAGATTGTGGGAGCTCATAAAATCAATACCTAAAATATGTTCAGCTGCCCCCTCAGCTCCTGGGTCTTCATGGGGTCTCACTGGTGTAGGAAAATAAAAGCAAATTACTGCTGTTGTGACAATAATAAAGATTATTATTATATCCCTCTAATTCCATCCTATTCATGTATTTGTCAAGATGCCTCTTAAACATCGCTATCGTATCTGCTTCTACCAGTGAGTTCCAGGCACTCGCCACCTTCTGTGTTTAAAAAAAAAAACTTGCCTCGCCCATCTCCTCTAAACGTCACCCCCTCGGACCTTAAACCTATGTCCCCATGCAATTGATTTTTCCACCTTGGGAAAAGACGGCATGCTGTCCGTGCCACTCAAAATTTTGTAAACCTCTATCAGGTCGCCCCTCAACCTCCATCGTTCCAGTGAAAACAATCCAAGTTTATCCAACCTCTCTTCATAGTTAATATCCTCCAGGCCAGGCAACGTCCTGGTAAACCTCTTCTATGCCCTCTCCAAAGCCTCCACATCCTTCTGGTAAAGTGGCGACCAGAATTGTACACAATATTCCAAGTGTGACCTTTGGCCGCACTGGTGTATCAGTCCCGCCCGCTATAACGTTTCAGGGTTTTGAGATATGAAACCCTTGTCATTAAAACCTCCCCCGGTCCAAATTCTTAATTTCTAACACTGGGGTCATCAGTTGTGCTTGAGGACAAGGGACAAATAACTACTATCAGTGAATCAAACAGAATTTATTAAGAAGATTTCACAAAATACTTGACACAAAGCAGTGAAGACAACGAGAGTTGTTCCTCATCCCTCCAGTTCCTTGGTGTTCTTGAGTTTTGCCAGACAGGCAATGTATTTTTCTTCTCTGTCTTTGTAATTACGATGAAATTGTGACCAGTAGAGTCATACCCCAGAAGCCATGGTAAAACTGTGCTTCGAACATTTGTCTCCACTGCTCATTATTCCACCATCCCTTATATGGAAATAGTTTAAATTCACCTCTTCTGTTAGTTTAGATTTTGAAGCATCTGATGTCACTCCATTTCTGTAACTAGAACCATATCGACTAAAGGCAAATGTTTATCCCTTGTTTTCTTGGGCCCCTCAAGAATTTACGTTCCATTGCAAACAAATAATGCATTTCTTCAGATACAATAGTGTCACAGTTATGTTCTTTTATCGATATATTTTAACCCCAGCCCAACAGATGCAAAAACCATTAAGGACAAATATTAAAAACACTTCCCATCATAATATCAGAAAATAAAGGTTTCCTTCTGGTGCAGATCAATTAAAGCAATGCATGGTATGTTTAAACATGAGAACAAACTACTTTTAGCTTTTTCTTCAAACAGCTGCTGAATACGATTCTTAGGCTACTTAAGTTGTAAAACAATATAATATAGTTTCTCACAAACAATATCAGCCAAGTAACCCAACTGCCTTGACTCTCCATTGTCTTAACAAAATTTCAAACTAAACCATTTAAAAAGTGTTCAAGAATAAAATCCCTGCAAGTTACAGACCAATAACAATCCCTAAAATTTAGTGAATTTTTCAAAACGTTATACCACCACAATGTCCGCTACTGTCAGGACTGGAAAATCCCGCCCTTTGAGTGATCTATAGACCATTTAGTTGTATTTTTCTCTCTCACTCCGTCTAGCTCACAATTGCTTGTCATAAGTTAATTTTTGAAAGCCCATTTAGTGTGTGAATTAAGACGAGGAGGAGAGATGAGTGCCTTTGTGTATTTGTTATTAAATGTAACTGCAGAATATTTTATCAGAAGTCAACAACCATTGAATTGCGCTGCAACCTAATATCAGAGGAGTATGTTTGTATTAAGTAGGTGTCCCGACCTTATTTAAAGAAATTCCCAAATTCAAGTCTCTTGGAAGTATAACAAAAGTCCATTGCCACAGTCAGGTATCAAAATGAGTTTTAAAAGAAAGCGACAACTGTTGATCGAAATCAGATGGCATTTTTTACTATGTATTTTACTGAGTGGTGACTGAAGACAGTCCATATAAATACCTTAAAAACCATAGTGTGTGCTGAGGACACTGAACAATATGAAGAACTTAACTAAGATGCCATTGTACAAGCCAAAACATTTCCATGACCTAGTTCTGTTTGAATGTCTGCATATAAACGACGGAATTCCTTATGTTCAGTTTATTTTTTTGATCTTTTAACTGTTTTGTAAATATGAAGTGGTCGCAATTCCAATGATGTTATTCCATGAATAACTTTGTAAAGAATAACTAAGCTGACCGCAGCTGCAATTTAGTAGAAGATGAAATCAGCAAAGAGTATGTCATACCACTTAGTCACATTATTATTAATGATTTTGAGCTGTTTGTAAACAGGAGCAACAATATAAATCAGAAGACCAGTAACCGTATAAACTTGTGATCCCTCCAGGGGCGGTGATGGCATCATGGTATTGCCATTGGATTAGTAATCCAGAAACGCAGGGTAATGCTCTGGGGTCCTGAGTTTGAATCTCACCATGGCAGATGAATTTTGAATTCAATTTTTTTTTTAAAATCTGGATTTAAGTCTAATGATGACCTTGAAAGTATTACCAATTGTCGTAAAAACCCATCGGATTCACTAATGTCCTTCAGTGAAGGAAATCTGCCATCCTTACCCATTCTGGCCTACATGTGACTCCAGACCCACACAGCCATGTGGTTGACTCTTAACTGCCCCCCATGGAAATGGCCGAGCAAGTCACTCAATTCAAGGGCGATTAGGGATGGGCAACAAATGCTGGCCCAACCAGTGACACCCACATCCCAAGAACGTATTTTGAGAAAAAATAGCAATTTATCCACAGTAATCTTCAACCGCGGAAAGCTGTACATTTCAGAATCCTATTTCTGGAAATTAAACACAATGTTATGATATTTTACATGCGGAAATGTTGCATTTCAGTAAAACGTGAAAGTCAAGATATAAATGGGGCCGAATTGGTATAGTCTGTTCGCATTATCTCTTCGAGCAGAGCTAATGTACTATTAGGGTTTCTTAAAGATTGAATATGCAATTTATCAAGTATTAAATAAAAATACATGGTCTATATTAATAGCAGTATTTCATCCCTCCTACTATAGTACCAAATTAAAAAGATTGGCAATGTGTTCTATAACAAATCTTATTTAAAAATCAAAGAATGGTATACTCCTATCTTATAGTGCTGTAAAAGCTTAATTCTGTTTGTCATTTTGAAGACAGTGCATAAAACAGGTCAGGAACTTATTTTTAAGTAAATGTTTTACTTTTGCCTCTCAAATAAATAATTGCCTACTCATACCAATTGCATAGATCCTCTAACTTTACTGTTAAATCAGTAATTTTAAGTGTTTCGCTTCTGTTCCCATCTAGCTCATATATCCTTTTTTGTGACACATTTCCTAGTAGTCATATTGATTACTAAAAAGTTTATTTTTGTTTCACTATAAATGACAATCTTCCCCTTGGTGCAATCTGAACAAAATTAAATTCTAATTATTTGAGCATAACACAAAAATGTTAATGAGGTCCATCAATATTTATGATATGAAAAAATCAGTTGTGGCATGTGCATAGTGTGTAAAGATTAAATTTGGAGGGCACCACTTCAATTTGGTGTTTTGTGTAGACATATTAAGTAGCAGTTTGGTTACATGAAATATGGAACCATGTTAGTCGGCATTAATAGATTTTTCTGTGTCTTGTAGATCATTTAATCAGGGAAATTAAGTGTTATAATTTGTCATGGAGTATAAGGGAAAATCAAGTGGAGAGAGAATTGTGTACCTTGGAATAATAATTGAAGACCTGATTTTGTATACCTAACTACTATGGGGAGGTGGTGATGTAGTGGTATTGTCACTGGACTAGTAATCCAGAGACGCAGGATAATGATCTGGGACCCAGGTTTGAATCCCACCACGGAAGGTGATGGAATCAATAAAATATCTGGAATTAAAAGTCTAATGATGGCCATAAAACTGTTGCCAAATGTCGTAAAAACCCACCTGGTTCACTAATGCCCTTTAGGGAAGGAAATATTCAACCACTACGAAAACACACAAAATGGCAAACCCAGCCCTGCCGACCCTGCAAAGTCCTCCTTACTGACATCTGGGGGCTAGTGCCAAAGTTGGGAGAGCTGTCTCAGACTAGTTAAGCAACAGCCTGACATAGTCACACTCACACAATCATACCTTACATTCCCAGATATTACTATCATCATTTCTGGGTATGTACTGCCTCACCGGAGACCCAGCAGAGGTGGCAGCACAGTGGTATAGAGTCAGGAGGGAGTTGCCCTGGGAGTCCCCAACATCGACTCTAGCTTTGGGTTAAACAAGGAAACCTCCTGCTGATTACCACATACCGGCCACCATCAGCTAATAAATCAGTACTCCTGCATGTTGAACACCACTTGGAGGAAGCACTGAGGATGGCCTGGGTGGGAGATTTCAATGTCCATCACCAAGAGTGGCTCGGTAGTACCACCACAGACCGAGCTGGTCGGGTCATAAAGGACATAGACTGGGACTGCAGCATGTGGTGAGGGAACCAACAAGAGGGAAAAACATACTTGACCTCATCCTCGCCAATCTGCCTGCTGCAGAGGCATCTGTCCATGACCGTATAGGTAGAAATGACCACCGCACAGTCCTTGTGGAGACAGAGTCCCGTTGTCACATTGAGGATACCGTCCCATCGTGTTGTGTGGCACTGCCACCGAGCTAAAGAGACTTCAAACAGATCTAGCAACTCAAGACTGGGCGTCCATGAGACGTTGTGGGCCATCAGCAGAATTGTATTCAACTTCATGGCCCGGCATATCCCCCACTCTACCATAACCACCAAGCCAGGGGATTGGATTGGATTGGATTTGTTTTTCTGCGAGCAGCTCAAACAGATCATTTAGTACATGAAAATAAAATAAAAAGAAAATACATAATAGGGCAGCAGAAGGTCCACAATGGAAATACATAGACACCGGCATCGGGTGAAGCAATTGGGCAGCACAAGGTCTACAATAGAAATACATAGACACCGGCATCGGATGAAGCATACAGGAGTGTAGCATTAATCAGGTCAGTCCATAAGAGGGTCGTTTAGGAGTCTGGTAACAGGGATCAACCCTGGTTCAATGAAGAGTGCAGGAGAGCATGCCAGGAGCAAATCAGGCACACTGGAAAATGAGGTGTTGACCTGGTGAAGCTACAACACAGGACTACTTGTGTGCCAAACAACATAAGATTTGATTTGATTTATTGTCACATGTACTGTGAAAAGTATTTTTCTGCGGCTCAGGAAACGTACACAGTACGTACATAGTAGACAAAAAGAATAATCAACAAAGTACATTGACAACTGGTACATAGACAAACAGTGATTGGTTACAGTGTGGAACAATGGGCCAAACGAAGCAAATACATGAGCGTGAGCAGCATAGGGCGTCGTGAATAGTGTTCTTACAGGGAACAGATCAGTCCAAGGGGGAGTCGTTGAGGAGTCTTGTAGCTGTGGGGAAGAAGCTGTTCCTATGTCTGGATGTGCAAGTCTTCAGACTTCTGTATCTTCTGCCTGATGGAAGGGCCTGGAACAAGGCAATGCCTGGGTGGGCGGGGTCTCTGATAATGCTGTCTGCCTTCCTGAGGCAATGGGAGATGTATACAGAATCAGTGTGAGGGTGGGAAGCTTGTGTGATGCGTTGGGCTGAGTTCACCACACTCTGTAGTTTCTTCGGATTTTGGACCGAGCAGTTGCCATACTAAGCTGTGATATAGCCGGATAGGATGCTCTCTATCGCACATCTGTAGAAGTTTGTCAGAGTCGATGCAGACATGCCAAATTTCTTTGGCTTCCGTAGTAAGTAGAGACGTTGTTGGGCTTTCCTGACTGTTGGTGATGGTGACCCCCAGGAACTTAAAGCTATCGACCATCTCCACTTCGGAGCCATTGATGCAGACGTGAGTGTGTGTCGTGCTATGCTTCCTGAAGTCGATGATCAGTTCCTTGGTCTTTCCGACACTTAGAGGTTTTCGGTACACCATGCAACCAAGTGATTTTTCTCCCTTCTGTAGTCTGAATCGTCATTGTTTGAGATATGGCCCACCACAGTCGTATCATCCACAAACTTACAGATTGAGTCGAAGTTTAATCTTGCCACACAGTCATGTGTGTATTGGGAGGACAGTAGAGGACTGAGCACACATCCTTGGGGGGGCCCCAGTGCTGAGGACTATCGTGGAGGAGGTGCTGTTGCCTATCCTGACAGATTGCAGTCTATTGGTGAGGAAGTCAAGGATCCAGCTGCACAGGGAGGGGTTGAGTCCAAGATTGCAGAGTTTGAACATAGAAAATACAGCCCAGAACAGGCCCTTCGGCCCACTATGTTGTGCCGAACTTTGTCCTAGATTAAGAACAAATTAATCTACACCCCATCATTCTACCGTAATCCATGTACCGATCCAATAACCGCTTGAAGGTCCCTAATGTTTCCGACTCAACTACTTCCACAGGCAGTGCATTCCATGCCCCCACTACTCTCTGGGTAAAGAACCTACCTCTGACTTCCGGGTGCGGCGATGACCAGCTGAGTCGCACGTTTCGGCAGCTCCCTGTGAAACGGACTTTTGGGCTCTTGATAGGAGCCCCAACGGCAATTTTGACGGCTAAAAACACTGTGCGGTAAACCAGAAGGGAATCCCCCCTGGATACGGATGGAAAAAGGAGGAGAGAGTGGCCAGATTGCAGTGGATCCTTTAGAACAGCGGCAAGGAAGGCAAGCAAAAACCAAGATGGCATCGGAAGGTGGCAGTTTAACATGGGGCCCTGAACAACAAGAGTTCTTGAAATGCTGTGTGGAAGAGATAAAAAAGGAAATGAAGAAAGAGCTGTTGGCCCCGATACTACAGGCGATCGAAGGGCTAAAGGAGGAACAAAAGACCCAGGAGCGGGAGCTTCGGGTCGTGAAGGCAGCCGAGAATGAGGACGATATACAGGGCCTGGTGGTGAAGACAGAGACGCAGGAGGCACATCAGAAACGATGTGTGGAAAGGTTGGAGGCACTGGAAAACAACGCAAGGAGGAACAACCTGAGGATTCTTGGTCTTCCTGAAGGTGTGGAGGGAGCGGACGTCGGGGCATATGTGAGCACGATGCTGCACTCGTTAATGGGAGCGGAGGCCCCGGCGGGTCCGTTGGAGGTGGAGGGAGCATACCGAGTGATGGCGCGAGGACCGAGAGCAGGAGAAATTCCCAGAGCCATAGTGGTGAGATTCCTCCGTTTTAAGGATAGAGAAATGGTCCTTAGATGGGCGAAGAAAACTCGGAGCAGTAAATGGGAGAACGCGGTGATCCGCGTTTATCAAGACTGGAGTGCGGAGGTGGCGAGAAGGAGGGCGAGCTTTAATCGGGCCAAGGCGGTGCTTCATAAAAAGAAGATAAAATTTGGAATGCTGCAACCGGCAAGACTGTGGGTCACATATCGAGGGAGGCACCACTACTTTGAGACGGCGGATGAAGCGTGGACTTTTATTGTGGAAGAAAAACTGGAATGAGCGGGTTATTAAAAAGAACGTTCGAACAAAGTGGTGGGGCGAATGTGGGGGGCAAAGAGGGGTTTTATGTACTAATCCTGCGATGTGGTAACTTTTCTCTCTCCCACAGGTGGTGATGGGGGGAGGAGGGGAGGTGGAGGAGATGGGGCGTTGGCCATTGGGGGCGGGGCCAAGGGAGAAGCGCGGGCTTGGTTCCCGCGCTATGATAATCATGGCGGGAATAGAGAAGCAGGAAGGAGGGGGCGTCGCACGGTGCGAGCCGAGGTCACGGGGGGAAGCCGAGGTCAGCCAGAGTTTGCTGACTTCTGGGAGCAACATGGGGGGAGTAATTACGCTAGCGGGGGATCTAGCGGGGGGGGTGGGAGGGGGGAATTACTGGGTTGCTGCTGCTGGGGAGAGGGGGGAGCTGGTATGGGAGAGGATGGGCGGGGGGGGCACCACCTGGGGGAGATACAGCTGCGTGGGAACCGGGTGAGGAGCTGGAAAAAGGTGATGGCTAATCGACAAGGGGGGGGGGGGGGGGGGGGGGGGAGAAAGCCCCCCAACTCGGCTGATCACGTGGAACGTGAGAGGGCTGAACGGGCCGATAAAGAGGGCACGGGTACTCGCACACCTTAAGAAACTTAAGGCAGATGTGGTTATGTTACAGGAAACGCACCTGAAACTGATAGACCAGGTTAGGCTACGCAAAGGATGGGTGGGGCAGGTGTTCCATTCGGGGCTAGATGCGAAAAACAGGGGGGTGGCTATATTAGTGGGGAAGCGGGTAATGTTCGAGGCAAAGACTATAGTGGCGGATAACGGGGGCAGATACGTGATGGTGAGTGGCAAACTACAGGGGGAGACGGTGGATTTGGTAAACGTATATGCCCCGAACTGGGATGATGCCAATTTTATGAGGCGGATGCTAGGACGCATTCCGGACCTAGAGATGGGAAAGCTGATAATGGGGGGAGATTTTAATACGGTGTTGGAACCAGGGCTGGATAGGTCGAAGTCCAGGACTGGAAGGAGGCCGGCAGCAGCCAAGGTGCTTAAAGATTTTATGGAGCAGATGGGAGGTGTAGACCCGTGGAGATTTAGCAGACCTAGGAGTAAGGAGTTCTCGTTTTTCTCCTATGTCCATAAAGTCTACTCGCGAATAGACTTTTTTGTGCTGGGTAGGGCATTGATCCCGAAGGTGAGGGGAACGGAGTATACGGCTATAGCCATTTCGGATCACGCTCCACACTGGGTGGACTTGGAGATAGGGGAGGAAACAGGAGGGCGCCCACCCTGGAGAATGGACATGGGACTAATGGCAGATGAGGGGGTGTGTCTAAGGGTGAGGGGGTGCATTGAAAAGTACTTGGAACTCAATGATAATGGGGAGGTCCAGGTGGGAGTGGTCTGGGAGGCGTTGAAGGCGGTGGTTAGAGAGGAGCTGATATCAATAAGGGCACATAAAGGGAAGCAGGAGAGTAAGGAACGGGAGCGGTTGCTGCAAGAACTTTTGAGGGTGGACAGACAATATGCGGAAGCACCGGAGGAGGGACTGTAAAGGGAAAGGCAAAGGCTACATGTAGAATTTGACTTGCTGACTACAGGCACTGCAGAGGCACAATGGAGGAAGGCACAGGGTGTACAGTACGAATATGGGGAGAAGGCGAGCAGGTTGCTGGCACACCAATTGAGGAAAAGGGGAGCAGCGAGGGAAATAGGGGGAGTGAGGGATGAGGAAGGAGAGATGGAGCGGGGAGCGGAGAGAGTGAATGGAGTGTTCAAGACATTTTATAAAAAATTATATGAAGCTCAACCCCCGGATGGGAGGGAGAGAATGATGGGCTTCTTGGATCGGCTGGAATTTCCCAAGGTGGAAGAGCAGGAAAGGGTGGGACTGGGAGCACAGATCGAGGTAGAAGAAGTGGTGAAAGGAATTAGGAGCATGCAGGCGGGAAAGGCCCCGGGACCGGATGGATCCCCAGTCGAATTCTATAGAAAATATGTGGACTTGCTCGCCCCGGTACTGACGAGGACCTTTAATGAGGCAAAGGAAAGGGGACAACTGCCCCCGACTATGTCTGAAGCAACGATATCGCTTCTCTTAAAGAAGGAAAAGGACCCGCTACAATGCGGGTCCTATAGACCTATTTCCCTCCTAAATGTAGATGCCAAGGTCCTGGCCAAGGTAATGGCAATGAGAATAGAGGAATGTGTCCCGGGGGTGGTCCACGAGGACCAAACTGGGTTTGTGAAGGGGAGACAGCTGAATACGAATATACGGAGGTTGTTAGGGGTAATGATGATGGCCCCACCAGAGGGAGAAACGGAGATAGTAGTGGCGATGGATGCCGAGAAAGCATTTGATAGAGTGGAGTGGGATTATTTGTGGGAGGTGTTGAGATTTGGTTTTGGAGAGGGGTATGTTAGATGGGTGCAGCTGTTGTATAGGGCCCCAGTGGCGAGCGTGGTCACGAATGGACGGGGATCTGCATATTTTCGGCTCCATAGAGGGACAAGGCAGGGATGCCCTCTGTCCCCATTATTGTTTGCACTGGTGATTGAGCCCCTGGCGATAGCGTTGAGGGGTTCCAAGAAGTGGAGGGGAGTACTTAGGGGAGGAGAAGAGCACCGGGTATCTTTGTATGCGGACGATTTGCTACTATACGTGGCGGACCCGGCGGAGGGGATGCCGGAAATAATGCGGATACTTGGGGAGTTTGGGGATTTTTCAGGGTATAAATTGAACATGGGGAAAAGTGAGTTGTTTGTGGTGCATCCAGGGGAGCAGAGTAGAGAAATAGAGGACCTACCGCTGAGGAAGGTAACAAGGGACTTTCGTTACCTGGGGATCCAGATAGCTAAGAATTGGGGCACATTGCACAGGTTAAATTTAACGCGGTTGGTGGAACAGATGGAGGAGGATTTCAAGAGATGGGATATGGTATCCCTGTCAATGGCAGGGAGGGTGCAGGCGGTTAAGATGGTGGTCCTCCCGAGATTCCTCTTTGTGTTTCAGTGCCTCCCGGTGGTGATCACGAAGGCTTTTTTTAAAAGGATTGAAAAGAGCATCATGGGTTTTGTGTGGGCCGGGAAGACCCCGAGAGTGAGGAAGGGATTCTTACAGCGTAGCAGGGATAGGGGGGGGCTGGCACTACCGAGCCTAAGTGAGTATTATTGGGCCGCTAATATTTCAATGGTGAGTAAGTGGATGGGAGAGGAGGAGGGAGCGGCGTGGAAGAGATTAGAGAGGGCGTCCTGTAGGGGGACTAGCCTACAGGCTATGGTGACAGCCCCATTGCCGTTCTCACCGAGGAACTACACCACAAGCCCGGTGGTGGTGGCTACACTGAAGATTTGGGGACAGTGGAGACGGCATAGGGGAAAGACTGGAGCCTTGGGGGGGTCCCCGATAAGAAACAACCATAGGTTTGCCCCGGGGGGAATGGATGGGGGATATGGAATGTGGCAAAGAGCAGGAATAACGCAACTGAAAGATCTGTTTGTGGATGGGAAGTTCGCGAGTCTGGGAGCGCTGACCGAGAAATATGGGTTGCCCAAGGGAATGCATTCAGGTATATGCAACTGAGGGCTTTTGCGAGGCAACAGGTGAGGGAATTCCCGCAGCTCCCGACACAAGAGGTGCAGGACAGAGTGATCTCAAAGACATGGGTGGGGGATGGTAAGGTGTCAGATATATATAGGGAAATGAGGGACGAAGGGGAGACTATGGTAGATGAACTAAAAGGGAAATGGGAAGAAGAGCTGGGGGAGGAGATCGAGGAGGGGCTGTGGGCAGATGCCCTAAGCAGGGTAAACTCGTCGTCCTCGTGTGCCAGGCTAAGCCTGATTCAGTTTAAGGTATTACACAGGGCACATATGACTGGAGCACGGCTCAGTAAATTTTTTGGGGTGGAGGATAGGTGTGCGAGGTGCGCGAGAAGCCCAGCGAATCATACCCATATGTTTTGGTCATGCCCGGCACTACAGAGGTTTTGGATGGGGGTGACAAAGGTGCTTTCAAAAGTAGTAGGAGTCCGGGTCGAACCAAGCTGGGGGTTGGCTATATTTGGGGTTGCACAAGAGCCGGGAGTGCAGGAGGCGAGAGAGGCCGATGTTTTGGCCTTTGCGTCCCTAGTAGCCCGGCGCAGGATATTGCTAATGTGGAAAGAAGCCAAGCCCCCGGGGGTGGAGACCTGGATAAATGACATGGCGGGGTTTATAAAGCTAGAGCGGATTAAGTTCGTCCTAAGGGGGTCGGCTCAAGGGTTCACCAGGCGGTGGCAACCGTTCGTCGAATACCTCGCAGAAAGATAGACGGAATGGGAAAAAGAAGGCAGCAGCAGCAGCCCAGGATCGGGAGGGGGGAGGGGTGGGGGGGTGGGGGAGGAGGAACCAGAAGGACTCTCAGGGTTGTTAATATATACTGTATAGTATGTATAGGTCGTTGCTACAGATAATTATATATTGGACTGTTAAATTATATTTTTGGAGAGTGTTACTTGTGACAAGGCAGTTGCCAATTAGGGCTAGTTTTCATTTTTGTTATTTATTATTTATTCATTTTTGTTTATAAAATAGGTCATTGTTATTTGTGTTGTTATAATATTGTGTAAAGGATGCACAATGTACTGTGTTGGTTGACCAAAATTTTCAATAAAATATTTAATAAAAAAAAAAAAAAAGAACCTACCTCTGACATCCCCCATAATCTTCAACCAGAAATGCCGAGTGGATGATCTATCTTGGTCTCCTCCGAAGGTCCCCAGAATCACAGATGTCAGTCTTCAGCCAATACGATTCACTCCATGTGAAATCAAGAAACAGCTGAATGGACTGGATACTGCAAAGGCTATGGGCCCTGACACTATCCCAGCAATAGTACTGAAGACCTGCGCTCCAGAACTTGCCGCACCCCTAGCCAAGCTGTTCCAATACAGCTACAACACTGGCATCTACCCAACAATGTGGAAAATTGCCCAGCTGTGGCCTGTACACAAGAAACAGGATGAATCCATCCCAGCAAAATACTGCCGTTCTCAGCCTATACTCCATCATCAGCTAAGTGATGGAAGGAGTCATCAACAGTGCTATCAAGTGGCACTTAATCAGCAATAACCTGCTCACGGATGCTCAGTCTGGGTTCTGCCAGGGTCATTCAGCTCCTGACGTCATTGGTTCAAACATGGACAAAAGAGCTAAATGCCAGAGGCGAGGTGAGAGTGACTGCCCTTGACATCAAGGCAGCATTTGACCGAGTATGGCATCAAGGAGCCCCAGCTAAACTGGAGTCAATGGGAATCAGGGGGAAAACTCTCTGCTGGTTGGAGTCATACCTGGCACAAAGAAAGATGGGTGTGGTGGTTGGAGGTCAATCATCTCAACTCCAGGACAACACTGCAGGGGTTCCGCAGGGTAGTATCCTCGGCCCAACCATTTTCAGCTGCTTCATCAATGACCTCCCTTACATCAGAAAGTCAGAAGTGGGGATGTTTGCAGGTGACTGCACATTTAGCACCATTCATAACTCATATAATGAAGCAGTCCATGTACAAATGCAGAAAGACCTGGACAGGCTTGGGCTGACAAGTTACATTCACGCCACACATGTGCCAGGCAATGACCATCTCCTTCAGGAGAAGTTCTCACCGCCGCCCCTTGACATTCAATGGCATTTCCATCGCTGATTCCCCCACAAAATATCCTGGGGGTTAGCATTGCTCAGAAACTGAATTGGACTAGCCATATTAATGCTGTAGCTACCAGGGCAGCTCAAAGGCGAGGAATCCTACAGCAAGTAACCTACGTTCTGAAACCCTCCCCAAAGCCTGTCCACCATCTTCAAGGCACCAGTCAGGAGTGTAATGGAATAGTCACCACTTGCCTGGATGAGTGCAGCTCCAGCAACACTCTAGAAGCTCAACACCATCCAGGGCAAAGCAGTCTGCTTGATTGCTCTCTCTTCCACAACATTCAGACCCTCCACTACCGACCAACAGTGGCATCCATGTCTACCATCTACAAATTGCACTGCAGTAACTCACCAAGGTTCCTCGGACAGCACTGTCCAAACTCTTAACCACTACCATCTAGAAGGACAAGAACAGCACTGACCTGGGAACCCCACCACCTGAAGGTTCCCATTCACTCACCACCCTGACTTGGAAATATATCGCCGGTCCTTCACTGTCGCTGGGACAACATCCTAGAACTCCCACCCTAACAGCACAGTGGGTTCACCTACACCTCGAGGACTGCAGAGGTTCAAGAATGCAACTTACCATCTAAGGAGAATTGGGATAATAAATGCTGGCCTAACCAGCGATGCCCACATCCCGTAAACGAATAATGAAGAAATAAAATTATGCTCTCAGCTGGAGTTTGGGATAATAGTTTAATTCTTGTGTTCCTGATTAAAATTCATCATTGCTCCATCAATAGGTATCTGGGGCTGGATTCGCCAATCCTGCGGCTTTGTCCACAAGATCCGTTTGGTCTTACGACCAGAAAGTTGGCGCCGCCCCCGCACTGATCCTCCGTCCAGTGGGGGGGTTAGCATCCGTGCAGCATAAAGCCCCCAGCTTTACCTGCGGTTATAGCCGCAGAATGGCCAGGTCCGTGACCCCGCATGTGCACTGCGGCAGCCACACCATGACAAAAACTGCCTCCCTGTAACCAGCGTCGCCACCCCAGACCACCACCCCTACCAGTCCACCAACCACTGCCGAAGCCACCCCTGCCAGCGGAACGGCTTCCCCCAACTATGGCGGCATTGGACACAGTCCGCAGCCGCCACGCAAGGTCCCCGAACGTTGTGAGGACACTTGCCCCACGCTATCGGGGCCTCGGCCCATCGGGGGCGAAGCATCGGGAGAGGGCCTCAGGTGACATCCTGAGGTCGTCCATACGGCGTGCGGCGTACTCCCCGAGTACGTTGTCTTTGAGGTGGCGGATGATCGCAAAAACGGCGGCACCCCCGATTCCAGCGTAAACATAGATTCCCCAGCCGATCGCCAAACCCAATTTCGGCGATCGGAGAATCCCACCCCCTGATTTTTTATTAAAATATTTTTTATTCTCTTTTTTCACATTTTCTCCCAAATTTACACCCAACAATAAACAACAATACCTTCCACCCCCCTAATGTTCGATGTGATCCAATTCCCTAAAGTGCACAATGAATAACGCCCATGAATTGTAGAACCCCTTCATCCCTCCCCTCAGTTCAAATTTGACCTTTTCAAGCATCAAGAATTCCAGCAGGTTCCCCCGCCACACCAGGGCACAGGGTGGAGAGGTTGATCTCCACCCTAACAGGATCCGCTTTCGGGCAAACAACGAGGCGAAGGCTACAACGTCTGCCTCCGCGCCCATTTCCAACGCCCCGAATATGGCCTCCCAAGGGCCTGGGTCCATTTTCACATGCACCACGTTAGAGATTACCCTAAAAACCTCCTTCGAGTAATCCTCCTGCTTTGGATAGGGCCAAAACATATGAACGTGGTTTGCGGGGGCCCCCCTGCAACATTCACACACACCTATCCCCTCAAAGAGCCGGCTCATCCTCGCCCTTGTAAGGTGTGCTCTATACACCACCTTCAGCTGTATCAGCCCCAACCTCACACACGAGGTGGAGGCGTTCACCCTCCGGAGCACCTCACACCAGAACCCCTCCTCCATACCCTCGCCCAACTCTTCCTCCCACTTTGCCTTGATCCCTTCTAGCGGCACCTTCTCCTCCTCCAAAATAGCCCTGTAAAGCACCGACACTACCCCATTCTCCAGTCCCCCTGTTATCAGCACCTCCTCCAGCATTGTGGAAGCCGGCTCTACTGGGAAGCTCCGTATCTCCTTTCTGGCAAAGTCTTGAACCTGCATGCATTCCCATACCGGCCTCCCTAAGCAGGTGCCGGAATGTGGCGACTAGGGGCTTTTCACAGTAACTTCATTGAAGCCTACTTGTTACAATAAGCGATTATTATTTATCTAAATATTTCCCCCTACTCCAGCCCATACTTCGCTCTCAGCTCCTTCAATCCCGCAAAATGACCCCCAAGAAACAAATCTTTTAGTGTCCTAATTTCTTTCTCCTCCCTCTCCGAAAATTTTCATCCCACTTCCCTTGCTCAAACCTATGCTTCCCCCAAATCGGCATTTCCCTTGACCCTGCCCCAACCCGAAGTGTTGTTGAAACTGCCTCCAAATTCTCAACAAAGCTATTAGTACCGGATTCCCTGAGTATCTCCCCGGGGCCGTCGGGAGCGGCGCTGTCGCTAACGCCTTCAATCCCGACCCCCTACCCAAACTCTCCTCCATTCTGTGACCCAGCTCTGTATCTTCTCCACATTCGCCGCCCAGTAATAATACATCATGTTCGGAAGATCCAAACCCCCTGCCTCCGCCCCCCGATTTTAACCCTGATCTGAGTTTCCAACCCCAGATCCTCCCTATCACCAATAATGCTTACTTCTATCTCCAATGAATCTTGTCCCTGCCAGTGTGCTGCTGAAAATCTTATCTATCAATTCTAGTGCTCTCCAGGTGGGTCTCCAGTCTTCCACCTTCTGTAACCTTGAGTTCATCCAATCTCTGCTACCCTGTTTCATAACTTGCACCAAGACCATGCGCCATCATTCAAGTGCTTAGTGACCTATATTTCCTTTGGGTCGGGCAATGCCTCTTCTTGTGTAGCCTCTAGCCTCACCCATCATTTTCCCTGAAATCCTCCAATTCTGGCCTTCTAGTACGTTCTGATTTCCTTTACCCCGCTATTTTTGGCTATACTTGAATCTTGGACAGCAAGCTCTGCCTCTCTACACTTTCTCCACCTTTAAAATATTCCTTTAAATCAATTTCTTTGGCCAAGCATTTCGCAACCTGTGCTAATATCATCTTTATATTGCTTGATGTCAGATTTTGCCTGTACTTTGGGATGTTTTATTACATTTAAAGAGCTGTATGAATACACATTCTTACTCTAATGTGTTTGTTTAAGGCAATGTCAAAGCATTCTGTTCATAAGCCAATAGTTTTTTTTTCTAGTTTATCACAAATATTGGTCAGGATGCAAAGCTAAATTTGGCACCATCCAGCTAATCTATGATTTATCATTAGTCCATATTTTGATTGTTAACAGATACTGCTTTATTAAATGCAGTTCCCAAGTGCAATAATACATAGTTATTTATGTTGTAAATAATTAGTTTTGTTTGTTAGCACTTAGGGTGTTAAATGAAAACAGGTAAGAACATAATAATTACGGAATAAAACCTATTCAGGCTGATATGTGTCGAACTTTATAAAATCATTTGAACTTCCACATTTGGGCTCAGGCCTGACATTTGTGCATCTCAGCCTTTGTTTGTATCCTATAGTGAGCAATATAGAAGGATTAGGCAATGCACCTGGCTTTTTTTATTTCTGTGTTTAGAATCCCCCAAAGCACTTCCTGTGAGACAGCACATAACTTACTCCTCTTACTCTATATAACACAATTTGCATCCAAGCCATCTGTTTTTTTTCCCTTTGGCAATAATTTGCTAAATCATGTTGTTCCCAATGTTGCTCAGAAATTTCGAGAGGTCACTTATTGAGAATGGAAGAAACAGAAAGGACCGTTTTTTTTACCCACATGGCAGACTTGCATCAGATTTGGAAAAAGTGCTGAGAAGGTGCCTTTCTATTTGGAAGCTGTGATGATTTTTCTGTAACAGTGATGATCAGTGCACTTTTGTCTTCATATTCTGGTGCAACAAGCAACCAGTGGCATTGTTGCATAAGATGTATAATTAACAGGTACTGACATCACATCAGTATGTCGAAGAGACTTTAATGCATGCTTTATGTCAACACCAAAAATCTGTAAACTTAGCAAAAAGCAGTGTGCCCTTTTTCTCCAAAATGCAGAAATTATGTACATTGTGTACAGTCTTGGGGAGTGCAGAGCACAAAAAGTAACAGGCTAGAATTTTCAAACCAAAGCAGGGGTGTTCCGAATAGATATCAGTGTTGGATTCTTTCAGCTCAGAAGCTGATGTATTTCTATTGCTTTCTGAGTCGCAAGTTAAACCGCAAAATGTTTGCCTAAGATTGGAATGTCTAGAATCCATGGGGAACTGCACAGGCATCAGTACCAGTTCACAGTTCTGATTGCATGAAGTGACATGAGAGTGAAAGAAACAATTTGGTTAACAAATTATATTTAGCATTATAGTTTGGAAAATTCAGCTGAATATATGCTTGAAGCTCCGAGCTGAACTCTATTCATCCTGAAGCAATATTGACTGAGAATTAAATAACATTTGAAATGTAGCATACATTGTCTCTTCAAGTTGTTGCCTTTCATGTGCTGATAGGCAGTACAGACCTAGTCAAAGCAAACAAGTTTTTGATGCACCAGCAATAAATCTATTGAAATATGATTGCTGCAAAACACTAATTCACATTTTACGAGTGGTGGGATATGAAGTGACTATATGAAAGGTAACTTTCAAAGAATGAGAAAAGGCCTATTCAGGTATCATTAGCCCTCCGAACTGCCTTCACTTCAACAGGTGCGGTAGTGCTAATGCTATTAGACTGCTATGCATATCAGACAGCCTGTATACACCCAGACAAAAACAAAACACTGCAGATTCTGGAAATCTGAAATAAAAACTGAAATGTTGGACATGCTCAGCAGGTTAGACAAATGCTGTGGAAAGAAGAACAGCATTAATATTTTAAGTTGATGACTTTCAGAACTTAAAAGTTAGCGATTCAATAGACATTAAGTGTACACAAAGAAGGGGAAAGAGAAGAGTGGGCTAAGGATAAAATAGGTCTGTGATAGGGTGGAAAGCAGGATACATTAAATGACAAACGAATGATGGGCACAGTAAGAAGTCTTACAACATCAGGTTAAAGTCCAACAGGTTGGTTTGGAATCACTAGTTTTCGGAGTGTAGCTCCTTCATCAGGTGAGTGAAAAGGTAGGTTCCACAACCACATATATAGACAAAGTCAATTAAGCAAGATAACTTTGAATGAGAGCCTTTGCAGATAATTAGGTCTTTGTAGGTCCAGACGGAGAGGGATAATCACAGGTTAAAGAGATGTGAATTGTCTCATGCTAGGACAGTTGGTAGGATTTTGCAAGCCCAGGCCAGATGGTGGGAGGTGAATGTAATGAGATACGAGTCCAAGGTCCCAGTTGAGGCTGTCCTCATTCGTGTGGAACTTGCCTATCAGTTTCTGCTCAGCGATTCTGCGTTGTCGCGCATCCTGAAGGCCGCCTTGGAGAACACTTACCTGAAGATCAGAGGCTGAATGCCCTTGACTGCTGAAGTGTTCACTGACTGGAAGGGAACATTCCTGCCTGGAGATTGTCGCACGATGTCCGTTCATCCGTTGTCGCAGCGTCGGCATGGTCTTGCTGATCTTCGGGTAAGCGTTCTCCAAGGTGGCTTTCAGGACGCGCGACAACACGGAATCGCCAAAGTTCAGCACACATGAGTACGGCCTCAACCGGGACCTTGGATTCATGTCTCATTGCGTTCATCCCCCCACCATCTGGCCAGGGCTTGTGAAATCCTGCCAACAGTCCTGGCTTGAGACAATTCACACCTCTTTAACCTGTGATAAACCCTCTCCGTCTGGACCCGTAAAGACTTAATTATCTGCAAAGACTCTCATTCAAAGTAGCATCTTGTATCATTAGTTTTGTCTATATATGTGGTTGTGGAACCCACCTCCTCACTCACCTGATGAAGGAGCTGCGCTCCGAAGGTCAGTGATTCCAAACAAATCTGGTGGACTTTAACCTGGTGTTGTAAGACTTCTTACTGTGCCTACCTCAGTCCAACACCGGCATCTCCACATCAAAGGAATGATGGTGAAAGAAGAGGCCAAATCACTGTGTATCTTTAAGACAGAGATAGATAGGTTCTTGAATGATAAGGGGATCATGGGTTATGGGGGGGAAGGCAGGAGAACGGGGCTGAGAAAAATATCAGCCATGATTGAATGGCCGGGCAGACGCAATGGGCCGAGTGGCCTAATTCTGCTCCTATGACTTATGGTATTATGCTCCGGTTTCCTCCCACAAGTCCCGAAAAACATGCTTGTTAGGTGAATTGGACATTCTGACTTCTCCCTCAGTGTATCCGAACAGGCCCCGGAGTGTGGCGACACGGGAACTTTCACAGTAACCTCATTGCGGTGTTAATGTAAGCCTACTTGTGATACTAATAAAGATTATTATTGTGGAAAACTCCCCTAATGGGTTACCCCCTTGGCCCACGGCAAACTCCACGTCAGGACCACGCTGGAAAATGCCAAAAGTGATCTGCAGCCACGACTTTCCCGGCCGGAGACTCTTGTGCCGGGCTTGCTAAATGGATGAAAATGGGTTATTAAGTCCCATTTGCAGTAATTTACATCCCCTGCTGGTGCGCGGTCGTAAGCCTCGATCCCGGCGCCAGCAGGGGGGGGACGGAACATCACCAATCCTATTCCAATTGTCCCCCAACACCTGATTCTCTGTCCCATCGGGAAACAAACTTTGTGCGTTGTGGGACAGAGAAGATTTTTGTGGGTGTTTTTACATAACTAATACACAAATCTTTCGATGCCTGCATGACCTTCTGTTTAAGAATTTCGTCTCAGGATGTGAAAAGAAAAGTAAGGTGCTCACCAGCGCAAAATAGTCGAAGAACCTAATGTTTTGTTTTAACAAGTTAGATAAAATAAGAGTAACTGGAATTGTGTGATCTAATGGCCCAAAACCAGCTCGCCACGACGCAGCGTGGCCTGTAAAAGCCGTGAGACCCCAATCCCGGGATCTACCTGGCTCGTAAAGACTCGCAAGATCCAACCCAACCTCGCAAGATGTTGCGATGTAAATCACGGCCATTGTCCGTGTGATCACTTTTTGGCAAATCTGCATATTAGAGCGAGACAGTTAGTCTCACTCTAATGTGCAGATTCCCGAGGTACCCGAGACTTGGGAGATTCATCCCCTCTGTCTCGGAGACCTCGGGCGAGTGCTTTTCAGCACTGGCCCCCACAAATGGGGACCAGACGGAACGGCACTCATCGAGTTTCCCACGGGATCAGAGGTCCCTAGCTGCATGCCCTTTGGGCAGGGTGGTGCCTTGGCACCCTCGCAGTGCCACCTGGATGCTAGCCTGGAACTGCCAAGTTGCCCAAGTGCCAAGTTGCTGTTTTTTACATGTGCGTCCGATCGGGCCGGGAGTACCCTGCGTGTTTTCTTTTGGAGGGGGGGGGTGCTCTCATAGTGCATTTGGACTGAGGGTGGGGGGGTGGGGGGGGGGGGGGGGGGGAGTTGGGGGCCCCTCGATACGCTGGGGTGTTCGGCTAGCGAAGCTCCTCAGTATAAAATGAGGCTATGTGTGGCCTCGGCCGCGCGTTCGTCACTGAGGCCCCTTATATAGCGTGTGTTGCCTTGTGTAGCCATGTGTTTTCCAGCGCTGAGTGCCATGGGACTTTGGTCCCAATTAGTTGAATCGCGACCTAAAGCTCAGTGTGTTTGAAACAACAGTAATTGACTCTTGTGGAAAATAATTCCCATATTCTTATCCGAACTATTTGAATAAATTATTTTAAAATCTTCTCTACTTTCTCTCCTACTAAAGATTGTTGTGATCAATGCCTGGATTTAGATTGTATTTTTAAATATAATGCTGTAGTAAATACAGTTGAGAAGTGGACATTGTTCTATATTCATTCAAAAAGATTTTAAAAAAGAAATTTCAAATGTTAGGCGAAAGGGAAGAGCTAGTATTCCTTAAACATAGGCACACTTGTCAATGTGACATGTTCTAACTTACTGTGAATTTGGAACCAATTTAATAATCAATATTAACACATTTTGATGTAATAAGATTAACATAAAAATTATACCGAGGTGTCATAGGTGCCAAATCAGTGCTATTTTCTTTGCAGTTCCGATTTCCTGACTTATTTCACATTCATAGTGCATTTTCTTCTGTGCTTATACTTGTGACCCCTGTGGCTGATTGTGGATTTTTCTTAAAGCTACATGACTAATGCTTTGTTCCTTCAGTCTAGCAGTGCCAATTTTATAATGGCAAACATCTCTTGAAGCCTAACATTTGAATTTCCATTGTATGAAAGGTCATGAAAAGGGTGCAGAACAAAGTGGATTTACTGTGTTTGCATCTGTTTTGCAGCTGTTTTGGTATCTCCTTTAACCTCTGCTTCAGCCACCCTTCTCGTATCTTCTATTAGATCTAATAAATCGGTCCTGTCATTACACAGATGTTGCACAGTTAGGGACATTCAGCTTATTTTTGAGTGATTGTTCAGGGTGCTGGCACAGTCATGATATGCTTCATAGCACATGCATAACATTTCTGCTTAACTCTGATTTTCCTTCTTGAATATTGCATCGGCAGAATTTTGAAAGGGAACGTGCAGATTCATTTGTGGTTTTCATAATCCCAAATTTGCACACTGTAATGTTTCAGGAAATGCTGGAGAGAAATGCTTGATCATGCTGGGTGCACTTGGTTAACGCTGTATATAGTTTCAGCCTCTCTGTTGCTTATTAAAGTATTCATTACTGCAGATTATAGGTTCACATTTCGTTTTGGTCTAATATACAGAACATATTATTTTTTGACAGTGAGACACACAGAATTAGATGTAATTAAAAATCAGGTGCATTGTACATGACCATAGCACTATTCTCTGCTGTTACAAACCAAATAAATCGGCCAAAAGAGTGCAATTAAACAAACCACTTGTTTATTTAATGGATAATTATTTCTCATGTTCTTTTCTCATTGTGAGTTAAAACTTCTGGATTTTTATTTGACAAAAAATCAGTAAATTCTGTACTTATTTTTGTTTGTCGGATAAATTGTTTATTTTCTCCTTTATGAAATTTATAGGACTTGTATTCAATTTACTTATAAACATTTGAGTATTTTTTAAAATAGAAATATAATTGTGGAAGCAAATAGTAATTCTATAAGTGGTACTTTTTCTGAAACTGCAATGTTTTTGTTATCGTGTAAAACCATTAGATTAGTGTTCTTTTAACTGCTTTGTTAATTGGCATAACTAACAAAAAATATTAATAAATTATGCCTGTCTATCACTGCTGAATAAATTATTTCCTCTTCCATGTAGCAGGGCCTCGAATAAATGCAATTGTTGGTTGGAGACTGGAATTCGGTAAAATCGTGCATTATGCACTCTTAATTGAATAAATATAGTATTACCCAGAAAGCCTTCTATTTAAAAAAAAAAAAAAGTGCACGGCAAGTTAGATTTTTGTTGGCTGAAGTTTTAATGTGCTTGTCCTGAAGCTAGTACCATGTGTTGCTTCTGAGAGAAAGTTGAGTTTCTGTTGGCTTTTAGTTCTCTTACAAAGTGGTGAAACATTGAAAGAGCACCAAATGTGCACGGACCGATACAAGTCACAACAGAACAACTTGGCAATTCTACTTTTATCTAGTAGTATATGCTTAACTCTGCCTCCTCCTGTACTAGTCTTGTTCAAAGGGCCATTTGCCTCTGTTAGTAAGGAAATACAGTACCTTCTAAGTCAGTTTCAATTGTTTTCTGATCCATATTTTTCATTGAATTGATGTAGTTCCCTGAATAAGTAATGCCAAACCCAAATTTAGATGTAAGTATAATTTATTATAGATTCATTATTATGTTATTATAGATTTGTTATAGGTTGGACATACTTCAATAACCAGGAGTCGACCACAAAATATAGATTCAGGTGTGCTGTAAAGTTCTACTCCAGTTATGTGAGTTGCGCCCATAAGAAGCCTAAGCATCTGATTTTTATGGGCGTTATCTTGCATTGCACCATATGTGCATATATTTTGTGGCTTGCTCTGGATATTTGTGCCTTTTGTACATGGACAGAAGAACGAGGTCCGTCAGCCTTTCAAACCTGTTCTGCCATTCAGTAAGATTAGGGCATATCTTCTGCGTCACCCCCTGCCTGTGATCACTCTGTATATCTTGATTCCCTCATTATCCAAAAATATGTTGATCTCTGACTTGAATACACTCATTAATTGAGCATCCACTGCTCTCTGGGATAGAGAATTCCAAAAGTTCACAACCTTAAAATTTTAAAAAATTCTCCTTATCTCAGTGCTAAAAGGCTGAAGGTATGATGGTCAAGCGCTTGGTTCTTTGGTGCAGGATAAACTGCTTTCGCTCCTGCAAATAAACATGCAGAAGTTGTGATCAGTTCCATAGGTACAATTTGTCTTTGTCTTTAATTATATAACAATTATGAAGAGATATACCTTTTATCCACATCAGTGTTAAGTTCTAAGTAGACAGCTACATTGTATCCTTCTTTCAGGCCATACCCCTTTGCAGCTTTCCAAAGCTACTGTGCAAAATTCTGCATCTGTCCCTTTCTCTCGCCTCTCTCTCACAATCAAAGAATTTACAACACTGTCTGACATGTTTTCGAGTTCAAGACTATCTTTAGTACCTAGAGCTTAAGCCGGAAATCGCCTTTTCAGTCCCATTTTCAGCTGGGGGCAAATGTATATTGTGAACAATGATGGAGGATAAAAATTATTTTAAATTTCAGTGAGTGATTGATTTGATTTATTGTGAAGATGAAAAGCTGAAGTAGGTAAACTAGAAAGTTGGAGTAAGGATAAAAGATAAAACTGAAAGGCCAGGAAATGGGGGGGAAAACATGAAAAGAATGGTAGTAGTTACTTATACACCAATTTGTAATTTATTTACTTTGGGTCACTGCCATTAGTATTTGAACAAATTTATAGTTTAATAACTTGTTTCAGCATTATAGTAAATGAGATGAAAACTAAACCAATGGCCCAGTGAGGCAGGAATTCCCCTGAATTAACCAGTGGTCTACAAGTTAATGGCGTCATGAATGAATAGTTATGTTAGTTACCATGTAAATATTTAGTGATACTATTAACTGTTCAAATTTTCCCTTGAATTTTTGGGATTTTTTTTGTCTCTGCAATGTGTAATGCATTTCTCACTTGCCGACAAGTGTTGGTTTGTTTTCTTACAAAAAATAGAAAAAGGAAATTGGCTTTTCCATGGCACAGAATTAAAAAACATATATAGATTGTTTCCAAACATTTAAGCAGAGTATGGTATTGTACAGCAATAATAGCTTATATCCAACAATGTTTTTTGTTAACTTTCAGTACCTTTGGAGAAATAAAGACCGTGCGATTGCCCAAGAAAATGGCTGGAACTGGCACACACAGGGGCTTTGGATTTGTTGACTTTCTCACTAAACAAGATGCAAAGGTGTTGTATTTTTCAAGATAATTGGATGTAAATTTTCCTATGGATTCTTATATGGTTAGCTTTCATGGCTTAAAAATAATTAAGTGTATGAGTGGTCTTTTGGGCTCAAGAGGGGAAAGCTGCAGTCTCCCTTTCCAGTGAAAACCTCCCAAAACCTCTCCATGGCACTTGGCTGCAAATCAAGGGCTGTCCAATTTTCTGCTTCTGATAGCTATAGTGCCCTCTTTACACCTGTTACGCATCCTTGGGTTTAAAGTCGACCATTTTTTGTGAATCCATTTCATGTGTGACTCATAAAATCATAGAATTATTGCAGCCCAGAAGGAAGACGTTCAAACTGCCAGCTCTCTGCATTGCTCTGCCCTTTTCGCCATAGCTCTGCAAATTTTGTCTTCAGGTAATTATGCAATAATCCATCGCATCCTTCCAAATGTGGTGCCCAAGACTGAATACCAGTTTCCAGTTGAGGCCAAACCAGTGTCTTAAAAAGGTTTATCATAGCTTCCTTGCTTTTGTATTCTATGCCCCATTTATACAGCCCAGGATCCTGTATTTTTTTAAAACCACTCTCTCAATCTGCCTTGCTACTTGAATGATTTGTGATAATATACCCCCAAGTTCCTCTGCTCATGTGCCCCTTTTAGAATTGTACCTTTCACCATGTATTACCTCTTGTGCTTTCTACCTAAATGAATCACTTCATAATTTTCTGCATTAAATTTAATCTGCCAAATGTCTGCCTATCTACCAGCCTGTCCATGACCGTTTCTATTTATCACTATCCTTCTTGCAATTCACAATTCTGAGTTTTTTGTCATCTGCAAATATTGAAATTGTGCTGTGTACACCCAAGTCTAGCTCATTAATATTTATCAGGAAGAGCAGGGGTATCCTAACACTTACCGCATGGAAACTCATTGTAGAATCGTAGAATGGTTACAGCATAGAAGAAGGCAATTTGGCCTATCTTATCTGTAGCCCTACAATTTTTTTTCTCTTCAGATAATGAACTAGTTTTCGCTTAAAAGTTGCCATCTGATCTGCCTCCACTAAACTTTGGCAGTGCACTCCAGATCCTAACCAATTGCTGCCCATATGCCTTGCTGCAGTCAAAACAACAGTTCGCCAGTCGTCTCAGTTCTGTCACTCAATCAATTTCTTATCCATGCTGTTATTGTCCCATTCATTCCGTGGACTCTACCTTTGCAGACAAGCTGGTTATATGGCACCTTGTCAAATGCCTTTTGAAAGTCCATGTACACAATATCAACTGTAATATCCTCATCAAACCTCTCTGTTACCTAGTCATAAACTTGAGCAAGTTAGTTAAACATGCCTTAACGTTATCCATGCTAGCTTTGTTTAATTATTCCACATTTGTCCAAGTGACTGTTAATATTATCCCAGATTATCATTTCTAAAAGCTTTTGCACAATCAAGGTTAAGCTGACTGGCATGTAGTTGCTGGACTTATCCATACACGTTTTTTTAAACAAAGGTGTAACATTTGCTATTCGCCAGTTATCTGGCACCATCCAAGAGCATCAGAGGATTATGGCCCATGCCTCCATAATTTCCACTCTTACTTTCCTTAGACGCATCTGATACAATCCTGGTGACGTATAAACTCTTAAATACAGCCAGCTATCTAATACCTCCTGTTTGTTCATTTTAAATCTGTTCAGTATCTCAATTACCCCCACTTACACTATGGCTTTGTCAGAACCACCTTCCTTGGTAAAAACAGATGCAAAGAACTTTTAGTATCTCAGCCATGTCCCTCTCTTGCTTATGTAAACCCCTTTTTAGGTCCTAAATTGGCCCTACTTCTTTTACCACCTTTTTACAATATATACGTCTATTGAAGTAACTTAGATTCCCTTTTATGTTAGCTGCAAGTCTCTTCTCGCACTCCTTTTTTGTTTTTCTTATTTTTTTCGTCACTTCCCACCTGAAACTTTTATATTTAGCCTGGGTTCTCAGTTGTATTATTCCCCGACATTGGTCTAATGCACTCATTTCCAACATCATCTTATTCTCTATCTCTTTTGTCATCCAGGGAGCGCTGGATTTGTTTGCCCTACCTTTTCCTCTTGTGAGAATATACTTCAACTCTATCAGAACTATTTCCTCTTTAAAGGCAGCCCAGTGTTTTGTTATGGTTCTGCCTGCCAATTTTTTCCAGTTTACCTGGGCTAGATCCATTCTCACCACATTGAAGTTGGCCTTTCCACAATTAATTATTCGTACTCTGGGTAGCTCCCTGTCTTTCCATACTAACCTAAACCTTATGATGCTATGATCACTGTCACTAAATTTCCTCCTATTGACACTTAGTCCACTTAATTCCCCAGAACCAAATCAGCAATACCTCCTTCCTTGTTGGACTGCAATCATACTGATGTAGAAAATTCTCCTGAACACCGTTTGGAATCACTTTCCCCTTTGCCCTTTGCACTAATCTTGTTCCAGTCGATATAAGGATATTTAAATTTCCTGTTATAAATATTCTAACACCTCTATAATTTCATTTCATATTTGTTCCTTTACATCATTCCCATTAGTTAGTAGCTTATTGAATTTATCCAGCAAAGTAACGCTACTTGTACTGTTTCTTAGCTGCAACCAAATAGATTCTGTCCTTGACCCCTCTAGGATATCCTGGGCTGGATTCTCTGATTCTGGTGCTATGCCCCACGACGGCTTGGGAACGGTGGCGTTTTATGCCAGAAAAAATGGAGTCAAACGGCCAATGATTCCAAATTTTGCTGCAGGCTAGCATGCCGATACGGCCCGGAGAACTGCCGGGTCTGTGGCCGGGCATGCGCACACGGCCCCTGCAGCAGCCGTGCCATGCTACATGGCGGAGACCCGTTCCGCAAAATAGTGCTCTCTCCCCCCCCCCCTTTTTTGGCCACCTCGCACGCCCCGGACCCCTGTCCCACAGTGCCCCCAGCTCCTACTAAAATCCCCTCCCTGCCTGCAGATCGGCCCTCCCTTGACTGTGGCGGAGCTGGACTGAGTCCGCAGCCGCCGCGCCGAATTTCCATCCGGTCGAGGGCGGAGCATCGGGGGCAGGCCTCGGGCAATATCCTGAGGCCGTCGATACGTGGCGCAGCGTACTTGGAGAGTACACCGCTTTGGAGGAGGCAGAGCCTCGCAAAAGTGGCGCCACCCCCGATTTGGACGGGAACTGTGATTCTCCGGCCGATAACTGAATGCAATTTCGCCTTCGGCGACCGGAGAATCCAGGCCCCTGTCTCTTATTATATACTGATCACTCATTACTGCTAATCCTCCTCCTTTCTTTCCTTCCCTATCTCACCTGAACGCCTTGTACCAGAAATGTTTGGTACCCTGGACTTCTACTTGCATCTGATATGATCTAGATACAGTTTTAATAAATGCCAAAATAACACATGAACTACAAAATCCAATATAGGAGAACCACTTTTCACGGAGAATGTGGGTGAAGAAAATATGTTTCCAAAGAATGCTGGAAATACTCAACAGGTCTGGCAGCATCTATGAGAACAACTGCTGCCTGATCTGCTGAGTATTTCCAACAATTGTTTCCATTTCCAGCGCCCACAGAATTTTGCTGTTAAGATGGAAGAAATTTGACAATGTATGATTTCCTGCATGTCACCCAGACAGGCTATTCATTGAGGCAGTGTGTTCCAGATCGTGGAAGGCTTCTCCTCAGTTTGTAGTTAGAATCTTTAAGCACAATTAGTGGTAATTTGCTCTATTGTACCTGTGCCAGCTTTTTGAAAAAGCTGCATTGCAAAACTGTAGCCTAAGCCAGTCTGTAAATTTGTCAGTTTAAGCTTCAGTGTTTCAAAAAGAAAATCACCATCGAGACAATTGTCGATTATCCTAGTGGATAAGTTAGATTTAAAAAAAATTTTTTACAGCCTACATTTGATGAAAGAATTTTCATTATGCCTTGCACAAATTCTCTTATTAGCACATGCTTAGGCCTAAATGTTTACTTGTGATGCGTGCATTTCTTGGAAAGTCTTGCTGTTTACTTGAACAATGGGCACCTTTTGATTTGTTTTTTTAAAGTATTTTTATTCAACAGTTTTACAATTGACAACAATCCCACAAAACCCCCAGCTACCCAGACCCAACCCCCCGCCCCGGACAGTCAACGGTAACCAACTCCTGAAAGTGCATGATAAACAAACCCCACCAATTGTAGAACTATCACTCGCGCCCCTTAGAGCAAATTTCACCTTTTCCAGGGTCAGAAACTCCAGCAGGTCCCCCTGCCACGCTGAGGCATAGGCTGGAGAAGCTAACCTCCACCCCAACAAGATCCACCTATGAGCAACCAGCGCGGCGAAGGCTAAAACATCTGCCCCCGCCTGCAGCTCCGGCCGGTCCGCCATCCCGAATATGGCTTCTAGGGGAAGGGGCTCCACATCCACATACAGAACCCCTGATACGGTGCTGAGCACCATCCTCCAGAACCTTTCCAGCTTCGGGCAGGACCAAAACATATGTACACGATTCGCACGGCACCTCTCACATCGCTCACAGATTTTTTTGTAAATTTAGAGTACCCAATTCATTTTTTCCAATTAAGGGGCAATTTAGCGTGGCCAATCCACCTAACTTGCACATTTTTGGGTTGTAGGGGCGAAACCCACGCAAACAGGGGGAGAATGTGCAAACTCCACACGAGCCGGGATCGAACCTGGGACCTCAGCGCCGTGAGGCTGCAGTGCTAACCCACTGCGCCACCATACTGCCCACAGCGCTCATAGATATCCTCGACCCTTTCGAACAGTCGACTCAACCTAGCCTTGTACCCCACCTGCAATTGTATCTGCCCCACCTCACACACGAAGTGAGGCATTTACCCTCTGCAGTACTTTGCACCACAGACCCTCCTCCAGCGCCACCTCAACTCTTCTTTCCACTTCACCTTAACCCCACCATGGACTCCCCACCCTCCTCCAAAATCTCCCATAAATCACCGAGAAACCCCCCCTCTGACAGCACCACCTACCACCTCCAACAACGTGTAGTTGGAGGTGGTGCTGTCGGTGGGTTTGTCTCGGTGATTTATGGGAGATTTTGGAGGAGGATGGGGAGTCCACTTCCTCGCAAAGTGCCGTACCTGCATATACCTGAAACTTTCGCCCTGCGCCAGCCTAAACTTCGCAAATCGCCCTCCCAGAAACAGATCCATCATATCCTTAATCCTCCTCTCTTCCCATCCATCCTCCCCGGGCCGAACCCATGATTCCCCCCAATCGGCATACCCCCGGACCCAGCTCCCAACCTAAAATGCTGTGTAAACTGCCTCCAGATCTTCAACGCCACCACCAACGGACTCGCCCTATACTTCCCTGGGGCCATTGGGAACGGCGCTGTTGCCAGCGCCCGCAGCCCCGACACCCTGCAAGAGCCTCTTCCATCCTCACCCACAAACCACCCCCCATTCCCTGCTCCATCTCCAGACCGTCTTTGCATTTGCCGCCCAATAACAACACATTAAATTTGGGAGGCCTGACCCCATTTCACCTCTGCAGTACCACCTTGCTAATCCTAGCCACCTTCTCCACTCAATCAAACGAGGAAATCAGCCTGTCCACCCCTCTAAAAATGCCTTGGGCCAAAAGACCGGCAGGCATTGAAACAAGGACCGGAATCACGGCAAAACATATTTACTGCCTGCAACTGGCCCACCAGAGGGAGGTTGTCCCACCTCAGGAAATCAGCCTTCCCACCAAGCTAGTGAAATTAAACTTCCGAAGCCCTGTCCAATCCCCTGCACTGATATGAGACGTCGCAAGACAAAATGACAGACCCCCATCCCTGTTCGTCCCGATTTTCCCCCCCCCCCCACTATCCCCTTTCAGAACGCAGCCTCCTCGGCGCAATAACCAAGGACTCCATAGCCCTTGGGCAGCACCGTGGACAGTGGTTAGCACTGCTGCCTGACAGCTCCAGGGACCCGGGTTCAATTTCGGCCTCGGGTGACTGTCTGTGTGGGGTTTGCACTTTCTCCCCGTGTCAGTGTGGGTTTCTTCCCACAGTCCAAAGATGTGCTGGTTAGGTGGATTGGCCATGCTAAATTGCCCCTTAGTGTCCAGAAGGATAGGTAGGGCTACTGGGTTATGGGGATTGGGTGGAGGCTTGGGCTTAAGTAGGGTGCTGTTTCAAAGGGTCGGTGCCGACTCGATGGGCCGAATGGCCTCCTTCACTATGGATTATATGAATCTGTTGAAATTCAATATAAACAGAAGGGGGGGGGGGCATGGGGCATCTCTTCCTCGTAACCCAGTGCAATGCAAGATACCCTGAGTTCATACTATTTGTGCGCACTCTCGCCATCTGCTCCAAAGCATATAAAGTGGCAAAGATTAGTGGGAGACTAGAGGACCGGGAAATCTTTAGGGTGAAACAGAAAGCTTCTAAAAAAGCTATAAAGAAGAGTAAGATAGATTATGAGAGTAAACTTGCTCAGAATATAAAAACAGTAAGTTTCTACAAATATATAAAACAAAAAAAGAATGGCTAAGGTAAATATTGGGTCTTTAGAGGATGAGAAGGGAGATTTAATAATGGGAGATGAGGAAATGGCTGAGGAATTGAACAGGTTTTTTGGGTCGATATTCACAGTGGAAGACACAAATAACATGCCAGTGACTGATGGAAATGAGGCTATGACAGGTGAGGACCTTGAGATGATTGTTATCACTAAGGAGGTAGTGATGGGCAAGCTAATGGGGCTAACGGTAGACAAGTCTCCTGGCCCTGATGGAATTCATCCCAGAGTGCTAAAAGAGATGGCCAGGGAAATTGCAAATGCACTAGTGATAATTTACCAAAGTTCACTCGACTCTGGGGTGGTCCCGGCAGATTGGAAATTAGCAAACGTGACACCACTGTTTAAAAAAGGAGGCAGGCAGAAAGCGGGTAATTATAGGCCAGTGAGCTTAACTTCGGTAGTAGGGAAGAAGCTGGAATCTATCATCAAGGAAGAAATAGCGAGGCATCTGGATGGAAATTGGCCCATTGGGCAGACGCAGCATAGGTTCATAAAGGGCAGGTCGTGCCTCACTAATTTAGTGGAATTTTTTTGAGGACATTACCAGTGCGGTAGATGACGGGGAGCCAATGGATATGGTACATCTGGATCTCCAGAAAGCCTTTGACAAGGTGCCACACACAAGATTGCTGCATAAGATAAAGATGCGTGGCATTAAGGGTAAAGTAGTAGCATGGATAGGGGATTGGTTAATTAATAGAAAGCAAAGAGTGGGGATTAATGGGTGTTTCTCCGGTTGGCAATCAGTAGTTAGTGGTGTCCCTCAGGGATCAGTGTTGGGCCCAGAATTGTTCACAATTTACATAGATGATTTGGAGTTGGGGACCAAGTGCAATGTGTCCAAGTTTGCAGATGACACTAAAATGAGTGGTAAAGCAAAAAGTGCAGAGGATAGTGGAAGTCTGCAGAGAGATTTGGATAGGTTAAGTGAATGGGCTAGGGTCTGGCAGATGGAATACATTGTTGACAAATGTGAAGTTATCCATTTTGGTAGGAATAATAGCAAAAGGGATTATTATTTAAATGATAAAATATTAAAACATGCGGCTGTGCAGAGAGACCTGGGTGAATTGTGCATGAGTCGCAAAAAGTTGGTTTGCAGGTGCAACAGGTGATTAAGAAGGCAAATTGAATTTTGTCCTTCATTGCTAGAGGGATGGAGTTTAAGACTAGGAAGGTTATGCTGCAATTGTATGAGGTGTTAGTGAGGCCACACCTGGAGTATTATGTCCAGTTTTGGTCTCCTTACCTGAGAAAGGACGTACTGGCGCTGGAGGGTGTGCTGAGGAGGTTCACTAGGTTCATCCCAGAGCTGAAGGGGTTGGATTACGAGGAGAGGTTGAGTAGATTGGAACTGTACTCGTTGGAATTTAGAAGGATGCGGGGGGATCTTATAGAAACGTATAAAACTATGAAGGGAATAGATAGGATAGATGTGGGCAGGTTGGAACCTACCACCCTCGACACCGTCCTCGCTACGCCCTTCCAAAGTTCCTCCAGCGCTGGGCATGCCCAGAACATATGGGTGTGATTTGCTGAACTCCCTGAGCACCTAACACACCTGTCCTCACCCCCAAAGAACCGGCTCATCCTTGTCCTGTTCATGTGTGCCCTGTGCAGCACCTTAAACTGTATGAGGCTGAGCCTCGCGCACGAAGAGGAAGAATTCTCCCTCCCTAGGGCATCTGCCCACGTCCCCTCTTCGATCTCCTCTCCCAACTCCTCCTCCCACGTACCTTTCAACTCCAGCACCGAGGCCTCTTCCTCCTCCTGCATCACCTGGTAGGTTTCCGAGATCTCCCCCCCCCCCCCCCCGAGAGCACCCTGTCCTGTACTGTGTGTGGCAGTAGCCGTGGGAATTCCACCACCTGCCATCTGGCAAACGCCCTTACCTGTGAGTACTTGAAGGTCTTCCCCGGGGGGAGCCCGTACTTCTCCTCCAGCTCCCCCAAGCTCGCGAACTTCCCGTCCACAAACAGGTCCCCCAACTTTCGTATCCCTGCCCTGTGCCACCCCAAAAACCCTCCACCTGTTCTTCCTGGGGCGAACCGGTGGTTCCCCCGTAATGGGGTCCACGTCGAGGCCCCAACTTGCCCCCCCCTATGCCGCCTCCACTGCCGCCAAATTTTGAGGGCTGCCACCACCACCGGGCTCGTGGTATACCTCCTTGGAGGGAGCGGCAGCGGCGCCATTGCCAGTGCCCCCAGACTTGTACCCACACAGGGCGCCGTCTCCAGCCTCTTCCATGCAGCCCCCTCCATCACTCACTTGCGCACCATTGTCGCATTGTCGGCCTAGTAGTACCCACAGAGGTTGGGCAGCGCCAGCCCCCCCCCCCCATATCTCTACTCCGCCCCAGGAACACCCTTCTCACACTCAGAGTCCCTCGCGCCCACACAAACCCCATTATACTCCTGTTAACCCGCCTGAAAAAAGCCTTTGGGATAAACACGGGGAGGCACCGGAACAGGAACAAAAACCTTAGGAGCACCGTCATTTTGATTGACTGCACCCTACCCGCAAGGACAACGGCAACGCGTCCCACCTCTTGAACTCCTCCTCCATTTGCTCCACCAGCCTTGTAAAGTTAAGCCTATGCAGGCCCCCCCAGTTCCTGGCCACTTGGACCCCCAAATATCTGAAGCTCCTCTCCGCCCTTTTTAGTGGGAGCTCGCCAATCCCCCTCTCCTGGTCCCCTAGCTGAATTACGAACAGCTCGCTCTTCCCCATATTGAGCTTGTACCCCGAAAAGTCCCCGAATTCCCTAAGGATCCTCATTACCTCTGGCATTCCTCCCACCGGGTCTGCCACATACAGCAGCAGGTCGTCCGCATAAAGCGACACCCTATGCTCCTCCCCACCCCGCACCAACCCCCTCCAGTTCCTCGACTCTCTCAGTGCCATAGCCAGGGGTTCAATCGCCAGTGCGAAGAGCAGGGGGGACAGGGGGGACCCCTGTCTCGTCCCTCGGTGCAACCGAAAGTACTCGGACCTCCCCCTATTTGTGGCCACACTCGCCATCGGGACCTCATACAACAGTCTAACCCACCTGACAAACCCCTCCCCAAACCCGAACCTCTTCAGCACCTCCCACAGGTACCCCCACTCTACCCTATCGAAGGCTTTCTCAGCGTCCATCGCCACCACTATCTCCGCCTCCCCCTCCCTCGCCGGCATCATGATAACGTTCAAAAGCCTCCGCACATTCGCGTTCAACGTCTCCCCTTCACAAACCCCGTCTGGTGTTCATGGATGATCTACGGCACACAATCCTCAATCCTCGTGGCTAAGACCTTCGCCAGCACCTTGGCATCTACATTTAGCAAGGAAATCGGTCTGTAAGACCCACATTGCAGGGGATCCTTGTCCCGCTTCAGGATCAAAGAGATCAGTGCCCGGGACATCTGCGGGGGTAAAGCCCCCCCCCCCCTCTCTCTCTCTCTCTCCCCCCCCCCCCCCCCCTCCCTTGCCTCATTAAAGGTCCTAACTAATAGCGGGCCCAACAGGTTCATATATTTTTTATAGAACTCGACCGGGAAACCGTCCGGCCCCAGTGCCTTCCCCGCCTGCATGCTTCCTATCCCTTTGATCAGCTCCTCCAGCCCACTCGGGGCCCCCAGTCCCGCCACCAGTCCCTCTTCCACCTTTGGAAACCTCAATTGGTCCAGGAAACGGCCCATTCCTCCCTCCTCTCGTGGGGGCTCGGATTGGTACAATTCCTCGTAGAAGTCCCTGAAGACCCCATTGATGCCAACCCCACTCTCCACCACGCTCCCTCCCCTGTCCTTAACTCCCCCGATCTCCCTAGCTGCGTCCTGCTTCCAAAGCTGATGCGCCAGCATCCGGCTTGCCTTTTCCCCATACTCGTAGATCGCCCCCTGGGCCTTCCTCCACTGCACCTCCGCCTTCCTGGTGGTCACCAGGTCGAATTCGGCCTGGAGGCTGCGCCTCTTCCTCAACAATCCTTCCTCAGGCTCTTCCGCATACCTCCTGTCTATCCTCACCATCTCCCCCACCAGCCTCTCCCTCTCCCCCCGCTCCCTCCGCTCCTTGTGGGCCCTAATGGAGATCAGCTCTCCCCTCACCACCGCCTTCAGTGCCTCCCATACCATCCCCACTCGGACCTCCCCGTTGTCGTTGGTCTCCAAGTACCTCTCTATACTTCCTCGGACCAGCTCGCTCACCTCCTCGTCCGCCAACATCCCCACCTCCAAGCGCCACAGCGGGCGCTGGTCCCTCTCCTCCCCCATCTCCAAGTCCACCCCGTGTCTGCGTGGGTTTCCTCCGGGTGCTCCGGTTTCCTCCCACAGTCCAAAGATGTGCGGGTTAGGTGAATTGGCCAATGATAAATTGCCCTTAATGTCCAAATTGCCCTTGGTGTTGGGTGGAGGTGTTGAGTTTGGGTCGGGTGCTCTTTCCAAGAGCCGGTGCAGACTCAAAGGGCCGAATGGCCTCCTTCTGCACTGTAAATTCAATGATAATCTATGATTCATCTAGGACAAAGGTTCGGCACAACATCATGGGCCGAAGGGCCTGTTCTGTGCTGTATTTTCTATGTTCTACGTTCTATGTTCCACCCAATGCAGGGCGTGGTCCGAAATGGCTATTGCCGAATACTCGGTATCCTCTACTCTCGCTATCAGCGCCCTACTCCAGATGAAAAAGTCGATTCGAGAATAAGCCTTATGGACATGTGAGAAGAATGAAAATTCCCTAGCCCCCAGCCTTGCAAATCTCCAAGGGTCCACCCCTCCCATTTGGTCCATAAATCCCCTCAACACTCTGGCCGCCGCAGGCTTCCTACCCGTCCTAGACCTGGAGCGATCCAGTGCTGGATCCAACACCGTGTTAAAGTCTCCCCCCATTATCAGGCCCCCCACTTCCAAGTCTGGGATCCGACCCAACATACGCCGCATAAAACCCGCATCGTCCCAGTTCGGAGCATACACATTGACCAGTACCACCCTCTCTCCCTGCAACTTACCACTTACCATTATGTACCTACCGCCATTATCTGCCACAATGCTCGACGCCTTGAATGACACCTTCTTTCCCACCAAGATCGCCACCCCTCAATTTTTGGCATCTAGCCCCGAGTGAAACACCTGACCTACCCACCCTTTCCTCAGTATTACCTGGTCTGCCACCTTCAGGTGTGTCTCCTGGAGCATAACCACATCCGCCTTGAGCCCCTTCAGGTGCGCGAACACGCGGGCCCGCTTAACCGGCCCATTCAGTCCCCTTACATTCCAGGTTATCAGCCGGATCAGGGGGCTACCCTCCCCCGCCGACTAGCCATGACCCCTCCTCGACCAGCCACCCGCCCGCACCCGGCCCGTTCCCCACAGCGGCATATCCCCGTCTCGACCCCCCCCCCCCCCCCCACTCGCTCCAGCTCCTCCTTGACCTTAGCAGCAGCAACTCGATCCCCCCCCCCCCCCCCCCCCCCCGGCTAGGACCCATTCTAGCTGGTTTACTCCCCCCATTGCACTTCTGCAAGTCAGCTGACTCCTGCTGACCCCGACCACTCCCGCCTCCCCTTCGACTCCTCCCATTGTGTGGCACACCCTCCTTTCCCGCTCCCCATCCACAGGCTCTCCCCCTCCCCCCTCCGTTCTAAGCGTGGGAAACAATCCTCCCTTCCCCGCCCCGGCCCCGCTCTTCCCCCCCCCCCCCCCCCCCCCCAGTCTTCGGCACGGGAAAAAAGCCCGCGCTCTCCACCTACCAGGCCCCGCCACCAACCAAAACAGTGCTCCACCCTCCCCAACCCGAAAGAGAAAAACACAGAGAAAAATAAACCCTAAACAATGCAAAGGCCCCCCCACCCCCCCGGAACCAAAAATAGGCATAACATATCCACCGCAGTCCCCAATCGCCCATCCCGACCCTCAGTCTGTGTCCAGCTTCTCGGCCTGAACAATGGCCCACGCCTCCTCCGGAGACTCAAACTAATGGTGCCGGTCCTTGTAGGTAACCCACAGTCGCGCTGACTGCAACATGCCAAACTTCACCCCCTTCCTGTGCAGCACCGCCTTCGCTCGCTTGTACCTGGCCCTCCTCTTCGCCACCTCCGCACTCCAATCCTGATATATCCGAACCTCCGCGCTCTCCCACCTGCTGCTCTTCTCCTTCTTGGCCCACCTGAGCACACACTCCTGATCGACAAACCGATGGAACCGCACCAGCACCGCCCGCGGAGGCTCGTTAGCCTTGGGCCTCCTCGCAACACTCTATGGGCTCCAGGGGCCCCTGGAAGGACCCTGCTCCCATCAGCGAGTTCAACATGGTGACCACATAGGCCCCCACGTCCAGCCCCTCCGGGAGGCCCAAAATCCACAGATTCTTCCGCCTCGATCGATTCTCCATCTCCTCGAACCGCTCCTGCCATTTCTTGTGGAGCGCCTCGTACGCCTCCACCTTTACCGCCAGGCCTCAGATCTCGTCCTCATTGTCAGAGATCTTTTGTCGAGCCTCTCGGATCGCCACCCCCTGGGCCGTCTGTGTCTCCAGCAGCTTATCAATAGAAGCCTTCATCGGCTCTAGCAGTTCCGTTTTAATCTCTCTGAGGCAGCGCTGGCTACCCTCCTGTTGCTCCTCCGCCCAATGCCTCCACACGGCCTGGTCTCTGCCCGCCGCCATTTTGCCCTTCTTCCCTCCCTTCTTCTGGTCCACCACCACCTTTTTTGTCGCCCCGCTCCTCGTTAAAGCCATATACTGATGGGGAGCTATTATTAACTCCTTCCCACACCAGGAAACGTCGAAAAAGTTCCCTTGGGGGCCCTGAAAAGAGCCCAAAAGTCCGACTTAGCTCCGCATAGCCGCAACCGGAAGTCTCAACAGGGAATCCTTTTGGCAGTGTTCGCTTCACCAATCTGCCCCAAAAAGTCTGTGGAAACTCCTGAAAAAGGTCTGAGAGTCCGTTCCAGACGGGAGCTGCCGAATGCGCGATCTACTCATCCATGGCCGCCACCGGAAGCCTCGTCCCCGCTTCTTCAGTGGCCTTAGAACATAGAACATTACAGCGCAGTACAGGCAGCTTCGGCCCTCGATGTTGCGCCGACCTGTGAAACCAATCTAAAGCCCATCTACACTATTCCCTTATCATCCATATGTTTATCCAATGGCCATTTAAATGCCCTAAATGTTGGCGGGTCCACTACTGTTGCAGGCAGGGCATTCCACGCCCTTACTACTCTCTGAGTAAAGAACCTACCTCTGACATCTGTCCTATATCTATCTCCCCTCAATTTAAATCTATGTCCCCTTGTGCTAGCCATCACCAAATGAGGAAAAAGGCTCTCACTGTCCACCCTATCCAATCCTCTGATCATCTTGTATGCCTCAATTAAGTCACCTCTTAACCTTCTCTCGAACGAAAACAGCCTCAAGTCCCTCAGCCTTTCCTCATAAGATCTTCCCTCCATACCAGGCAACATTCTGATAAATCTCCTCTGCACCCTTTCCAATGCTTCCACATCCTTCCTATAATGCGGCGACCAGAATTGCACGCAATACTCCAAATGCGGCCGCACCAGAGTTTTGACCAGCTGCAACATGACCTCATGGCTCCGAAACCCAGTCCCTCTACCACTAAAAGCTAACACACCGTACACCTTCTTAACAACCCTCTCAACCTGGGTGGCAACTTTCAGTGATCTATGTACATGGACACCGAGATCTCTCTGCTCATCCACACTACCAAGAATCTTACCGTTAGCCCAGTACTCTGTATTTCTGTTACTCCTTCCAAAATGAATCACCTCACACTTTTCTGCATTAAACTCCATTTGCCATCACTCAGCCCAGCTCTGCAGCTTATCTATGTCCCTCTGTAACCTGCAACATCCTTCCGCAATGTCCACAACTCCACCGACTTTAGTGTCATCTGCAAATTTACTCACCCGTCCTTCTACGCTCTCCTCCAGGTCATTTATAAAAATGAAAAACAGCAGTGGCCCCAAAACAGATCCTTGTGGTACACCACTAGTAACTGAACTCCAGGCTGAACATTTCCCATCAACCACCACCCTCTATCTTCTTACAGCTAGCCAATTTCAGATCCAAACTGCTAAATCACCCTGAATCCCATGCCCTAGTATTTTCTGCAATAGCCTACCGTGGGGAACCTTATCAAACGCTTCACTGAAATCAATATACACCACATCAACTGCTTTACCCTCGCCCACCTGTTTGGTCACCTTCTCAAACAACTCAATAAGGTTTGTGAGGCACGACCTACCCTTCACAAAACCGTGTTGACTATCTCTAATCAAATTATTCCTTTCCAGATGATTATACATCCTATCTCTTATAAACCTTTCCAAGACTTTGCCCACAACAGAGTAAGGCTCACTGGTCTATAGTTACCGGAGCTGTCTCTACTCCCCTTCTTGAACACGGGGACAATATTTGCTATCCTCCAGTCTTCTGGCAGTATTCCTGGAGACAGAGATGACTTTAAGATCAAAGCCAAAGGCTCAGCAATCTCCTCCCTAGCTTCCCAGAGAATCCTAGGATAAATCCCATCCGGCCCAGTGGACTTATCTATTTTCACACTTTCCAGAATTGCTAACACCTCCTCCTTATGATCCTCAAGCCCTTCTAGTCTAGTAACCTGAATCTCAGTATTCTCTTCGACAACATTGTCTTTTTCCTGTGTGAATACTGATGAAAAATATTCATTTAGCACCTCTCCTCTCGAACTCCACGCGCAACTTCCCACTACTGTCCTTGACTGGCCCTACTCTTACCCTAGTCATTCTTTTATTCCTGACATACCTATAGAAAGGATTATCCTTGATCCTACCTGCCAAAGACTTCTCAGGTCCCCTCCTGGCTCTTCTTAGCTCTCTCTTTAGGTCCTTCCTAACTAACTTGTAACTCTCGAGCGCCCTAACTGAACCTTCACATCTCATCTTTACATAAGCCTCCTTCTTTCTCTTGACAAGTGATTCAACTACTTTAGTAAACCACGGTTCCCTCGCTCGACCACTTCCTCCCTGCCTGACAGGTGCATACTTATCAAGGACATGCAGTAGCTGTTCCTTGAACAAGCTCCACATTTCAATTGTGCCCATCCCCTGCAGTTTCCTTCCCCATCCTATGCATCCTAAGTCTTGCCTCATCGCATCATAATTGCCTTTCCCCCAGCTATAACTCTTGCCCTGGTGTATATACCTATCCCTTTCCCATCGCTAAAGTAAACGTAACCGAATTGTGGTCACTATCACCAAAGTGCTCACCTACCTCCAAATCTAACACCTGTCCTGGTTCATTACCCAGTACCAAATCCAATGAGGCCTCGCCTCTTGTTGGCCTATCTACATACTGTGTCAGGAAACCCTCCTGCACACATTGGACAAAAACGGACCCATCTAAAGTACTCAAACTATTTTCCAGTTTCCAGTCAATATTTGGAAAGTTAAAGTCCCCCATAACAACTACCCTGTTGCTTTCGCTCCTATCCAGAATCATCTTTGCAATCCTTTCCTCTACATCTCCGGAACTTTTCGGAGGCCTATAGTAAACTCCCAACAGGGTGACCTCTCCTTTCCTGTTTCTAACCTCAGCCCATACTACCTCAGTAGACGGGTCCTCATCAAACGTCCTTTCTGCCATCGTAATACTGTCCTTGACTAACAATGCCACCCGTCCCCCCTCTTTTACCACCTTCCCTGAGCTTACTGAAATATCTAAACCCCGGAACCTGCAACAACCATTCCTGTCCCTGCTCTATCCATGTCTCCGAAATGGGCACAACATCGAAGTCCCAGGTACCAACCCATGCTGCAAGTTCACCCACCTTATTCCGGATGCTCCTGGCGTTGAAGTAGACACACTTTAAACCACCTTCCTGCCTGCCGATACACTCCTGCAACTTTGAAACCTTACTCATGACCTCACTACTCTCAACCTCCTGTATACTGGAGCTACAATTCAAGTTCCCAACCCCCTGCTGAATTAGTTTAAACCCTTCCGAAGAGCATTAGCAAATTTCCCCCCCAGGGTATTGGTACCCCTCTGGTCCAGGTGTAGACCATCCCATTTGTAGAGGTCCTACCTACCCCAGAATGATCCCCAATTATCCAGGTATCTGAAACCCTCCCTCCTGCACCATCCCTGTAGCCACATGTTCAACTGCTCTCTCTTCCTATTCTTCATCTCGCTAGCACGTGGCACGGGTAACAACCCAGAGATAATAACTCTGTTTGTTCTAGCTCTACGATTCCACGCTAGTTCCCTGAATTCCTGCCTTACATCTCTATCTCTTTTCCTACCTATGTCGTTAGTGCCTATGTGACCACGACTTGGGGCTGCTCCACCTCCTCCTTAAGGATCCCGAAAACATGATCCGAGACATCACGGACCCTGGCACCTGGAGACAACACACAGTCTCTCTCATTCCCACAGAACAAGATATTCTCTCATGTACACCAGGGGCTGGTAGACATACATTGTTCAGGACAATGTTAGACATTAATGGGGAAAAGTCAGGGATAGAAGCAGGATCGATTGAACCTTCTCAATTAATAAAGCAAGGGAATCAGTGGGTGGTACATGATATCATAATTTACCATTCCAATGAGACACGGAAAGCAGTTTGGATGACGGAGAAATGGGACACTAAACAGCTAGTGATGGACAAATGATCCTTTTGGGTACTGATGGATTGAATTGTGTGCTGTTTCTAAGGGACATGAGGAAGCTTCTACGATGCTGCTACCCCAAGGAAATAAAATGCTTTGGAGGTAGTAGAACACATGGATATAGCTATTATGTTACCTTCCTGAGCGGCTGCAGCTATGGTTCAGGGTAATTGGACTTGAGGGAAGAACAAGTCTATCGACACTCGTCTGTGAGATGGATAAATTTACAAATTGATTTCCGTGTACAATTTAAAATCACAACATGTGCATACAAATGACAAAGATAGGGGATATATGATGGTCAGTACAATTAGATGGGGGGATAATTGACTAAAAGATATAGTTATGTTTCAAATGTCAAGGCAGGGTGTAATTGAAAATATGGAAAGATGTGTCATTTGAAACATGGAAGTCTGGCAATATCTGGTCTGAGAGAAACATGAGAGGATACACGGAAAGATCCCATGAAGGGTTAACAGCAGCTGCAAAGAGCAGGATTATAAAATGCACATACCTTCTTCCAAACAGGCTTAGCAAACAAACAGGATTTTTGTATGAAACTAAAAACAATGGCTCACACCTTCATTGAAATTAACCATCTTAGTAAGCATCTGGAAAAGCATGGATGAGGGTTTCAGTTGAGTTAGGTGATAAATGTAAACCTTTCAAGTTATAACAAGTGGATTTTTAGCATTACGCTAAAAGCAATGATTCGCACCTTCATTGAAGTAAAATCAGCAGATAGAAAAGAATGTCTAGGGGGACAAATATATAGATGTGAAGCTCTGCTGACATCAGGTAAATTAAAAGAAAATTGGTAGATCTTTTCACAATTGTTCTCGCTGCTGCTAGAATTCACGTTTAATAAAGGCCCTCAAGTCAGCCTGCAGCTTTAAGCATGCCCTTCCCCCGCCTGCATGCTAGAAGAGGCTTTGTTTATCCTGCAGTTAAGCCAAATCTTTTACTGTTTCTGCCGGGTCTGGTAACCAAGAGACATACCATTCCTGGGGGACACTGTTGGGGGAATGTTGCAATCTTCTTCCCACACCGGGAAATGTCAAACAAATTCCGTGGGGGCCCTGTAAAGAGCCCAAAAGTCTGTTCCAAGCGGGAGCTACCGAACATGCGACCTAGCTCTGCATAGCCGCACCCGGAAGTCTCGAACGCAAAACAATTGAGCTGCTTTTTTCAAACATTTGCGTGTGCTATGCATGAACATAATTAATTTCAGGGGATGTGATTAGCCTCCGCACATCCCACCCCAAACAAAGCAGAATTTTATATTGCTTCTCCTTCAACATCAGGGTGTAAATAGGGATTTCTTTCCCTCCGATAGTGTGACCAGTGCATGTCTACATTGCTTTTCTTGGGTCTATAGGTCAGTGTTAGAAAGTCAGTGACTTGGATCCGTCATTTGTCTGATTTATTAAGAATGAACAAAAAAAGGCTTAACTATATGTGAGTGAATTGTGTTATCAACTCAAATATTGGAAAGACTGCATTCGAAAAGTAAGCTGCAAGTACTTTGCAAATAATTGATTAATACCCATAAAATGTGCTTTTAATTCTAAAGTACTATTAGTCACTTTAAATGGAATTGGTGAGCATTGATGATTTTCAAAAGTTTGATGCACAATTGATTTTCAGGATTCATTTATATTTAGAGGAGACATAGTGATAATATCACTGGGCTAATCCAGAGCCCCAAGCTAATGCTTTGGAGGCATGGCTTCATGGTGGGATTTAAATTTGGCTGATTAATAAAATCTGGAATATAAAGCTAGTCTCATGACCATGAAAATATCATCCATTGTCATGAAAATCCATCTGGTTCACTAAAGTGCTTTTGGGAAGGAAATCTGCTGTTTTTACCCGATCTTGTGACTCAAGACCCACAACTATGTGGTTGCCTCTTAACTGTATTGAAGGATGGGTAACAAATGCTGGACTTCCCATTAATGTCCACATCCCATGAAAGAATAAAAATAAATAAATGCCAATCCCCCCCCCCGGTGCCGGTTTCCCAGTTGCATGGGAAATCCCACTGACAGTGGTGGGGCCAGAAGACCCCGCAGCCAGCCAATAAAGGCTGCCTCCCCGCTGCTGCGAAGGAGCATTCTTAAAGGATTTGCTGGAATTTCCAGTGATTAGTTGTAACTCTTAGATATTTTGCAAACAACCCAAATAGAAATAATAGGGGGATCGAAAGTAATGTTTTTTTTCCCCTTTGAACACTTGTTTATTTGTTGTAAAAGCATTGGAGATGGGAAAAGACTGCTGTGTTACTGGGTAGGTAGTTTTGTAATGAAATTTCCAGGAATGCCTCCAGCTCCAGTTGGCAAATCTAATTATGTGTAACCCTCAATTTACTTTTACATTGTGCAACAGGCATATTTTAGGAATATGAGACGTAATACTTTTAAACCCATAAAAATTACTATGACTTTCTTTGTTGCTATTTCTCTCTCTCTCTCTAATGTTGTTTGGTGCAGTTATTTATAAAAAGATTTCACTTTCTGATATGACTTTCTTCTAACATTGTTCACTGAAAATCTTTTGGGATTATCATTTATGTATTCAAATTTTAATTTGCTGTACAAAATGCACATTTTATTTTAAATTACTTGAAGTTATAAACAAAACCAAATATTATCCAACAATATAACCTGAAACTCAAATCGGAATACACGTTTTCAATTCCGTCTTTACCACAATACACAACTTTTAGAACGAGAGTCTGTTTTTTCGTCTTGGCTAATGTTAAATGATAGATGTGAGTATACAACAGTGGGCAAAACTTTATCAATTTAATGGAGGAAAATGTAGCCATTTGTTACAATCTTGCGCCGAATGATGTGTATCTTGTATTATTTCTAGTTATCTCTAATTATATTTGAGACATGGCCTCATTTTATGACACAACCTGAAAGCACGTTGTTCTATTTGTTTGAATGATCCATGTAAATAAAATTTGAACAGCTGATTGGACTAAAAAGTTTTTAAAGCATTGAAGTCCATGCTTAACCACTCAGTTCCAATTTCTCTTGCAACATGTAGGATAAGCTTTTGGCTCTGTTAAATGCAATGCCTCTTCTAGAAAAACTTGCTGTGAACATCTGGCTTAGGAGCTAAGACAATTTCAGGTTGTTAATCAAGCATTGAGATGCTTGGACTGGATTTGAAGCAGGTCTGAGTTTTAATTTGATTTGGTTTGTTATAGCGATCTGGAGAATCTAATTAAATTGCTGTCAAAGCCAGCTTACAGAGCTGAACCCACTCCTTGAGCAGAACAGCTCCACGTTCTATGCCGGTGTATTTAGTTCCAATTTAGTGTGGCCACAGTTGCAGAAGGTAAAGGACTTGAGGCAGTACTTAAACCTTTAAGCATCATCTGTCACGATCAGCAATTTTACGAGCAACCTAACTTGGTCAGTTTCAGAGGCCTGTTTCAAGAAAGTGCAACTTGATAACATTATCACTTTGGAGGTTTTACACTTTTGTTTTTTTTTAATGCTGGCAATCCAAATATCTTGTGAAGGTCAGTAGCACAATTTGCTGGACGGCTAGTTTGTGATGAGCGATGCCAACAGTGCGTGTTCAATTCCCATACTGGCTGAGGTTATTCATGAAGGCCCCGCCTTCTCAACCTTGCCTTTCGCCTGAGGTGTGGTGACCCTCAGTTTAAATGAACACCTGAAAGCGCTCTCAAAGTGGAGAGCAGCCTGTGGTCCTTGGGGACTCACCGCTGTTGCAGCTCCAACAGCACTCAAGAAGCTCAACACCATCTAGGACAAAGCAGTCCACTTGATTGCTCCCCCTTCCACAAACATTCAAACCCTCCACAATCGACGAACAGTGATAGCCATGTATACCATCTACAAGATGCACTGCAGTAACTCACTAAGGTTCCTCAGATAGCACCTGCCAAACCCGTGACCACTAACATCTAGAAGGATAAGAGCAGCAGATACCTGGGAACCCCACCACCTGGAGGTTCCCTCCAAGTCACTCACCACCCTCATTTGGAAATATATTGCAGTTCCTTCACTGTTGCTGGGACAACATCCTGAAACTCCCTCCCTAACTGCACAGTGGGTTTCCCTATACCTTAAGGACTGCAGCGGTTCAAGAAGGCAGCTCACCACCACCTTCTGAAGGGCAACTAGGAATGGCCACTAAATGCTAGCCTAACCAGCGACTCCCACATCCCGTAAACAAGTTTTTAAAAACTAAGTCTGTAATTTCATGACCGGTGGCCTTATGCAGAACCTCCACTAGTCTCCTATAGATCCCTGCATCATTGGGAAAGTGCCTTGAAGTTGTACTACCTCCTCTGGACATTCTCACTTCTTTGGCCTCAGTGGAGCCTGAGATAAGGATGGAAACTGCTATGCACAGTATTCTGCTGTGGTGCAAAAAATACAATTGTTCACACACTTAATTTATCTAGCCAAACCTCTTTCTCCATCTATTTGACAGGTGACAAAGATGTTCTTTCTGTCACAGGGATTCATTTTTAAAATTTAATTAATTTTTTAACAAGTTTAAATCTTATAACAATCTTTATTAGTGTCACAAATAGTCTTACATAAACACTGCTTGCACCCAGAGGAAACGCAGGCAGACATTGGGAGAACTTGCAGATTCTGCACAGACCGCGATCCAAGCCGGTAATTGAATCTGGATCCCTGGCGCTGTGAACCAACAGTGCTAACCACTGTGCCACCATACCGCCCATGCTCATTGCCTCCTGACCATTGTCTCAGATCATTGTCTCATAGGTCTAATTAAAGAACGTGCATGATACTCGTGTCTAGCGCTATCCAAAATTATGAATAGTGGAAAATATTTTACCAGATGATATAGTTTATTTGACATGGTTCTTGGTCATTCCAGCTTCATAAGTTCAATTTCCACTAACTCTAAGGATTCTAATTCTGAGAACTTCTTAGAGTTCTTGTTTTAATCTTGTCTCTCTTCCTATGGTTTGCAGTATCTTGTCATTGTTCAGACCATTTAGTTTCCAATACTTCGAGATAAATTGTTAATAGAATGTCTTATCTGCAGTGGTGAAAAGGAATGTTTGTACTATGATGACACCAAGCAGTTCAACTAGCACAGCTGTTTTACATGCTATGTTTACACTTAAGGAGGTTACCCAATTAGTGTAGCAATGTGTTGAATTAAATAAACACTTGGAAGTCAGCAATTTATAATTTAATTGCTGTTTACATTTACACAAAAACTTCTTTTACAAATGATAAACAACTGTAATTGACATAAATACATTTTGTTTGTAATTCAAAAATATTCATAGGCATTTCCTTCTGTTCTTCAGAAAGCCTTTAATGCCCTTTGCCACAGCACTCACTTGTACGGTCGGCGATTAGTACTAGAATGGGCAGACTCTGAAGACACAGTGGAGATGTTACGCAGAAAGACAGCTGAACATTACTATGGTAAATAGCCTTCGAATTGCAAATTAATATTTTAAACGATGAAATTTAAGTTTGAAATGCATTACAAAATATGGAGTATTTAAACAATTCATTGTCTCAAGTCACATTGCAACACTGATGGTAAATATTAATCTTGGTGATTTTGTGTATTTTACCACGAATGCAGAATGTATACATTTCGCAATGAAACCATTTCATAAAAGTATCTCTTACTCAAAACTAGAACTTTTATCCTCAAAGTGTGGAGAAGGGAAATGAGTTGAGTTCTAAAACCCAGCAGGAGATGTTTAACATGTTATTTTCTTTGAATTCTAATTTGTATATTATTGCTCATCACAACATAACTTTATAGCAATGGGCAAAATCTGATATGTGGTAACTTTTATAAAAAAAAAAAGATGAACTGAGCCTGCAACAAATATATTAGAATTCAATCATATTACAATTCAAAGTTAATGTGAATTTCAAAGTCATGTTTCATCAACTTGCATCTCTCCAGATTCCATTGTTTCTCTTGTATTTCTTTCTTCTTGATATGATTGACATTTGCTCCTCTCAAACCTGGTGTTAATTCTGCTAGTGCATTTATAATCTCCCCAGCAGACCGAATTCATGAAAATGTTTTTAATCTGTGTGTTATAAGAAATAGGAGCAGGAGTAGGCCATTCAGCTCCTGGAGTCTGCACCACCATTCAGGAAGATTATGGTCGATCTGATGAGGCCTTGATAATACTGCCGCGCCCATATAACCCTTGACTCGCTTGTCAATCAATAATCCAGCTTCGTGACATCCGGTGACGGCGGGCGAGAGGCGGCCGCACAATGGAGGGCTCCCGTTCGGCAACGGCATTTTCGGGGCTTTAAGCCCGGTCCCAGGGTCCACGGAGGCGGCAGAAGCAGGGAGAAGGCACGGAGGAGGCACAGTGAAGACACAGGAGGAAAAAAAGAACAAACAAAAATGTCGAGGGTGGGCAAGAAAACGCCGGGAAAAAAACAGCTGAAGGTCCGTCAGGGTGTGGAAAGGTCACCAAGGAAAATGGAGGCTGGAGCACCAGGGAAGGCCGCACTGCTTACGGCTGAAGAAATAACTAAGATGATGGCTGCGGAATTTGAAAAGCAGTTGGCGCAGATTGCGAAATGCATGGAGACGGTGAGGAAGGAGATGAGGGAGGTTTTGAGTGTGCTGGTGGAGGAGGCGGTTTCCCCGGTGAGGACGGAGGTGGCGAGCACAGTGGCGGAGGTGCGAGAGCAAGGGGAGGCGCTGAAGGAAGTGGAGGAGACGTCATTGCAGCACGGTGATCAATTTGCCTCGATGGGGAAAGAGATGCGGAAGGTGATGGATACTAACAAGGATCTGCGATGAAAAATGGAAGACCTGGAAAACAGATCCAAGCGACAGAATTTGAAAATTGTGGGGCTGCCCGAAGGAGTTGAAGGACCGAAGCCGACTGAGTATTTTGCCACGATGTTGGCAAAACTATTGGGGGACGGGGAGGATCCCTCCCGATATGAACTGGATCGGGCTCATCGGTCGTGGAGGCCTGTACCAAAGGCGAGTGAGCCGCCAAGGGCAGTGACTCTGTGCTTCCGTAGGTACAGTGTGAAGGAGAAGGTCCTGAGCTGGGCCAAGCAGAAGCGGGTGGTGCAGTGGGCTGGAGCTGGTATACGTGTATACCAGAACTTTACGGTGGAGCTGGCAAGGAGGCGGGCTGCCTTCAACCGGGTGAAGAGGGCACTGTACATTAGCAAGGTGTGGTGCGGCATTGTATATCCAGCGAAGCTGAGGGTGACTTACAAGCTCAGGGACTTTTATTTTGGAACGGTGGAAGCAGCGGAGGAGTTTGTGAAAGCAGAAGGACTGTGGCAGAACTGACAAATTGAGGATTGGCCATGTGCCGATGTAACCTCATGACTGTATTTTCTTCTTTTTTGTATCACTGCGCGCGGGTGTAGAGACTAAAGGAGCCAATCTGGTATATATTTGGACAAGGGAAGGGACGGGACTTTCACTCGAAATGAGGGTTCTTTGGGGTGTAGGTGGATAATGCAGGGTTTGTGTGCTAAAAGTGGATCTTTGGGCTTTCCTAGGGCCGGGCAAGTGGGAAAGGGACCCGGGCGGGGGCCTCCACCCGGCCAGCGAACGGGAGTGAGGTGGGGGGAGGGGCTGCGGCCATCGGAGCCTGGCAGAACAGGGTCCGAGTGGTCTAGCCGGGGTGGAAAGTTGGGGGGAAGGAACCGAGGTTGGGAGGAGGAGTTTTACAAGAGGCAGTGGACGGGAGGAGCTGGAGACCGGGGGTGGGTGGGGGGGAGCTGTGTAAGATTAAGGGTGACTGCGGGTAATCCCTGATTCCTTTTTGTCATTTGTTTATGTAAACATGCGGGTTGAGGTTTGGGGGTTGGTGGGTAGATGGGATCGTTGTTATTATGGGGACTGACATATCTTGCTGATTATTGTTTATTGTTGATGGATGTAAATGTGGGAGAAAATGTGAAAAAGTAGGAGAATTCTTTTTAAAAATGTTTTAAAATAAAAAATAATCCAGCTTCGTCTTGAACATATTCAATGGCATAGCCAATTACTCATTGGGGAAGAGAATTCCAAACATTAATGATCCTCTGAAAGAAGAAATTCCTCTTCAACTGCATCTTACATGGGAGACACTTTAACTTTGGATTTCCCCACGAGGGAAACATCCTCTCAAACAGCTAGCCTGTTGACTCCCCTCATAATCTTATGTTTCAATGATCACTTCTCCTTCTTCTAAGCTCCAATGAATATAGGCCCAACCTTTCCTTATCAGATAAACCCCTCGCCCCAGGAATGAACCTAGTGAACTTTCTCTGAACTGCTTTCATGCAAGTATGTCTGTCTCTCTCCTCTTTCCCCCACTCTGTGGAGAATGCCGAAACTAATTGCGGAATTCTGTCATCAGGCCCCCCCCCCCCCCCGCCCCCCCCCCATTACATTCATGAAATGACGGTGGGATTTTCTGCTCCTAGCCCCCATGGTAGATCGCAATTCCTGCCAGAGGCTGCAAAAGTCCTGCAGTGTCAAAACAATAAATTGATAATTAATAAAGAACACCATTCGAGTGTGTGATTGTTTGTTGGTGTGTGGGGGTACGGGTGTGTGGAATCCTGAGTGCATGTGAGACACGCACACTCACTCTCTCTACTCACTCCATCTTTTTTCCTTTCTCTCTCTCACACACACTCTCCCACTCTCTCCTTCTCTACCATGCAGCCCTCCCATACTTACTCACTCTCTCTGCCACGCAGTCATCCCACTCTCTCTCTCTCTCTACCACGCAGCCCTCTAGCTTTGACAGGCCCCTCTCGCGTTCTCTCTCTTCTCTCGCTCGCTGCGGCCAGTGTTGTTCCTCCTCCAATCACCACTGCTTCTTTCCACATTTGCTGTCTTATCAGCAGCAAACATGGGAGACAAACGGCCTGTGATTCGAGGAGCAATTTCTTTCAGAATCCTCCACTCCGCTTATCGGCATTTTGAAAACTACCTCCTGGAGCCACATTGTGGGAGCGTGCAGGCCACCTTCGGCACATGTGGTGGACAAACCTGATCTAGATTTTGGGTTGTTGAGGCCCAGCGCTGATCCCTGTGGCACTTCACTGGTTACAGTTTGCCAGTTTGACGAGGTGGCCGAGTGGTTAAGGCGATGGACTGCTAATCCATTGTAGTCTGACCCTGTAGGGGTCAGCACGGTAGCACAGTTGCTTCACAGCTCCAGGGTCCCAGGTTCGATTCCCACTTGGGTCACTGTCTGCACGGAGACTGCATGCTCTCCCCGTTTCTGCGTGGGTTTCCTTCGGATGCTCCGGTTTCCTCCCACAGTTCAAAGATGTGCCCTTAGTGTCCAAAAAAAAGGTTAGATGGGGTGATTGGGGTACGGGGATGGGGTGGAGAGGTGGGCTTGGGTGGGGTGCTCTTTCCAAGGGCCATTGCAGACTAGATGGGTTGAATGGCCTCCTTCTGCACTGTAAATTCTTTTTTAAAAAGCTGTAAATAACCATTTATCCAGACTCTGGTTCCTATTAGTTAACCAGCCCTCTATCCATGCTGACATATCACCTCCGTCACCATAAGTTATTCTCTTGTGTAGTACCTTTTGTGCCTTTTTGGAAATCCAAATACACTCTATCTAAGCCAGCGATTTAGCCCTGTGCTAAACAGCCCCTAATTTCAGAAATAATAGTGTGGGAGGAAAAACCATCTGTGTTGATGTGTCCTTCAATTCTTGGATATAAGTGGAATCAAGTACCAGCAGTCCCTCCAGGTTGAATCATGGAGTAAATGTGTTGGTGTAGTTGACTATGTCATAGGTTGGAAAGCAGTCAAGGAAGAATGATGAATCCAGACCTATTCATGGAGCATGGTCTTTGGATCCTTGATCATTTTGTTGTACAGGATGGCTGATGACCTGATGTTGGAGGAATCCTTTAGAGAAGAAAAGAAGGTGGAGTTTGGAAGTGAGTTTTTTTATGACCACAGGTTTGAAAGGGAAAGGGTTAAGCAGCTGAGAAGAGAGAAACACAATTGCAACTCGTATGTGACCAGAAGGGAAGTTTGCTAGTTGCCAATTTAATCAGCATGGTCAAACAGGCAAGAGGTAATTCTCATGATCAAGAATTTAGAGTAAAAGGTTAACTCTAATGATAGCTACTGAGCATGTGCGTAAGGAGCTATGTTAGTTATGTCACTTGCTATGAGATGAGATGAGTGTAAAGCATCTCAGAAAGTAGCTCGAGCCGTAGTCATATTTAACCGTGATAAATAGCATGTAAATACAAGTTTTTGAACAAATGGCCTTTGCCTCCAGCACTGTCTCTTCTAGAGCAAAAGCCAACCAATCCCAGTTAAACCCACAATAACAATGACGGGCAGGGAGAGAAATTGGAGAGATGCCAGAGTTCGGCACTGGGGTTAGAGTGGGTAATGAAGGGGCTGGTGCCTGGGATGAATGATTGGCTTGGTGGGCAAGGCGAAGGCAGGGAAGCACCAATAGTAATTGAACAGATGGTCTGTATTTTGATGACAGAAATTTGTTAAAGATGAGTACGGAGGGAGTTTAAGGATACCATTGGAAATGGAGAAAGGAAAGATTACCTTTGGTTTCTAGATTGATCCTAGTATAGTGGGCAGTTTTAGTACAGGAATGCTCAGGATTTTGAGAAATTCACAAGAAAACTACTAGTGCAAATGCAGAAATATTTGAAACAAAAGTTATGAAATTGTACAGAAAAGTAGAATCTGAAAATGAGCATGGCTACAGTCACTGGGCATAACAGCAAAAATTATTTTCAATACTATAAGAGGTTTGAAGCTTAAAGATGCACACCGTGCTGAAACTGAGGATCACAAAATAATTATTTTAAGCAATCACTTTAATTTGCTCCAATAGCATAACCTTGATTACCGAGTATAATCGAAGTGGGTTTAGTAACTTTGATGTAATGACTTCTAGATAATGTCAAAGGACCAAACAAACCTGGAGCAGACAGTATTTGCCCAAGTTACTAAATTAGGATGAGATTTGTTGAGTGTCTTCTTGAAGGGTTCAAATGTTCAGGAACTTTTTGTGGATTAGAAAAGAACCATGTAATTGGTGACAACATTGATCCATGTAACTACAGACTCATGTCATGCGAGAGTGCCTTTAAGACAAGATGTTTAAGCAATGTACCTTTAAGAAAACAGTGATGTCAGAGAGTGGGTGGGGCTGAGGTCAGGTCAGCCATTTTGCAGTTTAGTTTTTGCAGGTTTTTAGTTTCAGTTTAAAAAGCAGTGTCTGTGTGTTTCCAGAGAGCTGCAAGTTTTGCAGTTTGGTTTTGCTGAGAGCAGCTAAAAAGTGCCTGGCTGGTTTTGCTGAGAGCAGTTTAAAAGTAGAAAGCCAGTTTGCGACAGTCTCTGCCATTCTACAGAAAATATATATATCCTTTAACCTGATGTGATACTGTTTAAGGTGTTAAGTCTCTTGGAAGTTTGAAGGAACATTTTAAGGAATTATTTACTGTTGCAATATTTTCTGAGTTATCTTTGAAGTAAGGGGTGTTAAGAGATCCAATGTTTATTTAAGATGTGAAGTTGAGTTCATGGAATAAACAGTGTTTTGGTGTTTAAAAACCCACGTGTCCATAATTGTAATCCCACACCTAGGAAAAAGTTGCGTGCTTGGAAAGCAACAAATCCATTTAAGGGAGAGATTGGTTGAACTCCATGATACATTGTGGGGTTCTGAAAACGCCTCACCCATGACATTTGGGGGCTCGAGGGGGATAAAAGTCTATCTATTGGATTGGCTTTTGTGAACTTAAAGACAGTTAAGGATTGTTGCTTTTCCGGTGTGGTATTTTAGTTTAAGTGGGGAGAGTGTTGTGAACAATGGCTCTTTCAGAAGCTCAGAAGTTTTTGGGGGTGGAGAAGGTTACACGTAGTACCTTACGGACAGAAACGAAGAGCAGACTTGGCAAGAACATTGCAGTTAACATTACCTGACAAAATGCGAAAAGATGAGGTAATTATGGCGGTGGTTAAGCATTTAAAGTTGCCTGCGATAGAGGTTGACTCATTGGCAATGACAAAGATTCAGTTGCAAATTAGACAAATGGAACATGAGAAAGAATTAAAGCGGCTGGCATACGAGAGTGAGAGAGAGGAAAGAGAAAGAGAGAGAGAGGAAAAAGAAAAAGAGAGAAGAAATGAGAAAAGAAAGAATAGCCCTAGCAGAACAAAAAGAAAGGGAGATACAGATCATGGAAAAAGATAGAGAGGGGGCGCGATTCTCCGCTCCCGCGACTAAGTGTCCACGCCGTCGTGAACGCCGTCGAGGTTTACGCCGGCACGAAACGGCCCGATCTCGACCGATTCAGGGCCCGAAAATGGGCTAGGATCGGGGTCGCGAGAAACTCGGGGGGGGGGGGGGGTGTCGCGAAAGCAGCGGCGTCCGCGCGCGCCGGGAATTGAAGCCGCGTAAAAGCTGCGCCGCGTAAATGACCCAGCCGACGCCACGTAACTGCCGTCACCCGCGCATGCGTGGTTGCCGTCCTCCCCGAGGCCGCCCCGCAAGAAGATGTCGGATGGATCTTGCGGGGTGCAGAGGAAAGGAGGTCCTCCTTCAGAGAGGATGGCCCGCCGATCGGTGGGTACCGATCGCGGGCCAGACCGCTTTTGAGTCCTACCCCGGTGAAAGAACCCCCCTCGCACCCCCACAGGTCGGCCCCTCAGCGTTCCCGCGCTGTTCCCGGCGGCAGCGACCAGGTGTGGATGGCGCCGGCGGGAAGCCGTCATTTTGGGCAGACCGCTCGGCCCATCCGGGCCAGAGAATAGCGGGTGTAGCGGAGAATCGCCATTTTGGGTGTCCCGGGCGATTCTCCGGCCTGCGCCGCGCAGAACTCGACGGGGCCGTTCTCGCCGCTTGGGTGAATCTACCGGCGTCGCGGGGAAAAATGGCGCACATGGGGATTCTCCCAACCGGCGCGGGAGCGGAGAATCGCGCCCAGGGAGTTTGAACTTCAGAAAATGGCCATGAAACATGAAAGTCAGTTAAAATTGGCAGACGCAAAGGGAAACGTACAGTTGGATGATAGTGATGAGGATAGTGAGAAAGAGCGTCATAGTCGAAGGCTTGGTAGGAATCTATTTAAATATGTCCAAGCATTGTCAAGGTTTGACGAGAAGGAAGTGGAAGCCTTTTCCATTTCATTTGAGAAGGTAGCTAAACAAATGAAATGGCCACAGGACATGTGGGTGTTACTGATTCGAACAAAGCTGGTCGGTAGAGCTAGTGATTTGTTTACATCACTTCCGGAGAAGGTATCTGGAACGTATTGGGAGGTGAAGAAATCCATCTTAAGTGCATATGAGCTAGTAACTGAAGTTTACAGGCAAAGGCTTAGAAATTTAAGGAAATAATTTGGTCAAACATACATGGAGTTTGAAAGGCTCAAACAGAGTAATTTTGATAGGTGGATAAGGGCTTTGAAAATAGACCAAACGTATGAAGCTCTGAGAGAAATTATACTTTTGGAGGAGTTTAAAAATTCAATTCCTGATGTAGTGAGAACTCATGTGGAAGAACAGAGGGTTAAAACTGCGAGATTAGCAGCGGAAATGGCAGATGATTATGAATTAATTCATAAATCAAAGATTGGTTTCCGACATTAGTTTCAGCCGGTTAGGGATAGAAACTGGGGACATGAGAAATACTCAAGTGGTAAAGGTAAAGGTGATCTGATGGGAGACAATAAAGAGAGTGTACCTCAGATTAAAAAAGAAATCCAGGAGGGTGGAAAAGAAATGAAAAGTTTCAGATGTTTTCACTGCAATAAACTAGGCCATGTAGGTCAGCCATTTTGCAGTTTTGTTTTTGCAGGTTTTTAGTTTCAGTTTAAAAAGCAGTGTCTGTGTGTTTCCAGAGAGCTGCAAGTTTTGCAGTTTGGTTTTGCTGAGAGCAGCTAAAAAGTGCCTGTCTGGTTTTGCAGAGAGCAGTTTAAAAGTAGAAAGCCAGTTTGCGACAGTCTCTGCCATTCTACAGAAAATATATATATCCTTTAACCTGATGTGATACTGTTTAAAGGTGTTATGTCTCTTGGCAGTTTGAAGGAACATTTTAAGGAATTATTTACTGTTGCACTATTTTCTGAGTTATCTTTGAAGTAAGGGGTGTTAAGAGATCCAATGTTTATTTAAGATGTGAAGTTGAGTTCATGGAATAATCAGTGTTTTGTGTTTAAAAACCCTGTGTCCATAATTGTTATCCCACACCTAGGAAAAAGCCGCGTGCTCGGAAAAGCAACAAATCAATTAAAGGAAGAGGTTGGTTGGACTCCATGATACATTTTGGGGTTCTGAAAACGCCTCGCCCATAACACTCATTAGTTATTGTATAATTAAAAGCTTGCATGTTGCATCTTAATTTTGTCTGGAGCAGAAAAAGATGATATAGTGCATTATTATTAGCACGACTAAACAAGAATTCAGAGTTGGTGAATTATAGTCAATAACCCATACAAGTACAATCACTTGAACAACAAGTGATTAACAATTCATATTTGCCATTTTATTTTGAATCCAGATAAATATGACACAACATAATCTCAGTCTAAAAGAGTTGTATTATCCTATAAAACATTGAAGTTGACCATTTTATTTCCTTTAAAAGAAGTATTCCACTGTTGCTTTTCAGTGATACATCTTGAAGCTATACTTACCCCCTTGCTTGCAGCTTCATTTCTTATGTTTTATCCCTGTTTCTTTGCCTTCTAGTTGACCCAGGCGTGCTGTTGGGTTACTGTATTTTTGAATTTGCCATCCAGCCTGGCCTGATCAAGTTTTTTGTGTGTAGGTAAATGCCTGATCATCTGCTGAGTGGTGAGCTAACTGGTCGAGTTACTTCCAGCAAAAATGAGATATGATTAGAAAGCAGACAGGAAAACAAGGGGTAATCTACAGTAGGTTGGACCCAGCACCACAATTGGTCTGAGTCACACAGGGCAGTCAGAGCCTCAGATTTATCACTGACCTCCAGGTCTGCAGATTATAAATATTACAGGTAGATAATCAACTTGATTGCCTTCTCTGGTAATTGCACCTATCTCCCAGGAACTGCATCACCTGTCCTGGGTTTTGGCCTAGTCCTCGGATGTTATTTTCAGCAGTTTTAAAGCCACAACAATTATATTGTTATGGTTTTTTAATTTCACGTCAATTATATTATTATGGTTAAGAGAAATGGATATTAACTGCCTTTGAGCAAATAGAAATAGGGGATAGCTGGGACACTGGATTGAGTGGGAGGAGAACTGAAAGACTGAACAAGTCAATAAACTCTCAATAACGAAAATCATTTCACCATTCGGCTTGGATCTTAGTAACAAGCAGTATCTCAAATGGATGCAGAGAAAACTCTAAACATTTGGAAAAGAAAAATCCATTGATGTTGTTTGGCCTTGAGTACCAAGCACACCAGAAGAGGAGAAATATTCCTGCTTCTGCTAGAGGAAACAAGTAGTGAGGGGGAGGGTTCAGTTGCATGTAACATTAGAAAATCCAAGTTCAAGGTGAAGGTAGGAGTGCAGGTTAGTGATGAAGCTCATTGTACCAGAAGATAAAAGGAAGGAACAGAACAAGTAAGTGCACGTCATATTGCACCAAAGAATCAGACAAGTGTAGGGAAATTTGATAATAAAACAAACTTATCTGAATGCACAAAGCATTTGGAATAAAATTAATGAGTTAACAGCGCAAACAAAGAAAAAAGGCTATCATTTGGTGGTGATTACTGAGACCTGGTTACAGGGAAACCAAGTCTAGGAGTTGAATATCCAAGGGTACTCAGGAGTTGAATATCCAAGGGTACTTCTGGAGGATAGGCCGAAAGGAGGTGTTGTAGCTTTATTGTAAAAGAAGGGATCAGTGCTGAATGAAAAATGGAGATCAAGACGTGGAATCAGTTTGCAAGGGAAAGAAATCCCTGCGAATAATCTCTAGGTCCCAAATAATAGTTCCATAGTGGGGCACAGTATAAACCAGGAAATACTGGGGACTTGTAAGAAATGTACGGAAATAATGATGGGTGATTTTAATATGCATATAGCCTGGATTAATCAAATTGACCAGGGTAGCCTCGAGGGAGAGTTCATTGAATGTATTAGAAATTGTTTCTTGGAGCAATATGTTGTGGAACCAGCCAGGGAGCAGGCTATTCTGGATTTTGTATTGTGTAATGAGGGGGGATTAATTAATGATCTCATAATTAAGGATTCTCTCAGGAAGAGTGATCATAGCATTGTAGAATTTCAAATTCAATTTGAGGGCGAGAAACTGGAGTCCAAGGCTAGTATTCTGGGGTTAAGCAAAGGTAATTGCATGGGCATGAGGGCAGATTTGACCTTCGTGGACTGGGCAAGAAACTAAATGTAGGACAGTTGATGAGCAGTGGCAGTTGTTTAAGGAGATATGAATTCATCCTAACTAAAATATATTCAAGAGAGGAAGAAAGATTGTAAAAGGAGGGAAAAAAACATCCGTGGCTAAGCAAGGAAGCTAAACATAACATAAAAGACAAAAATTAAGGCATGCCATATTGCAAAGTCCATTGGCAGGATGGAAGAATGAGAAACTTTTAAAGATTGACAAAGGGTTACTAAAAAAATAATAAAAAGAGAAAAGGAAAATTATAAAGAAACTTAGCGCAAAATATTAAAAAGATAGCAAAAGCTTCTAAGTATATAAAAGGGAGCGAGTAGCTAAAGTAAATGATAGTCCCTTGAAGGATGGGACCGGGGAGTTAATAATGGGGAACACAGAAATGGCAGAGACACTAAATCAATATTTTGCCTCAGTTTTCACAGTGAAAGACACCAGTAAGATCCCAATAGTAACAGCTAAAGCAGAGGTAATATAAAGGGAAGAACTGAACAATCATCATCAATAGGGGAAAAGTACTAAGCAAACTATTGGGATTGAAGGTAGACAAATCCCCAGGACCTGATGGCCTACATCCTAGGGTCTTAAGAGAGTGGCAGCGGAGATGGTGGATCCATCAGTTGTAATATTCCAAAATTCCCTGGATGTGGGAAAGGTTCCAGTGGATTGGAGAAAGGCTAATGTAACACCCATGCTCCAAAAGGGAGGGAAGCAGAAATGAGGAAACTACAGACCAGTTAGTTTAACATCTGTCATTGAGAAATTGTTAGAATCCATTATTAAGGAAGTAATAACAGGACACTGGAAAGTCAAAACGCCAGAGTCCATCAAAGTCAATCCATCAGTCAGCATGGTTTTATGAAGGGTAAAGAGTGTTTGACTAATTTGTTGGAGTTCTTTGAAGGTGTAGCAACCCAAGTGGATAATGGGGGGTCCTGTAGATGTACATCTGGACTTGCGGAAGGCATTTGATAAGGTGCCACACAAAAGGTAATACGCAATGTAAGATCACATGGGGTTAGGTTAATTTATCAGCTTGGATAGAGGACTGGCTAACCGACAGAAGGCAGAGAGTCGGGATAAATGGGTCTTTTTCTGGTTGGCAAGATGTAACTAGTGGAATGACACAGGGTTCGGACCTCGGGCCCCAACTATTTACAATGTATATTAATGACTTGGATGCAGGCATAGAAGGTACTGTTGCCAAATTTGCAGATGAGACTAAAATAGGTGGGATAATGAGCTGCAATGAGGAAATCAGAAATTTACAAATGGATATGGATAGGTTAGGTGAGTAGGCCAAAATTTGGCAGATGGAGTTTAACGTGGATAAGTGTGAGGTTATCCACTTTGGTCGGAAAAGTAGAAAGGCAACTTATTATCTAAATGGAGAGAAACTTCAGAGTGCTTCAGTGCAGAAGGACCTGGGTGTCCTTGCGCATGAATCACAGAAAATTAGCATGTAGGTACAGCAGGTAATAAGGAAGGCAAATGGAATTTTGGAATTTATGGCTAAAGAAATAGAGTATAAAAGTAAGGAAGTGTTGCTTAAACTGTACAAGGCATTGGTGAGACCGCACCTGGAATACTGTGTACAGTTTAGGTCCCCTTATTTGAGGAGGGATGTAGTTGTATTGGGGGCAGTTCAGAGGATGTTCACTAGATTGATTCCAGAGAAATGGGGTTTGTCTTATGAAGAGAGATTGAGCAGTTTAGGCCTATACTCTCTTGAGTTTAGAAGAATGAAGGGAGATCAAATTGAGGTATATAAGATGATTAAAAGATATTGACAAACTGTACATAGAGCAGATGTTTCCTCTGGTGGGGCAATCTGGAACGAGAGGTCAGAGTTTTAGGATAAGAGTTAGCGGATTTAAAACCGAGATGAGGAGACATTATTCCTCTCAAGGGTTGTGAATCTGGCATTCACTACCCCAGAGTGCGGTGGATGCCGGGACAGAGTAAATTTCAGGAGGAGATGGTGTTGAAAGATTATGGAGAATGGGCAGGAAAGTGGAGTTGAGGCCATGGTCGTATTGAATAGCGGAGCAAGCTTGAGGGGCTGAATTGACTAAGCTTTGTCCAGCATTTTCTGCTTTTGTTTCAGATTACAGCATCTGCAGTCATTTGCTTTTATCTTGTGTTCTTATGTTATGTACAGTGAAATGAAATAACCACACCCACGTGAAACCTACTCGTGGATACATGGAGCTATGCACCAGTGAAATTATTGTCTTTTGTTAAACAAAATTTTGCTTGCTTACTCATCTACTTCTGCTCTTTCTGCCTCTGCTGTGCTATGGAGAATGAACTAGTTAACAATAAAATAATGAAATTTAGTATGAAGAGCAAACTTGGATGATTGCCTTCATAACAGTCTGGTAAATGCTAACTGGACACGGTTTCAAAATACGGAGCGTTTGTCTGACATAGCATCTTAACATTTTATCAAACAACATCTCAAGGGTCTACCTGAGTCACAGTGAAATTAAACACCCATCACATGTCTATCATGGCATAAATAGTACAATGTGTGTCTATTTCACGGCTGTACTCCTACTATATCAAGGTGCCGCATAGGCGACTGTTAAATAAGTTAAGAGCTCATGATGTTCAGGGTAAGATCCTGGCATGGATAGAGGATTGGCTGACTGGCAGAAGGGAGAGAGTGGGGATAAAGGGGTCTTTTTTCAGGATGGCAGCCGGTGACTAGTGGTGTGCCTCAGGGGTCTGTGCTGGGACCACAACTTTTACAATATACATGAATGATCTGAAAGAAGGTACTGAAGGCTAAGTTTGCAGATGAAACAAAGATCTGTAGAGGGACAGGTAGTACTGAGGAAGCAAGGGGGCTGCAGAAGGACTTGGACAAGCTAGGAGAGTGGACAATGAAGTGGCCAATGAAATGCAATGTGGAAAAGTGTGAGGTTATGCAGTTTTGAAGGAGGAATTTAGGCATAGACTATTTTCTAAATGGGGAAATGTTTCAGAAAGCAGAAGCACAAAGGGACTTGGGAATCCTTGTTCACGATTCTCTGAAGGTTAATGTGCAGGCTCAGTCGGCAGTTAAGAAGGCAAATGCAATGTTAGCATTCATGTCAAGAGGGCTAGAATATAAGACCAGGGATATACTTCTGAGGCTGTATGAGGCTCTGGTCAGACCCCGTTTGGAGTATTGTAAGCAGTTTTGGGCCCCGTATCTAAGGAAGGATGTGCTGGCATTGGAAAGGGTCCAGAGGCGGTTCACAAGAATGATCTCTGGAATGAAGAACTTGTCGTATGATGAACGGTTGAGGATTCTGGGTCTGTACTCGTTGGAGTTTAGAAGGATGAGCGGGGATCTTATTGAAACTTACAAGATACTGCGAGGCCTGGGTAGAGTGGGCGTGGAGAGGATGTTTCCACTTGTAAGAAAAACTAGAAGCAGAGGATACGATCTAAGCCTAAAAGGACGATCCTTTAAAACAGATTTTTTTTTTTTAAATATAAATTTAGAGTACCCAATTATTTTTTTCCAATTAAGGGGCAATTTAGCATGGCCAAGCCACCTAACCTGCACATCTTTGGGTTGTGGGGATGAAACCCACACAGAAACTGGGAGAATGTGCAAACTCCACACGGACAGTGACCCAGGGCCGGGATTCGAACACGGGTCCTCAGCGCCGTAGGCAGCAATGCTGACCACTACGCCACCGTGCTGCCCTCTTTAAAACAGAGATGAGGAAGAATTTCTTCAGGAAGGTGAATCTGTGGAACTCTTTGCCGCAGAAGGCTGTGGAGGCCAAATCACTGAGTGTCTTTAAGACAGAAAAAGATAGGTTCTTGATTGATAAGGGGATCAGGGGTTATGGGGAGAAGGCAGGAGCATGGGGATGAGAAAATATCAGCCATGATTGAATGGGGGAGCAAACTCGATGGGCCAGGTGGCCTAATTCAGCTCCTATGTCTTATATCGGTAGCAGTTGCTCTCTTAAACATTGAGATCACATTCATTTGCTTTTTGTTTTGAGCAGTAACCTCTGCAGACTATTTACATTCATTTTGTGATTCTGAAGTAGCATAGCAATCGATGGAGTTCTTTCTTTCAAAAAATCTACTTTGCAAAAAGAATAATTCAATTTACTGCCATTTACATACAAGCTTCCCCCAAACTGAGCTGAAACTTACTTTGCTTTTATATTTGTTTAGTCCATGATGTTCAAGTTATTTTAATTAATACCTAAACACTGTTTTGTTTTCAATCAAACTGATATCGCCTGTATTGTGTGCCACACAAAGGATGGACTTGTTCAGTGAGAAAATGATTGGATTTGTCACATGATCACAGAAAGAAGAATGTAAAGTGCTTTTTCATCACATTGATCAAGGCGAGATGTTAAAAAATCAATATTTTATTAACAATCTACACTTTGTTTTGAAAAATACTTTGGAAGTTCATTTTATGGATGATGTTGTATTTCACTATTTCCATGGCCATGAAATTACGCATACTCCAAATTCCAAGTAGACTGCAGAAAGCCTTATGTGGTATGTCAAGACTTACCAAGTTCAGTGTGAACGGTCCAGATGTAAATTTAAATCAGTTTGCATTTCAGGTAAAGCCTGGAAGTTAAGAAATTAATCGATTGCAAGTGCGAGGTGTCTGCTAAGGGGGCAACACAAGGGTAAAGAAAAAGTTCTTAGTGGAAGGCCCCAAGAATTAGTGATGTTTAATTTACATTGACAATTTGGATTCAAGGGTTCAGGGCAAAGTGGTCAGATTTTCTGATAATGTACTGGGGCAGCTGTATGTGATGCTCAAAATGAGTCAACCCAAATATCTAAGTGGACATAACAGTCACAGATGGAATTACTTCCGGATAATAAGGATTGTACACTTGCGAAAAAAAATGGGTGGTTTGTCTTCCCTGAATTTGCACATCTAGTTACAGATGGATTTTAAAGAATTCTCAGCATCTGAGCAGACTCAACACTTTGCGACAAGTTATTAGGAAGCAGGAGGTTGAATTATAATACTTGGAAATATAAGTTAGAGGATCTCTTGAAACTAGATTGCTCAGACCACACATTCAGTATTGTGTCGCTTTAGCCACCGAGACACGAGGCAGTCAAGCCATTTCAAAATTGTAAAGATTGATCTGTACACTTGGGGCTCGATTCTCCGGAAAGATTTCTAAGTGTGGTAGCGAGCGGAAACTGACGTGAGCATCTCGGCGCTCGGACCAGTGAGCTGGCAACGCAATACAACCCAGCCCTTTCACTGGGTGGACTGCATTTGCCAGCTCCCCGCTAAAGAGGTCAAGCAGCACTTAAACAGCTCTTGCACAACCAACCCCACTCAGCTCGCAGCGATGGTGCCGAGACGACCGGCCCCAAGATTTGAAGACACAGACCCGGGGATGCTCTTATATGCGCTCGAGGCCAGGAGGGATGTCCTGTTTCGCCGAGGATCCCAGAGAGTGAGCCACAGGGCAGCCAGTGCCACTTGGGATAAGTGGCAGCAGCCGTCGGCTCAGACGGCGTGACCAGGAGACAAGCCTCCAGTGCTGCGAAAAGCTCGACGGCCTATATCGGGCCACACATGTGAATTGGCACCCCCCACCTGAAACATTCCCACCCCAAAGTGAACCCACCCTTTCTTCACCCCCAACCCACCACCACACTAAACTACACGTGTGGTTCATGATGGCCTCTCTGTGTTTCCGGAGGAGAAGTGTCCCACAAACATCAAGAGAGTGCCCAGACTGTCGGCGGGGTGCCAGGTGCCAGAATCCTCACCACCTTCCAGGAACGGGCCCCGGAGGTTGCAGGGGTGGCCGAGGACAGAGCAGTCACCGACGCTTAGGATCAGGTGGAGGCAGTAACATCCAGGCGAGACAGAAGTGGGAGGTCTGCTGGATCCCAGGACCCAGCCGGATCTCAGTCAGATGCTGAGCCTCTGAAACAGATTTACCCAGAGCTGATGCAGACGTTAGGGTGCGGCCATGATATTCAGAGAGAGATGTCAACGACACTCCAGGTCCATAGCCGATTGGAGCCCCAGAGGCTACAGGTGCATGGGTTAGTACCGGCAATGCGTGGCACCGAGGCCAACACTGCTAGGGTGACGACAGCAGTGGCGAGCCTGGTGCATGATGTCAGCATTAGTGGAGGTGTCCAAGGCATGGTGCAGTCGGTGGCGGCCATGGCTGAGGACCTCGGTAGACTGTCCGACTCGCTGGGTGACAGTACCCAGTACCAGGCGGACCTTCATATCCTGGTCTTGGATGGGAACGACCGAGAGGCTGCGGAGCTTGTCCTTGTCGCAGGTGGAAAGTGCCGAGGCACTGCAGAACCTGTCCCCAGCCACGGAGGTGCATCGCCAAGCACGTCGACAGTATGATGCAGACATTGGGGAGCTGCCAAGGTTGGCAGGGCCAGATGGTGCAGGGGCAGAAAGGGCTCAATCCAGCTGTCCCTTCATTCTAAGGTGAACCCCAAGGCCCCATGGGCACCGACTGAGAGGAGTGGGCGTTGGGTGACAACCCGGACCCATCCTATTGACCGGTGACTGTGGCCACCAGTTCCCCAAGTTCCACCCCTCTGACGAAGCCGTGTCTCACATTCAGCACCCATAATAGGGTGGCAAGGCTGTGCATATGCCACCGTCAAGTGCGCCGGGGCCCTCCAGGCCCAGAGGACGCTAGGGTCATCGAAGACTAGTGGACGTGGTAAGCAGCTGGCTGCCTCCACCTCTGATGTATGTCCTGCGGATACACCTATCCACGGCGGTACAGCAAGGAAGGCCAAGCACGTTGAGGATCACTGAGAGGACATTGGGGGGGGGGGGGGGGGGGGGGGGGTATAGGTAGGGAGTAAAGAGGGGAGGGTGGGGGGGGGCGTTGGCGAGGGAGGGAGAGTGCGAGAATGGGGTAGTGGTGTACACTTGTCCGAGACAAATTTAAAAACCTTCACCACAACCAGTATGATGCCTCCGCGATTCGGGCCGACCACCCATCCCATGCCCCATTCCCCCAGACATGGGGTCATGACCCTCCCCCCACCCGACACACCCTGCCCACGCACACCCGGACGGTGTGGGCGGGGGGGGGAGTCCTGCAGAACGCCATCAAACCCCGGCCGCGGACATGTGCCCGGAGCAGGGGCCCATCCCTTGGGTGTTCAAAGGTTGGCTGTTGTGCCAAAGCCTTGAAATATATTGGCTGTTCCAAATTAAAGGAGGGACACTCATGAGATAGTACTCTGTATTTTTTAGGTGAATTTTGACCATAAGAAGAAGAGGCACAAAAATGTAAACTAGGCAACAGTAAATGTGGGATTAATATTAGGATATACTTTATCAAGCAGAGTAATCAACACTCTTAGTGTAGGATAGTGGAGACAAAATCTTAGAGTCACTTAATAGAGAGTTAGCTACTGTAATGTGGGGAACTGCTTAAATTCCAATTGCATGATTCTTGGTGAAGTAGTTTGATTGATTGATTTATTGTCACATGTACTAAAGTATCCCCCTCCCATCTGTATTGATTTGGGACCAGTGGCAGAGCTGAGTGAGTTAAGGTTTTCATTTGCACTGTTGGGGGATGGAGGTGTGCTTGTTTAGATTTTGGTGTTTTTCTGTCAGGCAATTGTGTGGGGATTGTTTGATGTTGGAGTATGTTTGTATGAGCGGGGGGGGGGGGGGGGGGGGGGGACGACGACAATAGGTGGGAGACTATTGAGGGCCACCAAGCTAGCTGGGCGGGCTAGCACACGGAAGCGCAGTGGGGGGGGGTGTACATATGTTCGGTTTATCAAAGGGGTTGAGTTACAGAGTGTTGTTGCGGGGGGGGGGGATGTTCTGCTGACGAGGGAGGAACTTGGGCCAAGGGACAGGCAGGAGGTTGGGGGCGGAGGCTGCCTGGGGACAGGCCGGTGGAGGCGCGGAGCATGGGCTGGAGGCGGGCCCAAAAAAGGGGATGGCTGATCGGCGAAGGGGAGGAGGTCAATGAGCCCCCTAACTAGGCTGATCACCTGGAATGTTCAAGGGTTAAATGGGCCGGTCAAGAGGGCACGTATGTTCGCGCATCTTCGGGGACTGAAGGCGGACGTGATAATGTTGCAGGAGACACACCTTAGAGTGACTGACCAGATTAGATTGAGAAAAGGCTGGGTCAGTCAGGTCTTTCACTCGGGACTGGATTCAAAGACTAGAGGGGTCGCGATCCTTATCAATAAGCGGTGGTGTTTGAGGCGGGTAGAATAGTTTCGGATGTGGGCGGTCAGTACATAATGGTCAGTGGGAAACTGGAGGGGTAACAGGTGGTATTAGTAAATGTGTATGTGCCAAATTGGGATGATTTATAAAGTTTATAAAGAGGATGCTGGGGAAGATACCGGACCTGGACTCGCACAGGTTGATCATGGGAGGGGACTTCAACACAGTTATTGACCCTGGCTTGGATCGGTCAAGCTCAAAAACGTGCAGGGTGCCAGCAATGGCAAAGGAACTAAAAGGGTTCATGGAGCAGATGGGGGGTGGGGGGGGTGGATTCATGGAGATTTGGGCAGCCGAGGGTGACGGAGTTCTCCTTCTATTCACACGTCTATAAAGTGTACTCTCGGATCGATTTCTTCATTTTGAGCAGGGCCTTACTGGCAGGGGTGGTGGACACGGGGTACTCGGCGATCACTATCTCAGACCATGCTACGCACTGGGTTGACCTGCAGGTTAGTTAAGACAGTAACCAGTGCCCGCACTGGAGGTTAGATGTGGGACTTTTGGCTGACGAAGGGGTGTGCGAGCGGCTGAGGAAATTTATTCAGAACTACCTGCAGGTCAACGACACAAAGGAAATTTCAGCAGCGATGGTCTGGGAAGCACTGAAGGCAGTGGTCAGAGGGGAGCTGATCTCAATATGGACCGATAGGGAGAAGGTGGACAGGGCAGAGATGGACCGACTGGTAAAGGAGATACTACAGATCAATTGGAGGTATGCAGAGACCCCGAAGGCAGGGCTTTTAAGGGAACGGCGGAGGCTACAGGCGGAGTTCGGCTTTTTAACCACAGGGAGGGCGTTGGAGCAGCTGAGAAAGGCAAGGGGGGCAATCTAGGAGTATGGAGAGAAGGCCAGCAGAATGCTTGCACAGCAGCTTAGAAAGAGGGAGGCAGCCAGGGAGATGGGGAAAGTAAATGACGGAGATGGGAACCTGGTTGGAGATTCAGCAGGGGTGAATAAGGAGTTTAGGGATTTCTACAGTACGCTGTATAGGTCGGAACCCCCTATGGGGCCGGAGGGGATGAGGCACCTCTTGGGGTGGGGGTGGGGGGGGGTGGTGGAGAACAGAGTCTCGCTCTATGCAGACGACCTGCTTCTGTATGTATCGGACTCATTCGAGGGGCTGGAAGAAATCATGAGGATTCCAGGGGAATTTGGCCGGTTTTCGGGGTATAAGCTAAATATGGGGAAAAATTAGATGTTTGCGGTCCAGGCGAGGGGAAGCGATTGGGGGAGCTGCCGTTTAGATTAGTAAGGGGAAGCTATAGGTACCTTGGCATTCAAGTGGCACGGGAATGGGACCAGCTGCATAAATTAAATCTGGCCCGGCTGGTAGACCAAATGAAGGACGATTTTCGAAGATGGGACGCGCTCCCGTTGTCATTAGCTGGGAGGGTGCAGACGGTGAAGATGTTGGTCCTCCCGAGATTCCTGTTCGTGTTTCAATGTCTCCCCATCTTTATTCCGCGGTCTTTTTTTAAACAGGTCAACAAAGTGATCTCTGGCTTCGTTTGGGCAGGCAAGGCCCCGCAGGTAAGGAAGGTAATGCTTGAGCGGAGTCAGGGAGAGGGCGGCTGGCCCTTCCAAATTTTAGTAACTATTACTGGGTGGCGAATATAGCCATGATCAGGAAGTAGGTGGTGGGGGAGGGGTCAGCATGGGAGCGTAGGGAGGCAGCTTCATGCAAGGGCACCAGTTTGTGGGCGTTGGTAACTGCGCCTCTGCCGTTCCCGCCGGCACGGTACTCCACCAGCCCCTTGATGATGGCGGCCCTGAGAGTCTGGGGGCAATGGATTGGATTTGTTTATTGTCACGTGTACCGAGGTACAGTGAAAAGTATTTTTCTGCGAGCAGCTCAACAGATCATTAAGTACATGAGAAGAAAAGGGAATAAAAGAAAATACATAATAGGGCAACACAACATATACAATGTAACTACAAAAGCACTGGCATCGGATGAAGCATACAGAGTGTAATGTTAATGAAATCAGACCATAAGAGGAGGAGACATGTGGGAGCATCGCTCTGGTCCCCAATTTGTAATAATCACTGGTTTGCCCCGGGAAGTATGGATGGGGGGTTCCGGATATGGTGGAGAACAGGGATTGAGAGGATGGTGGATATGTTTATAGAGGGGAGCTTTCCGAGTATGAGGGCGCTGGAGAAGTTTGGGTTGGCGAGGGGAAAATAATTTGGGTATCTGCAGGTGCGGGACTTCCTATGTAAACAGGTGTCAACCTTCCCGCTCCTACCGCTAAGGGGGATTCAGCACAGGGTAGTTTCCAGAGAGTGGGTAGGAGAAGGGAGCGTCTCGGACAGTTACAAGGAACTTATGGGGTCAGAGGAGACACAGACCAAGGAGCTGAAGCATAAGTGGGAGGAGGAGCTGGGAGGAGAGATATAGGATGGTCTATCGGCGGACGCGTTGAGTAGAGTCAACGCGTCCGCAACATGTGCCAGGCTCAGTCTGATACAATTTAAGGTCGTTCACCGGGCTCACATGACAGTGGCCCGGATGAGCAGATTCGTTGGGGTGGAAGACAGATGTGCAAAATGTGCGGGAAGACCAGCGAACCATGTCCAAATGTTCTGGGCATGTCCGAAGCTTAGGGGATTTTGGCAGGGGCTTGCAGATGTCATGTCCACGGTGTTAAAAACAAGAGTGGCGCTGAGTCCAGAGGTGGCGATTTTCGGGGTGTCGGAAGACTCGGGAATCCTGGAGGAGAAAGAGGCAGACGTTCTGGCCTTTGCTCCTTTGTTTCCCTGGTAGCCCGGAGACGGATACTATTCGTTTGGAGGGACTCAAAGCCCCCGAAGTCGGAGACCTGCCTATCGGACATGGCTAGCTTTCTCTGTTTGGAGAAAATCAAGTTCGGCTTGAGAGGATCACTGTTAGGGTTCGCCCGGAGGTGGCAACGGTTTCTTGACTTCTTTGCGGAAAATTAATCATCAGCAGAAGAGTGCGGGGGGGGTGGGGGGTTAGTTTAGCTTAGAATAGGGGGTTAATAAAGGTGGTACCTGTAAGGGAGGGAGACGGCTTTTGCACTATGTTTATAGTTTCATGTACATTGTTTATTGTGTTGTTGTTATAATACCAAAAAATACCTCAATAAAATGTTTCTTTAAAAAAAAGTATTCCCCTCCCAGTCGCAGGTCCACTTCTCCCTGGCCCATCGCAAAATCTTCTCTTTCTCCACAAATTTGTGGAGTCTCACGATCACCGCTCTAGGCTTCTGCCTCAGGGACCTATGCGCTCGGTCCACTTCAGGGGCCTTATCTAGCACCCTTTCCGCCACCAGGCCTGCCAACATCTTTGAGACGTACCTCTTTGCACTTACATCTTACTCTCCTTCAGGCAGGCCCATTATTCGCATGTTCTGCCTTCTCGAGGCATTCTCCTGCTCCTCCACCTTTGCCCTCAACATTCTGCAGACGTCTCCTCGGAGTCCCGCCTCCAGAGCCAGCACACGATCGCTGTAGTCCGAGAACACTCCTTCGATCTCCAAAACCTGCGACCCCTTCACCTCCAAACACTTCTCCACCTGTTCCAACAAACTCTTCAGGGGTGCCACAGTTCCTTCGATGGCCTTCGCGCAATCCTCCTGCATCTCCTTCCTCTGCTGCTGAGGGCACGTACACAGTAGACAAAAAAGAATAATCAGCAAAGTACATCGACAAATAGTGATTGGCTACAGTGCTGAACAAGGGCCAAACAAAGCAAAAGATGAGCAAGAGCAGCGTAGGTCATAGAGAATTTCTACTGATCAAAATAGCAGTTCACAATAAAATCTTGTTTTGGTTAAACTCCTGTATTTTCTTTTTGCCCTCTGTGTATTACATAACAATACTAATTCAGACTTTTAGGCTTCATACACCAGGGAATCAGATGCTTGCCAGGAGGAAACTTCCTCAAGGCAGAGCTAAATTACTATTGACTTGTTCTTGCGGTGAGCTGCCAACATTTCAGTCCTTTGCTGCCAACAGGCATCTGTTATATTTTGCCAGGTGTAATCTGGAACTGATTATGGAGGCTGTTTTGCGAGCAGCATTAGGACACAAGATAAGAATTTTATAAAATCAGGCACTTAAAAGTAAGTGGGAATGGGATGAAGAAAGTTAGAAATTCATGACAGAAGCGTGTTGTGCATATTGCTTAGGGAATAAAGTAAATACATTTTCACCTTCTTTGTGATATAATCATTGTTTTTTTTTAAAATAGGAATTTCAACACAGCCTTTTTCCATTACCATTAGTATCCATATACTTCAATTCCTCAAGGCAGTACTACCTATGGTGTTAACACAGATTCACAGAAAGTTTATAAGCACATTAAAATAGTTTGAGCTTTTTAAAAATTAGTAATAAATGATGCTGTAGGTAAAATATATTGAAAATTAGCGGTACCTATTCACTGGCATATGTAATGTTAATTGTATATCCTGTATCCATAAAACATTAAAATCTTGTGTATGGTGCACTTTTCCTGTCAGACTTTTTTATATTTATCTCTGGGCCCTCCCAGCTGTCTGCCTCTTCATGTAATGTAGCACTGCCCTCCATTTCCATCCTACTATCCTCCTCTGCCTTGGGAGTATCATTAAATTCTTGCTCCTCCTTGTTTCCTTTTGCCACATTTTAAGTAATCAAACATCTCCAGATAAATCGGAAGTTATTCTTTTAAAACTCCAGGGAAGGGCAACAATTCACAGACATTCTCTTCAGATTGTTCCCCAAAATCGCTCCTGGAACTCAACTGCTCACAACGCTACCATACTGATGGATCTCTGTGTCTATTCGGAACCCTGGATATCGGTTACCCCTTCTCAGTTCCCAAATAACAGATGTCAAATCAGTGCTTTTTGGCAAAGTCCACTGGAACTTTACTTTGTTAGCCGTAGTGCCCACTGGCAAATTCATTTTCAATACAACATTTATAGCGTTCCGACTAGCCCTTCAGCAAGCTAGTCAGATTGATTGTCTTTAGCGAATACAGTGGTTGAGTTTTAAAATGCAGATCGTGGTATTTCTTCAAATCATAATACACAGAATAACATAACTAAGTGATTTAAACAAAAGAAAGATGGCGATAACAAAAGCAAGCAGCAAAGACATAGGTTTCAGAGAGAGAGAGAGATTCCAGAATGAGTTTTTCCATCTCAGTAAGTTATTCTTAAGGAGATTATTATCTTAAGGTGTCGCCTTCTTTTCACCTCTGATTGGCTTTAACTAATTTATAATTCACTCAATTCGACCAAACTGTCTGTCCATCAATTTAAGAGATATATGTATTTAAATATATTGGTACAAATTTTCCCATACCATGCCAATTTTTGTTCAGAAAGTATCTCTAACTGGCTGTTTCCATAGAGACGGAACTACCAGTTCTTACTGTATAACAATGGGGCCTTTTGCTAGTTGACATCATTGTTCTTACAGTCGCAAGCAAGTCTCAAGCAACTTGCAAAATGTTCCCAGCTATTCGGCTTCCCTTACTCTCATGGTTAATGTGATTATAGTTAATTATTTTTAATGAGTTCTCATTTAAACCTCTCATATCTGACTAGAAAAGTCAATTTCTATCACATATCCTAGGACTCCTGCTCAAATAGTCCCATGCCTTACTTTGCATCAATCCTCGGGCCTAATGTTCAAGACCTTTTTAAGCCCTTCCCAGAATGCTACACAACGCAATCTTTGTATCTGCATTATTAAAAAAGGCAAGACTTAGGGGCGGCACGGTGGGGCAGTGATTAGCACTGTTGCCTCACAGCGCTGAGAACCTAGGTTCGATCCCAGCCACTGTCCATGTGCAGTTTTACAATACCAGGTTAAAGTCCAACAGGTTTATTTGGAATCAAAAGCTTTCAGAGTGTACCTCCTTCATCAGATGAAGGACTCCGAAAGCTCGTGATTCCAAATAAACCAGTTGGAATTTAACCTGGTGTAATAAGATTTCTTACTGTGCCCACCCCAGTCCAACGCTGGCATCTCAACATCATGTGGAGTTTGTACATTCTCCCCGGGCTGGATTCACAGATCCTGCGGCTATGTCCACAGGATCCGTCTGGTCTTACGAACAGTAAGTCGGCGTCGCCCCCGCACTGACCCTCCGCCCGGTGGGGGGCTAGCGTAAAGCCACAGAATGGCCACAGAATGGCCGGGTCCGTAGCTGTGCATGTCGGCGGCGGCGCGGGCTGCACGCGGACCTGGCCTACCAAAAAATGTCCCCCCTGTAACCAGCCTCGCCACCCCGGACCACCCCTGCCCCCGCCGAAGCCCCCCTTCCAGCGGAACGGCTTTCCACCCGACTGTGGCGGCGCTGGACTCAGTCCGCAGCTGCCAGGCGAGGTCCCCAAACAATGTGAGCAGACCCGAGCGACGCCATCGGTGACTTGGCCCATTGGGGGAGGGCCTCAGGTGACGACTTGAGGCCGTCCAGACGACGTGCAGCGTACTCCCCAAAAATGCTGTTTTTGAGGTGCGGAGCAATTCAAAAACAGCGCCGCCCCCGATTCCAGCGTCATCAGGGATTCTGCGGCCGACCACCAAATGTAATTTTGGGGTTGATGATCGGAAAATCCCGCCCCTAGTGTCTGCATGGGTCTCACCCCCACAACCAAACAATGTGCAAGGTAGGTGGATTGGCCTCGCTAAATTGGCCCTTAATTGAAAAAAGGAATTTGGTACGCTAAGTTTATTTTTAAAAAGACAGGACTTAAAGTTCAACACATTAAAGAAAAAAGCTTATAGTTACTGATTTGAAGTTTCTGCAAAATTATATAATTTTAACTTGAAAACACTCCGTGTTATAAAAGCACAATTTCACAAGTTCCGTTCCCATAAATGAGTCTCTCTTCATTTTTCTAATGCCTGGTGATGTAATTTTAACAACTTTTTCTTCTCTTCCACCCCATTTCCTCACTAGCATATATTTTTTGAATTCCCACACCCCAGTCTTTGAGCTAGTTTCAAGCCTCACCCTCTTTCCACTCTGAAAACAGCACTTGGGCTTGACTACCATAGGCAATCTACAAGTGATACTGCTGGGCAACACGGTAGCACAAGTGGCTAGCACTGTGGCTTCACAGCGCCAAGGTCCCAGGTTCGATTCCCCGCTGGGTCACTGTCTGTGCGGAGTGTACACGTTCTCCCCGTATCTGCTTGGGTTTTCTCCGGGTGCTCCGGTTTTCTCCCACAGTCCAAAGACGTGCAGGTTAGGTGGATTGGCCATGATAAATTACCCTTAGTGACCAAAAAGGTTAGGAGGGTTTATTGGGTTACGGGGATAGGGTGGAAGTGAGGGCTTGAGTCGGCCGCTGCAGACTCGATGGGCCGAATGGCCTCCTTCTGCACTGTATGTTCTATGTTCTCGAAACTTTAAACTGAGGGCTAAAATTTGGCTCTGCCCTCAGCTCATTAACCCTACCCTCTTCACTTCACCTGAAGGCTATGTTTGGCCTTGATTCCACTTGATACATTAGATCTATTTTACAAACTTCCTATTGGTCACACTTTATTGATTGACTTGAATGAAAACAGCAACAAAGAGATAGAAGAGCATGAATCAAAAGCACCGAAATTGCCTGGAAAATTGCTCGTGAGAAACTACGAGGATTTTCTGGAACTCCATCATTGATGTGCAGTAAGGAGGATCTTCCAAAATGCAATTAAAAGGGGGGAAAAAGTTGAATGCTTGAAGATTAGCACACTCAATGAATGGCTCCCTGATTTTCCACCTAATGGGTAGGCTAAAAGGAAGGCAGATTAAACCCTCACATTCGATACTCCAGCTCATGCTTATGTTGTGTGAAGCTTAGTGCTACATCCAGTGTTTAAAAACTTATCAGCCATCTGAAGAATTTTCATGTTTTCTCTTTGTAGTTTAACCTCAACTTCTTTGTCTCATGTTAAATGAAAACCTTCTCCTTGGATGCACAAATGCTGTAATTATTTTACTGTACTAATACTAAGCTACATGCATAATATTTACCCTAACCAAATATGGAACCTGGGCGGGGTGGTAAAAACAGGTAGTACCAGATAAACTGCCCATTGTACACAGTTTCTGGTATTCAGTTCCATTGCAATCAATAGATTTAAATATGGTGCACTGCATATAAACATGCGACTGACTGATTCCACTCATTTTTCATAAGACAAGTTTAATTCTCTATGTTTTTAAACTTTTAAATTTGATGTAATAAATTATCAGTAAGTTTCCTCTAATGAGGGGAATTTATTTTTTTAACAGGCTCTGTAAGAGAAAATGAGAAAATACATGACATTTTGATTACATACCTTTTACAGCTTTACTTTTGTAGTTCCATGAATAACATAGTGTGGCTGAGACAGACAAGGACTTGCAGAAAGCGACTTAATGTTTACATCGTTCGGTTTCCAAAGTAAACACCAGCAATTATTCATCATTGTTTTGCTGGCGGTTAGAATCAGTAAGTCAAATCAATTTGTTTCTGTGTTTATATTAATGTTGGGGTATCAATTCTTACTGAGAGTATGTACAAAGGCTTTTTGGCTAATAGTTGATGTATGTGCCACTCGAGTATTTGTGTGTATATTGGGGGTGAGACTATTCAGAATTGCTTGCACTGACATCATCAGACATATGATGTGATAGTATTCTTTATTGTCCTTGACAGTTTTGTCAAACTGGTCGCTAACATTCCTTCAATTAGCATATTTTTCACGAATTCCTGCTGGAAGTTTTCAACACAGTGAGGTCCATTCCTAACAATACTTCACAAAGCCATGAATGAAAAGTAAGGACTTCTCCAGTAACAAAGGAAACATTATTATGGGCCAGGGTTTCGAGAACCCTAAGGTATATCATGTAATTCACCTGACCCACAACATTTAATAGCTTTTGGTTATGGAGAGCACAAGGGCCCACTTTACAAGTGTGATGCAACAGAGAACTAAAAGTATTTTTGAACAAAAACAATGTTTATTCTATGAATTCAGTTAACACTTTATAAACATAGTAGACATCTTATCAACGACAAACACTGATACTTTCCCAAATACAATATTCTATAGATTACCCTTAGTAACTTTCCTAACAATATCCATAAGCCCAAAACACTTTTTAACATAGACAGCAGGTTTAAATTCTCTACAGAAACAGGTGTTACTTTAAAATCATCAATGAGCTGAAGACATTCTTTAGCTTGTAGAGAGAAAGATCAATACACACATCTGCTTGGTTCACATGCAGCTCTCCAACTGAAAGCGAAACTAAACAGAGCCAAAACCAGCTTTCAGCACAAAACGAAAGTAAAGAGCAGAGCTCAGCTCCACCCACACAATGACATCATTGCAGCTATTTGATAAACACCCATTTCTTAAAGGTACATTCACCTGACAACATTGGAAAGTGGATCACCCTTGATGTTTAATTTAGCACTGTCTATTTGTGATTTGAAGTCTCTGCGTTTTGCCTGCACAATCTGATCTGTAATTTGTATTGGCATAAAAATACTTCCTAAACTCCACGGAACTCAGATATCTACTCTCTAATTCTGGCGCCTCAAGCGTCCTCGATTTTAATTGCTGCACTTGGTAGCTGCAACTTTGGCTGCCTGGGCTTTGCAATTCTCTCCCTAAACCCTGTGGACTCTAGCTTGTTTTTTTTCTTTTAAGAGACTGTTATGATCCCAGTTGACCTTCTAACTGGATGGAAAGATCCCAGAATGGAACCTGGCTCGAATGACCGTAACTTTTACTTTAAAAAAAAATAAAACGTGGAGGAACAAATTTACAGACCGCTAATTCATTTTAAAAACAAAAAAGCCTTTATTAAACATGAAAAAATGTGATTATGATACCATACTTTAATCCCCCCTTAGCTAAACAATGATACACCGATTTTCAGACTAACATAGATTACAAAGTACACCTGAAGCAGCAATAACAAAAAGTGCCTTTTAAGTACACAAAATGACTGTGGTCAAATTCACATACTCTGCATGTGAACCAAGCAGATGTGTGTATTGATCTTTCTCTCTACAAGCTAAAGAATGTCTTCAGCTCATTGATGATTTTAAAGTAATACCCGTTTCTGTAAAGACTTTAACCCAAATTAGCGTCTGTGGATTTCTCCTCTGAATCCCCCCCAAATGATTATCGCACGAGAATTTCCAAGTTCAGCTTGGAAAACACGCTTTAAAATCTTCTCCCACAATAATGCCTTCCCTTAACAGTTTGCATTCCGAAATCCAGTCTAGGTTTTACAAATTACGCTTTAAAACAAAACTTCCACTCCGCTTTTCACCATGAATCTAGAATAGGTTTTACAACACCCCTTTTCGGATTTTGTCTTGACTGCTGTACTAACTGTTCACAATAGCTTTAACCCTCGATTCCCAGACTCTAGTAAAATGGCATCAAACGTTTGATTTACCTCTGAACCTGCTGTCCCATTTTAAATCTGGTTACTGCAATTGTCTCTTTAACTCAGAACACTTCCAGGCGCAGAAACATTAAATTAAGCCCACTTTATTTCTAATGTTTACCAATACAAATATAAATGCCTTCAAACGACCTTTATTTTCCAAACATCTTCCCCTTTGAAAGAAATAATGAAGATTTCTTTAGACTGGTGGTACATCCACTTTTCATAAACCTGATATCACAAATATCTAACCACATAATTTATTATGTCATACTAGTACAGTTTTTTTAGTTCACAATTACATATGTCATATTATATAACTACAATGATTTAACCAAACCAAAGATAATAAGTCTTCTATGACCTTTTTCTTCTGATTTTCAGTTTTCAATTCAGAAAATAAACTTTCATTTAAGTATACAGTACAGTTGGCAGTTTTGTCACTTGTTCCATTCTCAAGCCCATCACTTGTTCCATTCTCAAGCCCACTTCCCAAATTCACATGGTAAATTTGCATTTCGATTTAAACAGTCAAAATGTCATTTTTTGCATTAACATTTCATTTCTTGACAACATCTCTCTTGGCTGTTTCAAGAATGTTGCTAAGATACTTCATATGTTAACTCAAAATAGTATTGTACTCTTGCTTTGTTTGTTCTTTGCGATATTTATGGTCTTGGTGTTTCTCCCAGTCCCATTTCAAATAAGCTCTTTTCAATTCAGTTTGAGCCATGTCTTGAGAAGTGTGCATATTACAGAGGAGGAGGTGCTGGAAGTCTTAAAGCGCATCAAGGTAGATAAATCCCCGGGACCTGATGAAATGTATCCCAGGATGTTGTGGGAGGCTAGGGAGGAAATTGCGGGTCCCCTAACAGAGATATTTGAATCATCGGCAGCCACAGGTGAGGTGCCTGAAGATTGGAGAGTAGCGAATGTTGTGCCCTTGTTTAAGAAGGGCAGCAGGGAAAAGCCTGGGAACTACAGACCGGTGAGCCTAACGTCTGTAGTAGGTAAGTTGCTAGAAGGTATTCTGAGAGACAGGATCTACAAGCATTTAGAGAGGCAAGGACTGATTCGGGGCAGTCAGCATGGCTTTGTGCGTAGAAAATCATGTCTCACAAATTTGATTGAGTTTTTGAGGGGGTGACCAAGAAGGTAGATGAGGGCAGTGCAGTAGACGTTGTCTACATGGACTTTAGCAAAGCCTTTGACAAGGTACCGCATGGTAGGTTGTTGCAGAAGGTTAAAGCTCACGGGATCCAGGGTGAGGTTGCCAATTGGATTCAAAATTGGCTGGACGACAGAAGACAGAGGGTGGTTGTAGAGGGTTGCTTTTCAAACTGGAGGCCTGTGACCAGTGGTGTGCCTCAGGGATCGGTGCTGGGTCCACTGTTATTTGTGATTTATATTAATGATTTGGATGAGAATTTAGGAGGCATGGTTAGTAAGTTTGCAGATGACACCAAGATTGGTGCCACAGTGGATAGTGAAGAAGGTTATCTAGGATTGCAACGGGATCTTGATCAATTAGGCCAGTGAGCCGACGAATGGCAGATGGAGTTTAATTTAGATAAATGTGAGGTGATGCATTTTGGCAGATCGAATCAGGCCAGGACCTACTCAGTTAATGGTATGGCGTTGGGGAGAGTTATAGAACAAAGAGATCTAGGAATACAGGTTCATAGCTCCTTGAAGGTGGAGTCGCAGGTGGACAGGGTGGTGAAGAAGGCATTCGGCATGCTTGGTTTCATTGGTCAGAACATTGAATACAGGAGTTGGGACGTCTTGTTGAAGTTGTACAAGACTTTGGTACGGCCACACTTGGAATACTGTGTGCAGTTCTGGTCACCCTATTATAGAAAGGATATTATTAAACTAGAAAGAGTGCAGAAAAGATTTACTAGGATGTTACCGGGACTTGATGGTTTGAGTTATAAGGAGAGGCTGGATAGACTGGGACTTTTTTCCCAGGAGCGTAGGAGGCTTAGGGGTGATCTTATAGAGGTCTATAAAATAATGAGGGGCATAGATAAGGTAGATAGTCAACATCTTTTCCCAAAGGTAGGGGAGTCTAAAACTAGAGTGCATAGGTTTAAGGTGAGAGGGGAGAGATTCAGAAGGGCCCACAGGGGCAATTTCTTCACTCAGAGGGTAGTGAGTGTCTGGAATGGGCTGCCAGAGGTAGTAGTAGAGGCGGGTACAATTGTGTCTTTTATTAAGTATTTGGATAGTTACATGGGTAAGATGGGTATAGAGGGTTATGGGCCAAGTGCGGGCAACTGGGACTAGCTTAATGGTAAAAACTGGGCGGCATGGACTGGTTGGGCCGAAGGGCCTGTTTCCATGCTGTAAACTTCTATGATTCTATGACAATTACTCCCCCTCTCTGAAATTTCATAGTTTGTTCTAATTCTTCAAACACAATTTATGAACTATCTCAGTCCACCTCTCACTAGAGTTTGAATGGTCTTTGGCAAACTGTTCATTTGCCTTTCCTCCAACTACTACATCTTGTGTGATACCACCAACAAGCGCTTTTAAATCAGTGTGTCTGGTCATTGACTTAGAAAGGTTGTTTTGCAATGGCAGAATTTCTTGTTGACAATTCATACTTTCCAATTTTGCAAGTAATTCAGTTGTTTTCTTATTGTCCATTACTGATTTTGGTAGGCAAGTAATATATTGGATCAGTTCTTTGCTCAATTCGCTCACTGTTCAACAATGAGTTTAAGTCACAGGAACAACTCTTGAATCCTTCTCACAACAAAGTTCTCAACCACAGAATTCCTAGGATGCAGAAGGAGGCCAGTCGGCCATGGAATCTGCACTGACCCTCTGAATGATCACCCTACCTAGGCCCACTCCCCCGTCCTATCACCGTAACTCGACCTAACCAGCACATCGAGGCAATTTAACATGGTTAATTCACCTAACCGGCACATCTTTTGACTGGGAGGAAATCGGTGCACCTGGAGGAAACCCATGGAGACACTGGGAGAATATGCAAACTCCACACAGTTACCCAAGGCCGGAATTGAACCGGAGCCCCTGATTATGTGAGGCAGCAGTATTAGTCACTGTGCCACCCATTAGTCTTGCTTTTTAATTCTGCATTCAATCAATTATTCTGATTTACCAGAACCTCCTTTTCTTCTTCAAGGCATTTTCCATGATATTTCATAAGTACTTATGATGAGCAGCGAGGAGTAAGCTAAGGGGGGGAAAAAAGATAGATGGGGAACCAAAGGACTGCGCAACCTGAGGGGGGAGGGGGGGGATGGAAGGTGGGGAAACCACAAGAGAAGAGGAAGGGTGCTGAAGCCAATGGGGGGGGGGGGGGGAGGGGGGAGAGATCATAGACCAATCCAGACGGCAACAAAATATACATAGAGTTAGTTAAATGAGGGACAAAACAAACCTCTGTAAAATAAAGTAAATTAGCGCGGGCAAGAAAAATGTAATGTATATAAATATGAGAAAAGCCAATAAAAAGAGTTTTGTTTTTTTTAAATACTTATGATGCTTGAAGGTCACCAAGTTTAAACTGCAGATCAAACTGCCAAGTTTGCTTCTTCAAGTTTATCCTTTAGGCAGTTCAAGTCCTCAGTCAAATGTTCCACTTTTCTTGACTGATTTTCAATTGTTCTCATCAGTTCTCTTTTCATTCTCAAGCTCCTCTTTCATACGTGAAAGCCGGTTATCTGGGATACCATCAGTTTTTCCTCCAATTTCTTGTTATCTACAATAAGTGTCTCATTTGTTTCCATAGTAGTTTCAAAAATGTTAAGATCATCATGATCAACTGCCTGTTGCAATACAGTTGTCATCCCATTACTGTCTCCACTAGCCAAATCATTACCTAGGATGAAATCTGTTCCCTAATAGGTAATTTAAGAATATTCCCACAATGCCACTTAACAAATTACTTACTAAATTAATTTTACATGAAAAAACAAAGTTTATCCCTTCCATTAATACCCCTTACTAATATATCATCGGCTGCCATCCATGATTGATCTGCTCCTGTATCTTTTAAATGTTAATTTGTTTAGTTATTTTGTCAGACAAGGGAAAACTTCTCTCTTTGAAGCAAAACATCCAGAACCTACAAAACCCTGACTTCATTAACCAGTACTCAAATAATGCTCTGAACAGTCATGAGATCTTTCCCCCTTTCTCATAGAGTCTAAGAGAACAAGTTTCACCTGTACCACTGCTACGTTTTAACAGCCATCTCTTTTGCTCAATCTTCCATTCCTAATGCTGCAACTGGTGTTCCATTTAATTTCCAAGAAACTTCCCTAATATGTCCCACTTTGTTACAATGGTAACACTTAGGCTTTGGAATGCCACTTCAACCCTCGGCACCTTCCTTTTTGATCTGAAGTGAAATTTCCTGACCATTCCCAACTGATCTATCTCTTTCTTACCTATTTGTTTTCTTTTCTCCTTCCCACTTTCTATCTTTCATGTTTGGAAGGATTACAGAAAAAAGGTTTGATTCTATGGATCAATTCTTAATCATAAGCTAACTCTGTTGCCTGCCTAGCAGTTTTAGTCTTTTGTTCTTCAACATGCGTCCTAATAACCAAAGGAAGTGAATCTTTAAATTATTTTAAACTATTACCTCTCAAAGGGCTTCTTATGTTTTCTCTACCTTATAACGCCCATATCTAATGGTTAAAATTATTTAGTTTCACCCTCTTGAATTTAATGAGTTTGTCCAGGCCATTTTCTTGCATTTCGAAATTTCTGCTTGTATGCCTTGCGAACTGACTCATACGCACTAAGGATAATTTTCTTTACTACATCATAATCTACAGATACCTCTTCCAACAAAGACTCCTACACGTTACTAGCTCTACCTACCAATCTACTTTGTAAATAATGTCCAAATTTGTTTTGGCCATTTAATTTATTTAGCTACGTTTCACATCTTCCTTCTCAAGTTTTGGAAGCGCTTGTATATATTTAAACATTTCCCCACTACGTTCATATCTAGAACTACTTCTTTCCTCACCCTGCTCTAGTGTCTCTGCTTTAACATTCAGCATTTAATTTGAAATTCTGTCTCTCTCTCTCCTTTTCCTTGTCTTACCCAATAATCTTTCCATTTCCATGTCAAGTTTCCTCATTTCAATTTCCTTTTGCAAAGCTCTCTTCTCTTTCTCTTTTTTTTTTGCTTTCCCTGCAACTCTAGTTCAAGTTTTAAAATTCTTTTCTTTTTCTAAATTTCTCATTTTCATTTGTATTTGAATTTTAGCTCAATCAATTATCACACTTTTCGAATAACTTGGTCATCTGACAACCCTTGCAATTTTAAATGTTTTGCTGTGCTTTCAATAATGTTAACTTACCTTACGTCTGCAGGCAATCCCAACTCAAACTTATCTGCCAATACAGTTAACTTGGTCTTGGTTACTTTCTGTAAAGCAGCTAGAGTTCCATCTTCAGGAAAGTCTTAGCAATTTCCAGTGCCATTTTCGATTCTAACCTGTCCAATATATTTCACAGTAACTCCAATTCTTTTTGTCCAGTACCTCACTTACTCTTTTTTTTAAGGATTCACAGAACACACCATTTAGCAAGATATCCCAGAGCAGGTTTTACTATTCATCTAGTAACTTGCTTTCGACATTTCAAAATATCCCAACAAATCATTACGAATCAGCACCAAATAACCTGCTCTCCACGTTTTGAAATCCCACATGAGCCTCCACTTTTGTTACAATCCCCTGTTGATGTTGTAACTGGACGGGAATGGGCTGGTGTAGACTCAATGGGCCGAATGGCCTGCTGCACTGTAAAGTCTATGATTCTAAGGGAATCGTTTTGAGAAATTAATGGGATTGAAGGTGGATTAATCTCCAGGGACTGATAATCTTCATCCCAGAGTACTTAATGTCGCCATAGAAATATGGTGGTCATTTTCCCAAATTCTTTGGATTCTGGAATGGTTCCTACAGATTGGAGGGTAGCTAATATAACCCCTATTCAAAAAGGGAGGTAGAGAGAAAACAGGGAACTATAGATCAGTGAGCCTAAAGTCACTAGTAGGGAAGATGCTGGATTTCATAGCACAGCATTTGGACAGCAGTGGTATAATCAGACAAAGTCAGCATGGATTTATGAAAGGGAAATCATTCTTGACAAATCTACTAGAATCTTTGAAGATGTAACTAGTAAAGTTGGCCAGGGAGAACCAGTGGATGTGGTTTATTTAAACTTTCAGAAGGCTTTTGACAAGGTCTCACTTAGCAGATTACTATGTAAAGTTATAGCATATGAGATTGTGGGTACTGTCTTGAGATGGAAAGAAGGTTGGTTAGCAAATGGGAAGGAAAAAGTTGGAATAAATGGGTCTTTTTCCGATTGACAGGTCGTGACTGACAGTGTACCACATGGATCTGTGCTTGGACCTCAACCGTTCACATTATATATTAATGATTTAGACGAGGGAATTAAATGTTGCAGATAATACAAAGTTGGATGGGAGGGTGAGGTGTGAACAGGATGCAGAGATGCTTCAGTGGGATTTGGACAGGCTGAGTGATTGGGCAGATGTGGATAAATGTGAGGTTATCCGCTTCAGTATCAAAAATCGAAAGACAGATTATTATTTGAATGGTGTAAATGGAGAGAGATGGATACTCATCGAGACCTTGGTGTCCTTGTGCATCAGTCGCTGAAAGTAAGCATGCAGGTACAATAAAGAAGGCAAATGTTATGTTAGCCTTCATAGCAAGACGATTTGTGTTTAGGAATAAGGGTGTTTTACTGTAATTGTATAGGGCATTGATGAGGCCAATCTGAAGCATTCCATGCAGTTTTGGTGTCCTTATCCGAGATGGATGTTCTTGCTATGGATGGTGTGCAGGGAAGGTTTGCAAGGCTGAATCCTGAGATGGCTGGACTGTCTTATGAGGAGAGACTTTAGTCGGTCAGAATTATATTCATTGGAGTTTAGAAAAGTGAAAGGGAATCTCATAGAAACGTAGAAAATTCTAACCAAATTAGACAGGGTAGATGCAGAAAACAAATGTTCCCGATGGTGGGTAGTTCAGAACTAGGAGTCATAGTTTGAGGATAAGGACTGCGGTGAGGAGAAATGTCTTCACCCAGAGAGTGGCGAATCCGTGGAATTCACTACCACAGAAAGTAGTTGAAGCCAAAATGTTGTGTAACTTCAAGAAGGAATTAGATATAATTCTTGGGGCTAAAGGGATCAAGGGATATGGGGGGAAGGTGGGATCAGGGTATTGAGCTTGATGATCAGACATGATCAGAATGAATGGGGAAGCAGGCTCGAAGGGTCTACCCCTACTTTCAATGTATGCTTCTATGTAGTCTTCCTTGAATCTTTCTGAACAATACCTTGGTCTCTGTTCTCTTTCAGTCATCTTAAGACATTCTTTCTATCCTAATTCCCCAGTTATTTGGACAGTAAATGTTTTTTTGGGAAGCTTGCCTCTTTGCAGCTCCCATCCTGTCCAGTCTTTGATCTGGCAGTGTGGAGAGATGTTCATCCCTAGTATTCTGTCTTCAACTCCAATCAAATTCAGCTAAAACTTAAAAGCTTTTCTACCTTACAAGGACCTCTAGTTGCTAAACAATGCCTGCCTCCTTCTGCTGGCCTGTTTACTCTTCACGCCGTAGCCCTCTCGAAGCACAATAGAATCACCGTTGGAACTTAACCATCCCACACAAACACCTTGCGAATCAATCTATAGGTTTTTTTATCCTTCAGGCACACAAACATTAAATTAAACAAACTTAAACTATACCTTATTCATATTTACCAACACTAATAAAGGTAAGGTAAAGTCGCCATAGTCCCAGGTGACCATAAGCTGCTTTCCCCTTTGAGGGGGAGAGCTGACTGGTGGTGATTTAACCTGAAGATCACCGCACCTCAGGCGAGGAGCATGGTTGAGGTGGTGGGCTCAGCCGGTACCGGAATTGAATCTGCACTGCTGGTCTTGCTCTGCATCACAAACCAGCCATCTAGCCAAGTGAGCTAAACCAGATCCATTAAAACAACATGTTGTTTTCCTGTCAACACTCCTTAAAACCTTCCTCTTTAAACAAACTTTTTGTCATCTGCCGTACAATTCCTTATTTGTAGTATGTCAGATAAGGACACCAAAACTGCATGGAATGCTTCAGATTGGCCTCATCAATGCCCTATACAATTACAGTAAAACACCCTTATTCCTAAACACACATCGTCTTGCTATGAAGGCTAACATAATATTTGCCTTGATGTTTTTTAATTGGGTCAAAAATTACCATGTTAAATGCACCACTGGCAACATCCTAGGGATTACCATTGACCAGGAGCAGTTCTGAGCTGGCCATACTATGGTTACAAGACCAGGTCAGAAACTGGAAATCCTGTTGTGAATAATTCACCACCTAACTCTTCAAAGCCTATTGACCGCCTACAAGCCATAAGTAAGGGGTTTAATAGGAGACTCTCCACTTGCCTGTTCCAAAAGAGTTAAGAAGCTCAGCACCATCCAGAACAAAGCAGCCTGCTTGATTGGCACCTCTGCCTCTCTTTCCAACACTCATTCTCTTCACCATTGAGTGTGTGCCATCTATAAGCTGCACTACTGCAACTCACCAAGGTTCCTTCGACAGCAACTTCCAAACCCGCACCTTGAAGGACAAAAGGACCAGATGCATGAGAACACTACCTCCTGCAAGTTCCCCTCCAAACTACTCACCATCCTGACTTAGAAATATATCGCTGTTCCTTCACTGCCATTGGGTCAAAATCCTGGGACAAAGGGTGGCGCAGTGGTTAGCACTGTTGCCTCATGGTGCCAAGGAACTGGGTCGACCCCGGTCCTGGGTCACTGTCCGTTTGGAGTTTGCACATTCTCCCTATGTCTGCATGCGTCTCACCCCCACAACCCAAAGATGCGCAGAGTAGGTGGATTGGCGACACTAAATTGCACCTTAATTGGGGGGGGGGAAATTCAAATCCTGGGACAAGTGGAGTGGGTGGTACGTCTGCAATTGTAGTATTAATAGCATGAAAAGATTTCAGGCACAGTACTGGTTCCATTAACTGATGCTGAAAACTCGAGTTTCATGTTTGGCTGTCTTCAATAGATCAACAAAGAAGACCAGATGAGCATGAGATCCAGTAGGTTTTTTGTAACTAAATATGGGATTTGGGTGGGTGGTAGTATGTTAAATACAAGAAATCCTTGTGAAGACGTTGCTGTTCCAGAAGGTGGCTAAGTCACTGGAGGCTGTGTCAGGTGTTCTTCAGGAGATTGTACAATTTGTTTCCTTGTAAAGGCTTTGACAGGGATGCAGGCGACGCACCACCTAATGCCTCAGCGTGACTACGTAACTTGATGGAGTTTCTGTACCTTAAGAAGGTCAAGTTTACTGTGAGGGGGTCAACTAAAGTAGATGGTGTCCGTATTGCACGTTAAAGAATTGGTCGCTATTAGTGGTGGGGGGGGGGGGGGGGGGGGGCTATTTTGGGTGGATATTTGTTAAGTGGGGGAAATATTACAGTTTGGTCTTTTTTCTGGCATTGATATATGTGTTCGTTTTGTTTTGCTTTGTAAATATTTGGATATAAAATGTTAAAAGTTCAATAAAAATATTATCGGGCAACACGGTAGCACAGTGGTTAGCACTGTTGCTTCACAGCACCAGAGAACTGGGTTCAATTCCCAGCTTGGGTCACTGTCTGTGTGGAGTCTGCATGTTCTCTCTGTGTCTGCGTGGATTTCCTCTGGGTGTTCCAGTTTCCTCCCACAAGTCCAAAAATACGTGCTTGTTAGGTGAATTGGACATTCTGAATTTTCCCTCTGTGTACCTGAAGAGGCACTGGAGTGTGGTGACTAGGGGATTTTCTCTGTAACTTCATTGCAGCGTTAATGTAAGCCTACTTGTGACAATAACAAAGATTATTATTATCAAAAAAAAGCATCAATTTTGTTGCTATTGCCCGTCACAGCAACCTACATGTGCGAGGTTATATTGACAATAATGGTATTGTCGCTGGACTAATAATCTAGAGACCCAGGGCAATGCTCTGGGGACCCGGGTTCAAGTCCCACCATGCCAAATGGTGATATTTAAATTCACTAAAAATCTGGAATTAAAAGTCTAGTGATAACCATACAACAATTGTCGATTGTCGTAAGAACCCATCTGGTTCACTAATGTCCTTTAGGGAATTAAATCTATCATCCGTACCTGGTCGGCCCTACATGTAACTCCAGATACACATCAATGTGGTTGACTCTTAAATGCCATCAGCCCAGCCAGCGACGCCCATATCCCATAATCGAATAAAAATAAAACATATATACACAAAAGCAAGCTAGGATAAATTTGTAGGCATACATGAGTAAGTATCCATTATAGAACAGTACCCAACAGTACAAATATAGGCCATTAGACCCTTCGAAAGAGCCACCCTACCTACGTCCACTCCCCCGCCCCATCCATCTCCTTCACCATTACTCGCTCTACATTTGACTTTTGGTTAGCCAGTAAGAATGTTCCTAAGCTGCCCTGTTTTCTTACCCCATTCCACCACAACCCGAAAGATATCAAGAATTCAGTTGCGGGCGGCATGTGGCGCAGTGGTTAGCACTGGGACTGCGGCGCTGAGGAACCGGGTTCGAATCCCGGCCCTGGGTCACTGTCCTTGTGGCGTTTGCATTTTCTCCCCATGTCTGCGTGGGTTTCACCCCCACAACCCAAAATGTGCTGGTTAGGTGGAGTGGCCACGCTACATTGCCCCTTGGAAAAGAAAAATAATTGGCTACTCTAAATTTTAAGAAAAAGGATTCAGTTGCAAGGGTGGTATTTTTGTTAGTTGGGAAACCAAAGCCTGCAGCTCAGAACACCGCCGAGGTTGAAAGAGAAGGCAAGATAAATCAAACTAATAACAAGTGTCAGGTTTTTAAATCCTGAAATTTGTAGATGAGGACTGAGGAATATGCAATCTCTAGTGACTCTATCTGTGTTCTTTCCAGAAAGCTATGTGAGGATGTTAGTTGAGGAAGGAATTGAGTTGACTATATGCCCTGATTATCAAGCAGTCTACTAAAACTGTTCAGCTCATTCATGAGGAAAATCAGTTGGCTGAGATACTGGAAGGCAGATGCTGCCCTCGAAACCAGACCAAATCATTGACCCAAACTTCCAGAAGAGTAGGAAATAAGATAGCGTAACGTCAACGACAATAACTTACAATTTGTATTTGTTATTTTTCTTACTTGCATGAAAATTCTCATACGAAAGTGTTCCATCGCATCAAAGTAATTTGGTACTGAAGTGTGGGGGAAAAAGAGGCACATTTTGCTCATATTGCAGATGTTGTTGTGTATCTTGCCCTTGTTGGAAAGAAAATGAGATGCTTGTCTATCATTGTATTACTGTTGGTAGGTTATTTCTGCAGGAATGCAACTATCACTGAACCAATGTTACTGCTATGCAATTAGCCAAAGATCAAAAAAAAATTCAACACATCGCGAGAAAAGTGCAGGAAAATTTAAATTTTACGTTTTCAATTCTTTTGAACTCATTCAGAAGAATAATGTGGTTTTTGTGAAATTCATTAAGTTTCTCCCAGAGCAGCATTTTTCAAACTATTTTGCCGGGACCCACTTTTGTCCACCGGCCGACTGTTGGGACCCATGCAGGCCGATGTGTGCAACACCCCCCGCCCTACTGTCAAATCCTGAGTGGAAAGCATGACTCACACAGGCCTTCTGCAACCTGGTCCAGTCCCGCATCCACAGGTGAGTTTCTTGTCGGCCCCCAAACCCTTTAAATGGGAAGATATCTCTCGACCTATTCACAGGCCCCTCCCAGGCCCTGCACATTCTAGATGACTATCCTTGTTGGGGGTTCTCCCAGCCCTCCGCAAAATGAACAACTGCCCCATCCCTCCGGACACACTCTTTCTCCCCCCTCCCCCCCCCCCCCCCCCCCCTCCCCCCACATACACACAAACCACCAACGTGCCCAAACCCCAACAGCATTAACAAGCTTCTCTGTCCTCCAAGAAACATAACAATCCCCTCTTCTCTCGGTCAAGGCAGCCTTGAGGAGGAGTTAATAGAATGTATCCGCGATATTTACTTCGAACAGTATGTAATGGGTCCTACTAGAGAGCAAGCTATCCTCGACCTAGTCCTGTGTAATGAGACAGGAATAGTTAATGATCTCGTAGCTAGGGATCCTCTCGGAAGGAGCGATCACAGTATGCTTCAATGTAAAATACAGATGGAGGTTGAGCAGGTAAAATCTAATACCAGTGTCTTATGCTTGAAGAAAGGAGATTACAACAGGGTGAGGGAGGAGTTGGCTAAGCTAGACTGGAAGCAAAGACTTTATGGTGGGACAATTGAAGACCAATGGAGGACTTTTAAAGCGATTTTTCACAGTGCTCAGCAAAAGTATATACCAGTGGCAAGGAAGGACCGTAGGAAAAGGGATAATCAACCATGGATCTATCTAAGGAAATAAAGGAGGGTATTAAATTGAAAGAAAATGCATACAATGTGGCAACGATTAATGGGAAACTAGAGGATTGGGAAATCTTCAAATGTCAACAGAAAGCCACGAAAAAAGCTATAAAGAAAAGTAAGATAGATTATGAGAGTAAACTAGCTCAGAATATAAAGACAGATAGCAAGCGTTTCTACAAACCTATAAAACGGAAAAGAGTAGCTACGGTAAACATTTTTTCTTTATGGAAATGGCCTAGGCATAGAACAGGTATTTTGTGTCGGTCTTCACAGTGGAAGACACAAATAACATGCCAATAATTGATGGCAAGGTGGATCTAAAAACGATCATTATCACTAAGGAGGTAGTGTTGGGAAAATTAATGGGGCTAAAGATAGACACGTCTCCTTGTCCTGATGCAATGCATCCCCGGGTGCTATAGGAAATGGCGGGGGAACTAGGAAATGCGCTCGGAATTTACCAAAATTCGCTTTACTCTGGGGCGGTTCCGGTAGTTTAGAAAGCAGCAAATTTGATGCCAATGTTTTTAAAAGGTGGACAAAAGGCGGGTAACTATAGGCTGATTAACTTAACTTCTATACTGGGGAACATGCTTGAATCTGTCATCATGGAAGAAATTGGGCGGCACGGTGGCACAATGGTTAGCACTGCTGCCTCATAGGGCCGAGGACCTGGGTTCGATTCTGGCTCTGGGTCACTGTCAGTGGAGTTTGTACATTCTCCCTGTTTTTGCGTGGGTTTCTCCCACACAACCCAAAGATGAGCAGAGTAGGTGGATTGGCCACACTGCAATTGCCCCTTAATTGGGAAAAATGAATTGGGCACTCTAAATGTTAAGGGGGAAAAGAATCAAGGCTGAAATAGTGAGAAACTGGATAGAAATTGTCCCAAAGGGCAGACGTAGCATGGGTTCATGAAAGGCAGGTCATGTTTAACTAATTTATTGGATTTCTTTAAGGACATTACGAGCGCCGTGGCCAATGGGAAACCGGTGGATGCCAGAAGGCATTCGACGAGGTGCCGCACAGACGGCGTTGCATAAGAAAAGGTTGCACGCTGTTAGAGGTCATGTATCAGCATGGATAGAGGATTGGTTATGTTAGAGGTGAAAATATTCACACGAAGGCCTGAGTATAAGTAAAAACAAGAGTTTATTATATCAGAATTCTGGGAGGAAAGACCTGAGACTCCGCAGCCTATTGACAGCACCTTTTCTCACTTGAGCTAAGTCTCGCACGGGTTAATATACAGATTCAAGGAGCGGGATTAGCTGTATTCTCATTTACATACAATCAATCAACTATATTCGCGTCACACTTCATTACAGGCAGTCAATCAATTTTCCTAGCATCCCAGTTATCACATATATGGTTAAAATGAGTGTTGACTTACCCACCCCTAACTTCATACAGAAGTCATTCACAACTAACATAATGATGTCCTGTCTGCAATTGGGGTCCTTGATCTTATCAAGGACACATAGCATTTCTTGTTCTGGGAAGCTGTTTTCTGCGGCTGTTGAAATACTCCCACGGTTCTCATGGGGTAGTTTACACAGTTTGTAACTTTTTAAAGGAAAGTGGCTAGTACAGCCATTTTGTGTCTTTAGTATTGCTAAAATAGTTAACAGCCATTTTGTGTCCTTTCTGATATTAACAAGCATTGTGTATACACTATCTATTTCTACAAATTGCCTCTTCTAAACAGTTATCTAAGCCAATGAGTACCTTTTGTCTCATCAGAACTATTCAAAAGTAATATAAGAGCACAAATGTAGTTACAGGGCCACCTATAATTTATATCATAGTCCAGTATCACCAAGTGCCCTCCAACACTCCCTCCTTCTGGTCATGGAAGATGTTTAGAGAACTCCAACTGACCACAATGAAATGATATGAGGGCTGCAGGGTGTGTAGCAAAGATATATGACCTTTGGGGTATGAATCCTCTCAGATGTTCTGTATGTACACCGTGCATGTGATTCAAAGATCGCCCCTCAAACGAACCCACGTATGTCACATTTAATGTCTTGATATCAATCATTCCTGCCTCCCTGACTATCTCTGCTGTCTGTCATTAAATGATGTTATTCATAGCAGTTTTCAAGTATGCTCATCCAACAGTCCCACACTCTCTGCCACTAACTGTCACTCTGAAGTAGTTCCTCTGTGTTTTTTCAAAGCATGGTTTTTCGTTAACTGGTGGTAAAGCTGAACTGATGGATCGATCTTGGGTCTTCGTTCCCTCAGAGTTTCTGCAAGATGTGGGACCATCTCTGGCTCTTTATAATCCCAACTCAAATGATCCTTGCTAGACCAATAGTGGTGGGCCTAAGGGGTACAAAGGTTATAGCGATCGGTGATGCAGTATTTTCCTTTTCCTCCGTAAACTTAAAATGCATGAGGGCAGGTGTAATCCCTAAGACTCAACTATGAGTTCTGATTAACCCACATTCGTCCAACTCTCCCTGTCCCACTGGGTGGGGGCAACGTGAGGGAGATGCCATATATTATCCCTGCATATAGCAGAGGTCTCGATGAGATAGTACCTGAGGGAAGTGTTAGCCCGTACGATTCCAATGTCCTCCAGTTGGTTGTGAGGGTATGTCCCTGAGTCCGGTGTGATGATAGGGATCATCAGGACCATCTCTACCCCCGTTATCTTGTCCATTTTGCAGTCGGGGATCGCTGAGTATACTCTGGTTACTCCCTTCAGAGTACGGTTGTCCAGCGTCACTTGTCATTTGGCTAGCTTAGCCAGGTGTGGGCTGTCTATTCAATCAGGCACCTCCCCCCCTTTAGATCAGATCAAGGTTGTGGCTTAGCTGCCCCTGTCAGAGCCTTCCGGCTGTCTCCCTTTCTCGGTCGATGAGTTTGTTAATTAATGTTGCTTAGTGTGTCTACCTAACACTGTTGTCTTATTCAATTGTATACCCAGGCCCTCTTTTCCAAAGCTGGCTAGACCTTTCTCTGCTTTCTCTAATATTCTCTTCCTTATTCCTGTAAGTTGTTCCACCTTCGCATTTAACCTTTGTATGTCTAGGGACTTTATTATAGAAGTTTCTGTGTTAAGTCATGTCACTGCATCATTGATTATGCCTCTTCTAACCCTGTGTAGGTTGTCATGCCCTCAAAATCTAGTGGCACGCGTGTCATTGGCAGCCTGCTTCATAACAATCTTATTTAAAACACTATACATATTTATTTCATATTAGAAACAATACCGGAACGCGCGAGAAGTACAGACACAATTTATATACGCATCTGCCGTCTTTCCCCGAATGTAGCTGCAGCCATGCACTAAAATAAGTTATATCATTGTTCCAGTCTCTGGCTACTGGGATGCACATCCCGTCAATAAAATTATATTAAAGCATCATAGCTCATATAGCTACATTCATCCTGTGTCTGTTGTGAAATCAGTGATGTTCCTGCTCTCTTATGTGCTTGTAGTTGTTCTGAGATCTCAAGAGCCATCACGAGTCCCCACAGTTGCTGCTGTTGTTCCAGCCTTTCTTGAATGTTTAACCTAAAAATTTAAAGGAAAAGTGTCCTGGTCATCACCAGGTGTTAAATGTTGTCCGTATAAAGCTTTTCCTGTATGGGCCGAACACGTGTGTTATTCAGGGGTTAGTAGTTCTCATATTTTACAACCTTTCCACATCTATTTTCCTCGAGGTTACGCGCCTAATTCTGTTGTGCTTGAACCCGACCTTGACGTGCTTTTTCCTGGTTAATTAGCCAGTTTATAATAACTCAACTATCACAAATTCCTGAAGCTACTGCAAATATTGTGCCACTTGTCATTACTTGTAAAGTAAAACACAAAAGATCCATTCTGCATGGGGCAGAGTGGGTTAACTAATCTGAATATATCTGACAATTTAAAACTTAAGATTTGTAATTTCCAATTAAAAATATATCTTCAGCTGTTTTTTAAAAATTACTTTATCAGAATTACAAAGACAGAGCTCAGAGTGTGGACAGGGGCAAACCCCTAATCCAGCTCCTCGCCTGCTCCAAAAACCAATTCAGTTGAATCCAAATTCATGGTCCCCACACGAGAGACAAACCAAATCCAGGTATTAACGAGCACGGGTCAATTCTCTGCTGGTTTGAAAAGGGGGTGGAGTAAAAGTTGGATTGCTGCCAAATTCCTGTTATCAAGTGTCTTCGAACGATGTGTTCTATTGGAATATAGATTTGCTTTTAATCAGAGTTGTGTTTTTTTTTAAAAAACAGCTTCCACATTGTCTGAAGTTTTAATTTCCAAGCTAATTTTAAACACTTATTTTAATATATCAAACACAACTCATTGAATATATGACTGAACCAATTTTGCGCTGTATCTTGGTTTTCTACCAGAGTTCTCTACCAGACGTCATTTTGTCACCGCCCTTCTTTTGTTTAAACAAGAAATATGATCATGGACACATTTTGTTTACCCATCTGTCCTTTACACTTAATTCTGCAATCTCAGAATTAATACATCTGCGTTGTGTCAGGGAAGTTTTAACCCTGAACTAATGAAACACCGGATTGGTCATATGTATTTCAACTATCTTAACTTCCAATGAACACCATAAAACTAATAATTTCTTATTCTTACATATGTGGTTTTGTACTCTGATTAAAATTCCTCTTGTTTCAAAATTACCCTGGAAATGTCGATGATAACCTTTGAAAAGAAAAATTTGTTAATTACACTCAAGCTATGATCTTTAAATCACAATGTCAGACGACACACAAATATCACCACACTTACAAAGGAAACCTAGCACTTCAGTGCTTTAACCAAAATAAGTTAGGTAAAAATCCTTCTGGAGTCTATTCTAAAGTTGCAAATTATAAACTCAAGGTTACTTCTCAGAAGATAAATCTTAGCAGTGAGATATTAACATTCACAGACCAAACACACACATTCTCACAGGTCGCAAATATCAGAGTTAACTGTTAGCCCTCTCTCATGGCTACAGATTCTCAAAGAGACAGCAATTTCACAATCGCTTAATTAATATACTGAACAAAATGTTCCATTCTCCTTCGTCAGAAAACTTTATCTGTGTTATTCCATTTAAGTCAATTTCCACTGATTGATTTTATAGGCATTATCTATTCTTAGAGACGTATTTTTTTTTGTGCAGATGACCTGCTTGCTGAAATGGTTAAATATTTGTACAGAACCGAAGGAGGCGGAGAACTTGGAATGATGCCATTTGCGTCTGTTACGTGATCGCAAACATTATTTATTCTTTCCTTTAATGTTACTCAAAGTTCTTTCTTGTTCTTTAAACTGAATTCAATTTCCAATGTTCGCTATTTAACCAGTGTTTGAATGAGATAATACTGGGTGGGTTTTTTTTTGATTCAAATGAATTGAATTACTGCCGAGTTTATCTGGACGGCTTGAAAGGCTTAATCTCAAACTGAAAACCGATCTCGCAAATTTGAAACGATCTGAAGATATTCCAGACAAGAATCAATTGTTAAGTTCCTAACCTTAATCTTGTATTTACCTTACTCCCCTTTTTTTTGTTTTGGGAGGGGGATTTGTCATCCTCAGATATTTCTGAACAAAAAATTGATTGAGCGTTTCAGCCCCTTTTTTTAACTGTGCCGCAGTGTGTCTTATTGAAATCCACCTGGCTTCCACTTTTATTAATTGGGCTACAACCTTTCTGGGACATTGTACCTTCCCCTCCTCATTCCTCAATGACCATGAAGTCTGATCTTTTGGATTTTTACTTTATTTGACTTTTTCTTTTCCTTTGGACATGTCTAAACTTTTAGTTAATTTAAAATGTCCATTCCTAGGGAGCCTGTTTCTTTCCCCTCTCCTTGAGACATTCCAGGGCAGTCCTTAGCCGTAATTGTAGCAGTTCCCTGTGATTCTTTTGCGAGTTTGCACAATCTGTACTGCTGCTATCTTTTCTCGTTTTATTGCTATGCTTAAAATGATTTGGTGTGAATGTGGGAGAGTGAGAGCTCAATTCCTTTAAACTAGCCTGTTTTTCAAATGATGTGTAGGCTTTATATCTGTCATTTACATTATTAGCGTAACGCTGCACGGGGGTGCACTTAATTTATGTCATTTGTTCTTCTACCTACTGAACTAAGATGACTCCTTTGTTCTACAGGGGCTGCGTCGGGATCCCACCCATCTCTGATCATTGTTTTTTTTGTACCAGAGTATTTTGCTCTTACCCGAACGCCAGACCCATGGATCCCGGGGGACCCCAGAAAAGCGGCCTCATGCCTCTCTTTTCCATGATGTGTTAACCGCGTCATCTCTTATCACCTGCTTATCCGGTGCGCCTAGGCGACTGCTCAGAGGCTTTACCTATCGCCCACTCCCGGAGGGTGGCGGTCCTGGCTTGTCACTGTCATGGTAAATCTCGCGACCCGTTACTCACTGAACAGTCTGTGCATCTCAGATTCCCAACTAACTCTGGCTGTCACGTGAGAGCTCAATTGCCCCCTTAATTCAGGCTCAGCATAGGTCCTCGAGCAGCCAATTAGTACTAAAGAAAATGGTATAACGGACCAACAAAACAAAACCAAAAAAAAAGAAATTTTAAACTGAGTCTTCTACTCACTTGGCCTTGATACCAGATTCGTTGGATGTTGCTTCGCCATCCATCTGTCTCGCTAATTTCTGGCGGTCAAAGGTTTGACTATTCGCCTTGTCCACCGGCTCGAGCGGCATTCGGCTCAGCAACCTCCCGCCGGACTACGCCAAATGTTAGAGGTGAAAATAGTCACACAAAGGCCTGAGTATAAGTTTTAAAAAAAACAGTTTATTATATCAGAATCCTGGGAGAAAAGGCCTGAGACTCCGCAGCCTATTGACACACCTTTTCTCACTTGAGCTAAGGCTCACACGGGTTAATATACAGATTCAGGAATTAGTTGTATTCTCATTTACATACAATCAATCAACTATATTCGCGCCACACTTTATTACATGCTGTCAATCAATTTTCCTGGCATCCCAGTTATCACACCTATGGTTAAAGTGGATGTTTACCCGTGTTGTCTTACCCACCCCTAGCTTCATACAGAAGTCATTCAAAACTAACAATGATTTCCTGTCTGCAACTGGGGTCCTTGATCGTATCAAGGGAACATAGAACGTTACAGCTCAGTACAGGCCCTTCGGCCCTCGATGTTGCGCCGACCTGTGAAACCACTCTAAAGCCCATCTACACTATTCCCTTATCGTCCATATGTCTATCCAATGACCATTTGAATTGCACGCAATACTCCAAATGCGGCCGCACCAGAGTTTTGACCAGCTGCGACATGACCTCATGGCTCCGAAACTCAGTCCCTCTACCACTAAAAGCTAAAACACCGCACACCTTCTTAACAACCCTCTCAACCTGGGTGGCAACTTTCAGGGATCTATGTACATGGACACCGCGATCTCTCTGCTCATCCACACTACCAAGAATCTTATCATTAGCCTAGTACTCTGTCTTCCTGTTATTCCTTCCAAAATGAATCACCTCACACTTTTCTCCATTAAACTCCATTTGCCACCTCTCAGCTCAGCGCTGCAGCTTATCTATGTCCCTGTGTAACTTGTAACATCCTTCCTCACTGTCCACAACTCCACCGACTTTAGTGTTATCTGCAAATTTACTCACCCATCCTTCTACGCCCTCCTCCAGGTCATTTATGAAAATGACAAACAGCAGTGGCCCCAAAAAAGATTGTTGTGGTACACCGCTAGTAACTGGACTCCAGTCTGAACATTTCCCATCAACCACCACCCTTTGTCTTCTTCCAGCCAGCCAATTTCTGATCCAAACTGCTAAATCACCCTGAATCCCATACCTCCGTATTTTCTGCAGTAGCCTACCGTGGGGAACCTTATCAAACGCTTTACTGAAATCCATATACACCACATCAACTGCTTTACCCTCATCCACCTGTTTGGTCACCTTCTCAAAGAACTCAATAAGGTTTGTGAGGCACCCTTCACAAAACCATGTTGACTATCTCTAATCAAATTATTCCTTTCCAGATGATTATACATCCTATCTCTTAGAAACCTTTCCAAGATTTTGCCCACAACAGAAGTAAGGCTCACTGGTCTATAGTTACCGGGGTTGTCTCTACTCCCCTTCTTGAACAAGGGGACAACATTTGCTATCCTCCAGTCTTCTGGCACTATTCCTATAGACAAAGATGACTTAAAGATCAAAGCCAGAGGCTCAGCAATCTCCTCCCTAGCTTCCCAGAGAATCCTAGGATAAATCCCATCCGGCCCAGGGGACTTATCTATTTTCACACTTTTCAGAATTGCTAACACCACCTCCTTATGAACCTCAAGCCCTTCTAGTCTAGTAGTCTGAATCTCAGTATTCTCCTCGACAACATTGTCTTTTTCCTGTGTGAATACTGACGAAAAAAATTCATTTAGCACCTCTCCTATCTCCTCGGACTCCAAGCACAACTTCCCACTACTGTCCTTGACTGGCCCTACCCTTACCCTCGTCATTCGTTTATTCCTGACATATCTATAGAAAGCTTTAGGGTTATCCTTGATCCTACCTGCCAAAGACTTCTCATGTCTCCTACTGGCTCTTCTTAGCTCTCTCTTTAGGTCCTTCCTAGCTAACTTGTAACTCTCGAGCGCCCTAACTGAACCTTCATGTCTCATCTTTACATAAGCCTCCTTCTTCCTCTTGACAAGTGTTTTGACTGCTTTAGTAAACCACGGTTCCCTTGCTCGACCACTTCCTCCCTGCCTCTCAGGTACATAGTTATCAAGGACACGCATTGTGCCCATCCCCTGCAGTTGTCCTCTCCATCCGATGCATCCTAAGTCTTGCCTCATCGCATCATAATTGCCTTTCCCCCAGATATAACTCTTGCCCTGCAGTATATACCTATCCCTTTCCATTAGTAAAGTAAACATAATAGAATTGTGGTCACTATCACCAAAGTGCTCACCTACCTCCAAATCTAACACCTGTCCTGGTTCATTGCCCAGTACCAAATCCAATATGGCCTCACCTCTCGTTGGCCTATCTACATACTGTGTCAGGAAACCCTCCTGCACACATTGGACAAAAACAGACCCATCTAAAGTAGCATTTCTTGTTCTGGGAAGCTGTTATCAGCGGCTGTTGAAATACTCCCTAGGTTCTCATGAGGTAGTTTACACAGTTTGTAACTTCTTTTTAAAGGAAAGTGGCTCGTTCAGCCATTTTGTGATTTTAGTATTGCTAAAATAGTTACCAGCCATTTTGTGTCCTTTCTGATATTAACAAGCATTGTGTATACACTATCTATTTCTACAAATTGCCTCTTCTAAACAGGCATGTAAGCCAATGAGTACCTTTTGTCTCATCAGAACTATTCAACAGTAATATAGGAGCACAAATGTAGTTACAGGGCCACCTATAATTTATATCATAGCGCAGTATCACAAAATGCCCTCCAACAGTTAACTAACAGGAAGCAAAGAGTGGGGATAAATGGGTCTTTTTACAGTTTTCGATCAGTGGCTAGTGATGTGCCTCAGGGATCAGTTTTGGGACCACAATTGTTTACAGTACGGTAGCACAAGTGACTAGCAACTGTGGCTTCACAGCGCCAGCGTCCCAGGTTCAATTCCCCGCTGGGTCACTGTCTGTGCGGAGTCTGCACGTTCTCCCCGTATCTGCGTGGGTTTCCTCCGGGTGCTCCGGTTTCCTCCCACAGTCCAAAGATGTGCAGATTAGGTGGATTGGCCATGCTAAATTGCCCTTAGTGTCCAAAAAAGGTTAAATGGGGTTTTTGGGTAGAAGTGAGGGCTTAAATGGGTTGGTGCAGACTCGATGGGCCGAATGGCCTCCTTCTGCACTGTATGTTCTGTGTTCAATCTACATAGTTGATTTGGAGTTGGGCACCAAGAGTAATGTGTCAAAGTTCGCAGATGACACTTAAGGTGAGTGGTAGAGCAAAGTGTGCAGAGGACTCTGAAAGTCTGCAGAGGGATATTGATAGTTTAAATGAGTGGGCAAGGGTCTGGCAGATGGCGTACAATGCTGATAAATGTGAGGTCGTCCATTTTGGTAGGAATAACAGGCAAAATGGACTATTATTTGAATGGCAAAAAATTGAGCATGTGCAGAGGGACCTTGGGAAATCGCAAAAGGTTGGTTTGCTGGTGCAGCAGGTAATTAAAAAGGTAAATGGAATTTTATCCTTCATTGTTAGAGGGATGGAGTTTAAAAACAGTGAGGTTATGTTGCAGCTGTATAGGGGGCTGGTCAGGCCACACCTGGAATACTGTGTACAGTTTTGGTCTCCTTTCTTGAGAAAGGATGTACTGGCACTGGAGGGGGTGCAGAGGCGATTCACTCGGTTGATTCCAGGGTTGAGGGGATTGGCTTATGAGGGGAAACTGAGTAGACTGGAACTATACTCATTGGAATTTAGAAGAATGAGGGGGGATCTTATAGAAACATATAAAATTATGAATGGAATAGTTAAGATGGAAGCAGGGAGGTTGTTTCCACTGGCAGGTGAAACTAGAACTAGGGCGCATAGCCTCAAAATAAGTGGAAGTTAACTTAGGACTGAGTTGAGGAGGAACGTCTTCACCCAAAGGGTTGTAAATCTGTGGAATTCCCTGCCCAGTGAAGCAGTTGAGGCTACCTCGTTGAATATTTTTAAGGCAACGATGGACAGATTTTTGAACAGTAAATAAACTAAGGGTTATGGTGAGCGGGCGGGTAAGTGGAGCCGAGTCCACAAAAAGATCAGCCAAGCTTCTTCTCTCTGATGAAGGCCTCTGCCATCTCTGACATGTCGAAGAAGTAATCTTTTGAGTCCATTGTGACGCAGAATCGTGCCGGTTCACAATCCCAAATCACGCACCCTTACTATAAAACACTGCCTTCGCCTTGATGAAGGCCGCACATCTTTTTGTCAGCTCAGTTCCAAAGTCTTGATATATCTGCACCATGTGCCCATCCCAATCAATGTTCCGGATCTTTTTAGCCCACTCCAAGACCCTCTCCTTCCTTTGATTGCGGTGATAGCCTTGGCCTTTTTCTGAGCGCCCGATAAGTTCTACCCAACTCCGGAGGGGAGAACACCTCACCCCTTCCCATCAGCCGAAAGAACATTGCCAAAAAATACTTCATCGGCTTCGAGCCCTCCAGCAGCCCCACCAACCTGAGATTTAACCGCCTTGACCTGTTCTCAAGATCTTCTGGCCTTTGTTGCTATCTGCCACAAGCAGCAATTCTGCTTTCAGCGAGGCAAACCGATCCTCATGCTGCACAAAGGCTTCCTCCACATCTTTCAATGTCTCACCTTGTGCTTTCACCACATTTGAGGTTGTTAGAAGCTGTTCACGAATCAGGCCCAAGGCCTCCAATGGTGGCTTTAAATTATTCCTTTATCTTCTGCCCTGCCGCTTGAACAGCTTATCCATCTCTTTGCCAAATTTTTCCAGCTCCTGCACCATCACCACTGCCAACGGGTCTAATGGAAGCCATATTCCCTCCTTTAAATTCTTTCAATGAGCTACTCTCCTGAGCTTTCTTAGCATTGGGCTTCTTCGTCAACGTTTTTTACATGCTTCCATCAGGTGAGAGTCCGTCAGATCAACAGGGTTTGGGCACCAAATTCCTCCAGGAAAAAATGGGTAAAAGAGATCAAAAATAAAGACCCGGCTGGGAGCCACTATGCTCTTGCATGATGTCAGCGGAAATCCACAAAATGCTTACTTTGCTCAGCATTGGATACTCTTTGGAGATGCTATTCCCGAATGCTGACAGCCTCGTGGGATTTTGGCGTGTTTTTAATGCAGTATCACAGGTCAGGTACAGCAGTGTCGTCTTTTAATTTGGAGTCAGCTGTAAGTTAATAACCGGCTCTGGGGTCTCAACCTTAAAAGACATTTCTCAGATACCACTTCCCTTTCAAAATCTGAAACTTCTCCTCTCATTTGCCAGTTCTTTCCTGCATATAACACATGGGTTTTACATCCTAATTTGCATTGGCACAATTGACAAAACAATACCTTAAAAGACCATCTCTATAATGCTTTATTCCCGTGTTAAATTTCTCCTTTGTAAGCTGTTAACCAGATGCCCTGGAGCTCTGTGTAAAGCTAACACTAGCACTGCTTGTCCGGCCCTGGACTCTGCTGAGCAGCTATCTCCAGCAGATTTCTGTTGCGAGATACTGTCCAGTAAGTACAGTAGGTATTTATGTCTCCTGTAAGAAAGCAATCCATTTTCAATGTCCTCTTGCCTTGCTTACCAGTATCTAGAAAATAGAAGCAGCCCTGTTCCATGATCTGGCGCCCAAAACGCCTCCAGGACGCTTGCCGTCAAGTGTACGTGCAGGGTGTTAACCTGCTTACTGTTGCTACTTCTGGCTGGAAGACTGCGCACAGCCTCATTTCTTTTCATTCAAAGGGCGGCGGCGGCAGCTGCCATTCTCAATTTAAACGCCAGTGGTGGCCGTTGCGTGCTTCTCCCACAATCGGGAACAATGCGATCAATCGCTTTGTGACCCACCCGCTGATCGCGTTTGTAAAACACCCTGTCCTAGAGTACTCAAATCGGCACTGAGCTAGAATATGAACCTGCGTGTACTAGAAACAACATATTATTTGGGAGGATCAGGATAATTTGATACAGTTCTTCGGTTTTGGCTGGATCAGAGTGTTAAGTTTGTATTCTAAAATTGTGTAACATATTCACATATTAAATATGTATTTCTAAATACAAAATAACATTGAGCTAAAATGAATAAGAAGTTTGGGTTTCCCATCTCGTGTGTTGCAGAAGGTTGCAGCGATTCCTAACTTTGCTGTGTGTAGGGAAAGATCTTATGAGATTGGACTGCTGCCATTTGTGGAGCCTTAAGATAGGGTCTATCTGATGGGCTATTAGTACCCCGAGTTGGGTCTTTGTTTTCTCATCGGGTTTGAATCTGTGAGAGGTGTCTGGATTTTTGGGGCAATCAAGAGATAGGCAGAAAGGTGGCATGAAGATAGTAAAATCAGTCTGGATTTGATTAAATGGGGCAGGATCAACTCGAGGGTTTGTAGGACCTACTCATGCTCCTCTTTCTTATGTTGTATATGTTTCCAGGAACGGGTTCTAGACTGCCTGTGAGCCAATGTTTTAAAGCTTTGCTTACTTTCTAAGGTTTATCTGACAGGGTTATTTTTGTGGATAATCTCAGAATTGCATTCAATTTTCCCACATTTAATGTCCACAATAGCATTTGATAATTGCTGATCTGCGTGTCAAATAAAATTTCAATAACTCTTTTGGGATCAGTATTATCTAGTCCACATATTTCCTATTCAGATGCCCTACAAAAAGGAATTCAATTTCATGGTTGTTTGTTGACTTTAGCCCCGTTTTCATAAAACTGTTGCTGATAATGTTCATTTCAGTCTACCGATGTATTGGGAGGGTGTGAATAATAATTGGCAGAAAATTAAACTTCAGAGGGGCAGTTAAACCGTTGATAAGTCTGCACAACTGTTGTATAATCTTGAGTGCTCCATTTAGTCCTAGAAAACAGAATGCTTATATATTGCGCACACACAATCCAGGGATTTCAACCCCTTTGGCAGCCACATAATCAGACAGTTGCAGTTTTTGAATGCACAACTTTTTTTTTAATTCCTTCAAATATGATTAAGTAGCAGCTATTTATTTTCTGAACAAAAATTCTGTTTGATGTGTACTCCTCAGGCGAATTGTTCTGATTTACTTCATCGCTACTTTCCACTGTTGCAGTGCCAGTGATAAACCTGCCTGATAAGTGCTGTAAGTGAGCGTGATTGTCATGGCAAACAGTAGTGAGGCTTTGCTGCAGCTACTTTCAGTTATTTATAGACTTAAATTCAAATATTGGTATGACATGCATGATATTGAAATATTTGCACATGAATCTTTCTTGAATAACCCTTGATTAATATACATGCTGAAAAGAACGACCTTTCTTGGTAGTAAGTCACAGATTGGCTTACTCATGTCTACCTGCTTTAAAATGTTCATGGGGTCTGTTGCATGATATTGATGCATGATAGTGCAGTTCTACATTTTGAGGATTATTTTCTTTGCAAAAGAATATTTTATTAACAGTAACAAATTCAAAATGGAAGAATTGTAAGGGATATGTTATAAATTGATTAATTTTATTTTTAAGCATTAATTGATGAAACATTTGTGCTGTCATTCAACATTAATTTAGAGTTTTTTGGTTGAGATTTTTAAAAATGGTAAAATGACTCTATTTAGATTACAATTACTAACCTTTGCAACAACATGCTGCAAGTGCAATCACCTTATAGAACAATTATTTTATATTCATAAATTAATTCTAAAATGTATAATTTCTGCACCTTTTCTCCTCCCCTTGGTGTTTTCACCTGGGAAAAAAAATGAAGCTCTGTTTCTTGCTTATTAATATTTTGCAATTCACAGTACCCTGGCCAGAGAGAAATGAGTTCTCACTAGGTTATTTTGCCAACAGCAAATCTGATGCACTGTTGATCTGATGATGTGTATTTCTTTCATCTGGAGAACTGTATTAACAGCAACACTTGATGAGGCCCCAAACGGAGAAAATAAAGTGCGTTGCCCGCAGGGTTTCAATTGCTTTTTAGTTACAACCATATAATCTAAAACACTGTGAAACATGAAGCATTTAAATATTTTTACTCATTTTATAAGCAGTTGCAATTTTAAATAGTAAAATTGTATCAATAACTTAGCTATTTATGACCTATTTATTCAGGAAGAGTGAGGTCTTTACAATGATTTCACTGTTTAATGAAAGAGGTAATATAGTATAGTGGGCATCCAGATTAATTATCCTGCCATTTGGCAGATGTAACTTGAATGTGATGAATAACAGAGTAGTTCAAAAGATGTGTAAGAGAAGAAAATACAGGCACAGAGTGAATTGCTTGAAGTTTTGCAGAGATTTTTTGCAAGAAGAACTAATGTTTATATAACATCTTTAGTGTAGAAAAATGTCCCTCAGTGCTTAATATGGTTCAAAGCATGAATCAATTCATGTACTCTACATTTTTTTGTAGTCCCTAGTCCTAAACATCTTATGGCCAGTTCTAGAGCCAATCGTAATCATATTTAGGGTAGTGAATTTTTAGCTTTGCCTGGGTTTTATTTTGCAAGCAGAACTCTATCTTTATCAACTCTTATTTTATGTATTCTCGTGATTCTAACTCCCAATGCTGGGAATGCTCTTTTTTACACCTCTGGAGAGAAATATTAAATAGTATTGATTTGGTAATTATTTAAATATTTAGAGTAACTTTTTGTGATCTTGCACTGTAACAAAAAATAAAATCCAACCTACACTTCCAATGAAAGGGTTCCTGTCTAAAAATAACAGTTATGCTTTTCTTTTCTGTCAGCTGCAGGAAGAATTGAGTTTCCATTTCTGACAGTTTTTCTGCTTATTCTATCATTGAATTGCCATGTAATTTATTTTCCCTCCCCACACCCCTTCCCTCCAAGTTTCATTTTCACTTTGCTCGAAAGAGTTGATGACCTTGGATCAATGTGTGGATGATATCACACAAGTAACCACACAAAATATGTTGGAAGGAGCTGCAAAATTAGAGGTATTCTTCATTAGGGTATGGAATTAACATAATTATCTATTTAAAATGGAGATTTAAAGTACCTTGAATGCATTTTATCTGTTTGATTAATTTTGTGAGATTGAATAGTGACTATGCAAGGATCTGATGTTTCAATCATATTGAAAATTATAGCTATTTTTGTGGAGGTTAATATTTGCTTTATGTTTCAATGTAATATTTAGCTACTGCTGTATTTATTTTTAGTTTTGCATGACCTGTAACTAAAAACAGATACAGTTTTGCAACGGTGGGAATTTTGTGAATACATGGTCAAACGATTTGTTGTTTATCTTCTGTGTAGAATTTGGTTTTTTGCTTGATTTGCAAAGTTGCACCAGTTGAACTATGAATAGAGATGTAGATGTGGATTAATTTGCAGTCACCTTCATGCTTTCACATTTATTGTTAAAGTACAAGTTGAAAGTCCAGAGATGTAGCACAATGCATGGCAACACTTGTCATTCAGCAGTGTATCAGTAATTTTCAAGATACATTTTTCTATAGACATTTCCTGAAAATGATATGCCACACAAATTAATTTGGTTAGTTTCTTGTAATTTTTGAACCTCAGACATAGCTACCCATTGTAACATTGCCAACTTTTATTCTTTTTTAAACTAAAAACTCTCATACGTGACATCTGATCATCTTGAAAATGTGGTCCAGAACAAGAAAAGACCTTTTGGTTAATTAAACCAACATAGTCAAGAGTCTAAGGATAAGTTCTCTGTTGTTAACTGCCGCCTTTCACATCACCTTGTCCAACCTTTATGCAAATTTAAGCTTTACCTTTCCTGGAGTCCTCAATTATTAGCATTTAAACCTGCAGTAACCCTTGTTAACAGAGAGATCCAGCCAAACTCCTGTTCAAGCAATGCATTTTTAGGCAATGCTAGCACATGAAAGAAATGTAAGGGAAGATAAACCCCGATGTGTGCTAAAGTGTGGCAGCATCTTGATTTTGTGTCTGAATGTGCAATCATTGATTTTCCACTCTTGGAGCTAATGGAGGAATTTGAAAGCAAAAATGATAATTTTTAAATTGAAATGTTGCTTTACCAGGAGCCAGTGTTGGCCAGCAAACACAGAGTTATAGAAAATTGGTACTATATGAGAGTTGAGACGCAGGCAGCAGAGATTTTGATGACCTCGGGTGTTATAGAGGGTAGAATGTGGGAGACCAGCCAGGTGTCTAGTGGAGTAGTCAAGTCTAGAGGTAACAGAAAGCATGAATGAGAATTTTATCAACAGCGGAACTGAGGCATGGGTGATGTTACAGAAGTGGAAATAGTTGCCCTTGATGACGCGAACATGAGGTCAAATGTGACACCGGTTGGTTTAATCTCGGACTTCTGTCAGGAAGAGGGATGAAGGGACTTCCAGTTGTGACCATGGAGTGACCACCATCGACACCGCAAACTGCCGGCTCAAAGTAGAGAGGATCGCCAGGAAGATTGCGCATATAGACACTGACATTAAGTTTCTACAAAGATGCAAGAAAGCAGACAAGATCCAAGCATTGTCTGGCATCTTTGAATCTGTCTATATATATGTTTCTGGAACATACCTCTTCATTCACCTGAGGAAGGAGCAGCGCTCCGAAAGCTAGTGACATCGAAACAAACCTGTTGGACTTTAACCTGGTGTTGTAAGACTTCTTACTGTGCTCACCCCAGTCCAACGCCGGCATCTCCACATCATGGAGTGAGTGGTCACATACAGGGCTGTTCCTGCTTAAAGTCACAGAAAAGGGCTCTCTTCACGCAGATCGGGTGGCATTTTGATGAAAAGGCATAGGTGAATGTTAGAGGAGTAGTTTACCCCTGAAATGGTATGTCTTCTGATCGCCAGACCCGGCTGAAAGCAGTGAGAGATTTGGCTGGAAAGTTGAAAGTCTGGTGCTGCAGCAACAGCCTCTTCCAGCATGCAGGCGGGGGAGGGGCAAGCTGTAAGGCCCCAGATACAGGAACTGATTGATGACTTTTATCAAGGAGGAATTCCATAAGCAGAGGAAAGAAATGCACGAGGATCATGCAAAGGCCATTGCAGAAGCTGTGGCACCCCTGAAGATTACTTTGGAGCTGATGGAGAGGTGTTTGGAGGTGCAGGGGACGCAGATTCGGGAGATCGAAGGAGTGTTCTCGGACCACAGCGATCATGTGGTGGCTCTGGAGACGGAGGTGGGGCTCCTAGGTGACCTTTGTAAAACGTTGAGGGCAAAGGTTGAGGAGCAGGAGAATACCTCGAGAAGACAGAACTTGCGAATAGTGGGCCTGCCTGAGGGTGTGGAAGGTGTGAGTGCTGCGAGGTACGTCTCGAAGATGCTGGCGGGGCTGGTGGCAGAAGGGGTGCTGGATAAGGCACCTGAAGTGGACCCAGCGCATAGGTCTCAGGCAGAAGCCTAGAGCTGAGGAGCTGCCGCGGGCGGTGATCGTGAGACTCCATAAATTTGTGGAGAAAGAGAAAATTCTACAGTGGGCCAGGGAGAAGCGTAGCTGCGACTGGGAGGGAAATAACGTCCGGATTTATCAGGACATCGGAGCCGAGTTGGCAAAACGGCGGGCAGGTTTCAACAAGGCCAAGGCGGTGCTGTACCGGCAGCAGATCTAGTTTGGGGTGCTCTACTCGGCGAAATTATGGGTGACGTTCGGAGGCCGGGAGCATTATTTCGAGATCCCAGAAGCGGCTGAAGACTTCATTAAGAGGCATAAACTGGGGGAGAACTGAGCGGACAATGCTTGGGAACCAGGATGCTTGCACTATGTAATGGTCGGGAGCATGTTTGAAGTGGGTATAGGGATTGGAGGATTTTCGCCTTTTTTTTGTGGGGGGCGTGGTTTCTGTTCAATGTTGAGATTGTAAGGTGTTGTAGAGGTGAAAAGTTTATGTGGGGATGGATGCTTCCATCCCCCCTCCTGTTTTATTGGAGTTTGTGTTTAACATCTGTTTGTTTGCTTTTGGAGAAGGCTACCTGGAGTTCAGGAGAAGTCCTTGTTTGGGTGGGGGAGGGTAAGGCCAGCAGGAGGCCTTCTTCTTGGAGCTGAGGTGGGGTGGGGGGGGGGGGTCATTAGGATGTGCCTTTGGGCAGGGGCAGCCGCGCTAGCAGGTTATGCTGGTGAACGGAAGTGAGGTAGTGGGGGAGAAGGCCAAGAGGGGTGGGAGGGGGGAAAGGTGAAGTGGGGGGGGGGAAGAAGGGGAAGGGGAAAAGCAGGGTGGGGGCGGGGTTTCTGCGATGCGGCAGGAGGTGAGAGATGACATGGTCAAGGGCGAAGAAAGGGGCCATCTGGGATGGGCTAGGTACAGAGTAGAATTAAAGGGGCAGGAGTTAAGTGGGGAAGATGATGGACGGTAGAGGGGATTGGAGGCGCAAGCCTCCGGTAAGGTTGGTAACGTGGAACGTCCGGGGACTGAATGGGCCGGTTAAAAGGTTGCGGGTGTTCGCGCACCTCAGGAGCTTGAAAGCGGGGGTGGTCTTTTTGCAGGAGTTACACCTCCGTGTGAAGGACCAGGTTAGGTTCAGGAAGGAGTGGGTTGTCAGGTTTTTCACTCGGGGTTTGATTCGAAATCGAGGGGTGTGGCGATTTTAATGAGCAAAAAAATGGGATTCGTGAGTGCAAAGGAGGTGAGGGATCCAGGTGGGAGATATGTGATTGTGATTGGGGTATTGGAAGGGGCACCGGTAGTGTTGGTAAATGTGTATGCCCCAAATTGGGATGATGTTGGTTTTATGAGGGGGTTGCTGGCAGCAATCCCGGATTTGGTCACGCACCAGTTGACCATGAGAGGAGATTTTAACTGTGTCCTGGAGCCGAGTGTGGATAGATCGAGCCCCAGGTCGATGGGTAGGGTACGAATGGCAAGGGAGCTGGGGGGGTTTATGGAGAGGATGGGTATGCTGGATCCATGGCGCTTTCAGAACCCCCCCTTCTTTTCGCACGTCTATAAGGTGCATTCGAGGATTGATTACTTTGTAGTGAGTCAGGAGATTTTGGTTGGGGTGGAGAGGGCAGAGTATGCGGGGATAGTTATCTCGGACCATGCACCCCACTGGATATTCGGCTCATTACGGGACTAGAGCAGAGGCCAGGGTGGAGGTTTAACTCGCGGTTGTTGGCGGATGGAAGTTTTTCTGATAAGGTGCAGTTGGCGATTAGGGATTATGTGGAGTTCAATCAGAATAGGGAGGTGTCGGTGGACATTTTTTGGGAAGCACTGAAGGCAGTGGTCCGGGGAGAAATTATCTCATTTACGGTTTGTGCGAATAAGGAAAGGAGGGCGGAACATGACCGTCTAGTGAGCGAAATAGTGGAGGTGGACAGGGAATATTCAAGGGTGCCCACCGTGGAGGGATTGGCGAGGAGGAAAAGGTTGCAGGGGCAATTTGATAGGCTGACAACGGAGAGGGCGGTAGGGCAACTGCGTAGGGCAAGAGGGGTGCAATATGAGTATGGGGAGAAGCTGCGGAGGCCAGGGAAATATTGAAAATCCGGACTGGGGCTGGGGATGTGGTGTCAGAGCCAGGGAAGATAAATGAGGCGTTTAGAGAGTATTACCAGGGACTTTATGAGGTAGACCCAGGAGGAGAGGAGGGGGACACGGAGTGGTTTCTGGACGAGCTGGAATTTCCCCAGGTGGAGGAAGTAAATAGGCAGGTGTTGGAGGAGCCCCTGGGGCTGAGGGAGGTGCTGGAAAGTATCAGGGGTATGAAGTCGGGGAAGGCCCCTGTGCCGGATGGGTACCCGGCAGAATTTTATAAGGAATTTGCAGCGGACCTGGCACCACATCTGTTGGGGGCGTTTAATGAAGCACTGGAGAAGGGGGAGTTGCCGGAGACGGTGAAGCAGGCGATAATCACACTAATCCCCCAAAAAGGGAAGGATCTGGTGGATGTGGGTCGTATAGACCCATATCACTATTGAACACGGATGTGAAAGTATTGTCTAAGTTGTTGGCGGGGAGGATGCAGGATTGTGTCCCGGGGGTGGTTACAGAAGATCAAACAAGCTTTGTGAAGGGCAGGCCGCTCGCAAGTAATATAAGACGGCTGTTGAATGTGGTGATGAATTCGTCGAGACCTCTGGTACCGGAGGTGGTGGTGTCCATGGACGCGGAGAAAGCATTTGACCGGGTGGAGTGGCGGTACTTGTTCGAAGTTTTGGGAAGGTTTGGGTTTGGGCCGAGATTTGTGGCATGGGTGCAGTTGCTGTATGTGGCGCCAAGAGCGAGGGTGAGGACGAATGATATGAGCTCACGAAGCTTTGATTGACAGGGGTACGAGGCAGGGGTGCCAGCTGTCGCCGCTGCTGTTTGTGCTGGCCATAGAGCCATTGCCGGTGGCTCTCAGGGGGTCGGCAGAGTGGCAGGGGATAATGAGGTGACAGAGGGAGCATCGGGTGTCGCTTTGTGCCGATGACCTCTTGCTGTATGTTTCGGATCCATTGGAAAGTTTGGGAAGGATAATGGCCTGTTGGGGGAGGTTTGGAGGGTTCTCGGGATACAAGCTGAATGTAGGGAAAAGCGAGGTATTTCCGTTGAATGAGCTTGCACAGCGGGCTAATTTACGGGGGATGCCATTTACGGTAGCAAGGGATAGGTTTAGGTACTTAGGGATTCTGGTAGCGAGGGAATGGATGGGGCTCCATAAGTGGAACTTAATGAAGCTGATGGAGGAAGCCAGGGAGGATCTTAAGAGGTGGGATACACTGCACTTAACATTGGCGGGGAGAGTCCAAGCGGTGAAAATTAATATTCTGCCGAGGTTCTTGTTTATCTTTCAGGCTCTTCCGATCTTTATACCAAGGGCCTTTTTTCGGAAAGTGGACACAATCATCTCTGACTTTGTATGGGCAGGGAAGGTGCCGAGGGTGGGGAGGACCCTGCTACAGAGGCAGTAGGGAGGGTTGTGCGTTGCCAAACCTGCTTCATTATTATTGGGCTGCAAATGTGGACAAGGTGCGGTGGTGGTGGGAAGGAGAAGGGGTAGAGTGGGTTTGGATGGAGGAGGAATCTTGTGAGGGGTCTAGTTTGAGGGCTACGGTGACGGCAGCATTGCCAATGGCTCCGAGTGCATATTCAGGGAGTCCAGTGGTGCAGTCCATGGTGAAGATATGGAATCAGCTGAGGAGGCATTTTAGGGTGGAAGAGATGTCGGTGCTAACACCGCTGTGCGAGAATGGGTTTGAGCCGGGGGGGATGGATAGTGTATACAGGAGGTGGAGGGAAGTGGGGCTGGTCAAGGTGAGGGATTTGTATTTGGAGGAAGGGTTCGCCAGTCTGGAGGAGCTAAGGGGGAGAGTAGAGCTGCCGAGGGGTAGAGAGTTCAGGTATCTACAGGTTAGGGACTTTTCACGAAAGGTCTGGAAGGGGTTCCCTAGATTGCCAGGATACACCCTGCTGGAGCGACTGCTGCTGAGGGGACGGAAGAATTGGGGATATATATAAGTGGCTGGGGGAGCAGGGAGGTGAGCGTGTGGTGAAGATCAAGGAGAAATGGGAAGCAGAGTTGGGAATGGAGGTCAATTGGGGAGTATGGAGTGAGGCACTGCGAAGGGTAAACGGGACCTCCTCTTGTCCAAGGAAGAGCCTGTTACAGTTTAAGGTGCTGCACAGGGTGCATATGACTCTGGCGAGAATGAGTGGGTTCTTTCAGGGGGTAGCAGATGAATGTGAGAGGTGTGGGTGGGGGCCAGCGAATCATGCGCACATGTTTTGGGGTTGTGAAAAATTGGGAAGATTCTGGGCGGGAGTGTTTGCAGTCTTAGCCAGGATAGTGGAGGAGGAGGTGGACCCGGACCCTTTGGTGGCGGTATTTGGGGTTTCAAAGAAGCCAGAGCTCATGGAGAGGAGAAAGGCCGATGTCATGGCCTTCGCCTCTCTGATTGCACGGCGACAAATTTTGCTGGAGTGGCGGTCGGCATCGCCACCGGGGGTAGCAACATGGTTGGGTGACCTGTATGACTTCCTGTGGTTAGAGAATATAAAGTATGAGTTAAGGGACTCAGCAAGGGAGTTTGAGAAAAGGTGGGGGATGTTTGTGACCGTGTTTGAGGAGCTGTTCGTCGCGGGGGGGAGGGGGGGGTGAAAAAGGAGGACAGTCTGTGCAAACTGTATAGTTGATTGTTGGGATGGATATTTCCTGGGGTGTTTATTTGCTGTAACTACTTTGATACAAATTTGAATAAAATGCGTTTTCTTTTAAAAAGGAAGAGGGATGGAATTGGTAGGCAGGGAATAGTGTTTGAAACTGAGACAGAAGTATAGCTTGTCAATATTTAATTGGAGGAAATATCTGCTCACCCAGTACTGGATGTTGTAAAAGCAACAGCGGGGTTCCAGCCAACAGTCAAAAGAGGTGGTGAGGTAGAGCCTAGGTGTTATGAGCGACGTGTGAAAACTAACTTTGTGTTTTCCGATGATGTTGCTGAGGAATAGAATGTAGATGAAAAATAAGAGGGATAAATTTGGATAAATAGTACTGTTGCTTCACTGCGGCAGGGACCTAGGTTCAATTCGCAGCTTGGGTCACTGTCTGTGCGGAGTCTGCACATTCTCCCCATGTCTGCGTGGGTTTCCTCCGGGTGCTCCGGTTTCCTCCCACAAGTCCGTAAAGATGTGCTTGTTCGGTGAATTGGACATTTGGAATCCTCCCTCAGTGTACCCGAACAGGCTCCGTAGTGTGGCGACTAGGGGATTTTCATTTTGTTGCAGTGTTCATGTAAGCCTACTTGTGACACTAATAAAGATTATTATTAATTCTTTGCAAGACATCAAAGGTAATGGTGTGAAAGCCGGAAATGAAGCCATTACATGTGATTTCTGACTATGATTAGATAGCTAAAACGGACTAGGTGAGAACATTCCCACCTAGCTGGACAACAGTAGAGAAGAGTTGGAGGAGGATTGAGTTAACAATATTCCTCAAATTATCTGTTATGGATATCTATATCGATTGTATCATTTTATGACCATCATCTCAACACTTGCTGCTTGGTTAAATTAAAAGTGGGGTGGAGAGTTTTTCCATGCACCACAAAGACCAAACAGTGCTGGGATTTCAACATGTAAAAATCAAACGTCTTAATACTAGTCTGAAGTAATTTATCGATGTAATATTTATCAATCAAACATTATTTTCTTTGTCAGAGATGTGTCTGTTATAATTTTCAGACAAATCTAAGCTGGGGCATGTGAGGTGGTGAAGGGGATGATTTAGGAGTAAGATTGTTTTTGTCAATTCTTTCCAATAATCTTTATTATTATTGTCACAAGTAGAGTTACATTAACAATGCAATGAAGTTACTGTGAAAATCCGCTAGTCTCCACATTCCAGCGCCTGATCGGGTACACAGAGGGAGAATTCAGACCACACACGGGCAGGTCACTCCTGGGCCCGATCCCCAGCATGGGCAAATACCAGCCTGCCACTGCCAGCCTGACACCCTGGCAGTGCATCTGTCGGCCTTACAGTGTCAGGGAGGCACCCCCCACCACCCAAGTGCTGTTCTGCCTGGTCCCCGTTTGTGGGGACAGGTTCTAAACGGCGCTTGTCTGGCATCCCCTCAGCGATGTTTGTAGACACCGGGTGGCCGTTCAATCCTGCGTAGTCATAGTTAAGTGGGCTTTTAAACTCACTTAACTATGGAGTCTTGGTCGTGCCCATTGTGGTCTCACAAGATCGGACTACATCTCGCAAGGCGTAACAACCTCTCCTGGGATCTACCGGCTGCATCCCGCCGCAATCGGGATGGGGTGCGGCCAGTAAATCACCCCCCCCCCCCCCCCCCAAGGTTCCCCACTGCTGTAGTGAAATTGAATCCATGACCCGGGGGCTTTCGCCTGGGCCTCTGGACTACTAGTCCAGTGGCATTACCATATCATCACTGTCTGCACATTGGCAATTAATGTTTGACTGTGGAGAGAATTGCATTTTTGTTGGGGGACATCTGTTTTTCTAAAGTGGGACCTTCAGACAATACATTCTGGCTCTTGTGTATCCACATTTGTTTCTATAATTCTGCATGATAACAATTGTATATGTTATTTATTTGTACATTTTAGGAAACCATTGGCCAACAAAAATAGGCAAATTCAATCTTGTGAAAAGCCACAGAGTTTTGTGTTGGAATAGGACTACAGCCCACACTCCAGCTGAAGGTCTCCCCATATAGACAGAGAATAGTTTAGGTTAATGGTGTTGAAATTCAGCTTAAGTAAATAACAAAAGCACTCTGCATTGAAAGTCCAGCCTTACTCTATTTTGGTGTGAAAGCTCGCTCCTCATTAATGTTTGTTCTGTTTATGCTTAACTAAAGTGTTGTTTATCTCAGAAACTATATGTAGATCTAACGTTTCTAACCGTGAAAAGGACCATTTGGTGCACAGGATTTTGCTTCATGTTCTAATATTTATTTGTTCTGATTGTAATCTTTTTATTACATTTTTTTAAAATCATATGTTGACAAAAATAGATGCGTCTTCAGATTTTAAACAAAGGCAAGTTACTTGTTAGTTGTGCTAAATATAGAAAGCAATTTAAACACCTTCCATGTACATCCAAGCAGCAAAGGAAAACAAAAGAAAACTGATTTCAGCTAGAAATACGAGTGACATATGGCATGAGTTGCTTTCTGTTGAAAAATGCACACTACTTTTTGTGCTGAAAAGTTAAATTATCCAATAATTTGAATTATGCACTGTAAATAAAATTGGAAAATGGGAAATTAGTTCTGCATTGCTCAATTCTTGGGGAGTTAGTAGGATTTCTGCACCAAACAAGTTTTTTTTTAAAATACATTTTTGCATGAGAAATACTGACAAGTTTTTAAAAATTGGACAGATTTTTGAATAATATTTTTCTTCCAATTTTAATCAAAATGTGGACAAATACTAGGAATAGTTTAGTTGTTGCTTGTAATTAGTTCATGGAATACTATTTCCAGTTTAAATATGTATCTTATGCGCGGCAGCACGGTAGCATTGTGGATAGCAGAATTGCTTCACAGCTCCAGGGTCCCAGGTTCGATTCCGGCTTGGGTCACTGTCTGTGCGGAGTCTGCACATCCTCCCCGTGTGTGCGTGGGTTTCCTCCGGGTGCTCCGGTTTCCTCCCACAGTCCAAAGATGTGCAGGTTAGGTGGATTGGCCATTATAAATTGCCCTTAGTGTCCAAAATTGCCCTTAGTGTTGGGTGGGGATACTGTGTTATGGGGATAGGGTAGGGTGCTCTTTCCAAGACCGGTGCAGACTCGATGGGCCGAATGGCCTCCTTCTGCACTGTAAATTCTATGATAATCTATGATTATACCATCCAAAGTGAACCAGCAAGGTTGTACAGTTGAAATGAAAAAGATGGGTGTCGCATTACCAAGCCTGTGACAAACTGATTTGTATTTGGTTGATGTGATGTGCAGCTGATCATGCTGTCATTTGCAGCATCAGATGGCACGGCAGCACAGTGGTTAGCACTGTTGCTTCACAACTCCAGGGTCCCAGGTTTGATTCCCAGCTTGGTTCACTATCTGTGCGGAGTCTGCACATTCTCCCCGTGTCTGCGTGGGTTTCCTCATTCCGGGTGCTCCAGTTTCCTCCCAGAAGTCCCGAAAGACGTGTTTGTTGGGTGAATTGGACATTCTGAATTCTCCCTCTGTGTACCCGACCAGGCGCCGGAGTGTGGCGACTAGAGGATTTTCACAGTAACTTCATTGCAGTGTCAATGTAAACCTACTTGTGATGCTAATAAAGATTATTGTTATTTTAAAAACGTGTTTTCACTAAACTGCATTTGTGTTCCAAAAATCATTCGCTGCTTAAAAAATTTAACTGAAAATTGCAACAGATATTTCCATTTTATCATTAGTTATATTGTTAAAGCAATTCATATAAATTCTTCTCATTGTACACATCTAGAACTCCATGTCCACAGTAAAAGCTTTGGGCTGAGCTTAAATACATCATTCTGAATTGTAAAAGTAATTCATCAATGAAACTGATGGCTTTACAATTAAGAAATGTATGCCAACCTATTTGTACATTCCGTAATTAAGGAAGTTATTGCTGCATCAGAAAAGGAGTAATAAAACCGTGTGTCACTTGTTGTTTTCCTTGTATGCAAGGAAAATTTGCAATTGTTAGCACAGTTGCATCTTGTCAATGTTTGAACATGCCCAAGTTTTCCCCAAGAAAGACAATTGATAATTGAGGACATTATATGAATGCCATTCCCAATATAATGTGGGTAATTCCAACTCCAGTTAAGATGGCACAAACACTTGCATTTTTGTAACATACAAATTGTCCTAAAGCATTTCTCAAAAATGTTAAATCAGAAAGGAAGACCAGCGAGGTGGCACAATAGTTAGCACTGTTGCCTCACAGCGTCAGGGACCTGGGTTTAATTCCAGCCTCGGGTGACTGTGGAGTTTGCACTTTCCACTAGTCTGTGTGGGTTTCCTCCGGGTTCCCCCGGTTTTCTCTCACAGTCCAAAGAAGTACAAGTAGGTGGATTGGCCTTAGTGTCCAGGGATGTGCACGTTATGTTGGGTTGCGGGGATGGGGCGTGGCAGAAGTGTGGGCCTAGGTGGGGTGCACTTTCAGGGGGTTGATGCAGACTTGATGGGCCGAATGGGCTCCTTCTGCACTGTAGGAATTCTATGAGCAGTGTATTGGAAACGTGGAATTGAACTGATAACAGTATCATTTGGCAGTAGATGAGCTGAAACGAGTGCCATAAGCACAATATTAGGGAGGGGAAGGAGAGAGGTTTTGTGATGCAGAGGTACAGATCTCAGATGGGTTCAATTAAGAACATTGTAAGCAGTCTGCCTCAACCTGAAAATGTCTCTTGGGAAGGAGATGGAATTGGTGGCAAGTGTGCATTGTTTGTTGCAGGTGCCAACAACCAATGGCTTTGGCAATTCCAATGTTTAGCTGGAGGAAAATTGAGCTTATCGAAGACTAGTGGCAAGCAAAAATTCTTAACCGTATAGTACAGAGTGTCGGTAGCAGAAAAGTGCAAACTGACCCCCCCCATGTCTCTGAATGATGTCTTCAAGGGCAGCATGTAAATGAAAAAGGAAGGGAGAGCCAGGAATTGATCCTTGGGTGACAGTAAAGGTAACTGGGGGAACGAAGAGAAGCTATTCCTGGAAATGCTCTGGCTATAATTGAGTAGATAAGAGTGAAACAAAGTGAGGACAATCCCACTGAGATAACAGAACAGATATTAGAGGAGGATAATGTGATTAACTGTGCCAAAGGTTGCAAGGCTGCAATGGTCCAGGAAGGAACATGTGCATCACAGTTATCAAGGGTGTTTTTTGTTTTTTGCTAAATGGGATGTGAGTGTCACTGGCAAGGCCAGCATTTGTCTTCCATTTCTTAAAGGCTCTCAAGAAAGTGGTGGTAAGTCTCTTCTTTGAACCACTGGCACACTGTTAGGAAAGTGGGGCGGGATTCTCCCGTACCCGGCGGAGCGGGGAGTCCCGGCAGGATGGAGTGGCGTGAACCACTCCGGCGTCGGGCCGCCCCAAAGGTGCGGATTCCTCCGCACCTTTAGGGGCCAAGCCCGCACCTTTAGGGGCGAGGCCCGCCCCGGAGTGGTTGGCGCACTGCCAGCTGGAGTAGAAGGCCTTTGGCGCCACGCCAGCCGAGGCCGAAGGGACTCCGCCGGCCGGCGGGAGACCGTGCATGTGCGGGAGCGTCAGCGGCTGCTGACATCCCCGCGCATGCGCGGGGGGGTCACCTACGCGTCGGCCATCGCGGAGACCTACACAGCCGAAGCGTAGTAAAAGAGTGCCCCCACGGCACAGGTCCGCCCAGGGATCGGTGGGCCCCGATTGCGGGCCAGGCCACCGTGAGGGCACCCCCCCGGGGCCAGATCGCCCCGCGCCCCCCCAGGACCCCGGAGCCCATTCGCACCGCCATTTCCCGCCGGTAAGGAATCTGGTTCAATTCACGGCGGAGGGACTGGCATAGCAGCAGCAGGACTTCGGCCCATCGCGAGCCGGAGAATCGCGTCGGGGGGGGGGGGGGGGGGGGGGGGCGCCGACCGCCGCGGCACGATTCCACTCCCGCCGAATCTCCGGTGCCGGAGAATTCAGCGGCCGGCAGGGGCGGGATTCACGCCGCCCTGCGGCGATTCTCTGACCCGGCAGGGGTTCGGAGAATCCTGCCCGTGAATCCAGATCTTTGACCCAGACAGAGCGAAGGATGTCTATATAGTTCTAAATCAGAATTCGATGTAGCTTGGAGGGAAACTTGCAGATGGTTCTGTCCCATGTATCTGCTGTCCTTGTCCTTCTAGGTGGTAGGATAACTTTGATTAGAAAATGTCCATTATTGTGCAGAAGCGGGGGCGAAATTCTCCCCCAACGGCGGGATGCCCGCCGACTGGCGCCAAAGCCGGCGCCAATCAGACGGACATCGCGCCGGCAAAAAGGTGCGGAAGTCTCCGCATCTTTGGCGGCCTAGCCCCAACATTGAGGGGCTAGGCCGACGCCGGAGGGATTTCCGCCCCGCCAGCTGGCGGAAATGGCGTTTGTTGCCCCGCCAGCTGGCGCAGAAATGCGGCGCGGGAGCGTCAGCGGCCGCTGTCAGTTTCCCAGCGCATGCGCGGGAGCGTCAGCGGCCGCTGTCAGTTTCCCGCGCATGCGCAGTGGGGAGAGTCTCTTCCGCCTCCGCCATGGTGGAGGCCGTAGCGGAGGCGGAAGGGAAAGAGTGCCCCCACGGCACAGGCCCGCCCGCAGATCGGTGGGCCCCGATCGCGGGCCAGGCCACCGTGGGGGCACCCCCCGGGGTCAGATCGCCCCGCGCCCCCCCCCAGGACCCCGGAGCCCGCCCACGCCGCCTGGTCCCGCCGGTAAATACCAGGTTTGATTTACGCTGGCGGGACAGGCAATTCCTGGGCGGGACTTCGGCCCATCCGGGCCGGAGAATCCAGCAGGGGGTCCCGCCAACCGGCGCGGCCGGATTCCCGCCCCCGCCCAATCTCCGGGAGCGGAGACTTCGGCGGGGGCGGGGGCGGGATTCACGGCGGCCAACATCCATTCTCCGACCCGGCGGGGGGTCGGAGAATGACGCCCCAGAAACCCAATTGAAGAGATCCAATCCTGTAGTTTGAAAGATGGTTATGGATTTGGATGGTGGTAACACTTTCAAGGACTTGAAGAGGAAAGTTAGGATTGCTGTAGTAGTTTGCAAGGACAAAGAGGTCGTGCATAAGCATTTTGTGGTCAGAATAACCGTAATGGATTTAAAAGTGATGAGGAAATGCTACTTATATTGTCAATTTGCATCAGCGCCAGCAAGGAGATTGCATATTCTGCAGTTTATGGGAAAGGGATTATGGATGTAGGAGGTTGGTTTCATGAATAAGATGATCGGAGGGGCTGTGTAAGGGGAGATAGAAAGAAAACTGGAGAAACTACAACCTCGGGGCTAGGGCTGATAGAGCATGTGTGATTTTGGCCAAGGATGGTGGCCAGAGAAAATGCAGAGAAGGAGCAGAAGGATCTGAACAATGGTCTCTGTCTTGGTGACAAGGAAGTTCATGAAGTCCTCACACATGCAATTCTATTGGGTGGTGATCCGTCTTTATATGTTTCAATACCTTGAATGAAGTGAAATCATTTCTAATTAGATAAAGGATGCTGAACTTCACAACAAGAAATTGCTGGAAAAACAGAACAGGTCCTTTATCATTAAGAAAATATGGGTTTTCCTTTCAGTGCAGACCTCCATCCCAAACACACCTCAACAAGTGGGATGGGGGGAATCATTAAACTGTCATGTGCGAAAAGTGGCCCCAACCCACTACACAGGCACCTTTGCCATTTTTGTTGTAGTTTTTGTGACATCTGAGTATCCCAATATGAAGAGATGGAATATTTAATTAACATGGTTAAATTGGGCTCCAGCTATGCAATTGGGAACACATTTGAAATTAATAGCTGCTGTTCATAGAATCATAGAATTTACAGTGCAGAAGGAGGCCATTCAGACCATCTAGTTTGCACCGGCTCTTGGAAAGAGCACCCTACTTAAGCCCACACCTCCTCCCTATCCCCATAACCCAGTAACCCCACCTAACCTTTTTGGACATTAAGGGTAATTTAGCATGGCCAATCCACCTAATCACATCTTTGGACTGTGGGAGGAAACCGGAGCACCCAAAGGAAACCCATACAGACAAGGGGAGAACGTACAGACTCCGCACAGACAGTAACCCAAGCTGGGAATCGAACTTGGGACGCTGGAGCTGTGAAGCAACGGTGCTAACCACTGTGCTACTGTGCCGTCCCAGTGGTGAAACTGAGGTGAAAAAGTTTCTATTTCCACAATATTTGTATCACTTCCATTCCATCTTTTGGGCTGCAGGTAGCAGGAGTGCTCCCATCTCCTAGAAGGCCTTTCTTTACCCTTACTCAATCATTGACCTTCTACCCTCCAGCCCTGGATTTAGGTCTCCTACACTACAGTATCTGATCTTCCCTGTTCCTGATTGCTGGGGACTTTCCTACTGCCCCTCATTCTTCCTCCTGGCTGCTGGCTTATTTGTTAACCTGGGTGGCTGCCAGATGAGAAATAGATGCAATTATACAATGATGTTTGGCAAGGCCGACAGTTCACATTATACATTAATCTTTTGGATGAGAGAACTAAATGTATTATCTCCAAATATGCCGATGATGCAAAATTAGGTGGGAGGGTGAGCTGTGAGGGGGATGCAGAGATGCTTCAGTGGGATTTAGACAGGCTGGGTGATTGGGCATATGTACGGCAGATGAAATGAAATGAAATGCAGTATAATGTGATAAATGTGAGGTTATCTGCTTCGGTAGCAAAAATAGGAAGGCAGATTATTATTTGAATGGGTGTAAATTCAGAGAGCTGGATACTCTTGAGACCGTGGTGTCCTTGTGCATCATTTGCTGAAAATAAGTGCATAGGTACAACAGGCTGTAAAGAAGGCAAATGGTATGTTGGCCAGATAGAGGATTTGATAGAGGAATGTTTTATTGCAACTGCATAGGGCATTGGTGAGGCCACACCTGGAGTATTGTGGGCAGTTTTGGTGTCCTTATCTGAGGAAGGAGTGCAGCGAAGGTTAACCAGACTGATTCCTGGTATGGGGCGTCTGTCATATGAGGGAAGACTAAGTTGGTTAGGATCATATTCATTGGAGTTTAGAAGAGTGAGAGGGGATTTCATAGAAACTTATAAAATTCTAACAGGATTAGTCAAGGAAGGTTCAGAAAGAACGTTCCGATGGCTTTGGGGGTGGGGTTTGAACTAGGGGTCATAGTTTGAGGATGCGGGGGTAAACCTTTTAAAACTGAGAGGACGAGAAATTTCTTCACTCAGAGTGGTGAATCTGTGGAATTCATTACCACAGAAAATAGTTGGGGCCAAAGCATTGTGTAATTTCAGGAAGATAATTAGATGTAGTTCTTGGGGCCATGATCATAATGAATGGTGGAGTAAGCTTAAAGGGCCGAATGGCCTACTCTTTTCTTTGCATGTTTCAATGTATGTTTCAGCCTCCCCATAAACATCAGAACCCTTTTGTCAGAACTCAGTTCCGATATAAGATCTGCCAATGTACTTTCTGTTTGTTTTCAGTACATTATTTCAGATTTACAGCATTTGACATCTTTATTCCTAGTGCCTACAGAGCTAAAATATGAGGTACAAAATCTTAAATTATGTAATTTTATTATGCTCCTATGTTATCACTATTATCTGCAAAAATGTATCCTGATTGTATTAGTTTGTATCTTGTCCCCTCAAGGATCAGGTAGATGAAGCAGCTATGGAATGAATTCATGTCAGTCCAAATGCATAATATATGCGGTGTGCGTGTAAGCAGATCAATTACAAGGTGGTTTGCAGTTGCTTCTTGAAGGTCTTAATTTGGCTTCCTTTTTTAATACATTTTAAATGAAATATTTCAAAATTTCCATTTTAGTGTTGGCTACCTGATCGTCCAGTTATTTTAACCTCTAGCAATGAGCATTGATTCTCAGATTGCAGGTTCCCGAATCAGTATAGATTAATCCAATGCTGAAGCATCTGCAACACCTAGGTAAAGAGTCTTTTCTTGCTATAGTGTCATCATGGCCTTATATTTCATTGGTTTAGTGTTCACATGCAATTGATTTTCCACTCTCTGGTATGTCATAATTGGATTACTAACCATAAAATCCAGGTGCCTGGAGGTTTTATATGGGGTACATTTGAATTAATTTGTATCTCTGTTGCAAGGAAAAAAATCTTTGGTATTAGATCCTTGTTGCTTCTCTTACCATCTGTCACTGAACATCTATGCTTTAAATTCCATTTTCATTCATCGTTTATTCTTGGGATTTGAATTTTTCTGAATTCTTGGACACAGTTCTATGCGTCTCCGTTATTTCCACATCCTGCTAGGTGTTTCGTTCTAATATCTTGCACACCAGGAGATTTCTTGGGGAACGTGCTGATTCTACAACCTGTGACCAATCCTGTTCAAACCTGCTGAATTTCTTCACGCCAATTCTAAACCTCCTGGGGTTGTAATTGCACCTCAGTGTGAGACTTAGTATTCAAACTTAGTTTTGATCGCTTTACTGTTCCCAAGATATTTTGCATCTCTTATCATCAATTTCATTACATTAATTTCAAACTGCCTGGAAAAAGATTCCACCAAAGCCTTTAACACAGCCACAGTTCAGAGGTCAATCTCCATGGTAAGTTGTGCTAACCAGGAAGGATCCCTAATTTGATAGAGATGTTAAATTAGCCACCGAGCCCTGGAAAAAAATTGCCTGGTTCCTTGCTGGTGTTGACAACGCAGAATCGCCGAGCAGAAACTTATAGCCAAGTTCCGCACACATGAGTGCGGCCTCAACCGGGACCTGGGATTCATGTCGCATTACATTCATCCCCCACCATCTGGCCTGCAAAATCCTACCAACTGTCCTGGCTTGATGCAATTCACACCTCTTTAACCTGGGGTTACCCCATCTCTGGATCTGTAAAGATATAATCACCTGCTAATGGTCGCATTCCAAGCATTGTTTGGCATCTTTGAATTTGTCTATATATGTGTTTCTGGAACATACCTCTTCATTCACCTGAGGAAGGAGCAGCGCTCCGAAAGCTAGTGACATCGAAACAAACCTGTTGGACTTTAACCTGGTGTTGTAAGACTTCTTACTGAACAAAATTGATAACAGCATTCCCTGTAACTGTGACCATGGATCAAGTTCTGAATAAACTATAAATTCCTTCAACTAAATATTGTGAAGACCAAAACCATGATCTTTGGTCCCTGCCACAAACTATATCCTGCCCTTGATTCCATTTCCATCTCTGGCCACTCTCAGATTAAACCAAGGGTTAGTACCTTAAGTATCCTGTTGAACCAACTCAGACTGCCTACATACATTTTCTACTTCCATCCCTACCACAGTTCATTTGATACTGAAACATTTATTCATGTCTTTTTTACTTCCAAACTCAATTACACCAGTCCTTCCTGGATGGACTCCAATCCTCTGCCTCCGTAAACCTTAGCTGATCAAACACTCTACCTCTATTCCATCCTTTACCAAGTCCTTCACCCTCATTCAATGCTTACTAGCTTCCTGCTCCAACAATGCTTCTAATTTAAAATTCCCAGCCTTCTGTTCAAATCCTTCTGCGGCCTTACACTTTTCTATCTCAGTATCCTTTTGCAGCCTGTAAACTATTCTTCAACCATCCACCAAACAAAACCATCTGCTTCTCTGACTCTAAAATCCAATTATTCAGCTGCAACCCCCCTCCAATGTGTGCAGAAGGCCTTCTCAGGGTTTGCAGAAGTAGAGAAACTTACCTTGGTGTCCCTCCTATAATACACATTGGGTGTGATTCTTCTGCCGCGTTGCGCTCAAGGGAGAATGCAACGCGGCCAGTGAATGCCGGAAAAGGCCTCCAGCGAGTCTCCCGACAGGCTCCGCACCTCGTGAGATTGTCCGGACACCCGCGAGCTGTCAGAACTGGAACCCCGCCCCAAATGGACAGGACCGAATGACACTCGTGGAAGTAGATCGTAAACGTACTTGCGACCTCCCTGTGCGGGATCCACAGGCCTCCTTCAATTCTTCAGCCTCCCCAAGGAGGCTGCAGCCGAGCCCTAATCTGTGCTCGTCCACACAAACGTGAACCAGGCGGAGCGGTGCCCTGGGGGTCTCCCGGACCACCGGAGACCCCTGGGTGGTCATGGTAAGTGCAGGGTGGCCCTCTGGCCCTCCCCCTGGAACGTGGGCACCTTGGCACTGCCAAGATGCCGGGGTAGCACTGCCAATCCAGCAGGAACACTGCCTGGGTGCCAGGGTGGCAGTGCAAAGGTGCCCAAGTGCCAGGATGGCACTGTCAGGGGCGAGGGGACCATGCCCATGTAATGAGAGGAGGGGGGTTTGAAGGTGGGGGTGTGCAGGGCAGGTAAGTAGGGGCCTCCAGGAGGTTGGGGGGGGCTGATGGGTGGGGGTCCTAGAAGGGAGGTCGGGGCTTGGGGAGTTCTGAAGTGAAGGGACCCCCAGCGACCCAAAAGTGGGGCGTCCTCACTTGGGTGGTGTGGGATCGTGCCCATGTGTGTGGAGGGTGGTATTGCCCATGGGTGGGATCCACAAGCTCACTTAAGGTCAGGGCACCCTTTCAAAATGGCGACCAGATCTCTGAGTTCAGCTCCCCAGTGCTAAAAAGAATTCCAAGTGTGGGATAAGCCGGTGAGAAACTCACCAGAGCACGAAAAAGTGTCTTTGAATAGCGGTGGGGAACTCCCTGAAAAACCCACCACAAATTAAGTTCAAAATTTTGGGGGGAATCGCGCCATTGTGTACAAATTTACCCTGCAGAAGCAGATAAGATCTTGCAGGAGAGATGTATGTGTGAATATGTAAACTGTTTGTGAAGTTGTGGGTACACTAAATCTTGTATTACATAGCTCTGCAAACATACATACAATGATGAATGCGACGTTGCATCTTGCAATCTGACTTCATGTTATCAGGGCATCAAATTATGAAAATTTCCCTCCACCTGTTCTGAACACCAAGGTACCAGGTGTCTTCCTGAGTAAATAAATTCTGCCCATTGATTGCGCTCTGAAAGGCAACAGCCCATGTTGCCTCTGCGGCAGTGAGCAGATCCTTGGTGGCAGCTATTGCTCTGCTAAGATTGTAAAGTCATTAATATGTCCCAAGTTTGGCAACTGGATGAAATGTAACGGATTTGAATGCTTTACCATAATAATGTTAAAGCAAAATACTGCAGACGCTGGAAATCTGAAATAAAAGCTGAAAGTGCTGGAAATATTCAGCACGTATGGCATCAACTGTAGAGAGAAAAAAAAGTTAATTTAGAGTTGAATATGACTCTTCTCTAGAAATGCCGTACCATGTTGGTCCAAGTCAAGTCATTAAATTATTTGCGACACATCACCGGCTGTGGAGATGAAGGTTGCGCTGGGAACCAATTCCACTTCCCTCCGGGCACCCTAGCTAACATTACAAGCAACTGGAACTTGAATTGCCTGTCTCTTTTCAACTCAGTCCCTTCCAAAGGAGTCTGCAGATCTATTTTGTAGAAATTGCTGACCCGCTTGCTGGCTGATTTCTCTTCTGTGGGTGATAGTCCTCTGAAAATGCACGTTGTTGCCGAAGCAATGAAAAAAGAAGAAAACCATGACACACTTTCCTGCGACCTGCCACCCCCAGATCCTATACTCAGGAATAATGTTTTTTCTCACTACTTAATAGTCTTGCTGTTTCCAAGATCCAGGTTATGCCAGTTTGTACGTTACAATATATGCTCATCAGATTTTCACAAAACATCAACATAAGTTTTCATCAGCATGATTAGTTCAGATTAGCATGATGATCAGCATAAATTGACTATAAAACCATAAGATGTTGGAACCGAAGTAGGCCATTCGGCTCATTGAGTGCTCTGCCATTTATGGAGATCATGACTAATCTAATATGATAATCCTCAACTTCACTTTTCCACCTTACCCCCATAACCCTTGATTCCTTACTGATTAAAAATTTGGTTATCTCAACCTTGAACAAACTTAACGACCTAACCTCTGCAGTAAAGAATTCCACAGATTCACTACCCTCTGGGAGAAGAAATTCCTCATCTGTCTTAAATGGCGACCCCTTACTCTGAGGTTATGCTCCCTCATCCTAGAATCTCCCACAAAGGGAAACCACTCTTGGCATCTATCCTGTCAAGCCCCCTGTGAATCTTGTGTGTCTCAATAAGATTGTCTCTCATACTTCTAAACTCCAATGAGTATAGGCTCAACCTCTCATCCCGCTCTCAACTCTACCAGGAGAAGTGCATCCACCATCTCTGTAGCTACTTCCTTCAATGTCCTCGGATGCAACCGATCAGCTCCAGGGGACTTAACAGCCTTTAGCCCCATTAGTTTCCCGGGTACCTTTTCTCCAGTGATAGTTATTTTATTTATTTACCACCCCCCCCCCTTTCCACTTTTGTCCCTTGGTCATTTAGTATTTTTTGAATGCTGTTAGCGTCTTCCGCTGTGAAGACGAACAAAAATGTTTGTTTAACTTCTATGCCATATCCTGGTTTCCCATTATTCTTCCGTATATATTTGAAGAAGCTCTTACTGTTTATCTTTTCACTCTTTATTAGTTTTTGATCGTCGTTTGTTGGTTTTAAAATCTTTCCCAATCCTCTGGTTTGCCACTAATATTCCCACGTATGTTTTTTATTTAAGCTTAATACTATCCTTCCTTGGTTAACCTGATAGATGGAAAGAGTAACAAAAATTGCATACATTTGGGTAATTAAACAAGCTCAATAGCTTGTTAATTAGTTATTTCAAAATGGTGGGCAGGCTCCTGATTTCCATGCCTGCTTGTTTCTCTAATCTTGGAGATTGGCGTGATAACATTGAGTTGCCAACCCAGCAGCTTCATGCCATATTTTACCCATTCTAACGGTTTGTGGATGTAAAATACAGCCCTATATTACTACACTCATCAACAATTTGTGGAAAATTTACCTTCTGGAAAGAGGAGACATGGCCATAGAAAGAGGGCCATTATAATTTTTTTTTACTTGGACATGTATTGTGAGTTATTTCCTGCTTGCTGAACCTTGTGCATATTGTTTTAATTTTTTTATTTTAAAAATGGTGTTGTTGTATAAATTTAGAGTATCCAATCATTTCTTTTCAATTAAGGGACAATTTGGCATGGGCAAACCACCTAACCTGCGCATCTTTGAGTTGTGGGGGCGAAACCCACGCAGACAAGAGGAGAATGTGCAAGCTCCACACGGACAGTGACCCAGGGCTGGGAATCGAACCCAGATCCTCAGCGCCATAGGCAGCAGTGCTAACTACTGTGCCGCGTGCCGCCCCTGTATTGTTTTAATTTTTAAATGTGAAGCCCTACATCAACAGTGACTGGCATTATTAATTCTGTTAGGCAATGATGGACAATCTGGCTAGTGAATGGGCCACACGAGTGGCCCGCCTTCATCTCAGTGGGCTGCAAAATTGAAACCACCTTGTTCACTAACTGTAGGATCTCTTATTTTCAAATAAGAGACGAGGGTCCGGTGGTAGTGTGAGTTTGAGTTTTATTGCAAAACTACAAAAACTACTGAACAAAAGAAACTAAAGCCCAGCGGGGCATAAGGAAGAAAACACTGGAAGGAGAACAAAGGCAAAGAGGAAGAGATGGACAACACGTGCGGCAGTACCTTTATACCTGTACGGTTTGATATCCCCCCCCTCTTTGCTCCCTATTGGCTTACAAGTTTGAATTGTGACTTCTGAATAGTGGTCTCCGCCATCACTCACATTGATATCTGACTTACTGGCCGCACTCACTCTGCAGTCTGGGTTCTGTAAAACTGATGTGTTCCTCAATATACTTTCCCACAGACACAATGGGCGAAATTCTCCCCCAACGGCGGGATGTCCGCCGACTGGCGCCAAAGCCGGCGCCAATCAGACGGGCACCGTGCCGGCCCAAAGGTGCGGAAGGCTCCGCATCTTTGGCGGCCTAGCCCCAACATTGAGGGGCTAGGCCGACGCCGGAGGGATTTCCGCCCCGCCAGCTGGCGAAAATGGCGTTTGTTTCCCCGCCAGCTGGCGCGGAAATGCAGGGCATGCGCGGGAGCGTCAGCGGCCGCTGTCAGTTTCCCAGCGCATGCGCGGGAGCGTCAGCGGCCGCTGTCAGTTTCCCGCGCATGCGCAGTGGGGACAGTCTCTTCCGCCTCCGCCATGGTGGAGGCCGTAGCGGAGGCGGAAGGGAATGAGTGCCCCCACAGCACAGGCCCGCCCGCGGATCGGTGGGCCCCGATCGCGGGCCAGGCCACCGTGGGGGCACCCCCCGGGGTCAGATCGCCCCGCGCCCCCCCCCAGGACCCCGGAGCCCGCCCACGCCGCCTGGTCCCGCCAGTAAATACCAGGTTTGATTTACGTCGGCGGGACAGGCAATTCCTGGGCGGGATTTCGGCCCATCCGGGCCGGAGAATCCAGCGGGGGGGTCCCGCCAACCGGCGCGGCCCGATTCCCGCCCCCGCCCAATCTCCGGGAGCGGTGACTTCGGCGGGGGCGGGGGCGAGATTCACGGCGGCCAACGGCCATTCTCCGACCCGGCGGGGGGTCGGAGAATGACGCCCAATATTTTGAACATTTAGAATTTAACTATTTTCCTACAATCCTCCCCTTTGATTCTTCTAAAATATTCTAAAAAGAACGATCAATAAAATGTAGCAAGCGGGAAATAGCGAGAGGAACACATTCACAGATGCCTTTAATGGTCCCTTTGTTTAGGAACAGCCTTCAACACTGGAATGGGTCAGCCAATAAAGTGTTACAAGCCTTTAAATATAGGAAGCACGCTTATTAGGCAAAAGGGAATGACGACAAGTCTAAGAGGCATAATCTTAGGGGCTTTGGTTAGCTGTTTAAAGCGACACAAGTGTAAAAACACAATACAAAATAAAAATGAAAAATAAAATCAAACCCTGAACTGAAGAGGTTGTCATTGAGCCCAACCATCCAGATGCCCAGCTCCACAAGGTATTGGTTGGTAGTTGTTTGAGTTTCTGTATCTCCGTTTGGATGTGCTCCACCAAATTAGTAATTTCCTCAGAGTTGCCTGCAATATAGGTGCAGCACTCTGTCCCGATCAGGGTGCATGTTCCACCCTTTGCAGCAAGAGCCACGCAGTTCTCCAGGGCCACTATACGGATGGCAATCATTTCTGCATTGATTTGATCCAGGGCTTCAGAAGTATCATTGCCCACCTTTTCCAGAATAGATGCCATGTTAATAGACTCTCTTGCCAGCTTAGTGGTCCCATAAAATGCCTACGCCTCATCCGAGGTTCGTTGAGAGAGGGAGAATGGCGAATAAAGGGGAAAATATACCCCAAGTAGCAGGATCCTATCCAAGAGTGTGGTAGCCAGGGGTATGCCATGTGGCCACAAATAAAGTAGGTACCATTATAAGGGGCAAAGCGGGCCAGCGCTTTGAAAAGTTGCTTCCATTGGTTATGTTGCGAAAACCTGTCAAAAGAGGGGCATCTTTCGACCGTCCCTTAGTAACAATTTGTCTATTAGCTGTAAAACATCGCACTACCATGCTCCCATCAAAGTAATGTTGCAACTGCTGTATCCGAGCTCTTGCCCCCCCCCCCCCCCCCCACCGTTTGCTAGTGAGGCATATGGATCCTACCTGTCCCGAGGCAGTAGGAAGTTCTATATATCGCGGTTCATGGCTCCAATTGTAGCTGGGTTGGTGCCACCCCGAGAAAGTGGTCAAAGTATAACGTGCTGAGTGCCATTCCCGGTGTTAGCTGCTACATTGATCATGTAGCTATTCCCTACGCATGAGATCGTACCCTTATGGGAGGATTGTGAACAGGAGATGTTCTGGAAGATATACCATTTGGCTGTTTCAGACACTTTAAAGGGATTGGTCTCAAGGAAATGCCTCTCTTGGAATGTAAGTACACACCCAACAACTAGAGAAGTTGGCATCTTTGGCATATGTATAGGACATGTCAAGGAAGGTGTTAACATTTAGCTCCTTGGGAATCTGTTTAAACTCAGCATAGCTGAACTGGCTAGTCAAGGGAAAACCAGAAATGCAAAATCTGGAAATGCAAACAACGGATACAACAATATGGTCAAACATATTGGCAAGACTGTCCGTGTGGAGTTTGCACCTTCTCCTCGTGTTTTCGCGGGTTTCGCCCCCACAATCTAAAGATGTGCAGGGTAGGTGGATTGGCCATGCTAAATTGCCCCTTAATTGGAAAAAATGAATTGGGTACATATTGGCAAGACAAAATGTAAAACAAAATTGTAAGAATTGTCCTTTCAAAAGATAGGAGTAAAAATTGTCTTTTTAATCATGGTGTGCTTGTTTAACGTGAGATGCGTGAATGCAAGCTTTCTTCCCTGGACTTTAACTCCTGCTTGAGTGGTCAGTAGCACTTGATAAGGTCCTTCCCACTTGGCATCCAGAGGTTCTTTTTGTACTTTCTTCACGTAAACCCAAACGGCGGGGACGATGTTGTGTCCTCCTTCTGGCAGGTCTCTCTCAGGCTGCCAATACCTGTTGGGAAGCAGAACTAATAGGGGCTGGTTTAGCACGGGGCGCTAAATAGCTGGCTTGCAATGCAGAACAATGCCAGCAACGAGGGTTCAATTACCGTACCGGTATCCCCGAACAGGTGCCGGAATGTGGCGACTAGGGGCTTTTCACCGTAACTTCATTGAAGCCTACTTGTGACAATAAGCAATTATTACTTTTTTTAATTATTATTTTTTTATAATAGCATTTGTTAGATTCTGGCAATATTATAATAAGGCATCACTCATTAAATGACATGACAATCTGCTTTTCGTAAATCAATTGTTCCTGCTAAGGACATGGGTCTCCCTGTTTTGATTTCAAACGGACTCAGGCCCGTAGTTCTATTAGGCGTTGCCCTAATATTGCACAGGACTGTTGGTAATACCTGGGGCTACAGCATTCCTTCCTAATGGTGTTTGGTAAGTCGCTGTTTCAGTGTTCTGTTTATTCTTTCCACTTGCCCTGAAGATTGTGGATGATAAGGACGATGCAAGTCCCACGTGATGTTTAATAGTCTACAGACCTCTTTGCTGACAGCACCTGTAAAGTGAGTTCTTTGGTCAGAGTCAGTGCTGGTCGAGACTCCCCAGCGGGGAATGGAATCCTCACGCAGGACCTTGGCCGTACGATTGGCTGTGGCCCTTTTAGTTGGAACGGCTTCCATCCACCTTGAGAACTTGTCAACCACCACGAGAACGTCGGTGTATCCTTGAGATGGAGGAAGGGTGACATAGTTGACCTGCAAATGCTGGAATGGCCCGGCATGAGCAGGGGACCTCAGTTGGGACATGATCGTGATAGGTCCAGGATTGTTCTTCTGACAGATCACACAGCGGTCTGCTCCCAACTGGGCGTGTTTCTTGAATCCTCGACCCCACCAACTTTTCTGGAACCGTGCTGTCATCTGTTGCAGGGCCAGGTGCCCCTATGAATGGATCTGTTGGGCTAAATAGGGCATCGGTGCTCGTGGCGCGACTAGCTTGTCGGTATCTCTTTGTCTGCAGCTGCCTTCATCATCTAGCTTCATTCCTGCTTCAATCCATGTCCACTTTTCCTCTCGAGTACAGTCGCCTTGCATTGTCTTTAGGCCTCGAGTTAGACTGATTTGCTCTCAATCTGCATGGTGGTGTTGGTTCCGCTGGAGGAGAGCATTGTGAGGCGCCCTCTTTGGCTGCCTTGTTGGCTAGGGTGTTTCCTTGTGCTTCTGTGGTATTTATTTGTATGGGCCTTACATTTCAAAATGAACACATCACAGGTAGTTGCATGGCATCTAGTAAGTCTCGTACCTCCTTCCCCTTCCCATTTTGGATACGTGTACCGGTGGAGATGAGAAATCCCCTTGTCCATCATAACTGTCCAAAATCGTGCGCAACTCCAAAGTTGTACCTTGAGTCTGTCTCGATGTTGGCCATCTGTCTTTTTGCTATCTGGCATGCCTCTTCCAGGGCCCGTAACTCGGACTGTTGGGCTGATGGTCCTGAGGGCAGACAATCTTTTGCCACAATCTAGTGTTGGCTCCTGACAGCTCATCCTGCTTTTCGGATAGAATTGTCAGTAAATAGGATCAGGTCTGGGTTGTGCAATGGTTCTTCTGCTGCCAAGCTTGATTCCTCCATTTTATGCAAGATCTCCACAGTCATGCCCTTATCCTTCCCCTTCTTGCTCCTCGGGAAGCGGGAGCGTAGATAGTGGGTTCACTGGGCTAGCCCGGACAATGTGAGATTGGGTTAGGGCTAAGGTTAGATTGCTATCCATCTTGTCCGTCTGGCTGCAGTCACCTGTGATATTCTGTTCATGGACAACAGAATGTGTACGGCGTGGGGGCGCTTGATAACTTCTAGTCTAGAACTAGACCCGCAATAGCCATTACAGCCTGACATGTGGCTTCCATGGCTCTCAGGCAACTTCCCCATCCGAGGGCTATTGTGTCCAGTTTTCCCGAATAGTACCCTATGGGTCTCTGTTGATCCCCATGTGCTTGTGCCAGTATTGCTGTCATGTATCCTTCTTTCTTATGGACAAACAAAGTAAATGGCTTCCCATTGTCAGGGATTGCCAGAGCTGATGCCGAACACATGGCCTTTTTCAGATTCGTGAAGGCCTCTAGCTCTTCTTCCGGGAGGGAAATGGCTTCTTTGGATTTTTGCTTTCCCTTCAAAAGGGTAGTCAATGGTTGAGCCAACTGTGTGGAGGAGTCAATCCAATTTCCGATAAAGTTACACAAACTCAAAAAGATCTGAGTTCTTGGATAGTAGTGGGCTGTTTGGCTATCTGAATGGCTGTGCTTCTATCCTGGGTGAGTTCTCTCTTTCCTTCCAAAATCTTTTGTCGCAGGTACACAACCTCTTGTTGGGCAATTTGTGCTTTGGCAATGCTGGCTTTGTGTCCTCTCAGGTGGAGGTAGTCCAAGATGGTACGTAGGTCTTATTCGTGTTGTTCTTCCGTGTTGGATGCCAACAGGAAGTCATCCACGTACTGGAGAACCGTGGAATGAATGATAGGTAACTCTCAAATGGCTTTGCAAGGCCATGTGAAATACCGTAGAGCTGTTGTGAAAACTCTATCGTACTCTTGACCAGGTGTACTGTTGCTGTTGGACAGTGAAGGCAAACCATGGCCTAATCTCAGGTGCCAGTGGTACTGACCAAAATTGATTTGCCAGATCTATTACCGTGAACCATTTATGTTCCAGCATTAGAGCATTACAAATGGTGGCGGGGTCAGCTACCAAAGGTGCCATTTGATCAATACACTGGTTGGCCTTCCTATAATCGACAGTTAGACGCCAAGTCCCTTTCGGCTTCTATAGAGGCCATACAGGGCTGTTAGAGGAACTGTGTGTTTTTGCCAGGACACCTTGCTCCTCTATGGGTGGCACGGTAGCACAGTGGGTAGCACTGTTGCTTCACAGCTCCAGGGTCCCAGGTTCAATTCCCGCTTGGGTCACTGTCTGCGTGGAGTCTGCATGTTCTCCCTGTGCCTGCGTGGGTTTCCTCCGGGTGCTCCGGTTTCCTCCCACAAATCCCAAAAGACGTGCTGTTAGGTGAATTGGATATTCTGAATTCTCCCTCTGTGTACCCGAACAGGCGCCGGAATGTTGGTACTCGGGGCTTTTCGCAATAACGTAATTGCAGTGTTAATGTAAGCCTATTTGTGACAAAGATTATTATAATAATTGTTGGATGCCTGAGAAGATGCCAGCAATGGAGGTTGGGCTGCTGGGATACCTTTTGGCGCACGGTGGTGCAGTCCAGTAAATGATACCGGTTCCATGTGGATTAGGCCGCAATAATTCTTTTCTTTGGCCCATATTGGATGGTCTTTCACCTCCTTATACAGGCTTCTGATAGCCCATGTGATTTAGCCATCTTCAAAATGCAATGAGGAATTCAATTGAGTTAGTACATCCATTCCCAAGTGGGCCCATCCAGATAGGTGTGGCCCGAGTCCAATGAGCATGGGTTGAGTTCTTAAGACAAAGATTTGACCCCCAACCCCATGGGCAACTTGTATCTTGAGGTAACCATCTAGAGATAAAATGTTTTTGTATCTTAGGGATAAATATGTTAATTCAGCCCCTGTGTCCAGGAGACAGTGTACATCTTAGGGGCTTTTCACAGTAACTTCATTGCAGTGTTAATATAAACTTGTGACAATAAAAGATTATTATTATCTTGATTGCCCACCATCATAGTGATGTACAATCCATCTCCTCGCTGTTGGATCAATGCTTAGGAGATCGAGGGCAGGCTCTTCTAGTTTTTGCAACTCCCAACAACTCCTTCTGTTGCTGTGGTGTAAGCTGCTTAACTAATTGCACCAGGTAATCCTCACCACCAGGGGACATGCCTGGATCAGAGGTCGGTTTCTTACCCTGGCTTCTCTGCTTCCCCTTTTCCTTGCACCATTTCACCCAATGGCCTTCTTTCCTGCAGTGATAACACTTCCCCGGTTGTTTCTTTTGGGTATTATTGCTGTTGGAATTGTTAGACTTCCCCACCTGCCTGCATGGCTCGGAGTTTAACTGCCATATCCCGGTATGACTGGTTACACCCATCAACTAATGCTGCAAAAGCTATTTCTCTGGTCTCCCAACCGGGCAGAGTAATTGTTAGCATTTTTGCCAATTCTGGTCGTGAACCAGTAATGAAAGCAGCCATTTCATAGGACCGAAAGTGCTGTCATCCATTTCTTCGGGACCCTGATTGTGCATTCCCGCGTGTTCCGATCAGACAAATCGAAATCGTTCGTCATACTCGACACTTCTCCCGTCCCTTTTTGCTGGCAAGCTGCTATCTTAACCCAGTCCCTTTTTGCTGGAGCTGATGCCAGCAACCATCATCGGATCGCAGCCCAGCCTGCACTTAATTGCTGCTCATCGTCCCCAAGGGCGATTCGGACCTCTTTACTCGATCTCTTCCCGTCTCGCCGAGGTACCATTACCATCAGGATCTGTACCCCGTCTAAGGATGGGGATTATAAATGCTTTTTAAACATTTTAAATGTTCCAAAGTTTTCCTTCCCCTTTCTTGGGAATTGGCAATTCTTTAGACCATTTATCAATTTTTTCCGGGCCCACGGGAATATGCTGAAAATACTGTGCATATTTAACCCTAATTGTTTTCTTGCTCCCCGGGGTCGGTGGTTTCTTCTGCCTTGATCTTAACCCGTTTTTCCTTTGGAGGATTGAGTCGCACCGAGGAGGATGACTCATCGGATAACTTTCTCCACTGGAGTCGCTAGTGGAAGCCGAATTGGTTTCTATCCAGCCTCGCGTAACTACGCTTTTCGCTGTTGCGTTTCTCTTTCTTCTAGGCAAGGGTACCTTGGGTGTACCTGGCCTTTTCAGTGGTGGTGGGGCTTCTCCTTCGCCACAAATTGCTTTTTAAGCTGTTTGATATCGGACTTAAAGTCCTTAACTTCTGACCAGAGAATCGTCGCCAGCCGCGCGTACGCTGTCGATGCGGCGCCCGTTGGGGGCCGATGAAAAAGACCCCCGCAGCGATACTCCGCGGTCGACCAGCGGTGCACGATCATGTTGGGATTGACTCATAATTTTGTTTCGCTGCCGATCCTGACCCATGATGACTTGGGACCATTTGATTTGTTCTTTTTCTTTCATCCGGGTAGTTTTTCCCCAGATTCTTTTAATATCTGCAAAGGACAATTGTCCTTAGGAGGTATCATACTTTTCCTCAATCTCTGTACAGGTTTTGGATAAGTCAAATTGTTGCTCTATCTACTCCTTTAATTGCTGAAGGAATGCATCTGAGGAAACGTCCAACAAGGCCTGCCCGCCTTTGACGGTAGTCGGCAACTGTTCTTTTCCTCTGCCATCGCACCTCTGAATAGACTCAAGCCGTGCGGCTTCTTTCAACCAAGCCGGTATATCTACCCTGTATACAGTCGAAATCCACTCGTCTATTTAGGGACTTGAGCCGACTACCATACCGGAGATGTTCTGGGTCGCATAAGAGGTTTCCCGAGTCTAAACAACGGCTGGTGACTTTTTTTTTAAATAAAGAGGAATCCTTACCTCCCAGAATAGACCCTTTGTCCAGATCTTCAGTTCCTTTTTCCTCTTAGCGACCTTGCTCTGCAGCACCAAATTGTAAGACCTCTTATTTTTCAAATAAGAGATGAAGGTCCGGTGGTAATGCGAGATTGACTTTTATTGCAAAAATCAAGTTAGTACACATCAAAAACTACTGAACAAAATAAACTAAAGCCCAGCAGGGCATAAAGAAGAAAACACTGGAAGGAGAACAAAGGCAAAGAGGAAGAGATGGGCAACACGCGCGGCAGTAACTTTATACCTGTACGGTTTGATATCCCCCCTCTTTGCTCCCTGTTGGCTTACAAGTTTTAAATTGTGACTTCTGAATAGTGGTCTCCGCCATCACTCACATTGGCCGTACTCACTTTGTTACATTGTCACATTTGCAGTCTGGATTCTGTAAAACTGATGTGTTCCCACAGTATACTTCCCCACAGACACAATATTTTAAACATTTCAAATTTAACTATTTCCCTACACTAACCATGACCCCATGAATAAGATTAAATACATTTAATGCACGCTGAATATTTCATAATCTGCGCTGTAGATTCTGATCATAGAATCCCTACAGTGCAGGAGGAGGCCATTGAGTCTACACCGATCCTCTGAAAGCACCTGAGGTCCACTCCCCCTTCTATCCCTGCAACTCTAAGCCCACCTAACCTTTGGACACTAAGGGACAATTTAGAATGACCAATACACCTAGCTTAGAAAATGCTTTCTCATTTATAAAAACAACTATTAACTTTAAGTGGTAAAAACAAAATCAATATTTACACTTTGAATGGCTCTTGTAAATGTTGTGTGCAATCAGCATGCATCTCACTTCACTTGCTCTTGCTTTATGTGTGTATGGTAGCACAGCGGTTAGCACAGTTGCTTCACAGCTCCAGCATCCCAGGTTCGATTCCCGGCATGAGTCACTATCTGTGCGGAGTCTGCACGTTCTCCCCGTGTTTGCGTGGGTTTCCTCCGGGTGCTCCGGTTTCCTCCCACAGTCCAAAGATGTGCAGGTTACGTGGATTGGCTATGCTAAATTGCCCTTAGTGTCAAAAAAAAAGGTTAGGTTGGGTTACGGGGATAGGGTGGAGGTGTGGGGATAGGGTGGAGGTATGGGCTTACGTAGGGTGCTCTTTCCAAGGGCCGGTGCAGACTCGGTGGGCCGAATGGCCTCCTTCTGCACTGTAAATTCTATGAAATTCTATGATTATCACTTCAGTCACATTGGTAGGGGGAAAAAACTACGCAGAAGGAAATCAGTAAAATGTGGCGACCCTGCTTGTGGGCAACAGTCAATAAAATGTCTAGTGGGCCACACACAGAAATCAGATGAACCACATATGCCCCCTGGCTGCAGGTTGCCCACCACTGCTGTTAGGTGCCATTCAGAGTCACTTTGAAGTGTCAGTCCTTTCTGCAAAGAGTCTTGATATATAAGTTCTGCAGGTGCTTTTGCTGCTCTGTAGTATCCATTTCTGGGGTGGATTCATCAGTACTTTAACATGTCAGTTCCTTGCTCAACTGGATCACAAATAGGTGACGAGCTTTTACTCACAGGAGCCATTCCTGAACTGTGGCATACCATTCGAGACTGGGGGAGAAACTACACTGTCTACTATCATCATAACATGATTAACAAGTAATTTTGAAATAATATCAACAATAATCGATTTCTTTACCAGAAAATAATTAAATTTCACTCTACACAATAGGTCAGGCATACACTTCCCGTCAATATCCTTGGTTAGCTTAAGTTTGCTGGACGGCTGGTTCGTGATGCGGAGATCGGCAATAGCGCGGATTCAATTCCTGTACCAGCTGAAGTTATGCTTGCCCCTCCCCTGAGGTGTGGTTTCCCCCGTCTCGGATGGTATGCCACAGTTCAGGAATGCTCCTGTCAGGTTAAATCACCACCAGTCAGCTCTCTCTCAAAAGGGGGCAACACCCTATGGTCCTCTGGGACTATGGCAACTTTCACCTTTCCAGCTCCTGTGTAGGTTTACAAATGGATATCTGCAGCCAGTGAACTGTTTGTGTTATATCATACCCATCAGCTAAAATAGCAGTTTCCCTTATTTTAAAAACGTTATGGTCTTCTGGATGTGTTCGAATAGCTGGTGAAATGCTGTTCTTGCATTCCTCCATTAATATAATTTTCCTCACATTCTGAAAAATCTCAGTCAGTTTCATCGAACAATACCACCAATTAAATTTAATTTATTTTTCTCCAATTCCCAAGCAAGTTTCGGTCTGCCATTTCCTCATAGTCTGGAACTTTGATTCACATGGATCAAGCTTATATACGTTAAATATCACATTTTTATTTGTCTCATTATCCAACGGTTGTTCGCCTGAAAGACTTGAATAAACGTACATTGCTTTTCCAAACAAAACAAAAACACTTCACAAAATCAAAGCTCATGTGTCCTTATGCCACCTTACTATGTAGCAAACGTCTCAAATGAGGGAACAAAACGTAACCTGTCACAGTTTGCAGATGATACCAAGTTGGGTGAACTGTGACGAGAATGCACAGATCCTTCAGCATGATCTGGGCAGGTTGGGTGAATGGCCAAATCAATGGCAGATGCAGTATAATTTGGATAAATGTGAGGTTATTCACTTTGAAAGTAAAAACAAGAAGGCAGATTACTACCTGAATGGCTGTAAATTGGGAAAGGGGAGCGTCCTTGTGCACCAGTTTGGTGCAGCAGGCGGTAAAGAAGGCTAATGGTATGTTGGCCTTCATTGCGCGAGGTTTCTAGTACAGGAGCAGGGATGTGTTGCTGCTATTACACAGGGCCTTGGTGAGGTCACACCTAGAATATTGTGTGCAGTTTTGGTCTCCTTTTCTGGGGAAGGATGGCCTTGCTCTCGAGGGCGTGTAGCAAAGGTTTACCAGGCGGATTCCAGGGATTGTGGGACTGACGTATGAGGAGATATTGACGAGGTTAGGATTGGTTTTGCTGGAGTTCAGACGAATGAGGGAAGGAATCTCATAGATATATAAAATTCTAACAGGTCTAGATAGAATGGATGCAGGGAGGATGTTCCCGATGGTGGGTGTGTCCAGAACCAGGGGGTCACAGTCTGAGGATTTGGGGTAGACCATTTCAGACAGAAATGAGGGGACATTTCTTCACCCAAAGAGTGGTCAGCCTGTGAAATTCATTACCACAGCAAGTAGCTGAGGCTAAGACATTGAATACATTCAAGAGGCGGCTAGATATGGCACTTGAGACGAATGGGATCAAGGGCTATGGCGAGAAGGCAGATTCTCCGGACGGCAGCTGCGTTTTCCTGGGCGGCGTGCCCTCACCGGCAGCGGGGTTTTCCGTTTCGCCACCTGCCAATGGGATTTCCCATTGTGGCCAACCCACTTCGTGGGGAAACCCGCAGGCGTGGGTGCACTGCTGGCGCAACGGAGAATCCCACCGGTGGAGATACCATCACAATATCTTTCAACCCAGTCTTCAATAATTCTAGGCATTACACGAGTAGTCTTTTGCCAAATCAAAGCTCGGAGTTGGATTCAAGCAACCAGTTTTTCCTTCACTGTCTGAACGAAGCCTTTCGCAACTGGCTCTTCCTTTTTTCTTTAAGCCTCTAATTCAAACTTAAGTTCGATTTCTGAGGGGGAAGGCTGAGGAAGGGGGAGATGGGCTGGTGGGGAGGGGGGGAAATTAAGGACGAGGCCATGCCCTATGTGAAGGAGGCGCCCTCTGGACTTGCCAGATCCTCACTGCTGCCGCCTGTTCTCCATCCACCGGCTGGTCTTGCGGGCCCCTCCTGGTCCGTTACCTCCTCATCCTCCTCCTCAGAGGTGGCTACGTGTTCCTCCCCTCCACACTCAGCAAGTTGCCCCGCTGCTGTGCCAGGTTGTGGAGGACTAAGCATACCACCACAAAGTGGGCGACACTCCGGGGAGGGGTGGTGCTGCAGTGCATCACCAGAGCGGTTGAGACATCGATACGCCAGCTTGAGGAGTCCGATGCACCGCTCAATGATAACCCGGGTGGCCTGGGATGCGGAATTGCTTCCTGATTTGCACTCCAAGAGGGAACATAAATCGGTCGCAATTCTCCACCGGCAGAACATCCAGAGGAAGTATCTGGTCTTGGGACCAAATTGTCAGCGTTGCCCCTGCACCGATGTTCCGCCCGGTGGGGGACTAGCAGCTGTGCCACGTAAAGCCCCCGGCTTTACTGCAGATACGGATGCAGAATGGCCGGGTCAGTGGGTCATGCCCACGGTGGCGGCCGCGTCGTACAACATGGCACCGGCATCGCGCGGACCTGGCCTCCAGATAGTGCCCCTCTGTAATCCCATTCGCCACCCCCCAACTGTAGCGCCGCTGGACACAGTCCGCAGCCGCCGCGCAAAATCCCCCAAAATTGAGAGGACATGCGACCAACGCCGTCAGGAAATCGGCGCATCGGGGGAGGGCCTTAGTTGACGTCCTGAAGCCATCCTAACGGCGTGCGGCGTACTCCTCGAGTATGCCGTTTTTGAGTGGGCAGAGCATCTGAAAAACGGCACCACCCCCGATTTCGACATAAAAACGGATTTTCCGGCCAATCGGTGAACGCAATTTCGGCGTCGGCAATCAGAGAATCCCGCCCATAGTCTCCCAGAGAATCTCGCCCAACATCTTTCTACAGTAACTTGCCTATGATGTAATACTCTCCCACTCTTAAGGAATTCTCGACCAAGTTCCATGTGCCCTGTTATCTCTCGATACTTGCAAAATCCTCCTCTTAAAACATACCATTTGTTCTGCACCCTAACCTAATTTTTCTCCCCTTGCCCCATGTTGGAGCCCAGTAGTCCTTTCCTTCTGGATTGTAAAGTGCATGTGAGCACAACAGTATAAATTCAAGTTACTGTTTTATCATATTAGGTGTACTTTTCCCCCCGAATCCAGGATGCTATGTTAGCTATTTGGAATGCTTAAAACTGAATATTGGTCGTGGCATTACATATTCCAATCCTATCAGAATTTTGTGGTTTAAACTAGGAGCCAAGCGGATTCTGTATCTTCCCTTTGATGTCTCAACATTCTTTTAAAATGTCATTTTTTTAATCAATTCTGACCCACTTGGAATACCTGTTTGAGGAACTATGTTGGAAAGGGAGGTGTCTAGCAGTTGACTTGAGTAGCCAGAATATTCCAGCTCAGTTGCTATAGAGTAGCGTTTTATGGATTTGTTTAAGGAGCTGTATTGACCATAACAGGATGATATATCAAGGTTTAACATTGATTCAAAAATAAGTTTTTTTTCATCACTGTGCAGTTGACGACATACACATAAAACCGTTAGAAAACTAAAAAGGCTGTTCCTCACAAGCTTCGGCTTACCTTGCATCTCTGATACTTTACTTACAGTAAATCGTGGAATATCTTCTTTTTAAAGATATGAACCCTAATACCATATGAAATGCAAATACACATTAATTTGTGTGTGAATAAATATCTGTGTTAGGACTTCCGGTTGCGGCAGCGATGAGCTAGCCGCACGTTTCGGCGGCTCCAGCTCCGACGGAACTTCGGGCTCTTTTAAGAGCCCCAACGGAGACTTTGACGGCCGAAAAACCCGGTGCGAGGCGCGAGGGAAGGGAGCCCCCCCCGAAAGACGGAGGGAAAAACCGGCGGCGGCGGCTGCAGCCCAAAGAATCGGCAACCAGAAGGTCAGAGGGAGTGGAACAAAATGGCGGCGGAGAAACCACAGGTGACATGGGGGCCTGAGCAGGACGAGGTGGTGAGACGGTGCGTGGACCTGCTGAAGAAGGAGGTAATGACCCCGTTGTTACAGGCAATTGAGGGGCTTAAGGAGACTTTAAAGACCCAGGAGACGGAACTTCGCGTGGTGGAGCAGAAGGTGTCAGGTATTGAGGACGAGGTCCTGGGCCTGGCGGTCAAGACTCAGACGCACGAGGCACTTCATAAAAAGTGTGCTGACAGGATTGAGGCCCTTGAAAATGGAGCGCGAAGGAAGAACCTTAGGATACTAGGTCTCCCGGAGGGTGTGGAAGGAGTGGACTGTGGAGTGTACGCAAGTAAGATGCTGAGCTCACTGATGGGTGCTGAGGCCCCTGCGGGCCCCATGGAGGTGGAGTGGGCAAATCGGATCCCGGCGAGAAGACCAAAAGCGGGAGAACCACCGAGGGCGATAATTGTGCGATTCTACCGCCTTAAGGACAGAGAAGAGGTCCTGAGATGGGCTAAAAAGGTGAGGAGTAGCAGATGGGAGAATGCGGTGGTAAGGATCTACCAGGATTGGAGTGCGGAGGTGGCGAGAAGGAGGGCGAGCTTCAACCGAGCCAAAGAGGTTTTGCACAAAAGGAAGGTGAAGTTTGGGATGCTGCAGCCGGCAAGACTATGGGTCACGCATCAGGAGAGACACTATTATTTCGAGACGGCGGAGGAAGCATGGTCCTTCATCAATGAAGAGAAACTGGACCGGAACTGAGGGACTGATGCTGCAGGGAACTGTTATTGTTGTTATTATTGTTTTTGTTAATGGGATGGTGAAAGTTAATCGAGAAGTAAACAGGGAAGGGGGGGGGACACTGGGGAAATGTGGGCGCCGGTGAGGGGGGAGAGGCGGGACATAGTCGGAGAATGGGGAAGGAGAGGGGGAGGGGAAAGGGAGCTGCGCCATAAGAGGTGGGTCAGGTAAAGGGATGTTCCCGCGCCAGAAAGAATAAGGCGGGAAAACAGGCGCAAGGCGGATAGGAGTTCCCTCACACCGGGGGGGTCGAGGAGCGAGCAGGAGTAGCCGGGGTCAGTTGAAGTCAGCTGACTTACGGAAATGATATGGGGGGAGCAATCAAGCTAGATAGGGATCTGGGGGGGGGGGGGGGAAACGGGGGAAAACTGGGTTGCTGCTCCGGAAATCCAAAAGGAAATGGCTAAAGAGAGGGTGATCGGGGGCGGAATGCGACGCTGGGGGAGCGAGCGGGAGCGCGGAGGCGGGATATGGGACTGGCCTAGAGAAGGTAATGGCTAGTCGACACGGGAGGGGGGCAGGTAGCCCCCCAGTGAGGCTGATCACGTGGAACGTGAGAGGCCTGAATGGACCGATAAAAAGGGCCCGAGCGCTCGCGCATTTGAAAGGACTAAGGGCAGACGTGGTTATGCTCCAAGAGACGCACCTAAAGGTGGCGGACCAAGTTAGGCTAAGGAAAGGATGGGTGGGACAGGTGTTCCACTCAGGACTGGACGCAAAGAACAGAGGGGTGGCCATTTTGGTGGGGAAATGGGTAGCATTTGAAGCAAAGAACATCGTAGCAGATAGTGGAGGTAGATATGTAATGGTGAGTGGTAGGCTGGAGGGAATGGAGGTCGTGTTGGTTAATGTGTATGCCCCAAATTGGGACGATGCGGGGTTCATGAGACGGATGCTGGGACGTATTCCGGACCTGGAGGCAGGAAATTTGATTTTAGGAGGGGACTTCAATACGGTGCTGGACCCGGGGCTAGATAGATCCAGCTCAAGGACTGGAAGAAGGCCGGCAGCGGCCAAGGTACTTAAGGGGTTTATGGACCAAATGGGGGGAGTGGATCCATGGCGATTTCTTAGACCCAGGGCTAGGGAGTATTCCTTCTTCTCCCACGTCCATAAAGTGTATTCCCGGATAGATTTTTTTGTTTTGGGAAGGTCGTTGATCTCTAGGGTGGAAGAAGCTGAATACTCAGCCATAGCGGTTTCGAATCATGCCCCACATTGGGTGGACCTGGAAGTAGGAGAGGACAGGGAGCAGAGAACACTCTGGCGATTAGATGTGGGACTGATGGCGGATGAGGGAGTGTGTGCAAGAGTGAGGGGGTGTATCGAGAGATACCTGGAGGTAAATGACGACGGCGAGGTCCCTGTGGGAGTGGTCTGGGAAGCACTAAAAGCGGTGGTCAGAGGAGAGCTGATTTCTATTGGGGCCCACAAAAGGAAAACCGAGGCCAAGGAAAGGGATAGATTACTGGGGGAGATTTTAAGGGTGGACAGGGAATTTGCAGAGACCCCGGAGGAGGAGCTGTACAGGGAGAGGAGACAACTCCAGACCGAGTTTGACCTTCTGACCACCAGAAAGGCGGAGGTACTGTGGAGGAAGGCACAGGGGAGGAGGTATGAATATGGGGAAAAGGCTAGCCGCCTGTTGGCGCACCAACTGCGAAAGAGGGCAGCAGCGAGGGAGATAGTAGGAATCAGGGATGAAAGGGGAGACACTGTGCGAAGGGCAGGAAAGATAAATGGGGTGTTTAAGACCTTTTATGAAGAACTGTATAGGTCTCAGCCCCCAGAGGGAGAGGAGGGGATGCGGCAGTTCCTGGACCAGTTGAGGTTCCCAAAAGTGGAGGAGCAGGCGGTGGCAGGCCTGGGGGCGCCGATTGAGGTGGACGAGGTTATTAAGGGACTGGGAAGCATGCAAGCAGAGAAGGCCCCGGGGCCGGACGGGTTCCCGGTGGAATTCTACAGAAAATATGTGGACTTGTTGGCCCCGTTGGTGGCGAGGACGTTCAATGAGGCCAGGGAAGGGGGGACACTACCCCCGACAATGTCGGAGGCGACGATATCGCTAATTTTGAAGAGGGACAAAGATCCGAAGCAGTGTGGGTCCTATAGACCTATTTCACTATTGAACGTGGACGCCAAACTGCTAGCAAAGGTGCTGACATCGAGGATAGAGGACTATGTCCCAGAGGTGGTGCACGAAGACCAGACAGGGTTCGTAAAAGGGAGACAATTGAATGTTAACGTGCGACGGCTATTAGGGGTGATAATGATGCCCTCAGTGGAGGGGGAGGCAGAGATAGTGGCGGCAATGGACGCGGAGAAGGCATTTGATAGGGTGGAGTGGGAGTATTTATGGGAAGTGTTAAGGAGGTTTGGGTTTGGGAACGGATTTATTCGCTGGGTTAGACTACTTTATGGGGCACCAACGGCAAGCGTAGTTACAGGTCGACATAGATCGGAGTATTTCCGATTATATAGGGAAACAAGACAGGGATGCCCGCTGTCTCCATTGTTGTTGCGCTGGCAATTGAACCTCTGGCCATGGCGCTGAGAGACTCCAGGAAATGGAGAGGGGTGACTAGAGGGGGAGAAGAACACCGAGTCTCGTTATACGCGGATGACCTATTGCTATACGTGTCGGACCCAGCGGGGGGGATGATAGAGGTTATGCGAATCTTGAGGAGGTTCGGGGAATTTTCGGGGTATAGGTTAAACATGGGGAAGAGTGAATTATATGTGATACATCCAGGTGACCAGAGTAGAGAGATAGAAGGCTTACCGCTAAGGAAAGTGGAAAGAAACTTCCGATACTTGGGGATTCAGATCGCTAGGAGCTGGGGAACCTTGCACAAACTTAATCTGACACGGCTGGTAGAACAAATGGAGGAGGACTTTAAGAGGTGGGACATGCAGCCTTTATCGCTGGCGGGCAGGGTGCAAGCAGTTAAGATGATGGTCCTCCCGAGGTTCTTATTTGTATTTCAATCACCAGGACCTTTTTTAATAAAATAGATAGGAGCATTACGAGCTTTGTGTTGGCAGGGAAAGTTCCGAGAGTAAGGAGGGGGTTCCTTCAGCGCAGTAGGGACAGAGGAGGACTGGCACTACCGAACTTGGGAGATTACTATTGGGCCGCCAATGTGGCAATGATACGTAGATGGATGATGGAGGGTGAGGGAGCGGCGTGGAAAAGGCTGGAGAGAAGGTCCTGTAAAGGGACGAGTCTAGAGGCGCTGGTGACGGCGCCACTACCGTTCTCACCGAAAAAGTACACCACGAACCCGGTGGTGGCGGCAACACTGAACATATGGGGACAGTGGAGGCGACAGAGAGGGGCGCGGGGAGCCCTGGTGGGGTCCCCAATCAGGAACAACCATAGGTTTGCCCCAGGAAGAATGGATGGAGGATTTCAGAGCTGGTACCAGTTGGGAATTAGGAAGGTGGGAGATTTATTCATAGATGGGACTTTTGCGAGCTTGGGAGCACTGGAGGAAAAGTATAAGTTACCCCGGGGGAATTTCTTGAGATATATGCAGGTGAGGGCATTTACTAGACAACAGGTGAGGGAATTTCCGCGGCTCCCGACACGGGATACAGGACAGGGTGCTTTCAGGGGTGTGGGTCGGAGAGGGCAAGGTGTTAGAGATTTATAGAGAGATGAGGGAAGAGGGGGAGGAGTCGGTGGGCGAACTAAAAAGAAAGTGGGAAGAAGAATTAGGGGAGGAGATAGAGGAGGGTATGTGGGCTGATGCCCTAAGTAGGGTAAATTCCTCTTCCTCATGCGCCAGGCTTAGCCTGATACAATTTAAGGTGCTACATAGAGCACACATAACGGGGGCAAGATTGAGCAGGTTCTTTGGACTGGAGGACAAATGTGGGAGGTGTGGCGGGAGTCCGGCAAACCACGCACATATGTTTTGGGCGTGCCCGGCACTGGAAGGGTATTGGAAGGGAGTGACGGGAGTGATTTCGCAGGTGGTGAAGGCCCGGGTCAAACCAGGCTGGGGGTTAGCTCTATTTGGAGTTGCGGAAGAGACGGGAGTGCAGGAGGCGAAAGAGACCGATGTCGTGGCCTTTGCGTCCCTCGTAGCCCGGCGCAGGATCCTACTCATGTGGAAGGAGGCGAAACCCCCCCGGACTGGAGGCCTGGGTAAACGATATGGCGGGGTTTATTAAACTGGAGCAGATAAAGTTTGCCCTGAGAGGATCGGCTCAACGGTTCACCAGGCGGTGGCAGCCATTTCTCGACTACCTAGGGGAACGTTAGAGGGAAGACAGATAACCAGCAGCAGCAACCCAGGGGGGGGTGGGGGGGGGGAAAAGGGGGAGGAGGTTTAGTTGAGTATAGGACAATAGAGTACGAGGTTTTGTTACTTGTATATTATTATTGTTAAAAAATTTATGTTTTGTTATCGTTTCGCTTGTTTTGTAAGCGGGAAAAATGTTGCTCAGGGGAAAAAAATTTCAATAAAATATATATTTTTTAAAAAAATATCTGTGTTACAGTGTATCAGAGAAAATACTGTCAGTGCTGTATATATTATGAGAACATTAATTTACACTGACCAAATAAACCAAATTCCGCAGTTGTGCATATTTAGAGCAAAACTGAGAATTGGTGATCTTCAGTACTGTTAAACACTTGTTTAATCTGTAGTAAATATTATTCCTTAAAGCTGGGCAGGTTGGGAGTGCTTGGATGGTGACTTGCAATGTGAAAGTTTTAAAATTCTTTCATGGAATGTGGGCATCGCTGGCAATGCCTGCATTTGTTGCCCATCCCTATTCGCCTTTGAACTAAATGGCTTGTTAGGCTTTGCAGAAGGCAATTAAGAGTCAACTGCATTGCTGCGGATCTGGAGTCATGTGTAGGCTGGATCAGATAAGGATGGCAGATTTCCTTCCCTAAAGGATATTTGTTAACTTGATGAGTTTTTGTGACAATCGATGATAGCTTCATGGTCCCTATTACTGAGATTAACTTCATATTTTGTGAACTGAATTCAAATTCCACCGGCTACTATGGTGGGATTTGAATCCATATCCGCAGAGCATTAGCCAAGGCCTCTGGATTACTCATTGACATGACCACTATGCCACCATCTCCCTATAGCATTGGGGAGGCTTGTGTTGTTGGACGGTTCGGTCACATTAAGCAGAGTGCTATGGGGATACCAAGATCTGGTGTGAGCATCTGGGGAGTCCTGAAATATGATAGAACTGAAAGGCAGTTCCCTGAATGTGAAGGCACTGGAAGGTTAATGACAGTCTATGGTAGCACTGAGAAGCAGATTCTAATTGGCTTGGAATAATGGGAGGGAGTTTTCCAAGTCATTGACTAAAGGTTAATGATGGGAACATTGGAAAGTACCTGACTGGAAAATACTTTGTAGTCTAGCTGATTGTTTCCAAAAACTAATATATTTTAATTATCTACTTCCAAAAATAACTTCTCAGGGCATCTCGTGATTTAAGCGCAGGAGCGGCTGTGTTTTTGAGCTTTGTCACTACTCTTTTTTTAATCCTTTTTTCTATACTGATGCACAACTCATAATTATTTGATCCTGATGTGTATAATCTGTGCTATATTCCTGGAAGATCCTGGCTAAACTTTGGCAATGGGGAGCCGAGTTAAGTCCAGAAAATCCTGTCTGATTAGGCGGTTGGAGACGACCGAGGTGGGGCCCAGTTCGCAGTGGTGGTTCCGCTGATGACATCACCTATGTTTTGGTGATACCATTGATGTCAAGCCATTGTGAGTAAATTTATGGACGACGGTTTCAGCACAGGTTATTGATGCTCGCGCTGGTTTGAAGGGTTCAGACTGTGCTGAATAGAGTGAAGTTAGTCCTTAAATATTTTTTCAGTGAGCTTTGGTGGACCTGTTTTGATGTCCAATTTTTAATGTAGAGATCACCTGTCAAAAACCTAGTTTCCACCCTAAATTCTTAATTAAATGCTCAACTTGTGCAAAAATGCATGTAAATTCTTTACATTCTGGACTGTAACTTTTTGAGTATGTACATACAGATGGCAACTGATTGCCTTGGCAACTCTATGATCCCTAACTGTCAATTTACCCGAATAAATTTGACACTTTGACAAGTCTAGTATGCGTAAAGGCATAAAATTCACCAACTTAAAATTGATAAAATGTATACTGTCGCATTGCAAGTTAATTTGCATTGTTAACTTGGCTATCATATTTTACTCGTGCTTTGTGAGTAGCTTGAAGCTACAATTTGAAAAGAAAAAGTGTGATAACACTGAATTAAATGGTGGAATATTTCATTGGAGCACAACTAGCACACAAGGTTTAGCAACACTTCTGTTACAGTTTCCACATTTTATTAAAAATGTCATGTAATTCATACCTTATTTCAAAACTTTTTTAAAAAATATATTTTATTAAAGTTTTCAAACACAATTTTTCCCCCTTACAAATCAATAAAAACGGTAACATGATAACTGATAGATAACATTGTTTAAATAAAATAGTGAACTAACAAAATAACATGAAATAGTGCCCCGCCCCCGGGGCTGCTGCTGCTGGCTATCTATTTTCCCCCTAACGTTCCGCTAGATAGTCGAGGAACGGTTGCCACCGCCTGGTGAACCCCTGAGCCGATCCTCTCAGTGCAAACTTCATCCGCTCCAGTTTTATGAACCCTGCCATATCGTTTACCCAGGCCTCCACGCCGGGGGGTTTCGCTTCCTTCCACATGAGTAAAATCCTACGCCGGGCTGCTAGGGATGCAAAGGCCACAATATCGGCCTCTTTCGCCTCCTGCACTCCCGGCTCATCTGCTACCCCAAATATAGCTAACCCCCAGCTTGGCTTGACCCGGACTTTCACCACCTTCGAGATCACTCCCGCCACTCCCCTCCAATACCCCTCCAGTGCCGGACACGACCAAAACACAGGTGTGTGGTTCGCCGGGCTTCCCCCGCACCTCCTGCACTTGTCCTCCACTCCGAAGAACCTGCTCAACCTCGCTCCCGTTATGTGTGCTCTATGTAGCACCTTAAATTGGACCAGGCTAACGGAAGAGGAATTTACCCTACTTAGGGCATCAGCCCACAAACCCTCCTCAATCTCCTCCCCGAGCTCTTCCCATTTTCCCTTCAGTTCTTCTACCAGCTCCTCCCCCTCTTCTCTCATCTCCCGGTATATTTCGGACACTTTGCCCTCCCCGACCCACACCCCCGAAAGCACTCTATCCTGGATCCCTTGTGTCGGGAGCAGCGGAAATTCCCTCACCTGTTGTCTCATGAACGCCCTCACCTGCATATACCTAAAGATATTCCCCGGGGGCAGCTCATACTTTTCCTCTAGCGCTCCCAAGTCACAAACGTCCCATCTATAAATAAGTCTCCCACTCTCCTAATTCCTGCCCGGTGCCAGCTCTGGAACCCTCCGTCCAACCTCCCTGGGGCAAACCTATGGTTGTTCCTGATCGGGGACCACACCGAGGCTCCCAGCACATCCCTCTGTCGCCAGCGCGAACAGTAATGGGGACAGCGGGCATCCCTGTCTTGTTCCCCTATGTAGTCGAAAATACTCCGACCTTTGCCGATTTGTGACTACACTTGCCATTGGGGCCCCATAGAGGAGTTTCACCCAGCTGACAAACCCCTCCCCGAACCCGAACCTCCTCAGCACCTCCCATAGATACTCCCACTCTACCCTATCAAATGCCTTCTCTGCATCCATTGCCGCCACTATCTCTGCCTCCCCCTCTGCTGGAGGCATCATTATCACCCCCAATAGCCGTCGCACGTTGACATTCAATTGTCTCCCCTTTACGAACCCTGTCTGATCTTCGTGCACCACCCCAGGACACAATCCTCTATCCTCATTGTCAGCACTTTTGCCAGCAACTTGGCGTCCACGTTTAGGAGTGAGATAGGCCTATAAGACCCGCATTGCAGCGGGTCTTTATCTCGCTTCAGGATTAGTGATATCGTCGCCTCCAACATTGTCGGGGGTAGGGTCCCCCCTTCTTGGCCTCGTTAAAGGTTCTTACCAGCAGCCGGGCCAACAAATCCACATATTTCAGATAAAATTCCACCGGGAACCCATCAGGTCCCGGGGCCTTCCCTGCCTGCATGTTCCCCAGCCCTTTGGTCACCTCATCCACCCCAATTGGCGCCCCCAGGCCTGCCACCTCCTGCTCCTCCACCCTCGGGAACCTTAGTTGGTCCAGAAACTGCTGCATCCCCTCTTTTCCCTCCGGGGGTTGGGACCTATATAACCTCTCATAAAAGGTCTTGAACACCTCATTTACCTTCCCTGCTCTCCGCACCGTGGTTCCCGTTTCATCCCTAACTCCCCCTATTTCCCTCGCCGCTGTCCTCTTTCGAAGCTGGTGGGCCAACAGGCGACTCACCTTTTCCCCATATTCATATCTCATCCCCTGTGCCTTCCTCCACTGTGCCTCTGCCCTCCCTGTGGTCAGCAGGTCGAACTCCGTCTGGAGTCGTCGCCTCTCCCTATATAGTCCTTCGTCCGGGGCCTCCGCATATTTTTTATCCACACTCAAAATCTCCCCCAGTAATCTTTCCCTTTCTTTGGCCTCTGTTTTCCCCTTGTAAGCCCTGATGGAGATCAACTCTCCCCTGACCACCGCCTTCAGTGCTTCCCATACTACCCCCACTCGGACCTCCCCATCATCGTTGGCCTCCAGGTACCTTTCAATACATCCCCGCACTCTTCCGCAGACTCCCTCATCCGCCAATAATCCCACATCCAGTCGCCAGAGTGGACGCTGCTCCCTCTCCTCTCCTAGTTCCAGATCCACCCAATGTGGGGCATGGTCTGAAACAGCTATGGCCGAGTACTCCGTTCCTTCCACCCTCGAAATCAGTGACCTTCCCAAAACGAAGAAATCTATCCGTGAGTATACATTATGGAAATGGGAGAAAAAGGAGAACTCTTTGGCCAGCGGCCTAGCAAATGTCCACGGATCCACTCCCCCCAGTTGGTCCATAAACCCCCTAAGCACCTTGGCCGCTGCCGGCCTTCTTCCGGTCCTGGATCTAGAACTATCTAACCCTGGGTCTAGCACGGTGTTGAAGTCTCTTCCCCCCCCCCCCCCCCCCCCCCCATTACCAGGTTTCCTACCTCCAGGTCCGGGATGCGTCCCAGCATCCGCTTCATAAATCCCGCATCATCCCAGTTCGGGGCATATACGTTGACCAGCACGACCTCCATTCCCTGCAGTCTGCCACTCACCATCACATATCTGCCCCCGCTGTCTGCTACGATGTTCCTAGCCTCGAACGACACCCGTTTCCCCACCAATATGGCCACCCCTCTATTCTTTGCGTCCAGCCCTGAGTGGAACACCTGTCCCACCCATCCTTTCCTTAACCTAACCTGGACCGGCACCTTCAGATGCGTCTCTTGAAGCATGGCCACGTCTGCCTTCTGTCCCTTTAAGTGCGCGAACACTCGGGCCCTCTTAATCGGCCCATTTAGGCCTCTCACGTTCCACGTGATCAGCCGGACTGGGGGGCTGCCCGCCCCCTCCCCTGTCGACTAGCCATCACCCTCTCTGGGCCAGTCCCACGTCCCGGTTCCGCGCACCCACCCGTCCCCCAGGCGGCGCATTCCCGCCTCAACCACCTTTTCTCTTACCAGCTCCCTTTCGATCTCATCAGCAGCAACCCAGTTGTCCCCCCCCCCCTCCCCGCTAGATCCCCATCTAGCATGGTTACTCCCCCCATATTGCTTCCGAAAGACAGCTGACTTCAACTGACCCCGGCTTCTCCCGCTCTCTCCTTGACCCCCCATCCTCCTTGCGCCTATCTTCCCGCCATCATCTCTCTGGCGCGGGAAAAGAAAAAGAAATCCCGCGCTTTCTAGAACCATCCCGCCCCCCATGGCGCAGCTCCCCCTACCGCCCCGTTCCCATCCCCCGCCTGCGTCTCTTCTTTCCCCCCCCCCCCACCGGCGCCCACATTTCTCAGTGTGTCCCCCCTCCCCAATTTACACCTCTATACATCAGCATTGTCGTTTCCCCTCCAACATCAGTCCCTCAGTTCTGGTCCAGTTTCTCTTTTTGAATGAAGGTCCATGCTTCTTCCGACGTTTCAAAATAGTAATGTCTATCCTGGTGCATGACCCACAATCGCGCCGGCTGCAACATCCCGAACTTCACTTTCTTCTTATGCAGCACCTCTTTGGCTCGATTGAAACTCGCCCTCCTTCTCGCCACCTCCGCACTCCAATCCTGATACACTCGTATCACCGCATTCTCCCATCTGCTACTTCGTACCCTCTTGGCCTATCTCAGAACCACCTCTCTGTCATTGAAGCGGTGAAATCGCACGATCATCGCCCTAGGTGGTCGCCTTTGGTCTCCTCGCAGGGACCCGGTGGGCCCCTTCCACTTCCAAGGGGCCCGAGGGTGCCTCAGCTCCCATTAGCGAGCGTAGCATCGTGCTCGCATAAGCCCCGCCGTCATCTCCTTCCACTCCCTCGGGGAGACCCAGGACCCGGAGGTTCTTTCTCCTTGATCTATTTTCCAGGACTTCAATCCTTTCGATGCACTTCTTATGGAGCGCCTCGTGCGTCTGCATTTTGACCGCTTTGCCCAGGATCTCATCCTCATCCGTTACCTTCTGCTCCACCACACGGAGCTCTATCTCCTGGGCCTTTTGTGTCTCTTTAAGCCCCTCGATTGCCTGTAGCATCGGGGCCAGCACCTCCTTTTTAAGCAGCTCCACACACCGTCTTAAAAATTCGTCTTGGTCCGGTCCCCATGTCGGCTGGGCTCCCTCCGACGCCATCTTGCTCCTTTCTTTCTTCTGCCGCTGCCCTCGAGGATTCTCCGAGATCTGGCCGCTGCTGCCGATATTTTTCTTTCTCACTGGGGGGGACTCCCTGTTGCCTCACCCCACACCGGGTTTCGTCAAAAAAGAATTTCCCGTTGGGGCTCTTAAAAGAGCCCAAAGGTCCGTTTAAGCTGGAGCCGCCGAAACGTGCGGCTTAGCTGGTCATCGCTGCAACCGGAAGTCTTCAAAACATTTTTTAATTGTTATGTTTAGTTTTAAAGCTGAATTAATGATGGCTGGAGTATCTTAATATTGCCAAAAACACTGGGCTTTGTTTAAAATTTTACTGCCACACACCATCCCCTCGTTCTTCACAATAATACTTTTTGCAGCTCTGGTTCTCTGGTCCTAAATTTCACCACGTTTATTACCTATTTTAAAATAGTTTCCTAGATCTTGACTTGCAACCTTTGGGTGGCATCCTGAATTTAAACATTTGGTTGTTTTCAAAGTTAGTTGTGGCATACTTACAACTTTATAAGTTCCTGAAATTATTTGTGGCTTCAAAAACATCAAAGCTTCTCATCAGAATTTAGCTAAAGATTACATGTGACTCTGCGTCTTTTTTTAAATGCAGTTTCAGCAGTTCTCTATCTTCAATTATTCAAACACCAATTTGTCACCTCGATAATTTAAGAATACTTTTCCGATTTTATGCAAGGCTTTATATCCCGTTACCTTTTGTTGAGAATCTTAGTTCCATTAGAAAATAGATATAATACAAAAGTGTATGCCTATAAAAGCAAACCTTTAACCTTGGTAAAAATGAATTAATAATTGCTGATTAAATTTTTCTCAAACTCCATGCTGCTGTACCCGTCTTCTGACATGAGCTTCGTTTATCAAAATAGCATGTTGGGAATTGCTTTTGTGTCCTGAAAATGCACGTATTATCAGTGATTGTTCGAGAGTAGCAATGCTAGGTGGTTTGAAATGCTGGAACTAGGAGGGTTGGGTTAACAGGCAAAAAATATTGCTGAAGCCTTTTGCAGTGTTCTTCACAGCTTCCCGTGTGTCAAATGGAATGAGGAAGAAGGCGTGAACCAAAAATGGAAATAAAATTCTAATGATTTTTCAACCGTTGAGCCTGTGCTATCCATACAATAGTGTTATGGACAGACTTCGTCTCATTTAATAGAAGGCTGGTGATCCGAGTATTGTTTAAAATTTTAAAAATTGAGTAAGGTTTGTGCAGTAAATTTTCAATGTGCAATAATACTTTATACATGAATTTGTCCTTATGAGCTTGACACAAGTCTGACAAAAGTTTCCATTCATTTGCAATTTTCTGAGGTGCCGGTGAATATTGTTATCTTACCTGCTTCCTTTAGTCATCAGGCTTAGGCCAAATAAATTAAAAATAGTTGAGAGTAATTTTATCTATTTACTAATTATCTGGTAAACTGAGTGGTCTTCATCAATCATCAGAATTTTAAAAATAAAACTCATCCACAATGTTCTTCCAGATGACGCAGGCAAATGATTGCACACAATTTGTTTCAAAAGCAATTCTGGGTTATTTTGTATTTTAAGAACTGGAACATTCTAACCATTTACTACCTTTTTCCTAAGAATTTCATAGAACTGACCCTCAAACTGAAGCTCCTCTTAAACTTTTAAAATGGCAAACCTAGTCATATGTATTTCATTTTCATTCCTTTCCTTCACCTTAAAATCTAAATATATCACTGTGCCCTAGCATTAATGGCCATGGTTTAATCAGTTGTTCATCTGCAGGAGCATGCCAGCCTATTGTTGGTGTTAATGATGTAAATGATAGACAGTTCATGCTTTGCTGCTTACTGTTCTATTTCTAGGCATCCTACTATTACTACTCCCCAAATCCAATTTCCCAGCCTTTTGTATGAATGGCCTATTTATTACTGCTGAGCAAATGAGACTCGAGAAGTGGAAGAAAATCAAATCTAATTATTGCATATTGATTGTCTTCACATTCATATCTTCTATTAAATTCTCTTTATACTTTCTCTCTGTTCATCCACAATAGATTCTCCAAAAAAGAAGAAGCGGTCAGAGATCCTGGATGAAATTATGGATGATATGGAAAAAGAAGACTAGATCACTGTTTATCTATTTGAATGTAAGTACTTTTTTCTGCATTTTTGCTCCCTATTTCTGATTTGCAAGCACAATTCAGAGGATTTTATTTTAAAGACACTTCCTGGATGTGTGTTGGCAGCATATCCCATGAAGCTGAAAAAGATTAACCCTTTAAAGCTAAAATTGTTTTTTTTTTTACTATATTGTGTGTATAAGATTATATTGACAAATGAATAAACTAAATTGTGGTTATTTTAATGGAAGAGGTGCAGAATTTGGCCAAGTGAAAATAATTAATTTACAACTACTGAGGAAGAAACTAAAATTGTTCCTTTAACAATTTTTAGAATTTATTTGTCATCTAAATTAGACAAAACATTATTCTGGGACCTGATTGAACAGGGCTAGCAACTAATTAGGTGGGTGGATTGTGAAATTAATAGTGTTAAGGACTGAGAAGGATGTATAAATTGTAGGGGGGTAAATTCAGCATCAAACTGGGCACAGAAAAGGAGAAAGAAGGGTTGGATTGAGAGAGAAAACCTGCAACAGGAAAAATAAACATAAAAATGCTTTAAATTGTAATTTGAAATGTAAATGTTCTCCAACATGAATTAAAACCAGGAAGAATGAGACTCCACAATTGTGCTAGTTAATTTTCAATGCCAAAGAGGTTTTTTTGGCAGTGATCAACAATTACCATGTTGTTAAAAGAGTACTTTGATTGGATTAAGCAAAGCCTAACTTTCTGTGAGTTTAGTTTGTATATATTGCATAAATATGGCAACTTTGCAGAATGGTAAGCCAGGCACCGCAATAGCACTTTTGCAAAGCTAGCAACTAAGTGATGCACTTTGGACAGTAACCTTTTCTTCATGTCTAACCATGCATCTGTTCCTCACCCAAAGTTGCTGTACCATTTGGAGGAAGTAATGGCTAGTATCATTAGATTCGCCATTATTTTGACATTGAAAATCTAGATAATTGTGATAAGCCTTCAGATATCTAGCACTGTTGAAAATAAATGGGTCAAATTCAGTTTCAAGAAAATGTATAACTGCTTAAAGGAAATTGGTTAATGAGAATAACTAAATTCCAGAAACGAACACAGTAAAACTCTCCCAGGCAAGTATATGGCAGAAACCCAGTGTTGAATGTAATAGTGTTGTTTGCAACGTTACTTACAGTGGACTGAACAAAATAGTTTCCACATACCTGCCTTAATAAAAATTAGATTTATTTTCTCACCGTCATATGAATCCCATTATTTTTTAAATGTTGTTTGTTAGAGAATTACGCATCTATTGCCTGAAAACAGCATTAAATGCATATTGAGTTAAGCACAGTATGATAAAACATAATTGTGAATCTCTGTCTGCAACCAATTTTGCACATATTTCTTGCTATTTTGTGTTATTTTTGCTGAAGACAAACTCTGGAGGCTATTTGAAATCTGCAAGTGAAGTAATTTAGAGATGTCTGGCATTGTGTTCAACAGCAGTGACCTGGCAAGATTACAGTTGAGATATTTGTTTCATGCTCTCCCAATTTTAGGCTTCATATATTTTTAAGCACTTGAATTTGCCTGCCAGTGTATAGTTATGTCATGATTTTTCATCAGTTTCCAGCTGGATTTACCTCTGGAAAACATATCCTTGATTTTGTTTTCCTGTGATCTACATAATCACTACCTTAATGGTTTGTAAATCAGGATTTCATACACTAAATTCTGATTACATCTGTTTAAATGAATTCAGGTCACCTATAGAAACATAATTCAAATGAAAATATGATGATTGCCTGTATTTGGAATTTATTGAGGTTTTCTATTACATTATGTATGCCCTGTATCCACTCAAAATCATTATAAATGCATTGATCAGTTTACCTTGCTTGCTCTTGAAAAAATGTGATGTTAATGAGAAGAACTAGATTCCAGATACTTTCAAAGAGACATCCAGGCTCCAAAACGTTAGCATCTGTGAACTATTAGACCTGCTGAGATTGTCCAGTATTTTCTGTTTTAGTTTCAGATTCCAGCATCTGATTAGTAATTTGCTTTTATCCTCTAATTCTGACCTTTTGGATATCCCTGATTTTAGTCACTCCTTTATTTGTTGCCATGCTTTCAATTGCCTTCGCCCTAAGTTCTAGGATACCCTCCCTATCCCTTCTGCCCAACTTCTTTTCCTTTAAACGCTCCTTTAGCCTACATCTCTGCTAAAACTTTTTGCATCTGGCCTAATGTCTCTTAATATGACTCCATGAGTAATATTTTGTTTTATAATGCTCTTATTCTTTTTATTCGTCCATGGGATGTGGGCGTCGCTGGCTGGGCCAGCATTTATTGCCCATCCCTGAGGGCATTTAAGAATCAAATACATTGCTGTGGATCACATATAGGCAAGAGCAGGTAAGGACGACAGATTTCCTTCGCTAAAGGACATTAGTGAACCAGATGGGTTTTTCCGACAACCGATAATGGTTTCATGGTCTCCTTTAAGACTTTTAATTCCAGATTTTTTTTAATTGAATTCAAATTCCACCATCTGCCATGGCAGGATTTGAATACGGGTCCCCAGAGCATGACTCTGTATTACTATTCCGGCGATAATACCACTACATCACTCACTCCCCTTATGAAAAGCCTGAAGGAATTTTGTTACATTAAAGGCAGTAGTGGCACTCAGAACATAAGTGCAAAATATGAGCTGAATCCATAGAATCCCTACAGTGCAGAAGGAGGTAATTCAGCCCATTGTGTCTGCACCAACCCTCTGAAAGAGCACTCTACCTCCGTCCACTCCCCTGCCCTATCCCTGTAACCTAACCTGCACATCCCTGGACACTGAGGGGCAATTTAGCATGGCCAATCGACCTAACCCTGCGCATCTTTGGACTCGGGGGGGAAACCGGAGCACCTTGAAACCGACGCAGACAAGAGCAAACTCCACACAGACGAGGCTAGAATCAAACCCGGAACCCTGGTACTGTGAGGCAGCAGTGCTAACCACTGTACCACCTGCTGACGTGTTGCAGGTATTTTCAGGCGGATGATCCTACTCCGTGTCATCCTGAAGCTCCAACCATGAGACTGTCAGAAAGCAAAGGTAGTTTAAGTGATCTATGTTTGTATCGTTGGATAATAGAAATAAGGTATAGATTTAAGTGAGTTTAATTTAGTGTTTCTGTGTAAGGAAGGATGGAACTCTGGTTAGACTCATGATAAACCAAGGTATTTGCATGTATGGGGATTTTGGTCTCCGAGAGTTTGCGTCATGAAAGGTAAACAAGAGCTTGGAGAAAGAATGAGGTGTCGCTTAACGACCAGGAGTTACATTTAGGAGAAAGACCTTGGTCGCGATTTTATGCCCACGCTGTGCCCGGAAGGCAGCTCGCCGCGTTCATTACTGGTCTCCAGAAACAGGGACTAGACGGAACGGCACTCATGGGAGTCTCCCAGCCATCAGAGACCCCCCAGGTGCATGCACTTTGGGCAGGGTGGTACCCTGGCACTGCTGGTGCCACCCACGCACCCTGGCAATGTCAAGACGCCAAGCTGACATTTTTTGTGTGGCTGCGCTTGGGCTGGGGGCTTGGGGGGTGCATCAGGGGCTGCTTCGGGGGCCTCAGAGATCAGCGAGCAGAGCTCTTCAGTGTACAAACAGGGCTATGTGTGGCCTCGGCCGCGTGTTCCCCATTGAGGCCTCTTATGAAACGCGAGTTGCGTTTTATAGCCTTGTATTTCACGGCGCTGTGAGCGCTGGGAAACACGTGGCTGGACGTGCTCACTATGGGACTTTGTTCCCATTAAGTAAAACCACGCCACTTGTGTTTTTAATTTAACTGAATCCATAGCAGGAGGAGCTTAACTGGAGAGCCAGAAGCAGAACAATGGAGAAATGGGCAAGAACGCAAGTCCCCGAAACGAAAGGACAATAGGTTGACAAACCAAGGAATGAAAAAATAAGCTCCAGAAAGTTTGAAGTTAAAGGAACAAAGAGAAACTGGAATTGGAACAGGGTACTGTTGATGGGAGTTAAAGACTGAACTGCAAAATGCAGACTTGATGAAGTTGGCTAGTGAAAAGCCAGAGAAGATACCTGAAGCACTCCTAAGGTTGGTGATATTTTACTACAGCCAGTGAAGTAAAAGTGGAAGCAATTGGTGGCTGGATACCTGAGAGATTGTGTGAAAATTTGAAAGCTCGTGGCTAGTCAAGACAAAGAAATACTGAAAGGACAGCTGGAAATCTTGGAATGAGATACTTGCTGGAACCAGCTGAGAGAAAGCATTGTTTGAAAGAAAATTGTACGACATTTCTTTTCAAGAGTGGAGTTTGGAAACTCATGTGGAAGCCAGAGTCCAGTGAGATTGGTTGGGTCATGGTGTAATAATCATCTGGAAGGATTTGAAGAGAAATCAACAGAGTTCTGATTCAGTAACACTTGGTTTCATTTCGGGTATTGTCTGACCATAGTTAGTTTGTTGGGGTACAGGGACTGTGTGTTTTCTGAGAACATTGTCGCATAAGATATATTTTGTACCCTGTTATATCCTTAAAATCTGTGTACATTTGTGAAGGTAGGTGGGAATTGAGAGTACTTTGTATTAAAATCAAACTTTTCATGTTTAATGTTTTTTTCCTGTTGTTAGAACTGATGTTGATTCTGTGAGAAGCTAATTGGCAGTCCTGTGACTGTTATGCATGGTTTCTAAAAAGAAGTAAAAGTTACGGGGAGCGATTCAGTGGACTCATGTTAAAGTCCACTGAACAGCACATTTAGCAGGATGTTTCTCAGCACCTTCAGCGCCATGAAAGACCCCGCGATTCAATGGCACTTCACTGTTTTTTTGGCCTTGGAGAGTAACTCCCCGTCGAGGCTACTCTTTAAGTCATCTCGCCAGCGCAAGAAGACTACTCGTGGATTGGGATGCCATTTTTAAAGGCAGTCCGATCTTTCGACCCCTTCAGCCCCCACTGCAGCCTCAGGAACCCCCCCCACTTCACCCAACTTGCCTCTTTCAGGATCCTTGAGCTACCCCACCCCATGGGAAAGGCCTCCCCGGGCATGACTCCTGGCACAGGCAAAATGGCACCCTGGCACTGCCATACTGGCACCTTGACAGTGCTCGGGTTGCACTGCCAAGGTGCCAGGCTGACAGTGCCCAGGTGCCCAGGAATCTAGGGGAGTATCAGAGGTCTACCCTGCCCATTGCCTCAACTCTCCAGCGAGACCCCCGAGGTGCCATCCAGACTGGTTCACATGTTTGTGGACCACTAATTGGCTCATTTAAATATATGTATCTGGCTCTCGCCCAGCCAGAGTGAGATCATAAAGTATCATAGAATTTACAGTGCAGAAGATCCAGATCATGACGTGCAACGAGATTCTGTTGAACCCCACGAGCATCCCGAATCTCAATCTAGGCCTGTGCGAGATTTAACGGCCTCGCCCCAACGCCAAGTCGGGCATGACTGGGCTGCTGAATCCTCCCCACAGTCTTTTGAGCCAGGGTTCCATTCTGGGACCTTCCTGTCCAGTAATAACATCAACTGGGATCATAACAATAGTTAACATTTTCAGCAAATTAAGTGTGCAGGAGGGCCAGCGAACCATGTCCACATGTCCTGGGCATGTCCGAAGCTTAAGGGATTTTGGCAGGAGTTTGCAGATGTCATGTCATCGGTGTTAAAAACAAGGGTGGCGCTGAGTCCAGGGGTGACGATTTTTGAGATGTCAGAAGACCCGGGAATCCAGGAGGAGAAAGAGGCAGACGTTCTGGCCTTTGCTTCCCTGGTCGCCCAGAGACAGATACTATTAGCTTGGAGGGACTCAAAGCCCTGAAGTCGGAGACCTGGCTATCGGACATGGCTAGCTTTCTCTGTTTGGAGAAAATCAAGTTCGCCTTGAGAGGGTCACTGTTAGGGTTCGCCCAGAGGTGGCAACTGTTCGTCGACTTCTTCGGGGAAAGTTAATCGTCAGCAGATGGGGGGGGGCGGGGGTTTGGATTAGTTTAGCTTAGAGTAGGGAGTTAATAAAAGGTGGGACCTGTAAGGGAGGGAGATGGCTTTTGCACTATGTTTATAGTTTCATGTACATTGTTTATTGTGTTGTTTTATAATACCAAAAAATGCCTTAATAAAATGTTTATTTTTAAAAAAAAAACATTTCAGCAAATTGAACTCACTCCACATTTATTGAACTCACTCCACATTACAATACGAACTGGCTGTGTGCAGTGGAAACAACAAAGGCTAAGACCTGGCCACATCCCTGCTATACCACAAAAATCCTGTGCACCAATGCCAGTTCCTCCCTTCACCCGTTCCGATACATGGAGGACCTGACATTATGGAAGATTGCCCAAATTCGTTCAGTCCATAAATGTAACCATCCAATTACTGACCATTTGATTTTGTCAGTGAAGGAAGATCAGGTGATGAGTATTAAACTAATCATATTGTTACCACGCTAGACTTTGCAGGACGGTTGTTTTAAAATGTCTCCATGAACTTGAGGTGAAGCAGAATATCTGGAAACCGGGATTCCCTTTCAGAATGAGGCCATCTCTGTTTGAAGATGACCCATGAGCTTTGATGGTCGTGGAAGAGGAACTCAAATATAAACCTGTTGAAATACCATGTGACAGTTTCCACACCTTTCCATAGTGATTACAGTAAAGGGACAGGATCTTTGTAAGACATAGGGAGAGAAATAGCAATTACTACTGCATGGAGAACCATTTTTCCAAGGGCCCCTGCAGACTATGGGCCGAATGGTTTTCTTCTGCACTGTAAATTCTATGAGGAGCAAAACAGCTACTACTTTGAAGGCAGAAAAGGACTGTTTTGTGTTAAACAAGAAGGATGCTTGCAAGAGTTGGTTTTATGTTTGAAAGTAAGGGGACAGATGCAACGAGACTTGAGGAGATTTAAGGAGCAAGGAATTGCCAAGGTGGGCCTTGCTGGTAAAAATCAAACCTTCAAAACTCAGGTTGAGTAGAACAACTTTCAAAGGACACTAGAAATTTAGACCTGGCGCGACAGGGAGACGTTGACCTGCTGGAGTAACTTTGGACCTATTGTAATGCTACATCTGCTGGAAGTTCGGAAAGGGGGTTGTAAGACTTATCCCAGTTGTGCCAGTAAATGCAAAAGTACCCTTTTCCTTAGTTTGGTGTATTATTTGCCTGGTGGTTGCCTGAAGTAGTGTTTAATCTGTGTTGATTTTAGTTTGTTATAGCAAAAACCTTAAAATGTGTATACCAATTCTCTGCAAGAGCAACTCGGCTAGTCCCACACTCCCACCTTTTTCTCATAACCTTGCAATTTTGTTCTGTTCGAAATAGATAATAGAAAGTTCTATTCTTCGATCTTCAGTAAATTGGTGGAAGATATCATTAAGGATATCACCAAACAATAATTGTTTAGTAACAATTTGCTTACATTTCTCAGTTTGCATTTTGTCAAAACCTCATGACTCCATATTTCTTCACAGTCTTAAGACAGACATGAATGTGGAGTTGAACGCCAAAGGAAGGATGAGAGTAGTTCCCCTTGACATGAAAGCATAACTCAACTGAGCGTGGCACCAAGGAGTCATTGCAAAAGTGAGATGAATGGACTGGGTGAGGAAAGCAAACAAGGAGTCTTTCCTAACATAAACGGAAGAGCTTGCAATTGTTTGAAACCAGTCTTCGTAACTGGTTGAAATTTAACAGTTTGTAGCTGGTTTAGCACAGGACTAAAGAGCTGGCTTTTAAAGCAGACCAAGACAGGCCAGCAGCACGGTTCAATTCCCGTACCAGCCTCCCCGAACAGGCGCCGGAATGTGGCGACAAGGGGCTTTTCACAGTAACTTCATTTGATACCAACTTGTGACAATGAGCAATTTTAATTTCATTTTTTCATTTTCAGTTCAGTGACAGTGAAAGATTGAAAATGGGCAGAGATATGTCACTGGATTGAGGACGTCATGGTGACAGAGAGTTAAGGATAAGAAAGAACCCTGACCAATTTTCCTCGCTGCCCAATGAAGTACCACTGACCCAAGGTACTAGCAAAGAGTTGGCAGTAGTTGCGAAAGAAGATTGCAGGATTGTTTTCATCGTCATGTTGGAGGAAGTGGGTCCAGTTAAGGTCACCTATTTCATTTCCTTCATACCTTCAGAAAGGTCCCCAGTGGCTCAGGTGGGTTCTTTTTTCAAAATATTAAAAGTATCTTTTGGCTTGGACGGGAATTTGCCGGTAGCGGTACTGCTGCCCTTGTCCTTCCACACAATAGAAATTGGGAGATGCTATTTGAAAAAGCCTTGGCAAATTGCTGCAATGCATCTTGTCAGTGGTATAATCTGCAGCCATGGAGCACCGATGGTGGAGAGAGCGAATTTGAAAGGTTTTGGATGGGCCAATCAAGTGGGATATTTTGTCCTGAATGGTGTCAAACCTCTCCAAGTGCTGTTGAAGCAGCACTTATGCAAATAGAGAGCATTCCATCATACTCCTGACTTGTACATTTTACAGTGGTAGGTAAAAGCGTTTGGAGAGTCAAGAGGTGGTTTACCTTCTGCAAAATTTCCAGCCCTGCCCTGTTCTTGTATTCACAGTATTTATATGGTTGATTCAGATAAGTGTCTGGTCCTTGGTATCCCCAGATTGTTGATGGTTGTGGTCTTGGTGAGGGAAGGTATTTATACTCTTTCTCATTGGAGATAATAATTGCCTGACAATTGTGTGGTGCAAATGTCAAATGGCATTTGCCAAAGTCTGAACTCTGTCCAGGTCTTGCTGCATGCAGTCACACGGACTATTTCGTCATCTGAGGCATTGCAAATGGAACTGAACACTGCTATATCAACAAATATCTGACATTATAATGAAGGCAAATAACGATTTGATGAAGCAGCTACAGATGAGTGGGCCAAGGACGCGGCCCTGGGGAGCTCCTGCAGCAATGTCCTGGGGTTAAAATGATTGGTCTCCAGCAACCGTAAATCAGGTGGCAACTGTTGGTGATTAATCTACTTTTCACATTTACCTCGCTAGACACACCCTATTTTGCTTAATCGTTTACCCCTTTTCCTCCACCCCACCCCCCACTTTTTTCTGGCACTATCATCTCTTCTGTCATTTAACTTCTCTGCCTTTCACTCTATCATGGATCCTCCATCTTCTTCCTTTCTCTGCTTCTGCTAGTATCTATGCTCAAACATTGCACCACCAGAGAGATGAAAAACAAGTTCTGCAAGTAGCTATTAGCAGAATCCCTAAAACAGAACTTATTTACCTACTGGGACTAGTGGCTGTAGACCATGAGCATTGACCCTTGTGCCACAGGCAACACGGCATGGGAAGGCAAAATGAAAATGGATCGAGACTATTTGAGGTTTGCTGCTGCCACAGGTTTTGTGTAACTAGCACTTCCATTTAGAACAAACCATGCCACAAGGTGTCCTGGAGACATCCAAGATCAGGACACCAGCACCAGTTGGATTTAATCATCACCAGGTGTAACTCTCTGAACAACATTCACAACATGCAGCAATGACAGCGCTGAGTGTGGTGTGCACCAGGGTTAGGATTTAATCCTTGAAAGCTTTTTCATTTAAAGCAGAAATGGCATCCTCGTATCAATGTCAGCCATACTGCCTACTCCGGTAAGAATGAGCAGTTCCTTGACTTAATCAAACAGATTCTCTCTGGCATTCCCAAAGTGCAGAAACAAAGTGGAATATACCTTGTCACATATTTTGCGATGCCAAACTCAACAAATTGGAAACATGGAGTGGATAATGTTGGCTCTTTTGACGCTAACATTGTTGCAATGGAACTTGTCATTGAAGCAAAACAATCTGCTCTCATTAATTGCAGGAGAGACCTGAGCAAGAAAGATGAATGCACTAAGAGCTGGTTAACGTAAAGTCCAACCTCAGTTAGGCACTACACCAATGACTATTGGTGACAACATTTCCAGAATTTCCATAAAATGCGAAGGGCCCATATGATGACATCTGGATCATGCGAATTCATTAACATACTCATTAAACCAACAATGCCTACGCCGGTGGACATTGACAGAGACGGCAGGGAAATAGTTGCCAATGGCTGTGACCTCTGGGAGCTGACTGAAGGGGCATGAAAGAGGCGAGGTGGAACTGAAAGCTGTTGCCGCCTTTGGAGTGAACCACAAGCTGTTTCTTATATCGACCAAATGACCACACAACCAATATGTTAGTTCAAAAACACAGTTTATTACTAACACAAGCCTTGTACCTCTTTGCAGTAACACACGCGGCTCCGTACTAAACTACACCTAACGACTAAGATGACCTTTACTTAACTTCGAGTGACCGGCACTGTGCGAGATAAGGCCTTTATCCGGGTCCAAATGGTTGGGTTTGTCTCAGCTGTGCTCGCCCTTCAGGAATGGTCGCGGGTCCTTGAACTTGGTTGTTCTGCTGCAGTTGGTCGCACACAGGCCGGTCCCAAAAGAGATCAATCCCTAGTGTGCAGGGCTTTTTATCCTTAGTCTCTTTCGCGCCCTTTTCGATCACCCTCATCGATCTCAGCCAATTAGGGGGCGGATACCTCCCTAACTGGGCGGGTCCTAGCTTTCATTGTCATGGCATGTAGGCCTTTCCAAATAAAGGGGAGTGGCGCCGGTTAGTCTGCTACTGTTGTAACTTCTTGATTCAAACTCTATTGATCTGGGGGAAATGATGATCGACTCTTAATGGATACAAGTTTCAGCCAAGTCTGGTTTCTTTGCGCAATACCTGTCTGTGTCCCAAATTGACCACAATTCCCATGATCCTTCGCAGGTGGCCATTTTACATGGCTACATTCCGCCCTCTTGATCTTGAGAGCGAAGCGTGGTGGATCACAGTCTTGATTCCGTAGTCTACCTTACCAAGCCAGTACTGGTCAGTACAATTTTACCTAATTCATTAATATTACATACATTCATTAAAACAATTCACTACTGTTAGCTATTTCATTCCTAAAATCAGATCCATATAAAACATTTTAACTTAAATTAACATATAAAACAGTTGGTTTCTAACTAAACTTTCTAAACTACACTCATGCTGCTGGTTTTGCCTAAAGAGCTTATCTATAACACAAAATCTACAAACTTAAACAGCAGCACCACATTCTTTCGTCTTATCACATTTCATCGGTACAGAGGTATAAAGGGTCCATTTAGCAGCGGTTATCACAGATTTGTAAGTTGTACATTCTTAGTAGATTATTGGATTCCAAAGAGGGGGGCTCGAACTGTGTATATAGGGGGCCGGGAGGCTTTTGCCTTCCATTTACGGAGTTTGAATGTGAGGACTACATTATAGATTGCTGCAACCAGGAGGAGGGTCTCTGTTATGTATGAGAGTGGGTTCCATTTTGCAATGCCTTCCCACCAGGTGGGGGTTTCGGTCTCTATCTCTAACAGGTTCTGTGTGGTATCCTGACTGGAGGTGGTCTTGGGGTGGTGTTGCTCGGGGCTGGCTTAGGCCCTACTCTAATTGTGTGTATTGCCAAATTACCTTTAGTGGGTGTCCCGGGGCAATTTTGTCCGATCCTTATTGTGTTCCCTGCAATTTTATTTAAACATCCAATTTTGGGGCACCCTTCATTAGTAAGTTCCCACCAATCCTCTGTACCGATTGTGCTAATGTAACATTCTGATGTGGACCCATTGGGCTTTCTGTAGGGGCTGGTTTAGCACACTGGGCTAAATCGCTGGCTTTGAAAGCAGACCAAGGCAGGCCAGCAGCACGGTTCAATTCCCGTACCAGCCTCCCCGAACAGGTGCTGGAATGTGGCAACTAGGGGCTTTTCACAGTAACTTCATTTGAAGCCTACTTGTGACAGTAAGCGATTTTCATTTTTCATTTCAAATTGTCCGTTGGTATTGCACCCAAGTATGATGCCTCTGCTCTTAGGGTGCCACTCTCACATTCCCCTGCATCTGGGAGACGGTACCACAGACCGCCGGGCTATGGAAAGTCTTGGGTACCTTGTGCTTGGAGTACAGTAAGTGTGGCAACTATCCGGAAGGCGATCACGGCTGGGTTCATCCTGCGGTGTCTGGTTTCTGTGTAATCCTAGTGAATCAAGCATAGTATCATGTCAGTATCGTTGGTTAATATCTGTGTGTGTTAGTCTCTCTCGCTTAGTTCCAATTTCCCTTTATGATTGTCACCATGTGTGACTCCCACATATTTTTTTTTTAATTTGGAGAGGTACTAATCCAAGTGTCTCAATCCAAGTATTCAAGTGTCTCGCAGCTTGTGTGGTGGATGCGAGGAGTGGGCGGATGCTTTCTTCGACCATTCTCCATCTTTACTAGCAACCAAGGAGGTTGAGGCTTTGCTTAACCAGCCGAATTTCAGGGTGGCCAGTTTTATAGAGTTTCGTCCCAGGGGCTCAGAGATAGCAGCAGTGATCAGCAACCGTTGTGTTTTTACGTGTAAATAGCATTTGGAAGTGACCCGAAGGGGTCTGGAAGAAAGAAGGGTTTAGATTTGGAGCGGGGAGGAAGATTCAAGACCTGCCCAAAGCAGCAAAAGGTGTAGTAAACCATTCCAGAGAGCATGATGTGAAACGTGGGGTGTGTGTGGGCCGCTGCGGGTCAAGAATGGGTGGGATCCCCGGGTAGGGCGGGGGTTAGTGCCGATACTCCACTACCCGAGCGTGATTGACCGGTTAATTTTGGGGCCCTCAGATAGGGCGGGGATTAGTGCCGTGACTCCCTACCTGGGTGACCGGGATGAACGGAAAGAATTTGTAGTTGTATTGTAGTGCCTTCAACTGCCATTGGTCTGTAGACCGTGTCTGACGGTTGAATCAGAGGAGTAATTACAACTGCATAACTGAGTGTCAGGCCAACATAGATTAAAACCATGTGTTGGAGAGAAGAGGAGATCAAAACAAGAAGACGGGCAGGCTCCATCAGAAATTTGGACACCTTAATTCTTAGACAGTGTCCGTTTCTCATCATCTGGACACCTCAAATATTTGCGTGGATCACTTCCGTTAAATCATTTCCCAGAAGGGGCTCATTGCTTAAATCATCACCTTCTCCTGGTTGCCAGACTCGTGTCTGCAGATTCCGGGCGGTAGCCGCGTAGGCCTGTGGGTGGTCCGATTCGTCATGTCTTACCAACCTGTAGGAATTGTCACGGTGCCGAAAGGGAGTATCGGGATTGTCGTGTGGTGGTGTGTAGCCGGGAACTGATGTACTGGAAGTGGAAGCAATGTTGTCAGGAGTGGGCAGAGGAAGAGTCGTTGGGCGGAGACGGTCGTACAAGGGGTCGAGAAAATCCAAGGCGTTGTTTCGGGGGCTAGGGTGGCTGATGGTGGGAAGGTTGCTAGGGATGGTAGTCAAATCCGGGAGGCTCTCTTCAAAGTCAAGTTCAAGGTTGAAACCTGTGAGTATGTGCGGAGTCGAGGGGAGAGTGTCGTCCTGAGGGAGGGGGGGGGCGGGTGGGAAAGAGTTGGAGCGGGCATCGGGCTGAATCGTCAGTGGGCAGATCGTCATCCTCTCCCATTACCAAGGCTAAGTGATGGGTACGCTATCTTGTACACAGAGGGGCTTACTTTGTCAGAGATTAAGTAGGGGCCTGTGAATTTAGGGGCTAGGAAAGAGTTGGGGTTGTACAACGAGATCATAACTTGCTGGTCGACTGTATACTCTATGGGGTGAACCTTTTTGTCAAAGCTGGCTTTACTCTGCGTTTTCCAAGTGCCTAGTCGGATAGCAGCAGTTAGTTGTGCCGCTTTACTGTTTTCTGTGACCTGTTAGACTGCTTTTTCGTCGGTGAGCGCGGTTACTGCGGGATTTGTCAAATCGAGCCCTAATAAATATTCAATGCCTTTCATGGGTCTCCCTGTCATAAGGGTGTGGGGGGGTGAAACCTGTGGAACTGGAAACTGTGTTCCTGATAATCATGAGAGCAAAGGGTAATACCGTGTCCCAAGTGGAATTGTTCTGCTGTACCGTTTTCCTAATGGTCCTTTTTAAAGTGCGGTTCATGCGCTCTACTATGCCGCTGGACTGGGGATGGTAGGCTATGTGGAAGTTTTGTTTGATACCGAAAATGGTCATAACATTTTGGCATTACTCTGCTGGTGAAGTGGGAACCTTGATCCGACTCAATGCTGCGTGGAAGACCCCAGCGTGTAAAGCTGTTGAGTCAAAATGTTTGCGGTGGCCTTTGCCGTGTTTGAACAGGGAATGCTTCGACCCATTTTGTAAATGTATCGATGACGACTAGCATGTACTTGAAGCCATTTCAGCAGGGGGGGGACCAATGTAATCAATTTGCAGATTTGTCCAGGGGCCTTCTACAGGTCGGGTGTGTTTTAATTGTCCCTTCTTTGCATAATGTTCTGGATTGTTCTGGGCGCAAATGAAGCAATTGTCTACATAATGTGTGACATCGCTTTTAAAATCGGGCCACCAGCACATGGGTCTTAAATGGACAATGGTTGTGTCTATTCCCTGATGTCCGTGTCCGTCATGGAATTGGTAGATTAACTGGTTTCTGTCTTGGGTGGGGCCACATAAATTCTGTCCTTTAACGTTATTCCGTCCTGTATTGTGAGAGTGTCCTTCCATTTATCATAGGGGCAGTGTAGGTGCCGTTCAGCATCTGTTTAAGGGAATCGTCGGGGGGGGAGAAATGTTGCCAGAAGTGACCAGTGCGTGATCCAGCTCTAGCTAAGGTGTCGGCCTTGCGATTCCCAGGGGGGAGGGAGGTGTGGTGATGGCTCTTTACATTAATGATGCCGTATGTGCGGCCGGTGGCTTTCTTAAGAATATGTTTCAGGAGAGGGGCGGATGGTAGGGACTTTCCGTTGGCGGATACAAAACCTCGAGATTCCCATAGGGGAAGGAATTCTGTTAGACTTGCAAACATACAAGCTGCCGGTGTGTATATCCGCAGGCGTTGGAAAGGAGTCTGGGTGGTCAATTACAGAAGCTATGGCTGCCAGTTCGGCTGCCTGTGAACCCAAGTGACCGGGGAATTTTAAAGATACCTCTTGTAGTGGGCGTCCCTGTGTGTCCTCCATGTAAATCCCGCATCCTGTCATTCTTACTCCATCCTCAACAGTGGAGGAGCCATCTACATAGATCTTTACTGTGTCCCCTGTGTCTTGGGAACTTTGTGTCTCACCGTTTACACGTGGTTGTAATGATTTTGGAACAAAGGGTCCTGTGGGGTGTGGCTGCAATTATCTGGCATTCGTGTGTGGTCCCTGCATATTGTAAACTGTCTGCTAAGAACATGTGGGTCTTGGTACATTTCACAGAAATATCCCTGCCTTGTAATAAGAGTTTCCAGCGAGCTGCTCTGATCTGGCGAACTGAACCATCCTTTAGTTTGCCGTCTAACAACAGTTGGGCATGGGCGTGCTTGGTTAATATCGTGACTGGCTTGAGGCCTGTAATGTAGGCAAAGTACTGGACTGCCCAAAAGACTGCAAGCATGTGTCGTTCACAGGCAGAAAATCCTTGTTCTACTGGGTCTAAAATTCTAGAGGCATAGGCTACGGTCCTAATCAGTCGTGGCGTTCCTGCAGGAGCACTGCTGAGAGGGTTCGGTCGGTGGTTGCTACTTCTATGGCGTAGGGCAAGGCGGGGACGGGAACTTGTAAAGCGGGAGCTGTACCTAGGGCGAGTTTTAAATTGCCTGTGGCGTCTGTGTGCTGGGGAAGCCAATTCCATGGGGTGTTCTTTTGCAGAAGCTCTGAGAGCGGGGCGGCCTTTATGGCAAAACCATCTATATAATTTCTGCAGTACCCCACTAAACGTAAAAATGAGCGGAGTGCACTTACATTATAGGGAAGGGGCAAGTTCACAATGGAGTCAATGCGTTTTTGTTCAATTTCATGTTTGCCGTGTGTAATAGTGGTGCCTAAATAAAGTACCTTTTCCCTCAATATCTGTGCCTTTTTGATGTTTACCTTACATCCGATGGACTGGAGCAGGGTTAGTAATTCGGCCAATAGTGCCACGTGCTCTTCCCTGGTGTCGGTTTGCAGGAGCAGGTCATCTACATACTGAATTAGGCATTCGGGGCGGGAGAATTTGGAAAGACCAGCAGCTAGCTGTCTGTGGAAAATGGAGGGGGAATTATGGAAGCCTTGGGGGAGACACGTCCACGTGTACTGTTGTCCTTGAAAATTGAATGCGAATTTGTACTGGCAAGCCCGATCTAGGGGAATGGACCAAAAACCATTACTGGTATCCAGCACGGTGAAATACTTTGCTTGCACTCCTTGCTTAAGCATGGTCGCGGAACTCGTGGCAACGGTGGGTGCTGTTAAAGGGGTAACTTTGTTTAGTTCGTGGTAGTCAATGATGAGTCGCCATGAACCGTCTGGTTTCATTACGGGCCAAATCGGGGCATTATTAGTGGAAGCTACGGGTCGAATCACTCCTTGTTTTAACAGACTTAATTACCTTTAAAATTTCTCCCTCCGCCTGCTGTGGAAATCCATACTGTTTCTGTTGTTTGGGGTTGGGACCTGAGATCATCATCGTACCTGGAATGTGCCCGCAGTCGTGCTTGTGTTGGGTAAACGCACCTTTGTGTGTGGCTAATACCCATTTAATGGTGTCGTCTGTGCTAATTGCCAAAGGGCTAAACCAATAGTCCCCTACTGAGCAAATCCTGTTTTCGTAATCTCCCACTGAGAGCGTGGCGGGGGCTCTAGATGTCATGGACATTCGCCAGACACACTTGTTTACGGGGTCGAAGGAGTGGTTATGTGAGTTCATAAAGTCTATGCCTAGGATGTGTTCCGCAGTCGGGGATAGGTCTTCTGGAACAACGGGGTGGGTAGTGGTTATGTTTCCTATTTGGACAGATTATAGGGGCTGTGATGTACCCCTCTTGCATGTGGCCTGTGAATCCACTGAGTGTCTGTGGTGGGCCAGGGTGTTTTTTGGAATAGGTTTGCGGAGTTTAGTGTGGTTCGGGATCCTCCTGTGTCCCAAAGAAAATCAACTGCTTGTCCCCGGACTGTGCCTGTGACTACCGGTCTTCCTACGGTCTCCAACATGGGTCTTCACAGACCCATGTTGGAGGCTATGGACACCGTCAATCTGAGGAGTTCTAAGCGAGGTTGTCTGAATGGGCGTTTACGTTATGCATGGGGCGAGCGTTGCCTTCTAGCTGTCGCGGCTGGCGATCGTGGTCTAGCCTATTGTTTCTGGTGGGGGGTTGGGCTGTTGGGGTCGTTGGTGGTGTGGGGGGTTTTGTCTGCAATCGCGGGCAAAACGTCCTACTTGTCCACAAGTGTAACATGGACCTCGTGGTGTGTGGGCTGGGGCTTGTGCTCTGGGGTACTGTTCTCGGTGGAAATGTTCCTCTCTTCTGCCCTCATTTATCCATGCGGGTTCCTGGCTAGTTCTGACTGGGTGCATTGTGGCTTCTACTGCGTTCTGGTCCATCTGATCCTGAAGTGACTGTTCTCATGCCCTGGATAGGCGTCAAAGTACCCAAATCTCATTATTCTTGGTACCTGCCAGGTCATAATTCGCGCAAGCCCTTTTACCTGCTTCAGTGGCATGTGAAACTAATGTACTGAATCACTTAGTGGTATCTTCCTCATCAAGGTGAGCACGGTCTAAGTTTCTGTATGCTGCCTTGAAATGTATCCAGAGGCGACCGGCAAAGGAGGTCGGATGTTCTCCTTTCTTTTGGCTGCATCTGTTCAAACCCTCTACCGGATCCCCTTTGTTGTATCCGATAGCATCTATTATTGCGGCCTTCATTTCCTCCAGGATTCCTCCTCCTACGTTTTGGGGGTCTGGCAAAGCTGACCTTACCGACTGGCTGAGGGTCATTACTATCAATTTAATTTCCTCCCTCTCATCTAATCCCTACATAACCTTTTGTTGCCGCACCTCCTCAAAGAAGCTGTGTGGGTCTGCGGACGGCTGAAATGGAGTAATTTTACTGCAAGCGTCCCTAAACTGAGTTACCGAAAGTGGGGTGATGTAGGTGATATCTAGACCTGCCTGATCCCTTAAACTTCTTTCCATGGTGACCGGATTCATGGGTGTCGGGGCAGCTGTGGGAATTGGTGTGACCTGTGCAGCCGGTGCCTTTTTGGGATGCATGGCGGCTACTTTTGAGTTTCTGTTCCTTTAACGTACATTTGCGGGCTTTCAGTTAACTCTTCCCAGTCTGCCATCTCTTCCTCATCTGTTTCATCTGTCCCGAAGGCACACACAAAACCATTCTGAACTGAAAGTAACGACTGGAGCTTATCTGTCTTCCGCTGGCATTCAACGTGGTCAATGGTGCTCTGTCTTTGTTCTTTAGTGGACTGGTGGAGCGTTCTTAAAGCTGCCTGTAAATCAGTGCATTTCTTTGTTAATTGGGTGACCTGGTGTTCAGTCTCCTCTCTTATCAAGACTGCTGTGTATCCTGATAGGCCTTGTCGTACTGGGTCTGAAAGCTGCTAAGGCGTACTATGCAAGACTGGTGGGCACGTTTAACATCGGCGATTTCCCTGTCTTTAGCGGCTAACTTCTCCCGGAGTTCCTCAATAATGTTCTCATTTTCTTTACTGTTTCCCTCATTCTCTTCTTCCTTCTCTGCTAACTGTCTGCGGAGCATCTCGACGACCTCCTCGGTGCCTCGCAACTGTGCCAAGCAGCACACTATTGTCATTGGCTTTCTAAACTTTGCTGCGTTTTTCTTATATATCTCACAAAGATTCTCCCACCAAGTCTGTCCTATCTTTCCTGGACCTGTCTCGGTGTTTGCACAAAAATTCGACCAAAGGGGGCCATCCTTTCCCCTTTAATTACTTTCTCAACACATCCTCCCATATGGGGCACTGCTCTGATTTATCAACTACTGTAACCTCGGATTCTCTATCATCTGCACTGCCATCTCTTCGCTACTTAAAATTTGGAACGGGGGGAATAAGGAGTCGATCGAACAATGGGTACGGCTTACGGCTATATTCCGGTTCACAATCCCTCTAGATTTGCAAGCAAATCTGACGAGTTTACCTTACCCTTCCATATTAGGTACGCATGCGGTTAGTGCACACTTCCGAAAATTGGTTATTTGACCGATATGAAACTTACAAAGTTGTGGTATCCCTCGGAATATAACAAAGTCACTTCTAATCGAGGTCCCATCTGGGTCGCCAATAAATGTTACCTTCTTTACTTTGGGGTGAACCACAAGCTGTTTCTTATAGCGACCAAATCACCACACAACCAATATGTTAGTTCAAAAACACAGTTTATTAATAACATAAGACTTGTATCTCAATGCAATAACACACGTGGCTCCATACTAAACTACACCTAACGACTAAGATGACCTTTACTTAACTTCGAGTGACCGGTACTGTGCGAGATAAGGCGTTTATCCGGGAGCACGTGGTCAGTTTGGAAGTGGTTGGGTTCCTCTCAGCTGGGCTCGTCCTTCAGGAATGGTCGCGGGTCCTTGAATTTGGTTGTTCTGCTGCAGTTGGTCGCACACAGGCCGGTCCCAAAAGAGATCGATCTCTCGTGCGCAGGGCTTTTTATCCTTCGTCTCTTTCGCACCCTTTTGGGCGGTCCTTACTCCAGGTCCAATGGATCGATAGGGTTTTCGATCACCCTCATTGATCTCAGCCAATTAGGGGGCAGATACCTCGATAGCTGGGCAGGCCCTAACTATCATTGTCCCAGGCACGTAGGCCTTTCCAAATAAGTGGGGGTGGCGCCGGTTAGTTTACTACTGTTGTAACTCCTTGATTCAAACTCTATTGTCCTGGGGGAAATGGTGATCGACTCTTAATGGATACAAGTTTCAGCCAAGTCTGGTTTCTTTGTGCAATACACAGAGGCTGTGTACCTGGCTGTGTCCCAAATTGACCACAATTCCCATGGTCCTTTGCATGTGGCCATTTTACATGGCTACATTGCTCAGTTGGCCATAAACAGAGATCAGCAAATGCTGCACCTTCTCAGCCCACTGTCTTTGTGTGCAACAAATGTGACAGGCATTGCCATGCCTGAGTGTTTCTGAAGCACATCAGGTGATAGTTAACACAGAGCTGACCACCAAGTTGCAAACCATAGACTCACAACTTGTAAAAGACTTACTTAAAACTTTTTTTGCATTTCCGACGAAAGGCCTTCTCAAGAAGCATTGGGCAAAATGTTATGGAGCCCAATGCACCAGGGAGAGAATTGTTGGAGGTATACATAGAAACATACATAGAAAATAGAAGCGGGAGTAGACCATTCGTCTGTTAGAGCTTGATCGTCATTCATTAAGATCATGGTGATCATCAAGTTCAATACCCAGGTCCTGCCTCTCCATTAGCCCCAAGAGCTATATCTAATTCCTTCTTGAAATTACACGTTTTGGCCTCTACTTTCTGTGGTAATGAATTCAACAGATTTACCACTCTCTGGATGAAGGAATTTCTCCTCTCCTCAGTCCTAAAAAGTTTACCCCTTATCCTCAAACTATGACCCCTAGTTCTGGACTCCCCCACCATCGGGAACATTCTTTCTGAATTCACCTTGTCTAATCCTATTAGAATTTTATACGTTTCTATGAGATCCCCTCTCACTTGTCTAAATTCCAAAGAATATAATCCTAACCGACTTAGTCTATCCTCATATGACAGTCCCGCCATCCCAGGAATCAGAATGGTAAACCTTGCTACACTCTTTCCATGGCAAGAACATCCTTCCTCAGATATGGACACCAAAACTGCACACAGTAATCCAGGTGTGGCCTCACCAATGCCCTAAACAATTGCAGTAAAATATACCTAATCCTATACTCAAATCCTCTCGCTATGAAAGCCAACATACCATTTGCCTTCTTTACTGTCTGTTGTACCTGTGCTTTTTCAGCGACTGATGCACGAGGACACCAAGGTCTAGCTGAGTATCCATCTCTCTCAATTTACACTCATTCGAATAATAATCTGCCTTCCTATTTTTTCTACCAAAGCAGATCATCTCACATTTATCCACACTATACTGCATCTGCCATGCATATGCCCAATCATTCAGCCTGGCCAAATCCCGCTGAAGCATCTCTTACATCCTCCTCACAGCTCACCTTCCACCCAACTTTGTGGTCATCTGAAAATTTGGAAATATTACATTTAGTTCCCTCGTCCAAATCATTAATATATAACATGAATAGTTGGGGTCCTAGCACAGATCCCTGTGGTATCCTACTAGTCACTTCCTGCCAATCGGAAAAAGATCCATTTATTCCAACTTTTTGCTTCCTGTCTGCTAACCAGCTTTTAATCCATCTCAAGACACTACCCGCAATCCCATACGCTTTAACTTTACATAGTCATCTGATATGTGCGACCTTGTCGAAAGCCTTCTGAAAGTCTAAATAAACCACACACCCCGGTTCGCCCTGGTCAACTCGACTAGTTACATCTTCAAAGAATTCCAGTAGATTGTCCAGTAAGATTTCCCTTTCATAAATCCATGCTGACTTTGTCTGATTACACCACTGCTTTCCCAAGACTATACTATGAAATCCTTGATAATGGACTCCAGCAACTTCCCTACTACCGATGTTAGGCTCACTGGCCTATCGTTCCCTGTTTTCTCTCTACCTCCCCCTATGAATAGCAGGGTTATATTAGCTACCCACCACTCTGTAGGAACGATTCCAAAGTCTACAGAATTTTGGAAAATGACCACCAATGGATTTACTATTTCTAGGGCCACTTCCTTAAGTGGGATGAAGATTATCAGGCCCTGAAGATTTATCCGCGTTCAGTCCCATGAATTTCCCCAAAACCATTTCTTTACGAACATTAAGTTCCTTTAGCTCCTCACAAAACTTGTTTCTCTCATAACTTCCAGCAGATTATTCATGTCTTTGTGAAGACAGAAGCAAAGTACAAATTTAGTTACTCAGCCATTTCTTTGTTGCGTGTTATGAACCCCCCTCCCCCCCCCCCCCCCCCCCCTTCTGACTATTCTGCCTACGTTCGTTTTTAACAATCTTTTTCTATTTACATACCTATAGAAACTTTTACAATCAGTTTTTTTATGTCCCCTGCTAGTTTACTTTCATATTATATTTTTCCCTTCATAATCAATCCCTTGGTCCACCTTTGCTGAATGTTGAATTGTTCACAATCCTCAGACTTTTTCTTGCTAATTTGTATGTACTCCTCTCCTTTGAATTTAATGCTAACCCATTTCACTTGTAAGCCATGGTTTGGCCACAGTTCCCTTTCTACTCTTGCATCAAATAGGAATAAACAACCTTTGGAGTTCACCTATTCATTCCTTGAATGCCTGCCAGTACCTGTCTTCTATCCTTCCTTTCAGTATTGTTTCCCAGTAGCCAACTCATACCACCATAGTTACCTTTATTGAGGTTCAGGACTCTGGTCTCAGAATCAACTACCTTACTATACACCTTGATAAAGAATTATATCATATTATGGTCACTCGTTCACAAGTGTTCTCTCATTACTAGATTACCAACTAATCCTTTCTCATTGCACAACACCCAGTCCAAGATGGCCTATTCCCTTGTTGGTTCCTCAACATATTGGTCCAGAAAATCATCCCGTAGACACTCCGGAAATTCCTCCTCATTGTTCTGTGACTAATTTGACTCGCCCAATCTATATACAGAGGGCGGCATGGTAGCACAGTGGGTAGCACTGTTGCTTCACTGCTCCAGGATCCCAAGTTCGATTCCCGGCTTGGGTCACTGTCTATGTAGAGTCTGCATGTTCTCCCTGTGTCTGCATGGGTTTCCTCCGGGTGCTTCGGTTTCCTCCCACAAGTCCCGAAAGACGTGCTGTTAGGTAAATTGGACATTCTGAATTCTCCCCCTGTGTACCTGAACATGCGCCGAAATGTACAGACCACCAAACTGCAGTGGTAATGTTGGGATGAAATCAGAGATACGTGTGATAAAGGAACATCTGTGATTATGGGTGACTAATAATATAATAATAATATAATCTTTATTGTCACAAGTAGGCTTACATTAACACTGCAATGAAGTTACATGGGGCTTTTGTTGATGATGCAGGGAGTGAATGTTTGTGGATGAGGTGATAACCAAGTGTTATGGGTGAGGCGTTTTCAGAACCCCAAAATGTATCATGGAGTTCAACCAACCTCTCCCTTTAATGGATTTGTTGCTTTTCCTAGCACACGCCATTTTCCCTAGGTGTAGGATTACAATTATGGACACGTGAGTTTTTTTAAACACAAAACACTGTTTATTCCTTGAACTCAACTTAACATCTTAAATAAACATTGGATCTCTTAATACCCCTTACTTCAAAGATGACTCAGAAAATATTGCAACAGTAAAAAAACTCCTTAAAATGTTCCTTCAAACGTCCAAGAGACTTAACACCTTTAAACAGTATCACATCAGGTTAAAGGATATATATATTTTCTGTAGAATGGCAGAGATATATATGCTTGGTTGACTTCAACTCCAGCACCTTGCTTTCTTCCTGCAGCTCCCTGGACACCCACAGACACACACAAACTGCGTTTTCCAACTGGCTTTCTCCTTTTAACCAGCTCACAGCAAAACAGCCAGGCACTTTTAAACTGCTCTCAGCAAAACCAACCAGGCACTTTTGAAACTGCAAAATGGCTGAACTGAGCTGAGCCCCACCCACTCTCTGACAGCACTGTTTTCTTAAAGGTACATTGCTTAAACATCCATGTCTTAAAGGTACCCTCACATGACACAAGTGATCTGCTTTGTCTTGGATGGTGTTGAGTTTCTGTGGTTGGAGCTGCACTCATCCAAGCAAGTGGAGAGTATTCCATCACACTCCTGACTTGTGCCTTGTAGATGGCTTGGGGATTCAGGAGGTGAGCTATTGCTGCAGGATTCCTAGCCTCTGATGTGCTCTTTATTTACATGGTCCAGTTCAGTTTCTGGTCAATGGCAACCTCCAGGATATTGATATTCAATGAGGGTAATGCTATTGAATGTCATGGGCGATGGTCATAGCCTGGCACTCTTGTGGTGTGAATGTTCCTTGCCACTTGTCAGCCCAATCCTGGATATTGTCCACGTCCTGCTGCATTTGGACATGGATTGCTTCTGTACCTGAGAAGTTGCGAATGATGCTGAACATTGTGCAGTCATTAGCGAAGATCCCCACTCCTGACCTTATGATGGAAGGAAGATCATTGATGAAACGGCTGAAGGTTTGGGCCCAGGACACTGCCCTCCAGAACTCCTGCAGTGATGTTCTGGAATTGAGACATCCAACCACAGCAATCTCCCTATTTGTCAGGTATGACTCCAACCAGTGGAGGGTTCTGCTATTTTCTGTTTTATATGGCACAACCATTTTCCTTTGTCCTAGGTATTCCTGCAGTCAGTTGAAAGTTTCCCCCATGCACCCCCATCCCAACCAATTTTCCAATTCCCATTGATTTCAATATTACCAGGACTCATTGATGCCACATTGAAAAGAAAACTTATATTTACATAATGCCATTCATAACCTCGGGACATTTAAAGCATTCAATGCCATTGAAGTTGTAATAAGTCCACAGAGGCAGAGGTCCCTTCACCAGAATCCATTTTATTAACAAAACCAACAGCAGTAGAACCATGTGCATTCAGCTTGCTGTCTACACTGGGAGTGCAGAGGATCTGACACTCCATGTTATATACAAAGAAGAGGTTCCCTGAATAGCCCACTAATCAAGTAACTCGTATTGCAATTGGCCAATCTCAAAGGCATGGTCAAAGTTATTACAGAAGTACATTGTAGTCATTGTTGTAGAGTCAGAATGTGGTCCCCAATTTTTCACAGCAAGCTCCAAAAACAGCTTTGTGATCATAACCAAATAGCCTGTTTTGTGATGTTGATTGACCAGCAACATTGGCCAGAACACCGGGGATAATTCTCCTGCTCTTCCTCGAAATAGTGGCAGAACTTTTATGTCCACACGAGAGGGAATATGTGGCCTTGGTCTTGCGTCTCATTCAAAGTTTATGCCTCAGACAGTGCAGCATTCCCTTAGTATACTGCATTGAGTGTCAGCCTTGATTTCTGTGCAAAACCTGGGTTTGAGCCCACTTGCTGACTCATAGACGAGAGTACTGACAACTGAACCACAGCTGACCAATGCTGTTGATAGCAAGGGCAGTCATTCTTGCCTCGCTTCTGGCATTTGTCTATTTTTGGACCAAGGTTGTAATACAGTGTGGAGGCAAATGGTCCAGGGAAAGCCAAAGTTGAACATTCGTGTGCAGGTTATTGGTGAATAAATGCTACTTCATAGCATTGTCGATAACGACCTCTATTGGGGCTGTAAATTGCACATTGAATTTTGTTTTTTTATAGATGGAACATACCTGAACACGCCTCCACTTTGTCATGTAGAAGCCAGTGTTGTAGCACTACTGGAACAACTAGGATCCAAAGGCAGCTAATTCTGAAACACAAGTATTCAACACTGCAGCCAAAACTGCAGTCAGAGTCCACAGCCTTTGCTATATCCACTGAGCTCTGGTTCTTAACGTTGCATGGACCAAATAAAATTGGCTAAAGACTGGCACTGAGTGATATTCGGGACCTCAGGAGGAGACCACAATGGATTTGCCGCTGGGCTGGAGATGGTTACAAATGCCTGTATGGTGGAGATGCATAGAGTCCATCAGTCATCTAGTATGGCACATGAAAATGGTAGATAATAAGGTTACCAAAAAAAGAAAACTTTCAGAAACTTTACCCCAGAATAAATCAACATCATAGTGTGGAATTGTGTCAGAAAACTAAGTAGAAGCATTCTGTATGAACAAGAATTTGTGCACATAAGTCACCAAAAGTCAAAATAACTCATTTTCATGTTGTAGGATCTTTCCAGTTAATGTTTTTATATACAAGCTTCTTGATTTTGACTCAGCTCACTGATCATTGAATATATAGGTGGCTTATGAATCCATGAATTTGCTATAGCAAAGCTTATGAGACACTAGCAAGACAGTTCTAACATGTATGAGCAGTGGTTCCAAAAGAAAAACTGTTTCCTCTCCGTAAAATTTATAAAATGATCAAGCAGTAGATGGATAGAAAATGTGTGCAGGGAAGTTGAGTGACTTGGTTCATGCAATAATGTAACTATCTCAAGCATGTATTGATAGCACGTTGAGGAAGAAACCTGTAGTGATTTTGCCTTTTTGTTTTGTAGTTAGTCTGCTTAGTTTGTAATCTAGCAAGTATTTCTCATTTCTCTAGCGGCATTTGTCCATTGCAAACTTGGGTGAAGTGGAAAGTCAATGCTGACTTTGAAGCATGCCAGGTGATTGTAAGAGCGCATTAGGAAATCACAAATCAGTAAATCTTTGCAGGCACAAAGAAATGTAATAGTACTCAATGAGTTTAAGGAGCTTATGCAAAATGCTTGAAAAAGTAGTGCCATCATTGCCCTCTGCAGCAAGCAGAAAATTCTGGACTAAAGGGGATTGACTTAGTATCTGTTCTGCAAACAAACCTGCTTTGTGACCAATACTGAACCAGCATTGACAAAGTCACCTGTGACATCTTATGCAAGTGCAGCTCACTGTTTCTAGCAATCCTTGATCTCTGCTGCTTTCAACACTGCCCACTGTATGTCCTGCACCATCCATTTCCACAGTAGCCTTCAGTCACTTTCTCTCCTGTGCATCGCAAAATGGTAATCTTCATACTATTTCACCTCCTGTACACGATCAGCAGTGTTGTGCCCTAGGGCTTCCTTTCCAGTCAGTTTATTTCCTGCTTAACATCCACCTCTACAAAAATATTTGAACTTCTTTCTACATGAAGGGTACCATGTACATGCAAGTGGAATTTGTTGACAGCTGAAACCAGTTAATTGGGCTGCAGGAGTAAAAATGATGCTGTTTCATTAAGTAGCTTTTATCCACACCTATTCAAGTACATCCATAATTGATCAGTTTTGAGGAAATGCAAATCCTTAAGAGCTAGTGCCAAGAGATTGAGAAAACTGAGGAAGCCTTTAAAAGTGAAACAGCTTCCACCTTTTTCTCTCTCCCAATATCAAGAGTGGGAACATGTCTGAGGGGGTTACCAAGCTTTCCCAGGAAATTCCTCTTCTAATTGTTTGTGTTGGCAACAAACGGTACCAGACCATATAATTGCACATTACAATATTTTTCTATCTTTATTGATTTCTAAATATTTGTGGATTAAGGAACTTGCAGCTTCTGCATGATACCTTACTTGAACATATTCATTTTATTCCACATGTTAAAGGTCTAGCACAGTGTTCTTCAAACGTTTTTTCCGGGGATCCATTTTTACCAACCAGCCAACCTTCGGGACCCAACCCGGCCGATCTTCGTGACCCACGCTGATGACCTGCGCGACCCACCATTTTCTCCTACCTTGTTTGCTGCTGACAAAAATGGAGGAAATGGTTTTGGGTCCCTTTGGCCCTCGTACACACTCCTCCAATGGAACCTGTTGGATGAAGGTGAACCCTTCCGGTGTTGGAAAGTATGGAGTCTCCATCTGTCCAAAGTTCTGCATTTTTTTTCCTGTAAAATGCTATCAAATAAATCCTCCCCCGAACTTGTAAAGAAAAATGAAATTAATAAAATAAATGAAAAAAATAAAAATTAAATGAATTAAATAAATGAATAAAAAAAACCTGAACTTGTAAATGAAAAGCTGCGACTGTTTTTTTTTAAAAAAAGCGTCCACACTGCGCATGCGCACCGATGATCGGGCACGCATGCGCAATGCGGCCGTATTTGTTTTACTTGATCGCGGCCATTTTGAAGGCCGCTTGCAGCCGGCGTTATTAACAGCCGGCTGATGCGCACAGATTTGCGCGATCGGGAGCGCCGCGCAACTGACGGCTCCGTGACCCTCCCGTCACCCGCCCGCAACCCACCCGCCGGTCGCGCCCCCGAGTTTGACAATGCCTGGTCTAGCAGTATGGTATTTATTATCTTTTGGAGTAGATAGAAAACATGTTAATATTCCATGAAATTTTCTGTGTAATATTCCAGTTAAGGGATATTATTTAGTACCCTTTCTCTACTACTCCACTGGAGACATGCATAATGCTGCAGGTTTAAATTCCTAGAAGACTACTCGTGGAGATGCTTTATTGGTGTCAGCACAAATTAAATATAAGTGCTGGAAGAAAACCTGCATCATAACTTTAACTTTGACTAATTACATTTAAGAAGCTTAAATATTCACTATAATGCAATGAAAATTAAATTACTTTTCACAAGTAAAATGATGTGACTATTGACCGACATTCTAGCTCACATTTTTCCTGTAAAAATTTGTGCAGTGAAGCAAGGTCAAGGAAGGAACTCCGCAAAAAAAATTCTGCGAGTACTAAAGAAAGTTGTGAAAGAGTTAATTTGACCTTTGAATTTGTTAGGCAAGTGATGTTTCTTAGAATGTGGAGCATATGTGAAGTTAGGTTTATTAATAGTAGGTGATGTTGCTCAACTTGCGACACCTATGTTTTATTACTTTTGTACTTAATGAAGATATTTTTTAAATTTATCTAATATATTGCAACTTGAGTTACTGAATTGAGAGTAATTTTCTCATTTACCATAAAATAACATTAGAAACGGGAATTGGATGGGCTTTTAAAGCAATTTTCTTAAACCTATTAGCGATAGATTGTACAGATGTTTGTGAACACCAAGTCTGTTTGCACCTTCAATGTTTAAGAAATTGCTGGTTTCAAAGGTGTAGGATCCTCCACATACACTTAATTCACTGCTGCATATTAAAAAAAATATCTGTTCATTATTCACTGGCTCTGGCTCTTGCTCATACTTGGACATTTTCATAGATAATACAGAGTAATTATTCATTCATGACAAATGATTCTCTGCATATTTAAAAGGAATGGTGAAAATACACCTACAAAAGTGAGGCAATTAAAAAAGAGATGTGAGAATTCATGAATTATTTTGCATTTTAAGTTATACTGAACAAGCTGTATATGTTTGAGTAAATGATTCAACTCTACTGGAAAATGCATTTTAGGTTACAGAATTTTGAAAGGCGATAGTATAGTTAATTTAAATTTGTCAAAATTTAAGCAACTATAAACTTTGGCTCTTAAGTTTTTAAACTGTGTTATTAATATGTAATCAGCTTAACCATATACCTTTTTTAAAAATACATCTTAACTGGAAGACCTGGGAAAGGTTGAAATAGCGGTGGGAAAAGCTGGACTTGGGCATGTTAAAATTATTATGCATTTTTAGAACAATTGTTTTCAGTTTTTGTTTTCTGTGTTGAATTTGACATTTTCAAGGGTGGTTTTGCACAAATTATGTTTTTTGAAATAAAGGTGAAAGTTAACAGGAAATGCAACACTTCACACAAATTATCTTTGAATTGCATTATACTTACAATACATTAATAACTATTAGTCGGGAAAGGCAGATCTTTTGTGTTGCAGCAAGCTCCAATAAATAGCAGCCTCGTGTCAGCATTAGTAAAGACCTGGAGCAGGTTATTTACCATGTCTTTTAGTGTAGGACATGAATATTGTTTTTAAAAAGTAGAATTAGAACCATGAAATATAAATACAATTTCAAGGAACTGTAAGTCAAAAAGGCAGCAAATAGCAAAACATTTCTCGGCAAATCATCATTAAAAAACTATATTGACATTAGGCAACGGCCAACATTCATAAGGTTTCACTACTTTGTATTATTGCTGTTCATGTTGGAATATGCTATTCACTGAATTTGATCGCAATATTTTGACAACTACAAAAAAGAAGTTCCTAAATTCAGTCTGCGATTTAGATTAAAAGCTGCTGTATGCGGATATATGGCTCGTGTGTGGAAACTGTTTTCTGCATTATTTTAAAATGGTGACCCTCCAAAATTACATAAAAACATTGTTATTTGGAAAGCTGATTAATCACAGATTTAATCTTTATGACATTAGTTCCTAATCTCAGCTATCCTATTGTGAAAAGAAATCATGCTGTTTTTCACACCTAAAGACATCAAGCAGAACATCATATTTAGGTGAGCTTTATGAGCCTCAAAGCCAGTCCAGAATGGCACAATGAGTAGACTTGAAACAAGTGAGTTGCAATAATGTGTGGCCTATAATATAGATGAATCGTATCCCAAAAAATAAAATCACTGATATAAAGTTAGTAGCAATTGAGTATTACTGAAACATTTGAAGATAGTGGGACCCTCCAACGTAATGGAAATTATCAGTAAATGCCAGGTTCAATCTTAAATCTCCCTTAATCTTAAATTGACTCTTCAATGCCTTTCAAATATCACAATTGCATGCTTTGGGAGTGTAGTCTGAAAAATAAAATAGATCAACAAAACAAGAAATGGGATGAGAGAAAATTGAAGTAATGGCACAAGAAAATAATAAGATAAAGAAGCTAAAAGAATAGGAAATAAATCAACAACACTAGGAGGGAAACAGAAGGCCTTGCAAAACAGTGCCTGGACCAAGAAATTAATATTTTCATTATGTCACAACCGTATAACTGCTACATAAAGAATAATAGGAATTATTTCTCTTGAGCAATTTATATATGTTGAAAACAATTGAAATACTTCATTTGGTTGGGAGTTAAATTTTGCATGATAAATTATCTTCAACTCAACTGTAGCTTTAAAATATTATGGGGATGCATCCAGAAGAGGATAAGGTTTTTCCTGTAGGGTGCTACATCGTTATTTACATAGTCTTTGACCCACACTGACTTTTTTTGCATAATACATTTGATATACTGTAGCTTTAGGATATGTCAGTTTAGTCTGGTTCCATTTGACCTGAAAAGGGAAAATGCAGTTACCCTTTTAATGGAGATGTCAATTTGAAATGAGCATCATTAATTTGTGATAAGGAATGGTGGCTGCTATCACAAATACTCTATTTTGTTTTTCGCAGCTAATTACATGTGTTCAAATTTGATGCTGTGTAGGAGAACTTAGTATCATGCCAAACAACAGATGTGTTAGTGAGCCACTTAAAATAACATGTTGTAAGCTTCTTGTCATGTAGATAATGATCCTGGTCTTAGGGCGAGGGTCTGTTTACCAACATTAAGATGTGTTTACTGCTCTCATGTTTTTGAGGTGATGTTGACGATGATTTAGAGGATGAATGTGGTGGTTGATTCAACCCTGCTTCTGTGGATGATGAGCAGCAAGCTTCAAAAGCCACGTCAGTATAATAATGTGCATTTTTTTAAAATGTAGCTTGTTTGAAATTTGGCCTCTGTAATAAATACCCGTGTATTTCAAAAGCAGGCTGCATAGCTGAAGGCTGTGTTGTGAAGTTACTTAGAATTCAGCCGTTAGATCTGTTCTCTGATGGCTGAGCGTGATTGACACTTACAAATTACCCAGCTGAAAGTGTTGAGTCTTTGACCCCGGAGTAACATCTTCAGTGCGGCTGAGATTTCCCAGCATTTTGTCATCTAATTACTGCAAATCCCTTGAAAATTCACTTGATGGTGAATTTTTAATGTGGGGCAATTTCAATGTGATGCATGGCGCAGATGGTCACAGTCCCAGTTTGTAAAATATGATTCGAATAAAATACTATTTTTCTGTTTTATATCCTTCTCTGGAATAGTGCTGGTTTTCCCACTTCCCATTTTTTAAAAACGAATCAGAACATAATGCACTCTAGTTTAATGGGAAATGCTACATTGGTAACACTGGATTGTGTAACACTACCTGTCACCATCTTCATTATTTTTGATGTTTTTGGAATGTTTATATTTTACAAAATACTGTTTCTTGAAGTACAGAAGAAGTCAAATTAAAGCTGACATCCTACAGGTTTCTTTTTAGCTTTTTCTGTATTGGTATTACTTAAAATGAATAAACTTCCAGATCTCCACAAAAACAAACATAATGTGAAATTCCATAAAGAAATGTCCACTTGATCGGTATGTGCAATGTCCTCATGCCCTTGTGGAAAAGGTGCGAATTATATATTGTCAGATTGGATTCAACCTAAATGTTAAGTTATTTGTCATGTTACAGTTTGTTAAAGTACCCATAAGTGGAATAATGGTTATAGGCTAATCCTGATTCCCAGGAGCACCATGTTTTCATATTCCTCACTATATTGGTAGTCTGGGACATTATTAATTCAGCCAGCTCTGGAAGAAAATGTAACTTTTTTTGCTGATTTTGTGGAAGTGGGTAGCAATTGTTTTGAAAACATACCACTTGCATTAAGTTGCCATTTAAACTAATTAATTTAATTAGGAAAGTTTTGGCAAGAAATTGCACATGCGCAAGGATTTTCTTTTTTATGCAAATGACTTTCTCTGTTTAATATATGTACACCATAAAGTCATAGAATTTACAGTGCCGAAGGAGGCCATTCGGCCCATCAAGTCTGTGCCGGCCCCTAGAAAGAACACCCTACCTAAGCCCATGCCTCCACCCTATCTCCGTAACCCAGTAACCCCACCTAACCTTTTGGATATTAAGGGGCAATTTAGTGTAGCCAATCCACATCTTTGGACTGTACCGCCCAAAAATATCAAACAGATTAAATGGTGCGTTAAAAATTGTCTGGATGTGATGTACATTAAATTAGAATTGCATAATGTATTTTGATTCGAAAAATTAGAACAAATTTGGTGTATTTCAATTGCATTGTATTTTATGAACAAGTCTACTAGGTGTGGAGATAACTGCAAGTGTCTGTGTGAGAGAACAGAAATTTGCAAATTGGTTTGTAAGTAAATGTTTGTTCACGTGTGAGTTTGTGTAAGTCTTAAATTGTCAGGTGAAGGATATGGGTATAGAATAGTTGAGGATAATTTGGTCAGGTACTGTGCATTTATGGACAGAGCACACAGTTTGGGAGCTTTGTTAGTTTCGCTGAAATTATTGAAGAGCTAGGGTGAATATCGTGTTATTAGATGATTGCTGTGAGATTATGATTATCAATCTTTCCAACAATACTTTGCATAGAAGCCATTAGAAACAGGTATACTGCTGGAGATTAACTGAGAAAATGCACTAGTACCATATAACATTGTTGAAAATGTCTTTCCTTTCTATATCTCCAAAGCCCCCACCCCACACCACCATCACGCGTCCCCTATTTTCAAACCTTCAGCAAAATCCTTTAAACCTTCTTGCCTGTCTGTCTCTTCCTCCTACTCAATATTACATGTCTGGATATCGGCAAGAAAAAGTCTAAATCAATATCTATGCCCTTCCTTGGTTGTCGCTTTTGACATCTGTTGTATGGGATGATTAAGAGATGACTAAAATACTGTGAAACGTAGGTTAGCTTCCAGTGAGATCCCCATGAAAGAAAAGGCAGAATTGTTTGATATTAAACTTTACTTCATGACCTGGGAGAGAAATGCTATTGCTTTCATATATATTTCCAAATCCTCGATTGTTTATCACTATATCTAGTCATGTTTTAATGCATTATGCAAGCAGAAAATTGACAGGATTGGCAATGACATAGCCGCAAAGTTCCATCAAATTGGTTTATCCTCTACTTCAGATCATAATGTCTTCGGTTGTTTTGCTGCTGAAACTTGGCTCCCATATTTTGTGTTTAGGTGGTGCTGTATTACAGACTATAGACAAAAAAGAATGATATTATCGGAAAGAAACAACAATGGCAAAAATAACGGATTTATAATTTTATCAAGGGGAAATGAGATGAGCAGCCACAGTAATTGGTATTAGTTGATAAAAAGCAGGTTTTTGTCACTCGAGGATGACTTCAGCCAGCTCAGTATGAGACGCTTACTGTATGCCTCCTAGCACAGGTACGCAAGTACAAAGTTTAAAGTAAAGCTTCTATGCTCGTTAATTTGTGCAATTCATCTGCAAGGACTGATGCCTCAGTCCTGACCATTTTTACAAATTATGCTTCAGAAATATTTCATTTTGATCATTTTTAACTTCAACTAATTAGATGATTTTGTGATAGTGATCTATAAATGAAAATCAAAGCATTATTTATACAGCAACAGGCTCTTCAGTCTTCACTTTCAGAAGGTTAGAGAAGGTTGCCAACTGCATAGCTGAACTGCAAATGTGTGCTGCTTAGCTTTAAGGGCAGAATTTCTTAATCCGCTGAATACATTTAAAATATATGATCTATAAAATTTTAGAATTACTTCATGGAACTTTCATGAATTATCCCCTGTTTTGAAAAACGCTTTGAAAAACACATGGGCGGCACGGTAGCACAGTGGCTAGCACTGTTGCTTCACAGCGCCCGGGATCCGGGTTCGATTCGTGGATTGGGTCACTGTGCGGAGTCTGCATGTTCTCCCCATGTCTGCTGGGTTTCCTCGGGGTGCTCCAGTTTCCTCCCAAAAGTCCGGAATTATGCGCTTGTTAGGTGTATTGGACATTCTGAATTCTCCCTCAATGTACTCGAACAGGTGCCATAGTGTGGCGACTAGGGGATTTTCACAGTAACTTCCTTGCAATGTTGATGTAAGCCTACTTGTGACACTAATAAAGATTATTATTATTAGATTTTGATTAACTCTCCATACTACTTACAGGATTTCCAGTATGGTGACCAAATACATGAAGATAGAGGTGAAAACTGCCTGTGAAATATTATAATATCATTTATGCTCATAATTAGCTACCTTTTAAAAAAATATGTTCAAAAATCTTTTAAAATGCATTATATATTTAATTCTATTAATGTACCTTTCCTAACACTTCTAATTTAAAACATATAAGCCAGAAAATTTATAATTTCATTTTTTTAATTTTACAATATTAATTGTTTAAGCTTATGCTATATTAACAATACTTTCAAATGGTGCTTTGTGAGCCTTGCATACTGCACTGCTCAACCTGTTTCTGTATTAAAGTTAGGCATGTACTATTAAAATTAGCATAAGACTGATGAAATGAAAAGATGTCAGTTCTATGGCAAGCTCCTCTGATGATGAGGGTTGAAATTCTGTGAATATGAATTCCCTACGGATCTTGCAAGGTAGAAGATTTTAATTTTCACCCTCGAGACAGACCGTCTGATGGCACTTTTTTCAAATGGTAATTTCTCAGTTTGTAGCTAGAAATCACCCAGGCTTGTCTGGCTGATGCGTATGAAGGGAATTGGAGAGGATGATTTTCAAGGGCTTCGTTCTCACCTGTCAGTCCTTGCTGCAAGGGAGAATCAGAAAAATGATTTGGGTTTGACGTTAGGGGTGAAAAAGCAAGGGTCAGAATGGAAAGGATGCAATCAGGATGTTGTGTGGAAATGCTTGTGAGCACATTGAGCATTGTTGCTGAAATGCTAAGAACACTTCATTGTGTTTGAGTGCTGATTGATCATTCTTTTACTTGGCATTAGTCCTGCTGGGGGTGGGAGGGGTTGGGGGGCGGGGGAGTGTAGGTAGAAACACCAATGAGCACTAATTTTCTGTTTGAAATAAGCACTGTCTTAAATGCACAGTGTTTGATTATTGAATTTCTAGACAACAGAAATTAGACTAACTGGTGGTGAATATTGTAGACTTCAATAAAAGGAAATCCTTTCTCATTTTGGTAGGATTTTTTTTTAAAGTATTTTAATGGGATATAATGTTTTGTAAATTCTTCATAAAATGGCATAAAATATACTTTGGATATAATCTTTATTAGTGTCACAGGTAGGTTTACATTAACACTGCAGTGATGTTACTGTGAAAATCCCCTAGCCGCCACACTACAGCGCCTATTCGGTACACTCAGGCAGAATTCCAAATGTCCAATTCACCTAACGAGCACATCTTTTGGGACTGTGGGAGGAAACCGGAGCACCTAGAGGAAACCCACGCAGACACAGGGAAAATGTGCAGACTCTGCACAGACAGTGACCCAAGCCGGGATTCGAACCTGCGTCCCTGGCGCTGTTAAGCAACAGTGCTAACCACTATGCTAACATGCTGCCCTGAGAGGGAGGGTGGATAGTAGTAGCCACAGTTCTTTGTCCTGTTATTTTGTCTTGTAGTTGTCAAGATTTTTACTTTCAGATGACATTCCTTCCATTTTGAAAGTATCAACATCAATTATCGATGATGCTCTGTGTTTTTATTATTTTCTTATTACTGCTTCAAGTACCTTTTGTTTGAAGTTAAAATATTTGATTTCTTAAACTTGAATTTTGATTAAAACCTGTCTGAATTATCTTTAATATTCTGGCAAGCTTTGAAATCTTAAATTGTGAGCACTATTTCTAGATGGATTGTAAGGGAGCTACTGCACTTCATGCGCTGGCCAATAATTCAATTTTCAGCTCAAGTTCCTGCTTGAAAACTGTTTTCGTTATTGTTCCGGTTGGTCTAATGCAAAATTTGACACATTTTACAATTTCAACCCATAAAAGTTATAATTGCAGCATTACTTGTCTTACCTATTCCTGTGTAGTCAAATTAGCTGGTATGTTAGCATGCAGTTTAATCCATTGCAATTGTGTTTCAATCAAATTATATACATCACTTCAGCCATATCACAGTCTAAATGATGTAGACTGGAAATAATAGTACGTGGATCACTGAATCAAGTTTCAGAGAATACTAATCAAAAATGCATTTTTTTCCTTTTTTGCACCATAACACATTTGTAATTTTTGGCTTTAGTTCTGTAAGTTAAGCTTGCAGCACAAGTAATATAGATCCTTTTAACTTAACCATATTTTTACCAACTGCTTGGAGGATTTGAATTAGAAATGAATTCACAAAATGTTGTAATAAGAATGTGATCCAAAATTTAAATTTTTTAAATATATAGGCAGAATTATTACTTTGCAACTCAGAAGTGAATGGAGTAAACAAAGAGAATGGAGTAAACAAAGAATGCTAGTTGCATTCTAATAATGTATTATTTGCATGGCATGCTTTTATTGTGACCATGAAAGTTTAAATTGTGTATATTAAGTCCATAAAATAATTTAAGAATGAGTTCACTTCAGAACAACATTAGCTAAAGGAGTAGGCAAGTCCGCCTCTTGAGCCGTTTCTGTCAATTAGTTAGATCAAGGCTGATCTGTATATTAAAGCTATTCACCTACTTTAATTCCATATACTTTTAATGTCGTGTTTAACAAATATCTAACTACCTCAATTTTGAAATTTTCAATTATATAGTCTCAAAATATTTTGGGGGAGCCTGGGCCAGAGTTCCACTAACCTTTATGCGAAGAATTGCTTTCAGACTTTATCATTGACAAGTTCAGCTGCTATTTTAAGATGAAGCCTTCATGTTCTGGGAGGCAGTGGTAATGTCGCTGGACTAACAATCCAGAGGCCCAGGCTAATATCCATATCCCATCATGACAGGTGCTAGAATTTAAATTTGGTTGATAACTCTGGAATTAAAAACTAGTAATGATAACCATGAAATCATCATCGATTGTCATAAAAACCCATCTGGTCCTTTAGGGGAGGAATTTTCCACCCTCGCCTCATCTAGCCTTCATGTGACTCCAGACCCATAATAATGTGGTTGCCTCAGAAATGTCCTAACAAATCACGACACCGAATTAAACCAGACAGACCACATGGCGTCAACCGAGGTACTGGAAATGACCCTGAAAATCTGGGGGCTCCTGTCAAATTTGTGGGAGCTGTCCCACAGGCTAGTCAACCAACAGATTGATGTAGTCATACTCTGCAAAATATACCTTGCAGCAAATGGCCCAGACATCAAAATCACCATCCCTGGGTATGCCCTGTTCCAATGGCAGAAGAGCGCACCGAAGGTGGCACTGCACACTGGTCAACAATCAAGAAGGAGTTGTCCTGGGAGTCTGCAACATTGACCGGGATTCCATGAAGTCTCATGGCATCAGGAAAAACATGGGCAAGGTAGCCTCCTTATATTATCACCTACTGCCCCTCTTCAGCTGATGGAATCAGTTTTCTTATGTTGAACATCATTTGGAAGAAATACTGAGGGTGGCAACGGCCCAAAATATTGGGTGGGGGACTTCAATGTCCATCACCAAGAGTTGCTTAGCAGCACCAGTATTGACCAAGTCCTAAATGTTATGGGCCAGGATTTAGAGAACCCCAAAGTATATCATGGAGTTCACCTGACCCACAACGTTTAATAGATTGTGGTATGGGGAGCACACGGCCCACTCTACAGGTGTGGTACAGCAGAAATGGAAAAGTAACTTTTAAAGCAAAACAATGTTTATTCTATGAACTCAAGTTAACCTTTTTGAAACATACAGTGAACATCTTAGCAACCCATCAATTCAAATACAACCCCCAAAGAATACAACACTTAAGTAATGATTAAGCTGTCGTATTAACATAAGACTTAAAAAAACCTTCAAAACAGAAAGATATTAGGCTTAACTTCACTACTGAGAATATTTATAATTCTGAATTCAGCAAGTGATCCAGCGATAGTCTTTTGATGGCAGAGAGAACAGCAGTACACCTGCTTGGTCTGGCTTCAGCTCCAACACTGAAAACAAAACTAAAACGCACCCTGCAGTCTGTTCAAAAGCGAAAGTGAAAAGCTGACAGACAGGCAAGCTCCACCCACTCTCTGACATCACTGCAGTAGTAAGCACCCATTTCTTAAAGGTACTCTCACTACAGATATTTATATACACACCCATTTCTAAACACCCATTTCTTAAAGGTACTCTCACATGACATAAAGGACATAACAGCTAAACTGTGTCTGCAGCTGATGGTGATGGAAGCAACAAGAAGGGAAACTTCTACTTGACCTCGCCCTCACCAATCTACCTGCTGCAGATGCATTTGTTCATGACAGTATTGTAGTAATCACTGCACAGTTCTTGTGGACATTCAGTCACTTTCCATTGTGGATGCCCTTCATCATGTGTGACACTACCATCGTGCTTAATGGGATAGATTTTGAACAGATCTAGCAACTCAAAACTGGGCATCCATTGGATTTGGATTGGATTGGATTTGTTTATTGTCACGTATACCGAGGTATAATGCAAAGTATTGTTCTTCGTGCAGCTCAGACAGATTGTTCCGTACATGAACAGAAAATACATAATAGGGCAAACATAAAATACACAATGTAAATACATCAACACAGGCATCGGGTGAAGCATACAGGAGTGTAGTACTACTCAGTAGAGAAGATGTGTGAAGAGATCAGATCAGTCGATAAGAGGGTCGTTTAGGATTCTGGTAACGGGGGAAGAAGCTGTTTTTAAATCTGTTTGTGCGTGTTCTCAGACTTTTGTATCTCCTGCCCGATCGAAGAAGTTGGAAGAGTGAATAAGCCGGTGGAAGGAGTCTTTGATTATGCTGCCCGTTTTCCCAAAGCAGCAGGAGGTGTAGACAGAGGCAGGTTTGTGTGATGGACTGGCCGGTGTTCACAACTCCCTGTAGTTTCTTACGGTCTTGGGCCGAGTAGTTACCATACCAGGCTGTGTTGCAGCCAAATAGGATGCTTTCTATGGTGCATCTGTAAAAATTGGTAAGAGTCAGTGTGGACATGCCGAATTTCCTTAGTGTCCTAAGCATAGGCGCTGTAATGCTTTCTTGGTCGGCGCGTCGAGGTGGGTGGACCAGGACAGATTGTTGGTGATGTGCACACCTAGGAATTCAACCATCTCCATCTCGGCCCCGTTGGTGCAGATCGAGGTGTGTACGATGCTTTGCTTCCTGAAGTCAATGACCAGCTCTGACTCATTTGTTGTTCGAGATCTGAGCCACTACAGTCGGGTCGTCAGCAAACTTTTAAATGGAATTGGAGCCAAATTCTGCCACACAGTCGTGTGTGTATCGGGAGTATAGTACATGAGGTGCTGTGAGCATCAGCAGCAGCACAGTGGTATTCAACCACAATCTGTGACCCCATGGCCCAGCATATATCCCACTCTACCATAATCATCAAGCTGGGAGATGATGTTGAATGAAGAATGCAGATGGGCCTGCCAGGAGCAGTACCAGGCATACCTAAAAATGAGCCGTCAATCTGGTGAGGCTACAACACAGGCATACTTGCATGCCACCCAGTGGGAGCAGCGTGTGATTTCCAGAGCAAAGCGATCCCACAACCAAAAGATCATGTCTAAGCTCTGCAGTCCTGCCACATCCATTGTGAATGGTGGGAGACAATTTTTAAAAGTTAACAAGAGGAAGAGGCTCTACAAATATCCCCATTCTCAATGATGGGAGAGTCCAGCAGATCAGTTTTTGCAATTTACAAATTGGAATTTGCTACCGTCTTCAGCCGGAAATTCAGAGTGGATCCATCTCGGCCCCCTCCTGAGGTTCCTGGTATCACAATCTTCAGCCAATTTGATTCACTCTTTGATATCAAGAACCAGCTGAAAACATTGGATACTACAAATGCTATAAGCACTGGCAACATTCCAACGAGCTGAAGAACTGTTCCCTGAACTAGCCACACCCTAGCCAAGCTGTTCCAGTGGAGCTAAAACACTAACACCTATGTAGCAGTATAGAAAGTTGTAGTAACGAAAATAATTTCTCCCTTAATGTTAGCAAAACTAAAGAGCTGGTCATTGACTTCAGGAAGCAAGGTATTGTATAACTCCTGTCTGCATCAATGGGACCGAGGTGGAGATAGTTGACAGCTTCAAGTTCCTGGGGATGCACATCACCAAAAATCTGCTCTGTCCACCCACATCGAAGCTACAACCAAGAAAGCACAACAGTGCCTATACTTCCTCAGGAAACTAAAGAAATTTGGCATGTCCACGTGAGCATTACGTGACTCTTACCAACTTTTACAGGTGCGCCCATAGGAAAGCATCCTATCTGGCTGCATCGCAGTCTGGTATGGCAACTGCTTGGCCCAAGACAGTAAGAAACTACAGAGTGTCGTGAACACTGCTCAGTCCATCATACAAACCCACATCTGTCTATACCTCCCGTTTCCTTGGGAAAGCGGGCAGCAAAATCAAAGACCCCTCCTGCCCGGCTTACCCACTCTTCCAACTTCTTCCATCGGGCAGGAGATACAGAAGCCTGAGAACACACACGAACAGACTAAAAAACAGCTTCTTCCCCACTGTCACCACACTCCTAAATGACCCTCTTATGGACTGACCTCATTAACACTACACCCTGTATGCTTCATCCGATGCCAATGCTTATGTAGTTACATTGTATATGTTGTGTTGCCCTATTATGTATTTTCTTTTCTTCCCATGTATTTAATGATCTGTTGAGCTGCTCGCAGAAAAATACTTTTCACTGTACCTCGGTACACGTGACAATAAACAAATCCAATCCAATCCAATACCTGATCACTTCACACATGTTCTCTACCGAGTAGAACTACTCTCCTGTATGCTTCACCCGATGCCTGTTTGTATGTATTTACATTGTGTATTTTATGTTTGCACTATTATGTATTTTCTTTTCATGTACGGAATGATCTGTCTGAGCTGCACGCAGAACAATACTTTTCACTGTACCTCGGTACACGTGACAATAAACAAATCCAATCCAATCCAATACCTGATCACTTCACACATGTTCTCTACCGAGTAGAACTACTCTCCTGTATGCTTCACCCGATGCCTGTTTGTATGTATTTACATTGTGTATTTTATGTTTGCACTATTATGTATTTTCATGTACGGAATGATCTGTCTGAGCTGCACGCAGAACAATACTTTTCACTGTACCTCGGTATACGTGACAATAAACAAATCCAATCCAGATATGTTCTGTCAACAAAAAGCAGGACAAATCCAACCCAGCCAGTTACCACCTCATCGGTCTACTCTGAATCGTGAACAAAGTGATGAAAGATGCTGTCAAGCAGCACTTGCTGGTTCAAACATGGGCAAAAGAGCTGAACTTTTGAGGTGAGGGTGACAGCCCTTGACATCAAGCAGAATTTGAACGAGTGTGGCATCGGGATCCCCAGCAAAACTGGAGTCAATGGGAATTGGGGCAAACTCTCCACTGATTAGTCATACCCAGCAGAAAGAAAGATGGCTGTGATTATTGGAGGTCACTCATCTCAGTCCCAGGACTTCACCGCAGGAGTTCCTCAGGAAAAGTCCTCGGCTTGACAAACATCAGTTGGTTCATCAGTGGCCTTCCCTCCATCATAAGGCCAGGAGTGGGGATGTTCGCTGATGGGTGCACAATGTTCAGTGCCATTCATAACTCCTCAGATACTGAAGCAGTCCTTACCCATATGCAGTAAAACCTGGACAACACTCAGGTTTAGGCTGATCAGTGCCCAGTAACATTTGTGCCACTTAAATATCAGGCAATGACCATCTCCAACAAGAGAGGATCTACCCATCGAATATCAAATTGAATCTAGCTTCACTATTTGACACTCAATGGCATTCCCATTGCTGAATCTCCTATCAATATCTGTAGGTTACCGTTGACCAGAAATTGAACTGGAAGTCGATATAAATACTGTGGCTACAATAGCAGATCACAGACTGGGAATTCTGCAGTGAGTAACTCCCCTTCTGACTCCCCAAAGCCTGTCCACCATCTGCAATCTCAAGTTAGGAGTGTGATGAAATATCCTCCACTTGCCTGAATGAGTGATGTTCCAACAACATTCAAGGAGCTCAACAGCATCCAATACAAAACAGCCTGTTTGATTGACACCCCATCCATCACTTTAAACATTGATTCTCTCTACCATTGATGCACAGTGGCAGCTCTGTGTACCACGTACAATAAGGGGATCAGGGGTTATGGGGAGAAGGCATGAGGATGAGAAAAATATCAGCCATGATTGAATGCCGGAGAGACTCGATGGGCCAAGTGACCTAATTCTGCTCCTAGGTCCTATGGTCTTATGGTACAAGGTGCACGTCAACAACTCACGAAGAATCCTTCAACAGCAATTCCCAAACCAGTATACCCCCGTACCTACGACAAGAGCAGGAGTTGGATGTGAATACCACCAACTGCAAGTTCCCCTCCAAGCCACATACCATCCTGACTTGAACTTTACCATTCCTTTACTGTTGTAGAATCATAGAATTTACAGTGCAGAAGGAGGCTATTCGGCCCATAAAGTCTGCACCGGAAAGAACACCCTACCCAAGCCTACGCCTCCACCCTATCCCAGTAACCCCACCTAACCTTTTTTTGGACACTAAGGGGCAATTTTAACACGGCCAATCCATCAAACGTGCACATCTTTGGACTGTGGAAGTAAACCAGAGCACCCGGAGGAAACCCACGCAGACATAGGGAGAAAGTGCCACTCCACACTCACGCAAGGCCGGAATTGAACCCAGGGTTGCAAGGCCGGAATTGAACCCAGGACCTTGGAGCTGTGAGGCAGCACTGCTAGCCACCGTGCCGTCACTGAATCTCTTTCCTGACAGCACTGTGGGTGTACCTACACACATAGATTGCAGTGGTTCAAGAAAGCAGCTTGCCTTCATAGAATCCCTAGAGTGCAGAAGGAGGCCATTCGGCCCATCAAGTCTGCACCTGATCATTTGAAAGACCACCCTACACAGACACAGTCCCCGCCCTATCTCTGTAACCCCACCTAACCTTTGCACACGGGGGCAGTTTAGCCAATGCACCTAAACTGCACATCTTTGGACTCAGTACAAAGTCTTACAACACCAGGTTAAAGTCCAACAGGTTTGTTTCGATGTCACTAGCTTTCGGAGCGCTGCTCCTTCCTCAGGTGAATGAAGAGGTCTGTTCCAGAAACATATATATAGACAAATTCAAAGATGCCAAACAATGCTTGGAATGCGAGCATTAGCAGGTGATTAAATCTTTACAGATCCAGAGATGGGGTAACCCCAGGTTAAAGAGGTGTGAATTGTACCAAGCCAGGACAGTTGGTAGGATTTCGCAGGCCAGATGGTGGGGGATGAATGTAATGCGACATGAATCCCAGGTCCCGGTTGAGGCCGCACTCGTGTGCGGAACTTGGCTATAGGTTTCTGCTCGGCGATTCTGCGTTGTCGCGGGTCCTGAAGGCCGCCTTGGAGAACGCTTACCCGGAGATCAGAGGCTGAATGCCCTTGACTGCTGAAGTGTTTCCTGACTGGAAGGGAACATTCCTGCCTGGTGATTGTTGCGCGATGTCCGTTCATTCGTTGTCGCAGCGTCTGCATGGTCTCGCCAATGTACCACGCTTCGGGACATCCTTTCCTGCAGCGTATGAGGTAGACAACGTTGGCCGAGTCGCACGAGTATGTACCGCGTACCTGGTGGGTGGTGTTCTCACGTGTAATAGTGGTATCCATGTCGATGATCTGGCACGTCTTGCAGAGATTGCCATGACAGGGTTGTGTGGTGTCGTGGTCACTGTTCTGAAGACTGGGTAGTTTGCTGCAAACAATGGTTCGTTTGAGGTTGCACGGTTGTTTGAAGGCAAGTAGTGGGGGTGTGGGGATGACCTTGGCAAGATGTTCATCGTCATCAATGACGTGTTGAAGGCTGTGAAGAAGATGACGGAGTTTCTCCGCTCCGGGGAAGTACTGGACGACGAAGGGTATTCTGTCGGTTGTGTCCCATGTTTGTCTTCTGAGGAGGTCGGTCCGGTTTTTCGCTGTGGCGCGTTGGAACTGTCGATCGATGAGTCGAGTGCCATATCCCGTTCGTACGAGGGCATCTTTCAACGTCTGTAGATGTCTGTTACGCTCCTCTTCGTCTGAGCAGATCCTGTGTATACGGAGCGCTTGTCCATAGGGGATGGCTTCTTTAATGTGTTTAGGGTGGAAGCTGGAGAAGTGGAGCATCATGAGGTTATCCGTAGGTTTGCGGTAAAGCAAAGTGCTGAGGTGACCGTCCTTGATGGAGACGAGTGTGTCCAAGAATGCAACTGATTTTGGAGAGTAGTCCATGGTGAGTCTGACGGTTGGATGGAACTTATTAATGTCATCGTGTAGTCGTTTCAGTGATGCTTCGCCGTGGGTCCAAAGGAAAAAAATGTCATCGATGTATCTGGTGTATAACATCGGTTGAATAGTCCGTCCAGTACTTCCCCGGAGCGGAGCGGAGAAACTCCGTCATCTTCTTCACAGCCTTCAACACGTCATTGATGACGATGAACATCTTGCCAAGGTCATCCCCACACCCCCACTACTTGCCTTCAAACAACCGCGCAACCTCAAACGAACCATTGTTTGCAGCAAACTACCCAGTCTTCAGAACAGTGACCACGACACCACACAACCCTGTCATGGCAATCTCTGCAAGACGTGCCAGATCATCGACATGGATACCACTATTACACGTGAGAACACCACCCACCAGGTACGCGGTACATACTCGTGCGACTCGGCCAACGTTGTCTACCTCATACGCTGCAGGAAAGGATGTCCCGAAGCGTGGTACGTTGGCGAGACCATGCAGACGCTGCGACAACGAATGAACGGACATCGCGCAACAATCACCTGGCAGGAATGTTCCCTTCCAGTCGGGGAACACTTCAGCAGTCAAGGGCATTCAGCCTCTGATCTCCGGGTAAGCGTTCTCCAAGGCGGCCTTCAGGACCCGCGACAACGCAGAATCGCCGAGCAGAAACTTATAGCCAAGTTCCGCACACATGAGTGCGGCCTCAACCGGGACCTGGGATTCATGTCGCATTACATTCATCCCCCACCATCTGGCCTGCGAAATCCTACCAACTGTCCTGGCTTGGTACAATTCACACCTCTTTAACCTGGGGTTACCCCATCTCTGGATCTGTAAAGATTTAATCACCTGCTAATGCTCGCATTCCAAGCATTGTTTGGCATCTTTGAATTTGTCTATATATGTGTTTCTGGAACAGACCTCTTCATTCACCTGAGGAAGGGGCAGCGCTCCGAAAGCTAGTGACATCGAAACAAACCTGTTGGACTTTAACCTGGTGTTGTAAGACTTCGTACTGTGCTCACCCCAGTCCAACGCCGGCATCTCCACATCATCTTTGGACTGTGGGAGGAAACCAGAGGACCCGGAAGAAACCCACGCAGTTGCGGAGAGAATGTGCAAACTCTACACAGTCACCCGAGGTCGGAATCGAACTCGGGTCCCTGGTGCTGTGATGTAGCAGTGCTAACCACTGTGCCGCCCCAAGCCTTCTCAAGGGAATTTTGGGACGACAAATACTGACATAGCCAGTCAGACCCATGTTCGTAAAATAAGAAAATTCATAATAATAATAATCGCTTATTATCACAAGTGGGCTTCAATGAAGTTAATGTGCAAAGCCCCTAGTTGCCACATTCCGGCTCCTGTTCGGGGAGGCTGGTACGGGAATTGACCCCGCGCTGCTGCCTTATTCTGCATTACAAGCCAGTTATTTAAGCCACTGTGCTAAACCAGCCCCCATAACTCTCCACCAAAGGAAAGAATTTTACTTTAATCAAATCATTTAATTGTCCTAAACACCTCAATTATATCACTGCTTAGCCTTTTATACCTAATGCAATACAAGCCGAGACTATGCACCGTTTTCTCATAAGTTGTCCACTTCAGCCCCTGTGTCATTCTGGTGAATCTACACTGCACCCAACTCCAAAGGTTAGCAGACCTGGCTAACATTCAGGTTGGCTTGTTAAGTGCCAGGCAGTGATGATGTCGAATAAGAGACAATCTAGCCATCTTACTTGGACCTTCAACACCATTATCACTGCTGAATCTCCACTGTCAACATCCTGGTGGGTACCATTGACCAAAAACTTAACTGGACCAGCCCCAAGTACAAGAATCAGTCAGAAGCTGAGAATTGTGTGGCGCATATCTCACTTGCTGACTACCCAAGGTCTATCCACCAACTACAGGGCTCAAGTAAATAATATGATGAGATAATCCTCACCTACCTGATGAGTGCAGCTCCAGCAACACACACAAATTTCAATGCTATTGCCACCTTCAACATTGAATACTGACTCCTTTTTGCACTATAGCTACTTATCAAGGCTCCATCAACAGCACCATCAAACCACCAAGAAGGTCAAGGGCAGCAGGGCCATGGGACACCAACACCTGCAAGTTTCTCTCCAAGCTACATCATCCTGACTTGGCAATATATTGCCATTCTTTCATCATTGCTGGATAATGGTCTGGGAATTAACACCCTAACAGCACTGTGGGTGCACCTACACCAAGTGGACTGCAGTGGTTCAAGGAGGCAACTCCCCACCACTTTCTCAAGAACAATAAGGGATGGATGATAACAGCACCCATATCCTATGAAATAATAAATTTGAAAAATCACATCCTATCAGTTGAAGCTTATACTCATTAGCCCGATTTTCTCCCTTCTACCTCCTAACCAATTCCCTACCTCTGCCCAAGGTGGCCTCCAATTCCATGTGTTTCCATTATTACTTACAATTATTTCTGTGGGACCTATTTGAATGCCTTATGGATGTCCATATAAATAACATTTAAAGTTGCTCCTTTATGCCATACAAAGAAAGCTAAAAAGAATTTCTGCTAGTTTTGGTAGACATTACTTAACCTTCGTAAATCCAATGCTGGTTTCTGATCAACTTGAAGTGCTCAGCTGTTCTGTCCCTGTTGAAAAATTCCAGTAACTTGTCGTCACAATAGTCATTAGACTATAATTTCCTGACACGTTTTAAATAGTGGAGTGACATTACAATATTTTAAACCAAGATGATAGTTCCTATATCCAAGATGGTTTTGCAAAATCACTACTGGAATATCTACAATTTCCTCACCTGTTAGTAACTTGGGAAGGGCTCCATCGGGTCTCGCAATAAGTCTATCTTTAGTCTCATTATTTTCTTTGCTTTTTTTTTTCAACTTCTATCAAATTTAGTATATGATTTTATTTTTCTCATTTCTCTAATAATTTACCTTCTGTATCTGTCTTCACAGTAGAGGAAAAGTAATGATTTAGCAATCCTGCCTTTAATTTATTTTCAATTACGATAGCCCGAATTAACGGTAAGAAATAATGGTGAGGCTCATGAAACATGCAGTTAAACTGGACAGAAGCTTCCCGTGACTACGTGTGCGCAGTTAAATGGAGAAATCAGGAAGTTACTGTCTAATTGTCTTGCTTTCCCAGATGCTGTGATGTCCCAGTACCTTACTCTGTAATGAAAAATATGGAAGTTGCTGTACCTGGGTGAAATATACCCAATAAACTGACCAGAAAAAGTTAAGGCTTTTCCATGCCATTCTAATTATTTGCTGCCAGGCAACCTTCTTGGCACAGAAAATTAATGTTTACAAGGTTGGAGAGCCTTCAAATTTATATTTTGTTGTAAAATTTTAATCTTTTAAAATATTTTCTTTCTATCTTTTATTACACACATGACATTAAATCTCTGTTTTTCAATTTCTGTACATGATTTGATACTGAATTAAGCATTCCAACAGAAATTGCCAGGTTCGGACAATGCATCTCAAAGGATTCTTCATGTTGATTGGTTAAGGAGATGCACAGCTTCTTGCTTTATTCTCAGATCTCATGTAATGGATGATGTACCTAAATGGCTTTTAAATCTCATAAAATCTCCATTGAAGTTATGTAAACATGTGCAATGAACCAACTAACACCATCCGTTCACTGCTGACTATAAAATCTGGCAAAGTATCATTTGACTCTGTCTTTAAACAGACCACGTTACCCTTATCCATCTTTTTTCACTTTTAATTTTGTTTCCTGATTACCATCAGACTTCCAGCAGCAAAGGGCAGCACGGTGGCGCAGTGGGTTAGCCCTGCTGCCTCACGGCGCCGAGATCCCAGGTTCGATCCCGGCTCTGGGTCACTGTCCGTGTGGAGTTTGCACATACTCCCCGTGTTTGCATGGGTTTCGCTCCCACAACCCAAAGATGTGCAGGCTAGGTGGATTGGCCACGCTAAATTGCCCCTTAATTGGAAAAAATGAATTAGGTACTCTAAATTTATTTTAAAAAGACTTCCAGCAGCAAGGCACCCTCTAACGACTCTTTAGTCTTTAAATCTCTATAAGTCTTGTCACTTCAAACAGGAAACTCTTTCGCGCCATTCTGCTTAATGGTTAACAGATTTATTGGGATATAAAGGGAAACCAATCTTTCCCTTTTTTTGGCGCAACTGCAGCTGCTTTTGTCCTTACACTCCAGATCTCTGTCTGTCTGCTTCTGAAAGTCTATGTCCAATGAGACCAGCAGTCCCTTTTGTGTCAATGTGTGAATGCAAGCACTTGAGTTTCGACCTGGGCATCTGTCCCCATGACAACCAGATTACACTGGACCTGTATCCAGGAAGAACTCGATGATCACCATACCACATTCTGGGACATTTTTCCTTCAGTTCGGGGCAGCACGATGGCGCAGTGGTTTGCTCTGGGACTGCGGCGCTGAGGAACTGGGTTTGAATCCCGGCCCTGGGTCACTGCCCGTGTGGAGTTTGCGCATTCTCCCCGTGCCTGAATGGGTTTCACCCCCACAACCCAAAAGATGTGCTGGTTAGGTGGATTGGCCACGCTAAATTGCCCCTTAATAGGAAAAAAAATAATTGGGTACTCTAAATTTATAATTTTTTTTTAAATTCCCTTCAATTAAAAGAGACGGTTTAAAATATAAACATCTTATAAAGTTGTGCATTCGTAATGGCATTGCTAACAGCACTGTTCTGTTTCTTTAAAAGTTTGTACATTGTTATTGCCATTCCAAGGCTTTTTCTGATTGCAGGTGCTCCAAACTTTGCAAGTTATTTTAATTTTCTTTTTATGATATATGAAACAACCAACACTTCCTCTATATTCATGTTTCTAATTGAAACAATATTTTTAGTTCAGGAAAAACATTGTTATAGATTTAATATATCAAACATTGATACATATGCAGATAGGTAGGAGTTTTTCACCTTTTTATTTCAGTATTCATTCCTAACGTAGAATTTACAATGCAGAAGGAAGCCTTTCGGCCCATCGAGTCTGCACTAGCTCTTGGAAAGAGCATCCTACTTAAGCCCACACCTCCACCCTATCCCAGTAACCCCACCTAACCTAGGCAATTTAGCATGGCCAATCCACCTAACCAATACATCTTTGGACTGTGGGAGGAAACCGGAGCATCCGGAGGAAACCCACGCAAACACGGGGAGAACGTGCAAACTCTGCACAGCCAGTGGCCCAAGCTGGGTATCGAACCTGGGTCCCTGGAGCTGTGAAGCAAATGTGCTAACCACATTTGTTTAAATCTAAATCTCCGAGTTCTACTCAATGAGGTAGTGTTGTCTGAGGATTAAAGTATTCAACAGTTTTGCTTGTCTTTTTGAAGTATACATGTGTATCTGTTTTTAATATATATATCTCTCAAAATCATTCCACAACTAAGCATTCAAAACTGCACAATGCCGCAAATGGTTGTTTTTTCTCACTGTGTAGATATGTTTCTTTTAATACATCTGTTAGCAATCCAGGATCAAAAGATTAGGAACTCATCAAATAGGTGTCAAATTGGCATTAGTTGGTATACCAATGCACTGTGCCATACTTTTTCCATTGCAGTGCTTGAAACATTACTGTAAATTTTCCATCATGTGAAAAATTAGAAGTACAAAAGAATCCTGCTAGAATATTGGTCATCACGAAAACCGAATTTCACCATAATTGGAAGATAAAACAATATTGTACATAACCTTCAAACTTGAGTACAATCTAGACTGTAGTTAATTCTATCGTTGTAGTTCTGCAAACATGCTACTTTGTCAGAGATGCCATCTTTCAGATAAGATTATTTACCTGGCTGTTCAAGTAGATGCGCATGAGGGAATTCTCCTCCCATCCTGGCCAGCATTTCCACTTCTATCAATATCACCAAAATCAGATTATCCAATTATCCATTTATTGCATTTAGTAGAATCTTGCTGTGTGCAGGTTAGTGAGGTGTTTGCCGACATGAAAATTGTGACTAAATTTTGTAAGTAATCCATTGGTTTTAATGCACATTGGAATATCCAGATAATGTGATTAAGTGCTATATGAATGCAACGTTTTTTTTTTCTTTTTAATTGAACTATTCAGCATATGCAGAGATTGCTTTGAATTTTCTTGTATCATGGCTGTCCAAATGACTCAACCTGATTATGGCATTGAATAAGTGACCCAGACATGCCAGGAAAACTCGAAGTCTGTTAAGTTCTTTGATTAGAGCCAGAGCAAAATGAAGAATTCTTAAGATATTCAATATTCCACAAATTTATTGAGAGGAATATCAGCCAATGTTCCCACTGTGCAGAGACCTATTACTGAAGTTTGTGCATAGGGAAGGTGGGTGAGGGCTAGATCAGACACATGTGAGGAATATTAAATTGAGCAAGACTGACAAGCAACCAGTAGGCTTGAAACCATTCCAGTGTGAGTTTTATCCCTTCCAGAGTGGAGGAGGAATTAGAGAACACTGGCAGAAAAAAAATCAGAAGTAAAAACACTGCCAATATTATTCCATTAATCGTGTTTACGAGTGAAAGAACTGAAGCTAAATTTTGATGGTTCCTTAATATCATTCTTGCCTCCTTTTTCTTCCAAAACAAATGTTTAAATTATGACGAATGTCCAACAAGTAGCAACTTTGCTACTATTGCTATCAAAATAGTTTAATGTAATACTAGGTTTGGATAGTAATTAGTGAAACGTTTAATGTCATGAAAATGCAAATAAGAAGTCACTTTTACTTTGGAAAATTAAAACGTGGACACATCAGTCCCTACAGTCTTACTTTTGATACTTTGGTATCAAAAATTGGGCAGAAGACCATCCTAACGGAAATGTGCTGAGGTTGCATCGCAACAGTTTTTCACAGGTGAGACCCGTGGGGGTAAAACACCTGCCGTATCAAGTGGACCCTTTGCTTATGTATTGATTTGTGGCTATGTCTGGCCTGCATCTTCAGCTGCTTCAGCAATGACCATTAGAAGATCAGAAGTGGGGATGTTTGCAGATGACTGCACAACGTTCAGCACCACTCACGACTCAGATAATGAATCATAGAAATTACAGTGCTGAAGAAGGCCATTTGGCCCATCGAGTCTGCACCGGACCTTGGAAAGAGCACCCTACCCAAGCCCACACCTCCACCCTATCCCCGTAATCCAGTAACCCCACTTAACCTTTTTGAACACGAAGGGCAATTTAGCATGGCCAATCCACGTAACCCGCACATCTTTGGACTGTGGGAAGAAACCGGAGCACCCGGAGGAAACCCACGCAGACACGGGGAGAACGTGCAGACTCCGCACAGACAGTGACCCAAGCTGGGAATCAAACCTGGAACCCTGAAGCTGTGAAGCAACTGTGCTAACCACAATGCTACCGTGCTGCAGCCCATGTCCAAATGCAGCAAGACCTGGACAATATCCAGGCTTGGGCTGACAAGTGGCAAGTTACATTCGCGCCACACAAGTGCCAGGCAATAATTGTCTCCTACAAGAGAGGATCTAACCACCGCCCCTTGATATTCAATGACATTACCACTGCTGAGTCCCCTACAATCAACATCTTGGGGGTTACCATTGACCAGAAACTGAACTAGTAGCCATATTAATGCTGTGGCTACCAGGGCAGGTCAAAGGCTAGGAATCCTATGGTGAGGACCTCACCTCCTGACCCCCCCAAACCCTGTCCACCATCTACAAGGTACAAGTCAGGAGTGTAATGAAATACTCTCACTTACCAGGATGAGTGCAGCTCCAGCAACACTCAAGAAGTTTGACACCATCCAGGACAAAACAGCCCGCTTGAGTGCTCCTCCTTCCACAGACATACAAACCCTCCACCACAGATGTACAGTGGCAGCCATTTGCGCCATCTACAAGATGCACTGCAGTAACTCACCAAGATTCCTCAGTCGCCACCTTCCAAACCCACAATCACTACCATCCAGAAGGACAAGAACAGCAGATACCTGGGAACCCCACCACTTGGAGGTTCCCCTCCAAGTCACTCACCACCATGACTTGGAAATATATCACCGTTCCTTCGCTGTAACTGGGGCAAAATTGGAACTTCCTTCCTAACAGCACACTGGATGTACCTGCACATCAGGGTTAGCAGCGGTTCAAGAAAGCAACTCACCACCACCTTCTGAAGGGCAACTAGGGATGGGTATTATGTGCTGGCCTAATCAGCGACGCCCACATCAGAGATGGGGATATTAGGTAGGTTAGGCTTTGCAAGAAATACTTTATGCCTCCTCTGCAGGCAGGTGAACATACCTGACTTTGCTGCACCTAGTAGTATTTAATTTAGAAATTATCTTCCTTTCTTTTTCTTCAGTAGTTCTGCAACTCCCAAATGGTGTGACACTGCCATTTGGAACAAATATGTTCCAGGTTTGATCGTCATTCTGGAATGAGATAACTTACTTTAACTGCTGCTGCCTTCTATGTCAAATAACCCATTGGAATTCACTGTTCGCATCCAGCCATAGGTAAAAGCAACTTGTTTGGGACCACAGTTGTGTCTTGTCGAATAACATAGCAAACTATGTTATTGGCCCAAAACTTCTTGGCTTCTAAGTGTTGGATTTGTGGAATACCCCTCTCGGTACTCAACTTGGTTGGGACCACAGTTGTGTCTTGTCGAATAACATAGCAAACTATGTTATTGGCCCAAAACTTCTTGGCTTCTAAGTGTTGGATTTGTGGAGTACCCCTCTCGGAAGGGTCCAAGTGTGATAATTGTCCAGAAGGGCTAACCCCCCCCCCAAGTCACCCAACTCTCCTCTCGATATCGACTGAAATCCCCCCCAAGTCCGCTGGAGTTGCACCACGCTAAGGCCTTCAAGACTCTTTTTCACAACCGCTAGGTGGCCCATTGTCAAAGAAGGTTACAGTTGCTAAAACACTTAGGCTACCTTTTGCAATTTTTGTCCTTTTCCAGTACTGGACTGGTGCGTGTATAATTTCTAATTTTAACAAGCATGAAGTGGTATTATATTGGTGAGCGCTGAATTCCATGTTTTAGGTTCATTCAAATTTAAAAAATGTTTTTTGTTTATAATATTGGAGAATTAGAAATGCTGCAATAAATTAGCAACTGGACGGAAGGTCAATTTATTTATTTATTAAAATATGTTTATTCAAAGTTTTTCCAACAAAAAATTTTCAACCAATTAAACCCCCCCCGTAACAGAAAAGAGAAAGAGAAAAGAACAGAAACAGAACATAAACATATCAATCAAACATACTACAGAACTTATACAATGGGTTTCTCCCGCACATAACTCTCCCATATGCTTTTTTACAAGTACCCCTAGGGAAAACCCCCTTCCCCGCCCGCCCAAATCCCCCCCCCCCCGAAAGAAACACCCCCCTCCCCTCCCCTCCCTGGGTTGCTGCTGCTGCTGACCGACCTCATTCTAACGCTCCGCGAGATAGTCTGGGAACGGTTGCCACCGCCTGAAGAACCCCTGCGCAGACCCTCTCAAGGCAAACCTTATCTTCTCCAGATTAATGAACCCTGCCATGTCATTTATCCAGGCTTCCACACTGGGGGGCTTCACGTCCTTCCACATGAGCAAGATCCTCCGCCGGACTACCAGGGACGCAAAGGCCAGGATACCGGCCTCTTTCCCCTCCTGCACTCCCGGCTCGTCCGCCACCCCAAATAATGCCAACCCCCAACTAGGCTTGACCTGGACTTTCACCACCTTGGACATAGTCCTCGCGAAACCCCTCCAGAACCCATCTAGTGCCGGGCACGACCAGAACATGTGGGCATGATTCGCCGGGCTTCCCGAGCACCTCCCGCATCTGTCCTCCATCCTAAAGAACCTACTCAGCCTCGCCCCTGTCATATGCGCTCTGTGAGTGACCTTAAACTGTATCAGGCTGAGCCTGGCACATGAGGAAGAGGAATTAACCCTACTCAGGGCATCAGCCCACATACCCTCTTCAATCTCCTCCCCCAACTCCTCCCCCCACTTGCCCTTCAGCTCCTCTACCGAAGCCTTCCCCTCTTTCATCTCCTGATATATCGCCGAAACCTTGCCTTCTCCGACCCATACACCCAAAATCACCCTGTCCTGAATCCCCTGTGCCGGGAGCAACGGGAATCCCCTCACCTGCCACCTCACAAACGCCCTCACTTGCATATACCTGAACGCATTTCCCAGGGGTAACCCAAACTTCTCCTCCAGCACCCCTAGGCTTGCAAACGTCCCGTCTATAAACAGGTAGCCCATCCTTCTGATCCCTACTTGATGCCAGCTCCAAAAACCCCCGTCCATCCTTCCTGGGAAGAACCGATGGTTCTCCCGGATCTGGGACCACACCGAGGCTCCCATCTCACCCCTATGTCGTCTCCACTGCCCCCAGATCTTTAGCGTTGTCGCCACCACCGGACTCGTGGTGTACCTTGTCGGCGAGAACAGCAGCGGTGCCGTCACCAGCACCCTCAAGCTTGTTCCTTTGCAGGACACCACCTCCAACCTCTTCCATGCCGCCCCCTCTCCCTCTATTACCCACTTACGGATCATCGCCACGTTGGCTGCCCAATAATAGTCACCCAGATCCGGCAATGCAAGTCTCCCCTGTCCCTACTATGCTCCAGAAACCCCCTCCTTACCCTCGGGGTCTTGTTTGTCCACACAAAACCCATGATGCTCCTACCTACCCGCTTAAAAAAGGCCTTGGTAATCATAATAGGAAGGCACTGGAACACAAAAAGAAACCTCGGGAGGACCATCATTTTAATCGACTGTACCCTGCCCGCTAGCGAGAGTGGCAACACATCCCATCTTTTGAAGTCCTCCTCCATCTGCTCCACCAGCCGCGTCAAATTAAGTTTGTCCAGGGCCCCCCAGCTCCTAGCTACCTGGATCCCCAAGTACCGAAAGCTCCTTTCCGCCCTCCTCAACGGTAGGTCGTCTATCCCTCTTTCCTGGTCCCCTGGATGCACCACAAAGAGCTCACTTTTCCCCACATTGAGCTTATAGCCCGCAAAGTCCCCAAACTCCCTTAGGATCCTCATGACCTCCACCATCCCCTCCACTGGATCTGCCACGTACAGCAACAGGTCGCCCGCATACAGCGACACCCAATGCTCCTCTCCCCCTCGGACCACCCCCCTCCATTTCCTGGACTCCCTTAATGCCATGGCTAAAGGCTCAATTGCTAATGCAAACAACAGGGGGCACCCCTGCCTCGTCCCTCAATACAGCCGAAAATACTCCAACCTCTGCCGATTCGCAGCCACACTTGCCACCGGGGCTCTATATAGGAGCTTAACCCACCTGATAAACCCCTCCCCAAACCCAAACCTCCGCAACACTTCCCAGAGATACTCCCACTCCACCCGGTCAAAGGCCTTCTCCGCATCCATAGCTGCCACTATCTCCGCCTCTCCCTCCACCGAGGGCATCATAATTACATTGAGGAGCCTCCGCACATTGGTGTTTAGCTGCCTGCCCTTCACACATCCCGTCTGGTCCTCATGAATCACCCCCAGGACACAGTCCTCAATTCTCGTAGCCAGCACTTTTGCCAGCAACTTAGCATCCACATTGAGGAGCGAGATCGGTCTATACAACCCACATTGCAGTGGGTCCTTGTCCCGCTTAAGGACCAGAGAGATCAGCGCCCCAGACACTGTCGGGGGCAGGGTCCCCCCCTCCCTTGCCTCATTGAAAGTCCTCACTAGCAATGGGGCTAACAGGACCGCATACTTCCTGTAAAACTCAACCGGGAACCCATCTGGCCCCAGGACCTTCCCCGCCTGCATGCTCCCCAGTCCTTTAACCAGCTCCTCCAACCCAATTGTCGCGCCCAAACCAGCCACCTCCTGCTCCTCCACCCTCGGGAACCTCAGTTGATCTAGAAATCGGCGCATCCCCTCTTCCCCCGCTCGGGGCTGAGATCTGTACAGCTCCTCATAAAACTCCTTAAATGCCTCATTTACTTTCACCGCACTCCGCACCGTAGTTCCCCTGCTATCCTTAACTCCACCTATCTCCCTCGCTGCCATCCTCTTACGGAGCTGATGTGCCAGCATCCGGCTCGCCTTCTCCCCATACTCATACGTCGCCCCCTGTGCTTTCCTCCACTGTGCCTCTGCCTTCCCTGTGGTCAATAGGTCGAATTCCGTCTGGTGACTTCGCCGCTCCCTAAGTAGTCCCTCCTCGGGGGTCTCTGCATATCTCCTGTCTACCCTTAGGATCTCCCCCACTAACCTCTCCCTTTCCCTGCCTTCTCTCTTCTCCCTGTGAGCCCTGATGGAGATTAACTCTCCCCTGACCACCGCCTTCAGCGCCTCCCATACTACCCCCACCTGTACCTCCCCGTTGTCGTTGGCCTCCAAATACCTTTCAATGAACCCCCGCACCCTCCCGCACACCTCCTCATCCGCCAGTAATCCCACATCCAGACACCACATGTAGGAGAGGAGAGGGATGTTGGTCCCTCTCCTCTCCTAACTCCAGCTCCACCCATTGCGGGGCATGGTCTGAGATAGCTATGGCCGAGTACTCCGTTCCCTCCACTTTCGGGATCAGTGCCCTACGCAAAACAAAAAAATCTATCCGGGAGTAGGCTCTGTGTACGTGAGAAAAAAAAGAAAATTCCCTGGCCAGGGGCCTAGCAAATCTCCACGGATCTACTCCCATCTGGTCCATAAACCCCCTAAGCACCTTGGCCGCAGCCGGCCTCTTCCCCATCCTAGATCTGGAACGATCTAATGCTGGGTCCAACACCGTGTTGAAATCCCCCCCCCATTATCAAGCTTCCTGTCTCCAGATCCGGAATCCGCCCCAACATGCGCTTCATAAATCCAGCATCATCCCAGTTCGGGGCGTATACGTTTACCAATACCACCCACGCCCCCTGCAACCTACCGCTCACCATCACGTATCGACCTCCATTGTCCACTACAATATTCTTGGCCTCAAACGACACCCGCTTCCCCACCAGTATTGCCACCCCTCTGTTCTTCGCATCCAGCCCCGAATGGAATACCTGTCCTACCCATCCCTTTCTTAGCCTGACCTGGTCTGCCACCTTCAAATGTGTCTCCTGAAGCATGACCACTTCTGCCTTCAGTCCCTTTAAGTGCGCGAACACTCGGGTCCTCTTAACCGCCCATTCAGGCCCCTCACATTCCAACTTATCAGCCGGATTGGGGGGCTTCCCCCCCCCCCCCCCCCTCCCCCCCACTGCCGACTAGCCATCTCCTTTTCTAGGCCAGTCCCGTGCCCGCGCCTCCCGCACTCTCCAGTCCCCCAGACGGGGGCCCCTCGCCCCGACCACCTCTTCTGTTTCCAGTTCCCCATCGGCCAATGCAGCAGCAACCCTATTTCTCCCCGCGAGATCCGTATCCCGCACTTTCCCCCTCTGGCGCCACTCCTGTTGTGGCCTTATCCCAATTCCCCCATCCACGGGCCTCCCCTCCCTCCAGCACCGGCGCCCACACTCTCTCACAGTCTCCCCATCAGATCTCTTCCCCCATCCCCATCCATCACCCAACCCGTGGAACATTCCCTACGCATAGTTAAAACCCTGTATACAACCGACATCCCCCCCACAACCACAAACCCTCCGTTTGAGTCCAACTTTTCAGTTTGTATAAAGGTCCAAGCTTCCTCAGGGGTTTCGAAGTAGTGGTGTCAATCCTGAAATGTGACCCACAATCGCACTGGCTGCAGCATTCCGAACCTCACCCCCTTCCGATAGAGCACCGCCTTGGCCCGATTAAAACCAGCTCTCTTCTTTGCCACCTCTGCACTCCAGTCCTGATAGATTCAGATCTCCGTATTCTCCCACCTGCTGCTCCGCTCTTTCTTGGCCCATCTCAAGACACACTCTCTATCCACGAAACGGTGAAACCTCACCATTACCGCCCTTGGCGGCTCGTTGGCCTTGGGTCTCCTCGCCAGGACCCGATGAGCCCCTTCTAGCTCCAGGGGACTCTGAGAGGCCCCCGCACCCATCAGCGAGTTGAGCATCGTGCTCACATATGCCCCGGCATCGGCCCCCTCCACTCCTTCAGGGAAACCCAGAATCCGAAGATTCTTCCTCCTCGACCTGTTCTCCAGGTCCTCGAATCTTTCCGTCCACCTCTTGTGCAGCGCCTTGTGTGCCTCCATCTTCACCGCCAGGCCCACGATCTCATCCTCGTTCTCCGTGGCTTTTTCCTGCACCTCCCGGATCGCCGCCCCTTGTGCCTTCTGGGTCTCCACTAACCCCTCAATCGCCGTCAGCATTGGCTCCAGCACCTCTTTCTTCAACTCCTCAAAGCAGCGCTTGAGAAACTCCTGCTGCTCCTGCACCCATGCCGCTTGATCGCCGCCATCTTGTTTTTTCTCCCTCGCACTTTTCGCTGCTCCAAAAACGCATTTTTGACCGCTCCGCTCCTTGTCCAATCCATATACTATGGGGGGTGGACCTTGCTATCACCTTCCCACACTGGAAGTCGTCAAAAAATTGCCGTTGGGGCTCCTGTGGAGAGCCCAAATGTCCGTTTTAGCAGGAGCCGCCAAATGTGCGGCTTAGCTCTGCACAGCCGCAACCGGAGGTCCCGAAGGTCAATTTATAACAGTTAAATCTATTGGTAGAACTCTCACCTCTGAGTCACAAGGTCCTTGTTTCAGGTCCCACTCTCGGGTGTGAACTCAAAAATCAAGGCTGGCATTTCAATACAGTACTGAAGGAATTCTGCACTGTCAGAAGTATTGTCTTTTGAATGAGATATTGGAGGAGTTGTCCCCATTGTCTTGGCCGATATTTATCCCTCAATTAGCAATACAAAAACAGATTATTTGGTCATTATCAAATTGCTCTTCGTTGGAGCTTGTGCACAAATTAACTGCCCATGTTTCCAACATTAGACAGTGATTATGCTCCAGAAGTACTCCCTTCACTTGTGACGCACCTTGAGGTGTATAGTGGTCATGAAAAGTGCTACATAAATGCAAGTGATTAATATAGTTATTGTATGAAAATATGGAAAGTGTTATGTTTATCATGTTTATTTTGCTGAAATATTTCATGTAAATATACCTAGATCTGTATGACTGGTTTTCTCATTTATTTGTATGGTAACCTTGTGGCTCATCAGTTAAAGTTATTGCATCAGTATTGCAAGATGGTCTTAATTTAATCTGCAATGCATTGAAATGACAGTTTAAAATTTACTTCTATATAGCACATCTCTGTACATGGTAGAATCTTTGGAGTCATATCAGAATGTTGCATATATTTATGGTTCGTTATGGAGAATGTTGCATATTTTCGTTGCAAAGATCCATCCCTCCCAGCAGAAGGTGCTGTGTGACATTCTCAAAGTCATCAAGGGCACCATTGAATCACAACAGTGCACTATTTCCCCATTGCACCCCCTTAATCCTAATTGTGCAAACTGTCAGCTTTACTAAATTCAAGCTGTTTGGTGCTTTGTGCACCGTGGCAGTAGAGGGCACCCTTCTCCCTCAACTCAGTGTCAGTTGAGATACTATGGAAGGTGGCCCAGTTAAGTGATGTAGCTCTTGAGGCAGAAGTATGAACATTCTTCAAAATCTGTTTTTTTATCTTGGCCCAGCACTAAGAGGTGGATGGTACATTAGCAGCAGCCCCTCATACAAGGCACAATGCCAACAATCAGAACCTGTTCCATCCTATAGAATAGAGTAGCTATCAAAACTTTAGTGGAACAGACAAGACCTACCTGGCACGAACCTAATTAGGAATAAAGTAACACCCCTTAACTAGTGCCATTCAGTAATCCATCCTGGCCATCTTGAACTCCACTAATTCAGCAAAACCCACTTCACAATGTGCCATATAAGCTATGAATGCAATATTCATCAACATATTTAAAAAGCAATAATTACAGCATTGAAAAAAAGTGTCCCTTCATTTCCAGAAACAAAATTCTTGCCATAAATATCTACCATATACAACTAGAGTTACTTTCATTTTACGGCAGTAGTTTGACAAATCAAACTCAGGCACATTTCAAACCTATATATTTACTATTGTATATTGTACATATTAAGAGAGCAGGGTGGGTAATTTAAACTCTGGTTGATTACAAGCAGTGTTGTTGTTGAAAGACCCAGCTATTTTGACACCAGATCTCATTTATGCGCTGCGGGCATCTTAATGCAGCTTGCTGATTGTGGGAAGGTGGAAGATTATCCAGCTCCCACACTGAGCCCGCCAACAGTCAAAGCCTTTGTGTGGTGGGAAGTGATGGCAGACAATCTTAGGTGAAGGGACTCTTATGTGACAGATATATTGTAAGCCCAGGCGGAACACTCCTTCAGGGCACACCAAAAAATGCAATACATACCTTGGTCCATTTTTTAAACTACTTTTAAAAACTATTGATTAGGCCACTCAGTGCTTGATATAACCCCGATTTGCATTTACAGATAACCTGCATAAAACAAACAGGTGCTCCAGACACCCATTTCAGCACCCTCCCAAAGATAGCTCCAATCAGTATGCTCGCATCAATGGTGTTATCACACTATTTTTGCGGCGCTGATAGCACATTTGCATCAAATGTTAAAATTGGCTTTGAAATCTTCTGTTAGCTACGTTAAATGATGTTTCTCTTTTGTCTTTGGTACATAGAACGTATGTTAGCATATTAAAAGTACCATCCCTCCTGAAAAAGGTGAATGCTGTAGCAAGGGACAGAACAAAATTGTGTAGGCTAAATCGCTATCAAAAATGAGGCTATGCCACAGCTATACAAAGACCTAGGATTGCAACTCTCTCGTATTTGTCTGCAGATTTGCTTCAGCAGAAGCTCGGGAGAAAGCTGTACAGTTACAAAGGTAAATGACGGTATGGAATATAGCAAGCAGCAAAATTTATTTTGACTCTGGAGGAACATTTGTGTTAAATAAGCCACTCGAACACCTGCTTGCCAAAGAAAGTGTGAATAAGATACACTTTGTCCATTGGTATCTGAAAATTAAGGCTGGATCCTTTTTAATAGTACAAAATTCCAGTTAACCTGAAGACAGTGGGTACTCTCGCCACCCATTCTCAGCACGGGTCAAAAATAGTAGCAGTTGGAGCATCAGCAGAAACAGGAATGCTGCACTGCAGTTTTCAGCGAGTGCCCACTCCTGCCTGGTGAAGGCCTAACAATCACCTCACTTCTGTCTGTCAGCAAAAGAGCTTTGACACTGCCCTGTGAGGAAGCCATACAATTAGGAAGGTAAATTGGGCAGTGAAATTGAGAGAGGGTAAATAATGTTTCTCGAAAGTTTTTGCTCATTTGTTTGATTTTGTTCAGTAGGAGACCACATAATTTAAGATGCCAACTCTGGTGGGCAGACAGGGTATCAGATCAGTTAATGCAGTCGTAAATGGTCACTGCAGCTATTGTACTAACTCCTATTGTATACTCTTTCTAAACAAATACTGCTTGAACCTTAAGCATTTTTTAAAAAATGTGTTCTCCTTAGTGTAATGCAGCTACAAATACAGGAGATGGCACTATTTAAATGTTAAACAGTCCACTATTTACTCATTTTTATTTCGTTTTTAAAAAATATAGAGTGTATAACTTGAAATAAATTCTGTTTGTCACAAGTATCAAAACAGCATCTGCTTCTAAAACTCAACTATACAGAACACTACTTTTAGTCTGCATGTTAGGACTGTCCTCCTGTGTAAAATCCTTTGTTAGACTATAAACCTTGTCTTGAGGTGTCTTGTGTGTATACTCAGTGATATAATCAGTGGATACATGCAGAGACTGCACAACTTGCGCCTGACAACTAGCTTCCTGTGGAGACTATATACTGAACTACATATTGAGCATAATCCTGACCTCATACTTTTTCTGCTTCCATATGAACTGCTGCTCCAGGAGCTACAAAATGTATTTGCAATCCGAAGACTTGAAAACTATGTGTAGCTTCCCAACTGTTACCAATACGGTGAATGAACTTTGATCTTTAGTTTGCAAGTGTCATCATACAAGTCTTTGCTTTTTCATTGTTGACATCCTTCAATTTTAGACATTTGTGTTAAGTAGATCATAAATAAATTTCACTTTGAAATACCTTAATTTTTTGTGTGAACAAAGTGGATTATGACTGTAATTCAAGAAGACCCGTGTTTCGTTTTTCAATTTGCTGTTTCGCCGGTTGTTCTCACTACTGTTAGCTGTATTAACTTGCAGACCAAAAGGATAATATGGACCTAAACATGTTCAGCAGTTGAGTTATGAAGCCTTGTCTTGTTAGACTTTGAACAGTCTTATCGTTTTGTCTGCAAACCAGCTAACAGTCACACAAAATTGGATCATCTGGTTAGGTAATTCTTCTCATACCTTGCCCAAATGCTCAATGTTCTGGTGTTTCCTAATGGTAAGCATCACCAAGCTTGATTCTCCAGTCCTTCAAAGGCATCTACACAGGTTCCACTCCGAGAAGTGAATGGATGGTGCTCAGGAGTAGGAACCAAATTTTCCTCCCTAACCCAGGCTAGAATCTGCTGATCATCACCAAATCAGGGACCTTTCTGGCTTGTATAGATCACCAAACTCAAAGTTGTCAGGGAATCCTATACAGATTAATTCACGGTTAGTCAATCGTCGTAGTTTATCAGTTTGCATGGAAATGAGGACAAGCTTGTTTTCATAACAATTAATATACAAAATTCCTTCACCTACTGTGCCAAAAATGATTAAAAATCAAATCTGCCGAAATAATTTTCTCAGATTCTTCTGTTAATTCTTTAACACTGACAACTGAAAGGTTTTTCCAATTTTCATTATGTATGCTTCTATTTCATGCTATGTGTAAGCTGCTTTTATGATTTTTGATTTTGATTGTCACATGTACCGAAGTACAGTGAAAAGTATTTTTCTGCAGCCGAGGGAACGTACACAGTACGTACATGGTAGACAAAAAGAATAATCAACAGAGAACATTGACAAATGGTACATCGACAAACGGTGATTGGTTACAGTGCGGAAAAAGGGGCCAAACAAAGCAAATAAATGAGCAAGAGCAGCATAGGGCGTCGTGAATAGTGTTCTTACAGGGAACTGATCAGTCCGAGGGGGAGTTATTGAGGAGTCTTGTAGCTGTGGGGAAGAAGCTGTTCCTATGTCTGGATCTGAGGGTCTTCAGACTTCTGTACCTTCTGCCTGATGGAGGGGTCTGGAAGAAGGCAATGCCTGGATGGGAGGGCAACAATTCAGCAGCTTCCATGGTGCATATTCTGGTGCTAGTGTACAAATTGCAACACAAATTTAATTCAGTTTAATACTGCATTATACTAGTCATCTTTTTGCTCTGGAGTTGCTGGTGCTGGGATTAGAATGGTTTTTCTACTTTTTTTATTCTTTCGCAGGTCGTGGGTGTAGGTGATTTGGGCAATATTTTCATTGCCCACCTCTAATTGCCCTTGAGAAGGTGGTGGTGAGTTGTCGCCTTGAACCACTGCAGTCCAGTTGGTCTAGTTACATCCACAGTGCAGTTAGGGAAGGAGCTCCAGGATTTTGACCAGGACGGCTATATCATTCCAGGTCAGGGTGGTGAATGGCTTGTAGGAAAACTGGCAGGTGATGGTGTTCCTATACATCTACTAGCCTTGACCTTCACACAGACAGTGACCCAAGGTGGGAATTGAACCCGGGTCCCTGGAGCTGTGAAGCAGCAATGATAACCACTGTGCCACCGAGCTGCCACAAAGCATGTAGCTGACCTTTTCTTTTTCACTCATATCTTTTGGGAAGCTTTTGAATGCCAGTGTGTGCTTTTTCTTCAATTTCTCAATTTTTAAAAAATTTAGAATACCCGATTCCTTTTTTACCAATTAAGGGGCAATTGAGCGTGGCCAATTCACCTACCCTTAACATCATTTTGGGTTGTGGGGGTGACATCCAAGCAGACACAGGGACAATGTGCAAACTCCACAAGGACAGTGGCCCAACGCCAGGATTGAACTTGGGTCCTCGGTGCCGTGAGGCAACAGTGCTAACCACTGCGCCACTGTGCTACCCGCTTGTTGAAAATAATCATAGCTTGGAACTTGTGTGGCGCAAATGTTACTTGTCACTTATCAGCCCGAACCTGAATGATGTCTCGGCTCATGGGCACAAAATGCTTCAGTATCTGAGGAGTCGCGAATGGTGCTGAACGTTGTGCAATGATCAGCGAACAATCCCACCTCTGACCTCCTGATATAGGAAAGATCATTGATGAAGCAGCTGAAGATGGTTGGACCTCGGACACCACCCAGTAGTGAGGAATTCCTGCAGTGATATCCTGAGACTGCGATGATTGACCTCCAACAACCACTATCAACTTTCTTTGTGCCAGGTATGACTCGGACCAATGGAGTTTTTTGTGCATGGTTCCCATTGACTACAATTTTGCAAGCATGCCTTGATGCCACACATGAATAAATGCTGCCTTAATATCAGGAGCACTCACTCTCTCCTCACTTCGAGTTCAGTTCTTGGGTGCATGTTTGGACTAAGGACTTGCCATGAAGATATCTCCTAACTGTACATGTCCCTTCCACATTTTATTGCTCGGATTGGATTTGTTTATTGTCACGTGTACCGAGGTACAGTGAAAAGTATTTTTCTGCGAGCAGCTCAGCGGATCATTAAGTACATGGGAAGAAAAGGGAATAAAAGAAAATACATAATAGGGTAACACAACATATACAATGTAACTGCATAAGCACTGGCATTGGATGAAGCACACAGGGTGTAGTGTTAATGAGGTCAGTCCATAAGAGGGCCATTTAGGAGTCTGGTGACAGTGGGGAAGAAGCTGTTTTTGAGTCTGTTCGTGCGTGTTCTCAAACTTCTGTATCTCTTGCCCGATGGAAGAAGTTGGAAGAGTAAGTAAGCTGGGTGGGAGGGATCTTTGATTATGCTGCCCGCTTTCCCCAGGCAGCGGGAGGTGTAGATGGAGTCAATGGATGGGAGGCAGGTTCGTGTGATGGACTGGGCGGTGTTCACGACTCTCTGAAGGTCCGTGCGGTCCTGGGCCGAGCAGTTGCCATACCAGGCTGTGATGCAACCAGATAGGATGCTTTCTATGGTGCATCTGTAAAAGTTGGTAAGGGTTAATCTGGACATGCCGAATTTCCATAGTTTCCTGAGGAAGTATAGGCGCTGTTGTGCTTTCTTGGTGGTAGCGTCGACGTGGGTGGACCAGGACAGATTTTTGGAGATGTGCACCCCTAGGAATTTGAAACTGCTAACCATCTCCACCTCGGCCCCGTTGATGCTGACGGGGTGTGTACAGTACTTTGCTTCCTGAAGTCAGTGACCAGCTCTTTAGTTTTGCTGGCATTGAGGGAGAGATTGTTGTCGCTACACCACTCCACTAGGTTCTCTATCTCCCGCCTGTATTCGGACTCGTCGTTATTCGAGATCCGGCCCACTATGGTCGTATCGTCAGCAAACTTGTAGATGGAGTTGGAACCAAGTTTTGCCACGCAGTCGTGTGTGTACAGGGAGTAGAGTAGGGGGCTAAGTACGCAGCCTTGTGGGGCCCCGGTGTTGGAGGTGTTGTTGTTCATTCTTACTGATTGTGGTCTGTTGGTCAGAAAATCACGGATCCGGTTGCTGAGTGGGGAGCCAAGTCCTACGTTTTGGAGCTTTGATATGAGCTTGGCTGGGATTATCGTGTTGAAGGCGGAGCTGTAGTCAATAAATAGGAGTCTGATGTAGGAGTCCTTGTTTTCGAGATGCTCCAGGGATGAGTGTAGGGCCAGGGAAATGGCGTCTGATGTGGACCGGTTGCAGCGGTATGCGAATTGCAGTGGATCAAGGCGTTCTGGGAGTATGGAGGTGATGCGCTTCATGATCAATCTCTCGAAGCACTTAATTATGACTGGAGTCAGGGCCACTGGACGGTAGTCATTGAGGCACGTTGCCTGGTTCTTCTTTGGTACCAGTATGATGGTGGTCTTCTTAAAGCAGATGGGGACCTCGGAGTGGAGTAGGGACAGGTTAAAGATATCCGCGAATACCTCTGCCAGCTGGTGCGCGCAGGCTCTGAGTGCACGACCAGGGATCCCGTCCGGGCCCGTCGCCTTCCGAGGGTTCACTTTCAGGAAGGCCAATCTGACTTCGGAACCTGTGATGGGGGGTATGGGTGAATTATGGGCTGCTGCGGCACTCGACAGCGGATTGTTGGTTACCTGCTCGAACCGAGCATAGAATGCATTGAGTTCATCGGGGAGGGGTGCGCTGCTGCCAGAGATACTGTTCGGCTTCGCTTTGTAGCTCGTTATGTTGTTTAGTCCTTGCCACAACCGCCGAGAGTCTGTCTGTGACTCTAGCTTGGTTTGATATTCTCTCTTGGCATCTCGGATGGCTTTGCGGAGGTCGTACCTGGATTTCTTGTATAGGTCAGGGTCGTCTGCCTTGAACGCCTCAGATCTGTCCTTCAGTAGGGAGTCAATCTCGCAATTGAGCCATGGTTTCCGGTTGGGGAACGCACGTACTGCTTTCTTTGGCACGCAGTCGTCCACACATTTGCTGATGAAGTCTGTGACGCTGGTGGCATACTCATTTAAGTTGGTCGCTGAGTTCTTAAATATGGACCAGTCCACTGTCTCTAAGCAGTCATGTAAGAGCTCTTCTGTCTCCTCGGACCAGCACTGCGCAACCTTCTTAGCTGGATTCTCCCGCTTGAGTTTCTGCTTGTATGCTGGGAGAAGAAGCACCGTCTTATGGTCTGATTTCCAAAAGTGCGGTCGGGGGATGGAACGGTAGGCGCCCTTGATTTTTGAGTAGCAGTGGTCAAGAGTGTATTCTCCCTTGGTGGGACAGGAGATGTGCTGGTTGAATTTTGGCAGTACACTCTTGAGGTTGGCCTTGTTGAAGTCTCCGGCCACGATGAACAAGGCCTCCAAGTGTTCTGTTTCATAGTTGTTTATAACTGCGTATAGTTCATCCAGCGCCTTCCTCACTTCTGCCTGGGGTGGGATGTAGACTGCTGTGATAATGGCTGAAGAGAACTCACGTGGAAGATAATATGGGCGGCACTTCACGGTCAGGTATTCCAGGTCTGGGGAGCAGTAGGTCGCCACATTTCCTTTTGAGTTTCATCTTCCATAGGCATTGTATCCAAAATATTTGTTTTCCCTTGTGGGACTAATGTTATCTCTAGGAGCATAAATGCTGCTATCCACTCTCCTAGCCCCAGCACCTCACCAAGGGCAGCACGGTAGCCTTGTGGATAGCACAATTGCTTCACAGCTCCAGGGTCCCAGGTTCGATTCCGGCTTGGGTCACTGTCTGTGCAGAGTCTGCACATCCTCCCCGTGTGTGCGTGGGTTTCCTCCGGGTGCTCCGGTTTCCTCCCACAGTCCAAAGATGTGCGGGTTAGGTGGATTGGCCATGATAAATTGCCCTTACTGTCCAAAAATTGCCCTTAGTGTTGGGTGGGGTTACTGGGTTATGGGGATAGGGTGCTCTTTCCAAGAGCCGGTGCAGACTCGATGGGCCGAATGGCCTCCTTCTGCTCTGTAAATTCTATGAATGAAATCTATGAATGAATTATCAAAAACAAAGAAATAACTTGTATCCATATTGCGCTTTGCACAATCTTGGAACATTCCAAAATGTTTTACAGCAGATTAAACCATTTGAAAGGTCGCCACTGTTGGAATGTAAGAAAATACGACAGCTAATTTGTTGTATGCGAGTGAACGTTCAAGCTGCTGGATGAGGTGACAATCAAGTGGGCTGCTTTGTCCTGGATGGTATCAAATGACTTGAGCATTGTTGGAGTTACACTCATCCAGGAAAGTGGGAGTATTCCATCAAACTCCTGACTTGTGGTTTGTAGATGGTGGACAGATATTGGGTGAAATACTCGCAGAATTTCTGGTCTATTCTTTTTGACACAATGGGCACGTCTGTGGCCCCATCAGCTGTGGGCACAAATCCTGTATTGCCCGCTAAATCTCATGGGCAACCAAAGGATTTGTGGTGGTGAAATCACGGTTTGCGATTGAGTGCATGAACTTGATTTCCATCGGTTTAAATCAATTCTTATATAATTAATGGGTTGAAGCTGTAGCATGTAGCCACGGCATATCCTCTCCTCTCACACACCCCCCCCGCCCCCAAACGGCATCACAACGTCATATTTGCGTGAATCACTACTGGTTTTCAAAAGCGAAAACCAGTCGTGATGACCATGCCGGGGGCGCAGAGGTGCCTATAGGCCCTGGAGTTTGAGGGAAAAGGCTGGGCTTTGGACCTGAACATGAACTGGCCAATACCAAGGGAACTCTGGCAGAGGGAATAACCCTCTTCCACTGAGGGTGGTTTACCAACATGAGGGGGGATCCCCGAGGCCTGCGCGGGGAAAGGAGATCCACGAGGCCTGCGCAGGGAAGGGAGTTTCCCGAGGGCTGCGTGGGGATGGGAGATCACTGAGGCCTGCGCGGGAATGGGAGATCACTGAGGCCTGCGTGGGAATGGAAGATCACTGAGGCCTGCGCGGGTATGGGAGATCACTGAGGCCTGCACGGAGAGGGGAGATCACTGAGGCCTGCACGGAGAGGGGAGATCACTGAGGCCTGCACGGAGAGGGGAGATCACGGAGGCCTGCGCGGGAATGGGAGATCACTGAAGCCTGCGCGGAGAGGGGAGATCACTGAGGCCTGCGCGGGAATGGAAGATCACTGAGGCCTGCGCGGGAATGGGAGATCACTGAGGCCTGCGCGGGAATGGGAGATCACTGAGGCCTGCACGGAGAGGGGAGATCACTGAGGCCTGCGCGGAGAGGGGAGATTACTGAGGCCTGCACGGAGAGGGGAGATCACGGAGGCCTGCGCGGGAATGGGAGATCACTGAAGCCTGCGCGGAGAGGGGAGATCACTGAGGCCTGCGCGGGAATGGGAGATCACTGAGGCCTGCGCGGGAATGGGAGATCACTGAAGCCTGCGCGGGAATGGGAGATCACTGAGGCCTGCGCGGGAATGGGAGATCACTGAGGCCTGCGCGGAGAGGGGAGATCACTGAGGCCTGCGCGGGAATGGGAGATCACTGAGGCCTGCGCAGAGAGGGGAGACTACTGAGGCCTGCGCGGAGAGGGGAGATCACTGAGGCCTGCGCGGGAATGGGAGATCACTGAGGCCTGCGCGGGAATGGGAGATCACCGAGGCCTGCGCGGGAATGGGAGATCACTGAGGCCTGCACGGAGAGGGGAGATCACTGAGGCCTGCGCGGAGAGGGGAGATCACTGAGGCCTGCGCGGAGAGGTGAGATCACTGAGGCCTGCGCGGGAATGGGAGATCACTGAGTCCTGCGCGGAGAGGGGATATCACTGAGGCCTGCGCGGGAATGGGAGATCACTGAGGCCTGCGCGGGAATGGGAGATCACTGAGGCCTGCGCGGAGAGGGGAGATCACTGAGGCCTGCGCGGGAATGGGAGATCACTGAGGCCTGCGCAGAGAGGGGAGACTACTGAGGCCTGCGCGGAGAGGGGAGATCACTGAGGCCTGCGTGGGAATGGGAGATCACTGAGGCCTGCGCGGGAATGGGAGATCACTGAGGCCTGCGTGGGAATGGGAGATCACTGAGGCCTACGCGGAGAGGGGAGATCACTGAGGCCTGCGCGGGAATGGGAGATCACTGAGGCCTGCGCAGAGAGGGGAGACTACTGAGGCCTGCGCGGAGAGGGGAGATCACTGAGGCCTGCGCGGGAATGGGAGATCACTGAGGCCTGCGCGGAGAGGGGAGATCACTGAGGCCTGCGCGGGAATGGGAGATCACTGAGGCCTGCGCAGAGAGGGGAGACTACTGAGGCCTGCGCGGAGAGGGGAGATCACTGAGGCCTGCGTGGGAATGGGAGATCACTGAGGCCTGCGCGGGAATGGGAGATCACTGAGGCCTGCGTGGGAATGGGAGATCACTGAGGCCTACGCGGAGAGGGGAGATCACTGAGGCCTGCGCGGGAATGGGAGATCACTGAGGCCTGCGCAGAGAGGGGAGACTACTGAGGCCTGCGCGGAGAGGGGAGATCACTGAGGCCTGCGCGGGAATGGGAGATCACTGAGGCCTGCACGGAGAGGGGAGATCACTGAGGCCTGCGCGGGAATGGGAGATAACTGAGGCCTGCGCGGAGAGGGGAGATCACTGAGGCCTGCGCAGGGATAGGAGAGATCCCGATGCCTGGACGGTGTCCCGATGTTGGCCCCAATCTCCTTGGGGGAGGGGGGCAGAGGGGATGGCCTTAAATGTAACTTTGAAATAGGGATTCTCCCCGCTTTTGAGTGGGTTTCACCCCCACAACCCAAGGGATGCCTTTTAAAAATGGCATCCCGATGTCAATCTTGGCTTTGCCAGGGCGTTTAAGCACTGCCCCTCCCAGCTGGCTGTGTGATCCTCACCAGGACTTTAAAATTGCACAGAGTGCTGTTTAATCAGGCAAGAAAAAGCCTTTTTGTTTTAAATTTAGAGTACCCAATTCATTTTTTCCAATTAAGGGGCAATTTAGCGTGGCCAATCCCCCTACCCTGCACATCTTTCTTGGGTTGTGGGGGGCGAAACCCACGCAAACACTGGGAGAATGTGCAAACTCTACACGGACAGTGAGCCAGAGCCGGGATCAAACCTGGGACCCACTGCGCCACCGTCCTGTCCAGGAAAAGCCTTTTTTGAAGCCAACAAGTTTCACACAACTTTTCTCGTTTGATCCAACATTCTGCAATTTGGGGGAAATTGCACTCCATATTTGTGGTCTAGTTAAATTTCTGGTCAATGATAATCCCTCTTGAGTGTTGATGATGTGGGAATTAGAGATGGTAATGCTATTGAATATCGTATGGAGATGGCTAGACTCTCCTTTCTTGGAGATGGGCATTGCCTGTGTTTTGGGTTGGTAGTGGGAAAGATAACCAATCTCACAACAGTAGGGTTTTCGAAATTGATGCAATAGCGATATTCTTCTAAATTATTTCGTGGCCAAATGCTGCGGGTAGCTTATCCAGGTTTTTCAAAGGGCCCTTGGGTTTTCGATCTTGTCCTGATCCCCTCCAGTTATATTCTCCTGGTATCATTACCAATCACATTATGTCAGCTCCATCAGAAGGTGGTTAATTCAGTAAAATTTACTTTGGTCAAGCATACTACAAGACCAAGATGAAGAATATAATTTATTAGGTGCCTTGATTAAATCACTGGCTCAGCAGCTTAAATATTACTGCTCCACTTGGAAAACATTTAATTGACTTGAATTCAGTTGCAGACATTGGCTGATTGGACCATCTTTCAAGTGTAATTATATAATTGTATGCGACCAGATTATAGCCACCTCAAAATGTGTCCTTATCTCCTGTCAAACAAACAAGCCAGAAGCCATGGCAGAAAGTACAGTTCTGACAACCTGACCAATCCTAACCTAATAGCTTGTTCATTTAAAGGGTAAGATAATTACCTTTCATATAATGCTTTGACTCAATTCTTTACAGTTATTAATGTTGATTTACGGTTATTAATGTTGATTCTTTGTTATCCTTGCATTAAAGTTGGTAGCAGAAAAGAATTGCATGATGCCACATCTATTGATATCCAGAGTCTGAATTTCACATATGAACATATGAAGCCCCCTCCCCCGAGGTTTTCTGATGACTGCCTGGGCCATCTCATGGAGGCAGTGCATGATAAGCGGGAAATACTTATGCCATAGGATAGCAAGAGGAGGCTACCCCACCAACCAAGAAACCCTGGACAGAGGTGACCCCTGAGGGCAGCGGGCATAATGTAGTGCAGCATACATAGTGTCAGAAGAAGTTTCTGCACTCGACAAGGGTGAGTTCCAAATTGGCATGGTCCAGTGTGGAGAAGTCTGGAAGGATGGCGTCCTGAGCAGCACTCAAGTATAAGAATCATAATTACAGGAGGCACATCTGTGACTGTTAAGGCTAGGAGATAAGATCAGAAGCCCTGGATCCATCTACGGGTCAGGTATCGGGAACTTCAACATAGTTTGTGAGGGGAGGGGGGAGGAAAGCATGGTATGGTGTTTGTAGGTGGAGGGTTGCGTATTGAAGGTTGTGACCTTTGCACTTCTAGAAGAGAAACCATAATAACACAGAGCACTCTGCAATTCATGCTGGGGTGGCTAACTTTGTAATCCTCACTACATATGAGGTGAACATCCTCGAGCTTGAGTGCAGGGGAAGGTCCTTGGGTTATGCTGAGGCATGGGTCTTGGCGGAAGGTAAGAGCCCAGTGGTCAGAAGTGGGACAGGTGGAGAATGGAAACAATATATTGCTGCGGAGATTGCTGCCCCGTTGGCGATGATCTTTGCGTCCTCACTCTCCACTGGAGTCGTACCGGATGATTGGAGGGAGGCGAATGTTGTTGGCCTGTTCAAGAAAGGGAATAGGGAAATCCTGGGAATTACAGACACATCAGTCCTACGTCTGTGGTGAGCAAAATATTGGAAAGGATTCTGAGAGATGGGATTCATGATTATTTAGAAAAACATAGTTTGATTAAAGATAGTCAGCATGGCTTTGTGAGGGGCAGGTCATGCCTCACAAGCCTCATTGAATTCTTTGAGGATATGACGAGACACGATGAAGGTCGGGCAGTGGACATGGTGTATATGGATTTCAGTAATGCATTTGATAAGGTTCCCCTTGGTAGGCTCATTCAGAAAGTTAGGGTGCATAGGATACAGGGAAATTTGGCTGTCTGGATACAGAATTGGCTGGCCGAAAGAAGACAGCGAGTGGTAGTGGATGGAAAGTATTCCGCCTGGAGGTCGGTGACCAGTGGTGTCCCGCAAGGATCTGTTCTGGGACCTCTGCTCTTTATGGTTTTTATAAATGACTTGGATGAGGTAGTGAAAGGGTGGGTTAGTACGTTGGCCGGTGACACGAATGTTGGAGGAGTTGTAGATAGTGTTGAGGGTTGTTGCAGGTTATAACAGGACATTGACAGGATGCAGAGCTGGGCTGAGAAGTGGCAGATGGAGTTCAACCTTTATAAATGTGAAGTGATTCATTTTGGAAGGTCGAATTTGAATGCTGAATACAGGGTTAAAGGCAGGATTCTTGGAAGTGTGGAGGGACAGAGGGATCTTGGGGTCCACGTACATAAATCCCTCAAAGTTGCGACCCAGGTTGATAGGGTTGTTAAGAAGGCGTATGGAGTGTTGGCTTTCATTAACTGGGGAATTGAGTTTAAGAGCTGCGAGGTTTTGCTGCAGCTTTATAAAACTCTAGTTAGACCACACTTGGAATATTGTGTCCAGTTCTGGTCATCTCATTATAGGAAGGATGTGGATGCTTTGAAGAGGGTACAGAGGAGATTTTCCAGGATGCTGCCTGGACTGGAGGGCATATCTTATGAAGAAAGGTTGAGGGAGCTAGAGCTTTTCTCACTGGAACGAAGAAGGCAGAGAGGTGACTTGATAGAGGTGTACAAGGTGATGAGAGGCGTGGATAGCCAGAGACTTTTCCCCAGGGTGGAAATGGCTGTCACAAGGGGACATAATTTTAAGGTGATTGGAGGAAGGTATAGGGGAGATGTCAGAGGTAGGTTCTTTACATAGAGAGTGGTGGGTGTGTGGAATGCACTGCCAGCAGAGGTGGTGGAGTCAAAGTCAATAGGGACATTTAAGCGACTCTTAGGCAGGCACATGGACAGCAGTAAATTGAAGTAGTGTAGGTTAGGTTGATCTTAGATTTGGATAAATGGTCGGCACAACATCGTGGGCTGAAGGGCCTGTACTGTGCAGTACTGTTCTATGTTCTAATATATGGTCATTTTATCCCTTATAAGAATTTCTAATTTTAAAAAAAGTACCCAATTATTCGGCAATCGCAGAGCTACTCTGCGATTGATATCAGTCTAACATGGCCTCCGCGCATGGACAATGACTATACAGTGAGTGATAATGCTGACCTCCCTCAGATGAGTCATTGTCCAGAGCCAGCCCCAGAAATGTCTATTAACACCAGAAAAGGTGCTGTGGCAGATGCACCCTTTCTCTGTACCAAGTACAATAGCAGATACAGGCTGGTCAATAGTATGTCGACTCAGTTGGTAGGGCACAGTGGTGAGGGTGCATCATGCTCACATGGGGAGCTGGTTGTGGCAGAGTGCCAGCAGTCAGAAGACTGTTGGAGACTGGAACTACGCTGAGCCCAAGGCTGATGATGCACCTGGAGTCATCCATCAGACACACATGCTGGATGTCCAGGGGAATGCGCAGAAAGATCTGGCAGAGATCGCCAAGATGTCTATACGTGAGCATGAGCATTGCATTCAACCTGAGTACCAAGTGCAAAGCCTCCTCTATTGAGACACTCATGGGGAGGCAGTCTCAGAAGCAGAATTAGGGGCCCACGAGGTCAAACTTGTAAGCCCTCACGCTGCCAGTGTGAGAGCTGGGTGCAACACCTAGTCTCTCTGCTAAGTTTGCATCAATCAGTGGTGAGCAGGGAGGTACAGATGTACCTTATACTGGTGGACATGTTGCCTGTCATCTCTGTGGACTCCTCCTACGGTGCTCCGGGTGAGGACGGCTGCTCCTCCGCTAGTCACCGTGCCATTTTCTGAGGCTGCGACAACAGGAGTTTCCAGCCATGTCATGTCACGGCACACCCACTCAGGTGGTCACCGCTCAGGCACCGGCATCAAGAGGGCAACTGCCAGGGCATCATGGCCAGCACAACAGCAAAGTCAGCAATCTGCCTCCAATGCAAGCGGGGGGCACAAAAATGTAGCACTCATAAACACATGTTTGAGGCACTATGAGCAGAGGAAGGGGTTTTCGCAGGTGACTTTAATTATTTTCCTCACTGCGATGTATATTTTGTGTGTTACTTTGTCAACCATTATATTGTTTGCTCTTCGATTGCATCTCTGCTAGAAAATAATTCAAGATTTTGCTTCAGTGCCCTGAGTGTTAATATTTTCCATCGGTTCAGGTCTCACCAGTGCCTCATGATGGACAGCAGGGGCAGCAAACCTTATCACAGAGGTTGTGAGGCAGCATTGTTTGGAAAGGAGACTGTCCTTGGGCTCAGAAGGAAGGTGATCCTTGGCAGTCAAACTGAAGAAACATTGTATCAAGGTCTCCCTGAAGGTTCCACATTTCTGGCTCCTCGCCCTGTGCCTGCCCAGGTTCCTCATCACATTGTTCTGAGGCATTTGGAGCTACCTCGATATCTTCCTCCTCGACTGTGTCATTCTTTGCTAGTGTCAGGTTGGGAAGAGCGCAGCGGACCACAACGATAAGCGACACTCCACTCTGTAGGATATTGCAGGGCTCCTCGGAATAGTCTAAGCAGCGGACCTCATCTTCAGTAGCTCTGTTGTCCTCTCAACCACCAGCCTGGTGGAGACATGACATTGATTGTATCTCTCTGCTGCCTCTCTAAGACGGTGCCGGAGAGGTACCAAGAGCCATCTTTTTGACAGATACTCCTTGTCATCCAGCAACCAATCGTTACGGGTTACAAGGTAGGGTGGAGGTGTGGGCTTAGGTGTATTCCTCTTTCCAGGAGCCGGTACAGACTCGATGGGCCGAATGACCTCTTTCTGCACTGTAAATTATATGACTATGGCAATCATTCAGCTGAGCTGGAGCCACAAACAGCCTTGGAACCTGGGAATGTCACAGAATGTATACATCATGGGAACTTCCTGGGTTCCTTGCAAAGACCTGAAGAATCTGGGTCCTGTGGTCGCAGAAAATATGGATGTCCATGGAGTAGTAACGCTTCTTAATAGGCTGACATGCTGGACCTTGATGGCCATATGAGTGCAGTCAATGGCACTCTGGATTTGGGGAAAGTCTGCAATAGCCCCAAAGCCTGGCTGGCTTGGCCTGTCTGGTAATGAATGAATGTGTCGACCTACCTGAATAGAGCATCAGTTAAAAGCTTGATGCACCTATGGGCAGCTGATTGGGAGACTCCACACAGATTTGGATTGTATTGAATTGGATTTGTTTTATTGTCACGTGTACCGAGATACAGTGAAAAGTCGGCGTCCAGTCCAGACGGATCATTCCATACATAAAGAAAACATAGGGCATACATAAATACACAATGTAAATGCATAGACACAGGCATCGGGTGAACCATACAGAGAAGATGTTTGAAGAGATCAGATCAGTCCATGCGACGGTCATTCAGGAGTCCGGTAACGGAGAAGAAGCTGTTTTTGAATCTGTTAGTGCGTGTTCTCAGACTTTTGTGTCTCCTGCCCGATGGAAGAAGTTGGAAGAGTAAATACTGGAAGGGGTCTTTGGTTGTGCTGCCCGCTTTCCCAAGGCAGCAGCAGATGCAGACGGTAAATGGATGGGAGGCAGGTTTGCATGATGGACTGGGCTATGTTCACGACTCTCTGTAGTTTCTTATGGTCTTGGACCGAGCATTTGCCATACTGGGCTGTGATGCAGTGTCAGGTGGATGTACTGTTAAGAAATGGGTGTTTATCAAATAGCTGCAGTGATGTCAGTGTGTGGGTGGAGCTGGGCTCTGCTCTGCTTTTTACTTTTGTTTTGTGCTGGAAGCTGGTTTTGGCTCTGTTTAGTTTTGCTTTCAGTTGGAGAGTTGCATGTGAACCAAGCAGATGTGTGTATTGATCGTCCTCTCTGCAATCTCAAAATCACTTAATGATTTCAAAGCAATACTTGTTTCTGTAGAGAATCTAAACCTGCTGTCTTTATTTAAAAAGGGTTTAACTTATGGATGTTGTTAGGGGAGTTATTAAGGGTTATTCATAGAGTACTGTATCTTTTGGGGGGTGGTCAGGATTGGTAGTGGATAAACTGTTTACTGTGTGTTTATAAAATGTTAACTGGATTCATCGAATAAACATTGTTTTTAAAAAAAATATTTTTAGTTCTCTGTTGCATCTCACCTGTAAAGTGGGTCCTTCTGCTCCCCATAACCAAAATCTATTTAAAGTTGCGGGTCAGGTGAACTCCATGATATACTTTGGGGTTCTCTAAAACCTGACCAATATTAGCAGCCAGACAGGATGCTTTCTATGGTGCATCAGTAAAAATTGGTAAGAGTCAATGTGGACATGCCGAATTTCCTTAGTTTTCTGAGAAAGTATAGGTGCTGTTGTGCTTTCTTGGTCGTAGCGTTGGCATGGGCGGACCAGGACAGATTGTTAGTGATGTTCACACCTCGGAATCTGAGGCTGTCAACCATCTCCACCTCGGCACTATTGCTGCAGACAGGGGTGTGTACAATATTTTGCTTCCTGAAGTCAGTGACCAGCTCTTTAGTTTTGCCGGCATTGAGGGTGAGATTGTTGTCGTTACACCACTCCACTAGGTTCTCTATCTCCCTCCTGTACTCGGACTCATCGTTGTTCGAGATCCAACCCACTACGGTCGTGTCATCAGCAAACTTGTAGTTGGAGTTGGAGCCAAATTTTGCCATGCAGTCGTGTGTGTATAGGGAGTTTAGTAGGGGGCTAAGTACGCAACCGTGCGGGCCCCTGTATTGAGGACTATCGTGGAAGAGGTTTTATCTTTTATCCTTACTGATTGTGGTCTATGGGTCAGGAAGTCGAGGATCCAGTTGCAGAGGGAGGAGCGAAGTCCTGGGTTTTGGAGCTTTGATATGAGCTTGGCTGGGATTACGGTGTTGAAGGCGGAGCTGTAGTCGATGAATAAGAGTCTGACGTAGGAGTCCTGGTTGTTGCCGAGATGCTCCAGGGTTGAGGGTCGGGCCAGGGAGATGGCATCTGCTGTGGACCGGTTCTGGCGGTATGTGAATTGCCGTGGATCAAGGCATTCTGGGAATGTGGAGTTGATCTGTCTCATGACCAACCTCTCGAAGCACTTGATAATGATCGACGTCAAGGCCACCGGACGGTAGTCGTTGAGGCACGTTGCCTGGTTTTTTTTGCCACCGGTATGATGGTGGTCTTGAAGCAGGTGGGAACCACGGAACGGAGTAGGGAGAAGTTGAAGGTGTCCGCGAATATATCCGGCAGTTGGTCCGCGCAGGATCTGAGTGCACGACCAGGGACCCCGTCAGGACCCTTCACTTTCCATGGGTTCCCTTTCAAGAAGGCCGATCTGACTACGGAAGCTGTGACGGCAGGCTGCTGGGCAGTTGGCAACGGTTTGATAGTTTCCTGATCGAACCGAGCAAAGAATGCATTGAGTTCATCGTGGAGGGGTGTGCTGCTGCCGGAGATTTTACTCTGTTTTGCTTTGTCGCCCATTATGGTGTTTAAGCCTTGCCACAACCGAGTCCGTGACATTAGTCTGTGACTCTAGCTTGTATTGTCTCTTGGCAGCCCTGATACTTTGCAGAAGTTGTACCTGGATTTCTTGTATAGATTAGAGTCGCTTGTCTTGAACGCCTCAGACCTGGCCTTCTGTAGGAAGTGAATCTCCTGATTTAAACCATGGTTTCTGGTTGGGGAATGTTGCATCCTACCTTCATTGACACGCAGTCTTCTACACACTTGCTGATGAAGTCTGATGGTGGTGGCATACTCGTTTAGGATGATTGCTGAGTTCTTGAATATGGACCAGTCCACTGACTCCAAGCAGTCACATAGAAACTCTTTTGTTGTCTTGGACCAGCACAGCACAACCTTTATTTTTATTTTTTTTAAATAAATATAGAGTACCTAATTCATTTTTCCAATTAACGGGCAATTTTGCGTAGCCAATCCACCTACCTTGCACATCTTTAGGTTGTGGGGGCGAAACCCACGCAAACGCCAGGAGAATGTGCAAACTCCACATGGACAGTGACCTAGAACCAGGATCGAACCTGGGACCTCGGCGCTGTGAGGCAGCAATGCTAACCACTGCGCCATCGTGCTGCCCCGGCACGACCTTCTTAATCGGTTTCTCCCGCTTGTATGCCGGGAGAAGGAGCACCATCTTATGGTCCAATTTCCGGAAGTGCGGTCGTGAAATGGATCAGTAGGCTCCCTTGATTTTTGTTTAACTATGGTCGAGAATGTTTGCACCCCTGGTGAGACAGGAGATGTGCTGGTGGAATTTTGGCAGTACACTCTTTGAGGGGGCCTGGTTGAAGTCCCCGCCATGGTGAACAAGGCCTCCGTCTATTCTGTTTCATTTTGTTATTTATAGCGGTGTTCTATTCGTCAAGCGCCCTCTTCACTTCCGCCAGCTGTGGGATGTAGGCTACCATGATAATGGCAGAACTGAACTCCCATGAAAGGTAGTATGGGTGGCACTTCACAGTCAGGTATTCCAGGTCCAGGAAGCTGTAGTTCGCTAAGATCGGCAGGTCGGAGCACCAGGAGGAGTTGTTGAGGCACCCCTTCCACCCTTCATTTGCCTGATTACGCCGTGCGGTCCATCCGGTGTATTGAGAAGCCATCAGGTTGTATGGCATAGTCCGGTGATGCAGGGATGTGTCATGTCTTCGTGAAATAGAGCACACAGCAGTCTCTTACTTCCCTCTGAGAGATAAGTCTAGTGCTAAGGTCGTCCAACTTATTTTCGATCGCTTGGACGTTTGCCAGGAGTATGCTGGGGAGCTCACTAACCCCTGGAATTATTCGGATGCATGAATGTTGAGGGCTACAGTGACCTTCAGAGCTATTGGCATTGGGTACCCAACCATATAATTGGAGGTAATCTCTGACCCAATCACATTGCACAATGGTGTCCCTTGAAAGGTGGAGTCTCCTGTGCCACTGGACCTCTGGCATGTTGAAGTAGCTTGATTGCTACCTGTACGCTCTGGCAGCAGGTACTGACATTTTCTGCAGTGCCGTCCTCATTGCTGGCCTTGCAACCCCAGTTGATGTGCCTCGTCTCCTATGGGTTTCGCCCTGCGACGCTGTCTGCGGACACGGTCTCTTATCCTGTTTGCTCCTCCCTTCCTCAGAGCAGTGCCCCCAGCGGAGTACACAATTCCCACCTGAAATGCAAATAGTACCCCCTGTGCCTTGAATATTACAATGGGCAGAAATGCTCCAACAGAGTTGATAAAAGTATTCAGAACAAGGCTAACAAAGCAAATACTTCAAAGAAACGTAGGAAAATGTCTTGAAATCTCAAGACTAAAGCAACACCAAATTGTCACCTGAACTGTTAACTTTCACAGCAAATGCTCCAGCCTCCTTTATCCCGCCAATGGATGAGAAAAGTACGGAAAGAAGGGATGGCCACCTGCCCATGTTAGTGTGCCGACCTAAAAATAGCACAGGCAACAAGTAATTCTAGTTGATAGCATTTTTACTAGCCTTAGCAAGCTTATTAATTGTCAGTGGGCAAAATCGCCAGAGTGCGATATGATGTCAAACAAGTACCCAATGTCTCCCTGCGCAGTTTTACTTCTAGGTCTAAAGCGTGCACAAAAATATTGAAAACAAGTCTGTCCCAGGTTTGTTGACGAAAGTGGGCACATTAAACACACATCAAAACATACTTTTGCATGCCGTTTCCTTATTAAGTTTATAATCTTGAAGAAGTTAGAAATTAATAGAAAACTGCGAAATGATATCATAAAGAATGACTTCATATGGCATAGAGAGTCCATACCTTAAGTTCCACCATATGTTGGCAACATACGACACAAAAGGTTACTGATCATCTTTTTATCCAACATTTCATAAACTAGTGAATGGCCTGTAACATCTGTCCAAGCAATTTTGCTGCCATTGTAGATTGGACCAAACATCTCTTGAAATCATTGTGTATTTCTAGAACCAATAGAAAACTAGGTCCCCTAGTATCAAAGCAATGGTTGCTATTGGCCAATACTGTCAGCTGATGAGGTATGATGGCCTTGGATTCGATCATGGGCAGTAGTCATTTGATGACATCACAAGCTCTTGTAAAACTCTATTTGCAGTTTTGTGAATTAGGCTATTACAGCCTTCACCTTGTACAATAATATGCAATCTCATTGCACTGCCTTCACATCAGTTATCAGGCAAGAAATTACCATGAAAATAATAGTGGGGTTAATGGCGCTCACTGTTATCTGTACACAAATCAGATAACAACTTCAGGCAAATGCAGTTCCAAAATGCCATAAGTTCGTGTCAGAGTTGCACTATTCTGCCATAAGCTGTGAGAAAATTGAATATTTTGCCTGGTTTACCATTCAAAGGTATTGAGTGTATTGAGGTTCCTGTACTGAAGCCATAGAAATGGGCTTGCCTTGTTCAGTCTAAGTACCCTTTTTAATGGTGCGTTAAGATGTAATTACTCTAAAACAACCTCTTCGGCACTGAAAATTGACTTTCATATGAGTGCAATTGCATTCTTTCAGTGTCTAAATGTTGTTGGGAGATTTTTTTTTCTCAATCTGATTTTTCTTTTCCTCTTCCTGTTTCATTTTCCAAACCTGATTTGACAGTGAATTCCGTATTATACTTACACTTCCTCGTTCAAATTCTGCATATTTTAATTCATAATTTCAAGATCTTATTAAGGGAATACACAGTTATTTGCCCTGTTCACACAGGTCCCAGATTCCCTCTTGAGCATGTTGTACCATTTTAATTTCCCACTTGCAGCAACTTGTGTAAAAGCTCATGGAAATTGAACAGGCAGCGTCATATCTTTTCGTCAAAGTAAATTTGGGTCCATTATTTTCCCAATTTAGTGGATTATAATCTTTTCTCTACTGCTAATTTTAGGTAATAGTAATCATTCTTTGCATACAGGGAGAGGTGTTGGTGTGGTGTTATTGTCACTGGACTAGCAATCTAGAGACCCAGGGTAATGCTCTGGGGACGTGGGTTCAAATCTCACCTCGATAGATGGTGAAATATGAATTCAATGAAAGAAAATCTGGAATTAACCTCAAAGGAAAATGAGAAAGGTCCAAGAAGATTCCAGGAATCTGGAAAAGGTCTTGTTAAGTGAAATCAAGAGTGAGAAGCCGAGGCACGCTCCAAGTTTAACTAGAGGAAGCTGCTGGAAACAGATTTATAGCAAGTGGGCTGAAATAAGCCAGAGATCCAAGGAGACAGCTGAAAGTCTGCAACTCCATACTATGTGAAGCAGTGGTGTTCTGTTGGCCTGGCTGAGTATCTGAGAGAGTGTGTGGAAGGCAAAATTTGAATGCATATTGCGACCAAGAGGGGAGGAACATCAGAAGTGAGGTTGAAACCCTGGAGGTGGATCTTTGTTGAAGATACCCAAGCTAAAAGACAGAACTTCTGTGAGACTGGTTGGCTCTCAGTGTGACAGATGTCTGGGGGGAGCTGATGGGACATCTGTAGCATCTGTTTGGGATGGCATCTTTGATTTGTTTTCAGTGTTTGATGTGTCTGACCACATGCATGGTTTACTGGACTCTACACTTGTGAACATTAGAGTATAAGATAGATTGTGTAACTTGTGTTATCCTTATAAATCGTTACATATTAAGGTTAGTTAGGATCTATGAGGCCTAGTTCCACCTAGGATCTGACTTGTCCAGTAGTAGCACCAAATTTAATCATAACAGATCAAAGAAATACTGTGAATGGGACCTGTTGCTGCAATGGCACAAGTTGGTCTCACTCCATTGGCCATCCCAGTTACAGACAAGCTTACTGCTACTCGAGGAAGGTGTTGTATGGTGATGTATTCAACAGGCATATTGCTGAAACTGTGGGGTTACCTTTCAGGTGGATAAAGATTTTCAAATCGCCAATCACGTGTATGTTCACTGTCAGACTGCCTTGGTGAAATTTCATGCAAGCCCCTTCAACAGGACACTGGTGAACTTTACAATTACAAATGTGAATATGCAAGGAGCCTATGGAATTTTAATTTAGCTGGAGAGTTCATGATTGATAACCTATTTGAAAAATAAGTTATTTAACCCAAAATATTTGAGAACCACTGCCTTGAAAGAAAAAATATCCCATCACATCACAATTATTTATGGTTGGTAACCTACCTTTGTGATGGATATCTTCCATCTAAGCATGTTAACTATAATTGTATAATTGCTAAAAGCAAGTTTCCCACATTTTACTCAAGTAATATTTCAACTCCTACAAGTAGAGTTGCAGCGTCTATGTTGGAATGTCCTAAAGGAAACTAAATTGTCCATTTTTTGTCTGAAATTAAGTGAAAATTATCAGGACTGGTTTAAAAACAAAATCAAATGTTGCCTGGGATAATATCCCTTATAAAGGAATGCCTTTGTTAACTATATCTTTCCTAATTGGTGTCAAGTATTCTGTGGACCTTCTAAACAAAATGGAGGTGAAGGATGGGAATACTGTGCAATTTTGTAGCTACTTCTGTTTAATACTTTTTTATAGCCAACTTTCATAAGCCAGTCTGTTTCTTTTAAACCTGGAGCTGGATTCTCCATTATTGGGACTATGTCCCCACGACATAACGGTGGAGTTTCACACCAGAAAAACTGGCGTGAAAGGACCACTAATTCCTAGCCCTGTGGGGGATAGCAGGGACCCGTAGTAGATCTTGCAGCTTTTGCTGTAGATACGGGCCCCCGCACTTCCAGGTCGGTGACCGTGCAGCTGGACTCAAAACAGAAATCCCCCATCGGCCGCGCGCCCGACCCTCAACACCCACACAAACATTTACCGGCCACCTATAAGGCCCCCCCATCGCCCTCCGGTCAGCCCGCCCCCGATCAGGGCTGAATCCGCAGCAGCCACAACAGTACCTCGACTGACTGGAGCACATTAGTTCCACACCATCGGGACTTCGGCTGGTCAGGGGCGGAGTGGACCTCTGGCAATGGCCCCAGGTAGGTCCTAGGCGGCGCGGCATACTCCCTGAGAACGCCGCTTTTCGGGGCTGGCAGAATCGGGGCACCGGTATCGGTCCCGATTCCTTGCGAGAAAATGGGTTCTATGCCCTGCGCCGGCCGCCATTTCGGCGTCATGGTGTGGAGAATCCAGCCCCTGATCTCTCAAGATTTTCTTAATGTGACTATGTTAGTGAAAGATTTTGCAACTTTCAAAGATTTGATTTGATTTATTATTGTCACATTTATTAGTATACAGTGAAAAGTATTGTTTCTTGCATGCAAAGATTGGTTCTTTCAGCTTGCACATGCATTTTAAAAAATAAGTATCCAGTAACATTGTGTATAAAGAAAACCATTGATTACAAAGCATACACCATTTCTAAATCAAGAAGGTGAATGGACAACTTTTGACTATGTCTCCATGGAACAAAATTTAAAGCTGAATACCAGACAGTTGATGAAAGTAATATAAATTGCCTCATCTTCCAGTTTCTTCCACCTCAAGAAAGAACATTGCTCCTATTCAGTACCTCGCCAGTCAGTCCCTATAGAGCAAGGAATTCACCCCTTGTGGAGAATGGCAGTGGAAAGCCAGCATTCCATCACTGCACACTGGTGCACAAGTTAACTGTATCTGATCCATCAGGAATAGTTGTTAATTTCTGATCTTTGTTTTATGCTAAATTCAGACCTATTATTCATTTTGGTGGCAAAAACCCACCGTCTTTGTGAACAGAATTTACTGTAAAGAGCAATATCATAAGAAGGCATTGATGAATGGATGTCATTCCTTGGTGGCTTGTTTTATATAACAAAATTAAGAGGATGATTTTGACACCAACTGTTGTTTTCTTTGTCCATAATGCATCAGAGAGGATTCTGTGATGGTATTTAATTTGATTGTTTTTTTGTGAGCACATTAATATTTCCCTTTATTAATATAAGGTAATTTTCAAAATGTAATATTTTTACATCCTATAGCACGTTAGCTGCACTGTCATTACTAAATAGTGATACTAGCTTTCACATGTGCTCAGTGATGCACTCGTGCTGCAGGTGCTGTCATCAGTACACCATCATTACTGAAAGTGCCTGGCCCGCTGCAGGCTACTGCCCATTCACCCAGAACTGTTGGCAAAACAACACAGCTTTAGCCCAGCAGTGTGCAACCCACGGTTTGGATTTAAAATATGCAGATTACTTGCAGCATTTTTAACAGTCACTGATTGCATTACCTTTTTGAGCACACCCACACCCACCCTCCAAAGTTTACTGATCTATCTAATAATAAATGTTTAACTAAACACATTATATCCTTTATCTAACTGATTGCTTTTTAGTAGTCTGGTTCATGCTAGAAAGATGTAAAATGAAACTAATTTGGCCACAAAGTATACTTTATAAAGTCTAAAAAATGTTTTGATGTTTTTATGTAACTTTGTTTATGTGTTACTTTTCTTAATTTAAGGAGTATATTTTGTTCAGAAATAAATCAAATTAGGAATTGACATTGAGAGTATTGATATTTTGACTTTCTTTTTTTCTTTGAGGTGAAACATTAAGTACGTATTTTGAAAGACGCAATAGGCTGTGGCAAAAGGAAAGTTACGAATATCAATCCAAGTTCCACGACTACGTCTCTTCTACCTACAAGGCACAAGTCATGATTGATGGAAAACTCTCTACTTGCTTGGATATATACAATGGTTGCAGCTACAATGATGGCAATCCATTCTACCACCTCAAGAAACATCCACATCTTCCACCACTGACATACAGTAGCTGCACTCTATGGTATCTATAGGGTGCATTGCAGCAACACACCAAGGCTTCTTTTACAGTACCTCCAAAACTTGTGATCTACCACCTAGGACCGGGACAGCAGGCGCATGAGAACCCATAGCGCACCATCCCAACTTGGGCATATATTGCAACTCCTTCAGCATCACTAGGTCTACATCCTGGGATTCCCTACCTAAAATCACTGTGGGAGTACCTTCACCACATGGACTACTGCAGTTCAAGAAGGCAGCTCCAGCTTATCACTTCACCACAGCAATGTCGCTAGTTTTGAAAGTTAAGCCAGGCATTTCCCTACAGAGCCAATGGCAGAAAATTGGAGAGAACATTTGTCCCAATGCTCTAGTGTGCACAAGTTGTAAGCCAGTTATACAGCAGCTTCACCAGAATCAGGGGATCAGGTTATTTACCTTTCAGTTGGGGATTATATATATATATATAAAGGGACAGAAGAATATCAACAACTGAAAGGAAAAGTCTAACTCTTAAAATTATCTCATTTTCCATGGTATGCTGGGTTGAGGAATTGAAATGAGCTTTCAAAATTGAAGTCAACCCCACAATCTTGTAATGGGCATTGTAGGCAACTTGTTTGTCTTGGTGTTTCATCTTATTTAAATGTCAGTCTGGGAGGGATTATTGGATGAATCGTAATAAGCCCCTGAATCATCTTAAGGAGAGCATATTCAATTAAAACTCCCATTGTCCCTATTTACTGCCTATTAAGACAACCCCCAACCACATTGGGTTTAACAAAATGTGTGTATTAATTTGTGAAAGAATTTGTGATCATTAATATGCAAGTTTGAAATTGGGCAGCAACAAAGATCATTCAAATTTGGCAAAACAGAATATATAGTATATCTGCTGTATCTCAGGGAGGGAGAGGGAGATTGTAATTATTTACAATGATTTTCATTGCTTCCTCACACACTCCTTTTATGTCATTTGTGGATTTACAGTGATTTCTGAAATCAAGATAATTGTTCAAAAACTTTAAATTTTACCATAGGATATTAAGTCCAGAGTACAAGTTTTGACAAATTTTGTAAATGTGTTTTAAATTCTAAAGCTACTCAATGTTACATATATTTTTAATAAATTTCACTTGAAGAAACATGGACTGAAGAATTGCGTTGGCCATATTTGTTATTTGGAGCAAGTCAAATTTTTGCAGATGCTAATTATCAGAATATAGCAGTAATGTGTTCTTCTGTTTTCTTGAATTTGTGAGCAACCTGCTAAATATTATTTCTTGAAAATCAGTCTTCAAACTTAATTCAAGGCCATTTGATGAAGCCAACACTTGGAAACAGCTCCCTTCCATTTGTATCTTAGGCACAGGTTAATAAAATCATAGAGCTATGAGACTTGATGGTAACTCTTTGAGAAGCTGTCAAAATACTGAAGAACACATTTTCTGAGCATTCACTTAGGCAACAATTATGTTATACATTTAGAAATACATAGGGCGATACAGTAGCACAGTGGTTAGCAATGTTGCTTCACAGCTCCAGGGTCCCGCGTTCGATTCCCACTTGGGTCACTGTCTGTGCAGAGTCTATGTTCTCCCTGTATCTGTGGGTTTCCGCCGGGTGTTCCGGTTTCCTCCCACAAATGCCGAAAGACGTGCTGTTACGTGAATTGAACATTCTGAATTCTCCCTCTGTGTACCTGAATAGGCGCCGGAGTGTGGCGACTTTGGGATTTTCACAGTAACTTCATTGCAGTGTTAATGTAAGCCTACTTGTGACAATAATAAAGATTATTATATTATTAGAATGTACAGCACAGAAACAGCCATTGGATCTACCCAGACCTTGCCAGTGTTTATGCTCCACTCTTACCTCTTCCCATCCTTCCTCCTTGAGATCTACCAGCATAACCTTCTATTCACTTCTCTCTCATATGTTATCTAGCCTCACCTTAAAAATGCCCATACTATTCACTTCTGAAATTCCTTGTAGTAGCAAGTGCTACATTCTCACTATTCTCGGTAGAGAAGTTTCTTTTGAATTGCCAACTTGATTTCTTATATTGATGGTCTCTAGTTTAGCTCTTTGGCACAAATGGAAGCGTTTTTCGCTATCTGCTTTATCTAAACCTTTTAAAATTTTGAAGATCTCTATTAAGTCACCTTCAGCCTTCTCTTTTCAAAAGAAAAGAGACCGACGGACTACATCTTTTCCTCTACCTGTGCAGTTCTAGTTTCATCTTTTGTAAATCATAATCTCACCCTCTCCGATGCCTCTGTATCCTTTTTTTATAATATGACAACCAGAATTGTACACTGCTCCCGAGTGTGGGTTGATCAAGGTTCAATGCACCGTTAGCAGAACTGAGTACAAGCCTGAATTTAGCTTTGATCAAACTGTACCTTTCATAGCCTAAATCTGCATTTCCTTTTGCAGTGCTGTTCTAGATGTTGCAAAATCAACGTAATTTTTCCATCCCTGTGAATGAATGGAAACTAATGAAATATGACCTTCACGAATGCAACTCAAATAAAATCAAAAGACAAAGTTGTTGGATTACTAAAATGACATGCATTGTGGCACTGTCCGCAATATAGTAATTGTGATAATGGCTTTTGTAAGACAAGTGTGCCACCAAAGAGTTAATCTCGCCAAAAATATAATTGATGCATTTTGCTGTGAGCAAGTATTTGTCAGAGGGAGTGATTATTTTACTACACTGCTTTTGAATGTTTTCGAATTGTCATTGGCATTGGTTCAGTAACATTACCCAGGTCTGCTGACAGCTGATTTTCCAGTATGTAAAACAGCATTTGCAGTTAGCTCTTAGATGTGGTCAGTGTGTAACACAGCAGCGGCTGAGCAGACCGATTATACCGCCAGAATAGTCAGCAGCGAGATAGCAGACAAAACATCTGTGTCTCATTTTCATATCTAGCTAAATAAAATGACACAAAAACACACAAGCAGACTCGGGGGTAGTTGCGTGTTTCTCCTGGGAATGAGAAAAGCATGTTGGAAAGATGCAGGTTATCAGAGAACCATGAAGACAATAATATAACCTGACACATTTGAAATGAGACACCAGTTGTCATGGCAACAGCTCACGTGGGAGTAGATCTCGAGAGACAGCTATGAGATGTAGTATAAATGATGTTTGATTAGAACTTAAATCATTTAGGCTCATGGAAGATGGGCCTTTTGTCAGCATGGAACCTTGGGTCACTTGTAAAGCGACTGGGCCTGAACGTATTAGCCTTACACGTGGTCCTGGGGGTGAAAGGGCATGCAGACTGATTAGTTTGCCCTTCTCCACTTAGTTTTTCATAACCTTCTGAGTACTAAAGCATCATTTCTATACCAAAAACCACTTCACATGTAAAGAGACCATTTACTCTTGATAATAGAAGTACTGTTAACATTTTAAAATTTGGAATATTGAGCTGCTTAATGTAGCATTGTTTAAAGTGGTTTCATATTGTAAAAGCTTTTCTACATGTTACAGCATTTTATTGTGCAGCAGATAAGTTGTTCTGAAATAGTTAAGGAAATGGACGCCACTATCCCCCACTTAATGTAAAAATAAATCTCTTTTGCAATGTGCATACAACATTTCTGTCTGTAATTTAAACTTTAACAGCGTTGCATATCTTTTAAGTTCCACTTTGCGTGCACAGAACAACTATTATTCATCTTATTTGAAACAAAATTCTGGCAGCATCTCCAATTTGCAATTAATGTAGTTGCAGTTTATTTTCTGTGTTCCTCCAGGCTGCTGGAAATTGCATGTTTCTTTTATTTGGTGGCGGCAAGTGCAGAAATGTAACGTGTGCATCGCTTGCCTGAAGGGCCGTGTCATTTGCAGTGTTTCAAGTAATGAATCCTGGATCTGGGCTCTCTTAGACAAATGACCTGTGGCCTAGCGGCCGTTTGTGGACCCAAATGATTTTGTCAGCTGTCACTTTGTAGCCAGAAAAATGTCAAAGCCTGTGGACAAGTGCTGCATGAAAGAATTTCTACCTTCCATTAAATATTCCGTGCTAAATAAGCTCTCGTTATCTAATAACCAATGTGATCCAAGATTAGAAAATTCCTTTGGGGTCCAGCATGCAGACTTAACTCCTTTTACACTAATTTTCTGTTAATTCTATTCAAGAATAGGAATAGTATTATCATCTAGAATTTCTGTTTATTCTGGTTACAGAACCTTGCGTCATGTTTAAATGGCAGTAACTTTTCTTAACAAAAAGTTGCATTTAATTTCATACCAAGTATCATTTGTCTATACAGCATTTTCAGTAGAATTTCTTTGTTGTTTTATTTTTTTTTGTTAGTATTCTGCTCATCATTCTGTTTGCATTCTAATTCCTCCATGTCCTATTTTTAGTGAATAATTGAACAAATTTACATTAAATCTCTTTCCGCATTTAGCACACAGGTAAAATTAAACCTCCATGTGTTCATGTAAGTAATAGTGTTGAGCACTAACAGGTAAGAGGTAAAAGGCCAAATGTCTGTAGATGTCTCAACTGGAGATTGTTTCTGACCACTTCAAACAGCTAACGGTAGGGGAATCAAAGCTTTGTTTGTGTTTGTTTAATTAGCAAAAAGAAACCTTTAATGAACATTGACAAAGTTAATCATGTAGTTATCAAACATTAGTACTTTGCACATCTGATTGGTGAATTTACAGAATGCTACGCAGGCAATTCCTGTAACAAAGAGCACGCTAAAAATTCTTCATTAGCAATTTAATAAAAGTTGAAAGATGATGGCTTTTTCATTAAACTAATATATTTGTGCCAAACCTAAGATTTTGAACCATGTTAGTTTCTTCCTCTGATTAATTTGCCGTACAGAGTGCTATAAATTATTTAAGTTGAGGCCAACCAAATGTTTCATTAGTCATGAAGCTTGGTGCTAAATTCATTCCATATTTCAAAGTTCAGTTCAGTGAAGGACTAGATTGCGTAGTGAACTACACACTTACATTCCACTTCTGGCTTCAAATCCATTCTCATTGACGAGATGGAAGTCTTTCCCCCTCTAGTGACTGTATGACTTTGAGTAGTCTCAATCCAGTTCCATTAGGTATGAACTAGCAGTACAGAACAGTCTAAAGTTCAGCTTTAATTCAAATCTCAGGCACAAATATCAGGTGCAGCAAAAAGAAAAATTCACACTAGAGTACAACAAGGCTTCTGAAACTGAAGTTCCAATGAGTTGTTGAAGAGTAGAAGGAGTTTTATTTTGCATCTGGTCATGCCGTATCTAATGTGGGAGTGCTTGGTGCCAATGTAGGATATGCAAAAATAAAGCTTTCCATTCCCAGAACTGGCATCTGTCACCTTATTGAGCACAAAAACAAAATTGGTTCAATTTTTATTGCACTAATTATAATTACTAATATTTTGGCAGAATATCAGGAAAACTGTTCATTGTGAGACTATGAAACAAGATTAAACAATGTGATAGAATTATTCCATAGCCACTCCCAGCTCTTGTGTTCAGAATGTGGGACATATGAAGCAAGAGGCAGTAAGAAATATTAAAATATAAGCGGCATGTGCCCAGTGATCGCTTTTTCTCAGGAGCCAGTATAGAAATGATTTATCAATGAAAGCAAATTGGTAGCATAAAATATGAGAGCGAATTTCTGGGGAGCAAGTTATCCAGTGATATCAGAAGTACTGAATCCATGAAATGCTCGGTCACAAGTTATAAAAAACCTGATATACTGCAAAATAAATATATTTTTTCACCTTTCCTAATTCGTCCAAATTTCTTAATTTAGTTGCTGAAGGCACTGAATCTTATTGGTACATGTTTATATTGTTGCCTGCAGTCTACTGCCATCTTACCTAAGTGACTTTTCACTTGAGGCGAAATAGTAAGTGTTGCCAATCTGTTTAACTATGTAGGGCATCACATCCAAGTCCAATATTTTCCTTCACACATGCACATGTACACACACTCACGTGTTCATTTGTGCTATCGCACTCTCTCTCTTTCCCCCCCCCCCCCCCCACCAGTGATAATCATTGGATAACAATCAGATGGTCCCAAAACATGGAAGACAATTGTACCATTAGTAAGATTCAGCATGGGCCAGCATTTCAATCCAGTGCTTTTTCATCATTATGATTTAGTGCAATGTCACAAGAAGTCAAGTTATTGGTATCATGGTTTATCCTATACTTAATCCTAACAGCTCACTGTAAGAATTTTATAGCACATTTGACAGCATGTCATAATTTGACATTCAAAATTCTTGATCATCAAATTGCTCATTTGTTGCAAATTATATTGTAGTTATATAGCACAACTATGATGGATTGATATTTTATGTTTTTAAGCTTCAATTTTCTCAATTTTTGTTATTGTTTTGTAAGGATATGATTTCTAATCTATAATCTTTGAACATAATTATTTGCTGCAGAGATCTCATACAAAATGCCAATAAGTAGACTCAAAAAATATATAGAAGCACCTTAGAAATGATATTTGCCTATTTTGTTCCAAATTTATTTTTGTACCACATTGGTGCATGTGTGCGCAGAGGATGGGTTGAGGAATCACAGTTAACCTTTTTTATTTATTTATTTAAATTTAGAGTACCCAATTCATTTTTTCCAATTAAGGGGCAATTTAGTGTGTTCAATCCACCTACCCTGCACATCTTTGGGTTGCGGGGGCAAAACCCACGGGAAGAATGTACAAACACCACACAGACGGTGACCCAGAGCCGGGATCGAACCTGGGACCTCAGCGCCATGAGACTGCAGTGCTACCACTGCACCACCGTGCTACCCAACACACAGTTAACCTTTTAATTACTTTATTGCTTTTCATGCATTTGCAGCACAGTGGGATGTGCATAAAATGGGTCATATTTATGAAATTGGGGTTTTAAAAAACTGTTTATAATTGATTAAAATACTTCTTTAAAATAAGAAGCGTCACCCGACACACACCCGCACAATAATAAAGTTAGTTGAGGAATGAACTATGCAGATAACAGAATTCCAGGATTCAATCTGTAGTCTGTACTCGGTTAGCAATCTCAGCCAGGGCATGAAGAGAGAGACTACATTTGGCTCAATGCCCTGGATTAGGTGCGGAAAATCAGCAAGATTTCCCACTCCTAATTGCTGTCCAATCCTAAACTACCCCCTGTAGTTGAATAGTCTGCCTGTACTTGCTCTAGGCCCCAGTCTACTTCTGAAGAACAGCCACTTTGACAAGATACAGAAGAGCAGCTGCCACTGGTGGAGCAGTATACTTACAAAGAATGCCTTCAGCATTACGGGGTGAAAATAAGCAGAAGGGAGAAAAGATTTTTTGACATTAATTGGGAACTAATGGAAACTGAGCATGGAATTAGGATCCTCTTAACTTCACGTGCATACAATCTTTTTGCCAGTTCCTTCAAAGCATTCTCCATTATAAAACTTTGGAGGTGCAGAAAACTGCTCAGTGGACTACACAAACTGCTTACAGCACTGATATAGAAATCAGATCAAACCATTCACATTCACTGTGATCCATATGCATCAGATAGCAAGCATTCACTTCCAGGCCACTGTTTAGCGCTGTGTGATGGGTTTGATCAGTGAGTTTAACTCAACTGCTGTTGACAGTGATTCATGGCCAAGGCAAACTACTGATTTTCTGATAGGAGCCTTCACCGCACAAAATGACGTGCATCACATATCTGTATGAGAATTCTTTAAGCCCTGCAAGCGGTAGCAGATTTAGTGCATTTGAACATTGGTTGTTCTCTGGAAGAGCTGAAATCATTTTGGCATGTGAATTTTCCCACTGTCTGCCAGATGCATGCCAACTAAACTACTGAGATATTCATCCCTATCACTGTGGTATAAATGACTGGCATCATGCCAGTGAGGCTTCTGTGCTTTTGGGAGGCAATGTGCTTCTTCCTTCCAGAATTTTGGTGGATGGGGCTTAACCCTTCAACCTCACCTGATTGTGTGTGTTGTAAAGCTCTTGTTGCATCATTTCTATTGTATAAAATTAATTGTTGCAGTTAAGATCCCATTTTTCTTGTAACAGTTGTACCATGCTCCTTGCAAGTGAGCTGCATCTTAGTTGATGGTTTTGTAACCCAGAATCGACAATTCACTTATTGCAATAACTGCACTATAATTTACATACAATTCCAACCACTTATTCTACTCCATCAGTTCACATGCAGAAAGACCACCTGCCAGACTTGGTTTCATAGAATCCCCACAGTGCAGAAGGAGGCTATTCGGCCCAACCCTCCGAAAGAGCCCCCTAACTAGGCCCACTCTCCCACCCTATCTCCATAACCTAACCACACCTCTTTGAACACTGAGGGGCAATTTAGCAAGGCCAATCCACCTAACCTTATATTGGGACCGTGGGAGGAAACCGGAGCACCTGGAAGAAACCCACGCAGAGACGGGGTGAAAGTGCAAACTCCATACAGTCACCCAAGGTGGGAATCAAGCCCGGGTCCCTGGCCCTGTGAGAAAGCAGTGCTAACTATTGTGCCACACAAAGTAAGATTTGTTTGTGGGTTTCTTTTTAACTTTAAACAGATTAGGGAAAGTAATTTGTTGTTCCCCGCACCCTGTAATTTTGAATCTATAGAGAAACCTTCTTTTTCATTTCACTATAAATTTTAATTAGCCTGTTTTAAAGTGCTGGTGTTCTTCACTTTCTGCCACCCAAGGATGAAGGAAGTTAACAGCTGGTTACTGTCAAAAGAAATAAACTGGAGGTATCGTCAGCAGGCATTCTGTTTACCAGTACATCATACAGGCAGTAATTTTAAATAGTGCCCATGAGTTCACTTGCTGATGATAATGAAAGATCAGGACAAAGCAATATAGTAATAAATGGAATATATAAAATCCGATAGAATATCAGCCTTTTGTTTGCTTTTTCATTCTGTAATCTTCACAAGTTTCTCTAAAAAGCCTCCCTCACGGAGTGTGGCTTGCTGGAATCTGAGCTCTCGCTCACTATCTCTCTCGTGCTTATCAACATAACCTCAGCTTACAAAACCAAGTTTTCTTTAAACGTGGGTTGTCAATCCACAATAATAAAAAAGCAACAATATTATGACAAAAGAGACTTCATATTTTCTAACTTCAAATGCAGCATTATCGGTCTTATTGCTGTAGATGCTTGTAATATTCTAAATGCCATTCTATAGTACTGTGGTTTAACCTATAGTAATATAATTGGAAGATGGGAACTGGAAGAAGACCAGTCAACCTCTCAGCCATTTGCCATTCTGTTAGGTCAGAGCTGATCTAATCCTCAAACTGCGTTTGCTTCATATCCCTTGACTAACAAAGATTTGTAGATTGCAATTTTCAAAATCTCAATGAAACCCAGCATCACAGCCTTTCGGGTAGTGTTCCAGATTTCTTCAACACTCTGTGTGAACAACAATTTATATTTATATTGTGCCTTTGACATAATAAAACATCCTAAGGTACTTCACAGTACCTTTATAAAGCAAAGTATGCCACCAAGCCACATGAAATATTCGGTCAAATGACCAAAGGCTTGCTCAAAGTGATAGTGGAGAGGTGATAGGTGTATTCTAGAGCTTGAGCACTAAGCAACTGAAGGCATGACCACCAGTGCTAAAGCAATTGGGAATGCCAGGGAGGCCAGAATTAGAAGAGTGTAGATATGTTGGGTTTATGGGGCTGGAAAAGATTACAGAGGTAAAACTCTTGATCGTGAGCCAATGTAAGTCAATGAGAAATGAAAACGCGCTTGCTGATATCGCTTCAAATTGGATGGGCTCTAACTTTTACGGTTATGTGTCCGTCCCCCCAAAGGAAATTGTTTCTCCCTAAATATCCTTTTGAACCCTTTTTGGACGCCTTGTGGCTGGGAGCTCCTAGTTCAAGTCCCACTTCAGGAGTTGATGCCCACAGAAGATGTGTTCATAACATGGCCAAGTAAGTTGACATCAGCCTGTAAATTCTTCCAGATGACAAGTGCTAAGAGTTTCCTGGTCAGCCATACTGAAGGAGGCAATGGCAAACCACTGAAGTACTTTGCCAAGCATAATCATGAACCAATCCAATGGAAGTTTCAAACTACAGGTGTTACCTGAAGGAGGCAGATTGAGTCCTTTAATAATTTGAAACACTCAAATAGATCACTCCTCAATCTTCTTTACTTGAGGAAATACAAGCCACATTTGTGCAACTTGTCCTCTGCACTCACTCCCAGATTAATCCAGCCTTGTTGAAATACAGTGGCCACAACTGATATAATATTCAAGATGGCATCTGGCCAAGGCATTAGACAACTGAAGTGCAAATTACCTACCTTTGTATTACAACCCCATGAGATAAGGCAAACCTTTTTTAGATAGAAACAGTAGGTATTTGTTCCTACTCGCCTGAATTTGAAACTTTTTAAAAAAGATTTCCATAGCAATCTTTTCTTTTGTGTTTCTTTGTAACTTCCAGCACACAAGGAGGCCATTCGGCCCAACATGTCTGCACTGGCTCCCAAAATATAGTGGCTTTCAAATATAGGGTGACAAGGTTAGCAAAGTTGGGTCTGGGGGGGGGGGGGGGAGTTTGAGGGTTGGTGGGTCGACGAGTCGGGGGGAGTCGGAGGATGGGAGGGACATAAGGGAATGGGGGGGAAATCAGCCGAGGACAGTCAGAAGGTCAGAATCGAGAGTCATGGTGGAGCTGGAGGGTCAGGGTGAATGCAACAGAGGATCAGTTGGAGATGTAGGGTCCATGGGGGGGTGGAGAGCTGGAGTGTTAGGGGTGTTCGGAGGGCAAGGGGGCAGTTGAGGGTCAGAAAATGGGAAGGGCATCTGGGGGGGGGTGGAGGTTTTGGAAAGTTGGAGGGCGCAGCATCAGAACGGGGGGGGGGGGGGGTGGAGGTTTGGAAAGTTGGAGGGCGCAGCATCAGAACGGGGGGGGGGGGGGTGGAAGAGTTTGAACTTCAGGGTGGGGGACGGGAGAAACCCAGAGGGTCGGGTGGGGGAGGTGGTTTCAGTTGTACAGTTATTCAGGAGTTACACATTATTTCTCTCTCTAATATTTCCTACCCAGGTAACATAGCAGTAGCTTCTAAATTCAGAGGGCTCCGCACACAGGAGAATTGCACAGGGGAAGTTAAAACTTGTGTTGGGACATCCGAGGGGTCTGTAACGCATCCTCTGAGGTGTGTCTGGTCTGACCATCTGGAGACATGAAGATCTGATTCTGTTATTGACACAGGGGACAATCCAATGGCCATGTCCCGCCAAAAGCAGAGTGGGGCGTGGCCGGTAAATGCCAGGAGGGGATCCCCCCCCCCACCTCGAATTCCTAATGGCCGCAACACCTTTCAAGATCTAACCAGATCTCGTGAGAGGTTGGGATCTGGGTCCCATCCACAATGGGTTGGAACCAGTCTCACATGGTTTAAATGCTGAAGCTGGATTGAACCAGCTCAAGGGTAGGGTGTCACCCTCGCTCTCTCCTGACACCCAGGAACCACTAGGATGGCACTACCAGAATGGCAGGAACGCTGAGGGCAGCATTACCAAGAGTCAGGCCCTGAGGAGGGACATGCTCATGAAATGAGGAATGAGGGGGTGTATGAAGGGTGGGGGTGCGAAGGGTGGGTATGAAGGGGCCTCCGGAAGGTTTGGGGGGGGGGTGTGAAGGGTGGGGGTCCTGAAGGGGGATCCTTCAGCAACCCCATAGCAGGTTGTCCACACTTTGCGGGGGGGTGCGGGTTTGAGGTAATGCCCTTGTGTGTAGGGGTGCTACTGCCAATGCGTGTGTGTTGTGGGGGGCCCTCAAACTCAGAGATCTGGGCACCCTTGCAAAATGGTGGCCTTGACCGGGAAAAAACTCCCAAGGGCCCAAAAAATGACAAAGGGTGGGGTCTTTGGGCCACGCTCGCCCGGCGACAGAAATTCCTGCCAGAGGTCAACGGATCTTTACAAGGTGCCCATCCCATCCATGGCAGTCTTGCGGTGGGCGCGGCTGAAAAATCCAGCCCTAAGTGTAGTTAGATAGCGGTGGGGAACTCGCTGACAGAGCCAGGGAGAAACTCCCAGCCAAACCTGCCTGAAATGAAAAGTAGAAACCTTTCCGTTAAACCGCGGCCATAATGTTCTGAGGAAAATAGGGATAGGAAATATTCTGCCTTGCCAGCATTGCCAGCAGCACAACCCAAGAACAAAGTTAATTTAAATTAAGATTATCAGAATATGGAAAGTTAAATTACAGCTTTCAAATAGGCAATTATAATTTATGGTAAATCTGTGGTGGAGGTGGATTCCATAGGGGGTTTCAATCGAGAACTGGATATTCTGCACCTTAAAATGTTGTCCATATTCTACACCTTAAAATGTTGATTATGTTCTGCATCTTGCACTCCCCCCATTTTCTGAGTTTGTTCTGCAATCACCTTAATTTCCTTCTCTCCTCAGTTTGACACCATTAGTAATCTGATATCCACTTGTACATGAGAAATAGCACGTGCCAAATTTTGAAAGCAAGAAAAGATCCAATAACAGATAAGCTTGTGTGTAAGAGACCTCCTTTCAGTCTTTTTTTCTTGAATCTCAGTCACCAGCTACTATTTATTTCAATTCCAGGCGATACAGGGCCTTAAAATTAGTCTGGTCTGTACACTCCTTCACTTTATCGATAATTCTTGTGCACGTCTAGAGAGATTTGATGTTGGACGATTCTGAAATTCATCATCTCTAGGGCAGCAAAAGAAAATATAGTTGGTGTACTGTACCAAAAAATGCATTTTGGAAGAAAGTGAATTAAAGCTACAAAAAAGGGGTTTATAAACAGTAATTTTACCATCACTAATAGCAAAAAAAAAGATGAGTTGTAACATTGTGCATCTACTTTTGTCTTTGTTTAAAAATTAAGATAAAGGTGGGGTTTAATGGTGCAGTTCAGATGATAGTTTTCAAATGGATTTATCTTGCTTTTACACTGCACTTATTATTAATGGAGTTTGAAGCACAGAAACAGTGTGCCTATAAAAATCTGAAATTATAGTCAACATATTTCAGGTTGATGGTTGGCTTTACTTTTTGTCAATAAAACATAGGATGAGTTAGCAATACAGAGGCAAATATATTTGCTTTCTGTCTCTCGCCTACAGATTTATTAATCATTTTGTAGGCAGTGAGCGTACATACACTGCTGGAATAGCATCAGTCTCCAAGAGGCCCACTGATGCGTGTTGCTGGTAGCTGCTTTGCTGCATGGCTAGTCAGCAGAAGAACAGCGAAGACTGTTTTATTGTTTCTGGTGGAGCGAGCTAGGCTGATTGGAAAATCCAATGAATTTAAATAGCAGCGCTATGTTGCACCAGGGCAAATAAAATATACAGTAAGAAAATCCATTTTTGCCAGAGCATTCACCTGCAGGGCTTTGACATGACGGTGTTTCTACAGCACAGTCCGATAACTGCCACTGAAAACTGGACGTTTATGCCAAATAGGCAGCTTGTTTGCTGTCCCGGGTGGCGTTTATTTTTATACATACTATCTCCCATTGTTTGCTTAAGAAATGACAAAAGTAACGGCGTGCACAAGAAGTTTATATCCCAGCAGTATTTAAAATAAAACATTGCACTTTGTTTTTTTAAATAAAGCCAATTTCTGGCGCTTTGGTAGCAATTTAATAAACTGCAAATAACGGATCTGGAAATGCGTTGTCACTATTTCCCCACTCACAAGGCAGTATTGTTTGGGACAGATACACTGGTTCCAAGTTTACATGTTGCCTCGTCACATCCAAACCCCAATAAGCAAACTAGTGCCAAATTCAGGGCAATCAAAGTTTGTGCTATCATGAACAAAAGGAAAGCTGTCAGGTTTAATGCACTTGTGATCCTCTCCCAGCCACTGGAGAAGGAAACAATCCCTAATGCTGAGTCCCAAAGGGAAATACAGTCACAGGGGATTATTAGCTTAACAAGGCACACAGTTTCAAATAAAACAAAGATTTTCAAAAGTGCAAAATCTAAGTATCATGAGTGAAAGTAAAATATATTGGTAATACACAGCTGGTATGTCAGCATTTGAAAGAAAATTAAAATTAACGTTCCAGGTAGTTACCTGAACTGCGTATAATGTAGTCGGCCAAAACATTAACCATTTCTTTCACACGCTGATACACCAGCCTTACATTTCAGTATCTTTTTATTTCAAATGTAGCAAATGCCATTGTTTATATTTGGTTTGTGCAATTATTGCCATTCAGCCCATCATCCCTGTGCCAACTCTTTGAAAGACCTATCTAGTTGGTCCCACTTCCCACTCTTTCCCAATAGTCTGAATTAGAAGTTATCAGTGAATCTTTTACCACTCTTTTAGTCAGTGCGTTCCAAATCAATATAACCTGCTGCATTTTAAAAATAATCTCATTTCCCGTCTGCCCCTTTTACCAATTACTTTGCAACTATGTCCTCTGGCTCTGCCATTAGAAACAGTTTCTCCTCCTTTGCTCTATCAGACACCTTCAAAGATTTTGAATACCGCTATCAGATCAGCCCCACTTTTTGGCCTATAATTTAAACCAAGCTGCATATTAGCTTCCCTAATTCGAACAAAGTAGGTTAGGTTTATTTGAACCCACAGGTACAACACCTTTTCTAGTTCTGCAACAGTCTCTTTGATCAAAGCTGCGACCCCTCCATCCTCTTATTCCTTTCCTGCCTTTCCAGATTGTATTGTAGTTAGGAATGCTAAGTGCTCATTCATCCACATGTTCAAGCCAGATCTCCATTAGGTGTCACCATTTGTGCCTGAAGATCACCAAAAATATTTACCACGCTTTAGGCTTTACACGCATGCACGCTACTCTACTCATATTTTCTGCACACTCAACTTTCTGATCCCTCTTACTCTTTATTCTGAAGCTGTTCATCTCTCCCAGTCCTCTGTGTGCCTGGTAAGTGCCCTTCCCCTGCAAAATTAAGTTTAGCTCTCCCCAGTTCCAAAAAATGCTTTGGTTATAAATTGGTCTGAGTAGCATTGCTGTCTGGAACAGGTTTAATGTTTAGCTGCTAAATCGACCTGTGCCTGAAAGGCCATTGCCCCTGGAGTACCTTCTCAGTGGAAGTAGTCTGGAGAGATCCTCAGTCAACGAGAGAATTCTTATTATTGGAAATTTGTTTAAAATCCTTCTCCCTTCTTTTCTTGCTTTCTCAAGTCCAGGTAGGAAATAACTAGCAAATAACATTCCCTCTTCTATACACTTTTATATATTATTTGGTCCTGATGTGATTTTATTTTGTTTCCAGATGTTTTCAAGGTGGTATAGATATAGAATTTACAGTGCAGAAGGAGGCCATTCAGCCCATCGAGTCTGCACCAGCTCTTGGAATGAGCACCCTACCCAAGGTCCACACCGCCACCCTATCCCCATAACCCAGTAACCCCACCCAACACTAAGGGCAATTTTGGACACTAAGGGCAATTTAGCATGGCCAATCCACCTAACCTGCACATCTTTAGATTGTGGGAGGAAACTGGAGCACCCGGAGGAAACCCACGCACACACGGGGAGAATTTGCAGACTCCACACAGACAGTGACCCAAGCCGGGAATTGAACCTGGGACCTTGGAGCTGTGAAGCAATTGTGCTAACCACAATGCTACCGTGCTGTCCAGGCATCCTCCGGGTTTCCTTCCACAAGTCCTAGGGGCTTTTCACAGTATCATCAGGCATGAGTTCTTTAATACCAAGCAACAGAACTATTTGAGATCTATAATATTAAAAATGATTAATTCTACCTAGTAGAAAATAAACTTTATTTGACATTGCTTTATTTTGCAATAATCTTTAGCCCACTGGGAATGTACAAAATTGAACATATACAATAATTCTGCATAGTATATTGGAAGGTCAACAGCTTAGAAAAAGATTTTTTATTAGACCACATCCAAATGAGGTGCTTTGTTTCAGAATTGTGCACCAAAGTGCATCTCCTGTATGACTTACTGCCAAACATAATAGGAGCTCCAAACAAATACAGAACACCACAGAATTTCTACAATGCAGAAGGAAGCCATTTGGCCCATTACGTCTGCAGCAGCTCTCCAAATGAGCACTTCACCTAGTGCTGTGTTCTCCTGCCTTCTCTCCGTAACCCTGCTGATTGTTTCTTTTCGAATAATTATCCAATTCCCTCCTGACTGCCTCAATTGAACCAGTGGGAACAATATTAATCTTTTGAGCTCAAACTTGTTCCAAAGAAAATACCTCGTTTATCTATCAATGGTGTGTTGTTTTGCCAACATCAATTGCAAAAAACGCAGTGGGAATTACTTTTTCATTTATTAACAATGGCAATTTTATTGAAAGGTATATGAGCTATAATTGACTCCATTTTTTTTGCATGGACCTAGTTATCAGTCAAAACTTTAGGAAATCACAAAAGCCTTCATGTTGTCTCATCTGAGCAGTCCTTGAAAAATTAGAAGTGAACTGTATTACAGCAGGAATGTTGATTGACCATCATTAACACAACGATTACCAAACCTTTGAATAAAATATGAATATTTCCTAGGTCCTACTAAATTCACACCTGCCACAATAAATAAGACGAGATACATATCTACAACATCCATGGGCCAGACTGCACGTTTTCCTCAGTGGTTGTGATCTGCCATGTGCACATGTAGACCGCTTCAGACATCTGAAGTAGCACAGTGGTTAGCACTGTTGCTTCACAGCGCCAGAGACCCAGGTTCGATTCCCGGCTTGGGTCACTGTCTGCAGTATCTGCACGTTCTCCCTGTGTCTGCGTGGGATTCCTCTGGGTTCTCTCCGGTTTCCTCCCACAAGTCCTAGGAGCTTTTCACAGTAACATCATTGCAGTGTTAATGTAAGCCTTCTTGTGACAATAATAAAGATTATTATTATTAGTTATAACTGTGTGGACCTTAGTGTATAATGTTAAGGATGTAAATCAGACTTTTAACCCCAATATCTTGTAAGTAACTGACGTAGTTGTTACAGATATATCCTTACAATATATTATTAAACTCATATTTCATTGTTATGTGAATTTCTCTTAATATCTATCATTGTTTGCCATCGGTTTCAAAAGATGTTCTCGAACAGAAGATCTGTAAACACTGCACTATAGAATGTGAGAATAATTTGCAAAATAAATGTAAAACTTTCTGTTGGAACTGGTTGCCTGCCTCTAACTTTTTCTAATTTTCATGCATTGCCAACTTGAAAGGTTGTTGCAGCCCTGTCAGAATCCAATTTACTAGATGCAAATTTATCTCGTTCCTTTTGTATCGGTGTCTTTAAAGCCCTATATAATTGGTCAATCTGAATAATGTCTATTAAAAGCCTCATTCAAACTCCCTTTTCCACTCTGTTAATATTGCAGAACAAATTGAATCCTTAAAAAAAACAGATTTTCTTACTTTATTCCTCAAGGCAATAACATACTGGATTGCAGTATGCCTGCATACTGTTTAAAGGTTAAATGCTTAAACTACTTTCCTGGTTAAGTTGTTTTCTCACATTTATTCCTATCTGTACCTCTCACGAGTTTTACAAAGCTGCTCAAGATCAGTTTATGTATAAGATCACACACACACAGATGTAGAAATAAATAGACGGTACATTGCGTGCACAATAGAAAGCATCTCTTTTACAGGAAAATAAACTACCAAGTAGCGTCAGGCTCAATAACATGCAATTCCACAGACCAAAATACTTCATGGGCCTTATGGACAAGCCAGAATATGCTTGGGGTGGGAATGGCGGGCCATTGAGTTATGTATCCGAGTGCATTTTTAAAAATTGAATTCACAACTTTTTATTAAGAAGCTGTGGCGTTGTTGAAACTGGGATCTTTAATGTTGTGGCACTTAGGCACCATAACTGGTCAACGGCAGCTGGCTCTTGGCTCTTTGCTCCTATTGAGGAGGTGAGAAGATGCGCTAAAGTGCAGCAATTGTCGAGAGCAATGGTTGGCAAGAGCAGGAAGAAGATAAAACTTTGGAAGGAGTGGCCAGAGGTGGCAGTAAATACACGAGGCTGGAGAGAATAAATTGGGTTGTGGCGCAAGGAAATACTTTTTTTATTAAAAACATATATTTAAAAATGTTACTTGACATTTCATTGTTAAATTTTTTTTTTTAAGACAGTTGTGTGCATGACTGTAGTAAGAAAGTGGTACAGAACAAAAGAAACCACATAATAAGCTCACTTGTGTTGTACACTTGCATGATGCTTTTAGCAATGAAAATAATTTTTTAAATTGTGGAATTGGATCTCATTGCTGAAAATTAGACTTTGGAGAAATAATGTAGCCTCCCCGATTATGCTGTGGTCCAATGTCAAAGCTATAATGAATTGATTAAACCATTTCTGATTATATGTTGTCTATCTTGTTAATCATTGTTAGTGGCGTAATGGCATGAGACCCAACTTATTGACCTTTATTAATGGCGTTGGATTCATTGTCGACCGATGCATGTTTTGTAAAGTATTTACTTGGAAGAAACATTTTGCCCTAAGGCACTGTCATCATTGGGAAATAATAGAAAAGGCTCAAATGTTATGGGCAAACATTTTAAAAGTTATAGACCATTTTACCTTTAACTCTTTCACTGTTCCAAATCTTACTTAGCTTTAAACCACATGCTCCCAGGGTTGAATTAAGCTTGGCATCTTCGCTATTTGGTCAGTTGACAGCATTTCCACATCTATTCAGCATTCACTAAACTGCATACAGAATTGAGACAATTCTGTAAAAATTTCCAAGTAAAACAATTATCAATATTCAATGAGAATTTTGCGATGACCAGAAATGAATGCAAATCTTCAAACGTTTCCATTATGACTGGCTAGTGAAAGTAATAAACCAGTAATGAGCTGTTTGTGGAACAGTGACCAGCCTGCCAAAGTTCCTGTTACTCACGTAAGTGAGCAGTGAAATAATTAACTATAATTTTCTGGCCCTCTGAACTACAATATCAGATCAGTTGCAAAAGGGACCTTCAGTTTGCAATTATATCCTCAGGGCTGTCTGAATTATACCAAGCTATTAATTCCCCTTGTAACCTCAGGACATTATTTCAGTACATAACTCTCAAAAGTTAAAATATTTACAGAAATGTGTATACCCTTATCCAATATATTTTAATAAATTGTGATGCAGCAGCAAAGAGCTAAAGGGTTTAAATATACATAGTATGTTATATAAATTAATTTAGTTCATCTGCTCAATCTTATTTTGATCTGCTAAAATGCACCTACTGTTTTTCTAAAGGATCAAACGTGAAAGGGGAGATGGAAAGTCAGAAGAAAGATTCCTTTCTCTTATGTAAACCCAACTTTATTCAACTGTCGATCAGATTACATGTTCAGAGAACTCTTTTAACAATAGTTAAGAGCCAGCAGCCTTGGACTTTGTACTGTATTTGCTGGTGCAATTGAATAACCCAACAACAGCATTCTGTGCTTTTCTTGGCTTTAATTACCATAATATTTCTATTTTGCAAAGGTACGCTATGAATTGGCTACTCTTACTACGCAAGGTGGACAGCCATCAAAAACCTCAAGAATGGTGACATCAAGGACCAGTGAGAAAAAATGAAGCCTTGGTCCCATCAGCAAGTTGGAAGGAGTCAAAATGATTTGAAATGTTCCTTGGCTGCATTGTGAGAAACTCGTAACAGCTAACAGTACAACCTGCACAAACTCTGATAGATATCAGTGACTGTTTGCAGCCTAGTCATCAATCATGATGCATGAATGGCACACTCTACAACCTATTGAGCAACGTTTGTGAAAAGTAGCGGCAGTGTAATCGATTTTTGAACTCCCATCTCAAACTCATGATGAAAAACCGTTGTGCCAACTGGTTATGTATTCATGGAATACTAAATAAACTTTATGAGGTAATTTGAAGCCTGACACATAGTGACTGGAAGATGAAAACTAATAGCAAAAGAAATCTTCCATGCGCACGAATATTGTGCAGTTGTATTGATCCTGCTATTGGAGAGAGAGAATACGGTAACTTCTCTACATCAGTCATAAGTCTGAGAAAGTGGGAAGTCAGTGCTTTATTGTTGGTTTTCAAGATGAATAGCAAAGAATTTCACTGTATTTCTATCTTTGTATGTTTTAAGTCTAATCAGTAGGAAACTCCCTAATGAGCCATTGCTATTGTTATGCTTAAGCTTGTAAAATACTGTGCCATGTATTTGTGAAATCTTCATATCTAATAATGTATTCTTAAAAATCAGCTCCGCTTTCCCACAAAACCCAGTGAAAGATTCACAATTTGTCATATCGACGTGTTGCGTTTTGAAGTGAAAGATTTGCCACATCATACATTTATACATTCTGGCATGTTGAGACGAAGTGGTTCGAACACTTCCACAAACTGCAGAATGGGAGGTTTTGATACATCGATGAATTTATACTTGAGGTCCTAATGTGAATCTTGAAAATGAGTTTCATGTGGAATGTTCCATTTTCACACACAATTGGAAAGGATATTTATTTGGTGCTTGGACACGTCTCTGAAAACAGTGTGGCTTCAAGGGCTGCAGTACCACAGGCATTAAGGAGCAATTACACCAACATATTGCATGTATTTACATGCATAATGGGTGCCGATATCTGAGTTGAAGGTCGACCTATGTGTTTTCTTTATTACATACACATGTGAATGTACATAGCAGCTCACTAAAAATGTCACATCCAGAAGCATTTAAATGTTACAGGGTTCAGCAGTTTAGCCTTAAAGCAATAACCAACTGAACTGCTGAAGACAGGCTTAAAAGTCTTACAAGTAATGGATCTATTGTATTTTAATATATAGCATTTCATATATTTTTATGCCTCAGTTTATGTCAAATTTATGTTGCTGACCATGCTCTCAGTGGGTTGCTCCACTTATGGTCCTTCGTTCATACATCAGGTATTTTTTATTATCAATGGAGAAGCTAATGTTGAAACTGCCCCCAACAGCATTTTTACAATTCAAGTTGCACATTTAGAATATTGAGCTATTTAAACTACATTTAATAAGAGGCCTATGACTATTGGAATTTCACAAGTGCGGTCTTAATTTTTTTATTTTCCCAAGACAAAGTTTTCACCAAAATCATTTGGTTTGGCATTGTTATATTTTGAAATCTGAGATATTTTGACCCTGTGTATTATTATTAAAACACACACTGTTTTAAATCACACACTGATACATAATTGTCATTTCTGAAGGCCTTATTTCGAATTTGACTCCGATGAATATTAAAGAAATATTCCCTGGGGTCTTCTCAGCGAGGCCGATAATGCCGGGTGACCGTTAGATCCGGCGGCAACACGGCTAAGTGGATTCTTAAACTCTCATAGCCATGTAAGACAATGGGTGGGATCCAGATCGCAACGTCCCGCGAGATATGGTTAGATCACGAGAGGCGTAACGGCATTTGAGAATCCCGGGGAGGCCTCTCTCAGGATCTATCTGTGGGGAGTGGCCGGTAGATTGCATCCATTATAACTTATCCTTCAGGACACTCTCATTTTCTTTCCGCAACTCTTCTCTAAACAAATCTTTTTCTTCAATGATTTCAATTTTTATCACAGATCACTTTACCTCTCTCTGATTTGTCTCCTGTCCTCCTTTCACCTGTCACCCTGACCTCCTGTCACCATGTCATGCCCACTTCCTGCTGCATCTTCCCTGAAAAAACGCTCACCTTATCAACTTACAACTGTTTTCAAACTCTCCTTTTAGCCCTCCCTTTGTCATTGTATCACTACAGCTATTAATCTGCTCAATCATACCCTCACTTCCATTTAGAACCATTCCCTTTGTACGTCTCTCTTGGAATTGATGTTGCCCTTTTTTAGGGAGGCCCCATCCATCCACCCCCCCCCCCCTCGCCCCACCACCAGCACCACCACAATTTCTCCTTTTTCTCTCTAAAGATCCTGTTCTTCCCCCTTTAGATGCTGCTCTCCAAGTAATTACTGTGTTTTTAGTATGCCCACACAGCTTTTCTCTGCTGTGTCCCATTCTCACGTGCACATTAACACATCCTCAAGTGCCTAATATTGTGGCAAATGTGTCAACTTCTCTCCTCAAGCTAGTCTTCCTCATCATCGCTGCTGAATGAAAGTGTGACCTGGAACGAAATATCGGATCCACAAATTCAAAAATTAGACATTTTACAGTCAGTATTTTTGTCTACTCAATTGTGAAGTTTGATGCCAGAACATAGTGGCGGTTCAACTGCGATCTCAGCAATCTGTAAGGTGCATTGCTGTTTGTAACTAACTGACTCAATTTTAGAATTTAGTCATTAACTAAATTCAGCAAGTGATCTCCTGTGGCATTGCTCATTAGGAAATCAATGCTTGTTGAGAAAATTAAAAATGACTCATCTTCCTGAAACATCTTGGTCCCACTTTTTTCTGTGTTTCTTCCACTTCTCTCTCTTACCCACTTTGCTCATTGCAACAATATTTTTTTGTGTTTGCTTCAAGTCGACCCCAATCTGTGCATACATCTTTCTGTAGTGTCACAGTCTCTCCGCATGGCTCTCACACATGTTTCTTCACCAGTGTAAGGAATTTCTATTTCTTTATTACTTGAAAGCTACCTGCATTGGGTCAATAGAAAAGAAGGTATCCAGGAGCTATGGAACGGAACAGTCAAGGAACCAGATTGGGCTGCGTTTTAGGGCTGCATTTAATAAGCTTATGACAGGCATTTAATATTTAAATTCTAGACTATATTCACAAAGCAAATCAATCTATTGAAAACATTTATAAATCAACTACATTTTGTAGTGAAACTTGTATCTGGATTTTAGTTTATTCATTTTGTCTATGATCAATGCATGGAAAATGAAATGCTGTTTTTCACAAATATTAACATTTGTGTATTATGATTCTACCCAAGGTTAGAGGTCAACAGGGTTGAATGTAGAACCCTCATCAAACCCATATGGCTGGCGTTGTGTGGCTCTGTAGCCTGCAGTTAATTTCACAGCTGTGAGATTTTCCGCACGAACCATTGTGCCCTTTCAGTCAAGGTAACAACTTTCCGTGACTCACAATGAACCCTTTGTCCTCTCTGTTGAATGACAATGTGCTGCACCCTATACAGAAGAACCAGAGGAAAGGATCAACTTTTCTGAAACCTCAATGTTAGCAATTATAGATTTTCCCAACCATTTGCTTAACAGTTACTAGTTTTTATAGTGTAAGCAGGTAAATGGATTACTTACAAAAACACAAGCATGAGGAAATGGTTCCGTCGTCCCAGAAAGATATGCATATTCTACAATATGGAATAGTTTAGTCTGAGCAGTCCACATGCAGCATTCATGATCGGATTATGTTTGTGCAAAATAGACAAACACATTGTTTTGCGGAAAAATATTCTAAATTTAAATTCTAATTGACATAAATCTGTTTTCTGGAAGTCTCTCGCAGCTCTTAAGCAGAGACAATCCATTTATTGAATAAGAATGCATTTTATAACCAAATTTTTGTTCCATGGGTTTTGCATGGTGTATTCACAAATTAAATGAGAGAATGCATGTACAAAATCTTACAAGTGGAAACTTTGTCTCATTGAAAGTCATTGGAATTTATAGATGACATATTTATCCATCTGTTTTTTTAATTTGTTTTGGATCAGCAAAAAGACTGCAGATTATGTTTTCTAAATATTTGCCCTACTATCCAAAAGCATAGAACCTCTACAGTGCAGAAGGAGGCAATTCGGCCCATCGAGTCTGCACCGGACCTTGGAAAGAGCATCCTACCTAGGCCCATACCCATAACCCAGTTATTGCACTTAACCTTTTGGACACTAAGGGGCAATTTAGCATGGCCAATCCACCTAACTGGCACATTTTTGGACTGTAGGAGGAAACTGGAGCACCCGGAGAAAACCCACACAGACACTGGGAGAAAGTGCAAACATAAGACATAAGAATTAGGCCACTCAGACCATCGAGTCTGTTCCACCATTCAATCATGGTTGATATTTTTCTCATCCCCATTCTCCTGCCTTCTCCCCATAATCCCTGATCCCCTTATTGATCAAAAACCTACCTATCTCTGTCTTAAAGACACTGTGATTTGGCCTCCACAGCCTTCTGCGGCAAAGAGTTCCACAGATTCACCACCCTCTGGCTGAAGAAATTCCTCTTCATCGCTGTGTTCAAGGCTTGTCCCTTGAGTCTGAGATTGCATCCTCTGCTAAATTTTCCTGCAAGTGGAAACATCCTCTCCAAGTCCACTCAAATCCTCGGCTCACTGGAACTCCTCAGTGCAGAAGGAGATTGGGACGCCACTTAAAAATGGCGTCCCAATCTCTAGACCCACCCTCCCCCCGATCTGAACCGCCAAACTCACCTATAACGGAGTTCTCAGGCCCTCCTGCACCCCCTGGGGCACCCCAGGCCTGATCCCTGTCATGGGAAACATGGCAGCCTGGCGTGCACCTGGGTGCCAGCCTGGCACTGCATAGGTGTGTATGTAACAGTGCCAGCTCTGCCACCCTGCCCATTGGACAAGCTCTTGAGGGCTTCCGATCCCCTAGGAGGCCCCCACGAGTGCCGTTCCGTCTGGTCCCCAGTTGTGAACACCCGAGTTCTCCAAGCCGAGAGGGTTAGATCCCAACGCCTCGGGTAGATCATGGGACTAGCTGTCTCACTCTAATATGCAGATTTGCTTAAAAAAAAGTGATCCAACCCACAATGGATGTGATTCACATCGCAACGTCTTGCAAGATCCCGTTAGATCTTGCGAAGTGTGGCAAGCTGAGTAGATCCCAGCGGAGGGATCTACGGCCGCGCTGCGCTGCATTTCAGGAGTGACGCAGGCAGTAGTTTGCGCCCTAAATGTAAAACATTACAGTAAAGACACTCTTGGACAAAGAGTTGTGAGACTGTTCAGTGCTTGGGCTGGGGAACATTGGCTTTGTGAGTGTGTTAAAGGAAGGGAGGCAGCTTAACAGATGGTTTCAGTCTTTGTGACAAAGATTTTTCTGAGCTGCCCGCACTTTTTGATGAAGGTGCAGGAGCCGCAGTTATTTTAGGAGACTGTTAGGAATAGCATATGAAGTTGCAGGTCATTTTTGTATTCCAGGATTATGCTAAGTCGTGACCAGTTTCGAGGAAAGCTGGGCTTGATAATGCCAGATATGACTCAACCAGTTGTGCACCATATTCAAGCTGCACCCATTGCACTTAAGGGAAGGAGGATGAGAGCCGTGCAAGGGGGAACGACCAGGGTGAGAGAGATTATGGGTTTATATTTATATAGTGCCCTTAAAACAACTGATTATTAAATGATATTTTTTCACCAAGCCACATAGAGAATAATTGGAACAAGTGACCAAAATCTTGGTAGAAGAGGTAGGGTATAAGAATCATTTTATATGAGGAGAGAGACCCGGTGCTTAGAAAATAATGTTCAAAAGATGGGGGCCTATAGCTGAAAGTACTCTACCAGCTGTGGAATGAAGATAATACAGAATGCTCAAGAAGCCCAAATTAAAGGTTGGGGGGGGGTGGGGGGATCAAGAACAAAGCACAAAGAAAAGTACAGCACAGAAACAGGCCCTTCGGCCCTCCAAGCCTGTGCCGACCATGCTGCCTGTCTAAACTAAAATCTTCTGCACTTCCGGGGTCCGTATACCTCGATTCCCATCCTATTCATGTATTTGTCAAGATGCCCCTTAAACGTCACTATCATCCCTGCTTCCACCACCTCCTCCGGTAGCGAGTTCCAGGCACCCACTACCCTCTGTGGCCGAATGAAGACAAGGAGGGCTGTGCAAGGAGTAGGGGTGGAGGGCAAGGGCTCATGATAGCACTCAGAGGGGCAAGGAGGTGGATGAAAAAGATGAATAAGGGGAGGGGAGCTGGATACTGAGCAGACTGTATGAAAAGCTTACAAACAAGGTGGTCGAAAGATACCACACAGTTTACTGCAATGGGATACACAAAGACCTCAGATGCATTGAGTAGAGATTCAAGTGTGGCATGGGCGCCTCGCAAATGATGGGCTCGGGCAGAAGGTGGTTGAATTGAGAAACTGACTTCCTCTTGAGGCTGCGAGCCTATTGCCTCTGGGTTGCTGACATCCTGCGGGTTCTGGTGAATACAGGTGGACTGGAGAGAGTTGTATGAGTGTGTTGAACTGGTATTAAATATGACACCAGGACCTTCAAACCCATCAGCTGAGGGCGGGCAGACAAATCAGCTGCCAGCCCAGCAGGACAGTTGGAGGGGAACTCGTTTGTGCATGATTAGTGAACTTCCAAGCACAGAATCTGGCATGGGATCCTGTCATTCTGCTCAGCGGGACAGGTGCTGCCAGATCCACCCGCCACGGCACTTAGTCTCAGAATGTGAAAATTCCTCCCGATGACAGAATCTTCCTGGTGTTTAATTGGAGGACATGTCTAGTCATCCAATGCTGGCTGTCGAATAGTGTGACCAATTAGAAAGAGTAGAGGAATTGAGAGAGTTGGTGCTGAGGTAGAGCTGGGTGTCACCTGTGCTACATGTGGAATGATAAGTGTTTTGGGGATATGTCACCAAGGTTCAGCATGCAGCATAGATATAGGTGGGCACCAAGGAATAGAAGGAAAAGAAGCCATCTGAGTGCTATCGTGAGCCGTTGCCCTCCACCCCTGCTCCTTTTTCTCTGGCCATGGAAAGGAATGGAATCCGTTGAGGATAGTCACATTGAGCGGCACAACAAAGGAGAGGAGCTGCAAGTTGATGATGTGGGAAACAGACACGTTGAAGAGGGATTGTTTATCATGGTTTCAGTCACACATGCTATCATTCGTAATTGGTCAGGACTGTTTCTATTGTGGCAAGGTGGAATCGTGTTTGGACGGTTTTGTACAAGGAGTTACATAGAATTAGGAGGCAAGAACAACAGCTTCAAGGGCAAAGGGCAGGGAGGTGAGGGATTGGGATAGTAGTTTAGAAGGAGAGTGCGAGTGTTGTGAGGGATAGAAGGAAGTGATTATAGATGGCTTTGTCTTAATGCCACAATGGGAACAGAAAAGACCGAAGGCATGATCTTGAATATGTGTCAAAGTGTTCTAAGGGTAGAGCTGTGAACTGAGGAAAGAGGGCTAAGTGAATTGAAGTGGAGGTTAAAATCACCAAGGGAGAGAGATCACCTGATGGAAAGGCAGAGGAAGGAAAAAAACTGAGGATATCTCATTGAAAAACCGGTTGTGTGACTTGTGTGGTTGAGAGGAAACGAGGAGCTGGATGTTACAGCCCTAAAAAGGGATGGGGGGGCTGGGGTTCACAGGCTGGCAGTTCCAGGATGCTTGGGTGCACCAATAATGCCAGGGTGCCACCCTGCCCAAAGATCATGCACCTGGGGGCTTCACAACCCCTGGGAGACACTCACGAGTGCCGTTCCACCTGGTCCCCGTTTGTGGAGCCCAGTATTGAATGGCGCTTGCCCAAGGTCTCCAAGGTGAAGGGGATAGATCCCAATGCCTCGGGAATCTACATATTAAAGTGAGACTAGCTGTCTCGTTTTAACCAGCAGATTTGCCAAAACATGATCCTGCCTACAATGGGTGGGATTTACATTACAACATCTCGAGAGATCGGGCTAAACCTCATGAGGGATTGCGAGCCGGGCAGATCCCGGAAGCAGGATCTCCTGCCTTCTATTGGCCACGGCGCGCAGCTTTTCGGGTGCAATGTAGCCATTCGATCGGGCCCAGCTTCTTAGAGCAGCACATTCTGGTGCCAACCAGAGAGCAGGCTATACTAGACCCGCTTTTGTGAAATGAGATAGGATTAATTGATAACCTCACAGTGAAGGCACTCCTAGGTAGAAGCGATCATAGTATGATTGAATTTTACATGCAGTTTGGGGGAATGTGTCCAAGACTAGTGTTTTGGACTTGTATGAGGGGAGTTATGAGGGCATGAAAATAGAGATATCGAAAGTGAACTGGCATATGTGCTCAAGGGATAGATCAATAGGGGTTCAGTGGCAGACACTTGAAGGGATATTTCAGAATCTCCAGAATAGACCCATTCCAATGAGAAGAAAAAACCCCAAGGGCCAGGCCCCTCATCTGTGTGAAACTAAAAAGGTTAAGGACAGCATTAAATTGAAAGTAAAAGTAGATGAGTCGCAGATCAGAAAATTGAAAAGAATATAAAGACCACCAAAGAATGACAAAACGATTGAGGAGTGATGAACTAGAGTATAAAAGAAAGCTGGCTAGTAATATAGAGATGGAGAGTAAGAATTTCTAGCAATGTTTAAATCAGAAAAGCGTTGGTTCGATAGAAAGGACTTCTGGGGAATTGATGATGGAAAGTGGAGGAATTAAACAGGTATTTTGCACCTGTCTTTACTATAGAGGATGCAAGAAACTTCCTGATTTACAGGTATTTCTGGGAAATGGAAGGGAGAAAGGAACTTCTCACAGTGCCAGGGACCCGGGTTCAATTCCAGCCTCAGGTGACTGTGTGGTGTTTGCACATTCTCCCCGTGTCTGCATATGTTTCCTCCGGGTGCTCCGGTTTCCTCCCACAGTTTAAAGATCTGCAGGTTAGGTTTTGCTAAATTGTCCCTTAGTACCCAAAGGTTAGGTGGGGTTGACAGGGATAGGGTGGGGATTGGGCCTGGGTAGGGTCCTCTTTCAGAAGATCGGTGCAGACTCGATGGGCTGAATGGCCTCCTTCTGCACTGTAGGCATTCTATGGCACTGGGAGTCCTGTGTGGAAAAACTCAGGAAGATTACAATTACCAGGGAAGTGGTATTGAACAAATCGTTGGGCTGATAAATCCCAGGTCCAGGTGGACTCAGAACCACAGAATAGTGTTCTGCAAACTATTTTTCTGGGGACGCATTTTTAACAACCGGCCAACCTTCGCCACCCACAATCACCCGATCTTCGCGACCCACGCCCACAGGACTTCGCAACCCACGTCCTCCCGAACTTTGTGACCCACCATTTTTGCTTACCTTTAATGCGACCAGTGAGCCTGCTTAGTCCTCACAATCTCACTTGCTTTGTCATTAAATTTACATTTCTGTATGGATTGTTCATTGATGCACGATCAATTGCACAGAGACGAGAGTTGAATACAACTGAGGCTTTATTACTCTAAGACGTGTGGCCTCCTACAGCAGCTGGTGAAATGGCTGCTGTATAGGGAGCACACATATTTATACTCCGCCTACTGGGCGGAGCCAGCAGGCAGGGACTACCCCCGTACCTGTAGTACAGGCCCTTACCACACATCTCCTAATATATACAACAGTGGTGATTACCACATTCACCCCCTATTAAAATTGAGTCAGGCGGGGGTGGTGGAGAACTATATACAGAGCAAGTTTAAGATACAGAAGTGAAAAAAAAATATTTCTTTCTGAAGTCCAGTACAAGGTGATTTGATAGTCCCGAACCAATTATAGATTTAGCCGGTCCGGGGCCTTGATGTGGCGTTGGGAGCGACGCAGTGGTGGCGTGATTCCGGTGTTGGGCTGGTCCTCGATGACTCCGGGAGCGTGCCAAAATCCTCTTCATCCTCACGTGGGCAGGGGGAGGAAGGATGGTTCTGGGGGCGTTGCTGCTGGGTGTGCCAGGGGAGGGGGGGGTGGAGCGGGGCCGGAGGTGTGTGTGTGTGTGGAACCTGCTGGTGCCAGGACCCTGAGGGAGACAGTATCCGGGCGGCCGTCGGGGTACGCTACGTAGGCAGACTGGGGGTTAGCGTGAAGTAACTGCACCCTTTCAACCAATGGGTCCGCCTTGTGGAGTCGGACGTGCCTAAGGAGGAGTACGGGTTTTGGAGCTGCGAGCCAAGTCGGGAGTGACACCCCGGATGTGGACTTCCTGGGGAAGGTAAAGAGACGTTCATGGGGTGTGTCGTTAGTGGCGGTTCATAGTAGCAATCGAATGGAGTGCAGTGCATCGGGGAGGACCTCCTGCCAGCGGGAGGCCGGGAGATTTCTGGACCGTAGGGCTTGTTGGACGGCCCTCCAGACTGTCCCATTCTCCCTCTCCACCTGCCCGTTTCCCGTTATAGCTGGTTGTCCTGCTGGAGGCGATACCCCTGCTGAGCAGGAACTGACGCAGCTCATCACTCATGAATGAGGATCCCCTGTCACTTGGATGCAGGCGGGGAAGCCAAACAGAGCGAAGATTGTGTTGAGGGCTTTGATGACGGTGGCAGACGTCATATTGGGGCATGGGATAGCGAAGGGGAATCTGGAGTATTCATCGACCACACTGAGGAAATACGTGTTACGGTCGGTGGAGGGGAGGGCCCTTTGAAATCCACGCTGAGGCGTTCAAAGGGGCGGGAGGCCTTCACCAGGCGCGCGCGGTCCAGCTGGTAGAAGTGCAGTTTGCACTCCCCACAGACCTGGCAGTCCCTGGTGATTGCCCTGACTTCCTCGACGGAGTAGGACAGATTGCGGGCCTTTATGAAATGGTACAACCGTGTGACTCCCGGGTGACAAAGGTCATCGTGCAGGGTTCGGAGTCGGGCCACCTGTGCGCTGGCACATGTAACTCGGGATAGGGCATCTGGGGGCTAGTTAAGCTTGCCGAGGCGATACAAAATCTCGTAGTTGTAGGTGGAGAGCTCGATCCTCCACCTCAAGATTTTATCATTTTTGATCCTACCCCGCTGTGTGTTATTGAACATGAAGGCTACCGACCATTGGTCAGTGAGGAGAGTGAATCCCCTGCCGGCCAGGTAATGCCTCCAATGCCGCACAGCTTCAACGGTGGCTCGGGCATCTTTTTCGACGGAGGAGTGCCGAATTTTGGAGGCATGGAGGGTGCGGGAAAAGAATGCCACGGGCCTGCCTGCCTGATTGAGCGTGGCGGCTAAGGCGACGTCTGATGCGTCGCTCTCCACTTGAAAGGGCAGCATCTCATCGACTGCGTGCATCCCGGCCTTGCCGATATCGGCTCTAATACGATTGAAGGCATGTTGAGCCTTGGCCGTCAAGGGGAAAAGGGTGGACTTGATGAGCGGGCGGGCCTTGTCCGCGTAGTTTGGGACCCACTATGCGTAGTATGAAAAGAACCCCAGGCAGCGTTTGAGGGCCTACGGGCAGTGGGGAAGGGGGCGCTCCACGCGGTCGGGATCGGGCCCCAGAACTCCATTCTGGACCACATAGCCGAGGATGGCTAAGCGGTTCGTGCTGAATATGCACTTCTCCTTGTTATAGGTGAGGTTTAGGAGAGTGGCGGTGTGGAGAAATTTGGCAAGGTTGGCATCGTGGTCCAGCTGATCCTGGCCGCAGATGGTGACATTGTCTAGGTACGGGAAGGTGGCCCGCAACCCGTACCGGTCGACCATTCGGTCCATCTCCCTTTGGAAGACCAAGACCCTGTTGGTGACGCCGAAGGGAATCCTGAGAAAATGGTAGAGGCGGCCATCTGCCCTGAAGGCAGTGTATGGGTGGTACGCCTTACGGATGGGGAGCTTGTGGTAGGCGGATTTGAGGTCTACAGTTGAGAAGACCCGGTACGGTGCAATCTGATTGACTATATCAGATATGCGTGGGAGGGGGTACACGTCGAGCTGCGTGTACCGATTGATGGTCTGGCTGTAGTCTACGACCATTCTGTGTTTCTCCCCAGTTTTCACCACTACCACTTGGACTCTCCAGGGGCTGTTGCTGGCCTCGATGATGCCTTCCCGAAGCAGCCGCTGGACCTCGGACCTGATGAAGGTCCTGTCCTGGGTGCTGTACCATCTGCTCCTGGTGGCGACGGGTTTGCAATCCGGGGTTAGGTTTGCGAATAGGGAAGATGGGTCGACCTTAGGGTCACGAGGCCGCATACAGTAAGGGGTGGTAGGGGCCCGCCGAATTTCAAGGTTAGGCTCTGGAGGTTACACTGGAAGTCCAGGCCGAGTAGCAGTGCAGCGCAGAGGTTGGGGAGGACGTAGAGCTGGAAGCCGCTGAATTCTATGCCCTGGACCATGAGTGTGACTATACAGTACCCCCGGATCGCCAGGGAGTAGGAGTCTGAGGTCAGGGAGATTCTTTAATTGGCGGGGTGTACCACAAGGGAGCAGCGCCTTACCGTATCTGGATGGATGAAGCTTTCGGTGGTCCCGGAGTCCAGCAGGCAAGAGATCTCGTGCCCATCGATCTTCATGCTTGTCGAGGCGGTGGCTAGATTGGGCGGGCGAGACTGGTCGATCGTGACCGAGGCGAGTCGTGGCTGGTCATCGCTGGTGTCGAACGATGGGGTGCCCGGGGGGGCACGGGTCCTGGAACAATGGTGGTGCCCATGTGCCGTGGGGAAGACAAGATGGCGGCGCCTGGAGATCCTGAGGTGGACAAGATGGCGGCGCCCACGGGCCGCACGTGGTGGGGGTTGAAAAAGATGGCGGCGCCCATGGGCCGCACGTGGTCTGAGAAGGGGAAGATGGCGGCGTCCATTGGCCACGCGTAGTCTGAGGGGGAGAAGATGGCGGCGCCTACTGGCTGCACGTGGTCTGAGGGGGAGAAGGTGGCGGCACCCACTGGCTGCGTGTGGTCTGAGGGGGAGAAGATGGCGGTGCCCACTGGCCACGCTTGGTCCGGGGAGGTGAAGATGGCGGCGCCCATTCTCCGTACGCAAGGGGGGTCAAACAACAAAGAACAAAGAAATGTACAGCACAGGAACAGGCCCTTCGGCCCTCCAAGCCCGTGCCGACCATACTGCCCGACTAAACTACAATCTTCTACACTTCCTGGGTCCGTATCCTTCTATTCCCATCCTATTCATATATTTGTCAAGATGCCCCTTAAATGTCCCTATCGTCCCTGCTTCCACTACCTCCTCCGGTAGTGAGTTCCAGGCACACACTACCCTTTGCGTAAAAAACTTGCCTCGTACATCTACTCTAAACTTTGCCCCTCTCACCTTAAACCTATGCCCCCTAGTAATTGACCCCTCTACCCTGGGGAAAAGCCTCTGACTATCCACTCTGTCTATGCCCCTCATAATTTTGTATACCTCTATCAGGTCGCCCCTCAACCTCCTTCGTTCCAGTGAGAACAAACAGAGTTTATTCAATCGCTCCTCATAGTTTATGCCCTCCATACCAGGCAACATTCTGGTAAATCTCTTCTGCACCCTCTCTAAAGCCTCCACATCCTTCTGGTAGTGTGGCGACCAGAATTGAACACTATACTCCAAGTGTGGCCTAACTAAGGTTCTATACAGCTGCAACATGACTTGCCAATTCTTATACTCAATGCCCCGGCCAATGAAGGTCGGGGCAATAGCGGCCACTGAGTGGGCCTGGCACACTGCAGCGAAGTGCCCCTTCTTGCCGCAGGCCTTGCAAAGGGTAGTGCGGGCCGGGCAGCGTTGGCGGGGGTGTTTCTGTTGCCCGCAGAAGTAACATCGGGGGCCCCCGGGGTTGGCTGGCTGGCGCGTGGCACAGGCGTATTGACTGGGTGAGGCCCCCGGTGGGGCGGCCGTCTGTGGAGTCCACGATGTGTAGGAGGGGTGGGCCACGCGGGTGGGGGTGTAGGCCTGAATATTGTCTGAGGCGACCGTCATCGAAAGTGCCAGTTTTTGTGTTGCTGCGAGGTCGAGCGTGGCCCCCTCTAAAAGTCGCTGGCGTATGAGGTCTGACCCTATCCCCGTAACAAAGGTGTCCCGCATGAGGAGGTTTGAATGTTCCGTGGCCGTGACGGCCTGACAGTCACAGTCTCTGACCAGAGGAATTAAAGCACGCCAGAAATCTTCTACGGACTCACCAGGGAGTTGACTGCGAGTAGAGAGTACGTGTCTGGTGAAGAGCGTGTTTGTCTGCTGGGCGTAATTCTCTTTCAGTAGCGCCATGGCTTCGTCGTAGTTCGGCGCATCCTGGATAAGAGGAAAGACGTTGGAGCTCAGCCGCGAGTAGAGTATCTGGATCTTCTGAGCTTCCGGGATTGGGTCTGGTGCAGACCTGATGTAAGCTTCGAAACAAGCTAGCCAGTGTTGAAAGTCCTTTTTGGCGTTGCTTGATTGTGGATCCAGCTGCAGGCGATCCGGCTTGATGCGGAGGTCCATCTTCTGAAAATCGTAGATTAATAAATTGATGCACAATCAATTGCACAGAGACGAGAGTTTAATACAACTGAGGCTTTATTACTCTCAGATGTGTGGCTCCTACAGCAGCTGGCGAAATGGCTGCTGTATGGGGGGAGCACATATTTATGCTCCGCCTACTGGGCGGAGCCAGCAGGCAGGGATTACCCCCGTACCTGTAGTACAGGGCCTTCCCACACATCTCCCAATATATACAACAGTGGTAATTATCACATTCATCAGATGACCTGGAGCACTGCTTTGTCCTGCCATGGACTCTCCTGTGTAGCCTTCTCCAGCAGGTTCAGTTGTGAGGTCCTGGCCTGTTTATGACTCTGACCCTCTCTTCCTTTGTCCAAAAAGATCAATCTTCAGTTCTTCACACAGTCCTGTTGCTTGCTTGCTGGCAGCTACAAACCAGAGGAAGCTCTCGTCAATAATTTCACGCCAGAGCATGTGATGCAAGTGTACTGGGGAGGCGGTGCCGTAGTGGTACTGTCGCTGGACTAGTAATCCAGAGACCCAGAGTACTCTGGAGTCCCAGGTACAAATCTTGCCATTGCAAATGGTAAAATTTGAATTCAATTTTTTAAAATCGGGAATTAAAAGTCTAATGATGACCATGAAACCATTGTCGATTGTTGTAAAAACCCATCTGGTTCACTAATGTCCTTTAGGGAAGGAAATCTGCCATCCTGGTCTGGCCTTTATGTGACTCCAGACCCACAGCAATGTGGTTGACTCTTAGCTGTCCCTCAAGGGCAACTAGGGATGGGCAATAAATGCTGGCACAGTCTGCGGCGCCCACATCCCATGAACGAATAAAAAAAAAACAGAGGGACATAAGTTAAGTGAGTGGACAAAAATCTGGTAAATGGAGTATAATATGGGCAAATGTGAACTAGTCCATTTTGGCAGGGAGATTAAAAAAGCTTATTATTTAAATGGTGAGAGATTGCTGACCTCTGAGGTGCAGAGGGATCAGTTGTCCTAGTGCATGAATCACAGAAGTCTAGTGTACTGGTACAGCACATAATTAGGAAAGCTGGTAACATGTTATTGTTTACAGCGAGGGGAATTGATTACAAAAGTACGGAGGTTATGCTTCAGTTTTACAAGGCATTGGTGAGACCACATCTGGAGTTTTGTGTACAGTATTGGTCTCCTTATTTACGGAAAGGTGTAAATGCATTAGAAATAGTTCGGAGAAGGTTTACTAGACTAATACCAGGAATGGGCGGGTTTTTTGAAGAGGAAAGGTTGGAGAGATTAGGTTTGTATCCACTAGAGTTTAGAAAAGTAAGAAGCGACTTGATTAAAACCTTAAAGAATCTGAGAAGTATTGAGGGGATAGATGGGAAGAGAATGTTTCCCCATGTCGGAGAATCTAGAACTAGGGGTCACTGTTTTAAAAATAAAAAGGGGCCACTTATTTAAGACAGGAATGAGGAGAATATTTCTCTCTCAGAGGGCGGTCGGTCTCTGGAACTCCCTTCCTCCAAAGGCAGTGAAAGCAAAGTCGTTCAATATTTTTGAGGCACGATCTTAATGAATGGAGGAGCAGCCTTGAGTGGCCTACTCTGCTCCTAATTTCTATGTTCTTATGCAACATCTAACCAGAATGGAAATATCATTAATTCGCCACCGATGCAAAGAGTTCGTCAAATTAATTCTGTCCCCTTGGCTATGGCATCATTGTAAGGATCCCACAACTTTTGGTTTTAATTTTACCCCTTCAATACAAATTATCTTCCTCTCCATCCATGGAATTGGATTTTCCACATGAATTGAATGATCTGATGGCAGTTTCTGGTGGCGATGTAAAATTTCTCACTATTTTCGAGGACCCATTCGGATATATGAGTCTCAAGATCAGGCGAGTTGCTGGCCCCTCTTCCAATAGCTCATTTAGTCATGGGCATATTCTTAAGGGGGGAATTCTTCTTTCACTCTTGCACCAGTTTTTCACTAACACCAAATTCCCTTGTTATTTGACAAGTTAGCAAATGTTATTACTTTTAGCTTGAACCAGCTTTGTACTTCATTCTTTATCCTGGAGGACCCATTTCTCTTCATCGTTCGCCACAAACAGTGTGGTCTGTGTGGGTGCCATAAATTCCCTTGCATCTTCTTGGCAATATGGCCCGGCTCATCTGTTTGACCCCATGCGTCGACTCATAAGGTGAATGAAAGCTGAGGACGATTCCACCATCATCCAAGTACATCATGTCTTGGGGAGGGCGGGGGGTCTCCCTGCACATAGCCTAAGACGCCTTTTTGTGGCTTCTTCTCATGGACACCGGATAGTATCTCCTTTTCTCCTTTCTTGCTTCTAACCAAGAAGTTTTTGTAGGTCAACAACATTAAAATCTTGTAGTCTTCTGCTTCCTTCCAATGTTCTCCCTTTTTTGAATGCCTCATTCAGTTCCAATTGAAGATATGCTTCAAGAGTCATCAAATAGGCTTGTTATCTCAGTCTGGCAAGATGATCACTTCTTAAGTCTGAATTTATAGTAATGTGAAACTCTTGAATATTTTCTAATGCTGGCCATCTGATTTGAGCCATAACAGCAGGTGACTGGTATCTGACAATTCCAGCCAATATTTTTACGCAACATATCCTAGATTGTATAGAATTTCAAAGTCTGGATGCAGATGGAGACATTTAACACAAAGGGGCTCATTCGCTATATATTCAAAATCAATTCTTCTTTAAATAGAATGAAACTGGGCCGTAAAAATATCAGTTCATATTTTGAACCCAATTTTGAATCGCCTTATTAGGTTACTCTAATGTATTTCAAACATCTCTAGACTGTGGTGGGAGTGCTCCATAATTAACAAAGTAGCAGTTACAGACGGGAATACTTCCACTTCCCCCTTTTCTGCTTTGCATTCATATACTTCTACTGTGAATGGTTGTTGTACTTTGTCAGGTAGGATACGAGACCCCAGGTTAGGTACGGTAAATTGCAGCTGGCCATAGAAAGAAGGAAAATCAATTTGCCATATTGCTGAAGCTTTTGCAAGTGCTTTGTGTCAAGGTGAATTAACAATTGAAACCAACCCATGCAAGGACTCTGATATTCGTTAAAGTTCCAGTATCTACTTTACCTCAACTTTTGCTCATCTAATCAGGGGTGAGCTGGCAAGGTGGATACAGAACTGGCTAGGTCATAGAAGGCAGAGAGTAGCAATGGAAGGATGCTTTTCTAATTGGAGGGCTGTGACCAGTGGTGTTCCACAGGGATCAGTGCTGGGACCTTTGCTCTTTGTAGTATATATAAATGATTTGGAGGAAAATGTAACTGGTCTGATTAGTAAGTTTGCAGACGACACAAAGGTTGGTGGAATTGCGGATAGCGATGAGGACTGTAAGAGGATACAGCAGGATTTAGATTGTTTGGAGACTTGGGCGGAGAGATGGCAGATGGAGTTTAATCCGGACAAATGTGAGGTAATGCATTTTGGAAGGTCTAATGCAGGTAGGGAATATACAGTGAATGGTAGAACCCTCAAGAGTATTGAAAGTCAAAGAGATCTAGAGGTACAGGTCCACAGGTCATTGAAAGGGGCAACACAGGTGGAGAAGGTAGTCAAGAAGGCATACGGCATGCTTGCCTTCATTGGCCGGGGCATTGAGTATAAGAATTGGCAAGTCATGTTGCAGCTGTATAGAATCTTAGTTAGGCCACACTTGGAGTATAGTGTTCAATTCTGGTCGCCACACTACCAGAAGGATGTGAAGGCTTTAGAGAGGGTGCAGAAGAGATTTACCAGAATGTTGCCTGGTATGGAGGGCATTAGCTATGAGGAGCGGTTGAATAAACTCGGTTTGTTCTCACTGGAACGAAGGAGGTTGAGGGGAGACCTGATAGAGGTCTACAAAATTATGAGGGGCATAGACAGAGTGGATAGTCAGAGGCTTTTCCCCAGGGTAGAGGGGTCAATTACTCGGGGGCATAGGTTTAAGGTGAGAGGGGCAAGGTTTAGAGTAGATGCACGAGGCAAGTTTTTTACACAGAGGGTAGTGTGTGCCTGGAACTCGCTACCGGAGGAGGTGGTGGAAGCAGGGACGATAGTGACATTTAATGGACATCTTGACAATTACATGAATAGGATGGGAATAGAGGGATACGGACCCAGGAAGTGTAGAAGATTGTAGTTTAGTCGGGCAGCATGGTCGGCAAGGGCTTGGAGGGCCGAAGGGCCTGTTCCTGTGCTGTACATTTCTTTGTTCTTTGTTCTTTGTAACCATGGCCCAGGCTTTCATAAAGGAAATTCCAGTGAGCTTATGGAAATTACCTGATCTTTCCATAGAGGGTGGCATTGTGAATTTAACCTCTCATTATTTGTTGTGCAGATCCCTTCAGCTCTGGCATCACTTTCTCATGGGGATAGCGGATGTAACCTGTTTGTAATTGGCACAACTGTGTTTCGGCAGATGCACATTCAAAAAATAATAACGTAGTAATTCAGATTCACACCAATTTTAATTGTGTGAAAACAGGAAACACTAGCTTGATGATAAAGGCCTGAATTGACTTTTCGTTGAGGTGAAGTGGAATTTAGACTTTCTTTGGTCTGCACTCTTTTCTTCAATATATTAGTGAGTTCTCAACGCCACATTATATACAAATCCATTATACACTTGAATAATATAAATTGGCTCTACGATTAACAGGAGTGATGATGTTGGTTCATATAGAGGCTGCATGGTCAATGTCCTTAAGCCGACTCAAATGATTATCGGTCTGTTAATACTTGCAGGACTCGAGTACTATCTGTTTAGATTGCTCATTTACTCCATTCTGCATGAAGGAAATTGTATGTCGACTGATGGCAGCATGCAAATATATCCTGAGTTTTGGAGAAAATATTACAAATCCACATTGTATACTTCAAATGCGGGCTTTGTGGGAGATAGTATAGTGAGGGAAAATGAACACATTTCAAAAATTAATTTCCAACAAATTGTTGTGCCCGTTAAATGATGATCAGTCAGGATGATTTGTTGGGTTCAGGGCGGCACAGTAACACAGATGTTAGCACTGTTACTTTACAGCGCCAGGGTCCCAGGTTCGATTCCCAGCTTGGATCACTGTCTGCACGTTCTCCCTGTGTTTCCTCCGGGTGTTCCAGTTTCCTCCCAAAAGTCCTGAAAGACGTGCAGGTTAAGTGGATTGGACATTCAAAATTCTCCCTCTGTGTACCCGAAAAGGTGCCGGAGTGTGGCGACTGGGGGATTTTCACGCAACTTCATTGCAGTGTTAATGTAAACATACCTGTGTCAATAATAAAGATTCTTATTATCCATATCTGCATTTTAAACATTCTAATGCAGCGATCCATCAAATGCTCTAAGCTTTCTATAGTTAAGTCCTTGTGAAAGAAAATGCGAAATAGTAGTCATTATTGCAAGAGATGCCTAATGAGTAAAGCCCTCTACTAAATAAGTTAACACACATAATGAAATGACATTGACAAGGGTGAAGTTCATAATCCACAATATTGCACCTTCCAGATTAGGAATGGAACAAGTGTCACCTGTACAAAGTCGATGCAAGTGTGGTCTCTTACTGTCCTGAAATAAATAGTAAGCTTTTTTAAAAATCACTGTTGAGCTATTTGTTTGGAACTTACCAATAGCTCCATGGAGGTGAGGCTGTAAGATATATTCTATATCAATCAAACTAAACATACACTTTTTGTTATCTCAGAACACAGAAGATGCTCCTCTTTGAGGTAAATTAGTTGTACAGGGCCTTTAATGGTCGCAATACAGCATTGACAAGGACAGCAAGTGTTATTTTCACACATCTATATTATTTTACTTTTGTTGGTGTGAAGAAACAGTGCTGGAACTGTGAAAATAACACTAAGGTATGTTTAATCCTAACTATGCATATGCTCGTCAGTATATTTTTATGGGAGTGCGGGGAGAGAAATGTACTTTCTTTCAATCCTGCGCTCTGCTTGGCTGGGATCCAATGTCAAATACTTCTCATAGTTAATCAGTACTAATGAAAAACAAACGGCCAGGAACACAACACACAACACAAATACTGTCACAAAACTGAAATCAAACTTTATATGAAAAAACAAAAATTTGAGCAGATGAAAATAATACTACTTTAATCACACATGTTTATATTGTTTATTCTACAAAATGAGAACAGAAAACTGAGATTGTATCTCACTTATTAGCTGGAAATGTTGGTTTAATAGCGGAGGCCAGGCCTCGCTCAGTTAATTTTACTTACCCTTGCAGCACACAAGTTACAACAATCGGGAAAGACATTGCCCGCCTGCCTGTTTTATTTCATACACTGCTGTGCAAGAAATTGCATGAAATTTAGAAGTGTCACACCACATTTCGGTGAGATGCGAGGAAGAGGTGGGAGGCGTGGTGTCTGTAAACATAATGTAGCAGCGATGGAGATGGGATTCCATGTCACTCGCTATGGGAACACCTAATCCAGGTGACTAAATTCTGATGGGAGGGGACATCTTATCCGAGGAAAAATATGTATGAAGAATGCAAAATACACCCAAATAATGTGTGCAAATATTGGCAGCCCAAGGGAGAGCAGTTCAAGGGGCTTGGGGCCGTGTTGTTCACACAGCGCGCGACTGACCACCAACCCAGAATTAATGTTTTTAATGTTAAAACTCTTGCTTGAACAACGGACAGAATTCCTTGAATTGCAAACTTTCGGGTTGTCTTTCTGGGTTTTTTCGCCCCTTTTGTGAGCCAAGCGGCAGCTCATAAATCAACTGTTATTCCCATGTTCAGGTATTGTAATCTGTCTGTTAGGAGCAACCTTAATGAATATTGTTTTTATGTGATGGAATGTTTAATTTCTGTTTGGATGAAATTTACAATTAGGCTGAGGCTGTTTTTCCTGTGTCCTGGGCTGTGAACTGCACACATGGTTGATTCTGCAGATGACTGCTGTAGTTTAATCTTGTTTGTTTTCATGCCCGATTAGTGATACTGTCTCCCCAGTGCCCCGCTTGCTGAGATTCGTATGCATTAAATTCCTTCAAACAATCGCAGGACATTTTTTTTTCAATTTAGCGGTGCTGGTAGAATTTAAAACCATATCTGGGAAATATGTACAGTGCCTATGCAAATAGCTGTGACGTTTAATGAATCTCTGCTATGGTGAGCTGGAATAATCACTAGAACATGTGTGGGCTGGCATGGTGTAAATTGTGTTTTTGCAACTGTTGTTAAAGGCCAGTAGTTATGGTCCAGGCTGCGAAAATCATTCGAAGGTGTTAACTGAAGTGTGAGAATTCAGAAATCGTATTTTGTTTGTCAGTAATATCTTGGTGTTGGCATCTAATTTTTTTCTCAACACATGAGAAAATAGCCTTAAAATATATTTGGGGAAGGTGTACTTCTTAACTTCATTATAGCAAAAATTCATCAAAGGTGTCAAGGTGTGGCAGCTTAACACCATTTCTGATATATGTTCTCACCATGAATGGTGCAATTGGCCTTGTGAAAGGATTCTGACTTGCCATCCATTCACTGCATTCAAGAACAGGCACATATGTACATCCGGTGAGGGCATTAACTCATTTGGTGATGAAACACCTCACAGTTGAATAGCTTGCCAATATTCACTGTCTACACTGGCATATGGAAAATAGCCCATTTGGCAAAAGTAGTTCAGAGTTATCAGCACCATTGGATGCGGAAGAGGAAAGGATTCGATGGAGGATCTTGCAAAAAACAGGAGAAACCCATTTCTTACAACATTTCCATCCTTCCACTTTACATTTTAATAAAAACAATAGGATGAGTGGGGCAATGCAAAAGTGGCAAAACGACTATTGCCAAGCTACATTGGTTGATATAAAAGCAAAATATTGCTGATACTGGAAAACTGAAATAAAAACAGAATATTCTGGAAAAACTCAGCAGGTCTGGCAGGAAAAGTTTCTAAGTGTCATTTGTGCCGGGTTTTGCTGTGAGTTTCCAGCCAGCTCTGTCCGCGAGTTCCCCATCGTTATCTAACCACATGGTCACTTTTTGGGGCCCTGAGGAGCTTCTCCCGGGTTAAGCCCACACTGAGGGAGCTGAACCCGCTGGCCAGACCTGCTCCTCTGAGATCAGCCCGCCATTTTAAAAAGGTGCCCTGATCTCTAAGTCAGCTTGTGGGTCCTCCACACCTCCTACCTATGGGTAATGGCAGCCCTCACACACATGAGCATTACCCCATATGCCCCCAAGTGAGGACACCCCGATATGGGGTCGCTGAGGCATTTTCAGGCCTTGCCACACCCCTTTTTGAATACCCCCCTCCTTCCAGGACCCCCACCCTTCACCCTCCCCACCCCCAACCTTCCAGAGGTCCCTTCATACCTGCCATTCACCCCCCACCCTTCATACCTCCCTCCACCCTCTTATGGGCATGGCCTCCCTCAGACCCTGACCCTTGGCCATACCACCCAGGCTCGCTGACACTGACACCCTGTCAGTGCTCCTGCCAACTTTGCAGTGCCACCTAGGCACCTTGGCATTGCCAGGCTGGCACCCTGTTGATCTGTTGATCCAGTGATAGACTGGAAAGAATATATTTCTAACAAAACAAAAGGGTCTCGGTCATTTTGTGTTCGGCCCCGGATGCATGGTAACACATTCATTTCCATTTCAAACTTTGTTATTCTTTCCAGAACTGCAGAGGACGTTTTTTTAATCTTAATTTCTTTGCCAAATACATTGGTCTGGAAATACTTCAGGGATCTCCCAATCTCCTGCTGTAACTTTGCCAGGAGACCAATGGAGTCCAGAGAATTGTTGCAAACAGCCATTTTGAACCAATCTCCTGCTGAAGTTCCAATAAGAGATTGGGAGAACCTGGGCGGGATTCTCAACCCAACCTGGGCCGGAGAATCGCCGGGACGGGCGCGAATCGCGCAACACTACCCCGATGCCGGTCCGCCGATTCTCCGAAGAGTGGAGAATCGGTGCCATTGGCACGCTGTCAGTTGGGGGCCGCTCTAGGCTGCCCCCCCCCCCCCCCCCCGGCGATTCTCCGCCCGGGATGTGCCGAACGGCCACGCAAAAAAACCCGAGTGACGCCGGCGCCGTTCACACCTGCTCTTACCCGGCGGGACCCTTGGCGTGCATGCATCCGGGGGTGGCCTGGTGAGAGTGGGAGGGTGGTCCGATCCCGGGAGGGGGGCCTCTGCTGTGGCCTGGCCCGCGATCAGGACCTACCGATCGGCCGGCCGGTCTCTCGGGCTGGGGGCCTCATTTGTTCCGCTCCGGCCCCTGTAGCCCTACGCCATGTTGCATCGGGGCCGGCATGGAGAAGGGAGCCACCGCGCATGCACGCAATTGTGTCAGTCCCACTGCGCCTGCGCACATTGGCACCGGCCCCACTGCACATGCGCAGTCCTGCGGCGCCCATCTGACGCTGGGGATCGGCAGCTGGAGCGTCGTGGGTCGCTCCAGTGCTGTGCTGGCCCCCTGTAGGGGTCAGAATCTCTGCTCCTAAGGCCGTGTTGACGCCGTCGAGAAACGCAACAGCGTTTACGAAACGTCAACACCTAGCCTCAGGATCAGAGAATCCCGCCCCCTGTGTGGAATTCTAGGGCAATTACTATTGCTAATTCTGTGCCACAGAATACTTGGCCTGATTCTTCTAGTATGGGGAGTGACAAATGACAAAAATTAAGTTAATGTGCTTTGGGCCCTGAATAAGCAAAGTTTAAACTTCAGATTGCCATTTCTAGTCTGCCCGGATTGTTGCACGATCCCGTACACCATTCAGATCAGATGGCCTGAGCCATAGCGACCTGAGATGTTTGTCCATGATTTTTACATGGAATTACTTGGAGCTGTTCAAGGCAGGTATGAAACCTTCTGAGGTGCGCAGCTCCAAGCAAATCAGCTGGGATGTCAAAACACAGTATCCACAGAAACCCCAACAATATTCATCACCCCGCCCCATACCCCCAACCCGGCAATGTTCACCACCCTCCCTCGACAATGTTGCAATGTTTATCCCTCCCCACACCCTCCCCCGACAATGTTGCAATGTTTATCCCTCCCCACAACAATGTTTACCTCCCCCTCACCCCTCCCAGCAACATTCGCTTCTCCATCCCAGCAACATTTATTCCCCTCCCCCAACAATGCTCACAATGTTACCCTGACCCACACTCCCTACCAGTAAAGACCACCACTCCATCCAATGCCCCCCCCCTCTTCCACCTCATTGTTGGGTGTGTGGGGAGAGCGGGAATGAATATTGTTTGGGTGGGATGGGGGAATGGTGAGCCAGAAAGTGTGTGAGCATTATTAGGGGCTGAAGGAAGGGGTTGAACATTGTTGGGGGTTATGGAATGCGGAGGGCATTGCCAGGGAGTGAACATTGTTGGACGATGAAGGGGGTGACCATTGTTGGGGATGTGAGGGGTGGACATTGTCGGGGATGTGAGGGATGGGCATTGCTGGGGGTGTGAGGGGTGGGTGTTGTCAGGGATGTGAGGGGTGGGCATTGCTGGGGGTGTGAGGGGTGGGTGTTGTCAGGGATGTGAGGGGTGGGCATTGTCGGGGATGTGAGGGGTGGGCGTTGCCGGGGGTGTGAGGGGCGGGCGTTGTCGGGGACGTGAGGGGTGGGCATTGTCGGGGATGTGAGGGGTGGGCTACAGGGATGGTGCAGGAGGGAGGGTTTCAGATTTCTGGATAACTGGGGCTCATTCTGGGGTCGGTGGGACCTCTACAAACGGGATGGTCTACACCTGTACCAGAGGGGTACCAATATCGTAGATCATCGATCATAGAATTTACAGTGCAGAAGGAGGCCATTTGGCCCATCGAGTCTGCACCGGCTCTTTGAAAGAGCACCCTACCCAAGCCCACATCTCCAGCCTATCCCCAGAACCCAGTAACACCCCCCAACACTAAGGGCAATTTTGGACACTAAGGGCAATTTAGCATGGCCAATCCACCTAACCTGCACATCTTTGGACTGTGGGAGGAAACCGGAGCACCCGGAGGACACCCACGCACACACGGGGAGAACGTGCAGACTCCGCACAGACAGTGAACCAAGCCGGAAATCGAACCTGGGACCCTGGAGCTGTGAAGCAATTGTGCTAACCACCATGCTACCGTGCTGCCCCAATCCTGGGGCGGAAATTTGCTAATGCTTTTCGGGAGGGTTTAAACTAGTTCAGCAGGGGCTTGGGAACCTGAATTGTAGCTCCAGTATACAGGAGGTTGAGATTAGTGAGGTCATGAGTAAGGTTTTAAAGTTGCAGGAGTGTACCGGCAGGCAGGAAGGTGGTATAAAGTGTGTCTTCTTCAATGCCAGGAGCATCCAGAATAAGGTGGGTGAACTTACGGCATGGATTGGTACCTGGGACTTCGATGTTGTGGCCATTTCGGAGACATGGATAGAGCAGGGACAGGAATGGTTGTTGCAGGTGCCGGGGTTTAGATATTTCAGTAAACTCAGGGAAGGTGGTAAAAGAGGGGGAGGGGTGGCATTGTTAGTCAAGGACAGTATTACGGTGGCAGAAAGGATGTTTGATGAGGACTCGTCAATTGAGGTTGTATGGGCTGAGGTTAGAAACAGGAAAGGAGAGGTCACCCTGTTCGGGATTTTCTATAGGCCTCCGAAAAGTTCCAGAGATGTAGAGGAAAGGATTGCAAAGATGATTCTGGATAGGAGCGAAAGCAACAGGGTAGTTGTTATGGGGGACTTTAACTTTCCAAATATTGACTGGAAACTCTATAGTTCGAGTACTTTAGATGGATCCGTTTTTGTCCAATGTGTGCAGGAGGGTTTCCTGACACAGTATGTAGATAGGCCAACGAGAGGCGAGGCCGTATTGGATTTGGTACTGGGTAATGAACCAGGACAGGTGTTAGATTTGGAGGTAGGTGAGCACTTTGGTGATAGTGACCACAATTCGATTACGTTTACTTTAGTGATGGAAAGGGATAGGTATATACCACAGGTATATATCTGGGGGAAAGTCAATTATGATGCGATAAGGCAAGACTTAGGATGCATCGGATGGAGAGGAAAACTGCAGGGGATGGGCACAATGGAAATGTGGAGCTTGTTCAAGGAACAGCTACTGCGTGTCCTTGATAAGTATGTGCCTGTCATACAGGGAGGAAGTGGTCGAGCAAGGGAACCGTGGTTTACTAAGGCAGTCAAAACACTTGTCAAGAGGAAGAAGGAGGCTTATGTAAAGATGAGACATGAAGGTTCAGTAAGGGCGATCGAGAGTTACAAGTTAGCTAGGAAGGACCTAAAGAGAGAGCTAAGAAGAGCCAGGAGGGGACATGAGAAGTCTTTGGCAGGTAGGATCAAGGATAACCCTAAAGCTTTCTATAGATATGTCAGGAATAAAAGAATGACTAGGGTAAGAGTAGGGCCAGTCAAGGACAGTAGTGGGAAGTTGTGCTTGGAGTTCGAGGAGATAGGAGAGGTGCTAAATGAATATTTTTCGTCAGTATTCACACAGGAAAAAGGCAATGTTGTCGAGGAGAATACTGAGATTCAGGCTACTAGACTAGAAGGGCTTAAGGTTCATAAGGAGGAGGTGTTAACAATTCTGGAAAGGGTGAAAATAGATAAGTCCCCTGGGCCGGATGGGATTTATCCTAGGATTCTTTGGGAAGCTAGGGAGGAGATTGCTGAGCCTTTGGCTATGATCTTTAAGTCATCTTTGTCAACAGGAATAGTGCCAGAAGACTGGAGGATAGCAAATGTTGTCCCCTTGTTCAAGAAGGGGAGTAGAGACAACCCCGGTAACTATAGACCAGTGAGCCTTATTTCTGTTGTGGGCAAAATCTTGGAAAGGTTTATAAGAGATAGGGTGTATAATCATCTGGAAAGGAATCATTTGATTAGACATTGTCAGCACGGTTTCGTGAAGGGTAGGTCGTGCCTCACAAACCTTGTAGAGTTCTTTGAGAAGGTGACCAAACAGGTGGATGAGGGTAAAGCAGTTGATGTGGTGTATATGGATTTCAGTAAAGCGTTTGATAAGGTTCCCCACGGTAGGCTACTGCAGAAAATACGGAAGCATGGGATTCAGGGAGATTTAGCAGTTTGGATCAGAAATTGGCTAGCTGGAAGAAGACAAAGGGTGGTGGTTGATGGGAAGTGTTCAGACTGGAGTCCAGTTACTAGTGGTGTACCACAAGGATCTGTTTTGGGGCCACTGCTGTTTATCATTTTTATAAATAACCTGGAGGAGGGCGTAGAAGGATGGGTGAGTAAATTTGCAGATGACACTAAAGTCGGTGGAGTTGTGGACAGTGCGGAAGGATGTTACAAGTTACAGAGGGACATAGATAAGCTGCAGCGCTGGGCTGAGAGGTGGCAAATGGAGTTTAATGAAGAGAAGAGTGAGGTGATTCACTTTGGAAGGAATAACAGGAAGACAGAGTACTGGGCTAATGGTAAGATTCTTGGCAGTGTGGATGAGCAGAGAGATCTCGGTGTCCATGTACATAGATCCCTGAAAGTTGCCAGGTTGAGAGGGTTGTTAAGAAGGCGTACGGTGTGTTAGCTTTTATTGGTAGAGGGATTGAGTTTCGGAGCCATGAGGTCATGTTGCAGCTGTACAAAACTCTGGTGCGGCCGCATTTAGAATATTGCGTGCATTTCTGGTCACCGCATTATAGGAAGGATGTGGAAGAATTGGAAAGGGTGCAGAGGAGATTTACCAGAATGTTGCCTGGTATGGAGGGAAGATCTTATGAGGAAAGGCTGAGGGATTTGAGGCTGTTTTCGTTAGAGAGAAGAAGGTTAAGAGGTGACTTAACTGAGGCATACAAGATGATCAGAGGATTGTATAGGGTGGACAGTGAGAGCCTTTTTCCTCGGATGGTGATGTCTAGCACGAGGGGACATAGCTTTAAATTGAGGGGAGATAGATATCAGACAGACGTCAGAGGTAGGTTCTTTACTCAGAGAGTAGTAAGGGTGTGGAATGCCCTGCCTGCAACAGTAGTGGACTCGCCAACACTAAGGGTATTTAAATAGTCATTGGATAGACATATGGATGATAAGGGAATAGTGTAAATGGGCTTTAGAGTGGTTTCACAGGTCGGCGCAACATCGAGGGCTGAAGGGCCTGTACTGCGCTGTAATGTTCTATGTTCTATGTGAGGGGTGGGCGTTGTCGGGGATGTGAGAGGTGGGCGTTGTCGGGGATGTGAGAGGTGGGCGTTGTCGGGGATGTGAGAGGTGGGCGTTGTCGGGGATGTGAGTGGTGGGCGTTGTCAGGGATGTGAGGGGTGGGCGTTGTCGGGGATGTGAGGGGTGGGCGTTATCGGGGTGTGAGGGGTGGACATTGTCAGGGATGTGAGGGGTGGGCGATGTCGGGGATGTGAGGGCTGGGCGTTATCAGGGTGTGAGGGGTGGAAGTTGTCAGGGATGTGAGGGGTGGGCGTTGTCGGGGATGTGAGGGGAGGGCGTTGTCGGGGATGTGAGGGCTGGGCGTTGTCAGGGATGTGAGGGGTGGATGTTGCCGCGGGTGTGAGGGGTGGGCGTTGTCGGGGTGTGAGGGGTGGGCGTTGTCGGGGTGTGAGGGGTGGGCGTTGTCGGGGATGTGAGGGCTGGGCGTTGTCGGGGATGTAAGGGGTGGATGTTGCCGGGGGTGTGAGGGGTGGGCGTTGTCGGGGATGTGAGGGCTGGGCGTTGTCGGGGATGTGAGGGGTGGATGTTGCCGGGGGTGTGAGGGGTGGGCGTTGTCGGGGTGTGAGGGGTGGGCGTTGTCGGGGTGTGAGGGGTGGGCGTTGTCGGGGATGTGAGGGGTGGGATTTGTCGGGGGTGTGAGGGGTGGACGTTGTCGGGGATGTGAGAGGTGGGGGTTGTCGGGGATGTGAGGGGTGGACGTTGTCGGGGATGTGAGAGGTGGGCGTTGTCGGGGATGTGAGGGGTGGACGTTGTCGGGGATGTGAGAGGTGGACGTTGTCAGGGGTGTGAGGGGTGGGCGTTGTCGAGGATGTGAGGGGTGGGCTTTGTCGGGGATGTGAGGGGTGGACGTTGTCAGGGGTGTGAGGGGTGGGCGTTGTCGGGGATGTGAGTGGTGGGCGTTGTCGGGTATGTGGGGTGGGCGTTGTCGGGGATGTGAGGGGTGGGCGTTGTCGGGGATGTGAGGGGTGGGCGTTGTCGGGGGTGTGAGTGGTGGGCGTTGTCGGGGATGTGAGAGGTGGGCGTTGTCGGGGATGTGGGGTGGGCGTTTTCGGGGATGTGAGGGGTGGGCGTTGTCGGGGATGTGAGGGGTGGGCGTTGTCGGGGGTGTGAGGGGTGGGCGTTGTCGGGGGTGTGAGGGGTGGGCGTTGTCGGGGGTGTGAGGGGTGGGCGTTGTCGGGGGTGTGAGGGGTGGGCGATGTCGGGGATGTGAGAGGTGGGCGTTGTCGGGGTGTGAGGGGTGGGCGTTGTCGGGGTGTGAGGGGTAGGCGTTGTCGGGGATGTGAGGGGTGGGATTTGTCGGGGGTGTGAGGGGTGGACGTTGTCGGGGATGTGAGAGGTGGGGGTTGTCAGGGATGTGAGGGGTGGACGTTGTCGGGGATGTGAGAGGTGGGCGTTGTCGGGGTGTGAGGGGTGGACGTTGTTGGGGATGTGAGAGGTGGACGTTGTCAGGGGTGTGAGGGGTAGGCGTTGTCGAGGATGTGAGGGGTGGGCTTTGTCGGGGATGTGAGGGGTGGACGTTGTCAGGGGTGTGAGGGGTGGGCGTTGTCGGGGATGTGAGTGGTGGGCGTTGTCGGGGATGTGAGTGGTGGGGTTGTCGGGGATGTGAGAGGTGGGCGTTGTCGGGGATGTGAGAGGTGGGCGTTGTCGGGGATGTGAGAGGTGGGCGTTGTCGGGGATGTGAGTGGTGGGCGTTGTCAGGGATGTGAGGGGTGGGCGATGTCGGTGATGTGAGGGGTGGGCGTTATCGGGGTGTGAGGGGTGGACATTGTCAGGGATGTGAGGGGTGGGCGTTGTCGGGGATGTGAGGGGTGGGCGTTATCAGGGTGTGAGGGGTGGACGTTGTCAGGGATGTGAGGGGTGGGCGTTGTCGGGGATGTGAGGGGTGGGCGTTGTCGGGGATGTGAGGGGTGGGCGTTGTCGGGGATGTGAGGGGTGGGCGTTATCGGGGATGTGAGGGGTGGGCGTTGTCGGGGATGTGAGTGGTTGGCGTTGTCGGGGGTGTGAGGGGTGGGCGTTGTCGGGGGTGTGAGAGGTGGGCGTTGTCGGGGATGTGAGAGGTGGGCGTTGTCGGGGATGTGAGAGGTGGGCGTTGTCGGGGATGTGAGGGGTGGGCGTTGTCGGGGGTGTGAGAGGTGGGCGTTGTCGGGGATGTGAGAGGTGGGCGTTGTCGGGGATGTGAGAGGTGGGCGTTGTCAGGGATGTGAGGGGTGGGCGTTGTCGGGGGTGTGAGGGGTGGGCGTTGTCGGGGGTGTGAGGGGTGGATGTTGCCGGGGGTGTGAGGGGTGGGCATTGTCGGGGATGTGAGAGGTGGACGTTGTCAGGGGTGTGAGAGGTGGGCGTTGTTGGGGATGTGAGGGGTGGGCGTTGTCGGGGATGTGAGAGGTGGGCGTTGTTGGCGATGTGAGGGGTGGGCGTTGTCGGGGATGTGAGAGGTGGGCGTTGTCGGGGATGTGAGAGGTGGGCGTTGTCGGGGATGTGAGAGGTGGGCGTTGTCAGGGATGTGAGGGGTGGGCGTTGTCAGGGGTGTGAGGGGTGGGCGTTGTCGGGGATGTGAGAGGTGGGCGTTGTCGGGGATGTGAGAGGTGGGCGTGTCGTGGATGTGAGAGGTGGGCGTTGTCGGGGATGTGAGGGGTGGGCGTTGTCGGGGATGTGAGGGGTGGGCGTTGTCGGGGGTGTGAGGGGTGGGCGTTGTCGGGGATGTGACGGGTGGGCGTTGTCGGGGATGTGAGAGGTGGGCGTTGTCGGGGATGTGAGGGGTGGGCGTTGTCAGGGATGTGAGAGGTGGACGTTGTCGGGGATGTGAGAGGTGGGCGTTGTCGGGGATGTGAGAGGTGGGCGTTGTCGGGGATGTGAGAGGTGGGCGTTGTTGGGGATGTGAGAGGTGGGCGTTGTTGGGGATGTGACGGGTGAGCGTTGTCAGGGATGTGAGGGGTGGGCGTTGTCAGGGATGTGAGGGGTGGGCGTTGTCGGGGGTGTGAGGGGTGGGCGTTGTCAGGGATGTGAGGGGTGTGCGTTGTCAGGGATGTGAGGGGTGGGCGTTGTCAGGGATGTGAGGGGTGGGCGTTGTCGGGGGTGTGAGGGGTGGGCGTTGTCGGGGGTGTGAGGGGTGGATGTTGCCGGGGGTGTGAGGGGTGGGCGTTGTCGGGGATGTGAGAGGTGGACGTTGTCAGGGGTGTGAGGGGTGGGCGTTGTCGAGGATGTGAGGGCTGGGCGTTGTCAGGGATGTGAGTGGTGGACGTTGTCAGGGGTGTGAGAGGTGGGCGTTGTTGGGGATGTGAGGGGTGGGCGTTGTCGGGGATGTGAGAGGTGGGCGTTGTTGGGGATGTGAGAGGTAGGCGTTGTCGGGGATGTGACGGGTGGGCGTTGTCGGGGATGTGAGAGGTGGGCGTTGTCAGGGATGTGAGGGGTGGGCGTTGTCGGGGATGTGAGGGGTGGGCGTTGTCGGGGATGTGAGAGGTGGGAGTTGTCAGGGATGTGAGGGGTGGGCGTTGTCGGGGATGTGAGAGGTGGGCGTTGTCGGGGATGTGAGAGGTGGGCATTGTCAGGGATGTGAGGGGTGGGCGTTGTCGGGGATGTGAGGGGTGGGCGTTGTCGGGGATGTGACGGGTGGGCGTTGTCGGGGATGTGAGAGGTGGGCGTTGTTGGGGATGTGAGGGTGGGCATTGTCGGGGGTGTGAGAGGTGGGCGTGTCGGGGATGTGAGGGGTGGGCGTTATCAGGGTGTGAGGGGTGGACGTTGTCAGGGATGTGAGGGGTGGGCGTTGTCGGGGATGTGAGGGCGGGGCGTTGTCAGGGATGTGAGGGGTGGATGTTGCCGGGGGTGTGAGGGGTGGGCGTTGTCGGGGTGTGAGGGGTGGGCATTGTCGGGGTATGAGGGGTGGGCGTTGTCGGGGATGTGAGGGGTGGGTGTTGTCGGGGTGTGAGGGGTGGGCGTTGTCGGGGTGTGAGGGGTGGGCGTTGTCGGGGATGTGAGGGCTGGGCGTTGTCGGGGATGTGAGGGGTGGATGTTGCCGGGGGTGTGCGGGGTGGGCGTTGTCGGGGATGTGAGGGCTGTGCGTTGTCGGGGATGTGAGGGGTGGATGTTGCCGGGGGTGTGAGGGGTGGGCGTTGTCGGGGTGTGAGGGTTGGGCGTTGTCGGGGTGTGAGGGGTGGGCGTTGTCGGGGATGTGAGGGGTGGGATTTGTCGGGGGTGTGAGGGGTGGACGTTGTCGGGGATGTGAGAGGTGGGGGTTGTCGGGGATGTGAGGGGTGGGCGTTGTCGGGGATGTGAGGGGTGGGCGTTGTCGGGGATGTGAGGGGAGGGCGTTGTCGGGGATGTGAGGGCTGGGCGTTGTCAGGGATGTGAGGGGTGGATGTTGCCGGGGGTGTGAGGGGTGGGCGTTGTCGGGGTGTGAGGGGTGTGAGGGGTGGGCATTGTCGGGGTATGAGGGGTGGGCGTTGTCGGGGTGTGAGGGGTGGGCGTTGTCGGGGTGTGAGGGGTGGGCGTTGTCGGGGATGTGAGGGCTGGGCGTTGTCGGGGATGTGAGGGGTGGATGTTGCCGGGGGTGTGAGGGGTGGGCGTTGTCGGGGATGTGAGGGCTGGGCGTTGTCGGGGATGTGAGGGGTGGATGTTGCCGGGGTTGTGAGGGGTGGGCGTTGTCGGGGTGTGAGGGCTGGGCGTTGTCGGGGTGTGAGGGGTGGGCGTTGTCGGGGATGTGAGGAGTGGGATTTGTCGGGGGTGTGAGGGGTGGACGTTGTCGGGGATGTGAGAGGTGGGGGTTGTCGGGGATGTGAGGGGTGGACGTTGTCGGGGATGTGAGAGGTGGGCGTTGTCGGGGATGTGAGGGGTGGACGTTGTCGGGGATGTGAGAGGTGGACGTTGTCAGGGGTGTGAGGGGTGGGTGTTGTCGAGGATGTGAGGGCTGGGCTTTGTCGGGGATGTGAGGGGTGGACGTTGTCAGGGGTGTGAGGTGTGGGCGTTGTCGGGGATGTGAGAGGTGGGCGTTGTCGGGGATGTGAGGGGTGTGTGTTGTCGGGGATGTGAGGGGTGGGCGTTGTCGGGGGTGTGAGGGGTGGGCGTTGTCGGGGGTGTGAGGGGTGGGCGTTGTCGGGGATGTGAGGGGTGGGCGTTGTCGGGGATGTGAGAGGTGGGCGTTGTCGGGGATGTGAGGGGTGGACGTTGTCGGGGATGTGAGAGGTGGACGGTGTGAGGGGTGGACGTTGTCGGGGATGTGAGAGGTGGACGTTGTCGGGGATGTGAGGGGTGGGCATTGTCGGGGATGTGAGAGGTGGGCGTGTCGGGGATGTGAGTGGTGGACGTTGTCAGGGGTGTGAGTGGTGGGCGTTGTCGGGGATGTGAGAGGTGGGCGTTGTCGGGGATGTGAGAGGTGGGCGTGTCGGGGATGTGAGAGGTAGGCGTTGTCGGGGATGTGAGAGGTGGGCGTTGTCGGGGATGTGAGAGGTGGGCGTTGTCGGGGATGTGAGAGGTAGGCGTTGTCGGGGATGTGAGAGGTGGGCGTTGTCGGGGATGTGAGAGGTAGGCGTTGTTGGGGATGTGAGAGGTGGGCGTTGTCGGGGATGTGAGAGGTGGGCGTTGTCGGGGATGTGACGGGTGGGCGTTGTCGGGGATGTGAGAGGTGGGCGTGTAGTGGATGTGAGAGGTGGGCGTTGTCGGGGATGTGAGGGGTGGGCGTTGTCGGGGATGTGAGAGGTGGGCGTTGTTGGGGATGTGAGAGGTGGGCGTTGTTGGGGATGTGACGGGTGAGCGTTGTCAGGGATGTGAGGGGTGGGCGTTGTCGGGGGTGTGAGGGGTGGGCGTTGTCGGGGTGTGAGGGGTGGATGTTGCCGGGGGTGTGAGGGGTGGGCGTTGTCGGGGATGTGAGGGGTGGATGTTGCCGGGGGTGTGAGGGGTGGGCGTTGTCGGGGTGTGAGGGGTGGGCATTGTCGGGGTATGAGGGGTGGGCGTTGTCGGGGATGTGAGGGGTGGGTGTTGTCGGGGTGTGAGGGGTGGGCGTTGTCGGGGTGTGAGGGGTGGGCATTGTCGGGGATGTGAGGGCTGGGCGTTGTCGGGGATGTGAGGGGTGGATGTTGCCGGGGGTGTGAGGGGTGGTCGTTGTCGGGGATGTGAGGGCTGGGCGTTGTCGGGGATGTGAGGGGTGGATGTTGCCGGGGGTGTGAGGGGTGGGCGTTGTCGGGGTGTGAGGGGTGGGCGTTGTCGGGGTGTGAGGGATGGGCGTTGTCGGGGATGTGAGGGGTGGGATTTGTCGGGGGTGTGAGGGGTGGACGTTGTCGGGGATGTGAGAGGTGGGGGTTGTCGGGGATGTGAGGGGTGGACGTTGTCGGGGATGTGAGAGGTGGGCGTTGTCGGGGATGTGAGGGGTGGACGTTGTCGGGGATGTGAGTGGTGGGCGTTGTCGGGGATGTGAGTGGTGGGCGTTGTCGGGGATGTGAGAGGTGGACGTTGTCAGGGGTGTGAGGGGTGGGCGTTGTCGAGGATGTGAGGGGTGGGCTTTGTCGGGGATGTGAGGGGTCGACGTTGTCAGGGGTGTGAGGGGTGGGCGTTGTCGGGGATGTGAGAGGTGGGCGTTGTCAGGGGTGTGAGGGGTGGGCGTTGTCGGGGATGTGAGTGGTGGGCGTTGTCGGGGATGTGAGTGGTGGGGTTGTCGGGGATGTGAGAGGTGGGCGTTGTCGGGGATGTGAGAGGTGGGTGTTGTCGGGGATGTGAGTGGTGGGCGTTGTCAGGGATGTGAGGGGTGGGCGTTGTCGGGGATGTGAGGGGTGGGCGTTATCGGGGTGTGAGAGGTGGACGTTGTCAGGGATGTGAGGGGTGGGCGTTGTCGGGGATGTGAGGGGTGGGCGTTGTCGGGGATGTGAGGGGAGGGCGTTGTCAGGGATGTGAGGGGTGGATGTTGCCGGGGGTGTGAGGGGTGGGCGTTGTCGGGGTGTGAGGGGTGGGCATTGTCGGGGTATGAGGGGTGGGCGTTGTCGGGGTATGAGGGGTGGGCGTTGTCGGGGATGTGAGGGGTGGGTTTTGTCGGGGTGTGAGGGGTGGGCGTTGTCGGGGTGTGAGGGGTGGGCGTTGTCGGGGATGTGAGGGCTGGGCGTTGTCGGGGATGTGAGGGGTGGATGTTGCCGGGGGTGTGAGGGGTGGGCGTTGTCGGGGATGTGAGGGCTGGGCGTTGTCGGGGATGTGAGGGGTGGATGTTGCCGGGGGTGTGAGGGGTGGGCGTTGTCGGGGTGTGAGGGGTGGGCGTTGTCGGGGTGTGAGGGGTGGGCGTTGTCGGGGATGTGAGGGGTGGGCGTTGTCGGGGATGTGAGGGGTGCACGTTGTCGGGGATGTGAGAGGTGGACGTTGTCAGGGGTGTGTGGGGTGGGCGTTGTCGAGGATGTGAGGGGTGGGCTTTGTCGGGGATGTGAGGGGTGGACGTTGTCAGGGGTGTGAGGGGTGGGCTTTGTCGGGGATGTGAGTGGTGGGCGTTGTCGGGGATGTGGGATGGGCGTTGTCGGGGATGTGAGGGGTGGGCGTTGTCGGGGATGTGAGGGGTGGACGTTGTCAGGGGTGTGAGGGGTGGGCGTTGTCGAGGATGTGAGGGGTGGGCTTTGTCGGGGATGTGAGGGGTGGACGTTGTCAGGGGTGTGAGGGGTGGGCGTTGTCGGGGATGTGAGTGGTGGGCGTTGTCGGGGATGTGGGGTGGGCGTTGTCGGGGATGTGAGGGGTGGGCGTTGTCGGGGATGTGAGGGGTGGGCGTTGTCGGGGGTGTGAGTGGTGGGCGATGTCGGGGATGTGAGAGGTGGGCGTTGTCGGGGATGTGGGGTGGGCGTTTTCGGGGATGTGAGGGGTGGGCGTTGTCGGGGATGTGAGGGGTGGGCGTTGTCGGGGGTGTGAGGGGTGGGCGTTGTCGTGGGTGTGAGGGGTGGGCGTTGTCGGGGGTGTGAGGGGTGGGCGTTGTCGGGGGTGTGACGGGTGGGCGTTGTCGGGGATGTGAGAGGTGGGCGTTGTCGGGGTGTGAGGGGTGGGCGTTGTCGGGGTGTGAGGGGTAGGCGTTGTCGGGGATGTGAGGGGTGGGATTTGTCGGGGGTATGAGGGGTGGACGTTGTCGGGGATGTGAGAGGTGGGGGTTGTCAGGGATGTGAGGGGTGGACGTTGTCGGGGATGTGAGAGGTGGGCGTTGTCGGGGATGTGAGGGGTGGACGTTGTTGGGGATGTGAGAGGTGGACGTTGTCAGGGGTGTGAGGGGTGGGCGTTGTCGAGGATGTGAGGGGTGGGCTTTGTCGGGGATGTGAGGGGTGGACGTTGTCAGGGGTGTGAGGGGTGGGCGTTGTCGGGGATGTGAGTGGTGGGCGTTGTCGGGGATGTGAGTGGTGGGGTTGTCGGAGATGTGAGAGGTGGGCGTTGTCGGGGATGTGCGAGGTGGGCGTTGTCGGGGATGTGAGAGGCGGGCGTTGTCGGGGATGTGAGAGGTGGGCGTTGTCGGGGATGTGATTGGTGGGCGTTGTCAGGGATGTGAGGGGTGGGCGTTGTCGGGGATGTGAGGGGTGGGCGTTATCAGGGTGTGAGGGGTGGACATTTTCAGGGATGTGAGGGGTGGGCATTGTCGGGGATGTGAGGGGTGGGCGTTATCAGGGTGTGAGGGGTGGACGTTGTCAGGGATGTGAGGGGTGGGCGTTGTCGGGGATGTGAGGGGTGGGCGTTGTCGGGGATGTGAGGGGTGGGCGTTGTCGGGGATGTGAGGGGAGGGCGTTGTCTCGGATGTGAGGCCTGGGCGTTGTCAGGGATGTGAGGGGTGGATGTTGCCGGGGGTGTGAGGGGTGGGCGTTGTCGGAGTGTGAGGGGTGTGAGGGGTGGGCATTGTCGGGGTATGAGGGGTGGGCGTTGTCGGGGTGTGAGGGGTGGGCGTTGTCGGGGTGTGAGGGGTGGGCGTTGTCGGGGATGTGAGGGCTGGGCGTTGTCGGGGATGTGAGGGGTGGATGTTGCCGGGGGTGTGAGGGGTGGGCGTTGTCGGGGATGTGAGGGCTGGGCGTTGTCGGGGATGTGAGGGGTGGATGTTGCCGGGGTTGTGAGGGGTGGGCGTTGTCGGGGTGTGAGGGCTGGGCGTTGTCGGGGTGTGAGGGGTGGGCGTTGTCGGGGATGTGAGGAGTGGGATTTGTCGGGGGTGTGAGGGGTGGACGTTGTCGGGGATGTGAGAGGTGGGGGTTGTCGGGGATGTGAGGGGTGGACGTTGTCGGGGATGTGAGAGGTGGGCGTTGTCGGGGATGTGAGGGGTGGACGTTGTCGGGGATGTGAGAGGTGGACGTTGTCAGGGGTGTGAGGGGTGGGTGTTGTCGAGGATGTGAGGGCTGGGCTTTGTCGGGGATGTGAGGGGTGGACGTTGTCAGGGGTGTGAGGGGTGGGCGTTGTCGGGGATGTGAGAGGTGGGCGTTGTCGGGGATGTGGGGTGGGCGTTGTCGGGGATGTGAGGGGTGGGCGTTGTCGGGGATGTGAGTGGTGGGCGTTGTCGGGGATGTGAGGGGTGGGCGTTGTCGGGGATGTGAGGGGTGGGCGTTGTCGGTGGTGTGAGGGGTGGGCGTTTCGGGGGTGTGAGGGGTGGGCGTTGTCGGGGATGTGAGGGGTGGGCGTTGTCGGGGATGTGAGAGGTGGGCGTTGTCGGGGATGTGAGGGGTGGACGTTGTCGGGGATGTGAGAGGTGGACGGTGTGAGGGGTGGACGTTGTCGGGGATGTGAGAGGTGGACGTTGTCGGGGATGTGAGGGGTGGGCATTGTCGGGGATGTGAGAGGTGGGCGTGTCGGGGATGTGAGTGGTGGACGTTGTCAGGGGTGTGAGTGGTGGGCGTTGTCGGGGATGTGAGGGGTGGGCGTTGTCGGGGATGTGAGAGGTGGGCGTTGTCGGGGATGTGAGAGGTGGACGTTGTCAGGGGTGTGAGTGGTGGGCGTTGTCGGGGATGTGAGGGGTGGGCGTTGTCGGGGATGTGAGGGGTGGGCGTTGTCGGGGTGTGAGGGCTGGGCGTTGTCGGGGTGTGAGGGGTGGGCGTTGTCGGGGATGTGAGGAGTGGGATTTGTCGGGGGTGTGAGGGGTGGACGTTGTCGGGGATGTGAGAGGTGGGGGTTGTCGGGGATGTGAGGGGTGGACGTTGTCGGGGATGTGAGAGGTGGGCGTTGTCGGGGATGTGAGGGGTGGACGTTGTCGGGGATGTGAGAGGTGGACGTTGTCAGGGGTGTGAGGGGTGGGTGTTGTCGAGGATGTGAGGGCTGGGCTTTGTCGGGGATGTGAGGGGTGGACGTTGTCAGGGGTGTGAGGGGTGGGCGTTGTCGGGGATGTGAGAGGTGGGCGTTGTCGGGGATGTGGGGTGGGCGTTGTCGGGGATGTGAGGGGTGGGCGTTGTCGGGGATGTGAGTGGTGGGCGTTGTCGGGGATGTGAGGGGTGGGCGTTGTCGGGGATGTGAGGGGTGGGCGTTGTCGGGGGTGTGAGGGGTGGGCGTTTCGGGGGTGTGAGGGGTGGGCGTTGTCGGGGATGTGAGGGGTGGGCGTTGCCGGGGATGTGAGAGGTGGGCGTTGTCGGGGATGTGAGGGGTGGACGTTGTCGGGGATGTGAGAGGTGGACGGTGTGAGGGGTGGACGTTGTCGGGGATGTGAGAGGTGGACGTTGTCGGGGATGTGAGGGGTGGGCATTGTCGGGGATGTGAGAGGTGGGCGTGTCGGGGATGTGAGTGGTGGACGTTGTCAGGGGTGTGAGTGGTGGGCGTTGTCGGGGATGTGAGGGGTGGGCGTTGTCGGGGATGTGAGAGGTGGGCGTTGTCGGGGATGTGAGAGGTGGGCGTTGTCGGGGATGTGAGTGGTGGGCGTTGTCGGGGATGTGAGAGGTGGGCGTTGTCGGGGATGTGAGAGGTGGGCGTTGTCGGGGATGTGAGAGGTAGGCGTTGTTGGGGATGTGAGAGGTGGGCGTTGTCGGGGATGTGAGAGGTGGGCGTGTCGTGGATGTGAGAGGTGGGCGTTGTCGGGGATATGACGGGTGGGCGTTGTCGGGGATGTGAGAGGTGGGCGTTGTCGGGGGTGTGAGGGGTGGGCGTTGTCGGGGATGTGAGAGATGGGCGTGTCGTGGATGTGAGAGTGGGCGTTGTCGGGGATATGACGGGTGGGCGTTGTCGGGGATGTGAGAGGTGGGCGTTGTCGGGGGTGTGAGGGGTGGGCGTTGTCGGGGATGTGAGAGGTGGGCGTGTCGTGGATGTGAGAGGTGGGCGTTGTCGGGGATGTGACGGGTGGGCGTTGTCGGGGATGTGAGAGGTGGGCGTGTCGGGGATGTGAGAGGTGGGCGTTGTTGGGGATGTGAGAGGTGGGCGTTGTCGGGGATGTGAGGGGTGGGCGTTGTCGGGGGTGTGAGAGGTGGGCGTTGTCGGGGGTGTGAGAGGTGGGCGTTGTTGGGGATGTGACGGGTTGGCGTTGTCGGGGGTGTGAGAGGTGGGCGTTGTCGGGGATGTGAGTGGTGGGCGTTGTCGGGGATGTGAGGAGTGGGATTTGTCGGGGATGTGACGGGTGGAGATTGTCGTGGATGTGAGAGGTGGGCGTTGTCGGGGATGTGAGGGGTGGGCGTTGTCGGGGATGTGAGGGGTGGGCGTTGTCGGGGATGTGAGGGGTGGGCGTTGTCGGGGATGTGAGTGGTGGGCGTTGTCGGGGGTGTGAGGGGTGGGCGTTGTCGGGGGTGTGAGAGGTGGGCGTTGTCGGGGATGTGAGAGGTGGGCGTTGTCGGGGATGTGAGAGGTGGGCGTTGTCGGGGATGTGAGAGGTGGGCGTTGTCGGGGGTGTGAGGGGTGGGCGTTGTTGGGGATGTGACGGGTGAGCGTTGTCAGGGATGTGAGGGGTGGGCGTTGTCGGGGGTGTGAGGGGTGGGCGTTGTCGGGGGTGTGAGGGGTGGATGTTGCCGGGGGTGTGAGGGGTGGGCGTTGTCGGGGATGTGAGAGGTGGACGTTGTCAGGGGTGTGAGAGGTGGGCGTTGTTGGGGATGTGAGGGGTGGGCGTTGTCGGGGATGTGAGAGGTGGGCGTTGTTGGCGATGTGAGGGGTGGGCGTTGTCGGGGATGTGAGAGGTGGGCGTTGTCGGGGATGTGAGAGGTGGGCGTTGTCGGGGATGTGAGAGGTGGGCGTTGTCAGGGATGTGAGGGGTGGGCGTTGTCAGGGGTGTGAGGGGTGGGCGTTGTCGGGGATGTGAGAAGTGGGCGTTGTCGGGGATGTGAGAGGTGGGCGTCTCGTGGATGTGAGAGGTGGGCGTTGTCGGGGATGTGAGGGGTGGGCGTTGTCGGGGATGTGAGGGGTGGGCGTTGTCGGGGGTGTGAGGGGTGGGCGTTGTCGGGGATGTGACGGGTGGGCGTTGTCGGGGATGTGAGAGGTGGGCGTTGTCGGGGATGTGAGGGGTGGGCGTTGTCAGGGATGTGAGAGGTGGACGTTGTCGGGGATGTGAGAGGTGGGCGTTGTCGGGGATGTGAGAGGTGGGCGTTGTCGGGGATGTGAGAGTTGGGCGTTGTTGGGGATGTGAGAGGTGGGCGTTGTTGGGGATGTGACGGGTGAGCGTTGTCAGGGATGTGAGGAGTGGGCGTTGTCAGGGATGTGAGGGGTGGGCGTTGTCGAGGGTGTGAGGGGTGGGCGTTGTCAGGGATGTGAGGGGTGGGCGTTGTCGGGGGTGTGAGGGGTGAGCGTTGTCGGGGGTGTGAGGGGTGGATGTTGCCGGGGGTGTGAGGGGTGGGCGTTGTCGGGGATGTGAGAGGTGGGCGTTGTTGGGGATGTGAGGGGTGGGCGTTGTCGGGGATGTGAGAGGTGGGCGTTGTTGGGGATGTGAGGGGTGGGCGTTGTCGGGGATGTGAGAGGTGGGCGTTGTCGGGGATGTGAGAGGTGGGCGTTGTTGGGGATGTGAGAGGTAGGCGTTGTCGGGGATGTGACGGGTGGGCGTTGTCGTGGATGTGAGGGGTGGGCGTTGTCGTGGATGTGACGGGTGGGCGTTGTTGGGGATGTGAGGGGTGGGCGTTGTCGGGGATGTGAGAGGTAGGCGTTGTTGGGGATGTGAGGGGTGGGCGTTGTCGGGGATGTGAGAGGTGGGCGTTGTCGGGGATGTGAGGGGTGGGCGTTGTCGTGGATGTGACGGGTGGGCGTTGTCGGGGATGTGAGAGGTGGGCGCTGTTGGGGATGTGACGGGTGGGCGTTGTCGGGGATGTGAGGGGTGGGCGTTGTCGTGGATGTGACCGGTGGGCGTTGTCGGGGATGTGAGAGGTGGGCGTTGTTGGGGATGTGAGAGGTGGGCGTTGTTGGGGATGTGACGGGTTGGCGTTGTCGGGGGTGTGAGAGGTGGGCGTTGTTGGGGATGTGACGGGTGGGCGTGTCGGGGATGTGAGAGGTGGGCGTTGTCGGGGATGTGAGATGTGGGCGTGTCGGGGGTGTGAGAGGTGGGCGTTGTCGGGGATGTGACGGGTGGGCGTTGTCGGGGGTGTGAGGGGTGGGCGTTGTCGGGGGTGTGAGAGGTAGGCGTTGTCGGGGATGTGAGAGGTGGGCGTTGTCGGGGGTGTGAGAGGTGGGCCTTGTCGGGGATGTGAGAGGTGGGCGTTGTCGGGGGTGTGAGAGGTGGGCGTTGTCGGGGATGTGACAGGTGGGAGTTGTCGGGGATGTGAGAGGTGAGCGTTGTCGGGGATGTGAGAGGTGGGCGTTGTTGGTGATGTGACGGGTGGGCGTTGTCGGGGATGTGAGGGGTGGGCGTTGTCGTGGATGTGACGGGTGGGCGTTGTTGGGGATGTGACGGGTGGGCGTTGTCGGGGATGTGAGAGGTGGGCGTTGTTGGGGATGTGAGGGGTGGGCGTTGTCGGGGATGTGACGGGTGGGCGTTGTCGGGGATGTGAGAGGTGGGCGATGTCGGGGATGTGAGGGGTGGGCGTTGTCAGGGATGTGAGAGGTGGACGTTGTCGGGGATGTGAGAGGTGGGCGTTGTCGGGGATGTGAGAGGTGGGCGTTGTCGGGGATGTGAGAGGTGGGCGTTGTTGGGGATGTGAGAGGTGGGCGTTGTTGGGGATGTGACGGGTGAGCGTTGTCAGGGATGTGAGGGGTGGGCGTTGTCAGGGATGTGAGGGGTGGGCGTTGTCGGGGGTGTGAGGGGTGGGCGTTGTCAGGGATGTGAGGGGTGTGCGTTGTCAGGGATGTGAGGGGTGGGCGTTGTCAGGGATGTGAGGGGTGGGCGTTGTCGGGGATGTGAGAGGTGGGCGTTGTCGGGGATGTGAGAGGTGGGCGTTGTTGGGGATGTGAGAGGTAGGCGTTGTCGGGGATGTGACGGGTGGGCGTTGTCGTGGATGTGAGGGGTGGGCGTTGTCGTGGATGTGACGGGTGGGCGTTGTTGGGGATGTGAGGGGTGGGCGTTGTCGGGGATGTGAGAGGTAGGCGTTGTTGGGGATGTGAGGGGTGGGCGTTGTCGGGGATGTGAGAGGTGGGCGTTGTCGGGGATGTGAGGGGTGGGCGTTGTCGTGGATGTGACGGGTGGGCGTTGTCGGGGATGTGAGAGGTGGGCGTTGTTGGGGATGTGACGGGTGGGCGTTGTCGGGGATGTGAGGGGTGGGCGTTGTCGTGGATGTGACCGGTGGGCGTTGTCGGGGATGTGAGAGGTGGGCGTTGTTGGGGATGTGAGAGGTGGGCGTTGTTGGGGATGTGACAGGTTGGCGTTGTCGGGGGTGTGAGAGGTGGGCGTTGTTGGGGATGTGACGGGTGGGCGTGTCGGGGATGTGAGAGGTGGGCGTTGTCGGGGATGTGAGATGTGGGCGTGTCAGGGGTGTGAGAGGTGGGCGTTGTCGGGGATGTGACGGGTGGGCGTTGTCGGGGGTGTGAGGGGTGGGCGTTGTCGGGGGTGTGAGAGGTAGGCGTTGTCGCGGATTTGAGAGGTGGGCGTTGTCGGGGGTGTGAGAGGTGGGCCTTGTCGGGGATGTGAGAGGTGGGCGTTGTCGGGGGTGTGAGAGGTGGGCGTTGTCGGGGATGTGAGAGGTGGGAGTTGTCGGGGATGTGAGAGGTGGGCGTTGTCGGGGATGTGAGAGGTGGGCGTTGTTGGTGATGTGACGGGTGGGCGTTGTCGGGGATGTGAGGGGTGGGCGTTGTCGTGGATGTGACGGGTGGGCGTTGTTGGGGATGTGACGGGTGGGCGTTGTCGGGGATGTGAGAGGTGGGCGTTGTTGTGGATGTGACGGGTGGGCGTTGTCGGGGATGTGACGGTTGGGCGTTGTCGGGGATGTGAGAGGTGGGCGTAGTTGGGGATGTGACGGGTGGGCGTTGTCGGGGATATGAGGGGTGGGCGTTGTCGTGGATGTGACGGGTGGGCGTTGTCGGGGATGTGAGAGGTGGGCGTTGTTGGGAATGTGACGGGTGGGCGTTGTCGGGGGTGTGAGAGGTGGGCGTTGTTGGGGATGTGACGGGTGGGCGTGTCGGGGATGTGAGAGGTGGGCGTTGTCGGGGATGTGAGAGGTGGGCGTGTCGGGGGTGTGAGAGGTGGGCGTTGTCGGGGATGTGACGGGTGGGCGTTGTCGGGGTTGTGAGGGGTGGGCGTTGTCGGGGGTGTGAGAGGTAGGCGTTGTCGGGGATGTGAGAGGTGGGCGTTGTCGGGGATGTGAGAGGTGGGCGTTGTCAGGGATGTGAGGGGTGGGCGTTGTCGGGGATGTGAGGGGTGGGCGTTGTCGGGGATGTGAGGGGTGGGCGTTGTCGGGGATGTGAGAGGTGGGAGTTGTCAGGGATGTGAGGGGTGGGCGTTGTCGGGGATGTGAGAGGTGGGCGTTGTCGGGGATGTGAGAGGTGGGCATTGTCAGGGATGTGAGGGGTGGGCGTTGTCGGGGATGTGAGGGGTGGGCGTTGTCGGGGATGTGACGGGTGGGCGTTGTCGGGGATGTGAGAGGTGGGCGTTGTTGGGGATGTGAGGGTGGGCATTGTCGGGGGTGTGAGAGGTGGGCGTGTCGGGGATGTGAGGGGTGGGCGTTGTCGGGGATGTGAGGGTTGGGCGTTATCAGGGTGTGAGGGGTGGACGTTGTCAGGGATGTGAGGGGTGGGCGTTGTCGGGGATGTGAGGGCGGGCGTTGTCAGGGATGTGAGGGGTGGATGTTGCCGGGGGTGTGAGGGGTGGGCGTTGTCGGGGTGTGAGGGGTGGGCATTGTCGGGGTATGAGGGGTGGGCGTTGTCGGGGATGTGAGGGGTGGGTGTTGTCGGGGTGTGAGGGGTGGGCGTTGTCGGGGTGTGAGGGGTGGGCGTTGTCGGGGATGTGAGGGCTGGGCGTTGTCGGGGATGTGAGGGGTGGATGTTGCCGGGGGTGTGAGGGGTGGGCGTTGTCGGGGATGTGAGGGCTGTGCGTTGTCGGGGATGTGAGGGGTGGATGTTGCCGGGGGTGTGAGGGGTGGGCGTTGTCGGGGTGTGAGGGTTGGGCGTTGTCGGGGTGTGAGGGGTGGGCGTTGTCGGGGATGTGAGGGGTGGGATTTGTCGGGGGTGTGAGGGGTGGACGTTGTCGGGGATGTGAGAGGTGGGGGTTGTCGGGGATGTGAGGGGTGGACGTTGTCGGGGATGTGAGAGGTGGGCGTTGTCGGGGATGTGAGGGGTGGACGTTGTCGGGGATGTGAGAGGTGGACGTTGGCAGGGGTGTGAGGAGTGGGCGTTGTTGGGGATGTGAGAGGTGGACGTTGTCGGGGATGTGAGGGGTGGACGTTGTCGGGGATGTGAGAGGTGGACGTTGTCAGGGGTGTGAGGGGTGGGCGTTGTCGAGGATGTGAGGGGTGGGCTTTGTCGGGGATGTGAGAGGTGGACGTTGTCGGGGATGTGAGGGGTGGGCGTTGTCGGGGATGTGAGGGGAGGGCGTTGTCGGGGATGTGAGGGCTGGGCGTTGTCAGGGATGTGAGGGGTGGATGTTGCCGGGGGTGTGAGGGGTGGGCGTTGTCGGGGTGTGAGGGGTGGGCGTTGTCGGGGATGTGAGGGGTGGGCGTTGTCAGGGATGTGAGGGGTGGGCGTTGTCGGGGATGTGAGGGCTGGGCGTTATCAGGGTGTGAGGGGTGGACGTTGTCAGGGATGTGAGGGGTGGGCGTTGTCAGGGATGTGAGGGGTGGGCGTTGTCGGGGATGTGAGGGGTGGGCGTTGTCGGGGATGTGAGGGGAGGGCGTTGTCGGGGATGTGAGGGCTGGGCGTTGTCAGGGATGTGAGGGGTGGATGTTGCCGGGGGTGTGAGGGGTGGGCGTTGTCGGGGTGTGAGGGGTGGGCATTGTCGGGGTATGAGGGGTGGGCATTGTCGGGGATGTGAGGGGTGGGCGTTGTCGGGGATGTGAGGGCTGGGCGTTGTCAGGGATGTGAGGGGTGGATGTTGCCGGGGGTGTGAGGGGTGGGCGTTGTCGGGGTGTGAGGGGTGGGCATTGTCGGGGTATGAGGGGTGGGCGTTGTCGGGGATGTGAGGGGTGGGTGTTGTCGGGGTGTGAGGGGCGGGCGTTTTCGGGGTGTGAGGGGTGGGCGTTGTCGGGGATGTGAGGGCTGGGCGTTGTCGGGGATGTGAGGGGTGGATGTTGCCGGGGGTGTGAGGGGTGGGCGTTGTCGGGGATGTGAGGGCTGGGCGTTGTCGGGGATGTGAGGGGTGGATGTTGCCGGGGGTGTGAGGGGTGAGCGTTGTCGGGGTGTGAGGGGTGGGCGTTGTCGGGGTGTGAGGGGTGGGCGTTGTCGGGTTGTGAGGGGTGGGATTTGTCGGGGGTGTGAGGGGTGGACGTTGTCGGGGATGTGAGAGGTGGGGGTTGTCGGGGATGTGAGGGGTGGACGTTGTCGGGGATGTGAGAGGTGGGCGTTGTCGGGGATGTGAGGGGTGGACGTTGTCGGGGATGTGAGAGGTGGACGTTGTCAGGGGTGTGAGTGGTGGGCGTTGTCGAGGATGTGAGGGGTGGGCTTTGTCGGGGATGTGAGGGGTGGACGTTGTCAGGGGTTTGAGGGGTGGGCGTTGTCGGGGATGTGAGTGGTGGGCGTTGTCGGGGATGTGGGGTGGGCGTTGTCGGGGATGTGAGGGGTGGGCGTTGTCGGGGATGTGAGGGGTGGGCGTTGTCGGGGGTGTGAGTGGTGGGCGTTGTCGGGGATGTGAGAGGTGGGCGTTGTCGGGGATGTGGGGTGGGCGTTTTCGGGGATGTGAGGGGTGGGTGTTGTCGGGGATGTGAGGGGTGGGCGTTGTCGGGGGTGTGAGGGGTGGGCGTTGTTGGGGGTGTGAGGGGTGGGCGTTGTCGGGGATGTGAGGGGTGGGCGTTGTCGGGGATGTGAGAGGTGGGCGTTGTCGGGGTGTGAGGGGTGGGCGTTGTCGGGGTGTGAGGGGTGGGCGTTGTCGGGGATGTGAGGGGTGGGATTTGTCGGGGGTGTGAGGGGTGGACGTTGTCGGGGATGTGAGAGGTGGGGGTTGTCAGGGATGTGAGGGGTGGACGTTGTCGGGGATGTGAGAGGTGGGCGTTGTCGGGGATGTGAGGGGTGGACGTTGTCGGGGATGTGAGGGGTGGACGTTGTTGGGGATGTGAGAGGTGGACGTTGTCAGGGGTGTGAGGGGTGGGCGTTGTCGAGGATGTGAGGGGTGGGCTTTGTCGGGGATGTGAGGGGTGGACGTTGTCAGGGGTGTGAGGGGTGGGCGTTGTCGGGGATGTGAGGGGTGGGCGTTGTCGGGAATGTGAGTGGTGGGGTTGTCGGGGATGTGAGAGGTGGGCGTTGTCGGGGATGTGAGAGGTGGGCGTTGTCGGGGATGTGAGAGGCGGGCGTTGTCGGGGATGTGAGAGGTGGGCGTTGTCGGGGATGTGAGTGGTGGGCGTTGTCAGGGATGTGAGGGGTGGGCGTTGTCGGGGATGTGAGGGGTGGGCGTTATCGGGGTGTGAGGGGTGGACATTGTCAGGGATGTGAGGGGTGGGCGTTGTCGGGGATGTGAGGGCTGGGCGTTATCAGGGTGTGAGGGGTGGACGTTGTCAGGGATGTGAGGAGTGGGCGTTGTCGGGGATGTGAGGGGTGGGCGTTGTCGGGGATGTGAGGGGTGGGCGTTGTCGGGGATGTGAGGGGAGGGCGTTGTCGGGGATGTGAGGGCTGGGCGTTGTCAGGGATGTGAGGGGTGGATGTTGCCGGGGGTGTGAGGGGTGGGCGTTGTCGGGGTGTGAGGGGTGTGAGGGGTGGGCATTGTCGGGGTATGAGGGGTGGGCGTTGTCGGGGTGTGAGGGGTGGGCGTTGTCGGGGTGTGAGGGGTGGGCGTTGTCGGGGATGTGAGGGCTGGGCGTTGTCGGGGATGTGAGGGGTGGATGTTGCCGGGGGTGTGAGGGGTGGGCGTTGTCGGGGATGTGAGGGCTGGGCGTTGTCGGGGATGTGAGGGGTGGATGTTGCCGGGGGTGTGAGGGGTGGGCGTTGTCGGGGTGTGAGGGCTGGGCGTTGTCGGGGTGTGAGGGGTGGGCGTTGTCGGGGATGTGAGGAGTGGGATTTGTCGGGGGTGTGAGGGGTGGACGTTGTCGGGGATGTGAGAGGTGGGGGTTGTTGGGGATGTGAGGGGTGGACGTTGTCGGGGATGTGAGAGGTGGACGTTGTCAGGGGTGTGAGGGGTGTGTGTTGTCGAGGATGTGAGGGCTGGGCTTTGTCGGGGATGTGAGGGGTGGACGTTGTCAGGGGTGTGAGGGGTGGGCGTTGTCGGGGATGTGAGAGGTGGGCGTTGTCGGGGATGTGGGGTGGGCGTTGTCGGGGATGTGAGGGGTGGGTGTTGTCGGGGATGTGAGGGGTGGGCGTTGTCGGGGGTGTGAGGGGTGGGCGTTGTCGGGGGTGTGAGGGGTGGGCGTTGTCGGGGATGTGAGGGGTGGGCGTTGTCGGGGATGTGAGAGGTGGGCGTTGTCGGGGATGTGAGGGGTGGACGTTGTCGGGGATGTGAGAGGTGGACGGTGTGAGGGGTGGACGTTGTCGGGGATGTGAGAGGTGGACGTTGTCGGGGATGTGAGGGGTGGGCATTGTCGGGGATGTGAGAGGTGGGCGTGTCGGGGATGTGAGTGGTGGACGTTGTCAGGGGTGTGAGTGGTGGGCGTTGTCGGGGATGTGAGGGGTGGGCGTTGTCGGGGATGTGAGAGGTGGGCGTTGTCGGGGATGTGAGAGGTGGGCGTGTCGGGGATGTGAGAGGTTGGCGTTGTCGGGGATGTGAGAGGTGGGCGTTGTCGGGGATGTGAGAGGTGGGCGTTGTCGGGGATGTGAGGGGTGGGCGTTGTCGGGGATGTGAGAGGTGGGCGTTGTCGGGGATGTGAGAGGTGGGCGTTGTCGGGGTGTGAGAGGTGGGCGTTGTCGGGGATGTGAGAGGTGGGCGTTGTTGGGGATGTGAGAGGTGGGCGTTGTCGGGGATGTGACGGGTGGGCGTTGTCGGGGATGTGAGAGGTGGGCGTTGTCGGGGATGTGAGAGGTGGGCGTGTCGGGGGTGTGAGAGGTGGGCGTTGTCGGGGGTGTGAGGGGTGGGCGTTGTCGTGGGTGTGAGAGGTCGGCGTTGTCGGGGATGTGAGAGGTGGGCGTTGTCGGGGGTGTGGGAGGTGGGCGTTGTCGGGATGTGAGAGGTGGGCTTTGTCAGGGGTGTGAGAGGTGGGCGTTGTCGGGGATGTGAGAGGTGGGCGTTGTCGGGGATGTGAGAGGTGGGCGTTGTCGGGGGTGTGAGGGGTGGGCGTTGTCGGGGGTGTGAGAGGTGGGCGTTGTCGGGGATGTGAGAGGTGGGCGTTGTTGGGGATGTGACGGGTGGGCGTTGTCGGGGATGTGTGGGGTGGGCGTTGTCGTGGATGTGACGGGTGGGCGTTGTCGGGGGTGTGAGGGGTGGGCGTTGTCGGGGGATGTGAGAGGTGGGCATTGTCGGGGGTGTGAGGGGTGGGCGTTGTCGGGGGATGTGAGAGGTGGGCGTTGTCGGGGATGTGAGAGGTGGGCGTTGTTGGGGATGTGACTGGTGGGCGTTGTCGGGGATGTGAGAGGTGGGCGTTGTTGGGGATGTGACGGGTGGGCGTTGTCGGGGATGTGAGGGGTGGGCGTTGTCGTGGATGTGACGGGTGGGCGTTGTCGGGGATGTGAGAGGTGGGCGTTGTTGGGGATGTGACGGGTGGGCGTTGTCGGGGGTGTGAGAGGTGGGCGTTGTTGGGGATGTGACGGGTGGGCGTGTCGGGGATGTGAGAGGTGGGCGTTGTCGGGGATGTGAGAGGTGGGCGTGTCGGGGGTGTGAGAGGTGGGCGTTGTCGGGGATGTGACGGGTGGGCGTTGTCGGGGGTGTGAGGGGTGGGCGTTGTCGCGGGTGTGAGAGGTAGGCGTTGTCGGGGATGTGAGAGGTGGGCGTTGTCGGGGATGTGAGAGGTGGGCGTTGTCGGGGATGTGAGAGGTGGGCGTTGTCGGGGATGTGAGAGGTGGGCGTTGTCGGGGATGTGAGAGGTGGGCGTTGTCGGGGATGTGAGAGGTGGGCGTTGTCAGGGATGTGAGGGGTGGGCGTTGTCGGGGATGTGAGGGGTGGGCGTTGTCGGGGATGTGAGGGGTGGGCGTGTCGGGGTTGTGAGGGGTGGGCGTTGTCGGGGATGTGAGGGGTGGGCGTTATCAGGGTGTGAGGGGTGGACGTTGTCAGGGATGTGAGGGGTGGGCGTTGTCGGGGATGTGAGGGCTGGGCGTTGTCGGGGATGTGAGGGGTGGGCGTTGTCGGGGATGTGAGGGGAGGGCGTTGTCGGGGATGTGAGGGCTGGGCGTTCTCAGGGATGTGAGGGGTGGATGTTGCCGGGGGTGTGAGGGGTGGGCGTTGTCGGGGTGTGAGGGGTGGGCATTGTTGGGGTATGAGGGGTGGGCGTTGTCGGGGATGTGAGGGGTGGGTGTTGTCGGGGTGTGAGGGGTGGGCGTTGTCGGGGTGTGAGGGGTGGGCGTTGTCGGGGATGTGAGGGCTGGGCGTTGTCGGGGATGTGAGGGGTGGATGTTGCCGGGGGTGTGAGGGGTGGGCGTTGTCGGGGATGTGAGGGGTGGGCATTGTCGGGGATGTGAGGGGTGGATGTTGCCGGGGGTGTGAGGGGTGGGCGTTGTCGGGGTGTGAGGGGTGGGCGTTGTCGGGATGTGAGAGGTGGGCGTTGTCGGGGATGTGACGGGTGGGCATTGTCGGGGATGTGAGAGGTGGACGGTGTGAGGGGTGGACGTTGTCGGGGATGTGAGAGGTGGACGGTGTGAGAGGTGGGCGTTGTCGGGGATGTGAGGGGTGGGCGTTGTTGGGGATGTGAGAGGTGGGCGTGTTGGGGATGTGAGGGGTGGGCGTTGTCGGGGATGTGACGGGTGGGCGTTGTCGGGGATGTGAGAGGTGGGCGTTGTCGGGGATGTGAGAGGTGGGCGTGTCGGGGATGTGAGGGGTGGGCGTTGTCGGGGATGTGACGGGTGGGCGTTGTCGGGGATGTGACGGGTGGGCGTTGTCAGGGATGTGAGAGGTAGGCGTGTCGGGGATGTGAGAGGTGGGCGTTGTCGGGGATGTGAGAGGTGGGCGTTGTCGGGGATGTGACGGGTGGGCGTGTCGGGGATGTGAGAGGTAGGCGTGTCGGGGATGTGAGAGGTGGGCGTTGTCGGGGATGTGAGAGGTAGGCGTTGTCGGGGATGTGACGGGTGGGCGTTGTCGGGGATGTGAGAGGTAGGCGTTGTCGGGGATGTGACGGGTGGGCGTTGTCGGGGATGTGAGAGGTGGACGGTGTGAGGGGTGGACGTTGTCGGGGATGTGAGAGGTGGACGGTGTGAGAGGTGGGCGTTGTCGGGGATGTGAGGGGTGGGCGTTGTTGGGGATGTGAGAGGTGGGCGTGTCGGGGATGTGAGGGGTGGGCGTTGTCGGGGATGTGACGGGTGGGCGTTGTCGGGGATGTGAGAGGTGGGCGTTGTCGGGGATGTGAGAGGTGGGCGTGTCGGGGATGTGAGGGGTGGGCGTTGTCGGGGATGTGACGGGTGGGCGTTGTCGGGGATGTGACGGGTGGGCGTTGTCAGGGATGTGAGAGGTAGGCGTGTCGGGGATGTGAGAGGTGGGCGTTGTCGGGGATGTGAGAGGTGGGCGTTGTCGGGGATGTGACGGGTGGGCGTGTCGGGGATGTGAGAGGTAGGCGTGTCGGGGATGTGAGAGGTGGGCGTTGTCGGGGATGTGAGAGGTAGGCGTTGTCGGGGATGTGACGGGTGGGCGTTGTCGGGGATGTGAGAGGTAGGCGTTGTCGGGGATGTGACGGGTGGGCGTTGTCGGGGATGTGAGAGGTAGGCGTTGTTGGGGATGTGAGAGGTGGGGGTTGTCGGGGATGTGAGAGGTGGGCGTTGTCGGGGATGTGAGAGGTAGGCGTTGTCGGGGATGTGACGGGTGGGCGTTGTCGGGGATGTGACGGGTGGGCGTTGTCGGGGATGTGACGGGTGGGCGTTGTCGGGGATGTGAGGGGTGGGCGTTGTCGGGGATGTGAGGGGCGGGCGTTGTCGGGGATGTGAGATTGATGAACATAGTCAGGGGAGAGGCTGAGCATTGGCGGCAGTGGCAGTGGTGATTAGCATTGTCATGGGCGAAGCTGGGCAGTTTTGGAAGACTGCAAGTTCATTTAAAAACTGCAATTCAGTGAACTGAAGACGGACCTTTTCATGCTGAAAAAGAGGGCTTGGCTTCACTGTTCACAGCTCGATTCAAAATGAAGGTTGAACCAAGAAATGAAAAGGCTTCAACATGAAATGATAAATGGGCAGTTTAAATCGCAGTCAGTGGTGAATGTACCCACTCAGCCACTGATTGCAAGATCTGGCCCCTTGTTTTTACCACCTTGATGTTTACCTGGCCGTGCCTGCCCATTATACAACCTGAAATCAGTGGGATGAAAATTAGTTGGATTATTATCACAAGTGAACAAGCTCCTCTGTGGGATTATCACCGAGATTGTGAAGCCAGAAACCTACTACCCTGTAGAAGGTACCGGAATTGGTTGGGGGTCAGAATTTCAGAGTACCTTCATGCCTCAAACTGTAGCATTAATGAGAAGACCTTTTACTTCACTGCCATGTTTTTTTAATAAATATTTTTATTCAAAGCATTTAACATATATACACCGAATGCAGAATATCAGAAGAATGACACAACCCAATAACCAACCACAACCCTCCAACCCCCCTGACACCAACGACTTGCCACATTCCACTTTCCCCATTTTAACCTCCTTACCCTTTACCCCTTGCTGGCCTCTAAATTCTCCTTGAAGAAATCAATGAATGGTTTCCACCTTCAGGCGAACCCATCTACAGAACTCCCACAGACCAGACTTGACCTTTTCCAACCTCCGGACTTCTGCCAGGTCGCCCACCCACACCCCCACTTTCGGCGGTTCCAAGTCCCTCCAGCCCAACAAAATCCGTCTCCAGGCTTTCAGGGAAGTAAAGGCCAACACATTGGCCTCTCTACCCCCCTGGAATCCCAGGCAACGTGTTCTTTTTTTAAAAAAAAGTTACATGAAGGCAGCTTGAACCAAGTAGCATAGCCCAATTTGACACTGGAGCAAAGTGGAGTCTGACAGATTGGGGGCCGAAATCTCACTTCATTCTTTCATAATTGTTCATGCAGTACTGCCAAATTTACACTAGATGAGGGATAACTTTGACTTTGGGCAATAGTACAAAGCAGTCAATGGAAATTAAAATCAGAGAAGATGTGTAAGAATGGCTGGTTCAATATTGGTCGTTTTGGATTATCGTTCAATGTGAAAGATACCGCCAATGAATTTTATATCAGTGCAAGGTAAAGCTGCTATCCACTCCCTGACCTTTGTGTAAGTACCTGTAAGATGAAACTCAGTATTAAGGACGAAAGTATGTCTCACCTCCTCTCACTTTGTTTTGTATCTATTTATTTTTTTCAGCCTGAGTTTTATGTTAATCAAGCTGAGGGATATTAGAACTGATGAATGAGAATACATCTCCCAACAAATATTGACATCGAGCAGATCTGTGTAAAGCCAAAATTGGATTCAGGGTAATCTACATCATACTCTGCCCCAGAAAGATGCAGAAGTATACTTTGTTGCAAACAATGAGTGGTCTCCAGTCCTACACCAGGCATTCTCGTCAGGCCGCAAAATGAGATTACCAGTTGGAGCCAAATTGTGGATAGGTTTGTGCTGTGGACATCTGCCCTATTAGAAATTACTGAGACTGCCAAAATGAATTTTATTTAGGCCACTTATGAGCAGCAGACGCAGGAAACTTTCATTTGATTTCAAGCCAACACCTTGAATCCCCCTGGTAAATTGTATTTTTTTTAGATTTCTACTGACTGCCTCACCTCAGTCCACAGTGGTAGAGTTAAGTTTATAATTGTTCTTGGTGCTCTCAGCTGAGCACTGGCAAAACCACACTGGGTTCCTGCTCCTGTATGCTACCCATTGACCTTGGCTCGAAAGTGCACTTTTATTGACATTGACCAAGGACGTCAGCCTCAACTATCACAATCCGAGGTCGATTAGCATTCCGACATTCACTCCTCCTGCGTAAAGATCAGCCAACGTTTGGCATCTAGCCATAGATCAAGGAAGTTAAGGAAAAGAGGGAAGGAAATGTTTTGGGGTGGGGGAGTGGAATTAAACATCAGAGGTGAAAAGTAAATGCTTGACCCTCTTCCCTCCCAACTCCATTTGCTCAACTCAAAGTATTTCACTGTCTATCAGACACCCTGAAGTAAATGAATGTTACTCCTTATACTGTGCAAAGAGGCTGTGTGCAATTCACCCAAAATAGACAGTGTATAAATAAATCATGACAGGATCAGGGCAAGTTCTATAGGTAAACAGTTCTATAATCTCAGGAAAAATGTACTAGGTTGCTATTTAATATAAAATATAGTGGATAGTTCAAAGTAAACCATATGACAGCAATTCAACAAAGGGTTTTTAGAGCAAACTGAAGCATGAACAGTTTGTAAATATCATCATTAGCAACCTAAAATTAGAGAAAGAATTAATGTTTGTAACATATCGAAGATTGAGTCTTTTTCAGTTAGTTTACGGGTTTGCGTGACAGTGAATTTTTTTTTTCTCTTTTGTTTTTAAATTTTAATGTACCCAATTCTTTTTTTTCTCAATTAAGGGGCAATTTAGCGTGGCCAATTCATCCACCCTGCACATCTTTTGGGTTGTGGGAGTGAAACCCACACAGACACTGGGAGAATGTGCAAACTCCACACGGACAGTGACCTGGGGCCGGGATCAAATCTGGGTCCTCAGCGCCGTGAGGGAGCAGTGCTAGCCACTGTGCCGCCCTGTGCCAATTAATCTTAGTCTATTCTGAATAAAGTTACAGGATTCTTGAACTATGGCAGCATTATTTCAACTTCAGACTGTGAGAAAATTCACCATCTTATATATGAAGACTACAAATCTAACCTTTTAAGTTCATTTGGATTTCAGGTTCAGTGTATTTAGAACATAGAACATAGAACGATACAGCGCAGTACAGGCCCTTCGGCCCACGATGTTGCACCAAAACAAAAGCCATCTAACCTACACTATGCCATTATCATCCATATGTTTATGCAATAAACTTTTAAATGCCCTCAATGATGGCGAGTTCACTACTGTTGCAGGTAGGGCATTCCACGGCCTCACCACTCTTTGCGTAAAGAACCTACCTCTGACCTCTGTCCTATATCTATTACCCCTCAGTTTCAAGCTATGTCCCCTCGTGCTAGCCATTCTCCCTCGCGGGAGAAGGCTCTCACTGTCCACCCTATCTAACCCCCTGATCATTTTGTATGCCTCCATTAAGTCTCCTCTTAATCTCCTTCTCTCTAACGAAAACAACCTCAAGTCCATCAGCCTTTCCTCATAAGATCTTCCCTCCATACCCAGCAACATCCTGGTAAATCTCCTCTGCACCCGCTCCAAAGCTTCCACGTCCTTCCTATAATGCGGTGACCAGAACTGTACACAATACTCCAAATGCGGCCGCACCAGAGTTTTGTACAGCTGCAACATGACCTCATGACTCCGGAACTCAATCCCTCTACCAATAAAGGCCAACACTCCATAGGCCTTCTTCACAACCCTATCAACCTGGGCAACTTTCAGGGATCTATGTACATGGACACCTAGATCCCTCTGCTCATCCACACTTCCAAGAACTTTACCATTAGCCAAATATTCCGCATTCCTGTTATTCCTTCCAAAGTGAATCACCTCACACTTCTCTACATTAAACTCCATTTGCCACTTCTCAGCCCAGCTCTGCAGCTTATCTATGTCCCTCTGTAACCTGCTACATCCTTCCGCACTGTTGACAACACCACCGACTTTAGTGTCGTCTGCAAATTTACTCACCCACCCTTCTGCGCCTTCCTCTAGGTCATTGATAAAAATGACAAACAGCAACGGCCCCAGAACAGATCCTTGTGGTACTCCACTTGTGACTGAACTCCATTCTGAACATTTCCCATCAACCACCACCCTCTGTCTTCTTTCAGCTAGCCAATTTCTGATCCATATCTCTAAATCACCCTCAATCCCCAGCCTCCGTATTTTCTGCAATAGCCTACCATGGGGAACCTTATCAAACGCTTTACTGAAATCCATATACACCACATCAACTGCTCTACCCTCGTCTACCTGTTCAGTCACCTTCTCAAAGAACTCAATAAGGTTTGTGAGGCATGACCTACCCTTCACAAAGCCATGCTGACGATCCCTAATCATATTATTTCTATCTAGATGATAAATCTTGTCTCTTATAATCCCCTCCAAGACTTTACCCACAACAGACGTGAGGCTCACCGGTCTATAGTTGCCGGGGTTGTCTCTACTCCCCTTCTTGAACAAAGGGACCACATTTGCTATCCTCCAGTCCTCTGGCACTATTCCTGTAGCCAATGGTGACATAAAAATCAAAGCCAAAGGCCCAGCAATCTCTTCCCTGGCTTCCCAGAGAATCCTAGGATAAATCCCATCAGGCCCCGGGGACTTATCTATTTTCAGCCTGTCCGGAATTGCCAACACCTCTTCCCTACGTACCTCAATGCCATCTATTCTAATAGCCTGGGTTTCAGCATTCTCCTCCACAACATTATCTTTTTCCTGAGTGAATACTGACGAAAAATATTCACTTAGTATCTCGCCTATCTCTTCAGACTCCACACACAACTTCCCATCCCTGTCCTTGACTGGCCCTACTCTTACCCTAGTCATTCTTTTATTCCTGACATACCTCTAGAAAGCTTTTGGGTTTTCCTTGATCCTACTTGCCAAATACTTCTCATGTCCCCTCCTTGCTCGTCTTAGCTCTCTCTTTAGATCCTTCATCGCTACCTTGTAACTATCAATCGCCCCAACTGAAACTTCACACCTCACCTTCACATAGGCCTCCTTCTTCCTCTTAGCAAGAGATTCCACTTCTTTGGTAAACCACGGTTCCCTCGCTCGACGCCTTCCACCCTGCCTGACCGGTACGTATTTATCAAGAACACGCAGTAGCTGTTCCTTGAACAAACTCCACTTATCCAGTGTGCCCAACACTTGCAGCCTACTTCTCCAACCTATCCCCCCCAAGTCATGTCTAATGGCATCATAATTGCCCTTCCCCCAGCTATAACTCTTGCCCTGCGGTGTATACTTATCCCTTTCCATCACTAACGTAAACGTCACCGAATTGTGGTCACTGTCCCCAAAGTGCTCTCCTACCTCCAAATCTAACACCTGGCCTGGTTCATTGCCCAAAACCAAATCCAAAGTGGCCTCGCCTCTTGTTCGCCTGTCAACATATTGTGTCAGGAAACCCTCCTGCACACATTGTACAAAAAACAACCCATCTAATGTACTCGAACTATATCTTTTCCAGTCAATATTTGGAAAGTTAAAGTCTCCCATAATAACTACCCTGTTACTTTCGCTCTTATCCAGAATCATCTTCGCCATCCTTTCCTCTACATCCCTAGAACTATTTGGAGGCCTATAGAAAACTCCCAACAGGGTGACCTCTCCTTTCCTGTTTCTAACCTCAGCCCATACTACCTCGGAAGAAGAGTCCCCATCTAGCATCCTCTCCGCCACCGTAATACTGTTCTTGACTAGCAGCGCCACACCTCCCCCTCTTTTGCCTCCTTCTCTGAGCTTACTAAAACACCTAAACCCCGGAACCTGCAACATCCATTCCTGTCCCTGCTCTATCCATGTCTCCGAAATGGCCACAACATCGAAGTCCCAGGTACCAACCCATGCTGCCAGTTCCCCTACCTTATTTCGTATACTCCTGGCATTGAATAGACACACTTCAAACCACCTACATGAACACTGGCCCCCTCCTGCGAAGTCAAATCTGTGCTCCTGACCTCTATACTCTCATTCTCCCGTACCCTAAAACTACAATCCAGGTTCCCATGCCCCTGCTGCATTAGTTTAAACGCCCCCCCCCCCCCCCCCCAAAGAGCACTAACAAATCTCCCCCGCAGGATAATTGTGCCCCTCAGGTTCAGATGTAGACCATCCTGTCTGTCGATCCTTTCCCCAGAAAGAGCCCCAGTTATCCAGAAATCTGAATCCCTCCCGCCTGCACCCTCCCTGTAGCCACGTGTTTAATTGCTCTCTCTCCCTATTCCTCATCTCATTATCACGTGGCACGGGCAACAACCCAGAGATAACAACTCTGTTTGTTCTCGTTCTGAGCTTCCATCCTAGCTCCCTGAAAGCCTGCCTGACATCCTTGTCCCCTTTCCTACCTATGTCATTAGTGCCAATGTGGACCACGACTTGGGGCTGCTCCCCCTCCTCCTTAAGGACCCGTAAAACATGATCCGAGACATCACGTACCCTTGCACCTGGGAGGCAACATACCAAACGTGAGTCTCTCTCGCTCCCACAAAATCTCCTATCTGTGCCCCTGACTATCGAGTCCCCAATTACTAATGCTCGGCTCCTCTCCCCCCTTCCCTTCTGAGCAACAGGGACAGACTCCGTGCCAGAGGCCCGTACTCCATGGCTTACCCCTGGTAAGTCCCCCCGCCACAAGTATCCAAGGCGGTATACTTGTTACTCAGGGGAACGACTGCAGGGGATCCCTGCACTGACTGCTTCTTCCCAGTCCCCCTTACAGTTACCCATCTATCTCCAATCTTTGGTGTAACTAATTCCCTGAAGCTGCTATCTATGACCCCTTCTGCCTCCCGAATGATCCGAAGTTCTTCCAACTCCAGCTCCAGTTCCCTAACTCGGTCTTGGAGGAGCTGGAGATGGCTGCACTTCCTGCAGGTAAAATCAGCAGGGACACTAACGGCATCCCTCACCTCAAACATCCTGCAGGAGGAACATTGCACTCCCTTCCCTGCCATCCCTCTAACTTCCAACCAAGATCTGGTTAATAAATTTTTAAAAAATTTTAAAAGAAAAAATAATAATATAATATGGCACTTACCTTGCAGGAGCATTGGTGTGAGGTAAGTGATTTTAAACTCAAATACTCATCTACCGGCAGCCCCTGCACCCCGCTCCCGCTGAAATTCAAAGTGCTGCTCCTGCAAGGTAAGTGATTTTAAACTCAAATACTCACCTCCCAGAAGGCCCCTGCACGCCGCTCCCGCCAAAATTCAAAGTATTTGTTAATTGTTCTTGGGATGTGAGTGATGTGTTATGTACTCTGGGATAACACAGGCTGCAACTCGATGCAGCTTTGACCAAAAGATACTCCAGATTTTGAAGTAAGTTCAATGTGATTTATTGAACCATCAGCACAGATCTCTATGAGTTCAACTCTCTTGCTAATCTGGCTATAGTAACTCAGTCTAACTAACCAGCCTGCTCTAAGCCACGTGGTGGGTGTGATGCTTCTGATCTGCCCCAGTCCTACTCTCTAAGTATCGCCTGTGGAAAGAGACAGCGCATGTGTGCCCTGTCCTTTTATATGGGTTGTGTAATGCCCCCTTGTGGTAGTGTCACCTCTGGGTGTCTTGACTGCCCATTGGTCGTGTCCTATTCTCTGTGTTCATTAGCTGTATGTCTGCATGTCATGATGTATCTGGTGCTCCCTCTAGTGTTTACTTAGTCGTAGTGTATTTACATTAACCCCTTGTTTATTTAGAGTGATGCATATCACCACAGTGAGCATTGCTGGCAAGGCCAGCATTGATTGCCCATATCGAAATGCCGTTGAGCAGGCAGTGATGAGCTGCCTTCTTGAACCCTGCAATCCGTGTTTAGTAGGTGCACCCACAGTGCGTTAGGAAGGGAGTTCCAGGATTTTGACTCAGAGACTGTCCTAATGCTCTTATGAAACCATCTTCAGACAACAAATCTTATTACCCCAGGAACCAGGGAGAAACTAGTCAGTCTGCAAACCAGATAGCAGCAAAGGCAGAAACGTCTATGCCCTATAGCTGGAGACTGCAACATTGTAAGGTGTCTCAGCCTCTTCGTTTTCAAGTCTACCAGTACACCAACTTGGCCTCCTGGTAAGAAGACAACAAGTAACTAACTTCCTGACATGCTGAAAATCCATCTCTGGGAGGAAATTCTACAATAAGCCTGATACATGACTTCGGTTATTGAATTCAGCTAGACTTCAGGAGTGAAAATACCTCTGTAACGCTTTTTGCTAAGATAAGCCAAACATGTTGTGATAGTCTGTGTAGAGGTATTACGCAACCTGGTAATGCTGGAACATCATTGGTAGATATTGTATGTTTCCTATTGGTCAAACTGTATGGTAGCTCCACCCTGCAAGGCGGGGTATAAGAGCCCGTGCCGCCCCAGCAGCCTTATTTTTGTACCTGAGCTGCTGGGGGAAACATCTAGCTTATTAAAGCCTTCAGTTGGACTACAACCTCGCTTTAGTGGTCATTGATCGTGCATCAATTTAATAAGCTAGATTTAAAAGGATGGAGCTCCGAATCAAGCCGGAGTGTCTGCAACTCAGCCCCCACGCGGCGAACTCAGCGGCAACGTTCAAGCACTGGCTGGCGTGTTTTAAAGGATATCTCGGAATGGCCGAAAACATACCCACGGGAGAACAGAAATTGCAAGTCCTGCACTCGAGGGTGAGCCCGGAAATTTACACCCTCATTGAGGACGTGGACAACTTTGATGCAGCAATGGAGCTGCTAAAAGGGCATTATATTCGCCTGGTAAACCAGGTCTACGCCCGACATCTGCCAGCAATGAGGCGACAAATCCCTGGGGAAATCGCTGGAAGAATTCTACCGTGCGCTCCTGGTGTTGGGGAGAAACTGCAGCTGCCCGCAAGTTTCGGCGAGTGACCACACAGAACTCTTGATCCGGGACTCTTTCGTGGCAGGTATGCTGTCCTCCCAAATCCGCCAGCGATTGATGAAAAAAGACACCCTAGGCCTCAAGGAGGCACGTGCCCTTGCAGGCTCCCTGGATGTGGCCTCCCGAAACGCCCGCGCGGCAGCCCCCTGTGCAGCGTGGAACCCCTCCGCAGCTGACCCCGAGACATCTCCCATTCCCCCACAAACTTGTGCTGCAAGGCGGCCTCGCAACCCCGGGGGGCCCCGCTGCTACTTTTGCGGGCAGGCCAAGCACTCCCGGCAGCGCTGCCCGTCCCACACATCCACCTGCAAGGGATGCGGTAAAAAGGGCCACTTCGTGGTGGTATGCCAGGCCCGTGCAGTCGCCGCGGTCTCCGGTTGCGAATGCGGACCGCCACCACAAACCTCTTCACGGTCCACATGCGGCCAGCGGGAGCCGCCATCTTCCTCCTCCAGGGCCACGTGCGGCCCCCGGGGGGGGGCCATCATATTGTCCCGCGGACGCTGCGTTCGATGGATGGGCGCCGCCATTTTGTGCACCTCCAGCCATGTGCAACCAATGGGAGCCGCCATCTTGGATGGACTCCCAGGACCCCAGCTCGGCTGACCGCACACCGCCCGAAGAGAACACTCAACTGCTGCGATTAGCCTCGGTGACCCTGGACGAACACTCTCAACAGCTACAACAACAGTACTAATCAACGGGCATGAGACGTCCTGCTTAATCGACTCTGGGAGCACGGAGAGCTTCATACACCCCGACACGGTAAGGCGCTGTTCTCTCCTCGTCCACTCCGTTAATCAAAAAATCTCCCTGGCCTCTGGTTCCCACTCAGTAGAGATAAAGGGGTTTTGTGTAGCAAACCTCACGGTCCAGGGAAGGGAGTTTAAAAATTACCGGCTCTACGTCCTTCCCCACCTCTGCGCGGCGCACTCCTGGGTTTAGACTTCCAGTGTAATCTCCAAAGTCTAACTTTCAAATTCGGTGGCCCTATACCCCCCTCACTGTCTGCGGCCTCGCGACCCTCAAGGTCGATCCGCCTTCCCTGTTTGCGAACCTCACCCCGGATTGCAAACCCGTCGCCACCAGGAGCAGACGGTACAGTGCCCAGGATCGAATCTTTATTAGGTCAGAGGTCCAAAGGCTACTGAGGGAAGGAGTCATTGAAGCTAGCAACAGTCCCTGGAGAGCTCAAGTAGTGGTGGTAAAAACCGGGGAGAAACATAGGATGGTCATCGACTACATTCAGACCATCAACAGGTTTACGCAGCTGGACACATATCCGACCTGGTAAACAGGATCGCGCATTACAAGGTCTTCTCCACGGTGGATCTTAAGTCCGCCTACCACCAGCTCCCCATCTGCACTAGTGACCGAAAATACACTGCCTTCGAGGCAGATGGGCGGCTCTACTCTTAAGGGTTCCCTTCGGTGTCACTAACGGGCCTCGGTCTTCCAGCGCAAGATGGACCGAATGGTTGACCGGTACGGTTTACGGGCAATATTGCCGTATCTCGATAATGTCACCATCTGCAGCCACGACCAGCAGGACCACGACACCAACTTCCGAAAATTCCTCCAGACACCAAAGATCCTTACCTTACGTATAACAAGGATAAATGCGTGTTTAGCACCGACCGCGTAGCCATCCTCGGCTACATAGTGCGAAATGGAGTTATAGGCCCCGACCATGAACACATGCGCCCCCTTATGAAGTTCCCCCTCCCTCACTGCTCCAAGGCCCTGAAGCGCTGCCTAGGGTTTTTCTCTTACTATGCCCAGTGGGTCCCCAACTGTGCGGACAAGGCCCGTCCCCTGATCCAATCCACAGTTTTTCCCCTGTCAATAGAGGCCCGCCAGGCCTTCAGCCGCATCAAAGCAGACATTGCTAAGGCCACGATGCACGCCATCGACGAGTCCCTCCCCTTCCAGGTCGAGAGTGACGCGTCCGACGTAGCTCTGGCGGCCATCCTCAACCAAACGGGCAGACCCGTGGCCTTCTTCTCACGTACCCTCCATGCTTCCAAAATCTGCCATTCCTCAGTCGAAAAGGAGGCCCAGGCCATAGTAGAGGCTGTGCGACACTGGAGGTATTACCTGGCCGGCAGGAGATTCACTCTCCTCACTGACCAACGGTCGGTTGCTTTCATGTTCGATAATGCACAGCGGGGCAAGATAAAAAACGATAAAATCTTGCGCTGGAGGATCGAACTCTCCACCTACAACTACGAGATCTTGTATCGTCCCGGGAAGCTAAACGAGCCTCCGGATGCCCTGTCCCCGCGGCGCATGTGCCACCGCACAAGTGGACCACCTCCGAGCCCTCCACGAGGACCTCTGCCACCCAGGGGTCACTCGCCTTTTCCACTTTATCAAGACCCACAACCTGCCCTACTCCATCGAGGAGGTCAGGACAGCAACCAGGGACTGCCAAATCTGCGCGGAGTGCAAACCACACTTCTACCGGCCAGAGAAAGCGCACCTGATAAAGGCTTCCCGTCCCTTTGATCGCCTCAGCATGGACTTCAAAGGCCCCCTCCCCTCCACCGACCGCAACACGTACTTCCTGAACGTGATTGACGAGTACTCCGGTTCCCATTCGCCATCCCCTGCCCCGACATGACCGCAACCACCGTCATCAAGGCCCTCCATAGCATCTTTGTACTGTTCGGGTTCCCCGCTTACATACATAGTGATAGGGGGTCCTCCTTTATGAGCGACGAACTGCGTCAATTCCTGCTCAGCAAGGGCATCGCCTCGAACAGGACGACCAGTTACAACCCCCGGGGTAACGGGCAGGTAGAGAGGGAGAACGGAATGGTTTGAAAGACCATCGTACTGGCCCTACGGTCCAGGAATCTCCCAGTCTCCCGCTGGCAGGGAGTCCTCCCGGATGCCCTCCACTCCATCCGGTCACTGCTTTGTACCAGAACCAACCACACCCCTCACGAACGTCTCCTTGTCTTCCCCAGGAAGTCCTCCTATGGGACCTCGCTCCCGACCTGGCTAGCAGCTCCCAGACCCATCCTGCTCTGAAAACACGTGCGGGCGCACAAGTCGGACCCGTTGGTCGAGAGAGTCCATCTTCTCCACGCTAACCCCCAGTACTCCTACGTGGCATACCCCGACGGCCGACAAGATACGGTCTCCCTACAATACTTGGCGTCCGCCGGATCCCCACGCACACCCCAGCCACCAGTCCCACCCTCCCTCCCACCGGTGCACCTTACAGGAGAATCGGTCCTTCCACCGGCCCCGTCTAGGCACCCCACCCACCGACGCACCCTGCAGACGCTCCCTTCCCAGGTCAACCGTTTTCCCCACCAGTGCCATCTAGGGGTGTTGAAGCTGCCACAGAGATCGCCGCCACGCTCCCGGAGTCACAGGCGCCCGAGCCTCCACCGGCGTCACCACCAAAGCTTCGACGATCACAGACGACGACCAGGGCCCCCGATCGACTGATTGCTTCATTTTCAAGTGTATATAGTTCATTGTGAATCTGTAAAGAGTTACAAAACGCTGTACGGAGGTATTACGGTACCTCCATAACTATAATTTCTACCACATTACCATGTTGTAATATCAAGCCACCACCCCCGCCAGACTCTTTTTTAACAGGGGGTGAATGTGGTAGTCTGTGCAGAGGTATGATGGTACCTGGTATTGCTGGAACACCATTGGTAGATATTGTATGTCTCCTATTGGTCAAGCTGTATGGTAGCTCCGCCCTGCAAGGCGGGGTATAAGAGCCCGTGCCGCCCCAGCAGCCTTCTTTCTGTACCTGAGCTGCTGGGGGAAGCATCTAGTTTATTAAAGCCTTCAGTTGGACTACACCTCACTTTAGTGGTCATTGATCGTGCATCACATGTGAATTCTTAACTTTTCTTTTGTGTATACTCGTAACCATGCACTATTCGCTTTAACTATATTATTCTTGGGTGTGTGCGGGGGGGGGGGATTAACTTCCTTTTCAAAAACACACTGATTATAGATTGTGAGGGAACAGAACCGGAGTTTCAGTCCTATCTCATCTCTGTCCATAACAGTACCCACTGTTGCCACTGTGTATCAGTGATAGAGGGAGTGAATGTTTAAAGTGATGGATGGGGGTATCAATCAACAAGCAGTTTTTCTTGGGTGTTTTTAGAGCTGCAAGCACAGAATATTCCATCACACTCCTGACTTGTGCCTTTCTGTTGCTAGGCAGGTTTTAGGAAGTCAAGTGATGCAGAATTTCTAGCCACTGGTCTGGTAGCTGCAATGGGCCGAATCTACCGTAGAATGACAACTGTTTAGGGGCTGTTTAGCACAGGGCTAAATCGCTGGCTTGGAAAGCAGACCAAGGCAGGCCAGCAGCACGGTTCAATTCCCGTACCAGCCTCCCTGAACAGGCGCCGGAATGTGGCGACTAGGGGCTTTTCACAGTAATTTCATTTGAAGCCTACTTGTGACAATAAGCGATTTTCGTACTTCACTCACTTTTCTTTAACACAGGACCGGAGCTCCGCATTTCTGACCCTGACCTCCCTGAACGGAACCTCTTCAGAAATGTGATGCATACCTGTTCTGGGAATCCTTCACGGTGCAAGATCGGCGGCACGGTAGCACAGTGGTTAGCACTGTTGCTTCACAGAGCCAGGTTCACAGGTTCGATTCCCAGCTTGGGTCACTGTCTGTGCGGAATCTGCACGTTCTCTCCGTGTCTATGTGAGTTTCCTCCGGGTGCTCCGGTTTCCTCCCACAAGTCCTGAAAGACTTGCTATTAGGTAACTTGGACATTCTGAATTCTCCCTCAGTGTACCCGAACAGGTGACTAGGGGCTTTTCACAGTAACTTAATTGCAGTGTTATTGTAAGCCTATTTGTGACAATAAAGATTATTAATATTAAAAGATCATCAGGAAAAAACAAGCCACTCTCCTTTTTACGGCATTAGCTACCGCATTTTGGTAAGTCGCCATTCATGAACACAATGAAACGATTTGGGACATCTAAGTAATAGTGAATGGGTTGAATAATACCCGCTGGCATTCAGACCTCCGAACCCACCATCTAAAGACGCTAAATAAAGTGCCAATAAGTCAATTGGGATACTGAGAGTATACCGCCCAATTAGAGGAGTATGATGGGATGTGTAGCATTAGAATTTGTTGGTGTGACCCAGATCGTGGTCATGGCTCATAATTTAAGGGACCAATCTGGCCTCTTTTGCAGCGCAATGCAGCAGTGGACCTTGCTGAACGATGTCTCAGGTTTTCAAGTCATGAATCTAAATCAGTGTATATCTTCTTCTGCCATGAAGCACTTCCAACAGCCAAAGAACAGTCCTCCGACAATCCACCATCACAGCCCATCTGATGAAGAAATGGGAAATACATCTGGCGTAAATCTCCCTCTCAAAGTGTTTTATTCCATTCTGCATGTATAATGCAGTTGATTGCCACTTAAATGAGCACAACTTTCCTATTTCACTTAATTTGCATAGCTTTGTTGGGCTCCTGGTTTGCAGATCCGCCAGACTGACGTGATGATGCCGGGAACGCAACCTGACGTCACGCCTGATATTACTTTGATGTGTGTGCATTTTACCCCTGGTTTTGCACCCATATATATTGTTTACCTATGTAGGGTTTATATAGAAATTTTGTTTATAGAAAGAAGGTTCCCTGGGATTTAGATAATTGAGGGGTTGTGGTTGGCCTTAGTAAGATAGTCATAACTCAGTTTGTGGGATTGAGATGATGTAATTCATGGGAGGAGCCAGGTCTGTAGCAGGCAGTTTTGCTGGCAGTTTTGAGCTGAGCAGCAACTTTTGAAAAAGGCTATCAGGTTAAGCAGTAGTCTGATACAGACAAGAATCTGCATGTTGTTTCCTGGCAGGATCTCTCTCTCTCTCTCTCTCTTCAAACAGTTTTTCCAAGAAATCTCCATTCAAGTACACCAAGTATCCCTGTGTTTGCTAATTTTATTTAGAGGTGGCTTTTGAGCTGTGATGGGTTTTGCTGGTTGGACATGGGGAAGGTATCAGTCAGTAGTTTAAGTGTTTCCTTTTATTGTTAAGGATTGTTTAATTGTTAATTGTTAGCTATTTTCTGTGATAATGTAGTTTAATCCTGTGTTAATAATGAAGTTTGTTTTAATATACCATATCCCTATTTGTCAGTAGAATCACTCCTGGAGTAAAGTATCCTTTCCTCACAGCTTTACAAATTTTTTTTAGAAAGTGTTTGGGGTTGTCGTTCAGTATCTAAACCCATGTCGGGATCTGGCGCCAGATCTTAACAGGTGGCAAGGTCAGAGGAATTGTGGGGGGTGTTCAGAGGGAACTGAAAGCCCCCTTGGTGGTGAGGGGGGGTGAGGGGGGGGGGCATCAGCGGGGAATTTGGAGGATCAGTTATATAGTTATCCAGGAGTTAGTTATGTTTTGTTTTCAAATCTAACATTTCCTTGGTAACTCTCCAGGTCAGCAACTCTGAAGTTGGAGACTTTTTCGGAGGGTTCCGGACACAGGCGAATTGTCCAATGAAGTTGAAACTTTCCCAGGCAATTGCCACAGAATTCTGATGAGTCTCCCAGCGCATCTTTAGTGCTACAACCATTCAGAGACCGGAGGACTTGGCTCCCCCGGATGTGGATGGTGGAGGATTCACTAATGATAATGCTGTTTAATCTCAAGGAGAGATGGTTAGATCAATCCTGCCTTGTTGGAGGAGGTCAGGGTCTGACCCTTGTATGGTGGGAAGGTTTTTTGGCCACGTATCAACACAAGACTGAAAGTTGTCCAGGTCTTGCAATTCTGCAGGCTCACTCTGCTTCAGTGTCTGATGAATTGCAAATGGTACTGAATGCTGCAATCAGCAACTATCCTTGCTGCTGACCTGATCTTGGAGGGGAGCAGCTGAAGATGCTAGGACACGACATTCTTTGATGATACAAATTTTATGTCCTCAAATTTATATTGAAGTTGAATGGTGGAGCTTCTTACCTTGGCGCCATAACAGAAATGAAATCACTATAATGCAGCACCTTCACCTGAGCTAAGAAACAAGGGTGGAATCAGAGAGAGACATTTGTCAACCTGTCTGTCAGCAATATAAGAATTGACTGGACGCATAAGGCAATATAACTGTCTTTTCATACTCAAATATCAAACAAAAATATAATTTGACATTATTCACAAGACTAAGAACTGAATGTCCGGCACACACTGGAAATTGCCAAGTAGTAAACGTAGTAGGTTTTTAAAAAAAAAAGTCATTACCTTTCCCAATGTGGCTTTTGTCACGAATAGCCACTGAGTGACTATTTGGCTTAATAGAAGCTAAACTTGCAGCAGGAATTCTTATATACATTTAAGATAGAAGAGTACTGTAATATCACCTGTTAGTCACACAATAATGCTGCTTTTGCAGCTTTTAAATGTTGATGAGAAAGATGTACACAAGTGAGACATTGCCCTGGTTTACAGGGCACCAACATTTTATGTTCATTCCCAATGTGCTGCAAATCTAAGAGATAAGGCTGTAAATCCTGTTATTGAAAGCAGTATTAGTGTTTAGTGTTTGTTAAAGGACTGAACAAATATAAAAGAAACGTGCTGTTGCTTTCAGCATTTATCTGTTTTTGACTGCCTATTTGCAAAGCGGAGAAACTACGTCATCTTCTTCACAGCCTTCAACACATCATTGATGACGATGAACATCTTGCCAAGGTCATCCCCACAACTCCACTACTTGCCTTCAAACAACCGCGCAACCTCAAACGAACCATTGTTTGCAGCAAACTACCCAGTCTTCAGAACAGTGACCACGACACCACACAACCCTGTCATGGCAATCTCTGCAAGACGTGCCAGATCATCGACATGGATACCACTATTACACGTGAGAACACCACCCACCAGGTACGCGGTACATACTCGTGCGACTCGGCCAACGTTGTCTACCTTATACGCTGCAGGAAAGGATGTCCCGAAGCGTGGTACATTGGCGAGACCATGCAGACGCTGCGACAACGAATGAACGGACATCGCGCAACAATCACCAGGCAGGAATGTTCCCTTCCAGTCGGGGAACACTTCAGCAGTCAAGGGCATTCAGCCTCTGATCTCCAGGTAAGCGTTCTCCAAGGCGGCCTTCAGGACCCGCGACAACGCAGAATCGCCGAGCAGAAACTTATAGCCAAGTTCCGCACACATGAGTGCGGCCTCAACCGGGACCTGGGATTCATGTCGCATTACATTCATCCCCCACCATCTGGCCTGCAAAATCCTACCAACTGTCCTGGCTTGGTACAATTCGCACCTCTTTAACCTGGGGTTACCCCATCTCTGGATCTGTAAAGATTTAATCACCTGCTAATGCTCGCATTCCAAGCATTGTTTGGCATCTTTGAATTTGTCTATATATGTGTTCCTGGAACAGACCTCTTCATTCACCTGAGGAAGGAGCAGCGCTCCGAAAGCTAGTGACATCGAAACAAACCTGTTGGACTTTAACCTGGTGTTGTAAGACTTCGTATTTGCAAGTGAACTGTGGAACTGATTTTGAATGAACATTTCAAAGTATTTGGGCACCAAATATTTCTTGTGTGACTAATTATAAAATGACCTTACCCTTGGAGCTACAGTGAGCCATATTTAACATAATTCTTCACTTTAATGATTTTCAGTGCAGAAACTTTATCATTCCAGAAGCGATATGGAGTCATCACATTATTATGTGGAGAATATTAAAGAACTTGCCTCCATTATAATAGTCCCAATACATTTTAAATACAACTCCTTAGCAAAAGAAAATAACTCCAGGTTAAATAGAATACTCTGAAGGAAATCTGACATTCCATTTATCTCTGCAACAAGGAAGACCTTCATAATTTATCTGTGCGTCATGTGTTCTCTCTTCTTTATGGGCTAACACTAGCACACTTCATTCCATCCATTAAGTGAATCTTCTATGTGCAAGACAAAGCTCCCCAAGGATTTTTAGGACATAAACAATAGCAAAATGTCCTATGCATTCTGGTCTTCATACGTGGCTCACAAATTGGGCAGCAAATTTACCAGCCCAGACATCATTTCTAAGCTAAAGAACAATTTAACATACCTTACTTTAAAGTGGGCTGATTTCAATATTAATGGCATTCTGTCACACAATTTTGTTGTAACACTTTCATAAAAAGCTCCTGCTGAAAAACACCAGAGTATTTAAAAAAAAACAAATACATGGGGCAAAACAGTTCTTTGTATTTATTTTCCACTGCTTCAGTTTTGAAAGTTACAGGTTCTTAGATCCACCCCTTCCATTAACTTGGTATTTCCCAGTTCATCAACACAATTAGTAGTTAAGAAGTAGAAATAATCTTCAGCCATGTCCACCTTTCAAGATACTGGTCTGAATGCATCGTTATCCATTGACACGATCAATAATATTCTCAATATTTGTCTGTCACTGACCCTTTGAGAGAATTCTGACCTATCGGTTTAATTATGGAGCTTTGAATCAGTATTTTTGGATGCCCTATTGGTGACTTCCAGTGCTGAAGAATCATGAACTTATGTAGCAGTAGCAAAATCTCTGGTCCACAAATAATTACCAAAACTATAAAATTGATGTGAATATTTAAATTTGAGTAAATTCTGCCATGGCAGATGTAAATTGTAAGAATTTGAATGATAAAGATGCGGGTGCTTTAATTATTGAGTTACTGATCTTGGCACTAACCAGGTGAGAATCAGAGATGAAACAAAGCTTTGTCTGCTGACTCATATCACTGGCAAAGTTTGCTCGGCATCCTCTCGAGCGGACAATGGATTGGGGGTGAAGAGTGAAAAAGAGGTTTTACATTTTTTCCAAACTAACTTATCTTTAAAAGTTTGAATTATTGTGGTAGCACGGCACCTTTAAGGGGCGATGCCTCGCGGTCCACGTAACCAGCTCGGGGCCTATCGTGCATGAGTGTGCAAATCATGACCGATGGGGGAAAAGCACGGGGCCCTGGGAGCAGGGGCCCAGGCAATGCAGACCCGGGGTCGTAGAGTGAGGACCTGTTTCAGAGACCTCTGTGTCTGTGTATTGTTAACTTTTTCCTGGTTCTCAGTAAACACCTTTTGGTTGAACAAGAAGCCTCCGCAGTATTATCTCGAACCACCACATTGCTGGCAAATGTAAATCGGACAATGACAAGCCATCACCAGTCTCAGAATCCCGGGGGGATGGGGTTACATCAAAAAACAGTGAGTGAGAAAAGAAACCCATGCCTATGATTGGGAAAATCGTTCAATTGGGGCCGAAGGTTGGAGTTAGTGTATTGAGCGACTCCAGTATTTCTTTATTGCCAACAAAATCATGGGGGAAAATAAACAGGAGGTTATTTTATTATTGGTTTGTGGGCCCCAGATCTACAATCTCATAAGAAATTTGACGACCCTGGAGTCTCCTGACACAAACTCGTTTGACCAATTGGTGACGCTTGTGAAGAAGCACTTCAACTCCAGACCCTCCATCATGGGGCTGGTTCAGCACAGTGGGCTAAGACAGCTGACTTGTAATGCAGAACAAGACCAGCAGCGTGGGTTCAATTCCTGTTCCAGCCTCCCCGAGCAGGCGCCGGAATATGGCGACTAGGGGCTTTTCACAGTAACTTCATTGAAGCCTACTTGTGACAATAAGTAATTATTTTTATTATGCTGCGGTGTTACAAGTTTAATTCGGTTGTCAGGGAACCTAAAGTGTCCATCTTAGCTTTCGTTGTCAGATTCTGCCAAATGGCCGAACATTACAAATTCAGCATGGTGTTGAGCAGCATGCTGCATCGACCACTTAGAATGCGACATTGTTAACGTCAATGTGCAAAGGAAACTGCTGGCTGAGACAAAGATTTCCCTTGAAAAGGTGATTGGAATAGCCCAAACAATGGAATGCGCTGAGAAGGACACCTCAGAGCTTCCATGGGTGCAAGAGGGCGAGGTAAATCAACTGTGGACCTCTATGGCTGCAAGGTGCGCACCCAGGTGGACAGACACAGAGGGAAGTTTAGCCACGGTCCCAAGAATAGGATCATAGTCAGGGGACAGGATGAAAAACTGGCCGTCCACCCTGGAATTATGACGAATGCTAGAGGTGCAGGGACGATCACTTCCAAGAAGCATGTTACTGCAGAGAATTAATCTGTTTTATGTGCAACATGAGGGGCCACATTCAGGCATGTTGCCGCACAAGCAGGGTGTGCCAAATTTTGAAAAACAACAAACGTCTCCACTGAATAAAGTGGAGAAGTGCTGTACCCTGGCGGAAGCAATCGGAGGAATTGGTTTGTCCTCACAAATTTTTTAATTTGGCACACCCTGCAGTGGCTTGTAGTCTGCTATAATGGTGAATAGGCCACAACTTCAACGGCTTAACAGGTGGAACCAGCAGTTCCCTTGCGCCGGAGCTGGAACTGAGGGAACCAGGGAGTTCCATAGAGGTCCCATCGACGACCCATGAGGGAGCTGGAGTACCCCCGAAATACTGGTCAAGTTCGTGAGGCAACCTCCTGTTGTTGACAATGACACTACCTCATTGGTGGAGGAGCCAGTTGGAGGACTGAGTTGGCCTACCTGGCCGAAGAAGTCCCCTGACAGATTAACACTCTGAAGGACTGTTATGGATTCTCTCTTTTTATTGTCTCAATTTTTCCGTGTACATAGTTGACTGCAAATGAACCATGTTGTATATATGTTACTGAGGGGACTTAAATGGAGAGAGATGTGGTAGCGAGGCCCCTTAACAGACGATACCTCGCGGTCCATGTGACCGGTTCGGGGCCAGTTGTGCGTGAGCATGTGAACCCTGACCAATGGGGAAAAAGCACGGGGCCCTGGGAGCAGGGGCCCAGGCAGTGCGGACCCGGAGGTCATAGAATGAAGACCTGTTTCAGAGACCTCTGTGCCTGTGTATTGTTAACCTTTTTGTTGTTCTCCATAAACCCCTTTTGGTTAAACAAGAAGCCCCTGCAGCGTTGCCTCGATATAAAATATTAACAAAGACTTGTTACAAAAAGGTTGACTAAACAGCTGAAAGGTTTTTCAAAATAATTATTTTTGCAAACCCCCCCCCACCTCTAAAGCAAGCAATAAAACAACAGGCCATTGGCTGACCAGCCTACTAGCACAGTGAAAAAAAGGAATAAAGTCATGCATACCACAATAAAATTCAATGCTGCTACTGTCAGCTAAATTCATGACTCCGAACTGCAATATGTTTACTGCAGCGAATCTTTATATATTAGTTTTTGTATATATTTATGTGTGATGCCTCTGGTGTAGAGTCTGTAACTCACCAGAACTGCCTACCACGTGAAGGATTCATGAGTAGAATGAGGCTCGTACTATGAATGAAGTAATTATGCAACCTGATGGAGCTGTCAGTCAGTCGTAGCAGAGTAGAAACTGGTGATGGGCATGAATTTATTGGTATGTCTAATTTTATCTTCGCATACCATTAGCCAATTAAGAGGCAAATTAATTTGTCACCTAAGAATGTTACATTATGATGTCATATTATCAGGTAGCCTAGTCTGAAGCTTTAAAATTAAAGCTCATTATCTAACACCATGAATGAAAGCAGACTTTAATTTTAAACTCTCTCGGTCTTTTGTGTCTAGTATGATATTCTGGATTAAGATCATGGTATAACATGATACACCACCCATGCTGTGCTGGGTGCCTGGTGAATGAGGTAGTTAGAAGGAGAAAGCTCTTCAATCCACAATGACTCAGAAGACCCTCCAGACAGATTGCGTGAAGTCCAGAAAATGGTGCGCTCAGCACCATGTGCCTAGCCCTGAGGGCTGGATGGAGTGCAGCAAGATGTCCAATGACCTCACGAGTAAGAATCCAGGGCAGTGAATTCATGTTCAAATGTCAATTCCCACCAACAGTACCACCACCTCATACACTGCAAAATGTACAAGTCTCCTATCACATACCCACCAACAATCATTCTCATGCATAACTCAGCATAACTTAGGGCAGCACGGTAGCACAAGTGGCTAGCACTGTGGCTTCACAGCGCCACGGTCCCAGGTTCGATTCCATGCTGCGTCACTGTCTGTGCGGAGTTTGCACGTTCTCCCCATGTCTGCGTGGGTTTCCTCCGGGTGCTCCGGTTTCCTCCCACAGTTCAAAGATGTGCAGGTTAGGTGGATTGGCCGTGCTAAATTGCCCTTGAGGTCCAAGAAGGATAGGAGGGGTTATTGGGTTATGGGGATAGGGTGGAAGTGAGGGCTTAAGTGGGTCGGTGCAGACTCGATGGGCCGAATGGCCTCCTTCTGCACTGTATGTTCTATGTTCATAACTTAGTTTCTCACATGTATGTGACAACATCCAGCTCCACCTCCCCACCACCACTTCTCTCGACTCCTCCACTTGCAATTGGTTATTGGGAGACTGAAGCAGTGTTTTTGGTACCCCTTCCAAACCCTGTTCCCAATCGAACCAGCTTCCACCAAAACCAGTTACTAAGAAGAGCAACGCGGTGGCACCATGGTTAGCACTACTGCCTCACAGCACCAGGAACCCAGGTTCAATTCCAACCTTGGGTGACTATCTGTGTGGAGTTTGCACCTTCTCCCCGTGTCTGCATGGGTTTCCTCTGGATCCTTTGGTTTTCTCCTACAGTCCAAAGATGTGTACGTTAGGTTAAGGGGTTGTTGGGTCTGGGCTGGAGAGTGGGCTTGGGTGGAGTTCTCTTTCAGAAGATCGGTGCAGAGATGATGGGCTAAATGGCCTCCTCCTGCACTGAAGGGATTCTATGATTTACCAGGCGTGAACGAGTCTGGTTTCTCCTCTCCAAAATTCAAATCCTAGGAACACACTGTCCTGGCAAGCATTCTTCTGCTTAAAGGCACCTTCCATGTACCAAAAATAATAAAAGAAAAGAAATGGGATCAAAGGAAATAAACAAGAAGGACTCTTATATACCTCCCGCCTTAGAAGGATAAAACATCATTGCAAGGATGTTTCATCACAAGGTATGTGACACAAAACGCACATCCATGAACAGCATGGTGGTGCAGTGGTTAGCACTGCTACCCCACGGCGCTGAGCACCTGGGTTTGATCCCGGGTCTGGGTCACTGTCCGTGTGGAGTTTGCACATTCTTCCGTACCTGCGGGTGGGCCTCATCCTCACAACCTAAAGATGTGCAGGGTAGGTGGATTGGCCACGCTAAATTGCCCCTCAATTGGAAAACAAAGAATTGGGGACTCTAAATTTAAAAAAAAACATAACACACATCCATTCATCCTTCATTTCCCACTACCCAAGCACCGCCAATTCTTATATATGCCACTTGTCAACATCTAAATTCGTGACACTCCATCCACAATAATATTGTCCTTTCCAGGAATATGCACAATTTTTACGTTGAAATGTTGCAACAGTAAACTCCAACGGAACAATCTTGCATTCCAAGCTTTCAATTTTTCTACAAACGCAAGCGGGTTATGGTCAGAATAGACAAAGCTTTGCTTATATCATGCCGGACATAAACTTCAAAATGCTGAAGGCTAATTAGCAATTCCTTCTCAATGGCGGAGAGCCATCTTGGCACAGACTTGTTTTTTTGAGAACTACCTCACCGTCCTCACTATTCCTGTCTTGTCATCCTGCAGGAAGACTCTCCCTACTCAAGGCCGCAGGAATCCATGGCCATTTTAAAGGGTTTGGAAAAAACAGGCCAGCTGCAGCTGTTTAAGTAACTCCTTCAATTGTTCTACATGCTCCTTCCTTGTGCGACTGTAAACTACCACGTCAACTGTTCTAATATTACCATGTTTGCTAGCCATACCACAAGTAGGTCGCTCTGTGAACTGTCGACCTCTCCCCCTACTTCACTCTTGCCATCTCTGTCCTCCTTCACTCCTTTTATCACTCGACTCACTTGTTCCTTCCTATCTTCTTCCCTGTGATGATATTTCTTCAACATATTTATGTGGCATAATCGGTCATTCTTCCTACAGTCTGGAATATCTATTAGGTAAGTCACCTTACTCACCCTCCTAACTATCTTGTTGAATTTCACTTTCAGAGGTTCACCCTGCAAAGGCAACAATACCAGTACCTCATCTCCAGCTTGGAATGTTCTGGACCCGTCATGTTTGTCTGCCCACATTTTCATTTTTTTAACCTTTAAATGCTCCTGGGCTACCTGACAAGCTTCGGTGAGTCTTTCCAGAAATGTGGACACATAATCCAACATTGAAGATTCATCTTTTTGTTTTGGAAACTTCTCTTTCATCAACTTTAATGGACCCCGTACTTCCTAGCCATAGACCAATTCAAGTGGGCTAAACCCAATGGATTCGTTCTGAAACTCTCTGGTGGCAAATTGTGAGAAATCCAATCACTTGTCCCAATCTCTTGGATATTCATGGCAATAGGCCCGAATCATCGTTTTGAGAGTCCTATGGTATCTCTCCAAAGCTCCCTGAGTTTGTGGGTGATAGGCAGTCGACATTAGGCAGCACGGTAGCATAGTGGTTAGCACAGTTGCTTCACAGCACCAGGGTCCCAAGTTCGTTTCCCGGCTTGGGTCACTGTCTGTGTGGAGTCTGCAGGCTCACCCCGTGTCTGCGTGGGTTTCCTCTGGGTGCTCCGGTTTCTTCCCACAGTCCAGAGGTGTGCAGGATAGGTGCGTTGGTCATGCTAAATTGCCCTTAGTGTCAAAAATAAGGTTAGGTGGGGTTATGGGGATAAGGTGGAGGTGTGGGCTTGGGTCGGGTGCTCTTTCCAAGGGCCGGTGCAGACTCGATATGCCGAATGGCTTCCTTCTGTACTGTGAATTCTATTAAAAAAAACAATTAGTTGCTTGATACCTAAACTGGAAAATTTTAGGCACGAAGTTAGATTGTACTTCGAAGGACAGGTCATAACGCATGAAAACGTGCATCAACTCTTCCACTACTAGCTTAGCTGTAATTGCTCTTAGAGATATAGCCTCCAGAAATCGGTTGGTCATATCCATGATCATAAGAATGTACTGATGCCCTGCCTTTGTTTTAGGCACTGGTCCACGCAATCTACCAATACCCAACTAAATGGTTCTTCAAACACTGTCATGGGTATTAAAGGCGCATGTTTAATCCCATTATCTGACAGGTTCTACAGAATTGCATTGCATCCTTATGCAGCCCTGGCCAGGAAAAATGCCCGTTGACTGATGCCTGAGTTTTCCAAATTCCCACATGTGCTGTCATTGGTATCTCATATGCTACCTGCAGTATTTGCTTCTAATATTTTGGCAGTACCACTATCTGATGAACAACTGTCCATTACGTCTATGAGGATATCTCCACTTCCTCGTACGTACTCCATTCTTAAATTAAACAACTCTAGAACCCCTTTAACCTCAACTTCTGTGAGAGCAGACTGTACTAATCAATGTAACTCTGGGTCTGCCTCCTGGGCCTCAATTAATGAAGTCCTTCCAAACACTTCCTCATCTTCAAGAATCATTTTGGCTATTATACCATCCAATTTAATCTCTGGTGGTGGACTTTGTTTAGCCATTGCCTAGGTCACCACGCATGACGGAAAAGTATCTGAAAATTTCCTGTAACTGTTCTGTCTCCTTACCTTCCCTCGGACTCTCTATAATCATTGGTGAAGCTATAACCTTCACTCCTGCCAAATCATTCCCCAAAAGTAAGTCTACTTCGTCTACTGGTAACTTTTTAACTACTTCAACAACTACTGGACCTGATATTAATACATAGATACATAGAAGATAGGAGCAGGAGGAGGCCTTTTGGCCCTTTGAGCCTGATCCGCCATTCATCACGATCATGGCTGATCATCCAACTCAATAGCCTAATCCTGCTTTCTCCCCATTGCCTTTGATCCCATTCGCCCCAAGTGCTATATCCAGCTGACTCTTGAATATATTCAAAGTTTTAGCATCAACTACTTCCTGCGGTAATGAATTCCACAGGCTCACCACTCTTTGTGTGAAGAAATGTCTCCTTATCTCTGTCCGAAATGGTTTACCCTGAATCCTCAGGCTGTGGCCCCTGGTTGGACACACCTATCATTGGTAACATCTTCCCTGCATCTACACTATCTAGTCCTGTTAGAATTTTATAAGTCTCGATGAGATCCCCCCTCATTCTTCTGAACTCCAGCGAGAACAATCCCAACCTAGTCAATCTCTCCTCATATAACTATTAGTCTGGTAAATCTTCGCTGCACTCCCTCGAGAGCAAAACAGCCTTCCTCAGAGAAGGAGACCAAAACTGCACACAATACTCCAAGTGTGGCCTCACCAAGGCACTGTACAATTGCAGCAACACATCCCTGTTTCTATACTCGAAACCTCTTGCAATGAAGGTCAACATACCATTAGCCTTCTTTACCGCCTGCTGCACCTGCATCCTTACCTTCACCGAATGGTGCACAAGGACACCCAGGTCCCGCTGCACACACCCCTCTCCCAATTTACAACCATTCAGGTAGTAATCTGCCTTCCTGTTTTTGCTTCCAAAATGAATAACCTCACACTTATCCAAATTATACTGCATCTGCCATTGGTTTTCCCACTCGCCCAACCTGTCCAGATCTTGCTGTCGGATCCCTGCATCCTCGTCACAATTCACCCTCCCACCTAATTTGGTATCATCTGCAAACGTTGAGAGGTTACATTTTGTTCCCACATAGATCATAGAATTTACAGTGCAGAAGGAGGCCATTCGGCCCATCGAGTCTGCACCGGCTCTTGGAAAGAGCACCCTACCCAAGGTCAACACCTCCACCCTATCCCCATAACCCAGTAACCCCACCCAACACTAAGGGCAATTTTGGACACTAAGGGCAATTTATCATGGCCAATCCACCTAACCTGCACATCTTTTGGACGGTGGGAGGAAACCGGAGCACCCGGAGGAAACCCACGAACACACGGGGAGGATGTGCAGACTCCGCACAGACAGTGACCCAAGCCGGAATCGAACCTGGGACCCTGGAGCTGTGAAGCAATTGTGCTATCCACAAGGCTACCGTGCTGCCCCAAATCATTAATATATATCCAAATCATTAATATATATTGTGAATAGCTGGGGTCCCGGCATCGATCCCTGTGGTATCCCACTGGTTACTGCCTGCCATTAATCCCTACTCTTTGTTTTCTCGCTGCCAACCTGTTTTCTATCCACCTCAATACATTGCCCCCAATCCCATCTGCTTTAATTTTGCACAATAATCTCTGATGCGGGACTTTGTCAAACACCTTCTGAAAGTCCAAATATACCACATCGACTGGCTGCCCCTTGTCGACTGTACTGGTTACCTTTTCAAAGAATTCCAACAGATTTGTCAAGCATGATTTTCCCTTCATAAATCCATGCTGACTCTGACTGATCCTGCCACTGCTTTCTAAATGTTCCGCTATAAAGTCCTTGATAATGGATTCAAGCATTTTCCACACTTCCGATGTTCAGCTTACTGGTCTATAATTCCTTGCTTTCTCTCTACCTCCCTTTTTGAATATCGGAGTGACGTGAGCTATCCTCCAATCTGCAGGGACAGTTCCAGAGTCTATAGAATCCCGGAAGATGACCACCAATGCATCCACTATTTCCAGAGCCACCTCCTTAAGCACTCTGGGATGCGCACCATTTCTCTACTAATGTTGATCTCCCTCAGTTCTTCCCTCTCACTAAACATTTCATTCTCCAACATTTCTGGGATCTGATTTGTGTCCTCATTTGTGAAGACAGAACCAAATTATGTATTTAATTGCTCAGCCATTTCTTTGTCCCTTATTATGCATTCCCCTGTTTCTGTTTGCAGTGGGCCTACATTTCTCTTTACCAATCTCTTTCTCGTCACATATCTGTAGAAACTCTTAGTGTCAGTCTTTATGTTCCCTGCAAACTTCCTTTCGTACTGTACTTTCCCCTTCTTAATCAATCCCTTTGTCCTTCTTTGCTGAATTCGAAACTGCTCCCAATCCTCAGACCTATTATTTTTCTTGGCCAATCTTTATGCTTCTTCCTTGGATCGAAAACTATTTCTAATTCCCTTAGTAAGCCATGGATTGGCCCTCTTACCCCCTTTGCTTTTGTGCCAGACAGGAATGAACAGTTGCTGTAGTTCCTCCATGCGTTCCTTGAATGTTTGCCATTGTCTATCCACTGTCATCCCTTTAAGTAACTCTCCCCAATCTATCAAGGCCAACTCACGCCTCATATCTTCAGAGTTCCCTTTATTAAGATTCAGCACCCTAGTCTCCGAATCAACTACTTCACTCTCCATCTTGATAAAAAATTCTATCATGTTATGGTCGCTCATCCCCAAGGTGTCTCGTACATCCAGATTGGCAATAATTCCCTTCTCATTACACAGTACCCAGTCTAAGATGGCCTTTTCTCTTGTTGGTTCTTCCACATATTGGTCAAGAAAACCACCCCGTATACACTCCAGGAATTCCTCCTCTACGGCATTGTGGCTAATTTGATTTGCCCAATCTATGTGAAGAGTAAAATCACCCATGATCACGAATATTCCCTTATTACATGCATCTCTAATTTCTTGTTTAATGCCATTCCCAATCTCACCAGTGCAGTTTGGGTGTCTATTTTTAAAAAAAATAATTTTTATTGAGGTTTTCACAAAATATCAGCAACAGAATGAAAAAGGAACCCAATAGAATTAAATACAGAACAAAATAAAACAACCCCCGTGCCCCCCTCCCCCTATACATAAATAATAAATGAACACCCCGAATTAACACATAGTAAACATAGCAAATATATACACCCCCTCAGATCCCCCAGTGTAAACAAACAAAAATAAAATAGAACCCCCCCCCCCCGGGTTGCTGCCGCTGCTGATCATTGTCTACCGTTCTGCCAGGAAGTCCAAGAACGGTTGGCACCGCCTGAAGAACCCTTGCACCGATCCCCTTAAGGCGAATTTCACTCTCTCCAATTTAATGAACCCTGCCATATCGTTGATCCAGGATTCCACGCTTGAGGGCCTCGCATCCTTCCACCGAAGAAGAATCCTTTGCCGGGCTACCAGGGACGCAAAGGCCAGAATACCGGCCTCTTTCGTCTCCTGCACTCCCGGCTGCCCTGCAACCCCAAATATTGCGAGCCCTCAGCCCGGTCTGACCCTGGATCCTACCACCCTCGACACCGTCCTCGCTACGCCCTTCCAAAATTCCTCCAGCGCTGGGCATGCCCAGAACAGATGGGTGTGATTTGCTGGGCTCCCTGAGCACCTAACACACCTGTCCTCACCCCCAAAGAACCGGCTCATCCTTGTCCCGGTCATGTGTGCCCTGTGCAGCACCTTAAACTGTATGAGGCTGAGCCTCGCGCATGAAGAGGAAGAGCTCACCCTCCCAAGGGCATCTGCCCACGTCCCCTCCTCGATCTCCTCTCCCAACTCCTCCTCCCACTTACCTTTCAACTCCACCACCAAGGCCTCCTCCTCCTCCTGCATCACCTGGTAAGTTTCCGAGATCATCCCCTCTCCAACCCACCCCCCCGATAGCACCCTGTCCTGCACTGTCCGTGGCAGCAGCTGCGGGAATTCCACCACTTGCCGCTTGGCAAATGCCCTTACCTGTAAATATCTAAAGGTGTTCCCCGCGGGGAGCCCATACTTCTCCTCCAGCTCACCCAGGCTCGCGAACTTCCCATTCACAAACAGGTCCCCCAACCTTCCTATCCCTGCCCTGTGCCACCCCGAAAACCCTCCATCTATTCTCCCTGGGACAAACCGGTGGTTCCCTCATATTGGGGTCCGCACCGAGGCCCTAACTTCCCCCCTGTGTCGCCTCCACTGCCCCCAGATTTTGAGGGTAGCCGCCACTACCGTGCTCGTGGTATACCTCATTGGAGGGAGCGGCGCCGTTGCCAGCGCCTCCAGACTCGTACCCTCACAAGACGCTGTTTCCAGCCTCTTCCATGCAGCCCCCTCCCTCTCCATCACCCACTTGCGCACCATCGCCGCATTGGCGGCCCAGTAGTACCCACAGTGGTTGGGCAGTGCCAGCCCCCTCCATCCCTACTCCGCTCCAGGAACACCCTTCTCACCCTCTGAGTCCCTCGCGCCCACACAAACCCCGTTATGCTCCAGTTGACCTGCCTAAAGAAGGCCTTTGGGATAAAAATGGTGAGGCACTGGAACAGGAACAAAAACCTTGGGAGCACCGTCATCTTAACTGACAGTACCCTACCCGCCAGGGACAGCGGCAACGCGTCCCACCTCTTGAACTCCTCCTCCATTTGCTCCATCAGCCTCATGAAATTAAGTCTATGCAGGGCCCCCCAGCTCCTGGCCACCTGGTCCCCCAAATACCTGAAGCTCCTCTCCGCCCTTTTTAGTGGGAGCTCGCCAATCCCCTCCTCTGGTCCCCTGGGTGAACCACGAACAACTCACTCTTCCCCGTGTTGAGCTTGTACCCTGAGAAATCCCCGAACTCCCTGAGGATCCTCATTACCTCCGGCATTCCCCCCATCGGGTCCGCCACATATAGCAGCAAGTCGTCCGCTTAGAGCGACACCCTATGCTCCTCCCCACCCTGCACCAGCCCCCTCCTGTTCCTCGACTCCCTCAGTGCCATAGCCAGGGGTTCAATTGCCAGTGCGAAGAGCAGGGGGGACAGGGGACACCCCTGCCTCGTCCCCTGATGCAACCGAAAGTACTCGGACCTCCTCTTGTTCGTGGCCACACTCGCCATCGGGACCACGTACAACAGCCTAACCCACCTAACAAACCCCTCCCCAAACCCGAACCTCTTCAGCACCTCCCACAGGTACCCCCACTCTACCATATCGAAGGCCTTCTCAGCGTCCATCGCCACCACTATCTCCGCATCCCCGTCCCTCGTCGGCATCATAATAACGTTCAGGAGCCTCCGCACATTCGCGTTCAACTGCCTCCCCTTCACGAACCCCGTCTGGTCTTCGTAGATCACCTGCGGCACACAATCCTCAATTCTCGTGGCTAAGACCTTCGCCAGCACCTTGGCATCTACATTTAACAACAAAATCGGTCTGTAAGACCCACACTGCAGGGGATCCTTGTCCCGCTTCAGGATCAAGGAGACCAATGCCCGGGACATCGTCGGGGGCAAAGCCCCCCCTCCCTTGCCTCATTGAAGGTCCTAACTAGCAACAGGCCCAACAGGTCCACATATTTCTTGTAGAATTCGACCGGGAAACCATCCGGCCCCGGTGCCTTCCCTGTCTGCATGCTCCCTATCCCTTTGGCCAGCTCCTCCAGCCCAATCGGGGCCCCCAATCCCGCCACCAGTCCCTCCTCCACCTTCGGAAACCCCAATTGGTCCAGAAAGCGGCCCATCCCTCCCTCCTCCTGTGGGGGCTCGGACCGATACAGTTCCTCATAAATGTCCCTGAAGACCCCATTGATGCCAAGCCCACTCCGCACCACACTCCCTCCCCTATCCTTAACTCCCCCAATCTCCCTAGCTGTGTCCTGCTTCCGAAGCTCTTGCGCCAGCATCCGACTTGCCTTTTCCCCATACTCATAAATCGCCTCCTGGGCCTTCCTCCACTGCACCTCTGCCTTCCTGGTGGCCACCAGGTCGAATTCGGCCTGGAGGCTACGCCTCTCCTTCAACAGTCCCTCCTCAGGCACCTCCGCATACCTCCTGTCTACCCTCACCATCTCCCCCACCAGCCTCTCCCTCTCCCTCTGCTCTCTCCTCTCCTTGTGGGCCCTAATGGAGATCAGCTCTCCCCTAACCACTGCCTTCAGCGCCTCCCATACCATCCCCACTCCTCCCGTTATCGTTGGCCTCCAGATATCTCTCTATGCTTCCTCGGACCCGCTCACTCACATCATCCTATGGCTATCGCCGAGTACTCGGTATCTTCTACTCTCGCTATCAGCGCCCTACTCATAATAAAAAAGTCGATCCGGGAATAAGCCTTATGAACATGCGAGAAGAATGAAAATTCCCTAGCCCCCGGCCTTGCAAATCTCCAAGGGTCCACTCCTCCCATCTGGTCCATAAACCCCCTCAGCACTTTAGCCGCCGCTGGCTTCCTACCCGTCCTAGACCTGGAGCGATCCAGTGCTGGATCCAACACCGTGTTAAAGTCCTCCACCATTTATCAGGCCCCCCACTTTCAAGTCCGGGATCCGACCCAACATGCGCCGCATAAAACTCCGCATCATCCCAGTTCGGGGCATACACGTTGACCAGCACCACCCTCTCCCCTTGCAGCTTACCACTTACCACTACGTACCTGCCGCCATTGTCTGTCACAATGCTCGACGCCTCGAACGACACCCTCTTTCCCACCAGGATTGCCACCACCCGATTTTTGGCATCCAGCCCCGAATAAAACAACTGACCTACCCACCCCTTCCTTAATCTTTCCTGGCCTGCCACCTTCAGGTGTGTCTCCTGGAGCATGACCACATCGCTTCCCTGCCCCGGCCCCGCCCCCTCCAGCCTTCAGCGCAGGAAAAAGCCTGCGCTTTCCACCTGCCCAGCCCCGCCACCTCGGACGCAGCTCCTTTTACAGGCCCAGTCCCCTCACCCCCGACTCGGGCCTCCCCCTCGCCCGCGGGGCCCCATCCCCCCTACCGGCCATCCACCCCTACTCCATTTACTTACCCCCCTCCAAGAGCCCACCCGACAGACCCAACCAAATAGTGCCCAACCCACCCTAACCACCCACACCGAACCAAAAAGAAACAAGAGCAAAGAACCCCCCCTCAAAATGTAACACACCAACAGCCACATGCATTAGTGGGCAGCACGGTAGCATTGTGGATAGTACAATTGCTTCACAACTCCAGGGTCCCAGGTTCGATTCCGGCTTGGGTCACTGTCTGTGCAGAGTCTGCACATCCTCCCCGTGTGTGCGTGGGTTTCCTCCGGGTGCTCCGGTTTCCTCCCACAGTCCAAAGATGTGCAGGTTAGGTGGATTGGCCGTGCCTAATTGCCGTTAGTGTCCAAAATTGCCCTTAGTGTTGGGTGGGGTTACTGGGTTATGGGGATAGGGTGGAGGTGTTGATCTTGGGTAGGGTGCTCTTTCCAAGAGCTGGTGCAGACTCGATGGGCCGAATGGCCTCCTTCTGCACTGTAAATTCTATGGTGACACCTTCAGCCCTTTCAGGTGCGCGAACACGCGGGCCCGCTTGACCGGCCCGTTAAGTCCTCTTACATTCCAGGTTATCAGCCGATTCAGGGGGCTACCCGCCCCCCTCCCCCGCTGACTAGCCATAACCCCTCCTCGGCCAGCCACGCACCCACACCCCACGCCCGGCCCGTTCTCCACGGCGGCAGACCCCCGTCCCAACCCCCTCTACTCGCTCCAGCCCCCCCTTGACCATACCAGCAGCAACCCGGGCTGTTGGGGGCCCTGAAAAGAGCCCAAAAGTCCGTTCCAAGCGGGAACTGCCGAACGTGTGACTTAGCTCTGCATAGCCACAACCGGAAGTCCAGTTTGGGTGTCTATGTATGACACCCACTAATGTTTTTTGCCTCTTGGTATTTCTCAACTCTACCCATACAGACTCCACATTGTCAGAGCTAATATCCTTTCTCACTATTGTGTTAATTTCCTCTTTAACTTGCAGTGCCACACCACCACCTTTTCTTTTATGCCTGTTCTTCCAAAATACTGAAAACCCTGGGACTTTCAGTTCCCACCCCTGTTCACCCTGCCGCCATGTCTCCGGAATCCCAATTATATCAGACCCATTTATATCTATCTGCGATTATATCATCCACTTTATTGCAAATGCTCCATGCATTAACGCCCAGAGCCTTTAAGTTTGACTTTTTCACAATGCTTGTCTTGCTCCTAATATTTTTCTCTCCTGCCCTGTTTGAATTTTGTCCTTGGTTTCTCCACCTATTACTTTTCTTATTCACTTTTCTACATTTTGCTTTTGTCCTTGCTCCCTCTTTCTCTGACTCCTTGCGTAGGTTCTCATCCCCCCGGCATTTTAGTTTAAACCCTCCCCAACCGCTATAGCAAATAACTCTCTTGTTGTACTTTATACAATGAAACTGGGATATAATGTTCTCTTCTCCAGAGGGACAACCAAATTCCACGTCATTTGTGGGATTGTGTAGCCCCTATGTCCTTTAAAGTAGTTTGGGTTTGGCTACATCTTTTGATGAAAATGGGGTGATCTTGCCTTTAGCCTAAAATCCTGCCTATCTCCAATCTACTTCATTCACCACACCTGCTCCCACAGCTTTTACCACAAGTAAATACTGGGGTGGCACAGTGGTTAGTGCTGCTGCCTCACAGCGTTAGGGACCCTGATTCAATTCCGGCCCTGGGTCACTGTCTGTGTGGAGTTTGCACATTCTCCTGTGTGTGCGTGGGTTTCCTCCGGGTGCTCTGGTTTTCTCCTATAGTCCAAAGATGTGCAGATTAGGTGGATTGGCCATGATAAATTGCCCCTTAGTGTCCAGGATGTGCAGGGTAGGATATGGGGTTACGGGGATAGGCCAGGGTGGACGGTGGAGTAGATGTGGGTAGAGTACACTTTCGAAGGGTCGGTGCAGACTCGATGGGATGAATGGTCTCCTTCTGCACTGTAGGGATTCTACAATTCTATAAGTCTCCTAGTTCTAACTAGAGCTACAGACTACAGCGTAGTATTCTCGACTTCCATTCCCTTTTCAGAATCCTCCTTATGATCCTCATAAGGATCTCAGTTCTGTCTATCGCATACTTCTTCTGCTATTTGGCATCCAGATACTCATGTAGTCACCTCACTTTAAGTATGTCTGGTGCTGCTCCCCTCGCTCGATTGTGATGGTAGAGTGAGGGATATGTCAGACTTTGAGATTACAGATTGTTGTTGAATACAGTTCTACTTCTGCTGATGACCCACAGCCCCTCATGGATGCCCAGCTTTGAGCTGCTAAATTTGTTCTGAATTTGTTACATTTAGCACAGCTGTGGTGCCACATGACACAATATATGGTATCTTTGTGCAGTGGTCATTCCGACCAATACTGTCATGGAGAGATGCAGCTGAGAGAGGTGGACTGGTGAGGTTCAGTAGGATTTTTCCTCTTGCTGATGCCCTCATCATCTGCCACAGGACGGGTCTGGCAGAAATGTCCGTCAGGACTCTGCCAGCTCCTGCAATCATGGAGCAACCAAGCCACTCTTGGTAGGACGTGCTGGGCCTTAGCTAACCCAAGTACCTTTTCCAAAAAATGTTGTTCAACATGGAAGTGTTCTGATTCATTCGACTGAGGGAGGGTGGTGGTTTTTTACACAGAGGGTAGTGGGTGCCTGGAACTCGCTGCCAGAGGAGGTGGTGGAAGCAGGGACGATTAAGGGGCACCTTTAAAAAAAAAAATTAATTTAGAGTACACAATTCATTTTTTCCAATTAAGGGGCAATTTAGCATGGCCAATCCACCTAGCCTGCGCATCTTTGGGTTGTGGGGGCGAAACCCACGCAAACACGGGGAGAATGTGCAAACTCCACATGGACAGTGACCCAGGGCCGGGATCGAACCTGGGACCTCGGCACCGTGAGGCAGCAGGGGTTTAAGGGGAATCTTGACAAATACATGAATAGGATGGGAATGGAGGGATACGGACCCCGGAAGTGTAGAAGATTTTAGTTTTGATGGCCAGCATGGTCGACGCAGGTTGGGCCGAAGGGTCTGTTCCTGTGCTGTACTCTTCTTTGTTCTTTGTAATTACAGGACGATTCCTTGTCTGTGTTTGACCTAATGCTATGAGACATCAAGTGTTCCAGAGTCCATGTTGAAGACTCCCTGAACAACATCGTCTGGACTATATGCCACTGTGCTGCCGCCACCTCGAGTGGGTCTGCTATGACGTTGGATCATGACATACCCAGGAATGGCGGTGGTGGAGGTGTCTGGGACATTGGCTGGAAGGGTTGATTCAGTGAGAATCACTACATCAGATTGCTGCTTGTCAGCTTTCGCAACTTTTACACAATGCCCTCAGGTGCTAGTGAGAAGGACTTTGCAATGTTGATTGCGTTAAATTGGTGGCCCCTGCAATACACTTAACAGTAGAGTGACACCTCCATAGTTTCTTATCTCAAGCTTCAAGATTCCATCCCTGACTCCTAAGGACATTATCTGTCTCCTTCCATTTACAGCTTTTCCCTTGTTACAGAGAGTCACCACAATTCTGATTAATTGCTCCTTCGTATCAACCGTCATTTTTTGGATGTGACAGGTGGTTGTCCAGCCAGGTGCCTTTCCTGTTCCTAACCCTGCCCATTTATCCAGGTTGGGGACTGGCATCAATGCATGCTGGCTGCGATTCAGCCACCACATTGCTCCTGGCATGGAGCCGGGTGTAATGGGTGAATCCCGCAGGAGCCCCAAATCGGTCTCGTTGCCGGGCCGATTGAGAGTCACCTGACTTGCTCCGCCTGACACAAATTAGATCACGGACTCGCTGGGCATGATCCAGATCAGCATACTTATATGAGCTATATGACCATGCCTGGAAGACCTCGACAGGAATGTGTTTAGTACTGGTTCCACAGACGTGGCCAAGATGTGACAGCACCTCGGGTGGTCTTGCAGGTCATTAGAGACCCCCAGATGGTCGGGGACAGGGCTGGGTAGAATGCTGGCACTCCCCTTGGTACCTGGGCACCCTGGCAGTGTCAGGCTAGCAGTGCCAATGTGCCTGGGTGCCAGGTTGGCAATGCAAGTGGTCAGGCACGGGGGAACCTTGTCCATTGGAAGGTGAGGGGGGTTTCCAGGCGCCAATAGAAGGTTGGGGGATGAAGGGGGGGGGGGGGGGGGTTGGGAGTTGTCTTGAAAGGGAAGGGGGTGCAGAGATCGGGGCTGCTGGTCAAAATAGCACCCCGATCTGCGAGGAGCCGTTCCTGCTCGCCAGTGCAAGAAATCAACTTGTGTGGCCTCGGCAGGGAGAAACTCTCCTAGGCCCCGAAAAACGGTCAAGTGCCAGTCTCCACTGAATCACTCCCATTGTCTTGCCTGCACCAGTGGCTATATTCTTTCATGGGCAGCCAGTCCTGGAGTAGGATGGGAACCTGGGGCCTCCTGACTAATTGGCAGGAGCGCTACCCACTGAGCTAATCCAGATCCCTGTACCTCACTCTCCAGCACTGCAAGTTTCTCCTTGATTGATAGGGGATTTTCACAGTAACTTCATTGCAGTGCTAATGTAAGCCTACTTGTGACACTAATAAAGATTATTATTATTATATTGCCACTGCAACTAGCCCCTGTAAAATATTACAAATGTCCCCCGGTCCAACCTGGGAACAATGGGCACAGCTGTCCTCACCATGCTCTGTGGGTCCAACCTGGGAACAATGGGCACAGCTGTCCTCACCATGCTCTGTGGGTCCAACCTGGGAACAATGGGCACAGCTGTCCTCACCATGCTCTGTGGGTCCAACCTGGGAACAATGGGCACAGCTGTCCTCACCATGCTCTGTGGGTCCAACCTGGGAACAATGGGCACAGCTGTCCTCACCATGCTCTGTGGCTGCATTGTGACAACAGGTGGCAAATTTCAGTGAGGTTAGCCTCAGTAAAGTGAAGCATCTGACACGGTTCCTTGCTTAGCTTCAGGTAGGAAAATTGATCCCTCAATACCCTGGATGGGTATGGCCTCCTCCTGTTGATAGCCCTCCCCACCCCCTCCCACCTTCTCCTCCTCCCTGCTGCAACATCTAGTCCTGCTCTGTGTCACTTCTGGATCATTCTCTCTGCCTTGCAAACTATTGCACAAATGTCTGAGAGCAAGTGGTTTATGTAGCTTACTTCAAAACAGGACAAACTACTTTGACACATTCCATACCTCTTCCTATATACTTCAACTTGAAACAACTCTGGAAACCACTGAACAACTTCACATTGACAGCACGAGTCAGGAGAAATCAGTCCACAACTAACCTGAAAGTCATTGAGGGCACCTTTAAATAATGCTGGCGGGGGGTTCCCTCCTGCAGCTGAATGCATAATAATAATCTTTCTTATTGTCACAAGTAGGCTTACATTAACACTGCAATTAAGTTGCTGTGAAAAGCCACTAGTCGCCACACTCTGGCGACTGTTCGGGTACACAGAGGGAGAATTCAGAATGTCCAATTCACCTAACAAGCACGTATTTCGGGATTTGTGGGAGGAAACCGGAGCTCCCGGAGGAAACCCACTCAGACACGGGGAGAACGTGCAGACTGCGCACAGACAGTGACCCAAGCCGGGAATCGAACCTGGGATCCTGGCGCTGTGAAACAATAGTTCTACCCCACTGTGCTACCATGCCACCCTACTCAGCTGTCCAAGGTTAATAAAGAGTTGGCTGGAACATTGTGCTCCAAACTCAGTGCAAAAGAGAAGGCTGAAGCACTTGCAACAATCTTCAGCCAGTAGTGCCGAGCGGATGATCCATCTCAACCTCCTGCTGAGATCCCCAGCATCAATGATGCCAACCTTCAGCCAATTTGATTTACTCCACATGATATCAAGAAACAGTTGGAAGCACTGGATACTGCAAAGGACTTGGGCCCTGACCACATTCACATGAGCATACACATCAGGAACAGGAGACGGCCTCTCGGCTCTTGGAGTCTGTTCTGCCATTCAATAAGATCATGGCTGATCTGAGATCTGATTGGAGAGGCAGGAAAACTTCAAAAGAGCAGAGCAGTGCGAGAGCCAGAGACACAGAGCATCAGAGGTTGGAGAGAGAGCGAACGTGGAGGGGAGCAGCTGATCAGGGAAGCAGGAAAACGCCAATAGAGCAGCACAGTAAACATTCACTGAATCCAGAGGCGGAGCTCCTGAGATGACGTCAGGATTCAGAAAGTGACGAGGGCCAAGAGGAAGCAGCTGATTGGTTTTGCGGAGAGAAGCAGCAGCCATCAGTGCCTACGCCCCAACTATAGAAGCAACAGACGAGACAAAAGAGGCATTCTACTTCAGCCTCGACCCATAGCCGTGCCGCATCCCAAAGGGAGACGAGCTGATTTTCCACGGCGACTTCAATGTGAGAGTCGGGAAGGATGGAAACCTTTTGAAAACAAATGCCAACGGAGTCCTCCTCCGAACAAATTGTTTCGAACATGACCTGGTCATCACAAACATCCTGTTCCCCAGCGGGACAAGCAGAAGACCTCATGGCAACACCCCTCTCCAACAACTGGCACCGAATAGACAATATCATCGTCCGAACAAGGGACCGCAAAGATTTTTTAAAAATATATATATTTATTCAAATTTTTCAACAAATTTTCAACAAAACCCCTCCCCCCAACAAAAAGAAAGAAACAAGAACACAACAATCAGAAATTATACATTGGGTTTCCCCCATATACAATAACCCCCCAGAAACATTTAAAAACACAAATAGGAAACCACTCCCCACCTTCACCAAAACACCACCCCAAGAGACCCCCCAAAACCCATCCAGCGCCGGGCACGACCAGAACATATGGACGTGATTTGCCGGGCTCCCTGAGCACCTCCCACATCTGTCCTCCACCCCAAAGAACCTACTCAACCTCGCCCCTGTCATGTGCGCTTTGTGAGTAACTTTGAACTGTATTAGGCTGAGCCTGGCGCAAGAGGAGGAAGAATTAACGCTACTCAGGGCATCAGCCCACAGACCCTCATCTATCTCCTCCTCAAGCTCCTCTTCCCACTTGCTCTTTAACTCCTCCACCGAGGCCTCCTCCTCTTCCTTCAGTTCCTGGTAAATCGCCGAAACCTTGCCTTCTCCAACCCATACACCCAAAATCACCCAGTCCTGAATCCCACGTGCCGGAAGCAGCGGGAATTCCCTCACCTGCCACCTCACAAACGCCCTCACTTGCATGTGCCTGAAAGCGTTTCCCGGGGGTAACCGAAACTTCTCCTCCAGCGCCCCGAGGCTCGCAAACGTCCCATCGATGAACAGGTCCCCCATTCTTCTAATCCCTGCCCGATGCCAGCTCCAAAATCCCTCATCCATCCTTCCCGGGATGAACCGATGATTCTCCCGAATCGGGACCAAACCGAGGCTCCCACCTCGCCTCTGTGTCGCCTCCACTGCCCCCAGATCTTCAACGTTGCCGCCACTACCGGACTCGTGGTGTACCTTGTCGGCGAGAGCGGCAGTGGTGCCGTCATGAGCGCCCTCAGGCTTGTGCCCACACAGGACACCATCTCTAGCCTCTTCCACGCCGCCCCCTCTCCCTCCATCACCCACTTACGGATCATCACCACGTTGGCTGCCAAATAATAGCTACACAAATTCGGCAGCGCCAGCCCCCCCCCTGTCCCTGCTACGCTCCAGAAACACTCTCTTCACCCTCGGGGTCTTATTCGCCCACACAAATCCCACATGCTCCTGCTTACCCGTTTGAAAAAGGCCTTGGGGATCATAATGGGAAGGCACTGGAACACAAAGAGAAACCTCGGGAGGACCGTCATTTTGACCGACTGCACCCTACCCGCTAGTGAGAGTGGCAGCATATCCCATCTTTTAAAATCCTCCTCCATCTGCTCCACCAACCGCGTCAAATTGAGCTTGTGCAGGGCCCCCCCAGCTCCGAGCTACTTGCTCCCTAGGTACCGAAAGCTCCTTTCCGCCCTCTTCAGCGGTAGCTCGTCTATCCCCCTTCCCTGGTCCCCTGAATGCACCACAAAGAGCTCACTCTTCCCTACGTTGAGTTTATACCCTGAAAAGTCCCCAAACTCCCTAAGGATCCGCATGACCTCCACCATCCCCTCCACTGGATCCGCCATATACAACAACAGGTCATCGGCATACAACGACACCCGATGTTCCTCTCCCCTCCCCGGACCAATCCCCTCCATTTCCTGGACTCCCTCAGTGCCATGGCCAACGGCTCAATTGCCAGTGCAAACAACAAGGGGGATAAGGGACACCCCTGCCTCGTCCCCCGGTACAACCGAACGTACTCTGACCTCCGCCGGCTCATAGCCATACTCGCCACTGGGGCTCTATATAGCAGCCTGACCCAACTGATGAACCCCTCCCCGAACCCAAACTTCCGCAACACTTCCCAAAGATACTCCCACTCCACCCGATCAAAGGCCTTCTCCGCGTCCATAGCTGCCACTACCTCCGCTTCCCCCTCCACCAAGGGCATCATAATCACATTGAGGAGCCTCCGCACATTTGTATTTAGCTGCCTAACCTTCACAAATCCAGTCTGGTCCTCATGAATCACCCCCGGGACAGTCCTCAATTCTCGTAGCCAGCAACTTAGCGTCAACATTGAGGAGCGAGATCGGTCTAGACGACCCACATTGCAATGGATCCTTGTCCCGCTTCAAGATCAAGGAAATCAGCGCCCTGGACATTGTCGGGGGCAAGGTTTGCTAGTGTCACACGGGAGGGTTTAAACTAGTATGGCAGGGGGGTGGGCACGGGAGCAATAGGTCAGAAGGTGAGAGCATTGAGGGAGAACTAGGGAATAGGGACAGTGTGGCTCTGAGGCAGAGCAGACGGGGAGAAGTTGATGAACACAGCGGGTCTGGTGGCCTGAAGTGCATATGTTTTAATGCAAGGAGCATTACGGGTAAGGCAGATGAACTTAGAGCTTGGATTACTACTTGGAACTATGATGTTGTTGCCATTACAGAGACCTGGTTGAGGGAAGGGCAGGATTGGCAGCTAAACGTTCCAGGATTTAGATGTTTCAGGCGGGATAGAGGGGGATGTAAAAGGGGAGGCGGAGTTGCGCTACTTGTTCGGGAGAATATCACAGCTATACTGCGAGAGGACACCTCCGAGGGCAGTGAGGCTATATGGGTAGAAATCAGGAATAAGAAGGGTGCAGTCACAATGTTGGGGGTATACTACAGGCCTCCCAACAGCCAGCGGGAGATGGAGGAGCAGATAGGTAGACAGATTTTGGAAAAGAGTAAAAACAACAGGGTTGTGGTGATGGGAGACTTCAACTTCCCCAATATTGACTGGGACTCACTTAGTGCCAGGGGCTTAGACGGGGCGGAGTTTGTAAGGAGCATCCAGGAGGGCTTCTTAAAACAATATGTAAACAGTCCAACGAGGGAAGGGGCGGTACTGGACCTGGTATTGGGGAATGAGCCCGGCCAGGTGGTAGATGTTTCAGTAGGGGAGCATTTCAGTAACAGTGACCACAATTCAGTAAGTTTTAAAGTACTGGTGGACAAGGATAAGAGTGGTCCGAGGATGAATGTGCTAAATTGGGGGAAGGCTAATTATAACAATATTAGGCGGGAACTGAAGAACATAGATTGGGGGCGGATGTTTGAGGGCAAATCAACATCTGACATGTGGGAGGCTTTCAAGTGTCAGTTGAAAGGAATACAGGACAGGCATGTTCCTGTGAGGAAGAAAGATAAATACGGCAATTTTCGGGAACCTTGGATGACGAGTGATATTGTAGGCCTCGTCAAAAAGAAAAAGGAGGCATTTGTCAGGGCTAAACGGCTGGGAACAGACGAAGCCTGTGTGGCATATAAGGAAAGTAGGAAGGAACTTAAGCAAGGAGTCAGGAGGGCTAGAAGGGGTCATGAAAAGTCATTGGCAAATAGGGTTAAGGAAAATCCCAAGGCTTTTTACACGTACATAAAAAGCAAGAGGGTAGCCAGGGAAAGGGTTGGCCCACTGAAGGATAGGCAAGGGAATCTATGTGTGGAGCCAGAGGAAATGGGCGAGGTACTAAATGAATACTTTGCATCAGTATTCACCAAAGAGAAGGAATTGGTAGATGTTGAGTCTGGAGAAGGGGGTGTAGATAGCCTGGGTCACATTGTGATCCAAAAAGACGAGGTGTTGGGTGTCTTAAAAAATATTAAGGTAGATAAGTCCCCAGGGCCGGATGGGATCTACCCCAGAATACTGAAGGAGGCTGGAGAGGAAATTGCTGAGGCCTTGACAGAAATCTTTGGATCCTCGCTGTCTTCAGGGGATGTCCCGGAGGACTGGAGAATAGCCAATGTTGTTCCTCTGTTTAAGAAGGGTAGCAAGGATAATCCCGGGAACTACAGGCCGGTGAGCCTTACTTCAGTGGTAGGGAAATTACTGGAGAGAATTCTTCAAGACAGGATCTACTCCCATTTGGAAGCAAATGGACGTATTAGTGAGAGGCAGCACGGTTTTGTGAAGGGAAGGTCGTGTCTCACTAACTTGATAGAGTTTTTCGAGGAGGTCACTAAGATGATTGATGCAGGTAGGGCAGTAGATGTTGTCTATATGGACTTCAGTAAGGCCTTTGACAAGGTCCCTCATGGTAGACTAGTACAAAAGGTGAAGTCACACGGGATCAGGGGTGAACTGGCAAGGTGGATACAGAACTGGCTAGGCCATAGAAGGCAGAGGGTAGCAATGGAGGGACATTGCTTTTCTCATTGGAGGGCTGTGACCAGTGGTGTTCCACAGGGATCAGTGCTGGGACCTTTGCTCTTTGTAGTATATATAAATGATTTGGAGGAAAATGTAACTGGTCTGATTAGTAAGTTTGCAGACGACACAAAGGTTGGTGGAATTGCGGATAGCGATGAGGACTGTCTGAGGATACAGCAGGATTTAGATTGTCTGGAGACTTGGGCGGAGACATGGCAGATGGAGTTTAATCCGGACAAATGTGAGGTAATGCATTTTGGAAGGGCTAATGCAGGTAGGGAATATACAGTGAATGGTAGAACCCTCAAGAGTATTGAAAGTCAAAGAGATCTAGGAGTACAGGTCCACAGGTCATTGAAAGGGGCAACACAGGTGGAGAAGGTAGTCAAGAAGGCATACGGCATGCTTGCCTTCATTGGCCGGGGCATTGAGTATAAGAATTGGCAAGTCATGTTGCAGCTGTATAGAACCTTAGTTAGGCCACACTTGGAGTATAGTGTTCAATTCTGGTCGCCACACTACCAGAAGGATGTGGAGGCTTTAGAGAGGGTGCAGAAGAGATTTACCAGAATGTTGCCTGGTATGGAGGGCATAAGCTATGAGGAGCGATTGAATAAACTCGGTTTGTTCTCACTGGAACGAAGGAGGTTGAGGGGCGACCTGATAGAGGTATACAAAATTATGAGGGGCATAGACAGAGTGGATAGTCAGAGGCTTTTCCCCAGGGTAGAGGGGTCAATTACTAGGGGGCATAGGTTTAAGGTGAGAGGGGCAAGGTTTAGAGTAGATGTACGAGGCAAGTTTTTTACGCAGAGGGTAGTGGGTGCCTGGAACTCACTACCGGAGGAGGTAGTGGAGGCAGGGACGATAGGGACATTTAGGGGGCATCTTGACAAATATATGAATAGGATGGGAATAGAAGGATACGGACCCAGGAAGTGTAGAAGATTGTAGTTTAGTCGGGCAGTATGGTCGGCACGGGCTTGGAGGGCCGAAGGGCCTGTTCCTGTGCTGTACATTTCTTTGTTCTTTGTTCTTTGTTTGTTCTTGTCCCCCCTCCCTCGCCTTATTAAAAGTTCTCACTAGCAATGGGCCCAGCAGGTCCACGTATTTCCTGTAGAATTCAACCAGGAACCCATCCGGCCCCGGGGCCTACCCTGCCTGCATGCTCCCCAATCCTTTAACCAGCTCCTCCAGCCCAAAGGCTGCCCCCAAACCAGCCACCTCCTCCTCCTCCACCCTCGGGAACCTCAGCTGATCTAGGAATCGTCACATCCCCTCCTCCCCCGCTGGGGGCTCAGACCTGTACAGATCCCCATAGAAGTCCCTAAATACCTTGTTTATTCTCACCGCACTCTGCACCGTATTAAGGGACCCCAAAGATGTTCGCATCACCCATGCCACAACCAGAGCCAAAGACTGCAGGACTGAATACTGACTAATCTGTTCTCCCATCCCCATCACCATGGCCCCAAACTAGCACAGCAGAAAAGAGTCTTCCGCAGGAGACTCAAGGTCGCTGGACTCAAAGGCCCTGAGAAGAAAGAGCTACTCAGTCGATGCCTCACAGCTAACCTGACAACGATCAACGAGCAAGAGTCGCAGAATGCCCACAGCGCCTGGTCCGCTGTAAAAGCAGCTGAAGAACAACAAAGCCTCTGGCGCAGAAGAAATCCCCGCAGAAGCATTAAAATGCGGTGGAGAGGCCCTCTTGACAAGAATCCACAACCTCATCACCCTTGCCTGGAAGGAAGAGAGCATGCCGAGTGATCTCAGAGACTCCTTAATTGTGACCACCTTCAAGAACGGAGACAGATCCGACTGCGGAAATTGCAGAGGAATTTCCCTACTCTCCACCACGGGAAATGTCATCGCGAGAATCCTCCTCAGCAGCCTCCTCCCTGTGGCTGAAGATTCCCCCCCCAGTCTGAGTGCAGCTTCCGTCATCAAGATGATCAATGGACATCACCTTCAGCATGCAACAAATCCAGGAAAAGTGCAGGGAGCAGCATCATCCGCTGTCCATGGCCTTCTTTGATCTCGCAAAGGTCTTTGACTGTCAACCATGAGGGATTGTGGAACATTGTCCTCAAATTCGGCTGCCAGTAGAAATTCAGCACCATTCTCTGCCTGTCCCAGATGACATGTAAGCCGTACTCCTCACCAATGGAATCACCACAGATCCAATACGTGTGCAAACTTGGCTCAAACAGGGCTGTGCCATTGCACCAACGCTCTTCTCCACCTTCCTTGCAGCAACACTCCACCCCTTCACCCTGAATCTACCTGCTGGAATGGAGCTAGCCTACCAGACAAGCGGGAAACTTTTCAACCTCCAACGTCTCCAGGTCAGAACCAAGACCATCTCAACTTCTGTCATCGAGCTGCTGTATGCAGACGATGCCTGTGTGCATGCATACTCAGAGACAGAGCTACAAAGCATCATTGATGCATTCACTGAGGCATATGAGAGAATGGGCCTCAGACTAAGCATCCGGAAAGCAGTCTATCAGTCTGCTCCTGCCACACAAAACTGCATGGTGAGCCCCTGAACAATGTGGATCATTTCCCATACCTCAGGAGCCTCCTCTCAGCACGAGCAAACATCGATGATAAAATCCAGCATCGACTCCAATTCACCAGCGCAGTCGTCGGACGCCTGAGGAACAGCATGTTCAAAGACAGAGGCCACAAATCTAGGACCAAGCTCATGGTCTACAGAAAAGCTGTGGTCCACGCCCTCCTGTATGCACCAGAAACATGGACAATGTACAGCACTTCACGAGCATTGCTTCCGCGAAATCCTGCAAATCCATAGCAGGAAAGGCGTACAATGTGAGTTTCCCCTCCCAGGCTAATGTCATTGGTATCGAGGCACTGGTCACGCTTGATCAGCTGCAATGAGCGAGCCACATTGTCCACATGCCCGACGCAAGTGCTCTACTCCAAGCTCTGCAATGGCTAGCGATGACCAGGAGGGCAGAGGAAATGCTACAAGGACGCTCTGAAAGCCTTCCTGAATAAATGCAACATTCCCTCTGTCATGTGGGAATCGCTTGCCTTAGAACGCACAAACTGGTGAAGACGCATCCGCGTAGGCGCCAATCATCTCGAACATCACAGGATGGAACACGCGGAGGCCAAGCGTGAACAGCGGAAAGAAAGAGCGCAGAATTCAGAGCGTCCTACCCACTCGCCTCATCAAGCACCACCTGTCAAACCTGTGGCAGAATCTGCGGATCCAGGATCGGACTATTCAGCCACACCAGAACCCACCTCCCCGGAGTGGAAGCAAGTCATCCTCAACCCTGAGGAATTGCCAGAGAAGAAGATTGATCTGATTGTAATCTCAACTCCACATTCCTACCTACCCCCCCGATACATTTTCACCCCTTTCTTAAACAAAAATCTATACAGCTCTGTCATAAAAATATTCAAAGACTCTGCTTCCACTGCCTTTTGAGGAAGAGAGTTCTAGAGACTCACAACGCTTGGACAGAAAACAATCCTTTTAATCTCTGCCTTAAATGGCTGACCCCTTATTTTTAAAGAGTGACCCCTAATTCTAGATTCTCCCACAAGAGGAAACATCCTCTCCCCACCCACCCTGTCAAGACCCCTCAGGATCTTAAAAGTTTCAATCAAGTTACCTCTTACACTTTTAAACTTTAGTTACAAACCCAACCTCTCCAACCTTTCCTCTCAACTTATACTCATCAATCTAGTAAACCTTTCAACACATTACTAAGGAGACCAGTACAGTACATAGTACTCCAGATGTAGTCCTACTAGTGCCCTGTACAGCTAAAGCATAACCTCCCTACTTTTGTAATCAATTTCCCTTACTAAATGAGATAACATTAGAACCATGCCATAGAATCCCTACAGTGCAGAAGGAGGCTATTCTGCCAATCTGCACCGACCCTCTGAAAGAGCACCCCGTCCTATCCCCATAAGCCCACCCAACCTGCACATTTTTGGACACTAAGGGCCAATTCAGCATGGCCAATCCAACTAACCTGCATATCTCTGGACTGTGGGAGGAAACCACAATACTTGCAGACACGGGGAGAATGTGTAACTCCTCACAGACAGTCACCCAAAGCCGGAATTTAACCTGAGTCCCTGGCGCTGTGAGGTTTCGATTAGCTTTCTATTAGCTTTCCTAATTACTTGCTGTATCTGTATACTAGCCTTCTGTGATACATGCACTAAGACACCCAGATCCTTCTGAATCTCAGAGCTCTGCAATCTCTCACCATTTAGATAATAAGTTTATTTTTTATTCTTTCTGCCAAAATGGACCATTTCCCATTTTCCCACATGATACTCCATTTGCCAGATCTTTACCCAATCATTCCATATCCCTTTGTAGCTTCCTTGTGTCCTCTTCACAATTTACTTTCTTCTCATCTTTATTTTGTCAGCAAATTTCACAGCCATACTTTCAGTCCCTTCATCCAAATCAGTTATATCAATGGTAAAATGTTATGTCCCCAGCAGTGATCCCCATGGCTGCATAAATACTGAACATTTGTGCTCCAGAACTATCTGTGCCCTTAGCCAAGCTGTTCCAGTCCAGCTACTGGCATTCACCTGTCAATGTCGATAACTGCCCAGGTATGTCCAGTCCTCAAAAAACAGAACAAATCCAGGCCAGCCAATTAACACCCCAATAGTCTGATCTCAATCACCAGTAAAGTGATGGAAGGTATCATCTGCTATCACTTACTCAGTAATAACCTACTCACTGGCGCTCAGTTTGGGTACCGCCAGGGTCATTCAGCTCCTGACCTCATTACAGCTTGGTTCAAACGTGGACAAACGAGTTGAATGGCAGAGATGAGTTGAGAGTGACTGCCCTTGATATCAAGGCCATATTTGGCCGAGTATAACATCACAGAGGCCAAAAACAAACTTGGAATCATTCGGAATCAGGGGAAAATCTCTCCAATGATTGGAGTCATACCTAGCACAAAGGAACATCATTGTGGTTGTTGGAGGTCAGTTATCTCAGTTCCAGGATGTCACTGCAGGAGTTCCTCAGGGTAGTGACCTAGGCCCAATCATCATCAGCTGCCTCATCAATGACCCCTCCTTCAGAAAGTCAGAAGTGGGATGTCCATTGATGATTGCACAATGTTCAGCACCATTCGTGACTCCTCAGGCTGATAAGCGGTAAGTAAAACCCGCGCCACACATGTACCAGGAAATAACTATATCTGACAAGAGAGAATCCAACCATTTCCCCATGACATTCAATGGTCATACCATCGCTGAATCCCCCCACTATCAAATCCTTGGGGTTACCATTGACCATAAACATAACTGGACCAGCCATATAAATACTGTGGCTACAAGAGCAGGTCAGAGCTGGGAATTCTGTGGACAGTAACTCATCTCCTGATTCCCCAAAGCCTATCCACCATCTACAGGGCACAAGTCAGGAGTGTGATGGAACATTCTCCCCTTGCCTGGATGAGTGCAGCTCCAACAACACTCAAGAAGCTCCATACCATGCAGGATAAAGCAGCCTGCTTGATTGGCACCCCATCCACTACCTTTAATGGGAAGTATGGTAGCACAGTGGTTAGCACAGTTGCTTCACAGTGCCAGGGTCCCAGGTTTGATTCCCGGCTTGGGTCACTGTCTGGAGTCTGCATGTTCTTCCCGTGTGTGTTCCGGTTTCCTCCCGCAGTCCAAAGATGTGCAGGTTAGGTGGATTGGCCATGATAAATTGCCCTTAGTGTCCGGTTTCCTCCAGAAGTCCCGGAAAATGTGCTTGTTAGGTGAATTGGACATTCTGAATTCTCCCTCAGTGTACCCAAACAGGGCGGGAGTGTGGAGACTAGGGGATTTACACAGTAACTTCATGTGCAAGGGCTGCACGGTAGCATTGTGCATAGCACAATTGCTTCACAGCTCCAGGGTCCTAGGTTCGATTCCGGCTTGGGTCACTGTCTGTGCGGAGTCTGCACATCCTCCCCGTGTGTGTTCCGGTTTCCTCCCGCAGTCCAAAGATGTGCAGGTTAGGTGGATTGGCCATGATAAATTGCCCTTAGTGTCCAAAATTGCCCTTAGTGTTGGGTGGGGTTACTGGGTTATGGGGATAGTGTGGAGGTGTTGACCTTGGGTAGGGTGCTCTTTCCAAGAGCCGGTGCAGACTCGATGGGCCGAATGGCCTCCTTCTGCAATGTAAATTTTATGATAATCTATGATTGCAGTGTTAACGTAAGCCTACTTGTGACAATAATAAAGATTATTAGATTATTCAACATCCACTCCCAACACCACTGACTCACGGTAGCAGCAACGTGTACCATCTACAAGATGCACTGCAACTACTCACCTGGCTCCTTTGATAGCATTTTCCAAATCTGTGAACTCTACAGCAAGGACAAGGGCAGCAAATGTATGGGAACACCACAACCTGCAAGTTCCCCTCCAAGCCACATACCATCCTGACTTTGAACTGTATCGTCATTCCTTCACGACTGCAGGGTAAAGATCCTGTAACTCCCTCCCTACGGATTGCACTTCCACCACTTGGACTGCAGTGGTTCATGAATATAGCCCACCACCACCTTCTCGAGGGCAAATCTGGATGGGCAATAAAAAATGCTGGCCTAGCCAGCGATGCCCGAGTCCCAGCAAAGAGATTTTTTTTAAATGACAGCGTTGGTGTCAAATCAAGGGTTAATGCACACAGTGATTGGCGTCACAATCTGCCTAGCCTATATATTTTCAATGGACGCTCATTGTGCATGCGCTAGGACTCTCATCAAAATGATGCCTGGAGTGGTTCACTCTAGAATGAAATGAAAATGAAATGAAAATCGCTTATTGTCACAAGTAGGCTTCAAGTGAAGTTACTGTGCAAAGCCCCTAGTCGCCACATTCCGGCGCCTGTTCGGGGAGGCTGGTACGGGAATCGAACCGTGCTGCTGGCCTGCCTTGGTCTGCTTTCAAAGCCAGCAAATTAGCCCTGTGCTAAACAGCTAAACAGAGTGCTTGTGTGCTGTGCACACCATTTTGGAGTGAAATGGCACCCATAACACCAAAAGACTGAGTGCTTCAGAACCAAACTTCAGTCCTATAATTAGCAGTCTATAACTGCAAGTCTAATCTGCACTAAACTCTGCAGTATCTAATGATTAACATTACAGTCCTGTGTATTCACTACCCTCCATAACCTCAGCTCCTCTAATGCTCTGTTGCTGGTATCCTATCCTGAACCCAAGTCCCACTAACCTTTCATCCTTGGGTTTGCTGACTTACATTGACTCCCAGTACTCCAGTGCCTTAAATTTAAACCCTTTAATAACCCATTCATAAACCAGCTCTGCCACCCTACAAGAATTCTGCATTTACCGAACTCTGGCATCTCCCACTTGCATTTACCTCTCATTGGCAGCCTGTGCCTTCAACTGTCTGGAATTCCCTCCATATCTCTCTGCCTTTCCATCCCCCTCTCCTTTCAGACATTTCTTCAAAGCTTCTTCTTTAACTAAGCTTTTATCTCCTTGGGTCGGCATACTCTTTTGTCTGGGTATGCTTCTGCACTATCTTTGAATAGTTGTGTTATGGATGCTATTCAAATGCACATTGTTGTTGCTGATTAACCGTAGAATACTTCTGGACAATATCCTGTGATTTACATTTGGTTTTAGAATATCTATAGTATCTCAACAATAACGACTCCATTCTCTTGATTAAATCCCTAAGAAAAAGCATGAGATGAAATGAAATTGCCAAGGAAGGTGTAATATATATAGAAACTATATGCATAAATATACAGTGCCCTTGTTTTGAAATGGGGGTCTGATGTTTTGAAATGTTTGGTCTGATTCACTGAAGAGTGGTCACGTGTCAGCTACCAGCTGTCACTGGTGCCCTGTAATAGACATCAGCTGTCAATGGTCTTCAGTGAGTGATGTCAGCAGGCAGTAGAGTAGAAACTATTGCCTGCCGACATTACAAACCACAAGCCTGTAACAGATGACAGTAATTCTTTTTAAAACCTTTTCACTCAAGGGTATAATAAAACAAATATTGACTGCTATTTGGCTGCTATGGTTGGCAAACTATTGCCCAGAGTTATGGAAAATGATAGTCAATGTGAAATCATGACCAAACGGAACTGAAGGCTTTGAACAGCCCCAACACTTTCTTAGTGACTTGCCTAGCCCTCAGCTTACTGCAGCTAATATTTGCACAGGCGGGGATGAGGAGGGGGGAGGGGGGAAAGAAAAAGCATTCCTCCTAAGCAACGAAATAAGAAAAATAAACAGCCTGCATTCTAAACAGGTTAAGCCACGCATGGTTGTTCCCTTAAAATGTCATGTAAATGAAAAAGCTCAGAAACAGTCTCAAATGAGCACATTTCCTACTTAATGGCAAAATCTCATTGTCTGTAAATTTCAGTCATTTGTGTTGAAAATGAAATGTACAACCAATTCCATTTTGTCAGTGTTAAGCAAAGAATTTCCCAGGGGTTAAAGTGATAATTTTAAGTCATCTGTAATGTACAGTTCCCAGACAAAAAAAATCAATTTCTCCTCATATGACATGATAAATAATTATAAGATATTAATTTTAAATTACATGTCTAATACCTTTCATGATTTTTCACTATTCATATAAATTTAATTTGATTAATTTCAACTGGTATAGTAAAAGGAAGGTGCTGACTGGGGAATGTAGGAGGACAGTGAGTCCTCATTGCTTTGTCACCTTTTCAAACAATATCCAGATTCACGCTGACTGAAATCCTCTGGGGAAATTGTTATTATCAAATTAAGAAAAAAATATATTGCTTTGTGATATGTTTTGAGACAAGATGCATGGGTTCAAAATGCAGATGTGTAAGGTGAGTGTTTTCAGGGTTTTTTTTTGACAAGGCACGCTGCTAGGTTTCAAAGATTATCGCTTCATCTTAATTGTCAAGAAATTAAAAAGAAATCATGATATGTGAGGATTTTCCAGGCAAAATGGCTGTAAAACAGGGGCTATATAATTGATTTAAAGCTGCACTATCCCTTTTCATATGGACCACTTGTCATTTTCATTAATTCAATATCAACCCACCAGCAATCTTCATGCAGTCAAACTACTTTAGAAACCAGATCCTCAGTACATAGAATTACTGAAATTCATTTCAAATAATTGTTAAATAAAAGATTATTAGGTAAAGGTTGCATAAATTAGAACTGTTTTAGAACTAGACTTACTGCGGCCCAGGAACTGCGGTGCTGTATTTTTATATTTTGCCTACTCTTTGCTGGTTTTTCCACAATGTGTACGGGATTGTCTTCATCATATATTCAGGGCTGCATCAAATACATCACCCCAGCAAACAACCTTTCTCCAGGAATCTCAAGGACACCTTTTCAAATCAATGGATCTTTGACTGGCAGACTCAAATTTTCCTCAGTATTGTCATCACTGGTTTGGGGGTTCCCTTCTGAAACACCAAGAGCATGTAGCTTTTCTTGTTCCTTTAGCTTGCCTGAGGCTTTTAAAATCACTTTTCAAAAGCAATTGGAGAGACTCTTCCACCATTGTTGCCTCCTATTGAATCGTCTTCAGTGCTCTCCCCGCCCTGCTAAATAAATATCAGAAACAGAACTCTATTACAGAGTCACATGCACTTTGTTTTTCTGCAACAACAACTTGCATTTATGTAGCACCCTTATTGTAATAAAACATTCTGAGACACTTCAGAGGGGACTATTAACGCCAAAATTGACACGGAGCCACACACAAGACACGCAGGGCAGCAGATGCATGGGCAGTCCACCGCCTACAGGTTGCCCTCCAAGTCACTCACCATCCTGACTTGGAACTGTATCACTGTTCTTTCACTGACACTGGGTCAAATTCCTGAAACTCCCTCCCTAACAGCACTGTAGGTGTACCTACACCACGTGGTCTGCAGCGGTTCAAGCAGGTGGCTCACCACCACCTTCTCAAGGGCAATTGGAAACGGGCAATAGAAATGCTGTCTTAGCCAGCGACACCCACGCCTCCTGAAAGAATAAAGAAAAAAATTAGAACAGGTCAGCAAAAGGTTGGTCTAAGAGGGAGATTTTAAGGAGTGTTTTTCAGGAGCATCTTAAAGGAGGAAAGAGAGATTGGGAGGTGGAGAGACTTAAGCAGAGAATTCTAGAGCTTAAGGCCTTGACAACTGACAGCATGTCACTAATCAGCAATGAAAATTAGTGAAGCACAAAAGACCATATTTCGTGGAACACCGAGATCCTGAAGAGGTTGTAGGGCTGAAGGAGGTTACTGAGGTAGGGAATGTTGAAGACACAGAAGGATATGAAAACAAGGATGATAATTTTAAAATGAAGGTAGCATGGAAGCATATTACCTAGAAGCTTGGGGAGCCTATATCTCCACATTGGGGAGCCATTGATTTATCCATGGCAATGCCTCAGCCAATCAGAGTTGACTTGCTAACCAATCAGCACCCTTTCTTCCTGTAGCATAAATTGTTGTTGTGGTGTTCTTTGTGTTGCTTATTTCAGGATGGTTGGCGTAATGTTCACAAAGACCACAAAATAGCTTGAACTTAAAGCTATAAATTTATTAACACCACTAATTTGGATTCGGCATGTACTCCTAAAGAACACACAGTTGATTATTAACATTAAACTACACTCATCTACAGCTAATCTTAATACTGATATAAACTATGATCTGCTCTCACTCACACTATTTGTACTTCTGACTCTCTCTAGCTAACTCCTGCACACGCTCTCCCCCAAGGCTTAGCAACATTGCTTTTTATACTTGTAACTGTAGCTCCCTCTAGTGGCTACTCTAGACACATCGTTAACCCTTGCAGTTCTTAAAGTTATGATAATACCACAGTTATGATTGTTTGAAATTTGGCATTCTTGTGATTGTCCTGATGTGTACAAGGCGAAAAGCTTGGGCTCTGTTTTCAGTAATATTGAAATTAAGTTTTTCCAGGGAGCCAGTGTAGGTCAGTGACTACAAGTGATGAGTATATGGAGTTTGTGAGTTTGGATACTGTCAGCAGAGTAAGGGATATACTCAAGTTTACTTACTGCACTCCCTTCTTCAGATAAATAGGCCAAAATTGCACACAATATTCCAGGTGTAGTGTCATCAAGGCTCTGTATTATTGCAGCAAGCCATCTTTTATGGGCCAGGGTTTAGAGAACACCAAAGTATATCATGGAGTTCACCTGATCTATAACTTTTAATAGATTTTGGTTATGAGGAGCACAAGGCCTACTTTCCAGGTGTTATTCAACAAAGATCTTAAGTTTTTTAAACAAAACAATGTTTATTCTATGAATCCAGTTAACATTTTATAAACAAACAGTAAGCATCTTATCGACTACTAACACAAAAAGCCCCCCAAAGATACAGTACTCTATAGGTAACCCTTAACAACTTTCCTAATAACATCCATAAGCCAAACACCCTTTCTCTACAAAAACAGTAGGTTTGAATTCCTTACAGACAACAGGTATTACTTTGAAGTTATAAGTGGTCTGGAGACATTCTTTAGCATGCAGAGTGAGAGAACAAAAATACACCTTCTTTGTTTGAATGCAGCTCCCAACTGAAAGCAAAACCAAAAAAGCTCAGAGCCACAAAGCAGCTTTCAGCTCAAAATGAAAGTAAAAGACAGAATCACAGCCCAGCTCCACCCACACAGTGGTATCACTGCAGCCATTTGATAAAACTGTAGCCATCTGGGATAGCCACTTACAAAGAAACATGGACATTTGCAAAGACTCATGGGAAATATGGCCAATACAAGATTCAGGCAGGCTCAGAACCTAAATATATATTTGTAAGCAGAGAACCAGACAGTATCGAAACCCCCAGCCGATTTGCATTCTAATGACCCATTTCCCTAAGACAAAGGACTGATACTCAGGTATGCGATACAATTCCAGACACATCGGCGTCACTCCCTTTACTCAGGAAGCATAAACAGCAAGGTCAATGACTGCTTAGGACACGCCCAGCCATCAAGGCATCCGCCCATTTATTGGCTCAGATCGAAGGCAGTGATCGAAGTCTGCTGAATTATTGGGTCCAAACCTAAGGACCACCCAAAAGAGCGCAAAACTCCCCAAGGATAAAGAGAGGCACTGCCATGTGTTTGATCTCTTTTGGACCTGGCGCTCCTGCAACGTCCATCTCCAATTGCAGCAACACGACCAGAAGCAAGTCCAAGTTCAACGCTCGCTACCAGACGGATGAGCCTAGCTGAACCGCAGTTACTTCTCCAGACCCAGCAGATCCAGATTCGAGCAAAGGCCACTGTTCCTCTGACCTAAGCCGGGTGCCTGAAGTTAAGTACAGGTTGTCATTGTGTTAGATGTAATTTAGCTCATAGTGTTTATGTTGCATGTATAAGTTAATCTTGTGTGTAAATAAAGTATTAAGTTTGAATTACTTGAAATAATGTTTATTTCATTTTATTTGTGAATTAATAGAAACTTAAAGAAACTCACTGACACCATTTTAAAAAGTGTAGATCTGGAGATGACAGCTGACTTTGCTCCGGTATAAATCACTGCTCCCTCATTGATAGCAGCCAACATTTTTGTGAATGTAAGAAAAACTTGTTAAAAGAAAAATTGTTATAAAGAATAAATTAAGTTGTAAAAGTTATACAAGTTTGTGTTAAGCAAATCTTAAATTCAGTTCTGAGTTGAGATCAGAACGAAGCTTGCAGTTTGCAGTAATTCAATTTAAAAGAAAACTGTTAAAACCTTTTTAAATAACTTTGCCAAGTAGCAAAAATGGCCATTGGTTATAAATAGGAAAATAAAAAAGAGCCAAAGTATGAAAGCTAAAGAGTTAATTGGATTATGGAGACAATATTGTCAAGAGGAGAGGGATAAGATCATGTTATCAAGTTGGCAAGAAAATGCCCTTAAAATGGGGATTCCAATTAGTGAAGGGAGGAACCAGAAAACTCTGGAGATCTTGAAAAAGGAGTGTGCATTCAAAAAACGCGCACGTAAAGAGAGGGTGGACTCGAGTAAAAAAAAAAAGGGCTACGTAGTTCAATGGCTGGCCTTGCATTGACAGAGGCAGATGGTGACCTAGAGAATTGGACTATGTCGGTTGGGGCAGCACGGTAGCACAAGTGGATAGCACTGTGGCTTCACAGCGCCAGGGTCCCAGGTTCGATTCCCGGCTTGGGTCACTGTCTGTGCAGAGTCTGCACGTTCTCCCCGTGTGTGCGTGGGTTTCCTCCGGGCGCTCCGGTTTCCTCCCACAGTCCAAAGACGTGCCGGTTAGGTGGATTGGCCGTGATAAATTGCCCTTAGTGGTTAGGAGGGGTTATTGGGTTACGGGGATAGGGTGGAGGTGAGGGCTTAAGTGGGTCGGTGCAGACTCGATGGGCCAAATGGCCTCCTTCTGCACTGTATGTTCTATGTCTATGTCTATGACTGCACCAGTAGCATTATCCGCACTAATTCCAGAACCACCAGGGTACCATAATTTATATCCAGTCACTGCTCCCCAGATTCAAATCATGCCAGCCTCTCCAGTCCCTTTGGCTGATAGTTTGGGTCCTATTGCTGCACCTTCACCATCTGTTAGAGAAGGGGAGCTCTGTTCCACAAGCCCAGTTAGCTCGAGGACCCGATCTCGGACAATGAGAGAGGGGCCTGATCCTATCCAGAAACAATTACGCCTACCACCTAGATCCCTTAAGACCGATATGGTAGGACATAAAAGTATGAGAACAAAGAAAGAGGACGGGAATGGTTCTGAGGAGCCGGAACTCCCCCTAGTGTAAGGGAAGGACGTCAAAGTCTTTGAAGAGCCAGAGGAATCCGCTAAAGCGCCCCCTAGTGAGTCTCTGAGACAGTTGACGATTCGGAAAATACCCAACCCTGATGTTGCAACAGCAGCAACCCAGCCTACGATAGACGTTTATTTTCCATGGAGACCCAGCGAGATGAATGACAGGGAGAAATCTCCTGCTGCTTTCGTGGACTATCTGAGAACTACCATCTCAGTTTATCAAGCTGATTCTAGGGACCTCTGGGCCCTAGTCCAGAAGCTTTTAACTCCAGCAGAGCATCGCAGTAATCTCAACCACTTGAATTATGCTAGCCATGCCGCACTTCAGAAAGCCCATGCCTTGGACGATGATAGACGGGCACAAATCCTGAATGCGTTGAATGCCACATTTCAAAAGCCCATAAACATCTCTGTTATCTTAGACCTCAAACCTAAAAAGACTGAAGAGCCAGAGGAATTTCTGGAACATTTTAATGAAATCTACCGTGGGCAGTCAGGCGACTTGCTGCACCAAAATGGTCAGAATTCCCCTCAATATTGTGCTATGTTCATGCATTGCTTACCACCTTCCGTGGCTACTGCCGTGAAATGTAATAACATGAATTGGACAGAGAACGACCCTTCCCAGATGGCCCGGGCTGTCAGATTTTATTGGAAGCAGGGTGTAGGCCAGCCAGGAAGGAGGCTCAGTTACAAAGATTAAGACTGAGTATGTAATGAAAAAGGATGATCTGAGACCCCAACCAGCAGCAGATATAGAGGGAGCAATGCATGTTTTAATTGTGGCCGTACCGATCACTGGCATCAGGAATGCCCCTTTAAAAGACAGGCAGCAGAAGGAGACTACCCGACCCAAAGGAGGGGGTACCTACTAAGGGGAGGACAGACGAGGTACACCGACCTCTCTCAGACAAACCCTTTCCAAACACAAGATTGACTAGCTAATTTAGTCATAAGGACTCTCCAATCGGACAGGGAACCTATTATCTCTCTGCAGACAGGAGATCAACATTACCCATTTATAATCAACACTGGAGCAGCCATGTCTTCGGTGCAATCAGAACTTCGACTAACACTATCCGACCACACCCAGCATTTGTCGGGGTTCCAAGGACAGGTGTGTGAGTATCCTATTTCTGAACCTGTGACAGTCACTTATGAGAATAAGTCTACAGATCATCAGTTTGTGATGATTACTGGGTTGGACTGTAACTTGTTGGCCTGAGATTTACTGTGTAACTTCCAGCTACAGCTAGAGTGTGGAGACGAAGGGGTAACAGTTCAATCATGGAGGATGAGGCAACAGTGCTATATTTCTATTACACCCCAGTGGTGGACGTTAGACATTGAACATTCATTGCACCACGTTACGCTGGCCTTTGACAGAACCGGACAAAACAAGGAGTTGGAGGACAAATACCGGCCGTTAATTGGGACCGAATGGCCAGTCAGGATTACAGCCACAGTCATGGGAAAAGAAGGTACAGCCGATTTTGTTACAATACCACCACATTTATGGCCACAGTCAGCTTCTGTAGGCTCTCATATTACACGTCAGGTCCACGACCAGTACCATGCCAAGGATCTGGGGCCTATGGTAAGGAGGGCAGTGGATCATTCAGATCCAACAGAGTACGCACTTCAAGTCATGCCAGACGGCACTTCCATAAAATATTTTGAGGTCCCTGAAACGATTAACACTCGACGTCAGCATCACCTGGGACGTGACGTTTTGGAATATGTCAACCCACAGCTCTGGAAGAATAGGAGATTCCTTACCTCGGCCGGCACAGAAATATCCCACCGGGGTTTAGTTAATGACCTACTGTAGGCTCTCCTTATGCCCGCGCAGATTTCCGTCATTAAATGGGCTGCCCATACAAACGGTAAGACCCCAGTTGACGTTGGTAATGAACGAGCAGACTGTGCAGCGCGGACAGCCGCGCAAATTCAGCAACTGATGGTGCCTAAAATGTTAGGTCAGACTAAACGTTCTGCAATAAATAGGTCTGCCTCTGACAAGCCAATGCCAACCATCCAAGACGTCATAAGGTTACAGGAGGACGCTCCTGAGAGTGATAAACAAATGTGGAAATGGTTAGGTTGTACATATGATTCTGTTTCCTCTTTATAGACCACGGCAGCACATCAGACTTGTATGTCTGATGTACTGGCTTTATGGGTCATCCAATGTGTACACTTTGCAACTCATTGTGGGGCTCGGGGGACTAGTGATTTGTTGCTGGACACTTGGTGGCACCCTAAAATGCAGGGGCTGGCCCAGAGTATCAGTAATCGGTGTTTGATTTGTCAGCAATATAACACCAGCAAAAGTATCCCTTGCGGTATGAGGCAAACCCCGTTGCCCAGTGGTCCCTTTGAGACGCTCCAAATGAATTACATTGAGTTGGAAAGGTGTCAATGTTGTCAATGTTATGAATATGTTTTGGTTATTGTGGATGTGTTCTGCAGATGGGTCGAGGTGTATCCGACTACCGATAATAAAGTTGCTACTGTGGTTAAAGTTCTGATGCGGGAAATCATTCCTCGGTACGGCATACCAGCTCAGTTAAGTTCTGATAACGGGCCTCATTTTATAGGACAGATTAACAAAGAGTTCTGCTCCCAGTTGGGCATACAGCAGCAGTTACACTGTGCGTACAGACCACAGGCGGCCGGGTTGGTTGAGAGACACAATCAGACTCTCAAAACTAAATTGGCGAAATTAAGAGCAGACACAGGACTGACATGGCTTAAGTTGCTCCCCATTGCCCTCTTCCAGCTGCGGGTTACACCTGCGGGACCGGCCTGGCACTCTCCTGCCGAGATCCTTTATGACAGGTCCCTTAGAACTCCCTGAGCCTGCATGTTCCCAGACTGGTTCAGTTTCACCATATGACTGAAGAAATGACTACCTATGTTCTAGCCCTCACTAAGGTCCTCAAGGAGCTCCATGGCCAGTTATGCGCGGCTCACCCGCCACCCGCCATTACCTAGCTCACTTTCAGTGCAGCCTGGTAGTTATGTCATGGTCAAATATTGGACTCGGAAAGGGTCGGAGCCACGATGGGAGGGGCCCTTCCAAGTTCTCCTTACCACCCCCACTGCAGTTAAAGTGGAGGGGCGGAGTGCTTGGGTCCACCTCCGCCACTGTAAAAAGGTCAGTCACTAACCTGCCTCCCTTCCCCAGCGCTGTTTTACAGGTGTGAAGTATGATGGGGTGGCTGCGCACCGCCTGTGTAATCTTCGGCCTCACCTCGCTTGGAGTGGCATCGGCGACGGAAATGGAAAAGGGAAATATCATCTACATCTGTAACCCCAACCAAACTACAAGGACATTTCACTTATGCAGAGGTGACGTTCTTCGCTGCCCCCATGTACGAGGACATGGTATCGACTCATGGAAGGTCATCAGGTTAACGGACAATGCAGGACTCATGAAGCAATTTCACCGGTCCCGGCGATGGGAAGGGAACATTACATGGACATTGCCTTGTTTTTGGAGTACATGTAAATTTGATTTTGGATGTGTTAAGATTGGTGCCATAAAGGTAAAGTCAGACAGTGAGGAGAGGGTAGGAAGAGGTTTTGAGAGAGAGGGGGGGACTAGAGAGAGGACAGGGCGTGTGAGGAGGGGAGTACCACTAGAACGTAGGTTATTAATTCATTTAGGACCCAGAATGAGGTAAACCTGGGTAGTATGAATCTCTTCTACCAGATCTACCACCGCTTGTATGGCCAGGGACGGGTTGTCTGCTACCCGAACCCCGCAGCGGAGTCTAGGTTATTTTCTGTTTCACCGCTTTGGGGCACTCCCCAAACGGTGGTTCATTGTCAGCGTTCCGAGCCACCGCCCTAGCAAGTCCTCTTCCTTACGATCCAGGTTCAGCACCACAGGCTATTTGCCTTCCCCTTCCTCGGGATAATTCCCACTTACAGTATGATAGGCTGCAACGGTGGAGGGCGTACATACCTAGCCACTTCACTCCCAATAGAGACTCCCGGTCGTACGAGAATTGTTTCAGCAGTGACGGGTACGGCTGTTTGATGGTAGAGGTGGAGACGAATATAACATGTCTGTTCCCCATCTGTACGGACAGGAGGTGTCATATCACTCAGGCGTCTGGCCAATGCGTCTGTTACAACACCACCTGCGTTCCATTGAACGCCGGCCTCCAGCTCCTTTGTGGCTGGGCGAATGTCTCTCATATCACTGTTGGGACTAGGGCTTTCCGCATTGCTGGGAGGCGTGAATAGGCGTTCCAAAGCTGGATAAACTGGGCTACTGGGGGATCCCTACGCAACCAATATACTGATTGTGATGCTAGCCTGTACATGGAGCAAGGATACTACTTTTTTTAATGGCACAGCGACCAATGTTTTGTCACCCCCATTTCCCCGCCAAATTGCTATCGGGACTCTAGTCCCTATCACAGTCCCCTGCCCCTCGGCGTGGATGCTGCATAATCAGTTAGCATGCCGGGCAGTCTCAGCCGAATTCTGCGAGAACTGGAAAAAACCTCAGGTTCTCGCGCCCAACCGCCACTCAGCCGGATGGGGAATTCTGAGCATCTTGACACTGGGAGGTGTGGGGGGTTCCTTGGCAGTCAGCGATAGAAATTATTTTATTTGTGGCCTTACCATCCTGGGAAACAAAACCTTGGGAGCCCTTGGGGCAATAACCAAGGAATTGTCTCAGCTGCGGTTGTTTGCAATGCAGAACTGGTATGCTCTTGACTATCTTCTGGCCCGTGAGGGTGGGGTATGCGCCATAGTGCAGGGCAAGTGTATCATGGGAGTTCAAGACCTAACCGTTAACATCACTAAATTTATGGATCGCATACGGGATCACCTGGACGGTATGCAGGACCCTGGCTCTTGGGGTAACTGGGCTTCGGAGGTTGGAAGGACTGGTTGATAAATATGGCCATGTATTTAGCAGTGGCACTCGGCTGCATCTTTGTGGGCCTGGCCATCCTTAAATGCATGATGGGTAGAATGCAGGGTGCACTGGAACAGATAGACGCCCCTAGAATCTTGGCTGTTAGGATCCACGAGGGTGCAGCGGATGACAGGGGGCTGCAACAGGAACTGGAAATGTAGCGACGAATCTTCTTAGATGAGGGGCCGTAGCTACGGATTGGACAGATAGGTTATCATGAAATGATAAAAGGAGGGAATGACGAATGTGATATAAAATAGTTAGTTCAAATATTAGTTACAGTAATGTAGATGTGGGCCAGTCTAATAGTAGTAAGTTCACAAAGCACAAAGGAATTCAGAAAGCATGGCAAGGAGGATGGGGAAAAGGACGCTGGGTAACAAGAGGCCCAGGGTTATGGAATGCGAAGTGATCTCTTTGTCTCCGACCTCACTCGGTTCGGGAGACCCCAGGAGACAGCTTGTGTTCTGGATCTCGGTGAAGCGAGTCAGACTTGCAAGTTGGTTAAAATAAATAATACTTTATCTTCAAATCCATCTCGAGTTTTATTGAGGCCAGACTGACGGGTAAAGAATTCAATATTGTCAACTGGTTGTTGTGTCTTTGATCGATATCTGGTTGAAACTTGTGGTGGTATCATTTGATACCTGGCAACTCTGAAAGCAATATAATATCAATATCTAGACAAAAGAAGGGCAACCTTATTGACTGCCATATTTATAACGAGTAAATATAGCAACAAAACACACTTTTCTTAAAGGGACCCTCACATGACACATCCCTGCTCCTGTACTTGAGACCTCTTGCTATGAAGGCCAACATACCATTTGCCTTCTTTACCACCTGCTGCGCCTTCTTCCTTTGATAACAAAGGCAAATAAATAGGCAAACAAGCTGAGACAAAGCTGGAGAAAGAGTATGTAACAACTAATGGAAGCAGGAGATGTTAGTAATCCTAGATGGCATGGTGGTGCAGCAGTTAGCACTACTGCCTCACTGCGCCAGGGACCCGGGTTCAATTCCGGCCTTGGGTGACTGTGTGGAGTTTGCACGTTTTTCCCGTGTCTATGTGGATTTCTTCCAGATTCTACGGTTTCTTCCCACAGTCCAAAGATGTGCAGGTTAGGCGGATTGACCATGTTAAATTGCCACTTAGTGTCCAAAGATGTGCAGGTTAAGTGGACTGGTCATAATCAATGTGCGGGGTTAAGGGGATAGGGTGGGAGAGTGGGTCTAGGTAGGGTGCTCCTTCGGAAGGGTTAGTGCAAACAAAAAGGGCCAAGTGGCCTCCTTTTGGACTGTAGGGACTTGATTCTATGATTCTAATGGAGAGGATATGGGGTCAGAAGCTCAATTCGGAGTTATATGGGATCCCAAGATTGCAAACATTCCAGTTCAGCCTCAGATAGTGGCCAAGCAGAGAGATGGTGTCAGTGACTCATGATCCCTGTCCTGTTTCTCTCCTCGCAATGTGCACTCTAACAGAGGAGCAATCACTCTCTTTGTGGTTTTCCTACCTGGATTGTAAAGGGGGTACCTGACCCTATCCATAACTGTCAGCTGATCACAGGATATGTGATTTAACCCAGTGTCCAGCACTTGAATGACTCTGTCATTAATTCCTCATTGTTTAGTAGCCACAGAAGAAATGGACCACAGGAGCAAGGGAAAAAACAAGAAAAATAGGAGGGTAGAAAACCACGAAGATCAGCTTTTTGCAGCCCTTCCCACGGACAAGATCTCCCGGTCCCACAGATGGCAACATCCCACAACGTGTTACCCAGCAGCATGACCAATGAGTAACAAGGCAGCGGGACTGGCAGATTGTACTGGCAGCCAATGGTGAGGAACTTCCACTGTCAAGAATCTCGCCGCGGAGGGCCAGAAAATCCCAACCATAAATAGGTTCCCAGCAAGAGAACTGAATGCTGCAGATGGAGGAAAAATGTTATATTACAAGTCAGACTCTTTTAAGCACAGCATCAAATTGATCCAAGCATCTTCAATACATTCCAAGTGGATCCAAGCTCCTTTGGGCAACCTTTGTCTGTAATCAGCTGTCACTAGCCACGTGAAACAGGATTGTGTAAATCAGACGTTATTCTTAAGAGCAAATTACTGCCATTCTTATTTCCTTAAAAGCAGTGTGATGCTCTGTCGTACAAGCACATCCCCAACTAGACTGGATGCTGGACCCTCTGAATACAATGACTTCAAGATCATAATCTGCATGAATGAAATCTGCTTAATTTCAGTTAACTATAAATATCGCTGGTGCTTTTCCCACAAGGTTACGGCCTTTGCTTCACTCTTATCTCAGGTAAAGTTGTGCAAGTCACCTTTGTAAGCGGCCTAAGCATTTATGTTTAAAGGTGTCCCATTATCCAACACAGGAGTATAATTAATTCCCCAGTGTGATTTTTAATGGATTTTCTGTCTTTCACGTGTGCTTCCTCATTTCTTTGAAGATGGGTCACGTAAACATTTGGTAAGGCAAGACCAAATATCAATCGTTAAATTGATGTATTTTACAACAGTCGAACACAGAGAGCAATAGTTAAAATTAAATTCTCTTAGTTCATACTGAGAATCATACATAGAATATAGAAGCAGGAGGAGGCCATTTGGCCCTTCGAGCCCGCTCCGCCATTCATTATGATCATGGCAGACCCTGATCCCGCCTTCCCCCCCCATATCCCTTTTTGCCCCAAGAGCTATATCGAATTCCTACTTGAAATTACACAATGTTTTGGCCTCAACTACTTTGTGTGGTAGTGAATTGCACAGATTCACCACTCTCTGGATGAAGAAATTTCTCCTCACCTCAGTCCTAAAAGGTTTACCCTTTATCCTCAAACTATGACCCCTAGTCCTGGACTCCCCCACCATCAGAAACATTCTTCTGAAACTACCCTGTCTAATCCTGTTAGAATTTTATAACTTTCTATGAGATCCCCGCTCTATCTTCTAAACCCTAATGAATATAATCCTAACCGATTTAGTCTCTTCTCATATGACAGTCCTGCTATCCCAGGAGTCAGTCTGGTCAACCTTGGCTGCACTCCTTCCATAGCAAGAACATCCTTCCTCATATAAGGACACCAAAACTGCACACAATACTCCAGATGCGGCCTCACGACACCCTAAAACATCTCTATTCCTATACTCTAATCGTCTCGCTATGAAGGCTAACATACCATTTGCCTTCTTTACTGCCTGCTGTACTGATGCTCGATCAAAGACTCCAGAAGTGAGATTGGATGACAATTGAAGGCTTTATTGGACTAGATGTTTCCCCCAGCAGCGCAGGTACAGAATGCAGCTGCTAGGGAGACCCAGACTCTTATACTCCGCCTTACTGGGCGGAACCAGCAGGCAGGCTTCACCAATGATCTTCCTGTCTCAGGTACCTCCCACACCAATGATCTTACAGCCTCAACCTAGGTACCGTAATACCCCTAATACCGACTACCACATGTCCTTGCACGCTTACTTTCAGCGAACTGATGCATGAGGACACCAAGCTCTCGCTGAGTAACCACCTCTTTCAATTTACACCCATTCAGATAATAATCTGCCTTCCTATTTTTGCTACCGAAGCGGATAACCTCACATTTATCCACATTATACTGCATCTGCCATGCATATGCCTAATCATTAAGCCTGTCCAAGTCATGCTGAAGCATTTCTGCATCCTCCTCACAGCTCACCCCCCCCCCCTCCTAACTTTGTACTATCTGCAAATTTGGAGATAATACATTTAGTTCTCTCGTCCAAATCATTAATATATAACATGAATAGTTGGGGTCCTAGCACAGATCCCTGTGGTACCCCACTAGTCACTTCCTGCCAATCAGAAAAAGACCCATTTATTCCAAATTTTGCTTCCTGTCTGCTAACCAGCTTTCTATCCATCTCAAGATACGACTCGCAATCCCATGCGCTTTATCTTGACATAGGAATTTGCTGTGTGAGACCATCTCAAAAGCCCTCAGAAAGTGTAAATAAACCACATCCACCAGTTCTCCCTGGTCAACTTGTTAAATCTTCACAAAGAATTCCAGTAGGTTTGTCAAACATGATTTCCCTTCCGTAACTCCATGCTGACTTTGTCTGATTATACCACTGCTTCCCAAATGCTGTGCAATGACATCCTTGATAATGGACTCCAACAACTTTCCTATTACCAAGGTTAGGCTCACTGGTCTATAGTTCCCTGTTTTCTCTCTACCTCTCTTTTTGAATAGCAAGCTTACATTAGCTACCCTCCAATCTGTAAGAACCATTCCAGAGTGCAAATAATTTTGGAAATTGACCATCAGTTCAAGCAGATAGTCTTCCCATAATAGTACAAAATAATGACTGTGTTCTAGTTCTTCACATTACCGGATGCTCTTTGTGACTCAACGATTACCCAAAAATTGCATGGGGCCGGTCTTGCTGAATTTGCACCACTGATTTAGAACTGGCATATGTTGATGAACTGAACCCCTCACAATTAGTGGAATTAGTTCAATTCTCTCTCAGGTATTCCCCTGAAGCGAGGAGGACATTTGTCAAAGAGTGAACCCCGTGGCATCCTGCACATGGAGTCTCCCAATGTGAGACAGCTGTTGTGCTGCAGCTGTCATGATATTCAGATAAACATATCATGGTGCAAACACACATACACACTGATGGACAGATCAACGGACCAATCAACACACACGCAACATCACAGCCAATCACCAGTGAGAGCACACGCACTATAAAACGGGGAACACCACAGTTCCTGCTCATTCCAGCAGGAGACAGCTCAGGGCACAGAGCTCACAGCGTGCCACTCAGACATACACCATGTGCTGAGTGCCTCTCTAAAATAGTGTTAGGGCTGGGTCCACAGGTTAACGGGTAAATTACGAACCACAGTCATAAGTTTACAGATGTTGTTATCAAGAGTAATAAAACAGAGTTGTACCATCTACAACCGTGTTGGTTCGTCTGTGTAGCGGAACACCCAACACGACAGCAGCTTCCATAGGGTTCTGGCTGATCAGGAAGCTCTCCCACTCTTGCTGCTGCCATAGGTATATTGGAAGGATTTGCAGGCAGATAATCAACCTGTTTGGCCACCATAAATGCACATTCCCTGGCCATCAGATCCCAAAGTGGGACTCAAACCCAGAGCTTCTGGCTCACTGCGCCGCAAGTGAATTCATTTAAATATCCACTTGTGGTTCTATTGTGCAGTCCCTGTAAAATTGGCAGACCTTTGCTGGAGGTGCTCGGAAATAAGAGTTGTTAAAAAGTCAACCCTGACGGCAGATTGCAGCAGCTGTCCAGGGAGCAGCATTAGGTAGCAAAATGTGTAGCTTTAGTCAGTTAGCTGGATGACTTACCTTGTGATTTTGTCTCTCTTCAAACATTTGGTTGTACTGGCAGAGACGGCCAGAAAAGGGACAAAAGAATGGGCTCTTGTGTTGCACTTCATTATTCGTTCAGGAAAGGCTGCGCTCATTACGTGAGTTAGGCAATCAAAGGAGCGAGGCACAAGCACTTTGCAGGATGCGCCTGCGATAAAGCTGCAAAAATAAAGTGCATCCCTGCTTTTGTGGAGAAAGGTAGTATTGGCATCATCACGCTAACCCCCAGAACTGCTGGCTGCAGAACTGCAAAATAAATGACCTGAGGACAGACGAGCTAACATTGGCCACTTTGCGCATCCAGGGCACCAAACATGCTGGCCACTGTTAAAAAGGATACATAGTTAAAAACTGCACAATTAACCCTTCACTGTGCACTCCTGTTAGAGGGATGCTAATCCCCGCTCTCCCATGTAACACCGAGCATAATTTCACCTGGGAGGTAATTAGGCACCATTAATGATGATGGGGTACAGGCAATTTACAGATGAATTGGAGAGGAGCCACTTTCGCATCGGAGGCCAAGGAGAAAACTTGGTGTTGTTGGGCACAGAATCACCAGTGCTCACTTGAAAAGTCAGCAATTTAACATTCGTGTGTGTAAGGTACAAGGTCAGTCTCTGAGATGTGAGGTGACTGAGAGCTGAGACTCTGGAATCTGCAGCTAGGTTGAGAATTGTGCAGACGAGCTCCTTTCTGGAGGATATGGTAAGTTTATTGAGAGTTCCCAAGTCCCTGCCCCCTCTGCACATTACACACCTCAGAAGCAGCAAGGCTTCTCCTCATTCTGTGACTTCTCCTCATTCTACATAAACTGCAGCTCTGGTGGCAGTAAAGGACAGATGACACAGCATCGTGTGCTGGCTTCCCAGAGACCTGCTGGGATGCAGGCTGCCGTCTCTGGGCTTTTCGGAACAGATAACTGCCATTCCCAACCAGCGGAATTGCGAAGGCTGACACAGACCTGCAGGAGGCTGGTATTTCGTGTATCCCTTCACCAGGGGCACGTAAGAGGTGACAGCAGGCACCTGATAAGGAGCCAGCAGCAGCCCTCCCCACCCGCCCCGCCCCCGCAAGGACAACCTGCCACAAGAGGAATGCTGCCACAGTCCCATTAGCCTTTTGTAACAGGAGCAGCCAGCCATTTCTGGCGATACTGGTCCTGAGCATGCACCTGGGAACAGCAACAAATTGGGAGAAAGACGCATTTGATCACTGGGAAATCACAACGTTAGGAAAGACCAGATTGGTTTCTGAACACTCTGGAGTATGTTATATTATGGGAAAATATGCATTTGTGTAGTGCTTTGTTATTTATGGAGATGATAATCACCCAGGAAAAGGTATGCTTATTTTATGCTGATTTATTCAATCTGATGATTAGGATTTGCATGGTCATATATATCTTCTGTCTGACAGATGAAAAGACATACACTTGTAAGCAAGGTTTTGTGCTGCACGGCACCCCAATCTTGCAGGCATTGGGAATCACCCATAAAACCTAAAACACGCAAAAGGGGGTCGTTGGGAGACTGAATCATTTTCATCCTTTCTGAGGCACCCCTCTGAACCTCTCCCATGTGGAGCAGGCCACGTTCCGCAGTGGCCTAGGTTTGAAGCTTCCTCTGCCTGGCTTATCAGATATTTAGTACTAAAATAAAACCACAGAAGAGATATGATACTCAACTAAAGTTATTGCGTTGGAAAAGACAGTGGGCATTAACCCTATGGTAAAGATTCAAATTTTAACATGCAAAGGAAGTCTGGGACTGTCAAATCAAGGCTATATCATTTTGGCTTACCCTGCTTTCGATTTGTAAAACTCTACTCCTGTTTCTGGGTAGGGTGCTCCTTTTGAGGTGGATTCATTCTCCCTCCAATGTAGCAGTGACTTCATACTTTATTGGCTGTAAAGCAATTTGGTTGTGAATGGTGCTATATGAGTGCAAGGCATTATTTCACTTACTTAGAAATTCCATTTCCTCGGCAGCCCAGTGGCGCAGTGGTTAGCACTGCTGCCTCATGGCGCCGAGTATCTGGGTTCGATCCCAGCCCCGGGTCACTGTCCGTGTGGTGTTTGCACATTCTCCCTGTGTCTGCGTGAGTCTCACCCCCACAACCCAATGATGTGCAGGGTAGGTTGATTGGTCACACGTAATCGCCCCTTAATTGGAAAAAAAGAATTGGGCACTTTTTAAAAAACATTTCCTCGATTATACTGTTACGTATAAGTTTAAGAAACCATTTTGGTTCATAAAATGCTTGCTTCTGGACATTTGAACTTTCTAACTTATCATTTCGATATGACTAGTCCATTTTTATAGTATCCAAATTTGATTGGGATGCTCCAAAGCTCTGTCATACTGTTTGCAACACCAAATAATCTCAAAATATGATGATATAGCCTTGATTTGTCAGTCCCAGACTTCCTTTGCATGTTAAAATTTGAACCTTTACCATAGGGTTAATGCCCACTGTCTTTTCCAACGCAATAACTTTAGTTGAGTATCATATCTCTTCTGTGGTTTTATTTTAGTACTAAGTATCTGAGACTCTGTAAGCTGGCTGTGAACCATGCAAACATGGAGAGGCTGGGAGTGTTAATGAGGAGTCACAGGTGCACAGTTTTACAAAGAAGGTCTTTTTGTCTGTCTGTACTGTAAAGATGAAACCATGGTGTTATAGAGGGGACTTACTCCATGCCTTTATTAATGAGGGAGATCACAGTGGTTTCATAGCATCTGCATGTGTGTGTGCATGCATTGCACGCATGCTTGTAAGGAGTCCAATGACACAATGGGACAAATTGTCCTGTCTCTGGATTATTTGAGATCAGAAGTACGCGTCAGGATCCTTTGAACATCCTGATGCCTGGAACTCCTTGGAAATTGCCTGGGAAATCCCAACTTATAATGGGTAATTCCTCTGCCTCTTGGAACCCTCCATGAATGTCCCCAACTCTGACCTTAGAGTTGGAGTCTTTGGACAAATCTGCGGTACTTACCTGGATAGTTACACAGGAAACGTTAGACAGAGCAACATCTAATCTAATATCTGGGTAACTACACTAACTGACTTCCCCCCCTAGCTCACCCCACCCAACCTGACCATCCTCAACTGCCGACTAACACCCCCACCCCCACCCCTCCCACACATACACCCACACACACAATTGTCACGACTAACCAACATGAGTACACCCTCACCACTGGGCAAGCCCCACCCGACTAATCCCCTGATCTGACTAACCCCCAGACATAACTACCCACCTTGCCCACCCTACCCACCTCACCCACCTGCCACCTCAGCCACCCATCGCCCCACCCACCTGCCACCACATGCATCTGTCACGCCTCTCACCTGTTACCTCACCCACCTGCCATCTCACCACCTCCTCACTTCATCCATTTGCCACCTCACCTGCCCTCTCATCCAAGTGCCCTCTCACCCACCTATTGCCATACCCATCTATCCACTTACCGACCTTATCCACCTACCCATCTACTCATTTATTCACTAACATACAAACTGACCTTTAAACTTGTCCTACAACAGCTAGGTGGCATATCCCGACTCTACAATGCTCTCACTGAGTGTGATCCAGATTTGCATATTAAAGTGAGCAGTTAGGTTCACTTAAATATGTCTGGGCGAGAGTCTCAAGATCGAACGTCCGCCCCTGGGAGACCTTGCTGGGGGTGTCTTCCAAGCCATCGGAGGCCCCCAGGTGGTCGGCTCTGGGCAGTATGATACCCTGGCACACCTGCTGCCACCCTGGCACCTTGGCACCCTGGCAGTGCCAGGCTGGTAGGGGCACTGCCAGAGTGCCAGGCTGGTAGGGGCACTGCCAGAGTACCAGGCTGGCAGTGGCAAGGTGCCCAGGTGCCAGATTTGCATCGCCAGGGATGAGGCCCGTGGGTGCCCTGCCCTTACGAGGTGGGTTCAGGGGGGGGGGGGGGGCTTGAGGACTCCCTAACAGATCATTTGGGGCTTTAGTGGGGTCCGGAAGCTGTGGTGGGGATTGGAGGGGGGTCCAGAGATCGGTGAGATCGGGGCGGCATTTTAAAATGGCGCTCCAATCTCTTCCTGCACTGGCAAGCTCAGTGCGGTAAGTGCAGACACCGCGGGGCATTCCTCGCCGAGGCCAAAGAAAGAGTCGGTGCCGAGAAACAGCCCGCACAATGTGCTCAAAGCGGGACTCTGATTTCTTTTTTCCCGTTAAATCGCGCCCAACGTCTAGATTTATCCAAATTCAAAAGGCAAAGCAGACCATCGCTTCCCCAAAAGCTGCCTAAACAAGCCTTTCCCTTTTCACTGAACCTATCTTTCCCTCTTGGCCCATTCCCCCAGTTCACAGAAACACGTCCTCGTCCAATCCCCATCCAGTTCAGAGATTATTTCAGTTCCTGAACGTCCTCCTTATTGTCTATTTTGACTGTCGACAGTTTAAAAAAAGACTTGCATTTATAGAACGTGTTTCACAACTACCAGATGTCTCAAAGCACTTTTCAGCCAACCAAGTGCATTTAAAGCTATAGTCGCTGTCATGTTCGCTGACTTTGCTGCTTTGAGTCAGGGTTGGATTCTGTGCTACGGCCCCATGTTTTGGATCATTGGCAGGACCAGAAATTCCTATTTTCAGCATGCGGTCTGGCCTCAGGTTGAAGCAGCAGTGGTAGCTACAAACTGCAGGCAGTATATCCAATAAGCAGAATATTGAGCTGATGTGTTACCTTTTCCCCACTGCCCCATTGTATTTGGACACATGTGGCTATCTGACTTTTGGAGAGGTTCATAGGTACCAGATATCGTCCTCGTGAAGAACTGAATTATTTGTGTTGTCTTATCAGAGATGGGTGTTTGCAATTCCCTTGAAGCAAAATCCTAAAGCTCGGGTCAGCAATGTCTCAATTTGAATATTCTCACCCTTGTTTTCATGGCCTTGTCTCACCCTACCTTTGTACTCTCCTCCAACTCTACAACCTACCAAGATGTGTCTACACTGCAAAATTCGCAAAAAAATGGAAACACCCCTGATTTTAATTGCTCCACCAGTGCATAGCTAAAAATGAGATGCCAGGCTGGTGAAGCTACAACACAGGACTACTTGCATATCAAACAACCAAAAAAGCTGCTAAAGAATGATCAAAGGTGTGCCGTGGCCACATCTAATTAAGACTGGTAGTGGCCAATTAAACATTGAAGGGGCAGGAGGGGGTGGAGGCTCCACAAACACCCCCATCTTCAATGATGGAGGAGACCAGCACGTCAATGCAAAAGAGATGGTTGAGGCATTTCCAGCCATCTTGTGTGGGTGTGATTGTTACTTGTCACTTTTCAGTCCAAGCCTGAATGTTGCCGAGGTCTTGCTGCATACAGGCACAAACCCCTTTGGTATCTGAGGAGTCACGCATGGCATTGAACACGTTGCAATCATCAGCAAACATCCCCACATCTTTTGACGGAGGGAAGGTCATTGATGAAACAACTCAAGGTTGTTGGGCTTATGCTACACTGAGGAACCCCTGCAGTGATGTCCTGAGGCTGAGATGATTGGCCTCCATCAACCGCAACATCTTCCTTTGTGCTAGGTATGACTCCTACTGCCAGCAGAGAATTTTCCTCCTGATTTAGGGCCCGATGATGCCAACTCAGCCTAATGCTGCCTTGATGTCAAGACCGCACTTCACCTCTTGAGTTCATCTCTTTTGTTCTTGTTTGGACTAAGTCTGCAATGACATCAGGAGCTGAGTGGCCCAGGCGGAACTCAAATTTAGCATTGGTGAGCAGGTTGTTACTGAATAAGTGGACTTGATAGCACTGTGAATGACTCCTTCCATGACTTTGCCGATGATCAAGAGTAGACTGATGAAGCAGTAATTTGCTATATTGCAATGACCCTACTTTTTGTGGACGGGGCATATCTGAGCAATTTTCTACATCGCTGAGTCGATGCCAGCGTTGTTTCATGATATCACTTGGAGTGAATCGAATTGGCTGAAGTCTGGCATCTCTGATGGTGGGGACCACAAGGGGAGGTTGAGGTGGTTCATCCAGCTGGCATTTCTGGCCGAAGATGATTGCAAATGCTTCAGCCTTGTCTTTTACACTGATATGCAGCGCCCCATCAGAATTGCAAATGGGGATTTTTATGGAATCTCTTCCTAATGTTAACTGTTTAATTGTCAACCATCATTCGCGATTGAATTCGCCCATAAATTGGGGGTTACCATTGACCAGAGGTTGACTGGACCAGCTGTAGAAGTACTGTGACTGGAAGATCAAGGGCAGCACGGTAGCATTGTGGATAGCACAATTGCTTCACAGCTCCAGGGTCCAATGTTCGATTCCGGCTTTGGTCACTGTCTGTGCGGAGTCTGCACATCCTCCCCGTGTGTGCGTGGGTTTCCTCCAGGTGCTCCGGTTTCCTCCCACAGTCCAAAGATGTGCAGGTTAGGTGGATTGGCTATGATAAATTGCCCTTAGTGTCCAAAATTGCCTTTAGTGTTGGGTGGGGTTACTGGGTTATGGGGATAGGGTGGAGGTGTTGACCTTGGGTAGGATGCTCTTTCCAAGAGCCGGTGCAGACTCAATGGGCCGAATGGCCTCCTTCTGCACTGTAAATTCTATGAAATTCTATGATAAGGCAGAGGTTGGGAAATAGGCGGTGAGTAACTCACTTCCTGGCTCCCCAAAGCCTGTCCACCATCTACAAGATCCAAGTGAGTTCTGTGATGGAAAACTCTCCACTCACCTGGATGAGTGCAGCTCCAACAGCACTCAAAGCTCAACACCATCCAGGACAAAGCAGCCTGCTTACTCACTACCCCCTCTGCCTCCCTAAACATTCACTCTCCCCAACACCAATGGGCAGTGGCAACTGTGTTACCTTCTATTGCAGTAACTTAGCACGGCTCCTTCTAAACCTGCAATCTCTACCACCTAGATGGACAAGGACAACAAATGCATGGGAACATCATTGCCCCTTGAGTTCCCCTCAGACAGGTCCAGGCCAGACACCATCTTGACTTGAAACTATTGACCTTCCTCACTGTCGCTGGGTCAAATTCCTGGAGTTCCTTCCCTAACACCACCCTCTAATAGGATATATACCTATACCACGCGAACTGCAGCAGTTCAAGACTTACTGTCACCTTCTTGAGGGCAATATAACAAAGGGGTGAATTCTCTGCCTCCCCAGCGGTGTGTTCCTCAGCGGCGCACCATTGGTGGCAGCGCGATTCACCCTTCCTGCCACTGGCCAATGGGATTTCCCATTGTGGCCACCTCATACCGCTGGGAAACCCACGGGCGGGCTTGTGCTGCCGGTGGAACGGAAATCCCACTGGTGGAGAATTCAGCCCAAAATGACACTCATATCCCATGAACGAATAAAAAGCTGGTGGCCATACCTTCGACTGTCAAGACCATAAGGTCTAGAATTTCCTCCCGAAACACCTCAACGTTTGTATCTCTCATTATTCCTTATGATTTTCTAAAATGATCTTTATTAGTGTCACCAGTCGGCCTACATTAACATTGCAATGAAGTTACTGAGAAAATCCCCTCGTTGCCACAGTGTACTGTTCGGGTACACTGAGGGAGAATTCAGAATGTCCAAATCACCGACCAAGCACGTCTTTCAGGACTTGTGGGAGGAAACCGGAGCACCCGGAGGAAACCCACGCAGACACAGTGAGAACATGCAGACTGCGCACAGACAATGACCCAAGCCGGGAATCGAACCCGGTTTCCTGGCGCTGTGAAGCAACTGTGCTACCGTGCCGCCCTATTATTCCTGATGATGCTCCTCATTGACCTGATCTACATCCATCTTTTGTGGGTCAGTCTCAAATTTTGTTTTATATAATGTTCCATGTCAAGCCCCTTGGCACATTTTCTTACAGTAAAGATGTACAAATATTAGGGCTGGATTCTCTGCACCCCGACGCCGAAATCACGTCCGGTGCCGGCGAGGAGAATCCATTTTGGCACACAGAATCAGGACTGGCGCCGGTACCCTGATTCAGCGGGCTCCGAAAAGTGGCGCACTCAGCCCCTTATCACCTACTTGCGGCCGTTGCTGGAGGCCCGCCCCACCATTCTCCACCCCCGACTGGCCGAAGTCCTGGCGGCGTGGACCATTCATGGTCCCAGTCATTCAGGATACTCGCGTGGCGGCTGCGGACTCAGTCCACGGCCGCCATGGTCAGGGGCGGGCCGATCGATGGGCAGGGGGGGTCCTCATATGGGACCGGGCAATTTTTAGGCGGACGGTCAGGGTAGGGCGCGTGGCCATTCGGGGGCACTATTTGGGAGGTCTACGTCCGCCATGGAGCACGGCGTGGCCGCTGGAGGCCTCCGCCATGCGCATGCGCGGCTTCTGACCCGGACGTGTGGGGGCCTGTATCTGCAGCTAAAGTTGCTGGTTTCACGCCGGGTCCCTGCTAGCCCCCTGCGGGGCTTTGAATATGGGGCCTTTTCACGCCAGTTTTTCTGGCGTGAAAGGCCACAGTTTTTACGATGGTATGGGGACATAGTCCCAAAAACAGAGAATCCAGCCCTCGATGTTGTTGAAAAACCATAAATGCTGTGTTTAACCATGGTTACTATTTGTGGATTGTAAGATGCATCAGTTTCAATTCATTGAGAATGGATGTTCTACAATGATATTGTCCCACAAGCATTCTTCATGTCCTTTAGCAAGTGATTTTTATTCGGCGGTTGCACTATTGTATGGTACAGTTCTCTATGATTTATTTTTTCTGCTTCCCTGTTCTTCCTCAATCACTTTACCTTTCTTTAAAAGTGCTGAATTTAAACTGAATTGTCTTTTTTTTGTTTCTTTGTTTTGACACTCAGTCACTCCCCTCTCCTGAAATACACTCACTTCTCCTCCGTTGATTTGTTGTTACTGGTGATTTGTTGCTTTCCTTTGATTTCCAATTTTATCCTGCGATTTGGAGCTGATCCATTCACGCACTCCCTTTTCCTCAGTGCACATGTCATCCGTGAACCCCCCCCCCCCCCCCCGCCAAGTTACAGGGAGAACTTAGCAACAGCTCAATGCTGTTTTGCTGATTTCTCTAAGCTTCCATGGGAATTGGGCACTGACTAGTGCTAAGTTGCTACACCTTGTAAACTTCTTTTAAAGGATGTGAGTGGAAATACCCACCCTCAGATGCAGAGAAAGTCCATAAACTTTTAAAAAGAGAAAATTAATTGCCTGAACAAGAGGAATGCTGAAGAGTATCGGAGTAAAGCTAGGGTTAGCCTAAGTAACTTGTGGAGATAAAATACCCGGAGCAGTATGGGTCGATGGGTCGAATGGATGGGTCGAATGGCAGATTCTGCACTGTAACATTCTATGATTCAGTCCAATTGATGGAAAATTCAACAGTAGCACAATCTGGATCTTTCAAGATTGAGAGCGATGGGGTTTTATTCGTCAACGATTATACAGCAAAGGTGGGTAAGTGGTGTTGATGTGTAGATCAGCCATGATCTAATTGAATGACCGAGCAGGCTCGAGGGGCAGAATGGTCTACTCTTGTTCTTATGTCTATTCTATTATTCAATGACAGGCCAGCTGTTTCCAGAAACATGTTATTCAGAGGTGAGAATTCATAAGACCATTTCAACCAAAGAAAAAAGTAGATTAGTGGCAGTATGTCCGCGCTTACCTGTCTGCTCTGGGTTGTTGTAAACAGTTCACTGTTGGCTACTGTGTGCAGCTTAAGAGCAGGTCTGCGTGTGAACAAACAAAGTATATTGTTTTTAGCAGCGTTCCTATTTGGATAATACCGAAGTAAATATCATTTTACCGTGCTAAATATTTGCCATTTATTTTTATTAAATATTGAAAGTAACGGCATTGTCTTTCTGTCAATGGCCAGGTTATGAATACAGTGAATATTATTCAGATGATTAACAACGAGATTGAAAAAGATGTTTCATTTTTTAAAAACCTTGAATCACGGTGTCTGAAAGGTGTAATGAAAATTGCATTTTGTTCTGTCAGTTCACTGACCTTTTTAAACACATTTTAAATAGTATATCAAAGTGAAAAAAAAATCAAGACTTTCAGAAATACACAGCCTTTTGTTCTGCAGAAAATACAGATTGAAGGACACCCGGAAACCTGGAAGAGCAAGAGTTGTAACTTGCAAATCCATTGTGACTGCATTAAGCCTGTGCTTTTTCAAACAACTCTCCACGCTTTCAACTGCTTGACAAACCTCTAATTCAACGTTTTCATCTGCTAATTACCAGACAAAAGCAGCTGCCACTTGCAAACGCCTTCAATAGCGGGAGCTGCATGAGGCTATTCAGTGCTGCAGGATTGAGTGGCATACGACAAAAAAAAAAATAATGAAAGGACATTTGGGGAAAGGTGTGTGGCTGGAGTTTGCTCAAATCTGCCTGACTGGCAGCGTTGGCTTTTGTTGCACGGAGCGAAATTAACATCTGCTTGATTGCAGGCCTCGACAGATGCACGTGCCATCTTGAAGGGACAGGGAATCTCCAGAGCACAGGCACACAGCAACACACCTGCCCCACATTCAGCTGGCACAGCCAGTCAACCGGTTCCACCATGCTGGGCAGATGGCAGCTTGCCCAGAGTGTCCTCCAACCTCTGAGTCTACGATGATGTATTTCAATAGGACAAGTCTGGATTTGCACAGTGGAGAAATGCTCAAGCATTCAGCGTGGTGCCGCATGTTAAACTGGCACAGCTTAAATCAGGATTTGCTGGCAATCTTACAGCAATTGTGCAACATGACAGAAATTACATCACGACACGTTGACTTTGACATTGTTCTAGCCACTCACACATGACTCATCAGAAATATTGTAGACACAGAGAGACCTTGTGTATAATGCCTGAGATGTATTTTAATTATAACTCATATTTAAGGCTCACATTCATTTACTTAGCTCGTGCCTGCTCACTGGGACTCTTATTTTCTGATCCCCACGTAGATGGTTGAAAAATAGCCATCTTGCGCAAATGAGCGGAAACTGTTTTTGTTTAAATCCTGTCTTCTGCTTCTCTCCTGAAGAAGGTTGCTTGTACTTAGGCATATTCCAATGAGCCTCTGGCACCTTTGTCCTCGCACATTTTCATGTTGGAGGCTGAATGGTGAGAATTGGCAATTTGTCTTACTTAACCAGAGTGGCATCACAACCAGACCTGCTCCTATCTTTGCCCAGCATTCACGCATAACCAAAACGTCAGCAGGAGGTGTTAATGGCATTTAGGAGTTGAAACATTGATGCCCCCTCCCCGCCTCGACCAGCCAAGCGGTAATGTGGCCAATTATAGGACCCTTGCTGTGGACCGGCTGACAAAAACGAACTCGGCACAGGCTTGGATCAAACCTGAGGTCCGTGTGTACAGTACGGCTCAATTCCTAGTGCGTTTACACTTGTAAGTTTTACTTTATTTTTTTCTGGTCAATTTTTGTGAACCCAACAATTTTATTGGGAGAATCGCTCCATAGCTGGTTGCCCAAGGAGCATTCCTGTCTCAATGGAGGTTTAAATGATCCTCTGGAGAGCACCTGTGTCTGAAGATTTCACTGTTGTTTACCTGGACAGGGTTTCACCGTGTCTATTTTCATAACCTGTGTCAATGAGTTTTGATTTTTTTTATTCGAAAATGTTTTTATTACATTTTTAGCATAATTGCAATACATACAAACAATAACCCTTAACCAAGCACAGACCCCAAACAAATCCCCAAAATGACCATCCAACCTGTAAAACAACCCCCCCCCCCCCCCCATTTCCTCACCCCCTCCCTTTCCCCCTCACTAACTGTTAAAAGTGACCAATTCTCTGAAATACAATGTAAATGGCTGCCATCTCTGCCACTAATGAGGTGAAGGCAGGAACATCCGCCCCACACCCATCCGCAGCTCCGGCATATCCAAAACTCCAATGATAGCCACCAGAGGACAGGGCACAAGATCAATATTTAGGATGGCCGACATGGTGCTAAAAAAGGACCTCCAAAAAGCCACCAGCTTGGAACAGGACCAAAACACGTGTGTGCGGTGTACGGGCCACCTCGAACAGCGCTCGCACCTATCCTCCACCTTCTCAAAAAACCGACTCATCCTAGCCTTAGTGAGGTGCGCTTGAAACAATACCTTTTGCTGGATCAGGCTCAGTCTCGCACACGACGACGTGGTATTCACCCTCCGCAGCCCCTCACTCCCTCCTCTACCATTGGCCCCAGTTCCTCCACCCATATAGCCTTTACCCCTTCAACCCAACCCAACACTTCCCCCACGATCCGTTTATACATTCCAACGTACTGCCCTCCTCCGACCCCAAACAGGAGAGAATCCTCTCCAATAAAGATGATGGCGGCACCATCAGGAAATCCATAAAAAAACTCTTCACCAAGCTCCGCACCTGGAGGAACCTAAACATGTCCAGGTTCAACAGCCCAAATTTCTCCTTCAGCTCCTCCAGGCTGGGAAATAAATCACCTGCTCTCTCCAGTCCCTATCTCTCCATGTACCAATGTGACATCCAGCCACGCCGGCTCAAACAGGTGGTTAGCACAAAAGGGAGCCAGCCTTGAAACTGCCCCCAATTTACAATGCTGGCTAAGTTGCCTCCATATTTTTAGCATGGACAGGACCACAGGTTTCGCCTGTGCCAACGAAAGTGGTGGCATTGCCAATGCCCCCAAACATGTCCCCTTGTCCCCAACTCCATCTGAACCCAGAGCCTCCGGGTCCCCTCACCACCCCAACACCTTCGCCGCATTCGTCACCCAGTAATAATACCACAGGTTTGGCAGCGCTAGACCCCCCTGCCTGTCTCTCCCTCTGGAGGACCGCCCCCTCCGAATCCTTGGGGCCTTATCCACCCAAATAAAGCCAGAAATAAGCCCCTTGACCCTTTGGAAAAATTACTTGGGCAGGAACAGCGGAAGACACTGAAATAATAATAAAAACTCAGCAAGATGTTCATCTTGACCGATTGAGTCCGTCCTTCCAATCATAGTGGGAGACTGTCCCATCTCTGCAAGTCTGCCTTAACTCTACCCACCATGCTCCTGTAATTCAACCTTTAGTTGTGCCCAATCCCCAGCCACATAGACCCCTAAGTATTGAAAACTAGTTCCCACTAACTGAAAGGGCAACCGCCCCCAATCTGCCACCCTCCCCCACCCCGACCATATAATATTCACTCACTATTGCCTTCAGAGCCTCCCAAACCACCGACTACAAAACGTCCTCTGTGCAATTAAACTGCACACATTCCTCGATCACCTTCCCAATCGTATCGCACAAACTCCAGGTACCCTAACAGCCCCACATCTATTCTCCACCCCGGCCTCTGAACCACCCTCTTCTCCAAAGCCACATCCACCCAATGCAGCGCATGGTCCGAAATCGCTGAATACTCCGACCCTTTGACCCCGACCAATAGCGCCTTCCCCACTATTGAAAAGTCTATTCTCGAGTCCAATTTATGGGGAGAAAAACGAATACTGCTGCTCCTTCAGGTGCAGGAACCTCCATGGGGCCACTCTCATGAGCCCAGCCAGCTGACTGGGCCAGCGAACGCGGCTGAGACCTGTTCATTTTCATCTTCTGCACCATATTCCAGTCTCCCCCCACTATTAACTCATGGGTGTCCAAATTCGGGATGGCACCCTCTTCGCAAACCCTGCATTATCCCAGTTGGGGCCACATACGCTCACCAGCGTCATCAGCCTCTGCTCTATAGTTTGTTTGCTGTTCTGTCGGAGAAGTGGTGGGCTCCAACATGGCTGGTTTTTCCTGTTAGTATAGTGGTTGTAGCCATCCGGGATGGCCACTTCCCGATTACAAAATGGACATTTTGCAAAGATGGCAGGGAAAAGGGACAATACTGAGGAAACAAGCAGGTTCAGGGTTTGTCTGCATATTGGAGCCGCAGCTCCCAGACAAGACCAAAACTGCAAACCCATTAGCATACTAATGGGCCATCTCCAGGGACAAAAGAGTAACATTTAAGTAAACGATACTAAGGCAGACACCGCGGCGCCAGAGAAGACCAGAACAAAGCAGGCCAACGGCCACCTAGGACACGCCCAACCATCAGGGCACCCACCCCTTTATTGGAGGAAATTGATAGGAACAATTGAGAAATGGCCCAATTAGTTGGGGCCAAGTTCAAGGCCTGCCCAAAAGCACGCAAAGCCTCTTTTGGGTATAAGAAGGATCCCCCAAGAGAGAATCGTTCTCTTGGCTCCGGCTCTCACCGAGGAGAGACCTGCCCAAAAGCTGCACCAGAACAAGTCCAAGATCAATGCACGCTACTAGACAGACGACCTTAGCTGTTATCCCATACCAGTTCCACCCCAACAGCCTCTGACTGAGTGGGCGCCCGAAGCTAAGTGTAGGCTTTAGTAGTCGTGATAGTTTAGTCTGTAGTATTTGTGCATGATTATATTTAACTGTGTGTGTAAATAAATAAGCATTTGACTTTGAACTAACTAACTGGTGTATCGAGTCTGATCAGTATTCGGTTTGAACCTTGTGGCGGTATCGAAAGGTACCTGGCGACTCTAGAGCAAAACGTAATTAGAACTAAGGAAGGTGACCATATTGGCTGCCATATTCAGAGCCAAATAAAGAGAAACACAATTAGCAACATTTACTGACGACGCTGGTGAGACGCGACCTAGAAGTGGCCTAGTCACTCCGAGAGAACCCAAATTGGAATTGGAATCCAATTGGAAACAGAAAAACCACAAGTGTGAAAACGATACTGATTAAACCTCCGAGATTCGGAAGTGTTTTAATGCATGCGTACTAACAGGGATATAAGGTAAACCTGAGAGATTTTGTTGCGTAAAACTGTCGGGAGTTTTGTAGGCCGGAAAATAGGGTAAGCCGTACCCGTGTTTACATCACCACTTTATCACCCCTTTTCCAAATTCAGTAGAGAACCACAGAGATAGAGAAAATGGCAATAAAGGCAATGGAATGCCTTCTGAACCCCCAGGAATTCAAGATCGCAGTGACCAGTAGAGTAGGACAGTGTCCCGTATGAGAAGAGGAAATCAGAAAGTACCTCAAAGGGAAAGGATGACCCCTTTGGAGCGAATTCTGCACGGATGATGAAACAGGTCCCGGGAGTATAGGACATACTTGGTGGGAGAACCTGTCAGAGATCCACAAGAAGAGCTTAGGGAAAGCTCGCAAGCTGATGGCAATCGTGTCCTGCTTGGCACAATTTCGAGGCACAGACGAGGTCGTTAGGATGCTCCGTAGAGAGATAGAGGAGAGGGACAGAAATAGTGAGGGAGATGTGAGCGAGTTTGAGAAGGAGAATAAAGATTTGAGAGCGCAGTTAGCAGCGAGGGACAGAGAGGTGGATGATGCCAAGTGGGCACACCAGTCTTGTCTCGCCCATTTGAGTAGTTTTCAGACCCAGTATGATAAGGCCTTCCAGGACACGCAAGGTGCGGTCTTGGTAAGACAAGAAACCGAGCAACAGGTAGAGAAATTGCATAAACAATGTAATGACTTAAAAGCAGCCCTACAAGCACTCCACACTTCCACGACGGAACAAAGGCAGAGCTCAGTCGATCACGCAAAGTGCCGGAAGCAAATTGCAGAATTGCAATCTCTGCTTTCTGTCCAGATTGGGTTTCAAAGTACGTTTGGGCCCCAGTTAGACCAGGAAAATGGCCCCGATTGGCAGGAGTTAAATGAAACTGCCCACAGATACGTACATGGGACATGTACGCAAGAAAACCCCCAAAAGAGGAAAGCACCCCAACCCCCGACAGAACAGGCATAGCACACCCCCATGAACCCTGTAACCACACACCGCAGGGCCGCAGCAGAAGGAAACGCAGATTTCCTGTATACAGCCCTGTTAACCGTGACCCAATTACGGAACCCATGTGGAAAGATTGCACCGTTCCTTCCCACATCAGACCCCCACCAGTTTTTCGCGAGAGTTAAACAGCAGGCTACCATGTTTGATTCATGACAGTTGTTGTCTTGACATCACCTGCCATTTTGAGGAGATCCAAGAAATGCAGACATCCCTGCTCAGGAGAGGGAAAGGCTGATTATGGATGATGTACATCAGTTTAAAGATGTGTTTGCCTCAGTACCTTAGTGGCTCCAGGGCGATGCCTCTGATTGGATGTCGGATTCCCCCCGGCCCGTAAAGTGGTGAGTTCACTGTTGAAAGCAGAGGTCTTTCAACCATGGTTCTTTGTCCAACCAGAAAGTGAAGCTGCCTCCTGTATCTAATTTAATAATTGTTAGATGGCCATTGACAGAGATGAACATAAGAACATAAGAACTAGGAGCAGGAGTAGGCCGTCTGGCCCCTCGAGCCTGCTCCACCATTCAATGAGATCATGGCTGATCTTTTGTGGACTCAGCTCCACTTTCCGGCCCGAACACCATAACCCTTAATCCCTTTATTCTTCAAAAAACTATCTATCTTTATCTTAAAAACATTTAATGAAGGAGCCTCTACTGTTTCACTGGGCAAGGAATTCCATAGATTCACAACCCTTTGGGTGAAGAAGTTCCTCCTAAACTCAGTTCTAAATCTACTTCCCCTTATTTTGAGGCTATGCCCCCTAGTTCTGCTTTCACCCGCCAGTGGAAACAACCTGCCCGCATCTATCCTATCTATGCCCTTCATAATCTTATATGTTTCTATAAGATCCCCCCTCATCCTTCTAAATTCCAATGGGTACAGTCTCAGTCTACTCAACCTCTCCTCGTAATCCAACCCCTTCAGCTCTGGGATTAACCTAGTGGATCTTCTCTGCACACCCTCAAGTGCCAGTACATCCTTTCTCAAAGAAGGAGACCAAAACTGAACCCAATATTCCAGGTGTGGCCTCACTAACACCTTATACAATTGCCACATAACCTCCCTAGTCTTAAACTCCATTCCTCTGGCAATGAAGGACAAAATTCCATTTGCCTTCTTAATCACCTGCTGCACCTGTAAACCAACTTTTTGCGACTCATGCACTAGCACACCCAGGTCTCTCTGCACAGCAGCATGTTTTAATATTTTACCATTTAAATAATAATCCCTTTTGCTGTTATTCCTACCAAAATGGATAACCTCACATTTGTCAACATTGTATTCCATCTGCCAGACCCTAGCCCATTCACTTAGCCTATCCAAATCCCTCTGCAGACTTCCATTATCCTCTGCACTTTTTGCTTTACCACTTATCTTAGTGTCGTCTGCAAACTTGGACACATTGCCCTTGGTCCTCAACTCCAAATCATCTATGTAAATTGTGAACAGTTGTGGGCCCAACACTGATCCCTGAGGGACACCACTAGCTACTGATTGCCAACCGGAGAAACACCCATTAATCTCCACTCTTTGCTTTCTATTAATTAACCAATCCTCTATCCATGCTACTACTTTCCCCTTAATGCCATGCATCTTTATCTTATGCAGCAACCTTTTGTGTGGCACCTTGCCAAAGGCTTTCTGGAAATCCAGATATACCACATCCATTAGCTCCCCATTATCTACCGCACTGTTAATGTCCTCAAAAAATTCCACTAAATTAGTTAGGCACGACCTGCCCTTTATGAACCCATGTTGCGTCTGCCCAATGGGACAATTTCCGTCCAGATGCCTCGCTATTTCTTCCTTGATGATAGATTCCAACATCTTCCCTACTACCGAAGTTAAGCTCACTGGCCTATAATTACCCGCTTTCTGCCTACCTCCTTTTTTAAACAGTGGTGTCACGTTTGCTAATTTCCAATCCGCCGGGACCACCCCAGAGTCTAGTGAATTTTGGAAAATTATCACTAGTGCATTTGCAATTTCCCTAGCCATCTCTTTTAGCACTCTGGGATGCATTCCAACAGGTCCAGAAGACTTGTCTACCCTTAGCCCCATTAGCTTGCCCATCACTATCTCCTTGGTGATAACAATCCTCTCAAGGTCCTCATCTGTCATAGCCTCATTTCCATCAGTCACTGGCATGTTATTTGTGTCTTCCACTGTGAAGACCGACCCAAAAAACCTGTTCAGTTCCTCAGCCATTTCCTCATCTCCCATTATTAAATCTCCCTTCTCATCCTCTAAAGGACCAATATTTACCTTAGCCACTCTTTTTGTTTTATATATTTGTAGAAACTTTTACTATCTGTTTTTATATTCTGAGCAAGTTTACTCTCATAATCTATCTTACTCTTCTTTATAGCTTTTTTAGTAGCTTTCTGTTGCCCCCTAAAGATGTCCCAGTCCTCTAGTCTCCCACTGATCTTTGCTACTTTGTATGTTTTTTCCTTCAATTTGATACTCTCCCTTATTTCCTTAAATATCCACGGTCGATTTTCCCTCTTTTTACCGTCCTTCCTTTTTGTTGGTATAAACCTTTGCTGAGCACTGTGAAAAATCACTTGGAAGGTTCTCCACTGTTCCTCAACTGTTTCACCATAAAGTCTTTGCTCCCAGTCTACCTTAGCTAGTTCTTCTCTCATCCCATTGTAATCTCCTTTGTTTAAGCACAAAACACTAGTGCTTGATTTTACCTTCTCACCCTCCATCTGTATTTTCAATTCCACCATAAGTATTTTACCTTCTCACCCTCCATCTGTATTTTAAATTCCACCATATGATGTCCACACACTAAAATGAGAAACCAAGATCTTTGATCTTGCCCAAAAAGCATGCCTGCGAGTCTTCTGAGTTTGCAGTCTCGACCACGTGGATCATCTTTTGGTCATCTATGTTTCTCTGAGATTTTGCCTTGCGCTGTTTGCCATAATGTCTCATTTTGTTGCATTGGAAGCATTGGGCTGAACTTGCAGGACATTGATCTCATAGAACATAGAACATAGAACAATACAGCGCAGTACAGGCCCTTCGGCCCACGATGTTGCACCGAAACAAAAGCCATCTAACCTACACTATGCCATTATCATCCATATGTTTATCCAATAAACTTTTAAATGCCCTCAATGTTGGCGAGTTCACTACTGTAGCAGGTAGGGCATTCCACGGCCTCACTACTCTTTGCGTAAAGAACCTACCTCTGACCTCTGTCCTATATCTATTACCCCTCAGTTTAAAGTTATGTCCCCTCGTGCCAGCCATATCCATCCGCGGGAGAAGGCTCTCACTGTCCACCCTATCCAACCCCCTGATCATTTTGTATGCCTCTATTAAGTCTCCTCTTAACCTTCTTCTCTCCAACGAAAACAACCTCAAGTCCATCAGCCTTTCCTCATAAGATTTTCCCTCCATACCAGGCAACATCCTGGTAAATCTCCTCTGCACCCGCTCCAAAGTCTCCACGTCCTTCCTATAATGCAGTGACCAGAACTGTACGCAATACTCCAAATGCGGCCGTACCAGAGTTCTGTACAGCTGCAACATGACCTCCCGACTCCGGAACTCAATCCCTCTACCAATAAAGGCCAACACTCCATAGGCCTTCTTCACAACCCTATCAACCTGGGTTGATAGGGATCTATGTACATGGACACCTAGATCCCTCTGCTCATCCACACTTTCAAAAACTTTACCATTAGCCAAATATTCCGCATTCCTGTTATTCCTTCCAAAGTGAATCACCTCACACTTCTCTACATTAAACTCCATTTGCCACCTCTCAGCCCAGCTCTGCAGCTTATCTATATCCCTCTGTAACCTGCTACATCCTTCCACACTATCGACAACACCACCGACTTTAGTATCGTCTGCAAATTTACTCACCCACCCTTCTGCGCCTTCCTCTAGGTCATTGATAAAAATGACAAACAGCAACGGCCCCAGAACAGATCCTTGTGGTACTCCACTTGTGACTGTACTCCATTCTGAACATTTCCCATCAACCACCACCCTCTGTCTTCTTTCAGCTAGCCAATTTCTGATCCACATCTCTAAATCACCCTCAATCCCCAGCCTCCGTATTTTTTGCAATAGCCTACCGTGGGGAACCTTATCAAACGCTTTGCTGAAATCCATATACACCACATCAACTGCTCTACCCTCGTCTACCTGTTCAGTCACCTTCTCAAAGAACTCAATAAGGTTTGTGAGGCATGACCTACCCTTCACAAAGCCATGCTGACTATCCCTGATCATATTATTCCTATCTAGATGATTATAAATCTTGTCTCTTATAATCCCCTCCAAGAGTTTACCCACTACAGACGTGAGGCTCACTGGTCTATAGTTGCCGGGGTTGTCTCTGCTCCCCTTTTTGAACAAAGGGACCACATTTGCTGTCCTCCAGTCCTCTGGCACTATTCCTGTAGCCAATGATGACATAAAAATCAAAGCCAAAGGTCCAGCAATCTCTTCCCTGGCCTCCCAGAGAATCCTAGGATAAATCCCATCAGGTCCCGGGGACTTATCTATTTTCAGCCTGTCCAGAATTGCCAACACCTCTTCCCTACGTACCTCAATGCCATCTATTCTATTAGCCTGTGGCTCAGCATTCTCCTCCACAACATTATCTTTTTCCTGAGTGAATACTGACGAAAAATATTCATTTAGTATCTCGCCTTGATCCTTCCTGCCAAATACTTCTCATGTCCCCTCCTTGCTCGTCTTAGCTCTCTCTTTAGATCCTTCCTCGCTACCTTGTAACTATCCATCGCCCCAACCGAAACTTCACACCTCATCTTCACATCGGCCTCCTTCTTCCTCTTAACAAGAGATTCCACTTCCTTGGTAAACCACGGTTCCCTCGCTCGACGCCTTCCTCCCTGTCTGACCGGTACATACTTATCAAGAACACGCAGTAGCTGATCCTTGAACAAGCCCCACTTATCCAGTGTGCCCAACACTTGCAGCCTACTTCTCCACCTTATCCCCCCCAAGTCACGTCTAATGGCATCATAATTGCCCTTCCCCCAGCTATAACTCTTGACCTGCGGTGTATACTTATCCCTTTCCATCCTTAACGTAAACGTCACCGAATTGTGGTCACTGTCCCCAAAGTGCTCTCCTATCTCCAAATCCAACACCTGGCCTGGTTCATTACCCAAAACCAAATCCAACGTGGCCCCGCCTCTTGTTGGCCTGTCAACATATTGTTTCAGGAAACCCTCCTGCACACACTGTACAAAAAACAACCCATCTATTGTACTCGAACTATATCTTTTCCAGTCAATATTTGGAAAGTTAAAGTCTCCCATAATAACTACCCTGTTACTTTCGCTCTTATCCAGAATCATCTTCGCCATCCTTTCCTCTACATCCCTAGAACTATTAGGAGGCCTATAAAAAACTCCCAACAGGGTGACCTCTCCTTTCCTGTTTCTAACTTCAGCCCATACTACCTCGGAAGAAGAGTCCCCATCTAGCATCCGCTCCGCCACCGTAATACTGCTCTTGACTAGCAGCGCCACACCTCCCCCTCGTTTGCCTCCTTCTCTGAGCTTACTAAAACACCTAAACCCCGGAACCTGCAACATCCATTCCTGTCCCTGCTCTATCCATGTCTCCGAAATGGCCACAACATCGAAGTCCCAGGTACCAACCCATGCTGCCAGTTCCCCTACCTTATTTCGTATACTCCTGGCATTGAAGTAGACACACTTCAAACCACCTACCTGAACACTGGCCCCCTCCTGCGACGTCAAATCTGTGCTCCTGACCTCTATACTCTCATTCTCCCTTACCCTAAAACTACAATCCAGGTTCCCATGCCCCTGCTGCATTAGTTTAAACCCCCCCAAAGAGCACTAATAAATCCCCCCCCCCAGGATATTTGTGCCCCTCAGGTTCAGATGTAGACCATCCTGTTTGTAGAGGTCCCACCTTCCCCAGAAAGAGCCCCAGTTATCCAGAAATCTGAATCCCTCCCGCCTGCACCATCCCTGTAGCCACGTGTTTAAATGCTCTCTCTCCCTATTCCTCATCTCACTATCACGTGGCACGGGCAACAACCCAGAGATAACAACTCTGTTTGTTCTAGTTCTGAGCTTCCATCCGAGCTCCCTGAAAGCCTGCCTGACATCCTTGTCCCCTTTCCTACCTATGTCGTTAGTGCCAATGTGGACCACGACTTGGGGCTGCTCCCCCTCCCCACTAAGGAACCGGAAAACACGATCCGAGACATCACGTACCCTTGCACCTGGGAGGCAACATACCAAACGTGAGTCTCTCACGCTCCCACAAAATCTCCTATCTGTGCCCCTGACTATAGAGTCCCCAATTACTAATGCTCTGCTCCTCTCCCCCCTTCCCTTCTGAGCAACAGGGACAGACTCCGTGCCAGAGGCCCGTACCCCATGGCTTACCCCTGGTAAGTCGTCCCCCCCACAAGTATCCAAAGCGGTATACTTGTTTCTCAGGGGAACGACCGCAGGGGATCCCTGCACTGACTGCTTTTTCCCAGTCCCTCTTACAGTTACCCACCTATCTCCAATCTTTGGTGTAACTAATTCCCTGAAGCTGCTATCTATGACCCCTTCTGCCTCCCGAATGATCCGAAGTTCTTCCAACTCCAGCTCCAGTTCCCTAACTCGGTCTTGGAGGAGCTGGAGATGGCAGCACTTCCTGCAGGTAAAATCAGCAGGGACACTAACTGCATCCCTCACCTCAAACATCCTGCAGGAGGAACATTGCACTCCCTTCCCTGCCATTCCTCTAACTTTCTACCAAGATCTGGCTAACAACTAAATTAAATTTTTTATAAAAAATAATAATAATATAATAAAATATGGTACTTACCTCAGACCAATGGGTTTTATTATTAGGTTAGAGGAGGAGGGCGGGTGGGAGACACTACACGTGTAGTGTCTCGGGTTTCCTCTCCACCAGAATTTATTGGTGAGGGTCTTCCCAGACGTCCGCGGGTCGACTTCCTGTTCCCGCCTAAAACACTAATTTAAAAAAAAAAAAATGTTCTCACCTCCTGCTGAAATTGGCTAACCAGCCAGCTCCACTCCCGCCAAAATCGACTGGCCTGCCCCTGCAAAGACAAGTGCTTTTAAAGGACAGACTTACCTCCCAGCAACCACTTCCGCACTGCTCCCGCTGAAACTGACTCACAGCTGTTCTCACGCCGAAATCGACTGGCCTGCCCCTGCAAAGACAAGTGCTTTTAAAGGACAGACTTCCCTCCCAGCAACCACTTCCGCACTTCTCCCGCTGAAACTGACTCACCAGCTGTTCTCACGCCGAAATCGACTGGCCTGCCTCTGCAAAGACAAGTGCTTTTAAAGGACAGACTTACCTCCCAGCAACCACTTCCGCACTGCTCCCGCTGAAACTGACTCACCAGCTGATTCTCCCGCCGAAATCGACTGGCCTGCCCCTGCAAAGCCAAGTGCTTTTAAAGGACAGACTTACCTCCCAGCAACCACTTCCGCACTGCTCCCGCTGAAACTGACTCACCAGCTGTTCTCACGCCGAAATCGACTGCAAATTTTGGGGGTGCTTTTCTCCACAGCATTGACATTGTCACTCTGCTGGCTTGTTCAGGTTTTGCTTCCCCTGGCCTGGCGTGTCTTTGTTGCTCAACTAGCTCACCTGTTCAAGCTCCAACTTGGGAATTGTGTTCGAGTGAGCAGGTTCTCGTGAATTCCACTTCTAAATCTGAATTACTTAAAGATTTCTCAGGACTTTTTGCAGCCTGGAATATTAAAATATTTAGCTCATGCTTGCAAATTCTGCTGACTCAGCTGGACTTCCAAAGGAGATCCTATGGAGTCTTCTGCTCTGGATGGAATTTTAGTTTTCTGCCTTCAGCTTTCAGGCCTTTCTCTAGAGATTTTCCTTGCAATTATTCCTCTGCAATACTTCTTCTGGAACTTCTTTTCAGGTCAAAATGCATTTTTATTTTTACTCAGGTCTTCCAGCATTTTGGTTTGTTTAGGGGCTGTTTAGCACAGGGCTAAATCGCTGGCTTTGAAAGCAGACCAAGGCAGGCCAGCAGCACGGTTCAATTCTCGTAACAGCCTTCCCGAACAGGCGCTGGAATGTGGTGACTAGGGGCTTTTCACAGTAACTTCATTTGAAGTCTACTTGTGACAATAAGCCATTTTCATTTTTTGTTTGTCTCTGCATTTTAGCAAGGTTTTCATAGAATCATAGAATTTACAGTGCAGAAGGAGGCCATTCGTCCCATCGAGTGCACCGACCCTTGGAAAGAGCACCCTACCTAAGCCCATACCTCCACCCTATCCCCACACCTCTACCCTATCCCCACCTAACCATTTTTGGTCACTAAGGGCAATTTAGCATAGCCAATCCACCTAAACTGCACACCTTTGGACTGTGGGAGGAAACCGGAGCACCCGGAGTACACCCAGCAGACATGGGGAGAACATGCAGACTCCGCACAGACAGTGACCCAAGCCAGGAATTGAACCTGGGACCCTGGAACTGTGAACATAAGAACATAAGAACTAGGAGCAGGAGTAGGCCATCTGGCCCCTCGAGCCTGCTCCACCATTCAATGAGATCATGGCTGATCTTTTGTGGACTCAGCTCCACTTTCCGGCCCGAACACCATAACCCTTAATCCCTTTATTCTTCAAAAAACTATCTATCTTTATCTTAAAAACATTTAATGAAGGAGCCTCTACTGCTTCACTGGGCAAGGAATTCCATAGATTCACAACCCTTTGGGTGAAGAAGTTCCTCCTAAACTCAGTCCTAAATCTACTTCCCCTTATTTTGAGGCTATGCCCCCTAGTTCTGCTTTCACCCGCCAGTGGAAACAACCTGCCCGCATCTATCCTATCTATTCCCTTCATAATCTTATATGTTTCTATAAGATCTCCCCTCATCCTTCTAAATTCCAACGAGTACAGTCCCAGTCTACTCAACCTCTCCTCGTAATCCAACCCCTTCAGCTCTGGGATTAACCTAGTGAATCTCCTCTGCACACCCTCCAGCACCAGTACATCCTTTCTCAAGTAAGGAGACCAAAACTGAACACAATACTCCAGGTGTGGCCTCACTAACACCTTATACAATTGCAGCAGAACCTCCCTAGTCTTAAACTCCATCCCTCTAGCAATGAAGGACAAAATTCCATTTGCCTTCTTAATCACCTGTTGCACCTGAAAACCAACTTTCTGTGACTCATGCACTAGCACACCCAGGTCTCTCTGCACAGCAGCATGTTTTAATATTTTATCATTTAAATAATAATCCCTTTTGCTGTTATTCCTACCAAAATGGATAACCTCACATTTGTCAACATTGTATTCCATCTGCCAGACCCTAGCCCATTCACTTAGCCTACCCAAATCCCTCTGCAGACTTCCAGTATCCTCTGCACTTTTTGCTTTATACTGTGCTAACCACTGTGCGACCGTACTGCCCTTATTGTTTTTTTTCAATTAGCTGCCACTATGTTGTGGGGTGTTGGTTTCATCTCGGTAGGTTTTAATCATGTCTTCGCAGTCTGAAGTTGGTTAACTGTAAGTTTTTATTAACCACTAGAACTAATTACAAATATACAGTAAAAAGTACCCGATAGGAACTGTCTCCATGCTTGGACCTGCACGTGGTTCTGCCCAACACCACACTGACCCAGGGGCGGGTCATGTGCTCTCTTCCACTTCCAGCTTTTTCTGACTACTTTGTTTTGCTTTTGTATGGGTTTGTTTTCACACTTAATTCTCTTCCAACAGCTGATTTTCTCCACATGCTCTTCAATCCAGAGGAAGCAGACAGATTGTTCCTCCATGATTTGCAATGGCAAGGCCACACTGTAGATCAGCAAACTGAACTATGGGAAAGACTTTCCGCTCCCATCCCCCCGCCTGCCCACCAGAGGACTGGGATATCCAGCCCGAGGTCAATGGACCTTTTAATGGTGCATTATATTGTCTGGCCCGCTCGCGATGACTCCTTTAGTGTGCAGGATTGGAAAATTTACCCCCAAGTGACTTGCTATCAGTCTTAAACAGGGCAAAGAAGATTTATGTTAAAAAACACTGCTTCTTCTCAATGGAAACTATCTTCCAACACAAATAAAGCTCTGTATCCTTTCCAGATACTTTGCTGCAAGGTGTATTTTTTGAAAAATTAAGGAAATTGCATTGAAAGTAAAAGCACCTTATCACAAAATACAACATTGTCCTACATAGAGTGGGAAATAGATGCGGGTGAAGAAACAGATGGTTCATTCAAACTCATGCGCCTAAGAAGAACCACCCATCTCCCACCACTTCTGTATAATGATTTAAATGGTTAGGGCATGATGTACAGGTCGCACAGTGGAGTGAACCGCAATGTCCCACAAGATCGTGGGACCTTCTCTGTGGGTCATCACCTTGATGTGGTGGAGAGGCTTGTGTGCTCGGATGATCCCTGGAGCCTTGCCATTGAAACGTGTTGCCAATCGACACAGGAGTCGCCAATAATGTTGCCAATTAATAATGATGCTCTTTAGAGTCGCCAGGTGTCAAATGATACCACCACAAAGCTTTACCGGATATCGATGAAAGGACCACACAACCAGTTAGTCAGTTCAAGTTCAAAGATGGTTTATTTACACACAAGGATTACTTCGACATGCAACACAAAACACTACAAGTTAAACTACACCTAACAACTACAATAACCTATACTTAACTTCAGGGCAACCGGCTCTATGCAGATGGACAAGGCCTTTGTCCGTATCTTGCGTAGCTGGGTGGAAGAAGTGGCTCTGTTTCATCCGTCTGGTAGCGATCGTTGGTCTTGAATTTGTCTGTCTGGTTGTTGTGCTGCACTTGGGTTGGCATAGGCCGGATCCAAGAGAGACCGAGCACATGGCTGTGTCTCTTCTTATCCCTCTGGGATTTCGCGCTCTTTGGGGCGGTCCTTAACTTGGACCCAATAATTCGACAGGCTTCGATCACTGCCTCCGATTTTGGCCAATAAAGGGGTGGGTGCCTTGATGGCTGGGCTTGTCCTTAGCGGTCATTGGCCTTGGCTGTTTGGGCTCCCTGAGTAAAGGGAGTGGCGCCGATTAGTTTGTATCTGTATCGGTTACTTGAGTACAGTTCGTTTGTTCTGGGGAAATGGGCCATTAGAATGCAAACGAGCGGGGGTTTAGATCGCGTCTAGCTATCTGGGTTGCAAATACACACACAAGCTCTGAGTGTGTCTGAGTCCTGGGTTGGCCATAATTCCCATGGTCCTTTGCAGGTGGCCATCTGAGATGGCTACAAACACGTTGCTGGTAGGGCCACCCATGGCAGCAAGACTGGGAGAGGGGTAGAGGGGTGGGGGGGAGGGCAGGGGGGGGGGCGGTTCCAGGCAAAGTGCAGTCCCCAAAATAAAGCAGAACAGGAGAAGGAAGACTATCTCTCACTGGCTGCAGGAGCAAGTTGGCCCCAGTCATCATGGTCTGGCACGTCACCGAAATTTGATCACCAACTTGTCAAGATGGTGTGACAACTTATAGTATCCCCTCGTTAAACAAAGTCACGCGCAGGTTTCTACCAGGGCCTTTCTTCTACCTTATGGTAGTCACTCATCTAGTGATGGGGAACCCCTTGACTAAGTCTTAACTTATGCCTTTTCTGGGAGATCATAGACCTGAAATGCAAGCTGAAATATCCCTCTCCGCAGGTGCTGCCTGACTCGCTGAGCATTCCCAGCATTTTCTACTTGCGTTGTGCCTCGAACGCCATGCCTAGATTGAAGTAATATTTCAGGCTGAGCTATCTGTCAATCATTATTACCTTATATATTTTGTCAGCATCATTTTATATGATGGTATAATCCAAGTTTTTTTTCTAATCTTTACTGATGATCCAGCCCTCTGAAACTAGTGATCAGCTTTGTCGTTCTGCTCTGCAAATGCTTGCAGAAAAATGCCTCTCTTTAGTTGGAACATGCGATATGATTTTCTCAGTGCACTATGCAGTTTTAGCATTGTGTCATTTTACGTGCATTTTGCTGCTTATGGTTCATACCCCAGCGTGCTGTTTGTTTTGCTGATTGTTGTTTTATAGTGCGAGGATGTATCAAGCACCGTGCCCTATTCCCACGCACCTCAACTGTTTTGACATAATTCACAAAGAGCGTGCAATACCTATTTCTCTTCCTATGCGTGCAGTGCATCATGTCTGTCTGTATTTAATTTCATCTGCCACCGATCAGCTTGATTATATATTTGTCTAATTTAATTTGTGGCTTCTTACACCAATCTTCAGTTTCAAACGGGTATCTGGTTTGAACATTTGCATTCACCTCCCAGGTCTTAAATCTAAATTAGAAGCAGTTGAGGTCTCACCGCCAGTCCCTGAGGTATCCCACTTCGTGCTTTCCAGACCTCACCCGAAAATCACTTTCTCACTCAATTAGTACTGAGCAAAATAGCAAAAAGTCTAATATGAATGGTTTAAACCAAATCTTACACCCATCAAATCTTAAGCCTGAGATTTGCTGTTTTGCTGGAAGACTGGATTAAGCCGGGGAAAATGATGTCCAAAATGCTGGGAAAGATTTTTCAATTGCAAACAATAAAGATGGAATTTGGTTTTGGACACATGACAAATTGATTTGGTTATGATAGTGTAGTGGGCATGGTATTAAATTAGCAAGCCAGAGGTTGTGAGGTCAAATCCCACCTTGACAAGCTGTGAAATTGAATTCAATAAATCTGGTAATTTGCGTGTTGGCGCCAGATAAAATGGCCATGAAGGCAGCCATTTTGGGATAAAGAGTTGGTTCACTAATGTCCTTCACGGACAGGAACCTGCCACCCTTACCTGGAATGAATGAAACATACATTTTGCCTTATGTTTGAGTTTTTTAATGAATGTGAATCAAGCTTGATTTAAACAGAGACTCGCCTTCAGAGAGATGGCAGAATCAGAGGCTGATGCGTACAGTGGGAACAACCTCACAATCAGGCTATTTCCCTTCTACCTACTGATTACCTGGGGGCAGGTTTAGCTAAATTGGCTGGACTACTGGTTTATGATGCACAGCGAGGCCCACAGCGTGTGTTCCCTACCAGCTGAGGTTATTCATGAAGGCCCCACCTTCTCATCCTTGCTCCTCACTGTGGTGTTGGGTGCTCTGAGGTACAGATGAACCAACATGGTTGCAATTGGTACAACGCTGTTTTATTCCAACTTGCTATTTACAGATTTGTCTTGATACTCTGCACGTGGTGACGCCCTGAGTGAGTTGTTTATCAGGTCCTGTCCTTGTCCTGGTCTCTAGATGGACTGGCCACCAGGTGTCGTGTTTCTTGTCTTATACTGTCTCTGTCCTTGTCTGTGATTGGCTGTCGTGTTATGTGTGCTAATTTGTCTGTTGGTCTGTCTATCATGTGTGTGTTTGAATATCATGACACTCGCCTGAGGTGGTGATCCTCAGGTTAAGTCATCAACAGTCAGCTCTCCCCCTCAAAAGGGGAAAGCAGCCTATGGTCATCTGGGACTGTGGCGACTTTATTTACTTACTGATTACCCCGTTTGCCATTCCACATCTGCCCTGGACTTGCCACTATGTGTTTAATCAATCAATACATTTTTATTGTCCTGACAGAAACTTTCTGCAGGTACAATTGGTTTTGCACACCCAAAATAAAAAGAGATAATTACTACAGAATATCACAACCCGTGTAACTATAGCGCAGCACCAACATCGCAGTCAAAAGGCAGAATAAAGCGAGAGGAAAATAGAGAAAAGGTTTGACGTCTGCATGGTCCCTCCTGGCACAGATACAACCAATGGATATACAGTGGCTATGTCCTCCAAAATGTCCCCTGTATCCGGCATTGGTGGTGCATTGGGAATGAGGGAAAATCCCAGATAGAGACTCAGCCAATCTTGAAATCATGCCATTCCTCTGCTCCGGAGAGCTCCAGGCCAGGAAGACTGGCCGATTTTGTTTGCCCAGTCTGCCCTTGCACAGAGGTATCTTGGCCTAAAAAAACCCTTGTTGAGCAGCAACGTTTCCACTGCAGCGACGCTCATCTCCCAGGCCACAAATGTATTTTTAAAATCTTCTGTGGAGTGGGAATCATCGCCGGATTGTCATTTTGCTCCTTTTTAATTACCCAAGTCCAGTGCTGCAACTTGCTCATCCGCACCTGCTTAGAAATGTGCAGGGCAGCTGCTCTGCTCCAGCAGTGTCTCCAGTGGCAGTGCAACAGGATCGGGGTGTGAAAACATGTCCCTTTTTTATGGCATTAGTTGCTGTAAATCAGTAAGTTTAAATGTCCCAGGCACTTTGATAGGCGAGGGGGTAAGTGTGTAAGTGGGTGAGGGGTAAGGGTGGTCGAGTGGATGGTGGGGTGATCAGCAGGCATAGGGGTATTCAGTGGGCAGGGGATTGGGTAGCATAGGGGTATTCAGTGGGCAGGGGATTGGGTAGCCAGGGGGGTATGGTTGGAAGAGATTAGCTGGTTGGGGGGGGGGGGGGGGGGAAGTGACAGCAAGGGGAGACGGGGGTTGCTTCAGGGGGTAATCGGAGATGGGGGGGGGGGGTGTTACATGGTTAGAAGGTGCGAGGGGAGGGGGTGGCACGAGGCCAGAGTTGTGGTGTCAGATAGTCAGGAGATTAGGGGTTAACGGGGGCCAGGTGGTGAGGGGTCAGGGTGATAGGTAGTTGTGTGGTGGGGGTGTAGTGGGGTAGTCAGAAGGGATCGGGACATAGTTAAGTGTGGGGTGGTTGGGGAAGTATGGGAGTGTCTTTGAGGAGTGGGAGGGGTCCGGGGGGAAGAGGATGGTCAGGGGATGGGAGGGGTTGTGTGGTGGGGGTACAGTTGAGTTGTCGGGGGGAATCTAGTGGGGAGTGGGTATGGGTCCCCAGCACATCTTCCTAGGTAAATCCAGGGTACAACCCTTGGGTTCAGAAGATCTGTGCCATTGTCACCAGGATATAAAATTGAATGTGTATGCTGTGTGATAGAAATACATATATTTGTAATATATATAATATCATTATCACAGTATAGTAGAGAGATCTGTGTAGATTAAAACACAACTTAACCCCGATAATGTCTCGAGATAGATTTGGAGTGGGAGGTCCGATATCAGCTGATCTGCCTATGGTATTTTTAAAAAGCCACTTATTTGTAATATTTCTTCTGAGTTTGACAGACTTGAATAAGGAATCCAGACTGGTGTATCTGAAGAGCTAATCTAAAGCTGGAACATGGAGGAATTAAGAGTAACGTAAAAGAGTAGAAGCTATTTAATGCTGGATTTGGGGTGGTCAAGGACTGCACCTTGATACAACAATGATCACTTGATGCACTACCCAGAGCACTGAGGAGAAGGGGAGAGTTACTCTTCACCAGCAACTGGAGGAAGACACCTGCTATTGCCACAAAGAAGGCAAGGCTTGAGGTTGCCAAGGAGATCAGCAATAGGAGCATTGTGCAGGAAGCACTTTAATGACCACTTTAATCCGGAAAGAACATAGAATTCCTACAGTGCAGAAGGAGGCCATTTTGCCCAACGAGTCAGCACCGTTCCCTCAAAATAATACCCTACCAAGGCCCAGTTCTCTATCCTCATAACCCCACCTAACCTGCACATATTTGGATGCTATGGGGCAATTTAGCATCACCAATCCACCTAACCTTCACACCTTTGGACTGTGGAAAGAAACCGGAGCACCTGGAAGAAACATGCGCAGTCAACCGAGGCCAGAATTGAACCACTGTCCCTGGCGCTGTGAGGCAGTAGTGCTAATCACTGTGCCACCATGCTGCCCAAGATGAAAGGTGTGAGTACAGTTGCACACTCACCCGTATCCTGCTCTGCAATTCACCCACTCCATCTTCCCCCATATCCGACTGCGTCAACACCACTCCATTTTACACCTCGTGCCCACATATTTTGCACTCGGGCACAGTGGGTAGCACTGTGGCTTCACAGAGCCAGGGTCCCAGGTTTGAGTCCCGGCTTGGGTCACTGTCTGTAGAGAGTCTGCATGTTCTCCCTGTGTCTGCGTGGGTTTCCTCCGGGAGCTCCGGTTTCCTCCCACAAGTCCCAAAAGATGTGCTGTTAGGTAATTTGGACATTCTGAAATCTCCCTCAGTGTACCCGAACAGGTGCCGGAATTTAGCGACTAGGGGCTTTTCACAGTAATGTCATTGCAGTGTTAATGTCAGCCTACTTGTGACAATAAAGATTATTATTATAAACGTTTTTAATGGCACATCAGTACATCCCAATATGCCCATTCACCACTGCCATTCACTGCAATTTGATTCCTGTCCCTGATAGTTATTCTCACCAAAAGCACTCCATCTGTTAATAATAATAATTAATAATCACCTATTGTCACAAGTAGGCTTCAATGAAGTTACTGTGAAAAGCCCCTAGTCGCCACATTCCGGCGCCTGTTCGGGGAGGCCAGTACAGGACTGTTGAGTGAGCACACACCATTGCAGGCACAAACAAATCTGTGACTTATCCCCCATTTCCTGAGAACAGGACATACATCACTGATTTTTCAGCTACCAACTGCAGAAAATGCTGGACGTTACTGATGCTCCATCATCCCTGGCTGTCAAATGGTGGAAAAACAGACCTATGACTGGCCGATGGTAGAATTAAGTACCCACATGTCATCCAAAACTCATGTTGGATTGTTAAGTGATATATGTTCAACCTCATCATGCTAAGTTGCAAATTCTTATCTTTCTATTATTAATTCACATACCTTTATCCTCCACTCGGTCCTTCACAACTACAGCTGCAGAGGAGCTGATTCCTTCAGGCGGCACACCGTCACAAGACTCATGCTTACCATAGGCCAGTGTGGTGATGACTTAGTGAACTTTACAGCTATAAGAGAATCCCTGGCAAACAGATGGCATATAAACCACTGGTGCCACATGGGGGTGACCACATTCCTCCTCCTCGGGTTCATCCACAGACAGTGTGTGGTGAACTCCTTGTTGCTCCTCCAGTTCCAATCATTGCTACTACGCAATGTTCTGCAGGATACTGCACACCACCGTCTTTCTGGAAATGCTGCCTGGTGAGTACTGAAGGAGACATGAGGGGCGGGATTTTCAGGCTCCCAGCCCCGTGTTTCTCGTCGCGGGGCGAGCCGCTCGCTGGTGACGGGATTCTCAGCCCCCACCACCATCAATGGGAATTCCCATTGAAGTCACCCCATGCCGCTGGGAAACCTGCGGGTGGGGATGCACTGTCAGTGAAACCAGCGAATCCTGCCACCAGCGAACGGCTGGAGAATTCTGGTTGAGATCTTTCTAGACACCTGAAGTACACCATGAGCATGACCATGAGCATGACGATCGCTTGCTCGGTGATGTTGCAATATATCTTTAAGGGATAGCCGCATGACATCATGAGAGAGGAAGTGTGTCATGTTATCTAGTCTCAGTCTCACTTTTTGTCTGTGAGCAGAACACAGCACACACATCCCTGCTGCTGTCTTCAAGATTTATACCTTTGTATATCTGTTCTCATGTGCCAAAATAAATGAGCCCATAAGACACCTTGCACGATACCTTGTGGGAAATTGGTGGTTATATGGCTGTCATTAATACCACACTTGGCTTCATTGGTTTGTTCTCCTGAAGCCAAGCTTGAAGAGGATGTCCTTTATCTCCGAGGAACCGCTCATAAATCTACTCGCCGATCCAAAGAGATAAGGGAGGGTGGATTGTCGCAAGAGGAAAGATACAAGGCAGCTTCCCAGGAGTCTTGTGCACACTTGCACACCAGCTAGCATTGATCAAATAGATCCCCATGTGATTTTCAAATAGTCCTGGTTCACCTGGGGGTGCATGGATGGTTACGTGTGTGGGTTAATCGCAGAAATCATCAAAATTTGCGCCACAAAGGTCATAACGAAAGCAAACAAAGCACTCTGGTTTATTTCTAGAGGGATAGAATTGAAATGAAGGGAAGTTATACTGAATTTGTATAGAACCTATGTCCAACCACATTCTGAGTACTGCAGGCAGTTCTAGTCACCATATTGAAGAGAAGAATATAGAGGCACTGGAATGAGTGAAGAGAAGATTTACAATGTCGATACCAGAAATGCATGAGCAATACAGTACATATCAGAAAAGATGAAAAGGCTGCGTCTCTTTTCTCTGGAAAAAAGAAGGCTGAGGGGTGACCTAATTATGAAAGGTACTGATAAAATGGCTACAGAGAGAATGTTTCCACTGTGGTCCACTGTAGGTGCCACAGTAGCACAGTGGTTAGTGCTGTTGCTTCACAGCACCAGGGACCTGGGTTTGATTCTTGGCTTGGTCACTGTCTGTGAGGAGTCTGCAAGCTCTCCTTGTGTCTACACGGGTGTCCTCTGGGTGCTCCGGTTTCTTCCCACAGTTTAAAGATGTGCAGGTTAGGTGGATTGGCCACTCTAAATTGCCCTTAGTGTCCAAAAAGGTTAGGTGAGGTTACTGGCGATGTGTTGGGTGTTCTGGATCACAAACAGGTCACCAACACTGGAAGTGGTGCAACTCTATTTTATTATAAGGTAACTATATTAACATACTTGAACTGTGGGTAAATGCAATACCAGCTTTAACTGTTGACCCTTGCCTAGTCCTAACCAGGTGATGCACTCAGCACTGGTGAATGTCTGTGTTGCAGGCTGTGAGCTCAGTGCTCCGAGCTGGCTGCTACTAGAATGAGCGGGAACTCTCCTGTCCCCTGTCTTTATAGTGCGTGTGCTCTCACTGGTGATTGGCTGCGGTGTTGTGTATGCTGATTGGTCCCACTGCATGTCCATCAGTGTGTGTGTGTGTGTCTGCACCATGATATACTGGTGTATATTATGACAATCCCCTTTTATATAAAGAACATGTGCCTGCGTGACAATAAATACTGTGTAGTGAATGTACCTGACTATGTGCGTGCATGTTATTTACATGCCTATGTACATGAGGCTAATCTATTTACACAGGAAGGTGCCTGGTGCAGAGAAATAGGGTCTCACACCAACAACAAAATGAACATTATATACAAACTACTGGAACGATCAAACAGGATAACAGAACAGATCAAAGAGTCCAACATTGTAAAACTCATAAGTCAAGTCTCTGAGATGGGCGACGAATTCTGGTTGACCATCAGGGTGGCACACCACATGTCGTCTGGATCAATGCTGTGCACCAACAGCGGCTGGTGGTTTTGATTCGGGGACAGCCTGTTCTTTGTTATAACAGCGACTCGAAAAGGCTCCCTCGGGTCCTCGGTGTCACTGATCTGCGGGAAGTCGGAATCAGACTCGGTGAACGTGGGTTGAATTGCCCGAACGTTCCTGCGAGGCTGGCTGAAGCAATGCGAATTGGCAGGCTGAGCTGCTCGACAGCAGGCAGCATAGTGGCCAAGTCTGCCACATCGTAGGCATTGTCGCGATTTTGCAGGGCATTGCCGCTTTAAACGGGCGGAGCCATCGCGCATGCGTGGTGCGGTCCTGCATGGTGCGCGCCTGCGCATCACGTTCCTCCACGTCACTGTCCCCTCGTTTGGCGCGTACAAGTGCGGGAGGCCGCGAAAAGCGTGCATGGCCGCCCTCATCCAGGCTGCAGCCTTGGAGGTGTTCAATTGTTTGGACCCGTTCCGAATCACCTTTTCAGCCGCCTGTATGTGGGAGTACCGGCTGGTGGCATTTTCATGCAGGTCACAGGTCTTGATGGCAGTCGCTAGGGTGAGTTGCTTAATTTTGAGGAGCTGCTGATGCAGGGGGTACGACAGAACACCAAATACAATCTGGTCGCATATCATGGAGTCGGAGGTGGGCCCGTAGCCGCAGGACTGCGCAAGGATGCGGAGGTGTGTTAAAAAGGATTGGGAAGGCTCGTCCTTACCCTGCAAGCGCTGCTGGAACAGGTATCTTTCGAAGCTTTCATTGACCTCTATGCTGAAGTGGGTATCGAATTTGAGGAGAACCGTCTTGTACTTTGTCTTGTCCTTGTCGTCTGCGAATGTGAGATAGTTGAAGATGTGGATGGCGTGTTGCCCGGCCATGGAGAGGAGCAGAACAATATTCCTGGTGTCCGAGGCATTCTCCCTGTCCGTGGCTTCGAGGAAGAGCTGGAAGTGCTGTTTAAAAATCTTCCAATTGACCCCGAGATTGCCGGCGATGCGGAGCGGCGGCGGCGGGTTGATGTTCTCCATACTTCAGGATGCCGGAATGCTGATTAGTTGCAGGTGGGTCTCAGAGGTGCATGTATGCAACCACACCTTGTACCATGATGTGTTGGGTGTTCTGGATCACAAACAGGTCACCAACACTGGAAGTGGTGCAACTCTATTTTATTATAAGGTTAACTATATTAACATACTTGAACTGTGGGTAAATGCAATACCAGCTTTAACTGTTGACTCTTGCCTAGTCCTAACCAAGTGATGCACTCAGCACTGGTGAATGTCTGTGTTGCAGGCTGTGAGCTCTGTGCTCCGAGCTGGCTGCTACTAGGATGAGCGGGAACTCTCCTGTCCCTATCTTTATAGTGCGTGTGCTCTCACTGGTGATTGGCTGCGGTGTTGTGTATGCTGATTGGTCCCACTGCATGTCCATCAGTGTGTGTGTGTGTGCACCACAATATACTGGTGTATATTATGACAACTGGGTTACGGAATAGGGTGGACGTGTGGGCTTAAGTGGGGCGCTCTTTCCAAGGGCCGGTGCAGACTCGATGGGCCGAATGACCTCCTTCTGCATTGTAAATTCTATGATTCTATGATTGTGGGGAAGAGCATAACTAGAACTAGCAGTTTAATATAATCACTGAGAAATCCAATAGGGAATTCAGGATAAAATCTCTTTCCAAGAGTGATTAGAATGTGGAACTCGCTACCACAGGGAAGGTTTAAGTGAATAGTATAGATGCATTAAAGGGTGGGCTTGACAAGCTTATGAGGGAGCAGCGAATAGAGGGTTATGCTGCCAGATTTAGATGAGGAAAGGTGGGAGGTGGCTTGAGTGGTACATTATACACAGGCAAGGACTGGCTGGAACAAGTGGCCTGTTCCTCTGCTGTACATCCTAATATAATCTTAAACCCAAATGCCGACTCATTCAGACCAGTGGTATAATTTCAGGCCCTGGCAAACAATATATCAACAACCTACCGTATGAATTTGTGGATGGTCAAATGAAGGATCCTGGATACATATCTGGCAGAGCCCTGGAATGATCCAGAGACAAAAGATTTGAGTGCTGTCACCACTTTGTCAGCCATTGGGTAAACCATGGCCACCACATCCAGTCTACAGGAAACTGTAGATGGCTGTCACCACGTGAATGGACAGCCTACACCACTGGAAGCCCTGCTCTTCGGAGAGGTGAAGGATACTGAATCCTCTGCTTGTATAGTCTGCTGCATGGATAGTGCTGCTTGTGAGTTTGACCTCTCTGCTGCTCCCCTCTCTGCTGCATAACATTCCAGGCCTCTCCACAGCTCCTGACGGCCGTCTTGCTCCTTGCCTGAGATCTTAAGTAAAGCAACCAAAAACACCACCTGAGCTGAATTTGGGTCTCAATAGTTCTGCAGTGCACAAATTGGCCTCACAACACAGGTACTCTGGAAAACTCTTTTCCAGTGGGTGGGGATTGGGTAAGAGAACAACATGTCAACACTGAATATTTATTGTTTTATTTGCCGAACTTTTACTGAGCAGCACGAGTTACCCTTTAGTCTTCTCACCGTGAATTCAATGGTGAGTTTCAAGAAGATGGGAAAACCTTTGAATGTGATGTAAAGTTTAAATGTTGGCTAAGCTCTCATCAAAATGAACCCCAGGGCTCAGCTATGACCTTAGTCTGAGTTGGGCCCTCACTGCCCGAGGAAGTGCAGATCATGAAATGACAAGATGTGATGGGCAGAAGGTCGACTCATCTCGTCACACTCCTATGACTTTAGTAAACCCAGCAGAAAGTATGTAGCACATTTCATCCATCACTCAGATTAATGTGATGTAAATTCAGTAGCCAAAAGCATGAATATCGAGTTTACAATGGAGTTCTTTCCCGGAACTTAATTCTTGTTTTAATACAAATTATCAAATTGTAGTTACATTATCCACGATATAAACATATTAAGTGGCATATTGCTTCCTGGACGTAAAACTGGCATTGTGGATCGAGCACCCATAATATATACCACACCCAGTTGACAAGTTAAAAATCTACATTATTACGTCATGGACTCTCAGAGCTATCTGAGCCTCAAGGAAGATAGCAAGTAAAACACTTTTTTCTAGAAGAGGGCAACAGCGAGTGGATGATAGGCCAACTATATTTTCTCTTCACATTTGAAGTCAAATGGGGGAGAAAATTATTTGTTGATTGGTGTCACGCTGAGAACAAAGGACAATCGGCTGTTGAAGGTGAATCATCTCAGCAGCAGGGCATCAGTGCAGGAGTTCCTCAAGGCAGTGTCCTTTATTAATCACCTTCCCACCATCATAAGGTCATAAGTGTGAACATTTGCTGATAATTGCACAATGTTCAGCACAATTAATCACTCCTCAGATACTGACGTAGTCCTTGCCTGCATGTAGCAAGACCTGGACAATTTTAAGACTTGGACTGATAAGTGACAAGTAACATTTATTCCATGGAAGTACCAGGCTGTTACCATTTCCAGCAAGAAAGAATCTAACCATCTCCTTATGACATTCAACGGCATTACTATCACTGAATCCCCGGCCATCAAAACCCTGGGGAGTTACCATTGATCATAAACTTAACTGGACAAATCAAACGGGCCGGCACGGTAGCACAGTGGTTAGCACTGTTGCTTCAGAGTTGCAGGGATCCGGGTTTGATTCCTGGCTTGAGTCACTGTCTGTGTGGAGTCTGCACGTTCTCCCCATGTCTGAGTGGGTTACCTCCGAGCGCTCCAGTTTCCTCCCACAAGTCCCAAAGACGTGCTTGTTACATGAATTGGACATTCTGAATTTTCCCTCAGTGAACCCGAACAGGTGCCGGAGTGTGGTGACTAGGGGTTTTTCTCAGTAACTTCATTGCAGGTGTTAATGTAAGCCTACTTGTGACACTAATAAAGATTATTATTATATAAATACTGTGGCTACAAGAGCAGGTCGGAGGCTGTGAATCCTGCAGCAAATAACTCACTTCCTGATTCCTCAAAACCTGTGCACCATCTACAAAACACAAGTCAGGAGTGTGATGCAATATCTCCATTTGCCTTCATAGGTTCTGTTTCAAGGACACTAAAGAAGATTTATGCCATTCAGGCCATACCAACCAGTTTGATCAGCATCCGATCCACCACCTTAAACACCTACTCCCTTCACTACCAGTGCAGAATAATAATCTTTATTATTGTCACAAGTAGGCTTACATTAACACTGCAATGAAGTTACTGTGAAAATCTCCTAGTCACCACACTCCCTCGCTTGTTCGGGTACACGGAGGGAAAATTCAGAATGTCCAATTCACTTAACAGCACAGCACTTGTGGGAATATGTATCGTTTCTAAGTTGCACTGCAGTAAGTCACCAAGGTTCCTTCGACAGCCTTACAATCCCGCAACCTCCACCACCTAGAAGACAAGGAGAGGAGACACAGGGGAACAGAACCACCTGTTCCCCTCCAAGCCACACACAATCCTAACACAGGATCTATATCCCCGTTCCATCACCATTGCCTGATCATTAACCTAGAAGTCCCAAACAGCAATATGTTTGTACCGACATGAGATGGACTGCAGTTGCTCAAGAAAGTGGCTCATTACTACTCCTTAAAAACTCCTGGCACTTTCCCTATATCCCTGCACATTTTCCTTTTCAAGTATATATCAAATTCCCTTTTGAAAATCAGTATGGAATCTGCACTCACCGCCTTTTGAGGCAGTGCATTACAGGTATAATTTGCTGTGTTTAAAAAAAATATCTCTCCTCTGGCTGTACAAGAAAGTTAGAGGGAATAAATAGGTACAAGACGCAAGTTAATGTGACTGATCTGGTGAGGACAGTATTGCCACACCTGGGAGATCAAAGGTCAATGCTATTGACATTACCATTTCCTCAAATACAACTGGGTTTGTAACATATTCCTGAACAGTGTTGATCAGATTGTGGTCAAAATCGAGGACTAGGGTGAATGGCAAATCCAAACTTTATCTTCACCCTCTTAATAATGCACTGTCAGTCCTGTCCGTTATTGTTAGCCCAAACAGGCCTTTTGGTGTTTTCCGCCCCCGAATACCAGTATTAGATTATTGTGGAAATGACCTCAATGAACTTCGCATTAATTGTGAAATATTCCATTTGCCTGCAACCATGTGAAGTGATGCTTGTGAATTTATCATTTCAAATTTTCAGTACGATATTTGCTGCAAAATGAATGAGCACCTCGGCTCACAGCAAATATCTCACCGAATGGCTCAGAAAGTGCTCAGATTCCAGCGGCTCTCTGCTTTTAGTCCTGTTGTTCTTTTTTTTTACCAGTCCGAAAGAATCTCCTTGAATCCTGCAGGGCACTCAGACAGCATATTCTAGTGGATGTTTGATTAAATGGAAAGCTCCACCAACATTTCAGATGGGGGATGGGGATGGGAGCTTGGATAATCGTGAAAGCAAAGGTTGTGGGGGGGGGGGGGGGGGGGGGGGGAGAGAGAGAGAGAGAGAGAGAGGGAGAGAAGGAAAACAAATGCTTAACCCTTTAAACGACAGAAGAATAAAATCATCTGAATTTCAGAAATAAAGTGGTGGTATTTCTAATGATGCATGTTTATCAGTGCCTGGTCAGGTATAAATGTAATGGGGTAAAATCCCAACTGGATCACTCCGAATGTTTCCGCGCTTGCGTTTTGAAAATGTTCTCATTTTGTTCCATGTGTTGCTGTGAGATATTTAGCTGCTGGTTTAGAGGGAGAAATCACAAGGTCTCATGTTTAATTGGAGGTGTGAATCGGGAGGGAAAAGCCAGTTTAAATCATTAGTCAGTATGGGATTGGTAGTCCACTGCGAAATGCCACTCACTGTTACAACGAGAAGTAAGATAACAGTGTGATGTGTGGTGAAGCCTGGCAAGCAAGCCATCCCAGAGGCATTTTGTCCAAGCCTAACATTAACTCAGAAAGGCTCTCAGTCGTCTTTCTGGTCAGCTTTGTGCACTCTGTACATTTACTGCACCGCAGTGGCCCTTAGCAGCAGCAAATATACTGTGTCAAGGAGATCTCGGATGGCAGCAGCAGGCTTATTCATGCACAGACAGCAGTATTGCCAGCAAAATGTCACAGCACGTGGACCATTCATATAGATCAGAGCAGAGCATCTCCTGTGCAGAAATTCAGCTTCTCTGCACTTTATTATCCTGACAGTAGAACCCATTTACTGTAAATAAAATCGGGCTGTTGTGATAATACAGCACTGACCAATTTATCATCAACTGCAAAGATTGGATTTAGCTATTTTCTTGAAAAATATGTTATGCACTTAATCCATATATATAACTTTATATTCAAAAAGAAATCATTGAAGTGCATAATTGCACTTAAACATTTTAGTCATCGCTTTGATGACTCATCTTTAGAAAACTCTCCATGCAGGAGGGAAGGGTCATGTTCAACACCAGATGCCAAAAGTGTATTTTTGTGCAGCCATCATGATGGGGATGATGGAGTTTCATTTTCTTTTCTCAAGCTTGTTCATGAACTTCTTTCTGTTTTATGCAGGCTGGTAATATTAGAATCAAGCTGTACATAAGTAGGCAGTTGCTGTTTGGCATCATGTCCATGGGCATTCTTCAGTGGCATGTCCAGTATAAGCATGTCATATTATCAACTTTCAGTCAATATGAACTTTCAGTCAAATTGGACACAAACAAGCTGTTGCGAATTGTGTGACTTTTGGAATTTAGACTATAGACAGTGTCAAAGCGTCATCCAGACTCGAAGCGTTAGCTCCCTTCTCTCTCCCCAGGTGCTGCCAGAACTGCTGAGATTGTCCAGTATTTTCTGCTTTTGTTTCGGATTTCAGCATTCGCTGTAATTTGCTTTTATATTAGTATCAATTCTCAGGTGAATACCAAATTATATATAGACGTAGGTTAGGGTACCTCATGGCTATGTGTGCAATTCGTACATCTCATTGTTTAAGGATGGGCCAACATCTAAAGGCGATAGAGTTTCCAGAGTTGCTGCCCCCATGTTACATACTGTATAAAAGGGAAGATCAAAACTGATTTGATTTGATTTATTATTGTCACATGTATTGTTTCTTGCATGCTGTACAAACAATGCATACCGTACAGAGGGAAGGAAGGAGAGACTGCAGAATATAACGTAGAAGTATAGAACGAGAGTAAAAGATAGAATTAGAGGGAATGCTGGGCACAGCTTGCAAGAAGTCGCAGAAGTTTTTCAAACTTTTTTTCCGGGGACCCATATTTACTAACCAGCCAACCTTTGGGACCCAACCCGGCTGACCTTTGCGACCCACGCTGGCCGACCTTCACGGCCTACGCTGCCTGACCTGCACGACCCACCATTTTCTCTTACCTTGTTTGCTGCTGACAAAAATGGAGGAGATGATTTTGGGTCCCTTTGGCCCTCGTACACGCTCCTCCAATGGAACCTATTGAATGAAGGTGAAGCCTTCCAGTGTCGGAAAGTATGGAGTCTCCATCTGTCCAAAGTTCTGCATTTTTTTCCTGCAAAGTTTTATCGAATAAACCCCCCCCAAACTTGTAAAAAAAAAAATGGATAAAATAAATGAAAAAAATAAAAATAAAATGAATAAAATAAATGAATAAAATAAAATGAATAAAACCCCCCCTGAACTTGTAAAAAAAAAAACTGCGACCATTTTAAAGAAAAGTGGCCGGACTGCGCATGCGTGCCTGATCATCGACGCGCATGCGCATAGTTTTGCGCATGCGCACCGATGATCTGGCACTCATGTGCAGGCTGCATTTTTTTTACATGTTCGTGGACATTTTGAAGGCCGCTCGCAGCCGGCATAGTTAAAAGCCAGCTGCTGAGGCTGTTGCGCCCAGATTTGCGCGATCGGGAGAGCCGCGACGGACGGCTCCGTGACCCGCGGGTCGCGCCCCTGAGTTTGACGATGCCTAATATAGACAATATATTGACCTGATTAACATGAACTCTCCATGCTACATCTCCCCTAAGTCTCAGTCTTCAATGGATACTATCTACATTATCTTCCCTTAAAAACTCTGCCTTCATCTATTGTGCACGGTGATTAGCATTGTGATGGTTTCACCAATCTCCCTGACTTTGTTTTCACCTCTCTTAGATGTTCGAGAGAATTCAAATTCTTCATGTTCTCTCTACAACTCTGGAAAGTAGAAGATGAATGTTCAGGGGCCATTGGTTCTCTGTTCAGGTTGTCTTCTGATCATATGGGTAGTTCGTCCAGTAGATTGATGGTCTTCTTCTGGTAGCTATGAGTACGCTTCCATTTCTTCTCACTATCCCATTCTTAGTCTCTAAGATAAGATCTTGGACTTTGTGTCTTTTACAGTACTTGGCCTTCCCTATTCTGACCTCCACTCCGGACTGATTCACCTGGCTGCTTTTCCGGTAAATCATGTGTCATATGAGTTTCCCTTTAAGAAAGGTTTTTGGCTTATCACATGGCTTCAGTGATGTCATTGGGTAGGTGGAGCTGGGCTGTGGCTCTGGGAATTTTGTTTTGTTTTCGCTTTCACATTTGGCTGCTGTGGACTCAGACAGAGAACAGAGGTTTTTTTGGTCTGTCTCTCTATCTTTATTTAAAAACTGTTTCCAGACTGCTTGGTAACTTAAAAGAGATAATTTCTTTCTGGAAGGAATTCAAACCTGCTGTTTGAAAAGGGGAACAGAGTATCAATAACAAGTCTTATTCCAGTGAGAATGCTGTGTGCTAGGCCACGCCTTTGAAAAGGGGTTTCTAGTTTTACTTGGATTTTGTTATTGAATTGGAACAGTTAAGGGGGAATTCATTAAGGGTTATACATAGATTACTGCAGCTGTGTGGAGTCTTTATGTTTGTAGTTGATAAAAAGTCTTGCTGTGTGTGTTTATACAAATGTTAACTAAATCCTTAGAATAAAGCTTGGGGTTTTTTTTTATTAAAAGTGCCTAAAAAGTCTGTTGAAAAACACCTGAAAGGCAGCTCTTCTGCTCATCCTAGCCAAATTCAATAAAATGTTATAGGTCAGGTGGACTCCATAACACATTTTGGAGTTGTTAAACCCTGGCCCATAACACATGTATTCTATGGTGTTGATTGTACTTTCTGGTCCGATTTGCATGATACTCATCCTCCTTCTTTACTTTGTCAATATCAGTAGCTTTTACACATGGCATGAGCGTAAGTTAAACAGCACGTACCTACTCAACAAGCCCGCACTTGTGACATTATGGGAAATGTTCAGAATACAAAGGGTTGATGTCATATCATAATTAACCACTAGATGGAACTAGATAGAACTTCTGGGAGATAGCAGTGAGAGAGGGTAGAGTACAGGTATAGATAAAGTGTAGAGACTCGTGTTAGTAGAGAGTAAATTGTAGATTACTAGCTTATTGTTTACTAAAGGAGTAAGTGGTCGAGCTTGAATAAGTAATGTAAATAAATGTTAGCTTCATTAATGAACTTAGCTTCTGTGGTCTTTGTGAATACTACAACATCCATCCTGACAACAGAATCACAAAGAACACCACAGCACTTACAAAACCCAAGACAAACATCAGCTGTTAGATGTGTTTGCATGATTGGGCAACATTTGCTGAACATCCTTGAGTGTGCTAATAGCTACTCTAACCAGCAGTTTAAGATAATCAGTCAAGCTTGTAACAATCAGGTGAAAACAACATTTCAAGAAACTCAAAAACACACACATGATGTCCCCCCCTTTTTTTGTTTTGTTTGGACGAGAAAGAAAAAAAACAGTCACAGAAACAAGCGCCCTTCATTAACAATATCCCAAAGTTTCTGTGAACTCGCCCCTCTTTTCGTAAAACAGTCTGACAGTTGATAGCTCCTGTCGACCTATTTAATTTTTGTTATTTCCACTCTGTCCAACATCTGCTTCAAACTTGCGATGTCTATCCGTAACTTCTTTTCATTGACACTTTTTGTAGAGTGCACATTTTCCCACAGGAATTTATTGTCAATGTGACAGTCAATAGGTATATTACCCAAATCCCCTATTCCCAAAATTTCTGTCAATATCATACTTATATAAAAGCCATATCCACCCCCTCTACAAGGCTTAATGTCTCAGCAGCCAAACTGCTTTTTACCACTCTCCTTATTTTCTTTGTTTCCCACACAAGTGGGCAACATTTACCATTGTTCCCCAAAAGGAAAATTATAAAACCTCCTGCGCTTGAACCCCATCACATAAATTTGCGTAGGATGCATCACTATAAACTATGAGTTTCAAGTGCTTAAGGTCACCTAAAACCGGGAACTTCAAAACACACTCCTGCATTTTTAGTTTGGCTAATGCTTTATTTGCCCTTATTATGTCTTCCACTTTGGGATCATTCATTTTTGTACTCAACTCTAAGACATCAAAACTCACGTCCGGTCCAGTCTGTCTACCTAACCAGTTCAGTTGCCCAATTAAACTTCGCAGTTGCTCTTTTTCTATCTTTGAAACCATTGCGTCTTTTTGTGAAACTCGGCCACGACTAATTGCTATTGGGGTGATGCTTTCCAAATAAGATTGCTGACGTAAAGTTGCTCCTAATTTAGTCTGTCCAATTTCCAGTCCAATATATTTAAATGCACCGGAAGCCTGACTTCCAACCCTGAATTCTTTCCTCAAACCGGAGATTACAATAGCTTCAAAATCACTAATCCCACCCCACAAAAAAATCATCGACATGCATCATAAAAATGCCAGAAAGATTTCCTTTATAGTGCCAGTAAAACATTGCAGGATCTGCTTTCAACTGGCAACAGCCTAACTTTAACAAAACTGACCTTATCCAAAAATACCAGACTCTAGATGCATCATTTAATCCATATACACATTTGTTCAACTTCCAGAGTACCCCTTCTGTGTTAGCTGCTTCTTTAGGAGGACGGAGAAAAATGTCTCTCTGGAGCTGATACCCCTCCAAAAAGGCAGCTTTTATATCTATAGATTTACATTCCCATGCCTTTGTGGCTTATAGAGCCAAGAAGATCTTTAAAATAACCTTTCCTGCTGTAGGTGAATCTACCCTTAAATCCTGATCTTCTAAGTTTTCTTCAAATCCCCTTTCCACGAGCCTGGCCTTTGCCTTATAAGTTCCATCTGGAAGAACCTTTTCCATGCAAATCCATCTGTGGGACAGAGCTCTTTGTCCCCTATCCGGTACTTCCGTGTATACCCCAAATTCACTCCAACTATGCAATTCTTGCTGTTTAGTTTCTTTAATAACTTTTTCATCTAATTTATTTGAAGCCACCAAAATCTCACGTGCATGTGGGCTTCTACTCCTATTAGTATTCGTAGTCTTACTCAAGTTCTGAGATCTTGGCAAACTACGTCCCCTGTCCCGCCTGGTATCTCGTTCTGTACTGCTACTGCTTGATCTTTCCCTTCTGCTGTGGGATGTTCTTTCAATAGTTCCCGACCTTTTCCTGCGGACCTGTTCACTATCCAATGTACTATCTGAACTGGCACTGCGTTTCTGTGCTCTCCATTTTTGAACTTCGTTTTCCCAATCCATTGTCTTGACTCCTTCCCCTGAATGCTGTACATTCAACCAATGTTTATACTTTCCAGTGGACTTCCCTGCTCTACTAATAACAGTTGCATCATTCCATTGGCTGGACCCTTCAGGTAAGTATGTCACTTTTGTACCAGCTTTTGGCAGTTGCCCTTTCGGAAAAATGGCCTGTTTTAATTCACCAGAAGTGTTGTGTTCCTCCACAGAAACCCTGTCTATATCAGTTAATTGGTCCTCATAGTTCTGTAACACATGCGTACCAGATGACTCTGGTTCCTCGTCATGTCTGTCTGCTCTGTCTAAATTTGAAAATTTGTAATCTGCACCCATTATCCTTGATGAATGGACCCTAACAGTTTGATTACCATGTTGCAAAATAATTGTTTTGCCATCTATGCCTATGATCGTCCCTGGGCCTTTCCATTCATTAGAATTGTCTCTCTGAGAGTATACCATGTCTCCTTGCTGAAAAACGTCATCTGATGGCCGTACGTTGTGTCTTAAAGCTCTGCGAATTCTTTCAGAGACTTCTGCTTCCAAAAAAGCTTTTCTACTGCAGTGTAATGCATTTAAATGTTCAGCAAAATCAGAGCTAATTGTAGTCCCCTCCCAAGCTGGAGGCTGGTCATCCAAAATGGACGGACTTTTAGGATTTCTACCAAACACTAATTGATCAGGACTATAGCCCCCAACCATCTGCAATTAATTCTTTGCATGTACTGCCCATGCGAAAGCTGAATTTAGCCTGCAATTTGGTCGATCTGTCAAAATTTTCCAAAGCATGTCATCGATGACAGCATTATTTCTTTCACAGACACCATTACTAAATGGGCTTTCTGCAGCCGTATTCATAACTCTGATATTCATGTTTTCACACATATTCCTAAACTCACCATTAGCAAATTCTCCCCCATTGTCCGTAAGGGATTTGGCCGGTGGACCCATTCCTGTCCCTATCCATTTTTCCACGATTTGATCCAGAATTACTCTCTTTTCTTTACTTCGTACAATCGTTGATTGACTAAATCTGGTTGCTAAATCTACAAAATGTAAAATAAATATATTATTTGCTTGATCCCAGATCATAAGGTCCATGGCCACAATGTTGTTAAAATCCCTGGCCAAAGGCAGGGTTACTATCGGCCGTGCTGGTGTCCTTATGTACTTCCTACAAACTTCACAGCGGTCACTAACCTGTTCTATCAGTTTAGTATAGTCGTCATCCCTTACCCCTGCATCCTTTAATACATTTTTCTGCCTACGAGGAGACGGATGTGCAAATTGCCTATGCGGTTTTAATACCACAAGCTTTTTATCAGCTAAAGTCCCATTTTCAACTGCCATTAACACATCCTTAACCACTCTACTTGAAAAATTATTTGTCAGTAATAGAATATAATAGTGTCCCGACTGTGTAAATCGTAAGTCCACAGTCTTTCCAAAAACTGTTGCCTTATCCTGTTCCATATCCAGTTTCATGTGTGCTTTCTTCATCGACGGTCTGCTCAGAAGCAAAGGTATCTCACTTGATACAACATCTGCGCTAATGAAATGATTCACTCCGGCAATATTGCAAGGGATCACCACTCTTTTCAGCGACTTCAGAGTATTATCATCCCCAAACCTGAAACCTGTGGAACTTTCAAATTCCTTAACCTTGTTACGATTTTCAGCATTCAAAGAGCCCAGGTCACATTTTAACCAGTCAATTCCACACACAGTAGATGTGCAGCCACTGTCCAATACAGCACAGTTGAAGGATTCTGCAACCAACACCCTCATTACCGGCTTAAAACTGTTTGTCAATAGGACAATGCCTTCTTTCTGGTCACTATCTTTTTCCTCTTCTGACTTCCGTGTCATGTGTCGCTTCCAACACTCTATCATAACGAGTTGGACAGTTGAAAGCATAATGGTATTGAGAGTCACATCAAAAACATCGATTTATCATGCCCCGTGCATTTCTGGGGTTCATCTTCCTATTGTAGGTTCTAACTGGGTTTCTGTCTTCATAATTTCCTTGTCTCGGTCTCTGTCTATACTCTTGAGCCCTGTTCGTAGCCATACGATTTCGCCATCCTGTTACTAGTGTATCTTCCATATTCTGCCTTATTGCAGGCTGACCTATTTGGGTCACCAGAGCCATCGTAATCGAATGTTTCCCCAGAAACCTTTGTAAAGCTTTCGTCATCTGTTCGAATAAGGTATCCTTCTCAGTAAACTGAACTCCTGTCAAAACCAGGAGCCTATCCATGTTGCTCACTGTAGCACAGTCAAGTAATTTAAAGGCCAACACAGACTGTGGAAATTCCAGATTGTGTTTCTGCAGCCATTTATATAGTCTGCCAATTCCATTATATAGTCTTCCATGGAGATATCTTCCATTTTCCAGAACTTATCAAAATCCGACCATGCTTCATACGCACTTAACAAGTCATCTTTCTTATAAATCTTATCCATATAATGTAATAAAATCTCCAGACCTTCTTCTGAGTCTAACTCTTCCAATTCCAGCTCAGAAAGCACTTTGTTTCTGATTTTACTGCCATATGGTAGAGAACGAGCCAATGCCATACCTTGTTTTCTCTTTCCCAAAGCAGTTACTTGAGTCCACATAACTACTGCACTTCTCCTTTGGTCGTACGATTCCCTTGCAGAAAATAAGGGAGGATAGTCATATCCAGCCATTTTTATCCTGGGTTCAGCCATATATCTTTTTTTTCCCTTCTCACTCACTCCTTGGTTTGATCAGGAAAAGTTGTATCTTTCAAACCTTCACATTTGCACAGCAACCATCCTCTGCTACCAATTGTTAGACGTTTTAGTTGCTGTGATATGAAGAGTCTAAAGTTCTTGTTCCTTTTCACCAAACACCATTTATTTCACTTCCACAGCCTCTGCACAAAACTCTTAACAACACACCACCTGACAGAGGCCACCTGAAGCCCCTTTACATATCAGTGTCAATTAATGGATCCTTAACATAAATGAGACAACTAATTGCAATGTCTCTTAACCCATTACTTAACACTCATGATCATTTGAAATTTGGCATTTTTGTATTTGTCCTGATGAATGCAAGACTAAAAGTTTCAACAACATGTCTCTGATGAATTAATATTCTACACGTTCCAGTGAATTTTATCTTTCTAATACACACCTGACACTGGGTAACTGAATTGAACTGGGGAATAATGTTTCTTACCCTTCAGTATGCTCTATCACATTGTTTCTGCTATGATTTCAGCTCACTCCAGACAATGTTCTTATGTCCAACACAAAATGTTCACTCCCTTAGGTGAGCATCACTTCCTCTGAATAGTCCTTTGGTCTTATTCATGACATGATTTCAGATAATCTGTCCCAGCAAACAATTATCCCTTCTGGTGTAACTGATCATGCACAGATCTTCCACAACATCGCAAGGCTGTTGAGGGGACACTTAATATCAGCTACCCTGGCACTTTTATAACAAGCCAATTCAACAAACCACTAGATGAAGACCAACCGACAAAACGTTGGCACTACTCGTTATGCTCGTTGATTAAAAAGTAATTCCCTTTCAGTAATACTCAAAGGTCTGTCCTGCTGAGATTTGTAATCTAAATACCCATTTATCGAAACAGTCCATAGACCATAAGACCATAAGACATAGGAGTGGAAGTAAGGCCACTCCACCATTCAATCATGGCTGATTTCAACTCCATTTACCCGCTCTCTCTCCATAGCCCTTAATTCCTCGAGAAATCATGAATTTATCAACTTCTGTCTTAAAGACATGGCCCGGCCTCCACCGCCCTCTGTGGCAATGAATTCCACAGACCCACCACTCTCTGGCTGAAGAAATTTCTCCTCATCTCTGTTCTAAAGTGACTCCCTTTTATTCTAAGGCTGTGCCCCCGGGTCCTAGTCTCCCCTGTTAATGGAAACAACTTCCCTACATCCACCCTATCTAAGCCATGCATTATCTTGTAAGTTCTATTAGATCTCCCCTCAACCTCCTAAACTCCAATGAATATAATCCCAGGATCCTCAGACGTTCATCGTATGTTAGGCCTACCATTCCTGGGATCATCCGTGTGAATCTCCGCTGGACCCGCTCCAGTACCAGTATGTCCTTCCTGAGGTGTGGGGTCCAAAATTGCTCACAGTATTCTAAATGGGGCCTAACTAATGCTTTATAAAGCTTCAGAAGTACATCCCTGCTTTTATATTCCAAGCCTCTTGAGATGAATGACAACATTGCATTTGTTTTCTTAATTACGGACTCAACCTGCAAGTTTACCTTTACAGAATCCTGGACTAGGACTCCCAAGTCCCTTTGCACTTCAGCATCATGAATTTTGTCACCGTTTAGAAAATAGTCCATGCCTCTATTCTTTTTTCCAAAGTGCAAGACCTCGCACTTGCCCACGTTGAATTTCATCAGCCATTTCGTGGACCACCTCCATACTACCTGCCCCTCCACCTATCTTTGTATCATCGGCAAACTTAGCCAGAATGCCCCCAGTCCCGTCATCTAGATCGTTAATATATAAAGAGAACAGCTGTGGCCCCAACACTGAACCCTGCGGGACACCACTCGTCACCGGTTGCCATAGCCGAAAAAGAACCTTTTATCCCAACTCTCTGCCTTCTGCCTGACAGCCAGTCGTCAATCCATGTTAGTACCTTGCCTCGAATACCATGGGCCCTTATTTTACTCAGCAAGATCAGAGCTTAAAATGATCGGCAAATGCCAGTAACTGAGCAACTCAGGAAGTGTGCTAATGGGGCATTGACACTTCGTGGCTTTTCAATTGAAATTTCGGTATTTCAAAGTATCATATTGACCTGTAACTTCCTGCTAGCGCAGGAAGCCATGGACCACCGATTTTAAAAGAGAAATGTGCGCACTTATCTGTGATGCGATGATGCGTCTAACCTTCCTTTCCCTGCGGCAGTCTGGGGCCTCTAGCAGCCAGTCTGTGCAGTCTCCTGGGCGGTGCAACCCCACGCCCTTATGATGCAGCCAGCTTGGGAAAGCCCATTGAGCGCAAACATTCAGCAAATAGATTTAGATAGAAAATAATAGGTAGTGTTTTTAACAAGTATTTTAAAGATATGTTGATGTTTTTAAAACCTTTTTTTGTTTTTCTTTTTCACAGGCATTGCTATTGTTAATTATTTTAAATAAATTTTAAATGTTTTAATGATTAAAGGTGAGATATATAAGTGAACATAGGTTTGGTTATTTGTTTTAAATATATGAAAATATTTAAATCTGCACTTTTTATTATATAACTTTACGTGTGGCATGCTTAATAATGTTTGTATGTTTTCATGCGATTTTAAAAGCACCCCAGAGGTTTTTGCTGTCACTGTCCTTGTAACATCTGATATTTTTGATTCGTGTTTATAGAATCACTGCAGTGCAGAAGAAAGCCATTCGGCCCATCAACTCTGCATTGAAACTCCGAAAGAACACCCTATCCAGGCCCATGCCCGCGCCCTATCCCCGTAAGCCCACCTAACCTTTGGACACTAGGCCTATTTAGCAAGGCTAATCCTTTTTCAAAAAATATATATTTATTAAAGTTTTTTAACACTATTTTCCTCCCTTACAAACAAAAAGAAATGAGAAATCGCGCAGAGCAAGATATATACATGGCAAAATGATATATTTACACAGCTTTGTACACTGGCCCTCACCCGTACGTGCCAGTTTCCCCAACCCTTCATGTTATCTCTTGCTCATCCACCCTCCCAGGCAGTCCCCCCTTCCCCCCGCTCCCCCCCTCCCAGGACGTCCCCTCCCCCCCCCCCCACCCCCCAAGGTTGCTGCTGCTGCTGACCGACCTTCCTCTAACGCTCCGCGAGATAGTCTAGGAACGGTTGCCACCGCCTGTAGAACCCCTGCACAGACCCTCTCAAGGCGAACTTAATCCGCTCCAACTTTATCAACCCAGCCATATCATTTATGCAGGCCTCCAGGCTGGGGGGCTTCGCCTCCTTCCACATTAGCAAGATCCTTCGCCGGGCTACTAGGGATGCAAAGGCCAGAATGCCGGCCTCTTTCGCCTCCTGCACTCCCGGTTCGTCCACTACTCCAAATATTGCTAGCCCCCAGCCTGGCTTGACCCGGACTTTCACCACCTGAGATATTGCTCCCGCCACTCCTCTCCAGAACCCCTCCAGTGCCGGCATGACCAAAACATATGGACATGGTTCGCCGGGCTCCCTGAGCACCTTCCATATCTGTCCTCTACCCCAAAGAACCTACTCAACCTCGCCCCCGTCAAGTGCGCTCTGTGGACCACCTTAAATTGTATCAGGCTGAGCCTGGCACATGAGGAGGAGGAATTAACCCTACCTAGGGCATCAGCCCAAAGACCTTCCTCGATCTCCTCACCCAGCTCCTCCTCCCATTTACCCTTCAACTCTTCTACCAGCAATTCCCCCTCTTCTTTCAACTCCTGGTGCATTTCCGACACCTTGCCCTCCCCGACCCATACACCCGAGATCACCCTGTCTTGAACTTCTTGTGCCGGGAGCAACGGGAATTCCCTCCCCTGTCGCCTCGCAATAGCCCTCACCTGCATATATCTAAAGGCATTTCCCGGGGGTAACTCGAACTTCTCCTCCAGTGCCCCTAGGCTCGCAAACGTCCCGTCGATGAACAGGTCCCCCATTCTTCCAATCCCCGCCCAATGCCAGCTCTGGAACCCCCCGTCCATCTTCCCCGGGACAAACCGGTGGTTACCCCTGATCGGGGACCACACCGATGCTCCCATTGCACCCCGGTGCTGTCTCCACTGGCCCCAGATCCTTAGCGTTGCCGTCACCACCGGGCTCGTGGTATACTTTGTCGGCGAGAGTGGCAGCGGTGCCGTCACCAACGCCCCCAGGCTCGTTCCTTTACAGGACGCCATCTCCATCCTCTTCCATGCCGCCCCCTCTCCCTCCATAACCCACTTGTGGATCATCGCCACATTTGCTGCCCAGTAGTAGCTCCCCAGGTTTGGCAGCGCCAACCCTCCTTGGTCCCTACTGCGTTCCAGGAACCCTCTCCTTACTCTCGGGGTCTTATTCACCCACACAAACCCCATAATACTCCTGCCTACTCTCTTAAAAAAGGCCTTAGTGATCACGATGGGAAGGCACTAAAACACAAACAGAAACCTCGGAAGGACCACCATTTTGATCGACTGCACTCTACCCGCCAGCGAGAGCGGTAACATGTCCCATCTTTTGAAGTCCTCCTCCATTTGCTCCACCAACCTCATCAGATTCAGTTTATGTAGGGTCCCCCAACTCCTGGCTATCTGGATCCCCAGATACCGAAAGCTCCCCTCCGCCCTCCTCAGCGGTAGGTCCCCTATCCCTCTTTCTTGGTCCCCCGCCTGTAATACAAAGAGCTCACTCTTCCCTACATTGAGCTTATAGCCTGAAAACTCCCCAAGAGTCTGCATGACCTCCACCATCCCCTCCATTGGATCCGCCACGTACAGCAACAGGTCATCCGCATAGAGCGACACCCGATGCTCTTCTGCCCCTCGGACCACCCCCCCTCCATTTATTAGACTCCCTCAATGACATGGCCAAGGGTTCGATCGCCAATGCGAACAACAGGGGGGACAGGGGGCACCCCTGCCTCATCCCTCGGTACAGTTGAAAGTACTCCGACCTCTGCCGGTTCGTCACTACACTCACCACCGGGGCTCTGTAAAGGAGCTTAACCCAATTGATAAACCCTACCCCGAACCCAAACCTACGCAGCACCTCCCAGAGGTACTCCCACTCTACTCGGTCAAAGGCCTTCTCCGCGTCCATAGCTGCCACTATCTCCGCCTCTCCCTCCTCCGATGGCATCATTATCACGTTTGAGAGCCGCCGCACATTGGTGTTTAGTTGCCTGCCCTTTACAAATCCCGTCTCATCCTTGTGGATTACCCCCGGGACACAGTCCTCGATCCTCGTGGCCAGCACTTTTGCCAGCAACTTTGCATCCACATTGAGGAGCGAGATCGGCCTGTATGATCCACATTGCAGTGGGTCCTTGTCCCGCTTTAGGATCAAAGAAACTGTCGCTTCCGACATTGTCGGGGGCAGGGTCCCCTCCTCTCTTGCCTCATTAAAGGTCCTCACCAGTAGCGGGGCCAACAGGTCTGCGTGCTTCCTGTAGAAGTCCACCGGGAATCAGTCCGGTCCCGGGGCCTTCCCGCCTGCATGCTCCCCAAACCCTTGCTCAGCTCCTCCAACCCAATTGGTGCCCCCAAACCAGCCACCTCTTGCTCTTCCACCCTCGGGAATCTCAGCTGATCTAGGAATCGTCTCATCCCCTCTTCCCCCGCTGGGGGCTGGGATCTGTACAGCTCTTCATAAAAGGCCTTTAATACCTCGTTTATTTTCGTCGCACTCCGAACCGTGGCTCCCCTTCCATCTTTGACTCCCCTTATTTCCCTCGCTGCCACCCTCTTACGGAGCTGGTGTGCCAGCATCCGACTAGCCTTTTCCCCATACTCGTAGGTCGCCCCCTGTGCTTTCCTCCACTGTGCCTCCGCCTTCCCTGTGGTCAACAGGTCAAACTCCGTCTGGAGCCGTCGTCTTTCCCCAAATAATCTTTCCTCTGGGGCCTCTGCGTATCTCCTGTCCACTCTCAAAATCTCCCCCACAAACCTCTCCCTTTCCATACCCTCTGTCTTCTCCCTATGAGCCCTAATGGAAATGAGCTCTCCCCTGATCACCGCCTACAACTCCTCCCATACCACCCCCACCCGCACCTCCCCGTTGTCGTTGGCCTCCAAGTACCTTTCGATACACCCCCTCACCTTCCCACACACCACCTCGTCTGCCAGCAGTCCCACATCCAGCCGCCACAACGGGCGCCGGTCCCTCTCCTCTCCCAGCTCCAGTTCCACCTAGTGCGGGGCATGGTCCGAAATGGCTATAGCCGAATACTCCGTCCCCTCCACTCTCGGGATGAGCATCCTACCCAGAACAAAGAAATCTATCCGGGAGTAGGCTTTGTGTACATGGGAGAAGAAAGAAAATTCCCTGGCCTGCGGCCTTGCAAACCGCCATGGGTCCACTCCCCCCATCTGATCCATAAACCCCCTAAGTACCTTGGCCGCCGCCGGCCTCTTTCCAGTCCTTGATTTGGAGCGGTCCAGTGCTGGATCCAACACTGTATTGAAGTCCCGTCCCATTATCAGGCCTCCTATCTTCAGGTCCGGAATGCGCCCCAACATGCGCTTCATGAATCCAACATCATCCCAGTTCGGGGCGTATACGTTTACCAACACCACCCACGTCCCTTGCAGCCTACCGCTCACCATTACATATCGCCCTCCATTGTGCCACCTGCAGATGGGAGAATCACTCATGACTTTCTTGAGGAAAGTCTAGAATGAAACACCAGCCTTTTTACACTGGCATGTGGACATAGCCCCTTTATTGGAGAATCCAGCCCAATGTCTCCCGATGTCGCCTGCCTCTGCTGGACTGAAAGATTTCCGTGTACATAGAAAGGTGTAAAAACTCACCAAAAATCTGGGTAAGTGGCCCAAGTTAGCGCTGCAGCTGCATTTTTCATTCAGCAGTGCAGGGCTTCAAGCAGTCATAAATAAATCGACCGGGAGTTTAAACACCGTGCGCTTCCAGTGCTTATGCCTGAACACCCGCACTTACGGGTCACCATTCTGCGCATGCAGGGCGCACCAGCGACTTAGTCGCAAATGATTAAGGACGTTATGGGCCCTTATGTCTGCTGTCATATTATAATATGCCGTACCCTCAAATAATCATTGTGGCTACCACCTGGACAAGCTAGCATCAAGCAGACCGGGCTTTAAACTAAATAGGAAGCAGGGGTGCAGGGGGGTTCAGTTGCATGGAAATGTAAAATATACGAAGTGCAAGGAGAAGGTAGGAGACCAGGTTAATGATGAGGTTAATGAAAGGATAGGACAGAGTGTGTGAACTGCATATTTCACCAGGGAATCGTACAAGAGTAGGGAAAATTAATAATAGGACAAATCTAAAAGCTTTGTATCTGCATGTGTGTGGCATTCAGAACAGACTTAATGGGTTAACAATGTAAATAGAGACAATGGGGTACGATTTGGTGGCAATTACTGAGACATGGTTACAAGGAGACCAGGTCTGGGAGTTGAATATCCAATGCTTTGGAAGGATAGGCAGGAAGAAAAAAGAGGTGGTGTAGCTTTGTTAGTGAAGGAAGGGATCAGTGCTGTAGTGAGAAATTATATTGGTACTGGCGATAAAGATGTGGAATCAGTTTGAGTTGAAGGACTACAGCTGTTCAAGAAGGCAACTCACCACCACCTTCTGAAGGGCAATGAAGCATGGGCAATAAATGCTGGCCAAACCAGCGATGTCCACATCCCATAAATGAATTTAAAAAAAGAAATAGCAAGGGAAAGGAGTCCCTGATGGGAATAATCTATAGGAAATACTGGGACTAGTAAGAAAAGTACAACAATAATCATGGGTGATTTTAATACGCATACAGACTGGATTAATGAAATTGGCAAGGGTAGCTTCAAGGGAGAGTTCATAGAATGTATTGGATATTGTGTCTTGGAACAATATGTTGTCAAACCAACTAGGGATCAGGCTGTTTTGGATTTAGTATTGTGTAATGAGATGGAATTTATTAATGATCTTGTAGTAAAAGATCCTCTAGGGAAGAGCGATCTTTGCATGCTTGAATTTCAAATTCAAGTTGCAGGTAATAAACTTGAGTCCCACATTAGTGTTCTGGTGTTAAACCAAACTAAGTTATATTCTGGAGAGGAAGAAAGATTATAAGAGGGTGAAAATGTATCATTGGCTTAGCAAGGATGTTAAAGATATCATAAAGGCAAAAGCTAAAGCATACAATATTGCAAAGTTCAGTGGCAGGCTGGTGGATTGGGATACTTTTAAAGACCAACAGAAGTTTAATTAAAAAAAAGTAATAACAAAAGCAAAGATATATTATGAAAGAAATCTAGCACAAAATATAAAAAAGGATAACAAAAGAATCTTAAGTATATAAAAAGGAAGAGGATAGCTAAAATCAACGTTGGCCCCTTCGAGGATGAGACTGGGAGGATGAGACTGGGGAGGCGGTGGTGTAGTGGTATTGTCACTGGACTAATAATCCAGAGATCCAGAATACTCTGGGGTCCCAGGATGGGTTTGCCTCCTCATCAACTCCTCCTGGTGCCTGGCGGCCTACTGCTCCCGGACCTGGAATACTTGACCGTGAAGTGCCGCCTATACCTTCAACGTGCGTTCACTTCAGTCATTATCACTGTGGTCTATATCCCACCCCAGGAAGAAGTGACGAAGGTATTATCATAGAATTTACATCATAGAATTTACAGTGCAGAAAGAGGCCATTTGGCCCATCGAGTCTTCACCTAAGCCCACACTTCCACCCTATCCTCGTAACCCCATAACCCAGCAACCCTACCTAACCTAAGGGCAATTTTTGCATGGCCAATCGACTTAACCTGCACATCTTTGGACTGTGGGAGGAAACCGGAGCACCCAGAGGAAACCCACGCACACACGGGGAGAACGTGCAGACTCCGCACAGACAGTGACCCAAGCCGGGAATCGACCTGGGACCTTGGAGCTGTGAAACAACTGTGCTAACAATTGTGCTACCGTGCCACCCAGTGCTGGACAAACTACACAGTTATAAACAACAACAAGAACACCCAGAGGCCTTGTTCATCATGGCCAGGGACTTCAAAAAGGCCAACGTCAAGAGTGTGCTGCCAAAATTCCACCAGCATATCTTCTGTCCCACAAGGGGCGATAACACTCTTGACCCCTGCTACTCAGAAAACAAGGGCATCCGCGTTCCATCCCCTGACCGCACTTTGGAAAATCAGACCATAAGACGGTGCTCCTTCTCCCGGCATACAAGCAGAAACTTAAGCGGGAGAATCCGGCTAAGAAGGTCGTGCAGTGCTGGTCCGAGGAAACAGGGGCGAAATTCTCCTACCCGCCCCGCCACATTTCTGCCCCGACCGGCCGGCGGGAGTCTCCGTAACACCGGCCGGTCAATGGGGTTTCCCATTGTGGAGCAGCCCCACGCCGTCGGGAAACCCCCGGGCGCCGGCAAAACGGAGACTCCCGCCGGCGGAGAATGACGCCCCAGAAGAGCTCTGACGTGACAGCTTGGAGGCAGTGGACTGGTCCATATTTAAGAACTCAGCGACCAACCAAAATGAGTATGCCACCGCCGTCACAGACTTCATCAGCAAATGTGTGGACGACTGCGTGCCAAAGAAAGCAGTATGTACGTTCCCCAACCAGAAACCATGGCTCAATCGGGAGATTGACTCCCTACTGAAGGACAGGTCTGAGGCGTTCAAGTCAGGCAACCCTGACCTATACAAGAAATCTAGGTACGACCTCCGCAAAGCCATCCGAGATGCCAAGAGAGAATATCAGACCAAGCTAGAGTCACAGACTAGCATTACAGACTCTTGTCGGTTGTGGCGAGGCCTAGACAACGTAACGGGCTACAACGCGAAACCGAGCAGTATCTCCGGTAGCAGTGCACCCCTCCCCGATGAACTCAATGCATTCTATGCTCGATTCGAGCAGGAAACCATTGATCCGCTGTCGAGTGACCCAGCAACCCATAACACACCCATACCCACCGTCACAGCTTCCAAAGTCAGATCGGCCTTACTGAAAGTGAACCCTCGGAAGATGACGGGTCCGGTCGGGATCCCTGGTCGTGCACTCAGAGCCTGCGTGAACCAGCTGGCAGATGTGTTCAGGGGCATGTTTAACCTGTCTAACTCTGCTCCAAGGTCCCCATCTGTTTTAAGAAGACCACCACGGCAGGATTCTCTTTTCCCACCGTTGTCAATGGGATTTCCCATTGAAGACACCTCACACTGCTGGGAAACGCGTGGGTTAGAGAATTGGCTAAAGAGCAGAAAGCAAAGAGTGTGGATAAATGGGTTGTTTTCTGGTTGGCATGCTGAAACTAGTTGTGTCCCACAGGGTTCGATCCTAGAGTCCCAACTATTTACAATCTATATTAATGTACAATCGCCAAATTTGCAGATGACACTAAGGTGGTAAAGCAAGTTACAATGAGGAAATATGAAATTTAAAGAATGGACAGATTCAATGAATGGGCCAAATTTGGCAAATGGAATTTAACATGGATAAGTGTGAGGAATAAAAAGACAACTTATTTTCTCAATGGAGCGAGACCTCAAACTGCTTCGGTGCAGAGGGATCTGAGTGTCCTCATGCACGAATCACAGAAGGTTGGTATACAGGCGCAACAGGTAATAAGGAAGACAAATGGAATTGTGGCATTCATTCCTAATGGAATAGAGAATAAAAGGAGGGAGCAACTGTATAGTGCAATGGTGAGACCACATCTGGAGTACTGCACTCAGTTTTGGTCTCCTTACATGATGAAGGACATAAATGCATCACAGAAGGTTCACTAGATTGATTCCAGGGATGAAGGACTTGTCTTCTGAAGAGGAATTGAACAGTTTAGGCCTCTACTCACTGGAGTTTAGAAGAATGAGAAGAGATCTAATTGAGGTATATAAGATGCTAAAGGGGATGGACAGGGTGGATGTAGAGTGGATTTTTCTCCTTGCTGAACATTCTGGAATGAGAGGCCATGGTTTTAGGCTAAGGGTGGCAGATTTAAAACAGAAATATTTTCACAGAACTCAAAATGTTGTGAATCTGTGGAATTTTCTACCCCAGAGTGCAGTGGATGACAAACACTAAACAAATATAAGGAGGAGATGGGTCTGTTTTTAATTAGTAGCGGGATGAAGGGTTATGGCAGGAAGGTGGAGAAGAGACCGAGATGAGATCAGCCATGATTGCATTGAATGGCGGAGCCTACTCCTGGTCTTATGTTCAGATGGTTGAATTCCAATAACTGTGTAACTTTCACTTTGAGTAAAATGGCCTGGATTTTGCAGTTGTAAAACTATGGTGAAAATGTCTTTGTTTAATGTCATTGTTTTGTGAAACGGACAGCAACCAATCGCACCACACAAGAAAGTGGAAATCCTAGAAGTTGAGGTGAATGATAACCTGCTCCTCCACAGGGTGAAATGTTGAAACCCTTGCTGGTGGAAATGTTAGAACTCAATTGATTTGTCATGAAGTCCCAATTTGAACATGAACGAGGTCGGCACGGTGGCATTCAGATGCTGGATATCAGTGAAAATCGGTGTCATAGTGGTTAGCACTGCTGCCTCACAGCCCCAGGGACCCGGGTTCAATTCTGGCCTCGGGTGACTGTGTGGAGTTTGCACATACTCCCCATGTCTGCGTGGGTTTCTCCGGGTGCTCCGGTTTCCTCCCACAGTCCAAAGATGTGCGGGTTAGGTAGGTTGGCCATTCTAAATGACCTCTTAGTGCCCAAAAAGGTTAGGTATGGTTACTGAGTTATGGGGATAGGGTGGAGGCGGGGCTTAAGTAGGGTGCTCTTTCCCGGGGCCGGTGCAGACACGATGGGCCGAATGGCCTCCTTCTGCACTGTAAATTCAACGATTCTATGATTCTCTGATTCTACAAGATTATGAGGGGCATGGATAGAGTGGGCAGGCTCTCTTTTCCAGGGTGGAAGGGTCAGTCACCAGGGGGCATAGGTTTAAGCTCCGTGGGGCAAAGTTTAGAGGAGATGTGCGAGGAAAGTGTTTTTCGCAGAGAGTGGTGAGTGCCTGGAACGCGTTGCCAGGGGAGGTTGTGGAAGCAGATACATTAACGGTGTTCAAAAGGCATCTTGACAAACACATGGATAGGATGGGTATAGAGGGATACGGCACAAGGAAGTGCTGAGGGTTTTAGCCAGCGTTGATATCATAACTAGTACAGGCTTGGAGGCCGAAGGGTCTGTTCCCATGCTGTATTGTTCTTTGTTCTTTGTACTAAGTTGCAGTTTCTGCTGAACAACCCAGCTGGTCCTGAAAAAATAATGTTACATTTGTAGAATGGCAAAATTCTCCATTATGATACAAAAAATTCCAATGTGTGCTAATCTAACAAAAATCACTTTTCAATGTTTGTTTCTGACATTTAATCTTCTATATTAATATCTATGTTCCAATTTTTATGTCACTTTCTATAAAATAAATAATAAGTGAAGAATTATTATTTTTGTTTTACTTCCTGGTTTCCTGATTGTGAAAATTCTCAAATGTGACTGTCATGAGAATGTCACTTTAAGAAATGTTTGAATGCTCATATTACTGCAGTGATGGCAGAGTATGGGTATGATGTTAGAGTATGGAGCTGTGCTCTGGCTCTGCTTTTTAGTTTCACTTTGAGAAAAGCTTGGGTGTGTCTGTTTTTTTGGTTTAGTTTTCAGTGTTGGAGCTGAAGCCAGACAAAGCAGGTGTACTGCTGTTCTCTCTGCCATGAAAAGACTGTCTCTTGACCATTTAGTGAATTCCGAATTATAAATGTTTTCAGTAGTGAATGTAAACCTGATGTGCTTCTGTTAAAAGGTGTTTCTTTTGTCTTCTGGATGTTGCTTGGGAAGTTATTAAGGATTACATAGTGTTGTATTCTTTGGGAGTTGTATTTGAATTGATGGTTGCTAAGATATTCACTGTATGTTTTAAAAAGGTTAACTTGAGTTCATATCATAAACATTGTTTTGCTTTAAAAAATACTTTTCCATTTCTGCTGTACCACACCTGTAGAGTGGGCCGTGTGCTCTCCATACCACAATCTATTAACAGTTGTGGGTCAGGTGAACTCCATGATACACTTTGGGGTTCTCTAAACCCTGGCCCATAACATGACTGGCTGCTTAGCGTGCTTGATGCCATGGACTGTTGTTGGATGCTGAATATCCTCTATAATTGGGCCAGAATGAAATTCATCTGGTGAGATGAAATTCACACCACAGAGATCATTAGATCTTGGGAGCAGTTTTCTTCAGAAATAACAGCGAGCACCAGCCCTTTGTTGCTGACTACAAAATCTAGGCAACTATTTTTTAAAATAGGGCATCCTACTTAAGCCCAGGAGGAAGCCGGAGCACCCGGAGGAAACCACCGCAGACACGGGGAGAACGTGCAGACTCCACACAGACAGTGACCCAAACTGGGAATCGAACCTGGGACCCTGGATGCGTGAAGCAACAGTGCTAACCACTGTGCTACCATGGCACCCACTACTAGCAAAATATATAACCCAAATTTCAACGGCGAACGTAGCCGTAGCGATTTAGAATGACTGACTGTCGTGATGTAGATGCAGGAATCACAGCATTGTGATCATGAGTGGAAGTGCTAATTGATTTTTATTTGTTCTCATGTAAGTCAGCAACGTTGAGGCCAATCATGGGCTGCCCCCACTTATGGCTCAGTAACGGAATGGACCACTGAGCTATAAAGGAAGAACGCAATAATGAGGTTGTCATATAGAATTGAAACATAGTTTGCTATCATCTTGGTGAGTGACAATTCTGCAGGAAAAAACTTCCAGATTGCACAGTTAGGATAGACCATTGGAATAGCCCAGTGTTCGTGCTCACAAAAAAGATTAGGAAACTTATTATACTTTGGAGTTTTCCCCAAGGCAGTTATCTGAGGATAAAGATCGATTATACACATTTTAAGAAGAAATTATTTTTGGAGGGTATAAATGTTTTCAAATACTTTAATAAAAGATTCACTTGTCAGTTTAAATGGAAGAAATATTTTATACGGGACTTGAGCCTTTGCAATATGGCAACACTTCTATTTTTACTGCAGGAGATATCATGAATTCTATTCAACAAAAATGATGTGATGTGAGGTATAAGTAAATGTATTTTGTTGATGGTGACATTTCACTCATATGTTGTTGATACGGTTTGTGCTATTGTGATTATTGACATATTTGCACAAGCTGAATAAGTGCTTAATCCAAGCATATTTCTGAGACAGGAGCTGAGCTCCGATTCATTCTCATTATGTATCAGCATTGATCTACGTATAATTATGAGACAAGTGTAATAATTCATGAACAAATTAGTTGTGTTTATCAGGATTCAGCTGTATGTGATAATTATGTAGGTTGAAGATTGAATTACTCAAGTTTGCAATATTGCAGACCTATAAGTATTCAAGCGTTCCTATTTAATGTCAGTGTTCATAAGATTAACAGCCTGCATTTACAGAGTAACTTTAGAACCATAGAGTCTGTACAGTGCTGAAGGAGTCCATACGGCCCATTGAGTCTCCACCAACCCAATGTAAGAGAACGCTAACCAGCCTCACACCCTGACCCTATCTCCGTAACCCCACATCTTTGGACACTAAGGGACAATTTAGTATGGCCCAATCCACCTAACCTCCGCATCTTTGGACTGTGGGAGGAAACCGGAGCATCCGGAGGAAACCCGCGCAGACACGGGGAGGAAGTGCAAAGCCCAGGCAGTCAGTTACCCAAGGCTGGAACTGAACCCAAGTCCCTGGCGCTGTGAGGTAGCCGTGTTAACCACTGTGCCACCGTACCGCTTTAATTAAGAAAAACATTCAAAGTGCTTAACAGAATATCAAAGGAAAATATTGATGCTGAACCAAAGATTTGGTATGAAGAGAGGTGACCAAAAGCTTGGTCCAAGAGCTCAGTTTAATACCGATCTCAGGTGATTTGAGAAAGAAGGTAATGTGATGTGAGAAAAAATGTTTTTGTATTGGTGGTTCTGGACTGCACTGCCTGGAAGTGTGGTGGAGGCAGTTATTCAAGAAGGTATTCAAGGAGGCATTAGATGATCCCTTGTATAGAAACAATGTGCACTGGTTAGTGGAAAAGGTAGCGGAATGGCACTAAGTCATGATGCTCGTTTGGGGAGCCGGTGCAGACACGGTGAGCCAAATGGCCTCCTTCTGTGCCGTGACAATGATATGATTCTGTGATTGGGACATCTTTAAAGGTAGAGAGATTGGTGTAGAGACAAAGGGGCTTAGGGAAATAATTTGAATGTGTGCGATAAAGTGGCTGAAGATCCGGTTGCCAATGGTGGGGGGGGGGGAAGGAGAGGAGTTAGAGCAACAATGCATTGGGAAGGTGGTTGGGAGGATGTAAATTACAGAGGCAGGAAGTGGGGAGGCCATGGATGTATTTAAATAATACTTCCTGCATGCCACCCAGAGACTACGCAATAAGGAGTACATGTGGAGGATTTGAATTATATAAGGATTAAATGTGATGCCTTTGAAAACCATTGAAAAGTAACCAGTTAACTATCAATGTCAAGACTCGCAGAATGGCAGCTTAGTTGAAGCAACCAAGGGAAAATGGTGCCTGTGGAATTGTATCTGCCATGGTTTCAGAAGGGGAGAAAACTGGCAACAATGAGGAGTGTGGTAAACCACTATATTGTATTGTTACATGCCTGGGCTTGTCCCTGCTGGCTCCTCCCCTCGGGCTCATGTATAAAGGTGGCTGGTCTCCGTCTCTGATCCAGTTCAGGATCAGAAGCCAGTAGGCTTTCTGTTTAGTGTATTAAAGCCTCAGTTACGTTCACCGCTCGTCGTGTGTTCATTGATGGCATATCAATTTAATACACTAAACATCTATTATGAACTCATCACTCAAGCCTGATTGCCTGGAGCTGGAGCCACAGGCAGCCGACGCCACTGCAACTTTCGAGCACTGGCTAGGCTGCTTCGAAGCATACCTCGGATCCTCCACCGAAGACTTCACCGACCTCCAAAAGAAGCAGATCCTCCACGCACGGGTGAGCCTGCAAGTCTTTCTTCTCATCAGGGACGCCCCTCGTATACGGAGGCGATAATGCTGCTGAAGGGACATTATGTTAAGTCTGTGAATGAGGTGTACGCTAGGCACCTTCTTGCCACGAGATGACAAGGCCCTGGGAAGTCACTAGCAGAGTTCCTGCGTGCCTTGCGGGTACTCTGCCGGAGCTGTGACTGCCAGGCGGTATCGGCTACCCAACACGTGGAGCTGTTGATCAGGGACGCTTATGTCGCGGGCATTAAATCGAGCTACATCCACCAGCGATTACTAGGAGGGGGTACACTCGGCCTCCCAGAGACAGTGCGGCTCTCAAACTTGCTGGAGGTGGCCTACCAGAACATGGAGGTTTGCACCTCCGACCGCGCGGCACCCTCATGGACCTCGTGGGCGCCGCCATCATGTGACCCGGGTGCAGTGCAAGCTTGTGCCACGCAGCAGCTCGCCAACGCCGGAAGCCCCAAGTGCTACTTTTGCGGCCAGGGTAATCATCCCCAACAACGCTGTCCTGCACGGAACGCGACTTGCAATGGGTGTGGGAGGAAGGGCCACTTTGCGAGAGCCTGCCAGGCCCGATCTCTCCCTAAAGCTTCTATGCCCAGCAGCACTACCTGCTGCCTGATGGGGCCACCCCCAGCTGCTGCCCCACCCGCCATGTGCGACCAGTGGTTGCCGCTATCTTCGCAGCCAAATTCGATTTTGACTGCCACGTGCGACCCACAGGGGCCGCCATCTTTGACGCCATCTCTGATGCCACCCGCCATGCGCGACCCATGGGGGCCGCCCTCTTGGGACAACTTCGCAGCCTCCCGGGAGCCCTGCTCACCCGATCGTACGCTGGCCGACGCTACCCCCGACCGGCCTACCCATCTCCTTACGAAGCTCGCCTCCATCACGCTCGACCAGTCCTGGCCTCATCACCTCACAAAATCGATGATGACCGTCCGGGTCAACGGGCACGAGACGGCCTGCCTTTTCGACTCCGGGAGCACAGACAGCTTCATACACCCAGATACGGTAAGGCGCTGCTCCCTCCCAATCTTACCCGCGACCCAGAAAATCTCCCTGGTTTCCGGATCACATGCAGTCGAAATCCGGGGGTATTGTGTCGCGACCCTTACTGTACAAGGCGTAGAGTACACTAACTTCAAACTCTACGTCCTTCCCCATCCCTGCGCTGCCCTATTACTGGGGCTCGACTTCCAGTGCCATCTCCAAAGCCTTACTTTAAAGTTCGGCGGACCCCTACCACCCCTCACCGTCTGTAGCCTCGCGACCCTTAAAGTCGCCCCACCCTCGCTCTTCGCTCACCTCACCCCGGACTCTAAGCCCGTCGCTACTAGGAGCAGGCGATACAGTGCCCGGGATTGGACCTTTATCAGGTCGGAGGTCTAGCGACTCCTACGAGAGGGGATCTTTGATGCTAGTAACAGTCCCTGGAGAGCCCGAGTGGTGGTCGTCAAGACTGGGGAGAAGCACTGGATGGTCATCGACTACAGTCAGACCATCAACCGGTACACCCGCCTCCCCCGCATATCTGACATGGTCAATCAGATTGCGCAGTATCGAGTCTTCTCCACAGTTGACTTGAAGTCCGCGTACCACCAGCTCCCTATCCGCTAGGAGGACCTCCAATACAGTGCCTTCGAGGCAGATGGCTGATTCTACCACTTCCTCAGGGTTCTCTTCGGCGTCACCAATGGGGTCTCGGTCGTCCAGCGGGAAATGAACCAAATGGTTGACCAGTACGGGCTGCGGGCCACATTCCTGTACTTAGATAATGTCATCATCTGCGGCCATGACCAGCAGGACCATGACGAAAACCTCCGGCACTTCCTCCACATCGCTGAAACCCTGAACCTCACCTATAATAAGGAAAAATGCATTTTCTGCACAACCGGCCTTGCCATCTTTGGCTACGTTGTGGTAAACGGAGTCCTAGGGCCCAACAACGACCGCATGCGCCCCCTCCTAGAACTCCCCCTCCCCCACTGCCCCAAGGCCCTGAAGAGAAGCTTGCCGTTCTTCTCCTACTATGGCCAATGGGTCCCCAATTATGCGGACAAGGCCCGTCCACTTATTAAATCCACCGTTTTTTCCCTGTCAGCTGAGGCCCGCCTAGCCTTCAACCGCATCAAGGCAGATGTTGCCAAAGCCACGATGCATGCTGTGGACGAGTCCATTCCGTTCCAAGTGGAGAGCGATGCGTCAGACTTTGCGCTGGCCGCTACCCTCAACCAGGCGGGCAGGCCCGTGGCTTTCTTCTCCTGTACCCTCCATGCCTTCGAAATTCGACACTCCTCCCTCGAAAAGGAAGACCAAGCCATTATAGAAGCTGTGCGACATTGGAGGCATTACCTGGCCGGCAGGCGATTCCTCCTCACTGACCAACAAAGAACAAGAACAAAGAAAATTACAGCACAGGAACAGGCCCTTCGACCCTCCCAGCCTGCGCCGATCCAGATCCCTTATCTAAACCTGTCGCTTATTTTCCAAGGATCTACTTCCCTCTGTTCACCGCCCGTTCATATATCTGTCTAGATGCATCTTAAATGATGCGATCGTGCCCGCCTCTACCACCTCCGCTGGCAAAGTGTTCCAGGCACCCACCACCCTCTGCGTAAAAAACTTTCCACGCACATCTCCCTTAAACGTTTCCCCTCTCAACTTGAAATTGTGCCCCCTTGTAATTGACACCCCCACTCTTGGAAAAAGCTTGTTGCTATCCACCCTGTCCATACCTCTCATGATTTTGTAAACCTCAATCAGGTCCCTCCTCAACCTCCGTCTTTCCAATGAAAACAATTCAAATCTACTCAACCTTTTTTCATAGCTAGCGCCCTCCATACCAGGCAACATCCTGGTGAACCTCCTGTGCACCCTCTCTAAAGCATCGACATCCTTCTGGTAATGTGGCGACCAGAACTGCACGCAGTATTCCAAATGTGGCCTAACCAAAGTCCTATACAACTGTAACATGACCTGCCGACTCTTGTACTCAATACCCTGTCCGATGAAGGCAAGCATGCTGTATGCCTTCTTGACCACTCTATCTACCTGCGTTGCCACCTTCAGGGTACAATGGACCTGAACTCCCAGATCTCTTTGTACATCAATTTTCCCCAGGACTCTTCCATTGACAGTATAGTCCGCTCCTGAATCGGATTTTCCAAAATGCATCACCTCGCATATGCCTGGATTGAACTCCATCTGCCATTTCTCTGCCCCATTCTCCAATCTATCTATATTTTGCTGTATTCTCTGACAGTCCTCCTCGCTATCTGCAACTCCACCAATCTTAGTATCATCTGCAAACTTGCTAATCAGACCACCTATAACTTCGTCCAGATCATTTATGTATATCACAAACAACAGTGGTCTGAGCACGGATCCCTGTGGAACACCACTAGTCACCTTTCTCCATTTTGAGACACTCCCTTCCACCACTACTCTCTGTCTCCTGTTGCCCAGCCAGTTCTTTATCCATCTAGCTAGTACACCCTGAACCCCATGACACTTCACTTTTTCCATCTACCTGCCATGGGAAACTTTATCAAACACCTTACTGAAGTCCATGTATATGACATCTACAGCCCTTCCCTCATCAATTAACTTTGTCACTTCCGCAAAGAATTCTATTAGGTTTGTAAGACATGACCTTCCCTGCACAAAACTATCCTGTCTATCACTGATAATTCTATTTTCTTCCAAATGTGAGTAGATCCTATCCCTCAGTATCTTCTCCAACAGTTTGCCTACCACGGATGTCAAGCGCACAGGTCTATAATTCCCTGGATTATCCCTGCTACCCTTTTTAAACAAAGGGACAACATTAGCAATTCTCCAGTCCTCTGGGACCACACCCGTGCTCAAGGATGCTGCAAAGATATCTGTTAAGGCCCCAGCTATTTCGTCCCTCGCTTCTCTCAGTAACCTGGGATAGATCCCATCCGGACCTGGGGACTTGTCCACCTTAATGCCTTTTAGAATACCCAAAACGTCCCCCTTCCTTATGCTGAGTATGACCTAGAGCATTTAAACATCCATCCCTAACCTCAACATCCGTCATGTCCCTCTCCTTGGTGAATACCGATGCAAAGTACTCATTAAGAATCTCACCCATTTCCTCTGACTCCACGCATAAATTCCCTTTTTTGTCTTTGAGTGGGCCAATCCTTTCTCTAGTTACCCTCTTGCTCCTTATATATGAATAAAAGGCTTTGGGATTTTCCTTAACCCTGTTAGCCAAAGATATTTCATGACCCCTGTTAGACCTCTTTATTGCGTGTTTGATATTTGTCCTACTTTCCCGATATTCCTTCAAAGCTTCATCAGTTTTAAGTCGCCTAGATCTTATGTATGCTTCCTTTTTCGTCTTAGCTGGTCTCACAATTCCACCCGTCATCCATGTTTCCCTAATCTTGCCATTTCTATCCCTCATTTTCACAGGGACATGTCTGTCCTGCACTCTAATCAACTTTTCCTTAAAAGACTCCCACATTTCAAATGTGGATTTACCCTTAAACAGCTGCTCCCAATCCACATTCCCTAGCTCCTGCCGAATTTTGTTATACTTGGCCTTTCCCCAATTTAGCACTCTTCCTTTAGGACCACTCTCGTCTTTGTCCATGAGTATTCTAAAACTTACGGAATTGTGATCGCTATTCCCAAAGTAATCACCGACTGAAACTTCAACCACCTGGCCGGGATCATTCCCCAATACCAGGTCCAGTATGGCCCCTTCCCGAGTTGGACTATTTACATACTGCTCTAAAAAACTCTCCTGGATGCTCTTTACAAATTCAGCTCCATCTACGCTTCCAACACTACATGAGTCCCATTCAATGTTGGGGAAGTTAAAATCTCCCATCACGACCACCCTATTGCTCCTACATTTTTCTATAATCTATCTACATATTTGTACCTCTACTTCACACTAGCTTATGGGAGGCCTATAGTAAAGTCCCAACAATGTTAATGCACCCTTCCTATTTCTTAGCTCTACCCATATTTTCTCAGTGCTCGAATCGTCCATAGTGCCCTCCTTAATCACAGCTGTGATATCATCTCTGACCAGTAATGCAACTCCTCCACCCCTTTTACCTCCCTCTCTATCCCTCCTGAAGCATCTATACCTTGCGATATTTAGTTGCCAATCATGCCCTTCCCTCAACCAAGTCTCAGTAGTACCAATAATACCATATTCCCAGGTACTAATCCAAGCCCTCAGGTCATCTGCCTTACCTGCTACACTTATCGCACCTCAGACCATCTGTCCCTTTGCGTTCATCATCTCTTCCCTGTCTACTCTTCCCCTTAGTCACAATGCGTTTATTATCTAGTACCTTACTGGCTTTAGTTGCTGCCTCTTTACTGACCTCTAACTTCCTAATCTGGTTCCCATCCCCCTGCCACATTAGTTTATAACCTCCCCAACAATGTTGGCAAAAGCACCCCCTAGGGCATTGGTTCCAGTCCTGCCCAGGTGTAGACCATCCGATTTGTAATGGTGCCACCGGCCCCAGAACCGGTTCCAATGTCCCAAAAATCTGAACCCCTCCCTCCTGCACCATCTCTCAAGCCACGTATTCATTCTGACTATTCTTGAATTTCTACTCTGACTGTCTCGTGGCACTGGTAGTAATCCTGAGATTACTACCTTGGAGGTCCTACTTTTTAACTTATCCCCTAACTCCCTAAATTCTGATTATAGGACCTCATCCCGTTTTTTACCTATATCGTTGGTGCCTATATGCACCACGACAACTGGCTGTTCACCCTCCCCCTTCAGTATGTCCTGCAGCCGATCTGAGACATCCCTGACCCGTGCACCCGGGAAGCAACATATTATTTGGGAGTCTCGTTTTCTACCACAGAAATGCCTGTCTACTCCCCTTACGATTGAATCCCCTATGACTATAGCCCTGCCAGTCTTCTTTCTGCCCTTCTGTGCAGCAGAGCCAGCCAGAGTACCATGAGCCTGGCTACTACTGCCTTCCCCTGGTGAGTCATCTCCCCCAACAGTATCCAAAACAGTATACATGTTTTGGAGGGAGATGACCGCAGGGGATACCTGCACTGCCTTCCTGCTCTTTCTCTGCCTTTTGGTCACCCATTCCCTGTCTCCCTCACCAATCCTAATCTGTGGTGTGACCAACTCACTGAACGTGCTATCCATGACCTCCTCAGCGTCGCGGATGTTCCAAAGTGAGTCCATCCGCAGCTCCAGAGCCGTCATGCGGTCTAACAGGAGCTGCAGCTGGACACATTTCCCGCACATGAAGGAGTCAGGGGCATCAGCCGCGTCCCTGAACTCCCACATTGAGCACGAGGAGCATAACACGGGTCTGGGATCTCCTGCCTTTTTACACTTTACCGTAACTGATTACAAATATAATATCAAATAATGAATAAGTGAAAGGAATAAAGATTTTACTTACCAATCACAATACTTACCAACACACGAAGAGTTAAATTTCTCCCAGCTACTGTTAATTGCAGCACTTTCCTTACCAGCAAATCAGGTCACTGCTTTGCTGTGATGTCACTCTTCAAATTTATCCCCAAAGACCCTGTGGCCGCTGTTTAAGCAGCGAAGCAGCTCGTTTAAATACTCACCGCTCGACTCTGTAGCTCCGCCCACTCCAACAGCTGAGTTCCCGCCGGAGAAAAAAAAGAAAAACTTCATGTTCAATAACACACAGCGGGCAAGATCAAGAATGGCAAGATTCTGAGGTGGAGGATCGAGCTCTCCACCTACACATACGATATCTTGTATCGACCTGGGAAGCTCAATGAGCCCCCAGATGCACTATCCCGCGGTACATGTGCCAGCGCACAAGTTGACCGACTCCGGGCCCTCCACAATGACCTCGTTCACACGGGGGTCACCTTTTTTTTTCACTTTATCAAGGCCCACAACTTGCCTTACTCCATCAAAGAGGTCAGGACCGTGACCAGGGACTGCCAGGTCTGCGCGGAGTGCAATCCGCACTTCTATCCGCAAGACAGAGCGCACCTGGTAAAGGCCTCTCGCCCCTTTGAGCGCCTCAGTTTCGATTTCAAATGGTCCCTCCCCTCCACTGACCGTAACGTGTACTTCCTCAACATTGTTGACAAGTACTCAAGATTCCCCTTTGCAGACTTCCGGTGGCGTGGGCGAGCAGGGCGGCCGCAACAACAAGAGCTCCCGCCGGTGGCCGCGATTCGCGGCGATTGCGGAGAAATCCCCGAGTCCTCATGCATTCCCCGACTCTCGTCGGCCTTTGGGGCCGCCACGAGCAGCCAGCGGGGCCGGATTAAAAACCGGCGAAGAAACCAGCGCGGGTGTCGGGCGGCGGGGGCTGAGACGCTGGGCCCGGCGCGGCAGGTCAGAGCAGCGGGGGCGGAGCTACGAGGAGGCCGAGGCGGCAGGCCCGAGGCCAAGGCACTATGTAGGGAGGGTGGTCCACGTCGGATGGCTCCCACCTAGGAAGAAGAAAGAAGGTTGAAGCCTGGTCCCAGGTGAATGCAGAGGAGAAAGAAAAAAAGTTTTAAGGAAGTTTGGTGAAAGTTTTTTTTTCTCTCTCCCCCTTTTTTTTTTCAAAAAAAGAATGTCAGATTGATGAAGGGCAGGAGGGTGAAGGGGGAGAGAGGGGAAAAGAAAGAAGATAAAAAACAATAAGCTGCTAAAGGATGCGAAGAGCAGCGTCGAAGAAAGGAGGAAACGCGGGTTGGCCGCCAAAGGAGAAGACGAGCAAAAGTGTTGACAGGATGGCGGAAGCCGAACTGCAAGGCGGGGCCGCACTACTTACGTTGGAGAAGATGACCGAGGTGATGGATGTGGAGTTGGATAAACAGTTTGTGAGGCACGTGGAGGCCTTGAGGAAAGAGACGGCGGCCGTGTTGAGGTCATTGTTGGAGGAGGCAATCGGCCCGATGAGGGTGGAGGTGACAAAGGCGTCGGCCGAGGTGAGAGAGCAGGGCGAGAAGATGAAGGAGGTGGAGGATGCCGTGTCACGACACAGCGACCAGGTCACCTCGATGGGGGACGAGCTGCGGAGGGTCGTGGAGGTTAACAGAGGACTCCGAGCAAAGCTGGAAGACTTGGAAAACCGCTCAAGGCGGCACAATTTGAGAATTGTGGGCTTGCCCGAAGGGACAGAGGGCCCAAGGCCAATGCAATACTTCGCTAAGAAGTTGGCGGAACAGATGGGTGAGGGTGAGAGCCCCACCCTGTACGAGCTAGACCGAGCTCATCGGTTATTAAGGCCGAAGCCCAAAGTGAACGAGCCGCCAAGGGCAGTAATTATCTGCTTCCATAAGTTTTGCATGAAGGAGAAGGTATTAAGCTGGGCGAAGCAGGAGCGTGAAGTGCTGTGGGATGGAACTGCGGTTCGGATCTACCAGGACCTGACGGTGGAGTTGGCAAAAAGACGAGCGGCGTTTGGGCGAGTGAAGGCGGCTTTGTACAAGAAGGGGGTGCGATTTGGTGTGGTGTACCCGACGAAGTTGAGAGTAACATATAACGCCAAAGTCTTTTATTTTGAGACAGCGGAGGCGGCTGAGGCATTTGTGAGGGCAGAAGGCTTGGGACAGATGTGAAGAGCGGAACTGGAAGAGAGACTATGGACTGTGTTTGAGCGGCTGGAAAATGTACAAATGTTACAGCTTCCTTTTTACTGATTTGTATTTAAATGTATTTCTCTTTGCATTGTTACAGAGTTCAAGTTAATGGCGTTCTGTGTTGCGACGGTTAAATGTTATGTTAGTGAATTGTAGGGGTTGGATTGTTGGGTTTGTTTTGGTGTTTCTTTCTCTGGGACTGGGTGGAAGGGGGCGAGAGGTCTTGGCGGGGGGAGCCACCCGCGCTAGCTAACTAAAGTCAGTCAGTGAACAGGAGTGAGGTGAGAGGATGACAGCGGACGTTGGAGCCTGGATAGCAGGCTTCAATGGGCCTACGAGGCGAGCAAGAGGGGGTGGAGTGATGGATGTTGGGAGATGTTTTTGTAGGGGGGGTTCTTGGAAGGGGGGAAAGGGGTTCGATGTTAACAATGGACAGGGGCGGGTCAGGCTTATGGGGCAGGGCCCGGTGGTATGGTGATGGTGGATAAGAAAGGTGGGGGGGGGTGAGAGACCCCCAGTAAGGATAATCACGTGGAACGTGAGAGGGCTAGGAGGTCTGGTCAAGAGGTCAAGGGTGCTTACACATCTTAAAAGTTTGAAAGCCGATGTAGCAATGCTGCAGGAGACTCACTTGAGGGTGAAGGACTACGTGAGACTTAAAAAGGGCTGGGTTAGTCAAGTGTTTCACTCCGGATTTGATGGAAGGGCTCGAGGGGTAGCGGTGCTGGTCAGCAAAAGGGTACGCTTCCAGATGGAGAAGGTGGTGGCAGATCAGGGGGGTAGATATGTGATTGTGGCAGGGATGCTGGAGGGGAGATTAGTGGCGCTGTTAAGTTTATACGGTCCCAATTGGGACGATGTGGGATTCGCGAGGAAGGTGTTTGGGGCTATTCCCGACTTGGACACACATGAGCTGATTGTGGGGGGGGGACTGGAACTTGGTGCAGGAGCCAAGGTTGGACAGATCGCGGCCGCGCTCACTGGTCCCTTCAGGGGGGGGGCGAAGGCGCTGGCTGGGCTAATGGTGGAAATGGGAGGGGTGGACCCTTGGAGGTTCCTGCACCCAAGGGAACGGGAGTACTCGTTTTTCTCAGTGGTCCATAAGGTATACTCGATGATCAACTTTTTTGTGGTGGGGGAGGCTTTGCTGGCTGGAGTCAAGGGGTCGGAATACTCTGCAATTGCAGTGTCAGATCACGCTCCACATTGAGTGGATATGGTGCTGGAGAAGGGGGCAGTGCAGAGACCGGGGTGGAAACTGGATGTGGGGCTTTTGGGGAACCAAGTGTTCTGTGAGAAAATTGAAAAGGTAATTAAGGAATATGTAGGTTTCAATTGTACGGGTGAGGTGTCAAAGGCAGTCGTCTGGGAGGCTCTAAAGGCGGTGGTGAGAGGTGAGGTAATTTTGTTTAAGGCCAGGGTGGATAAAGAGGAGAGGTTGGAGCGGCAGAGGGTAATAGATGAGATGTTGGAGGTAGATAGGAGGTATGCAGAGGATGGGGACCCGGCGAAGCTGGAAAAGAGGAAGGAACTACAGGCCAGCTTCGACCGACTGTCCACCAGGAAGGCGGTGCGGCAACTGAGATGAGCAAGGGGTGCAGTTAATGAACATGGAGAACAGGTCAGCTCCGGAGGGAGACAGCGGCAAGGGAAATTCTTCAGGTGAAGGATAGGGCAGGGAAGTTGGTGGTGGCTCCAGTGCTGATTAACAAGGTTTTTGAGGAGTTTTATGAGAGGTTGTACAAGTCAGAGCCACCCGGGGGAGACCGTGAGATGTAGGAATTTCTAGATGGGTTGGAGTACCCGAGGCTAGGGGAGGGGGACAGGGGTACATTAGAAGGAGCAATAGTGGAGCAGGAGATAAAGGATGCGATTGGGAGGATGCAGTCGGGGAAGGTGGCAGGGCCGGATGGTTTTCCGGTGGAATATTATAAAAAATTTAGGGATAGGTTGGCACCCCTGATGGTGGGGATGTTTGAGGAGGCGATAGGGAAGGGGGTGTTGCCGCAAACCTTGGGGCAGGCATCGATTTCCCTGTTGCTAAAAAAAGATAAGGATCCGACGGAGTATGGGTCGTATCGGCCCATATCACTTCTGAATGTGGACGTAAAAGTGTTGGCGAAGGTACTGGCGGGTAGGCTGGAGGAGTGCCTCCCGAAGGTGATAGGGGAGGATCAGACGGGGTTCGTGAAAGGGAGGCAGCTGTTTGCGAACATTAGGGGGGTTTTGAACGTTGTTATGGCACCGGCGGAAAGAAAGGAAACAGAGGTAGTTGTGGCATTGGACACCGAGAAGGCATTTGATTGGGTAGAATGGGGGTACCTGATGGCAGTGCTGGAGCGGTTTGGGATTGGACCAAGGTTTGTGAACTGGGTAAAGCTATTATATAAGGAGCCGAAGGCGAGTGTCCGCACAAATAATATCAGTTTGAGATACTTTTCTCTCCACCGTGGGACTAGGCAGGGATGTCCTATGTCCCCCCTGCTGTTGGCCATCGCATTGAGAAATTCGTAAGCATGGAAAGGAATAATGCGGGGGGGGGGGGGGGGGGGGGGGGGGGGGGGGGGGGATAGATTTGAGTCTTTCTCGGGGTACAAGTTGAACCTGGACAAGAGTGAGTACTTTGTGGTGTCTCGGCCGGGGGTGGGGGCAGGGGTGGGGGGGCTGCCATTCCGTAGAGCAGGGACTCATTTTAGATATCTGGGGGTGCAGGTTGCCCGGGAGTGGGGGGGTCTTCACAGGTTCAACATCACTAGTTTGGTGGGGAGAGTGAAAGCCGATCTGGCAAGGTGGGACGGCCTTCCTCTGTCACTGGCAGGTTGGGTGCAGGCGGTTAAAATGAATGTGCTGCCGCGATTCCTGTTTATTTTTCAATGCCTACCGATTTTCCTGCCAAAGTCTTTTTTCAGAGAGATTGAGGGAAGGATTACCTCATTCATATGGGAAGGGAAGGTGGCCAGAGTGAGAAAGGTGCTGCTACAGAGGGGAAGGCAGGCAGGGGGTTTGGTCTCCCGAACTTGTTGTACTAATACTGGGCGGCGAATGTGGAGAAGGTGCGGAGCTGGGTCAGAGGGGTGGATTCTCAGTGGGTCAGAATGGAGGAGAGTTTGTGCAGGGGGTCGGGGCTGAAGGCACTTCCAACAGCGCCGCTCCCGATAGCTCCGGGGAAATTTTCAGGGAGTCCGGTAATAATAACTTCATTGAAAATCTGGAGGCAGTTTCAACAACACTTCGGGTTGGGTTTAGGGTCAAGGGAAATGCCGATTCGGGGGAGCCACAGACTGGAGCCAGGGAGGTGGGATGGAAGTTTTCGGAAATGGGAAGAGAAGGGGATTAAGACGCTAAAAGATTTGTTTCTTCGGGGTCGGTTTGCAGGATTGAGGGAGCTGGAAGCGAAGTATGGGCTAAAGCAGGGAGAAGTGTTTAGGTACATGCAGGTTCGTGATTTTGCCAGGAAGGAGATACAGAACTTCCCAGAAGAACCGGCCTCCACATTGCTGGAGGAGGTGTTGACGACAAGGGGACTGGAGAAGGGGGCAGTGTCAGAGGTGTACGGAGCTATTTTGGACGACGATAAGGCACCACTGGAAGGGATCAAAGCAAAGTGGGAGGAAGAGCTGGGAGAGGTTATAGAGGAGGGGGTCTGGTGTGAGGTGCTCCGGAGAGTGAATGCCTCCACCTCATGTGCGAGGTTGGGGCTGATACAGCTGAAGGTGGTATATAGAGCGCACCTCACGAGGGCGAGGATGAGCGATGTTCTGAAGGAGTAGAGGATGTGTATGAGCGTTGCGGGGTGCGGGGGGGGGGGGGGGGGGGGCGCGAATCACGTTCATATGTTTTGGTCCTGTCCAAAGCTAGGGGAGTACTGGAAGGAGGTGTTTAGGGTAATTTCCAAGGTGGTGCGTGTGAAACTGGACCCGGGTCCCCAGGAGGCCATATTCAGGGTGTCGGACTATCCAGGGTTGGAAACAAGAACGGAAGCAGATATCATAGTCTTCGCCTCGTTGATCGCCCGAAGGCGGATCCTGCTGGGATGGAGAGCAGCCTCTCCACCCAGTGCCCTGGTGTGGCGGGGGGACCTGTTGGAATACTTGACCCTTGAGAAGGTTAAGTTCGAACTGAGGGGAAGCTCGGAGGGGTTCTACAAGTCATGGGCACTATTTATTATGCACTTTCAAGAACTGGATAACATTGAACATTAGTTGGGTGGGGGGGAGGGGGGCTGTGTAGATTAAGGGTGACTATGGGTAATCCCTGATTCCTTTTTGTCATTTGTTCATGTAAACGTGCGGGCTGAGGTTTGGGGGTTGGTGGGCAGATGGGATCGTTGTTATTATGGGGATTGACATATCTTACCGATTAATGTCTATTGTTGATGGGTGTAAATGCGGGAGAAAATGTGAAAAAGGAGGAGAATAAAAATATATTTTTTAAAAAGATTCCCCTTTGCCATCCCATGCCCTGACATGACCTCTGCCACCAACATCAAGGCCCTGCACAGTCTCTTCACCTTGTTCGGGTACCCGACCTACAACCATAGCGATCGGGGTTCCTCCTTCATGAGCGCTGAGTTGCGTCAGTTCCTGCTCAGCAAGGGCATCACCTCCAGCCGGACGACCAGCTAAAACCCCCGGGGCAACGGACAGGTGGAGAGGGAGAACGCGACGGTCTGGATGCCGTCCTCCTGGCCCTACAGTCTAGAGGTCTCCCAGTCTCCCGCTGGCAGGAGGCCCTCTCCGATGTGCGGCACTCCATCCGGTCGCTCCTGTGCACTGCCACCAACGAGACCCCTCACGAACGTATGTTTGTCTTCCCCAGGAAGTCCACCTCCGGGGTCTCGCTCCCGTCCTGGCTGACAGTCCCAAGGCCCGTCCTCCTCCGGAAGCATGCGCGGAGCCATAAATCAGATCGCCTCGTCGAGAAGGTCCTGCTCCTCCATGCCAATCCACAATATGCCTACGTGGCACATCAGGATGGGCAACAGGACACAGTGCCCCTTCGGGATTTGGCACCTGCAGGTTCCCCATCGACCATCACCACCACCCCCGACCCTACACCATCTTCCCCCACCTCGACCCACTTACCTCAAGAACTGGCACCCGCAGGCCCACCGGCGACCATCACCACCACCCCCACTCATACACCGCCCCCCCCTCCACCGACTCAACAACTGGGTGAAGAGGAGGACAACACGCTCCCGGATGTGCAGGTCTCGACACCAGTGCCCACACCACAGCCGGGACTGAGGCGATCACGACGGAAGGTCAAGGCCCCCGGCAGACTTGCATCACCCACATCACCCCCGCTGGACACTTTTTTTAACAGGGGGTGAATGTGGTAAACCACTGTATTGTATTGTTACATGCCTGGGCTTGTCCCGGCTGGCTGCGCCTGTGGCTCCTCCCCTTGGGCTCATGTATAAAGGTGGCTGGTCTCCGCCTCTGATCCAGTTTGGGATCAGAGGCCAGGAAGCTTTCTGTTTCGTCTATTAAAGCCTCAGTTACGTTCACCACTCGTCGTGTGTTCATTGATGGCATAGCAAGGAGTTACGTAATAAAAAAACTAAGCAGCAATTCCTTCTCATTTTTATCACAAGCTGTGCCACATTTTCTGTCTCGCTGTGTGTTTTCTTCCAAGGATTTCTACTTCAAGTCAATTATCTTAACAAGTATTTTAAATGCCGCTAAAGCCCACCCTTCATATTTTTGGTGACCCTTCCGCAGCAAATACATTATGCAAGTGCGAGATACTAAGAGCAATGAGAAAGTCAATAATTTTGGTGTGGGCAGTTTGCAAAACTGCATGTTTATTGAACATGCCCAAAAAAGTATGGCCTGGATTTTCCTCCTCAAACGCACCAGGGAGCAGGAGTCAGGAAAATCCCCAGCTTTGCTTGCTTGTGTGGGAGAAAATACCTGCATGGATGGGATTTTCATTATGGCGAGGTGAGGGGGTGTGTTGGATGGGTGAGGCAGCCACAGGGCTGTTGGGTGCAGAGGGGGCTGTTTACAAGGCATGCCTCAGTGCTGTGGGACTTAATCACAGTTAAAATTAAGACAGAAAGGCCCTCCAACCCTTATCCCACAGACTACATCATCCCCACACACTCCCCATACCCCATCTATACCACCTCATGCCCCCCTTCATAGTATGCTCTTCCACCCATCTCCATCGCCCCATATGTCACCTTCATGCTCCCTGTGCCAAGCTATGCCCCTTACCCAACCCCATGTTCCCTCATATCTTCAATGCCAAGATATGCTGCTAAATCCAGCTCCCCATGGCCCCTCATGCACCATGCCAAGTTCTCTGATTTATCAGTTGCTGATTAGAGTCATAGATGTTTACAGCATGGAAACAGGCTTTTTGACCCAGCTGTTGATGCCGCTCAGTTTCTATCACTAAGCTAGTCCCACTTGCCCGCATTTGGCCCATATCCCTCTATACCCACTCTGCCCATGTAACTGTCTAAGTGCTTGTTTAAAGGAAAAAATTGTACCCGCCTCTATCACTGCCTCTGGCAGCACGTCCCAGATGCTCACTGTCATGATATACACCAGTATATCATGGTGCAGATACACACACTGATGGACACACAGCAAAACCAATCAACACACACAACACCGCAGCCAATCACCAGTTAGAGCACACTCACTATATAGACAGGGGGCATCAGAGTTCCCGCTCATTCGGGATGCAGCCTCCTATAAGGACAGAGCTTACAGCTTACAGCACAGGTCCTCACCATTTACTGAGTGCATAGACTGGTTTGGACAGGCATCAGTCTTTAGTTTAATCTAACATCGTGTTAACCCACAGTGAAAGTATGTTCAACAGTCTCGAACTTAATAAAATAGTGTTGCACTATTTTAAGTGTTGGTGGCCTGTATGTGTTCCATGGATCCAGAAAACCCAACACGTCATGATACCAGGAGTTGAGGGATATTAGAATTTCTTAGACGTACCTGCAAGTGATCTGCCTTCCACCAGCATACAGTCATCCTGCAAAATGGACAGCGTCCGCCCACCGCCGCTGCTCCCCATCACCGGTTACCTGGGGGCCAACTGGATGATATTCAAACAACGCTGCCAGCTCTATCTGGAAGTCACAAACCGGGAAGATGCCTCGGACACCAAGAAGATTGGTCTCTTCGTATCCACGGCCGGGGAACATGCGATCCACATTTTCAATTCTCTCACCTTTGCTGATGATGAAGATAAATCAAAATTCAAGACGGTCCTCCTCAAGTTTGACACTCACTGCAACATCGAGGTGAATGAAAGTTTCGAGCGCTATGTATTCCAACAGCATTTACAGGGTAAGGGTGAACCTTTCCAGTCCTTTCTCACCCACCTCCGCACAGTCCTGTAATTATGGGCCCACCTCCGACTCCATGATACGCGACCAGATCGTTTTCGGTGTTCAGTCGGACCCCCTATGCCAGCAGCTCCTCAAGGTACAGCAGCTCACCCTAGCGACCGCCATCGAGACCTGCGTGCTACACGAACACGCCACTAGTCGTATTCCCACATCCAAGCGGCTGAGACGGCACGGCAAGGTCCCCATGAGGCAGAACGGTCCAAGCAATCGAGCAACTCCAGGGCCTCAGCCTGGATGAGGGCGGCCATTTTGCGCGCTTTTCGTGGACTCCCGCACGTGTGCGCACCGAACGAGAGGATGGCGATGTCGATGAACGTACTGCGCAGGCACGCACCACGTACAGTTGCACCACGCATGCGCGGTGGTGCAGCGAACGTACTGACGCTACAATGTGCGGCAACTGTGGCTCCGCCCACTTAAAGCGGCAATGCCCTGCCAAATCCCGACAATGCCTGAGATGTGGCAAACTTGGACACTATGCAGATCAGCTCGGCCTCCCAATTTGTATCGCTCCGGCCAGACTCGCAGGAATGTCCGGGCCATTCAACCCATGGTCACTGAGTCCGATGTGGAACTACTACCCAACATTGACACCGAGGACCCGAAGGCGCCTTTTCGAATTGGTAGCGTTACAAAAAACAGGGTGTCCCCAAAGCAAAGAATCCAGCCTCTATCGGTATACAGCATCGATCGAGACAATGAGTGGTGTGCCACCCTTACGGTCAACCGGTCCCAAATACGATTCCGCCTGGACACTGGTGCCTCCGCCAATCTCATTGCGCGGTCTGACCTCCAAAGCCTTAGTGTCAAACCAGCCATCCTCCCATCAGCCTGCCAGCTATTAGATTACAATGGCAATGCCATTGCTGCAAGCGGCTTGTGTCAGCTCGAAGTGACACACAAATCACGCAAAGCCACCCTTCCCTTTGAAATCGTGGGCTCCTCGAAAGCCTCCCTGCTTGGCGTGCAGGCATGCAAGCTGTTGAACCGAGTTCAGAGAGTTCACTCTCTCTCTCCTGCTGACACGTCTGCCTTTCAGGACACCGACTTCAGGGCGCAGCTCGACGCCATTATCAACCAGTACCACAAAGTCTTCGAGGGCATGGGCACGCTCCCGTATACCTACAAGATTTTATTAAAACCGAATGCCATGCCTGTGGTGCACGCACCTCACAGGGTCCCAGCACCCCTTTAAGACCGCCTCAAGCAGCAGCTGCAGGACCTCCAGAACCAAGGAGTGATTTCCAAAGTCACTGAACCGACCGACTGGGTCAGTTCGATGGTATGTGTAAAAAAGCCTTCCGGTGAATTGAGAATTTGTATTGTCCCAAGGATCTAAATCGCAATATCATGAGGGAGCATTATCCAATTCCCAAGTGCGAAGAGCTCACATGTGAGATGGCTCGCGCCAAGCTCTTCACCAAACTCGACGTCTCAAAAGGATTCTGGCAAATCCAGCTCGATAAATCCAGCAGGAAACTCTGCACATTTAATACCCCCTTTGGCAGATCTGCATCAGAAGTGTTCCATAGGATTATGGATCAAATGATGGAAGGCATTGAAGGTGTTCGCGTCCATGTCGATGACATAATCATTTGGTCTACTACCCCGCAGGAGCATGTTAGTCGCCTCCCGCACGTATTCAGACGTATACATGAACATGGCCCCCACCTCAACAGGGCTCTTTTGGTCAGACGGAACTCAAGTTCCTCGGGGACCACATCTCCCAATTGGGTGCGCAGCCGGTTGCGGACAAGGTAGCTGCCATCACAGCTTTGAAAACACCAGAGGACAAGAAAGCGGTCCTCCGATTTCTGGGCATGGTCAATTTTTTAGGGAAATTTATCCCTAACCTCGCCTCTCATACCACGGCTCCCAGGAACCTGGTCAGGAAGACGACAGACTTCTAATGGCTCCCTGCCCACGAGCATGAATGGAGAGAACAAAAAGCAAAACTGACCACGGCCCCGGTCTTAGCTTTCTTTGATGCAGCAAAGGAGACCAAAATTTCGACCGATGCCAGCCAATCTGGCATTGGGGCAGTGCTCCTTCAATGTGATGAGGTCTCATCATGGGCCCCCGTTGCATATGCGTCACGTGCAATGACCCCCACAGAGCAGCGCTACGCACAGATAGAAAAGGAGTGCCTGGGCCTTCTGACCCGTGTGGTTAAGTTTCACGATTATGTCTACGGACGTCCTCAATTCACTGTCGAGACCGACCATCGCCCGCTGGTCAATATAATACAGAAAGACTTGAACGATATGACGCCTCGCCTCCAGCGTATTCTTCTCAAGCTCCGGTGATATGACTTCCAGCTGGTATACACGCCAGGCAAAGACCCCATCATTGCTGACGCTCTCTCCAGGGCAGTCAACACTCCATATGACCCAGCGGAATTTGTCTGCCAGGTTGACGCCCATGTGGCATTCGCGGCCTCCAATCTACCTGCCACGGATAAACGCCTCGTCCAAATTCGTCGCGAGACGGCGGCTGAGCCCTTGCTACAGCGTGTCATGCACCACCTAACGGACGGGTGACTCAAGGGCCAATGCCCTTAGTTCTATAATATCAGAGATGATCTGGCGGTAGTAGACGGGGTTCTTCTAAAACTGGACCGCATTGTCATCCCGTATAGCATGCGCCAACTTGTCCTGGAACAACTACACGAGGGCCACTTTGGCATGGAAAAGTGCCGCCGAAGGGCCCGAGAGGCAGTGTACTGGCCCGGCATTAATGAGGACATAGCCAACACAGTGCTCAACTGCCCCACTTGTCAGCGCTTCCAGCCGGCCCAACCACGTGAGACCCTGCAGCCCCATGAGTTGGTCACATCACCATGGACCAAGGTGGGCATCGACCTGTTCCACGCGCTGGGTACAGACTATGTCCTGATCGTGGACTACTTTTCGAATTACCCGGAGGTGATACGGTTGTACGATATCACCTCGTCTGCCATCATTCGTGCATGTAAAGAAACATTTGCTCGACACGGCATCCCGCTGACGGTTATGTCGGACAATGGCCCCTGCTTCGCCAGCCAGGAATGGTCCAACTTTGCCAGGCGGTACAATTTTGCCCATGTGACATCCAGTCCCCTGTACCCCCAATCCAACGGCAAAGCAGAGAAGGGAGTACATAGAGTCAAACGGCTCCTATGCAAGGCTGTCGATGCTGGGTCCGATTTCCACCTTGCCTTGCTGGCCTATCGCTCCACCCCACTGTCCACTGGCCTGTTGCCAGTCCAGTTACTCATGGGTCGTACCCTGAGGACGACGGTGCCATCCATTCATGTCCCAGACCTCGACCACGTTCCGGTCCTTCGCCGGATGCAGCTGTCTCGTGCACAGCAGAAGGCGGCTCATGACTCCCGTGCAGCTGATCTCCCTGCTTTGGTTCCAGATGACAATGTCCGCGTCCATCTTCCGGATGGGGGCTGGACTGCGACTGCTGTTGTCCTTCGGCAGGTGGCCCACCGCTCGTTCCTGGTTCGTCTACCGGAAGGCTCTATTCTGCGCCGCAATCGACGCGCCCTTCGTCTCGTTCCATGCTCGCCACGTGATCCTCCACTGTCGCCTCGCCCTCCTGCTGACCCTGCCACAGACTATGCAGAGCTCCCTGTCACTCTGCCTCCCCCTGACTCTGACGCAGTCCAGCCCGCTCCTGAACCGGCGGCTCTCGACCCACCCTTGAGGCAGTCAACCAGAAATTCGTCGCCCACCTCAGAGACTTAATTTATGAACTTTGCGGATTTATAGACTCTCTGAATTGTTTTGTTGCTTTGTTTGATCGTTTCCCTGGTTTGTATATAGTGTTGATCTTGTTATTCTTGTTGCATACTGCTTCTCTGCACCAGGCACCTTCCCATGTAAATAGCTTAGTTCTCATGTACGTGGTCCTGTAAATATGTCTTCACAACCCACACGTAGTTAGGAACATTCTCACCATACATTATTTATTGCCACACATATACATTCTTTTATAAAAGGGGGGATGTCATGATATACACCAGTATATCATGGTGCAGATACACACACACTGATGGACACACAGTGGGACCAATCGACACACACAACACCGCAGCCAATCACCAGTTAGAGCACATGCACTATAAAGACAGGGGGTATCAGTGTTCCCGCTCATTCGGGATACAGCCTCCTACAAGGACAGAGTTTACAGCTTACAGCACAGGTCCTCACCAGTGCATAGACTGGTTCGGACAGGCGTAGGTCTTTAGTTTAATCTAACATCGTGTTACCCCACAGTGAAAGTATGTTCAACACTTTCTAACTTAACAAAATAGTGTTGCACTATTTTAAGTGTTGGTGGCCTGTATGTGTTCCACGGATCCAGAACACCCAACACATCACCCACCACAATGTTTATTTCCATAAGGTTAGGGTGGCACAGTGGCACAATGGTTAGCACTGTCGCCTCACGGCACCGAGGACCCGGGTTCGCTCCCGGCCCCAAGGTCACTGTCCATGTGGAGTTTGCACATTCTCCCCGTGTCTGTGTGGGTCTCACCCCCACAATCCAAAGATGTGCAGGGTAGGTGGATTGGCCACGCCCTTAATTGAAAAAAACAGAATTGGATAATCTAAGTTTATTTTTAAAAAGTTTATTTCCATAAGGTTGAGGCTTCAAGTGCTTACATTTTCTGCTATTAAAACTTTAAAGAGTCTCTAAATGATTGACATTCTTTTCACCCTCTAGCAAAATGACTTTTTTTTAACATTGTGGAAGATTACAAATGAATTGGTTTATCAAAGCTTTGTTTTACATGTCCTATTGTGACTATAGGGTTCATTGGTCCTGTACAGTGTATAGTGGGTTAACGGGCTTGGGCGTTCCATGGGTGTTGTTTGGGGGAGGGATACCTTGGCATGGGGTGGTATGAGGAAGACTGTTTAAACTTGTCTGTTAAAAGGTTCCTTCACGCAGACTATGATTCATGGCGCCTCTGAGAAACCGTGAAGCATGACTCTTTGAAAATCTGGCCCGAGGATTTGGACATGCCTATTCCCACAATGGAGCCAACCAGGTGGGGAGTGCAGGATTTGGGCTTTTGATGTAAACCAGTCTGCCCCCTTAAAAGTCAGTCCTGAAAATCAGAAGCCCTGGAATGTGATCGTGAATCCTAGAATCGGAACACGGATGCCATTTTTAATGGGTTCCAAACCATCCCGACTCATTGGAAATCAAGCCCACAGAGAGGTGTGTCAGTTCTATCACCTGTCTATCCTTTCCGTGTCCGGGCTGGGTGAGGTTTCGCGTGTTGAGTCAAATTAAGCCGCAATCCACGTGATAGGGTTCCCTGCATAAGTCTAAGGCTGGCGCAAGACCTTTCACCTAACTCAGTGTTTTCCAAGCTTTTTTGCCCGGGACCCATTTTTACCAACCAGCCATCCTTCGGGACACACGCCGACCGACCTTTGAGACCCACAGCAGCTGACCTTCCAGACCCACGCCAGATGACCTTCGTGACCCACCCGCCTGAACTTTGTGACCCACCATTTTCACTTACCTTTAATGTAACAGCTGAGCCTGCATGGCCTTCACATTATGACTTGCTTTGTGATTCAATGTTACATTTCTGCTGAGGACTTCAGCTGATGATTTAAGGTCGCACTGCATCCGCTGAAAACAATCAAGACGTTGTCCTAGAACTCGCCATGCTTTGTCTTCAAATGCCTTTGATGTTTTGAAGGTTTTAAACTTTTATTTGCCACTGCTTCCCTGCATATAACACATGTGAACTTTGAATCCTGATTTTCTGTGGCACAATTAATAAGCCCATACCTCAAGTGATCATCTTTATACTGCTTTGTTCCTGTTTTCAGCTTCTACTTCATGGGTTGTTTGCCAGAGGCCCTGGAGTTCACACCGGCACTGCTGGCAGCTGCAAAATGGAGGAATCTCCATTGTTCTCAGAATTCGTGATGTCAGGGTGATGACCTGCTCTCTGCCACCACTCCAGGCAGGGAAACTCCAGCGTTTAAAAACAAATCTAACATCAGGAGGAGGTGTTCTGCGCCACTGGGCTCCAGGTCTGCTGAGGGGGCATGTATGTGAGGAATGGCCGGCATTCTGAATGCCAGCATTTTTAAAAGCCGGTCGTGCCGTTCGGCACTATTTGGACGATCGGAAACACCTTGATGCATGGCCCCGCAATTGGGAACACCGCGATGCATGGTCCAAAGATCGGGCCCACCACGACGCATGGCCCTGTGATCTGGAACACCGCAATGCAGGGCCCCGCCACCGCAATGCATGGCCCTGTGATCTGGAACACCGCGATGCATGGCCCCCTGATAGGGAACATGATGTATAGCACCGCGATCTGGAACACCGCGACACATGACCCCGCGATCTGGAACACCGCGATGCATGGCCCCGCCACCGCAAAGCATGGTCCTGCGATCTGGAACACCGCAATGCATGGCCCTGCGATCTGGAACACCGCAATGCATGGCCCCGCGATCTGGAACACCGTGATGCATTGCCCCGCCACCGCGATGCATGACCCTGCGATCTGGAACACCGCGATGCATGGCCCTGCGATCTGGAACACCGCGATGCATAGCCCTGCGATCTGGAACACCGCGATGCATGGCCCGCGATCTGGAACACCGTGATGCATTGCCCCGCCACCGCGACGCATGACCCTGCGATCTGGAACACTGCGATGCATGGCCCTGCGATCTGAAACACCGCGACGCATTGCCCCACAACCCTCCCGACACCCGCCTGTGACTCACTCGTGGATCGTGACTTTGGATTTGAAAATGATTCCAGATCGCGGGGCCATGCGTCATGTTCCCGATCACGGGGCCATGCGTCATGTTCCCTAACTACTTATCTTGGCTTTCCAGGAAGATTGCAAATATTTTCCCCTCCTATTTTATAAATATTTCTCAGTTGAAAAGGTCTCCAACCTTTATTAATATGCACCACTGTTACTCTTTAAAAGTATGGGGTTTCCATTGGTTTTGAACAGTTTATTCTATGTGGCATTTTAGGATGTCTACAGAAATCAGAGCTGACAATCTGTGCGCAAATTGTACAATCAGTTAGCAACTCGCCTATATCTATTAATTTTTAAACTGTGAGTTAATGTTAAATTATCCACAGTATTATGGGACCTCTACCTCCCTCGCACTAAAATTAGCAGTCCCAGGTTTTATGCGAAGCAGAGGAATTTTTTATGTGCCATGTGTGACAGCAGTCGGGCAAAGATTTTGTTCCACCTGTTCTACATGGTAACTTTCAAATACTGAGCTCAGCCTTTTCCCTCTTCCTTTGAAAATCGAAGAACATTCCTACTTAAATCTGATGACATCTTTGATAGTATAATTGACACTATTGCAGTTCATTTGGCCCAATGTACTCATTATAATTATTTGCACCATGTGATGTAGTGGCAGAGGAAAAGAATCTATCAGCCCAAGTCATTATCCACTTTGTACAGTTAATCGCTACCCTAGCTTCTTTAATGGGCACTAGTTAGTCCTTTGCATGTATGCAAGGTATCCATATTAATTGATAGCTATTGATATTTACACTTTATAAAGAGTCTTTGATTTAAAGTCCTATTTACTTCTTAATATACAGACTTGAGTAAACTGTAAAAAAAAATGCATGCAGGTCTCCACAAGTCATTTAATCTTATTAAATAATACCTGTTTTATATTCCTAATCCTGACCCCAAACTCCTGGGAAATTGGAAAAAAGGTGCCAAGATAGCTCAAGGAAGAATTGGAAAGATTTAAATCTGCACTGGATGTGGATATAGCACAATACTTAATAAGACTTGACTTTTTGTTCTGTTCTCCTAGAATGACAAATATTGTTTTTGGTTTGATACTGCCGAGTTCTCCCGCGCACGGTCCTGTACATCCAGTAATAAATGGCCCAGCTGTTGGAAACAGTTCCTCTAAAACTGGCTAATGCATCCATCAGTATCTGGAGCTTTCCCACTGGTTATGCTTTGAAGGGCACTCTCTGGTTCTTAGATATCTAATGGGACCTCCAGCATCTCCTTTTGTTCCCTTTAGTTATTTTTAAATTCTCAAAAAAAAATTGTGCGCTCCATCAGATGGATTAACATCTGATTCATTGAAGTCCTTATGTACATTTTTAAAGGAATCATCGATCTTTACTGAGTCTCAGATAATTTCTCCACTGAAAGTCTACACTGCAGGAATTACTGATTACCCACCACTTTGCATATCCTTTGCTGATATGCAAGTGGTTTACCTTCCTTATCTTCTTACTCAGAGGAATGTTGTCTGAGCTGAAAAAAGAGAGAATTCTTTCCCTGACATCAAAAGTGTTCTGTTCCTATGTTGCTGCCTGCAACGTGTGATAGGTCTGTTTACTGTCTGATATTGTACATGCTTTCTCCAGTGATAATTTTCATCCTTGCAGTTCTTTCTACTCACCCACCTCCCCCTGCATCCGCGCCCCCCGCCCCCCTCCCCCTCCTTGCAGTTGAGGCACTGCCTCTGATATTGCCCCTTGACACGCCAGGTTTTCTCGTGACTGGTGAATTTGTAGACTCGATCTCAATTTGCATGCGTTTTTTTTCTGTAACTTTTTAACCATTTCGGAAATATTGTTAAAATGTTTGGTTTTATTGGAACCATTCTTAAAGTCATGGGGGGAGGTGAAATTCATCTTTAGGGCGGCAAGGTGGCACAGTTGTTAGCACTGTGGGTAGCACGGTAGCACAGTGGTTAGCACAGTTGCTTCACAGCTCCAGGGTCCCAGGTTCGATTCCCGGCTGGGTCACTGTTGCTGCGGAGTCTGCACGTTCTCCCCGCGCCTGCGTGGGTTTCCTCCAGGTGCTCCGGTTTCCTCCCACAGCCCAAAGATGTGCGGGTTAGGTGGATCGGCCATGCTAAATTGCCCTTAGTGTCCAAAACATGTTAAGTGGGGGTTACTGGGTTACGGGGATAGAGTCGATACGTGGGCTTCAGTAGGGTGCTCTTTGTAAGGGCCGGTGCCGACTCGATGGGCCGAATGGCCTCCTTCTGCACTGTAAATTCTATGATTCTATGATTCACTGCTGCCTCACGGCGCTGAAGACCCAGGTTTCGGTCCCGACTGTCTGTATGGAGTTTGCACATTCTCCCCGTATCTGCGTGAATCTTGCCCCCTGTAGCGCACAAAGACTCCATGAGACGAATAGAGTGAAGTCGATGAGGCTTTATTAAGCGTGTCTGTTCCCCCGCAGCTCAATAGTAAACTGGCCTGCGGGGGAAGACTCCGGCTTCTTATACTCCGCCTTCAGGGCGGAGCTTGAGGTCAACGGCCAACCAGGACCCGGGATCTGTCAGCCAATGACATTAGGGCTTCCAGTCCCATATGACCCCCAATACATACTACCACATTCACCCCTTGTCAAAAATGAACCCGGCGGGGTGATGCTTCGTATGGTGGTAAGGGTTTACAGGGCTGGTCCTGGGAGGATAAAACATTCACATGGCAATACAGTATTGGACAATTTTGTCCTGTTGCAACTATTTACAGAGGGTATAGGAAGAAAAGCAAAATGTTCTTGTGAACAGTCCATATTTGTTTTACATCGACGCCACGAGTCGGTCGGGCGGTCTGGTCGTCCGTGTCGATCGCCTCGGCCCCGGCGGTGGTGGTGGTGCTTGTACCAGTGTTGTCGCCTCCAGGAGCCGTACGGTTTCAGCTGTCGGTGCAAAGGGGAGGGGGACCGATCCTCCTGGGAAGGGGGCGGTCGCGGGGTGCGGCGGTGGCAGGAAGGGGGGGGTTGGGTTGCTGGTGTCGGGGGGGTGTGCGTGTTGCCGGCGGGCGCCAGATCCCGCAGGGAGACCGTGCCCTGTCGGCCATCGGGGTACTCCACGTAGTTGTACTGGGGGTTCGCGTGGAGGAGGTGAACCCTTTCGACCAACGGGTCCGCCTTATGTGCCCGCACATGCTTTCGGAGCAGGATGGGTCCTGGGGCCGCCAGCCAGGTCAGCAACGACGTTCCAGAGGAGGACCTCCTAGGGAAGACAAGGAGACGCTCATGCGGCGTTTAATTAGTGCTCGTACATAATAACGACCGGATGGAATGGAGAGCGTCCGGGAGGACCTCCTGCCACCTTGAAACTGGGAGGTCCCTGGACCGTAGGGCCAGTAGGACGGCCTTCCAGACCGTGCCATTCTCCCTTTCTACTTGCCCGTTCCCCCGGGGGTTGTAGCTGGTCGTCCTGCTTGAGGCTATGCCCTTGCTGAGCAGGAACTGGCGCAGCTCGTCACTCATGAAAGAGGACCCCCTGTCGCTGTGGACGTATGCGGGGTAACCGAACAGTGTGAAGATGCTGTTCAGGGCTTCAATGACTGTGGCCGCGGTCATGTCAGAGCAGGGAATGGCAAAAGGGAAGCGGGAGTATTCGTCCACTACGTTAAGAAAATATGCGTTGCGGTCGGTGGAGGGGAGGGGCCCTTTGAAATCGAGACTGAGGCGCTCGAAGGGGCGGGAAGCCTTAATCAGGTGCGCTCCATCTGGCCTGAAAAAATGCGGCTTGCATTCCGCGCAGATGTGGCAGTCCCTCGTGACTGTACGGACCTCCTCTAAGGAGTATGGGAGATTGCGGGACTTGATGAAGTGGTAAAACCGAGTGACCCCCGGGTGGCAGAGGTCCTCGTGGAGGGTTTGGAGGCGGTTAATTTGTGCGTTGGCACATGTGCCGCGGGATAGGGCATCGGACGGCTCGTTCAGCTTTCCGGGACGATACAAGATCTCGTAGTTGAAGGTGGAGAGCTCGATCCTCCACCTTAAGATCTTGTCGTTTTTGATTTTGCCCCGCAGTGCATTATCGAACATAAAGGCTACCGACCGTTGGTCGGTGAGGAGAGTGAATCTCCTGCCGGCCAGGTAATGCCTCCAATGTCGCACAGCTTCCACTATGGCTTGGGCTTCCTTTTCTACTGAAGAGTGGCGGATTTCTGAGGCGTGGAGGGTCCGGGAGAAAAAGGCCACGGGCCTGCCCGCTTGGTTAAGGGTGGCCGCTAGAGCTACGTCGGAGGCGTCGCTCTCGACCTGGAAGGGGAGGGACTCATCGATGGCGCTCATCGTGGCCTTTGCGATATCTGCTTTGATGCGGCTGAAGGCCTGGCAAGCCTCTGTCGACAGAGGGAAGGTCGTGGTCTGTATTAGGGGGCGGGCCTTGTCTGCGTACTGGGGGACCCACTGGGCGTAGTACGAAAAGAACCCCAAGCAGCGTTTCAGGGCTTTTGGGCAGTGCGGGAGGGGAAATTCCATGAGTGCGCACATACGTTCGGGGTCGGTGCCTATTATCCCATTGCGTACTATGTAGCCCAGAATGGCTAGCCGGTCGGTGCTAAAAACGCACTTGTCCTCGTTGTACGTGAGGTTCAAGGCTTTGGCGGTCTGGAGGAATTTCTGGAGGTTGGCGTCGTGGTCCTGCTGATCGTGGCCGCAGATGGTTACATTGTCGAGATACGGGAACGTGGCCCGCAACCCATGTTGATCAACCATTCGGTCCATCTCCCGTTGGAAGACTGAGACCCCGTTTGTGACGCCAAAAGGGACCCGTAGGAAATGGTATAATCGCCCGTCTGCCTCGAAGGCTGTGTACTTGCGGTCACTTGGGCGGATGGGGAGCTGATGGTAGGCGGACTTGTGGTCCACGGTGGAGAAGACTTTATATTGGGCAATCCGATTGACCATGTCGGATATGCGGGGGAGAGGGTACGTGTCTAGTTGTGTGTACCCGTTGATGGTCTGGCTATAGTCAATGACCATCCTTTGTTTCTCCCCTGTCTTCACTACTACCACCTGCGCTCTCCAGGGACTATTGCTGGCCTGGATTATGCCCTCCTTTAGTAGCCGCTGGACTTCGGACCGAATGAAGGTCCGATCCTGGGCGCTGTACCGTCTGCTCCTAGTGGCGACGGGTTTGCAATCCGGGGTGAGGACGGGGGTTGCACTTTGAGGGTTGCGAGGCCGCAGATAGTGAGTGGGGGTATGGGGCCGCCGAATTTGAACGTAAGGCTCTGTAGATTACATTGGAAATCTAATCCCAGCAAGGTGGGGGCACAGAGTTGGGGAAGGACGTTAAGTTTGTAGTTTCTGAACTCCCTCCCCTGCACCGTTAGGGTAACTATGCAGAATCCCTGGATCTGTACGGAGAGGGATCCTGCAGCTAGGCAAATCTTTTGTGCGCTGGGATAGGTGGTCAAGGAACAGCGTCTTACCGTGTCGGGGTGTATAAAGCTTTCCGTGCTCCCAGAGTCGACTAGGCATGGCGTCTCGTGGCCGTTTATTAGGACCGTTGTCGTCGTCGTCTGGAGTGTCCGGGGCCGAGCCTGATCGAGCGTAATCGAAGCGAGCCGTGGTTGTAGTAGTGGAGTAGGGTCCGTTGTTGCCGTCCAAGATGGCGTCGGGGATGAACAAAATGGCCACCCCCATACATCGCACGTGGCTGGGGGGGTCACAAGATGGCGGCGGGGTGGACAAAATGGCCGCCCCCATGCGTCGTACAGGTCTGGGGCGGTCCAAGTGGGCGGCGCCCCTCCTCCCCTCGTGGTGGTCGGGACCCAAAATGGCGACGTCTGCGGGTCGCACATCGGCGCCCCTCCTCCCCCCGTGGTGGTCGGGACCCAAAATGGCGGCGTCTGCGGGTCGCACATGGTGTGCTAGGGGGGCTGGGGAGCGCTAGGACAGCGAGCGCTAGGACCGCGCGGAGCTCCCTCACCGGGGACAGCGGTGGTCGGGGCCCAAGTCGGCGGCGCCGGCGGGTCAGGCGTAGGGCCGCGAGCGCAAGGACCGCGCGGAGCTCCCTCACCGGGGACAGCGGTGGTCGGGGCCCAAGTCGGCGGCGCCGGCGGGTCAGGTGTGGGGCTGCGAGCGCTGGGACCGTGCGGAGCTCCCTCGCCGGGGACAGCGGTGGTCGGGGTCCAAGTAGGTGGCGCCGGCGGGTCAGGCGTGGGGCGCGGGACGGGGGTTAGGGTGGCGTTAGGGACGTGAAAAACTCCCTCCTCTCTGTGGAGAGTGTTGGCCGGGACCCAAAGCGGTAGCGCCGGCGGCGGGTCATACATGGGCTGCGGGGAGGGGGGTTGGGGAGTGTAGGGGGCGTGCAGGGCTCCCAGTTCTCCCGGGACCGCGGTGGTCGGGACCCAGAGCGGCTGCGCCTGCGGGTTGTACATGGCGTGCTGGGGGGGTTGGGGCGCATAGACTGCTTGCAGGGCTCCCTGTGCTCCCGGGACGGCGGCGACCACGCGGGACCGGCACACAACCGCATAATGGCCCTTTTTCCCGCAGCTTTTGCAGATGGCGGCGCGGGCCGGGCAGCGCTGTCGGGGGTGTTTCGCCTGGCCGCAGAAATAACAGCGGGCGCCCCTGGTGCGACTCGGCGTTTGGACCGCGCAAGCCTGTGGGGTGTCCGGGGGGGGGGGTAAGGGGTTTGCCGCGACGGGTACGTGCGGGGCCCAATGGCCTGCCGCGCGGTCGGGGCCGTAGGCGTGGGTATTACGCGCGGCCACGTCTAGGGAGGCTGCTAGGGCCCGTGCCTCTGAGAGTCCTAGCGACTCTTTTTCTAGAAGTCTTTGGCGGATTTGGGAGGATTGCATACCTGCCACAAAAGCATCGCGCATTAACATGTCCGTGTGTTCGTTTGCGTTCACCGACGGGCAGCTGCAGGCTCGTCCCAAAATCAGCAGCGCGGCGTAGAACTCGTCCATCGATTCTCCGGGAGCTTGCCGTCTCGTCGCGAGCTGGTAGCGAGCGTAGATTTGGTTAACTGGGCGAACGTAGAGACTTCTGAGTGCTGCGAACGCCATCTGGAAATCGTCGGTGTCTTCAATGAGGGTGAAAATCTCCGTGCTCTCCCTCGAGTGCAGGACCTGCAGTTTTTGTTCGTCTGAGACTCGGCCGGTGGTCGTTCTGAGGTAGGCCTCGAAGCAAGTCTGCCAGTGTTTGAAGGCTGCTGCCGCGTTCACTGCGTGGGGGCTGATCCTCAGGCATTCTGGAATGATCCTGAGCTCCATAGTCCTTTTTAGGCACGCTTAATAAATTGTAGCGCACAAAGACTCCATGAGACGAATAGAGTGAAGTCGATGAGGCTTTATTAAGCGTGTCTCTTCCCCCGCAGCTCGATAGTAAACTGGCCTGTGGGGGAAGACTCCGGCTTCTTATACTCCGCCTTCAGGGCAGAGCTTGAGGTCAACGGCCAACCAGGACCCGGGATCTGTCAGCCAATGACATTAGGGCTTCCAGTCCCACATGACCCCCAATACATACTTCCACACCCCCATAACCCAAACATGTACAGGTTAGGTGGATTGGACACGCTAAATTGCCCCTTAATTGGGAAACAAAAATAATTGGGTACTCTAAATTTATTTTAAAAAAGAAATTCATCTTGGATGGCAGCTCAAAATGCCTTACAACCCATTGACTCGGCAGAAAGAAAATCGAGCTGAGTGTGGCACCTCAGTTGTGCTTAGAGGTTTTGCACTATTGCTAAAGATGGATTTCATCTGTGTCTTCTGTGAATCAGGGTTTGTCCCAAAATGTAACCATTTTGACGTTTGAGTCCTTGAGCTGCTTTGCTGTCTAGGCAGGAACGCAGGAAATCACAATGCAAGATAAAGAGACTAGTGTGTGCCTTTAGGATTACAGAACCTCCCTTCAACAAAATGTCCACATCACTATAAGATGCTTTCAAAATGGCTTTTTCATCTTCTTGCCTTCAGATTTATCAGGGGCTGGGTTGTCACAATGTTAGCAGAGCATGAGGTGGCCAGAACAGGCAAACACCAATCCAAAGACACATCCATATTTGCTGAGCAAATGTATTCAAATTACATAGAGACTAGAGTTAACACTTGTCATTTTTCCTGCTGACCCTTGATAAGCACGCACCATTTTCTGACTCAGGATAAGAAAGGGACCACTTGAAAAATACAGTCATTTTTTTGGGTTTCATGTTACTGTAACCGGCTCAAGGGCAAAATGCGTTCACCTATAAGGGTCAATGGATTTGTTTAGAACGCAGGACAGACCTGGAGGAAAATAGATAAAATGGTATAGTTTTAAGACGAAAAGTAAACCGGCAACAATGCAAGCATAAAAAGACAAATTAGTCGCTGGTTTTAAGTACTGTCGTTGCTTTCAATAATAATGCAATGCCAAATATTTGCATTTGATAAATGAGATCGTGCCATTGAAATAAACTGCATGCTATCTTTCAAAGTGGCACTGCTTCACATTAGTGCTTTCATTTATTCTTTTCTGTTTGTTTCCTGTTCACTTGACTATAATCATAGAATCGTTACAGCAGAGAAGGCCATTTGTCCCATCGTGTCTGTGCTGGCTCCACTAGGAAGCAATTCACACATTGCCATTTCCCTGGATCCTCCCTAAAACCCTGAACACTTCAGGGGCTGGATTATCCGAGCCGAAATTGCGATCGGCGCAGGGACGGAGAATGGGGGTTGACGCCGAAATCCGGCGCAACGCCACTCCTGCGATTCTCCGGTCCCCGGAAAATCATGCGCATGCAGTCTATGCGGCGTGGGTAAGGGGCCATTGACCAAGGCACTTGGCGATTCTCCAAGTGTAACATAAGAACATAAGAACTAGGAGCAGGAGTAGGCCATCTGGCCCCTCGAGCCTGCTCCACCATTCAATGAGATCATGGCTGATCTTTTGTGGACTCAGCTCCACTTTCCGGCCCGAACACCATAACACTTAATCCCTTTATTCTTCAAAAAACTATCTATCTTGATCTTAAAAACATTTAATGAAGCAGCCTCTACTGCTTCACTGGGCAAGGAATTCCATAGATTCACAACCCTTTGGGTGAAGAAGTTCCTCCTAAACTCAGTCCTAAATCTACTTCCCCTTATTTTGAGGCTATGCCCCCTAGTTCTGCTTTCACCCGCCAGTGGAAACAACCTGCCCGCATCTATCCTATCTATTCCCTTCATAATCTTATATGTTTCTATAAGATCTCCCCTCATCCTTCTAAATTCCAACGAGTACAGTCCCAGTCTACTCAACCTCTCCTCGTAATCCAACCCCTTCAGCTCTGGGATTAACCTAGTGAATCTCCTCTGCACACCCTCCAGCACCAGTACATCCTTTCTCAAGTAAGGAGACCAAAACTGAACACAATACTCCAGGTGTGGCCTCACTAACACCTTATACAATTGCAGCATAACCTCCCTAGTCTTAAACTCCATCCCTCTAGCAATGAAGGACAACATTCCATTTGCCTTCTTAATCACCTGTTGCACCTGAAAACCAACTTTTTGCAACTCATGCACTAGCACACCCAGGTCTCTCTGCATAGCAGCATGTTTTAATATTTTATCATTTAAATAATAATCCCTTTTGCTGTTATTCCTACCAAAATGGATAACCTCACATTTGTCAACATTGTATTCCATCTGCCAGACCCTAGCCCATTCACTTAGCCTATCCAAATCCCTCTGCAGACTTCCAGTATCTTCTGCACTTTTTGCTTTACCACTTATCTTAGTGTCGTCTGCAAACTTGGACACATTGCCCTTGGTCCCCAACTCCAAATCATCTTTGTAAATTGTGAACAGTTGTGGGCCCAACACTGATCCCTGAGGGACACCACTAGCTACTGATTGCCAACCAGAGAAACACCCATTAATCCCCACTCTTTGCTTTCTATTAATTAACCAATCCTCTATCCATGCTACTACTTTCCCCTTAATGCCATGCATCTTTATCTTATGCAACAACCTTTTGTGTGGCACCTTGTCAAAGGCTTTCTGGAAATCCAGATATACCACATCCATTGGCTCCCCGTTATCTACCGCACTGTTAATGTCCTCAAAAAATTCCACTAAATTAGTTAGGCACGACCTGCCCTTTATGAACCCATGCTGCATCTGCCCAATGGGACAATTTCCATCCAGATGCCTCACTATTTCTTCCTTGATGATAGATTCCAGCATCTTCCCTACTACCGAAGTTAAGCTCACTGGCCGATAATTACCCACTTTCTGCTTGGAACTGGCCGAGTTCCTGATGGCGCGGGTCTCTCATGGTCCCACTCATTGGGTACTCGGCGTGGTGGCTGCGGACTCAGTCAGCGGCCAGCCTGGTGGGGGGATCTTTCATGGGGGGGGCAGGGGGGCCTCACAGACGGCCAGGCTATCGATCGGGGGCCACTGATCCGCGGGAGCATGCAATCTCGGGGGGGGGGCTATCTTTTTGGTGCTGGTCCGCAGTGTGGGTCCGCCATGTCGTGAGGGGCAGCTGACGCAGGCCGCCGCCGTGCGCATGCACGGACCCCCAACTGAAAGTTCAGGGCCCTGTCTCCACAGACAGAGCTGCGAGGACTACTCTGGGGCCCACCTAGCCCACTTCAGATAGGAGAATCACTCTGGACTTTCTTCAGGAAAGTCCAGAGTGATTCGCCTGCATTTTGACGCTGGAGTGGGGACATAGCCCCATTATAGGAGAAACCTGCCTGAAATATTTAGAAAATTTCAAAAAATATACAGCACAGGAGGAGGCCACTCTGCCCTTACTGTCTGTGCTGACTAACAAATGAACTTCCTTAACCTTATCCCATTTCCCAGCATGTGGCTCACAGCCATGGAGGAAGCAGGGCTTCAGGTACTTAGCCAGACACCTTTTAAATGAGTTACATAGAACCTACAATGCAGAAGGAGGCCATTCGGCCTATCGTATCTGCACCAGCCTTGGAAAGAGCACCCTACTTAAGCCCAGACCGCCACCCTATCCCCGTAAATCAGTAACCCCATCTAACCATTTTGGACATTAAGGGCAATTTAGAAAGACCAATTCACCTAACCTGCACAACTTTGGACTGTGGGAGGAAACCGGAGCATCCGGAGGAAACTCACGCAGACACGGGGAGAACGTGCAGACTCCGCACAGGCAGTGACCCAAGCCGGGAATCAAATCTGAGACCTTGGTGCTGTGAAGCAACAGTGCTAACCACTGTTCCACGCTCGGTAACCCTCCAATCCACCTACCAATCACTTTAAATCTATGCTCCCTATTCTCTGCACTCCCTGCTATGGGAAACAGGTCCTTCTCATCCATACTATCCAGTCCCTCTGCTCAGCCTCCTCTGTTCCAAGCTAAACAATGCCAGCCGTTCCAATCTTTCCTTATAGATTCAATTTTCCAGTCCTGCCGACATCTTCAAAAAATTCTCTCTCGTGCAGTTACATCCTTCCTGGAATTTTAAACCATCAGATGATCAGGTCGCCAATAATAACTTTGTTTTATTTTTGAATTGCTTGAATGAAAATCTGAACCAAATCGGAGTGGGCGAGGGAGTGACTGCATTGAGCACTTGGACTCTTCCCCTTATCCCTCTCACACATTGAAGCAAAACTATTCACCCATAGCCTAAAGCGGCAACATGATGGTGACAAAGTCAGCCCTTTGAGACAGTGCCTGGAACCTCGATATCCAATCCCATCAATTCCAATCAATCCCTTGCATGTTAAATCTGTCCAAAACTCGAAAGTAATTATTATTCATAGAGTCTCTACAGTGCAGAAAGAGGCCATTTGGCCCATCGAGTCTGCACCGACCCTCTGAAAGCGCACCCTACCTACGCTGACACCCCCACCCTATCCCCATAACCCAGTAACTCCACCTAACCTTTTGGACACTAAGGGGAAATTTAGCATGGCCAATCCACCTAACATCTTTGGACTGTGCACAATTTGTACATTGAGTTACCTTAGGGAAAGATAAGGGATGACCAAGAGGCAAGAGGGAAGCGGGTGATGAAGGACTCATTTGTATTCATAAGTTCCAGTTGAAATACGTGTTGTAAATAAAAACATTTTAAAATCTATACATTATTAACACCCCATGTGTCACTGCAGCGATTCTTGCCTGGGTGCTGTAAATTCCAGCTATAATTGCATTTGACAGTGATGCCTTTTAAAATAGGTTTGAAAAGAACATCTGAAGTGCTGTGTTAAGCTAAATGAAAACATGAAGGGTATTTAATTTCCAAACATTCCTATCTATGCCAGCTGGATCACATTCTGCCACTTGTATTATTAATTGACTCGCCACAAAATCTGTATCCATTTTGCCAAGATTTCACAAATATCCCTGTTTATAGTCCAGATTGCCTGCATTGTGCGCGATGCCTATCAATTCAGTGCCTTGGATAAGCCAGACTGAAGTAATTGAAGTGAATGTTCGATATTTAAATTGTTTTCACATTGATGCTGAGGTATTTTGCCAAAATAGTGTCCCTTGCTATTTGTGGTATATATTAATGATTCAGACTTAAGTGGTGACGGCATGATTAAGACGTTTGCAGATGATATGAAGATTGGCAGTGCGGTTGATAGTCAGAAAATAAGCTGTAGACTGGGGAAAGATATCAATAAGCTGTATGAGTCCCCAAAGGCGGTATCCGAGGCCCAACTATCTTCAACTGCTTCATCCATGACTTTCCCTCCATCAGGGAGGCTATGGAGGAAAGTAAAGTTGAGGCCACAATCAGATCAGCTATGATTAAAAAATGGCAAAGCAAGATCAAAAAATAATGAAACGGTCTGTGCCCGCCTGAAGCGAAACCCATGACAGAACCATAAAATGGTTACAGAACAGAAGGAGGGTGTTTGGCCTTTCTTTTCCATTCTACCTCTCTGGAGGAGCAGCTCCCATTACGTTCACACTTCCCAGTACCCCTGCAATTTTGGAAAATCTTCTCAGATAATTGTCCAATATCCTTTTGAAAGCCAAGGTTGAATCTGCCTTCGCCACACTCTCAAACAGTGCATTCCAGATCCTAACCTTTCGCCGTGTAAATATGCTTTTCTTCACGGCCTCATTGCTTCTTTCATCACTCCCCTTAAAACAGTGTCCTCAGATCCTCGACCCCCCCTGCCAATGGGAACGGTTTATCCTTATCAACTCTGCCTAGACCCCTCTTGATTTTGAACACTTCAGTCAAACATCTTGTTGATCTTCTCCTTCTCTTTTATAAATTTAGAGTACCCAATTCTTTTTTTCCAATCAAGGGACAATTTAGCGTGGCCAATCCACCTAGCCTGCACATCTTTTGGGTTGTGGGGGCGAAACACATGCAAACACGGGGAGAATGTGCAAACTCCACACGGTCAGTGACCCAGGGCCGGGATCGAAGCAGGGACCTCGGCGCCGTGAAGCAGCAATGCTAACCACTGCGCCACCGTGTTGCCCTTGTTAATCTTCTCTGGAGGGAATAGCTACAGCTTCACCAATCCTTCCTTGTAAATGAAGTTTTACACCACTGGAGCCATTTTCAGAAATATCTACCACTCCCTCCACATTTCTGTCCTGACCTTTCTAAAGTGTGGTTCACGGAATTGAACACTGTTGAGGTTGAACGAGTGTTTCATCAAGATTCACTGTGATTTTGTAATTTTTGTGTTCTCTGCCTCTAATTATGAAGCCCAGGATCCTCTATGCCTTATTAACCACTTTCTCATTCTGCCCTGTCACCATACTGTCGTGTTGGGTGTTCCGCTATACAAACAAACCAACACGGTTGTAGATGGTGCAACTCTGTTTTATTATTCCTGATAACATCTACTGTATACTTCTGGCTGTGGTTCCTACTTTACCAGTTAACCTGTGGACCCAGCCCTTGCACTATCTTAGAGAGGCACTCAGCACATGGTGTTTGTCTGAGTGGCACGCTGTGAGCTCTGTGCTCTGAGCTATCTCCTGCTGGAATGAGCGGGAACTGTGGTGTTCCCCGTTTTATAGTGCGTGTGTTCTCACTGGTGATTGGTTGTGATGTTGCATGTGTGTTGATTGGTCCGTTGATTTGTCCATCAGTGTGTGTGTGTTTGCACCATGATATGTTTATATGAATATCATGACATTCCACCCATTTCACAAGAATATGTGCCTATATGGTAATAAATATTGGTGTGTACTGAGTGCAGCTGAATATGCGTGTGCAATATTTACAACATGTACATGAGGCTGAACTATATACATAGGAAGGTGTCAGGTGCAACATAGCAACGAGGTTGTACCATAAACAAAACAAGTACAATCATCAAACATCGAAAGAGAACTCCTGGAACAACAAAAAGAGAAACACATTAACATTGTCGCATAACAATTCAGTGAGTCCAATGTGCAAACAGGCTCATAAGTCCAGCCTAGTAGGTGGGCGATGAATTCGGGTTGACCGCCTCAAGGGTGGGTCAGGATCCACCGGCTGAGGAATGGGCCTGGCCACGGGCGAGAGAGGAATAGGCATAGTGGCAGGAAGCTCCACGAAGTCGACATCAGGGACAACAGGAGGGCGTGGCACCAGTGCATGATCACGTGGCGAGCGCCGAAGCAGCCGAAGGGCCCGCCGATTACGCCGGCGAATGGAGCCATCAGGCATGCGAACCAGGAACGAGCGGGGAGCCATGCGGCAGAGAACCTCGGCGGTTGCCGACCAGCCACCCTCTGGTAGGTGTATGCGGACGTTGTCTCCAGGCGCCAAGGCAGGAAGATCAGTTGCCCGAGTGTCATGTGCCACCTTCTGCTGAGCACGCTGCTGTCGCATCCTTTGCAGTACTGGAGCATGGTCGCGTTTAGGAACATGAATGGACAGTACAGTGGTCCTGAGGGCGCGACCCATCAACAGCTGGGCTGGTGAGAGGCCTGTGGACAGTTGGGCCGAGCGATAGGCCAGCAGGGCTAAACAGAAATCAGATCCGGCATCAGCAGCCTTGCAGAGGAGCCGCTTCACGATATGGACGCCCTTTTCCACCTTGCCATTCGACTGGGGATGCAGAGGGCTGGACGTCACGTGTGTGAAGCCATACGAAGCGGCAAAAGAAGACCATTCTTGGCTCACAAAACAGGGCCCATTGTCCGACATGACGGTAAGCGGAATTCCATGGCGAGTGAAGGTTTCCTTGCATGCTCTGATTACAGCTGATGATGTCAAATCGTGCAGGCATATGACCTCCGGATAATTTGAAAAATAGTCAATTATGATGACGTAGTCCCTGCCGAGCGCATGAAAAAGGTCCACACCCACCTTCGCCCAGGGGGACGTTACCAACTCAATCTCAATCTGCGCATAGCGCTGTTCTGTGGGGGTCATGGCCCGCGAGGCATAGGTGACCGGGGCCCATGATGCAGTGTCGTCCCATTGCAGGAGTATCGCCCCAATGCCGGACTGGCTGGCATCAGTTGAGATCTTTGTATCGAGTAGTGTCGAAGAACGCCAATACCGGGGCTGTGGTGAGCTTGATCTTGAGCTCTTCCCATTCCTTCTGGTGTGCGGGCAGCCACTGGAATTCCGTAGTCTTTTTCACTGGGTGGCGAAGAGCCGTTGTGTGGGAGGCAAGGTTGGGAATGAACTTCCCCAGGAAGTTGACCATCCCGAGAAAGCGCAGCACTGCCTTCTTGTCTGCCGGCTGTGGCATGGCTGTAATAGTTGTCACTTTGTCTGCATCTGGACGCACCCCTGACTGGGATATATGGTCCCCCAGAAACTTTAGCTCAGTTTGACCAAAAGAGCACTTGGCTCGGTTGAGGCGCAGGCCGTGTTCTCGTATCCGAGCAAAGATGCGCTGGAGATGACTGATGTGCTCCTGTGGTGTGGACCAGATGATGACGTCGTCAACATAGACGCGCACCCCTTCGATGCCCTCCATCATCTGTTCCATGATTCGATAAAACACCTCGGATGCCGAGATGATGCCAAACGGCATCCTATTGTAGCAGTACCTGCCAAAGGGAGTGTTGAAGGTGCACAGCTTCCTGCTGGACTGATCCAGCTGAATCTGCCAAAAAACCTTTGAGGCATCAAGCTTTGTAAAAATTCTAGCCCGGGCCATTTCGCTTGTGATCTCTTCCCGTTTGGGTATGGGGTAGTGTTCCCTCATGATGTTATTGTTCAGGTCTTTTGATGCAGATCTGGAGTTCGCCAGAGGGCTTTTTAACGCACACCATGGAGCTGACCCATGGATAGGCTCTGTGACCCGGGAAAGCACTCCTTGGTCCTGGAGATCCTGCAGCTGCTGCTTGAGGCGGTCCTTGAGTGGTGCTGGGAATCTACGAGGTGCGTGAATGACCGGGGTGGCGTCCGGTTTGAGCCGTATTCTGTAAGTGTAGGGCAGTGCGCCCATGCCCTCGAAAGCCTCCTGGTTGTGGGCGAGAAGTGAGTGGAGCTGTGCCCTAAAGTCTGCATTCGGGAAATCGGACGTGCCTTCTGGAGACAGAGTGTGTACCCGCTGAACGAGGTGGAGGATCTTGCACGCCTGTACGCCTAACAGAGAGTCCTTCGAGGATCCAACTATCTCAAAAGACAGTGTGGCTGCGTGTGAATTGTGTGTAACCTCGAGCTGGCAGGATCCCATGGCCGGGATAACATTACCGTTGTAATCGACCAACTGACAGCGGGATGGCCGAATCGGTGGTTTGACCTTCAAGGCGTAGAAGGCTGACCATGCAATGAGATTGGCGGAGGCACCAGTGTCTAAACGGAATGTGATTGGTGATCGGTTGACCGTTAGGGTGGCACACCATTCATCACCTGGATTGACGCTGTGCACTGGCATCGGCTGGTGGGTCCTACTTGGGGACATCCGATTTCTGTCAATTACCGCAACGCGGAAGGCTCCCCGGTCATCGGTATCACCAGTCTGTACGTCGTCAGGGTATGACTCGGTGTATGGAAGCTGAATGGCCCGCACGTCCCTGCGAGGCTGGCGGAATTGAGGAGCGTTGGCAGGTTGAGCTGCTCGACAGCAGGCAGCGTAGTGGCCCATCTTGCCACAGCGGAGGCATTGTCGATTTTTTGCTGGACATTGCCGCTTTAAATGTGCGGATCCACAGTTGCCGCACGTCGTGACGTCATGGCGTTTGTTGCGCCACCGTGCATGCGCAGTTCGGTCCTGCGTAGAGCGTGCCTGCGCGTCACGTCTCTCTGCGTCGACGTCTCTTTTGGCGCGTACAAGCGCGGGAGGCCGCGGAAAGCGCGCAAAATGGCCTCCCTCGTCCGGGTCGCGGGCCGGGAGGAACTCGATGGAGTGGACCCGCTCGGCCTCGTGGGATCCGTGCCGTGCCGATTCGGCTGCCTGGAATTGTGAGTACCGGCTGGTCGTGTTTTCATGGAGGACGCAAGTTTTGATGGCGGTGGCTAGGGTGAGGCTCTTTATTTTGAGGAGCTGCTGGCGTAGGGTGCCCGAGGTTACCCCAAAAACTATCTGGTCCCGAATCATGGAATCGGAGGTGGCCTCATAGCCGCAGGACTGCGCGAGGATACGGAGGTGTGTCAAAAAGGATTGAAAAGGCTCATCCTTACCCTGCAGACGCTGCTGGAAGAGTTATCTCTCGAAGATCTCATTGACTTTGACGCTGAAGTGTTGCTCAAGTTTTAGAAGGACCGTCTTGTAGTTCGTCTTGTCCTCGCTGTCCGCGAATGCCAGGGAGTTGTAGATGTGGATGGCATGTTGCCCTGCCGTGGAGAGGAGGAGGGCGATCTTCCTGGTGTCCGATGCATTCTCCCTGTCTGTGGCTTCTAGGAAGAGTTGGAAGCGCTGTTTAAACAGTTTCCAGTTGACGCCGAGGTTTCCAGTGATTTGGAGCGGCTGCGGCGGGCTGATGGTGTCCATGGCGCAGGATGGCGGATCGCTGAAGATGTGCAGGTAGGTCTCACAGTTGCTGGGTTCCAATCCTGGTACTATGTCGTGTTGGGTGTTCCGCTATACAAACGGACCAACACGGTTGTAGATGGTACAACTCTGTTTTATTATTCTTGATAAAATCTACTGTATACTTCTGGATGTGGTTCGTACTTTACCAGTTAACCTGTGGACCCAGCCCTTGCACTATCTTAGTGAGGCACTCAGCACGTGGTGTTTGTCTGAGTGGCACGCTGTGAGCTCTGTGCTCTGAGCTATCTCCTGCTGGAATGAGCGGGAACTGTGGTGTTCCCCGTTTTATAGTGCGTGTGTTCTCACTGGTGATTGGCTGTGATGTTGCGTGTGTGTTGATTGGTCCGTTGATCTGTCCATCAGTGTGTGTGTGTGTTTGCACCATGATATGTTTATATGAATATCATAACACATACCAGAGCTAGCAAATTTTCCCACAAGGACATCGGTCCCAGTTCTGTTCAGGTACAACTCTTGCAGCAGGACATCTCCCACAGAACTGGTGCCAGTGCCCCAGGAATCTAAAGCCCTCCATTCTGCACCATCCCCTTGGCCACACATTAATCTGTTCTCTCTTACACTCACTGGTGGGTGGCACCGGGATTAATCTGGATATTGTTATCTCTGAGATTTTGTTGGCTAGTTTCAATCCCTAGCTCTCTAACATCTGCCTACTGGAGCTTACCCGTCATTCTCCCTATGTCATTCGTACCAATATGAGCCACAACAGCTGGCTGTTTACTCTCTCGCCTCAGTGTGCTCTGCAGCTGCTCAGTGACATCTTTGATCTGGTACCATGGAGGCAGCATACTGTTCTATCTTTGCACGAACAGTACAAAAGAAATAGATTGCTAATGCACATGGGTTCAATGGAACATTAACAGAGGTTTATTAAATAGGTCTTCACTGCACAAAGGCTGGTACTAGACTAAGGGCAAAAACCCGTAAAGTAACCAATGTCATCATGCATGTCACATGACTCGGTTCTTAAAGAGACACTGCACACAACTACATTAACCCACATATACAACACATACCATTCTAGATTTATATCTGCCGTCTCAAAAAGTCAAACTGTTCCCCAGAGAATTGAAGTCATAATTACAATTACTTTCCCAATCTTTCTCGTGCTCCCCCCCTGTACAGCTGTGCCAGTTGTGGTACATTGGACTTGACTCTGGTTGTGTTCCCAGTGAAACCATAACTCAATTATTCAGAACTGAACACCACCTGGAGAGCAAAAGGCACTCCAGTGACTCCTATATACCTGGTTCTCATTGACCTCCTGGCAGTCACTTGTTCCATCGCTCTGCAAGCATAACCTTAAACACATCTAGAGACCACCTCCAACAAGAAAGTGTCTGACGACCTCTCCTGGACATTCAACAGTTTTACCATTGCCAAATCATCCACCATCAACATCCTGGGTGTTACCATTGACAAGAGTATTAACTGGACCAGCTGCATAGACACAATAGTTGCGAGATCAGGTCAGAGGTTGGCCATCCTGTGGCATATAACTCACCTCCTGACTCCCAAAAGCCTGTCCACCATCTAGAAGGCACAAGTCAGGAGTGAGATGGAATGCTCTCCACTTGTGCTAATGCATGCAGCTCCAACAACACTCTCGAAACTCAATACCATCCAGGACAAGGCAGCCTGCTTGATTGGCACCCAATCCACCAGTTTAAACATTCACTCCCTCCAACGGTACACCATGGCTACAAGATGTACAATAGCAACTCGCCAAGGTTTCTTCAATAGCAACTCCTAAACCCTTGACCTCTATCATCTTGAAAGGCAAGGACAGAAAGCGCATGGGAACAACAGCATTTGCAAGTCACTCACAATCCTGACGTGCCACTATATCATTATTATTATTGTTATATTATATCACTGTTACTTCATTGTCGCTGGGTCAAAATCCTGGAACTCCCTCCTAACAGCACAGTGGGTGCACCTGCACCACATGGACTGCAGAGGTTCAAGAAGATGATTCGCTATCACCTTCCCAAGGATCAGCAATCAATAATTGGCCTTTCCAGCGAAGCACACACCCCAGGCTTTGGACTCTATTACTGGAAAATGTCACACTTGTCCCAATTTGAATTGTGTAACTGTATGGGTTTTGAATGAGTAAAACACTTACCTATTGTAGATTCCTTAAATTCCTCCAATATCCTATGTATGTTTAAACCCCAAATTTAGCAATAACTACTCACAGATTTATCTCATGTATTTGCTTCAATTATCAGGATGCAGGGAATACTGACAAGGCTGCATGTATTATCCATCCTCCAGTGCTCTCTGAGGTTGCGTAATTCAACGATTGTTGTGCCGCATTAGAGGGCTTTATACACAACCACATAGGGCTGAATTTCCATCCTTGAGTTGGATCGCGGGAGTTAGGAAAATTTCCGACTCAGCCCGCCCACTTTGGGCTAAAGTGCCCGCAAGCACGTGATTTTCATGGGTGTGGGCTGCGGTCGGACCAGAGGACCCAGGAAAAAAGTTCGGAGGCAGCCACAAAACTGTCGGGTGCCGAGGCGGGCTGTTTAAAAGGCCCAGCTCAGTGCTGTGCGGCTTGCTCCAATTTAAAATGAAAATAAAGTCCTCCAGTCCTCACCCCCTCACACACATTGGTGTTGTTGGGGATTGGGTCACTGCTCTACCACCTACAGAATTATGATAGCTCATGGTTGGTGGAGGTACTTAGGGAATTCCCATTGTGAATGTTGACATAAAAATATGACTCAAAAATCATGACAGCCGGAGGTTTTTTGCCTGCATAGACAAGACTTTTACTAGACTGGCATCTCTGGGGCTTGAAGCAGCAACTAATGGAGATAGAACTTCCATTGGATTGTTTTGCTGCATGTGTTTCGATAGTGATAAGTTGTGTGACATGTTTAGAGACTTAGGTCTGTACCTGAGTTATACAAACATTCATGTAAGACAATTACATCCATCTGCTTCAATTTGGACCAATGACATCTTTTAGTTTAGCAACGGAGATTCTGAAATATTCAATGATTTTTGACTTGTGGGAGGAAACCGGAGCACCCGGAGGAAAGCCATGCAGACACAGGGAAAACGTGCAGACTCCTCACAGACAGTGACCCAAGTGGGAATCGAACCTGGGACAATGGCACTGTGAAGCACCAGTGCTAACCACTGTGCTGCAGTGCCGTCCCTCGACCAAGAAGCAACCTCCAAAACAAAAGGGGCAACAGGAAACTGAGCACAGTACAGGGCCGTGCGTGGCCCTGTTCACCCTTGCACACAGGAGTCAGGAAAACAAGGATACCCGCACCATGCCAGGACTCGCAACACATCCCACTCCTCCCTCACCACATCCGAGCAGAGCACCGTCTTCGTTGACACTGGAAGATTCATACCGTCCTTCATCAAGGACACCCCACCCACAAGGGGAGTAAAATTCATCAAGTCACTTCCCGAGCAAAGCTATTCCAGTACAGCTACAAAACAGGCATCTATCCAGCAACCAACCCTCTGAAAGAACCCCCTACCTAGGCCCACGTGCCCAGCCTATCCTTGTGACTTAGCATCCCCACCTAACCTTTTGGACACTAAGGGGCAATTTAGCAAGGCCAATCCACCTAACCTGCACATCTTTGGACTGTGGAAGAAAACCGGAGCACCCGGAGGAAGCCTACATAGACACGGAGAGAATATGCAAACTCCACACAGACCCGAGATCAGAATTGAACCCGAGTCCCTGGTGCTGTAAGTCAGCAATGCTAACCACTGTGCCACCATGCCGCACTATGTGGAAAATTCCCCAGGTTTGCCTGTACACAAGAAACAAGACAAATCCAACCGGTCCACCTATCAACCTATTCTTGATCATCAAAAAATAATGGAAGGGGTCATCAACAGTGCTATCAAGCGGCACTTACTCAGTAATAACCTGCTCCTGAATGCTCAGTTTGCAGAGCCACGCACCTCCGGACCTCATTACAGCCTTGGTTCAAACATGGACAAAAGAGTCCAAAAATGTGCAGGTTAGGTGGATTGGCCATGCTACAAAAAACAAGACCTTATTTTACGTTCTACGATTGAGTATGGCTCCCTAACCTTTAAAATAAATCTGTTAGTTCAGTACATGAAAGCTACAGCCAGTATACTTATACTATTGTTTTCTATCTTGTGCAAGCCCTACCGATGGACACAAATATATTGCATCCTTCCAATAAGCATGGGATGTACGCAAACTTTTCATTCACCTCAATACAACAGGAAACACTGGGAAAAGTAATTGAAAAGAAGTCAAGTTCCAACCAATTTGTTGCAGTGTCCTGGAGTTTTGATGTATTACTTTAGGGGATCAGAGAATCAATTTCATACAGCTTTAGCTTCTTCAACGTTTCACCTGTGGTTATTCACTTCCCTCGGGAAATGTAACGTCCACGATAAGGCAAATTATAGATGGTCGCAGGAGGCACCAACTTGATGGATCAAATAGCTTAATCTCAAACCTCAATATCTTATCTTCCTGACGGTGTTAACCACAGGGTATGTTTTCAACAAGATAAGTTTGGGGAGATCTGGTTCACAGTCTCAAAAACAATCCTTGATCCGAGATCCAGCTACTTGTTCAGTTGGTGAATTCATGGTCTTGACGGAAACGGAGCCAAGCAGAATGTACCAATTTTAATCCGATGTGTACTTAAATTGGCTGTTCTCAGTTATGTTCCAAATGCTTTTCCAATAGGTTTTTCAATAGAACTAGCTACCCCCGCTTGGGGTAGGAGTGTAAAGAAATCATGTCCTGCTGTTTTCAAAAATGAAAAGGGGACATTGTTGCTTCGTGGCATATCATGAACAGGCCTGATCTGGTATTCTCCGGGGCCTCCGTGATGCTTCGTGGTCTAATTATACGACGTATTGGGGTCAAAATTGCAATTGTACTGTACGCTCACATTCTAGTTTAACAGTGACACTTCCTGCGCTTAATCTGCACAGTCTTTGGGCTTGCTGCTGCATTATTGGGTCCTATTTGTAGGTGGTTCCCAGGAAGTACCCAAGAAAGGCATTGGTCGGGATTCTCGGTCCAGCGACGCCGGAATCGCGAAACGTGATTAGATGGAGATTGTGCATGAGCTGAAAACCATGGCCGGCATGGACGTCCGACGGAATGCCTTGTTCCGGTGCCACGACAGCAGTGTCAATGAATTCTACAAAGAGTAAACGGCGTTGGCTTATCATTAACGGGCCTAATCTGGTATTCTCCTGGGCCTCTGTGATGCTCCACCTCCGCCAGGAGGAATTACCAAGAGCGAAAAAAGGGGGGTGTTAGCGGGGGTTGACGGGGGATGGGCTGTGGCGTTGGGGTGACCCCTGGAACTGGTGTGGTGTCCAGGTATGGACCACCATTGACGCGGCCTGTAAGGCAGCCATCTTACTGTGCACCCCACTGACCTCCCACCGTGGTCCATGGTTGCGCAAGTGACAGCGGCCATATGGATGCAGCCACCACACCCCTCCAACCCCAACCCCTCTGTCCACCCCACCTCCACCCAACCAACCCCCCTCCACCCACAACCATCGGCAACTGCCAGCGGGGCATCATCTGGCCCATCCAAGGATGTGCCCACATCCTTCCTCCAGAAGGACGGGGCTGCAGAGCATATCACGGGCACAGGTAGCGCCAGCCACCATTACCCTACCAGCAGGGCCATGTGCTGGGGCCAGAGGCACCCGCGGTGCCGGGCACCGACGGTGCCAAGAGTGCGGTGCAGAGGGCAGAGTGGCAGGGGGTATGGAGATGGGAGAGGAGGGAGGGGGAGAGGGACATGTGAGGGCAGGGGCTGCAGTGCAGGCTGGGGTCACTGTGACACCCATTGGATCTGGTTGGGCACAGGGGAAGCACCACGCTAACATGTCTGCCTTTCACCCCCTGCAGGTAATGGACTTCAGAATTCAACTAGGAATGATTGCCATCACCCTCGCCGCCACAGCCCTGGGGGATCCACTGAGGCTGTATGAGTTGGAGCTGCTCAGGGAAGACACTGCAGCAGCGGAGCCTGCCCCAAAGGAACAGGAGCCAGCCGATGAGGATTGAGAGCTGGACACCCAACCGGCCAAGGAGTAGGTGGGAAGGAGGCACCGCATTAGGCCTCATGTGTACCAGCAGCGCCTGTCATTCGAGGACCTGCCGGATCGGGCGTAGAGTTGAAGACTCTGGTTGAGGAGGGAGACAATGCGACATATCTGCCGGACCATGGCTCACCTGGAACCGCGGGGTGGAATGGGAGAGGCCACTCACTCCCAGTGGCCGTCAATGTGATGGTCGCCCTGAACCTTTTCGCCAAGAGATCATGCCAGGAGCCGAGTGGGGACCTTTCTGGGATCTCGCAGACCTCAGTGCAGAAGCACAGCCACACAGTCATGGAGGCCCGATGTGCCTGCTCAGCAACTTCAATGTGGACCGAGCCCTGCAGGATGTCCGGGTAGCGGGGTTCGCCACCATCACCGGGGTGCCCCAGGTCCAGGGCGTGATCGACGGGATGCATGTCCTCCTACGATCATCAGTGCATGAGGGGCGGTCTTCACAAACTGGAAGGGGTTCCACTTTATGAACGTACAGCTGGTGTGCAACCATGAGATACACATCATGCAATGTGCACGACACCTTCATCCTGGCACACTCAACATTTCCCGACATCTTCGAGACTCACCCCCGGGTGAGGGGATGGCTCCTGGGTGACAGGGGTTATCTGCTGAGGTCATGGCTGATGATGCCTATCTGAAGGCTACAGACCAACGAGGAGAGCCCTACAACGGCGTCCATGCCGCGACCAGGGCAGTGATCAAGCAGTGTATCGGCGTCCGGAGGAAGCGGTTCAGGTGCCTGGGCCGCTCTGGAAGGGCCGTCCAGTATAGCGCTAGGAGTGTCTCCCACATCGTGGTGGCCTCCACAATATCATCCAGCAGGAGGAGGAGGATGAACGCAAGGCTTCGTTTGATGAGGAGGATGTGGGGAAGAGCCAGGATGGATAGGATGGACCCGGGCAGGCAGTGGAGGCCGGTCAACGTGTGCGCCAGGGCTGGCGTGCACGGGACACTATAATTGCCTCCAGGTTCATTAACTACGGGGCCTGAAGGCAGTACGGTGGCGCAGTGGTTAGCACTGGGGACTGCGGCACTGAGGACCCGGGTTCGAATCCCGGCCTTGGGTCACTGTCCGTGTGGAGTTTGCACATTCTCCCCGTGTCTGCGAGGGTTTCGCTCCCACAACCCAAAAGATGTGCAGGTTAGATGGATTGGCCATGCTAAATTGCCCCTTAATTGGAAAAAATAATAATTGGGTACTCTAAATTTATTTTAAAAAACTAGGGGGCTGGCCGTCTGCACGAACATCCCATCCATCCTCCACAAACCTCCTCACCCCATCCGACCACCCCCTCCCATGTCCACCTTCCCTGCACCAGTGGGTCAGTTCCATGCAATGGAGAATGATGATGACTCGCACCGCGATGACCTCTGATGCTCCGCGTCGTTCGACAAAGTCTGACCCCTGCCCACGGGTAGCACATTGCACCGTCCACCTGGCTGAACCGTGCCTGCGAGCTGGACATTCCATCACACGATCCCACCAAACCCTTGGGGTGGCGAGGGTGGTTGGGGTGGAGCGGGATGGGGTGGGGCTGGGTACCGGGGCGGTGAGACATGGCTGATCTGGGGGTCCTCACCCATGCACAATTCCAACAGCCGCCCATCTCCCCCCCCGTGTCACCTCTGCCCCCAGCCCAGCCCAATCCTTTCCTCACACCCTTCTGACAGAGCATCAAGGCAGACTGAAAGGTTTATGCACCGGTGTTTCTGTGAATAGGTGAACATTTTTGTACAAGTCTGTGCCCTCGCCGCTAACACTATCCTATGTGCTGCACCCGTGCCAACTTAACTGGTGTCTAACATTCTGGCCTTACGGGCCCTAACGCTGCATCTGGGGGGAACCTCAGGGGTGGGGACGGCTTACTATGATACCCGCCCTGTGACCAGGGTCCCTTTGGCGGCTGTCTGCTGGAGCGATTGGACTTCAACAGGCTCGGCAGTCTCTCGAGTGTCCCAGGTGGCGTGGTGCCACCCTGTTCGGCCCTTTGGATCCTCCAGGGTCGGGCAGGGGGTGGAGTCTGAGGTGCTGAGGTGTTCCGGCACCCCTCCTGCGGGGCCACTGGCATGGGCCCCACCACCTCCTCCTCCCTTGGGGCTACTCCTTGAGATGGTGGTGTGGCCGGAGTGGGCTCTGAGGGCTCCCCTGCCACCTGCTCTGCCAGTCCTGGAAGCCTGCTGTCATCTCGACCAGGGCACCATGCTTGCGGCCTCAGAACACAGGGACTTGGCCACCTCCCTCTGGGACTGGGCCACCTCCATCTTGGTCTGGCTCAGGTCAGCCAGTGCCTGGGCAATGCTGTTGATGCCCGCGGCCATGAAGCGTTGTGACTGGGCCAAGCTCTGGAGGGCCGCTGTTATGTCCAGGTGGCCCTGGTACATAGCTGCCTGTGACAGGGCTGCGCTGTCCTTTACCCCAGCACCACCCGCACAGAGTGCAGACATCCTGACCCATGGCTGGTACTTTCACCCCTAAAAACCTCCACAGTGGACGCCACCCGTGTGGTGTTGGTCTGTGTAGTATGCATGGACAGCACCGCCTCCTGGCTCTTAAGGCGGTTGGACTCCGCCAACTGCACCTGCAGGTGCTGAATGGTTGCTGACGCTCACTCATGTAGCCCCAACTCTGTGTTTGCATCTGCAGCATCGATGGGACAGTCCTTTCCAGAGGCCCAAGTCCCACTGGAAGGCAGCTAGTCCCTGGCGTTGGGCAGCCCTCCAACCATTTGCCCCTCGAGGGTTCCTCTAGTTTCCCAGGAGCCTCTTCACTAAAGTGCCCAACCAAGGTGAGTGTCTCTGCGGTGTCTTCTCCAGACTGGTGCTCGGGGGTGTTGCGGGCTGGCGTCTGGGGGCTGGCGTCGCTGTCCGTTGCCGCCTCATCGCCGGTACTGTCTTGGTGTTGTGACTGGGGCTGGCGGACACCAGAAGGGCGTGCCCCAATCACACAGGTGATCCTGCAAAACACAAGACATGATAGACAGTTGGATCGATGGCTGGGGTGGTGTGGGGTAATGGGGTGGTGTTGAGGGTGGTAGGGTGGTGTGGGGGTGGTGTGGGGGTGATGTGGGGAGGTGTGTGGGGTGATGTGTGGGTGGTGTGGGGGTAGTGGGGTGGAGTGTGGGGGTGGTCTGGAAGTAGTGGGGAGATGTGTGGGGTGATGTGGTGGTGATGTGGTGGTGGTGGGGAGGTGTGTGGGGTGATGTGGGGTGATGTGGGGGTGGTGGGGTGGTTAGTATAGGCTGGTGGGAGGAGTGTGGGGTTGGTGTGGGAGTAGTGAGGAGGTGTGTGGGTGTGATGTGGGTGTGGTGTGGGTGTGGTAGGGAGGTGTGTGGGGTGATTTGGGGTGATGTGGGGGTGGTGGGGTGGTTAGTATGGGGTGGTGGGGAGATGTGTGGGGGTGGTGTGGGGGTAGTGGGGTGGATTGTGGGGTTGGTGTGGGTGTAGTAAGGAGTTTTGTGGAGGTGGTGTGGGGGTGGTGTGGGGTTGGTGTGGGCGTGGTGTGGGTGTAGTAGGGAGGCGTGTGGGGGTGGTGTGGGGTTGGTGTGGGAGTAGTGAGGAGGTGTGTGGGTGTGGTGTGGGTGTGGTGTGGGTGTAGTGGGGATGTCGTGTGGGTGGTGTGGGGTTGGTGTGGGTGTAGTGGGGAGGTGTGTGGGTGTGGGTGTGGTGTGGGTGTAGTGGGGAGGTGTGTGGGGGTGGCGTGGGGTTGGTGTGAGAGTAGTGGGGATGTCGTGTGGGTGGTGTGGGGTTGGCGTGGGTGTAGTGGGGAGGTGTGTGGGTGTGGTGTGGGTGTGGTGTGGGTGTAGTGGGGAGGTGTGGGGTTGGTGTGGGTGTAGTAGGGAGGTGTGTGAAGGTGGTGTGGGGGTAGTGGTGTGGAGTGTGGGGGTGGTGTGGGAGTAGTGGGGAGGTGTGTGGGTGGTGTGGGGTTGGTGTGGGTGTAGTGGGGAGGTGTGTGGGGGTGGCGTGGGGTTGGTGTGAGAGTAGTGGGGATGTCGTGTGGGTGGTGTGGGGTTGGCGTGGGTGTAGTGGGGAGGTGTGTGGGTGTGGTGTGGGTGTGGTGTGGGTGTAGTGGGGAGGTGTGGGGTTGGTGTGGGTGTAGTAGGGAGGTGTGTGAGGGTGGTGTGGGGGTAGTGGGGTGGAGTGTGGGGGTGGTGTGGGGGTGGTGTGGGAGTAGTGGGGAGGTGTGTGGGGGGGCTGCGTGGTTGGTGTGGGGGTAATGGGGTGATGTGGGGGTGGTGGGGAGGTGTTTGGTTGGTGTGGGGGTCGTGGGGGTTGTGCTATGTGTGCCATAGGGGCACTGCAACTCAGCAAGGGCTCACTTGCTTGCCCGATGCCGACTCTGCCTCAGCGACTGCCCTCTCTCCTGGCCCACCGACCAGATCCAGAGCCCGGCACCACGACAGTGAGGATCCACAGATCCGGAGTGATGCGCGATCAATTACACTCAAGACAAAGTGATTCCATAACTGAAGGCTTTAATCTGCTAGAACTCTTCCCCAGCAGCTTCGGTACAGAAAGTGAAGGCTGCTGGGACGGCACCGTTTCTTATACTCCGCCTCTCAGGGCGGAGCTACGTGATACAGCCAATGGTAGACTCCTGGGTATAACCAATGGTCATCAGCCTCTTAGGTACCGCAATACCTGGTACTACCACATTCACCCCCTGTTAAAAAAGAGTCCGGCAGGGGCGGTGGCCAGTGGTAACAGTCGCCTTTAACATGGTATGATCAGGTATGGAGGTACTGTGCAGTCGAGGATATTTACAACAGTTAAAGTCACAGTGAAGCAATCAGTCGATCGGGTGGCCTGGTCGTCCTTCTGGAATTCTGGGCTTCGGTGGTGATTCTGGTGGGGGTCCCGGTGGTTGTGACTCCGGGAGCATGGTTTCGGCCTCCCTGGCAGCTTCGTCACCCCTAGGCGGCGCAGTTGGGGCAAACGGTTGACACGAGGGGGGCGCCTGTGAGGGGCATCGGTGGGTGGACAGGCTAAGGCAGGAGCGGCGGGAGTACTGACCCCTCCCACTGCTGTGGGGGGGATGGGGTGGGGGTAATGGTTCGGGAGCGCGTGGGGTTCCGGCGGGCGCCAGGTCTTGCCGGCCGTTAGGGAATGCCACGTAGGCGTACTGGGGGTTAGCGTGCAGCAGGTGGACCCTCTCCACCAACGGGTCCGACTTGTGCGCCCGCACGTGCTTCCGAAGCAGGATGGGTCCGGGTGTCGCTAGCCAGGCTGGGAGCGAGGTCCCGGAGGAGGACTTCCTGGGGAAAACAAGGAGACGTTCGTGAGGTGTCTGATTTGTGGTTGTACAGAGCAGCGACCGGATGGCGTGGAGGGCCATCGGGAGGACTTCTTGCCAGCGGGAGACGGGGAGATTCCTAGACCGTAGGGCCAGTAGAACAGTCTTCCAGACCGTTCGTTCTCCCTCTCCACCTGTCCGTTTCCCCGGGGGTTGTATCTGGTCGTCCTGCTCGCGGCGATGCCCTAGCTGAGCAGGAATTGATGCAGTTCGTCGCTCATAAAGGAGGACCCCCTATCACTGTGTATGTACGTGGGGAAACCGAACAGTGTAAAGATACCCTGGAGGGCCGAGATGACGGTGGTTGTGGTCATGTCTGGGCAGGGGATGGTGAATGGGAACCGGGAGTACTCGTCAATCACGTTCAGGAAATACGTGTTGTGGTCGGTGGAGGGGAGGGGGCCTTTGAAATTCATGCTGAGGCGCTCAAAGGGACGGGAAGCCTTTATCAGGTGTGCCCTCTCTGGCCGCGAGAAGTGCGGTTTGCACTCCGCGCAGATTTGGCAGTCCCTGGTGACTGTCCTGACCTACTCGATGGAGTAGAGCAGGTTGCGGGTCTTGATGAAGTGGAAGAAACGAGTGACCCCTGGGTAGCAGAGGTCCTCATGGAGGTCTCGGAGGCGGTCCACTTGTGCAGTGGCACAAAGTGCCGCGGGACAGGGCATCAGGAGGCTCGTTTAGCTTCCCGGGACGGTACAAGATCTCGTAGTTGTAGGTGGAGAGTTCTATCCTCCACCGCAAGATCTTGTCGTTTTTAATCTTGCCCCGCTGTGCATTATCGAACATGAAGGCAACCGACTGTTGGTCCGTGAGGAGAGTGAATCTCCTGCCGGCCAGGTAATGCCTCCAATGTCTCACAGCTTCTACTATGGCTTGTGCCTCTTTTTCGACCGAGCAATGGCGAATTTCGGAAACATGGGAGGGTACGGGAGAAGAAGGCCACGGGCCTGCCCGCTTGGTTGAGAGTGGCCACCAGAGCTACATCAGACGCATCGCTCTCGACCTGGAAGGGGAGGGACTCGTCGATGGCGCGCATCGTGGCCCTTGCAATGTCTGCTTTGATGCAGCTGAAGGCCTGGCGGGCCTCCGTCGACAGGGGGAAGGTTGTGGACTGGATTAGGGGTTGGTCTATGTCTGCATAGTTGGGGACCCACTGTGCGTAATAACTGAAAAACCCGAGGCAGCGCTTCAGGGCCTTGGGGAAGTGAGGGAGGGGGAACTCCATAAGGGGGCGCATGCGTTCGGGGTCGGGGCCTATAACTCCAGTTCGCACTACGTAGCCTAGAATGGCTAGACAGTCGGTGCTAAACACGCATTTATCCTTATTGTACGTCAGGTTAAGGATTTTCGCGGTCTGGAGGAATTTGCAGAGGTTGGTGCAATGGTCCTGCTGGTCATGGCCGCAGATGGTGACGTTATCCAGATACGGGAACATTGCGTGTAAGCCGTACCGGTCAACCATTCGGTCCATCTCTCGCTGGAAGACCGAGACCCCATTAGTGACACCAAAGGGAACCCTTAAAAATTGATAGAGCTGCCCATCTGCTTCAAAGGCAGTGTACTTGCGGTCACTATTACGGAGAGGCAGCTGGTGGTAGGCGGACTTGAGATCCACCGTGGAGAAGACCTTGTATTGTGCGATCCTGTTGACCAGGTCGGCTATACGGGGAGAGGGTACGCGTCCAGCTGCGTAAACCTGTTGGTGGTCTGGCTGTAGTCAATGACCATCCTATGCTTCTCCCCGGTCTTTACCACCACTACTTGAGCTCTCCAGGGACTGTTGCTCGCTTCGATGACCCCTTCCCCCAGCAGTCTTTGGACCTCTGACCTGATGAAGGTCCGGTCCTGGGCACTGTACCGCCTGCTCCTGGTGGTGACGGGTTTGCAATCCGGGGTGAGGTTCGCAAACAGGGAAGGCGGGTTGACCTTAAGGGTCGCGAGGCCGCAGACAGTAAGGGGAGGTATAGGGCCGCCGAATTTATAGATCAGGCTTTGCAAATGGCATTGGAAGTCCAGCCCCAGGAGAGTAGCCGCGCAGAGGTGCAGCAGGACATACAGGCGGAAATTGTCGAATTTCCTGCCTTGGACAGTGAGGTTCACTAGGCAGAACCCCTTTATCTCCACCGAGTGTGACCCGGAAGCCAGGGAGATCCTTTGGTTTACAGGGTGGGTTACAAGTGAGCAGCGCCTTACCGTGTCGGGGTGAACAAAGCTTTCCGTGCTCCCAGAGTCAATCAGGTAAGACATCTCGTGGCCGTTGATGAAGACCGTCGTAGCCGTTGCGAGTGTCAGGGGTCGACTTTGGTCCAGTGCCACCGAGGCCAGATGAAGCAGTTGCGAGTTCTGATCGAGCAGCGTGTAGTCGGCTGAGCTGGAGGCCTGGGGCCCCATCCAAGATGGTGTCATCCATGGGTCGCACATGGTGTCTGGGGATGAACAAGATGGCGGCGGGGATGGACAAAATGGCAGCGCCCACGCGTCCAGCGTGGTGTCCGGGGGGTAAGATGGCCACGCCCGTGGCTCTAGGATAGGGGGTGGCGGTGAGCGCTGGCCGGTCGGGGCCTGAAGGGGAGGTTGCCGCGGCGGTCCGGAGTTGCTGGAGACCGCGGCCACGGCACGGGCCTGGCAGACCCCCACAAGGTGGCCCTTCTTGCCGCACCCTTTGCAGGTGGCGGTGCGGGCTGGGCAGCGCAGGCGGGGATGATTTGCCTGCCCGCAGAAGAAACAGCGGGGCCCAGCGGCGTTAGCAGGCCGTCTCGTAGAGCAGGCCTGCGGGGTCAGGGGGAAGGTCAGTGGGGCTGCCGCTGCGGGGTGCCACGCAGCCCAGGGGGCCGCCGCGCGGTCGGGCGCATAGGACTGTGCGTTTTTGTAGGCAACGTCCTGGACCCAGCCAGGGCCCCTGCCTCTCTAAATCCCAGGGTGTCCCTTTCTAGGAATCTTCGACGGATGTCTGAGGAGCTCATACCTGCTACGAAAGCATCCCTGATTAAAAGTTCCGTGTGCTCGCTCCCCGAAACTTGCAGGCAGCCACAGTTTCGGCCCAGCACCAGTAGTGCTCGGTAGAAATCTTCCAATGATTCCCTGGGGCTTTGCCGTCTCGTAGCAAGCAGGTGACGTGCATAGACTTGATTTAAAGGGCGGATATAATGTCCTTCCAGCAGTTCGATCGCGGCATCATAGTTCTCTGCCTCCTCGATAAGGGGGTAGATCCCCGGGCTGACCCTTGAGCGCAGGAGATGCATTTTCTGTCCTTCTGAGGGGGTGCCTCCGGCCGTCTCCAGGTAGCCTTTAAAGCACGCCAGCCAGTGTTTAAATATTGCAGCCGAGTTCTCCGCGTGGGAGCTGAGTTGAAGGCACTCCAGTTTGATTCGGAGATCCATCCTTCCAGCTTAAATCTAGTAGATTAAATTGATGCGTGATCAATTACACTCAAGACAAAGTGATTCCATAACTGAAGGCTTTAATCTACTAGAACTTGTTCCCCAGCAGCTTCGGTACAGAAAGTGAAGGCTGCTGGGATGGCACCATCTCTTATGCTACGTAATACAGCCAATGGTAGACTCCTGGGTCTAACCAATGGTCATCAGCCTCTTAGGTGCCGCAATACCTGTTACTACCACACAGAGGTCCCATTCCGGTCTTCTCTCTCCCCCTGCGGTTGTGCGCTGCCTTCTCCTGGGGCGGGGGCGGGGGGGTGCTGCCTTCTCCTGGGGGTGGTGGTGGTGGGTGTGGGCGGAAATAGAAAGTACAAAGTCAGACGTTGCGGCACAGGGGGTGGGCAGCTGGTGGCCTTTGTGGCCGGGGCACCCGGCCATGGCGGGCGCTATGGATACTGGCATGTGGTGCAGGGTGGAGTGCAAGCAGACTGCTGGCAGGTGGGGTTCAGTCACCCTCCGGCTGTGTTGGGTGTAGTTATGAGGGTGTGGGACAAGGGTTGATGCCAGAGGCACGGTGCCGCTGCTCAACCTGGCTGCCCTGAGAAGGTTGTGCAGCTTCTACCGTACTGGCCGATCCTGGCAGTGGGGCCCAGTGCGCTCACGACTCTGCCACTGGCGCCTAGGCCCAGTGTATGGCGGCGGGTGGCAGCCTCAGCAACTGCGAAAATTATCTATTTTAAAATCATTCCTGTGAAGCCGAGAGGAACAGCAGTGCTCCCCCAACTCCACAGATGTTGTGATCGATCTCTCCCTAGCTTGCTCCTTGGCCCATCGCGAGACTTACCTCAGGGCCACTGTCAGTGAGGCACGTTCTGCCCTAAATTATTTTGCCATCTCCAGGCAGGCTGCCTGTGGAGGCGTGACTGTGACTGACAGCTCACCCCCATGAATGTACTTGAGGCTTGAGAGGCAATTTCTGGTGATCCTTGGGCGTCTTACATGATCGCACGTTGCTTGCTCAATGTCACCCCGTGTTGGCCTGAAAACAGCCCCAGACTAATTACCACCCCATTGTCTCAGTTTGAAAAAGACAGTGAGTCACAATATTGCACCAACCAGCTCATTTAGCTTTAATATACAGCTCCAATGCCGAGCCCATTAACAATCAAATCCTTTTTTAATTCCTTTTTAAGCATGTGTGAATTACTTGGTTTTAAAATGCAGCACTAACATAATTCATTCACAAATTATTTCCTTACAGACCAATCAAAATCAGAAAATGTTGCTTCTGCCAGGAGATTTGTTTGTCTGGCTGTTGAACAAGAATAAGTTGGGATTGGGTTTTAATATTTCCTTTACTTAGTCTGCTGACATGAAGGGCCCATTTTGATGACCTCGTTGAACAGAGAGCCTTTAGTGATTGGCAGAAGCACATTGGGATCTACCAAACCAGACAACGTCATTGTGCAGTTTCATTGCCTGGCTGGTGGATGTCCCTGTAAGGAAGGTATTCTTCACAGACTACTACAGTGCAGAAGAGGCCCTTCAACCCATCAAGTCTCCACCAATGCATTCAAGGCCCTGACCTGCCCACCTAATCCCACTTGCCAGCACTTGAAAGTTATGACGTACCAAGTATTCATCCAGATACTTTTTAAAAATAAATTTAGAGTGCCCAATTCATTTTTTCCCATTAAGGGACAATTTATCGCGGCCAATCCACCTACCCTGCACATCTTTGGGTTGTGGGGGTGAAACCCACGCAAACACGGGGTGAATGTGCAAACTCCACACGGACAGTGGCCCAGGGCCAGCATCGAACCTGGGACCTCGGCGCCGTGAGACAACAGTGCGAACACTGCTCCACCGTGCTGCCCCCAATACTTTTTAAAGAATGTGAGGCATCCAGCCTCTACCACCCTCCCGAGCACTGCATCCCAGATTGTCGCCACCCTCTGGGTAAAAAATGTTTTCCTCAAATCCTCCCTAAACCTCCCACCCCTTACTTTGAACTTGTGCCCCCTTGTAACTGGCCCTTCAACTATCCACCCTGTCCATCCCCCTCATAATCTTGTACAGCTCAATCAGGTCATCCCTCAGTCTTCTCTGCTCCAGAGAAAATAACCCAAGCCTATCCAACCTCTCTTCATAACTTAAATGTTCCATCCCAGACAACATTCTGGTGAATCTTCTCTGCACCTCCTCAAGTGCAATTACATCCTTCCTGTAATGTGGCGACCAGAATTGCACACAGTTCTCCAGCTCTGGCCTCACCAAAGTTCTATACAGCTCCATCATGACCTCCCTGCTTTTGTAATCTATGGCCCAATTGATAAAAGTGAGTGTCCCATATGCCTTTTTCATCACCCTATTAACCTGGCCTTCTGCCTTCAGAGATCTCTGGACAAACATGCCAGGGTCCTTTTGTCCTTCGGAACTTCCCAGTGTCAGAGTTTTCATAGTATACTTACTTGTTAATTTACTACTTCCAAAGTGTATCACCTCACACATATTGGGCGAGATTCTCCGACCCACCGCTGGGTCGGAGAATCGCCGGGGGCTGGCGTGAATCCCGCCCCCGCCAGTTGCCGAATTCTCCGGCACCGGAGATTTGGCGAGGGCGGGAATCGCGCCGCGCCGGTTGGCGGGCCCCCCCCCCGCGATTCTCCGGCCCGGATGGGCCGAAGTCCCGCTGCTAGGATGCCTGTCCCGCCGGCGTGGATTAAACCACCTCTCTTACCGGCGGGACAAGGTGGTGCGGGCGGGCTCTGGGGTCCTGGGGGGGGGCGCGGGGTGATCTGGCCCCGGGGGGTGCCCCCACGGTGGCCTGGCCCGCGATCGGGGCCCACCGATCCGTGGGCGGGCCTGTGACGTGGGGGCACTCTTTTCCTTCCGCCTTCGCCACGGTCTCCACCATGGCGGAGGCGGAAGAGACTCCCTCCACAGCGCATGCGCGGGGATGCCGTGAGCGGCCGCTAATGCTCCGCGCATGCGCCGCCCGGCAATGTCATTTCCACACCAGCTGGCGGGGCACCAAAGGCCTTTTCCGCCAGCTGGCGGGGTGGAAATCAGTCCGGCGCGGGCCTAGCCCCTCAAGGTTAGGGCTCGGCCCCCCAAGATGCGGAGGATTCCGCACCTTTGGGGCGGCGCAATGCCCGACTGATTTGCGCCGTTTTTGGCGCCGGTCGGCGGACATCGCGCCGATACCGGAGAATTTCGCCCATTATTCTTATTTATAGTTTATTTTTCAGGGGTAAATTCTATCTGCCGCTTATCAGCCCATTTGACCATCTCGTCTACATCTTCCTGTAACCCAAAACACTCAACCTCACTGTTAACCACCCAGCCAATCTTTGTGTCTTCTGCAAACTTACCGATCCTACCCCCACATAGTCATTATGTCATTTATATAAATGAAAAACAATAGGGGGCCCAACACGGATCCGTGTGGTACACCACTGGTCACTGGCTTCCAGTCACTAAAGCAGCCGTCTATCATGACCCTCTGTCTTCTACCGCCAAGCCAAATAGGAATCCACCTTATCAAATCACCCTGTATCCCATGTACATTTGCCTTCTTAATAAATCTCCCATGTGGGACTTTGTCAAAGGCTTTGCTGAAATCCATGTAAACTACATCAACTACAAAACCCTCATCTTTATCTTGGTTACATGCCCAAAATATTCAATCAAATTTGTTCGGCATGAACTCCCTCTGGCAAAGTCATGCTGACTATCCAGTAGTTTCCCAACCACTGATGTGAGGCTCATTGGTCTGTAGTTCCCTGGCTTGTCTCTACAATCTTTCTTAAATAGTGGGACCACATTATCTGTTCTCCAGTCCTTTGGCACCTCCCCCGTGGCCAGAGAGGAATTAAAAATTTGGGTCAGTGCCCCGGCAATCTATTCCCTCGCCTTCCAGAGCATGCTGGGAAACAATCCATCCAGACCTGGAGATTTGTCCACTTTTAAGGCCGCCAATATCTCCAATACCTTGTCACTCCCTATCACAATTTGCTCATAAACCTCACAATCGCTCTCCCCGAGTTCCATAAATACCTTCTCATTCTCTAAGGTGAAGACAGATGTGAAATATTCGTTCAACACTGTACCAATGTACTCTGGCTCCACCCACAGATTCCCCCCATGGTCCTTAATGGGCCGTACCCGTTCCCTGGTTATCCTCTTCCCATTGATATATTTATAGAATATCTTGGGGTTTTTCCCTAATTTTACCAGCCAGAGCTTTCTCATATCCCATAAGACCATAAGATATAGGAGCGGAAGTAAGGCCATTCGGCCCATCGAGTCCACTCCACCATTCAATCATGGCTGATTTCAACTCCATTTATCCGCTCTCTCTCCATAGCCCTTAATTCCTCGAGAAATCAAGTATTTATCAACTTCTGTCTTAAAGACACTCAACGTCCCGGCCTCCACCGCCCTCTGTGGCAATGAATTCCACAGACCCACCACTCTCTGGCTGAAGAAATTTCTCCTCATCTCTGTTCTAAAGTGACTCCCTTTTATTCTAAGGCTGTGCCCCCGGGTCCTAGTCTCCCCTGCTAATGGAAACAACTTCCCTACATCCACCCTATCCAAGCCATTCATTATCTTGTAAGTTTCTATTAGATCTCCCCTTAACCTCCTAAACTCCAATGAATATCATCCCAGGATCCTCAGACGTTCATCGTATGTTAGGCCTACCATTCCTGGGATCATCCGTGTGAATCTCCGCTGGACCCGCTCCAGTGCCAGTATGTCCTTCCTGAGGTGTGGGGCCCAAAATTGCTCACAGTATTCTAAATGGGGCCTAACTAATGCTTTATAAAGCTTCAGACGTACATCCCTGCTTTTATATCCCCTCTTTGCTCTCCTAATTGATTTCTTAAGCTCCATCCTGCACTTTCTGTATTCCACTAATGCCTCTGCAGACTTACTCCCCTTATACTTGTTAAAAGCCTCTCTTTTCCTTCTCATCGGATCCTGAAAATCTCTGGTCATCTATGGTTCTCTGGGATTGTTACACCTTCCTATTACCCTAGAGGGAACATATTGGGCCTGTACCCTCCCCATTTCATCTTTGAACACCGCCCCCCCCCCCACTGCTCTGCTGTAGGTTTCCCCACAAGTAACCCTTTCCAGTCTACCTTGGCCAGGTCCTGCCTTATTTTGTTAAAATCTACTCTTCCCCCAATCCAAAACCTTTGTTTTGCAACTTGTCTATTTCTTTGTCCAGAACATATTTAAATTGAACCATGCCTGGACGGCACCGCGCCGAAGTGGTTAGCACTGTTGCCTCAAGGCGCCGAGGATCTTGGTTCGATCCTGGCCCTGGGTCACTGTCCATGTGGAGTTTGCACATTCTCCCCATGTCTGCGTTGTTCTCACCCCACAACCCAAAGATGTGCAGTGTCGGTGGATTGGTTACGCTAAATTGCCCCTTAATTGAGAAAAAATGAATTGGGTACTTTAAATTTATTTTAAAAAAGAACCATATTGTGGAAACCAAGAACGAGTAGATATTCTCAACTTGCGCTCAGGACGCAGCAGACCAGCTGCGGAGCACCGCCAAACAGATGAGACAACAATACTATGCCACTTATATGCATACCAAGAACAGGAAGCTTGAGAAACTCGGCATCACCACCAGCAGCAATCAAGCCACCCCCGGTACCACAGTAGAAAACAATACAGGGAAATCTATTGTCAACTTGTCAGACCCCATCAGCCTCGCGGCAGACATGGAGGAATTCATCAGACGAATGAGGCTCCAGGAGTTCTTCCACAGACTGCAAGAGGCCGACAGCGAACCCAATGAGACAACCAATGAACCGGAACAGCAGACCGAGTGATCTGCGGTGCGGCAACCGAAGAGGAAAGAGTCGAATTGGACCCCTCCGGAAGGCCGCTGCCCTAGACTCGACATGTATGCTCAAGCCATCAGGCGTCGCGTCAATGCCAGATTCATTATTCGCATTCACAAGACAGCCCCGAACATCACCCAAGAACAATGCAACATCCGCGCTCTCAAGACCAACCGCAGCATCGTCATCAAACCAGCAGACAAAGGAGGAGCCACCGTCATACTGAACAGAACAGACTACTGCAAAGAAGTGTACCGACAACTCAACAACCAGGAACACTACAGACAGTTACTCGTAGATCCGACCAAGGGGAACACACCTGCCAACTCAACAGACTGATCAAAACCTTGGATCCAGACCTTCAGAGCACCCTACGTGCTCTCATCCCACATACTCCCCGCGTTGGAGATCTATACTGCCTCCCGAAAATACACAAGGCCAACACACCAGGCCGTCCTATCGTTTCAGGCAATGGGACCCTGTGTGAGAACCTCTCTGGCTACATCAAGGGCATCTTGAAACCCATCGTACAAGGAATGCCCAGCTTCTGTCGCGATATGATGGACTTCTTACAGAAACTCAGCACCCATGGACCAGTTGAACCAGGAACATTCCTCGTCACAATGGACGTCTCGGCACTCTACACCAGCATCCCCCATGATGACGGCATTGCGGCAACAGCCTCAGTACTCAACAGCCAATCTCCAGATGCAATTCTGCAACTCATCTGCTTCATTCATGATCATAACATCTTCACCTTCGACAACAAGTTCTTCATCCAGACACACGGAACAGCCATGGGGACCAAATTCGCACCTCAATACGCCAACATCTTCATGCACAAGTTTGAACAAGACCTCCTCACCGCACAGGCCCTTCAACCGACGTTATACACCAGATATATCAATGACATTTATTTCCTTTGGACCCACGACGAAGAATCACTGAAACGACTATACAATGACATCAATTATTTCCATCCCACCATCAGACTCACCATGGACTACTCTCCAGAATCGGTTGCATTCTTGGACACACTCATCTCCATTAAGGATGGTCACCTCAGCACTTTGCTTTACCGCAAGCCCACGGATAACCTCACGATGCTCCACTTCTCCAGTTTCCACCCTAAACACATTAAAGAAGCCATCCCCTATGGACAAGCCCTCCGTATACACAGGATCTGCTCAGATGAGGGGAAGTGTAACAGACATCTACAGACGCTTAAAGATGACCTTGTACGAATGGGATATGGCGCTCGACTCATTGATCGACAGTTCCAACGCGCCACAGCAAAAAACCGCACCGACCTCCTCAGAATACAAACACGGGACTCAACAGACAGAATACCCTTCGTCGTCCAGGACTTCCGCGGAGCGTAGAAACTACGACATCTTCTTTGCAGCCTTCAACACGTCATCGATGAAGACGATCATCTTGCCAAGGTCATCCCCACACCCCCACTACTTGCCTTCAACAACCGCACAACCTCAAACAAACCATTGTTTGCAGCAAACTACCCAGCCTTCAGAACAGCGACCACGACATCACACAACCGTGCCATGGCAATCTCTGCAAGACGTGCCAGATCATCGACATGGGTGCCACCATTACACGTGAGACCACCACCCACCAGGTATGTGGTACATACTCGTGAGACTCGGCCAACGTTGTCTACCTCATACGCTGCAGGAAAGGATGTCCCGAAGCATAGTACATTGGTGGGACCACGCAGACGCTGAGACGATGGATGAACGGACATCGCGCAACAATCGCCAGGCAGGAATGTTCCCTTCCAGTCAGGGAACACTTCAGCGGTCAAGGGCATTCAGCCATTCGGGGAAGCGTTCTCCAAGTTGGCCTTCAGGACGCGCGACAACGCAGAATCGCCGAGCAGAAACTTATATCCAAGTTCCGCACACATGAGTACGACCTCAACCGGGACCTTGGAATCATGTCGCATTACATTCACCCCCCACCATCTGGCATGGGCTTGCTAAATCCTACTGATATGCCATCAATAAACACACGACGAGCAATGAACGTAACTGAGGCTTTAATACACTAAACAGCAAGCCTCCTGGCCTCTGATCCCGAACTGGATCGGAGGCGGAGACTAGCCACCTTTATACATGAGCCCGAGGGGAGGAGCCACAGGCAGAGCCAGCCGGGACAAGCCCAGGAATGTAACAACACAATACAATGCAATACAGTGGTTTACCACATTCACCCCCTGTTAAAAAAAGAGTCCAGCGGGGGGGAAGTGGTCTTAAACATGTATGGGTGGAGGTGGTGGTGATGGTCACCGGTGGGCCTGCGGGTGCCAGTTCTTGAGGTAGGTGGGGGAAGATGGTGTAGGATCGGGGGTGGTGGTGATGGTCGCTGGGGAACCTGCAGGTGCCAAATCCCGAAGGGAGACTGTGTCCTGCCGCCCGTCCTGATGTGCCACGTAGGCATATTGCGGATTGGCATGGAGGAGCAGGACCTTCTCGACGAGAGGGTCTGATTTATGGCTCCTCGCATGCTTCCGGAGGAGGATGGGCCCTGGGACTGTCAGCCAGGATGGGAGCGAGACCCCGGTGGTGGATTTCCTGGGGAAGGCAAACATATGTTCGTGAGGAGTCTCGTTGGTGGCAGTACACAGGAGCGACCGGATGGAGTGGAGCACATCGGAGAGGGCCTCCTGCCACTGGGAGACATCTAGACCATAGGGCCAGGAGAACGGCCTTCCAGACCGTTGCGTTCTCCCTCTCCACCTGCCCGTTTCCCTGGGGGTTGTAGCTGGTCGTCCTGCTGGTCATGGCCGCAGATGGTGACATTGTCTAAGTACGGGAAAGTGGCCCGCAGCCCGTACTGGTCTACCATTCGGTCCATTTCTCTTTGGAAGACCGAGACCCCATTGGTGACGCCGGAGGGGACCCTGAGGAATTGGTAGAGGCGGCCATCTGCCTCGAAGGCAGTGTATTGGCGGTCCTCCGGGCAGATAGGGAGCTGGTGGTACGCGGACTTCAAGTCAACTTTGGAGAAGACTCAATACTACGCAATCTGATTGACCATGTCAGATATGCGGTGGAGGGGGTACGCATCAAGCTGCGTGTACCGGTTGATGGTCTGACTGTAATCGATGACTATCCGGTGGTTCTCCACAGTCTTGGGCTCTCCAGGGGCTGGTACTAGCCTCAATGATCCCCTCTCGCAGGAGTCGCTGGACCTCCAACCTGATAAAGGCCCTGTCCCGGGCACTGTATCGTCTGCTCCTAGTAGCGACGGGCTTACAGTCTGGGGTGAGATTTGCGAAGAGCGAGGGTTGTGCGACCTTAAGGGTCGCGAGGCTACAGACGGTGAGGGGAGGCAGGGATCCACCGAACTTTAAAGTAAGGCTTTGGAGGTGGCACTGGAAGTCGAGATTCGCATTAGGGCAGCGCATTACCCCCGTATTTCTACTGCATGGGATCCAGAAGCCAGGGAGATTTTCTGGGTGGCGGGTAAGATTGGGAGGGAGCAGCGCCTTACCGTATCTGGGTGTATGAAACTGTCTGTGCTTCCGGAGTCGAAAAGACAGGCCCTCTCGTGCTCCCTGAGTCGAAAAGACAGGCCGTCTTGTGCTCCATGAGTCGAAAAGACAGGCCGTCTTGTGCTCCATGAGTCGAAAAGACAGGCCGTCTCGTGCCCGTTAATCTGGACGGTCATCGTAGGCTTTGTGAGGTGATGAGGCCGGGACTGGTCGAGCGTGATGGAGGTGAGCTTCAGAAGGTGATGGGTAGGCCGGTCGGAGATAGCGGCGGCCAGCGTATGGTCGGGTGAGCCGGGCTCCCGTGAGGCTGCGGAGTGGTCCCAAGATAGCGGCCCCCTTGCGTCGCGCATGGCGGGAGGCATCGGCAATGGTGTCCAAGATGGCAGCCCCTGTGGTCGCGCGTGGCGGGTGGAGAACACAATTGCGTTAAAGATGGCGGCCCCCATGGGTCGCACGTGGCGGCCAAAATTGAAGATGGCGGCGCCCACGGGTCTGAGTACTGTCTATTTGCAGGTGGCACGGTAGCTGGGGGCGGCCCCGACAGGCAGCAGGCAGCGCTGCTGGGCCTAGAAGATTTACGGGGAGATCGGGCCTGGCAGGATTTTGCAAAGTGGCCCTTCCTCCCACACCTGTTGCAAGTCGCGTTCCGTGCAGGGCAGTGTTGTCTGGGGTGATTACCCTGGCCGCAAAAGTAGCACCTCGGGCTTCCGGCGTTGGCGGGCCGTTGGGCGGCACAGGCTTGCATCGCACCCGGGTCGGATGATGGCGGTGACCACGAGGTCCACGAGGGTGCCGCACGGTCGGTGTTGTAGGCCTCCATGTTCTGGGAGGTCACCTCCAGCGAGTTTGAGAGTTGCACTGTCTCTGGGAGGCCGAGTGTACCCCCTTCTAGCAATCGCTGGCGGATATAGTTTGATTTCATGCCTGCGGCATAAGCGTCTCTGATCAGCAGCTCCGCGTGCTGGGTAGCCGATATCGCCCGGCAATCACAGTTCCGGCAGAGCACGCAGGAATTCTGCAAGTGATTCCCCAGGGCGGTGTTGTCTCGTGGCAAGGAGGTGCCTAGCATACACCTCGTTAACGGACTTCACATACTGTCCCTTCAGCAGCATTATTGCCTCCGCATACGAGGGGGCGTCCCTGATGAGAATAAAGGCTCGTGGGCTCACCCCTGCATGGAGGATCTGCTTCTTTTGGAGGTCTGTGAAGTCTTCGGTGAAGGATCCGAGGTATGCTTCGAAACAGCTTAGCCAATGCTCGAATGTTTCCGTGGCGTCGTCTACCTGTGGGTCCAGCTCCAGGCGATCAGGCTTGAGTGATGAGTTCATCTTAGAAGCTTAGTGTATTAAATTGATACACCATCAATAAACACACGACGAGCGATGAACATAACTGAGGCTTTAATACACTAAACAGCAAGCCTCCTGGCCTCTGATCCCGAACTGGATCGGAGGCAGAGACTTGCCACCTTTATACATGAATGCGAGGAGAGGAGCCACAGGTGGAGCCAGCCGGGACAAGCCCAGGCATGTAACAACACAATACAGTGCAATACAGTGGTTTATGACACCTACCAACTGTCCTGGTTTGAGAAAATTCACACCTCTTTAACCTGCTCTATCTGGCTCTGTAAAAACTTAATTACCTGCAAAGACTCGCATTCAAAGTATTGTCTTGCATTTTTTACTTTGTCCATATATATGTTTCTGGAACCTACCTCTTCATTCACCTGAGGAAGGAGCAGTGCTCCGAAAGCTAGTGATTCAAAACAAACCTGTTGCACTTTAACCTGGTGTTGTAAGACTTCTTACCATGTTGTGGTTGCTATCACTAAAATTGTCCCCCACCAACACATCAACCACCTGTCCAGCTTCATTCCCCAGAATTAGGTCCAACCCTTGTTGGATCCTCTACATATTGAGCTAAAAAGTTCTCCTGTATACAGTTTAAGAAATATATCATTCTGCCTCAGGAGTGCAAGCCCCCATGTCAGCCTGGACACTTTGCCTGCCCCTCCTCTGGCCCCCAAAATACATGGGAATTTACAGCATTGGGAATCTTTGTTCCTCATTCTCACTTCCCTAATATGGGTCATCAAGTATGGGGTTGCATCCTGTGGGAGTTGCCAGAAACCATGGAGACTGAACATAATTGTGTCCCCCTGTTTTCTGGGAGGTTCCTCTGGTTTGTGACTGGAGTTATGGCAGAATGCCTCTGAATCCGAACCATTTTGATGCTAACTGTTTGATGGATATACTAGTCCATGTATCTTATGAAGAGGGAATGTAGCCTGACTCAAGTATTTGCTCAATCCTGCTTTATTTACACTATGTGCAATGTATGCAAGGTGGGTTTTTGAGTAGGTAAATCTCCCCTGAGTACTGTCTATTTGCTGTACAGAATTGCTAGTACATGACTGTCACAGATACATTCTAGTCTACATCACCTGATAGCATACCTATTCTATTAACCCCTTACACTACAGCTCTTCCCAAAAATACCATCCACTTTGTTGCTAACAGTGTTAACCATGTCCAAACTATTTACATCTCATTTATTTTAAACTATTTGCATTGCATTAACTCTGCACGTCCTCTCCCAACCCAGGGTCCCCCAGTTAGAGGCTAATTCTCTCTTGGGAGGTTTCACCATACTTCTGGGCCATATTGTGACTGACCCATGGAGCCGGTAGCCTGGAAGTGTCCCTGGGATGGGTCAGCATTTGCAAATCACTAAGTATTCTTGGGGCCTTCATCGTACATTGTGTGGTAATCAAAGATCTGTGGCCTTGTGGGGATCAGCGAAATCAGGGCTCTCCTGCTAAATTGGAAAGTACCAGACAGAGTCTGAATCAGGTATGATTGTTCTGGTAAGGGGGCATCTTTTACCTTATTATTATATATTCAAACTCTGTGGTTCGGAGTTAGAACATAAGAACATAAGAACTAGGAGCAGGAGTAGGCCATCTGGCCCCTCGAGCCTGCTCCGCCATTCAATGAGATCATGGCTGATCTTTTGTGGACTCAGCTCCACTTTCCGGCCCGAACACCATAACCCTTAATCCCTTTATTCTTCAAAAAACTATCTATCTTTATCTTAAAAACATTTAATGAAGGAGCCTCTACTGCTTCACTGGGCAAGGAATTCCATAGATTCACAACCCTTTGGGTGAAGAAGTTCCTCCTAAACTCAGTCCTAAATCTACTTCCCCTTATTTTGAGGCTATGCCCCCTAGTTCTGCTTTCACCCGTCAGTGGAAACAACCTGCCCGCATCGATCCTATCGATTCCCTTCATAATTTTATATGTTTCTATAAGATCCCCCCTCATCCTTCTAAATTCCAATGAGTACAGTCCCAGTCTACTCAACCTCTCCTCGTAATCCAACCCCTTCAGCTCTGGGAACGTAGAACTCAGTTAAACGTATTAGGCTCTTGGTCCTATGTCTGGATTTGATGTTTCTTCTTACTAACCTCTGGAGGCTTATGCCAAAATTGGGAGAGCTGTATGACAGACTACTCAAGCAACAGCCTTATGTATTCATACTCACAGAATCATACCCTAGAGACAATGGCGCAGTCACCATCCCGTACCGGCCTCCCCGAACAGGCGCCGGAATGTGGCGACTAGGGGATTTTCACAGTAACTTCATTGAAGCCTACTTGTGACAATAAGAGATTATTATTATTATATCCCAGCAGAGGTGGTAGCACAGTGGTATGCAGTCGGGAGGGAGTTACCTGGGAGTCCTCAACATTGACTCCAAACCCCATGAAGGTTATGGCATCAGGTCAAACATAGGGAAGGAAATCTCCTTCTGATTACCATGTACTCCCTACAGCTGGTGGATTTGTACTCCACCATGCTGAACAGTGGCACAATGGTTAGCACAGCTGCCTCACAACTCCAGTGACCCGGGTTCAACTCGAGCCTTGGATGACTTTGTGGAGTTTGCACATTCTTCCCATGTCTGTGTGGGTTTCCTGCGGGTGCTCTGGCTTCCTCCCACAGTCCAAAGATGTGCAGGTTAGGTTGATTGGCCATGATCAATGCACAGGCTTAAGGGGATAGGGCAGAGATACGGGCCTAGGTAGAGTGCTCTGTCTGAGGGTCAGTGCAGACTCGATGGGCCGAATGGTCTCCTTTGGCTCTGTAGTAATTCTATGGAACACCACTTGGATGAAGCACTGACGGTGGAAAGTGTGCAGAATGTACTCGGGGCGGGGGGGGGGGGGCGGAACTTCAATGCCCGTCACCAAGAGTGAATTGGTAGCAAAACTACTGACCGATCTGACCGTGCCCTAAAGGGCTTAGCTGCTAGGCTCGGTCTGCGGCAGGTGATAAGGAAACCGACAAGAGGAGAAAACGTACTTGACCTCATCCTCCTTGCGGAGGCAAGGTCCCATCTTCACATTGAGGATAACCTCCATTGCGGAATGACTATCATGCTAAATGGGATAGATCTTGAACAGTTCTATCAACTCAGGACTCGGCAACCATGAAGTGCTAGGATTGTACTCGGCCACAATCTCTAACCTCATGGCCCAGCCTCTACCCTACTCTGCCATTACCACACGGTTAACCCTGGCTCAATGAAGAGTGTAGGAGGGCATGCCAGGAGAAACACCAGACATGCCGAAAAATGAGGTGTCAACCTGAGGAAGCTACATCACAGAACGACTTGCATACCAAACACCACAAGCTGTAAGTGATAGACAGTGCCAAATCCTGCCACATCCAGCTGTGAGGGTGATTGCCTTTGACAGTCAATTGCATTACCAGCACTGATTCCCCACTATCAACATCCTTTCCTAACAGCATTGTGGATACACCTACACCATATGGGCTACAGCGAATCAAGAAGGTAGGTCACCGCCACCTTCTCAAGGGCAATTAAGGATGGGTAAAAATGCTGACCTATCCAGCGATGCCCACATCCCTTGAATGAATGAAAATATATTTTTAGACATCAGGGTCTTGCTGGCCTAGCGCCCGTTAACTTGAGGAAGATGAGGGGATCTGGTGATATGGGTGATCCCATTGTCAGTAGTGAATTTATGGAAGTGGTCATCAGAAAATTGTGGATTATGATCCAAGGTGATTTCAGTGGTGAACCCATGGGTATTGAAGATGTTCCGAAATGCCCTAATCACTGACTCTGCGGTAGTGGTGTGGAGTCTGACTACATCCAGCCATCTAGAGTAATAATATACAGCAATGAGGTATGCTTAGCCTTGATCTTCACAGAGGTCAAGCCCAATATCTGACAGGGTCTTTGTGGAAAAATGGATGGCACCAGGGGTTCCATGGCCATCTGGCTGTTAATGCAGCAAGTTTGACAGGATAGGAAGAAATCTTGAACAACCTGCGTGATTCCTGGCCACCACACAGATTGCCGTGTGCATGCTCTGCACTTTGTAATCCCTTGGTAGTCTCCATGGAGTTAATAGAGGATCCCCTCTCACATGGACTTAAGAATGACCAAATGGTGATCAAAATAAGAGGTCATCCACTATGGTTATGTGTCTGCATTGCTCATAGTATTTACGGATAAGCTGGTCAGCTGGACTATAATTCGACAGACCGTGCATGCAGAAATCTCATACTTGAGTACATTCCACGTCCTCTTCTTATGTCATTTGAACATCTTGGAGCTTGGTAGCAGAGATGGGCAATAAGAGGATTACAGTTGTGATAATGCTTTCACTTCTGAGAAAGTATGAAATCCAAGGCAATAATCTGGTCAATAACTAGCTCTGGAGAGAACATCAGCCATGGATTGTGACTTCCCTGGAACATCATAAGACCATAAGTCATAGGAGCAGAATTAGGCCATTCAGCCCATCAAGTCTGCTGCACCATTCAATCATGGCTGATATGTTTCTCATCCCCGGACATCTGGCGGCGGCCATGGAGGAGTAGGTCGCACATTTGATAGCTCCCACCTGTAACGGACTTTTGGACCTTTTCCCCCAGTTTTTTCCGGATTTTATGGGATAAATCGGTGAAGAGTGAGACAGTGAGGAGAAATCCCCCTCCGGTGTATGGAGAATTGGACCAGAAGTAAGACGACAAAGTCCTCTAAGGGAGACACAAGTCGAGCTGATAACACGGGACAGCATGGCGGGGCAGCAGGGCTGTGGGGAGATGGCACAGTGGTCGACGGAGCAGCTGGTGAAGTTTTTCAAGGATTGCTTCGCCAAGCTGAAGAAGGACATGCTGGACCCGATTAAGGCTTCGATTGATCAAGTGGTTCAGAATCAGGAAACCCACGGGAGAGCGATCCAGGAGGTGGAACAAAAGTTGGCTGAGCACAAGGAGTATATAAGCGTGTTGGAAAGCAAGGTGGGGATGATGGACAACCGCCAGAAAAGAATGCAGGGGAAGCTGGAGGACCTGGAGAATAGGTCCAGGAGGCAGAATCTCAGAATTGTTGGCTTCCCTGAAGGCAGTGAGGGATTGGATGTGAGGGCTTATGTGACGGACATGTTGGAGAAGTTGATGGGGGCTGGGGCATTCCCTCGGCCTCTGGAATTGGACAGAGCGCACAGAGCCCTCACGAGAAAGCCCAGAGCGAATGAGCCGCCGAGGGCCATGGTGGTACGTTTTCACCGTTTCATGGACAAGGAACACGTTTTGCGGTGGACCAAGAAAGAACGGAGCAGCAAGTGGGAGAACTGTGAGCTGCGCATCTATCAGGACCTGGGAGCGGATTTGGCCAAGAGGCGAGCTGGGTTCAAAAGGGGCAAAAACTACCCTCTTTAAGAAGGGGGTGAAGTTCGGGATGCTGTACCCAGCCCGCCTGTGGGTCACACATGAGGAACGGGACTTCTACTTTGAAACGCCAGGCGAAGTATGGACCTTTATTAAAGAAATGAAGCTGGAGGCGAATTAAAAGACACTGAAGCCTTGGAGAAGTACCATGGCAGCGATTTGTTGTGCTGGAATGTATAAGTTTAAGTAGCTCTATGTGAAATAATGGGCTGTGTGGGTGGTTAAAGGTTGCTTTGTCTTGCAGAGAGCTGGTTAGAGGGGTGGATGGGCTTTGAATTTGGTTCTGCTTTTTGGGTGACTATTTTCTAAAGTGTCTGTTTCTTCACTGTTTTTTCTGATGTTTGTTTACTGGGGGATGTGATGCTTTTAAAATGTTTATTCATGTGGGGGGAGAGGGGAGAGAACAATAGGGAGACAGACTGCTTGGTGCCAGGGGCGGAAGCTACCAAGTCAGCATGGGTCAGCTGACTCTCGGAAGCACAGTGGGGGGTGAGCAGGTGTTAAGCTGGAGTTTGACTTGGGGGATTGGGTTCCTTCTGTTGCTGCTAGTGGGGGAGGGAAGGGAGGGGATCTGCTTTGCTGACAGGGGAGGAACTGTTACTAGTGGACAAATGGGAGGTCGGGAACGGCGACTGCCCGAGTGGGGACTCGAGGAAGCAGAGGGCGCGAGCTCGAGGCTGGCCTAAAAAGGGTGATGACTAGTCAGCGGGGGGGGGGGGGTTGGAAGCCCCCTGTCCAGGCTGATCACATGGAACGTGAGAGGACTGAATGAGCATTTGAGGGGGCTGAAAGTGGACGTGACAATGCTACAAGAGACACACCTAAAGGTTACATACCAGATGAGATTGAGGAAGGGGTGGGTCGGCCAAGTGTTCCAATCAGGACTGGACTCAAAGACCAGGAGGGTAGCGATCTTGATTGGCAAACAAGTGGCATTCGAGGCAGGGAGAATCATGTCAGACAAGGGGGGTAGGTACATAATGGTGAGTGGGAAGCTGGAGGGGGTGCAAGAGGTACTTGTGAACATATATGCTCTGAATTGGGACGACGTGGAATTTATGAGGTGGGTGTTAGGTAAGATCCCAGACTTGGAGTCACATAAGCTGATCATGGGAGGTGACTTCAATACAGTCATTGATCCGGAATTAGACCAGTCAAAATCCAGGACAGGGAGGAGGCCGACTGCGGCAAAGGAATTGAAAACTTTTATGGAACAGATGGGGGAAGTAGACCCATGGAGGTTTGCACTGCCGAGGACGAAGGAGTTTTCCTTTTTTTCACATGTCCACAAGGTATAGTCCAGCTTCGACTTTTTTGTTCTGATCAGGGCGCTAATACCGAAGGATACTGAGGTGGTAATCGTAGTGTCGGATCATGCCCGCACTGGGTGGATCTACGGGTTAGTGTGGAGAGAGCGCAACGCCTGCTGTGGAGACTGGATGTGGAGTTGCTAGCGGACGAAGCGATCTGTGGGCGGGTTAACGAGTCCATCCAGAACTACCTGGAAACAAATGATACGGGGGAGGTCTCTGCAGCGACGGTCTGGGAAGCTTCGAAGGCAGTAGTCAGAGGTGAATTAATATCGATATGGGCCCACAGAGAAAAGGTGGAACGGGCTGAAAGGGACAGGTTAGTTGAGGAGATTCTCCAGGTGGACAGGAGATACTCGAAGGCCCTGGACGCGGGGCTACTGAGGGAGCGGCGGAGGTTACAGGTAAAGATTGGGCTGTGAACCACAGGGAAAGCAGTGAAACAGTTGAGGAAGGCAAGGGGCGCGAACTATGAGTCAGGGAAAAGGCAAGCAGAATGTTGGCGCACCAGCTCAGGAAAAGAGAGGCGGCTAGGGAGATAGGTAAAGTAAAGAGTAGAGACGGTAATATTGTCCTGGACCCAGCAGGGGTAAACGAGGTGTTTAAGGACTTCTGTAGTAAATTATATGAGTCAGAACCCCCGGCTGGGGTGGAGGGGATGAGGCAGTTTTTGGATCAGTTGAGGTTCCCGAGGGTGAAGGAGGACTTTGTGGAGGGGCTGGAAGCCCCAATTGAGATTGAGGAAATAATCAAGGGGCTGGAGGGCATGCAGTCGGGCAAGGCCCCGGGGCCAGATGGCTACCTGGTGGAATTCTATAATAAGTTTTCAGAGATATTGAGCGCACTGCTGGTGAGGTCGTTTCATGAAGCAAGAGAGAAGGGAGTCCTTCACCCAACAATGTCACAAGCCTCGATTTCATTGATCCTGAAACGGGAGAAGGATCCGGAGCAATGCGGGTCAGACAGGCCGATTTCTCGACTGAATGTAGATGCCAAACTGCTGGCTAAGATACTGGCCACAAGGATAGAGGAGGGTGAGAGGGGAAGACCAGACGGGATTTGTTTAGGGCAGGCAACTCAAGGCCAATGTTCGAAGGCTGCTCAATGTTATTATGATGCCTTCAGAAGGAGAGGAGGTGGAGGTGGTGGTAGCGATGGATGCGGAGAAGGCTTTTGATCGGGTGAAGTGGAGTTACCTGTGGGAGGTGCTGGGAAAGTTTGAGTTTGGTGAGGGCTTCATTGACTGGGTACGGTTGCTCTATCAGGCACCAGTAACGAGTGTGCGTACGAACCGGCTGAGGTCGGAGTATTTTAAACTCCACCGAGGGACGAGGCAAGGGTGCCCCCTCTCCCCGTTACTGTTTGCTCTGGCCATAGAGCCATTGGCCATGGTGTTAAGAGCCTCTAGGAACTGGAAAGGGCTGGTTCAGGGGGTGTGGAGCACCAGGTCTCACTCTACGCAGATGACCTGCTCTTGTACATTTCAGACCCGCTGGAGGGGATGGGGGAAATAATGCGAACCTTGGGGGAATTTGGAAATTTTTCGGGGTATAAATTGAACATGGGGAAGAGCGAGATGTTTGCGATCCAGGCAAGAGGGCAGGAGAAGAGACTGGGAGAGCTGCCGCTTAGAATGGTAGGGAAGAGCTTTCGATATCTGGGAATCCAGCAGGCCCAAGAATGGGAGGTATTGCACAAGTTAAACTTATCCCGGTTGGTAGAACAAATGGAAGGGGACTTTAAGAGATGAGATATGCTCCCCCTATCATTGGCGGGGAGGGTACAGACTGTGAAAATGACCGTCCTCCCCAGATTTCTGTTTGTCTTTCAGTGCCTCCCCATCTTCATCTCTAAGGCCGGCCCAATACTCCACAAGTCCGGTGGTGGTGGCGGCTTTGAGAATCTGGGGGCAATGGAGGATACATAAGTGAGTGGAGGGAGCATTGATTTGGACCTGATTTATAATAACCACAGGTTTGTACCGCGTAGGCTAGATGGCGGGTTCCGGAATTGGCAAAGGGCAGGAATTAGAAGGATGGGGGATCTATTTAGGGGCTGGTTTAGCACAGTGGGCTAAATAGCTGGCTTGTAAAGCAGACCAAGGCCAGCAGCGCGAGTTCAATTCCCGTACCAACCTCCCCGAACAGATGCTGGAATATGGCGACTAGTGGCTTTTCACAGTAATTTCATTTGAAGCCTACTTGTGACAATAATCGATTTTCATTTTCATTTCTATTTATAGATGTGAGCTTCAAAACTTGAAAGTCTTGGAGGATTAATTTAAATTGCCAGCAGGGAATGGTTTTAGGTATTTGCCGAAAACAGGTGCCGGCCTTTCCACTGCTGCCGCCACGGAGGATACAGGATACAGTAGTTTCCAGTACCTGGGTGGGAGAGGGGAAGGTATCGGATATGTACCAGGAGCTTTCGGAGTCGGTGGAAACCCCAGTGGAGGAGCTTAATTGCAAGTGGGAGGACGAGCTAGGAGGAGCGGTAGAGGTGGGTCTATGGGCAGATGCTCTAAGCAGGGTTAATACCTCCTCATCATGTGCCAGGTTTAGCCTGATACAATTTAAGGTAGTCCACCGGGCACACAGGACAGTGGCTAGGATGAGCAGGTTTTTCAGGGTAGAAGATAGGTGTGCAAGGTGCGCGGGAAGCCCAACAAATCATGTCCACATGTTTTGGGCATGCCCGAAGCTTAGAGGGTTTTGGCAGGGCTTTGCTAAGGCAATGTCCAAGGTGCTAAAATCACGGGTGGTGCCGAGACCTGAGGTAGCGATCTTTGGAGTGTCGGAAGAGCTGGGAGTTCAGGGGACGAAAGAGGCCAACGTCTTGGCCTTTGCCTCCCTGGTAGCCCGGAGACGGATCTTGTTAATGTGGAGGGACTCGAAGCCCCCGAGTGTAGAGATCTGGGTTAGTGACATGGCTGGGTTTCTCAGTCTCGAGTAAATAAAGTTTGCCTTAAGAGGGTCAACGTTAGGGTTCACCTGGAGGCGGCAGCCGTTTGTTGACTTTCTTGAGGAAAATTAAAATGTCAGCAGATGCAGTATTCCAAGGGGGGGAGGGGGGGTGTGGATTGGTGTTGTACGATTGAGGTGCGTCAAGATTGGACTGGAGGGGGGGGAATTGTTTATTTTACCATGTTGATGTCATTGTTTATGTTATTGTTATAAAACTTTTTCAAATACCTCAATAAAATATTTTTTTTAAATGTTCCTCATCCCCATTCACTACTGGAGACATGGCACACTTAGTGAAGGGAAGTCAAACAAATGAGACACTGGTACATGTGTAGTCATTTGGCTACCTCATTTATGGAGTGGGATTAAGGAAGAAGTTCCAGATTTAGGAGGTTGTGCCATGTTGGACTGAATACGGGGAATCTCTCCTTGGATTAGGATAATTCGTTTTTATCCTTTGTGGTGCTGAGCTTATTGAGTTTTGTTGATTTAATTGTGTGAGGGATCAGATGCACCTCATCCTCAAGATAGGGGATACCAGGATTTGGTGGGTCCCCCCATCACCTCCCCCCCTCCCTAACCATGATTTTTATATTTTTAATTGTTCCTTTAGTGTGTTGCATGTATTGTATTGCTCAAAGCATGTGAGTTTGAGATGGTCTCTTCCTTGATCAGATTATGTTGTGGAGATGCCGGCGGTGGACTGGGGTGAGCAAGGTAAGAAGTCTTACAACCACAGGTTAAAGTCCAACAGGTTTGTTTTGAATCACAAGCTTTCGGAGCACTGCTCCTTCCTCAGGTGAATGAAGAGGTAGGTTCCAGAAACATATATAGACAAAGTCAAAAATGCTAAATTTTCTGTACTGTTCAGTTTCCCGCCAAAGATTGACACACGTGCATGAGTTATCCAAAGTCCATAGCTCAGTGAAATGTATCAATATCTTTGATTGTCAATGTAAAACATTAGGTCAGAGCCACCTCACTGATACTCTGATACTCTAATGACTCTCACACCCTGTACATCTATGCCAAATGTACTGATGTATTTATAATCAAGATGAGAGCATTGCTTTGAGATCTAGTCTCAATGTTTTCTTCTAATGGTCGCCAGTAAGTGCGTTCAGGGACCTGTCTCTGGGTTTCCCCTCTTATTGGGAAATCTCATCTACCAAAACATACCTAAGATCAAAAACCAATCACAGAGTAAATTGAGAGTACCAATATAGAACACACTGCCACTCCAGAATGTTGTCCAACTTTGTTGCCACAAACTGATCATTTTAAAGGAAACACAGATTAGCCATGATCTTATTGGATGGCGGAGCAGGCTTGAGGGGCCAAATTGCCTCCTCCTGCTCATAATTCTTATGTTCTTAGACTCATAGAATCATAGAATTTACAGTGCAGGAGGAGGCCTTTCTACCCATTGAGTCTGTGCCGGCTCTTGGAAAGAGCACCCTTTCTTAAGCCCACGCCTCCATCCTATCCCTGTAATCCAGTAACCCAACCTAACCTTTTGGACACTAAGGGGCAATTTAGCATGGCCAATCCACCTAACCTGCACATCTTTGGGCTGTGGGAGGAAACCGGAGCACCCGGAGGAAACCCACGCAGAAAGTGCAAACTCCACACAGTCACCCGAGGCTGGAATTAAACAGGGACCCTGGAGCTGTGAGGTAGCAGTGTTAACCACTGTGCCACAGTGCCGCCGTGAAGTTTCTGTCAGATTACCTGTAGAAATTGTAGTGGCACTGTTTCGGATGAGAAGTGCGAATCTTTTTGAGAAGTTTAGGTGAAGGGTTAAGCCCCCCCACCCCCCCCCCCCCCCCCCCCCCTCCCCACCTCTCCAAAGGGAAACAGGGCAAGTGACTGAAAATTACCACTTATGTCAATTCATCAGGGTGTATCTGGTCCCCAGTGGAATTACAATACGAGATCAATATCTTGAGAGCATTCATTTATAGATGAGTGTATGCTACAGCAAACCTTTTAATATGAAATTGTTCATTCATTCCCATATTTGATACATGTACCTGTGCAATTTTCCATTCATTTTCCCAGCTTATGTGTAGAATTCATCTTTGATCAAAATGTGGAAGGGGGAACAGGATGTCTATTATTCATCATAATGAATAACCCACTTATGGAATCACATTCACCTTACATTTCAAAGCCAAGCATCTTGTATTTTATTAATAGGTCATTAATTGGAGACAAAAATAGGGTTTCTGCCCCTCTATGTTAAAAGAGGAATTTGACACTACTGTCATTCAATGACATCAATCCCAATAGTTCTCCTCTTGTTAGAACCATTTGTTGTTATACGGGAAAGTGCTTCTCGTAATTAACTTAATTGGAATATGTAAATTAGAACTGATTAGCATGATGTGTTGGTGTGCCCAAAGGCATCGACACTTCCAAATTTCAACTTCTGGTTAAGTTATGAGTTCAGGTCTCTCTCTCTAACTCTCTCTCTCTCTGTCTCAAAAGGCATCATGATTATATCCTCTTACTCATACAACACTGGGACTTGATTTTCTAATGAAAGGAAGTTAATTATAACGGTCTAATTTGAATATGTATATTAGGCCTAATTGATATAACTGATTTATTTCTTTTAGCATAATGAATACATTGAGAATAGCACGTTTTCTGAGTTCTGGGCAAAACTAATTATATGATAGAATAGACTATTTGAATATGCAAATTATCCAGAACCACAAACCTTATTTTAAGATAACAAATACATCCACCTTTTTCAAAAAGGAATTACATTTGGGGGAAGTGCGAATAGGGCTTCCCTAACTTTTAATTAACATAAATTATATGTACAAGTGCATAACTGACTAATTAATATGGTAGACATACCTTCTTGGTAATTTCTTTCATTATTTTAGGAGTTGCAGCTTTTGAGTTGCGAATGACGATGTGACAGGTTGGATGGTGCCTCTGCGCACCAACACTCAAGTGTGCCTATTTTTTGTTTGTTTTTCATTTCTTTTTTGGCATTGTAGTTGTAGAAGTTAACCTAAGGTTTAAGACATGGCAGGAGATCCCAGACCCGTGCCATGCTCCTCGTGTGCAATGTGGGAGCTCAGGGACATAGCCACTGACCCTGGCTCCTTCAGGCGCAAGAAGTGTGTCCAACTGCAGCTCCTGTTAGATTGCTTGACAGCTCTGGAGCTGCAGATGGACTCACTTTGGAGCATCCGTGATGCTGAGGACGTCATGGATAGCACGTTTAGAGAGTTGGCCACACCGCAGGTGAAAATTACTGAGAGAGATAGAAAATGGCTGACCAAAAGACAGAGCAAGAGTAGGAAGGCAGTGCAGGTGTCCCCTGCAGTCATCTCCCTGAAAAACAGGTATAACGTTTTGGATACTGTTGAGGGAGTTGGCTTACCAGGGGAAGGCAGCAGCAGCCAAGTTCATGGCACCATGGCTGGCTCTGCTGCACAGGAGGGCAGGAAAAAGAATGGCAGGGCTATAGTGATAGTGGCTCAATCGTAAGGGGAATAGACAGGCGGTTCTGCGGACGCAATCGAGACTCCAGGATGGCATGTTGCCTCCCTGGTGCAAGGGTCAAGGATGTCTCGGAGTGGCTGCAGAACATTCTGGGGGGGAGGGTGAACAGCCAGTTGTTGTGGTGCACGTCGGCACCAATGGGATGACGTCCTACAAGCTGAATTCAGGGAGTTAGGTGTTAAACTAAAAAGTGGGACCTCAAAGGATCTCAGGATTGCTACCAGTGCCACGAGGTAGCCAGAATAGAAATGTCAGGAAAGATAAGATGAATGTGTGGCTTGAGAGATGGTGCAAGAGGGAGGGATTCAAATTCCTGGGGCATTGGAACCGGTTCTGGGGGAGGTGGGATCAGTACAAACCGGACGGTCTGCACCTGGGCAGGACTGGAACCGATGGCCGAGGGGGCTGTTTGCTACTGCTATTGGGAGGGTTTAAACTAATGTGGCAGGGGTATGAGAACCTATGCAGGAAGTTGGAGGGAAGTAAAACGGGTCCAGAAACAAAAAGCAGTAAGGGGGAAAGTGTAAGGCAGAGAAGCCATAGTCAAAATTGAAAAAGGGCCACAGTACAGGGTACAGTGACTGAAGAGAGTGTGAAAAGGAATAAGGTCAATGCAGGATTTAGGGTGGTTGTACCTAACTGCGCGCATTATACAGAATAAGGTAAATGAGCTTGTTGCGCACATTGAAATTGGCCGATACAATGCTGTGGGCTTCACCGAGACGTGGCCGCAAGGGGATCAGGGCTGGGATCTAAATATCCAAGGATATGTGTCCTATCGAAAGGACAGGCAGATGTGCAAAGGGGGTGGAATTGCATTGTCAGTAAGGAATTAAGTTAAATCGATAGCAAGGAGCGATATAGGATCAGAAGGCATAGAATCTCTGTGGGTAGAGTTTAGGAATCAAAAGGTAAAAAGACCCTGATGGGAGTTATGCACAGACCTCCTAGCAGTAGTCAGGATGTGGGGCAGAAAATAAATCAGGAGATAGAAAAGGCATGTAAAAAAGGCAATATTACAATAATCATGGAAGGGCAGCATGACAGCACAGTGGTTAGCACAATTGCTTCACAGCTCCAGGGTCCCAGGTTCGATTCCGGCTTGGGTCACTGTCTGTGCGGAGTCTGCACTTTCTCCCCGTGTGTGCGTGGGTTTCCTCCGGGTGCTCCGGTTTCCTCCCACAGTCCAAAGATGTGCAGGTTAGGTGGATTGGCCATGATAAATTGCCCTTAGTGTCCAAAATTGCCCTTAGTGTTGGGTGGGGTTACTGGCTTATGGGGATAGGGTGGAGGTGTTGACCTTGGGTAGGGAGCTCTTTCCAAGAGTCGGTGCAGACGCGATGGGCTGAATGGCCTCCTTCTGCACTGTAAATTCTATGATAATCTATGAAATGGGGGACTTCAATATGCAGTGGATTGGGAAAATCAGGTTGGTAGTGGATCCCAAGAAATGGAATTTGTGGAATGTCTAAGAGATGGCTTTTTAAGCAGCTTGTGACAGAGCCCACTAGGGAACAGGCAATTCTGGATTTGGTGATGTGTAATGAGACAGACTTGATTAGGGAACTTAAGGTGAAGGAACCCTGAGGTTGACCACAATATGATAGAATTTACCCTGCCGTTTGAGAGGGAGAAGCTGCAATCAGATGTAACGGTATTACAATTAAATAAGAGTAACTGCAAAGACATGTGGGAGGAACTGGCCAGAGTTGATTGGAAAAGGAGTGGGCAATGAAGTGGCAAATGAAATACAATGTGGAAAAGTGTGAGGTTATGCAGTTTTGAAGGAGGAATTTAGGCCGAGACTATTTTCTAAATGGGGAAATGCTTCGGAAATCAGAAGCACAAAGGGACTTGGGAATCCTTGTTCATGATTCTCTTAAGGTTAATGTGCAGGTTCAATCGGCAGTTAAGAAGGCAATTGCAATGTTAGCATTCATGTCAAGAGGGTTAGAATACAAGACCAGGGATGTACTTCTGAGGCTGTATAAGGCTCTGGTCAGACCGCATTTGGAGTATTGTGAGCAGTTTTGGGCCCCGTATCTAAGGAAGGATGTTCTGGCCTTGGAAAGGGTCCAGAGAAGGTTCACAAGAATGATCCCTGGAATGAAGAACTTGTTGTATTAGGAACGTTTGCGGATTCTGGGTCTGTACTCGTTGGAGTTTAGAAGGATGAGAGGGGATCTTATTGAAACTTACAAGATACTGCGCGCCTTGGATAGAGTGGATGTGGAGAGGATGATTTCACTTGTAGGAAAAATTAGAACCAGAGGACACCATCTCAGACTATAAGGACGATCCTTTAAAACAGAGATGAGGAGGAATTTCTTCAGCCAGAGGGTGTTGAATCTGTGGAACTCTTTGCCACAGAAGACTGTGGAGGCCAATTCACTGAGTGTCTTTAAGACAGAGATAGATAGGTTCTTGATTAATAAGGGGATCAGGGTTTATGGGGAGAAGGCAGGAGAATGGGGATGAGAAAATATCAGCCATGATGGAATGGCGGAACAGACTTGATGGGCTGAGTGGCTTAATTCTGCTCCTGTGTCTTATGGTCTTATGGTGCTGGGGACCGGCGTTCTGGTACTACACAGCTCAATTTTAGGGCAGAGGAAATGCTTCTCGTTTCTCTTCCCTTTAACTGTTGACTTTGTATACCTACGTGATGGGGACCTTCTCCAAAATGCCATTCAGAGATGGAATTTGCCATTGGATTCAACTGCTCTGCGCAAACACCAGCAGCAGAACTTTAGTTCAATGGGCGGGAATTGGAACGCTTTCCGATCAAATCTGGAGGCAGCAGTCTCCTCTCCTCTGCTTGTCCATGTGTCGTATTGACCCTTGAGCCGAGCCCATCAAGAAGGATGCTGGCATTACAGGGGTGAAAACTGTGGGCACTGGAGGCATTCAGGTCAAAACCACCCTGCGCATGGATCCATCTTCTGCTTGGGTCCGCTGTTGCTTTGCAGACTGATTAGTTAAAACTGGTCTCAGGAGCTAAAGATAACGGTGGCAAGAGTAAGGCCATGTTTTTTGGGAAGTGGACCACCCCATCCTTTGTCCCTTTCATTGTCAGGTTAAAGAGCTGGGGATAATAATAATTTGTATTAGTGTCACAAGTATGCTTACATTACCACTGTATTAAGTTACTGTGAAAAGCACCCGAGTCGCCACATTCCGGCACCTGTTCGGGTACACTGAGGGAGAATTCAGAATGTCCAATTCACCTAACAAGCACGTCTTTCGAGACCTGTGGGAGGAAACCGGAGCACCCAGAGGAAACCCACACAGGGAGAACGTGCAGACTGCACACAGACAGTGACCCAAGCGGGAATCGAACCTATGTCCCTGGCGCTGTGAAGACCATAAGACCATTCAAGCATGGCTGATATTTTCTCATCCCCATTCTCCTGCCTTCTCCCCATAACTCCTGATCCCCAACTGAAGCAGTTGTGCCAAACACTGTGCTGCAGTACCGCCCTATGATATGATTTGGATGGGCTGGGAGGAACAAATAGCAAAATTAAATTGAACCTGGGCAGGTAGAAACAACATTCCTTCTCCAACCTGTGTAATAATCTGTTTATCAGGCTCTCTGTGTTGTTGCCCGTGGTGCAGGTCTGGCCCGTATAAAGTCTTCTAAGCTGCAACAGTCATTTGAGCCATTTTGCACTTTAACTGGAGATCAAAAATGGACTTTACCCACAAGGACACCATGTACAAATCACAAGATAAAGGGGGAGAAATGTACCGACTGTTATCCTGATCCTCATGTCCACCATTATGTGCAGCTGCATTAAGACTCTTGACATGCAAGCACCATGGGTAGAATTGCCCATTGGAGTGATCTTCCAGTCCCGCTGATATTAACGCCGTTTTGCTTTGTTTGCCGGCGGCGAACCAACAGGAAGGGCTGGAAAATTTAGCCTACTTGACTATATGTTGAGATTATATCTGTCTCCAGTGTTGTGAAGAATGGATCGGCCATGTTGTTACATTCCATTGGACCTTGCTATACCATCTATCACTTGTGGAAAAGGTTGTCCAGAGAAACACCTTTGACCGTGATCCATCAGGCAGTGATGTGCTTCAGGCCCTGTTTCTATGATGTACCATCTCGGCGCATCACGTCAGATGGTTCCCTGAACAGACTGTCAGAGTTGTTTGGTAAAATTCTTCATTGCCAGAATCTTCAACCAACCACCAAGATGGAGCTCGGTTGACGTTGAGAAGATCGCTCCCCATGAGGTCATTCATCTACATCCAGAGTCTCAGTACCTCTGCATATTGCCCTTGAGGTGACTGTGCTGGGGAAGAGACCATTGCTTATCCCTTCTGGAATACCTGGAAGGGGAAGAGACTGTTCTGCTTCCTTTGCCAGGTATACCTGTATTTCATCCTGAGCAGCTCCATAATGTCTGACTTAGTGGACTACACTCTATTCCCAGGGACACAAACAGAAATAAGCATTAACTGATGTAACTGGGCCATCAACTTAGTGAAAGATGTCCCTTGGTCTGCCCAAAACTGTTGGGCTTCCAGTGGAAAGAGCTGTCCATGACTGGATTTTGTAGACTGGCACATTCCAAGGTCCAGGACCATGCATTGAGGAATGTACTAAAGTTTAGAGCCTCCACTGCAAAGGCTGATTGGGGAAAGGCCATAATCTAAGGCCCTCACACCACAGACACTAAGTGGCTGGAACCTGTGTAAAAGCCCTGGGTTATAGATATTAGACATTGGTTGAAAATGAAATGGAAATTGAAAATTTCTGAACTGCAATTTTATGCACCTTAGACTGTTGTGTACTGCACAAAGAAAATAACCTGTATTGCATAATGTTATATTTAAACTGTTCCATATTGTACTTTTGCAAAGTTCATGAATTTAACGGGGCAGCACGGTAGCATAGTGGTTAGCACAGTTGCTTCACAGCTCCATGGTCCCAGGTTTGATTCCCAGCTTGGGTCACTGTCTGTGCGGAGTCTGCACCGTCTCCCCATGTCTGCATGGGTTTCCTCTGGGTGCTCCGGTTTCCTCCCACAGTCCAAAGATGTGCGGGTTAGCTGGATTGACCATGCTAAATTCCCCTTTGTGTCCAAAAAAAAGGTTAAGTGGGTGCCGCTGGGTTGCGGGGATAGGGTGGGGACGTGGGCTTGAGTACGGTGAACTTTGTAAGGGCTGGTGCAGACTCGATGGGCCGAATGGTCTTCTGCACTGTAAATTCTATGATTCTATGCTTTGAGAAAAATTCCTTCTATTTATTTCGGAAAGCATATTAAACTAACAAGTGGCCTCTCTCTAATTTGCTTTTCTACAACTCTTTTTTTCTTTGTTCATTGGATGTGAGCATCTCTGGATAGGCCAGTGTTTACTTGAGAAGGTGGTGGTGAGCTGCCTTCTTGATCCGCTGCAGGCCATGTGGTGCAGATATACCCACAGAACTGTTTGGGAGAAAGTTGCAGAAATTTGATCCAGCAACAGTGAAGGACAATTGATATAAATTCTCTTTTGTTCGAGATGGTTATTACCTGGTATTTATGTGGTTCAGATGTTACTTGCCATTTATCAACCCAAGCCTAAATATTGTCCCAGTCTTTCTGTATGGAGTCACAGACTGCTTCTGTATCTGAGAGAGCTGCCTACCGTTAAAGGCACTACAATCATTAGTGCACATTCCCACTTCTGACCTTCTGCTGAGATGATTGGCTTCCAACAACTGGTGGGTGAACGTAGAAGGCTCACAAACACAAAGTATTATAAATATCAGTTACATTGGAAGGTAGCAGTGATTAATTTTATTTAATGACTATGGGGATAAAAAACGAGACCAGGAGATATTGGGAGATGTGTAGCGTAGTGGTATTGTCACTGCAATAGTAAACCAGAGACCCAGAAAAATGCTCTGGGGACCAAGGTTCAAATCCCACCATTGCAAATGGTGAAATTTGAATTCAAACAAAATCTGGAATTAAAAGTCTAATGTTGACCATGAAACCATTGTCGACTGTCGTCAAAACCCATCTGGTTCACTAATGTCCTTTAGGGAAGGAAATCTAGTCTGGCCTACATGTGACTCCAGACCCCCAGCAACGTGGTAGACTCTTAACTGCCCCCTCAAGGGCAGTTAGCCCATGAGGGCAATTAGGGACATGATGGGCAATAAATGCTGGCATAGCCACCGACACCCACGTCCCATTAATGAATAAAAAAATCAGTTGACCTCTGCCTTCCTGTAGATATGAAAACCCCACCACCTGGAAATTCCCCTCCAAACCACTCACCACCCTGACTTGGAAATATATCGCCGTCCCTTCACTGTCGCTGGGGCATAATCCTGGAACTCCCTCCCCAACAGCACAGTAAGTTTACCAACACCTCAGAGACTGCAGCAGTACAAAAAACAACTCACCACCACCTTCTGAAGGGCAAATATGCATGGCAATAAATGCCCATGCATAACCAGCGATGTCCACATCCCATAAATTAATTTTGAAAAAGTGCATTAGTCTGGAGATGGGAAGCAAAGGGTGAAAAAGGCAGCAATTGAAGCAATGATCCCACTAAATTACTGATCTTAGCTACATCATTGCAAGGTCAATTGATAGAACATAGAACATTACAGCGCAGTACAGGCCCTTCGGCCCTCGATGTAGCGCCGACCTGTGAAACCACTTTAAAGCCCATCTACACTATTCCCTTATTGTCCATATGTCTATCCAGTGACCATTAGAATGCCCTTAGTGTTGGTGAGTCCACTACTGTTGCAGGCTGGGCATTCCATGCCCTTACTACTCTCTGAGTAAAGAACCTACCTCGGACATCTATCTTATATCTATCTCCCATCAATTTAAAGCTATGTCCCCTCATGCTAGACATCACCATCCGAGGAAAAAGGCTCTCACTGTCCATCCTATCTAATCCTCTGATCATCTTGTATGCCTCAATTAAGTCACCTCTTAACCTTCTTCTCTCTAATGAAAACAGCCTCAAGTCCCTCAGCCTTCCCTCATAAGATCTTCCTTCCATACCAGGCAACATTCTGGTAAATCTCCTCTGCACCCTTTCCAATGCTTCCATATCCTTCCTAAAATGCGGCGACCAGAATTGCACGCAATACTCCAAATGCGGCTGCACCAGAGTTTTGTACAGCTGCAACATGACCTCATGGCTCCGAAACTCAATCCCTCTACCAATAAAAGCTAACACATTGTACGCCTTCTTAACAACCCTCTCAACCTGGCTGGCAAGTTTCAGGGATCTATGCACATGGACACCGAGTTCTCTCTGCTCATCCACACTACCAAGAATCTTACCATTAGCCCAGTACTCTGTCTTCCTGTTATTCCTTCCAAAATGAATCACCTCACACTTTTCTGCATTAAACTCCATTTGCCACCTCCCAGCCCAGCGCTGCAGCTTATCTATGTCCCTCTGTAACTTGTAACATCCTTCCGCACTGTCCACAACTCCACCTACTTTAGTGTCATCTGCAAATTTACTTACCCATCCTTCTATGCCCTCCTCCAGGTCATTTATAAAAATGACAAACAGCAGTGGCCCCAAAACAGATCCTTGTGGTACATCACTAGTAACTGGACTCCAGTCTGAACATTTCCCATCAACCACCACCCTTTGTCTTCTTCCAGCTAGCCAATTTCTGATCCAAACTACTAAATCACCCTGAATCCCATGCCTCCGTATTTTCTGCAGTAGCCTACCGTGGGGAACCTTATCAAATGCTTTACTGAAATCCATATACACCACACCAACTGCTTTACCCTCAACCACCTGTTTGGTCACCTTCTCAAAGAACTCTATAAGGTTTGTGAGGCACGACCTACCCTTCACAAAACCATGTTGACTATCTCTAATCAAATTATTCCTTTCCAGATGATTATACATCCTATCTCTTATAAACCTTTCCAAGATTTTGCCCACAACAGAAGTAAGGCTCACTGGTCTATAGTTACCGGGGTTGTCTCTACTCCCCTTCTTGAACAAGGGGACAACATTTGCTATCCTCCAGTCTTCTGGCACTATTCCTATAGACAAAGATGACTTAAAGATCAAAGCCAAAGGCTCAGCAATCTCCTCCCTAGCTTCCCAGAGAATCCTAGGATAAATCCCATCAGCCCCAGGGGACTTATCTATTTTCACACTTTCCAGAATTGCTAACACCTCCTCCTTATGAACCTCAAGCCCTTCTAGTCTAGTAGCTTGAATCTCAGTATTCTCCTCGACAACATTGTCTTTTTCCTGTTTGAATACTGACGAAAAATATTCATTTAGCACCTCTCCTATCTCCTCGGACTCCACGCACAACTTCCCACTACTGTCCTTGACTGGCCATACTCTTACCCTAGCCATTCTTTCATTCCTGACATATTTATAGAAAGCTTTAGGGTTATCCTTGATCCTACCTGCCAAAGACTTCTCATGTCCCCTCCTGGCTCTTCTTAGCTCTCTCTTTAGGTCCTTCCTAGCTAACTTGTAACTCTTGAGTGCCCTAACTGAACCTTCATGTCTCATCTTTACATAAGCCTCCTTCTTCCACTTGACAAGTGTTTTGACTGCTTTAGTAAACCACGGTTCCCTTGCTCGACCACTTCCTCCATGCCTGACAGGTACATACTTATCCAGAACAAGCTCCACATTTCCATTGTGCCCATCCCCTGCAGTTTTCTTCTCCATCCAATGCATCCTAAGTCTTGCCTCATCGCATCATAATTGCCTTTCCCCCAGATATAACTCTTGCCCTGTGGTATATACCTATCCCTTTCCATCACTAAAGTAAACGTAATCGAATTGTGGTCACTATCACCAAAGTGCTCACCTACCTCCAAATCTAACACCTGGCCTGGTTCATTACCCAATACCAAATCCAATATGGCCTCGCCTCTCGTTGGCCTATCTACATACTGTGTCAGGAAACCCTCCTGCACACATTGGACAAAAACAGACCCATCTAAGTAATCTAAAGTGATGTTAAAGTGCTGTCTCCCATGGACAACTGAATGATCATAGGTGAGTCAACCAGAATCATTTTAATGTTCATTCTTGCAATTGACCCAGTGTGGCATTGACAAACAGGTGCTAAGCTCTTGAGGACAAGAGAGCTAAGGTTTGCGCCCCATTTTGTACTGATTTAAATTAACTCAGCAGATGTAGCTGTGAGAGTGTCACTATCATTGCTACAAGAGGTGATGAGTGGTCAAGAGCGAGATGGGCTGGATTCTCCGCGTTGCGATGCTGACCCCTATGTTCCTCGGGAATCCCTTATATTCCTAATTTGCATTTCCAGCCGGAATGCCTATCAGTCACAATTCTCCTCTGGCAGATGAACAAAGTTGTCAGATTGGTTTGTGTCTAATTTCTGATCACAATCTCTTGCACATGCACATGGTTGGACATTATGCATGGACACGATTTGATTTGGGCTCTTATACCTGAGTCCAATGATACTTAATCAATGTACGAGAGGTTGTCCTGCATTTATGAAGCCTTAAACCGGCAAAAGACACTGCATTCAGAAGAGGAGGAAATGATGTAACAAAATCCAGCATGAGCACAAAGTAAGCTCGGGGAAATAGGGAGTGGGGGAAAAACTTGTGTAAATATTTGTGTTGGTGCTACATTGTGATAAGAAGAAAATTTACAAAATGGAGATACTGAGGGAGAAACCCTGCTTTGAAGATGGATCAGACGGACTCAAAATATTGGCCGCAATCTAGCCGAATGGGGACAGAGTCTCGTAGCGTGAGATTAGCCGGGTGTTTCCCGGCGCTCGATGCCCTGAGAAACACCCCTGGTATCTAACACCCATCCGGGTAGATCAGCGGCCTAAGTAGGGAACTCCCCGACAAGGCACACTTAGCCCCATTTTCTGCACTGAGGAGCTCTGCCCGCCGGAACTCCTCAGTGTAGCGAGCGATCGGGTTGCCATTTTTAAATGCCATCCAGTCTCTCTGGCCCTCGACACAACACCCGAATCCCCCCTGCCCCAACTCACTAAACGGTTGGTTCTTGGGCTCCCTGCATCACCCCACACCTGCATCGGGTACACCCCAGTCCGATCACCACAAAAAATGCAAGGTTGGCAGTGCCAGCCTGGCACCCTGGCAGTCACCTGGGCACCTTGGTGGCACTGCCAGGGTGCCAGGCTGACAGTGCCAGGATACCCTGCCCAGAGGACATGCAGCTGGGGGTCCCAATCCCCTGAGAGACCCCCATGAGTGCCTTTCTGTTTGAGGAGACCAGTACTGAACAGCACTCGCCTGCTGTCTATAAGGCGACAGAGTCAGATCTCATGCTTTGGTTAGATCTCGGGAACGCATATTAGAGTGAGACTAGCTGTCTCACTCTAAGATGCAGATTGGCCAGAAAGTGATCCCCCCCCACAATGAGCGGGATTCACATTCGACGTTTCGCGAGATCATGTTAGACCTCGTGAGGCATGATGAGCCGGGAAGTTCCTGGAAGTGGATCTGGCTTCACACGATCGCGTTGTGCCGCACACTGCTTTTCCGGCACAACGCAACCAGTAGATCCCACCCCCAACCACTCTGTTTCTCTCTCCACAGACATTGCCAGACCTGCTGAGTTTATCCAGCACTTTCTGTTTATGTTTCAGAATTCCAGCAGAATTCTGGTGGGGAAGGTGACCCGACAGATTTCCACCTCTTAAAATTGGCCACAAAGTTCTGATCCACTTCTTCTGCCCTGTGCTGGTGTTGGGGAGGGGAGGGATGCAGGGGGCCCCGGGGATCCTCCCATAGTGGGTGAGGCTTGGGGTGGGATCAGGGGTCACGTTGGGCGTCACGGTGATCGGGACGCCATTTAAAAATGCCGTCCTGATCTCTCGCTATGCTGAGGAGTTCCGGCAAGTAGAGCTCCTCGATGTAGAAAACGGGCTATGTACGGCCTTGGCGATGTGTTACCCACTGATGCCCCATATTTAACGTGAGTGCCGTTTTGTAGCCATGTGTTTGTTGGCACTGCGAGCTCTGGGAAACACACGGCTAAATGCGCTCGCTATGGGACTTTGTTCCCATTTAGTTGAATCGCGCCCTTTATCTCAGAGAATAACTGGGCCAATGTGACAAAGAATGTTGCTATATTTCCAAATGGATGGTTGTCCCTCCACAAAGAAACTGACTGTGAATCAATGCTTTTTAAACAGAGAGCATTACCCATATGATATTTTGATAGCCTGAAAATATTTTATTGACAATTTACAACAATCTTTCCGTTTACCCTGCAACACCTCCCACAGTTGTTGCTGTGGCAATGTCCCTTTCTCAATCAGGAGCTTAAAACTAGTCTTGAAAATGAAATAAGCAGATAAACTCGAGAATAAAATCCTCAGTGTATGGGATACAATGCCAGCCAGGTTCATTAGCACCCAACCATTGAACAGGAAATCATTTCATATGTAACTTCAACAAAAGAGAGGAGGTAAGAGGCAAATCATACTCTAAACCATCATAAACCATTTTTAGCTGCTGCCGGTAATGGTGTATTCTTATCAAAAGAGCTCTTTTAAATATTAGTGCATCTGTAGTGTTGGCTCACAGTGAACATTTCCACTTGAGATGTGGCTATTTCTGATGCCTGTGGAAAGCAAGTCAGTATAATAGCAGCATTAAAGCTGGATTGGCTCTGCAACTGCCACATTGTACTTACACTAAGTGGCATTTGTATGGAATTACTGGGGGGACTGCAATCTCCTTAGTGTCTGAATTAAAGCAATTAACTCAATCAGTGTTCTCTAAGTATCAAATACTGTGAGATCTCAACACTGTACGTGAACATTGAAATAATAAGACATTTTAATAAAATTAACTTTTCACTCACATCGCACACAAACACAAATTCATTCATTGCCTATGACACCTTACATGTCCATAGTTAGGAGAGGATCGAGAGTAAAGAACCTCCCCCTTAATAATGTGCAAACAAAAAGGCAGTTTGTTAAGCATTGCCTTGGGTCCTTGATGAATGTAAAATTATCGCTTGGAATTAAGCCCCAAACAGCCACTAAGTTGGCCTTCTGAGCCTCTTGTCTTTCCTCAGCAGTCTGCTCCTTTCCTCATTCCCCTGCAAATGTCACTGTTACTGATGAACATTTGAATATTTTAGTTGGTGCTCGGCTGTCGTAGGAATATATATTTTTGAGTAGGGAACTGGAGTGCGACAGAAAAGAATGAATTCTCTAGTTTGGGTGTGCGTTGCCTTCTTTGTATTTCAGTAAATAAACAAGCACAATATTTTCTCACTACGAACAAATCTACCCAGCCGTCATGGATTATCAGCTGGCTCTCTCAGGGGCTATTGACAAATAGCACATCTGATGGCTTTGAAGCATTTTTAGGGGGAAAAAAACAAACATGATTTCAGTGACTGTCCCTTTAAGGTTGCTACTGCAAAAAATGACTTGAAGCATTCTTGGTTATAAGGCATCCCTGTCCTATTGCAATGACAATTAACAAATTGCCCTCTCTACAATCTCAGGGTTCATGACTCCCTATTTGGCAACAGAAGGTTTCCACTGAAGGGGACACGCAGTCCTCGGTTGATGTTGCATGACAACAACAATCTGTGCAATTATGCAATACTACAAAAATGCATCGTGCATTACACCCGCGGGTTACCTGTTTCACTTCAACACTCAGCACAATTTGACATTCCCTCCTTCAGAGTTTAAAACATGAGAAGTACAAAGGACATTTCTTTCAGAGAATATACCCACTGCTACATGGGCGATCTACAGCATTTTACACATTGCCGACAGGATTTCCCTCAGGTCTTTTAAGAGTTATAGCTGACATTGTCAATTGGAAGAAGCAAGTCAATGGAAATAACACCGACTGCTGTATCATATTGAAAGTAAATAGTTGCTCAGATTAAATAATAACAATAAATGATGCTTTACCAGTTCATGGAGTGCTTTCAAGGGTGAATCAGTTCAAAAGATTTGTTTTCACCCCGACAGTTCTCCATGAATTAAAATGAAATGGGGAGGTGCACTATGAAGAGAGCTCTGATATTCATTTGAATTCAAATGATGGAGACCCATTGACCATATTAAATATTGGAACAATCCAAATTGATTATTCTGCATTAAATCCTTAGTTTTCAAGCTTTCAACATGAACGTCTTTGCTAATAAGGGTGATAAAATTGATGTTGCATCAAGAGACAAGGGACTGGATTCACCGTTTTTGAGACTGAGTGCGAAGGAACTGAGGCGTTTTACGTCAAAAAAATAGGTGCAGACCCCTCACCAATCCTGTGACCGGTGAGGGGCTAGCAGCCGGGCCGAGTAAAACTCCCGGCTCACACGGTATAAACGGGCGGAGAATAGTCGGGTCCATGGCCACGCATGTGCACGTCGATGACCAGCAGCAGTCACGCTGGAAAACAAGGCGCCGGCCATGCACGGACCCGACTTGCCAGATAATGCCCCCTGGCCACACCCCACTAGTCCCGCAGCCCTCGCGGAAGCCCCCTCGGCTGGACGCAGTCCGCAGCCGCCATGCCGTGCTCCTGACCGCTGAGACCACACATCAACCGCGCAGTCGGGAACTCGGCCCATCGGGGGCGGAGCATCGGGGGAGGGCCTTTGCTTCGCCGTCCCAACAGCGTGCGGCGCCCGACTCGATGATGCCATTTTGGAGGGGCCGGAGGATACAAAACCTGCATCAAACAGGCGCCACCCCGATTTCGGAGTCAGAAGGGATTCTCCACCCAATTGCCAATTACGAAATCGACGTCGGGGAATGGTGAATCCAGCCCAAGCTATTCGCCTATTTAGTCCTGAATTTTCAAACCTTTCACATCCCAATTTCCACTTGCTTCCAGCAAACAAACTGGAAGAGAAAAAGAACGCAAAAATTGAAGGAGGAAATAGCTGATTTTCAAAATTTTTATATTTTGTTGAAGTCTTCAATGACTTGTTCATGCACCATTCCATAACTTGACCGTACGTCAGAAAGGGAGGATTTCACTTCAGGTTATTCCCGAAGTTAAATTTAGCAATGGTGAAAATGTAGTAAGTAAATAGTAGAGGCCGCGTGAGAATGTGGTGATGTGGCTACATAAGTAGTCACATGGTGGGAGCGGGAGGGTTATCACCGGGAGCACGGGCAGAGTGTTGTATGTTGAGCTCATAGGGGGGGGTCTCAGGAGCAACTCACGTCATTCAATTTTTGGACAGCTGATGTTTGATTTTCTTTTAAATGAAAGGCAGTCCATTGTTCGCTTCAGCTCTGTCTGCTAACATTTGATTCCAATGTATCTTGCCCCCATTGAGGTTGGCTTTATTCCAGTTTATTATTCTTACTCTCGATTGTTCCTTGTTTTTTTCCACAGTCATCCTAAAGCTTATGATACAGTGATCAATCTCCCCTAAATGATGCCGTGCTGACACTTGATCCACTTAGTCCACCTCATTCCCAATAACCAGGTCCAGCAGTGCCTCCTTTCTTGTTGGACTGGAAACATACTGCAGTAGAAAATTATCCAGGAACACACTCTATGAAGTCTTGCCCCTCTCTGCCCTTTGTGCCTCTTATATTCCAGTCTATATTTGGATAATTAAAGTCCTCCATTTCATTTCTCTGTAATTTCCTTGTAAATTTGTTCCTCTACACCTTTCTACTAGTTTGTGCCTACAGATTAAACTCAGCAATGTAATTGTAATTTACATTGTAATTTTATGTCTTAACTTTTGCCAAATAGATTATGTTCTTGACCCCTCTGTGACATCTTCTCTCGCTGGCCCTCATTATTCCCCTTAATCAATACTACCCCCCTCCTTCTTTCCTATCTTTCCTGACACCTGTATTCAGGAGGATTTAATACCCAGTCCTGCCCTTCTTTGAGCCAGGTCTCTGTTATCACCACAAGGTTCACCAATCTTATTTACCACATCCACATAGTCACACACATGCGCGGTAACCCTGATTTAGACTTTATTACTTTCCCTCTTACACTGAACCAATCTAATCCCTCATTAGTTCCTTCACTGATACCAACTGTCTCTCCTGATGTTCTTTGCATCTTAGTATTCTTCTCTGGTATTACCTATTGCTTCCCACACCCTTGCCAAGTTAGTTTAAACCCTCCGCAATAGCAGTAATGTGAGAATGGATTTCTAAAAACTATTTGCGGGGATTATTGTGTTATTCTGTAAAGAAGGTTGTGGTCCATGTGCGTGTATAAATGATTTAATTAAGATGGGGAATGATTAATGGAGGCCATTTGTCTGGAAGAGTTGAAGGAAAATTGTAAGGGTGCTAGTTGCCTGCAGTTTTAATGAGACTCTCTTGGTCAAGTGGTTTATAAGTAAATAGGCTAGTTTTCCAAATTTACATTAGGAGGTACATAGGGACTTATTTTATTTCAGCTGTTACATTTCAAAGACGGGTAAGAAACATTTACAACTTGCAACGGTTTCATAACTAAACAAGGGAATGTTATCACATTTTATTTGATCCAAAACTGTGAGTAACAGGAAAGAAATGAAAATGTTGATAGTTTGGAAACGTTAAGTTCAAATGAGTGCTGAGAATACTGGACTTGAAGATGAAAGTGGATTAAAATATTTAAGGAGACATGTTGAGTTGATTTGTGGTTGGCTGTGTGAGGAAGGCCCTTTGGAAACAGCTCTGGGTTAGATTAAGATGTGAAGTTTGATTCAGCCATCCAATCAAGGCCGAAGAAGCTTAGGCTGCAAACAGCAGGATTGTTCCAAAGTCTTGTATTTCTTCAGCAGATTGCAAGAGTTTGAGATGTCATGTGGTATGCCTTTGTTCACCCGGCGGTCTTCCCCCACAGTGGTGGGCACTCCTAATGTGGAAAAATGCCTGAGAGGTGGGATGCCCTTCTGTTGACCAGATGGCATGGTAGCGGGAAGGCAGGGGTGCCTCCCCCGCTCATGGCTTCCCATGCCACTTTGCCAGTCTTCCCACCTCCCATCTCATACAAAGGTACTGGAAAATTCTGGCCATTATTTCAAGTAATACTGCATGAGGACAAAGTAACTATTAATGATGCTGTGGCATCGCAAAGTACCATACAATCCAGAAATTGGTCCATATGCAAAGCACTTTTGTGTGTTGAAAGATGTAACTTGTACAATCAGTATAATAAAGTCAGTTCCACATCCAGTCCATGGCCTCACTCTGTAATCCCTAGATCTGCATTCCTGCTCTCAAGACCCATTATCTCTACATCCCTCTTTTCTAATTTCCTCTCTAGCAGTAGCAATGGTTATTGCTGATATAACAAGTAATAAAACCTTTCAGTGCCTATATGAGACAAGGATTAGGATTTTCAAGATGGCAGCTGTGATATCTGTATGAGTCCATCGGGACTATTTCTGTTGAGATCCTTTTTATTTGGCAGAGCAGCGATCTAAGCTGGACGCGCGACACTGTGTTACATTATTCAGTGCTCCAGAGCTCGGCAGTGGCACTTTGGGTGAAAAATGTGTTGCTTTCACTGGCAGTAGTGGGAGAAGTTGTTGCTAATTACACGTCACGTCAGCTACCAGGAGGCTCAGGGACGATGCTCCACACACTCCTGTTGAACTATCAGGAAGGTGGGGTAGGGAAGAGGCGATATGAAGTGCGGGGGGGTGGGGGGGGGGGAGAGGGTTTAAGCAAGCTAATGCAGATTATATTGGGAAATCATTCCAGAAATGCTTTGAGGCATTAAAAGGATAAAACTGTGATCACACACATCAGTTAACATGGTGTCAAAGCAAAGCAGCAAAGCTTGGAAGATTTTTTGGGGGACAGAGTAATGGGTTCAGATGCCCAGATCAGGCTGAATGTTCCGCTGCATTACTCTTGTATTCTTTTCTCCAGTCAAGAGAATGAGACAGGCTATTACTTGGCTTGCATTGGAGATATTAATTATTCGTTAAATGCTCCCCAGGCTGTCGTTGCGCTGCTTTAGGTGACAGCTGTTCAATAAAATTTCAAAAAAGCTGCCATGATTGTTAAATGTTGATGTGCAGAGGGTCAAGAAATGGTTAATAGATCTTTATTTTCTGAATCTGAGGACACTGATGGGTGAGGGAAAGGTGACAGGCGGTGTCAGGCATAAATTTTATTCAGTGTATCCATCTACCAATCCCTCATGAAAACTAGTGGGAAGTGCAAACTACCCCATACTAGGTGAAGTATACATTATATAAAATAACTACCTTTCACCGTCAAGTCAGTCGCCTTCTATGGAATGACTTTCAAATGATAGATTTTCTTGAAGTGTTATCTGTAAATGCAAATACAAATGGTTTCAAAATACATGACACAGAAATAATTTAAATAAGTATGGCTTGCTTCAACCATAACAAATGAACCATATTTTTCTAATCTAATTTTCATGCTGTAGGTTATTAGAAGGGTATTCTTGTCGGTTAAATTAGCTTGCACAATAGTTTAACTGGTTAAAGTATATGAGGATATTGTGATAATGGAATGCGCAGTGTGACCATGTTTTGTGCTATTCATCTCATGTTTTAAAAATCTTAATTTTCAAAAAGAATATTGCTTACATGGAAATTGTTTGATGAACAATTTTGTTTCGTTTGAGAGGCTGTCGGTTTGCAGTTATGTTATTGCGACTGATATGATGTTAGCTTTTAACACAAACAGGAAAATGTTCGCCGAGCAGGTTTGATCAGAAAGTGCTATCTGTTATGTTAAAAGTTGAAACAAAAAGATTCAGAAAACTCACTTTCTGACACAAACAGTGGTATCTGCTATAGTACAAAGAACGAATTTACTGGCTAATTCCAAGGGCACTTTGACCCCTCCTTCCCTCCACAGCTTGTATGTGATGCATCGCCTAATGGACTTGGGACCATTGTCTTACAAATAATGCCCTCTGGTGTGAAGGGGCCCATAGTGTTCGCTTGACAGACTTTAAATAAAGCAGAGAACCAATGAGCTCAAATTGCATACAAAGCACTGGGGATCATTTTCAGAATCCAGGAACTTCACCAGTGCCTGCTTGGACAGAAATTCCGTCTCCTGATTGATCATTGACCACTCACCTCAACATTTGGTTCACACACAGGTATCCCATCTTTAGCTGCAAGCAGGATACAAACATTGGGCATTGACATCAAATATCAAAGGTCTACCTTGCATGGTAATGCAGATGGCGTTTTGAGGCAGCCCCTACCAGTCAGGCATAGGGCCACTGCTCATTACGATGTCTTCTACTTTGCATACATGGAGAACACACACATCCATCACGTCAGTCCAGGTCAAGAGGGCCACTCGAGTGGACCCAACATTGTCCAAAGTCATGGACCTTAGGATGCATGGCAGCTCTCACCTGGACTTTCATGTCTCACCTGACCTTTATCATAGAATCATAGAAGCATAGAATTTACAGTGCAGAACGAGGCCATTTGGCCCATCGGGTCTGCACCGGCCCTTGGAAAGAGCACCCTAACCAAGCCTGCACCTCCACCCCATCCCCACAACCCAGCAACCCCACCCAACCTTTTTGGACACTAAGGGCAATTTAGCATGGCCAATCCACCAATGATACTCTCCATGACTTATCCCACTTCTAATGGTGCTTCCAGGTCCAGTCTCCTGTCTTCCCCCACGACCAGCATGTCCAGTCCGTCAAGGAACTGCTTCATCCCGGAGACGCCTCGGGGGTTTTGGTGGTGTACAGCCCCCAGTAGAAGGTCTCGAAGGCCTTGTTGATCCTTTCTGGCATAGCAATTAGCCTGCCGTTGTTGTTCCTAATCTGTACTATTTCCATTGTGGCTGCCTGCTTTCTCCGTGTTCGTAAAAGGTCTCCCGTGTCTGGCAGAGCAGCTGCATTGCTTTCCCCATGGAGAGCAGGTCAAAGTAGCTTCTTCCTCTCCGCCAGTAACTCTATGACCAGGACCATGGAGTACTGCCGGTCCACCTCCATCATGGAGTCGACCAGTTGTTGCACAGCCGCCCTCTCTTTCTTATCTTTGCATTCTTTGTAAGCGATAATTTCCCCCATTATCACAACCTTCAGCACCTCCCTGAATATGGAGGGTGAGACTTCCCCATCCTGGTTGTTGGTAATATATCCGTCTATGGCCTGTGATATCTGTTTGCAGAATGCCTTGTCAGCCTGGAGGGCCGTGTCCAACCTCCATGGGGCATTAGGCTCCGCCCATCTCCAACTTCACATCCATGTAGTGTGGAGCGTGGTTGGAGATTACGATTGTGGAGTATTCCGCTCCTAGTCACTCTCCATCCCAACTTGGAAATATATCACCGTTCCTTCACTGTCGCTGGGACAACATCCTGGAACTCCCTTCCTAACAGCACAGTGGGTGTACCGACACTTCAGGGACAGCAGCGGTTCAAGACAACTCACCACCACCTTCTGAAGGGCAACTAGGGATGGGCAATAAATGCTGACCTAACCAGCGACTACCACATCCTGCAAATGAATTTTAAAATGCTTATCTAAAGCTGGATGGACATCAAGAACCTAATAACAGGGAACAATGAGAAGCACAGGCAATGAGATTAGTTGCCACTGTTCTTTTGTAGACATGCCCATATAACTCTGTCATTTTGATAGATTCTTCGGTGCCAATATGAAAGAAAGCTCCCTCCTTTAAAGTGGGTGGAAGGAGGGTATTAACACTCTCAGCCGCTTACTAGTGGTGTTTGCACAAGGATTTTTTTAAAGGATTTGTAAGATCCTCAGGTGACCACATATCATGTCTGCGTGTTGACCTACTATTCAAACTTACGGGCATCACAGATAAACCCAGGGCTGGATTCTCCAATTCTGGGGCTATGACCCCACGCCGGCATGGGAACGGTGGCATTTTAAGCCAGGAAACTTGGCGCAAAACGGCCACCGATTCCCCGTTTTGCGGGGGGCTAGCAGGGAGGCAGCGTAGAGCACCCGGCTCAAGCTGCCGTTACGGCCAGGAGAATTGCCAAGTCCATGGCCGCGCACGTGGACCCGGCCCGCGAAATAGTCCCCCCCTTCGGCCAGCTCGCACACCCCGGACCACCCCACCGCAGTGCCCCCAGCCACAAATATGTCCCCCCCTGCCCGTGGATCGTTCCTCCCCCGACTGTGGCAGCGTTGGACTGAGTCCGCAGCCGCCACGCCGCGTGTTGACGGATGAGAGCACACGTGTCCCCCGCCGTCAGGTACTCGGTCGGTCACGGGCGGAGTTTGTTGAGGCTGTTGATACGTGGCACGGTGTACCTGCAGAATATGGCGCTTTGGAGGGGGCAGGGCATCACAAAACAGGCGCCACCCCCAATTTCGGCGAGAATTTGGATTCTCCGGCCGTTTGCCGAATGCGATTTCGCTGTTGGCGACCGGAGAATCCAGCCCCCAATCTTTGCTTCATCCATGGATGTAGTGTTGGGAAACCTTCCCAGAATTGGGAAACTGCTTTATCTCCTTCAATATGTCTTAATAAACTTCCATCTCTTTAACTTTCCAATCGGAACATAGGAACAGGAGCAGGCCATTTGCCCATCGATCCTTTCAATTAGATCATGGCTGATTATCTACCACAATACTTAACGAGGCCTCACGGGCTTCACACCATAAATGTAGGCTTGCCAGTCTATTTGCCAGGACCGCGCTCATCAGCAACCCACCCCCATCCCCCCACCAAACAAGGTCGAGCACTTTGCACAGCCGACCCCACTCAGCTCGCAGCCGTGATGCAGAGACAACCTGCCCCAAGATGTGGAGACAGGAACGTGGGGAGGTTCCTAGATGTGGTTGAGGCCAGAAGCAATGTCCTGTTCCAATAAAGGTCCCAGGGGGTGAGCCACAGGACAGCCAGTGCTGCCTGGGACGAAGTGGCAGTGGCCGTAAGCTCGGCCAGCGTGACCAAGGGGACTGGCCTCCAGTGTCGCAAGAAGATCAACGACCTACATCGGGCAGCACAGGTGAGCTGACACCCACCCATCCATCCGGAACCTCCCCACCCCCACGCGACCGCCCCCCCTCAACCCATCCCCCAACACACCCTTCACACCCTCCTCTCATTCGAGCGAGAGTGCAATGAGGCAAGAGATTCATGCCCAATACTTCAGATGGAGTAGGAACACTCCCTTCCTAACAGCACTGTGGGTGTACCTATACCATATGGACAGTAGCAGCTCAAGAAGGTGACTCACCATCACCTTCTCAAGGACAATAAGCAATGGGCAATAAATGCTTAGCTGGAAATTCTCACACCTGGGGACAGAGGGCGCAATTCTCCCATCGGGAGACTAAGTCCCGACGCCGGAGTGAAAACCGGAGTGTTTCACTCCGGCGTCGGAGGCCGTTCCCAGCCCCCTATTCTCCCGCCCCGGGGGCTAGGAGCGGCGCCACGTCATTTACGCGCGTCGGGCCTTGGCGCCGCATAAATGACGTCAACCGCGCATGCGCGGTTGCCAACTTCCACGTGGCCGCCCCGCAAGAAGATGTCGGATGGATCTTGCAGGGCAGCGGAGGAAAGGAGGTCCTCCTTCAGCGAGGCCGGCCCGCCGATCGGTGGGCACCGATCGCGGGCCAGACCCCTTTTGAGCCCCCCCCCGCCAGTGCAGGAACCCCCCCTCGCCCCCCCACAGGCCGCCCCCCCCCCCCCAGCGTTCCCGCGCTGTTCCCGCTGGCAGCGACCAGGTGTGGATGGCGCCGGCGGGAACCTGTCATGTTGGGCAGGCTGCTCGGCCCATCCGGGCCGGAGAATCGGTGCTCGCCCATTACCAACGGCAAGCGGCGATTCTCCCAGCGGCCAGCCGTGATTCACGCCGCGTCTGTTTGGGGGGAATGGGAGAATCCCGTGCGGGCGTCGGGGCGGCGTGGCGAGACTTGCGCGGTGCCCTGGTGATTCTCCCACCCGACGTTTTTTAAAAATAGCAATATGCAAGATGTTTTTATGTCTTGGTGAGGCATTCCTGACTGTTCCGCGACTGTCGAATATTGAACGTCGTTCCACCTCAGGATGACTTTGAACCTCTAACCTTCTTCTATAAGCATCAAATCGTATGGAGAGGCCCGCGAGTCAGGCACTCGCTCTCTTAGCTGTGTTATTGTGATTGGACACAAATTTAAGCAAAGGATTTAAACATAAAGTTTGATTTTAGCCCTGCCTACCCAGTGTAGCCTAGGCGATTGGGTGCCTCAGATAGTATGTGGGACACACCCACACCAATCCCTCCATTTTCCTGTGGGTTCTGATATTTTCTGAGCCTTCAGAAGCCTGTGAGGGCATTCTGTGGATATGCAGGGTAAGCTCTGATGATACTTAGACGCCTGCGCTGGGAAGTCAAGTTGGCTTTTTTAATATTTCCAGCGGGAGCTGAAATTACAGGCCCTTTCCTCAAGGACCCATAAGAAATATTTAGGTCTTCCCAGCAAGGCTTGGTCAGGAGGCTGCTGGGACTAAGCAGCTTAGGCCCAGTATAAATGTCTCTGGTGTATCTTGTTGATTAGTGGTAATTTCAAATCATAAAGTATTTAATTCTTCAGCATATTTCTGAATCTTAATCGTGAGGCTGCCTGCCCCTTGAATACGCCAGCTGATCATACATCAGTAGCTATCAGCCTGGCAATTGATTGGAGCACCCAGCAAAGTCTTTAATATTTTGCCTCAGACAGATTTGCCTTTGGGTGGCACGGTAGCACAGTGGTTGGCACAGTTGCTTCACAGCCCCAGGTCCCAGGTTCGATTCCCGGCTGGGTCACTGTCTGTGCGGAGTCTGCACATCCTCCCTGTGTGTGCGTGGGTTTCCTCCGGGTGCTCTGGTTTCCTCCCACAGTCCAAAGATGTGCAGGTTAAGAGGATAGACCATGCTAAATTGCCCTTAGTGTCCAAAAATGGGTGGGGTTATTGGGTTAGGGAGGGTTCCCCAGGACCGGCATCCACGACGGGGTCAGCACCCACAAGTCCGACACTGACATGGCTCCTCATCCATTGGTTCTGGAGAAGGTTCCCTTCGGGGAGGAACGCCTGGCAGTCACTGGCATCGATCTGGACGCCGCTCCGTCCAGGGTGCCACAGGAGTGCGCGGAGACACTTTTCGAGGGAAGGGGTTGCACCCCTAGGTGTGCACCTCCATTCCCTCTAGCTCCTGCACTCCCTGTTCTGCGCTCTCTCGGGACAATACTATTTGAATGGCCTGTTGGCAATGTTGGCTCAGCTAACAACTTTCTCTGGGTGGCCGCGGTGTTAATACCGCAAACCAAACGGACGCGTAACATTTCTGACAAGGTCTCACCATAGTCACAGTACGCTGCAATCCTGCGTAGCCTGGATAGAAAGTCGGCAAGGGATTCTCCTGGGGTCCTCTCAGCGGTATTAAACCGGTAACGCTGGACTATTGTGGATGGGGTAGGGTTAAAATGTTGCCCTACTAAGGTCACATGTTCATCAAACATCTTGGTGTCCGGCGCAACTGGGTATGTAAGGCTCCTAATTACCCCAAACATATGCGGGCCGCAGGCAGTGAGCAAAATGGCCACCTGGTGCTCGTTTTCGGTGATGATGTTTGCCCGGAAATAGTAACGCACCCGTTGTGTATACTGGTTCTAACTTTCCAGCGCAGCATCAAAGCCATCCAATCGTCCATACAGAGGCAAGGTATAATAGAAAACAACTTCCAACCTGTATCCAACAAAAAATCCAGGGAGGTGGCTTCAGCAGTGTAGACAGCTATCCACTTTAATCCTTGTCGCCAGTTTTGTGAGGGCCATGAAGGATCCAGCACGAGTTGTAGAATAGAAAGAAATAACATTTATTTACAATAACATATATTTATATATATACAACAGCAGCAGTAACTCCCTTGCTGCTCACTCCTCTCTCGCTGGTTCCATACTGGCCAGCTCTATTTATGCAGGGACTCTGCCAATGATTTCTCCGCCCCCCCTCATTGGGGAAGCTCATACTCCCCAAGGATTGTGGGATTGTCATTAGTCCCCAGCCGGTGGTAAGCAGGAAGGTTATAACAGCTTGCAACATTGGTAACACATTCGGCCTCAAGATTAGTTTTGGACTTCAAACTTGTGTCATCACTAATACAGCCTATTTCCACCTCTGTAATATTGCCCGGATTTGCCCTTATCTTAACTCACCTGCTGTTGAAACCCTCATTCATCACTTCATTACCTTTAGACATGACTGTTATACATCAGCTCCTGGACAAGCAGTGTCAGTATTTTAAAATTCTCATTCTAATAATAATCTTTATTGTCACAAGTAGGCTTACATTAACACTGCAATGAAGTTACTGTGAAAAGCCCTCAGTCGCCACATTCCGGCGCCTGTTCGGGAGAATTTAGAATGCTCAAATTACTTAAGAGCACGTCTTTCGGGACTTGTGGGAGGAAACCGGAGCACCCTGTCATGATATTCAAACGAGCAGGGAGCCACGCGTCGGAGAACTTCGGCAGGTGCTGACCAGCCACCTGCCGAAGTTCTCCGACGCATGGCTCCCCCCTCGTTCCTGTTGTGCATGCCGGATGGATCTGTGCGTAGGCACAATTGCCGAGCCCTTCGCCTACTTCCACGCTCGCAACGGGACCCTACACGGACGCCGTGTCCTCCACTGGTTCCTGATAGCGACTTCGTGGAGCTGCCACATACCATGCCCCTTCTGTCGCCGCCCGTGACCAGGCTCGCACCTCAGCCGGTGGTTCTCGACTCACCCTTGAGGCGGTCAACCCGAATTCGTCGCCCAGCTACTAGACTGGACTTATGAGACTGTTCACACGTCAAACTTTAGCAACTACTGTTTTGTAACATGTCACTGTTTTATCGTTCCAGGCCTCGTTTGATCGGTCCAAATTTCCACGTTGTTCTTCTTTTGTTATGGTACAACCTCGGTAGCATGTCACACCTGACATCGCCCCTTGTATATAGTTAAGCCCCATGTACATGATGTAAATATTACGCACACACACCTTCAGCTGCACTCAGGACACATTTATATTTATAATCACGTGGGCACATAATCTTGTAAAAAAGGGGGATGTCATGCTATTCAAACATACATCATAACACATACATAATGATAGACAGACCAACAAACCAATTAGCACACATAACACGACAGCCAATCACAGACAAGAGCAGACACAGTATAATACAAGAAACACGACACCTGCTGGTTAGTCCATCTGGAGACAGCACAGGGCCAGGACCTCATTAGCAAGACACTAACACATTCACCACGTGCTGAGTACCAAGTCAGATGTGTAAATAGTTAGTTGAAATAAAACTGCGTTGTACCAATCGCAACCGTGTTGGTTCGCCTGTACCTCAGAGCACCCAACACCTCACACCCGTAGGAAACCCACACAGCCACAGGGAGAACGTGCCAGGCTTCGCCAGAAATCGACCCTGGGACCCTGGCGCTGTGAAGAAACAGTGCTAATCACTGTGCTGATGCCCTAAAACTTACTTTGCCAACCAACTTGCAAATTTGAAACACAGGCTCCAGCAAGAATTAAACTCACGACCCCTGGTTGACAAGACCAGTGTTCTAATCACTGAGCTATGTTGTTGACAAACTTCTTGTTTTCAAACCTCTCCATGGTCTGGCTCCTGCTGATCTCTGTAATCTCCTCCAGTCCCACAACCCTCGGACGTATTTAAACTCTTCCAATCCTGGCCACTTGAGCATCCCTGACTTTAATTGCTGCACTATTGGTCGCTGGGTCTTCAAGTTGCCTAGGCCTAAACTCTGGAATAACACCCCTACATCCGTCTTATCATTCCAGTTGCAACGTGACTGCCTGGAGTACATGCACCCGTGGACCAGACATTTTCCATCATGAACAACACTTGGACAGATAAGAGTAACTGAATAGAACTGGCAATTCTAAAAGAACTGCTTATAACAAGACTCAGCTTCAATCAATGCTGCACTGAATTCCATAACCAACTACTCAAAGACAAAACTTGCTGCAGAAAATGCATTCCTTGGAGAAGCACTCTGGTAATCAAGAATAGAGGTATAATTCAATTAAATAAGTAACTCCTCTGCACTTGAGCTAATGGAAGCTCAATAAAAAGATTAGTATTAGCATAGAATGAATCAAATGGTAATTTTTCTCGAGAGTTTATTGTCTGATGTTAAACTTCCATAGTAAGAAACTAAAGCAAATCATGTTGCAGCATACAATAGGGGACACTGTTAATACACATGCCATTATTCGACTCGTCCCTGGCATAAAGGCCTTATTTTATGAAGAAGGGTTGAACAGATAGGGTCTGGGCGACATTCTCCGACCCCCCGCCGGGTCGGAGAATCGCCGGGGGCTGGCGTGAATCCCGCCCCCGCCGGTTGCCGAAGTCTCCGGCACCGGATATTCGGCGGGGGCGGGAATCGCGCCACGCTGGTTGGCGGGCCCCTCTGCTCGATTCTCCGGCCCGGATGGGCCGAAGCCCCGCTGATAAATTGCCTGTCCCGCCGGCGTAAATTAAATCACCTACCTTACCGGCGGGACAAGGCGGTGCGGGCGGGCTCCGGGATCCTGGGGGGGCACGGGGCGATCTGACCCCGGGGGGTGCCCCCACGGTGGCCTGGCCTGCGATCGGGGCCCACCGATCCGCGGGCGGGCCTGTGCCGTGGGGGCACTCTTTCCCTTCCGCCTCCGCCACGGTCTCCACCATGGCGGAGGTGGAAGAGACTCCCTCCACTGCGCATGCGCGGGAAACTGTCATCGGCCGCTGACGCTCCCGCGCATGCGCCGCCCGGAGATGTCATTTCCGCGCCAGCTGGCGGGGCAACAAAGGCCGTTTCCTCCAGCTGGCGGGCGGAAATTCCTCCGGCGTTGGCCAAGCCCCTCAATGTTGGGGCTCGGCCACCAAAGATGCGGAGCATTCCGCACCTTTGTGGCATGGCGATGCCCGTCTGATAGGCGCCGTATTGGGCGCCAGTCGGCGGACATCGCGCCGTTTCCGGAGAATTTCGCCCAGGGTCTTTATCCACAAGAGTTTAGAAGAATGAGAACCATATATGATCCTGAGGGGACTTGATAGGGTGGATACTGGGAAGATGTTTCCCATTGTGGGTGAGACTAGAACAAGCGAACACAGCTGAAGAATAAGAGGTCTCCTTTTAAGACGGAGATCAGGAGAATTCTTTTCCTCAGAGACTGATTAGTTTGTTGTATTCTCTTTCCCAGAGAGCAGTAAAAGCTGTGTCGTTGAATTCATTTGAGACAGAGATTCTATTGAAACTTGGACGGCATGGTGGCACAATGGTTCGCACTGCTGCCTCACAGCGCCACGGATACGGGTTCGATTCCGACCGTGGGTAATTGGCTGTGTGGAGTTTGCACTTTCTCCCCGTGTCTGTGTGGGTTTCCTCCGGGTGCTCTGGTTTCCTCCCACAATCCAAAGATGTGCAGGTTAGATGGATTTGACAGGATAAATTCCCCCTTAGTGTCCAGGGATGTGCAAGTTAAGTTATCGGGATAGGGCGAGGTGGACAGAGGGTGGGTCTGGTTGGAGTGCTCTTTTGGTGGGTCGGTGCAGACTCGATGGGATGAATAGCCTCCTTCTACACTGTAGGGATTCTATGATTCTATGCATGTTGAACATATTTTTGATAGACACCGGAGTCAAAAGGCATTCACCTGCTTGTTCCAAGACCTCTTTGAAGCCAGCAGCCAATAGAGCGAGGGGGTGGCGGGTGCATACAGGGTCCAACAAGACACCAAAGAACAGGAAGTGGGAGGGTAGAGATAGTGGAGGCAGGGGGGATGGGAGCAGCCAGAATAAATAACGGAGGACCAAGAACAAGGCCACAAAGACAGGGCCCAGCAGTCGGGACGAAGGGCCCCTGGTCAAAATGGGGGCTGGCCAAGGCTGAACCACCCGGTACGGGGAGGGATACCAACCTCTTTCTCCACCGCATCCCCCCAGGTGGAAAAGTCCATTCTAACCAGCAGACTAACTGGGCAGCACGGTAGCACAAGTGGAAAGCACTGTGGCTTCACAGCGCCAGGGTCCCAGGTTCTATTCCTGGCTTGGGTCACTGTCTGTGCGGAGTCTGCATGTTCTCCCCATGTCTGCGTGGGTTTCCTCCGGATGCTGCGGTTTCCTCCCACAGTCTAAAGACGTGCAGGTTAGGTGGATTGGCCAGGATAAATTGCCCTTAGTGAGCAAAAAGGTTAGGAGGGGTTATTGGGTTGCGGGATAGGGTGGAAGTGAAGGCTTAAGTGGGTCAGTGTAGGCTCGATGGGCCGAATGGCCTCTTTCTGCACTGTATGTTCTATGTTCTAACAGAGCCAGTTACAGAGCCAGGGCCGGCACAAAGCAAATAAGACAAAATAGACCTAGGCGCCAAGGGAATACCTATAACAAGGGTGGGGGGAGGAGAGGGAGGGAGGAGCTAATTGACAGGGGAGAGGAGGGGAGAGGAGGGGAAAGGGAAAGGACTATACATATGTAAATACATGACAATCATGTTTCGTAAAGTATGGGCGCAATTCTCCGTAAAGGTTTCTATGTGTGGTAGTGAGCGGAAATTGCCACAAGCTTCTCAGCGCTCGGCCCAGCGAGGCCGGCAATGCAATTCAACTTAATGAACCCTCACTGGCTTCTCGCTACAAATAACAGCTCACCAGCTGATTCGCCGGTACCGCGCACGCCAGCCCCCCCACTCACAAGATGGAGCAACTCTTAAGTTGCACTTGCTCAGTCAAGCCCATCCAGCTCGTAACAATGGCGCCCAGGAGACCAGCCCCAAGATTCAGGGACGCTGACCTGGGGAGGCTCCTAGATGTGGTGAAGGTCAGGAGGGTTGTGCTGTTCCCCCAATGGTCCTGGAGGGTGAGCCACAAGGCAGCCAGTGCTGCCTGGGATGAGGTGGTGGCAGCCATAAGCTCAAGTAGTATGACCAAGAAGACTGGCTGGCAGTGCAGGAAGAAGGTGAACGACCTACACCGGACAACACGAGTGAGTGGACACCAATGCACCGCCCCCCCCCCCACCCCCGCCCACCCAAGGGAGCATCAACTCCCCAACTTCCCATGCGACCCCAGCCCTCCCTTCCCCCTCCCCCCACAGTCCCCAAACCCTTCACCCCCCCCTCTACCACCACTGTGAAACACGCGTGTGGATAGCGATGCCTTTCTGTGCCTCCTCAGGAAAAGCTCTCGCATAATCAGTGGGAGAGGGCCCAGATTGGCGGTGGGGTGCTGGACACAAGAATCCTCAGCTCCTTCAAGGAGCGGGCCCTGGAGGTGACCGGAGTGGCCGAGGATAGATCAATCACCCACACGGAGGCTGGTGGACGCCACAGAGGTGAGGAACCACCGGGCTCCACCCAGAGGACCTGTCAAACGTAAGTTGTTATTGCCTTACTGACTGACCCATCACTCCCACTGACTACATGTCCATTCTCCCATTGGTCCTCCAGTCGACGGCCCATCCCGGGCGGCCCCCTCTCCTGACTCCGAAGAGAACACTTCGGAGGAGAGCTCCGTGGATGCCACCGTAGTCGCAGCATTTTAAATGATAAGTTCCCAGAATCCCACATCTTCACAGGGCGGCAATAAATCTGATTGTAAGTTCTAATTTGTAGTTTGTGTTCAAAGAAAATAATTATTTAATCGGCAGGCTATGAGTTTGAGCCTCAATCCATGTCAAGCCACACTTCCACTGTAAGTCAGTTGGCAGTCTTGCAAAACCCATGCAAAATGCAAAGACTCTGGTGAGTCATTGCTTTTCAATGGGCTGAAGCTCCAGCTGTTACAATCTATTTCTTCCAACACTTTGGTTGACAATAACAAAAACACAGCTCTGGCCAATGGGTGAGTTTGGGGATTGCAGTCTACGTTGATACAAGAGCGTCGTTCTTGTGCAACTCTCTTCCCTGGAGAGTGATGGATGTCATGATATGCACTCATGCACATAATGAGATACAGACAGGCAGTGACAGACACCCAGTACAGCCAATCAACACACAGGACAGAACATAACCAATCACCAGGCAGAACACCAGAAGGTAGTCTCCCACTATAAAACACACGAGGGATCAACACTCAGCCTCTTTCCACTGGTGACAACTGTAGGGACAGTCAGGGTGTATATATAAGTTAGCACCTTCTACACGTGGCTCAGAGCTAGTCTGGTTATAGTTAGTTATATAAGTCTAGTCTACTTAGATTAGTAGAGTGTCAAACCCACAGCAAACTGTGTGCACTGCTTAACAAATTCAATAAAGCATATTGAACCAACACCAAAGTTTGAAGTCTACTTTCAAGTACAACTGCATCCAGTTGCAGTCTATGTTACCCCTGGGTGATTACCACGACAATGGAGGCAGGGTCAATGAATTTTTTTTAGGCAGTGGTGGATATAGGGCAGAATGTGTCAGGTCCTGACTGAAAACTGACGTATTTCCCCACAGAAACAAGGCCAGGTTTTCTGTCCAGATCTTCTGACATATTGCCAGAACAAAATTCAGTGAGTGTGTTTTGCACCATCACTCTAGCAGGTAGGGGCCTGATAGAACCGGCAAGCCCACCCATATTGGACACCATCATTAAAGGGTGGCCCGATCAGCGAGAACATTGAGCCCCACCCCCCCTGAGCATGGCCATGTAGGACGCCTCCCACAAGCTTCGGGAAAGCCCCACCCCCATGGAAGTATCGGGTGCGACTGTCCCCTCCTCCCCCCGCCACCACGTGTTCGTCGGTGCGCAGCCCTCTTCCCCCGCAGCACATAATTACCCTGACCGGGTACTGTACTGCAGCTAGTCCTTGTAGTGCTGGATCTCCAGCAATGGTAATTGGCATGGGATTCCAGGATATTAACCAGAAAACCAAGGTGACATGGTATGTGGCTTGGAAGGGAAGGTGGCCCATGATATTGCTATTTTTGACCTCTCAGTATTAGAAATCTGGGGAATAACAGGCACTGCCAGAGTAAATTTAGTGAGTTACTGCAATACATGCTGGAGGCATGATGTACTGAAACCACAGTATGCTGGTGATAGAGGGGGTGGATGTAGAATCAGTGGCAGGGGTCCCAATCAATTAGACTGCTCATGATTCCATTCAAATGCCAAAAAAACTGCAATAACTTCTGTCTGTGATTTGAGGCGATGATCATCCATCATTTTCGTGCAGACTCATTGTATATGATGAGCTAATTGAAGGCTGCAGTCCCCTTTACTGATTGAAATACCAGGCACAAAAATGTGCATGATTCATAAGTTGTTGTCAAGCCTAAAATATACGCACAAGCTACATTTTTCAAATATGTTAGTTAAATCATGTGTGAGTCAAAAGTTCACAAATTGTGAAATTATCATTTTGATTAACGTTGAATATAACGTGCAGTGTGATGAATGTGAGAAATTGTTATATTTTATATTTGGTGAATTGACATGATTAAAAGGCAGGTTTAAGATGCATACAGCCAATATGCCTGCTAAAGCTGCGATTAGAGTGTTGTAAAAGTGAGGTAACCCTTGATTTCGCAGGGTGACTGCTGATAAATTTGAGAAGCATTTACCTATTTACAGGCAGCTGGCTAATGGAATATTGTTTTGGTTTGAAGGTCCCTGGGATGTGGACAATTTTTGCTTTGGGTACAGATGATATTATTAAGGTGAGGGGCCAGATCTATCTGTAGCTATATGTTGCCATAAGATTTTGTTTTATAAATTTAGAGTACCCAATTATATTTTTCCAATTAAGGGACAATTTAGCGTGGTCAATCCACATACCCTGCACATCTTTGGGGTGTGGGGGTGAGGCCCACGCAGACATTTGGAGAATGTGCAAACTCCATTTGGGCAGTGACCCAGACCTGGGATCGACTTCGGGCCCTCAACACCGTGAGGCAGCAGTGCTAACCATTGTGCTGTCTCTTGCCTGAAGATTTTAGTTTGACAAGAAGTGTCTTAAGTTTGTTCCTCATAGAATCATAGAATTTACAGTGCAGAAGGAAGCCATTCGGCCCATCGAGTCTGCACCGGCTCTTTGAAAGAGCACCCTACCCAAGCCCACACCTCCACCCTGTCCCCATAACCCAGTAATCCCACCCAACACTAAGGGCAATTTTGGACACTAAGGGCAATTTAGCATGGCCAATCCACCTAACCTGCACATCTTTGGACTGTGGGAGGAAATCGGAGCACCCGGAGGAAACCCACGCACACACGGGGAGGATGTGCAGACTCTGCACAGACAGCAGTGACCCAAGCCAGGAATCGAACCTGGGGTCCTGGAGCTGCGAAGCAATTATGCTAACCACCATGCTACTGTGCTACCGTTCCTGAAAGGTTCTCTCCAAGGGCTCTGCACAGAGAAAAGCAAGTACAAACTGGCTGTTAACTTTATTGTTAAAAGGTATTTGAACTATACTGGCTTGCTTAACTGCAATATTTAGTGGCAGATTTAGGAAGTAAATTTGAGTTCCTTTTTTATTTTAAGAACTGTTGTACCTGTTAACTGTAAAGCTATTTCTTTGTTGCAATGTGATTAATTCTGCATTTAAATTAAAGTTTTTTGAACATAAAAGATATCTATTGGTCAGTATCATCACTCCTATGCTGCAGTCACATTTCCTCACAGTTTAACACATTGAAAATATGGGGTTCTCATCCGGGATCCTAACAGCAGATCTTAAAAGTCGATAATTTTGCCTAATCATTGCATTTTATTTATCTTGTCTTCTAGCTAACTGGTTTTAGCCTTACTGATTATCAATCATCGTGAGCTTTTTGGCTCTTTGGTTGTTCAAAGTCTCCTCAATCTCACCACTCCTTACCAATTCTATCTTCAAGCTGCATCACCTCCCCTAGCCCCAGTTTTAGGAAGATTTGCAACATTAAAAATAACAAAGCAATAAATCGGATCTGGAGCAGACAAAGTGGCACATTGAGCCTGCTCTGCTATTTAATGCTATCAGGGCTGATCTTGGGCGAGATTCTCCGACCCCCAGCCGGGTCGTAGAATCGTCGGGGGCTGGCGTGAATCTCGCCCCCGCCGGTTGCCGAATTCTCTGGCACCGGATATTCGGTGGGGGCGGGAATCACGCCGCGGCGGTTGGCGGGGCCCCCCCGCGATTCTCAAGCCCGGATGGGCTGAAGTCCCGCTGCTAAAATGCCTGTCCCGCCGGCGTAGATTAAACCACCTACCTTACCGGCGGGACAAGGCGACGCGGGCGGGCTCCGGGGTCCTGGGGGGGGGGCGCGGGGAAATCTGGCCCCGGGGGCTGCCCCCACGGTGACCTGGCCCGCGATCGGGGCCCACCGATCCGCGGGGGGGCCTGTGCCGTGTGGGCACTCTTTTCCTTCCGCCTTCGACACGGTCTCCACCATGGCGGAGGCGGAAGAGACTCCCTCCATTGCGCATGCGCAGGAATGCCGTCAGCGGCCGCTAACGCTCCCGCGCATGCGCCGCCCGGAGATGTCATTTCCGCGCCAACTGGCGGGACACCAATGGCCTTTTCCGCCAGCTGGCGGGGCGGAAATTCGTCCGGCGCGGGCTTAGCCCCTTAAGGTTGTGGCTTGGCCCCCAAAGATGCGGAGCATTCCGCACCTTTGGGGCGGCGCGATGCCCGACTGCACCTTAGTTAGGCCACACTTGGAGTATAGTGTTCAATTCTGGTCGCCACACTACCAGAAGGATGTGGAGGCTTTAGAGAGGGTGCAGAAGAGATTTACCAGAATGTTGCCTGGTATGGAGGGCATAAGCTATGAGGAGCGATTGAATAAACTCTGTTTGTTCTCACTGGAACGAAGGAGGTTGAGGGGCGACCTGATAGAGGTATACAAAATTATGAGGGGCATAGACAGAGTGGATAGTCAGAGGCTTTTCCCCAGGGTAGAGGGGTCAATTACTAGGGGGCATAGGTTTAAGGTGAGAGGGGCAAGGTTTAGAGTAGATGTACGAGGCAAGTTTTTTACGCAGAGGGTAGTGGGTGCCTGGAACTCACTACCGGAGGAGGTAGTGGAAGCAGGGACGATAGGGACATTTAAGGGGCATCTTGGCAAATATATGAATAGGATGGGAATAGAAGGATACGGACCCAGGAAGTGTAGAAGATTGTAGTTTAGTCGGGCAGTATGGTCGGCACGGGCTTGGAGGGCCGAAGGGCCTGTTCCTGTGCTGTACATTTCTTTGTTCTTTGTTCTTTGATTTGCGCCATTTTGGGCGCCAGTCGGCGGACATCGCGCCGATACCGGAGAATTTCGCCCCTTGGGTTTCAACTCCACTTTCTGGATGCTCCCTATATCTCTTGATGCTCTGAGAGACCAAATATCTGTCCATTGCAGCCTTAAATATATTCAATAATGAAGCATCCCCTGGGGTGAAGAATTCCAAAGCTTCACAACCCTCTGAGTGCAGTAAATTCTCTTCACCTCAATCCCAAATGTTTGGTCCCATTATTTTGAGATTGTCCCCCTGTGTTTCAGATTGCAGGATGAACAGAAACAAATATCTCAGAGTCTCCCCAATCAAGCCCCTTCGGAATCTTATGTTTTTCAGTGAGATTAACTTTCATTTTGCTAAAGTTTTGCTGCGGCAATGGTGCTCCATACTCATCCACCCTGACCCCACAACCCACCTCCAGGCCACTCCCCACTATTCCCCCCAGCCTGGCAGAAGCCCCCCCACCCCCAGCTAGCGGCACAACTGTTAGCTAACTATGGCGATGTTGGACAGTTTCTGTACCCCCTCTTTCTCCCTCAGCAGCTGCCACGCCGGGTTCACGCTTTCTACAAGCACAAGTAAATAATGCGATCGGGAACTCGGCCCATTGGAGGCGAGGATCGTGGAGGCTCTGGAGAGTACTGGGTCGGGCCCGCTAATGATATGCAAATTGTGCCTACTGTATGTGCGGAGTGGAACGCATTGATGCCGTTTTCGGGGTGACGGAGAATCGCGATTTGGAGTCAAATTGGCGCCTGCCGCAATTTTGGCGTCGGAATCTATTCTCCCCCTTTCACATTCCCGATTTTGGCATCAGCTGACGGAGAATCCCACCAGGATTTTTTTTGGATGTTTACAGAAGTAAATAAGGCATCTAACACCTCTTTTCGGTGTTCTCAGTGAAATTGGCTGCTGATCAATGGAGTAATACTTGCTCTGCTTAGGATTCGTCAGCGATCCCTGCAGCCAAAGTCTTTCTAAAGAATTAGTCAGTGGTTGTTGCTGTGGAGCCAAGAGGAATAAAAGTGCTTGCTTGACTGCCAATGACAATCATCCTTCGCACCACAACCTGCACGTTGTATTGCTGTTTCAGTGCCTCTCCCACACTGACTTTCAATGTGCTAACTCCACAGGGAACTTGCCCACATGAGACCTGAGGTCCAATTTTGCACTCAATTCATAGATGCCTCCCACTTGCGTCCCACAGGCTCACTCAGATTATTCCCTGTTGGTACTCTCACATGTGGTGGGGGAGGCGAATCTCCAGCCATGTTGATCCGGCTATCTCCGAAACAGGATTTGACAACAGTGCGCATTACTCCCGGTCCACTACAGCTCACATAATCTGGTTCCCGCCCTCGCTGGGCGTCAACCAGTTTAGCATATTTAAATGCTCACTTCAATATGATAGGACTGTTTGAAGTCAGATTCTCCCAGCTCCCGGTATTCACCCACCTGCTGATGCAATGTGAAGCCGACGGGAATCACCAATGGGATGCGATCCTCTGGCCATGCTGCGCCAGAAAAGCAAATAGTAGCCAAGGGTTGTCAGGGGCATGGCAGGGCAGTGCCATGGCACTCTGGCAATGCCAGTTTGACACTTCCAGGGTGCAAGCGGGCAGCACCAGGTTGGCACTGCCAAGGGACGGGGCCTGAAAGGAGTCAGGAAATGAGTGGGGCATGGAGCGGGGCATTTGCTGATTCCATAGCGGGATGTTGGTCATCTGAGGGTGGGGGGTGGTGCGCTGGTACTGGTGATTGTGCGGTGAACCTGAAGGGAGACCCATTAGGAAGGCCCCGATGCCAGCGGTCCTTGGAGGGGGGGAAGGGGCTAGTGAGAGGGGGTTGATGAGGTGAGGATGGTGGTGTGGGGACACTAAAGCCCTAATGCTGGAGATGGCGGTTGGGGCCTTTACTATAATTATCAGATCAGGGCGTCCTTTAAAAAGTGCACCCTGATCTCTGTGAAGCAGGGCTTGCCAGCATGTTCAGGCCTCGCTCCTATCAGTGCTGGTGCAACACTCACCTTCCTCCCAAAAAATGTCCAACTGTGGGTGGATTGCGATCTGGATCGTGCCAACGAATGCAGTGCAATCCCCACCGGACACCACACTTGGAAATTGTTTGGGAGAATTGTACCCGTTGGTGTTTTATGAGGACTCATAACATTAAAAGAGTAAGTCACTTCCTGGTTGTGTAAAAGGTAGATACTAATTTGTGAGTGAACTAGATTTTGAATATCAGACGTGATAATAACATTAACACAAAAATGGGTGCCGATTTCTAAAAACAAAAACTCATAATTTTTCAGACGGCTGTGACCTACACCAGTTAGAAACAATTATTCTTTGGGTTAATGTTGAAGCTTATGATCCAGCCATCGAGTGGTATTATGGTTCTCCTTTCTTTTTCCTTTCTTTGAAACTGTATTGAGTTACTGAGTTATCTAGCCAGTTCCACAATGGAATAAAAGACAGAAAAGTAACGAAAGTATAAATAAAGAGTACAGATGCTGAACCTCACTCATATCATTCGGGAAGTAAAAAGACTTCAACCTTTTGGTTGGTTTCAATGAATACTCTGTGTTGAGTTATCCATGAATTGTATTACCTTTGTAATATACCAGTGTCATGTGAGAATCTATTTAAGAAAACTGTGTTTTATCAAATGGCTGCAGTGATGTCATTGTGCGGGTGGGGCTGGGCTGTGATTCTGTCTTTTACTTTCGTATTAAGCTGGAAGCTGCTTTGTGGCTCTGAGTTTTATTGTTTCGTTTTCAGTTGGGACCTGCATTCAAACAAAGAAGGTGTATTTTTGGTCTCTCTCTCTCTGCATGCTACAGAATGTCTCCAGGCCACTTGATAACTTCAAAGTAATACCTGTTTTCTGTAAGGAATTCAAACCTACTGTTCTGTAGGAAAAGGGTGTTTTGTTTATGGATGTTGTTAGGAAAGTTATTAAGAGGTACCTATAGAGTACTGTATCTTTGGGGGGCTATTTGTGTTGGTAGCTGATAAGATGTTCATTGTGTTTTTATAAAATGTTAACTGGATTCATAGAATAAACATTGTTTTGTTTAAAAATACTTAAGATCTCTGTTGCATAACACCTGGAAAGTGGGCCCTTGTGCTTCTCTAACCAACATCTATTAAAAGTTGTAGGTCAGGTGAACTCCATGATACACTTTGGTGTTCTCTAAACCCTGGCCCATAAGTAATTGGGGACTCGTGGAGTAAATGTGTATCTTTTGTGATTGGGTTGGCTTAGTGAACTTAAAGACAGTGAGGGGTGAGCATATTTGTGTTTGCTTTTCAGGTGTGGTATTCCAGTTTAAGTAGGGAGTGTGTTGTGGACAATGGCTTTTTCAGAGGCTCGGACATTTTTGGGGGTGGAGAAGGTCACACGAAGTACCTTATGAACAGAGACAAAAAAGGCTTTTGGATTTGGCAAAAATATTGCAGTTAATGTTACCTGACAGCATACAAAAAGAAGAGGTACTTACGGCGATAGCTGAGCATTTAAAATTGCCTGAGATACAGTCCGACTCTTTACAAATGGCAAAACTTCAGTTACAGATTAAGCAACTTGAACATGAAAAGGAATTAAAGTAGCTTGAATATGAAATGAGGGAAAAAGAAAGAGAAAAGGAGAGAGAAGAAAGAAAAAAAGAAAGAATAGCCCTAGCAGAACAACAAGAAACAGAAAGGGATATACAGATCAGGGAAAAAGAAAAAGAGAGAGAGTTTGAACTTCAGAAAATGGCCATGAATCATGACAGTCAGTTAAAATTGGCTGATGTGTAGAGAAATGTACAGCTTGAGGAGAGTGATGAGGATAAAGAGAAAGAGCATCATAGTCGAAGGCTTGGTGTGGATCTATTTAAATATTTCCAAGCATTGCCAAGGTTTGATGAGAAGGAGGTGGAAACCTTTTTCATTTCATTTGAGAAGGTAGCTAAACAAATGAAATGGCCACAGGACATGTGGGTGTTACTGATTCAAACAAAGCTGGTAGGTAGAGCTAGTGAAGTGTTTGCATCACTATCAGAGGAGGTATCTGGGACTTATGAGGAGGTGAAAAAAATCCATCTTAGGTGCATATGTACTAGTGCCTGAAGCCTACAGATAAAGGTTTAGAAATTTAAGGAAAAAACCTGGTCAAACATACATGGAGTTTGAAGGGATCAACAGAGTAATTTTGCTAGGTGGATAAGGGCTTTGAAAATAGAACAAACATATGAAGCTATCAGAGAAATTATACTTTTGGAGGAGTTTAAAAATTCAATTCCTGATGCAGTGAAAACTCATGTGGAAGAGCAGAGGGTTAAAACTGCGAGGTTAGCAGCAGAAATGGCAGATGCTTATGAATGTTCATAAATCAAAGCTTGGTTCCTGACATCAGTTTTAGCCTGTGAGGGATAGAAACTGTGGAAAGGAGAAATACTCAAGTGGTAAAGGTAAAGGGGATCTTATGGGAGATAATAAGGAGAGTGTACCTCAGATTAAAAACAAAATCCAGGAGGGTGGAAGAGAAAGTAAAAGTTTCAAATGTTTTCACTGTAATAAACTAGGCCATGTAAAGTCACAGTGTTGGTGGTTGAAGAAAAGCACTGGGAAAGCTGATGTGGTAAAACAGGATAAGCCAATGGGGTTTGTTAAAGTGGTAAAGGAAAGCCCAAGTAAAGTGAAGGAGATGCAAAAGATTGTACACTCTGATCAAGAAGTGATTGATAAGAAGGTGCCAGATCTCTTTAAAGAATTTACCTTTGTGGGTAAAGTTTACTCATGTGTACCAGGAGGAGTAGGTAAAAAAAGTCACAATTTTAAGAGATACGGAAGCTAGTCAATCTTTGATAGTAAGAAATGTGGAGTTATATAGTTTGGGAGGAATATTGCCAGAAAAGTTGGTAATATGTGGAAATCAGGGTGAGAAGAGTACAGTTTCATTATATAAGGTAAGGTTGGAAAGTCCAGTGAAGAGTGGTGAAGTGGTAGTAGGAGTAATAGAGAAAATATCTTGTCCAGGAATACAGTTTATCTTGGGTAATGATATAGCTGGATCGCAGGTGGGAGTGATGCCTACTGTGGTTGATAAGCCAGTGGAAAATCAGACAACTGAAGTGTTGAAAGACAAATATCCTGGGATTTTTTCGGATTCTGCAGTAACAAGGTCGCAAAGTCACAGGTTAAGACAAGAGGAGAAATCAAAGAGTGAAAATAAAGTTGAAGTTCAATTATCAGAAACGATTTTGATCAGATGGTTGAAAAAGAACAAGAACAGGTGGAGGATGAGGCGGATATTTTTAGTTCAGGAAAATTGGCGGAGTTACAACAGAAAGATATAGAAATAAAACGGGTGTATCAGAAAGCATACACGGAAAAGGAACCTGAGTGTATACCAGAGTTTATTACCGTAAAAGTGATGTCTTGATGAGAAAATGGAGACCTGTACATATGCAGGCGGATGAAAAGTGGGCAGAAGTTCATCAAGTGGTATTGCCGGTAGGCGAGAGAAAGGAGATGTTGCAAGTAGCACATGAGGTACCAGTGGGAGGTCATTTGGGAGTAAGGAAAACTCAAGCTAAAATCCCAAAACATTTTTATTGGCCTGGACTACATAAAGATGTAGTTAAATTTTGGTGATCATGTCACACATGTCAAGTGATAGGGAAACCTCAAGCAGTGATAAAACCAGCACCCTTAATACCCATTCCAGCATTTGAGGAACCTTTTACAAGGGTCTTAATTGATTGCATAGGACCGCTTCCTAAAACGAAAAGTGGGAATCAATATCTTTTGACTATAACGGATGCATCTACTAGGTTTCCAGAGGCCATTCCAGTGCGCAATATTACAGCTGAAAAGATTGTGGAGGAGTTACTTAAATTCTTTACTAGATATGGACTACTCACAGAAATACAATCGGATCAAGGATCAAATTTTACCTCAAGGTTATTCAAAGAAGTTATGGATAGCTTAGGAATAAAACAATTGAAATCAACTGCGTACCATCCAGAATCGCAGGGAGCGTTAGAAAGGTGGCATCAGACATTAAAGGCAATGTTGAGGGCTTATTGTCAAGATTATTCAGTGGAATTGGATAAAGGAATTCCATATGTATTGTTTGCAATTTGGAATGCACCGAATGAGTCAACTAAATTCAGTCCTTTTGAACTAATTTTTGGTGAATTAAATTGATTAAGGAAAAATTGGTGAGTGAGCAGTTGGAACTTACATTATTGGATTACGTGTCAAATTTTAAGGAATGATTAAATAGAGCAGGCAAATTGGCTACACAACATTTAAAGGTTGCACAACATGTGATGAAATGGGTAGCGGACGAGAAAGCAAAAGTTTGTAGTTTTGCCAGTGGAGATAAAGTTTTAGTATTGTTACCAGTGGAAGGTGAACCTTTAAAAGCAAGATTTTGTGGACCTTATCAGATTGAAAGGAAATTAAGTGAGGTGAATTATGTGGTAAGAACGCCGGATAGAAGGAAAATTCACTGAGTGTGTCATGTGAATATGCTTAAAAGGTACTTTGAAAGGAAAGGAGAACAAAATGAGGAGGTTTTAATGATTCTAGCTCCAAGTGAAGAACCACATCCAGATGACTTTGAATTTGACATCCCTCAAATTAAATTGGAAAATGAGGATGTTCTTAAAAATTGGGATAAATTGTTGAGTTACCTTCCAGAGGAAAAACAAACTGACCTGAAAGAGTTATTGATATCACATGGGCAAGTTTGTGGAGCTAAGTTGGGAAGTGTTAAAATGGCTGTACATGATGTAGATGTGGGAAATGCTGTTCCAATTAAACAACATCCATATAGACTTAACCCTTTAAAATTGGCACAGGTTAATAAAGAAATTGAGAGTATGCTTAAAAATGGCATCATTGAAGTGGGTGGCAGCCAATGGAGCTCACCCATAGTGATGGTACCAAAACCGGACAGTATCCAAAGGTTATGTGTGGACTAGAGAACGGTTAATGCATTTACAAGAATGGACTCTTATCCTATTCCACGCTTGGAGGATTGCATTGAGAAGGTGGAGGATTGCATTGAGAAGGTGGCACAAGCAGCTTTTATTTCCAAACAGATTTACTTAAAGGTTACTGGCAGGTACCTTTATCCGAACGGGCGAAGGAGATTTCAGCTTTTGTGACTCCAGATGGTATGTACCAAAGTTCTGCCATTAGCAATGAAAAACACCCCAGCCACATTTCAACGGTTTACTAAAAAAGTTGTTTCAGGATTTCCCAATTGTGCGGCATGCATCGACGATCTGGTAATTTTTAGTCAGGCATGGAAAGAACATTTAAAGCATCTGATGGAGTTATTCGATTGACTTCAGGAGGCGGGTTTGGTAGTAAACCTAGCCAAAAGTGAATTTGGAAAAGCCCAAGTCACTTTCCTTGGCCAGGGTCGAATGGTCACACGGGATGTGAAAACAAAAGTTATTGGGGAGTTTCCAATACCCTCGACACAAAGGGAAATAATGCGATTTCTTGGCATGAGTGGATATTATTGGAAATTTGTGCCGAATTTTAGCAGTGTGGTCACTGCATTGGCGGACTTGCTAAAGAAGCTTCGCAAATTTCAGTGGACAGCAGAGTGTCAACAGGTATTTGACTGCCTGAAGGCTGTGTTAACCAATGCTCCTGTGTTGGCCATCCCAAATGACACAAAGCTATTCAAAGTGGCTGTTGATGCGAGTGATGTGGGCGTAGGTGTAGTGTTGTTACAAGAAGACAATGAAGGATTAGAGCGGCCCATTGGTTATTATTCAAAGAAATTAAATAAACAACAGAAGACGTATTCAACGATTGAGAAGGAGACTTTGAGCTTGGCGCTGGCTTTGCAACATTTTCAAATTTATATTACCAGCAATTCATCTGAAACAATTATATATATTGATCATAATCCATTGGCGTTTTTGGAGCGATTCTTGAATAACAATGCCAGACTGTTTCGCTGGAGTTTATTGTTACAGCCATTTTATTTAAAAATAATACATGCGGCAGTACGAGAAAAGGTGATAGCCGATGCTTTGTCACGAATGTGATGAAGAGACACAGGTTCGGTGGAGGAAGAATAACTAAAATGGACTATGTTATTATAAATGTTTGCATGTTTTGTTTTGGTAAACAACACAGCTGGGCTGTGATTCTGTCTTTTACTTTCGTTTTGAGCTGGAATCTGCTTTGTGGCTCTGAGCTTTTTTGTTTCGTTTTCAGTTGGGAGCTGCATTCAAACAAACACAATGTATTTTTGGTCTCTCTCTCTCTGCATGCTAAAGAATGTCTTTAGACCACTTGATAACTTCAAAGTAATACCCGTTTTCTGTAAGGAATTCAAACCTACAGTTTTGTAGGAAAAGGGTGTTTGGCTTCTGGATGTTGTTAGGAAAGTTATTAAGGGTTACCTGTAGAGTACTATATCTTTGGGGGGCTATTTGTGTTGGCAGCTGATAAGATGTTTACTGTGTGTTTATAAAATGTTAACTGGATTCATAGAATAAACATTGTTTTGTTTAAAAATACTTTAAGATCTCTGTTGCATAACACCTGGAAAGTGGGCCCTTGTGTTCCTCATAACCAAAATGTATTAAAAGTTGTAGATCAGGTGAACTCCATGATATACTTTGGTGTTCTCTAAATCCTAGCACATAACACCAGCATATCTCTGTCTCTTCACCTCAATTAGACAAAGGAGTCAGTCACATGGGGTTAAAAACAAAAACCTTTATGGAACAAATAGGTTATTTCCTCTAGGTCTAACACATATCAATAAACATCTTATTGGAAAGTAAGCATTTTCTGAGCAAGCTCAGAAGACACAGGCATTAAATAATCAACATAACATTCCTTCCATTATTTCTGCATAGCTAGATGAACAAGGTTCAGGACATAACAATTACAGGTTCAAGATACTATAAGAGAGAGGTCAACTTTGCCTTTATTTGTAATTATTGCTAATATAGATTGGACCAGAGTTTGCTGCACCAATGTCAATGAAAGGACAACCTTTGCAATTACTGTGTGAAGCTAACAGCAAGATCTAGCAATCCACATATGCACTGTTAAGAATAGAAATCTGACGGTTGCAATCTGTCATCCGATGCTCCTCCATATTGTACGTTGTTGCAGTCTTTATAGATACATCAAGGCAGAATTAGGAGATCTGACATGAACTTCAACTTTTTATACTTTATTTTCAACTTTGATAACGTTACGTATTGTTAAATGAGGTATAACTGAGTTTTAGCGATGTGCAAAGTCACAATTAATGCTGAACAACCTCCTTGACTCTGAGAAATCAGTTTTATAAATGTGGAGCCTTATTCCCTCCATTCCTGATAAAAGATTTTCAAAATAATAAGGAACAATTATTACTTAATTTTAAAGTTTGTTTATCATGGCTCAGATCTTCTGGTCAGTGGTTATGCTGAGGATATTGCTGCTACTGTGAAGATAATTGCATCCCTACCTTTTTGATTCCTTGCAGTTATATTTTCCTGTCTTGATTGTGACAGCAATGCTTAACATAGTCATCCACAGAGACTAATGATGAAGATGAGCAGCAGAGAGGACACGCCTCCTTTTCATGACATCAGGTACGTTTTTGAAGATCTTGAAGGTTTCAGTGGAGTTAGTGGCAACTGTCCCAATAAATTCAGGCTGAACAGATGCCAAACCACCTGTTTTGCCAGATGATCTTTTTATGAATGCCCGACTGAGCTCCAGGACACACAAATGGATGCCCTATGGGAGATTTATTTTTACAGTGCTTGAAGGGAACTGCTATCTATGTTTTAATAGTTTTATGAGCTTGTAATAAGCTCATCTATCTTTGAACTGGTTTGTCAATGTCTGTTTATTTATTTGGGCACGATTAGGATATGCTTTGTGAATTTCGTTTTGGGACTTTCACTGGCCATGCTCAATTGGCAGTTTTAGGAGTTTGTAAGAAGGGAAATTATTTTCAAAGGAAATTTTGAATAGTTTTTCAAAAGAATCATGAACATTTGGTTCATTGTTTCTGCATTTAGTAGGTGCAGGAAGAATCTTTCAAAGACACAGCAGATGTCGGGGCATTGAATCAATGTGAAAATAAAACCACAGGACCCCCTACATACATTAATCTTTGACTCTATACTGTAAAATGCAGAAGAAGACTTTATACAGTGAATATAGTACTCTAAGACATTTGTAGCCTGACACAATGTTGGTCAATTTAATAGCCTGTTACCTTTTAATGACAATGTCCTCTGATAAAACACAGCATTAATAATATATTTAACTTTTCAAAAAGCACTTATTTAGGACAGTTGAATTTGGCAAGAGCTCTTAAACTTACCAGTCAAAAGGTTCTCAACTGCACAGCAGCCTTGCCCCAATGTTCACATACAGTCTTCAGGAAGCCACCTAGCTGGACAAAAAGAGCAACCTAAGAGAAAATTGTATTTGGAGCAGGCATTAAACAAACCCAATATCATTTTAAGGGCATGTTGCATCGCAACTGTCCATCTTTCCTAACCTTGGGAAAAGTGCCAAACAGTAGGAATGACCTGGTAATTTTAAATTTGTGGCCTCACACCCCTTCTGTTTGGTTATCCTGATGTGGGTTTGCTCAGTTTTGGGAGGGGAAAATTTGACCCTAGGTTTCTGCTGGCAAGGGGCTTCAATTGAGTCAGAAATGCTAGCTTATCTAACTGACACATGGCGTATGTCTGATCCTAAAATCCGACAGGATTATTCCAAGTTTTGTAATAAATAATTTACAATCCTATTTGCGTCATTTATGTTCACTGTGTCCTACAAAATCTTGAACGATCATGAAAATAGTTTTTTTTTGTGCTAAAGGAAGTAAGGCAGGATCTGGCCAAAGTAAGCTGAAGAAAACAATTAGGAGAGCCAAGAGGAGGCATGAAAAATCACCTGCAGGTAAACTAGAGAGAATCACAAGATACTCTTTAATATATTAAGGGGAAGAGGGTAACCAGGGAAAGAGTAGGGCCCATTAGGAACCAAGGGAGAAGTCTGTGTGTGAAGCCAGAGTACATTGGTGGAGTGTCAAATGAGCACTTCACATCTTTCTTCACTCGGGAGGAGGAGGACGTAGGTACAGAATTCAGGGCGAGGGACTGTGAGGTCCTTGCAAAGTATGACATAGGAACTGAGGAGATATTGGAGGTTTTGGTGCAGTTAAAAATGGACAAATCCCCAGGTCTGGCCAAATTGTATCCCAGGCATCTGTGGGAGTCAAGGGAGGAAATCACAGGGTCTCTGAGCCAAATTTTGAATTCCTCTCTGGCCATAGGGGAGGTGACAGATGAGTGGAAGACAACCAATGTAGTTCCACTTTTCAAGAAGGGTGGTAGAGATAAGCCAGGGTACTACAGACCAGTAAGTCTCACATCAATGGTAAGGAAACTATTGGAGAAAATTCTGAAGGAGAAAAGTAATCTCCATTTGGAGAGGCAAAGTTTGATCAGGGATAGTCAGCATGGCTTTGTCAGAGGGAGGTCATGCCTAACAAATTTGACTGTATTTTGTAAGGAGGCAATCGGGTGTGTAGATCAGGATAGTGTAGTTGATGTAGTTTATATGGATTTCAGCAAAACCTTTGACAAGGTCCCACATGGGAGACTGATAAAGAAGGTAAAAGCACATGGGATCCAGGGTAGCTTGCCAAGTCGAGTCCAGACCTGGCTTTAGTGATAGGAGACAGAGGGTGATGGTAGAAAGCAGTTTGTGTGACTGGAGGCTGGTGTCCAGTGGCCTGCCACAGGGATCATTGCTAGGTCCCTTGTTGTTTGTGACACATATGAACAATATAACTGAGAATGCTGTCGGGGGTGGGGGGGGGGGGGGTGGGGGGGTTGGGGGGGGGGGGGGTGCGGGTAGTAAGTAAGGTTTTTGGATTTGATTGGCTTTGTTTATTGTCACATATACCGAGGTACAGTGAAAAGTATTTTTCTGCTTGCAGCTCAACAGATCATTAAGTACATGGCAAGAAAAGGGGATAAAAGAAAATACATAATAGGGCAACACAAGGTATAAAATGTAACTACATAAGCACCGGCATCGGATGAAGCATACAGGGGTGTAATGTTAATGAGGTCAGTCCATAAGAGGGTCATTTAGGAGTCTGGTAACAATGGGGAAGAAGCTGTTTTTGAGTCTGTTTGTGCGTGTTCTCAGACTTCTGTATCTCCTGCCCAATGGAAGAAGTTGGAAGAGTGAATAAGCCGCGTGGGAGGGGTCTTTGATTATACTGCCCGCTTTCCCCAGGCAGCAGGAGGTGTAGCTGGAGTCAATGGATGGAAGGCAGGTTTGTGTGATGGACTGGGCAGTGTTCACGACTCTCTGAAATTTCTTGCGGTCCTGGGCCGAGCAGTTGCCATACCAGGCTGTGATGCAGCCAGATGGGATGCTTTCTATGGTACATCTGGAAAAGTTGGTAAGGGTTAATGTGGACATGCCGAATTTCCTTAGTTTCCTGAGGACGTATAGGCACTGTTGTGCTTTCTTGGTGGTAGCGTCGACGTGGGTTGGCCAGGGCAGATTTTTGGAGATGTGCACCCCTAGGAGTTTGAAACTGCTAACCATCTCCACCTTGGCCCCGTTGATGCTGACAGGGGTGTGTACAGTACTTTGTTCCTGAAGTCAATGACCAGCTCTTTAGTTTTGCTGGCATTGAGGGAGAGATTGTTGTTGCTTCACCATTCCACTAGGTTCTCTATCTCCCTCCTGTATTCTGACTCGTCGTTATTCGAGATCCGGCCGTATCGTCAGCAAACTTGCAGATGGAATTGGAATCAAATTTTGCCACTCAGTCGTGTGTGTACAGGGAGGAGAGAAGCGGGCTAAGTACGCAGCCTTGTGGGGCCCCGGTATTGAGGACTATTGTGGAGGAGGTGTTGTTGTTCATTCTTACTGATTGTGGTCTGTTGGTCAGAAAATCGAGGATCCAGTTGCAGAGTGGGGAGCCAGGTCCTGGGTTTTGGAGCTTTGATATGAGCTTGGCTGCGATTATGGTGTTGAAGTCGGAGCTATAGTCAATAAATAGAAGTCTGATGTAGGAGTCCTTGTTGTCGAGATGCTCTAGGGATGAGTGTAGGGCCAGGGAAATGGCGTCTGCTGTGGACCGGTTGCGACGGTATGCGAATTGCAGTGGATCAAGGCGTTCTGGGAGTATGGAGGTGATGCGCTTCATGATCAACCTCTAGAAGCACTTCATTACGACTGAAGTCAGGGCCACCAGACGGTAGTCATTGAGGCACGCTGCCTGGTTCTTCTTTGGCACCGGTATGATGGTGGTCTTCTTGAAGCAGGTGGGGACCTCTGGGTGGAGTAGGTTGAGTGTGCCACGAAGATTGACAGGGTAGTTAATAATGAGTAAGAAGGTCTTAGGTTGCAGGAAGATATAGACAGGTCGGTCAGATGGGCAGATCATTGACAGATGGAATCTAACCCTGAAAAATGTGAGGTGCTGCACTTTGGAAGGAGTAACAAAGCAAGGGAGTACTTAGTGAACGGTAGGACACTAGGCAGTTCAGAGGAATAGAGGGATCTTGGGGTGCTTGTCCATAGATCCCTGAAGGCGGCAGGACAGATTAATAGGGTAGTTAAGAAGGCATACGGGACAGTTTCCTTCATCAGTTGTGGCATAGATTATAAGAGCACGGAGGTTATGTTGGAGCTGTTCAAAACATTGGTTAGGCTACAGCTGGAGTACTGTGTGCAGTTCTGGTCACCTCACTATAGGAAGGACGTGATTACACTGGAGAGGGTGCAGAGGAGATTCACCAGGATGTTACTTGGGATTGAGCATTTGAGTTATGAACGGAGGTTGGATAAGCTCAGATTGTTATCTTTAGAACAGAGCAGGCTGAAGGGCAACCTGATTGAAGTGTCTAAGATTATGAGGGGTATGGATAGGGTAGATAGGAAGCAGGGTCAGTATTGAGGGGGCATCATTTTAAGGTCAGGAGGTTTAGAGGGGATTTGAGGAAATGTTGGAGTCTGGAATGCATTCTATGAGAGGATAGTAGAGGTAGGAACCCTCACAACCTTTAAAAAGAATGTGGATGAGCACTTGAAATGTCATAACATTCAAGGTGATGGGCCTGCTGGAAAGTAGGATTAAAGTAGATTTAGTGTAATATTGTCGGTGCAAACTCAATGGGCTGAAAGGCCTCCACTATACTGTATAACTCGATGATTCCATAGCTTTTCAGAAGTAATATTAAAGTCATATGCATCAAAATGAAAAGAAAAATAAGCATCCAAAACAACAATGACATTGAGTGTTAGTCATATGACTTTGGTGGATTGTTGAAGGTGCTGCTAGACTGAGGAGAAATTATTTGACAATCCCTAACCATTATCTGATCACAGTGACCTGGAAGTCATTATAACTGTCATCAAATCCAATTTGGTAAATGTTCTGTTCACTGGCATTAACTAATGGCAGGGACAAGACGTTCTTGAATGTCATTGTGTACGATTTATTATCCCAATGTGACATTTCAGAATACATATTTTTTGAACTAGGCAACGTTTTCGTCAAATAACAGAATAAACATTGAATGAAAAACAATGCTCAGTTTGGTTCTTCGGTCACTGCTACAGAAAGGGGAAAAACTCAATTTCCTGCCTTTTTAAACTAATGTAGTTAGTTTGCAAATTGCAGCAAAATTTCGATTTTGCCCATAAGGAAATAACAACATTTCAAAGAAGATTGTCATTGCTCAATCATCTGGGGTCTGATTTATTTTTCTGATTAAGGTTTTATCAAATGTTCTGAAAAAGCACAACAGAGTTCTGTATCAAAACGGTTCATTTATGTTGAAATAACCAACTGTTTAAAAAATTCAATCAGCTTAACATCGATTGAAGATTTTATGTTGTAGTAAAACTGGGGTTTAATTCGTATCTTTTAGTTTTGATCCAGTATTAACTTGCTTTCAAATCAAGCCTTGCTGATATTAATTTAACACCTTGGTTTATGAAAAGAGAAGGCCTTTGTCATGTGCACAGTGATCATTCCCAGTTGCAGCCTAGGCCCAAGGACATTCACCATTAATTTTTTCAAAAAGAGTGAGAGGTGAAAATTAGCAGGAATAATTGAAGGAGGGAAGAAATTCAAGGTGGCAAAAAAAATCACCTACAATTCAGTGAATATTGATACAATAGCCACATAAAAAGACTTACGTGGTTACTATAGTTTGCACAGGTGTGATACCCAAAAGAGGGGAAAAATAATCATCATTCTGCTATTTTAGCAGACAGATTACACGGATATAGTCTTGTGGAATCAAAAATTTAATGAAGGATTGGCAGAATGTATTCCTTTATAATTCTGTTTAGTTTCTCCTTAAGCATGATACAAAGTGGTTCATATTGATATTCTCTGGTGTTAAGCCTTACCTTGGGAGCAATCATGATATCCAAGGCTTTTCTCTGATGCTTCTTATAAACATGGTGATTTATTGCTTACCTGTTTTTAATCCTAAAGTACTTCCTGCTTCATGTTGTTCACCGCCTCTTATTTGAAGTGAACTTCAATATTATTGTAAGTGGTATATTCAACCTCTCTCCCTCTAAGTTGTAAATAAAGGAGTATTATAACTGATGGAATTATGAAGTAGGATTGTAGGTGATTTTTTTTGCCACATTGGATTTGTTCCCTCCTTCAATTGTTTGTTCTCATTTTCACCCCTCTGTCTTGCTGAAAGGATTCGTGGTGAATGTCCCAACTGCATCTGGGAATAATTAGGGCAGATAAAGACAGCTTGGGAAATGGGGTGGACTTGGTAATCATTGGTCTCTATTCGACAGAGATGGGAATGAAAGCTGGGATAGTTAGCCTGTTCCACCTCTCAAAACCTGAATTATGAGAAGGACCTCTGCAGTAGGATGTTGCCAGAATCATGGATCCACCTGCCTCCTTTGCAACAAAATAACTTGATGCCTGCACAATTAGTTGAGCGGAGCAGCGAAAATGGAGACAAAATGAAGTGCTTCAGACCATTATTATATGGCATACCCCATTAAATAAGCGTACGACCAAGTAAAAGCAAGCCTCGTGCAAGTGGTTCTATTACTTAACTTGAGCCGCTATTTTAAGCTGCTGTTTTGATCACAAATAATTGACAAGAATCTCATTTCATCTCTTGCAATAACCACCAAAGATGCACCAATGATGGGACAGGCGCAAGTCACAATTATCACTGAACAACCTCTCTGGCTCTGAGAAACTATTACTATAATTGTGGATCCTCACTCTCTCCGTCCTGAGAAAAGATTTGCAAAATAGTAAGATCTTTTTTAACCTTAAAAAAAACACATTTGTTCATGATGGCCCAGATCTCCTAGTCAGTGACGATGCTGAGGATATTGCTGCCACTGTGAAATTAATTGCAACCCTATCTTTTTGCACTCTTGCAGCCACATTTTCCTGTCCTGATTGCACCAGCAATTCTTCAGTGCTGCCATCCATAGAGAGCAATGATGAAGATGAGCAGCAGAGAAGACCACCCCATCCCACCCCCCTTTTACAACATTAACTGCCTTTTTAAAGATCTTAAAAGATTTATTGGTTCGTAGCAACTATATCAACAAAGTCAGACTTCCCAGATGGCCACCCAATTGTTTTGGCAGATGTTTGTGTTATGAATGCCTGACTGAGCTCCAAAACACACTAATGGATTCTGCCCTGTAGGATTTGTTTTTACAAACCATAGAATTTCTGCAGTAGAGAAGAAGGTCATTCAGCCCATTGTGTCTGTACTGACCCTCTGAAAGAGCATCCTGCCCTCTTCCCGTAACCCCATCTAACCTGCTCATCTCTGGACACTATGACATAATTTTAGCATGGCCAATCCACCTAACCAAAGCTTGACGGAAACTGTTGGCTTTGTTTGAATGATAGTTTTATGAGCTTTTAATAAGCTTTTCTATCTTTGAAGTAGTTTTTTCAAAGCATGTTTGTTTACTTGGGCAAGATTGAAAGATGTTTAGTGAAGGAAAGACCTTTTTCACTGGACACATGCGATTGACGTTTTTAAGATATTATAAGAGAGGAATTTCTTTCAAAGGGAATTTTGAATGGCTCATTGTTTTAATTCATGAGCATTTCAAAGCCAATGTTATTATATAGCTTATTGGTTCTTCGATAAATGAAGAATGATGGTACAGGTGATCACCTATTTTATGCAAATTCTAATACAGAAGTTCTGGCAGGGCAAGGTCACTGGCAGATGCAATTCCTCACTGCAATAGACACAGTAGTGGATTGGGATTATGGAATTTCAGCCCCATTGACTCTTTTAGACTACCTTTCTATAGACACTGTAATTGCCAAATTGGTCATTCTTTGTTGCGTTAGACTCGATTTCACTACAGAAGGCATCTTAACAGAGCTTATTCTCTTGTCCATTTTGTTAAGGAATGGGCTAAGAGACATTCCAATTAGATGTCTCATTAATGTTAAGTATCCAATAATTGACACTGATATGTAAAGAGGTTACAGGTGGCTCTTGTGGCATGTGATGTGATGATAGAGTTTTGTACAGAGTGTGTTAAAGGAAAATAAAGGTATTTGAGAAAAGGAACAGAGCTCGGACTCTTTACTCAACAGCAGCCGGAAGCTAACAGTGGTAGCGGAGGATGGTTCCTGTGCAAATGTAAAGGGTTGAAAGATACAACTTTTCCAGAAAGATATAACTTTTCCGGCTACAACAGCAGCCGGAAGCTAACTCATATGGTCCTGTAATCCTGGAGTTCAGAAGAATCAGAGGCGATCTTAGGAGACATATAGGGCACCAACTAATGGCTGTGCCACGCCCAATTTGGGGTGCGACGCGGCTGGTAAATCTCGCGTGACGCTAGATTTACCCTGCTCGCCACACCTCGTGAGATCTAATGGGATCTCGCGAGACGTCGTGATCGGATCCATATTTGGCAAATTTGCATTTTAAAGTGATCAGCTATTCTCACTTTAATATGCACTCGCGGATCTACCCAAGGCTTTAGGATCAGATCCCTCCAACTCGGAGACCCCAGGTGTTCTCCGTTTTGCACTGGTCTCCACAAATGGGGACCAGGCGGAATAGCACCTGGGGAGGGTCTTCAAGGGGATCGGGGACCCCAGGGTGGCTGGGTAGGGTGGTATCCTGGTGCCCCTGATGCCACCCTGGCAGTGCCAGCCTGGCACCCTGGCAGTGCCAGCCTGGCACCCTGGCAGGCCAACCGGGCACCCTGGCAGTGCCAGGGTGGTACCAGGGGTACACTCTTCCCAGAGTCCAGCCGCTCGTGCCCCCGATCCCCTGGGAGACCAGCCCCTATAGTTCAGCCTGGTCCCTGTTTGTGGAGACCAGTGCAAAATGGTGCCAGGTAGCACTGCCAAGTTGCCCATGTGGTGGTGTAAGGCTGGCAGTGCCAAGATGTCCAGGTGGCATTTTTCCCGTGCCCAGGATTGGGCCCAGCGATGCCCTGCCCTTATCAGTTGGGGTGTGGGTGGCTCAATGACCCCCTTCTAGGTAGGTTGAGGCATTGGGGTGGGGTCCGGGGGTCGTTTTGGAAGTTCTCAAGATCGGAGTCCCGATCTCTTCATGCACTGTTTAGCGGAGCACCTCAGTGCAGGAAAAGAGATTAAGTGCGGCTTCGATGGGGCATTGCTGAGGCCCCGAAATAAAACAGAGTCCCATTAGATAGCAGGGTCGTCCTCGTCATTGCGAGTGCCTATAAAAACACCGTGCTAAACATGCTCAACGTGGGATTCTGTTTCATTTCTGTTAGATCGCGTCTACAGGATTCTCAGGGGTGTTGACAGGGTAGATGGTGTGAGGATCTTTCATCTTGTAGGAGAGTCTGGGATAAAAGGGCATAATCTCAGAGTAAGCTGTCACCCATTTAAGACGGAGATGAGGGTAATAAATCTGTGGAATTCTTTACTGCAGAGAGCTGTCGAGTGTTGCTAAGAATATTCAGGGCTGAGATAGATGGATTTTTAATTAGTAAAGGAATCCAAGTGTTATAGGGATAAGGTGAGAAAGTGGCATTGAGGATTATCATATCAGATCAGTCACAACCCCATTGAATGGTGGAGCAGATTCGATGGACCAAATGGCCTACTCTCTTCCTAGATCTTATGGATCTGAGGCATCCTTGTGAGGCATTTAGATAACATCCCAATCATGCTGGAATAGTTTGGGTGGAAGTCTTGAGGTATGAGGAAGGGAGGGTTGCAATACTGTTGAGAATAAGAAGTGCAGACTGTGCGAGTAGGTGGAGGTGGAGTGAAGGATGGTGCGGTGATTGTATGGCAGTGGAGAAAGGTCGGGGATGGGACAGTTATGAATAGTGAGGCTGTAGGTTTGAGGAGATCATTGATCTGCTTTCACCATTACAGTCATGTTGCAGAAAATGAGCGTTTGACATTGATATTTTTCCACCTATTGGCAGGTGAGGTGTTGTTTGGAGAGTCCTCTGCACCTCCCTACCTCAGGGCCTACAATGCTGCGTCAGAAAATTAGGTGCCCTCTCTATATATCTTGCTTACAAGCATTCTGCCTGCAGCCAGAGAGCACTCTGTTTAATGTTGGCATTCTTTAGGTAACAGCACTGAAGTCAAATTTCTCTCCCCCCCCACCCCGCCCCCACCACCAACCAAACAGACAAACAACCAATGATTGGGCTGGGTAGTGCTGGCTGTATATCTTGCTCGTGACAGTGAGTTGCCAACATAACTTTCACCTGATCAGTGGAACACCTGTACTGCAACAACTTCCATTTCCATTGTGCCTTTAACTTTGAAAGATGGTTCAAGGTGCTTTTGGAGATGTAAGGGAAAAAAGGCAAATACTAAATAGAAGATACTTAGGGGAGGGTAGAAATAAGAAACACTGGTCTGGGATCACAAAATGCGCCAGTGATCCCTGCTTGAACTTTCTTCAGCAGGAGTTGTGATTAAGAAACTGGAGATGTGGGTCAACAGTACAGTGTCTTTAATGGCACAATGGTGCATAGCAGCCTGTTGGCCTGCATCCACAAGTCGCTCTGACTGCTGTGGGTTCCCTGACCCTTGAAAATATAACACATGTGCTCAGCCTTTGACACAACCTGTATAATTAAATAAGAGGCTCTGCTGCACGTCTGTACTATTTCATGTATTGGACTGACCGATCCTGATATTTTAGTGATAAAGGAAATAGTATGCTGCAGATAGCTGATGGTGAATTCTCAGGCTATGATCCTCTGCCGTCCTGATCTATTTAACAGACTGTTAAAGGTGAAATAACTGGAGAGCAGAGAGTTCTTCTAGTGTCATGAGCAACAATCCCCTTCCAACAAACACCACCAAATATATGCAAATTGGCCATTATATCTCACTTACTGCTACTCCGTAAGAGATATTGAAACCAGCAGAACATTGGAATTTTTAAAACAATTTCAGGCAGGAGAAAATCTCTGATCCATCTGGACGACCTATTCAGAATATGCTCTTGGTGAATTTTTAATAAACTCAATCATCTTATTTTTGGTGCCCAGTAAGGTTTCCCATTCCATCACCCGCACTGGTAATCTGCTCCACATGCTTACTGCCCTTTTAGTAAACACATTCCTCTTCCATGTCCTGGATGCATTTTGGTGTATTACTATCCCTGTGGGGAAAATGTAGACCAAATTTACTGAATGACCCCAAATGAAACAATTACCAACAAGATTCGGCCATTTTGTAGATTTTGCTTAAACACGATTCAGATTCAATGCACATTACACATGAATCAACAGACCAATGATACTTTAAATAAAAGGGTAATTTTAACTTTAAATAATTGATACCATTAAGGTACGTTTGAAGAAACCACAAGCATTCACAATATTTCCTGCAGAAATATGGCACCACGTAGCTCGACAGTTTCTCAGCATGCAATCCTTTATTTGCAGGGTAGGTCAGGAATCTTATCTGACAACAGCTTTCACCTTCACGATTCACAAGTAAGATTATCATCAGCAAGGCACCTTTCTACGAATGATCCCTCCCTCAGGTCACCACAGTCCCGATGATGTAATTTTTCAGGGTTCCTTTTCAACTAACCTAAGGGCTCAGTTCATTGCTTGGCTGCTTCTGGATAAACGCCAAGCTCTTTAGCATCTCCATACTATTCACGTAGCTTTCCAAGTTTTATACCTTTTTAACCATGGCATGCCATCAATAAACGCACGACGAGTGGTGAACGTAACTGAGGCTTTAATAAACTAAACAGAAAGCCTCCTGGCCTCGGATCCCGAACTGAGGCAGCGGCGGAGACCAGCCACCTTTATACCGAGCCCAAGGGGAGGCAGACAGCAGGCAGTGGGTGACCAGATTACATATAATACAGTGGCAGTTTACCACAATACACATATTATATACTACAGTGATTCGGAGCCAGCAGGGACAAGCCCAGGCATGTAACAATACAACTGTACAATACAATACAGTGGTTTACCACATTCACTCCCATTAAAAAAAGAGTCCAGCGGGGGTGAAGTGGACTTAAAGATCAAGTCTGTCGGGGGCTTTGACCTTCCGCCGTGATCGCCTCAGTCCCGGCTGTGTTGTGGGCATTGGTGTCGAGACCTGCGCGCCTGGGAGCGTGTTGTCCTCTTCTTCACCCAATAATTGAGTCGGTGGGGGGGGGGGGAGGTGTGTGGGCAGGGGTGGTGGTGATGGCCGCCGGTGGGCCTGCGGGTGCCAGACCTTGAAGTAACTGGGTAGTGGTGGAGGGAGACGGTGTAGGATCGGGGGTGGTTGTGATGGTCGCTGGGGAACCGGCAGGTGCCAAATCCCGGAGGGAGAATGTGTCCTGTCGCCCGTCATGATGTGCCACGTAGGCATATTGTGGATTGGCATGGAGGTGCAGGACCTTCTCGACGAGGGGATCTGATTTATGGCTCTTCGAATGCTTCTGGAGGAGGACGAGCTCTGGGAATGTCAGCCAGGACTGGAGCGAGACCCAGGAGGTGGACTTCCTGGGGAAGGCAAACATACGTTCGTGCGGGGTCTCGTTGGTGGCAGTGCACAGGAGCGACCGGATAGAGTGGAGCGCATCGGAGAGGACCTCCTGCCAACGGGAGACAGGGAGACTTCTAGACCTTAAGGCCAGGAGGACAGCCTTCCAGACCATCGCGTGTTCCCTCTCCACCTGTCCGTTGCCCCGGGGGTTGTAGCTGGTCGTCCTGCTGGTTGCCCTTGCTGAGCAGGAACTGATGCAACTCGTGGCTCATGAAGGAGGAACCCCGATCGCTATGGATGTAGGTGGGGAACCTGAACAAGGTGAAAAGACTGTGCAGGGCCTTGATGACAGTGGCAGAGGTCATGTCAGGGCATGGGATGGCAAAGGGGAATCTTGAGTATTCGTCAACAATGTTGAGGAAGTACACATTACAGTCAGTGGAGGGGAGGGGCCCTTTGAAATCGATGCTGAGGCGCTCAAAGGGGCGAGAGGCCTTTACCAGGTGCGCTCTGTCTGGCCGATAGAAGTGCGGTTTGCATTCCACGCAGACCTGGCGGTCCCTGGTCATGGTCTTGACCTCCTCGATGGAGTAAGGCAGGTTGCGTGCCTTGATAAAGTGAAAAAAACGGGTGACCCCCGGGTGACAGAGGTCATTGTGGAGGGCCCGGAGTCGGTCTACTTGTGCGCTGGCACATGTACAGCGGGATAGGGCATCTGGGGGCTCATTGAGCTTCCCAGGTCGATACAAGTTTTCGTAGTTGTAGGTGGAGAGCTCGATCCTCCACCTCAGAATCTTGTCGTTCTTGATTTTGCCCTGCTGTGTGTTATTGAACATGAAGGCAACCGATCGTTGGTCAGTGAGGAGAGTGAATCGCCTGCCGGCCAGATAATGCCTCAAATGTCGCACAGCTTCTATAATGGCTTGGGCTTCCTTTTCGACGGAGGAGTGTCGAATTTCGGAGGCATGGAGGGTACGGGAGAAGAAAGCCACGGGCCTGCCCGCTTGGTTGAGGGTAGCGGCCAGAGCAAAATCCGACGCATCGCTCTCCACCTGGAATGGAATGGACTCGTCCACAGCGTGCATCGCGGCTTTGGCAATATCTGCCTTGATGCGGTTGAAGCCCAGGCGTGCCTCAGCCATCAGGGGAAAAATGGTGGATTTAATAAATGGACGGGTCTTGTCCGCATAATTGGGGACCCACTGGGCATAGTAAGAGAAGAACCCCAGGCATCTCTTCAGGGCCTTGGGGCAGTGGGGGAGGGGGAGTTCCAGGAGGGGAAGCATGCGATCGGGGTTGGGCCCTAGGACTCCGTTTTCCACAATGTAGCCAAGGATGGCTTGGCGGGTTGTGCGGAAAACGCATTTTCCCTTACTATAGGTGAGGTTCAGGAGTTTAACGATGTGGAGGAAGTGCCGGAGGTTTTCGTCATGGTCCTGCTGGTCATGGCCGCAGATGGTGACATTATCTAAGTACAGGAACGTGGCCCGCAGCCCATACTGGTCAACCATTCAGTCCATTTCTCGTTGGAAGACCGAGACCCTATTGGTGACGCCGAAGGGAACCCTGAGGAAGTGGTAGAATCAGCCATCTGCCTCGAAGGCCGTGTATTGTTTGTCCTCCGGGCGGATAGGGAGCTGGTGGTACGCGGACTTCAAGTCAACTGTGGAGAAGACTCGATACTGCGCAATCTGGTTGACCATGTCAGATATGCGGGGGAGAGGGTACGCATCGAGCTGCGTGTACCGGTTGATGGTCTGACTGTAGTCAATGACCACCTGGAGCTTCTCTCCAGCCTTGATGACCACTACTTTGGCTCTCCAGGGGCTGGTACTAGCCTCAATGATCCCTCTCGTAGGAGTCGCTGGACCTCCGACCTGATAAAGGCCCTGTCCCCGGCACTGTATCGTCTGCTCCTAGTAGCGACGGGCTTACAGTCCGGGGTGAGGTTAGCGAAGAGCGAGGGTGGGGCGACCTTAATGGTCCCGAGGCTACACACAGTGAGGGGGGGCAGAGGTCCACCGAACTTTAAATTAAGGCTTTGGAGGTGGCACTGGAAGTCGAGCCCCAGTAATAGGGCACTGCAGAGATGGGGAAGGACGTAGAGTTTAAAGTTACTCTACTCTACGCCTTGTACAGTAAGGGTCACGACACAGTACCCCCGGATTTCTACTGAATATGATCTGGAAGCCAGGGAGATTTTCTGGGTCGCGGGTAGGATTGGGAGGGAGCAGCGCCTTACCGTATCTGGGTGTGTGAAGCTGTCTGTGCTCCCGGAGTCGAAAAGACAGACCATCTCGTGCCCGTTGATCCGGACGGTCATCGTCGATTTTGTGAGGTGATGAGGCCGGGACTGGTCGAGTGTGATGGAGACGAGCTTCAGAAGGTGATGGGTAGGCCGGTCGGATGTAGCGGCGGCCAGCGTACGACCGGGTGAGCAGGGCTCCCGGGAGGCTGCGGAGTGGTCCCAAGATTGCGGCCCGCATGGGTTGCGCGTGGCGGGTGGCATCGGAGTGGAGTGGAGTGGCGGGTGGAGTGCAAGATGGCATCAAAGATGGCGGCCCCCACAGGTTGCACATGGCAGGTGCCGCGGCAGCTGGGGGTGACCCCGACGGGCAGCAGGCAGTGCTGCTGGGCCTAGAAGTTCCGTGCAGGGCAGCATTGTCTGGGATGATTCCCCTGGCCGCAAAAGTTGCACTTCGGGCTTCCGGCGTTGGCGGGCTGCTGCGCGGCACAGGCTTGCGCCACACTCGCGTAGGATGACAGCGGCGCCCACGAGGTCCACGAGGGTGCCGTGCAGTCGGAGGTGTAGGCCTCCATGTTCTAGAAGGCCACCTTCAGCGAGTTTGAGAGCTGCACTGTCTCTGGGAGACCGAGTGTACCCCCTTCTAGCAATCACTGGCGGATGTAGCTCGATTTCATGCCCGCGACATAAGCGTCTCTGATCAACAGCTCCGCGTGTTGGGTAGCCGATACCTCCTGGCAATCAGTTCCGGCTGAGTACCCGCAAGGCACGCAGGAATTCTATTAGTGATTCCCCAGGGCGTTGTCGTCTCGTGGCAAGAAGGTGCCGAGCATACACCTCATTTACAGACTTCACATATTGTCCCTTCAGCAGCATTATCGCCTCCATATACGAGGGGGCGTCCCTGACGAGAATAAAGACTTTCTGGCTCACACGTGAGTTGAGGATCTGCTTCTTTTGGAGGTCGGTGAAGTCTTCGGTGGAGGATCCGAGGTACGCGTCGAAGCAGCTTAGCCAGTGCTCGAATGTTACAGTGGCGTCGGCTGCCTGTGGGTCCAGTTCCAAGTGATCAGGCTTGAGCGATGAATTCATCTTAGTAGTTTTGTTTATTAAATTGATACACCATCTATGAACACACGACGAGTGGTGAACATAACTGAGGCTTTAATAAACTAAACAGAAAGCCTCCTGGCCTCGGATCCCAAACTGAGGCAGCTGCAGAGACCAGCCACCTTTATATCGAGCCCGAGGGGAAGTGGAGCCAGCAGGCAGTAGTTTACCACATTACATATAATACAGTGGCAGTTTACCACAATACACATATTATATACAACAGTGGTTCGGAGCCAGCAGGGACAAGCCCAGGCATGTAACAATACAACAGTACAATATAATACAGTGGTTTACCACAAACCAGTTTGCACATTGTCCCAAGAGCTCCAGTATTCTTTTTTGGCAAAACAAACTGATCTCTTCTTGAGAAATGTATTTCCTCCTCTTTCTGTCTCATATAGAACATAGAACATACAGTGCCGAAGGAGGCCATTTGGCCCATCGAGTCTGCACCGACCCACTTAAGCCCTCACTTCCACCCTATCCCCGTTACCCAATAATCCTTCCTAACGTTTTTGGTCACTAAGGGCAATTTATCACGGCCAATCCACCTAACCTGCACGTCTTTGGACTGTGGGAGGAAACCAGAGTACCCGGAGGAAACCCACACAGACACGGGAAGAACGTGCAGACTTCGCACAGACATTGATCCAGCAGGGAATCGAACCTGGGACCATGGTGCTGTGAAGCCGCAGTGCTATCCACTTGTGCTAACTATTCTTTACTGCATTGCTTCCAGGCCAAAGATTGTCGCCGTTAGTTTTGAAATATGACCGCTCATACTTCCAGTCTTTGTGATAGTTTGAATATCGAGTCAGAAACATAACTTATGGTTGAATGAGACAGCAAAATTGTGAATGTTTTGATTGGTCTGAGCATGTGCCTGGTGAGGAGATTCAAATCAGTTAGGAGATTGTGGCGGAGCCAAGATATGATGGCTTCAGTTAAAATGTTGAACTAGAGGAAATTGCGGCTCATCCAAGACTGGATATCACCTGTTTGATAAATCTGTGGGCAGCATATTGATTTGCACCCAGTTGAGGCGCTGGGAGAAAAGTTGACAGCAGTGGTAAATGTGACTGCCATTAGTCTTGTCTCTGTGGTGCAGCTCAGCTACAGATCTCTTTGCAGCAGATCGCAACTGGTGGCCTGCTGACCATAGGCTGTGAAGGCAATTTTCCTTAGCCACTGACAGGTAGGTGTGCTATGACTTGCGGATGTAGTTGGTGTGATAAAAGCACGTGTGGACAATCTGCTTTATGTGCCTACTGATCTCTCTAATATGGCTTTATTTATCTTTTACCATTTGAAGCATGAATACTGTGTTTGGGATGTAGTAAAACCAATTTCTGTCATTAATTTTAACTTGATTTTGAGACCACCACAATATTCTGCAGCTTGTCTATTTTGTCATTTACAGGCCTCTCAGAAATGTTTATATTGAAGGAGCCTTTTTTCCATGTCCCCTTTTTTTATGCATGTTACATTTTTTGCTCAAGTCTTGTAGACATTTAAATTCCAGTTATTTAATGATACAAAATAATTCAAAGCATGAATGGAAAAAATGCAAAAACAAAATCAAAGGATAAGAGACCTAAATAACAACAAAAATTAACACTAAAAGAACTGCTAAAAATTAAAATTAAAAAATTACATCTAAGTATTTGTCTTGTTGCAAATTCATTGCACACGGAGCTTTCCTTCATGATCACTCCTGATGTGTGGGTGGGGTGCATAGTGCAATCTCATGCCAAATAAGTTGGACATTGTGCAACCTTTTGATTAACATGTGCGAATGTTTAGATTTGGGGTGCATCAATGCTGTTTTCAGTTTATCAACTGGTTAGAAGGTTGTTCTGCTGTGATGGTGAGGTCAAACCCATTGCATTTAGAAAGCGGAAGATGGACTTTGGAGTTTACTCTGTCAATGCCATGATGTCCTAGTTCTCCCCTCCCTTTATTACAGTCTGTAGCCACACAGCCATTGAAATCCACAAGAATGCTGAGTTTGTCTTAGTGTGGGACTCCTCTGATGGCCTTGCTGAGATTGCCACAGAGTGCTTCCTTGACCACATCTGCGTGTGTCATTTTTGGTGCATAGACACCGATGAGTACTGCCTACTGGTTTTTAGCAAGATTTATTTGAAGTACCATGAGTCAGTCATTAATGTCCTTGGGAAGTGAGTCAAGCTTATGTATCAATTCAGATAAAATGACAAAGCCCGCAAGTGACAGTTGAGGCTGGTCCTTGGTCCTGTCAATCCAGTAGAATGTGTAGCTTTACCTAATTCCTTATGAACATAGAATCATAGAATTTACGGTACAGAAGGAGGCCATTCAGCCCATCGAGTCTGGACCGGCCCTTGGAAAGAGCATCCTACTTAAGCCTACGCCTCTATCCTATCCCCATAATCCAATCTAACTTTTTGGACACTAAGGGACAATTTAGCATGGCCAGCCCATCTAACCTGCACATCTTTGGATTGTGGGAGGAAACCCATGCAGAGACAGGGAGAAAGTGCAAACTCCACACAGACAGTCACCCGAGACCGGAATTGAATCCGGGACCCTGGAGCTGTGAGGCAGCAGTGCTAACAACTGTGCCACTGTGCCGCCTGTGAGACTCCTCTGCAAACCTTGTTTCACTTAGAGCAGCTACATCAATATTGTACCTGCCCTGTATTCTCGCTAAGAGGGCTGTTCTATGCTTTGTCTTATTGCCGAGAAGTATTCTGACACTCTATGAACCGAGTATCATCCATTGGTCAGTACGCCTTTGAATTTTCTTTGTGTTTCAACTGCAGTGACTGGTGACCAATTAGAAGCGGTGACCTGCATGTGCTGGGAATGCAGGCTGTGTTTAAGGTTCCTTTTCTTTCCCTTCCACTTGTGAATAATAATAATAATCTTTATTAGTGTCACAAGTAGGCTTACATTAACACTGCAATGAAGTTACTGTGAAGAATATCTAGTTCATAGTTAATGTTAATATTTTGGGAGGTAATGTTTAGTTCTGGTAAGATTAAAGTAAAACTGTAGAAAATGGGATAAATGCATCGAAAGCAGCTTGGCGCCGATTATACATAAAGGATTGGGGCCATGTTGGCTTAAAGTGTTAACAGCTATAAATGTAAGAGCCATAAAAGAGCAGGTAGGCTAACTTAACTGGAGAACTGGCGACGCACGGTGGGATTTTCCAGCCTTTCCCACCAGCAGGATCCTCCGGTTCTGCTAAAAATGACCTCTCACGGCAGATTCTCCAGCAGTGGGACAGGGGGGGCCATACAAAATGCCATAGACCTAAGCGGGACCCGAAGATCCCACTGATAGCCAATGGCAAGCTACCTCCACTGCCAGAAAGGGGTGTAAAATCCCACCCGTGGTGACTACATTGCTTGCAGAGAAATGCAGTCCAAAGAGATGTTTTGTTTTGGAACTTGGAGCTAATTTAGTTTAAAAGCATTCTGTGAAACATAATAGGCTAAATCATATTAAGGGGAGGTGTTGGCAAAGTGGTATTGTCACTGGGCTAGTAATCTAAAGATCCAAGGTAATGCTCTGGGGACCCGGGTTTGAATATCTCCAAGGCGGATGGTGGAATTAGAACGCAATAAAAATCTGGAATTAAAAAAGTCTAATGATGACCATGAAACCATTGTTGATTATCATAGAAGCTCATCTGGTTCACTAATGTTCTGTCGGAATTGGAAATCTGCTGTCCCTACCTGGCCTCGCCTACATGTGACTTCAGACACACAACAATGTGGTTGACTCTTTAATGCCCACTGAAACGGCCTAGCAAGCCACTCAGTTCAAGGACAATTATGTGTGGCCAACAAATGCCGGCTTTTCCAGCAGTGCCAACGTCCCATGAAAGAATTTTTTTAAATGTAATATTTGTAATTGCACGTGCAAGTCAAGATTTGGAGATGATCCCAGCCTAGACATAAACACAAGGTTGACTTGCTAAGCACTCATCCATTGCAGTGACAGGAGAATCCATTGGTTATTAATAGATACTCTTTACATTCCTTCTGAAAGCACATTAGGAACGTAACGATTATGCTGTGCAGATTGAAGACAATCTCACATAAGGGATTCTCTGCCCAATTTCCTGATCCTGCCAGATGTTTTACACCAGTGAGACAAGTCCAATAGAATGGAAAATGTACTCTCGTATTCTTATAAATTAGAGTTGATGTATCAGAACTAGATAAACAAAATGTGAAAATTCAAACATTTTTCCACTCTGATGCCAGGGGTGCAATGATTTTTTAAATTTGCCTTACCACCCACTATTGGTTCTCTTGTACATGTTGCATCATTCATCCATTCATCTCTTGAATATCCTCTACCAATTGCTCATCAGGCACGTTTTCTTTCCATAACATTAAAAGGTAATATGCTGTGTGATACAGTTCTTCCTGTGCCACATGCCCATTACATCTCTGATGTTTCTTGTCATTCTCGTGCTTCCTGTCGCATGCCTATTTCTCTACAGTTCTTCCTGTGTTAACTGTTCATTGCTCTAAAATCAGTCGTGCGCCAAAGATTCATTGATCTCTACTGATTCCTCTGTCATCCATCTATTGCTTTGTTGCATTTCTCTTGCCATTTGCCTCTCATTTTCTTTTACTTTCCCTCGAGGAATACTGTGTGCAGTTCTGGTCACCCTATTATAGAAAGGATATTATTAAACTAGAAAGAGTGCAGAAAAGATTTACTAGGATGTTGCCGGGACTTGATGGTTTGAGTTATAAGGAGAGGCTGGATAGACTGGGACTTTTTTCCCTGGAGCGTAGGAGGCTTAGGGGTGATCTTATAGAGGTCTATAAAATAATGAGGGGCATAGATAAGGTAGATAGTCAACATCTTTTCCCAAAGGTAGGGGAGTCTAAAACTAGAGGGCATAGGTTTAAGGTGAGAGGGGAGAGATTCAGAAGGGCCCAGAGGGGCAATTTCTTCACTCAGAGGGTAGTGAGTGTCTGGAATGGGCTGCCAGAGGTAGTAGTAGAAGCGGGTACAATTGTGTCTTTCAAAAAGCATTTAGATGGTTACATGGGTAAGATGGGTATAGAGGGTTATGGGCCAAGTGCGGGCAACTGGGACTAGCTTAATGGTAAAAACTGGGCGGCATGGACTGGTTGGGCCGAAGGGCCTGTTTCCATGCTGTAAACTTCTATGATTCTATGATTCTATGATTCTAACTGCATTCTTATGCTTTCTATTTAATGCTTTTTCATTTGTTCTCCACACCCTGCAGACATACACTTGGTTGGAATATTACAGCTCTTTCACCATCAGCCCCTCTCCCAACCAGGAGCTGACTGGTGAAAGCAATGGTAAAATTGTGTGCCTTGGCATGATGCCACTCCCGTCACCTATCCCGCCACTGCTATTTTACCAGCAGCGAGGGAAGACATCCGGCCCCTAGCGCCATCTAGGCTTTGACAGAGTGTTGAGTCTACATGATAAGTCCACCAGGTGAAATCAGGCAACCTTGTTGCCAGCTGAGGGATGGGGAGCAGGGCTGCCTGCCTCCTGTTTGGGCACCTTGGCTGAAAACTTTACACTGAAAACAGCTGAGAGCTGTTTTTAAACTGTAAATGAATGCATGCTAGTTGACATCAGGAATGTACAGCATAGTTCCTTTTCATTGTGAAATTTCAAGCTGCGCTTGAAGGTTATTTTGGGGTATTTGGTTTTGACACCATTCCATTTTGATTTTTTTTACCCAAAGTCTTTACATTCTTCAACAATATTGGATTACGATGAACTCTTGCCAAGCGTTCACTTGTGTTCTTTTAATAAGGCTGAGATCAAGGTTACATCATCTAAACAAATCATCATTCAGCTTGATAGGTGACAAATCTACCGAGCCAAACATCTGCCTGATTCACACTCAGACTGGAATGTGTACTCTATCCCATTGTCTCTTCACCCCATTTGTATTATATCTTTTTAAAACCTTCTCTGCCTCCTTATTCTGTAGGAGAATTTTCAGTATTCTAACTGAAATAAGACAATCGTGCCATGTGGCCTACTGTTAGCTTCAAGCCTGGCCTCTATTTTTCTTCCCCACACTGTGGCCTATAAATGCCAATGGCGCTATCAACCTGGCTCGCCACCCTGTTTCTCTGCCTATCGCCACTGATTTTTTTCCTCATCCCAGGGACTTCCAGGAGACGATTAGCTGCATGGCTCAAAGCTGTAGGCCGAAGGCCCCCTGATGCATCTTTGTAATGTAGACCCCTCAGTGGTCTCTTCTCTAGCCCCAGCAGCTTGTTTTTGGTATGTTTCGAACCTGACTGAAGCCTAACATTAAAGTTGCTGCCTTTTAGGTAGATGTTGGCATAGTGATGATGTCAATGGACTAGTAAAGCCTAATCTAATGCCCTGAGGGACATGGGTTCAAATCCCACCATGATAGCTGATGAAATTTAGATTCAATTAATAAATCTGGAATAAAAAGCTTGTCTAATGGTGACCAGGAAACTACCATCAATTGTTGTAAAAACTCATCAGGTTCATTAATGTCCTTTTGAGGGGGGCGGGGTGGGGGGAAATCAGCCATCCTTATCTGGTCTCGTCTACATGTGATCCAGACCCACTGCAATCTGGTTGACTCTTAATTGTCCTCTGCAATGGCCCAACAAACCACTCAGTTGTATCAAACCATGACAACATCTGAAAGGAATGAAACTGGACAGACCACTCAGCATCGACCTTGGTCTTTTTGTACTCTCCTGTATTTTCTTGATATACTACGGAGTGTAATATGTGTTACTCAAACCTTGGTTACTGATGAGGTCTTCTGAATCTCGATGAAGAAGACTCAAACTTGTCCAGTGGTAACAAAAGGTTTATTGAGTAACTATGACAATAATTGCATGAGTTCTTTACTTTAACATTGATACTAGTGATAAGGTTGACAAGATCTAACTACAGTAACAACACTAACCATCTGAGCTACTCTGATACTCCTGCCCTTGTCACAGTCCATCCAAAAGAGAGAGAGAGAGACCCAATGTGGTTTCTTATATACCCCTGTTGGTCAGGCCCTCTAGTGATCATGTGGTGCTACTGATTACATATTAACCCCTTATGTACATGCACATACAGAGATCACTACACTTGGCACCAGAAATGACAACGATAAACACAGCCCTGTCAACCTTGTAGTCTCCCTTACTAACATCTGGGGGCTTGTGCCAAAATTGGGAGAGCTGTCTCACAGACTAGTCAAGCAACAGCCTGACATAGTCATTCTTACAGAATCACACCAGACAGGCTATTTTCCAAACACCATTATCACAATCCCTGGGTATGCCCTGTCCCAGCGAAAGGACAGACCCACCAGAGGAGGCAGCACAATGGTGTGCAGTCAGGTAGGAGTTGTCATGGGTCTTCTCAACATTGACTCTGGACCCCATGATGTCTCACGGCATCAGATCAAACATGGGCAAGGGAACCACCTGCCGGTTACTAGCTACTGTCCCCCCTCTGACGATGATCAGTACTCCACCATGTTGCACACCATTTGGAGGATACACTGAGGGTGGAAAGAGCTGAGAATGTACTCTGGGTGGGCAATCTCAATGTCCATCAACATTGAGCTTGGTAGGGCAGCACGGTGGCTCAATGATTAGCACAGCTGCCTCACGGCGCCGAGGTCCCCGGCTCGATCCCGGCTCTGGGTCACTGTCCATGTGGAGTTTGCACATTCTCCCCGTGTTTGCATGGGTTTCGCCCCCACAACCCAGAGATGTGCAGGGTAGGTGGATTGGCCACGTTAAATTGCCCCTTAATTGGAAAAAATGAATTGGTTACTCTAAATTTATTTTTAAAAAGCAACATTGAGTTTGGTAGAACCAGCACTGACCGTGCTGGTTGAGTCCCAAAGGACATAACTGCTAGACTGGGTCTGCAGCAGGTGGTGAGGGACCAAACAAGAGGGAAAAACCTACTTGAACTCATCCTCACCAATCCCCATGCCACGGATACATCTGTCCATGACAGTCTAGGTAGGAGTGACTACCACCCAGTCCTTGTGAAGGCGAAGTCACATCTTCACTTTGAGGACACGATCCATTGTATTGTGTGGCACTACTATCGTGCTATATGGGATAGATTTCAAACAGATATAGCAACTCAAAACAGGGCATCCATGACATGTTGTGGGCCATCAGCAGCAGAAACCTTTTATACAAGCACATTCTGTAACCTCATTGCCTGGCATATCCCCCACTCTACCATTACCATCAAGCTGGGGATCAACCCTGGTTTAATGAAGAGTGCAGGAGGGCATGCCAAGAGCAGCACATGGCATGCTGTTATGAATCCTTGGGCTAGTGCGTGGTCAATTCCAACCCACGTGACCCGGAGTCACAACACAGTTGCAATTAACTCTTAATTTAATGAAATAGCCGAAGTATTTGATCTTTGGCTGCCCAATAATCACAGTCACCAGGTTAGTAAATTTAAACACAATTAACTTTTATTAATAACATTAACTATAATTAAATAGACAACAATTATAACTGGTTACATATTATCTAATTTCAAACCCCTCCTCTTTAACTCACCCCACCCTCTACACACACATAAGACAGACAGACACAGAGGGGAAAGTGGGGTATAAAAATAATACTAAAAGTAAAAGAACAAAAGTCTCTGTTTCAGATGGATGTCTTCCAGTTAGATTCTTTCAGTCTCGGCCTCCAGTTGGATGCCTTTGCTTTCAGTCTGTAATGGTTTTCACTTTAAACTCATCTGGGTCTTGAGACTTCTCTGTCATCTCAGAACAGCAGGCAGGAAACATTTGGGAGAAAGACAGAGAGAGTAACACACAACCTCCCCATCTCAGCAGTCAGGATCTTTCACAAAGTCACAGAATCCCTGGAGTGCAGAAGGAGGTCATTCGGCCCTTCGAGTGCACTCACCCTCCGAAAGAGCATCTTATCTCGGCGAACTCCCTCACCCCATCCCCGTAGACCCACCTAACCTATGGACACACTTAGGGGCAATTTAGTATTGCCAATCCACCTAACCTGCACATCATTGGAATGGGGGAAATCGGAGCACTCGGAGGAAACACACGCAGAGACAAAGAGAATGTACAAACTCCACAAAGACAGTCACTCAAGGTTGGAATCGAATCCGGGTCCCTGGCGCTGTAAGGCAGCAGTGCTACCCACTGTGCCACCCTTGCCGACCTAGGTTCTCTGAAAAACCCGACCTGGCAGGACCCAATCGCTACCTGTCGCTGGGCAGAATACGGTCCCTGGTCACCAATCTATTGGCCACCAGCCCACCAATTGAACTAAATCCCTCCATAAAGTCTGTGTTCTTCTGTTCAAATTCTAAATCTTCATAACACAGTGTACTATTTTGCAACTTTTGTCTTCCTCACTTCCTCTGCTTGACTTAAAGATATGCCTTCTTAAAGATCCATAAACCAAAATGATAATGACAAAGTAAAGGAAATTGGAAATAAGAAAATCAACAGGAAGGGTCCTTACAATACCTAAAAAAGATTTCAACTGGTCAAGCTGCAACACAGCACTATTAACATGCCAAACGGCGATAGAGAGAAGTGACCCCACAAACAACCGGTCAAATCCAAGCTCTGTAGTCCTGCTACATCCAGTCATGAATTGTGATGGACAATTAAATAACTAACAGGCGAAGGATGCTCTGCAAATATTCCCATTCTCAATGATTTGAGGGCCCAGCACATCAGTGCAAAAGACAAGGCTGAAATATTTGCAGCTGTCTCTAAAGATTCTCTAAAGGTAAACTTGCAGGTTGAGTCCTTAATTAAGAAAGCAAATGCAATGTTGTCATTTATCTCAAGAGGCTTGGAATATAAAAGCAGGGATGTACTTCTGAAGCTTTATAAAGCATTAGTTAGGCCCCATTTAGAATACTGTGAGCAATTTTGGACCCCACACCTCAGGAAGGACATACTGGCACTGGAGCGGGTCCAGCGGAGATTCACACGGATGATCCCAGGAATGGTAGGCCTAACATACGATGAACGTCTGAGGATCCTGGGATTATATTCATTGGAGTTTAGGAGGTTGAGGGGAGATCTAATAGAAACTTACAAGGTAATGAATGGCTTAGATAGGGTGGACGTAGGGAAGTTGTTTCCATTAGCAGGGGAGACTAGGACCCGGGGGCACAGCCTTAGAATAAAAGGGAGTCACTTTAGAACAGAGATGAGGAGAAATTTCTTCAGCCAGAGAGTGGTGGGTCTGTGGAATACATTGCCACAGAGGGCGGTGGAGGCCGGGACGTTGAGTGTCTTTAAGACAGAAGTTGATAAATTCTTGATTTCTCGAGGAATTAAGGGCTATGGAGAGAGAGCGGGTAAATGGAGTTGAAATCAGCCATGGAGTGGACTTGATGGGCCGAATGCCCTTACTTCCGCTCCTATGTCTTATGGTCTTATGGTCTTCAGCCAGATGTGCTGAGTAGATGATCCATCTCAGCTACCTTTTGAGGTTGCCAGCATCACATATGGCAGTTTTCAGCCAATTTGATTCACCCAATGTGATATCAAGAAGATACTGGATACTGCAAAGACTATGGCCCCTAACAATATTCTGACAATAGTATTGAAGATATTTGCTTCAGAACTAGACAAGCAATTCAAGTACAGTTACAACACTGATGCCTACCTGGTAATTTGTAAAATTGCCCAGGTATGACCTGGCCACTAAAAGCAGAACAAATTCAACCCAGCAAATTACTGCCCCATCAATCTATTATCGATCGTCAGCAAAGTGATGGAAAGTGTCTTCGACAGTGCTATCAGCAGTACTTACTCACCAATAAACTGCTGACACTCAGTTTGGGTTCTGCCAGGACTACTAACTCCTGACCTCATTACAGCCTTCGTCCAAACATGGACAAAGAGCTGAACTCAAGGGGTAGGGTGTGAGTGACTGCCCTTGACATGTGGCATCAAGGAGCAAAAGCAAAATTGGAGTCAATGGGAATCAAGTGGAAAGCTATCCATTGATTGGAGTCATACCTTTCACAAAGGAACATTATTCTGTTCGTTGGAGGACAATCATCTCAGTCGTGGGACATCACTGCAGAACTTCCTCAGGGTAGTTGTAGCGCACAGAGACTCTGTGAGACGAATAGAGTGAAGTCGATGAGGCTTTATTAAGCGTGTCTGTTCCCCCGCAGCTCGATAGTAGAATGGCCTGCGGGGGAGGACTCCGGCTTCTTATACTCCGCCTTCAGGGCGGAGCTAGAGGTCAATGGCCAACCAGGACCCGGGATCTGTCAGCCAATGACATTAGGGCTTCCAGTCCCACATGACTCCCGAATACATACTACCACATTCACCCCTTGTCAAAATGAACCCGGCGGGGTGATGCTTCGCATGGTGGTAAGGGTTTACAGGGCTGGTCCTGGGAGGAAAACATTCATATGGCAATACAGTATGTACAATTTTGTCCTGTTTCAACTATTTACAGAAGGTATCGGGAGAAAAGCAAAATGTTCATATGAAAAGTCCATATATTGATTTAGATCGACGCCACGAGTCGGTCGGGCGGTCTGGTCGTCCGTGTCGATCGCCTCGGCCCCGGTGGTGGTGGTGGTGCTTGTACCGGTGTTGTCGTCTCCGGGAGCCTTACGGTTTCAGCTTGGGCTTTATTCTTGGTCGGGCCTGAGGGGAGGGGAACCGATCCTCCTGGGAAGGGGGCGGTCGCGGGGTGCGGCGGTGGCAGGAAGGGGGGGGGGGGTTGGGTGAATGGTGTCGGGGGGTGTGTGTGTTGCCGGCGGGCGCCAGATCCCGCAGGGAGACCGTGTCCTGTCGGCCGTCGGGGTACTCCACGTAAGCGTACTGCGGGTTCGCGTGGAGGAGGTGAACCCTTTCGACCAACGGGTCCGCCTTATGTGCCCGCACATGCTTTCGGAGCAAGATGGGTCCTGGGGCCGCCAGCCAGGTCAGCAGCGACGTTCCAGAGGAGGACCTCCTAGGGAAGACAAGGAGACGCTCATGAGGCGTTTGATTAGTGCTCGTACATAATAGCGACCGGATGGAGTGGAGAGCGTCCGGGAGGACCTCCTGCCACCGTGAAACTGGGAGGTCCCTGGACCGTAGGGCCAGTAGGACGGTCTTCCAGACCGTGCCGTTCTCCCTCTCTACTTGCCCGTTCCCCAGGGGGTTGTAGCTGGTCGTCCTGCTTGAGGCTATGCCCTTGCTGAGCAGGAACTGGCGCAGCTCGTCACTCATGAACGAGGACTCCCTGTCGCTGTGGACGTATGCGGGGCAACCGAACAGTGTGAAGATGGTGTTCAGGGCTTTAATGACTGTGGCCGCGGTCATGTCAGAGCAGGGAATGGCGAATGGGAAGCGGGAGTATTCGTCCACCACATTAAGGAAGTATGTGTTGCGGTCGGTGGAGGGGACGGGCCCTTTGAAATCCAGACTAAGGCGTTCAAAGGGGCGGGAAGCCTTAATCAGGTGCGTACCATCCGGCCTGAAAAAATGCGGTTTGCATTCCGCGCAGATGTGGCAGTCCCTTGTGACTGTACGGACCTCCTCTAAAGAGTATGGGAGATTGCGGGACTTGATAAAGTGGAAAAACCGAGTGACCCCCGGGTGGCAGAGGTCCTCGTGGAGGGTTTGGAGGCGGTTAATTTGTGCGTTGGCACATGTGCCGCGGGATAAGGCATCGGACGGCTCGTTCAGCTTTCCGGGACGATACAAGATCTCGTAGTTGAAGGTGGAGAGCTCGATCCTCCACCTTAAGATCTTGTCGTTTTTGATTTTGCCCCGCTGTGCATTATCGAACATGAAGGCTACCGACCGTTGGTCGGTGAGGAGAGTGAATCTCCTGCCGGCCAGGTAATGCCTCCAATGTCGCACAGCTTCCACTATGGCTTGGGCTTCCTTTTCCACTGAGGAGTGGCGGATTTCTGAAGCGTGGAGGGTTCGGGAGAAAAAGGCCACGGGTCTGCCCGCTTGGTTAAGGGTGGCCGCTAGAGCTATGTCGGAGGCGTCGCTCTCGACCTGGAAGGGGAGGGACTCGTCGATGGCGCGCATCGTGGCCTTTGCGATATCCGCTTTGATGCGGCTGAAGGCCTGGCAAGCCTCTGTCGACAGAGGGAAGGTCGTGGTCTGTATTAGGGGGCGGGCCTTGTCTGCGTACTGGGGGACCCACTGGGCGTAGTATGAAAAAAAACCCAGGCAGCGTTTCAGGGCTTTTGAGCAGTGCGGGAGGGGAAATTCCATGAGGGCGCGCATACGTTCGGGGTCGGGGCCTATTATCCCATTGCGCACTACGTAGCCCAGAATGGCTAGCCGGTTGGTGCTAAAAATGCACTTGTCCTCGTTGTACGTGAGGTTCAAGTCTTTGGCGGTCTGGAGGAATTTTTGGAGGTTGGCGTCGTAGTCCTGCTGGTCGTGGCCGCAGATGGTTACATTGTCGCGATACGGGAACGTGGCCCGCAACCCATGTTGATCAACCATTCGGTCCATCTCCCGTTGGAAGACTGAGACCCCGTTTGTGACGCCAAATGGGACCCTTAGGAAATGGTATAATCGCCCGTCTGCCTCGAAGGCTGTGTCCTTGCGGTCACTTGGGCGGATGGGGAGCTGATGGTAGGCGGACTTGAGGTCCACGGTGGAGAAGACTTTATGTTGGGCAATCCGATTGACCATGTCGGATATGCGGGGGAGAGGGTACGCGTCTAGTTGTGTGTACCTGTTGATGGTCTGGCTATAGTCTATGACCATCCTTTGTTTCTCCCCTGTCTTCACTACTACCACCTGTGCTCTCCAGGGGCTATTGCTGGCCTGGATTATGCCTTCCTTTAGTAGCCGCTGGACTTTGGACCGAATGAAGGTCCGGTCCTGGGCGCTGTACTGTCTGCTCCTAGTGGCGACGGGTTTGCAATCCGGGGTGAGGTTCGCAAACAAGGACGGGGGTTGCACCTTGAGGGTTGCGAGGCCGCAGATAGTGAGTGGGGGTATTGGGCCGCCGAATTTGAACGTAAGGCTCTATAGATTGCACTGGAAATCTAATCCCAGTAATGTGGGGGCGCAGAGTTGGGGAAGGATGTGTAGTTTGTAGTTTTTGAACTCCCTCCCCTGCACCGCTATGGTAACTATGCAGAAACCTTGGATCTGTACGGAGTGGGATCCTGCAGCTAGGGAAATCTTTTGTGCGCTGGGATAGGTGGTCAAGGAACAGCGTCTTACCGTGTCGGGGTGTAAAAGCTCTCTGTGCTCCCGGAGTCGACTAGGCATGGTGTCTCGTGCCCGTTTATTAGCACCGTTGTCGTCGTCGTCTGGAGTGTCCGGGGCCGAGCTTGATCGAGCGTAATTGAAGCGAGACGTGGTTGTAGTAGTGGAGCATCTTCCTCGAACCCCGTGGAGCCGTCGACACTGGGGTCCGTTGTTGCCGTCCAAGATGGCGTCGGGGATGAACAAAATGGCTGCCCTCATACATCGCACATGGCTGGGGGGTCACATGATGGCGGCGGGGGTGGACAAAATGGCCGCCCCACGCGTCGTACAGGTCTGGGGTGGTCCAAGATGGCGGCGCCCTTCCTCCCCTCGTGGTGGCCGGGACCCAAAATGGCGGCGTCTGCGGGTCGCACATGGGGCGCTGGGGGGGTTGGGGAGCGTTAGGACTGTGCGGGGCTCCCTCATCTCTGTGGACAGCGGTGGTCGGGACCCAAATTGGTAGCGCCGGCGGGTCATACGTGGGGACGGGGGGGCGGGGTTGGGGAGCGTAAGCGGCGTGCAGGGCTCCCTGTTCTCCCGGGACCGCGGTGGTCGGGACCCAGAGCGGCTGCGCCTGCGGGTCGTACATGGGGCGCTGGGGGGGTTGGGGAGCGTAAACGGCTTGCAGGGCTCCCTGTTCTCCCGGGACAGCGGCAACCTCGCGGGACCGGCACACAACCGCAAAATGGCCCTTTTTCCCGCAGCTCTTGCAGATTGCTGCACGGGCCGGGCAGCGCTGCCGGGGATGTTTCGCCTGGCCGCAGAAATAGCAGCGGGTGCCCCCGGTGCGACTTGGCGTTTGGACCGCGCAAGCCTGTGGGGTGTCCGGGGGGGGGGGGGGTGGGTTTGTCGTGACGGGTACGTACAGAGCCCAATGGGCTGCCGCGCGGTCGGGGCCGTAGGCGTGGGTATTACGCGCGGCCACGTCTAGGGAGGCTGCTAGGGCCCGTGCCTCTGAGAGTCCTAGCGACTCTTTTTCTAGAAGTCTTTGGCGGATTTGGGAGGAATTCATACCTGCCACAAAAGCATCGCGCATTAACATGTCCGTGTGTTCATTTGCGTTCACCGAAGGGCAGCTGCAGGCTCGTCCCAAAATCAGCAGCGCGGCGTAGAATTCGTCCATCGATTCTCCGGGACTTTGCCGTCTCGTCGCGAGCTGGTAGCAAGCGTAGATTTGGTTAACTGGGTGGACATAGAGACTTTTCAGTGCTGCGAATGCCGTCTGGAAATCCTCCGCGTCTTCGATGAGGGAAAAAATCTCCGTGCTTAACCTCGAGTGCAGTTTTTGGTCTTCTGTGACCCGGCAGGTGGCCGTTCTGAGGTAGGCCTCGAAACAAGTCTGCCAGTGCTTGAAGGCTGCTGCCGCGTTCACTGCGTGGGGGCTGATCCTCAGGCATTCCGGGATGATCCTGAGCTCCATAGTCCTTTTTAGGCACGCTTAATAAATTGTAGCGCACAAAGACTCCGTGAGACGAATAAAGTAAAGTCAATGAGGCTTTATTAAGCGTGTCTGTTCCCCCGCAGCTCGATAGTAGAATGGCCTGCGGGGGAGGACTCCGGCTTCTTATACTCCGTCTTCAGGGCGGAGCTAGAGGTCAACGGCCAACCAGGACCCGGGATCTGTCAGCCAATGACATTAGGGCTTCCAGTCCCACATGACCCCTAATACATACTACCACAGTAGTGTCTTAGGCCCAACCATCTTCAGCTGATTCATCAATGACCTTGCCTAGAAGGTCAAAAGTGGGGATGTTTGCTGATGTTTGGGGATGTTTAGCACAGGGCTAAATCGCTGGCTTTGAAAGCAGACCAAGGCAGGCCAGCAGCACGGTTCAATTCCCGTAACAGCCTCCCCGAACAGGCGCCGGAATGTGGCGACTAGGGGCTTTTCACAGTAACTTCATTGAAGCCTACTTGTGACAATAAGTGATTTTCATTTTCATTTCATTTTCATTTTCATTTCATTTCATTTCATTCATTTCATTTCATTCATGTTTGCTGATGATTGCATAATGTTAGCACCATTCATGACTCCTCAGATACTGAATCAGTCTCTACCTACATGCAGCAGTGCCTGGACAATATTCAGGGTATGGCTGATAAGTGGCAAATAACATTTGCGGCACACCGGTACCAGGCAATGACCTTCTCCAACAAGGGTAGGATCTAATATCACCCTTTGACATTCAATGACATTAGAATCAACCACTATCAACATCCTGGCGGTTACTATTGACCAGAAAGTGAACTGGACTAGCCATATAAATAATGTAGCTGCAAGAGCAGGCCAGAGGCTTGGAATTCTGTGGAGAATAACTGACCTCCTGACTCACCAAAACCTGTCCACCATCTATAAAGGGCAAGTCAGGGGCGGTGATGGAATACTCTCTCTATTTGCCTGGATGGGTGCAGCTGTAACAACACCCAAGAAGTTGCAGCACCCTGGACAAAGCAGCCCCCTTGATTGGAACCTTGTCCACCACCTTCAACATTCATTCCCTCCACCAGAGATGCACTGTGGCAGCAGTGTGTACTATCTACAAGATGCACTGCAGCAACTCGCAAAGGCTCCTTCACAACACCTTCCAAACACACAACCTCAAACGTCTAGAAGGACGAGGGCGGCAGAAGCATGGGAACACCACCGCCCACAAGTTCCTCTCAGGAGCACACACTATCCTGACTGGGAATTATATTTTGCCATTCCTACTCTGTCTCTGGGTCAAATTCTGGAACTTCCTTCCTAACAGCACCGTGGGTGTTCCTACAAAACGTGGGCTACAACGGTTCAAGAAGACAGTGCTCCACCGCCATCTCAAGAGAAATTAGTGATGAGTAATAAAGCAATGCCCATATTTCATGAATTAATTTTTAAAAAGTGTTTGGAACTTTTCTGCCCCAGTGAATTGTGCGATCTCCACCTCTATGCTGTAACAGATGGCTTGCCTCATTTCACAAGCTATTTGAACCAGTTTGACTGGAAAAGCAGGGCCATCTCTTCGTCGGATGTTGCCTGTTTGCTAAATACAATAGTGCTTCATTTAAAGAAAATTACAAAAATCAATTTTTTGTGGTACTCTGCTGATTTTCAGTCTTCGATGATTCAACTGAGATTAAGCTGACTGGAAGATCCCATGGCATGTCTGTTGCTGTGGTACAAACCAAGAGTCATGTGACATACATTATTGTACTTCATTTTTTGCGGAAAAGGAAAGAGCATCAAAAATGGCCAGATCTGTATTTCCTGCAACTTTATGGATATTTGCATTATATTGTTTCATGAAATGCATTATCCTCCTTTTAACATGGTGACGGAGGTGGGGATTAATATCACCAATGTTTTCTTTATTTCTGCCCATGTCTCCTAAAGGTGATGACACAGGAGTGTGACCTCCAGGACACCAGGAACCTTTTGATACCTCAGCAAAATGGACGGGCTGGATTCTCTGCCCGGCGGCACCACTTTTCTGCCGCGACCCACTGGCAGGATTCTCCGTTACGCCGGCCGGTCAATGGGGTTTCCCATTGTGGGGCAGCCCACCACCGGGAAACTCCCAGGTGCTGGCAAATCGGAGAATCCCGCCGGCGGAGAATCCCGCCTGACATCTTTCACTTTTTTTATTGTTTTATAAATTTAGAGTACCCAATTCGTCTTTTTGTAATTAAGAGGCAATTTAGAGTGGCCAATCCACGTACCCTGCACATCTTTAGGTTGTGGTGGTGAGACCCACTCACACACGGGGAGAATGTACAAACTCCACACGGACAGTGACCCAGAGCCGGGATCGAACCCGGGTCCTCGGCGCCGGACTTCCTTCACATAGGAGCTCAAAGTTTGAGCGCCACAGTCTATTAGAATATAATGGCACCAACAGTGATCTCCTTTCCTCATCCAACAGCGACTGAAGTCTCAACTGTTCATTTTATGCTTTGACAGCCTAGAGGATGGGATAGAAATCCACATATTCAAATTTGCCAATGACACTGTGGAGGCCAAGTCACTGAATGTGTCCAAGAAAGAGATAGATAATTTTTTTTAGAATTTAATGGCATTAAGGAGTATGGGGAGAGAGCAGGAATATGGCATGGAGATAGAGGATCAGCCACAATCATGTTGAATGGCGGAGCAGGCTCAAAGGGCCGAATGGCCTACTCCTGCTCCTGATTTCTATTGTTTTATGACATAAAAATAGGCAGCATTGTCAGCTGTGCCAGTCGAAGCATGAAACATACAAAATTAGTTCTGGTCACCACATTTTAGGAAGGGTGTGAGACACCTTGAGAGGGAGCAGAGGAGGTTTACCAGAATAGTTCTAGAGATGAGGTATTTTTTCTACATGGTCAGGTTGGGGAAACTGGTATTCTTCTTCTTGGAACAAAGGAAATTGAGGGGAGCTTTGATAGACTGGTACAAGAGGTTTAGATAAAGTAGATAAAGAAAAACTGTACTCTTTAGTTTATGGTACAAGGACAAGGGAACACAGATTTAAGGATATGGGCAATGGATGTGGGAGGATGTGAGGAAGAACATTGTTATACAGTGAGTGCAAATGAACATAGAACATAGAACAGTACAGCACAGAATAGGCCCTTCGACCCTTGATGTTGTGCCGAGCATTGTCCGAAACCAAGATCAAGCTATCCCACTCACTGTCATTCTGGTGTGCTCCATGTGCCTATCCAATAACCACTTGAAAGTTCCTAAAGTGTCCGACTCCACAATCACAGCAGGCAGTCCATTCCACACCCTAACCACTCTCTGAGTAAAGAACTTACCTCGGATATCCCTCCTATATCTCCCACCCTGAATCTTATAGTTATGCCCTCTTGTAACAGCTACATCCACCCGAGAAATAGTCTGAACGTCCACTCTATCTACCCGCTCATCATCTTATAAATCTCTATTAAGTCGCCTCTCATCTTCCTCCTAGCTCCCTCAAACTTTCCTCATAAGACCTATCCTGCAAACCAGGCAGCATCCTGGTAAATCTCCTTTGCACCATTTCCAATGCTTCCACATCCTTCCTATAATGAGGTGACCAGAACTGCACACAAAACTCCAAATGTGGTCTCACCAGGGTCATGTATAGTTGCAGCATAGCCCCGCGGCTCTTAAACTCAAGCCCCCTGTTAATAAACGCTAACATACTATAAGCCTTCTTCACGGCTCTATCCACTTGAGTGGCAACCTTCAGAGATCTGTGGACATTCACCCCAAGATCTCTCTGTTCCTCCACATTCCTCAGAACCCTGCCGTTGACCCTGTAATCCGCATTCAAATATTTTTCTACCAAAATGAATCACCTCGCACTTATCAGGGTTAAACTCCATCTGCCATTTTACGGCCCAGCTCTGCATCCTATCAATGTCTCTTTGCAGCCTACAACAGCCTTCCACCTCATCCACTACTCCACCAATCTTGGTGTCATCAGCAGATTTACTGACCCAACCTTCAGCCCCCTCCTCCAAGTCATTGATAAAAATCACAAATAGCAGAGGACCCAGCACTGATCCCTGTGGTACACGGCTGGTAACTGATCTCCAGTCTGAACATTTTCCATCCACCACCACCCTCTGTCTTCTATGTGATAGCCAGTTACTTATCCAATTGGCCAAATTTCTCTCTATCCCACACCTCCTTACTTTCTTCATGAGCCGACCATGGGGAATCGTATCAATCGCCTTACTAAAATCCATGTATATGACATCAACTGCTCTACCTTCATCTACACACTTAGTTACCTCCTCAAAGAATTCAATCAAATTTGTGAGGCAAGACCTACCTTCACGAATCCGTGTTGACTATCCCGGATTAAGCTGCATCTTTCCAAATGGTCATAAATCCTATCCTTCAGGACCTTTTCCATTATCTTCCCGACCACCGAAGTAAGACTAACTGGCCTATAATTACCAGGGTCATTCCTATTCCCTTTCTTGAACAGAGGAACAACATTCGCCACTCTCCAGTCCTCTGGCACTTTCCCCGTGGACAGCGAGGACCCAAAGATCAAAGCCAAAGGCTCTGCAATCTCATCCCTTACCTCCCAAAGAATCCTTGGGCATATCCCATCTGGCCCAGGGGACTTGTCAACCCTCAGGTTTTTCAAAATTGCTAATACATCCTTCCTCAGAACATCTACTTCCTCCAGCCTACCCGCCTGAATCACACTCTCATCCTCAAAAGCATGGCCCCTCTCCTTTGTGAACACTGAAGAAAAGTATTCATTCAACGCCTCTCCTATTTCTTCTGGCTTCATGCACAAGTTCCCACTACTGTCCTTGACCGGCCCTACCCTCACCCTGGTCATTCTTTTATTTCTCACATAAGAGTAAAAAGCCTTGGGGTTTTCATTGACTTCTCATGCCCCCTCCTAGCTCTCCTAAGCCCTTTTTTCAGCTCATTCCTTCCTACCTTGTAACCCTCAAGCGACCCTACTGAACCTTGTTTTCTCATCCTTACATACTCTTCCTTTTTCCTCTTGACAAGACATTCAACCTCTTTTGTGAACCATGGTGCCCTCACATGGCCATTTCCTCCCTGCCTGACAGGGACATGCCTATCAAGGACATGCAGTATTTGTTCCTTGAACAAGCTCCACTTTTCATTTGTGCCTTTCCCTGACAGTTTCTGTTCCCATCTTATGCTCCCTAATTCTTGCCTAATTGCATCATAATTACCCCTTCCCCAATTATAAACCTTGCCCTGCCATATGGCCCTATCCCTCTCCATTGCAATAGTGAAAGACACCGAATTGTGGTCACTATCTCCAAAGTACTCTCCCACAAACAAATCTAATACTTGGCCCGGTTCATTACCCAGTACCAAATCCAATGTGGACCCCCCTCTTGTCGGCCTATCCACATATTGTGTCAGGAAACCCTCCTGCACACACTGTACAAAAACTGCCCCATCCGAACTGTTCGACCTATAGAGGTTCCAATCAATATTTGGAAAGTTAAAGTCACCCATGACAACACCTGAGACCTCCACACCTATCCATAATCTGTTTTGCAATTTCTTCCTCCACATCTCTATTACTATTTGGGGCCCTATAGAAAACTCCTAACAATGTGACTGCTCCTTTCCTATTTCCACCCTATGATGTGGTACTTGGGAAAATCTTTCCGCTGAATTGACTTTTCCGTGTCATTCTATGGCATATCGGTGACTGCGCTGCAACTGAGAGGGGTGGGACATAATCTCTTTGACAGGTCCCGCACTGCTGAGATTGAAGGAGCAGCCCCCACAACTGCACTTTCTAGGAAACACATAAGACCAAAGAGGCAGCCTTGTAAACAAACTGCTGTTAGAAAACACTTGCTGCCCTGAGTTATCCTGCAGAACTACATCAATAAAACAATCTGAATCTCCCCTTTGAAATTGCTTCCACTTGTCAATCAGAAAGCTATTGGCAGGTAATGGGGCATGAAATTGGATGTAATGATAATTATATAATGATAATGATAATCGCTTATTGTTACAAGTAGGCTTCAAATGAAGTTACTGTGAAAAGCCCCTAGTCGCCACATTCCAGCGCCTGTTCGGGGAGGCTGGTACGGAAACAATGCAGATCAAAGCTGTCAGCCTTTTGGACATACACTCAGACTTCTACACTTTAAAGAGCAATGAAATTGAATGTGTATAAACCACTTCAAAGGTTTCACCACTTTAAAGGGATTTCTTTTACCTTCATCTCACAAACCTTTAAACTTGGCATACTGGCAGAATTTTAAAAGGGTTTACGGGGATAGATGAGAACACTTTCACTTTATTATGAGGGATGTATATTTCTGAGATACGGAGTGACTGTTCAAATGTCTAGAGGTACAGATGAGAACACTTTCACTTTATTGTGAGAAAACTTTAATTTTCACATACTGACTGACTGTTTAAAGGGTTTAAAGGCTGCAGATGGGGAGAGAAGCAAAACGAGTTCCATCCCAGGAAAGACCACCCGATCTGAACCACTCCAGCCCACCACAAGCCCCCCAAACCCCCACCTCCCATGAAGGAGCCCCCTTACCACCCTGGAGACAATTGTTGGGCAGATACTTATCCCCTTGCCACCCCTTAGACTGCAAGCCGCCAGGTCCACATTTATCAATATTTGTACCAAATCACATCCGCATGGCTCCACGTTGGGGCGGGGGGGCGGGGGGGATTATCACGGGCAGGAGGTGATCCGGGCTTTCAGCTCATTAATCGCATTCAAGTGAATGCTTATTAGTGCTTTGCGTGTTCCCACTTGCACAGGGCGGCATTCCCGTTATGGCCAGCGGGGCGGACCCGGAGACTCCCAGCACCTAACGCCCAGTGTGAATCCCGAATTTGGCCCAATGTGCTGTTCTGTGGTGGATCGCGCATCCCACTTCTAGCACGCGGACCTGGAGGATCCCGGCGTAACTGAACGGGTAAAACTGTAGCAGATGGATTTCAGTGTAGACAACTGTGAGCTCATCCACTTTGGAGCTAAAATGTGTGTTAGATTTGTGTTATCTGAATGATAATTAGCTAGAAACAGTGGAGGTCCAAACCGACTTGGGTGTCCAGGTTCATAGATCATAAAATGTCATGGACAGGTACAAAAAGAATCAAAAAGGTTGATGGATTGTTGAGAGATTAAACAGACTTGAATGGTATTCCTTTGAATTTAGAAGTTTATCAGGTGATTTGATCAAAGTTTCCGAGATTTTAAGAAGCGGGTTGATACAGCAAATTGGGAGAAATAATTTCCATTAGTTGTGTTGTTTAATCCAAGGGGGCATGGTCAAAGAAATTGGAGCCATACCCTTTAAGCAGTGAAATTAAGAAACACATCTTCATACATTGGGTGTTGGAACTTTTATCCACAAATGGGAATTGAGGCTGATCAGTTATTAATTGAAGCTGGGTTCAGTTAGTATCCACTCACGCCAGAGTTGACTCACGCCACTCACAACGTTGTGGGTCCAAGTCCCACTTTAGGACTTGGGCACAGCAATCCACGATGACACTCCAGTGCAGTACAGAGAAAGAGCTTCAGTGTCTTACATTAAAATCCCTGGACTGCTCCCTCAGCTGGACATAAAAGATCCCATGGCACAATTTCAAAGAAGAACAGGGAATTATCTTTGTGTCATGGTCAATATTTATCCCACCATCAACATTACAAAGGAAACAGATCATTGCTATGTGTGGAAGTTGGCTCTGAGCAGATTAGCTGCCACACTTCCTACACTGCAACAGTGATGACACATCAAAAGTGCTTTATTGGCTGAAAAGTGCTTGGGATGTCCAGTGGTCATGAATGCAGTACTACTTAAATGCATGCCTCTCTTTTAAAACTGAGATTGATAGATTTTTGTTAGTTAAAGGTATTAAGGGGCAAAGGCAGGTATATGGAGTTATTGTCAGCCATGATCTCACTGAACAGTGAAACAGGCTTGAGGGGGCTAAATGGGCCACTTCTATTCTTAAGTTCCTATGTCCTATCTAGCTATGCACAAATCTTTTCCAACAGGAGTGCTTGGATTGTGTTCTAGAGCAGTGTTTTTCAAACTTTTTTCCAGCGATCCACTTTTTAAAAATTGCCGACTCGCAATCCACACCACGTTCACAATAGATTCTCCACAGTTACTTTTTAAAATGTCATATTTATTGTTGCCACTTCTATATTATTAAATGTAACAATTGTAAATAAAAATATTTTTTCTATTTTTGGGGATCTTGCAATAAAAATCCCTGAACAAATGCATTTTTTCCTTGACTGGGATGGATGGAGTTCCCAAACCCACACCCGTCACCCCAGAGCCGAGTTCAGAATGGGGCAAATATGAATCAGCTTCATAACAATGAACCAATTGAAAGGTGGGGATATCCCCACAGGACACACAGGAGTTATCTGCTAAATTTTGTATATGGGAATCCTCCGGCTACACGTTGCTGACTGGGGTACTTGTGGAAACATATTCCAGTCAGCAGTCATTTGATTTTGGCTGGGAGATGCAGGCCTGGCAAAAAAAAGAATGCAAAGCACTACTGCAAACTGTGGTGATATGCCTGTAAATAATATTACATGTACTCAGCAGTGTGACCTCCCACCAGCAGGTGGCCATGTACTCAGCAGTGTGATCTCCCACCAGCAGGTGGCACCAAATATAAGTCAGGTGACTTCCGGCTACAAGCAGAAAGTTGTAAGGAGTACATGAGAACAGTCGTGCATAAGAGTAGTTCCAGGAAAGTCTAATGTAACTCTATGATAACTTGGTCTGTATCTGACCATTACCTTACCAAGTGTACATTAATAAATCCTAGTTCTGGCTAAGTCACCAGCAGTTCTGTAGATTCATTGCAAGACAAGATCACGGAACACATCAGAAACTAACTGTGTGCAGAGGGAAAACCGTCAAGAAAGCGATATAATGAGAATTTAATTTTCTTTTGAACTCTTCAATTTTAGTTGCTGGTGCTGACTAACCTGGCCGATCAGCTGCTGCAGAAATGGGACTGGCTGCTGGAGGCTGCATTGGAGGCAGTGACCCAGGCAAGAAAGTCTTTGGCACCGGCTTTGGCATCAGCCTCATGTGGTCGTCCACTGTAATGCAGTGAGAATTTACCCAACAAGAAAAGGGTACAAATATTCAGGCGATCTTTCGGAATCATTTTTGGCGACCCATTTTGCGCCATCCTGCAACCCACTCTCGGGTCGCGACCCCCACTTTGAATGACCCTGTTCTAGCGAGATCAAATCTGGGGATGTCCATGCCCATATGTCTCAGCACCACAGCAATAGGATATTTAAATACCGGGGAACTAATTTTATCAGGCTACAGTGTGGCTTGCATGGTGAACATTTCTTGCTTACGACTGTAAATATCGATGTAGTATGTAACAGATTTCAGGCCATGTATTTTGCAAGTGGGGCAATGCAGTTGCTAAATTACTCTCTGAATTTAAATAACTGTAGCTAATTTGACTGTTTTGATTTATATTGAACACTTTAAAATGTACCTAATTACATTTGGTCTTCTCTTGGGTCAATACAACCAGTTTCAGCTTTGTGTAATTTTGCACCAATAGGTGATTTTTTTTGCTCAACGTTACTGTGCCTTTTTTTGCCAGTAATGCAAACCCTTCTAATGAAGGGAGTTTACTGGAATGCCATACAAGATGCAGAAATTGTGCAGCACATTAATCACAGATCAATCGACGCTGGATGATGGACTATGAATTCCAATTAGCATCATTAACCATGGTGTCAGAGACATTGAGTCCGCTCTGTTTCACCTGCTTTAATCACAAATGAGAATAACACGAAAAATAAATGTTTTTTTCTCTGCGGCTAAATATTTGATAAATGATACCGAGATGTGTATGAGTGCAGGCACAGTCTGGAACACAGCAGTGATCAATATTATGTGGGGCCACAGCTGCACGGAAACGATTCAGTTCATGAGTTTTGACCTTATAAAACGTAGATGCCAATCCAGCAAGTAAAAATAATGTGCACGCTAAGCTGGAATTATCCACTTTGTGATACATTGCTGGTTCATATGGGGCTTTTTCGATGTGGGTTATTTTAGATACTCTGGGATTTTGTGCAACAATTCCCATTGCATTGTTTAACAGCCGTGAGCCTAGTGTCCTTTCAAGCAGTTGTTTGTGCTTTTTTCTCTTGTTTATTTTCCCTGTCCACTGCCAGCCAGGTTGACCTCAGATGGCTGTCCAATTTCCATGCTAGCCTTTTTGCTCTTATATTTTTGCAAGAGGAACATTTCCCTCCCTCAGCAGGACCTAAAGAACTCACTCCTAATCTGGTTGACATATTAATCCATGTCTGCATCATTCAAACTCTGACAGGGTCAGCATGTGTGCAGGAAGTGTCTCCGGTTACACATCCTGGAAGCTCGAGTTTCAGAGCTGGAGCGGCGGCTGGAGACACTGTGGAGCATCCGCGAGTCGGAGAGCATCGTGGATAGCACATATCATAGATTATCATATCATATAGAGAGGTGATCACACTGCAGGCTCAGACTCCGCAAGCAGGAAGGGAATGGGTGACCCCTAGACAGAGCAAGAGAGCGAGCCAGGTAGTGCAGAAATCTCCTGTGGCCATTCCCCTGCAGAACAGATATACCACTTTGGATACTGTTGAGTGGAATGGCCTCTAAGGGGAAAACAGCAACAGCCAAACTCGTGGCATCACGGTTGGTTCTGCTGCAGATGAGAGGAGTAATAAGTGTGCCAATGCAATAGTTATAGGGGACTCAATTGTAAGGGGAATAGACAGGCATGTCTGTGGCCTCAAACGAGACTCCAGGATGGTATGTTGCCTCCCTGGTGATAGGGTCAAGGATGTCTCGGAGCAGGTACAGGACATTCTGGAGGGGAGGGTGAATAGCCAGTGGTCATGGTACACATCGGTACAAACGACATAGGTAAAAAAAGGGATGAGGTCCTAAAAGCAGAATACAGGGAGCGAGGAAGGAAGTTAAGAAATCAGACCTCGAAGGTAGTGATCGCAGGATTACTACCGGTGCCACGTGCTAGTCAGATATATGACAGGATATATAGGATGAATACGTGGCTGAAGGGATGGTGTCAGGGGGAAGGTTTCAGATTCCTGGGGCATTGGGACCGGTTCTGGGGGAGGTTGGACCTGTGCAAACTGGACGGGTTACACATGGGCAGGACTGGAACTGATGTCCTAGGGGGGCTATTTGCTAGAGCGGTTAGGGAGTGTTTAAACTAATGTGGTAGGGGGATGGGAACCGATGCAGGAAGTCGGAAGGTAAGAAAACAGGGACAGAAACAAAAGGCAGTAAGGGGGAAAGTGTAAGGCAGAGAAGCCATGGTCAAAAATCAAAAAGGGCGACAGAGACTGAGGGAAGCTCATTGAATAGGCCCAGTAATGCTAAAAGGAATAAAACAGGAAGTAAAAACATAAATGGAAAGCGACGCAGCAGGTTGTTATATGAAGATATGGGTTCAACGTCAAGGAAAATTAGGAGAAAGGTTAAGAGGAAAAATAACTTAGGAGAGGTTACTGATCAAATGTGCGGTAGATAACGGGGAGCCAATGGATGTGGTATATCTGGATTTCCAGATAGCCTTTGACAAGGTGCCACACAAAAGTTTGCTGCATAAGATAAAGATGCATGGCATTAAGGGGAAAGTAGTAGCATGGATAGAAGATTGGTTAATTAATAGAAAGCAAAGAGTGGGGATTAATGGGTGTTTCTCTGGTTGGCAATCAGTAGCTAGTGGTGTCCCTCAGGGATCAGTGTTGGGCCCACAATTGTTCACAATTTATATAGATGATTTGGAGTTGGGGACCAAGGGCAATGTGTCCAAGTTTGCAGACGACACTAAGATAAGTGGTAAAGCAAAAAGTGCAGAGGATACTGGAAGTCTGCAGAGGGATTTGGATAGGCTAAGTGAATGGGCTAGGGTCTCGAAGATAAAATACAACGTTGACAAATGTGAGGTTATCCATTTTGGTAGGAATAACAGCAAAAGGGATTATTATTTAAATGATAAAATATTAAAACATGCTGCTGTGCATAGAGACCTGGGTGTGCAAGTGCATGAGTCACAAAACGTTGGTTTGCAGGTGCAACAGGTGATTAAGAAGGAAAATGAAATTTTGTCCTTCATTGCTAGAGGGATGGAGTTTAAGACTAGGGAGGTTATGCTGCAATTGTATAAGGTATTAGTGAGGACACACCTGGAGTATTGTGTTCAGTTTTGGTCTCCTTACTTGAGAAAGGACGTACTGGCACTGGAGGGTGTGCAGAGGAGATTCACTAGGTTAATCCCAGAGCTCAAGGGTTGGATTATGAGGAGAGGTTGAGTAGACTGTACTCGTTGGAATTTAGAAGGATGAGGGGGGATCTTATAGAAACATATGAAATTATGAAGGGAATAGATAGCATAGATGCGGGCAGGTTGTTTTCACTGGTGTGTGAAAGCAGAACTAGGGGGCATAGCCTCAAAATAAGGGGAAGTAGATTTAGGACTGAGTTTAGGAGGAACTTCTTCACCCAAAGGGTTGTGAATCTATGGAATTCCTTGCCCAGTGAAGCAGCAGAGGCTCCTTCATTAAATGTTTTTAAGATAAAGATAGACAGTTTTTTGAAGAATAAAGGGATTAAGGGTTATGGTGTTCGGGCCAGAAAGTGGAGCTGAGTCCACAAAAGATCAGCCATGATCTCATTGAATGGTGGAGCAGGCTCGAGGGGCCATATGGCCTACTCCTGCTTCTAGTTCATATGTGCTTATGTTCTAAATGTTAAGATTCAAAACAGAGGTATAAAAGCCAACATAAGTGTACTTTACCTGAATGCTCGTAGTATTCGGAATAAGGTAAATGAGTTGATGGCGCAAATCATCGTGAATGACTATGATTTAGTGGCCATTACTGAAACATGGTTAAAGGATGGTCACGACTGGGAGTTAAATATCCAAGGGTATCAAACTATACGGAAGGACAGAGTGGATGGTAAGGGAGGTGTGTAGTTCTGTTATTTAAGGATGACATCCGGGCAATAGTAAGGGATGACATTGGTGCTCTGGAGGAAAAGGTTGAATCCATTTTGGTGGAAATCAGGAATAGTAAGGCAAAAACGTCACTGATAGAAGTAGTCTATAGACCACCAAATAGTAACATCATGGTGGAACAGGCAATAAACAAAGAAATAACTGATGCATGTAGAAATGGTACAGCAGTTATCATGGGGGATTTTAATCTGCGTGTCGATTGGTTTAACCAGGATGGTCAAGGCAGCCTTGAGGAGTAGTTTATAGAATGTATCCACGATAGTTTCCTAGAACAGTATGTAATGGAACCTACGAGGGAACAAACGGTCCTAGATCTGGTCCTGTGTAATGAGACAGGATTGATTAATGATCTCATAGGTAGGGATCCTCTCGGAAGGAACAATCACAATATGGTGGAATTTAAAATACAGATGGAGGATGAAAAGGTAAAATCAAACGCTAGTGTTTTGTGCTTCAACAAAGGAGATTACAATGGGATGAGAGAAGAGCTAGCTAAGGTAGACTGGGAGCAATGACTTTATGGTGAAACAGTTGAAGAACAGTGGAGAACCTTCCAAGTGATTTTTCACAGTGCTCAGCAAAGGTTTATACCAACAAAAAGGAAGGACGGTAGAAAGAGGGAAAATTGACTGAGGATATAAGGGAGAGTATCAAATTGAAGGAAAAAGCATACAAAGTGGCAAAGATTAGTGGTGTTGCTAATTGTGTTTCCCTTTATTTGGCTCTGAAGATGGCGACCAATATGGTCGCCTTCCTTAATGTTAATTACGTTTTGCTCTAGAGTTGCCAGGTATCTCTCGATACCGCCACAAGGTTCAAAACCGAATACTGATCAAAGTCTCGATACACCAGTTAATAAGTTCAAAATCAATGCTCATTTATTTTCACACACAGTCAATTATACTTATGCACAAAACTCTACAGACTAAACTATCACTACTGCTAAAGCCTATACTTAGCTTCAGGCGCCCAGGAACAATGGCCGTTGTTCGGTTCTGAAGTTGCTGGGGTTGAACTGGTATGGAATAACAGCTAAGAGCGTCTGTCTGGTAACGTGCGTTGACCTTGGACTTACTTGTTCTGATGCAGCTTTGGCAGGTCTCTCCTTGGTGAGAGCTGGAGCCAAGAGAGCGATTCTCTCTTGGGGGATCCTTCTTATACCCAAAAGGGGCTTTGCGCGTTTTTGGGCGGGCCTTGAACTTGGCCCCAATTAATTGGGCCATTTTCCAATCGTTCCTATCGATTTCCTCCAATAAAGGGATGGGTGCCCTGATGGCTGGGCGTGTCCTAGGTGGCCATTGGCCTGCTTTGTTCTGGCCTTCTCTGGCGCCGGGGTGTCTGCCTTGGTATCGTTTACTTAAATGTTAATCTTTTGTCCCCGGGATGGCTCATTAGTATGGCAATGGTTTTGCAGTTTCGGTCTTGTCTGGGAGCTGCGGCCCCAATCAACAGACAAACCCTGCACCTGCTTGCTTTCTCAGTATTGTCCATTTTCCCTGCAATCTTTGCAAAGTGTCCATTTTGTAATCGGGAAGTGGCCATCCCAGATGGCTGCAGTGGGAGACTAGAGGACAGGGAAATCTTTAGGGGGCAACAGAATGCTACTAAAAAAGCTAGAAAGAAGAGTAAGATAGATTATGAGAGTAAACTTGCTCAGAATATAAAAACAGATAGTAAAAGTTTCTACAAATACATAAACAAAAAAGAGTGGCTAAGGTAAATATTGGTCCTTTAGAGGATGAGAAGGGAGATTTAATAATGGGAGATGAGGAAATGGCTGAGGAACTGAACAGGTTTTTTGGGTCGGTCTTCACAGTGGAAGACATAAATAACATGCCAGTGACTGATGGAAATTGGGCTATGACAGGTGAGGACCTTGAGATGATTGTTATCACTAAGGAGGTAGTGATGGGCAAGCTAATAGGGCTAAAGGTAGACAAGTCTCCTGGCCCTGACGGAATACATCCCAGAGTGCTAAAATTGTATAAAGTGCTAGTTAGGCCACACCTGGATATTGTGTTCAGTTTTGGTCTCCTTACCTGAGAAAGGATGTACTGTCACTGGAGGGTGTGCAGAGGAGATTCACTGGATTAATCCCAGAGCTGAAGGGGTTTGATTACGAGGAGAGTTTGAGTAGACTGGGACTGTACTCGTTGGAATTTAGAAGGATGCGGGGGATCTTATAGAAATATGTAAAATTATGAAGGATAGATAGGATAGATGTGGGCAGGTTGTTTCCACTGGCGGGTGAAAGCAGAACTAGGGGGCATAGCCTCAAAATAAGGGGAAATAGATTTAGGACTGAGTTTAGGAGGAACTTCTTCACCCAATGGGTTGTGAATCTATGGAATTCCTTGCCCAGTGAAGCAGTTGAGGCTCCTTCATTAAATGTTTTTACGATAAAGATAGATAGTTTTTTGAAGAATAAAGGGATTAAGGGTTATGGTGTTCAGGCCGCAAAGTGGAGCTGAGTCCACAAAAGGTCAGCCATGATCTCATTGAATAGCGGAGCAGGCTCGAGGGGCCATATGGCCTACTCCTGCTCCTAGTTCTTATGTTCTTATGTTCTTATGGTCGACAGTGGCTATAATCTCAGCATTGTTTCCTTGTTGTTCTTCTCGACCATTCTTCATGATGTTGTTGGTTACAGTTCCATGTTTGTTCTCTCAGAAGGGTTGGCCATTGAGAGTGTAACAATTGGCTCAGTGTCCTCAAGCTGGGAGGGGAGAGTCCACCTCAAGGTCTTGTTTCAGGTTGCTGTCCAGTGAGCTCTACTGGGAAGCGTCCATTTCTGGATGTCAATTCAGAAATAAACTGAGGCTCAACTGTGATGATCACCACAGTTGAATAGCACACTGCAAAAAGGTCAATTGAATGAGGTGAAAGTGAAAATGCTGCAAAATCTCAGCAGGTCTGGCAGCATCTGTGTGGAAAGAAAAGAGCTAACATTTTGAGTCCGATGACTCTTTGTCAAAGTTTTGTCAAAGCAATTTTTACTTGCTGGATTGGCATCTACGTTTTATAAGGTCAAAACTCATGAACTGAATTGTTTCCGTGCAGCTGTGGCCCCACATAATATTGATCACTGCTGCGTTCCAGACTGTGCCTGCACTTTGTCAGCTTTGACAAAGAGTCATCGGACTCGTAACGTTAGCTCTTTTATCTCCCTACAGATTCTGCCAGCCCTGCTGAGATTTTCCAGCATTCTCCCAATTGAATGAGGTACTAGATTGCAACAAACATGTGTAGATTTGTCCCCAGCGTGAATCAGCACCATCTGGAGTGGAGAGAAGAAATAAATGGAAAGTCAAAATGAAAGCATAATACTCAGAACTAAGGCCAGGAATTAGATGATGGTGATCAGCCATTTAAGCTTTGTCTGAGTGAGTTAAGAAAGCATCTAATACACTTTTATAAATTGTTCTAAGCCATGTCCTGACATAAAGATCATCAGTTTTCTTCAGTTGGAAAATAGGGAACAAGTCACCTTGAGAGACAACGGGCAGAATTTAATGAAAATATTTCTAAATTCATTTCTGGCGGGTTTTTTAGGGAGATTCCCGCCGGCTCTGCGGGTAAGTTCCCCACCGCTATCAAGCGAGAGCCATTTTTGTGCACACTGGGGCAGTTGCTCACCGGTTTAGCCCACACTTAGGGCTGTATTCTTCAGCTGCGTCCGCTGCAATATCGCCACGGGCGGGATGGGGACCATGTAAAGGTCCGTTGGCCTCGGGGGGGAATTTCCGGTCGCCGGGTGGGCGCAGTTGAAGAATCCCACTCTTCGAATTTTTTTCATAACTGGGGAGTTGAACTCAGAGATCTGGCCACCATTTTGAAATGGGTGCTCCAATTTCTAAGTGAGCTTGTGGGTCCCTCATACCCCCACCCATGGGCAATGTCATCCCCCACACATATGGGCACTACGCCACACCCCCCCAAGTGAGGACACCTGGCTATGGGGTCCCTGGGGATTCCCCGCTCTTCAGGCCCCCCCATGTACCCTTTACAGGCCTCCCTTCTCCAGGACCCCCACCCGACACACCCTCCCAACCTCCCAGAGGCCCCTACTTACCCACCCTTCAAACCCCCCCTCTCCCGTCCTTTCATGGGCAAACCCTGACCTGTGGCAGTGCCACCCTGGCACCTGGGAACCCTTTCGATGCCACCCTGACATCTGAGCAGTGCTCTTGCCAGCTTGGCAGTGCCACCAGGGCTCCTTGGCAGTGCCAGGGTCACAGTGCCAATAACCCACCAGCCAGGCAGTGCCAAGCTGCCCACATTTCGGAGGAGGGCCAGGGAGCCACCCTGTATAATCCCTGATCATCCAGGGGTTCCAATGGACCGGGAGAACCCCCCGGGTGCCATTCTGCATGGTCCGCCAAGTTTGTGTGGGCCGGTACTGATCGGCGCTCGGCTGCAGCCTCACTGGTGAGGCTAGTAGTTGCCGGGAGGCTGGTAGATATCGGGTGAACTCGCCAAGTAGGTTTCAACCTGACTTAGGCATGGGCCATTTGGTCATGCCCATCTTGGGCGTGCTTCAGATTCTGATGCCTCATGGGACTTGGGTAGATCCCGTAAGGTGTGAAGACTGCCGGGAAGCGTGCGAGAGGCCTCTCCCGGGATCTACCGGCCATGTTACTCTCTCGCTCAAGCGCAACGCGGCCGCAAAATCACGCCCAACTTTTTTACTGTGGCAACAGCAGTTTTAGCAAAGTTTTATATGTTTATTTTCACAGATTTGAACTCATGACTGTCATTAAACAAAATAACCTGTTGGGTCTGACAGTAATCTTCATTGGCTTATTTATTTACTTTTTTTAAAAGAGCCTCAAGAAACATGCAGCAATCTCACTGATTATCTTCTAGTCGATAGCATCTGACACCACGCTGAAATTCCTTTTTGCCAATACAGGCACACATATTCATAGAAGCGGTCAATTGGTGTCATCCACCATTACCAGGCACATCTCTTGATGCAAGGTTACTATTCAAGTTTGATGATCAGCATTATGTTGAGATTTGCAACAGCCTGACAAAGCAAATCAACAGCACGTTAGTATGAGCTTAGAGTAAAACACATTTAATTCCACCAGTCAGCAGCCATATATTAACTGGTATAATAAGGCTGGTTTGATTCCCCAACTTCAAAATTTTTGCATTGATTTTTCCCATTGATTTAAAAAAAAAACTAATCTCACTATTAAAAATAAATGGGGTATCTGATACAAATTCAGGCCTAACTGCTGACTGCTAATGGCTTCAGCAGCTCCTTTTATAGTCAAGAGGTAGTTTTAGAGCAGCTGCCTTTATCTCATTAAAAAATTTTCAAAACCCTGGTGCCTAATACTGTGAGTTGGCTTGTGATGAGCAGCAAATTCATCAGCAGTAAGTTTCACAGAAAATAAACAATTCTGGACCAATAAGTAAGTTGTGCACCGAAAAGGGACTCTTCGGTGTAACACAGCTCGGGCTATTATCGTGATGAGTTTGGTTTTAACACATACTAACTGTTCCTGTATTAAAGTTGTAGTATCTCTTCTCATGGGCTTGCTGCAAACCAACATTAAATCCTGACATAGTCCAAATATTTCTGGGCTATAGAGAGGAAATAGAAAATGAAAAGGGCTGGGGAAAGTAAACCAAATGTTTGACTGCTCTTAGAGATAATTGAAGTTCTCTAAAAACAGCTTAGGCTGCCCGTTAATCTGTCATTCATCATACTATTTGCAAGTTTAAACAGAAACTGCATTGGCGTGACTTAACATTTTTCCTCAGTTTTGTTTTCCACTTCTGTAGACAAGGAGTGATGCATTTTTATCTCCTATTTTCAAGTAACTCCGCAACTGAATACGTGTAACCCATTGTTAATGCCTCTCTTGAACAATAATTGCCGCTGAGAAACGTTGAACAATTATCTGTGTCAAAATGCAAGCATTACAATGATCAGATAAGCGATGAACAGGTTTCATTGCACTGGGAATCACACCCGCCCTTACTTCTTAAAATGAACCAGAATTTGTAGATGTAGAGTTCATTGTTGCAGCCAATACAACAAAGCAATACAGTAAAGTAGTCACCATAGTCCCAGATGACCATAGGCTGCTCTCCCGTTTGAGGGGGAGAGCTGACTAGTGGTGATTTAACCTGAGGATCACCACACCTCAGGCGAGGGGCAAGGTTGAGAAGGTGGGGTCTTCGTTCTTGCAATCAACACGACAAAGCAATAATGCCTTTTGAAGAGTGGAGCTGCATCCAAATTGTAAAGCTGGCTGAGAACGCCCAGATAAGGGGCGTCATTCTCCGACCCCCCGCCGGGTCGGAGAATGGCCGTTGGCCGCCGTGAATCCCGCCCCCGCCCCCACCGAAGTCTCCGGTACCGGAGATTGGGCGGGGGCGGGAATCGGGCCGCGCCGGTTGGCGGGACCCCCCGCTCAATTCTCCGGCCCGGATGGGCCGAAGTCCCGCCCAGAAATTGCCTGTCCCGCCGGCGTAAATTAAACCTGGTATTTACCGGCGGGACCAGGCGGCGTGGGTGGGCTCCGGGGTCCTGGGGGGGGGCGCGGGGCGATCTGACCCCGGGGGGTGCCCCCACGGTGGCCTGGCCCACAATCGGGGCCCACCGATCCGCGGGCGGGCCTGTGCCGTGGGGGCACTCTTTCCCTTCCGCCTCCGCCACGGCCTCCACCATGGCGGAGGCGGAAGAGACTCTCCCCACTGCGCATGCGCGGGAAACTTTCAGCGGCCGCTGACGCTCCCGCGCATGCGCCGGGAAACTGTCAGCGGCCGCTGACGCTACCGCGCATGCGCCGCATTTCCGCGCCAGCTGGCGGGGCAACAAATGCCATTTCCGCCAGCTGGCGGGGCGGAAATCCCTCCGGCATTGGCCTAGCCCCTCAATGTCGGGGCTAGGCCTCCAAAGATGCGGAGCATTCCGCACCTTTGGGGCGGCACGATGCCCGTCTGATTGGCGCCAATTTGGGCGCCAGTCGGCGGACATCGCGCCGTTGGGGAAGAATGTCGCCCAAGATGTTCAGGGGCGAAATTCTCCCCCAACGGCGCGATGTCCGCCGACTGGCGCTAAAACCGGCGCCAATCAGACAGGCATCGCGCCGGCCCAAAGGTGCGGAATGCTCCGCATCTTTGGGGGCCGAGCCCCAACATTGAGGGGCTAGGCCGACGCCGGAGGGATTTCCGCCCCGCCAGCTGGCGGAAATGGCGTTTGTTGCCCCGCCAGCTGCCGCGGAAATGCGGCGCATGCACGGGAGCGTCAGCGGCGGCCGACAGTTTCCCGCGCATGCGCAGTGGGGAGAGTCACTTCCTCCTCCGCCATGGTGGAGACTGCCAGGGAAAGACTGCCCCCACGGCACAGGCCCGCCCGCGGATCGGTGGGCCCCGATGGTGGGCCAGGCCACCGTGGGGGCACCCACCGGGGTCAGATCGCCCCGAACCCCCCCAGGACCCCGGAGCCCGCCCACGCCGCCTGGTCCCACCGGTAAATACCAGCGTTGATTTACGCCGGTGGGACAGGCAATTTCTGGGCGGGACTTCGGCCCATCCGGGCCGGAGAATTGAGCGGGGGGTCCCGCCAACCGGCGCGGCCCGATTCCTGCCCGCGCCCAATCTCCGGTACCGGAGACTTTGGCGGGGGCGGGATTCACGGCGGCCAACGGCCATTCTCCGACCTGGCGGGGGGTCGGAGAATGACGCCCCAGGTTCGGACCAGGAACAGTGGACCAGTGGACATGCCGACCATAGAAAATCCTTGGTAAGAGACATACATGGAACAGATAATACCATCTGGTCTCCATTATCCCATTTTAACAACTCTGTCTGTAACACACTGGGATCTGATGACCACATAAACTGTTCAAGTGTTGCTATTATTATCTCTTTATTACTAGAAAGAAACTGGACTGTTCTGCAGCTATTGTGAAGGGCACCTTTTCATTTCTTCATACAGCAATGGGTAGCTGAAAGAGTGAAAACTTACACTTGAACATTTATAATTTAAGGAGACTTGCACATTCTCCCCATGTCTGCGTGGGCCTCACCCCCACAGCCCAAAGATGTGCAGGGTAGGTGGATTAGCCATGCTAAATTGCCCCTTAATTGGAAAAAAAATGAATTGGGTAAATTAAATTTAAAAAAAAAATTTAAGGAGGCATCTATGCTCAATAACTCTGATAAAAGGTCATCGACATGAGATTTGAACTCTAGGCTGCTAGGTAAACTTTAATACCTCCCAAGGAAGCACGTTCTTGAAGCAAAGGAGGTTGAGGGCTGATTTGATAGAGGTGTACAAGATTATGACAAGCTAAGATAAGGTTGACAAAGAAAGGCTGTTCCCATTAGCTGAAGGTATAAGGACAACGGAACATTGATTTATGGTTTTGGGCAAGAGGTACAAGGGGAATCTGGAGAAAATATATTTTTTGCAGCAAGTTGTAACAATCTGGAGGTCGATGGCCATAAGCCTGGTGGAAGAGGAGTCAATCAATGATTTCAAACAGAAATTAGATAGGCGTGTGAGGGAAATGTAAAGTTGCGGGGCTACAGAAATAAAGAAGGCTAATGGGACTGACAGGGTTGCTCTAGAGACAGCTGGCATTGAACTTGATGGGTCGAATGGCCTTGCTCTGTGCCAGAAGGACTCGTATCATAGATTATCATAGAACTTACAGTGCAGAAGGAGACCATTCGGCCCATCGAGTCTGCACCGGCTCTTGGAAAGAGCACCCTACCCAAGGTCAACACCTCCACCCTATCCCCATAACCCTGTAACCCCACCCAACACTAAGGGCAATTTTTGGACAAGATCTTCCAGCTATTCGTACTGGCGGGATCTTCCTGTCCTGCCAATGACGCACCCCCACTGCGGATTTCCCGGTGGCGTGGGGTGGATTCAATGGGAATTCCCATTGAGAGCGGCGGGACCAGAGGATCCCGCAGCTGGGCAATGGCGGGCTGCCTCCCGCTGCCGAGAAACACGGTGCTGGGAGGCCAGAGAATCCCGTCATACGTTCATTCCATAGAAAAAGATTTTCCTTAAAGCCGGTATTGTTTTTTTAATTTCCAAATTTCTCTTTGTAGCTCATTTAATAAGAACACAGGGAGGCCACACCAAGTAAAATAAAGAACTTAGCTTAATTACACTTAAGTTATACACACTTCTGGTCGATTCCTATTGGGTCTCTTATTGGTCGATGCCTTACTGACCGATCTTTTATATACACAACTAAATGGAGTTTCCCCACCCCTCAGTGAGGGAGCTCATACTCCACGTGAACGACAGGGAAGATAAGTGGGCAGACCATGTGGCATGTGGAGCTCATTGCCTAGCATCCCAGTCACACCTTGATGCCTGGACATTGAGCTTGAACGCTGCAGGAGGCAGCACCACAGACGCAGCAACCAACCTCCGAACACCCAGGGAATGGGCCCCATGCCCTGGCACATATCCGCGTCGGGGGGGGCGCTGATTTTCTGTTCGTATGTCTGGGGTGCAGGATGGGCAGTCTGGTGAGCAGCCCACCCAACCCTCACACCCGCCGCCACAGCCAGTTGTGCGTGGACAGGGTGTGTCGGGTGGGGATGGGGCACAGAGTGGGGCCAGGTCTCCATGTCTGGGGGGGATGGTGCATGGGATTGGTGGGCAGTCCACATCACAGAACAAAGAGCCAGCGGCGTCACACTGGTTGTGGTGAGGGTTTTTTAATGTGTTTCGTACAAGTGTACACTACTGCCCCACTCTCCTGATGATGCCACCTCACTCTCCCCACACCCCAAAACCCCCTCCCCCTCCCCCCAACGCACACTCCAATTCTCACCCCTTACCAACCCCCGCCCGCCCAGTGCCCTCTCAGTGATCCTCGACGTGCTTGGTCTTCCTTCCTCTACCACTGCATCTGGGTGTATCCCCAGGATGCACATCAGAGGTGGAGGCAGCCAGTTGCTTACCACATCCCGGCCTCCAATGCCCCTGGTGGGCATCGTCTGTGGGCTCTGAGGCAGGAGGGCCCAGGCGCACTTGATGGTGACATGCCCTGCGAAACAAAACTTCGTTAGAGGGGTGGAACTCAGGGGAGCTGGTGGCTACCATCGCCAATCCATAGGATGCATTTGGTTTATCACACAGCACCCCCTCCTCCCGGTTGGTGCCCATAGGGCCTTATGGTTCACCTTCGGAACGGAGGGGCAGCTGGATTGAGCCCCAGCTACTCCTGCGTCATCTGGCCCTGCCAACCCTGGCAGCTCCCCAATGCAGATGCCCTTGGCGATGCTCCTTAATCCCATGTGAGACTGAGCCATGTTCCATAGCACCTCATCAAGGTGCAACTGATACTGAATCACGTGCCCCAGTGAGTCGGACCGTCTACCGAGACCCTGAGCCATGGCTGTCACTGACTGTGCCTCACCTTGGACACTTCCACTCATGCTGCTGATGTCATGCACCAGGCTCTCCACTGCTGTCGCCACCCTAGCAGTGTTGGCCTTGGTTCCATGCATTGCCGACAACATCTCCTGTGCCTGTAGACTCTGGGGCTCCTCCAATCGACTATGGACCTGCTGGAATGTCACTGTCATCTCCCTCTGAATGTTCCAGCCGCACCCTAACGTCGTCATCAGCTCTCGGTAAACCTGTTCCAGAGGTTCAGCATCTGACTCGGGCCCAGTAGGGTCCTGGGATCCAGCAGCCCTCCGACTGCTGTCTCCCCTGGACGTTACTGCCTCCACCTGATGTGCATTAGCACCTGTAAGTGCTCACCAGGATGTGCCCCAGAAACCTGTCCACTAATGTTGCCCACTGAGGTGTGTGTGGGTGGGGATCACAGCTGTGCTGCATCTATGGTTGCACCCTCGGAGCTCTTCTCTGAGGTATTCTCATGGGAGGCAGAGTGGGGGACAACTCTGGATGGGCCAGCACTGTCGGCTGGAGGTCCTGCGGGAGAATGAACACGTTAGTGGGAGGGATGGGTCAGTCAGTAAAGCATTAACAACTCATGTTTGACAGGTCCTCCAGGTGGGGCCCGGTGGATCCTCACCACTGCAGCGTGCGCCAACCTCTGCGTTGGTAACCGTTCTGTCCTCGGTCACCCCATCACCTCTAGGGCCTGTTCCTCGAAGGTGATGAGGATTCTTATGTCCGGCACCCGCTGCCAGTCTGCATCCTCTCCCGACGGTTGTGGGAGAGCTTCTCCTGCGGGGACACAGAGCGGGCACCGTTGGCCACACGTGTGGTTCACCATTGTAGGGGGGGGGGTGGATGCGAAGGAAGTGTTGGGGGAGTGAAGGGTGGGTTGGGGGGCTGAAGGGAGGGTTGTGGGGTTGAGGGGGGTTGGGGAAGGGTGGGTTGGGGGGGTGAAGGGAGGATTGGGGCGGTGAAATGAGGGTGGGCGGTGAAGGGAGGGTTGGGGGGGTTAAGGGAGGGTTGGGGGTGAAGAGATGGTTGTGGGGGGTGAAGGGGGAGTTGGGGAGGTGAAGGGAGGATTGGGGCGGTGAAATGAGGGTGGGGGGTGAAGGGAGGGTTGGGGGAGCAACTCACAAGTGTGGCCCCGTGTAGGTCATTGACCTTCCTGCGACACTGGAGGCCTGTGCTCCTGGTCACACTTCCTGAGCTGATGGCTGCTGCCACTTCATCCTAGGTGGCACTGGCTGCCCTGTGGCTCACCCTCCGGAATCCTTGGGGAAACAGGACATCTCTCCTGGCCTCGACCGCACCCAGGAGCGTCCCAGGTCTGCATCACCGAATCTTGGGGCTGGTCGTCTCGGCGCCATGGCTGCGAGCTGAGTGGGGCTGACTGTGTAAGAGATGTTTAAATGATGCTGCCAAGCAAGGTCCCGGTGAATCAGCTGGCGAGCCTTCATTTGCGGCGTGAAGCCCGTGGGGCCTCGCTAAGTGGACCAATTAACATTCAATTGCGCTGCTGGGCACGCTGGGCCAGGTGTAGGGAAGCTCACAGCACTTCCCGCTCGCTACGACACTTAGAAATCTTTCCAGAGATTCATGCCCTGCATATTAGGAGGTTGCTTTTTAAATTTTTATGCCAACCTTTGCCATATCGTTAAACTCACCTGATTCAGTGTGGCTAATTTGAACTTCCTGCTACCAATCCATGTCTTGAAATGTTCCAAGCCTGCTAAGTAGCTGTAAATTGGCAATTTGTTTTAATTGTTCATGGGTTGAGACCGTAACAGAACAGTATTTGTTGCTCATCCCGAATTGCCCTTAAGTAGGTAATGGTGAGCCACCTAGATCTGATACCTTGGGCGAAATTCTCCCCCAACGGCGCGATGTCCGCCGACTGGCGCCAAAAACGCATCTTTGGGGGCCGAGACCCAACATTGAGGGGCTAGGCCGGCGCCGGAGGGATTTCCGCCCCGCCAGCTGGCGGAAATGGCGTTTGTTGCCCCGCCAGCTGGCGGAAATGGCGTTTGGTGCCCCGCCAGCTGGCGCAGAAATGCGGCGCATGCGCGGGAGTGACAGCGGCCGCCGACAGTTTCCCGCGCATGCGCAGTGGGGAGAGTCTCTTCCGCCTCCGCCATGGTGGAGGCCGTGGCGGAGGCGGAAGGGAAAGAGTGTCCCCACGGCACAGGCCCGCCCGCGGATCGGTGGGCCCCGATCGCAGGCCAGGCCACCGTGGGGGCAACCCCCAGGGTCAGATCGCCCCGCGCCACTCCCAGGACCCTGGAGCCCGCCCACGCCGCCTGGTCCCGCCGGTAAATACCAGCTTTGATTTACGCCGCCGGGACAGGCAATTTCTGGGCGGGACTTCGGCCCATCCGGGCCGGAGAATTGAGCGGGGGGTCCCGCCAACCGGCGCGGCCCGATTCCCGCCCCCGCCCAATCTCCGGTACCGGAGACTTCGGCGGGGGCGGGATTCACAGCGGCCAACGGCCATTCTCCGACCCGGTGGGGGGTCAGAGAATGACGCCCCTTGTTCAGATCACCAGACAGTACTATCATTACACCCTGAAAACCTTCTTGTGTAAGTGAATGTTGGGCAGTGTGTGCAAGAAAATGAGACCCATTCGCAAGACTGATGGATGTCGTTGACCCCAATAAAGTATCAGCAACACAAAGGAATTTGTATTTGTTCCATTTATGAGGGGTCAATAATGTGATTTCCTGCTCTGTTACATACCTGATGCATATTTTTACATATCTTATGCATATTTTTACAAGCCTTTTAATGAAATGGAGTAAATAATACACTTTTCCCTCATCTACCCTCTCCCTGAAATACTTGTTGTAGGGTGTTGTGTGTCGTTTGGTAGGTCTCATAAAGGATTCTTGTATAGTTTAACAGTAAATGTTTTGAATTGCTCATAACTATGTCTGTGTACATTATAAGATCCAAGCTCGGCATTGTCTCTATGCTTGCGTCCGCACACATCTCTGTCCAGTACAAGAATACCCTCAGGTCATGAGTTCCTTCACATCAGAGTGTGGGCAGTACTGTACCCAGTCCCACATTAACCCTTTCTCTGGAATACCTTTAAACGAGCTCAGGTCTGGTATGCTTGCAATCCTTGCTGCCCCTGACGCAGTTTCCTTTACACTATGGATGCCAAACAGCGATTGAATGGTGACTTTGCTGAACATCGCCATTCTATCTGCACATGTGATCCTGACAAAAAGTGTCTCACTACTTCAAATATTCCACTCCTCATCACCCCCACCTAAACGCCTCAGTTTTACAATTCCTGCATTGTTCCAGCCAAATACATCACAAACGTCAGGAACAGAACTTCAGCTTTTTCCTGGGCACTGCAGAGCTCTGGCCTTAACATTACCTTCAGTCACCTTGATATTTTCTGCGTTCTGCATCACATTTTCTATTTACTTATTGTTTCTGCACACATTGAACACAAACCTATCTCTTTTCTTTTCATTAGTGTGTGGTCCTCATGTGAATTTCTGACATATTTCTGCTTGTCATTCGCACCTCCAGCATTTGCAATTTTCCTCTCATTTTAAACGCGATCAATTTCCAGTCTTTTGAATTTATGTGGGTAAAATTCAACATGTAACAATAAATTTACAAAATCATCAAAATTAGGATCTTAGTTTACTGTGCAGAGGGTGTTTTTTTTGCCAACCATGTTGATTTCTCGGTGGGGTCACTGTGCGGGATTTGTGTCTGCCTGCATTGGTCTTCATTGCATGGGCATGACGGGTTTCTGATCTCTCAGCATGAATTGGTTCTGCCATTGGTAGTTTGCCAATGAGGAAGGGAAACATTCTAAGGCATTGGCAGCTATTATGGACCTGCAGCTTGAGGTATAAAGTGACTCATCCGCATTAAAGCAAATGGTTACATGGGGGAATCATTTTTGTCCATCTGATCAAAGACTTTGTGGGGCTTGGAAAAATGTTTGTGAAACAGCTTAGGATGGACAAGCAAATGTGGAAGTTGGAATCATAGTATAGAATCATAGAATTTACAGTGCAGAAGGAGGCCATTCAGCCCATCGAGTCTGCACCTGCTCTTGGAAAGAGCACCCTACCTAAGCCCACGCCTCCACCCTATCCCCACACCTCCACCCTATCCACGTAACCCCATCTAACCTTTTTTGGACACTAAGGTCAATTTAGCATAGCCAATCCACCTAACCTGCACATCTTTGGACTGTGGGAGGAAACCGGAGTACCCGGGGGAAACCCACGCAGACACGGGAGAACGTGCAGATTTTGCAGACAGTGACCCAAGCCGGGAACCTTGGACCCTGGCGCTGTGAAGCAACTATGCTAACCACTCTGCTACCATGCTGCCCAGAAACTGATGGAATGGAGAAGCACCCATATCCTGTTGGATGGAAGTGCAGGTGCTGTTATGGGAGACAATTGTGAGGAGGACTGCTTTATTTGGTAGTCCTGACTACCCTCCAGTGAAGACAACTGTGTCTCGTGTCCAGCAGCATGTGAGCAAATAGCAAAGTACCTGCAGATTTGGGAACAGATGCGGAAGCAGATGGACAGTCTTAAGAAAGCTGCCAAGGTAAGGTTGCCCAACAACGCCACACACTGGATAGATGTCCCACGCATGTGTACAAACAAAATGTTGACTGCCAACCTGCTAAACATTTGTTGCTGTCTTGTGCCAACAATTTACATAATGTTTAACTATGCATTCCCAGACATAGCACAGCACTCATTCGAGCTGCAACTTACAAGTTAAGCCTATGGCATACAAACTGACAGCTTACAAGGGGCAATTAACAATGCAGGCCTACATTAGTAACCTTCTGATATTCAGTAGCACCAGTCACTTCAAGAAATGGTCTGAGCATCTTGCATTGCTGGGACTTGATTCATGCTATCCTATACTTCCATGCATAAATCCCAAATCTAAGAATGTGATCTGGACCAGTTCTTTACAATGTTTGCAGAAATTTCCTTTCAAACTCTTTGAACGTGGATTGAGTTAACAAGAAATGTGAGATGAATTATAAACTGCTTTTCTCACAGTCTGGTGAAACTGATAGGGAAATCATTGCTTAGTTCAACTGAAATATTTTGGCTTTATGTAAAGATGCAAAAGTAGTGAATGAGTGACGGTGTTCCACTTTGCCTGACTGAGACAGGCCCAGATGTGCGTGACAAAATAACAGTGAGTTAGCGGTGCTCACCATTGTTCATGCACAAATTGCACAGCAGCTTCAGGCGAGGGCAGATACGGATTTAAGTGCAAGAGTTCAGATGTTACTCGCTGAGATGTGGCACTCCATGGTGCAAACGGAACCTCCCGATCTAATCCACCAGTGAACATTGTGAAGCACCTGTAGTTCCATGGTAGATGTGAATGAAACCCATCAAATTTAAGCACGCTTTTTAACAGGGTGGTAAATCTTAATACTGCTATGTAACCTCTCTGAAAATTAACCATTATAAGTATGGAACCTAATTTCTTTAATTGCTGTTGGAGATTTTAAAAAGTCAATAAAATGTATTTACATATTTTGGGCAAAATTCTCCGTTTGGGACACGAAGCGTTGATGCCGGGACTGGATTGCGGCGGTTTGCATTCCCGTTGGGGGCGCTATTTGTGGAACAATTCAGGACACCCTGCCCTCGTGAATCTAGAGCCATTCTCATTCCCCTCACCGGCATCAGGTTCGCTAGGGCTTTAATTGGAGCTGGAGAGCTTGACAAGCTGCTTATAAGCACTCCACCCCCCCCCCCCCCCCCCCACCCCCCCACACACACACACAGTCTCATTCCAGCCAAGAAAATGACCCACAGAAGTTCAGGACACACTTTCTTCACCAGGTTGGGCAGGAGGCTCACGCCCGCGAACCGGACCTGGGTGGAAGCGGCCTAGCCAGTCAGTGCTGGGAAGTTCACCAGGCAGACAATCAAACAGTGTCACAAGAAGATCTCCTTAGGGCAGCTGGGGATGAGACACCACCTCTGTTCCCTTGCATCACTCCTGTCCCTCACTCCTCACATCACCCCCCCCCCCCCCCCACCCCACTCCCATAGAGGCGAATAAAAACCCACCAGCCCGCATCTCCCTCACATCTCACCCTGCACCAAACCCCAACGCCTGTCTTGTCCTCTCTGGCCAGCTGTCATGCACGCACATGCCACCAGCTACAGACCCTTGTGTCATTTGCCTCTATGCATCTCACCATGCCCTTTATGTGTCCCCCAGGGAAAGGTGGCCCATAACAGAAGAGGGCATGAGAAGACCGATGGGGGCGTCCTGGACCTCGGGGCTCTCACCCCCACTGAGCAGATCGTGATGGCATTTTCCGGGGAGGTGCAGGAGAGGGATTTATCCCAGGCGGAGGTTGGCATACGACAACCAGGTGAGCCCCTAATTCAAAATTATGTCCCTATAGCAAATTAGTCAGCTCTCTCCCCCAGCCACAACCCCAGCATACCCTGGAGGACTACTCCAGAAAATACCCCGACTTGGGCAGCGCGGTAGCACAAGTGGATGACCCCGCTGGGTCACTGTCTGTGCGGAGTCGGCATGTTCTCCCCGTGTCACAGGGGCAGCACGGTAGCCTTGTGGATAGCACAATTGCTTCACAGCTCCAGGGTCCCAGGTTCGATTCCGGCTTGGGTCACTGTCTGTGCGGAGTCTGCACATCCTCCCCGTGTGTGCGTGGGTTTCCTCCAGGTGCTCCGGTTTCCTCCCACAGTCCAAAGATGTGCAGGTTAGGTGGATTGGCCATGATAAATTGCCCTTAGTGTCCAAAATTGCCCTTAGTGTTGGGTGGGGTTACTGGGTTATGGGGATAGGGTGGAGGTGTGTACCTTGGGTAGGGTGCTCTTTCCAAGAGCCGGTGCAGACTCGATGGGCTGAATGGCCTCCTTCTGCACTGTAAATTCTATGATTCTATGATTCTATGATTCTGCTTGGGTTTCCTCCGGGTGCTCCGGTTTCCTCCCACAGTCCAAAGACGTGAAGGTTAGGTAGATTGGCCATGCTAAATTGCCCTTAGTGACCACAAAGGTTAGGAGGGGTTAGTTGGTTACGGGGATAGGGTGGAAATGAGGGCTTAAGTGGGTCGGTGCAGACTCGATGGGCCAAATGGCCTCCTTCTGCACTGTATGTTCTATGTTCTTTTCGACACTGCATTCACCTGCACCCTCCACCTCCACCTCGGTGGGGTATTTTAGTGAAGACACTCCTTGTTGACCTTCTGATGTGCACGTCACAAATGCTGCAGCACATGTGATGGAGTTGGGACTCCCAAGGGAGCGAACAGTAGCACATCTGCCCAATCTCAGGAAACAGCTGCAGCCTGGACAGTTATTGCCCTTCTAGAAAGGATGCTGTCCTCACCAGTGGAGATGCAGAAGCAGAACCAGGATCTACAGGAGGGAGTGTTAGCAACTTTCCAGTGTCTACAAGTGCAACTGGTGGAGTCCAACCACCTTCACGTGCAGGAAATCGTGCCGGCGATGCATGATACCCGGGGCAATGCTGAATGGGCGGTGTCCATGGTGGAAGCCTGGGGTCTAAAAGTCACAGCCAAGGGTCAAGTCATCCAAGGATTGGGGCATACTGTGTGGTCAATGGCTGAGGCTCAGGACAGGGGAGCCTGGTCATAGGTGACCATGTATCCGGCCCACAAGGACATTGCTGTGGTGCTCCAGAGCTTGGCCCAATCATAAAGGATCATGGCTGAGGGCATCAAGAGCATTGGCCAGGCGTTGGCTGACCTGGGCCAGTCACAGACGGAAATGACTGAGGGACATGACTCAATCACTGAGAGATGTGGCCCAGTCTCTTTGTTCCATGGGTGAGGGCATCGAGGCCCTGGTTAAGATGAGGGTGGGCCTCCAAGACTGGCAGCACCAGGTGACATTGGAGACTCTGGAACTCACACCGGCCTCACCTCTGTCCCATGGAGAAACCTGTGGGCCATTGAGCACCTTGAGGGAGGGGGAAGTGATGGATCTTGTGCCGGTGCCTCCAGCAGGGGAGGCGCTGGAATACCTCAGTGCTTCTGAGTCCGCCCCACCTAACACTGGCGCATCTGATGGGCAGCGGTCAAAACAGGGTGGCACCTCAGCACCTGTGACACCAAAGTCATCCATGTCCAGGCAGCCCTCCAGAGGACAGCCACAAAGGCATCTCAGGCCAGAGGGTGGGAAAGGCAGCAGGCAAACCCCACATCTGATGTGCTGTCTGGAATCACACCAAGCAGGAACGGTAGGCCATGTAAAATAAGGAGTTCATGCACCAGTTAAGTTGGACAGGTGCAGTACATAGGTTAGAGGTAGGGGTCAGAGCACAACAATTGTACATGGTCACGATTAAACACATTTTCACCAACATTCAGAACTCCCTCAGTCCTCTGTCTGAAGTGTGTGAGGGACTTGCTGGGCTGGATGTAAAGGGAGTACTGAGTGGGGGTATGGGAGGTTGGGTGTGAGGGGTGTGGGTATTGGAGGATGGCACAGGCAGGGCACCCAGGACAATTAAACACTCCACCTGGGGTCACCCTCAGAGGTGGCAGGGTACGGGGCCAGAGGTGTGAGGCAGCCTTGTAGGACAGCTTACCCAGTGACTGACCTATCACCATTCATCATCTTCATAACTACATTCCCAACACCCCCCCCCCCAACCCCCCTCCAACACCCCAAATGATATATGGGCCTGTGAGATGGAATGGCCAGCACACATGCAGGGATCACCCTGGCGGACAGTTCAATGTGATCCTGAAGGCAGGAGTCAGACTTTGTCAAACGATGAGGAGCACCAGAGCTCAGCTCACAGCTAGTCGTCAACATCCTCTGTCCAGTGGACAAGACGTGCTGATACAGGGCAGCACGGTGGAGCGAAGGCAGCACGGTGGTGCAGTGGGTTAGCTGTGCTGCCTCACGGCGCCAAGGTCCCAGGTTTGATCCCGTCTCTGGGTCACTGTCCATGTGGAGTTTGCGCATTCTCCCCGTGTTTGCGTGGGTTTCGCCCCTCAACCCAAAGATGTGCAGGGTAGGTGGATTGGAAAAGCTAAATTGCCCCTTAATTCGAAAAAATGAATTGGGTACTCTAAATTTTATTTTTTAAAAAGCCATGATGATACGCCCTGCCCAGGGCCAACACCCTGCTGTGATGCTGGGAGGACCCTTGGAGTGGGGAGGAGGATGGTGGTGGGATGGAGTGAAGGGAGGAGGGAGAGGGGAGGATGTGAGCAACTATGGGGAAGGGGCAACACTTGGAAAGGGGTGGGGGGGGAGCTGGTGGGGAGAGTATGGAGAGGTGGGACAGGATGGCGGAGTTGCCGGTGGTCAGGCCTCCGAGTAGGCAAATCTAGAGGTGATGGAGGTTGTCCCATTTTCGGCGGCATTGGAGCACATGTTGGGCAGCCTGCCTTGCAAGCCTGTGCTCCATACCCGGTTCTTCCTGACCATCCTTGGCAGATGAGTTCTTGCTCCTCCAGCATGTCCCTTCTCTGCTGCATGATGTTGTGCAGGTCGCAGTAGGCCAGCACAATGTTGGAGACCATCCTGGGGCTATATTGGAGTGCCCCACCGGAGGGTCCAGGCATCGGAAGCGCAGTTTGAGGACGCCGATGCACCGCTCAATGACGCTCCTGCTTGCTGCATGGACGTCGTTATAGCAGTTCTCCGTGTCAGTCTAGGGCCTCCAGACAGGCATCATTGGCCAATACCTCAACGGGTAACCATTGATGTCCAAGAGCCAACCCTTCATCCGAGGGAGCGCCTCGAAGGTGCCAGGAACCAATGAGTGTGCCAGGATGTAAATGTCGTGCATGCTGCCTGGGTACTGGGCGCAGACGTGTATGGTGTGCAGCTAGTGGTCACGCACCAACTGCACATTCAGGGAGCGGAAGCCCTTCCGGTGGATGAAGGGCACCCCCTGATGAGCCAGTTCTCGTAGCATAGGGGGACATGTATGCCATCAATCACCCCCTGGACATGGGACATGCCAGCAATGGTGGAAAATCCTGCTGCCCAGGCATCCTGGTTTGCCTGGTCCAGATTGAAGTTTATATAGTTCTCTGTCTGGGTGCATAGGGCGTTCATCACAGGACGGGTGCACCTGTGTATGGATGTCTGAGAGAGCCTAGATAGGTCCCTGCTCAGCCCCTGGAATGTCCCAGATGCATAAAGGTTCAGGGCGACCATCAGCTTGATGGCCACCGGGAGCAGGTGTCCGCCTCCATACTCGTGTAGTGCCAGGTTCGCCACTATCTGGCACATGAGGCACACGGTCTCCCTGGTTAGCCAAAGTCGTTGACGACACATGCGGTCCGGCATCTCCTTGAAAGACAGGTGCTGATGGTGTACACGTGGCCTGATGTGGCGCCTCCTTCACACTTGCTCCTTGACGGTTGGCACAGGAACCTCACTGGCTGTGGGTGTCCTCATTGAGTGGGCCATGTGTTATCCTGTCGGTAGGGTGGCACCTGGTTGTGCACTGGAGAGGGTCACCATGTGCCACCAATCGCCTCCATGCTTAGAGGCTGGTGTTTGGGCAAGTCCTACAGATGGGGGTCAGCAAGGGAACTGTGCGACTGCTGGGAGTGTGGCTGCAGTGTGATGCGTGCGGGTCCTGAGTGTGATGCACAGGTTGTGATAACCTATCTGGGGGCAGGATAGATGGGAGAAGGAGTGCGGTGAGAAGACAGTGCTTGGAGATAGCTGGTGGTCCAGCGGAGTGGGCTAGCTGATAGTTTCACTGCTGAAGCCTCTGCCTTGAGCGGGTCAGTGTGTCAGGGAAAGTACCAAAGGCCATGATGCATGTGTCCTTTGTTTGGGGAGAGCTCTAATATTCCCCTGCAGTGGGGCTGCGCTTCTGATAAGTGCACTGAGTAGTGGCAGCACCTGGCCACTGATTGAGCATGGCCACACCCATCCCATGGTGGATCAGTTGGGATCTGGGGATTTCCAGAGGGGTGGCCTGGGTGGGAGTCTCTGTGAACATTTACAGGGCACAGTGAGCAGTCAGCAGAGTGAGCATCCTGGGCCTGTAACTTGTACCAAATGCTGCAGCAATGGCAGCCTGAGCCAGGCCACTCCGATCCCGACGGTATCATGATGTGCACTCATGGACATACTGAGATACAGACAGGCAGTGACAGACACTCAGTACAGCCAATCAACACACAGGACAGAACACAACCAATCACCAGGCAGAACACTAGAGGGGGGGTTTCCCACTATAAAACACACGAGGCATCAGCACTCTGCCTCTTTCCACTGGTGACAACTGTAGTGACAGTCAGGGTGTATATATCAGTTAGCACCTTCTACACGTGGCTCAGAGCTAGTCTGGTCTAGTTAGTTATAGTTAGCACACTTAGATTAGTAGAGTGTCAACCCACAGCGAACAGTGCCCTGCTTAACAAGTTCAATAAAGCATATTGAACTTACATCAAAGTTTGGTGTCTACTTTCAAGTACAACTGCATCCAGTTGAAGTCCGTGTTACCCCAAAGTGAATAACACGTCAGGCGGGGCACCCCAAATCCACGGAACTGTCACCAAGCTACACCCCACCCCCCGGCTCTAGCAGCCACCCCCCAGCAAGCGGTGCAATTTTTAACAGATTTACAAACTTTACTTACCTTCTGTCTCCCCCTCAGCAGTCAAAGCGCCCAGTCCACATTTGTAAATATCTGTAATAAACAGCGTCTGCGTGACGTCTGCCTGAGAGGGGCGGAGCATTGTGGAGGCCTGGAGAATTGTGGGTCAAACGCGCTAATCACATTTAAATGAATGCAAATGCCGGTTTTGCTTGCCAGCGCAGGCACAGGAAGCAAACCTCGTTATCGCCATCAGAGGGGGCTGGGGCATGACGTCGGGCACGGACCTCGATTTTGGCTGGACACCCGATTCTCCGGCCAATCGCGGTTCGCATTTGCGGCGTCGCGAGGCAGAGAATTTCACCCAGCTTTCTCTGTCTCTTTTTCTTTCTCTTCATCCTGTCTTTCTACTCTCCTTATTTCTCGCTTGTACTTGATTTGACATTGAACTTGCTGTTTTGACTTCCTAGTTCAGGCTCGGCACTGTACATTTCATAATCCTTCATTCTGATTGGTTCAGAGGTAGAATAATAGAGCCTTACAGTACGGGAGAAGGCCATTCAGCACATCATGCCTGCGCTGGCTCTTTGAAAGTGGTGTTCAATTTCATCCCACACCCGTCCTTTTCCAAAGCCCTACAAATTGATTGTCTTCAAGTACATGTCCAATCTCGAGGTTCCTGTGGAATCTGATTCCACCACCTGTGCATTCGAAATGATCATGATTCATTGTGTGAAAAAGAATTTTCTTAATTTTCCCTCCAGTTTTTTCGACAATTGTTTTAAGCCTAATACTTCTGGTTGCCTTATTCTAAAAGCTCTACTGGATCTCCTCTTAACCATCCCGGCTGTAGGGGGAACGCAGTTACTTGCCACGTTTGCTGAGCAAGAGCACAGCGTGCCATTGCCACTATTTCCAGTGCAAGATCTCATGGAAATTAAATGGGCAAGGGCAAGTCTAACTAACCCCAGGCACCATTCATGAACCAGCTACAGCAAATTCTGGGCCAATTCGTACGTTTTTGCCTCCAGTCTTGCAATCCCAAGCGAGATGTATCTTCCCCCTGAATGCCTGTTTTTTTTCAATCACCATGCCAGGTTTTCTAGCTGACTGACATCATGGTGTCTATGTTTTTTAATAAAAATCGGATACCAGCATTTAGTTGTAACTGATTGACCAGTCCAGGAGTGGAGCCAGCCAACTACAATCATTTCTGTTGAGTTTATGGGCAGCAGTGGGTGTGAGCAGTCAATAGAATGGCACTATCACTTTAATTGGGCTCAATGTAACAGTCTCGTTGCACCCAACCTGTGGCACAGAGAGGCTGATAAATTTTATCTGGGGGGTATTTCAGATGGAATGTTAATTGGCAATAGTTGGTAAGTGGTGGGACCAGCACTGGGCCAATCAGTGGGTCCTTGCAATCGGAGGCGGGAGTAGTGGAAGGGAGGGGTTAGCGATCACTATCGCACAGGCTTATACTTTGAATATGTATACTTGCTCCCTGCTCAGTGGAGTGGGGTACAATTACACCATGCCAGCTCCCAGAGCTTCAAGTCAAATTCTGGATGAATTTAACTGTGCATTCACCCTGTGTCTGCAAGGTGGATAGGGTTAACATTGTCCCAGCAGGGTTGGGGCGGGACTGCGGCTACACCTCGTAGAAACACAGAAAATAGGAGCAGGAGTAGGTCATTAGGCCTTTCGAGCCTGCTCTGCCACTCAATTTTATCATGGATGATCCTCTCTCTCAACACCACTCTCCCTGCACTTTCCCCATACCTCTGGGTGCCTTCAGAGTCTAGAAATCTATCTATTTCCTTCTTAAATATATTCAGTGACTTGGCCTCCACAGGCTCCTGTGGTAGAGAATTGCACAGGGTCACCACCCTCTGTGTAAAGAAATCTCTCCTCATCTTAGTCCGAAATGAATCTGTGACCCCTTGTTCAGGAATCCCCTCCCCAACCAGCAGAAACAACAGCCCTACATCTAGTCTGTCCAGCTCCGTCAAAAAATTTAACCTTTCAATTAGATCCCCTCTCATTCTTCTAAACCTCAGTGTATACAGGCCTTGCCAACCCAACCTTTCCACATGGACAATCCTGCCATCCCAGGAATCTGGTGAACCTTTGCTGCACTCTCTCTCTGGTAAGTTTATTTTCTTAGGTAAGGGAACTAAAACTGCACACAATACTCCAGGTATGGTCTCACCAGCTGCAGTAAGATATTCTTGCTCTTGTATGCAAGTCCTCTTGCAATGAAGGCCAAAATACCATTTGCCTTCTTAACTGCTTGCTCTACCTGCATGCTTGCTTTCAGTGACTGGTATACACAGGTCCCTTTGTACATCAATATTTCCCAAATTACCACCATTTAAATAATACTCTGCCATTGTGTTTCTCCACCCAAATTGGATAACCACATTTATCCATGTTATACTGCATCTGTCATGTATTTGCTACTCATTCAACTTGTCTAAATGACCTTGAAGTCTCTTAACATCCTCCTACCATTGACAATCCCGCCAGGTTTTGAGTCATCAGCAAACTTGGAAATATTACATTTGGTTCCTTTGTCCAAATCATTTATATGTATTGTGAATAGCTGGGACCCAAGCACTGATCCCTGCAGGACCTCACTAATCATCGCCTGCCACTCTGAAAAATACTATTTTATTCCCACTGTCTGTTTCCTGTCTCCTAGCAAATTCTTAATCCATGCCAATATATAATATATTATCCCCAATTCCATGTACTTTAATTTTGCACACTAATCTTATGTGAGACTTTATCAAAATCTTTCTGAAAATCCAAATACACCACATCCACTGGTTCACCCTTATCTTTTCTGCTAGTTACATCTTCAGAAAATTCCTCCGAGAAATCATGTTTGACAAACCTCTTATCAAAACAGTATGTGCTCCTTCAACTTATGATATCTTAAGACTATGCGTGTGATCTAATGGCCACGTTGTGCCTGACTCGGGATGCAACGCAGCCGGTAAATCTCATGAGAGGCCTCTCGCGAGAATTACCCGGCTCACCATGCCTCCCGAGATCTAACGGGATCTTGCGAGACATTGCAATCTGGATCCTGTCCAGATCTAGGCAGAGCATATTAAAGTGTGCAGTTAGGCACACTTGAATATGCACTCACCAGATTTAACCTGCACCCAGGATCGCAAGGAGACCCCAGCCGGGTGCCGTTTAGCATTGGTCTCCACAAACGGGGCCAGGCGGAATGGCACTTGGGGTGGTCCCCCAGGTGATCGGAGACCCCTGGGTGGTTGGTCTTTCAGTAAGGTGACACCCTGATGCCACCTTGGCACTGCGAGCCCAGCACCCTGCCGTCCCACCTGGGTGCCAGCCTGGGGCTGCCAGGGTGCTCAAGTGGCCATGCATGGCTTAAATCATCCTGTAGTCATTATGCTTTGGTTAACTTGATACCCAATATACATTAGCTTTCTAACCACTTTCAGACCAGACTTCTACATAAATGAAACTTAGATTGGAGTAACAAATGGTTGTTAATTGCTGTGAATGGAATTGTATCTCAGCACTTTGAACACATTAGGGTTAACAGCAGAAAACTGACATGTCTGCGATTTTATGTTACGGTGGACTTGAGCTAAATGGCAGAATATAGATGAACATCAGACTAACAGATATTGGACACATTCCAGCCCCTAATTGACTGTATGAATGAGGAACAGGTTGGTTAAAATGCAAAATAGAAAACAGGATGTATAAAATCGAGGCAGAAGTGCAATCCAGTATATCGGGCTCAATAGTTGCTAAGGATTGCTTTAGTTCATTAACTATGGTGTCAAATACGTCAAGTTAATGTTTTGCAACATGGTTCTTCTATGTGGGGTTGACTGCTATGGCCCAATATCCAATGTTTTAGTGGAGAAAATCCAATATCATTGACCATTCAAACTATTCACCCACTTCAGCAGTGCTGTTCCAGCAGAAAGCTCTTCCCTGAGCTGAAAGGGGATCTATTAACATAATGTTACACTGTTTAACATGATAAAATCACACCTGGTGCATTAACAGGACAAACCCATATAATTGTGCCCATGGTTTGAGCAGGATGCAGCTTTGCTTTGAATGAGGTTGATGTGAATGTGAATGATATGAGGTATAGTTCAAGGCTTGCCAGGTGCTTTATTGTACCACTGGTACATCCCCGGTTTTTATCCTGGCGGTGGAGGGAGAGTATAATGTAGTTGATGTGAACGAAAGGTTTTCTCTTCTTTCCTTCCGTTCATGCCACTATCGTGTTTTAGAATGTTATCAACACTTACTAAAGCTACTGCACTTAGCTACAAGGAGCAATAGTGGTAATAACTGTCCCATTGGTATGAAGTGGAGCTACAGATGGAAACTTTGGTATGAATAGTTGCGAGACATTGCAGAGAAGTCAAGAAGCAATCTTCAGCTGTTAATGGAGTTAGAGGTCAGGTGACGACTAGACCAGATTGTACCGATGCAGGTTTTTAAAACTTAAATTCGTGCTACTTCAAACGCTTCTCTAATACTTACATTTTTATTCTATCATTTACAGTTATGAATGCAAAACTTCAAGCAATTTGGACATAAACTTGCTTGGTACATAAGAGCACTGTACAGGACAATCTGAGGAGACGGGTGACCTGGAACTAAGGCATTGCAGTCCTGTAAATTAATGTTTTAGTTTCTTTTTAAATTTACATGGGCAGTTTCCTTCAGAAATGTGGACGTAAGAATTTATACGGGAAAGGTTGATGGAAGAGAGTGTCAAAAGCATGATAACAAAAATAATACTTGTAGTAGTGCACAAAACACAAAACTTTTAATGTATTCCCAATAAAGTAAGTGTTTAATATATAAAATATATTATAGTTTTATATAACCTATTATACATTTACAGGATTTGTGTATTTTTTCATGTGTTGATTTTCTATTATGTTTCCTTGTTATATTTGTTGGTTACTCCATCATCCAGTTTTTCTGCACAACCATTTTTATTTTTTCTGCATTTTAGTGCCATGATCTGGTTCCTGGCCACAAGTGGTGGACTGTCTCAAACAGGCCATTCCCTTTCATGTTGTACTTCACCTTGTTGGATAACGTCGACTGCTCAACAGTCAGTTTACCCTTTGGCCCTCTCCAAATTTCTTCCACGCTACTTTCAATTTGACAGCTGTTGCTAACTTTTGGTTGGCTCTTAAATCGTAATTTGCTCTGTTTGTTTAACCTTTGCTCTAGAGTCGCCAGGTATCTTTATGATACCACCACGAGGTTCAAGTTCAAGTAATGATCAATAACTCAACACACCAATTAGTAAGATTCAAATCAAAACACATTTATTATACACAGTAAATCACTACTCATGCATAAACTCCACTTTCTAGACTATTCCTATCACTAAAAGGCCTATACTTAGCTTCGGACTGGCCCACCAGGTCAGGGGAACCAATGGCCTTTCGTTCAGGTCATGAGTCTGCAGGATTCAAAAGCTGGTATGGACTGGTAGCTAGGAGCGCCTATCTCGTTGCGAGCATTGACTTGAGACTTACTTGGTTTGCGGCAGCGAGGCAGGTCACTGTCAAGGGTTGGTTTGAGCTGCTGAGTGACCCTGCCAAAGAAGGACGATTTGAACTTGGGGGCTTTAATTTATAGTCCCCAGGGGCTTTCTGCCCTTCGGGGCGGACCCCGTACCTGGTTCCAAGTGATTGGACTGCGTTCCGATCACTTGGATCTATTTCTCCAATACTGGAGTTGTTCCCTGATCGTTGGGCGGTCCCTAAATGTCCATTGGCCTTCCTTTATCTTGGCTCCTGCTGGCGCTGAGGAGTCTGGCTTGGCTTTATTCACCTTAATTGTTGCCATTGTGCCTTGGAATCGCTCATTACTATGCAAATGGCTGCTGCATTACTGTGCAGATGGCTGCTGGTTTCAGTGCTGTCTGGTTGTTTTGCAGGTTTCAATATGCATGATTTCTGCACTTGCTAGTCTTTGCCTGTGTTGGCTGAATTTCCCTTCAGCCTTTGCGGTTCTCCATTTTAAGTCGGGAAGTGGCCAACCCAGGTGGCTACACAGCTCTTCTGAAACTCCATTTTATTCTTAACCTAGCAATGGCTCTAGTCCCCTTTTCCATCCTTTCTCCAGCTCTGCTCCCTCTTCCCGTCGCTTCCCGAGCTCCAGCTCTTTCCCCATCCCACTATTTCTTTCAGCCTACTTTTCACCAACTCCTTTTCCAAATTGTTCTCCACCCCATTTCCTCACTTTCATCCCACTTGCCTGCTCTTTTTCTGCTCCATCTTCTCTCATTTCCTTTAACCTCTGCTCCCACTCCTCTTTTTTTTCCAGCTCCTCTCTGGTTACAGCTTTATTTGTTTTGTTTAATGTTGTTTACGATGAAAAACTAAGAAAATCACAAATGCTGCAACCATGATTCAAATTTCTCATTGGGGTGTTTTTAAAAAATATTAAAGAACTGACATATATTTTGCTTTAAAACGTTCCCCGACACCTACCTGTACTACACCCTGCCACTGGAGGAAATTAAAAGGAAGAAATAATTCAAAATAATAAAATTAATTGGGGATTGTAACCCTCTGGCCACATAATCGCAGCAATTGAACTCATTGACCCTGAAATTGTATGGGGTTTTCCCACTGTAAGTTCAGTAGGAAACTATTGGAGCCCAGAAAAGTTGCATAAATGGCTGAAGTCATTATGATGTGATGTGTGATATTAATCTTTACTTTCATCAGCTGATCAAACATACATCGAACTGCTTTAAGAGGACTTTTAAAAAGGCAAGCAAAGATGCTGACTTAAGATGGCTGCTGCAAATCACGTGATATCTGGTTGAACAGCTTCTAGAAATTTCCAATGTGGAATACAATTTAAAAATGCCAAGACATCCTCCTATGAATTTTCACACTTCTGGGGCGTCATTCTCCGCCGGCGGGAGTCTCCGTTTTGCCGGCGCCCGGGGGTTTCCCGACGGCGTGGGGCTGCCCCACAATGGGAAACCCCATTGACCGGCCCGTGTTACGGAGACTCCCGCCGGCCGGTCGGGGCAGAAATGTGGCGGGGCGGGTAGGAGAATTTCGCCTCTGATCTCAAGAACTACTTCGGAAGGTGAACTGAAACTGTAAGGCTCTTACCATTTGCATGTCTACTTTTTTAAGCAGAAACAGAAAGTCTACCAGGATAATAGCCATATGGAAGGTGCCCTTCCTATCCCATCTAGATGGAGGATGGATTATTCAGGAGTTAATGGTTTGAACATTATATAACCCAATCACCTAGGCCATAAAACAATAGCCACAACCTGTCCAGGCATGAGCTAATCAACTGCCTTCTAAAATCAGTAGGGGAAGAGAGGTCATGTGTCTAGAGTTACCATTTTGAAATGTATTTTATTACAGCATCCTAGCTGCTAAAACAGGAGTCTGGAACAAATCTGCCAATAGAGCAGTTACTATTTCCCCCTCCCTCCTCTCTCTCATATTTGAAACACTGGCCTGAATTTGCAGGACAGTGAGTGCTCCGTGGGCGTTATCCTGAGAGTCAATGGGGAACAGGTCCCCACCGGCTCTGACAGACCCGCCGTCATTTTACGCTCAATTTAAGGCACAGTTATATAGATTCTTGGTTCACAAGGGGGTGAAAGGTTATCGTGGATGGGCAGGAATGGCGGTTTAGGTTACAATCAGATCAGTCATGACCTTATTGAATGGCGGAGCAGACTCGAGGGGCTGAGGGGCCTACCCCCACTCCTAATTCACATGTTCATCTGAATTTTGGTGGACAGACATTGCAGTTTACATTGGCTTCAACTCAACTGAAATTTTAATGCCACTGTGGAAATGTTCAGCCGCAGCCATGGATACCAGGGAAGAACTCATAAACATTGAACTCTCTATTTTTGCCTTTTATCATTAAATTTTATCTGTCTAGAATGTAACCTCCTATTGTATAACTTGTTACTTTGCTGCGTGTGTGTGTTGCAAAGGTCAGGATGTGCATTTGTCTTTTTAAATATCTTTATATCTTTAACTGGGTGGGTTTTTAGCTCAATAAAAAAAAAAGACTAACCCCTTTTGTTTGATCTGAAGAAAGCCTTTATATTGGTTTCTTTGCACTCAACACACAAACGTTTAAGCACAGACATTTGAATGCATACCTTCATGCTTAGAAATTCAGAAAAAACTCTGTTATGGTCAGCTTCTGCTGGAGTCACTCTGAAATCCAGCCAGGAGACCAGGGTAATGTGTAATTTTGGGACTATTATATAAAAATCTCATGTAGAATATCTTTTAAATGAATGAATGAAACAAAATAACATGCTACTTATTAAGTTTTGAACAGTTCTCGTTCTTTATCTTACATAATAGATAATTAGTAGGAAATAAAGTTTTGCACTTTAGATCACAAGGAAATAATAATTACATTACTAAATTTTATTTTTATATATAATCCTTTAATGAGGAATCAGAGATTTAAACTTGATTGGCAGAAAATCAGTATGTGTTTTACCTTTATATGTTCCTAGCAAGTGAAGGGATGATACTATTGTCGATAATTCATGATTCTCTCTCTCTCTCTCTCTCTAGATCCCCTTTGACATCTCCACTCTTTTCTCTTTTTATTTTCTCACCTTGTCTTTTTCTGTCGTCCTCCCCTTGATCCAGCTGTTAGTCAGCTGCTAGTTTTATGTTTAGATTTGTAATGGCAATGTCTACTCCCATTATAATTTTTCAGTCAAAAGCAAAAATGTTTGGGTGCAGGAGCAGTGTCGAATTTCTTACTGTCATGTCTCCAGTCCATGTGCAGTCGAGTGAGGGGGCTTGAACTTTATTTCCATAATGTTCCATAAAGTCTACGCTTCATGGCTGGTCCACATAGCAACCTGCAATAATTGCTATCAAACTTCAGATTTGATACTACTTGAACTGTACAAACTCCAGTGTTGAAGTTCCCTTTCCCCATTCCACCAAAAAGACACTTGATCCGATTGCAGGCAACATAAGAGACACTTGTAACTATAGGCCATGTTTTCAGGTGAATTTAGTTGAGCCCTCTTATGCCTCCTGATGTGCGAGCCACACTCGGGATGTAACAGTTTTTAAAGCAAATGTCATCATTGATAGCCCTTTTGAAAAACAATTACAAAGAGTTATAATTAATGTTAACCCTTTGGCTGCTATGTATAGACTCCGACTGTGGTTTCAAATGCATTTTCATATTTTCTGCATACTACAAAGATTAACATACTTTTTTTTTGTCTTTCTGGCTTTTCTGACATTTTGACATTCACAAAAATACAGGGAAAATCCAACTCATAATGGAAACCTTGAAGTGTCACAAGGCCTTCCCGTGCTATTGATCTATGCAGACTCTGTCTCAAGAATCGAAGACCATCAGATCTTCAGAACTACACGGCTCTGGTAGTAGAGGGCATTCTAGAAGATGTTTCAGCAATTGGGATGTGTCTCTGCATGTTCGTCCCGTGTCTGCGTGGGTTTCGTCCAGGCGCTCCGGTTTCCTCCCACAAGTCGCGAAAGACGTGCTTGTTAGGTGAATTAGTCATTCTGAATTCTCTCTCAGTGTACCCAAACAGGTGCCAGAATGTGGCGACTTGGGGATTTTCACAGTAACTACATTGTAGTGTTAATGTAAGCCTACTTGTGACACTAATAAAGATTATTATTATCAGGATGCAGGTATTCTGCCACTTTCTCACTGCTGAGAAGCCAGTCTCAATTTAGAAAAGTGCAACGCGGAGTCAGAATCCAAGATATTTTGGTTAATAAAGAAGTAAAATAGTGCAGATGCTGGAAATTGGAAACATAAATATAAAATGCTGGAACTACTCAGAAGGGCAGGCAGCATCTGAGGAGAGAGAAAAATATTCTTAACATTTCAGATCAGTGACGTGTTGTAAGAACTGGAAAATGTTTCAGGTGTGTTACAATCCCTGTTGATGTTATCCCAGATTGGAACCCTGGCTCGAAAGACCATGCGCGGAATTCTCTGTTGGCGGGATCCTCCAGTCTGGCCGGCAGTGCACCCAAGCCCGCGGATTACCCGGTGGTGTGTGGTGGGCACAATGGGAAATCACATTGGCTAGCTACGGAAACAGAGAATCCTGCTGCCGGCAGGGATGTGCTGCGCAGGAAAACACGGCTGACGGACCGGAGAATCACACCCTGTAACTTTTACTTTTCCTTAATCAAATGTGGCGTAACAGGGCTGCTGATTAGATTTAACAACAAGAAAAATACACTTATTAAACATGAAAAAATTGGATTATAATACACTATTCCTTTACTCCCACCTTAGCTTATAAAATGCACGCAGATTTTGAGATTAATATGGATGACAAAGTACATTTTATGCTAGAATGGTCTCATTGACACACAAAGTCCCGTTGATGCACACAAAATGCCGGTGGTCAAATATACCACTCCACTCCGAAACCCCAAGGGAATGTCTATGCATGAATCTTCAGAATCCCCTCATATGATTATCATATAAAAGTTTCCAAACGCCACTCCCAAAATACATTTTAAAATCTTAACTCATAATCATCCTTTCCATTAGTAGTTTTCATTCTGAAATCTAGTCCACATTTCACAAAAGACTCTTGTGAACAGAGCTTCCTTCTTCTCCACTTTTACCAGGAAATCCACTCCAGGACTTTACACCAACCTTTAAAGATTTTTTTGACTTGACTGACTTCCACTGTTACACAAACTCTGATAAACAGCCAATACTGTGTTCCCAATTATATTACAATTTGTTTTGCAGCCTGTAGGTAAGACATTCCAAACTTTAGAAACCTATCTTCTCACCAATCGATTCCTTTTCTGCTTTGTCCATGAACAGTATTCTGTTCCATGTCCAGGTTTTTAGAACCAACCATGCTTTAGTGTCTCTGGAACTGGCTGCCTTGTACATTTCTCCATTGTACAACTTCTCCTGCTTTGGACAGAGCTATGAGAGCTACCTTCTTGCTCTCTCCCTGTCTCCAACTGCTGTGGCTTTAAGTTTAAAAAAACTAAGAATAAAGGAAAGTCCTTTGCTTTGGTAACTGGACTCCTGTTGCTAAGCAAGGCCTTACTTTTATTCATTCTTTATACCGTAGTCCTCGCTAAGCACAATAGAATCCCAATTGGAATTAAAACCAACGGCCACACCGAAAAATAAACTTTCATCAGCATGAATCTAACTATAGGTCCCGTCCAAGCACAGAAACATTACATTAAATCCACCTAAAACTATACCTTATATCCAATGTTGCCCATACAAATATGAATCCCTTAAAAGTACCTTTGTTTTCCTAACAGATGGAACATGCTTTAAGGAAAGATGGAGCAGGGAAAGGGGGTTGGAGAAATAAAGAGCAAAAGAGAATGTCTGTGATAAGGTGAAAGGCAGGAAAAATTAATGAACAAATGGAATGATGGAGCAAGGTAAAAGGAATATAAGGGTAAGCAAAAGGTGAATCTTGAGGAGGTGTAAATGGCAACAGCAGAATCATCACCGTCAACCACTATGTAAAAAAAATAGGAGCAGTGATTATGATTGATTAGAATCTAAGTAGAGTACAGGCTATAAAGTCCCTAATTTAAAAACTAGGGGCGCGATTCTCCGCTACCACGACTAAGTGCCCACGCCGTCGAGGTTCACGACGGCGCGAAACGGCCCCGATCTCGACCGATTCAGGGCCCGAAAATGGGCTAGGATCGGGGCCGCAAGAAACTCGGGGGGCGTGTCGCGAAAGCAGCGTCGTCAGCGCGCGCCGGGCATTGGAGCCAGCCAGCCAACCCGTGCATGCATGGTTGCCGTCCTCCCCGAGGCCGCCCTGCAAGAAGATGTCGGATGGATCTTGTGGGGCGCAGAGAAAAGGAGGTCCTCCTTCAGAGAGGCCGGCCCGCCGATCGGTGGGCACCGATCGTCGGCCAGACCCCTTGCCCCCCCCCCCCCCCCCACAGGCCCCCACCCCCCCCCCCCCCCCAGCGTTCCCGCACTGTTCCCGCCGGCAGCGACCAAGTGTGCGTGGCACCGGCGGGAAGCCATCGTTTTGGGCAGGCCGCTCGGCCCATCTGGGCCGGAGAATAGCGGGTGTAGCGGAGAATCGCCATTTTGGGTGTCCCAGGCGATTCTCCGGCCTGCGCCGCGCAGAACTCGACGGGGCCGTTCTCGCGCTTGGGTGAATCACGGGAGGGCGCGGACCGGCGTCGCGGGGAAAAATGGCGCGCCAGGTGATTCTCCCAACTGGCGCGGGAGCGGAGAATCGCACCCCAGGTGTTGTCCCTTGTGCTTCCATTGAGCATTATTAAAACAATAAATGAGGCCAAGGATGGAGAGGTCAGAGTTGGGAGGAGAATTAAAACGGAAAACTATTGGAAACCCAGGTTGCAGATTGAATGGGGGTGTTGTGTAAAGCAATCATCTAATCTGCGTTTGGCCTCTCCCTAGAAGAGGCCGCATCATGAACAATGAGTACAATACACAAAATATTTAAAAATTTACATAAATCACTGTTTCACCTGATTGGACTCCTGGATGGTGAGAAGGGTAGAATTGAAAGAGTGGACCTAGATGTCGTGGATGGAATAATCCCTTTGAAATGCTGGAAAGGGGATGGGGGGTATTTGACGGTGGCCTCATTCTGGAGGTGGCGGAAATGATGCAGGATGATTTGTTGAATGTGAAGACTGGTGGGGGAGAAGCTGAGGATGAGGGGAATCTCTTTGCGCTTCTAGGAGGAAGGGGAAGGGGGCGAGGTTGGAAATGTGGGAAATGAGACAGACAGGGTCAAGGGATCTGTCAGCAAAGATGGAGGGAAATCTCACAGTAAGCTATTTAAGCTATTGCTTAAAATAAATTAGCTGGGAGACCAAGCATCTCGGATGTCTTTTGTACACCAGATTAATTTGTGATAATGGAGTTTGCCTACCACCTCCTAAAAGATATTGACAATGGTCATATTAGAATGGCTTCCATTCATTGAACACAGTAATGGCCTTAGTTAAATAGTCACTGTCAATGCCATTGCTTACGAAGGGGGAGGGTGGAGTACGTCATTTAGGTTGGTCATTTTGATTTGTAAATCAGGCAGATAATCTTTAAAACAGAGCTGGAAAAGGGACAGAGGCTGACTTTTCATTTTCATTTCATTTTCATTTTTAGCCAAGGCGAAAAGTACTTTAGCCTCGAATGATGAGAGAGCAAAGAAATGTCACCTCCTAAGTAGCGCCAAGTAGGGACCTTGGGTCATGTGAAAAGGACACAAAATGCCTAATTTATTATTTTGCTATGAAGGGCAGAAATGAATAAATCTTTCTTTTTCGGTTACACTGGGCTTCATCCCACTTGTTTGTTACTCCAACATTTTGAAGATAGAAGCGCGGTATGTGTGAGATCACAGCATCCAATAGAATGTATTTACTGCAGCGACCCTGGGCTACTGCTAAACCAGGTATTGAACAGTAAAAGTTTACTCCTCGATATGTACGATATTCAGACCCTGTTAACTAGGTGTCCCTCTGATTGGAGTAAATATATTAGGCTGAATGTTTGTCCTGAAAGTGGGGGGGGCCTCAGTGATCATTTGTTCAAATGACCAGCGACACCTGTGTACCCTGGACCATCGCACGACTCCTCCTCTGGGGTCCGGCACATGGGCCACTGCCTTTGAGCATCTGCGGATGCTGCTGCTGCCTTCTCCAGCGTCTGGCCACATCGTGTAGAACAAGCACCACTCGGGCAACCTCTGCGTCCAACATCCCTGTCATAGCGTTCAATATCTGTAAGACACTGGTAGGGGGTGTTAGACCGACAAGCAGCGGTGGCTCCCATCCCGGGACCCACCATTGCCCCATTGAATTCCCCCTCCACCACCCTACCCAGAATGCCTGGTCCACGTACTCCCAGCCGCAGCGGGCCCCCCTCACCAGAGGACCATAAGACATAGGAGCAGAATAAGGCCACTTGGCCCATCGAGTCTGCTCCGCCATTCAACCATGGCTGATATTTTCTAATCCTCATTCTCCTGCCTTTTCCCCATAACCCCTGATCCCCTTGTTAATCAAGAACCTATCTATCTCTGTTTTGAAAACACTCAATGATTTGGCCTCCACAGCCTTCTGCGGCAAAGAGTTCCACTGATTCACCACCCTCTGACTGAAGAAATTCCTCCTCATCTCTGTTTAAAGGATCGTCCCTTTAGTCTGAGATTGTGTCCTCTGATAATAGTTTTTCTTACAAGTGGAAACATTCTCTCCATGTCCACTCTATCCAGGCCTCGCAGTATCCTGTAAGTTTCAATAAGATCCCCTCTCATCCTTCTAAACGCCAACGAGTGCAGACCAGAGTCCTCCTATGACAATTTCTTCATTCCAGGGATCATTCGTGTGAACATCCTCTGGATCCTTTCCAAGGCCAGCACATCCTTCCTTAGATACGGGGCCCAAAACTGCTCACAAACGGGCTCCAGACCCTGTACCCTGGACACCCGCTCACAACATCAACCGGACTGGGCACTGGCCCCCTCCCTGTGATGCTCACCCACCCTGCAGCCATGGACATGTCCCCCGGAGCTGTGTCCCATCCCCTGGGAGTTCGCATGATGGCTGCTGCATGTGTGGTGTTGTCTCCCGCAGTGCTCAGGTTAGGAGCGGTTATTGGGTTACGGGGATTTGGTGGAAGTGAGGACTTAAATGGATCGGCGCAGACTCGATGGGCCGAATGGCCTCCTTCTGCACTGTATGTTCTATGGTCTAATGGCAGGACCAGAAAATCCCGCTGGCGAGCTGCCTCCACCGCCGAAAAACATCCGGCGGGTTGGTCGGTAAATCCCGCCCTGATATGTTTTGGTTGAATCGTACCCATTAACTCTGTTTCTCTGCCTTCAGATGCAGCCAGACCTGTTGGGTTTTCCCAGCATTTTCTGTTTCTATTTCAGATTCCCAGCATCTGCAGTACTGTACTTATGTAAGGTTTCATTTGTATTGTTTTGTTATTCTTTGACAGTATGTTCTGGAAATAAATGCAGCTTGGTTATTACTAGCAATTTGAGTGTTTGTTCAAGCATAACAGTGCAAAGTGGAGAGATAACGAACAGTGGATTGCTAAAAAGATTGAATATTCCTTAGGCAGTCACTGAAGTTTTGTCAACAATAATTGGAAAAATCAGAGAGTATTGAATGGGGTTGAGCTGGAGTGAATATGTAGAAAGATTTCATTTTGAATTTGGGGCAAACAAACCTGAAACAGGTGCCAAAATGAGAACAGTTTTACTTATATTTGTGGACTTGAAACTGTGGTGGTATGCCTGTAAGCACTATTAGAGATGGCTGATAGCGTGACCTCCAACCAGCAGGCGGCAGTACAGACACACCATGCGGTCTCAAGACAGTGGTCATGTGACAAGACACTCCAACATAAGTGGGAGCACGTCCAGTCACAAGTAGATGGTTAGAAGACCTACAAGTGGATAGTCGTGCTAGGTGTAGTTCGAGAGGAGTACAAAGACACTCCATGATAACTTGCTCTGTAACAGATCGCTATCTTACCACGTGTGATTCAAAAAAGATCCTGGTTTGAACAAGACTCAAGTCGTTTGGCATAATCTTTGCTAGACATCGAACACCAAACACAACAGAAACGTGCTCTTTCCGAAAAAAATATCTGATGGTTCCTGCCCAGCCTAAATACAAGACAAGTGAGGAATGATTCCAAGTTAACAAGGAACATATGAGCCCAAAGCCACTCGTTGTCGGGGAAACAGCTCAAATGTCAGCAAATGAGGTAAAGGGATGATGAAAGTGTTTCTCAGTTTATGGCAGAACAGAAGAAAAGAAACTCTCTGAAGCATGTTACTTTGGGGCGGTTTCTCAACAAGTTAAGCGGAGTATCTTTACCTGCCATCTGGCAGAAACCCTGATAAAGAGGAAATTGTTCGTAAAAAACCGACTTGCGTCTGCTGGATGGGACTCAGTGAGTTGTAGCAATTACACACTAAGATCATCTCTTGTATTGCTATGACAAAATACTGAAAAGGGTTGTGGGATAAAATGAGTCATTACCCAACCTTGAAGAATGGATATTTGCCAATAACGCCATTGATTATAGAGGATGCAAAGTCCACTTCTGGAGGAGTAAAGGAGACGGTAGAAATTGAATGGGGCAAGAGCATGGAGAAATGTATGAATGCAGATGAGGATTTTGAACTTAATGGATTGGGCATTGGGACAAATGAAAATTGGCAGGCACCGGGGTAAATGGGAGAGGTCCTGAGAGAAAAATGGAGGAAGCAGAGACCCAGGCATGAACTGTGACCGTGTGAAACTGGGAATGGAAACCAGTTATCCTCGTGGCACCAGTCTGGTTGTGGCATAATATTGATTGGTGGCACTGAATTGGAAAGCGAATGTGTGCAGCCGTTGAACTGATCATCAGGTTCTGTGAAGTCATCTAGATAACTAAAGACGTGTGTCAGGTTATTGGTTTCACTGTGTATAAGGCAGAAATGTATTTGGTTCACCTGCATGGTTCTCCCTTTTGATAAAAGCATGCATCAAAAAAAATGTACGGTTTCAAAACCAAGAGTGTGTTCTTTAAGAATAAGTTAAGATGAAAGTGGATGGACTTCTCCTTTGAAAGGTCGGTTTCTATAATTTGGTGACAATCATTTAATGAATCCCAGTATAGCAAACTTCAGACACAGCTAGAAATAAATATATACAGTCACAGATTGTGCATGCCCGCACAGGGGTGTTATGGGTGTATTACAGTAGAGTAATGTCCATATCAGAGATAGGCTGGGCACTGTGAGCCTGTTCACCCTTTTCTGCTCTTGTCCTCATTGTCAACATTAAGCTGTAACCAAAACGGTGGCTGTAGGATAAATGTTTTCCACTCCCAGTTTCTCATGACCGAAGTGAATGCCTATTCTTTGTTGCTTGCATTTTGCCCTCAGGACCTCACTCATTTGCCTCTATACCTGCTGTTAAGTTCCTGGGACAGAAACAGTTATATATTCAGCCAATGATATTTAGGATTAAAACTGCACAAGTTGTTAAAAATCGATCTTTTATTATTTCTTCCTAGTATTTCCCTCTGCTGGAACAAGTGTGTATGATAGCCTTGAGTGGACAACATGCACAATGCATCAGCATTGTTGCCTCATGGCGCCGGGGTCCCAGGTCAGTCCGAGCCCCGGGTCACTGTCTGTGTGGAGTTTGCACATTCTCCCCGTGTTTGTGTGGGTTTCACCCCAACAGCCCAAAGATGTGCACGGTAGGTGGATTGCCACGCTAAATTGACCCTTAATTGGAAAAAATGAATTGTGTACTCTAAATTTAAAAAAGAAATGCACAATGCAATTTTCAATACACTGCACCTGCCAATGCACCTGCCAACTTTATTGGTTCCAATGCCCAATCCATCATCTTCATTCACACATTTCTCCATGTACTTTCCCCATTCTGTTCTACAGTCTCCTTAATACTTGTAACTTTGATGTTGTCCTTTGGCCCACCTACTCGGCTCTCCTGTCCATCACCCATTGGCAGGAAAGTCTCCCAAACACCTGGGGCGGCACTGGGCCGGGCCGGAAAATCCCCGTGACCGGGCCACGCCGCCCCCCTCCCCCCCAGATGCCCCGACGCCGGCCCACGATTCTCCACAAAGAGAGAATCGCCGCCATTGGCGCTGGTGTGGTTGGCGCGGCGCTGGTCAGGGGCCGCTCTACCCAGCTGGCCCACCGATTCTCTGGCCCGGATGGGTCGAGCGGTCGCAGTTAAAACGCTGAGCCCCGCTGGCGACGTCCACACCTACTCGCAGCCGGCGGGAACTCATGCGTGCAAGGGTCGGGCGGCGGCCTGTGGGGGTGGAAGGGGGCTCCAACCCTGAGGGGGGACTCTGACCGGCTTGGCCCGCGATCGGGGCCCACCGATTGGCGGGCCAGCCTCTCTGTCTCCCGGCCTCTTTTCCTACGTGCCGGCCCCTGTAGTCCTGCGCTATGGAAGAATTCAGCAGCTCTGGTAGCATCTGCAGAGGTACAGAGTTAACAATTCAAGTCTGTATGGTTTCTTCGGAACTGAAGAGATATGAAATGGAGCAGGTGGAGCAAAATAGAAGGTCAGGGTTAGGTTGGAGGTCGGAGAGACTGCCTGACCCCTCTTTGTCAACAGCATGAAAGCCATCACATTTCTACCTCTTCAGCTCTGAAGATGTGTCATATGGACACAAAACGTTAACTCTGTTTCTCCCTACAGATTCTGCCAGACCTGTTGATTTTCTTCCAGAATTTCCTGTTTGCATAACCTAAATGATGTGCTGAAATCCATAACAAAGCTTCAGTTACCAGCTTCTGACTCAGAGGCAAGAATTACTCTTGATAATTCTTTCTTCTATACTCCTTCTCTTGAATTAGTCTAACTTTCATGCTAGCCATTGCTGTGAGGATCAAAATAGGATTCTTCATTCTTTCTAGGAAATTGGATAAACGCTTGAAGGGGGGAAAGTTACCTGCCTATGGGGAAAGTGCAGAGGTGTGGGACTGTGGTAGTATGTCGACTTCATCTCTACTCGTCTCTCTCGTAAGTCATTGTGCGCTACAGGGACTAAATCTTTCAGAAAGGCAGCAGAGGAACAATGAGTTAAATGATCTCCTTCTGCGCTGTAAGAGTATGATTTGATAAATTAGGTGAAATTAGTGCCAGCGAGGAAAAGATTAGGGATTCAGGTTGGGGTTGGTGGGGGCGGGCTGATGAAACAAATCAGGAGTTGGGAGTTAAGTGGTGTTTTTAAAGCATTTGGATTATTGTCGAAAGGGGCAAGGAAAGCGGGAAGGCTACTGTGATGAACGGTTACTGTAACACTGTACCCTTGTCATCATGTAAGGTGATGTCCCCTTTAAGACCGGGCTTGGAACCCTGGGGAACTCCACCTCCGGCTCCGCCCATCTGGGAGCCGTATATAAGGGGCCGCCTTGTGGGCAGTGCAGCAGTTAGCACACGTCTCAGCACTAGTCTAGTTCTTAGTTTATTAAAGCCTTCTTTACTGTTTACACTCTAGCGTTGTTATTGAGGGTACCACAGCTACTTACTGCCTTCTCTCATTATAAGAAAAACAGTGAGGCTGGGGGATAATTTTAACATTGCGATCATGTGAAATGGGTGAGAGCAAGTTGACAGCCTATTTTTCATCTTTCCTGATTTGTGTTTCCATTGAAATCAATGGAATAAAATTTGGGAGAATGGAAAACTCGCTATCACCCATTTCACACTGGGCTGCAAAAGTTAAAATTACCTTCAGTAACCGACACTTGAATGATGAGGGAAGGGATCCCCAGCAAGAGCCTGGCTTTTGTTTCCCACTGGAGACTGAACTATTTCAGTATGCATTGGCACTGCAATGGGATCATGGCTAAACACTTTTGCTTTGAAATTTTGCTGTACAAATTGATAGCTAGCACTCAACCTGGGTTAATAAAGCATCGATTCTCCATTCTCTATTCTTAGTTTGCGCAACAATGTAGATTTAATGGGTTTAGAGTCATTGACGCCTACAACACAGAAAAGACCCTCCGGCCTTATTGTGACCTCACGCTCTGTCGTAGTGAATTTAATTCTCAAATTTCCTGGACGTTGACCAATCAGACAACACACGTTTATTCTCTGATCAAAGCGTGTGAAAGAGCTAAAAACATTTGTGTGGCTTAGGGTTTGATCATCGCTGGTGATAGCCACAGTGATCTGCCTGCTCCTTTACTGCTCAGAGGTTTTGCAGTCATTAAGCTGAAAAAAGAAGTCCATAAGTTCTTGGGGAACAGATTCTTGAATGTGAGAAATTGTTTTGAAGAGATCGGAATGATGAAAACATCTGCATTGCCATCCAGTAGGGGGAGTGTTCCAGTCAGAGAGGAAGCAAGGCTGTGGTCTGGGTAACATCAGATTCAGGAGCAAATGCCCTTTGCACACAGTTTATTTTAGTTTGTCAGTACCACATACGCTTATTTAGTAAGCCTTAAGTAGGGAATTAAAGAGGTTGTGACATATTCCCTGTTGTCACAAACATGTTTGAGGAGTGGATACTGCAAGCTGATTAATGTCGGGGTGAAAGGTACGGGCAGAAGGATTCAGCCCCTCTGCAACTCATAGCAACACCTTGACATCCTCTCAACGTTTCTGATGTGAGGAGTATATTTGTATCGAGCTAGAGTCACGCTTTCGATCATAAGGAAAATGCATATGCTCTAGAGGTCACGCCGCTTGTTATAGACCAATATACTTTAATTTGTTTTAAAATCCTTGCTCTGGTACTGTCAGGCAATGTTAAGCTGTTTAACCCTTTCACAGCTTGCACAAGGCTCTTTCAGTTTAAGGGCGATGAGCGCTGGATTTTCTTGGTGAACTGTGCTGCCTGCCATTTTGAGTAGGCTGGTCATTTGTGTGCAATTTTGTGTAGGAAGGAGATCGGTAACCTGAGCATGTGTGAGCAGATTCAGTATCCCGCTTTCAACTAGTCCCTCACCTGTCAGCCCATTTGTCACTCCAAAGTTTGCTCTCCACCTGAAATCTTTTCAGTGCTAACGTCAAATCACTGTTGTATTCACTAGGAGGTTTAATGCTGATTAATACTGTTGGTCTAATGCTGATTAATCCTGTTGGTCTTCCAAAACAGGTGTGGCCTGTCAGTTAATGATTTGATGGGCAGTTACAGGATAGTAATTGAGATTCAGGTCTTGGGACACATGGTGGATCTGGCCAGGAGGGTCGGGGTGACATAGTCCTGTCACCTATTCCAATAAGTAAAGTAGCAGTAATATGTCCAGTATTATGTTTGTATTCCATCCTATTGGATACTTTACATAGGTTAGTGATATATCCAAACCCTACCTCATTGAATGCTTTAGACCACATCATTGAGGCTATCGCTTCTCGGCACTTTAGCGAATTTCAAGTGCAAGTTCTGAGTTGTGAGTTTTCATGGAGCGTTGCTGGATGTCGATTTGGATTTCGGAGTGATGGGGACAACGAGAAAGAAGACAGAAAAGAAGATAACGTTTGAGCTCTGCGGCTATTGGTGGATCTTCATGCTGGTTTAAGCCTCTGGCTTTGACCTAATGCCACTACAGCGTGACTCAACGTTCGAACTATGGCTGCAGCATGTTCCCGAGCTCCAGGCCAAGGAGTGCGGAACACTGTCAGGGTGACAATGACCTCGGAAGGAGACATGCCCGTAAAGCAGACCTACTTTGTGAAGCGGTACCTGTTTGATTGCTGTGGATTCAACGCAGTGGCTATCATCTGCCTGCAAGATTTCCCCAGCAGTGGACACTTCAACATCACCTTCAGAAGCATTGCCATATGCCGCAAACACAGAATAATCGAATCATAGAATTTATAGTACAGAAAGAGGCCATTCGGGTCTGCACCAGCCCTTGGAAAAAGCACCCTACTTAAGCCCAGGGTTCCACCCTATCCCCGTAACCCCACCTAACCATTTGGACACAAAAGGGCAATTTACAGTGGCCAATCCACCTAACCTGCACAACGTTGGACTGTGGGTGGAAACCGGAGCACCCGGAGGAAACCCACACAGACACGAGGAGAAAGTGCAAACTCCACACAGTCACCCATGGCCGGAATTGATCCTGCGACCCTAGAGCTGTGAGGCAGCAGTGCTAACTACTGTGCCACCGTGCCGCCCGTGTCCTCCAGTTCTCGATTTTTCCATCTGAGATGTTCGAGGAGAAAAATGACCAGGATCTCCTGTCTATCCCAACTGCGGAGTCTCTGTTTACACTGCCATTGCAGCGGACCCGCACAGCGCTGTGGTGCACATGCTTACATTCCTTGCCAACTACCTTGAGCTGGACGGAAACAGCACTGATGTCAACGTCACTTTTGGTAGTTTGACAAGCAGCAGCCAGGTCAAGGCGACCTTGAAGACAGACGCCTGCACCCTCCATCCAGCTTCACCATTGGAGGAAGTCGAGACTATCTCCTCTATGCGGGGCAGCCACGAGTCTGATTGTACCCTCCTCCAACAAGAACAAAGACACTGCTGCACAAGATGCTGCAAAAGAAGGCAAGGCTCCTGAGCAAAGGGTGGAAATCCCAGCAGACCCTGATGTAACACCTCCACCAACATTGGAAAAGGATGGATGAGGAGGTAGCAGAGCAAGGAAGGCCCAGGCTGACAGTGACCAGCAAAATTCTTAAACGGAAAACACTATTGGAATTAAATACCACCATTGTTGTGAACAGCAGAAAACGGCCGTTTTCGGCAAGCACATCCTCCTCTGATAAGGAAGGATACATTGGCCACTGCTGACAAAATAAACGGCTAAGAACGAAAATGGAACAGGAGTCACAGAGTCCCCAGACCACAGACGATGAAAATGACTAAAGGCCCCGGGATAACCAACAACTGGTCGATGGGAGAAGCAATGTGACCCAGGCCCGGGAAAATAGATACAAGGATACACCCCAGCTCCGGGATACCAGGGACAGTAACGTCCAAGACCAGGACCAGTGTGCAAGTGCAACACCTACTGAGGTGGGACTGCTTGTCTTCCCAATGCTCCTTGCGGAGGATGATCTCCCCCGCTAGGGTGGTACCTCAATTACCAGTGTACATCAGGTCGGCCAGTAAGGCACCAACCAGGGAAGTGCATGGTCGGGGTCTACCCCTGAAAATAACAATCACACCTGTTCTCCATCCCAGAAAGAAAACCACTCATCTTCACATTGGTCCGATGAGCCCTGTGCACCACCTCGAATTGGATCAAACTAAGCCGTGCACAAGGAGACATGGAGTTGACTCTGTGAAGAGCCTGGCTCCATACCTCATCGTCCAGAATAGGACCAAATTCACCCTCCATTTCATCTTTACCACCAGCTCCACTGATAGGATATGGCCGTAAATACACAAAACACTCCCCCTACCAGACCCGGACAAAGACAAGATCCTCTTCAACATGGAGGAAGATGATGCCAAGGGAAAAGCATTATGCATATTTCCAACAGCTCCTCAACGCCAGCAAATCTTCCCTTCTTCCCATGACCTAAATGTCAAGTCTAAACCTGCTGGCAAAAAGAGGTGATTATTGCAGCTGGGGGCCAGCAAAGGCATGGAGCTAAATTTAAAATGCTGTCTGAACTGCTTCCAGATCCTCAGGGTGGAAACCACCACCAGATTCAAAAAAAGCTTGCATGAGGGAACGGCGGTGATGCCATTACTAATGCACCCAGGCTAAAACCCCGACAAGAATCCACCCATTTGCCACCTTATGGAACTCTGATCACTAAGCCATCCCAGTACTTTCTCAGCACTGTTGCTTCACAGCGCCAGGGTCCCAGGTTCGATTCCATGCTGGGTCACTGTCTGTGCAGAGTCTGCACGTTCTCCCGGTGTCTGTGTGAGTTTCCTCCGGGTGCTCCAGTTTCCTCTCACAAGTCCCGAAAGACGTGCTGTTAGGTAATTTGGACGTTCTGAATTCTCCCTCAGTGTACCCAAACAGGTGCTGGAATGTGGCGACTCGGGGATTTTCACAGTAACTTCATTGCAGTGTTAATGTAAGCCTACTTGTGACAATAAAGATTATTATTATACCGGGAAGTATAAATATACTTTGTAAATAAAACTTTGTTCTTATTGTTTGGACTCCCACGTCCTTATTTAAGACTGGATTGTTCCAGATCTGCTGCAAGTGTACGAGAATATGCTCCTGGACGGGAGCATGTCAGAATCCATGAGGAAAGGCATCATCACTCTCATCTACAAGAGGAGAGCGGAAAGGGAAGAAATTAGAAATTGGTGATCCATCTCACTGTTGAACACTCATTACAAAATTCTAGTCAAGTTCATCACCAAACCGGGTCAAGTCTGCTCTAGAATCGGTGATCCACCCAGACCAGATCTAATCTGTACCCAGCAGGGAGATCTCCGACAGCCTTGCACTACCCAAGGATGTGATTGCTTATGTGCAGGACAGGAGGGTGGACACCTGCCTCACCAACCTGGGAGAGGAGAAGGCGATTGACAGAATATCACACACCGACATGATGGATGTGCTCTCCAAAATGGGGTGTGGGGAGGCAATCATGAATTGGATCCAACTACTCTACACAAACATCAATAGCACAGTTTCAATCAATGGGCGGGAATCAGAAAGTTTTCCAATCAAATGTATATCCTGTTTATGCGTTGTTACAACCTTTTGCTGTGTTCATCAGGAATGATTCGGGCATCAGAGGAGTGACGATCACAGGCTGCAGAGAAGCACTCCGGTCAAAGCCTCCCTGTACAGAGATGATGCTGCTGTCTTCTGCTCGGAACCATTGTTGGGAGCACGTTAATGAACGTCTGTGACCAGTTCGAGCTGGCCTCATGAGCCAAGGTAAACCGTAGCAAGAATGAGGCCATTTTCTTTGGGAACTGGGCTGACTGATCTTTTGCCGCTTCACCATCAGGTCCAATTACCTGAAGGTGCTGGGGAGCAGCTGTGGCGGCTACCAAAACCTGGGAGGAATGTATTGCCCTGGTGAGGTAGAAACTGTGGTGTTGTGTTGGGCGCTCTGGATCCATGGAACAGATACAGGTCACCAACACTTGAAATAGTGCAACACTATTTTATTGAGTCATTAACAGTTTAACATACTCTCACTGTGGGTTAATATGATACTAGCTTTAATTAAAGACCTTTGCCTTGTGCTAACCAGTCGATGCACTCAGCACATGGTGAATGTCTGTGCTGCAGGCTGTGAGCTCTGTCCTACTAGGAAGCTGCAGCTCAAATGAGCGGGAACTCTGATGCCCCCTGTCTTTATAGTGCGTGTGCTCTAACTGGTGATTGGCTGCGGTGTTGTGTGTGTTGATTGGTCCCACTGTGTGTCCATCAGTGTGTGTGTCTGCACCATGATATACTGGTGTATATTATGACATGTGGGAGCAATGCTCCGTCTCCATTGTGGATAAGAACTTGATCAGCAGCTGTGAGGTGCTCACAGTGTTGCTGTATGGGACGCAGATGTGGTTTATACCCTGATCCTTTTCTGCAACAGTCATCTGTGTCATGATATGTAGACATGCAGAGAATGATATACAGACAGGCACAGACAGACAGCTAATGAACACAGAGAACAGGACATGACCAATGAGCAGACAGGACACTCAGGGGCGGTATCTCACTATAAAAGGCACGAGGCACTCACGCTCCGCCTCTTTCCACTGATGAACATCGACAGAGTGAGTCAGGGTGTATGTACAGTATCACACCTCCAGCATGTGGCTAAGAGCTAGTCTGGTTCAGTCAGACAGAGAGTAACCACACTTAGGTTAGCAGAGAGTCAAACTCATAGAGAACTGTGCTAACTGTGCTACCGGTTCAATAAATCAGATTGAACTAACTTCAAGGTCTGGAGTATCTTTTGGTTAAAGCTGCATCCAGCCACAGCCTGTATTATCCCAGAGTACATAACACAACATGCTACCAGGAGACTGCTTAACCTAGGTGGTTTACCTCAGTTCATTCCGTGACGACCAGCGAATGTATCCCGGCACCATGGAGAAGATTCAGGCTCCTCACCAGCTCAGGACCTCCGGCAATCTCAGTGCCAACTGGCGGACATTCAAGCAAATGTTTCTGCTGTACATCGAAGCTTCAGACCTCGTGGGTGCGTTTGATGCAAGGAAGATCGGGCTTCTCTCAACAGCAGGTGATCAAGCCATCTAACTCTTCAACTCTTTTCACTTCACCGAAGGCCAGGACAAGACAAAGTTTCAGACCATCCTGGACAAGTTTGACAGTCACTGTGAAGTGGACACCAATGAAATCTTCGAACGCTACATATTCAAACAGCGTCTACAAGGTAAAGATGAATCTTTCAACTCCTTCTTAACTAACCTCCGCCTGCTAGCGCTGTCCTGCAACTTTGGTGATATTGCTGACTCCATGATCAGAGACTAAATTGTTTTTGGAGTTCCCTCTGATCATCTGAGAGAGCAGCTACTGAAAATCAAGCATATGACCCTGCCAGTCGCGATTGAAACATGCACAGTGCATGAGCATGCCAAAAATCACTATGCCCAGTACAAATCGGCTCAAAATGAGAAACTTTCCTCCCACGAGGCAGAGAGTGTGCAGGCCATCTCCCGGATGCAGCGCCTCAGCATTGATGAAAGCTGCCATTTTGCGTGCTTTTCCCGGGGCCCCACGCATGCGCGAAGCGAACAGGATAACAAAGAGGCCGACACCCGCACTGCGCATGTGCAACGATGCGCGGAGCTTCAGGACGCCGATGTCATGACGTCATAGCAGGACGCTCGAACTGCGGCAACGCCCACTTAAAGAAACACTGCCCTGCAAGTGGCAGGTGATGTTTAAACTGCGGGAAGCCTGGACACGATGCTGCCTTGTGCAGGTCTGCACCACCAGTCAGGGGCCAGCGCTCCCAATTCCGACGACAGCACGTTCAGAGTGTGCAACAACGATTACAGGATTCTGATCCTGGCAGCACAACGGATCCAGAGGAAGAATGCCTGGACTCCGCCTACTGAGTGGGCATCATTACCAAATGTGAACATGCCACATCCAACTCATCACAAATTCAATCCATCCTCGCTGTGGATTCAGCACCACGGCGGGTCCCGGCTCCGCTGAGGGAGCGCCTGAAGGCACAGCTCAAGGATCTTCAGCAACAGGGCATCATTTCCAAGGTAACCGAACCGACTGACTGGGTCAGCTCGATGGTATGTGTTAGAAAGCCTTCGGGAGACCTGCGCATCTGCATTGATCCCAAGGATCTCAATAAGAATATAATGCGTGAACACTACCCCAACCCGAAGCGGGAGGAACTCACCGGTGAGATGGCACACGCACGTTTTTTCACCAAGTTAGATGCGTCACATGGATTTTGGCAAATCCAGCTGGATGAGTTCAGCAGAAGGCTCTGCACCTTCAACACACCGTTTGGCAGATACTGCTGTAATCGCATGCTGCTTGGCATTGTCTCGGCATCGGAGATCTTCCATCGCATCATGGAGCAGATGATGTAGGGCATTGAAGGAGTTCGTGTGTACGTGGACGACATCATTATAAGGTCCACGACCCCTGAAGAGCATGTTTCCCGTCTCCAGCAGGTATTCCACCATGTCCATGCCAATGGCCTGAAGCTGAACAGGTCCAAATGTTGCTTTGGCATGTCGACACTCAAGTTCCTAGGTGACCAGATCTCTCAGCAGGGCATGCGCCCGAACACAGACAAGGTCAAGGCCATCAAAGCCATGATGGTCAATGAAGACAAGAAGGCAGTGTTGCGCTTCCTGGGCATGGTCAATTTTCTGGGCAAGTTCATCCCAAACCTGACCTCACACACCATGGCCCTACGGAACCTGGTGAAAAAGTCCACTGCCTTTGAGTGGAAGGCACCACATCAGGCAGAGTGGTTGGAGCTGAAAGCCAAGCTCACCACTGCACCCGTCTTGGCATTTTTCGACCCAGACAGGGAGACGAAGATCTCGACAGATGCGAGCCAGGATGGCATCGGTGCAGTGCTGCTTCACCGCGATGACACTTCATCCTGGGCACCGGTAGCCTACGCATCGAGGGCCATGACACCCACCGAAACAAGGTATGCACAAATAGAGAAGGAATGCCTGGGTCTTCTCACTGGCATTCTCAAGTTTCACGACTATGTCGACGGCCTGCCGACATTCACTGTCGAGACGGATCATAGGCCACTGGTCCACATTATCCACAAGGACCTGAACGACATGACGTCTCGGTTGCAGCGCATCCTCCTCAAACTCAGGAGGTACGACTTTGACTTAGTGTACACGCCTGGCAAGGAGCTCATCATCGCTGATGCATTGTCCCGCTCCATCACATTGCCGAGTGAACCGCTGGAAATCATCCGGCAGATTGAATCACAGGTGCAGCTGTGTGCTAGCACCCTCCTGCCGTCTGATGAGAAGGTGGTTCGTATCCGCGAGGAGACAGCCAAAGACCCCCTCTTGCAGTGTGTCATGCACCACCTCGCCAATGGCTGGCAGAAAGGGCAGTGCCCTTAATTTTACAATGTAAAGGATGACCTGATGGTGATTGATGGTATCCTCCTCAAGCTGGACCGGATTGTCTTTCCACTCAGTCTCCAGAGCTTGGTGCTCCGCCAATTCCATGGGGGACACCTGGGCGTCGAGAAGTGCAGACGCAGAGCCAGGCAGGCTGTCTACTGGCCCGGTATTAGGCAGGACATCTCAAATATGGTCTCAACTGTGCGACCTGTCAACGCTTCCAGCGCAGAGCAAGGAGACGCTCCAGCAGCATGAAATCGAGACCTCCCCGTGGTCCAAGGTTGGCATCGTCCTCTTTCGTGTGAATGGTCATGACTACGTGTTGATGATTGACTATTTCTCCAATTACCCTGAAACGATGAAGCTCTCAGACCTCACATCTCAGACCGTCACTTAGGCCTGTAAGGAGACGTTCTCCAGGCATGGTATCCCACTCACTGTCATGAGTGACAATGGCCCGTGCTTCAACAGCCACGAGTGATCTATGTTTGCCAAGTCATACCATTTCATGGCACTGAGAGAGTGGAGGAACTGGAGGGGCTTGGTGTGGGGTGGGGAGGAGCATAGGGTGTCGCTTTATGCGGACGACCTGCTGCTGTATGTGGCGGACCCGGTGGGAGGAATGCCAGAGGTAATGAGGATCCTTAGGGAATTCGGGGACTTTTGGGGGTACAAGCTCAATATGGGGAAGAGCGAGCTGTTCGTAGTTCAGCTAGGGGACCAGGAGAGGGGGATTGGCGAGCTCCCACTAAAAAGGGCGGAGAGGAGCTTCAGATATTTGGGAGTCCAGGTGGCCAGGAGCTGGAGCCCTGCATAGGCTTAACTTTACAAGCCTGGTGGAGCAAATGGAGGAGGAGCTCAAGAGGTGGGATGCGTTGCCGCTGTCCTTGGCAGGTAGGGTGCAGTCAATCAAAATGACGGTGCTCCCAAGGATTTTGTTCCTGTTCCAGTGCCTCCCCGTGTTTATCCCGAAGGCTTTTTTAAGTCGGGTTATCAGGAGTATAATGGGGTTTGTGTGGGCGCGAGGGGCTCCGAGGGTGAGAAGGGTGTTCCTGGAGCAGAGTAGAGATAGGGGGGGGCTGGCGCTGCCCAACCTCTGTGGGTACTACTGGGCCGCCAATGCGACGATGGTGCGCAAATGGGTGATGGAGGGGGAGGGGGCTGCATGGAAGAGGCTGGAGACGGCGTCCTGTGTGGGTACGAATCTGGGGGCGCTGGCAATGGCGCCGCTGCCGCTCCCTCCAAGGAGGTATACCACGAGCCCGGTGGTGGTGGCGGCCCTCAAAATTTGGGGGCAGTGGAGGCGGCATAGGGGGGAAGTTGGGGCCTCGGCGTGGACCCCATTATGGGGGAACCACCGGTTCGCCCCAGGAAGAACAGGTGGAGGATTTTCGGGATGGCACAGGGCAGGGATATGAAGGTTGGGGGACCTGTTTGTGGACGGGAAGTTCGCGAGCTTGGGTGAGCTGGAGGAGAAGTACGGGCTCCCCCCCGGGGAACACCTTCAGGTACTTACAGGTAAGGGCGTTTGCCAGACGGCAGGTGGCGGAATTCCCGTGGCTACTGCCACACACAGTACAGGACAGGGTGCTCTCGGGGGGGGGGGGGCGGAAGTGGGGAAGATCTCGGAAACTTACCAGGTGATGCAGGAGGAGGAGGAGGCCTCGGTGGTGGAGTTGAAAGGTAAGTAGGAGGAGGAGTTGGGAGAGGAGATCGAAGAGGGGACGTGGGCAGATGCCCTAGGGAGGGTGAATTCTGCCTCTTTGTGCGCGAGGCTCAGCCTCATACAGTTTAAGGTGCTGCACAGGGCACACATGGCCGGGACAAGGATGAGCCGATTCTTTGGGGGTGAGGACAGGTGTGTTAGGTGCTCAGGGAGCCCAGCAAATCACACCCATATGTTCTGGGCATGCCCAGCGCTGGAGGAATTTTGGAAGGGCGTAGCGAGGACGGTGTCGAGGGTGGTAGGATCCAGGGTCAGACCGGGCTGGGGGCTCGCGATATTTGGGGTGGCAGAGGAGCCGGGAGTGCAGGAGGCGAAAGAGGCCGGAATTCTGGCCTTTGCGTCCCTGGTAGCCCGGCGAAGGATTCTCCTTCAGTGGAAAGATGCGAGGCCCCCAAGCGTGGAATCCTGGATCAGCGATATGGCAGGGTTCATTAAATTGGAGAGGGTGAAATTCGCCTTGAGAGGGTCGGTACAAGGGTTCTTTAGGCGGTGGCAACCGTTTCTGGCAGAACGATAGACATTGGTCAATGGCAGCAGCAGCTCCGGGGGCGGGGGGGGGTTTACTTTATTTTTGTTTATGTTATTTACACTGGAGGGTCTGAGGGGGTGTATACACCTGTTGTGTTAAGTCGGGGTCTTAATGTTAATTTATTATTTATGTACAGGGGGGGAGGGGTTTGGGGGGTTGCTTTTTTAGATTGTGTTTTGTACTTAACCCTGTTGGGTTCTTTTTCCTTTCTCATTTTGTTTTTGATATTTTATGAAAACCTTTAATGAAAATTTTTTTTTTCAAAAAGTCATACCATTTCAAACATGTCACTTCCAGCCCACACTATCCTCAGCCCAATGGGAAGGTTGAAAAAGGGGTGCACATTGTGAAACAGCTCATCTGCCAGGCCGCGGATTCTACTTCTGACACCTACCTCGCGCTGCTTGCGTACAGGGTGACCCCACTGTCCACTGGCATGTTGCCGGCTCAACTCTTGATGAACAGGGACCTGCGGACGACACTTCCAGCCATACACTTGCCCAACCTGGATCACCTCCTGGTGCTGCACAAGGTGCAGCAGCTCCGAAACCAGCAAAAGCAGGGCTATGATGCTCATGCCACCGATTTGCCCATGTTATCCCCAGCAGACACTGTCAGGATCAAGATACCGGATGGTGGCGGGTCTGCTCCAGCTATCGTTGTTTGACAGGTTGCGTCCTGCTCGTATGTTGTACGTATGGCTGATGGTTCTGTTGTGCGACGAAACAGACGGGCACTGCACAAAGTTGCCTGCCCGCAACCGCTTTCTTCTCCGTTTCTGTCTGTTGTTTTGCCACCTCCTGATACCTCGAACTATGAGGCCATCAGTCAGGCTTCCATCCTGCCTGTCAAGCCGCCGTCATCCCCACCACCACCTCTCCGGTGGTCGACAAGGATCAGATGTATGCCCCACAGACTGGACTTATGAACAGTTGTTTTGTTTGCTATGTTCTGTTTTCCACATTAGACAGCTGTCTTCACATGTAAATACGTTCACATATGCCACCGCATGTAAATATGTTAATATATGCCACCACATGTAAGTACATTCCCATATACCAACAAAACATTTTTAAAAAGGGGAAGATGTCATGATATGCAGACATGCAGATAATGATATACAGACAGGCAGCTAATGAACACAGAGAACAGGACATGACCAATGAGCAGGCAGGACACTCAGGGGTGGTATCTCACTATAAAAGGCACGAGGCACTCACACTCCACCTCTTTCCACTGGTGAACATCTACAGAGTGAGTCAGGGTATATGTACAGTATCACACCTCCAGCACGTGGCTAAGAGCTAGTCTGGTTCAGTCAGACAGAGTAGGGGCAGCACGGTAGCCTTGTGGATAGCACAATTGCTTCACAGCTCCAGGGTCCCAGGTTCGATTCCAGCTTGGGTCACTGTCTGTGCGGAGTCTGCACATCCTCCCCGTGTGTGCGTGGGTTTCCTCCGGGTGCTCCGGTTTCCTCCCACAGTCCAAAGATGTGCAGGTTAGGTGGATTGGCCATGATAAATTGCCCTTAGTGTCCAAAATTGCCCTTAGTGTTGGGTGGGGTTACTGGGTTATGGGGATAGGGTGGAGGTGTGTACCTTGGGTAGGGTGCTCTTTCCAAGAGCCGGTGCAGACTCGATGGGCCGAATGGCCTCCTTCTGCACTGTAAATTCTATGAGTAACCACACTGAGGTTAGCAGAGAGTCAAACTCATAGAGAACTGTACTAACTGTGCTACTGGTTCAATAAATCAGATTGAACTAACTTCAAGGTCTGGAGTATCTTTTGGTTAAAGCTGCATCCAGTCGCAGCCTGTGTTATAACACAACAATCTGAACCATTGCCAAGTTCATCTGGAGATTCAAGATGGATCGTGTCCGAAAGGACACCATGTACAAATCTCCGGATAAGGGAGGGAGAAATGTACCCAACACTGTCTTCACCCTGATGGCCACCTTTGTGTGCGGCCGCATTAAGCTGTGTGTAGATCCTCTGTATGCTATCACCAAGTGTCACTACGAGCTGAGGTTCTACCTGTCCCCGGTGTTATGAAGGATGGGTCTAACCAGGTTGCCATGGAACGTTCCAAGTAGTTTGACAGTGTTATATCACCTGCCCATTGTGGTAAAGTTTGTTCAGAAATACACCTTTGACCACAAGTTCATAAAGCTGATGCATGTAACTTCCTCGAGACCCAGAGGGAAAAGGAGATGGTGGACCATACATCTGTCATTTGGCAGAATGTCTCATCACCAGAACTTTAAAACAAGCACAAAGGCATAGTCTGGCTGCTGGTGAGAAGGGCACTCACCATCAGATCCTTCATGACTGCCCGAAGTCTCTGCGCCACCGCATGCTGCCCTCGAAGCGGCTGGGGTGGGAAAAAGGCCATCACAGACCTCCTTGGGGAATGTGCCTTTGCAAAAATGCCTGGAAAGAGATGCAGTGGTACTTGTTGATCACGTTCATCCTGAGATACTCAGTGACGCAGGACTCTGTGCTGTACCAGCTGTTCCCAGGGACACACATTGAGACAAACATCAACTGCTGCTGGACAATCATTAACTTGGTGAAAGACGCTCTTTGGTCTGCCCGAAACATGTTGATCTTCCAGTGTAATGGGCTGCCCCTGACTGTGTGTAGCAGACTGGCACATCCCAAGGTCCAGGACTACATGCTGAGGGATGGACTCAAGCTTGGGGCATCCACCGACAAGGCACAAAGGGGAAAGGCCACTGTGTAAGGCCTTTCAGACAATGTACACCGAGGGGCTGGTACCCATGTAAAACTCCTCGGACTGTGTGCTTAACATTAACTGCATTGAAGCACCGCAGACTGCAATATGACCGATGTAGATAGTTTGAACAGAATTATACTCTCTGTCACAAATATATTGATATGTTTGTAATGTCCTGAATTGAATAATAAATAAATAAATAATCTTTAGTGTCACAAGTAGGTTTACATGTTCGATTCCGGCTTGGGTCATTGTCTGTGCGAAGTCTGCACATCCTCCCCGTGTGTGCGTGGGTTTCCTCCGGGTGCTCCGGTTTCCTTCCACAGTCCAAAGATGTGCAGGTTAGGTCGATTGGCCATGATAAATTGCCATTAGTGTCCAAAATTGCCCTTAGTGTTGGGTGGGGTTACTGGGTTATGGGGATAGGGTGGAGGTGTTGACCTTGGGTAGGGTGCTCTTTCCAAGAGCCGGTGCAGACTCGATGGGCCGAATGGCCTCTTCTGCACTGTAAATTCTATGATATTCTATGATACATTAACACTGCAATGAAGTTACGGTGAAAAGCCCCAAGTCGCCACATTCTGGCACCTATTCGGATACCCAGAGGGAGAATTCAGAATTCTCAACCGGTACGGGAATTGAACCCCCACTGCTGGCCTTGTTCTGCATCACAAACCAGCTGTCTAGCCCGCTGAGCTAAACCAGCCCCCAGATGCACCTCAGAGTGCATCTTTATCTCTGAAGAAAATGTGAATATCTTTGCACCTATGACAATTTGAAATGCGTTGTAATGTCTCGTTCAGATTTTTATGAATAAAGTATATTTTAGCAGGAAAAGAATTCTTTGAGATATTCCTCATGCAGGAAAATGGTGTGTTTATGACAATCTATTGTCAATGCTATTGGCTGATTTATACAAGCAATGTATATGTTTTTAATCTATTTTGTTGGATATTTTGATGCATTGACATGTTTTTTATTTTTACATTTAGAGTACCCAATTCATTTTTTTTCCCAATTAAGGGGCAATTTAGCGTGGCCAATCCACCTAGCTTGCACATCTTTGGGTTGTGGGGGCGAAACCCACGCAAACATGGGGAGAATGTGCAATCTCCACACGGACAGTGACCCAGAGCCAGAATCGAACCTGGGACCTCGGCGCCGGGAGGCCGCAGTGCTAACCCACTGCGCCACCGTGCTGCCCTGATGCATTTACATGTTAAATGCATAGTTCATCCTTTTTCTATACAACTAGGTGATTGATATGTTTGTAACTAATTTAGTTTGGTTCTTTTATGCAGGTGGTTAATGTGTATTTTGCACTTGCATCAGGATGCCTATTTTTTCAGTCGATCATACCATGACAAGCAAACAATGAAGAACTTTCCTTCTCAGGCCTGGATGCACTGCTGAATACCTGTGAAGAAAGTCTTTTAAAAAGTGCCTGCGAGTTTGGATATTGTTCCTGGTTCAGTGCTGATCTGTGGAAGCGGTGAATGAGTTCACTGCATTAACTGCCTGTTGGATCAGTGCACACCCTAGTGGGATGCCTGTATTTTGGTTCACTAACAATCTTCTTTGACAATCCTCCAGTTCCCCCAACATTTCTCCAGCTACTTACTTACTCAACCATCGCCTCATCTCCACCTTTGATCAAGATTTGGTCAAGATTTTGGTCATTTTACCAAATATCTCTTTATGTGGCTCAATGTAATACTTTGGCGTGATTCAATTAAATGGGAACAAAGTCCCACAGCGAGGGCGTTTAGCAGCGGCGAGAAACATATGGCTATACAATGTCATTCACATTAAATAAGGGCCCTCAGTGGAAATGCACATAGCCCCGTTTTCTACACCGAGGAGCTCCACTCACCAGAACTTCTTAGTGTAGCGAGAGATCAGGTTGCCATTTTTAAATGGTCTCCGAAGCCCTGCCGCAACCCCTGACCCTCCCAAGCCCCAGCACACTATGGGAGGGCCACAACACCCATGCAGGACACCCTTGGCCCAACCTCCAGCACCCAGAATGCAACCTTGGCACCTTGACAGTGCCAACCTGGCACGCTGGCGATGCCCCTGCCAGTGGCAGTGCCACCTGGACATCTTGGCAGTGCCACCTTGGCAGTGCCAGGCTGACATCCAGGTAGCACTGCCATGGACCAGGCTGGAACTGCCAAGGTTCCCTGATGGCACCAGCAATGCTGGGTGCCACCCTGCCCAAAGGGCATGCACCTGGAGGCCTCCGATGCCCTGGGAGGCCCCCACGAGTGCTGTTCCACCTGGTCCCCATTTGTGGGGACCAAGGTGTCCGAGACAAAGGGGATTCCAACACCTCAGGTACCCCAGGAAACTGAGGGTCCTGGGCCATATTACAGTGAGACAGATTTAGCAGATTGGCTTAAAGGTGATCCCGCCCATTTTACATTGCAACGTCACGCGAAATCGCGCGTGATGCTGTGAGCTGGCTAGATCCCGGGAGCGGGGTCTCCCGCACTTATTAGCCACACTGCGCCGTGGCGAGCTGCTTTTCAGGTGCAGTGGGCCGTTGGATCGCACCCTTTGTTTTATAATGTTCCTGTGAACCATCTTGGGACTTTAAAAGCACTACTTAAATATAAATTACATTCCCCCCGTGTTTGCGTGGGTCTCACCCCCACAACCCAAAGATGTGCAGGCCAGGTGGATTGCCACACTAAATTGCACCTTAATTGGAAAAGATAGTCTAAATTTATAAAGCTAAATTAAATATAAATTGTTGTTGTTTCTACCCATTGAGTCTTTGAATACAAGTTCTCCTTGTTGTTACTGGAAGTACCACAGCTTAAAGGGAGAACACTGACTAATGTCCTTCAGGAAAGGAATTCTGCCATCCTTACCTGGTCTGGCCTATATGTGACTCCAGATTCACAGTAATGTGGTTGACTCTTAACTGTCCCTCACGGGCAATTAGGGATGGGCAGTAAATCGCACAGCCTGCGATGCCCACATCCAATGAACAAATAAAAAAAAACTGAAGACAGAGATGAGGAGAATGTTTTCTCTCAGAGGGTAGTGAGCCTGTGGCACTCTTTACTGCTGGGAGCTGTGGAGACTGAGCCATTCAGTCTGTGCAAGGCTGAGATGGACAGGTTTTAATCAGTAAGGGAATCAAGGGTAATGGGGAAAGGCGGGAAAGTGGAGTTGAGGGTTATATCAGATCGCCATGAACTAATTGAATGGCAGAATAGACTCGATGGGCCAAGTGGCATTCTTCTCCTCATTCATTTTACAGTCTTATGGATTAACAGTGGAGAGTGACTAATCAAGAATTAAGGGGAGATTTCATAGAGGTGTGATTTTGATAGAGAAGATAGCGGCACAATAGCACAGTGGTTAGCACTGTTGGTTCACAGCGCCAGGAACCTTGGTTCGATTCCCGGCTTGGGTCACTGTCTGTGCAGAGTCTGCACGTTCTCCTCGTGTCTCTGTGGATTTCCTCCCGGTGGTCCGATTTCCTCCGTGCAGGTTAGTGGGTTGGCCATTCTAAATTGCCTGTAGTGTCCAAAATAGTTAGGTGGGATTACATGGATTACGGGCATAGGGTGGAGGTGTGGGCTTGGTTGGGTGCCCTTTCCAGGGCTGGTGCAGACTCGATGGGCCAAATTACCTCCTTCTGCACTGTAAAGTCTATGATTCGATGATTGGGAAATTGAGGCGGCACGGTGGCACAGTGGTTAGCACTGGTGACTCACAGCACCAGGGACCAGGGTTCAATTCCGGCCTTGCGTGATTGTGTGGAGTTTGCTCTTTCTCCTCGTGTCTGTGTGGGTTTCCTCCGGGTGATCCGGTTTCCTCCCACAGTCCAAAGATGTGCAGAGTAGGTGGATTGGCCATGTTAAATTGCTCCTTAGTGTGCAAAGACGTGTAGGTTAGGTGAAGGGGTTATTGGGAAATGGCTTCAGTGGAATGCTCTTTCAGAGGATCGGTGCAAACTTGATGGGCTGAATGGCCTCCTTCTGCACTGTAGGGATTCTATGATTATATGAACTTAACCGTTTCCACTGGCAGAAGGCTCAGTAATCGAAGGACAGAGACTTAAGATAATTGGCAAAATATCCAGAGCAAAAACGAGGAGAATTCTTTTTTACTGTTGTGATCTGGGGAACGCCTCCCAACAGTGTGATGGAAGCAGATTCAATATTAACATTCAATTAGGCAAATGCTTGAAAAGGGAAGGTTTCCAGAGCTATGGGGACTAATCAGAGAACTCTTTCAAATAGCCGGCATAGACATTGATCGGCTGAATGGCTTCTTTCTGTGCACTGTATCCAGCATCTCTCCTAATTGCCAAGCCGAGAGTTACATTATCAGAAGGCTGCAAGTGTGTCTTCTGCAGCATTACTTTTGTACTTGGCAAGTGTGAAGGAACAAATAGAGGAAATAATTTAAAGATGATGAATATAAAACAGCAATATTATTCACAATATTCAGTCCTAGATCAGACAAGGTTTGTTTGGTGTTGTTTCCGTGTGAAACACTAATGGGCATACATTACATGGGAATGTTCAACCTTCAGATAAGTGCAATCTATAAATGGAAGTTTTCATTGCGTTATGACATGCCTATTTACCCAACAGATTTGCTGATCACACACACACACATATATATATATATAATATATCGACAATTTTCTCCTCTTCAAGGTTTAAATAAGTGGTTATCTGCCGTTCATCTTTAGATTATCTTTGTAGCTGTTTCAGAAATGGTGACTTGCATTTTGCATTATTCTGATGGTTTCGCAAAATCGCTGTCACTTTCCTGCAAATACAAAGGATGCAAATAAATGAATTATTTCCAAAGTGCAAAACATGTTGTGTTAAAGCCCGCTTATTTTTTCTCCAAACTTTGCAGTGTGACCCTAATGAAAACATTTCTGTGTAACATCACGCTATGCTAGAGAGGGGTTTAACCTTCTGGCTGAAACTTCAGCCACAGTAAAGATGTCGAGGACGTACCAAGGCATGATGCCACGCAACATGTATGATCCAATGAAACATGTATGATCCAATGAAATCCCACAGCCTTTTTGTGCATGCAGGCAGTAGGTCTGCCAGCAGATGTACTGCCTTCAAAAGACACATTTGATTTTAATTTTAAATCACTTAAGTTTGAAGAAGAAAGGGCGGGGCTCTCCGGCCGACGCTGAAATCGGTTTTGACACCGAAATCACGTTGTGCGGCGATTTGACACCAAATCTCAATTCTCTGTCACCTCGACAGCGGCGCCAATACGTTCCAGAACGCATGTACAGTAAACACCGTTTGCCTATCATTAGCGGGCCCCACCCGGTGTTCTCTGGGGCCTCTGTGATTCTCCGCCTCCGATGGGTCGAATTCCCGATGGCGAGGTTCATTTATCGTTTTTAAAATCGTGAAACCGGCGTCGTGGCTGATGAGGGAAAGAGAGGAGGTGGGACACGGAGAAACACGGCCGTGGGCTGATGGGCCGAACACTAGCTGGGCTGGCTGGGGGTGAAGGAGGCCCCTACCAGGGCCGCTGTGGAGGGGGGTGCACGGGCAACCCCCCATGGGACTGGGGCAATGCACAGGCAGGGACCCCTATTGCCGCGGCCTGCAAGGCAGCCATCTTGCTGCGCATCCCACTGACCACTCGCATTGGCCCCTGGTTCTACAAAGTGCCACCGGCTGTATGGGTTCCTCCAGCCCATACCCCACCCTCCGCCATACCCCCACCACCCAAACATGCCGCCACTCACCGGCGGGGCATCAGGCTGCCCACCCAAAGACAATGCCCACTGTAGTGCTGACAGAGGCACGGGCGGTGGCCGCCAGAGCATACCACTAGCAAGGGCAGTGCCAGGCGATGCTACCCTGGGCTTGAGGGAGGGGTGCAAGGGCAAGAGTTCCCATGGTGCCAGGCACCGAAAGAGCCAGGGGCGCGGGGATGGGGAGGATGGGGGGAGGGGACAAGCAGGGGGAGAGCCCTCAATGCCAACTGGGGGTATCATATAGCCTATTGGATCTGGTTGGGGACAAGAGTATGCACCATGCTAGCATGTCGGCCTTTCACCTCCTGCAGACAATAGATATTAGAATACAACCAGCAATGGTCCCTTCCTGCTAGGCGTGGACCTGGGGGATGCCCTCAGGTTATACGAGCTGGAGCTGATCGAGGAGGAGGAAGCTGCAGCAGTGGAGCATGCTCCAGAGGAACAGGTGGCAGCTGCCCAGGACGGAGAGCCGGCTGGCCAACAGGCCGAGGAGGAGGAGGTGCAAAGGAGGTGCCGCATGAGGCCTCGTGTGTAGCGGCAGCGCCTATCGTTCAAGGACTGGCTGGACCGGGCATGCCGTCGAAGACTCCAACTGAGCAGGGAGACATTATGACATATCTGCCAGATCATGGCGTACCTGTCACCGCAGGGGGCGTACCTGGCACCGCAGGGGAATGGGGGAGGACACCCGCCCCCGGTGACCTTCAAGGTGACGGTCGCCCTCAAGGTTTACGCCACAAGGTCCTTCCAGATGCTGAGTGGGGACTTGTCCGGGATCTCACAGACCTCGGTGCACAGGTGCGTCCGTGCCATCATGGAGTCCCTAAATGCCCAGTCGGCACAATTCATCCAGTTCGATGTGGACCAAGCCCACCAGGATGACCGGGTTGCGAGGTTCACCACCATCGACGGGATGCCTCGGGTCCCGAGGGTGATCAACAGGATGCATGTCTTCCTATGAGCACCAGCAGTAACAGGCCGCTCTTCACAAACTGAAACCATTCCACTCGATGAATGTGCAGCTCCAGGGGTCTATTGTCGAGGGCTACGGTCTATGCCCCTAGCTGGGGTCCAGGGCCCCGGCCATGATGGCCAGTATTGGCTCCGGTTGTACAGCCACCTTCCCGGTCCGGGTACAGGGTGGCCCGCCTCTCCTCCACCACGTCTGTGACATTATACAAATGTACAGCATGTGAAGAGTTAATGTTATGTTAAGCCTAGCCACTAGAGGGAGCTAAGGGACAGTACTATAAATGGCACTGGCTCTTAAGCTAAGGGGAGGCGTTTAGACTGGAGCTGAAGAAGATAAGATTCATAGTGTATTGCAGAGTTAGTTAAGATATAATAGTTATAATTAGTAGATTCAGTGTTATTCAGTGTAGTTTAATTCTTAAATGTATGTATATAAGTGACAAACGCAAATTTAGTAGTGTTAATAAAATTAGTTTAGTTCTTCAAAAGAGCTTTGTGTATCTTTGTGATCACTACGCCTTCCATCCTGGAAACCCCTCCCAAAGATCACAACATCCAGGAGGGTCTCCAGCATCCGTGAAACGGGTTGCTGCTCTCCTCATTCCCATCTTGATGGCTGGAATGGTGTGTGTTGGGAATGCAGTGTGTATATGCAGCTGCAGCTTGTCAGCCTCCTGAGTGTCAATCCCGAACCCGGCGAATCCGGCACCGTTTCTCATTGGAATCAATTGTGTTACATGTGGCGCTGCCGCTGGCCCCTTAACGGTCACTGAATTGGTACCGGGGTGGAGCTAGTTTTGCTGTCGTGGAAGTCCACAAATACTGCCCCGGCATTAACACTTCGGGCGGGATTCTCTCTCCCGCCAAACCCGTTTTCTGGTGCGACGCGCCCCCGCCGGCAGCGGGATTCTCTGTCTCTGCAGCCAGCCAATGGGGTTTCCCATTGTGAGCACCTCCACGATGTTGGGCGTGATTCCGCTGCCGGAGAAACGGAGGATCCCACCGACGGCGGATCCAACCTTTAGTCTCAGGGACGGACAATCCCGCCCCAAGTCTTGTGTTTTTGTTAAATAATCTCCTGACCCCTGAGTTCAGAAAAAATAAATTCCCAACCTCCTCTGTTTTCTTGTCACCAAACAACGAAGACACATCTATTTTAGATTCAGATTCTATGTAATGACTGCACTGAAGGGATCCTACAGTCCAATGGCACATCAGTCAGCCAGCTCCATGAGGTGTTTCTTCAAAGTGGTTACTGTATTAATATTGATAAATGCTTATCAGTGAAAATGTTGACCTGTACAAATGCATTCTATTTTAAGAAATGCGGTGCTTTGTGACGAAACTGACTGTGCCAAAATCAGATTGAATTTTCAAGCCATAGGATTTAGTTTCTCATTTAGAGTTCAGTAGAATTTCTTCCTAAAAGCTACATGACCCTGCAGTCAAACATGTTTTTTTTTTGAATAGAATGATTTTGTGACTGTACATGAGACAGAGATGACTACATTTCAATTTCAATTACATTTATTGAGAAAATGAAAGATGAGCAAACTTTAAATGTTGACAAATAATGTGATATTTAGCTGCCAAAGAACTATTATTATAAAATGTACTCCACTCTCTGCAAATTACTTGGTTGAGGCCCTTTTGGCCAGAGATACAGAGCTGCAGTAAATTTGTAAAATTCAGCATGATGCTAAAAAGTTACAGCCATTATTTGTCAAATATGATGCAAATATATTCAAGCAGATAGAAACTGTGCGTTCCTTTCTATATCTTTAGCCAAACCAGCTTTAGCTTTGCAAAGACCAAGGGAAAGTCTGGAGAGACCAGTCCTTTTATCGGTGCCCTAATACATTGATTTGACACCATTGATTTGATAACCTCTGAACTGAAATATAAATTAAATCTATGTGGATCTAAACTGAAGAAACCCGGATTAATTTGGGTGAATCCACACATCTCTAATTTGGCTTTTAATGGTTTTATGCAAATGGAATGCTAATTGTGTTGACATCGCATGTAATCCGCAGGTGAAAACTATCAAGAAAATCCTTCAGATCTATGTCACCTAGGGCAGCACGGTGGAGCCGTGGTTAGCCTGCTGCCGCACGGCGCTGAGGTCCCAGGTTCGATCCCGGCTCTGGGTCACTGTCCGTGTGGAGTTTGCACATTCTTCCCGTGTTTGCGTGGGTTTCGCCCCCACAACCCAAAGATGTGGAGGGTAGGTGGATTGGCCATGCTAAATTGCCCCTTAATTGGAAAAAGTGAATTGGGTACTCTAAATTTATAAAAAGAAAAGATATCTGTCACCTGAAATGTGCAATCCTACTTTACCTTTTTTGTGCTGCTGTGTGTATCGGGCTGAGTATCTCTATGCTTAGAGATTAAATGCTTCTAGTGCCAATTCATAACATCAAGCACTTTGTCACGTAGCACAGGCTAGTTGCAGGCGTAAAGTTCTCTTTGTCCTGACCAAGCAATGTACTTCAACAATAGTTTAAAGCATAACCCTTCACTGCACCTTGAGTGAGACTGTCAGCCTTTTGCCAAAGATGAATAAATGCCAATCGGGGACCTGTCGGGGACTGTCCAAATTCATTTCATACAGACTCTCGTAGGCAGCAGAGAGAGGAAGCTCCCATTTGCCTGGGTTGAAATTGAAGCTAGGTCCCAGGGGTATATCAACCATTATATTGCACACTCCCCTCCATTGTTTTCATCTCCAGCTAATGAGAAATTGAGGTCCATTTCTCTAGTCAATAGGAATGACGGTGAATAACCTATCTGATATTTTGCCAATTCCCTTTCAAGAGCTGGATATAAAACAATGAGATTGGTCAGTCAATCTAGCTAGGTCTTTGTTTTAGCTCCACATATAATCAAAGACGGTATTGGACCTTGGGTTGCTATTTTCAATCGGACTTTGCACAGGAGCTGGAGCTGACATATGTTTCAGATTTGCTCCTGGGCTGACAATATGGAACGTCTTTAACTCATCATGCTGTACAGTTTGCAAAAAGCCAAATAAATATTTTTCTTCATGGAACTGTTTTCAGGCCCATCAACAGGCTAGTTTGTGATTTTTGGTGTAAAAGCAGAAAAATGGGGGGAATCACTCAGCTGGTCTGGCAGTATCTGTGGTGATGGAAACAGTTGATGTTTCAGGTCAGTGAACTTCCAACACTATTCCGACGAAAATTCATCGACCAGAAACGTTGGGCAGATTTTTTGCCAAAATGGTCAGAGTCGTGACAAAGGCCGGATATGGGTGTTAGAAACACAGAAGGCCTGCCGGTGAGATTCCCCCATCGACTTTATTGGCAGCAGGGCTTGCTGTCTGGTTCAGGATGGCTCCCCATAATTTTATATGCCCCAAACACCCCTGCCTTGATCCCACATGCCAAGGAGTGATAAAATTCTCCCCTTAACTCCATTTCTCTCTCCACAGATATTGTCAGACCTGTTGAGGGTTTACAACATTTTCTGATTTCATTTAAGATTTTCAGCATCCACAATATTTTGAAAGAAGAAAGAAGGGCTTGCATTTATATAGAAGCTTCCATGACCACAGGACACCCCAAAGCGCTCTACAGTCAGTTACGTATTTTGATGTGTACTCACTGCCACAGTGCAGGAAGCGAGGCAGCCAAGTTGTGCACAGCATGCTCCCTCAATCTTCAATGTGATAATGGCCAAATAATCTGTTTTTGTGATGCTAATTGAGGCCAAATGTCCCCCTGACCACCAGGAATTATTCCTCGCTTTTCTTTGAAATAGTGTCATGGGTCCTCTTGGGTCCACCTGATCAGACAGGTGGGTCCTCAGTTTAACACTGGATTCAAAAGACAGCACCTGCAACAATGGTGCATTCCCTCACTACTGCATTGGCATGTAATGCTAGATTTTTGTGCTCAGACCTGAAGTGAAACTACAACGCATAACCTTCTGACTCTCAGGCAAGAGTGCTTCCAACTGAACCATGTTGCTTTTGTGAATGTTGTCACCCCCTTGTCGTATGATTCAGTTGCAGAGCCTTACCATAAAACTCCTTTTAAAATTACATTACAAAACATGAACTTAATATTAGCATTCCATGTTTTAAAGAAGCAATTGCATTCATATCTTCTTTACATGAATCTCCACCCCCACTATCACTCCGTGACAGCATTCTGCAGGGATCGCACCCTCTGTGACATCCTGGTCCACTCCTCCTCCATCACCCCCAGCTCCTCAGCACCTTCTCTTACAATCAGACGACCTGTTCCTTTACCTCCTCTCTCCTTACTGTTCAAGGGCCCAAACACTCCTTTCAGGTGACGAGGCATTTCATTTGTTGCTCCTTCAATTTGATCTGTTGTATTCACTGCTCCCAATACAGTCTCCTCTACATTGGGGAGACTAAACGCAGACTGGTTGACCGTTTTGTGAAATATCTTCGCTCAGCTCGCAAGCATGACCCCAACCTTCCTGTCGCTTGTCATCTTAACTCAGCACCTTGCTCACCTGCCCACATGTCGGTCCTTAGTCTGCTGCAATTCTCCAGTGAAGCCGAATGCTAGCTTGTGGAGTGGCATCTCATCTTCCTGATGGGCAATAAATTATTGAGTTACCTTCCGGAGGAATATCAAAATGACCTGAAAGAGTTATTACAGTCATAAAGAGCAGTGTGTGGGAATAACTTTGGACATGTGAAAGTAATTACACATGACGTAGATATCAGAAGAGCTGTTCCCATGAAACAACACCAATACAGGCTCAAAGCACTAAAGCTCGGACAGGTGCAAAGGGAGATCGACAACTTGCTCAAAGATGACCTCATTGAAGTGAGTTGCAGCGTTTGGTGTCAAAACCGAATGGGTCACAACGATTGTGTGTGGACTATAGAAAGATCAATGCCACTATGAGGTCATATTCATCGCCTATTTCTTCCCTGAAAGACTGTATTGAAAAGGTGGGACAAGCACGTTTTATTGCAAAACTGGACTTATTGAAAGCAGACGGGGTGAAAGAAATCTCAACTTTTGTGACACCAAATTAATTTAAGGTCACGCCGTTTGGAATGAAGAATGCGCCAGCAACATTCCAAAGATTAACCAGCACGGTCATCTCCGGACTAAGAATTGTGCCGTGTATATTAACGATTTGGTGGTGTTCAGTCCGACTTGGAAGGAGCATTCGAAAGATTTGTTCAGTCAATTGGAGGAAGCTACATTGGTGGTAAACCTGGCTAAGAGTGAGTTTGCGAAAGCTCAAGTCACTTTCTTAGGTTATACCATTGGACATGGTCAGATGGCTCCCCGAGATGTAAAGCCAAGGATATTAAAGAATTCCCATACCAGCCACAAGGAGAGAAGTACTGAGATTTCTGGGCATGAGTGGGTTCTACCGGATATTCGTGCCAAATTTCAGAAGTGTGACAGGTGCCCTGGGTGAACTTCTGAAAAAACATTAAAAATTTCAGTGGACATCGGAATGTCAGGAGGCATTCGAGAACCAGAAGACTGTACTAACCACTGCATCAGTGTTGATGACATCTAATTATTCCAAGCCATTTAAGATGGCAATTGATGCAAGTGATGTGGGGGACGGTGCAGTACTACTATAGGAAGATGACAAGGGAAAATTGAGCAACCAATCGGGTATTTCTCCTGGAAACACAACATGCACCAGAAGAAATACTGAACCATTGAAAAGGAAACCTTAGGTTTGGTATTGGCGTTGCAACATTTTGACATTTGTGTTAGCAACAATGTATCTGACATACTTGTATATATGGAACATAATCGCTTAACGTTCATGGACAAATTCAAAACGCAAAATCCGAGACTACTCAGATGGAGTTTATTATTGCAACCGTTCAATTTATGAATTCTACATATGCCAGGAAGAGAGAACATGATTGCCAATGCCCTATCATGACTGTGATAAAGGAAAGGACTACAACTGACTATAGTCATGTGATGTTTGCTTGTTTAAAAATGGAAAGAAAATGATATATACCATTTAGAATGCAAACTGTATATAATCTTAAGAAATGGTCAAAATTGAAAACGGTTCAGAAAATGAAGCCATCTGTATATATTGATGGTTCATATTTTTTCTGGGAAGGGAGGTGACATGGTAGGGAGATATTAGGAACTTGGGTTCAGAAATGGGGTCCAATATGTAGCAGGCAATTTAGGGTTAAAAAGACTGAAGGAAAGACTGCTAGCAGCAGAGTGAGATGGATATACTCACAGTCTGAGTTACCTTGTCCCATTCAGAGTTAACCTCATTTGTGGGAATACACACAGTGCCCCGGTTCTGCCAGGATGATCCGCTCAAGATCCATTATTTTTTGGGACAACTTTGTTTGACCAACCATTAGCCCATCACAGAGTCTCATGACTCATTTATCTGTCAATGGAAGGTCAGTTGCTCTGTCCCTTTGTATAAATGGGAGTGGGCAATCAGCCAAGATAACGATAATAGGTTCAAGTCTGGAAATCCGAGAGAACCTTTGGTTGAGGGGCTGGGCAGAGCTTACAGAGAGAGAGAGAGAGAGAGAAAAAAATGCCGTTCTGAACAGTTACAGGCAGGGACTGTGGAAATCAGCCAGAGATATCATGGAAATTGCCACCGAGGCAGGCTTTAGAAAAGTGTTCTGAACAAATGTCGCTAACAGAAGAAAAATTGCTTTGTAAATGCAAGTATTGCCTTTGCCTGTTTGTGTAAGTGGAACTAGAGCTGCATGTGTTGCATGGTGGCATCATAGCACAGTGGTTAGCACTGTTGCATCACAGCTCCATACACATATCTTGGGGTACATCCAATCTCTGAGAATCCAGAGATCAAAAGATCTTGGCCATTACCTTCAACGGCGGAAATTTAAAAATTCCACAATTTGTCACGAAATAATAATCACATCAGCAGATGATTATATTTACAATGAAGATCTCACGTTAAAAATAAATAAATAATAGCCTTGGTCAAAAGCTTTCTTTTAAAGGATGCATTAATATTAGGAGATAGGATGAATTGACTTTTTTTTTTAGAATGCTGTGGCTTGTGTTGGAATTTTGTGGATTGTCTCAGCTGCTATGGTGGAATTGTAACAAGCAGTCAAAGTGTGAGCAGAGTTTTCGGAGCAGGTTGTTGGAAGTGGATTGACTTGAGGCCTCATCAGTCAGATGGAAGTTCATAATGGGAAGGTTTTTTTTTAGCTTTGTAGTTACAAAATATCAACCGGGCAGCGAAAGGCCTCAAGGAATTGTAATGACTTTGAGTTAAAGTGGGGTGATGGTAGTTTGCTATGAGGTACGAAGTCAGTAAACCTCATTTGGAATTTTCTTTTATATCTTTTATCAAATAAAAATGTTATTTAAAAGATTAGACTTTCTTGGATAAATAATAGTGGGCGGGATTCTCCATTGGCTCACACCGATATCGCGAAACCCGATTGGGTGGAGATTAGATTCCAACGGCAAAATCGCGGTGGCCGCCAATATGATGGGAAATCGCAATTCTGCGTCACCTCAACATCGGTGTCAATGCGGTCCGGAACGCAAGTACAGTATACACCATTTCATCGTTTGCATGCCATCAGTGGACCTGGCCCAGTAGTCTCTGTCATAATATACACTAGTATATCATGGTGCAGACACACACTGATGGACACACAGTGGGACCAATCAACACACACAACACCGCAGCCAATCACCAGTGAGAGCACACGCACTATAAAGACAGGGGGCATCAATGTTCCCGCTCATTCGAGTTGCAGCTGTCTAGGAGGACAGAGCTCACAGCCTGCAACACAGACATTCACCATGTGCTGAGTGCATCGACTGGTTAGGACAAGGCAAAGGTCGTTAGTTAAAGCGAGTATCGTATTAACCCACAGTCTAAGTAAGTTTAAACAGTTAACGATTCAATAAAATAGTGTTGCACTATTTCAAGTGTTGGTGACCTGTATGTGATCCAGAACACCCAACACATCATGATACTAGGAGTGGTGGGATACTAGCACTTCTTAGACCTACCTGCAAGTGATCTGCCTTCCGCCAGCATTCCGTCATCCTGCGACATGGACAACATCAGCCCGCCACCGCCGCTCTGCATCGCCGGCAACCTCGGGGCCAACTGGAAGATTTTCAAACAGCGCTTCCAGCTCTTCCTCGAAGCCACGGACAGGGAGGGTGCCTCGGACACCAGAAAGATTGCTTTTCTCCTCTCCACGGCCGGGGACCATGCCATCCACATTTTCAACTCTCTCACCTTTGCAGATGATGAAGACAAGACGAAGTTCAAGACGGTCCTCCTCAAATTTGACACTCACTGCAGCGTAGAGGTGAATTAAAGTTTGGAACGCTACGTGTTCCAGCAGCGTTTGCAGGGTAAGGATGAACCTTTCCAATCCTTTCTTACGCACCTCCGCATCCTTGCGCAATCTTGCAGCTACAGGCCCACCTCCGACTCCATGATACGCGACCAGATCATTTTCGGTGTTCAGTCGACCCCTTACATCAGCAGCTCCTCAAAGTAAAGTAACTCACCCTAGCGACCGCCATCGAGACCTGTGTCTTACATGAAAATGCCACGAGTCGGTATTCCTATATACAAGCGGCTGAAACGGCGCGGCAACGTCCCCACGAGGAGGAACGGCTCCAAGTGATTGAGCACCTCCAGGGCCTCAGCCTGGATGAGGGCGGCCATTTCACGCACTTTTTGAGGACTCCCGCACTTGTACACACCAAACGAGGGGACGGCGACGTTGAGGAACGTAATGCGCAGGCGCACACCATGCCCGACCGCACCGCGCATGCGCGGTGGCGCAGCGAACGTGCTGACATCACGACGTGCGGCAACTGTGGCTCCGCCCATTTAAAGCGGCAATGCCCCGCAAAATCTCAACAATGTCTACGATGTGGAAGACTTGGCCACTATGCTGCCTGCTGTTGAGCAGCTCAGCCTGCCAATTCATATCGCTTCAGTCAGCCTCGTAGGAATGTTCGGGCAATTCAACCCACGGTCACCGAGTCCGATGCGGACCTCCCACACAGCAGTGACACCGAGGACCCGAAGGCGCCTTTTCGAGTCGGTGTTGTAACGAAAAACAGGCTGTCCCCGAAGCAAAGACACCAGCTGCTGTCGGTATACAGTATCAATCCAGACGATGAGTGGTGTGCCATCCTGGCGGTCAACCGGTCCCAAATACGATTCCGCCTGGACACTGGTGCCTCCGCCAATCTCATGGCGTGGTCTGCCTTCCAAAGCCTTCGTGTCAAACCAGCCATCCTTCCATCGGCCTTCCAGCTATTGGACTACAATGCCAACATCATTCCTGCTACCGGCTCGTGCCAACTTGAAGTGACGCACAAGTCACGGAAAGCCATCCTTCCTTTCGAGATCGAGGGCTCCTCGAAGGACTCCCTGCTTGGCGCACAGGTGTGCAAACTGTTGAACCTCATTCAAAGAGTTAACTATCTCTCTCCTGATGACACGCCCGCCTTCCAGGACGCTGACTTCAGGGCGCAACTCAACGCCATCATCAAACAGCACCGCGTCGTCTTCAAAGGCATGGGCCCGCTCCAATATACTTACAAGATCCTACTCAAACGTAACGCCACGCCTGTGGTGCATGCACCTCGCAGACTCCCAGCACCCCACAAGGACTGCCTCAAGCAGCAGCTGCAGGACCACCAGGACCAAGGAGTGATCTCCAGAGTTACGGAACCAAACGACTGGGTCAGTTCCATGGTGTGCGTAAAAAAGCCTTCCGTCGAGCTGAGAATTTGCATTGATCCCAAGGATCTGAATCGCAATATCATGAGGGAGCATTATCCAATTCCCAAGCGTGAAGAGATCACATGCGAGATGGCTCGCGCCAAGCTCTTCACCAAACTTGACGCCTCGCGCCAAGCTCTTCACCAAACTTGACGCCTCGAAAGGATTCTGACAAATACGGCTCGACACGGCATCCCACTCACTGTGATGTCGGACAATGGCCCCTGCTTCGCAAGCCAGGAATGGTCCAACTTTGCCAGGAGGTACAACTTTGTCCATGTGACATCCAGTCCCCTGTACACCCAATCCAACGGCAAAGCGGAGAAGGGCGTCCACATAGTCAAACGACTCCTCTGCAAGGCTGCCGATGCTGGGTCCGATTTCTACCTTGCCCTGCTGGCCTATCGCTCGGCCCCACTGTCCACTGGCCTGTCGCCAGCCCAGCTGCTCATGGGTCGCACCCTGAGGACGACGGTGCCATCCATTCATGTCCCAGATCCCGACCACGTTCCGGTCCTTCAACAAATGCAACTGTCTCGTGCACAGCTCAAGGCGGCTCATGATGTGCAGCTGATCTCCCTGCTCTGGCTCCAGATGACAATATCCGCATCCATCTTCCGGATGATGGCTGGTCTGCAACCGTTGTGGTTCTTCGGCAGGTGGCTCCCCGCTCGTTCCTGGTTCGTCTACCGGATGGCTCCATTCTGCGCCGCAATTGACGTGCCCTTCGTCTTGTTCCGCGCTCGCTACGTGATCCTCCATCATTGCCACGCCCTCCTGTTGACCCTGACCTGGACTATGCAGAGATTCCGGTCACTCTGCATCCTCCTCACTCACGTAGTCCAGCCCATTCCTCAGCCGGCAGCTCCTGACCCACCCTTGAGGCGGTCAACCAGAATTCGTCGCCCACCTCAGAGACTTAATTTGTGAACTTTGTGGACTTATGGACTTTCTGATTTGTTCTGTTCTTCCCTTTAATCATTCAAGTGGTTTGTATATAGTGTTCATCTCGTTATTCTTGTGACACACTGTTTTTCTGCAACAGGCACCTTCCCATGTAAATATCTTAGTTTTCATGTACATAGTCCTGTGAATATTTCACACACACGTAGTCAGGAACATTCACCATACACTATTTATTGCCACGCAGGTACATTTTTTATAAAAGGGGGGATGTCATAATATACACCAGTATATCATGGTGCAGACACACCATATGCTGAGTGCATCGACTGGTTAGGACAAGGCGAGGGTCTTTAGTTAAAGTGAGTATCGTATTAACCCACAGTCTAAGTAAGTTTAAACAGTTAATGATTCAATGAAATAGTGTTGCACTATTTCAAGTGTTGGTGACCTGTATGTGATCCAGAACACCCAACACATCATTCTCCATCTCGAAAGGGCCAGGTTCCCGACTGCACATTCACTTGTGCTTTGGAAAATCGTGAAACCGGCATTGTGGTGACTGAGGGAGAGAGGGGGCATGGAAAGTCTCCAACATCGCCATAGTTTGCTGACAGTTGTGCCGCTGGCCGGGAAGCTTCTTCCAGGGCTGGTGGGAGTAGCAGGGGGTGGCAAGGAGGTGGGCTGTGGGGCCGGGGTGGATGGATACGGAACACCATTGCTGCAGCCGGAAACACAGCCATGCAGCTGCGCAAGCTGCTGACAGCCCACTGTGGACATAGGGCCATGGGTCTTATAGGTGTCCCCTTGCCCCAGCCGACCCATCAGTGGGATCAGCAAAGCTCCAGCACAACCAGTGCCAACTTGTTGGCGGGGATGAATGTGTGCGGGGAGTGAAGTGTGTATATGCGGCTGCAGCTTGTCAGCCTCCAAAGTGTCAATCACGGACCCGGCGAATTCCACACCAATTTTCATTGGAACCGATTGCGTTCCACGTGACACCAGTGCCAGCCTCTCCACAGCCGCTGAATCGGTCCAGGTTCGGCACCAGTTTTGTCGTCGTGAAATCCTACGCCGGTGTCACCACTTAGTCTCAGGAATGGAGAGTCCCGCCCGGTGTTCCTCACTTGGCACATGTGCTGGGGGCACTGGAAGATCATTGGGCAGCACGGTAGCATAGTGGTTAGCACAGATGCTTCACAGCTCCAGGGTCCCAGGTTCGATTCCTGGCTTGCGTCACTGTCTGTGCGGAGTCTGCACGTTCTCCCCGTGTGTGCGTGGGTTTCCTCCGGGTGCTCCGGTTTCCTCCCACAGTCCACAGATGTGCAGGTTTGGTGAATTGGCCATGCTAAATTGCCCTTAGTGTTCAAAAGGATTGGGTGCGGTTACTGGGTTACGGGGATTGGGTGGAGGTGTGGGCTTGTGTAGGGTGCTCTTCCCAAGGGCTGGTGCAGACTTGATGGGCTGAATGGCTTCCTTCTGCACTGTAAATTCTATGATTCTATGATCATGGAAAATGCCATGAAGGTTATAGTTTTAATAAGTGAAACCAATTAAGCTCTCAAGGTCTCTTTCAGCTTTCAAAGTGAACAGAATTAATCACAGGTAGCATCCGTACAAAATTACTAAAGCTATTGTTTTAAAAAAAGGGGCTGATTTAGCACAGTGGGCTAAACAGCTGGCTTGTAATGCAGAACAAGGCCAGCAGCGAGCGTTCAATTCCCATACCGGCCTCCCCGAACAGGCGCCGGAATGTGGCGACTAGGGGCTTTTCACAGTAACTTCATTGAAGCCTACTTGTGACAATAAGCGATTATTATTAAAAAAAAGAAAATCTCTTCTCAATCCCAATCGCTCAGTTGGCTGGCTGTACCCAAGTAGAGTGCACAGGTTCAAGTCTCAGGGTGGCCTGTCACTATGGCTGTATAACCTGAACCAGTCCTGACCCAAGTGGCTGGATGGAGCACCACGCGGATATCAAGCATTTGATCATGTTGAGGAATCACTGGGATTATCCATAAGAATCATGCTTTCTGCTGGATAATCAGCTCAGGCCATCCTGCTCCTAACTGGGAGAAGGTGCATAGTAGTCTCGGGATTAAAATAAGACATAACGGTTTGAAAAAAGCAGGAGTTAATCCTGTTCTTCTTTTCCTCAGAATATCTAAAAATTATTATATGCCTTACGTTGGTGTAATCAGTGCTGAGTGAATGCAGTCCTCCTGTTCTTCAGTTAGGATACTTCAAAAACGAACAAATCTAAATAAATTTAGTAATGTGTTTGAAGGAAAAAAATAAATGAACTAAAATTAAATTAGGAAATTAACGCCCGCAAAAGAAATAATATTGGAACATTCTTTCTATGAAGAAATAATCGCTGAGTTCTGATTCTGCAGTGCAGAAATCAAAAAGGAATCATTTTGTATCAGTGCATAAAGTAAGCATGTGCAGTGACCACAGAAATTATCAGCAAAGATTTGTCTTAGGTGAGAGCGTGAAAATTAAGGCTGCCCAGTAGAGTTTTGATTCTTTTATATAAGAATCAAAGAATGCTTGTGCACCATAGGGTTCCCTTTCGAATGAATACTGGCTTCCACTGGCAGATTATCTCTTTGTGTTATGATATAGTTCAGGTGTGCGGAAGCTGCCGACGAATAAAGGCCCCCCTACCAGGCCAGGCCTAACAGCAGGTGGACGATTTTTGCATTTGAGGTGTTGATAACAGTGACCCTCGGTGTCCCTTTTGTGCTTCATTGGTCAGGCATGAAAGAGAGGCTTGGAGAATTTGTCACATTAAAACTAACAGCCCAGATTGGGGCATCCCTTTTCAGTCGCTGAGCCTTCGACTATGGATGAGGGCTGCAGCGATAAAGAGATTATCCAAGGGGGATCAGTTCATTTGTTAAAGCAGCTAGAGTCTTCAATCATCAATAATACTGCTCTCCAAAGACCAATATGAAGGTTATCTAAATAGGATAGACCTGATCTAACCCAGGGATTGAGGTCTCAAGGCTTTTCCTAACATTTATGGCTATTTGATTAGCCCATTCTTAGGGAAAAAAATAATGACTAGCTGCTTGCTTAATGGCTAAAGAGGCCAAATCTTTGCTTTGCAAACCCTAGGCCTGTGCAGTATATTCCATCTGCTTTAAGTAGATAAAATTCCATAATGAACAGACAAGCACATTACGGATTCAAAGTTTCTTCAATTAGAATTTGCATTTTTTTAGCTGTGTAAGAGATGCAAATAAAAACCCAGGCGTGCTTTATCAGATAAATGAAACCTATTCCCAGTAGCTAAGTCCTGTATACTCATGTGAAAGAAGCTCTAGTGTTTTAATCCACTGCTTGTGAAGCAGAACAGGAAATCGGAAATTAAATATATGCATCATTTCTACACCGGCTTATTCTGCATCAGTCTATAGAGCTGTGCTCTTTACAGTGAGAAAGGGAGATGGCTGAAGTAAAATCTGCAAGTATATGTTTCTCATATATGCAGCTCCACGGTACATTTCCTAACATGTATACATTGTCAGAATATCAGTTTTGTTAGTGCTGGCTTTCTTTAATAGCTCTGTCACGTGCAAGCTTGATTATATGCAAAATTATTGTGCCATGATTTATTACATATATACAGATGATGACGGCTACTGTTATGTGAATTAGGAGGCATTATGAGGGGGGGTGGTTTAAGCTAGGGTCTCTCCAAGTTTCCCCCTTTGCTCCAGGGGTAGGGCAAGCCCTTCATGTGTGAACCAGGGCAGTGAGGGATCACAGGCAGGATTCTCCGCTTCTGAGGCTAAGTGTGGATGCCGAATTCGTGGACTATCACGACAGCAAAACTGGCGCGGAACCTGGATCGATTCAGCAACTGTGAAGGGGCTAGCACTGACGCCATGTGGAACACAAGCGATTCCAATGAAAAATGGCGAGGAATTTGCCGGGTCCCTGATTGACACTCGGGAGGCTGACAAGCTGCAGCCGCACATACACAATACAATCCCCATGCAAATTCATCCCAGCCAACAAGATGGCACTGTCTACCCATACAGCTGAGGGGTCGGCTGGGGCCAGAGGGCACCTAGGGTGCTGGTCTGGTGGTTACCTATACAACCTGTGGCCCTAGGTTCATAGTGAGCTGTTAGCAGCGTGCGCAGCTGCATGGCTGCCTTGCCAGCTGCGGCAATGGTGTTCTGTGCCCATCCGCCCCAACCCCGCAGCCCACCTCCTGGCCACCCACCCCCGCTTCTCTCCCCGGCCCTGACAGAAGCCCCCCGGCCAGCAGCACAACTGTCAGCAAACTATGGCGATGTTGGACACGTTCCGTTCCTCCTCTCTCTCCCTGAGCAGTCAAGAAGCCAGTTTCATAATTTTTATAAGCACAAGTGAACCACGCCGTCGGGAACTCAGCCCATTGCAGGCGGAGAATCGCAGAGGCCCCGGAGAATACCTGGTCAGGCCAGTTAATGACATTCAAACGGTGTTTGCTGTATGTGTGTTCCGGACCGCATTGACGCCACTTTCGAGGTGACGGAGAATTGCGATTTGGCGTCAAACCGGCACCTATCACAATTTTAGCATCGGAACCTGTTCTACCCCCAATCGCGTTTTGCAATTTCGCCATCAGCCAACGGAAAATCCCGCCCCACAGGTTTTCACTCACAAATGCGTGCATTTCATGCACGTTTGATTCTCTCCTCATCTATGTGTTCATTTCAACAAGGCTCGTTGTTCTGTGATCAACTCTGTGCAAACTCTGGCTGACCTTTTGTTCCCTCTTTGACCATCGTTTTGAATGATAGCATGAAGAGTGGGGATTGCCCCGAGGCCTCTACTGCTGTATTTGGCTGGCCACCAGATCGAACAGCGTATTTACTCTCTAAAAGGTGGGGGGGCTCTTGTGGCCATCTCTCGAATTGAATTGATCCTTCATTATTCTGACATCTGTTTACGGATTACAAATTCATCTACAGATCTCCAGCTGGGCTCTTCCATCTTTTTCCCCCCTTTGCCTTCCACTCTGCAAAGCAGTGATTTTAACTGTCCTCCTTCCCTGTCAAACCCTGGAGAAATGTTGCCATTGCAGGTGCAATCAAACCACATCTTTGTGCGTGAGTCGAGCCAGTCTGGGGATATCTACCAAACTCAATCCTCGGTCAAACATGGAAGCCTCAATACTTGCAGCAAAGCAGAGAGGCCAAAATTGATTGAAGAATCTGGCAAGGCTGGAGACATGGAGGTCCTGCTGGACATCACATCAGAATTCGTCGTAATATTTTAAAAACTTTTTTCCTACCCAGTAGCTAGCCAAACCAACAGCCTCCAGGCAGCTGAGCGAGAGAACCAGTGACAGGAAGCAGTATCCTTGGGCATGGTCATTAACGTATCTGATTTAAATTTATTTATGAGGTAACCTGCCCCGCAACGATGGGATACTTGCACTCCATAATATCCACTGCTGTAACAATTCCAGTGGGCCTGTGAATGGTGGGTTGGGGACCTGTATTTAATTTGCCAGTTTAAATCCTTTCCTCAACCTTCTCCTGGACATTATGAAATATTGAAACCTTACTTTCCATTGGAAGTGAATAGTGTCAGGAGCAAAAACCCGCCAGCTTTTCCGACAAGGTGCATCTGTGTGGTGCCTTTAATGTAATACAATGCCCAGAGGATCATTACCAGCCAAGATTTGAAGATAAGGAGATATTAGGACAGGATTTGCCAGGCAGTTGGGTTGTAAGGAGTGTCTTAAATGAAGAGAGAAGCAGAGACATTTAAGGATGCATTCCAAAGCTTAGTCCCCGACCAGCTGAAGACACGTCCATCACTGGTGGAATAATTAAAATCTCACCCCTTGCCTCTGAGCAATGAAACCAATTGTATTGTTTGAAGCTTCTCTGTGGCTGAATTCAACCACCTCAATAAGCAATTAAATCAAAGTCTTTCTCGGTTTCCAAGGCTCAGTATCACTTCTAGCAGTGCCTGGACCCAGCTGTGCATATATAATTTGTAAGATGAAAGCAAGATGGCACGAACCAGAATGACAAGAGCTTTCCATTGTGATGCCGGAGCTGAAGCTACAATGACTCAGATCTTCCAGTCTCTGGATTGTCGGAGACCCAGCATACCCTGGATGATACACCATGGGACCCCTCAGAAGCACCAAGGCAGACTCCATGGGAATTTCCCAGGAAGCTTGACCTTCCAATGGACAATTTGCCTGCTCCCTGGGGCCTCAGGAAAACTCTGAGGTTGGGACTTTCTAGCGCTTCCTGTCGACAGGATCTTCCTAACCTGCCAAAGACAACCCCCACCCCCATCCTCGTGGCAGGACAAGTAAGTCAAGCAAAATGCCATAGTCATCGGCGGGATCAGCGGCCGGGTCAATGATAAGATGCCTCCGCTGCTGGACAAAAGCTGCCCTGAGTTAGAGTCAGAGACTTTGGATGATTGCAACTTATTTATCTGAATAGTTACCCAGGAAATGTTAGACAAGAAATCCTTGTTTAACCCCTGGGTAACAACTGAACTGAATCCCACTAACCCCCTCAACCCAACGTGACGAGGCCCCATCCCCTAACTCCTCCTGTCTGACCCTCTGACTCACCCGCCAACCAAACATGACAAATCCCCACCAGCCGACTACACTCCCTGTTGCCTGAACTTCCCTCCTTACCAGCCAACTCACCCTTGACCTCACCTGACAATGCCTCCTGACCCGACTAGACTACCTCCTGACCCAACTGCCCATCTCACCCAACTTGCCAAGATGACAAACTGCCACCCTAACCAGCTGACACCCTGCCAAGCTACCCATCTGCCAACCTGCCCTCTTTCCACTCTACCCCCTTACTCACCTATAATGATGCAGATGAGGCTGAGGGTAAATGTACGTATTTACAATGGTCTGCATAACGCAGCATCTCACTCCCAGTCCAACCCTAGCTGGGAAGACCTATCTCACCAGGCCCCGATCTGGGCCTGCTTTTAACCTTTGTGATGCGACCATCAATTCACACGAGACGATTAGTAGAAGTGAACAGTGGTTTTAATAAGCTAGATCTGTGCCAGCCTGCGACTGCTCTGTACTGAGTGCCGCCTACAGGCTGCAGATTTATATACCACCCCTGAGGGGGCGGAGCCAAAGGCGGAGCCCACAAGGGCATCAACATAATACAATACAGTGGTGAATTGTAGTAGCTATACGTTCACCACACTTTGCCCATAGTGAACCCCAGATGGTAGGCCTCCACCCCCTACCTGGGGAGCTTGTACTTCAACAGTCCCATGGGGTGATCAATGAAGGTTTCCTCATGGTCCTCATGGGGGTTATGTCACCACTCTACCCTCTTATCCACTTACCTCAAACACCTTACCCCCTCACACGCTTGCTTTTTCTCTGTACCTTTTCAAAGAAGCTTTGGGACATGTAAACTTACTTGCAAGAATACAACCACTAGTGCTGCTAAAAGGATGCATGACTTGTCTTTCTCTGGTGAACCAGCACTATGATGAAGCTCTTCGAGGGACTGTACACTCTGCATTTCTAGAGATGTTGAGACTGGAATCACGGCCAGAATTGTGAACCTGTGGTGTGGCGGGATAAAAATAGGAGCCGAGTGGCAATCTGAAGGCAATTGTCTTTCCTCAAAATATTCGGGCTATTGTTTCATGGGACAAGGCCTGCAGGATTACTGCCATACTGCCCCCTCCATCCTCCAATTATAAATAAATTTCATTCCAACACAATACTACTCCCAACATCACTAAATCAGATAATTTGGTCATTGGCAAGGACCATGCGATGTGAACATTGGCTGCCGTAGTTCTTATGTCACAATATCGACAGCATTTCAAAAAGTAATTAATTGGCTGTAAAGTGTTGTGCGAAACCCTGAGGTTGTGAAAGGTGTGATATAAATGCAAATCGAGACTTCCGGTGGTGGCCGTGGAGTGAGTGGTCGCACACAGGGTGACTCCTGGTTGAAAGAGTTGTTTTGGTTCCTTTTACCCGAACTTTGGGGAATTTCGGCGGAAAAGTTGTGCGGTGAGGGAGGATGATCAGTTATCCCCCAGAAGGGCATATCTGTGAGTTTTCAAACTCAGCAGAAGACACTGACAGCCCTGGCTAAAGAGTTGGAGGAGACTTGTGGCGCAGCATCAATTATACAAATGACGGAGGGGCAAGGGTCATGGTCAACTGGAAAGCTGCCAATTTATGGGTTTCATTGAGGATTAACTTTGGCAGCAGCGTAAAGAAATGCAGAGTGACTGGTCGAAGGCAATTGATGGGGCAGCGGCACCTCTTCACGAGACTCTTAAATGGGTGGAGAAAGCCTGGAGGTGCAGGGGGCGACACTCCAAGGGGTGGAGAAGGTGGTGTCCGACCAGAGTGATGCTGGAAGCGGAGATGGCGATCCTGGCGGAGGGACGTGTGTAAGATGCTGCAAGCAAAGGTGGAGGACCTGGAAAACAGGTCCAGGTGGCAAAACCTTTGGATTGTGGGTCTACCAGAGAGAGTGGAGGGAATGAGTGAAACGGGCTACGTCGCGAGGATGCTGGCCAGGTTGGTGGATGAGAATGGAGGAGCGGAGCCCAAGGGTGATGATGGCGCACTCTAGAGGGGGCGGGGGCTTAAACCTCCAGTGGGAATCGTGGCATGGATTGTCTATGGGCCGGTTAAACGGTCCCAGGTGTTCGCACACTTGAAAGGTTTGAGAGCAGAGGTAATTTTCCTGCAGGAGACGCATCTCCGGATGAAAGGTCAGATAAAGCTGAGGAAGGGGTGGGTGAGGCAAGTGTCCCACTCAGGGTTTGGCTTGAAGTCGAGGGGGTCGCCTGAATAAGGAAACATGGCTTACGGGTCTAGGGAGGTGCGAGATCCCAGGGGGGAGTTGTGATAGTGAGTGGGATGCTTGTGGGGATTTGATGGTGTTGGTGAATGTGTATGAACCTAATTGGGATGACGCCAGAGCATGAAGAGGCTGTTAGGAGTGATTCGGGACTTGGACTCTCACCAGCTGATTATGAGGGGGCGGGATTTTAATTGTGTACTGGAGCCAAGGGTGGATAGGTCGAGCCCTAAGTCAATGGGGAGGTTGAGAATGGTGCAAGAGTTGGTAGGGTTTCTGGAGAGGGCAGAGGTGGTAGTTCCTTGGAGGTTTGGGCAACTGGGAGAGAGGGAGTACTCCTTCTTCTTGCATGTGTATAGGGCATATTCCTGGATTGACTTTCTCGTGGAAAGCCAGATGGAGGGGTGGATAGGGCTGAGCTGGGGGGGCGGGGAGGCTGATATGGGCCGGTTTCTAAATGGGCTGGACTTTCTGGAGTTGGAGGAAGGGAAGAGGCAGGCACTGGAGGAACCATTAGGGTTAAAGGAGGCGATGGAGTGTATTGGCATGATGCAGTCGGGCAAGGCACCGGGGCCAGGTGGCTTCATGGTGGAATTTTATGAGCAGTTAACGAGGGATTTTGGCATGTTTAATGAAGCGGTGGATAAGGGGTTGCTGTCGGCGACTGTGGTGCAGGTCTTGATTTTGCTGATTCCGAAAAAGGGGAAGGATCCATTGGAGTGCAGGTCCTATAGGCCCATCCCGCTGCTAAATGGATGTGAAAGTCCTGGCAAAGGTATTGGCGAGATATTTGGAGGGGTGTGTGCCGGAGGTGGTCTCGGGAGACCAAACAGGGTTTGTGAAGGGGACGCAGCTTTCTAGCAACATTAAGAGGTTGCTAAACATGATTATGACCCTGTCGGGGGGGGGGGGGGGGGGGGGGGGGGGGGGAACTGTTCCGGTATCTGGGGATCCAGGTAATGCATGAGTGAGCCACAATGCACAGGTGGAACTTGACGGGGTTGGTGGAGGAAGTTAAGGGAGACCTTAATCGGTGGACACTTTATATCTGACATTAGCAGGGAGGGTACAAGTGGTAAAGATGAACATACTACCAAGATTCCTGTTTGTGGTTCAGTTCCTCCAAGGCCTTTTTTCGGAAGTTAGATGCGTTAACCTCGGAATTTGTGTGGGCAGGGAGGGTGCAGAGGGTGAAGAAGGCTCTGTTGCAGAGGCGGGGAGGGGGGTTGGTGCTCTCGAATCTGTTGCATTACTATTGGGCAGCGAATGTGGAAAAGGTGAGTCAATGGTGGGGTGGGGGAAGATTGGGTCGGTTAGAGGAGAAGTCTTGTGAGGGGACGAGCCTAAGGGCCCTTGTGTTGGCTCCGCTGCCGTTCGCCCCGAGGAAGTACATGAGCAGCACGGTGGTGGAGTCATCCATAAAAATTTGGAACGATCTGAGGAGGCTCTTTAAACTGGGGCACATGTCGGGCCCGGGTGAGTGGGTTTTTCCCGGAGGTAGTGAACAGATGCGGGAGGTGTGGGAGGGGGCCGGCGAACCAAGCCTATATGTTTTGGGACGTGGTGTTTAGGAACCTATCGAGGATTGCAGGGTTTGAGATGAAGCCAAACAGTTTGCTGGCGATCTTTGGAGTGTCGGGGGTCCAGGAGCTGGTGGAGGGGAAGGACACAGATGTCGTGGCCTTCGACTCTCTGACTGCCTGGCTTTTGAATTGGTGTTCGGCCATGCCGCCAGGGGTCGCGGCATTGTTGGGAGACTTGTACGAGTTTCTCAGGTTGGAGAAAATCAAATTTACCCTCAGGGGTCGGAGGAGGGCTTTGAGGTACGGTGGATGCCATTCATGACATTATTTGAGGAGATTTTTGTCGCGGGTGAGGGGAAGTAAATAGAAAAGAAACGTACAAATTGTATACTCTGTTGGATGTTAAGGTTGTGTTACTTTGTTGAGCATGTTTGGAATAAAATACCTTTTTTAAAAAATTATAAAAATGCAAGTGTCTCTTTCTCTGTAGATGGTGCAAAGACATTAATGTTGTGTTTTATATTCTTCTCCAGTACGTTTACCATTCAGGCAGCATTGGAAGGCCAAGACCTGGTAAGAAATGCATTCCTTTGTATTCTATCCAAGCGCAGTAAACAAAGATTTTAGATAAATCTATAGTCACCCAGTGTGCTGGGCACAGTAGGGCAGCTGCTAAGCTGGCAACACTATTGTTTGCAAAGTGTTGCAGAAAAACCATCAAATATTTATTGGCTAGTGTGGAGTTCAAGGAAGAAACCTAAGCCTTTGGGGAAAACTTTCTTCTCCTGGCTACTTCTCTTGATTCCTTATTCTTTCCTTCAAAACGGAAAGTGTTGATATTGTAAAGGGAACTAGCTTGGGCCAGCCAGACGACATTAAATGAATTGAATTAATCCAAGCAGATAGTTATATAAGCAAAACTGCTGCAATGAGCAGACCAAGGCAGCCAGCAGCACGGTTCAATTCCCGTATCAGCCTTCCCGAACAGGTGCCGGAATGTGGCGACTAGGGGCTTTTCACAGTAACTTCATTTGAAGCCTACTTGTGACAATAAGCAATTTTCATTTCATTTAATTTCATTTATAATAATAATCTTTACTGTCACAAGTAGGCTTATATTAACACTGCAATGACGTTACTGTGTAAAGCCCCTAGTCACCACATTATGGCGCCTGTTCGGGTATTCAGAGGGAGAATTCAGAATGTCGAATTCACCCATCAACACATCTTTCGGAACTTGTGGGAGGAAACCGGAACATCCGGAGCAAACCCACGCAGACACAGAGAGAATGTGCAGATTCCGCACAGGCAGTGACCCAATCCAGGAATCGAACCTGGGACCCTGGAACTGTGAAGCAACAGTGCTACCCACTGTGCTAACTTGCCGCCATACTGGTACCATACTGCTGATTCTGGTACCTTGACAGAATATGCTAATCCACATTTCTCATGCTCTTGGCCTCAGTATCTTCCCCAATCCAAGTTGAGGGATGTTATTACCATCAGTACTTCCCTGCTCATCCAGAAATCCAGATTCTTTGATTCAGCACGAGAAAACTATACATTAATTATTCTTTGAAAATGCTTTTTTCCAACCTACGTTCTTCCCTCCTCAGCCCAAAGTGAGGAACTGAACTGAGCTTTGCTAGCACATCCACCCTTTTTCTTCAGACACCAAGCGAGCCCCCCAGTGTGTGAGCTGAGACTTGCAGTGAAAATGTAGGTCACTCAACAGGAGAGAGATGGCAACCAGGCCGAATCCTGTCTGCGCCTGATATCAATCTGCAAACACTCGCCAGCAGGGGCCGCTAGATAGCATGTTCCCCACCTCGTGAGCTTAAAACCAATTGTAGCATCCTCACTGCCACTTCACAATTACATCCGAGGGTTAAAGCTTCAAAAGACGCCCTAATTGTGAAATTTCTTCTGAAAGATATTGTTTTGGGGATAATTGCATAACTCTTCATTGGAAGCACCTTGAAATAACAAACTGATTCTGAGGATCTCACACTGTTTTTACTTCAACAACTTGGGGAGGGACTTTCCAGGCGTGCCCGCCCCGAGACAGGAAATTCTCGCCCGAGGTCGATTGACCTGTAAATGGTCCGTCAAACTTTCCCACCCGCCGGCGACGATTCCCTTGGTGGGAGAGACCGATCAAAACAAATGATTTAAAACCGTGTAGCTGAAGAAATTAAAACATCTCAGCTGAAGTTGGGATAAAGTCAGATTTTGACCTGGATCAGGGCCGATTGTACGAACTGAAATTTTTTTCTGCCCCCCAAAAATTGCTTTCCTTGTGAGGGAAATAATCTGTTGAAGAAATAAATTTGTAACAGAATTTAAAATTGTCCCAATCCAAAGCTGTCTCAGTATTTCTACACTTCTGCACATAATCCTCTCATAGAAGAGTGTCATTTTTCAGTAGATGGTCTTTGATGAGCTTTATGTGAAAAAAGCCATTTTTAATCAGCCTATTCAATTGGCTTCGTTTTTATTCATTCACATTCCCGCGCCTGTTCGGGTACACTGAGCGAGAATTCAGAATGTCCAAATTACCTAACAGCACGTCTTTCGGGACTTGTGGGCGGAAACCGGAGCACCTGGAGGAAACCCATGCAGACAGGGGGAGAACGTGCAGACTTCACACAGACAGTGACCCAAGCTGAAAACCTAACCTGGGACCCTGGCGCTGTGAAGCAACAGTGCTAACCACTGTGCTACCGTGCTACCCAAACCTGGAGGAAATGTAAATGTTGCACATGCAAAATAGTATTAAGCAATAAAATTCTGTGTATGACTTTGAATATATAAATTGCAACAAGAATTTTTCTTAATACAGCAGCTATATGAATCTTTCAGTGAAGTCACTGAACAATTGTACTCCTTGCAAAATGTGATATGCAATTGTTGTGAAACTGGGTTCATTTTTTTAATGTTGCTGGTTTTTAAGCATTACCACATTTAATCTTGAATTCTGTTTTTTCACGTGTTCACGAATACTGTTCAGATGGTCTACAGGGTCCCTATTTACATTGCATCCTTAAAATTGTTAATGAGTGCGATCATTAAAAAAATTACAGCAGAAACATGTACAAGCTGCGCTGCAGGAACTCAGCAAGGTTCCTTAGGCAGCACCTTGCAAACGCACGACCACTACCATCTAGAAGGCCAATGGCAACAGATATATGGGAACACCACCACCTGAAAGTTCCCCACCAAACCACTCATCATCTAGACTTGGAAATATATCGGCATTCCTTCAACGTCACTGGGTAAAAATCCTGGAATCCTTCCCTAACAGCACTGTGTGTCTACCTACATCACATGGACTGCAGCGTTCAAAAAATTAGCTCACCAGCACCTGTTCAAGGGCAATTAAGGATGGGCATGAATGCTGGCCACATGCCTTCAATGAATTTAAGAAATCATGAACGTGGTCATATTGAATTTCTTTCCCATTGGCCTATCCATTTACAGGATAGCAAATGCCCCATAATATCAAAAGTTTACAAATTTAACTACCTGGTCTCCAAGGGTTAACATAGAGATAGGTGCATGATGAAGACACTGACCCCTGTCTTCCAGGGGATTCAGTACTTGAACACATAATAATTAAAAAATATGCACAACTGAATTCCAGAAAGTGCAATTCTGAACCTTGTTGTGTGGTGCGAATTCCCAAATCTGATCAACCTTCAGAGAGGGGTAAACCCTAACCTGCCCATCCCACATGAATTATGCTTCATGTCACATGATTATGATGTGGAGATGCCGGCGTTGGACCGGGATGAGCACAGTAGGAAGTCTTACAATACCAGGTTAAAGTCCAACAGGTTTGTTTCGAATGCAAAGACTCGCATTCAAAGTATCATCTTGCATCATTGACTTTGTCTATATACATGTTCCTGGAACCCACCTCATTCACCTGAGGAAGGAGCTGTGCTCCGAAAGCTAGTGATTTGAAACAAACCTGTTGGACTTTAACCTGGTGTTGTATGACTTCTTACATGATTATGAGGCAGTCGTATTAGTAGTCACACAAGTTGCGTCATGTGGCTTCAACTTATGTTTGTCTGGACTCAAGCAAACAGTGGGATGTGGGGTTGGGGCTCTGGGGGAAGGGGGGGCAACAATTCCAAAAATTAACTTTGTCCTTAACAATGGGCTTAAAAAACTCCATCTTCACAAGAAGGAACAAACTTCTAACTTCCCAGTCTTGTTGCTCAAATTATCTCTTACTATTCAAGTATTGGTTGTGATGCCTTGTTCCTCTTGATCCAATATAGTATCTTCCTTAATGTGAGACAATCTTTGTCATGTTGTCATTTGCAAAATTATCAAATACTCTGTCTACTGGAGAAAACTTCCAGATTTTCTTTTTTAAAACACACATTATGTTCTAAAGCTGCTGGCGCTTTTAAGGCAGCATTTCAGTCTTAAAGTTTGCTTAATCTTCATAAGCCATTTGAGCTTTATGGCATTGTTAGAGCTAGCCGATTAACTTAGTACCTGCCATCTATTATCCTTTATCTTGTGATAGCTTTGTAATATTAGTTCATAATTTCTATTCAAATTATGATTATTAAAAAAACGGAGACCAATTAAGTTGAAAATGTGGTAAAATGACACTGTTGATTTTCATTTGCACAAGCTTGAGCTTCAATTGAAACCCCCAAATAACGATCTGTCGTCAGCTTTGATCTTTGAAGAGGGTAGAATATATCAACGAGTCTATGTCCTACAAATTAGCCACCTTGTCGTCCCGAGCAACAATGACGGCTGTTTGCAACGGTTGTTTTCCATCTCTGTTATCTGCAAATCTGTTCCTTTCTTTCGTTCTCTTCACCACCACCCCCCCATCACCCCCTCCCCCCATACCCCGCCCCCTGCCACCCACCCGCCCCCTTTTTAAGCATCTGCCATCTTTTCTCATTATGAGTGCTTGTGCAATGCAAGCCAAGGCAGCTTGCAGACAATCGGTAACTAATGGACTGACTGTGCCTATTGTGAGTGTTTAGAACATGGATCTGTCATTGTGTCCTGTCACTGCTGCTGTTGTATGGGGAAAATACAGAGACAGATGTAATTCCCGGCCTCTGAGTCATCAGAAACAGATGTAGATTTCTCAGAAAACTTTTGTATCACATGTAATTTATTATTCACAGACATTGGGCAGTCAAAAAGGGCGGAGAGGGGGAATCATCCCCATCCAGAAGGACAGGAGAGGTGATTGATATCTGGCAAAAAATGGAAGCAAAATTACAATTTCTTGGTGAAGCTGTGACATTTGGCATAATGGAGAGAGTATGTGTGTAAACAGCATCTTCAAACATTTGTCCGTTAGCATCCATTCAGCATATTTAGGAATGTGACAGAAGATTTATTCTATGATATGCGATTGTACCTCACATCCATAGCACAGTTCAACTTAAAGGACTACTTACAATTTAGAGTTGGATTCTCAATTTCAAAGACATTGGGTTGGATTCTCCGTTCCCCAACGCCAAAATGGCGTTCGGCGAGGTGGAGGAGAATCCCCGATGATGCTAAAATCGGGGGTGGCTTCGCTTTCGCGATGCTCCACCCCCTGAAAAGTGGCATACTCCTAACGTCACGTATCCACGGCCTCAGGCCATTACCTGAGGCCCACTCCACGATTCTCTGTCCCTGACCGCCAAGCTCCCGATGACGTGGGACACATGTGGTCTCACCCATCATGAATTTAGCATGGCGGCTGCGGACTCACTCCGGTGCCGCCACAGTCGAGGAAGCGCCGAGCCGCGGGTAGTGGAAGGGCCGATCCGCGGGCAGGGGAAGGGCCGATCCGCGGGCAGGGGGGGCCCTTCATTCGGGGCTGGGGGTACTGTGGGCGGGTAGTCCGGAGCACGCGAGCGGCCGAAGGGGGTACTATTCTTGCGGTCCGGGTCCACGGGCTGAGTCCCCCATGAAGCACGCCGTGGTCGCTGCAGGCCACCGCCGTGCGCATGCGCAGCCACAGACCCAGCAATGCTCAGGATCATATCGGCAGCTAGAGCTGGGAGCTCTACGCTGCCTCCCTGCTAGCCCCCAGCAAAACGGCAAATCAGAGGCCGTTTTGCGCCAGTTTTCCTGGCGTAAAACACTACCATTTTCACGGCAGCGTGGGGACTTAGTCTCCCAAATGGAGAATCCAGCCCATTATCTGTTTTATATTAGACAATTGTGGCTAAGCTGCGCACCTGATTGAGTGAGTTCTTCTGAGCAGCAAACTGTTTAATAAAATAAATTGTTAGCATTTGATACAGGAATGAATATTGTTAATCGACTGGTTAGCACTGCTACCTGACAGCACTAGGGACCGGGTTCAATTTCGGCCTTGGGTGACTTTCTGTATGAAGTTTGCACTTTCTCCCAGTGTCTGCATGGGTTTCCTCTGGGTACTCTAGTTTCCTCACAGATTCCAAAAATGCGCAGGTTAGGTGGATTAACCATGATCAATGCATGGGGTTGCGGGAATAGGGCGGGGGAGTGGGCCTGGGTAGAGTGCCCTTTCGCAGGGTCAGTACAGACTCAATGGGCTGAATGACCTCCTCCTGCACTGTAGGAATTCTATGATTCTATAACTGATGGTATAGTTTCATATGACTGTGGCCGTTTTAATTCAATACACGTGCAACATATTTGCAACTAGATTATTTTCAGTATTTATTATCAGAGGTAACATGGGAGAGAATTCTGTATATATTTGTACTAAATTAACAAGAACATTTGATTGACAGGGTGGCGACGTCATCCTGTAATTAAGATCAGCCCAATGAAGTTCACTTTGGCAACTATGTCCAACCTGTTCAAGCTTTGGATACTGTCTCGGCTGCCAAATGGTCACTGTGATTGATGCCATGGTATTTTTCTTCCATCATATGGAAACCTACTAGTCAAATCTATGATTAATCAGTATTACTGTTCATGTATTAGAACCATCAACAATGTAGCTGGATCTCCAACTGGCCCAGTGAACCATTTTGACTCTTCCTTCATCCCAACACAGCTTGCATGGTGAGTATGGAATTGTTTGGATAATGCCGAGTGTCACAAAACATTTAGGGTGTATCCAAGCTATAAATGTAGCAAGGCGAAAAAGTAAATGAAGTGCTGCATCAAAACTAAACTTGATTAAGCATTGGCACCCAAACTGACTCGAAGAAGGAGTAGGGAAAGTCTACTTCCTCCCAGGGAAGTATTAATTATTGCTAGTTTTATATTTACAACATGAATACATGTCAAGTTTCTCCAGTAGAATCTGTACAGTGCAGAAGGAGGCCCATCGAGTCTGCACCGACACTCTGAAAGGGCATCATACCTAGGTCCAATCCCCCGCCCGTAAGGGGAAATATTAGCTAGGCTAATCCACCTAACCTGCACATCTTTGGAACACCCGGAGGAACCCCACACAGACACAGGGTGAAGATGCAAACTCCACACAGTCACCCAAGGCCAGAATTGAACCTGGACCCCTGGCACTGTGAGGTACCGTGCCACCCTCGTATTGCCTTTAAAATTAATTCCTGCATTTTCACCATTTAGTTTTCTGAGAACGGGCTATGTGGAATGGATGAGACCTAAGTAGGTAATAGTCGATCCAACAAGTTGTATTCCTCAACTAACAGTAGCCTGGCTGACTGAAGGATGAACCACCAAATGATATAGTTATTCTTTCGGGTTCATCTCAGCATGGTTAGACAATGAATACAAAATAGATTGTCACTATTCTCAGACCTTGAAATTTTTAATATTGCGGTTAAAGATTCCAGGGCACTATTTTGAAAATTTATGCCTGTTATCCTGGATGACGTTTAGCCCACAAACTACAGTATTAAACAGGATTGCCTGATCATTTACCTCATTTATGTTGACAGATATTGCTGTTTGCAAAGTGGCTGCCATGTTTCCCACATATAACAGCGTCTACACTTCAATTGTACTTCATGGACAGTAAAGTGCTTTGACACTCCCTGAGTTTGTGAAACGCACAATTCAACTAAAGAAAGAATTTTATGGCCTCTCTGCCACGCTGTAAAATTCCACTCTGAATCTTCCATTCTTCCTTTTCCTTCTTTTGTTCTCCCCTGCCTTAATTTCCTCCTTTCATAATTTCAGCCACATTACTCAAAGACTTGTCGATAAGCAGCTTTAATGCATTATTTTCCCCAAGCCGTGAAATGGACAAATCTATATTCCTGTTATCATCATTTTAATATCGTCAACAATCAGTTTAAACTGAATGGGTTACCTCTGGTAAACAAAGAGGTTTTCCAGATAAGAGGCCGTTTAATCTCGCGAGAGGCCTCTCATGAGATTCGCGACATTCGAAAGTCTAGTGAGATTTAACGGAATCTCGCAAGATGTTGTGACCTTCACTAGGCGAGATCCAGGTCAGCATATTTAAGTGAGCCATTAGGTTCATTTAAATATGTCTGCACCATATTCTCCCAGGGCCCAGGAACTAATGGCCGTGCTTGGGAGACCTCGCCATGCCGCCATTTAGCACTGGTTTCCACAAATGTGCACCAGGCATTATGGTACCTGGGGGCTAGGGTCTTCCAAGCCATTAAAGACCACTGGGTGGGCAGGCTCTGGGCATGGTGGTACCCTCACACTCCAGGTGACACTTGGGCACCTTGGCACTGCCAGGTTGCCATCTTGGCAGCAACACCCAGGCATGGCACTGCCAATGTGCCTGGGTGTCACTGCCAGGCTGACAGGGGCACTTGTGAACGTGCCAGGCTGGCAGTGTTAAGGTGCCTGGGTGCCAGGCTGCCCATCCAGAGACCTGTCCCAGGGTGCCTTGCCCCTATGAGGTGAGGGGGCAGAGACTCAAGGACCCATTACAGATCGGTTAGGTGCAATGAGGATGCTGAGGGGTGTTGAAAGATCGGGGCGACATTTTAAAATGGTGCCCGATCCGCGAATACTCATCCTGCACTGTTGAGCTGAGCTCGTCAGTGTGGGAAGTGATGTAAACGCAACATAGGCCATAAAAAAGTCAAAGTGCCATTAAAAACGGTGTCTTTCTCGGTGCTGCTAAACGCGCCTGAAATGGGACTCTGTTTCTGTCCCATTAAACCATGCCCATTCTCTCCTGCTCTCCAAAGATAGTATCAAATGCTTTGTACAGCTACAGAATTACCACCCATCCACCAGGAACTCACCCAAGTGGATATCATTTTTCAGTCAACAAAGTGAACAAAGATGGTACGAACTGGCACATAAGTTGACCACTGGAGACCATTCCAGTAAGACGCTGGATAACAGTCAAGAATAGGGGGCTAGATTCTTTAACAGCGAGACCCTCCGTTTTTGCCAGCAGCACACCCACGCCCGCGGATTTCCCGACGCCATTGGCCGGCTGCCGGGACGGAGAACACTGCTGCCGGCTGGGGAGCGCCGCATCGGAAAACAGGTGGGGCGGGATGGGGGATCCCTCCCAGGAACTCTGTTACTTTATCTCCCCTTCCCTAATCGAGGGACAAAGCCAAATGGTGTGTCGCAAGCTTGACCCAAATTCATAAATCGATCATGTGGCTCAGGTCTAAGCCTTGCAGTGGACAGTCTCCTGATTCCCAGTCTTGGGTTTTCTTTTTGGCAGAAGTTTATTACCAGAGGTAACCCATTCATTTTAAACTGATTGTTGACGATATTAAATTAATGATAACAGGAAAAGCTGGGCTCCGAGATTTGAATTAACCAGGCTCACCTTCAATAAAGTTGGACATTACTTTTTATTTATGATAAATACTGTATGGTTTATTCCCTTGGTTGCGACTGCCCGTAGTCCAATCCAATGTAACTTTACACTCTGCCATATTAGCAGTGGACCTCAGCTGCTCTTCCTCATCTTTTAAGATGGATTTGGGGAAACTCGCCATTATTGGGAGTGCCTTTCTAAGACCACTTCATGTGCTTGGGAACTGCAAGAGGTTAATAGAGTAATTCTGCCACACATGAGGAAATTGAGCGAAGGAGCTCTCAATATGGTGGTAAGTGCTTTTCCTCCTTCCTTTTTTTTTTAAACTGACCTAAAAAGAATGTAAGCAGAGATTCCATGGAAACAAAACAAAGCATACTTTGCTTGGGAATATGTACATTGAATACACTGCTTCGGTGATGCAAGTGCCTGCTGGGATCAGGGTATGCAATTTCCTTTTTGTCAGGTACACCTTGATGTTTTATTACAATATTAAATGAGTAATTAACAAAATCGGCAAGCGAAGAGAAACTGGACATATTAAGGTTCTTTTAAATTTGAAATGTTCAGAGATTTGTTGCAAGAATATGGTTTTAACATGCCGAATAAACCCTTCATCTTTCAGAGGCTTTGTGCATGGTGTACAATAAGCATTCTCCCTCTGTACGGTGTTATGAAGATACTCAACTCAAAATACTTTTATTTTCCACCAGGGGGACACCATTACTGTTTCAACCTACGGTATTAGCTGGACAGGATGGTATCACTTCTGTCAAACTTGAGAGCTGCAGCCATACTTGATATATTGTCCTCAAAACTTGGACTCATTAAAATAACAGTTAATATCTGTCCTAATTATGAACCCAATTCAAATGAGCTCTCGACACATGTCTATAAATACAGGTTGCTCTCAGTGATGTCATTGTATCGAGAGTGCCCTGCGGAAATGGAGGTATAATGTCAATCCCAACACTTGTGTGAATTAACAGCAATGTTACTAGCAGTAACCCTCCACAGTGACACATTGCTGAGAACATTAGAATCTCAGTGAAATGTTTAAATCGACAATTTTGCTTCAAATATTCTTCCCCCTCGGTGTTTCAGCACAGCACAATGTAATTCAACAGTTTGACTGAGTTTGAATTTGAATCCTTGGTCTTTGTGTCATGAATGTTTTTGCATCATAAATTGGTTAATTTTGAAGTGCATTGATGGATGATATTCTCATAACATATTGGGGGCGATTCATCGCCCGCGTTGCGGCCGGTGCAATTCCCGCTTTGTCGGGAGAATAGCAGGAGAGGCTCTAAACAGGGTTTGCTGGGCTTGAACTAAATTAGTGCATTTAAATCTCCAATTAGAGCCAGGAAATCCAGTCGGAGTGGTCAGTGATATTCCTGCAACTGCAAGGCAGATTGGAGGAGACCCAAAACCTTCAGTTACAGGAGATGTTGCCAGCATTGCGTGGCACCCAGGCCAACAATGGAAGGGTGGTGTCTGCAATGGAAAGCCTGGGGCAGGACGTCCGAGCCATGCCTCGTGGAGTCCAAGGCATGATTCAGTCTCTAAGGACCTTTGTAGAGAACCTCAAGAGCTTGGTCCAGACACAGTGGACCATTGCTGAGGGCTTCAACACCATGGTGCGGACAATGGCCTATAAGACTGGCAGTGCCAGGTGTTGCAGAGGCTTCTGGAGCTTAATCCAGCTGACCCTTCATCTCGTGGAGTAGCCAAGGGGCCCACAAACACTCCAAGGGTGGAGGAAGCCCATCCAAAGGTCCAAGGGGACTCTGGCAGTCTGCAGCCCTTCTGGATTCCCACTTCCTGCATTACGCACCCTGGGCAAGTGCATAGTCAATTTCAGCCCCACGTGCCCTGAAGTCACTATACAAGTGAAGTAACCAATAATTCTTATAAAAATGTCTGAATTGCCCTTGTCTGCTTAATAATTATAGTCACTAGGTTTGCAAGTTGAAACACAATTACTGTTTATTTATACCATGAATAATGGTGAAATATCCAGCAGGTGCAGTTGGTTAAATATTAATAAGTATCTAACTCCTACTTTAACTTGCCTCCCCACCCTCTGCACACACATTAGCAGACAAACACAGAGGGGTAGAAAAGGGGAATGAAACGTAAATGAAAGAGAAGAAAGTCTTTGCTTCAGATGATGGCTCCTTGTAGGCTTTTTCCACAGTAAGCGTGTAAATCACAGTCCTGGTTTTTCAGCCTGTACTCACAATATTCCTGGAGAGACAGAGTCCCTGTTTCATCAGACTTCGCGTTCAGTTTCTGGCCTGCCTTCAGGCCCTGTTATCAAGAATCCAGCATCCAGAGGCTCATTGGAGAGAGAATAATCTGGATCCTTTTTGAAAGAGGCATAGCAACAGTTTTCTGGAGAGGATTTAACTGGATCTTTTACCTTTCCAATGCCGAAATCAAAAGTGAAAGGCAAATTGAACCTCGTGGCTCTGAAAAACATTCCAATGCGATAATATCCAATCACCACCTGTAACTGGGCAGAGCACAGGCATTTGGGCCAGGTCATTAGCCATCAGCAAAATCAATCAAACCGAGTCATCCCGGATGACGGCCAGCCGGCAATCACCAGTCCAAAACAGCACAGCCTTCTGTCTGAAATGTTTCTTTTATAATTAAGGGGCAATTTCGCATGGCCAATCCACCTACCTTGCATATCGTTTGGGTTGTGGGTATGAGACCCACGAGGACACGGAGAGAATATGTAAACTGCACAAGTACAGTGACCCGAAGGTGGGATCGAACCCGGGTCATTGGTGGCGTGAGGCAGCAATGCTAATCACTGCCTCACCATGCCACTCTTTGCCTTCTGTCTGAATTAAAGGCACAGGCCACTGCTTCCTTCTGCTTGAATTAAAATGGCAGGATGCCTTAAAGACACATGTCCGTAAATCATCCATGGATCAAAAATGTAACAGCAAAAATAAGCGAAAGGGGGAAACAAGGGAATAGACAGGGAATAAACAAGAAGGACCCTGACATCTGACACCGACCCATCCCAGGGGTAGCATGCAGGACAGAGTGACTCAGCAACAGCAGTGACGCCCGAAGGTCGGCCGGATCCTTCAAGGTCCAGGCCCTCCAGAGGATGACTGCCACGGGCATCTCAGGCTACAGGGCATGGGAGGCTTCAGGCTGTTTCCACCTCTGATGTGCACCCTAGGGTAACACGTAGTCATAGCAGGAGGCCTCATACGATTAAGAGGTTTTAGGAGTACAGAGTGGGCATGGGTGAAGTCAGACACCGTTAGTCAGAGTGTAGATAATGTACCCTATAATAATTCACCACAGTGGGACAGAACGGTGACACAGTGGATAGCACTGCTGCTTCACAGCGCCAGGGACCCGGGTTCAATTCCAGCCTCAGGTGACTGTGTGTGGAGTTTGCACTTTCTCGCTGTGTCTCCGTGGTTTCCTCTGGGTGCTCCGGTTTCCTCCCACAGTCTAAAGATGTGCAGGTCAGGTCGATTGGCCATGTTAAATAGACACTTAGTGACCAAAAAAAGATTAGGTGGGTTTACTGGAGAAAGGGTGGAGGTGTGGGCTTAAGTTGGGTGCTCTTTCCAAGAGCCGGTGCAGACTCAATGGGCCGAATGGCCTCCTTCTGCAATGTAAATTCTATCTATTCCACTAAAGAATTTTGCACCTCAAAGCCGCAACGCTGCGTCTTTGACCCCTATCTGACAGGCAGGGTATATCTCCCCATCTGAACTCAGGCCTTCCTGCAGGCCATGAATGTAATCTCAACAGTTAGGCCCCATGAGACCGACAGTGACAGGCATTCTAGAATCACTGCTTCTTCACTCACTGAACCCTTGTCCTTTGCCCTTTTCTCGCTTGGGACAAAGAAATGTACCCACGGGCCTCACTCAGACATGAGCCCGGGAGTCAGTGTGAAGTCAGCAGACAGACAGGAATCTGACATTAGCGGAACCTGAGAAGTATCGCAGCTTACCTCACAGTGAATTGACATCTCCCTCCTGCCTTGACACAGCTAACCCTCGCCCATCACCCTGGTGAGATGTCAAAGAGACCTTTGGGAGGAGAGGGGTGGTGTTGTGGATCTGCTGGACACTAAGCCTCCTAATCCGAGAATCTGGAAGCTATGAGGGCCTCCCTGGTCCTCATGACCTGTCACACCCAGGCCGTTGCCTGTCCTCCATCCTCCGTGTCTTCCCCTGGCTTGTCCTCCACTCATTCCTGGCCTTCTTCCTCATCCAGAATGTTGCTCTGCTGATGCTTCAAGTTATGGAGGGCCCAGCAGACCACTCAGTAGATACCCTCTGGGGACAGTACTGAAGAGCACCACCAGACTGGTCCAGGCAATGGAATTGCATCTTCAGCAGCCCACCTGCAGGATCACTGTCTAGGTAGCACTCTCAGCCTCATTATAACGGGACTCCACCACGGTCTTGGGCTTCCCCACTGGCATCATCAGCCATGACCTTGATGGGTAGCCCTTGTCCCCCACGAGCAACGCTGGCAGCCTGTGGTTGTCGTTGAAGACCTTGGGGATCTCTGAGTGCCCCAGGATGTAGCTATCATGCATGGTTCCTGGGTAGTGTGCACACACGTGCGTGATGTTGAGGTGTTGGTCACATATGAGTTGGACATTCAGGGAGTGGAACCCCTGTCGGTTGATGAAGGGTACTCCCTGATGCCACGGTGCTTTTAAGGTGACAAGCATGCCGTGGATAGCCCCCTGGACCTGAGGCATCCCGAGATGGTGGTGAATCTTACAGCCCGGGCATGTTGGTGGGCCTGATACAGGTCAAGGTGGATGTAGTCGAAGGCCTAGGTATACAGGGCGTCCGTCGCATTCGGATGCACTTGTGGGCTGAGAATTGAAAAATGCCATGCAAGCCCCCGCTTGGGTCTTGAAATGACCCAGTAGTGCAAAGATTCAGGGCTGCCGTGAGCTTCACGGCCCCCGGAGGTGTGTGTCCTCCTCCTCCACGAGTTGCCCAGGTCCGCAGGAACGTGACAGAGGTGCCACACAGTCTCCTTCGTCAACCAGAGCCTTCAGCGGCACATGGTGTCTGAAAGCTCATTAAAGGACAAGTGGGCCCTGTGCACCTGGCGTCTCTTTCGGTGCTGTCATCTGCCCCTCTTCTTGGCCTGAAGGCGGCTGGGACTTGAGCCTGACTGGCAGCCCCCTGTTGTTCTGGCACAGGCTCCAGCCTGGATTGGCCTTGTTGGTGTCGGCGATGTCTATCTGCCTCCAGAGCAGTAATCAGGATGATCTCCAGCTCCAATGACTCCATCTTGATACAGCTCAATAATCTGGGAGGAATGGGAAAATGGGAGAAGGAGTGAGAGGGAGACTAAATTAGGTCCTCCATCCCGCGACCCTCCATCCCTCCCAACAGCCGTTGTCCTCATGATCCTAGAAACTGACAACCTCACAACCATCTCCGATGGCCAACGCCACCTCTATTAGCTGCTGCCCATTAATCATCGTCTATTCAACGGAAATGGTCGCTGCCCCTTCATAGTCACCAACATGCTCCTGTCTGACTGTTCCCTCACTTCACATCAGCAGCACTGGTGTCCAACATGTGTTGTGGCACAAGGACGCTCATGTGAACCTTCAGGGCTCCTGGATCCCCCAGTACAGTGGGGTGATCGTTGCTGCGAGGCATTAGCCCCTCCCTCCCGATGCCCGGCACCCAATCTTTAGCCCTTGACACGTAAGGATTCAACCTTTACCCTTGACTTGGAGAATGAGGGTCGCTGAGAGCGGTGAAGGATAAACGCTGATAGTCAATTGACTGACAGGAATGTAAGAAGGCACAAGAAATCTCCGAGGCAGAGAAGGGAAATGCTAATAGGGACCGTGCATGCTCCGGGTTGGATATTCCGCAATCTTATTGCTGTCCTGCATTTACGCTTAATACACCTGGACAGCCACTACATGATGTATGACCTAAAGCCCAATGGTGTGACCCACATTGCACCGCCCCCTCCCCCCGCACCCCATTCGCCCCCGGGCCCAGGTATTACTGTCCCGCCTTCACTCTCTGGGTTACATGTGGCCAGCTCTTTAGGATTATAACCTGATGTCTACAACCTTCCACTTTAATCAGGAGCCCCCATCCCCCAGGCCATTGTGGGTCAAAATCTGGGCGATTCTGCTCAACTCTCTAGTGCTCAGCCTGAAAATTCAACAGTGGCTGTGAGATGGTCACCATTCAAGAACCCTTGCACTCAAATGTCTGAGTGAAGCCAACCGCTTGGATGGAAAAGAAAACCTCTCAAGCAAGTCACAGAGTTTTGTCACAACGGGGAATGAATAAGAACCACTGAAAAAAACTGAGTTCAGCCAAGCCCCAGGTGTGCAATGGAGGAAGCTCTTGAGAGTTAATGGGGTGTGAATTGCAGTGTGAACAAACAATCTCTTTTAGTCTTTGAAGCTCCCAAAGCTAGTGATTTGAAACAAACCTGTTGAACTTTAACCTGGTGTTGTAAGACTTCTTACTATGACAGGAGGTGGCTAAACCACAGAGGCTCGTAAAAGTTAATGGGGCATGAATAGAATATCAACTAGCAAGTACAAATGGATAAATGCAGGCATATTACAACAGTGAAACCACAGAGCCTATTGAAACTTCAAGCGGTGTAGAATGCTTCCCCAAGAGACAAGCTGCAGAATGGCTCTGTCCTGTGAGAGGATTTTAGGACAGAAAGCCTGTAGCTGGACTGTGCGCTGTTAAGGGGTGTTAGACATGAAAGAAAGCAGGTTTCAAGGCTTCACAGACCCATCGCAACCCCCATCCCAGGGGAAACCCCCGATCTGGCCCTCTCCAGTTCAGCCTGAGCCCCCAACATTGCATCTGGCCAGAGGTTACTTTGTTTTGGTGCACTCTGGCACTAAGTGGAAAAGGGTACTCGTCTCTTTCCTTCCTCTCCAATTCACGGTGCCCGGTCCGTCTTTTTAAAAAGCAGTTGTAATTGGTACCCACGTGACATCACGCTGGTGGGCAGGAAGACTCCTTGAGGCCAGAACATCTGACTGTAATTTCACTAATGGCATTACAATGACCAGGCTCAGCAAGATGTCCGAGCAGGCTTCTCCGCCATTGCTGGGATGCCCCAGGTCCAGGGGGTAATAGAAGCCACGCCTGTGGCCCTGCGCTCACCGGGTCATCTGGGTGTGCCTTACGTTAACAGAAAGGGGTGCCACTCCCTCGACATACAGTTTGTGTGTGACCACCAGATAAAGATCATGCACGTGTGTGCCCGCTTCCCAGGGAGTGTGCGTGACAGCCAAATCCTGGGGCAGTCGGTCATCCCTGCCCACTTTGAGGAGTGCCACAGGATGGGCGGCTGGCTCTTGGGGGATAAGGGGTATCTGCTGAGGACCTGGCTAATAACACCGGTACGGAGGCTGGAGACCGAAGCGGAGACCCAATACAATGAGGCCCAAGCAGCCGCCTGGGCTGTGATTGAGCGGTGCATCGGACTGCTCCAATGCAGTTCCGATGCCTCGACCGCTCCTGTGGTGCCCTCCAGTACACCCCCCAGAGGGTCGCTCGCTTTGTTGTGGTCTGCTGTGACCCCCACATCTTGGCCAGTAGCAGGGCGATGAGCTGGAGGTTAGTGATGAGGAACATGGGGCCACCGCCGAGGAGGAGGAAAGGAACGAGGAGGGCGAGGATGATGATGAGACGTCGGACCAGTAGGGTATGGAGGACGAGCTCGGGAGGAATCTTAGGCTCAACCGGATGTTATAGGACAGGCAGCAGCGGTGAGGTTCCAGCAAGCTCGGAGGGCCAGGGAGGCCCTCATACTCGCCCGCTTCACCTAGGACGTGGCCTGGTCTGTCATCGCAACTTTGCCCACCCAGCACCCCCCATTTCGCACCCTCCCAGGGTATGTGTCACATCACTCCAGGGTGCTGGGACTATGTTGGCACCATCAGAGGGTCACTGTCGAGTGCGGGGGGGGTGGATGGGGGGAGGGGGGCGGGGGGGGTGATAACTCGCTGAGTGCTGGTGCTTCTCAATCTATGTCATAGTCTGACCCCTGCCTGTCTGCTGAGTGCTCGCTCACACCCATCACCTGCACGCGGTGATGCATTGCAGAGGAAAGTGACAGAGGCTTCCTAATGGTTGTGCACAAGAGTGTTTAATGTTCTATACAGGTCACCATTCTCCCGATAGTGCCGCCCCCTCCACTCCATTCCCCTCGCCCGGTGCCCTCAGTGACCCTCGATGTGCCTGGCCCTCCAAACTGTACCACTATGTCTAGGTGATTACACAGGATGCACATCTGAGGTGGAGGCAGTCAGCTGCTTACATCGTCCCGTGGCCTTCGATGCCCCTGGTGGGCGTCCTCTGGGGGCTCTGGGGCGGGGGACTCCAGCTCACTTGTCGGTGGCACATGCACAGCCGTGCCTTCCTGGCCCGTGTACTGACCCCGAGACACGGCCTCATCAGAGGGGAGAACTCGGGGGAGCTGGTGGCCATCGTCGCTGCCACATGGGACGGGTCCGGGTTGACACTCCGTGCCCTCCTCCCGGTCAGTCCCCATAGGGCCCTGGAGTCCACCTTAGGATGGAGGACAGCTGGTTCGAGCCCCGGCTGCCCCTGCATCATCTGGCCCTGCCAGCCCTGGCGCCTCCCCAATGTCTGCACCACGGTGTCGATGCCCTCGGCGCTGCTCCTCAGTGACTGGGACACATCAGCAAGTGACCGGGCCAGGCTCTGCAGCGCTTCGGCAATGCTCACCTGCGACTGGGGCAAGCTCCACAGTGCCTACGCCATGCCCGCCTGAGAGCGGGACATGTCTCGCAGAACTTCATCAAGGTCAGCCTGGTACTGGTTGACATCCCCCAGCGAGGCAGTCATTCCGTTGAGACCTTCAACCATAGCCGTCACCGACTGAGCGCTGCCTTGGACACCTTCACTATTGGTGCTGACGTTGTGCACCAGTCCCACTGCGCTTGTCACCCCAGCATCGCTGGCCTCAGTGCCATTCATTCTCCTGCACCAGCACTCATAGTCTCTGGACTCCTCCAATCAGCTATGGATCTGCTGGAGTGACGCTGACGTCTCCCTCTGAATGTCCCGGCCGCTCCCTATCATCTCCAACAGCTCCGGATAAGCCTGTTCCACAGGTTCAGTATCAGGGTGGGACCCAGCTGAGTTATGTGGTCCAGCAGCCCTCTGACTGCTGTCTCACCTGGAAGTCCTGCCTCCACCAGATGGGCATCATCAGCAGTGTGGTGCTCACCAGATTGTGCCCCAGAAGCCTGACCACTAACATTTCCCATTGAGGTGTGTGTATCTGCGCGGGTGGAGGGTGGGGATGACAGCTGTGACGCAACTATAATGGTTGCATCCTCGGAGCTCTCCTCCGAGGTGTTCTTCTTGGAGTCAGGAGAGGGTGCCTCCCGGGATGGGCCGGTGCCGTTGGAGGACCTCCAGGAGAATGGACATGTGGTCAGTGGGATGGATGGTTCAGTCAGTAAGGCAATCACTACTCATATTTGGCAGGTCCTTCGGTTGTAGCCCAGTGGTTCCTCACCTCTGCGGTGTCCACCAGCCTCCACGTGGGTGACCGACCTGTCCTCGGCCACCCCAGTCACCTCCAGGGCCTGCTCCTCGAAAGAGGTGAGGATTCTCAAGTCCGACACCCCACCTCCAGTCTGGGCCTTCTCCTGCCGATTATGGGAGAGCTTTTCCTGAGGACAGTAAGAAGTCTTACAACACCAGGTTAAAGTCCAACAGTTTTGTTTCAAATCATTAGCTTTCAGAGCACTGCTCCTTCCTCAGGTGAATGAAGAGGTGGGTTCCAGAAACATATATATAGATATATTTTTTTTTCTGTGGAGGCACAGAAAGTGCATTGTTAGCCACATGCGTGGTTCACAGTGGCTGGTGGGGAGGGTGTGAAGGAAGGGTTGAGGTGGAGGGAGGGTTGAAGGGGTGGGTGGTGGGAGGGCTGAAGGGGCGTGGAGGGAAGGTTGGAGGTTGTGGATGGTCCCTTTGGCGGGGAAGGATTGCGTTGGTGTGTACTCACTCATGCTGCCTGGTGTAGATTGTTGACCATTTTCCGGCACTGGGGGCCAGTCCTCCTGGTCACACTGCCCGAGCTGACTGCTGCTGCCACCTTGTCCCAGGCCATACTGGCTGCCCTGTGGTTCACCCTCCGGGACCCTCGGGGCAACAGGACATTCCTCCTGGCCTCCACCGCATCCAGGAGCCTCCCCAGGTCAGCAACCCTGAATCTTGGGGCTGGTCTTCTCTGCGCCATTGGCTGGGGTTGGCTGGCCAAGTGCAGCTTAAGTGCTGCTCAACCTTGTTAGCGGGGGCAGGCGAGCATGTTCCCGGCGAATCAGCTAGCGAGCCATCATTTTAGGCGCGAAGCCCTTGAGGCCTCGTTAAGTGGACCAATTAATATTGAATTGCGTTGCTGGCCTCGCTGGGCCGAGCGGCGGAAAGGTCACCACTGCACCACAGTGCCGTCCGTTATCTTGTTTTTTAAACGTCTTTGCTAGATTCCTCTGTACGTTCAATAATTCCTAGTTTCTTTTGAGATTTTTAATTTCTGTGATTTTTTCCAAGGAGAATCCATCATGTCATGTTCTTACTGGACGAATACATTTCGCAAATGGAACATTCATTCCTGTGTCTTAATTTCAGCCAAACTCTTTTGGCTTCACTGTTGGCCATGTCTGTCTCTGACAAAGTGTTGACTTGTTTCTAATCTGCATTTCTCTTGTTGCCCTTCGTTTGGTCATTTGGTGCCCTCCCTCTGAGGGCCATTTGTTGCCTGTCATTTGGTGAATTTTGGTTCCTTCATTGTGAGGTCTTTCATTGCCTCTTACCTGAGGTCTTCTTTTGCTCTCTTTCGGGGGTCTTCTGGTGCGTCCTCTGAGGTCTTTGTTGCCTATTGAGACAGTTTTTGAGAGTTTCCCACCATTTAATTTTCCTGTCCATAGCCAATTGTTCCTTCTTGTGATTGCCGCTTTAAGTGTATTACCGCTTTAAGACCCTGTAATAATCCTTTCCGGAAAATTACTTTTTTGTTTACTCTTAAAGATGCAGCACTGCTTTCTGGTGCCAGACATTATTTTAAGATTTTGAACTTTGTTAATTGCAGCAGTGCCTTGTATTTATCTGCATGTAGTGATTGTCCCTTTGAGGGCAACACAGCAGAGCCAGGGTCAGTTGGCCTGGGTGATCAATTGGGACCCAGGGTGGGGAATTATCCCAGGGGGAGGGGTTCTTTTAGGCAAAGACATTCCAGGACCAGCAGCAGGCAGGCTGCTGCTGTTGTAGACACGTGTAAATAAATTCTTTGTTGTTCACTAATGAAATCCCTGAAAGTGCATCATTACATCTGGCGACGAGGGTGGGATTATCCCAACACTGCCTGTTTTAATTGAATTCTGAAAAAAAGAAAAGGGTATACTCATCAGAATGCCTCTCTTTGGACGAATAGACCCATTTGAGATATTGCCAGACCCTGAGTAATGTTGCATCCGAAAACATGGACAGTTCCATGATGGGTAAGCAATAAATAGAACTGCACTGCGTGGAGCGCACAGCACAAGTGACCAGCTGCAGCTGGTGGTGGTTCATTTAAAAATAGATTCTCAGGATGTGGGAAACACCGGTGAGTCCACTCCTCTTTCCCATCAATAGGTATGATAAGAAGGCAGGGAACCACTTTGTGTGGTGGTACTACCTGCAGTGACATTAGGTATGGAATTATACTCATCATTCAACTCTTACTTGCTGGGCTACCATTGAGGCTATTAACAGCCAAGTATGTGGGACTAGATCCATGTGCAGACCAGACAGTGGAAGACAGGTTCCCTTCTTTAAAGGGCTGTAGCTCAGGTTTCCTTTGTGAAGTATTGTTCCTGGCTCAGATCCAGTGAAACAGTGTCTCTGTATAATCTGGTGTGAAAAGGCCGGCGTCTGAATGAACTGTACCTCGAGTGTGCCTAGCCTTCATCAATAGCTCCGCCTTCACTAGGAAATGTCCTAGTAAGAGACCTGCTGGGCCCACTTTTAACTGGCTCAAAATAAATTCACTTACACAGACTTAAAATTGGGCCCACTGCATTCTGTCTGAAATGGTGGGTGTGAGGGAATTCAGGCACAGCAAATAATACAAACATTAGTAAAAATAAACATTAAAAATTAAGTGTTTCTTTTAGAATTCCTACAGTGCTGAAGGAAGCCATTCGGTCCATTAAGTCTGCACCAATTCTCTGGAGGAGTACCCAGGCCTACTCTTCCCCACAACCCCACCTAACCTACACATCCTTGGACACTAAGGGCACTTATAGCATGGCCAATCCATCTAACGTGCACATCTTTGGACTGTGGGAGGTAACCGGAGCACCCGGAGGAAACCTACACAGACACGGGGAGAATGTGCAGACTCCGCACAGACGGTCACTCAAAGCCGGAATTGTGACCCGGGTCCCTGACGTTGTGAGGCACCAGTGCTAACCACTGTGCCGCCCTGTGCTGCAGTGAAGCAGATATGGAGGTGGTGGGAGCTTCCCCATTTCCTCACTGCCGTCCACCTAAAGCTCGAACAATAAACAGAAAAAAATGAAAGTATTTGCTTCCCGCCTCACATGGGAAAGGTTTGTTTGGCATACCAAAGAGCACAGACTGTTCACAAAATCACATCCCAGTGTCTTCCAGTGTGGAGAAGGTAAATTAGAGGAACAATGTATGCTGAAGTTGCTCGGCATTTTAGGAGAAAGGGAAATATTATACATGGGAGAGAGTTCACTAGTATTCCTGGTATTTGAGTGACTGAATTACGATCAGCCAGGCAAAAAATGGGCCAGGTGGAGAGAGCTTTGTGCAGATATTTATCCAACATTGCTATCACCACGACAGTTTATATATTTATTTCCTATTATATTTCTAATAAGGTAAGAGATTCCCGTACCAGCCTCTCCGAACAGGCGTCGAAAGGTGGCGACTAGGGGCTTTTCACAGTAACTTAATTGAAGCCTACTTGTGACAATAAGCGATTACTATTATATTATTATTATGAATAAGTCAGCGGTTCTTTTGTTAAATAGTTTTGTGGGCCAATTTAAACAAGCATTAAAGAGCAGTTGGTATTTTAACCGGCACCTGCATGACCCAAACTGTTACGCCAAATAATAATCTTTATTAGTGTCACGAGTAGGCTTACATTAACTCTGCAATGAAGTTACTGTGAAAAGCCCCTAGTCGCCACATTCCAGCACCTGTTTGGGTACACTGAGGGAGAATTCAGAATGTCCAAATTACCTAACAGCACATCTTTCGGGACTTGTGGGAGGAAACCGGAGCATCCGGAGGAAACCCACGCAGACACGGGGAGAACGTGCAGACACCGCACAGACAGTGACCCAAGTTGGGAATAGAACCTGGGACCCTGGCGCTGTAAAACAACAGTGCTAACCACTGTGCTACCTAGTGCCCTTTGACCTTTGCAAAAGAGGCCTAACAACAAATCATTCTTGTGGTGATATACATCACTGTAAGTACACAAAGGGTTAATGTACATACACTACACCTAGCTAGACACTAGAGGGAACACCAGAGACATGACACACAGACAGTCAACCAATAGGTCAGTAAGATAGGACATGACCAATGAGCAGTCACGATACACATAGAGGTGACACTACCACAGGAGGGCATTACACCAACCTATATAAAATGACACCACACATGCTCAGTCTCTTTCCAGTGGGGACACTCAGTGAGTACAGACACAGGGTTGATTGAACATCACACCCACCACGTGGATTGTAGCAGACTGGTTCATCAGTCTGCGTAGCTATAACAGGATTAACAGTAGCGTCGAATCCAAGTAGGAGAATTGTTAATAGTTTAATAAACGTGTTAAAGCTATCTCCAAGTCTGAACCTTCCTTTGTCAGAGTGCACATCAAGGAAGCAGCTTATGCTACGTCAAGAGCATAACAAAACATGGTACCCAGGAGTGACTGTTAAATCCATATAGCTCAACTCAACAAAACAATGACAACCAGCAATAGCAGCCAGGCAAGATGATGTTCGGGATTCCGAATCCACAGCAGCTCAGGTACCAAGGCAATCTCAGTGAAAACTGGCGTTGGTTCAGGCAGAGATTCGAGATCTACCTGGTAGCGTCCGACCTAGATGGCGTGGCGGATGCAGAGAAAATAAAGCTTCTACTTACCATTGCGGGTCCAGAAACAGCTGAAATCTTCCAGATCTTCAAATACTCAAAGGGGCAAAACAAGAGCGACTTCCAGGCAGTTCTGGACAAATTCCAAGAATTCTGCGAGGAACATACAAGAAGAAAAGGTAAAAGAGGCGCCAGTGCTCACCACGAGGCCGAGGTCCCGGAGAAACGAACAACAATTTTGATCGGTGGCCATCTTGGAAAAGGTACCGCACATGCGCAGTTGAGAGAAATGCGCAATTTAAAGGAACAGCGATCTGCGCATGCGCAATGCATTCCTGCGCTCTATGTCACAAGCGTCATGACATCAGAGGCCGCGGACCACTCCCACTTAAAGGGGAAATGTCCCAAAACACGGGGAAAAAAATTTAACGCCTCAAAACCAGATTCTTTCACCTGGAACGACAGCACAATGCCTGAAATTCGACCAGTAGCTGAAAGTAACCTCCGCAGAACCCTGCAACAAGCAGTTAGCACCACCCAAAGAGATGATACAGTCCTTGAAGACTATGACTCAGACCTTGAATTCTTCTTTGGACATCGCGAGCCCAATGCCAGCTCCGACACAAAACGTGATGATATGGTCTTGGAAGACAACGACTCAGACAAAGCTTTCACCTTGGGAGGTGGCTACCCCAGTACCAAATCTGAACCGCAACTAGTCGTATTGCACATTGACGAACCCGACGATGACTTCTTCGGATTTGAGGATCTTCAGCCCAGCACATATGACATCATGACTCGTGAGTGCAGGATTATGCTGCAGCCTGACGCCAAGAGACAGAGAGCGGTACAAGCCCACAGAGAGCAGCCTGCTGCCACACAGAGAGTGGTCCACGCACCATGAAGGGTCCCCGACTCCACACAGAGAGTGGCCCACGCACCACAAAGGATCCCAGCCTCCACACAGAAAGCGATGAAAGACTGCACAGCGAGACAACTGCACGTCTCCACACAAGAAGTGACTTCAGTGACACAAGCCTCTACAACGAGCTTGTGGACAGCCTCCACAATAGAAGCAATGCAAGACTCCACAGCGCAGTCCTTGCATGAACAAGAAGTGACTCGAGTGACACAAGCCTCCACAGCGAGCTCGTAGACAGACTCCACGATAGAAGCAACGCAAGACTCCAGAGCGCAGTCCTTGCATGAACAAGAAGTGATGACAGTTTCCACAGAGAGACCCATGCACAATTCCACACAAGGAACACTGCAAGACTCCACAGAGGGAGTGACTCAAGCCTCCACAGCGAGCTCGTGGACAGCCTCCACGATAGAAGCAATGCAAGACTCCAAAGCACAGTCCTTGCATGAACAAGACCATGAGGGTCTAGCAACCTCCTCTGAGCAACCTGTAGCAGACAATGCAAGTCTGTCACGCTCAAGTGAACAACAGACAGACTATGACAGTCTGCCACGCTCAAGTGTACAGCAAGCAGACTATTACAGTCTACCACGCTCCAGTGAACAAGAAGAAGAATCTGATAGTCTACCACGCTTAAGTGTACAGCAAGCAGACTATGACAATCCACCCAGATTATTTGAGCCAGCAGAAGAAGACTCTGACAGTCTACCCAGCTCAAGTGAACGACAAGAAGACACTGAGGCTCTACCCACTGTATGTGAGACAAGTGACGACGGCATCCCACTTCCCATACCAGATGTGCAACGTGACAGACCTCAGCTAGTGTGTACAGAGGCACTCGACAATCACAGTGAGACTACTGGTGACTCCGGTGACACCATGTTAATTCAAACCTCATTCGCTCGAGCCTCTCCACAAGCAAATGCATTCCTGAATGTTTTGACTCTGGACGTGGAGCATCAAGAAACCTCAGAAGATGCAAGCGAACCTGAAATGACTCCGAACGGGGAGCATCAAGAAACCAAAGCTGATTCAGGTGAACCAGAAAGGGGTCCAGATGGGGAGCATCGACAAACCAAAACTGACTCAGGTGAAACAGCCCAGACTCCAGACGGGGAGCATCGACAAGCCAAAGCTGATTCAAGTAAGCTGGACATGACTCCAGACGGGGAGCACTGCAAACTCAGTGACGGCACGCTCAAGGAGACAGCAGATGCCACAAAGCACGCTAACACGAGTAACTGTGAAGGACTTGTATTATCCACAGAGTGTGGTCCTTGAGCGCAGCAAACACGGCAACAAAACCAACCACCACAACAACAACATCAAAGACAATAGCAAGAAGTGTACCAAAGGCAACAACGTCGACAACAAGTATGACAAAAACAACCCCAATGGAACTACGACTGGTACAACATGGTACAACTCTGCAAATGAGGGACACTGTTACTGCTCAACTCAATACAATGACATACCATGGCAGGATGTTGCATCTTACCAATTCACGTTTGCTGCACTACCAACAGGCAACCTGGCTTTCAGGACAGATGCCATCAAGAATTACCACCACAAGCATCAAAAGAAAAAAAAAAGAGTCCAAATCCGACAACGAAGTGATTTAACCACTTCTTGTTTCCTTCAGCACAGGGACACTGATGGCGTTTACAATGCAATGCCACCATCAACATCACCAACTCACAAACCAAACAAGAAAGCCACTCGACCATAATAATTAATGAACTTTGGACTCATGCATATGATTTGGACTTATTGTTTAATGATCACTGTTATCATAACTTGTACAGAGTATCACTCATCTACCTAGTTTGTTCAATTTTCTTTAACACTGTACAGAAAATGTGTAACATGAAAAAAAGGGGGATGTGGTGATATACATCACTATAAGTACACAATGCGTTAATGTACATACACTACACCTAGCTAGACACTAGAGGGAACACCAGAGACATGACACACAGACAGTCAACCAATAGGTCAGTAAGATAGGACACGACCAATGGGCAGTCACGATACACATAGAGGTGACACTACCACAGGATGGCATTACACCAACCCATATAAAAGGACACATCACACATGCTCAGTCTCTTTCCAGTGGAGACACTCAGTGAGTACAGACACAGGGTTGATTGAACATCACACCCACCACGTGGATTGTAGCAGACTGGTTCGTCAGTCTGAGTAGCTACAGCAGAATTAACAGTAGCGTTGAATCCAAGTAGGAGAATTGTTAATAGTTTAATAAACGTGTTAAAGCTATCTCCAAGTCTGAACCTTCCTTTGTCAGAGTGCACATCAAGGAAGCAGCTTATGCTACGTCAAGAGCATAACAAAACAGTTCTGAGTCTCAAGGTTGTTTTTTATGGATACGATGCACGAGGGCAGGATCAAAGTAAAGCCTTTGTCACATGTAGTAATATATTTTTTACCAGGCCTAAATGCAATGGATAGCTGGATTTTCCTTTGCTCTCGTTACACTGCACAGGGTGTTTACAATGTCCTTGTGTAACTTTCAACTTTGGTAACTTTGGATATATACATGACAGCAGAAAACTGTAAATGACACATGAGAGCATAATTCATCATTTTTAAATAGAATATTGGTGCAGTCAGTGCTGTTTTAATGTTTTCCTGATTGAAGATGGCGACATTGAAAGACAAATGAGGAAGACACTCAACAGCGCAGACCTTCAGCACACTGCGAGCGCAATTCAGCAGACATGAAATTAAGTCCGGTTTCAGGACACTTTTGGCAGGGTGTCTCTCAATGGCTGTAGGGCCGAGATTTATCCCGCCATTACCCGCACTTTGCCGTTTTTTTGAGCCTCAAGGGTTTCTCCCCACCGAGGCCACACTTTAGTCTATTTCCCCCCACCCAACCCCCCCCCTGGTTTCTGGAGCCCCCCCCCCCCCCCCCGCTTCACCCCCCACCCCCCCCACAAACCTTCTGTCGGACCCTGGAACCCCTCCTCTCTAATGTGCAAACCCACTCCCCCACCCCAGGGCCATCCCCAGGCAGTGCCAACCTGGTACCCAGGCACCTTGACACTGCCAGCCTGGCACCCAGGGTGGCACTGATAGGGTTCCCGGGTGGCACTGCCGGAGTGCCAGGTTGGTAGTGCCAAGGTACCTGGGTGCTGTCACGCCTGGTCCACGCTTGTGAGACACGTTGAGGTCTCGCAGGTGCAGCCGGGTGAAAGCAGGGTCCAGGTATTTAAATGAGCCTAATGAGCCCCCACCTTCTGTGGCAGAGGTTATAAAGGTGACCTGTGTGTTATGGACAGCAGAACTGAATCTGTAACAACAGTGAGAAGAACCATCACTGCTCATTTTGGGTAAAACTGTACAGCAATTCAGTTAACAATTGGATGATAAAGTTTTTTCTACCGTGTCACCCCTTCCATCAATCCCGTTGTGCCGGGTGTATTGCGGGAGAGGCCCAAAATGGGCTTGGCTCCAGGCGCCAACTCAATGGCAAGTCACCCTGACTAGCTAGGCCTGGTGCGACCTGGATCACGCTTTCATTGGGCATGATCCAAATAATCATATTTAAATGAACCATTCAGTTCATCTAAATATGCATGACCTGTTTGAGGCCGCATTTTCCTCGCTCCAGCCGCACTGGCCAGGCCACAATCGGGAGTGGATTAGTACTGGTCTCCACAAACTGGGCTCAATGTCAATGCCAAGGTAGGGGGGAGATGGTGCTCAGAGGCCATTGGAACTCCAGGGTGGTCGAGGAGAGGGCACTGCCTGATCACTGCCAGGGTACTGGGGCAGCTTCCAGGTGCCAGGTTGGCCTGTGCCAGGCTGCTGGGGTGCCACGTTTACAGGCAAGGATGTTGGGGCAATGCCCAGGTGCCAGAGTGCAGTGCCAGCTACCAGTTTTGCATAGCCAAGGGGCATGCCCACAAGAGGGCGATGAATGATAGTATGAAAGGTGAGGAGGTGAAGGGGTGCATGGGGGGGCAGGTACATTGGGTGGGTGAAGACCAGGGAGGGTGGTCCTGAAAAGGGGGGGGGAGCCAAATATGGAGGACCTCGGCAACCCCATAGCACATATGCTCACTTGGCGGAGGGGACGGGGTGATGCCCCAATGCCCACAAGGATGGATGGAATGGAGCAGAGGCACCCTCATGCTAACATTTAATGATGGGGGTGAGGTTGCCCTCAAGGGTCGAAGGTTAGTGGTGTGGTCACTGTCTGCGTGGTGTCCGATGTCCTTGGGTGGGGGCTGTGGGGACCCTCAACCTCACTTTGACATCGGGGCACCCTTTCTAAATGGCACCCCGATCTCTGGTGGCTGGTCTTGCTGGGGAATTTAGTCCCCCGCTACAGAAAAATATTCGAGGTGTTGGGTTTACCGGTGGGGAATTTACTGGTGAGAAGTCTGAAAGTGTTGGATTTACCCCAAGCTCCAAAAAAAGACTAAGTGTGGGTGAATACCGGTCTGACTCTCACCAGAAAAGCCGGCACGAATCACCCAGCCAAACTCGCCCCAAAGGACACTAATCATTGTTTTGGGTGAATCGTAGCCCCCTATATATAGCTGCTGGCTTGCAGATTATTGGAGGGAGGGAGTTGCGGGTCACCTGGGGGGAATGCTCCCTTGGGGGGTGGGGGAGGTGAACGTTGGTGCCCACTCACTCTCGTGTTACCTGATGTAGGTCGTTGACCTTCTTCCGACACTGGAGGCCAGTCCTCTGGTCACACTGCCTGAGCTGACTGCTGCCGCCACCTAGTACCAGGCAGCACTTTCTGCCTTGTGGCTCACCCTCCGGGATCCTCAGTGGAACAGGACATCCCTCTTGGCCTCCACCGTGTCCAGGAGCCTCCTCAAGCCAGCATCGTCACATCTTGGTGCTGGTCTCCTCGGCGTCATTGTTGCGAGCTGGCTGGGCTTGGTTGAGCAAGTGCAGCTTAAGTGCTGCTGATCTTGTTAGCGGGAGTCCTGGCGAATATGGTCCCGGCGAATGAGCTGGTGAGCCGGCATTCGGGTCGAGCGCCGGGAAACTCTCAGCAATTCCCACTCGCTACCACGCTTGGAGGTTTTTCTGGAAGATCACGTCCTATAAATTCCTTCTTCATATCGATCTGTCTCAACATTGCATTTTTGAGTTAGCCTTTCTATTTGGAGATGATCCAAAGCTGTGTTACTACCTTGTAGCACATTCCAGCCTATGTTTCATCTGGGTCTTAACAGTCCAGCCCATACATACCCTACTTTGCTCACACAATAATAATAATCTTTATTGTCACAAGTAGGCTTGCATTAACACGGCAATGAACTTACTGTGAAAAGACCCTCGTCGCCACATTCCGGCGCCTGTTCGGATACACAGAGGGAGAATTCAGACTGTCTAATTCACCTAACCGCACGTCTTTCGGGACTTGTGAGAGGAAACCGGAGCACCCAGAGGAAACCCAACCAGATACGGGGAGAACATGCAGACTCCGCATAGACAGCGACCCAAGATGGGAATCGAACCTGGGACCCTGGAACTGTGAAGCAACAATGCTACCCACTGTGCTACCATGCATGTGGTAGTATTGTACATGTCACGCAAAACCTGCCAGGCTAGTTGAGAAAGTGAATTTAATAAATAATGTCAGGATAGTAGGAATGAACGGAAGACTGACTTGCATTTATATCATTCTTTTCATGACCTCAGGATGTTCCAAAATACTCCACAACCCATTAAGAGCTATTTTCCTTTGCCAGAGTAGTTACTGTTGTAAAGTAGAAAATGCAGCAATGAACTTACAGCAACCTCCAGCCAGTAGCAATGTAATAATGACCAGATAACCTGTTTTTGTGGTGTTGATTGTGAGATAAGTATTGACCAAGACACCAGGGATAACTCCCTTGCTCTTCCTCAAAACAGTGCAATGGAATCTTTTACAGCCTCCTGGGAGGGAAGATGGGCCTCAGTTTAACTTGTCATCTAAAAGCCAATGTTCCAGACAGTGCCGTGTTCCTGAATATCAAGCTGCTTTACACTCAAGTCTCTGGAATGGGACTTGAACCCACAAGCTACTGACTCAGAATTGGGAATGCCAACTGCTGACTGGAAAGCCACCTGTCTAGCGATAAAAACATAACGCTTTACTCATCCCCTTCAGGGTTAGGAAACTACATATGACTCTTAATGCCTTAGGCTAATGAATGCTTTTGAGTCCATCTTTTGTTCTGTATGTGGCACTGTCTAACCTATGTTATCTGAAAGGTGACACACTTCACCTTACATATGGCCCTATTTGACACATTTTTATTCCCTATATATTTAGAATACCCAATTCATTTTTTCCAATTAAGGGGCAATTTAGCATGGCCAATCCACCTACCCTGCACATCTTTGGGTTGTGGGGGCAAAACCCACGCAAACATGGGGAGAATGCAAACTCCACACGGACAGTGACCCAGAGCCGGGATCGAACCTGGGACCTCGGCGGCGTGAGGCAGCAGTGCTAACCACTGCACCACCGTGCTGCCTGGCCCTATTTGACACATATCATCAGCATGCGTTTCTCTGTATATAGTCTTTCATTCTATGTGTGTAACCTTCTCCAGCTTGAATAGAAGGAATTCTCTTAATTCCCGTACCAGCCTCCCTGAATAGGTGCCGGAATGTGGCGAGTAGGGGCTTTTCACAGTAACTTCATTTGAAGCCTACTTGTGACAATAAGCGATTTTCATTTTCATTTCACAAGGTATCATCTTTGCCGTTAGACTGTATAACTTTTCAAATATTTTACTGCAGCAGTCTAATAATTTATAACATGATCGGGAGTCTTATGGCAATAGAGATCTCTCGAACTCCCTCTTCCAACACTATTTATTTAAATAAATTTACAGTACCCAATTCTTTTTTTCCAATTAAGAGGCTATTTAGCGTGGCCAATCCACCTACCCTGCACATCCTTTGGGTCGTGCGGTCGAAATCCATGCAAGCACAGGGAGAATGTGCAAACTCCACATGGACAGTGACCCAGAGCCGGGATCGAACCTGGGACCTCGGCGCCATGAGGCAGCAGTGCTAACCCACTGTGCCACCGTGCTGCCCTCTTCCAACACTATTAAATACAGAAGTCAGGCAGGTGTGGGTAAAATTGACTTTTATTCAGCCGCAAAGCTGGTTGTTGTGAAGCCAAACCATCACTGCCGGTTACAAATCAAATGGGCGAAACCAAAGGTCACAGATATATTAAATAAATTCACATTTATTTTGCCAGAACTACATTAGCCAGATTATGCCTATTGTTTCCCCCTCAGCTTTAGCTTTGATTTTATACACAGCTTTAAACATTTTTTTCCCTGATAATATTTCTTTCATGCTTGGAGATAAAAAGCATAATGTTCTGAGCAAAACACTTTGTTCAAAAATTTCTTGGAAATAAAGTGACCCTTCCCAGCATATCAAATAAACAGAAAGCAGAACGCTCATGAGGGTGCTTTTTTTTGAGTGAAGAACAAAAACCAGTGAAAAGATTACACTAATTTGCATAGTTCTTTCATTCCCAAATACCTTGGTGCCTCATGTCAATGAAAAGGTTTGGTTAAATAACTGTTTTAACATTTGTTGTTTTTTATTCAGGACATCCCTCATTCCAGTTGGACTGACTGCTCCGAATAATGGCTTTTTGCCATTTAGTACTGTCAGTATTTATCCATTTTGGGACAGGAGTGATGAGGCATACAGATAGCAAATGCTGGCATGCTATGTAAATTGTAAGTTTGTAAGTTACTAATGGTATAGCTGTGATAATATGTTGATTTTTTATGAATATTGTTATGAACCAACCATCTGTAAATGTGACATTGAGATTTGTGTGTGAGGATTTGTAATGTCCAAAATGACGAAATGCGTGCTTACCAGAAGGCAGTGCCCAGGGCGCCCCTCCCTCCTCTCCCATTCCCCGTAGTTCCCCATAGGCAGGGGATGGGGGGTAATCCTTTTATTTTGAACTACTTATGGATTGTTCAGAGGTTCATGCTGCTCCTATTTGCCTGAAAAGTGCAGCACGGTAGCATAGTGGTAAGTGCAGCACGGTAGCATAGTGGTTAGTACAGTTGCTTCACAGCTCCAGGGTCCCAGGTTCGATTCCCAACTTGGGTCACTGTCTACGTGGAGTCTGCACATTCCCCCCGTGTGTGCGTGAGTTTCCTCCGGGTGCTCCGGTTTCCTCCCACAGTCCAAAAATGTGCAGGTTAGGTGGATTGGCCATTCTAAATTGCCCTTAGTGTCCAAAAAGGTTAGGTGGTGTTACTGGGTTATGGGGATAAAGGGGATAGGGTGGAGACGTGGGGCCTAAGTAGGGTGCTCTTTCCAAGGGCCAGTGCAGATTTGATGGACTGAATGGCCTCTTTCTGCATTGTAATTTCTATGAATCTTCATCTGGTGAGGCCCACCTACCTAACTGGAGGCCAATATGCTTCATCCCACTGGGAGTGCCGGCCATCAGTAATATGCCGCAACCTGACTGAGCCAGGGAAGCCGGAATTCCCATTGTAAGGAGTACCTAGTACAGTCTCTACTGCTCCTGTTGTCATTGGCCTTGTAAGGAATGCTGGAGATGCTGCACATTAAGAGTCCAATCAGAAAAATCTTGGCGTGGGTGGGGTCCCAGGTTGACCAGGCTCAACTGTTTACTGGTGGATTCTGATTCACTCCCGCTGGAGCTAAACTGGCAGCTTGGTGCTACCCCCAAGGAAATTTGGTGCTGGTGCATTATCCTGCTGCTAAAGTACATGTGCCGGTGCTTGGCATTCTTGAAATGAATATTTGGGTTTGTTTTCGCGAGGCAGATGAGAAGATGAGCGAACTTATAGAAAGGTCTGTAGAAATGATAGACATCCTAGGGCAGCACGGTAGCACAGTGGGTTAGCCCTGCTGCCTCACGCCGCTGAGGTCCCAGGTTCGATCCCGGCTCCGGGTCACTGTCCGTGTGGAGTTTGCACATTCTGCCCGTGTTTGCGTTGGTTTCGCCCCCACAACCCAAAGATGTGCAGGTTAGGTGGATTGGCCACGCTAAATTGCCCCTTAGTTGGAAAAAAATAATTGGGTACTCTAAATTAAAAAAAATAGAAATTACAGATATTCCAGAGTAATAATTTGCTCCAGGTAAAGTAAGAGTTACAAATTGATTAATTCATCAAAAAATTCATGCGTCCACGTTGTGTTTTCAGTGCCATAGACTGAATGACATGAGTTGTCCTGCATGTATATTTGGCCATAAGCGCCATCACAAAGCTCAACATTAAAAGTATGTTTAGTGTGAAGGAATTAACATGAAAATTGGCTGGGAACATATTTATTTTTCCAAATTCCTTTGAGCTTTGACAAAGAGTCATCCAGACTTGAAACGTTAGCTCCCTTCTCTCTCCACGGATGCTGTCAGACCTGCTGAGATTGTCCAGGATTTTCTGTTTTTGTTTATTTTTCTAAAACCTGCTCTCCCTACTAACTTAACTCTCTCTTAAAGGAACTTACAAAATAATTGTAGGTGGCCCTTTAAGCTTGTTGGACAACTTCACTGATAGGTAAAAATAAGAATTGCATTGCTGAATCCCTCATGGAAACTTCTGCTCTGTGAGTGCATCAATTGTGTGAAATTTTTCTACATAAGCTGGAACTTGCTAAATCAGCCTGTGTGATCCATCAACACCATGGTGTCTGGCAGCCTGTTTATGGTTTTAAAGATTGCGATTACTGTAGATGCCATGACTGGAAACCCGTTGTTTATTCAGAGCTTTACCCCTGCGGCTGCAATGTTTTCTTTTAACATAATACCAGCAACACCATCCCCCTCGCCCCCCCGCCCCCGCAAAAGGTTTTCTGTCCTTTAAATGATTAATATTTGTAAATAGGTGCTACGCAGCAAGCTATCCGCCACTTCATATATGTGGATTTTAAAAAATGTAATTTTATACTACTTTCGATTTTTGGTTTAAGTTTTATTCCAGACTTCAAGAGACTGGGAGAAATGCTTCGTGCACTGTTCCTGGCTCCTCAATTGATTTTAACTTGAGTGTTTCAACTACAGAAAATTTAACTGAACTAGCCAAGGAAATAATGCTTTCTCCTGGAAATGCAGCCATGCCTCAACATTATTGGCACCCATATTTTTTAAGGGTTAATGACCTTAACAGATTCAATCTACTTTTTTTGTTTCTTTTCTTCACTATATAGGTTCACTTCTTTAAGATTATGGGGGTTGGGGGAGGCGGGGGGGGGGGGGGGGGGGGGGGTTGGCGGTTTTTGCCTTTGTTAAATCTACCTCTTTTTTTTCCTAGGTTGCTACTTCCTTGAATGATTTAATGTAAAGGTTTATTTAAAACTGTTTGAACATGATTTTTTTTTTTATTTCCCTGTGGAAACTTTTCTAAAGGGCATTAGCCATGTAAGCAAAACGGTCCACAAATCTGTGATTTAATTTTGAACTGTTGTACACCATCTTCCATATGGAAATGAAGATAATCCAACTCGAGGTTTTTTTTGCACCTCATTTAGGAGAGCCTGAGCCTTGAAGATTATCGCAGGCTCACACTGAGGGAAGATTTTATTCAGCATGGATTGACCAACGCACACTTCCCTAAATCCTGTGCGACAGAGCAAGTTGATGTCAGAGCCTCCACGATAAAGATTTAAAGAAGGAATGTGAAAAAAAAAGGGGGGGAGGTTCATGGGTAATGTCATAGGTGGGGGATTTAATATATGATGTGCAAAAGCTGAATGGCAGCTGAAGATTTAAACCGAAATAATCACTGAAGGACACCTCCATGGGCCTATTTAGTATTCTTTAATGCAATCATATTTGAGCAATTACATACATGGATAAACGCATGAGGATCTAAACAGTAGTCAATATTTTCATACAGCTGCTTCTTCGTCAGATGTAACCCGACTGAACAGAATAATGAGTTTGAACAATTAACCGTCATTTCATGTATTTTCTTTCAAAAGCACAGGTAGGGATAAATTAACATAATCTACTATAGCCAACTGGGGCTGATAGAGATATCTATTAGCAGGCTCTTATGTCCATGTTCTTTATTTGTACTTTCTAAAATGGATTTTGAACAAAATATATACTGGTGGTATTATGCTGCTAAATAATTGTGTTCCAAATCCTGCTTTCAGTCACCTGGAAAAGGATCTAATTTAGTAAGAAATCACTGGCGATCGAATAAGAAACCTGGAATAAATCATTGAAAGGGGGGGAAGAGAAAGACATTAACAAGACAAAAAAACGTTTGAATAAATGAAGTAGCAACTGGTTAAAATGAATGAAAATAAAGAAAAAAATGAATGGCTAATTTCTTTAATTAGCGAGGCCAGGCCTGCGCTTTGTTGCTTTGATGAAGTCATTAGCATCACAATTTTGTTTCTGTCTTTTGTGGTGATGTCACTGAAAGGGGCAGACACACAGCTTCATCCGCTCACATCTCTTGCTCTTTGGAATTTTCACTTTTTGAACAGTATCTTACTACCAGAGGAAAGGGGTGGATCCAGGTGTTGCCATCCACATTGGGATCGATAATAGCAGAAAAGTTAGGCAAGGGGTCTTGTTTGGAATGATACCATGGAAGAACATCCTGGGCTGGATTCTCCAATTTTAGGGCTATGTCCGCAGGATCCGTGGCGTTTTACATGGGAAAAATCGGCGAGGCCCCAGCACCGATCCTCTGACCAGTGAAGGAATAGCAACAGCGCCACATAAAACGCACGGCCTTCCCGATATAAACACCTGGAGGATTGCTGGGTCCATGGCCGAGCATGCGCACGACGATGACCTGCGGCGGCTGCACTGTACAGCCATGCGCGGACCCGATTTGGCAGTTAGTGCCACCCCCCCCCCCCCACACCAGTCCTCCCAGCCATCGCGAGAGCCCACCTGACCAGCAGCACAGCTCCCGCCCGACTGTTGCTGACATTGGGCACAGTCTGCAGCCGCAACGCCGATTTCCTGACCGCTGGTACGTGGAGTCAACTGCGCAGTCGGGAACTCAGCCCATCGGGAGAGGAGCATTGGGGGGGGGAGGGCCTTCAGGTAACGTCCTAAGGCCATCCAAATGGAGTGCAGCGGCGCTGTGCTCCTCAATGACGCTGTTTTGGAGGGAGCGGAGCGTCCAAAAACAGGCGCTGCCCCCGATTCGATTGTAAAAAGGGATTCTCTGCTCGATCGCCGATTACGAAATCGGTGTTGGGGAACGGAGAATCCCTTCCCCTATCTTTGCGTTATTAAAGGGGTGGTGTGGGGAAGAGAGCTTCCATTTGAGGAGACGCTGCCATCAGTGCAGGGACAGGTAGGAACTGTGTCGTTCGAACAGACGGGACCTGAACCATGCTGGCACCAGGGTCCGAGCAGAGCCCCAAATTGGGGGTGGAAGTCACAGGAACTTTAAACTATTAAATGAGATGGTGGGAAGGTCGTATAAGTAATGGTTCTGAAGCAAGCGAAAGGGTAGAGAGTAAAATAACAATCAGAAATTATGTTTTCGGCAATACAGGTAAAGGGAAAATTAAAATGAAAAGATGTAAATGTAAAGTGTCAGCTTTGGCTCGAACACAAAAAGCATGGCTGTCACTCCAGTACAATATTGAGGGAGTGCTGTACTGTCAGACGTGCCGTCTTTCAGACAAACCATTAAACTGAGTCATCTGCCGACTCAGGTGGCTATAAATACCAATGATACTGTTTTGAAGATGAGCGGGGGAGTGGCCACTATTTATTTCCTAATGAGCTTCACTATTACAGATTATCTGGTCATTATCACATTGCTGTTTGGGGAGGCTTTCTGTACACAAATTGGTTGCTGTGATTCCTACATTACAATAGTAATTGCACTTGAGGGGCGAGATTCTCCGACCCCCCACTGGGTCGGAGAATCGCCGGGGGCTGGCGTGAATCCCGCCCCCACCGGTTGCCGAATTCTCTGGCACCGGAGATTCGGCGGGGGCAGGAATCGCGCCACGCCGGTTGGCGGCCCCCCCCCCCCGCGATTCTCCGGCCCGGATGAGCCGAAGTCCCGCAGCTAGAATGCCTGTCCCGCCGGCGTGAATTAAACCACCTCTCTTACCGGCGGGACAAGGCGGCGCGGGCAGGCTCCCGGGTCCTGGGGGGGGGCGCGGGGCGATCTGGCCTGGTGGCCTGGCCCGCGATCGGGGCCCACCGATCCGTGGGCGGGCCTGTGCCATGGGGGCACTCTTTTCCTTCCGCCTTCGCCACGGTCTCCATCATGGCGGAGGCGGAAGAGACTCCCTCCACAGCGCATGCACGGGGACACCGCGAGCGGCCGCTAACGCTCCCGTGCATGCGCCGCCCGGCAATGTCATTTCCGCGCCAGCTGGCGGGGCACCAAAGGCCTTTTCCGCCAGCTGGCGGGGCGGAAATCAGTCCGGCGCGGACCTAGCCCCTCAAGGTTAGGGCTCGGCCCTCGATGCGAAGGATTCCGCACCTTTGGGGCGGCGCGATGCCGGACTGATTTGCGCCGTTTTTGGCGCCGGTCGACGGACATCGCGCCGATACCGGAGAATTTCGTCCCAGGTGTACTTAATTGGCTGTAAAACACATTGAGACATCTGGGGCGAAATTCTCCGGAAACGGCGCGATGTCCGCCGACTGGCGCCCAAAACGGCGCAAATCAGACGGGCATCGCGCCGCCCCAAAGGTAGGAATTTCTGCCCCGCCAGCTGGCGGAAAAAGGCCTTTGGTGCCCCGCCAGCTGGCGCGGAAATGACTGGGTGGCGCATGCATGGGAGAGTCAGCGGCCGCTGACAGTTTCCCACGCATGCGCAGTGGAGGGAGTCTCTTCCGCCTCCGCCATGGTGGAGACCGTGGTGGAGGCGGAAGGGAAAGTGTGCCCCAACGGCATAGGCCCGCCCGCAGATTGGTGGGCCCCGATCGCGGGCCCGGCCACTGTGGGGGCACCCCCCGGGGCCAAATCGCCCCGCGCCCCCTCCAGGACCCCGGAGCCCGCCCGCGCCGCCTTGTCCCGCCGGTAAGGTAGGTGATTTAATTTACGGCGGCAGGACAGGCATTTTAGCGGCGGGACTTCGGCCCATCTGAGCCGGAGAATCGAGCGGGGGGGCCCGCCAACCGGCGCGGCGCGATTCCCGCCCCCGCCGAATCTCAGGTGCCGGAGACTTCGGCAACCAGCGGGGGCGGGATTCACGCCAGTCCCTGGCGACTCTCCGACCCGGCGGGGGGGTCGGAGAATTTCGCCCCTGGTGGTCATGGGAAATGCTATATAAACGCAAGTTGTTTTAAAATTAAACCGGGAGAAAGAAGTAGGAAATGTGTGAATTAAGCACTAGGGTGTAAGGGGAGGTTAGTGTTTGCAGTCTAAATAAGCATTCTTTATACCAGCACACAGAGTATGAAGAATAAATTGAATTAATTGTAGGCACAAGGAATATGACATGGGGGGCGATTTTGTGGCCGCTTCGCGCTTAAGCGATAGCTTGACGAGGTCGTTAAATCGTGGGTGAGGCCAAAAACGAGAACCGCGCTGGGCACTGATCTGTTTGTGATCTAACTGGCCCGTACCCGTTGGCGAAATCAGTATCCCGCCATAGCGTGTCGAGGAACCAATAATCACCACTTAAGGCCAACCTCCATACATGCTGGAGGTGGAGGGGGAGGAATATGTGGCCACCTCCAAGGAGGAGGATGAGGAAGAGGAGGCACTGGACCAGGAGGGACTGGGGGAGGACCCACAGGGCCAGCTGTAGGATGGAGTACTGGCGGGCGTGTGGGGGGTCCAGCAAGCCCGGAGGCTTCACATAGGACGTGGCCTCGTTCATCATGCCCCCTCTCCCCAATCCTCCCCCTCCTCCTCCCCCTCTCTTCACCATCCTCCCCCAACCCCAACCCCCCCATTTCCCACCCCCCCAGGGTCTGAATAACATCACTTCACGGTGATGAGACCTTGTTGGCACTGTCAGCAAGTCACGATCGAGGGCAAGGGGGTTGATGATAACCCTCAGAGAGCTAAGCGCTGGTATTTCTTCTGGAGGCTCTGGGACCAGACGACCCCAGCGCACGTGCTGGCGGTACATGCCCCGCCATATTGCACTTTACCGTGTGCTGACTGCAAGACGCGCTATTGTCGGGGGGTGGAACTCGGGGAAGCTGGTGCCTGCCATCGCCACTCCATAGGAGAGCTCTGGGTTGGCACCCAGCGCCTCCTCCCGGTTGGTGCCCATAGGACTCTGGGGTTCACCTCAGGACGTTGGGGCAGCTGGATTGAGCGCAGGCTGCTCCTGCATCATCTGGCTCTGCCAGCATTGGCGGCTTCCCAATGTCTGCAGCATGGTATCAACACCCTCGGCAATGACCTTCGTTGACTGGGACATGCTCTGCAGCACCTCGGCAATGCCCAGCTGAGATTGGGACATGTTCCACAGCTATGAACCTATGCCCAGTGCTAAGCCATGGTCGTCACAGACTGAGCCAGGCCTTGGACACCTCCACTCATGCTGCCGATATCGTGCACCAGGCTCTCCACGGCGGTCGCCACCCTAGCAGTGTGGGCCTCAGTCCCTGCATTGCCGACGCCATCTCCTGCACCCGTAGTCTCTGGGACTCCTCCAATCGGCTATGATGGACCTTCTGGAGTATCACTGACATCGACCACCAAATCGCATGCCCGCACCCTATCGTCTGCAGCAGCTCTGGGTAACACTGTTCCAGAGGCTCAGCATCTGCCAGGGAGCCATTGCCCGGTCGGTGTCTACCACCTCTCGCATTTCGGTATTGGGGCCCCCAGGGAGTGACGCCCCCAGGCCTCCATGTGTCCAAGTGATGTGATTGGAAGACGGTTCCTTCTGTGGGGCATGGCTTACTGCTGGTCCCCCACTCCTGAACTGGCTGAGGTGCTTTCCGCACCGTCGGTTCTTGCATCTGCACCTGTTACGAAATGGGTTTGATCTGCGCACCACAGCCCCTGGAATCCATCGAGCACCACCCCCGAAGTTGCGTTAGTAAACTGTGTCCCTTGGCATGAAACATCTGTTCTGCGTCCGCCTGCCTTGGCTTCACCTCTGCTGGTCCTGTCGCACTTTCCCGCCAATATCAGGGAACGTGTGACTGAGGCAGCTCCTGAGTCGCTGGACCATCAATAATTCTGCTGGTGCTACATCAGCCGCGGCATGCGGAGTGGTCCAATAGCCGAACAGAAATCTTGCCAGATGCGTATCCATGGACCCTGTGGTCTGCCTCTCAGATCCCTCTTGAAAGTCTGCACTGCTCGCTCGGCCAGCCCATTCGAGGAAAGGTGATATGGGCTTCTTCTACGTTGAGCTCCAGCATTTTGGCCTCAAAGGCCCGTAGTTCTTCGGGCAGCTTCCGTTTTGGTCCCTGTGTCAGACAATGTGACGTACTTTTGCCAATATGGAGTCTTTCTGCATCCAGTCAGGGATCTGGACAGCATGATTGGCAAGGTGTCCATCAAGTTGTGTCGAAACGACTTTGTCATCTCTTGGTGAAGACGGGGGTCCTGTCGGCAGCTGGAGGTTGCTCAACACGTCCATGTTTGCAATTTGTGTGCCTGGGGGCTGCTTGAAGGTGTATTTGTATGCTGCAACAACAAGGCCCATTTAAGGTGGTTCACAGAGCTCACTTGACGGGGGCGAGGTTGAGCAGATTCTTTGGGGTAGAGGAGAGATGTGGAAGGTGCTCAGGGAGCCCGCCGAACCATGTCCATATGTTTTGGTCATGCCCGGCACTGAAGGGGTTCTGGAGAGGAGTGGCGGGATCAATATCTCAGGTGGTGAAAGTCCGGGTCAAGCCAAGCTGGGGACTAGCACTATTTGGAGTAGTGGACGAACCGGGAGAGCAGGAGGCAAAAGAGGCCGGCATTCTGGCCTTTGCATCCCTAGTAGCCCGGCGAAGGATCTTGCTAATGTGGAAGGAGGCAAAGCCCCCCAGCCTGGAGGCCTGGATAAATGATATGGCTGGGTTCATAAAGTTGGAGAGGATTAAGTTCGCCTTGAGAGGGTCTGTGCAGGGATTCTACAGGCGGTGGCAACTGTTCCTAGATTATCTCGCGGAGCGTTAGAGGAAGGTCGGTCAGCAGCAGCAGCAACCTCGGGGGGGGGTGGGGGTGTGGAGGGGACGTCCTGGGAGGGGGGGGGGAAAGGGGGGACTGCCTGGGAGGGTGGATGAGCAAGAGATAACATGAAGGGTTGGGGAAACTGGCACGTACTGGTGAGGGCCAGTGTAGAAAGCTGTGTAAATATATCGTTTTGCCATGTATATATCTTGCTCTGCGCGATTTCTCGGTTTTTTTTGTTACGAGGGCGGGGGGTTATTGTTTGTAAGGGAGAAAAATTGTGTTAAAAAACTTTAATAAATATATATATTTTTTAAAAACAACAGGGCCCATCAGTGAATCTGGGCAGACACTATTGGCAGGATCGCCTCGTCCTCTTTAAAAAGCCCTAGAATTGGTGTATGGTCCATCACAATGGTGAATCGACACCCATACACGTATTAAAGAAATGTCTTCACTGCGAAAACGATGACCAGTCTTTCCTTTTCTATCTGTGCATAATTGCGCTCCACAGCGGCCAATGTCCTTACATGAATGTTATAGGCCTTTCTCTTCCGTCAGCCATGCCATGGGAAAATACACATCACCAAAAGAGGCTTGGAGCGGTAGTAATGTGTCAATAATCCGGACGTTAGCTGCTGCTTCACCATGGCGAAAGCTTTGTCCTGCGGCACTCTCCATGCTCATTCTTGGTGCTTGACAGTAACTTCATTTGAAGCCTACTTGTGACAATAAGCGATTTTCATTTAATTTCATTTCTTCAGCAATACGTGCAGTCGGGCGAGGATGGTCACTAGACGAGGAATAAACGTCCCACAATAGTTTACGAGACCTAAGAATGACTGTAACTCTGTCACATTTTTCAGAGTGGGGGCTTGTCTAATCGCCCGCACCTTCTCTACCGGAAGTAGTCCTCCCGGTCCACCACGATACCCCAAGCGTGTCACTTCCTTGGCATAGAAAACACATTTTTCGCTCTTGAGGCAGACGGCCGTCTCAGAAAACCATCGGAGGTCTTTCTCCGGGTTGCTCAGGTGCTCCCTTGCCACAGCTCTCATGATCAGGACGTCATCCAGGCAGACCACCACACACGATAGCCCCCTCAGGATGTTCTCCATAATGCACTGAAAGATTGAGAAAGCCGATGACACTCCAAACGGCAGTCTTGTGTATTCGCAGAGGCCTCTTTGGATATTAATAGCTATGTAACACCTGGAATCAGCATGGCATCCAGCTCCAGCTGGAGGTAGACATGGCTCATGTTGAGCTTACCTTCAGCTAACTTCGCGTATCTTCTATCCGCGGCATTGGGTACTGTCCAGATGGGAGACCTTGTTACGGTCAACTTCCAGTCGGCTGAGTTCATCCTTGACCTTTGCCAGCGGCACATAGGGGACTAGGCAGACCAGGAAGTAGTTAGTTTGGGCCATCGGGCCACATATAGTTTGGTCATAGCTCCCTTAATTTTGCCCAGTCCTTCTGTTGTAACCTGCACAGATCCTATTGGATAGACAATTGGTTACCCCATGGATCTCGGGGAATATGGGGTTGGATTCTCCGATTTTGAGGCTCTGTCTGGAGGAAGTGTCTAGTTCTACGATGAAAAAATCGGAAAGGCCCCAGCACCGATCCTTCGACCGGTGAGGGGCAGCCGTGCCATGTAAAACACATGGCCTTTATGAAATAAATGACCGGAGAATTGCCGAGTCCGTGGCCGTGCATGGGCACGGCGATGACCTACAGCGGTCGCACCGTACAACATGGCGCCGGCTGCTCGTGAACCCGACTTGTCAGATAGTGCCCTCCTGGACACCCCATTACCACCCCCGGACCATTCCCCCCCCCCCCCCCAGTACCCCCAGCCCTGGCCGAAGCCCCCCCAGCCAGCAGCACGGCTCACCACCCCACCACCGCCACCCCCCCGCCACGCCCCCGACTGTGGTGGCGCTGGACGCAGTCCGCAGCCGCCATGCCAGGTTCACGGAAACTGTGAGCACAAGCGAACCGTGCCGTCACGAACTAAGGCCATCGGGGGCGGAGCATTGGGCAAGGGTCTTCAGGTAACGTCCTGAGACTGTCCCAATGACGTGCAGCGTACTCCTCGATGATGCCGTTTTGAAGGGGCGGAGCATCCAAAAACAGGCACCGCCCCCAATTTGGTCGTAAAACGGGATTCTCTGCCCGATCGTCGATTCCAAAATCGGCATCGGCAAGCGAAGAATCCCGCCCATGAGCTCTCCCGATAACGGAGTTGAGCAATCGTTAACCTTTTCTGTTGTGTAAATAGAGTCGGCCAGTTAGGTACTGGTTAGGGAGAAGACCAGTAGCAAGTGACTGGTGCTGTGTAAATAAAGTTAAGTTTCATTTGACCCATGAACCCGTGTTGGATTCTTCGCGGCCCTCACAAACCCTTCCTGGGAAACTTCAGGGTACTTCTCCAACTTCTCCAATAATTTGTAAAGCCCTCCTGTGCCCATCCTGACGACCTGTTGCCCGTCAACTGGAGGCGTTGTAGCCAGTTCGGCCCAGCAGACTCAGTCCGGGGTCTCTCACTACTATTAACGGCAGCCTAATGGACAGCTGCCCATAAGTTATCGGGTCATTATTGTAACCGCTATGGATAGGGTCGCTTCTGTTCCCGTAAACTCAACTGTTGAACTCCGGTCCTGATTCGCCTGAGAGTCTGCCTCCCAATTACTGAAACTGCAGCCCCCATGTCCAACTCCATCTCTAGAGGGTGGCCATTCACCTGGATGGTAATCCTAATGGGAGCAACTTGCGGCATCAGCATGTAATGCAATTGCATACATTCCTCGTCACCAGGTCGTTCCAAGTGGAGGGTCCGGGATGTGGGCTGGTGTCTCCCTTGGGTTGGGCGATGAATTTGCTGGCTGCCCTACGGTTTCCTATCCCTGCAATTCCGCTGGTCACAAGTGCCACACTGCCTTGGATCATCCTCCATTGATTCTAGCGAGACGCCCTGCCTGGCTATAACAGTCCTTGACCACTGGGCCGGGTGTTCGGATCAGGGCCGGGTCCCGAGGGTCCCTGTCCTAGGAGACGCTGTGCACTGGAATGGGGGTGGCGTCCTACGCTGGTTACCTCCATTCCTGACACCCCCTGGAGTTCCTGGACTCCCTTCTTCACACTCTCCCAAGAGAGGGAGATCGCGATGGCCTATTTTAGGCCCAGCAATGGCCCAGCCAGCAATATCCGCTGAGGCTGCCATATTATTTACTCAGCATACAAGGAGGTCCCATAGCATCTCCTGTAGGGATGGCCCATAGTCACAAAACTCTACCAATGCAATCATGTCAAAACCTCAGTAACGGACTCCCTTGGTGTACTCTTGGCTGTATAATGGCTTGGGGTCATAGTGGTTTGCCACAAGCGCCACTAACTCTTTGAATGTCTTGAAGTCTGGAGACGTGGGGTACACCAGGCTCTTTATGATGCAGAAAGTGGGGGCCCCACAGACGGTCAGAAGAATAACCGTCTGGCGATCATCTCCAACAAAAGTGTTCGCCTTAAATAAATAGCGCATATGCTCCACGTACCACGTAGAGGAGTCCAGTCATCTACCCTCACATCAAATGTATCGAGTCTATGGCATTTCCAAAATGGTGCAAACCTTATTGTGGTGTGAAGAAAGGTGGCTGTGCTCCAAATGGTCAGGAGCACCGACTGTAGTTCCGCTTTATCCTCATTGCCAATTTCATAGTCACAGAGGAGCCCGGAAAGGAGAGTCAAAATGAATGGTTTATTTCCAAAAGTAAAGTATATACATGGAACAATCCCAGTCCCAGCTGGGACTACTCTACAGCTCAGCTCCTATCTGGGCCGGCTTTTAATGTCCTGAGTTAACTATCCCGCTGAGGGACCACTGCTCGCTCAGGGGCAGAGCTCGTACTCCACGAGGCTCATGGGGAGATTAATTAGGTCCCCTCGTGAGTCACTTCCTCTTTTTCTCTGTAGAAAGCACTAAACTGTCTTTCATGTGGTCCAAGAACTGTCAATCATAGGTAGATATTTAGAAACATTGCTGTTAGTTTCACAGCTGAGTACTTCAAGGCCACTCAAGCATGAAGGGAGATGAATGAAACAATGCAGACAGCTGGGCATGTGTGGAAGCTGTCAATGGTAGCCTAGAGAAAGCAATTTCACACAGATATGAACAAAGGCTTGCAGATCAAAGATCTGAGGGGGTTTAAACTCAGCTGACTGTTTTTCTCCTTTCAGGAATTGACAGGGGCTGCTTCCTCTGTCTAAGATGGCAGGTATATTGCCCAGGTTGAGTTTTTACGCAGTGAGATTTTTCACTGCCTGTCTGGTTTTCTCACTAGCTTCCAGGCGGGATTCTGTCTTATTGGGGGTTTCCAGGCTGGGGCCTCTCTTATTGGGGGGGCGGGGAGAGGGGGCGGGGTAGTTCCAGGCAGTGGTCTCTCCTATGGGGGGTTTCCAGGCAGGGGTCTCTCTCTAATATGGGGGTCTGTGGTGGAGGGGGTTTCTCTAATTGGGGGTTCTCTGGTGGGGGCCTTTCTAATTGGAGGTTGTCTGGTGGGTGTCTCTCTAATTGGAGGTTGTCTGGTGGGTGTCTCTCTAATTGGTGGGTCTCTGGTAGGGGTCTCTCTGATTGGGGGTTCTCTGGTGGAGTTCTCTCTAATTGACGGGTCTCTGGTGGGTGTCTCTCTGATTGGTGGGTCTGTGATAGGGGTCGCTCTGATTGGAGGTTGGCCTGGTGGGAGTCTCTCTAATTGGAGGTTGTCTGATGGGGTCTCTCTAATTGGAGGTTCCCTGTTGGGAGTCTCTCTAATTGGAGGTTCCCTGGTGGGAGTCTCTCTAATTGGTGGTTCCCTGGTGGGGGTCTCTCTGATTGGAGGTTGTCTGGTGGGGGTCTCTCTGATTGGAGGTTCCCTGGTGGGAGTCTCTCTGATTGGAGGTTCCCTGGTGGGAGTCTCTCTGATTGGAGATTGTCTGGTGGGGGTCTCTCTAATTGGAGGTTCTCTGATAGGGGTCTTTCTGATTGGGGTTTCTCTGGTGGGAGTCTCTCTGATTGGAGATTACCTGGTGGGAGTGTCACTAATTGGAGGTTCCCTGGTGGGAGTCTCATTAATTCGAGATTCCCTGGTGGGAGTCTCTCTGATTGGAGATTGTCTGGTGGGAGTCTCTATAATTGACGGGTCTCTGGTAGGGGTCTCTCCGATTGGGGGGTCTCTGATGGGGGTCTTTTTAATTGGGGGTTGGTGTGGGTATCTCTAATTGAGGGTTGGTGGGGGTCCTCTGATTAGGCGGTCTCTGGTGAGGAGTCAGTGAGGGTTTAGCCCCCCCCCAGAGACCCCCATGAGAGAGACGTGCACCAGAGATCCCCTAATTATAAATGACCTGTTAACATGATTCCCTAGGGAATTCCTCTCAATCCTCGCTATGCATAAATTTGCATGGCAAGGATTGTGATTCACTTCCTGACTTGAGTTTCCAGCGTGAGTGCAAATCAGGTGCGATTCAGCTCTGGTGGGAGAACTAGAGCTGCATTGTCCGTTTCAGCGGCTAAGTGCCGGTGGCAGCGGAGCATGTGTGGTCTTTTACGACCAAAACATCGGAGTGAAACCCTCACCGATTCCGGGATTGGTAATGGACTAGCACCGATGCCAAGTGAAACACTTATCTCCTGTGCCGGAAACAGCTGGAGAATGGCCGGGTCCAGGGCTGCGCATGCGCACGGCTGATGACCTGCAGTGATTGCGCCGTACAACATGGCGCCGGCCTTGGCCGGACCCAACCCTCCATCCACGACCCCACAGCCCAACCCCTGGCCACCCCCCACCAGTTCCCCCAGCCTTCACAGAAGGCCCCCCCCCCACCGGCTAGCAACACGGATCCAGGTCAAGAGTGGTGGTACTGGACACAGACTGTAGCCGCCACGCCGAGTTCACGATTTGTGTCACCACACATGGTCTGCGCCGTCGGGAACTTGGCCCATCAGGGGCGGAGCATCACGGGTGGGCAGGCCGGTGAGGCGCCTATGGCACACGACGCGTGTCATGTGATGCCAGTTTGGAGGGGGCGGAGCATGGATGCCCGGAGTCAAACCGGTACCGGCCCCGATTTCGGCATGGAAATCCATTCTCCGCCCAATCGACGAACACGATTTCAGGAAAGTCCCGCCCCCTGTCTCCCAAACGGAGAATCCCGGCCAGGATAATAAAAGTTACTCTACCTGGCATGGTGTGACTCGTGTGGTCCTGCAAGGATGCATGTTGACGCCACAACCATATAACCTATTTATTAACACTTAAATGATGGGATAGAAGGCCATGTGTCCAAATTCGATGATCACACAAGAGAGACCACCTTGTTAGCAATGTAGTGGAGACATAAATTTACGTATTAAAGCAAAACTATGGCAAATTGGTCACAATTTATGTAAATGTAAGGTCCTCCATCATAAATCAAGGTAGAACTATAGAACCATAGAAAACTGCGCAAACGGAGGCCATTTGGCCCATCTTGGCCATGCCAGCCCGTTGTAATTTAGTAGTTTCTAAACAAGTGGAGGTGCAGTTAGGAAGCATTTCATCACGCAATGGGTAGTTGAGGTTTGAATCTTCCCTCCACAAATGGCAATTGATGCAAGGTCAGTTTTTTAAAACGGTGGTTGATAGATTTTTGCCAGTCAAGGGTATTAAGGGACATGGGAGAAAAGTGGATATACGGATTTGGGTCACAGGTCAATCATTATCTAATTCAATGGCCGAACAGGACCGAGACGCTAAATTGTCAATTCTGATCTTCTGTCCCCTTTAATTGTATCTGCTCTCTTTTGCATTGTGTTTGAGAGTTGTGAAACTGAGCTGCATTACTGAAGGAAAGTATTGTTTTGCTCTAAATACAACACAAAAGCTGTCGCAATCTTGCGGCCCACACTTGGAAGTGGGGGTGGGGTTTCTTGTGGACATGAAGTAGGGGTGGTGGTCTCTAGCTGATCAGTCGATCAGAGTTCACTGATTTCTGGCTGCATTTGCTTGCAGGTAGCCTTGGGCCTTCCAAAGGTTTTACTTCTTGCCTTACAAAATACATGATCAATGTGCACGTTTCAAGCGAGGCCCAGCAGCAAGGCTGGATTTATTTTATTTCTTGATAATCAAGAAACGTGCATTTCATTAAAGCTTTGTTGTGTTCATGGCACTTTTTCTCTCGCAGCAATTCTTTTATCTTGCACTCACACCCCGGGCATTATGAACATTCATCAAAGCAATTGACGTGGACAAAATTAGTGCTTCCTGCTATGTAGGTCAGATAAACTTTGCTGAATATTGATTTTCGACAAAGAAAATGACACTAGTCAGTCTTCACCCTTTATCTGAACAGCCCAGAAAGACATGGGAAAAGCTCACATTGCGAGAAGTACCCAGAAGAATTACTGTTATCTCGAGTCCCACAAGACGAAGACAACAGATAAGCTCAGGGAAAAAAAATCCCTGAATGCAGTGCTGTGCCAATGGGTGCGTTGCAATTCCCAACCCAATTGTTCTGCTTGCTGGCACTGTTCATATTTTAAGTCCATTAGGGAGGTTTATTGTCATGAGGCTTCGAAACCTCATGAGGGTCCGATGTCAGGAGTTTTTTTTTATCGCTCTCTGTAACTGCGTAATTATAGAGAAAAAGAAGATAATTTTCAGGCAGTAAGCAGATAAAAGAAAATACAGTGCTACAGTTGTAGCTGGTTATCTTGTGCTCGACAGGCCAGGTAGCATTGTTCAGTTTTTAAAAAATACTGAGCTGCAATGGGGATTCACAATGCTGGCAGATTCCAGCAGAATGATAGAGTCGGCATCAGTATGTTTCCTGATAGGAGAGGACTGAGGAAAATGTATCATCAGATCAGTCCTAACCAACAGTCTTTGTGGGGAAACAAAAAGGCACGACTTGCTGAGGATGCCATGTCTCTTTCTGACCTAAACTGGCCACGTATAAAAGGATTAAAAATATCTGATTTACATAACACCATCTTTCATATGCTCCAGACGACCCCAAGAACGCCGGAGGATTTGATGAAATTTACGACTTAAGCAGTTCTGCAGACAGTCGCTAAGATGGTGCAGTGATATTTTATTAGAGTGTGCTGAGCCTAAAATGATGGATATTCTTGGAACATTACATCAGAGCAACTACATTATAGTTTAAAAGGGAAGGTACCAGCTCACAATGATGGCACGATTCAATGAGACGGGCATGCTGCCACTCGGCACCCTCGGATGTCAGCACTTTCTGCGATTGTGCCTTTTTTCCAAAGCCTTGTTAAGGATGTGACCCTAATGACTTTGCTCAGAGTCAGGATTTTTCAGCCATTTTGTGCGTCATTGGAATTGTGGGGAAAAATACAAACTGTGCTGCCAATGTCATACCAATAGAAGATCGTCACTGACAGACTAGGGCAACACATTATCACAAGGCCATGAAAATAATTTAATAATTTTTTTTCCCAAATAAGGGGCAATTTGACGTGGCCAATCCATCTACCCTGCATATCTTTAGGTTGTGGGGGTGAGACTAACGCAGACACGGGGAGAATGTGTAAACGCCACACGGACAGTAACCCGGGACCGGCACGGGTGAACCAACAGTGCTAACCACTGCACCACCGTGCCGCCCTTAATTTTACAATATAAGGTAGTACCTGAGCCACTCGCAACACTTTTGCATATGGCAGTAAATAGTTTTTTTTTTAAATCTGTTATGTTTTTGCCTCTCCCGGGGTTTTAATGGTAGAAAAGAGGATGGGAGGGAGAGCTGGGGGCAAATTGGAAAGAAATGTTTGGTCTTGATTCTCCAACCTTCGGTGAAATGAGGCGGGCTTGATGGACCAATGGGCCAGTAAGTTTTGTACGTTCATATTGTTCACATGAAGCCCTTCTAATATTCAGATTTTCCCATGAACAATCTTATTGTAATATTCAAAATGGTAGTAATGATATTTCTGCCATTGTCTCATTAATTCAGTCGTTCATACCCTTATGTGCATGTCACCCTGAATAACATGCAACATCATGAAGCAAACCCTAAGGTTTAGGGGCTGGTTTAGCACAGGGCTAAATCGCTGGCTTTGAAAGCAGACCAAGGCAGGCCAGCAGCACGGTTCAATTCCCGTACCAGCCTCCCTGAACAGGAATGTGGCGACTAGGAGCTTTTCACAGTAACTTCATTTGAAGCCTACTTGTGGCATTAAGTGATTTTCATTTTTCATTTCATTTCTAAGGCTAGCACATTAAGGGTTAAGCCAGCATGTTTGGCATGGCAGGAGTTACACCATCTACTGAAAAATTAGATCTATTTAAACAGTTACAAAGGGGCATTTAATACTCTGCATTCATTTGAGAATCAAGCAATGGCAGTACGGTGGTGCAGTGGTTATCACTGCTATCTCATGGCGCCGAGGACAGAATGTAAGTTGCCCTGTTTCCAACTGCTGGCCCCATGCGGTGCCCCAGATTTCTTTATTGTCTCCGCTTCCATCCTTGGAGATTGCCCCAGCCCCGGGTCACTGTTCGTGTGGTGTTTGCACGTTCTCCCCATGCCTGTGTGGGTCTCACCCCCACAACCCAAAAGATGTGCAGGGTCGGTGGACTGGCCACGTTAAATTGGCCCTTAATTGGAAAAAGAAATAAATTAGGTACTTTAAATTTTAAAAGAAAATTGCAGAATCAAGCAAACATTTTTAAATACACACGTTTTGTGGGGAGCTTATTGCTACGTTTTCTTTTTATTGTGTAGCCTTTTCAGGAAGATGTTGATCCTTTTTTTGAAAAAAGGAATTTGATATGGCAATATTCAACTAAACCGTTCAGTATTTGATGATGCTTGTGAAAAAGCCATTTGCGAATGACAGGGGGTGAAAATATAAGGTTTTAATTACAAACTGCAGCATGCAGTTGTCATGCTGCCAATGTTGGGATTGTCAATACACTATTTTCATCATAACAGTATTGTTGTGTTATTGAAAGTGTTGGCTGGCAAGCCCAACATTGGCACTTAACCCTTTGAGCTGTGGTTCATTAAATTCAGGTCTCCAACTGAGGACAAGAATTCCTGAGTTTATCTGAGAATACTGCCCCTTTTATAGGGCTGGTGTGGTCATCTTCAAGTAATAATGAATGTAAGTTGCCCTGATTCTAAATGCTGGCCCCATGCGGTGCCCCAGATTTCTTTATTGTCTCCGCTTCCATCGTGGAGATGCTGACTCGTGCTCACGTGGTGTGCCATGGCAGGAGGGCGCTCTTTTGAACTTTGCCTAAGTGGCTATTTCTACACCTGTGCTCGGACAGTTAATGTTACTGGCGTACACCGACAAATGGGGTGTGATGAACCCAATCCTCTCCTCGTCCAGTGCTTTACACTGGAATGCTTCCTAGCTGGTTCACCGGTGGGGGCGGGGGAAACCTCAGCCAATTTTTCCCTTTCACGGCCCAGGGACCCTGAGGTGTCAGCACACAGATGGAATCTGGGATCTTGCTGCTCTCTCTGGCTCTTTATCTGGCACCATATGGTATGTTTATACAATAACCTGTCAAACACCCTCGCTTACTCATTAATTTTAGATTCTCTTAATGCGTGGCTTTGGAAGCATTTATAAAGTGTTGGAAGGAGGTTGGAGATTGATGCTGTAGCCCGCACGGCAGAACAGCAGTTTAAAACTGCTTTTGTGCTGTAGCACAAGTCTTGAGAGACGGAGCTGGCTGCGCCGGTTCCACACATGTACCTTTCTAAACTAACTGGTGCCTGTTAATTGGCTGTACTGTGCTGGCCCACCACTCGGCACTCAAGTGGATGGGCTTTGACATTCTGTCCAGAAGGCAGGTGCGGAGCGGTGATGTCATGGCGCTTCAGCGTGGTAGCACAACGCAGCTGATGACATCATGCTGCTGCCACGGCAGTGTCTTTCCTGGCCTCCAGAAGATCATTGGCTGACTGACAAAAGGCTCTTGCTTCCCATTTTTAACAAGATCACGTAAATGCCCCTGACAGCTTTGCATTCATCCGGCTGTCGGAGATGAGTTTCAAAGCAGCTTGTGAACGGGGCGTTCCAACTGACTTCGCCTATCTGAAGACTTCCCACAGAGGCGATAATGGGGCAGTATAAAACATCCTGTGTTGTGTACAATTCAGCAATTGTGCTTAAATACTCACAAATTAATCTGCAGACATCACTTCTTCCCTACACCGACCCCCTTTTGGAAACAGGCAAAGTTAATTCGGCGCACAAAGGGTTAATTTCTGGCTCTGCGAAGCTGATGTCTATTAAAAGATTTCATCCATTACCTCATTCAGCTAGGAGAGTGCAGAGCAGCCACTGCTATTTTGTTTAGATCACACTACAGTTACTTAAAGGTTCTTCAGCATAACAGGAGTGACATCAGCAGGTTTTTTTAAATATTAAGGACTGAAATATCACACAGGCCAGCTAAAATGAACTTCCAGCTGCTACAAGGAACACAAAAGCAGCAGCTCTATTTTTAAGAAAATAATACAAGTTCCATAGATTTTTTTTGCTCCTGTTTTGTTTTTAAAATTACACAAAGGGTGTTGGTTCATGTGCAGAATTTTCAAAGGTTTACTGTGAGGCAAGGGTTGTCTTGTGAGGTTTGTGGGAAGGGGATTCAAACCAAGAGAGCAGATTCGTATAGAGGCAACACATTTAGTATTGTCCCCGGGCTAGAAAAGCCACAGATTCCCTTTATAATTCACCAGTCTTCCATCGGTTTCTCTCTGAGACTTCTTTTCCAAACAAATTATCACAAATATTTGAACATTTATTCCTTTCGATTCCGGAAGCCACCTTTGATAAACCTTTTCATGAGTTAGGATACGGTGCAGAAGCTGACAGCCTTTGCGTTATTTTCCCTGGTGGGATTGTCACTTCATTTCATTATGAATATGAAGCACCCACTGGAGGTTTGGCAGTATAGTCTGCTGCAGCTTGTCATGCTGCACCATGCAGCAGTAGGACTGTTGACCTGGGGCATCCTTTGAAGGCTTCAGTCAGGAACGCCGTTGTTCTCTTTGGAGCAAAGAGATCGGGCAGAATCTCCCGACTTTGGATGCGGTAGGTCATGTGCGCCAGCTTCTCCAGTATGAGTGTCGTGTTGGGTGTTCTGCTGCACAAATGATCCAACACGGCTGTAGATGGTACAACTCTGTTTTATTGTCTGAACAACGGCTACAACTAACTGCTGGCTTGGGTACGTGCTTCACCAGCTAACCTGTGGACCCAGCCCTATCACTATCTTAGTGAGGCACTCAGCACCTGGACTATGTATGAGTGGCACGCTGTGAGCTCTGTGCTCTGAGCTATCTTCTGGTAGAAAGAGCGGGAACTGTGGTGTTCCCTGTTTTATAGTGCATGGTGATTGGCTGCAATGTTATGTGTGTGCTGGTTGGTCCAACTGCCTGTCCATCAGTGTGTGTCTGATTGCACCATGATATGCTGATGTGGATATCATGACATCCCCCCCCTTTCACAAAGGATATGTGCCTACATACTAATAAATAGAAATGTGTACTGAGTGCATCTGAGTATGTGTGTGCAATATTTACAACATGTACATGAGGCTGAACTATATACAGAGGAAGGCGTCAGGTGCAACAGAACAACGAGGTTGTACCAATAACAGAACAAATGCAATCAGCAAACGACGAGAGAAAACTTCTGGAACAATGAACGACAAGAAAAGAAACTTGTTAACAGTACTGTAAAACAATTCAGTGAGTCCAATGTGCTAACAGGCTCATAAGTCAAGTCTCTCAGGTGGGCGACGAATTTGGGTTGACCGCCTCAAGGGTGGGTCAGGATCCACCGGCTGAGGAATGGGCCTGGCCACGGGCGAGAGAGAAAGAGGCAGAGTGGCAGGAAGCTCAACAAAGTCGACATCAGGGACAACAGGAGGACGTGGCACCAGTGCATGATCTCATACCGAGCGCGGAACCAGACGAAGGGCCCGCCGATTACGGCGGCGAATAGAGCCATCAGGCATGCGAACCAGGAATGAGCGGGGAGCCACGTGGCGGAGAACCTCGCCGGTTGCCGACAAGCCACCCTCCGGTAGATGTATGCGGACGTTGTCTCCAGGCGCCAGGGCAGGAAGATCAGTTGCCCGAGCGTCATGTGCCACCTTCTGCTGTGCACGCTGTTGCATCCTTCGCAATACTGGAGCATGGTCGAGGTCAGGAGCATGAATGGACGGCACAGTGGTTCTGAGGGTGCGACCCATCAACGGCTGGGCTGGCGAGAGGCCCATGGACAGTGGGGCCGAGCGATAGGCCAGCAGGGCTAAATAGAAGTCAGATCCGGCATCAGCAGCCTTGCAGAGGAGCCGCTTCACAATGTGGACGCCCTTTTCCGCCTTGCCATTCGACTGAGGATGCAAGGGACTGAACGTCACGTGTGTGAAGTTGTATGAAGTGGCAAAGGAAGACCATTCTTGGCTCGCAAAGCAAGGCCCATTGTCAGACATGACGGTGAGGGGAATTCCATGACGAGCAAAGGTTTCTTTGCATGCCCGGATGACAGCTGATGACGTTGTGTCGTGCAGGCGTATGACCTCCGGATAATTTGAGAAGTAGTCAATCAGAATAATAGTCCCTGCCGAGCGCATGAAAGAGGTCCACGCCCACCTTCGCCCAGGGGGACGTGACCAACTCATGGGGCTGAAGAGTCTCAGTGGGTTGCGCCGGCTGAAACCTTTGGCAGGTGGGGCAGGTGAGCACCATATTGGCGATGTCGTCGCTGATGCCCGGCCAGTACACAGCTTCTCGGGCCCTCCGCCTGCACTTTTCAACTCCGAGATGGCTTTCGTGCAGTTGTTCGAGGACAAGCTGGTGCATGCTGTGTGGGATCACGATCCGGTCCAACTTCAAGAGGACACCATCAATGACGGCCAAGTCGTCCCGGACATTGTAAAATTGTGGGCACTGCCCCTTGAGCCACCCTTCCGTCATGTGGCGCACCACACGCTGTAGAAAGGGGTCTCACGGCGAATGTGGGCCAGCCGTGCATCAGTGGCCGGCAGATTGGCCGATGTGAAGGCTACTTGTGCGTCGACCTGACAAACGAACCCCTCCATGTCGGGCGGTGTGTTGACCACCCTGGGCAGAGCATCTGCGATGATGAGATCCTTCCCCGGGGTGTAGAAAAGTTGGAAGTCGTACCTCCGGAGCTTGAACAGAATGTGCTGGATGCGAGGGGTCATATCGTTGAGGTCCTTCTGAATGATGCCGACCAGGGGGCGATGGTCGGTCTCCACAGTGAACTGCGGAAGACCATATACATAATCGTGAAACTTGTCGATGCCAGTCAACAGGCCTAGGCACTCCTTCTCAATCTGCGCATAGCGCTGTTCTTTGGGGGTCATGGCTCGCGACGCATATGCCCCAATGCCGGACTGGCTGGCGTCAGTTGAGATCTTTGTTTCCCGTGTGGTATTGAAAAACCCCAGTACCGGGGTGGTGGTGAGCTTGACCTTGAGCTCCTCCCATTCAGTCTGGTGTGCGGGCAGCCACTGGAATTCCGTTGTCTTTTTGACCAGGTGGCCAAGAGCAGTCGTGTGCGAAGCAAGGTTAGGAATGAACGGGATGACATTTCCATTGTAACGGTTACAACTAACTGTTGGCTTGGGTACATGCTTCACCAGCTAATCTGTGGACCCAGCCCTATCACTATCTTAGTGAGGCACTCAGCACATGGACTATGTCTGAGTGGCACGCTGTGAGCTCTGTGCTCTGAGCTATCTCCTGGTAGAAAGAGCGGTAACTGTGGTGTTCCCTGTTTTATAGTGCGTGTGCTCTCACTGGTGATTGGCTGCGATGTTATGTGTGTGCTGGTTGGTCCATCAGTGTGTGTGTGATTGCACCATGATATGCTCATGTGGATACCATGACAATGAATTGAGGCCACAAGGACTGTGAGGGAATAATACGGAACTCCTGACCTGCATTTAGTGAATGGCCGCCCGGGTGCTGTTTAAATGTGGCTGCAGGACCTTCGACCCCATGAGGAAACGGCGGGGCAGTCCACCATCTGCCCGCCATGAGATTTGCAGTACTCCGCCCGGATGCAAAATTAATGAGCCGAACAGTGGCTGTTTGCATGTGTTCAGCCGTTCTGCTTCCCGGTGGGAATTAAGTCAGCTTTCTTGCTCACCAGATTTAGGATGGGATTCTCCCATTTCGAGGCTTAATTGCCATGGCGGGGGCGGGAATGTGGAGTGTTTCCCGCTATAGGAACGACAGGAAAATGCGCCGAATCCTCGGACCTGACCTCATTAATTATGCACTTGAGTGTTTTGCACTATATTCTGTGGACGGGCAGGTCTGGCTGGTGTGTAGTCTGCCATCTTATCTGGGTGCCATTTTGAAAAGGTGCCCAACATAACTGACCCACTACTGAAGAAAAAAGGCAGACCTTGTGAAAATGAAGATAGATTTCTGAGAACACTCTGAGACTGAAAGATACCTCTTGAGAATGAAGATGGATCTCGTGGAACATTCTAAGGCTATGCCCCTTCAGGATGCATCATCTGGAAGGTCCATCTGCAGATGCTCCCCGGCCCGACTGCTGAGGTGTTCCAGAGTCCAGGATTGTCCACTGCCTCCATCCCGAACTCTGGAGGCAGCCCCAGGCATTACTCAGATGAGTCCTGGCATTTTGCTTGCCACGTTGTTCTGAATGTGCTTCCCGCCAGCACCACGGACAATCTGGCATGGGGGGGTTGGGCCTTCATCTACATCCCATTGCCGCCTTGGTGGACCAGCGGAAAATCCCTCTGTGAATTCACGCCTGCGTTAAAATTGATTTCTGGACTTCCTGCCATATTCTCCCATCATACCCGCCATCCAACATACCAGCAGGGGTCTAAAAGAATTCCGCCCTTAGAATCCAGAGCGGAAGATTCTGCCCATTGAGTGGAGAGCTGATAGAAGTGTATGAGATCTGATCGAGGTGTATGAGATTATGACATATTTAGTTATGGTAGATAAAGAAAAGCTGCTTTCATTAGCTCATGGTACAAGAACTAGGAAGAACAGATTTAAGGTTTTGGGGAGAGGAAGAATGTGAAGATCTTTTTTACGCAGCGCGTGATAATAACCTGGAACTCAACATAGAATCATAGAATCACTATAGTGCACAAAGAGGCCATTCAGCCCATCGAGTCTGCACCGCCCCTCTGAAAGAGCACCCTACCTAGGCTCAGGCCCCACCCTATCCCCGTAACCCAGTAACCACATCTAACCTTTTTGGACACTAAGGGGCAATTTAGCGTGGCCAATCCACCTAACCTGCACATCTTTGGACGGTGGGAGGAAACCGGAGCAACCAAGCAGACACAGAGAGAACAGATAAACTCCACACAAACAGTCACCCAAGGCTGGAATGGAACTCAGGTCCCTGGTGCTGTGAAGCAGCAGTGCTAACCACTGTGCCACTATGCCGCTCCACATCTATGAGGTTGGTAGAAGCGGAGACAATCAATGATTTTTTTAAAAAATTGGATAGATACCTGAGGTAAATAAACTCGCAGGGCTACTGGGATAGAGTGAGAGAATGAAATTTATCTCATTGTTCTACAGAAAATCCAGCATGGACTCATTGGACCTAATGACCTCCATCTGTTCCCTACATAATTCTAAGGAGTGGATTTTACGGGATATGGGAGGAGAGTGGAAAGTTGGCGATCTGCTGAATTCTTCCCTGCAGCCAAAACACTCTGCAGCTGGGCTGAACCTGGTGTTTGTGGGAGATATGCCCCTCAATGGGCACAGGACACCCCACAACGGTTATACACACCCCACCCCAACCATTTTTTAAACACCCCTTATGACGCGGCCAGCAAATAATCCAGGTCAGTTTGGTTGTTAACAAGCTCAATTGACCCTTTAGTATTTATTTTAAAATGGTGGGAGAGCTTCCAATTGCTGCAACCCCCCCCCCCCCCCGCCCCCCCCCCACCACCCAGTACTTGCGTTATGGGGACAGCTCAGGGGAAAGGAGATAGGCAGTCGGCTCACCTCCTGTTTTATTTTACATGTTTCCCCCGCTAAAAGGCCGCCTGACATGGGCTGTAAAATCCAGCCTGAAAACTCTATGGGCCAAATTCTCCTCCGTCGAGATGCTCCATTTTGCCGGCAGCCTGGGGGTTTCCTGACAGCCTGGGGTTGCCCCACAATGGGAAACCCCATTGACCAGTCGATGAATTGGAGAATCCTGGCGGGGTGCTGAACCAGAAATCTGGCTCGGCGGGAAAGAGAAACCCGCCCTATGTCTTTGTGGAAGGAGATGTGTAACTGAGCCATGCAGAGGAGAAGACCCCAAGTTCAATCTTAGCCTGATGTTGAATCCACCCCGACAGAAGTCTACATGGTGAGTTCCCAACCCCAGGTGATCCATTGAGGGAAGCTGAAGGATTTCAGCATAAAATAAAGGAAAAGTAGTGATACAGCTTGTGCATGATTCCTAGGTTAGCAGGTATGCTACTGCTCAAAGATTGCTTTGCAGCTACATAGCCTGAGACCCGGAAATATGATGTGAGCACCATAATGGCACATGCTTATAGCAGAGAAAATAATGCACAAAAAGTGCACATTTGATTTTACGTATGCTTTAATCAAACAATAAAGTGTACACATTAAGAAGGATAAATCACTGCCTCTACTTACTAGGCAACCTTTAACAGTACAGTGTCAATTAAAGACAAGTTTTTACAATAGTAGGCAGTTTGTAAATACAGATATAGGGTGAATACCACCGCCACTGAGTGATCTTAGCCCTGATTTCTTATTGATCAGACTACTGGAGGATGCAGTGACCAGAATAGAGGAACACTCACCATAAGCAGCACGGTAGCACAAGTGGATAGCACTGTGGCTTCACAGCGCCAGGGTCCCAGGTTCGATTCCCTGCTGGTTTCATCGTCAAAATAAAGTTTTGATTCCTGTCCCTTGTCTTTTGGATGTGGTGAATCATTCTTGGGTATTCTTCCACTGGGGTTGGCAGTTTTCCAGCACCTCACCTGAATAATAATAAGCTTTTATTGTCACCAGTATGAAGTTACTGTGAAAAGCCCCTAGTTGCCACATTCCGGCACCTGTTCGGGTAAGCTGGTATGCGAATTGAACCCGCGCTGCTGGCTTTTTTCTGTATCACAAACCAGCTGTATGGCCCACTAAGCTAAACCAGCCCTATGGTTGTGCTTCACTGGTCTGTCCTGTCTTAGCTGATTTCACCCAGTCCACCACTGGGACTCGCTCTCTTACTGCAGATAATTGTTTAAAAAGCCTACTTTCCTGCACCTGATCACTTTCCAATTTATTTCCATTGGGATGTTGGCATACGGGAATGGTGGGGAGGCTTGGATGTGATGCCCTTAATGGTAAAATAGCCTGTTGACAATTATTGTCTTGGTTCATACATGAGGTTCACCTGTGCATAGTGGCAAATAGCTACCAGTAGCCATAAAACCATAATGAGAAAGCTGGGGAGATATTGGTTGGTAGCAAGAATGCGAAGGGGGGAATGATTGGTTGGGGGCATTAAGCTGGGTCAATATTGAGGTTCTGCCACATTAAGACTGATTTTGTCACTCCAACATTGCGAACAGTGAAGCAACAGTTTGCCAATGTTTGCAACACACTGAAACTATGCCGAGCTAATTAGTCAATGTTGTGCAGTGAGTTCTTTGTCTGAACTGGGTTTGCGAGCAGAAGCACACATCAGCAGGAGGCAGGAAATGGAATGCTGTCCTTAGAAGTGGAACTGGCTTTTAACAGAGTTGTTTAAAGTCATGCCAGACCTGCCTTGGAAATGGCTGGTCAAGGTTGGAGAGTACCTTTCGTTTTGCAATGCAGTTTTGGGATTGCTTGCTGTGGTAATGGGGTCCCTTTAAGAGGGCAGGTTCCACGGACCACTTGAAAGGCTCGGGGCCAATTGTGTGGGAGCGTGCAACCCCCGGCCAAAGAGGAATTTGCGCAGCTCCCTGGAAGCAGGACCCGGGCAGTGTGGACCAGGGGGCTGCAGTGTAAAGACCTGTGGTAGAGTGTTTTGTGTCTGTTATCTAACTGCCTTTGTTTTCATCGAGAAACCTCCTTGTTCACTGCTGGAAGCCTCCAGTATATGTCTCGAGCCAACACACTTACACAAGAAGTTCAAAGGAGAGGGATCGTTCTTTTGGAACTTGGAAGCTCCTTCGGTGTAGAGGTCCCATTCAGTTTGTTTGACATGAGGTGGCAGGTAGAATCAAGATTATTTCAATCACCTAAAGGCTGTGCAAGCAGATTCTTTTTTGAAAAAAACAGCTTAAGGATGTCTGCCAAGGTTATGTTAGATAGCAATGTATTATACTAAGCAGATACACAAATTTATGCATGCCATATTGAGTTTTCTCTCACCTTCTTAAATCATCACAGAGGCTGTTTGTTAAGCTGTCGGAAACCATCCTTTCCAAGTTTCACATGTGTTTTGGGCTCCTGTAGTGGGTACATGAAAAAAATAATAACATAAATAGGAGCAAGAGTAGACCATAGGACCACTGGAGTTTGCTTCGCCATTCAGTATGATCATGGCCATCTCAATGACATTTTTCCTCTCCCTGTTCCCATTTTCCTTGATTCTCTGAGAGACTATAGGGCGGATTCTCTGTTTGAGAAACTAAGTGCTGATACCAGGACTGAATTGCAAGAGTTCTACGTTGACAAAAGTGGTGCTGGTCCCAGAGCGATTCAGGACATCCTAATGGGCTAGCACAGGCGCCACATGGAACTCGTGCAATTCCAACGAATGCTGACGTGTGAATAGCCGGGGTCAGGATCGGCACTGGAGAGCCTGACACGCAGGAGCTGCATATAGGCACTCCACTCCCCACACACCCTCATCCCAGCCAAGAAGATGGCACTGGTGGTGCTGGTACACACTCATCCTGTTGATGGTTCGGCTGGGGCCAGAGGGTACCTAGGGAGCTGGTCTGGGGAGGCACCCAAACAACCTATGGCGCTATGTTCACAGTGGACAGTCTGCAATGTGCGCAGCCTCATGGCTGCCGTGCAGGCTGCGCAAATGGTGGTCCCTGCCTGCCCACCTCCTAGCTGCCCCTGACACTTCACCCGGCCCTGGAAGAAGCCCCCCTGGCCAGCGACACAACTGTCAGCACACTATAGCAATGTAGGACATTGTTTGTTCCCCCTCCTGCCCCTCAGCAGCCATGTCACCTGTTTCTGATTTTAAAAACCTCAAGTGAACCTTGCCGTCGATAATTCCCCCTGGCGGAGACGGAGCATCGCAGGGGACCTGCAAGTTGCCGGGTCAGGCCCATTAATGATATTGGACATCAAATTGTACAGTAAACACCGTTGGGTGTTTACTGTACAGTTTGCAAATGGAACACATTCACGCCGCTGTCATTCCATACGGTGCCTGACGCCGGCCTTGGTTTTCAGCTGTCACGTGATTCTCCGCCTGATCGTGCTGTGCGATTCCACGGCCGCAGGATGGAGAATCCTGCCCTAAAAATCTGCCTATTTTGACCTTGCATATACTCAACGATGGAACATCCACAACCATCTTGGTTAGAGAATTCGAAAGATTCACAATCCTCTACTTGAACAAATTTCTCCTCATCTCAGTCCAAAATGTAAAACCTGTTATCCTGAGACTGTGCTCCCGTTTTCCAGAATCCCCAGCCGGGGGGAACAACACCATCATGTCTATCTGCCCTGTCAAACCCCTCCAGAATCTTACGCGTTTCAATGAGATCACCTCTCATTCTTCTAAACCCTAGAGAACATAGGCCAAATATGTTCAGCCTCTCATCTTGTTGCCTTGCACTAGGATCCATCCAAGAATGCAATTTCAATCATGAACATTGGATGGCTTTGATTGTCTTACATCAATAGTTACCCAGAAAACACGAGAAGAATTAAATGAAGGCAAATTACTGCGGATGTTGGAATCTGAAACAGAAACAGAAACTACTGGGCAATCTCAGCAGGACTGACAGCATCTGTGGAGAGAAAAGGGAGCTAACATTTTGAGTCCGGTTGACTATCTGACCCTACGCTGCTCCATGATTGTTGACCACCACCTTCATTTTCCAACCTCCCCATTGACTGTCTGACCTCCCCTCAACTGTCTGATATTACCACCGCCCCCCCCCCCCCCCCCCCCCCGACCCTCACTGTGTCCGCCTTACCCTCACCACGACACATTCTAACTATTGACCTGACAAACCAATCTTCTCCCTGGCTGGAAAGTGGTTTGATCTTTAAACCCATCTTATTTATGGCAGCTGGTGCAATCTAAAAGGGGGGCATGGCCTCATTGCATCTGACTCTGAAACCCTCAACAGAAGGTACTGGGACTATGCTGCCCTGCACAGTTCTCACCCAGCATGAGTTTGAAGATCAGGTGAGAAAGGATCGGGAAGATTTCAAAGCAAAAAAGGTAGGAGTGGAGTGGCAATCCAACCATGATTGCCATTCCGTGGAAGTTCAGGCCCATTGCTCTCAGTTTCCTTGTCTATATCATTAATATAGATTGTAAATAGCTGAAGCCCCAGCGCTGATCCCTACATCACTCTGCTAGTCACAGCTTGACAACGTGAAAATGCTCAGATTGTGCCTACTCTTTCCATCCTGCCTTTATCCATATTAACATATAATTCCATGAGCCCCCATCATTTATCTTAACACTTTGTGTGATACATTTTCAAATGCCTTTTGTAAATCCAAGTATACTACATCTACTGGATCCCCTTTATCTACCCTGCAAGTTGCATCCTCAAAAACCCTAATAAATCTGTTCAAACAGGAATTCCCTTGTATAGAATTGCTTTGACTTTGTCTGATCATACAATGATTTTCTAAGTGAATTGTTAATCATGGATTCCAGAATTTTAGGCAAACTGATCTGTATTCCTGGTTTTCTCTTTCGCTCCTTTGTTGAGGCTGCTCGCGTTACATTTATTAATTTCCAAACCACTTGGGACCATTTCAGAATGTGGGGGATTTTGAGAAATCATGATCAGTGCATTCATTATATCTGCAGCTTCTGATTTTAGAACCCTACAATATAGGTCATCAGGTCCTTGGGATTTGTCAGGTCCCTTACGTCTCTCCAGAATGTTTTCTCTGCTGATATAATTACTTTAGATGTTTTGATGAGATTTCACGTATTCTGAGTGAGTGGAGATTGTTGGTAAATAGTTATTCTTGAAACAACGTATTTATACTATTTACAAGACTTCATGCTAATTACATGGTTCTATGGACATAGACTAATCTGTGTCTTGCTCACTTGGAGTCTCATGGTCGCCTGAGCATGATGTCATTAGCATCATTGTCTCATGTTATGTCACAAAGACATGAAAGTAAATCAAAACTGTGTGTCTCAAAATGTTATCCTGAGGTTATTTTTAAATTGAACCATAAAATGGCTCTTACTGTGGGCAGCACGGTGGTGCAGTGTGTTAGCCTTGCTGCCTCACGGCGCCGAGGTCCCAGGTTCGATCCTGGCTCTGGGTCACTGTCCGTGTGGAGTTTGCACATTCTCCCCTTGTTTGCGTGGGTTTCGCCCCCGCAACCCAAAGATGTGCAGGGAAGGTGGATTGGCCACACTAAATTGCCCCTTAATTGGAAAAAATGAATTGGGTACTCTAAATCTATTTTTAAAAATGGCTTCTACAGATCACATGAATCACAAGATTGGCCATCTGTTCTGGAAACTTCCACAGAGAACAAAAGAGTTCCACTCTGATCCTCGTGGAATCTCACATTCCATTGTAAGTCGACAGTGTGGTCTTGAAACCAGATGACCAACAAACGAACTGACGCCCCTAGCTTGGAAGATAGCATAGACTTGAGCATTGAAATTCATTATACTTGAAGAATCATTAACAGTCACCATTTCACACCTAAGGGAAACAATAGATTTTGGCCAGAGGCACAGAAACTGCTTGTGAGGCTGCAATTTACTCAATAATGGGCCACATTACATGATGCTGTGCTTCTAGCCTTTTGGATAATTTTATGATTACATTTCTAGCCTCACAGTTCAGTCTGCTGTTTTAACATCGACCGGAAAGAGCTCCTGGTGAATCAAGCAGTTGACCACCATCTCTCACTTCCTCAAAGCCTGTCACTATTGACTATTTACTTTCCCACCATTTCCCAACAGGTTGAACCTGTCTGGTGCTTTTATGACTCTCTCTGATCTTGTCTTGAGTATTCTCGATTGAGGATCCTGGTCTACCCCTGGTTCCTGAAATTGAGTGTAATTTCTGGAGGTGTTTGCAATAGGGTCTGCCTTATCAGTCGCATCATGGTAATACTGGAATGATTGTCTCCTTGCAGGTTCTAGGGGTATCAGAGCCTTTCTATTCCTTTGGTGAAACCTGATTGATGTTTTTATAAGGTATGATCCCAGCTACTGACTTTGGTCTCTGACAGTACCTTCCATCTGACCGTCACTTATCTACAACTTTTGCTCAGGTTCGAATGTGGGCAGTGTTCTCACTCTATGCAGCTAAATATACCAGTTGGACGGATGTCCTTTGTGTGTTTACTCATGACACTATTCTCATTCATGGTCTTACAAGATGACATTGGGTCTGAGTTCACATTGCAATGAAGGGACTTGGGTCTTTAGCCTTCTCCCAATCATCAACTCGGGAAAAAGCCATTAATTGATGCATTGTCCTGTAATTGAATAAGGCTGGCTCTATGTCATTGTTCTTTTTCATCAATATTTTGATATTTTTTACACCTGTCTCCACTTCTCCCTTCACCTGCGGGTGGAGTGGCAAACTGGTCATGTGGTGAAATTCATATTCCACCGCGAATTGTCAGACATGTTCATTCATATATTGTGGACCATTATTTGGAATGACCTCATTGGAATTCCTTGGGTGGAGTAAATGTGTTCTAAAGCTGTTTAAACAGCTCTTGTGACTATAGTGTGCTATCTGCTGATGCCTAACCAACAAGAGTAACAGTCAATAACTATAAGGATGGTTTTTCCTCTGAGTTCAAACAGATCCATTCCTAACCTTTATCAAAGGTCTGGATGAAAATATTGATGGTAGTAATCGTTTTGTTGGCTATTGGCTGTTGGTAGCACAAATATGGCCCATTGATAGATTTTGAAATTCCCAGCCACCATACCAATTGCTGTGCCGATGCTCTGCATTTGGTAAAGTCCAAGTGACCACTGTGGAGTTTTTGGAGGATGTCTTCTGACATTGCTCTCCAAATTATTAGCCTGTCATTGAAGGTCACCAACAATTGTCAGATGCTGTTATTGTTCATGGTGTTATCTTACCACCTGATTGCTTGGGACACATTTAAGTTAACTGTCTTGGCAATATGTTCTGACCTGACTGCATTCTATATCTTTCAGCTGTGCTTGTCTGATCTCCCGGAGTTTATTTGATGAGGCTGGTAGTGTACTTATTATTAATAAAGAACATGCTTCCACCTCAGAGGTGAGGGTCAAGTGATGTTCTGTATCACGGCGCCGAGGTCCCAGGTTCGATCCTGGCTCTGGTTCACTGTCCGTGTGGAGTTTGCACATTCTCCCCGTGTTTGCGTGGGTTTCGCCCCCGCAACCCAAAGATGTGCAGGGTAGGTGGATTGGCCATGCTAAATTGCCCCTTAATTGGAAAAAATGAATTGGGTACTCTAAATTTAGGAAAAAAAAGTGATGTTCTGTAGCCTGGTCAACTGTAGCTCTTGACAGTGGGTTGGCAGCTGTCTCTGGCACATATTCTTTTGCAGAGACATACCATGTGAATCTTAGCCAGGCATGCTGTATTCTTGGCGCCATATTAGCAATCTCTTTGGAGTTCAGGTGAGTGGCCAGAGGTTTGTCGTCCATCTCAATCATTAATAGTAAACCCATTAAGTAATCTGAATGTTTTTGGTCCCAATGTACAAGCACGTTCGAAGAGACAAGCAGCTCTTTAATCTTATCAAAGGCATTCTTCTGCTCAACTCCCTAATACAACTGCTGATCTTTTCTCAGCAGGTCGCGTAAAGGTTCGTTGATGGCAGACAGATTTGGGATAAACATTCCCCACCTGACTGACCATGTCTAAAAATCATTGTCTGTCTTGAGCTGTGGAGATCCTTTAATTGTCTTGGTCTTTTGGGGATCTTCCCAAATTCACACTTTTTATTCAGAATGCTTGTTCAAGCACTTTTAAAACTTCCCAGACTCTGACTGTGCTCTTCTTTGGTAACCCGTTGGATGAGCAGATCATCCATGTGACAAATAATGCCTTCCTTGCCTTCAAAGATGTTGGACCTAGCGCATTGAAAGATTTCTGAAGCAGAGGATATGCCAATGGGAAATGAATTGAAGAAGTACCGACCAAAGGGAGTGATAAACGTTGTCAACACATTGATTCTTGGTCAAGGGGTATCTGCCAAAACTCATTGTTGGCATCCAACATCATAAGAAGAACATTTTGGACAGCTTTGCCAGATTGTCATCTACAGAGGACATTGAGTGTATCTCTCTTCAAATGGCTTTATTTACCTGGGTCAGGTCAACACAGAGCCTGATTTCGCCATGAGGTTTAGAGGCTGTCATTAGACGCAAGTACCATTTTGTGGGCACTGTAACAGGAGAGGTCACTCCTTGATTGCAGCATCCTGTCAATTTGATCTTTGACCTTTCCAATCAATGGTTGTGCTGCCCTCGTAGAGCTAAATAAGCAGACCGGTTTGGCATCTAGGTGTAGAGTAACGTGATAATCACTTCTGAGCTTTCTCAGCCCCCAGAACAACCTAGGAAATTCATTCCGAGATGCAACCTATTTTCATCTTGAGTTACCTAGCCGACCTTCGTAGAAGGCCAAGTCCTGAACACGCTGCCCTACTAGAACAAACAAACAAAGAACAAAGAAAAGTACAGCACAGGAACAGGCCCTTCGGCCCTCCAAGCCCATGCCGACCATGCTGCCCGACTAAACTACAATCTTCTACACTTCCTGGGTCCGTGTCCCTCTATTCACATCCTATTCATCTATTTGTCAAGATGCCCCTTAAATGTTACTATCGTCCCTGCTTCCACCACCTCCTCCGGTAGCGAGTTCCAGGCACCCACTACCCTCTGTGTAAAAAACTTGCCTCGTACATCTACTCTAAACCTTGCCCCTCGCACCGTAAACCTATGCCCCCTAGTAATTGACCCCTCTACCCTGGGGAAAAGCCTCTGACTATCCACTCTGTCTATGCCCCTCATAATTTTGTAGACCTCTATCAGGTCGCCCCTCAACCTCCATCGTTCCAGTGAGAACAAACCAACTTTATTCAACCACTCCTCATAGCTAATGCTCTCCATACCAGGCAACATTCTGGTAAATCTCTTCTGCCTCCACATCCTTCTGGTAGTGTGGCGACCAGAATTGAACACTATACTCCAAGTGTGGCCTAACTAAGGTTCTATACAGCTGCAACATGACTTGCCAATTCTTATACTCAATGCCCCGGCCAATGAAGGCAAGCATGCTGTATGCCTTCTTGACTACCTTTTCCACCTGTGTTGCCCCTTTCAGTGACCTTTGGACCTGTATACCTAGATCTCTCTGACTTTCAATACTCTTGAGGGTTCTACCATCCACTGTATATTCCCTACCTGCATTAGACCTTCCAAAATGTATTACCTCACATTTGTCTGGATTAAACTCCATCTGCCGTCTCTCTGCCCAAGTCTCCAAACAATCTAAATCCTGCTGTATCCTCTGACAGTCCTCATCGCTATCCGCAGTTCCACCAACCTTTGTGTCGTCTGCAAACTTACTAATCAGACTAGTTACATTTTCCTCCAAATCATTTATATATACTACAAAGAGCAAAGGTCCCAGCACTGATCCCTGCGGAACACCACTAGTCACAGCACTCCAATTAGAAAAGCATCCTTCCATTGCTACTCTCTGCCTTCTATGACCTAGCCAGTTCTGTATCCACCTTGCCTGCTCACCCCTGATCCCGTGTGACTTCACCTTTTGTACTAGTCTACCATGAGGGACCTTGTCAAAGGCCTTACTGAAGTCCATATAGACAACATCCACTGCCCTACCTACATCAATCATCTTTGTGACCTCTTCGAAAAACTCTATCAAGTTAGTGAGGCACGACCTCCCCTTCACAAAACCATGCTGCCTCTCACTAATATGCCCATTTGCTTCCAAATGGGAGTAGATCCTGTCTCGAAGAATTCTCTCCAGTAATTTCCCTACCACTGACATAAGGCTCACCGGCCTGTAGTTCCCTGGATTATCCTTGCTACCCTTCTTCAACAGAGGAACAACATTGGCTATTCTCCAGTCCTCCGGGACATCACCTGAAGACAGTGAGGATCCAAAGATTTCTGTCAAAGCCTCAGCAATTTCCTCTCTAGCCTCCTTCAGTATTCTGGGGTAGATCCCATCAGGCCCTGGGGACTTATCTACCTTAATATTTTTCAAGACGCCCAACACCTCGTCTTTTTGGATCTCAATGTGACCCAGGCTATCTACACACCCTTCTCCAGACTCAACATCTACCAATTCCTTCTCTTTGGTGAATACTGATGTGAAGTATTCAATTAGTACCTTGCCCATTTCCTCTGGCTCCACACATAGATTCCCTTGCCTATCCTTCAGTGTGCCAACCCTTTCCTCTTGCTTTTTATGTATGTGTAAAAAGCCTTGGGATTTTCCTTAACCCTATTTGCCAATGACTTTTTGTGACCCATTCTAGCCCTCCTGACTCCTTGCTTAACTTCCTTCCTACTTTCATTATATTCCACACAGGCTTTGTCTGTTCCCAGCCTTTTAGCCCTGACAAATGCCTCCTTTTTCTTTTTGACGAGGCCTACAATATCTCTCGTGAGAGATAAAACAGAAAAAATTGCTGATTTTGTAGGATATAAGGAGGCTCATACATTTAAGGATTGTAGTTGATTCTTCACTTTGAGGTTTATGTCACCTTGCCCCGTAGCTTTATGTTTGATGGTTGATCTCAACATTATTAAGCCAATCTGATTTCTCTGATAAGACTGTGATCCCAGTTCTGAGTGCAGTTTAAATTTTGTTCTGTAACCTTTGACTTCCAGCTCTACAGGCCAGAATTACTTATTGGAATCTTTTAGATCCCCCAGGAAGTCTTCATCCTGAATGTCTTTGTTTCCAATTTGCTCCACTTAGAATGATGAGAAGCTTGTTCCCACTCTTTGCCTTTCAATTGTGCTTTTGATCTGCAGAATTGTTTAAAATGTCTGGACTTGCCACAGAGAAAGTATGTGGCACCCTCTGCTGGGCATTCTCTGTGGCGGTGTTTTGTGGCGCCCCATCTGGAACATTTTAAAATTGGTGGAAGGTTTGTTCCCGCCACTTCAGTGGTTTTGGTAGACATTTTCGAAGGCTTTTCACTGGGTGGAGATCCCGACTTTGGGTCTACATACTAGATCAACCCATCTCGAACATCAGCATTTCTCCAAAGTACACCCTGATTTTGCTGTTGCAGTCCTGCCTGCCTTGCAAACTGTTCAGCCCCCTCGAAGGTCAATCCTCTTTTGTCTGCAGCAGGTCTGACAGCGCATTGTTGAGCATGCCAACTATGATGTCATCACAAATTAATTGGTGCTTTATGGCTCTATAACTGCAACTCCTGGCCACTTGACACAAGTCATTAATAAATATAACCATTGAAGTCACCAGGCTTTTGGATCTTTTGGTTAAATTTCTTTAATTCATTCATGGGATGTGGGCCAACATTTATTGCCCATCTCTAATTGCCCTTGAGAGTTAAGAGTCAACCACATTGCTGTGGATCTGGAGTCACACCTAGGCCAGACCAGGTAAGGATGGCAGATTTCCTTCCCTAAAGGACATCAGTGAAACAGATGTTTTTTTACACCAATCAACAATGGATCCATGGTCATCGTTAGACTTTTAATTTCAGATTTTATTGGATTCAAATTTCACCATCTGCCCCGGTGAGATTTGAACCAGGGTCCCCAGACCCTGGGTCTCTGCTTTACTAGTCCAGGGACAATACCACCATGCCACCGCCTCCCCCTCTCACCTGTTTAATGACTCGATTCTTCTAAGGGCTGAAGTAATTATTAAAGGCCCACAAAACCTCCTCATAGGATGTCATCGTCTCCTCAACTCCTGGTCGCATCAAGTTATCATCATCTGCTGTGGGCCTAATAGCATATAAGAGAATACATACCTGGTGTTTTATGCCTTTACTTGTAAACCCGAAGTAGTTCGGTACCTTCCAAACTGTAACCCCCCCCCAACATCTCCCATTTTTGTCCTTGCTGTACACCCCCAATGTGTTGGAAGGGCATGGAATGGGTAGTGACTGTTCAATGGCTGTCAACATCATGCATGCTTCACTGTCTCCGACTTCGGTACGTTTTATTTTTGTCCTCCATTGTAAAGTCGAGCTGTTTCAAGGCCTTCTTCTTGAATTACTGATCTGTGGGCTCAGTTTTTAACCTGTGGCCTCCATCACCACCAACATGTTTTAATGCAGTTTCACTTACCCTACCAGTGTGTGAAGATAGTTGTGTAGTTTTTCTTGAAACAATTTATTTACAAGATTTCATGATAGCTACATGGCTTGATGGACACCGGCTATTCTGTGTCCTGCTCTCTTGGAGCTTCTTGACCATCTGATCCTGATGTTGTGTTTACATCATCATGAACATCATTACCTCCTTAACATAATCATTAACCCTTTACTCTACAACTAGTTCCTCGCTATTACTAACCCCTTGGTTACTTTCTATTTCTGGTGCATAATTTGTCTTCTGCTGTAAAGATACACACAAAATATTTGTTGAACATCGCTGCGATGACCGTTGACCAGAGACTTAACTAGCCTCACCTTATAAACACTGTGGCCACAAGAGCAGGTCAGTGGAAGCACGATGGCACAGTGGCTAGCACTGCTGCCTCACGGCACCTAGGTCCCGGGTTCGATCGCGGCTCTGGATCACTATCCGTGTGGAGTTTGCACATCCTCCCCGTGTTGGTGTGGGTTTCGCCCCCACAACCCAAAGATGTGCAGTGTCGGTGGATTGGCCACGCCAAATTGTCCCTTAATTGGAAAAAATGAATTGGGTACTCTAAATTTATTCAAAAAAACAAGAGCAGGTCAGATGCTGGGAAGTCTGAGGTGAGCAACTCCGCCTCCTTACTCATAAATGTTTGCCCACCACCTACAGGGCACAGGTCAGGATTTTTTTGGGGGACTTGAGTACATCACTCTCAAAGGACTGTTCCTGAATTGGGTGAATATAGAATTTAGTTGAGGTCTATACTCTGAGGGTCTGTAATTCTGTTCAGCAGGAATGCTTCTTGACTGATCGTCCATGCCTTTGCACTTCTTGGCTGTAATTGAACCTCTCCAATCCTCCATTGTTCGACTTGTTTGAAGGTCATAATTGCGCAGCATAGGGCAGCACAGTGGCGCAGTGGGTTAGCACTGCTGCCTCACGGCGCCGAGGTCCCAGGTTCGAACGCGGCTCTGGGTCACTGTCTGTGTGGAGTTTGCACATTCTCCCCGTGTTTGCGTGGGTTTCGCCCCCACAACCCAAAGATGTGCAGGGTAAGTGGATTGGCCACACTAAATTGCCCCTTAATTGGAAAAAATGAATTGGGTACTCTAAATTTATATCTAAAAAAAATAATTGTGCAGCATATGTTAATCACAATGGTCTTGATGGAACTATGTTGGAAGATGCCACCCGATGTGACCAGGCATCTGAAGCAATGTTTTAAAGATGCCCGTGTATATTTGAGAAGGGTCTTGGTGCCTATATTGGCCGCTTTGTACCGTTGTTCCTCAGCTGTTTGTGGTTAACTCACTGGTGTCACAAGCGAGGGCTGAATTGAATAATTCTGTTCTTCTAGAAGCCATCCTTGTTGTTTGTCATTCCCCACAAATAGTGTTCGCATAGAGGATTGGTTTATAAACGTGTCAGGATTACTGCTTGGGAAGTGTGCAATGGCTTGCATGACCTTTACTTGTGGGCACTGACCACTGAACGGAAACCGATGATATGGATTCCTGTGGTGGACGAAATCCATGAGATTGTAGTTTGCAAATTGGAGGGCACATTCTGTTTTCAGGTTACAAAAGTAAAAAACCAGATGCTGGAAATCTGGAATAAAAGTAGAAAATGCCAGAAATTCTCAGCAGGTCAGGCAGCATCGAGATAGCGAGTGAAACATGGGGAGTGATTTTGAGTAGGCATTAGCCCTCGGCAGAAACGCGATGCCGGCCCAAAATCACATGAGATGCCTGATTGCTGGGGAGTGCCCTGATGCCTATATGGTTGGGGGGAGGTGCCCCCATGCTTGTGGAGGGGGCTGCATACCCCGATGCCTGTGGGGGGTCCCCTGTGTCCATGCAAGAGTGGGCGGGGTGCTTCTTTTTAGTGCAGATCGGGGCACCCTTTGAGGACGGTGCCTCAATCTCTGAAACCAGCTTTGCCAGCTCGATCAGGCCCCACGCTGCCAAAGTGATGGTGAAAACCATGCCCCCAGATTATCTGTGCCCGGGAATCTGGAGAGAAAATTTGGCTGTGCAGCTGGAAAGATACACGCCGGTGTTCTCACTGAAACTGACACTCTGAAAAAATATGGGAAGGTTCCAGCTAGATTCAACGGCTGTTATTCTCTGGCCGTCCTGCCGACAGCGAGCCCTTGCCACAGGCTCCCTGGCTGTGCAAGGTGCAAACAACAGGAAAACCTGTTGACAATGGCGGGACTAGAAAACCCTGCCACTGGAAATGGCTTACTACCTCCGCCATCGCACATCGTGCTGCGTGGCGAACGAGATGGGGGGGCGGGGGGGGGGGAAATCCTGCTCAATGTTTCAAGTCAAGAACCTCATATCTAGGGCGGCATGTGGCGCAGTGGATAGCACTGGGACTGTGGTGCTGAGGACCCAGTTTGAATCCTGGCCCTGGGTCACTGTCCGTGTGGAGCTTGCACATTCTCCCCATGTCTGCGTGGGTTGCACCCCCACAACCCAAAGATGTGCAGGTTAGGTGGATTGGCCACGCTAAATTGCCCTTAATTGGAAAAAATATATATAATTGGGCACTCTAATTTTTTTTTTTTAAAGAACCTTATATCTCAAAGGTGACCTGAAATGTCTCCCTCCTCACAGATGCTGCCAGATCTGCTGAGCATTTCCAGTGTTTTCTATTTTCATTCTTGCTTTCTGTGATTCAAAAGCCTGCATACACCCTCTGTTTAATCAAAAGAATGACTTGCATTTATATAGCACCTTTCATTATCATGCAGAATCCCAACGGTCTTTATAGCCAATGAAGTACCATGAAGTGTCGTCATTGTCAGAAATGTAGCAACCAATTTCTACACAGCAAGCTCCTACAAACAGCATTGTAATAATGTAAGGGTCCTTCCTGTTGATTTCCTTTTTCTCCATTTCTTTATTGTTATCAGTTTGATCCATGATTGCTTTATGGGCATATATCTTTAAGTCAAACAGGGGAAATGAGGAACTCGAGAGTTACAACATGGGACACTGTGCTAGCTTTGGGCAGCAGGACTCAGACTTTCTGGCACCCAAGAGAATGGTGGGATTGATTGGTTGGCTGGTGGCCAATGAATTGGCCGAAAGACTGTATTCTGCTGGGTAACAGGCAGTGATTGGGTCCTGCCTGAGTGGGATGATTTTCAGAGAGCAAGGGGAAACAGTCGGGTCCCTGGAATCTCGGAGAAAACAAACTGCTCTCTCTTTCTCCCTTCTTCACTTCAAAAAAGCTGTATAGCATGTTGTATTTCTGAAACTACAGAGACCTGAATGAATCGACAGTGAAAACCATTCTGTAAACAGAAATCTCGAATTGAATGCCTGGATTGAAGAAAGATGTGCTGGAAACAACCATCTGAAACAGACTCTTATCTTTTTACTTTTGTTATTATTTTTACACCCCTCTTCTCCCCTCTGTGTTTGTCTGTCTTGAGTGTATGTGTTGAAGGTGGGACAAGTTTAAATGGGGAGAGGTTAGGAATTAGATAACAGTTAACTTGTTATATTTGCTGCATATTTAATTATAGTTAATATAATTGATGAACTTAATTGTGTTTAAATTTACATACCCGGTGACTGTAGCTATTGGGAGGCTAAGCATTGGGTGTTTTTCTAAGAATTATTTATTAATTTCAATTGTGTTGCGACTCTGGGTCAAGTGGGGCTGGAATTGACCGTGCACGAGCCCAGGATGTTGTAACAATAATGACCAGATAATCTGTTAATATGATGTTGACTGCAGGATGAATATTGACCTAAACACTGGGGATAACTCTGGATAAAAGCAAATTATTGCGGATGCTGGAATCTGAAACCAAAAGAGAAAAGGCTGGAAAATCACAGCAGGTCTGGCAACATCTGTAGGGAGAGAAAAAAGCTAACATTTCGAGTCCAGATGACCTTATGTCAAAACTGGGGACAACTCCCTGCTCTTCCTTGAAATAATGTGCTGGGATAAGCCTGAGATTTAACATCCCAACCGAAGGATGGCATGGCACTCCCGTGTTACTGCACTGGACATGTCTGTTTTTAATTCTTGTGCTGAAGTCTTGTGAGTGTGACTTGGACCCAGGACCTTCTGATCCAGTTGCAGGAGTGCTGGGAACCATGGGTGGCACGGTGGCTCAATGGTTAGCACTGCTGCCTACGACGCTGAGGACCCAGGTTCGATCCTGGCCCCGGGTCACTGTCTGTGTGGAATTTGCACATTCTCCACATGTCCTGGTGGGTTTCACCCCAATAACCCCAAGATGTGCAGGTTAGGTGGATTGGCCACACTAAATTGCAGCTTAATTGGGGGGAAAAAATAATTGGGTACTCTAAAAAAATTTTTTTTTAAAAAGGAGTGCTGGCAACCAAGCCACGGCTGGAAACTACTAGCGAAAGTTATTATTTATGAATGTAAATAATATCAACATATTATTTCTAAAGACAGCCAATGTTGAGAGATGAACTGTGGCTTGCTGATGATCCTTTAACCCATGCAGAATAATAGATACATCAAACACTCCTCAAATGGTTAATCTATTAAATTGAGAGATTTGGGGTAACATAAATATCGTTACCAGGGGAAATGAAAGGGTTAATTTGGACATATTTTTTAAAGCAATGAATGTTTCCTTTGGGGGTACAACATTAATTCTTGTTTTTAAATGAATTAGATATATTGTCAAACTAAAGTCTATGTTACAGCCGTACAGAAAGATCCCAGGATGCTGAGCACATTACTCACACGTTGTAATCCTTTTCTGTTTTTAACATGCTGTATTTTGATTATGCTGCACATCAAAGCTGTGTGAGAATCACAGCCAATGTTGTTTAATACCAACCTCCTTTAACATTTCCAGATGTTTAAATTCAGCAGCCATAACAGTGACGCTTATTGACAGAGTGACTGAAATCCATCCATCCTCTGCCGCGGGCTAATGTCTGGGATAAAGGTTACAAATTACATCTTCAAATATCTTTGACGGTAGAAGTCGTGGGCAATTCATCAGTCCTATGCAGAACTCTAGCTTATCTTCTTAAACCCAAAGACCCAGAAAAAGGCCTGGCAGCCCTAGCCACAGAGTGTTGGACTCCAAACCCAGAGGGCCATGAGCTTCCATTCCGTTCCTGAACTGCAGTCAGGCTTACCTGCTCTCATTGGCTGTGCTTCTGTATTTTCTCCACCAGACAGATAAATGGAGAGCTCTGTCTCAGGGGGAATATGAACTGGCACAGAATTTCTCCCCTGAATCACACGAACAGACATGTTGTTAAGGAATTTGGACATTCTGAATTCTACCTCAGTGTACCTGAACAGGCACCGGAATGTGGCGACTAGAGGCTTTTCACAGTAACTTCATTGCAATGTTAATGTAAGCCTACTTGTGACAATAAAGATTATTATTATTATTATACAGCATCAATGATAACTGGCAGGGCAAAGGTCTACAACTAAGACAGCTGCCTCACCCTCATGGCCAAAGAAAGAATGATGGACTTGGTAGCAGCATTATAACAGTGAAATCTAACTATGTGGATAGCAGATTCTCTTTCTCTCTCTCTATCTCTTCTTTTGTGCTCTCTTCCCTCCCTCTCACCAACGTCTTCCCTTTTATTTTCCTCCCTCTTGCCATCTCTCTTTCCCTTTCTGCCACTCTCTCTCCCCTCATTTTCCCTTCTTCCTTCTCTCTTTCCTCTCTCTGCCCTCCACCTCTCTTTCTTTCCCTTTCTCCTATCTCTATCTCTTCCTTGAATCCCCTCAACCCACCATATTGCCCTCAAACATAATTTTCACCATCACTTTTCAGACTTGTGCCAGTATTTAGATTCGTGTCAATCACTGGTGATTTCTATGTTATAAAATAATAGTATGGTTACAGCGCAGAAAGGGATCATTTGGCCTATTGTGTCTGCCATGGCTGCCCTGAAGAGCAATTCAGCGAATTCCGCCCTTGTCCTTTCCCTGTAGCCGTACAATTGTCATCTCTTCAGGTGCTTATCCAATTTCCTTTTGAAAACCACCATTGAATCTGCCTCTACCACATTCTCAGGCAGCACATTCGGAACACTAACTACTCAGGAAATGAAAGGTTTCTCCTCTTGCCAATCATCTGAAATTGGCATCCTCTTGGCTTTTCAAGCAATGGGAATGGTTTCTCTCTACCTACTCTGCATAGATCCCTGTTGAGACTGCACTGTCTCCCTCTCTCTCTATCTCTCTCTGTTCTGTGGATTCTCTTTACTCCTGCTCAGCCTGTTTGATAAACTAGATCATAGCCTAGATGCCTAGATGTCCCTGTGGGGCAGAGTTTGAATGGAGTCCCATCGGAATATGAATCAACTTTTCTTTTTCTGTTTACTGACCTGCCGTACATTTTTGTAATTTTTTCCCATTCCTGTTGTCTCCTTCACTCTCCTTGTTTTGTGTAGCCTCCTCTCTTTGGTTCCATCATTGGTTGAATTAATCCTTCTCATTCACTTTAGAGTAAACGTTAACCTGATTGATGCCATTGACTCTGCTCCATGAAGCTAAAATTTTCAAACAACCTAAAATACTTCCAATATGTAGGGGTCTGTCTCATAACAGCCTCAGTATTTTCCGCTTCTTACTTAGTCACGCTCTCTTTCTTAATTTCCACGATTACAGTTCTCCATTCTCAGGCTCTTTTGCAGTCATACTGGGAACTTTTGACCTGGGCAATGGTGAAAAGAGAAGGGGCTGGATTCTTCGGTCACTGAAGCTGAAATCGCGTTCGGCAATTGGCCGGAGAATCAGACTTCCTGACTGTGGTAATAAAGCCTCATCGACTTCACTCTATTCGTCTCACGGAGTCTTTGTGCGCTACAATTTATTAAGCGTGCCTAAAAAGGACTATGGAGCTCAGGATCATTCCAGAATGCCTGAGGATCAGCCCCCGCGCAGTGAATGCAGCAGCAGCCTTCAAACACTGGCAGACTTGCTTCGAGGCCTACATCAGATCGACCACAGGCCGAGTCTCAGACGAACAAAAACTGCAGGTCCTGCACTCGAGGGTGAGCACGGAGATTTTCACCCTCATTGAAGACACCGATGATTTCCAGACGGCGTTCACAGCACTGAGAAGTCTCTACGTTCGCCCAGTTAACCAAATCTACGCTCGCTACCAGCTCGCGACGAGACGGCAAGCTCCCGGAGAATCGATGGACGAGTTCTACGCCGCGCTGCTGATTTTGGGACGAGCCTGCAGCTGCCCGTCGGTGAATGCAAACGAACACACGGACATGTTAATGCGCGACGCTTTTGTGGCAGGTATGCAATCCTCCCAAATCCGCCAAAGACTTCTAGAAAAAGAGTCTCTAGGACTCTCAGAGGCACGGGCCCTAGCAGCCTCCCTAGACGTGGCCGCGCGTAATACGCGCGCCTACGGCCCCGACCGCGCAGCAGGCCATTGGGCCCCGTACGTACCCGTCGCGGCAAACCCCCTACCCCCCCCCCCCCCCCGGACACCCCACAGGCTTGCGCAGTCCAAACGCCGAGTCGCACCGGGGGCGCCCGCTGTTATTTCTGCGGCCAGGCGAAACACCCCCGACAGCGCTGCCCGGCCCGTGCAGCCATCTGCAAAAGCTGCGTGAAAAAGGGCCATTATGCGGTTGTGTGCCGATCCCGCGGGGTCGCCGCCGTCCCGGCGCCACAGGGAGCCCGACAAGCAGTCTATGCCTCCCAACCCCCCCAGCACGCCTTGTACGACCCGCAGGCGCAGCCGCTCTGGGTCCCGACCACCGCGGTCCCGGGAGAACTGGGAGCCCTGCACGCCGCCTACGCTCCCCAACCCTCCTCCCCGCAGCCCATGTACGACCCGCCGCCGGCGCTCCCGCTTTGGGACCCGGCCAACACTCTCCACGGAGAGGAAGGGGTTTTTTGCGTCCCGAACGCCACCCTCACCCCCGTCCCGCGCCCCACGCCTGACCCGCCGGCGCCACCTACTTGGACCCCGACCACCGCTGTCCCCGGTGAGGGAGCTCCTCGCGCTCCTTGCGCTCGCGGACCCATGCCTGACCCGCCGGCGCCGCCGACTTGGGCCCCGACCACCGCTGTCCCCGGCGAGGGAGCTCCGCGCGGTCCTAGCGCTCGCGGCCCTGGCGCTCGCGGTGAGGGAGCTCCGCGCGGTCCTAGCGCTCCCCAGACCCCCCCAGCACACCATGTGCGACCCGCAGACGCCGCCATTTTGGGTCCCGACCACCACGAGGGGAGGAGGGGCGCCGTTGTGCGACCCGCAGACGCCGCCATTTTGCGTCCCGACCACCACGAGGGGAGGAGGGGCGCCGCCATCTTGGACCGCCCCCGACCTGTACGACGCATGGGGGCGGCCATTTTGTCCACCCCGCCGCCATCTTGTGACCCCCCAGCCACGTGCGATGTATGGGGGCGGCCATTTTGTCCATCCCCGACGCCATCTTGGACGGCAACAACGGACCCCACCCCACTACTACAACCACGGCTCACTTCGGTTACGCTCGATCAGGCTCGGCCCCGGACTCTCCAGACGACGACGACAACGGTCCTAATTAACGGCCACGAGACGCCATGCCTAGTCGACTCCGGGAGCACGGAAAGTTTTATACACCCCGACACGGTAAGACGCTGTTCCTTAACCACCTATCCCAGCGCACAAAAGATTTGCCTAGCTGCAGGATCCCACTCCGTACAGATCCAGGGATTCTGCATAGTTACCCTAACGGAGCAGGGGAGGGAGTTCAAAAACTACAAACTTAACGTCCTTCCCCAACTCTGTGCCCCCACCTTGCTGGGATTAGATTTCCAATGTAATCTACAGAGCCTTAGGTTTAAATTCGGCGGCCCCATACCCCCACTCACTATCTGCGGCCTCGCTACCCTCAAGGTGCAACCCCCGTCCTTGTTTGCGAACCTCACCCCGGATTGCAAACCCGTCGCCACTAGGAGCAGACGGTACAGCGCCCAGGACCAGACCTTCATTCGGTCCGAAGTCCAGCGGCTACTAAAGGAGGGCATAATCCAGGCCAGCAATAGTCCCCGGAGAGCGCAGGTGGTAGTAGTGAAGACAGGGGAGAAACAAAGGATGGTCATTGACTACAGCCAGACCATCAACAGGTACACACAACTAGACGCGTGCCCTCTCCCCCGCATATCCGACATGGTCAATCGGATTGCCCAGTATAAAGTCTTCTCCACCGTGGACCTCAAGTCCGCCTACCATCAGCTCCCCATCCGCCCAAGTGACCGCAAGTACACAGCCTTCGAGGCAGACGGGCGATTATACCATTTCCTACGGGTCCCTTTTGGCGTCACAAACGGGGTCTCGGTCTTCCAACGGGAGATGGACCGAATGGTTGATCAACATGGGTTACGGGCCACGTTCCCGTACTTCGACAATGTAACCATCTGCGGCCACGATCAGCAGGACCACGACGCCAACCTCCAAAAATTCCTCCAGACCGCCAAAGCCTTGAACCTCACGTACAACGAGGACAAGTGCGTTTTTAGCACCGATCAGCTAGCCATTCTGGGCTACATAGTGCGCAATGGGATAATAGGCCCCGACCCCGAACGTATGCGCGCACTCATGGAATTTCCCCTCCCGCACTGCCCAAAAGCGCTGAAACGCTGCCTGGGGTTCTTTTCGTACTACGCCCAGTGGGTCCCCCAGTACGCAGACAAGGCCCGCCCCCTAATACAGACCACGACCTTCCCTCTGTCGACAGAGGCTTGCCAGGCCTTCAGCCGCATCAAAGCGGACATCGCAAAGGCCACGATGCGCGCCATCGACGAGTCCCTCCCCTTCCAGGTCGAGAGCGACGCCTCCGACGTAGCTCTAGCGGCTACCCTTAACCAAGCGGGCAGACCCGTGGCCTTTTTCTCCTGAACCCTCCACGCCTCAGAAATCCGCCACTCCTCAGTGGAAAAGGAAGCCCAAGCCATAGTGGAAGCTGTGCGACATTGGAGGCATTACCTGGCCGGCAGGAGATTCACTCTCCTCACTGACCAACGGTCGGTAGCCTTCATGTTCGATAATGCACAGCGGGGCAAGATTAAAAATGACAAGATCTTAAGGTGGAGGATCGAGCTCTCCACCTTTAACTATGAGATCTTGTACCGGCCTGGAAAGCTGAACGAGCCGTCCGATGCCCTATCCCACGGCACATGTGCCAACGCACAAATTAACTGCCTCCAAACCCTCCACGAGGACCTCTGCCACCCGGGGGTCACTCGGTTTTACCACTTCATCAAGTCCCGCAATCTCCCATACTCTTTAGAAGAGGTCCGTACAGTCACAAGGGACTGCCACATCTGCGCGGAATGCAAGCCACATTTTTTCAGGCCAGATGGAGCGCACCTGATTAAGGCTTCCCGCCCCTTTGAACGCCTCAGTCTCGATTTCAAAGGGCCCCTCCCCTCCACCGACCGCAACGCATATTTCCTTAATGTAGTGGACGAATACTCCCGCTTCCCTTTTGCCATTCCCTGCTCCGACATGACCGCGGCCACAGTCATTAAAGCCCTGAACAGCATCTTCACGCTGTTCGGTTACCCCGCATACGTCCACAGCGACAGGGAGTCCTCTTTCATGAGTGACGAGCTGCGCCAGTTCCTGCTCAGCAAGGGCATAGCCTCAAGCAGGACGACCAGCTACAACCCCCGGGGGAACGGGCAAGTAGAAAGGGAGAACGGCACGGTCTGGAAGGCCGTCCTACTGGCCCTACGGTCCAGAGATCTCCCAGTTTCACGGTGGCAGAAGGTCCTCCCGGACGCTCTCCATTCCATCCGGTCGTTATTATGTACAAGCACTAATCAAACGCCGCACGAGCGTCTCCTTGTCTTCCCTAGGAGGTCCTCCTCTGGAACGTCGCTGCCGACCTGGCTGGCGGCCCCAGGACCCATCCTGCTCCGAAAGCATGTGCGGGCACATAAGGCGGACCCGTTGGTCGAAAGGGTTCACCTCCTCCACGCAAACCCCCAGTACGCCTACGTGGAGTACCCCGACGGCCGACAGGACACGGTCTCCCTGCGGGATCTGGCGCCCGCCGGCACCACGCACACCCCCCCGACACCATCAACCCAACCGCCCCCCTTCCTGCCACCGCCGCACCCCGCGACCGCCCCCTTCCCAGGAGGATCAGTCCCCCTCCCCTTTGCACCGACAGCTGAAACCGTGCGGCTGCCGGAGGCGACAACGCTGGTACAAGCACCACCACCACCGCCGGGGCCGAGGCGATCGACACGGATGACCAGACCGCCCGACCGACTCGTGGCGTCGATGTAAAACTAAGATGGACTGTTCAATGAACATTTTGTTTTTCCTCTACCCTCTGTAAATAGTTGTAACAGGACGATACTGTCCAATACTGTACTACTATGTAACTGTTCTATCCTCCCAGGACCAGCCCTGTAAACCCTTTACCACCATATGAAGCATCACCCCGCCGGGTTCAATTTTGACAAGGGGTGAATGTGGTAGTATGTATTGGGGGTCATATGGGACTGGAAGCCCTAATGTCATTGGCTGACAGATCCCGGGTCTAGGTTGGCCGTTGACCTCATACTCCGCCCTGAAGGCGAAGTATAAGAAGCCGGTGCCTTCCCCCGCAGGCCAGTTTACTATCGGGCTGCTGGGGAACAGACACGCTTAATAAAGCCTCATCGACTTCACTCTATTCGTCTCACGGAGTCTTTGTGCGCCACACTGACCAAATCGGGAGCGGCGCAACTTTCGCAATGTCCTGCCCCCTCCAAAGCGGCGTACTCAGAGAGTAAGTAGCGCACCGTATCGATGGCCTCAGGACATTGCCTGAGGCCCACCCCCCGATGCTCTGCCCCTGACCAGCCGAGCTCCCGACGGTTGCGTGTGATCTCATCCATCGGGATGGCGTGGTGGCTGCGGACTCAGTCTAGCGCCACCAGTCGGGGGAGGGCCGATCCGTGGGCAGAGGAATCTCAATTCTTTCCTTCCATCTTCCTTCCAATTTTCCAGTTTGAACATGTTGCTCGGCAACCCAGAGGAGTACTGGTTGTAGAGTTTCATTGAAGATTCCGTGACCTCAGCAATGGAAGCGTCCAGGTTGACCATGTGCTTCCTGAGCTGACCAACAACTGAAGGATAAGCTATTGGAACTCCATTTGGCATCAATGGGGGTATCTGTAATTATTTTGCCTCCCAACCCACAGCAACAGAGGTTCTACCTGGAGCAAATAAGGTACTCGGATGCAGGGCTTTAACTACTAAACAAAGTATACAATGCTGTCTTGTAACCTTGGTCAGGCCTCAGTTAGATAACTGTGCGGCAGTTTTGGTCTCCTCATATCGTTTAGTGATACTGAGTCTTTGGCAAAGGTTCAGAGGAGAGCCTCAAAGTTAATTTGAAGACTAAAGATTCTTAGTTATCCATATAGGTTTCAAGAGCGGGGTCTCTATATTTTAGAAAAGTGTAGACTTAGGATAATTGATTGAGCTTCATAAGATGATAAAACAATTAGACTGTGTTTCAACTGAAGTAGGGGGCCCCTCTCAAGTTACGTAAGGAACTAGGTTAGATAGTAAGTGGCTCTCCTTTTCTGACAGGAAAGTTGTTCTGTGGAACAGTTTCAACTTGTCCGTTAAGTGCTCATTCAGTGAATTGGTTCAATGAGAGTTGGCCCTGTTTCTGCCTGGAGCCGAGTTTGCCTTGTGCAAGCGATAGGTACCTGGTAACATTATTCAGTGTCAGATCGCTTCCCAGACTAGTTTTCGATTGTTGAAGAAGGTTGATGCCTCCCAAATGGAGTATAAATGGGCCAGTGGTTTTACCGGTTTTTCACCTCTCCTAGGAAATTACGGAGTTCCCCAGTAGGGTGGGGAGTGCTCAAGGCATCACAACTGTGTGGAAACAGGTTACAGGGGCCAGTAGTTTTTTTATTCCCAGCCTGTCATTTATCGTCTTTATATGTGGAATAGATATATTCTCAGCACTGAAAAATGTACGGGGCTCAGTCACCACTATAATGATCATGAGGAAGCATAGAGATAAGTGAATGTAGGAGATATGATCAGTAAGTTTGCAGATGACACAAAAATTGGAGGTGTGGTAAATAGTGAGGAGGAAAACCTTTGATTACAGGACGATATAGGTGGGCTGGTTAGATGGGCAAAACAGTGGAAAATGGAATTTAACCCTGAAAGATGTGAGAATGCATTTTGGGAGGACCAAAATTTGCAAATTAAGAAATTTGCCTTCTTAACTGCCGACTGAACCTACACATTAACTTAAGAGAATCGTGGACAAGGAAGTCCCTTTGTGTGTCTGCTTTCCAAAGCATTTCCCCATTTAGAAAATAGTCTATGCCTAAATTCCTCCTTCCAAAGTGCATAACCTCACACTTTTCCACATTGTATTTAATTTGCCACTTCATTGCCCACTCTCCTAGCTTGTCCAACTCCTTCTGCAGCCCCCTTGCTTCCTCAATACTACCTGTCCCTCTACAGATCTTTGTATCATCTGCAAACTTAGCAACAGTGCCTTCAGAACCTTCTTCCAGATTATTAATGTATATTGTGAAAAGTTGTTGGCCCAGCACTGACCCCTGAGGCACACCACTAGTCACCTGCTGCCATCTGAAAATGTATCCCCACTCTCTGCCTTCTGTCAGTCAGCCAATCCTCTATCCATGCCAGAATCTTACCCTGAGCACTTAACGTATTTAACAGTTTCCTATGCGGCAGATTGTCAAAGGCCTTCTGGAAATCTAAATAAATCACGTTCACTGGTTCTTCTTTGTCTAACCTCCTTGGTACTTCCTCAAAGAACTCTAACAGATTTGTCAGACACGACCTCCCTTTGACAAAGCCGTGCTGACTCAGTCCTATTTTATCATGCACTTCCAAGTGGCGAACATCTTTGGGTTGTGGGGTGAGACCCACACAGTCATGGGGAGAATGTTCAAACTCCATACGAACAGTGACCCGGGGCCGGGATCGAATCCGGGTCCTCAGCGCTGTGAGGCATCGGTGCTAACCACTGCGCCATCATGCCGCCCCATCTCTAAGTGAACCTGAGGATCTCCCACACCCTGCACCCACAGGCAATGTCACCCCCTGCACACATGGGAATTTCACCACATCCCCCCAAATGAGGGCACCCCGCAATGGGGTCACTAAGGGCCCCTCTTTTCTGGCCTCCCCCCCCCCCCTTTCGAGCCTCACTCCCCCATCAGGACACCCACCCATCACCCACCGCCAACATTTAGGAGGCCCCTTCATACCCTCACTTCGCTCCCCCATCCTCCATACAAACCTCAATCCCCCTTTCAAAGACATGGTCCCCCTCAGGCCCTGGCTCTTGGCAGTGGCACCCTGGTACCCTGCCACTTATGCTGGCAGTATTCCTGCCAGCCTGGCAGTAGCACCTGTGCACCATGGCCGTGTCAGGATGACGGTGCCAGTTCCAAGGTGCCCAGGTGGCATCGCGAGTGCCAGGGTGCCACCCTGCCCTGTGCCCGACCCCCAGGGGTCTCCAAAAGTCGGGGAAACCCCCCCCCCCCCAGGTACCATTATGCCTGGTTCATGTTTCTCTGAACCAGGTCTAAACGCCGCCATGGCGAGGTGACCCAGGCGAGGCCGTTCGTTCCTGGACCTTGGGAGAATCGGATGCTGACATATTTAAATGAGCCTAATGGCTCACTTAAATATATATATCTGGATGTGTAAATGTGTGAGGGCCAGATCCAGATCGTGATGTCTCGCGAGGTCTCGTTAAATCTCACAAGGCATTCCGAGCATCGCAAATCTCGTTCGTTGCGTCACTGAGTCGGGCACGACGAGGCCATTCGATCGCACTCAATGACTCGAAGTAGTGCAATCAAACATTTTCCCATTGACTGCATATGTGATTGGTATTTGACCATCAGCTGCAATGTTGTGACATAAGACGGAATATGCTGAAGCATGTTTCTCTTGTACTTTGTGTTAAATTCACTGGCATATTGGCCAAAAGACTGCACAAGAAATTTCAATCCAATATCATTTTGGATGCAAAACTGTGCTGTCATATGCAAACTGCCAAGGTAACAGCGCGATTTAATACATGCAAAGATTTTCTAACCTTACAATTAATTGTCCAATATTACACATTTGCTTGCATCTTAATTCATAAAGCTATTAAATTTATTAGCAATAGGGCTTATCTATTGTTTACTGAGTGCCCTCAGTCAATTGATGAGTAGGTGATGATTTTTTTTTTGCTCTAGCTGTGTTGAGCAGAGATAACCTCCAAGCAGATTCATGCAAAGATGGGGAGAAAGCAGGAAGAATGCAATTGAGGAGGCTGAATGTCGCATATTACATGAAAAAACATTTGCTGGGCTTTGTTCAGCTGCTTGGCAAAAGCTGTAATAACACTAAGTGGGTGAAAAGGGTTAATCTATGCTATAGCAGCGAGGTTCTGCAGTGGCAGAGCTGAACAATTGCTTGTCTATTCTTTTGTGGGCACCTTTTATGTCTCGTGTGAAAATGAAAGCTGCAGTAATCAGATGTCAACTTTCTTAAAAAGGCAACGCCTTCTCTCAGTTTGTGGCGTTTTACATTTTCATTTTGCATTTTTAAAAAAAGAAAATAACATGATGAGGAGCTGGAAGGTTTAACAAGGAGATGTGCTGATTATATAAGAATTTATAGCAAATTTAAGCAGGGAGATCTACATATTACGAAATAATGGTTCACAGCAAATCTCCTAATGCCCTTTCATAGTCTTCATGAAAGATGATGAACTGAAGGTGCTAATATTGTGACTGCAGTGAGAAAAGTTAATGCTTTAGAAATTTGTATTAATTACATTTTTTCCTCCTCGGCCATAAAAATCAACGGTACAAGGGAAGAGTTGGCCTTTATTCTTTATTTTTAATGAAGGTGGTATTCATTTTGATGGCCTATCAAATGTATCAGTGAGGAGTGTGGGAAAACCCAGTACATTTGACATGGTGCACATATCATGGCGGTCTTTTGGTACAGTGGGTAACGTCCCTGTCTCTGAGCCAGAAGCTCGGAGTTCGAGTCCCACCGCATGACCTGATGGCAAAGGAAGGTGCACTGATGACGTTGAGTGTGTCATCCTGCGAATCCTTCCGAACACTTCCACTGGCTGGCAGTAAGAGCGGGAGAGACTCCTGGTCAGCCACGCTTGATGTGGAGTGGTGCCCCTCAAGCTATAAGCCTCTGATGACTGACTAGAGACCTGTTCTGGAAATTACTAGCTATGGAAACCATTAGATGTGGGAAAAGAATTAGAACATGGTATATCAGGGACGGCACAGTGGTTAGCACTGCTGCCTCACAGCACCAGGGACCCGGGTTCGATTCCTATTGGGTGACTGTATGTGTGGAGTTTGCACATTTTCCCCATTTCTGCGTGGGTTTCTACCGGTGCTCCTGTTTCATCCCACAGTCCAAAGGTGTACAGGTTAGGTGGATTGGCTATGTTAAATTGCCACTTAGCATAAGAACATAAGAACATAGGAACTAGGAACAGGAGTAGGCCATCTGGCCCCTCGAGCCTGCTCCGCCATTTAATGAGATCATGGCTGATCTTTGTGGACTCAGCTCCATTCTCCGGCCCGTACACCATATCCCCGAATCCCTTTATTCTTTAGAAAGGCATCGATCTTTTTCTTAAAAACGTTTAAAGAAGGAGCCTCAACTGCTTCACTGGGCAAGGAATTCCAGAGATTCACAACCCTTTGGGTGAAGAAGTTCCTCCTACACTCCGTCCTAAATCTACCTCCCCTTATTTTGAGGCTATGTCCCCTAGTTCTGCTTTCCCCGACCAGTGGAAACAACCTGCCCGCATCTATCCTATCTGTGGTGTTGGGTGCTCTGAGGTTGCGATTGGTACAACGCAGTTTTATTCCAACTAGTTATTTACACATCTGACTTGGTACTCAGCACGTGGTGACTGTGTGAGTGTCTTTTTAATGAGGTCCTGGCCTTGTCCTGTCTCCAGATGGACTGGCCAGCAGGTGTTGTGTTTCTTGTCTTATACTGTGTCTGCTCTTGTCTGTGATTGGCTGTCGTGTTATGTGTGCTAATTGGTCTGTTGGTCTGTCTATCATGCTGTGTGTGTTGTGATGTGTGTTTGAATATCATGACACTATCTATTCCCTTCATAATATTATATGGCTCAATAAGATCCGCCCGCATCCTTCTAAACTCCAATGAGTACAGTCCCAGTCTACTCAACCTCTCATCATAATCCAAAAGGTTAGTTAGGGTTACTGAGGGGCGGCACGGTGGCGCAGTGGTTAACATTGCTGCCTCACGGCGCCAAGGTCCCGGGTTTGATCCCAGTCCTGGGTCACTGTCCGTGTGGAGTTTGCACATTCTCCCCATGTCTGTGTGGGTTTCACCCCCACAACCCAAAAGATGTGCAGGTTAGGTGGATTGGCCATGCCAAATTGCCCCTTAATTGGAGAAAAAGTAATTGGGTACTCTAAATTTTTTTTAAAAAAAGAAAGATATTAGGAGGGCTGACGGAAAGCTGGGCCTGAGTTGTGTTTCAAGGAGAGTCTTTAAAGAGGAGAGGGATGTGATAGAGAGGCTTAGAGAGGATGGCTGAACATACAGCCACTGATCCTGTTGAAGGAAGGACAGATACACAAATATCAGGGTCAATGAAATGGAGAGTTTGAGGGTGAGTTGTGAAGTTTTCAGTGCTAGGGACAGGCAATTCAATTAAGCAATTTAAAGGCCAGCATAAAGATTAGGGGAGACAGTGGACTAGTGGTAATGTCACTGGGCACATAATCCAGGGGTCTAGGTTAATATCCTGGGGTTATGGGTTCAAATCCCGCCATGACAACTGAATAAATAATTAAAAGTTAGTCTCAGTAGCAATGACTGTGGCTGACATTTTCTGGCGGTTCCTGCTAGTAGGATCTTCCAGTTCACAATGGCAACACCCCTGCCATGTGTTCCCTGTGAATGAGAGTGCAAACAAGGAGAAAGCCCATTGACAGCCAATGACGGCTGCATCCATTACCGTGGTGGGGGAGAATACAAATTGTTGGGCTCTGACATTGGGGGCGGGGAAGTAATCAGCAAGAATTGGGTGACTGGAACTCAAGGTTATTTTTCTACGTATTCGTTCATGGGATGTGGGAGTCGCTGGCTAGATCAGCATGTATTGTCTATCCCTAATTGGGCTTTAGAAGGTATTGAGAAAGTTATGAAGCTGTGGATTAGAGTTATGGATAAACTGACATTTATGGGGAGCTGGTGAGCAATCAGCCGGGAAACCTTTGGAATAGTCAAGCTTGGAGGTGAGAAAAACATAGAAAGCAGTTTCAGCAGCAGGAGGGCTGAGGCAGACTTTACGGTGGGCAATGTTTTTTTTTAAATTTAACGTGCCCAATTCACTTTTTCCAATTAAGGGGCAATTTAGTGTATTCAATTCACCTACCCTGCACATCTTTGTGTTGTGGGAGCGAAACCCATGGAAACACGGGGAGAATGTGCAAACTCCACATGGACAGTGACCCAGAGCCGGGATCGAACCTGGGACCTCAGTGCCGTGAGACTGCAGTGCCAACCACTGAGCCATCATGCTGCCCTAAGGTGGGCAATGTTACTGAGCTGCAAGTAGATGCTCTTTATGATCGAAGGCATTTGGCATCAGATGTTCCATTGAGATTGTGAATATTATAGTCCAATCTGAGGCTGAGAGGTAGATGGAGTCAGTGACTATGGTGCAGAGTTTGTGACAAAGGCAGAAGATGACGGCTTCAAAAGTCTTCCCAATGTTTAATTGGGTGTCAGACAAGCAATCCGACAACACAATGGCAGTGGAGAGCTGGAGAGAGGCAGTGGGAAGACAGAGCTGGTTGTTGTCAGCATATATGTATATAGAAGCTGATTCAATGTCCGCAGATGTGTTGCCAAGAGCCAGTGTGCAGGTGATAAAGAGAAGGGGACTCCAGAGGTAATGGTGCGAAGGTGAGAAGAGATATCATTGTTGGAAATGCTCGTTGCGGCACGGTGGCGCAGTGGTTAGCACTGCTGTCTCACAGCACCGAGGTCCCAGGTTTGATCCCGGCTCTGGGTCACTGTCAGTGTGGAGTTTGCATATTCTCCCCGATTTTGCATGGGTTTCACCCCCACAACCCAAAGATGCACAGGGTGGTTGGATTGACCACGCTAAATTGCCCCTTAATTGGAAAAAATGAATTGGGTACTCTCAATTTATTTTTAAAAAAGAGAAAAAAAAGATTTTTTAAAAATTGTTGAAGATACTCTAGTTACATATAGGTGAAGGTACAATGAACCAGAGCTGGGCGACAGAGACGAGAGGCATTGAAAGATGATGGTGCAATCAAGCATGTCAAAGATTGCAGGACTGCCATTTTTATAATGATATAAAGGCACCAATCACTATAAGAGATTGGGCAAACATGGTCTGGGTTTATTTATTGACACTTAGCACATGAGAACATTTATACGTAAGTAGAAAACTCAAAGACATCAGCAACAAAGCTATCAATGCTGTGTTCTGCTCACAGCCAAATTAAAACTGAGACACGCTTCCCTTCTAGTGACGTCATGCTGCTACCCCTTAAAAGCTCATTACAACAAGGCTGAGGAAGGACCAGAGCCACAGAGCATGCCAGTTCTGACTTTGGGTAGGTTTGTTTCAGCACTTGGATGGAAATCTTAGTGAAGAGATTCAGGTGGAAAGTTGTGGGAAGGAATCAGTATCGATTTGGAAGGCAACACCACGTTCAAGAAATTTGGAGATCATGCACAGCAACAGACATTAATTATCATAAGATAGATGTAGATAAGGAAGACCTTTCAGCCCAGCATCAGGCATTCATCCAAAAAAAGCCTGCAGTCCTTACATCAAGTCAACTAAAAGTTCTGTTTTTATACATTTAGAGTACCTAATTATTTTTCTCGAATTAATGGGGCAATTTTTTAAAAAATAAATAAATTTAGAGTACCCAATTAATTTTTTTTTCTAATTAAGGGGCAATTTAGCATGGCCATCCACCTACCCTGCACATCTTTGGGTTGTGGGGGCGAAACCCACGCAAACACAGGAAGAATGTGCAAACTCCACACGGACAATGACCCAGGGCCGGGATCGAACCTGGGAGCTCAGCGGTGTGAGGCAGCAGTGCTAACCTCTGTGCCACCGTGCTGCCCTGTGATGGGGCAATTTAGCATTGCCAATCCACCAACCCTGCACATCTTTTGGGCTGTGGGGGTGAGACCCACGCAGACACTGGGAGAATGTGCAAACTCCACACGGATATTGACCAGGGGCCGGGATCGAGCACGAGTCCTCAACACTGTGAGGCAGCAGTGTTAATCACTGTGCCACTATGCTGCCCTACCAAAAGATTTTTAAATTATTCCAAGGCTTTTGGCTCCACTCGCCCACCCAGAGGTCTGCCCCCTATGCTGCCCATTCTTTATACGCGTACCTTCAGGATGAAGTATGTCATTTTATATTGACACAGGGTTGAAATTGCACCCCCTTGTTTAATGGTCAGTTTAGTTTGAAGTAGTTACCTTTTCTATGGTGTTTGCTATCTAATATGCTTGTCTAAAGTCCCCTATCAGTCACTGTCTTTCAAACTTAAATGGTCCAACGTCCTCCAGCTTTGATCAATTGAAAGTATTCTCAGATCTGAGCCTGCAAGGTGTGGGTGAAGCATTTTAGTATGGTTTGAGACATAATCTGGGCTGACAATCTAATGTTGGGAGTGCTGTATTTTCTATGAAAGGTGCTGACAGTTTACGTGGACATCCAAGATGTTTCTCAAAGAGGCTGGCATTTTTGTGGACAGTTTGAGTTGCATCATTTGGGCATCTGTTTTAGGGAACTTACCCTTTTAAAGTTGTTGTGTTGCTTATAGCATGAGTGTCACAAAAGCGTTATCAAACAAAATCCGATGACCAAAGGTTTGGTCAAAGAGGTAGCTTGTAAGGGGTGTCTTAAAAGAAGGAAGGGAGGCCGAGAGGTTTATGGAGGAAATTCCAGAACTTGGGGTCGTGGTAGCTGAGTGCACAGTTGCCAATCATGAAGCAGTTATCACTGGGAGTACTTAAGAGACGATTGGAGAAACAGAGATATCAGAGCACTGTGAGGCTAGAGGGGTTTACAGAGATTGGAAGGGGTGAGGTCACAAAGTACTTGAAAAAAGGATAAGCATTTTTAAATCAAGGATTTGCTTAAATCGGAGACGATGTTAGTCGGCGAACACAGGGACGATGGGTGAATGAGATTTAGGGCCTGATTTGAGAGAAATGAAACAGAGTCTAGTGGCAAGCGCGTTTAGCCAGTTGTTTCCCAGCACATGTAACGCCGAGAAGGACCCTGCTATCTAACGGGACTCTGTTTAATTTTGGGGCCTCCGTGGGGATTTCCACGCCGAAGCCATACTTAGTCGCAGTTCCTGCACTGAGGAGCTCCACTAGCCATCTTAAAATGGCATCTCAATCACAGGACCCACCAATGCAAATGCCACCCCCCCTCCACCCTCCCAACTCACCTAGAGGGCGGTCAACGAGCTCCCACAAGGACAGGGCACCCCCTGGCCTGATCACCGGCATGGGAAAAATGGGAAACTTGACACTGTCGGCCTGCACCATGGCAGTGCCCCACAAGCCTGGCAGTGTCACCTGGAAGTGCCAGGGTGGCACCCAGGTGGCAGTGCCAGGCTGGCTGTGGCAAGGTACCACCCAGCCCAGTCGCCCAGGGGCCCCTGGGATACACCCCCGCCCAAGTGCCAGTACGTCTGGTCTCCATTTGTGGAGACCAATACTTACCTGTGCTCACTTGGGTTCTCAATAGCGTGGGGGTTAGATCCCATGCCTTGGGTAACTCCGGTGAGTGCATATTAAAGTGCTGCTTACCGCAGCACTTTAAAATGCAGATTAGCCATATCTGGATCTCACCCATTGAGATCCCGTTAGATCTCGCGAGGGATGGCGAGCCGGGTAAATCCTGCGCGAGGCCGCTTGCAAGATTTACCAGCCGCGACGTGCCCTGGTTCGGGCAGGTTGCGGCCTTTAGATTTCGCCCTAGGTGTGATTTTGGGCACAAGCAGCAGAATTTGCAGGACCGCAGTTTACAGAGGGGAGGGCTTGAAGAGAATAGGTTAATATGGGGACATGTTTGGAAAGAGGTCGGAACCGTAAGGGTGAAAGACTTGGACTGGGGCTCAGGTGTACCAACCCCCGACTGTCAAATAGCCTGTGGATACTCATTGTTCAGGACCATACATGAAAAATAGTCACTTGGGTAAAGCACCAGATGGCTGCTGGTGCCATTGGAACAACATTCAGTCTTCTGTTAGTACTTTCAGAAGAAAGAGGGAGAAAAAGATTAGAAACGGGAATGGAGAAACTGTTTTTATTATCCTGGGCTAAATTATCAAAGTTACAAGAACATAGAAATCAAACATGACTTTCACTGTAAAAGATTTATTTGCCAGTTAAATAGAATTTATTTGATCTGATCATTTTAAGATGTCGAGTCTGTCAGTGTTCTTCTTGCTGGTCCATTGGGCTGTTTTCCACTTGCTTGTCAAACATATTATTATATAAAACTCTCCGCTTGGTCACATGCTTCCTACTGCTCGGCCTCAATCATCTCATTCTCAGCAGAAAACCTCTCCATTTCCACCACTTACATTTGTTCCGATACCCAGAAATACCTCTCCTCTGCTCCCAACACCCTGGTTCAGTGTCCATCTCGCTTTCTCCTATACTCCCTTCAAATGTTATGTTTATCATAATGTAATTATTTGATTATTGGCTATTTACGTTACTAACTTAGAGTATTGGAATAAATTGTTGAGTACATAATCATTTGTAATACCACTTGGGCACACCGGTAGCATAGTGATTAGCACAATTGCTTCACAGCTCCAGGGTCCCAGGTTCGATTCCTGGCTTGGGTCACTGTATGTGCGGAGTCTGCACATTCTCCCCGTGTTTGCGTGGGTTTCCTCCGGGTGCTCCGGTTTCCTCCCACAGTCCAAAGATGTGCAGAGGTGGACTGCCCATGCGAAATTGCCCTCAGTGTCCAAAATTGCCCTTAGTGTTGGGTGGGGTAATTGGGTTATGGGGATGAGGTGGAGGTGTGCAGTTGAGAAGGGTGCTCTTTCCAAGAGCCGGTGCAGACTCGAGGGGCCGAATGGCCTCCTTCTGCACTGTAAATTCTATGAATCTATGACCTGTGACATTGCTCATTAACAAATATATTAAACACAAATGTAAAATATTAGACGGAATATGCGAATATTTCATTTTTTGTATTTTGTTTGCTTCAGTTAATTTTTTTAACATTTCTTAATTCTCTCCACTATTTGGCTTACAACCTCACTTTATTTTAGTGGTCGGTGCAATTAACTTTTTTGTTATTCATTTCATTGCTTTAATATAAGTTAAATTTAGTAAGATTACATTATATTTGAAATGAAAATCGCTTATTGTCACAAGTAGGCTTCAAATGAAGTTACTGTGAAAAGCCCCTAGTCGCCACATTCCTGCACCTGTTCGGGGAGGCTGGTACGGGGATTGAACCGTGCTGCTGGTAATGAATTCCACACGCTCACCATTCTTTGTGTGAAGAAATGTCTCCTTATCTCTGTCTGAAATGGTTTACCCTGAATCCTCAGGCTGTGACCCCTGATTTTGGACACACCCATCATTGGTAACATCTTCCCTGCATCTACCCTGTCTCGTCCTGTTAGAATTTTATGAATCTCTATGAGATCCCCCCTCATTCTTCTGACCTCCAGCGAGAACAATCCTAATCTAGTCAATCTCTCCTCATATGACAGTCCTGCCATCCCTGGAATCAGTCTGGTAAACCTTCGCTGCAGTCCCTCGAGAGCAAGAACATCCTTCCTCAGAGAAGGAGACCAAAATCGCACACAATATTCTAAGTGTGGCCTCATCAAGGCCCTGTACAATTGTAGCAACACATCCCTGCTTCTACACTCGAAACCTCTTGCAATGAAGGCCAACATACCATTAGCCTTCTTTACCGCCTGCTGCACCTGCATGCTTATCTTCAGCGAATGGTGCACAAGGACACCCAGGTCCCGCTGCACACTCACCTCTCCCAATTTACAACCATTCAGGTAGTAATCTGCCTTCCTGTTTTTGCTTCCAAAATGAATAACCTCACACTTATCCAAATTATACTGCATCTGCCATTGGTTTGCCCACTCGCCCAACTTGTCAGATCTTGCTGTAGGATCCCTGCATCCTCGTCACAATTCGCCCTCCCACCTAATTTGGTATCATCTGCAAACTTTGAGATGTTACATTTTGTTCCCTCATCCAAATCATTAATATATAGGGCGGTATTGTCCCCCTCCCCCCCCCCCCCCCCCCCCCCCCCCCCGCCCACTCCGGGTGGGAGAATGTCTGCCAACCAGTTTTCTATCCACCTCAATGCATTTCCCCCAATCCCATGCGCTTTAATTTTGCACAATAATCTCTTTTGTGGGAGTTTGTCAAACGCCTTCTGAAAGTTCAAATATACCACATCGACTGGCTGCCCCTTGTCGACTGTACTGATTACCACTTCAAAGAATCCCAACAGATTTGTCAAGCATGATTTTCCCTTCATAAATACATGCTGACTCTGACTGATCCTGCCACTACTTTCTAAATGTTCTGCTATAAAGTCCTTGATAATGGATTCAAGCATTTTCCCCACTACCGATGTTAGACTTACTGGTCTATAATTCCCTGCTTTCTCTCTACCTCCCTTTTTGAATATCAGAGTGACGTGAGCTACCCTCCAATCTGCAGGGACAGTTCCAGAGTCTATAGAATCCCGGAAGATGACCACCAATGTATCCACTATTTCCAGAGCCGCCTCCTTAAGCACTCTGGGATGCAGATTCTCAGGCCCTGGGGATTTATCCGCCTTCAATCCCATCAGTTTTCCCAACACCATTTCTCTACTAATGTTGATCTCCCTCAGTTCTTCCCTCTCACTAAACCTTTCATTCTCCAACATTTCTGGGGTCTGATTTGTCTCCTCATTTGTGAAGACAGAACCAAAGTATGTATTCAATTGCTCAGCCATTTCTTTGTCCCTTATTATGCATTCCCCTGTTTCTGTTTGTAGTGGGCCTACATTTCTCTTTACCAATCTCTTTCTCTTTACATATCTATAGAAACTCTTAGTGTCAGTCTTTATGTTCCCTGCAAGCTTCCTTTCGTACTGTACTTTCCCCTTCTTAATCAATCCCTTCGTCCTTCTTTGCTGAATCCTAAACTGCTGCCAATCCTCAGACCTATTATTTTTCTTGGCCAATTTGTATGTTTCTTCCTTGTATTGGATACTATTTCTAATTTCCTTTGTAAGCCATGGATTGGCCCTCTTACCCCCTTTGCCTTTGTGCCAGACAGGAATGAACAGTTGCTGTAGTTCCTCCATGCGTTCCTTGAATGTTTGCCATTGTCTATCCACTGTCATCCCTTTAAGTAAATCTCCCCAATCTATCAAGGCCAACACATGCCTCATATCTTCATAGTTCCCTTCATTAAGATTCAGCACCCTAGTCTCCGAATCAACTACTTCACTCTCCACCTTGATACAAAATTCTATCATGTTATGGTCGCTCACCCCAAGGGGTCTCGTACAGCCAGATTGGCAATAATTCCCTTCTCATTACACAATACCCAGTCTAAGATGGCCTGTTCTCTTGTTGGTTCCTCCACATGTTGGTCAAGAAAAACATTCCGTATACACTCCAGGAATTCCTCCTCTACGGCATTGTGGCTAATTTAATTTGCCCAATCTATGTGAAGATTAATATCAACATTATCACCGATATTCCTTTATTACATACATCTCTAATTTCTTGTTTAATGCCATTCCCAACCTCACCAGTGCAGTTTGGGGGTCTATATATGACACCCACTAATGTTTTTTGTCCCTTGATATTTCTCAACTCTACCCATACAAACTCCACACTGTCAGAGCTAATATCCTTTCTCACTATTGTGTTAATTTCCTCTTTAACTTGCAGTGCCACACCACCACCTTTTTGTTTCTGTCTTTCCTTCCTAAATACTGAGAACCCTGGGACATTCAGTTCCCACCCCTGTTCACCCTGCAGCCATGTCTCCTTAATCCCAATTATATCAGACCCATTTATACATATCTGCGCGATTAGTTCATCCACTTTATTGCAAATGCTTCGTGCATTAAGGCACAGAGCCTTTAAGTTTGACTTTTTCACAATGCTTGTCTTGCTCCCAATATTTTTCTCTCCTGCCCTGTTTGAATTTTTTTCTTAGATTCTCCACCTATCACTTTTCTTTTTCACTTTTCTACCTTTTGCTTTTCTCCTTGCTCCCTCTTTCTCTGACTCCTTGTGTAGGTTCCCATCCCCCTGGCATATTAGTTTAAACCCTCCCCAACCGCCCTTGCAAATAGCCCCCCTAGGACATCAGTTCCAGTCCTGCCCAGGTATAACCCGTCCAGTTTGTACAGGTCCCACCTCCCCCAGAACCGGTCTCAATGCCCAAGGAATCTGAAACCCTCCCCCTGACACCATCTCTTCAGCCACGTATTCATCCTATATATCCTGTCATATATCTGACTAGCACGTGGCACCGGTAGTAATCCTGCGATCACTATCTTTGATGTCCGATTTCTTAACTTCCTTCCGCGCTCCCTGTATTCTGCTTTTCGGACCTCATCCCTTTTTTTTTACCTATGTCGTTTGTACCGATGTGCACCATGACCACTGGCTATTCACCCTCCCCCTCCAGAATGTCCTGTACCTGCTCCGAGACATCCTTGACCCTAGCACAATGGAGGCAACATACCATCCTGGTGTCTCGTTTGCGGCCACAGAAATGCCTGCCTATTCCCCTTACAATTGAATCCCCTATAACTATTGCATTGGCACACTTATTACTCCTTCCCTCTGCAGCAGAACCAACCGTGATGCCACGAGTTTTGGCTGTTGCTGTTTTCCCCTGAGAGGCCATTCCCCTCAACAGTATCCAAAATGGTATATCTGTTCTGCAGGGGAATGGCCACAGGTGATTCCTGCACTTCCTGCCTCGCTCTCTTGCTCTGTCTGGTAGTCACCCATTCCCTTCTTGCCTGCGGAGTCTGAGCCTGCGGTGTGATCACCTCTCTATATGATATGATAATCTATGATATGTGCTATCCACGATGCTCTCCGACTCGCGGATGCTCCACAGTGTCTCCAGCCGCCGCTCCAGCTCTGAAACTCGAGCTCTCAGGAGCTGTAACTGGAGACAATGTTGCTAACGTTTGGTTGGCTCTTAAATGCTGCTCGCTGTGTCTTTACTTAATTTGCTCTGTTTCTATAACCTTTGCTCTAGAGTGTCCAGGTATCTTTATGATACCACCACGAGGTTCAAGTTCAAGTTTTGATCAATAACTCAATACACCAGTTAGTAAAATTCAAATCAAAACACATTTATTATACACAGTCAATCACTACTCATGTATAAAACTCTACTTACTAGACTATCTCTAACACTAAGAAGGCCTATACTTAGCTTTGGAACTGGCCCACCAGGTCAGGGGAACAAATGGCCTTTCGTTCGATTCTGAGTCTGCAGGCTTCAAAGCTGGTATAGACTGGTAGCTAGGAGCGCCTATCTCGTAGCGTGTGTTGACTGGAGACTTACTTGGTTGGTGCAGCTACTAGGCAGGTTACGGTCAAGGGTTGTTTCGAGCTGCTGAGAGACCCAGCCAAGAAGGACAAATTCAACTTGGGGACTCTATTTTATAGTCCCCAGGGGCTTTGCGCCATTCGGGGCAGACCCTGTACCTGGCTCCAAGTGATTGGACTAAGTTCTGATCACTTGGATCGATTTCTCCAATAGTTGGAGGGTCACAAAGGGGTTCTCGCTTTGGGAGTCATACTCAATGTCATCATCTTCTCCCGGATGCCATACTCTTGAATGGATGAGGGTTGCTAAAGCTGCATGGTGTGACTTAGGGTCCATCTCGTCGTTCCGGACGAGTCTGTACGAATTATCACGTTGTGTCTAATTCTGTGGAGATGGAGTCGGGGTCGTCATCGTAGGGCGGTGGTCTTTGGTGAGGTTTGTTAAGGAATGTGATCAGGAAGGGATCACTCAAATCGTGTTCAGATTCGCTGGGTGTGGGGCCTGTTGCATGGGGATAATAGGGAGGTGTGCTGTGGCTATCGTCTGTGTCACAGTCGCTGTCGCTGCTGCTGCTGTCCGTGGGTGTTCCGGGGCGGAGTCTAGAGTTCAGGGGTGGAGTTGAGGTCGAGTCCGTGGATGGGGTGGACGTGTTGGGGGAGGGTAGGCATACGTTGGCTGTGGGTGGGGCATGGTCTGCTGCGGCGAGCATGACGGGGTGTGCGTGGTTAGACTGCGAGCCATATGCCTTGAGCTGGGTAATATGAAACCACGCGGTCTTCCCGTTGGGGTACTTAATCTTATAAACGGAGGGGCTTACATTGTCCGCAACGGAGTACGGACCCGAATACTTAGGTGACAGGAATGTGCTGGGGTTGTAAATGGAGAGCATGACCTGCTGTCCTACATCAAACTCAGTCGCATGCACTGTCTTGTTGAAACAGGCTTTGCTCTGTTTCTTCCTAGTGCCTAATTTTACTGTGGCTGCTAGCTGAGCCGCTTTTACATTCTCTACTAATTGTTTGACTGCGTTCTCGTGTGTGAGGGCCATCACTTCGGGGCTGGTCAAGTCAAGTCCTAATAAAACTTCTGTGCCTTTCATGGGGTGTCCGGTCATGAGAGTCTGTGGGGTGTACCTGTGGATGTCGAAACAGTGTTACGCAAAAACATTAGTGCAAAAGGGAGGACTGAATCCCAAGTGGGGCTGTTTTGTTGGACCATTTTCCTGAGGGTTGCTTTTAGGGTCCGATTCATTCGCTCCACGATACCACTTGACTGGGGGTGGTATGCGATGTGGAATTTTTGGGTAATGCCAAATATCGTGAGGACGTTCTTCATGACACGTCCCGTAATATGGGAACCTTGGTGGGATTCAATGCTGCGGGGGAGTCCCCATCTCGTAAAGATGTGGTGGGTTAAAATCTTAGCTGTAGTCTTTGCCATGTTTGTTCTAGATGGGAATGCTTCTACCCATTTCGTAAACATGTCTATAAAAACTAGCACATATTTGTGACCATTCCTGCAAGGGTGCAATGGTCCTATAAAATCAATCTGGAGGTTAGTCCAGGGGCCATTAACGGGGCGGGTGTGGCTAAGCTGAGCTTTCCTCGCATATCTGTCCGGATTGTTTTAGGCACAGATACGGCAATTTTCTACATCATGCGTGACGTCTTCCTTTAAATTCGGCCACCAATAGAGCTGCCTGAGGTGGGCTGTAGTGGGGTCAATTCCCTGATGCCCATGACTATCATGGAACAAACAAATAAGCTGATTCCTGTCTTGTTCAGGAACCACATAAAGGGTCTCTTTTAGGACCACACCATCATGTGTGGTCAGTGCATTTTTAAACCTATCGTATGGGGCTGGAAAGTTTCCTTTTAAAATCTCCCTGAGATTAATATCTTGCTTCTGGGCCTGCACTAAATCTTCGATATTTGGCTGTGAGACCTGAACTGCAATCACTGGGGCGCTTTCGGGGGGTTCCAAAAATATCCATGTCTGGAACCTGCTTTAGCCAGTGCATCGGCTTTTACATTTCCAGGTGGGGAGGAACGGTGGTGACTTCGTACTTTAATAATGCCAAATATCCTGTCCTGTGCTTTGTCCAAAATGTGCCGGAGCAATGGGGCTGAAGGGAGGGGTTTTCCGTCCCCGGAAATAAATCCTCTTGCTTTCCACAGGGGTAGGAATTCTGTGAGGCTATTACAGACATAGAGGCTGTCCGAGTATATGTCTGCTGGGCTGGGGAAGGAATCTGGGTGATCTACAATGTATGCAATGGCTGCTAGTTCTGCCGCCTGCGTGCCTAAGTGTCCTGGCAGTTTTAACGAGATTTTGAATGGGGCGCGTCCCTGCGCATCCTCAACATAGATGCCGCATCCTGTAATGCGCTTCCCGTTTAATATAGTGGAAGAACCATCCACATATATTCTCAAAGGTGTGCATGTGTCTGTGTGCTGGGGGCGCTGGGGTGAACTACCTATCTTTTTGGGGGGTGTTTTCGTGATAAAGGGGCCTGTTTTGTGGTGCGGTGAGATGATTTCACATTCGTGGGGGGTGCCTGGGTACTGAAGGTTGTCGGCTAGTAAAATGTGGGTCTTGGTCCTTTTAACAGTGATGTCCCGTCCCTGCAAAAGAAGGGTCCATCTGGCTGCTCTGATCTGGCTTACTGTACCGTCCTTAAGTCGTCCGTCTAGTAAAAGTTGGGTGGGCGGGGTGTTCCGTGAGGATTGTGATGGGGTTTAGTCCGGTGATATATGAAAAGTATTGAACTGCCCAGAAAACTGTGAGCAGGTGCCTTTCACAGGCCGAAAATCCCTGCTCCACAGGATCTAAAACTCTGGAGGCGTAAGCCACGGGTCTTAACTGTTCGTGCCGTTTCTAGAGGAGCACGGCCGAAAGGGTGCGATCTGTGCTAGCTATCTCTATAGCATAGGGGGAAAGCGGGTCTGGAACCTGTAGTGCAGGGGCTGCAATGCGTGCGCGCTTTAAAGCATCTACAGCATCCGTGTGCCGCGGAAGCCATTCCCAATGGGCTCCTTTCTTTAGGAGTTCCGAGAGGGGTGCTGCCTTGCTGGCGAAACCGTCAATATGGGTTCGGCAGTAGCCAACCAGTCCGAAAAACGACCAGAGTGCGGAAACATTCTGGGGAAGGGGCAATTTGACAATCGAGTCAATTCGTTTATGCTCGATCTCACGTTTACGATGCGTGATAATCGTTCCGAAATATACCACTTTGTTTTCAAAAAGTTGGGCCTGTTTGGGGTTCACTTTACATCCAATTCGCTGTAGGAGTTCCAGGAGTTCGGTCAGAAGTGCGATGTGCTCTGCCTTGGTGTCTGTCTGTAGTAATAGGTCGTCTACATACTGGACCAGACATTCGGGGCGAGAAAAGTTTGATAAACCATTGGCCAGCTGGCGGTGGAAAATGGAGGGGGAGTTGTGGAATCCTTGAGGAAGGCATGTCCACGTGTACTGCTGACCTTTAAAAGTGAAGGCAAATTTGTACTGGCACGCTTTTGCCAATGGAGTAGACCAGAATCCGTTACTGATGTCCCAAATCGTAAAATATTGTGAGTTGAGTCCCTGTTTGAGCATGGTCTCGGGACCTGTGGCTACCGTGGGGGCTGTGCGGGGGTGATTTTGTTGAGTTCCCGGTAATTGATGGGCTGTCGCCATGATCCATCGGGCTTTCTCACTGGCCAAATCGGGGCATTATTAGTAGAGGCTACTGATCTAAGTACGCCTTGTTCTAATAAACTATCAATAACTTTTGAGATTTCTCCCTCTGCCTCTTGGGGAAATCCATATTGCTTCTGGGGTCTAGAGTCAGGTCCTATTATTTGAACTGAACCAGCCATCCTGCCGCAGTCATATTTATGACTTGCAAATGTGGTCCTGTTTTTCTGGAGAACTGCCCTAACCTGTTTGTCTGCGCTAATCATGGTCGGGTCAAACCAAAAATCGCCGACTGCGCCAATCTTATTAGCATACTCACCTACTGTGAGCGTTGCAGGGGCTCTTGCTGACGTTGTCATTTTCCAGATACATTGATTTACTGGGTCAAATGACAGGTTGTGTAAGTTCATGAAATCGATGCCCAAAATGTGTTGTGCTGTGTGGCACAGATCGACCAAAACTAGGGGGTGTTTTGTTGTAATGTTGCCAATTTGAATGGGTACAGGGGCTGTGATGTGTCCCTGTTGTGAGTGGCCTGTGAAGCCGCTGAGGTTGATTGTGGCTACAGTGGGCCATGTGTCTTTCTGGAACATGGTGGAGGAATTAATTATGGTGCGGGACCCTCCTGTGTCCCCGAGAAATTTGATGGGCTGTCCCCGTATTTTCGCAGCAACCACTGGTCAGCCGGACCTATCCCAAAGAGTGTCGCATACCCAGGTGGGGGTGCCCGAACACCGTCAGTCAGTTCCGTTCATGTCTGCCTGGTCTGAACGGGTGCTTACACTATGTATGGGCTTTGTCCTGTTATTATTCAGAGTGCCTGCCTGCTAGGCTCTCTGTGGCTTTCGTGGGGCATTGCACTCTCGTGCAAAGTGACATAATTGTCCACAGTTGTAACACTCCTGTGTTTTTTGTGGGGGGCTGTTCATGCCTTCCTTCACCCATGCGGGGTTCTGGTGCGCTTTAACTGCTTGGATATCTGTCTCTGCCTGCTGTTCTTCGGGTTTTCTAATCGCGGGTTTGTTGTGGACAGATTGCTCCCAGGAGCAGGGCAACCTTTTGAAAACCCACTTTTCGTTGTGCGTTTCTTCCGAGGGGGTCATAATTGGTACAAGCTTTTTGTCCTGCCTCTGTGGCATGGGAGATAAGGGTGTGGGTCCATTTGGCCATGTTGTCTGGGGACAAATGGGCGCGTTCTAAGTTTCCGAAAACGGCTGTAAAATGGATCCACAGGCATCCAGCAAACGCTGTGGGGTGTTCTGTTTTCTTCTGCCTGCACTTATTCAGGCCTTCTACTGGGTCACCTCTGTTATAACCAATCGCATCTAGGATCGCCGTGTGCATCTCCGCAAGGGTGCCTCGTCCTACATTCTGTGGGTCGGGAAGGGCTGCTACAACAGAAGGGTCTAAGCTTAAAACTGTGAGCTTCACTTGCTCACGCTCATCCAGGCCGTACATGGTCGTCTGCTGCTTCACTCTAGCAAAGAAGTGGTGGGGGGTCTGAGGTGGGGAGGAACGGTGTGATCTTTTCGCACGCGTCCCGTAATTGGGTCACGGTTAAGGGGGTGGTGTAAAGGAATTCCGCATCTCCATCCAATGTGACGGTGCGGTGGGTAGTTACTGGATTCATGGGTGCCTGATCTATCTGCTCTGTGGGGGGTTGGGGTGCTTTTCTCCTTTGGGGATTTCCTTGCGCACATGTTCCCTGGACATATCTATGCACGGTTTTGTTTAGTTCTTGCCAATCAGGGCCATCTTCTTCATCTAATTGGGATCCAAAGATGCTTTGAAACCCATTTTGCACTGAAAGCAAAGACTGCAGTTCCGCAATCTGCTTCCGGCATTTTGCATGATCCACTGAGCTTTGTCTGTGCTCCGTGGTGGCAGCATGGAGTGCTCTTAACGCTGCTTTTGGATCGCTGCACTGCCTTTGCAATGCCTTTACCTGTTTCTCTGTCTCTTCTCTTACCAGGACTGCACGTTGCGTGTCCTGATAGGCCTTAGCGTATTGGGTTTGGAAGCTGCTCAGATGCGCTAGACAAGACTGGTGAGCCCGCTTGGCATCATCCACCTCTCCGTCCTTTGCTGCCAACTTCCTTCTCAATTCTACATTCTCTCTCTCGATCTCACTAACATCGACCTTGCTCATTCGATGTCTCTCTTCTATCTCTTTGTGGAGCGTCAGAACGACCTCCTCTGTGCCTCGCAATTGTGCCAGACAGGACATGATTGCCATTAGCTTGCGAGCTTTCCTTAAGCTCTTCTTATGGATTTCGCTCAGGTTCTCCCACCAAGTAACGTTCGATACTCCCAGGACCTGTTTCCTTATTTGAACAAAAGTCACTCCAAAGGGGCCATCCCTTCCCTTTGAGGTACCTTCTAATCTCAATTTCGTAATCCCAAACGGGACACTGATCTACTCTGCTGCTGGTCGCTGCGACCACAAATTCTTGAGGGTTCATGAGGCATTCCATTGCCTTCATTGCCATTTTTCCTATCTGAATGCTCGCTTTTAAAATTTGGAATGAGGGGTACTAAGGCGGTGCTGTAAACACGGGTACGGCGTTCGTTATTTTCTGGAATACAAACTCCCAACAGTTTTTCGCAATAAAATCTATCAGTTTTACCTCAAAGCCCTGTTAGTTACGCATGCATTAACAACACGCTTCCGAATTATGAGGATTGATCAGAACTGCTTAAACACTTGTGAATGTTTCTGTTCCCAATTGGATTCTCAATTCAAATTTTTGGGTTCTCCCGGAGTGGTTAGGCCACTTCTAAGTCGGGTCCCGTCAGATGTCGCCAGTAAATGTTGCTAACTTTTGGTTGGCTCTTAAATGTTGCTCATTGTGTCTTTACTTAATTTGCTCTGTTTCTATAACCTTTGCTCTAGAGTGTCCAGGTATCTTGATGATACCACCACGAGGTTCAAGTTCAAGTGCTGATCAATAACTCAATACACCAGTTCGTAAGATTCAAATCAAAACACATTTATTATACACAGTCAATCAGTACTCATGTATAAAACTCTACTTACTAGACTATCTCTAACATTAAGAAGGCCATCCGTTGGCCTTCCTTTGTCTTGGCTCCTGCTGGCGCCAAGGAGTCTGGCTTGGCCTTGTTTACCTTCACTGTTTCCAATTGTTCCTGGGGATCGCTCATTAATCTGTAGGTGGTTGTTAGTTTCAGTGCTGTCTGGGTTCCTGCAAGTTCTGATATACAGGAAACTTTGCATCTGCTGTTTTTCCTGCATTTGACTGAATTTCCCTGCATTCTTAGCGGATCGCCATTTTAATGTCGGTATGTGGCCAACCCAGGTGGTTACAACACTTCCTGCATTTTTAAAAAAAAATTTGGAATACACAATTAATTTTTTCCAATTAAGGGGCAATTTTGAGTGACCAATTCACCTACCCTGCACATCTTTGGGTTGTGGGGGCGAAACCCATACAAACATGGGGAGAATGTGCAAACTCCACATGGACAGTGACCCAGAGCCGGGATCGAACCTGAGACCGCGGCGCCGTGAGGCAGCAGGGCTAACCCACTGTGCCACCGTGCTGCCCTACTTCCTGCACACATGCTGACCCTGGGGACTGGACCTGTCCCCAGCCTGCCACATGGAGCAAGAGGAGCAGACCGCATCTTGGAGCTGTCCTGCCATGATTTATTCCTGTAATTTGAACCTTTGAAATTAAACTTTAGAAAGATTTTTTTGTGTCAGATTAAATCCAATCCCCGTATACTATTTAATTAGATTTTTTTTTTAAACTGAGTATTTATCCCTCTTGATCTGACAACAAATTAAAAATAGTTATTTCATTGAAATTAAAATAGTTATTTAAATCAACTTAAAAATAGTAATTTAAATCAACCGAAAATAGTTATTTAAGTCAAATTAAAAAATAGCAATTCAAATCAACATAAAAATAGTAATCTAAGTCAAATCAAAACTAGTATTTAAATCAGTAAGTCCACAGATATTCAAATTTAGCCCAGTATGCCTTTCACTCAATCAGGTCACAGTCTCATATAACGTCATTTTACTGGGTTTGTTTTTCAATTTTGTAACAAACAAACAGCTGTCTTACCCGATAGCGGTGTCCCTAACCCTAACCCTGTCTCTCCGTGCTCTTTACTGAAGTCTCGCCCTCCCTCTTTCCACGCTCTTTATTGAAGTCTCGTCCTCTCTCTCTCGGTGCTCTTTATTGAAGTCTCGCCCCTCTCTCCGCGCTCTTTCTTGAAATCTCGCCCCTCTGTTTCTCCGCGCTCTTTACTGAAGTCTCGCCTCTCTCTCTCCACGCTCTTTACTGAAGTCTCGCCTCTCTCTCTCCGCGCTCTTTATTGTAGTCTTGCCCTCTCTCTCTCCGCGCTCTTTATTGAAGTCTCGCCTCTCTCTCTCCGCACTCTTTATTGAAGTCTCACCTCTCTTTCTCCGCGCTCTTTACTGAAGTCTCGCCTCTCTCTCCCCGCGCTCTTTATTGAAGTCTCGCCTCTCTTGCTCCGCGCTCTTTATTGAAGTCTCGCCTCTCTCTCTCCGTGCTCTTTATTGAAGTCTCGCCTCTCTTTCTCCGCGCTCTTTGCTGAAGTCTCGCCTCTCTCTCTCCGCATTCTTTATTGAAGTCTTGCCTCTCTCTCTCCGCGCTCTTTACTGAAGTCTCGCCCTCTCTCTCTCCGCGCTCTTTATTGAAGTCTCGCCCCTCTGTTTCTCCGCGCTCTTTACTGAAGTCTCGCCCTCCCTCTTTCCACGCTCTTTATTGAAGTCTCGTCCTCTCTCTCTCGGTGCTCTTTATTGAAGTCTCGCCCCTCTCTCCGCGCTCTTTCTTGAAATCTCGCCCCTCTGTTTCTCCGCGCTCTTTACTGAAGTCTCGCCTCTCTCTCTCCGCGCTCTTTATTGTAGTCTTGCCCTCTCTCTCTCCGCGCTCTTTATTGAAGTCTCGCCTCTCTCTCTCCGCACTCTTTATTGAAGTCTCACCTCTCTTTCTCCGCGCTCTTTACTGAAGTCTCGCCTCTCTCTCCCCGCGCTCTTTATTGAAGTCTCGCCTCTCTTGCTCCGCGCTCTTTATTGAAGTCTCGCCTCTCTCTCTCCGTGCTCTTTATTGAAGTCTCGCCTCTCTTTCTCCGCGCTCTTTGCTGAAGTCTCGCCTCTCTCTCTCCGCATTCTTTATTGAAGTCTTGCCTCTCTCTCTCCGCGCTCTTTACTGAAGTCTCGCCCTCTCTCTCTCCGCGCTCTTTATTGAAGTCTCGCCTCTCTCCGCGCTCTTTATTGAAGTCTCGCCTCTCTCTCTCCACGCTCTTTACTGAAGTCTCGCCTCTCTCTCTCCGCGCTCTTTATTGAAGTCTCGCCTCTCTCTCTCCGCGCTCTTTATTGAAGTCTCGCCCTCTCTCTCTCCACGCTCTTTACTGTAGTCTCGCCCTCTCTCTCTCCGCACTCTTTACTGAAGTGACATTTGAAGTCCATAAATAATTGAAAATTTAAAGTTTAGGGAGATTTGGGGAGGAGTATAAGAGTGGAACTCTGTCGGTTGTCATTTCAGAGATGGGCTGAATGGACTCCTGTGCTGTAATCTTTTGTGGTTCCATGTTAGTACCCTGCAGTGTTATTTCAGTCCTTTCATTTCTGTTTAATTAAATTAATAAATCAATTCTATGATTCCAGCAGGGAGCCACGCTCAGAGAAAACAAGGGTCAGGAAGAGGGCTGAAACAAGAAAACTTTGATTTTCTAGACAATCACATTGTGGAATTTGCCATTTTAAATAAGTATGGAGTAAAGGGAGTGAGCGATGAAGGCTGAAGCTGATGAAGGACCTGAAGCTAATAGGAGAAGGCAATGTTGTGCTGTGATAGTGTCAGGGTTGGAATTGAGGGCAGAAGAAGGTCGGATGACATTAAAACAGGAATGGCTTCAATTGGATGGCCAGAGATGGTGTGAATCTTATCAATTGGGAGAAGAAGCTTCAGAGCAGGAGGGAGTCAAGTGAGGGTTGAGATCAGGTAGAGGTAGCAAGATGCAGGACTTGAAACAGCTTTGGCAAGGTTCTGGGTCTGGTGATGTTGTAAGTTGTGATTTAGTTACTTGATGATGTAGCATCATCTTCACAGTCTGATTGCACAGTCATTTGGACAGCAGCATTGTCATACAATGACATGGTAGTGCAGCTAGTTGTTAGGTGAAAATATTGGGCCTGGCTTTGCTGAGACAATATTGATGCAGCATGTAACGGAGCTCTGGCGTGTTCAGAGGCCTGGGAAATTGTTGAGGTCACGTATAGCACGAAGAGGGGCATGCACGGTGGCGCAGTGGTTAGCATTGCTGCCTCACGACGCCGAGGTCCCAGATTAAATCCCGGCTCTGGGTCACTGTCCATTCTCCCCGTGTTTGTGTGGGTTTCGCCCCCACAACCTAAAGATGTGCAGGTTAGGTGGATTGGCCACGCTAAACTGCCCCTTAATTGGAAAAAATTAATTGGGTACTCTAAAAAATGTATTTTTAAATGTATACCGCGGACAAAATGGTTCCAGTCCCACTTCAGCACATAACTAGAGCTGATGTTTCAGTGCAGTCATTGGAGAGTGCTACATTATCAGTGGTGCTATACATTGGATGATTCATCAAATCAAGGTCCCATACCATAATTAAAGAAGGCTAGAGAGATCTACTAGTCTTCTGGGAAATATTCTTCCTCTAAACAATGGGCGTGATTCTGCAGCCCCGTTGTGCTCTCACCCAAGCGTAACGAGGCCGGTGAATAGCGGGAGAGGCCAAAAACGAGATCCGCGCCAGGCACCAAATAGTTTGCGATCAAACTGGCCCGTAGGCAAAATCGGGATCTCGCCCTAGCATAGTGTGAAACCAATTATCACTACTTAAGTCCCATTCCCATACAATTAACGAGAGCCAACCCTTATCCAACGGCCTCCTATCATTCAGCGGCCTCCCCAGCAAGTGGTCACGCTGGCGCTGATTGGTACTCCTGGCGGAAAGGCTTCTGTGGGGAGCCGAGGAGGTGAGTAGCCATCATTGCTCGCAGGCAAAGAGCCCGGGGGCGCTGGGCTTGCCACCCCAGTACTCGGTGAGGGGTGGGGGACACTCGGCTGGGAGTGGGGGACCCTCCTCCATGGGCTGCCATGGGGGGGGTGAGAGGAGGGACAACTGGGGAGGAGCTGCTCACGGCACCACCATACCAACCTCTGGATTGTGTGTACCTGTTCCAGGGGCAACCCCTTTCCCTGCCCGTCTGCCCCAATGACCACACATAACCCCCACCAACTGCTGAGGTCTCTGGCTGCGCAGCTGAAGGCTATTGCTAATAGGAAATTGGCAATCATAGTTAAGTAGCACTTGGTGAATGCCAGGTGGATTCCCGTGGATGGGCGGGCAATTTAGCATGTGGGAATTTTTACCTAGCATCCCAATCACACGTTGATGGCTGGACACTGTGCCTGAAAGCTGCGGGAGACAACACCACACACACAACATCCAAACACCCAGGGGATGGTACACAGCTCCGGGGACATGCCCATGGCCAGAGGGTGAGTGAGCGCCACGGGGAGGGGAGGAGGGAGAGTGGGGGGGAGTGCGCTAGAGAGATGGGCAAAGAGCTCAGGGGTCAGCCCACATTGTGGAACGAAGTGGCAGAGGCATCATAATGATTGTGCAAAAAGGTGTTTAATGTGTTGTACAAACCCCACTCCCGATGGTGCCGCCCCACCCCCACCCCCTTAACCCCCACCCCTGCCTACCTCCCCTCCACGACTACCCGCTACCCCTGTGCCCTCAGTGACCCTCAACGTATCTGGCCCTCCTAGCTCTCACACAACATCTAGGTGTTTCCCCAGGATTCCCAGCAGAGGTGGAGGCAGCCAGCTGCTTTGCTCGTCCCGTGGCCTTCGATGCCCCTGGCGGGCGTCCTCCGGGGCGTCTGAGGCTGGAGGGCCCCGGCTCATTTGTCAGCGGCACATGCACAGACGTGCCGCCTTGTCCCGTGTACTGACTACGAGACGCAGCCTCATTAGAGGGGAGAACTCGGGGGAGCTGGTGCCCACCGTCACTACTGCATGGACCGGGTCCGGCTTAGCACCCAGCACCACCTCCTTCTGATCGGTGCCCATAGGGCTCCCTGGTTCACCTTGGGATGGAGGGGCAGCTGGTTCGAGCCCCGCCTGCTCCTGAATCATCTGGCTCTGCCAGCCCTGGCGGTTCCCCATGATCCGCACCATCGTGTCAACCCCCTCAGCGATGCTCCTCAGTGACTGGGACACTGCAGCGCCTCAGCCATGCCCATCTGAGAACGGATATGTCCCGCAGAATCTCATCAAGATCGGCCTGGCATCCCCCAGCGAGTTGGACAGTCCGCCAAGGCCCTCAGCCATGACCGTCACCGACTGCGCGATGCACTGAACACCTTCACTTATGGTGCCGACGCCGTGCTCTAGTCTCTCCACTACGGTCGCCAACCTTGCAGTGTTGGTCTCGGTGCCACTCATTGCCGGCACCATCTCCTTCGCCCCTAGACTCTGGGACTCCAAGCCGCTATGGACTTGCTGGTGTGACACTAACCTCTTCCTCTGAATATCCAGGTTGGTCTCTATTATCTCCATCAGCTCCAGTTATGTCTGTTCCACAGGCTCAGCATCAGGCTGAGACTCAGCTGGGCCCTGGGATCAAGCAGCCCTCCGACTGTTGTCTCACCTGGGGGTTCCTGCCTCCCCCCAATGTGCATCATCAGCGGTGTGGTTCTCACCAGATTGTGCCCCAAAAGCTTGCCCACTAAGATGTCCCATCTGCGCTTGTGGAGGGTGGGAATGATAGGCGGCGGCATCCTTGGAGCTCTCCTCTGAGGTGCCTGGAGTCAGGGAGGGTGCCACCTGAGATGGGCCGGTGTTGTCGGCTGGAGGACCTACGGAAGAATGGACATGTGGTCAGTGGGAGGGATGGGTCAGTCAGTAAGGCAATCACTACTCACGTTTGGCAGGTCCCCCGGGTGGAGCCTGGTGGTTCCTGACCTCTGCGGCGTCCTCGGCCACCCCCGTCACCTCCAGGGCCCGCTCTTCGAAGGAGGTGAGGATTTTGATGCCCGGCATCCCACCGCCAGTCTAGGCCCTCTCCCGACAATGATGGAAGAGCTTTTCCTGAGGAGACACAGAGAGGGCATCGTTAGCCACATGCGTGGTTCATACTGTAGGGGGTGGAGCAAAGGCTGGGGGTCGCATGGGGAGTTAGGGGGTGGATGCTCTCTTGGGCGGGGTGGGGGGGGGGCGTTGGTGTCTACTCACTCATGCTGCCCAGTGTAGATCGTTGACCTTCTTCCTGCACTGAAGGTCACTTTGATTTGATTTATTATTGTCACATGTATTAGTATACAGTGAAAAGTATTGTTTCTTGCATGCTACACAGACAACGCATACCGTACATAGGGAAGGACAGAGAGACTGCAGAATGTAATGTTACAGTGATAGCAAGGTGTAGAGAAAAGATCAACTTAATACGAGGTAGGTCCATTCAAAAGTCTGATGGTAGTAGGGAAGAAGCTGTTCTTGAGTCGCTTGGTACGTGACCTCAAACTTTGGTATCTTTTTCCTGACGAAGGAGGTGGAAGAGAATATGTCCGGGGTGAGTGGGGTCCTTAATTATGCTGGCTGCCTTTCTGAGGCAGCGGGAATTGTAGACAGAATCAATGGATGGGAGGCTGGTTTGCGTGATGGATTGAGCTACATTCACGACCTTTTGTAGTTTCCTGTGGTCTTGGGTAGAGCAGGCTCCATACCAAGCTGTGATACAACCAGAAAGAATGCTTTCTATGGTGCATCTGTAGACGTTGGTGAGGGTCGTAGCTGTCATGCCAAATTTCCTCAGTCTTCTGAGAAAGTAGAGTCGATGGTGGGCTTTCTTAACTATAGTGTCGGCATGGGGGGACCAGGACAGGTAGTTGGTGATCTGTACACCTAAAAACTTGAAGCTCTCGACTCTTTCTACTTCGTTCGCATTGATGTAGACAGGGGCATGTTCTCCACTACGCTTCCTGAAGTCGATGATAATCTCCTTTGTTTTGTTGACATTGAGGGAGAGATTATTGTCATCGCACCAGTTCACCAGATTCTCTATCTCATTCCTATACTCTGTCTCGTCATTGTTTGAAATTCGACCCTGGTGTCATCAGCAAATTTGAAAATCGAGTTGGAGGGGAATTTGGCCACAGTCATAGGTGTATAAAGAGTATAGTAGGGGGCTGAGGACACAGCCTTGTGGGGCACCGGTATTGAGGATGATCGTGGAGGAGGTGTTGATGCCTATCTTTACTGATTGTGGCCTGTGGGTTAGAAAGTTCAGGATCCAGTCGCAGAGGGAGGAGCCGAGGCCAAGGCCATGGAGTTTGGAGATGAGTTTTGTAGGAATGATGGCGTTGAAGGCTGAGCTGTAGTCGATATATAGGTGTCTTTGTTATCTAGGTGTTCCAGGGTAGAGTGCAGGGCCATGGAGAAGGCGTCTGCTGTGGACCTGTTGCAGCGGTAGGCAAACTGTAGTGGATCAAGGCAATCCGGGAGGCTGGAGTTGATTCGTGCTATGACTAACCTTTCGAAGCACTTCATGATGATGGATGTCAGAGCCACTGGACGATAGTCATTAAGGCATGCTGCTTGGTTTTTTTTTTGGTACAGGGATGGTGGTCGTCTTCTTGAAGCAGATTGGGACCTCAGAGTGTTGTAAAGAGAGGTTGAAGATGTCTGCGAATACCCCCACCAGCTGATCCACGCAAGACCTGAGTGCCCCTCCGGGTACCCCATCCAGGCCAGTGGCTTTCCGTGGGTTGACCTTCAAGAAGGCTGCTCTGACGTCTGCATTGGTGTTTTTTTGAGTCTTTCAGTTTAAAGTACAATCTGCAAGAATGTTTTATTAGCTCAGATACAAGTTCATCCGCGGCTTCTGGGGTGGAGGGCTCGCTCTCGCTGACCTCTTGCTCAAAGTGGGCATAGAATGTGTTGAGCTCATCAGGGAGGGGTGCGTTGTAGCCGGCGATTTTACATGCCTTCATCTTGTAGCCTGTTATGTCTTGCAGACCTTGCCATAGACGGCGGGGATCCGTATGGCTAGCCTGGGACTCGAGCTTGGTCCGGACTGTCTTTTGGCATCTTTGATGGATTTCTTTAAATCATATCTGGCTTTCTTGTAGAGGTCAGGGTCACCTGACTTGAACGCCTCAGACCTAGACTTCAGCAAGCAGTGGATATCCCTGTTCATCCACGGTTTCCGGTTGGGAAACACGCGGATTTGCTTCTTTGGCACCCAGTCTTCTACACACTTACTAATGAAGTCAGTTACTGCAGTGGCATAGTGACCAGTCCTTCTGGTCACACTCCCTGAGCTGACTGCTGCCGCCATCTCATACCAGGCAGCATTGGCTGCCTTGTGGCTCACCCTCTGGGACCCTCGGAGGAACAGGACATCCCTCCTGGCCTCCATGCCACCTAGCAGCCTCCCCAGGTTAGCATCTCTGAATCATGGGGCCTGTCTCCTGGGCAGCATTATTGTGAGTTGACTGGGGTTGGTTGCCCAAGTACAGCTTAAGTGCTGCTCGACCTTCTTAACGGGGGGCTGGCGAGCGCGGTCCCGGAAAATCAGCTGGCACGCCTTCATTTGCGACGAGAAGCCCGTGAGGCCTCGTTGAATTACGTTGCCGGCCTCGCTGGACCGAGCGCTGGGAAGCTCACGGCAATTCCCGCTCGCTACCACACTTGTAAACCTTTCCAGAGAATTGCGCCCAATGGGCAGCATTCTCTGATAATGGGGCTAAGTGTTGACACCAGCGTAAACACTGGAGTGTTTTTACACTGGTGTCAACGGGCCCCATAGCCCAGCGATTCTGCGGCCCAAAAGGGGCCAGCAAGGGTGCCATGAGAAGCACGGGGGAGAGGCCCCAGATCGGCGTCCGATACGAGCACTGCGTCATTGGCGCCGCAGCACACAGAAATAATGCGACCCTCCACACACAGCCGACGCTGGCAAGATGGCCGCCCGCCGTGCAGCGCCAAGGTGCCGGGATAAATTTATAAATAATAATAAATAATAATCGCTTATTGTCACAGGTAGGCTTCAATGAAGTTACTGTGACAAGCCCCTAGTCGCCACATTCCGGCGTCTGTTCGGGGAGGCCGGTACGGGCTGCTGGCCCTATTCTGCATGACAAGCCAGCTGTTTAGCCCACTGTGCGAAACCAGCCCCTGGCGACCTGGACACGCTGCTGGACGCCGTGGAGCAGAGGAGGGGGGCTCTGTACCCCAGACCCGGCCGCAGGACCCCACACAACAGCGTACTGCGTATATGGAGGGAGGTGGGCAATGCTGTCAGTGTCGTCAGGCTGACACCCAGGACAGGCGAGCAGTGTCACAAGAAGCTGAACGACCTACTCAGGGCAGCCAAGGTGAGTACCCAGCACTGTGCCCATGACACCAACCCACCTACCCACCACACATGTGACATCACCCCCCCCCATCCCCAGGGGGCGGTACAACCCCCGCCCTGACCCACATTGCCGCACCCCCCCATGCCAGCTGCATTGGCCGGGTGCCGTGTGCACCTATGCCATCATAGAGTCAACTATTGGGCTGCATGCGTCGGACTGCCTCACACTGCTGATGTTTGTGTGCCCCCTCCCCCCGGAGAAGAACGCCCATAACCGCAGGGAGCGGGAGAAGACCGGAGGGGGAGCACCAGTATTGCACCCCCACACCTTGCATGAGCAGAGGGCACTGGACCTCGCTGGCGAACCGGAGGACCGGGAGGTTACCAATGCCGGGATCGAGGGTGCACCACCAAGTGAGACACCCCTGCCTGGCCCCACCCCCTCACTCCATCCCTCACTCCACTCTCTAAGCCTACCCCCTCACCCCACCATCTCACCCACTACTCCCACCCCAGCCCCTCACTCCACCCCTGACCCCACCCTCACCCACTCCCCCCCCCCCCCACCCCAGCCCCTCACCCCAGCCCCTCACTCCACCCCCTCACCCCCGTCCGCCTGTTTAATCATACATGTAGGCTTGTGTCTCACAGGACCACCCGGCGGTAGTGCCGGCCCATCCGGCACCCCCGCCCCCAGCCAGTGCCAGGGCCGGCGGCCCCCAGGGATGCAGGCAATGACGGGGAGGGCAGCCGTCACAACAGGCCTGCGCCCGACACAGAGTCCCAGGACACAAGGACACAGGGGACCGACACCCAGGGCACGGAAACACAGGACACAGACACACAGAGGGCAGACACGGAGACACACAACACAGACACACAGGACACAGGCGCACAGAGGACGGACACACAGGACACAGACACACAAGGGACGGACCACACAGGACACAAACACACAGAGGACGGACATACAGGACACAGACACACAGGACACAGCCACATAGAGGACAGACACACAGAGGACAGACACAAGAGGACGGACACACAGGGACCATCGCACCACAAATCGACACAAGATATCCCGGACTTTGCCTCTGATGAGGACATATGCACTGTGCGTCACCGCTATCTCCTACACCCTCCACCATCGCAGAGACTAGCACCTCGGTTGGTCTCTATAGTGATGAGGCTTATGCGACACTCACTGGTGCGCACCACACAGTCGCTCCTGTGCAGCAGGTGGAGGTAGGAGCAGCCGAGGGGCCAGGCGGTCGGAGGGCGAACCGGCCCCAGCAACCAGCTGCCACCCAGAGGGGTGCCGGGTTCCTGGAATTTCCACACCCACCCAGAGACGCGATGCAGTCAGAGACCCAGGGAAGAGAGAAGGGGATGACGGCCGGTTTCCATCATCTGCAGACGCAGGTGAAGGAGTGCATCCGCATGCAGGAACAGGGAATGGTGCAGGTCATGAGTGCCACGCAGGCCGACACCGCACGGTGGCAACGGTGGCGACGGTGTCGGACATGGGTCAGAGTATGTAATGCCTGGGGCTATCTGCACACGATGTCCGTGGCCCAGGACAGGGTTGCCCTCTCGCACAGACCCAGACAGGGATGGCCAACTCCCTGAGCTCCATGGCTGCTAACTTGTAGGCCCTGGTCGATACTAGAGCAGGTCTCCAGGACTGGCAGCGCCAGGTGCCGGGGGTGCCTTGGAGGTTGGCTGCGCTCGTGCCCCTGTTCCATGGAGAAGCCCAGGGGCCATCGGGCACCCCAAGGGGAGAGGAGATGCTGCGGCCCATTCCGGGTCGCCCTGCAGGGGAGGTCCTGGAACACCGCGGCACCTCGGACTCCCCCCCCCCCCCCTACCGTGCCTGGTGCATCTGGCGGGCAGCACCACGCCATTCAGGTTGCCCGAGGTGCAGCATGGCCCATCCAGGCCGGGCCGCACCAGGAAACGACCACCGACGGGGACCCCTAGTCGCAGGGCAGGAGTCACAGGAGTCACAGCAGTCCACCTCCACTTCTGCTGTACCGTCAGGGGAAACACCGAGATGTAGTCATCGGGCCCGTGAGGCCAGAAAGCTAGACACTGAGTAAGTTGGCATGGGTGCAGGGCACAGCTTAGTTATAGGGGATAGGGCACATGTACAGAACTTCTGTTGTTAAACACACTGGCCGGGATTCTCCGATCCCGCGCCGGGTCAGAGAATCGGCGGAGGGGGGGGGGAGGTGCGGGGAGAATCGCATCACGCCGCTCCGATGCCGTGTCGATTCTCCAGCGCCAATTCTCCGGCGCCTGCAGGGTCGCCGTTGCGCCGGTCCTGTGTCCCCGGCGATTGTTTGCGCCTCAACGGGCCGAGTCCCGTGGTGGGTTACGTATTGTCCCACCCAGCGGGACCTCGGAGTTCTGGATGCGGGGGCGGTCGTGTGGGGGGGAGGGGGATCCGACTCCATGGGGGGGCCTCCACGGTGGCCTGGCGAGCGATCGGGGCTTACCGATCGGCGGGAGGGCTAATTCCGTGGGGGAGCTATGTTCCTCCGCGCCCGGTCCCTGTAGGTCTCCGCCATATTGCCTGGGGGCCGTGGCACGCATGCGCAGACCCGCGCCGCATTTCAAACAGCGGACACCACTCTGGCGCCATACTAGCCCCCTAGGAAGGGGTGAATTCCTGGATCTGGAGGCCCATTGACGCCGGAGTGGCTCGCGCCGCTTTTGACGCGTCAGAACCTGGCTGCGGGATCGGAGAATCCCGGCCACTGTAACACCTATGAAAGCTGCCTTTATGCTCTGTTCGAGACGGTGGGGCAGGAACAGAGAGCCATTGTGGTTGGGGGGGGGTGGGATGTCGAGCCCTGGTGGGTGTGACGTGCGGTGCCCCTCCCCCAGTGAGGCGACAGGGCCATGCGATGCAGTGTCCAGCCTGCATACAGGGACCACCCAGGTGGAGGGTGTTACTGTGGCCATGAATCTGACATTGCCTGATGATTTGGAGCTCAAAGCTGTCATCATCCTCCATACCATGCACCAGATCCACTTTGAATAACAACCATGTGAGCCCAGCTCGTTTAGCCGCAGGTGGATGTGTAATGGAGGGGTGTTGTGCATGCGGGTGATGAGGTGGTGTGGGAGGTATGGTTGGTCGGTGGTGGGGGAGGTGAGGGTGATCGGTGGTGGGGCTGGGGGTGGGGCGGGGGAGGTGAGTCTCATGGGTGTTGTGGGAGGTGAGGGCAGATGGATGGTGAGGTGGTGCTGTACTGTGGTGTCCGTGCCCCTGCTCAGCAAAACCAGCCCTCCCCCCGCTAGTCGGTGAAACGTGCGGTCAAGGCACCTGAAGCACATCTTCAGCAGCCCAAAGCACCTCTCGACCACACCCCTGGTTGCACAATGGGCCTAATTGTAGCAGTGCTCCGCGTCGATCTGTGTCCTCCGTATAGGCATCATCAGTCACGAAAAATCCATTGCAATGCTGAAATACCTGCCCACCTTGGGAGAAGTGCCAGGCAAGCGAGGCAAAACATCCAAGGCAACCACTAGGACTGCCAGGTGTTGTGGGACTTTATCTCAGTTGTAATGAAAAATGCAACGCCCTCTTGTCCATGGCTCTTCATAACCCCTTTGGCAAGGTACGCCCCACATCCTAACCCTCCACTAAGGCCCGTGGAAAAATATTCTGCACCCCCCATCTCTATATTTCCACGCCTCCATGCCAAGGTGTGCCCGCCTCTTTGGTTCTTCATGCCACCAATAAGGTATGTTGCCAACCCATAATCCTCCTGATTCCCCCACCCATCCCTTTTATCCCTCTCATATGCCCGCCCCCTCCCTGTGGCCCCTCATGCTCCTGCATGTCAATATTTACCTCCACTTACCTCCTTTGGCCCCTCATGCCCCATGTCAAGTTATGCCCCCCAGGCACTCCCTAAGGCTCCTCATGCCTCCCTGTTCCAAGCTATGGCATTTAATAATAATCTTTTTAACAATCATCTTTATTATTATCACAAGCAGGCTTGCAATGAAGTTACTGTGAAAATCCCCTAGTCGCCACACTACGGCACCTGTTCGGCTACACTGAGGGAGAATTCGGAATGTCCAATTTTTCTAACAGCACGTCTTTCGGGACTTGTGGGAGGAAACCGAAGCGACCGAAAGAAACCCACGCAGACACAGGGAGAACGTGCAGACTCCACACAGCCAGTGACCCAAGCTGGGAATCGACAGTGTTAACCAGTGTGCTACCGTGCTGCCCACTTCCATGCCAGCCATCCACGATACACTGTATAGAGAAAACGAACCCTCCTCTTTGTTTCCTGTCTGTCAACCAGTTTTCTATCCATCTCAATACACTACCCCAATCCCATGCGCTTTAATTTTACACACTAATCTCTTATGTGGGACTTTGTCGGCCATATGCCGCCCTCATGGCCAATTTTTATGCTTCTTCCTTGGATTGAATACTATCTCTGATTTCCCTTGTAAGCCATGGATTGGTCACCTTTCCCATTTTACTTTTGCGCCAGACAGGAATAAACAATGGTTGCAGTTCGCCCATACCCTCGTTGAATGTTTGCCCTTGCCTAACTTCCGTCATTCCTTTAATTAACGTTTCCCAATCGATCAAAGCCATGTCACACCTCATACCATCGTAGTTTCCTTTATTAAGATCCAGGACCCTAGTCTCAGAATCAACTACTTCACTTTCCATCTTGATGAAAAATTCTATCATATGACCCCCAAGAGGTCTTGCATTACTAGATTGCCAATCATTCCATTCTCATTACACAGTCTAGGATGGACTGCTCTCTAGTTGGTTCCTCAACGTATTGGTCCTGAAAACCATCCTGTATACTCTCCTGGAGCTGAGGTAATTGACCTCCAACCACCACAACCATCTTCCTTTGTGCCAGGTATGACTCCAACCAGGGGCGAGTTTTCCTCCTGATTCCCATTGACCCCAGTTTAGCTGGGGCTCCTTGACACCATACTCAGACAAATGCTGCCTTGATGTCAAGGGCAGTCAATCTCACCTCACCTCTGCATTTAGCTCTTTTGTCCATGTTTGAACCAAGGCTGTAATGAGGTCAGGAGCTGAGTGACCCTGGCAGAACCTAAACTGAACGTCCATGAGCAGGTTATTGCCGCATAAGTGCCACTTGATAGCACTATTGATGACTCTTTCCATCACTTTGCTGATGATGGAGAGTAGACTGATAGGGCAGTAATTGGCTGTGTTGGATTTGTCCTGTTTCTTGTGCACAGGACACAGCTGGGCAATTATCCACATTGCCGGGTAGATGCCAGTGTTGTAGCTGTACTCGAACAGCTTGGCTAAGGGTGCAGCATGTTCTGGAGGACAAGTCTTCAGTACTTTTGCCAGAATATTATCAGGACCCAGAGCCTTTGCAGTATCCAGTACCTTCAGCCGTTCCTTGATATCACGTGGAATGATTCGTGTTGGTTGGAGACTGACATCTGTAATGCTGGGGACCTCTAGAGGAGACCGAGATGGACCATCCACTTGGCACTTCTGGCTGAAGATTGTTGGGAATGCCTCAGCCTTGTCTTTTGCACTTATGTGCTGGACTCCTCCATCATTGAGGATGGGGATATTTGTGGAGCCTCCTCCTCCAGTGAGCTGTTTAATAGTCCACCACCATTCACGGCTGGATGTGGCAGGATTGCAGAGCTTAGGTCTGATGCATTGGTTGTGGAGTCGCTTAGCTCTGTCTATTACTTGCTGTTTATTGTGTTGGGCACACAAGTAGTCCTGTGTTGTAGCTTTACTAGGTTGAAGCTGATATTGCTCCTGACATGCTCTCCTGCACTCTTCATTGAACCAGGGTTGATCCCCTGACTTGGTGGTAATGGTAGAGTGGGGATATGCCAGGCCATGAGATTGCAGATTATTGTTACATACAATGCTGCTGCTTCTGATGGCCCACAACACCTCATGGATGCCCAGTCTTGAGTTGCTAGATCTGTTCAAGGTCTATCCCATTTAGCATGGTGGTAGTGCCACACGACATGTTGGAGGGTATCCTCAATGTGAAGATGGGACTTTGTCTCCACAAGGACTGTGCAGTGGTCACTTCTACTGATACTATCATGGAGAGATGCATCTGCAGAAGGCAGGTTGGTGAGGATGAGTTCAAGTATGTTTTTCCCTCTTGTTGGTTCCCTGACCATATCATATCAGCCATGATCAAATGGCGGAACAGGCTTGATGGCCCAAATGGGCTAATCCTGCTTCTATATCTTATGGTGTTATGGTCTAGACAGGCTTCTGGTTCACTTTCAGATTCTCTTTTTGATGTAATAAGAGGGCTCGCAAGAATTTTAAAAATAAATTTAGAGTACCCAATTATTTTTCTCCAGTTAAAGGGCAATTTAGTGTGGCCAATTCACCTACGCTGCACAACTTTGGGTTTTGGGGGTGAGACCCACGTAGATGCAGGGAGAATCTGCAAACGCCACACGGACAGTGACCCGGGGCCGGGATCGAACTCGGGTGATCGGCAATGTGAGGCAGCAGTGCTTACCACTGCACCACCGTGCTGCCCAACACTGAACATGTTATGTGTGGAACTGGAAGGCACCAGCTAGGCCTGATTCTCAGAGGTCAGGTCGTCATTTTTAAAGGGCACCCGATCTCAGAATAACCCTACATCCCCTCCCCTCATTTCTCACTGGCAAAGAATCCACTCCCCCCTCCCCCCTTCTTGCCATGTCCCTGACCAGCTGGGGTCAACAAAGATCTCCGAGCCCCCTGGCATGGTCATCACTTCCATCCAGAGAATTCAACAGTGGCTGCGAGAAGGTCCTCATTGAGGGACCCTTGCACTTTGATGTCTGAGTGATGGCAGCATATTCCATGGTGGAAATGTACCTTCAGCGCAGGCAGGCTGTTCAGGCATCAGAGGTTGAAAAAGATCCAGTCTATAAACATTGCTGCCAGACAGAGCACCTGCTCTTTCTAGGATGCACTTCAGAGTAGAATAAAATCGAATCACCTCCATTAGCTTTTTTTCTTTCCCTTCAGATGCTGCCAAGCCTGCTGAGTTTTTCTAGCATCCTCTGTTTTTGTTATGGATATGCTGTTGGAGCAACGGGAGCTTTTGTCTGCAATTGGATATGATTAAAGCTCGCTGAGGCTGCTTGATCCACACAGGGAAAAATACAGTTTGCAAGAAATGGTTATAGTTCAGAACAGCTATTAATTTTGTGTTGATTGAAAATCCATGGTGTGTCAGGATACAGTGCAAAAGTACGGTAATGTCATATATTGTGTATCATGCAATGCATTCCAGTAATGTATTGCCATAATTGTTCAATAGTGCTTAATTATTACAATATATATTACAGGTATAGCCTATATTATAGTGAAATCTTATTTTGTTCACAAGATATCAGAACTCTTTCTTTCCTGAGGCATTCATGAATATCTGATTATTTCTCTCATAAAATATACTCAGTCATTTTACATTACCAGGGTCTACACTTTCTGTGTAAAACAGTGGTCTTGCAAAAGCATTGAAAGCTCCAGGGGAATAAATATATCAATATTAAAAGAATCATTAGTAACGTGATAAATGATCATCTTATGGACAATATTCCCCCTGTAAAGCTGCGTTGATGGGAAGGTTACAAATGGCTCAGAAGATCTATTTTAGATGCACCATCTCTGATTTACAAGCCACCCCCCCACCATTTATAAAATAGCTCTTGGCTACACCATTGAACATCAGTGACCAGTGATTCCTAACACATCACGAACACCAGCCTCAACTTGCAGTCAAAACATTCTCACTAAGGCAACTGACGTAGAGAGAGGGAGACATAAGTGACCCAAAGTAACTTAATATACCATCCTGTGCTTGTCTAATGTGCTGAGCAAAACCTTATCTTAAAGTTAGGATGGGGCAGGGCGGCATGTGGCTCGCACTGGGACAGCGGCGCTGAGGACCCAGGTTCGAATCCCGGCCCTGGGTCACTGTCCGTGTGGGGTTTTCACATTCTCCCCATGTCTGCGTGGGTTTCACCCCCACAACTCAAAGATGTGCAGGTTAGGTGGATTGGCCACACTAAATTGGCCCTTAATTGGAAAAAAAATAATTGGGTACTCTAAAATTTATTTTAAAAAGTTAGGATGGGGCATAGACCTTTCCTGAATTCCATGACCTCGCCCACGAATATAACGTCATTTGGCTATCGGATTGACTGAATTGATTGCTATTGGTTGGCCAGTGTACCAACTCAGTTACCTGAGATTTTCCATGCAGCTTCCAAAACCAAATTCACTTTGTAATGTAAACCATTGCCACTTTATGGGCCATTTTGTTAATATGTCACTGTAATTTCTTAAATAGGTGACTGTTGTGTTATTCAGGGTTTGCTGCCACTGTGCCATTTTAATGTCCTGTCCTTTCTCATGGAGCGACCAATATGGTGAAAGATAAGGAAAAATTTCAGCAAAGAAAATGAAGTGTAGATCGAGAAACATTTAATCCACGCTTTTTTATTAAAAAAGGCAGAATTATTCAGGTACCGAATTAATTAGTAACATGAGCTTATTGAGGTTACCAGCAGACAACATGAGGCCACCATATTGGTAGCAGGAAATTTAGAACAATTCAAACTGAGTCCAAATTGGTCCATTCTTTTCAATGCTCATCATTGGTCTGACAAAATAATAAGGACATTATTTTCCCCATATACATGAACGTGCAGAGCATTAAAGATCGGTAGTTGTTGACACTCGAAGAACAACTGAAAGAAAATCCACTGAAGAATATTTTCCTTGCATCTTCCACTGTCTTGGGTATATTATTCGTCACTCATTCTTATTTTCAGCCCACTTTAAATTATTAAAGATTCCACTCAGTTGCATTCAATAAGTGTTGAAATCATCATTGGTCTGTGCGGGTGAAAGGCAGGACTGAAAGGGTCAACTGATCCATTCCTTGATAATCCTTACACCTGGAGTAATAATAATATTAGAATAGGATGGTGATTCATTTCTTAAATCGTGTTTGAAGTGTAAAAGGAGACTGAAAGGTACCCATTCCATAACTTCCTCCCTCTCAGTTTCATAAATTTTGATCAAAATCACTTACTTTCTTATAACACAATCATTTCCAAAGAGGTGGTTAGGTGTAATTATGGATATTTTTAGTGGAAAAACATTTCGTCCTTCTTTGTGATTTAAAATACCATTTTGTGTAATTAATAGTTCCTCATCTAGCTCATTACAGTGTGAAGGAGAAGTGAAACACAACAGCCTTATAGGTACTTAAGCTTGCCTCTCAGACGGGCATTTGTAGGTGTATTAGACGAGGAGCTCACTCTGTGCTGTCAAATTAAATCTTACCCAAGGGTGTCAATATAGGAGAGCACCAGGGGTCCATACATAAATCAAGGTTCTAGCATTCATATTTAACATGTTCTCCCCATCAACTTGTCACTGAAACCATTAATTAATTAACTGATTCAGAGATGAAGAGTTTTTGAATGATCCCCATTTATGTAATTACTACTGAGGGACATTTGTTGGAGTAATTTACTGCAGGCTAGGTTGTCGGCAGCTGTAGTTTAGAAATGGTTTTTAGAAAATGATAGAGCTGCAGTCATTTTTATGAGAATGAGAGGGCAGTTTGTAGCCAGTGAACTTGTGGTATGTTGTAAATCTTTTCTTTTTTTAAAGGGCGATGTTAATTTTTTTATGCAAGAATCCAACAGAAGTGTTTTTTTTATAATGGCAAGTGGGCAGACAACCTTATTAACTCAAACAGTGCTTGTGTTTTAAGAGCAGAATTGAATAAATTGATACAGTTGATTCCACTTAAGTAAGGAGCAATAAGTAAATATTTCTGTGAAACGCGTAAATTGAATGCACAACTCTTTCAGCAGTGGTCATTGCCTTCACCCCTTTCCCGTAACTGCTCTCCAGCGAAGTACTCTACAGTATTGTAGGTTATTTCAGCAAAAGTGCTATGCAGTCACACCATGTTTTACAGATGGAATCATAGGTATCATGTACCACCTCCTGCATGGCCCAATATATTGTATATTTTGAATTTACATGGAAATATAAAAACTGCATAACCACAGAACAGAGCTTCCTGACTGCTACACACAACTCACTAGTCACACTTCTGATCTCGGGCAGGTTGCACCATTCAGCTGCTTGAAAATAATGACTGAAAGAGGGGTTGAAGAAAATAGAACCGAAAATGGAATTAAAAGGACATCAAAGAAAACCAGAAGAGGCAGATGCACTCTGAGGAGGTCAAATAAAGGAGTGTGAGAGAGAGAGTTGTAGAAATGTTGCAAAACAGGTGTGAGGGGCTTAAAGGATTAACTCAATGTTCAGCGTTATTCATATGCTAATGTATTCACAGGGCTAATGACAGGATAATTCACACATAGGCTAAGTGTGAAAGGGTTGAGGCGTGTGCACATATTAAATTTAGGTTAGCCCTAGCTAGCTGAGGTGCTTCAACCTAGAAAAATCTGTGACATTAAGCAGACTCTAGCATGACAATAAAACAGGATGAATGATATAGAAATGAATAGGTGCTGACTTAAATGTTTTGGAATCCTATAGTAATATGTAGATTATGGTATTGAATGGTTTGATAAAGAGTGTGTGTGTGTTTAAAACATCTTTTCATTTCACAACTGGCATAATTCTCAGTAGCATGTGCATACGCCAATTAAAACAGAAAACCAAGCAGATGAGAATTGTTTGAAGTAAGCTGGATGTATAAAGCTGTTTTATTTGAAATTCTTTGCTGCTTTATTTTGATGGTTGCATTTGTTTAGACTTCAAGTGCATACCTATTTGTTTTTTAAGTGTGAAAATCATTTTTTTAAAGTTTATTTTGCAATCAATCTACCTTTGAGATTAAAAAAAAACCAGAAAGGATTTGAACATGCAGTTTGATCGAACACCTATCCCTTTTTTTCTCGATCAATCCCATCTACCTGTCTTCTCACCATATGCCTCTATCACTTTCCATTTTAGAAATGCACCCAGTTGTCTCTTGAACCAATTTATGTGATCCGTTTGTTAACTGATTAAATAACTCTGCTACCCCTGGGCCGAATAAACTCTAACAAACTCCTCTTCTTGCTTTTTGGCTTTCTAATTCTTAAATTGTGACGTTTGAATCCATTTACCATTGTTAACTTTCATTTCTGCCTTTTCTACAGTTAGTGCTGCAACTCTAGGCTTGCAGGAATTATTCAGCCTGATGGGGTGCCGCGCTCTGAACTAGCAGGACCTGAATCAGTTATTGATATTAATTTGGGTTGCTCGCCCTGTCGAGCCAGAGTTTCCAGTCAGGCACAATCCCAAACAGACAGAGGATCATGTCTACCGGTTCCACTGATAATTCCAGGATCAGTCTCGATTTAACGTTTGCACTGAGCTCCGGGCCCTAACACTGATTGGGAATTCCTCTGCTGGGAGTTCAGTCCATAATGCGCTTCTGCAAGATTATGGCCTGCAGCAACTTTAATCATAATCAGTTTTGTACTAGCCCGGGCTGCTCGGCTGCAACTGTAGAAATGCTGCTTCAGGAGGTCAAATGTTGGGAGGGAGATCCTTAGTTGAATTGAGTGATTGTCCTAAAGTAGATCAGCCTAGCATCAATAGAAAGAGCGAGTGGGACAGTGACTGCTAACTCTGACATCCCATGCAATGGAACCCAGTGCTGAATTAAAACTTAATAATGTTATATGGTATCAGGCAAGGTAAGAGGACTCACTACATTTTTTATGCAAATTACTGGGCAAGCCTGCCACTTCCAATAGCCTACTGAAGTGCTTGAATTGCTTCCCATCAATTTCTAAGTGATAGTGTGTTTCTCTTTACACACCAGCCCCATTTACTGCAAGTAATCTGTTTCACATAATGTTCCGTGCTTCCACTTTACTAAAGCATATAAGCGTTAAGTGTGCACACACACACCATCTGTAGACTGCACACTGACACCCGGGTTTGACTACGTTGATGTGAAACAAAGACCATTTTCACTTTTTTTATTCTTCATAAGAGAGGAGAGTGATTGACAGCTGATGGTCAATCCCCAAGCATCCATCTGGATGAGGAAGAAGCATTGAGACATTGGGGAGGGTGTCAGAGACAGGAAAGAGGATGGCAGTTTTAGCTGCAGGTTTTTCATGATGATCTTCTTATCCTCACGTATCCGCATTGCCTTCCGGCAAATTACATTAGTAAACTCTCACATTAATCCTTCTGAAGGCAACTTGTGACCTCTGCTCCTCAGTAATTCATTCCAACTTCTCTTCTTTTCTTTCTCTAGATTTACCCAAGGAAGGATAAATAAGCCCCTGTGCATATCCGGCACGTCAGAACACACTAACTCTTTCCCTCCCAAGGACGAACCCAGAGAACTCCACCCTGCAAAAAATAGCATGTGAGCCACAGCAGAGTGCAAGGGATGAAACGCAGAGCAAGTTGAGCAGGAGCAATTTAGTGGTGGAATATAAGGGAAAGGGGAATGGGAACCTATGTAAGGATTCAGAGCAGAGGAACATAGGAACAGCTTCTTCCCCACATCTACAAGACTCCTCAACAACTCCCCCTTGGACTGATCTGTTCCCTGTAAGAACACTATTCACGATGCCCTATGCTGCTCTTGCTCATGTCTTTGCTTTGTTTGGTCCCTTGTTCCGCACTGTAACCAATCACTGTTTGTCGATGTACCATTTGTCAATGTTCTCTATTGATTATTCTTTTTGTCTCCTATGTACGTACCTTTCCCTGTACTTCGGTACATGTGCAATAAATCAAATCAATCAAATCAAAATAAAATAAAATCAAGAACAAGAGAAAAACACAGAAAGGAGATTGAGAAAAGTGATAGGCAGAGAAATCAAGGGCCTGCATCAGATAATGACACTGTAAAAAATAGTAGGGACGGAACAAGGAATGTTAAAAGGACTAAAAGGTTTTGAACCTGAACATGTGGAGCATTCGAAATAAAATGGATGAATTAGTTGTGCAGATAGGTATAAAGTGTTATGATATAGTTGGGATTATGGAGACATGGGGCGGGATTCTCCGACCCCACGCCGGGTCAGAGAATCGCCGGGGGGCCGCGCGAATCGCGCCACGCCGCCCCGACGCCGGCACCGATTCTCCGGCCCGGATGGGCCAAGCGACCATAAGAAAAGAGCCAAGACCCTCCGCCGCCATACTAACCGGCTCTGGGCCGGAGGGACCTTAGCATGTAAGGGTCGGGTGGTGGCCTTTGGGCGGGGACGGGGTTCCGACCCTGGGGGGCCTCCGATGTGGCCTGGCCCACGATCGGGGCCCACCAATCAGCTGGCCGGCCTCTGTGGCTGGGGGCCTCCTTTCCTATGCGCGGCCCCTGTAATCCTGCGCCATGTTGCATCAGGGCCGACGCATTGAAGGAGGCCACTGCGCATGTGCACGTTGGCGCTGGTGCCACTGCGCATGTCCTCATTGCCGCCGGCACAACTGCGCATGTGCGGATCCCGCGGCGCACAGTTCGCGCCGGGATCTGCAGCAGGAGTGGCGCGAACCACTCCAGCGCCGTGCTGGTTCCCTGGAGAGGCCAGAGCGGCCCGTTCACGGCCTTGTAAAACGCGACGGCGTTTAGGAAGGCATGGACACTCTGCCATAGAATTGGAGAATCCCGCCCATGATTCCAAGGTGACCAAGGATGGGAACGAAACATTGAAGGCTCTTCAGTTTTTCGGAAGGACAGACAGAAAGGAAAAGGTGGTGGAGTTGCATTGTTTAACATTAACATAGAATTTACAGTGCAGAAGGAGTCCATTCGGCACATCGAGACTGCACCGGCTCTTGGAAAGAGCACCCTACCCAAGGTCAACACCTCCACCCGATCCCCATAGCCCAGTAACCCCACCCAACATTAAGGACAATTTTGGACACAAAGGGCAATTTATCATGGCCAATCCACCTAACCTGCACATCTTTGGACTGTGGGAGGAAACCGGAGCACCCGGAGGAAACCCACGCACACACGGGGAGGATGTGCAGACTCCACACAGACAGTTTAAAGAAAATATTGAAACAATATTGAGGAAAGATATTAGTACAGATGATTTGGAATCTGTCTGTGTCATGTTAAGAAACATCAAGGGGCTAAAAACATTTGTAGGAGTGATATACGGACCACCAAACTGCAGTGGTAATGTTGGGAGTAGCATTAGACAGGAAGTCAGAGATGCATGTGATAGAGGAACATCTGTGATTATGGGTAACTTTAACCTGCATATAGATTGATTGACTCAAATTAGTCGCAGTACAATAGAGGAGGAATTCCTGGAGTGCATATGGGATTGCTTTCAGGACCAGTATGTTGAGGAACCAACAAGATAACAGGCCATCTTGGACTGGGTGTTGTACAATGAGAAAGGATTAATTGGCAATCTAGTTGTGAGAGAACCCTTAGGGATGATTGACCATAATATGGGAGAATTTTATATCAAGGTGAATAGTGAGATTGGTGATTCGGAGACCAGGGCCGGGATTCTCCTCTATCTGATGGGGCGGGCCGTACCGGTGCCAATGAGTGGCGTGAACCACTCCGGCGTCAGGCCGCCCGGAAGGTGTGGCACCGAAGGGCCTCTGCCGGCCGGCACGAGTTGGCACATGCGCGGGAGTGCCAGGGTGTTCTGGCGTGATCCCAGCGCATGCGCAGGGGGGTTCTTCTCCACGCCGGCCATGACAGACCGTTACAGCAGCCGGCACGAAGGGAAAGAGTGCCCCCACGGCACAGGCCCATCCGCAGATCGGTGGGCCCCAATCGCGGGCAGGGCACTGTGGGGGCCCCCGGGGGACTCTGCAGGCCGCCCGCAGAGCCAGGTCCCGCCGATAAGGACCTTGTTTGATTAACACCGACAGGACTGGTCGAAAACATACAACATAGTACATAGAACATAGAACATGGAACATGGAACATAGAACATGACTGCGCAGTACAAGCCCTTCGGCCCTCGATGTTGCGCCGACCTGTGAAACCACTCTAAAGCCCATCTACACTATTCCCTTATCGTCCATATGTTTGTCCAATGACCATTTGAATGCCCTTAGTGTTGGCGAGTCCACTACTGTTGCAGGCAGGGCATTCCACGCCCTTCCTACTCTCTGAGTAAAGAACCTACCTCTGACATCTGTCCTATATCTATCTCCCCTTTTAGTCCTTTTAACAAATTTAAAACGGGCGGCTACTCTGCCCATCGCGGAGCAGAGAATTGGCGGGGGGACCACTGCCAACGGCCCCTGACCGGCGCAACGCGATTCCCGCCCCCGCTGAAAAACCGGGGCCGGGCGTCGGGGCGGGGTTTATTTAGTCCCTCAGCAATTTCTTTGTTCCCTGTTACAAATTCCCCCAATTCTGACTGTAAGGGTCCTACATTAGTTTTTATCAATCTTTTTTTCTTTACAAACCGATAGAAACCTTTACAGAGAGTATTTTCCTCTTCTTAATAAATCTCTTGGTCTGACTTTGCTGAATTTTAAACTGTTCCCAATCCTGAGGTCTATTGCTTTTTAGGGCGGCACGGTGTCACAGTGGTTAGCACTGCTGCCTTACGGTGGCGAGGACCCGGATTGGACCCGGCCCCGGGTCACTGTCCGTGTGGAGTATGCACATTCCCCCCGTGTCTGCATGAGTTTCACCGCCACAACCCAAAATGATGTGCGGGTTAGGTGGATTGGCCATGCTAAATTGCCCCTTAATTGGAAAAAAGAAATAATTGGGCAAACTAAATTTTTTTAAAAAGAAAAGAAAAGTAAGTGGCCCAAGAAATAGTAAATCCATTGGTGGTCATTTTCCAAAATTCTGGAATGGTTTCTCCGGATTGGAGGGTAGTGAATGTAACCCCGCTTTTCAAAAAGGGAGGTAGAGAGAAAACTGGAAACTATAGACCAGTGAGCCTAAAGTCACTAGTAGGGAAGTTGCTGGAGTCCATTATCAACGATTTCATAGCACAGCATTTGGAAAGTGGTGTAATCAGACAAATTCAGCATGGATTTACGAAAGGAAAATCATGCTTGACAAATAAGACCATAAGACATAGGAGCAGAATTAGGCCACTCGGCCCATCGAGTCTGCTCCGCCATTCATTCATGGCTGATATTTTCTCATCCCCATTCTCCTGCCTTCTCCCATAACCCCAGATCCCTTTATTAATCATGAACCTATCTATCTCTGTCTTAAAGAATTGGCCTCCACAGTCTTCTGCGGCCAAGAGTTCCACAGATTCACCACCCTCTGGCTGAAGAAATTCCTCCTCATCTCTGTTTTGACGGATCATCCCTTTAGTCTGTGATTTTGTCCTCTGGTTCTAGTTTTTCCTACAAGTGGAAACATCCTCTCCACGTCCATTCTATCCAGGCCTCGCAGTATCTTGTAAGTTTCAATAAGATCCCCTCTCATCCTTCTAAACTTCAACGAGTACGGACCCAGAGTCCTCAAATGTTCCTCATACGACAAGTTCTTCATTCCAGGGATCATTCCAAATCTACTAGAAATCTTTGAAGATGTAACTAGTAGAGTTGACCAGGGAGAACTGGTGGCTGTGGTTTATTTAGACTTTCAGAAGGCTTTCGACAAGGTCTCACAAAGCAGATTAATATGCACATTTGAAGTGCATGGGGATTACGGGTAGTGTCTGGAGATGGATAGAAAGCTGGTTAGCAGACAGGAAGCAAAGGTTGGAATAAATGGGTCTTTTTCTGATTGGCGTACCGCAGGGATCTGTGCTGGGACGCCAACTGTTCACATTGAACATTAATGATTTGGATGCGGGAACTAGATGTATTGTCTCCAAATGTGCAAATGATACAAAGTTGGGTGGGAGGATAAGCTGGGAGGAGGATGCAGAGATGCTTCAGCAGGATTTGGATAGGCTGAGTGAGTGGGGACATGCATGGCAGATGCAGTATAATGTGGATAATTGTGAGGTTATCCACTTTGGTAACAAAAATAGGAAGGCAGATAATTATTTGAATGGGTGTAAATTGAGAGAGGTGGACACCCAGAGCGTAACCTTTGTGTCCTTGTGCATCAGTCGCTGAAAGTAACCGCGTAGGTACAACAGGCAGTAAAGAAGGCAAATGGTATGTTGGCCTTCATAGCGAGAGGATTTGAGTATAGGAATAGAGATGCTTGACTGCAATTGTATAGAGCATTGGTGAGGCCACACCTGGAGTATTGTGTGCAGTTGTGGTGTCCTTTCCTGAGGTTCTTGCTATGGAGGGAGTGCAGTGAAGATTTGCCAGGCTGATTCCTGGGGTGCTGAGGCTGTCATATGAGGAGAGACTAAATTGGTTTGGATTATATTCATTGGGGGCGGCATGTGGCGCAGTGGATTGCACTGGGACTGCGGCGCTGAGGACCCGGGTTCGAATCCCGGCCCTGGGTCACTGTCCCTGGGGAGTTTGCACATTCTCCCCATGTCAGCGTGGGTTTCACCCCCACAACCCAAAGATGTGCAGGTTAGGTGGATTGGCCACGTTAAATTGCCCCTTAATTGGAAAACAAAATTGGGTACTCAAAACTGATAAAGAAAAAGTATCTCATTGGAGTTTAGAAGAGTGAGAGGGATACCATAGAATCTTACAAAATTCTAATAGGATTAGACAGGTAGATTCAGAAAGATGGTTCTCTATGGTGGGGGAGTACAGAACTAGGGGTCGTAGTTTGGGGATAAGGGATAAACCTTTTAGGACTGAGGTGAGGAGAAATTTCTTCACCCAGAGAGTGGTGAATCTGTGGAATTCACTACCACAGAAAATAGTTGAGGCCAAAATGCTAATTTCAAGAAGAAATTAGATATAGCTCTTGGAGCTCGGTGGCACAATGGCTAGCACTGCTTCCTCATGGCGCTGAGGACCCAGGTTCGATCCTGGCCCCAGGTCACTGTCCGTGTGGAGTTTGCACATTCTCCCGATGTCTCCATGGGTCTCACCCCCACAACCCAAATCTGTGCAGGGTGGGTCAATTGGCCATGCTAAATTGCCCCTTAATTGGGAAAAAAAAAATTAGGTACAATAAAAATTTTTTTTTAAATAAGCTCTTGGAGCTAAAGGGATCAAGGGATATGGGGGGAAGACGGGATCAGGGTATGGAACTTGATGGTCAGCCATGATCATAATGAATGGCAGAGCAGACTCGAAGGGCTGAATGGCCACCTCCTGCTTCGATTTTCCATATATAAACATAGTGAGAGGAGTCCATTACTCAGATTTGCAACATTGCAAAGGATGGCTTTGCAGCCCCGCAGCTTGCCACTAGCTCCACAGCTGAGGCCCTGTAGGAACTGCCAATAGTTCCATCTCATGGATGTTCATACTGCTGCCAGTGAGACCTGGAGCTCACATTGGTCATGGGCACCTTCTTCGGTCTCCAGTTGATTGGAACTGGAATACAGATATAGAAGTGTAGCAGCCTGGAGCTGGTGCTATTCAGAAATTAGCTGCTCTGAGATGGGAATCCCTGTAGTCTCTTAGAAGATAGAAAAATGAGTAGCCTCAAAGTTAAAACTCGAGAACCATTGCACACTTCCTCACACTATCCATTTCTTCTGCTCATGTTTTGTAAGAATTATAAAACTGCTGTTTCAGGCATTATTTATTTATTTATTTTAAATTCAAAGTACCCAATTCTTTTTTTCTCCAATTAAGGGGCAATTTACCGTGGCCAATTCACCTACCCTGCACACCTTTTGGGTTGTGGGGATGAGACCCACGCAAACACGGGGAGAATGTGCAAACTCCACACGGACAGTGACCCAGGGCCGGGATCGAACTCTGGTCCTCAGCGCCGTGAGGCAGCAGTGCCAACCACTGCGCCATGCATTATTTTGCCAAGTATTGACGTCACTGGGGAGTCCCGAAAAGGAGAGTCAAAAATAGTTTATTTCCTACTCACGCTAGGAAATACAATAACAAAGTAACACTCCAAGTACCAGCCGGGATCATCCTGAGATGCCGGCTCCCACTTGGGCAGCCTTTTATCTTGGGGAATTAACGAGCCCCACTGTTGGGCCTCCACCCCTCAGCGTGGGGAGCTTGTATCCCACGAGCCCCATGGGGAGATCAATCAGGTCGTCCCCATGGGTCTCATGGGGGTTGTAGCACCAAGATTCTAAATTGAGCTCTTTATTGAAACTATACACAAACATAACGAAGAAAATCAGTCCATTTTATTCTGCATATACATCAGGCAGGGTTTTCGAGCCAGTGTAACAGTGCCATTCTTTTGGCAATATCATAGGTGCAATGAGACAGATTAAAGTTGGCACGAAAAACTTAGTCATGGCTCTTTGAAAGACAGAAAACCTTACACATTGAAAAAATAATTGTAAAGATAGCAGAGAACAAATGCCAAACTATTCTCAGGTAGCAAAAAGTTACACAGCAAAACCCATCCAAACAAGTCTGAAGTTGAACTTTTTGGCCTTGTATTCTTTTCTTTCATGTGTACAGATAGTATTTGCAACAATTAGGAATAAAAGAACAAAGATTTAAATTAGATTTTAGAATTATAGACAGACTTGACCTTCATCAGACAAGCCTCACTTTTTCCAGTACCTCTGGGACTTGGTGCTTTCAGTTCCAATACAGCGCAGTGCCTGTCCATTGCTGGCCTTGTCACTATACTGACCCGTGTCTTTTTAGATGTAGCAGCACTGCGCAATGACAATCAAATTGACTTGAACTCCCTTCTGTCTTTTGTTCAGGATAATGAAGATATTTGACATCTCTTTTCATGACTCCTCTTTAGGTGCTAGGTTAGCAAAATACCTTCTGTCAGCCAAAGCCATAAACAAGGTCAAAGGTGAGAGGAGAATGTAATGAAACTATTGGACAAAAAGAATAGGAAAGATCCATCCACCAGGAGTGTTGTCTACAGCAGGACAGGTCATCTCTGATTGGTAGCTAGTAATTTGTCTATTCCCTGATTCATTAAACATTCCTTTTTTGCCAACCTTAATAGTTCATGATTTGAAATGTATGATTCCATAGGACATACAATTGTAAAAGGGCTGTTCCAATTGTAACCACTAAATAACAACTTTTATGAAAAAGGCCATGTATCATATTGAGCATCATGACAAAAAAACTAATTATTTCTATAAAATTCTGATAAGCCATTTAGAAATCTGGAAAGAAACTAATTGAGTCCCTTCATGTCCAGCTCCTGGCTACTGGCTAAAGACATGAAAAGAAAATGTAAGAGTAAAGAAGGCTGTCATGGGAAAAATGGGGAGAAATTTATCCTTTAAGGGCAGCATGGTGGTGCAGTGGTTAGCACCGCTGCCTCACGGCGCTGAGGACCCGGGTTCGATCCCGGCCCCGGGTCACTGTCGGACTAGAGTTTACACATTCTCCCAGTGTTTGCGTGGGTCTCACCCTCACAGCCCAAAGTTGTGCAGGCTAGGTGGATTGGCCACGCTAAATTGCCCCTTAATTGGAAAAAAAAAGAATTGAATACTCTAAATTTATTTTTTAAAATAAATTTATCCTTTGTTGCACAATTAAGATTTTTTTGGTGCAAGGGACAAGAAGAGTTTACATTGAGCTGGTTGAAAACAAAATTTTTCTTTATTTTGCAATTATTATTATATACAGTTATATACAGCTCCAATAATTCCCTATTGTGTCTTCTCTAGTTGGTGCCTTACTGGCCGATGCTATTTATACAAAGCAAACATTGTTACAGGTCCCTCGCCCTCTTACCAGGACAGCTCGTATTCTGCAAGAGCCATGGGGTGGTTAATCATCCCTATCTCGTAAGAACCGTGTGGGTTATAACATCTTTCCTCCCTGGTTTTCTCTTCTCCCTTCCTATCTTGTTGAGCCCTTTCTTGGATATAGCTCCACGGGAATGAATTGCTCTTCCTAACTCGCCCAAGTAGCAGTTATTCATGTGTGAGCCTTGATGCTTTGAATGTTTGCAGAGTATTAGACTGGGCATCACAGCCAAAGTCAATTTTGCCCTCACCAATGTCCATATGCATGCAGTCCAATAGGGATAGCAATTAGGAGTGCAGACTGTGCACAACTGTCCCCTGAGCTATCCCAGCACAGCTAATAATTGACCTTGCATTCCTGCACACTGTGACTGCCAGCACAATGACAAACTCACTGAGCCCTCAACGGAGCTCCGATTTTTCACTGTGAAGTGTTGTTTTACTCATTTACCCCCAGATTTCCAGAGGCACACTGGATAGACCAAAGGCTATGGAACTCAACAATATCCTGGCTGTAATGTTGAAGACCTGTGCTCCAGAATGGGCTGCACCTCTATTCAAGCTATTCCAGAACAGTTACAACACTGGCATCTACCTGACGAAGTAGGAATTGGCTATCTATGCCCTGTTAATGAAAAGCAGGACATTTCCAATCTGTCCCATGCGACCACTTCCAATCATCAACAAAGTGATGGAAGGGTTGATAAAAGCTGCTACCAAAGAGGCATTTAGTCAACAACAAACTGCTCACCGATGCACAGTTTGGGTTCTGACTGGACCGCATGATTCCACACCTCATTATAACCTTGATCCATGGACTTAAGCTGCCTGTGAGAAGGAAAGATAAGAGTGACTGCCCTTAACACTGAAGCAACATTTGACTGAGTGTAACATCAAGAAGCACAAGTACTTCATGGGAATCAGAAGGAAAACTCTCCACTGATCAGAGTCATACCGAACACAAAGGAAGTTTGGTGGTGTTCGTTGATGCCAATCCTCTCAGACCCAAGACATCGTTGCCAGAGTTCTTAGGAGAGTGTCCCGGGCCCAATTATCATCAGCTGCTCAATAGCCTTTCGTCTGTAATGAGGTCAAAAGTGGGACTTTCACTGATGATTGCACAGTCTTCAATTCCATTTGCAACTCCTCAGATAACAAAAGGGTCCTTGCCAGTGTGCAGCAGAACAACATTAGGGCTTGTTTGTTAAGTGACAAGTAGTATTCACCCACAGATGTATCAGACAATAATCAGCTCCAAAGCAGATAAATAAAAACAAAAAATGCTGGAAATTCTCTGCAGTTCAAGCAGCATCTGTGGGTGAGAGATAGAGTTAACACTTCAAGCTGATGACAGCGGAAGCTCCAGGCCAGGCCTGTGGATTGAATGGAGGTTTTCCGCAAAGCTGTCACCCAATCTGTGTATGCTCTCCCTAGTGCAGAGACTCACAGCATGATCAATGCATATGGTATGGTGTTATGCTTTCCACCCGTCCCCAACCCTCCCAGGAAAATTCTGAGGCGGGGGTGTATGGGGGGGGGGGGGGGGGGGGGGGTTGTAGGGAACGTAAAATTGGATGGATGGGATTCCCACAGGGAATTTCAGGGCCTCAGGTGGGAAACCACTTAAGGACCTTTCTCTGCCAATTATGGGCCTTTTCTCGCCCAGCCTCAAGTTTTAGATTGGCAGGCGTAGGTCAGAGCAGAGTGGGAAACCAATTCTCCATCTCAGGAGGGAAGGGGTGGAGAAGGTATCTCAATCTGGAGGCCCCTTCAGATTTGGGTTGCCCGCCCTTCCGGGACCTTGGAGCTCTGCACCCCCCCCTCCCCCCCCTGCTTATACCCCAATGCCACAATTGTAATGGCAGGAGGGGGATCGTGAGGTGTTGGAGCAGGGGTGGGGGGCTGTCAGCAAGGGGAGGAGGGTAACTCCCAGTGGGCCCCACCCTTCCTGATGCCTGAACCCTTGATAAGTCACTGACTGCCTTTGAACAATGGACACCCCACCATGGAGACCTTGTAGCAACCCTGCTGAGGCTTTTAAGATGTATTAATTCACGGGGTGTGGGTGTCACTGGCTAGACCAGCATTTTTATTGCTCATCTCTAATTGCTCTCAAGAAGGTGGTGATGAGCTGCCTTCTTGATAAGCTGCAGTCCATCTGTTGTAGGAACACCCACAGTGCTGTTAGGGAGGGGGTTTCAAGATTTTGACCCAATGACAGTTACGGCATGGTGATATATTTCCAAGTCAGGGTGGTGCGTGGTTTGGAGGGAAATTTGAAGGTATCATGTTCCATTACACTTGCTGCCCTTATCCTTTTAGCTGGTAGACGTCATGGTTTGAAAGGTGCTATCGAAGGAGTCGTGGAGAGTTGCTGCAGTGTATCTTGTATAAATCACATTGCAGCCACGGTGCCATCGTAGTAGCGAGTGAGTGTTAAAGCTGTGGATGTGGTGCCAATCAGGCGGGCCACTTTATCCCGGATGGTGGTGAATTGTTGTTCTTGAGTGTTGTTGGAGCTGTGCTCATCCAAGGAAATATAAAGTACTCCATCGCACTCCTGACTTGTGCATTGTAGATGGTGGACAAGAGGTGAGCCTTTGACCTGCTCTTGTAACCACAGTACTGATATGGTTTGTCCAGTTTAGTTTCTGGTCAATGGTAACCCATGGGATGTTGATAGCGGTGATAGTTAGATTCCCTCTTGTTGAATATGGTCATTGCGAGGCATTGTGTGGGCATAAATGTTACATACTACTTATCAGCCCAAGCCTGAATATTGTCCAGATTTTCCTGCTGATAGACATGGGCCACGATTTTCCCCAGTAACTGCAAAGCCTGATGTCAGGCAGGAAAAGTGGTGTTGAAGGCACTGATGGCAGGAGCGGCTTTCTCCGCCATGTAGTACATCACTTTGCGGGAAAAGAAGTTCAAGTCATGGGTTCCACGGTATATCGCGGGTGGTGCAGCCTCTGATTCACCCACCCCAACCAGCAACTTAGAAGTGCAAGGATCAGGGTACCATTATTAAAGGCTGCCCCAGCACAGAGCAAATAAATCAATTCATGTTAGAACCCAAGGCACTACCCAGGCATCCTCCTGATACTACCCAGGCACTGCTCCCTGGCACTGCTTGGGAACCGTGGCCAGTGCCAGTGGTTCTTGGCATTGCCAGAAGTGCCTGGGGAAGTACCCAGGCTTAACCCTCTCCTCTACTCAGCTGAGCTCCCCAGGGAAGCCTGCTCACCCGGTGCATGCCTCCGGAGACCAGTTGTGATTCACGACTGCCATGCCGCCGTGGGTGGATTTCCTGACGGGGGTGATGATTCCAGTGTGAGGGACCAATAATCATATGTTAATTTATTGTAATAATGTTCCCATATTGAACATTGGAAAATGTACCCTGTCACTGATGGGGGAGGGGTCGATCGTGTCACCCACTTACACCAACATAAAACACGACTTTGCAGTTCTTGCAATACTTTCCGCTCCCTTCGCTGAACCCGCCCAACATGAACGGGAGGGGAAAATCCCAGCCATGAACTGCTTCAGTATCTGATGTTACAATCACATGAGGGGGGCTGAAATGTCTCCCGTGTCATGCTGCTCCAGATTGGTCCATAACTCAGTTTCTTTGTGAATTTAGAGAGGATGTCCTTTGCCAGGAGTCCCACTATTTACACTTCTAGTTCGTAAAGAATTAGGCAGACAGGTTTTCTTAGGTTAAACAAAGAAAAAGATAAATTTATTGAAACTGTTTAACAATTTATTTTTAAAACAGGGTAAATCACAACCTTAAATATGTCACACGTCCTCGCTTAGGCCCACACACACATTAGTATAGATGGCAGAATAAGGGAATACTTTAAGGATTTTTTACAGTTCGTGAGGAAATTAAAACAAAGAAGTATCTGTCTAGTTGTTGGTCGATAGGTCTCGATGTGGTGATTCCAGATTGTAGCTGTTCTGTTCAGTTGTCTTCCTGGGTGTAGTTATATGGGGCAGATTTCCATACTTCATTCCCAAAAAATCACAGCTTGTAGTAAATTTCTCTTCTCAGGCTTGTTACTTTGCAAATCTGGGCACAATACTTCTGGGAAAGAGAAAGAGAGCTTCAGTCTGCCTCAGATCAGCATTGTCTTTATCTGTCTCCTGCAAGGTAAACAGTCCCATAAAGTACCCTGCTGGCTGTCTATTCACAGGGAATTATTTTAGTCCATGTCTGCTGCAGTTATTGTTTTAGAACAGGTAATTACAATTTGATGTCTCATCTCAGAAATGTGCAATGTTTCAAGATAGTGGGCCTGGTTCTCTGGCATCCCCACAGCAGGTTTCTTACTGGTGGGAACTGGCCCGTCATTGGCTGTCAATGGAATTTCCCATTGAATCCACCCATGCCTGTGGCGGGGGGGTGCCGCCAGAGGGACCGGAAGATCAAGCCAGTGTGAACAGCTGGAAGATCTCTTTGAGTGTAAAGCCAACAGAAGCTGGGTCTTTCGTGCTTCCCAGGGGGTGAGTGTTTTTTTCTTTACATCCCACTTGGTGGAAGACATGCTATATATTATGGTTGTCCGGACAGTTTCTAATGTCTTTAGAGGGTTTCAGGTCACTTTAAAAGATCCAGCCAGGAGCAGCACGGTGATGCAGTGGTAGCACTGCAGCCTCACGGCGCGAGGTCCCAGGTTCGATCCCAGCTCTGGGTCACTGTCCGCGTGGAGTTTGCACATTCTCCCCGTGTTTGCATGGGTTTCGCCCCCACAACCCAAAAAGATGTGCAGGGTAGGTGGATTGACCACGCTAAATTGCCCCTTAAGTGGAAAAAATGAATTGGGTACTCTAAATTTAAAAAAAAAAGATCCAGCCAGAAAAAGAAAAATTAGAAATTGTATCTTTGAAAATAATAAGGCACATCTTCATGAGGAGATAGAAATGGCGCTGAACGTTTTGCAGTCATCAGCAAACAACCCCACATTGACCTTATAATGGAGGCAAGTTCATTGATGAAGCAGCTGATGATGGTTGAGCTTAGGCATGCTCCTGAGGAATTCCTGCAGTGATGTCCTGGGGCTGAGGTGATTGACCTTCAACTATCAAAGCCATCGTCCTTTGTGCCAGTTGTGACTCCAAGCAGCAGAAGGTTTGCCCCATTTCCCTATGACTTCGTTTTTGCTCGGGCTCCATGATAGCATACTCAGTCAAATGCTGCTTTGATGTTAAGGGCAGGCACTTCACACCTCAATTCTTCAATTCAGCTCTTTTGTTCATGTTTGAACCAAGGCTGTAATGGGTTCACCTTTTGGGCTTCCAGGTTGCAAGCTCCCTGCCGCTTCTGGGTGATTGCCAACAGTGACGTATGAGACCTTTAAGTAGGCATATATTGCTCACTAAAGGGACTCAATTGGCGGAGGGGCCCGAAGATTGTCCATGAGCCTTCCTGACATGGACCTAACCAGTACAGAGGCAGCAACGTGGCGGGTCCCCACCTGACCAATTTCCCCCACCACCAAACTCACCACAAGGGAGGACATTAAATTCTGCCCTCATTGTGCAAATGACCCCATCCCCCAAAATTAGAATGCGTATGGGCCCATTAACATAATGCATTTATGGGCTGTTCTGCTGCACTTCCCCTGGATGAATGGGCATTTGCAATTTGGGCACTGTGGTGTCAGCGGTTTATTCATTTATAGAGCAATCACTGCCATACCCAAGGCTGTTCCTATTCAGCATCCACTTTCCAGGAGGGAATACAGGAGAACAGCCCTTATGCTGAGATGGTTGGATGAAGAGGTGTAGAAGGCTTGTGTGGAACTTGTGAACCCTAGACCAGTTAGGCCAAAATGGCCTGTGTCTGTGCTATGTAAAGAGAGGGAGTACTCTCATATGTGCTATGTAAAGAGGGGAGAGTATCGTCATTTCTTTCTCCCCCACTCTCGAAATGTTGGGGGAGGCAAGTGGCCTATTCCAGAAACATCAATGCAAAAGGATATATCACAGCTGGAGTTAACAATCAAAAATCATTGAGGCTGATGAATTTGCTTAAGGCTCATGAGACCTGTGAAAACTAATCTCCACAGAGTGAGGGGGAAAGGCTTTAATTCTATCAGTAGCTAAGATGCTCTTCTCTACACTTACATAATGTTAGGATGTTGCTCGACCAAATCTTTTTCAGTGTACATTCCTCATCCTTCCATTGCTCCCCTGATGCCAAGGTTCATGCCGAGCTACGATTCCATAACAGCAGCCACATTCCACAACCTTGCCCCAAGTGACCCCTCTTCATACACATTTATAGACATTTTCAGCAGGATAGCCATCCACAGGGGACAATATCACAGCTGAGCCCAATGCTCTCCTCACTTGATAGCCATGCAGGTATATTTTCCAGCAGGGGTTACTGGATAGTGATCGATGGCTGATTTATCACTCTCTTAGCCTGGGGACATGCAATCAATGATACAGCTGCCACCAATACCCCAGCTAAGAACAGTTCCCTTTTTTTTCAAAGAAAAACGACTATGCTCCCTATTATCCCCGAATCCTCTTGCTCTTCTCAAGGTGCCGACACGAATTGAAGGATTATTTCAGTCCTCGTGTAACCCTCAATTCAGCAGTCGTGACAAGTCACTTTTATTATTCTATTCGTAAATTAACAGTTTGTATCATAAAATATTGCAGAGGAACATTCTAAAACTGTAATCTGAAGCACCAAATCTGAAATAGCTGGAGTACATGTTGCTAAAATGGATGTTTCTGTAGAAGGACAGTCTGAGTGAGTTAAAAAAAAATACAGTTCTATGGAATAGAAATCCCTCTGCTGGCCTCAATTTAAACGGGAATGATGAATAATAGTAGATTAGTCTCATAACTGAATATTGTACCAAAAAAGAATTACGGAATAGCTGCTGTCAAGGAGAAGGTATTCAGTTGTGTCAGTTAAGTATGTATTTTATTAACTTTAGAAAGATGATTCAAAACAGGTTAAAATGTCAGTAGGATTTGATAGTCCGATTTTGAAGTTAGTGTATTGCCATTCTCATATACCTGCTAAATTATATTTCTTTTGGTGCCTCCAATGTACAGAGTGATGTTAAGGTGGCCCTGGCATTTTAAGGGGGAATTGTAGGAAGACCAAAAGTGGAAGGAAATGTATATAGTATAACGGCATACATATATTAGATGATAAATGTAGTGTTTCTATAAGCAAACACTTAGTGCAAAAGCTAAGCTGATGAATTTTTGCCACGGAGGTTTGTTTTTACAGTCTTTTCAGAGATTTCCACTGAATTAATGATTTATTCTGTTTGAAGAGCAAACACACTAAAATGAGCAGTATGGCAGCTTCGGGGAACAAGCATGCTCATCAGTACGAAACTGTGCCCCGCTATAATACTGAACCAGTCAGCCATGGTCAGAACATTTCATTCAGCGTTTTTAACACTTTGGATGCTCCAGTTTGTTAACATAACATGTGGCACAGAAGGAGGCTATTCATCCCCTTGTCCCTGTGATATCTATTTGAAACAACGATCCTATTCGTTCTGCTACCCCACCCACCCACCTTTGCCCACAGCCCGACAAATATCCCCTTTTCAAGCCTATATTCTGTTTTCTTTTGAAACTTACTGATGAATCTGTTTCCACCAGCTTTTCGGGCAGCACATTCCAGATTATAGCAACTTGCTGCCTACAAAAGTTTGCATTTCCCCTCTTTAGCCAACTGTCTGAAATCTGCATCCACTGGTTACCAACCCTGCCGCCAGTTCAAATATAGTATAATTATTTACACCATCAAAACCCACCATCAGTTTAAACAGCTGTATTAAACATGCTCAAGGGCAAATAAATCTAGCTCCGCTTGCCATATTATACAACCAAAGTCCCTCGTCCCAGGTACAATTTGAATAAAACCCAGTTGCACCTCCTGTAAGTCTTCACATCCTTCCTAAAATGCCGTCCCCAGAATTGGCCTAAATCTTCCAACTGATGCCTAACTAGTGATTCATGCAACAATTGGTGACCCCATATTTTTTTTCTAGCCACTTCAAAGTGTAAGGTGCATTCACTCTGATTACAAACGTTGGATCCAATGGCATTTTTATCACCCAGGAAGACCTCTTCCCGTTATACTATATGCATTTCCTTCCAATTTTGGTCTTCCTACAATTCCCCCTTTAAATGCCAGGGCCACCTTAACATCACTCTGTACATTGGAGGCACCAAAAGAAATATCATTTAGCAGGTATATGACAATGGCAATACACTAACTTCAAAATCGGACTTTACCCCCAACTGTGTTCCTAATGATGAGTGGGAGGATTAATCAGTCTAAATGACAGGAGTGTAATGCAGAACATTATAATACTTGCGGTGTTAAAGCCATTGAGTTCCCAAGAATCTATCCTCGACTTGCTCATCTTTCTGATCTATATACAACTACATGTTTACAATATTCAGAGGCATAGAGCAGGATATTTTGCTTTGGGGTGAGACTGGAGAAAGAGACTGGCTGGGGTGCCAGTATGGACACAAAGGGCCAAATGCCCTCTGTCTGTGTTGTAAATAACAAAATAACAAAAAATCCTGTAAACTGGCTGGTCACATGATGTCACGGCGACTTAAGAGGTCATGTGACGGAAGCGCAGAGATTCTCCCTCTGGAGCACAGTCAGTGTACAATTATTATTTGTTATAAGTCCTTGGTTGCCAGACTTCGGAACCCAGCACTTCTACAAATCCTTCCACCTCTCTCAACACCTTGAGAAACTTTCTCAAGGCTCATTTCTGTCAGTATTCCTAAATACTAACATCCTGGCTTGAGGTCTGCTAATAATAATAATAATCTTTATTAGTGGGACAAGTAGGCTAACATTAACACTGCAATGAAGTTACTGTGAAAAGCCCCTAGTCGCCACATTCCAGTGCCTGATCAGGTACACAGAGGGAGAATTCAGAATGTCCAATTCACCTAACAAATACGTCTTTCGGAATTGTGGGAGGAAACCAGAGCAGCCGGAGGAAACCCACGCAGACACGGGGAGAACATGCAGATTCCGCACAGACAGTGACCTAAGCCGGGAATCGAACATGGGACCCTGGAGCTGTGAAGCAACAGTGCTAACCATTGTGCTACCGTGTTTAGTTACATTTGTTTATTCATTTTTTTAGGCTAAAAGTCCTGTATGAATGTAAATTGCAACTGTTGCTCACAGTAAATTAGATCAATGCTGTTTTATAAAACTGAAACATTATATCACACCATGTGGAATGCTGCCAAACTGCATCTGTGCTCCTTTAATGCTGCAAAGTCTAACAGCTATTAATTCCTTGTCCCACAGTTTGAGTCAAATGAACCAGTACTAGGTGATTTCATTCAGAACAGTGTTGGTGCTTCAGTCAGTTATAACTCTGGGTTTATTTGTCATTTTAATTCGACGGATAAAGTGAGCGAAGAGAGTATTGATATTCTGACTCATCCATTGTCGTAAAAACCCATCTGGTTCACTAATACTGTCTTGGGAAGGAAATCAACCACCCTCATCTGGTGTGTCACACACGTGACTCCAAAGCACAGCAATGTGCTTGACTCTTAATTGCCCTCTAAATGCCCTTTCAAGCCACTCTGTAAAAATTGGTAAGTCATTGTGGACATGCTGAATTTCTTAATTTTCTGAGGAAGTAAAGGGGCTGTTGTGCTTTCTTGATCGTGGTGTCAATGTGAGTGGACCAGGACAGATTGTTGGTGGCGTTTACACCGAGGAACTTGAATCTGTCAACCATCTCCACTTTAGGGCGGCAGAGTGGCGCAGTCGTTAGCACTGCTGTCTCACAGTGCCGAGAACTTGGGTTCGGTACAAACAGGGGCTTGATACAGCCAGGGACATTGTGCATGATTGGATGTTGGATGGCTGTCCTTTAGAAACATGGCAGGCTAGTAATTTACAACCAATGAACATAGGAACTGAAGCAGATCATTCAGGCATTTGAGCCATTTCCACCACTCAATTGGTTCATGACTAATCTGTGTCTTAACTCCATCCACCTGGCTTAGTTCTGTAGCTCTTAATACTCTTGCTGAACAAGAATCTGTCAATCTCAGTTTTGACATTCTCGAAAGCCCAAACCGCAACGACTTTTTGAAGAACTGCGTTCTAGATTTCCATTACCTTTTTGTAAAGGCAACCTGTGTGGGGAGCTGAAAGATGTCGGTGAGGTATTAAATTAATATTTAACATCTGGGTTCACTATGGAGAAGGACAATGTAGTTATAGAAAGGGGAGGGGGGTAACTGTGATATAATTGAGCAGATTAACATTGAAAGTGAAGAGGTGTTAGCCGTTTTAGCTGGTGTAAAAGTGGGTAACTCCCCAGGCCCAGATGAAATATATCCTAGGCTGCTGTGTGAGGCAACTGAGGAGATTTCAGGGGCTCTGAAGCTAATTTTCAAATTCACTCAGGCCACAGGACAGGTGCCAAAGGACTGGACGACAGCTAATGTGGTTCCATTATTCAAGAAGGGAAGTAGGGAAAAAGCAGGTAATTACAGGCCAGTACGTCTAACATCAGTGGTAGGCAAATTATTGGGAAAAAATTCAGAGGGGCAGAATTAACCTCCATTTCGAGAGGCAAGGATTAATCAAGGGTAGCCAACATGGCTTTATCAGGGAGAGATCATGTCGAACAAATTTGATTGAATTTTACAAGGTGTGTAGATGAGGACAGTGCAGTTGACGTAGTCTACATCTTTTGACAAGGCCCCACATGGGAGACTGATCAAGAAGGTGAGAGCCCATGGAATCCAGGGCAATTTAACAATTTGGATCCAAAATTGGCTTAGTGGCAGGAGGCAGAGGGTAATGGTCGAAGGTTGTTTTTGTGATTGGAAGCCTGTGTCCAGTGGTGTACCGCAGGGATTGGTGCTGAGTCCCTTGCTCAATTATATAGATGGGAGTGTGGGGCGGTATCATCAGTAAATTTGCAGATGACATGAAAATTGTTGGTGTGAGAAATTACAGTCATTGGATTCTGGACGCAGGACTGTGGTATGGAAATAAATGTGAGAATCATAGAATAATACACATAAGGAAGCCATACATCCCATTTATTATGTCCATGCGAGCTCTTTGTAAGAGCTATTCAAGTAGCCCCACGCCCTTGCTCTTTCTCCATAGCGCTGCAAATTATTATTCTTCAAGTATTTATCCAATCCTACTTTGAATATCATTACTGAATCTGCTCCTGCCACCCTTTCGAGCAGTGAATTCCAGGAAGATAATAACTCACTGCTAAAATAAAAACTTCTCCAATCTCACCTTTGGATCTTTTTCCAATTACCTTAAATTTGTGTCCTTTGCTTTCAGACACCTTTGCCACTGGCGATACGTTCTCCTTATTTACTTCATGCAACTCCTTCAGGATTTTGAACATCACTCTCTGCTGTGAGAACAACGCCTATTTTTCAAAGATAAAAGCAAATTACTGCGGATGCTGGAATCTTATTTCTGTCAATTTATATTCCGTTTTTCCCTCACTATTGTCTCTCCCCCACTCCATTCCATCCCACCCCACTAGGACCATCTGTTCCCTGTTTCTAGTTGTCCTTTCATACACTGCGTATCCCTGTTCTGCTATTAGCACATTCTGATCTCTTAATGTGCCAGTAACAGCGCCCCTCTTAGTCATTATCTCCACCATTTACATTCCCACTGTCTTTCCGTCCATGACATCTTTGTCAATCTCCACCTATTGCTGGCCCTTCTATCCAGCCCCATTGCTCCACGCAACACAACCCCACCCCCCACCCCCACACACACACACACCAACCCCCACCCCCTCCTTCACAACAGTATAAATCTTATCCTATTTTTAGTAAGTCATCCAGACCTGAAACGTTAGCTCTGTTATCTCTCCACAGATGCTGTCAGACCTGCTGAGATTGTCCATCATTTTCTGTTTTTGTTTCCTTTTTCTCTAATCTTGCTATGTAATTGAAATCTTTCCCTAACGATTTCATTCGAGGAAGTCTCTTCTGCACAGCCCTAATTCCTTAACTGACTTCCTTGCTAAGGTGTGGTGCCCAAAATTTCCCACAGTACTCCAGCTGGGACCTAAACAGAGTTTTATTTTGTGAGGTGGGGGTGATGCCAAATGCACAGGGAAGGGTGGGGGGAGGCGGGAGAAGTGGCTAGTGTTTAAGAATATTTGGGAAGGAAAGTGTTGCGAATGTTCAAGAAGGATGCACACATTAGATTGAACTCTCGAGGTTGTCTGAAAAAATTGGGAGTCATTGGGGGCTGTGCGGACTGAAAGTACTATGAATGAATAATTTGAACAGTGGCAGTAAACACTGAGGTTTCGAAGTACTTTGATAGAAAGCATTGATTAGAGCTTTGTCCATGCAAATGTGACTACAAATATAGAATCATAGAATCCTGACAGTGTAGAAAGAGGCCATTACTCCCATCGAGTCTGCACCGACCCTTCAAAAGAAGATAGGTCCCTGGTGCTGTGAGGCAGCAGTGCTAACCACTGTGCCACCAGGCCACTATTTAGATATGTTCTACATTCTAAAATCGTTTTAAACTTTTACTACTTTGCTATTTTGGGAATGTATGTTTTCCTGGGGAATTAGGTGCAAAACGTAAGATGATAGCTGAAAATAATCTCCCAAAATTAATGTGGTGATCTAATTGGTTGGCCACTGCTACTTGTTAGTTTGGGATTGCTGGTTGCAAAAGATAACTGAGAGATTGTTCAGCTTTCTCTTGCTTGCTTATTAGTAGTTCATAGTATAATTGGAACAAATGGGTCTTTTTCCAATTAGCAGGCAGTGACTAGTTGAGATCCGTGCTAAGACCCCGCCTGTTCACATTATATATTAATGATTTGGACGAGGAAACTAAATGTATTATCTCCAAATTTACAAATGACACAAAGTTGGGTGGGAGGGTGGATGCAGGGATGCTTCAGCGGGATTTGGACAGGCTGAGTGAGTGGGCATATGCATGGCAGATGCAGTATAATGTGAGTAATTGTGAGGTTATTCACTTTGGGAGCAAAAATAGGAAGGCAGATTATTATTTGAATCGGTGTAAATTGAGAGAGGTGGACACTCAGCGAGACCTTGGTGTCCTCGTGAACAGTCGCTGAAAGTAAATGATAACATCGCCATAGTCCCAGTGGATGCTTTCCTTTAGAAATTTAACCTGAGGATCACCGCACCTCAGGTGAGGGGTAAGGTTGAGAAGACAGGCCTTCATGAATAACCTCAGCTGGTACAGGAAATGCACCCGCGCTGCTAGCCTTACTCTACATCACAAACCAGCTGGCTAGCCAAGTGAGCTAAACCAGCCCCCAAGTAAGCATGCACGTATAGCAGGCCGTAAAGAAGGCAAATGGTATGTTGGCCTTCATAGTGAGATGATTTGAATACAGGAATAGGGTTGTTTTACTGCAATTGTATAGGGTGTTGATGAGGCCACACCTAGAGTATTGTGTGCAGTTTTGGTGAGGAAGGATGTTCTTGCTGTGGAGGGAGTGCAGCGAAAGTTTACCAGGCTGATTCCTGGGATGGCGGGACTGTGATAAGAGGAGAGACTAAGTCCGTTAGGATTATACTCACTGGAGTTTAGAAGAATAAGAGGGGATCGCATAGCGTGGGCGGCACGGTAGCACAGTGGTTATCACTGTTTCTTCACAGCTCCAGGGTCCCAGTTTCGATTCCCGGCTTGGATCGCTGTCCATGTGGAGTCTGCACGTTCTCCCTGTGTCTGACTGGGTTTCCTCCTTGTGCTTTGGTTTCCTCCCACAAGTCCCGAAAGACATGTTGTTAGGTAATGTGGACATACTGTATTCTCCTTCTGAGTACCCGAACAGGCGCTGGAGTGTGGTGACTAGGGGCTTTTCACAGTCACTTCATTGCAGTGTTAATGTAAGCCTACTTGTGACAATAAAGATTATTATTATAGAAACTTACAAATTTCTAACAGGATTGGACAGGGTAGATTCAGAAAGAATGTTCCCGATGGTGGGGGAGTCAAGAACGAGGGGTCATAGTTTGAGGATAAGGGGAAATCTTTTAGGACTGTGTTGAGGAGAAATGTCTTCACCGGAGAGTGGTGAATCAGTGGAATTCACAGAAAGTATTTGAGGCCAAAACGTTGTATAAGTGGGGTTAGATGCAGCTCTTGGGGCTAAAGGTATCAAGGGATATGGGGGGGAAGACGGGATCAGGATATTGAATTTGATGATTAGCCCTGATCCTGTATGTTTCTATGTGTAACCACACTGCTTTAAATTGTTCATAATTAAGTTAATGCACCTTTTCCCCCTTATATACATGTTAGTCTGAAATGTGCTACATTTAATTGTGACAAAATGAAAGGTGTGGTACAACGAGCATATTCAAAATGCAAGACTTTATAATATGTGTATCTTTCTGATATTTTTAAAACATTTTATAACTATGATAAATGGAGTTTTCCCAAAGGCATTTAAAAATCCTTTCCTGACCGCACTCTGAAAATTGAAACATTGCCAAAAATTGTGACATTTAAATGATGTAACATCAGTGGCCAGCGTAGGCCTTGAAGGATCTCTGACCTCTGAAAGCAACTTGAAAAAAGACGGGGCAGCACGGTGGCACAGTGGTTAGCACTGCAGCCTCACGGTGCTGAGGTCGCAGGTTCAATCCCGGTTCCGGGTCACTGTCTGTTTGGAGTTTGCACATTCTCCCCGTGTCTGCGTGGGTTTCACCCCTGCAAACCAAAGATGTGCAGGGTAGGTGGATTGGCCACGCTAAATTGTCCCTTAATTGGAAAAATGAATTGGGTACTCTAAATTTTAAAAAAACCAACAAAAAAGACAAAATAAGAAAGTGAGTTATGAGGCCAAAAGCAAAACTTCCTCAGTTTATGCTATATAATTGGCTGGGTTGAGTGGGGACCCTGCCACTTTCCCAACTCTACCCGATTAAGTCCATGCAGGGAAGGCCCATGGATCGCCTTCCACTGCTAATTGAGAATACTTAAGGGCATCACTGGCCACGGGCTTGCCAGGTAGGAAGCGCGACAAAGAAACCAGTGAGTGTGTCTGCGGGTTCCCGGGGAGATGGGGTGGAGTTGTGAGGGATCTTCATTCATTGCCTGATTGAGGGACCAGGCATTGGGAAATAGGGACCTGCTGAGAAGCACGCTTGCTGCCGACCCCTCTAACCCCCGTCTCCGGTGACCATCACATTGTGATCCCCTTCCTGTCAACACTCACCTGTGCCTGGGTCCTTCTACAGCCGAATGCTTGGGTGGGTGTAGTCTCGGCAGTATCCACCACCTCCCCTGTGGCGCCACTGAATACAGGAAGAGCTGCTTATGTTATTCTCTAAGTCTGAATGAAGACTGAAGACTTACAGTTAACACAAGCTCTTTATTCAAAGGGTTCGTTCTGCTTCCAGAGCTCAACTAGATGTAAAACAGTCAAGAGGTATGACCAGTGAAACTGCCTATGCTGAGCTGTCTCTGTGTGCTGCTGCTCCCTAGCTCTGTGCTTCTCAAAGAGGCGGATCCTACCTTGGGCTCGACCCTTCATACCCGTCTCTGATGCTGCCCTCTCGTGATGCTGTGGCTGTTACATCTGTGCTGCAGTCCCTGGTGTATGTGCAGATGTATGGACAGATGTACAGATCACTACATCCCCCCCCCTTTTGAGTTGATATGTTTCCTAAACTGACCGCAAGAAAACTGTGCAGAACAAGTGGTGAGAATAAGCAAATCTGCACACTGCGAAAATGATAAAGTAATACAGAAACAATTAACAGTGTTATGAGTCCATAGTTAGAAATGTTCATATTCGTCTTGTGGGTGTGTTGAAGTGTTGTTACAAATCCAGCCGGTCGGGTGCCTTACGGCTTCTGCTGGAGCGTCGTAACGGTGGAGGTGGGAATGATGGTTTGATGTCATCAAGAGTACTGTCTGGTGTTGTCTGGCTAGGAACGTCCTGTGGACTAATGGACTTGGTCAAGTCCAGTGTGGCAAACACCGGCGTCGTAGGCCGAAGCATTAACAGATCCTGGCAGTTGCGGCAAAAGAGTACTCCTACCGACGACTTGACAATGTAGGACCGCGGTGGCTCCTGCCTGATCACCATGGCTGGCTCAGACCCTCCGCCTTCTGGGTCCCTGATCCTGACGATGTCGCCCATGTTCAGTGGCTTGAGTGGAATCACATGTTGATCGTAGTATTGTTTTTGTTTGGACTGTAGTACCTGCATTTTGTCGAGTACCAGAGCGCTATCGGCGTCTCGGAATTGAATCGCCGGGAGGGTTGTCCGGATGTCCCTGCCGAAGAGCATCTGCGCTGGCGACAGTGCTGAGCTCAATGGGGTTGCTCGGTAGGACAACAGCGCTAGGTTGATGTCCGAGCGTGAATCTGTTGCCTTGCTAATAAGCCGTTTAACGATGTGGACACCCTTTTCCACTTTCCCATTTGACTGTGGGTAGCGCGGACTGGATGTTACATGCCGAACGCTGTAGCGGTCTGAGAACTCTTTCCATTCCCAGCTCGCGAAGCAGGGACCATTATCTGACATCACCACACGCAGGATTCCATGTTGTGCGAATGTCTCCTGGCACGCCTTGATGACAGATGACGACGTGAGATCATGGAGTTTCAGTACCTCCGGATAGTTTGAGTAATAGTCCATGATCAAGACGCAATTACGCCCTGTGGCATGAAATAGGTCAATGCCCACTTTTGTCCACGGTGCCATTATGAGTTTGTGTTGCTGCAGTGGTTCTTTACACTGTGCGGGTTGATGTCTTTGACAGGTGTCACATGTCATGCCCATGTCCGTTATGTCTTGATTCATGCCGGGCCAGTACACAGCCTGTCATGCTTACCTTTTGCATTTCTCAATGCCTAGGTGGCCTTCATGAATCTTACGTAGTATCGCGGCGCGGAGTGTGGCCTGAATCACAATCTGCGCATTGCGTATCAGCAGGCCGTCAACTTCAATCAGTTCTGACTTGACATTCTGAAATTGGGGACATTGTCCCCTCGTCCAACCGTGCTGGAATAGGTGCAGCACCCTCCGTAAGGTTGCATCTTTTTGCGTCTCCTGTCGGATTAGGCAAAGCTTCTCATCCAAAGCAGGCAAATTCTCCAAGCGTAACTATGTTTGGGCCTCGATTTCTCTGATAGGGGCTGATGGTGCGTTGTCAGTGCCAATGGATCGGGACAGTGCGTCGGCAATGGCAAGGTCTCGTCCCGGGTTATATATTAGGGTGAAATCGTACCTTCGCAGCTTCATCATGATGCGCTGCAGATGAGGTGTCATGTCATTTAGATCCTTGTCTCTGATATGGACCAACGGTCTGTGGTCGGTTTCCACTATGAACGTGGGCAGGCCGTGCACATAGTCCTGGAACTTCAGAATCCCAGTGAGGAGTCCGAGACATTCTTTTTTGATCTGTGCATATCTGCACTCAGTTGGGGTCATGGCCCTGGACGCATATGCCACCGGGACCCAGTCAGGCTGGTCGTCCTGTTGGAGGAGAACATCGCCAATCCCGTCCTGGCTGGCATCAGTGGAGATCTTGGTGGGTCTGGTTGCGTCAAAGAAAGCAAGGGTCGGTGCCCTCGTTAGTTGCTGTTTGAGATCCACCCATTCCTTTTGGTGACGCTGTGTCCACTCAAATGCAGTGGTCTTTCGTTGGAGATTGCGTAAAGCTGCCGTCCGCGTGGACAGGTTTGGGATGAACCTGCCGAGGAAGTTGACGAAGCCCAGGAATCTTAGCACCGCCTTCTTGTCATGTGGCGTCTTCATGGTCCCGATTGCAGCGATTTTCGCCTCATCAGGGCTGACACCCTGAGATGATATGGTGTCACTCAAAAAGGTTACAGACTCCTTCGCAAATGTGCATTTTGCCTGGTTCAGTTTCAAACCGTATTTATGAATCCTCTGAAACACCTTCTTCAGGCGACAGAGGTGTTCTTCTTCAGTGGTGGACCATACGATGATGTCATCCACATAGACTCTGACACCCTCGATGCCCTCTGTCATTTGTTCCATTATCCTGTGGAAAATCTCTGACGCAGAGATAATGCCAAAGGACATGCGATTGAAGCAGAAACGTCCAAATGGCGTGTTGAACGTGCACAGTAATCTGCTCGAATCATCGAGCTGTATCTGCCAAAACCCCTGTGAGGTGTCGAGCTTGGTGAAGATACGAGCATTCGCCATCTCAGACGTGATCTCTTCACGCTTGGGGATGGGGTAGTGTTCCCAGCGAATGTTCTGGTTCAGGTCCTTCGGGTCTATGCATATGCGAAGATCTCCAGACAGTTTCTTAACACAGGCAATGGAGCTAACTCAGTCAGTCGGATGTGTGACTCGCGATATGATGCCTTGTGACTGCAGTCTGTTGAGTTCCGCTTTCAACTTCTCCCGCAGTGGAGCTAGAACCCTCCTGGGCAGCTGAATGACGGGTTTGGCGTCTGTCTTCAGCATGATTTTGTATTGGCAGGGTAGGGTGCCCATGCCTTTGAATACGTCGGGGTATTCTTGTAGCATGCATGCTGTGGATTTTAGCTTCCAGGCTTGATGGATCCTGGGCGTGCATGTAAATGCGTTGCACCAGCCGCAGGTCTTTGCAGGCCTGAGCGCCTAACAGTGATGATTTGTTGTCGTCTACAATCTTGAATCATAGCTGCTTGCGTATCGTCTTGCTGTCCACTCGGAGATGGCACGATCTCTTTGAGGCGATCTGATTGCCGTTGTAGTCCTTCAGCCGACATGCAGCGGGTATTATTTCATGGTCTCCTGGAATCGAATGGAGATCCTTGCTAGTGAGGAGATTAGCTAAGGCCCCAGTGTCAAGCTTGAAGACTAATGGAAAGTCATTGACTTGCACAGTCGCAGTCCACTCACTGCTGGAATCAATGCTGTTGACCGGGTGACGCGTGGCGATTGTTGCATCATGTTCCTCGATTGTCTCGATCGTGTCCACAACAAGCGAGTTGTCGCAAGCGAGGTTGTCCTCATCCGAGGAATACTCATCATTGGGTTTTTTGTGCTCTGTTGAATCTATGCTATTTACGTTGAAGTTCATGTGTTTCTGTCTAGTTGTCTCCATTTGCAGCACAGCTCTGCACTGTGAGGCAAAGTGATTGTATTTGCCACACTTTAAACATTGTTTTCCAGAAGCTGGACATTGCCCTTTTAAGTGGGCGTGTCCACAGCGGGGACATGTCATGATGCTGTCCCTCCACGCTCGCGCATGCGCAGTACGCCTTCTGTGTCAAATCTACGGGAGAACTGCGCATGCGTGTGGCCTGCATCCAGGTTCGCGCGCGCGGGATTGCCACTAGAGGAGCGCCTTCTGGACTCCTGGGCCACCATTTTGATGGGCTCGACCTCATGGTGAAGGCCTTGGTCCCGCCCGGTAAGTAAACTCCTCATATTCTTCTTTACTTTTTTCATAAGTAGAGCATCTTTGCATGGCTGTTTCTAGGGATAGGTCTTTTCGTTTAAGTAAGGATTTTCTAAGTCCCTCATCAGATATACCATTGACTATCTGGTCTCTGATGAGGGAGTCACAGAGGTTTTCAAAGTTGCAGGATTGAGCTAGTAATTTTAAATCAGTTACAAAACTGCTGAAAGATTCTCCCGGTGTTTGCAAACGCCTGGTGAACTTGAATCTTTCAAATATCTCATTGACAGTGGGTTTCAAATTTTCTGATGATTATTTCCAGCTTGCCCTTGTCCTCCCCTTCCAGGTAGGTAAAGGAATTATATATTTCTAGTGCCTGCGGCCCAGCTAGGGATAAGAGCAAGGCTATCTTCCTGGCATCAGATGCTGAGGTTAGATCCTTAGCTCCTAGATATATTTTGAACTGTTGTATAAAAAGTTTCCAATTGGAATTCATATTACCAGTGGTCTGGAGCAGGCATGGAGGCTGGATTGGGTCCATCGTGCTGATTGGTATCTGAAGGGTCCGAATGTTGCGAGGCCTTCCATGGTCGAATGTCTGGTTTAAGTCGTCTTCTCTTGCTGTTGTCTAGCTAGCTTGCTGAAATCACACCAGGTACCATATGTTATTCTCTAAGTCTGAATGAAGATTGAAGACTTACAGTTAACACAAGCTCTTTATTCAAAGGGTTTGTTCTGCTTCCAGAGCTCAACTAGATGTAAAACAGTCAAGAGGTATGACCAGTGAAACTGCCTATGCTGAGCTGTCTCTGTGTGCTGCTGCTCCCTAGCTCTGTGCTTCTCAAAGAGGTGGATCCTGCCTTGGGCTCGACCCTTTATACCCATCTCTGATGCTGCCCTTTAGTGATGCTGTGACTGTTACATCTGTGCTGCAGTCCCTGGTGTATGTGCAGATATATGTACAGATGAACAGATCACTACACTGCTGGCTTCTAATTGGCTGGCAGCTCTCACTGAGTGGACTTTCAGCCCTGGGGCCCTGGATCCTGGGGCTGGAATCCTGCCTCTGGCCTGTCAAGTGCCTGAGTGGCACATGATGCAACCCTTTCTGAAAAGAGGCAGCCTGGAGTCTCCCCTGGCTTCCCAGTCAGTGGCTGATTGGCCAGTCGCCTCCACAAGATTTCAAAGATTATTTATTTTACAATTATATCCTCCCCTGTGCTTGGGGAGAGGGAGTATCTGCTCAGCCAGCTTTAATTGTTGCAGTCAAGTTTTCTGACCACTTAGTCTCCTGGTTACATGGCACAAAAGTGCTGTAAGCCTTGAGAAGGCAATAAGCGGTAACCTACTGAGCCATTCAGATGCTTTAATTGCGGGCCACAAAATTTGGCATGTACCGCGCAACTTAATTTTCTCACATTCTGATTAAAAAATGTGGATTCCAAATAGCCAAAATAATACTTGGCTATGAAGATCCTGGACGCCCTTGTAAATGAATAAACCTAAGCTTATTGCAGCCATAGAAAACGGCTTCTATGGTGACATGCACACACAATAAGTCCCCGTCAGGACTAGCAGACTGGCAGTCCTTGGCTGGGCCGGCGTTCACAGTCTGGAAACTAGCCCCAGCTGGGTAGGCCTCCGCCCAATTGTGGGGAAGTTTGTATTCCACGGGTCTCATGGGCAGATCGATTGTGGGGCGAGATTCTCTAATCCCGCGGCAGAGTGTCCACGCTGTCGTTAACGCCGTCGCATTTTACGGGTCCAGCGCAGCACTAGAGCAGTTCATGCCGCTCCAGCTGCTGATCCCGGCGCGAACTGGGTGGCACCGGCGCCAACGCGTGCATGCGCAGTGGCTTCCTTCAATGCGCCGGCCCCGACGCAACATGGCGCTGGACTACAGCGGCCGGTGCGTAGGAAAGGAGGCCCCCAGACAGAGAGGCCGGCCCGCCGACTGGTGGGCCCCGATCGCAGGCCAGGCCACATCGGAGGCCCCCCCCCTGCGGGGTTGGACCCCCCTCCCACACAGGCCGCCCCCCTGGCCCTTCCACGCCGAGGTCCCGATGGCTGAGAGCACGGGCGGGATTCTCTCAGCCCGGGGTCAGGCCAGAGAATCCCCGCGACCGGCGCAAATCGCACCAATCCACCATGATGCCGGCACGCGATTCTCCACAGAGCGCCAGTCGCGGGCTGCTCTACAGGGGCTGAACCGCCGATTCTTGGCTCGGGATGTTCCGAGCGGCCGTCGTGAAAAGGGCGAGTCCCGCCGGCGCTGGCCCTGCTCTCAGCTGGCGGGACCTCGGTGTGGAAGGGTCAAGGGATGGCCTGTGGGGGGAGAGGGGGGTCCGACACGGGGGGGGCCTCCTGTGTGACCTGGCCCACGATCGGGGCCCACCGATTGGCGGGCCGACCTCTCTGGCTGGGTGCCTCCTTTCCTACGCGACGGCCCCTGTAGGCCTGCGCCATATTGCGTCTGGGCCGGCGCATTGAAGGAAGCCACTGCGCATGTGCGGATCCCGCGGCGCCCAGTTCGGGATCAGCAGCTGGAGTGGCATGAACCCCTCCAGTGCCGTGCTGGCCCCCTGTAGGGGCCAGAATTAGTCGTGGGACCGGCCTGTTCACGCCACCGTAAAATGCGACGGCGTTTACGACGGCGTGGACACTCTGCCGCAGGTTTGGAGAATCCCGCCCCAGGTGTGGCCGGCGCCGGCGGGACTCAGTGTTTTCATGATGGCCGCTCGGCCCATCCCGGGCCGAGAATTGGCGGGCCGGCCGCATATAGCGGCCCGCGACCGGCGCCACGCCAACCACGCCGGCGCCAATGGTGCCGATTCTCCGCTCTGTGGAGAATCGCGTGCTGGCGTCGTGGCAGCGTGGCATGATTCACGCCAGTCGCGGGGATTGTCCGGCCCGGTCCCGGGGCTGAGAGAATCCCGCTCAGAGTATCCCTGTGGGCCTTGTGAGACTTATTACATTGGCAAAAATGGAAGTCAGCTTACAAATGTCTACAATCAGTTTCAGTGCCTCACGATGTATTTCTGTTACAGCACAACCTGCAATCTGTCTTTGTGTTGGTGTTGGATGTTGCCACTATGCAGCTCTTGCTGGTTCAGTACGGAGGTGGACCTGAAGATTCTTGCCACGCTAAGCTTCGGGTTCTTCCCAGTCAGACAAAATTTTATTTTGAAAACCTGTCTTTCCCAGAAGGGCCTCCAATGCCACCTGAGTCGGTCAGACCATAAGACATAGGAGCAGAATTAGGCCACTTGGCCCATCGAGTCTGCTCCACCATTCAATCATGGCTGATATTTTCTCACCCCCATTCTCCTGCCTTCTCCCCATAACCCCTGATCCCCTTAGAGGGAGTCAGGCCTCAGTTGGTCAGCAAGGGCTTAGGTTTAAAAGAAATGTCTGCCTGAAGCCCCATTCTTCAGTGTGAACAGAGCATTTGGGAATTGCCCCCTGAGTTTGAGCTGGCTACCCTTCACGCGAACATTCTTGCCACACTGGCTTCCATACAAGAATAGTTAACTTGGTGCACAGACACAGGCAATGGCCCAGACAAATTCCTGCACCTGTCACCAGAGCTTAATCATATTTATCATTCAAAATCCAGTCGTTTAAAAAAAAAAGGGTAGTGTCTAAGAAGATATTTCACATCACCCCAAATAATACTAATGCATAAATGGACAATGACTTATGCATCTCTTATTCAGGTCTGCTATGTTAATGTCAGCATCAGTTTAGGTTCAACCTTTTTTCACTGTTGTGCCGAAAAGACAAAAATTCAGTGACACCAGAGATAATACTGAGAAAATGCTAGAACATTCCATGTTACTAATAGAAAATCCCAATAATTTGTGTCTTGATCAGCAACTAATATTCCAGCAGTATATTCCTGCAGCCAAGTGTGGCTCTATTACACTGCAGTCTCAATCCTGCGCCCAGATATATAAATTATTCTTAGTAAGGCCCTTGGGCCTTCTTAACTGCACACTGAAATGCTGGCAGCTGTATTGCATGGAGGATGGCAGATGAGTGAGATATCATTTTTTTTTTTCTTCGGTCCTCCGAAAGGCTGCATAATTCACGAGCGCCACAGGTCTCAACTGAGTTATACGGCCTCAATAAAATCGCCAGCTCGCTTCTGGCTGCGATTATTCTGTTTACTATTTGAGTGGGAACTCTAATCGGCAATAAATATTTCCCTTTTCCTGTCACTTCAATTGCTGGCTGCCCTCTTCCATCTCACCCAATTGCCCTTGCTTCTTGCGGGTGAGTCTGGACAATAGGACCTGTATTTTCACTCCTGGCCTGGGAGCGTAGAGTTGGGACAATTCATGGCTCTGCAAACCCGACCTGAGAGAAAGAGCTCCCGCAGTTCAGATTTCCATTCTGAGGAGGGGGTGCGGGTGGCGGTAATTGTTGGTGAAAATGGGAGTCATGGCCGCCGCGCCCAGAATATTTGTGGAGTCTGCGGGGTGTGGAGGTGGGCGGGGCGAAAGGTGAGGATTAATCAGGGATTAAGGGAAAGTCATATTTTACTAATTTAATTATATTTTTTGGGAGAGTAACCAGGAGAATTGAGGAAGATAGTGCAGTGGATGTGATCTTTGGTAAGGCAATTGACATGGCAGACTGGTCCGAAAAATAAAAGCCCATGGGACACAGGGGAAGGTAGTGAGTTGGACTCAAAATTGGTTCAGTGGCAGGAACAAAGGGTAATGATTGATAGATGTTTGTGCAAATGGAAAGTAGTTTCCAGTGGCGTTCCACAGAGATCAATATCGGGTCCTTTGCTGTTTGTTGTATATATTAATGACTTAGATGTGGGAGGCATGATTGGGAAATTTGCAGACAACACAAAAATTGGCTGTGTAGTTGAAATGAAGCGGATAGCTGTTGTCTCCAGAATGATATCAATGATGGTTGAGCGGACAAAGAAGTGGCAAATGGAATTCAATTCAGAAAAGTGTGAGGTAATGCATTTTGGGAGGGCAAACAAAGCAAGGGAATACACAATAAACAGGACGATATTGAGAGGGATAGATGAAGGGAGAGGTCTTGGAGTACATGCCCACATTATCTGAAGGTGGCAGGACAGGTGGGGAAGGTGTTCCACAAGCGAAAATTTAAAATGAAAAATGAAATGAAAATCACTTATTGTCACAAGTAGGCTTTAAATGAAGTTACTGTGAAAAGCCCCTAGTCAACTCAATCCGGCGCCTGTTCAGGGAGGCTGGTACGGAATTGAACCGTGCTGCTGGCCTGCCTTGGTCTGCTTTCAAAGCCTGCGATTTAGCCCTGTGCTAAACCAGCCCCTGAAATTGAATCTGACTGTACTTTAACGGAGACAGCTGCCTCCGTGAATCATGAATGTGCTATTTAGAACCTTCCCCCATCCCGCCCAAGTTTGAAAATGGTGGGGACGATTTTAGGGACGGGACCTCTGGATTCATGCCTCTGCAACCATTTTTTGCTAACTCAGAAGGCCTCTACATCTGTGCGAAAATTCAGGCCTAAGTGTTGTCAAATTGTTTGACTGTGACATGCATCAGTGCCGAGTTTGATTCAACCTTTGCCTCGAGCCACACCTGTGCACTTTCCAGCAAGAAACACTGGATAATAATTGGAAGAAATTGTGGCCAATTACCTGTGATTCCCCAATCACAATGCTAACTGAGATCAGCCACAACAGCATAGATTGGTAATTGAATTCAGAGTCATATCAATTTGGAACATTCATGCGGTAGACAGTGTCCCCGGCCAACCAGGATTTGGGGACATTTTTTTATATTACTGAACCCGAGTACATAACAAAAAGGAAGTGGATTTTCTTTTAAAGGCAAACATTTATTTTATATTTAAAGTACCCAATTCTTTTTTTTCCCAATTAAGGGGCAATTTAGCGTGGCCAATCCACCTACCCTGTAGATCTTGGGTTGTGGGAGTGAGACCCATGCAGACTTGGGGGGTGGGGAATGTTCAAACTCCACATGGACAGTGACCCAGGGCTGGGTTCGAACCTGGGTCCTCGGCGGCGTGAGGCAGCAGTACTAATCACTGTGCCACCGTGCTGCCCAAAGGCAAACGTTTATAAGGATATGGAGAAAGAACAAAGGAATGAAATTAACTAGGTTGCTCTCTTAGAAAACCAACTCAGGTCAAACTGCCTCCCTCTGTAATGCAAAATTCAATGTGAAAATATCCAGCAGGTCGGAATCGAGCTTGCCAAACTTTGAGCTCCATGCCTGCTATAGGCTTCAACATCTAAGAAGTTGGAAATGAACTCAGTATAGGGTCATGTGGACTCAAAATGTTAACTTTTTGACTGTGTCCACAGATACAGCCAGACCTGCTGGGTTTATCCAGCATTTTCTGTTTATATATCAGTGTTCAACTTGTCTATCATTGACTTGAGGCAAAGTTATTAGTTTACTGCAGTTTTTAATTCTGCAAGTATAGGAAGAATGGGTTGGAGTTTAAGGTTTGGCTTACCTTGTTCAATAATCAGCTGTGGGTCTCGTCAGCTCTGCTGTGCTTGGGGATTGGCTAACATTGAGATATTTTCTTACAATTTCTACTTTGTCACATTCTAAGTTAGAGACTGACTGATTTTCTCTCTCACGGGTGTCGTATGCCAATAGATGTGCGCACTTTGACAGCTTCAGACTGCACTTAGTCCCGAGAGAGAGTGCGATTTTGGCTGTTGTGCTTGTGGACATTTGCAGTTTGTGGATGTGGAATACATTGTCACACAAACAAAGAGACAACACAAAGACATTCAGAGGAGGGCATCCAAATATGTTCCAATTGGCTAAGCATGTACAGCACACAAGGGGGAGAACAGCAATTTTCTAAATGTGCAGGGTGGCACATCATTTTTCGCATGGGAGATGAATGATCCATCCACAGATCAATTATTATACCTAACAATAATATTTTTCCACTGTGCTTTGTATGCTATCCCTTGCTTTTGTCACAGGTTTTCTTTAACTCTTTAATTGCTAATTCTTAATAGTGCAGCAGACTCTCAATGCTGCCAATAGTCTGACTGCTTGCTCTGCTTTGGTCTGGTGTCATTTTTCTAACGCCCCATGTCCTTACGCCAGGTGAGCAACGGAGACTTAAAGCAAAACTAAATCCCTTTATGTTAATGAGGGCAATGGGAAAATACTTGGAATAGGTGTGCAGAAAGGAAGGAATAAAATACTTATGGGGTTTAATTCTCTGTGTATGCATCGCTGTTAAATTGCTGTCTGTGCTAAACGGGTCAGCGGCTGACATAAAATAGGGCAGACAGGGCAGCACGTTGGCACAGTGGATAGCACTGCTGCCTCACGGCGCCGAAGTCCCATGTTCAATCCCAGCTCTGGGTCACTGTCCGCGTGGAGTTTGCACATTCTCCCCGTGTTGCATGGGTTTTGAATCCACAACCCAAAGATGTGCAGGGTAGGTGCATTGGCCACGCTAAATTGCCCCTTAATTGGAAAAAATTAATTGGGTACTCTAAATTATTTTTTTTTAAAAATAGGGCAGACAAGAATTTAAAGCCGATGTGCTCACATAAGACCATAAGACATATGAGCAAAAGTGAACCATTCAGCTGATCGAGTCTGCTCCACCATTCGATCATCATAGAATTTACAGTGCTGAAGGAGGCCATTTGGCCCATTGAGTATGCACCAGCCTTTGGAAAGAGCCCACACCTAAGCCCACACCTCCACCCTGTCCCCGTAACCTTTTTTGGACACTTAAGGGCAATTTAGCATAGCCAATCTACCTAACCTGCATATCTTTGGACTGTGGGAGGAAACCGGAGCACCCGGAGGAAACCCATGCAATCACAGGGAGAACATGCAGACTCCTCACATACAGTGACCCGAGCCAGGAATCGAACCTGGGACCCTGCCACTGTGAAGCAACTGTGCTAACTACTGTGCTGCCCATATCATGGCTGATATGTTTCTCATCCCCATTCTCCTGGGGCATGCTAATGGGGCTAAAGGTAGACAAGTCTCCTGGCCCTGATGGAATGCATCCCAGAGTGCTAAAAGAGATGGCTAGGGAAATTGCAAATGCACTAGTGATAATTTACCAACATTCACTAGATTGGAAATTAGCAAATGTGACACCACTGTTTAAAAAAGGAGGTAGGCAGAAAGCGGGTAATTATAGGCCAGTGAGCTTAACTTCGGTAGTAGAGAAGATGCTGGAATCTATCATCAAGGAATAAAAAGTGAGGCATCTGGATGGAAATTGTCCACCTTGGGCAGATGCAGCATGCGTTCATAAAGGGCATGTCGTGCCTAACTAATTTAGTGGAAATTTTTGAGGACATTACCAATGCGGTAAATAACAGGGAGCCGATGGATGTGGTATATCTGGATTTCCAGAAAGCTTTTGACAAGGTTCCACACAAAAGGTTGCTGCATAAGATAAAGATGCATGGCATTAAGGGTAAAGTAGTAGCATGGATAGAGGATTGGTTAATTAATAGAAAGCAAAGAGTGGGGATTAATGGGTGTTTCTCTGGTTTGCAATCAGTGGCTAGTTGTGTCCCTCAGGGATCAGTGTTGAGCCCACAATTGTTCACAATTTACATAGATGATTTGGAATTGGGAACCAAGGGCAATGTGTGCAAGTTTGCAGACGACACTAAGGTGAGTGGTGGATACCGGAAGTCTGCAGAAGGATTTGGATAGGTTAAGTGAATGGGCTAGGGTCTGGCAGATGGAATACAATGTTGACAAATGTGAGGTTATCCATTTTGATAGAAATGACAGCAAAAGGGATTATTATTTAAATGATAAAATATTAAAACATGCTGCTGTGCAGAGAGACCTGGGTGTGCTAGTGCATGAGTCGCAAAAAGTTGGTTTATAGGTGCAACAGGTGATTAAGAAGCCAAATGTAATTTTGTCCTTCATTGCTAGAGGGATGGAGTTTAAGACTAGGGAAGTTATGCTGCAATTGTATAAGGTGTGAGTGAGGCCACACCTGGCGTATTGTGTTCAGTTTTGGTCTCCTTACTTGAGAAAGGACGTACTGGCGCTGGAGGGTGTGCAGAGGAGATTCACCAGGTTAATCCCAGAGCTGAAGGTGTTGAATTACGAGGACAGGTTGAATAGACTGGGACTGTACTCGTTGGAATTTAGAAGGATGCGGGGGGGATCTTATAGAAACATATAAAATTATGAAGGGAATAGATAGGATAGATGCGGGCAGGTTGTTTCCACTGGCGGGTGAAAGCAGAACTAGGGGGCATAGCCTCAAAATAAGGGGAATTAGATTTAGGACTGAGTTTAGAAGGAACTTCTTCACCCAAAGGGTTGTGAATCTATGGAATTCCTTGCCCAGTGAAGCAGTAGAGGCTCCTTCATTAAATGTTTTTAAGATAAAGATAGATAGTTTTTTGAAGAATAACGGGATTAAGGGTTATGGTGTTCGGGCCGGAAAGTGGAGCTGAGTCCACAAAAGATCAGCCATGATCTCATTGAATGGCAGAGCAGGCCGGATGGCCTACTCCTGCTCCTAGTTCTTATGTTCTCCCCATAACCCCTGATTTCCATATTAATCAAGAATCTATCGATCTGCCTTAAAGACACTCAATGACTTGGCCTCCACAGCCTTCTGTGGTAAATGGTCCACAGATTCACCACCCTCTGGCTGAAGAAATTCCTCCTCATTTCAGTTTCAAAGGATTGTCCCGTCAGTCTGAGGCTGTGCCCTCGGGTTCTAGTGTCTCCTACAAGTAGAAACATCCTCTCCATGTCTACTCTATCCAGGCCTCTCGGTTTTCTGTATGTTTCAATAAGATCCTCTATCATCCTTCTAAACTCCATTGAGTACGCACCCAGAGTCCTAAACCGCTCCTTATATGACAAGCCCTTCATATCCAGCATCATTCTTGTGAACCTCCTCTGGACCCTTTCCAAGGCTGGCACATCCTTCCTTAGATACGGGCCCAAAACTGCTCACATTACTCCAAATGGGGTATGACCAGAGCCTTATATAGCCTCAGCAGTACATACCTGCTCTTGTATTCTAACCTTCTAAAAATTATTGCTAACATTGCATTGCCTTCCTAACTGCCAACTAAACCTGTGTGCTTACCTTGAGAATCCTGAACAAGGACTTCCAAGTCCCTTTATGTTTCAGATTTCCAAAGCCTTTCCCTATTTAGAAAAGTCTATGCCTCTATTCTTCCTACCAAAGTGCATAATCTCACACTTTACCATATTGTTTTCCGTCTGCCACTACTTTACCCACTCTTCTAGCCTGTCCAAGTCCTTCTGCAGCCTTCCCACTTCCTCAACACTACCTGTCCCTCGACATGTCTGCAAACTGAGCAGCAATGCTAAGTTTGCAGATAGAACATAGAACATAGAACAATACAGCGCAGTACAGGCCCTTCGGCCCACGATGTTGCACCGAAACAAAAGCCATCTAACCTACACTATGCCATTATCATCCATATGTTTATCTAATAAACTTTTAAATGCCCTCAATGTTGGCGAGTTCACTACTGTAGCAGGTAGGGCATTCCACGGCCTCACTACTCTTTGCGAAAAGAACCTACCTCTGACCTCTGTCCTATATCTATTACCCCTCAGTTTAAAGTTATGTCCCCTCGTGCCAGCCATATCCATCCGCGGGAGAAGGCTCTCACTGTCCACCCTATCCAACCCCCTGATCATTTTGTATGCCTCTATTAAGTCTCCTCTTAACCTTCTTCTCTCCAACGAAAACAACCTCAAGTCCATCAGCCTTTCCTCATAAGATTTTCCCTCCATACCAGGCAACATCCTGGTAAATCTCCTCTGCACCCGCTCCAAAGCCTCCACGTCCTTCCTATAATGCGGTGACCAGAACTGTATGCAATACTCCAAATGCGGCCGTACCAGAGTTCTGTACAGCTGCAACATGACCTCCCGACTCCGGAACTCAATCCCTCTACCAATAAAGGCCAACACTCCATAGGCCTTCTTCACAACCCTATCAACCTGGGTGGCAACTTTCAGGGATCTATGTACATGGACACCTAGATCCCTCTGCTCATCCACACTTTCAAGAACTTTACCATTAGCCAAATATTCCGCATTCCTGTTATTCCTTCCAAAGTGAATCACCTCACACTTCTCTACATTAAACTCCATTTGCCACCTCTCCGCCCAAAATATATCAAGATATATCATGAATAGTTGTGGTCCCAAGACTGACCCCTGCAGAACACCACTAGTCATGACTGCCATCCTGAAAAACATTCCTTTATTCCCACTCTCTTCCTTCTGCCCGTGCCCATCAATTTTAATGTGATCTAGAAGCGCATTTACCTTGTTTTGTATGCTGCATGCATTTAGGTACAACACCCTCAGTCCTGCGTTGACCACTCCCCTTCTGATGAAGTGGTTCCCTTATCTGCTGTGCCTGAGGTTAGATTCCTGCCACTTTCTATACTTTCTGTTCTATTACTTGTTCTGGAATCTGTAGTAACATCTCCTGAACCCTCCCCCCACTTTAACTAATTTAAAGTCCTCATCATTAAACTGCACTCTACCTTTTTAACTTTGATTTTCTAATTTCCCATTCAACTGAACACTCCCTCCCCCCACACTACTATTTAATTCAAAGCCCTATCCACAGTTCTAGTTATGCAATTCACCAGGACTCTGGTCCCAGCATGATACAGGTGATGTCCGTCTTCCCTTAGCACAGGAGAAGCTGAATATATGTGTGAATATCCCGCAGAGTAATCACGCCAGTTATTGACTGGGTTCAAGGCGTTTTCCCTCTTATAGAATGTAACGGGAATTTTCCGAAAACCATCTCCACTTTAATCCTTATGAAAGTTTAATCACTTCTCTGCATTCCCTGTGGAGGTATTAGTGGCATGAAATAGTACAATATATTCTTGGAGAGTGCGGAGGTAGTTAGGAGGTTAGCACCTTGGCTACCAGTTTGGCCTGTTAAAAGTCAAACATAGTTTCATTGTCTTATAGCTTTCAATCATTAAAAATGCTGTTGTTTGGTTTTCCCTACACCTTGGGCTTGGCATTCAGTTTCCAGTACCTCAGATTCAGTATCAAAAACACTTTTATTTATTTGAATTGATACACAGGCTACATACATAATCCATTGTAACTCCCTTAAAGTTTCTAATGTTTGTCAAAGGTAAATAAAAGCTAAGGGATGTCTTCAAGGAATGTGGAAAGCTGCCTTGAGTCTCAGAGCTTCTGTCTCTGACCCATGCAGACTTGGCTTCATTTGTGAACGTGGGTTGGTGTTGACTTGATAATCTAAGGCTGGGTGTTGCTGAAGCAATTCTCGATTAGGGCAGGAAAATAATTTAAGAATGAGACTGCATCTGTTGGGACTTTGGGGGTGGCATGGTAGCACAGTGGTTAGCACCTGCTGCCTCACGGGGCCGAGGACCCGGGTTCGATCCGGGCCCCGGGTCACTGTCCGTGGTGGAGTTTGCACGTTCTCCCCATGTCTGTATGGGTCTCACCTCCACAGCCCAAATAGGTGCAGGGGAGGTGGATTAGCATTGGTAAATTGCCCCTTCATTGACAAAAAAAATTAATTAGGCACTTTAAATTTTTTTAAAACATTGAGACTTTGGGTCCTGTGCAGTTGGATGTGTTGCAAACATTAGCTTTTATGGTTCAAACTTAAGTACTGGCTTTCGAGCTACGATGCTGAAGGATGCTCAGTACCTGTGAAACTGGATTCCACAGTGGGGTGTTAACATCTTCAGAAAAGGAAGGAAGCACAGAAAATCGGAGAATAAAAGCCAAAAAGAAAAACTATGGCAAAGAAATGAGGAGGAAATCAGAATTTCCCACAGGCTTTACAAGTGACGAGGTAAATTAAAAGAATATCTGCTATTTATTGTCTGCTATTTATTATCTTCTAACTTGCTGCACATGAACTGCTGGTAGACAGTGTGTGGCTAAGTGGGGAAGATTGGTATATAATGGGAGGGACCACTTTTGCAAAACATCACATTGGAGAAACACAGCACAGTGCTTTGAAATAAATGTATCCTTTTGCTTTTGGTAGGCATTAGCAGTTGAATTTCTGAGTTCTATAAATTCATCAGAAATTCATGGAAACAAAGCTGATAAATGTTTAGATTTTGTATAATAATGCCCCTTTCAGTATTGTTCATAACCACATAGGTGATTAGAACACAGCAGTTACAAATATTTACAAAATCTGGCGGCACAAACAGCCTACCCCAATTGGAATCAGCTTTTCTTCTCTCGTTACTAATGCATATCGACCTCTCTATGTCTCTGTTGGATTTGGTGTCTTTAGTTTGCACCATCACTCACATTTCCGCTCATCTTATCGTGCACACAATTTGCAACTGAACATACATCTCCTGCTTCTCGACTTTATTTGTAACCTCTTTTCGACAATAGCACTGATTGGCAATTTAAATGTCTGCAGAACACAGTCAGTGGTAGCCTTTTTGACGAAGTGTAACTCAATTTAACAAGTTAAACATTTCTTGGTTCATCCAGAACTTATTATCACTGTAAAAGTATTGTATATAGTCATTAAGTACAATTTTCTCACATGGTTTTTACATGGCTGTGTGTAAATCTTCACAGTCCCTTGTATGTGGGAATATGTAACAAAAGACACCCTCGACACTGGCATTTAGACAATCAGTAGCAGACCAGATCAAGGTCTTAACATTATATTGTGTGAATACTGGTGTACAAATGATTAATGCTTTCATATTAATTCCTTTGTTTGCTGTTTTAATGGAGATGCTAACCAATTTACTTTCAATGGGCTAATGTCTCCACTAAAATAAGACATAAAAGAATTGCATCCGAGCAAGTTAAACATTCATATGCTAACATATGCACAGCATAATTTCAAGGACCAAAACTACGTGCATTGGATATTCTTTAAGTACATCCTTTTTTTCAGTTCAATGCTCTGCTTTTGAATGTAATGATTCACTATGGGGGCCTTTCCACAGGTAATGACAACCCTTCTAACCCTAACTATATTGCACTGCTTCATCTTGATTGGGTATCATCCATCATGTGTGAGCAGGGAAAGGTGTGTGTAGGCTGGCTGACCATAAGGAGCATGATGCGACCATCAATTCACTCAAAGACACGTGGAGAAGTAAATTGTGGTTTTAATCAGCTTAGAACTGTGCCTGCCTGCGACCGGTACAATACTGAAGGCAGCCCCGCAGGTCAGCTGCTCTTATACTTCCTCTAAAGGGGTGGAGCCATGGGCGGAACCCATACATGACCCAACATATCCCCCTGTGGGTGAAGCCACACAATGGCCCATAGGTGGAGCCCATAGGGTTAGTAACATAACATAACACAATACAGTGCACTGGTGAATTATCAGTAATTATACATTCACCACAGAGCAACCCAGCAAAACACAGTCCTATCCACATGACATGGGCCCATCAAGGGAGGGAGGCACCATTTGTGCTTCCCCACCCCAAAACAATGCCCTTTTTGCTGGTCCCTGTCTGGAGGTGGCGATTCATGTCGTAATACAGTTCCTGGCAGTGGCAATACTCTGATGCCTGCTGCAAAGGAGTGATCTTTGTAGGTAGACAAAAAACAGGTTATTTGTCGACAGTGCATTCTAAATGGGCCAGATCCATCCCTTCCCCCCGCATGCCTGCACGCACAGGCACACGTATACGCACGCACACACAAGCACACATACGTGTATACATTCAAAGACATACGCACGCAGTCAAAGAGGAACACTGAACAAGACAGCAGTCAGATATAGTAGCAAATTGCTTTCTCAGCCACTTTAGCCCTGTGACTCTGTCTGCCAAGGCTACTATGGTTGATATCAGTTAACTTAGCATAGACTAGGGTTTGTACTGGCTTACATGCAATATCCTGAGGCAGATTGGCCTATTGTAAGGACAGTTGCACATGGGCACTCACCTCACCCTGCATCCACCAACGCATGTACAAATCTTTCCACTACTGACATCATTTTTTTTTCAAATTTAGAGTACCCAATTCATTTTTTCCAATTAAGGGGCAATTTAGAGTGGTCAATCCACCTGGCTTGCACATCTTTAGGTTGTGGGGGCGAAACCCACGCAAACACAGGGAGAATGTGCAAACTCCACACAGACAGTGACCCAGGGCCGGGATCGAACCTGGGACCTCGACAGCGTGAGGCCGCAGTGCTAACCCAATGCGCCACCGTGTTGCCTGTCATAATATACACCAGTATATCATGGTGCAGACACACACACTGATGGACACACAGCAAGACCAATAAACACACACAACACCGCAGCCAATCACCAGTTAGAGCACACTCACTATAAAGACAGAGGGCATCGGTTTTCGCGCTCATTCGGGATGCAGCCTCTCAGAAGGACAGAGCTTACAGCTTACAGCACAGATCTTCACCATGTGCTGAGTGCATAGACTGGTTAGGATAGGCATAGGTCTTTAGTTTAATCTAACATCGTGTTAACCCGCAGTGAAAGTATGTTCAACAGTTTCTAGCTTAATAAAATAGTGTTGTTCTATTTTAAGTGTTGGTAGCCTGTATGTGTTCCACGGATCCAGAGCACCCAACTCATCATTGCCCTCCACTACTGACTTCATTGATGTGCATCTATACCAGTCCTGGTTTGCAACTACATGTGGTCATTTAGTTGAGCTCACTGTTCACACTGTTACTTGCATTTCATGGGCTAATCTACTCCGCTCCCGCCATTGCCCTGAGTTCACATTTGATCTATTCCCAAGCCCTTGTGCCCCTTTTCTGGGCCCTTGCTGCCCTCTCTACTGGCCCCTTGCCATTCCCTCTGCTAGGTCCTCACTGCCCGCTCTCCTTGGCCCTCGCTGGCCCCTCTTCTGGGCCCTCGCTGCCCTCCTGGGCCCTAGCTGCCCCTTTCCTTCTCCTGGGCCCTCATTATAACGCCCAGACTTCTGACATTTTAGCACCAACATTTCAGCAAAATCTTTGCATTTCTAATGCAAGATACTAGCACATGTTCCTGAAAGAAAATATTTTTGATTTTCCTAGACCTCCACCATCTTTGATGCAGGCAGCACGGTAGCACAAGTGGTTAGCACTGTAGCTTCACAGCACCAAGGTCCCAGGTTCGATTCCCCGCTGGGTCACTGTCTGTGCGGAGTATGCACATTCTCCCCGTGTGTGCGTGGGTTTCCTCCGGGTGCTCCGGTTTCCTCTGACAATCCAAAGACATGCAGATTAGGTGGATTGGCCATGTTAAATTGCCCTCAGTGACCAAAAAAGGTTAGGAGGGGTTATTGGGTTACGGGGAAAGGGTGGAAGTGAGGGCTTAAGTGTGTCGGTGCAGACTCGATGGGCCGATGGACTCCTTCTGCACTGTATGTTCTATGTGTCGCTGGCTTTGATGTCATAGGCACTGCAACTACCTGGGTGGAAAGTGTGCCCCCTGCGGTTGTGCCGTCACCAAAGTTGGCCATTTATTTACTTCCATGCACGTTCATAAGCTTATTGTGACAATTTCTTAATGCTGGTTTAAGCTATTTTCATTAACTTTTTATTTACTTCCATGCACGTTCATATGCTTATTGTGACAATTTCTTAATGCTGCTTTAAGCTTTTTTCATTAACTTCTGAGGATAAATCTTAGTTTTATGCAATGGTGTAAAGCAGATAATAGAAACTGGTAAACCATTCTGCAATTCTCCTGATGTTCATATCCATTGATTCAACAGAGAGGTAAAACAGGCTACCATCCATTTTACATTATTGCACCAAGCAAGGGTTTATTCCTCCTGGTGTTCTTCCAACCGCTCATCCACGATGCACTGGGAAAGCAGCAGTGAACAACGGTCAACATTTTGAAGCAATTGTCTCTCCTCTCCCATAAGACACTTCTTAAAGCAAACCACTTTGACATTCCTATGGAGGGCCAGCAGGTATTTTACTTTGATAAATGTGCTATAGAAATGCAAAGGGTTATTGTACCCAGGACCCTGGGGTAGGTTTTCAAGTGGCAGTGCAGTTGGAAAATTGGCATCATGAAATTGGCCGCTCGCTATACAACCTGCTTGATTTCTATTTCTTAATAAATTTAGAGCAGCCAATTCTTTTTTCCAATTAAGGGGCCATTTAACGTGGCCAATCCGTCTACCCTGCACATCATTTTGGGTTGTGGGGGTGAGACCCACGCAGACACGGGGAGAAGGTGCAAACAGCACACGGACAGTGACCCGGGGCCGGGGTCGAACCCAGGTCTCAGTGCTGTGAGGCAGCAGTGCTAACCACTGTGCCACAGTGCTGCCCCTGCTTGATTTCCATTTCTGGTGCTTTCAATTTCAATTTTAATTTTTCTCTGGTGAAATCTGATAGACAAAACTCTTCAGAAGCAGACTCCGGTTCATGTGGCAGCCAGACTCTTGCCTAACCTAAACCCTACTGACAAAATTCCTCTTTTTATTGTCTGCATTCTCTCTGTAGTTTATATCCTGTTTATTATATTGCACTCTCAGAAACTGGTTGTTTCAGATCAACAAAGGAAGTCATTCACAAATTAGATTTTGCTGGGTCTTCCCAAATGATAGCTCAGTTGGTTGGACAGCTGGCTTGTGATGCAGGGAGACGCCAACAACGCGGGTTCAATTCCCATACCGGCTGAGGTTATTCATGAAGGCCCCGCCTTCTCAAACTTGCCTCTCGCCTCAGGTGTGGTGATCCCCAGTCAGCTCTCCCTCAAAAGGTGAGAGTAGCCTATGGTCCTCTGGGACTGTCTTCCCTCAACTCTCACCCCACAACAATAAGCAATTTCTGAAAGTTGTTCAAATGTCATTAGGAATGTACTAACTACATGATCTAGACTGTGCTTTTAAACAAGACAATAGAGTAAATCATTTAAAAGGATTTAACATGTACATAATGCTGTCTGTGAGAGTAAGGAAAATTATACATACGTGTCCACATTTTCTGCAGAAAATTGCACATGCTGCGAAAAATATTCGGGCCGGGGGGGGTGATACGAATTATCAAACAAGGTAGCAGCCAATAGCTATATTTTGCTTTTGTATTCGGCACCTAAATATGCTTTATAACAGAGGACAAAAGAAGGATATGTAACCATCAAATAAAACCGTGACTAATAAAGCCAAGCGTTTGTTTTTTTGTTCTCAGGCGCACTACACAAAACCCTTCACAATGCTGGAGGATTCATCACTATTTGTGCAAGTGTTTTGCAGTAAATTGCTATTTTGCTGTGTTTCTTTATGCTGCTGTTATTTCTTGTAATGTCATGAGGCTTTCATACTTGGCCTAATCCAGCATAATGTTGTCGGTTCTTCGCACTCTAATCTTGCTACATCTTTGCATTGTCATTTTAAACAAAAGTACACAGCCCCCGCAATGTTTTCATTGGTGTGCACAAAGCCATCTGTGTCTATAAAGCAAATCTTTCCTTTTTGGACCTTGTTTACAGAAAGCTTAAAATGTCAGGTGACAGAATAAGCATTTCATCTCCTCTCTGACCGCAGAAAGAGAAAGCACTTTGAGCCTTGGACAGTGCTTGTTGGTGGTAGGACACTGCGAATGAAGGAAAAAGTGGGACTTTTTGGTTTTAAAGAAGACTTAACATGCTTTCACTTGAGAAGAATCAGCTGAAGAATGACATCAGAAGAAAAGTAGCAAGATTTTGGACAAGGCCTCCTGAATAGACCCTGATCTCCTTAAGCTTGTACTCTTCTCACTCTTTCTGAGAACAAATGAAATGTGCGAGAGAATGAGTCTGAAAACCATAATCCGCAGCCACTTTGCCCTGTGGTTATGCTTTGACTGACCTTTGATTTACATTTACTTGCTAGTTTCCTAAACCTCCCAGGGTTCCTCATGGTGAAGGCTTCAAAAACCTGATTAAAAGCCTACTGCACTGGAATTCCACCATTCAAATATGGTGAGAAGGATGAAAAGGAGACTCTTTGTGTCCGTTAATTCTTGTTAAGAACCCTATTTGGCTAGCCCTGACGAGATGCATCTCTGCTGAAAGCAATGTCACACCAAGAGAACTTGATGTCTCTTTTCCTGTGCAAACTTTTTTTTTTGAAGAAAGGGGTTTTGCGCAGTTTTAACTGTGAGACCAATTGCGCCAAGCCTATCTTTAAAGCATATTCATCAGTTTTGTAGACCGTTATTAAGTCACAAAGCAATGTATTCTTGCTCCATCACAATAAGTTCCAAATGATACTTGAGCAGCTAAGTTACTGTATAAGCAAGATTTTTAAAAAGTATTAAGCTTGTAGTACAATCATTCTTGTTGCATGCTGCTGTAATCCTTCAGGTAGGGTGTTCGAGTCAGTCATAATATCCTTTCATTTATTGCCTCCCGGTTCAAACTACAACAAAGATGCCCAAATCCGCATTGAGAAGGAAACTTTTTCTATATTGTTGATATCATATTATGTTGAATAACATTGGTATATTAATGGGAGATAAAGACTGGAACCCAAGTGCAGGGTCCCAATAAAGACCACAAGCTTTTTGAGCTTCGCAACTGTACTGAATGATTCACTCTGTGCTTCTTGATGCATTTGAAGTCTTTTTGTTTCCTCCCTGTACACCTCTTATTATATACATCAATTTTGACTCAGAATACCCCAATCTTTTTAAAGTAAATTTAGAGTACCCAATTCGTTTTGTTTTTCAATTAAGGGGCAATTTAGCATGGCCAATCTACCTACCCTGCACATCTTTGTGTTGTGGGGGTAGGGGAGAATGTGCAAACTCCATACGGCGCACAATGACCCAGGGCCGGGATCAAACCAGGGACCTCAGCGCCGTGAGGCATCAGTGCCAACCGCTGCCCCACCAATCTTTAGGTGGCAATGGACCAAATGCATATGGGTTGGATACATGTTAGTTCCCATATAAATATCTTTAACAGGCTATTTTGAGTAGAAATTGATATATGCTGTGAACTACATTTGTTCATGTGAGCTCTGCTTGAAGCAGGTCCTTGGCCCATTGTCTGCTGATGCTTCATCCTGAATCATTTTCTTGGCAATTTTTGTCAGTGGTGTTTTGCTTTGCGATTACTTTCCTTTCGGGCAGCGTGAAGAGGCAGGCCCCGCATCTACCTCAGTCAGCATGGGAATACCGCCACTCTGTTGGCATTATTCTGAACCACACGTTAGCCATCTAGCCAACTGAGCTTCACCCTCATTCCTAAATCCATTCATTATTGACTTCCCCAGAAAAAGACGGTACATTGTTTCCGACTATAATAAAGGGTCAAATTCTCCCGTTCCCGCGCCGTGTGTTTCTCGGCAGCGCACCGTTCACTAACGGCGGGAAGCTCCTCTTCCTGCCGCTTGTCAATGGGATTTCCCATTCAAACCACCACACCCCACCGGAAAACCTGCAGGTGGGGGTGCGCTGTCGGCGGGAAAATTAAATCGCAACAGACGGAATATTCCGGGCCCAATGTTAAAGCAATGCTGGGAAACAAAAAGGATTGATGCTAACTGTTTTACAATGATTTCCATGTTCAGTGCAGACAAAAAACTGCCAAAAAATGAAATATTAGCGATTCTAGAGATTTAGCCAATGTCATGGCATCACACGACCTGAAATTTGTAAAGAGATTGTTTTCATGACATGTGAAATGATTTGTCCCACAAGTTCCAAGCTGTCAATAGTATAAGGAATGGTTTCACTTTATATTATTTTACTTCAGGACCACTTTTATTTCTTGTTCTCATAACATTCTGAGCTATGGTTCCATGTACCAAGGGAGTGTTGCAACTTTTGAAGCTACCATCTTTGGATGAGATATTAAACAGCAGTTTTGTCCACTCTCTGACAGACAGCTCCCATGGCACCATCTGAAGAAGAGCAGGGAGGTTCCTCAACCAACATCATGAGAATAGATTATCTCTTTGCTGTTTGTTGGTCCTTGCCATGAGCAAACAATGACTACACTTCATTGGTTGTAATGTTCTTATCACAGTACTTTAGTCCTAGGAGATGCAAAAGTCACTGTAGGTGGCGTAGTCTGCAGAGTTGCACGTTGACAATTCCAATTTATCCTCATCGCCAGATTAATAAAGGTGCAGGGAGTCAGACGAGTAAGCAAAAGAAGACGTTTATTTGTAAGAACGTATTATTTACAAGGCGCCCGGTTGAACCTCACCGGGTCCTCTCTCTCTGTCGGTCGGTTCCTATCTGGCCGACCTTTTATACAACATGGTTATCAGCCCTGTAGTTAGAGAGGGAACTCATATTCCTCGAGCAAAATGGGAAAAACAATCGTACCCACCACGTGTGCCCCATGCAACTGATTACACTTTAAAGTGACCTGAGGTGGTGGAAGACACTATATAAATGAAAGTCTTTTTTTCCAGGCCGGAATAAAATGTGGAGGCTCACTAAAGCCAAACGTGGTCCCATGTTTGCCTGAGATCCACGTGTTTAGCAGTGGTCAGCGGAGAGCTCTCAGGAGTACAAAACTGCTGATTTCCTTTTCTGCTAATCTAGGGATCCTGAAGCCACTGTGGCTCATCTGTAGCTAAAACTGGCTAACCCAGCGCAGACCATGGACCAAGTCTATACATCTTGGTCTTAATGGGTTTAGTATGCCACTCTCCGTCAGTATCTGTGAATTTAATGACTCCTTGGTGCAATATAATAATGTCATTAGAATACATAACTTCAGTTAATTGGATCAAAATAGTAAGAAACCGATGTGACAAATAGTTTTGGCATGTGGATATATTTAAACACAATCAAAATCTATTCCTGCTCATTGCTTGAAAGAATTGGTGTCATTAAAATGGTCTGTTCAATGCTTCATAGAGACTGGAGTACAGAGAGTAATGGGCAGGTTTCAGAAAAGTCTTCCAGGTGAACGTTTAGCATGTGCAATATGCAAACATTTTCAAGCAGCGAGCTTTTGTTACAAATAAATTTGGAATCCTCAGTGATGAATGAAAAAAATGTCTTAGTCAGTCTTGTTAATCCTTAATTAATTTTGATTATAAATAGCAATGTAATGGTTTCTGTCATTCCATTTAAACCTAATACTTAAAACACCAGTCTGCTTTGGCACTGGGATTCCTCATGTGGAGGCATCAACCTCTGAGTGTTTGGCACAATGTGCCTGTACATCATTATGTGAGAATGGATCTCCACAGGTCCATTACACTTTCTTTGTCTTGAATACACTTACACATTTAATCTAATTTCCTGACAACCTCAATTAATGGAAGAGGTAGCAATTAAGAATTAATTAAAGATCCTGGCGTTATAGGGTATGTTAAATACCTGTAAATGTGAACCATGGAATGGTACCAATAAAGAACCCCAGTAACTCTGGAAAAAGTCTAATTACTGCTGCATTTAATTTAATTAAAGACAAATACATTGGTTGCAGTTTAACCCCTTCATGGCAAAGTGGTCTCTGCGTCTCAACATTCCTATTTTAACTAAATGATGAAACAATTTAGTTTAATCTATCTAGAGGTGATTGTGATTATACAAACCATCCTATACTCTTTGCGTTTTTGAACTCTTAATGTTTGGGGGAGGGACTGTGAAGAGTTTCAAAATACAATGGCATTAAAATTTCAAGGGAAATCTCTGCCTCTTGCTTATCCTTGACAGCTAAACACCCAGAGAAACAATGTGAAACTTCCTGCTATCCCTTAAAGGCACATTACAACTCCCACAAACAGCAAAGTGAAAATGAGCTGGTAACCTGATGTAGTCATGTTGGGAGTGGTGAATATTGACCAGGCATAACCCCTTCTTTAAAATAGTAAGAAGTCTTACAACACCAGGTTAAAGTTCAACAGGTTTGTTTCAAATCACTAGCTTTCAGAGCACTGCTCCTTCCTCAGGTGAGGAAGACTCCTTACTGTGCTCACCCCAGTCCAACGCCGGAATCTCCACATCATGGCTTTAAAATAGTGTTGTGGGATCTTTCACATCCATTTGGGAAGACAGATGGAGCCTTGATTGAACATGTCAGGTGACAGATGGCCCTCCCAGCTGTACACTGGCATCATCACCTCTAAGTCTTCTAAATTTATTTTATGTTATGACCCATATATTTACTGCTGAGTTTGCTGTTTAATATGGTGAGACCAGAGAAATTGGACTTGTTCTCCTTTGAGAAGTGGGTAAAGATAGATATAAAGATAAATATATCAGAAGTGTCCAACGTAATGAGAGTTTTCATAAAGTAATTGAAGAAAAACAATTCCCATTATCAGGAGGGTCAGTAACCGGACAACAAATACAAGATAATCCCATAAAGAATGGGATGGCGGGAGGGGGGGGGGGAAGTTTGTCGATGGGGGAGATGAGAAGATTATTTTGATGCAGCGAGTTGTTATGATCTGACATGCACTGTCTGGGAGGGTGATGGCAGCAGATTTAATAAGAACTTTCCAAAGGTCATTGGATCAATGCTTGAAAAGAAAAACTGGTCAGTTGTTTGGGGAAAGAGCGAGAGAGTGGAACTAACTGGATAACTCTTGCAAAGAGCTGGCACTAAGACCATGGGCCAAATGATCATCTTCTGTACTTTACGATTATGGATGTGATGTACCTGCCATGTTGCATTCCAAAAGGCGGCGTGGCCAGTAGATGCCGGGAAATCCCTCTTCCAAAATCAATTTGGCTCGCCACGCCTCAGGGCATTGAACACAATCTCGCGAGACCCATTGATCTAAATCCAGCCCATTGTGGGCAGGATCACTATTTTGTAAATCTGCATATTAGAGTGAGACAGCTAGTCTCATTCTAATATGCGTTCCCCCGATCTACCTGAGCCGCGGGATCTAACCTCTTCACTTTGGAGACATTGGTGAGCGGTGTTCAGTGCTGGGACCAGATGGAAATGACAATATTAAATTCTTTACCCGTCAGTCAGGCCTCAATAAAACTCGAGATGGATTTGTAGGTATAGTATTATTTATTTTTAACCAACTTGCAAGTCTGACTCGCTTCACAATGAGCCTCAGAACACACAAGCTGTCTGCTGAAACCCTAGGAACCGAGTGAGGTCGGAGACAAAGAGATCTCTGCAAATACATTCCAATGGCATCAAGTTTCACATACAAGATTCCCATAGGTCATCCTATACCCCTCCTTACCTGGCCATACAAGCTGATTGGCTCATTTTGCATTCCTTAACAATGGCCCTCTTGTTACCCAGCATCCTTTTCCCCATCCTTGCCATGCTTTTTACTTGCTTTGTCCTTTGTGAACTCACTACTATCTACATTACTGTAACTAATATTTGAACTAACTATTTTATATCACATTCGTCATTCCCTCCTTTTATCATTTCATGATAACCTATCTGTCCAATCCGTAGCTACGGCCCCTCATCTAAGAAGATTCGTCGCTACATTTCCAATTCCTGTTGCAGCCCCCCGTCATCCGCTGCACCCTCGTGGATCCTAACAGCCAAGATTCTAGGGGCGTCTATCTGTTCCAGTGCACCCTGCATTTTAGCCAGGTTTCCCTTAGTCCTAAATGAATTAAGTATATCTCCTGATAACCTACGTTCTAGTTGTACTCCCCTTCTCACACGCTCCGTCCTCTCTCTAGTCCCCCTCCCTCTCTCACAACCTCTTCCTACCCTCTCCGCACGGTCTGACTTTACCTTTATGGCACCAATCTTAACACATCCAAAATCAAATTTACATGTACTCCAAAAACAAGGCAATGTCCATGTAATGTTCCCTTCCCATCGCCGGGACCGGTGCAATTGCTTCATGAGTCCTGCATTGTCCGTTAACCTGATGACCTTCCATGAGTCGGTACCATGTCCTTGTATATGGGGACGTCACCTCTGCATAAGTGAAATGTCCTTGTAGTTTGGTTGAGGTTACAGGTGTAGATGATATTTCCCTTTTCCATTTCCGTTGCCGATGTCACTCCAAGCGAGGCGAGGCCGAAGACTATACAGGCAGCGCGTAGCCACCCCATCATGCTCCACACCTGTAAAACAGCGCTGGGGAAGGGAGGCAGATTAGTGACCGACCTTTTTACAGTGGTGGAGGTGGACCCAAGCACTCCGCCCCTCCACTTTAACTGCAGTGGGGGTGGTAAGGAGAACTTGGAAGGGCCCCTCCCATCATGGCTCCGACCCTTTCCGAGGCCAATTTTTGACCATGACATAACTACCAGGCTGCACTGAAAGTGAGCTACTGCAACTGGAAGAGGGCAACGGGGAGCAACTTAAGCCATGTCAGTCCCGTGTCTGCTCTTAATTTAGCCAATTTAGTGTTGAGGGTCTGATTGGGTCTCTCAACCAACCCGGCCGCCTGCGGTCTGTACGCACAGTATAACTGCTGGCGTATGCCCAACTAGGAGCAGAACTCTTTGTTAATCTGTCCAATAAAATGAGGCCCGTTATCAGAACTTAATTGAGCTGGTATGCCGTACCGGGGAATGATTTCCAGCATCAGAACTTTAACCACCGTAGCAGCTTTATTATCATCCACAATGACCAAAACATATTTATAACATTGACACCTTTCCAACTCAATGTAATCCATTTAGAGCATCTCAAAGGGACCACTGGGCAACGGGGTTTGCCCCATACCACAAGGGATACCTTTGCCGGTGTTATATTGCTGACAAATCAAACACCGATTACTGATACTCTGGGCCAGCCCCTGCATTTTAGGGTGCCACCAAGTGTCCAGCAACAAATCACTAGTCCCCCGAGCCCCACAATGAGTTGCAAAGTGTACACATTCGATGACCCATAAAGCCAGTACATCAGACATACAAGTCTGATGTGCTGGCGTGGTCCATAAAGAGGAAACAGAATCATATGTACAACCTAACCGTTTCCACATTTGTTTATCACTCTCAGGAGCATCCTCCTGTAACCTTATGACGTCTTGGAGGGTTGGCATTGGCTTGTAAGAGGCAGACCTATTTATTGCAGAACGTTTAGTCTGACTTAACATTTTAGGCCCCATCACTTGCTGAATTTGCGCGGCTGTCCGCGCTGCACAATCTGCTCGTTCATTACCAACGTCAACTGGGCTCTTACCGTTTGTATGGGCAGCGCATTTAATGACGGAAATCTGCACGGGCATAAGGAGGGCCTGCAGTAGGTCATTAACTAAACCCCGGTGGGATATTTCCGTGCCGGCCGAGGTAAGGAAAATCCCCTATTCTTCCAGAGCTGTGGGTTGACATATCCCAAAACGTCACATCCCAGGTGATGCTGAAGTTGAGTGTTAATTGTTGCAGGGACCTCAAAATATTTTTTGGAAGTGCCGTCTGGCATGACTTGAAGTGCGTACTCTGATGGGTCTGAATGATCCACTGCCCTCCTTACCATAGGCCCCAGATCCTTGGCATGGTACTGGTCGTGGACCTGACGTGTACCTGACATGAGGGCCTACAGAAGCTGACTGTAGCCATAAATGTGGTGGTATTGTAACAAAATCGGCTGTACCTTCTTTTCCCGTGACTGTGGCTGTAATCTTGACTGGCCATTTGGTCCCAATTAACGGCCGATATTTGTCCTCCAACTCCCTGTTTTGTGCGGTTCTGTCATAGGCCAGGGCAACGTGGTGCAGTGAATGTTCAATATCTAACGTCCACCACTGGGGTGTGATAGAAATGAAGCACTGTTGTCTCATCCTCCATGACTGAACCGTTAACCCTTTGTCTCTGCACTCTAACTGTAGCTGGAAGTTACACAGTAAATCTCGGGCCAACAAGTTACAGTCCAATCCAGTAGTCACCACAAACTGATGATCTGTAGACTTATTCTCATAAGTGACTGTCACAGGTTCAGAAATAGGATACTCACACACCTGTCCTTGGCGCCCCGACAAATGCTGGGTGTGGTCGGATAGTGTTAGTCGATGTTCTGATTGCACCGAAGACATGGCTGCTCCAGTGTCGATTACAAATGATTAGTTATGATCTTTCAAAAGTCACTGGAGTCAGGGAAAGTCCCAGAGGATTGGAAAATCGCTGTTGTAACCCCCCTGTTCAAGAAGGGAACAAGGAAAAAGATGGAAAATTATAGGCCAATTGGCCTAACCTCGGTTGTTGGCAAGATTCTAGAATCCATTGTTAAGGATGAGATTTCTAAATTCTTGGAAGTGCAGGGTCGGATTAGGACAAGTCAGCATGGATTTAGTAAGGGGAGGTCATGCCTGACAAACCTATTAGAGTTCTTTGAACAGATAACAAATAGGTTAGACCTAGGAGAGCCAATGGATGTTATCTATCTTGACTTCCAAAAGGCCTTTGATAAGGTGCCTCACGGGAGACTGCTGAGTAAAATAAGGGCCCATGGTATTCAAGGCAAGGTACTAACATGGATTGACGATTGGCTGTCAGGCAGAATGCAGAGAGTTGGGATAAAAGGTTCTTTTTCGGAATGGCAACCGGTGACGAGTGGTGTCCCGCAGGGTTCAGTGTTGGGGCCACAGCTGTTCTCTTTATATATTAACGATCTAGATGACGGGACTGGGGGCATTCTGGCTAAGTTTGCCGATGATACAAAGATAGGTGGAGGGGCAGGTAGTATGGAGGAGGTGGGGAGGCTGCAGAAAGATTTAGACAGTTTAGGAGAGTGGTCCAAGAAATGGCTGATGAAATTCAACGTGGGCAAGTGCGAGGTCTTGCACTTTGGAAAAAAGAATAGAGGCATGGACAATTTTCTAAACGGTGACAAAATTCATAATGCTGAAGTGCAAAGGGACTTGGGAGTCCTAGTCCAGGATTCTCTAAAGGTAAACTTGCAGGTTGAGTCCGTAATTAAGAAAGCAAATGCAATGTTGTCATTTATCTCAAGAGGCTTGGAATATAAAAGCAAGGATGTACTTCTGAAGCTTTATAAAGCATTAGTTAGGCCCCATTTAGAATACTGTGAGCAATTTTGGGCCCCACACCTCAGGAAGGACATACTGGCACTGGAGCGGGTCCAGCTGAGATTCACACGGATGATCCCAGGAATGGTAGGCCTAACATACGATGAACGTCTGAGGATCCTGGGATTATATTCATTGGAGTTTAGGAGGTTGAGGGGAGATCTAATAGAAACTTACAAGATAATGAATGGCTCAGATAGGGTGGACGTAGGGAAGTTGTTTCCATTAGCAGGGGAGACTAGGGGCACAGCCTTAGAATAAAAGGGAGTCACTTTAGAACAGAGATGAGGAGAAATGTCTTCAGCCAGAGAATGGTGGGTCTGTGGAATTCATTGCCACAGAGGGCGGTGGAGGCTGGGACGTTGAGTGTCTTTAAGACAGAAGTTGATAAATTCTTGATTTCTCGAGGAATTAAGGGCTATGAAGAGAGAGCGGGTAAATGGAGTTGAAATCAGCCATGATTGAATGGTGGAGTGGACTCGATGGGCCGAATGGCCTTACTTCCGCTCCTATGTCTTATGGTCTAATGTTGATCTCTTATCTGCAGAGAAATAATAGGTTCCCTGTCCGATTGGAGAGTCCTTATGACTAAATTAGCTAGTTAATCTTGTGTTGGGAAAGGGTTTGCCTGGGAGAAGTCGGTGTACCTCGTCTATCCTCCCCTTGGTGGGTACCCTCCTCCTTTGGGTCGGGTTGTCTCCTTCTGCTGCCCGTCTTTTAAAGGTGCATTCCTGATGCCAGTGATCTGTACGGCCACAATTAAAACATGTATTATTCCCTCTATATCTGCCCCATCCTCTTTTCCAAGTAGACCAATGGCCCCTCAGAGGGGGCGGCAGTTGTAAAGCTGTTGGTGCATACGGTGGGCCATAAAGAGGGGCTGAAGGTCCATTTGGGTGGGTTTGATATCCTCCCCCTTGTCGATCCACCCACCCAAGGTCACAATATTGGGGTTCCAGCTGGTAAGCCACTGTATCTGCCGCTGGTTGGGGTCTCAGATCATTCTTTTTCATTACATACTCAGTCTTAATCTTTGTAACTGAGCCTCCTTCCTGGCCTACACCCTCCTTCCAATAAAATCTGACTGCCCGGGCCATCTGGGAAGGGTCGTTCTCTGTCCAATTCATGTTATTACATTTCACGGCAGTAGCCACGGAAGGTGATAGGCAATACATTAACATAGCACAATATTGAGGGGAATTCTGACCATTTTGGTATGGCAAGTCGCCTGACTGTCCACAGTAGATTTCATTAAAACGTTCTAGAAATTCCTCTGGCTCCTCAGTCTTTTTAGGTTTGAGGTCTAAGATAGCAGAGATGTTTATGGGCTTTTGTAATGTGGCATTCAACGCATTCAGGATTTGTGCCCGTCTATCATTGCCCAAGGCATGGGCTTGCTGAAGTGCGGCATGGCTGGCATAATTCAAGTGATTGAGGTGACTGCGGTACTCTGCTGGGGTTAAAAGCTGCTGGACTAGGGCCCAGAGGTCCCTATAATCAGCTTGATAAACTGAGATGGTAGTTCTCAGATAGTCCATGAAAGCAGCGGGAGATTTCTTCCTGTCTGGGATTGCAGCCAGAATAACCATCATCTCACTGGGTCTCCATGGGAAATAAACGTCTATCGTGGGCTGGGCTGCTGCTGTTGCAACATCAGGGTTGGGTACTTTCCTAATCGGCAACTGTCTCAGAGTCTCACTAGGGGGCGCTTTAGCAGATTCCTCTGGCTCTTCAGAGACTTCGACGTCCGTCCCTTCCGATAGGGGGAGCCCCGGCTCCTCAGAACCATTCCCGTCCTCTTTCTTTGTTCTCATACTTTTCTGTCCTACTATATCGGTCTTAAGGGATCTAGGTGGTATGCGTAATTGTTTTTGGATAGGATCAGGCCCCTCTCTCATTGTCCGAGATCAGGTGCTAAAGCTAATTGGGCTTGTGGAACAGAGCTCCCCTTCTCTAACAGACGGTGAAGGTGCAGAAATAGGACCCAAACTATCAACCAAAGGGACTGGAGAGGCTGGCATGATTTGAATGTGGGGAGCAGTGACTGGATATAAATTATGATACTCTGGTGGTTCTGGAATTAGTGCACACAATGCTACTGGTGCAGTCGGGACTCTACCCGACATGGTCCAATTCTCTAGGTTACCATCTGCCTCTGTCAATGCAAGGCCAGCCATTGAACTACGTAGCCAATTTTTTAAACTCAAGTCCACCCTCTCTTTACTTGCGCGTTTTTTGAATGCACACTCCTTTTTCAAGATCTCCAGAGTTTTCTGGTTCCCCACTTCACTAATTGGAATCCCCATTTTAAGGGCATTTTCTTGCCAACATGATAACATGATCTTATCCCTCTCCTCTTGACAATATTGTCTCCATAATCCAATTAACTCTTTTGCTTTCATACTTTGGCTTTTTGAAGATTTCACCCTGAATTTTCTTAATGATGTCCAGATCTTTAGTGCCCCCTAGTGGCCATTCGTCACCCAATTTCTTCCTTAAAGTTGCTGACATTTTACTAAAATCTCTCGCTTTGTCTGGATAAATATCACATAATATTTGCAATGAACTGTTTGGATCACTCGTGTTATCCAAGCAATTCCCCATAATCTCAACCTAGTCCTCAAGACTGCGTTTTTTTCGCCACTACAGTCCAAGGATACAATTTTAACTTAATCAACTATAGTTTCCAAAACACAAACACGTGGAATTAAACCATCCTTTCGATGTCCCATCAATTCCAAAACACACACTCGTGGAATTAAACCATTCCACAATTAACCCAAAACTGAACTATCAATATTATGATATCCCATCAGTTTAATTTTCTAATCCCCAGACTGACCTTTGATTTCATCGAGACGATCTTTCCGTACCAACCGCGAGTGACCAGACCAATCAGACCATGAGAAGAGGGGAAAATCAATGTGGTCATTTTCCAGCTACACACATTGTGGGCCCATTTCCACTTTCCTTGTCCAACATCAGTCTAATTCTGATTTCGCAGCTGGCCGGTGACCGTCTGGAGAAATCCCGGGTTTCGGCACCAAATGACAATATTGAATTCTTTACCCGTCAGTCTGGCCTCTATAAAACTCGAGATGGATTTGTAGGTATAGTATTATTTATTTTTAACCAACTTGCAAGGCTGACTCGCTTCACAATGAGCCTCAGAACACACAAGCTGTCTCCTGAACCCCTAGGAACCGAGTGAGGTCGGAGACAAAGAGATCTCTGCAAATACATTCAAATGGCATCAAGTTTCACATACAAGGGGCGAAATTCTCCCCCAACGGCGCGATGTCCGCCGACTGGCGCCCAAAACGGCGCCAATCAGACGGGCATCGCGCCACCCCAAAGGTGCGGAATGCTCCGCATCTTTGGGGGCCGTGCCCCAACATTGAGGGGCTAGGCTGGCGCCGGAGGGATTTCCGCCCCGCCAGCTCACGGAAACGGCGTTTGTTGCCCCGCCAGCTGGCGCGGAAATGACATCCCCAGGCGGCGCATGCGCGGGAGTGTCAGCGGCCGCTGACAGTTTCCCGCGCATGCGCAGTGGGGAGAGTCTCTTCCGCCTCCGCCATGGTGGAGGCCGTTGCGGAGGCGGAAGGGAAAGAGTGCCCCACGGCACAGGCCCGCCCGCGGATCGGTGGGCCCCGATCGCGGGCCAGTCCACCGTGGGGGCACCCCCCGGGGTCAGATCGCCCCGCGCCCCCCCCAGGACCCCGGAGCCCGCCCACGCCGCCTTGTCCCGCCGGTAAATACCTACTTTAATTTACGCCGGCGGGACAGGCAATTTCTCGGCGGGACTTCAGCCCATCCGGGCCGGAGAATTGAGCGGGGGGGCCCGCCAACCGGTGCGGCCCGATTCCCCTATGGGCATCAGGGGCGTCATTCTCCGACCCCCCAGCGGGTCGGAGAATGGCCGTTGGCCGCCGTGAATCCCGCCCCCGCCGGTTGCCGAAGTCTCCGGTACCGGAGATTGGGCGGGGGCGGGATTCACGGCGGCCAACGGCCATTCTCCGACCCGCTGGGGGGTCGGAGAATGACGCCCCTGATTCCCATAGGTCATCCTATATCCCTCCTGACCTGGCCATACATCCTGATTGGCTCACTTCGCATTCCTTAACCTTAGGCCTCTTGTTACCCAGCATCCTTTTCCCCATCCTTGCCATGCTTTCTGAATTCCTTTGTCCTTTGTGAACTCACTCCTATCTACATTACTGTAACTAATATTTGAACTAACTATTTTATATCACATTCGTCAGAAACAGATAGAACAGGACCTAATGGGGGTCTCCCAGGGGATCGGAGGCCCCTATGTGCTTGCCCTCTGGTGCCACCTGAGAAGCCTGGCATCTGGCATGCTGGGAATCGGGCAAGGGGTTGCCCTACGCATTTGTGGTGGGGTGCATGGGGGCCTGAGGCCTCCCTTGTAGGTGAATTGGGGCTCTCTGGGGGTTTTGGGGGTCATGTTGGGAGCTCAAGAGATTGGAATGCCATTGTGTCCAGGGAGGTGCAGATTAGGGACGCGATGTAACGGCCGTGTCTCTCTGGGCATGAATCTGAGCAAGCCAGATAAATCGCGGGAGATTCTGGAATTGTGCCGAGCCCTGATTGGTTTCCGATCTAACCGGCCAGCTCCTGATGGCAAGTTCTGGATCCTGCCATGGCATGGCGAGAAACCAATAATCACCAATTAAAGCCAATCTCTGTTCCATTAACGGGAAGGACCCCCGATCGAACAACCTCCTGTGATCTAACCGGCTCCCCAGTGAGCAGTCACGCGGGCACCCTTTACCACACCTATTGAAAAACGGGAAGCTGGCAAAATGACTGCTGTGGGAATCAGAGGAGGTGAGTAACCATCTTGGAAAACAGGCAGTCAGTCCAGGGGAACTGGAAGCTGAACTCTGGCGCTCCTCAATCTATTCCATAATCTGACTCCTGTCCGTTTGCTGACAGCGCACTCATACCCATCACCTGCATATGGCATATGGCATCTCACCGACCCGCACGCGAAATAATGTGACAGTGGCATCACATGTCTCGAGTATAACGTGTAAAATCGTAAACCTAACTGTCCCCAACTACCAATTGTGCCATCCCCCAGGGCAGCATGGTGGTGCAAGTGGTTAGCATGGTTGCCTCACGGCGCCGAGGTCTCAGGTTCGATCCCGGTTCAGGGTCACTGTACATGTGGAGTTTGCACATTCATCCCGTGTTTGCGTAGATTTCACCCTCACAACCCAAAAGATGTGCAGGGTAGGTGGATTGGCCATGCTAAATTACCCCTTAATTGGAAAAAATGAATTGGATACTTAAAAAAAAAAATTTAAATCGTGCCATCCCCCCTCCGCACAGTGCCCTCTCAGTGATCCTCAATCTTCTTAGCCTTCTGTGCTCTGCTGCGATGTCTAGGGGTATCCCCAGGAGGCAAACCAGAGCTGGCGGCAGCCTGCTGCTTACCACACCCTGGGGACTTTTATGCCCTAGCGGGCGTCCTCTGGAGGGCCTGGTGCCACCATGTTCCGCCCGCTGACCCAGGATGCGCCAGTATCAAGAGGTAAGGCTCGGGAGATCTGGTGACTGCTGTCACTCCCTGGAGGGAGGTCCGGGTTGGCCTTCAGCGGTCCCTCCTCCCGGTCGGTGCCCTTCGAGCCCTGGGGGTCACCTTGGGATAGAGGGGCAGCTGGATTGAACTCCAGATGTCCCGATGCCATCTGGCTCTGCCAGTCCTGCCGGCTGCCCATTGTCTGCGCCATAGTGCAGATGCCCTCAGCGATGCCCTTCTGTGACCAGGCCAGACTCTGCAGTGCCTTGCCAATGTCCACCTGCATTTGCAACACGGTCCTCAGCGACTGGGACAAGCCCTGGAGCACCTCGGCAATGCCCACCTGAGACAGGGACATGCTCTGAAGCCCCTCAGCAAGGTCCACCTGCCCCTGGCACCCGTCTCCCAACGACTAGGCCATGCTGTCGAGGCCCTCAGCCATGGCCGTCGCTGGCTGAGCCAGGGTGCTGACGCCGTGTTCCAGGCTCTCCACTTAGGTCGCTACCCTAGAAGTGTCGGCCTCGGTGCCATGCATTGTCTGCGCTATCTCCTGCGCCTGTAGCATTTGGGATTCCTCCAATTGGCTATGGATCCGCTGCAGTGTCGCTCACATCCCCCTCTGAATCACACAGCTGCACGCCAGCATCTGCATCAGATCCAGGATGACCTGGTCCAGAGGCTTAGCACCTGGCTGGGACCCAGCTGGGTCCTGGGATCTAGCGACCTCCAATTGCTGTCCCCCTGGGACGTTCCTGCCTCCACCTGATGTGCATCAGGAACTTTGTGGTGTTCACCAGACTGTGCCCCAGAAGTCTGTCCACTACTTTCACCCACCAAGATGTGTGTCTCTGCGCAGGGGAGAGTTGGGATGACAGCTGTGATGCCTTGACGGTGGCATGTCGGAGCTGTCCTCCGAATTGTTCTCTTGGGAGGCGGAGGGGCCATCCCAGAACCTGCAGGAGAATGGACATGTGGCCAGGTGGTCGAAGCCATTTTATCCGTGCGGCCCGGTCTAGGTTGTTGAGCTTATGCGGCACTAGGTGACAGTCCTCCTAGTTACAGCCCCCGTGCTTGCAGCCACTGCCACTGACTCGCAGGCAGCACTGGCTGCCCTGTGGCTGACTCTCTGACCCCCTTGGGGAAGCAGGATATCCCATCTGGACTCCCCCGCGCCCAACACTCGAGCCAGGTCGGCATTACCAAAACATTTGGCTGGTCTGCGTGGTGGCATAGAACATAGACCACACAGTGCAGAAGCAGGCCATTTGGCCCATCAAGTCTGCACCGACCCACTTAAGCCCTCACTTCCACCCTATCCCCGTAACCAAATAACCCCTCCTAACCTTTTTGGACACTAAGGGCAATTTAGCATGGCCAATCCACCTAACCTGCACGTCTTTGGACTGTGGGAGGAAACCAGCACACCCGGAAGAAACCCACGCAGGCACGGGGAGAACGTGCAGACGCTGCACAGACAGTGACCCCGCGGGGAGTCAAGCCTAGGACCCTGGCGCTGTGAAGCCACAGTGCTATCCACTTGTGCTACCGTGCTGCATGCTGTCTGGGGTTTGCTCCATGGGATCGGTTTAAGAGCTGCTCCCCTTCATTAGCGGGGAGTTGCTGAGCGCAGTCCAAGCGAATCAGCTATCGGGGCATTCATTTATGGCATGAAGCCTGTGGTGCATAATTAAGTGCCCTAATTAATGTTAGATACAGGTGACGGCCTCACCAGGTTGTCTTAGGTAAACACCCAGCCATTCCCGCTCGCTCACATTGGGAAGCCTTTCCATTGGATCGTGCCCTAGGTTATAGGGTTACAGGGATAGCGGGGAGTGGGCTTAGGAAGGGTGATCCTTCGAAGGGTCGGTGCAGACTCGATGGACCGAATGGCCTCCTTTGCACTGTAGGGATTCTATGATTCTGTGATCAGGACCTGTTGAATTGAAGGTGACTAGGTTTCAAAGAGAGTTGCACCTACCTCCCCATTCTCTTGAAAAGAGTAGATTGTGAGACCTGGGAGATGGTATCAGCTGAATCTGGCAAGCAGTGTGAAGGATCAGTGCAGCCCTGGATAGATGTTTTACTGGAATGCAGTAAATGGCAACAACTGCAACATCAATTTTTCAGGTTCTGGTCACAAGATACTTCTTCTTCATCTTAGGCAGTCCTTCAGGACTGAGGGTGACTATCCTCCACTCTGGGGTTGTTAGCCCTGAGGTGGCTATAAAGTCCAATGTTGGATCCTTCCTCTCTGTGACAAGTGGGGCAGACAGTGTTTGATGAGTTGGGTGAGTGCACCGCTCAGAGTTTGGTACACTCCAGGGTGACAGTATTGCACAGTAGAAGTGGGCTGGTCAAGGACCTTTTGTTTTCCGGATATTAGCTGAAGGCCCATTCTTTCATACACCCTCATAAATACATTGACAATAGTTTGGAGCTCAACTTCTGACTGTTAACAGGGTACCTCAGCTCGATGACAGGGGTTGGGGTGATCTTGGTTCTGGACTAGAGGTGATGTCGGTTGAATAGTTCCTGCTTGTCCTGTGAAATAGCTCCATTTGGGTGGGGAGCTTCATGGAGATGGGGTAGAATGTTGAAGCAAGCAAGATGGAAAAGAGCATGGTTTTGATGATATAACCTTGCTTGACCCTACTTTGACCCTACTTTGCACTCGAATTGGGTCCGTTGGTAAGGATCGCAGCTTGCATGTCATCGTGCAGCAGGCGAGGAGAATGATGGTGAATTTCTGTGGACAGCCAAATTTGAGGAGGATGTGTCTCTAGTCCCTCCCAGTTGATAGATTTGAAGGCCTTTATGAGGTCAAAGAAGGCCGTGAATAGAGGGTGTTGCTGCTCTCTGCATTTTTATTGGACTTGTCTTGCTGTGAAGATCATGTCCACTGTACCCCTTGATGGACGGAATCTGCACTGTGACAACGCCAGCGCAAAATCAGTGTTATTAATGAATGTCAAATTGCTGTAGTGGAGATCTTGGGCTCAAATTTAAAAGAGACTCTCTTGTCCAGCCGAACTATGCTGGGAGATTGGATTAAGAGGACCTTGAGGCAAGAATATGTAGTTCATTGCTTCAGAGATGGTGTTCTTCCATGTAAGGTAGTGAGCTCCCAGCAGCAGTGGAATATCCGGAATATGCATCGATGAGCTAGATTTATTTCAACGTGACACCATTTCACTTGCATCAGTCATCACTGCGTAAGTGACAATGGATGTGGCAGCAAACCAGCAAGACTAGCTAGTCACAGCTGCAGTACTCCTGGCTGAATCAGTTGTGAGGTCAGCAATGAAGCAGTCCAAGGAAGCCCAGAGCCACCCGATTCACAGATGACTTGTCACTGAAATGCTGCATCTTGCCAGCTTGCACATGCACTGCTTTGACAGGGGAATCATTGAGCAGAAGCTGCAAGTTAGGGATCAGACTGGGCTGCTTGACTGGCAGTTCAAGGTCCATGTCTAAACTGTGAATTCACTAAATCTGGACTAAGCTCCTTCCTGTTATCCTTCAAGTATTTTCAGTCAGGTATTGCTGCAAATGTTCACGCAACAGGAAAGGGTCAGGAACAGCAGTGGAAAATAAGTTAGAGGGTGAAATTTACTTCTCTCAGCTTGGCAGAGGAAGGAAGGAGGGAATTAAGAGTGGACACATGTAAATCACATTATTTGGCTTTGAGCATCGAAAACAAGAAGAGAGCTGGACTTCAGGGAAGTAGATCAATGGAGTGCGAAAGAGGATTGTAGAACTATTGCCAACAGGTGCAAAGAGATTGAAGGATCAATTAAAGGTTTAGAATTATTCTTCTTTTAATATATTTAGATGGATAATTCCAAGTTAATTTATACCAAGGCTTAATGCAGAAAAATTTTGATATCTTATTTCAGGTTTGCTGTGGGTATCCGGGTATTTTAATCTGAAAGATTATATGGCAGTCAAATAATTTTATCACAATTTGTTGAGCAGAATGAGTTAATGTGAAATACATTAGATTGGTGCTTTGGAATTGCATAATAATAGATTATTCTATGAAATTATATAATTAATGGGGTTCAAACATACCTATGAGCTGCCATAAATGATATCTTTAGCCTTATACCTTGCACTAATTCAGTTCCATGATACAGACCATTAGAAAGTACAAAAATCATTTGTTACAGATGTCATATGTTTAAAAACATTAAATTCAGTTAATGAATCCATTCAACAATGGTGAGTCAATTATAATTAGCTAATTATATAGTTAGTACTTTATTAATAACAACATATCTGATATAGCTTGCTGATTCTCTAATTGGAAGATGAAAGCATTTATTTTGTTGTTATCCAATTATGCTGGTTACCTCTCCAAAGATTTTCTCCTCTGCAATTATTTACCATTGTAAAATAAGGCTTTGTTATTTGAGATTGCAAGTATGCCCAGTATTACAATACTTGCATCATTTTATATATAGACATATACAATGCATATATATATATATATATATATAATATATATATATACACGTACATAGTGCACACGTGTATTATATATTTAGATATATAATACTCAACCCAGAGCAAGATCATGATTGCAAGCTTGACAATGTGCCAGATTTGGATTTTTGAATTTTGCCACGCTTTTTCTATTGCGCCATGGTTTTCACTGTACCTTCAATGCTTTCCAATGTTTGTTCTCCACCTTAACGTCAATGAATGAGAGCTGATTTCAATATTACTCGCCTAGGTGGTTGATTCCAAGAATTTATTGCTAAGAAGCATGACCGAAAGTCACTGCCATTGCTCAACTGGTTTTATTACTGTGAAAGGTCCATAAAGATGGACATTCATTGAATGTTGACTTTGATACTCTTTAATATAGAAAAAACCCTCAATTTTCCAAAACCTAATGGAGTTGAAGTGGCGCAGTGGTTAGCACTACTGCCTCACGGCGTTGAAGTCCCGGGTTCAATCTCAGCCCAGGATCACTGTCCATGTGGAGTTTGCACATTCTCCCCATGTCTGCATGGGCCTCACCCCTACAACCCAAAAGATGTGCAGGGTCGGTGGATTGGCCACGCTAAATTGCCCCTTAATTGGAATAAAAAGAATTGGGAGCTCTGAATTAAAAACATTTTTAAAGCAATGGTGAACGTGAGTCTCCAGTGGTGGCTTGATATAAAGTTGATAGCGGAGGCCAGCGCAGGACTCTGTTTGAGCACTATTTCATTGGGGTTGCTTTATATAATACAAAATAAATATGAGGGAGAACATAAAACATTTTGTTGCATGCGGCAGTTGCAGCTTATGAAGGGAGCCGAAAAGGCCACATCCAATGGAAAGGGTTTATCAACACTAGCAACATTTTGTGAAATAGCCCGCATAACATTTTCAGAGGTCAAATGAGGCCTGGTTGGAATTCAGTATTTCCATATTGGTATTTTCAGAGTCAGAATGACAATAAAGCGTCAGAATCACTGAGAAACAAAAGGGAGGGCAGTTTGGCTGATGAAGAAATGTTGACTGCACCTACGTGTGTTCGAGACTCCCGCATGTACAGTAAGGTGACAGGAGGAACCTTTTTTCGTTCCAGCTCCAGCATGAACTATCTTCCATAAAGGCAAGAGAAATGAAAGTTGACATAGCTCCCTTATAACATTACCTTCATCTGTATCCTCTGATTCTCGTATTTGCAAATTAATTTAGATTGTGCAAAATATCACAGACGCAGTGTGAACAAAACGGTAATGTCATGGAAACTTAGCAGTAGCACAAAAGTTAATACTGATACCGGGGAAGAGGAAAATGTGTTGAATCTGAAAAGTGAGGCTATTCAATAGCCTTTGATGTGATTATCTTTGCTAACATGTCAGAACCGACATGCTATCTTGAGGAGCTTCACATAGTGAATGACATTTGTCTGAACACTGATTATACACATTGGCAGAATAATTGAGTGAATGAATGAATGATCTCTCCATTACAGAATAATACAGACCTTTTCAAATATACTTTTAATTTAATAGTCTGAAAAATAGTCAAGCTTTTTTTCCAGTTCTTAAATAGGCATTGATTGATAATGCTTTACTTCTTATAATAACATTTTCCCAATTATTTTCATATGTGATAGTTCTTATTCTCCTTTTCAATTGTTCTTGAAGTCAAGAGGCAATCTTTAAGGATTTGATAAATTTGATTTGACTAGCTTTGACAAAGAGTCATATAGACTCGAAGCATTAGCTCTATTTTCTCTCAACAGTTTAGATTTTAATGTCTAAATAGACACAAGCGGTATTGTAAGGTTTTTTAAAAATATCAAAGTAAAGGCAACTTGCACCTCTACTCAAATAAAAGCAAATTACTGTGGATGCTGGAATCTGAAATCAAAGTGAAAATGCTGGAAAATCTCGGCAAGTCTGGCAACATCTGTAGGGAGAGAAAAGAGGTAACGTTTCGGGTCCACATGACCCTTTGTCAAAGACCTCTACTCAAATTGTTTGATCATCTGTTTCCCACTATGTGGCTTTTTAGCAATCAGCATTATGGTTATAATAATGGTAACGATGGGGCTGTATGTGGCGCAGTGGATAGCACCGGGACTGCGGCGCTGAGGACCTGGGTTCGAATCCCGGCCCTGGATCACTGTCTGTGTGGAGTTTGCACATTCTCCCCATGTCTGCGTGGGTTTCACCCCCACAACCCAAAGATGTGCAGGTTAGGTGGATTGGCCACGCTAAATTGCCCCTTAATTGGAAAAAAAAATATTGGGTATTCTAAATTTAAAAAGAAAATAATGGTAATGATGTTTAATAATGAAGGGACAGACCCAAGATTTGGGTCTAAACAACCAATCTGTTGATTTATTTTGGAGACATACTGTAAATATTACTGAACTTAATTGTTACCTATGGCATAATGAAATAATAATAATCGCTTATTGTCACAATAGGCTTCAATGAAGTTATTCTGAAAAGCCCCGAGTCGCCACATTCCGGCGCCTGTTCGGGGAGGCCGGTACGGGAATTGTACCCGCGCTGCTGCCTTGTTCTGCATTACAACCCAACTGTTTAGCCCACTGTGCTAAACCAGCCCCTGGTTTGAAATCAATACCTGGTCAGCTCAGCTGCTCCATCTTGACTCTTCATTATATTTTGTAGTCTTCAGAATGCAACGGAAGCCTCTAAATGTAAATTATTTTTTCCTTTAATCCTTTCATTTCTAGCACTCCGGCAGTAATAGGGAATGAATGAGTGCCTCAGCAAATGATTCTTTGCAAGCAAATGCTCCCCTTCAACAAGATGTTGTTTGGGGAAATCCATAACTTTGAGGCAAAAAGAGAAGGTAAGGAAGGGGAAATGGATTGGCCATCTGGAGGTGCTGAATTAGCTCAACATGGTCGGGTGAAAAACGACACAAAACTGACAGTTGTTGCCAGCTCCAGGAAGTGACACGGCGAGCGGCAAGTCAAAGGAAAGTAGTCAGGATCTCACTCAAACAAGACCAGAGGATGCTGGAAAACCTCAAGCAGGTCTGGCAGCATCTGTAAGGAGAGAAAACAGAACTAACATGCGGGTTTCTGGGACCCCGTTGCACTGGGCGCAATGGGTGAATCGTGCGCGAGCCCCTGGCTCCACGCCAGGCCAATTGTGAGTCAGTCCACCCGGCATGATCTGCCAGGGTGCCTGGGTGGCAGTGCCACGGTGCCAGGGATACTGCCAGGCTGGCACTGCCAGTGTGATCAAGAGCCAGGTTGACACTGCCAGGAATCGGGCCTCAGAGGGCCTTGCCACTTGGAGGGAGGGTGAGGGTGGCACCCAGGGGCCTCCCGAAGGTCGTGGGAGTGAGGAGGGGGTACAAAAACAGGGAGCGGATCTGAAAGGGGTGGAGGGGGGAAAGATCGGGGCTACCGGACAAAATGGCACCCCAATCTGCAAGAAGCCTTTCTCACCAGCACAAAATCACCCTACGTGCAGCCTCTACGCAGAGAAACTTCCCGGGGCCAAAAGAAATGGCAAAGAGCTGTTGGATAACGGGATGTTTCTCGGGGCTGCAGCCCGACGTTTTGAGTCCAATTGGCACGTGTTCTGACAAAGAGCCAAGCTGACTCAAAGTGTTAACTCTGTTTTCTCTCTTTACAGATGCTACCAGACCTGCTGAGTTTTCCCAGCCTCCTCTGTCTTTATTTTAGATTCCAGCATCTGCAGTATTTTGCTTCTTTCATTCAAATGCTTCCTGAGAAATCTTTCTTCAGTAGAACTTTCAGACCTCTGAACTTAGCCGACTCCGGCAGATATAATCAGCTCCACAGAATTTGCAATTCCAGGAACCAACTGCTCCAATGCAGAATGTAACAGTAGCTCGCAGCAACTTTAGCTCGAAATAGGCAAATTCAGCCTGAAATTCTCCTTCTGTTCTCTATCCAGTAAGTCATGTTGGAAAGGAGAAAGTTTATAAACATTGGTTGAAGATCAATTTGGGTTCAATTGAAGCACCCTATTTAGTCAAGAAGCATACCAACACTTAGGCTAGAATTTTTGTATTGATGGGAAGGCTCTCTGTCAAAATGAAAACGGTGGCGGAGACCAAATCCAATAGTCCCGTACTTGAACCTGCCCTCCCACCATTTTTGCAAGGGGGCGGGGTATATAAACAGGCGGTTTGTTGACTACATATCCATGGCTCACAGAGGCAGCTTTAAGCGTGAAGCTATCTTCAGTCAGAACTAATTTTGGCAGGTGGGCTAACCAAAACAAGACTTGGGCACTTTAGACCTATCAGGAGAAAGTCCAAAATAGGTGGAGTTCTCAAGAGGTAGGACCCTTTTGGATAGGTCCAGAGACATCTTTGAGAGAGGTAAGGTACCTTTAGATGCCATTTGGATTTGTAAAATTAGACATGAATGTGTTAAAAAACGGATAGACTCAGTGGAACTGTTAAGCTGATGGAAATTTCAAGAGAACCATCAAGTGAACTGTCAAAGCTCATTGGAACTGTCAAGCTGTCAAGGGATTTAAATCCCCTGAATTATTGAAAGAAGCAGCTGAAAGTTAAAAAAGTGAATGATGGTTATTTCACTCTTTTTTGAGAAAAGTCTGAATGTTATCATTGTAGGATTTGTGCTGCAGGGTTGATTCCACAACCTACCATTATCACAGAGGGGTTCCTGAGAGTCTAGTAAGATTAACAGCTCCAAATTCTTATAAAGTCTTCGAAGTGAGGCAGTGAATACACTTAACCCTAATTAACCATTGTTATAAGGGATTAAGTAGTTGAAGGAAATTAAATGTAGGAATTTTTAAAAATGTATTCATTCACGAAAACTGGGCATCACTGGCCATGCCATTCCTAATTTCCCTTGAGAAGGTGATAGTGAGGCTCCTTCTTGAACCGCTGCAGTCCATGTGGCAAAACCACAGAGCTCTTAGGAAGGGAGTTCTAGGCTATTGGCCCAGTGACAGATAAGGAACAGCGATATAGTTCCATGTCAGGATGCTGTGTGGCTTGGAAGGGAACTTTCAGGTGGTAGTGTCCCATGCATCTGTTTCTCGTGTCTTTCTAGATGGTAGAGGTGTTTGGGAGGTGCTATCGAAAAAGCCTTGGTGAGTTACTGCATGCATCTTGTTGGTACATACTGCTGCCACTGTGCATCAGTTGTTGAGAGAGTTTAATGTGGTAGATGTGTGCCAATCAAGCACGCTGTTTTGTCCTGGACGATGATGAACTTCTTGAGTGTTGTTGGAGGTGCATTCATCAAGGCAAGTGGAGAGCATTTACTCACACTCCTGACTTGTGCCTTGTAGATGGTGGATAGGCTTTGGGGAGTCAGGAAATTAGTTACTCAACTCAGAATTCCCAACCTCTATCCTGCCCTTGTAGCCACAATATCTATATGTCCAGTTCAGCTTTTGGTCAATGGTAACTCCCAGGATGTTAATACTGGGGGTTTAGCAATGGTAATACCATTCAATGTCAAGGAGAAATGGTAAGATTTTCTCTCATTGGAGATAGTTATTGCCTGGCGCTAGTGTGACAAAAATGTTACTTGCCACTTATTAGCCTAATCTTAAATATTGTCCAATAGTGTTTGGTATGGATGCGGACTGCTTCATTTTCTGAGGAGTCGTGATTGGTGTTGAACATTGTGCAATCATCAGCGAACATTTCCACTTCCAACCTTATCACGGAGGGAATGCTGGCTTGATGTTGAGGGAAGTTATTCTAACCTTGGGCTGGGCTCTCCACACCCCGACGCCGAAATCGCGGCCAGCGTTGGGGCAGAGAATCCATTTCCCCTGCACGGAATCGGTTCCCCGATTCTGCGGGCCCCGAAAAGCGGCTTACTCGGAGAGCACGCCGCACCGCATACACCTACCTATGGCCATTGCTGGAGGCCCTCTCCGCCCCAGACCAGCGAAAGTCCCGACGCCGTGGATCTAATGTAGTCCAGCCGGTCGGGAAACTAGCGTGGCGGCTGAGGACTCAGTCCGCGGCCACCCTGGCCATGGGCCGATTGGAGGGCGGGGGGGGGCCTTATACGCGACCGGGCAATGATTGTGCGGGCGGTCAGGGTTGGGTGCGCAGCCAATCGGGGGTCTATTTTTAGTCCGCAATGGAGCACGGCGCGACCGCTGGATGCAGCCGCCATGCGCATGCACGGGAAAGTCCACAGTTTTTACGACAGTGTGGGGACATAGTCCCAATAACAGAGAGTCCAGCCCCTCATCTCTGCAGTTCAACTCTTTCGTCCATGTTTGGAGCAAGGCTGTAAAGAGGTCAGGAGCTAAGTGACCCTGGCACAACCCAAGCTGAGCGTCAGTGAGCAGGTTTTTTCTGTGCAAGCGTGGCTTGATCGCACTGTTGATCACCCCTTCCACCACTTTACTGATGCTCGTTATGAGGATGATGGGGTGATTAGTAGGGTTCCAACACTTCAGGATTGAACTGGGGTCTCCATGACTTGAAGATCAATTTCCAGGACACTGCTGTGTGCAATCCTGGAGAAAAATCATTGGGATGTTAAAATAGATTGTTTCTTTTTTGCCATTTTGTCACCTCTTTTCCCTGTTACATATTGAAAGATGAAAAATTTTGGTTCCCTGTTATCATGATGAACCAGTATTAGAGTTCTTTTACATATTTATTTTGTTGTTACATCAATATCTGCACCAAAAGACGTTCTATTGTGAATGTAACTCTGCCTATAGCTATATAGTTCCAGTGGGGATTTACCCCCTAGCTATCATCATTAAGGATTTGCATCTTGAAATTTTAATTGCCTTGCAAATTCCATACATTCTGCTGAAGTAATTCATTTGAAGAACAGAAGTTGTTACTGCTTGCCTTGCATTTTGAACTTGGGATTTTCTTCTTATCATCATTGCTCTGCGCCATTAGATATTATCGAATGATATTATCTGAGTATTATCCTGCCTTCAGTGTCGCTGGTCTTTCTTATAAATGGACCTCAAGGGCGATATGGTGGTGCAGTGGTTAGCACTGCTGCCTCGCAGTTCTGAGGACCTAGGTTCGATCCAGGCCCCGGATCACTGTCCATGTGGGGTTTGCACATTTTCCGCGTGTCTGCGTGGGTCTCACCCCCATAATCCAAAGATGTTCAGGTTCGATGGATTGGCCACGCTAAATAGCCCTTTTAATTGGAAAAGAATAATTTAAGCATGTAGCGCACAAAGACTCCGTGAGACGAATAGGGTGAAGTCGATGAGGCTTTATTAAACGTGTCTGTTCCCCCGCAGCTCGATAGTAAACTGGCCTGCGGGGGAAGACGCCGGCTTCTTATACTCCGCCTTCAGGGCGGAGCTAGAGGTCAACGGCCAACCAGGACCCGGGATCTGTCAGCCAATGACATTAGGGCTTCCAGTCCCACATGACCCCCAATATATACTACCACATTCACCCCTTGTCAAAATTGAACCCGGCGGGGTGATGCTTCGTATGGTGGTAAGGGTTTACAGGGCTGGTCCTGGGAGGACAAAACATTCACATGGCGATACAGTATTGGACCAGTTCGTCCTGTTGCAACTATTTACAGAGGATAGGAAGAAAAGCAAAATGTTCTTGTGAACAGTCCATATTTGTTTTACATCGACGCCACGAGTCGGTCGGGCGGTCTGGTCGTCCGTGTCGATCGCCTCGGCCCCGGCGGTGGTGGTGGTGCTTGTACCAGTGTTGTCGCCTCCAGGAGCCGTACGGTTTCAGCTGTCGGTGCAAAGGGGAGGGGGACCGGTCCTCCTGGGAAGGGGGTGGTCGCGGGGTGCGGCGGTGGCAGGAAGGGGGGGGTTGGGTTGATGGTGTCGGGGGGGGTGCGTGTTGCCGGCGGGCGCCAGATCCCGCAGGGAGACCGTGTCCTGTCGGCCGTCGGGGTACTCCACGTAGGCATACTGGGGGTTTGCGTGGAGGAGGTGAACCCTTTCGACCAACGGGTCCGCCTTATGTGCCCGCACATGCTTTCGGAGCAGGATGGGTCCTGGGGTCGCCAGCCAGGTCGGCAGCGACGTTCCAGAGGAGGACCTCCTAGGGAAGACAAGGAGACGCTCATGAGGCGTTTGATTAGTGCTCGTACATAATAACGACCGGATGGAATGGAGAGCGTCCGGGAGGACCTCCTGCCACCGTGAAACTGGGAGATCCCTGGAGCGTAGGGCCAGTAGGACGGCCTTCCAGACCGTGCCGTTCTCCCTTTCTACTTGCCCGTTCCCCCGGGGGTTGTAGCTGGTCGTCTTGCTTGAGGCTATGCCCTTGCTGAGCAGGAACTGGCGCAGCTCGTCACTCATGAAAGAGGACCCCCTGTCGCTGTGGACGTATGCGGGGTAACCGAACAGTGTGAAGATGCTGTTCAGGGCTTTAATGATTGTGGCCGCGGTCATGTCAGAACAGGGGATGGCAAAAGGGAAGCGGGAGTATTCGTCCACTACGTTAAGAAAATATGCGTTGCGGTCGATGGAGGGGAGGGGCCCTTTGAAATCGAGACTGAGGCGCTCGAAGGGGCGGGAAGCCTTAATCAGGTGCGCTCCATCTGGCCTGAAAAAATGCGGCTTGCATTCCGCGCAGATGTGGCAGTCCCTTGTGACTGTACGGACCTCCTCTAAGGAGTATGGGAGATTGCGGGACTTGATGAAGTTGTAAAACCGAGTGACCCCCCGGTTAGCAGAGGTCCTCGTGGAGGGTTTGGAGGCAGTTAATTTGTGCGTTGGCACATGTGCCGCGGGATAGGGCATCGGACGGCTCGTTCAGCTTTCCGGGACGATACAAGATCTCGTAGTTGAAGGTGGAGAGCTCGATCTTCCACCTTAAGATCTTGTCGTTTTTGATTTTGCCCCGCAGTGCATTATTGAACATGAAGGCTACCGACCGTTGGTCGGTGAGGAGAGTGAATCTCCTGCCGGCCAGGTAATGCCTCCAATGTCGCACAGCTTCCACGGTGGCTTGGGCTTCCTTTTCTACTGAGGAGTGGCGGATTTCTGAAGCGTGGAGGGTTTGGGAGAAAAAGGCCACGGGTCTGCCCGCTTGGTTAAGGGTGGCCGCTAGAGCTACGTCGGAGGCGTCGCTCTCGACCTGGAAGGGGAGGGACTCGTCGATGGCGCGCATCGTGGCCTTTGCGATATCCGCTTTGATGCGGCTGAAGGCCTGGCAAGCCTCTGTCGACAGAGGGAAGGTCTGTATTAGGGGGCGGGCCTTGTCTGCGTACTGGGGGACCCACTGGGCGTAGTACGAAAAGAACCCCAAGCAGCGTTTCAGGGCTTTTGGGCAGTGCGGGAGGGGAAATTCCATGAGTGCGCGCATACGTTCGGGGTCGGGGCCTATTATCCCATTGCGTACTATGTAGCCCAGAATGGCTAGCCGGTCGGTGCTAAAAACGCACTTGTCCTCGTTGTACGTGAGGTTCAAGGCTTTGGCGGTCTGGAGGAAATTCTGGAGGTTGGCGTCGTGGTCCTGCTGATCGTGGCCGCAGATGGTTACATTGTCGAGATACGGGAACGTGGCCCGCAACCCATGTTGATCAACCATTCGGTCCATCTCCCGTTGGAAGACCGAGACCCCGTTTGTGACGCCAAAAGGGACCCGTAGGAAATGGTATAATCGCCCGTCTGCCTCGAAGGCTGTGTACTTGCGGTCACTTGGGCGGATGGGGAGCTGATGGTAGGCGGACTTGAGGTCCACGGTGGAGAAGACTTTATATTGGGCAATCCGATTGACCATGTCGGATATGCGGGGGAGAGGGTACGCGTCTAGTTGTGTGTACCTGTTGATGGTCTGGCTATAGTCAATGACCATCCTTTGTTTCTCCCCTGTCTTCACTACTACCACCTGCGCTCTCCAGGGACTATTGCTGGCCTGGATTATGCCCTCCTTTAGTAGCTGCTGGACTTCGGACCGAATGAAGGTCCGGTCCTGGGCGCTGTACCGTCTGCTCCTAGTGGCGACGGGTTTGCAATCCGGGGTGAGGTTCGCAAACAAGGACGGGGGTTGCACTTTGAGGGTTGCGAGGCCGCAGATAGTGAGTGGGGGTATGGGGCCGTCGAATTTGAACGTAAGGCTCTGTAGATTACATTGGAAATCTAATCCCAGCAAGGTGGGGGCACAGAGTTGGGGAAGGACGTTAAGTTTGTAGTTTTAGTACTCCCTCCCCTGCACCGTAAGGGTAACTATGCAGAATCCCTGGATCTGTACGGAGTGGGATCCTGCAGCTAGGCAAATCTTTTGTGCGCTGGGGTAGGTGGTCAAGAAACAGCGTCATACCGTGTCGGGGTGTATAAAGCTTTCCGTGCTCCCGGAGTTGACTAGGCATGGCGTCTCGTGGCCGTTTATTAAGACCGTTGTCGTCGTCGTCTGGAGTGTCCGGGGCCGAGCCTGATCGAGCGTAATCGAAGCGAGCCGTGGTTGTAGTAGTGGAGTGGGGTCCGTTGTTGCCGTCCAAGATGGCGTCGGGGATGAACGAAATGGCTGCCCCCATACATCGCACGTGGCTGGGGGTCACAAGATGGCGGCGAGGGTGGACAAAATGGCCGCCCCCATGCGTCGTACAGGTCTGGGGCGGTCCAAGATGGCGGCGCCCCTCCTCCCCTCATGGTGGTCGGGACCCAAAATGGCGGCGTCTGCGGGTCGCACATGGTGTGCTGGGGGGGCTGGGGAGCGCTAGGACCACGAGCGCTAGGACCGCACGGAGCTCCCTCACCGCGAGCGCTAGGACCGTGAGCGCTAGGACCGCGCGGAGCTCCCTCACCGGGGACAGCGGTGGTCGGGGCCCAAGTCGGCGGCGCCGGCGGGTCAGGTGTGGGGCAGCGAGCGCAAGGACCGCGCGGAGCTCCCTCACCGGGGACAGCGGTGGTCGGGGTCCAAGTAGGTGGCGCCGGCGGGTCAGGCGTGGGGCGCGGGACGGGGGTTAGGGTGGCGTTAGGGACGTGAAAAACTCCCTCCTCTCTGTGGAGAGTGTTGGCCGGGACCCAAAGCGGTAGCGCCGGCGGCGGGTCATACATGGGCTGCGGGGAGGGGGGTTGGGGAGCGTAGGCGGCGTGCAGAGCTCCCAGTTCCCCCGGGACCGCGGTGGTCGGGACCCAGAGCGGCTGCGCCTGCGGGTCGTACATGGCGTGCTGGGGGGGTTGGGGCGCATAGACTGCTTGCAGGGCTCCCTGTGCTCCCGGGACGGCGGCGACCTCGCGGGACCGGCACACAACCGCATAATGGCCCTTTTTCCCGCAGCTTTTGCAGATGGCTGCGCGGGCCGGACAGCGCTGTAGGGGGTGTTTCGCCTGGCCGCAGAAATAACAGAGGGCGCTCCCGGTGCAACTCGGCGTTTGGACCGCGCAAGCCTGTGGGGTGTCCGGGGGGGGGGTAGGGGGTTTGCCGCGACGGGTACGTATGGGGCCCAATGGCCTGCCGCGCGGTCGAGGCCGTAGGCGCGGGTATTACGCGTGGCCACGTCTAGGGAGGCTGCTAGGGCCCGTGCCTCTGAGAGTCCTAGCGACTCTTTTTCTAGAAGTCTTTGGCGGATTTGGGAGGATTGCATACCTGCCACAAAAGCATCGCGCATTAACATGTCCGTGTGTTCGTTTGCGTTCACCGATGGGCAGCTGCAGGCTCGTCCCAAAATCAGCAGCGCGGCGTAGAACTCGTCCATCGATTCTCCGGGAGCTTGCCGTCTCGTCGCGAGCTGGTAGCGAGCGTAGATTTGGTTAACTGGGCGAACGTAGAGACTTCTGAGTGCTGCGAACGCTGTCTGGAAATCGTCGGTGTCTTCAATGAGGGTGAAAATCTCCGTGCTCACCCTCGAGTGCAGGACCTGCAGTTTTTGTTCGTCTGAGACTCGGCCGGTGGTCGTTCTGAGGTAGGCCTCGAAGCAAGTCTGCCAGTGTTTGAAGGCTGCTGCCGCGTTCACTGCGTGGGGGCTGATCCTCAGGCATTCTGGAATGATCCTGAGCTCCATAGTCCTTTTTAGGCACGCTTAATAAATTGTAGCGCACAAAGACTCCGTGAGACGAATAGGGTGAAGTCGATGAGGCTTTATTAAGCGTGTCTGTTCCCCCGCAGCTCGATAGTAAACTGGCCTGCGGGGGAATACTCCGGCTTCTTATACTCCGCCTTCAGGGCGGAGCTAGAAGTCAACGGCCAACCAGGACCCGGGATCTGCCAGCCAATGACATTAGGGCTTCCAGTCCCACATGACCCCCAATACATACTACCACAAAGCAAAAAATAAATAAATAAATGAACCTCAAATCCACATGATCATCTTTTTGTATGCAATATTTAAATGTACGATGTGACCAGAGATCCAAACAAGCAACAACAATCAGTACTTATATTGGACCTTTAATGTAGTAAAAGGTCCCAAAGAACTTCACAGGAGTGTTATTAAAAATATTTGGCAACAAGCCATGAAAAGAGATATAGGTCTGATGGCCAAAAGCTTAGACAAGGGTCGGGATTCTCCGAGCCCGCGCCGGGTCGGAGAATCGCCGGGGGCACGGGAAATTCCTGCCACGCCACTCTGACGTCAGGCCACCGATTCTCCGGTGACTGGAGAATCGGCGGCAATCGCGCCTGTGCGGTTGCTGCGGCGCCGGTTGGGGGTGGTGAAATAGGCCCCCGCAGCGATTCTCCGTGGGCAACCGGCCGATCTCCTGCCAGCGTGGTTTACATCTGGTACCACCCGACGGGAGCTCGGACCCGCGGCAGCGTTCCTGGTGGGGGGAAACTGACTCCGGGGAGGGCCTCCGCAGTGGCCAGGCCCGCGATCAGGGGCCACCAATCGGCGGGCCATCGCGATCTGCGGGGGACTTACCTTGCTCCGCCATGTCGGTGGCGCCCGCGCCAAAGTGGCCTGCCATGTGCATGCGCGGACCCGCTTGCGGCCGCCGTGCGCATGCGCGGCTGTGCGGTCTAGACAGCAGCGCCCCGCCGGCAGCCAGAGCTGCGGGACGCACGGCGGGGCTCTGCTAGCCCCCAGGAAAACGGAGAATCACCCCGGACCTTCGAGGAAAAAGTCCGGAGTGATTCTCGCCCGTTTTCCGGCGGACGTGGGGACTTAGTCCCCAGAAGGGAAAATCCCGGCCAAGGAGTTTGGCTTTAAGGAGTGTATTAAACAAGCAGAGGTATGGAGCGGGGGAATTTCAGATCTTAGCGCCTTGGCAGCCAATAATTGAGCGATTAAAACTGGAGATGCTCAATGGATGAAGCCAGTGAAATATGCTCATCGAATGAGAGATGCACAGATAGATGTGAGGATTGTGTGGCTGGAGGAGAGTAAAGAAGTAGGGAGGAGTGTGCCCATGGAGCAATTTGAAAAGAAGGACAGAATTTCCAAATCGAGGTGTTGTTTGTCTGGTGACCAACTGTCGGTTTTGGGGGGCACAGGCGATGGAGGAGAAATTAACTGGTGCCAGTACGAACACAGGGCAGGAGCAGAATTTTGCATAACCCAAACGTTTACAAAGGGTAGGATGTGGGAGACCAACCAGGAGTGAATTGGAATATTCAAGTCTAAAGGTAACAAAGACATGAATGAGGGTTTCAACAGTAGACAAGCTAAGGCAGGGATAAAGTTTGGCGACGTTATAGAAATGGAAGTGGGCCGTCTTAGTGGTGGATTTCTACATGGTCAGAAGCACACCTCGGGACTAAAGAGGACACCAATGTTGTGAACAGTCTGGTTGAGCCTCAGACCGTTGCCAGGGCGAGAGATGGAGTCAGTAGCTAAAGAACGGAGTTTTGACCAGGGATGAAAGTTCAGTTTTACCAACATTTAATTTGAGGAATCTTCTGCTCATCCAGTACTGGATGTTGGATCGGCAGATTTAGAGTGGATGTGAGGGGAAACCTTTTCACCCAGAGGGTGGTGGAAATCTGCAATTTGTTGACTGAAAGGGTGTTCAAGGCAGAAACTTTCACAACATCTAAGAAGCATTTAGATGAACACTTGAAACCCAGTGGCATACAGCACTACAGAACACGCGCTGGAAAACAGGATTCAAATGCATAGGTGTTGGATGGCTAACACAGACATGATGGGCCGAAGGGCTTCTCTCTGTGCTGTGAAACTCAATGACTCTATGACTTTCCATTGTATTAAAAATAAGCATTTTCACTCCACAAGACAATAAAAATGTCAATCACCCTGACCCTTTAAAGTATCACTAACTGAAACCACAAGCCCTTGAAAGGATTAAACCTCAAGCCTGGTTATGAGAGCCGAGACATCCATTATTCTTGTTGAAACAGTTGCACTGCAGGTGAAACATTGCTTGCTTGACAGCTTTGGGTCTCTGAATCCTCCCATTAATTTCACAATATTTATTTACACAAGGTTAAGTAGTTTCAAGGGTTTGTGTTTTTTGTTATTCATATTAAAGGGTCTGCATGATTGACACTTTTATTGCCTTGCAGTGAAATTACTTTTTTTAACATAGTGGAAAGTAATAAATGAATGACTTTTTAAAAAAGCTTTTCTTTACATATTCTATTGCAACAATCGGATTTATTGGTTCTTTACAGTACATAGTGGGTCAATGGACATGGAAGTGCCATAGGTTGGCAGAGGGGTATGAAGGGCCATAAGAGATGGATGGGGGGATAGCTTGCCATTGGGGGTGTGGGAGGCTATTAGGGGTGAGTGGGGTGCATGAGGAAATGTATGGGTGACCTTTTATTGCACAAAGGTGCTAAATAAATATAAGTTGTTGTCTGATCACAGTACTGATGGAATCTCTCAAGCACACCATGAATACTTCATTCCGAGAATCAAGAAATGCAACTTGCTGTTCTAGCTGCCTGAGTGTTCATCAAATCCTGTTTCTGAAATATTCATTTACAGGATCATTTTTCTGCACATTATAGTATTTCAGCTCTGAATGAGCTGCTGTGAAGTATTCAATTTAAATGGTTACTTAGCTGTGAATATACTGCCATTACTATTTTGCATCATGTCACATATCTCAGTGGCTCATTCATCCTGAGTTCAACTCCAAATTTAGTAAGATATGCAACAAAGCCAATGAATCTTTGGATTCTTATGATATTCATGGTGATATACTTGGCAAAAGCATTTGTGACCTTGTGATTCAATTTCAGACCTTGGGCGTCATTCTCCGACCCCCCGCCGGGTTGGAGAATCGCCAGGGGCTGCCGTGAATCCCACCCCTGCCGGTTGCCGAAGTCTCCGGTACCGGATATTCGGCGGGGGCGGGAATCGGGCCGCTCCGGTTGGCGGGTCCCCCCGCTGGATTCTCCAGCCCGGATGGGCCGAAGTCCCGCCGATAAATTGCCTGTCCCGCCGGCGTGGATTAAACCACCTTTTGAATGGCGGGACAAGGCAGCGTGGGTGGGCTCCGGGGTCCTGGGGGGGCGCGGGGCGATCTGGCCCCGGGGGGTGCCCCCACGGTGGCCTGGCCCGCGATTGGGGCCCACTGATCCGCGGGCGGGCCTGTGCCATGGGGGCACTCTTTCCCTTCCGCCTCCGCCACGGTCTCCACCATGGCGGAGGCGGAAGAGACTCCCTCCACTGCGCATGCGCGGGAAACTTTCAGCGTCCGCTGACGCTCCCGCGCATTCGCCGCCCCGACATGTCATTTCCGTGCCAGCTGGCGGGGCAATAAAGGCCGTTTCCGCCAGCTGGCGGGGCGGAAATTCCTCCGGCGTCAGCCTAGCCCCTCAATGTTGGGGCTCTGCCCCCAAAGATGCGGAGCATTCCGCACCTTTGGGGCGGCGCAATGCCCGTCTGATTGGCGCCGTTTTGGGCGCCAGTCGGCGGACATCGCGCCGTTTCGGGAGAATTTCGCCCCTTGTTCTAGAAAGCAATGACTTACAAAGGTAACATCACAAGGTCATAATTCGTCGAGGTTTAGTAACAATAGCAATGTAATATTCCTGCAGCAGCTTCTCTTATGCACTGAGTTATGGAACGGTCAGGCAGTTTAGTCTCAACCCATTGAGTGTTCCAAATTTCTACTATTGACGTAACCTCTCTATTTTCATACCGTCATTATCTCTTCAAGAGCAAACTGTATTCTTCTTATCCTTCTTGAGCTTCCTGGAATGTCCTAGTCTCATTTTTTTCCTCTTCACATTAAAGACATCTAAGGGTAGCTTATTTGTGCAACTTTGCACCTCCAAGACCAACTTCTTCACAACCTATTTGTCCCTGACACATAGAACTGTGCTATCCCTTTACCAGTTTATGTTTACCCATTGTTCTTTCTCTCTGTTTGTTGCCTTTATTACATTCCTCTAGGGTCTGGCAGGTTTGGAACATTCCCACTAAGTCAGAGTTCCCTGCTGCCATAACAGCCTCCACTTCTGGCATTAGTCCTAATGCACCTAATGTTCATGCATGTACATTTCATTGTAGATTTGTCTCATTTGTTGGCCCCCGATGTCTGCCTACTCCTTGGTTCTGCTTCCTGTATGTCTCTTTTATGGTTTGCGAAATAAGCATTCGAAAGCTTAATAAGTCTGCATGGCGTTTGTTTATTTGCTCTTTTAGAAATTAATCCATTTACGAGTTCCCATACTAATATCACAGACAGCAATTTCTCAATTTGAGCTGAAGAGTGTTTGCCCGGAGTTTTGCACCTGCAAGTAAATAGCTCATAGCTCTGAGTAAATGAGATTACAGTAATAATAGCATACATTCTGCTGCCACAAATATAGTGATATAAATGAAAGGTGGCATGGCGGTGCAGTGGTTAGCACTGCTGCCTCATGGCACCGAGGACCCGGGTTCAATCCCGGCCCCGGGTCACTGTCCATGTGGAGTTTTCACATTCGTCCCGTGTCTGCGTGGGTCTCGCCCCCACAACTCAAAAGATGTGCAGGATAGGTGGATTGCTCTTGCAAAGAGCAAAACAAATGAATGATGAAAGTCCTGCACTGGAGGGGTTGGTTATATGCCAGTTCACGTACCCTCTGTCGTGAACGCGTCATGTGAATTAGCGGCTGGCATGATGGTAAACATTTAAAAACAGATAGAAAATAGGGGGAAATGTCTTAATAAGTGGAATTTTATACTTTTGCCACATCCCCCCAATCTCAGTCTGCAGAAGGCTCTCTTGTGACCACCCAGTCTTTTGAGTACCCAGATGTTATGCTATCAAGGCTGTTCACATGCCAATAAATTGAACAAAGAATGACAGTAGCACTGCCAGGAGCTGATACCAGGGGAGGGCTTGTTGATTTTCCAAGCTTTGTTTATGGCCTTAGGCCTCAGTGGACAACAGTGAGATGACCTATTGTTAAAGAGTTGGAATCTGTTTTTTACACCCTACACATAGCACAGCAGAAAATCGCAAAGCTCCCCAGCCCATTGAAATGGAAGTTCTGCTAAATTCCTGCATTTTTACCAAACTCCTCCCTTTTCAACTCATCTCCTTTTCATTCAGAAGGCAGCACAAGCTGTCAGTCGAGTTGTGTGTGTGTGTGTGTGTGGGGGGGGGGGGGGGGGGGGGGGCGGGGGGAGAGAGAGAGAGAGAGAGAGTCACACACACACAAAAAACTTTTGCTTTTAAGTGTTCTCTTTGCGAAACAGTTCCAATGGTTTAGGTTGTGTACATAATGCAAAGCGTGAGTCAACAGAGTAAATGGGAAGATAAAAGCTAAGTTCCAGAAATGCTAATAGGGCGAATTGCGAGATAAAAAAGTTTGATATGAACTGATTGTGCTTTCTTGCAATATGTTGCCCCTGTGGACATGTTTGTTTTTCTTAATTGCTCTAAAGAGTGCATGTGAATGTGGTCATTAGTGAAGAATAGAAATGTTCATGTGAACCTTAAACTGTGTCCACCCGCACTTAGTAAAGAAAGGACCTGTCAACTTACATTGTTCATCGTTCCGAAGATCACTGGTAAAATGCAAATGAATGGCAGTGGCGGTTTTTGTAAATCGTCCTTTTAAGAACTTTTTTGAAGTAAAAGTATGGCAAAGAGAGCGTACCTGGCTGCGTCCCATTTTCCAATCATGTTGCCGAGGAGGTTCCAGGGGCAATGGACTAAAGGAAGCTCATGATTCCCATAATCCTTTTCTTCTAGAAAATGAAAAGAAAGCCCTCAAAAACCAGCTCCAATGATGGATGTCAAGCCAAACGCCTTTAATGCTTTATAAACACGCAAGGTGCTTCCCAGGAGGATTATTAGACAGAAGTTGATGTTGAACCACATAAAGATATATCATGCTGACTATTTAAAGAATTTACAGATATATTCGGACGGGTAAGAAAAAGGTTGATCAAAGGGTTAGGTTTAAAGGAGGATGGAGAGAGATAACGAGGCAGAGATAGTTAGGGAGGGAGTTTCAATGTTAATACATTAACCTGTCTTTTCTTTTCTAAATGTTGATGTAACTACTGCTTAATTGTTCAACCATTTCTGTACAACACGATTTACCATTCCTGTTTAGCTGCTCTAATTACCAAAAGTTGTTGGAGGCCAGCAGCTTCTGATCGGTAGCAGGGAGGAAAACTAACTTCTCTGTTTTGCATTCAAGTGTAGACCTATTGAGACTTCCGGTTGCGGCTATGCCTAGGTAGGTCGCACGTTCGACAGCTCCCGCCAGGAACGGACTCTTGGGCTCTTCAGAGGGGCCCCAACGGCAATTGTTCGACGGTTTCCAGTGTGGGAAGATGACAGCAAGGTCCCCCCAACAGTATATGGATTGGACCAGGAGTGGAGCGGTTAAAAAAGTGATCCTGGTGCAGCGGAAAGTGCGAGGGAGGAAAAGCAAGATGGCGGCAGGTGGAGACCAAGCAGCATGGCACAGTGGTCGCAGAAGCAGCAGGAGTTTCTTAAACGCTGCTTCGTGGAGCTGAGGACAGAAATGCTGGCGCCAATGAAGGCGGCGATTGAGAAGCTTGTGGAGACCCAGAAGGCCCAAGGGGCAGCGATCCGGGAGGTGCGGCAAAAAGCCTCGGAGAACGAGGACGAGATCTTGGGTCTGGCGGTGTAGGTGGAGGCGCACGAGGCGCTGCACAAGAGGTGAGCGGAAAAATTTGAGGACCTGTAGAATAGGTCGAGGGGGAAGAATCTTCAGATTCTGGGTCTCCCTGAAGGAGTGGAGGGGCCCGATGCCGGGGCATATATGAGCACGGTGCTCAATTCGCTGATGGGCGCGGGAGCTTTCCCGAGGCCCCTGGAGCTGGATGGGGCTCATCGGTCCTGGCAAGGAGACCCAAAGCCAACGAGCCGCCAGGGGCTATAGTGGTGAGGTTCCACCGCTTTATGGACAGAGAGTGTGTCCTGAGATGGGCCAAAAAGAACGGAGCAGCAGGTGGGAGAACACGGAGATCCGAATTTACCAGGACTGGAGTGCGGAGGTGGCTAAGAAGAGGGCTGGTTTTAACCAGGCTAAGGCGATGCTCCATCGGAAGGGGGTGAAGTTCGGGATGCTGCAGCCAGCGCGATTGTGGGTCACGTTCCAAGATCGACACCACTATTTTGAAACGCATGATGAGGCATGGAACTTTATCCAGTCTGAAAAGTTGGACTCAAACTGAGGGTTTATCGTGGGGGGATGTTTACTGCGTTTGGGGAATGTTCTTTTTGTTTTGATGCTGGGTGGGGATGGGTGAATGGATTTGATGTGGGGGCTGTGGGAGAGTGTGGGTGTCGGTGTTGGAGGGGCAGGACCCCGCGGATGAAGAGGGGGGGTGGAGGCCCGGGGATGGGGAGTTGGGGTAAGGCCGCAAATAGGAACTGCGCCAGAGGGGGCGGGGCCGGCTCAGGAAAGTGCGGGTTTTTTTCCCCGCATAAGGGAAGGATGGGGGCGGGGCCGGGGGGGAAGGGCGTTGCTGGAAAGGAGCGCACTGACTGCCAAGGGGTGGGGGGATTCTCACACTGGGGGTCGATGAAATGGCGGGAGAGTCAGCTGACTTACGGGAGTGTCATGGTGGGGGGCAAAATGGCTCGATGAGGATCTAGCGGGGGGGAGGGGGGAGTGGGGGATGGGGGGAGAAATGGGTTGCTGCTGCATTGGCCAAAGGGGAGCTGGAAGTAGGAGAGGTAGTCGGAGCGGGAGTTCGCCGCCTGGGGGACTAGAGGGTGCGGGAGGCGCGGGCACGTGCCTGGCCTAGAAAAGGAGATTTGGGGGGGGAGGAGTAGCCCCCCAGTCCGGCTGATAACTGGAATGTGAGGGGCCTGAACGGGTCGGTCAAGAGGGCCCGGGTGTTCGCGCACTTAAAGGGACTGAAGGCAGACGTGGATATGCTCCAGGAGACACATCTGAAGGTGGCAGATCAGGTTAGTCTGAGAAAGGGATGGGTAGGGCAGGTCTTTCATTCAGGGCTGGATGCGAAGAACAGAGGGGTTGCAATATGGTGGGGAAGCGGGTGTCGTTCGAGGCACTGACTATTGTCGTGGATAATGGAGGTCGATATGTGATGGTGAGTGGTAGGACGCAGGGGGTGCGGGTGATATTGGTTAACGTATATGCCCCGAATTGGAATGATGCCGGATTTATGAAACGCATGGTGGGTCAGATTCCGGATCTGGAGGTAGGAAGCTTGATAATGGGGGGGTACTTCAACACGGTGCTGGACCCAGCACTGGACCGTTCTAGCTCCAGGACGGGTAAGAGGCCGTCCGGCCAAGGTGCTTCGATGGGTTTATGGACCAGATTGGGGGGAGTGGATCCATGGAGGTTTGCCAGGCCGCAGGCCAGGAATATTCCTTCTTTTCCCACGTCCATAGAGCCTACTCCCGGATAGATTTTTTCATCTTGAGAAGGGCGCTAATCCCGAAAGTGGAGGGAACGGAATATTCGGCCACAGCCATCTTGGACCACGCCCCGCATTGGGTGGAGCTGGAGTTGGGAAGGAGAGGGACCAGCGCCCGCTGTGGCGCCTCGATGTGGGACTGTTGGCGGATGAGGGGGTGTGCGGGCGGGTGCGGGGATGTATTGAAAAATACTTGGAGGCCAATGACAATAGGGAGGTGCAGGTGGGGGTAGTTTGGGAGGTGTTGAAGGCGGTGGTCAGGGGAGAGCTAATCTCCATTAGGGCCCACAGGGAGAAGAGAGAGGGGAGGGGGAGGGAGAGGTTGGTGGGGGAGATTTTAAGGGTGGACAGGAGCTATGCAGAGGCCCCCGAGGAGGGGCTACTTAGGGAGCGACGGAACCTCCAGACGGAATTCGACCTGTTGACCACGGGGAAAGCAGAGGCACAGTGGAGGAAAGTGCAGGGGGCGGCGTATGAGTATGGGGAGAAGGCGAGTCAGATGCTGGCACATCAGCTTCGTAAGAGGGAGGCAACGAGGGAGATTGGTGGAGTCAAGGATAGAGAGGAGAATACGGTGCGGAGTGCGGTGAGAATAAACAAGGTATTTAGGGACTTCTATGGGGATCTGTACAGGTCTGAGCCCCCAGCAGGGGAGGAGGGGATGCGACGATTCCTGGATCAGCTGAGGTTCCCGAGGGTGGAGGAGGAGGAGGTGGCTTGTTTGGGGGAGCCGATTGGGCTGGAGGAGCTGGTTAAAGGATTGGGGAGCATGCAGGCGGGGAAGGTCCCGGGGCCGGATGGGCTCTCGGTTGAAATCTACAGGAAATACGTGGACCTGCTGGGCCCGTTGCTAGTGAGGACTTTTAATAAGGCGAGGGAGGGGGGGACCTTGCCCCCGACAATATCCAGGGCGCTGATTTCTTTGATCTTGAAGCGGGACAAGGATCCATTGCAATGTGGGTCGTATAGACTGATCTCGCTCCTCAATGTTGACGCTAAGTTGCTGGCGAAGGTGCTGGCTACGAGAATTGAGGACTGTGTCCCGGGGGTGATTCATGAGGACCAGACAGGATTTGTGAAGGGTGGGCAGCTAAATACAAATGTGCGGAGGCTCCTCAATGTGATTATGATGCCCTCCGTGGAGGGCGAAGCAGAGGTAGTGGCAGCTATGGACGCGGAGAAGGCCTTTGATCGGGTGGAGTGGGAGTATCTTTGGGAAGTGTTGCGGAGGTTTTGGGTTCGGGGAGGGGTTCATCAGTTGGGTCAGGCTGCTATATAAAGCCCCGGTGGCGAGTGTGGCTACGAACCGGCGGAGGTCGGAGTACTTTCGGCTGTACCGGGGGATGAGGCAGGGGTGCCCCCTATCCCCCTTGTTGTTTGCACTGGCAATTGAGCCGCTGGCCACGGCACTGAGGGAATCTAGGAAATGGAGGGGATTGGTCTGGGGGGGAGAGGAACACTGGGTTTCGTTGTATGCCGATGACCTGTTGTTGTATGTTGCGGATCCAGTGGAGGGAATGGCGGAGGCCATGCGGATCCTTAGGGAGTTTGGGGACTTTTCGGGGTATAAGCTCAACGTAGGGAAGAGTGAGCTCTTTGTGGTACAATCAGGGGACCAGGGAAGGGGGATAGACGAGCTACCGCTGAAGAGGGCGGAAAGGAGCTTTCGGTACCTAGGGATCCAAGTAGCTAGGAGCTGGAGGGCCTTGCACAAGCTCAATTTGACGCGGTTGGTGGAACAGATGGAGGAGGATTTTAAAAGATGGGATATGCTGCCACTCTCACTAGCGGGTAGGGTGCTGTCGGTCAAAATGACGGTCCTCCGAGGTTCCTCTTTGTGTTCCAGTGCCTTCCCAGTTTGATCCCCAAGGCCTTTTTCAAACGGGTAAGCAGGAGCATCATGGGATTTGTGTGGGCGAATAAGACCCCGAGGGTGAAGAGAGTGATTCTGGAGCGTAGCAGGGAGTAGGGGGGCTGGCGCTGCCGAATGTGTGTGGCTATTATTGGGCAGCCAATGTGGCGATGATCCGTAAGTGAGTAATGGAGGGAGAGGGCGTGGCGTGGAAGAGGTTAGAGATGGTGTCCTGTGTGGGCACGAGCCTGAGGGCGCTGGTGACGGCACCGCTGCCGCTCTCGCCGACAAGGTACACCACGAGTTCGGTGGTGGCGGCGACGCTGAAGATCTGGGGGCAGTGGAGGCGACACAGGGGCGAGGTGGGAACCTCGGTTTGGTCACCGATTCGCATCCCGGGAAGGATGGATGCGGTGTTTCGGAGCTGGCATCGGGCAGGGATTAGAAGAATGGGGGACCTGTTCATCGATGGGACGTTTGTGAGCCTAGGAGCGCTGGAGGAGAAGTTTGGGCTACCCCCGGGAAACGCTTTCAGGTACATGCAAGTGAGGGCGTTTGTGAGGTGGCAGGTGAGGGAATTCCCGCTGCTTCCAGCACGTGGGATTCAGGACAGGATGATTTCGGGTGTATGGGTTGGAGAAGGCAAGGTTTCGGCGATTTACCAGGAGCTGAAGGAAGAGGAGGAGGCCTCGGTGGAGGAGTTAAAGGGCAAGTGGGAGTAGGAGATTGGGGAGGAGATAGATGAGGGTCTGTGGGCTGATGCCCTGAGTAGGGTTAATTATTCCTCCTCTTGCGCCAGGCTCAGCCTAATACAGTTCAAAGTTACTCACAGAGCGCATATGACAGGGGCGAGGTTGAGTAGGTTCTTTGGGGTGGAGGACAGATGTGGGAGGTGCTCGGGGCGCCCAGCAAATCACGTCCATATGTTCTGGTCGTGCCCGGCGCTGGATGGGTTTTGGAGGGGTGTTGCGTGGACTATGTCCAAGGTGGTGAACGCCCGGGTCAAGCCGAGCTGGGGATTGGGGGGGGGGCGAGGGTGGCGTTTGGGTGAAGGTGGGTTTTTTCCCTATTTTGTGCTTTTAAATGTTATATGGGGGGTTATTGTATATGGGGGAAATCCAATGTATAATTTCTGGTTGTTGTGTTTTTGCTTCTTTTTTCTTGTTGGGGGGGAGGTTTTGTTGAAAATCTGTTGGAAAATTTGAATAAATATATTTTTTAAAAAGTGTAGACCTATTGACGTCACCAAGGTGGGATTGTCCGCACTCACTGCATCCAGTTCCACAGCGGCATAGGCGGTCCATCACTGGCTGGCCGTGGGATTTTCTCATCCCGCCTCTGTCAACGGGGCTTCCCGTTCTATGCATCAACCCCCTACCCCACCCCTGGCCGCTGGGAATCCCGTGACGGGGGTTCGCTGTCGATGGGACCAGAAGATCCTGCCAGCCAGAATGGCTGGAAAATTCATTGTGGTGAAACTTTCTAAAACACTGGTTCAGGCTCATCATGTCACAAGCAGGCTTACATTAACCCTGCAATGACGTAACTGTGAAAATCCCCTCGTCGCCAAGCTCCGACGCCTGCTTGGGTACACAGAGGGAGAATTCAGAATGTCCAAATTACCTAATAAGCTCGTCTTTCGGGACTTGTGGGTGGAAACCGGAGCACCCGGAGGAAACCCACGCAGACAAGAGGAAAACATGCAGACTCCTCAGAGACAGTGACCCTAGCCGGGAATCAAACCCGGCTTCCTGGCACTGTGAAGCAACAGTGTGTTGTACCCTCAATAACGACGCTAGAGAGTAAAACGGTAAAGAAGGCTTTAATAAGCTGAGAACTAGCCTGATGACAAGACGGGTGCCTACTGGGTGCCGCCTGCAAGGCGGCCCCTTATATATGACTCCCAGGTGGGCGGAGCCAGAGGTGGAGTCCCTCAGGGTTCCAAGCCCGGTCTTAAATGGGACATCACCTTACATGATGATAAGGGTACAGTAATACAATAACCGTTCATCACACAGTGCTAACCAGTGTGCTACCGTGCCACCCATAAGATACTAACAGGTCTCTTTCAGATCTATTCAATTCCGACACATCTGTTTCTAATATGTTTAATTTTATGTATATGTTACCGGTTATATTAGCAAACAATTAAGCAATGAGAACCAGAATCACATGAAGAATTGTGAATTTAAGGTGCAAAGAAAATACTGGAAATGCACAGCAGTTCTGTCAGCATCTAAAAGAGGGACCGATATTTTGGATGGCATTTTCCATCAGAAGCTTTGAACGCAGTACAGCAAAAGGTCACTTGCAGAGCATAGAGTTATTTCTCCTCTTTCAGACCTGCTATTCATTTCCAATATATCTGTTTTGAAAACTCAAATGCAATGTAATATTAATGACAAAGAAACAGCCACAAAGAAATGAAATGAAATTATTTTCACTAATTCTTTTTTTATGAACAGAGCAGGTTGATGGGGGCGACGCAGCAGATCTGATGGACATGGACTTCCAAACGTCATCTGATAAAGTGCCGCATAACAAAGTCAATACCCATGGAATAAAAGGGACAGCAGCAGCGCGGATACAAAGTTGTCTGAGTGACAGCAAACAGGGAGTAATGGTGAATGGTTGTTTTTCACACAGGAGGCAGGCATATAGTGGGATTCGACCCCCAGGCGGTCAGGACTTTTACCACTTCATTCCTTGATCTATATGAATTAATGTGTGAGCAATTTCAAAATTTACTGATGACACTTAACTTGGAAGTATTGTGAAGTGAGAGGAGGATAACGATCGGGTTCGAGAGGGGCGGCTGGTGGAATGGATGGACATGTAACAGATAACATTTAATGCAGGAAGCGAGAAGTGATGCATTTGGGGAGGAAGATTGAGGAGAAGCAAAATAATTCTAAATAATTATATAAGGAGCTGCAGGAGCAGTGGGACCTGAGGATGGATGTACACTCATGTAGGTGGTAGGACAGAGAAGGTGGTTAATTAAACATCTAAGGACCAGAATCTTTGACGCTGACATCCGTGCTGACACCAAGATACTTGTGTACAAAGAGGTCGTCCTCCCAACTAGAATAGAATCATAGACGGCGGCACTGTGGCAAGCACTGCTGCCTTACGGCATCGAGGACCCGGGCTCGATCCCGGCCCCAGGTCACTGTTTGTATGGAGTTTGCACATTCTCCCTGTGGCTGCATGGGTCTCACCCCCACAACCCAAAAAGATGTGCAAGGTAGGTGGATTGACCATGCTAAAATTGCCCCTTAATTGGAAAGAAAAAAGAATTGGATGCTTTAAATTTATAAAAAGGATCATTGAATCTCTACAGTGCAGAAGGAGGCCATTCAGCCCATTGAGTCTGCACCAAACCTCTGAAAGAGCACTCCACCCAGGCCCACTCACCTGCTCTATCCCTGCAATCCCACCTAACCTGCATGCTAAGGGGCAATGTGAACAAATATATACAGGTTTGGGCCCTAGTCCCTAACACTATACTGTGCCCTTCACCTGTGCCAACTTAACTGGTGTGATGTTTCTGGCCTTAGAGGCCCGAGCGCTACACCGAGATGGATCCTCAGACTTTACATAAGGAGTGGGGCCGGCCTGCTGCGATTCCTGACCTGTGACTTGGAGCCCCTTTGGCTGCCGTCCTCTTGGGCGACCGGCTCTGGGTGGGCCTAGCTGCCGCCTGGGTGTCTCAGGTGGCAGAGGGCCATCATGTTCTGCCCACTGCCCACCAGATGCTCCAGGGACAGGAGGGAAGGAGACCGAGGCACTGTGGTGTTCCGGCATCTTCCCGGCGGGAGTCACCGGCATGGGCCCCATCGCCTTCTCCTCCCTCGGGTTGCCCAATGACCCCAGGGATACCCCATGGGACGGGGGTGCAAGTGGAGCGAAGCCCTGAGGCTCCCCTGCCACCTGGTGCCTCCAGTCCTGGAGGCCCACTCTCGCCTCGACTAGGGTCTGCATGTTCGTGGCCAAGGAGCACAGGGGGTGGTCCACCTCCATCTGTGACTTTGCCACATCACCCTGCAACTGTGCCACCACCTTCTGGGTTTGTGACACATCAGCCAGTGACTGCGCCATCTCCCTCTGGGACTGGGCCACCTCCCTCTGTGTCTGTGCCACGTCAACCAGCACCAGGGCAATGCCGCAATTGCTCTCAGCCATGGGCCTCTGTGACTGGGCCACGCTCTGGAGTGCCGCTGCAATATCCAGGAGGCTCTGGTACATGGCTGCCTCTGAGGCAGCAACCCTGTCCTGGGCCTCGGCCACCTCCTATTGACCCATGGCCAAAATCTTTACCACCAAGGCCTCCACCGCAGATGTCACCCACGTGTTGTTGGCCTGGGTGGCACCACCCCCTGCTCCTGCATGTGGTTGGACTCCTCCAACTGCACCTGCAGGTGCTGGATGCTCGCCAACATCCCCTCATGTAGTCCCTGGCTCTGTGACTGCATCTCCACAATCGATGAGACTGTCCGTTCCAGAAACCCGAAACCCGTATCGACGGCAGCTAGTCCCTGGGGTCAGCCTACCCTACGACCGCCCGCCCTCTTCGGGAGTTCCGACCTCCACCTGATGTACCGGATGTGTGTGGTGCGCACCAGAGCGTGTCCCAGGAGCCTCTTCACTAAAATGCCCAACCGAGGTGTGAGTCTCCAGGATGGTGGAGGGTGTTGAGACAGCTATGGCAGGAAGTCAGTGTCTTCCGGGCCTCGAGTAACGTGGTGCGGCAGGATACGGTTCGATGGCCCCCGGCCATGCCAGTGTCATCATCATCGCTGGTCGACACCTAGGGTGATGGTGGGGGGGTGGAGCGGGGGGGTGACACACGTGCCATGGGAATTACAACTGAATGATCTCTCACTTCTTCGCCTTGTGCCGACTGCCCCGCCAGCGACTGCCCTTTCTTCGGGCCTGCCGACCACGTCCAGTGCCCTCTCTTCTGCTGTGTTGCGGGGGCACAGGTCCAGCGGTCCCTCCAGTCTTTTCCCGCTCTCGGCGGTTGAGAGCTGCCTCATCCTGGGGGATGGGGGAGAACAGAAAAAGCACATTGGTAAACAGTCAAATGCATGCAGCCCAGAGGGTGAGTAGCTGGTGGTTTCAGTGGCCAGGGCTCCCGGCCATGGAGGGTAGTATGAGTGTCGGCATGTGATGCAGGGTGGGCGTTCGGCCGCCCTTCGGATGGGGAGGGTGGGGTTATTGGTGTGTGGGACAGGTATTGGTGCTAGGGGCACAGTGCTACCTACTCACCCTGGCCACCCTGAAGAGGTCGTGCAGTTTCTTTCGGCACTGCTAGCTGATCCTGACAGTGTTGCCTGCGGCGCTGATGACCTCTGCAACTCCCGGCGAACTGCGGGGGCTGGCAGCCTCCTTCCCACCTGTGGTACAGGTGTCATGATATGCAGACATGCAGATAATGATATAGAGACAGGCAGCTAATGAACACAGAGAACAGGATATGACCAATGAACAGGCAGGACACTCAGGGGTGGTATCTCACTATAAAAGGCACGAGGCATTCACACTCCACCTCTTTCCACTGATGAACATCGACAGAGTGAGTCAGGGTGTATGTACAGTATCACATCTCCAGCACGTGGCTAAGAGCTAGTCTGGTTCAGTCAGACAGAGTAACCACACTTAGGTTAGCAGAGAGTCGAACTCATAGAGAACTGTGCTAACTGCTACTGGTTCAATAAACCAGATTGAACTAACTTCAAGGTCTGGAGTATCTTTTGGTTAAAGCTGCATCCAGTTGCAGCCTGTATTATCCCAGAGTACATAACACAACATGCTACCAGGAGACTGCTTAACCTAGGTGGTTTACCTCAGTCCATTCCGTGACGACCAGCGAATGTATCCCGGCACCATGGAGAAGATTCAAGCTCCTCACCAGCTCAGGACCTTCGGCAATCTCAGTGCCAACTGGCGGACATTCAAGCAAATGTTTCTGCTGTACATCAAAGCTTCAGACCTTGTGGGTGCATCTGATGCAAGGAAGATCGGGCTTCTCTTAACAGCAGGTGATCAAGCCATCTAACTCTTCAACTCTTTTCACTTCACGGAAGGCCAGGACAAGACAAAGTTTCAGACCATCCTGGACAAGTTTGACAGTCACTGTGAAGTGGACACCAATGAAATCATTGAGCGCTACATATTGAAACAGCGTCTACAAGGTAAAGATGAATCTTTCAACTCCTTCTTAACTAACCACTGCCTGCTAGTGCTGTCCTGCAACTTTGATGATATTGCTGACTCCATGATCAGAGACCAAATCGTTTTTGGAGTTCACTCTGATCGTCTGAGAGAGCAGCTACTGAAAATCAAGCATATAACCTTGCCAGTCGCGATTGAAACGTGTACAGTGCATGAGCATGCCAAAAATCACTATGCCCAGTACAAATCGGCTGAAAATGAGAAACTTTCCTCCCACGAGGCAGAGAGTGTGCAGGCCACCTCCCGGATGCAGCGCCTCAGCATTGATGAAAGCGGCCATTTCGCACGCTTTTCCCAGCGCCCCACGCATGAGCGCTGCGAACGGGATAATGAAGCGGCCGACACCCGCACTGCGCATGTGCGACGACGCATGGAGCGTCAGGATGCCAACGTCATGGACGTGCTCGAACTGCGGCAACGCCCACTTAAAGAAACACTGCCCTGCAAGAGGCAGGCGATGTTTAAACTGCGGGAAGCCTGGACACTATGCAGCCTTGTGCAGGTCTGCACCACCAGTCAGGGGCCAGCGCTCCCAATTCCGACGACGTCACGTTCAGAGTGTGCAACAACGATTACAGGATTCTGATCCTGGCAGCACAACGGATCCAGAGGAAGAATGCCTGGACTCCGCCTACTGTGTGGGCATCATTACCAAATGTGAATATGTCACATCCAACTCATCACAAATTCAATCCATCCTCGCTGTGGATTCTGTGGACGAATGCCGTGCGGTGATGCAGGTCAATCACTGCTCCATCCAGTTTAAGCTGGACACAAGTGCTTCTGCAGCGTCCTCTCACAGGCAGATTTCAAATGCATCAAGAAGCCCCCCCAAGGTCCTTCCAGCAGCCTGCAGGCTCCTGGACTACAACGGAAATGCCATCACGGCACTGGGATCCTGCCATCTACTCGTCTCCAACCGGAGCACCCATGCACGGTTATGTTTTGAAATTGTCAAGCCAGACAGGGCATCCCTACTTGGCGCGCATGCCTGCAAGCAGCTGAACCTCGTGTAGCGGGATTACACAACAACATCCTCCAATGTGGATCTTCAGGCCGGCATTGAAGACATCCTCGCTCAGTATCTGGATGTGTTCGACGGGATGGGCATGCTGCCATAGCAATACAAGATTCTGCTACGACCTGATGCCAAGCCAGTGGTCCACGCACCACACCGGGTCCCGGCTCCGCTGAGGGAGCGCCTGAAGGCACAAGCTCAAGATCTTCAGCAACAGGGCATCATTTCCAAGGTAACCGAACCAACTGACTGGGTCAGCTCGATGGTATGTGTTAGAAAGCCTTCGGGAGACCTGCGCACCTACATTAATCCCAAGGATCTCAATAAGAATATAATACGTGAACATTACCCCATACCGAAGCGGGAGGAACTCACCAGTGAGATGGCACATGCACGTATTTTCACCAAGTTAGATGCGTCACATGGATTTTGGCAAATCCAGCTGGATGAGTCCAGCAGAAGGCTCTGCACCTTCAACACACCGTTTGGCAGATACTGCTAGAATCGCATGCCGTTTGGCATTGTCTCGGCATCATAGATCTTCCATCGCATCAGGGAGCAGATGATGGAGGGCATTGAAGGGGTTCGTGTGTACATGGACGACATCATCATATGGTCCACGACCCCTGAAGAGCATGTTTCCCGCCTCCAGCAGGTATTCCACCGTGTCCATGCCAAAGGCCTGAAGCTGAACAGATCCAAATGTTGCTTTGGCATGTCGACACTCAAGTTCCTAGGTGACCAGATCTCTCAGCAGGGCGTGTGCCCCGACACAGACAAGGTCAAGGCCATCGAAGCCATGAAGGTCCCAGAAGACAAGAAGATGATGTTGCGCTTCCTGGGCATGGTCAATTTTCTGGGTAGGTTCATCCCAAACCTGACCTCACACACCACGGCCCTACAAAACCTGGTGAAGAAGTCCACTGCCTTTGAGTGGAAGGCAGCACATCAGGCAGAGTGGTTGGAGCTGAAAGCCAAGCTCACCACTGCACCCGTCTTGGCATTTTTCGACCCAGACAGGGAGACGAAGATCTCGACAGATGCGAGCCAGGATGGCATCGGTGCAGTGCTGCTTCACCGCGATGACGCTTCATCCTGGGAACCGGTAGCCTCCGCATCGAGGGCCATGACACCCACCGAAACAAGGTATGCACAAATAGAGAAGGAATGCCTGGGTCTTCTCACTGGCATTCTCAAGTTTCACAACTATGTCTACGTCCTGACGACATTCACTGTCGAGACGGATCATAGGCCACTGGTCCACATTATCCACAAGGACCTGAACGACATGATGCCTCGGTTGCAGCGCATCCTCCTCAAACTCAGAAGATACGACTTTGACTTAGTGTACACACCTGGCAAGGAGCTCATCATCGCTGATGGATTGTCCCGCTCCATCACATTGCCTAGTGAACCGCTGGAATTCATCCGGCAGATTGAATCACGGGTGCAGCTGTGTGCTAGCACCCTCCCGGCGTCTGATGGGAAGGTGGTTCGTATCCGCGAGGAGACAGCCAAAGGCCCCCTCTTGCAGCGTGTTATGCACCACCTCACCAATGGCTGGCAGAGAGGGCAGTGCCCTCAATTTTACAATGTAAAGGACGACCTGACGGTGATTGATGGTATCCTCCTCAAGCTGGACCGGATTGTCATTCCACTCGGTCTCCAGAGCTTGGTGCTCCGCCAAATCCATGAGGGACACCTGGGCGTCGAGAAGTGCAGACGCAGAGCCAGGCAGGCTGTCTACTGACCCGATATTAGCCAGGACATCTCGAACATGGTCCTCAACTGTGCGACCTGTCAATGCTTCCAGCGCAGAGCAAGGAGACGCTCCAGCACCATGAAATTGAGACTTCCCCGTGGTCCAAGGTTGGCATCGACCTCTTTCGTGCGAATGGTCGTGACTACGTGTGGATTATTGACTATTTCTCCAATTACCCTGAAGTTGTGAAGCTCTCAGACCTCACATCTCAGACCGTCATTAAGGCCTGTAAGGCGACATTCTCCAGGCATGGTATCCCACTCACTGTCATGAGTGACAATGGCCCCTGCTTCAACAGCCACGAGTGGTCTATGTTTGCCCAGTCATACCATTTCAAACATGTCACTTCCAGCCCACACTATCCGCAGTCCAATGGGAAGGTTGAAAAAGGGGTGCACTTTGTGAAACAGCTCATCTGCTAGGCCGCGGATTCTGCTTCTGACATCTACCTCGCGCTGCTTGCATACAGGGCGACCCCACTGTCCACTGGCGTGTCGCCGGCTCAACTCCTGATGAACAGGGACCTGCGGACGACACTTCCAGCCATACACTTGCCCAACCTGGATCACCTCCCAGTGCTGCAGAAGGTGCAGCAGCTCCGAAGCCAGCAAAAGCAGGGCTATGATGCTCATGCCACCGATTTGCCCATGTTATCCCCGGCAGACACTGTCAGGATCAAGATACTGGATGGTGGCTGGTTTGCTCCAGCTATCGTTGTTCGACAGTCTGCGCCCCGCTCGTATGTTGTACGTATGGCTGATGGTTCTGTTGTGCGACGAAACTGACGGGCACTGCGCAAAGTTGCCTGCCCGCAACCGCTTTCTTCTCCATTTCCGTCCGTGGTTTTGCCACCTTCTGATACCTCGAACTACGAGACCATCAGTCAGGCTTCCATCCCGCCTGGCAAGGCGCCGTCGTCCCCACCACCACCTCTCCGGCGGTCGGCAAGGATCAGTCGCAAGCCCCAGAGACTGGACTTATGAACATTTATTTTGTTTGCTATGTTCTGTTTTCTCACATTAGACAGCTGTCTTCACACGTAAATGCGTTCACATATGCCACCGCTTGTAAATATGTTAATATATGCCACCACATGTAGGTACGTTCCCATGTACCAACAAAACATTTTTTAAAAGCAGTGATGTCATGATAGGCAGTCATGCAGATAATGATATACAGACAGGCACAGACAGGAAGCTAATGAACACAGAGAACAGGACATGACCAATGAGCAGGCAGGACACTCAGGGGTGGTATCTCACTATAAAAGGCACGAGGCACTCATACTCCACCTCTTTCCACTGATGAACATCTACAGAGTGAGTCAGGATGTATTTACAGTATCACACCTCCAGCACGTGGCTAAGAGCTAGTCTGGTTCAGTCAGACAGAGTAACCACACTTAGGTTAGCGGAGAGTCAAACTCATAGAGAACTGTGCTAACTGTGCTACTGGTTCAATAAATCAGATTGAACTAACTTCAAGGTCTGGAGTATCTTTTGGTTAAAGCTGCATCGAGTTGCAGCCTGTACTATCCCAGAGTACATAACATAACAACAGGGTCACCAGCCTCTCCCCCACGGTGCCCAGCAGCGTCTCCAGTTCCACATCGATAAACCTTGGTGCCGCTCATCCTGCTGCCATCTTGTTGGTTGGGATGGTGTGTGGATGGAGTGAAATGTGCATATGCGGCTGTAGCTTGTCAGCCTCCTGAGTATCAATCCTGAACCTGGCACCATTCCTCATTGGAATCAATGATGTTCCACGTGGCGCCAGTGCTCGTCCCTTAAAAGTGAATTGGTCTAGGTGCAGTACCAGCTTTGTGTCGTAGAAGTCCACGAATCATGCCCCAGCGTCAACACTTAGTTTCAGGAACAGAGAATCCGGCCCACTGAGTCTGGTTAGATAGCAGTGGAACATCATCAAGGTGGGAATGAGGGGGTGGTGGGGCAGCACCGTGGCGCAGTGGTAGCACTGCTGCCTCACGGCGTCGCGGTCCCAGGTTCGATCCCGGCTCTGGGTCACTGTCCGGGTGGAGTTTGCACATTTTCCCCACGTTTGCGTGGGTTTCGTCCCCACAACCCAAAGATGTGCAGGGTAGGTGGATTGGCCACACTAAATTGCCCCTTAAGTGGAAAAAATGAATTGGGTACTTTAAATTTATATTTTAAAAATCAACAATATTTTTCATATCACATCCAGCAGATGCTGGAATCTGAAACCAAAAGAGAAAATGCTGGAATATCTCAGCAGGTCTGGCAGCATCTGTAGGGAGAGAAAAGAGCTAACGTTTCGAGTTGAGATGATCCTTTGTCAAAGCTGACAAAGGATCACCTGAACTCGAAACGTTAGCTCTTTTCTTTCCCTACAGATGCTGCCAGACTCGCTGAGATTTTCCAGCATTTTCTCTTTTGGTTTCCATTTACATTGCACCTTTCATATCCCAAAGTGCTTGAAAGCTGATTAATTGCTGTCGAAAAATTGTCACTGTGCATGTGCAAGCGAACGCACAGCAGACAACTTTACACACAGCAAGGTTGAGGCCTAATTGCTGGCTAGGTGATCAAAAGAACTCCCCTGCTTTTCTTTGAATACTGCCGTGGGATATTGAAAATATCTAAATAAGCAGACGGGCTCTATGTTTACTATCTCATCCAGAAGGCGACAGCATTCCTTCAGCACTACACTGAAGTGTGAGCCACCATTATGTGATAAGTCTCTGGAGTGGGGCAGGATTCCAGAACCTTCTCACCCATCGAGCCAGACTTAGTCAGAGCAGCATATAGATCATTAGTTACTGCACCTGTGATTTACACATGGCAGTAATTACTGGATTGATTGGATATGTTGGCCGCTGATTAGCAGAGAGTGTCTCAAATCCGGCTCTCCAAAAACTGGAGTTGTCCGAACACCTGTCATTTTTATAAATGTGCATCGATTTAAATTGTTTTTAACTGAGTAAAATAACGTACTGGGACAATTTGACTAGGTTCTGCGTTGGTAGTGGTGTACTGAACTAGTTATCAGCTTTGCGCCCCAGTCTTTCCCAGCACTCCGGGTAGTCTGAGTCCCCCTGGCCTGCACATCTTTGGGTTGTGGGGGCGAAACCCACGCAAACACGGGGAGAATGTGCAAACTCCACACAGACAGTGACCCAGAGCCTGGATCGAACCTGGGACCTTGGCGCCATGACGCAGCAGGGCTAACCCACTGCGCCACCGTGCTGCCCTGGCTTGGTTTAAACATGGCAATAGAGTTGAACTCAAGAGATGAGGTGAGAGTGACTGCCCTTGACATCAAGGCAGCATTTGACACTGTGAGGCACTGAAGAACCCTAGCTAAACTGGAGTTAATGGGAATCAGTGGGAAAACCCTCTGCTGGTTGGAGTCATTCCTGGCACAAAGGAAGATGGTTGTGGTTATTGAGGTCAATCATCTCAGTTCCAAGGGCAGCACGGTGGCGTAGTGGGTCCTTGGCGCCGCGAGGCAGCAGTGCTAACCACTACGCAACTATGCCACCCTAAAAATATTGTTGAAATAATAGAAGTTTTGTGATTGGTTATAATATTTGTTATAAAATCCTATCACTTGGGCCTTTTATAAACAGAATGATACTGTTGAATCAGCTGTCATTGTTAGTTTAATCTCTGTTCAGGTCAGCATTTGCTACTTGATTAAGTACATTGAAAGAATATTAGAACAGGATCCAAGAGCAATAATAAATGAGAAGATTTGTGTTTGCCATGTCAGCCATCCTTTCAGGCTTTCCTTGTTGCCAAGACAATTATTGGCCTGACATGCACACATCTATATCCAACCCAAACCTGCTAGTTCTTTCACCATGGTGCATGGGCAGTGAGGGCATTGGGTGAGGTGGTTGAGGACAGAGAGACGGAAATTGCGTGCACTTGCGTGCACTGTCAGGCATAGATGGGGAAGAAAACTGGTGGCCTAATATTTAGCAGAGAGAATTCGACAGAGATTGAGTGAGCACAATGCCAGAGAAGGAGGGGGGAATGATGCCTCAGAATCGGGGGTGGGGGTGGGGGGGATGGGTGGGAATGATGCTAGAGAAAGGGGGGCGAACGATGTCAGAGAAGTGGGGGAATTATGTCGAGAAGGATGGGGGGAACGATGTCAGCGAAAGGGGGAAACAATGTCAGAGAAGGGGGGGAATGATGTCAAGAAGGATGGGGGGAACAATGCCAGCGAAGGGGAGGGAAAGGGGGGAATGATACCGGAGAAGCAAGGAGGAACGATGTCGGAGAAACGGAGAAAGGGGGGGAGAAACAATGTCTCAGAAGGGAGTAATTATGTTGGAGAAAGGGCAGCGCGGTGGCGCAGTGGTTAACATTGCTGCCTCACGGCGCCGAGGTCCCAGGTTCGATCCCGGCTCTGGGTCACTGTCTGTGTGGAGTTTGCACATTCTCCCCATGTCTGCATGGGTTTTGCCCCCACAACCCAAAGATGTGCAGGTTAGGTGGATTGGCCACGCTAAATTGCCCCTTAATTGGAAAAAAAATGAATTGGGTACTTCAAATTAAAAAAAAAAATATGATGTAGGAAAAAGGAGGGGGAATGATGACGGAGAAAGGGGGGCGATGTCAGAGAAGGTGGTATAACAATGTCGGAGGAGGGAAAATGATGTCGGAGATGGGGAAAATGATGCTGGAGAAGGGGGAACGATGCTGGAGAAGGGGGAACGATGCTGGAGAAGGGATAACGATGTTGGAGAAGGGGGAATGATGCTGGAGAAGGGGGAACGATGCTGGAGAAGGGGGAACAATGCTGGAGAAGGGATAACGATGTTGGAGAAGGGGGAATGATGCTGGAGAAGGGGGAACGATGCTGGAGAAGAGATAACGATGTTGCAGAAGGGGGAACAATGCTGGAGAAGGGGTAACGATACTGGAGAAGGGGGACGATGCTGGAGAAGGGGGCAATGATGTCAGTGAAGGGGGCATAATGAGAAGAACAAAGAGCAAAGAAAATGACAGCACAGGAACAGGCCCTTCAGCCCTCCCAGCCTGCGCCGATCCAGATCCTTTATCTCAACCTGTCGCCTATTTTCCAAGGATCTACTTCCCTCTGTTCCCCACCCATTCATATATCTGTCTAGATGCATCTTAAATGATGCTATTGTGCCCACCTCTACCACCTCCGCTGGCAATGCGTTCCAGGCACCCACCACCCTCTGCGTAAAGAACTTTCCATGCACATCTCCCTTAAACTTTCCCCCTCTCACCTTGAAATCGTGACCCCCTTGTAATTGACTCTTGGAAAAAGCTTGTTGCTATCCATCCTGTCCATACCTCTCATAATTTTGTAGACTTCAATCAGGTCCCACCTCAACCTCCGTCTTTCCAACGAAAAGAATCCTTATCTACTCAACCTTTTTTCATAGCTAGTACCCTCCATACCAGGCAACAACCTGGTGAACCTCCTCTGCACCCTCTCTAAAGCATCCACATCCTTCTGGTAATGTGGCGGCCAGAACTGCATGCAGTATTCCAAATGTGGCCTAACCAAAGTCCTATACAACTGTAACATGACCTGCCGACTCTTGTACTCAATACCCCGTCCGATGAAGGCAAGCATGCTGTATGCCTTCTTGACCACTCTATCGACCTGCGTTGCCACCTTCAGGTTTCAATGGACCTGAACTCCCAGATCTCTCTGGACATCAATTTTCCCCAGGACTCTTCCGTTGACCGTATAGTCCGCTCTTGATTTAGATCTTCCAAAATGCATCACCTCGCATTTGCCTGGATTGAACTCCATCTGCCATTTCTCTGCCCAACTCTCCAATCTATCTATATTTTGCTTTATTCTCTGACAGTCCTCCTCGCTATCTGCAACTCCACCAATCTTAGTATCATCTGCAAACTTGCTAATCAGACCACCTATACCTTCGTCCAGGTCATTTATGTATATCACAAACAACAGTGGTCCGAGCACGGATTCCTGTGGAACACCACTAGTCACCTTTCTCCATTTTGAGACAATCCCTTCCACCACTACGCTCTGTCTCCTGTTGCCCGGTCAGTTCTTTATCCATCTAGCTAGTACACCCTGAACCCCATACGACTTTACTTTTTCCATCAACCTGCCAGGGAAAACTTTATCAAACACCTGACTGAAGTCCATGTATATGACATCTACAGCCCTTCCCTCATCAATTAACTTTGTCACTTCCTCAAAGAATTCTATTAGGTTTGAAAGACATGACCTTCCCTGCACAAAACCATGCTGCCTATCACTGATAAGTCTATTTTCTTCCAAATGTGAATAGATCCTTTCCCTCAGTATCTTCTCCAACAGTTTGCCTACCACTGACGTCAAGCTCACAGTTCTATAATTCCCTGGATTATCCCTGCTACCCTTCTTAAACAAAAGGACAACATTAGCAATTCTCCAGTCCTCTGGGACCTCACCCGTGCTCAAGGATGCTGCAAAGATATGTGTTAAGGCCCCAGCTATTTCGTCCCTCACTTCCCTTAGTAACCTGGGATAGATCCCATCTGGACCTGGGGACTTGTCCACCTTAATGCCTTTTAGAATACCCAAAACTTCCCCCTTCCTTATACCGACTTGACCTAGAGTATTTAAACATCCATGTCGGAGAAGGAGGAGGAACGATGTTGGAATAGGGGAAACGATGTTGGAGAAGGGAATGATGTTGGAGAATGGGGGTAACGATGTTGGAGTAGGGGTAACGATGTCGGAGAAGGTGGTAATGATGTCAGAGAAGGGGGAACAATGTTGGAGAAGGGGGTAATGATGTTGGAGAAGGGGGAATGATGTTGGAGAAGAGGGTAACAATGTTGGAGTAGGGGGAATGATGTTGGAGAAGGGAGGTAACGATGTCAGAGAAGGGGGGTAACTATGTTGGAGAAGCGGGAATGATGTTGGAGAAGGGAGGTAAAAATGTCAGAGAATGGGGGTAACTATGTCGGAGAAGAGGCGGGGTACAATGTTGGAGAACGGGTGTAACAATGTTGGAGTAGGGGGAACGATGTCGGAGAAGGGGGGTAGCTGAGATATGCAGATTAATAAATTCCTAGCTCTGACGTTCTTCTGCTGACTTGTCTGACCTGTGATGTTAGATTGCTCCATGGTCTCTCCGAGGGCCAGGGGTGGTGGGGGGGGGGGGGGGGGGGGGGGATTGCAAGTGGTGGGGGGGGGGGGGGGGATTGCAAGTGTACAGAAGCCAAGTGAGTTTTTGGATTGGTTGCTATGTCCCCTCCTATTAAATGACTTGTCAACACTAAAAGCCTGTAGTGCCACACAGATTTGCTTGGTCTCCCACACTCCCAATAACTTTGTGACAGTGACAGGAGGTAAATAACTAGGAGATACAGGTTTCAGCTAATTGACAAAAGAGTCAAAAGCAAGAAGAGGAGAATTTTTCTTAATGCGGTGAGCTGTTATGTCCTAGAGTGTACTCCCTGGAAGAGCGGTGGAGGCAGATTCAATAAGAACTTTCAAAAGATAACTGGGTCAATCCTTGAAGATAAGGATATGTAGGGTTATGGGGAAATAAGCAGGGAGCGGGACAAATGGAGTAATTAGTGGGCAGTCTTTCGGCTGCCAAGGTCCTAAATTCTGGAATTCCCTCCCTATATCGCCCCACCTCGTGAGATTAGGTAGGTACACTCAAAAATTTATCATAAATTGACATGCATTTGATGTCTAATTTTGTTCCAGAATGCTCCTTAAGGAAATCCCAGGATTTGTTTTTGTATGAAAGGTGCCATATAAAGAAATTATATGTTGATTAACTCTTTCTAAGGCTCGATTGACGGAATGGCCTCCTCTACTGCACGATTCCATGGCTTTATAGAGGAAAATGGCATGATACCAGGCCAAAAACACCGGTGTAATACATATGGAGTTCTAATACCCAATTGAACTGGTTTATTCCAGTTTTGTTTGGACATATAAATATATATAACATGAAGAGACAGAGATTTAGGAAGAGAAATTTCAAAGCTTCAGGTCAAGGCAGCTGAAGCTACTTTTCAGGGATTACAACTTTGGTTCCCCACATAGCACAACGTCTATGAACTGACAACTCATTTTTACACACAAACAAAGACTGATTTCAAAATCCAATATCTATGTCGACCACCCATCTGCAATATAGTTGCATGCCCCAGCCAGTACAGAGTTCCTATGAATTGTCTTACCAATATTATCTGCTGTGACTGGCAACTCCCCCAAGTGTGAAAAAACACACATCTTTCCTGTCGGCTGTGACTCTGATCTGGATGGTAATCTAGACGTCACAACAGCATTACAATGATCCTCTGATTGTTTGTACTTATTGCCATGACTGACAGGCAGACAAAACCAAAGCCCATCACTGCATTTGGGCTGTATCTAAAGTGGGGGATGGAGACTTTGGATTCAAAATAGCTGTGACTGGTGTATAATCAGTTCTGATCATGAAGGTACCACCACTCAAGTGTTTATGAAATCTTCTTACTCCAAAGATCAAAGACATATGCTTCCCATTCTATCTCAGCATAATTTCACTCACTGGCATTGAGGGTTAGTGAGACAAATGCAACATTGTCCAACATGAGATCACATCTATTCCATATGGAGTGGCTAGCTTAATCCTTTTTGATACATTGTAATGCACAAGCATTCACCATCTATCAGCTGACTTTTACACAACTGTAATGCCTTGTCCCTTGTCCAATTCCATGGAACCTCCATCCTTAAGAGCTTGTTCAATGGATGTAATATGGTTGCCAAATGTGGTATGAATTTACCATAGTAATTCACTAAGCCCACGAACAATCCAAGCTCAAAGATACTCTTGGTAGGATGTAGTCCATTTTTGTCCACCCTGAGACCCAAGTACTCTGCAGAGCTTTGAAACATTTCAGGTTTTTGCGCCTTTGCCTGAAATCCATGCTTTTCTGAATATTGGCGCACCTTATTCAGCCTGTCATCATGGGTCTGTCTGTTTGGAATGAGTGTGTCACCCAAATAGCACATTATCCTCTGAAATCCACATTACATTTAGTTCATCGCCCCATGGGAAAATTCTGGGTACTGAAGAAACACCAAATGGCAACCCATGAAACCGAAATAGACCCATGTGTGCATTAATTGTCAAATATGACTTAGACTATTGTCTAACTCAAGTTGCTGATAGATGTTTGTCAGATCTAATGCTGAAACAATCTGACCACCTGACGACGCTGTGAACAGTGGATCTTTGTTGTTTGGCAAATTATTGGGATAAATTACATTCCAGTATTTGATTCATAGTTGCCTTATAATCTCCACTGATTCTTACACTATCATCTGACTTTGGCAGCGTCACTACGGGAGTAACCCAATTACTGCATTCCGGCTTAGAGATGATGTTCTCACTCTCGAGTCTTTTCAGTTCTTGCTTTACTTTCTCCCTTGGAATATGGGGCACTGGACGAGATCTACAATGAGCTGATCTCATGTATCGGTTTGCTAGATTCACTAAACACCTGAGGGTACTTGGTGATCACGTTGTCTTCCATTTTGCCTTGACACGCGAAAGCTCATTCAAATTTAAGTTAAATGTGCAAACCTGAATCTTCCTAACAAGGATGGTTTTTCACCTTTCACCACAATGATGAGCAACTTCTTTGCACACTGCTCTTTGTATGTGACTGGAACTGACACACTTTCCATTTTCGCTCCTCCCTAACTTCATTACTCCATGCACAATTTCTCCAGCTGTTGTTGACTTAACATTTCAAGATACAGCAAGTCGGAATTCTCATTAATGGATGCATCTGTGTCGAACTCCATTTTTATTGGAGCTCCATCCAACACTACTTGGATTGCAATACCCTGTGAATTTCCGTTGGACACCCTCGTGCTTCAAATTGTATTGCTCTCAACTCGCCCCTTATAGACCTGGTGCTGCTTGATAACCGTATGTAGTGACTGCTATGTCCTCCAGCCAGCATTTTCCCTGTTTACATTCTGCCGACATGGCTTGGCATGATGACTGTTCTTCTTGCAGCTGTAGCACTCTGCCTTCAGAAATGGACAGTTCTGTGCCCAATGTTAGCCTAAGCACTGGTAACAGAAATTTTTAGTACCTCTGCTACTGCTAACTGCTGTCTTGGGACCCTCTGCTTGCTCAGTTGCAGCTTATTTACTTCAGCAGTCGACTGGCGGTTGTTAACGCTGACTCCTCTTGAGTCCCGTTCCACCATATCTGTGGACATTGCTGTTTTGCAAGCTTAAAGAAAGTTAACTTTGGCAGTGTCAGCAACTTACTGCAAATGTGTACACTTTTTGCACCGCACATAAATCTGTCCCATAATGCTCTCTCTTGAAAATCTCCCAAATGGCAATGAGTCGACAGGTTTTCAAATCTATGGGGCGGGATACTTTTTCCCGCCAGCCCCGTTTTCCAGCACTGCACGTCCCCACCGGCAACGGGATGCTCTATTCCGGCAGCTGGTCAATGGGGGTTTCCCATTGTGGCCATTCCATGCCTTTGGGAAACCCGCGGACATGGGTGCACTGCCGGCGAAGCGGAGAATCCCTCTGACGGCGAATCCCACAGAAGATAAACTCTCCAATGTCCTCACAAGACAACTGGGGCAGGATTCTCCGTCCCGCCACATTTCTGTTTTACCCCACTGGCGGGATGCTCCGTTTCTCCGGCCGGTCAATGGGGTTTCCCATTGTGGGGCAGCCCCACGCCGTCGGAAAACCCCCAGGCGCTGGCAAAACGGAGCATCCCGCCGGCGGAGAATCCAGCCCCTGACACTGTTCCAAACCAATAATCTCAGCAATCTCCAACGGTTTAGGACTGAAGTGATGCTTTGGTGTGTCTTTTGGCTCAACAGGGGTGAACAAATTCTTGAGAATTTCACACATTTCTTGGCCTGTTTCAGTCAAAAATATCACCCTTCTCTTATCCCCACTGTCTAATTAGCAGCTGACTTATCAGGATTTTCAAAGATATGAGCAGTGAAAAACATCCTAGCTCCTCCACATGGGTTTTGGCTATCCTCTCCCAGTCATCCAATAATACCTGTTGATGCAGCCATCTTCAAAGGTCAGTCCACCCATATACAGAAACAGCCTTTTTTCTAGCACCAGAGTTTTAAGGCCATTTGCAGCAAAATAAAACCTCATAGCTTGTCTGCTGGTTTGCTTGAAACATCTCAAATCCAAATTTGTTCCACTCGACAAATCCACAATCCCACCTCGCCACCAGACTGTGATATTTTTGCAGGGGAAGAACACTGGTCCATACACAGGGAGTCCTATCACCTAACTGAACTGATTTTGGCTTGTACACATACATGCACAATTTTTTTTTTTTGCTTTTTAATTAATTTACAGTACCCAATTCAATTTTTCCAATTCAGGAGCAATTTAGCGTGGCCAATCCACCTAGCCTGCACATTTTTGGGTTGTGGGGGCAAAGCCCATGCAGACACGGGGAGAATGTGCAAACTCCACACGGACAGTGACCCAGAGTCAGGATCGAACCTGAGACCTTGGTGCAGCGAGGCAGCAGTGCTAACCACTGTGCCATCGTGCTGCCCGATACATGCACAAATGGCCACAAGTGGATGCTTTTACATTGGCAAGCGATATTCTACCCCCTTCTTTCTTAATCCTACCTGCTTTCCATACATAGAATTTCACCCTCTCCAATTTAATGAACCCCGCCATATCGCTGATCCAGGATTCCACGCTTAGGGGCCTCGCATCCTTCCACTGAAGAAGAATCCTTCGCCGGGCTACCAGGGACGCAAAGGCCAGAATACCGGCCTCTTTCGCCTCCTGCACTCCCGGCTCCTCTGCCACCCCAAATATTGCGAGCCCCCAGCCCGGTTTGACCCTGGATCCTACCACCCTCGACACCATCCTCGCTACGCCCTTCCAAAATTCCTCCAGCGCTGGGCATGCCTAGAATATATGGGTGTGGTTTGCTGGTCTCCCTGAGCACCTAACACACCTGTCCTCACCTCCGAAAAAACTGGCTCATCCTTGCCCCGGTCATGTGTGCCCTGTGCAGCACCTTAAACTTTATGAGGCTAAGCCTCGCGCACGATGAGGAAGAGTTCACCCTCCCCAGGGCATCTGCCCACGTCCCTTCCTCAATCTCCTCTCCCAACTCCTCCTCCCACTTACCTTTTACCTCCACCACCGAGGCCTCCTCCTCCTCCTGCATCACCTGGTAAGTTCCCGAGATCTCCCCCCCCCACCCCCCCCCCCCCCCCCCCCCCCCCGAGAGCACCCTGTCCTATACTGTGTGTGGCAGTAGCCGCGGGAATTCCACCACCTGCCGCCTGGCAAACGCCCTTACCTGTAAGTACCTGAAGGCGTTCCCCAGGGGGAGCCCGTACTTCTCCTCCACCTCACCCAGACTCACGAACTTCCCGTCCACAAACAGGTCCCCCAACTTACATATCCCTGCCCTGTGCCATCCCGAAAACCCTCCACCTGTTCTTCCTGGGGCGAACCGGTGGTTCCCCCGTATTGGGATCCACGCCGAGGCCCCAACTTCCCCCCTGTGCCGTCTCCACCGCCCCCAAATTTTGAGGGCAGCCGCCACCACCGTGCCCGTGGTATACTTCCTTGGAGGGAGCGGCAGCAGCGCCGTTGCCAGCGCCCCCAGACTCGTACCCACACATGACGCCATCTCCAGCCTCTTCCATGCAGCCCCCTCCATCACCCACTTGCGCACCATCGTCGCATTGGCGGCCCAATAGTAGCCACAGAGGTTGGGCAGCGCCAGCCTCCCCCTATCTCTACTCCGCTCCAGGAACACCCTTCTCACCCTCGGAGTCCCTCGCGCCCACACAAACCCCATTATACTCCTATTAACCCGCCTGAAATAAGCCTTCGGGATAAACACGGGGAGGCACTGGAACAGGAACATAAACCTTGGGAGCACCGTCATTTTGATTGACTGCACCCTACCCGCCGAGTACAGCGGCAAAACGTCCCACCTCTTGAACTCCTCCTCCATTTGCTCCACCAGCCTCGTGAAATTAAGTCTATGCAGGTCCCCCAGCTGCTGCCCACCTGGACCCCCAGATACCTGAAGCTCCTCTCCGCCCTTTTTAGTGGGAGCTCGCCAATCCCCCTCTCCTGGTCCCCTGGATGAACTGTCAACAGCTCGCTCTTCCCCATGTTGAGCTTGTACCCCGAAAAGTCCCCAAATTCCTTCAGAATCCTCATTACCTCCGGCATTCCTCCCACCGGGTCCGCCACATACAGCAGCAGGTCGTCTGCATAAAGCGACACCCTATGCTCCTCCCCACCCCTCACCAACCCCCTCCAGTTCCCTGACTCCCTCAGTGCCATAGCCAGGGGTTCAATTGCCAGTGCGAAGAGCAGGGGGGATAGGGGACACCCCTGTCTCGTCCCTCGGTGCAACCGAAAGTACTCAGACTTCCTTCTGTTTGTGGCCACACTCGCCAGCTGGACCTCAGACAACAGCCTAACCCACCTGACAAACCCCTCCCCAAACCCGAACCTCTTCAGCACCTCCCACAGGTACCCCCACTCTACCCTATCGAAGGCTTTCTCAGCGTCCATCGCCACCACTATCTCCGCCTCCCCCTCCCTCGCCGGCATCATGATAACGTTCAAAAGCCTCCACACATTTGCGTTCAACTGCCTCCCCTTCACAAACCCCGTCTGGTCTTCATGGATCATCTGTGGCACACAATCCTCAATCCTCGTGGCTAAGACCTTCGCCAGCACCTTGGCATCTACATTTAGCAAGGAAATCGGTCTGTAAGACCCACATTGCAGGGGATCCTTGTCCCGCTTCAGGATCAAGGAAATCAGTGCCCGGGACAATGTCGGGGGCAAAGCCCCCCACTCCCTTGCCTCATTGAAGGTCCTGACTAACAGCGGGCCCAACAGGTCCATATATTTTTTATAGAATTCGACCGGGAAACCATCCGGCCCCGGTGCCTTCCCCGCCTGCATGCTTCCTATTCCTTTGATCAGCTCCTCCAGCACAATCGGGGCCGCCAATCCCGCCACCAGTCCCTCTTCCACCTTTGGAAACCTCAATTGGTCCAGGAAGCGGCCCATCCCTCCCTCCCTCCCGTGGGGGCTCGGATCGGTACAATTCCTCGTAAAAGTCCCTGAAGACCCCATTGATGCCAACCCCACTCCGCACCACACTCCCTCCCCTATCCTTAACTCCCCCGATCTCCCTAGCTGCGCCCCGCTTCCGAAGCTGATGCGCCAGCATCCGGCTTGCCTTTTCCCCATACTCGTAGACCGCCCCCTGGGCCTTCCTCCACTGCACCTCCGCCTTCCTGGTGGTCACCAGGTCGAATTCGGCCTGGAGGCTACGCCTCTTCCTCAACAATCCTTCCTCGGGTTCCTACGCATACCTCCTGTCTACCCTCACCATCTCCCCCACCAGCCTCTCCCTCTCCCCCCGCTCCCTCCGCTCCTTGTGGGCCCTAATGGAGATCAGCTCTCCCCTCACCACCGCCTTCAGTGCCTCCCATACCATCCCCACTCGGACCTCCCCGTTGTCGTTGGTCTCCAAGTACCTCTCTATACTTCCTCGGACCCGCTCGCTCACCTCCTCGTCCGCCAACAGCCACACCTCCAAGCGCCACAGCGGGCGCTGGTCCCTCTCCTCCCCCATCTCCAAGTCCATCCAATGCGGGGCGTGGTCCGAAATGGCTATTGCCGAATACTCGGTATCCTCTACTCTCGCTATCAGCGCCCTACTCAAAATGAAAAAGTCGATTCGGGAATAAGTCTTATGGACATGTGAGAAGAATGAAAATTCCCTAGCCCCCTGCCTTGCAAATCTCCACGGGTCCACCCCTCTCATCTGGTCCATAAACCCCCTCAGCACTCTAGCCGCCGCCGGCTTCCTACCCGTCCTAGACCTGGAGCGATCCAGTGCCGGATCCAGCACCGTGTTAAAGTCTCCCCCCATTATCAGGCCCCCCACTTCCAAGTCTGGGATCCGACCCAACATGCGCCGCATAAAACCCGCATCGTCCCAGTTCGGGGCATACACATTGACCAGTACCACCCTCTCTCCCTGCAACTTAGCACTAACCATTACGTACCTACCGCCATTATCTGCCACAATGCTCGACGCCTCGAATGACACCTTCTTTCCCACCAAGATCGCCACCTCTCGATTTTTGGCATCCAGCCCCGAGTGAAACACCTGACCTACCCACACTTTCCTCAATCTTACCTGGTCTGCCACCTTCAGATGTGTCTCCTGGAGCATAACCACATCCGCCTTGAGCCCCTTCAGGCCCGCTTAACCGACTCGCTTAACCGGCCCATTCAGTCCCCTTGCACTCTAGGTTATCAGCCAGATCAGTGGGCTACCCGCCCCCCCATCCCCGCCGACTAGCCATGACCACTCCCCGGCCAGCCACGCGCCCGCACCCCACAACCGGCCCGTTCCACACAGCGGCATACCCCCATCTCGACCCCCCCCCACTCGCTCCAGCTCCTCCTTGACCATAGCAGCAGCAACACGATACCCCACTGCCCCCTCCCCCCCCCCCCCCCACCCCCTCTCCCCTCCCGGCTAGGACCCATCCTAGCTGATCTACTCCCCCCATTGCACTTCCGCAAGTCAGCTGACTCCTGCTTCCCCGGCCACTCCCGCCTCTCTTTCGACTCCTCCCATTGTGTGACACACCCTCCTCTCCCGTTCCTCATCCATAGGCTCTCCCCCTCCCTCTTCCATTCTAAGCGCGGGAAACAACCCTCGCTTCCCGGCCCCGGCCCCGCCCCCTCCAGCCTTCAGCGGGGGTAAAAGCCCGTGCTTTCCACCTACCAGGCCCCGCCACCTCTGATGCAGCTCCTTTTACAGGCCCGGTCCCCTCACCCCTGACTCGGGCCTCCCCCTCCCCCACGGGGCCCCATCTCACCGCCGTCCACCACCCCTGTTCCGTTTACCTACTCCCCTCCAAGAGCCCCCCCGACCAACCCAACCAAAACAGTGCCCAGCCCGCCCCAACCACCCTCACCGAGCCGAAAGAGAAAAACACAGAGAAAAAGAAGAGACCCAGAGCAAAGCAAAGGCACCCCACCTCGAAAAAAGAATAAACATATCATATCAACCGCAGTCCCCAATCGTCCATCCCGACCCTCAATCTGTGTCCAGTTTCTTGGCCTGAACAAAGACCCACACCTCCTCCGGAGACTGAAAATAATGGTGCCGGTTCTTGTAGGTAACCCACAGTCGCGCAGGCTGCAACATGCCAAACTTCACCCCCTTCCTGTGCAGCACCGCCTTCGCCCGATTGTACCCATCCCTCCTCTTCGCTACCTCCGCACTCCAGTCCTGGTATATTCGAACCTCCGCATTCTCCCACCTGCTGCTCCTCTCCTTCTTGGCCCACCTGAGCACACACTCCCGATCGACGAACCGATGGAACCTCACCAGCACTGCCCACGGAGTCTCATTAGCCTTGGGCCTCCTCACCAGCACTCTATGGGCCCCTTCCAGCTCCAGGGGCCCCTGAAAGGACCCCGCTCCCATCAGCGAGTTCAATATGGTGACCATATAAGTCCCCACGTCCGGCCCCTCAAGCCCCTCCGGGAGGCCCAGAATCCGCAGATTCTTCCGCCTCGACCGATTCTCCATCTCCTCGAACCGCTCCTGCCATTTCTTGTGGAGCGCCTCGTGCACCTCCACCTTTACCGCCAAGCCCAAGATCTCGTCCTTATTGTCAGAGATCTTTTGTCGAGCCTCTCGGATCGCCACCCCCTGGGCCGTCTGTGTCTCCAGCAGCTTATCAATAGAAGCCTTCATCGACTCTAGCAGCTCCGCTTTAATCTCTCTGAAGCAGCACTGGATACCCTCCTGCTGCTCCTTCGCCCACTGCATCCACGCTGCCTGGTCTCCGCCCGCCGCCATTTTGTTCTTCTTCCCTCACACCTTCTTCGGGTCCACCACCACCTTTTTTGTCGCCCCGCTCCTAGTAGAAGCCATATACTGACGGGGAGCTGTTATAAACTCCTTCCCACACCGGGAAAAGTCAAAAAAGTGCTGTTGGGGGCCCAGCAAAGAGCCCAAAAGTCCGTTTTTGCGGGAGCCGCCGAATGTGCGACTTAGCTCCGCATAGCTGCAACCGGAAGTCCAGAAAATGAATCATACAAACTATACTATTCATTTGTTAATTTTCACTTGGACAAAGGTCTGAGCAAAATTGCAGCTTATTCCACCAAGCTTTCAATTTTTGTTTTGTAAACTTGACTTATCTCTGACAAACGCAGTTAATTTATCGAGTCAATGTTATATTTAAATATTCAACCGTCTTTCCACCCTGCAAACATTAAGTAGAAAACTTTGCCTAATTGCACGGTTAAGAAGCATTAATATCTGGGGTGATACTCAAATAATCATTCAGCTTCAGTGCACATATTTTCCTCAGTGATACACAAAACATTCTGCTCATTAGTGCTGTTTTCAGAGATAGACAGAATTTTATGCTAGCTTTTACAGATGGATAGATAAGGTCTACATTATCAGCATAAACCAGACAATTAACATAGTGGCCAACAGCATCACATCTCACAGTAGTTTCTCATAGTGCTACATCAAGGTCATGCACGTAAGCATCAAACAACATGGCTGAGGGATTCTTCCCACTTCACTTTATGCTGGTGGTAGATAGGAGGAGAAAGAGATAAAATGGGAGATTGAGCGTTTTAAAGGCTCCTATGTTTCTTGACCTGTACACTTCACTGTATCCTGCTGCAGAATTAGCCTGAGATCCTTGAATTTAGTGAGCAACATTACGGGAACGCAAATAAATAAACTGAAAATAAATAAGATTTATTATTTTGGGACTTTCTCCAATACGACAGCTTTTAATTCAGTATTAATGAAGATCAGCAGAGCTGACGTTAAATAACGGAGCATTTTTCAGTGCCACACAGCTGAAAAAGTGGAGCAGTTGCTCATCTTTCAGCATGTTATCATAAAATAAGAAAGAGCTAGTAGTTACATGGAGCCTTTAGATGTCCTGAAATGCTTTCCAGTCAATGGAGTACTTTTTTTTCTCATAAATTTAGCATACCCAATTCTTTTTCTTTCTAATTAAGGGGCAATGTAGCATGGCCAATACACCTAACCTGTACATCTTTTGGGTTGTAGGGGTGAAACCCACGCCGACACGGGGAGAATGTGTAGACTCCACACAGCCAGTGACCCAGGGCCGGGATTCAAACCCAGGTCCTCAGCGCCGTAGTCCCAGTGCTAACCACTGCGCCACCGTGCTGCCCTGCAATGGAGTACTTCTGAAGCATAATCGTTATTGTAATGTAGGAAACATGGCAGCCAAATTACACACAGCAATGAGATAATGACCAGAGGATTTGTTTTAATGCTATTGATGGAGGGATAAATATGGGCCAGGATACCGACTGGAAGGCTAGGAAATAGAACTGAGGGATGGCACATTTTTCACGGTTGCTGTAGAATAGCTTGCAGAGATGAACAGAAAATTTCCAATTGTTTGGGAGACCGAAAATCATAGGGACAGTACGAGCTGGCAGCATCCACAACTTGCACTGAATCGTCGCGGCCCCACGGCAACGGAGGCACCCAAGGGCGCCCCGTGTGTACCGGCCCAGGCAGTCATAACAGGACCTCACGGACCGGGAATGCAGGAGGAGACTCCGGATGAGCCGGGAAACCGTGGCACACATCTGCCACCTGCTGGCACACCTGTCACCGCGTGGCACTGGCGGGGGACACCCTCTCCCCGTGTCCGTCAAGGTTACGGTGGCCCTGAACTTTTATGCAACGGGGTCATTCCAGGCACCGAGTGGGGACCTGTCCGGCATATCGCAGACATCGGTGCACCGGTGCATCCGGGCAGTGACAGATGCCCTATATGCCATGGCGCACCGCTACATCCGCTTCCCCGTGGACCGGGCCAGCCAAGATGCCCGGGCCGTGGGCTTCTCTGCCGTGGCCGGGTTCCCCATGGTCCAGCGCGCGATCGATGGGATGCACGTCGCCGTGCGGCCACCTGCAGATAACAGGGCCGTGTTCACTAATAGGAAGGGGACCTATTCGATGAACGTACAGGGGGTCTGATGATCCTGCACCTCTGCGCCCGTCACCCAGGCAGTGTACACGACTCATTTGTGTTGTCGCGGTCATCCATCCCCGGCTGAGGGGCTGGTTGCTGGGCGACAGGGGCTACCCATTGCGATCGTGGCTGATGACGCCTGTACGGAGGCCACGCAATGAGGCGGAGAACCGCTACAATGATGCCCATGTAGCGACAAGGGGAGTGATAGAGAGGTGCTTTGGCGTGCTGAAGATGCGTTTCAGGTGCCTGGACCTCTCTGGGGGCGCCCTCCAGTATCGGTCAGATAGGGTCGGCCGCATCATTGTGACGTGCTGCGTCCTGCACAACATAGCCCAACAGAGGGGCGATGTGCCGCAGGCAGAGGAGGGCGGAGTGGAGGAGCAGCAGGAAGAGGCGCAGTCCTCCCCAGATGAGGGGGATGGGGGTAATGGTCAGGGCAGACGGGGTAGACACAGGCGGGTGGCTGTCCACCGTTACCGGCTGGCCCAGCGGGCACGGGACAGACTGATAGACGCCCGCTTCACTGACTAGATGGGCGTGGGAGTCGGGTATTATGGCCACAGACCGCACACCATGGCAACAGCCGACCACCCACACCCCCCACCCATCCACCCACCCAGCACCCTCACCCCCCCTCCCCAACCCCACCCACCCCACCCGCATGCACACCACCCCCCCCCCCATTGCCGATCCACCTGCGGCACAACGGGCCGGGCTCACACAGTTGCGGGTGGACGCGTGTCTATCGCAGGCCATGGAGGATGATGACAACCCGCCCTGCGGTGAGCTCCTGGCTCTACATCGTTGGACTATGTCTGACCCATGGCCACAGTACCACCATCCACCCGGACCATCCCTGCATGCGGCTGTGACACTGCAGCGCACGGTCCCGTCCTCTGCCCGGGGATGTTGATGGCGGCCCAGGGGGAAGGGGGCAGACTCACCTGGGGCTGAAGTAAGACCACCCCTCACACACACACTTGTGCTCAACGTACATGACACCCCCGCACACTTTGGACAGAGCACAAAGGCAGCTTCTGTAGGTGTAACATTGACTTTAATAACCAAACGAGTTCATGCACGTGCCCTAGCCCCTAAAACTCATCTGTGCCCTGCAACCGTGCCAACTTACTCAGTGTCTAATTGTTTGGCCTTACGGGCCCTTTGACTACGTCTACGTGGTTCCCCAGACGGTACAGCAGAACTGGAGGTGGACTCCTGTGATTCCTGCCCTCTGATACTGGATCCCTTTGGCGGCCGTTTCCTGGGGCGTCCTGGCCTAGATGGGCCAGGCTGCGGCCCGGGCGACTGGGATGGCGAGCTGCCAGCCTGTCCTGCACGTTGCCCACCCGATGCACCTGGGACGGAAGGGGGGGAGTCCGAGGTGTCGCGGTGTACCGGGACCTCCCCTACAGAGGGAGCCGGGACGGACCACACCACCTCCTCCTCCCTCGGGGTGCCCGATTGCCCCCAGGCCTCTACATGGGTGGGGGATGCAAACGGACTGGCCATCCGACGCGCCCCCGACATCTGGCGCTGCCAGTCCTGGAGGCCCGTGCTGGTATCGACAGGGGTCTGCAGGTTTGCAGCCATGGAGCCCAGGGGGTTGGCAAACCCTGTCTGTGACAGTGCGACGCCGGCTCGCACATGGCCACTGGCGGCGATGCCCTCAGCGATGGCCTGCAGAGACTGGGCCATGGCCTGCTGAGACTGGGCCATGGCCTGCAGAGACTGGGCCATGGCCTGCTGAGACTGGGCTATGGCGTTGAGCGCCTCTGCCATCTGGCGCTGGCACTGGCTCATGGCCTCCTGTGAGAGGGCAGCCATTTCCTGGGCCACAGACGCCGCCTGCACGGAAAGCCCCAGGCCTCGCAAACCGTTCCCCATGTCTGACACCGTCGCACCCATTGCCTCCACCGCGGACGCCACCCGTGCGGTGTCGGCCTGGGTGGCACGCATGACCGGCACCACTTCCAGCTCCTGGACGAGGGTGGACTCCTCCACCTGCGACCGCAGCCGCCGCAAGCCGCCCGTCACCCTCTTCGCTTGTCTCCGGGTCGGTGGTTGCATCGGATCTATGTGTGGGTGTGGTAACTCCAGGAACCCGGGATCCATCTGGGCGGCAGATGTTCGCTTGGGCTGGGCTGCCCTCCGACCGCCCGGCCCCTCTGCTGCTCCTACCTCCACCTGCTGTACCGGGACGGCTGTGTTGTGCGCACCAGTGAGTGTACCAGACGCCTCATCACTAAAGTGCCCAACCGTGGTGAGTGTTTCTGCGATGGTGGAGGGTGTTGGTGACAGCAGTGGCGTTGTGTCGTGCTCTTCGTCCCACTCTGAGTCCATGGCACTTTGGGGTGGGGGTTCGTCTCCACCCATCCACTCTGAGTCACGGTCCGGGATTTCGTCTTCCTGGGTAGTGCTGTCCCGGGTACTGCTGTCCCGGGTAGTGGTGTCCCGGGTAGTGGTGTCCTGGGTAGTGGTGTCCTGGGTAGTGGTGTCCTGGGTAGTGGTGTCCTGGCTCGGATGTGACGGGGGCCTGTGGCTGCCCCCCTCATCGCTGGGTGGTCGCTCCCGCACGTGACGGGGGTGTCGTCTCCCTGTTGCTCCAGGTCTCTCCGTCTCCCGTGGTGTGCGAGGGGCATCCTGCGGGCGTCGCATGCTGGAGGGTGCGGGTCACTCCGTCTCCCGTGGTCTCCGAGGGGCATCCTGCGGGCGTCGCATGCCGGAGGGTGCGGGTCTCTCCGTCTCCCGTGGCCTCCGAGGGGCATCCTGCAGGCAGTCTGCATCTGCGGGGATGGGTGCCTGGACGTTTGGTCCTGCGATACACAATGAAGCATGCATGGTTAGACATCAGGCAGTGATCAGGTGATACAGGGGAGGGGGATATAGGGGAGGGGGGATATGGGGACGGGCTGTCGGTGGCTCACTTGCTACTACGCCCCCGACCTCTGCATCAGCAACCTCCCGGTCCTCAGGTCCACCAGCCAGTTCCAGGGCCCTTTCCTGGTGTTTGGTCAGTGGCCTCTCATCAGCGGGGCCTCCTCCAGTCCTCACATGCTCCCTATTGTTGTGTGCGCGCTTCTCCTGTGGGGTGGGGGGGGGTGGCAGGGGTAAAAGGCAACACTGTTAGGCAGGTATATCGGTTGCGCGTGCATTGCAGAGGTTAAGGCTCGGGCTGGATTCACTTGGGGATATGGGGGAGGGGGATATGGGGGAGGGGGGATATGGGGGAGGGGGGGATATGGGGGAGAGGGGGATATGGGGAGGGGGGATATGGGGGAGGGGGGATATGGGGGAGGGGGGATATGGGGGAGGGGGATATGGGGGGAGGGGGGATATGAGGGAGGGGGGATATGGGGAGGGGGGATATGGGGGAGGGGGGATATGGGGGAGTGGGGGATATGGGGAGGGGGGATATGGGGAGGGGGGAGGGGGGATATGGGGGAGGGTGGGATATGGGGGAGGGGGGGATATGGGGGAGGGGGGATATGGGGGAGGCTCACCCTGCCTGCTCTGACGAGGTTGTTCACCTTCTTGTGGCATTGGGTGCCTGTCCGTGGTGTCAGGGCCACAGCGGTGACAGCCTCTGCCACTTCCCTCCACAGATGCCGGCTGTGGCATGGGGCAACTCTGCGGCCGTGCCCGGGATACAGGGTGTCCCTCCTCTGCTCCACCGCGTCCAGGAGCGCCTCCACATCGCGTGACTCGAACCTCGGGGCTGAGCGGCGGCCAGCCATCCAGTCGGGTGTTGCGGTCGGGTGTTCCGGTCGGGTGGGGGGGAGCAGCGCGGCCTTATGAGCCGTCATGCCGTGCGGCGCGTATGATGCTGCATGGCGTGAACCACTGCGCAAGCGCGGATCCCGTTACGTCGCTGCTAGCCCATTTCGGGCCGGAGACTATCGACCCATTTTTCCGACGTGACGCAAGTCGGATTTGCGCCGTTTTTTGCGCCGATCGGCGGACTTTCCGCCGATAATGGAGAATTTCGCCCCAGACTCTGGCCCCGAAATAAGGATTAATATCCTCCTGGATAATTTTATCCAGTGGTTGCAATTTCTTCACTCCAAACCCTTCTACCTACTTCATCGTACGGGTTGTGGGAAGAACATAAAGCCCTGTGTTTCTTGAATTTCTTTTATAAGTTGGAACTATGTATATTTTATTTTCCTGCTCTGACTTGTACACAAATTCCATCCCCCACCACTGTACGTAATGTGTTATGTGCACATGCTTTGTAAATGACCCATTGTGACCTAATGTGTACAACCACGGTACTTAAAATATAAAAATGTCAAATTTAATTTAGAACAAGGGAGGCCAAACCGTTCCCGGGATGTTTATCCGTACAGCATTTACACAGTGATTTGAGCATAGTTAAATCCGCAAGTTTTCTCCCAAGTTCAATATTTGATACTGAGTCACATATTTGGACAAGGAGGTGGATTTTAAAGTTCTGCAAGAGAGAGATGTTTATTGGAGGATTCCAGAGTTGGGAGCTTCATATACATCATAAAGCCCCAAAAGCTACATACAAAGAATGCAAGCCATTCCCTTCAAGGGGTACACGTAAAAGCACTCACCCCCCCATACCAAGTGATGACTTTTGGGGGGGGGTGGGGAGAGCGTCAATCACCATTCCTTCATCTGTGTTTGTTGGTCATGGATTGAGAGTATCAAAATGATAAAGTATATATTTAAAAATAGTATTGCTACATTAAAATTAGTAATCCTAAGGAAATTGCTGTTTGCAGTGCAAATATTGAATGAAGATATTTATCTAAACTAGCCTGAAAACTGATTATTTTCATAAACAGAATATGATGGAAATAAAATAATGACAGATTTGGGTTTTAATGTTCATCAGTTTAACAGATATCATGCCATACAGACTAATGATTTCACAAGTTTGTATTTATTATTATTGTTCAGCCAATAGTAATCTTTCAAATATTAATCCATTTTTGCTGGTGTACAAAGGTCTTTGCAGTTTCAGTAAATTTCATTTTGTGGATCTTTAAACTGCAAAATATTTCTCCGTAAGTTCACTCACTTTCAGGTTGGTTAGAATATAAGCAAGGAGACGGATTCACCTGCTTTAATTAAAAAAAACATGAAATGCAGTTACGGCGTTATGTGAAGCATTACTCTAGATACCTTTCTTCATTTTTGGATCCCATCACATCCTCCTCTGCTGTGAAGCCCCAGGAAAAAAAGGCAAGCAGCAGGATGGTCGGACACTCGCTGCTCTGGTGCCTGTAGTCGGCAGGAGGGAGGCATATGTCAGACTGAAGGAACTGGATTCCAGTCAGTTTTCCTTTTCAATTCCCAACTACCTCTGTTAATACCTGGTGGGGAAATACATCTCAAAAAGAGTTGGCACTTGACAGACAGCAATGATAATCTCTGATGGGGGCTCTAACCGACCATCATAGAGGTGTGAATGGATACCTTCCCACTACAGATTTGCACCACTAATTAACAGTAGTTCTTAAATAATCTTAAAGAAGATCAATCTGCCTTAGCCACGATGCAAAGATATTCCTCTATCTTTAGAGCATTAAAGGGAGCTCCCACGCATGGTCCAAGTTGCTGTTTGAGAACAATTATTTGCATTTTAGTCTAATCATCCTTTCATTCAAAGCAGTCTCAGCTTCTTAGCTGTTAACTGTAAGTACATCTTACTCATGTATTTACCACTTGCTGTTGTGCATTTCCCACTAAAACTACTTTAATTTAATGTTGGCTGCGTATTGTATTGCTAGAAATGTCGTATATTATTATGCGCTCTCCTTGCAGGTTCCACATGCATTTTATTTCACAGAGGAGGGCAAAAACTGTTTCCATCACACAACCCACCACAGTTTCCAATGATCAGTCAACAGCTGAAAAGGTTAAAGAAGGAAAATAGTAAATTTCTCTGTCTTTTCACTCACGCAACCCAACATAGAACACTTCCACTTTTCTAATGTTCTGTTGGTCTTCCTCACCGTTGAAGATTATGAGATTGGTAGGGGAAAGGGAGCTCTAAATATTTGCTCAGATGCCCTGAATATGTCTCCCTGGCTAACCCCATAATGTATGCTGGAGGAAGATAAGGAATAGTAGTAAAAGTCATGTTTAATTGTCAACATCCTAAAGTTTCTGAGCAAAAGGGCATTGTTTCTTTGAGAAACAGGTATTGAGCATGTCCTTTTATCGCTTTATACCCCGTGAACATTTCTAAAAATAAATTTGGAGCACCCAATTATTTATTTATTTTTCCAATTGAGGGGCAATTTAGCGTGGCCAATCCATCTAGCCTGCATGCAAACACGGGGAGAATGTGCACACTCGACACGGACAGTGACCCGGGGCCAGGATTCAAACCCGGGTCCTCAGGACCGTGAGACAGCAGTGCCAACCACTGTGCCACCGTGCTGCCCCTATACCCCGTGAACATTTAATGAAAATTATTACATGAAAAACTAATAACAAAAAGAATAGATACCTCTGTATACATACGGATGACAGAAATAAAGCCTTTTGTGCTTGGCTTCGATACAGGAAAAGCCACTAGGGTAATCAAAGAGTTAATTTAATATGATGCAAACTATTTTTCTCATCTGACATTGCACCCTGCTGTCTGCATGCATCTGTGTGGCACAGAAGCTGTAGCGACTGGCATGGAGCTGAAGGCAGAACAAGTGATGGTGCAGGGCAAACCGTGTGGTTTTAGTGTCTGGAAATGAGTTCACTCCAGCTTCCTCTGTCATTGAAGCTGCACTTCTGGGTGTTTGAGTGACATTCCTCGTGGTTATATTAGCCCTGGTGCCTGTCTTTTGGCACTGGCCCATTCTACATGAAGTAAATCGCAGTGCAGTAGTTTCAACATTAATAAAGACGAGCGCTCCCGTCGATCAGTCTGAGGCAATAATTGTATTTGGTGGTTTTTAATCTGGATCTTGGGGCAGTGTCGTTGATATGGGTTTCCTGGAGGCAGATCGCATCAATTTTGTGGGCTCTGCAGAGTGACTCGATGATTTCACGCTTAACAGTTGACATCCCTTCAACATTAAACTGATGAATTTTGAGAGCAGAGCCGACAGAGATATCCATAGAATCCCTACAGTCCAGAAGAAGGCCATTCGACCCATTCAGTCTGTACTCACTCCCTGTAAGAGCACCCCGTCTAGACCCACTCCCCCGCCGTATGCCTCTAACCCCACCTAACCTGCACATAGAATCATAGAATCATATAATTATAGAATCACAGAATCATAGAATTTACAATGCAGAAGGAGGCCATTCAGCCATCGAGTCTGCACCGGCCCTTGAAAAGCCCACACTACTTAAGCCCACACCTCCACCCTACCCCCGTAACCCAGTAACCCCACCTAACCATTTGGACACAGAGGAGCAATTTACCATGGCCAATCCACCTAACCTGCACATCTTTGGGCTGTGGGAGAAAATTGGAGCACCCGGAGGAAACCCATGCAGACACGAGGACAACATGCAGACTCCACACAGTCACCCGAGACCAGAATTGGACCCGGGTCCCTGGTGCTGTGAGGCAGCAGTGCTGACCACTGTGCCACCGGGCTGTCATCTTGAAAGTCGTCATCTGCTAAGGGGCTGTCCAGACACACTGTGATCCGATGATGGACTTGGAAGGCTGGTTGGAGTAGAGGGCTCTGCTCCCAAGATCAGTGGTTCCCCCTGAAGACTCTGGGTACTCACAGGGGCTGCGACTCACAGGGGGTGCAACGAGACTGCTGATCCTCACCCGCCTTTCAAATTCCACAATGTCGGCCCTGCTCTCAGAATTCTGGACTGCACTCAGTCCAGCAGGAAAGGTTGGAGATTGATCCAGCAACTAGCTGCTGGGCAGCAACCTGGAAGTTCTAACCGGAGCTGCGACCTGCCGATTGCAGCGGTCAGCCACCTACCTGGTCAAAGGTGGCCAAGCTCTCACCAGAGTGAGCCATAGACACAATGTTGCTGTGGATTGGAGATCCTTCAAAAGGGAAAAAACTCAAGACCAGGCCAAATAGCCAAAGTCATAAACACAGTAGAGGTCCAATCAGCAAACTGAAACCTGGCAAAGCTGCAGGTTATGACCAAATCTACACTAAATTCTTTAAGCACTTTGACCCAGTGGGGACCCAGTGTATCCCTGGCCAGAATCTTCCAGGAGAAGCAACTGCCAAAAGTTTGGCAGAAATTTCAATCCCCAATGGACCCTAAAGAATCTTCCAGTTACAGACCAATTTCTCTTCTATCCACGTGTTATAAGCTGTGAGAGAGGGCCCTCTTACACCATCTCCAACCAAGATCGCCCCGCGCCACCACCCAGGACCCCGGAGCGTGCCCACGCCGCCAGCCCCACCGGTAAGGTAGGTGGTTTGATTCACGCCGGCGGGACCGGCATTACAGCAGGAGGATACACTATCCATGGACCAAGCTGGATTCTGTAAGGAACAGGCAGCACAGAAGACCAGGTACTTGTCCTCACCAATCACATGGAAAATGGCTTTCAAAAGTGCCTGACAACTGGAGTCATCTGCCTTGACCTCATTGCAGCCTATGACCCTGTTTAACACAAAATACCTACTGGTCAAATTTCTGGGTCCTCCCACCCGTGTTGTTTTTTTAAATGAACTTAGAGTACCCAATTCTTTTTTTCCCAATTAAGGGGCAATTTAGCATGACCAATCAAACTACCCTGCACATCTGTTTGGGTTGTGGAGGTGAGACCCATGCAGACACGGGGAGACTGTGCCAACTCCATACAGACAGTGACCCAGGGCCGGGATCATACCTGGGACCTCGGTGCCATGAGGCAGCAGTGCTAACCATTGCACCACAACATTGGCGGGATTCTCCGACCCCCCGCCGGGTCGGAGAATCGCCGGGGGGGTCGGCATGAATCCCGCCCCCACCCGCCGCCGAATTCTCCGACGCCGAAAATTCGGCGGGGACGGGAATCACGCCGCGCCGGTCGGCGGGCCCCCCCCCCCCCCCCCCCCCGGCGATTCTCCGGCCTGCGACGGGCCGAAGTCCCGCTGCTGTAATGCCGGTCCCGCCGGCGTGAATCAAACCACCTACCTTACCGGTGGGACTGGCGGCGTGGGCGGGCTCCAGGGTCCTGGGTGGTGGCGCGGGGCGATCTGGCCCCGGTGGGTGCCCCCACGGTGGCCTGGCCCACGATCGGGGCCCACCGATCCGCGAGCGGGTCTGTGCCGTGGGGGCACTCCTTTCCTTCCACCTCCGCGATGGCCGACGTGGAAGTGACCCCCCCCCCCCGTGCAATACACAGGGATGATCAGCAGCCGCTGACGCTCCCGCGTATGCGCGGACTTCCGCCGGCCGGCGAAGCCCCTTCATCCCCGTCTGGCGTGGCGCCAAAGCACCTTTGGGGCAGCCTGACGCCGGAGTGGTTCCCGCCACTCCATCCCGCCGGGACCCCCTGCCCCGCCGGGTAGGGGAGAATCCCGGCCCATGTGTTGTTGATACCATCACTTCTCTTCTTCAAATCAGACTCCATAGGGGACCCATAAGGGGCCCAAAGCCTGCATATCGAAGAGGCAGCAAACGGGCCCACCTCATGGATTAGTACTGGCACACACCCTGTTCAACCTGTGCATAAATTACCAGCCAGCCACTTGCAGCCGCAATTTCACCTATGCAGATGACATCTGCTATGCTTGCCAAGCAAGAGATTTCAAGGACATTAGCAGTGCTCATAATGGTGACCTTAGTAAACTCTCTGACTACTGTCAAAACTGGAGCCTCAAACCACGTACTGCCAAAACCGCATCACATGTCTACCACCTTGACAACGAAAGAAGTCATCAAGTCACCAAGTCATAAACGGCAGCCATGCCAAATACCACCCAATACCTATCTATCTTTGTGACATGTCGGACTGCATACTGACCTTCAAGTATGACAATTGGAGGATTTTAGGAATATTGGCTTCTAAATATTGGGACAATTTAAGTGTTAAAAACCTGGGCGTATAGTGTGTTTGGCTGCAGTGTTCATGGTTTTAAAAAGGGGTTTGTTTTGCTTCTAGGAAACAGCAGGTGAAATTGAGCAGGGGAATGTGGATTAACTGGGAAAGTTCGTGGGGAGTTAATGTGTTTTTGCAGCCTTCAGAGATGATTTGTTTTGTCGCTTGGGGAGATGAGGTCATTGCTGTGTGGAGCCCAGAAAGGCAGAGAGGCAGTGAGTTTGGAGAAGCTGAGGGAGAGAGAGGAGCGGAACTCTGACCTGACTCACCCTGAGGCCACAATTCATTCCCAGTAGGATAGTTTATAAAAAAAAGTAAAAATATTTTACAGCAGAGCATTCTTGTCTGAAAACAAGGAAGATGCTGAAACAACCTTGTCGAACAGCTATCTGAAGATATTCAGCCAGAGTCTGAAGCGGTCCCAACCAGACCCAAATCTGTTCTGCAAAAAAAAAACTATTACTCTACACCTTGCTAATTAAAAAAATAAATTCCTGCACTGACGAGCTCAGCTTGTCATTACAGGAAGAGATAGGGGCGTTATTTTCAAATGCCATTCAGATTTCTTGACCCCCCCACCCAGCGCTGCCTCAGGATCCCCCCAATGCCCCAAACTACTTGTTAGGGGGTCCTCAAGCCCCCCTCACCTCACCTCATGAGGGCAGGGCATCCCCAGGCCCAATCCCCGGCATGGGCAACCTGTCACAAGGGCACACTTAGTACCGCCAGCCCGGCACCCCAACAGTGCCAGGCCAGCAATGCCAGGGTGCCCGGGTGGCTTCATCAGGATGCCTGGGTGGCAGCGGAAAGGTGCCCCGGTGGCATCGAGAGTGGCAAGGCACCACCCTGCCCAGAGCCTGATCACCTGAGCTCCTCCAATAGCCGGGGAGACACCCCCAGGCACTGTTACACCTGGTCCAGATTTGTGCGGACGAGTGCTAAACGGCACCACGGCAAGGTCCCCCAGATCTACCCTGCTAATTTTAAGATAGATTGAACGCTGTATGTTTCTTTTCTTGTTGTTTAATGGGAAATTGTATAGTAGTGTTAAGGGGTAATTGTAAGCTGTTTTTTTAGGGTGTGAAGTTAAAAAGTTTAATATTGTATTCCTAATAAAGTTTTTTGTTTTAGAAATGCAAAAGCCCTATTTTCTCATGCAATCACTTCTGCAGCGAATCATTCTTTCCCCACAGTCTTAAATTAAACTAAAATATTGGAGTTTTCGTCCAGCATCCTAGCTACTGTTGGGGTTTGGTCTGGGATCATAATACAAGCCACATCTCCAGAATGCCTCAGCTGAACTGAAGACTCCCAACAATCTTATCTACACACTAGCAGAAACCTCTTGGGAAGCTAACACCAGGGCTTTAAGAACCTCTTCTTTGGCTCTCTGCACTCAGCAGCTGAGTACTGTGTTTCTGTCTAGAAGAACACTGTGCACTAAAACTGGGAATTGTCCAGTTGAATGAAATCATGAGGAACACCTCAGGACTAATCCGGTCGACAAAAACAAATTGGCTACTGTGCTCTGCAACATTGCATCAGCACAAATTCGGCGTGTAGCTAGCGCAGCACGATTGCTAGAAAGAGTGCACAAAAATCTGGACATGTCACCGGCAGAAGACATCACTCACTCACTCAGCAAATGCCTCGTCTCAAGGCAGAAACTGGACAACCTGCCCGAGCCGGGCAGTTCCACTGTGGACCTGTGGCACAACACCAACAACACAGCCCAGAATCAGCACTTGGTTGATGATCCCACATTGGAAAGCCCAGGCCTCGACCTCCCGCACGGACCTGGGTCAAACTGAACAGATTTTGCACTGGAGTCAGACCCTGCCGCAACAACCCCTTGTGTCGGGGGCACCGTGACTCATGCCGGTGCAATTGTGACGAAGTGAAAACCATGGTGCACGTAACCATCAAGTACCCCGACCTGGCCATCTCACTGCCCAACACCAGGTTGATGAGGAGGCTGCCAACTAGCTGAATCAGTGCATATGATAGTAGTAGTATTGTATTCGGTGTCAATCCACAACTTCAACTTCTGCTACTCTTTCCAGAGACACAAGTAGAATTTTTATGTATTTTCTACCTCATAGATCTGAAATACTCTGGCTTGGAGCAGAGCCATGACATGATCGGGGGTGAGGGATGACAGTGGAGATTCCTGAACTGCCTGATGATAACACTTGAATTCACTTTCCATCGTTTAGCTTGGTTTCTCGGAAGAATGTCTCTCAAGACCCAAGCTAAGCATTTCTATCTGGCGATGAGGACAAAGAAAAAACATGTTACCCATCCTGCCCAGAAGCAAACACATTTCCTGTCCAAAGATCATGAATAAAAGTATGGATAATATAGTAGCCATGGCCCTGGACTCTGAATTCAGTCCCACAAAGACAAGTTGAGAAATTCAATTCAATAAATTTGAATCTGGAACCAGTAAAAATGACAAAGATCTGTATAATAATGTAGTTGTTATGTTGCTGCCCCACCAGCACCCTATAAAGATGCAATATAATCTCCCTGTTTTATACTCCATCCCTCTAGCAAAAAAGGACAATTAGATCATGAATTCTTAATTACCTACTGCACCTGCAAACCAGCTTTTTGCAATTCATGCAAACGTTGAATTTAGAATAGAAAAATAGTAAATTGCTTATTGTCACAAGGAGGCTTCAATGAAGTTACTGTGAAAAGCCCCTAGTCGCCACATTCCGGTGCCTGTTCGGGGTTCATTTTGAACTTCTGTTGCTAACTTTGGTTGGCTCTTAATTCGTTGCCCGTTGGGTCTTTGCTAAATTTTCTCTGTTTCTATAACCTTTGCTCTCGAGTCACCAGGTATCTTTATGATACCACTACGAGGTTCAAGTTCAAGTACTGATCAATAACTCCACACACCAATTAGTAAGATTCAAATAAAAACACATTTATTAAACACAGTAAATCACTACTCATGCATAAACTCTACTTTCTAGGCTATTCTCTATCACTAAAAGGCCTACACTTAGCTTTGGAACTGGCCCACCAGGTCAGGGGAACAAATGGCCTTCCGTTCAATCTGAGTCTGCAGGGTTCAAAAGCTGGTATGGACTGGTAGCTAGGAGCACCTATCTCGTAGCGTGCGTTGACTGGATACTTACTTGGTTGATGCAGCTGCTTAGGCAGTTCACTCTCAAGGGTTGATTCGAGTTGCTGAGTGACCCTGCCAAGAAGACCGATTTGAACTTGGGGGCTTTACTTTATAGTCCCCAGGGGCTTCGCGCCGTTCGGGGCGGACTCCGTATATGGTTCCAAGTGATTGGACTACTTTCCGATCACTTGGATCGATTTCTCCAATACTGGAGTCGTTCCCTGATCGCTGGGCGGTCCCTAGGTATCCTCCCTTTGGCCTTCCTTTGTCTTGGCTCCTGCTGGCGCTGAGGAGTCTGGCTTGGCCTTATTCACCTTAAATGTTTCGATTGTTCCCGGGGATCGCTCATTAGCATGCAGATGGCTGTGAGTTTCAGTGCTGTCTGGGCTTTTGCAAGTTCTAATACACAGGATTTCTGCACTTGCTAGTTTTTGCCTGTGTTGGCTAAATTTCCCTATAGTATTTGCGGTTCTCCATTTTAAGCCGGGAAGTGGCCAACCCAGGTGGCTACACACCCTCCTTGTGATCCCTCACGCGAAGCGTTAAGGATCACATAACTGTATTGTATTCACTTCCTGACTCAACAAGCACTCTTCCATGGCCTCTACACTGACCATAACTATATATGAACATTTTTTAACTAACAATTCTAAGTGGCGCTATGTCAGACAGGGACATGCATTACAACAACAAAAAATGGTACCTCTAACTATCTCTCATAAACTACACTCACTCAAACATTCAATCATACTAACTTCCTAACAATACAAAAATAATAGCAGCATTCACATTTTTCCTCTGGCTTGGCAGTCAAACACAGAGGTGTACAATATTTCCGTTGTAAACGAAACACATTTCTTTATTTACAAAAGATGCAACACTAATGTTCGTTATCATAGATCAAGGGGTTCGGGGTCCTGGTGATAACCGAAACTAGGGGATCTTATCCTGTATACCGGGGTGCGAGAGCGGTCGGCTCTCCTTCGCCATTTCCTCATGCGGATAGTCTGCACGATGCTGCAGAGTACCGCCAATACTAGAAGGGATTCAATTACGTATGATAGTGAATACCAGGTTATGAACGTATCACACCGTGATGGTGTGTCAGTGACTATCTCGGGGTTAACTATTTCAGGGGGTAGTGTATGGTAGGGGTGGGAATCATTCACGGCCTGTGTGGTAGGGGTCAGGGGGTTCGCATTCGCGCTGAACCGGATACAAATTACAATAACGACGAAAATCTCATATGACGTCTTCATTGTTGTCTTCTTTCCTTTTCGTCTCTTCCTTTCCGTTCCTTCTCTCTTCCTGGAGCTTCTGGAATTCTGTGGATCAAGCATAGTTTCTGTTACTATCTTGGTTAATATCTCATGCGTTAGCATGTCTGTCTTGTAGTGCCAATTTCCCTTTATAATTGGTCACCATGTGTGACTCCCTCATTTTTTTGTTAAACCGAAAATTTGGACTAGGCACACTTAAAAAACTGAAACAGTGCGAGCCATCTCGCAGGCTGTGCGATTAACCATCCAAATGTTTGAGGATGTAAATAGCACAGGGATGGCAACCTAAGGGTTGCCCGAAAACAAAACAAAACTTTTTGAACCAAGAGTGCCGAAATGAGGTGCGTATGGGCCGCGACGGGTAAGAATTGGATGGAATCCCCCGGTAGGACGGTGATTAATGCCTTATGTGCTGTACCCCAGTGTAGCTGACCAGAGAGGGGGTCCTCAGGTAGGGCGGGGACCAATGCTGTTTCTCCACTGCCTGAGCAACCGACAAGAATGGGCAAAGAATGTAGTCATCGTGGGGGGTTGCTGTAAAGGTTTTACCGTCGAACCAGAAGAGCAGTTATGAACGGGGGCTGGCAAGCTCTCAGCGGTTTTTGCCGATAAGCGTGCTGGCAAGTTTTCACAGGTTTCTGCCGACAAACATGGCGTGTGGCCGTGGAACTTCTGAGTGTACAAACACCACTTAACAATAACACTAACAAACAACATTGAACAACATGCTGCAGGTTCCATCAGAAAGGACACCGTTTCTCCCAAGCGGTTCCTTTTAAAACATCATCTGGACACCTCAGTTATCAGTTGTGAACAGGGTCGCAAAGGGGTTTTCGTTTTGGGAGTCAGACTCAAAGTCATCCTCTTGTCCTTCATTTTCATTGTCCTGGATGCCATACTCTGGAATGGATGAGGGTTGATAAAGCTGCATTGCGTTACTTAGGGTCCATCTCACCTGTACGAATTGTCGCAGTGCCAAAAAGTTGTGTCTAATTCTGTGGGGACGGAGTCGGGGTCTTCATCGTAGGGCGGTGGTCTTTGGTGGGGTTTATTGAGGAATGTGATCAGGAAGGGATCACTCGAATCATGTTCAGATTCGCTGGGTATGGGTCCTGTTGCCTGGGGATAGTAGGAAGGCGTGCTGTGGCTATTGTCTGTGACACAGTCGCAGTCTCTGCTGCTGCTGTCTGTGGGCATTCCAGGGCGGAGTCTAGAGTTCGGGGGTGGAGTCGAGGGCGAGTCCGTGGGTGGGGTGGACGTGTTGGGGGAGGGTAGGGATACGTTGGGTGTGGGCGGGGTGTGTTCTGCTGAGCATGACATGGTGTGCGTGGTTGGACTGTGGGCCATATGCCTTAAGCTGGTTAATATGGAACCACGCAGTCTTTCCGTTGGGGTACTTAATTTTCTACACGGAGGGGCTTACTTTGTCTGCAATGGAGTACGGACCCGAATACTTCGGTGACAGGAATGTGCTGGGGTTGTAAATGGAGAGCATGACCTGCTGTCCTACCTCAAACTCAGCCGCATGCACTGTCTTGTCGAAACAGGCTTTGCTCTGTTTCTTTCTAGTGCCTAATCTTACTGCAGCTGCTAGCTGAGCCGTTTTTACATTTTCGACTAACTGTTTTACTGCGTTCTCGTGTGTGAGGGCCGTCACTTTGGGACTGGTCAAGTCAAGTCCTAATAAAAATTCTGTGCCTTTCATGGGGCGTCCGGTCATGAGAGTGTGTAGGGTGTATCCTGTGGATGTTGAAACAGTATTTCTCAAAAATATCAGCACAAAAGGGAGGACTGAATCCCAAGTGTTGTTGTTTCGTTGGACCATTTTTCTGAGGGTTGCTTTTAGGGTCAGATTCATTTGTTCCACGATACCACTTGACTGGGGGTGGTATGCGATGTGGAATGCCAAATATCGTGAGGACGTTCTTCATGACACGTCCCGTAAAATGGGAAACTTGGCCAGATTCAATGCTGCGGGGGAGTCCCCATCTCGTAAAGATGTGGTGGGTTAAGATCTTGGCTGTGGTCTTTGCCGTGTTAGTTCTGGATGGGAATGCCTCTGCCCATTTCGTAAAAGTGTCTATGACGACTAATACGTATTTGTAACCATTCCTGCAAGGGGGCAATGGTCCTATAAAATCAATCTGGAGGTTAGTCCAGGGGCCATTAACGGGGCGGGTGTGGCTAAGCTGAGCTTTCTTTGCGTATCTGTCCGGATTGTTTTGGCCACAGATAAGGCAATTCTCAACGTAGTGCGTTACGTCTTCTTTTAAACTTGGCCACCAACAGAGCTGCCTGAGGTGGGCTGTAGTGGGATCAATTCCCTGATGTCCATGACTGTCATGAAACAAACAAATGAGCTGATTCCTGTCCTGTTCAGGAACCACATAAAGGATGTCTTTTAGGATCACACCATCATGTGCGGTCAGTGCATTTTAAAATCTAACGTAAGGTGCTGGAAATTTTCCTTTCAAAATCTCCCTGAGATTGCTATCTTGCTTCTGGGCCTGCACTAAATCCTCGATATTAGTCTGTGAGACCTGAACTGCATTCACTGGGGCGCTTTCGGGGGGTGTCCAAAAATATCCATGCCTGGAACCTGCTTTAGCCAGTGCGCCGGCTTTTACATTTCCAGGTGGGGAGGAACAGTGGTGACTTCGAACTTTAACAATTCCAAACGTCCTGTCCTGTGCTTTCTCTAAAATGTGGCAGAGCAATAGGGCTGAAGGGAGGGGTTTTCCGTCTGCGGAAACAAATCCTCTTGCTTTCCACAGGGGTAGGAATTCTGTAAGGCTGTTGCAGACATAGAGGCTGTCCGAGTATATGTCTGCTGGGCTGGGGAAGGAATGTGGGTGATCCACAATGTACGCAATGGCTGCTAGTTCTGCCGCCTGCGCGCCTAAGTGTCCTGGTAGTTTTAAGGAGATTTGTTCTAGGGCGCGTCCCTGGGCGTCCTCGACATAGATGCCGCATCCTGTAATGCGCTTCCCGTCTAATACTGTGGAAGAACCATCCACATATATCCTTAAGGGTTCGCACATGTCTGTGCGCTAGGGGCTCTGGGGTGAACTACCTATCTTTCTGCGGGGTGTTTTTACGATAAAGGGACCTGTGTTGTGGTGCGGTGAGATGATTTCACATTCATGGGGGGTGCCTGGGTACTGAAGGTTGTTGGCTAGGAAAGTGTGGGTCTTGGTCCTTTTAACAGTGATGTCCCGTCCCGGCAAAAGAAGGGTCTATATGGCTGCTCTGACCTGGCTTACTGTACCGTCATTAAGTCGTCCGTCCAGTAAAAGTTGTGTGGGGGTGTGTTCCGTGAAGATTGTGATGGGGTTTAGTCCGGTGATGTATGAGAAATACTGAACCGCCAAGAAAACTGCGAGCAGGTGCCTTTCACCGGCTGAAAATCCCTGCTCCACAGGATCTAAAACTCTGGAGACGTAAGCCATGGGTCTTAATTGTTCATGCCGTTCCTGGAGGAGCACGGCCGAAAGGGTACGGTCTGTGCTAGCTATCTCTATAGCATAAGGGGAAAGCGGGTCTGGAACCTGTAGTGCGGGGGCTGCAATGGGGGCTCTTTTCAAAGCATCAACAGCATCCGTATGCTACGGAAGCCATTCCCAAGGGTCTCCTTTCTTTAGGAGTTCCGAGAGGGGTGCTGCTTTAGTGGTGAAACCGTCAATATGGTTTCGGCAGTAGCCAACCAGCCCTAAAAACGACCGGAGGGCTGAAACATTCTGGGGAAGGGGCAATTTGACAATCAAGTCAATTCTTTTATGCTCGATCTCGCGTTTACCATGCGTGATAATCGTACCCAAATACATCACTTTGTTTTCCAAAATTTGGGCCTTTTTGGGGTTTACTTTGATTCCAATCTGCTGTTGGAGTTCCAGGAGTTCGGACAGAAGCTCAATGTGCTCTGCCTTGGTGTCTGTCTGCAGTAATAGGTCGTCCACATACTGGGCCAGACATTCGGGGCGAGAAAATTTTGATAATCTATATGCCAGCTGTCGGTGGAAAATGGAGGGGGAGTTGTGGAATCCTTGTGGAAGGCATGTCCACGTGTACTGCTGACCTTTAAAAGTGAAGGCAAATTTGTACTGGCACGCTTTTACAATGGAATGGACTAGAATCCGTTACTGATGTCCAAAACCGTAAAATATCGTGAGTTGAGTCCCTGTTTGAGCATGGTCTCAGGACTTGTGGCTACCGTGGGGGCTGCTGCGGGGGTGACTTTGTTGAGTTCCCGGTAATCGATAGTCAGTCGCCATGATCCATCGGGCTTTCTCACTGCCCAAATTGGGGCATTATTAGTAGAGGCTACTGATCTAAGTACGTCCTGCTCTAATAAGCTATCGATAACTTTTGAGATTTCTCCCTCTGCCTCTTGGGGAAATCCGTATTGCTTTTGGGGTCTAGGGTCAGGTCCTGTGATTTGAACGGAACCAGTCATCTAGCCACAGTCATGTTTGTGGGTCGTGAATGCTGTCCTGTGCTTCTGCAGAACTGCCCTAACCTGCTTGTCTGTGCTAATCGTGGTCGGGTCAAACCAGAATTCGCCGACTGCGCTAATCTTGTTTGCATATTCACCTGTGAGCGTTGCGGGGGCTCTTGCAGATTTTGCCATTTTCCACACACATTGGTTGACTGGATCAAATGAAAGGTGGTGGGAGTTCATAAAATCAATGCCCAAAATGTGTTCTGCTGTGTGGGGTAGATCGACTAAAACTATGGGGTGTCTTGTGGTAATATTGCCAATTTGAATGGGTACAGGGGCTGTGATGTGTCCCTGTTGTGAGTGGCCTGTGAAGCCGCTGAGGGTGATTGTGGCTGTCGTGGGCCACGTGTCTTTTTGGAACATGGTGGAGGAATTAATTGTGGTGCGGGACCCTCCTGTGTCCCAGAGAAATTCGATGGGCTGTCCCCGTACTTTTGCTGCAATTACTGGTCAGCCGGACCTATCCCAAAGGGTGTCGCAGACCCAAGTGGGGGAGCCCGAACACCGTCAGTCCGTTCCGTTCATGTCTGTCTGGTCTGAACGGGTGCTCACACTATGTATGGGCTCTGTCCTATTCTTATTCAGAGTGCCTGCCTGCTGGGCTCTCTGTGACTTTCGTGGGGCATTGCCCTCTCGTGCAAAGTGACCTAATTGTCCACAGTTGTAACACTCCTGTGGTTTCTGTGGGGGGCTGTTCCTGCCTTCGTTCACCCATGCGGGGTTCTGGTGCATCTTAACTGCGTGGATATCTGCCTCTGCCTGTTGTTCTCATGGTTTCTTAATTACGGGTTTGTTTTGGACAGATTGCTCCCAGTCGCGGGACAATCTCTTTAAAACCCACTTTTCATTTTGCGCTTCTTCCGAGGGGGTAATAATTGGTACAGGCTTTTTGTCCTGCCTCTGTGGCATGGGAGATAAGGGTGTGGGTCCATTTGGCCATGTTGTCTTGGGACAAATGGGTGCGTTCTAAGTTGCCGAAAACGGCTGTAAAATGAATCCACAGGCGTCCAGCAAACGCTGTGGGGTGCTCGGTTTTCTTCTGCCTGCACTTATTCAGGCCTTCTCCTGGGTCACCTCTGTTGTAACCAATCGCGTCTAGGATGCCTCCTCCTACATTCTGTGGGTCGGGTAGGGCTGCTACGACCGAAGGGTCTAAACTCAAAACTGTGAGCTTCACTTGCTCACGCTCATCCAGGCCGTACATGGTCGCCTGCTGCTTCACTCCAGCAAAGAAGTGGTGGGGGTCTGAGGTGGGGAGGAACGGTGTGATCTTTTCACACGCGTCCCATAATTGGGTCACAGTTAAGGGGGTGGTGTAAAGGAATTCTGCGTCTCCATCCGATGTGACTCTGCGGTGGGTAGTGACTGGATTCATGGGAACCTGATCTATCTGTTCTGTGGGGGGTTGGGGTGCTTTTCTCCTTTGGGGCTTTCCTTGCGCACATGTTCCCTGAACATACCTATGCGTGGTTTCATTTAATTCTTGCCAATCAGGGCCGTCTTCCTCATCTAATTGGGATCCAAAGGTGCTCTGAAACCCATTTTGCACTGAAAGCAAAGACTGCAGTTCCACAATCTGCTTCCGGCACTTTGCGTGATCTAATGAACTTTGTCTGTGCTCCGTGGTGGCAGCATGGAGTGCTCTTAACACTGTTTTTAAATCGCTGCACTGCCTTTGCAATGCCTCTACCTGTTTCTCTGTCTCTTCTCTTACCAGGACTGCACATTGCGTGTCCTGATAGGCCTTTTCATATTGGGTTTGTAAGCTGCTCAGATGCGCTAGACAAGACTGGTGTGCCCCCTTGGCATCATCCACCTCTTCGTCCTTTTCTGCCAACTTCCTTCTTAATTCTATATTCTCTTTCTCGATCTCGCTGACATCGACCTTGCTCATTCGATTTGTCTCCTCTATCTCTTTGCGGAGCATCCGAACGACCACCTCTGTGCCTCGCAATTGTGCCAAACACGCACGATTGCCATCGGCTTGCGAGCTTTCCCTGAGCTTTTCTTATGGATCTCTAACAGGTTCTCCCACCAAGTATGTCCTATACTCCCGGGTCCTGTTTCCTCATTGTCACAGAATTCACTCCAAAGGGGCCATCCCTTCCCTTTGAGATATTTCCTGATCTCTTCTTCCCAAACGGGACACTGTCCTACTCTACTGCGGGTCGCTGCGACCACAAATTCTTCAGGGTTCATGAGGCGTTGCATTGCCTGCATTGCCATCTTTCCTCTCTAAATGCTCTCTTAAAATTTGGAACGAGGGGTACTAAGGCGGTGCTGTAATTACGGGTACGGCTTTCGCTATTTTCCGGAATACAAACTCCCGACAGTTTTTTTGAAACAAAAGTCTATCAGTTTTACCTTATAGCCCTGTTAGTTACGCATGCATTAACACGCTTCTGAATTACGAGGATTGATCAGAACTGCTTGAACACTTGTGGTTTTTCTGTTCCCAAATTGATTCTAATTCACATTTTGGGTTCTCCCGGAGTGGTTGGGCCACTTCTAAGTCGGGTCCCATCAGATGTCGCCAGTAATATGTTGCTAACTTTGGTTGGCTCTTAATTCATTGCCCGTTGGGTCTTTACTGAATTTGCTCTGTTTCTATAACCTTTGCTCTAGAGTCGCCAGGTATCTTTATGATACCGCCACGAGGTTCAAGTTCAAGTAATGATCAATAACTCAATACACCAATTAGTAAGATTCAAATCAAAACACATGTATTACACACAGTAATCACTACTCATGCATAAACTCTACTTTCTAGACTATTCTCTATCAATAAAAGGCCTATACTTAGCTTCGGAACAGGCCCACCAGGTCAGGGGAACAAATGGCCTTTCGTCCGATCTGAATCTGCAGGGTTCAAAAGCTGGTATGGACTGGTAGCTAGGAGCGCCTATCTCGTAGCGTGCGTTGACTGGGGACTTACTTGGTTGATGCGGCAGCTTAGGCAGTTCACTCTCAAATGTTGATTCGAGTTGCTGAGTGACCCTGCCAAGAAGACCGATTTGAGCTTGGGGGCTTTACTTCATAGTCCCCAGGGGCCTCGTCCCGTATCTGGGGCGAAATTCTCCCCAAACGGCGCGATGTCCGCCGACTGGCGCCCAAAACGGCGCCAATCAGATGGGCATCGCGCCGCCCCAAAGGTGCGGAATGCTCTGCATCTTTGGGGACCGAGCCCCAACATTGAGGGGCTAGGCCGGAGCCGGAGGGATTTCCGCCCCGCCAGCTGGCGGAAACGGCCTTTGGTGCCCCGCCAGCTGGCGCGGAAATGACATCTCCGGGCGGCGCATGCGCGGGAGCATCAGCGGCCGCTGACAGTTTCCCGCGCATGCGCAGTGGGGAGAGTCTCTTCCGCCTCCGCCATGGTGGAGACCATTGCGGAGGCGGAAGGGAAAGAGTGCCCCCATGGCACAGGCCCGCCCGCGGATCGGTGGGCCCCGATCGCGGGCCAGGCCACCGTGGGGGCACCGCCCGGGGTCAGATCGCCCCAGGACCCCGGAGCCCACCCACGCCGCCTTGTCCCACCGGTAAATAGGTACTCTAATTTACGCCGGCGGGACAGGCAATTTATCGGCGGGACTTCGGCCCATCCGGGCCGGAGAATCCAGCGGGGGGGCCCGCCAACCGGCGTGGCCCGATTCCCGCCCCCGCCGAATATCCGGTACCGGAGACTTCGGCATCCGGCAGGGGCAGGATTCACAGCGGCCAACGGCCATTCTCCGACCCCCCAGCGGGTCGGAGAATGACGCCCCTGGTTCCAAGTGATTGGACTACTTTCTGATCACTTGGATCGATTTCTCCAATACTGGAGTCATTCCCTGATCGCTGGGCGGTCCCTAGGTATCCTTTGGCCTTCCTTTGTCTTGGCTCCTGCTGGCGCCGAGGAGTCTGGCTTGGCCTTATTCACCTTAAATGTTTCGATTGTTCCCGGGGATTGCTCATTAGTATGCAGATGGCTGTGAGTTTCAGTGCTGTCTGGGTTTTTGCAAGTTCTAAAACATAGGATTTCTGCACTTGCTAGTTTTTGCCTGTGTTGGCTGACTTTCCCTGCTGTCTTTGCGGTTCTCCATTTTAAGTCGGGAACTGGCCAACCCAGGTGGCTACACTTCCATGACAAAACTTTCAATTGAGGCTAACAATTGTGCAGCATTCAATAAAGTTGATTCAACATTTTGCAGCAATTTACTGACGGCATTAGTTGTAAGTGGCTCCACAAAACAGTAAAAACTGCATTATTGTGCTTTTCAAACTTCACTGCTCCGGATTTTGCTTCAGCTTTCATATGTATTTATTTTTAAATTTGATCTGGCTATGTCTGATGAACATTCCTTTATATTGACTAAGTTCAGTCTCAAAGCCAAAACAGCACCTGCAAGAACGGACCACGTGGTATTACAAATTATTTTGACCGTCAAATGTTTTCCATTTGCCTGCTCCAAGCATGGTTGCAACATATTCCACCGATGTACGGAGACTGAGAAAAAAGGCATACATTTTGAACAAAGATCAAAAAAATGTACAGCTCCCTCTCAGGATTCAGCTGTAGCATTGCAGATTAAATTCAAGGAGCGACTGGAACATGGGATGAATACTGTCCAGGGGACATGCATTGCTCAGTCTTGCTTGGAGACCTCAATATTTTCCTGCCATATTTGTGGCATTATCGAAGCTATGCCATTGCAATTTTTGATGTCCAAACCTGATTTTTAAAATATTTGGAGTACCCAATTATTTGTTTTCCAATTCAGCGGCAATTTAGCACGTCCAACCCACTAGCCTGCACATCTTCGATTTGTGGGGGTGAGACCCACGCAAACACAGGGAGAATGTACAACTCCACACAGACAGTGATCCGGGGCCGGGATCAAACCCCGGTCCTCAGCGCCATGAGGCAGCAGTGCTAACCACTGCACCACCGTGCCACTGTCCAAACCTTAATTTGCAATGATTTCCAAAATAGTGGGCATTCGGCCGGAGAATCCACATTGGCGCAGAATCGGGGACAGCACCGCTTTTGCAATGCTCCACCCCCTCCAAAACGGCGTACTCTAGGAGTACGCCACACGCCATTGGGTCGTTCTCAGGACGTTACCCGATACGCCGCCCTCGATGGACTGAGTTCCTGACGTCATCGGTGGCGTGTGGTATTTATTTGCGGGAACTTGGCATGGCAGCTGCGGACTAAGTCCACAGTCGGGGGGGGGGGGAGCTGATCTGCGGGCAGGGGGCTTTGGCGGGGCTGGGGGCACTGGTGGGGGAGGTCCGAGGTTGGCGAGCCTGGCCAAGCGGGGGGTCACTATTTGACAGACCAGGTCTGCGCACAGCCAGCGCCATGTTGCACGCCGCGGCCGCTGCAGGCTGCCACCATGTGCATGTGCGCCCACGGACCCGGCAATTCTCTGACCATATCTGCAGCTAGAGCCAGGTGCTCTATGCTGCGTGCCTGCTAGCCCCCCACCAGACGGGGGATCGGTGGCTGTTTTGCGCCATTATGTTGGTCGTAAAACGCCACCGTTACCACTCCGGCGTCAGCACTTAGTCTCAGAATTGGTGAATCCAGCCCAGTGTCTCCAGGCACTCAGAAGTGTGGGATTGGATCTGGACAAAACAAAGAAATTGCTCTACAACATCACCATCGTTGGTCACGTGTCTTAAAATCAATGTTAAATGGTCCACATGACTCATATCTGGTGTTGAATCAACTATTATGGAATAGTATTTGGCATCTTTTACTTCATTAGTGAATTGCTTTCTGAGCCAGTTTGCCATTATAGTGATGAAGTTGTCATAGCTGCTGTGGTTTAAAATGTTGGTCTTCTCTGAGCCACAATATTGCCAACTTTTCAAATGCTCTTTGAGGAACTCAGCAAATTCACTGAAAAATTCATGGCAGCTAAAGAAAAGTTACCTCTTTGAGTTGACAATGGTGATTCATCCTGACCCCTTTGGGATGGTCTCAAGGAAGACAGCAGTTTGACTCTGGCATCAACACATCTCAGCAATTTCCTCCAATAAGAACATTCCTTTTCAAACTGAGCCAATACGCAGATTCAATTCTTTCAGATAGCTTATATTGTGACGCCCCTATTCAAAAATGGAGAGAGGCAAAAAGTACAAAACTATAAACCGGTTAGCTTGACCTCAGTGGCACGGAAGTTGTTGGAATCAATCATTGAGGAGGAGATGACCGAACTTTGGAAACACAAAACTCAATCCACCATTGTCAGCATGGTTTTAATAATAATAATCACTTATTGTCACAAGTAGGCTTCAATTAAGTTACTGTGAAAAGCCCCTAGTCGCCACATTCCGGCATCTGTTCAGGGAGGCCGGTACGGGAATTGAACCCACGCTGCTGGCCTTGTTCTGCATTACAAGTCAGCTGTTTAGCCCTCTGTGCTAAAACCAGCCCCTTTATGAATGGTAAGTCATGCTTAACAAATTTTGCTGAGTTCTCTGAGGAAGTAATCAGCAAGGTGGATAATAGGGAACCTGTAGATGTGGTATATCTAGAACTCCAGAAGGTATTTGACAAGGTGCCACATAAAAGACTGATCCAGAAAGTGAGATTGCAGGGGATTGGGGGTAAAGTACAAGATTGGATTGAGGAAGGGCTGACTGAGAGAAAGCGGAGGGTCGGGATAAATGGGTCCTTCTCTGGCCAGTGAACTGTAACTAGCGGGGTGCCGCAGGGGTCAGTCCTCAGACCTCAACTGTTTACAGTCTATATAAATGATCTGCGAGAAGGGGCAGAGTGTAACATAGCAAAATTTGCAGATGATACTAAAATAGGTGGGAAAGCAGGCAGTGAAGAGGAGATATTTACAGATGGATATATATAGGGTTGGAGAATGGGCCAAAATTTGGCAGATGGAGTTGAATGTGGATAAGTATGAGGTTATCTATTTTAGCCAAAAAAGGAAAAGCAAATTATTATCGAAATGGAAAGCAGATTCAAAATGCAACTAGGCATAGGAATCTGGGTGTCTTCATGAATCGCAGAATGTCGGTATGCAAGGTACAGCATGTTATTAAAAAGGCAAATAGAATTTTAGCATTTATTGCTAAAGGACTGGATTATAAAAGTAGAGAAATATTGTTGCAATTATATAGGGTGTTGGTGAGACCACATCTGGAGTATTGTGTCCAGTTTTGGTCTCCTTATTTGAGGAAGATGTGGTAACATTGGAGGCAGTTCAGAGGAGGTCACCGGATTGATTCCGGGGATGAAAGGGTTGACATATGAGCAGAGATTGAACAGTTTGGGCTTATACTCGCTGGAGTTTGGAAGAATGAGACAGGATCTGATCAAGGTATATAAAATACGAAGAAGAATTGATGAAGTAAACGTAGACCAAATGTTCCCCCCTTGTGGGACAATCTCGAAGAAAGTCCATAGCGGTTCACTTACCTGAAGGGGGCTAGCCGGGCCCTGGAGTACTCCACACAGCTCCGGCTGCCGATACGGGGCCCTGCCCTGTCCGTGCGACATGGCCGACCCCCACAGCGGACCACCCCCCACAATATAGGCCCCCCCAGATAGCGCGCACCCGCCGATCGGTGGCCCCCGATCACAAACCTGCCCATCCTGGAGGCCCCCCCCTCCCTGTGATGGATCCCCCCGCCCCCCCCACCAGGGCATCCGCGGACCGGGTCCGCAGCCGCCATTCCGAGCTCCCGCCTGGTGGAACTATGAGTGAACTACGCTGGCGGGAACTCAGCCACTTGCCGGCGGAGAATCACTGCCAGGGCCTCTTTCAGTGGCCCCCGACCGGCGCCGCGTGCGCACGATTGGCGGCGATTCACAGTAACTTCATTGCAGTGTTAATATAAGTTTACTTGTGACAATAAAGATTATTATTATTATGTAGGGTGGTGGAGTCTGAATCATTGAATTGTTTCAAGAAGGAGATATTTTCGGACTTTAGAAAATGGCTTAAAGGAGGACGGCACAGCGACACTGTGGTCAGCACTACTGCTTGATGTCGCCGAGGACCCGGGTTCGATCCCGGCCCTGCGTCACTGTCCATGTGGAGTTTGCACATCTTCCCATGTCTGCGAGGGCCTCACCCACACAATCCAAAGTTTTTTGCCTAGCTTCATCTTCCTGGCTCACCTTCAATTGTTTGCATTTCTGACTGCAGGTTGATCGTATTGTTTTCTATTATCTAAACTTTCTTCGGCGGCATGGTGGCATAGTGGTTAGCACCGAGGACGCAGGTTCGATCGTGGCCCCGGTCACTGTGTGGGGTTTGCACAATTTCTCCGTGTCTGCGTGGGTCTCACCCCAGAACCCAAAGATGTGCAGGGTAGGTAGATGGGCCACGCTAAGTTGCCCCTTAATTGGAAAAAAAAAGAATTGTGTATTTTAAATTTATATAAAAATAACTTCTTGATTATAATGAATATGAATTTTCTGAAAGAGCAGGCACTTTTCTTCCTCCTCAGTCCTGGGGGTCATGTCGCCTGTTCTCCCCTCGCTGCTTAATGATAGCTACCCCAAGTCCCGACCGGCTGCCTGACTTACTCACCACCTCCTGCGTGGCTTTTTCCAGCAATTCGCGCACCCCCAATGGTACCTGGCACCTCACCTCGACCACCTCACCTCGCTGCTGGCTCGGCTGCCTGGCTATGGCCTGCCCAGCCCCCCTCAGCCCTCGTCTGAAGATAGAGTCATTCCAGCTCCCCTTGGCGACGGCTTGCTACCAAGTTCCTACCGGCTGGCTCCCTTAACACCTCCCTCCTTCGTGGCATTTTTCGCCAATTTGCAAATAGGTTAGTTGAATACAGGAGCTCTTCGCCTTGATTGCTACCTCTCTCCCTCCTAGTCACCTCAACGTTCACCAGTGTTTCCCCCTTCTAAGGGTACTCGATCACCCAGAGTCTGATGTTACTCTGCACAGCTTTCATGCGCTGACTAGTATCCACAGACACTGACCAGCAACGAAGCCCCCCATTCGTCAGGTCTGTTTGCCTACGAACAGGAGGCGGGATTCTCCAATAATGGGGCTATGTCCCCAAGCCGGCGTGAAAACCAGCGGCAACGGGTCCGGCGTCAATGGCCCCCGAAAGTGAGGAATTCTCACCTTTCTAGGGGGTTACGTTGCCGCTGGAGTGGTCCTTGCAGCTCCAGCCGGCGCAGAACAGTAGTCCCGCATGCGCGGAACGGCCGGCGTATTTCCCCACATGCGCATAACGGCTGGCGTATTTCCGTGCATGCACGGAATTGCCAGCGTATTTCCGCACGTGCGCGGGGGTTCCCTTCTCCACGCCGGCCCCCAGGCAATATGGCAGAGCCCTACAGGGGCCCGTCGCGGAGTAAAGTAGGCCCCCACGAAACCAGCCCGCCCGCCGATCGGTAGGCCCTGATCGCGTGCCAGGCCACAGTGGGGGCCTCCCCCCCCCCCCCTCCAGGACGGCCCCGCACATTCACCTTCCAGGTCCCACCGTGTGGGAGGTGAGTAATCCACGCCGGCGGGACTCGGCCAAACACGTCGGACACTCGGCCCATCGGGGCCCGGAGAATCGCCGGGGGGGCCGCTGTCAATGACCCCCAACCGGCATGGCGGCGATCCCGCTGGCGCCCGAAAAACGGTGCCGGAGAATGGTGAAGCCAGCGTCGGGGCGCGATTCGCGTGCCCCCCCAATGATTCTCCGTCCCGGCGCCGGGTCAGAGAATCACGGCCAGGATGTTTCATTGTAAATCCATCTCTAGTGCTATATAAATTCAAGCTACTATTATTGATATTAGATACTGTGCGCGGTTAAGATTTGCTAAGACCCTCAAGCAGCAGCAACTGGAAAATAGCAGCATGATTAAGTTTAGATCAGAATAAAGATGAAGTCAATAAAAGCTCAGGATAAAGAATGCATAATCTCAGTTCAATAAAATATGCAAGATTTAACACTGAGTCAGAGGAACACTATGTTAGAGGAAGCATGGCTTTTTAAATATGTTAAATGCCTCTCTCCTGTGAAATTCAGGCTTATCAAGAGGTTTCCGAATTTCAAATTTTACCTGTAATCGCTGTCAATTTTAAGCACAGAATTAGACAAAACTACTGAAAAATCAGGGAGCTTTTTACCATCTGACAAACCACTAGACAAGGCAATGTGGTTTCAGGCCACCGACTCTGTCCCGTGGATCAGATAGGATTTCTGCCAGTTTTTCTAATCGCTGACACTGTGCAATCGAACAGATCCAAGACACTGCCATCCTTACCTGCCTCACAGCACTCTTGTAAAATGAAAAGAGTGGAACACTGAACTCTGGATGAGTGGAAAGCAAGTTTCCATTCCGACCACAACATTACTCTTAAAAATGGGGTGGCAGCCGCACCACAACAGGGGCTCTGCTCTTGAGCCCACTTAGAATCGAATATGTACTCCTCACTGTTAATGATATGTTAGTTAGATTATTAAGATGCACAGGGGAAGGTTGTTACTTAATTGAGTACTTAGTACACATACGAGACACTTCAGCGGGGATCTGGCATGCAGGGTGTTGCATGCAGCAGTGCCATGCAACCATAGATTAAGATGGTTCAACGTGACAATAATCTGCCCTTGTTGATGCAAGTGGCATGTAATGAAGGATTAGCGTTCAACATTGCAGCACGGTAGCATAGTGGTTAGCACAATTGCTTCACAGCTCCAGGGCCCCAGGTTCGATTCCCAGCTTGGGTCACTGTCTGTGCAGAGTCTGCATGTTCTCCCCGTGTGTGCATGGGTTTCCTCCAGGTGCTCCGGTTTCCTCCCACAGTGCAACGATGTGCAGGTTAGGTGGATTGGCCATGCTAAATTGCCCTTAGTGTTCAAAATTGCCCTTAGTGTTGGGTGGGGTTACTGGATAGGGTGGATGTGGGCGAATTAAGTGGGGTGCTCTTTCCAAGAGCCGGAGCAGACTCGATGGGCTGAACGGCCTCCTTCTGCATTGTAAATTCTATGATTCTATGATTCAGAAATACGATATCAACGGGCAGCAGATCAATGTCAACACCTCAAGATAAGGACGATCTTCAAAGATGTCGAGGTCGTCCCAGTGCCCACCATGGGCGGCATAATGGAACTGCTGAGACGCTTTGGCACTTTTTCAGGGTATAAGCCAAACTTGGGAAAATGTGAGTGCCTTCCAGTAAATCCCCGGGGAGGGGAGTTAATCTAGTGGTGCTGCCGTTTCGTATGGCTGGTTCCTGCTTTATGTATCTGGGGGTCCAAGTAGCCCGGGATTGGCCCGTCTCGGTAAACTGAACTATACAAGCTTGGTAGGCAGGGTCAAGGCCTGCAAAGGTGGGATAATCTTCCCCGGCCTTTGGCGGGTAAGGTTCAGTCAATCAGGATGAACATTTTACCAAGATTTTTGTTTTTGTTCTAGTATTTACCAAACATTCCCCCTCCATCCTTTTAGGGAGTTGAAAAGTTGATTACGTCCTATACATGGGCGGGCAAGACTGTGCGATTTGTAGGGCAGTCCTTCAAACGGCTAGACAGTCACGAGGCATGACGTTGCCGAATCTGATGTTTTGCTACTGGGCAGTGAATGCGGAGAAGTTGTTGGGTTGGCGTAGTGATCCGGAAGCTGTGTGGGTACAGATGGAATCAAAGTCGTGTAGAGGGTCTGGTCTGAGGACAATAGCGACGGCCTCATTCCCGTTCTCACTAGCAAAGTATTCGGCAAAGCCAATGATTGTCTCCACTTTGAAGATTAGGAGACAATTCTGCCAGCATTTTAAATTGGGGTCAGTGTTTGAAGCTGGCTCCCATTTGTGGGAATCATCTGTTCGAGCCTGCGAGACTGGATGCCACTTTCGGGGGGTGGGAAGGAAAGGGGCTGGATAGAGTGGGTAATTTGTTCCTGGAGGGGTGGTTTGCCAGTCTGGAGGAACGGTCGGAAAGTTTTGAGCCCTCACACCCTGACTTATTCAGATATTTATAAGCTCGCAAATTTGCAAGACGGATTTTCCTGATATCCCCATGACACCGCCGACCTCTCTGAAGCAGAGGGTTCTTTTGCTCGCATGGTTGGAGAAAGGGAGCACTTCCAGTATCTATGGTCAGATTATGGTGGAGGATTCAGTGTCGATGCCGGCGATTCTGAAAATTGAGCTGGAGTCCTGTCCCTTAATGGCCATATTTGGTGTGTCAGACTGGCCGGAGCTGCAGGTGGTCAGATTTGGCAAAAACCATTGACCAATGTGCAGCCAAGATTACAACATCTCTTGATAAAGATTCAAGGTTAGAACTGTGAGATTAGGTACAAGCCAGGTAACTGGATGGTCACTTCGGATACACTTGACACTTAGCCCAGTGAAAACAGAAGATATATACTTCGCTCTACAAGCTGGCTTCATTGACATCAAACATAAAGATGTTCTCTAAATTAATCTAGTACATCTTGCGCAATGCAAATGCCACTAGCTACTAGAAGAAACAGTGAAAGATTGTACACTGCAGAAACTGTGGAAAACCATTATAGAAGAATGGCCAGATTTAATTCAGAACACCCACTAACACATCAGAGCATTGGGCAGGATGAGCTAGGCATCTCCCAGAGGGTCATTTTTAAAGGAAGTCTGGTCATCATACCGGAATCTTTGTGACTTGATATTCTTCAACAACTTCATCACTCACACTTGGGCATAGATTGGATGAGAAGACTTACAAAAGAGAGACCGTGCATTGGTCAGATTTGAACATTGACATTGAGGTCATCGTCAGGGAGTGTTAGGCATGTCAAGAGCATTTACCAAGTCAGCACAAAGAACTATTGATTCCACATGAAGTTCCTACCCATCCTTGTTCCAAAATCACATCCAACGTCTTTCATATCCATAGCACTGACTTCATTGTCATCATTGACTACTTTACCAAGTACACCATTATTTGACAATTGCTCAGTACATCAAGCACAATTGGCTTAATAATACTAATAAGTGTTACTTTCAATTTTGTTTTAAGTTTTCAATTAAGTTAAAGAGAGGCAGGGCTGTTAAAGCTTTTTGACTGGCAGTCAAGAATCGTCCAATCGAATAATGGAGGGAGGATCTCAGTTCAATCGGTGCCATGGAGCGAAATGATAAAGAGGTGGACTGGCCAATGGAGGTAGGGATCATGATGAATACCACTCCACTGTCGTGCTGGGTGTTCCAATACACAAACGAACCAACACGGTTGTAGATGGTACCACTCTGTTTTATTATTCTGTACAATAATAACTATTAACTTCTGGCTGTGGTTCGTACTTCAGCAGCTAACCTGTGGACCCAGCCCTAGCACTATCTTAGTGAGGCACTCAGCACATGGTGTATGTCTGAGTGGCACGCTGTGAGCTCTGTGCTCTGAGCTATCTCCTGGTAGAATGAGCGGGAACTGTGGTGTTCCCTGTTTATAGTGCGTGTGCTCTCACTGGTGATTGGCTGTGGTGTTGTGTGTGTGTTGGTTGGTCCAACTACCTGCCCATCAGTGTGTGTGTGTGATTGCACCATGATATGTTAATATGGATATCATGACATCCACCATTTCAGGATATGTGTGAGAAGTGGAACATCAATCACAGTACTTCTTCTCCTCATGACCCTAGATCTAACAACCCAGCTGAATGAATGGTTTGCACAGTGAAATCCCTAATCCTCAAATGTAGACAAACCAAGCACTATCTACACATTGCAATGTTAAATCTGAGAGCAGCACCTTTAAGCGCAACTATTCCATATCTGACAGAGCTCATGTTTGGCAAACCAGTGCGCACCAATTTACGTACTCTTACCCATTCTACTCTCTCAGAAACTAGAGAGAAACTTTTAAAACTACAAGAAAAGATGACCAATGTGAATGATAAAATGCAGATACAGGATTGCCAACTTTACAGTTGGGACAAGTTTGCATTCAGGGTCCCATAGGAGGTATGTGGCTACCATCTAAGGTGACAAGGATTTGTTCAGAACCAAGGTCCTATTAAGTCACTCCATACAAAGGCACAATTGTGAGGCATAACCAAGGACAAATCAGATCCAAGCCAGCTCCTCAACCACCATACATTGCATCTAGGACAAGATCCCAAATGCAACCAGGAACAACATCCAAGAACGACAATCCGATAGAAAACTACAAGCAGTTAAAGAAACTACCAATATCTGGGCATATCAGCAGATTAGAGTCTCTAAAGCATAAAGATGCAGTTCTATGCACTTAACTAATGGTAACTAAACATGAGCATGTATCATAAATAGTTATACTTAATTAGAAAAGGGGGGGAGTATCTTTAAAAAGAAAGGAAGATGTTGTAATATGCCTTTCAGAGATATCACAATGACATTGTTGGAAGGGACATGTGACCAGCCTTAGTTTCACTTTTGCTTTGAGCAGAGCACACACGCAGCTCTCATGTCTTTAAGCTTTACACCTATACATAACTGTTTTCATGTGCCTAGTCTTAATAAATGAGATCACAACATGTTTATCCAATCCCTAATGAGCGATTATTGCCATGTGCCTTGCACAGTAGATGAGCCCAAGGTGCTATATCTTTATAATAACATAACAGTGTCCTTCACACTCCACATCATTGATGTGGCAGCCTTAAGCTTTAGTGCATTGCTCAGCATGTAGTCCTGGACCTTGGAATGTGCCAGTCTGCAATGCATTGAAGACCAACAAGTTTCAGGCAGACCAAAGAGTGTCTTTCATCAAGTTGATGATTCTCCTTTGGTAATTAAACATTTATTTTGTTGTGTATCCTGGGGAACAGACCAGCGAGCCCCAGTCGTTTGGTGAACTGACCTGGGACTCAGTCTCAAACATTAGTTTACAATGTTCCTGTGAAGCAACTTGGGAGGTTTCATTATGTTAAAGGTGTCATATAAGTGCAAGTTGTTGTTGTTTAAAATCAATCCACCGCTTGGAGAATTCCACCAGCACACCTGCTGTCCCACCAGGGGCGCCAACACTCTTGACCACTTCTATTCAAAAATCAAGGGCGCCTACCATTCCATCCCCCGATCGCACTTTGGGAAATCAGACCATAAGACGGTGCTCCTTCTCCCTGCACACAAGCAGAAACTCAAGCGGGAGAATCCAGCTAAGAAGGTTGTGCAGTGCTGGTCCGAGGAAACAGAAGAGCTCCTACGTGACTGCTCAGAGACAGTGGACTGGTCCATGTTTAAGAACTCAGTGATCAACTTAAATGAGTATGCCACCACCGTCACAGACTTCATCAGCAAATGTGTGGACGCCTGCGTGCCAAAGAAAGCAGTATGTACGTTCCCCAATCGGAAACCATGGCTCAATCGCGAGATTGACTCCCTACTGAAGGACAGATCTGAGGCGTTCAAGTCAGGTGACCCTGACCTATACAAGAAATCCAAGTATGACCTCCGCAAAGCCATCCGGAATGCCAAGAGAGAAAATCAAACCAAGCTAGAGTCACAGACAGACTCTCGGCGGTTGTGGCAAGGCCAAAACAACATAATGGGCTAGAAAGCGAAGCCGAGCAGTATCTCTGGCAGCAGAGCACCCCTCCCCGATGAACTCAATGCATTCTATGCTCGGTTCGAGCAGGAAACCAACAATCCGTTGTCGAGTGCCCCAGCAGCCCATAACTCACCCATACCCACCATCACAGCTTCCGAAGTCAGATCGGCCTTCCTGAAAGTGAACTCTCAGAAGGCGATGAGCTCGGACGGGATACCTGGTCGTGCACTCAGAGCCTGCGCGGACTAGCTTCCAGAGGTGTACGCGGACATTTTTAACCTGTCCCAACTCCACTCTGAGGTCCCCACCTGCTTCAAGACGACCACCATCATACCGGTGTCAAATAAGAACGAGGCAACGTGCCTCAATGACTACCGTCCGGTGGCCCTGACTTCAGTCATAATGAAGTGCTTCGAGAGGTTGGTCATGAAGCGCATCATCTCCATACTCCCAGAACGCCTTGATCCACTGCAATTCGCATACCGCCGCAACTGGTCCACAGCAGACGCCATTTCCCTGGCCCTACACTCATCCCCAGAGCATCTCGACAACAAGGACTCCTACATCAGACTCCTATTTATTGACTACAGCTCCGCCTTCAACACCATAATCCCAGCCAAGCTCATATCAAAGCTCCAAAACCTAGGACTTGGCTCCTCACTCTGCAACTGGATCCTCGACTTTCTGATTCACAGACCACAATCAGTAAAAATAAACAACAACACCTCCTCCACAATAGTACTCAATACCGGGGCCCCGCAAGGCTGCGTACTTAGTTCCCTACTATACTCCCTGTATACACAAGACTGCGTGGCAAAATTTGGCTCCAACTCCATCTACAAGTTTGCTGACGATACGGCCATAGTGGGCCGGATCTCGAATAACGACGAATCAGAATACAGGAGGGAGATAGAGAACCTAGTGGAGTGGTGCAGCGACAACAATCTCTCCCTCAATGCCAGCAAAACTAAAGAGCTGGTCATTGACTTCAGGAAGCAAAGTACTGTGCACACCCCTGTCAGCATCAACGGGGCCGAGGTGGAGATGGTTAGCAGTTTCAAATTCCTTGGGGTACACATCTCCAAAAATCTGTCCTGGTCCACCCACGTTTACGCTACCACCAAGAAAGAACAACAGCACCTATACTTCCTCAGGAAACTAAGGAAATTCATCATGTCCAAATTAACTCTTACCAAGTTTTACAGATGCACCATAGAAAGCATCCTATCGGGCTGCATCACAGCCTGTTATGGCAACTGCTCGGCCCAGGACCGTAAGAAACTTCAAAGAGTCATGAACACTGCCCAGTCCATCACACGAACCTGCCTCCCATCCATTGATTCCATCTACACCTCCCGCTACCTGGGAAAAGCAGGCAGCATAATCAACGCCCCCTCCCACCCGGCTTGTTCACTCTTCCAACTTCTTCCATCGGGTAGGAGAAAGTCTGAGAACACGCACGAACAGACTCAAAAACAGCTTCTTCTTCACTGTTACCAGACTCCTAAATGACCCTCTTATGGACTGACCTCATTAACACCACACCCCTGTATGCTTCACCCGATGCCGGTGTTATGTAGTTACATTATGTACCTTGTGTTGCCCTATTATGTATTTTCTTTCATTTCCTTTTCTTCCCATGTACATAATGATCTGTTGAGCTGCTCGCAGAAAAATACTTTTCACTGTACGTTGGTACACGTGACAATAAACAAATCCAATCCGACATGGGCGGGGGTGTATGGGGTAAATCAGAGAACCAGAGAATTGTTAAAGAACATTTTTCTGGCTGGTAGTTTCCATTGAAATGACCTTTTACCAACCCCAGAAGGAACTATTAGTTTTGATGTGTGAAAATGTGACCATATAATATTTGTGATCATGCTAGGCAGCTTCAACTTACTACCCTGCCCTTATTAAATTTCTTCCTATTATTTACTCCTGTAAGAGAACTAAAAGGGTCACACAAGGCACCGTTTGAAACATCAAAAGTTTGAGAGAATGACTGTATGTGGCCTCAAAATTCTTCCTATTCCCTTTACCCTCTCTCTGTAGAAAGTTAAATATTTGTGATTACACAGTGCGTGTTCATCACCTCACTGTGGAGACTGGGTGGGAGTAATTACTGAAGCTCACAGTGCATTTAGCTGAATTATCATTAGCCGATGCAATCCTTAACTCAGGGTGTTTCAGCAATTGCGGCACTTCAACTCAATGTTAATTCAGCTGCTTGACCCTGTGATGTCATCGGCACTTCCTGTTTGATCATCAATTTGCAGAAATCTAGAGATGGAGGGAGGGGAAAGAGAGAAAAGCAACACGTTGAAGACAATCTTGATGGTTTAATTCTTTTTAAAAAGGGGTTGTGACGGTCTTCCTGGCTTTCTGTTCGCGTAACCATGTTACACAGCTCAACTCAATCAGATGATAAAGCAAATCGGCATATTTTGGCCCGTCAGCTTGCAGCTGCAGAGTTAAGTCCTGAAGCTGTTTTGCAGGAAGACACTTTCAGAGGAATCTGGATGAAAGTGAGGTTAAATTGCGGCGAATGGCTTAATTGAAGGCTCCCAGTGTCCTGTCCCCACAGCAGCGCATTTCATGATCAATTTTGTGTTTATAGATTTTCCATTTTTCATTCAGGCTAACTTTTATGCTGACTGACAATTGCTCCAGCCTCTGCCATTATCCCTCGGTGTCTTTGAACACTGTGCCTGCTGGGCTGTCAGAGTAAGCATCATTTTAGCACTCGGCTGTCAATCAGGCTCCCCCATTGCTGGTGACAAACAGATAGACTGGTTTGCATGCCGCCCGCCGTAAGCAACAACCTACTCTGCTCCATGATACGTGTGACATCACTGATGTCTGGATGGTGTCCAAAAGTGCCGGCTAAGAGTCAGCAGAACTCATGGAACATTTCTGGGAAGCCTTGTCAATTTGATCGTCCTGGCCCCAGTGACAGTGATTGGCTGCAAAGTGCCGTGCCCTGGGTGAGGCAAACACTGATGGGTCCTGATAAATGCTGTGATGGACTGTGATGGCTCGGCTCGAAGAGTATTTGAATTACATTCTAATTTCAACCACCTAATTGGGAATAAAGTGCAATCATCTCGGCCTGTTGCAGAGCCTGCGATGCTTGTCTCCCACCAGAGCTGTCTGCCAACCTTGTCATTATTCAATTAAGATTTTTAACATTTTCTGAGTCACGGGATGACATGGGTGGCACAGTGCATTTCTTATGCATGAGCTGGGATGGCCATGAATGCTCCAGTCTGCAATTTACTGATTGGAAGCCTTCAAGTCATAGAAAAAAAATGGAGACACTTAATACAAAGCATGTGGCCTAATATTGTTTTAATGAACTTGCAGAATCCAAACAAGGGCCAGCTGCTCATTTTCTCGTTCTGTCTCCCATTTATTTCTCATTAAGGAAATCGCCTGTTTGTCAAATAAGATATTTATAATACTATAAATTGATAACGCAGCTGATAGAAGTTAAAAAGGAAAAGGGATTTGGGTGCGTTATTTTTATTGTGAGCTGTGATCGGCATCGCAATAAAGGGGGAATAGAGATTGCTTGTTCAAAAAAAAAATGCTTGTTTTACAACCCTGCCATAAACAAAGGCAGGGCTGACTCCTTTCATTTTATTCCTCCCTTTATGTTCTTTGCAAAATTTTGACGTGGCAGGACTGCTTTTATCAAGCCATTGATCCCACAAGGTCGTGTAATACAAAATCAGATTTCCACTCGAGCTGAACGAATCTCCAGCACAGAAATTTGAACGTACCTCTGAGGGCTAATTCTATATTTTTGGGGGAGTCTTTTGTTTTTTTTAAAAAAGGGTTTTCTTTTCCATCCTGTCCAAAAATGTAATCAGCACTCTGTGACATTCGTCACCGAAGTTGCACACTAAATTGGAAACAAAAATCCTTCACCTACATTTAGTGAGATGCCTTCCTGATTCACCAAAGCAACCATTTTGTGAGTCTTTTGCACCTTGATGCTAAGCAGAATTGATGTGGTAGCTGATATCTGAGACAATGTGAGCGCTTACACTGCAGTGTGCTGTGCATAATTACATAGAAGTTACAACGCAGAAATATGCCTTTCAGCCCAACCAGTCCGTTCTGATCTCATCGAGGCCTTCCAACAGGAGAAACGTTCTTGCCCCATGTGCCACGTCCTACACATTTATAATTTAAAGATTTATTATATCTCCACAGGAGCCTCCTCCCATTCCACCTGACTTATTTCAGCCTTTCCACATATCTTTCTATTCCCCTTTCTCTCATGTACCTGTCTACCTCAATCACCATGGGAACGAGCTCCATATTCTAAACACTGAATGAATAAAGAACTTTCTCTCTATTTCCCTATTGGATATGTTCGTAACTATCTTGTGTTGATGGTCCTGGTTTTGGTTTCATCCACAAGTGGAAACATTTTTTCTGCATCTACCACAATTACAGCTATCGGGAAAGGGAAGACTTGGAGGTTGTCTGACGGTGATCTTTAAATTATGATTGTGTAGGACGTTTCACATGGGGAAAGAATATTTCCCCTCACGGAAAACCTCTCCCAGATCACCTCCAAGTCTTCTCCTCTCTTAAAAAAACCCCCGATCTGTTCAATCTTTCCCGATAGCTGTATCTCTCAGTTCCGGCACCATCTTTGTGAATCTTATTTTGCATATTCTCCAGTGCTTCCACACCCTTTTTATAATATGAAGATCAGTGCTGTGCACAGTGCTCTTAAGTGTGAACTGATCAGGGTCCCATGCAGGTTTACAATAGCTTCACTACTTTTTAATGGTACACCCTTAGAAATAAATCCCAGTGCTTTGTCATTTTTTATTGCTTTACTGGCCCGCACTGCAGTTTCCACTGATTTGTCTGCCTGTATCCCGTCATCCCTTTGCTCTTCCACCTGTTTTTCTGAGGAGTAGGTCATGTTTCTATTTTTCCCACCAATGTGCATCATCTCATATTTATCTAGACTAAAGTTCATTTGCCAATAACTGCCCAGTTTCTAGTGCCCTCGTGTAATACGTTGCATTCTTATTCAGTATTAGCTGAACATTTCAGTTTCATATCATCTGCAGGTTTTGGCATTATGTTACTTGTTCCTAAGTCAGAATCATTAATTCCAGTTCTGACTGCCAGTTGTCCAGCACTGATCCTTGTTATCTACCTCCCTCCAATCTGAATAACGATCCTTTTAAAAAATATATATATTTATTCAAATTTTCAATGATTTTCAACAAAACACTCCAACCAGAAAAAAAAGAGAATAAAGCACAAAACAAGCAAACATTATACATGAGATTTCCAACAAAATACAATAACCCTCATTTAACAAATAAACACGCCAGTAAGGAAATAAACGCCCCACTCTAACCTAAACAAAACAGAAAAACCAAACGCCCCCCCCCCCCCCCCCCCCCCCCGGGTTGCTCCTGCTGTTGACCTCCACCTAACGTTCCACGAGAAAGTCTAGGAACCGTTGCCACCGCCTGGAGAACACCTGCACAGACCTTCGCAAGGTAAACTTTATCCTTTCCAGCTTGATGAACCCTGCCATATCGTTAATCCAAGCTTCCACGCTTGGGGGCTTCGCATCCCTCCACATTAGTAGGATCCTTCGCTGGGCTACCAGGGACGCAAAGGCCAGAACACCGGCCTCTTTCGGCTCCTGCACTCCCGGCTCGTCCAATACCCCAAATAATGCTATCCCCCAGCTCGGCTTGACCCGGGTGTTCACCACTTGGACATAGTCCTCGCAAAACCCCTCCAAAACCCATCCAGCGCCGGGCATGTCCAGAACATGTGGGCGTGATTTGCTGGGCTCCCCGAGCACCTCACACACCTGTCCTCCACCCCAAAAAACCTACTCATCCTCGCCCCTGCCACATGCGCCTAGGGACAACTTTGAACTGTAATAAGCTGAGCCTGGCACAAGAGGAGGAAGAATTAACCCTACTCAGGGCATCAGCCCACAGACCCACATCTATCTCCTCCCCAAGCTCCTCCTCCCACTTACCCTTTAACTCCTCCACCGAGGCCTCTTCCGCCTCCTGCAGCTCCTGATAGATCGCCGAGACCTTGCCTTCTCCAAACCATACACCCAAAATCACCCTGTCCTGAATCCTTTGTGCTGGGAGCAGCGGAAATTCCCTCACATGCCATCTCACAAACGCCCTCACTTGCATGTACCTGAAAGCGTTTCCCGGTAACCCAAATTTCTCCTCTAGCGCCCCTAGGCTCGCAAACGTCCCATCGATGAAAAGGTCCCCCATTCTTTTAAGACCAGCCCAATGCCAGCTCAGAAACCCCCCATCCATCCTTCCCGGGACAAACCGATGATTCTCCCAAATCGGGGACCAAACCGAGGCTCCCACCTCGCCTTTGTGTCACCTCCACTGCCCCCAGATCTTCAGAGTCGCCGCCACCACCGGACTCGTGGTGTACCTTGTCGGCGGAAGCGGCAACGGTGCCGTCACCAGCTCCCACAGACACATAACCACACAAGATGCCACCTTCCACGCCTCCCCCTCTCCCTCCATTAGCCACTTACGGATCATCGCCACATTAGCTGCCCAATAATAGCCACATAGATTCGGCAGCGCCAGCCCCCCTCCCTGCTACGCTCCAAAAACACACTCGCCCATACGAATCCCATAATACTCCTGCTTACCCGTTTAAAAAAAGCCTTGGGGATTAGGATGGGCAAGCACTGGAACACAAACAGGAACCTCGGGAGGACCGTCATCTTAACCGACTGCACCCTACCTGCCAGGGAGAGTGGCAGCATATCCCATTTCTTGAAGTCCTCCTCCATCTCCTCCACCAACCTTGTCAAATTGAGCTTGTGCAGGGCCCCCCTCGCTACCTGGATCCCCAGGTATCGGAAGCTCCTCTCCGCCCTTTTCAGCGGTAGCTTGTCTATCCCCCTTCCCTGGTCCCCCACATGCACCACAAAGAGCTCACTCTTCCCCATGTTGAGCTTATAGCCCAACAAGTCCCCAAATTCCCTAAGGATCCGCATAACCTCCGCCATCCCCTCCACTGGGTCATCAGCATATAACCACACCTGGTGTTCCTCCCCCCCCCCCCTCCAGACCAATCCCCTCCAGTTCCTAGACTCCCTCAGTGCCATGGCCAGCGCTCAATTGCCAATGCAAACAACAAGGGGGATAAGGGACACCCCTGCCTCGTCCCCCGATACAAGCTAAAGTACTCCGACCTCCGCCAGTTCGTAGCCACACTCGCCACTGGGGCCCTATATAACAGCCTGACTCATCTTATGAACCCTTCCCCAAACCCAAACCTCCCAAGCACTTCCCAGAGATACTCCCACTCCACCCGATCAAAGGCCTTCTCCATGTACACATAGACGTCACTACCTCCACTTCCCCCTCCACCGAGGGCATCATGATCACATTTAAGAGCCTCCACACATTCGTGTTTAACTGCCTGCCCCTCACAAACCCCGTCTGGGCCTCATGGATCACCCCCGGGACACAGTCCTCAATCCTCGTAACTAGCACCTTCGCCAACAACTTAGCGTCTACATTGAGGAGCGAAATCGGCCTATACAATCCACATTGCAATGGATCCTTATCCCACTTCAAAATCAACGAGATCAGCGCCCGGGACATTGTCGGGGGCAGGGTCCCCTCCTCCCTCGCCTCATTAAAAGTTCTCACCAGCAACGGGCCCAGCAGGTCCACATACTTTCTGTAAAATTCAACCGGGAACCCGTCCGGTCCCGGGGCCTTCCCCGCCTGCATGCTCCCCAATCCTTTAACCAGCTCCTCCAGCCCAATCAGCACCCCCAAACCAGCCACCTGCTCCTCCTCCACCCTCGAGAACCTCAGTTTGTCCAAGAATCGCCGCATCCCCCCGCCCCCCTCCGGGGGCTCAGACCTATACAGATCCCCATAGAAGTCCCTAAATACCTCGTTTATTCTCACCGCACTCCACACCGTATTCCCCCCTCTATCTCTAATTCCACCAATCACCCTCACTGCCTCCCTCTTGCGAAGCTGATGTGCCAGCATCCGGCTCGCCTTCTCCCCATACTCATACACCGCCCCCTGCATTTTCCTCCACTCCGCCTCTGCTTTTCCCGTGGTCAATAAATCAAATTCCATTTGGAGGTTTTGTCGCTCCCTAAGCAGCCCCTCCTTGGGGGCCTCTGCATACCTCCTGTCCACCCTTAATATCTCCCCCACCAATCTCTCCCTCTCACTCCTCTCTCTCTTCTCCCTATGGGCCCTAATGGAAATTAGCTCTCCCCTAACCACCGCCTCCCAGACTACCCCACCAGCACCTCCCCATTGTCGTTGGCCTCTATGTATCTTTGAATACACCCCCAGATCCACCAGCACACCTCCTCATCTACCAACAGTCCCACATCGAGGCGCCACAATGGGCGCTGGTCCCTCTCCTCCCCCAACTCCAGCTCCACCCAATGCGGGCCGTGATCCGAGATGGCTATAGCCGAATATTCCGTTCCCTCCACTTTCGGGATTAGTGCCCTACTCATTGTAAAGAAATCTATTGGGAATAGGCTTTATGGACGTGGGAGAAAAAAGAAAATTCTCTGGCCACCGGCCTGACAATCCTCCACGGATCCACTCCCCCCATCTGGTCCATAAACCCCCTGAGCACCTTGGCCGCCTCTTACCCGTCCTGGACCTGGAACGGTCCAGTGCTGGGTCCAGCACCGTGTTGAAGTCCTCCCCCCCCCCCCGTCCCCCGTCCACCGTCCCCCCCCCATTATCAAGCTCCCTGCCCCCAGGTCCGGGATCCGGCCCAACATACATTTCATAAATCCGGCATCATCCCAATTCGGGGCATATACGTTCACCAGTACCACCCGCGTCCCCTGCAACCTACCACTCACCATCACGTATCAACCTCCATTATCCGCCACAATATTCATCGCCTCAAACGACACCTGCTTCCCCACCAGTATCGCGACCCCTCTATTCTTCGCATCCAGCCCCGAGTGAAAGATCTGCCCTACCGATCCCTTTCTCAGCCTGACCTGATCTGCCACCTTCAAGCATGACCACGTCTGCCTTCAGTCCCTTTAAGTGCGCGAACATCCAGGCCCTCTTGACCGGCCCATTCAGGCCCCTCACATTCCATGTTATCAGCCGGATCAAGGGGCTACTCGCCACCTCCCCCCCCCCCCCCCCCCACTCCCCTGCTGACTAGCCATCCCCTTTTTTAGGCCAGCCACATGCCCGCGCCTCCCGCACCCTCTAGTCCCCCAGGCGGCGGACCCCCGCCCCAACTCCCTCTTCTACCTCCAGCTCCCCTTTGGCCAATACAGCAGCAACCCAGTCCCCCACCCCCACCCCCCCCACCCCCGCCACCCCCAGCCAGATCACCGTCCAACCATTTTGCTCCCCTCATTACACTCCCTTAAGTCAGCTGACTCCTGCTGACCCCGGCCACTCCCGCCACTCCAACGACCCCCCACCTCCCCCTGTCGATCAATGTGCGCTCTCCTCCAGCACAACCCTTCCCCCCAGGCCCCGCCCCTCCCTTCCTTAGCACGGGAAAAAGCCCCCGCCTCCTATGGTGCAGCTCCTTTTTCTGCTACCTCGCCCCGGCTCCCCATCCCCGGGCTTCCAACCCCCCTTCATCAGCGGGGACCTGCCCCTACAGTACCGGCGCCCACACTCTCACACAGCCCCCACATAATATCCACTCACCACTTCCCATTTCCCCTCTTCCCCACCTGAAACCAGAAGAAGAACACCCCCAAAATACAGTAAACACCCCCCCACAACAAACCCTCAGTTCGAGTCCAGCTTTTCAGTCTGAATAAAGGTCCATGCCTCATCTGGCGACTCAAAATAGTGGTGACGGTCCTGAAACGAGACCCACAATCGCGCTGGCTGCAGCATTCCAAACTTCACCCCTTTCCGATGGAGAACCGCCTTGGCCCGATTAAAACCAGCCCTCTTCTTTGCCACCTCCGCACTCCAGTCCTGGTAGACACGGATCTCTGTATTCTTCCACCTGCTGCTCCGTTCTTTCTTCGCCCACCTCAGGGCGCACTCTCTGTCCATAAAGCAGTGGAACCTCACCACTACAGCCCTTGGTGGCTCGTTGGCTTTAAGCCTCCTTGCCAGGACTCGATGAGCCCCACCCAGCTCCAGGGGCCTCGGGAAAGCTCCCGCGCCATCAGCGTGTTGAGCATTGTAGCTACATATGCCCCAGCGTCGGACCACTCCACTCCTTCAGGGAGACCCAGAATCTGGATATTCTTCCTCCTCGACCTGTTCTCCAGGTCCTCAAACTTCTCCTGCCACTTCTTGTGTAGCGCCTCGTGCACCTCCACCTTCACCGCCAGGTCCAAAATCTCGTCCTCATTCTCTGAGGCCTTCTGCCGCACCTCTCGAATCGCCGCCCTATGGGCCTTCTGGGTCTCCACCAGCCTTTCGATCGACGCCTTCATTGGCGTCAGCATTTCTGCTCTCAGTTCCGCAAAGCAGTTTTTAAGGAACTCTTGCTGCTCCCGCGACCACTGCGCCCATGCTGCTTGATCTCCACCCGCCGCCATCTTGTTTTTCCTCCCCCGCTCTCTTCGCTGCTCCAAAATCACTTTTTTGATCGCTCCACTCCTGGTCCACTCCATACAGTGCTGGGGGAACCTTACTATCACCTTCCCACACTGGAAACCGTCGTACAAGTGCCGCTGGGGCTCCTCAAAAGGGCCCAAAAGTCCGTTCTTGGCGGGAGCTGCCGAACGTGCGACCTACCTAGGCATAGCCGCAACCGAAAAACCCTGAATAACGATCCTTTAACCCTAGTCCCTGCTTTCAATTTTTTTTTAGCTGATTTGCTATCTATTCATCTATATTTCTCTCACTGTCATATGTTGTAACCTTTGTCATGAGCTTATCTTGTGCCACATTATTTTTTTTTCCAATTAAGGGGCAATTTTAGCCAATCCACCTACCTTGCATATCTTTTGGGTGTGGGTGTGATACCCACGCAGACATGGGGAGAATGTGCAAACTCCACATGGACAGTTACCCTGAGCTGGGATCGTTCCCGGGTCCTCAGTGTCGTGAAGCAGCAGTGCTACCAACTGCATCATCATGCCACCCCTTGAGCCACCTTCTTAAATGCCTTTTGAAAACCCAGGTACAGGACACCTAACACATTACCATTGTCTTCACTTTCCATTTTATTAAAGACCCTTTGAAAATCCAGGTACATGACATCTACTGCATTACCCTTGTCTATTCTTTCCAGGTGCCATCTCATTGAAGACCTTTTGGGGTGACACTGTGGCACAGTGGTTGGCACTGCTGCCTCACGGCGCCAAGGACCGGGTTCAATCCCGGCCCCGGTTCACTGTCTGTGTGCAGTTTTCACATTCTCCCCGTGTCTATGTGGGTCTTACCCCACACCCCAAAGTTATGCAGGGAATGTGGATTGGCCACAATAAATTGCCCCTTAATTGGAAAAAAAATTTGGGCACTTTAAATTTAAAAAGAATTGAAGACCTTTGAAAATCCAGGTAAATGATATCTACTACATTGCCCTTATCTACACTTTACATTACCTCTACAAATAATGCTATCAGGTTAGTTAAGCACAAATTAGTATTTTGAAATCTGTGTTAATTATTTCTTATTATATTTTACTTTTCTAGATGTGTTATTACTTATTTTAGTATAGATTCCAGTATCTTTACTATCAATGAAGATATATTGACTGGCCTATGGCTCTCATATTTTGTCCCATCTCCTATGATGATAAGTTACCATCACCTGCACCCATCCCTAGCATCGTACTGTGCTGAAAATGGCAAGCCCAGCATAAGCAGTACTGTAATTCTTGTTCACATTGTATTCTCCTAGTGGTAGCTCGAGACATACACGGGAGGATTCTAATAGTTAACAAGAGGTTTATTAATGAAAGGCAAAGGCAGATAAGTAACAGGCACAGAACTCAATATAACAGGCCTAGTCACGTTGGCTCTCGGGTCCACATGGCCTGGGATCACGCTCCCCAGGCCCCACGCATACTCCCTGTTGGACACAGAGTCGATCACGTGGTCTGTCGAGCCTGCCCCCTCAAAGGCTACACGCTCTAACATCCCTCCCCGTTTAAGTCCCCGATTACAAGCTGCACACAAAAACTAGAGAAAGAATTTACAAACACTACAAAAGACAACAGGGGAAAGAGAGTTCATCAGAAAGTCAGTCAGTCCGCAGACCCATGGGTCCTCCCAGAGCTCTGCAGCCTGCCCACAGTCTCAGCACCCTTCAAAGTACTCAAGTTGTCAGCAGCCATGACACGTCAGGAAGCACCACCTCAATGATAGGAGAATAGGCCTCACCGGCACCCACAGGTGCAGTTAGTTGAATGGATTCAGGAGCCTTCGGCTTCCCTTGGTCAGATACATTTACAGGGGTATCTATAACACTGGTAGAATTTGTTGGCTCCAAATTGGGGGCCAGCACTCTCCGACTCCTAAAGTGGTCGACATGCTTTTTGAGTCTTTCCTGTGCATTGACCATGTATGACACTGGTCCTGACTAGGCCATAATCAGTCTAGCTAGCCAAGGCAAAGTTACAAACCAAAACCTGGTCCTCACCTGGAACGACCTGTCACTCCTCCATGCCACCTGTTGACCTCTCTTGGAGGCCTAACGTGCCCCCACCCTCCATGCCAAATTAGGAAGCACGGCCAGGTTCTCAGGTGATAGCCCATGAGCAGCTCAGCAGGTGTGACCCCCGTGGTGGTGTGAGGGGTTGAATTATATGACAATACAAAATTAGCCAACGCTGACATAGTGGTTTGTCAGATTGTTTCCGCATTGCATTATTAAAGGTCTGAAAGGTTCTCTGCGCAAAACTGTTAGATGCCGGGTGGTCGAGGGCTATCCTCGTGTTCGGATGCCATTGGCTCGTATGAAAACCCAGACGTCGTCACCTATAAAAGGGGTGCCATTGTCCAACACGATGGACTCCAGTAGTCCATGAATAGTGCAAAGCATCCACCCTGGCCGCCAAGGTCGTGGTCGCCATCTCCTGTACCAACAGCCACTTAATAACAATAATAATCTTTATTATTGTCATAAGTAGGCTTACATTAACACTGCAATGAAGTTACAGTGAAAAGCCCCTAGTCGCCACACTCCGACGCCAGTTCAGGTACACAGAGGGAAAATTTAGAATGTCCGATTCACCTAACAGCATGTCTTTCAGGACTGGTGGGTGGAAACCGGAGAACCCAGAGGAAACCCATGCAGACACTGGGAGAACGTGCAGATTCCCCAGACAGTGACCCAAGCCAGGAATCGAACCTGGGATGCTGGCGCTGTGAAGCAACAGTGCTAACCAGCATGGGCATCCACCAGAATTAAAAACATCTTGACCGTAAAAATGTCAATGGGTTATCTGGCCAGTCCCAAGGGTCGAGAGTGGTCGAAGGTGACAGGGACTGCTGTGTTTGACAAGGAATTTGACAATTCTTTGATGGCTTTATCTATGCCTGGCCACCAGGCGTAGCTGCATTCCAACATCTTTGTCTGGATGACTTAATCTGCATATAAATAGAGCAAATCTAAATACTTGCAATACCATAGAGGAGGAATTCCTGGAATGTATACAGGATGGTTTTCTGGAGCAATACATTGAGGAACCAACTAGAGAATAGGTCATCCAAAACTGGGTATTGTGTAATGAAAACTGAATCGTTGGCTACCTTTTGTGCGATACCCCCTGGGGATGAGCGGCCATAACACAATCAAAAAAAACCTGAGGAAGGAGCAGTGCTCCGAAAGCTACTGATTCGAAACAAACCTGTTGGACTTTAACCTGCTGTTGTAAGACTTCTTACTTTTTCCAATGTTATGGTGGTTTCAGCCAAGAGTTTCTTCTGGATATTGAGATTATGAAACAAGCCGGTAGCGCAACATGTCACTAGGCGCGGTCCCAAACATGCAGTGCTCAGCGAGCTAGTGAAGGCTGGCTATGAAGGATGAGGCGGACTCTTCATGGTCCCTCCCTGTAGAGTTAAATTTATAACATTGGGGGATAATCGAGGGCCTTAGGTTGAAGTGTTCTTTGACCAACTTAACAATCCGATCAAATGTCTTTAAGTCAGGTGCCTCCTGGGACGTGAGGTTCCTTAATTAAATTATACGTTTGGGGCCAGCTTGTCCTCCACTGTGATCTGGTTGTCAATAAAAGGAAGTGGAGCCTTTCGTGTACTGACTCCAATCTTCAGCCCCTTGATCAACCAGTCTAATTTACCGATTATAGGCATTTTCACTCATGGTTTAATAGTTCCCGACTCTCTTTAATACTTCTTTCCTTTTTCAAGTGCCCCTTCCTTCACCCCTCAATCCACGACGTACTGAAGGCTACAATTCAACCTTTTATCTCGTCACCAATCTGGGGATTGCAGACAAGGGGTTTATTAATGAAAGGCAAAGGCAGATAAGTAACAGGCACAGAACTCAATATAACAGGTTTAATCATTTTGGTTCTGGGGCCTCCACTGCCCAGTGTCCTGCTCCCAAGGCCCTGCACAAACTCTCTATTGGCTGGGTTTCATGTGCTCCCATGTGATTGGCCCCAAGTTAGTCATGTGGTCTGTCGAACCCGCTCCCTTAAAGGTGCTACGCTACCACATTCTTGCATTGCAGACAGAGGGCGTCATTCTCCGACACCGGAGATTCGGCGGGGGCGGGAATCGGGCCGCGCCGGTTGGCGGGCCCCCCCGCTCGATTCTCCGGCCCGGATGGGCCGAAGTCCCGCCGATAAATTGCTTGTTCCGCCGGCGTGGATTAAACCACCTTTTGAACGGCGGGACAAGGCGGCGTGGGCGGGCTCCGGGGTCCTGGGGGGGGGTGCGGGGCGATTTGGCCCCGGGGGATGCCCCCACGGTGGCCTGGCCCGCGATCGGGGCCCACCGATCCGCGGGCGAGCCTGTGCCGTGGGGGCACTCTTTCCCTTCCGCCTCCGCCACGGTCTCCAACATGGCGGAGGCGGAAGAGACTCCCTCCACTGCGCATGCGTGGGAAACTGTCAGCGGCCGCTGACGCTCCCGCGCATGCGCCACCCAGGGATGTCATTTCCGTGCCAGCTGGCGGGGCAACAAAGGCCGTTTCCGCCAGCTGGCGGGGCGGAAATTCCTCCGGCGCCAGCCTAGCCCCTCAATGTTGGGGCTCGGCCCCCAAAGATGCGGAGCATTCCGCACCTTTGGGGCGGCGCGATGCCCGTCTGATTGGCGCCATTTTGGGCGCCAGTCGGCAGACATCGCGCTGTTTCGGGAGAATTTCGCCCATTGGCTTTACACCAGGGGCGGGATTCCCTCAGGGCCGGGCCAGAGAATCGCTGCGACCGGCGTAAAATGCGCTATGCCACCCCGAAGCCGGGGCGGAGAATCGCCGCCATTGGCGCCAGCGCGGTCGGCACAGTCGGCGCGGTGCCGGCCGGGGGCCGCTCTATGGGGCCCCCGGCGGTTCTCAGCCCGGGATGGGCCAAGCGGCCGTAACGATAAACCCAAGTCCCGCCTGCGCCATTCTAACCTGGTCTTACCGGGCGGGGCCTCGGCATGGAAGGGTCTGGGGGCTGCCTGTGGAGGGGTAGTGTGGGTCCGACCCCCGGGGGGGCCCTCCGCTGTGGCCTGGCCCGCGATCGGGGCCCACCGATTGGCGGGCCAGCCTCTCGGGCGGGGGTGCCTCCTTTGTTCCGGCCCCTGTAGCCCTCTGCCATGTTGCGGCGGAGCCGGCGCGCGTTGGAGCCGTTGCCACTGCGCATGCGTGGACCCCGCCGCGCCCAGTTGACGCCGGGATCGGCAGCTGGAGAGGCATGAACCGCTCCAGTGCTGAGGTGGCCCAATTGCTGATCCTGAGGTCGTGTTGACGCCGTCGGGAAATGGAACATCGTTTACGGCGGCCTCAACACTTAGCCTCAGGATCACAGAATCCCGCCCCCTGTATTTGTTTTTAGATTGGTTGGAGCCACAGCACTTATCTTTCTTGCCTTACACTGTATCACCCTGTATTCAGGTAAAGTGTAGAACTGTTAATGCCTGCTTAAGTATATGAACAGACCTCCATTCATCAGTGGCAGGAGGCCAATAGCATTGTTAATGACAATTAATTTTTATTAACACAAAGGTGAAAGGTTTAAAGGTGATACAGAAGACCATCTGGAATCTTTTTACTGACTTTAGAACTGCAGTTCGAACAAGGCCTTTGTACAGATTGCAGATATAATTTAATCAGTCACTCATTAAAAGCAATTTTATCTCCGAGTTGGGAGGCATGTCTTGAAGTCCCATTCAAGAAACTTCAGCGCAAAATCTAGCTGACACTCAGCATTGAACCGAGAGAGAGCTGCACTGTTGGAGGTGGAGCCTTGTTAAAATGAGGCCCTAATCTTCCCTCACATAAAGATGTAAAAGATTCCATGGGGCTATTTTTGAAGAAGAGCTGGGGAGTTCTACCCGGTGCCCTGGTGCCCTAATTATCCCTCGACCACTATCAGCAAAACAGATTGTCTGGTCATCATCGCATTACTGGTTGTCTGTCCGTGGGACCTTGCTATGCGCGAATTGATTGCTGTGTTTACTATTACAAAAGTGATTGCACTTCAGAAGTACTGCCAGTGGGTGTAAAGTGTGAACAGTGTTAAATAAATGCAAGTGTTTCTTTCAGTGTGCAGCCTATAAACATGAGGCGGCTACCTGCACATGGTGCTTCAGTGATGCTCACGAGAATTTGCATCCCCTTTTACACTGATGAATTTGGACGACAATCACATTGCACTTTGTATGTCCACACAATGCACGGCTCTTGTTGCACTGGTGCAGAAATTACAATGTAACTGGCCCATAACAGATGCAGCAGTTGTCATGGTAAGGCTGCCAAGTTGAATTATGCCCGAGATTTCCTTTTCTGATTGCCGCACGAGTCATTTTAGAATCCGGGAGCCATTTATGAAGGGATGCTCTTTTAATAGAAATCCAATCTAAAACCAGGGAAAGTCAACTGGAGCAGAGCCATGATGTACTGTCTGCTGCTGATTTCCACAGATCTCAGTCATTCAGGTCCAACTCTTAAGTTCAATGGCTCTGGCCATTCAGATGAAACCAAAAGCATTTAATCATTCCCCAGTTATTTCATTATTATTACTGGTATATGGTATTAAACGTTTATGTTGACTGTTAAGAGTTTTCCAGTTACCATCTACTTTACGACTGCCAAGGTTTAAAAAAAAAAGATTTCTCCTGGAAGTGTGATCGACTTAATGTGGAGTGACACCATGAAGCTTAACAGTTCGAAATTGGAATGACTAGCATCTTTTTAATTGGCTGTGTGCATGTGCCTTGGGACCTTTTCCTTCACCAAAGGTGCGATATAAATGCAGGGTGTTGTTGCTGTATTTTACCGATCTTGTGTACAAAAACAAATGTTACGAAGGTGATAATGAACATGAAGTCAGAACTGAAATAGTGTTCTCAAGCAAAATCTGCTATATTAAGATTTTAATATTAAAATGTAATTTATTGCTGTGTTTTTGACCTGCATGAACTAAATTTTCATGCAGATTTCAAGAAGATAACTTCAGTTACCTTCTACTGATTGTGTGTAGGATTCTCTGACCTGGTTTGCACTGGTACGAATTAATACAAGTATCATATTCATCCATGGAGTGTTCAAACCTTTTTTTAGGACGTGTAATCAACCTACATATAACTTAATATTTAATCAGAGAAGAAGGACTGATGCTTTAAGACCTAATCACAGGTGCACTTATGGGTCACCTTGGAGAATATGTGCTCAGTCCTTACTATCTCATTTGCATACTTTGTTATATATTGTGTTGTACTTCAGAGTTAAAATGGCTGGTTCGCCAAATAATTAGTCACAGTTACATTTGGCGATATATTTTTCTCCTTCACCAGTCATATTAATCCCTCACACTTTACAGACACTTTTACTGACACAGTAGCGGCCCCTAGTTCAGTGCACTTTTGCTCAATCACAACTGTGACACAACCGCGCCGCACTATATTCTGGCTTTTGATTGGCTGCCAAGCCAAAACTTTAGAACTCCTTTTGGCCAATGAAAGCCAATTCTATTTGTGGAATTTTCCCAAGCCCCACCAACGTGTTTGATGATGGACATGGGAGGACAAGGTGGCGGGAGGCCCAGGAATCGGTTTCACGTCTGTGTGAATTTACAGTGGGACCTTCCACTGGTGCCCGCCGTGGCGGGTTGAAAAACCTGCTGGAAGCCGGTGTGAAACTCATTTGTATCCTGTGAATGGGACGCAGATGAAGGCCCGACTCTGCCCCTACGCTAGAATCTTCACCATGTCGGTGGGAAAACATGCTGGCATGAAACACGTTTGGAATAACGTGGTGTACAGATGTCGGGATTCACCTGAACAATGCCTGGGACTGCCTTCGGAGTTCAGGGTGGAGGCTGCTCACAACCCCGGGTCTTGGAAAACCACAGCAGGGGTTGGGCGGAGCTTATGCAGGTGGACCTTCCGGATTTGAGGTCCTGCAGGGCGTCCACCTTCCAGCCTCAGAAAGTTCCTGGTTTTCCATCTTTGTTCGCAGGAGGTCAACCTTCCGGTTCAGGAAACCTCAGAAGGTCCACATTCTATCTTCAATCGTGGGTCAGTGATGTTGGCGGCCTTTTCAATTTGGCACCCGGACACGATGTGTGACTATGCACCACCCAGGCCTGCCCCACCACTGAAAATGGCGTCAAACACCCTGGTGAATAATTAATGAGGTCTGGGATGGAGGATTTGCTGCAATTTCCCACCAGCCTCTGCAGGGGGAAACACTCAACTTTTCCACCTCTGCCACAGAACTTAGTCTCAAAATGGGAGAATTCCACCCCACGTCACAAAGCCGTGGGTTCAAGCTCCACCTCATGACCTGGGTTTAAATCTAGGCTGACATTGCTTTTGTACTGCGGGGGTGGTGCTGCATTATTAGAAGTGTAGTAGTTAGAGCAAGGCCCCATCGGCCTGCTCGAGTGGATGTAAGTGATCCTGATATGCAGCTCAGTAACCTGGCAAACATTCCACCTTCAATCAAAATGGCTGCCACATACATCTCCTTGGATACAATGACCATCCCACAGGAGATGTGGAACACGTCCTCGGGGACCAACGTAAACGTTAGTCCTTTCTTCTCAACATTTAAAAATGAATTTTGCAATGTATTCAGTCCCAATTTAGTAGATAGCTGTTAATGCACTCGCATAATAATTGTTTAAATATTTGTGTATATTATTTATTGACTGTTGAAATATTGCATCCGCTACATTCCACAGTTATAAAGCGATAAAGAGAAGATTAAATTAATGTGGGAAAGCCTATTAATGATAAAATGTTAAAATAAATTAGAACAGTTATTTAAGATTTTTGTATCAGTAACAGAAGCAATAGGATATAAGCCTATTAATTTAGTACAAGTAACAAGTCTGGTAAAATAATTAAAATTTTACAACAATAACCATTGAAACAAGTCTATAGCCAGTATGTTACCATTCATAAAGGTAAAGATATTAGTTGTACGTTTTATCTGGCATCATCTTGCCCCACCAACATTATAGCATTACAAATCCTATTGGTGCCAGAAATCCCGGGCCGGATTCGGCGACCCCGGGCCGGGCCAGAAAATCGCCGGGGGGGGGGGGGGGGGGGGGGGGGGGGCGTGCGGGGGGCGCGATTCATGCGACGCCGCTCCGACGCCGGTCCGCCGATTCTCCGGTCACCGCTCATCCATCAGGTAGCGATCGTTGGTCTTGAACTTAGCTGGCTGTTCCTGCGGCAATTAGGTTAGGCACAGGTCGGATCCAAGAGAGACAGAACACATGGCTGCACTCTCTTTTATCACCCTGGGATTTTGCGCTCTTTGGGGCAGTCCTTAACCTTGGACCCAATAGTTCGACAGAGCTCTGATCACTCTCTTCGATTTCGGCCAATAAAGGGCCGGGTGCCTTGGTAGCTGGGCTGGTCCTTAGCGGTCATTGACCTTGCCAGTTGTGCTTTCTGAGCAAGGGACTGGCGCCGATCAGTCTGTGGCTGTACCAGATGCTTGATTGGAGTTCTATTGTCCTGGTAAAATGGGCCATTGAAATGTCAACGAGCGGGGATTTTGATCAGGTCTGGTTACCTGTGTTTTAGATACAAATAGGCTGTGTATCTGGCTGAGTCCTGGGTTGGCCATAATTCCCATGGTCCTTTGCAGGTGGCCATCTTAGATGGCTACATTCCATCCTTTTGATCCTGAACACGAAGCGTGGTGGATCACACTATTGATCCCTGTTCATCTTAGGTGGACCGGTCACTCTTGATCAAGGCAAGGTTCTACTCTACTCTATCTTATGGTTTGGGACATATATCTAACATTCCATTAATACATTCATAAATTAATTCATCTCTAACGGTTACTCTAATTCAGGTCACTATAACATTTAATTTATCCGCACAGTTGATCTCTAGCTAACGCTATCTAAGTTACTCTCATGCTGCTGGTGAATATCAAGAACTTATATTCAGTTCAAAATTTAACACAGCAGCATCACATTTCTACTTAATCCTAATAAAGTTAAAGAGGTACATGGTTTATTTTTAGCAGCGATTGTTACATGAGTTCAATTTTGTTGAATTCCAAAGAAGGGGGCTCGGACTGTATATATCAGGGAGCGGGAGGCTTTTGCTCGCCATTTACGGAGTCGGACTGTCTGAATGAATTGTAGATTATTGAAATTACTAGAAGGGCCTCTACTATGTATGAAAGAGGGTTCCATTTGGCAATGTTTTCGCATCAGGTGGGGGTTTCGATGTCTGTCTTTCTGTGTGATGTCATGTCTGGGCTGGTGGTGGCTGGCTGTGTGGTAGTGTTCGGAGCTGGTGTGGGGTTTGTAACAAAAGCCTGTTGCGCGCACAGTTGCAGAAGTCCAGCGATGATCCAAATGCATTTCAGCAGTCCTTGCTTCATCCTGTGTTGTCATTTTCCGTGTAATCCTGGGGATGCAAGCATAGTATCTGTTATTATCTTTGATTAATTTCTTGTTTTATTAGTCTCTCTCCTTACTCCAATTGTCCGTTATGATTGTCACCATGTGTGACTCCCTCATTTTTGTTTTGAAATACCATTTTGGAGAGACAAGAAATGCAAAATTTTAAAGTACAGAGACTCTCGCAGCTTGTGGTCGATGCGGGGAGTGGGCGGACAATTTCTTCGACCAGTCTTTTCTTTACTTGCAACCAGTGATGGTTGAGGCTTATCTTAACCAGCCGAATTTCAGGGCGGCCAATTTTATAGGTTTTCATCCCAGGGCTCAGAGATAGTTTACATGTAGCAGCGTGTATAGCAGCAGTGAGCAGCAACCAATTGTGTCATATGTGTAAATAAGCATGTGGGTAACGACCAGGGGATCGCAGGAGGTAAAGAAAAGAAGGGGTGAGCGTACAGAACATGGCAAAATACATTCTTTATACCACAACCAAAGAGAGAGTAGGGAAGGTGAAACTAAGGGCTTGCCAAAGGCAATGTAGAGTGTAGTGAACCACTCCAGAGCGTATGAAGTGAAGGAAACATGAGGTGCGTGTGGGCCGCTGCAGTATAAGAATGGGTGGAATCCCTGGGTAGGGCAGGGTTAATGCCATTACTCCACTACCTGAGCTTAACTGACCGGATGAATTTGGGGTCCTCAGGTAGGGCGGGGATCAGTGCCGTGATTCCCTACCTGGGTGACCTGGGTGAACGGGAAGAGTTTGTAGTCATGTGGAAACCTGTCATAAAGACTGGGAGAACAGTGATCTATTTCCCAACAAACATGTGCCTTTAACTGACATTGGGCACCTTCCCTCGAATCAGAAGAGTAATTTTGTGTCGGACGACATTAATTAAACCCATGTAGTAGAAGAAGAAGAAGGAAAAAGAAGGGCAGTCTCCATCAGAACTTTGGACACCTTAATACTTAGGCGGTGTCTCTTTCTCATCATCTGGACACCTCAGGATTCTGTACCAAACAGTGTTGTAAAAACATTACCGAAACGAGACTCAGTATCTGAATCATCACCATCACCCGGTTGCCAGACTCATGTCTGCCGTTTCTGTGCCTTGGCCACGTGGGCCGTCGGATGGTGCGAATCGCCATGCCTTACCAGTCTGCAAGAGTTGTCGCGGTGCCAAAGAGGGGCTTGTTTGTTGTGAGGTGTAGGGGTGGTGGGAGTGGAGGGCAAGTTACTGTGGTCGGGCGGTGGATGTGGCGGTGGCTGGGGGGGGGGGGTATATAGGGGGGTCAAAGATATCTAAGTTGTAGTTCCGGGGGCTGGGGTGACTGGTGGCAGAGAGATCGCGCCAGTGTTCAGGGAAAGTAATCAAATCCGGAAGGCTCTCGCTGCCGTCGGAGTCAAGTGCAAGGTGAAAGTCTGTACCTGTGGGCGGAGACAAGTTTGGGTCTGTGGGCGTAGACAAGGGATAAATGCCGGCATAGCTGGGGGAGGGTTGGCGTAGGGGTTGGACTAGGTTGTCGATGGGCAGGGCATAATCGTCGCCTATTTCCAGAGAGATTTGGTGGGAGTGGCTACATTGTGATCCGTAGACTTTGAGTTGGTTGATGTGGAACCAACCAGTTTTACCGTTGGGGTACGTTATCTTGTGCACGGAGGGGCTCACTTTGTCTGAAATGGAGTAGGGTCCTGCAAATTTGGGGGAGAGGAAAGAACTGGTGTTGTAAAGTGAAACCATTACTTGCTGACCAACTGTGTACTCTACGGGGTGGATGGTTTTGTCAAAGCAAGCTTTACCCTGCTTCCTTCTGGCGCCTAATCGGACAGCTGCAGCGAGTTGTGCCGCTTTAATGTTATCTGTAACCTGTTGGACTGTTTTTTCGTGGGTGAGGCTGGTTACTGTAGGGCTTACCAGATAGAGACCTAATAAAAATTCAATACCCTTCATGGGCCGTCCGGTCATGTGAGTGTGGGGGTGAAACCTGTGGAACTGGAAACGGTGTTTCGAATAAACATAAGGGCATATGGGAGGATTGTGTCCCACGTGGTATTGTTCTGTTGCACCATCTTCCTAATGGTCACTTTGAAAGTTCGATTCATTCTCTCGACAATGCCACTGGATTGGGGTGATATGCTATATGGAATTTCTGCCTGATCCCAATAATTGTTCCAACATTTTGCGTGACTGCCGGTGAAGTGTGAGCCTTGGTCTGACTCAATGCTGCGGGGGAGACCCCAGCGTGTGAATATCTGTTGGGTCAAAATCTTAGCGGTGGCCTTTGCTGTGTTTGTCCGTGAGGGAAATGCTTCTACCCATTTAGTAAAGTTGTTGATTATAACCAGCACGTACTTGAAACCATTTCTGCAGGGGGGAAGGGGACCAATGTAATCGATTTGCAAATTTGTCAAAGGGCCATTCACAGGTCGGGTGTGACGTAATTGTCCTTTCTTTGAGTAACGTTCAGGATTGTTCTGAGCACAGATAAGGCAATTCTCGACATAATGGGTTACATCGCTTTTAAAATCGGGCCACCAACACACAGGTCTTAAGTGAACAATGGTATTGTCTATCCCCTATTGTCCGTGTCCATCATGAAATTGGTAAATGAGCTGGTTTGTGTCCTGGGTGGGGACCATATAAATTCCGTCTTTTAAAACTATGCCGTCCTGTACAGTCAGTGTGTCCTTCAATTTATCATAGGGGGCTGGGAAGGTGCCGTCTAAAACCTGTTTGAGGGTGTTGTCTGCTTTTTGGGATTGAGATAGATTCTCAATATTGGTCTGGGAAACCTGGACTGAGTGTATCGGTTCACTTTCGGGTGGCTGCCAGAAGTGACCATGGCGTGATCCTGCTTTGGCTAAGGCGTCTGCATTTACATTACCGGGTGGGGAGGAGCGATGATGGCTTCTTACTTTAATGATACCGTATGTGCGATCTGAGGCTGTCTTAAGAATGTGCTTTAACAACGGGGCAGAGGGTAGGGGTTTTCCAACGGCTGAAACAAAACCTCGAGATTCCCACAGGGGCAGGAATTCTGTGAAACTCCATTTTCGATTGTGGAAGAACCGTCTACATAAATTTTTTAACTGTTGCACACATACAGTTGTCTGAGTGTATATCTGCGGGAGTTGGAAAAGAGTCGGGGTGCTGAATTACATAGGCTATGGCTGCGAGTTCTGCTGCTTGTGAACCTAGGTGGCCGGACAATTTTAAAGAGATCTCTTCCAGTGCGCGTCTTCCACGTAAATTCCACAACCAGTAATTCTAACTCCATTTTCGATTGTGGAAGAACTGTCTACATACATTTTTTAAGTGTCCCCTGTGGTTTGGGAATCCTGTGTCTTACTGCCTGCTCGTGGGTGTAGTAACTTTTGGGTAAAGGGTCCTATGTGGTTTTGGGCTGCTATGATCTGGCACTCATGTGGGGTCCCTGCATATTGGAGATCATCGGCCAGAAATGTGTGAGTTTTGGTGCGTTTTACCGTAATGTCCCTGCCTTGTAATAGTAGTGTCCAGCGAGCTGGCTGATTTGGCTGACTGAGCCATCCTTTAATCTACCTCTAGTAATAGTTGCGTGGGGGTGTGCTCGGTCAAGATCGTGACTGGGTTAAGGCCTGTGATGTACGCAAAGTACTGTACTGCCCAAAAGACTGCAAGCAAGTGCCGCTCACAGGCTGAGAATCCTTGCTCTACGGGGTCTAATACTCTTGAGGCATAGGCTACGGGTCCTAAGTGATCATGTTGTTCTTGCAGGAGTACTGCTGATAGGGTTCGGTCAGTGATTGCCATTTCAATGGCATAGGGCAAGTCTGGGTCTGGGACTTGTAAAGCGGGGACTGTGCCTAGGGCGTGTTTTAAATCTTCAATGGCGTCTGTGTGCTGCGGAAGCCATTCCCATGGGGCGTTCTTTTTAAGGAGCTCTGAGAGTGGGGCTGCTTTGGTGGCAAAACCATCTATATAATTTCTGCAATATCCTACCAAACCTAGGAATGACCGGAGTGCAGTGACGTTTTGGGACTGGGGCAATTTAATGATGGATGCGATCTGTTTTTGCTCAATTTCTCTTTTCCATGGGTGATGATGGTGCCTAAATAAAGAACCTTTTCCTTTAAAATCTGGGCCTTTTTGGGGTTTACCTTACATCCGATTGATTGCAGTAGGCCTAGTAATTCAGATAAGAGCTCTACGTGTTCCTCTTTTGTGTCCGTTTGCAAGAGCAAATCGTCTACATATTGTATTAGGCATTCTGTTTGGGAAAATTTAGAAAGTCCGTTGGCCAATTGTCGGTGGAAAATGGAGGGGGAGTTATGGAATCTTTGTGGGAGGCATGTCCACGTGTACTACTGCCCTTGAAACGCAAATGCGAATTTATACTGGCAGGCCCTGTCTAATGGGATGGACCAAAAGCTATTGCTGATGTCCAGCACTGTGAAATATTTTGCCTGTACTCCCTGTTTGAGTATGGCCGCGGGACTCGTGGCAACAGTCGGAGCTGCTATAGGAGTTACCTTATTAAGTTCTCAGTAGTCAATCGTTAGTCGCCATGAACCATCAGGCTTTTTTAGTGGCCAAATTGGGGCATTATTTGTGGAAGCTACGGGTCGAATAACTCCTTGGTCTAACAAACTGTTAATTTCCTTCAAAATTTCACCCTCAGCTTGCTGTGGGAAACCGTATTGCTTTTGCTGCTTTGGATCGGGACCTGAAATCTTCACTGTACCTGGGATCTTCCCACAATCGTGTTTGTGTTGTGCAAACAAAGCTTTGTGTTTTATGAGGACCTCTCTAATCGTCTGGTCTGCACTAATTGTTTGCGGATTAAACCAATCGTCCCCTACTGAGCAAATCCTGTTTTCATAATCCCCTACTGTGAGCGTAGCGGGAACGCTAGCTGTTTTAGCCATTCGCCAGCCTAAACAAATGTGGCTGGCGAATGGCTAAAACAGCTAGCGCTCCCGCTACGCTCACAGTGGCCTGACCCACGATAAGGACCTACTGATCTGCGGGCGGGCCTGTTCCCTGGGGGCACTGCTTCCTTCCGTGCCGGCCCCTGTAGGGCTGTGCCATGGCCGGCACAGAGAAGAGAACCCCCCGCGCATGCGGCAAAATACACCAGCCGGTCTGCGCATGCGCGGAACCACGGCGGTGGTTCCACGATGCGCGAGATCACACCAGTCCTTCACTGCATGCGCAAACTCGCACCGTACCTTCGCCGCCGGCTGGAACGGCGCCAACCCCTCCGGCGTCCACCTAGCCCCCGAGACAGATGAGAATTCCTCACCTTGGGGGCCGGTTGACGCCGGAGTCGTTGGAGCTAGTTTTCCCGCCGCCGTGGGGACTTAGTTCCCGGAAGGGAGAATCTCGGCCAATAAGTTGCTCTTGCAGAGAGCCAGCACAGCCTTGATGGAGAGAATGGTCTAATTCTGTGCTGCAAGCATTCGGTGACTCCATAATTCTGATCCTGGAAGTTTGCATCTCCAGTATGCTATCAAACTTAATGCATGCTGTGCTCGGTCGCAATGTAATTGGGAATTGGAACTCAGGTAGGTGTTAGCTTTGGTTTTATTATTTACAATACAGAATGAGGACAATTGAAATCAGCTCCAGATTGTCTGGGTGTTTTCTCAGATTTGGGAAATGATATTGCATTTCTGTTTACCACTGTGGGAAGAAGCATGGGTTGTAATCAGGGTGACTGTCCACTCCAGTTCAAAAGGCTGCATTAGCTGTGGCCCAGTTGGTAGCCTCTGAAGCCAAGGATTGGGACAAATGAAAGGTTATGGAAGTTCATAAAGTCAATGCCGAAGATGTGTTCTGCGGTTTGGGGTAAGTCAACTAAAACGACGGGGTGTTTGGTGCTAATGTTCCCTATCTGGATGGGTACGGGAGCTATGATATAGCCTTGTTGCATGTGGCCTGTGAATCCATTCAGGGTGATGGTGTCTGTGGTGGGCCATTTGTCCTGTTCAAACGTGGTGGAGGAGTTCAAAGTGGTGCAGGATCCTCCTGTGTCCCAAAAAAAATTGACTGTATGTCCCTGGACTGTGCCTGTAACTCCTGGTCTGTCTGATTTGTCCCAGCGTGTGTCACAGACCCAAGTTGCGGAGTCTGAACACCGTCAATCTAGGGAGTTAAACGTTAAGTCGCTTGAATGGGTGCTAACATTATGTTTGGGCCTAACATTGTTCCTGGGTGGGGGGTTTGGTTGTTGGTATCGTTGATGGTTCGGGAGTTTTGGCGGCAATCGCGGGCGTATTGTCCTACGTGGCCACAATTGTAAAAACCTCTTGGTGCCTGTGCTCTGGGGTGCTGTCCCTCATGTCTCCCCTCGTTTATCCATGCTGTGTCCTGGCTAGTCCTAACAGGGTGCAGGTTTGCTTCTATATCGCCCTGATCTGTCCGTCGGTATAGGGTTTGTTCCCATTCTCTAGAAAGTTGCTTAAGAACTCAAACCTCATTGTATGTGTGGTCTGCAGGGTCGTAGTTTACACAAGCCTTTTGACCTGCGTCTATGGCATGCAAGACGAAGGTGCGGGACCATTTAGTGGTGTCCTCCTCATTTAGGTGTGCGCGGTTCAATTGTCCGTAGACTGCCACGAAATGAATCCATAGACGACCAGCAAACGCGGTCGGGTGTTCTCCCTTCTTTTGCTTTCAGCGATTTAAACCCTCGACTGGATCTCCTTTGTTATACCCGATGGCATCGAATATGGCTGTTTTCATTTCCTGTAGGGTCCCTCCTGCTACATTATGGGGTTCTGGCAAAGGTGACCTTTCGGACTGGCTAAGGCTCATAACTATTCTCTTTACTTCCTCCCTCTCATCTAGGCCGTACATAACTTTTTGTTGGTGCACCGCCTCAAAGAAGCTGTGTGGGTCTGGGGGGGGCTGGAATGGAATAATTTTTGTGGAAGCGTCTCTTAATTGGGTTATGGATAGTGGGGTGGTGTAAATGAAATCAGGCTCATCCTGATCCGATGACTTGCGTTGTGTGGTAACCGGATTCATGGGGGTCGAATTGTGAGTGGGGGTGTGTGCTGCCTGTGCAATCGGTGCTGCGGGCGCTTTTCTTTTTGGGGCATTGGGGGTTCGATTTTGATTTCCCGTGTCCTCTACGTATCTTTGGGCGCTTTCGTTTAACTCTTGCCAATCGGGAGCATCTTCCTCATCTAAATCCTGCCCGAAAGTGTACCTGAAGCCATTCTGTACTGAGAGTAGCAACTGTAACTTTTCTATCTTCTGTCGGCATTTAGCATGGTCAACGGTACTCTGCCTCTGTTCATTAGTGGAGTTGTGGAGCACTCTCAAAGCTGCTTTTAAATCTGCGCATTTGCTAGTTAGCTGGGCGACCTGTTGTTCTGTTCCCTCTCTTACCAGGACTGCGCGCTATGTATCTTGGTAGGCTTGATCGTACTGGGTCTGGAAGCTACTAAGGTGAACTAGACAAGATTGATGTGCGCGTTTTACATCGGCACTTCCTTATCCTTAGCTGCCAACTGTTCCCGGAGTTGCTCAATTATCTTCTCACTTTCGTTACTGTCTCCCTCGTTCTTTTCTTCTTTCTCAATTAACTGCCTTCAGGTCTTCATGACCTCCTCTGTGCCTCGCAACTGGGCCAAACAGGACACTATTGCCATCGGCTTTCTGTCTTTCCCTACGTTTTTCTTGTGAACCTCGATTAGGTTCTCCCACCAAGTGAGTTCTTCCAGTGAGCCAGAGAAGACACAGCCAGAGTGAGACAGCAAAGAGTGAGTTTGGGAATTTGAATCTAGGTGGGAATTCGAAGCTGGGTGGGGAGGTGGTGCTTTTTATCCCTGGTAAGTGACTGGTAAGTAGTTTTTCTGCTTTTGTTTTCTTTTCATTGGTATATTTATTTATTTTTTCTTTGTTTTTTTTTGGGGGGGGCAAATTGCAGTTGTTGAAGTTAACCGAAGGTTTAAGACATGGCAGGAGATCTCAGACCCATGTTGTGCTCCTCGTGTGCGATGTGGGAGCTCAGGGACACGTCCACTGTCTCTGGCTCCTTCACGTGCAAGAAGTGTGTCCAGTTGCAGCTCCTGTTGGACCGCTTGACGGCTCTGGAGCTGCGGATGGACTCACTTTGGAGCGCCCGTAATGCTGAGGACATCGTGGATAGCACGTTTAGCGAGTTGGTCACACCGCAGGTGAAAGGTACCGAGGGAGATAGAAAATGGGTGACCAAAAGACAGAGTAAGAGTAGGAAGGCAGTGCAGGTGTCCCCTGCGGTCATCCCCCTGCTAAACAGATATACCGCTTTGGATACTATTGAGGGAGATGGCTCACCAGGTTCATGGCACCGTGGCTGGCTCTGCTGCGCAGCTGGGCAGGAAGAAGAATGGCAGGGCTATAGTGATAGGGGACTCAATCGTAAGGGGAATAGACAGGCGGTTCTGCGGACGCAATCGAGACTCCAGGATGGTATGTTGCCTCCCTGGTGTCAGGGTCAAGGATGTCTCGGAGTGGCTGCAGGACATTCTGGGGGGGGGGAGGGTGAACATCCAGCTGTCGTGGTGCACATAGGCACCAACGATATAGGTAAAAAAACGGGATGAGGTCCTACAAGCTGAATTCAGGGAGTTAGGAGTTAATTAAAAAGTAGGACCTCAAAGGTAATAATCTCAGGATTGCTACCAGTGCCACGAGCTAGTAAGAGTAGGAATGTCAGGATAGATAGGATGAATGTGTGGCTCGAGAGATGGTGCAAGAGGGAGGGTTTCAAATTCCTGGGGCATTGGAACCGGTTCTGGGGGAGGTGGAACCAATACAAACCAGACGGTCTGCACCTGGGCAGGACTGGAACCGATGTCCTAGGGGGGGTGTTTGCTAGAGCTGTTGGGGAGAGTTTAAACTAATGTGGCAGGGGGATGGGAACAGATGCAGGAAGTTGGAAAGTAGTAAAACAGGGACAGAAACAAAAGGCAGTAAGGGGGAAAGTGTAAGGCAGAGAAGCCACAGTCAAAAATCAAAAAGGGCGACAGTACAAGTACAGCGACTGAGGGGAGCTCAGTGAATAGGATCAGGAATACTAAAAGGAATAAAACTGGAAGTAAAAATATTAATGTTAAGCGACGCGGCAGGTTGTTACGTGAAGATATGGGTTCAACGACAAGGAAAATTAGGAGAAACGTTAAGAGGAAATATAATTTAGGAGAGGTTACTGATCGAGGTGTTAAGATTCAGAACAGAGGTAAAAAAAAAACATATGTGTACTTTACCTGAATGCCCGTAGTATTCGGAATAAGGTAAATGAGTTGATGGCACAAATCATTGTGAATGACTATGATTTAGTGGCCATTACTGAAACATGGTTAAAGGATGGTCACGACTGGAAGTTAAATATCCGAGTGTATCAAACTATTCTGAAGGACAGAGTGGATAGTAAGGGAGGCAGTGTAGCTCTGTTAATTAAGGATGACATCCGGGCAATAGTAAGGGATGACATCGGTGCTATGGAGGATAAGGTTAAATCCATTTGGGTGGAAATCAGGAATAGTAAGACGAAAAAGTCACTGATAGGAGTAGTCTATAGGTCACCAAAGAGTAACATTATGGTGGGGCAGGCAATAAACAAAGAAATAACTGACGCATGTAGAAATGGTACAGCAGTTATCATGGGGGATTTTAATCTACATTTCGATTGGTTTAACCAGGTCGGTCAATGCAAGCTTGAGGAGGAGTTTATAGAATGTATCCGTGATAGTTTCCTAGAACAGTATGTAATGGAACCTACGAGGGAACAAGCGGTCCTAGATCTGGTCCTGTGTAATGAGACAGGATTGATTCAGGATCTCATAGTTAGGGATCCTCTCGGAAGGAGCGATCACAATATGGTGGAATTTAAAATACAGATGGAGGGTGAGAAGGTAAAATCAAACACTAGTGTTTTGTGCTTAAACAAAGGAGATTACAATGGGATGAGAGAAGAACTAGCAAAGGTAGACTGGGAGAAAAGACTTTATGGTGAAACAGTTGAGGAACAGTGGAGAACCTTCCAAGCGATTTTTCACAGTGCTCAGCAAAGGTTTCTACCAACAAAAAGGAAGGGCGGTAGAAGGAGGGAAAATCGACCGTGGATATCTAAGGAAATATGGGAGAGTATCAAATTGAAGGAAAAAGCATACAAAGTAGCAAATATTAGTGGGAGACTAGAGGACTGGGAAATCTTTAGGGGGCAACAGAAAGCTACTAAAAAAGCTATAAAGAAGAGTAAGATAGATTATGAGAGTAAACTTGCTCAGAATATAAAAACAGATAGTAAAAGTTTCTACAAATATATAAAACAAAAAAGAGTGACTAAGGTAAATATTGGTCCTTTAGAGGATGAGAAGGGAGATTTAATAATGGGGGATGAGGAAATGGCTGAGGAACTGAACAGGTTGTTTGGGTCGGTCTTCACAGTGGAAGACACAAATAACAAGGCAGTGACTGATGGAAATGAGGCGATGACAGGTGAGGACCTTGAGATGATTGTAATCACTAAGGAGGCAGTATTGGGAAGCTAATGGGGCTAAAGGTAGACAAGTCTCCTGGCCCTGATGGGATGCATCCCAGAGTGTTAAAAGAGATGGCTAGGGAAATTGTAAATGCACTAGTGATACTTTATCAAAATTCAGTGGACTCTGGGGTGATCCCAGAGGATTGGAAAGTAGCAAACGTGACACCACTGTTTAAAAAAGGAGGTCGGCAGAAAGCGGGTAATTATAGGCTGGTAAGCTTAACTTCGGTTGTAGGGAAAATGCTGGAATCTATCATTAAGGAGGAAATAGCGGGGCACCTGGAGGGAAATTGTCCCATTGGGCAGACGCAGCATGGGTTCACAAAGGGTAGGTCGTGTCTGACTAATTTGGTAGAATTCTTTGAGGATATTACCAGTGCGGTAGATAACGGGGAGCCAATGGATGTGGTATATCTGGATTTCCAGAAAGCCTTTGACAAGGTGACACACAAAAGGTTGCTGCATAAGATAAAGATGAAATGAAATGAAAATCGCTTATTGTCACAATTAGACTTCAAATTAAGTTACTGTGAAAAGCCCCTAGTCGCCACATTACGGCGCCTGTTCGGGGAGGCTGCTACGGGAATTTGAACCGTGCTGCTGGCCTGCCTTGGTGTGCTTTCAAAGCCAGCGATTTAGCCCTGTGCTAATTAAGGGGAAAGTAGTAGCATGGATAGAGGTTTGGTTAATTAATAGAAAGCAAAGAGTGGGGATTAATGAGTGTTTCTCTGGTTGGCAATCAGTAGCTAGTGGTGTCCCTCAGGCATCAGTGTTGAGCCCACAATTGTTCACAATTTACAGAGATGATTTGGAGTTGGGGACCAAGGGCAATGTGTCCAAGTTTGCAGACGACACTAAGATGAGTGGTAAAGCAAAAAGTGCAGAGGATATTGGAAGTCTGCAGAAGGATTTGGATAGGCTACGTGAATGGGCTAGGGTCTGGCAGATGGAATACAATGTTGACAAATGTGAGGTTATCCATTTTGGTAGGAATAACAGCAAAAGGGATTATTATTTAAATGATAAAATATTAAAACATGCTGCTGTGCAGAGAGACCTGGGTGTGCAAGTGCATGAGTCGCAAAAAGTTGGTTTACAGGTGCAACAGGTGATTAAGAAGGCAAATGGAATTTTGTCCTTCATTGCTAGAGGGATGGAGTTTAAGACTAGGGAGGTTATGCTGCAATTGTATAAGGTGTTAGTGAGGCCACACCTGGAGTGTTGTGTTCAGTTTTGGTCTCCTTACCTGAGAAAGGATGTACTGGCACTGGAGGGTGTGCAGAGGAGATTCACTAGGTTAATCCCTGATCTGAAGGGGTTGGATTACAAGGAGAGGTTGAGTAGACTGGGACTGTACTCGTTGGAATTTAGAAGGATGAGGGGGGATCTTACAGAAACATATAAAATTATGAAGGGAATAGATAGAATAGATTGTTTGTTTGCTAGGTTGTTTCCACTAGCGGGTGAAAGCAGAACTAGGGGGCATAGCCTCGAAATAAGGGGAAGTCGATTTAGGACTGAGTTTAGGAGGAACTTCTTCACCCAAAGGGTTGTGAATCTATGGAATTCCTTGCCCAGTGAAGCAGTAGAGGCTCCTTCATTAAATGTTTTTAAGATAAAGATAGATAGTTTTTTGAAAAATAAAGGGATTAAGGATTATGGTGTTCGGGCCGGAAAGTGGAGTTGAGTCCACAAAAGATCAGCCATGATCTCATTGAATGGTGGAGCAGGCTCGAGGGGCCAGATGGCCTACTCCTGCTCCTAGTTCTTATGTTCTTATGTTCTTAAGTCTGTCCTATCTTTCCTGGACCTGACTCATCATTAGCGCAAAAATTTGGCCAAAGGGGCCATCCTTTCCCCTTTAAGTATTTCCTTAACTCTTCCTCCCATATGGGGCATTGCTCTGCTCTGTTGGTCGCTGCGACCTCAGGTTCCTGTGGATTCATCAATCTTTCCATTGCTTTAGTGGCCATTACTTCTCTTATCTCGTTCTCTACTTTTAATTTGGGACAGGGGAATAAGGCGGCGATTTGAACAGCGGGGATGGCTTAAGCTATTTTCCGGCTCACAATCCCTCGATAGTTGTACACAATTCTGACAACTTTACCTGACTCTATCTGTTAGGTACGCATGCGGATTAGTACTCACTTCCAAAATTCGGTTATTTGGTCGATATGGGACTTGCACTTGTGGTTTTTTCTCTTTCTCGCAATTGGATACAAAGTTTGTGGGTTCTCTCGGAGTGACAAAGTCACTTTTAATCGTGTCCCGTCAGAGGTCGCCAATAATGTTCCTCTATTTATTTATCTCTGTGAAATGACCACACAACCAGTTAGTTAGTTCAAAAGATGGTTTATTTACATAATAATTATCTCAACATGCAAACACAATATTACTACGAGTTAAACCACACCCATCAGCTACAATAACCTATACTTAACTTCAGGGCGACCGGCACTGTGCAAATGGATAAAGACCTTATTCTGAATTTCGCTTGGCTGGTTCGAAGGAAGTAACTCAGTCTCTGCTGGGCTCAGCTGTCAGATAGCGATTGTTGGTCTTGAACTTAGCTGGCTGTTCCTGCTGCAATTGGGTTAGGCACAGGCCGGATCCAAGAGAGACAGAACACATGGCTGCGCTCTCTTTTATCCCCCTGGGATTTCGCGCTCTTTGGGGCGGTCCTTAACCTTGGACCCAATAAATCGACAGGGCCCTGATCACTCTCTTCGATTTCGGCCAATAAAGGGGCGGGTGCCTTGGTAGCTGGGAGGGTCCTCAGCGGTCATTGACCTTGGCAGTTGTGCTTTCTGAGCAAGGGAGTGGCGCCGATCAGTCTGTGGCTGTACCGGTTGCTTGATTGTAGTTCTACCATCCTGGGAAAAAGACTGTATCCCCTGGTTCTATATTCCCCAACAAGGGAAAACATTCTCCCTGCATCTAGTCTGTCCAGCTCTGTTAGAATTTTATATGGTTCAATCAGATCTCCTCTCTGCCTCCTGAACTCCAGTGAACAGATACATAGATACATAGAAGATAGGAGCGGGAGGAGGCCTTTTGGCCCTTCGAGCCTGTTCCGCCATTCATCACGATCATGGCTGATCATCCAACTCAATAGCCTAATCCTGCTTTCTCCCCATTGCCTTTGATCCCATTCTCCCCAAGTGCTATAACTAGCCGCCTCTTGAATATATTCAAAGTTTTAGCATCAACTACTTCCTGTGTAATGAATTCCACAGGCTCACCACTCTTTGTGTGAAGAAATGTTTCCTTATCTCTGACCGAAATGGTTCACCCTGAATCCTCAGGCTGTGACCCCTGGTTCGGGACACACCCACCATTGGTAACATCTTCCCTGCATCTACTCTGTCTAGTCCCGTTAGAATTTTATAAGTCTCTATGAGATCGCCCCTCATTCTTCTGAACTCCAGCGAGAACAATCACAACCTAATCAATCTCTCCTCATATGACAGTCCTGCCATCCCTGGAATCAGTCTGGTAAACCTTCGCTGCACTCCCTCGAGAGCAAGAACATCCTTCCTCAGAGAAGGAGACCAAAACTGCACACAATACTCCAAGTGTGGCCTCACCAAGGCCCTGAATAATTGCAACAACTCATCCCTGCTTCTATGCTCGAAACCTCTTGCAATGAAGGCCAACATACCATTAGCCTTCTTTACCGCCTGCTGCACCTGCATGCTTACCTTCAGCGACTGGTGCACAAGGACACCCAGGTCACGCTGCACACTCCCCTCTCCCAATTTACAACGATTCAGGTAGTAATCTGCCTTTCTGTTTTTGCTTCCAAAATGAATAACCTCACACTTATCCAAATTATACTGCATCTGCCATTGGTTTGCCCACTCGTCCAACCTGTCCAAATCTTGCTGTAGGATCCCTGCATCCTCGTCATAATTTCCCCCCCCCCCCACCAAATTTGGTGTCATCTGCAAACTTTGAGATGTTACATTTTGTTCCCTCATCCAAATCATTAATATATATTGTGAATAGCTGGGGTCCCAACACCGATCCCTGTGGTACCCCACTGGTTAATTCCTGCCAATTTGAAAAGTACCCATTAATCCCTACTCTTTGTTTCCTCTCTGCCAACCAGTTTTCTATCCACCTCAATACATTTCCCCCAATCCCATCCGCTTTAATTTTGCACAGTAGTCTCTTATGCGGGACTTTGTCAAACACCTTCTGAAAGTCCAAATATACCACATCGACTGGCTGCCCCTTGTCGACTGTACTGGTTACCTCTTCAAAGAATTCCAATAAATTTGTCAAGCATGATTTTCCCTTCATAAATCCTTGCTGACTCTGACTGATCCTGCCACTGCTTTCTAAATGTTCCGCTATAAAGTCCTTGATAATGGATTCAAGCATTTTCCTCACTACCGATGTTAGGCTTACTGGCCTATAATTCCCTGCTTTCGCTCTACCTCCCTTTTTGAATATCGGAGTGACGTGAGCTAGCCTCCAATCTGCAGGGACAGTTCCAGAGTCTTTCGAATCCCGGAAGATGACCACCAATGCGTCCACTATTTCCAGAGCCACCTCCTTAAGCATTCTGGGATGCAGATTCTCAGGCCCTGGGGATTTATCCGCCTTCAATCCCATCAGTTTTCCCAGCACCATTTCTTTACTAATGTTGATCTCCCTCAGTTCTTCCCTCTCACTAAACCTTTCATTCTCCAACATTTCTGGAATCTGATTTGTGTCCTCATTTGTGAAGACAGAACCAAGGTATGTATTCAATTGCTCAGCCATTTCTTTGTCCCTTATTATGCATTCCCCTGTTTCTGTCTGTAAAGGGCCTACATTTCTCTTTACCAATCTCTTTCTCTTCACATATTTATAGAAACTCTTAGTGTCAGTCTTTATGTTCCCTGCAAGCTTCCTTTCGTACCGTACTTTCCCCTTCTTAATCAATCCCTTCGTCCTTCTTTGCTGAATTCTAAACTGCTCCCAATCCTCAGACCTATTATTTTTCGTGGCCAATCTGTATGCCTCTTCCTTGTAACGGATACTATTTCTAATTTCCTTTGTAAGTTATGGATTGGTCCTCTTACCCCCTTTTGCTTTTGTACCAGACAGGAATGAACAGTTGCTGTAGTTCCTCCATGCGTTCCTTAAATGTTTGCCATTGTCTATCCACTGTCATCCCTTTAAGTAACTCTCCCCAATCTATCAAGGCCAACTCATGCCTCATATCCTCATAGTTTCCTTTATTAAGGTTCAGCACCCTCGTCTCCGAATCAACTACTTCACTCTCCATCTTGATAAAAAATTCCATTATGTTATGGTCGCTCAACCCCAAGGGATCTCATACAGCCAGATTGGCAATGATTCCCTTCTCATTACACAATACCTAGTCTAAGATGGCCTGCTCTCTAGTTGGTTCCTCCACATATTGGTCAAGAAAACCATCCCGTATACACTCCAGGAATTCTTCCTCTACGGCATACAGGCCCAGTCGAAACAATCTCTCCTCATAGGACAGTCCCACCAATCATTGGTGTCAGCCTAGAGAACCTCTGCTGCACTCCCTCTATGGCAAGAATATCCTTTCATACATACAACACAACAGTGAAGAGATGTATGTTAGAACTGTACAGTTAATCAGAGAGGCAAATGGAGGACCTGTGCCGTGTTTAATGACCTGGAACCAGAGTCAAGTGTCTGGACAGTTCTGTCTGAGGCTGCCAAGGTCACTCCGTTTCTTTTGGCATTTTTAGACAGTAATTGGGGATTCCTGTGATATCAGATAGGATGCCTTCTGGCCATGCATTTGTTAGATGGATGATACACTTCACAGGAGAGCTGGGGAAATCCATCTAGTTTGGCATCAAAGCAACACAGCACTGAGATAGAATTGTCTAGTCCCATGGGATTACTGGTTTCACCATGGTTTGAGCTACAATCTGTGGCAGCCTAGTTACTTTGCAAGGTCCTACAGTGAACTTCTTTGACCTCCTCAACAGTCAAGGGTTAAACACCCTGAATGTCTGGATTGCCTGACAATATACAAAGTCACCTGATCTATTAAAGAAAGAGAATCATGTCAACAGATATCCGGTGAGAAGCAAGGTAATATTCCTGCCTCCGTGCTTGGCAATCCTCAGACAGTCCCTGGTCCGCCAACTGTCTCGTTCTCCATGAATCACCTGGTCACACAATCCACCTTATCAGACTCTCATTAAGCTCAATGTATCTGAGCTGGGATTGAAAAATCAAGTGACGCAAGGGTAAGTGAGGAGGATGATGGAGCGGGGAAACCATCTCGGTCTAAGGAGACATGGATGGACATAATCAAAAACTCCTCCTCATCGCTTTCCCCCTTCTGCTCCTCATTTGCCCTCTTTGTGTGATGGATCCATCGGTAGGAGTTAAGAATTTGTGAGCTTAAACTATTTGGGATCAAAGAGACCCAAAATGGAATCCTGCCCCCTGGCACACACTCCAGTGCATCCCAGATGCCATTCCTGGGAGGTCAGTAGAGCAAACGTTAACACCGTGCACTGCTAAGTATTCAGAGTGGGCAAATCATGACGTTAGTTGGTGTGAAACACTGATTTGACGCAGTACTATTTTCAGCCACGCCACTCTCGCCAACACCATTTCTTAAACACACACAGCTTTACTTGCATTCAACAGCAGGAAGGAACCACACCAGCATTATTTTAAAGGGCTCAACAACCACGCTCAGGTCATAGTTGCTGATTATTTTCAACTGACTCTGTCTGAGTTTGTGGATGTTTGCAGAGATGTTTGAAGTTGCTGACGTTGACAGGGAGGAGCTGGTTTAGCTCACTGAGCTAAATCGCTGGCTTTTAAAGCAGACCAAGGCAGGCCAGCAGCACGGTTCAATTCCCGTACCAGCCTCCCTGAACAGGTGCCGGAATGTGGCGACTAGGGGCTTTTCACAGTAACTTCATTGAAGCCTACTTGTGCCAATAAGTGATTTTCATTTCATATGAAAAAAGCTTTGGTTTTAACTTCATGTGTTCTGCTTGGTTTAGTCCGAGTCATGGGCATTATAGTTACCATCCCCCTTGGGCTGTAGTGAGAGAGGAAATTGAGCAGAAGTAGCCCAGATTTCAGGCAGTATGGTGGCGCAGTGGGTTAGCACTGCGGCCTCACGGCGCTGAGATCCCAGGTTCGATCGCGGCACTGGGTCACTGTCAGTGTGGAGTTTGCACATTCTCCCCGTGTTTGAGTGGGTTTCGCCCCCACAACCCAAAGATGTGCAGGCTAGGTGGATTGGCCGCTCTAAGTTGCCTCTTAATTGGAAAAAATGATTGGGTACTCTAAATGTATAAAAAAGGGGGAAAGCGATGAGGAGCAGTAGCCCAGAGTTGCTGGGTGGAGGGGACTGGAGGGCCCTCAGCAGGGTCTTCCGATAGCATTCCTCTTACCTCAAACTAAACCAGGAAGCATGGGCGAAATTCTCCTACCCGCCCCGCCACATTTCTGCCCCGACCGGCCGGCGGGAGTCTCCGTAACACCGGCCAGTCAATGGGGTTTCCCATTGTGGGGCAGCCCCACGCCGTCGGGAAACCCCCCTGCGCCGGCAAAACGGAGACTCCCGCCGGCGGAGAATGACGCCCCATGACTCCACTTAGCAAAGGAGGAAATATGCAAGCACAGGCCAGGGTGAGGATAACGCTGCCAGTGGCTGTTGAAGGTGTCCGTGGCTGTGAGTTTCTTTGTATTGTGATCCTTCCAAGCATTGGTCAATTGAGATATCCCGCCCCTAGCAAAGGAGCTCATAGTGCGCAAAAAGCAGGGGAAAGACAAGCATTCCCACCCCTTAGGTCCCGTGCAGGATATTACACCCACTACAGCGGCAGCAGGCATCTGTTTATTCTGCACAAGTTTGCTGTTTCTACATCGTTTGAGGTCCCACATCAAATCAGAGCGTGGCTATTGGCTGATAAGGGCTGGTCACGTAGCACCTGGTTCATGATTTTCACAGTAACTTCATTGCAGTGAAAATGTAGACCTACTTGTGACACTAATGAAGATTATTATTATTCTGATTCCGTTGCACATCCCGACCACACATGGCCAGCTTGCACACAACAAGAGACACGCTCACATACGAAACATCATAGAACAGACCAACTTTCAACAGCTGGCAGTATGTGTTTCAGGCACGAAATTAGCAGCCTGCAGTTACAAATTGCTTATTGGTTCATCAAACAAGTTTAAGGTTTCTACCACCATCCCCTCCCCTAGCCACACCCCGCCCCTCATGCTTCCATGGACTGTGAGTTGCAAAAAAAAAGTTAGCAAGCTCCTATGTTTTCATTACATCCAAAAGTCTTTTGGCTTTTTAGATTAAGCTGCATGTAATTCTTTTGTGGGCTGGTGTAACAATTTACACAAATTCCAAGAATAATCCAAGGATCTTGTCGGTCTGTCTCTAGCAGGGGAAGCTGCTGAGGTTTATAGACCATGAAGAAAGGGGCAGCATGGTAGTATAGTGGTTAGCACAGTTGCTTCACAGCTCCAGGGTCCCAGTTCGATTCCTGGCTGGGTCACTGCCTGTGCGGAGCCTGCACGTTCTCCCTGTGGCTGCGTGGGTTTCCTCCGGGTACTCCGGTTTCCTCCCACAGTCCAAAGATGTGCGGGTTAGGTGGATTGGCCATGCTAAATTGCCCTTAGTGTTCAAAAAATGTTAGGTGGGGGTTGCGGGGATAGGGTGGACACGTGGGCTTCAGTAGGGTGCTCTTTGTAAGGGCCAGTGAAGACTCGATGGGCCGAATGGCCTCCTTCTGCACTGTAAATTGTATGATATGTTTCTGTAGAAAATTTTCGGAAACAGCAGTGAACATGAAACATGTTTGCTTTCACAAAATTCCTTCAGCCCTCAGAACATTGCGGTAATATATTAATGATAAATTACATTTCCAAATGACACAAGGCCTCATATCTTCCAGTACTTCAGACATTTGTCATCAACCTTTTGATTTTAGATCAAAATAGTCAATATGACGCCTTGGATGCAAGATTTTATTGCTGTTGATTTATCTTCTCCCCGAGCTCCTGAATAACAGATGAATTCTCTCTTTTGCGAAAGATTTTAACTCATTCATTGACTGTTTAAATCATGGATGTAGGGCAGGCAGACGCAACAGCACAACACAATTCAAAGGCTTGGGTGAAAAGAATAAACAGTAAATGCTAGAAATCTAAATCAAAATTAAAAGGAGCTGGAAATAAATGGCAATGCAATAGCATTCAAAAGGAGAAAGGACAGGTTAAGCTGCCAGCAGCACTGGTACACACATCCTGACAAAGGGTACACCCTGAAAAGATTAACCGACCTTTTCCTCATTGAGCCTGCTGTGTAATTTCAGCACTCTTGCTTCTCAGAGGTTTGAATAATGTTCTAAACTGTGACAGCAAAGTGCAAACTGTTCTAAACTGTGCAACTGCATTTATTTCCCCCCCTCACCCGACAGGTTTAAGCTGCTCTCTGTTCGATTTGGAAATTGCTGGTGGTTTCCAAATAAAGAAGGGACTTGCACTGATATTGTGCATCAGCTCATCCCTTAGGGTGTTCAAAAAGGGCTTCACATACCGTCAGCTGCTTTGAAGTGCAGTCCCAATTGCTGCCTGAGTGAATCCAGCATCCATTTTGGGCACAGCAAGATTCCACATACACCAGTGATGTGAATTTTTTTTTTTAAATCACTTTAGTAAAGAATATTGTTGTGATCTGGGATCAGCCTGAAAGGGTCATGGATGTAGAGTCAATAGTAGGTTTCGAAAGGGAATTGGGTAAATATTTGACAAGGAAATATTTGTAGTGAGCAATGAGCAGATGAGTGGGATTAATTGGGTGGCACTTGTAAAGTGTCCACACAGGCACCATGGATGGAATTTAACACAATTGAACATGAGTGAGGGGTTTCACTCACCAGATGCGGAGCCGGCAAAAGGCCCACCTTGCCTCATTTTTAGAAGGCCTGCTGCATGATGTGCCAATCGGGTACTTAATTGGGCAGTGGTGTACTTCCTTAGGATCAGGGAACCCGATGTGGAAGGCTATCCATTGAGAGCTGCCAGCCAATCAGAGGTCAACAGCACCTCATTGCTCAACAGCATTGCTGGAGAAGTGGTGGCTTTTGCCAGTATTGCACCCGCCCAGAATCACCAAGGGACCTCGGGAATCTGGAGGGAGTGGGTAAGTCAAAAGGTAATGATATTACCCATGCTGAGTGAGGTGGAATTTATTGACTAAGGACTGAATTATACTCTTGGTTCTTGTGGAAGAGTTTGCATGGTCAGATGGAACCCTTCTCTTAATTGACTTGTAGCAAATGAGAAGGCTGATAGGCCTGAGAGAAACTATAGGAAGGCACAGCACCTTAGTCCCATGCTCCTGATCTACGGGCACCCAGTGTGGAGAGGGTCAGGGAAGGAGGAGGGCCTCCTCGTGAACCTGCTTCTGGGCCTGGCCTGGCAGATCAAGGGGGTCATCTGGACCAACTATCTGCCCCTCTACTATAGCTCTACTGCGGCTGGGTGTCCCTGGAGAGGGAGCACGTGCTATGGGAACTGCTCTGCCAAAGAACATAAGAAATTACAGAGAGTTGTAAACACAGCTCAGTCCATCACACAAGCCCACCTTCAATCTATTGACTCTGTCTATATTTCTCGCTGTCTCTGGAAAGAGAGCAACATCATCAAAGACCCCTCCTATCCTGATTATTCCTTTTTCCAACTTCTTCCATCCGGCAGAAGATACAACAGCTTGAGGATTTGTTCTAACAGATTCCAAAACAGCTGTTTTTCTGCTGCTATTAGACTCTTGAATGGCACATCTGTATGTTAAATGGATCTTTCTATGCATTTCCCCTTTTTTACAGTTGTAACTATTTTTGTATGTTATATTTATGTATATATATATATCTGGAGTGAACTGTCAGGTCTGTACGCAGAATAATACTTTTCACTGTAGCTTGGTATATGTGACAGATTTTATCCCTAATAAACCAATGTCTGCTGGCACCATCGAGGCCTTCCATGTCCAGTGGGCACCATGAGGACTCGGGTGTTTCATAGGGCCCAGTAATCACATTTTGATTTGATGTTTTAAGTGTCCTTTGCCATTTGCTTTTGTTCAATGCAGTATCGCTTTATAGGGTTGTTCTTTTGACTTGGCTCCAGTGTGTTTAATTTAGTTTAATTACTTTAACCCAAAAGTGTACAGGCAGGTATAGATCTTCCTCAAAGTTGGAAGGTTTGGATCTACAAGGGGATAATCTTAGATCCCTGTCAGCCTTTTATGAAGGGTAGGCTGTGCAGTGGAATTGGCCATGTATTCTGGGTGGGGGGGCACGATTCTCCGGCTGCGTTGTGCCCAAATGGCAGCATTATGGCGGGTAGATCCCGGGAGATGCCTCCCGTGGGTTTCCCGACTGCCTCAACTGCTTCACTGGGCAAGGAATTCCAGAGATTCACAACCCGGTCCCAACAATCAAAATCCTTTCCCTGATCTACACAATGACTATCTCCAACAAGAGAGGATCTACCCATCGCCCATAAGACCATAAGACCATAAGACATAGGAGCGGAAGTAAGGCTATTCGGCCCATCGAGTCCACTCCACCATTCAATCATGGCTGATTTCAACTCCATTTACCCGCTCTTTCCATAGCCTTAATTCCTCGAGAAATCAAGAATTTATCAACTTCTGTCTTAAAGACACTCAACGTCCCAGCCTCCACCGCCCTCTGTGGCAATGAATTCCACAGACCCACCACTCTCTGGCTGAAGAAATTTCTCCTCATCTCTGTTCTAAAGTGACTCAGTTTTATTCGAAGGCTGTGCCCCCGGGTCCTAGTCTCCCCTGCTAATGGAAAAAAATTCCCTACGTCCACCCTATCTAAGCCATTCATTATCTTGTAAGTTTCTATTAGATCTCCCCTCAACCTCCTAAACTCCAATGAATATAATCCCAGGATCCTCAGACGTTCATCGTATGTTAGGCCTACCATTCCTGGGATTATCCGTGTGAATCTCCGTTGGACCCGCTCCAGTGCCAATATGTCCTTCCTGAGGTGTGGGGCCCAAAATTGCTCACAGTATTCTAAATGGGGCCTAACTAATGCTTTATAAAGCTTCAGAAGTACATCCCTGCTTTTATATTCCAAGCCTCTTGAGATGAATGACAACATTGCATTTGCTTTCTTAATTACGGACTCAAACTGCAAGTTTACCTTCAGAGAATCCTGGACTAGGACTCCCAAGTCCCTTTGCACTTCAGCATTATGAATTTTGTCACCGTTTAGAAAATAGTCCATGCCCCTATTCTTTTTTCCAAAGTGCACGACCTCGCACTTGCCCACGTTGAATTTCATCAGCCATTTCTTGGACCACAGAACAGCTGTGGCCCCAACACTGAACCCTGCGGGACACCACTCGTCACGGGTTGCCATTCCGAAAAAGAACCTTTTATCCCAACTCTCTGCCTTCTGCCTGACAGCCAATCGTCAATCCATGTTAGTACCTTGCCTCGAATACCATGGGCCCTTATTTTACTCAGCAGTCTCCCGTGAGGCACCTTATCAAAGGCCTTTTGTAAGTCAAGATAGATAACATCCATTGGCTCTCCTTGGGCTAACCTATTTGTTATCTCTTCAAAGAACTCTAACAGGTTTGTCAGGCACGACCTCCCCTTACTAAATCCATGCTGACTTGTCCTAATCCGACCCTGCACTTCCAAGAATTTAGAAATCTCATCCTTAACGATGGATTCTAGAATCTTGCCAACAACCGAGGTTAGGCTAATTGGCCTATAATTTTCCATCTTTTTCCTTATTCCCTTCTTGAACAGGGGGGTTACAACAGTGATTTTCTAATCCTCTGGGACTTTCCCTGACTCCAGTGACTTTTGAAAGATCATAAGGGGCAGCACGGTAGCATTGTGGATAGCACAATTGCTTCACAGCTCCAGGGTTCGAGGTTCGATTCCGGCTTGGGTCACTGTCTGTGCGGAGTCTGCACATTCTCCACGTGTGTGCGTGGGTTTCCTCCGGGTGCTCCGGTTTCCTCCCACAGTCCAAAGATGTGCAGGTTAGGTGGATTGGCCATGATAAATTGCCCTTAGTGACCAAAATTGCCCTTAGTGTTGGGTGGGGTTACTGGGTTTTGGCGATAGGGTGGAGGTGTGGACTTGGGTAGGGCGCTCTTTCCAAGAGCCGGTGCAGACTCGATGAGCCGAATGGCCTCCTTCTGCACTGTAAATTCTATGATAATCTGTGATGATAACTAACGCCTCCACTATTTCTTCAGCTATCTCCTTTAGAACTCTAGGATGTAGCCCATCTGGGCCCGGAGATTTATCAATTTTTAGACCTCTTAGTTTCTCTAGCACTTTCTCCTTTGTGATGGCTACCATATTCAACTCTGCCCCCTGACTCTCCTGAATTGTTGGGATATTACTCATGTCTTCTACTGTGAAGACTGACATAAGAACATAAGAACATAAGAACTAGGAACAGGAGTAGGCCATCTGGCCCCTCGAGCCTGCTCCGCCATTTAATGAGATCATGGCTGATCTTTGTGGACTCAGCTCCACTCTCCGGCCCCTACACCATATCCCCGAATCCCTTTATTCTTTAGAAAGGTATCTATCTTTTTCTTTAAAACGTTTAAAGAAGGAGCCTCAACTGCTTCACTGGGCAAGGAATTCCAGAGATTCACAACCCTTTGGATGAAGAAGTTCCTCCTACACTCCGTCCTAAATCTACTTCCCCTTATTTTGAGGCTATGCCCCCTAGTTCTGCTTTCCCCGACCAGTGGAAACAACCTGCCCGCATCTATCCTATCTATTCCCTTCATAATTTTATATGTTTCAATAAGATCCCCCCGCATCCTTCTAAACTCCAATGAGTACAGTCCCAGTCTACTCAACCTCTCGTCATAATCTAATCCCCTCAACTCTGGGATCAACCTAGTGAATCTCCTCTGCACTCCCTCCAGTGCCAATATGTCCTTTCTCAGGTAAGGAGACCAAAACTGAACACAATACTCCAGATGCGGCCTCACCAACACCCGATAAAATTGCAGCATAACCTCCCTAGTCTTGAACTCCATTCCTCTAACAATGAAAGACAAAACTCGATTAGCCTTCTTAATCACCTGTTGCACCTGCACACCAACTTTTTGCGACTCGTGCACCAGCACACCCAGGTCCCTCTGCACAGCAGCATGTTTTAACATCTTACCGTTTAAATAATAATCTATTCTGCTGTTATTCCTCCCAAAATGGATAGCCTCACACTTGGCAACATTGAATTCCATCTGCCAGACCCTAGCCCATTCACCTAACCTATCCAAATCCTTCTGCAGACTTCCGGTATCCTCTGCACTTTTTGCTTTACCACTCATCTTAGTGTCGTCTGCAAACTTTGACACATTGCACTTGGTCCCCAACTCCAAATCGTCTATGTAAATTGGGAACAACTGCGGCCCAACACTGATCCTTGAGGGACCCCACTAGTTACAGGTTGCCAACCAGAGAAACACCCATTTATCCCCACTCTCTGCTTTCTGTTAGTTAACCAATCCTCCACCCATCCTACCACTTTACCCTCAATGCCATGCATCTTTAGTTTATGCAGCAACCTTTTGTGTGGCACCTTGTCAAAAGCTTTCTGGAAATCCAGGTATACCACATCCATTGGCTCCCCGTTATCTACTGCACTGATAACGTCCTCAAAAATTCTACCAAATTAGTCAGACACGACCTACCCTTTGTGAACCCATGCTGCGTCTGCCCAATGGGACAATTTCCCTCCAGGTGCCCCGCTTTTTCCTCCTTAATGATAGATTCCAGCATTTTCCCTACAACCGAAGTTAAGCTTACCGGCCTATAATTACCTGCTTTCTGCTGACCTCCTTTTTTAAACAGTGGTGTCACGTTTGCTACTTTCCAATCCTCTGGGACCACCCCAGAGTCTAGTGAATTTTGATAAAGTATCACTAGTGCATTTACAATTTCCCTAGCCATCTCTTTTAACACTCTGGGATGCATCCCATCAGGGCCAGGAGACTTGTCTACCTTTAGCCCCATTAGCTTGCCCAATACTGCCTTCTTAGTGATTACAATCATCTCAAGGTCCTCACCTATCATGGGCGAAATTCTCCGACCCCCCGCCGGGTCGGAGAATCGCCGGGGGCTGGCGTGAATCCCGCCCCCGCCGGTTGCCGAAGTCTCCGGCACCGGATATTCGGCGGGGGCGGGAATCGCGCCGCGCCGGTTGGCGGGCCCCCCCGCTCGATTCTCCGGCCCGGATGGGCCGAAGTCCCGACGCTAGAATGCCTGTCCCGCCGGCGTAAATTTAATCACCTACCTTACCGGCGGGACAAGGCGGCGCGAGCGGGCTCCGGGATCCTGGGGGGGTCACAGGGCGATCTGGCCCCGGGGGGTGCCCCCACGGTGGCCTGACCCGTGATCGGGGCCCACCGATCCGTGGGTGGACCTGTGCCGTGGGGGCACTCTTTCCCTTCCGCCTCCACCACGGTCTCCACCATGGCGGAGGCGGAAGAGACTCCCTCCACTGCGCATGCACGGGAATGCTGTCAGCAGCCGCTGACGCTCCCGCGCATGCGCCACCCGGAGATGTCATTTCCGCGCCAGCTGGCGGGGCACCAAAGGCCTTTTCCGCCAGCTGGCGGGGTGGAAATACGTCCGGCGCCGACCTAGCCCCTCAATGTTGGGGCTCGGCCCCCAAAGATGCGGAGCATTCTGCACCTTTGGGGCGGCGCGATGCCCGTCTGATTTGCGCCGTTTTGGGCGCCAGTCGGCGGACATCGCACCGTTTCCAGAGAATTTTGCCCCATATCTTTATTTCCATCAGTCACTGGCATGTTATTTGTGTCCTCCACTGTGAAGACTGACCCAAAATACCTGTTCAGCTCCTTAGCCATTTCCCCGTCTCCTATTATTAAATCTCCCTTCTCATCTTCCAAAGGACCAATATTTACCTGAGCCACACTTTTTTGTCTTATATATTTGTAGAAGCTTTTACTATCTGCTTTTATGTTCTGAGCCAGTTTACTTTCATAGTCTACCTTACTCTTCTTTATAGCTTTTTAAGTAGCTTTCTGTTGTTCCCCTAAAGACTTCCCAGTCCTCTAGTCTCCCACTAATTTTTGCCACTTTGTATGTTTTTTCCTTCAATTTGACACTCTCCCTCACCTCCTTAGATATCCACGGTCGATTTTTCCCCTTTCTACCGTCTTTCTTTTTTGTCGGTATGAACCTTTCCTGAACACTGTGAAAGATCGCTCGGAAGGTTCTCCACTGTTCCTCAACTGCTTCACCATGAAGTCTTTGCTCCCAGTCTACCTTAGCTAGTTCTTCTCTCATCCCATTGTAATCACCTTTGTTTAAGCACAAAACACTAGTGTTTGATTTTACCTTGTCATCCTCCAACTGTATTTTAAATTCCACCATATTGTGGTCGCTCCTTCCAAGAGGATCCCGAACTATGAGATCATTAATCAATCCTGCCTCATTACACAGGACCAGATCTAGGACCGCTTGTTCCCTTGTAGGTTCCATTACATACTGTTCCAGGAAATTATCCCGGGCACATTCTATAAACTCCTCCTCAAGGCTGCCTTTACTAACCTGGTTAAACCAATCGATATGCAGATTAAAATCTCCCATGATAACCGCTGTACCATTTCTACATGCATCCGTTATTTCTTTGCTTATTGCCTGACCTACCATCCTGTTACTATTTGGTGGCCTATAGACTACTCCTATCAGTGACCTTTTCGCCTTACTATTCCTGATTTCCACCCAAATTGATTCAACCTTGTCCTCCATAGCACCAATATCATCCCTTACTATTGCCCGGATGCCATCCTTAAACAACAAGGCTACACCACCGCCCTGACCGTCCATTCTATCCTTTCATATAGTCTGATACCCTTGGATATTTAGCTCCCAGTCGTGACCATCTTTTAACGATGTTTCAGTAATGGCCACTAAATCATAGTCAGTCACGATGATTTGCGCCATCATCTCACTTGCCTTATTTCGTATACTACGAGCATTCAGGTAAAGTACACTTATGCTGTTTTTTATGTCTTTGTTATGAATCCTAACACCTTGATCAGTAACTTTTCGCAATTTATTTTTCGTCTTACCCTTTCTCCTAATTTTCCTTGTCTTTGAACCCATATCTCTACATAATAACCTGTCACGTAACCTGCTGCCTTGATCTCCATTAACCATTATACTGTCCATAGCTTTACACTTCCCTTCCCCCCAACTTGCTAGTTTAAAGTCCTTGTGACCAACCTATTTATCCTATTCGCTAGAGCACTGGTCCCAGAATGGTTCAGGTGAAGACCGTCCCAACGGTACAGGTCCCTCCTGCCCCAGTACTGATGCCAATGCCCCATGAAATGGAATCCCTCTTTCCCGCACCACTCCTTTAGCCACGTGTTAACTTCTCTAATTTTCTCAACCCTATGCCAATTGGCACGTGGCTCGGGTAGTAATCCAGAGATTATAACCCTGGAGCACCTGTTCTTTAATTTAGTCCCTAGTGTTTGATAATCCCCAAACAGGTCCTCTTTCCTAGTCTTACCTGTGTTGTTAGTCCCAACGTGGACCACAACAACTGGATCCTCCCCCTCCCTCTCCAAAATCCTTTCAAGCCGATCAGAGATGTTCCTCACCCTGGCACCGGGCAGGCAACATACCATGCGGGACTCTCGATCTGGCTTACAAAGAATGCCATCAATCCCCCTAATTATAGAATCCCCTACAACTGCCACTTGTCTTTTTGCTCCCCCCTCTTGAATGGCTTCCTGTACCACGGTGCAGTGGTCAGCATCCTCCCTATAGCCCTCTTACTCATCCACACAGGGAGCAAGTACCTCATACCTGTTGGACAAGGTCAAGGGCTGAGGCTCCTCAACTTCTAAACTCACGATCCCCCTACCTGCCTCCCTTGCAGTCACACCACTCTGTCCCTGACCACTGTTCGAATTAACAGTACTTATTCTACCGGGTGTGACTGCCTCCTGAAACAAAGCATCCAGGTAATGTTCCCCCTCCCTGATGTGCCGCAGTGTGTGCAGCTCGGTCTCCAGCTCATCAATTCTGATCCGAAGTTCCTCGAGCAGCCAACACTTGCTGCAGATGTGGTCACTGACGGTCTCAATGGGATCCATCAGTTCCATCATCATACAGCAACAGCACATCACCTGTCCAGCCATAATCAATTAGTTAATTAATTTAAATAATAATTTTTTAAAAAATGTTTTTATAGAACCTCAAGGATAAACCCGAACACAGCCCTCTCTCGCCACTCACCCGAACTCAGTCACTCACCTAAGCTCAGATGCACTCTGTTCCAATCAGCACTCCCTGACTAAAGGCACTCTTGTCACACCTTTTGTGCACTCACCTCTCCCAGCACTGTCCCGGCTCTCTCTCCTCTCGCGCTGTTTTTCGCTGTCCCGGCTCTCTCTCCTCCCGCGCTTTTTAAATCTCCAGGCTCTCTCCTCCCGCGCTGTTTTCGCTGTCCCGGCTCTCTCTCCTCTCGCGCTGTTTTCGCTGTCCCGGCTCTCTCTCCTCCCGCGCTTTTTAAATCTCCCAGCTCTCTCCTCCCGCGCTGTTTTCGCTGTCCCGGCTCTCTCTCCTCTCGCGCTGTTTTCGCTGTCCCGGCTCTCTCTCCTCCCGCACTATTTATATCTCCCGGCTCGCTCCTCCCGCGCTGTTTTCGCTGTCCGGCTCTCTCTCCTCTCGCGCTGTTTTTCGCTGTCCCGGCTCTCTCTCCTCCCATGCTTTTTAAATCTCCCGGCTCTCTCCACTGACGCAAAGTACTTATTTAGTTCCTCAGCTATTTCCTTGTCTCCCATCACTAGATTACAGCGTCATTTTGGAGCGGCCCAATGTCTACTTTTGCCTCCCGTTTGTTTTTAATGTATTTAAAGAAACTTTTACTATCATTCCTAATGTTACTGGCTAGCCTACCTTCATATTTGACCCTCTCTTTCCTCTTTGTTTCTCTCTTTGTTATCCTCTGTTTGTTTTTGTAGCCTTCCCAATCTTCTGACTTCCCACTACTCTTTGCCACATTATTGACTTTCTCTTTTGCTTTTCATAGATTATCATAGAATTTACAGTGCAGAAGGAGGCCATTCGGCCCATCGAGTCTGCACCGGCTCTTGGAAAGAGCACCCTACCCAAGGTCAACACCTCCACCCTATCCCCATAACCCTGTAACCCCACCCAACACTAAGGGCAATTTTGGACACTAAGGGCAATTTATCACGGCCAATCCACCTAACCTGCACATCTTTGGACTGTGGGAAGAAACCGGAGCACCCGGAGGAAACCCACGCACACACGGTGAGAACGTGCAGACTCCGCACAGACAGCGACCCAAGCCGGAATCGAACCTGGGACCCTGGAGCTGTGAAGCAATTGTGCTATCCACAATGCTACCGTGCTGCCCGTGCTTTGATGCATTCCCTAACTTCCTTTGTCAGCCATGGCTGCCGAATCCCCCCTCTGATAACCTTTCTTTTCTTTGGGATGAACCTCTGTACTGTGTCCTCAATTACTCCCAGAAACTCCTGCCATTGTTGTTCTACTGTCTTTCCCACTAGGCTCTGCTCCCAGTCGATTTTTGTCAGTTCCTCCCTCATGCCCCTGTAGTTACCTTTATTTAACTGTAACACGTTTACATCTGATTCTACCTTCTTTCTTTCAAATTGCAGATTGAATTCTACCATATTATGATCACTGCCTCCTATGTCGATTTCGGCGTGAGAACAGCTGGTGAGTCAGTTTCAGCGGGAGCAGTGCGGAAGTGGCTGCTGGGAGGTAAGTCTGTCCTTTAAAAGCACTTGTCTTTGCAGGGGCAGGCCAGTCGATTTTGGCGTGAGAACAGCTGGTGAGTCAGTTTCAGCGGGAGCAGTGCGGAAGTGGCTGCTGGGAGGTAAGTCTGTCCTTTAAAAGCACTTGTCTTTGCAGGGGCAGGCCAGTCGATTTCGGCGGGAGTGGAGCTGGCTGGTTAGTCAATTTCAGCAGGAGCTGAGAATTTTTTTTTTTTTAAATTAGTGTTTTAGGCGGGAACAGAAAGTCGACCCGCGGACGTCTGGGAAGACCCTCACCAATAAATTCTGGTGGAGAGGAAACCCGAGACACTACACGTGTAGTGTCTCCCACCCGCCCTCCTCCTCTAACCTAATAATAAAACCCATTGGTCTGAGGTAAGTACCATATTTTATTATATTATTATTATTTTTTATAAAAAATTTAATTTAGTTGTTAGCCAGATCTTGGTAGAAAGTTGGAGGAATGGCAGGGAAGGGAGTGCAATGTTCCTCCTGCAGGATGTTTGAGGTGAGGGATGCAGTTAGTGTCCCTGCTGATTTTACCTGCAGGAAGTGCTGCCATCTCCAGCTCCTCCAAGACCGAGTTAGGGAACTGGAGCTGGAGTTGGAAGAACTTCGGATCATTCGGGAGGCAGAAGGGGTCATAGATAGCAGCTTCAGGGAATTAGTTACACCAAAGATTGGAGATAGGTGGGTAACTGTAAGAGGGACTGGGAAAAAGCAGTCAGTGCAGGGATCCCCTGCGGTCGTTCCCCTGAGAAACAAGTATACCGCTTTGGATACTTGTGGGGGGGGGGGACTTACCAGGGGTAAGCCATGGGGTACGGGCCTCTGGCACGGAGTCTGTCCCTGTTGCTCAGAAGGGAAGGTGGGAGAGGAGCAGAGCATTAGTAATTGGGCACTCTATAGTCAGGGGCACAGATAGGAGATTTTGTGGGAGCGTGAGAGACTCACGTTTGGTATGTTGCCTCCCAGGTGCAAGGGTACGTGATGTCTCGGATCGTGTTTTCCGGGTCCTTAGGGGTGAGGGGGAGCAGCCCCAAGTCGTGGTCCACATTGGCACTAACGACATAGGTAGGAAAGGGGACAAGGAGGTCAGGCAGGCTTTCAGGGAGCTAGGATGGAAGCTCAGAACTAGAACAAACAGAGTTTTTATCTCTGGGTTGTTGCCCGTGCCACGTGATAGTGAGATGAGGAATAGGGAGAGAGAGCATTTAAACACGTGGCTACAGGGATGGTGCAGGCGGGAGGGATTCAGATTTCTGGATAACTGGGGCTCTTTCTGGGGAAGGTGGGACCTCTACAGACAGGATGATCTACATCTGAACCTGAGGGGCACAAATATCCTGGGGGGGAGATTTGTTAGTGCTCTTTGGGGGGGTTTAAACTAATGCAGCAGGGGCATGGGAACCTGGATTGTAGTTTTAGGGTAAGGGAGAATGAGAGTAGAGAGGTCAGGAGCACAGATTTGACGTCGCAGGAGGGGGCCAGTGTTCAGGTAGGTGGTTTGAAGTGTGTCTACTTCAATGCCAGGAGTATACGAAACAAGGTAGGGGAACTGGCAGAATGGGTTGGTACCTGGGACTTCGATGTTGTGGCCATTTCGGAGACATGGATAGAGCAGGGACAGGAATGGATGTTGCAGGTTCTGGGGTTTAGGTGTTTTAGTAAGCTCAGAGAAGGAGGCAAAAGAGGGGGAGGTGTGGCGCTGCTAGTCAAGAGCAGTATTACGGTGGCGGAGAGGATGCTAGATTGGGACTCATCTTCCGAGGTAGTATGGGCTGAAGTTAGAAACAGGAAAGGAGAGGTCACCCTGTTGGGAGTTTTTTATAGGCCTCCTAATAGTTCTAGGGATGTAGAGGAAAGGATGGCGAAGATGATTCTGGATAAGAGCGAAAGTAACAGGGTAGTCATTATGGGAGACTTTAACTTTCCAAATATTGACTGGAAAAGATATAGTTCGAGTACAATAGATGGGTCGTTTTTTGTACAGTGTGTGCAGGAGGGTTTCCTGAAACAATATGTTGACAGGCCAACAAGAGGCGAGGCCACATTGGATTTGGTTTTGGGTAATGAACCAGGCCAGGTGTTGGATTTGGAGGTAGGAGAGCACTTTGGGGACAGTGACCACAATTCGGTGACGTTTACGTTAATGATGGAAAGGGATAAGTATACACCGCAGGGCAAGAGTTATAACTGGGGGAAGGGCAATTATGATGCCATTAGACGTGACTTGGGGGGGATAAGGTGGAGAAGTAGGCTGCAAGTGTTGGGCACACTGGACAAGTGGGGCTTGTTCAAGGATCAGCTACTGCGTGTTCTTGATAAGTATGTACCGGTCAGGCAGGGAGGAAGGCGTCGAGCGAGGGAACCGTGGTTTACCAAGGAAGTGGAATCTCTTGTTAAGAGGAAGAAGGAGGCCTATGTGAAGATGAGGTGTGAAGTTTCGATTGGGGCGATGGAGAGTTACAAGGTAGCGAGGAAGGATCTAAAGAGAGAGCTAAGACGAGCAAGGAGGGGACATGAGAAGTATTTGGCAGGAAGGATCAAGGAAAACCCAAAAGCTTTCTATAGGTATGTCAGGAATAAGCGAATGACTAGGGAAAGAGTAGGACCAGTCAAGGACAGGGATGGGAAATTGTGTGTGGAGTCTGAAGAGATAGGCGAGATACTAAATGAATATTTTTTGTCAGTATTCACTCAGGAAAAAGATAATGTTGTGGAGGAGAATGCTGAGCCCCAGGCTAATAGAATAGATGGCATTGAGGTACGTAGGGAAGAGGTGTTGGCAATTCTGGACAGGCTGAAAATAGATAAGTCCCCGGGACCTGATGGGATTTATCCTAGGATTCTCTGGGAGGCCAGGGAAGAGATTGCTGGACCTTTGGCTTTGATTTTTATGTCATCACTGGCTACAGGAATAGTGCCAGAGGACTGGAGGACAGCAAATGTGGTCCCTTTGTTCAAAAAGGGGAGCAGAGACAACCCCGGCAACTATAGACCGGTGTGCCTCACGTCTGTAGTGGGTAAAGTCTTGGAGGGGATTATAAGAGACAAGATTTATAATCATCTAGATAGGAATAATATGATCAGGGATAGTCAGCATGGCTTTGTGAAGGGTAGGTCATGCCTCACAAACCTTATCGAGTTCTTTGAGAAGGTGACTGAACAGGTAGATGAGGGTAGAGCAGTTGATGTGGTGTATATGGATTTCAGCAAAGCGTTTGATAAGGTTCCCCACGGTAGGCTATTGCAGAAAATACGGAGGCTGGGGATTGAGGGTGATTTAGAGATGTGGATCAGAAATTGGCTAGCTGAAAGAAGACAGAGGGTGGTGGTTGATGGGAAATGTTCAGAATGGAGTACAGTCACAAGTGGAGTACCACAAGGATCTGTTCTGGGGCCGTTGCTGTTTGTCATTTTTATCAATGACCTAGAGGAAGGCGCAGAAGGGTGGGTGAGTAAATTTGCAGACGATACTAAAGTCGGTGGTGTTGTCGATAGTGTGGAAGGATGTAGCAGGTTACAGAGGGATATAGATAAGCTGCAGAGCTGGGCTGAGAGGTGGCAAATGGAGTTTAATGTAGATAAGTGTGAGGTGATTCACTTTGGAAGGAATAACAGGAATGCAGAATATTTGGCTAATGGTAAAGTTCTTGAAAGTGTGGATGAGCAGAGGGATCTAGGTGTCCATGTACATAGATCCCTGAAAGTTGCCACCCAGGTTGATAGGGTTGTGAAGAAGGCCTATGGAGTGTTGGCCTTTATTGGTAGAGGGATTGAGTTCCGGAGTCGGGAGGTCATGTTGCAGCTGTACAGAACTCTGGTACGGCCGCATTTGGAGTATTGCGTACAGTTCTGGTCACCGCATTACAGGAAGGATGTGGAGGCTTTGGAGCGGGTTCAGAGGAGATTTACCAGGATGTTGCCTGGTATGGAGGGAAAATCTTATGAGGAAAGGCTGATGGACTTGAGGTTGTTTTCGTTGGAGAGAAGAAGGTTAAGAGGAGACTTAATAGAGGCATACAAAATGATCAGGGGGTTGGATAGGGTGGACAGTGAGAGCCTTCTCCCGCGGATGGAAATGGCTGGCACAAGGGGACATAGCTTTAAACTGAGGGGTAATAGATATAGGACAGAGGTCAGAGGTAGGTTCTTTACGCAAAGAGTAGTGAGGCCGTGGAATGCCCTACCTGCTACAGTAGTGAAATCGCCAACATTGAGGGCATTTAAAAGTTTATTGGATAAACATATGGATGATAATGGCATAGTGTAGGTTAGATGGCTTTTGTTTCGGTGCAACATCGTGGGCCGAAGGGCCTGTACTGCGCTGTATTGTTCTATGTTCTATTAAGTGTTCCCTTACTTTAAGATCTTTAATCAAGTCTGGCTCATTACATAACACTAAGTCCAGAATGGCCTGTTCCCTCGTGGGCTCCATCACAAGCTGTTCCAAAAAGCCCTCCTGTAAACATTCAATGAATTCCCTTTCCTTGGGTCCACTGGCAGCATTATTTACCCAGTCCACCTGCATATTGAAGTCCCCCATGATCACTGTGACCTTGCCTTTCTGACATGCACTTTCTATTTCGTGGTGCATTTTGTGCCCCCGGTCCTGACCAGTTAGGAGGCCTGTACATAACTCCCATTATGGTTTTTTTGCCTTTGTGGTTCCTCAACTCTACCCACACAGACTCCACATCATCTGACCCTATGTCGTTTAGTGCTATTGATTTAATTTCATTCCTAATTCACAAGGCAACCCCGCCCCCTCTGCCCACCTCTCTGTCTTTTCGATAGGTTGTGAATCCCTGGATGTTTAAATGCCAGTCCTGAACCCCCTGCAACCATGTCTCTGTGATGCCTACCACATCATACCTGCCAGTCACAATCTGGGCCACAAGCTCATCTACCTTGTTCCGTACACTGCGCGCATTTAAATATAGCACCTTTAATTCTCTATTGACCGTCCCTTTTTGTTTTCTTCGTGTGGTGGACCTTGGTTTACTGAGCCTTTCCATACACTGTGTCATATTTTGTGAGATGGGGACTATCGTAACCTCTCCTGAGTTCTGTCTTTTTGTGCTTTTTTGTATTCCTAAGCAGCTACGCTTCCCACTGATTACTTCACCTCTTGGTTCCCTGACTTTCCCTTCCCCCCGAATCTCTAGATTAAAGTCCTATTGACCACCCTATTTACTCTTTTCGCCAGAACACTGGTCCCAGCTCGGTTCAGGTGGAGACCATCCCAACGGTGTAGGTCCCCCCTGTCCCAAAACTGATGCCAGTGTCCCATGAAAAGGGACCCCTCTTTCCCACACCACTCTTTCAGCCACGTGTTAACTTCCCTTATTCTTGCCTCCCTATGCCAATTTGCACATGGCTCGGGCAGTGATCCGGAGATTATGACCCTTGAGGACCTGTTTTTTAATTTGAATCCTAGCTCTTTATAATCTCTAAACAGGTCCTCTTTCCTAGACTTGCCTATGTTGTTGGTACCGACATGCACCACAACAACTGGATCCTCCCCCTCCCTCTCCAGTATCCTTTCAAGCCGGTCAGAGATGTCCCGCACCCTAGCACCGGGCAGGCAACATACCATGCGGGACTCTTTATCCTGCTCACAAAGGATACTATCTATCCCCCTGATAATAGAATCCCCTACAACTACAACTTGCCTATTTACTCCCTCCCCTTGAATGGCCTGCTGAACCATGGTGCCTTGGTCAGCTGACTCATCCTTCCTGCAGCCCTGTTTGCCATCCACACAGGGAGCAAGTGCCTCATACGCGTTGGACAGGGTCAAGGGCTGAGGCTCCTGAGTTCCTGACTGCTGGTTCCCTTTACCTGCCTGACTTGCAGTCACACCCTGCTGTCCCTGGCCACTGGCAGGATTTGAACTACTTACTCTGACAGGTGTGACTGCCTCCTGAAACACAGTGTCCAGGTAAGTCTCCCCCTCCCGGATGTGCCTCAGTTTTGCAGCTCAGACTCCAGCTCATCAACTCTGAGCCGGAGTTCTTCGAGCAGCCAACACTTACTGCAGATGTGGTCGCTGTAGCTCGCAATGGGATCTGCCAGCTCCCACATCAAGCAGCTCAAGCACATCACCTGACCAGCCATCTCTAATTAGTTTAATTTATGTTTACGAGTTTAGCTGTGTTTTTAAAAAAAAAATTTAAAATCTGACATCACTTTTGAAAAAAAAAACTGGAAAGCAGGAAGTTACCGTTAGGTTTTTATACTCACAGAGACTGCTCCTCCTCCTCTGAACGGCTCCCGAAATTAGGCCCGAAGAAAGAGAGAGAACAAAACAGTAGGGGAAAAGTACCTTCTCCCACTCTGCACCGAATTATAATGCCCCTTGACATTCAATGGCATTACCATCGCTGAATCCCCCACTATCAATATCCTGGGTGTAGCTATTGAACAGAAACTCAACTTGACTGGCCATATAAATACTATGGCTACAAGAGCAGTTCAAAGGCTAGGAATCCTGCAGCAAGTAACTCACCTCTGACTCCCCAAAGCCTGTTTACAATCTACAAGGCACAAGTCAGGAGTGTAATGGAATACTCTTAGAACCATAGAATTTGGAATCATAGAATTTACAGTGCAGAAGGAGGCCATTCGACAAATTGAGTCTGCACCGGCCTTTGGAACGAGCACCCTACTCAAGCCAACACCTACACCCTATCCCCGTAACACAGTAACCCCACTTAACCTTTTATGGACTCTAAGGACAATTTAGCATAGCCAATCCACCTAACCCTCACATCTTCGGACTGTGGGAGGAAACCGGAACACCCGGAGGAAATCCACGCAGAGACGGGGAGAAAGTGCAGACTCCGCACAGACAGTGACCCGAGCCTGGAATCGAGTGGGTCCCTGGAGCTGTGAAGCAACTGTGATAACCACTGTGCTACCGTGCTGCCTTCACTTGCCTGGATGATAACAGCTCCAACAAGAAGCTCAACACCATCCAGGACAAAGCAGCCCGCACGGTTGCTACTACTTCCACAAAGATTTACTCCCTCCACCACTGATGAACAGTGGCAGCCATGTGCACCACCTAGAAGATGCACTGTAGGAACTCACCAAGGTTCATTAAGCAGCACTTCCAAACCCACAACTACTACCATCTAGAAGTATAAGAGCAGTAGATAAATGGAAACCCCGCCACCTAGAAGTTCCCTTCCAAGTCACTCACTATCCTGGCTTGGAAATATTTCACCGCTCCTTCACTGTCACTGGGTCAAAATCCTGGAACTCCCTCACTAACAGCACTGTGGGTGAGTGTATATATACCTCAGTGACTGCAGCAGTTCAAGAAGGCAGCTCACAACCACCTTCTCAAAGGCAGTTCGGAATGGACAATAAATGCTGGTCTAACCAGCGACGCCCACACCCCATAAATTGAATTTTTAAAAAAGCTCCGAGATGTTTTCCTGAGAAATCTAAGACCAGGTCACAATTCTTTGTATCTGAGCTGCCCAATGCTGGAGGTTTTGGTGACTTGAATTTCTTACATCGGGCTTTGAAGCTATTTAACTGGGTAGAAAAACTTTGAGATGCAATTGTACGCGGTTTTCGAATTGCTGGTTCCTTGACATGTACCATCTGAAATAGGTAGAGGAGGTGGGTAGAGAATGTTCAGTGTCTAGAAGTGATCTCGGCAGATTATCCAGGGTTGGTATTCAGTTTAGTCTTGGGCTGCCTGAAAATTTCAAGAATGCAAACTTGTTTGCGTCTTGAAAAAAATGGAAGGCCACTTTTCCAACTCAGCATTTCATGGCAGTGAGATAAGTTTAATAAAAAGAATCCTGATCAGCAGCAAAGGATCTGACCTTCCCCCCCTACCCGGATCCATTCTGGCCCCTGTCTGCTTTTGGATTTGGCAAAAGGAGATAATGCTCATGATCTGATTCAGCAGCTGTGCAAGCAGCTTGATTCCAGGTCTCTAAAAATAACTCCAGAAGCTTGTCACTGGGACGTCCACCACGCTGATGTAGATTAGTTTGATTGTCACTTGTGAAAAGACCGTCCGACCACTGAAAAACAGATATTCCAACTGAGGTCAGGAGCTTGCCTCCAGGAGAACTCCAGGGTAGAGCTGTTGTCATCGGAGGTGGAAATCAAGGAGGCATCTCTGTTGCCAGGCTGCCAGGAAATCGATTTGCCTGGTAGAAGGCCCCACTTTGTGCTGGAGGTGTGCCCGCTGGGTCAATTTACAGATGCAAGTTGGGACAGTCCCAGAGTGCCTTATCTCCCATTTTCCTCAGGAGTTCCAATGATCCCTAATAAATTCTGCAAAAGGTCTGACCCTTAGTTACCGGCACTTAAAATATGCAGAAATGGCCCTCCCTAACAAAATCTATGCCTGCCCAAAATTTGGACCTTCTGTCATCCCCCTCCCTCTTGCCCCTCCCTTATTGACTGCCCTCAATGTTATAATGCCTCCACGGCGGCATGTGGCGCAATGGATTGCACTGGGACTGCGGCACTGAGGACTCGGGTTCGAATCCCAGCCCTGGGTCACTGTCCCTGTGGAGTTTGCACATTCTCCCCATGTCTGCGTGGGTTTCACCCCCACAACCCAAAGATGTGCAGGCTAGGTGGATTGGCCACGCTAAATTGCCCCTTAATTGGAGAAAAAAATAATTGGATACTCTAAATTGATTTAAAAAAATGTTATAATGCCTCCAATATGTCACCCTCAAGTTCCTAACCATCCGCTAATTTGCCTTTGTAGACGTTCCCTGGCCTCTGTCCTGCCTCCATGGTTGTTCCAGCTTCTTATAATAATAATAATCTTTATTGTCACAAGTAGGCTTACATTAACACTGCAATGAAGTTTCTGTGAAAAGCCCCAGTCGCCAGATTCCAGCGCCTGTTCGGGTAGACAGAGGGAGAATTCAGAATGCCCAATTCATCTAACAGCACGTCTTTCAGGACTTGTGGGAGGAACGGAGCACCCAGAAGAAACCCATGCAGACACAGGGACAACGTGTAGACTCCGCACAGACCGTGACCCAAGCTGGGAATCGAACCTGGGACCCTGGAGCTGTGAAGCAACAATGCTAACCACTGTGCTACCGTGCAGCTCACTAGGCGGGGCTATGGGCATCTCTGAAGCCTATCTTCCCACTACGGTGAAAAGCCTGCAAGGTCTGACTTTGGCTTTTTGACAGAGGAAGGCTGCTTTCCTCTTCTGGGCTCTGCAAAATGGCGAGCGGCAGAAACAGAGGCAGGAAATCCACCCATGCCCCTCTGCTGCCATTTTGTGATGTCCCACGTCTGTTTGGTTCTATTTCAGGACCACAAAGTTCAACCCCTTGTGCCTCACCTCTTGTGGTTTGGCTGCCTCACAAATGACAAATGGTCTCTGTACAAACATGACGCCTGACAGAGATGCCCCAATCAATTGTATTTGCTAATTTACTTTCATCGATAAATGAATATTGTCTCTAAATTATAAATTATTTCGGGATCTATGAGTTCAGTTCAAATATCTTTCTCCTATTCATTTGTGTGATAAATATGAGCAATCACATCATAGAAATGACCAGAGAGCAGGCGCGGGATTCTCCCTTACGGGGACTAGATCCACACGCTGGCAGGAAAACCAGCGCGAACCACTCCGGCGTCAACAGCCCCCGAAAGTGCAGAATTCTACGCACTTCCGGGGGCCAGGTGGACGCTGGAGGGGTTGGCGCCGCGCAAGCCGGCGCCGAAGGGACCGCGCGAGTCCACGCATGCGCCAAAGGGCCGCCGTGATCCCGCGCATACGCGGAACCGCCGGCGTGTTCTGGCGCATGCGCAGGTGCTCTTTTCTCCGCACCTGCCGTGGCGGAAGGAAGGTGTGCCCCTGCTTCACAGGCCTGCCCGCAGATCGGTGGGCCCCGATCGCGGGCCAGGCCACCGTGGGCCCCCCCCAGGGTTGGATCCCCCCGCACCTCCCCGAGGACCGCACCAGCCAACATACCTGCCAGGTCCCTCCGTGTGGGACCATGTCTAATCCACGCCGGTGGGACTGGCCAGAAACGGACGGTCGCTCAGCCCATCGGGGCCCAGAGAATTGCCGGAGGGGCCGCTGCCAACTGCCCCCGACCGGCGTGGCGTGAACCCCACCCCCGCCCGTAAAGGGTTAACTATATTAACATACTTGAACTGTGGGTAAATGCAATACCAGCTTTTACTGTTGACCCTTGCCTAGTCCTAACCAGGTGATGCACTCAGCACATAGTGTATGTCTGGTTTGCAGGCTGTGAGCTCTGTGCTCCGAGCTGGCTGCTACTAGAATGAGCGGGAACTCTCCTGTCCCCTGTCTTTATAGTGCGTGTGCTCTCACTGGTGATTGGCTGTGGTGTTGTGTATGCTGATTGGTCCCACTGCATGTCCATCAGTGTGTGTGTGTGTGTCTGCACCATGATATACTGGTGTGTATTATGACAGGGGCTTTTCACAGTAACTTTATTGCAGTGTTAATGTAAGCCTACTTGTGACATTAAAGATTATTATTATTAACTGTCCCCACCCTCCTAGACTGTACAAAAGCTTCCTTTTTCTTTTTGACGAGGTTCACAATATCCCTCGTTAGTCAAGGCTCCCTAAACTTCCCATACTTATCCTTTGTTCTCTCAAGAACATGACGTTCCTGAATCCTAATCAACTGTCGCTTGAAAGATTCCCACATGTCCGATGTTGATTTACCCTCCAACAGCCGCACCGAATCCAAAATCTTCAATTCCCTTCTCATGTTACCGTAATTTGCCTTTCCCCAGTTTAGCACCTTAACCTGAGGATTACCCTCATCCCAATCCAAAAGTACCCTAAAACTTATGGAATTGTGGTCACTACTCCCAAAATGTTCCCCTATCGCATCCTCAACCAACTGTCCAGGCTCATTCCCCAATACCAGGTCCAGTACTGCCCCTTCCCGAGTTGGACTATCTACATATTGCTTCAAGAAGCCTTCCTGGATACATAAGAACATAAGAACATACGAACTAGGAGCAGGAGTAGGCCATCTGGCCCCTCGAGCCTGCTCCACCATTCAATGAGATCATGGCTGATCTTTTGTGGACTCAGCTCCACTTTCCGGCCCGAACACCATAACCCTTAATCCCTTTATTCTGCAAAAAACTATCTATCTTTATCTTTAAAATATTTAATGAAGGAGCCTCTACTGCTTCACTGGGCAAGGAATTCCATAGATTCACAACCCTTTGGGTGAAGAAGTTCCTCCTAAACTCAGTCCTAAATCTACTTCCCCTTATTTTGAGGCTATGCCCCCTAGTTCTGCATTCACCCGCCAGTGGAAACAACCTACCCACATCTATCCTATCTATTCCCTTCATAATCTTATATGTTTCTATAAGATCCCCCCTCATCCTTCTAAATTCCAACAAGTACAGTCGCAGTCTACTCAACCTCTCCTCGTAATCCAACCCCTTCAGCTCTGGGATTAACCTAGTGAATCTCCTCTGCACACCCTCCAGTGCCAGTATGTCCTTTCTCAAGTAAGGAGAACAAAACTGAACACAATACTCCAGGTGTGGCCTCACTAACACCTTATACAATTGCAGCATAACCTCCCTAGTCTTAAACCCCATCCCTCTAGCAATGAAGGACAAAATTCCATTTGCCTTCTTAATCACCTGTTGCACCTGAAAACCAACTTTTTGCGACTCATGCACTAGCACACCCAGGTCTCTCTGCATAGCAGCATGTTTTAATATTTTATCATTTAAATAATAATCCCTTTTGCTGTTATTCCTACCAAAATGGATAACCTCACATTTGTCAACATTGTATTCCATCTGCCAGACCCTAGCCCATTCACTTAGCCTATCCAAATCCCTCTGCAGACTTCCAGTATCCTCTGCACTTTTTGCTTTACCACTTATCTTAGTGTCGTTTGCAAACTTGGACACATTGCCCTTGGTCCCCAACTCCAAATCATCTATGTAAATTGTGAACAGTTGTGGGCCCAACACTGATGCCTGAGGGACACCACTAGCTACTGATTGCCAACCAGAGAAACACCCATTAATCCCCACTCTTTGCTTTCTATTAATTAACCAATCCTCTATCCATGCTACTACTTTCCCCTTAATGCCATGCATCTTTATCTTATGCAACAACCTTTTGTGTGGCACCATGTCAAAGGCTTTCTGGAAATCCAGATATACCACATCCATTGGCTCCCCGTTATCTACCGCACTGTTAATGTCCTCAAAGAATTCCACTAAATTAGTTAGGCATGACCTGCCCTTTATGAACCCATGCTGCGTCTGTCCAATGGGACAATTTCCATCCAGATGCCTCGCTATTTCTTCCTTGATGATAGATTCCAGCATCTTCCCTACTACCGAAGTTAAGCTCACTGGCTTACACCTTACAAAATCTGCCCCATCCAACCCAGTTGCACTAAGTGGGTCCCAATCAATTATAGGGGAAATTAAAATCCCCTACCATAACAACCCTGTTGCTTTTGCACCTATCCAAAATCTGTCTACCTATCTGCTCCTCTATCTCTCGCTGGCAGTTGAGGGGCCCTGTAATAAACCCCCAAAATTGTGATTGCCCCCTTCCTGTTCCTGAGCTCTACCCAGATTGCCTCATTGAGCCCTCCAAGGTGTCCTCCTGCAATACGGCTATAATACTTTCCTTAACTAGTAATTCCACTCCCCCACCCCTATTACATCCCTCCCTATCTCTCCTGAAGCAACGATATCCTCCAACGTTCAGCTGCCATACTGCCCTTCCTTTAACCACATTTGTGTGATAGCCACAACATCATAATTCCAAGTACTAATAAGTGCTCTAGGTTCATCTGCCTTACCTGCTGTACTTCTGTCGTTGAAACAAATACACTTTGTTTGAGCAGACAGGGTGATGTTGTTCTCTTATTTTTGTTCTCTATTCCCTTTCAGGTTCCCACCACCTGCCATACTAGTTTAGATCCTCCCGAGAGACTCTAGCAAACCTCCGAGCCAGGATATCGGTGCCCCTCCAGTTTAGATGCAACCCGTCCTTCTTGCACAAGTCCCACTTGCCGCAGAAGAAATCCCAATGGTCCAGAATTCTGAAACCCTCTCTTCTACATCACCCATTTAACCAAGTGTTTAGCTGCACTATCCTCCTATTTCTAGCCTCACTGACACGTGGCACAGGGAGTAATCCTGAGATTACATCTCTAGAGGTCCTGCTTTTGCGCTTACTGCCTGACTCCCTGAACTCCTACTGCAGGACCTCATCACTCTTCCTGCCTATGTCGTTAGTACCTATGTGTTCTACGACCTCTGTTCACCCTCCCCCTTCAGGATGTCCTGTGTTGGTTCAGAGACATCCTTGATCCCCACCAGGGAGGCAACATACCATCCTGGAGTCTCTTTCACATCCACAGAAGCGTCTATCTTTGTCCCTTACTCTAGACTATCATTCTCCTGCACTTTGCCCTCCCCTGCTGAATAACAGAGCCAGTTGTGATGCCACTTGTCGTGTTGGGTGTTCTGATGCACAAATGATCCAACACGGCTGTAGATGGTACAACTCTGTTTTATTGTCTAATCAACGGTAACAGCTAACTACTGGCTTGGGTATGTGCTTCACCAGCTAACCTGTGGACCCAGCCCTATCACTATCTTAGTGAGGCACTCAGCACATGTTCTATGTCTGAGTGGCGCGCTGTGAGCTCTGTGTTCTGAGCTATCTCCTGGTAGAATGAACGGGAACTGTGGTGTTCCCTGTTTTATAGTGCGTGTGCTCTCACTGGTGATTGGCTGCGATGTTATGTGTGTGCTGGTTGGTCCAACTGCCTGTCCATCAGTGTGTGTGTGATTGCACCATGATATGCTGATCTGGATATCATGACATCCCCCCCTTTCACAAAGGATATGTGCCGACATGATAATAAATACAAATGTGTACTGAGTGCATCTGAGTATGTGTGTGCAATATTTACAACATGTACATGAGGCTAAACTATGTGCAGAGGAAGGTGTCAAGTGCACAGAACAACGACGTTATACCAATAACAGAACAAATGCAATCAACAAACGACGAGAGAAAACTCTGGAACAATGAACGACAAGAAAAAAAACTCGTTAACAGTACTGTAAAACAATTCAGTGAGTCCACTTTGCTAACAGGCTCATAAGTCCAGTCTAGTAGGTGGGCGACGAATTCGGGTTGACCACCTCAAGGGTGGGTCAGGGTCCACCGGCTGAGGAATGGGCCTGGCCACGGGCGAGAGAGGAAGAGGCAGAGTGGCAGGACGCTCAACAAAGTCGACATCAGGGACAACAGGAGGGCGTGGCACCGGTGCATGATCTCATAGCGAGCACGGAACCAAACGAAGGGCCCGCCGATTACGGCGGCGAATAGAGCCATCAGGCATATGAACCAGGAATAAGCGGGGAGCCACGTGGCGGAGAACCTGGGCGGTTGCCGACCAGCCACCCTCCGGTAGGTGTATGCGGACGTTGTCTCCAGGCGCCAGGGCAGGAAGATCAGTCGCCCGAGCGCCATGTGCAACCTTCTGCTGAGCACGCTGTTGTTGCATCCTTCGCAATACTGGAGCATGGTCGAGGTCAGGAACATGAATGGATGGCACAGTGGTCCTGAAGGTGCGATCCATCAACAGCAGGGCTGGCGAGAGGCCCGTGGACAGAGGGGCCGAGCGATAGGCCAGCAGGGCTAAACAGAAGTCAGATCCGGCATCAGCAGCCTTGCAGAGGAGCCGCTTCACAATGTGGACGCCCTTTTCCGCCTTGCCATTCGACTGAGGATGCAAGGGACTGGACGTCACATGTGTGAAGTTGTATGAAGTGGCAAAGGAAGACCATTCTTGACTCGCAAAGCAAGGCCCATTGACAGACATGACGGTGAGCGGAATTCCATGGCGAGCAAAGGTTTCTTTGCATGCCCGGGTGACAGCTGATGACGTTGTGTCGTGCAGGCGTATGACCTCCGGATAACTTGAAAAGTAGTCAATCAGAATAATGTAGTCCCTGCCGAGGGCATGAAAGAGGTCCACGCCCACCTTTGCCCAGGGGGACGTGACCAACTCATGGGGCTGAAGGGTCTCAGGGGGTTGCGCCGGCTGAAACCTCTGGCAGGTGGGGCAATTGAGCACCATGTTGGCGATGTCGTCACTGATGCCCGGCCAGTACACAGCCTCTCGGGCCCTCCGCCTGCACTTCTCAACCCCAAGCTGGCCTTCGTGTAATTGTTCGAGGACAAGCCAGTGCATGCTGTGTGGGATCACAATCCGGTCCAACTTCAAGAGGACACCATCAATGACGGCCAAGTTGTCCCGGACGTTGTAAAATTGTGGGCACTGCCCCTTGAGCCACCCTTCCGTCATGTGGCGCATCAAACGTTGTAGAAGGGTGTCAGCCGCAGTCTCACGTCGAATGTGGGCCAGACGTGCGTCAGTGGCCGGCAGATTGGCCGATGTGAAGGCTACCTGTGCGTCGACCTGACAAACGAACCCCTCCGAGTCGGGCGGTGTGTTGACCGCCCTGGACAGAGCATCTGCGATGATGAGATCCTTCCCCGGGGTGTAGACAAGTTGGAAGTCGTACCTCCGGAGCTTGAGCAGAATGCGCTGGAGGCAAGGGGTCATGTCGTTGAGGTCCTTCTGAATGATGCCGACCAGGGGGCGATGGTCGATCTCCACAGTGAACTGCGGAAGGCCATATACATAGTCGTGGAACTTGTCGATGCCAGTCAACAGGCCTAGGCACTCCTTCTCAATCTGCGCATAGCGCTGTTCTGTGGGGGTCATGGCCCGCGACGCATAGGCGACCGGAGCCCATGATGAGGTGTCATCCCGTTGCATGAGTACCGCCCCAATGCCAGACTGGCTGGCGTCAGTTGAGATCTTTGTTTCCCGTGTGGTATCGAAAAACGCCAGTACCGGGGCGGTGGTGAGCTTGACCTTGAGTTCCTCCCATTCACTCTGGTGTGCGGGCAGCCACTGGAATTCCGTTGTCTTTTTGACCAGGTGGCCAAGAGCAGTCGTGTGCGAAGCAAGGTTAGGAATGAACTTCCCCAGGAAGTTGATCATCCCGAGAGAGCGCAGCACTGCCTTCTTGTCTGACGGCTGCTGCATGACTGCGATGGCTGCTGCCACTTTGTCGGCATCCAGCCGCACACCCGGGAGATGTGGTCCCCCAAAAACTTTAGCTCAGTCTGGCCAAAAGAGCATTTGGCTCGGTTAAGGCGCAGGCCCTGATCCCGTATCCGTGCAAAGACACGCTGGAGACAACTGATGTGCTCCTACGGTATGGTGGACCAGATGATAATGTCATCTACGTAGACGCGTACCCCTTCGATGCCCTCCATCATCTGTTCCATGATGCGATGGAACACTTCGGAGGCCGAAATGATGCCGAATGGGATTCTATTGTAGCAGTATCTGCCAAATGGAATGTTGAAAGTGCACAGCTTCCTGCTGGACTGATCCAATTGAATCTGCCAAAAGCCCTTTGAGGCATCAAGCTTGGTGAATATTTTTGCCCGAGCCATCTCGCTCGTCATTTCTTCTCGTTTGGGTATGGGGTAGTGTTCCCTCATAATGTTGTGATTTAAATCTTTTGGGTTGATACAGATCCAGAGCTCGCCGGAGGGCTTTTTTACGCACACCATGGAGCTGATCCATGGCGTTGGCTCCATGACTCGGGAAAGCACTCCGTGGTCCTGCAGGTCCTGCAGTTGCTGCTTGAGGCGGTCCTTGAGTGGTGCTGGAACCCTACAAGTTGCGTGAATGACCGGGGTGGCGTCCGGTTTGAGCCGTATTTTGTACATGTAGGGCAGTGTGCCCATGCCCTCGAAAACCTCCTGGTTGTGCGCGAGGAGTGAGTGGAGCTGCGCCCTAAAGTCTGCATCTGGGAGATCGGACGTGCCTTCTGGAGACAGAGTGTGTACCCGCCGAACGAGGTGGAGGATCTTGCACACCTGTGCGCCTAACAGAGAGTCCTTCGAGGATCCTACGATTTCAAATGATAATGTGGCTTTGTGTGAGTTGTGTGTAACCTCGAGCTGGCAGGACCTCGTGGCCAGGATGACGTTTCCATTGTAGTCAACCAGCTGACAGTGGGATGGCAGAATCGGTGGTTTAACCTTCAAGGTCTGGAAGGCTGACCATGCGAGGAGATTGGCGGAGGCACCAGTGTCCAGGCGAAATGTGATCTGGGATCGGTTGACCGTTAGTGTGGCACACCACTCATCGCCCGGATCAATGCTGTGCACTGGCAGCGGCTGGGGGTTCCGACTTGAGGACATCCGGTTCTTGTGGATTACCGCAACGCGGAAGGGCTCCCTGTCTTCAGTGTCGCTGGTCTGCATACTATCTGGATATGACTCAGTGTAGGGGTGCTGAATCACCCGCATGTCCCTGCGAGGCTGGCGGAATTGTTGGGAGTTGGCAGGTTGAGCTGCTCGACAGCAGGCAGCATAGTGGCCCATCCTGCCACATCGTAGGCATTGTCGCGCTTTGGGCGGACATTGCCGCTTTAAGTGGGCGGAGCCACAGTTGCCGCATGTCGTGAGGTCATGGCGTTCATTGCGTTCGTTGCGCCACCGCACATGCGCGGTGCGGTCCTGCATAGTGCGCGCCTGCGCATCACGTTCCTCTAAGTCAACGTCTTTTGGCGCGTACAAGCGCGGGAGGCCTCGGAAAGCGCGCAAAATGGCCGCCCTCGTCCGGGCTGCGGGCCAGGACGTACTCGATCGACTGGACCCGCTCCGCCTCGTCGGGCCCGTGCCGTGCCGTTTTGGCCGCCTGGATTTGGGAGTACCGGCTGGTCGCGTTCTCATGGAGGACGCAGATCCCGATGGCAGTCGCTAGGGTGATTCGCTTTATTTTAAGGAGCTGCTGCCGTAGGGTGTCCGAGATGACCCCAAAAACTATCTCATCCCGTATCATGGAGTCGGAGGTGGCCCCATAGCCGCAGGACTGCGCGAGGATTCGGAGGTGTGTTAAGTAAGATTGGAAAGGCTCATCCTTACCCTGCAGGCGCTGCTGGAATATGTACCTCTCGAAGCTCTCATTGACTTCCACGCTGAAGTGTTCATCGAACTTCAGAAGCACCGTCTTATATTTTGTTTGTCCTCGCCTTCCGCGGATGCCAGGGAGTTATAGATGTGGATGGCCTGATGCCCCGCCGTGGAGAGGAGGAGGGCAATCTTCCTGGTGTCGAATGCATTCTCCCTGTCTGTGGCTTCGAGGAAGAGCTGGAAGCACTGTTTAAACAGCTTCCAGTTTACGCCGAGATTGCCAGCAATTCGGAGCGGCTGCGGCGGGCTGATGTTTTCCATGGAGCAGGATGGCGGATTTCTGAAAGGGTGCAGGTAGGTCTCACAGTCGCTGGTTTGCGTCCACTACTGGTATCATGTTGAGTTGGGTGTTCTGATGCACAAATGATCCAACACGGCTGTAGATGGTACAACTCTGTTTTATTGTCTAATGAACGGTAACAACTAACTGCTGGCTTGGGTACGTGCTCCACCAGCTAACCGGTGGACCCAGCCCTATCACTATCTTAGTGAGGCACTCAGCACATGGTCTATGTCTGAGTGGCGCGCTGTGAGCTCTGTGCTCTGAGCTATCTCCTGGTAGAATGAGCGGGAACTGTGGTGTTCCCTGTTTTATAGTGCGTGTGCTCTCACTGGTGATTGGCTGTGATGTTATGTGTGTGCTGGTAGTCCAACTGCCTGTCCATCAGTGTGTGTGTGATTGCTGATCTGGATATCATGACACCACTGTTCTGGCTGCTGCTGTTTTCCCTTGCTAGGCTATTCCTCCCAACAGTATCCAAAATGATACACCTGTTCGAGAGGGGAACAACCACAGAGGAATTCTGCACTGACTGCCTGCCCCTTCTGGTGGTCACCCATCTCTCTGCATGCACCTTGGGTGTGACCACATCACTATAACTGCTATCTATGATGCTTTCCGACACCTGCATGCTCCTAAGTGCATCCAACTGCTGCTCCAACCGAAGCACATGGTCTGTGAGGAGCTGCCACTGGTTACACTTCCTGCAGATGTAGTCGACTGGAATGCTGGAATCATCATGGATCTCCCACATCTCACAGTTAGAGCATTACACCCCGTTAAGTGACATTTAAGCACTAGTTAATTAATTTAAACAAATCCTTATTAAATTATTATTTGATTAAATTACAATTAACTATAGTCCCTGGCACTAGATTTCTACTGTAAATTTAAATGCTAAATACTCCGTCCTCAGGTTTAGTTCATCCTCTACCTAGTTAATTAATTAGTTTTAATTAGTTTTTTCAATGTTTTTTTCAAATTTAATACAGATTTCCCACCAGCCTATCGGGTCACAGCTTTATTGTGACATTACTTCTCAGGTTTTGCCCCTCACAATTTGAAAACACAGAGACACACAGACACAAATACCACTTACCTTCCCAGACTGCACTCCAGATTTCACCCGCTCAGCTCTTCTCCCAATGTGAAAGACTTTACCTGTCTTACCTGCTACTCACCATTCAGCTCTCTCCCTTGTAGTCACCTGCAGCAGGGCAAGGCCATTCACTGGAAATTTGAGAGTGACAAATCAAGGGATAAAAAACACCTCCTCCCGCCCAGCCTTGAATTCCCACCTAGCTTCAAATTCCCAGCTCCCAAGCTCACTCTTCGATGTGATTCACTCTGGATGTGTCTTCTCTTTCTCACTGGGAGAGTGCGTGTCAACTTTAAGTACCAATAGTCTATTCAACAGATCCTCCTTATCAATTTTGAACCCTTCCAGAGAATTTCCTTCTCTGTCACCATGGCCTAGGTAGCATCTACCTCCTTGGTAAAGGCAGATGCAATGTATTCATTTCATACCTGAGTCAAGTCCCCTGCCTCCGTGTGTAAATTCCCTTTTAGGTCCCTAATTGCCCCTACTCCTCGTTTTACCGCCGTTTTACTATCTAATCATAATAATGCTCTTTATTGTCACAAGTAGGCTTACATTAACACTGCAATGAAGTTACTGCGAAAAGCCTCTAGTCACCACATTCTGGCGTCTGTTCGGGTACACAGGGGGAGAATTCAGAATGTCCAATTCACCTAACAAGCACGTCTTTCGGGATTTGTGGGAGAAACCGGAGCACCCGGAGGAAACCCACACAGACACAGGGAGAACGTGCAGACTCCGCACAGACAGTGACCCAAGCCGGGACCCTGGCACTGTGAAGCAACAGTACTAACCACTGTGCTACTGTGCCGCCCATAAATGAAACATTGACAAGGATGGGATATACCTAAAGAAGACTTTAGGATTCCCCTTTATGTTGGCTGCCTTCTCATAGTCCCTCTTCGCTTCTCCAATGTGCTTTTCTCACCTCCTCTCTGAACCTTCTGTATTTTGCTTGGTTTTCAATTTAACACACTGAAGTGAACTACTCCCATTATAGAAAATGCCACAGTTAAATTGTGGCATTTTTATCTCTTTGCTCAGTTTACATTTCAATTCAAAAAAGTTTTATTCCAACGTTGCCACTGATTGACTAAAACCTACCCATTAAAAAAAATGGATCCTGGACTTGCACAGTGTGATCCTGGTATACAACACCTTCACCCAAAATCACTCTCTCAGCTATTTTAGTGTGGACCTTTAAGAAATGATCCAAGGAGTCAAGGTTTGTGGGGGCCAGACAGGAAAATGGAGTTGAGGCCACAATCAGATTGGCCATGAAAATAGCAGAGCAGGCTCAAAGCATTGCTCACTTCTGCTCCAAATTCTTGTGTTTCCACCACTGCTAAAATAGCAGGCAGATGAGCTCCAACCTAATGCATTCAGCATTTGTATGCTAATATTTTATGGCATTGTTTCGGTACCTCGAGGAACTGGGGAATATTTTATGAGGCTTTTTTATTTAAATGCTGCAATTGGATCAAGAATTCTTTGCAATTAGAGTGAATGGAGAGAGTTTTGATTGACTACAATTCTAAGATTGCGTTTGGATCAAAATGAGCTCATATGGAATTAACTGTATCACAAGTATATTACTGGCGATTCCATGGATCTAAGAACTCTCGAACAAACGAAAATACTGCCGGTGTTGGAAATCTGAAATGGAAACAGGAAATGCTGGAAACACTCAGCAGGCCGAGGCGCATCTTCAGAGTGAGTAATGGAGTTAATTTCAATTCACTGACCTTCCATCAGATCTGGTCAGTGTTAGAGAGCTGTTAAAGCCATTCATCTCTAACGCCTTTCCAGTTCTGATTTAATGTAATCAATTTGAGGCTCTTGTTTCTCTCCCCATTGAGGCTATCTGACCTGCTAAGTATTGACAACATCTTTTGCTTTTGATTCTAATAGCTCCAGAAATTGGGCCATTTTCCTTCAAATGTAGATGTACACTCACTGCGTCATCTGGTTCCTCTGCTAAAACTGGAAATATAATTGTAAGGCTGACATTTTTACCGCTGTGGTTCGACTGCATGTTTAGGATCAACGTGATTAATCCTCTGCATGCTGCGACAAATAGGACAAAGCATAATGCCAACTATTTCACCAAATCGGTAATTGACAGCCAGCAGAAGTACCCCTGAAAAGTTGGATGGAATAAATGCAACCGATATTTTAATTATGCCTTAAAGATTAGAAATAATTACATTGCACAACCTTTAACATTTTGTTGCAAGACCAGGCAGCCAATGATCTGACATGGCAGAATTCAGAGATCAGTGTGCAACACTGCACAATTTCATTCGGCTCCACATACAAATAACTGATTTCCGCTCAAAAATGATGTGACCGCAGCTCACGTAACCACTGTACTGACGCTCTTAAGAAAATGTGTCTGTTACTGTACTGGTATTAGAGAAAGAGATGAGACACCAAATTGACCTTCATCAGTAACAGAACATTTCTTGTGTAGCAGTGATCTGTGTTTTAGCAATAAACATGAAAGCAGTTTTGCAATAACAGCAAAACCTGTTTAGTCTATGTATTCAGTTTTTTCTCCTCAGACCCCTTCCCCAACTTACACCTACCCCTCTCATCCCATATCCTAAGACGTGGTACCCATTTTTATCACCCCTTCCCCCCCACTCGCCCCCACCCTGCAACCCCCCACAGAATGCTAAGCTTAACCTTCAAAACCATATCCCAAAATTTACCTTGATTATGAGACAGAAGGACTCTTAATTTATGGGCAATGCTGATAAAAAATTACCCAGGAATTCTGCGGTGCTCAGCTACATAAATCATTTGAGAGCAAAGTAATTGATCTTTTCAACCTTGCTTTCGTGCTAACAGTGCATTGACAGCCACTAGGAGTGGCATTGAGGGGCGGTGGCGAGGGAGGAGTGCAGGGATTGCGTTGGGGGACAGTTGAGAAAGGTTGCTGGAGGAAAGGATGCGTTGGAAAAGATTGATGGCGTAACAGCGATAGAGTCCCAGTGTTACAAATGTTGGGTCAACTCTTAGATAGTCTCTCAGATAATCATCGCTGGTCTATCCTGAAAATGAATCCCCACACCTCTTGTTTCCAGGAGGGAGTTGTAACACTGAAACCTATTGTATAATAATTGAGTGTTGTAATTTAGCACGTCCTTCCAAATGCACCTCACTAATCTCTCAAATACGGACTAATTAACCCTCTCAGGAGACAAGGTCATAAGCAAATCAGTAAAAACTGACAGAGTAACATTTCTAATAAATCTCACTATAATTCAACTTAATCCAGTATCACTCCTCATAATATTAAATTAAACAACATATGCTACACTTTAAAGATTATCGTTCATAAAATTTAGTCGGTATTCCTTTAATCCTGATAGAAATTCCACTCACTTCTGTGTCTCCCTTACCACATCTTCAGCAACTGACTGGACAATGTATTGTCCAGCTCTTTGTTCCCTCTTTGTTAACAGCTTGATTGCTGACCCACTTGCACAGCGTTCCATGTCTGGGTATTGGCCAATGGGGCTACCTATCGTGGTTTCTAGAATGTAAATTGTCATGTTCAATTGTTCAGTATTTGATTATGTCTATTAACTCTTCTCCGCGCTGTGTGTGATTAGTTAAGCCTGGATGTGGTTACCTGGGACAATGATACTGGTCTGCGCGTATACAGAAAACCTAAAACTGAAGCTGAAACCGACAATGGAAAACAGATGGACAAGTTTAAATTGTCATTCAGAATCTTAGGTTAGATAAAACATGGGGCAGAATTTTATGCTACCCCCAAACTGGCCCCTGAGATGGTGAGGGTGAGTGTGGGGTGGGGGTGGGAGGGGGGGCTAAAATTGAATGGACAGGAATTCCTATGCCCATGCAAACCCAGATAAAATTTCATGCTTGGGTGGGCAGGGTCTTGGGCGGGAAACCCACACATTCATCTATTAAGGCCCTTAATTGATCACTTAATGGCTACTTAAGGGCCTTTTCCTCTCAGCCTCAATAAGGGCCGAGAGAGGGTGGGAAAAAGAGAAAAATACTTTTCTCATCTGGGGCAGAAAGTGAGGATGGGCGTCTCAATCCGAAGGCCCCATCCCCCTCCGGGACCTTGGAGCTCAGGGTCTCCCTCCCCTCCTGATCTACTTCACAATCCTGTGATCACTGGAATCCCAATCCATTTTTAATCTTTGAGGCTGAGTCCAGGTTTTCAGTGCTTTCTGCTGCAAAAAAGAGGAAATCAAAGCACTGAGCTGCTTTTGATGCGGTGAGGACCTATCAGTCATAGCAAGAGTGTTTATCAACATTGTGGTTATCATTAAAGCAAGGTAATGGAGATGTATTCAAGCGTAAAGGGAAAGATCAATAAACAATCCACCAAGCAGTTGTTTCTAGTGTAATAAAACTGTCATTCACTGGCTAATGCAATGTATTGCTGTGTTAAACTTAATAGAATATCTGCATCAGATATTAGGAAAGGATAAGTGAAAATGCACTGATTGTTTACTCTACTGCCTGGACTGCTCCTCAGCCTTCAAACAGGGGTCTCTGATGGGGTGTCTGAGGGGGGGTGTCTGATGGAGGGGCCTGGAGTAGATGTTCTGATGGAGGGGTGGTTGGTTGGGGGGGGCAGGATTTGCATTGTGTGGAGGGGGATCTTGCAATTGTCTTTGAGGGGCAATTCCATTATGTACTGGCCCCTTTGAACGACCATGGAGTCCACTATGTCAGGGCTCGACTTGAAAATGCCTGCACCAATCCACGCCTGGGTAAATCCGGGCTGAGAGGCCTGGAGCATCATGGAGGTCTGGAGAATCGAGCTTCCATACCGTTAATGAAATGCAAATAGGTGCAAATGACCCATTTTCATCCTCCTCCCAGTGCAAGGCATGTGTCTCCTTGCTGTTGCAGTCAGGGGACTGGAGCATCGGAACAGAGTCAGTGTCTGGCATCAATCCCGTTTTTAACCCAACGCTCGATTCTCCGCCGGATCGGGAAACCCTCTACCGGCGGTAGACAGCGTAGAGCCTACCCCTGATCTCTGCCGCTCGCAATCATGTCACAGACTTAAGTGGTACAACTGTAGGCAAGCAGCTGTAAACATGGGAGCAGACATTTTAAAGCATTGAATAAAACTCCTGTGCACACATAACAAAGGGTATGTCATCTCTGCATATCTCTGAGGAATACAACACATCGTAAACCTTGCTATTTTGAGATGAATAGGATCTTCCTCACATTGTTCCTTCTTGTTCTGTACATTAATCAGGGGGACAGCAGGCCTGGTGCCTGCCTAAATCAGCACAGGACCTGATCGATTTTAGTCCTGGGCCCTCATTTAATGTGGCTCAGAGATCATAGATCATAGAATTTACAGTGCAGAAGAAGGAGGCCATTCGGCCCATCGAGTCTGCACCGGCTCTTGTAAAGAGCACTTTACTTAAGTCCACGCCTCCACAGGCAGCACGGTGGCACAGTGGGTTAGCCCTGCTGCCTCACGAAGCCGAGGTCCCAGGTTCGATCCCGGCTCTGGGTCACTGTCCGTGTGGAGTTTGCACATTCTCCCCGTGTTTTCGTGGGTTTCGCCCCCACAACCCAAAGATGTGCAGGTGAGGTGGATTGGCCATGCTAAATTGCCCCTTAATTGGAAAAAATGAATTGGGTACTCTAAATTTATTAAAAAAGGAAGTCCACGCCTCCACACTATCCCCGTAACACAGTAATCCCACCTAACATTTTTGGATACTGAGGGCAATTTATCATGGCCAATCCATCTAACCTGCACATTTTTGGACTGTGGGAGGAAACTGGAGCACCCGGAGAAAACCCACGCACACACGGGGAGAACTTGCAGACTCCGCACAGACAGTGACCCAAGCCGGGAATTGAACTGGCGACCCTGGAGCTGTGAAGCAACTATGCTAACCACTGTGCTACCATGCTGCTGGTTGGTGAACACCCAGAGTGAAAACTGTTCCCTAATAGATTGTTCCTTGATCTGGAGATGTCAAATTAGTACGGGTGGCTGCTTTTGGTGGGACATCTTAGAGGGGATGTGTGTTTAGAGTTAGGAAGGCAAAGAAGGGAATTTGAACTGGGACAAGTGGACTGATTTTAGGATGGGTGAGTTAAACTCAGCACAAAAAATGTGAATGTTTTGGGGAGCTGGTTCGATAGAGGCAGGTTGGCGATTAACATATGTGCATGATATTTCCACACACTTTTAAGTTTAATGTTGCATCAAAGGGTTTCCTGGGCTCCTTAAATCTTTCTACTGAAAGCAAGGCAAAACTACTGGAGGGAGCGGAGTGGCTGGTAGGGGAATGGCTGAGAGAGGCTCGGCTCGGAGGGGGCTGCAGGGACTGGGAGGAGGAAGCTGGGAGGGGAGAGGCTGGGAGAGGAATGACTGGGAGGGGAGCAGTTGGGAGGAGAGCGGCTGGGAGAGGAGCGATTGAGTGGGAATGAGTGGGAGGGGAAGCTAGGATGAGAGCAACACAGAAGTGAAAGTCATAGGACCTACAGACAAAGGCTGGCTTTCCTACTTTTTCATAATTTAGTGTACCCAATTATTTTTTTCCAATTAAGGGGCAGATTAGCGTGTCCAATTCGCCTACACTGCACAATTTTGGGTTGTAAGGGTGAGACCCACGCAGGCACGGGGAGAATGTGCAAACTCCACACGGACAATGACCCGGGACTGGGATCAAACCAGGGTCCTTGGGTGAGGCAGCAGTGCTAACCACTGCACCACCATGCTGCCTAAGAGGCTGGCTTCCCTTGAAGTGCCAAACAGCAGGCTTGAATCTGACCCATCACATGATTATAGACGACTGCAGCCTCCGAGAAGACTTGATACCTGACTGACCTCGTGGCCATATATTTCCAGTGGCTGTCAAAGTCGCTGCTATCCCGAATGCTTTGACTTGTGGATCCTTCCAGGGCTCTGCTGAAGACGTGTCCAGAACCTTCAACTCAGCCACCAACAAATGCACAAGATAGGTGACCAATAGGTAATTTGCCAGACCGGCAACTAGGTGAACTTCGCCTGTAATGATGCCAATCAGGCTAAGTGAAAATTTGCAAACAGTAGGTAAGCATTCAAACTGTCAGTCACCCACACTATCACTCTTTTCCTATGGCTTCTACATGATCCAGTAAGTTGTCAGTTGTTTTGGATTTCCTTGGCAGCTCCAATGGTGACCTGAGCAGATTTAGTATACGGCAGATCTCACATACTATAGAAGTAAAACGCTTGCGCTGTGTCATAATACACACCAGTATATTATGGTGCAGACACACACACACACACTGATGGACATGCAGTGGGACCAATCAGCATACACAACACCGCAGCCAATCACCAGTGAGAGCACACGCACTATAAAGACAGGGGACAGGAGAGTTCCCGCTCATTCTAGTAGCAGCCTGCTCGGAGCACAGAGCTCACAGCCTGCAACACAGACATTCACCATGTGCTGAGTGCATCACCTGGGTAGGACTAGGCAAGGGTCAACAGTTAAAGTTGGTATTGCATTTACCCACAGTTCAAGTATGTTAATATAGTTAACCTTATAATAAAATAGAGTTGCACCACTTCCAGTGTTGGAGACCTGTTTGTGATCCAGAACACCCAATGCATCATGGTACAAGGAGTGGTTGCACACGAGCAATTCTGAGACCCACCTGCAACTAATCAGCATTCCGGCATCCTGAAGTATGGAGAGCATCAACACGCCGCTGCCACTCCGCATCGCCAGCAATCTCGGGGTCAATTGGAAGCCACGGACAGGGAGAACGCCTTGGTCACCAGGGAGATTGCTCTGCCCCTCTCCACGGCTGGGCAACACGCCATCCATATCTCCAACTCCCTCACATTCGCAGATGACGAGAACAAGACAAAGTACAAAGTACCGTGGGCAGCACGGTAGCATTGTGGATAGCACAATTGCTTCACAGCTCCAGGGTCCCAGGTTCGATTCCGGCTTGGGTCACTGTCTGTGTGGAGTCCGCACATCCTCCCCGTGTGTGCGTGGGTTTCCGCCGGGTGCTCCGGTTTCCTCCCACAGTCCAAAGATGTGCAGGTTAGGTGGATTGGCCATGCTAAATTGCCCTTAGTGTCCAAAATTGCCCTTAGTGTTGGGTGGGGTTACTGGGTTTTGGGGATAGGGTGGAGGTGTTGACCTTGGGTGGGGTGCTCTTCCCAAGAGCCGGTACAGACTCGATGGGCCGAATGGCCTCCTTCTGCACTGTAAATTCTATGATCTATGATCTATGATCTACAAGACGGTTCTCCTCAAATTCCATACCCACTTCAGCATAGAGGTCAATGAAAGCTTCGAAAGATACCTGTTCCAGCAGCGCTTGCAGGGTAAGGACGAGCCTTTCCAATCCTTTTTAACACACCTCCGCATCCTTGCGCAGTCCTGCGGCTACGGGCCCACCTCCGACTCCATGATACGCGACCAGATCGTATTTGGTGTTCTGTCGGACCCCCTGCGTCAGGAGCTCCTCAAAATTAAACAACTCACCCTAGCGACTGCCATCGAGACCTATGTCCTGCATGAAAATGCCACTAGCCGGTACTCCCACATACAGGCGGCTGAAACGGCGCTGCAAGGTCCCCACGAGGCGGAACGGGTCCAAACAATTGAACACCTCCAAGGCTGCAGCCTGGATGAGGGCGGCCATTTCGCCCGCTTTTCGCGGCTTCCCGCGCTTGTACGTGGCAAACGAGGGGACGGTGACGTGGAGGAACGTGATGCGCAGGCGCGCACCATGCAGGACCACACCGCGCATGTGCGGTGGCGCAAAGACCGTACTGACGTCACACCGTGCGGCAACTGTGGCTCCGTCCATAAAGCGGCAATGTCCTGCAAAATCGCGACAATGCCTACGATGTGGCAGACCTGGCCACCATGCTGCCTACTGTCGAGCAGCTCAGCCTGCCAATTCGCATCGCTTCAGCCAGCCTCGCAGAAACGTTCGGGCAATTCAACCCACGTTCACCGAGTCCGATTCCGACTTCCCGCAGATCAGTGACACCGAGGACCTGAGGGAGCCTTTTCGAGTCGCTGTTATAACAAAGAACAGGCTGTCCCCGAATCAAAACCACCAGCCACTGTCGGTGCACAGCATTGATACAGACGACGAGTGGTGTGCCACCCTGACGGTCAACCGATCCCAGATACGATTCCGCCTGGACACTGGTGCTTCCGCTAATCTCCTAGCGTGGTCAGACTTTCAGACCCTTGGAGTTAAACCAACCATTCTTCCGTCGACCTGCCAACTAGTGGACTACAATGGCAACGTCATTCCTGCTACCGGTTCATGCCAACTCGAAGTGACGCACAACTCGCGAAAAGCCATCCTTCCCTTCGAGATTGTGGGCTCCTCGAAGGACCCTGTGCTAGGCGCACAGACGTGCAAACTCCTAGACCTCGTTCAACGAGTACACTCTCTCTCCAGAGGACACGTCTGCCTTCCAAGATGCGGACTTCAGGGCGCAACTCAATGCCATCATCGACCAGCACCGCGACGTTTTCGAAGGCATGGGCACGCTTCCATACACTTACAAAATCCTGCTCAAACAAGACGCCACGCCTGTGGTTCATGCACCTCGCAGAGTCCCAGCACCCCTCAAGGACCACCTCAAGCAGCAGCTGCAGGACCTCCAGGACCAAGGAGTGCTCTCCAGAGTGACAGAACCAACCGACTGGGTCAGTTCCATGGTGTGCGTAAAGAAGCCTCCCGGCGAGCTCCGGATCTGCATTGACCCAAAGGATCTGAATCGCAACATAATGAGGGAGCATTACCCTATCCCCAAGCGCGAGGAGATCACGTGCGAGATGGCTCGGGCCAACATCTTCACCAAACTTGACGCCTCAAAATTTATTCTGGCAAATTCAACTAGACAGGTTCAGCAGAAAGCTGTGTACCTTTAATGCCCCGTTTGGCAGTTACTGCTACAACAGGATGCCGTTTGGGATTATATCGTCATCAGAAGTATTCCACCGGATCATGGAGCAAATGATGGAGGGCATTGAGGGTGTGCGCGTCTATGTTGACGACATCATCATTTGGTTCACTGATATGCAGGAGCACATCAGTCGCCTCCAGCGCGTTTTCAAACGAATACGGGACCAAGGCCTTCGCCTCAACAGAGCCAAATGTTCCTTTGGCCAGACGGAATTCAAGTTCCTAGGGGACCACATCTCCTGGTTGGGTGTGCGGCCGGATGGGGACAAGGTGGCAGCCATCACGGCCATGCAGAGGCCAGCGGATAAGAAGGCGGTCCTCCGATTTTTGGGCATGGTCAACTTCCTGGGAAAGTTCATCCCCAACCTCGCCTCCCATACCACAGCTCTCCGGAACCTGGTCAGGAAGACAACAGACTTCCAATGGCTTCCCGCCCACGAGCGCGAATGGGAGGAGCTTAAGACCAAGCTTACCACGGCCCCAGTATTGGCATTTTTTGATCACACGAAGGAAACAAAAATTTCAACGGATGCCAGCCAATCCGGCATTGGGGCGGTGCTCCTGCTCGATGAGGCCTCATCATGGGATCCAGTTGCATATGCGTCACGTGCCATGACCCCCACGGAACAGCGCTACGTGCAGATCGAAAAGGAGTGCCTGGGCCTGTTGACTGGGGTCGACAAATTTCATGATTACGTGTACGGCCTCCCCCAATTCACTGTCGAGACCGATCATGCCCTCTGGTCAACATTATACAAAAAGACCTGAATGATATGACCCCTCGCCTCCAGCGCATTCTGCTTAAACTCCGGCGGTACGATTTCCAGCTCCTATACACCCCGGGCAAGGACCTGATCATAGCTGACACTCTGTCCAGGGCAGCCAACACCCCGTGTGACCCAGAGGGGTTCGTCTGCCGGGTTGACGCCCATGTGGCCTTCATGGCCTCCAATCTGCCGGCCACGGATGAACGCCTTATCCACATTCGCCGCGAGACTGCGGCTGACCCCCTACTACAGCGTGTCATGCGCCACATGACAGACGGGTGGCTCAAGGGCCAATGCCCGCAGTTCTACAATATCAGAGACGATCTGGCAGTAGTCGGTGGTATCCTCCTGAAGCTGGACCGCATCGTGATCCCGCACAGCATGCGCCAGCTCATTTTGGAACAGCTACACGAGGGCCATCTTGGCATGGAGAAGTGCCGGCGGAGAGCCCGAGAGGCTGTGTACTGGCCCGGCATTAATGAGGACATCGCCAACACAATGCTCAACTGCCCCACCTGTCAGCGATTCCAGCCGGCCCAACCACGTGAGGCCCTACAGCCCCATGAGTTGGTCACGTCCCCTTGGTCTAAGGTAGGCGTTGACCTGTTCCATGCGCTCGGCAGGGACTATGTTCTGATTGTAGACAATGTTTCGAACTACCCGGAGGTCGTACGCCTGCGCGACATCACATCATCGGCGGTCATCCGTGCCTGCAAGGAGACCTTTGCTCGTCACGGCATCCCACTCACTGTGATGTCGGACAATGGCCCCTGCTTCGCGAGCCAGGAATGGTCCAACTTTGCCAGCAGGTACAACTTTGTGCATGTGACATCCAGTCCCCTGCACCCCCAATCCAATGGCGAAGCGGAAAAGGGCGTCCACATCGTCAAACGGCTCCTCTGCAAGGCTGCCGATGCAGGATCCGACTTCTACCTCGCCTTGCTGGCCTATCGTTCGGCCCCACTCTCCACGCGCCTGTCGCCAGCCCAGCTGCTCATGGGTCGCACCCTCAGGACCACGATGCCATCCATTCACGTCCCAGACCTCAACCACGTTCCGGTCCTTCAGCGGATCCAACAGTCTCGTGCACAACACAAGGCGGCGCATGACGCTCGGGTGACTGATCTCCCTGCTCTGGCGCCGGATTACAAGGTCCGCATCCATCTTCCGGACAGTGGCTGATCTGCAACTGCTGTGGTTCTTCGGCAGGTGTCTCCCCGCTCGTTCCTGGTTCGTCTGCCAAATGGTTCCATTCGCCGCCGCAATCGGTGTGCCCTTCGTCTCGATCCACGCTCGCTACGTGATCCTCCACCGGTGCCACGCCCTCCTGTTGTCCCCAGCCTGGACTATGTGGAGATTCCGGATACTCTGCATCCTCCTCACTCTGCCGTGGCCCAGCCCGTTCCTCAGCCGGTGGCTCCTGACCCACCCTTGAGGCGGTCAACCAGAATTCGTCGCCCACCTCAGAGACTTGACTTACGAGTTTTACAATGTTGGACTTTTTATCCTATTCTGTTGTCTTGTTTCATCTGTTTGTGATCCAGAACACCCAACACATCAGCCCCTAGTCGCCAAATTCCGGATCCTGTTCGGGTACACAGAGGGAGAATTCAGAATGTCCAATTCACCTAATAGCACGTCTTTCGGGTCTTGTGGGAGTAAACCAGAGCACCGGAGGAAACCCACGCAGACACTGGGAGAATGTGCAGATTCCGCACAGGCAGTGACCCAAGCTGGGAATTGAACCTGGAACCCTGGCACTGTGAAGCAACAGTGCTACCCACTGTGCTACCGTGTGGCCTCTTGAAACCCTTGAGGAGTATAAAGAAAGTAGGAAGGCACTTAAGCGGAACATGAGGAGGGCTAGGAGGGGTCATGAAAAGTCCTTGGCAAGTAGGATTAAGGTAAATCCCAAAGCTTTTCATTTATATGTAAAAAGCAAGAGGATGGCCAAGGAAAGGATTGGACCACTTAAGGACAGTGGGGGGAATCTATGTGGTGAGCCAGAGGAAATGGGCGAGGTACGAAATGAGTACTTTGCTTCAGTGTTCACCAAAGAAAAGGACTTTGTGGAAGATGATTCTTGGGTAGGATGTGTGGACAGTCTGGATCATGTTAACATCGAAAAGGAGGAGGTATTGGGTGTTTTAAAAGGCATTAAATGAAATGAATGAAATGAAATGAAAATCGCTAGTTGTCTATCGAGTAGGCTTCAAATGAAGTTACTGTGAAAAGCCCCTAGTCGCCAGATTCCGGCACCTGTTCGGGGAGGCTGTTACAGGAGATGGTTACGGGATTAAGGTAGATGAGTCTCCTGGGCCAGATGGGGTTTATCCCAGAATACTGAGGGAAGCAAGGGAGGAAATTGCTGGGGCCTTGATTGACATGTTTGTATCCTCTTTTGCAAAAAAATTTAGAGTACCCAATTATTTTTTTCCAATTAAGGGGCAATTTAGCGTGGCCAATCCACCTACTCCGCACACCTTTGGGTTGTGGGGTGAAACCCCCCATGCAGACACGGGGAGAATGTGCAAACTCCACACAGACAGTGACCCAGGGCCGGGATTCGAACCTAGGTCCCCAGCGCCGTAGGCAGCAGTGCTAACCACTGTGCCACCGTGCTGCTCTGACATCTTTGTATCCGCATTGGCTACAGGTGAGATCCCAGAGGACTGGAGAATAGCTAATGTGATATCGCTATTTAAGATAGGTAGCAGGGATAATCCAGGAAACTATAGACCAATGAGCCTCATGTCGGTAGTAGGTAAATTATTGGAGAGAATTCTCAGGGACAGGATTTATACCATTTGGAAACAAATGGACTCATCAGCGATAGAAGGCATGGTTTTGTGAAAGGGAGATTGTGCCTCACTAACTTGATTGAGTTTTTTGGGGAGGTGACAAAGATGGTTGACGAGGGGAGGGCTGTGGAGGTTGTTTACATGGACTTCAGTAAAGCCTTTGACAAGGTGCCTCATGGCAGACTGGGACAAAAGGTGAAGCCACACGGGATCAGAGGTGAGGTGGCAAGATGGATTCGGAACTAGCTCGGTCACAGAAGGCAGAGTGTAGCAGTCGAAAGGTATTTTTCTGAATGGAAGGTTGTGACTAGTGGTGTTCCACAGGGATCGGTGCTGTTGTTTGTCGTATACATAAACGATTTGGAGGAAAATGTAACTAGTCTGGTTAGTAAGTTCGCGGATGACATCAAGGTTGGTGGAGTGGCAGATAGTGTTGAGGATTATCAGAGGATACAACAGGACTTAGATAGGTTGGAGACTTGGGCAGAGAAATGGCAAATGGAGTTTAATCCGGACAAATGTGAGGTAATATATTTTGGTAGGTTTAACATAGAGGGGAAATATACAGTAAATGGCAAAACCCTTAGGAATATTGAAAGTCAGAGAGATCTGGGCATACAGGTCCACAGATCTTTGAAAGTGGCATGACTTGCCTGTTTTTATACTCAATGCTTTCTTGATACCGTGTCCACTTGTATCCATGGGGACACGGTATCAAGAAAGCGTATGGAATGTTTGCCTTTATTGGACAGGGCATTGAGTATAAAAACAGGCAATTCATGCTACAGTAGTATAGAACATTGGTAAGGCCACACTTGGAATATTGTGCACAATTCTGGTCGCCACACTGCCAGAAGGATGTGGAGACTTTGGAGAGGATGCAGAGGAGGTTTACCAGGGTGTTGCCTGGTCTGGAGGGTCATAGAATCATAGAATCATAGAAGTTTACAGCATGGAAACAGGCCCTTCGGCCCAACCAGTCCATGCCGTCCAGTTTTTACCATTAAGCTAGTCCCAGTTGCCCGCACTTGGCCCATAACCCTCTATACCCATCTTACCCATGGAACTATCTAAATGCTTTTTGAAAGACACAATTGTACCCGCCTCTACTACTACCTCTGGCAGCCCATTCCAGACACTCACTACCCTCTGAGTGAAGAAATTGCCCCTCTGGGCCCTTCTGAATCTCTCCCCTCTCACCTTAAACCTATGCCCTCTAGTTTTAGACTCCCCTACCTTTGGGAAAAGATGTTGACTATCTACCTTATCTATGCCCCTCATTATTTTATAGACCTCTATAAGATCACCCCGAAGCCTCCTGCGCTCCAGGGAAAAAGTCCCAGTCTATCCAGCCTCTCCTTATAACTCAAACCGTCAAGTCCCAGCAACATCCTAGTAAATCTTTTCTGCACTCTTTCTAGTTTAATAATATCCTTTCTATAATAGGGTGACCAGAACTGCACACAGTATTCCAAGTGTGGCCGTACCAATGTCTTGTACAACTTCAACAAGATGTCCCAACTCCTGTATTCAATGTTCTGACCAATGAAACCAAGCATGCCGAATGCCTTCTTCACCACCCTGTCCACCTGCGACTCCACCTTCAAGGAGCTATGAACCTGTACTCCTAGATCTCTTTGTTCTATAACTCTCCCCAACGCCATACCATTAACTGAGTAGGTCCTGGCCTGATTCGATCTGCCAAAATGCATCACCTCACATTTATCTAAATTAAACTCCATCTGCCATTCGTCGGCCCACTGGCCTAATTGATCAAGATCCCGTTGCAATCCTAGATAACCTTCTTCACTATCCACTGTGCCACCAATCTTGGTGTCATCTGCAAACTTACTAACCATGCCTCCTAAATTCTCATCCAAATCATTAATATAAATCACAAATAACAGTGGACCCAGCACCGATCCCTGAGGCACACCACTGGTCACAGGCCTCCAGTTTGAAAAACAACCCTCTACAACCACCCTCTGCCTTCTGTCGTCCAGCCAATTTTGAATCCAATTGGCAACCTCACCCTGGATCCCGTGAGCTTTAACCTTCTGCAACAACCTACCATGCGGTACCTTGTCAAAGGCTTTGCTAAAGTCCATGTAGACAACGTCTACTGCACTGCCCTCATCTACCTTCTTGGTCACTCCCTCAAAAAACTCAATCAAATTTGTGAGACATGATTTTCCACGCACAAAGCCATGCTGACTGCCCCGAATCAGTCCTTGCCTCTCTAAATGCTTGTAGATCCTGTCTCTCAGAATACCTTCTAGCAACTTACCTACTACAGACGTTAGGCTCACCGGTCTGTAGTTCCCAGGCTTTTCCCTGCTGCCCTTCTTAAACAAGGGCACAACATTCGCCACTCTCCAATCTTCAGGCACCTCACCTGTGGCTGCCGATGATTCAAATATCTCGGTTAGGGGACCCGCAATTTCCTCCCTAGCCTCCCACAACATCCTGGGATACATTTCATCAGGTCCCGGGGATTTATCTACCTTGATGCGCTTTAAGACTTCCAGCACCTCCTCCTCTGTAATATGCACACTTCTCAAGACATCACTATTTATTTCCCTTAGTTTCCTAACATCCATGCCTTTCTCCACCGTGAATACCGATGAGAAATATTCATTCAGGATCTCACCCAACTCTTGTGGCTCTGCACATAGATGTCCTTGTTGATCCTTAAGAGGCCCGACTCTGTCCCGAGTTACTCTTTTTCCCTTTATGTATCTGTAGAATCTCTTTGGATTCTCCCTTGCATTATTTGCCAAAGCAATTTCATGTCCCCTTTTTGCCCTCCTGATTTCCCTCTTAACTCTATTTCGACAATCTCTATACTCTTCAAGGGATCTACTTGATCCCAGTTGCTTATGTACGTCATATGCCTCCTTCTTCTTTTTGACCAGAGTCTCAATATCTCGAGTCATCCAGGGTTCCCTACTTCTACCAGCCTTGCCCTTCACTCTAAAGGGAATGTGCTTACCCTGCACCCTGGTTAACACATTTTTAAAAGCCTCCCATTTACCAGCCGTCCCTTTGCCTGCCAATAGTCTCCCCCAATCTACCTCTGCAAGTTCCTGTCTGATACCATCAAAATTGGCCTTGCCCCAATTAAAGATTTTAACTCTTGGGCCAGACCTATCATTCTCCATAGCTATCTTAAAACTAATGGAATTATGGTCACTTGTCCCAAAGTGATCCCTCACTAGCACTTCTGTCACTTGCCCTTCCTTATTTCCCAAGACGAGGTCAAGTTTTGCCCCCTCTCTAGTCGGTCCATCCACATACTGAATGAGAAATTCCTCCTGAATACACTCAACAAATTTCCCTCCATCCAAGCCCCTAATGCTATGGCTGTCCCAGTCAATGTTGGGAAAGTTAAAGTCCCCTACTACTACCACCCTATTATTCTTGCAGCTATCTGTAATCTCCTTACATATTTGCTCCTCAATTTCCCGCTGACTATTTGGGGGCCTGTAGTACAGTCCTACCAAGGTGATCTCTCCCTTCTTATTTTTCAGTTCCACCCATATAGACTCAGTGGGCGAACCCTCTGATATATCCCCTCTAAGTACTGCCGTGATGTTCTCCCTAATCAAAAACGCCACTCCCCCTCCTCTCTTACCTCCTGTTCTATCCTTTCTATAGCATCTGTACCCCGGAACATTGAGCTGCCAGTCCTGCCCCTCCCTTAGCCATGTTTCAGTCATAGCTATAATATCCCAGTCCCATGTGCCCGTCCATGCCCTGAGTTCATCCGCTTTGCCCGTCAGGCCCCTTGCATTGAAATAAATGCAGTTTAATGTAGACCTTCCTTGCTCTCTGCCCTGCTTTCTCTGGTCATGCTTTACACACTCTCCCTTCCTGCCTTTTGTTTCTGTCCCCACTGACTTCCTACATCGGTTCCCATCCCCCTGGCACATTAGTTTAAACCCTCCCCAACTGCACTAGCAAACACCCCCCCGAGAACATTGGTTCCGGTCCCACCCAGATGCAGACCGTCCGATTTGTACAGGTCCCACCTCCCCCAGAATCGGTCCCAATGTCCCAGGAATTTGAAACCCTCCCTCTTGCACCATCTCTCAAGCCACGTATTCATCCTAGCTATCCTGTCATTCCTACTCTGACTATCACGTGGCACTGGTAGCAATCCTGAGATTACTACCTTTGAGGTCCTACTTTTTAGTTTAACTCCTAACTCCCTAAATTCAGCTTGTAGGACCTCATCCCGTTTTTTACCTATATCGTTGGTGCCTATATGCACCACGACAGCTGGCTGTTCACCCTCCCCCTCCAGAATGCCCTGCAGCCGCTCCGAGACATCCTTGACCCTTGCACCAGGGAGGCAACATACCAACCTGGATTCTCGTTTGCGTCCGCAGAAACGCCTGTCTATTCCCCTTACGATTGAATCCCCTATCACTATAGCTCTGCCACTCTTTTTCCCGCCCTTCTGTGCAGCAGAGCCAGCCACGGTGCCATGAACCTGGCTGCTGCCACCTTCCCCTGGTGAGCCATCTCCCCCAACAGTTTCCAAAACGGTAAATCTGCTTTGGAGGGAGATGACCGCAGGGGATCCCTGCACTGCCTTCCTACTCTTCCTCTGTCTGTTGGTCACCCTTTCCCTATCTGCCTCAGTAATTTTAATCTGCGGTGTGACCAACTCACTGAATGCGCTATCCACAACTTCCTCAGCATCGCGGATGCTCCAAAGTGAGTCCATCCGCAGCTCCAGAGCCGTCAAGCGGTCTAACAGGAGCTGCAGTTGGACACACTTCTTGCAGATGAAGGAGTCAGGGACACCAGAAGGGTCCCTGACTTGCCACATCTCACAAGAGGAGCATGACACGGGTCTGAGCTCTCCTGCCATGACTTAAACCTGAAGTTAAATTTGAACTACACTACACAGCTAAGAGAAAGTCAAAGAGAGAGAAATCACTTACCAGTTACAAGCCAATCACTTACCTGCTGGCTGTGATGTAATTGCTCCAGAGACTCCCTCACAGCTCTGCTTCTCTGCACCTCCTTCAGGTGAGCACCAAATTCCCTTAACTAGTTAATTAATTTACTTAATTAATTTGATTTTTTTTTTTTTTGTCACTCCCCTCTTACCCAAACTCAGCCTTACCCAAACTCAGATACACTCTGTTTGCCTCCAGCACTCTGTTTCTATAGGCACTTCAGCCACACCCTTTGTATCCTTCCTGATTTACAGTCAGCCAATAGGCCTGCTCCCAAAACTGATCTCTCTCCCGAACAGCTGACCTGCAAGGTAAGGAAGTGGTTAATCAGTACTTACCTCACCCACGGCGCGCCCTTTTAAACTGTCCCCTCTGCCTCGCAGCTCCCGCGCTTTTTGAAACTCCCGCGCTGTTTCCAAGGTCCCGGCTCCCTCTCTCTCCCGAACAGCTGACCTGCAAGGTAAGGAAGTGGTTAAGCAGTACTTACCTCACCCACGGCGTGCCCTTTTACACTGTCCCCTCTGCCTCGCAGCTCCCGCGCTTTTTGAAACTCCCGCGCTGTTTCCAAGGTCCCGGCTCCCTCTCTCTCCCGAACAGCTGACCTGCAAGGTAAGGAAGTGGTTAAGCAGTACTTACCTCACCCACGGCGCGCCCTTTTAAACTGTCCCCTCTGCCTCGCAGCTCCCGCGCTTTTTGAAACTCCCGCGCTGTTTCCAAGGTCCCGGCTCCCTCTCTCTCCCGAACAGCTGACCTGCAAGGTAAGGAAGTGGTTAAGCAGTGTTAGCAATGCGGAGATGCTGGATAGACTCGGACTGTTTTCATTAGAACGTTTGAGGTTGAGGGGTGACCTGAGAGGTCTACAAGATTATGTGGCACATGGATGGAGTGGATGGGCAGGCATTCTTTCCAAGGGTGGAGGGGTCAGTCACTCGGGGGGCATAGGTTTAAAGTCCATGGGGCAAGGCTTAGAGGAGATGTGCGAGGCAGTTTTTTTACAGAGAGGGTGGTGAGTGCCTGGAACGCGTTGCCAGGGGAGGTTGTGGAAGCAGATACATTAACGGCATTCAAAAGGCATCTCGACAAATACATGGATAGGATGGGTATAGAGAGGTATGGTACTAGGAAGTGCTGAGGATTTTGGCCAAGGGTGGTATCGTGACCGGTACAGGCTTGGAGGGCCGAATGGCCTGTTCCTGTGCTGTATTGTTCTTTGTTCTTTGGCACAGAGACCGGATAAGATACATCCAAGGATATTGAAGGAAATGATAATAGAAATTGCAGGGGCACTGGCCATAATCTTCCAATCTTCCTTGCACTCAGGGGAGGTGCCAGAGGACTGGAGAATTCCAAACATTACGCCCCTGTTCAAAAACATTTGTAAGGAGAAGTCCGGAAATTACAGACCAGTCAGTTTAACTTCAGTGGTAGACAGACTTCTAGAAACAGTAATTCAGGATAGATTTGTAGTCATATGGAAACATATGGGGGTTCATTAGGAATAGGGGGTATCATGTTTAACTAACTTACTGGAGTATTTTGAGTAGCCTTCAGAGAGGGTTGATGAGGGTAATGTTGTTGATATGGTGTACATGGAAGTCCAAAAGGCATTTGATACAGTGCCACACAACAGACTTGTGAGTAAAATTACAACTCATGGAGTAAGGAACAGTAGCAACATGGATACAAAATTGGCTGAGTAACAGGAAACAGAGAGTAATCTTTAATAGATATTATTCAGGTTGGAGGAAGGTTTTTAGTGGTATCCCCATGGGTTGGCATTGAGATCCTTGCTTTTCCTGATATATATTAATGATCTAGATATTAGTGTGCAGGGGGACAATTTTAAAGTTTGAGGATGATGCAAAACCTGGAAGAATTCTAAACCATGAGAAGAGTCATAGAGTCATAGATGTTTACAGCATGGAAACAGGCCCTTCGGCCCAACCAGTCCATGCCACCCAGTTTCTATCACTAAGCTAGTCATACTTGCCTATATTTGGCCCATATCCCTCTATACCCACCCTGCCCATGTAACTGTCTGACTGTTTTTTAAAGGAAAAAATTGTACCCGCCTCTACCACTGCCTCTGGCAGCTCGTTCCAGATGCTCACCACCCTCTGTGTGAAGAAATTTCTCCTCTGGTCTCTTTTGTATCTCTCCCATCTCACCTTAAACCTATGCCCTCTAGTTCTAGACTCCTTTACCTTCTGGAAAAGATGTTGACTATCGACATTATCGATGCTCCTCATTATTTTATGGACCTCTATAACATCACCCCTAAGCCTCCTACGCTCCAGGGAAAGATTTCCCAGCCTATCCAGCCTCTCCTTATAACTCAGACTATCAAATCCTGGTAACATCCTCGTAAATCTCTATTGCACTCTTTCTAGTTTAACAATATCCTTCCCATGATAGGGTGACCAGAACTGAACACAGTATTCCATGTGTGGTCTTACCAATGTTTTGTACAACTTCAACAAGATGTCCCAACTCCTGAATTCAATATTCTGACCAATAGAATCTAGCATGCTGAATGCCACCTTCACCACCCTGTCCACCTGCGACTCCACCTTCAAGGAGCTATGAACCTGTACTCCTAGATCTCTTTGTTCTGCAACTCTCCCCAACTCCCTACCATTAACTGAGTAGGCCTTGCCCTGATTTGATCGACCAAAATGCAACACCTCACATTTATCCAAATTAAACTCCATCTGCCGTTCATCGGCCCACGGGCCAAATTGGTCAAGATCATGTTGCAATTTTATATAACCTCCTTCACTATCCACTATGCCACCAATCTGTCATCTGCAAACTTACTAACCATGCCTCTTACACTCTCATTCAAATCATTAATATATATAAGAAATAACAGTGGACTCAGCACCGATCCCTGAGGCACACTGTTGGTCACAAGCCTCCAGTTTAAAAAACAACCCTCCACAACCACCCTTTTGGCTTTGGTCGCCAAGGACAATGTAGAACATCAAAAGGACATAGACAAGTTGGTGGAGTGGGCAGATAAGTGGCAGATGAAGTTTAATGCAAAGAAGTGTGAGGTGATGCATTTTGGGAGGAAGAACATTGAGACAGAATATAAAATCAGAGGTAAAATTCGTAAGAGGATACAGGAGCAAAAGAACTTGGGTGTATGTGTACATTAATCACTGAATGTGTAGGGCAGGTGGAGAGAGTAGTTAATAAAGTATACAGTATTCTGGGCTTTATTAATATGTCATGTGAGAGTACCTTTAAGAAATGAATGTTTAAGCAATGTACCTTTAAGGAATGGAGCTGATCATATTACTGTAGTGATGTCAGAGGTTGGGAGGGGAGCTGAGCTCACTTCTGCTTTTGGTTTCAGTTTGAGAGAGCAGCTCGGGTGTGTCTGTGTGTTGCCAGTAAGCTGCAAGAAGAAAACACAGAGCTGGTCTGTTGATGTCTGCAAATCCAAAGACTATAAGTATATTGAATGTAATCTCATGTCTGTTGTTAAAGGAGAAGTCTTTTGGAGGTTTGAAGGAATATTTTGAGGGATTATTTAGTGTTGTATTATTTTCGGGGTTATCTTTGAAGTAAGGGGTGTTAAGAGATCCAATGTTTATTTAAAAGGTTAATTTGAGTTCATGGAATAAACATTGTTTTGTTAAAAAACCCACGTGTCCATAATTGTAATATCACACCTGGGGAACAAGCCGTATGCTTCAAAAGCAACAATCCATTAAAGGGAGAGGTTGGTTGAACTCCCTGATACATTTTGGGGTTCTGAAAACCTCTCGCCCATAACAACTGGGGGCTCGGGGGGGGGGGGCGGGTAAAAGTCTATCGATTGGATTGGCTTAACAAACTTAAAGACAGTGAAGAATTGGTGTTTTTCCAGTGTGGTATTTTAGTTTAAGTGGGGAGAGTGTTGTGAACAATGGCTCTTTCGGAGGCTCAGAGGTTTTTGGGGGTGGACGCGGTAACACATGATACCTTCATGTGGGGGTCCAGGTCGAACCAAGCTGGGGGTTGGCTATATTCAGGGTTGCAGAAGAGCCGGGAGTGCAGGAGGCGAAAGAGGCTGATGTTTTGGCCTTTGCGTCCCGAGTAGCCCGGCGCAGGATACTGTTGATGTGGAAGGAAGCCAAGCCCCCAGGTGTGGAGACCTGGATAAATGACATGGCAGGGTTTATAAAGCTGGAACGGATTAAGTTCGTCCTAAGGGGATCGGCTCAAGGGTTCACCAGGCGGTGGCAACCGTTCGTCGAATACCTCACAGAAAGATAGAGGGAATGGAAAAGAAAAAGACAGCAGCAGCAACCCAGGGGGGCGAGGGGGGGGGAGGAACCAGAAGGACTCTCAGGGATGTTAGTGTATAAGTATAATATGGATAGGTTGTTGTTATAGGTAATTGTATACTGGATGGCTGAATTGTATTTTTTGGAGGGTATTTATTTGGGACAAGTCAGTTGCCATTTAGTTTTGTTTTTTTAAATTTTGATGTTGTTTATATATTATTTATTTCTTGTTTAAAAAACTGGCCATTGTTATTTATATTGTTATATTACTGTGTGAAAGATCACAATGTACTGTTATGGTTGGCCAAAAATTTTGAATAAAATATATTTTAAAAAAAAGAAAGGTGGCATCAGACATTAAAGACAATGTTGAGGACGTATTGTCAAGATTATCCAGAGGATTGGGATAAAGGAATCCCATTCGTATTGTTTGCAATTAGGGATGCACCTAATGAGTGAACCAAATTTAGTCCTTTTGAACTAATTTTTGGTCATGAGGGAAGAGGACCACTTAAATTGATTAAGGAAAAATTGGTGGGTGAGAAATCGGAAATTACACTATTGGATTACGTATCAAATTTTACGGAACGATTAAATAGAGCAGGTGAATTGGCTCGACAACATTTCAAAGTTGCACAAAATGTGATGAAACGGGTTGTGGACAAGAAATCCAAAGTTCGTAGTTTTGCCAGTGGGGATAAAGTTTTAGTGTTGTTACCAGTGGTAGGTGAGCGTTTAAAAGCGAGGTTTTGTGGACCGTATCAGATTGAAAGGAAATTAAGTGAGGTGAATTATGTGGTAAAAACACTAGATAGAAGGAAGACTCACCGAGTGTTGTCATGTGAATGTGCTTAAAAGGTACTTTGAAAGGGATGGAGAGAAAAAGGAGGTTTTAATGATACTAACTCAAAGTGACAAACCAAATCCAGATGACTGTGAATTTGACATCCCTCAAATTAAATTGGAAAATGAGGATGTTCTTAAAAATTGGGATGAATTGTTAAATTACCTTCCAGAGGAAAAACAAACTGACCTGAAAGAGTTATTGATATCACATGGGCAAGTTTGTAGAGAGAAATTGGGAAGTACTAAAATGGCTAGACATGATGTAGATGTGGGAAATGCTGTTCCTATCAAACAACATCCATATAGACTTAACCCTTTAAAATTGGCACAGGTTAATAGAGAGATTGAGAGTATGCTTAGAAATGACATAATTGAAGTGGGTTACAGCCAATGGAGCTCACCCATAGTGATGGTACCTAAACCAGACGTTACCCAACGGTTGTGTGTAGACTATAGAAAGGTGAATGCAGTTACAAGAACGGACTCTTATCCTATCCCACGTTTGGAGGATTGCATTGAGAAAGTGGGACAATCCGCTTTTATTTCCAAATTGGATTTACTGAAAGGTTACTGGCAAGTACCTTTATCTGAAAGGGCGAAGGAAATTTCAGCTTTTGTAACTCCAGATGGTATATACCAGTTCAAAGTTATGCCATTTGGCATGAAAAACGCACTAGTAACATTTCAACTGTTAACTAATACAGTCGTTTCAGGATTACCCAATTGTGCGGTATACATCGACGATCTGGTAGTTTTCAGCCAGACATGGAAAGAACATTTTAAACATCTGAGGGAGTTATTCGATCAACTTCAGGAGGCGGGTTTGGTGATAAACCTAGCCAAAAGTGAATTTGGAAAAGCCCAAGTCACTTTCCTTGGCCATATAATCGGACAGGGTCAAATGGTCCCACGGGATGTGAAAACAAAAGTTATTGGGGCGTTTCCGATACCCTCGACACGACGGGAAATAATGCTATTTCTTGGTATGAGTGGATTTTACCGAAAATTTGTACCAAATTTTAGCAGTGTGGTCACTCCACTGACAGACTTGCTCAAGAAGCGTAACAAATTCCAGAGTTCAGTGGAGTGTCAACAGGCATTTGACGGCCTGAAGGCTGTGTTAACCACTGCTCCTGTGTTAGCCATCCCAAATTATACCAAACCCTTCAAAGTGGCTGTTGATGCGAACGATGTGGGCGTAGGTGCGGTGCTTCTACAAGACGACGACAATGGGCTAGAGCGGCCTGTTGGTTATCTTTCAAAGAAATTGAATTCTCACCAGAAAAAGTATTCGACGATTGAGAAGAAGACTTTGAGTTTGGTGCTGGACTTGCAACATTTTCACATTTATGTGACCAACAATCCATCTGACACCATTATGTATACTGATCATAACCCTTTGACGTTTATGGAGCGATCCCAGAATAACAATGCAAGGCTGTTTCGCTGGAGTTTATTGTTACAGCCATTTCATTTAAAAATAGTACATGTGGCAGGACGGGAAAATGTGATAGTCGATGCTTTGCCAAGAATGTGATGAATGGAAGGATTTTGGTTGGAGGACGAAGAATGGGAAAAATGGACTATATTATTATACATGTTTGCGTGCGTTGTTTATTTTGAACCGGTAAAGTGTTTTTACTGTGTGCATTTCTTAATTGATGGTGCAAAGCTGAAAAATGAAACCATCTTGAAGTTGGTGTCATGTGAGAGTACCTTTAAGAAATGGATGTTTAAGCAATGTACCTTTAAGGAATGGAACTGATCATATTACTGAAGTGATGTCAGAGTTTGGGGGGGAGCTGAGCTCACTTCTGCTTTTGGTTCCAGTTTGAGAGAGCAGCTTGGGTGTGTCTGTGTGTTTCCAGTGAGCTGCAAGAAGAAAACACAGAACTGGTCTGTTGATGTCTGCAAATCCAAAGACTATAAGTATATTGAATGTAACCTCATGTCTGTTGTTAAAGGTGAAGTCTTTTGGAGGTTTGAAGTAACATTCTGAGGGATTAGTTAGTGTTGTATTATTTTTGGGGTTATCTTTGAAGTAAGGGGTGTTAAGAGATCCAATGTTTATTTAAAAGATTAATTTGAGTTCATGGAATAAACATTGTTTTGTTTAAAAACCCACGTGTCCATAACTGTAATACCAAACCTGGGGAACAAGCCGTATGCTTCAAAAGCTAACAATCCATTAACGGGGAGGTTGGTTGAACTCCATGATACATTTTGGGGTTCTGAAAACGCCTCGCCCATAACAAATAGGAGCACAGAGTAGAAGAGCAAGGAGGTTATGCTGAATTTACAGAAGACCTCAGTTGGAGTATTATGTACAGTTCTCGGTGACACACTGTACGAAGAAAGTGAACGCACTGGAGAGAGCGCAGAAGAGGTTTACAAGAATGGTTCCAGGAGTGAGAAACTTCAGTTATAAAGATAGATTGGAGAGGTTGATACTATTCTCCATGGAGAGGAGAAGGCTAAAAGAAGATTTGATAGAGCTGTTCAAAAGTGTGCGGGGGCCGGACAGAGTAGCTAGGGGTAAATTGTTCCCGCTCGTAAAAGGGTCAAGAAATAGGGGGCACAGATCTTAAGCGATTTGTAAAAGGAGCAAATGTGATGTGAGAATACAAAAGTTTTCACAGAGCAAGTGGTTAGAGTCTGGAATGCACTGCCTTAAAGTGTGGTGGCAGCAGGTTCAATCCAGACATTCAAAAGGGCATTAGATAATTATTTGAATAGAAATGATGTGGGGTAAAGGGGAAAAGGCAGGAGAATGGCACTCAGTCACGATGTTCATTTGTAGGGCCAGTGCAGGTGGGCCGAATGGCTTCCTTCTGTGCCATAACAATTCGGAAATTCTGTGAATAGATGAAGGGGACCAGTTCATTTTTCTTTTGCACTTTGGTCACTAGCCAAATGTATCAGAGCAGCATCCGAAGAGTTAAATAACAAAAAGCCCTGAAAACACATGTAGGGTGACAAGGCTATTACTGAACTTCTTTCAGCTCTTATAATTAATTTACAAAGTTGTTAACAATCTGTTAGAAAGGAGTCAGGCTTTCCTCTTTATGTGATTATTGTCAAGCAAGAAGGCTGAATGGTTTACTCCTTGATTTATCATCTAAATGACCCTTAATCAAATACGGAAGTTCAAATCAAAGGAACATTCTGACTGGTGAATAAGGTTGCAAAAGGCTTGGATAGAGATAGCTCATGGGAACCCGGTCAGTAATATAACCATTCTCTAATTCTATTATAAACCTCAGACAACCCGAGCAACCTCCATAGCATACTTTGTCCCAGTGATTTAGCGGGTAAATATAACACCTGAGGGCTGAAATTCCTCTCTGTGCTATTTTTAGCACATTGATAAATGCGCCTGTGTCAATTTCTTGTATGAATTATTTTAATGGAGTCGTTGACCCAATTATCTTAAATATTTACCAGTTTAAAATAACAGGCAGATGAGGTTTTCAAGAACTTGTGAACTAGTGGGCTAACGAGAGTACATGAAGGAACTGGAGTCATAACCCCCATGTAAACTCGAAAGGTCCCAGCCATGATCTCGATCCTATGCCTTTGGTTCACTGGAACATAGGAACCCGGAGCGGAAGTCGGCAATTCAGTCCTTCGAGCCTGCTCAGCCGTTCAATCAGATAATGGCTGATCTCTTCCTGGTCTCAAAACCACCTCCCAACCTGTTCCCCATATCCCTTTAACACATTTTTTTATCAGTACTATTACTGATACCATTACTCTTTCGGAGTCAGAAGCTTCAGAGTGTCACAGTGGGTGGAGACCAGTGCTCTGGTTCTGAATTTCAGATACAATCCCGTGGGATGCTTGCGTCAAGTGAGCACGGCCTAGTTCTTCATCGTATGGGCTGTGGGAGCCCATAAAACCCTCCCTAACCAGCCTATCAGCTGGTGTAAAGATTGGTCTGGTTGTGGAGAGGTGTTCACATTGCACCCTTTCAGATGGTTAATCAACCTAGATACTATTTCAGAGTGTTCATCCAAGAGAAAAGTGTGAAGATAACAGCTCAAAGTCTATTTGGCCTAAGTGCCTTTGAGTTCAAGAAAGGCAAGAAGGTTGAAGTACAGAACTCAAATCACGACCCAGTATCTCCTGGAAAGTAAACATTAGTGGATCTTGGTTATTGACAGGATGGAGCTTGGCTGTATTGGTCCCTCTGGTTGAAAAAACTGTTAACACTCACTCATTTAATTACTCACTCACGCATTAGGTTCACATGTGAAGATTAGCCAATTGAGTTAATTGCAAGCATTTACTAATCTACATTTTTCTGAACAAATGGGGGAAATTTGCTTTTTCAAGGAGTAATCGGAAGAGTTAGTTTCAACGGGCGCGATTTAATGGCCACATTGTGCTTAAGTGACAACGTGATGAGGCCGTTAAATCACGGGAGGTCCGAATCGCGAACTGCGCCTGACACTAATCGTTTGCAATCCAACTGGCCTGCTCCCATTGGTGAAATCAGGATCCCGCCTTAGCATGGCGAGAAGCCAGCAATCACCACTTAAGCCCAACTTCCAGACAATTAACGGGAGTGACATCCTGTCTAACGGTGTGAACACCCCCACCTTCCTGTCGTCGTCCAATGGTATCACCAGTAAGTGGTCACGCGGGCGCCAATTAGTATTAATTTTTAAAAACGTGCCGCTGCAGAAGGGCTGCTGCGGTGACCCGAGGAGGTAAGTAGCCATCTTTGATTTTGGGCAACAAGCCGGGGGACACTGAGTTGCTGCCCCGATGCTCGGGGGGTGGAGGGGCCGAGTCCTCGGGGGGGCCAGTCTCAGTGGGTGTACCGCCATCGGTGTGCAGTGCGGCTCGGAACGGGAGGGTGGCTGCCCAAAGCCTGTGCTGGGATGGGGTGTGGGGAGTGGGGGAGTTGGGTACCTCAACTCCCGCAGGTCAGCCCTGCCAACCCCTGTATCGTGTGGTCCCGTTCCATGGTCGACCCCAGCCCGCCAGCCCCACCGACCACCCGTAACTCTCACTGACCATGGAGGCCTCTGGCCGTGTGGCTGAAGGCTATTGCTAAATGGGAATTCACAATTGTAGTTAAGTGTGCACCTCACATTTCCCAAGTGGATTCCCGTGGGTGTGCAGGCCATGCAGCATGTGGGGCTATTGCCTACAATCCCAATCAGACCGTGATGCCTGGACACTGTAACTGAACACTGCGGGAGGCTACACCATGGACGCATTGGCCAACATCCAAACGCCCAGGGTCTGGGCCCCAGCACCGGGGACATTTCCAGAGGATGGGTGTGTGCACCGGGGAGGGGACCAGCACCCGGCCCAGGTAATGTTACATACAGATGCCTGGGGTACAGGATGTGGGGTCTGGTGAACAGGGGTCCCCGCTGCGGCCGTGGGTGTGTGGGCTGCGTGTGCCAGGTGGCGGGGAGGTGATGGTGGCAGGGGCAATGGGGGGACTGGAGGGTCCTGGATGGAAGACACCGCTGGTTGTCATTCTCACATCCTCTCCCAATTCCTTACAGATGTTACGTGGGATGGATGATATCTTGGACCCCACAGAAGCTGCCCCAGTGGTGCTGCTGTCAGGCCAGGCAGCCAGACGCCTGGGGAAGATGACGACAGCAGCATTGACAGAGGCTCAAGGCAGTGGCCCATGTGCAGGGCCCCGCCCCACACCTTGAGGCTCTGACCGCCCAACAGGCCAGGGAAGGGCCAGTGAGGGAGGCCCGCCACGTCCCAAGGTGTACAGGCGCCGGTGGTCTTTCAAACAGATGACAGACAGTGCGTGCCGCAGGAGTCTCCGCCACAACAAGGGGATGGTGCAGCGCCTGATCTACGTCCTTGCAGACTTGGCACCACGTGGAGGAGGAGGATACCCACTCCCAGTGGCCATCAAGGTCACCGCAGCCCTGAACCTTTATGCCTGGGGATCATTCCAGGGCTCAACAAGAACAAAGAACAAAGAAATGTACAGCACAGGAACAGGCCCTTCGGCCCTCCAAGCCCGTGCTGACCATGCTGCCCGACTAAACTACAATCTTCTATACTTCCTGGGCCCATATCCCTCTATTCCCATCCTATTCATGTATTTGTCAAGATGCCCCTTAAATGTCACTATCGTCCCTGCTTCCACCACCTCCTCCGGTAGCGGGTTCCAGGCACCCACTACCCTCTGCGTAAAAAAATTGCCTCGTACATCTACTCTAAACCTTGCCCCTCTCACCTTAAACCTATGCCCCCTAGTAATTGACCCCTCTACCCCGGGGAAAAGCCTCTGACTATCCACTCTGTCTATGCCCCTCATAATTTTGTAGACCTCTATCAGGTCGCCCCTCAACCTCCTTCGTTCCAGTGAGAACATACCGAGTTTATTCAACCGCTCCTCATAGCTAATGCCCTCCATACCAGGCAACATTCTATTAAATCTCTTCTGCACCCTCTCTAAAGCCTCCACATCCTTCTGGTAGTGTGGCGACCAGAATTGAACGCTATACTCCAAGTGTGGCCTAACTAAGGTTCTATACAGCTGCAACATGACTTGCCAATTCTTATACTCAATGCCCCGGCCAATGAAGGCAAGCATGCCGTATGCCTTCTTGACTACCTTCTTCACCTATGTTGCCCCTTTCAGTGACCTGTGGACCTGTACCCCTAGATCTCTCTGACTTTCAATACTCTTGAGGGTTCTACCATTCACTGTATATTCCCTACCTGCATTAGACCTTCCAAAATGCATTACCTCACATTTGTCTGGATTAAACTCCATCTGCCATCTCTCCGCCCAAGTCTCCAAACAATCTAAATCCTGCTGTATCCTCTGACAGTCCTCATCGCTATCCGCAATTCCACCAACCTTTGTGTCATCTGCAAACTTACTAATCAGACCAGTTACATTTTCCTCCAAATCATTTATATATACTACAAACAGCAAAGGTCCCAGCACTGATCCCTGTGGAACACCACTGGTCACAACCTCCAATTAGAAAAGCATCCTTCCATTGCTACTCTCTGCCTTCTATGACCTAGCCAGTTCTGTATCCACCTTGCCAGCTCACCCCTGATCCCGTGTGACTTCACCTTTTGTACTAGTCTACCATGAGGGACCTTGTCAAAGGCCTTACTGAAGTCCATATAGACAACATCCAGTGCCCTACCTGCATCAATCATCTTTGTGACCTCCTTGAAAAACTCTATCAAGTCAGTGAGACACGACCTCCCCTTCACAAAACCATGCTGCCTCTCACTAATACGTCCATTTGCTTCCAAATGGGAGTAGATCCTGTCTCGAAGAATTCTCTCCAGTAATTTCCCTACCACTGAAGTAAGGCTCACCGGCCTGTAGTTCCCTGGATTATCCTTGCTACCCTTCTTAAACAGTGGAACAACATTGGCTATTCTCCAGTTCTCTGGGACATCACCTGAAGACAGTGAGGATCCAAAGATTTCTGTCAAGGCCTCAGCAATTTCCTCTCCAGCCTCCTTCAGTATTCTGGGGGAGATCCCATCAGGCCCTGGGGCCTTATCTACCTTAATATTTTTTAAGACACCAACACCTCGTCCTTTTGGATCTCAATGTGACCCAGGCTATCTACACATCCTTCTCCAGACTCAACATCTACCAATTCCTTCTCTTTGGTGAATACTGATGCAAAGTATTCATTTAGTGCCTTGCCCATTTCCTCTGGCTCCACACATAGATTCCCTTGCCTATCCTTCAGTGGGTCAACCCTTTCCCTGTCTACACTCTTGCTTTTTATGTACGTGTAAAAAGCCTTGGGATTTTCCTTAACCCTATTTCCAATGGCTTTTCGTGACCCCTTCTAGCCCTCCTGACTCCTTGCTTAAGTTCCTTCCTACTTTCCTTATATTCCACACAGGCTTCGTCTGTTCCCAGCCTTTTAGCCCTGACAAATGCCTCCTTTTTCTTTTTGAGGAGGCCTACAATATCTCTCGTTATCCAAGGTTCCCGAAAATTGCCGTATTATCCTTCTTCCTCACAGGAACATGCCGGTTCTGAATTCCTTTCAACTGACACTTGAAAGCCTCCCACATGTCAGATGTTGATTTGCCCTCAAATATCCGCCCCCAATCTATGTTCTTCAGTTCCCGCCTAATATTGTTATAATTAGCCTTCCCCCAATTTAGCACATTCATCCTCGGACCACTCTTATCCTTGTCCACCAGCACTTTAAAACTTACTGAATTGTGGTTACTGTTCCCGAAATGCTCCCCTACTGAAACTTCTACCACCTGGCCGGGCTCATTCCCCAATACCAGGTCCAGTACCGCCCCTTCCCTAGTTGGACTGTCTACATATTGTTTTAAGAAGCCCTCCTGGATGCTCCTTACAAACTCCGCCCCGCCTAAGCCCCTGGCACTAAGTGAGTCCCAGTCAATATTGGGGAAGTTGAAGTCTCCCATCACCACAACCCTGTTGTTTTTACTCTTTTCCAAAATCTGTCTACCTATCTGCTCCGCTATCTCCCGCTGGCTGTTGGGAGGCCTGTAGTAAACCCCCAACATTGTGACTGCACCCTTCTTATTCCTGATCTCTACCCATATAGCCTCACTGCCCTCTGAGGTGTCCTCCCGCAGTACAGCTGTGATATTCTCCCTAACCAGTAGCGCAACTCCGCCACCCCTTTTACATCCCCCTCTATCCCGCCTGAAACATCTAAATCCTGGAATGTTTAGCTGCCAATCCTGCCCTTCTCTCAACCAGGTCTCTGTAATTGCAACAACATCATAGTTCCAAGTACTAATGCAAGCTCTAAGTTCATCTGCCTTACACGTAATACTTCTTGCATTAAAACATATGCACTTCAGGCCACCAGGCCCGCTGTGTTCAGCAACTTCTCCCTGTCTGCTCTGCCTCAGAGCCACACTGTCCCTATTCCCTAGTTCTCCCTCAATGCTCTCACCTTCTGACCTAGTGCTCCCATGCCCACCCCCCTGCCATATTAGTTTAAACCCTCCCATGTGACACTAGCAAACCTCGCGGCCAGGATATTTATGCCTCTCCAGTTTAGATGCAACCCGTCCTTCTTACATAGGTCACACCTGCCCCGGAGGAGCTCCCAGTGGTCCAGATAACGGAAACCCTCCCTCCTACACCAGCTGTTTAGCCACGTGTTTAGCTGCTCTATCTTCCTATTTCTAGCCTCACTGGCACGTGGCACAGGGAGTAATCCCGAGATTACAACCCTAGAGGTCCTGTCTTTTAACTTTCTGCCTAGCTCCCTGAACTCCTGCTGCAGGACTTCATGCCCCTTCCTGCCTATGTCGTTAGTACCAATATGTACAACGACCTCTGCCTGTTTGCCCCCCCCCCCCCTTCAGGATGCCCTCTACCCGTTCGGAGACATCCTGGACCCTGGCACCAGGAAGGCAACATACCATCCTGGAGTCTTTTTCACGTCCACAGAAGCGCCTATCTGTGCCCCTGACTATAGAGTCCCCTATTACTATTGCTCTTCTGCGCTTTGACCCTCCCTTCTGAACATCAGAGCCAGCCATGGTGCCCCTGCTCTGGCTGCTGCTATTTTCCCCTGATAGGCTATCCCCCCCGACAGTATCCAAAGGGGTATACCTGTTCGAAAGGGGGACAACCACAGGGGATTCCTGCACTGACTGCCTGCCCTTTCTGGTGGTCACCCATTTCTCTGCCTGCACCTTGGGTGTGACCACATTTATATAACTGCGATCTATGACTCTTTCCGCCACCTGCATGCTCCTAAGTGCATCCAATTGCTGCTCCAACCGAACCATGCGGTCTGTGAGGAGCTCCAGTTGGGTGTACTTTCTGCAGATGAAGCCATCCAGGACGCTGGAAGCCTCCCGGACCTGCCACATCTCACAGTCAGAGCACTGCACTCCTCTAACTGACATTGCGTCAATTAATTAGTAAATTAAAATTAAAGGTTTTTTTTAAATGTTATTTTTTAAGTTACCGTTAACTATCTGTTTCCTAGCACTAGATTTCTAATATAAATGTGAAAGCTAAATATAGTACTCTCCGATCTCTGGCTTAGATACCCCTCTAAATTATAATTACGTAATTATGTTTAATTAGTTACCGAGGGGGACTTGTGTGGCACCTCACAAGCTCCAGCCCACAAGTGCGTTTGTGGGGTCATGGATGCCATGTTTGCCCAGGCAATGGACTATATAGACTTTGACATGGACCAAGCCCAACAGGATGCCTGGGCAGATGGTTTCTCCACCATCGACGGGATGCTCCGGGGCGGGCTTGGTTGCGCAGTGGTTAGCACTGCTGCCTACGGCACTGAGGACCCGGATACGATCCCAGCCATGGGTCACTGTCTGTCTGGTGATTGCACATTCTCCACGAGATTGCGTGGGCTTCACCCCCACAACCCAATGATGTGCAAGTTAGATGGATAAGCCACGCTAAATTGCCCCTTAATTGGAAAAAATAATTGGGTACTCTAGATTTTATTTTTTTTAAATCGCCGGGATGCTCCATGTCCAGGGGGTAAGATGGCATGTCGCCTTATGCTCACCGGGCTGTCTGGGAGCGTCCAACATCAACAGGAAGGGGTTCACCCCCTGAACACCCAGCTCATTTGCGACAACCACATGTAGATCATGCATGAGTAGGGACTGTGCACGGCAACTACATGCTGGGGCAGTTGGACATGCCCGACCATTTCGAGGACCACCCCATGATGACCGGTTGGCTCTTTGGGAATAAGGAGTACCCGCGATGAACCTGGCTAATGATGCCAGTACGGAGGCCGGTGACCGATACGGAGACCCGATACAACGAGACCTATGCGGCCACCCGGGCTGTCATTGAGCAGTGCCTCGGACTCCTCAAGATGCACTTCCGATACCTTGACCGTTCTGATGGTGGACTGCAGTACACCGCCCGGAGGGTCGCCCACTTCGTGGTAGTCTGCTGCGTCCTCCACAACCTGGCACAGCAGCAGGGCAACATGCTGTAGATGGAGGGGGAAGAACATGTGTCCATATCCGAGAGGGAGGACAAGGACGAGGAGGTACCGGACCAGGAGGGCCTGGAGGACGATGGAGAACAGGCAGCAGTGGCAAGGGCCCGGCAAGCCTGGGGGGCCAGAGAGATCCTTATCCTCACCCGCTTCACACAGGAGGTGGTCGCGGCAATCATTCCCCTCTACCAAACCCCCCCAATTCCCCCTCCCCCCTTCCTCCTTCAGCTGCACCCTCCCAGGGTCTGTGTAACCGCCACTCCAGGGTGATGGGACTGTGTCAGCGCTGTCAGCGGATTACTGTCGAGAGTAGCTGGGTGACGGTAACCCGCTGTGAGCTGAACGTCGGTGCTCCTTATTCCATGTCCGGGCACATGGGGCATGGAATGGTGCTGGGTGTGGTGGGGCGGGAGCGGTGGCAGGCGTATACTTGAACTCACCCGCAGCCCGGTGGAGGTCATTGATCTTCTGGGTGCCGGTCTTCCTGGTCACACTCTCCGAACCGAACGCCGCTGTCACTTCCTCCCAGGTGGCACTGGCTGCCCTGTGGCTGACCCTTCGAGACACTCGGAGGAAGAGGACACCCCGTCTGGTCTCAACCGCATCCAGTACTCTGCCCAGATCGGCATCCCCGAATCGTGGGGCTGGTCTTCTCGGAGGCATAGCTGTGAGCTGAGTGGGGCTGTCTGTGCAGGAACGGTTTAAGACCTGCTGACCCTTGTTGGCAGGCAGCTGGCGAGTGCGGTCCCAGTGAATCAGCCAGTGGACCATCCTTTGTGGCGTGAAGCCCGGGGGCCTTGTTAAGTGGATCAGTTAACTTTTTATCGTGGTGACTGCGTCGCTGGGCTGAGCGTCGGGAAGCTTGCAGCAGTTTCCGCTCGATACCACACTTTGAAACTTTTTGGTTAAATAGCGCCCGACGTTTCCCATCAATAGGATCGGCTACTAAAGTACTACTTCAAATACTTTGGGAGGGGGGAACCCTGGGAGATCAATAAGGGGTTCATGGATTATGGGGAGAAGGCAGGAGAGTGTGGATAAGTAAAATATCAGCCATGATTGAATGGCGGAGCAGACGCGATGGGCCGAGTGGCCTAATTCTGCTCCTATGTCTTATGGTCTTATAAGATTGTACCATTTAAAGAAAATTGTATTGTGATTTCAAGAAACGCGAGCTCTTAACAGCTTCATGTCATCTTCACCACCAAGAATACCACTTCGAACCATTTAACAGATTCAGAAAACATGACTGCACCATGTTTTAATACATAAAAACCATTACCGATAGGGTTAGGAATGCTTGAAACAACCACAATTTCTGAATCAAAGGTAATTTGTATAAGCAAAAGAAACGTGCTTGAACACACATTGTTATTTATGTACCATGAATAGTCTCCGTACTGCACAGGCTGGATAGGATGCTCAGCATTCTGAATGCAAATTACATCTCCCATATGGACTAAAGTAATAGGAAGATTCTTCATATAAACTATCAGATGTCAAGTAAGGTTAAAGCATTGTTCAGTAAGGTTATGTGAACTATACACCTTAAGGATTGGATTGGATTGGATTTGTTTATAGTCACGTGTACCGAGGTACAGTGAAAAGCATTTTTCTGCGAGCAGCTCAACAGATCATTAAGTATATGGAAAGAAAAGGGAAGAAAAGAAAATACATAATCGAGCAACACAAGGTATACAATGTAACTACATAAGCACCTGCATCGGATGAAGCATACAGGGTGTAGTGTTAATGAGGTCAGTCCATAAGAGGGTCATTTAGGAGTCTGGTAACAGCGGGGAAGAAGCTGTTTTTGAGTCTGTTCGTGTGTGTTCTCAGACTTCTGTATATCCTGCCCGATGGAAGAAGTTGGAAGAGTGAGTAAGCTGTGTGGGAGGGGTCTTTGATTATGCTGCCCGCTTTCCCCAGGCAGCGGGAGGTGTAGATGGAGTCAATGGATGGGAGGCAGGTTCGTGTGATGGACTGGGCAGTGTTCACGACTCTCTGAAGTTTCTTGCAGTCCTGGGCCGAGCAGTTGCCATATCAGGCTGTGATGCAGCCAGATAGGATGCTTTCTATGGTGCATCCGTGAAAGTTGGTCAGGGTTAATGTGGTAAGTGTGGCCCAAGTAAATACTTTTAACTGAAGAGATCTTTGGAATGCTTGCTCTTCGTATTTTCCACCGGAAAACTGCATTATTTAAAGCAACTCTATAAATTGTGTCAAAACAAATATAGAGGAAGCTTCTCCAATGGCTCAGTGGATGATTGCAAAGTGCGGTGTGATGCTAAAGATTGAACTCAGAATGCTTGACATTTGATTTCTGATCAGTGTGGAGTTCAACTTGAGAAGCAGTGGCAAATGGAGAAAGTGTGATACAACTGGCCTCCAGGCCACTGAACTGCAGAGAAGTCAATTAAGGATCATTGTTTTATGGAATGGAATGTAACAACACCAACATGCATTTAGATAGCACCATTAACATAGGAAAACGTCGCAAGGGGCTGTAGTGATCTGTACATCTTTACATACATCTGCACATACACCAGGGACTGCAGCACAGATGTGACAGCCACAGCATCACTAGAGGGAGCATCAGAGACGGGTATAAAGGGTCGAGCCCAAGGCAGGATCCGCCTTTTTTAGAAGCACAGAGCTAGTGAGCAGCAGCACACAGGGATAGCTTAGCATAGGCAGTTTGCCTTAGTTTCACTGGTGATATCTCTTGACTGTTTTACATCTAGTTGAGATCTGGAAGCAGAATGAACCCTTTGAATAAAGTGTTTGTGTTAACTGTAAGTCTACCGTCGTTATTCAGAATTAGAGAATAACATAGGGGTGTGATCTGAAAACAATTGACATTGGAACACAGAAACAAATATGAGGATGTGTCAAACAGCTTGATCAAACAGACGGGGAGCATCTCAAAGCACAGGAGAGAGATAGAGAGATGGAAGGTCGATTTTAGAGGAAAATCCAGAGCATAGGGCCGAGGGAGCTGATGACAGAGCTGTCATTGGTGGAGTAATTAAAACCAGGGATGATCAAGAGGCCAGAATTGGAGGTTACAGATAGGACGGGGGTAAAGTCTGGGAATGTTTTGACAACAAGAATGAGAATTTTAAATTGTGGCGTTCTCAGATTGGGAGCTAATGTAGGTCTGCAAGAACATTGTGGGACTGGCCGCATGTTAGGGTCTGGGCAGCAGATATTTAACCAAGTGGGAAAGGGTGGAAGACAGGAGGCCAGCTAGGACATTGGAAACGCCATTTCCCAAAATAACAAAGGCACAGATGAGAATTTCAGCAGCAACAGCTGAGGTGGGTGGAATTGGGCAATATTCTGGAGGTGGGAATAAACATGCGTTGGAGTGGATATGTGGTCTGAATCTCTTCTTGAGGTCAAATATGAAAGCAAGATAGCAAATGGTCTGTTTCAGCGCCAGACATTTGCCAAGGAGAGGGATGGAGTCAGTGGCCCAGGACGATGGTTTGGGTGGGAATAAAACCGATGGGTCTGACCTAACCGAACTGCAACAGAGTCCCATGTTGAGCGCAGTGCCGAGAAACACCCTGCTATCTCCTAGTTGGTTAGTTACAAGGATCAAGGGCCATATTTGTGGCTTGTTTTGCTGCATAAATGTAATTAAAATTGGTCTTGATGATGGAGGGGGATACATTTTCATCAAGAATGCAATGAAAATGGATGGTTCAGCGTGAATAATATGTAATTAATGCTGCGGAAGGGTATGAGATAACTGATGAATATGATCAAAGGCCGATGAGCTGAGGCTCCCTTGAGTGCAGCGATATTTAAGCATGGGGGGGTTTCCGTGTGCCCCTGTGGTGTGTTTCTCGGCCGCAGGAAGCAACCTGCCATTGGCTGGCGGCGGGATCTTCCAGTCCCGCCGCTGTCAATGGGTTTTTCCATTGAATCCACCCCACACTGTAAATGGGATTTTCCATTGAATCCGCCCCAGACTGTCAATGGAATTTTCCATTGAATCCGCCCCACAATGTCAATGGAATTTTCCATTGAATCCTCCCCACACTGTCAATGGGATTTTCCATTAAATCCGCCCCACACTGTCAATGGGATTTTCCATTGAATCCTCCCTACACTGTCAATGGGATTTTCCATTGAATCCGCCCCACAATGTCAATGGAATTTTCCATTGAATCCTCCCCACAATGTCAATGGGATTTTCCATTGAATCCTCCCCACAATGTCAATGGGATTTTCCATTGAATCCGCCCCACACTGTCAATGGGATTTTCCATTGAATCCTCCCCACAATGTCAATGGGATTTTCCATTGAATCCTCCCCACACTGTCAATGGAATTTTCCATTGAATCCTCCCCACAATGTCAATGGGATTTTCCATTGAATCCTCCCCACACTGTCAGTGGGATTTTCCATTGAATCCTCCCCACACTGTCAGTGGGATTTTCCATTGAATCCTCCCCACAATGTCAATGGGATTTTCCATTGAATCCGCCCCACACTGCCGAGAATTCCACAAGCGGTGGTTCACTTCCAGCAAGACTGGAAGATCCCGTTGGCGGAAATGGCTGTGAAAATAAACCCCAGACTCTCAAATGGAAATCCTAGAAACAGAATGAAACAGCACAGAAGCAGTCCATTCAGCCGGTGCTCGTTCTTTGACAACACGATCCAATTAGTTCCAAACCCCCGTCCTCTCAATTTGCTTCCACTGCCATTTTAGTGCATTCCAGAAGAAACCAGCACGTTGCTTTAAATAAATTGCCCTCATCCTGCCTCTCATTTTATCTTAAACCTGTCCTCTGGTTTCCATGAACACGATTTTGGCGCCGGCAACCATAGAATCCTGCCCGTTGACTCTGTGTAAGGATTGGCATCACACTGGCCCTGTCCATGGATCCATTCTTCATGTATCAAGTCTGAGAGTAAATATTGGTAGTGCCTTATTGTGGATCCGACAAAAACCTATGGAGTTGGGGATTTGGTATTCCCAGAAGCCCTTGGAAAATACGCACTCCCCGGTTGAAAGGGGCGGGGCCTCCAAGGACTACTGGTATAAAGTCGGTGCTCATTCAGAGGAGTAGCTTGTATGAAAGCCCCTGTAGCAAACTTCAATAAACCTCCAGTTCATCCTGAAACCCATTGTGGTTTCCTTCCTTTGGGGGCGGCTATTATACGGACGATGAGGAAAAACTAACCGCCCATTTTTGACACTGTGGCCTTCCTCCTGGCCCATCTCCTGGACCCCCCCATTGCAGGATAGGGCCCGCAGTCCATTACGATGCCTTTATTCGGCCACTTGGATGAAACTTATGCTGGAGTTGAAGGATGGACGCTTTGTGCAGAGCGCGTGCGTCAATATTTTGGGGTCAATGACATTACAGACGATGAGCGGTGGATGGTGATATTACTGACGATGTATGGGGCATATGGGTTTATCCGTGACCTCACGTATCCGGTTTTGCTGGACACCCACACTTTGGAACAGCTAGTGGAAATCATTGGGCGACATTTCAGCCCCCCTCCCTCCGTCATCGTCCAACAGTACCATCTGAATACAGCAGAGCACGCCCTGGGTGAGTCGGTGCCAGACTTCATGATTCGGTTATGCCGCCTTGCCGAGTTTTGTGCATTTGCGGCCTCCCTAGACGATGTTTTGTGGGATTCCCCATCTGGGACATCGGCAACAACGGGACCCAGCGACGGCTCCTGGACAAGCTCACTTTGACGCCCCAGAAGGCATTGCAGAATGTCCTTATCTCGGGAGAGCACGGTACGCCGCGATCAAGAGATCCAGAGCTTGGCAGTCAACGTCCTGGGATGGTGGACACTGCGCGGCAAACCTCCCGCATGGTCAAGCAGCCTGCGGGGCCACAGACAGTGATCCCTGTTCCACCCTCCACAGCTGGAACCTTTTGTTGGTCCGCTCGTGGGTGACATACCTCCGTGTGCGACATGCCGCTGCCGGTATCAGGGTGGCCGTGGACAGCTAGGATCCCTGCGGTGCCGTCACCCAGGTTGGGGTAGGTGGCGGCCTAGAGATTGAGCTTACCAGTATGAACAAAGGAGAGGTCATGGTGTAACTCCATTGCTTAATGGTGTCCCGCGTAGCCCCCATCTCTCCTTACAGGTGAATGGGCACTGGCTGCGTATGGAGTTGGACACTGGGGCAGCAGTGCCGGTCATAGGCCAGAGCACTTTCGATCATGTTCAACAAGAGTGCGGACGAAGGCATTTGTCCCCACCTCGACTCATCTGCCAATGAATACCGGGAACAGTTGCTGATTCTAGGGACGGTACAACTCCCGTCATCTACAGTCATCCGGCAGATCCCCTGATTGTGGTTTGAAGTGATGACCCCAGTCTCCAGGGACGCGATTGGCTACACCCACCTGCATTTAGACTGGCACCTCATTTTGCAGGTTGGGTCTGGCGGACTGGGTGAAGTGCTAGGGAAATTTCCCAAAGTTTTTCAGCCGGATTTGGGAACCATCCACGGGGCGATGGCCATGATTCACGTTGATCCGGAAGCTCAACGTCGGTTTTTTAGGGCACGACCCATGCCCTACACATTGGTGAACTCAACCGCTTGGAGAACCTGGGCATCATTCGACCAGTGAGGCTTTTGAATTGGGCAGCGCTGGTGGTTCCAGTTTTGAAACCACACTAGCCTCTGCGACGACTATAAACTTCCGGTCGATATGGCCTCGTGGTTGGATCGATACCCCATGCCCCACATAGAGGACCTCTGTACCACGCTGACGGGAGGCAGTTCGTTTACCAAGCTCGATATGAGCAATGCCTACCTGCAGCTTGATACATCCTCACGTAAAGACGTTACCGTCCACACGCAGTGTGGCCTCAATGAGTATATACGGTTGCCTTTTAAGGTGGGTGGAGTCCAGGTCTGTTAATGGACTCCCCATTGGTCCACAGTCCTCCAGTCAGAGAGGAGGACCAAACAGGCCCTGCTGATCAGACTGTTGCGGATTACTAGCCCAGTGACATTACCACTGTGCAACCATCTCCCCACATGGTAATAGATTCAGAGAGAACACTCTCGAAGCAGCCTGCATGCAAGAAGCAGCTAGTGCATGACATTAACTGGGATTGTATAGAGTTAAAGATGAACAATAAATGGTTTGTGTTTAAACATAAAAATCTCAAGGTCTCATCACTGATGCAACAAACAAACCCAACATGGTGCTCAGCAGTGGCACCATAAGACAACAGATGGCATGAGACTTGCTGGGATCCAGAGTCAAAGATGAAGATTCCAAAGGATACCCAACTATATACAACTGTGTCGTGACCTCGGCTGGGTCTGTCCTGCTATTGGGACAGATGTAACCAGAGATGGAGATGGTTGAGCTGGGACACCGGCTGTTAGGTATGCTTTGGTGAGTATGACCACGTCAGCCTGTTGCTTGGTGTCTGTGGGACAGTTCTCCCAATTTTGGCACAAGCCCCCACATGTTACTAAGGATGGCTAAGGAGGAGGGTCAACAGGGCTGGGTGTGCAGTTGGCATTTCTAGCACCGAAGTCAACCCCAGGTAGTCCATCTAGTTTAATTCCTTTTTTACTTTTCTGTCCAGTTTTGCTGCAACTGAATGACTTTCTAGACCATTTCAGAGGGCAGCTAAGAGTCAGTCCCCTGTCTCTGCTTCTCCAACAGGTTTCTTGTGGTCATTGCTGTGTTTAGGCCTGAGTTTAGCATGGGCCTGGTCTGCAAAAGCCCTCCAACTGACAGGGGACTCGACGATCACTTTGTCCACCAGCTACGATGTGTTCACCAGGTTGTGATCCCAAGCCTAATCGCAAAGTTGTTCCCACTGAATTGACTATCTCTGTGCTGCTGAAGGACACGGAGGAATGATATGATGGTGCATCCTCTGAGAGGCCCAAGTTATCATCCTCAGAGGTGGAGTTCTAACCTGTTGTAGCCTGTTTGCAACACGTCTCCATTGCGAAGACCTTCAGTCGGGGTGACAAAGAATTAACTAGCAGTTGTACAGAATCCCTGTTGCGACCAAAATGGGAGAAATGCACTGTGTGTCTCTAGTTCTAGTAGTCCAGAGGTCGCAACATATATTTAAATGACTTGTCCAGCTAGCTGAATGGCTAAATATGTGCTTCAACTATGAATCTCAGAATGACCATTCAATACCAAGGTTTTTTCAATAAACAACATGGCTAGTTTATTAAAAAACAAGACTTGTCAAGTGGAAAGACAAAGCTTATTAATATACAGTTGAAATATGGAAGTATAATAATTACTTTTTCTAAATACTCTCTCTCACACATACAGACACAAACACAACAAAAATGTGATAAAATAAAATAAAAGAATTCTGCCAAAATGTTAAAAATCAACGCTTCAATGGAAAAGGTTAAATGGTGGAGTCCTCAAAATGGTGTCTGTGTTATACGATTGGTCTCTCAGCACTGGTCGAGGAAACAATCGATGATTCTTCCAATACTTTTCAGGCGGCCCTCACGGAAACCTTGCAGAGGTTTCAGCAGACAGCACTTCTTGTTTTGGACTGGGTCAGGAGCTGCTGACTTTTTACCCAAGCAATTGATCTTCTTTTCTTGTTTTCCTTTCTTATTTCCTCCTCAAAACCCCCCCCAGCTTTTAAACACATTTTCAGACATGGTCCACCACCACCCCCCCCCCCCCGCCAAAATCATACATCACCATGTGACTCTTTTAAACAGTCCACCAGGGTCAAGAGTTTCCAGCTTCTTTAAAACTGCTTAATTACCTTTTCTTGTAAAATGAAATGAAGTGAAAATCACTTATTGTCACAAGTAGGCTTCAAATGAAGTTACTGTGAAAAGCCCCTAGTCGCCACATTCCGGCACCTGTTCAGGGAGGCTGGTACGGGAATTGAACCGTGCTGCGGGCCTGCCTTGGTCTGCTTTAAAAGCCAGCTATTTAGCCCAGTGTGCTAAACCAGCACACGAACATTAGCAATTAACCCTTTAAGGAATAGTATGTGTGTGTCTGTATGTGTGTAAGAGAGAGTGTTACGGGGCGTTATTCTCCATCCAGAGATGCCGGAATCGCGAAACGTAATTGGGCGGAGGATCGTGCGTGAGCTGAAAATCGTGGGTGGAGCCGTGTGCCCAACAGAATGCTATGCTCCGTTGCCTTGACAGCCACGTGAAGGCATTTTATTCCGCACATACAGTAAACACCGTTGGCATATCGTTCAGGGGCCGACCTAGTATTCTCCAGGCCTCCCGTGATATTCTGCCACTGCCAGGAGGAATTATCGATGGCAGGTTTCACTCAGCATAGACATAGAATTTACAGTGCAGAAGGAGGCCATTCAGCGCATCGAGTCTGCACCGGCCCTTGGAAAGAGCACCCTACCTAAGCCCACACCTCTACTTTATCCCTGTAACTCAGTCACCCCACTTAACCTTTTTTGGACACTGAGGGTAATTTAGCGTGGCCAGTTCAGCTAACCTGCACTTCGTTGGACTGTGGGAGGAAACTGGAGGACCCGGAGGAAACCCATGCAGACACGGGGAGAACGTGCAGACTCTACACAGACAGTGACCCAAGCCGGGAATCGAACCTGGGACATTGGAGCTGTGAAGCAACTGTGCTAACCACTGTGCTACCGTTCCACCCCAAACCTGTGGTTTTAAAAATTGGGAAACAGGCGCTGTGGCTGTTGAAGGAGAGAGAGGAGATAGGACATTTCCGAGAGGCGCGTCCGTAGGCTGCCGATCCTGCCACTGGCATGGCTGGCTGGAGGGGCTGGAGTCTCCCAGGGCCGGGGAGGAGTAGCGGTGGGCGACGGGGGTGAGCAGGGGATGGGCCATGGGGTTGGGGCATCTCCCTGGGACTAGGATATCCAAGCACGCACCGGCACTGCCATAGCCTACAAGGCAGCCATCTTGCTGCGTACGCCACTGGCTGCCCACCGTGGCCTGTAGTTGCACAGAGTGACACCGACATATGGATGCCTTCCTCCTGGCCTCCGCAGTCCTGAGGGATGCCCTGTGGCTGTACAAGCTGGTGCTGCTCAAGGAGGAGAAAGCTACAGCAGCGGAGTCTGCCCCAGAGGAACTGGAGGCAGCCGGTGAGGATGGAGAGCCGGCCGCTCAACACGCCGAGAGGAGGCGATAAGGAGGCGCAGCATCAGGCCTCGTGTGTACCAGCAATGCCTGATGTATTGTGCCAGACCGGGCATGGCGCCGAAGACTCCGGCTGAGCAGGGGGGCCATACGGCAATTCTGCCGGATCATGGTGGACCTGGAACCGCGGGAGTATAGGGGAGGACATCCGCTTCTGGTGACCGTCAAGGTGATGACCAGCCTGAACCTTTACGCCATGGGCACCTTCCAGGCACTGAGTGAGGACCTGTCTGGGATCTCGCAGACCTTGGTGCACAGGTGACTCCACGCCATCACAGAGGCCCTATAAGCCTGGTCGGCACAATATATCAGCTTCAACATGGACGGAGCTCACCACGATGCCCGGGCAGCGGGTTTCGCCGCCATTTCCAGGCTGCCCCAGTTCCAGATCGACGGGATGCATGTCCCCCTACGACCCATGACAAGCCGGTCTTCACAAATCGAAAGGGGTTCCTCTTGATGAACGTGCAGCTGGTGTGTGACCGTGAACTGCACATCATGCACGTCTGTGCATGATACCCGGCAGTGAGTATGTCGCGTTCATCCTGGCAAACTCTACATTCCCAACACCTTAGAGGCACACCCCCAGGTGAAGGGATGGCACCTGGGTGTAGGGGTTATCCACTGCAGTCGTGGCTGATGTCACCTATCTAGAGGGCACAGACCAATGTGAAGACCCACTGTGACGCCCATACAGCGACCAGGGGTGTGATCGAGCGGTGCATCAGCATCCCGAAGATGTGATTCAGGTGCCTGGACCGCTCTGGAGGTGCCCTCCAGTATAGCGAGAGGAGGGTCTCCCACATCGTGGCGGCCTGCTGCATTCTCCACAACATTGTGTGGCAGAGGGCGACATGTTGTAGGAGAGGGATGAACGCCAGGCTTCGTCCAATGAGGAGAATGCGGAGGATGGCCAGAATGCGCAGGGCACTGGGCCCTTACAGGCACAGGATGCCGCACAACGTCTGCACCAGGGATGGCGTGCATGGGGCACTCTAGTCGTTCCCAGGTTCACCGACTGCGGGGGGGGACTGGCCAATGGCAGGAACATCCAATCCCTACCCCACCACTTCACTGCGCTCCCCCCCCCCCCCCCCCCCGGGGCAAACACCTCCTCCCATGACCATCAGTCCTACACCACCACCCCTCCCCCCCCAACCCTCTTTGTGATTCCTACCTGCAGGTGTGGCCCCTGGATGGCAGTAACAGTGGGTCTGGTCCATGGGATGGAGGATGATTACGACCCGCTCTGCTGATGAGCTATGGTGCTTCGCATCGTTTGACAACATCTGACTCCTGCCCGTTGCCGACGTCTGCCTTGGTGACTGCCCTCTTTCTGGGCCCACCGACCCACCCCTCAAATTAGCCCAAGAAACTGAAACCTGTGCCTCCCTCAATTTTGATAAAAGTTGAAAATGCCATCAGCCTCCCACCACTGAGGCCACAACAAATCATATATAATAATAATAATTGCTTATTGTCACAAGTAGGCTTCAATGAAGTTACTGTGAAAAGCCCCTTGTCAAATCATACATTAATATCTACCCTGTAGGAGCAAAGTAATAACCCACCCAGACAATTTGACCTTCATTTTTGATTGGGCAAATCAGGACTTTGTCTCTCACACCTGCACACCTTCCTCTAACCCCTTTCCTCTCCTTCGCTGTCCTCCTCTCCATCCTCTTACTCTCCACTTTCTTTTTCTCCTCTACCCTTCTCACCCCTACATCTTTTCCTTTCACCTTCCATCCCATCTCAAACTCTCCTTTTATCCACTCTCCAAATGCTTCTGCTATTTTACATTCAATTTTGCCTCTCTCTTCCCTTCAATCCTACACCTCACTGCTTTCCCTCCCTCAGACCCCCTCTTTCCAAAAATATTCTCCTCTTCATCCCTCCCTTCCTTCTATCCTTGTCACCTCTCTTGCTTCCTCTACCATCATTTTTCTGAATTCCCTCCCCTCACCTTTCCCTCCTCCCCTTTTTCTCCTTCTCATCCCATCCTCTCACTATCCTCCCTCGCTGTAGCTTTTCCTTTCCTCTCCCTTCCCCTCTTCAATCACCCCTCCTCTCCCTCTCATTCTCTCCAGCGTCTCCTTCTTTCCTCTCCTGCTTCCAAACTCCTTCCTCCGTCACCCTCCCCTGTCCTTCTCTCTTTCCTCCACTTGCTCTCACTCTCCTCCCTTCTTCTGTACTCCCTTCTCCCAATCTATCTCTTCTCCTCTGACTCTCCCTAGCCATCTCTCCTCTTTCACCCTCCCTTTTCCTCTCCCTTCCTCTCATCTCTTTTCTTTTCTCCTCTCCTCACCCTCTCATCTCTTTTCTTCATTCCCCCCATCGTTCATTTCCTTCCCTCCCTTCAACTCATCTCCAGTCTCCTTCCTCCACCCCCCCCCCCCCACCCACCCCACCCCCCCTCATCCTCCCTGTCTTCTCTCCATCTCTGTCCTCTCCCTCCTAGCCACCTCTTCCCCTCTCTTTCTAGATTCAATGATCTCCCTGTCCTTTACCCCTCCTTAACCTGATCAGATGCCTTGGTTTTAACTCCTCGGAGGATTGAATATTATGAGTAAAAGGTAGCACCACCTTCTCGGGATGCATTGTTCGCACCAGAACGTATTCCCAGAATGTGTAACACAATGACTTCAAACTGTTCTCATAACCATAGCAAAATTGATCAACTGTACCAGAATGTAATTGTAAAATACTTATTCAAATGTAACCCTCGGATTTTTCTTATCGGTGAAATAAAACCACTCATTTACTCTTTGCATGAATGTCCCTCCATGCCCTCTGGGTGTTTGTTACTTATCCCAGTTACAGTCCATAATATGTATCTATTTACAAGCACGTAGGTTAAAGGAATACAGGTTATTTTCTCTTCAGACAAGAAGTGAGCTCAAAAATCATCAGTGCTCACTCATTATAATAGAGTTGCAGTCATTGCCACAAGGACTAGCTCACTGTGAAAAAAATTGGATTAAACACCCTTCTGTAAAAGTCACACATACACAGCTCCCGAAAGTGCAACCTCGCTGCATCTATATGTTTCCTCAGACCCCGTGGGCTTCTTTCACGACATTCAGTTGCTCTCTAATCCTTGACATCATAAAGTAAAATTAGAGAAACGTGCGAGAATAATCAAAAATCTGTTACCGCAATAGCTAAACACCAAAGTGTTTTAAAATATTGCACTTACATCTCTATTATGACATGATTAAATGTTATTTTAATTGTCTCAATTCTCCATTGCAATGTTGGGGGTGGGGGGAGGGGGGCTTGTTTCACTGCCTTTATTGAAGCAGCATAATGATCTGTTGTCCATTACCTGTCTCCACTTATGCATTTTGACAGGGAAAGAGTTAATAGTGTAGACAAACAGCCCAGTGATAATTGTGCACACATGTCTTATGTCGCTTATTTGCCCATCTTTCATAGTGTGCATGTGAAAATCTGAATTTGCATTCCTATTCCTGTCTTGGCAAGGCGCGGGATAAATCCCACAGCCAAAAAGTCATCTAGCTCAGGGCTTTCCCAGCTATCCAAGTCATGAATATTTAACAGTTACTGCTCCGAAGGCGATAAGCCTGTCAATCCTTGTCAAATATCACCTAATCTTTTCAATTTCTGGGTGCAAATATTCACACTGGGTGCTGTTTGTCACCTGGATTAATGACCAGTGGTCCCATAATCCTCTAGTGCTAATTCAAGTGGCAGCTAGGAAGGATTGGGAGAGAGGGATGCTGGGATACATATGCAGAGAAGATTACAGAGCTCTTACCTTTTCCACTTTCCTTTGGATGTTTAATAAGCACTATCACGCATCCATGCATGACTGAAAAATATTAATTTCAAAATAGAAAAGATGGGATTTTGAAGTAGAAACGGTGGTGGAAAATACAGGCCGGAAACTTATTTTCCAGATATTTTCGCTCTTCCTCGCCACATGTCCATATGCCATCGTTATTTTCTCAACCTACATGTTAGGCCTTTTTGATACCAGTGTTAGTCATTTCTAGCTGGAAATATATTGTAGAAAAATTTAAAACTGGCAGCAGTAAAAGGAGCCGAATGACAAAATGTGAGGTATTACTGGAATATATCTGTAGATCAGATCTGTAGACCCGCACATCAGAATGTTAGTAGAAATATTTAGTTCTTTTTTTAACCTACTTCATCCTGATGTTTGAGGGCTCACTGAACAGTTGCAAATCCAGACTCCTGATACTTTCTTTTTTTTAAAATTTAGAGTACCCAATTCATTTTTTCCAATAAAGGGGCAATTTAGCGTGGCCAATCCACCTACCGTGCACATTTTTGGGTTGTGGGGGCGAAACCCACGCAAACACGGGGTGAATGTGCAAGCTCCACACGGACAGTGACCCATAGCCGGAATCGAACCTGGGACCTCGGTGCCGTGAGGCCGCAGTGCTAACCCACTGCACCACCGTGCTGTCCTGACTCCTGATACTTTGCCCAGGAATGAACCACAACTCCGTTCTGCACATTGCCCTTTTGTGCACCTTTCTCTGCATCCCTCTGTTTTTATCTTGAAATGTACACTGGGTACAGTTAATGCTCCGAAGGCGATAAGCCTGCCAATCCTTGTCAGCAGCCTGACGACGCCGAGGGTTCAATCCCGGCCCCGGGTCACTGTTTGCACATTCTCCCTGTGTCTGCGTGGGTCTCACCAAAGATGTGCAGGGTAGGTGGAATGGCTGCACTAAATTGCCCCTTAATTGAAATTTATTATAAAAATGTACGCTAAAGCCAGTTTTGCACATGAATTTGAACCTCATGAAATCTCGACAGGAAATGTCTGTCATTTTTCATTTTTACCCTGTGTCATGTGAGAGTACCTTTAAGAAATGGGCGTTTATAAATGGGTGTGTATATAAATATCTGTAGTGAGATTACCTTTAAAAATGGGTGTTTACTACTGCAGTGATGTCAAAGAGTGGGTGGAGCTGGGCTGTCTGTCAGCTTTTTACATTCGTTTTTGAGCAGGCTGCAGGGTGTGTTTTAGTTTTGTTTTCAGTGTGGGAGCTGAAGCCAGACAGAGCAGCTGTACTGTTGATCTCTCTGCCATCAAAAGACTATCTCTTGATCATTTGGTGAATTCAGAATTATCAATGTTTTCAGTAGTGAATGTAAACCTAATGTGCTTCTGGTAAAAGGTGTTTTAAGTCTTATGGTTGTTAAATGGAAAGCTCAAAGGATTACTTTGTGCTGTATTCTTTGGGGGTTGTATTTGAATTAATGGTTGCTAAGATGTTCACTGTATGTTTTTATAAAGGTTAACTTGAGTTCATAGAATAAACATTGTTTTGCTTAAAATAATACTTTTCCATTTCTGCTGTACCACACCTGTAGAGTGGACCGTGTGCTCCCTATACCACAATCTATTAAAAGTTGTGGGTCAGGGGAACTCCATGATACACTTTGGGGTTCTCTAAACCCTGGCGCATAACACCTGTTAGTGTGCAGAATGAATTTTAACATCAGTGTCAACGTTTATGGGCACTTGACATTCATAATCGATCTAGATGACGGGACTGGGGGCATTCTGGCTAGGTTTGCCGATGATACAAAGATAGGTGGAGGGGCAGGTAGTATGGAGGAGGTGGGGAGGCTGCAGAAAGATTTAGATAGTTTAGGAGAGTGGTCCAAGAAATGGCTGATGAAATTCAACGTGGGCAAGTGCAAGGTCTTGCACTTTGGAAAAAAGAATAGAGGCATGGACTATTTTCTAAACGGTGACAAAATTCATAATGCTGAAGTGCAAAGGGACTTGGGAGTCCTAGTCCAGGATTCTCTAAAGGTAAACTTGCAGGTTGAGTCCGTAATTAAGAAAGCAAATGCAATGTTTTCATTTATCTCAAGAGGCTTGGAATATAAAAGCAGGGATGTACTTCTGAAGCTTTATAAAGCATTAGTTAGGCCCCATTTAGAATACTGTGAGCAATTTTGGGCCCCACACCTCAGGAAGGACATACTGGCACTGGAGCGGGTCCAGCGGAGATTCACACGGATGATCCCAGGAATGGTAGGCCTAACATACGATGAACGTCTGAGGATCCTAAGATTATATTCATTGGAGTTTAGAAGGTTGAGGGGAGATCGAATAGAAACTTACAAGATAATGAATGGCTTAGATAGGGTGGACGTAGGGAAGTTGTTTCCATTAGCAGGGGAGACTAGGACCCGGGGGCACAGCCTTAGAATAAAAAGGAGTCACTTTAGAACAGAGATGAGGGGAAATTTCTTCAGCCAGAGAGTGGTGGGTCTGTGGAATTCATTGCCACAGAGGGCGGTGGAGGCCGGGACGTTGAGGGTCTTTAAGACAGAAGTTGATAAATTTTTGATTTCTCGAGGAATTAAGGGCTATGGAGAGAGAGCGGGTAAATGGAGTTGAATCAGCCATGATTGAATGGTGGAGTGGACTCGATGGGCCGAATGGCCTTACTTCCGCTCCTATGTCTTATGGTCTGTGATCTTATAATGTCGTGGACGACAGTGTGTCTCCCCATCCTCACCATCCCCCACTCCAGTTTACACAGTATTGCCAATTTACTGTGTGCAGCACGGTAGCACAGTGGTTAGCATGGTTGCTTCACAGCTTCAGGGTCCCAGGTTCGATTCCCGGCTTGGGTCACTGTCTGTGCAGAGTCTGCACGTTCTCCCCGTGTCTGGTTTCCTCCAGGTGCCCTGGTTACCTCCCATAATCCAAAGATGTGCAGGTTAGGTGGATTGGCTGTGCTAAATTGCCCTTAGTGTCCAAAAAAGATTAGTTGGTGTTACGGGGATAGGGTGGAGGTGTGGGTGACAAATGTTGAATTCTTTACCCGTCAGTCTGGCCTCAATAAAACTCAAGATGGATTTGTAGGCATAGTATTATTTATTTTTAACCAACTTGCAAGTCTGACTCGCTTCACAAAAACCCAGAACACAAGCTGCCTCCAGGGTCTTCCGAATCGAGTGCTATTGGAGACAAAGGAATCTCTACCAGTACATTCAAATGGCATCAAGTTTCACATACACGATTCCCATAGGTCATCCTATACCCCTCCTGACCTGGCCATACATCCTAATTGGCTCACCTCTCATTCCTTAACCCTGGCCTCTTGTTACCCAGCATTCTTTTCTCCTCCTCTACCAGACACCCCTCCCCCTTCCTTGCCATGCTTTCTGAAATCCCTTGTCTGTGAACTCACTAGAATTAGACCGGCCTACATCTACATTACTGTAACTAATATATTTAAATTAACTATTTTATATCACATTCGTCATTCCCTCCTTTTATCATTTCATGATAACCTATCTATTCAATCCGTAGCTACGGCCCCTCATCTAAAAAGATTAATCGCTGCATTTCCAATTCCTGTTGTAGCCCCCCTTCATCCTCTGCACCCTCGTGGATCCTAACGGCCAAGATTCTAGGGGCGTCTATCTGTTCCAGTGCACCCCGCATTCTACCCATCACGCATTTAATGATGACCAGGCCCACAAAGATGCAACTGAGTGCCACTGCTAAATACATGGCCATATTTATCAACTAGTCCTTCCAACCTCCAAATCCCCAGTTACCCCAAGAGCCAGGGTCCTGCATTCCGTCCAGGTGATCCCGTATGCGATCCATAAATTTAGTGCTATTAACGGTTAGGTCTTGAACTCCCATGATACACTTGCCCTGCACTATGGCGCATACCCCACCCTCACGGGCCAGAAGATAGTCACGAGCATACCGGTTCTGCATTGCAAACAACCGCAGCTGAGACAATTCCTTGGTTATTGCCCCGAGGGCTCCCAAGGTTTCGTTTCCCAGGATGGTAAGGCCACAAATAAAATAATTCCTATCGCTGACTGCCAAGGAACCCACCACACCTCCCAGTGTCAAGATGCTCAGAATTCCACACCCGGCTGAGTGGCCCCGGTTGGGTGCGAGAACCTGAGGTTTTTTTCCAGTTCTCGCAGAATTCAGCTGAGACTGCCCGACATGCTAACTGATAATGCAGCATCCACGCCGAGGGGCAGGGGACTGTGGTAGGGACTAGAGTCCCGATTGCAATTTGGCAGGGAAATGGGGGTGACAAAACATTGGTCGCTGTGCCATTAAAAGTTATATTCGTTTCCACCTCCACCAGCAAACAGCCGTACCCGTCACTGCCGAAACAATTCTCGTACGACTAGGAGTCCCTATTGGGAGTGAAGTGGCTAGGTATGTACTCCCTCCACCGTTGCAGCCTATCATAATGTGAGTGGGAATTATCCCGAGGCAGGGGAAAGCAAATAGCCGGTGGTGCTGAACCTGGATCGTAAGGAAGAGTGACTTGCTCGTGCGGTGGCTCGGAACGCTGACAATGAACCACCGTTTGGGGAGTGCCCCAAAGCGGTGAAACAGAAAATAACCTAGACACCGCTGCGCGGTTCGGGTAGCAGACAACCCGTCCCTGGCCATACAAGCGGTGGTAAATCTGGTTGAAGAGATTCATACTACCCGGGTTTTCCTCAGTCTGGGCTCTAAATAAATTAAATGTATCTCCTGATAACCTACGTTCTAGTTGTACTCCCCTCCTTACACGCCCCGTCCTCTCTCTAGTCCCCCTCTCTCTCTCACAACCTCTTCCTACCCTCTCTTGACGGTCTGATTTCACCTTTATGGCACCAATCTTAACACATCCGAAATCAAATTTATATGTACTCCAAAAACAAGGCAATGTCCATGTAATGTTCCCTTCCCATCGCCGGGACCAGTGTAATTGCCTCATGAGTCCTGCATTGTCCGTTAATCTGATGACCTTCCATGAGTCGATACCATGTCCTCGTATATGGGGGCAGCGAAGAACATCACCTCTGCATAAACAAAATGACCTTGTAGTTTGATTGGGGTTACAGATGTAGATGATATTTCCCTTTTCCATGTCCGTCGCTGATGTCACTCCAAGCGAGGTGAGGCCGAAGATTACACAGGCAGCGCGTAGCCACCCCATCATACTTCACACCTGTAAAACAGCGCTGGGGGAGGGAGGCAGGTTAGTAACCGACCTTTTTACAGTGGTAGAGGTGGACCCAATTTACAGTGGTGGAGGTGGACCCAAGCACTCCGTCCCTCCACTTTAACTGCAGTGGGGGTGGTAAGGAGAACGTGGAAGGGCTCCTCCCATCGTGGCTCCGACCCTTTCCGAGTCCAATTTTGTGACCATGATATAACTACCGGGCTGCACTGAAAGTGAGTGAGGTAATGGGGCGGTGGCGGGTGAGCCGCGCCGACCTGGCCATGGAGGTCCTTGTGGACCTTAGTGAGGGCTAGAACATAGGTGGTCATCTCTTCAGTCATATGGTGAAACTGAACCAGTCTGGGAACATGCAGGCTCCAGGGAGTTCTAACGGGCCTGCCATAAAGGATCTCGGCAGGAGAGAGCCGGGCCAGTCCCGCAGGTGTAACCCGCAGCTGGAAGAGGGCAACGGGGAGCAACTTAAGCCATGTCAGTCCCGTGTCTGCTCTTAATTTAGCCAATTTAGTTTTGAGGATCTGATTGTGTCTCTCAACCAACCCGGCTGCCTGCGGTCTGTACGTACAGTGTAACTGCTGCTGTATGCCCAACTGGGAGCAGAACTCCTTGTTAATCTGTCCAATAAAATGAGGCCCGTTATCAGAACTTAACTGAGCTGGTATACCAGTAGCAGCTTTATTATCGGTAGTCGGATACGCCTCGACCCACCTGCTGAACACATCCACTATGACCAAAACATATTTATAACATTGACAACATTGATATCTTTCCAACTCAATGTAATCCATTTGGAGCGTCTCAAAGGGACCACTGGGCAACGGGGTTTGCCTCATACCACAAGGGATACCTTTGCCGGTGTTATTTTGCTGACAAATTAAACACCGATAACTGATACTCTGCATTTTAGGGTGCCACCAAGTGTCCAGCAACAAATCACTAGTCCCCCGAGCCCCACAATGAGTTGCAAAGTGTACACATTCAATGACCCATAAAGCCAGTACATCAGACATACAAGTCTGATGTGCTGGCGTGGTCCATAAAGAGGAAACAGAATCATATGTACAACCTAATCGTTTCCACATTTGTTTATCACTCTCAGGAGCGTCCTCCTGTCACCTTATGCCGTCTTGGATGGTTGGCATTGGCTTGTCAGAAGCAGACCTATTGATAGCAGATCGTTTAGTCTGACTTAACATTTTAGGCACCATCACTTGCTGAATTTGCGCGGCTGTCCGCGCTGCACAATCTGCTTGTTCATTACAAACGTCAACTGGGGTCTTACCGTTTGTATGGGCAGCGCATTTAATGACGGAAATCTGCGCGGGCATAAGGAGGGCCTGCAGTAGGTCATTAACTAAACCCCGTGGGATATTTCCGTGCCGGCCGAGGTAAGGAATCCCCTATTCTTCCAGAGCTGTCCGAAGTCATGAACTACCCCGAAGGCGTATCGGGAGTCAGTGTAAATATTCACCCGACGATCTACCCCAAGTATACATGCACGGATAAGGGCAAAAAGTTTGGCTTGTTGGGCTGAATAAGGGGTCTAAAAAGCGGCCGCTTCTAGGATCAGACCATCCTGATCTACGATTGCATAACCGGACAGTCTCCGGCCAGTGGGGCTTACTAATGCACTGCCATCAACATATTTAATCATGTCAGGTTGTTCTAACGGAATATCGCTCAGATTGTCCCTTATTGTGGTAGTTTCCTGAATCAAGGCTAAACAGTCGTGGCCAGGCACGTCCTCATGGACAGGGGGACCGCTAAGAAAACAGGCTGGATTGATAGTGATACAGTATTTAAATGCCAGACGTGGATTGTTCAAAAGGTATATTTCATACCTATTCTGACGAGCTGCGGTAAGATGCTGAGTCTGCAGTTGCCCCAATAGTGCGATGACCGAGTGGGAGCTATACACCGTAATATCCTGTTGGAGAGATATATTGGCAGCAGCCTGCAAACTATTGTATATCACTGCCAAGATCTGGGTGCAAACAGGGTGGCCCAACGCCACTGGGTCGAGTTTGGAAGAGTAATATGCTACGGGCCGGTGCTTGTCCCCATGTTGCTGGGTGAGTACCGCTGTTGAACATCCTTCCAGAACAGTACAGTATATCTGGAACGGACGGTCGTACAAGGGACTACTGAGGGCCAGTGCTTGTAACAAGGCCTGCTTCAGGCAACCGAAGGCTTCGAGTGCCTCGGTGGTGAGAGTAAAATTCCCCCCTTCACTAGTGTAAGGCGTCAGCAGCTTTGTACAGACAGCGATGTTTGGTATTCACTGCCTACCCTTCCCATAGGCCCCAGATCCTTGGCATGGTACTGGTCGTGGACCTGACGTGTAACATGAGGGCCTACAGAAGCTGACTGTGGCCATAAATGTGGTGGTATTGTAACAAAATCGGCTGTACCTTCTTTTCCCATGACTGTGGCTGTAACCTTGACTGGCCATTCGGTCCCAATTAACGACCGGTATTTGTCCTCCAACTCCCCGTTTTGCCCGGTTCTGTCATAGGCCAGGATAACGTGATGCAGTGAATGTTCAATGTCTAATGTCCACCACTGGGGAGTGATAGAAATATAGCACTGTTGTCTCATCTTCCATGATTGAACCATTACCCCTTCGTCTCTGCACTCTATCTGTAGCTGGAAGATACACAGTAAATCCCGGGGCAACAAGTTACAGTCCAATCCAGTAGTCACCACAAACTGATGATCCGCAGACTTATTCTCGTAAGTGACTGTCACAGGTTCAGAAATAGGGTACTCACACACCTGTCCTTGGAACCCCGACAAATGCTGGGTGTGGTCGGATAGTGGTAGTCGAAGTTCTGATTGCACCGAAGACATGGCTGCTCCAGTGTCGATTACAAATGGGCAGTGTTGATCTCCTATCTGCAGAGAAATAATAGGTTCCCTGTCCGATTGGAGAGTCCTTATGACTAAATTAGCTAGTCAATCCTGTGTTGGGAAAGGGCTTGCCTGGGAGAAGTCAGTGTATCTCGTCTGTCCTCCCCTTGGTGGGTACCCCCTCCTTTGGGTCGGGTTGTCTCCTTCTGCTGCCCGTCTTTTAAAGGGGCATTCCTGTTGCTAGTGATCTGCACGGCCACAATTAAAACATGCATTGCTCCCTCTATATCTGCCCCGTCCTCTTTTCCCAGTAGGCCAATGGCCCCTCAGAGGGGGTGGCAGTTGTGAAGCTGTTGGTGCATACGGTGGGCCATAAAGAGGAGCTGAGGGTCCATTTGGGTGGGTTTGATATCCTACCCCATGTTGATCCACCCACCCAAGGTCACAATATTGGGGTTCCAGTTGGTAAGCCACCGTTTCTGCTGCTGGTTGGGGTCTCAGATCATTCTTTTTCATTACATACTTAGTCTTAATCTTTGTAACTGAGCCTCCTTCCTGGCCTACACCCTCCTTCCAATAAAATCTGACTGCCCTGGCCATCTGAGAAGGGTCGTTCTCTGTCCAATTCATGTTATTACATTTCACGGCAGTAGCCAAGGAAGGTGGTAGGCAATGCATTAACATAGCACAATATTGAGGGGAATTCTGACCATTTTGGTATGGCAAGTCGCCTGACTGCCCATGGTAGATTTCATTAAAACATTCCGAAATTCCTCTGGCTCTTCAGTCTTTTTAGGTTTGAGGTCTAAGATAGCAGAAATGTTTATGGGCTTTTGAAATGTGACATTCAACGCATTCAGAATTTGTGCCCATCTATCATCGTCCAAAACATGGGATGCTGAAGTGCGGCGTGGCTAGCATAATTCAAGTGATTGAGATGATTGCGGTACTCTGCTGGGGTTAAAACCTGCTGGACTAGGGCCCAGAGGTCCCTAGAATCAGCTTGATAAACTGAGATGGTAGTTCTCAGATAATCCACGAAAGCAGCAGGAGATTTCTTCCTGTCTGGGATTGCAGCCAGAATAGCCATCATCTCACTGGGTCTCCATGGGAAATAAACGTCTATTGTGGGCTGGGCAGCCACCGTTACAGCGTCAGGGTTTGGTATTTTCCTAATCGGCAACTGTCTCAGAGTCTCACTAGGGGGCGCTCTAGCGGATTCCTCTGGCTCTTCAAAGACTTCGAAGTCCTTCCCTGCCACTAGGGGGAGTCCCAGCTCCTCAGAACTATTCCTATCCTCTTCCTTTGTTCTCATACTTTTCTGCCCTACCATATCGGTCTGAAGGGACCCAGGTGGTACGCGTGATTGTTTCTGGATAGGATCAGGCCCCTCTCTCACTGTCCAAGATCAGGTTCTAGAGCTAACTGGGCTTGTTGAACAGAGCTCCCCTTCTCTAACAGACAGTGAAGATGCTGAAATCGGACCCAAGTTATCAACCGAAGGGGCTGGAGCGGCTGGCATGATTTGAATCTGGGGAGCAGTGACTGGATATAAATTATGACACTCTGGTGGTTCCGGAATTAGTGCAGACAATGCTACTGGTGCAGTCGGGACTCTAGCCGACATGGTCCAATTTTCGAAGTCCTCATCTGCTTCTGTCAATGCAAGGCCAGCCATTGAATTACGTAGCCCATTTTGTTTTTACTCGAGTCCACCCTCTCTTTACTTGCGCGTTTTTTTTGAATGCACACTCCTTTTTCAAGATCTCCAGAGTTTTCTGGTTCCCACTTTCACTAATTGGAATCCCCATTTTAAGGGCATTTTCTTGCCAACTTAATAACATGATCTTATCCCTCTCATATTGACAATATTGTCTCCATAATCTAATTAACTCTTTAGCTTTCATACTTTGGCTCTCTTTTTTTTAAAAAAATGTATTTGCCTATTTATAACCAATGGCAATTTTTGCTACTTGGCAAAATTATTTAAAAGGTTTTAACAGTGTTCTTTTAAAACATAAAATGTTTGAAAATTCAAATTGAATTACTGCAACCTGCAAGCTTAGCTCTGATCTCAACTCAGAACTGAATTTACAATTTGCTTAACACAAACTTGTATAACTTTTACAACTTAATTAATTCTTTATCTTAACAATTTTTCTTTTAACAAGTTTTTCTTACATTCACAAAAATGTTGGCTGCTATCAATGAGGGAGCAGTTAGCTGCGGTGATTTATACCGGAGCAAAGTCAACTGACATCTCCAGATTTACACTTTTTAAAATGGTGTCTCAGAGTCTCACTAGGGGGTAAGTTTCTTTAAGTTTCTATTAATTCACAAATAAAATGAGATAAACATTATTTCAAGTAATTAAAACTTAAGATTCTGGCAATTTCAATCAATTGCTTGCTAAAAAAATTAACTTTTATCAAAGAGGTGGAGAAATCCACTGGTTTCCTTTAATTAATTCAAAACGTAACTTTGCTGGAGTTTTACTGACTCGAAAGAAAGGTATCCAATTACACCACAAGCTGCCTGTTATCTCAAGGCCCATGTGAGAAGCACTGTCTGTAGTCGTTAACTTTGGCTGCTGCTGTTAACCCTTTGAGAGACTTCTACTTTAACTAACATGCAGCATCCAGTTCTATGGATGTTCTTTTGTTTTGAAATTTATCCAAACATTTCCCCATCATCTCTAATTAGTCCTCAAGACTGCGTTTCTTGCCACTACAGTCCAAGGATACAATTTTAGCTTAATCAACTATAGATTTAAAAACACTCTTGGAACTAAACCCTCCTCTCTGAGGTCCCATCAGTTCATCAAAACACTCACACACTCTTGGAACTAAACCCTCCTCTCTGAGGTCCCATCAGTTCCAAAACTAACCCAAAACCGAACTATCAATTATGATATCCTATCAGTTAAATTTTCTCATCCCCAGACTGACTTTTGATTTCATCGAGATGATCTTTCCGTACCAACCATGAGTGACCAGACCAATCAGACCATAAGAAGAGGGGGAAACCAATGTGTGTCATTTTCCAGCTGCACACATTGTGGGCCCGTTTCCACTTTCCATGTCCAAAATCAGTCTAATTCTGATTTCGCAGTTGGTTGATAACCGTCTGGAGAAATCCCAGGTTTCGGGCACCAAAAGACAAATGTTGAATTCTTTACCCGTCAGTCTGGCCTCAATAAAACTCGAGATGGATTTGTAGCCATAGTATTATTTATTTTTAACCAACTTGCAAGTCTGACTCGCTTCACAAAAACCCAGAACACAAGCTGCCTCCAGGGTCTTCCGAATCTAGTGCTATTGGAGACAAAGGAATCTCTACAAATACATTCAAATCGCATCAAGTTTCACATACACGACTCCCATAGGTCATCCTATACCCCTCCTGACCTGGCCATACATCCTGATTGGCTCACTTCTCATTCCTTAACCCTGGCCTCTTGTTACCCAGCATCCTTTTCTCCTCCTCTACCAGACGCCCTTCCCCCTTCCTTGCCATACTTTCTGAAATCCTTTGTCTGTGAACTCACTAGAATTAGACCGGCCTACATCTACATTACTGTAACTAATATATTTAAACTAAATATTTTATATCACATTCGTCATGGGGATGGGGTGGAGGTTTGGGTTTGGGTAGGATGCTCTTTCCAAGGGCTGGTGCAGAGCAAATGGGCCGAATGTCCTCCTTCCGCACTGTAAATTCTATGATTCTATGATTCTATAAACGTGGTGCAGATGTCCATCCAGAGCTACCGAGAGTCCTTGAGTGGTTTTCCGTAGTGGCCACTGCTGACAACAGCTATAAATTTTGCCTCTGATGGACACTGGATACCATTTTTTCAGGCTAAGTGTTTGTTCTGACTTTGCCATCTAGCAGTGTAGGTTCACAGCCCTGTGATAGAAACGTATGGACAAACATTCAGCCCTTTCACCATTCAATTAGATCATAGCTGATCTGCCCCTTATCGCCATTTATCCATTTGGCATACCGGCACTCCATTGGCCTTAATATCCCACACAACAAAGATCGATTAACCTTAATGTGAAATGATTAAGTAATCAATCATCAATAGTTTTTGGGGGAGAGAGTTCCAGGTTTCTATTGTTCTTTTTGTGAAGAGATGTTTCCTGTCATTGCTAAATGGCCCATTGCAGGGACCCAGGTTCAATTCCAGCCTCAGGTGACGATGTGGAGTTTGCACTTTCTCCCCGTGTCTGCGTGAGTTTCCTCCGGGTGCTCTGGAGTTTTCTCCCACAGTCCAAAGATGTCCCGAGGTGTGCAGATCAGGTGAGGTTACGGGTTCACGGGATTAGGGCGGGGGTGTGGGGCTAGGTAGGGTGCTCTTTCAGAGTGCCAGTGCAGACTCAATGGGCCGAATGGCCTCATTCTGCACTATCGGGATTCTATGGAAGTATTTTTCTTTCCTATTTGTAGGTTGTGGACATCGCTGACTGGGGCCATTCCTTGAAAGGGCTTTTAAGAATCACACGTAGGTCAGTTCAGGTAAGGTCGGCAGATTTCCTTCCCCCGCTACAGGACATTAGTGAACCAGATTGGTTTTTACAACAATGGTGATGATTGTCATCATTAGACTTTTAATTCCAGATTTTTATTGAACTACTGTTCATGAGCTGGCATGATCACAGATCTAAATCCTAGGTCTCTGGGTTACTGGTCCACTACGCCACCGCACCCCCTTGTCTGTCCTTGTAAAATCTGCTAAAGCAGCAGGCATTGACCAGGCAGGTAGAAAACAAAGATTATTTATTTATGATATTACACTCTCCAATCCTCCCCCACGTCCAGAGCAAAGTCCATGTTCATGTCTGCGGCCAAACCTAATGGTGCCTAAGGCATCCTAGCCCAGGAAGGACTGTCCTGAACATGTGGCATCCAGTGGTGTGTACCGAACTGGGGAGCAGTGCTTCGGCGTGGAGCATCTCGGCAGGGTTGTGGATGCTACAGTGGCCAGCGATGTTGACACTATGGGCTCTGGCGGTGGCAATATGTCTGTGTCGACCTCGGAATCAGAGATCAGTGGGTTTTCGACCGCATTTCGGCATCCCCTACATCTGAAATCGGCTGCTCCACGGCAGGTCCACTTGGGCCCAATAGCGGCGACTGGGGCGAAGGTGTCATTTCGAGCTGGGGCGGTTTTGGTCCGAAACCTCCAGAATTGGATCCGACGTCTCTTGGATGCCACCTCGGAGGTGATCCACATGTCGGTTCAATTTGTGTCCTGGGCCCTGACTCGAAAGGATTTTCCCTCCAATGTCCTTGAGGACTAAACTCACAAGTGTTCGCAGGTGACGGCCTATCAACAATTTGGCCAGAACGACCCCCGTCAAGGCATGTGACATCGTCCAATAATAATAAAGGAACTGTGCCAGCTGAACCTCCCAAGACCCTGAGGTCTGCTTCTTCATTCCACATTGAAAAGAGTGGAGGGAGCGTTCCGTAAATCCGTTCGATGCTGGCTGGTGCGGGGCGGTGTGTATGTGTCATATCCCATTGGCAGCCATGAATACCCCAAACTCCGTACTTGTAAATACTGTCACATTATCGGAGACCGGCACGTACAATATCCCATGTGTGCTGAAAGATTGCCGCAGTCTGCTGTCATGCTTCGCATTTTGTAGACCTCCATCCACTCAGAGTGAGCATCTATGACACTGAGGAACATCGCCCCCGGAATGATGCCGTAAAATCGATGTGGAGACGGGACCAAGTACGACCCCGCCTTCCCATCCTCGTCACCATTGTAGAATCTGCTAAACCAGCATGCATTGACCAGGCAAGTAGAAAAGAAAGATTTTAAAAAAAAATTTAGAGTAGCCAATTATTTTTGTTTTTCCAATTAAGGGGCAATTTAGTGTGGCCAATCCTCCTAACCTGCACATCTTTGGGTTGTGGGGGTGAAACCCACGCAGACATGGGGAGAATGTGCAAACTCCACATGGACAGTGACCCAGGGCCGGGATTCGAACCCGGGTCCTCAGCGCCGCAGTCCCAGTGCTAACCACTGCGCCACATGATGCCCAGGTTGAAAACAAAGATTATATTTATTTATGATATTACACTCTCCACTCCCAGAGGGTCTCCCTCCCAAACCTGCTCCCAGGCCGGGGTCTTTTATACTAGAGAGCTGATACCCCAAGTTAAGGGGGAAATCCGGCCCCCTCGTTACTCATATTTAGAGGAGGTCACCTGGAATTTACCGTGACCTCCTTGAGGTTTATAACTGTCTTATCAAATCTTTTAATTATAATAAACACCTTTAATATCACCCTTATAAAAATACAAGCCTGGTCAATGCAATATGCCTTCATTTAACCCTGTTACACCAGATATCATTCTGGTGAATTAGTGCTGCACCTCCCTTCAAGGCAAAATATATCCTTCCTGAATTGTCAATCCCAGGACCGAACACAGACCTCCAGAAGGGGTCTAACCAAAGATAACTCCAGCATTACTTCCACCTTCTTACATCCCCGTCCCTTTTAATCTTTTCCATGAGCCTATTAAATCATTTTTTCTACCGGCCCATTGCTTAATCGTGATTTATGTGCACGGGTCCCTGAATCATCCACAGCTCCTAGCTTCTAATCACTAATAAAACACCCTGATATATCGTGCTCAGCTCCAAAGCGGAAGGCCTCCCTCTTCCCCACATTGAACCCCATCTGCCGCTCTCTTAATCTACCAAAGTCCCTTTGCAGCTTTCTGCATCCAACTATTCCATTTACAGTGCCATCTAACTTGGCAGCGTAAGCAACCTTGGATATGTTGTTCAATCCCAGACATTAAACTCAAATTAAGTTGGAGCTTTCTGTCTTTCAAACAGCTGTGTGCGTTTTTATTTGAAATGATAAATTGACTGCTCAGATCACTGTTAAAGAAAAGTAAGCTCCCCACACGTGCTTTAAAATGTATGTTTGGATGTGGTCAAAAAAAATTCCGTTCAATTTAAATCTTTAATGTTGCAATTGGCAACTGAGAGTTTTCTCCCTGGTACCATGCAGCCCTCGCTTTCACCAGACTTTGCTTCAGCTGCATTTATACTGCAGTTGCTGTAAAATAAGATCCCCTCTTTCTGGTGTTCTTGTCAGCCACACAGTTACAGCAGCCATGTGTAAATGAGCATCAAAAGTAATTTTACATTTTTCATTCACGCAGTCCAAGTTGCTGAAGAGTGACATCCATATTCTTCCAAAGCTCTCCTCTCAGTGAGGTGTTGTCCGGTGCAGGCTTCTGTTCTGCAAAGCTTCAGCAAAGAGAGTAGAAAGGGTGTAATAATAGAAGTGCGAGATGCTGGATGGAATCTGAAACAAGAACAGAGGATGCGGGACAAACGTAGCAGGTCTGGCAGCATCTGTCAGGAGAGAGAAAGCAGAGGTAATGTTTTGAGTCCTTTAACTCTTCATCTGAACTAAAGAGAGGGTAAATGTGTTGGATATTAAACTACATCTGGGAGAGATTGCAACCTTAAGAAAATGATACAGATGGCCAAATATGATGGCGGGCGAAGGGGGGGGGGGTTGCATTAAGACAATAAATGTATGGGATATTAAAAAAGGGGAGTTAAGGTGGAGGGGCAGGTCACAGTTTAAAGTTATTGAACTCAATGTTGAGTCCGGTAATGTGCCCAACCGGAAGATGAGATGCTGCTCCTCCAGCTTGCGCGGGGCTTCACTGGAGCATTGCAGCGGGCCAATGATGGGCATGAGAGAAAGATGCTGAGTTAAAAGGACAAGTACAGGAATGTTGGGGCCATGCTTGCAGGCTGAGCAAAGGTGTTCCAGAAAGTAGACACCCAGTGTGCGTTTAGTCTCCCCAAATTAGAGGAGACTGCATTGGGAGCAGCAAATACGGAAGAACAGGTACAAGGGTCTATATAGCGAAAATCACCTCCTTTGTACTGAGAGCAGAATCTTAGACCCACAATTCTGTGCGCCTAGGATACAATTAGGAAAAGAGAGGAGGCTTGTTTACGCAAGGGTTGGAGTCATTTGGAGAGAGGCCCAGCCTTCCTCCATTGGCAGCACCAATTGATTCTGAACATACCTTATAGAGGAACTTAGGAATAAGGGCAGAAGTAGGTAATTCAGCCCTTCGACTCTGCTCCGCCATTCAATCAGATCATGGCTGATCTCTCCCTGGTCTCAAATCCACCTCCCTGCCCGTTCCCCACATCCCTTTAACCTGTTTATTAAAATCAGAATCTCCTCTGGAAACCATTTATGCTATACTTCTATTAGTTTGGCAGGTACAACTTGAGCATGGACACTGATAATATATTGTAACCCTTGAAAGCAGAGAACCAGTCTTCATCCCAACTGTCAAGATTAACTACGAACATGGGCCCCGGAATTATATTCATAAATAAATCTCCTTTTCCAATTTCACTGAAATGCACAAAATGGCTGCTCTAGTCTTCAAGAGTTTACTGATCACATTCAACATGGAACCCAACAAGCTTCAAGTAAAAGTTGCTGCTTTTTACTTTCGTATTTTTTTGAAGTGGAAACTGTGTGGCCGGTTAAAGTGGGACTCACCTTCAAATACAGAAAATGGCCGATTCACATCCAGTATCACCATGACACAATGGCAATGCATGTCATATTTTCTCTGCGACAGTAAATTCCTTTAAAGCCACTTTCAGAAAACACTTCAACCTCATTACAGGTCACTGTAACAGTCCTGATGGGCTTAGCACCAAATGTTTTGTCAATACTGTATTATGGGATGAATCACTATACAAGCCACTTCATTCGAACATTTACAACAACAACTTAAATTTTTAGAGCTCCGTTAAACTTTTGAAATGGCATTTCTCAGCAGTGTTATCGAACAAAGGTTGACACCAAGCATATAAGGGGATTTTAGAATACCCAATTATTTTTTTTCCAATTAAGGGGCAATTTAGCGTGGCCAATCCACCTAACCTGCACATCTTTGGGTTGTGGGGGCGAAACGGGGAGAATGTGCAAACTCCATACAGCCAGTGACCCGGAGCCGGGATCGAACCTGGGACCTCGGCGCCGTGAGGCAGCAGCGCTATTCCACTGCGCCACAGTGCTGCCCATATAAGGGGATATTGAGGCAGAAGTAGGTTTTGGGTAACATTTTAAAGGAGGAAAGAGAGGTCAGACTTTAGGGAGAGAATTCCAGAGCATTGGGTCTCTGTACTTGAAGACCACCGATGGTGAAGTAATTAAAACCGGGGAGGTGAAAGAAGACAGAATTAGAGGAGTGCGGCAATCTTGGAGGGTGGGCGGGAGGGGGGCGGGAGAGTGTGCAGGTGGGAGGGGGGGGGGCGGGAGAGTGTGCAGGTGGGGGGGGTGAGGGAGAGTGTGCAGGTGGGGGGGGTGAGGGAGAGTGTGCAGGTGGGAGGGGGGTGCGGGAGAGTGTGCAGGTGGGAGGGGGGTGCGGGAGAGTGTGCAAGTGGGGGTGGGGGTGCGGGAGAGTGTACATGTGGGGGGGGGTGTGAGGGAGAGTGTGCAGGTGGGAGGGGGGGATGAGGGAGCGGCGTGCAGGTGTGAGGGGTGTGAGGGAGAGTGTGGATTGTATCGTCCATCCGCGGATGCCACATGCCAGCCGCCCTGATATGGCAGGACGGTGACGAGGACACGGCCGCAGGGTGCGTGTGGCTGATGGGCACAGGCGAGTGACACACTGGTGAGGAGTACGGTGTGAAGTGACCGTTGGGCGCAGACAGTGACCAGGGGCGTCATTCTCCGACCCCCCGCCGGGTCGGAGAATAGCCGTTGGCCGCCGTGAATCCCGCCCCCGCCCCCGCCGAAGTCTCCGGTACCGGAGATTGGGCGGGGGCGGGAATCGGGCTGCGCCGGTTGGCGGGACCCCCCGCTCAATTTTCCGGCCCGGATGGGCCGAAGTTCCGCCCAGAAATTGCCTGTCACGCCGGCGTAAATCAAAGCTGGTATTTACCGGCGGGACCAGGCGGCGTGGGCGGGCTTCTGGGTCCTGGGGGGGGGCGCAGGGTGATCTGACCCCGGGGGGAGCCCCCACGGTGGCCTGGCCCGCGATCGGGGCCCACCGATCCGCGGGCGGGCCTGTGCCGTGGGGGCACTCTTTCCCTTCCGCCTCCGCCACGGCCTCCACCATGACGGAGGCGGAAGAGACTCTCCCCACTGCGCATGCGCGGGAAACTGTCGGCGGCCGCTGACACTCCCGCGCATGCACCGCATTTCTGCGCCAGCTGGCGGGGCAGCAAACGCCATTTCCGCCAGCTGGCGGGGCGGAAATCCCTCCAGCGTCGGCCTAGCCCCTCAATGTTGGGGCTCGGCCCCCAAAGATGCGGAGCATTCCGCACCTTTGGGCCGGCGCGATGCCCGTCTGATTGGCGCCGTTTTTGGCGCCAGTCGGCGGACATCGCGCCGTTGGGGGAGAATTTTGCCCAGGTGTTCGGCTGGCTGCGTGTCTGCAGCGCGACCAGGCCACCGAGGCACACAGATATCCCATGCAGCCCGGCTGACAAGGTGTGGAAGAACCTCCGTGTAACATGTCGTTTCTCTGCCCCCCACCACCCTCCTGCAGGTCACCATGTATGCCAACCAGACAGCGATGTTCACTGCCGTGGTTGGAACTGCAGTTCTGGAGTTTGCCATCCGGCAGCGTAGAGTCGGACGGCCCACAGTGGCTGCAGATGCAGCGGTCGCCGGTGCAGCAGAGGGGATGGCCGCGGAGTGGCCCGTCGTCGTCACGCAGGCCGCAGGCGCTCAGGACCCGAATGTACAGGGGGATGCCGAGGGGAACATTGACCGCCAGATGGCGAGGAATGCAGAGGAAGTGCTTGGGGGGGAGCAGGAGGAGGCGCAGGTGGAGCAGGAGGATCCACTGATGGTGGTGCCAGCGCATCACAGGCGTCCAGCAAGGCCGAGGGTGTACCGTGACAGAATGTCGTTCGAGGCCCTAACGGACATCACATGCAGGAGGAGACTACGGTTCAGCAGGGAGACGGTCGCACATATATGCCAGCTCGTGGCGCACCTCGCACCACGTGGAATGGGAGGAGGACACACGATCCCAGTCTCCGTCAAGGTGACGGTGGCCCTAAACTTTTATGCGACCGGTTCCTTCCAGACGCCGAGCGGGGACCTATCCGGGATATCACAGGCATCGGTCCACAGGTGCATCAGGGCCGTCACCGACGCCCTGTACGCCATCGCGGACAGGTACATTCAATTCCCCGAGGACCGAGCACAGCAGGAAGCACGTGGATTCGCCAAGGTGGCCGGGATACCGATGGTCCAGGGTGTCATCGATGGTGTGCACGTCCCCATGCGCCCACCTGCAGACAGCAGGGACGTGTTCATGAAGAGGAAGGGCGCGTACTCCATGAACATTCAGGTGCTGTGCGACCCCCACGTGAAGATCATGCACGTGTGCAAAGTACCCCGGCAGTGTGCATGACGCCTACATTCTGGCACAGTCGTTCATCCCCGCAATGTTCGATGGATGCCCCCCCCCCCGGCTGAGGGGCTGGTTGCTGGGCGACAAGGGCTATCCATTGAGGTCATGGCTGCTGACGCCAATACGGAGGCCTCACACCAACGCGGAGAGCCTATACAACGAGGCCCATGCAGCAACCAGGGGTGTGGTGGAGCGGTGCTTCGGGCTGCTGAAGATGCGCTTCAGATGCCTGGACCGATCAGGAGGGGCCCTGCAGTACCGGCCCGACAGGGTAGGTCGCATAGTTGGGGTCTGCTGTGAGCTGCACAACATTGCCATGCAGAGGGAAGATGACCTGGTGGAGGAGCCGGAGGGAGGACCCGACGGCACCGGAGCTAACGCAAACGAGGGGGATGGGGAAGAGGAGGATGCGGAGGATGAGGATGATGGGGCGCATCAGGGTGGGGGAGGGGCGCAGGACGCAGACACGGCCCGGCTGCTCGTTACGCCCAGGAGGCTGCGCGACGGCACCGCCGCAGACAGCGGGCACGCGACGCGTTGGTGGCCGCACGGTTCACTCACTGTGGGGGTGGGATTCGCTGAACACTGCCACTTGCACCGTCACTCCTGTACACGGGCACCACACAGCACCCACCACCTCCCCCTTCCCCCCCCCCCCCCTCCCCGCAACCCCGCACCGCGTTCACGGCAACAATTCCACATCACCTTACCACTGCGGCACTACGGGATTGCACAACATTGATGATTGGGTAAGCGGGTGTGATCAGTGCCATGTTGAATGATGACAGCCCGCTCTGCGATGAGCTGTGTGCTCAGATTCGCCAGCCAAGGTCTGACTCATGGCTATAGCTGAACCATGCACTGCGGTGGTCACAGCCTTCGTGACGGATATTTCACCACATGCCCGTGTGGGGTGGCTGGCGTCGGTGTGCCGAGGACAATGGTGTCCGATTATGGGAGGCAGGGGGAAAACGGTCACCCCATCCGGAACAGACCTTGAACGGCTCGTATACCACTACACCAATCGGGCACCCTCACGAGCCCCCTGGCACCGGACACAGCACACAGTCTTACAAGTCAAATTCAACAGTGAGTTTATTCGTGTGGTTAACATAGATGCCCTACTCCCTTCAACTAAACTGTGCCCTGCACCCATGCCAACTTCTTACGTGCCGAACGACTTTGCCTTACGGGCCCTACCACTACGTCTAGGTGTGTTCCCAGATGGTACAGCAGGAGTGGAGGTGGACTGCTGTGAATCACGCCCTTCGACATGGCTCCCCGTCGGCACGCGTTTCCTGTGGCGGCCCGGCTTCGATGGGCCAGGCTGCTCTGCGGGCATGCTGGATGGCGTGGTGCCACCCTGACCTGCCCGCTCCCCAACAGATGCGCCAGGGACGGAACGGGGGGAGGCCGAGTGTACCGGGACATCCCTTGGTGGAGCTACCGGGACGGGCCCCAGAACCTCCTCCTCCCTCGGGGCGCCCAGTGGCCCCCGGGCCTCACTGTGGGACAGAGATGCGCTCGGAGACATGCCCCGTCGCACCCCCGACACCTGGCGCTGCCAGTCCTGGAGGCCTGCAGCGGTATCGACCACGGTCCGAATGTTCGCCGAGACGGGGCCCAGGGAGTGCCACATTCCTGCCAAGGTCTGTGCGATCTCGACCTGTGAGTGCGCGACGCCATCCATCACGTGCGCCAGGCGGTCTATGCTCTCCGCGACCGACTGCTGGGACTGAGCCAATGCTTGCTGGGACCGGGCCATGGCCTGGTGAGACTCGGCCAGGGCCCGGAGAGCGGCGGCAATGCCGTGTTGGCTCTGGCGCATGGCTACCTGTGAGAGGGCAGCCCGCTCCTGGGCCATGGATGACGCGTTCACGTTAAGCCCAACGCCTTGCAGAACCTGACCCATGGCCGAAACCCTTTCACCCATTGCCTCCACCGCGGACGCCACCCGTGCGGTGTCGGCCTGGGTGGCTGCGATGAGCGGCACCACTCCCTGCTCCTGGACGTGGATAGACTCCTCCAGCTGCGTGTGCAGGTCCTGGAAGGTGGCCCTCATCCCGTTACTCAGTCCCTGGGTGTCCATACGCATCGGTTGTCCGGGTGGGTCAATTACATCCAGGAACCCGGGAACCGTCTGGGTGGCAGCTGGTTGCTGGGCCTGGGCTGCCCTCGGACCGTCCAGCCCCTCGGCTGCTCCAAACTCCACCTGCTGTACCGGCTCGGCTGTGGGGTGCGCACCAGACTGTGACCCGGGAGCCTCATCACTTATCTGTCCAACCGAGGTGGGTGTCTCTGTGATGGTGAATGGTGTGGGAGACAGCAGTGCCGCAAGCTCGAGGTCATCGTCCGTCAGGAAGTCTGGTGTGTACTGGTCCCCCTCATGGCCCTGCGCAAGCTCCATGCGGGCCATGTCGTCTTGACCTCCAGTTCGATCCAGCGGGTGTGTGGCCATGATGTGGGCTTCGGCATGACTGTCCACCCTGTGTCCCTGACTAATGTCTGTCCCGGAGGTCTCAGTGTCCCGGTCCTGTGTCCCAGACTGTGAGGTCTGCCCTCCTGTCCGACCAACTGCCAACCTCTGGTGTGCATCTCTGAGTGCCGTTGCGGTGGGTGGCGTTGCGCTGCTTCCTGGGTCAGACGTCCCTGAAGGTTCGGCCGATGGCCCTGGGGAACATAAAAGATTCGGGGTTCGTTAGACACGGTGGCCCGGGTGTATGGTGGTGGTGGGTGCACAGTGTGAGGGAGGATGGGATCTGGGGTGCAGTGGCCAGAGTGTAAGGGGGGATGGGATCTGGGGTGCAGTGGCCAGAGTGTGAGGGGGGCGATGACGGGCTGGGGGTGGAGAGGACATGCAGGGTTCTCTCACTTGCTTCTGCGCCTCCAACCTGGCATGGCGCGACCTCCCGGGTGGCAGATCCCCCAGCGAGGTCCAGGGCCCTCTGCTCGTGAACGGTTAGCGGGTGTAGAACAGGAGAACCCCCTACGGTTCTCATGCGCTCACGCTGGTTGTGAGCTGTCTTGTCCTGGGGGGAGGGGGGTGGGGGGGGTCGGATAAAGCATCACCATTAGGCGGGTATCATCAGGGCATGCAGATATAGACAACATTGTTGCTGGTTCAGGAGACAGCACGCCATGGCTTCGCTCCAGGGGGGTCCCGGGGCTCATGTGGGTCGAGTAGATAGTTGGGCACCGTGACCCCCCCAAACCCCCAGACCCCCCCAACATCACCCCTGATGCCCCAGGCCCCCCCAACACTCCCAACGCCCCCCCAACCCCCCGTGACCTCCCCAAACCCCCTGACCCCCCCCCCCAACATCGCCCCTGATGCCCCAGTCCCCCCCAACATTCCCAACGCCCCCCCAACCCCACTTCCCTCCCCCCCCCCCCCCCCGTGCTGGGGGGGGGAGGGGGAGGGAGCCTGGGGGCACCCTCATGGCACTTATCCTGGCAGCCCGGGTGAGGTCGTGCAGCTTCTTGCGGCACTGCTCCCCCGTCCGGGGGGTCTGCCCCACAGCACTGACTGCAGTGCCCACCTCCCGCCAGCCGCGCCTCACCGCGTTGGATGGCTGGCGATGCCCACGTCTTGGGCAGAGGGTGTCCCTTCTCCGCTCCACCTCATTCACCAGGGTGTCCAGGTCCGTATCCCGGAACCTCGGTGCGGCTCTTCGGGGCTCAGCCATCTCCTCAGTTCTCCTCCGGGTCCTCTGTGCGCAGTTCGCGCAATTTATGACGCAGTGGTGCGTCATTCGGGCGTCGCGCGGTGACGACGCGGCCTTCGCGGAACGCCCCCCCGAGGTTCTCGCGGCCCCGATCCTAGCCCTTTTTCGGGCCCTGAATCGGTCGGGATCGGGGCCATTCCGCGCCGTCGTGAACCTCGACGGCGTTCACGACGGCGCGGCCACTTCGGCGTGGGAGTGGAGAATCGCGCCCTGGGAGTAAGTACAAAACACAGACAGCCTTCCAAACTGGAATTGAACCAGGTCCCTGGCGCTGTGAGGCTGCAGTGCTAACCATTGTGCAACTGTGCCACCCATAAATCCATAGTCTCTGACACAGAGGCATGTGTGTGCTACCAACTGAGCTGTAAGTGCTACATGGAGATTTTTGAAAACTTGGATGAAAATTTAAAAATTGCAGTAAGTTGTAACCTATTGAGTCCACAATGTTTGAGACCAAGTTATTTCTGGATTTTGGAATTTTCAGGATTTTAGAATACCTAACCACAAGTGTGTGAACTGCAAGCACTATAGATATAATTATTTACCGGAAATATAAAAGCGTGATAAACATTACTTCATCAGGAAACTAAGGAAATTCAGCATGTCCACATTAACTCTTACCAACTTTTACAGATGCACCATAGAAAGCATCCTCTCGGGCTGCATCACAGCCTGGTATGGCAACTGCTCGGCCCAAGACCGCAAGAAACTTCAGAGAGTCGTGAACACAGCCCCGCCCATCACACAAACCTGCCTCCCATCCATTGACCCCACGTAGCGCACAAAGACTCTGAGAGGCGAATAGAGTGAAGTCGATGAGGCTTTATTAAGCGTGACTGTTCCCCCGCAGTTCAGTAGTAGACTGCCTGCGGGGGAGGGCTCCAGGTACTTATACTCCGCCTTCAGGGCGGAGCTAGAGGTCAACGTCCAACCAGGACCCGGGATCTGTCAGCCAATGACATCATGGCTTCACAGTCCCACATGACCCCTAATGCATACTAACACATTCACCCCTTGTTAAAAATGAACCCGGCGGGGTGATGCTTCACATGATGGTAAGGGTTTACAAGGCTGGTCCTGGGAGGAAAACTTTTGCATGTTAGTACAGTGTGTACAAGGTTTTTTTTGTTTCAAACTATTTACAGTAATCGTCAGGAAAAGACAAAATGTTTTCGTTAAAAGTCCACATATTGTACTGTTAGATCGACGCCACGAGTCGGTCGGGCGGTCTGGTCGTCCGTGTCGATCGCCTCGGCCCCGGTGGTGGTGGTGGTGCTTGTTCCGGTGTTGTCGTCTCCGGGAGCCTTACGGTTTCAGCTTGGGCTTCATTCCTGGTCGGGCCTGGGAGGAGGACTGATCCTCCTGGGAAGGGGGCGGTCGCGGGGTGCGTCGGTGGCAGGAAGGGAGGGGTTGGGTGATTGGTGTTGGGGGGGTGTGTGTGTTGCCGGCGGGCGCCAGATCTCGCAGGGAGACCGTGTCCTGTCGGCCGTCGGGGTACTCCACGTAAGCGTACTGCGCGTTCGCGTGGAGGAGGTGAACCCTTTCGACCAACGGGTCCGACTTGTGCGCCCGCACATGCTTTCGGAGCAAGATGGGTCCTGGGGCCGCCAGCCAGGTCGGCAGCGACGTTCCAGAGGAGGACTTCCTGGGGAAGACAAGGAGGCGCTCATGAGGCGTTTGGTTAATGCTAGTACACAGTAGTGACCGGGTGGAGTGGAGGGCGTCCAGAAGGACCTCCTGCCACCGTGAAACTGGGAGGTCCCTGGACCGTAGGGCCAGTAGGACGGCCTTCCAGACCGTGCCGTTCTCCCTCTCTACTTGCCCGTTCCCCCGGGGGTTGTAGCTGGTCGTCCTGCTCGAGGCTATACCGTTGCTGAGCAGGAACTGGCGCAGCTCGTCACTCATGAAGGAGGACCCCCTGTCGCTGTGGACGTATGCGGGGCAACCGAACAGTGTGAATATGGTGTTCAGGGCTTTAATGACTGTGGCCGCGGTCATGTCAGAACAGGGGATGGCGAATGGGAAGCGGGAGTACTCGTCCACCACATTAAGGAAGTATATGTTGCGGTCGGTGGAGGGGAGGGGTCCTTTGAAATCCAGACTAAGGCGTTCAAAGGGGCGGGAAGCCTTAATCAGGTGCGCACCATCCGGCCTGAAAAAATGCGGTTTGCACTCTGCGCAGATGTGGCAGTTCCTTGTGACTGTACGGACCTCCTCTAAAGAGTATGGGAGGTTGCGGGACTTGATAAAGTGGTAAAACCGAGTGACCCCCGGGTGGCAGAGGTCCTCGTGGAGGGTTTGGAGGCGGTTAATTTGTGCGTTGGCACATGTGCCGCGGGATAGGGCATCGGACGGCTCGTTCAGCTTTCCGGGACGATACAAGATCTCGTAGTTGAAGGTGGAGAGCTCGATCCTCCACCTTAAGATCTTGTCGTTTTTGATTTTGCCCCGCTGTGCATTATCGAACATGAAGGCTACCGACCGTTGGTCGGTGAGGAGAGGGAATCTCCTGCCGGCCAGGTAATGCCTCCAATGTCGCACAGCTTCCACTATGGCTTGGGCTTCCTTTTCCACTGAGGAGTGGCGGATTTCTGAAGCGTGGAGGGTTCGGGAGAAAAAGGCCACGGGTCTGCCCGCTTGGTTAAGGGTGGCCGCTAGAGCTACGTCGGAGGCGTCGCTCTCGACCTGGAAGGGGAGGGACTCGTCGATGGCGCGCATCGTGGCCTTTACGATATCCGCTTTGATGCGGCTGAAGGCCTGGCAAGCCTCTGTCGACAGAGGGAAGGTCGTGGTCTGTATTAGGGGGCGGGCCTTGTCTGCGTACTGGGGGACCCACTGGGCGTAGTATGAAAAGAACCCCAGGCAGCGTTTTAGGGCTTTTGAGCAGTGCGGGAGGGGAAATTCCATGAGGGCGCGCATACGTTCGGGATCGGGGCCTATTATCCCATTGCGCACTATGTAGCCCAGGATGGCTAGCCGGTTGGTGCTAAAAACGCACTTGTCCTCGTTGTACGTGAGGTTCAAGGCTTTAGCGGTCTGGAGGAATTTTTGGAGGTTGGCGTCGTGGTCCTGCTCATCGTGGCCGCAGATGGTTACATTGTCGAGATACGGGAACGTGGCCCGCAACCCGTGTTGATCAACCATTCGGTCCATCTCTCGTTGGAAGACCGAGACCCCGTTTGTGACGCCAAATGGGACCCTTAGGAAATGGTATAATCGCCCGTCTGCCTCGAAGGCTGTGTAGTTGCGGTCACTTGGGCGGATGGGGAGCTGATGGTAGGCGGACTTGAGGTCCACGGTGGAGAAGACCTTATATTGGGCAATCCAATTGACCATGTCGGATATGCGGGGGAGAGGGTAAGCGTCTAGTTGTGTGTACCTGTTGATGGTCTGGCTATAGTCTATGACCATCCTTTGCTTCTCCCCTGTCTTTACTACTACCACCTGTGCTCTCCAGGGACAATTGCTGGCCTGGATTATGCCTTCCTTTAGTAGCCGCTGGACTTTGGACCGAATGAAGGTCCGGTCCTGGGCGCTGTACCGTCTGCTCCTAGTGGCGACGGGTTTGCAATCCGGGGTGAGGTTTGCAAACAAGGACGGGGGTTGCACCTTGAGGGTTGCGAGGCCGCAGATAGTGAGTGGGGGTACTGGGCTGCCGAATTTGAAGGTTAGGCTCTGTAGATTGCACTGGAAGTCTAATCCCAGTAATGTGGGGGCGCAGAGTTGGGGAAGGACGTAGAGCCTGTAGTTTTTGAACTCCCTCCCTTGCACCGTTAGGGTAACTATGCAGAAGCCTTTGATCTGTACGGAGTGGGATCCTGCAGCTAGGGAAATCTTTTGTGCGCTGGGATGGGTGGTCAAAGAACAGCGTCTTACCGTGTCGGGGTGGATAAAGCTCTCCGTGCTCCCGGAGTCGACTAGGCACGGTGTCTCGTGCCCGTTTATCAGCACCGTTGTCGTTGTCGTCTGGAGTGTGCGGGGCCGAGCTTGGTCCAGCGTCATTGAAGCGAGACGTGGTTGTAGTAGTTGAGCGTCTTCTTTGAACCCCGTGGAGCCGTCGACACTGGGGTCCGTTGTTGCCGTCCAAGATGGCGTCGGGGTGAACGAGATGGCTGCCCCCATGCATCGCACATGGCTGGGGGGTCACAAGATGGCGGCGGGGGTGGACAAAATGGCCACCCCCATGCGTCGTACAGGCCTGGGGTGGTCCAAGATGGCGGCGCCCTTCCTCCCCTCGTGGTGGCCGGGACCCAAAATGGCGGCATCTGCGGGTCGCACATGGGGCGCTGGGGGGGTTGGGGAGCGTTAGGAATGCGCGGGGCTCCCTCTTCTCTGGGGACAGCGGTGGTCGGGACCCAAATTGGTAGCGCCGGCGGGTCATATGTGGGGATGTGGGGCGCGGGGGGGGGGGGTTTGGGGGGCGGTAGAGACGCACAGAACTCCCTCTTCTCCGGGGAGAGCGGTGGTCGGGACCCAAAGTGGTAGCGCCGGCGGGTCATACATGGGGCGGGGGGGGGGGGTTGGGGAGCGTAAGCGGCGTGCAGGGCTCCCTGTTCTCCCGGGACAGCGGTGGTCGGGACCCAGAGTGGCTGCGCCTGCGGGTCGTTCATGGGGCGCTGGGGGGGTTGGGGAGCATAAACGGCGTGCAGGGCTCCCTGTTCTCCCGAGACAGCGGCGACCTCGCGGGACCAGCACAAAGCCGCGAAATGGCCCTTTTCCCGCAGCTCTTACAGATCGCTGCGCGGGCCGAGCAGCGCTGCCGGGGGTGTTTCGCCTGGCCGCAGAAATAGCAGCGGGCGCCCCCGGTGCGACTTGGCGTTTGGACCGAGCAAGCCTGTGGGGTGTCCGGGGGGGGGGGTGCGTTTGTCGCGATGGGTACGTACGGAGCCCAATGGGCTGCCGTGCGGTCGGGGCCGTAGGCCATGGATATTTTGCGCGGCCACGTCTCGGGAGGCTGCTAGGGCCCGTGCCTCTGAGAGTCCTAGCGACTCTTTTTCTAGAAGTCTTTGGCGGATTTGGGAGGAGTTCATACCTGCCACAAAAGCATCGCGCATTAACATGTCCGTGTGTTCATTTGCGTTCACCGACGGGCAGCTGCAGGCTCGTCCCAAAATTAGTAGCGCGGCGTAGAATTCATCTATCGATTCTCTGGGACTTTGCCGTCTCGTTGCGAGTTGATAGCGAGCGTAGATCTGGTTTACTGGGCGGACATAGAGACTTTTTAGTGCTGCGAACGCCGTCTGGAAATCCTCTGCGTCTTCGATGAGAGAGAAAATCTCCGTGCTTAACCTCGAGTGCAGGACCTGTAGTTTTTGGTCTTCTGTGACCCGGCCGGTGGCCGTTCTGAGGTAGGCCTCAAAACAAGTCTGCCAGTGCTTGAAAGCTGCTGCCGCGTTCACTGCGTGGGGGCTGATCCTCAGGCATTCCGGGATGATCCTGAGCTCCATAGTCCTTTAGTCACGCTTAATAAATTGTAGCGCACAAAGACTCCGAGAGACGAATAGAGTGAAGTCGATGAGGCTTTATTAAGCGTGACTGTTCCCCCGCAGTTCAGTAGTAGACTGCCTGCGGGGGAGGACTCCAGGTACTTATACTCCGCCTTCAGGGCGGAGCTAGAGGTCAACGTCCAACCAGGACCCGGGATCTGTCAGCCAATGACATCATGGCTTCACAGTCCCACATGACCCCTAATGCATACTACCACACCCCATCTACACCTCCCGCTGCCTGGGGAAAGCGGGCAGCATAATCAAAGACCTCTCCCACCCGGCTTACTCACTCTTTCAACTTCTTCCATCAAGCAGGAGATACAAAAGTCTGAGAACAAGCATGAAAAGACTCAAAAACAGCTTCTTCCCCGCTGCTACCAGACTGCTAAACGACCGTCTTATGGACTGATGTCATTAACACTACACCCTGTATGTTTCACCTGATGCTGGTGTTTATGTAGTTACATTGTGTACCTTGTGTTGCCCTATTATGTATTTTCTTTTTATTTTCTTTTATTTTCATGTACTTAATGATCTGTTTGAGCTGCTCGCAGAAAAATACTTTTCACTGTACCTCGGTACATGTGACAATAAACCAATCCAATTATAAAGCAGTCATAATAATTGTTTTACTTAACCAAATACTGTACTTCTATGTTTCTGCTCCCAACTGCTTGTACTAAACTGTTGCCATGAGTTGTTTGGGTCTGTTTAAAGGCATTTACGGACAATAGGGGTTTCAAACAATAAATTTCCAGACTGGAGAGATGACAGTGTATTGCTTAACTCAGAACTCCTGTAGATAAACAGGGATAAGAGGTGAATGGAACATGGTGAGAATAAGGATACAAACTACAGAGTTTTGGATGAGCTTAAAGACTGGAAGATCGAAGGCCAGCCAGAACCACGCTGGAATAGCCAAGTCTAGCAGTAACAAAGACATGGAAGAGGTTTTCAGGAGCAGGTGAGCTGAGACAGGAGTGGAGTCAGATGACGGGCTGGGTTCTCTAGTCCCCCAACCGTGTGTTTCTCAACGGCACACCGTTCGCTGGCGGCGGGATCCTCTACTCCCACCGCTTGTCAATGGGATTTCCCATTGAAACCACCCCACATCACTGGGAAACCCACAGGAAGGGGTGTGTTGTCGGCAGGAACAGAGTATCCCAATATTCAGAGATTTCCGACCAATTCTGGCCAAGTGGAAATAGGTAGTCTTAGGGTTGATACAGATTTGGGGATGGAAGCTCTTAATATTTGGTTGAGGGATAAAATGTTGCCCAGGGCATTGCGGGGGAGCTCACCTTTTTTTCTCCAATTCGTACTGTTACATGTACTTGAGAGGGCAGTCAGGACCTCAGTTTAATACATCATTCAAATGAGTCCAGCACTTCCTCAGTGTTACACTGAAGTTTCAGCCTTAATAATGTATTCAAACCTTTGGTGTTGGTTCTGAACCCACAACCTTCTGAGACAGAATGCAAGAGGGCTCTGAGTCACAACTGATGTTATTTCTTACATTACAGCTGTCACGGTATTTCATAAATTACCTCATTGGATGTAAAGTGCTTTGGCAACATCTTGAGTTAGTGAAAGTTGCTAAATAAACACAAACCCTTTTCTTTCGTTTCTCAGCAAAGAAGGAGGCCCCTTTTCTATTGCTCAATGCCACATCCCTCTCCACCATTCCTCAGCTGAGATCAACCAATCAGTCCAAAGACTGCAGGTTACGTGGACTGACTATGCTAAATTGCCCTCAGTGTCCAAAAATAAAGGTTAGGTGGGGTTACGCGGATAGGGTAGAGGTGTGGGGATAGGGTGGAGGTATGGGCTTAGGTAGGGTGCTCTTTCCAAGGGCCGGTGCAGACTCGATGGGCCGAATGGTGAAATCAGCACAGGTCATGAATCAAACATGGGGTCTTCCTGATCTATATGTCACACTTTCTGATTAACTTATACCATGAAACTAAGGAAAGCCTTGACATCATTATTTATATACATATAAAACTTTCGGTAAGCACTTGTTATATTTGTTCTCTTGTGCTTTGCTTGCAAATCTTGCCTACCTCCACTCATTGTGCAAGTAAACCTTGCCATGTGTTTTCAATAATGCCTCTCATCAAGCCTCTTAGTGATTCTCGCTTTTAATTGAGAAAATTTAATTGATGGGATATAATTCACTTTAGTTATCAGTGTTTATCCTTGCATATGTCTCAAGCACTCGTTACTCTCCTCATGCTGTGTTCTTGAGTACTGCTCATGTTTCTGTATTACATTCTCTTGACTCTAATGCCTGTATCTACACAACACATTTTAACTCTCCAAAGCACACCATGTTTTTCTCTCATCTCTTGCTCCGGTAGCTGGCTTGAGCCCATGTCCACTAGCTATGCTGCAGTCTCTCACCGACATCTGTGTTCAAGCATGGGACCTTTCTCTCATTCTGACGTCTGTGTCCATGAGCAATGCTTTCCTGGCACAGCTCACGTCTGTCTCTCATCTAGCCTTTGTCTCTTTATGCTGCTCTCAGTGCTTATGGACGATGCCATTGACTACGTTATGCCTTTGTTCCAGGGATTTGCTCATAATTAGATAACGCCAATATATTTCTGCTGTTTCTCCCAATATTGTTGTTCATGTATCATTCTGCTGTCCTTTGTATTCTGCTGTTATTCATCTCTCTTTCCCACACACCAATATCCAGAACTAAGCTTTTTTTTAAACAAAATCATCAGTTGTTTCATGTCTTCTCTGCCGTATATCACTTCAGTTATTTCGGAATGCCATGCTTATAATTCTTGACCATATCAGTCTCCTCTCCCATGAACCTAACTCCGGGTGTCATCCTTTGTTTATGCTGTGCATGGATTCCTTTAAGGTTTCAATCTCAGGCTGCATTCAGGCTCCATAAATCTCATCCTCCAGTGCTCATTTCTTACATTTTGATTCAGTATTGATGGGCCCATATAGACTTCAAATGGATTTATTGATTCATTCATCTATTTTTCAACCATAGTTCCATTTTGACCGTTATGATCTTTTTCAAGCTAACTCTGCCGGAGCTTGTTCTCCCTTTGTCTATAGCTGCAGCACCACTGTCTCATTTTTATTACAACGCTGCTACCAAATTCAGGGCTGCCACACTTGCAGCAGCACTCTGCATTGTAATATAAAGGCAGCATCAGGAACGAGCAAATAATGAAATTGCTTTTCCTTGTTCTTCCAGATTTTGGTGGATTTTTATGCCGAAGGTACTTAGAGTTTGCATCCTATTTAAGATTGATATGGGTATTATAGAACTCGTTTGTAATTCATTTTAAATTAATAGTCAATATGCTTTCCCTAAAACGTGAAATCAAATCAGTAAGTGATCCTTGCCGAACTTAGTCAAGCCAAAGCAGTAGCAGTTCTCGCGAAGAGGAAAAGAACAATTTTAATTGCTGTGCGGAATATATCTTGTGGTGTTGACAATGTAACAACTACTGCTCTATTCATTTCTTTGTGGGCAGGTGTAGTTCAGTACAAATGTCTGTGGACATGTTCCTGCTGTGCTTTTGGACAGGGTCTCCAGAGTAGGTTCATTTTATTCTGTGTGTTTGTTTGTTTCCCCTCCAGAGTGGCATAGCGTGTCATTGGAGCAGTAAAAGTTTATGTACAATTATGTCTGATAGAAATCTTTCCCTATAGGCACTGCCTGCAAAAGTGGTTGGTTGCACAGTTTGATTCATTAAACGTAAGTGATAATCCTTGAGCTGCATTCAGTGTTCCTACTTTCCCCATAAAATTAGCTCATCGCATTTAATAATTCAAGCAAATACGTTTGTATCCAGACATTTTGTTAACCACGGGCTCAATTTACATTTCAGTGCTCTCTACGTCTATGTGGAAGTTCCAATTAACATCTATTTAACATTGTTCAATTTGTATAGAGCTTGGGGTCTTTTTACCTCCAACAACAAATGATTTGAAGGCAATAGCCACTTGGAGTGTGTGCTTCATGTGAGACAAGCCTTGATTGTATCAGAGTAAAATTATTTCTCAACAAAAATATTAATCTTCAGACAGAAATGGGTTCGGTGACAAGGATTTTTTGTTCTTTGAAAACTTTTATTCACCAAATTTTCATGCTCCTAATTCAAATGCTGTTTTTACTTCAAAATCCACTATATTCAAATAGATTGAAATCACTGTGTAATATTAATAACAACCAATATTGTATGATGTAGTATCAACTTAATAACTGTACAGTAAATATACAATATTATCCCATTAGTTTAATTATATTGTTACAATTTTACGTTTTTTATTTAGGTATTCGCCAGAATTCACCGGCCGTTGGGAATCTCTGTTCCCGCTGGCAGCATACCCCTGCCCACGGGCTTCCCAGAAGCGTGGGGTGGCTTCAATGGGAAATCCCATTGACAAGCAGCAGGAAAAGAGAATCTAGCCGCGAGCGAGCGGCGTGCCGTCGAGAAACACGGCTGGAGAGCCGAAGAATCTCGCCCACTGTCGGAGGTACTGGGCCATTGGCCACTCCCACAAAAGACTGAACAGGGCAGCACATGGCACAGTGGTTAGCACAGGTGCCCCACAGCGCTGAGGACCCGAGTTCAATCCCGGCCCTGGGTCACTGTCCGTGTGGAGTTTGTACATTCTCCCCCATGTCTGCGTGGGTCTCACCTCTACAGCCCAAAAGGATATGCAGTTTAGGTGGATTGGACACGTTAAATTGCCCCTTCATTGTAGAAAAACAGAACTGGGTACACTAAATTTTTATTTTTTATTTTTTAAAAAGAACTGAACATCATGCATTTAAAGGAGTGTCCAGGCTAAAATTATCTAACAATATGCAAAGATATGCAGATTAGGTGGATTGACCATGGTAAAATTGCCCCTTCGTGTCTAAAAGGTTAGGTGGGGTTACTGGGCTGCGGGGACAGGATGGAGGTGTGGGCTTAAGTAGAGTGCTCTTTCCAAGGGCCGGTGCAGACTCGATAGGCCAAATGGCCTCCGTCTGCACTGTATGGATTCTATGACTATAACAATATAAGGGTGGCCTAGTGGCCTGGTTGCACAGTGGGTAACACTACTGTCTCACAGTTCCAGGGACCTGGGTTCGATTCCGACCTCGGGTGCCTGTCTGTGTGGAGTTTGCACTTTATCCCCATGTCTGGGTGGGTTTCCTCCGGGTGCTCCGGTTTCCTCCCACAGTCCAAAGATGTGCAGGTTAAGTAGATTGGCCATACAATTTATCCCCTGAGTGCCAAAAGGTGAAGTGGGACTACTGGGATATAGCGATAGGGTGGAGATGTGGGCTGAAGTAGGGCGCTCTTTCCAGGGGCTGCTGCAGACTCGACGGGCTGAACGGCCTCCATTGTACTGTTGGGATTCTATGGTAGCGCAGTTCCTCGATGGGCTGGACAAGAGGCAATGCCTGGAAACACGACTAGAACTGGGGAAGTCATGGAAAGTATCAACTCCATGCAGACGGGTAAGGTGCCAGATCCAGACGGATTACTGTTGGACTTCTATAAAAGATTTGCGGCAGCACTGGCCTCGTACCTGCGGGAGATGTTCAATGACTCGCTCTCAAGAGGGACCCTGCCACCCACGCTGACCCAGGCCTCAATATCTCTGATCCCAAAAAGGACAAAGACCCGACGGAGTGCGGGTCATACTGACCCATCGCAAAAGTCTTGGTGAAGGCCCTGGCAAAGTGACTGGAGATTTGTGCCGGAGGTAGTCAGATAGGACCAGACAGGTTTTGTCAAGTGCAGGCAACAAAGAACGAACATCAAGCACCTGCTAAAAGTGATCATGACCCCACCTGGGGGGGAGAGACACTGGACACAGAGAAGGCCTTCGACAGGGTCAAATGGATGTACCTCAGATACTAGAACGGTTTAAGTTTGGGCCAGGGTTAAATTACTGTACAGTACTCCCATGGCAAGAATAAAGACAAACACCACCAGCTCTGGATACCTACAACTGTACAGAGGCACAAGGCAGGTATGCCCACTATCCCTGCTATTATTTATCCTGACAATCGAATCACTGGCAATCGCTCTTAGATCAGTGAAGGGGTGGAGAGGCATCCAAAGGGAAGACAGAGAGCATTGAGTCTCACTCCTTGTGGATGAACCGCTCCTCTATGTCTCAAACCCCCTGGCCAGCATGGGAGAAATAATAAACTCCTAAAGGAATTCAGAGCCTTCTCAGGTTAAAAGCTCAACCTAAGCAAGAGCAAAATATTCCCCGTGAACCCGCCAGGGGGACCAGAGCTGGGGAAATTGTCGTTCATAGATTATCATAGAATTTACAGTGCAGAAGGAGGCCATTCGGCCCATTGAGTCTGCACCGGCTCTTGGAAAGAGCACCCTGCCCAAGGTCAACACCTCCACCCTATCCCCATAACCCAGTAACCCCACCCAACACTAAGGGCAATTTTGGACACTAAGGGCAATTTATCATGGCCAATCCACCTAACCTGCACATCTTTGGACTGTGGGAGGAAACCGGAGCACCCGGAGGAAACCCACGCACACACGGGGAGGATGTGCAGACTCCGCACAGACAGTGACCCAAGCCGGAATCGAACCTGGGACCCTGGAGCTGTGAAGCAATTGTGCTATCCACAATGCTACCATGCTGCCCAAACTGTTCAAACTGGCCCAGACCAAATTCTAATACATGGAGATCCAAATAGCCAACGACTGGACACAGATCAATAGATGGGGGTGGTATGGTAATTCAGTAGTTAGCACTGCTGCCTGAGGTGCTGAGGACCCGGGTTTGATCCCAGCCCCGGGTCGCTGTCTGTGTGGAGTTTGCACATTCTCTCCATGTCTATGTGGGTTTCGCCCCTACAACTCAAAGATGTGCAGGCTAGGTGGATTGGCCATGTTAAATTGCCCCTTAGTTGGAAACAAAATAATTGGGTACTCTAAATTTGAAAAGAAACGGATCCATAGATGAACCCGTCGGGTCTGATGGAGGAGGTAAAGAGGGACCTACAGAGATCAGACTCACTCCCGCTCACCCTGGCATGGAGAGTGCAGATGATTAAGATGAACGTGCTGCCCAGGTTCCTCTTCCTGTTCGGATCCCTCCCGACCTTCATCCCCAAGGCCTTCTTCACCAAAATCGCTGGATTTTGTGTGTGGGGAAGGAGGGAAGAGCCCAAGGATCAGGAAACAGGAACTACAATGAAGGAGAAACATGGGAGGCTTGGCCCTCCCAAACCTCCAATTCTACTACTGCAGAAAGAGTACGGGGATGGGTCAAGGAACCAGAGGCAAAATGAGTCAAGTTGGACGAGAGTTCCTGTACACGGACCTCCCTCAGAGCACTGGCCACAGCCACACTCCCATTTCCTCGAGCCAGATACTCAAAAAGCCCAGTGGTAGTGGCCATGCTGAGGACATGGAACCAACTACGGCACCTCTTCAGTCTGACTGAAATGTCCAACATGCTAAAAAATCACAGCTTCATCCCCACGACAATGGACGCCTCCTACACACGGGACCTACACATAGACAGCACAGTAGTGACCCTGGGGGAACTCACAGGAAACTCCAACTCCCGAAAGGGAACAGGAAGAGATACAGACAGGTCAGAAACTTCCTTCAAAAATAGACGACGATGGTGCCCCAGGGACCAGGACACTCAATACTAGACAGATTGCTGACCGTGGGCAAACTAGGGGACTGTAAATGCGCTGACATTTACGGACAGATACTAGAGGAGATATGCTCACCCCTTGATGAGACATTGGAGAAATGGGAGGTCATGGAAATAGGAGGACACTGGATCGAAGCACTCCACAGGGTGAACTCCACCTCTTTATGCACAAGGCTGAGCCTAACGAAGCAAAAGGTAGTGTACAGAACCAGAACGCGCATGAGTGTGTTCTTCACCGAGGTGGAGGACAAATGTGAACGGTGCCAGGGAGGTTTTGCCAACCACATCCACATGTTCTGGTCTTGCCCCAAGCTTGTAAACTACTGGATGCCCTTCTTTGAGGCCATGTCGAAGGTTGTGGGAGTGCCGGGCGAGCCGTGCCCACTGGGGCGGTCTTCGGGGTATCAGAGCAGCCAGAGGTCTTTATGGCGAGAGGGACAAACCCCTAGCAGTTGCCCACTTGATCGTCCACCGAAGACCCCTGCTCGGCTGGTGATCGGCAGCGCCACTCAGGGTCGCAGGCTGGCTGTCCGATCTAGCCAAATTTCTCAAACTAGAGAAGATAAAATATACTATCCAGGGTTCAGAGGAAGGCTTCCACAACTCATGGAGGCTATTCACCAGCCTGTTTCCAAGACATGTTCATGACCAACAATCAATAAACAAAGGAGGGAGGGGGAGAAAAAAGACAGGCAACGGAAGAGAGAGAGGAAAGAAAGGGGGAGGGAATAGGTAGAGGTGGGTAGAGGAGGAGAGGTACCTTATGTACCTGATAGGATCATCTCTCCAGCTTTTTCGTTCCAAACAGAAAAGCCCATCTTTCCCCTGTCTTTCTTTGTGATTCTGACATTCAACATTAGGGCTCAATCTCATGGCTCTTTTCCATACTGCCTCTATCTCCTTCTTCACTCAGTGACTAGAACTGACTCATGGGGCGAGATTCTCTGACCCCCCGCCGGGTCGGAGAATCGCCGGGGGCTGGCGTGAATCCCGCCCCCGCCGGTTGCTGAATTCTCCACCACCGAATATTTGGCGGGCCCCCCCCCGCGATTCTCCGGCCCGGATGAGCCGAAGTCCCGCCGCTAAAATGCCTGTCCCGCCGCGTAGATTAAACCACCTACCTTACCGGCGGGACAATGCAGCATGGGCGGGCTCCGGGGTCCTGGGGGGGCGCGGGGCGATCTGGCCCCCGGGGGTGCCCCCCCCCCGGCGCGGGCCTAGCCCCTCAAGGTAAGGGCTCGGCCCCTCAAGATGCGGATCGGGGCCCACCGATCCGCGGGCGGGCCTGTGCCGTGGGGGCACTCTTTCCCTTCCGCCTTCGCCACGGTCTCCACCATGGCAGAGGCGGAAGAGACTCCCTCCACAGCGCATGCGCGGGAATGCCATCAGCGGCCGCTAACGCTCCCGCGCATGCGCCGCCCGGAGATGTCATTTCCGCGCCAGCTGGCGGGGCACCAAAGGCCTTTTCCGCCAGCAGGCGGGGCGGAAATTCATCTGCCGCCGGCCTAGCCCCTTAAGGTTGGGGCTCGGCCCCCAAAGCTGCGGAGCATTCCGCACCTTTGGGGCGGCGCGATGCCCGACTGATTTGCGCCATTTTGGGCACCAGACGGCGGACATCGCTCCGTTTCCGGAGAATTTTGCCCATGACGTGTACTGTTTCAACACATGGGGCACGATTCTCCGTTCCCCCACCGGGTCCGAGAATCGCCGGGGGCTGGCGTGAATCCCGCCCCCGCTGTGTCGCGAATTCTCCACCACCGGAGACTCGGCAGGTGCGGGAATCGCACCGGTCGGCGGTAATCCCCCGGCGATTCTCCGGTCCACGATGGGCCAAAGTCAACCCACGCCAGCCGGCGTGGATTGAACCACCTTTGGGATGGCGGGGGACGGCGGCGCGGGTGGGCTCCGGGGTCCTGGGGGGGGGCGCGGGGCGATCTAGCCCCGGGGGGTGCCTCCACGGTGGCCTGGCCCACGATCGGGGCCCACCGATCCGCGGGCGGGCCTGTGCCGTGGGGGCACTCTTTTCCTTCCGCCTTCGCCATGATCTCCACTATGGCGGAGGTGGAAGAGACCCCTTCCACTGCGCATGCGCGGGGATGCCTTGAGCGGCCGCTGACGTTCCCGCGCATGCGCCGCCCAGCAAAGTCATTTCCGCGACGGCTGGCGGGGCACCAAAGGCCTTTCCCGCCAGCTGGCGGGGTGGAAATCAGTCCGGCGCGGGCCTAGCCCCTCAAGGTAAGGGCTCGGCCCCTCAAGATGTTGAGAATTCCGCACCTTTGGGGCGGCGCGATGCCGGACTGATTCACGCCGCTTTTGGCGCCGGTCGGCGGACATCACGCCGATATCGGAGAATCACGCCTCTGGTGTGGAATTCTCTGATTTTGTCACCAAGTGCGGTGGCTGGGAGCTCTGGCAGTGCCTTTCCTGCTGGCCAAAATGTTGAGAACTTGCAACAGTCCCGCACTCGGAACCTTGATAATTATGCGCAGGTGAATTCCCCTCAGAAACACCTGGTAGACCGTCAGCAGGCGGGTTCAAAGATCCAGGTGCCATATTTAAACACCAGTCCAGCACACTCATATCAGTCTGTTAAATACCAGTCCAGCACACTCATATCAGTCTCTTCACACACCTGTCTTCACCAGACCGTGCAGAATATCAGCAGCTCAGAGAAAAAAAGTCTGGCAGCCTCACAAAGAGGTCTGTTCCACAATTCAACCACCCTCCCCCGAGCCCATCATCTGCGAGGCGCCAATGCCCAACTTGGACCTCTACCCACCGCATCTGGAGTCTTTGTGCATCCCCTTCCAGGAAAGACTGTGGAATCCTTTGACCCCTGGTTTGTGAGCATTTCATGCAGCCTTGTCGGGGTCCAGCTTCCCTCCCCTCGTCCTTCCTTCAATTTTTCATCTTCTTTATCCACATCCTTGCCCCTCTGCCTGCTATTGTGATTGCTCACTCTATCCCCCTCTACTTGCACAGTCCTCCTTCCACATTGCTCCCCCCTTTCTTCATAAGGCCAGCCCCCACCAACCTCACCTCACACTCCTCCCCAGTCGTACTTCGGGCCTTTGTTGCGGTGGCTGCAGGAGTCCTGCAGCACAGTGCTATCCAGATAGACACTGATGGGGGCACCAGTACCCCTGTACTCCAAAACTCCAGGTGCTGTGCCTATCCGACTCAGTGACACAGGAGGGTCAATGAGTCTAGCAGCACGGTGCTGCCCATGAAGATCAGCTCAGCTTGGAGATGGAGGAGAGGAACGGGTCTGCCGCAGCAGAGAGGAGTACAGCGCATCAGGAGCAGCACAGCACTATGGCAGAAAGGCTTTGTTGCACTCACTGGAAGTTTCTTGTGAACTGAGAACCACTTGTGCACACCACTCTTTAGCCACTGGGTTTCAGACTGACATAATTTCCTGCTGGCGTGATGCATGGTTGGAAGGACTGATCGGTTGCTAGTGGGCAGCAAATGGTGTTTATGCCCCCATCCAGCAGGGTGACCAAACCGCCATCAATCGACCATTGGGAAATTGCAAAGTGATTTTACGCCAGTGGGTTTCTGACCTTTTGGCTCCTGTTAGATTGCCACTCCCACCCACCACCAAACCTGCCACTGGTGGGATGGGAGAATTCCACCCAGCTTCTTCTTGTGGAGTATAAAGAACAAAGAAAAGTACAGTACAGGAACAGACCCTTCGGCCCTCCAAACCTGTGCCGATCATGATGTCCTAATTTTAAAAAAAACTTCTGAATTTACTCGGCCCCTATCCCTCTATTTCCTTCCTAATCATGTACCCATCCAGGTGCCTCTTAAATGCTGCTAATGTGCCTGTTTCCACCACATCCTCTGGCAGTGCATTCCAGGCATCCACCACTCTCTGCATGAAAAACATACCCCACACATCTCCCTTCAACTTTCCCCCTCTCACTTTGAACCTGTCCCCCCTTGTAATTGACGCTTCCACCCTTGGAAAATGCCTCCGACTGGCCACGCTGTCTATGCCGCTCATAATTTTGTAGACCTCCATCAGTCTCCTCTCAGCCACCGTCTTTGCAGTGAAACATATGGCTCAATATTCTCTTGGTTTTGTCTGATATTTCACTCTCTCTGTTGATATAAACATGAGTGCATCCATTTCTGGATTACTGCTGCATGACTTGTTTCACAACCATCCATTATCACAATAGTGCCTTCCAATTTACAGTTTGATAAACAGCTACAAGTGGTTTGATCTGGGACTATGAATTCCAATGCTTGATGCTATAAGGGATTGTGCACTTGAATGAAATGTTTGTTTTAAAAGGCTTTATTTAGTTGAAGGAATGTAAAGGTAGTGAATGTTTTTTATGAATGAATGTGTTTTTTTTCTCAATATAGCGATCCCAAGGCATGGCTCCCAAGGCCTTCCCATGGTGGACCTAGCTGACACGGTAGGGATAAGGAGAAAGTGTGCTGTGTGGGGGGGGGGGGGGGGGTATGGGTTGGCATGAGTTGGCACAAAGATAAAATAGTGAAAATGAAGGGCCATGTGGCATGTTGGCAAGGAATGTCTGACAGGCCATGGGGAGGTGGAGGGGTCTAAGTTTCTAAGGCGTATATGAAGGGTTGTTTGGGGCACACCTTGGCATCAGAGGTATGAAGGGCCATGGGCACGTTTGGGAGGTGGCATGGGTTGGCATGGATGGTGCATGGGGAATGTGTGGGGGGTTGGGGGGGTGGAGGGTGAAGGCCGCAGTGATGTTTTCCCACCCCCCCACACAACCCTCGCCCCACCCTCCCATATCGAAAATATAAGGCCTGGGTAGCCATCTGTAATGTAAATGTAAAGGAATTCTCTGTCCCCATATGCAACTCAGGAGCGGGATCCTAGGCCCCAGTTCCAATGCTTCATCTAGTTTGGGATCATCTGCATTGTTAGCCTCTCTACATTGCATTTCTATCTTTTCCTCACATTACAACAGTGACTCCACTTGAAGTCATGGCTGTGAAATATTTTTTGAAGTTCAGTCACCTTTTTATTTAGTATAGACAAAAAATTGAAATTGGGATCATGGAACCATTGAATCCCTACAGTGCAGAAGGAGGCCATTCGACCCATTGAGTCTGCTCCGACCCTCTGAAAGAGCACTCTACCGAGGCCCACTCCCTCACCCTACCCCTGTACCCCTGTAACCCATCTGACCTGCACATCTTTGGACACTAAGGGGCAATTTAGCATGGCCAATCCACCCAATCTGCACAAAAAAATGAAATTGTAATCATAAAGCCATAGAATCGCTACAGTGCAGAAGGAGGCTATTCAGCCCATCGAATCTGCACCAACCCTATGAAAGAGCACTTTACCTAGGTATACTGCCCCATCCCAACCCTGTAACCCCACCTAACTGGAGCACCTGGTGGTAATCCACGCAGACACAGGTAGAAAGTGTAGACTCCACACAGTCACCCAAGGTCGGAAATGAACCCAGGTCCCTGGCACTGTGAGGCAGCAGTGCAAACCACTGTGCCACCGTGCTGCGATATAACGTCAGACAGTTCATTTCCAATTGAGAAATAAAATAAGCTTGATCATCACAATATGTGCAAGAAAATTTCTGTGCTATAATGGGAATTTCTGCAGCATTTCCCTAATTGCACACCAGAATGTCAGCAGAAAATCGGTGGTAATGAGACTTAAGAGGTGGATCCGGGATTTCCCACTGGCTGTGCCAGGTAAAACCTGGCGAAAGAGCCAATAACTGAAGGCCAATGTTAGAAAGGCAGTGAATTAATAAATTAATCATCCATCTTTCTTCCCTCAAAGCCTTTCTGTTCTGCCAGTAACATATTCTGATCTCTTAATGTGCCACTATCAGCACCCTTCTTATTCATTATCACATTCCCTTTGACTTTTTCTACACAACATCTTCATCAATCTCCAACTGGCAGCCCTAATACTCTTATTTCCAGTTCTCTCCAGCTTCAACAAAGAGTCATCCAGACTCGAAACATTAGCTTCTTTTTCTCTCTCCACAGATGCTGTCGGACCTGCTGAGATTGTCCAGCATTTTATGTTTCTCTTTCTCTCCTGGTTGGGTTGTGATTCTATGAGTGACTGCAGCCCTCTGGCACATCAGGCCAAGTTAGGATTTCTTCAGACCAGCCAGACATAATCTTGTCCTCACCTAAGGCCCTGCATTTCCTCAGAGGTTGTGCCACAAAATAACTTTGGTTGGAGATTGACGAGACCCTTGGAGAAACAGATAGGGCAGGATTCTCCGAAATGGAGGCAGAGTGTCTGCGACAGCGCAAAACGGGCGTGGGTACTATCGATTACACAGGGGGCCAGCACGGCGCTGGAGCAGTTCACGCCGCTCCAGCCTCCCTTCCCAGCGGCAACTGGGCACCGCGCCAACCCGCGCATGCGCAGGGGACTTCCTCAGTGCGCCAGCCCCGACACAACATGGCGCGGGGGTTCAGGGGTCGGTCGCGTAACAAAATGGGGCCGGGACTGGAGAGGCTGGCCCGCCGATTGGTGGGCCCCGATCGTGGGCCAGACCCCATCGGAGGACCCCCCCACCCCGGTGAAGGAGCCCCACCCCCCCCAACCCTGCGTGCAGAGTTCCCGCCAGCTACGAGCAGGTGTGGACAGTGCCGACGGGACTCTGCCGTTTCCGCGCGGCCGCTCGCCCCATCACGGCCGGAGAATCGGCAGCCCGGCCGCAGACAGCGGCCCGCGATTGTCGTCGCGCCAAACGCGCTGGCGCAAATGGCACCGATTCCCCGCTCCTCGGAGAATCACGTGCCGGCGTCGGGGTGGCGTGGCGCGGTTGTGGCGATTCTCCGTCCTGGCGCAGGGCTCGGAGAATCCCGTCCATAATTTCTGTGGAAATTTCATATTCTCCCAAAGTTACAGTGGGAGATTGGGACAACCCTTTCCAGAATTGGAATCTACGTGTAATCAATTCCAGTAGGATTCACTGGATGTTAATCACACCTGGCTCCTGGGCTAAATTTGTCCTTCAGCCTGGGGCACTGGGCCTAATCGCAGTGCTCCGCAGTGCAGTTGGATGAAACTCGGAAAAATCAGACAGCTTGCTTCCTGCCGAAAATGGCTGTGTGGATATTAAACACGACTTGGACTGTGGTGAGCTGTGATGCTCCATTGGCCTTTTGACACACGAGGGCCAATTGTAACCCTTTTCACCGAGCAGAAATTGGACATGTGGGCAGTTAAAATGGTTAGAGTGCCTTACCCCCTCCAAATTCACTGCCTTCTCGCTGGTTGCAATATCAAGCTGCTGTTTTGCGTCGGCGAGTAAGGACATTCACTTGAACACTTGAAGGCACTAGGGTCTTGTTTGAAATAGGGGGGGCAAACTACAATGACATCATCAGAAATGACTGTAATTTGATCCCAAGGGGGGGGGGGGGGTGCATGGCACCATGGCCGGAAGAGGCAGGGCATGATAGGGAAAAGCACATTTGCACCCTTGTTAGCCATCAGGAACAGGAATGTTCCTCCAGCTTGACAAGGAAAGCTTCCTCTCAAGCTGCCACCCCCCCCCCCCCCGCCCCCCCCCCCCCCCCCCCCCCCCCCCGACCGTCCCAAATGATCCCAACCCCAATCAATTGCAAGGCCTTCCTACCCAATTACAAATCACTTGGGGGAGGCAGTGGCGTAGTGGTATTATCAATGGGCTAATAATCCAGTGATCCAGGGTAATGATCTGGGGACCCAGGTTTGAATCCCACCACAGCAGGTGGTGGAATTTAAACTCTATAACATATCCGGAATTAAAATTCTGATGTTGACCATGAGACCATTGTTGTAAAAGCCCATCTGGTTCGCTACTCTTCTTTAGGGAAGGAAATCTGGTCTGGCCTACATGTGACCCCAGACCTACAGCAATGTAATTGACTCTTAAATACCCTCTGATGCCTCGCAAGTCATTCAGTTGTATTTAATGCCACGGAAGCACAAAAAAGGAATGAAACCAGTCAGACCGCTTGGCATCGATCTTGGCACTGGAAATGACAGCGTCAAACCCAGCCCTGTCGAACCTGCAAAGTCCTCCTTACTAACATCTGGGGGTTTATACCAAAGCTGGAAGAGCTTTGTCAGACTAGTAAAGTAACAGCCTGACAGAATCATACCGTTAAGAAAATGTCCCAGACACCACTATCACCATTCCTGGATATGTCATAGAATCATATAGCACAGGAATGGCCCTTCAGCCCATCACATCTGTGTAATTTGGCGAGTTAAAAACTCCCAACCAATACACTGGGTTGAAGCAGTAACTTGTGCTGGAGGGCCAGGTTACCCATTTGCTGGGTTGAAGCTCGCCACATGTATGTGGAAATAGGCTCTTGGAGTAAAATGGGAAATAAATCAAATGCATGATCATGCTGGAAATTAACCACCTAACCATTCTAATCCCATTTTCCAGCACTTGGCCCATAGCCTTGTGAGCCTTGGGATTACAAGTGCACATCAAAATACCTGTTAAATGTTATGAGGGTCTCTGCCTCCACCACCCTTTCAAACAGAGAATTCCAAACACCCACAACCCTCTGGGTGAAAGGTTTTTCCTCACATCCCCTCTAAACCTCCTGCCACTTACCTTAAATCTGTGCAACCTGGCCATTGCCCCTCCACCAAGAGGAAGAGTTTTTTCCTGTCTACTCTATCTATGCCCCTCATAATTTTACACACCTCAATCATGTCCCCCCTCAGTCTCCTCTGCTCCAAGGAAAACAACCCCAGTTTATCCAAACTCTCTTCATAACTAAAACTCTCCAGCACATGCTCCTCTGCAAACTCAACACGGTCACCCAAGTCCAGAATTTAACACGGGTCCCTGGCGCTGTGAGGCAGCAGTGCTAACCACTGTGCCACCGCGTTGTCTAGAATAGCCACTTGGGTCAGGAGAACTGCTCAGGAGAATAGCCATCGGTAGAGTTCAGCAGTAAAAAGTCAGCATCCTTAGGCAAGGCGGAGGTAATTTGCGGGTTTAAAAACTCCCAACCAATACACTGGTTGCTAGCTTGTGCTGGAGGGCCAGGTTATCCATTTGCTGGGTTGAAGCTCGCCACATGTATGTGGAAATAGGCTCTTGGAGTAAAATGGGAAATAAATCAATTGCATGATCATGCTGGAAACTAATGGCTTTTATGTACATCTTGTAATATAAGCAATGCTTATTCAGCCTTTATAGTTTAAAAAAAACAAGCACAAATATGATATTTTTTCCCCAATGGTATCATGCTATGATTCACAGTTAAGCATATTATGTGTCAATTAATTGCCAGCAGTGGGATTTAGTAGTTTTGGATTCTACCCAATCGGTTTCTGGTGTTTTTTACAAACAGTTGTGCAGAAAACCAGAAAGTCAAAATGCTCCGTGGCTGACAGCTTTATTTTATTTAAACAGTAATTAATTTGAAGATGTTTATTATTGCTAAATAACATATGTTATGGAGCTTAGCCCTCATTATTCCAATTGTAAGTGACTTATACTATTTCAACGATTTGAATCGCTTCCTCGTTGTTCTCAACTGACTCTCTGGAGCATTTTGTACAAGGCCCAATCATTCACACTGCTTGCCACTGTATTGTTGATCAATTAACATAACACATTTAAAGTTAATTCACACCCATTGCCTGTTTTTTTTTTTTAAACATTTTTTTCTTGCCAGAGGTTTGCTTGACGTTGAGCAACACAAAAAGACAAGCCTTCCTACCATTCTTTTGGAATGTTTACAACAATTGCATTTTCTTGATTTCAGGGAGATGCAATAGGTCTGTGAGGCACTAATGCTTCCTAAAAAGAGGAGCTGGGGAGTACAGAATGCATAATTAAAATCATTTGATTGCCCGAGATATATTTTTTGGTTTGTGTTCATTTATCCATTTTACATAATCTAACTGTGTACGTGTGCATGTTCATTTGGTCGCCTATTACAGATGAAAATTTTTCCAATGGATGTATAATTAACTTTAACATCCCTTTTTAATTAATTTGTGAAATCATTGTACATTTTGATAGCTTGATGCTTGCAGCAACGTATATTGTGTGCTACAGGTTTCTTGGCATGACTACCTGTACAATCCTTTATATTTTACAGCACCTTTCACGTAACGAAACAAATTGTTCCGCAGGTCTTTGCAAGAAATAAGAAAAGATTTTCAGGGAGTGAACAATGGCCCAGGCAAGTTAGGACTTATTTTTTGAGGGGCATTTTGAAAATGGCAGAAGGACACATATTCAGGTGCTGCACCTAAGGAGCTGAGGACATCCTAAAGATGTTCAGAGCATTGATACTTATATGTAAAGAAATTTTAAATCTCAAACCCAAAACCAACATGTCTTAATTCCGCCATTCCCTGGTTTTAATGGAGGCAGGCCAAAGGAGTGCACAACCAATCCACTCAGAGGAAGCCAGGCTGATTATGTAACTGTTAGAATGAGGCTGTGTGCCTCAGATCTTTCCTCCCTTCCAGATTCAATCCTGGTTGGCCTTGTGTGGTAGCACAGTCCCTTTAAGCGGGTGGGTTCGGTGGACCATGTGACTGGCTCTGGGCCAATCTCGCGGGAACACATGAACCCCAGTGAATAGGGAATTTGCACGGGGCCTTGGAAGCAGGACCCCGGGCAGTGTGAACCCCAGGGCCGAAATGACCAGACCTGTTATACTGAGTTCTGTGCCTATTATTTACCTACCTTTGCTTTTCATCAATAAACCCCTTGTTAACTATTGGAAGCCTCCAGTGTATGTCTCGAGCCACCATATTGGCAACGAGGTAAAAAGTTTGATCGCAGCCAGCAGCATATCCTGATTTGAAGAGGAAGGAAGGTGAACTGGAAAAAGGAAAGAAGTACTAACGAGAATCGGGAACCATTAAACCATGAGTGAAAATGCTTATCATTGGTAAACTAGACCCGGTTGATGAAGGGGCTGAAGATTGGAGTCAATATATGAACTGCTCCACTTTTTTTATTGTGAACAAGATCACAGTGGAGGACAAGCAGCAGCGCCACTGAACATAGTGGAGAAGAGCTCTGAAGAGGAGCATGCAATGTATCAGTTGAATGCAGCCCAGTCGAATAAGACGGCCCAAATAGAAATTGTCTTAAGGGTAAACAGCAAACACCTCAAAATGGAAGTCAACACCAGGGCTTTGGTGGCCATTGTGCGAGAGCAGGCTTTCAAATATATCCGTGATGGAACACAACCTTTAAGTTTGAAGTTTACCACAGCCAAGCTTTCCACCTACACTGGAGAAACGTTGAAAACCTTTGGAACAACCAGCATATCAGTGGCGTACAAAGAGCAAGAGGCCAATCTGCCTTCGGTTGTTATGGAAGGGCACAGACCCAGCCTGATGGGAAGAATCTGGTGACAGAAGATTAGGCACAATTGAATAGAAATAGTTTAAATTTCCAATGCCGTCCTCCAAGACGTCCTGAGGGGGTGTGAGGACGTTTTTCACAAGGAACTGGGCCAGATCAAAGGCGTCAGAGCCAAAATCGATGCCAATCCAGATTCAATGCTCAAGTTCTTTAGAGCCAGAACCGTGCCCTATGCCCTGTGTGAAGCTGAGCTTAAGAGATTAGAAGTGTTGGGCACAATCAAACCTGTTTGGTTCTCTGAGTGGGTGTCATCCATTATCCCCATTCTCAAAGTGAATTGTTCGATAAGCATTTGTGGGAACTACAAACTAACCATAAATCAGGCTGCCCAGGTGGAGAGGTACTCGATTCCCCAAATCGACGGCCTCTACGCCAAGTTGGCGGGGGGGGGGCCTTATCTACTCAAAGTTGGATCTCAGCTATGCATACCTGCAATTAGAATTGGACAAAAAGTCCCAGAAATTTGCCACATAAACACCCACAAGAACTTCTTTCAGTATACCAGACTACCATTCTTCATCACGTCAGCCAGCGTATTTTCCAGTGTACGATGGAAAACCTCCTCCAAGGAATTCCCACGGTGATGGTCTACCTCTCCGACATTCTAGCTAGTCACTGCCACCTCCCCCCCCCCCCCCCAGTTCTCCCTCACCCCCCCCCAAAGAACACATGTCTAGCCTGGAGGAAGTATTAAAGAGGTTTCTGGATAGCGGGGCGGGGGGGTCTATCTCAAACTCAAAAATGTACATTCCAGGCCTCAGAAGTGACATATCTAAGATTTTGTGTTGATGCAAAAGGTTTGCATCCTTGGAGGAAAAGGTCAAGGCTATATGTGAAATCCCAGCACCCAAGAACGTCAGTGAGCTCAAATCCTTCCTCGGTATGGTAAATTATTATGAAAGATTCATTTCAAATTTAGCTACATCATTGGCGCCATTATAACAGCTACTAAAGAAGCATCAGTGGTGGCAATGGAGGGACCCCCAAGAGGAAGCTTTTTGAGTGGTGGAGCAAGCCATGCAGTCCTTGAACCTCTTGGTTCACTTTGACCCTGGAAACGTACCGTACTCACATGTGATGCGTCCCCTTACGGTGTTGCGGCTGTATTATCCCAGAAGTTGGGAGATGGTTCTGAGCCCCCTATTGCCTTTGCCGCGAGGATCCTTTCAGAAGTGGAACGGAACTATGCCCAGATCAAGAAAGAGGGCTTAGTAGTTATATATGGTGTGAAGACATTCCACATATGGATGGTGATTTGATATAGTCAATGAGTATAAGCCACTGTTGGGACTTTTAAGAGAAGACAAGCTATACCGGCAACAGACTCAGCAATGATGCAGCATTGGTCCTACTTGAGCATACTTCCCAGCACCGGCCCGGCACACAGATTATTAATGCAGATGCATTGAACAGACTCCTCCTCCGAAGAGAATTCTTCCCATCACCAATACCACAGGAGATCGTATTGGCTTTGAACTTCCTAGGCATCCTGCCAGTCTTGGCCAGGCACATTCGTAACTGGAGCCAGAGAGGCCCCATACTCTCAAAAGTGAAGAGAATGATACAGAATGGGTAGCACTATGAGAAATCTGAGTAATTAAGGCCCTGCTTTACCCGTTGACCTGCATGGATGGTGTAATCTTATGGGGATCACGAATAGCCGTTCCACCTCCAGCCAGGGCCCTCACTTACGGGAGCTGCATAGTCCCCGTCCAGGGCAGACAAAGATGAAGATGCTGACACACAGCTTTGTCTGGTGGCAAGGCATAGATAAAGCCACTGAAGAATTGCCACCCTTGTCAAAGACAGCAGTCCCTGTCTCAGTTGGCCAATCTCCACCCTTGGGAATGGCCATGCCGCCCATGGACCCAAGTCCACATTGACTACATGGGCCCTTTCATTGGCAAGATGTTTTTTGTTCTGGTGGGTGCCCACTCCAAGAAGCTGTCTGACAGGAAATGGGGACCACAACCTCAGCACTGAGTGTTCGCTATTCATGGACTTCATGTTGGACATTATGTTGGACAATGGCATCCCTTTTATAGGCGAGTACTCCCAGGTTGTCATCCAAGCCAATGACATACGACATACGAGGATGGCCCAGTGCATCCTGTAATCTAACTGTTTGGCCAAGAGAGCCGGTCAAACCTTCAATAATGCAATGCGGAAACAGCCTGACAACCCGCTACGCCAACCATTGGCCAATTTTGTATTGTCAGATATCTCAAACTCCCACACTATCGCCGGGGTCACACCCACTGAGTTGCTCATGGGCCGTCGCCGCAAAACCCGGTTGGATCTTGTGTTTCCTTTTGGCGGGGTGGGGGAGGAGGGCGGAGGCATGTCAAGCCTCTCAGAGAAGTCAATGGGCCGCAGGTTGTTCCAGGTGAAGAACCCGGTTTTGGTTTGTTTTGCCTCGTGGCCACCTTGGCTCGCAGGATGGGTCGGTGTCATTGGTGGTCAATGTAAACGGAAGGACTGTCAAAAAGCACATGACCATTTCAGGAGTTGGGAGTGAAGATCCTCAGTTTGGAGACAACAAGTGTTTTCAACGGCACTGTGGTTAGCATTGGCATCTCACAGCGCCAGGGACCCGCTTTAAATTCCACCCTTAGGCGACTGTGCGGAGTTTGCACTTTCTCCCCGTGTCTGCGTGGGTTTCCTCCGGGTACTCCAGTTTTCTCCCAATGTCTAAATATGTCCAGGTTAGTTGGATTGACCGAGCTAAATTGTCCCTTTGTGTCCAAAGATGTGCAGGTTAGATGGGGTGACGGGGATAGGGTGGGGTTGTGAGCTAGGTAGGATGCTCTTTCAGAGGGTCAGTGCACCTTCTGCACTGTAGGAGTTCTATAGTCACTCCTGTAAATGTACCTGACCAAGGGGAACCAAGGGCCCCTGAATCCACTCACCCAGCTGCACCTGTGGAAGCTGACGAGGCCTGCTTTCCTGCTGTTGAGGCGGTGCCTCCTGAAGTGTCACCGGTTGCTGGTAACTTGAGTTGTCGGAGGATGTTGAACCTGTGAGTGGACTGAGGAGGTCCAGGAATACCTGGAGGTCTCCAGAAAAATTGACTTTTTGATGGACTCGCTTTCCCCTGTTGTCTTTTGTTATCTTTGTAAATTCTGCATATAGTTTTTTCTTGTATTTTGTAATAAGGGCATTAAGGGGGCAGTGTGTGGTAGAGCGACCCATTTAAAAAGGTGGGTTCGACGGACCACTAGACCAACTCGGGGCCAATCGCACAGGTGCGCATAAACCTCGGCCAATAGGGAGTTTGCACGGGGCCCTGGGAGCAGGACCATAAGACCATAAGACATAGGAGCAGAATTAGGCCACTTGGCTCATCGAGTCTGCTCCGCCATTCAACCATGGTTGATATTTTCTCATCCCCATTCTCCTGCCTTCTCACCATAACCCCTGCTCCCCTTACTAATCAAGAGACCCCGGGCAGTGTGAACCCCAGAGCTGAAATGACTTGACCTGTTCTACTGAGTTGTGTCTGTTACTTATCTGCCTTTGCCTTTTAGCTGTAAGCCCCTTGTTAGCTATTGAAAACCTCCAGTGTATGTCTCGAGCCAACACACCTTGTTTCCCAGGTCTCGGGATACCTGATGGTTAAAGGTAAGTGAGGACTGCTGGACATAAGTGTCTTCCCAGTGCTGCTTGTGGGCCAGGAAGAACAGGAGTGCTTTTCCCCAGCTCATCAAGCTAACCTGCTTCCCTCTTGACAATCAGACACTCTCTACATGATCAAACACTCTCAGATTAGAACCCTCCTGAGCAATTGAACATGCCCGAAGGCAACAGGACCCAACTCCCTCAATTTGCCCCCCTGCTTCCTGCCATTGACATGAAAGGTGGAACATTAGGCGATGAAGCTGTGACAGATAAGCTAATGTAATTCCATATTTTATCATGAAGTGAAATATAAAAACTAGGAGATAATAAGGAGCTTATATAACACCTTAATAAGACATCAGTTAGACTATCGTGTGCATTATCGGACTGCATACGAAAGGAAGGATATTGAGATTTGAGAGAGAGTGGAAAACATTCTCCGGAATACTGCCTGGTATGGGGAAACACAAATGCAGAGTAAGACTTGGAAAATTGGATCCGTTTTCGTCAGAACAACACAGGTAGATATTTGATGAAGTTGTTTAAAATTGTGAAAGGATGGTGCAGAGTATATAGAAGCAGTCACTGGGGAACCCAATGCGAGACCCATAGATGCAAGATAAAAATGTAAAAGATTTAAAACAGTGTTGTCAGGTTGTGAATTTCATCCCAGGTCCGTACGATTGAGAGGCGGTGGGTGGTGGTTCGGGGTGTGCTGATATCCCACCCTTCTGAATGATCAAAATGCCTCAGAGCACCCAAGACCCACCAGCACACATTAACGACGTCCAACTACTAAAATAGTTTGGGCCTTCCACTATAGTGAATAATCACAATCCACCTGATTACCACAGCAAATCAAAATAATCCCCGTGTCAGCATTGAAGCTGAGGTTGGAAAGTGGTGTGAAAGAACAGTGGATGAAGGAATATCGGGACTGGTGACTAAATAAGATTAATTTGATTCTCTTGAGTGGAGAATAAAATCTCCATGTGGACAGGTTGGCTGAATGGCCTGATACAATGATAGAATTTCTCTGTATTTTGCTCAACACGAGAAATGCATTATTGCATTTTTTTTTTAAATTTAGCATACCCAGTTCTTTTTTTCCCCAATTAAGGGGAAATTTAGCGTGGCCAAGCCACCTAGCCTGCACATTTTTGGGTTGTGGAGCTGAGGCCCACGCAGATACGGGGAGAATGTGCAAACTCCACATGGACAGTAACCTGGTGCCGGGATTGAAGCCAGGTCCTTGCGGTCGTGAGGCAGCAGTGCTAACCACTGCACCGCCGTGCCACCTTGCATTATTGCATTTTTAGAAAAGAACAAAAATAAAAGTTCAAAAGCTGTATTATATGAGCTGCTGCAATATGAACATTCCCTGGCGACCAGTTTGTCCTGCTGAGCTCAAGTTTCAGAGCAGCTCCTCACCGTTCCAACAACTGCCTGCAAGTTTCCCGCGGTACAATATCGCTGTTCCTCACATTTTTACAATCTTTCGAAATTTTAATAATCTCATGCCTAGTAGGTGAATATATGCTGTGGAATTCTCCGTTGCCTGTATCCTGCGCTCCGCCGGCAGCGCACCCACGCCCGATGGCGTGGGGTGCCTTAATGGAAAACCTCGTTGGGCGGCTGTGGGAATGGCGAATCCCATTGCTGGTGGAGGCTCGCCGTGCCGGAAAATGCGACTGGCGGACCGGAGAAACCCGCCCATGGTTTTTTGATTCCGTGCGGGCAGAGTGTAAGACAGATAGAAAGCACAAAGCATTGCCAACTAACAACAGAACCCTTCTTCATTTTGCTCCCATTTAAATGAAATGGGACAGAAGGACAAGCCTCTGGTTCATTCTGCCTAATTTTTCTCTCTCTGTGTTCTGCTCGGGTTATGGCTAAGACTCGAGTATTAAAGACAAAAATCTGTTCCAACAATTGCTGCATATATACAAAAAGTATTTGCAGAGAGACTTTCTGTGAAAAAAAGGGAATGTTTTGCTATATGATTCCAGACAGAAAGTATAATTGGCCTCCTCACATAAGACTCTAATCCCTGCTGCAATGACTTAATGTGTACGATGCTTTGGCATTGTGATAGAATTGCTCTCCATGTGGTTAGATTTCACAGTGTTTGGTGAGGAATCTGCTGTGCGGATGGGTAATGTTTGTCTCAGATATTCGTGGCAATGCCCAAGCACTAGTGACAGTCCTGGGAGCAGGGCCAGAGTACCCCAGGGAATGGGACACAATGTGCACCTGATCAGAACCAACAGCTGCTGTTTATTTGCCTCAAATAAATCCCAACAAACTTAGCACATGGTCCTCCCTAAAGACATGAGTGGAGGACATTTGAATGGGCCAAATGTATTCTGGCACATGCTTCAAATGTAATCAATTTAATCCCATCATCTCATACATGATTATATGGAAAAGAGATGTCATTTTTAATACCACTGGAAAACTATCTATTTTCACAGTAAAATAATGTTAATGCTATAGAGGAACAATCCACTGAGCATAAAGTTTATCAATAACGTTTACATGGCCAAGACATTTAAAAATAGGATATTAATCAGCCAATGCAAAAAATAGCCTAAAGATGGGGATGTTAAGTAGAATATCATTAATATGTGTATCCAGTTTATAATGCTGTCTGAGTCTCGTTTCCTTCAATAAGGGAGTGCTACATTTCTTTTGTGTTATTTTAAAAGTATTTTTTTGCCCTGGTCTTTCATTTCTCCAATCTGGTATATATTGACGGCTAGCAGGAGGCTCACTCCCTGGGCTCTGGCACTCTGCATGCAAGCAGGAGTTGAGTTGAGTTATATTTGGTTGCTCATCTCCAACTTAACCCAATAGGCACTTTCTGAAAAAAATAATAGTATGCTATTGATGCAAACCATTATTAATATGTAAATTGGTTGGCAAATTCAAGGGATTAAGAGATGCACCGTGAGTTGTGAATCTCCAAAACTTGCTGGTCAATTTACGTGGCTCTGCTGTTTGCTTTGCATCACCCTGAGCCTTCCTGATATTTTTAAGAACTTGCTGGATTTGCACATTAATTGCCCATTAAATTGACTGTGGAAATTTAGGGCTGGAACTTAAAGCATAAGTACCATTTTAGCAACATGATCATTGTTAACACAATGTTAATCAACCTCTCTGGCTTAGAAGGGGAACCATTTAGACTCTCCATGGTATTTTGTTAATAGAGGTTTTTAATGTTTCATATTTTTCATATAATTTTTTTTTCTTTTCCTTTTTGTCCCCTTTTATCCTCCTTAAACCAACCTTTCTCTCTATTTCTCTTTCTGCACTTGATTTGAATCTAATTCACCCTCTAAGTCCTGTATTTATTTCTCAGTCTTTAAATCACATTGGTTAAGGAGAGTTACACTGTTGGCTTTGCCATTCACTCAGATTCCAGAATCCCCAGTGCCCTCACTTTGCACATCATCAGCTCACACTCCCAGCAGGTTCCAGCACTGAAGGCTTTGAGATGAAGAGGGCAGGAAAAAAAAGAAGTCTGTCTAATGGTGTACAACATGAGATATGCTGCTCCAGCCGGATCCAGCCCAGCATCTTGCCTTTGGAGCTTGGCTGAGATCAGGAATTCATCATCTAAAGAATTGTGAATGGGGCTTATTATGCCGTCTCTCCCCGTTGTGACAAAATCACCTGCTGAAACTCGCTGTCAGGAGCTCGGGTGAAAAATGACACTGGAGAGCGTGTGGTACCCATGGAATCTTACACCAGTCTAGCTCGACACCAGCAGGAACGGGAAAGAAAAATTGCGTAGCTCCAGGGCCTCATGTTTGTTCACCTCCCTCGGTGCTACTTTTTCATTCCTTTTGTAAAAGGGTCAGATACAGGGTGACACAAGGATATGGACTATCATCATTTATGTGCGACATTCATGCAGAAATCATTATGTGGGATGCCGTGATGGATGCCAGTAATGGTGTTAAGATGAGCATCAGACTGGTGAAAGCGTCTGAGAAGGTGCGGTAATAGAATCACTCAAAAACTTACACTGGATGCTACTGTCATTAAGTAATAAGAGCAAGGAATATGTACTCTAAACCAAAGCTAAAAAATGAACAAAAAATCCATGGTCACCAGCAAACACCATGGTGCCAGAGGCCGAACATTAACACAATATTGGACGACACCCTGACCATGCAGAAACTGGTGACGCTGTGGATACTGATTTGAGAGCTGGGTTCAAATCTACATTGAAGGACCTGATAATGGCCTTACAACCTGGGGTGAAACACCAAATCCGAGAATTTCACCTTTTGGAGATGGAGTTCAAATCCATCCCATCATAATAGGCTGCAAATCTCTTTGCCTGCGGACTTAATTTGGGGCAGTCTTAATCTGGATTCTGACAGTAGTGTAACTATGAGCAACAACAGAAACAAATATAAAAATAATAGCTATGCACATACGACTGGACTTACACAAAACATTAATGTTGCAATAGTTTTTTTTGTCTGGGCCAAGCCCACAAGATGCTATTTTAGAAGGACACAAGCTAACTGTCAGAAGGTAGTAGAGCTGCAAGGCTAAGGGCTTAATTACTTAGCGTGGAAAGTGGGCATCTTGTTAAATTTTGATAACAGAGATATCAACTGTATACTTTAGCTCAGATGTGTCAAATGTTGAAGAAATGCCACAGAAATTGTCAAATGACTGATTGTGCAGATGAGGCACAAGTTATTGTGAGTGATGAAAAGCACACAAACGCTGACAGACGAGCTGAGAAGAGCAAATGGATGGGTGAATGGAAAGAATTGGCCAGCAGTGAAACTTTTGTGAAAGATATTGGACTTGTTAATTAATTTGATGGCACAAATTTGTTAAGATTAAGTCTATTATATCTGGCAATCATTTCTGTGAGGTCCTTGGCTGGAAGTACATATCAGTTTGATATAAATGCAAAATCTGACCCAGGATCATTTGTTTTGGGAATATCTATGCTTGCAGAGAATGTTCAATAACCAAAATTAATATGAACTGCCCAATAGTGATGAGCATTTAAAATTCACTTGGGCTTTGGAATTGGAGTCTTCAAAACCCAGATATTCATTAATGTGAATCCCATGCCAGATAAAGAGGGAGTTTTACCATCGCCATAGAAACAGTAATCAAAGAGCCTGGAAAAAATATTAAATTTAATTTCAGCATTTTTAAAAGAATGTTTAAAGAATGAGCAGTAATCACAATGAGGAAACGTGGCTTGGAGGAGTTGCTGAGCCACATTGTGTGTAAAGTAACTAAATTTAAAATCAGTAAATACAGTTATTGCCCCAGGAGTACATCACCTCAATAACTGCAGGTTACCTCAGTGCTGTCATACCAATGGGCTCAGTAATTTCCTTTCACTGGTTACTTCCTTTAAAAAGAAAATGACGTCTAAAAGAGTTTTCTGGAGAAATACCTATGATGAGACTTTGTTTTCAGCGATTGAAAGTGCATCAGTTTGTTGAACAAGATCTCGAGATCATCAAGGAATCAACCAACATTAACATACCCCTCCGTGTAGCCCAGGGAATCAAATACCCCGATAAACATAGCTTATCCCCTAGCTGCCATGAAACCAAACAACAAAGATGCACATCCCTTAGCCAACAGCTGTGACAGGTCGGTGGAGTGTGAAAGGCAAGACGAGTGTGCCCTCGAGCAGAAGTTTGGCACTATGATGCAACTGAACAAGCATTTTACTTCTATCACTCGTGTGAACTGAGTCAGCAGAGTTTGATACTTGCGAGCGTTTGATGCTGGTGGGAGTTCAGGATCAGAGTATCTACATTTTTTAGGTTTGACCAAGGCCTGGATAGCAAACACGACTACCATGATGTGTGTGATGTGAGCCACTGTGAATCCCCAGTGTGTCTTGTGTGAGCCAAGGAAAAGCAAGGGCTAGATTGTTAATATGCCACCTGGAGATAAAACCGGCATTGTGAATTAGCCACCCATTATTGATGTTTACGACCTCCATTTCCATCCTTGCTATGTTCATGTGTTTCTGAGTTTTCTGCTAAGGCCACAGACGTACATTGATATTTATGTCACCTGACTTTGGAGGAGCAACAGCAACTACAGAAACACTGCATACAAAGATTTTGAAAAGGTTGACCATGTCACTGGTTTGCATACACATTAATCATTACTCAGATCTGAACCTATTATGCTTGAGATTTTTGTGACCTTTAGGAATTTAGATACTTCAGCTTCAGAATGCAGCATCTCAGTCAGGTATTAGGACAATTCTGCCCCAGCAGATTTTGAGGCACCAGGGCAGGCATTGATTGAGAACATGGCCAGGAGTTCAGGCATCCTGCCTTCTTGAGAGATGGCAACGTTTTCTGTCCCTATTGCACGAGTGCTCCTGCCATTAGGCTGTGGCTCAGAGTTCTCACTAACCTACGGTAGAGTGGATTGTGGGATACCTGTGATGCGACTGAAGCCACGATTCATTCAGGCTCCTCACCCACTCGATGTGGATCCTGCCTGGCCCTAGCATTGAACACCCCTGAGGGATGATGTTGCTAGTGCCGGTGAGTGTCCTGTCGGAACATTCATCAAAGTACCCGCTTTGCAGTATGTTTTTTTAAATTTAGAGTACCCAATTATTTTTTTCCAATTAAGGGGCAATTTAGTGTGGCCAATCCACCTAACCTGCACATCTTTGGGTTGTGGGGGTGAAACCCATGCAGGCACGGGAGAATGTGCAAACTTCACGTGGACAGTGACCCAGGGCCGGGATTCAAACTCAGGTCCTCAGGGCAGTAGGCAGCAGTGCTAACCACTGTGCCACGTTTTTTAGAATGTTGATCATGTTCCAGAACCCACACAAGTTGATAGTGGACTCCTCCATCCTCTTTAATATATGGCCACACTTTCCAGACAGTTTGTTCAATACATTGATATGCAGAAAATATCTTTCATTTGTATGACGTCCCCCAGCTACCTTTATTTCTGTCCTCTTCAGCAGAACTAGGAACTATTGCTGAACCATTTCCTGGCCCAACTTTTCCACTTACACCTATTTACTTGTGTTGAGTAAATTAAACTTTAATTCATTATTTGTACCATCTGAAATGCTGATGGTATTTGAAAAACTATGAGAGTGACAGGACACCTCCAAGAGTGTTGTTCTCTCTCTGTCTACATTACTATGAGGGCCAAAGACATTTGAAGGATGGAAGCAAAGGAGAGAGGGATAAAGGTTAGAATGTAATGGCAAGATTAAGGGGCGTCATTCTCCGACCCCCCAGAGGGCCCCCGCCGAAGTCTCCGAAGGGAGAAAAGTCGGCGGGGCGTTAATGGCGCCGCTGCCGCGGAGAATGTCACTGGTCTGCGTAAGGCAGCCGATTTTCAGCCTGCCGATATTCTCCCTTCCGGATGGGCCGAAGTCCCGTCGACGTGATGACCGTTCACGTCGACGTGAATCCAACCTCCTTTTCATCGGCGTGACCCGGTGCTCCAGGCTCACGCCGACCAGCGTGGAGGTGAGTGACGGCCTGGGGGGTTGGCTCTGGGCAGGAAATGGCGTGGCCGCAGTCTGATTGCGTGAGGAGAGGTGTGTCTCGGGTTGTGTGTGTGTGTGTGCGGCGGGGGGGGGGGGGGGGGGGGTGTTGTTAGAGTAGGCTGGGCTCCGGGGGAGTGCCGGGAGGGGGTCCGTGCCGGGGTGGAGGTTGGGGGGGGGTCCGTGCTGGGGTGGAGGTTGGGGGGGGTCCGTGCCGTGCCGGGGTGGAGGTTGGGGGTTATGGGGGGGTCCGTGCTGGGGTGGAGGTTGGGGGGGGTCCGTGCCGGGGTGGAGGTTGGGGGGGGGGTCCGTGCTGGGGTGGAGGTTGGGGGGGTCCGTGCTGGGGTGGAGGTTGGGGGGGGGTCCGTGCCGGGGTGGAGGTTGGGGGGGGGTCCGTGCTGGGGTGGAGGTTGGGGGGGGGTCCGTGCCGTGCCGGGGTGGAGGTTGGGGGTTGTGGGGGGGTCCGTGCTGGGGTGGAGGTTGGGGGGGTCCGTGCCGGGGTGGAGGTTGGGGGGTTCCGTGCCGGGGTGGAGGTTGGGGGGGTCCGTGCTGAGTTGGAGGTTGGGGGGGGGTCTGTGTTGGGGTGGAGGTTGGGGGGGGTCCGTGCCGGGGTGGAGGTTGGGGGGGGGTCCGTGCCGTGCCGGGGTGGAGGTTGGGGGGGGGGGTCCGTGCTGGGGTGGAGGTTGGGGGGGGTCCGTGCCGTGCCGGGGTGGAGGTTGGGGGTTGGGGGGGGTCCGTGCTGGGGTGGAGGTTGGGGGGGGTCCGTGCTGGGGTGGAGGTTGGGGGGGGTCCGTGCCGGGGTGGAGGTTGGGGGGGGTCCGTGCTGGGGTGGAGGTTGGGGGGGGGGGGGTCCGTGCCGTGCCGGGGTGGAGGTTGGGGGGGGTCCGTGCTGGGGTGGAGGTTGGGGGGGGGTCCGTGCCGTGCCGGGGTGGAGGTTGGGGGTTGGGGGGTGTCCGTGCTGGGGTGGAGGTTGGGGGGGTTCCGTGCCGGGGTGGAGGTTGGGGGGGGTCCGTGCTGGGGTGGAGGTTGGGGGGGGGGGTCCGTGCCGTGCCGGGGTGGAGGTTGGGGGGGGGTACGTGCTGGGGTGGAAGTTGGGGGGGGGGTCCGTGCCGTGCCGGGGTGGAGTTTGGGGGTTGGGGGGGGTCCGTGCTGGGGTGGAGGTTGGGGGGGGTCCGTGCCGGGGTGGAGGTTGGGGGGGGGGTCCGTGCTGGGGTGGAGGTTGGGGGGTGTCCGTTCCGGGGTGGAGGTTGGGGGGGGGGCCGTTCCGGGGTGGAGGTTGGGGGTTGGGGGGCCGGGTCCATGCTGAGGTGGAGGTTGGGGGGGGGGTCCGTGCTGGGGTGGAGGTTGGGGGGGGGGGGTTCGTGCTGAGGTGGAGGTTGGGGGGGGGGTCCGTGCCGAGGAGGGGGATGGGAGGGTAAGTGAGTTGGTCCACCTGGCCAGGTGCCAGCCTCCAACAGTTGGACCCATGCGGTCCATGCCACCTGGCTGGGGGGAGGAGGGGATATGGGCAATGATGACATGTCGTCGTTCCCCTCCCCCCCACCAGGCCGTCATGTTTTCAGATCATCCAGCGATGTTGGCCGCCGTGGTGGCAGCCGCTCATGTCTATGTTGCCCTGGATGAGGAGGAGGAGGAGGAGCGTGCCAGAGAGGCGGCGCCGGCTGCCGCAGAGGGGCAGGCGGCAGCCGCCCAGGATGGAGGGACACATGACCAACAGGACGAGGAGGGGGAGATGGACGTCGCGGCCCCACGGCAACGGAGGCACCCGAGGGCGCCCCGTGTGTACCGGCCCCGGCAGTCATACCAGGACCTCACGGACCGGGAATGCAGGAGGAGACTCCGGATGAGCCGGGAAACCGTGGCACACATCTGCCACCTGCTGGCACACCTGTCACCGCGTGGCACTGGCGGGGGACACCCTCTCCCCGTGTCCGTCAAGGTTACGGTGGCCCTGAACTTTTATGCAACGGGGTCATTCCAGACACCGAGTGGGGACATGTCCGGCATATCGCAGACATCGGTGCATCTGTGCATCCGGGCAGTGACAGATGCCCTATATGCCATGGCGCACCGCTACATCCGCTTCCCCGTGGACCGGGCCAGCCAAGATGCCCGGGCCGTGGGCTTCTCTGCCGTTGCCGGGTTCCCCATGGTCCAGGGCGTGATCGATGGGATGCACGTCGCCGTGCGGCCACCTGCAGATAACAGGGCCGTGTTCACTAATAGGAAGGGGACCTGTTCGATGAACGTACAGGTGGTCTGCGACCACCGCATGATGATCCTGCACGTCTGCGCCCGTCACCCAGGCAGTGTACACGATTCATTCGTGTTGTCGCGGTCATCCATCCCCGGCATGTACGAGGGACGCCATCCCCGGCTGAGGGGCTGGTTGCTGGGCGACAGGGGCTACCCATTGTGATCGTGGCTGATGACGCCTATACGGAGGCCACGCAATGAGGCGGAGAACCGCTACAATGATGCCCATGTAGCGACAAGGGGAGTGATCGAGAGGTGCTTTGGCGTGCTGAAGATGCGTTTCAGGTGCCTGGACCTCTCTGGGGGCGCCCTCCAGTATCGGTCAGATAGGGTCGGCCGCATCATTGTGGTGTGCTGCGTCCTGCACAACATAGCCCAGCAGAGGGGCGATGTGCCGCAGGCAGAGGAGGGCGGAGTGGAGGAGCAGCAGGAAGAGGCCCAGTCCTCCCCAGATGAGGGGGATGGGGGCAATGGTCAGGGCAGACGGGGTAGACACAGGCGGGTGGCTGTCCACCGTTACCGGCTGGCCCAGCGGGCACGGGACAGACTGATAGACGCCCGCTTCACTGACAGGATGGGCGTGGGAATCGGGTAGTATGGCCACAGACCGCACACCATGGCAACAGCCGACCACCCCCACCCCCCCACCCATCCACCCACCCAGCACCCTCACCCCCCTCCCCAACCCCACCCACACCACCCGCATGCATACCACCCCCCTCCCCCCCATTGCCGATCCACCTGCGGCACAACGGGCCGGGCTCACACAGTTGCGGGTGGACGCGTGTCTATCGCAGGCCATGGAGGATGATGACAACCCGCCCTGCGATGAGCTCCTGGCTCTACATCGTTGGACTATGTCTGACCCATGGCCACAGTACCACCATCCACCCGGACCATCCCTGCATGCGGCTGTGACACTGCAGCGCACGGTCCCGTCCTCTGCCCAGGGGATGTTGATGGCGGCCCAGGGGGAACGGGGCAGACTCACCTGGGGCTGAGGTAAGACCACCCCTCACACACACACTTGCGCTCAACATACATGACACCCCCACACACTTTGGACAGAGCACAAAGGCAGCTTCTGTAGGTGTAACATTGACTTTAATAACCAAAGGAGTTCATGCACGTGCCCTAGCCCCTAAAACTCATCTGTGCCCTGCACCCGTGCCAACTTACTCAGTGTCTAATTGTTTGGCCTGACGGGCCCTTTGACTACGTCTACGTGGTTCCCCAGACGGTACAGCAGAACTGGAGGTGGACTCCTGTGATTCCTGCCCTCTGACACTGGATCCCTTTGGCGGCGGTTTCCTGGGGCGTCCTGGCCTAGGTGGGCCAGGCTGCGGCCCGGGCGACTGGGATGGCGAGCTGCCAGCCTGTCCTGCCCGTTGCCCACCCGATGCACCTGGGACGGAAGGGGGGGGGAGTCCGAGGTGTCGCGGTGTACCGGGACCTCCCCTACAGAGGGAGCCGGGACGGACCACACCACCTCCTCCTCCCTCGGGGTGCCCGATGGTCCCCAGGCCTCTACATGGGTGGGGATGCGAACGGACTGGCCATCCGACGCCCCCCCGACACCTGGCGCTGCCAGTCCTGGAGGCCCGTGCTGGTATCGACAGGGGTCTGCAGGTTTGCAGTCATGGAGCCCAGGGTGTTGGCAAACCCTGTCTGTGACAGTGCGACGCCGGCTCGCACATGGCCACTGGCGCCGATGCCCTCAGCGATGGCCTGCAGAGACTGGGCCATGGCCTGCTGAGACTGGGCCATGGCCTGCTGAGACTGGGCCATGGCCTGCAGAGACTGGGCTATGGCGTTGAGCGCCTCTGCCATCTGGCGCTGGCACTGGCTCATGGCCTCCTGTGAGAGGGCAGCCATTTCCTGGGCCACAGACGCCGCCTGCACGGAAGGCCCCAGGCCTCGCAAACCGTTCCCCATGTCTGACACCGTCGCACCCATTGCCTCCACCGCGGACGCCACCCGTGCGGTGTCAGCCTGGGTGGCACGCATGACCGGCACCACTCCCAGCTCCTGGAGGCGGGTGGACTCCTCCACCTGCGACCGCAGCCGCCGCAAGCCGCCCGTCACCCTCTTCGCTCGTCTCCGGGTCGGTGGTTGCATCGGATCTATGTGTGGGTGTGGTAACTGCAGGAACCCGGGATCCATCTGGGCGGCAGATGTTCGCTTGGGCTGGGCTGCCCTCCGACCGCCCGGTCCCTCTGCTGCTCCTACCTCCACCTGCTGTACCGGGACGGCTGTGTCGTGCGCACCAGTGAGTGTACCAGACGCCTCGTCACTAAAGTGCCCAACCGTGGTGAGTGTTTCTGCGATGGTGGAGGGTGTTGGTGACAGCAGTGGCGTTGTGTCGTGCTCTTCGTCCCACTCTGAGTCCATGGCACTTTGGGGTGGGGGTTCGTCTCCACCCATCCACTCTGACTCACTGTCCGGTATTTCGTCTTCCTGGGTAGTGCTGTCCCGGGTAGGGGTGTCCTGGGTAGTGCTGTCCCGGGTAGGGGTGTTCTGGGTAGTGGTGGCCTGGGTAGGGGTGTCCTGGGTAGTGGTGTCCTGGGTAGTGGTGTCCTGGCTCGGATGTGACGGGGGCCTGTGGCTGCCCCCCTCATCGCTGGGTGGTCGCTCCCACACGTGACGGGGGTGTCGTCTACCTGTTGCTCCAGGTCTCTCCGTCTCCCGTGGTGTGCGAGGGGCATCCTGCGGGCGTCGCATGCTGGACGGTGCGGGTCGCTCCGTCTCCCGTGGTCTCCGAGGGGCATCCTGCGGGCGTCGCATGCTGGAGGGTGCGGGTCTCTCCGTCTCCTGTGGTCTCCGAGGGGCATCCTGCGGGCGTCGCATGCTGGAGGGTGTGGGTCTCTCGGTATCCCGTGGTCTCCGAGGGGCATCCTGCGGGCGTCGCATGCTGGAGGGTCCGGGTCTCTCCGTCTCCTGTGGTCTCCGAGGGGCATCCTGCGGGCGTTGCATGCTGGAGGGTGCGGGTCTCTCCATCTCCTGTGGTCTCCGAGGGGCATCCTGCGGGCGGTCTGCATCTGCGGGGATGGGTGCCTGGACGTTTGGTCCTGCGATACACAATGAAGCATGCATGGTTAGACATCAGGCAGTGATCAGGTGATACGGGGAGGGGGATATAGGAGAGGGGGGATATGGGGACGGGCTGTCGGTGGCTCACTCGCTAGTACGCCCCCGATCTTTGCATCAGCAACCTCCCGGTCCTCAGGTCCGCCAGCCAGTTCCAGGGCCCTTTCCTCGTGTATGGTCAGTGGCCTCTCATCAGCGGGCCCTCCTCCAGTCCTCACATGCTCCCTATTGTTGTGTGCGCGCTTCTCCTGTGGGGGGGGGGCAGGGGTAAAAGGCAACAGTGTTAGGCAGGTATATGAATGCACGCCATCGGTTGCACGTGCATTGCAGAGGTTAAGGTTAGGGCTGGATTCACTTGGGGATATGGGGGATATGGGGGAGGGGGGATATGGGGGATATGGGGGAGGGGGGATATGGGGGAGGGGGGATATGGGGAGGGGGATATGGGTGATATGGGGAGGGGGGATATGGGGAGGGGGGATATGGGGGAGGGGGGATATGGGGGAGGGGGGATATGGGGGAGGGGGGATATGGGGGAGGGGGGATATGGGGGATATGGGGGAGGGGGGATATGGGGGAGGGGGGATATGGGGGATATGGGAGAGGGGGGATATGGGGGAGGGGGGATATGGGGGAGGGGGATATGGGGGAGGGGGATATGGGGAGGGGGGATATGGGGGAGGGGGGATATGCAGGGGATATGGAGAGGGGGATATGGGGGAGGGGGGATATGGGGGAGGGGGGATATGGGGGATATGGGGGGGGATATGGGGAGGTGGGATATGGGGGAGGGGGTTATGGGGGAGGGGGGATATGGGGGATATGGGGGAGGGGGGATATGGGGGAGGGGGGATATGGTGGAGGGGGGATAATGGGGAGGGGGGATATGGGGAGGGGGGATATGGGGGATATGGGGGAGGGGGGATATGGGGGATATGGGGAGGGGGGATATGGGGGAGGGGGGATATGGGGGAGGGGGGATATGTGGGATATGGGGGAGGGGGGATATGGGGGATGGGGGGATATGGGGGATATGGGGGAGGGGGGATATGGGGAGGGGGGATATGGGGAGGGGGGATATGGGGGATATGGGGAGGGGGGATATGGGGGAAGGGGGGATATGGGGGATATGGGGGAGGGGGGATATGGGGGAGGGGGGATATGGGGGATGGGGAGGGGGGATATTGGGGATATTGGGGATATGGGGGAGGGGGGATATGGGGAGGGGGGATATGGGGGAGGGGGATATTGGGGAGGGGGATATGGGAAGGGGGGATATGGGGGAGGGGGGATATGGGGGAGGGGGGATTTGGGGGATATGGGGGATATGGGGGAGGGGGGGATATGGAGAGGGGGGATATGGGGAGGGGGGGATATGGGGAGGCTCACCCTGCCTGCTCTGACGAGGTTGTTCACTTTCTTGTGGCACTGGGTGCCTGTCCGTGGTGTCAGGGCCACAGCGGTGACGGCCTCTGCCACTTCCCTCTACAGACGCCGGCTGTGGCGTGGGGCAACTCTGCGGCCGTGCCCGGGATACAGGGCGTCCCTCCTCTGCTCCACCGCGTCCAGGAGCGCCTCCACATCGCGTGACTCGAACCTCGGAGCTGAGCGACGGCCAGCCATCCAGTCGGGTGTTGCGGTCGGGTGTTCCGGTCGGGTGGGGGGTAGCAGCGCGGCCTTATGAGCCGTCACGCCGTGCAGCACGTATGACGCTGCACGGCGTGAACCACTGCGCAAGCGCGGATCCCGTTACGTCGCTGCTAGCCCATTTCGGGCCGGAGACTATCGACCCATTTTTCCGACGTGACGCAAGTCGGATTTGCGCCGTTTTTTGCGCCGATCGGCGGACTTTCCGCCGATAACGGAGAATTTCGCCCAAGGTGTGTGAGAGTGAGTTAACAAAAAAGGCTAATTGCTCAAATATGGATGGCTTCCAATTCTGCATCATTCTCCGCTAATGATATCAGTGAAGATATTCTCCATTGAAGTGAGAGTTCACCATGTGGCTCTCATACAAACATAAGGGGGGGGATTCTCCGACCCCCCCGCCGGGTCGGAGAATCGCCGGGGGCTGGCGTGAATCCCGCCCCCACCGGTTGCCGAATTCTCCGGCACCGGATATTCGGCGGGGGCGGGAATCGCGCCGCGCCGGTTGGCTGGCCCCTCCCCCCCCCCGGCGATTCTCCGGCCCGGATGGGCCGAAGTCCCGCTGCTGGAATGCCTGTCCCGCCGGCGTGGATCAAACCACCTCTACTACTGGCGGGACAAGGCGGCGCGGGCGGGCTCCGGGGTCCTGGGGGGGGCACGGGGCGATCTGGCCCCGGGGGTGCCCCCACGGTGGCCTGGCCCGCGATCGGGGCCCACCGATCCGCGGGCGGGCCTGTGCCGTGGGGGCACTCTCTGCCTTCCGCCTTCGCCACGGTCTCCACCATGGCGGAGGTGGAAGAGGCCCCCTCCACTGCGCATGCATTATTCGAAGTTTAGTCTCACCAATTCCCTGTATAATTGAAGCAGAAAATCCTTGCTTTTATGTTCAATACCTCTCGTAATAAAGGCTGTCATTTGATTAGCCTTATTGATTACTTATTGAACCTGAATATCAACTTTTTGTGGCTTATGCATGTGAACACCTGGATGCCTCTGCAATTAGGAATCCTGCAGTCATTCCACATTTAAGTAATATTCTGCTTCTTTATTCTTCCTACCAAAGTGAACAACTTCACATTTTTTCTCACTTACTCAACCTACCCATTTCTGTCTGCAAACTCCCTGGGCGCGATCGAATATCCATACTGCACCTGAAGAACAGCGTGCCATGGACAAAATAGTCAATGGAAACCGGGAGAACCTGCTCCCGGGATCTACCCAGTTTGCAACGCCTTGCGAGATCTAATGCAATCTCGTGAGACATTGCATTGTGAATCCCACCCATTGTGGACAGGATCACCTTTTGGCAAATCTGCATCTTCGAGTCAGACTGCTAGTCACATTCTAATATGCAATTTCCCAATGCCCCCGAGGCGTTGGGATCTATCACCTTCCCCTCAGAGACCTCGGGCGACCGCCGTTCAGTACTGGTCTCCACAAATGGGGACCAGGTGGAACGACATTTGTGGGGGTCTCCCAGTGGATTGGAGGCCCCCAGGTGCCTATGCTTTGGGCAGGGTGGTACCCTGGCACTGCTGGTTCCACCTGGTCACCCTGGCACTGCCAAGGTGCCCAAGCAGCACTGACAGTTAGAAAGCACTCTGCCAGGATATCAGGTTGACACTGCCAAGGTGCCAAGCTGGCATTTTACATGCAGCGGTGATGGGACAAGGGTGCCCTGCGTGGGTGTTGGGTGGTGCAGGGGGGCCTGGGGACCCCCTCATAATAAATTAGGGCTGGGGGGGGGTCATGTTGGGGGCTCCAGAGATCAGGGCACCATTTTTAGATGGCGCCCTGATCCCTCGCTACACTGAGGAGTTCCAGCGTGCGGAGCTCCTCAGTACAGAAAATGTGGCTATGTGCGGCCTCGGCCACGCTTTCCCTGCTGAGGCCCCATATCTAACCCGAGCGACGTTAGGTAGCGTTGTGTTTCTCGGCAGTGGAAGCGCCGGAAAACACGTGGCTAAACGCGCTTTGGGACGTTGTTCCCATTTAGCTAAATCGCGCCTTTATGTCTTCTTCGCAACATACCATCTTACCTTTGTGTTGTCTGCAAATTTAGCTCCCATTCCTTCGCTCCCTTCGTCTAAGTCATTGATGTTAATTATAAAAAGCTGAAGCTCCAGCACAGGCCCCTGTGGAATTCTATTCGTCACATCCTGCCAATCAGAAAAAGACCCATGTATGCATACACTCTGTTTTCTGCCAGCCAGCCAATCTTCTCTCTATGATACCCCTACACCTTTTATTTTCCGCAATAACAATATGTGGCACCATATTAAATGCCTTCTGGACATCCAATGTGAGTCCTTCAAAGAACTCTAATAAATTGGTTCAACATGATTTCCCTTTCACAAAACCACACTGACTCTTCCTGATTACCATGAGTTTTTCCAAGTGCCTAGCCATAACCTCTTTAATGATTGGCTTGAACATCTTCTCCAGGACAGGCATCAAGCCAACTGGCCTAGTTTCCTGCTTTCTGCCTCGCTCCCTTCTTGAATAGAGGCTTCTTTCCAGTCTAATGGACCCTTTCCAGAATTTCGGGAATTTTGAAAAATTAACGCCGATGCATCGACTCCCTCATCAGACACCTCTTTTAAGGTCGGAGGATGAGGTTCACCTGGACTCACAGACCTGTCAACCCGCAGCTCCATCAGTTTACTCAATATCGCTTTCCTTTTATAAAATAAATTTAGAGTATCCAATTATGTATTTTTTCCAATTAAGGGGCAATTTAGCATGGCCAATCCACCTAATCTGCACATCTTTGGGTTGTGGGAGTGAAGCTCACGCAGACATGGGGAGAAAGTGCAAACTCCACATGGGCAGTGACCCAGGGCCGGGATTCGAACCCGGGTACTCAGCGCCACAATCTCAGTGCTAACCACTGCGCTACGTGCTGCCCATGCCGCTTCATTAATGAATGTAATTTCACCAGGTTCCTCTCTCCCCTCCACCTCCTGATTTATAGTTATCTGTATCCTCTAGTGAAGTGAGAAGAAAAATATTGGGCATGGTTCTCCCAAAGGGGAGCAATGTTCCCTAGTGAGTGCATTTAGTTGCGTGTTTCCCGGCGCTCGCAGTGCCGAGAAACGTATGGCTATTCAACGTTACTCACGTTGAATAATAATAATCATTTATTGTCACAAGTACACTTACATTGCAATGATGTTACTGTGAAAAGCCCCTATAAGGGGCCTGAATGGGGAATGTACGACCGAAACTGCACATGAAATGAAATGAAAATGAAAATCGCTTATTGTCACAAGTAGGCTTCAAATGAAGTTACTGTGAAAAGCCCCTAGTCATCACATTGCGGCGCCTGTTCGGAGAGGCTGTTACGGGAACAAGGGTTACATGGCTCTTTTTGTACAGTGGGGAGCTCACTCGCCGGAACTCCGCATTGTAGCGGGAGATTTTTAAATGGCATCCCCATCTCCAAAGCTCCCGAAACAATCCCCGATCTCCCCTCCAGCCCGGACGCACTATGGGAGCGTACCCGGCCACACACCCCACCCCGCACCTCACAAATGGACAACATTTAAAAGTTGCACAAAATGTGATGAAACGGGTAGCGGACAAGAAATCCAAAGTTCAAATTTTTGCCTGTGGAGATAAAGTTTTAGTGTTGTTACCAGTGGTAGGTGAACCTTTAAAAGCTAGGTTTTGTGGACCGTATCAGATTGAAAGGAAATTAAGTGAGGTGAATTATGTGGTAAAAATACCAGATAGAAGGATGACTCACCGAGTGTGTCATGTGAATATGCTTAAAAGGTACTTTGAAATGGAAGGAGAGAAAAAGGAGGAGGTTTTAATGATTCTAACTCAAAATGATGAGCCAAATCCAGATGACTGTGAATTTGACATACCTCAAATTAAATTGGAAAACGAGGATGTTCTTAAAAATTGGGATAAATTGCTGAGTTACCTTCCAGACGAAAAATGGACTGACCTGAAAGAGTTATTAATATCACATGGGCAAGTTTGTGGAGATAAATTGGGAAGTACTAAAATGGTTATACATAAGCCAATGGAGCTCACCCATAGTGATGGTACCAAAACCAGACAGTACCCAATGGTTGTGTGTGGACTATAGAAAGGTTAATGCAGTTACAAGAATGGACTCTTATCCTATCCCATGTTTGGAGGATTGCATTGAGAAAGTGGGACAATCAGCTTTTATTTCTAAACTGGATTTACTTAAAGGTTACTGGCAGGTACCTTTATCCGAAAGGGCGAAGGAGATTTCAGCTTTTGTGACTCCAGATGGTATATACCAACTCAAAGTTATGCCATTTGGCATGAAAAACGCCCTAGCCACATTTCAACGGTTAACTAGCAAAGTTGTTTCAGGATTACCCAATTGTGCGGTACACATCGACGATCTGGTAATTTTCAGCCAGACATGGACAGAACATTTGAAACATCTGATGGAGTTATTCGATCGATTTCAGGAGGCGGGTTTGGTGATAAACCTAGCCAAAAGTGAATTTGGAAAAGCCCAAGTCACTTTCCTTAAAGGAGTTTCTGATACCCTCAAAATGAAGGGAAATAATGCAACTTCTTGGCATGAGTGGATTTGATCGAACATTTGAGCAAAAGTTTTGTAGCGTGATTGCTCCGCTGATGGACTTGCTGAAGTAACGTCGACGATTTCAGTGGACAGCGGAATTTCAACAGGCATTTGACGGCCTGAAAGCTGTGATAATCAATGCTCCTGTGTTGGAGAATTACAAGGGACTCTGTGATCAGATTGAACTAAAGTATCTGACTTTAAAGAGAAATGCCGAGGCATATAGAAATGGATGGATCATGCAGAGACCTTCTTGTTCAAAGAGACTGTCAATCGAGAAAGATTTCAGTTGGAAGAAGAAGAACAAAAATGGACTTTATTATTATACCTGTTTGCGTGTGTTGATTTTTAAAACAAAAATGTATCTTTACTGTGTGCATTTCTTAAAGGATAGTGAAAAGGTGAAAAATGAAACCATCTTGAAGTTGATGGTTTATTTTTTTTCTTGGTGGGAGGTGTCATGTGAGAGTACCTTTAAGAAATGGGCGTTTATAAATGGGTGTGTATATAAATATCTGTAGTGAGAGTACCTTTCAGAAATGGGTGTTTACTACTGCAGTGATGTCAGAGTGTGGGAGGAGCTGGGCTGTCTGTCAGCTTTTTACTTTCATTTTAGGTTGTTTGCTGCAGGGTGTGTTTTAGTTTTGTTTTCAGTGTTGGAGCTGATGCCAGACAGAGCAGGTGTACTGTTGATCTCTCTGCCATAAAAGACTATCTCTTGATCATTTGGTGAATTCAGAATTATAAATGTTCTCAGTCGTGAATGTAAACCTAATGTGCTTCTGTTAACAGGTGTTTTTTTTGTCTTCTGGATGTTGTTTGGAAAGTTATTAAGGATTACTTAGTATTGTATTCTTTGGGGGTTGTATTTGAATTGATGGTTGCTAAGATGTTCACTGTATGTTTTAAAAAAGTTAACTTGAGTTCATAGAATAAACTTTGTTTTGCTTTAAAAATACTTTTCCATTTCTGCTGTACCACACCTGTAGAGTGGGCCGTGTGTTCTCCACAATCTATTAAAGGTTGTGGTTCAGGTGAACTCCATGATACACTTTGGGGTTCTCTAAACCCTGACCCATAACAGTAGCATCAGCAGCCTTGCTCAAAGCTTTTTAGTGTCTCTTTATTCTCAACACCAGGGATTAGCGGCATATCTCTGCCTCATTTCCTAATTATCTGTCAGTGAGAGGTTCACTTGCAAGAAACACTAAGATAGGTGGTGACACATCCAGGCCACCACGATGGAAATAACGAGTAATTGTGAGTATTATGGTAAGAAGGAGTCTGCAGTTGTATAAACACTGTACTGTAATAAATCATTCTTAGAACTTTTTTTTAAAAAAATTTAGAGTACCCAATTCATTTTTTCCAATTAAGGGGCAGTTTAGCGTGGCCAATCTGCCTACCCTGCGCATCTTTGGGTTGTGAGGGCGAAACCCACACAAACATGGGGAGAATGTGCAAACTCCACATGGACAGTGACCCAGAGCCAGGATCGAACCTGGGACCTTGGCGCCGTGAGACTGCAGGGCTAACCCACTGCGCCACCATACTGCCTTCATTCTTAGAACTTGATCGAAGATCTGCAAGTGCCTTCTATTTAACTGTAAATGAACAAAGAGCATAAATCTGGCTGCGTACACTGAATATTTGGAAGCAGCAGTTAACTGCAGGTTTGACTGTGAGAATTATCTTTGTATTGATTGTACGAAAAGGTGGAAAGAGGATTTCTGTCCTATGCTGTTGAAGCAGTTGTTCGGGGTCTTGAGAGGGTTACAAAGAAGAGTGTCAGCAGCTGTCAAGGAGGATTGTGGTTATTGCTTCTCTACTGACTCCAAGTGAACCACCTATTGAAAGGGAGGGACAGCCACTGCACCAAATATGCCATCTGTCAGTGAGTGGAAATGAGTTACGCCAGTCATTGCCAAACTATTTCATTCGCAAATCACTTAGGTGGGGTCAAGTGACCTCGAAGGCCACCTATCAGACTGACCCCACCCACTCTCGCTTGCCCCCGCCAAGAAATACTCATCAGAATTTGTGGGAAGAATGGAGCTGGCTTTTGTTGAGACACCAATAAGGAGATGTCTGATTCCAAGCTGAAGTGCTTCAATCTCACGTTGGGTTCCACGTTGGGCCAGTTCCTCTTTTTTGTTTTTAGCCGTTCAAATGTTGACGATCTTATCTTGCAATGGTATGTTGCAACAGTGACAGAAACCTCACTTAGAAAAAACATTATTGTTGCTGCTTGTACCCATGACAACTCAGGCCGTGCACACGGAAGTCTGTCTGGCTGTGTGACCTCACACGAGGGATGGGAGTTAGGTCATGGTGTTGAACATGCATTTTGGACCAGCCTGCAGACGAACCTAGAGGATGTTCACGGAGCGGTCAACAGAACAGCTAAGGTATATCATTTTGCAGAAATTTCTTTGGCTGACAAATTACATTTGTTCGCAAGGTCAAACACAAAGACCCTTCTTACCAGATTCTTCCTTTAAGACAGACAGCATCTACAAAAACTTTGGAAGTTAATGGTGTCAGTTTTTAGAGGGTACATGCAATTCTCCCCTGAATGATACCATTGCAAACGCAGAAAATCTGAGTGTGCGGGCTTCTGACATTCAGTTACACACAGTTTACCTTCTTGCCTCATCAATCATAAAAATACCAGCACACAGGAGCATCAGAGTGCTGCTTGCTAGGAAAGGATTAATAGCGTCTTTTGCCATGCTCATACTAAACCCAACAAAATGGCCTCTACTTTTTAAATGATGTTATATTTTATGTGATTGTTTGAATGCTCAGATCCATGTTTGCCTATGGTATAGGTGAAATGCAATGTAGCACAAGCTAGTTTGTCCACATGTTTCCAGTTTGTTACCACCAGGTAAGAAGGGGGGTGAACTGGCTCCCCTCTCTTCAACCTCCGCGGTTGGTCACAACACAGGTTTTTTATTAATAAATTAATAAATACCCAATTATTTTTTCCAATTAAGGGGCAATTTAGCGTGGCCAATCCACCTATCCTGCACATCTTTTGGGTTGTGGGGGTGAAACCCACGCAGACACGGGGAGAATGTGCAAACTCCTCACGGACAGTGACCCAGGGCCGGGATTCAAACCCGGGTCCTCAGCGCAGTCGGCAGCAATGCTACTGTGCCACCGTGCTGCCCCTACAACAACGTTTTAAGTTCCTTTTTAGGAGGATATGCCTTTTCCAAAATCAGAATGTATTTAACTATTTAAGCTGTGAGAAACGAGAGGCCAATCAAAACAGATTTTCTTGAAGCAAAGCAAGAGAACATTTATTTGTCGCAAAATCTGAGAAAAATAATAAAAATATGACTTTAGGCATTTGGCCCTCATTTGGCCACTGGGACAGGCATGCATGCACACACACCTGCATGCACACACACACGCATGCACACACACACGCATGCACACACACACAGACACTCACAGAAGTAAGGGGACCTAGAGTCCAATGAAAAGGTGAAAGAATGTATGGCTAAATGTCCTTTGATTGCCCTTGATACGTACATTTTAAACACTGGCAGATTTAGATTAGCTGGTTTCTTGGATATGGTCAGATGCTGAAGTAGGCCATTCAGACCCTTGAGCCTGCTCAGGCATTCAATAAGGTCATGTCTGATCTGTTTGTGTTGAGTTCCACTTTCCCCATCTACCCCCGACAACCTCTGATTCCCTCGCCCAACAAGAACCTATCTACCTCTGCCTTAAAAATATTCAATGACCCCACCTTCACTGCCTTCTGAGGCAGAAAGTCGCACAACCTTCTGAAAGAAATTCTCCTCATCTCTGACCTATAAGGGTGACCCCTAATTTTAAAACAGTGCCTCATAGTCCTGGACTCACCCACAAGAGGAAACATCCTTCCAAAGTTCACCTTGTCGAGACTATTCTGCTTCTTATTTACTTCAATCAAATCACCCCTCAGTCTACTAAACCCCAGTGGAAACAAGCCCAGGCTTTCTAAGATAAATCACTCATTCCAGGTATCAACCTAATAAACCTTCTGTGAACCGTCTCCGACGCATTTACACCCTTCCTGAAATAAGGAGACCAAAATTGCACACAATATTTGCGATGTGGTCTCATCAATGCTCCTGCATATAAGCCAAATGCTTTTGATCGTAAAGAGCACCTACTTGCAGCTCAGTAACATTGTCCACCTTAAAGTCTGCCTCAGCCCTCCTGCTGCTGAAACTGCTTTCTATGTTTTTCTCACCTCCAAGCTTGACTATTCCAAAGTTTTCCTGGCTGATTGCCCACCAGCTCCACACGGGGAGAATGTGCAAACTCCACACGGACAGTGACCCAGGGTTTGGATCGAACCTGGGACCCCGGTGCCGTGAGGCAGCAGTGCGAACCACTCCGCCACCGTACTGCCCTCAATACTTTGCATTATTAATGTCTCTTCCTTACATAGTAAGAAGTTTCGATGGGTGTCTGGATTATAGGAAATGCCCCTCTCTTTAAGCTCCCCTGGGGATGATTTGTTGGTATCTCACCTTCAACTTCGAAAGTGGCCTAACATTTTATGCTGTCTCCTCTACCTCAGTTCAAATTTCAAAAGTTCCATATTTTCAGAAGTACAGGGCCATATCCTCAGAACAAGTTACTCAATGCATTGTATTGTTTACTTTCTAATGCATCTTAGCAAAGTTGCAGTTTATAGAAAGGTAAAGCGGATTGTGTATCACAGATTTGTGATGCAAATAAATTTAATTATAATATGTTTTGCACAGAATAGTATAATTAAAATGGTCCCAGAATCTAAGAATTAATAACTTTTGATTGTAATTTCTTGTATAACTTTGAATGAATTGATCCCAAATGTGCTGTGGCTTGAGGGCAGAGAGTAACCATGAAATTCATTGTTTATTGCGGGGTCTACAGCTGGATCAGGGCAGAAGCTACTATAACCTTTTCTGACAAGAGCCAGCTATTTGTTTTGCCAGGTTTATTTCTTACCATGTTGAAGGACAAAGAGACCATTTCTACAGGCCATTCAGGAGGGTGTCATTGAAAACAAGGCTAAATCTATTGATGGCTCTTTGTGAGCTTAAGTGCCAGCTACAAATGGGAGGCAGAGCAACAACATGAGGATAAGACTAACTAAAATGCAGTAGCAGCATAAAGACTTCAAAGCACATTCATGTTTTCTGCCTAGCTGGAATAAATGTTTAACCTCTTACAGTTCATGTGTCAACCATTGGATGCTCAAAAGCATTTCCAAACCAGACTGAGAATTCGGACCGGAGAGATTGCAACAGGAAAAAGCAAAGAATTGACAGAAATGATTACTGAGATCCATTGCCGGGGTAGGGATAGTTTTGGAGAACTATTATCTCAACAGCTGCAATAGTCCCATGGTTGTTTGGAGGGAAAAAGAAACTTGCATTTATATAGCACCTTTCATGTTATCCAGATTCTTCCAAAGCACCTTACAGTCAATAGATTCCATAGAATCCCTACAGTGCAGAAGGAGGCCATTTGGGCCATCGAGCCTGCACCGACCCTCCGAAAGCGAACCCTACCTAGACCCAGGTCCCCATCCTTTCCCCATACCCCAGTAACCTTTTTATGACACTGAGGGACACTTTAGCATGGCCAATCCACCTAACCTGCACATCTTTGGACTGTGGGGGGAAACTGGAGCACCCAGAGGAAACCCACGCAGACACGATGAGAATGTGCAGACTCCACACAGACAGACCTCCAAGGCTGGAATTGAACCTGGGTCCCTGGCGCTGTGAGGCAGCAGTGCTAACTATTGTGCCATCATGCCACCTCAAATAAGTTACTTTTGAAGTGTAGTCACTGTTCGTATCTCTGTAACATACAAAACATGGCACAATGGCCCAGGTGACCGTACGCTGGTGGTACCCCAGGAGATGCATTGGAGGGGGAGGGGGTGTTCAGATGACTCGTTGGAATTACCCAGGAAGTTTCAACCTCCGATGGGAAATTCTGAGTTAGAGTCCAAGAACTCAGAAGGTTCCAATTCGCTTATCGGGATAGTTACCCAGGAAATATTAGACAGGAAAAGAACATATCTGACTCCTAGTTAACAATACAACTAAACCCTTGACTGCCCCCACCAACCCTACAACTGCCCCGCCCTCCATCAGACCCTCCAAATGCCTTGACCTTCCTGACTCGACCAAACCCTCTGACTCCCCCTCTGCGACCCAAAATCACCAACCTACCTATCCTGCCACCCTACCCAGCTGGACGCCTACCCACTCTATCCATCCTGCCACCAACCTCACGACCCACCCAGCATCCTTCCAACCACCACCCTGTCACCCACCACCCTACCCCTGTTACCCTACCCAGCTGGTACCCTGCCAGCTGACACCCTCCCCACCTTATTCATTTACCTCACTCATACTCCGTCACTAACACAGCGAAAACTCAATTTAAACATCCCAAAGCTTTTCAGTGCGTTAGTGAATGAAGACTTACCAAAATGTGTCCCCTGGTGCCGTAAAAAGGTGTGTGTGGCTTGGCTTCCACCAACAATGCTGCCATATAAAGAAGGACTCTGAGAACAGGTTCACCGTGCATTTCTGAAGAGGTCCAGTTTTGAGGTCTGGATAAGAAATACAGAGTTCTGGCACTGTATTTAAAAAGTAGGCGCAGAGAGACAACCCAACAGATTTTGCCCGTACTCCTTGGAAGATGTGCCCATTATCATGATGTAACTGCCCACTTGAAAAGGTAAACTTTAGTTTCCTTCCATCTGTAGATGTAAATGCAAGGGTGGTATACATTTATATTTCATCCTAAACCTAGCATTGGCATGTACATGGTGTAATGAGATTCACAAGGAAGTCAACTTGCAGAGGTCATGGCTGCCAATGGCTGTCTTCCAGTTGTCTGCAACAATGCCGATCAAATCGCTTGCAGAGGAAGTATGGGCACCCAGGATGTTGTGAGCCAGTGACCAGTTCATTGTACAAAAGGTCTTTGGATATATGGCACCACCCATGCGATGAATGTTGTCAAGCCAGTGCAGTCATCACTGCCTTGGCAACAAGTGCATGTTGATGGAATTAACACTCTCCTGCCAAGAAATGCGAGAATACATCTAGAGAGAGCAAAGGTGGAAATGGTTCAGCCCTTTCTCTTGCCTGGCATATGTTATCCTGGTCTCACCATTGTGGAGATGTGCATTGAGGATGCAGGCTGAGCGGGCTCAGTGTTTGGTGTTCTCAGCTGGGTGGTCTCACAAGTTTTGCATCTGTCTGCTTGCTGTTGTTCACACGCTTTTGCTCAACTTGGAACTAGCAGCTGCAGCTATTTTGATTTGTGTGTCGATTTCAGCATCAAGTGACAGATTGCTGGTGATTGTGGGACCGAGATATATGAATCTGTCAACAACCTCCAGTGTCAAAATTATTCATTCTGATAAATGGCAACATCCTAGACCGTGACATTTGTCTTCTTGATGCTGATGGTCAAACCAAACTCATTACAGGCGAGAGAGAATCTGTCCATTTGCTGCTGAAGATATTCCTTAGTATGAAATGGCAGTGTGGCACCATCAGCGTGGACCAAATCGCTGATGAGGAACTTGATACACTCATGTCTTTGATTACAGGTGAGCAAGGTTGAACAGCTTTCCATCGGTTCTGGTATGCAACACACTGTAGATAACCTGAAGGCATATGACAGCAGGAGAGAGAAAGATATACCAAAGAGTGTTAGTGGCAGAAGACAATCGTGTTTAACCCACTGCAGATCTCAAAGGATTCCGCTGTTGCCCTGTAAAAGCTGACCTTACTCCTAATGCTGTCATAAGAAGAGATCACATTGTGGAGATTCGGTGGACAACCAATTTGCACCAGCAGTTTAAATGGGCCATCTCTATTCACATGGTCAAATGCCTTGGTGAGATGGATAAAGGCAGTATATAGAGGTCACCTTTGTGCACAGCATTTGTCTTGCAGCTGCCAGACTGAGATGATCATGTGAATTGTAGATCTTCCAGTTCTGAAACCACACTGGAATTCAGGATAGATGCTTTCAGCTGGGAACTGCAGTCTTACCCATGCAATATGTTTCTCATGATGCTCAACAAGGAGATGCTTCGATAGTTTTAAAAAAATTTTTAGAGTACCCAATTCATTTTTTTCTCCCAATTAACAAATTTTGATTGGTTAATTAATAAAAAGCGAAGAGTGGGGATTAATGGGTGTTTCTCCGGTTGGCAATCAGTAGCTAGTGGTGCCCCTCAGGGATCAGTGTTGGGCCCACAACTGTTCACAATTTACATAGATGATTTGGAGTTGGGGACCAAGGGCAAAGTGTCCAAGTTTGCAGACAACACAAAGATAAGTGGTAAAGCAAAACATGCAGAGGATACTGGAAGTCTGCAGAGGGATTTGGATAGGCTAAGTGAATGGGCTTGGGTCTGGCAGATGGAATACAATGTTGACAAATGTGAGGTTATCCATTTTGGTTGGAATAACAGCAAAAGGGATTATTATTTAAATGATAAAATATTAAGACATGCTGCTGTGCAGAGAGACCTGGCTGTGCTAGTGCATGAGTCGCCAAAAGTTGGTTTACAGGTGCAGCAGGTGATTAAGAAGGCAAATGGAATTTTGTCCTTCATTGCTAGAGGGATGGAGTTTAAGACTAGGGAGGTTCTGCTGCAATTGTATAAGGTGTTAGTGAGGCCACACCTGGAGTATTGTGTTCAGTTTTGGGTTCCTTACTTGAGAAAGGACGTACTGGCACTGGAGGGTGTGCAGAGGAGATTCACTAGATTAATCCCAGAGCTGAAGGGTTTGGATTACGAGGAGAGGTTGAGTAGACTGGGACTGTACTCGTTGGAATTTAGAAGGATGAGGGGGGTCTTATAGAAACATATAAAATTGTGAAGGGAATAGATAGGATAGATGCGGGCAGGTTTTTTCCACTGGCGGGTGAAAGCAGAACTAGGGGGCATAGCCTCAAAATAAGGGGAAGTAGATTTAGGACTGAGTTTAGGAGGAACTTCTTCACCCAAAGGGTTGTGAATCTATGGAATTCCTTGCCCAGTGAAGCAGTAGAGGCTCCTTTCTTAAATGTTTTTAAGATGAAGATAGATAGTTTTTTGAAGAATAAAGGGATTAAGGGTTATTGTGTTCGGGTCGGAAAGTGGAGCTGAGTCCACAAAAGATCAGCCATGATCTCATTGAATGGTGGAGCAGGCTCGAGGGGCCAGATGGCCTACTCCTGCTTCTAGTTCTTATGTTCTTAAGGGACAATTTAGCGTTGCCAATCCACCTCCCCTGCACATCTTTGGGTTGTGGGGGCGAAGCTCATGCAAACACGGGGAGAATATGCAAACTCCACACGGACAGTGACCCAGAGCCGGGATCGAACCTGGGACCTCAGCGCCATGAGGCAGCAATGCTAACCACTGCACCACCATGCTGCCCCAGATGCCTCAATAGTTGATGCAATTGCTGCTGTTTCTCTTGTAGCCTTGTATCTAATATCCTGGGGCACTGCCTCTTCAGTCCAGCAGAGGCAGCAAAGTTTGTGCAGGTGTTGTAGGTGTGCTGGTTTCCTGTGCTTGATGAGTTCAGACGGTTTAGCAACAGCAGCCTAGAGTTATGCCCAGGGCAAGCAAGTCAATTGCTTTGCTAGACTCCTCCAATGAGACTTCAATATCTAGCTCTACCATGACAGGTAGATTTGGTATGTTGTCCAGAACTTTCTCGATGACAGTATTCTCCCTAGAATTCAACTCAAGATAGTGTTCCACCCATCTCGCCAATTATTTATTTCAGCCGGTGATTACCTTCCCTACCTTTGTTTTTGATGGGACTATTTCTTTTGCTCATGGACCTGTAGCCTTTTTGATCCCTTCAGACATACCCCTTGCATTCCCTATGTCAGAGGATGCCTGGATATTCTGGCAAAGTTGTAAGCAGTAGTTACTGGCACACTGCCCATCACTTTGTTGGACTTTACTTCAAACAGTTCTCACTACATTCACAGTTGTCTTGCAATTAATGAGAGCAGACCACTTGGCTTCGATGACATGCTCCATCACAGTGATAGTGGCCTCAAGCATTTTTCTGCTCTTGCTCCCCACATTATGAGAGTCCGGTATTGTTAGTGGCATGTGTTCCATTTTGCTTCTGCACTCCATGTGGGAATGCTAGACAGCGCCAGTTCAATCGAGTTGAGGAACTATTGGTTCACCCATAGCTGGGAAAATGACTGACATTGATACAAAAATGGTACTATATCTTTGAATGAAAAAACTTCAAGGGGTGCATCCTAACCATGGTGCACATCAGTGAATGATCTGTATCACAGTCAGCACTGTGGTAGCTGCATGTGTCGAGAATGCTGTTCAGAGGGTCATGTTTGATAATGACCAAATCCCGCTGGTGCCAATGGGCAGTACTTGGATGTCTCCAGAAGACTTTGTGGAATGGTTTGTTCTGAAAGAATGTGCTTGTTACACAAAGTTTGTGGTAGGAACAAAGCTCAAGTAGACCCTGTCCATTCTCAATTATCCTTCCCTTTCCATAATATCCAAGGCAGGAGGACTATGTCTCCTGGACCAGGCCCATTTTGCACTGAAATACCCCGGTGGGTAAGTGTGTTTTGTCTTATGGATTCTGCAGATAGCAAAGTCACACTCCTCATAGAACAGAGGTACTTTACCTCTGCAGTGGAGCACAACGTTGGAGCATAGATATTCATAAGATTACCTGCGCTGTTTGTTTGAATGGAGGCCCACGTTTGAACCATTAGTTGGGGGGAAAGGGTGAACCATTGAGGGCAGCAAGTTCCTGACACTGAAGCCTATACCTTGCTCATGCATTTTCTCTGAACTCTTCTCCTGCCAGATGAACGTGTAATGTTTTTCTTTCAGTGATCCACTCTCAACACCCTGGTCGCCTGTGGGGAAGCTATATCAGCATTCAGCCTATCAGGTCCCATGTTGATCATGGCTGTCTTATACACTTTATCAACATGTTGCAAGTCATCTGTCAATCTATGCACATGGTTCTGATATTCCAGCATGCCCATCGTGGAGCTAGCATCTTCTTCCCTTATGTTTGTTTAATCTATTTGCCTGATGCAGAGGATTTTGTCCTCTTGTCAAGCACTTGAGTTGCCCAAATATCAGGGTCCCCTCTTATGTTCTATGATGTCCCCAGTCAAGTTCCGGTGCTCTGGTTTCCTCCCACAAGTCCCGAAAGACATGCTTGTTAGGTGAATTGGACATTCTGAATTCTCCCTCAGTGTACCCGAACAGGCGCCGGAATGTGGCGACTAGGGGATTTTCACAATAACCTCATTACAGTGTTAATGTAAGCCTACTTGGGACAATAAAGATTTTTATTATTTTTAAAAGTTCAAAGGATTTAGAGCATTACATTTGGCACCAACTTGGTTACAGGAGTAACTGGAAAGATGATATATTTAGACATTCTTCCACATTTGGGCTCCACTTCCGATTTTTTGTCAGATGTTTCTCTTATCTTTCAATTCTCCTGCGATATCCACAAGGCAGGGCAGCTCTTCTCCGGTTACTGGGAGTTTGGTTCATGAGTGTATCACATCATTGTGAGTCGGGAGGACCAAACATCCTCTGAATTCCTCTAAAGCTTCAGCCCGGGGCCACAAGGGACCCAGTTTCTATGTTTCATCACAAGGAGGCACAACTGAAGACTTGCCGATACAGAGACTCTGTATGGACAGGGAGAGAATTACACATTTGGCTCTCTTCTTCGCATTGCTTCTAATCAGCAATGTAGGCTGAAACTGAGAAGCAACCTAGTGTACAACAATAGAAAACATGCTAAACTCTCTTCATCCACATACTAGGAGCATCACATTAACCGGCGTTGGACACAGTAACGGATAATTGAATTCTTTATCACACTGCTCAAATTTCCACAGTTTCTCCACAGCGTCAGTGTCCTTGTGTGTCTCCAGGTTGGATGAGCAGTTGAAGATTTGTAAACACACTGAATAGGTGTATGGTTTCTCCTCACTGTGAATGGTGTGATTTTTTTTTCAGAAACTGGCTAATCTTTCCACAATCAGTTCACTGAAAAGCTCTCACTCGGGCGGCACGGTAGCACAGTGGGTAGCACTGTTGCTTCACAGTTCCAGGGTCCCAGGTTCGATTCCTGGCTTGGGTCACTGTCTGTGCGGAGTCCGCACGTTCTCCCCGTGTCTGCGTGGGTTTCCTCCGGGTGCTCTGACTTCCTCCCACAAGTCCCGAAAGATGTGCTGATAGGTCATTTGGACACTCTGAATTCTCCCCCTGTGTATCGGTATGTGGCGACTAGGGGCTTTTCACAGTAACTTCGTTGCAGTGTTAATGTAAGCCTACTTGTGACAATAAAGATTATTATTATTATTCTGTGGATGTGTCTTGGTACTTTTCCAGGTACACTCATGTTTGAAATCTTCCCAGGTTCGATTCCGGGCCTGGGTCACTGTCTGTGCAGAGTTTGCACATTCTCCCGTGTCTGCATGGATTTCACCCCCATAACCCAAAGATGTGCAGGTTAGGTGGATTGGCCATGCTAAATTGGCCCTTAATTGGAAAAAAAAATAATTGGGTACTCTTAAAAAAAAAATTTTAATGTTTGAAATCTTCTCCACGGACCTAGCAGCCAAAAATTCAAATGTTATTCCTGTTTTGATGAATCAAATCTTTCCGTCAGATCTTAACGTGAAGTTTGAGTTGAGTTTCCCATCGTATTTACGGATGGGGAACCCCAAATCCAAGGTTGGATACACTTTAAAATGACAGCAGGTATATAAAGAAATGTAGATCACGTGCCTCAATGTAAAAGTAAATTACTTCTTCTCACTTCTGGAATAACTTTCAAATCCTCTTCCTCACCCTGTATCTTAAATGTATGATAAGAAGAAGAAGAAGTAATTTACTTTTACACTGGCGGAGAGGATGCTAGATGGGGACTCTTCTTCCGAGGTAGTATGGGCTGAGGTTAAAAACAGGAAAGGAGAGGTCACCCTGTTGGGAGTTTTCTATAGGCCTCCAAATAGTTCTAGGGATGTAGAGGAAAGGATGGCGAAGATGATTCTGGATAAGAGCGAAAGTAACAGGGTAGTTATTATGGGAGACTTTAACTTTCCAAATATTGACTGGAAAAGATATAGTTCGAGTACATTAGATGGGTCTTTTTTGTACTATGTGTGCAGGAGGGTTTCCTGACACAATATGTTGACAGGCCAACAAGAGGCGAGGCCACATTGGATTTGGTTTTGGGTAATGAACCAGGCCAGGTGTTAGATTTGGAGGTAGGTGAGCACTTTGGGGACAGTGACCACAATTCGGTGACGTTTACGTTAGTGATGGAAAGGGATAAGTATACCCCGCAGGGCAAGAGTTATAGCTGGGGGAAGGCATGACTTGGGAGGGGTAGGTTGGAGACGTAGGCTGCAAGTGTTGGGCACACTGGATATGTGGAGCTTGTTCAAGGAACAGCTACTGCATGTTCTTGATAAGTACGTACCGGTCAGGCAGGGAGGAAGGCGTCGAGCGAGGGATCCGTGGTTTACCAAAGAAGTGGAATCTCTTGTTAAGAGGAAGAAGGAGGCCTATGTGAAGATGAGGTGTGAAGTTTCAGTTGGGGCGCTTGATAGTTACAAGGTAGCGAGGAAGGATCTAAAGAGAGAGCTAAGACGAGCAAGGAGGGGACATGAGAAGTATTTGGCAGGTGGGATCAAGGAAAACCCAAAAGCTTTCTAGAGGTATGTCAGGAATAAAAGAATGACTAGGGTAAGAGTAGGGCCAGTCAAGAACAGGGATGGGAAGTTGTGTGTGGAGTCTAAAGAGATAGGCGAGATACTAAATGAATATTTTTCGTCAGTATTCACTCAGGAAAAAGAGAATGTTGTGGAGGAGAATGCTGAGACCCAGGCTATTCGAATAGATGGCATTGAGGTACGTAGGGAAGAGGTGTTGGCAATTCTGGACAGGCTGAAAATAGATAAGTCCCCGGGGCCTGATGGGATTTATCCTAGGATTCTCTGGGAAGCCAGGCAAGAGATTGCTGAGACTTTGGCTTTGATTTTTATGTCATCATTGGCTACAGGAATAGTGCCAGAGGACTGGAGGATAGCAAATGTGGTCCCTTTGTTCAAGAAGGGGAGCAGAGACAACCCCGGCAACTATAGACCGGTGAGCCTCACGTCTGTTGTGGGTAAAGTCTTGGAGGGGATTATAAGAGACAAGATTTATAATCATCTAGATAGGAATAATATGATTAGGGATAGTCAGCATGGCTTTGTGAAGGGTAGGTCATGCCTCACAAACCTTATTGAGTTCTTTGAGAAGGTGACTGAACAGGTAGACGAGGGTAGAGCAGTTGATGTGGTGTATATGGATTTCAGTAAAGTGTTTGATAAGGTTCCCCACGGTAGGCTATTGCAGAAAATACGGAGGCTGGGGATTGAGGGTGATTTAGAGATGTGGATCAAAAATTGGCTAGCTGAAAGAAGACAGAGGGTGGTGGTTGATGGGAAATGTTCAGAATGGAGCTCAGTTACAAGTGGCGTACCACAAGGATCTGTTCTGGGGCCGTTGCTGTTTGTCATTTTTATAAATGACCTAGAGGAGGGCGCAGAAGGGTGGGTGAGTAAGTTTGCAGACGACACTAAAGTTGGTGGTGTTGTCGACAGTGCGGAAGGATGTTGCAGGTTACAGAGGGACATGGAAAAGCTGCAGAGCTGGGCTGAGAGATGGCAAATGGAGTTTAATGTAGAGAAGTGTGAGGTGATTCACTTTGGAAGGAATAACAGGATTGCGGAATATTTGGCTAATGGTAAAATTCTTGGAAGTGTGGATGAGCAGAGGGATTTAGGTGTCCATGTACATAGATCCCTGAAAGTTGCCACCCAGGTTGATAAGGTTGTGGAGAAGGCCTATGGAGTGTTGGCCTTTATTGGTAGAGGGATTGAGTTCCGGAGTCATGAGGTCATGTTGCAGCTGTATAAAACTCTGGTACGTCCGCATTTGGAGTATTGCGTACAGTTCTGGTCACCTCATTATAGGAAGGACGTGGAAGCTTTGGAACGGGTGCAGAGGAGATTTACCAGGATGTTGCCTGGTATGGAGGGAAAATCTTATGAGGAAAGGCTGATGGACTTGAGGTTGTTTTCGTTAGAGAGAAGGTTAAGAGGAGACTTAATAGAGGCATACAAAATGATCAGAGGGTTAGATAGGGTGGACAGTGAGAGCCTTCTCCCGCGGATGGAAATGGCTAGCACGAGGGGACATAGCCTTAAACTGAGGGGTAATAGATATAGGACAGAGGTCAGAGGTAGGTTCTTTACGCAAAGAGTGGTGAGGCCGTGGAATGTCCTACCTGCAACAGTAGTGAACTCGCCAACATTGAGGGCATTTAAAAGTTTATTGGATAAGCATATGGATGATAATGGCATAGTGTAGGTTAGATGGCTTTTGTTTTTTGACTTCCCATGTCGGTGCAACATCGTGGGCCGAAGGATCTGTACTGCACTGTATCGTTCTATGTTCTATAATGAAAAGCAAAACTGTAAACGCTGGAGATCGAAAATAAATATAGAAACTGCTGGAACTGCACAGAGGGTCAGACAGCATCCTACAACAAGGCCTGTTAAATTTTGGTTGGTGCCCTTTGTAGAGATATCCTGCTGCAGAGACCCCATCTGAAACATTAATCCACCTCTTCACTTTCAAATGACAACAGGCCTCCTGTGATTTCTCCGCCTATTAATAAGGCTTCAGCAGCAGAAATACCTGAGAAAGGACGTACTGGCGCTGGAGGATGTGCAGAGGAGATTCACTCAGTTAATCCCAGAGCTGAAGGGGTTGGATTACAAGGAGAGGTTGAGTAGACTGGGACTGTACTCGTTGGAATTTAGAAGGATGCGGGGGGGATCTTATAGAAGCATATAAAATTATGAAGGGAATAGATAGGATAGATGCGGGCAGGTTGTTTCCACTGGTGGGCGAAAGCAGAACTAGGGGGCATAGCCTCAAAATAAGGAAAAGTAGATTTAGGACTGAGTTTAGGAGGAACTTCTTCACCCAAAGGGTTGTGAATCTATGGAATTCCTTGCCCAGTGAAGTAGTTGAGGCTCCTTCATTAAATGTTTCCAAGATAAAGATCGATAGTTTTTTGAAGAATAAGGGAATAAAGGGTTATGGTGTTCGGGCGGGAAAGTGGAGCGGAGTCCACAAAAGATCAACCATGATCTCATTGAATGGCGGAGTAGGCTCGATGGGACAGATGGCCTACTCCTGCTCCTAGTTCTTATGTTCTTACGTTCTAAATGTGAGATTAGCTTGGCTCAGCCTGGCAACTGCAACGAGCTCAGCAAGAGACTATGGGCGGGACTCTCCATGAATCGGCAAGATGGCCCGAACCCGGTGGCAAAAACGGCGCAAATCACTCCGGCGTTGGGCCCCCCCGAAACGTCGCAAAGTCTCCGGCCTGGAATGGGTTAGTAGCGGCGTGACACCATTCGCGACGGCGTCACTCGTCAAAAGACGCCCTCCCCCGAGACCCGGCAAAATGTCTGCCCTCCGCGCAGCGCCAACTGAGGCCCCCCACTTGCCTGCCACACTTTCTCCCTTCCCCATCCCCCCTTCCCCCATATCCCACCTTCCCCATATCACCCGTCCCCCATATCCCCCTTCCCCCATATCCCCCCTTCCCCCATATCCCTCCATCCCACAAAAGAGCTTTGAGAGGTATGTCTTCCAGCAGCGCTTGCAAGGTAAGGATGAGCTCTTTCAGTCCTCCCTGATGCATCTCCGCATACTCGCGCAGTCCTGCGGTTACGACACAACCTCAGAGTCCATGATCCGGGAAAAGATCGATTTTGGGGTTGCCTCCAGTGGCCTACGCCAGCAGCTTCTAAAAATTAAAGGCCTGACCTTAGCATCTGCAGTTGAAGCCTGTGTCCTGCATGAGAATGCGACTAGCCGCTATGCCCAATTTCAGGCACCTGAATCGGCGCAGAGGGGGTCCTACGTGACCGGATCGGAGAGCCAGGCGACCCACGAGGCCGAACGGGTCCAGGCGATCAGGTTTCTCCCGGCCCGTGGCCCGGATGAGGGCGGCCGTTCCGCCTGCTTTTCGAGGCCTCCCGCGCTTGTGCGAGGGACGTGATGCGCAGGCGCGCTCGGCGCAAGACCGAACTGCGCATGCGCAATGGAGTAGCGAACGTCATGACGTCATGACGTGCGGCAACTGTGGAGCTGCACATTTAAAAGGGCAATGTCCCGCAAAAACCCGACAATGCCTACGCTGTGGCAAGGTGGGCCACTACGCTGCTTACTGTCGAGCGGCTCAACCTGTTGATCTCCCACATCTCCGACAACCTCGCAGGAACGTGCGAACCATTCAGCCTCCACATTACGACATCCAAACCGATGACACAGATGACCAAGATGCCTTCCGGGTTGCGTCATTGATGGGAACCGGGTCAACACAATCAATCCGGGCGATGAATGGTGTGCCACCCTGACGGTCACCTGGACACTGGCACCTCCGCCAACCTCATAGCATGGTCAGCCTTCTACGCCATGAAGGTCAGGCCACCAATCCGGCCATCTCGGTGCAGAATGGTCGACTACACCGGGAACGTTATCCCGGCTGTGGGATCCTGCCAGCTCCAGGTGACACACAACACACACACGGCCACACTCGTTCGAGATAGTCGGCTCATCGAAGGACTCCCTGCTGGGCGCACAGGCATGCGAGGCTCTCCACCTCGTGCAACGAGTCCACTCTCTCTCTCTCCAGGTGGCACATCTGACTTCCCGGATGCAGAGTTCAATGCACAGCTCCAATCGCTCCTCGCCCACAACCAGGGGGCATTCGAGAGCATGGGAACACTGCCACACACCTACCGAATTCACCTCAAACCGGACACCATCCCGGTCATTCAGCACCTCGCAGGGTTCCTGCGCCACTTAAAGACCGCCTCAAGCAGCAGCTGCAGGATCTCCAGGACCAAGGGGTCCTATCCAGGGTCACGGAGCCCACGCCGTGGGTCAGCTCCCTGGTATGTGTCAAGAAGCCCTCCGGCGAGCTCCGTATCTGTATTGACCCCAAAGACCTCAATAATAATATCATGAGGGAACATTATCCCATACCCAAACGGGAGGAGATCACCAGTGAAATGGCCCAGGCGAAAATATTTACGAAACTGGATGCTTCTAAGGGGTTTTGGCAGATCCAACTCGATCCCTCCAGCCGAAAGCTGTGCACCTTCAACACCCCTTTCGGCAGGTTCTGCTACAACCGGATGCCATTTGGCATCATCTCAGCATCTGATGTCTTTCATAGGATCATGGAGCAGATGATGGAAGGCATCGAAGGGGTGCGCGTATACGTGGACGATGTCATCATCTGGTCCACCACACTACAGGAGCACATCAACCGTCTCCAACGCGTTTTTGCCCGCATACGGGAAAACGGCCTGCGCCTCAACCGAGCCAAGTGTTCCTTTGGCCAGACTGAGTTGAAGTTCCTCGGGGACCATATCTCCCGGTCAGGGGTCCGTCCGGATGCAGACAAGGTGAGCGCCATCACAGCCATGCCGCAGCCGGCCGACAAGAAAGCAGTGCTACGCTTCCTTGGCATGGTCAACTTCCTGGAGAAGTTCATTCCCAACCTTGCCTCCCACACGACAGCTCTGCGCCACCTCGTCCGAAAGTCCACAGAGTTCCAGTGGCAACACACACACCAGCTGGAATGGGAGGAGCTCAAACGCAAACTCACCACTGCACCGGTATTGGCGTTCTTTGACACGTCTCGTGCCACCAAAATCTCAACTGATGCCAGCCAATCCGGCATTGGAGCAGTGCTCCTGCAGCGGGATGACATGGCATCATTGACCCCAGATGCCTATGCATCGTGAGCCATGACCCCCACAGAGCAGCGCTACGCGCCGATCGAAAAAGTGTGCCTGGGCTTGCTAACCGGTTTAGACAAGTTCCATGATTATGTATATGGTCTTCCACGGTTCACGGTCGAAACTGACCACCGCCCCCTGGTCAGCATAATAAACAAGGACCTGAACGAGATGACCCCTCGCTTCCAGCGCATCCTACTTAAACTCAGGAGGTACAATTTCCAACTGGTCTACACTCCAGGGAAGGAACTCATCGTTGCGGATGCCCTATCCAGAGCAGTGAGTACGCCGCCAGATTCGGAGGGGTTTGTATGTCAGGTCGAGGCGCAGGTGGCCTTCACATCGGCCAATCTGCCAGCTGACGACTCCAGTCTGGCCCGTATCCGCCGAGAGACTGCAGCCGACCCCCTTCAACAGCGTGTGATGCGTCACATGACGGGAGGATGGCTCAAAGGGCAGTGCCCGCAGTTCTACAATGTCCGAGACGACCTGGCCGTCATTGATGGTGTCCTTCTGAAGCTGGACCGGATTGTGATTCCGCACAGCATGCACAAGCTGGTTCTCGGCCAACTACACGAAGGCCACTTGGGGGTCGAGAAGTGCAGACGGAGGGCCCGAGAGGCGGTATACTGGCCGGGCATCAGTGACGATATTGCCAACATGGTGCTCAACTGTACAACATGCCAAAGGTTTCAGCCGGCGCAACCTCCTGAGACGCTTCTGCCCCATGAGCTGGTGACGTCCCCCTGGGCGAAGGTGGGTGTAGACCTGTTTCACGTGCTCGGCAGGGACTATGTCATCATAGTTGACTACTTCTCAAACTCAGAAGTCATACGCCTGCACGATTTGACGTCATCTGCTGTCATCAGGGCCTGCAAAGACACCTTTGCTCGCCACGGCATTCCGATGACTGTCATGTCGGACAATGGGTCCTGTTTCGCCAGCCAGGAATGGTCATCGTTTGCTGCCTCGTATGGCTTCACACACGTGACGTCCAGCCCTCTGCACCCCCAGTCAAATGGAAAGGCGGAGAAGGGCGTTCACATTGCCAAGCGGCTCCTCTGCAAGGCTGCTGCTGCCGGATCGGATTTCTGCCTCGCCCTGCTGGCCTATCGCTCGGCCCCACTAGCCACGGGTCTCTCACCAGCACAGCTGCTGATGGGTCGCGCCCTCAGAACCATTGTGCCTCCCATCCTGGCACCAACAATAGACCATGCTCCGGTACTGCATCGGATGCAACTGCAGCGCCAGAAGCGATCGTATGACACACGGGCAACTGATCTTCCCGCCCTGGCCCCTGGAGACGAAGTCCGCATCCACCTACCGGAAGGTGGCTGGTCAGCACCTGCCGAAGGTCTCCAACGCGTGGCTCCCCACTCGTTCCTGATATGCATGCCTGATGGATCCGTGCGTAGGCGCAATCGCCGGGCTCTTCGCCTACTTCCACGCTCGTAACGAAACCTTACACTGACGCCGTGTCCTCCAATGGTTCCTGATAGCGACTTCATGGAGCTGCCTGCTACCATGCCCCTTCCGTCGCCGCCCGTGGCCAGGCCCGCACCTCAGTCGGTGGTTCCCGACACACCCTTGAGGCGGTCTGTATCTCAGAGCACCCAACACTTCAGCCACAAGGAGAGGGTATCTTCCCACAGTGCCACGCGGTGCCAGGTGTGCCATCAGGTGGCAGATGTGTGCCACGGTTTCCAGGCTCATCCGGAGTCTCCTCCTGCATGCCCGGTCCGTGAGGTCCTGGGAAGACGAGCGGGGCCGGTACACACGGGGCCTCATCGGGTGTCTCCGTCGCCATGGCACCATCACCAACTCCTCCTCCTCCTTGTCCTATCATGCGGCGGCCCTCCAATCTGGGCGGCTGCCACCTGCCTCCCTGCGGCACGCTCCTCTGCGGCAGCCTCCGCCGCCTCCTTGGCACACTCCTGCTCCAGCTCCCCCAGGGCAACATGTAGAAGTGCGGCTCCTGCCAGGGCGGCCAACATCGCTGGGTGATGACCAAATGTAATGGCCTGCAGGGGGTGGGGGGAGGGAGGTGGGAGTGATAGACGACATGTCACCATTGCCCATAACCCCCCCCGCAGCCAGGTGCCATGGGCTGCATGGTCGCGACTGTTGCCAGCTGGCACATCGCCAGGTACACCATCCCCGCCTCCCCGGCACGCACAGTCCCCAAACACCACCCCCCCCTCATCCCCGGCACGCACCCTCTTCATTATTCCACCTCCCCAAACCCCCCCCCCCCCTCCTCCCTGGCATGCACCCTCTCCATCACTCGACCTCCCCACCCACCCCTCCCTCCCCCAGCCCCTCCCTACCCCCAGCTCCTCCCTCTCCCCCACCCCCTCCTTCCCAGGTTCTCCTTCCCAGCCCCTCCACCCCCCCAGCTCCCCCCCATCCCCCCTCCCCCGGCACGCACACTCCAATGGCTCCTGCGACCCCCCCCCCCCCAACCACCTGCGGCCGTGCCGTCACTTCTCCGGCGGCCGCCCCACGCCGACCCCTACCTCCGCGCTGGCCGGCGTCAACCAGCACGACTGGTTGACACCGTTAAATAGGTGGTTTGATGGGACTTCGGCCCATCCGGCCCGGAGAATTGGGGCGGCCCCGGGGCCCATTGCGTCGCACCGGTCCCTGACATTCTCCGAGGCGCGCGGCGCGATTCACGTCGCCGGGATTTTTGGGGGGCTGGAGAATATCGCGGGGCGGCCGGGCGGGATTTACGCCACCTCCCGGTGATTCTGCGACCCGCCGGGGGGTCGGAGAATCCCGCCCCACGTTATTAAAACCTGGAGTCCTAATAAAGCAGCTTAAACATTGCTGCTCGAAAGAGTGTGAAGCTAGCTTGCGATTTGGAGAAGAGTTTTCAAAAAAATCATTAACAAAGTTAATATTATTCATAACGATTGTTTGGAGTGTTTGTGGCTTTGATTATAAAATAGCACTTTTCCTCATTGGAATGTGATGATTTGCTGCAAGTTAATATCTATGGAAATTTACAGTTTACTATAGATGCAATATCTTTTTGTCTGTGGCAATATGTTGTCGTACAAAACTGTCAAATATCAGCTTGTAAGGCGGCACGATAGTGCAGTGGTTAGCACTGCTGCCTCACAGCGCTGAGGACCCGGGTTTGATCCCGGCCTCAGGTCACTGTCTATGTTCAGCAGGGGTCTGGGAACCTGAATTGTAGCTCCAGTATACAGGAGGTTGAGATTAGTGAGGTCAGGAGTTGGGTTTCAAAGTTGCAGGAGTGTACCGGCAGGCAGGAAAGTGGTTTAAAGTGTGTCTACTTTAATGCCAGGAGCATCCGAAATAAGGTGGGTGAACTTGCGGCATGGGTTGGTACCTGGGACTTCGATGTTGTGGCCATTTCGGAGCCATGGATAGAGCAGGGACAGGAATGGTTGTTGCAGGTGCCGGGGTTTAGATATTTCAGTAAGCTCAGAGAAGGTGGTATAAGAGGGAGAGGGGTGGCATTGTTCGTCAAGGACAGTATTATGGTGGCAGAAAGGACGTTTGATGAGGACTCGTCTACTGAGGTGGTATGGGCTGAGGTCAGAAACAGGAAAGGAGAGGTCACCCTGCTGGGAGTTTTCTATAGGCCTCCAAAAAGTTCCAAAGATGTGGAGGAAAGGATTGCAAAGATGATTCTGGATAGGAGCGAATGCAACAGGGTAGTTGTTATGGGGGACTTTAACTTTCCAAATAGTGACTGGAAACACTATAGTTCGAGCACGTTAGATGGGTCCTTTTTTGTCCAATGTGTGCAGGAGGGTTTCCTGACACAGTCTGTCGATAGGCCAACGAGAGGCGAGGCCGTATTGGATTTGGTACTGGAAAATGAACCTGGACAGGTGTTAGATTTGGAGGCAATTGAGCACTTTGGTGATAGTGACCACAATTCGATTACGTTTACTTTAGCAATGGAAAAGGATAGGTATATACCGCAGGGCAAGAGTTATAGCTGTGGAAAGGCAATTATGATGCGATAAGGCAAGACTTAGGATGCATAGGATGGGGAGAGAAACTGCAGGGGAGCGGCACAATTGAAATATGGAGCTGGTTTAAGGAACAGCTACTGCGTGTCCTTGATAAGTATATCCCTGTCAGGCAGGGTGGAAGTGGTCGAGCGAGGGAACCATGGTTTACTAAAGTAGTTGAATCACTTGTTAAGAGGAAGAAGGAGGCTTAAGTAAAGATGAGACGTGAAGGTTCAGTTAAGGCCCTCGAGTGTTACAAGTTAGCTAGGAAGGACCTAAAGAAAGAGCTAAGAAGAGCCAGGAGGGGACATGAGAAGTCTTTGGCAGGTAGGATCAAGGATAACCCTAAAGCTTTCTATAGATATGTCAGGAACAAAAGAATGACTAGGGTAAGAGTGGGGCCAGTCAAGGGCAGTAGTGGGAAGTTGTGCGTGGAGTCCGAGGAGATAGGAGAGGTGCTAAATGAATATTTTTCGTCAGTATTCACACAGGAAAAAGACAATGTTGTCGAGGAGAATACTGAGATACAGGCTACTAGACTAGAAGGGCTTGAGATTCTTAAGGAGGAGATGTTAGCAATTCTGGAAAGTGTGAAAATAGATAAGTCCCCTGGGCCGGATGGGATTTATCCTAGGATTCTATGGGAAGCTAGGGAGGATATTGCTGAGCCTTTGGCTTTGATCTTTATGTCATCATTGTCTACAGGAATAGTGCCAGAAGACTGGAGAATAGCAAATGTTGTCCCCTTGTTCAAGAAGGGGAGTAGAGCCAACTCCGGTAACTATAGACCAGTGAGCCTTACTTCTGTTGTGGGCAAAGTTTTGGAAAGGTTGATAAGAGATAGGATGTACAATCATCTGGAAAGGAATAATTTAATTAGAGATAGTCAACACGGTTTTGTGAAGGGTAGGTTGTGCCTCACAAATCTTATTGAGTTCTTTGAGAAGGTGACCAAACAGATGGACGAGGGTAAAGCAGTTGATGTGGTGTATATGGATTTCAGTAAAGCGTTTGATAAGGTTCCCCACGGTAGGCTATTGCAGAAAATACAGAGGCATGGGATTCAGGGTGATTTAGCAGTTTGGATCAGAAATTGGCTAGCTGGAAGAAGGCAAAGGGTGGTGGTTGATGGGAAATGTTCAGCCTGGAATCCAGTTACTAGTGGTGTACCATAAGGATCTGTTTCGGGGCCACTGCTGTTTGTCATTTTTATAAATGACCTGGAGGATGGCGTAGAAGGATGGGTGAGTAAATTTGCCGATGACACTAAAGTCGGTGGAGTTGTGGTCAGTGCGGAAGGATTAAACACTTTACAGAGGGACAGAGATAAACTGCAGAGCTGGGCTGAGAGGTGGCAAATGGAGTTTAATGCAGAAAAATGTGAGGTAATTAATTTTGGAAGGAATAACAGGAATGTGCAAGTTAGGTAGATTGGCCACGCTAAATTGCCCCTTAATTGGAAAAAATGAATTGGGTACTCTAAATTTTTTTTTTAAACTATGATTACTTTTGGGGCAGCACGGTGGCGCAGTGAGTTACTGGGCAAATGGTCAGATTCTTAGTAGTGTGGATGAACAGAGAGATCTTGGTGTCCATGTACATAGATCCCTGAAAGTTGCCACCCAGGTTGAGAGGGTTGTTAAGAAGGCATACATACGGTGTGTTAGCTTTTATTGGTAGAGGGATTGAGTTTCAGAGCCATGAGGTCATGTTGCAGCTGTACAAAACTCTGGTGCGGCCGCATTTGGAGTATTGCGTGCAGTTCTGGTCGCCGCATTATAGGAAGGATGTGGAAGCATTGGAAAGGGTGCAGAGAAGATTTACCAGGATGTTGCCTGGTCTGGAGGGAAGATCTTATGAGGGAATGCTGAGGGACTTGAGGTTATTTTCTTTAGAAAGAAGAAGTTTAAGAGGTGACTTAATTGAGGCATACAAGCTGATCAGAGGATTAGATAGGGTGGACAGTGAGACCATTTTTCCTCGGATGGTGATGTCGAGTACGAGGGGATATAGCTTTAAATTGAGGGGTGATAGATATAGGACAGATGTCAGAGGTAGGTTCTTTACTCAGAGAGTAGTAAGGGCGTGGAATGCCCTGCCTGTAACAGTAGTGGACTCGCCAACATTAAGGACATTTAAATGGTCATTGGATAAACATATGGATGATAAGGGAATAGTGTAGATGGGCTTTAGAGTGGTTTCAAAGGTCGGCGCAACATCGAGGGCCGAAGGGCCTGTACTGCGCTGTAATGTTCTATGTTCTATGTGGAGTTTGCACATTCTCCCAGTGCCTGCGTGGGTCTCACCCTTACAGCCCAAAACGATGTGCAGGTTAGGTAGATTGGCCATGCTAAATTGTTCCTTAATTGAAAAAAATATAATCGGGTACTCCAAATTTCTTTTTTAAAAACTCCGTTTGTCCTGGCGTCCCCCTTTTTTTTTTAAATTTAGAGTACCCAATAATTTTTTTCCAATTAAGGGGCAATTTAGCATGGCCAATCCACCTAACCTATACATCTTTGGGTTGTGGGGGTGAAACCCACGCAGACACAGGAAGTATGTGCAAACTCCACATGGACAGTGACTCAGGGCCGGGATTCGAACCTGGGTCCTCAGCGCCTCAGTCTCAGTGCTAACCACTGCACCGCATGCCGCCAATGGTGTCCTTTCTTCAGACACTGCTGTGTTCTTCAAGGCTCAGTGTTCTTTCTGTGATTATTTCAGTCGGGTTATGATTCGGATGGGATCATAAATAACAAATCTTTAATAATGGTGACTGGCGTATTTGGATGATTAGAATTATTTTACTGCAGGGATGCAATGCCACATTTCAAATGGTGTCCTGCTGAGAGTTAATCATAATGCACAATTAATAGCATTTCTGTGAATACAACTGTTGGTTTGCTTAACTATGATTACTTTGGGCAGCACGGTGGCGCAGTGGGTTAGCCCTGCTGTCTCATGGCATCGAGGTCCCAGGTTTGATCCCGGCTTTGGGTCACTGTCCGTGTGGAGTTTGCACATTCTCCCCGTGTTTGCGTGGGTTTAGCCCCCACAATGCAAAAATGTGCAGGTTAGGTAGATTGGCCACGCTAAATTGCCCCTTAATTGGAAAAAATGAATTGGGTAATGAATGAAAAATAAAAAAATTATTTTTTAAAAACTATGATTACTTTTAATATGTTAAAATGTAGCAGATCTTGAACGTGCAAAAATGGGGGGAGGGGGGAAGATAATTGGCAGGCTGTTTGATTTCAGGTGAAGGATTTATGAAAGAAAGCTGTTTTAAAGATTGCCCTGTAGCTTTATGTAGAAGACATGACGACTGCAATATTCTTTTTCTCAAATGCCATTTTCATAAATGTATGATCGCCCAACCAGTTCTTATTGGGTACTTGGGCTGACTTGGAGTATTACTGTGAGGAGGTAGATTATTGCAATAAAATTTAAATATCTTTCAAAAGAAAAGCAATTAGAATGAAATAATTACCGAACTTCATGTGTGGACGAATGTTGTTTTATTTTTTATTGATTTCAATAACGGCCCACAAAAGACACAGCATGTTGAATTTTTAACCATATAGCTGGCAGTATAATGTGGCTCTTTAGTTTCTGGATATTATCATACTGCCACGGTAACAGATAACGGAAGGCAGAATTGAATAATTGTCAGAAGTAAACAATGGGGGCATTCATCGTCACCTTACAGGGAAAGGTGTTGAGCCATTGATGCTGAGTCTGGATAAAGACGAGATGTGAAATAGCAGCTCGAATGATGCACACCCCAGAGCTAAGGAACCTCGTCAACAATGCAAGGTTTTTTGAAATGCAAAAACCTGAAATACCGCAAATCAAAAACAAGTGAAAATGAATAAATGTGCAGGTCATTTTATTTAGTTAGTCAATTAAAAATATAATTTTGCTTTGAGTATTTAGGTCTGAGCTATTTACCACACTGTAAATCTGTGTCTGTATTTTCCTGCATTTTCCACAAGTTCTGTTTTGACTGCTTCATATTGAAATCTGACATGTCCATACTCAGTGGCGATGAGTGAACAAATTCAGTGTCTACAATGTTGGTGTCTTTGCAATCATGCCGCTGATAATTAAATCAAGGTGGAAACTGTTTGTTGCAGGGATGGGTGACTGTTAAGACAAAGTATTCATTTATTATTGTTCGATAAGGGAAATGCTTAGTGATTCGGAGTCACTGGCAGAATCATGACATTAATATACCTGAGGATATTTTACTAATATTACTTTAGAAACACCTTTGTACATTTCTTCAGAATCTCAACCCCCCCTTCCCTCTTTGATATATAATTTAAGCATAACCCACTTAACATCAACTGTTTGTTAGGGGAGTTGGTAGTGTAATAGTAATGTCTCTGGACAAGAAATCAAAGAGTGTAGATTAATACTCTGGGGATGTGGGTTCAAATCCCACTGTGGCAGCTAATGGGAATTAAAGCCCATGACTATACTACCCACCATTAATCGTTATTTAAAAACCCATCTGATTCACTAATGTCCTGCCCTCTGCAATGGCTGAGGCTGATCAAGACACTCAATTTAAGAGTTTGGGCAACAAATTCCATGAATAAAGAAATATGGTACATAATATTTTCCCTCTCCTCTGCTGATGCACTGACTGATGGTGGCCACTGACTGTTAAACAGCCACATAACCATTTTATACTTCAGTATGGGTGGGCGGGAGCCATCACAGGCAACTTTGCTGCTACCCCGACTTGATGGTCATATACATGGATGTCAAATGGTAATCAAAGGGGTGGGAGGAAGTCTGGATAATTAATTTTTCTTCCCTAGCTAAGAACTACTGTCTTGCAATGGGTACCTCTTGTGCCAGGCCACCTGACACAACAACAACAGCTTGCATTTATATAGCTTTTCTAACATAACAAAACATCTCAAGGCACTTCACAGGAATGTTAACAAGACAGAATTTTGATGCCACGTGAAGAGATATTAGGACAGGCAATCAAAAGCTTAACCAAAGAGGTTGGTTTTAAGGAACATCTTAGCGGAAAAGAGATAGGGAAGCACAAAGATTTATGGAGGAAATTTCAAATGCTGGGCCTAGGCACAAGGGAAATTAGCACAGACTAAGGCACTAGTGGAGTTAATCAAATTATTCCTCATACCACCATATGGAATCCAATTTCCCTTCGCTGCATTATAGAATTTCCAGATTAAAGGAAATCCCCAGATTACAAAGAATACACAAGACTTCTTCTGCAGTGCACAGCGGTTATAACTGTCAATTGGTGAATCAGACACAGTTTTTCTTTATTGAGAGCGTTTATTGGCTTGTGCAGTCTCACAGCTCTCCTCCCATCCAACCCAGTGTCCCAGCTATCCACTATTTATTTTTATTTCTATCAATTTAGAATACCCAATCTTTTTTCCAGTTAAGGGGCAATTTAATGTGGCCAATTCACCTATCATGCACATTAGAATTAGAATTAGAATTAGAATTTACAGTGCAGAAGGAGGCCATTCGGCCCATCGAGTCTGCACCGGCTCTTGGAAACTTCACCCTACCCAAGGTCAACACCTCCACCCTATCCCCATAGCCCAGTAACCCCACCCAACACTAAGGACAATTTTCGACACTAAGGGCAATTTATCATGGCCAATCCACCTAACCTGCACATCTTTGGACATCTTTTTGGGTTGTGGGGATGAGACCCATGCAGACACACGGAGAATGTGCAAACTCCACACGGACAGTGGCCTGGGACTGGGATCGAACCCGGGTCCTCAGCGCCATGAGGCAGCAGTGCTAACCACTGCACCACCGTCCTGCCCCGCTATCCCCTATTTATACAGGCTCAGTTGTTACACATCATCTGTTTATCTTAACATTAACCACGTAATTCGACAAGACATCAACAATAACCAACTCATTTATTTCCATCTACCCAATGCTGCTGTTTATTGTTTTGGAGACGACATTTTTTCATAAGCTGATAATGTCATACAGAGGGATTCTCCGAAATCGCATCAATGACCCGGCGACAGCGTCGGTACGAACCACTCCAGCACGGGCCGACCAGAAGTTGCGAAATCCTCCACCCCAGAAGGGGCTAGCACCAGCGTGACGCCAAGTGCGATGGCGTGACCCGGAGCGGGGTCACAGATGGCGTGACCCGGAGCGGGAACATGGCCGCCTGCCACGCAGCGCTGAGGTTCCAGGAGCGGGACATCGAGGCGCTCCTGGACGCAGTGGAGCAGAGGAAGGAGGTCCTGTACCCCGGACACAGCCGCAGGGTCGCATCAAACATCAGCCGGTGTCTCTGGAGGGAGGTGGCAGAGGCCGTCAGCCAGGACAAGGCAGCCAATGTCACAAGAAGGTCAATGACCTAGTCAGGGCAGCCAGTCTGAGTACCCCACCCAATGCCCCCCCCCCCCCCCCCCACCCAGGATGGGCGACACAGCCCTAGCTGAGACCGACATAGCTGCACCCACCCATGCAGGCTGCATTGGCAGAATTGGCTAGCATCCACACAACCGCTGGTCTGCAAGTATATGTCCGCCTAACACTGTTGACCTTTATCTCTGCCACACCTCTCTCCCCCCCCAGGAGAAGCGCGCCCATAACAATCGGGAGCGTGACAGGACCGGAGGGCGTCCACCTGAATTGCGCCCCCCCACCGTTCATAAGGAAATGGCCCTGGACCTTGCAGGTGGACCCGAGGACCAGGAAGTATTGGACGCAGAGATCGGGGGCGCAGCACCAAGTGAGACTCACTGCCTGCCCCCTCACCCACTCCTCTGATCCCCCCTCCCCATCACCCATCCCCCTTCCCCTCCCTCCCCCCTCCCCCTCCCTACCCCCTCCCCCTCACCCCTTCCCCCATCCCCTTCCTCCTTACCCCTATCTCCCCTCTTCCCCCCATTCCCACTCCCCCTTTCCCCCTTCCTCCTCCCCCTTCCCCTCCCCTTCCCCTCCCCCCTTCCCCCTTTCCCCCATTCCCACTCCCCCTTTCCCCCTTCCTCCTCCCCCTTCCCCTCCCCTTCCCCTCCCCCCTCCCCCCTTTCCCCCATTCCCACTCTCCCTTTCCCCCTTCCTCCTCCCCCTTCCCCTCCCCTTCCCCTCCCCCATCCCCCCTTTCCCCCATTCCCCCTTCCTCCTTACCCCTATCCCCCCTCCTCCTTCCCCCGTCTCCCCTCCCCCTTCCCCCCTTCTTCCTTCCCCCTCCCCATCCCCCCCCCATCTGCGTGTCTAACCATGCATGCTGTGTTGTGTGTTGCAGGACCACATGGCGATCCACCCGTTCCTGCGGAAGCCGACCGCCCCCAGGGCGACTACACGCCAGGGACCCAACCGGGCCGTCAGGTGTACGCCGCCCCCATCTAGTGCCAATGCGGTGACGCCGTAGGGCCACATCCAGCGATGGGGAGGGCAGCCACACCAACAGGCCACCGTCCCAGTCGGCCCAGGACACTGACAGACAGGACACACCCACCCAGGACACTGAGACACAGGACACATCATCCAGGACACTGACAGACAGGACACACCCACCCAGGACACTGAGACACAGGACACACCCACCAGGACACTGAGACACAGGACACACCCACCCAGGACACTGAGACACAGGACACACCCACCCAGGACACTGAGACACAGGACACACCCACCCAGGACACTGAGACACAGGACACACCCACCCAGGACACTGAGACACAGGACACACCCACCCAGGACACTGAGACACAGGACACACCCACCCAGGACACCGAGACACAGGACACACCCACCCAGGACACCGAGACACAGGACACACCCACCCAGGACACCGAGACACAGGACACACCCACCCAGGACACTGAGAGACAGGACACACCCACCCAGGACACTGACAGACAGGACACACCCACCCAGGACACTGACAGACAGGACACACCCACCCAGGACACCGAGACACAGGACACACCCACCCAGGACACTGAGACACAGGACACACCCACCCAGGACACTGAGACACAGGACACACCCACCCAGGACAGTGAATTGTCTCAAGCCAGGACAGTTGGTAGGATTCTTTGTGAAATCCTTCCAACTGTACTGGCTTGAGACAATTTGCACCTCTTTAAACCTGGGGTTACCCCTCTCTCTGGCTCTGTAAAGACTTAATTACCTGCTAATGCTCGCATTCAAAATATCGTCTTGCATCTTTGACTTTGTCTCTATAAATGTTTCTGGAACCTACCTCTTATTCACCCGAGGAAGGAGCTGTGCTCCGAAAGCCAGTGATTCGAAAAAAACGTATTGGACTTTAACCTGATGTTGTAAAACTTCTTACTGTGCTCACCCCAGTCCAACGCCGGCATCTCCACATCATTTTTAAGAAAGTAGTTTCCATGCTCACAAGGCTAACTGAGAATATGCAGAAGTCTTTCATTCCAATCTAATTGCCACGAGCAACAGGAGATGTGACACATAGGGCGGGATTCTCCACTCCCGCGCCGAAGTGGCCGTGCCGTCGAGGGTCACGACGACGCGAAACGGCCCCGAACCCGACCGATTCAGGCCCTGACAACGGGCCAGGATCGGGGACGCGCATCTACACGCGCCAGGCCTTGTCGCCCACGTAAAGGCGGCGCCGCATAGATGACGTGGCCGGCGCCACATAACGGGCATCATCCGCGCATGCGTGGTTGCCGTCCTCTCTAAGTCCGCCCCGCAAGAAGATGGCGGACAGATCTTACGGGACCACGGAAGGAAGGAGGCCCTCCTTCAGAGAGGACGGCCCGACGATCGGTGGGCACCGATCGTGGGCCACCCCACATTTGAGGTACCCCCCGGTGCAGGATCCCCCCTCGCCCCCCCCCCCCCCCCGCAGGCCGCCCCCCCCAGCGTTCAAGCACCGTTCACGACGGCAGCGACCAGGTGTGGACGGCGCCAGGGGGAACCCGCCATTTTAGCCTGGCCGCTCGGCCCATTCGGGCCTGAGAATAGCGGGGGTGCCGGAGAATCGCCATTTTGTGTGTCTCCAGCGATTCTCCGGCCTGCGGCCCGCGGAACTTGACCGGGCCGTTCCCGCCGCTTGGGAGAATCGCGGGAGGGCGTCGAACCGGCGTCCCGGGAAATTTTGGCGATTCTCCCAACCGGCACGGGAGTGGAGAATCTCGCCCATAGTCTCAGAAACCAACAAGATTGTGCACGGCAAGTAGAAAACAGTCACTTTGAAGCCGGTTCCAATGGGTGCAAAATCATTTTTAAAAAGTACCAAGAATTGAAAATGGGGTTTCTGGGATTGTTCTCCTCAGAACAAGAAAGGTGAAGGTGGAGGGGAGATGTCACGGAGGTGCCCACATTTCTGAGGGGTTTTATTTGAGCTGATAAAAATGAATTGTCTCCACCAACCAGCGCACGCAGATTTCAGGTAATTGGCAAACGGTCCAGTGAGGGAAGATTCAACAGTAACTTTCAAAACAGAATTCAATCCAAATTTGGAAAAGAGAAATTTGCAGGATTGTGGAGAAAGAACAAGCGAGTGGGACTAATTAAAGAATTGGCGGAGCTATGGTGGGGCAAATGGGCTCCTTTTGTGGCCTGCTTTTGCTTATTAAATATCTGTACTTTGGACCATTAGACTTATCTTTTGCAAGTTTACTGATTGCGAATATGATCGAAAGGTGGGGAGACGTGCAATAAGAGATGATGAAATACTCCAGAGGATCTGATGAGTTCTCTGCTGCTGGAGCCTCGAAGCAAGTTGGATGGAATGTTATCCCGAAGCTCTGTTTGCTTCCCGTTATACAGACATTCCCCTCAGATTGCTAAATGGCTTGGCAGGAGGTTGAAAACAGGGTGGATAATGGGCTGGAATTTCCATTTGGGAGACAAACTTGTTATACCTCTCACGAATCCCACAGGGACTATCTGTTTAACCTCTCTGTGAGTCCAGTGGTGTCCAGGTTCCTCCGCTGAGGGGCGAAGGCTCATCAGCGGGATAGTTAACTCGGGACATTAAAAACCGGCCCAAGTAGGAGACAAGTTGCACAGTAGTCCCAGCTGGGACTAGGACTGTTACCTATATATACTTTACTTTGGCAATAAACCATTCATTTTAACGCTCCTTTCTGGACTCCTCTGTGACGACTAAAAAATTGTTCCCACCGAAACTGAATTGCTTGCAATTCTCGTTACCGCGGTGGGGGGGGGGGGCAATTGATCCAAAATTCAGGAGATGCAAGTAGGCCAGCACTCTGCTGATGTGAATTGGAAGAAATTCCCATCCTCGTTGGCTTCAGATTCACTGCAGCTGAAATCCGCATTAATGAGCCTGACAAGCCGGAGTTGATTATAAGTGTTCCACAAATCACACACTCTCATTCCAGGCAAGAAAATGGCTCACAGAAAACCTGCCCCAAGATTTGGAAGACCGAAGTAGACCCATAGCTCGATGCCATTGAGGAGAGGAGGGACACCCTCTTTCCCAGGGTGGGCCGCACACTCAAGCTTGCCCTCCTGAACAGGGCCTGAATGGAGGTGGCAAAGGCAGTCAGTGCTGCCAGCATCACCAGGAGGACTGGCATGCAATGGCAGAAGAGCATGAATGACATCTTAGGTCGGGAATTTGTAATGAGCCAGAGGCGTACTATTTCAGGGCGTCCGTCACTTTGATGGCCACCGAGTGCAGATGTCCTCCTCCATACCTCCGCGGTGCCAGGTGAGCCACGGGTGTGTGGTGCGGGTGGTCAACGTGTGCTGTCAGTCACCTCCATTCTAAGAGGCTTGTGTACAGATTGATCCTACAGCTGAGGGTGAGCGAGGGAGGTGCACACTTGCTGGGAGCTCAGCTGCGGTGTGATGTGGGGCCTGGGTGTGACACACAAGATGTGATAGGGAGCTGATCAGATTTCCTGGCTGGGAGGGCAGGATAGTTGAAAGCAGGGGCACAGTGGGCAGGCAGGACTTGCAGACAGCTCGTGGTCCAGAGGGGTGGGCTAGCTGATAGTGTCACTGGCGAAGCCTCCGTGCTGAGAGGGGCAGTGTTCCAGGGAGGGTCCAAAAGGCCGGTGCAGGTGTCCTTTGTTTGGGATGAGCTCCGATAATCCCCTGCTTCCCCTGGTGTGGGTGCTTCTGAGGAGTACAGTGAGGAGTGGCAACACCTGATGGGCTAGTGACTGAGCATGGCCACACCCATCCCGTTGATGATACAACTAGGGTATGAGAGTTTCCGGGGCGCCCCCTGGGTGGGTTCCCAAATGACCAGAGGAGTATCCAGCCCCATCTATAACTGTGAAAAGAATGGCTTTGAAGAGGATGGGAAATGTCCCATTATGACAGTGTTTTGTTGGAATGCTGTATACGTTCACCAATAATTGTACAATAATCAGCAACATTTACACTGATAAAGAGGATTCCATCCAAAATGTCTTGGTTCGTTTAGACGTTCAGGATTAATTTGTCCTGACCAATGGAACACTGACATATCAGTCAACTCGCTGTGGAAGAGTGTCTTTGCAAATGCAAATCAAACTGTTAACACTTCTAATGACTTAACATCAACAAAGTAAAATAAGATGGTGGATATTGCTTTTCTCATTTAAGTTATTGAAGGTGTTAAAGGCTTGACACCCTTTTCACACAATTTGATATAAAGTGCAAGGCTCATTGAGCTCTTTGCAGCACATTTTGTAAATGCTCTTGCAAAAACTGAACTAGTGACTTCCACAGCGGACTTTACCCCAAAATGACTAAGTGTCATTTCAGGAGCGAAAATAGGTGCGGATCGAGCCTGCAGTTCCCGCGTGAATCTAATCGTAATCGTCCTGCACTTTAGTGCATTAAATACATACCCACATAAATCACACCAATTTGGTATCCCCAGGCACTTCGCCCAAACTGGGGTTAACTGTGCGCTGTTAACAAGGGGGGAGTTGCATTTAAACCTCCCTCTGCGCTCACTCCCAGTCAAGCCAGGAGGATGACATCACAGGAACCTGCTCTTCGCGTCCTGGAGGGAGACATTAACAGGCACCTGGATGCCGTGGATGATGCCCTGTACCCCCGAGTGGGTGGAGGATTCCGAAACAGTGAGGATAATCCGGCCTGGGATGCGGTGGCAGCTGCAGTCAGAGCCGGCAGCCCCGACACGGAGGACCAGCTTCAATCCCACAAGAAAATGAATGGCCTCATTGGAGCAGGAAAGGTGAGTTCCCACCAGTCTCCTCCTAGGATCAGTCCTGTCTGTCACCCCTGGAATGTTACCAGTAATGCACTCGCTGCTACCACACAGCCTCCCAACACCTGGCCTCCCAGCATCTTCCTCAAATCCCCCTGACACTCCTCATCATAACCCCTTCCTGTCTAGGTGCAGTGCCCACATATGCCACCTACTATACCCAACCCACCAGCTGTCTGACTTACAATCTCCTCTTTGCGACCTCACAGGAGAAGATAGAGAGGGAGAAGACGGTGGGGGAATATCCAAGTTGCGCCCCCTAACTCTCTATGGAGAGAGAACAGTGGATAAGGAAGGGGAGCACAGGAGACAGCCATTATTGACAGTGAGGTTGGCCTGCGCCACCAAAGTGAACCTTCGTCCTTATAACCCGTTCCAACTAAGTTCTAAGCTGCCCAGACCCATGTTCTCGCTTTCATCGAACTATGTTTCTCATCTTGCAGGATTGCCACTTGATGAGGCCGGGTCATCTGGAGTCACTGCCCCCCTACCCACACCGCCCCCCACCCCCCAACCTCCACCCCATGACCCCCGGAAGCACCTCGGTGGAAAGCTCTGAGGAAAGAACTGATCAGGCAGCATAGGCATCACCAGCATCGTCCACCAGGACAGAGACACACACCTCGGTAGGCGAGACAGACCTTTGGGTCACTATCTGGTGAGCACCACACAGCTGGTGATGCCCATCGGGTGGAACCAGGAACTTCCAAAAGTTGGGCAGTCAGAGGCCTGCTGGACCGCAAACACAGCTAGCTAGATGCTGAGCCTCTGGAAAAGGTACTCCCTGAGGTGCTGGACATGCAAAGACAGAACTAGGAAATCCAGGAGGGCATGTCAGCAACATTCCAGCAACTACAAGGCCAATTGGGGGAGTCCCAAAGCCTTCAGGCGCAGGAGGTGGTGCTGGCATTGTGTGGCACGCAGGCCAACACTGCAAGGCTGGGGAGCACAGTGGAACGTCTGGGGCATGATTTCCAAACCATGAGTGACAAAGTTGAATGCAGGGCTCAGTCTCTGAGGACCACGGCTGAGGGCCTCAGAACATGGTCCAGACCCAGAGGGTCATTGCTGAGGGCTCTCGAACCATGGCGCGGACAGTGGTGGGCCTCCAGGACCAGCAGCACCAGGTGACACAGGGGGTTCAATCCCCCCTTTCTGACACCGGCGTCTGGATCTTGAGCCTGACCAGCTGCCCCCTGTTCTGGCACCGGCTCCAGACTGGGTTGGCCTTGCCGCAGTGGGCGATGCCTGGCTGTCGCCACAGCATTAATAAAGATTATTTGTAGCTCGACTGGCTCCATTCCAAAATTCATCGTTACTCTGGGAGGAATGGGAGAAGAGAGAGAGAGAAACAGCCAATAAGGTTATCCATCCTGGCGCCCTCAATCCCTCCCAACATCCCTTGTCCTTGTGATCCCGGAGGCTGACAACCCTACTCCATCTTCAGTAACATGTGCCTCCTCAAGTCGCAATCATCACCCCTTGACAATCAAGGATTCCACCATAAACACTGACTTGGAGAGTGAGGCAGCTGAGAGTGGTCCTTTCAGAGGCAGACAAGGGGCCAGACTCATAGGCACCATAAATCTCAGGTTTGCACATCTCACAATCTTATTGCTGTCATGCCATAATGCTCAAAGCAAAGGTAAAGTCCCCATAGTCCCAGATGACCATAGGCTGTTTTCCCTTTTGAGGGGACAGCTGACTAGTGATGATTTAACCTGAGGATCACCACACTCAGGCGAGGTTGAGAAGGCGGGGCCTTCATGAATAACCTGGCACAGGAATTGTACCCACAGTGCTGGCCTTGCTCTGCATCATGAACCAGCTGTCTAGCCAAGTGAGCTAAACCAGCCCCTGCCCTCAAAGCGCCTGTGCAGTCAGTGCATGACCTATGAATGAAAGCCCCCCTCCCCCACCCTTTTACATGACTGTCCCGTATTCTCTCTCTGAGTGACATGCAGCCAGCACCTTGGGCCGGCAGCTTTCAGTCTTTAGACTCCCTCCCGCCCAGATCAGGAGCCCTGATCCCCCAGGCCATTGGCAGCAACATATGGGGGATTGCGCTCAGCACTCCGCCGCTCATGCAGAGAATAACAGTGGCTGTGAGAGGGTCCTCATTGAGGAACACTTGCACTTTTATTTCTGAGTGGCCCCACCTGCTTGTATGGTGAAAACTAGCTTCCAGGAAAGGCCTGCAGTTCAGAAGAGATTGAAAAAATCACCTTCTAAAAATAATGAGCTCAGACATAATAGGTGCACATTTGAAGAAGCACTTCAGAGTTTATGGAGTGTGAGGTGCTGTGTTAATATATGAAATGCCCCTTTGATTGAGGCAACAATTCAGGCAGTTCTTGTCCAAATGTAGCAAGACCTGGACAATATACAGGCTTGGGCTGACAAGTGACAAGTAACGTTCATGCCTGGCAATGACTATCTCCAATGGTCCTATTTAAGGAAACTGCCCTTTTTAGAAATTAGATTTCTTCATTCTGTATTTGCTGTGACTGTTAAAAAAATAATTGAATTTGATTTTTTAATTGTTTTAACACTCTCCTTCTGAACCCTGTCAGATTGAACTTGACGATAATCTATTTGGCAAATTCCATCAGTTTGTTTTGTCACAAAGACTTGAGGCTTAGTGACACAGTTTGCAAAAAGTCACCTTATTGTGATGTCCTGCCATGGCGATCAAGAAACTCTCTAATTCATTCCCCCTGCTGAGAGAATGGTTCAGTTGGGCAACTGGTGGGAGCACAATTGCCCTTATTGCTTGGGGCCAATGAGATGAGCTGTGAGAGGGGAACAGTCCAAGATATCCATAAAAACTCACAGACCATGGGCGGGATTCTCCCCTACCCGGCGGGGCGGGGGGTTCCGGCGTAATGGAGTGGCGGGAACCACTCCGGCGTCGGGCCACCCCAAAGGCGCGGAAGTCTCCGCACCTTTAGGGGCCAAGCCCTCACCTTGAGGGGCTAGGCCCGCGGCGGAGTGGTTTCTGGTCCACCAGCTGGCGGGAAAGGCCTTTGGCGCCACGCCAGCCGGCGCCATAAGGTCTTCGCTGGGCGACGCATGCGTGGGAGCGTCAGCAGCTGCTGACGTCATCCCCGCGCATGCGCAGGGGAGGGGGTCTCTTCCGCCTCCGCCATAGTGAAGACCATGGCAAAGACAGAAGAAAAAGAGTGCCCCCACTGCACAGGCCCGCCCACAGATCAGCGGGCCCCGATTGCGGGCCAGGCCACAGTGAGGGCACCCCCCGGGGCCAGATCGCCCCGTGCCCCCCCCAGGACCCCGGAGCCTGCCCGCGCCGCCTTGTTCCGCCGTTCAAAAGGTGGTTTAATCCACGCCGGCGGGAGAGAGCTCACAGCGGCGGGACTTCGGCCCATCACGGGCCGGAGAATCGCCGGGGGTGGGCCTGCCAACCGGCGCGGCGCGATTCCCGCCCCCGCTGAATCTCTGGTGGCGGAGAATTCGGGACACAGCGGGGGCGGGATTCACGTCAGTCCCCGGCGATTCTCCGACCCGGTGGGGGGTCGGAGAATCATGCCCAAGATTAGTCTTACAGGATTCTGGAGAGGGAGAGCAGCTATAGGTAGCAAGGTGCGATGGTTCACCACACAGGAATGTGGTTTGCTCTCAGATTGAAACGATTGAATTCATGAGGCAATAAATGAGAAGATTGACCTAACTTTCTCTAGAGGATGTATCTCCAAGGAAAAATCTCCCTCTGATTAAAGATTAAAAGTTCCCAGGCTGAGAAAGGCAAAGAACAGAAGTAATTCTTCAGGAGGGAAGAGCAGAAGTAATTCTTCAGGAGGGAAGAGCCATCTTGGACTAGTTTTGGAAAAATTAAGTGCCGAATTAAAGTATAATGTAAAGTATATCTGTGAAGTGCGGTTTTGGTTGTGCTAAAAGGATATGCGGAATGTTCTGTTTTGTCGTTTAAAGTACAATTTGTTTAGGCCATAGTGCTTTTAGTGTTTTGTTGCAGTAAAAGTCTTAAAATGAGACATCTTGTTGTGTCATCCTTTCAGCCATTATCTGGAAGTTTGAAATCCATTTTTAAAAAAAGAAATCTCTCCAGGGAGGTCATAACACTATCCAATAACTTTTCACGGTGAATGTGTCTCAGCCCAATAGGCAAGCCTGAACTGCAAGTGTTTTTTTCCCCCTAACTGGAAAACTTGCTAATATTTTAGGCTCACAAATGTTGAAAAGTCATAGCTGAGGCAGTGGGGGAGTGCATGTGCCCTTCGACCCAGTACCAGAGGGTGCCATCAGAAGAGGGAAGGATATAATGGGGCAGAGCCTAATTATGGAAAAATACCTGATTCACTTCAATACAACAGCACATCGTTTGGAACACATTTCAAGTTTTGTTGAAAACAAATCATCAAACTGAATAAGTTCTCTTTTACAAGGGCTCTCCTGTATTTTGACAGAAGTGCTAATAAGTGCACCAGGTATATTTTCATAGAAGAGTCTTGGAAAGCAATTTTCTCAAGTTTATCTGGCTTGTCAAGTTTAAAATATATGGAAAAGTATATTATTTATCTGTAACGTGCAGTGAAACAAAATTCCATATGGCGACAGTTCAAATCATGTCTTGCAGCAATGCTTCAGTTCAAATTATGTGATTGAGTTATTGGATGTCTATCATTGAACCAACTGAATAAAAGGAAAAATCATTTAAAAGAGAACAAAGCCGTTCAGTAAATTCCAAGTGATTAGAATTAGAGTGTTACAGCACAGAAGGAGGCCATTCGGCCCATCGAGTCTGCTCCGTGTTTCTGAATGAGAAACTCTCCTAGTGCCATTTCCCCGCCTTCTCCCTGTAACCTTGCACATTCTTCCTTTTCATATAATATAACTCCCCACTAAATGCTTTGATTGAACCCAATTCTAGCATACTCCCAGGCAGTGCATTTCAACCCTAACAACCAACTGCACAAAAACATTTTTCCTCCTGTCACTTTTGCATCATTGGCCAATTGCTTTCAATCTGTGCCCCCTTGTTTTCATGAGCGGGAACAGTTTCTCTCTATCTACTCTGCCCAGACCCCTCATGATTTTGAACAGCACTATCAAATCTCCTCTCATTTCCAAGAAAAGAGTCCCAACTTCTCCAATCTACCTTTGGAACTGGGAGCATTCTTGTTAATCTTTTCTTCACTCTCTCCAATGCCTGTGCACCTTTCCTAAAGTGTGGCACCCAGAACTGGACAATATACTCAAGCTGAGTATATACTCCATTTTCTGTATGCTCAAGGTGTGAGCATTGAACACTTTCAGAACAGGTGCAGCATGACCAGATGCAGAGTTAAGTTCTGGTAGTATGTGCCAACAGTAGAGGCCAGTCTCACTGCCATCCTATCTACACCAGCAATTAGGGCAGTACTGAAGCAATAATTGAGGATAAAAAAAATCAACTGCCTATCGCTGGAGGCCCACCCCTTCCATTTTGTGGATAGGCTTTGAATAAAACAGCCAGCACTCACAGCAGAAACAGGACCACTGTAAGGACATTAATGTTAATCAGCAGTGAAAATACAACTTACTCAACCCACAAAACATGAGTGGTACAAGGCATTACTAATTTAAAGGGATCCTTAGCTTAAAAATCTGTAGAGATATTTCAACCTTAAAAGCTTCAATAAGTTGACCTCCTTGTTTTCTTGCATGTTCTCCACTTAATCACCAATGCTTCCAGTCCTCCTCTTTAAGATGCTGCAGTAAACCCATAATGAGACCCTGCCCTGCCAAATCTCCTACCGCCCCAAATGGCGAGCTGCCCATAAGCAGCACAACCAGTGTTGCTACTCATTCATTTCAAAGAAGAGTTATACGGACTTGAAATGTTAACTCTATCTTCTCCCTCCACAGATGCTGCCAGACCTGTTGGGTTTTTCCAGCATTTTCTGTTTATGTTGCCAACTCACCTGTTCTGGCCCTTCTGGCTCTATCATAAACATTGATTCGGTCTCTCGTCTATAAATCTCAGCTGGTCTGTGCTCCATACCAAAATTGACCCAATATCTTCCAGCCGCTCATCTCTCATGAAAGCTACTGATGCTGGGGAGTAAAGTTCCACAGGTTGCCAGCATCCCTACAGCAGCTTAGACGAGAGGCCATTCTTTAAGTGAGCCTTAGCAATGACTTTCAGTCGGTTATGTTATGGTAAACGTTACAGCCAAGCCTGACATGATGTGTGTCATGATATTTAGATCAGCATATCATGGTGCAAGCAAACTCACACTGATGGACATGCAGTAGGACCAACCAACACACACACAACATCATAGCCAATCACCAGTGAGAGCACACGCACTATAAAAACAGGGAACACTACAGTGCCCGCCCATTCCAGCAGCAGCCAGCTCAGAGCACAGAGCTCAGAGCCTGACACTCAGACATTCACCATGTGCTGAGTGCCTCACCCAGATAGTGATAGGCCAGGGTCCACAGATTAGCTGGTAATGCACGTACCCAAGTTAGCGGTGTGCTGTTACAGTTAATAAAATTGAGTTACACCATCTCCAGCCGTGTTGGATCGTTTGTACATCAGAACACCCAACACGACAGTGTGCATCCAACATTCACACATGGGCAGTGCCCAGCAAAGACCATTGAGTCGGCACCAGGAGAGAGAGCCACCATTGATTTAACTTGACACCCATATCATTGAGAGCAGTGTTGGTGCCCAAATTGATGTCCTGGTTAAGATCAGCAAAGGCCAGTAATCAAAGACAGGATTTTGTGCTTTGTGTGGCTTAGTGCTCCACTGGGTTGTTCTTGGACCTTATTTGTGGATTAGGAGGGTTCATGTACTGTAACTCCAGTCCCGAAGGAGCCACTACGTAACAGTGTGAATTTGTGCATTTCCTACACCCTCTGCTCAGCTTGAGATTGCTAAATTGTAAAGAAGCTCTGGACTTCGAGCCTCCACCCTTTGGGAACTGCAGTGAAACTGTCTAAATTTGTTTTGTGGGGCTCCTTTCCAGACATCATTCCAAGTAAACGTCCATTCTAACAGTCTGGGCTGCATTCAAACTCAGCTCATGGAGGAGAGAAGGGACAATGTGCTATTCAATTTCTAAACCCCACCCCAAATTTGATATATACCATAATGGGAACGATGGGTTAGAGCGTGTTTCAAGGACGTAACTCATCTTGGCGATTCCAATGACATTGAACTTGGCTTGTGCGCTTATGATATTTATGCAGTTTTTCATCTGAATCCGTTCCCTTGCAACACAGCCTCGTCTTTCTTCCCGGTTATGCATTGTGGAAAATATTGTTTGCATAGGTCGTTTGATATATACAATGTTTAAATACTTTGGCGCTACCTTCCCAATAGGAGCGAATAAAAACATTTTTCATGGTTTTGATGTCGGTGCAGTGCATTTAGTTGCAGTTTTGAGGGGTTCATTAAACAGTTCATCTTTTTCTGTAAATATTTCGGGAAATCAGTTAAGGGCATACACAATTAAGCTTCCACACGTAGGAGCAAGCCGAGACACAGACATTGACAGCAGATGATATACAGAGATTTGTGAAGCATTTACGCACAATTGCCTGGCAGAAAATGATGTACAATGTATAAGTTATAAATAGAGGTGCTGGGAAAAGGGTCACTACATATGAGGTTAATGTCTATTTCGCAGGCTAGAGGTGGAAAATAAATAAAGCAAATATTCTTGGAAATTCAGTCGTTTTCAGGGCTTCCCTTCCCTTCCCCTCATGCTCTGAGTGTTTAGTAAGATGAATTGAAATGACAAGTACACACTGGCATGCCTGCCATCTTGATACATTGAGAGCTGTCAGTTGTTTTACACTGAGCAATACAGATGAGATTCTGACCTCTGTTGAAAAGGTCAAGGACTGTTCAAGGGCAAAGCAGCCAGGACTGAAAACTCAGACACGCTGATTTATTATTTTTGCTGAATCCTATCTAGCCTTTTATCTGTCTTCGCTTTGCCTCTTTTTTTTCTCTAGTGATAAAAAAATTAATCCATGCATGCAAATTTGGGTCCTGTCTGTACTGTCAGAGAGGTTTACTGCTGTGAAGACTAGTGACATTAGGAGTCACTTTTAATCGGATCCTGCCCAGACCTGGAATTCATAAACGCAGCAGTACAGATGTAGTAAGCACTGGGCATGGAGATTATGATATATTATATATATAATTGTTATACATATATATAATTGTTTTCCTCCAGGCATTGCCAGAGGACAAATTCTGTCAAAAGGATTAGTTTTCTTTCACTTTCACTGTGAAAGCCATATATTCGTTTAATTTTATAAAGGCGACAGTCATTTACATGTTCAACTATTAACAGGGGTGTTGTGAAAGGTTTGTTATTTATGTCTATTGAAACATATCGAGCAGGATTGAACTGAACACTAATATTATCACTTCAATGCAAATATTCTTCATATTGGAATGAAGTGATAATTATCTGTTCAATGTGACACTGCTAAGCTTATTTGCAATAACATGCCTGCGAATTTCCAGCTTTATATTCAACTTTGAACCTTGGGGTGATAGCAGGAGAGCTTGGGAAGGGCCATCTGTTTGATGTTTGTTCCTTGAGTTGAGTCAATGTGGCTTAGTTGGTTTCACTCATGCCTCCAAGTCATAATTCTTCACCCCCCTCACCCATTCCAACCTCTCTCCAAACTGTCTGCTCTTCACTCCGTCAGGTCTAACCCCGACTTTGTCATCAAACCTGCCGACAAAGAGGGTGCTGTTGTTGTCTGGCGCACTGACCTCTATCTCGCAGAGGTTGAGCGCCAACTCTCAGATACTTCCTTCTACCTCCCCCTGGACCATGACCAGACCACTGAACATCAAGCCATTATCTCCAACACCGTTAGCGACCTCATTTTCTCCGGATGCCTACCCCCCTACAGCTTCCAACCTCATAGTCTCCCAAACCCGGACAGCCCGCGTATACCTACTTCCCAAAATCCACAAAAAAGACTGTCCCGGCAGATCCATTGTGTCAGCATGCTCCTGCCCCACCAAACTTATTCCTCTTATCTTGACTCCATCCTCACTCCTCTGGTCTATTCCCTCCCCGCCTACATCCGGGATTCCTCTGATGCCCTGCGTCATATTGACTTCTTCTAGTTCGCGGGCCCGAACCATCTCCTATTTACCAAGGACGTACAATCTCTTTACACCTCCATCCCACACCAGGATGGCCTGAGAGCTCTCCGCTTCTTTCTCGAAAAGAGGCCCGGACAATTCCCATCCACCACCACTCTCCTCCACCTGGCTGAACTCGATCTATCTCGCAACAACTTCTCCTTTAACTCATCTCACTTTCTCCAAATCAAAGGTGTAGCAATGGGTACCCGCATGGGTCCTAAACTTTTTATAGAGTATGTGAAACATTCCTTGTTGCAGGCCTACCCTGGTCTCCTCCCACAACTCCTTTACCGATACATTGATGACTATTTTGGTGCCGCTTCGCGCTCTCGCCCGGACCTGGAAAAATTCATCAACTTTGCTTCCAGTTTCCACCCCTCCATCACTTTCACCTGGTCCATCTCAGACACTTCCCTTTCCTTCCTTGATCTTTCTGTCTCCATTTCCGGCAATAAGACTATCTACTAATATCCACTACAAGCACACTGACTCCTACAGCTATCTGGACTACAGCTCTTCGCACCCTACACCCTGTAAGGACTCCATCCCTTTCTCTCAGCTCCTTCGCCTCCGTCGCATTTGTTCCAATGGTGCCGCTTTCCAAAATGGTGCTTCGAAAATGTGTTCCTTCTTCCTCAACCGTGATTTCCCACCTACAGTTGTTGACAGGGCCCTCAACAGTGTGCGGTCCATCTCCCGCGCCACTACCCTCGCCCCCTCCACTCCCTCCCAGAACAAGGATAGAGTCCCCTCGTTCTCACATTTCACCCCACCAGCCTCCGTATACAAAGCATAAACCTTCGCCATTTTCGGCAACTCCAGCTTGATGCCACCACCAAACACATCTTCCCTTCACTCCCTCTGTCAGCATTCCGCAGAGACCGTTCCCTCCGAGACAATCTAGTCCACTCCTCCACCATACCCAGTACCTCTCCCATCACCCATGGCACCTTCCCATGCAATCGCAGAAGGTGTAACACCTGCCCCTTTACCTCTTTCATGCTTAACATCCCAGGCCCAAAACACACATTCCAGGTTAAGCAGCATTTCACTTGCATCTCTTCCAATTTGGTCTATTGCATTCGCTGCTCCCAATGTGGCCTCCTCTATATCGGAGAGACCAAACGCTTTGCTGAGCACCTTCGGTCTGTGCGCATTCAGGACCCTGACCTTCCCGTTGCTTGCCATTTTACACAAGACCCTGCTCCCATGCCCACATGTCTGTTCTTGGCCTGCTGCAATGTTCCCGTGAAGCTCAACGCAAACTGGAGGAACAACATCTCATCTTCCAGTTAGGCACGCTACAGCCTTCCGGTCTCAACATCGAAATCAACAACTTCAGATGATCAACTCCACTCCACCTCAACCCATTTGTTTACATCCCATTTCATTTTAACTGTTTTTTACCATTTTGTTCTCTCTTGTCTTTCATTGTACATTTTCACCCCCCCCCCACCTTATCCACCTTTCGTTACCCATTTTCCTCTTTGCTTCCCCTCCCCCACATCTAGATTTGTCACAATTTACCCTCTGATGTTAGTTTCTCTGCAGTTTGGCCTTTCACACCTTCTGTTCTCTCTGGGGACTGCCATTAGCCCTCTTTACCCTTTCTTTCTGTGGCCCGTTTCCCTGGGTTTCTGTGGCTATGACTCATCTTTCATTCTCATTCCACAGTATAAATATTTCCCACTTTCTCTGGCTTGAGCTTTGACAAGGGGTCATCTGGGGCGAAATTCTCCGTTATCGGCGCAAAATCCGCCGATCGGCGCAAAAAACGGCGCAAATCCGACTTGCGTCACGTCGGAAAAATGGGTCGAATGTCTCCGGCCTGAAATGGGCTAGCAGCGACGTAACGGGATCCGCGCTTGCGCACGTGGTTGATGCCGTGCAGCGTCATACGCGCCGCACGACGTGACGGCTCATACGGCCGCGCTGCCCCCCCCCCACCCGTCCGGAACACCCGACCGCAACACCCGACTGGATGGCTGGCCGTCGCTCAGCCCCGAGGTTCGAGTCACGGGATGTGGAGGCGCTCCTGGACGCAGTGGAGCAGAGGAGGGATGCCCTGTATCCCAGGCACGGCCGCAGAGTTGCCCCAAGCCACAGCCGGCGTCTGTGGAGGGAAGTGGCAGAGGCCGTCACCGCTGTGGCCCTGACACCACGGACAGGCACCCAGTGCCACAAGAAGGTGAACAACCTCGTCAGAGCAGGCAGGGTGATCCTTCCCCATATCCCCCCTCCCCATATCCCCTCTCCCCATATCCCCCATATCCCCCCCTCCCCCATATCCCCCCTCCCCCATATCCCCCTCCCCCATATCCCCCTCCCCCATATCCCCCTCCCCATATCCCCCTCCCCATATCCCCATATCCCCCTCCCCATATCCCCATATCCCCCCCTCCCCCATATCCCCCCCTCCCCCATATCCCCCCCTCCCCCATATCCCCCCTCCCCCATATCCCCCCTCCCCCATATCCCCCCTCCCCCATATCCCCCCTCCCCCATATCCCCCATGTCCCCCCTCCCCCATGTCCCCCCTCCCCCATGTCCCCCCTCCCCCATGTCCCCCCTCCCCATGTCCCCCCTCCCCCATGTCCCCCCTCCCCCATGTCCCCCCTCCCCCATGTCCCCCCTCCCCCATGTCCCCCCTCCCCCATGTCCCCCCTCCCCCATGTCCCCCCTCCCCCATGTCCCCCCTCCCCCATGTCCCCCCTCCCCCATGTCCCCCCTCCCCCATGTCCCCCCTCCCCCATGTCCCCCCTCCCCCATGTCCCCCCTCCCCCATGTCCCCCCTCCCCCATGTCCCCCCTCCCCCATGTCCCCCCTCCCCCATGTCCCCCCTCCCCCATGTCCCCCCTCCCCCATGTCCCCCCTCCCCCATGTCCCCCTCCCCCATGTCCCCCCTCCCCCATGTCCCCCCTCCCCCATGTCCCCCCTCCCCCATGTCCCCCCTCCCCCATGTCCCCCCTCCCCCATGTCCCCCCTCCCCCATGTCCCCCCTCCCCCATGTCCCCCCTCCCCCATGTCCCCCCTCCCCCATGTCCCCCCTCCCCCATGTCCCCCCTCCCCCATGTCCCCCCTCCCCCATGTCCCCCCTCCCCCATGTCCCCCCTCCCCCATGTCCCCCCTCCCCCATGTCCCCCCTCCCCCATGTCCCCCCTCCCCCATGTCCCCCCTCCCCCATGTCCCCCCTCCCCCATGTCCCCCCTCCCCCATGTCCCCCCTCCCCCATGTCCCCCCTCCCCCATGTCCCCCCTCCCCCATGTCCCCCCTCCCCCATGTCCCCCCTCCCCCATGTCCCCCCTCCCCCATGTCCCCCCTCCCCCATGTCCCCCCTCCCCCATGTCCCCCCTCCCCCATGTCCCCCCTCCCCCATGTCCCCCCTCCCCCATGTCCCCCCTCCCCCATGTCCCCCCTCCCCCATGTCCCCCCTCCCCCATGTCCCCCCTCCCCCATGTCCCCCCTCCCCCATGTCCCCCCTCCCCCATGTCCCCCCTCCCCCATGTCCCCCCTCCCCCATGTCCCCCCTCCCCCATGTCCCCCCTCCCCCATGTCCCCCCTCCCCCATGTCCCCCCTCCCCCATGTCCCCCCTCCCCCATGTCCCCCCTCCCCCATGTCCCCCCTCCCCCATGTCCCCCCTCCCCCATGTCCCCCCTCCCCCATGTCCCCCCTCCCCCATGTCCCCCCTCCCCCATGTCCCCCCTCCCCCATGTCCCCCCTCCCCCATGTCCCCCCTCCCCCATGTCCCCCCTCCCCCATGTCCCCCCTCCCCCATGTCCCCCCTCCCCCATGTCCCCCCTCCCCCATGTCCCCCCTCCCCCATGTCCCCCCTCCCCCATATCCCCCCCCTCCCCCATATCCCCCATATCCCCAAGTGAATCCAGCCCGAACCTTAACCTCTGCAATGCAGGCGCAACCGATGGCGTGCATTCATATACCTGCCTAACACTGTTGCCTTTTACCCCTGCCACCAGCCCCCCCCCACCCCCCCACCCCCACAGGAGAAGCGCGCACACAACATTAGGGAGCATGTGAGGACTGGAGGAGGCCCCGCTGATGAGAGGCCACTGACCGAACACGAGGAAAGGGCCCTGGAACTGGCTGGCGGACCTGACGACCGGGAGGTTGCTGATGCAGAGGTCGGGGGCGTACTAGCAAGTGAGCCACCGACAGCCCATCCCCATATCCCCCCTCCCCTATATCCCCTCCCCCATATCACCTGATCACTGCCTGCGTGTCTAACCATGCATGCTTCATCGTGTATTGCAGGACCAAACGTCCAGGCACCCATCCCCGCAGATGCAGACCGCCCGCAGGATGCCCCTCGGAGGCCACGGGAGACAGAGAGACCCGGACCCTCTAGCATGCGACGCCCGCAGGATGCCCCTCGGAGGCCACGGGAGACAGAGCGACCCGGACCCTCTAGCATGCGACGCCCGCAGGATGCCCCTCGGAGGCCACGGGAGACAGAGAGACCCGGACCCTCTAGCATGCGACGCCCGCAGGATGCCCCTCTGAGGCCACGGGAGACAGAGAGACCCGGACCATCTAGCATGCGACGCCCGCAGGATGCCCCTCGGAGGCCACGGGAGACAGAGAGACGCGGACCCTCTAGCATGCGACGCCCGCAGGATGTCCCTCGGAGGCCACGGGAGACAGAGAGACCCGGACCCTCTAGCATGCGACGCCCGCAGGATGCCCCTCGGACACCACGGGAGACGGAGAGACCTGGAGCAACAGGGAGACGACACCCCCGTCACGTGCGGGAGCGACCACCCAGCGACGAGGGGGGCAGCCACAGGCCCCCGTCACATCCGAGCCAGGACACCACTACCCAGGACACCACTACCCAGGACACCACTACCCAGGTCACCACTACCCAGGACACCACTACCCGGGACAGCACTGCCCAGGACACTCCTACCCGGGACAGCACTACCCAGGAAGACGAAATACCGGACAGTGACTCAGAGTGGATGGGTGGAGACGAACCCCCACCCCAAAGTGCCATGGACTCAGAGTGGGACGAAGAGCACGACACAACGCCACTGCTGTCACCAACACCCTCCACCATCGCAGAAACACTCACCACGGTTGGGCACTTTAGTGATGAGGCGTCTAGTACACTCACTGGTGCGCACAACACAGCCGTCCCGGTACAGCAGGTGGAGGTAGGAGCAGCAGAGGGGCCGGGCGGTCGGAGGGCAGCCCAGCCCAAGCGAACATCTGCCGCCCAGATGGATCCCGGGTTCCTGGAATTTCCACACCCACACATAGATCCGATGCAACCACCGACCCGGAGACGAGCGAAGAGGGTGACGGCCAGCTTGCGGCGGCTGCAGTCGCAGGTGGAGGAGTCCACCCGCGTCCAGGAGCTGGGAGTGGTGCCGGTCATACGTGCCACCCAGGCCGACACCGCACGGGTGGCGTCTGCGGTGGAGGCAATGGGTGCGACGGTGTCAGACATGGGGAACGGTTTGCGAGGCCTGGGGCTTTCCGTGCAGGCGGCATCTGTGGCCCAGGACATGGCTGCCCTCTCACAGGAGGCCATGAGCCAGTGCCAGCGCCAGATGGCAGAGGCGCTCAACACCATAGCCCAGTCTCTGCAGGCCATGGCCCAGTCTCTGCAGGCCATCGCTGAGGGTATCGGCGCCAGTGGCCATGTGCGAGCCGGCGTCGCATAGTCACAGACAGGGTTTGCCAACCCCCTGGGCTCCATGGCTGCAAACCTGCAGACCCCTGTCGATACCAGCACGTGCCTCCAGGACTGGCAGCGCCAGATGTCGGGGGGGCGTCGGATGGCCAGTCCGTTCGCATCCCCCACCCATGTAGAGGCCTGGGGGCCATCGGGCACCCCGAGGGAGGAGGAGGTGGTGTGGTCCATCCTGGCTCCCCCTGTAGGGGAGGTCCGGGAACACCGCGACACCTCGGACTCTCCCCCTTCCGTCCCAGGTGCATCGGGTGGGCAACGGGCAGGACAGGCTGGCAGCTCGCCATCCCAGTCGCCCGGGCCACAGCCTGGCCCATCGAGGCCAGGACGCCCCAGGAAACGGCCGCCAAAGGGATCCAGTGTCAGAGGGCAGGAATCACAGGAGTCCACCTCCAGTTCTGCTGTACCGTCTGGGGAACCACTTAGACGTAGTCAAAGGGCCAATTAGGCCAAACAATTAGACACTGAGTAAGTTGGCACGGGTGCAAGGCACAGATGAGTTTTAGGGGCTAGGGCACGTGCATGAACTCCTTTGGTTATTAAAGTCAATGTTACACCTACAGAAGCTGCCTTTGTGCTCTGTCCAAAGTGTGCAGGGGTGTCATGTACGTTGAGCGCAAGTGTGTGTGTGAGCGGTGGTCTTACCTCAGCCCCAGGTGAGTCTGCCCCCTTTCCCCTGGGCCGCCATCAACATCCCCCCGGGCAGAGGACGGGACCGTGCGCTGCAGTGTTACAGCCGCATGCAGGGATGGTCCGGGTGGATGGTGGTACTGTGGCCATGGGTCAGACATAGTCCAACGATGTGGAGCCAGGAGCTCACCGCAGGGCGGGTTGTCATCATCCTCCATGGCCTGCAATAGACACGCGTCCACCCGCAACTGTGTGAGCCCGGCCGTTGTGCCGTAGGTGGATCGGCAATGGGGGGGGGGGGGGGGGGGCTGGTGTGCGTGCGGGTGGGGTGGGTGGGGTTGGGGAGGGGGGTGAGGGTGCTGGGTGGGTGGATGGGTGTGGGGTGTGGGTGGTCGGCTGTTGCCATGGTGTGCGGTCTGTGGCCATACTACCCGATTCCCACGCCCATCCTGTCAGTGAAGCGGGCGGCTATCAGTCTGTCCCGTGCCCGCTGGGCCAGCCGGTAACGGTGGACAGCCACCCGCCTGTGTCTACCCCGTCTGCCCTGACCATTGCCCCCATCCCCCTCATCTGGGGAGGACTGGGCCTCTTCCTGCTGCTCCTCCACTCCGCCCTCCTCTGCCTGCGGCACATCGCCCCTCTGCTGGGCTATGTTGTGCAGGACACAGCACACCACAATGATGCGGCCGACCCTATCTGACCGATACTGGAGGGCGCCCCCAGAGAGGTCCAGGCACCTGAAACGCATCTTCAGCACGCCAAAGCACCTCTCTATCACTCCCCTTGTCGCTACATGGGCATCATTGTAGCGGTTCTCCGCCTCATTGCGCGGTGTCCGTATAGGCGTCATCAGCCACGATCGCAATGGGTAGCCCCTGTCGCCCAGCAACCAGCCCCTCAGCCGGGGATGGCGTCCCTCGTACATGCTGGGGATGGATGACCGCGACAACACGTATGAGTCGTGTACACTGCCTGGGTAACGGGCGCAGACTTGCAGGATCATCATGCGGTGGTCGCAGACCACCTGTATGTTCATCGAATAGGTCCCCTTCCTATTGGTGAACACGGCCCTGTTATCTGCAGGTGGCCGCACGGCGACGTGCATCCCATCAATCGCGCCCTGGACCATGGGGAACCCGGCCACGGCAGAGAGGCCCACGGCCCGGGCATCTTGGCTGGCCCGGTCCACAGGGAATCGGATGTAGCGGTGCGCCATGGCATATAGGGCATCTGTCACTGCCCGGATGCACCGATGCACCGATGTCTGCGATATGCCGGACAGGTCCCCCCTCGGTGCCTGGAATGACCCCGTTGCATAAAAGTTCAGGGCCACCGTAACCTTGACGGACACGGGGAGAGGGTGTCCCCCGCCAGTGCCACGCGGTGACAGGTGTGCCAGCAGGTGGCAGTTGTGTGCCACGGTTTCCCGCCTCATCCGGAGTCTCTTCCTGCATTCCCGGTCCGTGAGGTCCTGGTGTGACTGCCGGGGCCGGTACACACGGGGCGCCCTCGGGTGCCTCCGTTGCCGTGGGGCCGTGACGTCCTCCTCCCCCTCCTCGTCCTGTCGGTCAGGTGTCCCTCCAGCCTGGGCGGCTGCCGCCTGACCCTCTGCGGCAGCCTGCGCCGCCTCTCTGGCACGCTCCTGCTCCTCCTCCTCATCCAGGGCAACATGGACATTAGCAGCTGCCGTCACGGCGGCCAACATCGCTGGATGATCGGAAAACATGACGGCCTGGCTGGGGGCGGTGGGGGGGGGGTGCGGGGAGAGAACGACGACATGTCATCATTGCCCATATCCCCTCCTTCCCCCCAGCCAGGTGGCATGGACCGCATGGGTCCAACTGTTGGAGGCTGGCACCTGGCCAGGTGGACCAACTCACTTGCCCTCGCACCCCCCAACCCCGGCACGGACCCCCCCCCCATCCCCCTCCCCGGCACGGACCCCCCATTCCCCTCCCCGGCACGGACCCCCCCCCCAACCCCCTCCCCGGCACGGACCCCCCCATCCCCCTCCCCGGCCCGGACCCCCCCACCCCCTCCCCGGCCCGTACCCCCCATCCCCCTCCCCGGCACGGACCCCCCCAACCTCCTCCCCGGCACGGACCCCCCCATCCTCCTCCCCGGCACGGACCCCCCTCCCGGCACTCCCCCGGAGCCCAGCACACTCTAACCACACCCCCCGCCGCACACACACACACACAACCCGAGACACACCTCTCCCCACACATTCAGACTGCAGCCACGCCATCGCCTGCCCAGCGGCCAACCCCCCCAGGCCGTCACTCACCTCCACACTGGTCGGCGTGAACCTGTATGAAAAGGAGGTTTGATTTCCGTCGACGTGAACGGTCATCACGTCGACGGGACTTCGGCCCATCCGGAAGGGAGAATATCGGCAGGCCGAAAATCGGCTGTCTTGCGCAGACCCGTGCCATTCTCCGAAGTCAGCGGCGCCATTAACGCCCCGCCGACCTTTCTCCCTTCGGAGACTTCGGCAACCGGCGGGGGCGGGATTCACGGCGGCCAACGGCCATTCTCCAACCCGCTGGGGGTCGGAGAATGATGCCCCTGGACTCGAATCGTTAGCCCTTTTCTCTCCCTACAGATGCTGCCAGACCTGCTGAGATTTTCGAGCATTTTCGTTTTGGCCTCCGAGTCACAAGATTGCCTCCTGGGACTGTCCTTTGGCACAGTTTGGCGCAGTGCCAACCTGTGCCAAGGGGCAATGCCAGTGGGCAATGCCAAGGTAGGAAGCCACATGTGAGGGGTTAGCATGTTGTATGATGGGGGGAGAGTGCCAAGGCTTATTGAGGGGGTTAATTTGCAGGCCCTGGTTTGAGGGAGGGGGGAAGCTGGCAGTGAGGGGGGAACCTACAGGAATGAGGGGCAGGCAGGCAGTAAGGGGGAGAGAACGGCAACAATACTTCTGCGGTGATGGAGGTGGAGGAGTGTTCGGGATGATTTTACTGGGGGTGGGGCACACCATCGCTACCTCCATGGTGGGTGGTGGGGAAGTTGATCCCCAGTTCTGATTGGGACGCCCTTTAAAAATGATGCTTCGATCTCTGCGGAGCCGTCTCGGCAAGTTCCATCAGACCCGCCCTGACACAGTAACAGCATAAGCCACGCAAACTCATTATTTTTTTACTCAGAGAGGCTCACAATCTGGAGTGAAAACTGGTCAGTACAGCTGGAGAGCTACATGTCGGTTTTCAGTCAGAGCCTGACACTTTGGAAAAAATGTTGACATTCCGCCCCTTCTCTCTTCCCGCCAACCCCCCAAATTGATGGAAAATGTACACAGTACCTCTCTGTACCACTAAATGTATTTTTTGTTTTTCGAAGGACAATAACATCTTGTGCTTCTCATGCATTAGAGCAATAAGATTGGCTAAAATGACACCGAGCCTATTTTTTTAGGTTTCCAGCTGTACAAGCATTAGGCCAGTTTACAGATTTACCCAGAATGTTACTTTACAAAGTGTCAAGGAAACATGACAGTTTCAAGTGGAGGTAAAGGGCAAGGGGCATGACGTCTGCATAGTTACATCTGAAATCATCTTAGAGGTATCCTGCTGCCCATATTCTAATAATTTCCATTCTTATATTCCTAATAAAACTGTCTCTGCCGTACTTTAGTTAGGCTCTCTCACTAAGAACTGTCTCCACTGACAGACGCCTGTAATTACAGCACCAGTTCACATAGACGGTTCCCACTGTAAGTTGAAATTTACAACACACTAATGTTGGCAGGGAATTCACCTGGATAAAGGAGCCAGAATTCTCCAGCCATTGGGATTCTCTTTTCCCGCTGGCAGCGCCTCCCCACCTGCTGGTTTCCCGGCAATGTGGAATGGCTTCAATAGAAAACCCCATTGACAAGCGGTGGGAATAGTGAATCCCACCGCCAGCAAGTGGCGCGCTCACGAGAAACCAGCCCAGTATTCCAAATATAATAGTAATTCCGAACAAAACTTCTCCCGTGCCCCACACTCTCCTCCCCCAGCCACTACCCACTCCCCCCCCCCCCCCTCCCCCAACCAGGGGCACCGTTGTTGTGAGGAAAGCAATAACCATTATATTGAGATGGACTAGTGAAGATCAACAATGTCACGTTGATCCCAGGGAAGGCTTCTGCAAGTAATGCAGAAGTTGGTTTTATCTATGTCGCTTTACCTGCACGCTTTTAAACAACCAAAAGTCATTTGCACGTCCCCTATGGAAATGGCGCATTTTTAATATGGCTGCTGCAACAAGCCACCTATTGGTCCAAACCATCACCAATTTGTCACTGAGTACTTTTACACTTTGCTTATTGCCATTCAATGTACAATGTGTCCAAACAGCTTTTCCTAATCCAGAGTTTGGATGTCAGGAGAAAACTATTTAATCACTGGGTCTAAGTGTGATCCTCCCTCCAGTTTTCAGGCTAAATGTTGATTTAACCTCCTTCCCCGAAAACGATTCCCCACAATATTGCTGTTTAAATAGCAGGAAATGGTCTGAAATACCATCAAGAAGTAGATTAAAATATTGGCCATCAAAATCTGAATATTGGTCAACAAATTAAACATGATTGACATTTTAATATCCTTGCATATTCACACAATCATTTTCAAGTTGAAATCTCAATTTTCCAATTTCCCATTCACTTCAATCTTAACTTGTGCGCTTAAGCAGGAGCAACAATTCTTAATACAGACAGCAATTCATGAGACAAGGATCATGGCTTTATTAGTTAAGCCAGAATTTCAATGATAGCCCTGACTTTTATGGAACAAAAATAAGTCTTTCTTTGCCGTTTTTCGCTAATATGCTTTTCTCCATTGTGTCATTTATTTCCAAGTTCCTTTCCTCCAGTTTTGCAACCTCCCTTTTTCTACTTTCACTTTAACTTTTAATCCCTGTATTTTTTACTTCAACTTTTATTCCTTATATTTCTACAGTAGTAACAGCGAAGCAAAAATATTGAAGCTGGACACAGCAAACAAAAGCTTCTAAAGCAACACAGCTTTACTCCTTTGGATTAAACTGATAACATATCACAGACGCAGCAGGGGAAAGTGACTTGTAAATGAATGGATAATGACCAACCCTATTTAAAGAGACTGTGCCACAATTAATGTTCCTACTTATTCAGATTCTTGATCAAAATATGCCTTTTGAGAATAAAATGAATCTTCTTGCTGTTCCTTCTAACATTAGTTTTCTGTGTTGTAATAGCAGTTTTTCACAAGGCAAAAGTAATCTTCTTTTATAATGTGTCTGCTCACCATTGTTGATGGCACTTTCTGGGATACAATTTAACGGGTCAGAAACAGAGTCCCGTTTTGGGCATGTTTAGTGGAGTGTTTCTCGGCGCCTGCAGCGAGGAACGCCCCGCCAAGGCCTCGCTTACATAATTTCCTGCACTGAAGAGCTCCGCTCACCAATCCAGGGCGCGTATTCGCAGATTGGACCCTCCCTCCCCACTGCACACAACTTACCTCTTACGGGGTCCTCAAGCCCCTCTCACTCCACCGCTTAAGTGAAAGGCATCCCTGGGCCCGATTCTTGGCATGGGCAACCTGGCACCTTGGCACTGCCTGCATGGCATCCTGGCAGTGCCCCTGCAGGCCTGGTGATGCCACCGGGGCCAGGGTACCCAAGTGGCACTGCCAAGGTGCCAGGCTGGCAGTGCCAAAGTGTCCTGGTGCCAGCAGGGGTGCCAGGGTACCATCCTGCCCAGAGCCCAACCAGCCAGGAGTCTCCAATGGCCTGAGAGACCACTCCAGTCTACAGGTGCTGTTACACCTGGTCCAGGTTTGTGGAAACCAGCGCTGAACGGCGCTGGCCCCAAGAGGAGGTAGGAGCGGAGGAAATGCCACTACAGGTATGAAATTGGTACGGAAATGGGAAAACTTTGCCATTGTGGTCTAGCAAGCTGAGAACTGCAAGAGTGATCTGCAGGTTTGGGATGAGGAAAAGAATAGAAAGTGCCTCCATCAAGCGGAAGAAGGGAAGCATTGTGATAACTGTAGGAACAATCAGGGGGAACCTGATCGAGGTGTACAGTATTATGAGGGACATAGATAGGGTAGATAGGATGAAAGCTTTCCCCTTAGTAGAGGGCTCTCTACTAGGGGGGCATAGATTTATGGTAAGGGGCAGGAGATTGAGAGGGAATTTGAAAAAAAACATCCAGGAATCGGGAACTCTCTGCCTGAAAGGGTGGTGGAGGCGGGAACCCTTACAACACTTAAGAAGCATTTAGATGAGCACTTGAAACGCCAAAGCACACAAGGCTATGGAGCAAGTGCTGGAAATGGGATTAGAATAGATAAGCGGTTGATGGTTGGTGCAGACATGATGGGCTGAAGGGCCTCTTTTTGTGCTTAAAACTCTATGACCTTTGGGCTCTAACTTAATAATCAGCAAGTGCCAATGCATATGCAACATAATCTGCAATTTTAGCGAGAGACAATTCTTGCTATATTTTCCCCAATCTTCCAATATGCACATGATAAAATGTTGGAACATATCAGCCAGTTAATTGTGATTAGCTCATGTTCTCCTGCACTATGTGAGCAATTATCATGGGCTGTTTTTGAGTCATCATCTGTTTTGACCAGATTATTTGCTTATGCTAGTTTTCTAGTAGGGCTATGTGTGCAGTCCCAAGGATCTCTTCAGAGTGGAAGAGATTGTCTCATCCTGCAGATTGGAGAAAATTCTAGACAGAGCCACTCAGTAACTATTACATAGGTAACTCACCTGATGAAGGAGCTGTGCTCCGAAAGCTAATGATTCGAAACAAACCTGTTGGACTTTAACCTGGTGTTGTAAGCCCACCCCGATCCAACGCCAGCATCTCCACATCATAGGTAACTCCACAATCAAAGAAAATTAAAGTGAATTTGAAACAGGGGGGGCAATTGTCATATTGGGAACAATGAACCTAATCTACCAAGAATGAAATGGCACTAAACTGGACTGCCAATTTTGAAAGAAATTTTGAAAATAAGATGATAAACAAATTGTTGCCAGGAGGAACAGCTTTAGATATCACAAAAATGGCTTTCAAACAGAAATCTCAAGAAGGATTGGCACAATCTTTTCACAGTAACTGGCACTAGAGTGGCTGTAAGTGACAGGGGATATCTTTTGATGGCTATAAATGGAGGAAAGGGAGATTAACCTTAACTTGCCATATTGCCGGCCAGAATCTCAAACCATTATTTCAATTGTGAACATTATTTCCTGTTGATTCATATGTCTTAGCTTAGTCAGATCTCCGTAAGTCCAAGAGGTTTCCTCATCCGTACTTACCTTTGTGAACAATCTGTAAATTTCCTTGACTCAATCTATTCCCCTCCGGAGTTGCTGGCTAATATAGTTCCACAAGCAATAGTAGTCTGCGCCCGTTGCGGTACCCCCATCCATTCTTCACATAAACCTGGACAGTAAATGTGGCTGGGTTAATTTACTCAGTGTAGCTGAGCCCAACCCTTTTTTAACTCGATACCCGTGCACTCTCTTTTCATTAGGAGTCACGCAGCAGCAATCTCCAAAGGTTGCCTGGTTCATGTTGATTTCTATTTGTTAGCCCAGTGCAATTGAACACAAAGCTGAAACTTAACGTTGGACCAAATGGTTTAAAAAAAAATATGGTTTGGTGCTACCTATTTGATTATTATTGTTTTTCTAATTGTTTATGACGTTTTCCCTGAATGGATGTCACTTGTTGATTGTTCCTATGGGGTGCATTCAATCTCTCCTTCCATTCAATTATTTAAAAATGGAAATTAATATGCACTGAGCAGGGAGGGAATAAAAAAGGAAAGAGTGAGACTTCCCAGGCTGCAGGAGACGGCCAAAAGAATCAGGGAAATTCTCAAACGCACCATTAGTACAGACAAATCAGATTAGCCCCTCAGCAATCCACAAATCACAAGTGAAAAGAAGGTAAGAAGAAATATCACCAGGAAACTGCCAGACGCAGACATGATCAGTCATCTCGTGGTACAGACAGTTTCACAGCTTTTAAACAGTTGGCTCTTAAGCTTTGATTCTCAAATCATATTTTCTTGATCTTTGCAAATTGAGCTTACCCTAAAGTCTCTCGTCAGTCAAAAATTACAAAACCCAGATTTGAATAATTGATATGTAAAAACATCAAGAGAAAGGTGTCTAGAATTTGCTGTTACTATAGACGTGTCAGTGACTAATGAGTGCAGTGATGTAAATGGAGTCATAGTTGCACTATTAATAAGATGCTAATAAATAGTCACTTGGCTGTACAGAACTTCAGTATTGCTGAAATGAGAGACATGCTGTCGAAGCTTTTTGTCTTGCACTCTCATCAGGACAGACGCAAGAATGCTAAATTTCAAAGGAAACAACAATATATACTGCATGAATAAGGGGGCACTGATTGGTTGGCAAGTCATACTCACGTATGCTTGTTGGAAGCTATGTATATTCATACACAGGGACATGTGGCGGGATTTTCCGGTCGTCAACGGTGAAATCGCGTTCGGCGAACCGCCGGAGAATCCAAGTTTCCGACAAAATCGGGGGCGGCATTCGCGATGCTCCACCCCCTCCAAAGCCACGCCACATATTGACGGCCTCAGGACATTGCCTGAGGCTCGCCCTCCGATGCTCCACCCACGACCTGCTGAGTCTTTCATGGGTCTTCCATGGTCCCATCTGTCGGAAATGTGGCGTGGCGGCTGCAGACTCAGTCCAGCGCCGCCACAGTCGGGGGAGGGCCGATCCACGGGCGGGGGGGGGGAACATTATTCGGGGCTGGGGGCACTGTGGGGAGTGGTCCAAGGCGCGCGAGCAGACCAAAGGGGGGCACTATTTCGCAGGCCGGTCCGCGAGCGGCCAGCACCATGTTACATGGCAAGGCTGCTGCCGCGCGTACACATGGCCACAGTCCCGGCAATTCTCCGGGCCATATCAGCAGCTAGAGCCGGGTGCCCTACACTGCCGGCATGCTAGGCCCCAGCAAAATGGGGAATCAGTGGCTGTTTTGTGCCAGTGTTTCCCACCGTTCCCATGTCGCCGTGGGGACATAGCCCCTTTGGGCTGGATTCTCCGTCGGCGGGATCTTCCGTTTGCCGGCAGCATTGGGGTTCCCACAATGGGAAATTCCATTGGCCAGCTTCCAGTACGGAGAATCCCGCTGCCATCGGGGCGTGCCGCACCAGAAAACGTGTGAGGTGGGACGGAGAACCCCGCCTGCAAGGCCCCCGTCAACAAGTTTGATGGTGGGCAAGGGAAGGAGAATATGGGGCTGGATTCTCCGCCCAGCCGCGCCACATTTCTGTTTCACATCGCCGGCGGGATGCTCCATTACGCCAGCTGGTCAGTGGGGTTTCCCATTATGGAGCAGCCCCACGCTGTCGGGAAACCCCCGGGCTGCGGCAAAACGGAGCATCCCGCCAGCCGAGAATCCAGCCCATGGTGTGAGGCCCTGAAATTGGTCTCACACCTGCATGGTTTTACAACGAGATATTCCCTTGATGTCCACCAGCTGGAGTGGTGCAAAACTCATTTGAATCCTGTCAATGGGATGCAGATGAAACCCGACCCCACCTCCCCACACAGAACTCACCGCGATTCCAGCGGAAAAACACATCAGTGCAAAACGCGTTTGGAACAATGTGGCATCCAGATGTCAGGACTCACCTGAACAATGCCAGGAGCTGCGAGCGGAGTTCTGGGTGGAGGCGTCAGCACACCTGGGCCCCGGAACACAACAACAGTGGGAGGGGGGCTGCAGGTGCACCTTCCAGATTCGGTGTCCTGGAGGGGGTCCACCTTTCAGCTTCAGAATGTTCCCGGAGACTCATTTTCATTTTCAGGAGGTCCACCTCCTTTCTTCAATAGTAGATTAGTTGATATTGGGCGCCTTTTCAATATGGCGCCCAGATAGGACTCTATCGGGTCTGCCCACCATGGAACACGTGCAAAGCATCCAGGTGCACAAGTAATGAGGTTGGCACCAGAAGATTTGGCCTGTTTTCCCATCGGCCTCCGCAGCGGCAAACAGTCCGAAAATGGGTGAATTCCACCACATGTCTCTTTTTTCAACAATTCTCAAGTTTCTAATAGGCATTAGTGCACAAAGCCCCGGTATAAAGCGAAGAGTAGCTGATTTGGCATTGTGAGAAGTTTTGTATTGTTAATTTCCAAATGACCACAATGTTACACTATCCATACCATAATGCATCTGAGCTGACAAAGTGGGAAGGGAAGGGAGGTTTTTCCTTTGGCGCCCTACTTTGTGCCTCCCCATCTGGCCAACAATGCCTGCCACCACAATACCTCCCACCCCTTCCTAAACTCCCTATTCCCTCCCTGCCCCAAATTCCTGGACTTACCTGAGTCTATGATCCATTGCTTCCCTCAAACATACATACAATTTACAGTGCAGAAGAAGCCCATTCGGCCCATCGAGTCTGCACCGGCCCTCGGAAAGAGCACCACGGGCTGACTGAGTTTTTCTTCTGCTGGAACTGCTACAACAGCCAATCAGATTGGCCAGCAGTTCTTGAGGGTGGAGCATCCACCCACTGAGGCAGGGAGTGTGGGGAGAAGTCCAACACTGGGCGGATTCTCCGGCCTCGCAGCCGCGTGCTTCTCGGCGACAGGAGGCGGCGCACCATTCATTGACAACGGGATTCTCTGAGCCGTCACTGTCAATGAGATTTCCCATTGAAGCCACAACACCTGGGGGGAAACTCACGGGCGGGGGTGTGCTGCTGGCGGGATCAGAGAATCCTGCCACCAGCAAATGGCAAGACAATTCTGGCCACTGTTTGTTTTGTCCATTGGTAGCATTCTATCACTGCGGGACGGATATTTTAAAAGTCTGTCACTTTGCAACTGACATTTATAACACGGGGAAGGAAGGGCAGCATGGTGGCACAGTAGTTAGCATTGCTGCTTACGGCACTGAGGACCCGGGTTCAAATCCCGGCCCTGGGTCACTGTCTGTGTGGAGTTTGCACTTCCCGTATCTGCGTGGGTTTCGCCTCCACAACCCAAAAGATGTGCAGGAAAGGTAGATTGGCCACACTAAATTGCCCCTTAAGTGGAAAAAAAAAAAATTGGGTACTCTAAATTTATAAAAAATGTAATAAATAAATAACACGGGGAAGGGGGACAACAATACTTCTCCGGTCCTTTAAAATTCACCCCATATTGTTAAACAGTACACGCCCTTCCCTGTATAAATTCACCCCTAGTTTGATAACATGTCATCAGAATTGAAGAAGCCTCAGATTTGAAGTCAAATCCTTCTCCAACATAGACTTGCTACTGAGCAGAAGGAGGCCATTTGGCCCATCGAGTCTGCACCAACCCTCCGAAAGGGCACCCTACCTAGGCCCACACCCCCACCCGAGCCCCGTAACCCCACCTAACCTACATATCTTTGTGGCACTAAGGGGCAATCTTTTAGCACGGCCAATCCACCTAACCTGCACATCTTTGGACCGTGGGAGGAAACTAGAGCAACCGAGGAAACCCACACAGACACCTGGAGAATGTGCAAACTCCACACAGTCAGTCACCCGAGGCTGGAATTGAACCGGGTTCCTGCCGCTCTGAGGCAGCAGTGCTAACCACTGTGCCACCGTGCCGCTCATTCTGTACACCCTGGATGTTACAATTTTGTTTTGACTTGAACTGTGTGTGACTGAATGGGATGTTTATAGCCTCCAGAGTAGGGTGTGTCTACTCGTTTGAAGAAGGAAAGTAAATAGCAATACTTATATATCTATTACGGTTGAATTTTGAAGTTTTATTTCTATTTAAATAGTCAGTGCTGGTGATAAGAGCTGACTGAGCTGAGTGACGCAACCCAATAGGACAAAGACACTGATTAATATACACACGCTGAGCTGGCATCGACTCTGCAGACCCCAGAGTTAATGCAGCTGCAATGCTCCTTCATACAGTACTGCTCAGTATCTCATGCAAGCCAGCTTCCCTTCACACTATTGAAACAATTTTAACAAAAAGACAAATAAAATGAGTGCTGATCACAATTATTCAGAAATGAAGGGCTACTGATTGTTATTTACTGTCTTTTAAATTGTGGTTTAGAAAATCTGCACAAAGCAATTCTTTAAAAAGATCATGAAAGTTGCTCAGTGTTCAGAGATAATAATAATCTTCATTATTGTCACAAGTAGGCTTACATTAACACTGCAATGAAGTTACTGTGAAAATCCCCTCGTCGCCACACTCTGGCGCCTGTCTTTCGGGACTTGTGGGAGGAAACCGGAGCACCTGGGGGAAACCCACGCAGACACGGGGAGAATGTGCAAACTCCGCACAGACAGTGACACAAGTGGGAATCGAACCCGGGACCCTGGCGCTGTGAAGCAACAGTGCTAACCACTGTGCTACCGTGCCTCCCCATCTAAAATTCTTAAAATTGCATTGACAGCAACTGGGTTTTGTGAGGGACCTTATGAGACATTACACTCAAACCAGCATCCCCCATCCTCAATATTTTTAAAGATTTATATTTATATCTCCTGGCACAATTTCAAGGACCAAAGATTCCGCCAATATTTATCCCACAGAGGCAGCACGGAGGCGCAGTGGGTTAGCACTGCGGCCTCACGTCACCGAGGTCCCAGGTTCGATTCCGGCTCTGGGTCACTGTCCGTGTGGAGTTTGCACTTTCTCCCCGTGTTTGCGTGGGCTTCGCCCCCACAACGCAAAGATGTGCAAGCTAGGTGGATTGGCCATGCTAAATTGTCCCTTAATTGGAAAAAATGAATTGGGTACTCTAAATTAAAAAAAGAAAAAACAAAAATATTTATCCCACAGCCAACATCACCGTTTATGTTACATTGCTCTGCACAGATTGTCTGCAGTGATATCTACATTACAGACGAGATTACACTTCCAAAGTATTTTCTAGGCCGTTAGTGTTTTGGATGTCCTGAGGCAGGAACTCACCAAGACTCCGCACGGACAGCACCTTCCAAACACAAAACCTCTACAATCTAGAAGGACACAGGCAGCAGGTGATTGGGAACGCTACCACCTGCAAATTGCCCTCCAAGCCACACCCTACCCTGACTTGGAACTACATCGCCATTCTTTCACTGTTGCTGGGTCAAAATCCTGGAACTTCCCTCCCTAACTGCACTGTGGGTGTACCTATACCACATGGACTGCAGCAGTTCAAGAAGGCAGCTCAAACTTCTCGAGGACAATTGGGGATGGGAAATAAATGCTGGTTTAACCAGCTACGCCCACATAGAACATACAGTGCAGAAGGAGGCCCATCGAGTCTGCACCGACCCACTTAAGCCCTCACTTCCACCCTATCCACGTAACCCAATAACCCCTCCTAATCTTTATGGACACTATGGGCAATTTAGCATGGCCAATCCACCTAACCTGCACGTCTTTGGACTGTGGGAGGAAACTGGAGCACCCGGAGGAAACCCACGCAGACACGGGGAGAACGTGCAAACTCCGCACAGACAGTGACCCAGTGGGGAATCGAACCTGGAACCCTGGCGCTCTGAAGCCACAGTGCTATCCACTTGTGCTACCATGCTGCCCTGATCCCATGAACAAATATGAAAAATGGTTCTGAAAGCTATGATACAAATTCTTCCTCCTCTTTTCCTCTGAGGGGACCCATAGGCTATCCCAAAAGAGCGGCATCTCAAAACAACTTGCATTGAGGCTTTCGCTGGGTCACTCTACCGATCAGTACTGTACTGTGCTGGTCCCAGACTTAACTTGAAAATCTTTGGAACCATTGGATAACTATCCCATAACCATCATCTTGCTTCAAAGGCTGTCCTTGCTTCTGTCCAGCAATACTTACTTGCCCCTAGCACTGGTGAGCAAAAACACAGCAGAACATATTTTGTGCCTTGCTCACAGGCCCAGACCACTACTGACAATCCGTGTTTAGTAGGTGCCTATTGGGACCCAGAGGCAAATCAATCACGCCATCTTTCTTCATTCCAATTGAGTTAAAAAAAATATCAGTCAATGGATTCATGTTCTTCGGCAAACACAGAGCTTTCACTGCCATCATCTGTAATTTTCTGAGTTAGAAAACAATTAATTAATTATTAGCTGTGTTATTGATGTAACAAAACGCAGAGTGCGCACACAAATATTGTACTTCTAATTTCTAGAATTCCGTCCGCAGAATCAGACCCACTGCCTCCAAAAGCCCAGAATTTAGGCTCGGTTATTTGCTTCCACTAAGTAACAAATGCTCCAAATGCATACTCGCACTCCTCAAACTTTCTCACTCTCCACTCACCAGAACATTAATAGCATTATTCGGTCTCCTCAATCATTCACCACTTATTGTCAACACCACTACTTTACCCCTCAACAATAATTACTCACAACTCCCCCCCCCCCGCCCCCAGCCCCACCAAATACTTACCACCATGTGAACATAAAAGGCTAGTTCCTTAATGTTCTTTCTCTGAGCTGCATATTTTCTTCCCAATAGATTGTAGTCAAGCTATATTTTGTCAGATCTTCTGAATCACTAATACTAATAATCTTTATTATTGTCACAAGTAGGTTGACGTTAACACTGTAATGAAGTCACTGTGAAAATCCCCTCGTCGCCACATTTCGGCACCTGTTCGGGTACACTGAGAGAGAATTCAGAATATCCAAACTACCTAACAGCACGTCTTTCTAGACTTATGGGAGGAAACCAGAGCAGCCGGAGGAAACCCATGCAGACATGGGGAGAACTAAAGGAGATCTGGTGTATGCATTTTGTAATATCCAAATATGCATTTAATTAATTATCTTAATTGTTTGATATTCAGTAAGGCAAACAATTTTGTGTATACACAGATAGTGTTAATACAGACTATATCAATACTGTTTCCTGAATGCAGAAACATTTGTTATCAGCAGATTCACTGTTTTCTTACTCATCCTTTATCTATTGCACTTTCTGTGGGGCTACCTCTGACTGAAGTGTTAAAACATGCACATAATGGAATTAGACTTTTACTAAACACGTAATCACATAAATGCAGTATTTGATCAGAACAAATTATCGTAGGGATGTTATGAGAACTTCGAAGGAACTGCAAATATTCACTAAACATCGTGTTTATGAACATTGTTTTCTGTTTTTTTTAATGGAGTTTTTCTAAATAATGAATTTTGTAAGAGCGAAGGAATCTTTTAAAGGATTTGGTACAGGTGTAATCCTTGTTAGACTGTGGCCTCTAAAAGTGATGCTGCCACTTTAATAATTAATGGTGATTTATACTGAGAACCTGTTCTTTTTGTTGCACTATTCACACCTCCAGATTTGCCATGGTAACTGACAGCATTGACGGAATCCCCTAGGATTACGGTGCCAAGCTAGGTAGGTGTCACTAAGGCCTAGTCTCCTCATTTGATGGAAAATGTGATGAGAATCCAGACAAATCCTGTCGGGTAAATTCACACGTTTTCACCAATTGAGGCTAAAATTCCAGGAAGGAGATCTAATTAGCTCCTATGAGAAGAATAGAAACCTAAAGTTTCAAGGACTTGTCGAGTCTCGATGAACTGAAAATTCTAATTAAAGAAAAACTAAAATAACCTGAATTGCATATTAGCTCATCTCACTTCACTGCCTCTGTTAGTCAATCCATGATTTAAATACGTTATTTTGCTCTTAACATAATGGAAACATTTTCTATTTTATTTTCAGGCATGACAGAAGTAATACATTTCTAAATGTACCAATCCATTGTGGACTGCAACATGTTAACAATTAAAAAGGAAATGTATAGTTTAAAAAGATGACATCTGGCCCTTACATTTTCCTTTCTGCTTCATAATTTCTTAAGTCTAACACAAAAGCTGGGACAGTCAGACAAATGTTGGATGTGAATTGCATCCCAAAGATTAGTAATTAATTGACTTCCGGTGGCGCCCTCGAGGAAGCAGGTCGCAGGTCGGATCGCTCTCTCCCGCGATGGGCAAACGGACCTGTTTCGCAGGATTTTTTCGGGACCTGGCGACCTGAATCGGTGGAGGGGACGAAAGGAAGAGGTTTTCCCCCCCCCCCGGGGTATGGACAGTCAGACCAGAAGTGGTCGAGTGGAGCGGCGAAGTTCGAAGCAGGAGCAGCGGGGACCCCAGACAGGGCGGCGAAGCATGGCGGACGGCAGGGACCAGGGAGCGGAGGCCCACTGGCCAAGAGAGCAGCAGATGGAGTTTTTTAGGAGCTGCTTCACCGAACTGAGGAGGGACACGTTGGACCCGATGAGGGCGGTGATGGATCGAATGGTCGAGGTGCAGGCGGTCCAAGAGAAGGCGCTAAGGGAGGTTGAAGTGAAGCTCTCCACCCAGGCGGACACGGTAACGGAGCTGGAGCACGAGGTGGAGGAGCTGAACACTCGCCAGAAGAGGATGCAGGAGCAGCTTGAAGAGCTGGGGAATAGAGCCAGGAGGCAGAACCTGAGGATCGTGGGCCTCCCCGAGGGCTGTGAGGGATCGGATGCAGGCGCATACGTGATGGGTATGCTCGGGGCGCTGATGGGACCGGAGGCCTTCCCTCGACCCCTGGAGTTGGATGGGGCGCATAGAGCCCCCGCAAGGAAGCCCAGGACGGGAGGCCGACCGAGGGCCTTGGTGGTTCGCTTTCACCGGCTTGCTGACAGGGATCGTGTGCTGCGATGGGCCAAGGTGGAGAGGAGCAGCAGATGGGAGAACTGCGAGGTGCGCATCTACCAGGGCTTGGGAACGGAGCTGGCCAAGAGGCGTGCAGGATTCATCAAGGTAAAGGCAGCCCTCTACAAAAAGGAGGTGAGGTTTGGAACGCTGTATCCTGCGAAGCTTTGGGTTACGTTTGAGGAACTCCATCACTACTTTGAGACACCAGGACAGGTTTGGGCCTTTATTAAAGAGAAGAAGCTGGACTTGAACTAACGGGCACTTCGTTTTTTCAGTGTTCTAACTTGCTTTAACGAGGAATGGACTTTTATTCAAAGAAGAAGCTGGGCTTTAACTAAAGGACTCTGGGCTCACAGAGCTTTTGTGTGGCGGTGGTCTGTTAAAGTATCCTGTACTGTAATGTTTTATCTAAGATTGTTTTCAGCCTGGACAGAGAGCTGGGGCTGGAGGGCGCACTGCTTAGGGTGATTTTGGGAGATTGCAACGAGGGGGGGGGGGCGGGGGGGAAGAGAGGAGGGCCCTGCACTTGGTGTCTTTTGGCGGGAGATCGGGGCCTCTGATGGGGGGATGGGCTTGGGGCTGGTTAAGGGACTTGAAATGGCACGGGGAGATACAATCAGGTTAATGGGTCCTTAGTGTGTGGGGGGAGGGCCCGAGCATTTGGGTGGGAGACAGCCGGGCGCCAAGGGCAGGGGTCAGCGTAGCTAGCGGGGGGCAGGAGGGGGGGGGGCAGCCTGGAAGGAGAGCAGAGAAGACTTGAGGGCAAGGAGGGGGTGGGGGGGGGGGGGGTGGTGATCAGGGATCCCCCGGGGGAGAAAGTCGCTTGCAGGGAACAGCGCAGGAAACCGACAGCAGCAGCACCCGGGGGGGGGGGTGTTAGAGCCACATTAGTTTAGTTGAACACGTGGGACATGGGCAAACAGAGCTGATAGGGGAAGTGCCTTATTAATATGTTTATTTTTTCCCACTGTTCGTTTTCAATATGTTAAGGCTTTTGTATATGGCCTTTTTTCTCTGTAAATGTTACAAATCTGTTTTAAATAAAACAAATTCAAAAAAAAAGTAATTAATTGAAAACTCTTAATTTTAAATATATTCCCGTCATTTTTTGTAACCCAGCAAAGGTTGTGGTTCCAATTCTACGATGACCACATGTGGATTGTCCCTTTAGGGGCTACACAGCAGTAAGCGTCACATGGCCTGTGTTGCCCTTAAAGGGACCATCACCACATCACACTTAAGGTTTTGGTAACCAAATGAAAATGGCCGCAATACAACTTTGGAAGCTTCTGTGTTGAGATAATTTAGACATCTATTCACAGGATTGTTGACTCAGGCTCTACTGCCACAACACAGCTGCTATATCTGGAACGAAGATAGCCAATCAATATTGTTATTCTGTGAGATATGGACATTAACAGACCCAAAGGTGAGATAATGGGATAGAAATAAAACTTGCACAGTAGCACAAGAAAATAGTGTTGCATCAACCTCCTGTTATTCTTCCTGTCCAATATTCAGTTCTATTGATTTCAACAGCACTGAATGTCAAACGGAGCATGTAACTGGCAGGTGATGTTCTTCAGCTCATTTAGCCCTACTGTCCAAGACAGGTTTTTTCTTTAGCCTATTATAGGACTCACCAAGATTGTGGCCTCATGAAACTTTGGGCAAAATAATTGGAATATTTACTGTTTAATGTCGCCAAAGTAATTTTCCGAAAATGAGCTTCCTCAATGCTTCTTTAATATTTGTGATAACTCTTAGTTTGTTTCTTTCTGCAATTATGAGGTGACTTATAGATCATAGAATTTAAAGTGCAGAAGGAGGCCATTCGGCCCATCAAGACTGCACAGCCCTTCGAAAGATCGCCCTATCTATCCCACACCTCCACCCTACCCCATAACCCAGTAACCCGATCTAACCCTTTTGGACACTAAGGGCAATTTAGCATGGCCAATCCACCTAACCTGCACATCTTTGGACTTGGGGGAAGAAACCGGAGCACCCGGAGGAAACCCACGCAGACAGGGGGAGAACATGCAGACTCCGCAAAGACAGTGACCCAAGTTGGGAATCAAACCTGGGACCCTGGAGCTGTGAAGAAACTGTGCTAACCACTGTGCTACCGTGCCGCTAATACTCCAGTTGTGTTTTCAACAAGAATGTCCAACAGTAATAGTGGACAAATGCTTTCCTGAGAAAATCAACCAGCAATGATTTTCAATATTTTAAGTATGTATTAAAGTATTGTTTTGTGACTTTAAAAAAAATAAATTTAGAGTACCCAATTATTTTTTTCCAATTAAGGGACAATTTAGCGTGGCAAATCCACTAACCTGCACACCTTTGGGTTGTGCGGGGTGTAACCCATGCAGACACGGGGAGAATGTGCAAACGCCACACAGACAGTGACCCGGGATCGAAGCCGGATACAGTGCTAACCACTGCGCCACCTTGCCGCCCCTTGTTTTGTGACTTTACTGTGCTGTTAAAACACACTGTACATTGATACCAATTCACGCTCACCCATCACATTATTTGTCTGAAGTCAGCGATATGATTTTAATGAAACTTGAGTGACTACAGTGGATGGCCCATTACACCCAACCGCACAGTGAAAATAACCATCTACAAGGCACAAGTCAGGAGTTTGATGGAATACTTTCCACTTGCCTGGATGAGTGCAGCTCCAACAACACTCAAGAAACTCAACACCATCCAGGACAAAGCTTGAGTGGTAACCTATCCATCACTAAGCATTCACTCCCTGCACACAGTGGCAGCACTATATAGCATACAAAAGATACATTGCAGCAACTTGCCAAGCTTCCTTTGACAGTACCTTCTAATCCTAGAAGGAATAGAGCAACAGATGCATGGGAACACCACCACCTGCAAATTTATCTCCAAGCTACAGACCAACCTGACTTGGGATTATATTGCTGTTCCTTCATTGTTGCTGGACCAAAAACCTGGAACACCTTTCACAACAGCACTTCATGAAATGGACTGCAGTTGATCAAGCAGGAGGCTCATGATCAACTTCCCAAGGTCACTTCAGGATGGGTTACAGATGCTGACCTTGCCAGAGATGCCCATACTCCATGAAAGAATTAAAAAATCCTTTACAGTTCACGAATGCAGGGGGAGGGCAATGGCCAGACGTCCTGACTATAGATGTAATTCTAAATAAGGTTAAGTGGATTAGTTTCTACAACACTGTGTCGGCTTTAGATATAGAACCAATGCCAAAAGATTGCGAAACAACCTCAGACTCCCATTTTTCCCAAATCTGACCTGAAATGCCCATTATCCTACCAAATCGCATTCCAAATAAATTTGGGAAAAGATGGAAAATCATAGGCCAATTAGCCTAACCTCGGTTGTTGGCAAGATTCTAGAATCCATTGTTAAGGATGAGATTTCTAAATTCTTGGAAGTGCAGGGTCGGATTAGGACAAGTCAGCATGGATTTAGTAAGGGGAGGTTGTACCTGACAAACCTGTTAGAGTTCTTTGAAGAGATAACAAATAGGTTAGACCAAGGAGAGCCAATGGATGTTATCTATCTTGACTTCCAAAAGGCCTTTGATAAGGTGCCTCACGGGAGACTGCTGAGTAAAATAAGGGCCCATGGTATTCGAGGCAAGGTACTAACATGGATTGACGATTGGCTGTCAGGCAGAAGGCAGAGAGTTGGGATAAAAGGTTCTTTTTCGGAATGGCAACCGGTGACGAGTGGTGTCCCGCAGGGTTCAGCGTTGGGGCCACAGCTGTTCTCTTTATATATTAACGATCTAGATGACGGGACTGGGGGCATTCTGGCTAAGTTTGCCGATGATATAAAGATAGGTGGCGGGGCAGGTAGTATGGAGGAGGTGGGGAGGCTGCAGAAAGATTTAGACAATTTAGGAGAGTGGTCCAAGAAATGGCTGATGAAATTCAACGTGGGCAAGTGCGAGGTCTTGCACTTTGGAAAAAAGAATAGAGGCATGGACTATTTTCTAAACGGTGACAAAATTCATAATGCTGAAGTGCAAAGGGACTTGGGAGTCCTAGTCCAGGATTCTCTAAAGGTAAACTTGCAGGTTGAATCCTTAATTAAGAAAGCAAATGCAATGTTGTCATTCATCTCAAGAGGCTTGGAATATAAAAGCAGGGATGTACTTCTGAAGCTTTATAAAGCATTAGTTAGGCCCCATTTAGAATACTGTGAGCAATTTTGGGCCCCACACCTCATGAAGCACATACTGGCGCTGGAGCGGGTCCAGCGGAGATTCACACGGATGATCCCAGGAATGGTAGGCCTAACATACGATGAACGTCTGAGGATCTTGGGATTATATTCATTGGAGTTTAGGAGGTTGAGGGGAGATCTAATAGAAACTTACACAGTACGAAGTCTTACAACACCAGGTTAAAGTCCAACAGGTTTGTTTCGATGTCACTAGCTTTCGGAGCGCTGCTCCTTCCTCAGGTGAATGAAGAGGTCTGTTCCAGAAACACATTTATAGACAAATTCAAAGATGCCAAACAATGCTAGGAATGCGAGCATTAGCAGGTGATTAAATCTTTACAGATCCAGAGATGGGGTAACCCCAGGTTAAAGAGGTGTGAATTGTCTCAAGCCAGGACAGTTGGTAGGATTTCGCAGGCCAGATGGTGGGGGATGAATGTAATGTGACATGAATCCCATGTCCCGGTTGAGGCCACACTCATGTGTGCGGAACTTGGCTATAAGTTTCTGCTCGGCGATTCTGCGTTGTCGCGGGTCCTGAAGGCCGCCTTGGAGAACGCTTACCCGGAGATCAGAGGCTGAATGCCCTTGACTGCTGAAGTGTTCCCCGACTGGAAGGGAACATTCCTGCCTGGTGATTGTTGCGCGATGTCCGTTGTAAGAAACTTACAAGATAATGAATGGCTTAGATAGGGTAGATGTAGGGAAGTTGTTTCCATTAGCAGAGGAGACTAGGACCCGGGGGCACAGCCTTAGAATAAAAGGGAGTCACTTTAGAACAGAGATGAGGAGAAATTTCTTCAGCCAGACAGTGGTGGGTCTGTAGAATTCATTGCCACAGAGGGCGGTGGAGGCCGGAACGTTGAGTGTCTTTAAGACAGAAGTTGATAAATTCTTGATTTCTCGAGGAATTAAGGGCTATGGAGAGAGAGAGCGGGTAAATGGAGTTGAAATCAGCCATGATTGAATGGTGGAGTGGACTCGATGGGCCGAATGGCCTTACATCCGCTCCTATGTCTTATGGTCTTATGGCACAAATTTATTATGTGATAGCAATGCAAAAAACAGATCCATATTGGTTGACCAATATTTCTACTATGAAATGAGCCAAACCCCTATTTCCTGAACGTCAGTTAAATCAGATCATCAATATTTCTAATACATTAAAAAGGTGGTCCCTCTCAGTGAAACAAGAATAGCCCAAAGGGTCATAAGAACTTAGAAAATAGGAGCAGGAGGAGGCCATTCAGCCCTTTGAGCCTGCTTCAGCATTCAATATGATCATGGCTGATCATCCTTTGATCATCAGTAACCTGTTCCTGCTTTCCTCCCATATCCTTTGATCGCTTTAGCCCCGAGAGCAATATGTAACTCCTTCTTGAAAACATACAGGGCTCGATTTAACGGAAAAAACAGTCCCGTTTGTGCAGTGCCAAAAATGACCCTGCTCTCAAACGGGACACAGGTGTTGTTTTGGCCTTGTTGAGGAACGCCCCGTCGAGGCCATACTTACCTCACTTCCTGCACCGACCACCTCAGCTCGTCGACGCAGGAAGAGATCGGGGCGCGATGTTGCACTTCCCGCCCCAACATACCTCTTAGGAGTCCTGAAGCCCCCCCTCAATCCACCTTTTAAGGGCAGGGCACCCACGGCCCAATCCCTGCCATGGGCAATCTGGCACCCAGACACCTTGGCACTTCCAGCCTGGCATCCTGACTGTGCACCTGCCAGCTTAGCAGCATCACCCTGGAATCCTGACATTGCCAGGGTGGCACTGCCAGGGTGCCTGGGTGGCACTGCCAAGGTGGCAGGCTGGCTGGGGCAAGTTGCTGCCCAGGGATATAGGACATCTTTCCTCATTTCCACCTCTTCCATCAAGGTCTATGGTGCATAAAAATGTTGGTACACGTGCTTCCACATGTTCAATCATTGCTCAAAATATCTGATCAATTTTTAAAGACATTGAGCTACTTGTTGCAGACACAATGCTACTCTCCTTTAAGAGCTGCAGGTTACCTTTAAGTAGCACTGATCTCTTGAGATATCGGGCTCCCTGTTGTGGTATGTGACCGATGAATAGCGTGGGTAATGTTGTCTGCACTCCTAATCAATTAAAAGAGTAAGCAGTGTGAATTTACTGTGCTGCCTGCAACAAAGTAAGTTGGAGCAGGTTAATCAACCACACTGATCTCCACGCCTGTTTTCAGGTTTCCCTTGGTCTCCGGTATTCTAAGCTATGTTGATCTGGATTTTGATATGGTGATGGCAGAAAGATTGTCAGCTCTCACCGTCATTATGCCATTGAAACTGACTACAACCTCTGGAGTCCGCACATTTGCAGCTAAACTTGTAAATCTAGAAGTTGCCGTCGGTGATTCTACAAAGGCGGGATTTTCCGACTCCCCTGCGGTGGCTGTGGAGGCGGCCCGCCATTGGTCGGTGGCAGGATCTTCCAGTCCCGCCGCTGTCAACAAGTTCTCCCATTGCTCACACCTTTTGCCGGCGGGGAACTTTCAGTTGGGGGGTCGCCGTCGGCGGGAACAGAGGATCTCGCCAGTGGTCCCCCTGCTGCGGATGAAGTTTATCCACATGTATGTCTCTGGGACCAGCCAGTAGAGCACAGAATTCTGTGTCACAGAGCAGTTCAGGATGAGCCGAAACAAACTCACTGAAACTCCGTCCAGACCTTCTTTGCAATGTAAGGAGGTGGACAACAGTCTCTTCTTCACCACAGTCACCTCAGAGGCGACGTAAGGAGGGCACGAGACTCTGGGTGTATAGGAAGGACCTGACAAAGACAGTGGCCGGGTTTATCCGACCCCCCGCCAGGTCGGAGAATCCCTGGGGGGGGCGCGGATCCCACCCCGCCGCCCTGACGCCGGCTGCCGTATTCTCCAGTGCCGGTGTTCGGGCGGGGGCGGAGTTCACGCCACGCTGATCAGGGGCCATTGGCAGCAGCCCCCCCGGCAATTCTCCGGGCCTTGATGGGCCGAGCGGCCGTCTGTTTTTGGCCAGTCCAACCGGTGTGGGTTACGCATGGTCCCACACGGCAGGACTTGGCATGTAAGTCGGCGGGGGCGGTCCTCGGGGGGCACGGGGGGATCCGACCCCAGGGGGGACCCCCACTGTGGCCTGGCCCGCGATCGGGGCCCACCAATCTGCGGGCGGGCCTGTGCCGTGAGGGCACTCCTTCCTTCTGCGCCGGCCCCTCTAGGGCTCCACCATGGCCGACGTGGAGAAGCAAACCCCCCGCGCATGCGACAAAATACGCTGGCGTTTCTGCGCATGCACAAGATCACACCGGCTCTTCGGCGCATGAGTAAACTCACGCCGTCCCTTCGGTGCCAGCTGGAGCAGCGCCAACCCCTCCGCCATCCACCTAGCCCCCGAAAGTGTGGAGAATTCCGCATTTTCTGGGGCTGTTGATGCCGGAATGGTTGGCGTCGGTTCTCCCGCCGGCGTGGGGACTTAGTCCCCAGAAGGGAGAATCCCGCTGCATCTTTCTCAACAACAACCAAGCCATATCTTGGTGCTTGTTTGAAAGCTCTCGGGATGAGGCATTCGGCAAATGACTTTGACAGTCTGTTCAGGGAACCAACCGACAGGATGTACCGTCTCCTTTATCCACAGGGTCCCTGATGGACTTGTGGGTTTTATGCATAAACTTTTCCACAAGAGGTAGGACGCACTATCCTTTGAGAAAGATGCACATTGTTGAATGAGGTGTAACTAGGTTGTAACAAGTTCCGAACTACTACTAAACAGCCTCAAAGGCCCTAAAAGTCATGTCATCTGTTGGATGACAAATGTTCCCATTATGCTAAGCAATTGAGACATCTTAATTTGTTTTTAAAATTTGTTAATGATAATCCCAAGTCTATGTCACAATCATTTTATTTTTGCTAGCTGTAAAATTTAAAAATTTAAAAAGTGCGGATTCAAGGTTTAAAAAAATATTCTGGTTCACTGTTGGTGAAAATGCTTCAATGTGATTGGCTGCTTTTCCTGCATGACGAGATCACCACTGTTGGATGCTACCCCCTGACCTGACATCAAACTGTCATTGGGAAAGGGGAAATCCACACAACGGAGATTGCTAGATCTTTGTGAGCACTTTTCTACGAGGTGTAGCCAGTTAAAATGGCTAACTCCCGATTTAGGATGGCTAACTCCCGATTTAAAATGGCGAATGGCAATGGCTGATGGGAAAGTCAGCCAACAGGACACAAACGAGCAGCTGCAGGTTGACTGTGTATTCACCTCTGAGAAGGCCAGACAAGACCGATACCAGTAACCATCAGCACAACAAAACACCAGCCATCTGCATATTAATGAGCAATCCCCGGGAACAATGAGCAACATTTAGATACATAAAGCCAACCCAGACTCGTCGGCGCCAGCAGAAGCCTACACAAAGGGAGGTGAACGACCACCTCAAGACCGCCCATCGATCAAGGAATCGCTCCAGCATTGGAGAAAATCGAACCAAGTGATTGGGACAAAGTCCAGTCACTTGGAACCAGGTACAGGATCCGCCCCGAAAGGCAGGAAGCCCCAGGGGACTATAAGAATAGAGTCCAAGTTCAAATCGTTCTTCTTGACCGGGTCACTCAGCAACGCGAACCACCCCCTGACAGTGACCGGTCCAGCCATCGTTGAAATCCAGTAAGTCTTACTTCAACGCTCGCTACGAGATAGGCGCTCCTAGCTACCAATCTGTACCAACTTCGAATCCCGCAGGCTCAGAACACGAATGAAAGGCCATTCGTTTCCCTGACCTGGTAGGCCAGTTCCGAGTTAAATATTGGCCTGTTAGTCATAGAAGTAGCTTAGACGTAGAATTTGTACATGAGTAGTGATTACTGTGTATAATAAATGTGCTTTGATTTAAATCTTACTAAGCGGTGTATTGGATTATTGATCATTACTCGGACTTGAACCACGTGGCGGTACCAGAAAGATACCTGGCGACTCAAGAGCAAAAGTGGTAAAACAAAGCAATTAAACTAAGGCAAAAGTTAGCAACAGAGGCAAACAGTGATGGGGTCATCACTTCACTGCGAACTGCAAAATACACAAATACTGACGTGAACATGGCAGATTTATTTTAAAGTTTTGCTCATATTTTTTGTGCTTTAACACACGTTGTACACTCCATTTTCATAGAAATATCTTGACGGAATACTTTTTGGTTCAGATATCCTTTAATCGTAAATAGAAACTCACTACAGAAATATCATGAGCAAACATTGTTTGGTTTTAGTAACATACAGCAATAGATTTTCTTTATACAGATACAGCCACTGGGAAGATCAATTGTAATGGGGTGGGGGGGATTACAACCTTGGGCCTAATTGAGAAGACTTGCTATATTATTTATGCATTGCCATCTCTGAGAAAAATCTGTGATATCAGTTCTTCAGGATGCACTCTGCAGAACCACTTTATTGTTGTGGCTGCTGGAACACATCCACCTGGTTAGAGACAATACATTTTCATAGCTGAGGAGAGACTAGAGGAACTTGATATGTTCCTTTTCACCTGAAACAATAGGATGAATGTAACAATGGTTTTTCTTTCCCAGATTATATTTCACTACTTCAGCCGTGGAATTTTGACATGTTTTCCCCTTGTTTTCCACCACTTTCCCCCTTTCTTGAAATTGTGACCTGTGTTACGAGGTGACTGATCAGATCTCACCCAGTGAGATAATTGCCCAGATACCAGTCCTGACCCAGTGAGATAATGGCCCAGACACCAGGCCTCACCCAGTGAGATAATGACCCAGATACCAGTCCTGACCCAGTGAGATAATGGCCCAGACACCAGTCCTGACCCAGTGAGATAATGGCCCAGATACCAGGCCTCACCCAGTGAGATAAAGGCCCAGGCACCAGTCCTGACCCAGTGAGATAAAGGCCCAGACACCAGTCCTGACCCAGTGAGATAAAGGCCCAGAAACCAGTCCTGACCCAGTGAGATAATGACCCACACACCAGTCCTCACCCAGTGAGATAATGGCCCAGGCACCAGTCCTGACCCAGTGAGATAACGGCCCAGACACCAGTCCTGACCCAGTGAGATAATGGCCCAGACACCAGTCCTGACCCAGTGAGATAATGGCCCAAACACCAGTCCTGACCCAGTGAGATAATGGCCCACACACCAGTCCTGACACAGTGAGATAATGGCCCAGGCACCAGTCCTGACCCAGTGAAATAAAGGCCCAGACACCAGTCCTCACCCAGTGAAATAATGACCCACACACCAGTCCTGACCCAGAGAGATAAAGGCCAAGCCACCAGTCTTCATCCTGTGCACTGGTGGCCCAGACACCAGTCCTCACCCAGTGAGATAATGACCCAGATACCAATCCTGACCCAGTGAGATAATGGCCCAGACCCCAGTCCTGACCCAGTGAGATAAAGGCCCAGGCACCAGTCCTCACCCAGTGAAATAATGGCCCAGACACCAGTCCTCACCCAGTGAGATAATGACCCAGATACCAGTCCTGACCCAGTGAGATAATGGCCCAGACACCAGTCCTCACCCAGTGAGATAAAGGCCCAGAAACCAGTCCTGACCCAGTGAGATAATGGCTCACACACCAGCCCTGACCCAGTGAGATAATGGCCCAGACACCAGTCCTCACCCAGTGAGATAATGGCCCAGGCACCAGTCCTGACCCAGTGAGATAAAGGCCCAGAAACCAGTCCTGACCCAGTGAGATAATGGCCCAGACACCAGTCCTCACCCAGTGAGATAATGGCCCAGGCACCAGTCCTGACCCAGTGAGATAAAGGCCCAGAAACCAGTCCTGACCCAGTGAGATAATGGCCCACACACCAGTCCTGACCCAGTGAAATAATGGCCCAGACACCAATCCTCACCCAGTGAAATAAAGGCCCACACACCAGCCCTGACCCAGTGAGATAATGGCCCAGACCCCAGTCCTGACCCAGTGAGATAATGGCCCAAACACCAGTCCTCACCCAGTGAGATAATGGCCCAGGCACCAGTCCTGACCCAGTGAGATAATGACCCATACACCAGTCCTGACCCAGTGAGATAATGGCCCAGACATCAGTCCTGACCCAGTGAGATAATGGCCCATACACCAGTCCTGACCCAGTGAAATAAAGGCCCAGACACCAGTCCTCACCCAGTGAAATAATGACCCACACACCAGTCCTGACCCAGAGAGATAAAGGCCAAGCCACCAGTCTTCATCCTGTGCACTGGTGGCCCAGACACCAGTCCTCACCCAGTGAGATAATGACCCAGATACCAGTCCTGACCCAGTGAGATAATGGCCCAGACCCCAGTCCTGACCCAGTGAGATAATGGCCCAGACCCCAGTCCTCACCCAGTGAGATAATGGCCCAGACACCAGTCCTCACCCAGTGAGATAATGACCCAGACACCAGTCCTGACCCAGTGAGATAATGACCCAGACACCAGTCCTGACCCAGTGAGATAATGGCCCAGACCCCAGTCCTGACCCAGTGAGATAAAGGCCCAGACACCAGTCCTCACCCAGTGAGATAATGACCCAGACACCAGTCCTGACCCAGTGAGATAATGGCCCAGACCCCAGTCCTGACCCAGTGAGATAATGGCCCAGACACCAGTCCTCACCCAGTGAGATAATGGCCCATACACCAGTCCTCACCCAGTGAGATAATGACCCAGACACCAGTCCTGACCCAGTGAGATAATGGCCCAGACCCCAGTCCTGACCCAGTGAGATAATGGCCCAAACACCAGTCCTCACCCAGTGAGATAATGGCCCAGACACCAGTCCTGACCCAGTGAGATAATGACCCATACACCAGTCCTGACCCAGTGAGATAATGGCCCAGACATCAGTCCTGACCCAGTGAGATAATGGCCCATACACCAGTCCTGACCCAGTGAAATAAAGGCCCAGACACCAGTCCTCACCCAGTGAAATAATGACCCACACACCAGTCCTGACCCAGAGAGATAAAGGCCAAGCCACCAGTCTTCATCCTGTGCACTGGTGGCCCAGACACCAGTCCTCACCCAGTGAGATAATGACCCAGATACCAGTCCTGACCCAGTGAGATAATGGCCCAGACCCCAGTCCTGACCCAGTGAGATAATGGCCCAGACCCCAGTCCTCACCCAGTGAGATAATGGCCCAGACACCAGTCCTCACCCAGTGAGATAATGACCCAGACACCAGTCCTGACCCAGTGAGATAATGGCCCAGACCCCAGTCCTGACCCAGTGAGATAAAGGCCCAGACACCAGTCCTCACCCAGTGAGATAATGACCCAGACACCAGTCCTGACCCAGTGAGATAATGGCCCAGACCCCAGTCCTGACCCAGTGAGATAATGGCCCAGACACCAGTCCTCACCCAGTGAGATAATGGCCCATACACCAGTCCTCACCCAGTGAGATAACGACCCAGACACCAGTCCTGACCCAGTGAGATAATGGCCCAGACCCCAGTCCTGACCCAGTGAGATAATGGCCCAGACACCAGTCCTGACCCAGTGAGATAAAGGCCCAGACACCAGTCCTGACCCAGTGAGATAATGGCCCAGAAACCAGTCCTGACCCAGTGAGATAATGGCCCAGGCACCAGTCCTGACCCAGTGAGATAATGGCCCAGACATCAGTCCTGACCCAGTGAGATAATGGCCCAGGCACCAGTCCTGACCCAGTGAGATAATGGCCCAGACCCCAGTCCTGACCCAGTGAGATAATGGCCCAGGCACCAGTCCTGACCCAGTGAGATAATGGCCCAGACATCAGTCCTGACCCAGTGAGATAATGGCCCAGGCACCAGTCCTGACCCAGTGAGATAATGGCCCAGACCCCAGTCCTGACCCAGTGAGATAAAGGCCCAGGCACCAGTCCTGACCCAGTGAAATAATGGCCCAGACACCAGTCCTCACCCAGTGAGATAATGGCCCAGGCACCAGTCCTCACCCAGTGAGATAATGGCCCAGAAACCAGTCCGCATACAGGGAGATAATGGCCCAGGCACCAGTCCTCATCCAGTGAGCTAATGGCTCACACACCAGTCCTCACCCAGTGAGATAATGGCCCAGACCCCAGTCCTGACCCAGTGAGATAATGGCCCAGACCCCAGTCCTGACCCAGTGAGATAATGGCCCAGACCCCAGTCCTGACCCAGTGAGATAAAGGCCCAGGCACCAGTCCTCACCCAGTGAAATAATGGCCCAGACACCAGTCCTCACCCAGTGAGATAATGGCCCAGGCACCAGTCCTGACCCAGTGAGATAATGACCCAGATACCAGTCCTGATCCAGTGAGATAATGGCCCAGACACCAGTCCTGACCCAGTGAGATAATGGCCCAGGCACCAGTCCTGACCCAGTGAGATAATGGCCCAGACATCAGTCCTGACCCAGTGAGATAATGGCCCATACACCAGTCCTGACCCAGTGAAATAAAGGCCCAGACACCAGTCCTGACCCAGTGAAATAATGACCCACACACCAGTCCTGACCCAGTGAAATAATGGCCCAGACACCAGTCCTCACCCAGTGAGATAATGGCCCAGGCACCAGTCCTCACCCAGTGAGATAATGGCCCAGAAACCAGTCCGCATACAGGGAGATAATGGCCCAGGCACCAGTCCTCATCCAGTGAGCTAATGGCTCACACACCAGTCCTCACCCAGTGAGATAATGGCCCAGACACCAGTCCTCACCCAGTGAAATAATGGCCCAGTGGAGTGGAGGGTTGTGGCTACTGCTGTTCCATGAGATCCGTGCTTGGGCCCCTGTTGTTTGTGGTATGCATGGACGATTTGGGAGAGTATGTAGCTGGTCTGATTGGTGGGTTCGTGGATGACACCAAGGTTGGTGGAGTGGCAGATAGTGTTGAGGATTGTCAGAGGATACAGCAGGACATAGATAGGTTGGGGACCTGGACAGAGAAATGGCAAATGGAATTTAATCCAGACAAACGTGAAGTAATGCATTTTGGTAGGTCTAACATAGAGGAGAAATACACCGTAAATGGCAAAACTCTTAGGAATGTAGAGAGTCAGAGAGATCTGGGTGTGCAGGTACACAGATCTTTGAAGGTGGCAACACAAGTGGATAAGGTAGTCAAAAAAGCATACGGAATGTTTGCCTTCATTGGACAGGGCATTGAGCATACAAACTGGCAAGTCATGCTACTGTTGTACAGAACCATGGTAAGGCTGCACTTGGAATATTGCGCACAATTCTGGTCACCACACTATCAGGACGATGTGGAGGCTTTGGAGAGGGTACAGAGGAGGTTTACCAGGGTGTTGTCTGGTCTGGAGGGTGTTACCTGGTCTGCAGGGTGTTAGCTATCTGGAGAGGCTGAACAGACTCGGAATGTTTTCATTTGAAAGATGGAGGTTCAGGGGTGACTTGATAGAGGTCTACAAGAATAGGAGGGGCATGAAGAGAGTGGATGGGCAGGCACTCTTTCCCAGGGTGGAGGGTCAGTCACGAGTGGGCATAGGTTTAAAGTCTGTGGGGCAAAGTTTAGAGGAGATATGCGAGGCAGGTTTTTTACACAGAGGGTGGTGAGTGCCTGGAACGTGTTGCCAAGGGAGGTTGTGGAAGCAGATACATTAACGCGTTCAAAGAGACACCTTGACAAATACGTGAATAGGATGGATATAGAGGGATACGGCACTAGAAAGTGCTGGGTGTTTTTGCCAAGGGTGGTGTCATGAACGGTACAGGCTTGGAGGGCAGAAGGGCCTGTTCCTGTGCTGTATTGTTCTTTGTTCTTTGCCCTTTGTCTGTTCTATGCCAGTCCTCTTCCAGTGATAACAATAGCCCAGGCACTAGTCCTCACCCAGTGAGATAATAGCTCACACACGAGTCCTCGCCAGTGAGATAATAGCCAAGACAACATCCCTCAACCAGGGAGATAATGACCCAGGCACCAGCCCTCACCCAATGAGATATTGGCCCAGATATCAGCCTTCATCGAGCGAGACAATTGATTGGATACAAACTCTCATCCAATAGGATACCTGATTGGATACCAGCCCTCATCCGATAGGACACTTGATTGGATACCAACCCTCATCCAGTGAGACAACTGAGTGTGTACTAGTCCTCATCTGCCCTGCTGTGACCCTTCCTAGGTCTGACTTTCAGATCTCTAACTATGTATGCTATACATTGATAGGTTGGTTTTGGGGACTTCCTCGTCATTTCCACTTTGGGTATTTGATTTACAAACTAGGCTTTGAGGGAATTTAGACTTGGAGAAATTTTAAATAATTCACTGAATGCAAAACCCACAGGATCAGTGGAATGTCGATTTTACATCCCGGCTAATAGTACCCACCCATTGACTAAAATCGAGCAGAGTGTAAAACAAGCACTGTGTCCAATCATTTCAGTTTTCTGACCAGCAGGTAAAGTGAAAATTGCCACCAATGTTTTATTTAAAATCTGTAAACTACTGCACTTTTAATTCCAGCATTTGTGTGGATTTTGTTATTACTTCATAGCACCTACCAGGTTGATAAATGATCAGACAAGACAGGTATTAATGTAAACAGCACGTAACCAGCTTCAAAGAATATTGATGATGTTCTGAACACTTCAAGTACTGTAAATCTATTGGACTGTATGGTTTTATAAAGAATGCCTGATATTTTAAAGGTGAAAAGACTCTCTGACAGAGAAGGCATAAACATTGTATTTTTCACAATGGACTGGCCCCTGAACAAAATCTTTGCTTCAAAGATATAACTGCATATGGAAATGGGTTTGGTGTGATAAGATTCACACTCATGTCTCTGTGCAGTATGGTGGCTGGCTGATAAAGAATTTTAAAATGGACAGGCAAACAGTTTGCAAGAAACACTGCTTTTCAAGGCGCTGTTTAAGTGTCAGTCTACTCACTATAAAGCTACTGTTTTGATTAGACAATATCAGTAAATGCAAAAATTGTTTAAATTCTTCCTTCACTTGCCTTTAAAGGAGTTATTTTTCCAGATAATGGAATGCCTACATATATTCTGGAAATGCAGCATTTCCTGTCCATTGGTATCATTAAAAGCTTGTCACTTCAGTTGGAAAAATCTCTCTCTTTGCAGTGTGATTTTCACCTCTTACTCCTTCTCTTCTTAAGGCATGGGCTCAGTCTTGTCCTGTCTCACTAAAGTGGCCATTCTTTACGCATAAACTCAAACAGGGACTACTGACAGATTAGTCATCTGTGCACAGGAGGTTGGCATGTTTAACCTGGTCCTCAAGTATCACTCTACATGTTTGATAGTGTTTTCCAACTCAGCACATTGTAGCCCCTCCAGACTGTGACCTGCCAAACTACTCCTGGCGAGGTTCTTATCCCTCTTACGCCTGCCCCTTTTTTAATATAAAGACGTAAGGCAGGATTCTCTGTTTGGGAGACTAAGTTCTCCCGCTGGAGTAGAATCATTCCTGGTCTGTGCTGCTGTGAGGAGCGGCGTCCAGGAGTAATTCTCTATCCCTTGGAATGTAAATTTATGCATGGCGGGGAGCTCAAGAGATTCTGACAGAACCCCGGTATCGAGCTGCCATTTTGAGCGGGAGGCCTGATACCGAGATCCGGTGGCGGTCCCCCTCCGCCCCACGACACAAACACTGCCCCCAACCCCACTGGCAAGTAGGGACATGCTCACCCACAGCACACATGCATGAGGGTGACCCAACCCCCCACGACTCCCCATCAGGCCCCCAACAGGAGCTCGCCCATCAGACAGTCCCATCAGAGCCCCCCAGACTCTCTATCAGATACCCCCCATCAGAGACCCCCATATCAGAAACCCCCATACCAGAGACCCCCCCAACAGAGGGGTTAATTGCTTTCACTCCCTCTTTTTCTCAGCAGAAAACATGTAACCTATTTTGAAGTGGTGATGACCTGTCAATTACAGCTAGATATTTATAATCATTGTGGTTAGCTTCAAAGCAGAGTACTTGAGATGCAGTCAACCATGAAGGGAAATGAAACTAAACAATCCACACTCCTGGCTGTCAGGAAGCTATTACCATGTTCATTACAGCCTACTAAAAGCTATTTCTCTTTGAAAGAATCCGTGCAGATGAAAGGATCTGAGGGCCTTATGATGTGTTTTGGTTTTCTATAAAACAACACCTGCTGCTTTCAACACTTCTGTCTGAGGCAGCAGGCGTAGGAAACTGGTAAGTGAAAAAGCATGATTTTTCAGTGTATCTGCCTGGACTATTCTTTAACTTACAGGCAGGGTGACTGATATTGGGGGTCTCTAATAAGGGGGTATCTGATGGGGGTGTCACTGATATGGGAATCTCTGATATGGAGTCTCTGATGGAGATCTGATGGGTGGCTGATGGGGGGGCTGGGGTGTCGGGTTTGCAGGATTTGCATTGTGGGGGAGGGGGCCCCTCCGATTGACTTTGGAGCAGCCAATGTTAAATATCTTCCCCCTTGACCCATTATTGGGTCCACTGCGTCAGAGCCATTTGCATCCTCCTGCCAGCATGGGGTGAGTAGCTCACTGCCACTGCTGCTGGGGAACCATAGCATAGGAACAGGATTAGCCCCCGACATCGATACGGTTTTTTGCCTGATGCTTGATTTGCAGTCGGATTGGGAACTCGTTATGGGATCCACCCCATAATCAACACAAAACATCACACACCAGCAATTCAAGAAGGCAGCCCATCACCACATTCTGAAGGACAATCAGGGATGGGCAATAAGTGCTTGCCCAAGCAGCGATGCCCACATGTTGTGAGTGAATAAACAAAATAGAAATTCCTGAATTTCCTTCCCACCCTTGTTTTAAAATATACTGGGCTTGATTCTCGAATTCCCCAGCCCCGTGTTTCTCAGTTGTCCTCTGGCGATGGGATTCTCTGCTCCTGCCCCTTGTCAATGCAATTTCCCATTCAAACCACCCCACGTCGCCAGGAAATCCATGGGTGGGAGTGCGCTGCCGGCCGGAACAGAGAACTCCAATAGCTAAAGAATTCCAACCATTGTTTCTAATTTTTTCATCACTCCTTTGTCCCTTGTCAAGACAGCAGGTAGAAAAAACAGCTACCACCACAAAAAGTTTGAGTCACTGAACCTCAAGGCACAAAGCCCCACAAATTATCATAGAATTTACAGTGCAGAAGGAGGCCATTCGGCCCATCGAGTCTGCACTGGCTCGTGGAACGAGCATCCTACCCAAGATCAACACCTCCACCCTATTCCCATAACCCAGTAACTCCACCCAATACTAAGGGCAATTTTGGACACTAAGGGCAATTTATCATGGCCAATCCACCTAACCTGCACATCTTTGGACTGTGGGAAAAAACGGAGCACCCGGAGGAAACCCACGCACGCACGGGGAGGATGTGCAGACTCCGCACAGACAGTGACCCAAGCCGGAATCGAACCTGGGACCCTGGAGCTGTGAAGCAATTGTGCTATCCACAATGCTACCGTGCTGCCCTAAACTCAGTACCTGCCCCCCCCCAACTCCTTTCCCCCCCACATTGCTGGGAACCAATTTAATGTATCCTAGATGTGTCTTCAGATCAATTTAATATTCTAGCCTTTTTCAACATGCTTAATTAACTTGTTTCCATTTTTGGAAATGACAGATTTCAACACTTGGGTGGGGTGGAGGGCACTGGCTAGGGTGGAATTGTTCATTCAATGCTCAGTTTCAGGTTGTGAAGGGGATTGTCGGCAATAAATGAAATGAAATGAAAATCGCTTATTGTCACAAGTAGGCTTCAAATGAAGTTACTGTGAAAAGCCCCTAGTCGCCACATTCTGGTGCCTGTTCAGGGAGGCTGGTACGGGAATTGAACCGTGCTGCTGGCCAGCCTTGGTCTGCTTTAAAAGCCAGCGATTTCGCCCTGTGGTAAACTAGCCCCTGTGCTAAATGAGGGACGCCAATTGTTTCTAAGACTCCCCAAGCAGTGGCCTGGGGGTAGGGATCTGTACTGTAAGGGTCCATCCTGTTTGTTACTTTTATTCCCCTTCCTTTTGCTTTTGCTATGACCATTTTGATCCATGGATGAGTAATAGACCTGTGACTTTAATGCAGCCTGTATCTTTAACTCAAGGAGATGTAATAGCCTGTTTCTTTAAATCAAACTCTCTGGAGGTGCCTTAGTTCTCATCAAGCTGGGCCTTCAGGAAGAATCCGGAGGACATCAGTGATGACTCGCTGTGATTGACTTGGCTGGTGGCCAATGAATTGGCTCAAAAGTCTATGCGCTGTCCGGTGGCCAGTGGTGATTAGTTCAGGTCCCACTGACTTGTTTCTCAGTGTCGCAAGGCTGGGTTTAGTTTCATTTTGGCTATGAAGTCTGGATGGAGGAGTTCTAACTCTCTCTCTCTCTCAAAGAGCTGCTGAATACGCTCTAGAAATCCAATGTAAGAGCTCTTCTGTGGATTCTCCGTCGACGGGATCCTCTGCCCACCTGGCAGCGCACCCACACCCACGCCTTTCCCAAAGGCTTGGGGTCGCCCACAATGGGAATCCGCAGTGGCTGGCTGCAGGAATGGAGTATCCCTCTGCCGGCGGGGATGCGCAGCACCGGAAAATGGGGCTTGCGGGATGGAGAATCCGTTCCTTATCTTTCTCTTGCAAGTCTGGACATGGTTCTGTTGGGACTGCAGAGAAGCAAAGTCAGACCACGGGCTGAAAGCAGGGTTTGACATGAAATCACAAGTGTCTCGAGAGAAGGCTGGATGCAAACCTGGAGCTGAAGGCTCAGCTTTATGAGAACTAAGGTGTCTCCAGAGAGACAGCTGCCTGTGAGTAAGATATTCCCTAAATTACCAGGATTCTGACTGAATGACTCTGCACACAAGGCCATTGCCAGCTGAAAATTAAATAATCTGATCTGCAAGAATACTGTGAAGGAAGTGTACCAAAGAACACCATCAGAAGCAAAGACCTTTAACCTTTGACCTTCATCCTTATTATTTTCTTTCCTCCCCCCTCTCTGTGTTTGTTTTCTTGTGTGCGCGGGTAAAGGGTGAGGCAGTTAAAGGGGGAGTCAGGGATTTGTCTGTCGTTAACTAGTTTTTTTTACTGCATATTGTTCTAGTTATAAATAAACAGTAATTGTGTTTAACCCGACAAACCTAGGTAATTGTTGGACAGCCAAGGGCCAAAGATCGCATGTATTTCATAGTATCATAGAAAAGTTACAGCACAGAAGGAGGCCATTCGGCCCATCTTGTCCATGTCAGCACAAGGATACCCAGGTGTCCTTCCTAATCCCACCTTCCTGCACCCGGTCCATAGCTCTGTATTTTACAGCACTTAAGTCGCAGATCCAGGTACTTAAGAGTTTAGGGCCTCCACCACCAACTCGGGCAGCGAATTCCAGACTCCCACTACCCACTGCGTAAAAAGATTCTTCCTTATGTCACCTCTACACCTTCTACCACTTCTATATCCCCTGGTTCTAGAATTCTCCACCAGGGGAAGCAATTTTATCCTGTCCACTCTATCACTTCCCCTCATAATTCTGCGCACCTCAATTAAGGCACTCCGCCTCCTTCTTTGTTCCAAGGAAAGTAACCCCAACCTATCCAATCTCTCCTTATAGCTAAACTTTTCTAGCCCTGGCAACATTCTTGTAAACTTCCTCTGTACTCTCTCCAGAGCAATTACGTCCTTCCTGTAATGTGGTGACCAGAACTGCACACAATATTCCAGTTGTGGCCACACCAGTGTTTTATACAATTCCAACATTATATCCTTACTTTATATCTTATACCTCTGTCAATGAAGGAGAGCTTTCAATATGCTTTCTTTACAACCTTGCCTACTTGAACCGCTATCTTTAAGGACCTGTGTACTTGTACACCAAGACCCCTCACTTCATCTCTCCTCTTGGTATATTCCCATTTACTGTGTACTCCCTATAACTGTTTGACCTCCCTAAATGCATGACCTCACACTTTTCTGTGTTAAATTCCATCTGCCACTTTATCGTGCACTTCACCAATCCATATATATCGTTTTGGAGATTGTAGCTATCCTCTACAGTGTCCACCACTCGGCCAATCTTTGTGTCATCTGCAAATTTCCCAATCATGCTCCCACGTTCACATCCAAATTGTTAATGTTTAACATAAACCGTAAGGATCCCAACACTGAGCCCTGTGGAACCACTTTCCAACTGCAAAGGCAGCCATCGATATTGTTTCATGTTACTAAGCAAACATTTTATCCAGTTTGCCACATTGACCTATATCCCATGGGCTTTCATTTTCTTGACCAATCTGCCATAGGGGACTTTGTCAAATGCTTTGCTAAAATCCATGTACACCACATCCATACACACTGAACTACCTTCATCAACCCTCCTTCAATCAAATTTGCGAGGTAAACCTTTGTTTAACAAATCTATGCTGACTACCCCTGACTAGTCCATGCCTTTCTATGTGACAGTTAATCCTATTTCTCAGGATTGATTCTACTAATTTGCCCACCGCTGTCGTAAGACTAACTGGCCTACAATTGTTTGGTATTTCTTTCGATCCCTTTTTAAACAATAGTACCACGTTTGCATTTCTCCAGTCCTCGGTACCTCTCCTGTATCTAGTGAGAATTGGAAAATCATCCTCAGAGAATCTGCTATCACTTCTCTGACTTCCTTTAGTAGCCGCGGAAACAATCCATCTGGCCCTGGCACCTTACCAACTTTCAAGGATTTCAACCCTTTGAGTACTTCCTCTCTCTTTATGGTTATCCGATCCATTATCTCAGTGTTCCTCCTAGACTACTATATCTGCATAATCCATTTCCTTTGTAAACAAGGAAATAAAATATTCATTTAAAAACCCTTCCCACAGCCTCTACATCTTCTTCATCTCTGATAAGTTCTTTCTTTTCCTTAACTAACCTTTTACCATGAATATATAATTAAAACATTTTTGGGTTTTCTTTAACATTACTTTCTAATCTTTTTTCATGCCCTCTCTTTGATTTCCTTATTTCTTTTTTGACTTTGTCCCTGCACTTCCTATCTCATCTAGGCTATCAACAGTGCTCAGTTCTTTGTGCCGATGGAAGCTTTCTTTTTCTGTTTGATCTTACCCTGTAATCCTCTGGTTCTAGATTTGGCATTTGCACTCTTATTTTTTGGGGGGACATATCTACTTTGTACATTTAGGATCTCGCTTTTTAGTGTTTCCTACTGGTTTTCCACAGATTTATCCTCTGGCAGTGCTGGCCAGTCCACCTCAGCCACGTCCCTTCTCGTTTCTGCACAATGTGCCTTCTCCAGTTCAAAGTTGCCTTACCTCTGTCTTTTTCCACGGTATACTGAATCTAACTGAATTGTGATCACTGTTCCCGATATGGTCGCCAACTGTCACTTCACCCACTTGCTCTTCTTCGTTCCCCAAGTGTTGGTCTAGAATTGCAGCCCCTCTTGTTGGGTTTGAACCTATTTGGTTGAAAACAATTTCCTGGACACACTGCACAAATATTTCTCCCTCAGTTCCCTTATATTGTATGAATCCCAGGATAGTATTGGGATAGTTAAAGCCTCCTACTATTATTGCCCTCTTGTTCTTACAGGCAGAAATGTGCCAGCCTATTTGATCTTCTATCTCCCTGTCACTATTTGGGGGTCTGTAATACACTCCCAGTAGTGTCGCTGCCCCGTTTTTATTTCTCAGCCCAACTCAGAAAGCCTCGTTTGTTGTATATATCATCCCTTCTCACAACTGGAACTGATTCTTTAACCATTAGTGCTACTCCCCATGTTTTTTTGTGGGATACTGAGCTGTCAATTTTGCGCCTCCTTTAGCCAGGTTTCCAATATAGCAACAACACCCTGCAGCCATGTGTCTACTTGTGCCTTTAACTCTTGCTGCCACGCTGCAAGTCCACCCCTCGATTGCTGCTACATCCTGTCTTTGCAGATTCTGTAATCCTCCTCGCAGTTTGCCCAGATCGAAGAACTGATTCACCTTCGCATCTGTGCTGCTCACTTGCTGCTATGCTTGGAAGGAGCATAGAAACATATAGAAACATAGAACATACAGTGCAGAAGGAGGCCGTTCGGCCCATCTAGTCTGCACCGACCCACTTAAGCCCTCACTTCCACCCTATCCCCGTAACCCAATAACCCCTCCTAACCTTTTTGGTCACAAAGGGCAATTTATCATGGCCAATCCACCTAACCTGCACGTCTTTGGATGTGGGAGGAAACCGGAGCACCCGGAGGAAACCCACGCAGGCACGGGGAGAAAGTGCAGACTCCGCACAGACAGTGGCCCTGCGGGGAATTGAACCTGGGACCCTGGCGCTGTGAAGCCGCAGTGCTATCCACTGTACCACCGTGCTGCCCTGGACTGGTTGTGTCTCAGCTTTTCTTCATTGTCATCCATGGCTGTCAAGGTGTGATGACTTGTAGACAAGGTGCCAGCAATATGACTTTCTCATTCCCTTTAGTTAACAGAGCTCATTGCTGCAGGACACAGACCTTAGTTTGACGACCTTGAGCTTCTTTGTGCAATAGGGATTGTGGCTTAAAGTCTTACTTTATCTCTGCAATGGAGACAGTAATTTTCCCATCTTGGTTCCTTTGCCAAGTGAATTTACTAAGAAGGCAAGAGTTTGTGACTGGCCTGGTAACAGTTTCTGTTATTCACAGAATCACAAAATTGTTACGGGGCTGAAGGAGGCCGTTTGGCCCATTGTGTTTCTGCCCGCTCTCCAAACGAGCATCCTGACTTTGTGCCATTACCCTGCCTTTTCCCCCTACTCCTGCATATTGTTGAACTGGATTTAGTGGACAAAGTGGGATTCCAAACAGACTGAATGAGAAATATCAAATTGCGCATTATTGCTTTGTAAACCATTACGGGGTTCAATGGGATTTTAGGTTCAACGGCATAAGCATGCATTCTAATATTACGGGGCTGGAACTCTGATTAACTATCCATTTCTTTGCTGACATGGCAATGAGAAATTCCAATTCGAATATAGATTTCACCAAGTTTCTGTTTCTTCCTTTTTCTCTCGCCCCTGCTCCATTTTTCATTTCACGTTTTCGGCTCCTTCTGTGTTTGTATCTTTTTCTCTTCTTTTCCCTATCTTGAAAGGGCCTTGACTCATAATATGTCTGTGTGACAGGGCACTGCACTGCTTTGCTGGACAGGGTTTTATCTCTCAACCTTGACGACTGTGGGAAGAATGACTCAGCTCTGACTGCACCATCCTTTCCATATGCCACAGTGCTGAAGATAACACTCGGATCAAAAGAAGTACGACCTCTCATCTTATATAACAGATGCCAAACCGATCACGCAATAAGCCTCCATCTATTCTCAACTAAAACCCTTGGTGGTGAAGTGGGAATTGGAGCATGAACAGTCTCAGGAAAGATTGTTAAGCTGGAATAAACCATGGAGTCTTGAAGTGTCTGTGTGTAGATATCGTTTCTTGAGAGGTATCCAGAGATATGCAAGTAGATATGCGATTAGTGGCTGGATTTCTCAGTTTTTGGTGGGGACACCATGTCAGGCCATTCAGTCAGCTCCCTGACCCATTTCGTGGCTGAGGCTCATTAGGTATCAGGGAGGGCTGCTGTCACCAAGAGGGTGTCCACTTCAGCAAGACAACCGCTGTAGCAACACCATCACAGCTCTGATCTCCCACTTCCCCACGATGAGCCATTCCAATCACAGGCTTTTCACCAAGCCCCCAATCACCTATCTTCCCACTTGCGTCCCCATCAATTCCTGTCCTCTGTCCCAACATGATCCCTCGACCCTCTCTGCCTCCAAAATGTCAGGTACAATATCCAAGGTTCCTCAGTTGCTCACTCCAGCAACTAATGTTTTCTCCCAACTTCCGATTAATCTGGTCATTTGGCTGGCTGCCGGGTGTGAGATGGCATGATAGTACATTCAGGAAGACCCCCATTAAGATGGGCAAGAGTTCCAAATCCCCAACTTTATAGGGTTATTTTCCTTTCGCATTCCCCTTCACCCTCCCTGCCTTCCCTTTGACTTCTGAGCCGGGCCGGAGAGTGGAGCTGAGTCCACAAAGATCAGCCATGATCTCATTAAATGGCGGAGCAGGCTCGAGGGGCCAGATGGCCTACTCCTGTTCCTAGTTCTTATGTTCTTATGAGCCAATTGTTCCAATGCTCTCCTGGCCAATCTCCCACCTTCCATCTGATAGAAACTTGAATTCATTCAAAACTCTGCTACCTGTCTCCGAACCTGCATCGAGTCCCGTTTACCCATCACCCCTGTGTTCGCTGACCTTCACTGATTCCGTCTGTTAATTTGATGGAGGAGCTAACCTATTTACCTCCTCCATTTAAATGGGGGCAATGACGTTTCATCTGAGTGAGTTGAACATTTATACACAGCCTAATTTCAAGGTAAGGATGTCAGAGGTCAAAAAGGAGAGTCAAAAAAATGGACATCTCTGACCTTGATCTCAAAAGTTCAACAGGCCAAAAGAAGGAGGGAATACATTAAATCATACAACGCAAGTCAGCACATTTAAGTTCATCCAGGTCAAATACTTCAGTCTTGCCAGTTGTGAAGTAATTGCAAACCTCAGCAATAATGTGAGGGCTTGTGTAAAAATCTGAAACACGTATTGAGATTTTAATCACAAAGGTTTAAAAGTGAACATTGTCTTGGATGACAGTACATGGAAGGCCAGTGAGATTTGTGGCTGGAATGTCGAACTGGAGGATGATATGTGGGGGCTCGGAGTGCGTGGAGAGAGTCATACAAATCTAATGAAAGTAAAATAAAATAGCCACACTGAGAAGAAAGGCGCTAAATGTGCAGTGTGTACACTGCACTCATCTTTCATGGTCAAGGCTTTATAGAAGTGATATATTCACATGTCGTTATTGTTCACCGAAGATTGTTCTCATGGGCATATTTTGGTATCCTTTTTGAAAGCTGCAGCTCTGAAAAGTGTTGCTTACTGCACTCTCATCTCCCCTCAGTTCCTGTCACTGGTTTGTGCTGTACCTGCCGGAGCCACAGAGCTGATGAGATGTTGTCAGGCTATCCTGGAGGGGAAATGCTGGCCCCAGATTTATAGTCACTTTCATCACCCAGTCAAGCAGAACGCAGAAGCAATAGTGGTGCACAGAACGGGCAGCAACAAATCTCCCTCTTTCCTTGCACCGCCAGGCTTTCACTATTCAGCTTGGAATTGTAGTGCCTGCAAACACTAGCTAAAGGAAGACGGATTTCATTGGAAAACTGATTGATCAAGCTCTGTGGCAATAGTCAAATGAAAGCCATTTTGTGGTTTTTCCTATATTTTGCCCCGAGGTGTTTTTCACTTGCATTAATCTACCGTATCAGCCCCTAGATCATTCCCTTTGTCCATGAATTCAGTATATTCGCCAATAAAAGACACAATCGACCTGACTTGAGATGAGTGTTTTAGGGAGTGTGTTGCATTGTTTTCACTAGAGAATACTTCATTGTGAGGTCTCATGGACTGGGTTTAACAGATATCAAAAAAAAAAATCAAACGCGTGCTTTGTTCCTTTCTGGAGACGTCAGCTTTGGTGCTATGAATATGCGTTGTCAAAAAACTGATTGTCGTCAATCAGAAGCAAACAGTTCCATATATTTTGACCCAGTTTTTTTTCTCTAATAAACTAAAATGAAGCATATTAATTTCTGAAGAAACAAAGGATGCTGAGACAATGAACAGCTGTCTTTGAGGAACATGTCTGTTTATACTGAGAATGAGTTAAGTTGAGAAACCAATGTGAGGTCTGGACATGAAAACCAACATGGAGTTTATGGCTCTGAACTAGCAACTGCTGCAGTGACATCCATTAAACATTTACCGAGGATTTACTGGAGAGCTGAATAAAACTGATTTTGCCTTTAGCCTGTTGTTGTGTAATTGTGCAGAAAATAACCTGCCAGTCGTTCAAGAGTCAAACAAACAAAATGGTGGGTTTTGTAACATCCTCTGCAGTCTGGGACTTGAGGCCAGTACAGTGACGCATGCCATTTTCAGCTTTCTACCCCATTTTGCCTTAACAAATTCTGTTTTCCTTCATATTGTTATGGGTCCGGGTTTACAGTACCCCAAAGTGTTTCATGGAGTTCAACCGACCCACAACTTTTAATAGATTGTGGTGTGGGAAGCACACGGTGTACTCTCCAGGTGTGATACAGCAGAAATGGACGTGTTTTTTAAAACAAAACAATGTTTATTCTATGAACTCAAGTTAACCTTTTAAAAACAAACATTGAACATCTTAACACCCATTGCTTCAAAGATAACCCCAAAAGACTACAACACTAAATGATCCTTCAAACTGTTCCTTTAAACATCCAAAAGACTTCAAACCTTAAAAAATAGGTGCACAGTAGGTTGCATTCAATATATTTATAGTCTTTGGATTGCAGAAAGCAACAGACCAGCTCAGTGTTTCTTCCTGCAGCTCACAGCAAAACACACAGACACTCCTATCTGCCTCCTCAAACTGAAACTCAAAAAGCAGAAGTGAGCTCAGCTCTCCCCACCCTCTGACATCATCTCAGAAATATGATCAGCGCCATTTCTTAAAGGTACATTGCTTCAACATCCATTTCTTAAAGGTACTCTCACGTGACACCTCCCCCCAAGAAAAAAAAATAAACCATCAACTTCAAGATGGTTTCATTTTTCACCTTTGCACCATCAATTAAGAACGGCACACCATAAAAACACTTTACCGGTTCATAAAAAACAACACACGCACACAGGTATAATAATATAGTTCTTTTTTTTTTTCGTTCTTCTTCCTCCAACCAAAATCCTTCTCGATTGACAGTCTCTTTGAACAAGAAAGTCTCTCCACGATCCATCCATTCCTCTACGCCTCGGCATTTCTCTTTAAAGTTAGATACTTCAGTTCAATCTGATCACAGAGCCCCTTGTAATTCTCCAATACAGGAGCATCGGTTATCACAGCTTTCAGGCAGTCAAATACATGTTGAAACTCTGCTGTCCATTGAAATTTTTTAACGGTTCTTCAGCAGGTCCATCAGTGGAGCAATCACGCTACAAAACTCTTGCACAAATGTTCGATCAAATCCACTCATGCCAAGAAATCAAATTATTTCCCGTCGTGTCGAGGGTATTGGAAACTCCCCAATAACTTTCATTTTCACATCCCGTGGGACCAATCGACCCTGTCCGATGTATAGCCAAGGAAAGTGATTTCGGCTTTTCCAAATTCACTTTTGGCTAGGTTTATCACCAAACCTGCCTCCTGAAGTCAATCGAATAACTCCATAAGATGTTTTAAATGTTCATTCCATGTCTGACTGAAAACTACCAGATCGTCGATATATACCGCACAATTGGGTAATCCTGAAACGACTGTATTAGTTACCCGTTGAAATGTGGCTGGTGCGTTTTCCATGCCAAATGGCATAACTTTGAATTGGCATATACCATCTGGAGTCACAAAAGCTGAAATCTCCTTCGCCTTTTCGGATAAAGGTACCTGCCAATAACCTTTAAGTAAATCCAATTTGGAAATAAAAGCGGATTGTCCCACTTTCTCAATGCAAGCTTCCAAACGTGGGATAGGATAAGAGTCCGTTCTTGTAACTGCATTTACATTTCTATAGTCCACACACAACGGTTAGGTACCGTCTAGTTTAGGTACCATCACTATGGGTGAGCTCCATTGGCTGCAACCCACTTCAATTATGCCATTTTTAAGCATACTCTCAATCTCTTTGTTAAGCTGTGCCAATTTTAAAGGATTAAGTCTATATGGATGTTGTTTGATAGGAACAGCATTTCCCACATCTACATCATATATAGCTATTTTAGTGCTTCCCAATTTATCTCTACAAACTTGCCCATGTGATTTCAATAACTCTTTCAGGTCAGTTCGTTTTTCCTCTGGAAGCTAACTTAACAATTCATCCCAATTTTTAAGAACATCCTCATTTTCCAATTTAATTTGAGGTATGTCAAATTCACAGTCATCTGGATTTGGTTCATCACTTTGAGATAGAATCATTAAAACCTCCTTTTCCTCTCCTTCCTTTTCAAAGTACCTTTTAAGCATATTCACATGACACACTCAGTGAGCCTTCCTTCTATGTGGTGTTTTTACCACACAATTCACCTCACTTAATTTCCTTTCAATCTGATAAGGTCCACAAAACCTAGCTTTTAAAGGCTCACCTCCCACTGGTAACAACACTAAAACTTTATCTCCACTAGTAAATCTACGAACGTTGGATTTCTTGTCCGCTACCCGTTTCATCACATTTTGTGCAACTTTCAAATGATGTCTAGCCAATTCACTTGCTCTATTTAATCGTTCCCTAAAATTTGACAGGTAATCCAATAGTGTAATTTCCGATTTCTCACCCACCAGTTTTTCTTTAATCAATTTAAGTGATCCTCTTACCTCATGACCAAAAATTAGTTCAAAGGACTAAATTTGGTTGACTCATTTGGTGCATCCCTAATTGCAAACAGTATGAATAGAATTCCTTTATCCCAATCCTCTGGATAATCTTGACAATATGCCCTCAACATTGTCTTTAATGTCTGATGCCTCCTTTCTAACGCTCCCTGCGATTCTGGATGGTACACAGTTGATTTAAATTGTTTTATTCCTAAGCTATCCATAACTTCTTTGAATAACTTTGAGGTAAAATTTGATCCTTGATCCGATTGAATTTCTGTGGGTAGTCCATATCTAGTAAAGAATTTAAGTAACTCCTCCACAATCTTTTTAGTTGTAATATTACATACTGGAATGGCCTCTGGAAACCTAGTAGACACATCCATTATAGTCAAAAGATATTGATTCCCACTTTTTGTTTTAGGAAGCGGTCCTACACAATCAATTAGGACCCTTGTAAAAGGTTCCTCAAATGCTGGAATGGGTATTAAGGGAGCTGGTTTTATCACTGCTTGAGGTTTCCCTATCACTTGACATGTGTGACATGATTGACAAAATTTAACTACATCTTTATGTAGTCCAGGCCAATAAAAATGTTTCTGGATTTTAGCTTGAGTTTTCCTTATCCCCAAATGACCTCCCACTGGTACCTCATGTGCAACTCGCAACATCTCCTTTCTATACCCTACCAGCAATACTATTTGATGAACTTCTGCCCACTTTTTATCCGCCTGCATATGTACAGGTCTCCATTTTCTTATCAAGACATCACTTTTATGGTAATAACACTCTGGTATACTCTCAAATTCCTCTTCCGTAAATGCTTTCTGATATATCCGTTTTATTTCTACATCTTTCTGTTGTAACTCCGCCAATTTTCCTGAACTAAAAATATCCGCCTCATCCTCCACCTGTTCTTATTCATTTTCAACCATCTGATCAAAAATCGTTTCTGATAATTGCACTTCAACTTCATCTTCACTCTTTGATTTTTCCTCTTGACTTAACCTGTGACTTTACGACCTTCTTACTACACAATCCGGAAATATCCCAGGATATTCATCCTTCAACACTTCAGTTGTCTGATTTTCCACTGGCTTATCAAACACAGTAGGCATCACTCCCACCTGCGATCCAGCTATATCATCACCCAAGATATACTGTATTCCTGGACAAGATAGTTTCTCTATTACTCCAACTACCACTTCACCACTCTTCACTGGACGGTCCAACCTTACCTTATATAATGGAATGCTACTCCTCTTACCCTGAATTCCACATATTACCACCTTTTCTGGCAACATTCTTCCCAAACTACATAATTCCTCATCTCATACCATAAAAGATTGACTAGCTCTTGTATCTCTTAAAATTGTGACTTCTTTACCTGCTCCTCCTGATACACATGAGTAAACTTTACCCACACAAGTAAATTCTTTAAAGACATCTGGCACCTTCTTATCAATTACTTCTTGAACAGGCTGTACAATTGTTTGCACCTCCTTCACTTCCCTTGGGCTTTCCTTTACCACTCTAACAAACCCCACTATCTTATCCTGTTTTACCACAGCAGCCTTCCCAGTGCTTTTCTTCAACCACCAACACTGTGACTTTACATGGCCTAGTTTATTACAGTGAAAACATTTGAAACTTTTAATTTCTCTTCCACCCTCCTGGATTTCTTTTTTAATCTGAGGTACACTCTCTTTATTATTTCCCATCAGATCACCTTTACCTTTACCACTTGAGTATTTCTCATGTCCCCAGTTTCTATCCCTCACCGACTGAAACTGATGTCGGAAACCAAGCCTTGATTTATGAACTAATTCATAATCATCTGCCATTTCTGCTGCTAATCTTGCAGTTTTAACCCTCTGCTCTTCCACATGAGTTCTCACTACATCAGGAATTGAATTGTTAAACTCCTCCAAAAGTATAATTTCTCTGAGAGCTTCATACATTTGGTCTATTTTCAAAGCCCTTATCCACCTATCAAAATTACTCTGTTTGAGCCTTTCAAACCCCATGTATGTTTGACCAAATTCTTTCCTTAAATTTCTAAACCTTTGTCTGTAAGCTTCAGGCACTAGCTCATATGCACCTAAGATGGATTTTTTTCACCTCCTCATACGTTCCAGATACCTCCTCTGGTAGTGATGCACACACTTCACTAGCTCTACCTACCAGCTTTGTTTGAATCAGTAATACCCAATGTCCTGTGGCCATTTCATTTGTTTAGCTACCTTCTCAAATGAAATGAAAAAGGCTTTTACCTCCTTCTCGTCAAACCTTGGCAATGCTTGGCCATATTTAATTAGATCCCCACCACGTCTTCGACAATGATGCTCTGTCTCACTATCCTCATCAATCTCATCCAACTGTATGTTTCCCTTTGCGTCTGCCAATTTGAACTGATTTTCATGTTTCATAGCCATTTTATGAAGTTCAAACTCTCTCTTTTTTTCCCTTTCCTCTCTATCTCTTTCTTTGTTTCTTTCTTCTCTCTCCTTTTCTTTTTCCTCTCTATCTCTATATCTTTCTTTGTTTCTTTCTTCTCTCCCCTTTTCTTTTTCCTCTCTATCTCTATCTCTTTCTTTGTTTCTTTCTTCTCTCTCCTTTTCTTTTACTCTCATTGCATATTCAAGCTGCTTTAATTCTTTTTCATGTTCAAATTGCTTAATCTGCAACTGGAGCTTTGCCATTTCTAATGAGTCAGAATGTATCTCAGGCAAATTTAAATGCTCAGCTACCACGGTAAGTACCTCATCTTTTCGCATTTTGCCAGGCAATGTTAACTGCAATGCATTTGCCAAATCTAACAGTCTGCTTTTAGTCTCTATCCGTAAGTTATTGCGTGTTATCGTGTCCACCCCCAAAAACTTCTGAGCCTCTGAAAGAGCCATCGTCCACAACCCCCCACCCCCCACCCCCCACCCCCATTTAAACTAAAATACCACACCTGAAAAGCAACCACAATATGCTCACCCCTCGCTGTCTTTAGGTTCATTAAGCCAATCCAATCGATAGATTTTTATCCCCCTCGAGCCCCCAATTGTTATGGGTCCGGGTTTACAGATCCCCAAAGTGTTTCATGGAGTTCAACCGACCCACAACTTTTAATAGATTGTGGTGTGGGAAACACACGGCGCACTTTCCAGGTGTGATACAGCAGAAATTGACAAGTGGTTTTTAAAACAAAACAATGCTTATTCTATGAACTCAAGCTAACCTTTTAAAAACAAACATTGAATATCTTAACACCCATCACTTCAAAGATAATCCCAAAAGAGTGCAACACTAAATGATCCTTCAAACTGTTCCTTTAAACATCCAAAAGACTTCAAACCTTCAAAAATAGGAGCACATTAGGTTACATTCAATATATTTATAGTCTTTGGATTGCAGAAATCAACAGACCAGCTCCGTGTTTCTTCAGTTTCCGAAGCGAGTTGCTGGAGACGTTCTCAGTTGAGTTTGAGAATTGGGTGCCATGTTTCGGGAATCTCGATTTGGAGGCTGGGCAAATTAAATTTGATGGCGCAGACTTAATCCTGTCTCCGAGGCCTGAGGTTGGTTTGGCCTTCCAGCCATTGGTCCTGTGCTGTCCTGTTCTGGATGTCTATCATGAAGGGTTGGGGGTGGCCTTGTTGATCGAGTCACCTCCCTACCTTACTCTCCCAAGGCCGGAGCCTCGGTAGTTGACCGCCTAGTTTCTGGTGAGACAGCATGGTGCCTCGTGCTTAGTTCATCAAAATCCTTGAGAGATCCTGATAAGTGCTCATTGATCTTGGTACTGTTTCATCCTTGATATTGGCCTTCCTCGTGCATTAGTGAAGAAATTTTTATCCTGTGGACTGCCCTTCCTTTCTACATCTCAGTTGTTATCCTCAACTTTGTCTGCTTGATGTCGTCAATTTTTTCCATTCACAGGTTATGGCCTGTACCATTGATTATCCTGATTTAACAAGTTGATATCATGTTTAGTCGAATGTTGAATACGGGGTTCGTGTGCAGTCTTCAGTCTTTATCCTAAATGTATTTGGATTCTATATAGTCTGACAATCCTTGTGGTGGAGGGGGTGGTGAGGGTGATTCTTGTTGTTTCTTCCCATGTCTCATCTGAAAGACAGATGAGCAGAGCTGAAGCGGGGTGAGGGGGTGGAGGGTGAGCATCAGTAGGGTTAGTTGGTCCTCGCTACGGTCAAGGAAGTTCCCCCCAGTTAGAGCTAACCAGTTTTGTTTTTGTTTTTTTCTTTTCATTCCAATCCGGAGCTTTCATTGTTTATCCTGATGAGGGCCAGGCTATATTTGTCTCTTATCTCGGGTCTTCTCCTTATTGTCCTGTAGCTATAGGATGGTTGTCTGCTCTGTCCTGGGCCTGGAAGGAAGTTTGATTGCGCTGTGGGCGTCAGTGTAATTCCCCCAGAGTTCTGGGGTTCTTGAGGATTTAAATTCCTCTGTTATTTCCGTTTTAAAGCTATGGTTTGAGGCAGCTCTGTGTTGTTGACTGTACCCTGCTTGGTGCAGACGAATCTTGTATTGGGGATATTGTCACCAACTCATCGAATCTTATTTGTTCTTATGTTGGCAATGACTCTTGTTATGTGCCGTATATGTTTTGCATTGATCCATCTGGCTTCTTTCTCTTTTTCCTTTGCTTTGACGTGACTACTAAAAAACAAACTTGAAAACTTCAATAAAAGTACTTTTTTAATAAAAGGTAGTAGCTGAACACATCAGAGTGAATCCCTGATGTCTTCCTGCTGCTGACCAAATATCTCAAGGGCAGTGGTGCAGTGTGTTTGAGAGTGCGCAGGTAGGCAGCACAGAGGCAATTGAAGAAACCAGTTGTGATTAATTTTTCGGGGCAGCACGGTGGGACAGTAGTTAGCATTGCTGCCTGCGGCGCTGAGGACCCAGGTTCGAATCCCGGACCTGGGTCACTGTCCATGTGGAATTTGCACGTTCTCCCTGGGTCTTCTTGGGTTTGGCCCCCACAACCCAAAGATGGGCAGGTTAGGTGGATTGGCCACGCTAAATTGCCCCTGAAATGTAAAAGATAATTGGGTACTCCAAATTTTTTTTTAAAAAGTGATTGATTTTTCAGTGCTTTTTGAATTTTTCCCTGGAGCGCAGGTTGAGGAACATGGAAACACAGAAATTAGAAGGAGGCCACTCGGCCCCTCGAGCCTGTTCCTTCATTCAATAAGATCGTGGCTGATCTGATTGTAACCTCATCCCCACATTCTTTCACCCCCTTGCTAATCAGGAATCTATCTAGTTCTGCTTTAAAAATATTCAACGACTCTGCTTCCACTGCCTTTTGAGAAAGAGGTCCAGAGACTATCAACCCTCTGAGAGAAAAACATTCTTCTCAACTCCAACGTAAATGAGTTACCCCATTTTTCTAACCAGATACACAAACATTTGTCCATTTGGAGGGATTGCAGAGCGTGAGACCATATTGTTCGGCAATTAATGGAAGAGTGTCTCCCAGGACCATTCCAGCCAATGTAAACAGCACCACGGGGTTGGGGGGTATTGAACTGTTAGGCTCCAAATTTCAATGGATGTTCATACAGTGTTGAGACTGGCTTCTCCATTAAGGGAGAATGTTGGTGAGTGAGCTCCTTTTTGCCACATGGGGCTAGGTTTTACCTTGCTGGGGTGTGGTCCCTGTGCCCTGGTGCGATTCAACTCCAGGTGTGGCTGGTCAATCAAATGGTTACCACTCTCTGGACCGAGCAGCTCCAGGAGGAGTGGTGGCCACTTGCACCTGGCACCTGGCACCGTGGGGGAATGGGGGAAGGATGCCCACTTCCGGTGGCTATCAAGATGACATAGATACATAGAAGATAGGAGCAGGAGGAGGCCTTTTGACCCTTCGAGCCTGCTCCGCCATTCATCACGATCATGGCTGATCATCCAACTCAACAGCCTAATCCTGCTTTCTCCCCATAGCCTTTGATCCCATTCTCTCCAAGTGCTCTATCTAGCCGCCTCTTGAATATATTCAAAGTTTTAGCATCAACTACTTCCTGTGGTAATGAATTCCACAGGCTCACCACTCTTTGTGTGAAGAAATGTCTCCTTATATCTGTCCAAAATGGTTTACCCTGAATCCTCAGACTGTGACCCCTGGTTCGGGACACACCCATCATTGGTAACATCTTCCCTGCATCTACTCTGTCTAGTCCCGTTAAAATTTTATAAGTCTCTATGTGATCCCCCCTCATTCTTCTGAACTCCAGTGAGAATAATCCCAACCTAATCAATCTCTCCTCATCTGACAGTCCCGCCATCCCTGGAATCAGTCTGGTAAACCTTTGCTGCATTCTCTCGAGAGCAAGAACATCCTTCCTCAGAGAAGGAGACCAAAACTGCACATATACTCCAGGTGTGGCCTCACCAAGGCCCTGAATAATTGCAGCAACACATCCCTGCTTCTATGCTCGCAACCTCTTGCAATGAAGGCCAACATACCATTAGCCTTCTTTACCGCCTGCTGCACCTGGGGAGCTGCACACTCCCCTCTCCCAAATACAACTATTCAGGTAGTAATCTGCCTTCCTGTTTTTGCTTCCAAAGTGAATAACCTCACACTTATCCAAATTATACTGCATCTTCCCTTGATTTGCCCACTCGCCCAACGTGTCCAGATCTTTCTGTAGGATCCCTGCATCCTCGTCACAATTCACCCTCCCACCTAACTTGGTATCATCTGCAAACTTTGAGATGTTACATTTTATTCCCTCATCCAAATCATTAATATATATTGTGAATAGCTGGGGTCCCAGCACCGGTCCCTGTGATACCCCACTAGTTACTGCCTGCCAATTTGAAAAGGACCCATTAATCCCTACTCTTTGTTTCCTCTCTGCCAGCCAGTTTTCTGTCCACCTCAATACATTTCCCCCAATCCCATGTGCTTTAATTTTGCACAATAATCCTTTATGTTTAGCAGGGTGTTTCTCGGCGCCATCACCAAGAAACACTCAGCTATCCAACAGCGCTTTGCCATTCATTTTGGCCTTGGGAAGATTCTCTCTGCCAAGGCCGCACTTAGAAGGATTTCCTGCTGGTGAGATTCAGCTCGTCAACAGGAAAGGCTCCTCACAGATAAAGGTACCATTTTGACCAGCCGCTCCAATCTGCCCCCACCAAAACCTTGGGGAGGCCGCTGGGAACCACTCTCACCCCTCCCCACCTCCCCACCCCTCTACCTGGCAAGGGGTTGCTGCAGTGCATCTTGTGGATGGAATACACTTGTGCCACTGTGCACCAGTGGTGCCAGGGTGAATGTTGAAAGTGGTGGATAGCTTGCCATTCAAGTGGACGGTTTGTCCTTGATGATGTTGAACTTCCAGAGTGTTGTTGGAGCTGCACCCATCCTGACAAGTGGAGATTATTCCATTTCACTCCTGACTTGTGCCTTGTACTTGATGGATATGCTTTGGGGAGTCAGGAGGTGAGTTATTCGCAGCAGAATTTCCAGCCTTTGACCTAATCTTGTAGCCACAGTATTTATATGCCTAGCACAGTTCAGTTTCTGGTGAATGGTAACCCCCAGGATATTCATAGTGGGGGATTCAGTGAAGCTAATGCCATTGATTATCAATAGGAAATGGTTGCATTCTCTCTTATTGGATGTGGTTATTGCTTGGCATTTGTGTGGTGTGAATGTTACCTGCTACCTATCAACCAAAGCCTGAATATTGTCCAGGTGGTGCTGCATTTGGACATGGACTACTTCAGTATCTGAGGGGTCACAAATGGTGCTGAAGCTTCTGCAATCATCAGTGAAATATCCACTTCTGACCTTGTGGTGAAGGGATAGTCATTAATGAAGCAACTGAAGATGTTGGGCCTTGGACACTACCCTGAGGAACTCCTGCAGAGATGATTGACCTCCAACCACCACAACCATTGTGCCATGTATGACTCCAACCAATGGAGAGTTTTCTCCAATTCACATTGACTTCAGTTTTGCTAGGGCTCCTTGATGCCATACTCAGTCAAATGTGGCCTTGATGTCGCATCTCACCTCTTGGGTTCAGCTCATTTGCCCATGTTTGGACCAAGGCTGTAACGAGGACACAAGCTATGTGGCACTAGTGGAATCCAAACTGAGCATCAGTAAGCAGGCCTTGCTAAGCAAGTGCTGCTTGACTGCACTTTCAATGACCCCTTGCTACATTGCTGATAATAGAGAATAGACTGATGGTGCAGTAATTGTCTGGGTTGGGGCAGCACGGTAGCACAGTGGTTTGCACAGTTGCTTCACAGCTCCAGGGTCCAAGGTTCGATTCCCGGCTTGGGTCACTATGCAGAGTCTGCATGTTCTCCCGTGTCTGTGTGGGATTCCTCCGGGTGCTCCAGTTTCCTCCCACAGTCCAAAGATGTGCAAGTTAGGTGGATTGGTGATGATAAATTGCCCTTGGTGTGAAAAAGGTTAGGTAGGGTTGCGGGGTTATAGGGATAAGGTGGAGGCGCGGGCTTAAGTGGGATGCTCTTTCCTAAGGGCCGGTGCAGACTCGATGGGCCAAATGGCCTCCTTCTGCACTGTAAATTCTATGATTCTATGATTCTATGATTTCTCCTGCTTTTTGTGTGCAGGATGTACCTGGGACATTTTCTGCATTGCTGGATAAATACCAGTGTTGTAGCTGTACTGGAACAGCTTGGCTAGGGGCACAGCAAGTTCTGGGGCACAAGTCTTCAGTACTATTGCCAGAATGTTGTCAGGGCCCATAGCTTCTGCAGTATCCAATGCCCTCATGCCTTTCTTGATATCACTTGGGGTGAATCAAATTGGGTAAAGACTGACATCTGTGATGTTGAGGACCTCAGGAGGAGACCGAGATGGATCACCTATTCAGCATCCCTGGTTGGAGGTGATTACAAATGTTTTAACCTTGTCCTTTTTCACTGATATGCGGCGCTCCCCCAACAGTGAGGATGGGGAGCGGAGTCTCTTCCTCTTGCATTGTTAATATTGTGAGGTTGTTCCTATTTTCTCTTCAAATGGTGAGTTGCACCTTGCAGTCTGGTTGCCAAGGAGACCATCAAGTGGACTCCGACAATTCTCCACAGGAAGGGTACAAAATCGATAGTCAAGCCATCCTGAATCATCTTGATTGTACATCTCCCAGTACTGTAGCTAAGTCAAGGGCAGGCAGGGGTCTGGGACCAGGTTACCATCCACCCATTTAGCCTGTTGGACAGGTTTATCTAAAATGTTGGATAAAAGAAAGCAATGGAAAATGGTTTTCATCAAATGTAAACTCAATGTTCTCTGGGCCTCCTGCATTCTCCAATTCCACGTCCTCTAATGTTCAACATTGAGAACGCAAATCAACCACATATGCTAAAAAGCTACAAGAAGAACAGTATCAAATGGTGGTCTACACATGGCAATGTAAAATTCATATTGCTATCTCTCCCCATCCTTGACTGAAAGAGTCCACAAGGTTCTTCATTCAGACAACTACCTTGACTATGTGCCATCAATTATCCCTTATTGGAAACAATATCCTATTTACAGAGTTCACAGAGATGATTTTAAACATCGAATGGTTCAACAAAAATAAACAGCTTTGAGTTCCACGATGCACGACAACAAAATGCATCATGCGTTTATCTGTTAACCTTCAATGTCATCATGTAGCCTTAACACAACCAAGCCAGCAAATATGGGGATGCTGACAGTGACCGGCCAGATATGACATGAAGATTGTGTAAATGTAAGTCAGGCGAAGATATGAATTAAAGTCTTGCGAGTCACATAAATAGATTTGATGTGATTTGGCATAAAAGGAGTGGGCAGGGATTCTCCGAAATCCCAGCCAAGTGTTGACGCCGGCGTCAAAACTGGCGCGAGCGACGCCGGCATCAACGGGCCTCCAGGCCCAGTCATTCTCCCTGTCCTCAGGCGCTAGAACGGCGCCGGAGTGCTGCTCCGGCGCCGAAAGCCGACCCGCCACGGCGGGCGCGGGTCCATGCATGCGCGCCGGGGCTGTCTGCGCGCCGGCCCGCGGGGAACATGATGGAGCCCTACAGGTGTCCGGTGTGGAGGAACAGAGGCACCCCCTGGAATTAGCGCGCCCGCCGATCGGTTGCCCCCGATCGCGGGCCTGGCCACTGTGGAAGCTCCCCCCACCAGGACAGCCCCTGCAACCAGAACGCCAAGGTCCTGCCTGGTAGGACAATACGCAAAAGACGCCGGCGGGACTCGGTGGCCACTCGGCCCGTCGAGCACGCAGAATCGTCATGGAGGCCGCTTTCAACGGCCCCCGGTTGGCGCGCAGCGATCGCGTCGGAGAGGCATGGCGGGATTTGCGCACCCCCCCCCCGATTCTCCGAGCCAACGCGGGCTCGGAGAATCCCGGCCATGGTGTTTCGAAAATCATTGGATGTAATAACATAACCAAAGGCTAAAATAGAGCTAAGAGTTCACTGGAATGAAAGGATTTGTTTGCTTTTTGATCATGTGAGCAGCACGGTGATGATCACTACTGTATGGTTAGACTATCCTTTGAACACCAGAAATCATCATTCTAAGTTACCTAGCATAAGTTTTCCATCCAGGCATTATATTGAAACCCATTTAAAATAATCTCCGGTAAAATAACTGGAACGGTTTTGATAATGTGATATTTTATTGCCATTAGTTTCAATACCTGATGAGGTTGCATTCCTCTTAATATCAATTATTTGCTTTAGCAAAATTGAGTTAAGCGCCGATGAGGCACGTTATAGCCCTCAGGACCCAACATTGAGTTCAACAACTTTAGACTGTGTCTTTTCTCCTCCATCTTACCCCTTTTTAAAATATCCCATACATTTTTCTCTCAATGCAAAAACACTCCTTCCCCCTCCCCCACCCACTGCACCTGGTCATCCATCTCTTGTTCACAAGATTGCTCCACTTTTGTGGCAAACTCCTCCAGCTACAGTCGAGTATCCAACAGATTTTCCCACTCTCTCAGTTCTGATGAAGAGCCATATGGGCTCAAAACGTTAACTTTGTTTTCTCTCTTCCTACAGATGCTGACAGACCTGCTGAGATTTTCCAGGATTGACTGCTCGTTTAAGTTAAGCTCATTGGCTTTGACTGTACCTCTGAAGTATCAACATGGTGATCTGATTTGTTTTTAATATAACCGTGTTGTATCCGGCCCGTCTCTGCGTCACGTACGAGGAACAGAACTTTTATTTTGAGTCGCCTGAGGACCAGCTGGACTTTGTGAAAAGGAAAGGACTGGTGGTGGACTGAGAACTTTTGAACTTTGCTGCAACGTTCATGTTGTTTTTCTCTTTTGGTTTCTCTGTTCTTTAAAAAAAAGTTTCTCATTTTTCGTTTTGTGGAAGCTGTTTGTAATGCCTTCTGTGTTGATTTGGGACCAGTGGCAGAGCTGAGTGAGTTAAGGTTTTCATTTGCACTGTTGGGGGATGGAGGTGTGCTTGTTTAGATTTTGGTGTTTTTCTGTCGGGCAGTTGTGTGGGGATTGTTTGATGTTGGAGTATGTTTGGATGAGCGGGGGTGGGGGGTGGGGGGGGGGGGGGGGGGACAATAGGTGGGAGACTATCCAGCACCAGGGATGGGGGCCACCAAGCTAGCTGGGCGGGCTAGCTCATGGAAGCGCAGCGGGTGAGGGGGTGCATATGCTCGGTTTATCAAAGGGGTTGGGTTACAGAGTGTTGTTACTGGGGGGTGAGGGAGGTAAAATGGTCTGCTGACGAGGGAGGGACTTGGGCAAAGGGACAGAGAAGAGATTGGGGGCAGAGGCTGTCTGGGGGCGGGCCAGTGGAGGCGCGGAGCATGGGCTGTAGGCTGGCCCAAAAAAGGGGATGGCTGATCAGCGAAGGGGGGGAGGCAATGATTCCCTCAACTAGGCTGATCACTTGGAATGTTCGAGGGTTAAATGAGCCGGTCAAGAGGGCACATGTGTTCGCGCATCTTAGAGGACTGAAGGCGGACGTGGTAATGTTGCAGGAGACGCACCTTCGAGTAACTGACCAGATTAGATTGAGGAAAGGCTGGGTCAGTCAGGTCTTTCACTCGGGACTGGATTCAGAGACTAGAGGGGTCGCGATCCTGATCAATAAGCGGGTGGTGTTTGAGGCGGGTAGAATAGTCTCGGACCTGGGACGTCAGTACATTATGGTCAGTGGGAAACTGGAGGGGGTGCAGGTGGTATTAGTAAATGTGTATGCGCCAAATTGGGACAATGTGGAGTTCATAAAGAGGATGCTGGGGAAGATACTGGACCTGGACTCGCACAGGTTGGTCATGGGAGGGGACTTTAACACAGTTATTGATCCTGGCCTAGACGGTCAAGCTCGAAAACGGGCAAGGTGCCAGCAATGGCAAAGGAACTAAAAGGGCTCATGGAGCAGATAGGGGAGGTGGATCCATGGAGATTTGGGCAGCCGAGGGTGAAGGAGTTCGCCTTATACTCACACGTGCATAAAGTGTACTCCCGGATCGATTTCTTCATTTTGAGCAGGGCCTTACTGGCAGGGGTGGTGGACACAGAGAACAAAGAAGAACAAAGAAAATTACAGCACAGGAACAGGCCCTTCGGCCCTCCCAGCCTGCGCCGATCCAGATCCTTTATCTAAACCTGTCTTCTATTTTCCAAGGATCTACTTCCCTCTGTTCCCCGCCCGTTCATATATCTGTCTAGATGCATCTTAAATGATGCCATCGTGCCCGCCTCTACCACCTCCGGTGGCAAAGCATTCCAGGCACCCACCACCCTCTGCGTAAAAAACTTTCCATGCACATCTCCCTTAAACTTTCCCCCTCTCACCTTGAAATCGTGACCCCTTGTAATTGACATCCCCACTCTTGGAAAAAGCTTGTTGCTATCCATCCTGTCCATACCTCTCCTCATAATTTCGTAGACCTCAATCAGGTCCCTCCTCAACCTCCGTCTTTCCAACGAAAACAATCCTAATCTACTCAACCTTTCTTCATAGCTAGCACCCTCCATACCAGGCAACATCCTGGTGAACCTCCTCTGCACCCTCTCTAAAGCATCCACATCCTTCTGGTAATGTGGCGACCAGAACTGCACGCAGTATTCCAAATGTGGCCTAACCAAAGTCCTATCCAACTGTAACATGACCTGCCGACTCTTGTATTCAAAACCCCGTCCGATGAAGGCAAGCATGCTGTATGCCTTCTTGACCACTCTATCGACCTGCGTTGCCACCTTCAGGGTACAATGGACCTGAACTCCCAAATCTCTCTGTACATCAATTTTCCCCAGGACTCTTCCATTGACCGTATAGTCCGCTCTTGATTAGATCTTCCAAAATGCATCACCTCGCATTTGCCTGGATTGAATTCCATCTGCCATTTCTCTGCCCAACTCACCAATCTATCTATATTTTGCTGTATTCTCTGACAGTCCTCCTCGCTATCTGCAACTCTACCCTTAGTATCATCTGCAAACTTGCTAATCAGACCACCTATACCTTTGTCCAGATCATTTATGTATATCACAAACAACAATGGTCCGAGCACCGATACCTGTGGAACACCACTAGTCATCTTTCTCCATTTTGAGACACTCCCTTCCACCACTACTCTCTGTCTCCTGTTGCCCAGCCAGTTCTTTATCCATCTAGCTAGTACACCCTGAACCCCATACGACTTCACTTTTTCCATCAACCTGCCATGGGAAACTTTATCAAACGCCTTACTGAAGTCCATGTATATGACATCTACAGCCCTTCCCTCATCAATTAACTTTGTCACTTCCTCAAAGAATTCTATTAGGTTTGTAAGACATGACCTTCCCTGCACAAAACCATGCTGCCTATCACTGATAAGTCTATTTTCTTCCAAATGTGAATAAATCCTATCCCTCAGTACCTTCTCCAACAGTTTGCCTACCACTGACGTCAAGCTCACAGGTCTATAATTCCCTGGATTATCCCTGCTACCCTTCTTAAACAAAGGGACAACATTAACAATTCTCCAGTCCTCCGGGACGTCTCCCGTGCTCAAGGATGCTGCAAACATATCTGTTAAAGTCTCAGCTATTTCGTCCCCCACTTCCCTCAGTAACCTGGGATAGATCCCATCAGGACCTGGGGACTTGTTCACCTTAATGCCTTTTAGAATACCCAAAACTTCACCCTTCCTTATGCCGACTTGACCTAGAGTATTTAAATATCCATCCCTAGCCTCAACATCCGTCATGTCCCTCTACTTGGTGAATACCGATGCAAAGTACTCATTAAGAATCTCACCCATTTCCTCTGACTCCACGCATAAATTCCCTCTTTTGTCTTTGAGTGGGCCAATCCTTTCTCTAGTTACCCTCTTGCTCCTTATATATGCATAAAAGGCTTTGGTATTTTCCTTAACCCTGTTAGCCAAAGATATTTCATGACCCCTTTTAGCCCTCTTTATTGCGCGTTTGAGATTTGCCCTACTTTCCCGATATTCCTCCAAAGCTTCATCAGTTTTAAGTCGCATAGATCTTATGTATGCTTCCTTTTTCATCTTAACTCGTCTCACAATTCCACCCGTCATCCATGGTTCCCTAACCTTGCCATTTCTATCCCTCATTTTCACAGGGACATGTCTGTCCTGCACTCTAATCAACCTTTCCTTAAAAGACTCCCACATTTCAAATGTGGATTTACCCTTAAACAGCTGCTCCCAATCCACATTCGCTAACTCCTGCCGTATTTTATTATACTTGGCCTTTCCCCAAGTTAGCACTCTTCCTTTAGGACCACTCTTGTGTTTGTCCATGAGTATTCTAAAACTTACGGAATTGTGATCGCTACTCCCAAAGTAATCACCGACTGAAACTTTAACCACCTGGCCGGGATCATTCCCTAATACCAGGTCCAGTATGGCCCCTTCCCGAGATGAACTATTTACATACTGCTCTAAAAAACTCTGCTGGATGCTCCTTACAAATTCTGCTCCATCTACGCCTCCAACACTACATGAGTCCCATTCAATGTTGGGGAAGTTAAAATCTCCCATCACGACCACCCGATTGCTCCTACATTTTTCTATAATCTGTCTACATATTTGTACCTCTACTTTGCGCTCGCTTTTGGGAGGCCTGTAGTAAAGTCCCAACAATGTTACTGCACCCTTCCTATTTCTTAGCTCTACCCATATTGCCTCAGTGCTCGAATCCTCCATCGTGCCCTCCTTAATCATAGCTGTGATATCATCTCTGACCAGTAATCCAACTCCTCCACCCCTTTTACCTCCCTCTCTATCCCTCCTGAAGCATCTATACCCTGGGATATTTAGTTGCCAGTCTTGCCCTTCCCTCAATCAAGTCTCAGTAATACCAATAACATCATATTCCCAGGTACTAATCCAAGCCCTAAGTTCATCTGCCTTACCTGCTACACTTCTCGCATTGAAACAAATGCACCTCAGACCACCTGTCCCTTTGCGTTCATCATCTCTTCCTTGTCCACTCTTCCCCTTAGTCACATTGAGTTTATTATCTAGTACCTTACTGCTTTAGTTGCTGCCTCTTTACTGACCTCTAACTTCCTAATCTGGTTACCATCCCCCTGCCACATTAGTTTAAAACCTCCCCAACAGTGTTAGCAAAAGCAGCCCCTAGGACATTGGTTCCAGTCCTGCCCAAGTGTAGACCATCCAATTTGTAATGGTCCCACCACCCCCAGAACCGGTTCCAATGTCCCAAAAATCTGAACCCCCTCCCTCCTGCACCATCTCTCAAGCCACGTATTCATTCTGACTATTCTTGAATTTCTGCTCTGACTGTCTCGTGGCACTGGGAGCAATCCTGAGATTACTACCTTTGAGGTTCTACTTTTTAACTTATCTCCTAATTCCCTAAATTCTGATTGTAGGACCTCATCCCAGTTTTTTTAACCTATATCATTGGTGCCTATATGCACCACGACAACTGGCTGTTCACCCTCCCACTTCAGTATGTCCTGCAGCCAATCTGAGACATCCCTGACCCGTGCACCCGGGAGGCAACATACCATTCGGGATGCTCGTTTTCGACCACAGAAACGGCTGCCAACTCCCCTTACGACTGAATCCCCTCTGACTATAGCACTGCCAGTCTTTTTTCCACCCTTCTGTGCAGCAGAGCCAGCCACGGTGCCATGAATCTGGCTACTGCCTTCCCCTGGTGAGTCATCTCCCCCAACAGTATCCAAAACGGTATACATGTTTTGGAGGGAGATGACCGCAGGGGATACCTGCACTGCCTTCCTGCTCTTTCTCTGCCTTTTGGTCACCTATTCCCTGTCTCCCTTACCAATCCTAATCTGCGGTGTGACCCAACACACTGAACGTGCTATCCACGACCTCCTCAGCATCGCGGATGCTCCAAAGTGAGTCCATCTGCAGCTCCAGAGCTGTCATGCGGTCTAACAGGAACTGCAGCTGGACACACTTTCCGCACATGAAGGAGTCAGGGACATCGGCCGCGTCCATGAACTCCCACATTGAGCACAAGGAGCATAACACGGGTCACGGGGTACTCGGCGATCACAATCTCAGACCATGCTCCGCAGTGGGTTGGCCTGCAGGTTAGTAAAGACAGTAACCAGCGCCCGCACTGGAGGTTAGATGTGGGACTCTTGGCGGATGAAGGGGTGTGCGAGCGGCTGAGGAAATGTATTCAGAACTACCTGCAGGTCAATGACACGGGGGAAATTTCAGCAGCGGTGGTCTGGGAAGCACTGAAGGCGGTGGTTAGAGGAGAGCTGATCTCAATACGGGCCCACAGGGAGAAGGTAATACTACAGATCGATCGGAGGTATGCGGAGACCCCAGAGGCAGGGCCTTTAAGTGAACGGCGGAGGCTACAGTCAGAGTTCGGCTTGTTAACCACAGGGAGGGCGGTGGAGCAGCTGAGAAAGGCAAGGGGAGCGATCTATGAGTATGGAGAGAAGGCCAGCAGAATGCTTGCACAGCAGCTTAGAAAGAGCGAGGCAGCCAGGGAGATAGGGAAAGTGAATGACGGAGATGGGAACTTGGTTGGAGATGCAGCAGGGTTGAATAAGGCGTTTAGGGATTTCTACAGTAGGCTGTACAGGTCATGGGGCCGGAGGGGATGAGGCATTTCTTGGGGGGGCTGAATTTCCCAAAGGTGGACGGGGAGCTGGTAGAAGGGCTGGGGGCCCTGGTCGGGTTGGAAGAGATAGTGGAGGGTCTAAAGGCCATGCAGGCGGGTAAAGCCTCGGGGCCGGACGGGTACCCAGTGGAGTTTTATAAAATGTTCTCTGGTACATTGGGGCCGGTGTTGATGAGGATGTCAATGAGGCAAGGGAAAGAGGGGTGCTGTCCCTGACGATGTCACAGGAGCACAGAGTCTCGCCCTATGCAGACAACCTGCTTCTGTATGCATCGGGACCCATTAGAGGGGATGGAAGAAATCATGAGGATTCTAGGGGAATTTGGCCGGTTTTCGGGGGAAAAGCTAAATATGGGGAAAAGTGAGGTGTTTGCGATCCAGGCGAGGGGATAGGAGAGGCGATTGGGGGAGCTGCCGTTCAGATTAGTAGGGGGAAGCTTTAGGTACCTAGGCATTCAAGTGGCGTGGGAGTGGTACCGGCTGCATAAATTAAATCTGGCTCGGTTAGTAGACCAAATGAAGGACGATTTTCGGAGATGGGACGCGCACCCGTTGTCATTAGCTGGGAGGGTGCAGACGGTGAAGGTGACAGTCCTCCCGAGATTCCTGTTCGTGTTTCAATGTCTCCCCATCTTTTTCTGCGGTCCTTTTTTAAATGGATCAACAAGTGATCACTGGCTTTGTTTGGGCAGGCAAGACCCCATGGGTAAGGAAGGTAATGCTTGAGCGGAGTCGGGGAGAGGGCGGGCTGGCGCTGCCAAATTTTAGTAACTATTATTGGGGGCGAATATAGCAATGATCAGGAAGTGAGTGGTGGGGGAGGGGTCGGCATGGGAGCGTATGGAGGCGGCTTCATGTAAGGGCACCAGTTTGGGGCTGTTGGGAACTGCGCCTCTGCGGTTCCCGCCGGCACGGTACTCCACCAGCCCGTGATGGTGGCTGCACTGAGAGTCTGGGGGCAATGAAGGAGACATGTGGGAGCAGAGGGAGCAGAGGGTCTGTTCCCCAATCTGTAATAATCACCGGTTTGCCCCGGGAAGTATGGCTGGGGGGTTCCGGATATGGCGGAGAGGAGGGATTGAAAGGATGGGGGGATATGTTTGTAGAGGGGAGCTTTCCGCGTATGATGGCGCTGGAGGAGAAGTTTGGGGTGGCGAGGGGAAAAAAATTCAGGTATCTGCAGGTGCGGGACTTCCTTCATAAACAGGTGTCAACCTTCCTGCTCCTACCGCTAAGGGGGATTCAGGACAGGGTAGTTTCCAGAGGGTGGGTAAGAGAAGGGAGCGTCTCGAACATTTACAAGGATCCTATGGGGTCAGAGGAGACGCAGACCGAGGAGCTGAAGCGCAAGTGGGAGGAGGAGTTGGGAGGAGAGATAGAGGATGGTCTATGGGCAGACGCGTTGAATAGAGTCAACGCGTCCGCAACATGTGCCAGGCTCAGCCTGATACAATCATCGGACAGTGGCCCGGATAAGCAGATTCTTTGGGGTGGAAGACAGGTGTGCAAAATGTGCGGGAAGACCAGCGAACCATGTCCACATGTTCTGGGCATGTCCGGAGCTTAGGGGATTTTGGCTGGGGTTTGCAGAAGTCATGTCCACGGTGTTAAAAACAAGGGTGGCGCTGAGTCCAGACGTGGCGATTTTCGGGGTGTCGGAAGACCCGGGAATCCAGGAGGAGAAAGAGGCAGACGTTCTGGTCTTTGCTTCCCTGGTAGCCCGGAGACGGATACTATTAGCATGGAGGGACTCAAAGCTCCCCGAAGTCGGAGACCTGGCTATCTGACATGGCCAGCTTTCTCTGTTTGGAGAAAATCGAGTTCGCCTTGAGAGGGTCACTGTTAGGGTTCGCCCGGAGGTGGCAACCGTTCGTCGACTTCTTCGTGGAGAATTAATCGTCAGCAGAAGGGTGGGGGGGTTTAGTTTAGCTTAGAGTAGGGGGTTAATAAAGGTGGGACCTGTAAGGGAGAGAGACGGCTTTTGCACTATGTTTATAGTTTCATGTACATTGTTTATTGTGTTGTTGTTATAATATCAGAAAATACCTCAATAAACTGTTTATTAAAAAAAAAAGAACCTATCTATCTCTGTCTTAAAGACACTCAATGATTTGTCCTCCACAGCCTTCTGCGGCAAAGAGTTCCACAGATTCACCACCCTCTGGCTGAAGTAATTCCTCCTCACCTCTGTTTTAAAGGAGCTTCCATTTAGACTGAGATTGTGTCCTCTGCTTCTAGTTTTTCCTACAAGTGGAAACATTCTCTCCATGTCCACTTATCCAGGCCACGCAGTATCCTGTAAGTTTCAATAAGATCCCCCCTCATCCTTCTGACCTTCATTGAGTACAGACCAAGAGTCCTCAACAGTTCCTCGTACGCCAAGCTTTTCATTCCAGGGATCATTCTTGTGAATCTCCTCTGGACCCTTTCCAAGGCCAGCACATCCTACTTTTGATACAGGGCCCAAAACTGCTCACAATACTCCTAATGGGGTCTGACCAGAGCCTTACACAGCCTCAGAAGTACATCCTATACAGCCTCAGAAGTACATCCCTGGTCTTGTATTCCAGCCCTCTCGACATGAATGCTAACATTGCATTTGCCTTCCTAACTGCCGACTGAACCTGCACGTTAACCTTAAGAGAATCGTGAACAAGGACTCGCAAGTCCCTTTGTGCTTCTGATTTCCTAAGCATCTTCCCATTTAGAAAATAGTCTATGCCTCCATTTCTCCTTCCAAAGTGCATAACCTCACACTTTTCCACATTGTATTTCATCTGCCACATCTTTGCCCACTCGCCTAGCTTGTCCAAGTCCTTCTGTAGCCTCCCTGCTTCCTCAATACTACCTGTCCCTCTACAGATCTTTGTATCATCTGCAAACTTAGCAACCGTGCCTTCAGTTCCTTCCTCCAGATCATTAATGTATATTATGAAAAGTTGTGCTCCCAGCACCAATCCCTGAGGTACACCACTAGTCACCGGCTGCCATCCTGAAAAAGATCCCTTGATCCCCACTCTCTGCCTTCTGCCAGTCAGCCAATCCTCTATCCATGCCAGGATCTTACCCTGGACACCATGGGCTCTTAACTTATTTAACAGTCTCCTATGCGGCACCTTGTCAAAGGCCTTCTAGAAATCTAAATAAATCATGTCAACTGGTTCTCCTTTGTCTAACTTCCTTGTTACGTCCTCAAAGAACTCTAACAGATTTGTCAGACATGACTTCCCCTTGACGAAGCCGTGCTGACTTAGTCCTATTTTATCATGCTCTTCCACGTACTCCGCGATCTCATCTTTAATAATGGACTCTAAACAAGACATTTAGGAAATTAAAGCTCAATGCTTCCTGTGTAATAAAAGTGGAATCTTCAGGGAAGTGGATAGTTGGGGAGGTACTGGTGTCTTATAGGAACACTCTTAACTTTAAATTTCTTCCATACCTTATGGTAAACAAAATACTTTGGATGATTGTAATTGTGTCCTCTTGCCTCACATTGCAATTCTGAATCAGCACATTATGGTCTCAAGTTTGACTCAGATACTTAAGTAGACAATCTAAATTGATAAAATTAGATGCAATCCCTTGTTTGAAGCATTAAAACCAATAAATCTGATATCTGCTATTAATACCTACTCTAGACTGAAGCTTTAGGCTGGAGTGCTCCGGCATTTGCGATTCTCTATTCCGGCTGGCTGTGCAGCCCCGCCCATGGGTTTCCCGGTGCTATGTGATGGCTTCAATGGAAAATCCCATTCACACACAGCGGGTGTATAGAATCCCGCTGCCAGCGAACGGCGCACCACCGAGAAGCACGCAGATAGGGCATCGGAGAATCCTGCCCTTAGTCTTTAATATTACCATTATCCCTTTGTCTTGTGTTCCACGATATCTTTATTGTTTAATCTCTCCCACCCTCTAACCTATCCCTTACCTTCTATTCTGCTCCACCTAACCCTCACCTCCCCCCATTTTTCAACAGCATTGAAGCCAACACATTTCTTCTACCTCCGAAGAAGAGGTCATACAGGCTCGAAACATTGACTCTGCTTCTCTCCCCACTGCCAGACTTGCTGAGTCTTTACAGCACTTTCTGTTTCTACCTCAGAATTCATCCATCCGCAGTAGATTGCTTTTATTTGCTTGCTTCTCTCCAATTCCACAGAAGAGTCATTGTAATTGTTTGATTGATAGATTTGTTGACCGTGGAAATAAAAGTAATTTTCATTTTTGGGGCGGGGGGCGGGGGGGGGGGGGGGGAGAAAAATACAAGCCAACATGATTCCTCTTTTAAAATAAACTTTACAAACAGATTAACATTGAATTTACAAGATAGCTATCCGAAATATCCGAATGGATCAAAAATGTATTATTCTTGGCAGAACATTAGGCACCACGATGGAAGACAACTATTTTTATATCTGACCTTATTTGTTATGTGACAAGGATGGGTATCATTTCTTGTTAATGTTCAAGTGAATGAGCAGCCTCATGAGAGGTTTCCACCATATTCTGTTTGAGATATCCATTGAGAAAACTATAAAATTTACTCAGCTGTCACAACTAAATGATGCTTGTATTTAAAAAAAGAATTGCTTTGTATATTAGACATGCTGTAAGTATGCAAAATCATTCTGACCGAGGTGCATATCTATAATGGAGACTGTAGTTGCGGTTGGTTTCAATCTGTGTGTGTATTCACTTACTCAATTTCTGTATCTCAGACAGAACAACATTGGGCTGGATATTAACTCGGACTCAGGGATCGATAGGTTCAAGGTCTGGAAAGGTGGAAGAAGGGCAGGATCAGATTAGCATTTATTGGGGCCAGATTTTCACCAAGTTTGACTTGGAAGACCTTTAAAATCGGAGGGAGGGACTCAGATGTGGAAGTCCCACCGCCATTTCTGTTAGATCCCATTGTAGCCACCTGGGTTGGCCAATTCCCGACGCAAAATGGAGAACAGCAAAGGATGCAGGTAAATTCAGCCAACAGAGGCAGAAACTACTAGGTGCAAGTTACTGTGTATTAAACTCTCCAAAAGCCCAGACAGCATCGATACAAGCAGCCATCTGCATAATAATGTAGCATCCATTTACATACTGATGAGCGATCCCCGGGTACAATCGAAACATTTGGGATAAACAAAGCCAAGCCAGATTCCCCGGCGCCAGCAGGAGCCAACACAAAAGATGTTAACGGACACCTCAAGACCGCCCATCGATATGGGAACCGTTCCAGTATTGGAGAAATCGAACCAAGCAATTGGAACGAAGTCCAATCACTTGGAACCAGGTACAGGGTCCGCCCCGAAAGGCGGGAAGCCCCTGGAGACTATAAAGTTAAACCCCAAGTTCAAATCGTTCTTCTTGACCGGGTCACTCAGCAACGCAAACCAACCCTTGACAGTGACCGGCTCAGCTGCCGCCGAGATCCAGTAAGTCTTAAGGCAACGCTCACCAAGAGATAGGTGCTCCTAGCTATCAATCCGTACCAACTTCGAATCCCGCAGACTCAGAACCCGAACGAAAGGCCATTTGTTCCCCTGACCTGGTGGGCCAGACCGAAGCTAAGTACAGGCCTGTTAGTTGTAGAAGTAGCTTAGAAGTAGAATTTATGCATGAGTAGCGATTACTGTGTATAATAAATGTGCTTTGATTTGAATCTTACTAATTGATGTATTGAGTTATTGATCATTACTCGAACTTGAACCTTGTGGCGGTATCATAAAGATACCTGGCGACTCGAGAGCAAAGGTTATAAAACAGAGCCAATTGAACCAACCAAAAGTTAGCAACATATTACTGGCGACTCTGGTGGGACCCGAACTAGAAGTGGCTTAACCACTCCGGGTGAACCCAAAAATTTGAATTAGAAATCCAATTGGGAACAGAAAACCACAAATGTTCAAGCAGTTCTGATCAAACCTCATAATTCGGAAGTGTGTTAAATGCATGCGTAACTAAAAGGGCTATAAGGTAATACTGATAGATTGTTTTGTTGCGACAAAACTGTCGGGAGTTTGTATTCGGAAAATAGCGAAAGCCGTACCCGTAATTACAGCACTGCCTTAGTACTCCTGTTCCAAATTTAAAAGAGGCATTCAGATAGGAAAGATGGCAATGCAGGCAATGCAACGCCTCATGAACCCAGAAGAATTCATGGTCGCAACGACCAGCAGCAGTGGAGTAGGACAATGTCCCGTATGGGAAGAGGAAATCAGGAAGTACCTCAAAGGGAAAGGATGGCCCCTTTGGAGCGAATTCTGTAACAATGAGGAAACAGGTCTCGGGAGTATAGGACATACTTGGTGGGAGAACCTGAGCGAGATTCACAAGAAGAGCTTAGGAAAAGCTCGCAAGCCGATGGCAATCGTGTCCTGCTTGGCACAATTGCGAGGCACGGAGGAGGTCGTTAGGAAGCTCCGGAAAGAGATAGAAGGCATACATCGAATGAGCAAGGTCGATGTCAGTGAGGTAGAGAGAGAGAACGTAGAGTTAAGGAGGAAGTTGGCAGCAAAGGACGGAGAGGTGGATGATGCCAAGTGGGCACACCAGTCTTGTCTGGCGCACTTAAGCAGCTTCCAGTCCCAGTACGAAAAGGCCTATCAGGACACGCAACGTGCAGTCCTGGTACGAGAAGAAACCGAGAAGCAGGTAGAAGCATTGCAGAGGCAGTGTAGTAACCTGAAGGCAGCGTTAAGAGCACTCCATGCTGCCACCACGGAGCAAAGACAAAGCTCACTAGACCACGCAAAGTGCCGGAAGCAGATTGCAGAGCTGCAATCTCTGCTTTCAGTACAAAAAGGATTCCAGGAAACCTTTGGAGCAAAATTAGATGAGGAAGATGGCCCTGATTGGGAAGAGTTAAATGAGACAGCTCACAGATATGTTCAGGGAACATGTGCGCAGGGAAAGCCCCAAAAGTGAAAAGCGCCCCAACCCCCCACAGAGCAGATAGTTCAGGCTCCAATGAACCCTGTAACCACCCACCGCACAGCCACATCGGACGATACGGAATTTCTGTACACCACCCCCTTAACAGTGACCCAATTACGGGACGCGTGCGAGAAAATCACACCGTTCCTCCCCACCTCAGACCCCCACCACTTCTTTGCCAGAGTAAAGCAGCAGGCGACCATGTACGCCCTGGACGAGCGTGAGCACATAAAGCTCACAGTTTTGAGTTTAGACCCTTCGGTCGTAGCAGCCCTTCCCGCCCCACAGAATGTAGAAGGAGGCACCCTTGCAGAAATGCATACCGTGGTCCTAGACGCGATCGGGTATAACTGGGGTGACCCCATAGATGGCCTCAATAAATGCAGGCAAAAGAAAATCGAGCACCCCACAGCGTTTGCTGGACGCCTGTGGATCCATTTTGCAGCAGTTTTTGGAGACTTAGACATTTGTCCCCAGACAACATGGCCAAATGGACCCGCACCCTTATCTCCCATGCCACAGAAACAGGACAAAAAGCTTGTGCGAATTATAATCCCTCAGAGGAGGCTCATAATGAGAAATGGGTTGTAAAAAGATTGTCCCGCACCTGGGAGCAGTCTGTAGAAAACAAACCCGCAGTTAAAAATCCCGAAGAAAAGCAGGCAGAAGCAGACATACAAGCAGTTAAAACACACCAGAACCCCGCATGGGTAAATGAAGGCAAGAACAGCCCCCCACAAAAGTCACAGGAGTGTTACAACTGTGGCTATTTAGGACACTTTGCAAGAGAATGCAATGCCCCACGAAAGCCACAGAGAGCCCAGCAGACAGGCAACCTAAGTAAGAATAAGACAGAGCCCATACATAGTGTGAGCACCCGTTCAGATCAGACGGACCTGAACGGAACGGACTGACGGTGTTCGGGCTCCCCCAGTTGGGTCTGCGACACCCTTTTAGATAGGTCCGGCCGACCGGTAGTTGCAGCAAAGATACGGGGACAGCCCATTGCGTTTCTCTGGGACACAGGAGGGTCCCGCACCACAGTAAATTCCTCCACCATGTTCCAAAAGGACACGTGGCCCACTACAGCCACTATCACCCTCAGCGGCTTTACAGGCCACTCACAGCAGGGACACATCACAGCCCCTGTACCCATTCAAATCGGCAACATCACCACCAATCACCCCATAGTTCTAGTCGACCTGCCGCACACAGCAGAACACATTTTGGGCATAGAATTTATGAATTCCCACAACCTATCCTTTGATCCAGTCAACGAATGTGTCTGGAAAATTGCAAAATTCGCAAGAGCCCCCGCAATGCTCACAATAGGTGAATACGCCAACAAAATTAGCGCAGTAGGCGAATTTTGGTTTAACCCGATTACACTTAGCACGGACAAGCGGGATAGGGCAGTGTTACAAAAGAACAGGACAGCATTCACGACCCACAAACACGACTGTGGCCGGATGACTGGTTCAGTACAAATCACAGGACCTGACCCTAGACCCCAAAAGCAATATGGGTTTCCCCAAGAGGCAGAGGGAGAAATCTCAAAAGTAATCGACAGCTTATTAGAGCAGGGCGTACTTAGATCAGTAGCCTCCACTAATAATGCCCCGATTTGGCCAGTGAGAAAGCCCGATGGATCATGGCGACTGACCATCTATTACCAGGAACTCAACAAAATCACCCCGCAGCAGCCCCCACAGTAGCCACAAGTCCCGAGACCATGCTCAAGCAGGGACTCAATTCCCGATACTTTACGGTTTTAGATATCAGTAATGGATTCTGGTCCATTCCATTGGCAAAGGCGTGCCAGTACAAATTTGCCTTCACCTTTAAAAACCAACAGTACACGTGGACATGCCTGCCACAAGGATTCCACAACTCCCCCTCCATTTTCCACCGACAGCTGGCAAATGGTTTAGCCAAATTCTCTCGCCCCGAATGTCTGGTCCAGTACGTAGACGACCTACTACTGCAGACAGACAGCAAAGAAGAGCACATCGAGCTTCTGTCCGAACTCCTGGATCTCCTTCAAGCAATTGGATGTAAAGTTAACCCCAAAAAGGCCCAGATTTTGGAACACAAAGTGATATATTTGGGGACAATTATCACGTACAGTAAACGCGAGATCGAGCATAAAAGGATTGACTGGATTGCTAAATTGCCCCTTCCCCAGAACGTTTCAGCCCTCCGGTCGTTTTTAAGACTGGTTGGCTACTTCCGAAACCACATTGACGGTTTCGCCAGCAAGGCAGGACCCCTCTCAGACCTCCTAAAGAAAGGAGCCCCCTGGGAATGGCTTCCGCAGCATACGGATGCTGTGGACTCGTTGAAAACAGCACTCATAGCAGCCCCCGCACTACAAGTTCCAGACCCACTTTCCCCCTTTGCGATAGAGGTAGCAAGCACAGACCGCCCCCTTTCGGCCGTGCTTCTTCAGGAAAGGCACGAACAGTTAAGGCCCGTGGCTTCCGCCTCCAGAGTTTTAGATGCTGTGGAGCAGGGATTTTCAGCCTGTGAAAGGCACCTGCTCCCAGTTTTTTTGGACAGTACAGTATTTTTCTTACATTACCGGACTGAACCCCATCACAATTCTCACGGAACACACACCCACCCAACTTTTACTGGACGGACGACTTAAGGACAGCACAGTTAGTCAGATTAGAGCAGCTAGATGGACCCTTCTTTTGTAGGGGCGGGACATCACTGTTAAAAGGACAAAGACCCACACTTTTTTAGCCGACAACCTTCAGTACCCCGGAACCCCCCATGAATGCGAAATTATCTCTCCACACCACAACACAGGCCACTTTATTGCAAAAACACCCCCCAGAAAGATAGGTAGTTCAACCCAGAGCCCCAAGCCCACAGACACGTGCGACCCCATAAGGATATATGTGGATGGATCTTCCACAATATTAGAAGGGAAGCGCATAACAGGATGTGGCATTTACTTCGAGGACATGCATGGACGCACCCTAGAAGAAACAGCAATAAAACTTCCAGGATACTTAGGCGCGCAGGCAGCAGAACTTGCGGCCATCGCGTACATAGAGGAACACCCAGATTCCTTTCCCAGACCAGCAGACATATATTCGGACAGCCTCTATGTCTGCAACAGCCTTACAGAATTCCTACCCCTGTGGAAAGCAAGAGGATTTGTTTCCGCAGATGGAAAACCCCTCCCTTCAGCCCCATTGCTCCGTCACATTTTAGAGAGAGCACAGAACCGGACCTTTGGAATAGTCAAAGTTCAAAGTCACCATCGTTTCTCCCCCCCCTGGAAATGTAAAAGCCGACGAACTGGCTAAAGCAGGTTCCAGGCACGGATATTTTTGGACACCCCCCGAAAGCGCACCAGTGAATGCAGTTCATGTCTCGCAGACTAAGATCGAGGATTTAGTGCAGGCCCAGAAGCAAGACAGCAATCTCAGGGAGATTTTAAAAGGAAACTATCCAGCACCCTATGAGAGATTTAAGAATACACTGACCACACATGACTGTGTGGTGTTAAAGGACACCCTTTATGTGGTTCCTGAACAGGACAGGAATCAACTGATTTGTTTATTCCATGACGGTCATGGACATCAGGGAATCGATCCCACTATAGCCCACCTCAGGCAGCTCTGTTGGTGGCCGAGTTTAAAAGACAATGTAAATCACTACATTGAGAATTGCCTTATCTGTGCCCAGAACAACCCGGACAGATACGCCAAAAAGGCTCAGCTCAGTCACACCCGACCCGTCAATGGCCCCTGGACTAACCTCCAGATTGATTATATTGGACCATTGCCCCCTTGCAGGAATGGTTATAAATATGTACTCATGGTGATAGACACGTTTACAAAGTGGGTGAAGCATTCCCATCCAGAACTAACACGGCAAAGACCACAGCCAAGATCCTAACCCACCACATCTTTACGAGATGAGGACTCCCCCGCAGCATTGAATCCAACCAAGGTTCCCATTTTACGGGACGTGTCATGAAGAACGTCCTCACGATATTTGGCATTACCCAAAAATTCCACATTGCATACCACTCCCAGTCGAGTGGTATCGTGGAGCGCATGAATCGGACCCTAAAATCCACCCTCAGAAAAATGGTCCAGCTAAACAAAACCACTTGGGACTCAGTCCTCCCTTTTGCGCTGATGTTTTTGCGAAATATAGTTTTCACATCCACAGGTTACACCCCACACACTCTCATGACCGGACGCCCCATGAAAGGCACAGAATTTTTATTAGGATTAGATTTGACCAGCCCCGAAGTGACGGCCCTCACACACGAGAAAGCAGTAGAACAATTAGTGGAAAATGTTAAAACGGCTCAGCTAGCAGCCGCAGTGAAATTGGGCACAAGAAAGAAACAGAGCAAGGCCTGTTTCGATAAGACAGTGCATGCGACTGAGTTCAGTGTCGGACAGCAAGTCATGCTCTCCGTATACAACCCCAGCACATTCCTGTCACCAAAGTACTCGGGTCCGTACTCCATTGCGGACAAAGTAAGCCCCTCCGTCTACAAAATAAAGTACCCCAATGGAAAGATGCATGGTTCCATAGCAACCAGATGAAGGCATATGGAACACAGTCTACCCACGCACATCACGTCATGCTCGACGCAGCAGACCACGCCCCGCCCACAGCCAACATAACCCTACCCTCCCCCAACACGTCCAGCCCAGCCACGGACTCAACACCGACTCCAACCCCGAAATATACACTGTGCCCCGGAACGCCCACAGACAGCAGCAGCAGCGACTGCGACTGTGACTCGGACAATGGCCACAGCACACCTCCCTACTATCCCCATGCAACAGGACCCACACCCAGCGAATCTGACCACGATTCGAGTGATCCCTTCATGATCACTTTCCTAAACAAACCCCACCACCGACCACCGACCTACAATGACGACCCCGATTCCATCCCCACGGATCTAGACACCACCTTTTGGCACCGAGATAATTCATACAGACTCGTCCGGAACGACAAGAGCAATCCAAAATCACATCAAGCAGCCCTATCAGCCCTGATACACTCGAGAGTTTGGCATCCGGGAGAAGATGACGACTTGGAGTCTGACTCCCAAAACGAGAACCCCTTTGTGACCCTGTTCGCAACCGATAACTGAGGTGTCCTGATGATGTTTTAAAAGGAACCGCTTGGAAGAAAACGGTGTCCTTTCTGATGGAACCTGCAGCGTGTTTGATGTTGTTTATACTTGTACTGTTAAATGTTGTATGTTAGACCGGAATTTTTTTTCCCACAGCCCCACGCCCTTTCGGCCGAAATCTCTGAGAACATATCCGCAGAGACTTGTTAATGTCCCAGACGCCAGTTCAGCAGAACTCGTCTGTCGACAGATACACAGTCCCCCGTTCGTAACTGCCCTTCTGGTTCGAAGGAAGGACCAATACGGCAACCCCCCTCGATGACCACATTTCTTGCCCGTTCTTGTCAGTTGCCCAAACAGTGGAGAAACGGCTTGGGACCCGCCCTGCCTGGGAACCCCCCCTCTGGTCAGCTACGCTCAGGTAGGGCACACACAGCATTGGTCGCCGCCCTACCCGGGGACTCCATCCAAATCTTATCCGTCGCGGCCCATACGCACCTCATTTCGGCATGTTTTGTTCAAAAAGTTTTGTTTTGTTTTCAGGTAACCCTTAGGTTGCCAACCCTCTGCTATTTGCATCCTCAAACATTTGGATGGTAAACCGCACAGTCTGCGAGACGGTTCGCACTGGTTCAGTATTTGTAAGTGTGTCTTGTCCTGAAATTCGGTTTTTGAAAAAAAAATGAGGGAGTCACACAGTGACCAATTATAAAGGAGTAATTGGCACTAAAGGACAGACAGGCTATCATACGAGATATTAAACCAAGATAGTAACAGACACTATGCTTGATCCCACAGAACTCCAGAAGCTCCAGGACCAGAGAAGAGAAAAGAAAAGAGAGAAGAAGAATCATGAGGACATCCTCCGCGTGGCTCATAACCCTAATGGACATTTGGTTGCGCGCGAACGCGAACCCCCTGACCTCAACTCCCCCAGCCGTTAATGATTCACTTACCCACAGTACCCATAACCCAGTCACAAACGACACCACACCATCTTGGTGTGACAGGTTTATAACCTGGTACTCCCTGTCCTACTTGATAGAATCCCTCCTAGTATTGGCGATACTCTGTTGCATCGTGCAGACTATTCGTCTGAGAAAATGGAGAAGAAAAGCCTACCGCGCTCGCACCCCGGTATATAGAATAAGATCCCCTATTTTCGGATATGACCAGACCCCCGACCCGCGCGATCTATAATGAAGAGCATTCGTTTGCGTTTTTGTTGTGATTAAGAAATGTTTCATGAGCGATTGTACGATCCTGAGCTCGACGGGCAAGCCAGGAAAATGTATATAAAACTGCTATGATTTTGTTTGTATGGTTTAGGAAGTTAGTGTAATGAAATGTTTGAGTGAGTGTAGTTTATTAAGGATAGTTAGAGGTTCCGATTTTCTTGTTTTGTAATGCTTGTCCCTGTTTGACATAGCGCCGCTCAGAATTGTCAGTTAAAAATTTCTTGCATAGCTTTGGTCAGTGTAGAGGCAATAGAAGAGTGCTCGCCGGGTCAGGGAATGAAAAACAACAGTTATGTGATCATTCACACTTCACGTTAGGATCACAAGGAGGGTTGTAGCCACCTGGGTTGCCCAACTCCCGACGCAAAATGGAGAACAGCAAAGGCTGCAGGGAAATTCAGCCAACAGAGGCAGAAACTAGCAGGTGCAAGTTACTGTGTATTAAAATCTGCAAAAGCCCAGACAGCATCGATACAAGCAGCCATCTGCATAATAATGTAGCAGCCATCTACATACTAATGAGCGATCCCCGGGTACAATCGAAACATTTGGGATAAACAAAGCCAAGCCAGACTCCCCGGCACCAGCAGGAGCCAACACAAAAGAGGTTAACGGACACCTCAAGACCGTCCATCGATCAGGGAACCGCTCCAGTATTGGAGAAATCGAACCAAGCGATTGGAACAAAGTCCAATCACTTGGAACCAGGTACAGGGTCTGCCCCGAAAGGCGGGAAGCCCCTGGGGACTATAAAGTTAAACCCCCAAGTTCAAATCGTTCTTCTTGACCGGGTCACTCAGCAACGCGAATCAACCCTTGACAGCGACCGGTTCAGCTGCCGTCGAGATCCAGTAAGTCTTAAGTCAACGCTCGCTATGAGATAGGCGCTCCTAGCTACCAGTCCGTACCAACTTCGAATCCCGCAGACTCAGAACCCGAACGAAAGGCCATTTGTTCCCCTGACCTGGTGGGCCAGCCCGAAGCTAAGTATGAGGCCTGTTATTTGTAGAAGTAGCTGAGAAGTAGATTTTTGCATGAGCAGCGATTACTGTGTATAATAAATGTGCTTTGGTTTGAATCTTACTTCTTGGTGTATTGAGTTACTGATCATTACTTGAACTTGAACCTCGTGGCGGTATCATAAAGATACCTGGCGACTCGAGAGCAAAGGTTATAAAACAGAGCCAATTGATGCAACCAAAGGTTAGCAACACCATCATTGCCGGAAATGAGAATGGGGAAGAGGCGCTGTTGTAACCTGCACGAGGCCTATGGGGATGGACCAATTAGCCTCACCATGAGCCTTTATTAATACAAGTTTCCCCGCTGTGCGGTGGGGGCCCAACAGCAGAGCAAATGGACTCTTGCATAAAAGCCAGCCCGGAACAAGAGCCGAGCCAGGGTAGCTCCGTCTGGGACCTGGAGTGTACTGTGTATATAGATTACTCTGTGATAAAACAATACGAAGTCTTACAACACCAGGTTAAAGTCCAACAGGTTTGTTTCGATGCCACTAGCTTTCGGAGCGCTGCTCCTTCCTCAGGTGAATGAAGAGGTCTGTTCCAGAAACACATATATAGACAAATTCAAAGATGCCAAACAATGCTAGGAATGCGACCATTAGCAGGTGATTAAATCCTTACAGATCCAGAGATGGGGTAACCCCAGGTTAAAGAGGTGTGAATTGTATCAAGCCAGGACAGTTGGTAGGATTTCGCCGGCCAGGTGGTGGGGGATGAATGTAATGCAACATGAATCCCAGGTCCCGGTTGAGGCCGCACTCATGTGTGCGGAACTTGGCTATAAGTTTCTGCTCGGCGATTCTGCGTTGTCGCGGGTCCTGAAGGCCGCCTTGGAGAACGCTTACCCGGAGATCAGAGGCTGAATGCCCTTGACTGCTGAAGTGTTCCCCGACTGGAAGGGAACATTCCTGCCTGTTGATTGTTGCGCGATGTCCGTTCATTCGTTGTCGCAGCGTCTGCATGGTCTCGCCAATGTACCACGCTTCGGGACATCCTTTCCTGCAGCGTATGAGGTAGACAACGTTGGCCGAGTCGCACGAGTATGTACCGCGTACCTGGTGGGTGGTGTTCTCACGTGTAATAGTGGTATCCATGTCGATGATCTGGCACGTCTTGCAGAGATTGCCATGACAGGGTTGCGTGGTGTCGTGGTCACTGTTCTGAAGACTGGGTAGTTTGCTGCAAACAATGGTTCGTTTGAGGTTGAGCGGTTGTCTGAAGGCAAGTAGTGGGGGTGTGGGGATGACCTTGGCAAGATGTTCATCGTCATCAATGATGTGTTGAAGGCTGTGAAGAAGATGACGTAGTTTCTCCGCTCCGGGGAAGTACTGGACGACGAAGGGTATTCTGTCGGTTGTGTCCCATGTTTGTCTTCTGAGGAGGTCGGTGCGGTTTTTCGCTGTGGCGCGTTGGAACTGTCGCTCGATGAGTCGAGTGCCATATCCTGTTCGTATGAGGGCATCTTTCAACGTCTGTAGATGTCTGTTACGCTCCTCCTCGTCTGAGCAGATCCTGTGTATACGGAGCGCTTGTCCATAGGGGATGGCTCCTTTAATGTGTTTAGGGTGGAAGCTGGAGAAGTGGAGCATCATGAGGTTATCTGTGGGTTTGCGGTAAAGCGAAGTGCTGAGGTGACCGTCCTTGATGGAGACGAGTGTGTCCAAGAATGCGACCGATTTGGGAGAGTAGTCCATGGTGAGTCTGATGGTTGGATGGAACTTATTAATGTCATCGTGTAGTTGTTTCAGTGATTCTTCGCCGTGGGTCCAAAGGAAAAAAATGTCATCGATGTATCTGGTGTGTAACGTCGGTTGAAGGTCCTGTTCAGTGAGTAGGTCTTGTTCAAGCTTGTGCATAAAATGTTGGCGTATTGGGGTGCGAATTTGGTCCCCATGGCTGTTCCGTGCGTCTGGATGAAGAACTTGTTGTCGAAGGTGAAGACGTTGTGATCCAGAATGAAGCGGATGAGTTGCAGAATTGCGTCTGGAGATTGGCAGTTGTCGGTGTTGAGTACTGAGGCTGTTGCCGCAATGCCGTCATCATGGGGGATGCTGGTGTAGAGTGCCGAGACGCCCATTGTGACGAGGAATGTTCCTGGTTCAACTTGTCCATGGGTGCTGAGTTTCTGTAGGAAGTCCGTCGTGTCGCGACAGAAGCTGGGTGTACCTTGTACGATGGGTTTCAAGATGCCCTCGATGTAGCCAGAGAGGTTCTCACACAGGGTCCCATTGCCTGAAACGATAGGGCGGCCTGGTGTGTTGGCCTTATGTGTTTTCGGGAGGCAGTAGAGATCTCCAATGCGGGGAGTACATGGGATGAGAGCACGGAGGGTGCTCTGAAGATCTGGATCCAAGGTCTTGATCAGTCTGTTAAGTTGGCGGATGTGTTCCTTGGTCGGATCTGCGGGTAACTGTCTGTAGTGTTCTTGGTTGTTCAGTTGTCGGTATACTTCTTTGCAGTAGTTCGTTCTGTTCAGTACGACAGTGGCCCCCCCTTTGTCTGCTGGTTTGATGACGATGCTGCGGTTGGTCTTGAGAGCACGGATGGCATTGCATTGTGCTTGGGTGACGTTCGGGGCTGTCTTGTGAATGCGACTGATGAATCTGGCATTGACGCGACTCCTGACGGCTTGAGCATACATGTCGAGTCCAGGGCAGCGGCCTTCCGGAGGGGTCCAATTCGACTCTTTCCTCTTCGGTTGCCGCACCGCAGATCTTTCGGTCTGCTGTTCCGGTTCATTGGTAGTCTGCTTGGGTTCGCTGTTGGCCTCTTGGGGTCTGTGGAAGAATTCCCGGAGCCTCATTCGCCTGATGAATTCCTCCGTGTCTGCCGCGAGACTGATGGGGTCCATTTTGGTGGTGGTGCAGAAATTGAGCCCTCTGCTGAGGACTTCGATTTCGTCTGGTTGAAGGGTGTAGTCTGACAAGTTGACAATAGATTTTCCTGTATTGTTTTCTACTGTGGCACCAGGGGTGGCTTGGTTGCTGCCGGTGGTGATGCCAAGTTTCTCAAGCTTTCTGTTCTCGGTATGCATATAGGTGGCATAGTATTGTTGTCTCATCTGTTTGGCGGTGTTCCGCAGCTTGTCTGCTGCGTCCTGAGCGCAAGTTGAGAATATGGCCTCTATCTTGGTTTCCAGGTTGCGTCGTCTGCTGTAGAGCTGGCGGGATTTAATCACCTGCTAATGGTCGCATTCCTAGCATTGTTTGGCATCTTTGAATTTGTCTATATATGTGTTTCTGGAACAGACCTCTTCATTCACCTGAGGAAGGAGCAGCGCTCCGAAAGCTAGTGACATCGAAACAAACCTGTTGGACTTTAACCTGGTGTTGTAAGACTTCGTACTGTGCTCACCCCAGTTCAACGCCGGCATCTCCACATCATGTAATAAAACAGTTTTCTTTACGCCTCTCGTTTGGGCTCCTCTGTGGCCACTAAAGGTGCGAATCACACAGATGTGAAACATGAATCTGGTGGACCATTTGAAATTAGGGCGGAGTTCAAGCTGATCGCATTTTTGCTCTGAAAGTGTGGGAGCCACAATTTTATGGAGGAAGTGTGAACATTTGTGAAGAGCAAATTTAACGTCTGTTCAAGTGACCTCCACCTCTGGGTCCCGCCTGCTATTTTTAAATATGTCCGACTGGGTGAACATCTGTCCACTTGTGAAGGAGACTGGAAAATTCAGATGAATGGCAAATTGTGGGGAAGTGGGTGGAGCAGGCAAAATGGGTCCAGGAGGTAAGCCACTGATCTCCTGGAGCCAGCATTCCTCACCTCCCTTTAACCATTGGCTTTCCCAAGGTCTGGAAAGCCTGTTACCTTGGTAAATTGAAAGTCGTGGTTAAATATAAGGCACGTGCCCTCCTTATAATGTATAAATACCAAGGAAGATCCGGCAAACTGCTTGGTTGCTCCACCCACTGTCCCACCTCTGTTAAAACTTGAGTGGGTGGAGTTGAAGTGGGTTGGAGTCAGGATACAAATGTTTAACATTTAACGCCCTACCTGGATCAAACACATCCATTTGGGAGATTAGAAGGCTCCCCCCGCCTCCACCACCACCACCACCCTTTCTGATTTGCCCACTGTTTGGTGTTACATTCTGTATGGTTTGATTTACACACCTCGTTCTTTGATAGTTACCTTAGCAACAGTCCTCCCCTTTGGTTCTCCATCCAGCTTAACTGATGTTATGCAAGAGAGTGGGCTACATTTCTAATGTTGACTGTGTACGTTCACTAATAGGGAATTGAATGCATTGTAATTAATCTTCAGCTCCTTATGAACAGAGAGAGTGAAATTCTACACTGTGAATAAATCATCACTAGCTGCCATAGTAAAAGATTTGCGGCACCGTGTTATATTGTGTCTTTTCCGTTGGTCTTGTTTATAAACTTACAGTTGTACACATGCCCACTAGAACTCAGATAACAAGCAGGACCTTGGGGCGGCAGCATTGCCGACTGTAGTTGCTGATAGTGAATCCCTGCTTCTCAGGCTATTTTCCTCGTCCAAAATCATTAAAACGCCCATTCGTTTTTGAGTTGTGGTTTTCAAAACAACTTCGGGCAGCACGGTAGCATAGCGGTTAGCGCAATTGCTTCACAGCTCCAGGGTCCCAGGTTCGATTCCCAGCTGGGTCACTGTCTGTGCGGAGTCTGCACGTTCTCCCCGTGTGTGCGTGGGTTTCCTCCGGGTGCTCCGGTTTCCTCCCACAGTCCAAAGATGTGCAGGTTAGGTGGATTGGCCATGCTAAATTGCCCTTAGTGTCCAAAATTGCCCTTAGTGTTGGTTGAGTGGGGTTACTGGGTTATGGGGATAGGGTGGTGTGGGCTTGGGTAGGGTGCTCTTTCCAAGAGCCGGTGCAGACTCGATGGGCCGAATGGCCTCCTTCTGCACTGTAAATTCTATCTTCTATCTATCTTCGTTATCGTTGAGAATGAATATAATGAGCAGGATGAAATTTTACATTGAAAATTAAGTCTTTTTTTATTGTGGCTTTCAAATCCCACTTTCCTCCTTTGTGTTCAATGAGTTGCAATCAGGAAGGCAACTGGGATGTTGGCCTTTATTGCAAAGGAATTGGAATACTGGAATAAGGAAGACTGTCTATAAATAGTATAGGGCTTTGGTTAAGAAGGCGTACGGTGTGTTAGCTTTTATTGGTAGAGGGACTGAGTTTCGGAGCCATGAGGTCATGTTGCAGCTGTACAACACTCTGGTGCGGCCGCATTTGGAGTATTGCGTGCAATTCTGGTCGCCGCATTATAGGAAGAATGTGGAAGCATTGGAAAGGGTGCAGAGGAGATTTACCAGGATGTTGCCTGGTATGGAGGGAAGATCTTATGTGGAAAGGCTGACGGACTTGAGGCTGTTTTCATTAGAGAGAAGAAGGTTAAGAGGTGACTTAATAGAGGTATACAAGATGATCAGAGGATTAATTAGGGTGCACAGTGAGAGCCTTTTTCCTCGGATGGTGATGGCTACACGAGGGGACATAGCTTTAAATTGAGGGGAGATAGATATAGGACAGATGTCAGAGGTAGGTTCTTTACTCAGAGAGTAGTAAGGGTGTGGAATGCCCTGCCTGCAACAGTAGTGGATTCGCCAACATTAAGGGCATTTAAATTGTCATTGGATAAACATATGGATAATAATGGAATAGTGTAGATGGACTTTAGATTGTTTTCACAGGTTGGCGCAACATCGAGGGCCGAAGGGCCTGTACTGCATTGTAATGTTCTATTGGTGAGCCCACATTTGGAGTACTGTACACCATTTTGGTTTCCATATTTAAGGAAGGATGAACTTGCCTTGGAGGTGGTACAGCGAACGTCCACTAGATTGTTTGCTGCACTGTGATGAGAGGCTGAGTAAATTGGGCCTATATTCTCCGAGTTTTGGAAGAGTGAGCGGTGATCTCATTGAAACATAAAAGATGCCGAAGGGAATTGACAGGTTGTTCTCCATGACTGGGCAAACCAGACATGGAAGTCTCAGGCTGCTGGGGTAACCCTTTAGGACTGAGATGAGGAGAAATTGCTTCAGTTAGAGTTGTGGATCTTTGGAATTCTAGACAGTGGTGGATGTCCCATCACTGAATATATTTAGGGCTGAGAAAAGATTTTTGGTCGCTCGGGATATCTAGGGATAGAGGGGGCAAGTGAGGAAGTGGGATCAGAAGATCAACCATGATTGTATTGAATAGAGGAGCAGGCTAAAGGGGCCGTATGGTCTGCTTATGCTACTATATCTTCTGTTCTGATGTTTTTACTCCAAAATCCATTCAACCAGAAAAACATGACGGGTCTTTTCTTGGTCTTTTCAGTGATTTACTCAAATGAAGGAAATAACGGGCGCCATTTACTGGCCTCATTGCATCGGACTTGGTAATGTGCAGAAGCCGTTGAATCTAGCCAAAGGCCTCTCACGAGATTCGCAACTCTCAGAACACCTCGCAAGATTCAATGGGATTTCACAAGACACACCCTCACTGGGCATGATCCAGATGCTTATTTAAATATGTCTGCGCCGGATTCTCCAGTCACCCAGGACCTAACAGCCACACCTGGGAGAACTCACCAGGGCTTTGTTTAGTGGACAGAAACGTGGACCAGGTGTAATGGCACCTGGGGGAGGATCTCCAAGGCCATTAGAGATCTCTGGGTGGTCGGGGACAGGGCTGGGCAGCCAGGCCCTGGCACTCCCACTGTCACCCAAGCACTTTGGCATTGCCACGCATGCACTACCACACAGGTACTCTGGCACTGTCAGGGTGCCCCAGTGGCACTTCCAGGCTGGCAGGGGCACTGCCAGGTTGCCCATGCCAGGGGTCGGACCCCGGGTGACTTGTCTATAAGAGGTAGGGTGAGGGGGAACCGAGGACCCCAGAAGAGGTAAGTTGGGTGCAGTAGAGGTGTCCGGAAGCTGCGGTGGGATCACTGAGGGGGCTTGAAAGATCGGGGCGGCCTTGCAGAATGGCACCCCAATCCGCGAGTCATCTTCTTGAATTGGTGGGCTGAGCTCGTCAGTGCAGGAAATGACTTAAGTTCAGCCTTGAAGGGGTGTTCCCTGCTGAGGCCAAAGAAACGGCAAAGTACCTTTGGATAGTGCCGTCTTTCTCAGTGCTGCAGGCTCCAAGAAACACCCCGCTAAATGTAGTCTTTGTCCCGTTAAATCACTCCCAACATTTCCTTAATGGTGCATCATGCATTTTTAACTGTACCTCTTAGCACCTTCAGTTTTACACCTCACATTAATAGGCCTGCATGCTTTGCAAGTATTTGGAATCTGGAGAAGCTGCACCATGATGTTATGACTGTCAGACTTTATAAGATGGTTAGTTTTTATACAGTCTGTTTTCATGTAAGGTGAAGCAGAATGCCCTGGAATGGTGGGGGGATGATGTGAAATGATATTGAACTGTGCCTGGCAACAGGCCCATGTGATCTGGTTGCCATGGGATCAGGGGTTTATGTCAAGCCTTATCTGCTTTAACAACCTGGACCAAAGAAGGAGAGAACTAGCCTTACTTCTGTAGAGTCATAGATTCTCAGAGTCACTGAGACAAAAGGATTTGAGGGAAGAAGGGTTACAACAAGTGTGGCTATGCCAGGCAGGAGGAAAAGATTGCTTTTGGGTTAATTATCGAGTGGCGCTTCAGTGAAAATGAAACCCCTGGTCAATGGAACAAAGCCCGTTGTGGACAGTTGGAGGCCAAGGAGTCAACAGTGGGTGCCTTGCCTCTGGAAGTACATCTACAAGGCACAAGTTAGGAGTGTGATGAATTACTCTCCACTTGCCTGGAGGAGTGCAGCTCCAACAACACCCAAGAAGCTCAACCCCATCCAGGACAAAGCAGCCTGCTTAATTAGCGCCCGATTCACCAACTCAAATATCCATTCCTTTCACCAGTGATGTAAAGTGCAGTAATATGTCCAATCCATAAGATACACTGCAGCAACTCACCAAGGCTTCTCTGACAGCACCTTCCAAACCCATGATCTCTACCATCTAGAAGGACAAGGGCAGCAGACACATGGGAGCACCACCACCTGCAAATTCCCCTCCAAGTCACTCACCATCCACACTTGGAAATATATCGCCATTTCTTCACTGCAGCTGGGTCAAAACCCTGGAACTCCCTCCCTGACAGCACTGTGGGTGTACCTATACCACATGGACTGTAGTGGTTCAAGAAGGCAGTTCACCACCACCTTCTCAAGGGCGACGTTCAAGTCCCTTGAAAGAGTAGAAAAAGTGCCAGGGCAGCTGGACAAGAGAATGCAGGTTAAAGGTTCGAATGGAGATGTCAAGATCAGCTGTCGAAGGGGTTTTTGTTGCACAGAGAGAGAAAATAAAAATGAAATGAAAATCGCTTATTGTCACAAGTAGGCTTCAAATGAAGTTACTGTGAAAAGCCCCTCGTCGGCACATTCCGGCGCCTGTTCGGGGAGGCTGGTACGGGAATTGTAATCAATGCTGGGATAGATTGCAGGAACTGTAGTTGAGGCCAGTGAAGTTCATGTTTTTTAACAACTTAGGGCTTGGTGCCATAATCGGAAAATGACAGGGTGCGGAACATAAGAACTAGGAGCAGGAGTAGGCCATCTGGCCCCTCGAGCCTGCTCCACCATTCAATGAGATCATGGCTGATCTTTTGTGGACTCAGCTCCACTTTCCTGCCCGAACACCATAACCCTTAATCCCTTTATTCTTCAAAAAACTATCTATCTTTATCTTAAAAACATTTAATGAAGGAGCCTCTACTGCTTCACTGGGCAAATAATTCCATAGATTCACAGCCCTTTGGGTGAAGAAGTTCCTCCTAAACTCAGTCCTAAATCTACTTCCCCTTATTTTGAGGCTATGCCCCCTAGTTCTGCTTTCACCCACCAGTGGAAACAACCTGCCCGCATCTATCCTATCTGTTCCCTTCATAATTTTATATGTTTCTATAAGATCCCCCCTCATCCTTCTAAATTCCAACGAGTACAGTCCCAGTCTACTCAGCCTCTCCTCGTAATCCAACCCCTTCAGCTCTGGGATTAACCTAGTGAATCTCCTCTGCACACCCTCCAGTGCCAGTACGTCCTTTCTCAAGTAAGGAGACCAAAACTGAACACAATACTCCAGGTGTGGCCTCACTAATACCTTATACAATTGCAGCATAACCTCCCTAGTCTTAAACCCCACCCCTCTAGCAATGAAGGACAAAATTCCATTTGACTTCTTAATCACCTGTTGCACCTGTAAACCAACTTTTTGCGACTCATGCACTAGCACACCCAGGTCTCTCTGCACAGCAGCATGTTTTAATGTTTTATCATTTAAATAATAATCCCTTTTGCTGTTATTCCTACCAAAATGGATAACCTCACATTTGTCAACATTGTGTTCCATCTGCCAGACCCTAGCCCATTCACTTAGCCTATCCAAATCCCTCTGCAGACTCCCAGTATCCTCTGCACTTTTTGCTTTACCACTTATCTTAGTGTTGTCTGCAAACTTGGACACATTGCCCTTGGTCCCCAACTCCAAATCATCTATGTAAATTGTGAATAGTTGTGGGCCCAACACTGATCCCTGAGGGACACCACTAGCTACTGATTGCCAACCAGAGAAACACCCATTAATCCCCACTCTTTGCTTTCTATTAATTAACCAATCCTCTATCCATGCTACTACTTTCCCCTTAATGCCATGCATCTTTATCTTATGCAGCAACCTTTTGTGTGGCACTTTGTCAAAGGCTTTCTGGAAATCCAGATATACCACTTCCATTGGCTCCCCGTTATCTACCGCACTGGTAATGTCCTCAAACAATTCCACGAAATAAGTTAGGCACGACCTGCCCTTTATGAACCCATGCTGCATCTGCCCAATGGGACAATTTCCATCCAGATGCCTCGCTATTTCTTCCTTGATGATAGATTCCAGCATGTTCCCTACTACAGAAGTTAAGCTCACTGGCCTATAATTACCCGCTTTCTGCCTACCTCCTTTTTTAAACAGTGGTGTCACGTTTGCTAATTTCCAATCCGCCGGGACCACCCCAGAGTCTAGTGAATTTTGGTAAATTATCACTAGTGCATTTGCAATTTCCCTAGCCATCTCTTTTAGCACTCTGGGATGCATTCCATCAGGGCCAGGGGACTTGTCTACCTTTAGCCCCATTAGCTTGCCCATCACTACCTCCTTGGTGATAACAATCCTCTCAAGGTCCTCACCTGTCATAGATTCATTTCCATCAGTCACTGGCATGTTATTTGTGTCTTCCACTGTGAAGACCAACCCAAAAAACCTGTTCAGTTCCTCAGCCATTTCCTCATCTCCCATTTTAAATCTCTCTTCTCATCCTCTAAAGGACCAATATTTACCTTAGCCACTCTTTTTTGTTTTATATATTTGTCGAAACTTTTACTATCTGTTGTTATATTCTGAGCAAGTTTACTCTCATAATCTATTTTACACTTCTTTATAGCTTTTTAGTAGCTTTCTGTTGCCCCTAAAGATTTCCCTAGTCTCTCTAGTCCTCTAGTCTCCCACTAATCTTTGCTACTTTGTATGTTTTTTCCTTCAATTTGACACTCTCCCTTATTTCCTTAGATATCCCCTTATTTCCTTAGGTATTTCCTTTAGCACAGTGTGCTAAACAGCTGGCCTGTAATGCAGAAGAAGGCCAGCAGTGTGAGTTCAATTCCCATACCGGCCTTGCCGGAATGTGGCGACTAGGGGCTTTTCACAGTAACTTCATTGAAGCCTACTTGTGACAAGAAGCGATTGTTATTATTATATCCACGGTCGATTTTCCCTCTTTCTACCATCCTTCCTTTGCTGAGCACTGTGAAAAATCGCTTGGAAGGTTCTCCACTGTTCCTCAACTGTTTCACCATAAAGTCTTTGCTCCCAGTCTACCTTAGCTAGTTCTTCTCTCATCCCATTGTAATCTCCTTTGTTTAAGCACAAAACACTAGTGCTTGATTTTACCTTCTCACCCTACATCTGTATTTTAAATTCCACCATAATGTGATTGCTCCTTCCGAGAGGATCCCTAACTATGAGATCCTGAATCAATCCTGTCTCATTACACAGGACCAGATCTAGGGCCGCTTGTTCCCTCGTCGGTTCCATTACATACTGTTCTAGGAAACTATCGCGGATACATTCTATAAACTCCTCCTCAAGGCTGCCTTGACCGACCTGGTTAAACCAATCAACATGTCGATTAAAATCCCCCATGATAACTGCTGTACCATTTCTACATGCATCAGTTATTTCTTTGTTTATTGCCTGCCCCACCATAATGTTACTATTTGGTGGCCTATAGACTACTCCTATCAGTGACTTTTTCGCCTTACTATTCCTGCTTTCCACCCAAATGGATTCAACCTTATCCTCCAAAGCACCAATGTCATCCCTTACTGTTGCCCAGATGTCATCCATAAATAACAGAGCTACACCACCTCCCTTACCATCCACTCTGTCCTTCCGAATAGTTTGATACCCTCGGATATTTAACTCCCAGTCGTGACCATCCTTTAACCATGTTTCAGTAATGGCCACTAAATCATAGTCATTCACGATGGTTGCACCATCAACTCATTTACCTTATTCCGAATACTACGAGCATTCAGGTAAAGTACACTTATGTTGGCTTTTTTACCTCTGTTCTGAATCTTAACACCTCGATCAGTAACCTCTCCTAAGTTATATTTCCTCTTAACCTTTCTCCTAATTTTCCTTGTCGTTGAACCCATATCTTCATGTAACAGCCTGCCGATTCGCTTACCATTAATGTTTTCACTTCCCGTTTTATTCCTTTTAGTATTCCTGGTCCTATTCACTGAGCTCCCCTCAGTCACTGTACCTTGTACTGTCGCCCTTTTTGATTTTTGACTATGGCTTTCCCCCTTACTGCCTTTTGTTTCTGACCCTGTTTTACTACCTTCCAACTTCCTGCATCAGTTCCCACCCCCCTGCCACATTAGTTTAAACTCTCCCCAACAGCTCTGACAACCCCCCCCCCCCCCCCCCCCCCCCCAGGACATCGGTTCCAGTCCTGCCCAGGTGCAGACCGTCCGGTTTGTACTGGTCCCACCTCCCCCAGAAACGGTTCCAATGCCCCAGGAATTTGAATCCCTCCCTCTTGCACCATCTCTCGAGCCACGCATTCATCCTATCTATCCTGACATTCCAACTCTGACTAGCTCGTAGCACTGGTAGCAATCCTGAGATTACTACCTTTGAGGTCCTACTTTTTAGATTAACTCCTAACTCCCTGAATTCAGCTTGTAGGGCCTCGTCCCGTTTTTTTATCTGTATCGTTGGTGCCTATGTGCACCAGGACAGCTGGCTGTTCACCCTCCCTCTCCGCCCCCCCACCGCCCCCCCCCCCCCCACCCCCCCCCCCCCCCCCAGAATGTCCTGCAGCCGCTCCGAGACATCCTTGACCCTTGCACCAGGGAGGCAACATACCATCCTGGAGTCTCGATTGCGTCCGCAGAACCGCCTGTCTATTCCCCTTACAATTGAGTCCCCTATCACTATAGCCCTGCCATTCTTCTTCCTGCCCAGCTGCGCAGCAGAGCCAGCCACGGTGCCATGAACCTGGCTGCTGCTGCCTTCACCTGGTGAGCCATCTCCCTCAACAGTATCCAAAGCGGTCTATCTGTTTTGCAGGGAGATCACCGCACAGGACACCTGCACTGCCTTCCTACTCTTGCTCTGTCTTTTGGTCACCCATTTTCTATTTCCCTCAGTACCTTTCACCTGCGGTGTGACCAACTCGCTAAACGTGCTATCCACAACGCCCTCAGCATCACAGATGCTCCAAAGTGAGTCCATCCGCAGCTCCAGAGCCGTCAAACAGTCTAACAGGAGCTGCAACTGGACACACTTCTTGCATGTGAAGGAGCCAGGGACAGTGGACGTGTCCTTGAGCTCCCACATCACACACGAGGAGCATGACATGGGTCTGAGATCTCCTGCCATGTCTTAAACCTTTGGTTAACTTCAACAATTTCAATTCCCCCCCCGCCCCCCCCCCAAAATAAATAAATAAATAAACAACGAAGAGAGAAAAAATAACTATACCAATGAAAAGAAAAAGAAAACAGAAACACTACTTACCAGTCACTTACCAGGGATAAAAAGCACTTCCTCCCCACCCAGCTTCGAATTCCCACCTAGATTCAAATTCCCAAACTCACTCTTGGTTCTGTCTCACTCTGGCTGTGTCTTCTCTGGCTCACTGGGAGAACTCACGATGACATAAAAAAGGACAAAGGACCTTCTTCATCTTCTTCACCAAAAATGTTCGGGAGCTCTTTTCTCTGTATTATGTGATATATGTTGACCTCATTATGGGGCCGTGGACTTTAGTACTGCCTGTATTTATAGAGAAACTTATTGTGTGCATTTGCTGAAACAGCTACAACATTGCCTTTGAAGTTAAATATGAGGATTACCTTGGTGACGGCTTCTCTACCATGTAGCACTAATTTCACTTTGTATGTATAAGTGATCGAGCAGTTAACAACCATATTCATTTGCAAAATGTTCATGCAAAATGAAATGCACCTGAGATTAATCCAGATACTTTGCAGACTTTGGATTTAGTTTCTTTTATAAATTTACCAAGTGTACTGACAGTCTACTTTTAGCTCAAGGTAGTTACTGACAGTTTTAATCTTTGCTCTTTCATTCATGAAGAGCAAACTTCACAGATGGCATTTGAACAAAACTTCCCATTTATTATTTTAATTACGTATTTGTTGGATTTCAGGAAACCACAAGGAGTCAGTTTTGAGTTTTTTGTTTCACCTGCGGTGGATCACCACAGCTGTTTTACTCAGATGACAATTGTGGGACCTCTGTGGCCTCCAGTTGGTGTGGGCCTGAGAATCCCTGAGACCTGTAAACTTTGGAACAGAGATATTATGGGATTGTTATTCTTTTACCTCCTTTGATAAAATTAATTCATTTTATTAACATAATATCAAGAATTTGCTCAGGCAAATGTGCAACAACTTGGCAGCATGTGGCACAGTGGTTAGTACTGCTGCCTCACAGCCCCGGGGACCCGGATTCGATTCCAACTTCGGATGACTGTCTGTGTGGAGTCTGAACTTTCTCCCCGTGTCTGCGTGGGTTTCCTCCGGGTGCTCCGGTTTCCTCCCACAGGCCAAAGATGTGCAGGTTAGCTGGATTAGCCATGCTAAATTGCCCCTTCGTGTCCAAAGATGTGTAGGTCAGGTGGATTGGATCAATGCGCGGGGTTACAGGGAACGGTGGGGCAGTGGGCCAATGTAGAAATCTCTTTCCTATTCAGAGTTCTCTTGGTAAAAGCATAATGACTTATTTTGTGTCATTACGTACAAAGAACACGGCAAGGTAAATAATGGACTGGATTCTCCGGTCCCCCAGCCGCGTGTTTCTCGGCTGCGTGCCATTCGCTGGTGGCGGGATTATCTCTTCCCACCGCTTGTCAATGGAATTTCCCATAGAAGCCACCGGGAAATCTGTGGACGGGGTTGTGCTACCAGCGGGAAAAGAGAATCCCAATGGCTGGAGAATTCCGGCCAATGTTTTTAGGCTGATAGTTACCAGTGATGTTAGAGTTTCTTTTTAAGATCAACATTAATTATGAACATCATGAGATCAAGCAGAAACAATATCTTCCACAGCATTTTACACATGCAAGGTTATTACTGGTGGTGTTAGCTATATTAGTTTTTAAAACTATCCAATATGCAGTATTGTACAATGATGACATTCATAGGATTCTCAATGCGATATTTATTCCAAGGCCTACGTTATTTCAAAGTTAACAATGGGTAACCTCGGGGGAGCAGAGTAACACAAATATTGGCACATGCTGCCAAATCGCTGCTGTGGGAAAACTGTTTATTGTCTGAAGACTTTTATAAAGCAAGATGAGCTTATTATTGCTGAAATCGCAGCTAATTAAGGGGAAAGAGACTCTAGTTCCCAAGGATTGCACATGCAATGCATTCTTAATGCCATTGTAGGTTGATTGTTGCATCTCAGGAATGCTAGCATTGTTTCTGGGGCTGAATGCTACAGGCCAACCATGCACTGGAAAATAGACGGATGGAACTGTAAATTAGAGTGCTATGCCATGCCTTCGGCATACCCCTGCTAGTCTCCACCCTAATTTTATAGGGGGAGGGAGAGGCTTTGGGTGGACCACCCATCCACCCACCCATCTTTAGCTCAATTGAGGTCCTTAAGTGGGAAATGAATGCCCTCATCCCAACACCACCCCAAATAACAGGTTGTGGTGGGTGAGACCTGCACCCAAAGTGTAAGCCAGAGCGTTTAACCCTGCGGGCTGTTGTTGTGAAAAGTGTGTGTGGTGCGGGGTGGGGGGAGGGGGGAGTTGTCTCCTTACTAGTTCCTCTGTGCCAGTTCGAGGCTCCCCAGGATGCTTTTGCTTCCCGCATCCACCTACCCTGTCCACCACTACTGTAGCCACTTAAAATGGCCAACTCCCGATTCAAAATGGCGAACGGCAATGGCTGTTGGGGAAGTCAGCCAACAAGACAAAAACCAGCAGCTGCAGGTTGGCTGTGTATTTACCTCTGGAAAGGCCAGACAATATCTTATGCTTAACCACTTCCTTACCTTGCAGGTCAGCTGTTCGGGAGAGCGAGGGAGCCAGGACCTTGGAAACAGCGCGGGAGTTTCAAAAAGCGCGGGAGCTGCGAGGCAGAGGGTACAGTTTAAAAGGGCGCGCCGTGGGTGAGGTAAGTACTGCTTAACCACTTCCTTACCTTGCAGGTCAGCTGTTCGGGAGAGAGAGGGAGCCAGGACCTTGGAAACAGCGCGGGAGTTTCAAAAAGCGCGGGAGCTGCGAGGCAGAGGGGACAGTTTAAAAGGGCGCGCCGTGGGTGAGGTAAGTACTGCTTAACCACTTCCTTACCTTGCAGGTCAGCTGTTCGGGAGAGAGAGGGAGCCAGGACCTTGGAAACAGCGCGGGAGTTTCAAAAAGCGCGGGAGCTGCGAGGCAGAGGGGACAGTTTAAAAGGGCGCGCCGTGGGTGAGGTAAGTACTGCTTAACCACTTCCTTACCTTGCAGGTCAGCTGTTCGGGAGAGAGAGGGAGCCAGGACCTTGGAAACAGCGCGGGAGTTTCAAAAAGCGCGGGAGCTGCGAGGCAGAGGGGACAGTTTAAAAGGGCGCGCCGTGGGTGAGGTAAGTACTGCTTAACCACTTCCTTACCTTGCAGGTCAGCTGTTCGGGAGAGAGATCAGTTTTGGGAGCAGGCCTATTGGCTGACTGTAAATCAGGAAGGATACAAAGGGTGTGGCTGAAGTGCCTATAGAAACAGAGTGCTGAAGGCAAACAGAGTGTATCTGAGTTTGGGTAAGGCTGAGTTCGGGTAAGAGGGGAGTGACAAAAAAAAAAAAAAAGAAATCAAATTAATTAACTCGTTAAGGGAATTTGGTGCTCACCTGAAGGAGGTGCAGAGAAGCAGACCTGTGAGGGAGTCTCTGGAGCAATTGCATCACAGCCAGCAGGTAAGTGATTGGCTTGTAACTGGTAAGTGATTTCTCTCTCTTTGACTTTCTCTTAGCTGTGTAGTGTAGTTCAAATTTAACTTCAGGTTTAAGTCATGGCAGGAGAGCTCAGACCCGTGTCATGCTCCTCTTGTGAGATGTGGCAAGTCAGGGACCCTTCTGGTGTCCCTGACTCCTTCATCTGCAAGAAGTGTGTCCAACTGCAGCTCCTGTTAGGCCGCTTGACGGCTCTGGAGCTGCGGATGGACTCACTTTGGAGCATCCGCGATGCTGAGGAAGTTGTGGATAGCACATTCAGTGAGTTGGTCACACCGCAGATTAAAATTACTGAGGCAGATAGGGAAAGGGTGACCAACAGACAGAGGAAGAGTAGGAAGGCAGTGCAGGGATCCCCTGCGGTCATCTCCCTCCAAAACAGATTTACCGTTTTGGAAACTGTTGGGGGAGATGGCTCACCAGGGGAAGGTGGCAGCAGCCAGGTTCATGGCACCGTGGCTGGCTCTGCTGCACAGAAGGGCGGGAAAAAGAGTGGCAGAGCTATAGTGATAGGGGATTCAATTGTAAGGGGAATAGACAGGCGTTTCTGCGGACGCAAACGAGAATCCAGGTTGGTATGTTGCCTCCCTGGTGCAAGGGTCAAGGATGTCTCGGAGCGGCTGCAGGGCATTCTGGAGGGGGAGGGTGAACAGCCAGCTGTCGTGGTGCATATAGGCACCAACGATATAGGTAAAAAACGGGATGAGGTCCTACAAGCTGAATTTAGGGAGTTAGGAGTTAAACTAAAAAGTAGGACCTCAAAGGTAGTAATCTCAGGATTGCTACCAGTGCCACGTGATAGTCAGAGTAGGAATGACAGGATAGCTAGGATGAATACGTGGCTTGAGAGATGGTGCAAGAGGGAGGGTTTCAAATTCCTGGGACATTGGGACCGATTCTGGGGGAGGTGGGACCTGTACAAATCGGACGGTCTGCATCTGGGTGGGACCGGAACCAATGTTCTCGGGGGGGTGTTTGCTAGTGCAGTTGGGGAGGGTTTAAACTAATGTGCCAGGGGGATGGGAACCGATGTAGGAAGTCAGTGGGGACAGAAACAAAAGGCAGGAAGGGAGAGTGTGTAAAGCATGACCAGAGAAAGCAGGGCAGAGAGCAAGGAAGGTCTACATTAAACTGCATTTATTTCAATGCAAGGGGCCTGACGGGCAAAGCGGATGAACTCAGGGCATGGACGGGCACATGGGACTGGGATATTATAGCTATGACTGAAACATGGCTAAGGGAGGGGCAGGACTGGCAGCTCAATGTTCCAGGGTACAGATGCTATAGAAAGGATAGAACAGGAGGTAAGAGAGGAGGGGGAGTGGCGTTTTTGATTATGGAGAACATCACAGCAGTACTTAGAGGGGATATATCCGAGGGTTCGCCCACTGAGTCTATATGGGTGGAACTGAAAAATAAGAAGGGAGAGATCACCTTGGTAGGACTGTACTACAGGCCCCCAAATAGTCAGCGGGAAATTGAGGAGCAAATATGTAAGGAGATTACAGATAGCTGCAAGAATAATAGGGTGGTAGTAGTAGGGGACTTTAACTTTCCCAACATTGACTGGGACAGCCATAGCATTAGGGGTTTGGATGGAGGGAAATTTGTTGAGTGTATTCAGGAGGAATTTCTCATTCAGTATGTGGATGGACCGACTAGAGAGGGGGCAAAACTTGACCTCGTCTTGGGAAATAAGGAAGGGCAAGTGATAGAAGTGCTAGTGAGGGATCACTTTGGGACAAGTGACCATAATTCCATTAGTTTTAAGATAGCTATGGAGAATGATAGGTCTGGCCCAAGAGTTAAAATTCTTAATTGGGGCAAGGCCAATTTTGATGGTATCAGACAGGAATTGCAGAGGTAGATTGGGGGAGACTATTGGCAGACAAAGGGACGGCTGGTAAATGGGAGGCTTTTAAAAATGCGTTAACCAGGGTGCAGGGTAAGCACATTCCCTTTAGAGTGAAGGGCAAGGCTGGTAGAAGTAGGGAACCCTGGATGACTCGAGATATTGAGACTCTGGTCAAAAAGAAGAAGGAGGCATATGACGTACATAAGCAACTGGGATCAAGTAGATCCCTTGAAGAGTATAGAGATTGTCGAAATAGAGTTAAGAGGGAAATCAGGAGGGCAAAAAGGGGACATGAAATTGCTTTGGCAAATAATGCAAGGGTGAATCCAAAGAGATTCTACAGATACATAAAGGGGAAAAGAGTAACTAGGGACAGAGTAGGGCCTCTTAAGGATCAACAAGGGCATCTATGTGCAGAGCCACAAGAGTTGGGTGAGATCCTGAATGAATATTTCTCATCGGTATTCACGGTGGAGAAAGGCATGGATGTTAGTAAACTAAGGGAAATAAATAGTGATGTCTTGAGAAGTGTGCATATTACAGAGGAGGAGGTGCTGGAAGTCTTAAAGCGCATCAAGGTAGATAAATCCCCGGGACCTGATGAAATGTATCCCAGGATGTTGTGGGAGGCTAGGGAGGAAATTGCGGGTCCCCTAACCGAGATATTTGAATCATCGGCAGCCACAGGTGAGGTGCCTGAAGATTGGAGAGTGGCGAATGTTGTGCCCTTGTTTAAGAAGGGCAGCAGGAAAAAGCCTGGGAACTACAGACCGGTGAGCCTAACGTCTGTAGTAGGTAAGTTGCTAGAAGGTATTCTGAGAGACAGGATCTACAAGCATTTAGAGAGGCAAGGACTGATTCGGGGCAGTCAGCATGGCTTTGTGCGTGGAAAATCATGTCTCACAAATTTGATTGAGTTTTTTGAGGGAGTGACCAAGAAGGTAGATGAGGGCAGTGCAGTAGACGTTGTCTACATGGACTTTAGCAAAGCCTTTGACAAGGTACCGCATGGTAGGTTGTTGCAGAAGGTTAAAGCTCACGGGATCCAGGGTGAGGTTGCCAATTGGATTCAAAATTGGCTGGACGACAGAAGGCAGAGGGTGGTTGTAGAGGGTTGTTTTTCAAACTGGAGGCCTGTGACCAGTGGTGTGCCTCAGGGATCGGTGCTGGGTCCACTGTTATTTGTGATTTATATTAATGATTTGGATGAGAATTTAGGAGGCATGGTTAGTAAGTTTGCAGATGACACCAAGATTGGTGGCACAGTGGATAGTGAAGAAGGTTATCTAGGATTGCAACGGGATCTTGATCAATTAGGCCAGTGGGCCGACGAATGGCAGATGGAGTTTAATTTAGATAAATGTGAGGTGATGCATTTTGGCAGATCGAATCAGGCCAGGACCTACTCAGTTAATGGTATGGCGTTGGGGAGAGTTATAGAACAAAGAGATCTAGGAGTACAGGTTCATAGCTCCTTGAAGGTGGAGTCGCAGGTGGACAGGGTGGTGAAGAAGGCATTCGGCATGCTTGGTTTCATTGGTCAGAACATTGAATATAGGAGTTGGGACGTCTTGTTGAAGTTGTACAAGACATTGGTACGGCCACACTTGGAATACTGTGTGCAGTTCTGGTCACCCTATTATAGAAAGGATATTATTAAACTAGAAAGAGTGCAGAAAAGATTTACTAGGATGTTGCCGGGACTTGATGGTTTGAGTTATAAGGAGAGGCTGGATAGACTGGGACTTTTTTCCCTGGAGCGTAGGAGGCTTAGGGGTGATCTTATAGAGGTCTATAAAATAATGAGGGGCATAGATAAGGTAGATAGTCAACATCTTTTCCCAAAGGTAGGGGAGTCTAAAACTAGAGGGCATCGGTTTAAGGTGAGAGGGGAGAGATTCAGAAGGGCCCAGAGGGGCAATTTCTTCACTCAGAGGGTAGTGAGTGTCTGGAATGGGCTGCCAGAGGTAGTAGTAGAGGCGGGTACAATTGTGTCTTTCAAAAAGCATTTAGATGGTTACATGGGTAAGATGGGTATAGAGGGTTATGGGCCAAGTGCGGGCAACTGGGACTAGCTTAATGGTAAAAACTGGGCGGCATGGACTGGTTGGGCCGAAGGGCCTGTTTCCATGCTGTAAACTTCTATGATTCTATGAATATCGATACCAGCAACCATCAGCATAACAAAACAACAGCCACCTGCATACTAATGAGGAATCCCGGAAACAATAAGGAACATGTAGACACACAAAGCAAAACCAGACTCTTCGGCGCCAGCAGGAGCCTACACAAAAGGAGGTGAACGAGCACCTCAAGACCGCACATCGATCAGGGAACCGCTCTAGCATTGGAGAAAATTGAACCAAGCGATTGGGACAAAGTCCAATCACTTGGGACCAGGTACAGGGTCCGCCCCAAAAGGCGGGAAGCCCCTGGGGACTATACGAATTGAGCCCCAAGTTCAAATCGCTCTCCTCGTCTTCACCTCTTCGCTCTCTTCATGCTCTTCTTCCTGCCCGGGTCACCCAGCAACAACAAACCAACATTGACCGTGACTGGTGCAGTGACTCCAGTGATCATCAAACTCGTAAGTCTTAATTCAACACTCGCTACGAGATAGGCGCTCCTAGCTACCAGTCCATACCAACTTCGAATCCCGCAGACTCAGAACCCGAACGAAAGGCCATTTGTTCCCCTGACCTGGTGGGCCAGTTCAAAGTTAAGTATAGGCCTGTTAGTTGTAGAAGTAGCTTAGACATAGAATTTGTGCATGAGTAGCGATTACTGTGTATAATAAATGTGCTTTGATTTAAACCTTGCTAATCGGTGTATTGGATTATTGATCATTACTCGGACTTGAACCTCGTGGCGGTATCATAAAGATACCTGGCAACTCGAGAGCAAAGGTAATAAAACAGAGCAATTGAACCAAGGCAAAATCAGCAACACTACGAGTTAAACTACACCTATCAGCTGCAATAACCTATACGTAACTTCAGGGCGACCGGCACTGTGCAAATAGATAAGGCCTTTATCTAGATTTCACTTGGCTGGTTCGAAGGAAGTGGCTCTGTTTCTGCTGGGCTCATCCATCAGGTAGCGATCGTTGGTCTTGAACTTGGTTGGTTGTTCCTGCTATGATTGGGTTGGCATAGGCCGGATCCAAAAGCGACAGAACACATGGCTGTGTCCTCTTTTATCCCTCTGGGATTTCGTGCTCTTTGGAGCGGTCCTTAACCTTGGACCCAATAGTTCGACAGGGCTCCGATCACTGTCCTCAATTTCGGCCAATAAAGGGGCGAGTGCCTTGGTGGCTGAGCGGGTCCTTAGTGCTCATTGACCTGGGCTGTTGTGCTTTCTGAGTAAGGGGAGTGGTGCCGATTAGTCTGTGGCTGTATCGGTTGCTTGATTGGAGTTCTATTGTCCTGGGAAAATGGGCCATTAAAATGCAAACGAGGGGGGGTTTCGATCAGGTCTGGTTACCTGTGTTTCAGATACACATAGGCTCTGTATCTGTCTGAGTCCGGGATGGTCATAATTCCCATGGTCCTTTGCAGGTGGCCATCTTAGATGGCTACATTTCGTCCACTTGATCCTGAACACGAAGCATGGTGGATCACACTATCGATCCCTGTTCATCCTTGGTGGTCCAGTCACCCTTAGTCAAGGCAAGGTTCTACTCTACTCTATCTTATTGTTTGGGACATTTACCTAATATTTCATTAATACATCCAGAAATTAATTTATCTCTAACGGTTACTATAATTTAGGTCACTATAAAACATTTAATTTATCCGCACAGTTGATCTCGAGCTAACGCTATCTAAGCTACTCTCATGCTGCTGGTGAATATCAAAGAACTTATATTCAGTTCAAAATTTAAAACAGCAGCATCACATTTCTACTTAATCCTAATAAAGTTAAAGAGGTACATGGTTTATTTTTAGCAGCAATTGTTACATGAGTTCATTTTGTTGAATTCCAAAGAAGGGGGATCGGACTGTATATATCGGGGAGCGGGAGGCTTTTGCTCGCCATTTACGGAGTCGGAGTGTCTGAATGACATTGTAAATTATTGCAATTACTAGAAGGGCCTCTACTATGTATGAAAGAGGGTTCCATTGAGCAATGTTTTCGCACCAAGTGGGGGTTTTGATGTCTGTCTTTATGTGTGGTGTAGTGTCCCGGCTGGTGGTGGCCTGTTGTGTGGTAGTCTTCGGGGCTGGTGTGAGGTTTATTAAAAAAGTCCGTTGCGTGCGCAGTTGCAGAAGTCCAGCGATGATCCAAACGCATGTCAGCAGTCCTTGCTTCATCCTGTGTTTTCTCTTTTCCAGGTAATCCTGGACGTGCAATGATAGTATCTGTTATTATCTTTGGTTAATATCTCATTTTATTAGTCTTTCTCTCCTTACTCCAATGACACATTACGATTGTCACCATGTGTGATTCCCTCATTTTATTTTTTGAAATACCATTTTGGAGAGACAAGAAATGCAAATTTTTAAAGAACAGAGACTCTCGCAGCTTGTGGTCGATGCGGGGAGTGGGCGGACAATTTATTCGACCAGTCTTTTCTTTACTTGCAACCAGTGGTGGTTGAGGCTTATCTTAACCAGCCGAATTTCAGGGCGGCCAATTTTATAGAGTTTCATCCCAGGGTTCAGAGGTAGTTCACGTGTAGCAGCGTGTATAGCAACCAATTGTGTCATATGTGTAAATAGCAGGTGGGGAGCGACCAGGGGTCACTGAAGGTAAAGGAAAGAAGGGGTGAGCGTACAGAACGTGGCAAAATGCATTCTTCATACCACAACCAAAGAGAGAGTAGGGAAGGTGAAACTAAGGCCTGCCAAAGGCAACGCAGAGTGTAGAGAACCATTCCAGAGCATATGAAGTGACAGGAACATGAGGTGCGTGTGGGCCGCTGCGGGATAAGAATGGGTGGAATCCCCGGGTCGGGCGGGGGTTAATGCCGTTACTCCACTACCCGAGCTTAACTGACCGGATGAATTTGGGGTCCTCATGTAGGGCGAGGATCAGTGCCATTACTCCCTACCTGGGTGACCTCGGTGGACGGTAAGAGTTTGTAGTCGTGTGGAAACTTGTCATAAAGACTGGGAGAACAGTGATCTGTTTCCCCAGAAACTTGTGCCTTTAACTGACATTGGGTATCGTACTCTCGAATCAGAAGAGTAATTGTGTGTCGGGCGACATGAATTAAAACCATGTAGTAGAAAAAAGAAGAAGGAAAAAGGCAGGGAGGCTCCATCAGAACTTTGGACACCTTAATACTTAGGCGGTGTCTCTTTCTCATCATCTGGACACCTCAGGATTCTGTACCAAACAGTGTTGTAAAAGCATTACCGAAACGAGAGTCAGTACCTGAATCATCACCATCTCCTGGTTGCCAGGCTCTTGTCTGCCGTTTCTGTGCCTTGCCCGCGTGGGCCGTCGGATAATCCGAATCGTCGTGCTTTACCAGTCTGCAAGAGTTGTCGCGGTGCCAAAGAGGGGCTTGTTTGTTGTGAGGCGTAGGGGCGGTGGGAGTGGAGGGCAAGTTACTGTGGTCGGGCGGTGGCTTTGGCGGTGGCTGGGGGAGGGCATATAGGGGGTCAAAGATATCTAAGTCGTGGTTCTGGGGGTTGGGGTGACTGGGGGCAGAGAGATTGCGCCAGTGTTTAGGGATAGTAATCAAATCCGGGAGGCTCTCGCTGTCGTCGGAGTCAAGTTCAAGGTGAACATCTGTACATGTGGGCGGAGCCAAGTTTGGGTCTGTGGGCGAGGACAAGGGATAAATGCCGGCATGGCTGGGGAGGGTTGGCATAGGGGTTGGACTAGGTTGTCGATGGGCGGGGCGGAATTGTCTCCTATTGCCAGAGAGATGTGGTGGGAGTGGCTACATTGGGATCCGTAGACTTTGAGTTGGTTGATGTGGAACCAACCATTTTACCGTTGGGGTACGTTATCTTGTACATGGAGGGGCTCACTTTGCCGGAAATAGAGTACGGTCCTGCAAATTTGGGGGAGAGGAATGAACTGGGGTTGTAAAGTGAAACCATTACTTGCTGACCACTGTGTACTCTATGGGGTGGACGGTTTTGTCAAAGCAGGCTTTACTCTGCTTCCTTCTAGCCCCTAATCGGACAACTGCAGCGAGTTGTGCCGCTCTAATGTTATCTGTAACCTGTTGGACTTCTTTTTCGTGGGTGAGGGCGGTTACTGTGGGGCTTGCCAGATCGAGGCCTAATAAATATTCAATACCTTTCATGGGCCATCCGGTCATGAGAGTGCGGGGGGTGAAACCTGTGGAACTGGAAACGGTGTTCCGAATAAACATGAGAGCAAATGGGAGGATTGTGTCCCACGTGGTATTGTTCTGTTTCACCATCTTCCTAATGGTCGCTTTGAAAGTTTGATTCATTCTCTCGACAATGCCACTGGATTGGGGCTGATATGCTATATAGAATTTCTGCCTGATCCCAAAAATTAAAACATTTTGCATGACTGCCGGTGAAGTGTGAGCCTTGGTCTGACTCAATGCTGCGGGGAGACCCCAGCGTGTGAATATATGTTGGGTCAAAATCTTAGCGGTGGCCTTTGCTGTGTTTGTCCGTGAGGGAAATGCTTCCATCCATTTAGCAAAGTTGGCGATTATAACCAGCATGTACTTGAAACCATTTCTGCAAGGGAAGGGGGCCAATGTAATCGATTTGCAAGTTTGTCCAGGGGCCATTCACAGGTCGGGTGTGACGTAATTGTCCTTTCTTTGAGTAACGTTCAGGATTGTTCTGAGCACAGATAAGGCAATTCTCGACATAACGGGTTACATCGCTTTTAAAATCGGGCCACCAACACAAAGGTCTTAAATGGGCAATAGTACTGTCTATCCCCTGATGTCCGTGTCCATCATGAAATTGGTAAATGAACTGGTTTCTGTCCTGGGTGGGGACCACACAAATTCCGTTTTTTTAAACTATGCCGTCCTGTACAGTCAGTGCGTCCTTCTATTTATCATAGGGGGCTGGGAAGTTGTCGTCTAAAACCTGTTTGAGGATGTTGTCTGCTTTTTGGGCTTGAGATAGATCCTCAATATTGGTCTGGGAAACCTGAACTGAGTGTATCGGTTCACTTTCGGATGGCTGCCAGAAATGACCATGGCGTGATCCTGCCTTGGCTAAGGCGTCTGCCTTTACATTACTGGGTGGGGACGGTCGATGATGGCTTTTTACTTTAATGATACCGTATGTGCGATCTGAGGATGTCTTGAGAATGTGCTTTAACAACAGGGCAGAGGGTAGGGGTTTTCCATCGGCTCAAACAAAACCTCAAGTCAAAACCTCAAACCAAAAGCCATTGCTGATGTCCAGCACTGTGAAATATTTTGCCTGTACTCCCTGTTTGAGCATGGTCGCGGGACCCGTGGCAACGGTGGGGGCTGCGAAAGGGGTTACCTTATTAAGTTCTCGGTAGTCGATTGTTAGTCGCCATGAACCATCGGGCTTTTTTACGGGCCAAATTGGGACATTATTTGTGGAAGCTACAGTTGAATAACTCCTTGGTCTAACAAACTATTAATAACCTTCGAAATCTCACCCTCGGCTTGCTGTGGGAAACCGTATTGCTTTTGCAGCTTTGGATCGGCACCTGAAATTTTCACTGTATCTGGGATCATCCCACAGTCGTATTTGTGTTGTGCGAATGAAGCTTTGTGATTCCTGAGGACCTATCTAATCGTCTGGTCTGCACTAATTGTTTGTGGATTAAACCAATATTCCCCTACTGAAAAAATCCTGTTTTCATAAACCCCTACTGTGAGTGTAGCGGGAGCCCGAGCAGTTTTAGCCATTCGCCATACACATTTGTTTACTGGGTCAAACGAAAGGTTACGGGAGCTCATAAAATCAATGCGTAAAATATGCTCTGCGGTTTGGGGTAAGTCAACTAAAACGACAGGGTGTTTGGTGCTAATGTTCCCTATCTGAATGGGTATGGGATCTGTGATATATCCTTGTTGTATGTGGCCTGTGAATCCACTCAGGGTGATGGTATCTGTGGTGGGCCATTTGTCTGGTTGAAACATGGTGGAGGAGTTCAAAGTGGTGCGGGATCCTCCTGTGTCCCAAAGAAAATCTACTGTATGTCCCCGGACTGTGCCTGTAACTACTGGTCTGCCTGATTTGTCCCAGCGTGTGTCACAGACCCAAGTTGGGGAGTCCGAACACTGTCAATCTGTGGAGTTAAACGCTAAGTCGTCTGAACGGGCGTAACATTATGCATGGGCCTAACATTGTTCCTAGGTGGGGGGTTTGGTGGTTGGTATCGTTGCTTGTTCGGGGGGTTTTGTCGGCAATCACGGGCGTAATGTCCTATGTGGCCACAATTGTAACAACCTCATGGTGACTGTGCTCTGGGGTGCTGTGCCTCATGTCTAACCTTGTTTATCCATGCTGGGTCCTGGCTAGTCCTAACTGGGTGCATATTTGTTTCTATATCGTCCTGATCTGTCTGTCGGTGTAGGGTTTGTTCCCATGCTCTAGAAAGTCGTTTCAATACCCAAACTTCATTGTGTGTGTAGTCTGCGGAGTTGTAGTTTACACAAGCCTTTTGACCTGCGTCTGTGGCATGCAAGACTAAGGTGCGGGACCATTTAGTGGTGTCCTCCTCATTTAGGTGTGCACGGTTCAATTGTCCGTAGACTGCCATGAAATGAATCCATATTGGATGCTCTTCCTTCTTTTGCCTGCAGTGATTTAAACCCTCGACTGGATCTCCTTTGTTATACCCAATGGCATCTAATATGGCTGTTTTCATTTCCTGTTCCTCCTGCTACATTTTGGGGTTCTGGCAAAGCTGACCTTACGAACTGGCTAAGGCTCATAACTATTAGCTTTACTTCTTCCCTCTCATCTAGGCCGTACATAACTTTTTATTGGCGCATCTCCTCAAAGAAGCTGTGCGGGTCTGCGGGGGGCTGGAATGGACTAATTTTCATGCAAGCTTCTCTTAATTGGGCTATGGATAGTGGGGTGGTGTAAACGATATCAGGCTCATCCTGATCCGATGACTTGCGTTGTGTGGTAACCGGATTCATGGGGGTCGAATTGTGAGTGGGGGTGTGTGCTGCCTGTGCAGTCGGCGCTTTTCTTTTTGGGGCGTGGGGATCGATTTTGATTTCTCGTGTACTCTACGTATCTTTGGGCGCTTTTGTTTAACTCTTGCCAATCGGGAGCATCTTCCTCATCTAAATCCTGCCAGAAAGTGTACCTGAAGCCATTCTGTACTGAGAGTAGCGACTGTAACTTTTCTATCATCTGTCAGCATTTAGCATGGTCAACGGTACTCTGCCTCTGTGCCTTGGCGGAGCTGTGGAGCACTCTCAAAGCTGCTTTTAAATCTGCGCATTTGCTAGTTAGCTGGGCGACCTGTTGTTCTGTTTCTTCCCTTACCAGGACTGCACGCTGTGTATCTTGGTAGGTTTTATCATACTGGGTCCAGAAGCTACTAAGGTGAACTAGACAAGATTGATGTGCGCGTTTTACATCGGCCACTTCTTTATCCTTAGCTGCCAACTGTTCCCGGAGTTGCTCAATTATCTTCTCGCTTTCATTACTGTTTCCTTCGTTCTTTTCTTCCTTCTCAATTAACTGCCTACGGAGCATCTTCATGACCTCCTCTGTGCCTCGCAATTGTGTCAGAGAGGACACTATTGCCATCGCCTTTCTGCCTTTCCCTACATTTTTCTTGTGGACCACGCTTAGGTTCTCCCACCAAGTCTGTCCTATCTTTCCTGGACCTGACTCATCATTAGCGCAAAAATTTGACCAAAGGGGCCATCCTTTCCCCTTTAAGTATTTCCTTAACTCTTCCTCCCATATGGGGCATTGCTCTGCTCTGTTGGTCGCTGCGACCTTGGGTTCCTGTGGATTCATCAATCTTTCCATTGCTTTAGTGGCCATTACTTCTCTTATCTCTTTCTCTACTTTTAATTTGGAACAGGGGAATAAGGTGGCGATTTGAACAGCGGGTATGGCTTAAGCAATTTCCGGCTCACAATCCCTCGATAGTTGTACACAATTCTGACAACTTTACCTTACTCTTCCTGTTAGGTACGCATGCGGGTTAGTACACACTTCCGAAATTCAGTTATTTGTCGATATGGGACATGCACTTGGGGTTCTTTCTCTTTCTCGCAATTGGATTCAAAGTTTGTGGGTTCTCTCAGAGTGACTAATGAGTCCCGCCAGAGGTCGCCAATAATGTTCCTCTATTTATTTATCTTGGTGAACCACAAGCCTTTTCCTTATATCGATCAAATGACCACACAACCAGTTAGTTAGTTCAAAAGATGGTTTATTTACATACACAAGAGTTATCTCAACATGCAAACACAATATCTACTACCATCTGGGGACTCGGGTTTGAATCTCGTTACGGCAGATGGTGAATTTTGAATTCAATACAAATCTGAAATTCTGAGTCTAACAATGACAATTAAACCCTTGTCGATTGTCATAAAAACACATCTGCTTCATTAATGTCCTTTAGGGAAGGAAATCTGCCATCCTTACCTGGTCTGGCGACATGTGACTCCAGAACCACAGCAGTGTGAACCTCTTAAAGGTCCTCTGAAATGGCCTAGTAAGCAATTCAGTTGAAGGGCAAGAGCAATAAGGGATGGGCAACAAATGTTGGCAAATCTGTAACATCCCCCCCACCCCCCCCGCCTTGTGTGATGTTCCCAGAGGCCGCCAATCCAGAGAAACCCCATCCAATTAGGGACAGCAGATGGTCTCCACAGGTCGAAGGGCTAATGGAGAGTGCCCAAGGCTTTGGATAGCTAGCGCCCCCAGAAGAGGTGGGCACTGCCAATCTAACCCAAAAACAGCAGGGACACCTCCAGATAGAGATGCCTTCTGAAGGTGGCAGGAGGTGTTGGGCCATCATTGTATAGGGGAGAACCCACCATAGATTGGCCTGTAGCTGCAGCCATGGCCCTTTGGCAGACAAGGCTACCGGGCAGGCTGGAGATAATGGAGGCCTCACTGGCCCCCTAGCCTTTAGGAGGTGACCTCCAACTAACTTCCAGGGTTCAGTCTCAACAGGGAATGGAGCAATCTGCTATTGAAAAGATCCTAATGCGATTCCCAATCTGCCCACAAATTGTGTCCACCAAATTGTCACAATTGGCTACCTTGCAATGTTGAGCGGGTAACTGTTCCTACTGATGACCCGCCTCTCAGAGGCAGCAACAATCTGACAACCCAATGCCCTCTTGTCAGTGTTTTGTCCCAGGACCACCTTCAAATCTACCCTGATGGGAAGATTCCACCCCTAACACTCAGTCAAAGATCTCACATAGGCTCCTCGAATTGAGTGTCTCCAGAGTTTGAGGTGCTGCTTTTAAAGGAGAAAATGTGAAGGTGGGGTTTCTGGATGGACTGCAGTGATTGGAAACCCAAGTCACCTGCTGGAGCTAGAAAAGGGGAAGCAGGTAGTGGCAGCAGATAAACAGTGCCACATTTCACCAGCAGACTGTCATGCTCAGTCATGTGACTATGTGAGCATTTTTCTGTGAGAGTTAAGTAAAAGGGGAAGCAGAAGGCAAGAAATCAACTTGCTGCAGCTGACTTCCAAACGGCCATTTCTAATATTATGTGATGTTTGAGTGACAATTATTTTGACGGTGGTCTCTTCTTTTGGTGTTAGTGGCACAGCCGGCACAGTGGTTAGCACTGCTACCTCACAAGCGCCAGGCGCCTAGATTCGGTTCCGACCTCGGGTGACTGTCTGTGTGGTGTTTGCACTTTCTCCCCATGTCTGTGAGGGTACCACTGGGTGCTCCGGCGTCCTGCCATAGTCCAAAAGATGTGCGGGTTAGGTCGATCGGCCATGCTAAATTGCCCCTTAGTGTCTGAGGATGTATAGGTTGGGTGGGGTTGTGGGGATGGGATGGGGGAGTAGGTTTGGGGTGGGGTGCCTTTTCGGAGGGTCGATGCAGACCCGATGAGCCAAATGGTCTCCTTCTGCGTTGTAGGAATTGTAGGAATCTGAAGAGCTCTGCAATCATCAAAGGCTTCATAAAATAATATTAAAATAATCTTTATTATTGTCACAAGTCGGCTTACATTAACACTGCAATGAAGTTCCTTGCAGGATCTATACAATTTGTTCATATGTTTTGGTGCCTGGCTTCTCCGGTTGCACTGAACTTCTGAGGAGATTGAACGTTTTTCCCTCATCACACTCAGGAACATGGGAACTCTAATATCTTCTGCTATTTTGTTTGCCTGTGCAAAATAGTCAAAAAGCTCAGTACAGAAATCGCTCCACATTTTAATCAAAGGGTCGCACGGTGCCGAAAGCTTCCCGCAATTTTCGTCCTAATGGAGATCACCCATCTGCAGACTTTGCAATGTGTTTACAGCAGTTACCTTGCTTTTACCATTTGAACACGACAACGACCCAAGCTGATGTGTTGGGTGCTCTGGATCCGTGGAACACATACAGGCCACCAACACTTAAAATAGTGCAACACTATTTTATTAAGTTAGAAACTGTTGAACATACTTTCACTGTGGGTTAACATGATGTTAGATTAAACTAAAGACCTATGCCTGTCCTAACCAGTCTATGCACTCAGCACATGGTGAAGATCTGTGCTGTAAGCTCTGTCCTTCTGAGAGGCTGCATCCCGAATGAGTGGGAACTCTGATGCCCTCTGTCTTTATAGTGAATGTGCTCTAACTGGTGATTGGCTGCGGTGTTGTGTGTGTTGATTGGTCTTGCTGTGTGTCCATCAGTGTGTGTGTCTGCACCATGATATACTGGTGTATATTATGACATCCCCCCTTTTATTAAAAAAATGTATGTGTGTGGCAATAAATAATGTGTGGTGAGAATGTTCCCAACTACATGTGGGGTGCGAAGACATATTTACAGGACTACGTACATGAGAACTAAGCTATTTACATGGGAAGGTGCCTGGTGCAGAGAAGCAGTATGCAACAAGAGTAACGAGATCAACACTATGTACAAACCAGGGAAACGATCAAACAAAGCAACAAAACAATTCAGAGAGTCCATAAATTCGAAAGGTTCATGAATTTAGTCTCTGAGGTGGGCGATGAATTCTTGTTGACCACCTCAAGGGTGGGTCGAGTGCCGCCGGCTCAGGAGCGGGCTGGACTGCGTCAGAGTCAGGGGGAGGCAGAGTGACAGGGAGCTCTGCATAGTCCGTGGCAGGGTCAGCACGAGGGCGAGGCGACACTGGAGGATCACGTGGCGAGCGTGGAACGAGACGAAGGGCGCGTCGATTGCGGCGCAGAATAGAGCCATCCGGTAGACAAACCAGGAACGAGCGGGGGCCATCTGCTGAAGGACAACAGCGGTTGCAGACCAACCACCATCTGGAAGATGGACGCGGACATTGTCATCTGGAGCCAGAGCAGGGAGATCAGCTGCACGGGAGTCAAGAGCCACCTTGTGCTGTGCACGAGACAGCTGCATCCGGTGAAGGACCGGAACGTGGTCGAGGTCTGGGACATGGATGGATGGCACCGTCATCCTCAGGGTGCGACTCATGAGTAATTGGGCTGGCGACAGGCCAGTGGACAGTGGGGCGGAGCGACAGGCCAGCAAGGCAAGGTAGAAATCAGACCCAGCATCGGCAGCCTTGCATAGGAGCCGTTTGACGATATGTACTCCCTTCTCTGCTTTGCCGTTGGATTGGGGGTACAGGGGACTGGACGTCCCATGGGCAAAATTGTACCGCCTGGCAAAGTTGGACCATTCTTGGCTGGCGAAGCAGGGGCCATTGTCCGACATAACCGTGAGTGGGATGCCGTGTCGAGCAAAGGTTTCTTTACATGCATGAATGGCTGCAGACGAGGTGAGGTCGTGCAACCGTATCACCTCCGGGGTAATTCGAAAAGTAATCCACAATCAGGACATAGTCTCTACTCAGCGCGTGGAACAGGTCGATGCCCACCTTGGTCCATGGTGACGTGACCAACTCATGGGGCTGCAGGGTCTCACGTGGTTGGGCCGGCTGGAAACGCTGACAAGTGGGGCAGTTGAGCACTGTGTTGGCTATGTCCTCATTAATGCCGGGCCAGTACACTGCCTCTCAGGCCCGTCAGCGGCACTTTTCCACGCCAAGGTGGCCCTCGTGTAGTTGTTCCAGGACAAGCTGGCGCATGCTATGCGGGATGACAATGCGGTCAGTTTTAGAAGAACCCCGTCCACTACCGCCAGATCATCTCTCACAATATAGAATTGAGGGCATTGGCCCTTGAGCCACCCGTCCGTTAGGTGGCGCATGACACGCTGTAGCAAGGGCTCAGCTGCCGTCTCGCGGCGGAGTTGGACGAGGCGTTCATCCGAGGCAGGTAGATTGGAGGCCGCGAATGCTACATGGGCATCAACCTGGCAGACAAATCCCGCTGGGTCACATGGAGTGTTGACTGCCCTGGAGAGAGCGTTAGCAATGATGAGGTCCTTGCCTGGGGTGTATACCAGCTGGAAGTCGTATCACCGGAGCTTGAGAAGAATACGCTGGAGGCGAGGCGTCATGTCGTTCAAGTCTTTCTGTATTATATTGACCAGCGGGTGATGGTCGGTCTCGACGGTGAATTGAGGAAGTCCGTAGACATAATCGTGAAACTTAACCACACCGGTCAGAAGGCCCAGGCACTCCTTTTCGATCTGCGCGTAGCGCTGCTCCGTGGGGGTCATCGCACGTGATGCATATGCAACGGGGGCCCATGATGAGGCCTCATCACGTTGCAGGAGCACTGCCCCAATGCCGGATTGACTGGCATCGGTCAAAATTTTGGTCTCCTTTGCTGGATCAAAGAAAGCTAAGACCGGGGCCGTGGTCAGTTTTGCCTTTAGTTCTCTCCATTCGCGCTCGTGGGCAGGGAGCTATTGGAAGTCTGTCGTCTTCCTGACCAGGTTCCTGAGAGCCGTGGTATGAGAGGCGAGGTTAGGGATGAATTTCCCTAAAAAATTGACCATGCCCACAAATCGGAGGACCGCCTTCTTGTCCTCTGGTGTTTTCATAGCTGTGATGGCAGCTACCTTGTCCGCATCCGGCTGCGCACCCAATTGGGAGATGTGGTCCCCGAGGAACTTAAGTTCTGTCTGACCAAAAGAGCATTTGGCCCTGTTGAGGCGGAGGCCATGCTCATGTATACGTCTGAAAACGCGCTGGAGGCGACTAACATGCTCCTGCGGGGTAGTGGACCAAATGATTATGTCATCGACATAGACACGAACACCATCAATACCTCCCATCATTTGTTCCATGATCCGATGGGACACTTCTGTTGCAGAGATGATCCCAAACGGCATCCTGTTGTAACAATATCTTCCAAAGGGGGTGTTAAACGTGCAGAATTTCCTGCTGGATTTATCGAGCTGGATTTGCCAGAATCCTTTTGAGGCGCCGAGTTTGGTAAAGAGCTTGGCGCGAGCCAGCTCACAAGAGAGCTCTTCGCGCTTGGGAATTGGATAGTGCTCTCCCATAATATTGCGATTTAGATCCTTGGGATCAATGCAAATTCTCAATTCGCCGGAAGGTTGTTTTAAAAAAAATATGTTTTTATTAAGAATTTTTCAATAACAGTATTTTCCACCTTACAAACAACCCCCCCCCCCATAACAAAGAAAAGAAAAAGAACTTGCGTGGCAAGCCATGAACATGGCAAGTCAATAAGATACAGAACTTTGTACATTGGATTCTTCCCGTACATGTCAGTTTCCGGATCATTCATGTGCTTTCTTGCACAAATCCCTCCCCTCCCCCCCCCCAAACGGACAATGTCCCCCCCTCCCCCCCCCCTTCCCCCCCTGGGTTGCTGTTGCTGCTGTCCAACCTTCATCTAACCCCCCCACTTCGTAACAAAAAAAAACGAGAAATCGCGCAGAGCAAGATATATTCATGGCAAAATGATATATTTACTCAGCTTTGTACACTGGCCCTCACCCGTACGTGCCAGTTTTCCCAACCCTTCAGGTTATCTCTTGCTCATCCACCCTCCCAGGCAGTGTCCCCCCCTCCCCCCCCCCCTCCCAGGACGTCCCCTCCACCCCCCACCCCAAGGTTGCTGCTGCTGCTGACCGACCTTCCTCTAACGCTCCGCGAGATGGTCTAGGAACGGTTGCCACCGCCTGTAAAACCCCTGCGCAGACCCTCTCAAGGCAAACTTTATCCTTTCCAACTTGATAAACCCAACCATATCATTTATCCAGGCCCCCACGCTGGGGGGCTTCGCCTCCTTCCACATTAGAAAGATCCTTCACCGGGCTACTAGGAACGCAAAGGCCAGAATGTCTCTTTCGCCTCCTGCACTCCCGGCTCGTCCACTACTCCAAATAGTGCTAGCCCCCAGCTTGGCTTGACCCGGACTTTCACCACCTTAGATACTGTTCCCGCAACTCCCCTCCAGAACCCCTCCAGTGCCGGACATGACCAAAACATATGGACATGGTTCGCCGGACTTCCTGAGCACCTCCCACATCTGTCCTCCACCCCAAGGAACCTACTCAGCCTCACCCCAGTCATATGCGCTCTATGAACCACCTTAAATTGTATCAGGCTAAGCCTGACACCCGAGGAAGAGGAATTAACCCTACTTAGGGCATCAGCCCATAACCCCTCCTCAATCTCCTCCCCCAACTCCTCTTCCCATTTACCCTTCAGCTCCTCTACCAGAGCCTCTCCCTCTTCTTTCATCTCCTGGTATATCGCCAACACCTTGCCCTCCCCGACCCATACGCCCAAAATCACCCTATCTTGAATCCCCTGTGCCGGGAGTAGCGGGAATTCCCTCACCTGCCGCCTCACAAACGCCCTCACTTGCATGTACCTGAAAGCGTTTCCCGGGGGTAGCCCAAACCTTTCCTCCAGCCCCCCTAAGTTCGCAAACGTCTCGTCAATGAACAGGTCCCCCATTCTTCTAATCCCTGCCCGATGCCAGCTCTGAAATCCCCCGTCCATCCTTCCTGGGACAAACCGATGATTGTGTCTGATCGGGGACCACACCGAGGCTCCCATCGTGCCCCTATGTCGTCTCCACTGCCCCCAGATCTTTAGCGTTGCCGCCACCACCGGGCTCGTGGTGTACCTTGTCGGCGAGAGCGGCAGCGGTGCCGTCACCAGCGCCCCCAGGCTCATTCCTTTGCAGGACGCCATCTCCAACCTCTTCCACGCCGCCCCCTCTCCCTCTATCACCCACTTACGGATCATTGCCACGTTGGCTGCCCAATAATAACCACCCAGATTCGGCAATGCCAACCCTCCTCTATCTCTGCTACGCTCCAAGAACTCCCTCCTTACCCGCGGGGTCTTGCTCACCCACACAAATCCCGTAATGCTCCTGCTTACCCTCTTAAAAAAAGCCTTAGTGATCACAATTGGAAGGCATTGGGATACAAAAAGAAATCTCGGGAGGACCACCATTTTAACCAACTGTACCCTACCCGCCAGCGAGAGTGGCAACATGTCCCATCTTTTAAAATCCTCCTCCATCTGTTCCACCAACCGCATCAAATTAAGTTTGTGCAGTGTCCCCCAGCTCCTAGCTACCTGAATCCCCAAGTATCGAAAGCTCCTTTCCGCCCTCCTCAACGGTAGGTCGTCTATCCCTCTTCCCTGGTCCCCCGGATGGATCACAAAGAGCTCACTCTTTCCCACATTGAGCTTATAGCCCGAAAAGTCTCCAAACTCCCGTAGAATCTGCATTACCTCAACCATCCCCTCCACTGGATCCGTCACATACAGCAACAGGTCGTCTGCGTAAAGCGACACTTGGTGTTCCTCTCCCCCTCGAACCACCCCCTTCCATTTCCCCGACTCCCTTAACGCCATGGCCAAAGGTTCAATTGCTAATGCAAACAGCAGAGGGGACAGGGGGCACCCCTGCCTCGTCCCTCGATACAGCCGGAAATACTCCGACCTCCGCCGGTTCGTAACCACACTCGCCACCGGGGCTTTATACAGGAGCTTAACCCAACTGATAAACCCTCCCCCGAACCCAAACCGCCTCAGCATTTCCCAGAGATACTCCCACTCTACCCGATCGAAGGCCTTCTCCGCGCCCATGGCTGTCACTATCTCCGCTTCTACCTCCACCGATGGCATCATTATCACATTTAGGAGCCTTCACACATTAGTATTTAACTGCCTACGCTTTACGAATCCCGTCTGGTCCTCGTGAATCACCCCCGGGACACAGTCCTCAATCCTCATGGCCAACATTTTTGCCAGCAACTTAGCATCTACATTAGGGAGCGAGATCGGTCTATATGACCCACATTGCAGTGGGTCCTTATCCCGCTTCAGGATCAAAGAGATCGTTGCCTCCGACATTGGCGGGGGCAGGGTCCCCCGAGGGTCCCCCCCTCCCTTGAAACATTGAAGGTCCTTACCAGCAATGGGGCTAACAGGTCTACATACTTCCTGTAGAACTCCACCGGGAACCCATCCGGCCCCGGGGCCTTCCCTGCCTGCATGCTCCCCAGTCCTTTAACCAGCTCCTCCACCCCAATTGGCGCCCCCAAACCTGCCACCTCCTGCACCTCCACCCTTGGGAACCTAAACTGATCTAAGAATCGCCGCATCTCCTCTTTTCCACCTGGGGGCTGGGACCTATACAGTTCCTCGTAAAAGGCCTTAAAAGCCTCATTCACTTTCCCTGCACTCCGCACCATAGTTCCCCTGCCATCTTTGACTCCACCTATTTCCCTCGCTGCCATCCTCTTACGGAGCTGGTATGCCAGCATCCAGCTCGCCTTCTCCCCATATTAATATATCGCCCCCTGTGCTTTCCTCCACTGTGCCTCTGCCTTCCCTGTGGTCAACAGGTCGAACTCCGTCTGGAGACTTCGTCTCTCCCTGAGTAGTCCCTCATCAGGAGCCTCTGCATAGCTCCTGTCCACCCTTAAAATCTCCCCCACTAACCTCTCCCTTTCCCTGCCCTCTATCTTCACCCTGTGAGCCCTAATGGAGATTAACTCTCCCCTGACCACCGCCTTCAGCGCCTCCCATACTACTCCCACCTGCACCTCCCCATTGTCGTTAGCCTCCAGATACCTTTCAAAACACCCCTGCACCCTCCCGCGCACTTCCTCGTCTGCCAGCAGTCCCATATCCAACCTCCACAACGGGCGTTGGTCCCTCTCCTCCCCCAGCTCCAGCTCCACCCAGTGCGGGGCATGGTCTGAAATGGTTATGGCCGAATACTCCGTTCCCTCCACTTTCGGGATCAATGCCCTGCCCAAAACAAAAAAAATCTATCCGGGAGTAGGCCTTATGTACGTGGGAGAAAAAAGAAAATTCTCTGGCCAAAGGCCTAACAAATCTCCACGGATCTACTCTCCCCATCTGATCCATAAACCCCCTCAGCACCTTGGCCGCAGCCGGCCTTGCTCCAGTCCTAGATCTGGAGCGATCTAATGCTGGGTCGAGCACGGTGTTAAAATCCCCACCCATTATCAAGCTCCCTACCTCCAGGTATGGAATACGCCCCAACATCCGTTTCATGAATCCAGCATCGTCCCAGTTCGGGGCATATACATTCACCAGTACCACCTCCGTCCCCTGCAACCTACCACTCACCATCACGTATCGGCCTCCCTTGTCCGCTACTATGTTCTTGGCCTCAAACGACACCCGCTTTCCCACCAGTATTGCCACCCCTCTATTCTTCGCATCCAGCCCCGAATGGAACACCTGTCCCACCCGTCCCCTCCTTAACCTGACCTGGTCTGCCACCTTCAGATGTGTCTCCTGAAGCATGACCACACCTGCCTTCAGTCCCTTTAGGTGCGCGAACACTCGGGCCCTCTTAACCAGCCCATTCCTCTTAACCAGCCCATTTAGGCCTCTCACATTCCACGTGATCAGCTGGATTGGGGGGTTACCCCCCCCCCCCCCCCCCGCCGACTGGTCATCTCCTATCTTAGGCCAGTCCCATGCTCGCGCCTCCCGCACCCTCCAGTCCCCCAGGCGGGGAACCCCCGCCCCGACCACCTCTTCCATTTTCAGTTCCCCCTCGGACAGTGCAGCAGCAACCCTAGAATCCCCCCCTCTCCCACCCACCCCCCCCCCACCCCCGCTAGATCCACATCTAGCTCTTTTGCTCCCCCCGTATTACTTCCGTGAGTCAGCTGACTTCTACTGACCCCGGCCTCCCCCGCCTTCCCGTTGATCTCCCCGTGTGGGAGTCTCTCCTCCTCCTTACCTTCCTCCATTCCCCCCACCCCCCTTTTGGCACGGGAAAAAGCCCACGCTTTCCTGAACCAGCCCCGCCCCCTGTGGCACAGCTCCTGTTGCGGCCATTATCCCAGTTCCCTCATCCCCAAGTCTCACCTCCCTCCAGCACCGACGCCCACATTCCCCATCATCATCATCTTGTCTACAGAAAAGAAAAAAGGAAATTTTAGGAATTTTAACCTGAACTCTACCCACATCCCCATCCATCATCCCACCCATAAAATATTCTTTACTCATATTTACAACCCCATATAAAACCACATCCCCTCAGTTCGAGTCCAGTTTTTCCGTCTGTATAAAGGTCCAAGCCTCTTCTGGCGTTTCAAAATAATGGTGTCGGTCCTGATAAGTGACCCACAGTCGCGCAGGCTGCAGCATGCCAAACCTGACTCTTTTTTTATGCAGCACCGCCTTGGCCCGGTTGAAACCAGGTCTCCTCTTTGCCACCTCCGCGCTCCAATCCTGGTATACTCGGATCACCACATTCTCCCATCTACTGCTCCGCACCTTCTTGGCCCATCTCAGCACGCTTTCTTTGTCCGCGAAGTGATGGAACCTTGCCACTATCGCCCTTGGCGACTCATCAGCCTTGGGTCTCCTCGCCAGGACCCGGTGAGCCTCTTCCAGCTCCCATCAGCGAATGGAGCATCGTACTCACGTACGCCTCAGCATCAGCTCCCTCCACTCCTTCGGGAAGACCCAGAATCCGGTTGTTCTTCCTCCTCGACCTGTTCTCCAGGACCTCAATTCTCTCGGCCCACCTCCTGTGCACCGCCTCGTGCGCCTCCATTTTAACCGCCAGGCCCAGGATCTCGTCCTCGTTGGTATTTACTTCATCATTCACCTCACGGATCTCCACCGCCTGGGTCTCCCTCAGCCCCTCGATTGCCAACAGCATCGGCGCCAGCACCTCCTTTTTCAGCTCCTCCACACATCGCTTGAGGAACTCCTGGTGGTCTGGCCCCCACGCTGCTCGCTCTCCGCCCTCCGCCATCTTGCCTTTTTCCCCTCGTTTTGGTCTCTGCTCCAGGGCCTCTTTCCTCGACGTTCCAGCGCTGATCTCTGCCATAAATTGTGAGGGGGGACCTCACTGCACCTTCCCACACGGGATTGATTTTTAAAAAAGCTCCGTTGGGGCTCCTCTACAGAGCCCGAAAGTCCGTTGCTGCGGGAGCTGCCGAAACGCGCGGCTTAGCTCCGCATCGCCCGAACCGGAAGTCCAATTCGAAGGCTTTTTTTACACATACCATGGAACTGACCCAGTCGGTCGGTTCCATGACTTTGTAAATCACACCTTGGTTCTGGAGGTCCTGCAGCTGCTGTTTGAGGCGGTCTTTATGGGGTGCTGGGACCCTGCGAGGTGCGTGCACCACAGGCGTGGCATTCGGTTTTAATAAAATCTTGTAGGTGTACGGGAGGGTGCCCATGCCCTCGAAGACGTTGTGGTGCTGGTTGATAATGGTGTCGAGCTGCGCCCTGAAGTCAGTGTCCTGAAAGGCAGATGCGTCAGCAGGACAGAGAGTGCGAACTCTCTGAACTCGGTTCAACAGCTTGCATGCCTGCGCACCAAGCAGGGAGGCTTTTGAGGAGCCCACGATTTCAAAGGGGAGGATGGCTTTGCGTGACCTGTGCGTCACTTCAAGTTGGCATGAGCTGCTGGCAGCAATGGCATTGCCATTGTAATCTAATAGCTGGCAGGCTGATGGCAGGATGGCTGGTTTGACACTAAAGCTTTGGAAGTCAGACCGCTCAATGAGATTGGCGGAGGCACCAGTGTCCAGGCGGAATGGTATTTGGAACCGGTTGACCGTCAGGGTGGCGCACCACTCATCGTCTGGATCGATGCTGCATACCGATAGAGGCTGGATTCTTTGCTTCGGGAACACTCTGTTTTTTGTAATGATCCCAACTCGAAAAGGCGCCTTTGGGTCCTTGGTGTCAATAACAGGTAGTAGGTCCGCATCGGACTCGGTAACCGAGGGTTGAATGGCCCGGACATTCCTGCGAGGCTGGCTGGAGCGACGAGTGTTGTCAGGCTGAGCTGATCTGCATAAAGCAGCATAGTGGCCAAGTTTGCCACATCTCAGGCATTGTCGGGATTTGGCAGGACATTGCCGGATTAAATGGGCGGAGCCACAGTTGCCGCACGTTGTAGCATCAGTACGTTCGCTGCGCCACCGCGCATGCGCAGTGCGGCCGTACGTGGTGCACGCCTGTGCTGTACGTTCGGCGACGTCGCCATCCACTTGTTTGGTGCGCACAAGCGCGGGAGTCCGCGAAAAGCGCGCGAAATGGCCGCCCTCATCCAGGCTGAGGCGCTGGAGGTGCTCGATTGCTTGGACCCGTTCTGCCTCGTGGGGACCTTGCCGTGCCATTTCAGCTGCTTGGATGTGGGAATACGACTAGTGGCGTGTTCGTGTAGCACGCAGGTCTCGATGGCGGTCGCTAGGGTGCGCTGCTTTACCTTGAGGAGCTGCTGGCGTAGGGGGTCCGACTGAACACCGAAAACGATCTGGTCGCGTACCATGGAGTCGGCGGTGGACCCGTAATTACAGGACTGCGCAAGGATGAGGAGGTGGGTGAGAAAGGACTGGAAAGGTTCATCCTTACCCTGCAAACGCTGTTGGAATACATAGCGCTCAAAACTTTCATTCACCTTGATGGCGCAGTGACTGTCAGACTTAAGGAGGACCGTCTTGAATTTTGATTTCTCTTCACCATCAGCAAAGTTGAGAGAATTGAAAATGTGGATGGCATGTTCCCCGGCCGTGGATAGAAAGAGAGCGACCTTCCTGGTGTCTGAGGCAGCTTCCCGGTCTGTGGCTTCAAGGTACAGCTGGAAGCGTTGTTTGAATATCTTCTAGTTGGCCCCTAGGTTACCGGTGATGCGGAGCGGCGGCGGCGGGCGGACGCTGTCCATTTTGCAGGATGGCTGTATGCTGGTGGAAGGCAGATCACTTGCAGGTAGGTCTAAGAAATTCCAACACCCCTCAACACCTGGTACCATGATGTGTTGGGTGCTCTGGATCCGTGGAACACATACAAGCCACCAACACTTAAAATAGAACAACACTATTTTATTAAGTTAGAAACTGTTGAACATACTTTCACTGTGGGTTAACACGATGTTAGATTAAACTAAAGACCTATGCCTGTCCTAACCAGTCTATGCACTCAGCACATAGTGAAGATCTGTGCTGTAAGCTGTATGCTCTGTCCTTCTGAGAGGCTGCATCCCAAATGAGCGGGAACTCTGATGCTCTCTGTCTATATAGTGAATGTGCTCTAACTGGTGATTGGCTGCGGTGTTGTGTGTGTTGGTTGGTCTTGCTGTGTGTCCATCAGTGTGTGTGTCTGCACCATGATATACTGGTGTATATTATGACACAAGCTTCAGCCTCTTTTTTTTATCAACCCCTAGCCCTGTAATTGCTCTACAGAGGATCACTACTTATGTCCACCTCACCCGTTATGTCCGGAACATATGCAAGAGCGTTTCTTCTAATTCTTCTTTCCTGAATTTCGGTGATTATTTTTTGTGGCCAGCGATCACCGTTCGTAGTCCTCGTCGCCAGTTTTTGTGTTGTGTATTTCGGCAAGCTGACGCTAAGAAGCACTGAGGGTCAAAAACTATTTACATGATGTGTTCACTACAGGCTGGTCTTTCACTCTGGCAGCTTCCTGCTCTAGCAGCCTGTGACGTTACGTCTGGCGATGACGTGCATAGATTAATACACAACTCTTACTGCAGCTACTGAGACTCAATATAAATACTTCACAGCTGGGGGTGTTAGTACGAGCAAAATGAAGATGCAATGAAGTGTCAGAAGTACAGGAAGTGGTGAAAGGAAAGAATAAAGTTACAAAAATAGGGTATCTCGTGACTGCGCAGACTCAGAGAGTATATGAGGGAGCCATCTTGTCTTCGCAGTCCAAGTCAGATCTTTATATTTCTTCTGCACTTAAGTCAGACAAGGATAGTAGCACTGACACTTTGTGCCACCTCTGTATTGATTTGCTACAGCTCACATCTGCCATCTGTTTGGATCCCTCCTATTGCTCTATTAGCAGCTTTGCTGCTGCATCAGGGAGTCTCAGGGGCTCTGTTGGGAAGCATTTTGCTTCCACCAGTCTTTGTCTGCCAAGGCATATAGTACCTCCCCTTTAAGGTGTTGCACAAGCCTTTAAGAAGGGAATTCTCCAGTATGTTTGCCACCTCGCCAAAGGGACAAATTGCTTCCAAGTCCTGATAGAGGCTGGGCTATCCTCTAAATGCACAACAATTTGATCCCATTCCAGCTGCATGAGGCATTTGTGGAGGGGGGTGTGAAAAGGGATGAAGATCGTATTTCTCTTCTCCATCGAAGGGTGTCCAGAACCTCATCAATAAATCTGGCTTGCCTCTGCCTGGGCCGTTATGTTGTCTTGTCAAAATTGCTATAGTAACTGTTCACCTTGACTCCCATGCACAGTTTCAGGAATTGAACTGTTTGATCATTGCACTTAACAAAAGATGCTCAGTATTAATTCATGTTTGTCTCCATTGAATGTCTTGTGTTCTAGTACACCGGGTATAATCAATAAAGCGTCGTGTTCAGCAGCATTCTTTGTCATTCCTAAAATGTAAAGTCTCATTCAGTTAACCCTTAAGTGCACTAAATTTCTAGTTGCTGGTGTTTTATGAAAACATTCACGAGCATTAATCACATCACAGAATACTTCATCTGGTATGAATTCATCCATACTTCTGTTACTTTCAGATTTGACTATTCTGATGAACTCCTTGTGGCCTTTCACTATTTGCAAACCTCAGGGCCTGAATTTTACCTCAGGTTTAGCCCAAAATCAGCACGGACAGGAATTGATGTGAAACCCGCTCTCGCCTGAGATCGTGATGTCAATGCAATATTATGCTGGGTGGCCACTTAAGGTCTGCACAGCCTGTGAGGTGTCTGCCAGTTGAGTGTCTGTGTGGGCAGGGGTGGGAACGCCAGGTCCAATGAGGAGCTGGCAGGGGAATTTAAACCCTGGAGAGACAGCTCCCCAAAGCCTGCTGGGTGGTTTGGGGCAGGCTGAGGGCACCATGTGTTTGCAAACCAAGAGGTTTACTGCTCTCCTGGAATGTCATCAGCACCAGGAGGCCATGGAAGGTGGGTGGGCTAGTCAGATGGGCAGAGTGTCCCCCGTTTCACAGACGAGTGCCTGTCTGTGCCTGTGCAGGAGGTCAGTGCCAGGTGCAACACCCTGATGCAAGAGGACGGTAAGAGAAGGCCACACCATCTTACTGAGAAGGCTTGGGCCAAGGTGACTGCCGAGGTCAGTGGGCATGACATTGTGCGCCGCACTTGACTTCAGTGCCGCAAAAGGTTGAACAATCTTCTGAAGTCGGCAAGGGTAAGTGCAGATATGGTATGGATGTATGTGGAGAGGTATAGTAGGCTGTCCATTCCCCTGTACACTCAGGATCTGAGTGTGCATGCCATCTGGTACTGGAGCCTGCCCTGCCAAGGCAGGAATGTCAACACAATAGACCTCAATACATTGGAGGGTGGAGGTGTGCCACAATGAAATGGCTGATTAAATGCCCATGTTGGGGGGGCGGGAGGGGGGAGCATCTGGAAAGGACCTCAAGGAAGATGGAACACTAATGAGCCTTTCTATTGTCTCCTGTCAGGAAAAACAAGCCACAAAACGGCAGAGCACCAATGGATTGGTGGGGAAGTCTCCAATCTGCTGGTCCTCACCCTGGAGCAAAGGTGATGCTCTGAAGTTGGATTGCCACCAACCAGCTCACTCCTGCGATCCTGTTGAGCTGGGGGTCCGAGATGAAGGTAAGTGTGCAGGTCCCAGGTGCATGTGCCACAGTACAGGAGAGATCACATGGAGCTTTTTATCAGAGAATGAGCTGGCCCAGCCAGAGTACCCATTGAAACTCTAATACTGATGTCACCATGCAGCATCTCTCCATTGTCTCAGAAGGCCACCCAGCACGTATAGTAACAATGATGATTAAATGCATTGATATTTTGCTTTCCTTCTGCAGATAAATCAACCACACCACCCACAGGCGACCCGAAGACCCCCCGTCAGGCACCCAGGACGATATCGTCCCTGCACCTCTGTCACTCAGTACCAGACACCAGCCACAGCTCACACGTTTGTGGACATTAGGTTGTCATCAAGTATAGTGCACAGTGGTGAGGGCACATCGCACTCGCACGAGGAGCTGGCAGAGGCAGAGAGGTCCCAGGGCGCTGATAATGGGAGCGCTGCTGGAGACCAGGACCATGCTGAGTCTCAGGCAGCTGACAAGCCTCTGAAGATGTCCATCAGGTGGCAGATGCTGGATGTCCAGCAGGATGTCTGCATGTCATGGTCTCTGTCATTGAGGAGTCTTCAGAATATGAGCCCTGTGTTGACCCTGAGCACCAAACGCACATCCTACTCCATTGAGAGAATGGTGACTCTTGTGGCGAGGCAGCTTCAGGGACACTCTCAGGGGTTCCGGGGATTGCATATGGACCTGCAACCCAGCATATCGGCTGTGACCTCTGGGGGGGGAGGCACCAAGACACAGCATCCACAGGAAAAGTCAAGGCACGCTAAGCACACTAGGGTCCTGACACAAGTGACAGTATTTGTGTTTATCACTTTGAGTCTCCTGTTAGGTTTAGTACATTCGGATTGGATTGGATTTGTTTTATTGTCACGCGTACCGAGGTACAGTGAAAAGTATTATTCTGCGTACAGTCCAGGCACATCATTCCATACGTGAAAAAAAAATAGGACACACATGAATACACAATGGAAATACATAGACAGAGGCAACGGGTGAGTATATGGAGTGTAGTACTACTCAATGGAGAAGATGTGTGAAGAGATTAGCTCAGTCCATAAGAGAGTCACTTTCAGGAAGGCCGATCTGGCTTCGGAAGCTGTGATGGTGGGTATGGGTGAGTTATGGCCTGCTGGGGCACTCGACAGCGGATTGTTGGTTACCTGCTCGAACCGAGCATAAATGCATTGAGTTCATCGGGGAGGGGTGCGCAGCTGCCGGAGATACTGCTCGGCTTCGCTTTGTAGCCCATTATGTTGTTTAGTCCTTGCCACAATCGCCGAGAGTCTGTCTGTGACTCGAGCTTGGTTTGATATTCTCTCTTGGCATCTCGGATGGCTTTGCGGAGGTTGTACCTGGATTTCTTGTATAGGTCAGGGTCGTCTGCCTTGAACGCCTCAGATCTGTCCTTCAGTAGGGAGTCAATCTCGCGATTGAGCCATGGTTTCCGGTTGGGGAACGTACGTACTGCTTTCTTTGGCACGCAGGCGTCCACACATTTGCTGATGAAGTCTGTGACGGTCGTGCCATACTCATTTAAGTTGGTCGCTGAGTTCTTAAATATGGACCAGTCCACTTCTCTAAGCAGTCACGTAAGAGCTCTTCTGTCTCCTCGGACCAGCACTGCACGACCTTCTTAGCTGGATTCTCCCGCTTGAGTTTCTGCTTGTATGCCGGGAGAAGGAGCACCGTCTTATGGTCTGGTTTCCCAAAGTTCGGTCGGGGGTGAAACGGTAGGCGCCCTTGATTTTTGAGTAGCAGTGGTCAAGAGTGTTGTCGCCCCTGGTGGGACAGGAGATGTGCTGGTGGAATTTTGGCAGTACACTCTTGAGGTTGGCCTTGTTGAAGTCTCCGGCCACGGTGAACAAGACCTCCGGGTGTTCTGTTTCGTAGTTGTTTATAACTGTGTATAGTTCATCCAGCGCCTTCCTCACTTCTGCCTGGGGTGGGATGTAGACCGCTGTGATAATGGCTGAAGTGAACTCACGTGTAAGATAGTATGGCGGCACTTCACGGTCAGGTATTCCAGGTCTGGGGAGCAGTAGGTCGCCAGGGTCGCCAAATCCAAGCACCAGGAGGAGTTGGTGAGGAGGCACACCCCTCCACCCTTCGCTTTGCCTGATGACGCGGTGCGGTCCGCTAGGTGAACTGAGAAGCCTTCAGGTTGCATGGCACAGTCCGGTGAGGCAGGGGTGAGCCATGTCTCTGTGAAACAGAGCACACAGCAGTCTCTTACTTCCCTCTGAGAGGTAAGTCTGGCGTTAAAGTTAATCCAGCTTGTTTTCGATCGCTTGGATTTTTGCCAGGAGTATGCTGGGGAGAGGGGTCTTGAAACCGCGTTGCTTCAGTCTAACCTGCAGACCAGAGTGTTTGCCTCGCATCCCCGGTTGGCGGCTGCAGCTGGATGATCCTGGGATCCAATGGGGAAAGTCTGACCTTGTGGAACGTAGGTGGTTGCATCTGGCGGGGTCCAGGGCGTTGGCGGGGACCAGGGCACTGGTTACGTTTCCGGGGTCGTGTCTGGCAGGATCCTGGGTGCTGGTTGAGGTAGAGAGGTTGCTAGGGGGGGCATGTTTGCAATCCGGATGTGTCCCGGCGTTCTGCGGGCATGTGAATACCTTGCAGCGGATTCAGGTCCTCGCGCGGGGTCTCTGCCATTTTGGGGGTCCTGGGTCATGGGCAGAGGCTTCCTGAGGCAGGTTGGGCTGAGTCCCGTGGTCTGTTCCCTCCCTGAGCACTCCTGGGGTAGGTCTTGAAGTAGACCCCGTCGGGCCTCCACGTGGATTTTCTTTCTTCCATCTCCAGGTCGGTCGGGTTGCTGGGTGGGCCTCTCAGGGTTGGGTCGCTGGGCGGGTCTCTCGGGGTCGAGTTGGGCCTGGTCGCGTCGTCGCGGGTCGGGCCGGGAGCTCCGGGGACCGGGCCGGGCGATCCGGGGACTGGCGTCAGTTGTTAGGCCGGGTTGGGAGCTCCGAGGTCTGGGTAGGCTCCAAATGGAGGTCGGGGCTTCACTTCCGGTTTGGGCCCGAACCACTTCCAGGTCGTGGAGGTCAGGTCGGATTGGGTCAAAAGGTCTCCACGGGCCTCGGAGGATGTTCAAGCCTGCAAGAAAAGATAAAAGAGATAGGTTAGTAATGATGTTAGTCTTAGAATTAAATTTTAAAAGATTAGAATGAGTATAAGTTAAGTAAAAAGTGGATCTGTTGGGGAGAGCTCGCAGAGAGTCGCCTCGCTCTGACGCCATCTTCTGGACTGGTTTGAGGAACGAGGAGGGGAGGACGTTGTTACAGTCTGCCCTTGGGGCAGTTCTGAGGAGTGTGGAAGGAGGACAATGGTAGATACGTGAGCACGGAGCCTCCTCGCTTTCTTCATTCTCATCTCCAATCTCACCCATTGATCACCCAGCTGCCCTGCTCTCCTGAAGGGCTGAGAGCCTCCTCCTCTGCGGGTGTCAGTGCACAAAACTCTGCCCCCCCCCCCCCCCCCCCCCCCAACATACAGGGTCAGGCCTCTCCTTGCTGTGTGGGCCTGTTTCCCTTGCAGGCAGAAGGAGGAGTACTGCGAGTCTCCACACAAATACGTGGAGATGCCGGCGTTGGACTGGGATGAGCACAGTGAGAAGTCTTACAACATCAGGTTAAAGTCCAACAGGTTTGTTTCAAATCACTAGCTTTCGGAGCGCTGCTCCTTCCTCGGGTGAATTTAACCTGATGTTGTAAGACTCTACACAAAGCTCAACTGAACACATAAATTGACATTTCTTTGGCCCATGATGGGAGGGGCATTCCCGGACACATCTCCTTCATACACCCACTCTCATCGAACTTGGAGGACCCTGCTGCTGAAAGACTGTCGTCCAGAAGCAGCAGTTTATCATCAGACAGTTGGTGCTGGTGCATCCCATTGCCAGTGCCCGCCTGGGCAATCTGGCCCCATGTAGCAAACTAGCCTGCATGAAAGCATCAACGATTTGAGCAATAAGTTGCACTCACGCTGGCAGTCTGGAGGGGGGGGGGCGTCATTCAATAGTTTGCAGCTCAGCACTCACCAACATTTCAAGACCACACATCTGTTGACCTCTGCTGTTATCTCCATTCAGGCTGTCAGTTTATTATTCTTTGATGGGATGTGGGCAGTCACTGGCTAGGCCAGCATTTGTTGCCCAACCCTAATTGCCCTTGAGAAGGTGGTGGTGAGCCCCTTTCATGAACCGCTGCAGCCCATGTGATGTAGATACACTCACAGGACTATTTTGAAGGTCGGTTGGGGGGTATATTTTTGCTGTTGTCTAGGAACAACACCTCCTGCCTTTTTCCATGCAGATTGAAGGAGAACCTGCAGGGAGGCAGCGCTAAGCCATCAGACTATCCAGTGTTTTCTTTCAGGCACGTTATTTGTTGTTTCATGAGGGTTCCTGCACTGGGCACAATGGGTGTGAGAGCGTTGGCACTGGACACAGGCTGGGGGAGGTTGAAGACTATAGCACTGATAATGGAAGGGCGGGGGGGGGGGGGGGAGGGGGGGGCGATGGAGCCTTTGGCAGCAGACACAGGCTGCAGGAGGTTGAGGATTCTTGCACTGGACATGAGTGGGGGGTGAGGCCTTTGGCACTGGACACAGGATGGGGGAGACTACGTGCTCTTGTACTGGACACATTGGGGGTAAGGGCTCTATCCTCATCTTTGTGGGTCTTTGCTTAGGTTGTCCTTGGTTAGGATTGATCGAGGCTGCTGGAGGCAAGGCTGTTAGTAGATATTATCTTTTATTCAACATTCTTCTAACCATGCACAGGATAAGGTTAACAAGAGGCTTCACATAGAACGATCTCTCGGCACATTGATGATGTAGAGACTGTCTATCTACAATAACTACATCTCCTCCCAAGTCTCTGGCTCTATTAAATACATTATCTACATTACAGTCCAAAGATGTTCAGGTTAGGTGGATTGGCCATGCTAAATTGCCCCTTACTTTCCCAAGAGGGGCAGGTTAGATGGGACTAGGGCAGCACGGTGGCATAGTGGTTAGCATTGCAGCCTCATGGTGCCGACGTCCCAGGTTCGATCCCGACTCTGGGTCACTGTCCGTGTGGAGTTTGTACATTCTCCCTGTGTTTGCGTGGGTTTCGCCCCCACAACCCAAAGATGTGCAGGTAGGTGGATTGGCCACGCTAAATTGCTCCTTAATTGGAAAACATGAATTGGTACTCAAAATTTTTTTTTAAAGATTAGCTATGGGGATCGGATGGGTGAGTGGGCCTAGGTAGGGTGCTCTGTTGGAGGGTCGGTGCAAACCCAATGGACTGAATGGCCTCCTCCTGCACTGTTGGGATTCTATATTCTCTAACGCTACATCTCCCCCCCCCCCCCCCACCCCACCAAATGTCTCTGCTTTTGTCCCACTTTTCAAAGATGAGCAATGTGGGGTTTCAGCAATCTTCCCAACTTTGTTCTCAGCTCTCCAACAGGGTGACCATGCAGATAAGATGTCCAAGCAAAGTATCGTACACACCCCTGTCTGCATCAATGGTGCTGAGGTGGAGATGGTTGACAGAATCAAATTCCTAAATGTGTACGTCACCAACAATCTGTCCTGGTCCATCCGCGTCGACGCTATGACCAACAAAGCACAACAGCGCCTTTACTTCCTGAAGGAACTAAGGAAATTCGGCATGTTCACATTGACTCTTACCAATTTTTACAGATGCACCATAGAAAGCATCCTGTCTGGTTGCATCACGGACTGACATGGCAACTGCTCGGCCTAAGACTGTGAGAAACTACAGAGAGTGGTGAACACTGCCCAATCCATCACGCAAACCCATCTCCCTACCATTGACTCTGACTACACCTCCCGTTGCCTGGGGAAAGTGGGCAGCATAATCAAAGACCCTTCCCACCTGTGCTACTCTCTCTTCCAATGTCTTCCATCGGGCAGGAGATGCAAAGTTTAAGAACACGCACTAACAGGTTCAAAAACAGCTTCTTCCCCGCTGTTACCAGACTCCTGAATGACCCTCTTGTGGCCTGAACTGGTCTCTTCACACCTTTTCTCTGCTGAATAGTACTGCACTCTGTATGCTTCACCCGATGATTGTGTCCATGTATTTACATTGTGTATTTATGCATGTCCTATGTTTTTTCATGTGTGGAACGATCTATCTGGACTGTAAAGAGATCAGTACTTTTCACTGTACCTCGGTACATGTGACAATAAATCAAACCTAAGTCCAAATCCATTTTTTCTTTAGCTCGGTCGAGTAATATGTAAATGATCAGAGACAACCAGCTCACTGTTCCAGTCATCTTTCTGGTCCAGTTGGCAGCAATTAAATTCTGCCCACAAAGGTGACCATGCAGGATTCCATTATTAACTTGTCACTGTCGAGTGGGTAGAATGTTAAACCTGATTTATTTCATTTTGATCTTAGATTTGCAAATGTGCCTTGTACCTCTATATATGATGAGATGATCTCATAGTGTTAGTTAGAGTTAGTGCTGTTTTATTCATGAAATGTAATCAAAAAGTTGATATTTTCTGTGGCTTCACAGCTCTCTCCAATATTCTCCACCTTCCCTTCACTCAGTGTGAATTGCCAGAGTTAGATTTTATGATTTAATGACTTTACAACTTCATGAAGTAATCTCCCCTTACTGTATCTGGAAGGGAACACAAATAATCCAAGAGTAATTATACAACTAAGTGTTAACCTCAGAAAAGACACCCATTGTACATGTTTTATAGTGCATTAACAGAAACAAACTAACCATGCTCCATTTGTTCATTATGTTCTGTTTTCTCACAGATAGCTACAGGAAGACTTAATGAAATTAATTATATGCACCAACTGCATGTTTTATATGAGATTCCTACTGTATTGTAAAATTCAGCATTGATATAACAATTTTCTTTTTTAAAATGTTTTTATTAAAGTTTTCACATTTTATACACTGTACATTCGGTAAGGATATATGCATTGGTTACAATATACAAGTCATTTTCCCCTGTACAGATCAATGCAGTCAACACAAGCTGTGGGTGGTGCTGCTGATCGCCAGCTAGCAGGAATCTCTGGCGGGGGATTAGGGAAGCAAAGGCAAGGGCGTTGGCCCTCTTCCCCATAAATAGTTCTGGTTGGTCCGATAGCTCAAAGATTGCCACTTTTGGTCACGGCTCCATCCTCACCCCTACCACCTTGGACATTGCCTCGAAGAAGGCTATCCAAAACCCGACAAGCCTGGGGCATGCCTAAAACATGTGGCTGTGGTTGGCCGGGCTTCCCTGGCACCGGTCACATTTGTCCTCCATCTCTGGGAAGAACCTCCTCATTCGGGTTCTTGTCAGGTGTGTTCTCTGCACCACCTTTAGCTGCATGAGGCTTAACCTTGCATATGAGGAGCTGGAGTTGGCCCTGCTCAGTGCTTCGCTCCAGAGACGCCACCCTATTTCCATCCCTACCTCTTCCTCCCATTTTTACCGTGTCTCGTCCAGTGGGGAGTGCGTCCTTACTTATAGTCTGTACAGGTCTCCACAGTTTCCATTTCCCAAACAGTCCATGACCAGTAATACCTCTGGCATTGTGCTTCTCAGGGTCTGTGGGTAAGCTGTCATCTCATTGCCATGAAAGTTTTTGGCCTGTAGATGTCGGAGTTTGTTCCCGTCTGGTAGTTCCAGTCTCTCCGTCAGTTCCTCTATGGTTTCTAGTCTGTTCTCAGTGTAATAGTCTCTAACTGTCAGTGTCCCCCCATCCTGTCTCCATCTCTTAAAGGTGGCGTCATGCAAGGCTAGTCCAAACCTATGGTTGCCGCAGACGGGAGTCATGATGGACATTTCGGTCAGACCGAAGTGCTGCCTCATCTGGTTCCAGATTCTCAGGGTGGCTACCACCACTGGGCTTGTTGAGTGTTTTGCTGGCGGGGATGGGAGCGCTGCCGTGGTGAGGGCTCGGAGAGTCGTTCCTGTACAGGAGGACTCCTCCAGCCTCACCCATTCCGTGGCTGGCTCCTTCACCCATCTCCTCACTCCTTCTGCTGTGGCTGCCCAGTAGTAGTGTTGTAGGTTTGGGAGGACCAGGCCCTCCATGTTTCTTTTTCTTTGTGGATTTTTCAGGATTCTTGGATTCTTCAGCCCCTCCCCCCCCATCGACACACAACTGCCATAATCATCTCGTCTATTGATTTGTACAATTTTCTATCAATTGAGCTGAGATTTCCAGAGCCCACTGCCGGGTCGGAGAATCCCCGGGGGGAGGCGCGAATCCCACCCTGCCGCTCCGACGCCGGCTGCCGTATTCTCCGGCGCCGTTTTTCGGGTGGCGGCGGGATTCCTGCCACGCGGTCGGGGGCCGTTGACAGCGCCTTCCCCTGCGATTCTCCGGGCCCCGATGGGCCGAGCTGCCATCCATTTTTGGCCAGTGCCACCGGCGTGAATTACTCACCTCACGCATGGCGGGACCTGGCAGGTGAGTATGCGGGGGCGGTTCTCGGGGGTGCGCGGGGGATCCGACCCCGGGGGGGGGCCCTCGCGGTGGCCTGGCCCATGATCGGAGCCCACCGATCTATGGGCGGACTTGTTCCATGGGGGCACTTCTTTCTTCTGCGTCGGGCCCCTGTAGTGCTCCGCCATATTGCCCGGGGGCCGGCACGGAGAAAGGAACCACCTCGCGCATTTGCGAGATCACGCCGTCCGTTCCACGCATGCGCGAACTCGCACCAGTCCTTCGGCGCCGGCTGGAGCGGCGCCAACACTTCCGCCGTCCACCTAGCCCCCTAGACAGGTGAGAATTCCTCACTGTGTTGTTGGGTGCTCTGGTGCACAGATGAGCCAACACAGTTGTATGTGGTACAACTCTATTTTATTTTAACTCTTATATACAGTTCGTTCTGGATACTCTGCACGTGCTGTCTCCCTGAGTGTGTCGTGTAGCAGGTCTGTCCTGGTCCTCGTCTCCAGCTAATACTGACCACCAGGTGTGGTGTTTGTGCTTTTATATCTTTCTGTGATTGGTTGTGGTGTTGTGTGTTCTGATTTGTCTGTTGGTGTGTCTATCATGATGTGTGTGTTTGAATATCATGACATCCCCCCTTTTTACAAAGATATGTGCCTACGTGGTTATAAATATAATCGTGTCGTGAGTGCATCTAAGAGTGTGTGTGTGTGTGTTGTGTACAGCATGTGTTTATGACGTAACTATTTACATGGGGCGATGTCGGGTGCGTCACACTAACAAGGTTGTACCATAACAAAACATGAATGCTAGAAAAAAAAACTTGAACAGTGGTCCGATATCTGGAACGATAAACAACAACAGGTTATAATACAGAAGTGTTCGACTTTTTGAACGTATGAACAGCGTTATAAGTCCAGTCTAATGGGTAACCGCCTCAAGAATAGGCTGGTCCTCAAGCCGGTTCAGCTGTGGAGATTTGGGTTCACACTGGTTCACCTTGGACTGTTGGAGGTGATGCTGTTGCCGAAGTCTCTACTTTTCCATTTGTTGTACTTCGTGCAGTGCTTGGTTTTTCATTCGTGCAAATATAACATTCAACATCTTTGTTAGTGTTGCCTTGGCTGTGGTTTGGTTCTGGTGGCGATGGAAGGGGCATGATCCGTGGCATCTCCACGAAGTCATCCTTGGGAACCAGTGGAGGATCGGGCGTGTGCGTACGGTTCAGTTGCGAGCGTGGAAGGCGGCGCAAAGCTCGCTGATTGCGCCTATGCACCAATCCATCCGCCCTGCATGCCAGGAACAAGGTGGAGTCTTTTTTCTTTTTATGTTTGTGGTGGACGGCATCTTGTAGCCGATGGGTCATTGCCATCGAAGAAGCACCATCACTAATATCATGCAAGGCGATGACTGTGCCAGATGTGGAAGTTGGCCGAGACCGTGCACGCTGGTTCCGGCCACCTGCTGTGCCGGAAGGGCGACTCCGCAGAGAAACGTCGAAGCATGTCGCCTTGGAGAGAGAATTGTTGCTCGCATCAACGTCTGGCGATGGCGCGAATTGGTGTGTCCGTCTTGGACCGCCGGTGCTGGTCGCCACTGCCGACCCAGTGGGACTGCCACGCGATCCATTCCCTGTCGCCGTGGCATCCGCCGTCACCCTGAGCGTGCCATCACCGAGGTCGCGACACCGCCCGTCCGGAGCAAGGTCTGGCGTGCGCGAATCAGAGTCGGCGCTTGGCTGCTCCCCATCTGGAGTCCGGTCTGCCTTCCGTCGATGCTCCCCATCCGGAGTCCCAACAGGTTCACTGGAGGCAGCCGAGATTCCCTGAAGCTGCACTTCTGGAGTCGGAACATGCAGGAATGCACCAACCAGTGGAGAGGCTCGAGCCATCGAGGGTGGAAGCGGTGCGCCGCCACCGCAGTCGTCAGTGGTCCCACCGTGATCGTCGAGTGCCTCGGTACGCACTAGGCGAGGTCTGTCACCTTGCACCTTTTGCATGGGAAGTGGGGTGCTGTCGTCACTCGTCTCACATCCCGTGGATAGATCCTCATTAGCAGCTTGCTGTTCACTAGGGTTGGGTAAATTGTCAGAGTTTTCATCTGGTGGTGCACACCATGTCGGTGGACTGTCATTGTCTTGCCGTTGTCCTTCATTTGGGCTTTTCTTCTTTGGAATTTTAAATCTTCCCCCAGACATTGCAGAACGTTGTTTATTACCCCCAAATTCTCCCATATGTATGGTCTCGAATATAGGATCCAATGTTTCTATCGACATTGTACTATTTTCCAAAGAACATTCCATTTCACTTTTCTTCTCAGGTACCTCATATGTATCTTTGTCTAATGTACATGCCTTCATGGTCTCTGGGTCTGATTTTGCTGGGACTGGCATGGTCACAGTCTCTCTTTTACTGTTCTCAATTGCCCACATTATACTCCCCATACATAACTGCTTAATCACTGGGGTTAGTGTGGTACAATGGATAGTCGGGTCGACCTTATCTGCATCTTCACCATTAGTGGAAAGCACACTTGGTTCACTTGAAACTGCTGCGGGTTTTAAATTCGTTATCAGGTTACTCGATGTCGGTGTCCTCAGGATTCTTGCTCCAATGTTCTGCTCATTTATCAGTGGAGTGTGTATAGGTTCAATGCAATTAATGTTCCCCTCAAAGTTTGAAGAGTCATTACTGACTAACTGCTTGTCTCCGAAGTTGGGACTTTGCGGCGTTGTGTTGAAGGGAGACATTTGTCCCTGCTGTAGATATGATTCAGGTTGTGTTATTTCCATTACCTGAGGATCAATGTCTTGTCCATTTTTTCGATCCGTACTAAAACAGTGGCAATTCTCAGTCTGCTCCTTGCAAGTTAAACATTCAATTAATTTCTTTAGCAAATCCTCAGCATCCTTCTGTGACCGTGCAGCATTATTAATCTCTGTTCGGCTATAATGATCCTGAAGGTCAGCGCATAAACCTTTTTTCTTCGGGCTTGGAAGAGGCGATTCCTTTGGCTTGTCTTCAGTTGGGCTTGAACAGTCTTCAGCGCTGTGCCCTTCATTGTAGCATGAGAGACCGTCATGGTCATGCTGCTGTGTAGTGGAGCATGGTAGGCTGTTATAGCCTTCTTGCTGTTCACGTGAGCATGGCAGACTTGCATCGTCTGCCGCTGGTTGGTCAGGAGAGGTTGCTAGACCCTCATGGTCTTGTTCCTGCAAGGACCGCACATTGGAGTCTTGCGTTGCTTCTATCGTGGAGGCTGGCCACGAGCTCTCTGTGGAGGCTTGTGACACTGGAGTCACTTTTTGTTCGTGCAAGGACTGCGCTCTGGAGTCTTGCGTTGCTTCTATCGTGGAGGCTGTCCACGAGCTCTCTGTGGAGGCTTGTGACACTGGAGTCACTTCTTGTTCGTGCAAGGACTGCGCTCTGGAGTCTTGCGTTGCTTCTATCGTGGAGGCTGTCCACGAGCTCTCTGTGGAGGCTTGTGACACTGGAGTCACTTCTTGTTCGTGCAAGGACTGCGCTCTGGAGTCTTGCGTTTCTGCAATTGTGGAGTTTGTCCACGAGCTCTGTGTGGAGGCTTGTGACTCTGGAGTCACTTCTTGTTCATGCGAGGACTGTGCTCTGGAGTCTTGCATGTCTTCTTTCATAGAGTCGGGAACGTTGAGCGGGACATGGACCACGCTCTGTGTGGCAGCAGGGCGCTCTCCGTGTGCTTGCACCGCTCCCTGTCTGTTAATGTCAGGCTGCAGCATCATCCGGTACTGATAAGTTGGGACGTCATATCTGCTGGATTGAAGATCTTCAAATCCGAAAAATGAATCCGCATCTGCGTCGGATTCAATGTGGGGGTCGCCAATGTGCAACACGAAAGGTTCGTCCGAGTCATAGTCGTCTAGGACCACGGAGCTATCATTGGGCACGCGAGGTCCCGAAACACTGTAAAGATCATCATCGAAGTATTCGAGGTCGGAATCATCGGCTTGTGCATAGGTAACTGCTTGTCAGAGGGTTCTTCGGAGGTCAAATTCATCTCCTGGGTGAATTTGCGGCAATGTGCTGTCATTCCAGGTGAGGGAAGGTTGTTTTACAGCTTTAACAGATTTTTGTTTTTTTGATTTGGGACGTTTCCCTTTTAAATTGGATTTGGGACGTTTCCCCTTTAAATTGGTGCGGTCTGGGGCCTCTGACATCCTGACGCTCAGTATGTAGCACGTAGGAAGCGACTGCACATGCTCAGATCACTGTTCCTTTACCGATGGCCGTTTTCTTGACTGCGCATGCGCAGCATCTCGCGCATGCGCAAACGAAACTTCCGGTTCTGCGCACTGCTCGCGCAACTGTGCTAGCGTGATACCTTTAGCAAGATGGCCACCGACCTCGACCCAGCCCTCTCTCAGGCCTGGGATTTCGGCCTCTGGGAATTCGGGCTCCGGGATCCCGGCCACGAGGTGAGTACTGCCGCTTTTCTTACCTTTACTTGCCGATTGGATTGCGTTTTCTTCACAGTACTTGGAGAATTTGTCCAGGACTGCCTGGTAATCGTACCTTTGCTGCCTCCTGAAGAACCTGAACCTTGTGAATATTTCTCTTGCCCTTGCACCGGCGATGGTGAGGAGAAATTCAATTTTTTCGCTATCATCCAGGTCTTGGAGTTCAGCTGCCACCAGGAACAATTCGAACACTTGCCGGAATCGCCGCCAGTTTTCGCAGAGATCACCGTGGCACTGGAGCGGCTGCGGAACTGGGAGCTCTAACATTTTGCCTGGGCACTGCTGGTTGTCTGTGTACACCGAGGTATGCCGGCAGGTATCGATCCACTCCTGTACCATGTGGTGTTGGGTGCTCTGGTGCACAGATGAGCCAACACAGTTGTATGTGGTACAACTCTATTTTATTTTAACTCTTATATACAGTTCGTTCTGGATACTCTGCTCGTGCTGTCTCCCTGAGTGTGTCGTGTAGCAGGTCTGTCCTGGTCCTCGTCTCCAGCTAATACTGACCACCAGGTGTGGTGTTTGTGCTTTTATATCTTTCTGTGATTGGTTGTGGTGTTGTGTGTTCTGATTTGTCTGTTGGTGTGTCTATCATGATGTGTGTGTTTGAATATCATGACACTCACCTTGGGGGCTTTTGACACCGGAGTCATTGGCGCCAGTTTTCCCGCCGGTGTGGGGACTTAGGGAGAATCCCAGCCCTCGAGTCAAGACCGTGGCTTCCAAAGGCAGAAAGCATTCTGCATCCAAATTCAGTGACATAGCAATGGTCAGTGCAAATGCCCTGCAGAAGAATTCAGCCACCCCAGCGCAGGAAGAGGATGAATGATCTCTGTTTCGCCAACCATCTCAGTACTCTCAACTCGCACACTCACAAGCCTATCAACACCAACAAAGATCTCACTTGCTGCCACCTTAAGGGACGTCAGCACTCATTTTCAAACCCCCCACATCTCCATCTGGCCTCTTCTCTTCTGGGACTTGTGCCCACTCGCCACCCACACCTGCCAGGCACCCTTATCAGCTGCCCTGGCATGCATCTTGCTCACATTTTCTCCATCTGCCTTCATGCAGGACAGGTTGGCTCACAATAAGGAGAGATCCCAGGCCAGGGGTGAAGTTCCCAAAATCAAGGTTCTCACCGACTTCGAGAACAGAGCCATAGAGCTGACCAGAGACGATGTAGGCCGTGCCTGCACTGGCGGTGAAGTCAGCGCACAAACCCAAGTGAGGATCCTGCACTAGTACATCCATCGAACAACAGTATTGTGAGTGACTTCTCCTGTTTCAGAGCCATATGGCATGCGCTAATTGTCTCTCTTACGTAGGCACCTCTGGAAAGCTCCCGAGAGGATCACTGAACCAGGCCTTCAACTCTAACTCTGGCGACACCTCTGATTGACAATCTTCAGAAGAACCATCACAGTGCCCACCCACATCTTCCACCAGTGCAGAGACACACACATTGTTGGGACCTAGTTCTAGAGCCGCCTTCAGGTCACAATCTGGTGAGCACAGTGCAGAATCTGGGGCGTCATTCTCCGACCCCCCAGCGGGTCGGAGAATGGCCGTTGGCCGCCGTGAATCCCGCCCCCGCCGGTTGCCGAAGTCTCCGAAGGGAGAAAAGTCGGCAGGCCGTTAATGGCGCCGCTGACTTCGGAGAATGGCACGGGTCTGTGCAAGGCAGCCGATTTTCGGCCTGCCGATATTCTCCCTTCCGGATGGGCCGAAGTCCCGTCGACGTGATGACCGTTCACGTCGACGTAAATCAAACCTCCTTTTCATCGGCGTGAACCTGTGCTCCAGGTTCACGCCGACCAGCATGGAGGTGAGTGACGGCCTGGGGGGTTGGCCGCTGGGCAGGCGATGGCGTGGCTGCAGTCTGAATGTGTGGGGAGAGGTGTGTCTCGGGTTGTGTGTGTGTGTGTGCAGCGGGGGGGGGTGGTTAGAGTGTGCTGGGCTCCGGGGGAGTGCCGTGCGGGGGGCCCGTGCCGGGGAGGAGGATGGGGGGGTCCGTGCCGGGGAGGAGGTTGGGGTCCGTGCCGGGGAGGAGGTTGGGGGGAGTCCGTGCCGGGGAGGGGGATGGGGGGGGGTCCGTGCCGGGGAGGGGAATAGGGGGTCCATGCCGGGGAGGAGGTTGGGGTCCGTGCCGGGGAGGGGGATGGGGGGTCCGTGCCGGGGAGGAGGTTGGGGGGGTCCGTGCCGGGGAGGGGGATGGGGGGGGGTCCGTGCCGGGGAGGGGAATGGGGGGTCCGTGCCGGGGAGGAGGTTGGGGTCCGTGCCGGGGAGGAGGTTGGGAGGGTCCGTGCCGGGGAGGGGGATGGGGGGGGTTCCGTGCCGGGGAGGAGGTGGGGGGTCCGTGCCGGGGAGGAGGTTGGGGTCCGTGCCAGGGAGGAGGTTGGGGGGGGTCCGTGCCGGGGAGGGGGATGGGGGGTCCATGCCGGGGAGGAGGTTGGGGTCCGTGCCGGGGAGGGGGATGGGGGGTCCATGCCGGGGAGGAGGTTGGGGGGTCCGTGCCGGGGAGGGGGATGGGGGAGGGTCCGTGCCGGGGAGGGGAATGGGGGGGTCCGTGCCGGGGAGGAGGTTAGGGTCCGTGCCGGGGAGGGGGATGGGGGGTCCGGGCCGGGGAGGGGGATGGGGGTTCCATGCCGGGGAGGGGGATGGCGGGGTGTCCGTGCCGGGGAGGGGGGTTGCAAGGGCAAGTGAGTTGGTCCACCTGGCCAGGTGCCAGCCTCCAACAGTTGGAACCATGCGGTCCATGCCACCTGGCTGGGGGGAAGGAGGGGATATGGGCAATGATGACATGTCGTCGTCGTCGTCCCCCCCCCGCCCCCCCCCCCCCCTCCCCGCCCCCCCCCAAACCAGGCCGTCATGTTTTCCGATCATCCATCGATGTTGGCCGCCGTTGCGGCAGCCGTTAATGTCCATGTTGCCCTGGAGGAGGAGGAGCGTGCCAGAGAGGCGGCGCAGGCTGCCGCAGAGGGGCAGGCGGCAGCCGCCCAGGCTGGAGGGACACCTGACCGACAGGACAAGGAGGGGGAGGAGGACGTCGCGGCCCCACGGCAACGGAGGCACCCGAGGGCGCCCCGTGTGTACCGGCCCCGGCAGTCATACCAGGACCTCACGGACCGGGAATGCAGGAGGAGACTCCGGATGAGGCGGGAAACCGTGGCACACATCTGCCACCTGCTGGCACACCTGTCACCGCGTGGCACTGGCGGGGGACACCCTCTCCCCGTGTCTGTCAAGGTTACGGTGGCCCTGAACTTTTATGCAACGGGGTCATTCCAGGCACCGAGTGGGGACCTGTCCGGCATATCGCAGACATCGGTGCATCGGTGCATTCGGGCAGTGACAGACGCCCTATATGCCATGGCGCACCGCTACATCCGCTTCCCTGTGGACCGGGCCAGCCAAGATGCCCGGGCCGTGGGCTTCTCTGCCGTGGCCTTGTTCCCCATGCTCCAGGGCGCGATTGATGGGATGCACGTCGCCGTGCGGCCACCTGCAGATAACAGGGCCGTGTTCACCAATAGGAAGGGGACCTATTCGATGAACATACAGGTGGTCTGCGACCACCGCATGATGATCCTGCAAGTCTGCGCCCGTTACCCAGGCAGTGTACACGACTCATACGTGTTGTCGCGGTCATCCATCCCCAGCATGTACGAGGGAGGCCACCCCGGCTGAGGGGCTGGTTGCTGGGCGACAGGGGCTACCCATTGCGATCGTGGCTGATGATGCCTATACGGAGGCCATACAATGAGGCGGAGAACCACTACAATGATGCCCATGTAGCGACAAGGGGAGTGATAGAGAGGTGCTTTGGCGTGCTGAAGATGCGTTTCAGGTGCCTAGACCTCTCTGGGGGCGCCCTCCAGTATCGGTCAGATAGGGTCGGCCGCATCATTGTGGTGTGCTGCGTCCTGCACAACATAGCCCAGCAGAGGGGCGATGTGCCGCAGGCAGAGGAGGGCGGAGTGGAGGAGCAGCAGGAAGAGGCCCAGTCCTCCCCAGATGAGGGGGATGGGGGTAATGGTCAGGGCAGACGGGGTAGACACAGGCGGGTGGCTGTCCACCGTTACCAGCTGGCCCAGCGGGCACGGGACAGACTGATAGCCGCCCGCTTCACTGACTAGATGGGCGTGGGAATCGGGTAGTATGGCCACAGACCGCACACCATGGCAACAGCCGACCACCCACACCCCCCACCCATCCACCCACCCAGCACCCTCACCCCCCTCCCCAACCCCACCCACCCCACCCGCATGCACACCACCCCCCCCCATTGCCGATCCACCTGCGGCACAACGGGCAACACAGTTGCGGGTGGACGCGTGTCTATTGCAGGCCATGGAGGATGATGACAACCCGCCCTGCGGTGAGCTCCTGGCTCCACATCGTTGGACTCTGTCTGACCCATGGCCACAGTGCCACCATCCACCCGGACCATCCCTGCATGCGGCTGTGACACTGCAGCGCACGGTCCCGTCCTCTGCCCGGGGGGATGTTGATGGTGGCCCAGGGGGAACGGGGCAGACTCACCTGGGGCTGAGGTAAGACCACCCCTCACACACACACATGCGCTCAACGTACATGACACCCCCCGCACGCTTTGGACAGAGCACAAAGGCAGCTTCTGTAGGTGTAACATTGACTTTAATAACCAAACGAGTTCATGCACGTGCCTGAGCCCCTAAAACTCATCTGTGCCCTGCACCCGTGCCAACTTACTCAGTGTCTAATTGTTTGGCCTTACGGGCCCTTTGACTACGTCTACGTGGTTCCCCAGACGGTACAGCAGAACTGGAGGTGGACTCCTGTGATTCCTGCCCTCTGACACAGGATCCCTTTGGCGGCCGTTTCCTGGGGCGTCCTGGCCTAGATGGGCCAGGCTGCGGCCCGGGCGACTGGGATGGCGAGCTGCCAGCCTGTCCTGCCCATTGCCCACCCGATGCACCTGGGATGGAAGGGGGGGAGTCCGAGGTGTCGCGGTGTTCCTGGACCCCCCCCCTACAGGGGGAGCCGGGACAGACCACACCACCTCCTCCTCCCTCGGGGTGCCCGATGGCCCCCAGGCCTCTACATGGGTGGGGGATGCGAACGGACTGGCCATCCGATGCCCCCCCGACATCTGGCGCTGCCAGTCCTGGAGGCCCGTGCTGGTATTGACAGGGGTCTGCAGGTTTGCAGCCATGGAGCCCAGGGGGTTGGCAAACCCTGTCTGTGACAGTGCGACGCCGGCTCGCACATGGCCACTAGCGCCGATGCCCTCAGCGATGGCCTGCAGAGACTGGGCCATGGCCTGCTGAGACTGGGCCACGGCCTGCAGAGACTGGGCCATGGCCTGCAGAGACTGGGCCATGGCCTGCAGAGACTGGGCTATGGCCTGCAGAGACTGGGCCATGGCCTGCTGAGACTGGGCCATGGCCTGCAGAGACTGGGCCATGGCCTACAGAGACTGGGTCATGGCCTGCAGAGACTGGGCCATGGCCTGCTGAGACTGGGCTATGGTGTTGAGCGCCTCTGCCATCTGACGCTGGCACTGGCTCATGGCCTCCTGTGAGAGGGCAGCCATTTCCTGGGCCAGAGACGCCGCCTGCACGGAAAGCCCCAGGCCTCGCAAACCGTTCCCCATGTCTGACACCATCGCACCCATTGCCTCCACCGCGGACGCCACCCGTGCGGTGTCGGCCTGGGTGGCACATATGACCGGCACCACTTCCAGCTCCTGGACGCGGGTGGACTCCTCCACCTGCGACTGCAGCCGCCGCAAGCCGCCCGTCAACCTCTTCGCTTGTCTCCGGGTCGGTGGTTGCATCGGATCTATGTGTGGGTGTGGAAACGCCAGGAACCCGGGATCCATCTGGGCGGCAGATGTTCGCTTGGGATGGGCTGCCCTCCGACCGCCCGGCCCCTCTGCTGCTCCTACCTCCACCTGCTGTACCGGGACGGCTGTGTTGTGCGCACCAGTGAGTGTACCAGACGCCTCATCACTAAAGTGCCCAACCGAGGTGAGTGTTTCTGCGATGGTGGAGGGTGTTGGTGACAGCAGTGGCGTTGTGTCGTGCTCTTCGTCCCACTCTGAGTCCATGGCACTTTGGGGTGGGGGTTCGTCTCCACCCATCCACTCTGAGTCACTGTCCGGTATTTTGTCTTCCTGGGTAGTGCTGTCCCGGGTAGGGGTGTCCTGGGCAGTGCTGTCCCGGGTAGTGGTGACCTGGGTAGTGGTTTCCTGGGTAGTGGTGTCCTGGGTCGTGGTGTCCTGGGTAGTGGTGTCCTGGCTCAGATGTGATGGGGGCCTGTGGCTGCCCCCCTCGTCGCTGGGTGGTCGCTCCCGCACGTGACGGGGGTGTCGTCTCCCTGTTGCTCCAGGTCTCTCCGTCTCCCGTGGTGTGCGAGGGGCATCCTGCGGGCGTCGCATGCTAGAGGGTCCGGGTCTCTCGTGGCCTCCGAGGGGCATCCTGCGGGCGTCTCATGCTAGAGGGTCCGGGTCTCTCTGTCTCCCGTGGCCTCCGAGGGGCATCCTGCGGGCGTCGCATGCTAGAGGGTCCGGGTCTCTCTGTCTCCCGTGGTCTCCGAGGGGCATCATGCGGGCGGTCTGCATCTGCAGGGATGGGTGCCTGGACGTTTGGTCCTGCGATACACAATGAAGCATGCATGGTTAGACATCAGGCAGTGATCAGGTGATATGGGGGAGGGGGATATAGGGGAGGGGCGATATGGGGAGGGGCTGTCGGTGGCTCACTTGCTGGTACGCCCCCGACCTCTGCATCAGCAACCTCCCGGTCCTCAGGTCCGCCAGCCAGTTCTCGTGTTCGGTCAGTGGCCTCTCATCAGCGGGGCCTCCTCCAGTCCTCACATGCTCCCTATTGTTGTGTGCGCGCTTCTCCTGTGGGGGGGGGGGGGATGGGTGGGTGGGGGTGGTGGCAAGGGTAAAAGGCAACACTGTTAGGCAGGTATATGAATGCACGCAATCGGTTGCGCGTGCATTACAGAGGTTAAGGTTAGGGCTGGATTCACTTGGGGATATGGGGGATATGGGGGAGGGGGGATATGGGGAGGGGGGATATGGGGAGGGGGATATGGGGGAGGGGGGATATGGGGGAGGGGGGATATGGGGGAGGGGGAATATGGGGAGGGGGGATATGGGGGAGGGGGGATATGGGGAGGTGGATATGGGGGAGGGGGGATATGGGGGATATGGGGAGGGGGATATGGGAGAGGGGGGATATGGGGGATATGGGGGAGGGGGATATGGGAGAGGGGGATATGGGGATATGGGGGAGGGGGATATGGGGGAGGGGGGATATGGGGAGGGGGGATATGGGAGAGGGGGGATATGGGGATATGGGGGAGGGGGGATATGGGGGAGGGGGGATATGAGGGATATGGGGGAGGGGGGATATGGGGAGGGGGGATACGGGGAGGGGGGATATGGGGAGGGGGGATATGGGGGAGGGGGGATATGGGGGATATGGGGAGGGGGGATATGGGGGAGGGGGGATATGGGGGAGGGGGGATATGGGGGATATGGGGGAGGGGTGATAAGGGGGAGGGGGATATGGGGGAGGGGGGATATGGGGGAGGGGGGATATGGGGGATATGGGGGAGGACGGGATATGGGGAGGGGGGATATGGGGAGGGGGGATATGGGGAGGGGGGATATGGGGGAGGGGGTATATGGGGGAGGGGGGATATGGGGGAGGGGGATATGGGGGATATGGGGGAGGGGGGATATGGGGGAGGGGGGATATGGGGAGGGGGGATATGGGGGAGGGGGGATATGGGGGAGGGGGGATTTGGGGGATATGGGGGATATGGGGGAGGGGGGGATATGGAGAGGGAGGGATATGGGGGAGGGGGGATATGGGGGAGGGGGGATTTGGGGGATATGGGGGATATGGGGGAGGGGGGGATATGGAGAGGGGGGGATATGGGGAGGGGGGATATGGGGGATATGGGGGAGGGGGGATATGGGGAGGGGGGGATATGGGGGATATGGGGAGGCTCACCCTGCCTGCTCTGACGAGGTCGTTCACCTTCTTGTGGCACTGGGTGCCTGTCCGTGGTGTCAGGGCCACAGCGGTGACGGCCTCTGCCACTTCCCTCCACAGACGCCGGCTGTGGCGTGGGGCAACTCTGCGGCCGTGCCCGGGATACAGGGCGTCCCTCCTCTGCTCCACTGCGTCCAGGAGCACCTCCACATCCCGTGACTCTAACCTCGGGGCTGAGCGGCGGCCAGCCATCCAGTCGGGTGTTCCGGTCGGGTGTTCCGGTCGGGTGGGGGGGGAGCAGCGCGGCCTTATGAGCCGTCATACGCGCCGCACGGCGTCAACCACGTGCGCAAGCGCGGATCCCGTTACGTCACTGCTAGCCCATTTCGGGCCGGAGGCTTTCGACCCATTTTTCCGACGTGACGCAAGTCGGATTTGCGCCGTTTTTTGCGCCGATTGGCGGATTTTGCGCCGATAACGGAGAATTTCGCCCCTGATCCATTGCAGACGGAGAAATCAGAGGTAATCAGCACTTGGGGAACTGCTGGAAGCCAGGAATCTGCTCATTCCAAGTCCGATCACAAGCCTCTGGACTCGGTCCTACATCACAGGAACATCAGGAAGGGATGTCCGCTGTGTTCCTCAGATAGCAACACAAGATGAAAGAGTCCATTTGCCTTATATCTGAGGTGATAGTGCCAGCATGCAAATGCACTTAGGTCAACACTGGTAGAATGGTGTCCGCCATATAGACCTTGGTCTTGGACATTAGTCCTGTGCTATTACTGCACTGCAGGAGATGCAGTGTACATTGTCCATGTGGAGTTTGCATATTCTCGCCGTGTCTGCGTGGGTCTCACCCCCCACAACCCAAAGATGTGCCTGGTAGGTGAATTAGCCACATTAAATTGCCTTTTAATTGGAATTTTTTTTTAAAATATGTGATGAAGCAGAACAGTGCTCCTCCTTAGCAATGGCACATGTCCTTGACAGCTTCAAGTTGTCTGATGATCTCGGACTGGACATGACGGCACAATGTTTGTGTGCCAGAGGAGGCATTTCAATATCTGACCTTGTCACACTAATGTGCCCAGCATCCACATTAAGGTGAGGATAAATGCGCTATGGATTCTGAACTTAAACAGTGTCATTTTGGGGAGTGTCCACAGCTGACTGAATCATCTCTAAGTGCACTCACAGCAGCGGTATTTCAGCAGCTGCTTTGTCCCAAGTCTTTTGTTTCTGTCTCACCATTGATGTAACACAGAGTGTGTGGCTGCGTTGGTTCCAATGAAACTTTTGAGGAATCTCGCCAGATTGAAGGTACGCAGCCACTCAGGATCATCCAAGTGCCCCTGTGTGTTGTAGGGTGCTGTTGCGACTGCGATGCTGGATAGACATGTGAGGCGGCATCACTTACTGATGTCTGATACTGGGACAGCCTCCTTCGGTTAGCACCTCATCTCAGGACAGCAACATGCACTCGAGGTTTGGTCATCCTTCAAAGAATCAGGGCAATGTGGGCGCGCTGTGCAACAATGCAGTGCCATCTGGAAATTCATGGGGTAAATTAGTGGACTAGCAATGGTGCTGGTCATGCTGGCCCACAATGGAGGAGGGTTGTTCAGGAAAATCCCCAGTGCATATTATCACCCCTCTCCTGGAACCTGCTGGCAATGAAGGCCTCATGAGCATGCGTGCCCCATCTGGCCCGGGCAATGTCCTCTTCACCTGCATCCTTGGCCTCCTCAACCTCATCAGAGGAGGTACACCTCTTCCATCTTGTCACCTGCCAGGCCCCCCACTCTTTGCAGCACCAGGTTGTGTAGCACACAGCAAGCTACAAAGATGCATTAGAGCCTCTGGGGAGTGTCCTGAAAGACTCCACTATATCTGTCCAAGCATCAGAATGGTACTTTCAGGATTCCCAATGGTGTGTTCCAACAATTTTCGGGTTGCTCCATGAACCTCACTATACCTTCATTCAGCAGGAGCCTTCAGGCTGCCGCACGGATGTCATTAACCGCCTCAGTTGCAGGTAACTCTTGTTCCTAAGGAGCTAATCCTGCTTCCTGTGTGCTCCCTTGAAAATGTCAGGGATCTGAGGCCAGGATATCTGGTGAAAACCGGCATGGTAGGTTTCTTACAGTCACATACCAGCCGCACAATGAATGAATGGTTGCCTTTCAGGTTGATATACTGAACCGCCTGTTGCTGGGGAGATTTTCTAGCCACATGAGTGTAGTCGATGGCACGCTGCACCTTGGGTATGGAAAGTTCAGCAAAGCCCAGTGGTTTGTAAATATGGTGTCTGTAACCTCCTGAATGAATTTGTGGGTGGACACTTGAGAGGTCCCACAGTGGTCCCCTGGTAAGAGCCTGAAGTTGAATGCGGCGGTCACTTTCACAGCCACAGGCAATGGATGCCCTCCAAGTCCCAGTGACATCAAATGCTGAAGAATGTGGCAATTATGCATCACCAGATCCCTTGACATGTGGAAACATCAATGGCACTGCTGCTGGCTCATCTGCGGATAACACGAGATGTCTTTACACCCTGAGTCTAATAAGACACCTACAAATGACAGCAATCACAGGACCCTCTATGAGTGATGCATGGTAACATTTCCAAGGGGCTTCTCAAGCTTGTCCAGTTGCAGTTCCATAATACTGTGGGGAAGTTAAAACTGCGAACATGGAGGTAAAACTAGGAGAACATTCATTGACAGTTTGCAGGATTATTGTTGCATGGATGGGTATTATTGCTTCACTTCCCTGATTCCCTGCATTTCCCAGGAACAGTTGCCCCTCTGACCTCATATTGGAACTGTCATTTCAGTTGGTGGCCCTTTAGTGCGACCGCCCCCCCCCCTCAGCCATGTGCCTGAGTGCACCCTTCCCCCCCTCGTTGCCCAGGAGGAGCCCTGACGCGCAAGCCCCTTTCCTTCACTCAGTCCTGCTTGTTTCCCTGCTTTGCCAGTGGATCCCTTGCCCTGCAGTACAGTGAAAGCCACCCCCACCTTACCTGTGCTGTGGTAGGTTCAGACTGCGGTGCAACCTGCGATGCGTGGCAGATTCCAGCTCGTGCTGTGCCATCTGACCTCAGAGTCCCGAGCAAAGGTTCGGTCACCAGCTTCACATTGTTTAAATCCTGGGTATTCTAGTTCTCGATTGGTACTACAGACACACAAACATCTCTATAGTTTTAATTTGACACTGACGTGGGCTCTTAAGCCAGAGGGACAATTCTGGTGAGGAGGTATCATAATGAGACGCTGATTTATGTGAATCAAAGTCACAATCATCGGTGGTGGGAAACACGGCTTGCTATTGATGGCTAAAGCGCACAATCGCTTCCTCATTTTATGCAAACAGAAAACCGGTTCAGGGACGCCCGCCCCGATCGGGAGCAGAAAATCCCGGCCAAGCTTGCATATAAAACCATAGAGCTGTTTCTGAGTGTGTTTTTAATACCACTTGTAAGACAAAATGCCCAGAACGATGTTTCCTCTATATCTCAGGAAGCCTTTTGATTTGTAAACCTAAATGTCTGTCATAGTATAATCAGGACAATATGCAAATATTGTAGCAAATGTTAATGTCATGGGCTGATACTGATCTCTGGTACATATTGGATGTAGTGTGTGGGGCTACAAGTCCACCGATCCAACAAGGTAGGCGAGAGGCCCAGTCAGTTTTGGTAGTTGGGCCTCACTTAAGTGCAGGAGTTGCTATTGTTAAAGGCACTGCTGATAGTGTGAACGCCAGTGGGAGGCCAGGTGCCGTGGACTAGTTGGGACTGAGGCTGCAAGCACTCTGATTCTCCAAAACAGCTATAGATCTTCCTGAGGAGTAAGTGAGAAATAAGATCAGGGAAGGCCTTCCTGAGGAGCGGATGATAGGTGTAACGTTGATCAACTGTAGTGGAGAAAGTGTCTTAGCAAAACAATGCCGACAGCATAGTTCCTAACTCATTGCTAAGAAATCGCTGCCTCCCCACTTCCTATTCCTCTTCTCCAGTCACAGTAATACACTTCACAACACCACTTTTACTCAGACTCACAAACTCACTACTGTCCTCACTACGATACCTAACTTGTTGCTGCTTCCTCCTCACATGCAGACTATGCTAAGCTGAAGCACGCAGGACACACACTAACCCACCAATGCACCACATATGGTGCAAATTCTGCCTCCAGTTGAAGACTCTGCCATCAATATTAGTGCCGTAATGAGGACATGAGACACTGGCGATGGTGAGGCTAAGGGCTATCTGTGAAAGGGTGTTTGGGGCTTTTCTCTTTCCACCTAACTCTTGACCTCGCTCTTTCTATCTTTCTTCCTCTTTCTCACTCTCACAAACTAACACAGAGCATGAAAATCCAGAGGTGCGTTGTGCTTCCACTCATCTGCTACTGCTAATCTTAGCTCCTGTGCCCCATTTCTTGGTCCAATATATGATTCACACACTTCAGCCACATGGACAGAGAGCAGGGACCCTCACATAGCAGCGCTTTCATTCACTCTTACTTTCCAAGAACCTGGGGCGAGATTCTCCGACCCCCCGCTGGGGCGGAGAATCGCCGGGGGCTGGCGTGAATCCCGCCCCCGCCGGTTGCCGAATTCTCCGGCACTGGAGATTCAGCGGGAGCAGGAATCGCGCCGCGCCGGTTGGCGGGCCATGCCCCCAGCGATTCTCCGGCCCGGATGGGCCGAAGTCCTGCTGCTGGAATGCCTGATCCCGCCGGCGTGGATTAAACAACCTCTCTTACCGGCAGGACAAGGCGGCGCGGGCGGGCTTCGGGGTCCTGGGGGGGGCGCGGGGCGATCTGGCCCCGGGGGGTGCCCCCACGGTGGCCTGGCCCGCGATCGGGGCCCACCGATCCGCGGACGGGCCTGTGCCGTGGGGGCACTCTTTTCCTTCCGCCTTCGCCATGGTCTCCACCATGGCGGAGGCGGAAGAGACCCCCTCCACTGCGCATGCGCGGGGATTCCGTGAGCGGCCGCTAACTCTCCCGCGCATGCGCCGCCCGGCAATGTCATTTCTGCGCCAGCTGGCGGGGCACCAAAGGCCTTTCCCGCCAGCTGGAGGGGCGGAAATCAGTCCGGCGCGGGCCTAGCCCCTCAAGGTTAGGGCTCGGCCCCCCAAGATGCGGAGGATTCCGCACCTTTGGGGCGGCGCGATGCCGGACTGATTTGCGCCGTTTTTGCCGCCGGTCGGCGGACATCGCGCCAATTATGGAGAATTTCGCCCCAGAGGTGAAAACAGTGCCCACATGGATTAGTTGGTGAATTTGAAGAGTCAGTGATTCGCTCTGCAGGTGGGCAATTGGAAAGGCTACCCTTTGAAACACCATGGGCGGGATTCACCGCGGCCGACGTGGAAATCGGGAAGCGTGATTGGGCGGAGAATCGGTTCCAACGCCAAAATCACAGTGGGCACCAATTTCATGCCAAATTGCAATTCACCATCACCTCAACCGCAGCGTCAATGCGTTCCGGAACGCCCGTACAGTAAACACCGTTGGCATATCATTAGCGGGCCTGACCCGCAGGTCCTGGCAGAGGTATTCACGGACATCTTTAACCTGTCCCTACTCCACTCCGAGGTCCCCACCTGCTTCAAGAAGACCACCATCATACCGGTACCAAAGAAGAACCAGGCAACGTGCCTCAATGACTACTGACCAGTGGCCCTGACTTCAGTCGTAATGAAGTGCTTCGAGGGGTTGATCATGAAGCGCATCACCTCCATACTCCCAGAATGCCTTGATCCACTGCAATTCGCATACCACTGCAACTGGTCCACATCAGACACCCTGGGCGAAATTCTCCGTTATCGGCGGAAACTCCGCCGATCGGCGCAAAAAACGGCGCAAATCCCACTTGCGTCACGTCATAAAAATGGGCCGATAGTCTGCGGCCCGAAATGGGCTAGCAGCAACATAACGGGATCCGCGCTTGCGCAGTGGTTCACGCCGTGCAGCGTCATACGCGCTGCACGGCGTGACGGCTCATAAGGCCGCGCAGCTCCCCCCCACCCGACCGCAACACCCGACCGCAACACCCGACTTGATGGCTGGCCGTCGCTCAGCCCCGAGGTTCGAGTCACGCGATGTGGAGGCGCTCCTGGACGCGGTGGAGCAGAGGAGGGACGCCCTGTATCCCGGGCACGGCCGCAGAGTTGCCCCACGCCACAGCCGGCGTCTGTGGAGGGAGGTGGCAGAGGCCGTCACCGCTGTGGCCCTAACACCACGGACAGGCACCCAGTGCCACAAGAAGGTGAACGACCTCGTCAGAGCAGGCAGGGTGAGCCTCCCCCATATCCCCCATATCCCCCCTCCCCATATCCCCCCTCCCCCATATCCCCCATATCCCCCCTCCCCATATCCCCCCTCCCCCATATCCCCCTCCCCCATATCCCCCATATCCCCCCTCCCCCTTATCCCCAATATCCCCCCTCCCCATATCCCCCCTCCCCCATATCCCCCATATCCCCCCTCCCCCATATCCCCCCTCCCCCATATCCCCCCTCCCCCATATCCCCCTCCCCCATATCCCCCCTCCCCCATACCCCCCCTCCCCCATATCCCCCCTCCCCATATCCCCCCCTCCCCCACATCCCCCCTCCCCCATATCCCCCATATCCCCAAGTGAATCCAGCCCTAACCTTAACCTCTGCAATGCACGCGCAACCAATGGCGTGCATTCATATACCTGACAACACTGTTGCCTTTTACCCCTGCCACCACCCCCCCCCCCCAGGAGAAGCGCGCACACAACAATAGGGAGCATGTGAGGACTGGAGGAGGGCCCGCTGATGAGAGGCCACTGACCGTACACGAGGAAAGGGCCCTGGAACTGGCTGGCGGACCTGAGGACCGGGAGGTTGCTGATGCAGAGGTCGGGGCCCCACGAGCAAGTGAGCCACCAACAGCCCGTCCCCATATCCCCCCTCCTCTATATCCCCCTCCCCGTATCACCTGATCACTGCCTGATGTCTAACCATGCATGCTTCATTGTGTATCGCAGGACCAAACGTCCAGGCACCCATCCCCGCAGATGCAGACCGCCCGCAGGATGCCCCTCGGAGACCACAGGAGACGGAGAGACCCGCACCCTCCAGCATGTGACGCCCGCAGGATGCCCCTCGGAGACCACGGGAGACGGAGAGACCCGCACCCTCCAGCATGCGACGCCCGCAGGATGCCCCTCGGAGACCACAGGAGACGGAGAGACCCGCACCCTCCAGCATGCGACGCCCGCAGGATGCCCCTCGGAGACCACGGGAGACGGAGAGACCTGGAGCAACAGGGAGACGACACCCCCGTCACGTGCGGGAGCGACCACCCAGCGATGAGGGGGGCAGCCACAGGCCCCCGTCACATCCGAGCCAGGACACCACTACCCAGGACACCACTATCCAGGACACCCCTACCCGGGACACCACTACCCAGGACACCCCTACCCGGGACAGCACTACCCGGGACAGCACTACCCAGGACACCCCTACCCGGGAAGACGAAATACCGGACAGTGACTCAGAGTGGATGGGTGGAGACGAACCCCCACCCCAAAGTGCCATGGACTCAGAGTGGGACGAAGAGCACGACACAACGCCACTGCTGTCACCAACACCCTCCACCATCGCAGAAACACTCACCACGGTTGGGCACTTTAGTGATGAGGCGTCTGGTACACTCACTGGTGCGCACAACACAGCCGTCCCGGTACAGCAGGTGGAGGTAGGAGCAGCAGAGGGACCGGGCGGTCGGAGGGCAGCCCAGGCCAAGCGAACATCTGCCGCCCAGATGGATCCCGGGTTCCTGCAGTTACCACACCCACACATAGATCCGATGCAACCACCGACACGGAGACGAGCGAATAGGGTGACAGGTGGCTTGCGGCGGCTACGGTCGCAGGTGGAGGAGTCCACCCGCGTCCAGGAGCTGGGAGTGGTCCCGGTCATGCGTGCCACCCAGGCTGACACCGCACGGGTGGCGTCCGCGGTGGAGGCAATGGGTGCGACGGTGTCAGACATGGGGAACGGTTTGCGAGGCCTGGGGCCTTCCGTGCAGGCGGCGTCTGTGGCCCAGGAAATGGCTGCCCTCTCACAGGAGGCCATGAGCCAGTGCCAGCGCCAGATGGCAGAGGCGCTCAACGCCATAGCCCAGTCTCAGCAGGCCATGGCCCAGTCTCAGCAGGCCATGGCCCAGTCTCAGCAGGCCATAGCCCAGTCTCTGCAGGCCATGGCCCAGTCTCTGCAGGCCATGGCCCAGTCTCAGCAGGCCATCGCTGAGGGCATCGGCGCCAGTGGCCATGTGCGAGCTGGCGTCGCACTGTCGCAGACAGGGTTCGACAACCCCCTGGGCTCCATGGCTGCAAACCTGCAGACCCCTGTCGATACCAGCACGGGCCTCCAGGACTGGCAGCGCCAGATGTCGGGGGCGCGTCGGATGGCCAGTCCGTTCGCATCCCCCACCCATGTAGAGGCCTGGGGGCCATCGGGCACCCCGAGGGAGGAGGAGGTGGTGTGGTCCATCCCGGCTCCCTCTGTAGGGGAGGTCCCGGTACACCGCGACACCTCGGACTCCCCCCCTTCCGTCCCAGGTGCATCGGGTGGGCAACGGGCAGGACAGGCTGGCAGCTCGCCATCCCAGTCGCCCGGGCCGCAGCCTGGCCCATCTAGGCCAGGACGCCTCAGGAAACGGCCGCCAAAGGGATCCGGTGTCAGAGGGCAGGAATCACAGGAGTCCACCTCCAGTTCTGCTGTACCGTCTGGGGAACCACGTAGACGTAGTCAAAGGGCCCGTAAGGCCAAACAATTAGACACTGAGTAAGTTGGCACGGGTGCAGGGCACAGATGAGTTTTAGGGGCTAGGGCACGTGCATGAACTCCTTTGGTTATTAAAGTCAATGTTACACCTACCGAAGCTGCCTTTGTGCTCTGTCCAAAGTGTGCGGGCGTGTCATGTACGTTGAGCGCAAGTGTGTGTGTGACGGGTGGTCTTACCTCAGCCCCAGGTGAGTCTGCCCCCTTCCCCCTGGGCCGCCATCAACATCCCCCGGGCAGAGGACGGGACCGTGCGCTGCAGTGTCACAGCCGCATGCAGGGATGGTCCGGGTGGATGGTGGTACTGTGGCCATGGGTCAGACATAGTCCAACGATGTAGAGCCAGGAGCTCATCGGAGGCGGGTTGTCATCATCCTCCATGGCCTGCGATAGACACGCGTCCACCCGCAACTGGGTGAGCCCGGCCCGTTGTGCCGCCGGTGGATCGGCAATTGGGGGTGGGGGGGTGGTGTGCATGCGGGTGGGGTGTGTGGGGTTGGGGAGGGGGGTGAGGGTGCTGGGTGGGTGGATGGGTGGGGGGTGTGGGTGGTCGGCTGTTGTCATGGTGTGCGGTCTGTGGCCATACTACCCGATTCCCACGCCCATCTAGTCAGTGAAGCGGGCGTCTATCAGTCTGTCCCGTGCCCGCTGGGCCAGCCGGTAACGGTGGACAGCCACCCGCCTGTGTCTACCCCGTCTGCCCTGACCATTGCCCCCATCCCCCTCATCTGGGGAGGACTGGGCCTCTTCCTGCTGCTCCTCCACTCCGCCCTCCTCTGCCTGCGGCACATCGCCCCTCTGCTGGGCTATGTTGTGCAGGACGCAGCACACCACAATGATGCGGCCGACCCTATCTGACCGATACTGGAGGGCGCCCCCAGAGAGGTCCAGGCACCTGAAACGCATCTTCAGCACGCCAAAGCACCTCTCGATCACTTCCCTTGTCGCTACATGGGCATCATTGTAGCGGTTCTCCGCCTCATTGCGTGGCCTCCGTATAGGCGTCATCAGCCACGATCGCAATGGGTAGCCCCTGTCGCCCAGCAACCAGCCCCTCAGCCGGGGATGGCGTCCCTCGTACATGCCGGGGATGGATGACCGCGACAACACGAATGAGTCGTGTACACTGCCTGGGTGACGGGCGCAGACGTGCAGGATCATCATGCGGTGGTCGCAGACCACCTGTACGTTCATTGAATAGGTCCCCTTCCTATTAGTGAACACGGCCCTGTTCTCTGCAGGTGGCCGCACGGCGACGTGCATCCCATCGATCGCGCCCTGGACCATGGGGAACCCGGCAACGGCAGAGAAGCCCACGGCCCGGGCATCTTGGCTGGCCCGGTCCACGGGGAAGCGGATGTAGCGGTGCGCCATGGCATAAAGGGCATCTGTCACTGCCCGGATGCACCGATGCACCGATGTCTGCGATATGCCGGACAGGTCCCCACTCGGTGCCTGGAATGACCCCGTTGCATAAAAGTTCAGGGCCACCGTAACCTTGACGGACACGGGGGGAGGGTGTCCCCCGCCAGTGCCACGCGGTGACAGGTGTGCCAGCAGGTGGCAGATGTGTGCCACGGTTTCCCGGCTCATCCGGAGTCTCCTCCTGCATTCCCGGTCCGTGAGGTCCTGGTATGACTGCCGGGGCCGGTACACACGGGGCGCCCTCGGGTGCCTCCGTTGCCGTGGGGCCACGACGTCCTCCTCCTCCTCCTCCTCATCCAGGGCAACATAGACATGAGCGGCTGCCACCACGGCGGCCAACATCGCTGGATGGTCTGAAAACATGACGGCCTGGTGGGGGGGAGGGGAACGACGACATGTCATCATTGCCCATATCCCCTCCTCCCCCCAGCCAGGTGGCATGGACCGCATGGGTCCAACTGTTGGAGGCTGGCACCTGGCCAGGTGGACCAACTCATTTGCCCTCCCATCACCCACCCCGGCACGGACCCCCTCCCCAACCACCAACCTCCACCCCAGCACGGACCCCCCCCCAACCTCCACCCCGGCACGGACCCCCTCCCCAACCTCCACCCCAGCACGGACCCCCCCCCCAACCTCCACCCCGGCACGGACCCCCTCCCCAACCCCCAACCTCCACCCCAGCACGGACCCCCCCCCCAACCTCCACCCCGGCACGGACCCCCTCCCCAACCCCCAACCTCCACCCCGGCACGGACCCCCTCCCGGCACTCCCCCGGAGCCCAGCCTACTCTAACCACCCCCCCCCCCCCCCCCCCCCCCCCGCCGCACACACACACAAGCCGAGACACACCTCTCCTCACGCAATCAGTCTGCGGCCACGCCATTTCCTGCCCAGAGCCAACCCCCCAGGCCGTCACTCACCTCCTCGCTGGTCGGCGTGAGCCTGGAGCACCGGGTCACGCCGATGAAAAGGAGGTTTGATTGACGTCGACGTGAACGGTCATCACGTCGACGGGACTTCGGCCCATCCGGAAGGGAGAATATCGGCAGGCCGAAAATCGGCTGCCTTGCGCAGACCCGTGACATTCTCCGCGGCAGCGGCGCCATTAACGCCCCGCCGACTTTTCTCCCTTCGGAGACTTCGGCGGGGGCGGGGGCGGGGGGTCGGAGAATGACGCCCCATTTCCCTGGCCCTACACACATCCCTAGAGAATCTCAAAAACAAGGTCTCCTACATTAGACTCCTATTTATTGACTACAGCTCCGCCTTCACCACCATAATCCCAGCCAAGCTCATATCAAAGCTCCAAAACCTAGGACTTGGCTCCCCACTCTGCAACTGGATCCTCGATTTTCTGACCAACAGACCACAATCAGTAAGAATGAACAACAACACCTCCTCCACAATAGTCCTCAACACCGGCGCCCCGCAAGGCTGCGTACTTAGCCCCCTACTCTACTCCCTGTACACATACGACTGCGTGACATAGCAGGTGGCCCTGAATCCCCCAGGGAGAGTTGCAGTGATTGGGGCCATAATTGGCTTCATTTTTGGTCCGCCTGCCTGGATCATGTTGCCAATTCCCGCAAGAGCTCACTATTGGGAAACACCCAGAAGATATAAATTCAGATACAGGTCTACTGCTCTTAATATGAGATCTAGCCGATTGTCATTTCAAGTAAAAACCATTTCTATCATTAAATTAATCCTAAAATGCGTATCATGAACTCAAACATTCTCATTTGAGTAGAATATTCACTTACCTTTGTTTATTTAGATAGAAATGTATTTATTCTTCAGCAGCACAAATATGCATTTCATGGCAATTTTACATGGATTATAGTTCGGGTAAAAATCCTTGAAATTACACAGTGTCTTATCATGTTTCAAAGTGTTTCACAAAATGAATTATGTGAATAAATGTGGCAGACACTCCATATCAACAAGATAGCTCACTGAATATAATAGCCCAAATCGCCTGATATGGAGAGAGGTTTCTGACTTATCTTATGTCACTGATCTATGATTAATCTAGGACAAAGGTTCGGCACAACATCGTGGGCCGAAGGGCCTGTTCTGTGCTGTATTTTCTATGTTCTATGTTCTATGTCCTCAGGAAGTCCAGACATACGCACATCTGCAGTACATTTGTGGGAAGTTTAAAGTTCCAATTGCCAGTGTTACCCTGCCTGGACTGCTCCATGATCCCTTCAGCAGGGGGATCAGATGGCCACAACAGCAGAGACTTGGGGCTGGAGTCTCCCCTCCCCGACGCCAAAATTGCATTCAGCCAGGGGACAGAGAATCCCCGATGATGGCAAAATTGGGGCGCCGCCACTTTCGCGATGCACTGCCACCTGAAAAGTGGCGTACCCTTGGAGTACCCGGCGGCATGGGACACGTGTGGTCTCACCCGTCGTGAACATTGCCTGGCGGCTGCGGACTCAGTCCGGCGCCACCACAGTCAGGTGAGGGCCGATCCGCGGGCAGGGGGTCTTCATTCGGGGCTGGGGGCACTGTGGGCGGGCTGTCCATGGCACGCGAGCGGCCGAAGGGGGGCACTATTTTTGCGGTCCGGATCCGCGGGCTGCGTCCACCATGAAGCACGGCCCGGCCGCTACAGGCCGCCGCCGTGCGCATGAGCGACCGCGGACCCGGAAATGCTCCGGGCCGTATCGGTAGCTGGAGCTGGGAGCTCTACACCACATCCCTGCTAGCCCCCAGCAAAATGGTGAATCGGTGGCCATTTTGTGCCAGTTTTCCTGGCGTAAAACAGCACCGTTTTCACACTTAGTCTCCCAAACGGAGAATCCAGCCCCCGCTGTATCCATGTCATACTTAACCCTGGATATAACCCACAATCGCTTGGAAAGGGCCCAGACTGGCGGTAGGGTGCCAGACTTAAGAATTCTCACCTCCTTCGAGGAGTGCACCCTGGAGGTAGCTGTGGTGGGCGAGAACAGTGCGGGTCACCCACGCGGAGGTTGGCGGATGCCGCAGAGGAAAGAACCACCGGGCTCCGGAAGACCTGTCAAACGTGAGTTGTTATTGCCATATTGCCTGGCCCATCCCTCACACTCACCACGCATTCATTCTCCCGAAGGTCCTCCAGCCGACTGCACTGGCCCATCCCAGGTGGTCCCCTCTCCAGTCTCCCAGAAGACCACCTCGAAGGGAAGCTCCGTGGAAGACCCGATCGAGGCATCACAGCTACACACACCTTGGTGGGAAATATTAGGCTTCTGGGGCACAATCGGGTGAGCACCACACTGCTACTGATGTACATCAGGTGAAGGCAGGAACCCCCCAGGCGAGACAGCAGTCAGAGGTCTGCTGGATCCCTGGGCCCAGCTGGGTCCCAGCCTGATGCTGAGCGGATGGAAGAGGTCATCTCGAAGCTGATGGAGAAGATAGGGAGCAGTGAGGACATTCAAAAGGAGTTGTTGAGGGGGTTAGGGGGGGGCGGTTCCATTGGGAGAGTGGGGAATTGTATTATACATTGAACACCCTTGAGCACAAGCAGTATGATGCCTCTGTACTTTCTTCTGCAATGCAGGACAACCTCTGAACCATTGGCCCATTTCTGCAGGCATCTCCCCCTCGTCCCCGGGCACACCGTGTGCAGATGATGCGTGTGAATTGTCAGGGGTCAGACTATGGCATAGATTGAGGAGCACCAGCACTCAGCTCTCTGCAGGTTATCATCACCCCCCTGCCCTCGACAGTAACCTGCTGACAGAGCTGACATAGTCCCAGCAGCCTTGATTGATGTGACACATACCCTGGAAGGGTGGTAGATGGGGGGGGGGGACCAGGCCACATCCTATGTGAATTGGGTGAGTAGGAGGGCCTCCCTGGCCCTATGGGTCTGCCGCACCCTCATGTCCTGCAGCCTCCGGCTGGTCCTCATGTTCCTCCCTGGGCCCGTCCTCAAGCCCCTGCTGGTCCAGTGCCACCTTATCATCCTCGTTCTCCTCCATATTTCCCTCATCACCAACCTACATCTCATTGCCCTGCTGCTGTACGAGTTTGTCGAGGATACATCAGACCACCAAAAGCGGGCAACCCACCGGGGGGGTGTACTGGAGTGCACCACCGGAGCGGCTGAGGCATCGGAACGGCATCTTGAGGAGTCCAATGCGCCACTCAATGGCAGTCCGGGTGGCCACATGAGTCTCATTGTACCAGGTCTCCGCTTCGGTCTCCGCCTTCCGTATTGGTGTTATTAGCCAGGTCCTCAGCGGGTACCCCTTATTCCCCAAGAGCCAGCCGACCATCCTGGGGTGCTCCTCGAAGAGGCCAGGGATGACCAACTGCCCCAGGATGTAGCTGTCATGGACGCGCCCCGGGAAGCGTGCACACATGTGCATGATTGTCATGCGGTGGTCGCACACAAACAGTGTGCTGAGGGAGTGGAACCCCTTTCGATTAACACGGGGCACTCCCAGATGGCCCAGTGAGCGCAGGGCAACATGGGTGCCATCCACTACTCCCTGGACCTGCGTCAGCTGCACCTGTGGGCTGTGGCCTGAGAACATAGAACATAGAAAATACAGCACAGAACAGGCCCTTCGGCCCACTATGTTGTGCCGAACCTTTGTCCTAGATTAATCATAGATTATCATTGAATTTACAGTGCAGAAGGAGGCCATTCGGCCCTTTGAGTCTGCACCGGCTCTTGGAAAGAGCACCCTACCCAAACTCAACACCTTCACCCAACACCAAGGGCAATTTGGACATTAAGGGCAATTTATCATTGGCCAATTCACCTAACCCGCACATCTTTGGATTGTGGGAGGAAACCGGAGCACCCGGAGGAAACCCACGCAGACACGGGGAGGACGTGCAGACTCCGCACAGTCAGTGACCCAAGCCGGAATCGAACCTGGGACCCTGGAGCTGTGAAGCAATTGTGCTATCCACAATGCTACCGTGCTGCCCTTGAGAACAAATAAATCTACACTATATCATTTAACCGTAATCCATGTACCTATCCAATAGCTGCTTGAAGGTCCCTAATGTTTCCGACTCAACTACCTCCACAGGCAGTGCATTCCATGCCCTCACTACTCTCTGGGTAAAGAACCTACCTCTGATATCCCTCCTATATCTTCCACCTTTCACCTTAAATTTATGTCCCCTTGTAATGGTTTGTTCCACCCGGGGAAAAAGTCTCTGACTGTCTACTCTATCTATTCCCCTGATCATCTTATAAACCTCTATTAAATCGCCCCTCATCCTTCTCCGTTCTGATGAGAAAAGGCCTAGCACCCTCAACCTTTCCTCGTAAGACCTACTCTCCATTCCAGGCAACATCCTGGTAAATCTTCTTTGCACCTTTTCCAAAGCTTCCACATCCTTCCTAAAATGAGGCGACCAGAACTGTACACAGTACTCCAAATGTGGCCTTACCAAAGTTTTGTACAGCTGCATCATCACCTCACGGCTCTTAAATTCAATCCCTCTGTTAATGAACGCGAGCATACCATAGGCCTGCTTCACAGCTCTATCCACTTGAATGGCAACTTTCAAAGATGTATGAACATAGACCCCAAGATCTCTCTGCTCCTCCACATTGCCAAGAACTCTACCGTTAACCCTGTATTCCGCATTCATATTTGTCCTTCCAAAATGGACAACCTCACACTTTTCAGGGTTAAACTCCATCTGCCACTTCTCAGCCCAGCTCTGCATCCTATCTATGTCTCTTTGCAGCCGACAACAGCCCTCCTTACTATCCACAACTCCACCAATCTTCGTATCGTCTGCAAATTTACTGACCCACCCTTCAACTCCCTCATCCAAGTCATTAATGAAAATCACAAACAGCAGAGGACCCAGAACTGATCCCTGCGGTACGCCACTGGTAACTGGGATCCAGGCTGAATATTTGCCATCCACCACCACTCTCTGACTTCTATCGGTTAGCCAGTTCGTTATCCAACTGGCCAAATTTCCCACTATCCCATGCCTCCTTACTTTCTGCATAAGCCTACCATGGGGAACTTTATAAAATGCCTTACTAAAATCCATGTACACTACATCCACTGCTTTACCTTCATACACATGCTTGGTCACCTCCTCAAAGAATTCAATAAGATTTGTAAGGCAAGACCTACCCCTCACAAATCCGTGCTGACTATCCCTAATCAAGCAGTGTCTTTCCAGATGCTCAGAAATCCTATCCTTCAGTACCCTTTCCATTACTTTGCCTACCACCGAAGTAAGACTAACTGGCCTGTAATTCCCAGGGTTATCCCTAGTCCCTTTTTTGAACAGGGGCACGACATTCGCCACTCTCCAATCCCCTGGTACCACCCCTGTTGACAGTGAGGACGAAAAGATCATTGCCAACGGCTCTGCAATTTCATCTCTTGCTTCCCATAGAATCCTTGGATATATCCCGTCAGGCCCGGGGGACTTGTCTATCCTCAAGTTTTTCAAAATGCCCAACACATCTTCCTTCCTAACAAGTATTTCCTCGAGCTTACCAATCTGTTTCACACTGTCCTCTCCAACAATATCGCCCCTCTCATTTGTAAATACAGAAGAAAAGTACTCGTTCAAGACCTCTCCTATCTCTTCAGACTCAATACACAATCTCCCGCTACTGTCCTTGATCGGACCTACCCTCGCTCTAGTCATTCTCATATTTCTCACATATGTGTAAAAGGCCTTGGGATTTTCCTTGATCCTACCCACCAAAGATTGTTCATGCCCTCTCTTAGCTCTCCTAAACCCTTTCTTCAGTTCCCTCCTGGCTATCTTGTATCCCTCCAATGCCCTGTCTGAACCTTGTTTCCTCAGCCTTACAGAAGTCACCTTTTTCCTCTTAACAAGACATTCAACCTCTCTTGCCAACCATGGTTCCCTCACTCGACCATCTCTTCCCTGCCTGACAGGGACATACATATCAAGGACACGTAGCACCTGTTCCTTGAACAAGTTCCACATTTCACTTGTGTCCTTCCCTGCCAGCCTATGTTCCCAACTTATGCACTTCAATTCTTGTCTGACAACATCGTATTTACCCTTCCCCCAATTGTAAACCTTGCCCTGTTGCACGTACCTATCCCTCTCCATTACTAAAGTGAAAGTCACAGAATTGTGGTCACTATCTCCAAAATGCTCCCCCACTAACAAATCTATCACTTGCCCTGGCTCATTACCCAGTACTAAATCCAATATTGCCCCTCCTCTGGTCGGACAATCTACATACTGCGTTAGAAAAGCTTCCTGGACACACTGCACAAACACCACCCCATCCAAACTATTTGATCTAAAGAGTTTCCACTCAATATTTGGGAAGTTAAAGTCGCCCATGACTACTACCCTATGACTTCTGCACCTTTCCAAAATCTGTTTCCCAATCTGTTCCTCCACATCTCTGCTACTATTGGGGGGCCTATAGAAAACTCCTAACAAGGTGACTGCTCCTTTCCTATTTCTGACTTCAACCCATACTACCTCAGTAGGCTGATACTCCTCGAACTGCCTTTCTGCAGCTGTTATACTATCTCTAATTAATAATGCCACCCCCCCCCCCACCTCTTTTACCACCCTCCCTAATCTTATTGAAACATCTATAACCAGGGACCTCCAACAACCATTTCTGCCCCTCTTCTATCCAAGTTTCCGTGATGGCCACCACATCGTAGTCCCAAGTACCGATCCATGCCTTAAGTTCACCCACCTTATTCCTGATGCTTCTTGCGTTGAAGTATACACACTTCAACCCCTCTCCGTGCCTGCAAGTACTCTCCTTTGTCAGTGTTCCCTTCCCCACTGCCTCATTACACGCTTTGGGGTCCTGAATATCGGCTACCTTAGTTGCTGGACTACAAATCCGGCTCCCATTCCCCTGCCAAATTAGTTTAAACCCTTCCGAAGAGTACTAGAAAACCTCCCTCCCAGGATATTGGTGCCCCTCTGGTTCAGATGCAACCCGTCCTGCTTGTACAGGTCCCACCTTCCCCAGAATGCGCTCCAATTATCCAAATACCTGAAGCCCTCCCTCCTACACCATTCCTGCAGCCATGTGTTCAACTGCACTCTCTCCCTATTCCTAGCCTCGCTATCACGTGGCACCGGCAACAAACCAGAGATGACAACTCTGTCTGTCCTGGCTTTTAACTTCCAGCCTAACTCCCTAAACTTGTTTATTACCTCCACACCCCTTTTCCTACCTATGTCGTTGGTACCAATGTGCACCACGACTTCTGGCTGCTCCCCCTCCCCCTTAAGGATCCTGAAGACACGATCCAAGACATCCCTGGCCCTGGCACCCGGGAGGCAACATACCTTCCGGGAGTCTCGCTCGCGACCACAGAATCTCCTATCTATTCCCCTAACCATTGAATCTCCTACAACTATTGCTTTTCTATTCTCCCCCCTTCCCTTCTGAGCCCCAGAGCCAGACTCAGTGCCAGAGACCTCAGTGCCAGAGACCAGTGCCACACAGGTCCCCACTCGAGCCCTGGAATGATCTCAAGGCATAAAGGTTGAGGGCTGCAGTGACCTTGATGGCCACCGGGAGCAGGTGTCCTCCTCCTCTATGTGGTGCCAAGTCTGCAAGGATATGGCACACTTGTCACACTGACTCCTTGTTGAGATGGAGCCTCCTAAGGCACACGCTGTCCGTCATCTGCTGGAATGACCAGCGATGCCTGCATATCCTGGGCCATCGTAGAGCCCCCCCTCTGGCTCCCTCCCTGGCCTGATGGGTGGCCGGGTCCTCAGGGTGTGGAGCGGGGTCCGGCACATGGGCCTCCTGCTCGAGCATTTGCTGACGCTGCTGCTGCCGCCGTCTCCAGCATCTGGCCACATCGCGTAGCGCCAACAACACTGGGGCAATTTCTGCTGGGTCAAAATCCCTGCCATGCATTCAATATCTGGAAAGCATTGGGAGAGAGTGTTAGACTGACAAACAGCAGTGGCTCCCACCCCAGTGTCATGATATTCAGGTAAACATCATGGTACAAACATACATACATACTGATGGACAGATCAACGGACCAATCAACACACACACAACACCACAGCCAATCACAGGCAAGCGCATACACACTACAAAACAGGGAACATGACACTTCCCGCTCATTCCAGCAGGAGACAGCTCAGGGCACAGAGCTCATAGCAAGCCACTCAGATATCCACCATGTGCTGAGTGCCTCTCCAAGATAGGATTAGGAATAGGTCCACAGATTCAAGGGTTATGATCGAACCTCAGTAACCAGTTTACTACTGTAAATAAATGTTAGTAATAAAACTGAGTTGTACCATTTGCAACCGTGTTGGTTCGTCTGTGTAGCAGAGCACCCAACACGACATAGTACCAGGATTGGAACCCGGTAACTGTGGGACCGACCTACGAATCCTCCGGAATCTGCCATCCTGCGCCATGGACACCGTCAGCACACCACAGCCGCTACAAGTCGCTGGAAACCTCGGCATCAGTTGGAAGCTGTTGAAGCAGCGCTTCCAGCTCTTCCTGGAAGCCAACGAAAAGGAGAGCGCTTCAGACACCAGAAAGATCGCCATCCTTCTCTCCACGGCAGGTCAACACGCCATCCTTGTCTACAACTCCCTGGTGTTCGTGGAAGATGAGGACAAGACCAAGTACAAGACGGTCCTTCTCAAACTCGGCCAACACTTCAACGTCGAGGTCAACGAGAGTTTCGAGAGGTATCTCTTCCAGCAGCGCCTGCAAGGTAAGGATGAGCCCTTTCAGTCATTCCTTACGCACCTCCGTATCCTCGCGCAGTCCTGCGGTTACGACACCACCTCCGATTCAATGATTCGGGACCAGATTGTTTTTGGGGTCACCTCGGGCACCCTACGCCAGCAGCTCCTAAAAATTAAAGGCCTCACCCTAGCCTCCGCAATCGAAGCCTGTGTCCTGCATGAAAACGCAACTAGCCGCTACTCCCAATTTCAAGCGGCCGAATCGGCGCGGCAGGGGTCCTACTCGGCCAAACGGGTCTAGGCGATCGAGTTCCTCCCGGCCCGCGGCCCGGACGAGGGCAGCCATTTCGCGCGCTTTCTGAGGCCTCCCGCGTTTGTGCGCACCAAAAAAGACGTTGACGCAGAGGGACGTGATGCGCAGGCGCGCTTGACGCAAAACCGAACTGCGCATGCGCGGTGGCGCAACGAACGTCATGACGTCACGACGTGCGGCAACTGCGGAGCCGCACATTTAAAGCGGCAATGTCCGGCAAGAAACCGACAATGCCTCCGCTGTGGCAAGGTGGGCCACTACGCTGCCTGCTGTCGAGCAGCTCAACCTGCCAATGTTCCCCAATTCCGACAACCTCGCAGGGACGTGCGGACCATTCAGCCTCCTTACTACGAGTCGTGCCCAGACGATATCCAGACCAGTGACACAGACGACCGGGACGCCTTCCGTGTTGCGGTCATTGATGGGAACCAGATGTCTCCAGCCAGGACCCACCAGCCGTTGCAAGTGAACACTGTCAATCCGGGGGATGAATGGTGTGCCACCCTAACGGTCAACCAATCACCGATAACATTCCGTCTGGACACTGGCGCCTCCGCCAACCTCATAGCATGGTCAGCCTTCTACACCATGAAGGTCAGACCACCAATTCGGCCATCCCGTTGCAAGATGGTCGACTATAATGGCAACGTTATCCCGGCTATGGGATCCTGCCAGCTCCAGGTGACACACAACAAACACATAGCCACACTCTCATTCGAAATAGTTGGATCATCAAAGGACTCCCTGCTAGGCACACAGGCATGTAAGGTTCTCCACCTCGTGCAACGAGTCCACGCTCTGTCTCCAGAAGGCACATCAGACTTCCCGGATGCAGAATTCAGGGCACAGCTCCAATCGCTCCTCGCCCACAACCAGGAGGCATTCAAGGGCATGGGAACACGGCCCTACACCTACAGAATTCGGCTCAAACCGGACGCCACCCCGGTCATTCACACACCTTGCAGGGTCCCAGCGCCACTCAAAGACCGCCTCAAGCAGCAGCTGCAGGATCTCCAGGACCAAGGGGCGCTGTCCCGGGTCACGGAGCCCACGCCATGGGTCAGCTCCATGGTGTGTGTTAAGAAGCCCTCCGGCGAGCTCTGGATCTGCATTGATCCAAAAGACCTCAACAACAACATAATGAAGGAACACTACCCCATACCCAAACGGGAAGAGATCATGAGCGAAATGGCCCGAGCTAAAATCTTCACGAAACTGGATGCCTCGAAGGGTTTTTGGCAGATCCAACTGGATCCGTCCAGCTGAAAGCTGTGCACCTTCAACACCCCTTTCGGCAGGTTCTGCTATAACAGAATGCCATTTGGCATCATCTCGGCATCCGAGGTCTTTCACAGGATCATGGAACAGATGATGGAGGGCATCGAAGGGGTGCGCGTCTACGTGGACGACGTCATCATCTGGTCCACCACACCACAGGAGCACATCAATCGTCTCCAGCGCGTCTTTGCGCGCATACGGGAAAACGGCCTGCGCCTCAACCGAGCCAAGTGTTCTTTCGGCCAAACCAAACTGAAGTTTCTGGAGGACCGCATATCTCGGTCAGGGGTCCGACCGGATGCAGACAAGGTGAGCGCCATTACAGCCATGCCGCAGCCGGCAGACAAGAAAGCAGTGCTACGCTTCCTAGGCATGGTCAACTTCCTGGGGAAGTTCATTCCCAACCTTGCCTCCCACACGTCGGCTCTGCGCCACCTAGTCAAGAAGTCCACGGAGTTCCAATGGCTGCCCACACACCAGAAGGAATGGGAGGAGCTCAAAATTAAGCTCACCACAGCACCGGTGTTGGCGTTTTTCGACACATCTCGTGACACTAAAATTTCGACTGATGCCAGCCAGTCCGGCATTGGGGCGGTACTCCTACAGCGGGATGACACTGCGTCATGGGCCCCGGTCGCCTATGCCTCGCGGGCATGACCCCCACAGAACAGCGCTACGCGCAGATCGAAAAGGTGTGCCTGGGTTTGCTAACCGGAATAGACAAGTTCCATGACTACGTGTATGGTCTCCCCCAGTTTACCGTTGAGACTGACCATCGCCCCCCTGGTCAGCATCATACAAAAGGACCTGAACGAGATGACCCCTCGCCTCCAGCGCATCCTACTTAAACTCAGGAGGTATGACTTCCAATTGATCTACACCCCGGGAAAGGACATTATCATTGCGGATGCCCTATCTAGAGCAGTGAGCACACCGCCCGATTCGGAGGGGTTCGTCTGTAAGGTCGAAGTGCAGGTGGCCTTCACATCGGCAGATCTGCCAGCTGACGACTCCAGTCTGGCCCGTATTCACCGGGAAACTGCGACTGACCCCCTTCTACAATGGGTGATGCGCCACATGACGGGAGGGTGGCTCAAAGGACAGTGCTCACAGTTCTACAATGTCCGAGACGACTTGGCCGTCATTGATGGTGTCCTCCTAAAGCTGGACCGGATTGTGATGCCGCACAGCATGCACAAGCTGGTCCTCGACCAACTACACGAAAGCCATCTGGGGGTCAAGAAGTGCAGACGGAGGGCCCGAGAGGCGGTATACTGGCCGGGCATCAGTGGTAACATTGCCAATATGGTGCTCAACTGCCCCACCTGCCAAAGGTTTCAACTGGCGCAACCTCCTGAGACGCTTCAGCCCCATGAGCTGGTGACGTCCCCCTGGGCGAAGGTGGGTGTGGACCTTTTTCACGCGCTCGGCAGGGGCTATGTAATCGTCATTGATTACTTTTCAAACTATCCAGAGGTCATACGCCTGCATGATTTGACATTGTCCGCTGTCATAAGGGCCTGCAAAGACACCTTCGCTCGCCACGGCATTCCGATTACTGTCATGTCGGTCAATGGGCCCTGTTTTGCCAGCCAGGAATGGTCGTCCTTTGCTGCTTCGTATGGCTTCACACACGTGACGTCCAGCCCTCTGCATCCCCAGTTCAATGGAAAGGCGGAGAAGGGCGTTCACATCGTCAAGCGGCTCCTCTGCAAGGCTGCTGCCGCCGGATTGGATTTCTGCCTCGCCCTGCTGGCCTATCGCTTGGCCCCACTAGCCACTGGCCTCTCACCAGCCCAGCTGTTGATGCGTCACGCCCTCAGGACCACTGTGCCAGCCATTCTGGTACCCACAACCAACCATGCTCCGGTACTACACAGAATGCAACAGCAGCGTGTTCGCCAGAAGATGGCATATGACACACAGGTAACTGATCTTCCCGCCCTGGCGCCTGGAGACGAAGTCCGCATCCACCTACCAGAAGGTGGTTGGTCAGCACCTGCCGAAGTTCTCCGACGCATGGCTCCCCGCTCGTTCCTGGTTCGCATGCCTGATGGATCCATTCACAGGCACAATCGCCGGGCTCTTCGCCTACTTCCACGCTCGCTACGGGAACTTACACCGGTACCACGCCCTCCTGTTGTTCCTGATGTCGACTTCGTGGAGCTTCCTGCCACCATGCCCCTTCCGTCGTCGCCCGTGGCCAGGCCCATTCCTCAGCCGGTGGATCCTGACCCACTCTTGAGGCGGTCAACCTGAATTTGTCGCCCACCTACTAGACTGGACTTATGAGCCTGTTCGTACATTGAACTCATAATACCACTGTGTTAATATGTTTCTGTTCTTCCTTGTCGTTGCAGGAGTTTGTTTTGTCGTTCAGCATTTCTCCGTCCTTTGTTTATGGTATAACCTCGTTGCTATGTCGCACCCGACATCGCCCCTTGTATATAGTTTAGCCCCATGTACATGCTGTTGGTATTGCACACACACACATTCAGCTGCACTCAGTACACATCTCTATTTATAACCACATAGGCACATGTTCTTGTAAAAAAGGGAGGATGTCATGATATTCAGGTAAACATCATGGTGCAAACAGACATACATACTGATGGACAGATCAACGGACCAATCAACACAGACACAACACCACAGCCAATCACAGCCAAGAGCATACACACTACAAAACAGGAAACACAACACTTCCCGTGCATTCCAGCAGGAGACAGCTCAGGGCACAGAGCTCACAGCAAGCCACTCAGATATCCACCATGTGCTGAGTGCCACTCCAAGATAGTGTTAGGAATAGGTCCACGGATTCAAGGTTATGATCGAACCTCAGTAACCAGTTTACCACTGTAAATATATGTTAGTAATAAAACTGAGTTGTACCATTCGCAACCGTGTTGGTTCGTCTCTGCAGCAGAGCACCCAACACATCACCCAGGACCCTCCATTCCCCCATTGTCCCCCCGCCACCCACCCAGAACGCCCTGACCACTCACTCCCGGAAGCAGCAGGCTCCCCTCACCAGACCTCAGACCCTGGACCCCAGACCCTGTACCCCAGACACCCGCTCGCAATGTCAACTGGACCTGCCACTGGTCCCCTCTCCGTGGCACTCACCCACCCTCCGGCCATGGACATGTTGCTGGAGATGTGTCCCATCCCCTGGGTGTTCGGATGTTGGCTGCTGCGTGTGTGGTGTTGCCTCCCGCAGTGTTCAAGCACAGCGTCCAGGCATCAAGGTCTGATTGGGATGTTAGGCAATGACTCCCTCATGCTACATGGCCCGCCCACCCACGGGAATCCACTTTGATTGTGTGAAGTGCTCACTTAACCACGATTGCCAATTCCCGATTAGCAATGGCCTTTAACTGCCCGGCCATGCGCGTCGGCAGTCAGTGGGGGCTATGGGTGGTTGGTGGGGCAGATGGGCAGGGACAAGGGTTGCCCCAGGAACGGATACACATGTTCCAGAGGTTGGTGCCATGCACAGTTGCCCCGGTTGCCCCCCCCCATGCGCCTCCCCCCACCCTCCCATGGCGGCCCTTCCCTGCTATCGCATTTCTATTAGAAATCTAGTGCTAGGAAACAGATAGTTGACAGTAACTTTGAAATTTTTTTCAAAATATTTTTTTAAAAAAAGACAAATTTTAATTTTAATTTTAATTAATTGACGCAATGTCAGTTAGAGGGGTGCTGTGCTCTGACTGTGAGATGTGGCAGGTCCGGGAGGCTTCCAGCATCCCGGATGGCTTCATCTGCAGAAAGTGCACCCAACTGGAGCTCCTCACAGACCGCATGGTTCGGTTGGAGCAGCAATTGGATGCACTTAGAAGCATGCAGGTGGCGGAAAGCGTCATAGATCGCAGTTATGTAAATGTGGTCACACCCAAGGTGCAGGCAGAGAAATGGGTGACCACCAGAAAGGGCAGGCAGTCAGTGCAGGAATCCCCTGTGGTTGTCCCCCTCTCGAACAGATATACCCCTTTGGATACTGTCGGGGGGGATAGCCTATCAGGGGAAAACAGCAGCAGCCAGAGCAGTGGCACCATGGCTGGCTCTGATGTTCAGAAGGGAGGGTCAAAGCGCAGAAGAGTAATAGTAATAGGGGACTCTATAGTCAGGGGCACAGATAGGCGCTTCTGTGGACGTGAAAGAGACTCCAGGATGGTATGTTGCCTCCCTGGTGCCAGGGTCCAGGATGTCTCCGAACGGGTAGAGGGCATCCTGAAGGGGGAGGGCAAACAGGCAGAGGTCGTTGTACATATTGGTACTAACGACATAGGCAGGAAGGGGCATGAGGTCCTGCAGCAGGAGTTCAGGGAGCTAGGCAGAAAGTTAAAAGACAGGACCTCGAGGGTTGTAATCTCGGGATTACTCCCTGTGCCACGTGCCAGTGAGGCTAGAAATAGGACGATAGAGCAGCTAAACACGTGGCTAAACAGCTGGTGTAGGAGGGAGGGTTTCCATTATCTGGACCACTGGGAGCTCTTCCGGGGCAGGTGTGACCTGTATAAGAAGGACGGGTTGCATCTAAACCGGAGAGGCATAAATATCCTGGCCGCAAGGTTTGCTAGTGTCACACGGGAGGGTTTAAACTAGTATGGCAGGGGGGTGGGCACGGGAGCAATAGGTCAGAAGGTGAGAGCATTGAGGGAGAACTAGGGAATAGGGACAGTGTGGCTCTGAGGCAGAGCAGACAGGGAGAAGTTGCTGAACACAGCGGGTCTGGTGGCCTGAAGTGCATATGTTTTAATGCAAGGAGCATTATGGGTAAGGCAGATGAACTTAGAGCTTGGATTAGTACTTGGAACTATGATGTTGTTGCCATTACAGAGACCTGGTTGAGGGAAGGGCAGGATTGGCAGCTAAACGTTCCAGGATTTAGATGTTTCAGGCGGGATAGAGGGGGATGTAAAAGGGGAGGTGGAGTTGCGCTACTTGTTCGGGAGAATATCACAGCTGTACTGCGAGAGGACACCTCAGAGGGCAGTGAGGCTATATGGGTAGAGATCAGGAATAAGAAGGGTGCAGTCACAATGTTGGGGGTATACTACAGGCCTCCCAACAGCCAGCGGGAGATAGAGGAGCAGATAGGTAGACAGATTTTGGAAAAGAGTAAAAACAACAGGGTTGTGGTGATGGGAGACTTCAACTTCCCCAATATTGACTGGGACTCACTTAGTGCCAGGGGCTTAGACGGGGCGGAGTTTGTAAGGAGCATCCAGGAGGGCTTCTTAAAACAATATGTAGACAGTCCAACGAGGGAAGGGGCGGTACTGGACCTGGTATTGGGGAATGAGCCCGGCCAGGTGGTAGATGTTTCAGTAGGGGAGCATTTCGGTAACAGTGACCACAATTCAGTGAGTTTTAAAGTACTGGTGGACAAGGATAAGAGTGGTCCGAGGATGAATGTGCTAAATTGGGGGAAGGCTAATTATAACAATATTAGGCGGGAACTGAAGAACATAGATTGGGGGCGGATGTTTGAGGGCAAATCAACAACTGACATGTGGGAGGCTTTCAAGTGGCAGTTGAAAGGAATACAGGACCGGCATGTTCCTGTGAGGAAGAAAGATAAATACGGCAATTTTCGGGAACCTTGGATGACGAGTGATATTGTAGGCCTCGTCAAAAAGAAAAAGGAGGCATTTGTCAGGGCTAAAAGGCTGGGAACAGACGAAGCCTGCGTGGAATATAAGGAAAGTAGGAAGGAACTTAAGCAAGGAGTCAGGAGGGCTAGAAGGGGTCACGAAAAGTCATTGGCAAATAGGGTTAAGGAAAATCCCAAGGCTTTTTACACGTACATAAAAAGCAAGAGGGTAGCCAGGGAAAGGGTTGGCCCACTGAAGGATAGGCAAGGGAATCTATGTGTGGAGCCAGAGGAAATGGGCGAGGTACTAAATGAATACTTTGCCTCAGTATTCACCAAAGAGAAGGAATTGGTAGATGTTGAGTCTGGAGAAGGGGGTGTAGATAGCCTGGGTCACATTGTGATCCAAAAAGACGAGGTGTTGGGTGTCTTAAAAAATATTAAGGTAGATAAGTCCCCAGGGCCTGATGGGATCTACCCCAGAATACTGAAGGAGGCTGGAGAGGAAATTGCTGAGGCCTTGACAGAAATCTTTGGATCCTCGCTGTCTTCAGGGGATGTCCCGGAGGACTGGAGAATAGCCAATGTTGTTCCTCTGTTTAAGAAGGGTAGCAAGGATAATCCCGGGAACTACAGGCCGGTGAGCCTTACTTCAGTGGTAGGGAAATTACTGGAGAGAATTCTTCGAAACAGGATCTACTCCTATTTGGAAGCAAATGGACGTATTAGTGAGAGGCAGCACGGTTTTGTGAAGGGGGGGTCGTGTCTCACTAACTTGATAGAGTTTTTCGAGGAGGTCACTAAGATGATTGATGCAGGTAGGGCAGTAGATGTTGTCTATATGGACTTCAGTAAAGGCTTTGACAAGGTCCCTCATGGTAGACTATTACAAAAGGTGAAGTCACACGGGATCAGGGGTGAGCTGGCAAGGTGGATACAGAACTGGCTAGGCCATAGAAGGCAGAGAGTAGCAATGGAGGGATGCTTTTCTAATTGGAGGGCTGTGACCAGTGGTGTTCCACAGGGATCAGTGCTGGGACCTTTGCTCTTTGTAGTATATATAAATGATTTGGAGGAAAATGTAACTGGTCTGATTAGTAAGTTTGCAGACGACACAAAGGTTGGTGGAATTGCAGATAGCGATGAGGACTGTCGGAGGATACAGCAGGATTTAGATTGTCTGGAGACTTGGGCGCAGAGATGGCAGATGGAGTTTAATCCGGACAAATGTGAGGTAATGCATTTTGGAAGGTCTAATGCAGGTAGGGAATATACAGTGAATGGTGGAACCCTCAAGAGTATTGAAAGTCAAAGAGATCTAGGAGTACAGGTCCACAGGTCATTGAAAGGGGCAACACAGGTGGAGAAGGTAGTCAAGAAGGCATACGGCATGCTTGCCTTCATTGGCCGGGGCATTGAGTATAATAATTGGCAAGTCATGTTGCAGCTGTATAGAACCTTAGTTAGGCCACACTTGGAGTATAGTGTTCAATTCTGGTCGCCACACTACCAGAAGGATGTGGAGGCTTTAGAGAGGGTGCAGAAGAGATTTACCAGAATGTTGCCTGGTCTGGAGGGCATTAGCTATGAGGAGCGGTTGAATAAACTCGGTTTGTTCTCACTGGAACGAAGGAGGTTGAGGGGAGACCTGATAGAGGTATACAAAATTATGAGGGGCATAGACAGAGTGGATAGTCAGAGGCTTTTCCCCAGGGTAGAGGGGTCAATTACTAGGGGGCTTAGGTTTAAGGTGAGAGGGGCAAGGTTTAGAGTAGATGTACGAGGCAAGTTTTTTACGCAGAGGGTAGTGGGTGCCTGGAACTCGCTACCGGAGGAGGTAGTGGAAGCAGGGACGATAGGGACATTTAAGGGGCATCTTGACAAATATATGAATAGGATGGGAATAGAAGGATACGGACCCAGGAAGTGTAGAAGATTGTAGTTTAGTCGGGCAGCATGGTCGGCACGGGCTTGGAGGGCCGAAGGGCCTGTTCCTGTGCTGTACATTTCTTTGTTCTTTGTTCTTTGTTCAGAGGGTTACCAACCTCCCGCCGAGCACTGGGGTGGCAAGCCCAAGGTCCCCGGGCTCTTTGCGTGTGAGTAAAGATGGTTACTTCTGTGGGGAGCCTCCTCGGTTCTATTTTTAAAAAGGAGTAGTAATCGACGCCAGCGTGACCACTTTCTGGGGAGGCCAATGAATCACGGGAGGCCGTTGGATAAAGGGTGGCTCCCGTTAATTGGTTTCTCGCCACACTACACGCAGGATCCCGATTTCGCCTACGGGAGCGGGCTGGTTGCATCTCAAACTGTTTGGCGCCTGGCGCGGGTCTCATTTTCCGTCTCTCCCACTATTTACTGGCCTCGCTCAAACGCGGCTGGAGAATTGCGCCCTAATTAAATCATGAGTGTCAAAGCACTACAACGCCCCAGCAATGTTCAGCCCTTCTCCGGGCAATGTTTACCCTCCTCCTCCTCCGCAATGTTCACCCCCACCCTCCCCGTAATGTTCACCCCCCTCCCTCTTCCTGGAAATGTTAATACACCCCCCCCCCCCCACTTCTGGAAACATTCTCCTCTCTCCCAATAATATTCACCATCCTGCATCCCAGAAATGTTCACTTCTCCCCTCCCCAGAATTGTTCACCTCCCCCATCCCTGGAAAGGTTCACCCCACATCCTCCTGGCAATGTTCACCATAAAACCCTACCCCCCACGCCCCCTCCCCAACCCACAATCCTGACAATGTTCACTGCCCACTTCCTTCTCAACAATGCACACACCTCCCTCAGACCCCCCCCCCCCCCCACCCTGTCAATGCTCACAAGCTGTTCCTCACTTAGAATGTGATAAGAGAAATGCTCCTGTAAGTCCCTGTATGGATATGGCCTCCTGTTGAGAACCTTCCTCCTCCTCCATCCTCTTTAAGCATCTTCTCTTCTTCTGTATAACCCAGCGCTCATGACTGGGAGCAAGTGTTCTGAGCAGAACCTTAAAGACATAACGATGGTCTTTGCCATACCATACCCTGTAAATTTCACTAACTTTAAGTAAGAACAGAAGCTTCCACAAATTTGTACTAACTCAGGAAGAGCCTGCAGAAATCAATCAGCGACTAACCTGAAAGCAGATGATGACCCCTTTAAATAGCAGGAGGTCATTCTGGCTGAAGAATGCATGTACGGCATTGAATGTCAAGATAGGTTATTAGCTGGAACAGCGAGGTCGAAGGCAACCCTGCTAGAGTCAAGTCAGCATTTCATGCTGGCTAACGTCAAGGTCAGCCTACTCTGCATACTACTGCCACACATTCCCAGACCCTGTGCTAATGACCTGTCCAAAATGGTGCCCAAAACATCAGAATTGTGTGCACAGTGTGAAGCGAGACCACATCGCACTAAAAATACCGCAATGCTACTGAATCCTGCAGCCAAATTGTTCCTCAAATCAAATGAAGTTCATTCTAATATCAATTGTTTCACCTATTTCATGTGGATATCAAATTCCAGCATTCTAGAAAGGAAAGATATCATAGCTGACAAGAAAATTAAAGCTGATTTGTCTGGTATTCGTGAGCTGCTATTTCATTATTTATTCATCAACAATGTTGTACAACTTTAGCTTGTTCTACATGTTGGTAATTCAAGGCGAATGTTGGGAATTAGCAATGCATATTATTTAGATTTCAACACAAAAACAATGGGCTTTTCTTTCCAAAATCTAACCTGTCATTGTGAAATAATCTAAACATGGCTACTTTATCACAAATTTCAATGTTTTCTACAGTGCAAAGACAATAAATAACACGGTAGCTATGTGAGATTGTAATTGTATTAACATACCACCTGACTCGCAGTGAACCCAAACACCTGATGCTGTGGTAAGAGCTCATTGGAAAATGTTTTGCTATAGTAGCCAGTAACTCACCTATTACAAAAGGTTCAGGTGCAAACAAAGGCTTTCCTCTTTGTGGCACCTCAGCATTGTTGTCAGAGAGCTATTTTATGCCATGAGCAGATCTCTTCTCGCTCCAAGTGCAATTTGCTAGCATTTTCATTTCAAAAGTGCATCCTGGATGTCTTCCTGCACAATGTGGTTTGGCTATTTTTACCAAACAATTCTGTTATTCATGCACCCTTTATAGAGCAGAGCAGAAAGAAGCATTGTGTCACCCCAAATAATAATACCACATTGATGAATAGACAGCCGAGTGTGTTTGTTTCTCTCCACGGGAAGAAATAAATCTGTTTTCTATTGAGCACTGTCATGCAATTCTCTTAGCAGGCACCTCCATACAAATCTTTCTAGCCTGTCATTTCATACTGTAATCTTCTTTAATGGGGAAATGTATGCACAGCAGTTGCCACAAAACATTATGAGACAGAAATGCACTTCACAAATCACTTAGAGTTAACCTACAGCCTCTCATAAACATCCAATGTGTTGGTAAATTAATGAGAAACATAAACTTAAGAAGCGTAGATTGTAACAATATTTAGTTGTACAGTGCAAACTTGATTTTGCTTTACCATATATATGTAGCATCCAGATTGCAATATATACTTTAAACAAAAATAGTCACAATACATTTCAGCAGCCTAGGCCCTCATATGTTGACCTTCAGAAATGGGATTAACGATGATAGAAGTGGTCCAGTAATTCTACTGGAGGTTTTGGGGCTACGTTTGTAGATCAGTGTGCACTTTCTCAGAGCTCTTCCTTTGCATACAAATGGACTTTTCATAAAATTGAAATGTCTTCCAGCAGAAGTATTTTTAGGCATGTAAGTGTGAGCTGTTTGCTCATTAACAACCACCATCTCTCCAGAGCCATTAATAGGCTTTCGTCAGACAGGGTGAGTCATGCACATACATGACAGTTTCTTGATCACCCTGATGCAACCATCCTGTATAAGTAATCAACAACTTATACTTTTATAGTACCATTGATGTAATAGGGTGGGGGGGGGGTGGGGGGGGGGCGGTTCTCTGCCGTCCGCCACCAATGGCGGAGTTCCCGATGCAGAGGACTATCTCCTGCTGGACAAAAAGCACCGATTCCTTTGCGATGCTCCGGTCTACCTGCTGGTGATGGCATCAAGGTTCGCACCCCGTGCCAGTGGAAGGATGCAAATGGGTCATTTGAACACATTTGCATCCTGTTACAGGGCTGTCTACCGGATTCTCCATGCCTCCGTGAGATTCCGGCCCACTCAGCCAGGATTCAAGTGGGTGTGGATTGCTGCACGTATATGCCAGCGCAGTCCTGATGCCGTGGACCTTACGTGGGCCAAGGGAGTAAGTATTTAAGGTAGGTACCCTCAAAATCCATTGGAGGGCCCCACACAAGTCCTGCCCACCCCACCTTCCAGCCGCCCCATCAGACCCCCACAAACCAGAACCCCCATCAAACCCCCATCAGGGAACCCCCCATATCAGAGAAACCCCCATATCAGAGACCCCCCATAACAGACACCCCCCCATCAGTCACCCCTGCCTGGAAGCGCAAGAGCAGTCCAAACAGAAACAGTGAAAAATCATTGCTTTTTCACTCACCTGCCCCTTACACCTGCTGTCTCAGACAGAGGTGGAGAAAGCAAAAGCTGCTGTAAATTGCAAACACATCACGCTTGAACGCATCTCACGTACCCTACTGTGAAATTAGCCATAGTGTTTATGAACACCTGGCTATGATTGACAGCTCCTGTACACATCAAAAACCATAAAGCGCTTTCTGCTGAGAAAAAGAGGAGGTAAAGCACTTAACAGAGTACTTGGTATACATTCAAGCATGAAGGGAAATGAAAATAAACAATCCAGACACCTGGCTGCCTGGAAGCTATTACCCTGTCAATTACATCCTACAAAAAGCTATTCCTCTTTGAACATGATTAGAAGCTTGCAGATCAAAACATTTGAGAGGATTTAAAGCCTTGTAATGTGTTTTGGCTTTCTATGAAGTACAGCTGCTGCTTTCAACACTTCTGCCTCAGGCAGAGGTTTAAGGGGTCGGTCCCTGATGGGAGGGGTCTTTGATGGGGGGGTCTCTGACATGGGGGTCTATGGTGGGGAGGTCTAATAAGCGTCTGGTGTGGGGGTCTCGGGTGAGGATCTCTGGTGGGAGTCTCTGGTGGAGAGTTTCCGATGGGAGGTCTCTGGCAGGGGGACTCTTGTGGGAGTTTCTGGTGGGGGGTCTGATAGAGGGATCTGGTGGGGGGCCTGTGTGGTTCTGCTGGGTGGGTCTGATGGGGGGGTCTAGTGGGGGTGTTCGGGTCACCCTCATGCGTGCATGCCACTCTCATGCGTGCGTGCTTTTTGGGGGGTAATCCAGCAAACCCCATGGTGGGGGGGGGAGATGCCCCTTCTTTTCAGCAAGGAAGGCAGGATTTGCATTGCAGGGGGAGAGGGCCAGCCTCCAGACCTCGTTATCGTGCCACCTGCTCAAAATGGCGGCCCAAAATCGAGATTTGCAATGAAATCCCTTGCAATTCCCGCTATGGATGGCTGGGGAGAGTTAATCGCTTCTGTGCGCCGCTCCCAGCGCAAATCAGAGGTGATTCAGCTCCAGCGGGAGAACTGGTCTCCCAAACGGAGACGCCAACCCAAAATGACTCAAGGCCCTTCAAATGAGCAATATAAAGCCATATCTGACACCAAGCCACACAATGAGACATTGGGCCAAATCTTTTTTCAATATTTTTATTGATTTTCATTTTATGAGAGACAGACTTATCACATACATGCTCTGACTATACAATTATATCTGCCAACAAAAAACAAAAAAGAATAAAAGAAAAAAGGAAAAAAAACACAGAAGTAATAATAACAAAAACATAACACCGAAATAGCCACGGTAACAGAAATAAGTATTTCACACTTTTTAACTCGTTCTAGACACTATGCGGTTGAACTCTACACTATTTACCAGTGTGGTCTATATTACTGGATCGTGCCCGGCATGGTAACTTTATGGTTTACAGTAACAAAAGAAACTTTCCCTATCCCCCACCCCCCACCCCTGCCCCTCCCCCGGTGTCACCAATCGGGGAGCAGGTAGTTCAACATGCAATACACTAGGGTGAGGCCCACTGAGGGTGGTGAGGCCTCGTCTGGAGAACTTGCCCTTCTTTTGGGGCATGCTTGTGTATTGCTGCTCGTGAGCCCCGCATCCCCATTGTAATATCTATTTCCCCTGTGTTTTGGGTGCTGCCTCCTCTTCTTCTCTCTCTATACCCCCTTCTTTTGCCCCCTTTAGTTTACCTTCCCCCCACCTGTCTCCACCACCACCCCCTTCCTGCTCCCCCCTCCCCTAGTTGCCTTCCTTCCTGACCAGTTTTCTGAGCATCCTCAAAACATATTCCATCGGGTTCCTGCCCTCTGTGCCCTCCAGGAGCCTGACAGGATCATCCACCTTCCCTTTTCGCACCATCTGGGCCGTCACCTCAGCATCGAGCGAGGTGATCCACTCAAGCTGGTCCGTGGCTGATTTCTCCAGGTCCTGCACCATCACCTCTTGGGCCTCCAGTCTCCGCTCTTTTCTGTTGATTGCTCCCTTTATGGAGGCCAGCGCAGCCTCTGTTGCTGACTTCATAGCCAGCATGAGGTCTTCTTTTATCGCCTGTGTTTCTGGAGTGCCGTAGTGACAAACTCCATCAGTTTCTCTGTCGGTGAGTGGGCCTGCTGGGGCCGCCATGCTCAGGCCTGGGTCGCCACCCATGTCCCCTTGTACTGGGGTTGGGGTCTTCCTTTCTCTGCTCTTCTTGAACTTGCGGCCTGGCTGCTGGCTCGACGGCATCTCAACCAGTTGGGTAGTAAGTGGATATTGAGTTGGGGAACTTAATCATACTTTTGGTGCATGTTTGATGGGGTTAAAAAGGTCTACTGAGAAGTTCCTAGGGGACAGCCACCTTTTGTGCGACCGCTCAGTTTATGGCCCCCACTGGAAGTGATTGGGCATTATCTTGTGGAGATGATGGGTGTCTCAGCCACCGGGTAGAGAACTGGCTTGACCCCACTGTTGCCTCCTTTTGGAAGATCCACCGCATCTCGTGCCGCTCAGGCACTTAATTGGCCAGACTTTCCCTGAGAGCAAGTACAAGAGCGCCACCAAGGAGGCAGCAGCTACTGCTGGTACTATGCCCATCCATGACCTCAAATTGAGGAGAGACCCAGGAACAGGTGAGCAATCGTGGAAAGCAGGTCGTAAGTTGGAGTTTATAGCCTCCCCTTTCCGATACTGGGTTTCTTAGTTAGGCACTAAACTGCCTATGAATGAGGGACCTCCCCCGGGAGTCTGCAAGCAAAGGTGCCAGTTTTGCCCCGCACACCACTGGGTTAATACCAGCCATGGTGGGATGTGGCCCTTAAGTGGCCATTACTTGGCAGTGGGGCAGGAAGGCTGCCCACAGGCCTTGCAGCTATGGATTTAATCAGAGTGGAGGCAGGAAGGTGACTGGGCCTCCATCTTTTCTGATGATAATAGAGCACAAACAAAAGATGCGTAATGATTTTCTTTTCAGTCTTTCAGTCAGCTCCTTTCTAAAAATAACACAATTCAAACGTTATCTCACTAAAGCTTTTGAAATATGTTCTCTTATTTTTCTACGTTATTCATTGGAAATACTAAAAGCAAAAGGAAAATATTTAATCAGTATAGCTGAATAAACAGCCTGATATTCGCTGGAAAATTAGGCACCTTCGGGGGTAGTCAAAGCAGTACTTTTGAAGTGCGGGTATTGTTTTAATGTTCAATCTTCTGGATTAGACTGAAACCTTTACATGAGAAATTTATTGATGGGATTATAAAACAGAAAAGTCAATTCAGTGAACAAAGTTAATCATATTATTCTAAATGATTTTAAAGAAAATGAATTTGGGCTCATTTAAAAAATGGCAATTTTTATTTCAAGAAAGAATTTTAAGTAATTTGTGGAAACCCAGTGGCCAAATTCTTCAATTAAACTGTAAAATATCCCCAATATATATTGACAAATATTGTGTGTTACATAGGTTGACACCTTGACATTAAAATGGTTTCACCCATTGGAGTAACAGATACAGGTACTAGCGAGCTTTCAATAAAACGCACACCCCACATATTGAATTTAATATGTAATAGATAGGAAAATGATGCAAACCCATCCCTTTGTCCAGGCATACCGGGCGGGATTCTCTGATCCTGAGGCTAAGTGTTGACACTGTTGTGAATGACGTTGCGTCAACAGGTCCCCAGGAGCAGCACTCCTGAGCCCTACAGGGGGCCAGCATGGCACTGGAGCGACTCACGCAGCTCCAGCAGCCGTTACCGGCATCAAACGGGCGCTGCAGGTCTGCACATGCGCTCTGCAGCCGGCGCGAATTTGCGCATGCGTGCTGCGACCGGCACAAACTCCCACATGTGCGCAAGCTTCCTTCCCCCGCGCCGGCCCCGACGCAACATGGTGGAGAGGTACAGGGGCCGGCGCGGAGCAAAAGAGGCCCCCACCAGGATAAGCCGGCCCGCCGATCAGTAGGCACCAATCGCGGGCCAAGCCACGGTGGAGGTCCCCCCCTGGGGTCGGATCCCCCCTCCCTCCCACTAGGCCGCCCCCCACAGGATGGACACCGAGGTCCCGCTGGGTAAGATCACATGAGAACGCCGCCGGCGGGACTCAGGCTATCTCGGCGGCCAGTCGGCCCATCCCGCACGGAGTATCGCCTGGGGGCCGGGTAGAGCGGCACTGACCGGCGCCCCGCCAACCGCTCCGGCGCCAATTCTCCGGTGACCGGGCGGCGGCGCGTGAATCGCGCTCGGCCCGGCAATTCTCCGACCCGGCCCGGGGTCAGAGAATCCCGCCCACCAAGTCTACAGGCGATGAATCAACACCTCATCAAATGTCTTCTCGAAAGGAACATTCCCTCAAATAGCACAATCATTATATGTTGCATACTGAGGTAGAACCTATATACTAGATGAAGAGCTAGCCTTAGATCAATCCTGAGACGCCAGGACAGGATTAGTGGACTTCTACAACAGCAAATTGGCACTGCACGTGTACTAATTCACCAACCATTAAGGGGGCTAGCACCGGCGCCACATGAAACACGACCGATTCGAATGAAAAACGGTGTCTGATTCGCTGGATTTTGAATAGGCACTTAGGAGGCTGACAAGCTGCAGCCGCATATTAGCACTTTACTCCCCACGCACACTATAAGCCAACAAGATGGCAGCAAGATGAGCAGCACCACAATTCACAGATGATGAACTGGAGACCCTGCTAGATGCCCTGAGGGAGAGGCAGACAACCTGGTGCCCTGGGGTGGGAAGGAGGCTGCCAGCCACTGCCGTTCCCAAGGCCTGGATGCAGGTGGCAGAGGCGGTCAGCACCATGGGCAACACCGCGAGGACTGGCCAGCAGTGCCAAAAATAAACTGCACGACCTCCTCAGGGAGGCCAGGGTAAGTGGACAGCATTGTGCCCTTAGCACCAACCACCGTCCCAAACACCCGTAACCCCATCCACCCCCACCCAGAGGGTGGCCGAACCCCCACCCTGCACCACATGCCAGGACCCATATCGGCCGCTATGGCCGGGTGCCCTGGCCACTGATGCCATGGATACCCACCCCTGGGCTACATGCGCGGACTGTCTAACACTGTGCGTGTTCTGTTTCCCCCCTCCCACCAGGAGAAGACCGCGCCGAGAGAGAGAGAAGTGGCCCCTCACGTCAGGGGAACAAAGGGCACTGGTGTGGCCCGAATAAAGGGCAGACCCGGGTCGAAGGTCAGCATCAGATGAGGAAGTGGGACCCCGCTGATTTGCGATTCTCCATGGCATGTGTGTCCCTCCTCCACCACCATACGCAAAGCCAACATCACCCCACCCGCACACCCAACACCACCCCCACAGCCCCTCTCCACCACCAGCCCCACCCCCCTCCCTACTCCCCCCTCCCCCCTCACACCACACACCACCACCCCCACTCCCCCCGATAAGTTTTGTCTTGTGTCTTGCAGGAGCTGTTGGTGCTGGTGCGTGCCCACCTGGTGTCCCTCATCCCCGACCTTAACCACAACTACTACCGCAAGTGGCGAGTAGCGACGACGAGGGCATGGACAGGTGCCCTCGACACACATCCCATGATACCCCAGAGCTCGGGTCCAGGGAAGATACCGATTTTCTGCCATAGCTGTCTCCAACACCCTCCACCATCCCAGAGACACTCACCTCAGTTGGGCACTTTAGTGAAGTGGCTCCTGGGACACTATCTGGTGCCCACCACACACATGCTGTAGTACATCAGGTGCAGGTAGGAACTCACAAAGGGGCGGACGGTCGGAGGGCGGGCCGACCCCAGGGCCGTCCAATCGGGTTCCGGGCTTCTGGAACGGACGGTCCCATCGATTGTGGAGATACAGTTGCAGAGCCAGGGACTACATGAGGGGTTGTCGGTGAGCATCCAGTACCTGTAGGTGCAGTTTCAGGAGTCCAACCGCGTGCAGGAGCAGGAGGCGATGCCGAACATACGTGCCACTCAGGACAACACCATGGTGGAGACTTTGGGAACGAAGGTTTCGGCCATGGGTCAGGATGTCCAAGGCCTGGGGCATTCTGTTCAGGCGGTGGCCGAAGCCCAGGTCAGGGCTGTCCTCTCACAGGCAGCCATGTGCCAGAGCCACATGAACATTGCAGCGACGCTCCTCAGCATGGCCCAGTCACAATGGGTCATGGCTAAGAGTGTCGGCGACATTGCCCAGGTGCTGGCCGAAGTGGCACAGATCCAGAGTGAGGTGACCCAGTCCCAGAGGGGGATGGCGCTGTAACTGGCTGATGTGGCACAGACCCAGAATGTGGTGGCACAGTCGCAGTGTGATGTGGCGCAATCCCAGATGAAGGTGGTCCACTCCCTGTGCTCCATGGCGGTGTGCATGCAGACCCTGGCTGTGACAAGAATGGGCCTCGAGGACTGGCAGCGCCAGGTGACAGGGGAGCCTCAGGGATTAGCTCCTCTCGCAACCTAATCCCATGAAGTGGCTCGTGGGCCATCGGGCACCCCAAGGGAGGAGGAGGAGGTGATGGGGCCCATGCTGGTGACTCCGACAGGGGAGGTGCGGAGTATCACAGCGCCTCAGACTTCTCCTCCCGGCTGTCCCTGGCACATCACATGCCAACGGGCAAAACAAGGCACCCCAGAAGACAGCTGCCATAGGGGACCCAGGTCACAGAGCGGGAATCACAGCAGGCCACCTGATGTACCACCTGGGGTCCACCTAGGCGTAGTGTTAGGGCCCGTAAGGGCAGAAAAATAGGCACCATTTAGGATGGCAGGGGTGCAGCACATAAGATTAGCGATAAGGGCAAGGGCACAATCCTCTATATAATAGTTACAACCTGCCTCGGTGCTCTGTCAGAGAATGTGAGGGATGGGATTATCTGGGCTGGCCGCAGTGGGTGGAGGGGTAGGGGGAGATTGGCAGACGTTGAGGGGGAGGCTTGGCCCAGGGACCCCATGCAGCCATTGCTCACTGCTCCGGTGTCCCACCCCATCCCACCCTTGACAGCCCCCACCTCCCCTCCCCTACACCCACCGTACCCACCTCCGCCTTCCCAGAGATTTGATGGCACTGTGTGATGGAATGGCCAGCTCGCATGCAGGCATCACCCAGGTGGACGGAAGAAAATGCTGCCGTGGGCAGGCGTCAGACATTATCAAATGATGTGGAGAACCAGAGCTCATCAGAGTGGGTGGTCATCATCCTCCATCCCATAGACCAGACCCACTCTTACTGCCAACTCAAGGCCCCCACCCAGTAGGGAGCCAAGTAGGTATAACGAGAGGTTGTTCATGGGGGCGGGTGGACAGCCGGGGCAGGGGGATGTTTTTTGGTGTTGTGAGAATGGGATTGGATGTCTGTGCCCCCGGCCAGTCCCCCTAGTCAGTGAACCTGGCGGCGATCAGAGCGTCACGTGCGCGTCGGACCTGGTGCACACGTGTGGCTTCTCGTGCCTGCCCGGGCCCCATGACCTGTCCATCCTCACCCTCCCACACATCCTCCTCATCGGACAAGGACTGGCATTCATCCTCCTCCAGAACATCGCCCTCTGCTGCGCGATGTTGTGGGGGTGCCCCAAGCCATCACAATGTGGGAGAACCCCCCCCAGCGCTCTAGTGGAGGGGTCCTCCAGAGCGGTCCAGGCAGCTGATCGCTGCATGAGGTTCGTTGTAGCGGGTCTCCGTGCCGGTCTGTGGCCTCCGGATAGGCATTATCATCCATGACCACAGTGGATAGCCCCTGTCGCCCATGGGCCAGCCCCCCAGCCGGAGGGGGGGGTGGGGGGGGGTGCATCTTGAAGAGGCCAGGAACCGTCGAGTGTGCCAGGATGAAGGTGTTATGCACACTGCCCGGTGCAGACATGCATGATTTGCAGCTCATGGTCACACACCAGCTGCACATTCATCAAGTGGAACCTCTTTCGGTTTGTGTAGAGTGGCCAGTCATCTGCAGGAGCTGGTAGGGCATCCCGTCGATCACTCCCTGGACACGGGACACCTCGGCGATGGTGGCAAACGCCGCTGCCCGGGCATCCTGGTGGGCTCGGTCCACATTGAAATGGATGCATTGCGCCGACTGGACATATAAGGCCTCCGTGACGGCTTGGATGCACCTGTGCACTGAGCTCTGTGAAATCCCGGAAAGGTCCCCACTCAGCGCCTGGAAGGACCCTATGCGTAGGAGTTCAGGGTGACCATCACCTTGGCGGCCACTGGGAGAGGGTGCTCCACAACATCGCGCAGCAGAGGGGTGACGTGCTGGAGAAGGAGGATGAATGCCAGTCCATGATCTGGCAGGTATGTCGTACTGTCCCACTGCTCAGCCGGAGTTTTCAACGGCATGCCCGGTCCGGCAGGTCCCCGAATACAGGCGCTGCCACTTCACATGAGGCCTCATGCAGCGCCTCCTTTGCACCTCCTCCTCCTTGGCCTGTTGGGCGGTCAGCCCTCCATTTCACCAGCTGCTTTCTATTCTTCTGGGGCAGGCTCCATTATTGTAGCATCCTCCTCCTCGAGCAGCTCCAGCTCGTACAGCCGCATTGCATCCCTCAATACTGCAGCGACTAACAGGAAGGCCACCATTGCTGGTTGAATTCCAACATCCATTCTCTGCAGGGGGGTGAATGGCCAGCATGTTAGCATGGTGCGCACACCCATGGCAAACCAGGACAACGGGCTACATCGTGGGCCCCAGTTGGCACTGCGGACCCTGCACCCGCATGCCCCCTCCCCCCCCTCACCCATCTCCACACTCCTGTCCCTATCAGTGCCCAGCACAGTGGGGGCCTCTGACCAGACCCCCGTTCCTGCTGCCAGGGATACCGTCGGCTGGCACTACCCATTCCAGCAATATTTCCATGGACCCCGTCCGGCATCCCCCTGTAGGGGCCACTGTGTGCCCTTCGGTAGGCTGCATGCAGCCCCACCGACGGGTGGCAGCAATTTAGGAGGTGGGGGCTGAGGGCTGGGATGCGGGAGCGGTCTGGCGGAGGGTGGGGGCTGGGTACTGGGGCGGTCTGGCGGAGGGTGGGGGCTGGGTACTGGGGCGGTATGGCGGAGGGTGGGGGCTCGGGTGCAGGGGTGGGGTTGTGGGATGCGGGGGGGGGGTGGAATGGAGGGTGGGGGGTGGGCGCCCACACAACCGGTGTCACTCTGCAGAACCTCAGGCCACGGAGGGCGGTCAATAGGATGCGCAGCAAGATGGCTGCCTTGCAAGCTGCGGTTATAGCGGTCCATGCCTGCACACCCTGGTGCCTTGGGGGTTGGCCCCAGCCCCACGGCCCTACCCCTACCCCCCCCCCCCCCCACCCCTGCCATGGCAACCAGCTCCCAGCCAGCCTGGCCAGAGTCAGGATCGGCAGCCCACGGTCTCTTGAGGGAGTTTGGAGATTTTTCGGGATATAGGCTTAATATGGGGAAGAGTGAGCTTTTCGTAGTACACCCCAGGGATCAGGGAAGAGGGATAGATGACCTGCCGTTGAGGAGAGCGGAAAGGAGCTTCCGATATTTGGGGATTCAGGTAGCCAGGAGCTGGGGAACTTTACACAAACTCAATCTGACGCGGCTGATGGAGCAGATGGAGGAGGATTTCAAGAGGTGGGATCTGCTGCCGCTCTCATTGGCGGGCAGAGTGCAGGCGGTCAAGATGATGGTCCTCCAAAGGATTCTTTTTGTGTTTCAATGTCTCCCCATTTTGATCACGAAGGCCTTTTTGAAGAAAATAGATAGGAGTGTTATGAGTTTCGTGTGGGCAGGGAAGACCCCAAGGGTAAAGAGGGGCTTCCTGCAGCGCAGCAGGGACAGAGGGGGACTGGCGTTGCCGAATCTGGACGATTATTACTGGGCCGCCAATGTGGCGATGGTTCGCAAGTGGATGAGGGAGGGAGAGGGAGCGGCGTGGAAAAGGCTGGAGATGGCGTCCTGTAAAGGAACGAGCCTAAAGGCGCTGGTGACGGCGCCGCTACCGCTCTCCCTGAAAAGGTACACCACGAACCCAGTGGTGGCGGCAACCTTAAGGATCTGGGGGCAATGGAGGCGACATAGGGGTGTGATGGGTGCCTCGGTGTGGTCCCCGATCAGGAACAACCATAGGTTTGTCCCAGGAAGGATGGACGGAGGGTTCCAGAGCTGGCATCGGGCAGGAATTAGGAGATTGGGAGATTTGTTTATTGACGGGACGTTTGTGAGCTTGGGAGCACTGTAGGAAAAGTATGAATTGCCCCCGGCGAATATCTTTAGATACATGCAAGTGAGGCCGTTTATGAGGCAACAGGTGAGGGAATTTCCGCTGCTCCCGACACAGGGGATCCAGGTAGAGTGATTTTGGGGGTATGGGTCGGGGAGGGCAAAGTGTCCGAAATATATCAGGAGATGAGAGACGAGGGGGAGGCGCTGGTAGAGGAGCTGAAGGGAAAATGGGAAGGAGAGCTGGGGGAGGAGATTGAGGAGGGTCTGTGGGCTGATGCCCTAAGTAGGGTAAATTCCTCTTCCTCGTGTGCCAGGCTTAGCCTGATACAATTCAAGGTTCTACACAGAGCACACATGATGGGAGCGAGGCTGAGCAGGTTCTTCGGAGTGGAGGACAGGTGCGGGAGGTGCTTGGGAAGTCCGGCGAACCACACACATATGTTTTGGTCGTGTCCGGCACTGGATGAGTACTGGAGGGGAGTGGCAAGAGTGATCTCAAAGGTGGTGAAGGTCCGGGTCAAGCCAGGTTGGGGGTCAGCGATATTTGGGGTAGCGGATGAGCCGGGAGTGCAGGAGGCGAAAGAGGCCGATATTCTGGCCTTTGCGTCCCTGGTAGCCCGGCGAAGGATCTTACTCATGTGGAAGGAAACCAAACCCCCCGGCATGGAGGCCTGGACAAACGATATGGCAGGGTTCATAAAACTGGAACGGATGAAGTTTGCGTTGAGAGGATCGGTTCAGGGGTTCTCCAGGCGGTGGCAACCGTTCCTTGACTATCTCGCGGAACGTTAAGGGAACATAGATCATCAGCAGCAGCCGAGGGGGGGGGGGGGGGGGGGGGGGGGGGGGGGGGGACCTGTTTTGTTCTGGTTGGGGTGTAGCGGGGGAGAGCGCTATTTTTTTGTTACTTTGTTATATCACTATTTTATTTAAATTATGTTATTCATTAGTTTTGTGAGGGCCACGAAGAATCCAGCATGAGTTTTAAGGATACAAAGTAATAACATTTATTTACAATAACATATATATATAACAGCAGCAGCAACTTCCCTTGCTGCACACTCCTTCCTGCTGGTTCCTAAACTGGCCAGCTTTATTTATACTAGGAGTTTACTAATGGTTTCTCCGCCCCCCCTCATTGGGGAAGCTCACACTCCCACAGGATTGTGGGATTGTCATTAGTCCCCAGCCAATGGTAAGTAGGCAGGTTATAGCATCCCTCCTCCCCAAAGTCCAAGGAATCCACCGAAGACCCTGGCGAAGGAGGGCGTCTGACTCGTTTTGCTGCAGGCCGGACACCATTTGCACACGGCGCTGGATCAGGCGACGTGTAGCGAGATGGAGACCGGCGCTTCCGTGATGAACGGTGCAACGGTTGTACATCCACGGCCCGTGGACCCGAGGATTCCCCCCTCTGATGCATCCTGTGTCTCCATCTCGGAGTCAGAGTCTGCTGCCTCCGTCATGTCAGCGTCTCTATCTCCATTCGGTTCTGTAACGACCTGCGCAGGCTTTCAGTGAGGCACCAGTGGAAGATTGTGAGGACTACCTTCCCTTGTCTCTGGTCTCTGCGGCTGTAGGAATGAGCTCCGGGGGCGGGGAATCTTTTGAGGGGATAGTCTTCGGGACCGAACGTGGTCTACATGTTTGCGCTGGAGACAACCCTGAGCTTGCACCTGGTAAGATATAGGGCCCGTTTGGCGAAAGATTACACCAGGAACCCACTGGGCACCACCAGCAAAATTCTGAACGAACACTGGGTCACCGGGCGCAAACTGCCGAATCGGCCGATGCCGAGAAAATCCCTGTCCCTGTCGTTCTTGTGTGCGGCGTACTTTTGCGCCAATGTCCGGGAAAACCATACTAAGGCGGGTGCGAAGTCTCTGGCCCATTAGGAGTTCTGCGGGAGCTACCCCAGTCACCGCATGGGGGGTAAACAAAAAGCGAGCCAGTCTCGTGTCCATTGATCCAGAAGACTGCTTCTTTAGGCCTCTTTTGAATGTCTGCGCGCTCTGCCAACCCATTTGAAGCCGGGTGGTGAGGGTCAGTGCGGATATGGCGTATGCTGTTCATCTTCGTGAACCTCGCAAGTTCCTCACTCGTGAATGGAGTGCCGTTATCCGTGACCAGCACCTCGGGGAGGCCATGCGTACTAAACGACAAACGCATCTTTTCAATTATTGCGCAGGACGTTGTCCCCTGCATCTTATGCACCTCTAGCCATTTAGACTGAGCGCCAATTAATAGAAGAAACATGGATCCTTGAAAAGGGCCTGCGAAATCTGCATGCAAGCGTGCCCAAGGCCGCCCTGGCCATTCCCAATGATGTAGGGGCACGGCCGGCGGAAACTTCTGATGCTCCTGGCAAATGGAGCAGTTTTGGGCCACCTTCTCAATGTCGGTGTCGAGGCCTGGCCACCAGACATAACTACGGGCCAACATTTTCATTTTGGTCACACCTGGATGCCCATTGTGCAAGTCTGTTAGTATCAGCTCCTGGCCTTTTTCCGGGACAATCACACGCGTCCCCCACAAGAGGATGCCGTCTTCCACGCTGAATTCTGACAGCTTGGAGGAAAATGCCCGCAACTCGCCTGGGAGCTGTCTATGCTGCCCACCATACAGACTATGTGCCGAACCTTTGACAGGACTGGCTCCGTCTGGGTCCACTCACGGATCTGTGATGCCGTGACAGGCAAGATGTCCATAAAATTTAGGGTTGCAACCACCTCACCGGTCGTGGGGGTCGACATGGGGCCGGTCGATAAAGGCAATCGGCTCAGTGCGTCGGCATTTGCTATCTGCGTACCTGGTTTGTGCTCCAGAGAATACTCGTATGCAGCAGGCAACAAAGCCCAGCGCTGGATCCGTGCGGAAGCAATGGGCGGTATTGGCTTATCCTCTCTGAAAAGTCCCAGCAGAGGCTTATGATCAGTCACGATAGTGAAATGGCGGCCATACACGCACTGGTGGAAGCGTTTCACCGCAAAAACCACTGCCAGGCCCTCCTTCTCGATCTGCGCGTACTTTTTCTCCGCTGCAGTCAATGTGCGGGAGGCGAAAGCTATCGGTCGCTCGGCCCCGTTCTCCATCTTGTGGGACAGGACGGCCCCAATACCATTCGGGGATGCATCACATGTGACAAGCAAAGGCTTTCCAGGATCATAGTGGGTTAGTAACTCAGACGACGACAATTGTTGCTTTACCCGCCGGAAAGCGGTTTCTTGCGGCTGACCCCAAACCAAGGTGTGATTTTTCTTTAGCAGAAGGTGCAAAGGGGCCAGCGTAGTTGCCAGATTGGGGAGGAACTTCCCGTAATAGTTTACGAGACCGAGAAAAGAACGAAGATGCGAAGTGTCAGTCGGGGCGGGGGCATGTTGAATTGCACGCACCTTCTCTGCAACGGGGTGCAAACCTTCGCGGTCCACCCGATAACCTAGGTAGACTACTTCCTTTGCCTGAAATACGCACTTTGTGCGACGTAAACGGACTCCAGCCTCCGAAAGGCGTCTAAGGACAGCCTCCAGATTTTCCAAATGTTCCTGCTCCGACGTCCCTGTAATCAAAACGTCATCTAAGTAGACAGCAACACGTGGTAAACCTCTCAAAATGCCCTCCATAACACGCTGAAAAATTGCGCAGGCAGAGGATACTCCAAAGGGCAACCGTGTATATTCATACAGGCCCCGGTGTGTATTAATCGTTACATATGGTCGGGAGGCAGGGTCCAGCTCCAACTGCAGGTCGGCGTGACTCATATCTAATTTTGTGAATGAGAGTCCACCTGCAAGCTTCGCGTAGAGATCCTCTATGCGAGGCATTGGATATTGGTCGAGTCGGGAAGCCGTATTCACTGTAAGTTTATAGTCGCCACACAAGCGAACTGTGGCATCTGGCTTCATTACAGGTACAATTGGTGCTGCCCAGTCAGCAAAACGGACGGGCCTGATAATACCCAAACTCTCCAAACGAGTGAGCTCCCCTTCTACCTTCTCGAGCAAGGCGTAAGGCACCGGGCGCACCCGGAAATAGCGTGGCGTGGCTCCTGGTTCGACTTGGATACGGCCCCTTTTATTTTCCCCAAACCAGGCTGGAATACATCTGGGTATCGTCCTAGCACCTCAGTCAACCCTTCAGAAACTGTTTGGAGGGTGTGCTGCCATTGCAACCGCAAATGGCGCAACCAGTCCCGACCCAACAGGCTGGGCCCATGGCCGCGCACCACGATAAGTGGGAAACGCCCCTCCTGGCGTCCATAAACAACAGAGGTCATTGTAGTTCCTGCAATGTCCAGTGATAACCCCGTGTAGGTGGCCAACCTGGCCTGTGAGTCGGTTAATGTAAGGGTCTGTATACCCTGCTTGATGCGGTCGAATGTCCTCTGGGCGATCACGGAGACCGCTGCGCCAGTGTCCAACTCCATCTCAAGCGGGTGGCCATTGACCCGTACTGTCACCTTAATGGGGGCCACATGGGGAGCTGCCACACAATGCAACTGCAGGCAGTCGTCCTCCGTCTCCATGTCCTCAGGAGTAGTCGCCGCAGGTTCATCCACATGGAAGGTACGGCCCCTGGGCTGGTCCCAGTTACGGCCCCTGGGCTGGTCCCAGTTTCGGTCGGAACGACGGCGCCTCTGGCGCCCCCAGGACCGCCGTCCGCGACGGGGTCGGCGCCAACAAGTCTGACACGGACATGGCTCCTCATCCATTGGTTCTGGAGAAGGCTCCCTTCGGGGAGGAATGTCCGACGGTCACTGGCGTCAGTCCGGGCGTTGCCTCGCCCAAGGTACCGCAGGAGTGCGGGGGGACGTTTTTGGACGGAAGGGGTTGCGCCCCAAGGCATGCACTTCCATTCCCTGTAGCTCCTGCACTCCTCGTTCTGCGCTCTCTCGGGACAATACTATTTGAATGGCCTGTTGAAAAGTCAATGTTGGCTCAGCTAACAACTTTCTCTGGGTGGCCGCATTGTTAATACCGCAAGCCAAACGGTCGCGTAACATTTCTGACAAGGTCTCACCATAGTCACAGTACTCCGCAATCCTGCGTAGCCTGGATAGAAAATCGGCAAGGGATTCTCCAGGGGTCCTCTCAGCGGTATTAAACCGGTAACGCTGGACTATCGTGGACGGGGTTGGGTTAAAATGTTGCCCCACTATATTCACAAGTCCATCAAACGTTTTGGTGAGCGGCGCAGCTGGGTACGTAAGGCTCCTAATCACCCCAAACGTATGCGGGCCGCAGGCGGTGAGCAATATGACCACCTGCCGCTCGTTTTCGGTGATATTGTTTGCCCGGAAATAGTAACGCATCTGTTGTGTGTACTGGTTCCAGCTTTCCAGCGCAGCATCAAAAACATCCAAACGTCCGTACAGAGGCATGGTATAATAGAAAACAACTTCCAACCTGTATCCAACAGAAAATCCAGGGAGGTGGCTTCAGCAGTGTAGACAGCTATTCACTTTAACCTTCGTCGCCAGTTTTGTGAGGACCACGAAGAATCCAGCACGAGTTTTAAGGATACAAAGTAATAACATTTATTTACAATAACATATATATATATATATATAACAGCAGCAGCAACTTCCCTTGCTGCACACTCCTTCCTGCTGGTTCCTAAACTGGCCAGCTTTATTTATACTAGGAGTTTACTAATGGTTTCTCCGCCCCCCTCATTGGGGAAGCTCATACACCCACAGGATTGTGGGATTGTCATTAGTCCCCAGCCAATGGTAAGTAGGCAGGTTATAACAATTAGTTATTGTGTTATCTTTTTTGTTGATTTGTAAGGTGGAAAAATTGTGTTTGAAAACTTTAATAAAATATATATTTTTTTAAAATAGAACTCCTACAGTGCAGAAGGAGGCAATTCGGCCCATCAAGTCTATACCAATCCTCTGAAAGAGCTCCCCACCTAGGCCCACTCCCCCGCTCTATCCCTGTAACCACATAATGCCACCTGACCTTTGGGCAATTTAAGCAACCATTGGACACTAAGAGGCAATTTAGCATGACCAATCCACCTAACCTGTACATCGTTCGAATTGTGGGAAGGAACCGCAGAACCCAGAGGAAATCCTTCCAGACACAGAGAGAAAGTACATATTCCACACAGTCGCCCGAGGCTGGAATTGAAAGGGGGTCCCTGGCGCTGTGCGGCAGCAGTGCTAACCACTGTACCACCATGTCACCTAAAAAAATGTCACTGGATATCAGACGGACCAGTGACGTAATTTGGCTGATTCACTTTGATGAAAAATTTAATGAGATTTTTTTTAAAAGTCAAAACACAGAGAGAGGGACAAAGCATGGTAGGTAGAATTGTCCAAACACAAGGAACATATTTTTGCAGAAAATGGAACTGGGACAGTAATGTGACTGTACTGCTTAATGGGTACTTGTCCTTATCCTGTTTCGGCAATGGACAGCAGAGAAATATTGTCAGTTCATTTTAACCTTGTTTACTCAGGGAATGAAATAGTGCTTGAATCAACTGCTCTGAATTAAGTACACTACCCTTTGCTTATCTTTCAGTTTGCAATGCAGCAGTTTACATAAAGGAGATTAGAATTTGAATCGTTGTTGAGATATCCACTATGCGCACGGTGCTTAGCTCAATGATGTCATGAAAAGACATGCATTATTCTGTGATATAACTGTAAATCAAATGGCAAAGATTGAGAATCAGCAAGACCTTCGCTCAGTTACAACCCTGATAGGTTTCCAGTCATGTTAGTGGTACGTCTGCTACTTTGTTCATTCTCTGTTAACTAAATGGCATTCACTGCATGCAGGCCTAACCTCGACATTGTTAGCAAGCCTGCTAACAAAGGGTGCAGAGGTTGCTTTCTGACAAACTAACCTCTAACTCGCAGAGGCTGAGTGCCAGCTTGCAGACACTTCTTCCTACCTCCCCCTGGACCATGGCCCCACCACCAAACATCAAACCACTGTTCCCAGGACTGATATCGGCCTCATCTTCTCTGGAGATCTGCCCCAATTCTGCACCATCTTCACCACCACCACCACCCCTTCCCCCCCCCAACGGCCTACTACCTCATAGTCCACCGACTCCGAACAGCTTGCTCCTACCATCTTTCCAGAGTCCCCAAACAGGGCTGTCTAGTAAGCCACAATAACAACTGAAATTGCTGGGAAAATTCAGCAGGTTAAGTCTATCCAAGGCTGAGTTAGATTTTTAATCAGTAAGGGAATTAAGAGTTATGGAGATAAGGCGGGAAAGTGCAATTGATGACTATCACATCAGACCAGTCATGATCTCATTAATTGTGGAGCTGACTCAATAGGCTGAATAGCCTACTTCTGCTCCTGTGTCTCATGGTCTTATGGGGAGAGGAACAGAGTGGACGTTTCAAGTCCAAAATGATGCTTGTTCAGATATCCGGCATTTCCTGGTTTTATTTAAAATCTCCACAGTATTTTGATTTTATTTTAGTGTCCTGGCACACCCATCATCTCATCCTGTTCCTACTCTACTGAACTAAGTTCTTCCTATCTTTTCTCCCCTTTTCCAATCTCTTCACACCTGCGTCTGTGACTCTCTTCACCGCCTACATCATTTCAACGATTACCAGTTTCCTGGCCCTAACTCTTCCTCTTAACAACGGATATCCAATCCCTCTACACGTCCGTCCCCCACCTGGACATTCTGGGGGCTTTCCGCTTCTTCCTTGAACAGAGGCCCATCCAGCCCCCATCCACCACTGCCCTCTCATTGAACATTTCTCCTTTAACTTGTCTCACCTCCTCCCTTCCTTTAGTTAAAAGATATGGCTACAGATACTGCATGGGTCCTAGTTCTGCCCATCCTTGTGGGAGACGTGAAACATTCCTTGTTGCAGTCTACTCAGGGCCCCGCCTACAACTCTTTTTCTATTACATCAATGGCCGTATCAGTGTCACTTAATGCTCTCATCTAGAACTGGAAAAATTAATCAATTTTGTTTCCAATTTCTACCCTTCTCTCACCTTCACTTGGTCCATCTCTGACACTTCCCTTCTTGTCTCCATTTCTAAAGGTAGATTTTTTTTATTTAAAAAAAAAATATTTTTATTAAGGTTTTTTAACAACACAATTTTTCCCCCTTACAAACAATCACCCCCCCCCCCCCCACCCCGTAACAAAATAACGCAAGTTCTCCCTGAGCAAGATATATACATGGCAAGATGGTATATTTACATAGCTTTATACACTGGCTCTTGGCCGCGCGTACCGTTTCCCCCCACCCTCCATGCTATCTCCCGCTCGTCCATCCCCTCAAACAGTCTCTCGTTCCCCCCTCCCCCCCCCCTCCCCAACCAGGGTTGCTGCTGCTGCTGATCGACCTTCTTCTAACGCTCCGAAAGATATTCGAGGAACGGTTGCCACCGCCTGTAAAACCCCTGTGCAGACCCTTTCAAAGCAAACTTGATTCTCTCCAATTTTATGAACCCCGCGATGTCGTTAATCCAGGCCTCCAGGCTAGGGGGCTTCGCCTCCTTCCACAATAGCAAGACCCTTCGCCGGGCTCTAAAGGTAGATTGTCTACTAATAATCATTATAAGCCCATTGATTCCCCAGCTACCGGAATTATACTTCCTCACACCAAACACCCTGTAAGGATTTAATTATCTTCTCCCAATTTCTCCACCTCCATTGCATTTGTTCTGATGATGAAACATTCCACAGCAGCGTTACTGAGATGTCTTCCTTCCAGAAAGGGGTCCTTTATCTGGGGGTGGGAAGGGCGGTTTCTGTGTGTGGGGGATCTGGATTTGTGGGGAGGGGTGAAGGGGGTTCCTTTAGACAGGTGGTCCCCCTATTACAGAGGTCCCTGGAGGGACCACTATTACGGGGATCCCAGGGAATGTACTCCTGTTACACATATCCCTATGGGGGTCCCCTTATTACAGGGGTACCTGTGGGGGTCCCCCTATTACAGGGGTCCCGGAAGCACTTCTATTACAAGAGTCCCTGGGGGATATCCCCCTATTACATGTGTCCCTGTGTAAGTCCCCCTATTAAAGGGGTCACTGTGGGGGGGTCCCACTATTACAGGTCACTGGGAGGATCCCCTATTACAGGGCTTTGTGGGGTCTCCCTCATTACAAGGATTCCTGCTGGATCCCCCTATTACAGAGCTGCCTGCAGAGGGAATGGGTCCTCCTATTACAAGATCCCTGGGGAGGGGGGTTACAGCTCGGGTCACATTTGTTATGGGTCAGGGTTTAGAGAACCCCAAAGTGTATCATGGAGTTCACCTGACCCACAACTTTTAATAGATTGTGGAATGGGGAGCACACGACCCACTCTACAGGTGTGGTACAGCAGAAATGGAAAAGTATTTTTTAAAGCAAAACAATGTTTATTCTATGAACTCAAGTTAACCTTTTTAAAAACATACAGTGAACATCTTAGCAACCATTAGTTCAAATACAACCCCCAAAGAATACAACGCTAAGTAATCCTTTAAGCTTTTCTTTTAACATCCATAAGACTTAAAACACATTTTACCAGAAGCACATCAGGTTAAAGTCACTTCTGAAAACATTTATAATTCACCAAATGATCAAGAGATAGTCTTTCCATGGCAGAGAGATCAACAGTACAGCTGCTGTGTCTGGCTTCAGCTCCAACACTGAAAACGAAACTAAAACACACCCTGCAGCAAACAGCCTAAAACGGAAGTAAAAAGCTGACAGACAGCCCAGCTCCACCCACACTCTGACATCACTGCAGTAGTAAACACCTATTTCTTAAAGATACTCTCACTACAGATATTTATATACACACCCATTTATAAACACCCATTTCTTAAAGGTACTCTCACATGACACCCTCATACTTGGAGGTGGGGGGGTGGCACATGGGCAATATGGGGGTGGGGCCTACCATGAGGTGGTGAGGGGGGAGGGTCAGGGCCAGCCGCAGGACCTCACTATTGGGCTGCCCGCTAAAGAAGGCGGCCCGATAGCGGGATTCCCTGAGAATCCCTCATATTCTACACTACATAAATTTGCATGCCGCTGAATTGCATCCCGCTTCACGACTGCAAGGGGATCGTAAAACTGGTGCCATTCAGCTCCGGCGGGAGATCATGCAGCGAAATTCTCCGTCGCCGGTATCCTCCGGTCCGCCAGCAGCGCACCCATGCCTGCGGGTTTCCCAACAGTGTGGGGTGGCCCATTGGCCGGCTGCGGGAATGGAGGATCCCTCTGCCAGCCGAGGCGCACCGCACAGGAAAAAAAGGCTGGCAGACCGGAGAATCCCGCCCAAAGTTTCCCAAACAGAGAATCGCAACCTTTTTTTTTTTACCACAACCATTACCATTCCCTTTGCCCTTTGTTCCATCACATCTTTGTCATTTAACCTCTCCCACCCTCTACCCTAGCCCAGATATCCTTTTATTCCCCCCCCTCCCACCAACTACACCAACATTTGCACTACACAAGTGCCAGACAATGACCATCTCCAACGAGAGAGAATCTAACCGCCTCTCTTTCAATGGCATTACCATTGCTGAAACCTGCACCATCAACATTCTGAGGGTAACCATTGACCAGAAACTGAACTGAACTAGCCATAAAGTTATGTGGCTGCAAGAGCAGGTCATTCGCTAGGAATCCTACATTGAGCAACTCACCTCCTGACTCGGCAAAGTCTGTCAAGACACAAGTCTACAAGACTAAAGTCAGGAGTGTGACGGAATACCCTCCACTTGCCTGGATGAGTGCAGTCCCCAAAACACCCAAGAAGTCTGACACCATCCAGAACAAACAGCCCACTTGATTGGCAACCCTTCACCAACATTCACTCCCCCCTCCCGGTGCACAGTTGTAGCAGTATATCATCTGTAAGATGTACTGTCGGAACTCACCAGGGCACCTTAGACCAGTGTCTTTTAAACATTTTTTCCCGGGAACTGCTTTTACCAACCAGCCGACCTTCTGACCCTAGCCAACCGACCTTTGCGACACAACCTTCGCAACTCATACCGGTTGACCTCTGTGACCCTCACTGGCCGACCTTCTGTTTACCTTTAATGTGACAGGTGAGCTTGCTTGATCCTCATGGTCTCACTTGCTTCGTTTTTTTAATGTTACACTTCTGCTAAGGACTTCAGCTGATGATTTATGTTCTCACTGCATCCTTTGAAAAAAATCAAGAGATTTGTCCCAGCTTAGTCTTCAAATGCCTTTGAAATTTTGAGGTTTTTAAATTCTCATTTGGCAGTGCTTCCCTGCACATAACGCACATGGGCTTTGCATCCTGATTTGCATTTGCACAATTAACAAAGTCATACCTCAAGAAATCATCTTTATACTGCTTTGTTCCAGATTTCAGTTTTTTTCTTTGTTGGGTGTTCACCAGTGGCACCGGAGCTCTGTACAAAGCTAACACTAGCACTGCTTTGTCCACCGTGGACACTCCCGAGAAGCTCGCTCCAGCAGATTCAGTTGTGAGCTCCTGGCAAGAAGGTACAGTGCCTATTTGTGTCTCTGGCCCTCTCTTCCTTATAACAAAATGATCCAGCTTCAGTTCTTCACACTTCTCTGCTTGCTCGCAGATAGAAAATGGAGAAATCCCTCCTCTGTGCTTTCCCGCCATAAGCTTGGACATACAGGGCGCGTGTTGCCAGTGTATGTGCCGAGCCATGACCTGCTCTCTGCCACCGCTTCTGGTCGGAAGACTGCATTGTTCCATTTAAAAACCATAATTATCAAATTAAAAGCCGGCCGCAGCCAGCATTCTCAATTTAAAAGGTCATGGCTCTTCTCCTACAATCAGGAATGCCACGACTGATCGCTCCACGACCCCCCCCCCCCCCCCCCCCCCCCCCACACCCGCTAGAAAAAGCGGCTAGCGGACCAGAGAACCCCACCCAATGTCTTTATTATTCTCAAGGGCAGATTAACATCGTTCACCCTCCAAACATTTCAGCTCAACAGGGGAGGCATTTCCAGAGGAGAATTCCTGCTCCTCCTGCGCAACAAAAAAGATTACATATTTGCAGGGGCCTCCAGCAATCCCTTCAAGTGCCATTATTAGGATGCTCAACATCGAGAGAAATGGGACTGAAAGCACTGTACTAAATTTTCTGAAAGTTGGAACTAAGGTCTGGCAACAGGCACAGGACACTGATATGCATAACTGTCCATTTAAAGCCGGTTTGTTCATCAAGGTAGGAAAATCGATACATATGTCCAGACTTTCAGCAGTTGGTTGCCTAGGCACAAAACAGTCAGCCAGCAGTTGGAATCTCCCCCATGTTCATCTCCACCTCTGTAACTTATTCCTAAGCAATAACTCTGCCCAAACTCTTTGTTCCTCTGGCTCTGGGCCTCCTTTTATCAAACCGTTGGAAGCCACCTGAAGAACAAATTCCATTCCAAAACTGGTCTCATTTGAGCAGAAAATGTTTTTTTTTAATTTTAAAGAGGTGTTTGCGTTGGCAGAAGAGCGGAACCAATTTCACACTATGCACTTCTTGCTGCTGAACATGAACAACAAAATAGGATCTAAAATCCCACTAACCGCATGCGAGCAAGTTGCGCCACTTTTAATAGAAGAGACCAAGGAGCAAGGTTCTTCAAAGAAGAAGCACATCTTTTTATTTTGACCGCAAGTGGACCACTATGGTGAGTGTGGAGATAGCTTCTTTTTGCCCAATACTCTGGTGAAGTTCAACTCAATGGATCAGAACTTGGTATTTGTTGCCTCAAGGGGATCAATTTTACAATATGTCTTCCCAATCTTTGTAAACTGGGTGAAGGCACTTTACCAGGCTCGTCTTTTCTTTTGTGCTTGCATTGAAACTTTTAATCAGGTACCGCAATCAGGGATATAATAAAAGAGGGCATAAACTGAAAATGTTTTATATATTATCAGCGTTTGTTCTTCCCTCAAGATCTTCAATTTCCCTCCGTACATTGGGAATTGGGCAAGATTTTGGGTTAAAAGGTCTCACTAGTAAATTAGTGTTGGTTCAACAATGATACAAATGATAATAATTCTAAATGATCTCTCAAGAGAATGAGTTCTATGAGTATTGTCATAATCCCAGCTCCTCATTACAATGGAAGTCAAATTGTCTCAGTTGATTGCAAAGATCTAGGGAGATCAAGCTAGATGGAAGGCTTTATTTCATTCCTTGAAAGGCACTATTAATACAGTTAAAATAAATGTCATGCTCAAACTGAATTATATATTTATGATGCTACCAATTTGATTGCATTGGTTCAAAATGTAGTGAGGTTTTTTTCTGCCAAAAGAGGGGTTGCTGTCTATTTGTTTGCTTGTCAGAATGTAAACAAGAAAACAAATCAGAACTAGGCCTTACCATTCAAGATGAGGTGATTGATGTTTTGAACTATTGGTGCAGTAACTATTTCCATGGGTCAGTGTGCCAGGGTGATGGCTGTTCAATAAGGGACAACTTTAAAAAATAATTCCCTCTGGGGTCTTTTTTTAAAAATTCCTCCACATCTTTGTGTTAATGTGCCAACAATGTTTTTGAGCCTTTGTGTTGCTATCTGTCGACAATCTGACTTTGATGACAGCTCAACCTTGTTTGTCCTAAACTGGGCTAATTTTGAAGTAAATCAGGGCAGCGCAGTGGTTAGCACTGCTGCCTCACGGCACCAAGGACCCGGGTTTGATTCTGGCCCTGGGTCACTGTCCGTGTGGAGTTTGCACATTCTCCCCGTGTCTGTGTGGGTCTCTCCCCCACAACCCAAAGATGTGCCGGTTAGGTGAATTGGACACGCTAAATTGTCCCTTATTGGAACAAAAAAGGAATTGTACACTTTAAATTTATAATAAAACGTTAAGCCACTTACTGTTGCAGCTGATGATTACCTTAGAGCCCAATATCTTATGGGTGGCCTTTGCAGAAATACACCACTATGTGCCCAACTACAGAAAATCTCTGAAATATCTATTCAAATGAGGCATCCAGCTGTTCGATAAATGTTCTTCCAATGTTGCTGGTCCCACCCCCGGAAGCTACATGGGAGCACAAAATGGGTGCAGTTTCAACAAGCCTCATTTTTCCATGACGTGGGTGAAAAGTGAAATATCTAGGCTGCTAAGTTCAATAATAGGGGCAGCACGGTAGCCTTGTGGATAGCACAATTGCTTCACAGCTCCAGGTCCCAGGTTCGATTCCGGCTTGGGTCACTGTCTGTGTGGAGTCTGCACGTCCTCCCCGTGTGTGCGTGGGTTTCCTCCGGGTGCTCCGGTTTCCTCCCACAGTCCAAAGATGTGCAGGTTAGGTGGATTGGCCGTGCTAAATTGCCCTTAGTGTTCAAAATTGCCTTTAGTGTTGGGTGGGGTTGCTGGGTTGTGGGGATAGGGTGGAGGTGTTGACCTTGGGTAGGGTGCTCTTTCCAAGAGCCGGTGCAAACTCGATGGGCTGAATGGCCTCCTTCTGCACTGTAAAATTCCATGAAATATGAGTCAGCATTGGCACAACAAAGTTGAAGCAGCCTGATTTAAAGCTCCTTACACCACTGAAATCATAAACCATTATTTACCAGTCACAGTGATTTCACTAGAAATCATTGTTTAACCAACAATGTTTCAAACCTGACAAAACAAACAAAAAAACAGGCATTTAAGTTAGTCATAAATGCCAGTAGGACCATGATTTTGACAGGGCATTTTGGGGTGAGGCTCCCTCTTTAAGGGATGTCAGGCATCTGTGATCCAGGACATAAGGGAATTGACAAAACAAAGGGGTGTTACAATTATTTTTATAAATGCTTACAGGTCAGAGAGGTCCTAGCTGTAACTGGCCTAAAGGGAGAATTAGGGTGGCATTCTCCGGCCACGTTCGCCGCAAACAGAGAATCCCACCCGAGGTCAATGGAGTTCTCCGTTGTGTCAGTTAGCTATTCAACTGTGGAGGACATCAGCCTAGTCCACATGCATTTTCTAGTCAGAACTATTGGATATAACTCAGTACTGGGAATCCCTTTCAATTTTACTCCTCTATTGCCAAGAGACATTGAAGCCATTGTCACACTTAGTTTCTGCCATCACTGAGATCTGGTGACTCAAAGAGTCATTGAGTTTTAGAGCACAAAAAGAAGCCCATCGTGTCTGCACCAGCCATCAAGCGGGAAAGAATCCTGAGTCCTTACTTCCTGTTTGCCCCAACACTGTACCGTGTGGTGCCATTATCCAAGTCTAGCCCGTTGGAGAAACTTAGTAGCTTCTCCAGATCCCTATGAATAATGCTAATCTCCCCAAATCAGTCACTTTTCCTCATAACATGGTGGCATTGGCAAACTCAGTAATATTACTGGAAATGCTCTCTCTTACGGCAATTAAAAATAAACAGCATGGGATATTTAACAAATCTATAGAGAACACGGTTGGTCCCCATAGAGGCCATCAGTGGTGTCCATCCACATTTTTATACTTCATGTTGTTACGGCCATTTTAAATCCAGTTGATTTGCTATTGATTCCATGTCCTTTTGTTTTCCTTAGATGCAGGATATTGTCAAATAATATCTGAAAGTACAAGTTAGTGGAGATTTCTCATTGTCTAAATGAATGGTCTCCTGAAATAATTCCAGTATATTCATTAAGCGTAGCCAGTTACTGATGTGTTGGGTGTTCTGGATCACAAACAGGTCACCAACATTGGAAGTGGTGCAACTCTATTTTATTATAAGGTAACTATATTAACATACTTGAACTGTGGGTAAATGCAATACCAGTTTTAACTGTTGACTCTTGCCTAGTCCTAACCAGGTGATGCACTCAGCACATGGTGAATGTCTGTGTTGCGAGCTGTGAGCTCTGTGCTCCGAGCTGGCTGCTACTAGAAGGAGCGGGAACTCTCCTGTCCCCTGTCTTTATAGTGCGTGTGCTCTCACTGGTGATTGGCTGTGGTGTTGTGTATGCTGATTGGTCCCATTGCATGTCCATCAGTGTGTGTGTGTGTCTGCACCATGAAATACTGGTGTATATTATGACATCCCCCTTTTATATAAAGAACATGTGAATGTACCTGACTATGTGTGTGCGTGTTATTTACATGACTATGTACATGAGGCTAATCTATTTACATGGGAAGGTGCCTGGTGCAGAGAAATAGGGTGTCACACCAACAATGAAATGAACATTATATACAAACTACTGGAACGATGAAACAGGATAACAGAACAGATCAAAGAGTCCAACAGCGTAAAACTCATAAGTCAAGTCTCTGAGATGGGTGACGAATTCTGGTTGACCGCCTCAAGGGTGGGTCAGGAGCCACCGGCTGAGGAACGGGCTGGGCCACGGCAGAGTGAGGAGGATGCAGAGTATTCGGAATCTCCACATAGTCCAGGTTGGGGACAACAGGAGGGCGTGGCACCGGTGGAGGATCACGTAGCGAGCGTGGAACGAGACGAAGGGCACACCGATTGCGGCGGCGAATGGAACCATCTGGCAGACGAACCAGGAACGAGCGGGGAGACACCTGCCGAAGAACCACAGCAGTTGCAGACCAGCCACCCTCCAGAAGATGGCTGCGGACGTTGTAATCCGGCGCCAGAGCAGGGAGATCAGTCGCCCGAGCATCATGCGCCGCCTTGTGTTGTGCACAAGACTGTTGCATCCGCTGAAGGACCGGAACGTGGTCGAGGTCTGGGACGTGAATGGACGGCACCATGGTCCTGAGGGTGCGACCCAGGAGCAGCTGGGCTGGCGACAGGCCCGTGGAGAGTGGGGCCGAACGATAGGCCAGCAAGGCGAGGTAGAAGGCGGATCCTGCATCGGCAGCCTTGCAGAGGAGCCGTTTGACGATGTGGACGCCCTTTTCCGCTTTCCCATTGGATTGAGGGTGCAGGGGACTGGATGTCACATGCACAAAGTTGTACCTGCTGGCAAAGTTGGACCAATTCTGGCTCGCGAAGCAGGGGCCATTGTCCGACATCACAGTGAGTGGGATGCCGTGACGAGCAAAGGTCTCCTTGCAGGCACGGATGACCGCCGATGATGTGATGTCGTGCAGGCGTACGACCTCCGGGTAGTTCAAAAAATAGTTTACAATCAGAACATAGTCCCTGCCGAGCGCATGGAACAGGTCAATGCCTACCTTAGACCAAGGGGACATGACCAACTCATGGGGCTGTAGGGTCTCACGTGCTTGGGCCGGCTGGAACCGCTGACGGGTGGGGCAGTTGAGCACTGTGTTGGCGATGTCCTCATTGATGCCGGGCCAGTACACAGCCTCTCGGGCTCTCCGTTGGCACTTCTCCACGGCAAGGTGGCCCTCGTGTAGCTGTTCCAAAACAAGCTGCACATGCTGTGCGGGATCACGATGCGGTCCAGCTTCAGGAGGACACCATCGACTACTGCCAGATCATCTCTGATATTGTAGAACTGCGGGCATTGGCCCTTGAGCCACCTGTCCGTCATGTGGCGCATGACACGCTGTGTAGGGGGTCAGCCGCAGTCTCGCGGCGAATGTGGAGACGGCGTTCATCCGTGGCCGGCAGATTGGAGGCCGTGAAGGCCACATGGGCGTCAACTTGGCAGACGAACTCCTCTGGGTCACACGGGGTGTTGACTGCCCTGGACAGAGCGTCGGCTATGACCAGGTCCTTGCCCGGGGTGTATAGGAGCTGGAAATCGTACCGCCGGAGTTTAAGCAGAATGCGCTGGAGGCGAGGGGTCATATCATTCAGGTCTTTTTGTATAATGTTGACCAGCGGGCGATGGTCGGTCTTGACAGTGAATTGGGGGAGGCCGTACACGTAATCATGAAATTTGTCTACCCCAGTCAACAGGCCCAGGCACTCCTTTTCGATCTGCGCGTAGCGCTGTTCCGTGGGGGCCATGGCACGTGACGCATATGCAACGGAGGCCCATGATGAGGCCTCATCGCATTGCAGGAGCACCGCCCCAATGCCGGATTGGCTGGCATCCGTTGAAATTTTTGTTTCCTTCGTGGGATCAAAAAATGCCAATACTGGGGCCGTGGTAAGCTTGGTCTTAAGCTCCTCCCATTCGCGCTCGTGGGTGGGAAGCCATTGGAAGTCTGCCGTCTTCCTGACCAGGTTCCGGAGAGCTGTGGTATGGGAGGCGAGGTTGGGGATGAACTTCCCCAGGAAGTTGACCATGCCCAAAAATTGGAGGACCGCATTCTTATCCCCTGGCTTCTGCATGGCCGTGATGGCTGCCACCTTGTCCGCATCCGGCCGCACACCCAACCGGGAGATGTGGTCTCCTGAGAACTTGAGTTCCGTCTGGCCGAAGGAACATTTGGCTCTGTTGAGGCGAAGGCCTTGGTCCCGTGTTCGTTTGAAAACGCGCTGGAGGCGACTGATATGCTCCTACGGAGTGGTGGACCAAATGATGGTGTCGTCAACATAGACGTGCACACCCTCAATGCCCTCCATCATTTGCTCCATGATCCGGTGGAATACGTCTGATGCCGATATAATCCCAAACGGCATCCTGTTGTTGCAGTATCTGCCAAACGAGGTATTAAAGGTACACAGCTTTCTGCTGGACCTGTCTAGTTGAATTTGCCAGAATCCTTTCGAGGCGTCAAGTTTGGTGAAGATGTTGGCCCGAGCCATCTCGCACGTGATCTCCTTGCGCTTGGGGATAGGGTAATGCTTCCTCATTATGTTGCAATTCAGATCCTTTGGGTCAATGCAGATCCGGAGCTTGCCGGGAGGTTTCTTTACGCACACCATGGAACTGACCCAGTCGGTTGGTTCTGTCACTCTGGAGAGCACTCCTTGGTCCTGGAGGTCCTGCAGATGCTGCTTGAGGTGGTCCTTGAGGGGTGCTGGGACTCTGCAAGGTGCATGAACCACAGGCGTGGCGTCTTGTTTGAGCAGGATTTTGTAAGTGTATGGAAGCGTGCCCATGCCTTCGAAAACGTCGCGGTGCTGGTCGATGATGGCATTGAGTTGCGCCCTGAAGTCCGCATCCTGGAAGGCAGACATGTCCTCTGGAGAGAGAGAGTGTACTCGTTGAACAAGGTTTTGGAGTTTGCACGCCTGTGCGCCTAGCAGAGAGTCCTTCGAGGAGCCCACGATCTCGAAGGGAAGGATAGCTTTTCGCGAGTTGTGCGTCACTTTGAGTTGGCATGAACCGGTAGCAGGAATGATGTTGCCATTGTAGTCCACTAGTTGGCAGGTCGACGGAAGAATGGTTGGTTTAACCCCAAGGGTCTGAAGGTCTGACCACGCTAGGAGATTAGCAGAAGCACCAGGCGGAATCGTATCTGGGATCGGTTGATCGTCAGGGTGGCACACCACTCATCGTCTGGATCAATGCTGTGCACCGACAGCTGCTGGTGGTTTTGATTCGAGGACAGCCTGTTCTTTGTTATAACAGCGACTCGAAAAGGCTCCCTCAGGTCCTCGGTGTCACTGATCTGCAGGAAGTCGGAATCGGACTCGGTGAACGTGGGTTGAATTGCCCGAACGTTCCTGCGAGGCTGGCTGAAGCGATGCGAATTGGCAGGCTGAGCTGCTCGACAGCAGGCAGCATAGTGGCCAAGTCTGCCACATCGTAGGCATTGTCTCGATTTTGCAGGACATTGCCGCTTTAAATGGGCGGAGCCACAGTTACCGCACGTCATGACGTCAGTACGCTCGTTGCACCACCACGCATGCGCGGTGCGGTCCTGCATGGTGCGCGCCTGCGCATCACGTTCCTCCACGTCACCGTCCCCTCATTTGGCGCGTACAAGCGCAGGAGGCTGCGAAAAGCGTGCAAAATGGCCGCCCTCATCCAGGCTGCAGCCTTGGAGGTGTTCAATTATTTGGACCCGTTCCACCTCGTGGGGACCTTGCTGTGCCGTTTCAGCCGCCTGTATGCGGGAGTACCGGCTGGTGGCATTTTCATGCAGGACACAGGTCTCGATGGCAGTCGCTAGAGTGAGTTGTTTAATTTTGAGGAGCTGCTGACGCAGGGGATCCGACAGAACACCAAATACGATCTGGTCGCATATCATGGATTTGGAGGTGGGCCCGTAGCCGCAGGACTGCGCAACGATGCGGACGTGTGTTAAAAAGGATTGGAAAGGCTCGTCCTTACCCTGCAAGCGCTGCTGGAACAGGTATCTTTCGAAGCTTTCATTGACCTCTATGCTGAAGTGGGTATCGAATTTGAGCAGAACCATCTTGTACTTTGTCTTGTCCTCGTCGTCTACGAATGTGAGAGAATTCAAGATGTGGATGGCGTGTTGCCCGGCCGTGGAGAGGAGCAGAGAAATCTTCCTGGTGTCCGAGGCGTTCTCCCTGTCCGTGGCTTCGAGGAAGAGCTGGAAGTCCTGTTTAAAAATCTTCCAATTGACCCCGAGATTGCCGGCGATGCGGAGCGGCGGCGGCGGGTTGATGTTCTCCATACTTCAGGATACCGGAATGCTGATTAGTTGCAGGTGGGTCTCAGAGGTGCAAGTATGCAACCACTCCTTGTACCATGATGTGTTGGGTGTTCTGGATCACAAACAGGTCACCAACATTGGAAGTGGTGCAACTCAATTTTATTATAAGGTTAACTATATTAACATACTTGAACTGTGGGTAAATGCAATACCAGCTTTAACTGTTGACCCTTGCCTAGTCCTAACCAGGTGATGCACTCAGCACATGGTGAATGCCTGTGTTGCAGGCTGTGAGCTTTGTGCTCCGAGCTGGCTGCTACTAGAATGAGCGGGAACTCTCCTGTCCCCTGTCTTTATAGTGCGTGTGCTCTCACTGGTGATTGGCTGCAGTGTTGTGTATGCTGATTGGTCCCACTGCATGTCCATCAGTGTGTGTGTGTGTGTCTGCACCATAATATACTGGTGTATATTATGATAGTTACCATACTCTTAAATTGCATTGGTTCTCGTGGCTTTTACATTCTTGAAATGACCATTCATGGTCTTAATTTTAGTATTTTTTGGGTGAAACATTCAATTCAAGTTAAAATTGCACAAATGTTTTAGTTTCACTTTTTCACATGGAGATTTTGTTAAATGGCTCAAACTGAAACAGAAATATTTCTCAAATTTGATTGAAATTCGGATGTTATTGATGTTTCTGAGACTTGACTAAATGTCCTGGGGGCGATTCTCCGAGCCCCGCGCCGGGCCGGAGAATCGGAGCAACCGCGCCACCATGCCCCGATGCCGGCACATTTAGCGTGGCGCCGGTCGCAGGCCACTGGAATCAGCTCTGGCCCGGATACGACTTGGTCCCGCCGTCGACGTTCACCCCTGGTCACTGCCGGCGGGAACTCTGCGGAACGCTTGGGGGAGGCCTGTGGGGGGGGGGAGGGCTCCCTCACCAGGGGTGGCCTCCGATGGTGTCTAGCCCGCGATCGGGGCCCACCAATCGGCGGGCCAGCCTCGCGCCCCCCCATGCCTACTTTCCGGCCCCTGAACACCGACCCCATGTTGGGTCGGAGCTGGCGCGCGTAAGAAGTTCCCCGCGCATGCGCAGGATGGTCCGGCCCAACTGCGCATGCGTGGGTTGGCGCGGCACCCATTTGGCGCCGAGTAAGGAGGCTGGAGCGGCGCGAACCGCTCTGTGCCACCGTGCTGCCCTCTACAACAAGTTTTAATATAATGAGTATTTGTAGTGGAACCTGGCACAGGATGGCATGAGGCACCGCCCACCACAAACAGCTGCTGAGTTCATCTCAAAATCTGAACCCACTATCGGAAAAGTAATATTTCAGATCCTGCCGACTTAAGTCGCCCTGCCTATTTCAGTTTCTGTTTGAGCCATTTAACAAAAGGTGCTTGTTGAATTTGTGATCGGCAGAACACATAGACAATGGTAGAAATTAAAGAAAAAGGTTTATTCCAGTACAATTACAATTCTCCTCCACTCTCCTAAGGGTCTCCTTCCCCGACCTGCATCCAGGCCAGGGTTTTTATACAGTTGGGGCTCTCTTTGTAATGGGGAAACCCTGCCCCCCTAAAGGGGAAGTCCTTCCTTCCTTAAGGGGGAGGTTCATATTCCAGGAAGGTCATGGGAAATCGTATGGTCCTGATCCCGGGACCTCCATTGGGGTTATAACACTCCTCCCCCATTAAGTCCAGAGTAGTGTCCATATCCATGGGTGGCACAGTGGTTAGCACTGCTGCCTTACAGTGCCAGGGACCCGGGTTCAATTCTGGTTTGGGTCACTGTGTGGAGTTTGTACTTTCTCCCGGTTTCCTCCCACAGTCCAAAGATGTACGGATTAGATGGATTGGCCATGATAAAACAGCGCGGTGGACTTTCCGCCAATATCCAGAAAGACTCAAACGGGTGTGAGGCAGTGACACATCAACACCTTGGCTGGGGCGATGCTTGCTGTGGCATGCGGTGTTGTTCGGTAGCAGAATACGAATCTGGCTAAGTGGGTCTCCCAGGAACCCAATGTTTGTTTTTTCATTCCGAGCTTAAAAGTTTGAACTGTCCGCTCGACCAGCCCATTCGAAGCTGGGTGGTATGGGGCGGTCCTCATGTAATGGATCCCGTTGGCAGACATGAATGCCGCAAATTCTGCACTCATAAATGACGGACCATTGTCTCATGCCAGCACTTCAGTTATGCCACGTGTGCTGAAAATGTGCCCGAGTTTCTCTATGGTGATCTGGGCCATCGTAGCCTGTACCTTGAGGACCTCCATCCACTTTGAGTGGGCATCAGCGAGGACGAGAAACATTGCCCCCTGAAAGGAGCACGCAACTTCTAGAAGGAGGCGAGACCATCTGGCCATTCCCACGAGTGGAGTAGCACTGCAGGAGGCAGCTTCTGGTGTGGTTAACACTGGACGCAGCGCTGGGCCACCCGCTCAATGCCCGCATCGATGCCAGGCCACTAAAAGTAGTTTTGGGCTACCATTTTCATTTTGGACACGCCAAGGTGCAGGTCTGTCAGGTGCGGGCCGTGTCCACGTTTGGGGACCACGACGCAGGTCCCTGAAAGGAACATGCCGTCCTTAAAGCTAACTTCCTGCATCTTCGTGTTGTAGGTCTTCAGGTCCTGTGGTAATGTCCTCTGTTGAGCCCCATACTATACCATGTGGTGGACATGGGATAGCTGAGGGTCAGTCTGGGACTCCGTGACCGGTAGCGAGTCCATAAAATGGAGAACGGCAATGTCCTTGCCAGCCGCCACTGGGGTAGGTGGTCTTGTCAGCAGGGAAAGATGGCTTAATGCATGGGGAATCTTGGCCCCGGAGTGGTGCTTCAAAACATAGTCATACACTGTGAGCAGCAATGCCCATGACTGGATTTGGGTGGAAGCAATGGGGGGGAAATCACTCGATCTTCCTTGAAGAGCCCTAGGAGAGGCTTGTGGTCCATGAGAATGGTGAAGTGATGCCGGTAGACATATTGATGTCATTTCTTGACCCCGAACACGGCAGGCAAACCCTCCTTCTTGATCTGGGCATACTGCTTCTCTGCATCGGCCAACGTTCTTCAGGCGAAGGCGATGGCCGTTCAGGTCTGTAGTCCATGGTGTGAGCCAACACGGCCCCGATACTATACAGAGAAGTGTCACAGGTCAACAGGATTGGACGGGTTGGGTTGAATTGGGTTAGCAGTCTTGATGAGGAGAGTTGCTGTTTCACCTTGATGAAAGCCGCCTGCTGTTCTCGGGTCTATTCAGAGTGTTGCCCCTTCTTCAACAGACGGTGGAGGGGGGTTAAAGCTGTGGCCAGGTTTGGGAGGAACTTGACATAGTAATTTACCAAGCCCAAGAACAAATGGTGTTCCGTTGGGCAACTTGGCACAGGTGCCTGCTGAATTGCTTCTATCTTCTCTTCCACCAGGTGCAAGCCATGGCAGTCTACAGGATATCCAAGGTAGGTTACTTTGGCGATGTTGAATACACAAATCTCCCACCGGAGGCGGACACCGGCTTCCTCAAAATGCCTTACTGCTTTGGCCAGGTTTTGTAGGTCTCCTGGTCGGATGAGCCCGTGATGAGAACGTCGCCGAGATCGACTGCCATGGGAGGTTGGCCTCGCAGGATATTCTCCAGTACTCACTGGAGTATTGCACAAGTGGAGGAAACCCTAAAGGGCAGGCTGGTGTATTCATATAGCCCCTGTGTGTGTTCACGGTTACGAAACATCCGAACTCGGGGGCCAGGACCAACTGGAGGTAAGTGTCAAGTTTCATAAACGTGCGCTCTCCGCTTAGCTTTGCATAAAGATCCTCGATCCTACGAACTGGGTAAGGGTCCAGTCGAGTTGTGTGTCGCAGTGTTGGGTTCCATGCTGATTGGTTGTCCATTAATTTGCAGGGAGATGCAGATGGGCGATTTCTTGCCACAGCCATGCAATGTAATTACTGGTAGGTGCTGTCGTCATCTTCCACATAGTAAACCCTGTCACATGGAGAGTGATCACGCTGAGTAGGTTGGCGGGCGGGTAGATCCTCACGGGGCCTCCTGTTTCTCTGGTTTCTGCGGCCTGTTGTGGCCTCCGCTGGTTAGTGGTCGTATTCCTGTTCCTCCTGGTCGGGGGAGAACATTTGACGACATTCCCAGCCTCTTTACAGCGGTCCATGTTCCCACGGTATGTGTCCCATTGTTGGGGGCCGGCCTCCTCAGTTCTAGTGAGTGTGATTGGCGCTCGCTTTGGTGATCCAGACTGAGCACTGCCAGTCCCTGGAGTTCCTGGACCCCTTGTTCGATGCTTTCTCTGGAGGTAGCTATCTCCACCGCGTGTTGTAGATCCAGGAGGGCCTCTGCCAATAATTTCCGTTCGATCCCGGCTCTGGGTCACTGCCCATGTGGAGTTTGCACATTCTCCCTGTGTCTGCGCGGGTTTCACCCCCACAACCCAAAGTTGTACAGGGTAGGTGGATTGGCCATGCTAAATTGCCCCTTAATTGGACAAAGTGAATTGGGCACTCAAACATTTTATAAAAAGGAGAAAAAGAACTTGTAATTATATCCTACCTTCATGATGAATTCAGCTGTGCCCGAGAATCTCATGGCACCCGGTTCCCTTTGGTTTCAAGGTGGTTGCAACAGTAGGTGTGCCAGAGGTCTGCAGTTTACCTTGTGACACAAGGGAGGGGAATGGGAGAATGGCACCTTTCACGAAAGCACGTGGCCAGCAAGGGTGAGTCAGGGAAGGAGGGTTTGGGTGGGGGGGGTGGGGGAGGGGCGGGGGGGGGGGGGGGCAGGGAGGGGCGGGGGTGGGGGGGGGGAGTAGGGCCGGGGCATGGAAGAGTAAAGTGGGAAGGGGCCTGGCAACCTGGGTGTGGTGAGGGCCATGGGAAGAGAAAATTAGTCTCCTAAAGTTCTGCCCACATGTGGTTGCATCTCAGGGTGTTCAGGGCTTTGCGTTATCCCCTCCGTAAATGATCTCGGACAACGTCCTTTACAGCTGAACCTGCAAGTTCAACCATGTGCCACAAAGTGGACAGCAGAGCACTGGACGCTAATAAGAACATTCAATAAATAGTGAATGCAAAACACAAGATTATTTCTTCCACAGGAAAGAAATATCCTTAACTCCCCTGAAGTCATCAATGGATGCAACCATGAGGCAAGCCAAAACATTTAGCTCTCCGACTAAGCTTGTCTCAATAAATTATGGTGATGCACACCATGAAAAAAGTGAAGCCAATTTTATGGGAAATACTTCCAAGTGAAATTTAATTTTGGAAAACCGCCTGTGCCACATTTGTGCTCTCAAAAGTTTTCTTTTAATGGCAGTGGAGTTGGGCAGTGATGATAAACCTCTGTTTGTACAGATTCTTTGTTTTGTTTCTTTTTATACTTTGGAGTACTGTAGCCATCTGGGATGGCCACGTCCCGATTACAAAATGGACACTTGCAAAGGATGCAGGGAAAATTGGACAATACCGAAAAAGCAAGCAGGTGCAAGGTCTGTCTGTTGATTAGAGCCTTAGCTCTCAGACAGGACCGGTACTGCTAAGTCATCTACATACTAATGAGCCATCCCTGGGAACAAAAGGCAACATTTAGGTAAACAATGCTAGGCCAGACATCCCGGCGCCAGAGAAGACTAAAACAAAGCAGACCAACGGCCACCTAGGACACGCCCAGCAACCAGGGAACCCACCCCTCTATTGGGGGAAAATCGATAAGGACGATTGGGAAACGGCCCAATTAATTGGGGCCAAGTTCAAGGCCCGCCCAAAAGTGCGCGAAGCCCTTTTGGGTATAAAAAGGATTCCCCAAGAGAGAATCGCTCTCTTGGCCTTGGCTCTCAGCAAGGAGAGACCTGCTTAGCAGTTATGCCAGACCAAGTAAGTTTCAAGTCAATGCACGCTACGAGATAGACGCTCCTAGTTGCTACCCTGTAAACAGCTCAACCCAGCAGCCTCCGAACCGAGCAACAGCCATTGTTCCTCTGACTGAGTGGGCACCCGAAGCTAAGTATAGGCTTTTAGTAATAGTGATAGTTTAGGTGTAGAGTTCTATGCCTGAGTATATTTGACTGTGTGTAAATAAATGAGCATTGCCTTTGAACTTACTAACTGGTGTATCGAGTCTTTGATCAGTATTCGGTTTTGAACCTTGTGGCGGTGTCGAAGATACCTGGCGACTCTTGAGCAAACGTAATTAAACACAGCCAAATTAAGAGACAACAGCAAGTTAGCAACATTTACTGGCGACATCTGATGGGACTCGACTTAGAAGTGGCCTAACCACTCCGAGAGAACCCAAAATTTGAATTGCGAATCCAATTGGAGACAGAAAAACCACAAGCGTAAGAACAGTACTGATCAAGCCTCTGAGATTCAGAAGTTTGTTAATGCATGCGTACTAACAGGGATATAAGGTAAACCTGAGAGATTTTGTTGCGTAAAACTGTCGGGAGTTTTGTAGGCTGGAAATTAGCGTAAGCCGTACCCGTGTTTACATCACCATTTATCACCCCCTGATCCAAATTCAGGAGAGAACCTAAATAGAGAAAATGGCAATGAAGGCAATGGAACGCCTTATGAACCCCCAGGAATTTGAGGTCGCAGCTACCAGTAGAGTAGGACAGTGTCCCGTTTGGGAAGAAGAGATCAGGAAATATCTCAAAGGGAAAGGATGGCACCTTTGGAGTGAATTCTGCGCCAATGAGGAAACAGGTCCCGGGAGTATAGGACATACTTGGTGGGAGAACCTGTCAAAGATACACAAGAAGAGTTCAGGGAAAGCTCGCAAGCCGATGGCAATCATGGCCTGTTTGGCACAATTGCGAGGCACAGAGGAGGTCGTTCGGACGCTCCGTAGAGAGATAGAGGAGAGAGACAGAAGTAGGGAGGTAGACATGAGTGAAGTAGAGAAGGAGAATAGAGGTTTAAGAGAGCAGTTAGCAGCAAGGGACAGAAAGGTGGATGATGCCAAGTGGGCACACCAGTCTTGTCTCACGCATTTGAGTAGTTTCCAAACGCAATACGATAAGGCCTACCAGGACACAAAACGTGCGGTCTTGGTAAGACAAGAGACCGAGCAACAAGTTGAGAAATTGCAGAAACAGTGCAATAATCTGAAAGCAGCCCTACGAGCACTCCATACTTCCACGACGGAACAAAGGCAGAGATCCGTTGACCACGCAAAGTGCCGGAATGAAATTGTAGAATTGCAATCTCTGCTGTCCATTCAAAATGGGTTTCAAAGCATATTTGGACCACAATTAGATCAGGAAAACGGGCCCGATTGGCAGGAGTTAAATGAGACTGCCCATAGATAAGTACATGGGATGTGTACGCAGGAAAAAACGTAGAAAAGGAGAGCGCCCCAACCCCCAACCGAACAGGCAGAACACACCCCCATGAACCCTGTAACCACACACCGCAGGGCCACAGCAGAAGGAGAAGCAGAATTTCTTTACACAACCCCGTTAACCGTGACCCAATTACGGGACGCGTGTGGAAAAATTACACCATTCCTTCCCACATCAGACCCCCACCAATTTTTCGCGAAAGTCAAACAACAGGCAACCATGTACGGCCTGGACGAAAAGGAGCAAGTGAAACTCACAGTTTTAAGCCTCGACCCTTCAGTCGTGGCAGCCCTTCCCGACCCACAGAATGTAGGAGGAGGCACACTCCAAGAGATGCACACAGCGATCCTTGATGCGATCGGCTTTAACAGAACAGACCCCGTAGAAGGCCTAAAAAAGTGTAGGCAAAAGAAGACAGAGCACCCCACAGTGTTTGCTGGATGCTTGTGGATACACTTCACCGCAGGTTTTGGAGAGGTAGCCCATGCCCATTTGTCCCCAGATAATATGGCCAAATGGACCCGAATTCTAGTCTCCCACGCCACAGAAGCAGGACGAAAAGCTTGCGCAAATTATGACCCCTCAGTTGAGGCCCACAATGAAAAATGGATTTTGAAGAGATTGTCCCGCGCTTGGGAACAATCAATTGCAGGCAAAACCGCATTTATAAAACCAGATGAAGAGCAGGCAGAGATGAACCCAGTTAAAGCGCACCAGAACCCCGCATGGGTAAATGAGGGCAGGAACAGCTCACCCCAGCCAAAGCTCAGGAATGTTACAACTGTGGCAAGCTAGAACACTTTGCACAAGAGTGCAACGCGCCCCAGAAGCAGCAAAGAAGCCAACAGACAAGCACCCTAAACAGGAATAGGGCAAAGCTGATCCATAGCGTTAGCGCCCGTTCAGAGAATGCAGACATGAACGGCACCGACTGACGGTGTTCGGGCTCCCCAACTTGGGTCTGCGACACCCTTTGGGCCAAGTCCGGTAGACCGGCAGTGGCAGGCAAAGTTCGGGGGCACCCCATAGAATTTCTTTGGGACACAGGAGGGTCCCGCACCACACTCAATTCCTCCACGCTGTTACAATGAGACATGTGGCCCACAACAGACACCATCACACTCAACGGTTTTACAGACCATTTACAACAGGGACACATCACAGCCCCTGTAGCGATACAGATAGGAACATCACGACTAAGCACCCCGTAGTTTTGGTTGATCTGCCCCAGACAGCAGAACATATCCTTGGGATCGATTTCATGAGCTCCCATAACCTTTCTTTTGACCCTGTTAATAAGTGTGTTTGGAAAATGGCAAAGGCAGCACGAGCCCCCGCCACGCTCACAGTAGGAGAGTACGTAAACAGGATTAGCTCAGTAGGAGACTTCTGGTTCGACCCTCGAGCCATTAGTGCAGACAAACAAGTTAGGGCTGTCCAGCAGGAACATAAAGCAGAATTTGCACAGCACAAGCACGACTGTGGCAAATTGGCTGGTTTTGTGAACATCACAGGTCCCGACCCTAAACCCCAGAAGCAGTACGGATTTCCCCAGGAAGCAGACGGAGAAATCTCCAAAGTAAAAGAGAGTTTGTTGGATCAAGGCGTACTCAGATCAGTAGCCTCCACAAACAACGCATCGATTTTGGCCCATCAGGAAACCGGATGGATCCTGGCGACTGACCATTGATTACCGGGAACTCAACAAAGTAACTCCAGCAGCAGCCCCCCCCCCATAGCCACAAGTCCCAAGACCATGCTCAAGGGACTCCAGTCAAAACATTTTTGAAAGAGAAAGTGATTTACTTGGGAACAGTGATCACACTTGGTAAATGGGAGATTGAGCAAAAGAGAATTGACTCGATCGTCAAATTGCCCTTTCCCCACAATGTCTCAGCCCTCCGGTCACTTTTAGGACTGGTTGGCTGCTGCTGAAACCATATTGACGGTTTTGCCACTAAAGCAGCGCCCCTTTCCGAACTTCTCAAGAAGCAGGCACCTTGGGAATGGCTTCCACAGCATACGGATGCCGCGGATGCTTTAAAAAGAGCACTACAGGTCCCAGAACCACTTTCCCCATACGCAATCGAAGTTGCAAGTACCGACCGAACCCTTCCGGCCGTGCTCCTCCAGGAACGCCATGACCAATTACGCCCTGTAGCATATGCCTCACACGTGTTAGACCCTGTGGAGCAAGGATTTTCTGCCTGTGAAAGGCACCTGCTCGCAGTTTTTTGGGCAGTACAATACTTCGCCTACATTACAGGATTCAACCCCATCACCATCCTCACAGAACACACCCCAACACAGCTATTGTTAGACGGCCGACTTGAGGATGGTACAGTCAGCCAAATCCGCGCAGCCCGTTGGAGCCTTCTTTTACAGGGACGGGACATCACAGTAAAACAAACCAAGACCCACACCTTCCTTGCCGATAATTTGCAGTATGCAGGCACCCCTCATGAGTGTGAGATCATCACCACAAAACACAACACAGGCCCATTTATTCCTAAAACACCTCCCAGAAAAACAGGTAGTACACCCCAGAGACCCCAGCCCACAGACACGTGCGCACCCCTGAAGATTTATGTGGATGGCTCCTCCACAGTGTTAAATGGAAAGAGAATTACTAGTTGCAGTATTTACGTCAAGGACGTGCAGGGACGCGCCCTAGATGAGATTGCATTAAAGTTGTCAGGACACTTAGGCTCGCAGGCAGCAGAGCGCAGCAATCGCTTACATTGTGGAGCACCCCGACTCATTCCCGACCCCAGCAGACATATGTTCGGACAGCTTGTATGTATGTAATAGTTTGACGGAATTCCTACCCCTGTGGGAAATGGGAGGATTTGTTTCCGCGGACGGTAAACCCCTACTCTCAGCCCCATTACTCCGCCATATCTTAGAGACAGCGAAGGATAGAAAATATGGAATAATTAAGGTTCGCAGTCATCACCATTTCCCCCCACTGGTAACGTTAAAGCAGACGCCCTATTGAAGGCAGGCTCCAGGCATGGTTATTTTTGGAACCCCCCCCCCCCCCCCGAAAGCACCCCAGTACACGCAGTTCAGGTCTCACAGACTAATATTCAGGATCTAGCGAAGGCACAGAAAGAGGGCGAGAAACTCAAGGAAGTTTTAAAGGGTACCTTCCCAGCCCTGTACGATAAATACAAGAATGCAATAACCACATATGACGGTGTGATTTTAAATGTGGCATTTATATAGTTCCCAGCCAGGACAGGAACCAGATCATTTGTTAGTTCCATGACAATCATGGACACCAAGGCATTGAACCCACCCTAGCCCACCTCAGACTGCTCTGCTGGTGGCCTGATTTAAAAGCCAATGTGACGCACTACATAGAGAATTGCTTCATCTCTGCCCACAACAATCTGGACAGATATGCGAAAAAGGCTCAACTTAGTCATTCACATTAATGGACCCTGGACAAATCTCCAGATAGATTATATAGGACCCCTACCCCCGTGCAGAAATGGTTACAAGTATGTGTTGGTGGTCATAGACACCTTCACAAAATGGTGGAAGCATTTCCATTGCGAACTAATACGGCCAAGACAACGGCTAAAATATTAAATCATCACATCTATACAAGATGGGGACTCCCCCGCAGTATAGAGTCCGATCAAGGCTCCCATTTCACAGGACGTGTAATGAAAAACGTCCTCACGGTTTTCGGCATTCGACAAAAGTTTCATATCGCATAACACCCCCAGTCAAGTGGTAGTGTAGAGAAGGTGAATAGGATATCAAAAGCCACCCTCAGGAAAATGGTTCAGCAGAATAACAGCACCTGGGATTCAGTTCTCCCATTTGCTTTAATGTTTTTCAGAAACACGGTATCCACGTCCACAGGATACACCCCCCCACACCCTCATGACCGGACGCCCCATGAAAGGCACTGAGTATTTATTAGGACTAGATTTGGCCAGCCCCGCAGTTACAGCCCTCTTGTAGCGGTGTCGAAAGATACCTGGTGACTCTTGAGCAAACGTAATTAAACAGAGCCAAATTAAGAGACAACAGCAAGTTAGCAACAGTACCCAATTATTTTTTTTCAATTAAGGGACAATTTAGTGTGGTCAATCCATCTAACCAGCACATCTTTTGGTTGTGGGGGTGAAACCCATGCAGACACGGGGAAAATGTGCAAACTCCACACAGACGGTGACCCAGAGCCGGGATTCGAACCCGGGGCCTCAGCACCGTAGTCCCAGTGATAACTACTGCGCCACATGCCGCCCTCGTCCAGACTCTTTAATAGCCTGTCTGTACCTGCAGCTTGGTCAGCTGACAGTGGGTTTTGCCACTGAAAAGCTTTCCCATTGCGTGATCGCACCTGCCACCAGTGCACGCCAATGGCACTTGACATTTTAATTGGAATTCCATTGGAACCAACATAAAAAAGGAGAGTAAAAGCATAATTCACTTCTGTCCTATATCGGAGCAGCATGCTGTTAAAATTCTGCCCTAAGAAGGCGATGGATACAGCAAAAACCGTTGGTCCTGACAACATCCCGGCTGCAGTATTGAAGGGTTGAACTCCAAATCTAATAATAATAATAACCTTTTATTGTCAAAAGTATGAAGTTACTGTGAAAAGCCCCTAGTCGCCACATTCCGGCGCCTGTTCAAGTAAGCTGGTACGGGAATTGAACCCATGCTGCCGGCCTTGTTCCGCATCACAAACCAGCTGTCTAGCCTACTGTACTCCAGCTACAACACTGACATCTACCCAATAACGTGCAATATTGCCCAGGTATGTCCTGTCCACAACACCGAGAAGTCTAATCTCGACAATTATCATCCTATCAGTCTATCCACAAGCAGCAAAGTGATGGAAGTTATCATTGACTGTGCTTTCAATCAGCTCTTACTCAACAATAACCAATGTTCAATTTGGGATGTCCAGCTCCCGACCTCATTACAGTCTTGCTCTAAACAGGAACAAGAGAGCTAAATTCAAGAGATGAGATGAGAGTAACTGCCTTTGAAATGAAGGCAGAATTTGATGAGTGTGGCATCAAGGGGCTCTGGCAAAATTGATGTCAAAGGAGCTCAGAGGTAAAACTGTCCACAGTTGGAGTTCTATCAGTGGCCATGGTTGTTGATGACCAATCAACTCTAGGACATTGCTGCAGGAGTTCCTTAGGGTAGAGTCCTAGGCCCAATCATCTGTAGCTCCTTCATCAATGATCTTCCATCAACAATGAGTTTCGAATTGAGGATGGTTGCTGCTGATCGTACCAGCCTCCCCGAACTGGCGCCGGATTGTGGTGACTAGGGGCTTTTCACAGTAACTTCATTGAAGCCTACTCGTGACAATAAATGATTTTCATTTTTCATTTCATCGCAGAGATTAGCTACCATTCACAACTTCTCAGATAATAAAGTGTCTTCAGGCAGCAAGATCTGGACACCTTTCAGACTTGGGTTATTAAATGGCAAGGAACATTTGCACCACACTGGTGCCAGGCACTGACCATCTCTAACAAGAGAAAATCTCACTATCACTCCTCACATTCAATCACATTATCATCTCTGAATGGCACGGTGGCCCAGTGGTTAGCACTGCTGCCTCTCGGCGCCTGGGGCCCGGGTTCAATTCCGTCCTCGGGTGATTGTCTGTGTGGAGTTTGCTCTTTCTCCCTGTGTCTGCGTGGGTTTCCTCCGGGTGCTCCGGTTTCCTCCCACAGTCCAAAGACGTGCAGGTTAGGTGAATTGGCCATGCTAAATTGTCCTTAAGTTTCCAGGGATGTCCAAAAATCTATTTTTAAAATGAGACATTGTTCTGGAAAATGTTGTTGATAAATCTTGCTCGATTTATTCAAAGTGAAAACCAAATTCTCAGCAACTTGAAGGGGCTACTTCACCCAATGCAGAATTTCTATTGCTTCAGCCCATTACTTCGGAGACAATACAACATAATTATTTTTATTCATCAGAATTATTCATGTCACTTATAAATCACACAAAAAAAAAATAACATTAGATAAAACATTAACTAAAAATGCAGGTCACAATACTGGCAGAACGCAAATCTTTTATTTATTTATTCAGGAAGAATCTTAACATTACAAAGGCATGTATGTCTGTGTGCAATTTCAGTAATTATATGGATTAACAATAGTGAAAATATATTAAAAATGCAAAATATTTAAAACTTCAACTCAATGCTAAGTTGATGCTATCTTGATGTGACATGGCGGTATTGCTGGTAACTTCGAATACAGAAGGAATCTATCTCCTTGTTAGTTGTGCTAATATGTGATTTAAACAAGTGCCATAATCTGTTTCTAAAAAGGAATTTGGAGATCAAAGTATGCAGGTAGTGGGAATAACTAAATGGATTCATATTATGTAAATTTCATTCATTTGCCTACTGAGTCATTTCACTTTGTGGAAAGGCCCACTCTGGGAATCTCAAAAATCCCAAATTGCAAAGGTTAGACCATAAATTCTCATCTGGGTTCCCTCCAGTTAGCAATAGACATTAAAAAAAAGTCTTGGTCTTCTTTGCTTATTTGGGGTCATAGTTATTTCACAGCTGAATCACAGGAGCTAACAGCAGCGCTTGATATATACAGCTTTAAAAATGACAAACACCTTTGGCCTCCTCTATGTCACTGTTTGGTGACATCATTTGTGTTGGAGGAAGACAGCTATCTTTTGAGAGCTGGTGAACTTGGAAGGTTAGTCAGTTCATTTAATGTCAAATAGATATTAGTAGATTTCTCCCAGCTCACAGTTATGTTGCATTAAATATAAGTCAGTTCTGCGTGCGTTTTTTTTAATGTACATTCTATGCTGTTGTACTGTTCCCTTGGTAGGCTGTTAGAGCAAGAGCATTAATTTTCCCTGTGATATGGCACTCCGTGGAGGCAAAAGTCTTTTTTGTGACCTTTTTCATTGTGCTACTGCTGCCTTGCACTGCTCTGCTTCATTGGTAGTAATTATTTCATTAGGATTCATTTTTTATTCAATGTGCACTCGGTCTCTTGTTACAATATTTCTGTCATAAATTCCCAGATATAGAATAAAAGTGGGCATCTGCAGTAAAATATGAAAGAAATCATCAGGATGTTTTGCAACTTTAGATATTATACTACTTGCAGAGACTCATCAATGTATTGTGATGACTTTGTTTGACATTACACTGATTTCATAGAATTTACAGTGCAGAAGGAGGCCATTCGGCCCATCGAGTCTGCACCAGCTCTTGGAAAGAGCACCCTACTCAAGCCCACACCACCCTATCCCCATAACCCAGTAACCCCACTCAACCAACACTAAGGGCAATTTTGGACACTAAGGGCAATTTAGCATGGCCAATCCACCTAACCTGCACATCTTTGGACTGTGGGAGGAAACCGGAGCACCCGGAGGAAACCCACGCACACACGGGGAGGATGTGCAGACTCCGCACAGACAGTGACCCAAGCCGGAATCGAACCTGGGACCCTGGAGCTGTGAAGTTGCTAATTGGTCAAAGGAATAAACATCCTTTCCCCCAACTTGTTTAGTGAAGATGCAAACATTGCAGGACATGGAAAGCTATCATCATTGATATTGCACACAGCAAACCTTTTAGATGTGTCCAGCACCTGACCCTAAACTATGGGCGCAATTCACCCTAAATATGACAAAGGGGCCTGAACGGGGAACGCGCGGCTGAGGCCACACAGAGCCCGGTTTTGTACAGTGGGGAGATCAGCTCACCGGAACCCCCCACTGTAGCGAGAGATTGGGACGCCGTTTTTTAATGGCGTCTCAATCTCCGAGGTCCGCAAAACAATCCAGCAACTCCCCCCACACCCTGAGTTCACTAATGGGAGGATCCCTGGCCTGTGCTTCCCCCAACCCAATATCTATGCAGGGCACCCCTGGCCTAATTGTGCAAGTGCAGAAAATGCTAGCTTGGCACCTTTGCAGTGCCAACCTGGCACCCTGGAGGCACTGCCATGGTGACATTCTGGCACTGCCAGGGTGCCGAGACGGCTACCAGCAGGGCCAGTGTACCACCCTGCCCACAGGGCCTGCAGCCAGGGGCCTCCGATCCCCTGGGAGACCCCACAAATGCCATCTGGTTCGCATTTACATCGGAACATAAGAACTAGGAGCAGGAGTAGGCCATCTGGCCTCTCGAGCCTGCTCCACCATTCAATAAGATAATGGCTGATCTTTTTGTGGACTCAGCTTTACTTACCTACCCGCTCACCATTATCCTTAATTCCTTTCTGTTCAAAAATATATCTACCTTTGCCTGAAAAACATTCAATGAGGTAGCCTCAACTGCTTCACTGGGCAGGGAATTCCACAGATTTGCAACCCTTTGGGTGAAGAGGTTCCTCCTCAACTCAGTACTAAATCTGCTCCCCCTATCTTATCTATTCAATTCATAATTTTATGTTTCTATAAGATCTCGCCTCATTCTTCTAAATTCCAATGAGTATAATCCCAGTGTACTCAGTCTCTCCTCAAAAGCCAATTCTCTCAACTCTAGAATCAACCTAGTGAATCTCCTCTGCAACCCCTCCAGTGCCAGTACATCCTTTCTCAAGTAAGGAGGCCAAACCTGGACATAGTACTCCAGGTGTGGCCTCACCAGCACTCTACACAGCTGCAACATAACCGCCCTGTTTTTAAACTCCATCCCTCCAGCAATGAAGGACAAAATTCCATTTGCCTTCCTAATTACCTTGCTACACCTGCAAATCAACTTTTTGTGATACATGCACAAGGACACCCAGGTTTCTCTGCACACCAGAATGCTGCAATTTTTTACCATTTAAATAATAGTTAATTTTGCTGTTATTCCTACCAGAATGGATGACCTCACATTTACCAACATTGTACTCCATCTGCCAGACCCTTGCCCACTGATTTAAACTATCTATGTCCTTCTACATACTTTCAGTGTCTTCTGCACACTTTACTAATAATATAATAATCTTTATTGTCACAAGTAGGCTTACATTAACACTGCAATGAAGTGACTATGGAAAACCCCTAGTCGCGACATTCCGGCTCCTGTTCGGGTACACAAAGGGAGAATTCAGAATGTCCAAATTACCTAACAGCATGGGCGCGATTCTCCACTCCCACGCCGGTTGGGAGAATCACCTGGGCCGCCAAAATTTCCGGGGACGCCGATCCGACGCCCTCCCGCGATTCTCCCAAGCGGCGGGAAAGGCCCGGTCGAGTTTCACGGGCCGGAGGCCGGAGAATCGCCGGAGACACCCAAAATGGCGGTTCTCCGGCACCCCCGCTATTCTGAGGCCCGGATATGCCGAGCAGCCAGGCCAAAACGGCGGGTTCCCCCCGGCGCCGTCTGGTCACTGCAGTCGTGGGCGGTGCGTGAACGCCGGGGGGGTGGCCTGTGGGGGGGCGAGGGGGGATCCTGCACCGGGCTTCACCTGGAATGTGGGGTGGCCCGCGATCGGTGCCCACCGGTCGTCGGGCCGTCCTCTCTGAAGGAGGACCTCCTTCCTTCCGCGGCCCCGCAAGATCTGTCCCCCATCTTCTTGCGGGGCGGATTTAGAGAGCACGGCAACCACGCATGCGCGGGTTGGCGCCGGCCAACCCGCGCATGCGCGGATGACGCCCGTTATGCAGCGCCGGCCGTGTCAACTATGCGGCACCGCTTTTACGCGGGCGACAAGGCCTGGCGCGGGTAGATGACGCGGCCCCGATCTTGGCCCATTGTCAGGGCCTGAATCGGTCGGGATCGGGGCCGTTCCGCGCCGTCGTGAACCTCGACGGCGTTCATGACGGAGCGGCCAGTTCGGCGTGAGAGTGGAGAATCCTGCCCCGTGTCGTTCTGGACTTGTGGGAGGAAACCGGAGCACCCGGAGGAAACCCACGCAGACACAGGGAGAAGGTGCAGAATCCGCACAGTGACCCAGGCCGGGAATCGAACCTGGGACCCTGGCGCTGTGAAACAACAGTGCTAACCACTGTGCTACCGGTGCCGCCTACTCTACCACTTATTTTAGTGTCATCTGTGAACTTTGACACATTATACTTCGTTCCCAACTCCAGATCATCTATGTAAATTGTAAACAATTGCAGTCCCAACACTGATCCCTGAGGCACATCACTAGCCACTGATCGCCAACCTGAAAAATATCCATTTTTCCCCACTGTTTGCTTTCTCTTAGTTAACCAATCCTTTATCCATGCCACTACATTACCTGTAACGTCATGTACCCTTATAACATGAGACAGCCTTTTGTGCGGCACCTTGTCGACTCCATTCTGGAAATCCAGATACACCACATTTACCGGTTCCCCATTGTCCAACATGCTTGTAATGTCCTCAAAGAATTCCAATAAAATTAGTTAAGCATGACCTGCCTTTCATGATAATATCTATCCCAATGTCTTGGTATTTCTTCCTTAATGATAGATTCAAGCATTTTCCTCACAGCAAAGTTAAACTAACCGGCCTATAGTGACCCGCCTTTTGTCTACCTCCTTTTTTTTTTCTTTTTTAAAATAAATTTAGAGTACCCAATTCATTTTTACCAATTAAGGGGCAATTTAGGGTGCCCAATCCACCTAGTCTGCACATCTTTGGGTTGTGGGGGCAAAAGCTCCGCAAACACGGGGAGAATGTGCAAACTCCACATGGACAGTGTCCCAGAGCCGGGATTGAACCTGGGACCTCGGCGCCATGAGGCAGCAGTGCTAACCACTGCACCGCCGTGCTGCCTTCCCTTTTTTAAACAGCGGTATCACATTTGCTGTTTTCCAATCTGTTGGAACTGCCCCAGAGTCCAGCGAATTTTGGTAAATGACCACGAGCGCATTTGTTATTTCCCGCGCCATCTCTTTTAGTACCCTGGGATGCAGTCCATCAGGGCCAGGAGACTTGTCCAACTTTAGACCCATTAGTTTGCACAACACCACCTTCTTAGTGATAATAATCATTTTTACATCCTCACCTGCCATAGCCTCCTTGCTATCAATTATTGGCATGTTATTTGTGTCTTCCACTGTGAAGACCGACACAAAACAGTTGTTCAATGCCTCAGCCACTTCCTCATTTCCCTTGGAGACCAGTGAATGGCACTCGCCCAGATCTCTGAGGCAAAGGGGATGAATCCCAAAGCCTCAGGTCCATCAGGAATCTGCACATTAGAGTGAGACTAGCTGGCTCGCTCTCAAATACAAATTTGCCAAAAGGTGATCCCGTCCACAATCGGTGGGATTTACATTGCAACGTCTCGCAAGATCACGTTAGATCTCACGAGGTGTTGCGAGTCGGGTAGATCCCAGGAATGGGGTTCTCCTGGCTTTCATCGGTAACGCTGTGCCGTGGCGAGCCGGTGCAGCATGGACCTTGGATCGCGCCCAAGGAGTTACTTTGGTGTTTCTTGCCGGCTTATTGGGTGAGACCCAGACCTGAATTTACCCACACTTAGAGCGCGATTCTCCGGCCTCGTTACGCTCTCGCTCAAGCGAAATGAGGCCGATGAATATTGGGAAAGGCCAAAAACGAGAACCGCACCAGGCGCCAAACAGTTTGCGATGCAACTGGCCCGCTCCCGTAGGCGAAATCGGGACCTCGCCGTAGCATGGCTAGAAACCAATTATTACCACTTAAGCCCTATTTCCATATAATTAATGAGAGCCACCCCATATCCTACGGCCTCCTGTCATTCAGCGGCCTCCCCAGTAAGTGGTCACAATGGCGCTGATTAGTACACCTGTGAAACTGGCAGAAGGGCTTCAGTGGGGAGCCGAGGAGGTGAGTAGCCATCTTTGCTCACAGACAAAGAGCCCGGGATGCTGGGCTTGCTGTCCCTGTGCTCGGCTGGGGGTGGGGACCCTCCACAGGGGGGTGGGAGGGAGTTGCTGGGGGGGCAACCAGGAACAACCGTTCGCGGCACCAGCATGCCAAGCACGCGGGAAGCAAGCGGCAATTCCCGCTCGATGCAACACTTCGCAATCTTTATGGAGAATCGTGCCCTATGTGTCATTTTGGGCATGCTTGGTGTGGTGTTTTGCACTGGCTGTAATGGCGAGATCGCAACCTATATTCAATTGCACTTAGTGCAAAAAAATGAGCCCCCACGAGAAATCCGGCATGCCTGACTCCCTCGATGTCTGATTTGCCCGACTCACACCTCAGCTGGTTGCCGCTAACAAGGAGGAGCTGCTTTTAAACGTTCCCTCAGCACTCACTCCCAGTCAAAACATGAGGATGGCAGTGCGGAGACCTCCTCCGCAATCTAGGGATGCTGACCTGGCCAGGCTTCTCGATGCAGTAGATGTTCCCCCGAGGGGATCGGAGAACCAGCAGCAGGGTCATCAATGCCGAGGCAACCTCCTAGGAGCTGCAAGGGTAAGTTAGCACCTCTCTCCTGGCATCAGTCCCGCCTGCCACCTTTCAATTCCCCAACCACCCACCCAACCAATCCACTGGCTGACACCTCTCATCTTCCCAACTTCCCAGCTCCACGGTTGTTCCTCAGAACCCCTGCCACCAGCACCACAACCCCTTTGTGTCCAGATGCCTACACATGCCACCTGCTTTAGACCTTCCTGACCTATCAAGCGTGCACCTACAATGTCCTCTCTGTGTCCCTGCAGGAGAAGATAGGCCATAATAAGAGAAAAAGAGTGAAGATGGGGGTTGGAATCCCAGACGTCATAGTCCTCACCCCCAGTGATGAAAGGGTGCTAGAGAATGCGGGGTTGCCCGAGGAAAGAGCAGTGATCAACAGCGAGATTGGCCTGCACCAGAGAACGAAGATCCACTTCGTCCAGATGACCTGGTTCAAGTAAGTTGTTGATGTCCCACAGAATTATCTTTCCCTTTCACTGACCACACGTCCATTGTCTTGCAAGTCACCATCTGATGAGGCCAGCCACATCAGCAACTAAAGCATCAGTAATATGCGAAAGCATTTAATCACCAACGTCATCTGGTGACCCATTTGGATCAATGCCGCACACCAGGTCCCACAGCGTCTTCTTGCTTCAAACCGGATTGCCTTCTGGAGTCATACATCCACCTGAGCCCGGTGTTCAGGACCCAGGTGTCTTGGAAAGAATTGTCCTTCTTTCCAGCTACAGAAAGGAAGAAAACAGCAACAGCAGCTTCCAGGCTTGCAGCCATCAACATGAGCAGCAACAAATACAACCTGCAGCTATGAAGTGCTCTCACAACTGACAAGGCTAATTTGTCATTCACAATAGACATCAGCTGTGAAGTAAGAGGCTGCTCACAGTCAAAGGGAGTGAAATTGCATCAGTCACGCAAGAACCCACAGAAACTGTGACCAGCAACACTCAGTATCATAGGTGGACAATCATACCCGTTAGCGAGTGATCACCGCATTCTATCCACTATAGTTCCTTTAATGGAATTAACTTCCTCATGCCAAACAAAAGTTTTAAAAAATATATTCTTTCACCTTCTTTGACTTCAAACTCACTTTATACAGTAAAAACTCACTTTATACCAATGGGAAGATGCCCGATCAATAACTCCAGAAGCGAGATTGGATGACAATTGAAGGCTCTATTGGACTAGATGTTTCCCCCAGCAGCGCAGGTACAGAATGCAGCTGCTAGAGAGACAGAGGCTCTTATACTCCGTCCTACTGGGCGGAACCAGCCGACAGGCTTCACCAATGATATTGCTGTCTCAGGTACCTCCCACACCAATGGTCTTACAGCATCAACCTGGGTACTGTAATGCCCCTAATACCAACTACCACAGTTACCCTTTAAATGGAATTAACAGCTCCATGACAAACCAAAGTTTAAAAATATATAAATATATTTTCCTTTCATTTTAAGCAGATTTATAAATGCTAAGCACTAATAATAACAAATGTTAACCGACCAAAAAAATGTCTCCAGCCACTGCTGGACTGAAAACTATCTGTATAAATAAAAAGATGTGAAAACTCACCAAAACTCCAGTTAAGTGACCCAAGTTAACGTTGCAGCTGCATTTTTCATTCAGCAGCGCAGAGCTTCAAACAGGGGAAAAAAACTGGCTGGGAGTTTGAACGCCATGCGCTATAACGCATGTGCCTGAACACCCGCACTTCCAGGTCGTCACGCCGCACATGCACTGTGCACCAGCGACTTAAGTTGCGAATACTGCAGGACGTTATGGCCCATTACTTTTTTTATTTAAACACAGTGTGGGAGCACAGAGGCAAGCTTTGGGCCCAGCCCATCTCTGCAGCCGACAAGCTCCACATTAATTTCTGGGGCCCCGACTCCCTATTTCAGGCTGATCTCACCTCTTGTAAGCCCCCCCCCCCCAAACAATTGACCAAAATCTGAGATATGGGCGACATTTTTAAAGGTCGGATTCACTGAGCCTGGAAGTCTCCCAAGGCTGCAAATCTGACCCGGGGATGAACACTGGGACCTATAGTCTGGTTCTGGTTTATACTGTCTTAACTAGATGAGCCTTTGATGGATTGGATATTTTCAGTTTTTTATCTTTGAGCGACCCAGCTAATAGTCAGAGAAACAGATTTTTTGTCAGCCTTCTCTGGGCGAATTTATTCAACAATGATGTCTAGCTCTGAGAAGCACAAAGTTACAATGTCCTGTAACTTTTTCAGTCCAGCAGAAATTGCAAAATAGTTTGTTATGTTTCAACCAAAGGTATCACCCGAAATGGGACGTTAGTGTGGTTAGCACTGTTGTAACAGCGCCAGAAACCGGGTTTGATTCCAAGCTTGGGTCACTGTCCGTGTGGAGCCTGCATGTTCCTCCATGTGTACCCAGAGCATTCCGCACCTTCGGGGCGGCCCGACACCGGAGTGGTGCACGCCACTCCGTCCCGCCAGGTCCACCCACCCTGCCGGGTAGGGCTGATTCCTGCCCATGATTCTCGCACAGCAGCAGCCCTTCCACCCTAAAATGCCTCCTCAGCTGATTCCATATCTTCACCGTGGACTGCACCACTGGCTTCCCTGAATACCTACTCGTTGCCATTGGCAATGTTGCCGTCACCATAGCCCTCAAACTAGACACCCTATGCTCCCTCTGTACCCTCATTATCCCCTGCCACTCTGCCGACCCCCTGAGAGCCACCGGCATTGGCTCTATGGCCAGCACAAACAGCAGCGGCGACAGCTGGCACCCCTGCCTCGTACCCCTGTCAGTCAAAGCTTCGTGAGCTCATATCATTCGTCCTCACCCTCGCTCTTGGCGCCACATACAGCAACCGCACCCATGCCACAAACCTCGGCCCAAACCCAAACATTCCCAAAACCACGAACAAGTACCGCCACTCCACCCGGTCAAATGCTTTCTCCGCGTCCATGGACACCACCACCTCCGGTACCAGAGCTCTCGACGGATTCATCACCACGTTCAACAGCCGTCTTATATTACTCGCGAGCTGCCTGCCCTTCACAAAGCTTGTTTGATCTTCTGCAACCACCCCTGGGACACAGTCCTCCATCCTCCCCGCCAACAACTTAGCCAATACTTTCACATCCGTGTTCAATAGTAATATGGGTCTATACGACCCACATTCCACCAGATCCTTCCCTTTTTGGGAATTAGTGTGATTACTGCCTGCTTCACCGTCTCCGGCAACTCCCCCTTCTCCAGTGCTTCATTAAACGCCCCCAACAGATGTGGTGCCAAGTCCGCCGCAAATTCCTTATAAAATTCTGCCGGGTACCCATCCGGCCCAGGGGCCTTCCCCGACTTCATACCGCTGTAACTATCCAGCACCTCCCTAAGCCCCAGGGGCTCCTCCAAAGCCTGCCTCTTTGCTTCCTCCACCTGAGGGAATTCCAGCTCATCCAGAAACCACCCCATGTCCGCCTCCTCTCCTCCTGGGTCTACCTCATAAAGTCCCTGGTAATACTCTCTAAAATCCTAATTTATCTTCCCTGGCTCTGACACCACATCCCCAGTCCCAGTCCGGATCTTCAATATTTCCCTGGATGCAGCCTGCCTCCACAGCTGGTGTGCCAGCATGCGGCTCGTCTTCTCCCCATACTCATATTGCACCCCTCTTGCCCTACGCAGTTGCCCTACCGCCCTCCCCGCTGTCAGCCTGTCAAATTGCCCCTGCATCTTTTTCCTCCTCGCCAATCCCTCCACGGTGTGCACCCTCGAATATTCCCTGTCCACCTCTACTATCTCACTCACTAGACGGTCATGTTCACCCTCCTTTCCTTATTCGCATGAACCGTAAATTAGATAATTTCTCCCCGGCACACTTCCTTCAGTGCTTCCCAAAAAATGTCCGCCGACACCTCCCCATTCTGAATGAAGTACGAAGTCTTACAACACCAGGTTAAAGTCCAACAGGTTTGTTTCGATGTCACTAGCTTTCGGAGCGCTGCTCCTTCCTCAGGTGAATGAAGAGGTCTGATCCAGAAACACATATATAGACAAATTCAAAGATGCCAAACAATGCTAGGAATGCGAGCATTAGCAGGTGATTAAATCTTTACAGATCCAGAGATGGGGTAACCCCAGGTTAAAGAGGTGTGAATTGTATCAAGCCAGGACAGTTGGTAGGATTTCGCAGGCCAGATGGTGGGGGATGAATGTAATGTGACATGAATCCCAGGTCCCGGTTGAGGCCGCACTCATGTGTGCGGAACTTGGCTATAACCTGGATCACAACGTCTTCACCTTCGACAACAAGTTCTTCATCCAGATGCACGGAACAGCCATGGGGACCAAATTCGCACCCCAATACGCCAACATCTTCATGCACAAGTTTGAACAGGACCTACTCACCGGACAGGACCTTCAACCGACGTTATACACCAGATACATCGATGACATTTTTTTCCTTTGGACCCACGGCGAAGAATCACTGAAACGACTACACGATGACATTAATAAGTTCCATCCAACCATCAGACTCACCATGGACTACTCTCCAAGATCAGTTGCATTCTTGGACACACTCGTCTCCATCAAGGACGGTCACCTCAGCACTTCGCTTTACCGCAAACCCACGGATAACCTCATGATGCTCCACTTCTCCAGCTTCCACCCTAAACACATTAAAGAAGCCATCCCCTATGGACAAGCGCTCCGTATACACAGGATCTGCTCAGACGAGGAGGAGCGTAACAGACATCTACAGACGTTGAAAGATGCCCTCGTACGAACAGGATATGGCACTCGACTCATCGATCGACAGTTCCAACGCGCCACAGCGAAAAACCGGACCGACCTCCTCAGAAGACAAACATGGGACACAACCGACAGAATACCCTTAGTCGCCCAGTATTTCCCCGGAGCGGAGAAACTACGTCATCTTCTTCACAGCCTTCAACACGTCATTGATGACGATGAACATCTTGCCAAGGTCATCCCCACACCCCCACTACTTGCCTTCAAACAACCGCGCAACCTCAAACGAACCATTGTTTGCAGCAAACTACCCAGTCTTCAGAACAGTGACCACGACACCACACAACCCTGTCATGGCAATCTCTGCAAGACGTGCCAGATCACCGACATGGATACCACTATTACACGTGAGAACACCACCCACCAGGTACGCGGTACATACTCGTGCGACTCGGCCAACGTTGTCTACCTCATACGCTGCAGGAAAGGATGTCCCGAAGCGTGGTACATTGGCGAGACCATGCAGACGCTGCGACAACGAATGAACGGACATCGCGCAACAATCACCAGGCAGGAATGTTCCCTTCCAGTCGGGGAACACTTCAGCAGTCAAGGGCATTCAGCCTCTGATCTCCGGGTAAGCGTTCTCCAAGGCGGCCTTCAGGACCCGCGACAACGCAGAATCGCCGAGCAGAAACTTATAGCCAAGTTCCGCACACATGAGTGCGGCCTCAACCGGGACCTGGGATTCATGTCACATTACATTCATCCCCCACCATCTGGCCTGCGAAATCCTACCAACTGTCCTGGCTTGATACAATTCACACCTCTTTAACCTGGGGTTACCCCATCTCTGGATCTGTAAAGATTTAATCACCTGCTAATGCTCGCATTCCTAGCATTGTTTGGCATCTTTGAATTTGTCTATATATGTGTTTCTGGATCAGACCTCTTCATTCACCTGAGGAAGGAGCAGCGCTCCGAAAGCTAGTGACATCGAAACAAACCTGTTGGACTTTAACCTGGTGTTGTAAGACTTCGTACTGTGCTCACCCCAGTCCAACGCCGGCATCTCCACATCATTCTGAATGAACTCCACATAATCCCTAATCGCCAACCGCACCTTATCACAAAAACCTCCATCCGCTAACAACCCCGAGTTAAACCTCCACCCCGGCCTTTGCTCTCGTCCCGTACTGACCCGAATATCCATCCAGTGGGGTGCATAGTCCGAGGTAACTATCCCCGCATACTCTGCCCTCTCCACCCCAACCAAAATCTCCTGACTCACTACAAAGTAATCAATCCTCGATTACACCTTACAGATGTGTGAAAAGAAGGAATACTCCCTTCCGTCTGAGTTCTGAAAGCGCCATGGATCCACCATACCCATCCTCTCCATAAACCCCCCTAGCTCCCTCGCCATTCGTACCCTACCCATCGACCTGGTTCTCGACCTATCCACCCTCGGCTCCAGGACATAGTTAAAATCTCCTCCCATGATCAACTGGTATGTGGCCAAATCCGGGATTGCTGCCAGCAACCCCCTCATAAAACCCACATCATCCCAATTTGGGGCATACACATTTACCAACACTACCGGTGCCCCTTCCAATACCCCACTCACAATCACATATCTCCCACCTGGATCCCTCACCTCCTTCGCACTCACAAATCCCATTATTCTGCTCCTTAAAATCACCACACCCCTCGATTTCAAATCAAGTCCGAGTGAAAAACCTGCCCGACCCACCCCTTCCTGAACCTAACCTGGTCCTTCACACGGAGGTGTATCTCCTGCAAAAAGACAATCCCCACTTTCAAGCTCCTGAGGTGCACGAACACCTGCAACCTTTTAACCGGCCCATTCAGTCCCCGGACGTTCCACGTTACCAACTTTACCGGAGGCTTGCGCCTCCAATCCCCTCTACCGTCCATCATCTTCCCCACTTAACTCCTGCCCCTTTAATTCCACTCTGTACCTAGCCCATCCCAGATGGCCCCTTTCCTTCGCCCTTGACCATGTCATCTCTCACTGCCTGCCGCTTCGCAGAAACCTCCCTCCCGCTTTCCCTTCCCCTTCTTCCCCCCCCCCCCCCCACTTCCTCTTTCCTCCCTCCCCCAGCCACCCCACTTGGCCTTCTCCCCCACCACCTCACTTCCGTTACCAGCATAACCTGCTAGCGTGGCTGCCCCTGCCCAAAGGCACATCCTAATGACCCCCCCCCACCCCACCTCAGCTCCAAGAAGAAGGCCTCCTGCTGGCCTTACCCTCCCCCACCCAAACAAGGACTTCTCCTGAACTCCAGGTAGCCTTCTCCAAAAGCAAACAAACAAATGTTAAACACAAACAGTCCCATAAAACAGGAGGGGGATGGGAACTATGTCATTTTATAATTATATGTTGTCGGTAACATATTCTAATGAAAAACCTGGCATTATCACCACTCACAGAAACTCATCTAAAGTCAGCTCAATGTCACTAAGAGCTTTGCTACATTGATTTATGCCCATTGTGATTGGTAATAATGAAAGAAATATGGAAGGAAAACTCACAGTTGTATATCACAAAGCATGGCAAATGTTTATCAGTAAGTAATTCAATTGTTGGTTTCATGAAGATTCAAGCATTTCTCTTGTCATTTATGACATAATTGGAACTACTCAATTGAATAACCACCTCACAACTCACTACTAACCATCTCTTAACCTATGTATATAGTTTTCTGCACATAGATGAGATATTTACAGCTAGATATATTTGAAAGTGCTTATCCTGAAAAATCAGTGCTGAAATAGTTAATGTCTGTATAAATCCTACATGGAAAACAACACTTGCTCAAAAGTCTTCAGTTGTCCACATGCTCTTTTGAATAGGAGATGATCTGGAAGTCAAGCTGTCTACTGATCAATCAAATACGATTCCCGAGGCTTGTCACTGCTTTATTGTCTTCTGTCGATGGTTTCACCCCTCACCCACCCCCTCCTGTTACCAGACTTCCCTTAATAGCATCCTTTTCACTGAAACAAATTGTCCAGCCGTTAGCTGCACCTGAGGGCTTTTAGCGTTTAACAAATAGTCTTTTAATTTTCAGCAGAAGCACCAGGGACCACACCAATCAGGCATCCATCATCATCAGGACCCTTTTGGCTTTCTCTCCCAGGAGTCCTTTCACCGTGAAGCCTATGCAAACAGCTCACCACAGATGATGAGTAAAACCGGTTCAGAAGTAAATATGGTAAATGATAGGGTGACTTTAACTGTGAGACACAGTGCAAATTGCAAGTTCAGAAATCAAGCAACTATTCTTAATTATTAGTTAAAGAACATAATGCCATTTTTACTCCATATTTCAATTCTGCTATGAAATTGGAAACAAATCCTTTTCAAAATTATTCAAGGTTAAAAATACCGGAAGAAAATATATTGGACAAACTGTTTCCTTTTATTATTCATCCTATAGCCTGGTACCATCTTTGATTCTACAATTTAAGAGAAAATCCCTTTCTCCTTTCAAAAAACCTCGGTTTAAAAATAAAAGGTAGTAAAATCAGAAATAAATTAAAGGTAGTTTCAGTGAACCAAAACAATGCAAATCAAAAAGAGGAATTGGTTAGCTTATTAATCATCCAGAAACATGGCTGGATAAAAACGCACTGTCAATGGCTTAACAACAGAAAAATGGGTGCATCAATAGCAAGAGGAATAATAAGGACGGCAAGAGATGTTTATATTCATGCTTTACTTTACATGCCAGCGGTTGTGTTTACACAGGACATTTTCATTTGTCCTGCACCCGGTTTACATCATCATTTTTTGTGTGTACAAGCTGGGGCTCACTCCAATGCAGAGTTGAATATGGTGTCTCAGTAGATGGCCAAATGGTTTCAAATCGCAAGCTTGCTTTGGAACCACCTAATGAATGTGTAAATGATGTTATATCAATAACTACATAATGGTTCAATGAGTGTTAACTTTTTGAATTCAATGCTGTAACACCTGTTGATTAATAAAGAAGTGGCGTGTCACATACGTTAATTTTACAAAGAAATTATAACATGCAAGTAACACCATTTTCATGAATAGTACTTTGCCAGGTTTGCAAAGATAGGATATGCTTGCAATTGGTTTGCACTGGCAGTCTGGAGCAAATTAGGCACCAGTTGGCAATTCTTGCACCAGAAATCAAAGGCAGGAGGCCCACATGGTATTGGTTCTCCAGTCCCAGGAGACCAGTGAGTAGTTCACCAGTGAAGAGTATTTCTTTTTCAATAGAAATTTAGAGTACCAAATCCTTTTTTTCCAATTAAGGGGCAATTTAGTGTGGCCAATTCACCTACCTTGCACATCTTTGGGCTGTGAGGGAAGAATGTGCAAACTCCACTTGGACAATGGCCGAGGGCTGGGATCAAACACTGGTCCTTGGTGCCGTGAGGCAGCAGTGCTAACCACTGCACCACCATGCTGCCCTCCAGTGAAGAGTATTTTAACGTCTCGACAAAGCAGCCTTCAGATAGATCCGGGGGGAACAGTGGAAACAATGAGGAGGAAGGGAGTAACTGGGAGATGAAGAGGGTCAGCGATCAGTAGTGAGGGGGACAATGATCAGGAGAGGGAAGGCAGGTGTCAACCAGGATAGGCCAAGAAGAAGCTTGGAACAGAGATTGGCACAGCAGAGTAGGCAAGAGCATCATTTCTGCACCTCTGGAATCCCAACATTTAGGTGACTATTTTTTAAGCTTACCTTCTTTGTGGGGGTCTCCTTCAAAGAGCATTGGTTAGGCTGCATGTAGATCATGTTTTCATGAACACAGCTGACCTGGTACAGCTGCATTCAGTTTCACCAAAACGGCCTCAAAACAGGCATACATCAAGTACTTGATTGCTTAGGTGTCCTTTTTGTGTCTGAAAAATGGGTACGACACCACTGAATATCTAAACCATTCTTCCACTAATGCTCTATTTATAAAAATGCCAAATATGACACAAAGCTCTTCAAACCAACAACTTTTCAGAAACACAGTGCCCTCTACATTTGAAAGCCCAAAATGTGGAGTTGATGCGACAAGCCAAGGATATTTTCACTTTGTCATAAATAGTATTGCAGTCTTAATAGAAGAATCAAATGTTATATGACTCAAGAAGATCAAAGCTCACATTATTGGTAAGCACTATATGAGAGCCAACTGAATGGTGCAGTGTCACATGCCATAGACCAAAGACAGCAAACCCAAATGTGAACCTCATTTTCAACTATGCTGATGGGTCCAGCAGCAAGTGAGTATGAAGGCCAAGCAACAGTAAGAAGGCTAAATCAGCAGTGAGTTTTACCTTTGATTGGACTTCTTCACCCTTGTCTTGGTTAGCTATTGAGGCATTAGTAGAACCGATACAGATGTCCTGATCATTCCTTCATTTAGTATATGAAACATGCGTGAAATTGTTTTACGAGGGTACATTAGCACAAATAGCAATTCTGTTTGCCTCAGAATTTTTGGTAAGTTGCAGGCATTCTTACTAATTTTTGGAGGAGGGGAGCAGGGGGCAGTCCAATGTCTCAGTACTCACAGGAAAGTGTTCAACCGCATTTGACATCAGCACTCCTCTCAAGATGGTAAATTAAAGCATTTCAAATCAAATGAACCTCAAGACCTGCAGCCTTTAACTTTGCTCTCTGCTACATTTACACAATCACTGGTCCAGAATGTGCAACAAAAATACTGGTGAATTTAATGACATTCATTACGTGTAAATTATCAGCAGCTTGTAGCAAGAGACATCAGGATGCTCCGGTTTCCTCCTAAAGATGTGCCGGTTAGGTGGATTGGCCATGCTAAATTGCCCTTAGTGTCCAAAAAAGATTAGGTGGGGTTACATGGATAGGGTGGAGGTGTGGGCTTAAGTAGGGTGCTCTTTCCAAGGGCCGGTGCAGACCCGATGGGCCAAATGGCCTCCTTCTGCACTGTAAATTCTATGATCTCATAAATTGCAATTTGTCACCAATTGCTGGATGATTTGGAAGCAAATGTAGCTGGTCTGATCAGTAAGTTCGCAGATGACACAAAATTTGATGGAGTTGTGGATAGTGAAGAGGATTGTCAGAGGATACAGCAGGATATAAACTGGTTGGAGTCTTGGGCAGAGAAATGACAGATGGAGTTTAATCCAGGCAAGTGTGAGGGAATGCACTTTGGAAGGTCCAGTGCCTGTAGGAATTACACAATAAATGGTAGAACTCTTGCGAGTACTGACAGGACATTGATCTCTCTGGGGATGAGTTTAACATTTTTTTTTTAAATTTAGAGTACCCAATTATTTTTTTTCCAATTAAGGGGCAATTTAGCGTGGCCAATCCACCTACCCGGCACATCTTTGTGTTGTGGGAGTGAGACCCATGCAGACTCGGGGAGAATGTGCAAACTCCACACGGACAGTGACCTGGGTCCGGGATCGAACCTGGGTCCTCAGCGCCGTTGGCAGCAGTGCTAACCACTGCGTCACCGTGCCGCCCTAGTTTAACATTTTTGACCTCTGGGAGCAGGGGTTGCACAGTAACACCAAGTTTCACCACATGACAACATGTGTGTGATATCATTGATAGGCTCCTCACCTGGAAGTCAGCCTGACAGACAGGTTTGCATTCCAGTCAGGCAGGAAGTGCTGGAGAAGAAAGAGGTCACACAAACAACTCCCAAACCAAGCAATCTGATCTTGGGCTGGCAGTGGAAAGTCAAATACTAAGAGAGGGTCTGAGCTCGGTGGAGGTGGGGGGGCGGGGGGGGTGCGGGGTGGAGGTCTGTTAGCGATTGAAGGAAGTCAGGGGGGTGTTCGGGCTCAGGGGCCTGAGAGATCAAAAGTAAAAGGGTGATGTAAAGGCCCTAGGATCAGGGGAGTGGTTGGGAAAAACCAGCAGCCTGGGGGGAGAGGTCGGAGGGAGATTAGGGGGTGGTGCCAAATCACAGGAGATTGGTGGGTTACGTACAATGTACCCAGCGTATATGTGGAAAAGTATTAAGTCCAACAATGCTCACCTTCCTTCAACTGACAACTTCCCCAAGGCTCAGCGAATGTGGCCAGATACAGCTATTCTATCACGGGATGTGGGCGTTGCTGGCAAGGCCCTTAAGCTGAGTGCAGTTAGGAGCTAACCACATTGCTGTGGGTCTGAAGTCACATGTAGGCCAGGCTGGGTAAGTATGGCAGATTCCCTTTGTGAACCAGAAAGGTCTTTACAACAATCAATAGTAGTTGTCAAGGTCACTATTACTGAGACTGACTATATTGCTCAGATTTATTAGTTGAACTTCAAATCCACCAGCTGCCTATGGTGAAATTTGAGCCCATGTGACCAGAGCATTAGGCTGGGCCTCTGTATTACTAGCCCAGTGACAATACCCTACGCCACCATCTCTCCGAATGATTCAAATAGCCTCATTATAACATTTAAATTGCCAACCTGCTTCCTTGGAGGGGTTGGCTGCCTAGCACCAGAAATAATTGGGATGGAGGGAGGTTGGGGTCAGGACTCATTTTCTAATCCTTTAACCCCCCATTCAATCCAAATTTGTTCATTCTGAGTTTAAAATTGCCTCTTCCATTTCTCGCTCTGTACCTAACTTGACTCTTATTTCCTTCACTGTTGATCCTCTCTTTATTTCTCAATCCTTAAATGTTCTTGGCTACAGAGACAGACTGTTGATCCTGTTATTCACAAAGGTCCCGAATGCCCAATTGCCCTTGTCGAACCAGTTATCAGTATTAGAAACTTACAAATCATTTTTGAGTGAAGGGTGAGGGAAAAAATTTAATGAATGGGGTAGGCAACAAGATGCTTCTCTCCAGAAACATCTGGACCATTGACTGAAGCAATGATTTACTAAAAGCAAGGTTTTAAGAGCTGAAATTGTTCCTGCATATATAGTAATAGTAACAATGTTACAAAGAAATTTTGTACACAAGTCATATTTTACAGCAATTAATTGAGTAATTAAGACAACAGAAAGTTATGTCCTGCTGATATCACTATGCTACCGTGGGCAGTACATTAGCATAGTGGTTAGCACAGTTATTTCACAGCTCCAGGGTCCCAGGTTCGATTCCCGGCTTGGGTCACTGTCTGCGCGGAGTCTATATGTTCTCCCCGTGTCTGCGTGGGTTTCCTCCGGGTGCTCCGGTTTGCTCCCACAGTCCAAAGATGTGCAGCTTAGGTGGATTGGCTATGCTAAATTGCCCTTCGTGTCCAAAAAAGGTTAGATGGGGTTACGGGTGTGGGGTGGACGTGTGGGCTTGGGTAGGGTGCTCTTTCCGGGGGCTGGTGCAGACTCGATGGGCCGGGTGGCCTCCTTCTGCACTGTAAATTCTATCTCCCTTGAAAGGAAGCTTGTTTCCCAGTTCAAGATTATTAAGAAATGAATGGTTTGGCTTAGATGCAAAAGAAAGATTTGGGAAGGTTCAAAGGTCAGTAATAATGTTAACGATGTTGCTTTGCTGCACAAATGCATTTTGAAAGATGTCTTGTTGAGACAGTGAAACAAGAATAAGCTTACATCTCTCTGCAAAATGCTACGGCATCATAGCATGCCAAAGAAATACCCTGCAGGTACAGAAATTCTGTCAGCAATTAATGTTTCCATTTTAGAATTATATGAGATGTTTTGAGAAGAATGGCAGGAATTGTGTGAAAATTCTGACATTTTCTTGAGGCTGATTAATAATGAATTAGTCAATGCACGGCAAGTTACCCTTTGTATTATTTACCGCTACTTCTGAATATTTTAAAAGCATTTTATTTCCTGAAAATGCAACTTATAACCTGACTGTAGCAGCAGGCAGAAGGAATAATGTGCAGGATGCAAAGTGTTAAGTGGAGGACTGCTTTTATTCTCAAATACTGTAATTTATCCTACCAATTCCAGAGTTAAACAGTAAAGTGACATTCTGGGGTCAGGAGGGTTAATTATTTGTTTACATTCAGCTGTACTCCCCATTTACTAAATTGTGTGTTTGATGGTCTTTTACTCAGTAGCACCCTGTTATTTTATTCTCCTAATTTTGTTTGGTAGGAGGTTGCAGCACTATTTAAATTGTCAAATATCATAATTTTCTCATTGTCTGATAGCCTTTAATTAGAGGGTACTTCATTTCCTTTAGCGCTACTTCCCTTGTTTACAAACAGCTTACTGTAAGGTTAGAAAGAGAGTCCCATTACTATACAATCTTTACTTGTAAGACCGTTGTAAAATGCACCATTTCTAATGCTATTCAGGAGAAAGGTAGCACTATTGAAAGAAACAAATCTAAGTTTGCCGTTTTAATTAATGCTTCTTTGTTGCATTTCAGGGAATAACATCTATTTAGTTGCTAAGTGGTGAACAACATATCTATGTGCGAAAAACTTCAGTGGAAATACAGTTTTTTTTTAAAAGGACATGCTTCTGATTTATCATTAAATATATAAATTCTGACATAAAATTGATAGATTTTTTTTTAAATGTACATTAGACATCAGCTCACTACTCCAAGAATTAAAACAATTTTAAGATGTTCTGTTTGGAACATCCATGAAAGGATGTTTTCTCCATTAATTCATGACTATGGCTTTCAGTTATTAATTTTCACTGAAAAAAGGCAAAATTGTAAAATGCTACCCCAAAATTATAGGGGAAAGATACTAAAGGCCAATGTGAAATACACAAGCTGGACTTATTCCACCATCATAAACCGGCACTCCTAATGACAATAACAGGCTCTTTTCTATGTTGTAGGCAAGGCTGCAGGTTTTCCCTTTAGAATCACAGAATATCAATACAATTCACAGAACCCTATGCAATAAAAATGGAAGTTAAGTTATTCAGCCACAATAACCAATTTGACCTCCAAATGACCCATTCATAAAGTGGCATTGTCCAAAAGTGCCTGCTTTGAAGCTATATATTGCGACAGGTTTAGTTCATTATGGAAAAAAACAGGCATTTTCACACTTTTCATTAAAAGAGAAGTTTCCCCAAAAAAGGTATTTCAACAACTGAAATTTTATAGAATTTGCACTTTGACTTTCACAAGTGCAGGAAGTGGCGTAAACAAATCTGTGTGAAAATTGCTATGAGGATGCTTCACTAATCAACAAAATAAATAAGGGATACGCTGAAGTCATTCTGCTGCTAATAGAAAATTTGTTAAAATTGCAAGAGGACATTTGTCTGTCTGATTAGCACTGGCTGTAAACTACATTTGTATTCTATTAAAAGTAAATAATTGCCTTATTGTATGTATGCATTGCAAATCCAATTGTTTTATTAAAAGGGAAACCATGGGGTCATTCACTGCATATTAAAACAGATTTGATAATTAAAATTATTGCTTCACAAATGAGATAAGATTTTATGCCATTGAGCTTATTGTTGTTGAAGGCTTGCAATGCATCTAAATGGCTGTTTCAAATTAAAAGTGTCCAGCTCACAATTCCCACTCAGAACCTCTATTTGCCATTTTTATTCCTGAAAGTAGGCAGCAATCAATTATTTCATCAATACATAATTCCATCAATCTGTCAATCTTTTAAACACCCCTGTCAATAAGTCAATCACAATGTGTTGACAAAGTAGAAAAATAAAATTAAATATTTATGGCTTGTTTGAGGTCTGAGGGTTTTTTTTCCAAACCATGCCAACACAATTACAATTTTCTGGAAAGGCTACATTAACAAACAGGTCAATTCAGCAGCTCATACTGCACTTTCTCGAGAATGATCACTAATGGTTGAAGTCATATCGCCCAAAGGACAAAGTAGTAGTGTTAATATGCCGTAAATGTTAATGGAGACTTTAAACAACCATTAAACTCTTAAATTGATCATAAGAAACGCTTTAAATTGTATGAAGTCAATTAATCTTTTCTGGACCTTGAAAGAATACATATAGTGCAAACAGTACAATTCAATGTACTCATAATAGGCTTTTCCCAGTAATTGGACTTTATTCCTCTTGTGTGTATAATCTAATAATAGATCTTAAGTTTGATACATTTATCAGAAATGTAACCATAACTTGAGTAGTGATAAACATCAGACATATACTGATACTTCAATAGAAATATTTTCTTGTGTACAATGTAATCTCTAACCCGTCAGGTAAAAAAAGGGCTTGCATTAATATAGTGCTTTCCATGTCTCAAGGTGCTTTACAATCAATGAAGTAGTTTTGAAGTGCAGCCATGAACCTTTACAGCTGGCATGTTTGGGCCTCGCGCAAATAAAAGAGGGAAAAAATATAAAGCCAGCAATTTACCACAGGCAAATGTGTTGCAGAACAAATAATAATTTGAATTCATATATTGCCTTTATAATGGTCAAGGGACTTCACAAGATGGGGAAGGAAAATGTAAAATGCTGAGGGGTAATTAGCAGACTATTTAGGGGAGATTACCCAAGGCAAGATCGAAGCACTGTAGCACATTGGTTAGCACTGTGGCTTCACAGCGCCAGGGTCCCAGGTTTGATTCCCGGCTTGGGTCACTGTCTGTGCGGAGTCTGCACGTTCTCCCTGTGTCTGCGTGGGTTTTCTCCGGTTGCTCCGGTTTCCTCCCACTACTCCCGAAAGACGTGCTGTTAGGTAATGTGGACATTCCGAATTCTCCCTCTGTGTACCCGAACAGGCGCCGGAATGTGGCGACTAGGGGCTTTTCACAGTAACTTCATTGCAATGTAAGCCTACTTGTGACAATAAAGATTATTATTATTATAAGAAATGGGTTTTGAGAAGACTTTTGAAGGTTGTGTCAAATTAAGCAAGATGGATGTATTTTGGAAGAGAATTCTCAAGTATTGTACCATTCTGGATGGATGCTGTGTCAGTGAAGGTGGGAGAGAATGGTTGGGAAAGGCACAGCAATCCAAACTCCGAAGAGTGGAAGACTCAAATGGGAATGTAAGGATAAAGAAAGTGATGTAAGATATTGTGGAGGAAGAACACAGGAATGTGTAAATGAGGACATGATTTTTAAAGTTCATTCTTTGGAGAATGGGGAGCGAACTAAGGCTGGGAAAGAGAGTGATTATAGATAAGATGGGCTTAATGTGGGATGCAATGCAAATGTCAAAGTTCTGGATGAGTTGGGGGTTTAAGTAGGCTGGAACTCAGAAGACAAATAAGGGAATTGTTGAAGAAATTGAACCTTGAGACAATGATGAGATGAAAGAGAGTTTCAAGTGTGGCTAGTTAGGGATGAAGACAGATAATTGCAGAGCATTTTCCCTTGAATGTGAAAACTACAATCTCCAACTTCCATTGACTCAAATGTTGTTGTCAATAGTGAACAGTGCTAATCATGAAAATGCCTGGTTAAGTCAAGAGTAGCAACAATCTTCTACTCTTCATTGGGCTGTAACCCATCGCAAACCACTATCTTCAGGAAAAGAGGATGAAGAAGAGAAAGTGATTGGGATAGTTGGAGGGGAAATTAGTGTCAAGGGTTCGTGAGATAATGTGAGGTACAGTTCATTTTGATAGTCTTGTTTTCCTCTAGTTTTCCCTCCGCGCTTGAAGACTTTACCGCATTGCTAAATTATTGTTCTGTGGACTCCATGTGTGAGCCCAGACATGAATTATCAGCAAACCTTTTGATTGCAGGTGTCAAGTAGGAGGTGAAACCATCAAAGTCTGTCTATGTCCTAACCTAATGTCCACACCCTTACACTTCCATTACTGAGATCAATTATCATGTCCCACTTGCACCAATTGAACAGTTTAGGCTTATACTCACTGGAGTTTAGAAAAATGAGAGGGGATTTGATTGAGATATATAAAATACAAAGAGGGATTGATAAAGTAAATGTAGACCAAATAGTCCCCCTTGTGGGGCAATCTAGAATAAGAGGTCACAGGTATAGGTTGAGAGGCAGTAGATTTTGAAGTGAAATGAGGAGGAATTACTTCTCGCAGAGGGTGAATCTGTGCAACTCGCTGCCCCAGAGTGCAGTGGAGTCTGAATCATTAAGTGGTTTCAAAGAGGAGATAGATATATTTCTGATTTTTTTAAATGGGTTAAAGGGATATGGGGAACAGGCAGGGAGGTGAATTTGAGACCAGTAAGCAATCAGCCATGCTCCAATTGAATGGCGGAGCCAGCAGGAAGGGCTGAATTACGCACTTCTGCTCCTAATTCCTATGTTCCTATATAAAGGCTGCTTGATATCAGGCCCTTGCACTGGATCTGACACTGTACAGCTGTTCCACATGTCTTTCTATGAATGAACTGACGTGACCTTATAATGCAAGATTAGCTCATTTAAAACTTTTTCTGATGATCCCCGCACAAAGCAGGTGATGAAGTTGGAGCACCGAAGCCAGTGAATGGGTTTCTCATACTGAAATATGATGGGGCTTTTTGTTGTCTTTATTTTTGCAAACCAAAGACTTCTTTCACATTGGGTTATTCAAGGCCAAAAATATTTCAAAAATGGTCCTTTCAGTCAACCGAATTACACCATTCAGCCCCTCAAACCTGCTCCACCATTCACTTCGATCATGGGTGATCGGTACCTTAATTCCATCTATCTGGTTTGTTACACATCCCTCAATACGCTGACCTAACAAAAATAGTAGTCCTGTTATGTGGAGGGTCTCTGAATTGAAGATGTTTAATGAGGCCAGGAACTTTGTATAAAGAACATTGAACACATTAAAGATTATGGTGGATCTCTGATAATGCCTGTGTACAATGAATTCCAACATATCGGGCACCAACCTCCCCAAATTCAAGCCATTATCGAATGCACTACGAAGGTCAGCACATTACTCATTTTGTAATATGTAATAAATACAGAGATCTCTTGGAATGAACCACAGATTCTAAGCTTGCATTAATGATTTTTCAAGTCTTTTGTGAACATTATGTCTGATCAAGGACATGTAGCTGCTGACTGAAAGATTGAAACATTTGAAAATATCCGATATATCCATAAAAGAGCACATGTTTAAAAGCTAACAAATCCACGTGAATGAGTTCAGCACTTTAATCAACGGGTTTAAAGGTGTTTAATGATGCCACCTGAACTCCTCAATTACATTATAGCCCTCTAACTCACTTCCAGGTATCCATTATTCTCTATTTAATTCCTTTGTTGCGAGTTATTACTGTGCCATAAAACTATCAGTCACAATCGTAGTGTGAAGTGGCATTAAACATCATGTACCCTGATCATATATATATATAAGGTACCATCTGTATTCTCTCTGTCCCATTTTACTATTTAGTTTTGTGACTCAAGTCTGACAACTCAAAAGGCGACTGTACAATGTGCATGAATGGTGTGGAAAACCTTCTCTGCAATATTTTGAAAACCATGTTAGAAAAACATGTTGTAGTGGGGGACAAAATGTAAATGATGTTTGACATAATTGCCTTATTGGTGCGCGAATCTTAGTCACTGTGTGTTACATCAGAGGTTGTGGTATATCACAGAGAGTTATAGTGAGAGTTCAGGGGCTGGTTTAGCTCAGTTGACTGGGCAGCTAATTTGTGATGCAGAGGCATGGCTACCAGCACGGGTTCGATTCCTGTACCAGCTGAGGTTATTCATGAAGGTCCTGCCTTCTCAACTTTGCCCCTTGCTTGAGGTGTGGCGATTCCATAAGACCATAAGACATAGGAACGGAAGTAAGGCCATTCGGCCCATCGAGTCCACTCCACCATTCAATCATGGCTGATTTCAAATCCATTTACCCGCTCTCTCTCCATAGCCCTTAATTCCTCGAGAAATCAAGAATTTATCAACTTCTGTCTTAAAGACACTCAACGTCCCGGCCTCCACCGCCCTCTGTGGCAATGAATTCCACAGACCCACCACTCTCTGGCTGAAGAAATTTCTCCTCATCTCTGTTCTAAAGTGACTCCCTTTTATTCTAAGGCTGTGCCCCCGGGTCCTAGTCTCCCCTGTTAATGGAAACAACTTCCCTACATCCACTAAGCCATTCATTATCTTGTAAGTTTCTATTAGATCTCCCCTCAACCTCCTAAACTCCAATGAATATAATCCCAGGATCCTCAGACGTTCATCGTATGTTAGGCCTACCATTCCTGGGATCATCCGTGTGAATCTCCGCTGGACCCGCTCCAGTGCCAGTATGTCCTTCCTGAGGTGTGGGGCCCAAAATTGCTCACAGTATTCTAAATGGGGCCTAACTAATGCTTTATAAAGCTTCAGAAGTACATCCCTGCTTTTATATTCCAAGCCTCTTGAGATGAATGACAACACTGCATTTGCTTTCTTAATTGCGGACTCAACCTGCAAGTTTACCTTTAGAGAATCCTGGACTAGGACTCCCAAGTCCCTTTGCACTTCAGCATTATGAATTTTGTCACCGTTTAGAAAATAGTCCATGCCTCTATTCTTTTTCCAAAGTGCAAGACCTCGCACTTGCCCACGTTGAATTTCATCAGCCATTTCTTGGACCACTCTCCTAAACTGTCTAAATCTTTCTGCAGCCTCCCCACCTCCTCCATACTACCTGCCCCTCCACCTATCTTTGTATCATCGGCAAACTTAGCCAGAATGCCCCCAGTCCTGTCATCTAGATTGTTAATATATAACAACACTGAACCCTGCGGGACACCACTCGTCACCGGTTGCCATTCCGAAAAAAAACCTTTTATCCCAACTCTCTGCCTTCTGCCTGACAACCAATCGTCAATCCATGTTACTACCTTGCCTCAAATACCATGGGCCCTTATTTTACTCAGCAGTCTCCCGTGAGGCACCTTATCAAAGGCCTTTTGGAAGTCAAGATAGATAACATCCATTGGCTCTCCTTGGTCTAACCTATTTGTTATCTCTTCAAAGAACTCTAACAGGTTTGTCAGGCACGACCTCCCCTTACTAAATCCATGCTGACTTGTCCTAATCTGACTCTGCACTTCCAAGAATTTAGAAATCTCATCCTTAACAATGGATTCTAGAATCTTGCCAACAACCGAGGTTGTTGGCCTATAATTTTCCATCTTTTTCCTTGTTCCCTTCTTGAACAGGGGGGTTACAACAGCGATTTTCCAATCCTCTGGGACTTTCCCGGACTCCAGTGACTTTTGAAAGATCATAACTAACGCCTCCACTATTTCTTCAGCTATCTCCTTTAGAACTCTAGGATGTAGTCCATCTCGGCCCGGAGATTTATCAATTTTTAGACCTCTTAGTTTCTCTAGCACTTTCTCCTTTGTGATGGCTACGATATTCAACTCTGCCCCCTGACTCTCCGGAATTGGTGGGATATTACTCATGTCTTCTACTGTGAAGACTGACGCAAAGTACTTATTTCGTTCCTCAGCTATTTCCTTGTCTCCCATCACAAAATTACCAGCGTCATTTTGGAGCGGCCCAATGTCAACTTTTGCCTCCCGTTTGTTTTTAATGTATTTAAAGAAATTTTTACTATCATTCCTAATGTTACTGGCTAGCCTACCTTCATATTTGATCCTCTCTTTCCTTATTTCTCTCTTTGTTATCCTCTGTTTGTTTTTGTAGCCTTCCCAATCTTCTGACTTCCCACTACTCTTTGCCACATTATAGGCTTTCTCTTTTGCTTTGATGCATTCCCTAACTTCCTTTGTCAGCCATGGCTGCCTAATCCCCCCTCTGATAACCTTTCTTTTCTTTGGGATGAACCTCTGCACTGTGTCCTCAATTACTCCCAGAAACTCCTGCCATTGCTGTTCTACTGTCTTTCCCACTAGGCTCTGCTCCCAGTCGATTTTCGTCAGTTCCTCCCTCATGCCCCTGTGGTTACCTTTATTTAACTGTAACACCTTTACATCTGATTCTACCTTCTTTCTTTCAAATTGGAGATTGAATTCTACCATATTATGATCACTGCCTCCTAAGTGCTCCCTTACTTTAAGATCTTTAATCAAGTCTGGCTCATTACATAACACTAAGTCCAGAATGTCCTGTTCCCTCGTGGGCTCCATCACAAGCTGTTCCAAAAAGCTCTCCTGTAAACATTCAATGAATTCCCTTTCCTTGGGTCCACTGGCAGCATTATTTACCCAGTCCACCTGCATATTGAAGTCCCCCATGATCACTGTGACCTTGCCTTTCTGACATGCACTTTCTATTTTGTGGTGCATTTTGTGCCCCCAGTCCTGGCCACTGTTAGGAGGCCTGTACATAACTCCCATTATGGTTTTTTTGCCTTTGTGGTTCCTCAACTCTACCCACACAGACTCCACATCATCTGACCCTATGTAATTTAGTGCTATTGATTTAATTTCATTCCTAATTAACAAGGCAACCCCGCCCCCTCTGCCCACCTCCCTGTCTTTTCGATAGGTTGTGAATCCCTGGATGTTTAAATGCCAGTCCTGAACCCCCTGCAACCATGTCTCTGTGATGCCTACCACATCATACCTGCCAGTCACAATCTGGGCCACAAGCTTATCTACCTTGTTCCGTACACTGCACGCATTTAAATATAGCACCTTTAATTCTCTATTGACCGTCCCTTTTTGTTTTCTTAGTGTGGTGGACCTTGGTTTACTGAGCCTTTCCATACACTGTGTCATATTTTGTGGGATGGGGACTATCGTAACCTCTCCTGAGTTTTGTCTTTTCGTGCTTTTTTGTATTCCTAAGCAGCTACGCTTCCCACTGATTACTTCACCTCTTGGTTCCCTGACTTTCCCTTCCCCCCCAATCTTTAGTTTAAAGTCCTATTGACCACCCTATTTATTCTTTTTGCCAGAACACTGGTCCCAGCTCGGTTCAGGTGGAGACCATCCCAACGGTATAGGTCCCCCCTGTCCCAAAACTGATGCCAGTGTCCCATGAAAAGGAACCCCTCTTTCCCACACCACTCTTTCAGCCACGTGTTAACTTCCCTTATTCTTGCCTCCCTATGCCAATTTGCACGTGGCAGGTTAATTCACCACCAGATTCACAGGTTAATTCACCACCAGTCAATTCTCCCACTCAAAGAGGAAAGCAGCCTATTGTCATCTGGGACTATGGTGATTTTACAAAGTGAGAGTCCAATATCATGGAATGTCATTTGAAGTGCTCAATACAATAGCTGCTTTATCTTTGGCAAGATACCATTTAAAATCAGCAAAGTACAACAATGGAAGACAGTAGATATTAAAAATAATTGACCATACCAAAGGTTTCTGATAGGAAATGATACAGTTCAGTAATACATGTACAATGTTGCAAGTTAAACATAACAAATGCTGTTAGAATGAATGTGAGGATTTCCCAAAAATATCAAGTAATCCTGTAGAAAATTAAAGCAATGTATTTAGAAAACCATAAAAATGCTTAAATTTATATATTCTTTGTGCTGCAGATTATTATACTTGTTTGTTCTACAATCCTGTCTACATAGATCCCAGTATTCTTTCAACTTTTTTATTCTTTACTAACGTTGTCCAGATTTTGAAAGGGATGATTGCATGATCACTATCAGTTCTCTGTTGAAATCTCCTCCTGTCAATTTAATCCAATTCATCATATAGCAATGATGTGTATTCTTGATCCCAAGTACAATCCTTTTTGAGTACTGGACATCATTCGTTATTTGCATAGCTGATTTAAATCCTCACTGCTTCATCTTTGGCCTAGGTAAAAAAAAGTAAAAATTCAATTTTAAATTAGTCGGAACATACTGGCAGAATCTGTATATATAACATAAATCTTATTTATTTTCTGCTGCTTGGACATAAGAACATAAGAACTAGGAGCAGGAGTAGGCCATCTGGCCCCTCGAGCCTGCTCCGTCATTCAATGAGATCATGGCTGATCTTTTGTGGACTCAGCTCCACTTTCCGGCCCGAACATCCTTAATCCTTTTATTCTTCAAAAAACGATATATCTTTATCGTAAAAACATTTAATGAAGGAGCCGCTACTGCTTCACTGGGCAAGGAATTCCATAGATTCACAACCCTTTGGGTGAAGAAGTTCCTCCTAAACTCAGTCCTAAATCTACTTCCCCTTATTTTGAGGCTATGCCCCCTGGTTCTGCTTTCACCCGCCAGTGGAAACAACATGCCCGCATCTATCCTATCTATTCCCTTCATAATTTTATATGTTTCTATAAGATCCCCCCTCATCCTTCTAAATTCCAACGAGTACAGTCCCAGTCTACTCAAACTCTCCTCGTAATCCAACCCCTTCAGCTCTGGGATTAACCTAGTGAATCTCCTCTGCACATCCTCCAGTGCCAGTATGTCCTTTCTCAAGTAAGGAGACCAAAACTGAACACAATACTCCAGGTGTGGCCTCACTAACACCTTAAACAATTGCAGCATAACCTCCCTAGTCTTAAACTCCATCCCTCTAGTAATGAAGGACTAAATTCCATTTGCCTTCTTAATCACCTGTTGCACCTGTAAACCAACGTTTTGCGACTCGTGCACTAGCACACCCAGGTCTCTCTGCACAGCAGCATGTTTTAATATTTTATCATTTACATAATAATCCCTTTTGCTGTTATTCCTACCAAAATGGATAACCTCACATTTGTCAACATTGTATTCCATCTGCCAGACCCTAGCCCATTCACTTAGCCTATCCAAATCCCTCTGCAGACTTCCAGTATCCTCTGCACTTTTTGCTTTACCACTCATCTTAGTGTCGTCTGCAAACTTGGACACATTGGCCTTGGTCCCCAACTCCAAATCATCTATGTAAATTGTGAACAATTGTGGGCCCAACACTGAGGGACACTACTAGCTACTGATTGCCAACCAGAGAAACCCCCATTAATCCCCACTCTTTGCTTTCTATTAATTAACCAATCCTCTATCCATGCTACTACTTTACCCTTAATGCCTTGCATCTTTATCTTATGCAGCAACCTTTTGTGTGGCACCTTGTCAAAGGCTTTCTGGAAATCCAGATATACCACATCCATTGGCTCCCCGTTATCTACCGCATTGGTAATGTCCTCAAAAAGTCCACTAAATTAGTTAGGCGCGACCTGCCCTTTATGAACCCATGCTGCGTCTGCCCAATGGGACAATTTCCATCCAGATGCTTCGCTATTTCTTCCTTGATGACATGCGCAGTTAAAGTTAAGAGAACATGGTTCAAATATCTGTGGTTTGTTGAGCAAACTGTGTTGCTATAACTTATCTTCTCTAACGTATGAGTGCATATGTGATGGGATTTCCCATGGAACAACTGGAAATTCATGACACTCTCAAAGAGTCTGAACCTGTACCTGTTTATAGTACCTTACCCTGTCCTCCGCCTCTCCCACATAAGCAGTTGTCCTCCGCCCAGTAATCAAGCCCACTGCATGAGTCATATTCAACTCCCTTTCACTCATTTCCTGAGTTGAGTGTCATTCCCAAATGCTGTCTTGTGGTAGAGACTCCTGAAATTATATCATGAAAAACTGCCACAGTAAATGAACAAAATGCATGTCTGGGCAAACATTTTTTTTAAAATTTAGAGCACCCAATTTGTTTTTTCCAATGAAGGGGCAATTTAGTGTGGCCAATCCACCTACCCTGCACATCTTTGGGTTGTGGAGATGAGACCCACGCAGACATCGGAGAATATGCAAACTCCACACGGCCAGTGACCCAGGGACAGGATCGAACCTGGGTCCACGGCGCCGTGAGGCAGCAGTGCTAACCACTGCACCACCATGCTGCTCACATGTCTGGGCAAACATGTTTTTATTTGAGTACCCAATTAATTTTTTTCCAACTAAGAACATAAGAACATAAGAATTAGGAACAGGAGTAGGCCATCTGGCCCCTCGAGCCTGCTCCGCCATTTAATGAGATCATGGCTGATCTTTGTGGACTCAGCTCCACTCTCCGGCCCGTACACCATATCCCCGAATCCCTTTATTCTTTAGAAAGGCATCTATCTTTTTCTTTAAAAAGTTTAAAGAAGGAGCCTCAACTGCTTCACTGGGCAAGGAATTCCAGAGATTCACAACCCTTTGGGTGAAGAAGTTCCTCCTACACTCCGTCCTAAATCTACCTCCCCTTATTTTGAGGCTATGCCCCCTAGTTCTGCTTTCCCCGACCAGTGGAAACAACCTGCCCGCATCTATCCTATCTATTCCCTTCATAATTTTATATGTCTCAATAAGATCCTCCCGCATCCTTCTAAACTCCAATGAGTACAGTCCCAATCTACACAACCTCTCGTCATAATCTAATCCCCTCAACTCTGGGATCAACCAAGTAATTTAAAATGGCCAATCCACCTACCCTGCACATTTTGGGGTTGTGGGGGCTAAACCCACGCAAACACAGGGAGAATGTGAAAACTCCATACGGACAGTGACCCAGAGCCGGGATCGAACCTGGGACCTCGGCACCGTGAGGCAGCAGTGCTATCCACTGCACCACCATGCTGCCCTGTCTGGGCAAACATGTTGGAAAACAATTCTCTCCATGCAACACTTAGCTCAATATTTTAATAAGTAAGAAACTAACTACAATAACACCCAGGTACGCATCCTCCCAAAGAATATGTTGGCAGATGGGATGAAGTAGGGAGGAGAATTTCCTTGGAGGACAGGATGATTAATTTTCTGGAGGAGACCAAAATTCTCTTAGTTAGGAAAGGAAAGGTTTCCAAGGAGTATGAGTAGTGCGGATTTCCTGGGGGTCAGGGGTATTTCTTTCAATGTGAGTAGGGAGTTTTTCTTAATAGAGCAGGAAAAAAATCTAAAGATAAGTTGGAAGGCAGCTTTATTAAAGATCGACAGAACAGTATTTTGAATATCACACCTAAGAAGATAGCGTCGGAGCGAGGTGACTCTCTGCGACCTCAGCCCAACAGATCCACTTTTAACTCAACTTATACTCGTTCTAATTTTTAAAATTTAATTCTAAGACTAACATTATTACTAACTTCTCTCTTTTATCTTTTCTTGCAGGCTTGAACATCCTCCGAGGCCCGTGGAGACCTTTTGACCCGACTCGACCTGACCTCCACGACCTGGAAGTGGATCGGGCCCAAATCGGAAGTGAAGCCCCGACCTCGATTTGGAGCCAACACGGACCTCAGAGCTCCCAACCCGGCCTAACAACCGACACCAGTCGCTGGACCGCTCGGCCCAGTCCCGGAGCTCCCAACCCGACCCTCGACGACGTGACCCAGCCCAACTCGACCCAGAGAGACCCGCCCAGCAACCCAACCTGTGAGGCCCGCCCAGCAACCCGACCTACCTGGAGATGGAAGAAAGAAAAATCCACGTGGAGGCCCGACTGGGCCTACTTCAAGACCCGACCCCAGGAGAGGCCAGGGAGGGAACAGACCACGGGACTCAGCCCATCTGCCTCAGGAAGCCCCTGCCTATGAGCCAGGACCTCCGAAATGGTGGAGACCCCGCATGAGGACCCAAATCCTCTGCAAGGTATTCACGTGCCCGCAGAACGCCGGGACCCATCCGGATCGCAAACATGCCCCCCGAGCAACCACTCTACCTCAACCAGCGCCTTGGACCTGCCAGCACCCTGGACCCCACCAGACACAACCACCTAACTTCCACAAGGTCAGACTTCTCCCATCGGATCCCAGGATCATCCAGCTGCAGTCGCCAACTGAGGAAGTAAGGGAAACATGGTGGTCTGCAGGTTAGACTGAAGCAACACGGTTTCAAGACCCCTCTCCCCAGCATACACCTGGCAAATGGCCAAGCGATTGAAAACAAGCTGGAGGAACTTAACGCCAGACTTACCTCTCAGAGGGAAGTAAGAGACTGCTGTGTGCTCTGTTTCACAGAGACATGGCTCACCCCCGCCTCACCGGACTGTGCCATACAACCTGAAGGCTTCTCAGTTCACCGGGCGGACCGCACCGCTTCATCAGGCAAAGCGAAGGGTGGAGGGGTGTGCCTCCTCATCAACTCCTCCTGGTGCTTGGATGTGGCAACCCTGGCGACCTACTGCTCCCCGGACCTGGAATACCTGGCCGTGAAGTGCCGCCCATACTATCTTCCACGTGAGTTCACTTCAGCCATTATCACAGCGGTCTACATCCCACCCCAGGCAGAAGTAAGGAAGGCGCTGGACGAACTGTACACAGTTATAAACAACTACGAAACAGAACACCCGGAGGCCTTGTTCATTGTGGCCGGAGACTTCAACAAGGCCAACCTCAAGAGTGTACTGCCAAAATTCCATCAGCACATCCCCTGTCCCACCAGAGGCGACAACACTCTTGACCAGTGCTACTCAAAAATTTAGGGCGCCTACCGTTCCAACCCCCGACCGCATTTTTGGAAATCAGATCTTAAGACGATGCTCCTTCTCCCGGCATACAAGCAAAAACTCAAGCGGGAGAATCCAGCTAAGAAGGTCATGCAGTGCTGGTCCGAGGAAACAGAAGAGCTCTTACCTGACTGCTTAGAGACAGTGGACTGGTCCATATTTAAGAACTCAGTGATCAACTTAAATGAGTATGGCACCACCGTCACAGACTTCATCAGCAAATGTGTGGACGACTGCGTGCCGAAGAAAGCAGTACATACGTTCCCCAACCGGAAACCATGGCTCAATCGCGAGATTGACTCCCTACTGATGGACAGATCTGTGGCGTTCAAGTCAGACGACCCTGACCTATGCAGGAAATCCAGGTACGACCTCCACAAAGCCATCTGAGATGCCAAGAGAGAATATCGAACCAAGCTAGAGTCACAGACAGACTCTCGGCGGTTCTGGCAAGGACTAAACAACATAATGGGCAACAAAGCGAAGCCGAACAGTATATCCGGCACCTGCGCACCCCTCTCCGATGAACGCAATGCATTCCCTGCTCGGTTCGAGCAGGTAACCAACAATCTGCTGTCGAGTGCCCCAGCAGCCCATAACTCACCCATACCCACCATCACAGCTTCCGAAGGCAGATCGGCCTTCCTGAAAGTGAACCCTCGGAAAGGGACAGGCCCGGACAGGATCCCTGGTCGTGCACTCAGAACCTGCGTGGACCAGCTGGCAGATGTGTTAGCGGACATCTTTAACCCGTCCCTATTCCACTCCAAGATCCCCACCTGCTTCAAGAAGACCACCATCATGCCGGTGTCAAAGAAGAACCAGGCAACGTGCCTCAATGACTACCGTCCGGTGGCCCTGACTTCAGTCGTAATGAAGTGCTTCGAGAGGTTGCTCATGAAGCACATCACCTCCATACTCCCAGAATGCTTTGATCCACTGCAATTCGCATACCGTCGCAACCGGTCCACAGCAGACGCCGGCCTTACACTCATCCCTACAGCATCTCGACAACAAGGACTCTTACATCACACTCCTATTTATTGACCACAGCTCCGCCTTCAACACCATAATCCCAGCCAAGCTCATATCAAAGCTCCAAAACCTAGGACTTGGCTCCCCACTCTGCAACTGGATCCTCGATTTTCTGACCAACAGACCACAATCAGTAAGAATGAACAACAACACCTCCTCCACAATAGTCCTCAATACCGGGGCCCCGCAGGCTGCGTACTTAGCCCCCTACTCTACTCCCTGGACACACACGACTGCGTGGCAAAATTTGGTTCCAACTCCATCTACAAGTTTGCTGACGATACGACCATAGTGGGCTGGATCTCGAATAATGACGAGTCAGAATACAGGAGGGAGATTGAGAACCTAGTGGAGTGGTGCAGCGGCAACAATCTCTCCCTCAACGGCAGCAAAACTAAAGAGCTTGTCATTGACTTCAGGAAGCAAAGTACTGTACACACCCCTGTCAGCATCAACGGGGCCGAGGTGGAGACGGTTAGCAGTTTCAAATTCCTAGGGGTGCACATCTCCAAAAATCTGTCCTGGTCCACCCACGTCGACGCTACCACCAAGAAAGCACAACAGCACCTATACTTCCTCAGGAAACTAAAGAAATTTGGCATGTCCACAGTAACCCTTACCAACTTTTACAGATGCACCATAGAAAGCATCCTATCTGGCTGCATTACAACCTGGTATGGCAACTGCTCGGCCCAGGACCGCAAGAAGCTTCAGAGAGTCGTGAACACCGCCCAGTCCATCACACGAACCTGCCTCCCATCCATTGACTCCATCTACACCTCCCGCTGCCTGGGGAAAGTGGGCAGCATGATCAAAGATCCCTCCCACCCGGCTTACTCACTCTTCCAACTTCTTCCATCGGGCAGGAGATACAGAAGTCTGAGAACACGCACGAACAGACTCAAAAACAGCTTCTTCCGCACTGTTACCAGACTCCCAAATGACCCTCTTATGGACTGACCTCATTAACACTATACCCTGTCTGCTTCATCCGATGCAGGTGCTTATGTATTACATTGTGTACCTTGTGTTGCCCTATTATGTATTTTCTTTTATTCCCTTTTCTTCCCATGTACTTAATGATCTGTTGAGCCGCTCGCAGAAAAATACCTTTCACTGTACCTCGGTACACGTGACAATAAACAAATCCAATCCAATCCAGAGGAAAAGACCTCCAAACAGACAACTTATTCAGAGTTTCATAGGCATAAACAGAATGCGTAAAATGGAGCTCTAAAGAATTGGGAGATAAGAGTATTGGCAGATATATGGAGCTACAGGATAGTAGTGAGTTGGATCGCAAAGTTGGAAGAGATCAAAAGGTTCTGCGCATTGTATCCAGGTCAATTTCAAATATCTGTAAAACTATTTTGGAGTACTTGCTAATTCTTCTCACCTCTATGAAGGAAAATACTACCAATTTTGACACAAAAGATCAATTTTTTTATAGTCTACCATTTTTTTCCATGTTTGATAGAGGTGGATAACAGATAACAGTCAAATTCTCTTTTGAATGATTCAGTTGAACCTGCCTGCACCACTCTCTCGTGCTGTGCGTTCCAAACCCTAACCACTTGCTGTGTAAAAGGTTTCCCTTCCTGGGCCCTCTTTTTCTCAAGTGAGAACAGTTTCTCCTTAGACACTCTGTCCAAACTCCTCATGATTTTTAACACCTCTATCAAGTCGCCTCTCAATATTCGTATCTCGAAGGAAAATAGTGATGTACCGTCAATTACCACGAGATGAGAATGGTGAAACAATCGAGGCTTTATTGCACAAGGTGCTGTGCTTCTTGCAGCTGGAACCCGAATTGGAGCAGTGCAGGAGAGCATACACTTTTATACGTCGCCTGCTGGGAGGAGCCAGCAGGCTGGGATTTACTGTGGTGCCTGTAATACAGTGGCAGTACCATAATACATGCAATGTGTTACCAGTGGTGTTTACTACATTCACCCCCTGTTTAAAAAAAGTCCAGCGGGGGTGAAGAAAACATTACAGATTGAGTCTGTCGGGGGCTTTGACCCTCCGCTGCGATCGTCTCAGTCCTGGTGGTGGTGGGGGCGCCGACGTGGCCACCTGCGACTCCGGGAGCATGTTGTCCTCTCCTTCGTCACCCCTTAGTGGTTCCAGTGGGGGGACGGATCCTGCTGGGGTGGGGGCTGCGGTGAGGTTCCCTGGTGGGATGGTGGGTGGCACAGGGGTGAATGAGGCAACCTGGGAGGAAGAGCGGTATCAGGTTGGGGGTTTTGGGTGGGGACCCAGCGGGTGCCAGGTCCCGGAAGGAGACTGTGTCCTGTCGCCTGTCAGGGTGTGCCACGGAGGCGTACTGTGGGTTCGCATGGAGGAGGTGGACTTTCTCAACCAAGGGATCCGATTTATGGCTCTGCACATGCTTCCAGAGGAGGATGGGTCCAGGAATTGTCAGCCATGTTGGGAGCGAGACCCCGGAGGTGGGCTTCCTAGGGAAGGCAAACACGCGTTCGTGAGGGGTCTCGTTACTAGCGGTGCACAGGAGCAACCGGATGGAGTGGAGCGCGTCGGAAAGGACCTCCTGCCAGCAGGAGACCGGGAGATTTTTAGACCTTCCAGACCGTCCCATTCTCCCTCTCCACCTGCCCGTTTCCCCGGGGGTTGTAGCTGGTCATCCTGCTCGAGGCGATGCCCTTGCTGAGCAGGAACTGACGCAGCTCATCACTCATGAAGGAGGTTCCCCGATCGCTGTGGATGTATGTGGGGAAAACCGAACAGAGTGAAGATGTTGTGCAGGGCTTTGATTACTGTGGCAGAAGTCATGTTGGGGCATGGGGTGGCGAAAGGGAACCAGGTGTACTCATCAATTACGTTGAGGAAGTACACGTTGTGGCGGTGGAGGGGAGGTGCCCTTTGAAGTCCATGCTGAGGCGCTCAAAGGAGCAGGAGGCCTTCACCAGGTGCGCTCTATCTGGCCGGTAGAAGTGCGGCTTGCACTCTGGGCAGACTTCGCAGTCTCTGGTTACGGTCCTGACCGCCTCGCTGGAGTAGGGCAGGTTGCGTGCCTTGACAAAATGAAAGAACCGGGTGACCCCCGGGTAGCAGAGGTCATTGTGGAGAGCCCGGAGTCGGTCCACTTGTGCGCTGACACATGTACCGCGGGAGAGGGCATCAGGGGGCTCATTGAGCTTCCCCGGGCTCAATAGTTGTAGGTGGAGAGCTCGATCCTCCACCTCAAGATCTTGTCGTTTTTGATCTTGCCCCGCTGCGTATTGTTAAACATGAAGGCAATGGACCATTGGTCAGTGAGGAGAGTGAATCTTCTGCCGGCCAGGTAATGCCGGCAATGTCGCACAGTTTCCACAACGGCTTGGGCCTCCTTTTCAACAGAGGAGTGCTGAATTTCGGAGGCATGGAGGGTGCGGGAAAAGAAAGCCACGGGTCTGCCCGCCTGGTTGAGGGTGGCGGCCAGAGCTACGTCTGATGCATCGCTCTCCACCTGAAAGGGGAGGGACTCGTCGACTGCGTGCATCGTGGCCTTGGCGATGTCCGCCTTGATGTGGCTGAAGGCCCGGCGGGCCTCAGCCGTCAGGGGAAAAACTGTGGACTTGAGTGGGCGGGGCTTGTCCACATAATTAGGGACCCACTGGGTGCAATATGAGAAAAACCCCAGGCATCGTTTCAGCGCCTGGGGGCAGTGGGGGAGAGGGAGTTCCAGGAGGGGACGCATGCAGTTGGGGTCAGGCCCTATGACTCCATTTTCCACTATACAGCCAAGGATGGCTAAACGGTTGGTGCGGAACACGCATTTCTCCTTATTGTAGTTGAGGTTAAGGAGTTTGGCGGTCTGGAGGAATTTTTGGAGGTTTGCGTCGTGGTCCAGCTGGTTGTGGCCGCAGATGGTGACATTATCTAGGTACGGGGAGGTAGCCCGCAGCCCGTACTGGTCAACCATTCGGTCCATCTCTCGCTCGAAGACCGAGACCCCATTGGTGACGCCGAAGGGAACTCTAAGGAAATGATAGAGGTGGCGGTCCTCCGGGCGGATGGGGAGCTGGTGTTAGGCGGACTCCAAGTCCACTGTGGAGAAGACTCGATACTGCGCAATCTGATTAACCATGTCAGATATGCGTGGGAGGGGGTACGCATCGAACTGCGTGTACCGGTTGATGGTCTGACTGTAGTCAATGACCATCCTGTGCTTCTCCCCAGTCTTCACTACCACTGCTTGAGCTCTCCAGGGGCTGTTGCTGGCCTCAGTGATCCCCTCCCGCAGAAGCCGTTGGACCTCCGACCTGATGAAGGCCCTGTCCTGGGCACTGTACCTTCTGCTCCTAGTGACAATGGGCTTACAGTCCGGGGTGAGGTTTGCAAAAAGTGAAGGTGGATCGACCTTAAGGGTCGTGAGGCCACAGACGGTGAGGGGGGCTGGAGTCCGCTGAATTTCAAAGTAACGCTTTGGAGGTGGCATTGAAACTCAAGCCCTAGTAACAGGGCAGCGCAGGGGTGGGGGAGGATGTAGAGCTTGAAGTTGCTGTACTCTGTGCCCTGAACGGTGAGGGTCGCGACACAGTACTCCCGGATTTGCACGGAATGGGATACGGAGGCCAGGGAGATTTTCTGGGTGACGGGGAATACTGGAAGGGAGCAGCGCCTTACCGTAGCAGGGTGGATGAAACTCACTGTGATCCCGGAGTCAAAGAGGCAGGTCGTCTCGTGCCCGTTGATCTTTACCGTCGTCGTATCGGTCGCGAGGTTGCGGGGCCGAGACTGATCAAGGGTGATGGAGGCGAGCTGCGGAAGATGTTGGGAGGTCCCGGGCTGATCAGTGGCGGCGGCGGTATCAGCAGGCAGCGAACGGCCAGACGGGCAGGGGTCCTGAGGCGCGGTCCAAAATGGCCCCGGAGATGACGGCGCCCACGGGGCGCACATGATGGGCAGCATCAAAGATGGCAGCGACCACGGGCCGCACGTGGCCTGTGGTGGAGAAGATGGCGGTGCCCCTGGATCGCATGTGGGGGGTGTAGCAATGCTGGGCCTGGAAACAGTGGCGACCGACCGGGCCTAGCAAACAGAAACGAAGTGGCCCTTCTTCCCGCACCCGTTGCAGATCGCGCTCCGCGCTGGGCAGCACTGCCTGGGATGTTTGCTCTGGCCACAAAAATAACATTTGGACCCTCCGGAGTTGGCTGGCTGCCGCGCAGCGCAGGCTTGCGGTGAGCTGGAATCGGCAGCTGCTGGGGCACACAATGCCCATGAGGGTGCCGCATGGTCGGAGGTGGAGGCCTCCAGATTATGGGAGGCCACTTCTAGGGAAATAGCAAGCTGCACAGTCCCTGCAAGATCGAGTGTACCTCCTTCCAATACTCACTGGCGAGCGTACATAGACATAATGCTTGTGACATAAGCGTCTCTGATTAGTAGTTCAGTGTGTCGGACTGCCGAAACTGCCTGTCAATCACAGTTCCTACCGAGAATCTGTAGAGCCCGCAAGAAATCATCCAGAGTCTTCCCCGGGAGTTGCCGTCTCGTGGACAGGAGGTGGCTGGCGTACACCTGATTCACCGACTTAATGTAGTGTCCCTTTAGTAGCGTCCTCGCTTCTGTGTCGGTGGGCGCATCCCGGATGAGGGGAAAACCTTGAGGGCTCACCCGTGAGAAGAGGACTTGGAGCTTCTGTGGGTCCGAGAGTTCTTCAGTGGCTGCTCTGAAGTAGCCTTCAAAGCAGGCTAGCCAGTGCTCGAAGGTGGATGTGGCGTTGGCTGTGCGAGGGCTCAGCTCCAGGCGATGAGGCTTGATTAAGATGGTCATCTTTTAAAATCTTGTGCAATAAATTGATGTACCGTCAGTTACCACGAGACGAGAATGATGAAACAATCGAGGCTTTATTGCACAAGATGTTGTGCCTCCTGCAGCTGGAACCAGAATGGGAGCAGCGCAGGAGAGCATACACTTTTATACGTTGCCTGCTGGGAGGAGCCAGCAGGCTGGGATTTACTGTGGTACCTGTAATACAGTGGCAGTACCGTAATACATGCAATGTGTTACCAGTGGTGTTTACCACAAATAGTCCTAACTTCTCCAATCTTGAGCCGTAGTTGAAGTTCCTCATTCCTGGAATCATTCTCATGTTCAGTAATCAGAAGACTGATGGAATGAATAATTGGAACAAAATGGTAAATTATCTCTCTGAAAAATATCTAATAATTGACAGGCTACACAATATTAGGGAAAGCAAATCTTGCTTTCCCGATAGCAAAGACTTTTGAAGAAATTAGGTTGCTAATTGACAGGAAAAAGCCATATTCTTAGTGTGCCTTGACCTCCAGAAACACTGCACAGGAAATTTTGCTGCAATAAAGGTCAGCTGGTAATAAAAGCAAACTAGGTATGGAAGAGCAAATGGCTAAATGGAGGGACACACTTGAGATTGACATTGGATGATAGTTGGTTTAACACATGGTTTAACATGTTCAAATAGCGTGACTTAGCAGAATGCTGGGTTATATTGTGAAATCAGGGAGACAAGGTCTGTGTCATTTCCATTGCCATGGAGATGTGGTTTGAGACAGGAAGAGCCTAAGATATTCCTGAAAACGTATGGGCAAAGTTAGTCTGCCACGACCTGGGAAATGGAGAGCAGTTATAGGCAGCAGGATGCTGTGGTTCACTGGGCAGAATCGTGGGAGGGAGCTCATTTTCAGATTGAAAAATCAAATTCATGAGGAGTTAAAATGAGGCTGGAAGATTTGCCTAGCTTTCACTAGAGGAGGGGCGGGATTCTCCCCTACCCAGCAGGGCGGGTGGGTCTCGGCGGAACGGAGTGGCGTGAACCACTCCGGCGTCGGGCCACCCCAAAGGTGCGGAATCCTCCGCACCTTCAGGGGCTAGGCCCGCCCCGGAGTGGTTGGGCCCCTCAGGCCAGTGGGAAAGGGGCTTGGCGCCACGCCAGCCGGGGCCGAAGGGACTCCGCCGGCCGGCGCGGGTCCGCTCTTGTGCGGGAGCGTCAGCGTCTGCTGACGTCATCCCCGCGCATGCGCACATGGAGTCACTTCCGCACCGGGAATGGTGGATGACCACGGCCTCCGGTGCGGAAGGAATAGAGTGCTCCCACGGCACAGGCTCGCCCGTGGATCGGTGGGCCCCGACCATGGGCCAGGCCACCGTGGGGGCACATCCCAACGCCAGATCCCCCCCCCCCGACCCTCCAATAATCCCGGAGGCTACCCACGCCGCCAGGTCCCGCCGGTAAGGGACCAACTCCAATTTACGCCGATGGGACTGGCTACAGGTGGGCGGGACTTCGGCCCATCGCGGCCCACAGAATTTGGGCGGCCCCGGGGCCCATTGAGTCGCGCCGGACCCCGCCATTCTCCGAGGCAGGCGACGCGACTCACGCCACGCCGGTTTTTGGGGGGTGGGAGAATTCGGAGGCCTGCGGGGGCAGGATTCATGCCGACCCCCGGCGATTCTCCGACCCGGCGGGGGGGGTCGGAGAATCCCAAGTAAACCCTTGGGAGGTAAGAATCACCTGGGACTGATTACAAGGAGAATTCAATGTCTAATTAAGGGACAGTGTAGTGTATATCTATGTAGTGTGTTTTCAGTGTACTAAAAGAAAAAGGATTTTTTGGGGGGGTTTAATGTAAAAGTTGCTAAAAACAGCTGTGTTTAGTTATGGTGCTTTTCATCATTTTTTATAATAAAAGTCTTAAACCGTGAAATCCTGTATGCTCCGTTCAACTATTAACTGGAGTTTCGAACTTGCGTTTTTAAAGTTATCAGTCTCCACAGAGGTTGTAGCAGATTTAATTTATGATTTAGTGGTTTTTCCTCTTTGGATTTGAAAATGAATGTTTTTGGCACTGTTGCCTCATTGGTAGATTAGTTATAAATCAGAATACCAAGATCAGATAGTATCATGATCTATATTAATGAGAACAAGGATTTAAATGTTACAGGCTTAATTTTCACCAAAAAGACAATAAAGAAGGTTCTGATTTTGTTTTCAGCTCAGAAACATGCTTCCAATGGGAAACTAATTAATGTTCAGATTTTTACATGGGTGAGCACTTAACTGAGGATCTATGGAGACTGATTCCTGACTAATGAATGGTATTGGGCAGTTTCTGAAAGCTGGATGGCCAATCAGATTCAGAAACACACTTTGCTACGGCACAAGGTAAGTAAGTTGGAAGTTGTTTCAACAGGAAGGTTTCAGAAATGTTTTTTAAATTTTCAAAGAAAAAGGCATGAGCTTCCACGCACATTCCTATGAGGGAATCCTTCTACAGGATGGTCTTTGGCTTTCCCCCCAGTCATGCAGGCAGGGAGGGCCCGTAGGCCTGCCTGGAGTGCTGGCAACTTGATCTGCCACTGGGTGGTCACTGTAAGGCAATTGAGCTGCTCCTCTTCACATCGGAAAACTGGACTGGGAGATCGAATCTCCTAAAGGTACCTTTAACAGGCGCTTAATGAGGTTAGATACCTACCTGCCTTATGGGGGCTAGCTTCAAACACACCTCCCTCAAAATAACCAACACCAGGAACAACATCCGACAACTGACAAGGCAGCCAGCATCGGTATTTTCGGGAGCCCCCTGCCTCTGTTCCTCCCTTCAAGGCCCCGAAAGTTCAGCCCTATATGTTTCCTCAAGGTTCAATGGAACGTATTTACATAGTCAATGAAGATAACAGGCTTGAACACCTTTGTAGTAGAGCTGTTGACCAAGCTCAGAACAATCATTACTCTTGGGGAGGACTCTGGTGTAAATAAACATAAATGGGAGGGGGAGTTTAATTTCCTCTGGTTAATACATTCATGTAAAATTTCTTTACACTAAGGCAACACAGTCTGTCTGTTACAAGGCTTATTTATGTGAATACATCCTCCTCCTTCAGGTACCATACCTCCAACGATGTTGGCGACCATGAACTTCCTTTGATTGGTCTATGATTATGCTTGGCAAAGTAGAGCAGTGGTTGTGAATGCATCAACCAATCCAAAACAAGAAAAAATAAAATTCCCGCAAGGTAAGAAGAGTTCCTAATAATGTGTTGTGCACTGACATTACATTGGAGGTAATTTTAATTGGCCTGGTTTAAAAATACATTTACTTACTTTATACGAGACTATAATTCAGTTAGAGTAAGAAGTCTTACAACACCAGGTTGAAGTCCAACAGGTTTGTTTTGAATTCACCTGAATTCATCCGAAAGCTAGTGAAAAAAAAAAATGAAAATCGCTTATTGTCACAAGTAGGCTTCAAATGAAGTTACTGTGAACAGCCCCTAGTCGCCACATTCCGGCACCTGTTCGGAGAGGCTGTTACGGGAATTGAACCGTGCTGCTGGCCTGCCTTGGTCTGCTTTCAAAGCCAGCGATTTAGCCCTGTGCTAAACAGCCCCTAGTGATACAAAACAAACCTGTTGGACTTTAACCTGGTGTTGTAAGACTTCTTACTGTGCTCACCCCAGTCCAACGCCAGCATCTCCACATCATAATTCAGTTAGGCTGCAGTAGGACCATGTCAATGGTTAAGTGTCTATCCTTCTCTGTTGTCATGTCTAATATAGCATCCGTTTCAAATCTACTGAGTAAGAATAAATTGAGATGCATATTCACAAATATGAGGAGCTGGTTTAGCTCAGTGGGCTAAACAGTTGGTGTGTGATGCAGAACAAGGCCAGCAGTGCGGATTCAATTCCCGTACCAGCTGAGAATTCAGAATTCTCCCTCTGTGTACCCGAACAGGCGTTGGGATGTGGCGACTAGGGGCTTTTTACAGTAACTTCATTGCAGTGTTAATGTAAGCCTACTTGTGACAATAAAGATTATTATTAATTGTAATACTATTTGCAGTGATGTTACTGGTCTTCGGTCTGGCATAGATAGTAGTGCCTTGATAACAATGGGCAATGACATCCTATTCTGTTTGTACCATTGCTTGGTCACAGCAATGTTACCTCGAGACTAATGTTTATCAACTGGAGCTGACCTCTGAGTCAGATGGTAAATTAATTTAAAATGCCCAGCTGAATCCTATAACATACATAGGGCCCAGTTACCATATTTGGGCTAAACTGTATGAACTGGCTGCCTGGCTTTAAGTAATGTTCTTCTTTAATTTTGTTTGAGTGAGGAGAAGCAGGCATTCTCTCCGAGATTCCACAACACCTGCCTCAGCTATTATCTCTCCCCATCCCCAAGATATGAAAGCCTTCCCCACAGGCCCACCTTCTTTTGGTCCACATGCCAATATTGCAATAGCCCAGAACAGGCCAGTCACACAAAGTCTGCACAGGGGGCTATCTATTCCAAAATGTTTTGGAAAACAAATGCCATATGAATGAGCTGTTTTACTTTGTGCATTCCATTAACTAACAATGAGAACAAAAGTCAACTTAAAACAAAAGGTCCTCCTGGTCCCAACCAGTTTACTTCACAACTTCAATCATGCTCTTCTTACTTTCAATAATAAGTTAAAAGCAGCCATATGAACAAGATGTTGTTATTCTAGCAGCTTTGTACTCATTTTCTTATAAATCTGATAGCAAATCGGTCCTTTAAAAACAGGGTGCACCTCTTCTTTGAAAAATAACACCCTCCGTAAATGTTTTCTTACTGCCTTCATTTGAAAGCAGTTTGTACAATGTGGATGGAGTCTAATTAACCTTATTACCTCCAATACAAAAACCAGCAGACTAGTGCATTATTGAGATTGAGTTGTGTGCACCTGGGAAAATGAACAACAGGCAAACAGACACATTAAGAGAAACTTGAGGCGCAGACAAGTCAGTACTGTTTAAATGCTATTTCATTCACTTGGCATCCACGTTGTTAAATTATTCTTGGGGCATTGGATTAATCACCTCGAAAGTTGCAGTTAGCATTTCCTCTTTAATCTACAAATGAAAAATTCACAGATCATGACAGCCAACAAGAGGTGTTATGAAAGCATGAATGACCAAAACGTAGTTGTAGTAACTTGATGTGATGATGGATGGACATAAATGCACTTGGATGTTTGCAATCCTCCCTCACTCCCAACATGACATCTCAGTCGATAATCTGTTATTCTAAATTGTTGAAGTGATAATATTAAAACTGATTACTGTATGCTAACTGATCTGTTAGCTTTGCTGGTGAAAGCAGAGATTAATAAAAAGACCATTAATACTTAATAAGAGATTAATGTTGAATATTTTATAGGCCTTTATTATATCCACTTATAAATGGTATATTTTTTCCAAATAACTGCTCTGATCTAAGCAGATTGCAAAAATTACAGAAAAGTATATTTTGTAATACCATAGAGGAAAAATGATTGCCTATATTTTATTTTATTCTCAGTTATACAAAGCTATCAACCATACCAAGTCTCCAAGGTACCTAATTTCAGGGTTTATGAAGTAAACCCATTAGATTCTGCCATTAGCTCCACCTGTACTAAATTCAATGCTTCACCATAGCAAAGTTCATAATAGCACAACTGAAATATAGCAATTTAATAATATGATCAAACCAAACATTGGTAGGTTTACACACTTGCATTGATTTAAGTATTATATTGGTTCACTGACTAACATCCACTAACTTCAGTTTGAATTTTTAAAGATTCATGATACAAATTACGCATGTGTGACTGCTTTTGTGCAAATTTATGTGCACTTATCTTTGCCTCATTAAAATTTGGTTTTGTTTGAAAAGAGCGTGTGCCCAAATTAAAAAGAAAACCAGGAAGTATGCTGTTCAGAACAGGCATTATACATCAATTGATGGCACACAATGCTTGTATTCGCAGGGAATAATCATAAAAAATGAGCCTTGGATGTATTGGTTCTCAAACTATTGCCAAAACAACAGAGTACTCACTGAACAGTAGAAGACAGACCTGGGTGTAAGTAATTACCCTGTCAATTGAATGTGCTTCTAGATTCATTGTACTCCTATTCTGTGTAAATTTTGTGGATCCATTATGCCGACTGTCATTTTATGCCTCTGTCACCCTATTTCTGTAATTTATTTTGCACATGGGTAAATGTTTTAATATGTTGCTGTCCACAGAGATTCATGAAATTTACCAATTCTAGCTTCATTTCAACATATAGCACCATAGCAACATTTTCAGATTAACATAAAAATGTGAGACAGTTGGAATTTATTTGAGTTGCAGAGATAGCAAATTGTCATTTGAAAACATGTGAAGTATACTCTGGCGGTCTTCATCAATGCATGCTGATAATTTAGATATGATTATTCTGCATTGCATACTCATACTACATATATCTCAAAAGAATGGTGTGGTAATGTAGTTTATAGTTGAATAGAAGAATCTATTTATTTTAAAAATGAAAGCACAAGGTGGACTTACATTTTCAATTATTGCACAGCTTTAGTTGCCGTGTTTTGCCCAGGCCTATAAAGAGCTATATTTACCAATTAAAACATGGTTTCATAAAGTCATTCAGTAGAAGACACATCGGCAATTCCTACCAACTGTGGCGTGAAACTGAGGAAAGCATAAAAGCTGAAACATAAGAAACACGATTAAAGTAAAATATATTGGACTAGATCCATTTAGAATTCTTAGCACACCAACTTCAGTTTGAATTTTTAAAGAATAATTCTTCCTCAGGGAAAGTATTTCAGCACTTGATGTTTTCCCAAATAAGTTGGAGATATCTGTACATCTTGGCTACATGCTTTGGAAAAAAGAAGGATGGATTTAAAATTAATCTTTTACACCCTTTTCAGTTAAAGTCTGACTAGTTTTCTAAACTACTTGAGTTTGTCAGTTTAATTAATCAAAAATGAGGGTGGCACATGGCACAGTGGTTAGCACTGCTACCTATGGTGCTGAGGGCCGGGGTTCAACTCCAGGCCCTGGGTCACTGTCCATGTGAAGTTTGTACATTCTCCCCAAGTCTGCATGGGTTTCACCCCACAACCCAAAGATGTGCAGGTTAGGTGGATTGGCCATGTTAAATTGCCCCTTAATTGGAAAATAAGAATTGGGCACTCTAAATTTATTTTTTAAAAATAACTGTCCTTTGATCTCTGTTGCTTAAACAGTGGAAACAGTCAGCAGGTCTGGCAGTATCTGTGGAGAGCAAAACAGAGTTAACATTTCAGGCCGATTACCTTTTCTAATGAGACTTCAAGCTGAAATGCTTCTCTCTCCTCAGATGCTGTCAGAATTGCTGAGTATTTCCAGAATTTTCTGTATTTTGTTTTATTTTTGATATCCAGCATTTTGCAATATTTTGCTTCTTGCAGACAATACAAAGAACTGTCTTAATCTTAATCACTGACAGTCCCCACTTGTAATTCAAATAATTTTACCGACTCACAGTCACAATTTGTTTAGTTTATTTATTTTATAAAGAGTCCATTGACTTTTAACTTTAGCACATATTTCTTGAATATTTCCATTTCCTGTGTTGGAAATATAGGCAAAGCTTTTTAACCAAGATCAATAATATGATCCAAGTGCCTTAGTACTCAAGTCTACTTCTACTCACAGCACCAGGAGCATAATTTTGATTTGACACCTTGATAACTGTATCAGTGCTTGGACACTGATTGAATTAAAAATCCAACCAAATGTGAGCATTGTTTTTACATAAAAACTTAGAATGTAATATAATCATGGTATGCCTAAGGACGGTATATGTCAAACACTAATTTGGAAAACTTGTCCAAATACAGGTGTACCAAAGCAAAAATGAAGACTCAATCAGCAGCTGAGTAAATCCCATCTAGCCAGATGAAGATCACATTGAACTAGAGATATAAAGAAGAGTTTCAGCTGGAAAGAGAGATATTGAAACGTTATTCTGTAACCACATATTAAGAATAGCACTTTCAGAATGGCATGAAAATACTCTGGAAGATCACACTATTGAGAAAGTACACCCACCACACATAAAGACAAGCAGGCATATTTAAAAGGGAGGCATTAAACAGTGAACTTTGTCAGTTCTACGACAGCTATCACATGCATTCCAAACTTTATCCTACTCTTTTCACTGCCGTTCCATTACAGATCATGGGTAACTCAAGTACTGGGGCAGATTTGAACTTGCCAATTGCGCATGAAATTGGCAATGCAGTTGGTCCAGCAACTACACAGACTGGTTGATCTATATTTCCATTCCTAATGTCATTTTTATGCCCAAATGATAAATTGAAAAATGATTCAAACATTATACAACTTACATTACCAACAACATAGATTCAGAAGCGAAGAAGAAGCATTACCAAAAACAAAATGCACCATTTTAACATTGATGCAGTGGAGTTTGAGATCCCTTTACCTATAAAATTGGCACTATAACTTGGCAGTTAGTTCCTGATCAGAATCAAATGTGTGCTAATGTCAAATGATGGTGAGTCCTTGCCAAGCGGCCATTTCACATTAATCTGAGTTTACATGTGATGCAGTATAACTCCAGCCAACACAAAGCTGCAATCTTTTAAAATATCCAGGTGATCCTATTTGCATTTTGATGCTCTTAAAGAGAGGAGAAGTGAATTTGGCCACCTGTGTTCATCTAACATTAAAATTAACTGCGCAGTGACCACTGCAGCATGCATATCAAAATATCTTTTGTCTCGGATCTCAGTGCAACCTGCTGTCAGTGGTATAACGCTGCTTTGTAAACTCTGCTTCACATTCTACGGATTAGATGGCTCGTTCAAGTATAAATACCTTGTTACAACATAGCTTGATCTCAGTGTGACTGTATGTGAGGCAGAACCTTGATAATAATCTATTCATGCCCTCATATGTCCATTGCAATCTGTTTGAGTTACCAGCAGCTAGTTATAAAATGTGCGCATGGGAGCATCTGTTCTTCTCTAACATTAAAAATGGTTCTGTATTAAGTTTTGAAAGTTCCTAAGTAGCCTTTTGGACCATGTAGGCATATTTAAAATGAAGCTTCACACTGGATTTGAGTTTTCCTGCAGATGGTGCAAGTTTGACATGGCTTCCTGGAGAAGATTTGACGTCACCTCAGTGCAGCTATGCAGAATTTTACAACAAAGTTATTCTTCTTTGTGTACCTGAAACTACAAAAAGAGATTATATAACTGTACCCCAAAGAGGGCCAAACATAAAGAATCAATGGAGATCTTGTTTATCATAGAATCATAGAATTTACAGTGCAGAAGGAGGCCATTTGGCCCATTGAGTCTGCACCGGCCCTTGGAAAGAGCACCCTACTTAAGACTACACCTCCACCCTATCTAGGTAACCCAGCTCACTACCTAATCTTTTGGATACTAAGGGGAAATTTACTATGGTCAATCCACCTAACCTGCACATCTTTAGACAGTGGGAGGAAACCGGAACACCCGGAGGAACCCCACGCAGACACAGGGAGACAGTGCAAACTCCACACAGACAGTCACCCAAGGCTGGAATTGAACCTGGGACCCTGGAGCTGTGAGGCAGCAGTGCTAACCACTGCGCCACCGTGCCACCCATATATGGATCCACCTTTTTCAGGACTAAACAAAAGAAAATGCTAATTCGAAACAGTCTCAATTAATACAGGGGACAGTAGCATCGTTGGTATTGAAACTATTAAAAGTTTATGTACATGGGATGTAGAAGAGGAAACCCTTGAATTATTAAAATGTGTAATATTGATCAATTTTCTTGTGAAAGTTTAAACTACTTTCCCATAGTTACACTATTTAGTTTTATTTCACAATCACAACCTTTGTAAGAACAGGACTGCATGAACAAACACAAACAACTCATCATATATAACTATTTGCACATTATCTAAATTTTGTTGCATTTGAAAGCATTGTTAGATGAATAATGACACGTTACTGGAATTTATACCAAAAAAAAGCCGTTCAGAAAGGCTGTTCAATCAAACTCCTGATTATAGTGTCATCTCTGTCATTGTTTGAAAACAACAGAGATGCAGTTTAAGCCATCATAACAACTTGACACACTGAATGTGTGGCCCAAAGTGATTTTCCTCTTTGCTTCTGCCCTGGTGGTGTCAATAGAGAATTATATTAACAAAAGTAGTTTACGATACATGTTTGATTTAGTATCTTCCATGATCTTTTACAGAACCACGCAATACATTTTGTCAATGAAGTCAGATGAATGAGATACGTATAATTATTCCCAGCAATCTGTGCATCTTCAGATTTGGCCCATATTGCATTCCATCAGTATAGTATTTAGTGAACTGTTAACAGTACTATTTAGTGAACTGTTAACAGTACAGGTGCGTATATAGGCGCAATTAAGTGCCCGTTCTACCGTGCATTTTAAATAATAGTTTTTTTTTCCATAATAAAACTAATTCATCACATCCAGAAATAAATCACCAGAACAAAAAACTTCGATATACACGTATTCATTTTTTTAAAAACCTGGAGGCATTCTTTGACAATCGAACTAAATATGTTATTAATGAAAGCCGATTTCAGGTAAAATCCGCACAAGGTCAAAAATCGGCTGTTTAATAATTTGTGCTGTTGATGATAGCGTTGCTGGCTGTTGAGATTCCGTGGTTAAACAAGATCGACTCCTTTGGTATTCACTCTGTTATGGGTCAGTGCTTCAGTCAAAAAATGCAGCACTAGTCATAAGTGGAATTTGCATAGGTGAAAGCAAAGTGCTGATGCAAGCCAGGGCAGTCAAGTATTGTTAATGACAAACACAGTACATGAGCAGAATGCATATTTAATTTACAAAATGTGGAAATGGGGACAAAATTGTGGCTATGCATCAGCAGCGATTTTTTTTTAAATGTAAACCTCACAGAAAGGAAGGTACAGTACTTGCACATAAGTACCATACAATAATTTTAATCCCAAGCAATTGTAAAGCTAATTGGCGGCAATGTGTTAGAATTCCAGCCACACTGAATACTTCACAAATGTTGCCTTACAATTGCATGGTTCTGCTTAATTGTGTGCGCGTGTGGTTGGTCATCCAGTTCTTCCTATTTTATATCTCTTGTTAAAGAATAATTTGATCAAATTGCGAATGATGTTACTTTAATGTGACTTAGTCTCGAAATGTGCAATTATGCTTAAAGTGAACTTGATTTCAGTGGGATGTGCGAGAGTGAGAGATTGCAAGTATTCTGCGCCTGCCTTTATGTTTGTGATCTATGTGATAACCTGTATTGTGTGGGAGAATGTATATATGTGTGTAATATATTTTTCAGCTATGGTGGGGGGGGGGGGGGGTCATACGCGCACGCGCTATTGGGCAAGATTCATGTCTGACTAAGGTGTCTCTGAGTTTGAAAGAAACCTCTGCTTTTGTGCACCATCTCATTAGCGGTCAGCCCGTATCCCCACTCTCTGGACGTGTTCTGAAGGACAACTCCTGGAAACCTATTGATGTTTCTGGTGCACATATATAGGCACTTCGTGTGACTCGGTAGACAAGAGTCTTCTTCTCTTCAGGGCTGACTTCCTTACAATTAGATTGTTATCTTTCACTCCTAAGGCAATACCAAATGGTATTCAAATGAAGGTCGTAAATGCATGTCGAAGTGCAACTTTAGATGGCATGCAACTAGAGAGAAAGTGTGTTAATCTGCATTGCACATCACTGCCTCCTTTTGACTTTCTGTGTTGAAATGTGGGCCAATGATTTGAGGTGGTTAAAGGAGTGGTTGAGAATTTTCAGGGGGAATGCATTATAAATAGAATGCTAATTGGGGTGCTGTTAAGCAATACGGGAGGCTCATTGTTGCTGAATTATGCACAGACGATTAGTTTTTGCATTACATGATGGAGAAACTAGTCCTCAATAATATAGTCATTTTCTTTTTAGATATATGAAAAGAACAAGAACGGGGGGTGAAATCGTCACTTCATTTGCGTTCGCACATATTCACGGTGATTAGTACATCTTTATCTTTACAGTGCATTCTGTGGCATTATTCCAACCACCGATCCCAATGTTGGCTCATTAGACACAGGAGAGAGAGAAAAAAAACATAAGTATGCAGGCAATTTAATAATGTAGGATAGCTTCAACACAAAAAAAATGAATGATGAATATAGAGAAGTTGGTACATTAACGGAATTGGTGGGGTTGGCAACTGATTGGTATTGGAAACAAACAAAAAAATACATTCCAGTGAGGCACTGGTTCACACAAGACTGGAATACAGTACAACACCATCAGCAATAGTCTCCCATTAAAATAGTGAACCCAGCATATGTTATATTTAGTTTTACAAGGTGATACTTGTTAAAATTATAATTGTATGTTTAATTCCATTTTGCTAAAGGGCACTGGGTAAAGCTTTTCTATTTCATATTTAAAATGTAAATTTTTTAACACGTACGCGTGTACTGAAAACCGGTCATACATTTTCACATCATGTGCTATATTGTACAAAATATGATAGCAAGACGCGGGCGGGGGAAGGGGGAGATTAATTGAGGCATCTTTTACTAGTTCAACGCTGAGATTTTTCACCGTTTTAAGCTGCATTTACGACGAAAACGTTCTATTCGCTGTTGCTGTCTGATTACCAGTAATCCCAGAAGCTATTTGCATAAATATATGGTGTAAATATTTGGGGTTGTTTGTGTTTTGATGCGCCGTTGAACAGTTCACAGTGCTGAAACGCACAGGCTTGGAAATGCTCCTGGAGGTCACTTGGCAGGATGGACACTTGAGGCCTTAATCTTTGTCACCAACTCTCATTGTAAATTCCAAATAAATCACGATCACACCTATTGGTGCCAATTAACACATTTTATATTAATTCGCCGAGCCTGGCGTGTGTGTGTGGTTGGGGGGCGGGGGGGGGGGGGGGTAGGGGGGGAGAGAACTAACATCTTAATGTCTAATTAGCATAGGAAGTGTGCACCAAATTACAGCGACTCTGCCGTGGTCCAAAATACAGAAGAAATACCGCCACACTCAATCTGTGATCTCTGGTTTCCCCGTAAATTGCGGCTTTCGTGAGCTCCAACGGTTCACTTCGGTTGCTCGGATCGAAGTTTTTCAAGGGAAATTTGACTGGAAATTTGGAACAGCCCAAAAGTTCTACAAATAACCTGGTAACTACTTACGAGCTTATTTGTAACAGTGATATTGTGGTTGTGCAGGAAATTACACCAGTTGTGTAATAGTGTGTGCCAATGTGACGACTTTTTTTTTCGTTGCTCGCGAAACAATACAGCGCAGTAAATGCAATAAACTGAGGATTTGAACTGAACTGGTGTTCAGGCCTAGATTCCTGCCCCGCACTCTGTAATGACAGATGGCTGCTTCATGGGCTGGGGTGACTTCTTCAATGGGCTGATTCTTTACCAGCGCACTAACAGGATTAACAAATAACACCATGTTAACCAAAACCCGTGGTCACTTTAATTTCCGCGTGCTTGACATTTATTAGGTTATTTTCTTCCTGACAAATTCTCATTCCGTGCCCTGGCAGTACTGATTTGGAGGCAAAACTCCTAATGTCGTCAACGCCCAAGGCACTCGCGGTGTGATGGTTCTAATCTCCCTGTCGTTAGACAATAGTTAACGACCTTGCCTCTTGGCTATTGATTGCGTGTTCTATCGCTGGAGAAGATCACTTTTGGCGGGTTTTTTTTTTTGGGGGGGGGGGGAGTGGAATTTGGATAAATGAAACGCAGATCATGCGTGCTGGGAAATTTCTCAAACTTATTTTGAAGACAACTTATTGCATTTTAAAAGCTGGTTTGGTAGCTGTGCTCCAGAGAGTTCCCAACGCGTTTTTTTGGGATATTAATTAATTATGTATGCTGCGTACAAATGCGTCTCGGATTTTAAAACAAATAGTGTTCGCATCAGTTCAGTGAGCTTCAGAAGGAAATTTAAAGATTCGGGAAAGGATTTAAGGATATAAATTGGTCGGTTAATCTGAAAGGAAAGTGCTGGGGGCGGTGTGAACGTACTGGTGATAACAGACAACCCCCCACCCCTCCCATCATCTCCTTGCCGTTTTCCCCTCAAAAGGCCAGTGCTCAGGGTTTCTGCCGGTCTGGTGCCAGCTTTCTGTTCAGACACATGACTCTTCTAATTTTCCTTGCGTGGCTGCTTCACTTTCAGGGGCAATCCTGATTCCGCGTCATTTTCGTGTGTACACTCCCTGTTCTAGGGGGGCGAACAACGTGTGATGGCCAATGAAGCTTTCAAATTATCATTGGCAAACACAATAGGGTTGTGCCGCGTTGTTCTTAGGCAACATTAGGCTGACGGGTCTCTGTAATGTGACTCAATAATTATTGCTCATTCCCTTCTTTTGTTTAGTTACATGTTTATTTTCAATTACATTTAGATTAAATTTCTAGCAGTAGTGCAGAGTACTGTATCTGCAACCAATTACTCTACTCGGCACTTTTATTTTGACAGAAACAATTGTTACAGGATTAGACCCATTTAACAAAAACGTCTATTTATTGTTTACTTTCAAATATATAGTGTATACAATTCGAAATAAGGGGCGTTTCGTATTTAACAAAAGCATTGTTCGTTTGTTTTATTTAGCTTTCAAATTGTGCCTCTGTTTCATAAGCATTCCCCATTAACAGAAATCATGCAAAATTAATAAAGGCTTACATTTGCCTTTATGTTTCCGATGTCAACTGGGTGCTGTGATGTATTAAAATACATGACCTAAAAGGCAGTTTTCAAAAGCCTAATCAGACACATCAGGTTCAGATGATGTTTGTCATCGCCGAAGGTTTCCCTCCAAAGCTGTGTCTTTTACTAACTGTGGGAAAAATACATGTTTACACGAGGAAGCTTTACTATTGGGTATTTGTTACTTCTTAATGCATTGCCGCCTGGTATTCTAGCCATTTACTGACTCTGACAATGCTATAAATGTTTGTAATATTGCAAAAGCGAAACCTATTTCACTAATTCATGTAAACTTCGAAAACGTACGTGCTACATTGTTACCTTCGAGGGTGGTGGGGCCTTTGTGTTATCTGTTCAGTTCGTCTTTGATTTGACAGGCTTCTGTGCTGTGAAATTAAAACGTGTGTGTTTGCCTTTGTTTTGTTCAATGTTCTGTGACAAAATGCTCCTCTGCCAAACTCCTTCACACATTACAAGCCTTTGGGGATATCAAGGGCAGCTATAGAAGGGCTACCTGGAGAAAGGTTGCTAAGGCAACCCTTTTAGCCCACAACTAGATTAGCATATTCATGAGGCTGTAATTTAAACCAGAATTGTCCACACTTGCATAGTGGCCAGGATTTACTATGCAAATAGACTGGTTTTACAGGCTGCTGCTTAATTAACTCGTCAAGGCCATCTTCTCACTAAAAGGCAATCTAACTACAGATTAATCTGCCTTTGTTTGCTGCCGTTCCTTCCTTTTGTGGTAAACATCAGGATTTGTAAGGAGAAGCAAGAGTCATTGCTATACAGTTATTCACAGTTATTTTCAGCTAAGCCTTTCCTTAAAACTAGTTACATGACCTTAATTGTTTTTTTTCCTTAACGCAACATTATCATCCGGCCATGAACTTCTAGTGTAACTACATTTCCTTTTTCGCTGCTTAATTTTCAGCATAATTGATAAATCAGTTATCACCGTGCTTCTTATAACCCAACAGCGATATTTTTGCCTTCCATTGCAGATTGTTGTAGCCTTTGTTTCCATGTGAGGTCGGCTTCATGGATTCAAAATACATTTGTTTTCTCTTGCGTCTGTTTTATCTTTTATACGACCAAAGTATTGTGTCTATTGCCTCTCAATATTAAGTAAATAGCATATTTTGTGTTGTTGCTTGCATAACCTGTTCTTGCATTAAAAGGGTATCGTGCCTTTAGACAAAGCTTTTTAAAAAGGGAACAGGCAAAAAGTGTGATAAAGTAAAATAAATTACAGAAATGTTCGTCCTTTGTCCAGGTCAAATTATCTGTACAATGATGATCTTTCGAGTAACCTTGTTGTCAAAGCGTTTGAAGATTTCTTATGTTCGGAAGTCGTATGTCCCAACCATCATTCCGTTTCTGTTCCAGAAAGACTCCATGTCAAAGCTGAGTCATCTGGCGATGTGGCATGGGATTCCCTCCCTGATGTAAGTCAGTCGAGGATTTGGCTTTGTAAAGATATTATTGAGCGAGATTGGAATAATTCAAAGTTTTTGTTTTGCATTTTGGTCTCTTAATGTTCGATTTTTAAAAATGCATTTTAATGTAACAAGTGATACATGCGCCTCGAAGTCTCCTCTCCAACCCCCACCGCCGCCATGGGATGAAAAGGAATTAAGTAGTGGGCAATAATGTATCGAATTCGTTAATGTGCTGGAAGTAATTGCTTGATTCTGCACTTGTCAAAATATGGGCTTGCTGTGGAATTTATGCCGAAACGTTTAAGCCTCATTAACGGGTATGATCCAATACATATTCCGATGCAGGGCAGCGCAAACTGTGAGGAAGGAGAGGCAATGACGGTCAGTGCCCCTTTGGCAGATGGGGGAGAGAAAGAGAGGGAGCGCGCGGTGGAGAGAGTCCCCTCTCTTGTTCCCTCCTCGGCGTCCTGCCCGGGGAGTGCCGCCCTGCCGCCCAGCAAAGCAGAGCCGAGCTGGCGGGAAGCTAATGAGCCGCGCGCCTTTGCAGCCCGCAAGCCAGCCAATCAGGTGGTGCCCTCGGCTGGCGCCAGCTCCTCTCACCTGCCTGCCCTCTCCCGCGAGCGTCTCCCGAGCCTGGGCTTCCAGCTGGCCGCGAGGCTCGAGGCGCGAGGCTCTCCCCCGCGTGCCGCTCCCTCCTTCCCACCTGGTGAACAGTTACCCCCAACCAGCAGCTGCTCGCCGCCCCTGCAAAAAGCCGTGCAACAATTGCCCATTGATCAGCTATTGACTCGAGCCCAGGTTCTAGGGAAACGTGTTTTATGCTTCACACATAATAGCATCGAGCCGAACATCCAGACAGTGAACTTATTGCATTGGTCACTTACAACAAAGGGAAAGTCCTGTCGTGCAATTTGCTGTTGAAAGCTATAGCTTCATGTACGCACTAAAAATATCGTTTTACTTACAGTTTCTAAATGTAATCAAGAAAAGTGTTATCCCCAGTGTTCTTTCTGTTCATTTTGCACTCCTTATTAAATAGTTAACGCATCTGGCTATAATCCCTGTAACCCACTTGATGTCATCAGATCAGGAATTACAGGAAAATTAACTTTTCATTTGGGAGCTCCGAGTCTTTATTCGGGGAATTATGCAATCAATAATGTAATGCTATAATGTCATATATGGTTTCGGTATGCATTGAAACATTATGGGTTCCTTTGCATAATAAAGCAATGAGCAAAACCTAAAATGGATTTTAATATTGCATTATAAATAAATCAAACGCAGGTGTACGAAATCTGCCCCTGTTTGGATCAGAATTTCTGTAATTACTTTATCCACCCAGAGTAATTAGCAGAGTTACTATTATGGAAATTAAACATTATTGGGGAAAGAGGCTCCTCGGATTGTATAATTAATACATTCCGGTAATAATCCAATATGACTAAATATCAAACTTGAGAAATGTAACTTACGGCATGTTGCATTTGCCTAGTTATTACAATTTTTTTGGTTTGTTTAATATGATTTTTGAAGTTTAAATAAAAATGATCAGAAGACAGGAACTGTGACATTCCGCCTCATGATTCCTGAAATAAGAAATTTTGGGGATAATATTTTAATAATTGCAAATAATAAACGCTCAGCATTATACTGCGTCAGAATATGTTTGGAATTGATTAAACCCCTGATGCTTGCAGTTCCCGAAGTTTGTTATTGCTATTAAACCTCAGGACTTCTTCAAAATCAAGCTTTTTCCTTTTTGGGTAGATAAAACCGAACTGATTTTAAACGAAAATTGACAAATGAGCCCAGAGATCAACAATATTCGGAATGTGTAAACATGTGAATACTTTAGGTACCACCAGACATGTCATATTTCTTATCATATGATCAGTTTGGTGTAAAAATTAAAAATATTAAAAGTCTAAACCACGTTAATCAGTATTAGTCTGGCACTGATCTAATGATGTTTCTGATATCAGATAATGACTGGCTAAAATGTGCGGAATCCTGCCAGGTAGTCCGGTTGCAATATAATGATGATCCCGGGTCCAGTGGTCGGATTTGATTCTCTGATAATACAACACGCAATAAGTGTTCATACTTTGCTTTGAGCAAAGACTGCAAATAAGGCGCAAGGGCTAACTCTCGAAGGTTTAATTTAAGGTTCCACATATTATTTCCTTCACTGCAACAGTTCAAAAAAGTACTGGTTATGCGTTAGAGCACTTTAGGAACCATATATGAATGCAAGACAACAACAAAAATGCAAAAAACACTCACCATGTCAGGCAGCACCTGTGGAGACACATCAGGTCCTATTCAACTCGTGTTTCTCTCTTCACCGACGCTACCAGACCTGCTGAGTGTTTCCAGCATTTTCTAATTTTGTTTCAGGTTATCAGCATCCGCGGTATTTTGCTATTCTCCAACTACATAAAGGCAAGTCTTTCTTTGTATCTGTATCTGCAAGCTTAATGAATCCCTAAATCCTGGTTCAGCCCCAGAAATACTGTTTCTGTTGTGCTTTTAATTATACCATGCACTGTGGCATACATTATGATGCCAGGTTTAGCTCACTGTTCGTCCTGCTTTGTTTTAATCATTGAAAAATATAATTGGAAACAAGATCCCAAGTTAATGAACGCTTCAGGTTCTCCAATGCACATGTTGGAGTGTCTCGGGGAGAAACTGAGCAATTAAAATCAAGAATCTTAGATCCACTCTCCCACAGTGTTGGTGCGGGTATCATATATTAAAGCCATACAGATACATAGATTTCCAAAGGAGCAGATTAACCAGAAACATAATTGTTTTGGAAACCATATCGGTGAATGTGTTTGGAACATTTTGCAAGTTACCTCTACTCCATTCACTTGTCTTTCTCCCTTCCTTTCCTCACTCACTCCTTTCCTGAATCATAATGTGAGGAGACATCTTCCCCCCAGGGCTGTGCCAATGTTACCATTGGCCAAAGTATTAAAAGGGCAGGGGAATTGCCTAGGTTTGCTGACCCTCCAGTGATGCACCTTAAATGAAGCTGTGTGAGTCCCACACAGAGATAAACAGCTCACGATATGGATGCTTGGTGATCAAATAAATACTGCACAGAGCAGTCTGGCCACTGCACCAATTCACAACATTAAAATTAGAATTAAAGGAAATGTCTGGGTGTTTTTGAAGTTGTTAACTTAGCAACATGGCGTCTCCTTGACTTTGCTTTTATTAATTGATTTTGTTTTTAATTCTTGTGGTTGTCGCATAGTTAACGTGGTAATTGTGAATTTCATTGAGCCAACTGGGCGTTGTAACCTGTTTCTGGAGCCAGAGGGTTCTTTATGAAATGGAACCGACAAAACTGGACCATATTTAAACTTAACTCCAGGCGGTGGATATTGGGCCATGTGATTACGAAGAGAAACGTTTGTGTTTGCATTCGTTCGAGTCTTTTGGTGAAACAATTCATAGTCGAATATAGAAAAACAAAATACTACAGTGTAGATGCTAGAATTTGATATATACGGAAGAAAATGCAGAAATCCCAGGCGGACCAGGCAGCATCTGGGCTAGGAGGAAGGTGGGGTTAACTCAAGGTCACGTCCTGGCAACGATAACCTCGCCATCCTTCCTTCATAGACGCTGTGGACCAACTGAGTGTTTCCAGCAATTTCTGTTTTCCTTTAGTAAACAAATTATGTTACTGTGTAAGGTTCTGAACAAAAAAAACTGTTTCAATTCACATTTAAGCTCACAGTTGAGGCCGAAAATGTGAAAGGCCTTAAAGACATGTATTTGTCAAAACGTACTGAAAATTGAATTTTTATCAATTATAAGAACATTCCAATACTTTACACAATCAAATACGGTCAAATATGACATGAAATACTCAATATGTACAAAAACGGATGGGGGAATTATAGTTAGAAACAGTACCCCTATATAATTCCAATTTAGAGGAGTAGTAGCTCTACTAATATCAATTTACATGCTACAGTATCATCACGAGTTCCGAATCTCACCGTAAGCTATCACAACTGTTCGACTTATTTTAGAACTTTTACGGATCTTAATAAATTGAATATAGTAAATGTCTGCGCAATTTTCCCATAGCAGTGTTGTTGGAAGGACTGTTCAATCCAAAGTTTTATCATTGATAGCTAAACGCAAACTTTACAACTCACTTTGTCACTCTTGAGTTATAAGATCTTCATTCAAGAAATGTACTCAACATTCAACTGTTACCCGTCCCGATGCCTTAATACACCACTTCCTGCTTATAAGGACCCAATGCCATTTCCTGTAGCCTTTATGGTGTCTGGAATGAAGCAATTGACAAGTAATTATTGATCAGACAATAATGTACTTGTTCTCTGAACGATTTGCGAAATAGACCCTTTTTCTGATAGGTTACTTTATACACTTCAATGATTTCTACCTTAAGACTTAAATCATTACTATAAACCCTACCATAATAAATAGTTACAACTAACCAACCATATATTGATACCGACTAACTAAACATATGGCCTGATACAGTTTGGAATACTCTCACTGCAGTCTATAAATTGACGTGTTTTTTAAAATAAAAAATGATACTATTACGGAGATTACATTGTAAATCCCCTGCTGGGGGTTCCCAGTGACACCATGTAGCTGCAACTATTATCTACATCTTTCACAAAGTTCCAGTTCCTCTACAAATGAGATGACAGAGAGATCTGAAGACCATGAAATATGGTCTACAACTTTCACTGGGACATGCCTATTTACTGAGAGGCAATGTTACATATTGTCTTGAATCACAATTCTGTGCTAAATAAAAGTCAGTCGGTTCACTGTTGCAGTAATAACAATTCACCTCATGTAGACCCCCAAGGAACAGCATCTCTACTTTTGGCTCCTATAAGTGCATTTACATAACAAGTGACTTATTAAATCTTCATAAACATTCCCACGGGAGTTCCTTCCATATTCGATAGTCAGCGGTTACTGTCCCTGAAAATAAAGAAGCTATTTTAAATGATAGTGTTGTGTCAAGCTTAATAAATAATCTTCATATACCAGTTTAGGATGATGTGACCTCAAGGTCCTTTTATTTGAACGATTGATATAGGTTTACAAGGAAGCGCTCTCTCTTTAAGAATTCAATCTCCATATATTTTAGATGCAAGCATATAGATTTTTCTATATGAATAATTATGCATAAAGAAATCCGAGTACCGCTGCAGTATTCAAATCTCCATCGCGTGTCCTTTGTTCCTGCATAATAAGTTAAAAGAAATGTTCCATGCATGTTAAAGCAGATGGCATTTATATATCTCATCCATTTTCAACGGAAGATAATGACCTTTTCTTCTTTGAGAAACATTTGAAAGCTATAGTTCAGTTGGCTGACAAGAAAACGGAGGATCTCCTCTCCCAAGGATCTGGTGCCTGGCACTGGGCTGACCTATAATCTCGGAGAACTTTGCCTCTACCCTCCTGTTTGCCTGTTTCTACATTTCATAACACTTTTACCTGAATTCGAGTGAAAGGGAGCATGAACAAGGATCAGGAAACATGAATCAGCATACAGGATAAAGAGGCATCTTCAAGCATTCACGTGTTCCTTTTCTAAAAGAAAGAGTTTTCAAAGAAAAACTGATTCCCAGCTCTATTTAAGATTCATCTAACTAACCCCCCACCCCAGAAAAAAATATATAGCGCAATCATTAATTTCGCGTAAATGTGATAGGAAAGATTTAAATGAAATCTGAACATATTTAGGTCCCGAACACATAATCCTAATTTCCAAATAGTTTTATTTGTCATACGAGGCAGTTTCTTAGTTTAAATATTTAGCATTCGCCCCAACTCGAGACATTATGATAGCCCATTGTCTCCTAGGGTGTAGGGTTAACCACCACTGTGCTTTCTCAATGTACCATGGTTAGTCAGTATTTTCTTTGACTTGTCTATTAAATAACTATGACCAAGAAACTAAGGTGATTGTAAAACGCGGCGAGGGCTGGTGTTGACGAGGCAACGAAAGGTCGTCCGGATCAAAACGCAAAGTCATTTGGGTTTAGGTGACTGGGTTAAAATGAGCAGGTATTTGCATTTCCTGACAGACGGCAGGATCTCCTGACATCCATTCCAAACTCCTTGTAAACTTTAGGATGAAGGTAGTCTATGAAAGAAAATCAATAATCACAGCATATTTGCAGATAAGGTAAGTGCATCGGTTCTTTAGAGGCGGGAACCTCATTTTTTTAAAGAATTGTGCTTTTTAAAATATAGTTCCAGACTCTCTGTAGCTGTAAATCACGGGGGGGGGGGGGGCTGCTTTTGAGGTGTCGAAAAACTTCTAATAAAACACTGAGCATGAATCAAGTGCGCAGCATCCATCGCTGAATTTATACGACAATTACTCTCGCTAATTGTTGCTTATCGGCTTTCCACACAACATTGTTTGGAAATACTGGGTTGCAAAGAAAACTAAAATGGTGGTGGGGGGGGGGGGTGCATTGCTGTTAAGAAGCAACTGGAGGAGGGGGCGAACGTTCAAAATGGCATCTGAATTGATACAAAATAAAGATCTTTCTCTTGTAATCCCTGGAAGCAAATTCTTCTGATACCATCTGAGTGTGCGCTGCTTGCCCGAGGCGAGCAGCTCCTGCACTTGACTTCGATCGCTCTAAGCTCCGAGCGGGTGCCAACCAGTTTAATGGTGCGCTTCAGCGTCTCCCAACACCTCCCAAACAATAGCAAATGGGGCAGTAACGCTGTATCACCTTCATTAACAGCAAATTCCAAAATAGCAGGTAAACACAAATTGATCAGTCTCTATCACCACTGAAAGCACGTCTGAAATGCGTAACTATTTGAAGCTTTGTTTGACTGCATGCATATTTACTCTGCATATTCCTCATAAATCAAGCGAAAGTAAATAAAGTGTAGTAAATACTTGATCTGGTTAGGATCGTATTGTAATTTCAAGCAATTGCCCCAACCCCCTCGCCCGCCCCCAGCAATGTTACTTAATATCTGCGGATATTACCTTACGTTGTTTTCCAGTTACATCATTAGGGAATACTGGAAAAATCCTATTCACTTCTGCTCTGCAATATGACTGCACACACTCACAGTGCCTCTGTTTGTCTTTCTCATGCTTTCATAATGAGACAAGTAATTGATTGATTTTAATATACATGACTGATTGTTTCTCCCCTTGTTTTTCTGTGAGTGAAAAGATTTCTGGGTAAACTGACGTTCCTACCGCAAAGTGGGACGAGCTAATTATATCTGACCACATAAAAATAAATGTTATATGTTTTAAAGGAGTCGGCGCTCTCCCAGCAGAGCTGGTCTGTTTATTATAACATTACTTAAGGGAATTGCATTTTTTTTGAAGGGATGCTGGCAGGGCGGGCAACAAACGCATTGCACTTGGATATCCAGAAACATCATTGTTAATGGATACATTCTCAAACGGTGCAATTTACGATTAACGCAGAGGCAGTAGTTTGTCTCCCCTCGGCGAGGGATTCAGATTTCGATTGTCCTCAGCTCTCGGTTGAAGCAGGAGTGCTATATGCAATTTCTCACGCTTCGCTGATATCAAAGCGGCGATAATGAATGCTGAGAACTATTTAAATTTATCATTTGAAAAGCAGTCACTTATAAAAGCCTAGACGATTTACAAGGGCCATGCTGGGTTTGTTTAACTTTAAAATCGCACCACACAGAGCAAAATACCCTCCCCTAATCGCGTTGCAGGCGAGGTTTTTTCTTAATTTAAAAAAAAGATTCTTTAAGAATAAGAATTACGTTCTAACTCTTGTAATAAAATCAATCCGCCAAGGTTTTAGAATACACCCCATCCCCAAATATTTGTCTGTAGATTTGTGCCTGCTATTGGGAGACCATTCTCTGGTGTGTGTTGGGAAGTATTAATAAGCATTTTCCGACTCCATTGTCCTGAATGTTACTCGATAAAGCTGCTTTCGAAAATAGGGCTGACTGACACTTTCTTTCCATTACAAATCTTTTTTTCGGTCTGGTTATCAAAACCTTTAGGAGATATCGCGTTGTGCCGGTATTGTTGAAAGGCGTGCAGCGGTAACCGCAATGGGCACGGGGCATAACGGTTTAACTAAACATATATTAAATTGATCCATTTGGATGGGGAACGAAAGGCATCACAATGTATTAAAGTGTTCTTGGAGATACGGTTCTGGCCTTGACTTGCTAGCCAAGGAGCTTGTCTGTTATTAATAGGGCAAGGGAAACGGCGGCTTTATTTTAATAATGTACACCTTTATGTCTGAACTTAGTTTGCTTAGTTACAATGCGGGGGACATTGAGTGTACTCTATACATTTGCTGCACAATCTGGATGGCGTTTCCCCGGCGATGTTCTTTTATGGCCGAGATGGTGAGCTAGATTATTCCTCAAATGTATAAATAGTTGGTACCGGAATTTGTTACACGGCATCTTTACTCTTTTATGCCAACGAAATGTAAGTTTTGTCTTTCACAAATAGTATTGCCCGGGTCAGGGTGGGGGGGGGTGGGGGGGGGGGGGGGGTGGAGGTGGGAGTTGGAAGCGAGTTCAAAAAATAACTTGACAATGGTTTCACCGCCCAAAGGCTCAAAGAGATCTGAGTCTCTGCCTCTCACAAAATGCACATACATATATGTCGCGCTCTGATCTTGCAGCTAAACTAACCCCTTTCAGACTTTTGTTCTTCTCTGAAACGTCACAGAAACGTGACCTCGGGTTCATTACACTGCAGATTTGAAGCGACTCGGGGTTCCATGTCAAAATAATTACTACCCACTACACATGAATTAACACGAATGGAAACGGAACAGTTTGCTGGGAACACCAGCATCAAAGTGCCTTGAGTTGTGTTATGTAGATGAGGTGCGATTCCAATGCCTGGTTGTTTTAATCGCCCCTGTTAAATAAATACTCCTACCAATTTCGGAAGGGTGGGGGGGGGGGGGTGGAAAACGAAGCATCAATTCATCTCTTCAATCTGTATCGGCAACTAGAAGGAACAGCATATTGTGAAACAATTGCGACGCCTTGTGCTTTGAAAATAACAATTCGAAGATTATCTATCCGGTTGGTACTGCCCTCCAAACGAAACACGAAAATTAGAAGAAAACATATCCTTATTTGCGAGCATAACACTTCTAGAAAAGTCTCAAAAATGGACTTCAAAGTTTATTTTAATTTTAAAATATCTGGTACGGTGTTTGACTTGCCCAGGATGGGTTAATGTTTCCACTCAGCGTTGCCAGGCCTACATACAATTGCCTAATCCACGATAAATCGATGAATTGTACTCCATAACATATGCATAATGAGAACAACTCGTGCTGTTTTGTACCCTGGCGTGAATATTTTGTTTTGAATCGTGATTAAAGAGCTTGATCCATGCTTATTTGAACACGCACAGAGGCGGTTATGGCGTCGAGAAATGGCATCTGCGTATTACGCCTAGTAAATGTAAATTGCATGTATTTATCGGTAATCAGGTGTAACGTGCTGTTACCAAGAGCAAGTCAGCCAAGGTCTGGTGAGCAGGCCGAATATCTGCACGCATTAAATACAATGGAGAAAACTGCTGTGACTATCATATAACACGGGAGCTAATATTATAGATCCTGCGTATTACTGGCCTAATGAAACATGTATATGCGCCAGTTCTATATTCCATGCCTCGTAGTGCCAGAGCTAACAACATGTACAAACCCGATGTATTGTATTCTAATCAAAAGTTGCAGTGCTGGATGGTACTTTATATTTAGTCATTTCAAAAGTTCCCATCGTTGTCCAAGAGTCGTCCAAGAGTTGGTTCACTTCCAGTTACCTAAATTCCACTCAGGAAAGTGCAACAGTTCAAGTTTCAGATGTTATATCAACACCCTAAATGCAAAGCTGTTAATTACTTAATAACCCCACAGCGTCAATTTATACGTTGCCTCGGATTTCTGATTTAAAACCTAAGTTATTACAGCACGGGCTGTAAGGAACTATGGAAGCATAGGTAAAGTTAGCAACTGTGAGTAAATACACCATGTTTAGTTTGTTACCCTGTAAAGGTGATAAAGCCAAGCTAGTAAATGAAATGACTAATTAAACAGCTTCATTCTGTTCCCATTAGCAGTTGCTTTGTCAGGCACTTGTCAGCCCACCCTTTTAACTGTGAACTTAAGTCTACAAAGTTAATCCACCCTGTATATCTTTCTAATTACCCTACAAGAGGATATGTATGGCATTCGCTGCTCCCTCCAAAAATGAACCACATATTTTAGTTGGTCACCACATCCAAAAAGCGAAGGTGCAATTTAATGAGGCAATGATGTGCGATTTCCAGAAACCATTTCAATCTACGCGAAAAAAAAGATTCTATGATTTCGGATGTTTCTGATTTTATTTAACATGTAATAAAACTAACACAATATACTAGAAAGGAAACACGGAATGCGCCTCTCAAATGTGCGTGTTGGAAAATCATGCTGTCGAACGCAAACAAAAACAATTCACTTTCCAGGAAACTTTTAAGAGGTCCTTACATGCGGATTATTCTTTTCTCCAAATACATATTTAAATCTGTAGTCTACGACAAACCACATTCCACTTCATCGATCACATCGCAATTTATAATCATTGGCAACAATCAGATTAAAAGTTGCCTTTACAGAGAAAGCGACATTCGGAGCCGTCCCCAAGCTAGCAGCTAGACTTAACGTTGACTGTACTTCGCGTCTAAATTCTGTATCTCACTTGACAAAGAGCGCGGATTCCGATCTTTATACTTATGCAGAGAGACCTTTACCTCTTAGTTGGCTTTTTTATTTGGGCGCCTAGTTTCTGATTCTGTTTCTGGCGAGGCTTAAAACGCGTGTTCACAAAGGTGACCCGACCTAGAAGATGTTAACTTACCAAAAACCACGTCCTTTAGTTGGACAAAAGAAACATCTTCATATCAGAAAGAGGGAGGGGGGAGGGGGGGAGGAGTGGGGGGGGGGGGTCAGGAGGAAATTCTTACTTTAGATATTAGGCACCGAATGAATCTCGCACCCACAATGGTAATGGGCTGTTTTCCTCTGTGCGGACAGAATGTTGCATTCAATTTAGATATGCTATAAATTAAGCGTTTCTATGGTAGCGTGTCTCTGATTGGGCGGCACATGCCGTACGTGGCGGCAAACGTCACCAAATCTGAATAAGGATGCGCGAATTACAGCCCCGTACACAAAGATGATGGAGACAGCACGAGCGCCGAAAAAAGTGCCAAGCAGCCCAGATAGGAGGATTTTGAGTTGATTGCTGGATGTGTGAGGATAGCTTCAAGAAGCAGGATGAGCTGCTAGCAGGCGCTTTTGAGAGTAAAAGAGGATTATTTTGCTTTCTCCAGCTCCTTCAAACTTCAGGGAGAGAGAAAGGGAGAGAAAAGAAACCGGACCCAGAGTGGCAGCTTCGGCACCAAATGGTAAAGTAGCGAATCTGACAAACAGGAACTTGGACGGAGCACTGGATTTCGGAAGTACAGTCTGCAGTCACTTGAAGTTACGGTCGGTCCCCACGCCCCCCCCCCCCCCCCCCCCCAAAAAAAAAAGGAAAAGACAAGATTGTGTGCCTGAAGCAGACCACGATGGTACACTGTGCTGGTTGTGAGAGACCTATTTTAGATAGATTCCTCCTCAACGTGCTGGACAGAGCCTGGCACATCAAGTGCGTCCAATGTTGTGAATGCAAGTGCAACTTGACTGAAAAATGCTTTTCGAGAGAAGGGAAGCTTTACTGTAAAAACGATTTCTTCAGGTGAGTTCGACGTAGTTCCGTGCTCATTTTAAAGCGGCTTTAAACAAACCCTCGGCACACACAATTGTGTTTCTGTTTTAGCACACCTGGCAAGATGAAACGCACCCGGCCGGTGACACTGTCGCCTGTACGAGTTTGGTCCAATTTGCACACATTAGACCTATTATCGAGCTGGCTTTGAGTAACTCTTAAAAGATCCTTTAAAGCTCACAACTATATAATTGCAACAGCAACAACACCCAAGAAACACATTTCGCTTTTGATCCAGGTACAAAGGGCCTACAAAGGGCTAATCCGGGGCTGTCGAACTTTAATGCTGTTTTTGGATGTTCCACGCAACAGTCCAAATTGTTTTTTTTTTTTGCCCTGGATTGCAATGCCGCAATTTGCGATATAGATCCATTTAGCTAAACATCCGTGACTACCCTTCCCTGCCAGCCTGATGATAACGCTCAGTGGATGTAATTGTTTCCGGGTTTACTCAACCTTCCGTCCACCTTCCAAACACACGCAGCCAGCACGGAGGGGACTCCAGGTACATGCCAAGCTACAGTGTGACCCGTTCGCAGTCGCAATGGGAACATGTCGAAAGTTTGGGAACTTTTAAAAGGTTTTAGGGAGTTCCAGTCAATAGGAAGTTCCAGTCCAAGTTTAACTGAAATATAAAGATGCATTTTATGTTTTTTTTTAAATTCCCCGCCCTCTGCGCCCTCCCCCCTCCCCCCCCCCCCCCCCCCCGTCTCAATAAATGGTGGACTTGTTATTTAAAAAATGAACATTCACTGAAGGTGTCTGCAAACAATACTTTGGTGACTGGGCCTAATCGACCTGCGCTTCCATGGGCAGGATAGGACTGTTGTTCCCTAGCTGACTCGTGCCAAGTGTAAACAGCGCTTTCTCTAAGGTGCCTAATGCAGCAACACGTTAAACGTATCAAATGATTCTGTAAGCTGCAGATGAACCAATTATACCTGGCGGATAAGACAAAGATGACTTATGATCTCTAATCATTTTACTAAATCAACGTCATTGTCATAAAATTGGTCTGTGCGGCAGCTGTGCTTTTGGGGATGCGGGCAGGACAACCAGGGGCAGAGTGCCGGGCCAGTGCCCGACATTTGGTCTTCTAGCTTCAGGGATACACAGGTTGGAGGCTGTTGGCCTCTCTCATCTCCTCTCCCGGACTCCCCTGCATTTTGTTCTGACCCCGAAGCGGTCATCTTAAAATGGCAATAATTGGAAAACAAACTTTGGCCCAAGTTAAACATCAGAGGATTATATTCACGTGTATCTTCTAATCTCTTAATTTTCCCAGTCAGTATATACGTGGTGCATGATGCAGCCCTATCGTGCAACCTATTGCGCCCATCTCTAAGGGCAATGTCACTTTGATATTCTAACTAAATATTGCAATATTGTGATTTTGAACTATTTCGTAATCCATTCTCACTTATGGCTCGCTATCGCGGATTCCATTCTCTATTAATTCTAATCCGTATTAAAATCTATTCATAATCCAAAAGGAGCTTTTTTTTGTTCTTCAAATAAGGACAGGGGGATACATTCACAACAAGCATTAAACAGTGAGGTGCAAGTGAAGACAATTTAAATGCAAATGAGAGCCCTCTTCAAGTCTTCTTGAAACCTATTTTATTCATCACAGAAGGAATAAACTGGCCCGTTGCTGAAGACACTTTGTTCGCTCTCCACAAGCGAAGCGGCTCTGTCAGTTTCCAAGAACTGTTTAGAACTATTAAGTCCTCGTGACTGTCCTAATTACACAATTTTCTCAATGAGATGGTAAAGGCTTATTTAATTATGGAGGTGATATATATTTACGTGGCGCCCATTTGTGTTTACAGGCGGTTCGGTACGAAATGTGCGGGATGTTGTCAAGGTATCTCTCCCAGTGACCTCGTAAGAAAAGCAAGAAATAAAGTCTTTCACCTCAATTGCTTTACTTGTATGGTTTGCAATAAGCAACTGTCGACTGGAGAGGAACTGTATATTATCGACGAAAACAAATTTGTGTGCAAAGAAGACTATTTGAACACCAACAGTTTAAAAGATACCAACTTAAATTCAGGTAAGGCCCGGACTTGTATCAACACCTTATTGTTAAGTTAGTGACACGAGGTGTCACTAATTTAGAACGCCTCAATACATTTCCCCACTTGGTCTCTCTCTTCCCTGGTCTGTGTAAACGGGGAACTTGATGCAACCTTCCAGGCCTCTTTCGGGGGTAATGCAACAAATCCTATACGCTTTGACCACATGCCGCGGGTTCGATGTCGACACTTCTATTTGCAAGAAGATTTTGAGATCATTTATTACATTGGGCATCCTGCACCGGAAGCATCTCTCAGGGTTTCCCATTTGTACTCGGGGTGGTAGAAAAGTCACAAATCCAGGACCACTATATTGTACACAGTATCTTTTCCTGGGCGTTCCAAATCCGCGTGGGATTGCAACTGCGTGGTACGAAATTACAGCAGTAGAATATTTCGTTAAAAACGAAAGTAACCTCTCAAAGCTTTTCAAATGAGAAACTAAAGACAAAATGAAAACATTAAACACGTGTTTCGGGGAAGCGCATCCGCTCGTATCCAATTGGAGATATGTTCAAATTGTAGCTAATGACTTGGATTATTACGCTGTGCTTGTTGGAAAGTCGTCTCCCTCCTCGGGTAGCACTGGCCGAGTTTGCCCAGTTGGACTTTTTTCCCCTGCTGGTGGGCATGTCAAGAGCAGCTTTCACGGAAGCTTGCTTCTGACGGGTTAATATATATATATATATTTTTTTAAAGCCATTTATGTCTTTCAGTATCTTCGTGTACAGATCGGAGTTTATCGCCCGATATCCAAGATCAGAATCTGGATGACACAAAGGAAACGGACAATTCCACCTCGTCAGACAAAGAGACGCAGAATAACGAGAACGAGGAGCAGAGTATGGGTACCAAGCGGAGAGGACCCCGAACCACCATCAAAGCAAAGCAGTTAGAAACATTAAAAGCCGCTTTCGCCGCCACGCCGAAGCCTACCCGGCACATAAGGGAGCAACTTGCTCAGGAAACAGGCCTCAACATGCGGGTTATCCAGGTACCACAACACCGTTCCTTTATCCACCCTGACCATTGTATCTGAACAATGGGTATTATTTATGGGGGAGGCTTTAGATATTTAAGCAGAGCAAATATTTTGGATCATATATACTTTGTTGAAAATGTTTGGTTTAGAGGAAGAACATTTAGACCCACGAAGTATTTGCGTTAAATTTTGTCCCAGGATATCTTTCAAGAAATCACAGGAAACTTTAAATGTCTAGTTGAGTGATGCCCGTGCACCACTGAGAGAGTGCGGGCACTAGATGAACACAAGGCCACTGTGTCCAATGCCCGGACAATTCTCAGCGCACTCAGAATCAATCTGATGCTTTTTGTGTTTATTCAGAGCGTTTACACTTAAAAGTTTTTTTTAAAAAAAGATCCTCCTTGACGCCATCGATTTCCTCCAGAATTGTTGGAAAATTTCTGTCATCTAACCTCTAAACAAAATTGAACTTTAAAAAAAAAGGATTTGGGCTATAATCCCAGTTAAATGTGACACGACTGCGTTCATTTTCTGCACACAATGGGAAGGTATTGGTTTAATCCAAGAGAGACAGGAAGACAGTGGTTTGCGTGAGCTGGGCTCCATCATTGTTGACATGGGTAGGTGGTTATTAAACGGCATTTGCTGTGTTGCCATTGAAGAAGGGGCCATTGTTTTTGGCAGGTCTGGTTTCAGAACCGAAGATCTAAGGAGAGGCGGATGAAACAGTTGAGTGCTCTGGGTGCAAGGCGACACGCTTTCTTCCGAAGTCCCAGGCGCATGCGTCCTTTGGGAGGGCGCCTGGACGAATCGGAAATGATGGGCTCTGCTCCCTACAATTACTACGGAGGTACTTTCACAACATTCAACTTCCAAATAAATAAAAGAGTTTGTCTACTGTTAACACAGGCAGCGCCCGGACGGGGCGCTTTATTTTGCCAGTGATATAATCTAGTGTTTTTTTGAATATGTGCCCCCCCCCCCCTCCCCCTACTCCCTCACTCCCCACCACAATCTACTCCGACCATCTTTCCAAATCGGAAGGTTAGGCAAGAAACTGCTTGGACAGGGCCCTTTTGTCCTGGAGAGGGAAGCTCCTGCGTTTCCACAGAATCCCATCCACTGCTTTATCGGGTGATTCACATTTGCTGAGCACAGGGTATCCTCTCTCGGGATCTTATCCCGTGTCCAACCGCAAGGCTAACAGAGTCTGAGCCCCCATTTGTTAGAAAATACCATCGTTTATTTTTTCAGCTTTAAAATTAAAGCCAGATACAAGATTTCGGGAAGTGAGAGTTCGGATATGCGTTTGTCACTATCATTTGTTTGTGCCCCCATTCCCCGCAGACACATTTTCTTTGCACCCCTCGCTATTATGGAGATGTTTCACTCGAATCTTGAAGCAGAAGCGAACATTGTTTATTTATTCGCGAACCGTCCAGATTGAGGCCGCGAATCCATTTGCTAAACCGCCCAGTTTTATGTTTCGTTACGTTCGTACGATGCGAGTGGTGTAAGGTGCTCGGTTGCTATGACTTTCTCACTCGTTTTGTGGCATCTGCACGGGTATTATTGAGTGAATGATCGCAGCCTGTTGAGCTCTTTAATCCCCCCCTGTAAGAGATTCCGCTCCGGCGCTGGCCAAGTTGCGCCCGATAAAGCAATGCATTGTGATGAAGCTGTCTTTTTGAAGAGAAGTCTAGCCCATTCAGCGGGCACTTTCTCTTGTGTTTCGGCGAACAAAGCTACAGCTGCAGTCTTTTGTCGGATATTCACCCAGGATTTGTTCCAATTACCTCGAACTCTTGGAGCATATGGAGGGTCACTCGCAGAACGCCACGACTCTGCGTTTTACCGTTTGCTGCAACCTTCTGCTTCTCCATTTAAAACGGTACCTTCACAAAATTAACATATCTCACCCCGAGCGAATAAAATATAATATCCTAAATTTATACCCTGCGCCCCCACTAGAAGAGATTCCCAAATGCACCCATCCCTGTAAAGTACAGTAGGAATTTGAGACACATTTTGACTGTAGTCGCGGTATTAGTTTCCAGTGCTTTATGGTTTAACATATAAATCCTAATGTGATACCGGTATACTGAATCATACATTATAATTCACCACCCCTTGCTGAATTGAATCAGTGTTAAGAATCCCTTAGATAAAAAGGTGTCACGTATTGCCTATTGCCACCCAAAATAGCCAACACCCGATAGAACTCACAGATAAGGAATGGCTTTTAATCACATTTAAACATCAAGAAAATTATTGACACTCTTACAAAATAAAATTTACCAGAAGTAGGCACTATTTATCTATTAAATTGGGATTGTAAATTGGCTGTCACTTAATCTCAAAAATTGCGGCTGGAAGATCAACGAAGGTTTAGTGTCAACAGGTTTCAAAAATCAATTCTGCAGGTTGCGTTTATTGTACATTTATATACATTTGGAATCTATGGTGTCATACTTTACACTTCATACACAAAGATTAGATTGTGTAGGTATATAGATAGTAACATCAGATTTCACTCAAACCAATATTTCGCTTAACCAATGTAGCTTTTGTTGCCAGGTTGATGTAGTCAGTCACAGGACCAGGAAGTAGTCAATGGGCTGCTGGATTTCGAGTTCCCGCCATTTGACGTTTACCACTCAGAATAATAGATCCTTCTAAAACTATGCATCCAGATACAGCTAGCGTTATGCACTTCAGTGATTTTATTAACCAGCCGTCCGAACATTGAAACAAAAACTTTAGTTTGTAACCGAGAAGTGAATGGATTCATGTTACCGATTCGGTCACTCATATTCATTATCAAACGATAGTAAATTACAAATCGTATTTGCTCTGTGCGATAATCGGGCCTGGAGAGGGAGGGAGGAGTGACATTCTAATCATGTCCACATCTGATTCTAAAATCCCCAAGGTAGAAATCTTGCCTTTTAACAATGGATGCGAAAGCATGTCGTGTACGAATTGGTTGTACACCTTGGGAGTTCACGCGGTTGGTCCTGCATTTTATACGTAGGCCAAAAAAGGAGAAATTAAAGTCTGGAGCAAAGTTCCCAAACTTGTCAGCGTCATACTTCTGAGTTGCGTTTTGCAATAGCTCTCCCCTCCTCCCGGAGTGTGCCGCTGATGACAGTTACTTGTGATTCTGGTGGATGGGAAGCAACAAGTCTTCACTGGAGACCAGATTCAGGCAATTTTAATATCACTTCTGGCAATGTTTTAAATTAAATGTATTTTTTCAACACATGTTTTGAGCTAAATGGTAACGAATGGGTGGTGGCGGTGGGGGGGGGGGGGGGGGAGTGGAGTTGGGAAGATGTTTTCCTGGAATGCAAGATGAAATGGTGCCTTTCTTTGAAGTACCCACAAAAACGATTACTGTGACTGAATTAAACTGGAATCTAACTGCAAAGGTGAACGCGTTTCTCTTTTTAATCCCATGCAGATTATCAGGGAGACTATTACGGGCCGGCTGCAAATTATGACTTTTTCCCGCACGGCCCGCCGTCCTCGCAAGCACATTCGCCGGCGGATTCCGGCTACATGCAGTCCTCAGGACCTGGGGTAACCTCACTCGGAGTACTTGAACCTCCCTTACCCGGTCACCACCCTCCCACTATCGGTGGCAGCGAAAACCAAAGGTATACGGACATGATTTCCCACCCTGACACCCCGAGCCCTGAACCAGGTATGACCGGCCCGCTGCACCCGATCCCGGGCGAAGTGTTCAGCGGAGGACCCAGTCCGCCCTTCTCCATGTCCAGCAACAGCGGCTACAGCGGGCCGCTCTCGCATCCGAGCCAGGAGCTGAATGAGACTGCGGTCTGGTGAGGAGGGGAGGGGGTGGGAGGTTTGCGGGGGACTCCACTCGGCTCAGGCAACAGGGAATGATCACAGCGGCTCTGGCATTAAAGTTACTGGACTTTCACCTCGCTCCACTTTGTCACAGCCCCCACACCCCAGGAGGAGCAGTAAAGCAAGGGGTGGGGTGGGGGGGACATATCCCTTCGCTCCCCCACCCAACCTCCCACTCAACCCTCCTCCTCCTCCCTCCTTCCCCCCACCCCCACCCAAGTGACCTCATTAGCAGGGAAGGGAGGAGGAAGCCGGCACTGCGCATGCGCCACCGGTGCAGCCAAAGATGGCGACACATCCGGCAGGCGCAGGGGACTCTGGGAGAGGCGCTGTCTGCTGGGAAACCAGGAGCTGCCACTTTTTTTTTGCACCGCCCCGCAGTGAGAGTGGGCAGGAAGGCACTGGATATTAATAGAGTTACTGGTTCTGTTGTTAATGTGAATAAAGATCGTTTTAGTTCCCACTCACCCTCATCTGACAATCCATGTTTCCATCAGTCATAGAAAATCTGGCATCGATGCTGACAATCACTTTTAGTGCTTTGGATAGTTAGTTCCCATCCCACGATCTTGGAGTTCAACACGAAACACCTTTTTAAATTTCTTTAATTAACTGTAAAATTGTCACCATTGATGTTTAAAAAAAAGTAAACACTTGAATAAATATCCTTTTTTTTACAAACAGCGATTAGAAAGCTTTATTTCGGGAATTCTCTATTATAAGTGTGTGCTCAACCACCAAGGGGGAAAACTCAGAATACCTCACACTAACTTTGGTTCATTGTTGCACTGCCAGAATTAATACTGGATTGAAAGATTGTGACTCCCCCTGTCGCAATGTGTCATCCATTAAGCTAGAATTTAAAGACAAATAGATTTGAAGAATGATGCAGTAACTATCCCGCCTCACTCAGGCACTCTACGTTGACCGTGTACACATAATGCTGGATACCTCAGTGGACATTAATCATAAAATTACAGTTCGACCCTTAGCGGTATATTTACGCAAGATCTTATTCCGTAATCCATTACAATATTTCCATGGCGGCCCCTTTGGCCGTCCCCTACCAAATTCGTTGTGTACGTTATTGGATGTGGACGAATATATCGCTTTCGGCCATTAAATGTGAATGATTGTCGTTTTGTCCCTGTAAGCCTAAATATATACATGGTTTGAAAGGTGTTACAGGCACCATTTATAAAATGGACATGGCCTCAGTTTCCGAGGCGTTTTGCTAAATTGAAGACCAGCATAAGGTATAGTTGACTGAAACGAGTGGTTAAAATCTCCAATATATTTTTTCCTAACCAAGCACTGTGATTCCAGCAGCTTCTAAGGACGCATCTTGCATTTATTGTATCAATGAAATTATTAGATTGTGTTAAATGTTAGATTGTTCTTCTGGACTGAACGCAATTAAAAACAAATCTCCTGTGTTTTGCAGCACTTCTGAAGCACATTTTTGATACACCTAGTACAAAAGAATAGGTGAATAAGGGCATAATTAACGGTTAATATTAGCACGGATCGTCAGTAAGGGTCGCAAATAGCACAGGGAACGAAGGCAAGTCCAGACTGATGATTATTGGGGTACGATGAGCGACATGCTGTACAACCCCTTCTCGATGTTATTTTTTTGTTACAGATACATTACCAAAATTGAGCTGTGATATTGAATCTATTAGTAATTTCTTCGATAACAACAACGCGAATGCACCACATGCATCCATTCCTTTTAGTCAAGTGCAGCCCAAGACCATGTTTAAAGATGCAGTTCAGGGGCCAACTGCCAACATCAGTTTGTTGTTAGTATTGCCTTAAACGTTTTCACCGATACTTCTTCACAGGAAGTATATTAAATATTGTACTGTAATTTACTTCGGCATCTTTGCAACCCACATTCCAGTTGGGCAAATTCATTGTGAGAGTGTTTAAGCTGTGTTGGGTTTATCATCAACGAGCCATCAATCAAATGAACCCCAATGGTGTGCACGGAAAGGGAATAGGCGAGAAGCTTTATGAAGACTAATGACTTAAATGTACATCATCCAAGTGTCGCGTGCAGGATTTAACCCCAAGTTTACATTGAGACACCCCAGCCTTGTAATGGCATTCCCCTGACTACACGGTGATTTCTGTTAGCTTCTTGGGTATTTCCGTAAATCATCTGTTCACCAAGGCTTGAATCAGTAGATTTATGCAAATCTGTTTTCCACAAGCCAAACCGGATTCCATTTGAGAATGTCCCTAAAACAATGAAAATGGTATGACCATGTTTTGGTCTCAGGGGGAGCGTTGTGGCTAACTCTGTGCTTCAAATTCTTAAAGTTGAAATATAACAGTCCAATTTAAAATCAGTTATGTTATCACTCGCATGCTCAGATTCTGGTGTGTGAAAGTACAGTATAGAACACTTTACGTCCGTTGCATGACAAATCTAACACAGATGTTGACACGAATGTTATTGTGTCCCAACTTTGTTCTCCGAAATGGTGCCCCATTGAAGACATGGGTTCCGTTTTCAGGAACACCCGTTTGTGCAGGTCTTCTGCTGTCGATTTGAAGTTCGTTTGCCAGTATCTCGCCTGGATTTAGACTGAAAACTTGTCTTTCGACTGTGGCCAACGCGGTTAGGTAGATGGTGCCAATGAAACCATCTTGTGTTTGGTTCGGCCTTGATTGCTTTCCTTGTTCGCAAACTATACAAAGGTTGGATTATATACGTCTCATATGTGTCTGCGGGGTGGCGTGGGGGTGCATGTGAGTGAGCAAATCTGTGAACGAGATAGAGCGTGTGTATGAAATGGGTACTATGTGTGTGTGTACTCCGGGTGTGTTCTTTGTGAGTGCTTTCATTTATGTCAGATGCGATATGTCTTTGAAAAAGAGTCTGCGTGTAAATTGCATGTACTGGTACACATGTATGTCTGTGTGCTATGAATGGGCGGACTGGCATGTATGTTCGTGTGTGTGTGCCTGCGATCTGTGCCCTCGTGTGCGTTTTTCTTTGAAGAGGTTACCGTACACATTTTTCAAGCTTTCGGTGAAAAATAGCAAGATTCAGTTTTGTCGACTTTCTATAATTAATGACCTCAGTTGTAATAGGATTTTGCAGCCTTTGGCACTGACTGGAAACACCTTTTTGCATAAGATGTAGCCTACAATAGGGAGCTGCCTCTTGATTTATGGGTTCCTACTCAGGAATGAATCTCCCGGGTAGCTGGCCAGCAAAATTCATCAGAAGAGACACAGCCGGCTTTTGTGTGGATGTGTGTTTTTCTCTCTCTCTCGCTCCCTAGCAGTACCTGAAAATTGATACCTACTTGAAGTAGAAACGTAAATTGAGAAAGTGATTTAAAAAAACAAAAGCATTTGCCGCTGTTAATGGCAATGTAGTTTTATTGTACCAGGTATTGCAAGCTACTGTCTTAAAACAGGAGACGGTAATCACCTGAACCTGTCCTGTCAAGCAGTCGCTACTGGGTTTTTTTTGTTCCAGCTATTACACCACAAAGCATTAATCAAATGCAAATCCAAAACAGGTCATTTGTAAAGCCTAAGGGCTGGTTTAAATTCCCCAATATCCCTACTTCTGGGTTTGAGATAGAACTGTATGGAAATTTGCAGCAAATAAAACGATCTTCTCACCTACCTGGAATTCTGTAATTATTGTTCTGACGTTTCTTTTCCAAAGTTTATGCTGTTTGATTACACATCGGGAAAAGAAATGACAGCTTTGCCTGCTTGTTAGAATTTGAATGTATGCAGCGGACCTGAATTAACTGGCGTTTTTCGAGGGGGAAATTGAAGCTACACCACTGAGGGAAGCGTTTGTCGAGTGTCAGCGCTTCAGCCGTTTAACATAAGGAGCTTGCTGCATATTTGGGGAGATGGACAACCTGAAGTTGCTGTAGACAAGACCCACCTGATCCTTCTAAACAATTTGGTTTGTGTCATTTTCCAAATCGATCTGTACAGCAACGAAAGTCTACCAATATATAGTTCTTGTCCATAACAGACAACCTTGTATTTGCAGGCAACACCATTGTAATTATGCCGTTGTAATTTTGCACATATTTGTGTTTTCAAGTACTGTAAACAAGATGACTTGTTGTCTTGCGCGTTCTGCATTTAAACAACTGGTGGAACTGGTCCCACACTTACTGTATGCGGTTATTTATAACATGCTTATTCAATGTTCACACATTGGTGTTAGCCACACTTCAACCAACGGGAGACTTTCTCCTGACATTCACCCGGGCCATGGAGACCACGCCTGAGCTTGTGTGTGATGCTTCAGACAGCTCATGGGTTGGCCGTGCTGAGTATTCATGGTATTTTGGGATGTAGGAAGCATCACTGTTTCTGGAGTGGTGCCTTGTGGCCCCCCACATTTGACGTGATTAGAGGTTTTGATTTGATAGAGTTAGGTCTCGTTATTCAATCGTGCTGCAGCAAAGAGTCTTTTGTGCGCCTATGGTGCAGGGGCCGACCTCGCAATCGTCAAAAGTGGGCCAGTGAAAAAGTTGCAGTTTGGAAATGAAGCTTCGGCCCAACCCCGGTCAATAAAGGTATAAATATGTGAAATTCCAACCCACTGGGGGGGGGGGGGGGGGGGGTCATTTCATGTTTGTTTGGGGTGTTTGCGATATGTTCATTGATTTGATTCCTGCAGGTCAGCACAAAGCACTGTAGATAATAAATCATGTAATTATGACGGGCTTCATGGTGAAGCATGTACCAGGAACCTCCATTAATCACTAGTAATTGTTAACTCAGAAAGTTAATGCTTGGATAACCGGGCAGTCGGGGTACTTCAGTTAGAATTATTCCCTCATCTTCACAGTATTTAGTCCATACCGTGGAGTTTCATTTCGTCAAATAACCATCCTGTCATCGTTTTTTTGGGGGGTAAAGTTCAACTATAGAAAATTATAACCCAGAAATGAGAACAAGGTTCTAATTTTGTAATAAATTAAAATGCACAAGGGGTTGGGAAAACGTGTTCCTCTAGATGCGAGCCTTTCCAATTGCTTCTTTTGATAGAAGACTTTGAGGGAAGCGCGCCTTTAAACAACCTTTGTGTGATATGTGAACGTGTAAATGAAACGAAGCGCTGGGAAGTGCAGAGAAACCCAATTTATTATGTGTTTCTTAATAAAAACGTATGATGGGGATAGATTAAACCGCGCATTATTTATGACACACGAGATGGTCCTCCACTGTTTTATTAGGCAATGTATAATGTCATAAACAGTACATCATTGGTCTGAACAGTAAGTGGCTGCTTTGAAAAAATATCGGAGTTATTTTCCCTTTTGACAATCAACTCAAAAGATTAACCGGGAAAATCTATAGAGGTAGACCAGAAGGCGAATCAAGATACAGCTGGAAGCTCTAACGAATAAGCATATGATAGAATAAGTGGAAATAAATTGTGGTTGTTTATGTTTTACAGGACGTACAGGATCACGTCAGGATTTTTTATTGGTCTGACTTTCAACAAATACTATGTACCACAGTCCCCAGCAGCGTCCGTGGTTTTGGTTCCTTTACAAAGCGCGCACTTTGCTTAGTCCAGATGTAGAGGTGGACTGTAAATTGTGCTGGTTGGTCAACCGGCCAGCAAAGGTATGCTTGTCGTACCCTAGCATCATCGCCATCTCAGAGATTGCGAGTGTGTCTGTCTCCTGAGGATGTGCGCTGCAGGACCATAGACAGCTCCCGCAGAGGACCATGTGGGCTAATCACATCCAGCAGCCTCCGGGTGTGAAATGGAAGTCGCTATAGTCCCAGAGGACCATAAGCTGCTCTCCCCTTTTGAGAGAGAGAGAGAGTGAGAGAGAGTTGATTGGTGGCGATTTAACCTTGAGGGTCACCACACCTCAGACGAGGGGCAAGGTTGAGAAGTCGGGGCCTTCCTGGACAACCACAACTGGTACAGGGATTGACCCCGGATCACGCACCAGCCGTCTAGTCAGCTGAGCTAACCCGGTCATGGCGCTCTCCATTCAATTCAAGTATGATTCTCTTTCAAAGTACAAATTTTAACCAGTCTCCTTCGTCGGAATTCGGTTGTGGCTGAATTTGGCGAAATCTCTCGCACTTTTTCTTGTGCTTACATTTTAGAAGAATATTTACAATATTTCCAGATAAAGGTCGCAATTAGTAATGGACTTCTAGAGGATAGCTGACAATCTGAGTGCCAGAAAGTACAGCTTATGACCCCCCCCACCCCCACCCAATATTTTGACTCGATGGTCGATCAGTATAAATTACAGGGAATATTGCAAAGGCTCCGCAGCATATTACTGCTGTCGATATTTGGGCGAACTAATACGGTAAATGCTGAATCTTGAGGTTTCTTGTAACACATCTGCCTTTCGATTCACAGCTGCTCCCTGACCCAGGGATTGGTGAAGGCGGGGAAATGGAGTGGAGACACAGGTCAGCCTTGAGCGAATAGAATAGCACCACAGGTTCGAGGGGCTGAAGTGACTCCTCTTGTTCATGTCTTCCTCTGCAAACTACTGCAAGAAATCGAGTTATGCAGGTCTCAGTCCGAAATTACGGTGCAGGGATGGATTGAGATTTAATGATCAAAAACAATGAGCAGTTTCCCCAGGAACCTGGACCATCCTGTTCTATGTGGCCGTGTTCTGCGCATTCATTTCACCATTTAACAGTGACAAAATCAACAGACAGTAGCAGGGTTGTGACGTTCTCTCCGCTCCTGCAGGTTTATTTTCTCTGTTAGGGTATAAGCTCCTCCTAAAGTATAACTTCAATCTTGCCAATGGCAGACTCTCGCTGTCCCAAGCTTCACTGGGGATTAAGGAGCATTCAGCTGGGAGAAGCCTGATCCAGGTGTCAGTTCACAGTTGTATCTACTTTTCCAGCAAGCCCAAATAAATCACTTCACAGGGCCTTGGAGAGGAAGCACGCGGTGTCTTCAAGCCCTCCGAGACCGGTGGGCACCGCGGGGGAGTTGGGGTGCATCATCACCCCCGCAATAATATCTGAACTTTGATTAGTTAGTTCCTTTGACGTTTTGTTTTAATTATAGTGCCCCAAGGGCCGACTTTTATTTGTTCATTTTACTGATCACTTGTTCTGCTCAAAATAGCATACCCTCAAAGTTAGTGAAGCCTTTATAAAGGAACGGAGGGAAGAAAGCGAGCCTTTTAAGGTGTTGAAGTGTTTAAGCAATGACATTTGCTGTGTCGAGTTAAAACACTCCACAAATCAAATCTTATGACATCTTCAAATAACTGCTGAAAATCACTGGCTAAACTGAAGTTAATGGGCAAACTGACCCTGGTTTCAGACATCTATTAGATTTGTGGAACTGAAAATGTTGCACAACATTATTACCCTGTATGCCGTTGCCTTATTGTATAAGCGGTGCGTTAAATCACACGCAATTCCTCAGCCGGTTGCCAGAAGTTTCACAAAATGCTGATTATAAATTAAATTGATATCACTCAAAGAGAGTGCAGATCGGAGATTGGACAATTGCATTAGATGTAAGCACACCTGGGTGGTCTTTAAAATACGATCAATAGAGAAATGTCGATCATTTATCACTATCCATTGAGATTTTATTTCTTCGAGGTTTGGTGATGTGAAATAAACAATACAGGTCCTAAAAACGGGATTCTGTGGGGCTCATCTTTACAGATGCAAACCTGGCGCCGAACGGGTCAAAGCACCATGTGGCCGAGGCCAGCAAATCCGACAAACCACGATAAACAATCCAGACCCCACGCAGCAAGGGCTAAACCATGTTCGTTATAACATTTAAATAAGAGTCCTCTACTTAGTGTTGGAGCCCATGTTGTGAAATTGGTTTGTCCCAATTCCTGAATCGCCATGTGATAAGCTCGCTCAGCAAATCATGGCCCCCCTTCATGGCAAGAACAAGATGTCCCTGCCCCCAGCAGCGTTCTCGTTGGTTTGTCCTTTTAGGGGGCTGAGCAACACCAGGTATTTTATTTCGTTTTATTTGGGGCATTAGAACTGATTTATAACTTCTACCCACAACATTGTTTCTGGTGCTGAGCTCCTATCGTCTGTCTTCAAATTAGCTTTATTCCAGGCAGGGCAGCTTTGGCAAGTCTGCCTCTTGGATTGGAGGCTGGGAAAGCAAAGAAAGACTTGCATTTATGCAGCACCTTTCACAACTTCAGGCGGTGCCAACGTACATGCAGTCAATGAGGTACTTTTGTGTAATCATTGTTGTAATGGGGGAAATATGGCAGCAGATTTGTGCACAATTAATTCTCGCAAACTGTAGTATGATAATAGCCAGGCAATCTTTTTATGCAGTTAGTTGGGGAATAAATGTTGGTCAAATCATGGGAATAAAGTACCTACTCTTCTTTGAACAGTGCTTTGGGATCTTTTATATCTACTTTAAAGAACAGACATAGCCTTGGTTTAATATCTAATCCAAAATATGGATGAGATCTGACGATGCAGCACTCCCTCAGCACTGTATTGGAGTGTCAGTGTGTATTTTTGTACTCACTACTCTGGAGTGGGACTTGAACCCACAACTTTTTGACTCAGAGTGTTACCAACTGAGCAATGTCTAACACTTGGGATAATAATGATGACAATTGGGAGGATGCGGGCAGGGACTGGCTGTGCATCGAAGGAAACAGATGAGGACAGAAGCAGCTGGGAAAAGATGAAGAAGGAGGACACTGCGCAGGAAGCCCTGCCCACAGCAGATCCTTTGTGATCACCTATCAAAGCTCAACTCCTTAGAGGAGCAACGCCTTTGCTTCACCGATGAGGTAAACTATATCACCTACCGCAGCTACAACTGGAGGCTCAAACCTGAATATGACAGTATCACCTCTGGCTGTTGCAATCACCCTGGACCTTGACTTTGGTGCAACAGAGTTCCTTCAGGCTGAAACAGCTCAAATCAGTGCTATCTCCTAACTTACTGCAAGTGGGCAATCACCCAGGCTTTCTGTGTCAGGAGGGACACACGACATTTTCACAATGGATAGAATTAAAACAGGAGGAGAAAGCACAAGGTTTCATTAGGCTTCCCCAGACTCAAGGTGTAAAGGACTGCACCCATATATCCTTGCCTGCTTCTCATCACCACCTGGCAGCTTTCAGGGGAAAAAAAGAATCCAACAGAAAAGAAGGCAACAGGAAATGCACCATGAAGATTTGTCCCTAGTTTTCTGGCAGCTGTTATGATTCATTAATTCTTTACCAGTCCTCTGTGCCACCGTAATTCCAGCAAGACCATTAGGTCACACGCTGGCTATTGGGTGATTAGAGATAGCCCCTTCACTTTTGGTTCAGGTCTCCCATACTTAGTCACAGTTGCTGAGGTTGTTTACAACAGGACCTATACTGCTACAAGAAATATCCTCACGCAGACCATCTGCAAGCTCAAGCAATGCTTCCATTTCCTGAACCATTTGGGAGGAGATTTGTAGAACAGCTATGGCCATATATCCAGGTGTGTGGTCAACTGCTGCATAATATTGGCATAATTAGACACTGGCCTGGGCAGCAAAACGTGCAGGAAGAGGAGCAGGAATAGCAACATTAGCCACCAGTTCCCCAGGTGCCAGTACTCTTTGAGAGCACCTCCTCCAAATATCCTTCAAGTGGACTCTCCCTCCCATCCCCACTGCATCAACAGTCCAGCAATCTTTCTAACCACTGTCCTTACAACCACTATTCAATTGACTTCCATCACTCCCTCTCTATGGGTCTTACCCTTTTCTTATTCCAAATATCAACACCAATACCAAATCCAGAAAAAACTCCAACAACTCAATTCTATCAGTGTATGTTATTTAACATGTTTAAATAAGAACCAACCTTGTGAAACTCTTCAGTGTCTATTCTATGTGCACTTTTATGGTACTCCTACACAATCTTTCCCTTGTGACAACATCTTGGAAGGTTGACAGCTTGTTGAGTTTTGATTGAGGACACTTCAGATGGCTGTGGTAGGTAACTTCAAGCAGTTTTGATCATCAAGGGTCTGGCTGCCTGCAGAATCTTGGCATGGTACAGGCCAATATGGTACACCTTGCTGTATGTCTACACTCTTAAGCTACACTCTCATATCTGCAAGATAATAGTTACTGAGCTGCTGCTTGCTTGGGTGAGATTGAGGGACAAGATATCTTCAGGAATACTGGCCACCTCTTCCTGGAATATTGAACATTTCTTCACCTGATACTAAACAGAGGAACAAGGGCTATTATTTTTAACAGTGAAGGGTGAGCAGAGAGATATGTATAGCTGGTCAAAGCATTTGCAGTTTCTCAAGAAGATTGTGCATAATGTCAAAAAAATAAGAAAGGAAGAAAAAGAGGATAAGGTGAGAAATAATAATCTGCAATTCCTCCTCCAGCATCACCTTGTGCCACACCGTGGCCCTCTCACCTGCTCATGACGGTCAACACATCTTTTTTCAGAGGGTGAAACTGCCTCTTCTGATGGTTTCCATCCCTTCCTCGCGATGTGTGAAACCTTGTAGAAAAGAAAGTACTTTAGTGAAAGCCTAGAGGTGTTTTCAGAATGTACCTGCCAAGGGCAAAGAATTTAAATGCAGTGGAAATTGTCAGATGTGGAGAAGTGTGGATTGAAGAATTGCTGAGAAGGTGTGGTTCAGAGTTTAAGAGTAGGAGGACAAAGAGGTGGAATAGAGTGATGTTCTCAATGATACAACAGAGGAATGTCACCCAAAATTAAGGTTAAGATTTTAATTTGCTCAATTTATTTTATTTTTACTTAAAAAAAAATGGAACCCAAGTAAATGTTTGAACAATACTCCTATCACAAAATATGATCACCTAAATACGAGTAAAACTCTACGATTCCATGCCATAAGTAAATGAAAATCGCTTATTATCACAAGTAGGCTTCAAATGAAGTTACTGTGAAAAGCCCTTAGTCGCCACATTCCGGCGCCTGTTCAGGGAGGCTGGTACGGGAATTGAATCATGCTGCTGGCCTGCCTTGGTCTGCTTTAAAAGTGTCTCCCTTTTCTAATATTCATGCACCTATAACATATATTTCCTATCTCACAGTAGCTTTAAGGACAACATGGTTTGAATGCGTGGTAAACAAAAGTGTATTTTCCTTGAGTGTTATTCTGAACGATTGTTAAAGAAAAGTTATTTGTTGGATGTTTGCTATCTCTGAGTTGCCTTTTGGGTGTCAATCAAATTTATCCAAATATATCCAATAGCTACCAACTAAAATCTGTGTGACATCTCTCGTTTGCTGCATTCCATTGTTATGCTACCCCCTTACAAAGAGGAAGAAAATCTGTGCCATAATTAAAATAGAGGGTCATTATCAAATAATTTGCCTTTTTTCATGAAAGATGGACAGAAACATGCATGGGTAAATCATATAATAAAAACTGAATTTACATTTATTCTGTTACCATAATCCAATGATTTTAAATAGTCAGAATCACAAATACCAGTTGAAAACTCCACAAACCCATGTAATAAAAGTAGAATTTAATGTATTGAATCACTGTGAACTCGTACCCTTGGGCTTCATCAGTGCTTTTCAAAAAGAATCCTGAACATTTATTTAATTTTTAGGCATTATTGTTTAGTGAATGTTAAATCAGGGTGGAGGATTGGTTTGGAGAAGTCACTGCATTTGCCAACATTAAATTCACACCCATGCAAATATAATCACGTATTCATTGAGTTATATGACACCATTAACTTTCAAATCATCATTCTTGTGTATAAATCCTTCCCTGGCCTCACCTCTCCCTATCTTGGTAACCTCCTCCAGCCCCACATTCCTTGAGATCTTAGAATCATGGAATCATAGAAGTTACAGTGCAGGGGGAGGCCATTCAGCCCATCAAGTCTGCATCATCCCTTGGAAAGAGCACCCTACCCAAGCCCACACCGCTATCCTATTCCCGTAACCCAGTAACCCCACCCCACCCTTTTGGACACTAAGGACAATTTAGCATCACCAATCTACCTGACCTGCACATCTTTGGACTGTAGGAGGACACCGGAGCAACCGGAGGAAACCCATGCAGACACGGGGAGAACGTGCAGACTCTGCACACTCAGTGACCCAACCCGGGAATTGAACCTGGGGCCCTGGAGCTGTGAAAAAGCTGTGCTAACCACTGTGCTACCGTGCTGCCCTCTGACCTGTCGAGCAACCTGATTTTTAATTGTTATGCCATTTTTTCAGTGCCTCCAGCTGCCTAGGCCCTAAGCTCTGAAATTCCCTTCCCGAGCCTTTCACCTCTCTAGCACTGACTTCTCCTTTAAGGTGCTTATTTAAATCTACCTCTTTGGCCAAATTATTAGCTACCAGTCTTTCCTACATGCCTCAGTGTCATATTTTGTTCAGGAATGCTCCTGTGAAACACCGTGAACCATTTTATAATGTTGTATGCACTATATAAATTACTGTTGCTTTGATTGTTGTTCTGTTCAATAACTTTTAAACAAGATTTTTGCAGATTAAATGAAACCATTGAACAAAGCAAAGTGAAGGAGGAAATGGAGTTTAGGGTTCATTGTGTTACTTGTGGAAAATTCTTAGAGAGTCACCCTGATGGCTCAGTGGGTAAATGAACTGTGTGCTATGGTGTTGATTTGATGTTGTATTAACTGCACGATATGAGGTTTAACTTTGCTGGCTGTGTGCTATAATAAGCAAGACAGCACTATCTCCAGTACTGAAACCTATCTGATGAGCTGGAGTTTGCTTGCACTATTGGTTATATAACCACTACTGCCCAAGAGAGAGACCAGCAACTGGAGATGCATGGCTTCTTCATCCTTGATCGTTGAAAGCAACTGAAAGGTGACCTTATGGAGACATAAAAAAAAGATAGATCTGGGATATGACTTCAAACTAAACTATGACAAGGGCACATAGGTTCAAACCAGTAAATGACAAAATTATAATTTTTCTCAAGTTGATCTTCACAGAAAGGTTGATCAAAACACAAAATAAACTTGCAGAATAGAACAGTGGAAACACCAGCCCTTGTTCAATTTATTTAACAAACATTTGCGTATTATGACACGAAAGTCTGAACGATCATTCAGCATGGATGAACTAAAATAGGCTTCCTCGTCAGTGGGCACTGTACTATTTTATGATCTTGTGATTTTGATAGCCAATGGTGTGCTGGGTAGCTCATGACCCTTGCACAGGTACAGGCCCAATGATATGTCGCTCTCGTACCTGGCAAATGCAAACCTTCCCGAGGCAATGGTTGAGGGTAGTGGGTTGGCAGGGGGTGATGCTGGATTGAGGGTTTGTGAGGGGCTTACAGTAATAAGAAGCAGAGTTACAAAATGTAATATTAAAATAACTATGAAGAACAGTTTATATATGTACAGCCCTTTTTCTGATGCTCTGGTATTCCCATGCAAAATAAACTTGGCAGCTTCAGTTGCACCATGAAACTATAGCAATACTGCAACACCACATTTCAGCAACCAAAATGATTATTTCTATATTGTTCTTCATTTAGGTCAAGTTCCTGGTTACCAGCATTCTCAAGTCTACACTGTTAACTTTAGTGCCCATTTTGTAACAATAAACATATAGCCCATAATAACTGGGTCTATGACTTTGTTGCCAAGAATAGATAATAGAATTTAGTCGTTTAAATGCAAGAAACGAAGTCATAGGGGATTATCTGCTTGCATTCAACCAAAATAAGTATCAGTATAAAGTATATTTTTATTGGCTTTAGTGGGATGCAGAAGCAGCACAAATTTCCACAGCTGACAGAAATCCCAAAGTTAAATCCCTCAATTGGGGTGTAGTATCACAGTACACACTGAGAGAATAGATTTCAGAGATTTAATTGCGGCAAAAAGCAAATGACTGGATTTTATTGTTGCATTTTGGCAATGAATTGATTGTATAAACAGAACATTTGATAATGTTTGACATTCATTAAATATATATGCATTACAGTTTCTACATCCGCAACGTTGCTTTCCAATGTCATATTGAGAGAGGATAGTCCCTTGGTTGATAGATGTGAATAGGCAATGTTGGCAGAAAAACTAGAGACTCCACTATATTTCTACCCATTCACTTTTTTCTGTTAACATCTCAAACAATGTTTTGATGTTTTATGAGGTTTTGGTATTATTTTTGTAATATTTCAGTTTCCTCAAATTTGGTGTTAATTCAATGTAAAAAATGATTATTGATTAATCCATTGATTATCATTTTTGGGAAAACAGTAAGAATCAGAGAGTAAAACAGTGGATCTATCCACGTCCTATTTAAATGAGACATTTTTCAAATACTGAGCTTGCGATAAATCATTTCTGTGTTTCCTTAGACATTTTTGCTCTCTCTTTCTGACCTGCAAAGATTTTCATCTCAGAAATCAGCTTTTCAACGTTGGCACTTGACAACGACAAGGCCAAGATTACAAAAACACGGTCTGATAATTCAGTCCAGTAGTAATGCTTTCCTCACCAGAACTTGAAGAACCTTTTCTTTTTGGCAGGGATAACCTCAATGTGGTATTCAGCAAACTATATAAGTATAATGCCAAGGGCACTAATGCCATGAAAATTAAGCTTGTGGTCTTTAGAGCTGTAGAGAATGCATTGTTTCTGCATGGGTCAATGGCTAGTACTGAATACCAGAGCAATGCTCTGTCCACTTCAAAAGGTATTGTAAGTGTCATATTTCATGACAGTGATGCTTGTCATTTTTCATGCTTGGTGTCCAAAAGAACCCTAAAGCTAGCCCAGCACAAAGACAGGAAGCACTTTCCCTCACGTAGAATCCTAGCATCACCCCAACCACATTGGATACCTCATGCCTTTTTCTTACTTCCATGACAGAAGACGTATTCTCACTTAGAAATTGGAATAAAAAGTAAATCATGTTCCTCTTCACAACACTGTCACCATGGTTACATAAACCTTCACATTTCATTCCAGTTGCTTCTTCACAAAACAAAATTTGCACGAGGAGTGCCACATTGTAAGCAACAGGTCAACTGATTCAATCACTGAATGCCATTGTCTTATAGGATTGTGGTGACTTTTGGTTTGAATTCTCCTTTGATGGTAAAATGCAAAATGTTTTTATTTCAGTCAATGTGTAGACGCATGTGAAGTGTTTGGGCAAGTGGATGGTGCTGTGGATTGGATGTGGGCTTTTTACTCTGCAACTTGTCAGAATACAAATTCTCTATCTAGTGTGGGTAAGTGTTTTGTGTGAAATGCATTTTGACAACCTCAATCCAGCTGCTCATCAGAATAGTACTAAACTATCTTTAATTATGCCCTTAAAATTTTTTTTTTTAAAGTACCCAATTATTTTTTTCCAATTAAGGGGCAATTTAGCGTGGCCAATTAACCTACCTTACACATCTTTGGGTTGTGGGGGTGAAGTCCACGCAAACACGGGGAGAATGTGCAAACTCCACACAGGATCGAGCCCGGGTCCTCAGCGCTGTGAGGCAGCAGTGCTAACCACTGCACTATCGTGCCGCCAGTTTAATTATGTCCTAATTGACAGTCTAACTCTTGAGATGCCACAGGATGGTGTGGAAGCAGAAAAAACAGGACGGTCTTTGGTTTGATCATAGATTTTTAAATCTAGATTCCACATGCAATTGTTCAACCATTGAGATTATCATCTTTCCATAGGAGCCGGTATTATATGCATGGGCATCCACACGGCAGCCACGGTAGCATAGAAGGCAACACGGTAGCATAGTGATTAGCACAGTTGCTTCACAGCTCCAGGGTCCCAGGTTCGATTCCTGGATAGGTCACTGCTGTGTGGAGTCTGCACGTCTCCCCGTATCTGCATGGGTTTCCTCCCACAGTCCAAAGATGTGTGGGTTAGGTGGATTGGCCATGCTAAATTGCCCTTAGTGTCCAATAAGTGTAAGTGGGGGTTACTGGGTTACGGGATAGGGTAGATACGTGGGCTTGAGTAGGGTGCTCTTTGCAAGGGCCGGTGCAAACTCGATGGGCCGAATGGCCTCCTTCTGCACTGTAAATTCTATGATCCTTCTATGATCCTATGATCCATAATCAATAAATATTACATTAAATTGGTTATATTCTCTACTTATAGCAAGGGTATAAACAGAAAAAAATACGAATAACAGTTTCAAAATATTGCCAAAACTGAATAAAGCCAGACATACTTAGAGAGAACTGAGGTAATGTACATCATATAGACAGTATAGCATTAGAGAACATGGTCCTAACTCAAAATATTACCTTGTATTTTTTTTTAAACTTGTAAAAACGTTTTAGCAGGAAGGAATTAGTTGTCACCAAATTCACATTGTTTGAGGAGTGTGAGAAACAGCAATATTTTATGTAGCTGGCACAATGTGTCCAAAGAGGTGGAAAGAAGTGTTATAGGATATGTATTGTATGTAGATTACATTAAACCCCTTATGATTTCGTAAAATGTTTAACATCCGTATTGTTTGACAAGAAGGAAAAGGAGAGTGGAGCAGGAATAGAGAATATGGCCCCTCGAGCCTCCTCTGCCTTCAATATGATCATGACTGATCTTGGGCTTCAACTTCACTTTCCCACCTGCTCCCCGTATCCCTCGATTCCCTGAGATTTTCCAATCCTAGCCTTCAATACAGTCAACGATGGAGCCTCCACAATCGTCCAGGGTTAGAAAATTCCAAAGATTCACAACTGTTTAAGTAAAGAAATTTCTCTTCATCTCAGTTGTAAATGATCGATCTCTTATCCTGAGACTGTGGTCCCTTGTTTTCGATTTCCCAGCCAGGGGAACAACCTCTCAGTGTCTTTGACAAAGAGTCATCCAGATTTTAAATGTTAGCTCCCTTCTCGCTCCACAGATGCTGTCAGACCTGCTGAGATTGTCCCGTCTTTTATATTTTTATTTCAGTGTCTACCCTGTCAAGCCCCTTCAAAATCTTTTTTTTTACTTTTCCAATTAAGGGGCAATTTAAGCATGGCTAATCCACCTACCCTGCACATCTTTGGGTTGTGGGGGTGAGGCGCACGCAGACATGGGGTGAATGTGAAAACTCCACACAGAGCCCCTTCAAAATCTTGTGTGTGTCAATGAAGCTACCTCTTATTGGCCTAAACACCAGAGAATATAAATCCATTTACTTTGCTTCTCATCATAGGACATGCCACTCATTCCACAGGCCAACCTAGCGAATCCTTGCTGTGCTGACTCCAATGCAAGCATATCCTTCCTAAAATATTGAGACCAAAAGCACACACAGTATTCCAGGTGCGGTCTCAACTGTATATTTGGAGCAAGAACTTATTTATTGCTGTGTTACAACCCCCTTGCAATAAAGGCCAACATCCCATTTGTCTTCCTATTTCCTTGCTGAACCTGTACACTAAACTTTATATGTTCCACAAATGTTGTGAGCAAGAATGGAACTGATTGTAAATCATAAGTATTTCATAGGCATCTGTGAAAATCAAGTCCTATGAGCATGAGTGATGGAAGGTGCCCATGATATAGTCAAAATATTCATTTATTCTTCTCTTGTATATTGTATCATGTGACCTTGATGCTATGATAACTTTAGACTACACTCCAAATAAGTGATTGTGTCTTTCCATGTGTTTACATGGGCCATTGGATTATTGGTTGCCTGATATAAAGTAAACATGGCTTTGTTTTAACAATTCACAGAACGTGTGCTTTGCTAACCGGACTAGGACTTGTTTCCCATCCCTAGTTCCCTTCAGAAGGTGGTGGTGAGCCGCCTCTTGGACTGCTGCAGTCCATGTGGTGGCATTCGAAGATTTATACCACCAACAACGAAAGAACATCAATACTTTTCCAAGTCAGATGGTGTGTGACTTGGAGAACGTGAAGACACTGGTGATTCCAGGTGCCTGCTCTCCTTATCTTTCTTAGAGGTAGAAGTCATGGGTTGAGTGACAATGCCAAAGCGGCCTTGGCACTTTGGTGCAGTGCATCATACAGGTGGTACACACTGCAGCCACTGTGCGCCAGTGAAGGTGGGAATGAATGTCTAAGGTAGCAGATAGGTGCCAATCAAGTAGGTTGTTTGTCCTCAATAGGGTTGCACTTTTTGAGTGTTATTGGAGCTGCACTCAAGCAGGGAAGTGGAGAGTATTCCACCACACTCCTGATTTGTGCCTTGCAGATAGTGGACAGGTTGTGGGGAGTCAGGAGGGGAGTTACTCACCACAGAATTGGCTGGTCTAGTTAAGTTTCCGGTCAAGGATGTTGATGGTGGTTGCAAGTGTTTCCCGTGGTATTGTAGTTGTTAGGTTAAGGAGCAAAATCGCATCCGCCGATAGATATTCTGGGTAAAATAGATGATTTAATACTAATAGCAGGAAAAGAAGAAAAAAAACCGAAACGGTGTGTTGCATTTTCATGTTGTGCTGATTAACATGACTTACAACCAATCACATATATGTTGATACAGACCAATACGCCTTGTTTTAATATTTTAGTGCTAGATCAATAAAACATGGAGAGTGTTTTAAAAACTTAACGCATCGAACTGCTACCGATATCTACCCGCACCCCCCACCAAGCCCCCTAGGCAGAGAGACCAAGTGAAGAGCGCTGATAAAATCTTTCCCTCTCAGGAATTGATCTTTTGGCGGGAATTGACTGGCGAGTCAATTTCACTTAAGGCAATGAAATCCGAACCATCCCCTATCACCCGCGTTTTTGAGTTGCTTGACGCCAACTTTTCAAAGCGTTTGGCAGCTGCGTAAAGCCCGAGTTTCTCTAATAGCATCCGCATCGAGCACTTCCGAACGTGAACATAATCCATACATTCTCGGAATAAGCAAACGAAATGAAAAACGCGCGGTTCTCGTTGGCGCCATTCGGCTCTCAGGTGTTTGCCCCCGCTTTATAATTCCACCTCATAATTGCAGTTGGTTTTTTTTTAACCCCCCCCCCAATCGTTTTACTAGCACTTGTCTGATCCAGGTAATATGACTTACTTTTAGTTATTTATGTAAACATGAGTCACGGGATTGAATGAGTACAAATATTAAATAGGAAGCACAAAGCGCTATAAGTGTAAAATACTAACGTGAGTGAGGAAGTTGTTAACTGGTATTACAGATGGTGAACGCCGTGCCATTTACACTACTCCAGATCTTACATTTGTGAGGGAAACTGGGCACTTTTCAAGCGTATATGCCGGCGAAGAAACACTTTAGAATGGTAAGCAATGATTTTAATGTTCACTCGAAGTTAACCTTCCCGTTTCTATTTTTAGCAAACGCCTCATTCTATCCATTCATGTTGGCCATTAAAAAGACCTCCTGGTGAGAGCTAATGAGTAACACACATGCCCAGAGCATTTAGGGTAAATATGCATCGAGCAAGTGGCAAGTACTTGCTTGCTTTGTAAGCATTGACGGGCTTCCTAATATACACATACGGGCGGCTGCAGCTTCCAACCACCTGTAAAAGAGCTCGTTTTTTCTCACAATAAAACAATGAGGGAGAATGACCTCCCCCGCGCGGGCAAACAGGGCAAGAAAAGCAAACCGATCTATCCTGGAAGCGGTATTGCTAAGGAGGAATTGTCACGTCGGGAACCGCACAGCTGATGGGCCCCTGTTTACAATTGTGTAATGTTCACGGTGTTACAATAAAAAAAGACCCATTCAGTAACCTGATCCCATATACACAAGACCACGATTGCAATCAAAATGCAAGAGGGCGCAAATACGAGGATTTGTGTGCGAAAGATTTGCTCTTTGAGAGCCTTGTCGTTGCGGCAAATGAGTCGGCACCGCGGTATCAGGAGCAGCACTCTCTTGTTTAGCGGACACATCCATTCTGTGTACTCTGCTTGAGTGAGAATTTAATATGAAAATGACCATTTTTCTGCATTTAAGTCCTAGCCACAGATCAGCACATCTGTCAAATTGAAACTTACTTTAATGCAAGTCCCCCCACACTCAGGACAACCGGTGTGGTTATCTTGCAGATCTGTCTTATTGTGCCTGCAATACACACTTGACCAAGTCGAGGGAAGGGTTTATATGCAATGTTCATTTACAACCGAGAGAATAATGCCAGCATTCTGAATGAATGGTAGGAGTTGGTAAATAACTTAAAATATACACCACATCTGCAAACATATCTGGTCCCCGGATAGTGCTGTCCTGCGGACCTCTGCATGTTTCAGTTTATCATGGATAATTCCCTGATCGCCGGGACCCTCCGTGACTGTCTCCGACTCTGCGTTAGAGGGTTACCTGAAATGTTAGATTGACTAACCCCCACTTTCCCAACTAACCCCCCCCCCCCCCCCACCCGACCCGACTGCCCCTGTTGACCACACCTCAACCACCTGACTACCCCTCCGACCAGACTTGCCTACCCCCTCATGCGACCCGACTAAGCCTCTATCTGACTGCACCCTGACGACCTGCCAAGTCACTCACCCTACCCACGTATCTCACTCACCCTACCCATTCACTAACATTCACACTGGACCTTCAAACATACTTCAAGACAGTTAGTGCCTTAAAAGGGGAAACGTCTAGTCTTCCCCCAGAAACAGAGAATAATGGTCAATGGATGCTTGTCAGGCTGGAGAAAGGTTGTATTGGTGTTCCCCAGGGGTTGGTATTTTGACCTTTGCCTTTTATGATCTAGATCATCGTCTGCAGGGGGACAGTTTCAAAGTTTGCAGATGGTACGAAACGTGGAAGTATTGTAAACTGTGAAGAGGACAGTGTAGAACTTCAAAAGGACATAGACAAGTTGGTGGAATGGGCAAATAGGTGGCAGATGAAGTCCAATGAGGAATGTGAGGTGATGCATTTTGGTAGGAAGAACATGAAGAGAGAATGTAAAATATATATTTTTTTTAAAATAAATTTAGAATACCCAATTCATTTTTTTTCCAATTAAGGGGCAATTTAGCACGGCCAATCCACCTACCCCGCACATCTTTGGGTTGTGGGGGGTGAAACCCACGCAGACATGGGGAGAATGTGCAAATTGCACATGGACAGTGACCCAGAGCCGGGATCGAACCTGGGATCTCGGGTAAAATTCTTAAAGGGATGAAGGAGCAGAGTGACCTGAGTGTATGTGTGCAGAGATCATTGAAGGTGGCAGGAGAGATGGATAATAATAATAATGTTTATTATTGTCACAAGTAGGCTTACATTAGCACTGCAATGAAGTTACTGTGAAAATCCCCTATTTGCCACACTATGGCGCCTGTTCGGGTACACTGAGGGAGAATTCAGAATGTCCAATTCACCTAACAATTCAGGATTTATGGGAGGAAACTGGAGCACCCGGAGGAAGCCCACGAAGACACAGGGAAACGTGCAGACTCCGCACAGACAGTTACCCAAGCCGGGAATCGAACCCGGGACCCTGGTGCTGTGAAGCAACAGTGCTAAGCACGAAGGAGCAATTAATAAAGCATATAGCATTCTGGGCTTTATTAATAGGGCATGGACTACAAGAGCAAGCGAGTTATGTGGCACATGTACAAGACGCTAGTTATACCTCAGCATATTGTGTACAGTTCTAGGCGCCACATTTTAAGAAGAATGTAAGCACATTGGAAAGAGTGCAGAAAAGGTTTACAAGAATGATTTCAGGGATGAGAAACTTCAGTTATGAGGAGAGGTTGGGATTGTTCTCCTTGGAGAGAAGGTGGCTGAGAGGAGATTTGATCATGATATTCAAAAATATGAGGGGGCTGGACAAGGAGATAGGGAGAAATTGTTTTCACTCGTAAAATGATCAAGAACGAGATGGCACCGATTTAAAATGATTTGCAAAAGAAGTGTATTGTGAGAAAAACGTTTTCCTGCAAGGAGGGGTTCGGGTCTAGAATGCACTGCCTGGAAGTGTGGTGGAGGGAGGTTCAATTGAGGCACTCAAGAGGACATTAGATGATTATTTGAATGGAAGCAATGTGCAGGGGTATGGGGATAAAGCAGGGGAATGGCACAAAGTGATGATGCTCATTTGGAGAGATAGTGCCAAATGGCCTCCTTCTGCGGCAAAACAATTCTGTGATTCTTTATAGGGTTGCGACAGAGCTCTGAAGGTTTGCTGCACTCCACATTTCTGGAAATGTTGAGCTCGGAAAACTGCAGAATTGAGTAATTTTTTTTTTTGATAAACAATTTTATTGAGGCATTTTGGCATAGTAAACAACAATACAAAACAGTGTGCAAAGAACAATCAACATAGTGCAAAAACCAGCTCCCCTCCTACAAGGACCCGCCTAACTACCCCCCTAATCTATGTTGCCCTAACCCCCCCACCGCTGACGATTAATTTTCCACAAGAAGTCTATAAATGGTTGCCGCCCCCGGGCGAACCCTGACAGTGACCCTCTCAGAGCGAACTTAATTTTCTCCAGACCGAGAAAGCTCGCCATTTCCAATTGCCAGGCCTCCGACTTCGGGGGCTTTGAGTCCCTCCATGGCAGCAGAATTCGTCGCGGGGCTACCAGGGAAGCAAAGGCCAAAACATCAACCTCTCTCTCCTCCTGGACTCCCGGGTCCTCCGAAACCCCAAAAACTGCCACCTCAGGACTCACCACCACCATTGTTTTCAGTACCCGGGACATAACGTCCGCGAATCCCTGCCAGTACCCCCTGAGTTTTGGACATGCCCAGAACATGTGGACATGATTTGCTGGTCCTCCTGAACATCTGGCGCACCTGCCCTCTAATCCAAAGAATTTACTCATCCGGGCCACTGTCATGTGGGCCCGGTGGATGAATCAGGCTGAGCCTAGCGCATGTTGGGGTCACATTTACCCTGCTCAACGCCTCCGCCCAAAAGCCCTCTTCTATCTCACCTCCGAGCTTCTCTTCCCACTTAAGCTTCAGCTCCTCGGTCTGCAACAGTTGTTTGTATATATCTGAGATCCCCACCCATCCACTGGACACTACCCTGTCCTGGGTTCTCCTAAGTGGCAGGCGTGGGAAGGATGGAATCTGACTGCGTAGAAAGTCCCGCACCTGCAAGTACCTGAAATCATGGAGTCTGCACATCCTCCCCGTGTGTGCGTGGGTTTCCTCCGGGTGTTCCGGTTTCCTCCCACAGTCTAAAGATGAGCAGGTTAGGTGGATTGGCCATGATAAATTGCCCTTAGTGTCCAAAATTGCCCTTAGTGTTGGGTGGGGTTACTGGGTTATGGGGTTATGGGGATAAAGTGGAGGTGTTAACCTTGGGTAGGGTCCTCTTTCCAAGAGCTGGTGCAGACTCGATGGGCCAAATGGCCTCCTTCTGCACTGTAAATTCTATGATTCCCTCTCGCCAGCCCAAATTTCTCCTCTAGCGCCTCATGCTCGAGAAGCTCCCTTCCAAGAACAGATCCCCCATCCTCTCAATCCCAGCCCTCCACCATGCTCGGAACCCACCGTCCATATTCCCCGGGGCAAACCAGTGATTGTCGCAAATTGGGGACCAAACTGATGCTTTCACTTCCCCATATGCCTTCTCCATTGGCCCCAGATCCGCAAGGTCGCCACCACTATAGGGCTGGCGGAGTACCGTGCCGGCGGGAGCAGCAGGGGCGCCGTAACCAGGGCTGCCAAACTGGTGCCCCTGCACGAAGCAGCATCCATCCGCTCCCAAACCAACCCCGCATCCACCATCCACTTCCTTATCATAGCTATATTGGCCGCCCAGTAGTAATTACTAAAGTTTGGCAGTGCCAGTCCCCCTTCCCCTTGGTTCCTCTTGAGCGTCAATCTCCTCACCCGCGGGGACTTTCCCGCCCACACAAATCCTATAATCATTTTATTGACCTTCTTGAAAAAAGACCGCGGAATGAAAATGGGGAGACACTGGAATACGATCAGGAATCTCGGGAGGATGGTCATTTTAACCGTCTGCACTCTCCCCGCTAGTGTCAGTGGGAGTGCATCCCACCTCCGGAACTCGACCCTCAGTTGCTCCATCAACCGAGATAAGTTCAACTTGTGCAACCGGCCCCAGTCCCACGCCACCTGTGTCCCTAAGTATCTAAAGCTGTCCCCTACTAGCCTGAATGGCAGCCCCTCAACCTACCCTCCTGGCCCCTCGCCTGGACTACAAACAACTCACTCTTTGCCATGTTCAGTTTGTACCCCAAGAACCGGCCGAATTCCTTCAGGATCCCCATGATTTCATCCATCCCAGCCATTGGATCCGTGATGTATAAGGGCAGGTCGTTGGCATACAATGAAACTCTGTTCCACCACCCCCCCCCCCCCCCCCCACTCCCCCCTCCGTACCAGCCCCTTCCAACCTCTAGAAGCTCTCAGGGCAATTGCCAGTAGCTCTATTGCTAGCGCAAACAGCAGTGGGGAGAGGGGGCACCCCTGCCTTGTCCCACAGTACAGTCTGAAATAGTCAGATGTCGTCCCATTCGTCCACACTAGCCTCCGGAGCCTTGTACAGCAGTCTAACCCTCCCCGAACCCAAATCGTACCAGCACCTCCCATAGATAGTCCCACTCAACCCGGTCGAAAGCCTTCTCGGCATCCATTGCCACAACTACCTCTGCCTCCCTACTCTCCGGGGGCATCATGAGCACATTCAGCAGCCTTCTTAGGTTGGCCACCAACTGCCTGCCCTTGACGAACCCGGTTTGATCTTCCATAATAACGTCCCCAATCCTAGCCGCCAAGAGCTTGGCCAGTATTTTAGCATCTACATTGAGCAGAGAGATCAGCCTATGGGACCCACATGCCTCCGGGTCTTTATCCCGTTTCAATATCAGGGAGATGGTGGCCTGTGACATCGTCGGGGGTAAAACCCCTCTGTCTCTTGCCTCATTAAAAACCCTAACCACCACCGGCCCCACTATCTCAGAGAACTTTTTATAAAACTCCACCGGATACCCAAGGCTTTACCCGATTGCATGACCCTCAAGCCCCCCATATTTCTTTGGTCATAATCGGGGCCTCAAGCCCGTCCACCAACCCCCTACCCACTTTTGGGAAGGTCAGTCCATCCAGAAAGCGCCTTATCCCCTCCGGCCCCGCACGGGGTTCCGAGGTGTAAAGCTTACTAAAGAAGTCCCTGATCACTTTGTTCAGCCCTGCCGGATCTCCTACAATGTTCCCCCCCCCCCCCCCCCCCCACCCACCACTTCCCCTCACCCCCCACCCCATCCCGTCAACTACCTTCCCTATTTCCCTGGCCGCCTCCCTCTTCCTCAGTTGCTGTGCCAGCATTCTACTGGCTTTCTCTCCGTGCTCATAGATCGCACCCCTTGCCTTCCTAAGCTGCTTCACAGCCTTACCTGTGGACAACACCCCAAACTCAGCCTGTAGCCTTCATTGTTCCCTTAATAGCTCTGCCCTCGGGGTCTCCGCATATCTCCTGTCTACCTGTAAGATCTCCTTTACCAGTCGGTCTGTTTCTGCCCTGTCCGTCCTGTCCCGATGTACTCGAATCGAGATCAGCACCCCTCTCACCACTGCCTTCAGCGCCTCCCAGAGCACCGCAGCTGAGACTTCCCCTTTGTCATTGACCTGCAGGTAGTTTTGCATACATTTCCTCACCCTCGCACACACCACCTCGTCTGCCAAGAAACTGACCTCCAGCCTCCATTGAGGGCGCTGAAAACTTTCCTTGCAGACCTGCAGATCCACCCAGTGCGGGGCATGGTTCGAAATAGCGATCGCGAATATTCTACGTCTGTCACCCCCGCCAGCAAATCCCTGCTCATGATGAAAAAATTGATTCGGGAATACACCTTATGAACATGTGAATAGAACAGAAACTCCTTCCCCATCGGCTGACTAGCCCTCCATGGATCAACCGCTCCCATTTGCTCCATAAACCCCCTCAGCTCTTTTGCCATTGCCTGCACCTTACCCGTTTTTGAACTCGACCGGTCTAGGCCGGGGTCAAGGACTGTGTTAAAATCACCTCCCATAATCAGCCTGTGCAAGTCCAGGTCAGGTATCTTCCCCAGCAGTCTCTTAATAAAATCCAAATCGTCCCAATTTGGGGCACATACCATTGACCAAAAACTACCCTCATCCCCTCGAGCTTACCATTCACCATGACAAATCTGCCTCCCCCATCCGAGGTTGTACTACCGACCCCGAATTGCACCCGCTTGTTAACCAAAATCACGACCCCCTCGTTTTAGTGTCCAGCGCCGAATGGAAGACCTGGCTAATCCGGCCCTTACTTAATCTGACCTGGTCAGCTGCCTTCAGATGAGTCTCCTGAAGCATTATTTCATCCGTCTTCAGCGCCCTCAGATGCGCGAACACCCGTGCCCTTTTTACCGGCCCGTTTAACACTCTAACGTTCCAGGTGATCAGCTTGGTTGAGGGGCACCGTGCCCCCCCCTCGCTGATCAGCCATCTCCTTTCTTGGGGCCACCCCTAGCCCCTGTGTCACGCATCCCCTGGCCTGCCTCCTGGCAGCCCCCACCTCTGACCTCCTCCATGTTACCAAACCCAAATCCCTCCCTCGTCAGCAGATCAACTACTCCCCCCCCCCCCCCCCCCCAGCACCAACACCCTGTAACCTAACCCCTGCCATAAACTAGCTATATACACACCCCAACCTGGCTTCCGTAGACCAGCTCACCCAGCTAGCCTGGTGACTCTCGACTCCGGCGCCAACAAGTCTCCCACCTATTGTTCCATCTGACCCATCCCCCCGCCCATCAACACCACTTCCCCAAACCAGCCATCCTCGAGCAAATGCGCTGGAAAAAAAACAAGGAACAAAGAAAACCCCGACGCTAGTGCAAATTGAATAAAATGAAATAAATAATAGGCACTGCCAACCACCCCGATCAGAACACAAAAAGCCGCCTGCACCAAATACCTTAACTACCCTCATTTTCCAGTGAAAACTCGAGTACAGAAGAGAAAAAAAAACAACACAACACAAGAAAAACGTGTAAACATCGCTTAGTAACTTTTTAACTTAAGTCCAAAAAGTCTTCTGTTCGGCACCAGCCCTTCTCTCTTGGCGAAGTCCATCACGTCCTCGGGCTCCTCAAAGTAATGATGCCATCCCTCATGCGTGACCCAAAGGCGCGCCGGGTACAGCAGCCCAAACCTCACCTGCTTCTTAAACCAGAATCTCTTTGACTTGCCTGTAGCCTGCCCTTCTTCTGGCCACCTCCACGCTCAGGTCCTGGTAGATGTCCAAGACACTATTGTTCCAATGGCAGCTCTGCGTGCGCTTGGCCCACTGTAGGACCCGCTCCTTGTCCAGGAACCTGTGAAACCTGACCACCATCACTCAGGGGGGGGGGGGCCCGCTCACGGCTGCCTCGCCAGCGCTCTGTGTGCCCTGTCCACCTCCAACAGGCGAGGGAAGACATCAACCCCCAACAGCTTCTGGAACATGTCTGCCACATACGCCGCGGCATCCTCTCCCTCAGCCCCGTCCGGGAAACCAACGATTCTCAAATCCTGCCGACGGGACCTATTTACCAGGTCCTCCACCTTTTCCAGAAGCCTTTTTTGTTGGTCTTTCAGCCTCTCCACCTCCACCTCCACCACCGTTTGGTGATCCTCCTGCTCCTCCAGCGCCTTTTCCAGCTTCTGGATCGTCCGATCCTGGGCATCCAGCCAATGCTCCAGGCGCTCAATTGATTTCTGAATCGGGTCTAAAATGTCCTGTTTCAGCGCGGTGAAGCCTTCTTGGATGACCTTCAGCAGATGCTCCGTTGTTGGCTGGGCTGTCTGCACCGGGGTCCGGACATCGGCCATATTATCTTCAGCCCTTGTTTGCCCACTTCTTCAACTGTTTGCGATTCTTTCTGCTCCTTAATTCCATACACCTATATCTGGAGTCAGTGCCTGAGTGCCTATCCCTTCAGATCCAGCGCTCAAAAGTACAAAAAAGTCGGGGGAAAAGGTCCAAAAGTCCGACCGGATCGAGAGCCACCAAGTGTGCGACTTACTCCCTCATAGCCACCACCGGAAGTCCCCAAAATTCGAGTAATTTGATGATGGTTGTGCCTTCGTGGAATATCCGGGCCACCTCACTTGGCAGTGTTTTCCAGGCCACCACCACCCTCTGTGTAAAAAACTTCCCCCGCCCATCCTCACTGAACCTGTCCCCCCTCACCGTGAAATTGTTATTTCTACCCTAGGAAAAAACCTCTAACTGTTCACCCGACCTATACCCCTCATAATTTTATAAACTACTATCAGGTCGCCCCTCAGCCTTTCTAGGCAGAACAACCCAAGTTTATTTAATCTCTCCTCATAACTAATACCCTCCATACCAGGCAACATCCTGGTAACCCTTTTCTGTACTCTCTCCAAAGCCTCCACGTCCTTCTGGTAGTGCGGTGACTAGAATTGGACACAGTATTCCAAAGGTGGCCTAACTAACGCTCTATATAACTGTGACATAATTTTTGAGCTTTTATACTTGATACCTCGTCCAATGAAGGCAAGCATGCCATATGCTTTCTTTTCCACCATTTCTACCTGTGCTGCCACTTTTAAGGATCTGTGAACCTGCACGCCCAGATCTCTGTGTGTGTCTATGCTCCTGATGGTTCTGCAATTTATTTTATAGCTCCCAACTGAATTGGATCTAGCAAAATGCATCACCTCACATTTGTCTGGGATAAATTCCGTCTGCCATTTCTCCGACCAATTTTGCAGCCTATCTGTATCCTGATGTATTCTCTGACAATCTTCATCACTATCCGCAACTCCTGTAATCTTAGTGTCATCCGCAAACTTGCTAAACCTACGGTTTCTTCCAAGTCATTTATATATATTACAAAGAGCAGAGGTCCCAGTACTGATCCCTGTGGAACACCACTAGTTACAGACCTCCATTCGGAAAAGCACCCTTTCACTGCTACCCTCTGTCTTCTATGGCTAAAATACTCATGTCAATTTTTCAAAATTTAAAACTTGAACATTTCTTGACAGTGTTATTTGAGAAATGTGTTAAACGCTTTTTAATAATATTATCCAACATGTACATTCTACCCAACCTGTATCACTTTGCTTTAATTTGTAATGCTTTATTTATTGTAAGTTGTTCTGAGAATGGTATTTCAATCTGTTTATTTCTGTCTAACTCATTAATTCTTACTGGATTCTTACTGACCTAAGTTCAAGTATATTCCAATGCACTCCATCACTTCAGTTTCCAGTTTCCTGGCCCTAACTTCCTCCTTTTCATAACAGATGCCCAATTTCTCTGCAGCTCCATCCCAGGATGGTCTAAGAGTTTTCTCTTCTTCCCTGAACTAAGACCCAACCAATCCCCTTTCACCATCATCTTCCTCTGCCACCAGAACATGTTCTTACATCGAATAACCTCTCCTTCTACTCCACCCACTTTCCCCAAATAAACGGTATGGCCCCTAGCTATGCCTGCATTTTTGTGCGATATTTGGAACATTCTTTGATGGACTATCAAGTAGCATCCATTATAAGCACACTGATTCCTACAACTTCTCTCTCTCCATTGCATCTATTCAAACAATGCAGCCTTCCATATTATCACTTCTGAGATGTCTTTCTTCGTCCTCAACTGAAGACTCCACCCCGCAACCCAACCATGATTGACAGGGACCATAAGTATGCCCATTTTTATTTAATTCATTTCTCCTCTCACCACATCCCCTCCCTCCCAAAGCATGATGGAGTTCCCTTTATCCATTCCTCAACTTTGACCCTACAAGCCTCCATGTTCAACAGATCACCCTTTGCCATTTCCGCCACACCTCCAGTGTGCTACCACCACCAAATACATCCGCCCCTCCCCTTTCAACGCACCAAATGGACCATTCCTGATGCGACAACCTGGTTTGCTCTTTAATCATCCCCAAAGCCACCTCTCTTTCTTCCAGTACTTTTCCATGCAGGCACAGGAGATGCAACACTTACCCTTTCACCTCTCCGTTTCTCATTGCCAAGGTCTGAAATTCTCCTTTCAGGTGAGACGGTGATTTACTTGTCTTTGAATTTAGTATACTGTATATAGCATCACTGTTCATGATGTGATCCCCTCTACATTGGGGAGACCCAACACAGACTGGATGATTGCTCTGCAGGACACCAAATTCAATCTGCATGCGTGACCCTGAGCTTCCAGTCAGAGCTCCTCTCTTAATTTCTTTACTTTACTTTTGGGACTGCAGCTATTCAGGACCCTGCCATGCAAAACTCGTCTAGATAACTCTTTTGTTTCTATTCTTGTTCCAATCCTTTAGCGTTTCACCATGTAATGTTTTGTCATTTACTCTCCCCGTCTTCCAGCCTCTCACAGACCTTCCCCTTTTGTTCTTCTTCCCACACTGAAAACCTGTTACATTTCCAACATTTTCCAGTTGTGATGAAAGGTCTCAGAGACTTAAAATGTTAACTCTGTTTCTCCTCCCAGCTGCTGCCAGACTGCTGAGCATTTCCAAAATCTTCAGGTTTTATTTCAGATTCTTAGGATCTGTGGTATTTTGCATTTATAATTCTTTTTAAAATCTGTTTGGTCCTCGGGAACAGACAAAGGAACCAATATGCAGTTTCGATTTCTAAGCTCTTTATCCAAAAATAGTTTGTCCGCTGCTCCCACTTGTTCCAAGGGATATTTTCTGTGAACAGAACAAAGTTTGCCTCTATATATGTTCATAAGTTATTATGTTATTCACTAACAAATGTTTGATAGGTTTTTCATATAATACTGTACTGTACATAAATAACAAATATTACAATCCAGGCTAGAAACTGCACTGAAACCCCAATATTTTAGCCTATTTGAAAGACTGTGCGAAAGAATGATTTGCTGCAGAAGTGACTGCATGAATAAATATGACGTGGTTATTTTTTAAACTTCACATCTGAAAAGAACAGCTTACAATTACCCCTTAAACACAACTACTCAATTTCCCTTTAAATAACAAGTAAAGAAATATACAGCTGTCAATCTATCTTACTACGGGTGAATTGTGGACTCAGCGTCAGGCAGATCAGAATTCAACTCCTCTCTCCAAGGCTTTCTCCAAAAACTGCCGCTCTAAAGTTTTTCAAAATGCCTCTCTGCATTCCTTGGCTTCACCCAGTAATGACCTCATCTCCCCAAGCCAAAAAACAAATGATCTCTGCAGGGTGCCAAACACAATAACTCCCCAGGGACTTCCCCAGTCAAACCACAGTCCATTAGCCCAGACGGTTAAACATATTCCTTAGTCAATTTCACCTTCTGGCTGTTATAAGTACCAAGGCCCAGCAAAACAGAATTCTTTTTAAAAAAACATGACCAGTGTAGTCAAACACACTCTAACACCATGCTTTTAATCCTTGAATTACCAATGCTTAGAGTCCAATATTCTGAAAGTGTTGTAGTCGTCACACAAATTAATTGTGATCCTAAGTTTGTTAAAAGCTAACACTTCCATAAATTGTTGGTTGTCCTTTGTTTTAAATAGGTGTTGGTGTCAGTGATCATATCAGTGGATTATCACAATGAATAAAGTACATAGATGAGTACATTAGACAGTTGTTGAGTACAAGTATTTGTTATTAAAGCAACTATCACCATGTTATTAAAATATGATGCAGCAGGATAATATGATGCAAATATGATGCAGCAGAATAATAGTGATGTTTCTCCAGTAATCCAGAGACCTGGACTCCTTCAATTTTAAAATACAGAAGTAAATAGTTTCTTTTTTAAATCAGTAGATATGGCCATGAATCTGTGATTGATGCAAAACCTCAACTTGATCACCTATATCCTTAGTCTGGCCTATTTATGATTCCAGTCTCCATCAAACACGATAGTCTCTTAACGGTCCTCTGATTTCTATCAACCACTCATGGTTCAAAACAAAGGTCCACCTTCTCAGGGATGGGCAATAATTGCAATTTTGCCAGTGAAGCCCAAATATTGAAAATGGATAATAAAAGTTTCATATTCTGACATCAAATCATGCAAATGACAAGACTGTCTGATTATTAAAATGCAAGAATATTCAACATGTTGATTTATTATACATATCATTTATTTTGGCTGGCAGAATGCTATATAATTTCACCTATACTCAGCTGGTTGTAATGAAGTGATACTTCTTCATGGTAATTCATTATAATGAAGGCTCAAAAGGGCTAGTTAGTTCACCCTTCCAGATTCCACCCATTACAGATCATCAGTACACTTGATTATGAAACAGCATCTGATCTCTTTGTGCTCTCCTGTTACCCAAAGCCAAACATACTTTGTTTTTGAAAAGTGTGTTAGGTCAGCTGGTAAATTGTTCTCTTGTGCAATTAGTTGAATGGTCATGTTTGCTCTGCAGAGTCACTCACATAAAGTTTTCACATTAAATTACAAGCAGATATTCAAAAAAAAATGTGATATTGAAAGTTTATTTCACCAGGAAATAGGTGTGGAAAATAGAGGAAATTATGAGATTAGTTTCCCCAACATCCCGCCCACTTCCAGGATTTTACAACAGAAGTGACACTGAATGTGGAAGACACCAATCCATATTTTGACAGAGTGTTCAGGTTAAACATTGATTACATTGCATTCACGAAGCTCAACACTGTCCAGGATAAAGCAACAGCTTGATTGCCCCTCGTTACAAAAACATTCAAACGCTCCACCACTGACGAACAGTGGCAGCCATGTGTACCATCTGCCAGATGCACTGCAGGATTCCTTAAGTAGCACCTTTCAAACCCACGACCACTACCACCTAGAAGGACAAGGTCAACAGACACATGGTAAAACTAATACCTGGAGGTGGGCAGCACAGTGGCGCAGTGTTTAGCACTGCTGCTACAGCGCTGAGGACCTGGGTTCGATCCCGGTCCTGGGTCACTGCCTTAAATGCCCTCAGCGATGGGCAATAAATGCTGGCCCAGCCAGTGATGCCCACATCCTGTGAACACATTTAAAAACATCATTTTTTAAAAGAATATGGGTGGCTGTGAGGTCAGTGACATTCAAATGACAGAACTGTTCAGAGGGATCTAGGCAAATGAGCCTGACTGGCAGGCAAAATGTCAGTAAAATAAGAGCTGCATAAACAATGCATATTGTATAGGTTTCCCATGTCTTTTGGGAATAACATCAGAAAAGCAAATTCCACAACATTAGATCCTCTGGATTCCGGAAGGTTCTCGGGAAAAAAAATCAGAAACATGCTTCATTGTTGAACTAAGGTAGAGGTAAACGAAGGTGTTACAAATTGCAGCCTGCAGTAGATGGGTTCTCAGACTCAGTGGCATCAGTTGCTGCCTGAGGATCTTGCTTTAATTGGAATTGACTCACACTCCAGTTGCACAATAGCAAGGATGTAACAATAGCACCCTCTTGTGACCTGGACTGAATATTTGTGCCTTTTACATGAATACTTTTGTGTGCAAGGCTTGATCTGTGTTGTAACCTGCACGAGACCTACGAGGTCGGACCAATTAGTCTCCCCGTGAGTCTCGTTGAGTACGAGCTTCCCCGCTGAGGGGTTGAGGATCAATGGAGCAGTGGACACTATGGGCGAATTCAATGCAAACAGTTCTAGGTTCATTTGTGGCGGGTTTATTCAGAGAGTTTCCCGCTGGGACTTAGTCACTTTTTTGGGCCCTGGGGAGTATCTCACCAGTTTAGACCGCACTTTGGGTGCGGTTCTCCAGAAAGATTTGTAAGTGTGGTAGCGAGTAGGAACTTGATTCTGGATTTCCCGGCGCTCAGCCCAGCGAGGCCTGCAACACTATTTAACATTAATTGGTTCAGTTAACGAGGCCCCATGGGCTTCACAACGCAAATGAAGGCTCGCCAGCCAATTCATCAATACCGTGTTCGTCAGCCACCCGCTAACAAGGTAGGGCAACACTTAAACAGCACTTGCACAGCCAACTGCACTCATCTGGCAGTGATGGCGCCAAGACGACCGGCTTCACGGTTTGGAGATGCAGACCTGGGAGGCTCTTAGATGCATTGGAGGCCAGGAGGGATGTCCTGTTCGCGCAAGGGTCCCAGAGGGTGAGCCACAGGGCAGCCAGTGCCATCTGGGATGAAGTGACAGTGACCGTCAGCTCGGGAAGTGTGACCAGGAGGACTGGCCTCCACTGCCACAAGGTTACCGACCTGAACCGGGCAGAACAGGTGAGTTGACACCCCCTAAGCCGAACCCCGCCCCCCACCACCCCGGTATCCCCAACGCAACCAACCCCCAACCCTCCATTTGCCCACCTAACCCACCCTTCACCCCCCTCCCTTCACCCCAACCCTCCCTTCACGCCACGCACCCTGCCACCAATGTAAGCCGCACATGCAGCTACCGATGCCCTCTCTGTGTCTCTGCAGGAAATGCTCTCCCACAATCGGCAGGAAGGGCCCAGACTGGCAGAGGGGTGCTGGAGATAAGAATCTTCATAACCTTTGAGGAACGGGCCTTGGAGGTGACAGGGGTGGTCGAGGACAGAGCGTTCACCAATGTGGAGGCTGGTGGACGCTGCACATGTGAGGATCCAACGGCACACACGGGAGGACCTGTCAAACGTGAGTTGTTGTTGCCGCGCAGACTGACCCATCCCTCCCACTGACCATATGTTCATTCTCCCGCAGGTCCTTTAGCCGCGGCACCATCCCATCGGGGGTGGCCCCTTCCCCTGCCTCCCGTGAGACCACCTCAGAGGAGAGCTCCGAGGGTGCACCAGTCGATGCGTCGCAGCTGTCACCCCCACCCTCCACCAGCGCAGATACACCTTGTGGGAAATGTTAGTGGTCAGGCTCCTGGGGCATGATCTGGTGAGCACCGCACTGCTGCTGATGTACATCGGGTGGAGGCAGGAACCCCCAGGCGAGACAGCAGTCGGAGGGCTGCTGAATCCCAGGAACAACTGGGTCCCAGCCTGATGCTGAGCCTCTGGTACAGGGTTACCCGGAGCCAATGGAGACATGAGAGGGAGATGCTAGCGACAGGACATTCATAATAATAATAGCTTATTGTCACAAGTAGGCTTCAATGAAGGTACTGTGAAAAACCCCTAGTCGCCACATTCCGGCGCCTGTTCAGGGAGTCTGGTACGGGAATTGAACCCGCGCTGCTGCCTTGTTCTGCATTACAAGCCAGCTATTTAGCCCAGTGTGCTAAACCAGCCCCTAGAGGGAGAAAAGCAAATTACTGCGGATGCTGGAATCTGAAGCCAAAGAGAAAATGCTGGAAAATCTCAGCAAGTCTGGCAGCATCTGTAGGGAGAGGAAAGAGCTAGTGTTTCGAGTCCAGATGATCCTTTGTCAAAGCTCTTCCAGCACTAAGAGAGAAATGGAAAGCGGTGAAGGTGGATAGTGGGGGAGGGACATACGGAAATCTTGTTGGAGAGAAGAGCAGTACTTCTTCAGGGTAGGCATTCCTGGAAGAGAGGTGGCAGTGAGTTAAACACTGGATAAATGCAAATTACTGTGGATGCTGGAATCTGAAACCAAAGAGAAAATGAGGCAGCTGAATTACAGGAGGCCATTGGATATGGAGTGGCCCCCGTTAATTGTATGGAAATATGGCTTAAATGGTGATTATTGATTTCTCACCACGCAACGGCGGGATCCCAATTTTGCCTACAGGGAACGGGCTGGTTACATCGCAAACAGTTTGCCGCCCGGCGCAGTTCTCATTTTCCGCCTTTCCCGCTATTCAGCGGCCATGTTTCGCTCGAGCGAGAGCCCAACGAGGCCAGATAATCGCACCCTGGGAGCTGAACTCCGAGATCGGGCCGCCATGTTGAAAGGGTGCCCCAATGTCCAAGTCAGCTTGTGGGCCCCCCACCCTCCCCACCCATGGGCAATGTCACCCCCCCCCCCCCCCACATGCATAGGCACCACCCCTCACCCCCCAAGTGAGAACCCCACCACGGGGCCCTGGGAGACCCCCTTCTTAAGGTCCTTCCACGCCACCTTGTAGGCCCCATTTCCAGGATTCCACCCATCAACCGTCCAGCAGCCCCTACTTACCTGCCATGCATCACACCCCCACCCTTCAACACCCCGCTTACCCTCCAGCCCTCCCCTCACCCTCCATTCATCGGCATGGGCATGGCCCCCCTCTGTCCCTGAACCTTGGCAGTGCCACCCAGGCACCCGGGAAGTGCTCCTGCTAGCTTGACAGGGCCACCCGGGCACCTTGGCAGTGCCAAGATACCAGCTGGATAGTGCCAAGGTGCCCACGTTCCAGGGGGAGGGCCACAGATCCTCTCTGCACTGACCCCTGCCCACCCACATCGGGTCTCGAATAGCCCGGGAGACCGCCCAGATGCCCTTCAGCTTTGTCCATGTTTGTGTGGACCAGTGCTGGATGGCATCCAGCTGTGGCCTCGCTGGGGAGACCACTAGATCCCGGAGGCTGGTAGATCCCGGGTCAGCTCTCCAAAGTCAGTTTAAAACCGACCTCAGCGAGCGCCATTTGGGCACGCCCCTTTTGGGCGTGATTCTGACTCCGACACCTTTCGAGACTTGGGTAGATCCTGTGAGGCGAGCAGGCTGCCGGGAAATCCGTGGGAGGCCTCTCCCGGCATCCACGGTGCACCACACTCGAGCGAGAGCACAACGTGGCCGGCAGATCGCACCCAACAGGTAAAAGCTCAGCCCATGGGAGCCAAACAGAATAGTCCCGACTGGGACCTGTGTACAATGTGTAAATAGTTACTTCAATAATAAATTACCAGTTTCTTTACCCCTCTCGTGTAGACTCCTCTGTGGTCACAATAACATGATTCACAAAGCCGCTTTATTACACAACAAGGGAACTTGCAGCACAATTGTGATCAAATTCACTAAATTTGAGCAGTACAACTTAACTTCATGTAATGATCATAAATAAAGAATTGTTCCCACATCAGTAAGTTGTCTTGTTCGACCTGACCAAGATACCTTCCACCATTCCAAAAATTCTGACTTCCCAAGCCTGCTTACCAGCTTTAGGAAGACTGACTGGGCCCAAAGCCTTTCTGTTTCAAAATGCTTGTCTGCCCATGCGCTCATGCCAATTAAAATCCCTCTTCATCGAGCTCCAGTAACGTTCCAATCGTTACTGACCTTTAGTTTAGTTGTCTATTTTTTTTAAAAGTGGATGCACACTTTGCTTGAAAAAGCATTGAAGGGGCACACTCATTCTAATCCTGTGTGAAAGTTGTCAAAATTCCTACATTGTGACAAGTAAAACAATAACTTATTGTCACAAGTAGGCTTCAATGATGTTACTGTGAAAAGCCCCTAGTTTCCACATTCCGGTGGCTGTTTGGGGAGGCTGGTACTGGAATTAAACCCATGCTGCTGGTCTTGTTATCATAGATTATCATAGAATTTACAGTGCAGAAGGAGGCCATTCGGCCCATCGAGTCTGCACCGGCTCTTGGAAAGAGCACCCTACCCAAGGTCAACACCTCCATTCTATCCCCATAACCCAGTAACCCCACCCAACACTAAGGGCAATTTTGGACACTAAGGGCAATTTATCATGGCCAATCCACCTAACCTGCACATCTTTGGACTGGGGGAGGAAACCGGAGCACCCGGAGGAAACCCACGCAGACACGGGGAGGATGTGCAGACTCCGCACAGACAGTGACCCAAGCCGGAATTGAACCTGGGACCCTGGAGCTGTGAAGCAATTGTGCTAGCCACAATGCTACCGTGCTACCCTACCTTATGCATTACAAGCCAGCTGTCTGAGCCCACTGTGCAAAACTAGCCCCAGTAGAAAGAGGAGAAGCCATTAAAGTAAAGGTTTAACAGTAAAATGTAAGAAAATGTATTTTATCCATTTGCAGGGATATGGACATAGCTTGTACGACCAGTATTTATTATCTATCCTTTTTTGGGGCAGATTGAGGGAGGAACTTCCCCTAATAGTTTACGAGGCCAAGAAAAGAACAAAGATGCGAAGTGTCAGTCGGTGGGGGTGGGGTCCTATTGAATTGCGCGCGCATTCTCTGCGACAGGGTGCAAACCTTCACGGTCCACCCAATAACCCAGGTAGACCACTTCCTTCACCTGAAAGACGCACTTTGTACGACGTAAATGGACTCCAGCCTCTGAGAAGGGTTTAAGGACAGCCTCCAAATTTTCCAAATGTTCCTGCTCCGAAGTTCCCGTAATGAAAACGTCATCTAAGTAAACAGCGACACGTGGAAACCTCTCAAGATGCCCTTCATGACTTGTTGAAACATAACGCAGGCGGAGGATACTCCAAAGAGCAACCGTGTATACCCATACAGGCCCCGGTGTGTATTAATAGTTACATATGGCCGTGAGACAGGGTCCAGCTCCAACTGTATGTAGGCATGACTCATATCTAATTTTGTGAACGAGAGTCCACCTACAAGTTTCGCGTGTAGACCTTCTATGCGAGGCAGTGGATATCGGTCGAGCCGGGAAGCCGTATTCACTGTAAGTTAATAGTCGCCGCCAAGCAAACCGTGGCATCTGGTTTCATTACCGGTACAACTGGCGCTGCCCAGTCAGTGAAACGGACAGGCCTGATAATACCCAAGGACTCCAAACGAGTGAGCTCCACCTCTACCTTCTCAAGCAAAGCGTAAGACACCGGGCACACCTGGAAATAGCACGGCATGCCTCAGGGTTCAACCCTTTTTATCTTCCTCAAACTGTGCTGGGAACTACCTGGGTACAGTCCTAGTACCTCCATTAACACTTCAAAACCTGTTTGAAGTGCAGCCGCAAATGGCGCAACCAGTCCCGATGCAACAGTGTGGGCCCGTGGCCATGCACCATCATAGGCAGGAAACGCTCCTCCTGGTATCCATAAGCAACAGGGGTCATCATAGTTCCCGCAATGTCCAATGATTCCTCTGTCTAGGTGGCAACCTGGCCTGTGTATCGGTCAATGTAAGGGTCTGTATACCCTGATTGATGTGGTCGAATGTCCTCTGGGAAATCACGGAGACCGCTGCGCCATGTCCAACTCCATCTCAAGCAGGTGACCATTGACCCGTACCGTCACCTTGATGGGGGCCACACGGGGAGCTGCCACACAATGCAGCTGCAGGCAGTCGTCCTCTGTCTCCACATCCTCGGGAGTAGTGCCTGCAGGTTCATCCAAATGGAAGGTACGGCCCCTGGGCTGGCCCCAGTTTCTGTCGGAATGGCGTCCGCGACGGGGTTGGCACCCACAAGTCCAACACTGACATGGTTCCTCATCGGTTCTGGAGAAGGGTCCCTTCGGGGCGGAACGTCCGATGGCCAATGGCGTTGATCTGGATGCCGCCCCACCTAAGGTACAGCAGGGGTGCGGAGAGATACTTTTGGATGGAAGGGGTTATGCCCCAAGGCTTGCACCTCCATTCCCTGTAGCTCCTGCACTTTCCATTCTGCGCTCTCTCGGGACAGCACTATCTGGATGGCCTGTTGAAAAGACAATGTCGGCTCGGCTAACAACTTCCTCTGGGTGGCTGCGGTGTTAATACCGCAAACCAAACGATCGGGTAGCATTTCTGACAAAGTCTCACCATAGTCACAGTACTCCGCAATCCTGTGTAGCCTGGATAAAAACTCAGCAAGGGATTCTCCTGGGGTCCTCTCAGCGGTATTAAACCGATAACGCTGGACTATCGTGGACGGGGTTGGGTTAAAATGTTGCTCCATCAAGGTCACAAGTTCATCAAACGTCTTGCTGTTCGGCGCAGCTGGGTATGTCAGGCTCCTAATCACTCCAAACATATGCAGGCCACAGGTGGTGAGCAAAATGACCACCTGGCGCTCATTTTCGGTGATGTTATTCGCCCGGAAGTAGTAACGCATCCGTTGTGCGTACTGGTTCCAACTTTCCAGCGCAGCATCAAAGACATCCAAACGTCCATAAAGAGGCATGGTGCAACAGAAAAAAAACTTCTAATCTGTATCCAACAAAAGTCCAGGGAGGTGGCTCCAGCAGCATAGACAGCTATCCACTTTAACCCTCGTCACCAGTTTTGTGAGGCCACAAAGAATCCAGCACGAATTTGCAGAATCGAAAAGAAAGAACTTTATTTACAATTACATCCATTCAACTGCAATACTCCACCATTGCTCTCTCCTCTAGCTGGTTCCTCACTGGCCAGCTCTATTAATGCAGGTGACTCTGCTAATGATTTCTCCACCCTCCTCATTGGGGGAGCTCATACTGACTAAGGATTGTGGGATTGCCATTAGTCCCCAGCCAATAGTAATTAGGCAGGTTATAACATCCCTCCCCCCTCCCAAAGTCCGAGGGATCCACTGAAGACCCTGGCAAAGGAGGGCGTTTTGCCGCAGGCCGGACACCATTTGCACGAGGCGTTGGTTCGGGCGACGTGTAACGAGAAGGCGAGTGGCGCTTCCGCGATGAACAGCTTAACGGTTGTACATCCACGGGCAGTGGGATTGAGGACTTCCCCTCGGAGGCATCCTGTGTCTGCATCTCGGAGTCGGAGTCCAAAACATCAGTCATCGTGGCGTCCATATCTCCAAGCGGTTCTGCAATAACCCGCGCAGGCTTTGAGTGCAGTGCCAGAGGAAGATCGTGAGGAAGATCCTCCACTGTGGAGTTCCACGGGAGCTACCCCAGTCACAGCAAATGAAGTGGTCCTGTTTGAAAACAAAAAACAAGCCAGTCTCATGTCCGTAGACCCGGAAGACTATTTCTGTAGGCCCCATTTGAACGTCTGCACTGTGCTCTCCGCCAACTTATTGGAAGCCGGGTGATACGGAGAGGTGCGGATATGGCATATGCCGTTCATCTTCATGAACCTCGCAAACTCCTCACTTGTGAAAGGAGTGCCATTGTCTGTGATGAGCCCCTCGGGGAGGCCATGCATTCTGAGAGACAAACGCATTTTCTTGATTGTTGCGCAGGACGTTGTGCCTACCATCTTATGCATCTCTAGCCATTTAGATTGGGTATCAATTAATAAAAGGAACATTGATCCTTGAAAAGGGCCGGTGAAATCCACATGCTAGTGCGTCCAAGGCCGCCCTGGCCATTCCCAGTGATGTAGGGGTGCGGCCAGCGGAAGCTTCTGATGCTCCAGGCAAATGGAGCAGTTCTGGGCCACCTTATCAATGTTGGGGTCGAGGCCTGGCCACCAGACATAACTCCAGGCCAACATTTTCATTTTGGTCACACCCGGATGCCCATTGTGCAAGTCCTTTAGTATCAGCTCCTGTCTGTATTCCGGGACGACCACACGCGTCCCCCACAAGAGGATATCGTCTTCCACGCTAAATTCTGACAGCTTGGAGGAAAATGCCCACAACTCGCCTGGGAGCTGTCTAAGCTGCCCACCATACAGGACTATGTGCAGTACTTTTGACAGGACTGGATCTGTCTGTGTCCACTCACGGATCTGCGATGCCGTGACAGGCAAGGAATCCATAAAGTTTAGGGTTGCAACCACCTCACCGGTCGTGGGGGTCGAGATGGAGCCGGTCGACAAAGGCAACCGGCTCAGTGCATCGGCATTCGCTATCTGGGTCCCAGGTTTATGCTTTAGAGAATACTCGTAGGCAGCGAGCAACAAAGCCCAGCGCTGGATCCCCGCAGAAGCACTGGACGGAATTTGCTTATCCTCTTGTAAAAGTCTAAGCAGAGATTTATGATCAGTCACGATAGTGAAGTGGCGGCCATAAACATACTGGTAGAAACGTTTCACCGCAAGGACCACTGCCAGGCCCTTCTTCTCGATCTGCGCGTACTTCTTTTCCTCTGCAATCAATGTGCGGGAGGCGAAAGCAATCGGCAACTCGGCTCCTTTCTCCAACTTGTGGGACAGGGCAGTCCCAATACCATATGAGGATGCATCACATGTGATGAACAAAGGCTTTTCAGGATCATAGTGGGTTAGTAACCCAGTCGACAGCAATTGCTGTTTCACCCTCCGGAGAGCTCATACTTACTAAGGATTGTGGGATTGCCATTAGTCCCCAGCCAGTAAAAATATGGCAGATTGTAACACCTTTATTCCCTTGAGAATGTGGTAGTAAGCTTCCTTCTTGAACAGCTTGGTAGGCCATTTGAGAAACAGGAGTCAACCATTTTGGTCCAGAGTCACATGTAGGCCAGACCAGATAAGGAATGCAGATTGAGGGTATTAATACAAAATGAGTTTTTATGACATTAGTTCCATGGTCACTATTACTGATGCTAGCATTTCATTCCCAATACTATATGGTGGGATTTAAACTGATGTATTAGCATATCGTTAGCTCAGGCCACTGGATTGCTAGTCCAATAACATAGTCACTGTGCTACTGTGCCCCACTTTTTTTAAGACACCAATTAAAGTGTGATTTAAAACAGTTAATTATTGAAATATATTAGAATATACTGAACAACAATTCAGAGACTGGCTACTATACAAGTCTTCAAAGGATGTACTAATAATGAAAACAACAGAGAAAATCTCAATTGGACAGAGGAGAAATCTTCATTAGAAAAAGGATGTACGAGATAAATAATGTTCCGATGCGGAGGAGTTGCAGTTTAGGAAAGTGCTGAAGTGCAGTGAAAAGTCAGAACAGGAATAATATGAGGATAACAGCTAGGAGGAGCGTATGTTCAGTTTCAGAGAAGGCTATTTGGAAATGAATGACAAGACAAAAGAGCAACATAAAAGAGCAGAATGTGCAGTACCGAGCTAGAAATTAAAAACAATCACTCATTGTTTGCTGCTCTGTTCCATGTTCAGTGCTTTCAGTCTGGAACTAAATCTAATACAGAATGGAAGATGAAAGGGCAGCAAGGTGGGAGGACAATGAGTGCTATGAGAAGATAATCACACCCTTCAAGGAAAGCAGAGAAGACAAGGATGCACTGTGCCATTTTAAAAATGCAGGGACATGGGGGTGGAGGGCGGGGTCAATAACAAGAACGCTATCTCAAATGATAACACAATGAGGCCAGCTTTTAGCAATGCAGAATATTGTGCATTTTCAGCACAGGGAAGACTCACTTTGATTGCATTGTAACTCTTGCAGTGGAAGAAATTCCAAACAAAACATTTCAAGTTTTAAAAACCCAACTACAACTGCCGTGCAGTCATTGCTCCCGTCACTGCCTAAGCTTTCTCATTTTCAACCAGTCATTTGATGGAATAAAGAAGCATCTCGACTTCAAAGTTCCAGCCAATCCCACTCTATTCCAGTTGGCCAGTCGCATTGTAAGATTGATAGGAGCCACAGGGATGTTCATGATTCGGATCAACCAACCCATAGGTAGAAGGAATGTAATGGCAGAATCTGGAACAAGAGAATTATAATTAAAAGTTTGAATCCATAGAATCCTGACAGTGCAGAAGGGGGCCATTCTGCCCATTGAGTCTGCACCGACCCTATGAAAGAGTACCTCACATAGGCCCAATCCCCTATCCTATCCCCATAATCCCACCTAATTGGCACATCTTTGGACACTAAGGGGCAATTTTAGCATGGACGATCCACCTAACCTGCACATCTTTGGACTGTGGGCAGAAACCTGACCACCAGGAGGAAACCCACATCGGCATGGGGAGAACGTGCAAACTCCACACAGTTACCCAAGGCCAGTCTCTGGTGCTGTGAGAAGCAGTGCTTACTGTAGTGATATCATGGTTGTGTTGTAATTCACTTACTAGCCACCAGGAGCCTCACTAGTATATAAGTGAATGTTAAAGTCAGGTGTCCCCTCAGACTGGCTGGAGGAAGCTGGAAAGAGAGGTTGCTTGTGCTGTATCTTACTGTTATTCAGCTGTTGTTTTGTATATAGTTTACCCAGAGTTAATGTTAATATATCATTTATAACTTTATCTACAAGTGTTCTTATAATATAAATCAAGCCATCCGACAAGAGCATTACATGGTACCAGGGCTGGGTGGTATTAAACACTGAGAAAGCCTGCCACGAGGCCTACAGAGATTGGAAGATTTTGCAGACTGCCAGAATGAGCCACATGGAGTCCTTGAAGCCACCAATAAGTCCCAGATTCCATGGTAATATGGACAGCAACTGGCGTGTGTTTAAACAACAATTTAATCTGTTTCTTTCTGCAGTAAATTTAGAAGATCAATCAGATTCACGTAAGGTAGCAATGCTCCTAACAGCAGGGCCCAAAGCAATTGCTGTGTTTAAGACGTTTAAATTTGCAAATGATCAAGACAGTAAAAATTTTAGCGAAGTAATTTGAAGATTTGATGCCCATTGCAGCCCCAGAATGGATTAAATTTATGAACGCTAGTGTCTAGATCACGTTTACAGAAGACAGGAGAGTCCATAGATCATTTCATCACTGATTTAAAGTTAAAAATGAAAACCTGTAATTTTTCTGCGGTGGAATCTTCCATGATTCGGGACCAGATTGTGTTTGGTGTGAATGAAAATAAGCTGAGGGAACGGGTATTGAGGGAATCGGAGCTGTCTTTGGAACAAACAGTTCAGATTTGTCCAGCTCACAAGCTAGCAGCACAGCATTCTAAAATGGTAATGGTGGTATCTTCTTGGAGGAAAACATTCCGGCTGCCGCCCTTTTCCCAGAAAGGCGGGAAACTTCCAAAAATAGGCGGAAAGGTTCCTGCAGCTCTTCGCACACCAAAAAATAGGTTAAAGATCAGGGTGAAATATATTTGCATGAAAGATGTGGTCAAAGGCACAAATTAAGGCAGTGCCCAGCGTTTGGCAAGTTTTGTCCCAGATGCAAAGGGAAAAAAATCACTTTGCTCAGAATTGTTATTCTAAGTTCAATCCCAAACCAGTCAGCACGGTGGAAGATACAGGCCGGGATTCTCCGACATCCCGGCCAAGTGGTGACGCCGGTGTCAAAACCGGCGTGAGCGACGTCGGCGTCATCGGGCCTCCAGGCCCAGTTATTCTCCCCGTCCTCGGGGGCTAGAATGGTGCAGGTGTGCTGTGCGCAGCTCCGGCATCGAAAGCCGGCCCGCCACGGCCGGCGCGGGTCCATGCATATGCGCCACGGTCGTCTCCACGCGGCCCGCAGGCAACATGGCAGAGCCCGCCAGGCACTCAGCGCGGAGGAACATAGGCACCCCGGAATTAGTGTGCCCACCAATCAGTTGCCCCCGATCGCGGGCCTGGCCACTGTGGAGGCCCCTCCCCCCGAAGTCGGCTCCCCCTGCCCCCCCGCCAGGACGGCCCCCGCAGCCAGAACGGCTAGGTCCTGCCGGATAGTACCATACGCAAACAACGCCAGAGGGACTCAGCGGAACTCAGCGGGCACTCGGCCCATTGAGCACGCAGATTCGCCATGGGGGCCGCTTTCAACGGCCCCTGACCGGCGCGGCAGCGACCGCCCCGGCGTCAGATTGGCGTGGTGGGATTCACGCACCCCTCCGCGATTCTCCGACCCAGCACAGGCTCGGAGAATCCCGACCACAGTCTCCAGTGATGAAACATCATTGTTTGTTGGAGTAATAATAGAGAAGAATAATTTTTTGGAGACATCAAAAAATTCTCCAGCACATGAAGTGCTTTGACAGGGTTAGCCATGGCACAAATCAACTCCAGCCTCCCGGATTGCCTTGATCCACTACAGTTTGCCTACCACTGCAACAGGTCCACAGCAGATGCCATCTCCATGGCCCTGCATTCTACCCTGGAACACCTAGATAACAAAGACTGTGTCAGACTCCTATTTATCGACTACAGCTCAGCCTTCAACCCCATCATTCCTACGAAACTCATCTCCAAACACCGTGGCCTTGGCCTCGGCTCCTACGTCTGCGACTGGATCCTGAACTTTCTAACCCACAGGCCACAATCAGTAAAGATAGGCATCAACACCTCCTCCACGATCATCCTCAATACCGGTGCCCCACAAGGCTGTGTCCTCAGCCCCCTACTATATACTCCTTGTACACCTATGACTGTGTGGCCAAATTCCCCTCCAACTCGATTTTCAAATTTGCTGATGACACCACAATAGTGGGTCGGATTTCAAACCATGATGAGACAGAGTACAGGAATGAGATAGAGAATCTGGTGAACTGGTGCAACAACAATAATCTCTCCCTCAATGTCAACAAAATAAAGGAGATTGTCATCGACTTCAGGAAGCGTAGTGGAGAACATGCCCCTGTCTACATCAATGTGAATGAAGTAGAAAGGGTTGAGAGCTTAAAGTACAGATCACCACCAGCTTGTCTTGGTCCCCCCATGCCGACACTATAGTTAAGAAAGCCCACCAACAATACACCAGGAGATGAAAGAAGAGGGGGAAGCGCTGGTAGAAGAATTGAAGGGTAAATGGGAGGAGGAACTGGGGGAGGAGATCGAGGAAGGTCTGTGGGCTGATGCCCTGGGTAGGGTTAATTCCTCCTCCTCGTGTGCCAGGCTCAGCCTGATACAATTTAAGGTGGTTCACAGAGCTCACTTGACGGGGGCGAGGTTGAGCAGGTTCTTTGGGGTAGAGGACAGATGTGGAAGGTGCTCAGGGAGCCCGGCGAACCATATCCATATGTTTTGGTCAAGCCCGGCACTGGAGGGGTTCTGGAGAGGAATGGCGGGAGCAATATCTCAGGTGGTGAAAGTCCGGGTCAAGTCAAGCTGGGGGCTAGCAATATTCGGAGTAGTGGATGAACCGGGAGTGCAGGAGGCGAAAGAGGCTGGCATTCTGGCCTTTGCGTCCCTAGTAGCCCGGCGAAGGATCTTGCTAATGTGGAAGGAGGTGAACCCCCCCCCAGCGCGGAGGCCTGGATAAATGATATGGCTGGGTTCATAAAGTTGGAGAGGATTAAGTTTGCCTTGAGAGGGTCTGCGCATGGGTTCTACAGGCGGTGGCAACCGTCCCTAGACTATCTCGCGGAGCGCTAGAGGAAGGTCGGTCAGCAGCAGCAGCAACCTGGGGGGGGGGGGAGAGGGATGTCGGGGGAGGGGGGGAGGGGGAGCTGCCTGGGGGGGTGGAGGAGCAAGAGATAACATGAAGAGTCGGGGAAACTGGCACGTACGGGAGTTGCCAGTGTACAAAGCTATGTAAATATACTATTTTGCCATGTATATATCTTGCTCCGCGTGATTTCTCGTTTCCTTTTTTTTTGTTACGGGGGGGGGGTTATTGTTTGTAAGGGAGAAAAATTGTGTTAAAAACTTTAATAAATATATATATTTTTTAAAAAGAAAGCCCACCAATGACTCTACTTTCTCAGAAGACTAAGGAAATTTGGCATGTCGCCTACGACTCTCACCAACTTCTACAGATGCACCATAGAAAGCATTCTTTCTGGTTGTATCACAGCTTGGTATGGAGCCTGCTCTGCCCAAGACCGCAGGAAATTACAAAAGGTCGTGAATGTAGCCCAATCCATCGCGCAAACCAGCCTTCCATCCATCGACTCTGTCTACAATTCCCGCTGCCTCGGAAAGGCAGCCAGCATAATTAAGGACCCCACGCATCCCGGACATACTCTCTTCCACCTTCTTCCGTCAGGAAAAAGATACCGAAGTTTGAGGTCACGTACCAACCGACTCAAGAACAGCTTCTTCCCTACTACCATCAGACTTTTGAATGGACCTACCTCGTATTAAGTTGATCTTTTCTCTACACCTTGCTATAACTGTAACATTATATTCTGCAGTCTCTCCTTCCTTCCCTATGTACGGTATGCATTGTTTGTACAGCATGCAAGAAACAATACTTTTCACTATACACTAATACATGTGACAACAATAATCACAAAAAAAAATCAACACTCGAACGATTCTGAGAACATTATCAGCAAATTCAGTGATGTGTTCACAGGTTTTGGCACACTACCATTCACGTACAAGATATAACTCAAAGAGGATGCAAAACCTGTGATACAGACACCAAGAAGAGTACCTGCAACTCTTCGGGATCGCCTCAAAAAGGAACTAGCCAGAATGACCAATTAAAAGTAATCAGAAAGATAGAAGAACCTACTGATTGGGTAAACTCCATGGTTTGTGTAAAGAAAAAGAATGGCGATATTCGCATATGCATGGATCCTAAAGGTCTTAACGAGAATATCAAAAGAGAACATTACCAAATAGCAAAGCGTGAGGAAATCACATCTTAGGTGCACAATTCTTTATGAAACTTGACGTATCTCAGGGTTTCTGGCAACTAAAGTTAGAGGGACAAAGTACAAAATACTGCTCTTTTAATATGCCATTTGGATGTTACTGTTTTCTGAGAATGCCGTTTGGCATAATTTCGGCATCAGGATTGTTTCACTGTGCCTTGGAGCACATAATCGAAGGCATCAAAGGTGTACGTTTGTATGTGGATGATATCATCATTTGGGCTCAACCATAGAAGAGAACAATATGAGGTTGCTTAAAGTTCTAACGAGCGTCAGGAGAAATGGTCTGAAGCTCATGATGATTGGAAACCAGTGTATGCATCACGATCTATGATGATAACAGAGCAGAGGTACACTCAAATCGAAAAGAATGCCTGGGTTTAGTTGTAGGCTTTGAGAAATTCTCCGACTACGTCTATGGGCTTCCAACTTTCACAGTTGAGACAGATCATCGTCGTTTGGTTAACATCATCAAGAAAAATCTCAACCAGATGTCTCCGCGCATTCAGAGATTGATGATGAAGTTACAACGCTATGACTTCAATCTCATCTACACGCCAGGCAAAAATTTGTTCTTAGCAGATGCATTATTGAGAGCGCCGATACAAAGTATTAGTAGTGAAATTGCTGAAGATGTAGATCTGCATGTCAATCTTATTTCCATACTATTACCAGTATCAGATACGAAACTACGTGAGATCCAAGAAGAGACCAGGAAGGATCGAACTCTTCAAGAGGTGATGAAGAACATCAACTCACACTGGCCCAAAGGTCAATGTATGGAGTTAGAATATAGAACATATAACAGTACAGCACAATACAGGCCCTTCGGCCCACAATGTTATGCCGACCACTTATCCTAATCTAAGATCAACCTACCCTACACCCCTTCAATTTACTGCTGTCCATGTGGCTGTCCAAGAGTCGCTTAAATGTCCCTAATGACTCTGACTCCACCACCTCCGCTGGCAGTGTATTCCATGCACCCACCACTCTCTGTGCAAAGAACTGACCTCTGACATCTCCCCTATACCTTCCTCCAATCCTTCCTTAAAATTACGTCCCCTCGTGACAGCCATTTCCGCCCTGGGGAAAAGTCTCTGGCTATCCACTCTATCCATGCCTCTCATCACTTTGTACACCTCTATCAAATCTCCTCTCTTCCTTCTCTCTAGTGAGAAAAGCCCTAGCTCCCTCAACCTTTCTTCATAAGACATGCCCTCCATTCCAGTCAGCATCCTGGTAAATCTCCTCTGCACCCTCTCCAAAGCATCCACATCCTTCCTATAATGAGGCGACCAGAACTGGACACAATATTCCAAGTTCTACAATATAAGATCTGAACTCAGTATCATTTATGAAGTGGTACTTCATTTGAACGCTATAGTCATACCTCAATCTCTTCTCAAGGATGTACTGAAGAGGATACGGAAGGACATCTAGGGATTGAAAAATGTAAACAGAGAGCTTGTGACTCTGTTTACTGGCCAGATATAAACCACGATATAGACAGGATGTTCAGTTGTTGTGACACATGCCAGACACATCGTTGCAAGCAAACAGGAGAACCTATGCAAATATCTGATTTACCTACGGCACCATGGCAGAAAGTGGCTATTGATCTCTTTCACCTACGAGGGAAAGATTATTCAATGATCATCGACTATTTTTCAAACTATCCCGAAATGGTTCTACTGTCAAGCATAACGGCAAGCAGTGTAATACTGCACACCAAGTCAATTTGTGCTAGACATGAAATTCTGCCAGTCATCGTGAGTGACAACGGTCCTTGTTTAGCTGTAAAGAGTGGCAACACTTCACAGTCACGTATGATTTCAATCACATCATGGTGAGTCTGTGACACCCTCAAGCCAATGGAAAAGCCGAAAAAGGTGTACATATTGTTAAGCAATTGTTGAAGAAAGCAATGGACAGCCATATCTCAAACTATTGAGTTATAAAGCATCACCATTGTCACATGGTAGATCACCAGCAGAGTTACTCATGAATAGAAGGTTGCGTACCACACTTCCATTCTTGGCAAAGATGGAGGAGAATGCAGTGGTACTGCAGGAAATGCAAAACATTGAAGCAAACCAAAAGCAGTTATATGATAGAGTGTCCAGAACTTTACCACATCTGAGTAGTATTGACATTGTGAGAGTAGAAGATTCAGCAATTGGCCGATAAAAGCCATTGTGCTTGAAGAGGTAGCACCTCGCTCCTACAATGTACAGACAGAGGATGGGTTGGGTTTAAGAAGAAATCATTGCACACTCTTGAAAACCAGAGAAGACTTTCACAATAACGTGAGGGATGACGAATCTACATCAGAATCAACGCAAGCTGCAGTGTCAGATAATTCAGCAGTTCCTGAGCATGAGAATGTCATGGAGAACATTGAATCTACAAGTTCTGAGCAGCAAGGTCAAACCTTGAGAAGATCAACCAGAGTCAGAAGAAAACCTGATCGACTCAATTTGTAGATTTGGACTATTTCTGCACACAATGCTTGCTATTTTATATATATATTCGTTAAACCAGTTTTTAAAAAAATGTAAATTATTTATACTGTTAGACTCACAGGCTAATGATATCACATGTAAATATACTGATGATAATGTATTAATTTGTTCAAAGGAAAGGGGATGTAGTGATATCATGGTTGTGTTGCAATTCACTGACTGACTCGGAGTCTCACGAGTATATAAGTGAATGTTAGAGTCAGGTGACTCCTCAGACTGACTGAGGAAGCTGAAGACAGAGGTTGTTTGTGCTTGATCTTACTGTTATTCATCTGTTGTTTTGTGTACAGTTTACCCACAGTTGATGTTAATAAATTGTTTATCATTCAGCTAGAAGTGTTCTTGTAATATAAATCAGGCCATCCGACAAGAGCATTACACTAACCAGTGTGCCGGCCTAAATAAGTGAATAAAAGTATAACCTTGCAGAGAGGATGAGGGAACTAGCCAATCACTTATTTTTATTATACAAAATATATTGGAATAAATACCTGAACTAGAGAATGCAGAGGGATGAAGAGCCTATACAGGCTCTCTGTTCCAATGTAGGGGACACATTGGCAGCCAACTCTATCATTGCAATGTGAACAGATGGCTAGCATCTTTGTTTACAAATATTGAAATTTCAACTAGTTTTAACTACAAAACTAAAGAGACTCACTTTACAACTTTTTTTCAAGATCAGGGATACAATCTATTGGCCCCGTCCCGTCTGGAGAGGCCTCCCCCCGGGATTCCCGACTCTTCATGAGATCTAGCCAGATCTCATGAGACGTCACAAGCTGGGTCCTGCCCATCTAACGCCGGATCTAACCAGCTCCCGGCATCTATCAGCCTCCCCATGGAGACCCCAGCCGGGCGTCGATTAGTACTAGTCCGCACAAACATGGACCAGGTGGAATGGTAATGGGGCGAGTCTACCAGGCAATTGTAGGTCCCTGGGTGGTCAGGGGTAGGGCAGGATGGACTCTCCTCCTGGCACCTGGGCACCTTTGCACTGCTGCCCTGCCACTGCTAAGGTGCATGGGTGGCACTGCCAAGCTGAAAGGAGCACTGCCAGGTTGCCAGGGTGGCTGTGTAGAATACCCACGTGCCAGGGTGGCACTGCCAAACTGGAAGGAGCACTGTCTGGTTGCCAGGGTGGCTCTGTAGGATACCCAGGTGCCAGGGTGGCATTGCCAAGGGTCAGGACCTGAGGGGGACCATGCCCATGAAAGGAGGGATGAAGGGGGATATGAAGGATGGATGGTGAAGGGTGGATATGCAGGGGCTTCCGGAAGTTTGGGATGGGTGGTGAAGGGTGGGAATCCTGAAGAGGGGGGGCCTTGAAAGGGGGCATGGAAATGCTTGAAAAGGGCGGCCCTCGGCAACCCCATAGCGGGTTGTCCTCACTTGAAGTGGTGTGGGGTAATGCCCACCTGAAGGGCTTCATTGCCCATGGATGTGGGGATGTGGGGGACCCTCAAGCTCAGTTAGAGATCAGGGCACCCTTTCAAAATGGTGGCCCGATCTCCGAGGAGTCGGTCTGGCCAGTGAGCTCAGCTCGCCGGTGATGAAAAAATTCTAAGTGTGGTCTAGCCGGAGAGAACCTCCCAACGGCCGGGAAAAGTGACTAAGTTTGGTTCGGTAGTGGTGGAGAACTCGCTGACAGAAACCATGGAGAAACCACTCGCCAAACCTGCCACAAATGACACTTAGGATACCCGGAGGAAACCCACACAGATACGGGGAGAATCTGGATATGGAAACATTTCAAAGGGAGGGATCTGCCGACCACCCCGCCGCATGTTTTTCGGCAGCGGAGGCGTTCTGCCAGCAGGATTTACCGACCCACCATTGTCAACGGGATTTCCTGATGACAGCACCCTTCATCGTGGGAAACCTGGGCGTCAGCGTGGGGCCGGAACTTCCCGTCGGATGAGCGAGTAAATCCCGCCCTTTGAAACCTTTCCGTTAAATCTGTGTGGAGTTTGTCCATTCTCTCCTTGTCTGCGTGGGTTTCCTCCAGGTGCTCCTGTTTCCTCCCACAGTCAAAAGATGTGCAGGTTAGGTGGATTGGCCATGCTAAATTGCTAAATTGCCCCTTGGTGTCCAAAGGCTTAGGTGGGACTAATGGGTTACAGGGATAGGGTGGAGGTGTGGGCCTTGGTAGAGTGCTCTTTCCAAGTGTCGGTGAAGACACGATGGGTGAATGGCCTCCTCCTGCACTGTAGGGATTCTATGAAATCGCGCCGTATAATTTCTCTGATTCCCGTTGATTTTCATCATCAAAAAGTGCGGCAGTTTTGACATTCTGTAATTGTGTTTAAATATTTAATTCTAAAAACAATCTTCAAGAGAAATGTGGACGAAGGAAAGGTAAGTATCAGGGATTCCCATTGGTGGAGTTCTGTAAGGGGAGATAGAAGATGCTGAGTTTGAAACCTGGCCAGGTGCACTCAGCATTTTGAGTTGGGTATTGAGATTACCAAATTGTAGGTTTTGAGCGGAGAGCTGAGGACTGCAGGAAATATTTGTTAATCTATCAAGTTCTACCTTGGGATGCCACTGGTTGTCAATAATAGAAACACAGATTAGCATTGCCTGAAGTTACCACCTGGCCTCTGTCTCCTGAAGGTGCCATCTTGTGTTCAGGGTGCATTTTACAAGCACTATTGTACCTCCTATATCTCTTCTGAATGAGATATCATAGATTATCCTAGAATTTACAGTGCAGAAGGAGGCCATTCGGCCCATCAAGTCTGCACTGGCTCTTGGAAAGAGCACCCTACCCAAGGTTAACACCTCCACCCTACCCCCATAACCCATAACCCAGTAACCCCACCCAACACTAAGGGCAATTTTGGACACTAAGGGCAATTTATCATGGCCAATCCACCTAACCTGCACATCTTTGGACTGGGGGAGGAAACCGGAGCACCCGGAGGAAACCCACGCACACACGGGGAGGATGTGCAGACTCCGCACAGACAGTGACCCAAGCCGGAATCGAACCTGGGACCCTGGAGCTGTGAAGCAATTGTGCTAACCACTATGCTACCGTGCTGCCCCTTTATCAGACAGTGCCTTTACCCACAGGTAACCTATGGAATGTTTGCATCTATTTTGTGGTTCTCAATTATTATTCTTGTCTCACTTGAGCTGTGCATTCGAAGACGTTTAAGAAAGACTGAGGTCATTCAGTTATTGGAGGTCAGCATCTCAAGTTGCTGGAAAGGCCGAGTGACATTCGGCTCCCCTCACCCTCCCCCCCAATCCTTATACAAGAAATCACAAACGCCCAAGCCTGAGCTATGACCTAATTGATAGATACCATAAGACCAAAAGAAAGAGGAGCAGAAGTAGACCATTTGGCCCATCGAGTCTGCTCCGCCATTCAATGAGATCATGACTGATCTGATATGATAATCCTCAACTCCACTTTCCTGCCTTATCCCCATAACCATTGATTCTCGAACGTCTGAGTCAGAGGTTGTGAGCTCAAGTCTCACAAGTTGACCTTCATTGCAAGAGGACTTGAGTACAGGAGCAAGGATGTCTCACTGCAGCTGTACAGGGCTTTGGTGAGGCTGCACCTGGAGTATTGTGCGCACTTATGGTCTACTTATCTAATAAAGGACATACTTGTCATAGAGGGAGTGCAGCAAAGGTTCACCAGACTGATTCTGGGGATGGCAGGATTGGCTTACAAGGAGAGATTGGGTCACCTGTATTCACTGGGATTTAGAAGAATATGAGGGGATCAAATTGAAACGTATAAAATGTTGACAGGATTGGGCAGACTGGGTGCAGAGATGTTCTCTCCTCTGGTGGGAGGGAGGGGGGGGGAGTGCTCTAGAACAAGGGGTCACAGTTTCAGGGTACGGGGTAGGCCATTTAGGACTGAGATGAGGAGAAACATCTTCAATCAGAGGGTAGTGAATTCTCTACCACAGAAGGCTGTGGAGGCGAAATCACTGAATATATTTTAAAGGAAATATACTCTAAAGGTGTCAAGGGGTATGGGGAGAGAATGGAAGTATGGCGCCGAGATAGAGGACCAACCATGTTCATATTGAATGACAGAGCAGTCTCGAAGGGCTGAATGGCCTCCCCCTCCTATTTTCATGTTTTTATGAATACATTTCAAAGTACCTCATTGGTGATAAAATGCTTGACAATATCCTGAGGATCTGAAAGGAGCTGCATAAAGGCAAGTATTTCTTTCCTTTCAATATGTAACATGACCAACATTCCACCTCATTAGGGAACAATAGTTCACCCACAGAAATATCAGCCTGTCGATAACTTGAAATTACATCTTGACCTCTGTCTGAGAAACTCTTCGGCATTAAAAATATAGTTGTGTCCAACTGAGGTCTGAGGCCAGGACATTGCTGAGTTGGTGAATTTATGCTGCATCAACAAAGGGTGCATCGCCCTAGTTTGCTTTGGGTTGAAGATCCAATTTATATGGGCTCTTCTGAATTATGTTTCTAAGGGTCTTGAATCGATCTGAAACCCATTCACATTATTACACTCTGGCATATGGTTGGTGCTGAACAGATTGCATACAAACGCGGCAGTGTGTAATGCTTGCTAACAATGAGAAATAGTTCTGAAATTATCCCCAGCAGGGGTTTCTAATTGGAAATTTAATGCAAAAGCAAAACAAAAACTTGCCTTGTTGGGAAAATCCGAATGCCCTTACTCTGCTGTGGACGTACTGAACCCAAACTGCTCACATAGTATTTATGTCACAGTTGGAATGTGTACTTTGGGTGTGTAACTTCAGGCTGACAAATTTTAGAGCACAAAGTTTGACATCAGCAGTTGACTGCCATTCAGGTTGAAACCACTTGTGTCAACCCCTGCTCACGCACTAATAGCACCATAGCAAAGTCAACATTTATTCATAACAATGCCAACATTAGCTCAGAGCCTCTACTGAAATTCAGGTGCCACTATGATACTTGAAATGCTGTAGTGGTTCACTGTTCTGATGTTGCAAGTGCATAAACGGAGTGGTGCTAATTTTAATTTTGATCAGCGGTATAATGTAGCCCTATCGAACTAGCTGCCATTTCAAAAAATTAATTCATGGGATGTGGGCTTCGATGGCTAGGCCAGCAGTCATTACCCAACCCTAATTACCCTTGGGAAGGAGGTGGTGAGCTACCTTCTGGAACCGCTGCAGTCCATATGATGTAGGTAAACCCACAGTGCTGTTAGGGAGGGAGTTCCAGGATTTTGACCCAGCCACAATGAAGGTACAGCCATATATTTCAAAGTCAGGATGGTGGGTGCTTGGAGGGGAATCTCCAGGGGGTGATGTTGACCATACTCGAATTGGCGGCCAATTCAATATTGTCCATCTGACACCATTGTCTAAAATTCTAATTACACCCGTATCGGAAACAATTTCAATGACAGGACACTTACAGCAGCAGTATTAGATGATTTCAAAATGTGCAATACATTGAAATTACATTTTTTCGGTATGTTAAAAGTAAAAATGTTCTCCACCATTTATAACCTCACCTCAGTAACCCACTTTTACATTTTCAACTGTATTTATGTAATAATGCCTGAAAAAAGTAGCAACATTTTGGAAAGCAAATTCTAGTCCAACATCATTTGAAAAGCCGGAAGAGATGCAAAATAATGTTGAACACTCCTGTCAAGAAAACAAACACTATGGCCTCCACCCACCCCACCTCTCCCCTGTCCCCAATCCTCCATTCTAAACTAGAGTAAGAATAAGGCAGTTTAACAGATGCTACGGCATCATTGCAATTGATCTTTCGGCTCGTTCACATAAAGGCAACAATTTTAAACTCAGTTTGAGGGAAAATTGTCCTTCTGATCTTGAATAAAGTAAGCTAATGCAAGAGCCCAATAGCTTTAAATTTTCCCCACTAGATGGCATTGAGTCAAATAGTAAGGGACCATCGATGAGAAATTGGAGACCAGGAGCACTCCTCTACCAACTGCTACAGAAAAATGGTCAGTAAATATCACGTTATTTGATATAGTGTCAATCTAAATGATAAGTAACTGTAAATATGAAAGATGTATCAAATATAACAATGATTTCACTGAATTTTCAGTATGCCTGTTAATATCTAGCGCATGGTTTGCTATCTTTAGTGATACTGCATTAAGGACTGGATTTTTGCTCCCAGATCGGGAGTGCAGAGTCGGGACAATTCCCAGCTCTGCAATCTTGACATGAGAGAAAGCGCCATGAAAGGTCGGATTTTTATTTCAGGGACTGGGTGCAAATGAGAGTCATGGCGGCATCCCTGGAATGGGTGCAGAGGTGGTTGGGTGGGAAAGTAAGCTAGAATAGAAGGTCTGAGCTAGCACTGTGCCAAAGTTTAAAAAAAGACCATTAAACATAAAATACTCTCACCCCTCGTGCCATCCCCACACACTCCCCATGCCACCTCATGTCCCCACCCCCATGGACCCTCACACCTTCCATGTCAACCCATGCTGCTTTCTAGCCCCTATGTAAACTTGGTGCCAAGCCATGGCTCCCACCCTTTGCCCTGACACTGACTTTGCCAACTCATCCAATATCCATCATGGGCAGACCTCAGGACTCATGCTGAGATTAAATAAAGTTTTAAAGTGTCTTTTAAAGAGTCAATTATTTTAAAAAGGCACTCTAATTGATAAAATTCCCTTCGCTGCATTTAACTTCCTTTAATCCCTTACAAAAACAAGCATTGGAATTCATAGTCCCACTTCAAAAAGTTACAATCACTTGGAGTTGTGAGTCAAACTGTGAAAGAACCCCACTGTGATAATGAAAGGTTGGGAAATGAGTCATGCAGCAATAATCCTGTAATGTTAACCCTCAGGCTTATGTCAACAGATAGATTGAGTAGCAAGCACTGATTCTTTTGAAACCCCATAGGCAGCTCCTGTTGACAGTTCTTCTGATTGGTCCTTTTGACAGTTCCAATAAGCTTGACAATTCAAATGAGTTTAAGCGCTTTTTTAAACACACATTCATGTCTACTTTTAAGAATTCCAAGTGCACCTTACCGCTCCCAAAAGACACGTGACCGCCTCCAAAGGTGTTCCGGGACCATATCTAAAAGGGTACCGTGCCTTTCCATAGAACCGCAGCAGCTTTAGACCCCCCCCAACAGGTCTAAAGTACACAAGCCATGTTTCCATGTTTTGGATATCCCACGAGCCAAAGTCAGATCATCCTGATGCAATTGCACTTTAACATTTGTCGCTGTCTCCATGAACCATGGATGTGCAGATTACCCTGTTCCCATATCCCCCCCCCCGCAAAAATGGTCGATGTTGCGTTCAGGTGTGGGACTTCCAGATCCAGACATCCACTGCCATTTCCGTAATGAAATTAAAATGAAAATCGCTTATTGTCACAAGTAGGCTTCAAATGAAGTTACTGTGAAAAGCCCCTAGTCGCCACATTCCGGCACCTGTTCGGAGAGGCTGGTACGGGAATTGAACCGTGCTGCTGGCCTGCCTTGGTCTGCTTAAAAAGCCAGCTCTTTAGCCCTGTGCTAAACCAGCCCCTAATGACAGAGAGGCTCTCTGCCTTTATGAATATACAGACCAAAGGTTCGCTTATTAGTCACCAATTATACAAAGTTATAGATGAATGATTTAATTACCAGACAAGAACTACTTTAATCCATCACAGAATCTTTACAGTGCAAAAGGAGGCCATTTGACTCATCAACTCTGCACTGACTCGCTGAAAGAGTATTCTACCTAATCCGACTCAACTGCCTGATTCTTGTACCTTGCACATTCTTCCTTTTCAAATAGCAGTCCAATTCCCTCTTGAATACTTTAATGAAAGTTGCCTCTACCGCCCTTTCACGAACGTCGTTCCAGATTCCAACCACCCACTGATTGAAAAATAATTCTTCACATCACTTCTACACCTTTTGGCCATTATTTAAAATGTGTACTCCAATTATTGATGTACTCTTGAAAGGGAATATTTTCTCAATATTCACCCTGTCAAAACCCCTCAGGATCTTGAGTACCTCCAGCAAGTTCCCTCTAGGCCTTCCTTTCTCCAAGGAAAGCAGACACAACCTCTTCAATCTCTCCTCATAGCTACAGTCGTTTATCACTGGAATCATTCTTCTGAATCTCCTCTGTACTATCTCCAATGTCTTCACATCCTTCCTCCAGTTTGGCACCCAGAACCAGACACAGTACTCCAGCTGAGGCCTAACTAGTGTTTTATACAAGTTCAACATGGCCTCCTTCCACTTGCACTCACTGTTAATAAACCGAGGATACCACATGCTTTATTAGCTGCTCTCAATGTGCCCTGCCACTTTCAATTACTTATGTACATATACACCAAGCTCCCTTTGTTCCTGCACCTCCTTAAGAGTTTCCCCCGCCATTTTATAGTGTCTGATTAAGAATATATGTATAGATATATCAATCTTAGATTAACTCTTGATATTAGATCAAGTTTATTGGCTATATGTGAAACAAATGTGTTAAATATTAAAAGATGATTTGTTATGTATAAAAAAGCCATATGAAATGGTCTTATATTTAAAAAAGATTGAAAAACCCATTGTTAGTGATTTCTAAATAGCAGTAGAGCCAGCTACAAGAAACAATTATAAATGAAATGAACATCTGCTTGTGTTCTGGGTGGTTTGTAATACTGTGTTCATGATTGGGACTATTGTCTCATCAGTGATCTGATATCAACTCTCATCTGTGATTAACAACAAAACAGTAATGTACATGGAACAAATATTCCAATAATGATTGCAAAACAAGCATAGATAACATAGAATTAATGACACCAGCAAAACACAATCATAATAGAGTGAGAAGCGTCAGGACTGTGTTACTAAAGTAAATGCAACACTTGGTAGCAAGATTTCAGCAATAATAATCAAAATTAAAACAGTATCCATCAGTTTGCCTGTTGGTAATGAGAAGGATCATAAGGGACGTGTCACTTTGAGTATTCCGGAATTTTGGAATGTTTTGTGGTTCTCCTTTCCTGTAGGCAAAACCTGCAACAATAATTTCTTCTTTTTTTTCTGCAACAATACCTTGCTGTATATGATAGCAAACAGAACAAATGCTCTTTCAATAGATGAGGAAAACCTCAGTGCGGCTCAGGGACAGATTTTTGCTGCCATCTCCTGGCTCAGGGTTTGAGGAAACTGAAATAATTGCTGCAGTCCTGTCAAGATTTCAAAGCAGTAAAATCAAATTGTTTTACATTTTCAGGTTAATTTTAACTTTTTAAGGCAGCCTTGACGAGGCTTTTTTAGCAGATCTATTTTTGTCTCTTGTTTTAAATCAATGGTAAAAGTATTCCTCTTCGGCTTTTTACAAGTCAAAAAATATGAAGCAAACCAATCCAGGTAGGGAAATAAGTTGGGAACAGGACAAAAGATCTGGCAAATGGAGTATAATGTGGGAAAATGGGAAATTGTCCATTTTGGCAGGAAGAATAAAAAAATAAGCATATGGTGAGAGATTGCAGAGCTCTGAGGTCGACAGGGATCTGGGTGTCTTAGTGCATACATCATAAAAGGCCAGGTTATGGGCACTAGTGAGGCCACATTTGGAGTGCTGTGTACAGTATTGGTCTCCTTATTTAAGGAAGGATATAAATGCATTGGAACCAGTTGAAAGAAGGTGGAATGGAATGGGTGGGTTATCTCATGAGGAAATGTTGGACAGGCTTAGCTTGTATCTGCTGGAGTTTAGAAGACTAAGAGACAATGTGTTGAAACATACAGGATCTTGAGGGGTCTTGACAGGGTGGATACGGAAAGGATAATTCCACTTTTGGGAGAATCTAGAACTAGGGATCACTGTTTAAAAATAAGAGATTGCCCATTTAAAATGGAGATGAGGCAAATTTTCATTCTCTCATTGAGTCTTTGGAACTCTTAATAATAATAATAATAATCTTTATTGTCACCAGAAGGCTTACATTAACACTGCAATGAAGTTACTGTGAAAATCCCCTAGTCGCCACATTCCGGTGCCTGTTCGGGTACACGGAGGGAGAATTCAGAATGTCCAAATTACCTAACAGCACGTCTTTCTGGAATTGTGGGAGGAAACCGGAGCTCCCGGAGGAAACCCACGCAGATACAGGGAGAACGTGCAGACTCCGCACAGAGAGTGACCCAAGCCAGGAATCAAACCTGGGACACTGGCGCTGTGAAGCAACAGTGCTACCCACTGTACTACTGTGCCGCCCACTTCCTTAAAAGGTGATAGAAACAGTGGCTGAAATCTCCCTGCCAACTGGAGCTCCTAGTTCCGTTAAAGACAACCGCCCGCAGTACATTCTCCTGTGGCAGAGGGTGTGGGGAATGGAAACCCTTGTAGACATCAGCGGGACTGGAAGATCTCACCACCGGTCGATGGCAGGCCGCCTCTGCCATCGGCAAATATGCCACAGGGAGTGGGCAGAAATCCCACCCTGTGTCTTTGAATGTTTTTAAGGAAGATGTGGGTAGATTCTTGGTGAGCAAGGGGGTGATAGGCTATTGGGTGTAGGCAGGTGCAAATTTTAGGTTGCTATCCAATCTTATTAAATGGTGGAGCAGGCTTAAGGGCCAAATGACCTACTTTTACTCCTTGTTTATACGTTTGGATCCCCTCAATACAAAATTGGCAGATATGAGTCCCTAACATCTGGGGCGGGATTCTCCAATCCCGCGGCAGAGTGTCCACGCCGTCGTAAACGCCGTCATGTTTTACGACAGCGTGAACGGGCCGCTCCCACGGCTAATTCTGGCCCCGCCGGCCCAGAGCAGGTTAGAACGACGCCAGCGGGAATCGGCTCTTTTCTTACGGCCGCATGGCCCATCTGGGCCGGAGAATTGGCGGGCCGGCAGCGTAGAGAGGCCCGCAAATGGCCCCGCGCCAACCACGCCGGCGCCAATGGCGTCGATTCTCCGCTCTGTGGAGAATCGCGTGCCGGCGTCAGGGTGGCGTGGCCCGTTCGCGGGGATTCTCCGGCCTGGCCCAGGGCTGGGAGAATCCCGCCCCTGGCTCTTAATGCCTATTTTTGCTCCCAATATCTGTGAGATTGCAAGTAAATACAAGTGTAGAAAGTTCATAAGGAATACAGGTGATTGGTGGGGGGCCAGGGTGGGCAGGGGCTGTGCAGATTTATCAAAGGTCTGAAATCAAATGTAGAAGATAGAGCTAATTACAGATAAACACTCAACCCATTCAAATTATACTCTTTTGTCTGCTATTTTAAGATTCCTTAATCCTACATTAAATGCCAGCATTAAAGTAGCAGAGAAAGTAATATTATAAAATTGTACTAAATATTCATCTGTTCGTCTCAGTAATTTCAAGCTTCTAATTTTTTGTGCAAGGTTGCTTTACCTCCATGCGTACTGAGTTGTGCCAAATAGTTTAAACATGTTTCTCAGTTAATACTTTGGTGAATTCTTCTTCAAGGCGACTGATATCAGTGCTAGCAAATGAATACTCTCTGATCTTTTATTCGCCATGTCAGTTTCAAGCATTAGCATGTTTAGGGATCAAGTAGCATACACGTAAGTAGTGGTTGTGCTACTGGACTAATCCAGAGGAGCAATAATTGTGAGGCATTAATTCCAATCCTACCACAGGAGGTGAGAGTTTACATCTAGAATAAAAAGCAATGGTGACCAATGCTCCCTTTGAAATTTCGTTGCGTGTGACCTTTTTTAGTTTTGTGCAGTTACTTGAAATTGTTTTGTATGTCTGCTAGTGCGCAGTGCAATTTAATGCCCCCCCCCCCCCCCCACCCCAGCGATGAGGTTGCAGACAGGGGGCATTATCGGGCGGCACGGTAGCACAGTGGTTAGCACAGTTGCTTCACAGCTCCAGGGTCCCAGGTTCGTTTCCCGGCTTGGGTCATTGTCTGTGCGGAGTCTGCACGTTCTCCCCGTGTCTGTGGGTTTCCTCCGGGTGCTCTGGTTTCTCCCACAGTCCAAAGATGTGCAGGTTAGGTGGATTGGCCATGATAAATTCTCCCTTAGTGTCCAAAAAGGATAGGTGGGTTACTGGGTTACGGGGATAGGGTGGAGTTGTGGGCTTGATTGGGGTGCTCGTTCCAAGAGCCAGTGCAGATTTGATGGGCCGAATGGCCTCCTGCTGCACTGTAAATTCTGCGATTTCATCAGGCAGGTGGGTGCGGGCTGGGGATGCTGCCACTTTCTTGCCTCTGCCCGAAGTCCAGGGCAGGAAAGTGGCCTTTCCACCGAGATGTTAATTGAGACCCTTAAATGGACAATTAATACGCAGCCATCTTCCCGTGCAGTTTAGCAGGAACATTGATGGCGACCAGTTTGATGCAAAAAATACCTACCTAGTTCTCTAATGACCTGATGGAAGGAATTCTGCTGTCTTTACTGGGTCAGGCCTGGGTGTGACTCACTAACCACAGCAATGTGGTTGACTCTTAACTGCCTTCCGAAATGACCCAGCAAGCCACTGAGTTGTATTCAAGATGGTGGCCAGAACCATCTTCTCAAAGGCCATTAAGGGATGAGCAAACACTGTTGGCCTTGGTCACACCCCATGAATGAATTTTTAAAACACCTATTCTGCCAACAAAATAACTGTTTATCTCCAGGTTCAGAACATCATCCTTCAGGTGAATTTTGCCATTTCCCAATGCCAATCACTTTGGGTTTGCTATTTTGGTGTCAATTCTCACCCAGTGATGTACAGCTTTGTGAACTGGGTTTAGGCCATCCAAACACATTTTACTGTGGAGTCCTTGCTATATCTACCAGAGGAAAGCTTTCACCACATCATTATGACCAAACCTGAACCCATTTTCACTTGACTATACACTGAAAACCTTTCCCATGACTGCAAAAGTGATAATATAATTTCATCCTAAACTTAATTGTCTTTCCTTCTTGGACTAAATGATGCTGTTCAACTGGAAAAATGAAACTTATACATATTGAGCACACGCAATTGCTCGTTCGTGTGACCCTTTAGAGACCCCAATATTATCCTCACAGCAGGTGGAAATTTATTTTTAATACAGAGGCTACTAATTGAAAACTGTGATATGATTCATGCTGCTCCAGTCATTACTATGCTGAACATCAATATTAATTAATTTGGAATTTTATGCTAATTCTCTCAATAAATGTAACATCTGCTAATGTACAGGGAAAGCAGTCTTAGTGTGTTGTTAAAAAATAAATAAGATGGCCACCCTTGTTTGTTAACGCACTTCAAAAATTAATGTCCGTAGAGTTGTAGATTTATACATGATGTCTTACTGATTTATACAGTTTGGAAATTGACTACAGACATTGTTCATCTAAAACTATCTTAATCGAAACAACGCGGGAGATAATTCCAGTCGCTCAAGGATTTATATAAGTATTAATGGGAGGGAAATGCCACCAATGCTCACTGGTTAATTATTTTCACTATTATTTATTAAATTGCTGTACAGTGAAGTAGTGGCCAGAGAGAGATGAGCTTTTCTAATCTGATATAAAAACTGTATCTTGAGATCAAAATTGACAAAGGGCTGCAGTGGTCTGGATACATTACTCTGCACATCTAGAACAGTTCAGAATAAGGAAGTTCAACTACCCTGTTGTCCCAAAATGAATTAAGTTCCAGTTATTGACTGACACTGCTCTTAAGGCCAAAGGTGTGTGGGTTAGGTGTATTGGCTCTGCTAAATTGCATCCAAAAGGTTAGGTAGTGTTACTGGGTTACGGGGATGGGGTGGAGGCGTAGGGTGCTCTTTTCAAGGGCCGGTGCAGACTCAATGGCCGAATGGCCTCCTTCTGCACTGTAAATTCTTTGTAATTTCTGTTCACGTACTTCATATGGTCAGGTTTGGTTCTTTATTCCTCCCATCGCCTCCCTCACCTCTTTTAAGTTTTGCTTCCCAAATTCTTACACACGTATCATTCCTTACTAGCACAAACAACTAACATATTTCCAGAGCTCTATCAATGTCAATTCATAACTTATTTGCAAACAGGGCATCGGAAAATAGGGAGGGATCATAATGAATGTCTCATTTCTTTTTAAACTGAGGAATCAAACGGATTCTCCGGACCCCCAGCCACTTGTTTCTCGACGGCACGTCGTTCATTGGTGGCAGGATTCTATATTCCCGCTGCTTGTCAATGGGATTTCCCATTGAAGCCACTCCACGCCGCCAGGAATCCCACGGGCAGGGGTGCACTGCCTGCGGAAAAAGTGGATCGCAATGGCCGGAGAATCCCGGCCAATGATTCACAATTGGTCATTTTAATGATCAACTGATCAGAAATTGCGAAGCGTGGTGGGACATCTTTTTAGCAAACACAAATGTTATTTTATTCATGTATTGGATTGTTTTGAGTTCTGTCCAGCTTCTCTCTCTCTATAATGTAGATTATTAGATACTTGTGTGAAGTCGAGGCCATTATATATTTGTGTAACATCATTAAGTTTGTTTCACAACCTGACTTCAAATTAAGTAAGTTGTTAAAACAGAATGCTTACATTAAAAAACAAATTGGAGCTCTTGCACCATTTGGTGATAGAGCAGATCAGATGTAAGGCTTATTTTCAATTTACTGCTTGAGGAAGATGTTACACTAATATCAAAAGTGACACACGCTGATTGGATTTGTCCCTCGAGTAATCTGGGCTTTCTTTTTGAAGGCTTTGGAGACTTTCTTTTTATATCTAAAGACATTTCTTTATCAAGGGCCATTTATCCTTTATGGATCTTTTCCATTTTACATCAACTATATCAAGTCTCACGTTTGCCAAATAATTAATTATTTTCATTAATATTTTAGCAATTGCAGTCTTTTTTTTAAAAGAAACAACTAAATTCTGATCTTTAGTATCTGTCAATCTGAAGTGAGTACAGTAATGTGGCTCAAGGTGATGCATAATCCAGTCTGCACAACAAATCTTAATTGTTAAATATTGGCTGCTACACTTCTGAAAATTGTGGGTTACCAGAAACGTATAGCTTCTTGTCCTGCAGAGGCTAAAGGAGGAACTTGGGCGGCACGGTAGCACAGTGGTTAGCATGGTTGCTTCACAGCATCTGGATCACAGGTTTGATTCCCGGCTTGGGTTACTGTCTGTGCGGAGTCTGCACGTTCTCCCCGTGTCTGCGTGGGTTTCCTCCGGGTGCCCTGGTTTCCTTCCACAAGTCCTGAAAAACGAGCTGTTAGGTAATTTGGAAATTCTGAATTCTCCCCCCCCGTGTACCCGAACAGGCACCGGAATGTGGCCTCTGGGGGCTTTTCACAGTAACTGCATTGCTGTGTTAATGTAAGCCTACTTGTAACAATAAAGATTCTTGTACAATTTCCATTTGGATACTGTCATGTTATGTCCCAGTAGCAAGGTTCCACAGTAGTAATGGTGGCAGTTTCTGTATCTGTGTACACATTTATGAGTATATATTTTCTCAAGAACCTGGAGCACAGATTGTTCCAATCACAAAATAGACTGAGATTGGCACAAATTAATTATTTACCTTAAAAAGCAGTTGATTACATTTCAGAATCTCTTACTAAGTTGAATTAAGTAGAAGGGTTGATATGATGAGTAGGTAACAATGAACTGGAAAAGTTAACGGGAAACTTCGCCTCATATTTCTGGCATAACGTACTGTGGTAGTCTGTATTAGGGGTATTACGGTATCTAGGTTGAGGCTGTAAGATCATTGGTGTGGGAGGTACCTGAGACAGGAAGATTATTGGTGAAGCCTGCCTGCTGGTTCCGCCCAGTAAGGCAGAGCATAAGAGTCTGGGTCTCCCTAGCAGCCGCATTCTATACCTGTGTTGCTGGGGGAAACATTTAGTCCAATAAAGTCTTCAATTGTCGTCCAATCTCGCTTCTGGAGTTAATGATCGAGCATCAATTTATTGGACTAGATTTTAAAGAATCGAGCTCCGAATCAAGCCGGAGTGTCTGCAACTCAGCCCCCACACGGCAAACTCAGCGGCAACCTTCAAACACTGGCTGGCGTGCTTCAAAGAGTACCTCAGGACGGCCACGACTGCACCCATGGAGGACCAGAAACTGCAAGTTCACCACTCGACGTTGAGCCCAGAGATCTACAAACTCATCGAGGATGCGGATGATTTCGAGGCCGCGATGGCCCTGTTGAAAGGACACTACATTAGCCCAGTAAACCAGGTTTACGCCCAACATCTGCTAGCGACGAGGCAACAAATCCTGGGGGAATCGCTGGATGAATTCTACCGCGCGCTCCTGGTACTGGGTAGGAACTGTGACTGCCCGCAAGTTTCAGCCAGCGATCACACAGAACGTTTAATCCGGGACGCATTCGTTGCAGGTATGCTGTCCTCCCAAGTCCACCAGCGGCTGCTGGAGAAAGAGACACAAGGCCTCAAGGAGGCACGGGCCCTTGCTAGCTCCCTGGATGTGGCCTCCCGAAATTCCCGCGCGTATGCCCCTGACCGCGCGGCAGCCCCGTGGGCAGCGTGGAACCCACCCGTGGCCGACCCCGATGCATCCCCCAACCCCCCACAAGCTTGTGCCATGCGGCTACCAGGCAACACCGGGGTGCCCCGCTGTTATTTTTGCGGGCAAGCCAAGCACCCCCGGCAGCGCTGCCCGGCACGCTCCTCCACCTGCAAAGGTTGTGGCAAAAAGGGCCATTTTGTGGCGGTATGCCAGGCCCGGGCGGTCGCCGCTGTCTCCGGGGCGAACCGGGGCCGCCACCACAACTCTCTCCACGGGCCATGTGCGGGCCGCGGGCGCCACCACCTTCATTTTCCCCAGCCATGTGCGGGCCCCGGGTGCCGCCATCTTGTTCCCCAGGGGCCATGTGCGATGCGTGGGCATCGCCATCTTGGCTGGAGTCTCAGGACCCCGATTCGGATGACCACACACCGCCCGAGGAAAATCTTCAACTTTTACCACGACTCGCCTCGGTGACTCTGAACCAGTCTCAGCCCCGAACGCTCTCGACCGCGACGATGACCGTGCTCATCAACGGGCGCAAAACATCCTGCCTGATCGTCTCCGGGAGCACAGAGAGTTTCATACACCCCAACACGGTAAGGCGCTGTTCTCTTCCCATACACCCAGTGAACCAAAAAATCTCCCTGGCCTCCGTGTCTCACTCTGTAGTGATCAAGGGGTTCTGCGTAGCAAACCTCACAGTCCAGGGAAGTGAATTAAAAGATTTCCGACTTTACGTCCTCCCTCATCTCTGCGCTGCCACGCTCCTAGGGTTGGACTTCCAATGCAACCTCCAGAGCTTAACCTTTAAATTCGGCGGCCCTATACCCCTCCCTCACAGTCTGCAACCGCGCAACCCTCAAGGTCGACCCGCCTTTCCTTTTTGCGAATCTCACCCCGGATTGCAAACCCGTCGCCACCAGGAGCAGACGGTACAATGCCCAGGAGCGGACCTTCATTAGGTCGGATGTCCAGCGGCTACTGAAGGAAGATGTTATCAAGGCTAGCAACAGCCCCTGGAGAGCTCAAGTAGTGGGTGTAAAGACCAGGGAGAAGCACAGGATGGTCATCGATTATAGTCAGACCATCAACAGATATACTCAGCTTGACGCATACCCTCTCCCCCGCATATCTGATTTGGTCAATCAGATTGCACAATACAAGGTCTTTTCCACGGTGGACCTCAAATCCGCCTACCACCAGCTCCCCATCCACCCGGACGACCGCAAGTACACTGCATTCGAAGCAGATGGGCGGCTCTACCACTTCCTAAGGGTTCCCTTCGGTGTCACAAATGGAGTCTCGGTCATCCAACGGGAGATGGACCGAATGGTTGAGCGGTATGGTTTGCGGACACGTTTCCATACCTCGACAACGTCACCATCTGCGGCCACGACCAACAGGACCACAACACCAACCTCCGCAAATTCCTCCATACCGCAAAAACCCTTAACTTAACCTACAACAAGGACAAATGCGTGTTCAGCACCGACCATCTAGCCATCCTCGGCTACGTAGTGCATGATGGAGTCATAGGCCCAGATCTCGAACGCATGCGCCCCCCCTCATGGGGTTTCCCCTCCCCCACTGCTCCAAGGCCCTGAAACGCTGCCTGGGATTTTTTTCATATTATGCCCAGTGGGTCCCCAATTATGCGGACAAGGCCCACCCCCTAATCCAATCCACAGTTTTCCCCCTGTCGGCAGAGGCCCACCAGGCCTTCAGCCACATAAAGGCGGACATCGCAAAGGCCACGATGCATGCAATCGATGAATCCCTTCCCTTCCAAGTCAAGAGCGACGCGTCCGACGTAGCTCTGGCAGCCACCCTCAATGAAGCGGGCAGGCCCATGGCCTTCTTCTCACGCATCCTCCATGCTTCAGAAATCCGTTATTCCTCCATTGAAAAGGAGACCCAGGCCATAGTAAAGCTGTGCGGCACTGGAGGCATTACCTGGCCGGCAGGAGATTCACGTTCCTCACTGACCAATGGTCGGTAGCTTTCATGTTCGATAATGCACAGCGGGGCAAGATAAAGAACGATAAGATCTTACGGTGGAGGATCGAGCAGTATCTTTACCCTGTTCGGTTTCGCCGCCTACATACACAGCGATAGGGGATCCTCCTTCATGAGCGACGAACTGTGTCAATTCCTGCTCAGCAAGGGCATCGCCCCCAGCAGGACGACCAGTTATAACCCCTGGGGAAACGGACAGGTAGAGAGGGAGAACGGAACGGTCTGGAAGACCGTCCTACTGGCCCTATGGTCCAGGAATCTCCCAGTCTCCCGCTGGCAGGAGGTCCTTCCCGATGCACTCCACTCCATCCGATCACTGTTGTGTACCACGACAGAAGAAACACCTCATGAACGTCTCCTTGTCTTCCCTAGGAAGTCCTCCTCCGGGACCTCGCTCCCAACCTGGCTGGCAGCTCCTGGACCCATTCTGCTCCGCAAACACGTGCAGGCGCACAAGTCGGACCCATTGGTAGAGAGGGTCCACCTCCTTCATGCTAACCCTCAGTGTGCCTACGTGGCGTACCCCGACAGCTGGCAGGATACGGTCTCCCTACGGGTCCTGCCGCCCCCTGGATCCCCCCCCACACACACCCCCCCCCACCAACTGGCCCACCCCACGGCTGCCCCCTTTCCAGATGGATCGGTTTTTCCTCTGGTCCCACCCAGGGGTGATGAAGCTACCAAGGAAGCCAAAGTTATGCTCCCGGAGTCACGGATGCCCGAGCCGGCATCTGCATCACCGCTGAAACTGCGACGATCACAGAGGACGACCAGGGCCCCCGATCGACTAATTGCTTCATCCTGATATGTACATGTAAAATGAATACTGTAAATAGTTGTGACATGTAATAAGGCAAAACACTGTACCACCGACGGGTACCACCATAACCTCTACCACTGTATGACGCGAGACCACCACCCCCGCCGGACTCTTTTTTTTAATAGGGGGTGAATGTGGTAGTCGGAATTAGGGGTATTACGGTACCTAGGTTGAGGCTGTAAGATCATTGGTGTGGGAGGTACCTGAAACAGGAAGATCATTGGTGAAGCCTGCCTGCTGGTTCCGCCCAGTAAGGCGGAGTATAAGAGTCTGGGTCTCCCTAGCAGCTGCATTCTGTACCTGAGCTGCTGGGGGAAACATCTAGTCCAATAAAGCCTTCAATTGTCATCCAATCTCGCTTCTGGAGTCTTTGATCGAGCATCACGTACCACCTGTTGGGAAATGATACCAAAGCTTGAGCTTTTATAAAGGATCCTGGAACCCCCTCCCTAATCGCACCGTGAGTGTACACACATCATGGACTGCAACGATTCAAGAATGCAGCTCGCCGCCACCCTCTCTAAGGCAATTAGAGTTGAGTAATAAATGCTGTCCTTGCCAAGGACGGTCACATCCCATCAGCAAGTTTTTAAAAATTCAAGAGTTATTGGCTGACGTTTCTGCATTATGGTCACCAGCTTGTGATTCTTTTGCCCAATCTGTTTAATCAGCTGAAAATCTTCAGCCAGAAGGTGGTGAATCTGTGGAACTCTTTGCCGCAGAAGACTGTGGAGGCCAAATCACTGAGTGTCTTTAAGACAGAGATAGATAGGTTCTTGATTAATAAGGGGTTCAGGGGTGATGGGGAGAAGGCAGGAGAATGGGGATGAGAAAAATATCAGCCATGATTGAATGGCGGAGCAGACTCGATGGGCCAAGTGGCCTAATTCTGCTCCTATGTCTTAGGATCTTATGTGAAACACAGAAGCAACAAATATCAGCTATGATTTAAAATGTAGTAAATGGATTTAGCTTTGAATCCAGGGCACCAGAATAATATATATGGCTGCAATATACAGTGAAACATACTTGAGGGACTGAATGGCCAACTCGTGCTCTCAAGTCAGGTTTAATTTAGGATCGGGGTCATTCATTCCGATGGCGAAGTAGGTTCTAAGTGACATCAAGCTCAGCATCAAGTTCAGTTGTAATTTTCATTAAAATTAAATCAATGTCAAAATGTTGCTTGCATATGATGGAATATAAACTGATTTGGAAGCTTTCAGACTTCACACCTGTAGGTGGCGTCCTTGTTTCAGCAGATGGCAACTCGAGCACTAATCAGGACCTGTGCAGCAACTGTACCAAATGGAGCTGTTAATAATACTGGAGATGTTCGGTGTTACAAGGAGCAACCTCATTTTTGATAGTATTGAACAATACTTACTGAAACAATTCCCAGAAGTTAATCACTTTTTAAACATTAAAACAAAATGCTTTGGAAAATTCAACGATGGAAGTTATTGGGCAGGCCGATAGAAAAAAAATCAAATAATGCAAAGGGGGGTTATACAAAATATTTATGCAAAGGATTCTGGCTTTTTGTTATGTAATTATGTGAAATACATTAACATAGGAGCAGGAGTAGACCCGTTGACCCTTCAAGCCTGCTCTGAAATTCAATATGATCATAGCTGAGGTGGCTTTGGTCTCAACTCCACATTCCCTCATATATCTTGACTTCCTTCCCTAACAAAAATCTGTCCAACTCTGCTTTGAATAAATTCAAAAGGGGGCACAATTCAACTAATTGGGAACAAAGTCCCACAGCGAGCGCATTTAGCCGCGTGTTTCCAGGAGCTCGCAGCGCTGAGAAACACATGGTTATGCAACACGACTCTCGTAGTAAAAGAGGTCTCAGCAGGACATAGCCCCATTGTGCACTCTGAAGTGCTCTGCTCGCCGGAATTCCCCGGTGTAGCGAGAGATCAAGAAAATGGGCGGGATTTACATCGCAACGTCTCACGAGATCGCATTAGATCGGCGAGGCCTTGCGAGGTGGGTAGATCCCGGGAGCGAGGTCAGCTGGCTTTTATCAACCACACTGCGCTGCGACGAGCTGCTTTTCGGGTGCAGCGTGGCCATTGGACCGCGCCCCCAGTCTCTACTACTTTCTGGGGAAAGAATTCCACCCACCAGCGGCCCTTCGGGAGAAAATGAGCTGGATTCTCCATTGTCAGGATTCTCCGTTTCGCCGGCAGCCTGGGGATTTCCCGAAGGCGTGGGGCTGCCCACAATGGGAAACCGCATTGGTTGGCGAAGTGGAGAATCCCGGGGGTCCGCCGCACCAGACGGAGAATCCCACCCAATATTTCTCCTCACGTCTGCTTTAAAAAGGACTTTGGGATTTTCCAGCCTGCCGCAGCTCGTTTCCCGGCAGCAGATTGGCTGCCAGCAGGATCCTCTGTTCGCACCGCGTATGCCCAGGGCATTTTGCATGGATCACCCGTCCTGCCGCCGGGGAACTCGCTGTGGGGGGGGGGGGGGGGGGGGGGGGGGGGAGAGGGGGAGCGCCTTTGGGGAGGCTGGACGATCCCGTTGGCGGGAAGGGCCAGGAAATCCCGCCCGAGGTCTCCTGGTTATAGTCTCCCCCATAAGAAGCACCCTCTGGGTATTCACCTCACCAATTACCCTCAGGATCTTAGATGTTCCAATAAGATGACCGCTAATCCTCCAGCAGCATTAAAAATATTCTCACATTGTAAAATTCTCTGTACAACGTTAAATTAGGTGATTATTCCCCTGAAACGCTCAGGAGGATAAACACTCTTAACATATGACACAATCTGGATAGAGCTGAGAAGGAGGCCTGAGAAGGAGCTCCCACCAGAAGCCTGAGAAGGAGTTAACACTGGGCTGAGAAGGAGCTATCACTACCGCAGGGTTAAGGAGCTGCCACCACCACAGGCCTGAGAATGAGCTATCACAACCACAGGCCTGAGAAGGAGCTACCACCGCAGGGCTGAGGAGCTAGCACCAGAGGGCTGTGCTCAAGGAGAGAAACTCAAGGGGGAATGAAAATCATATTTCCTACTGACAGCTGGGGCACTGTACCTGTGCACTTTCTGTCATCGACTAAACACCTTTAATTACCTAACATCGGTTTCTCATTTTAATTCTTGAAAGAAGCTTTGCCTACACTTCAGGTGTGAAAGAGAAACATAATCATGGTTTCTTACATAGTATTTCAGATTTTTACACCTAATTAAATGGATATAGTCCCTATGAAGAGCATAACACATTTCTGATACACAAAAACCCATCATAGCTATTATAAGGGCTTTTTATTATTTTGATCCATTGCATGGTGCATTAACTAAATTTGTTTTAATTGCATATGAAGCAATGCTAGCTTTAAAGTGGCACTCCAGGCATACTTTTTACACAGGATAGTTTACTTGCAATCAAATGGTCATAACACGAAGCCTGGCTTGTGACAATCTGTCAATAGGGAGTTCAGAAATAGTGGAACAAAGATTTTTTTTTCCTTTGTCGTGTCATTCCAAATATATACTGACCTTGCAATGGTGAACCGAGATATTCATACCAGTTGATCACAATGTGTGCAGCATGGGCAGGACTTGGGGGTACGTAGAGTTTCACCATGTAAATTCCCTTCAATTTCCCTCCTCACTCAGTGAGCCCTTACTTTGAAAAGTGAACCCTGTTACAAACAGCATGACAGATGGTAGACAGGGAACAGTGCCTGAGAATCATTTCATACTAATTGGTGCCATTTTTGACTTCTTTATTGTGTGCCTGAAGCTTTATTTAAAATTGATGCATGCAACCATGTTAAAGCTTAGAAAACATTTTCGGAGGCTATGCACTGAAACTCAAGATTTTTTTAAAGAAGTCATTCCTTTCACAAGAGGAAGTTTTATTCTTTGTAGAATAAGGGGGGGGGCATGGTAGTACAGTGGTTAGCACAGTTGCTTCACAGCTCCAGGGTACCAGGTTCAATTCCCGGCTTGGGTCACTGTGTGCGGAGTTTGTACTTTCTCCCCGTGTCTGTGTGGGTTTCCTCCGGGGGCTTCGGTTTACTCCTACAGTCCAAAGATGTGCAGGTTAGGTGGATTGGCCATGCTGAATTGTCCTTGTTGTCCAAAAAGGTTCGGTGGGGTTACTGGGTTACGGACATAGGGTGGAGGTGTGGGCTTAGGTAGGGTACTCTTTCCAAGGGCCGGTTCAGACTCGATGGGCCGAATGGCCTCCTTCTGCACTGTAAGTTCTATGATTCTATAGTAGGCATAATACAGATAAACTAATGCTCCAATAGGATAAGTGGCTGGTTTTCATTTAAGGGATTTTTTCTGAGCATTGCAATGTGATAATGGAAAAACCCAATATTTCCATCATTTACCATTGCCACTTGCAGTAATCCACTGGGTCAATCATTAGCTTTACATTCACTTGGTCACTCTGGAGCGAGTTATTGAAAACAAAATTACTTTTTGTTACCTCATATCACAGCTTCATGGCTGAAAATTACCCCCATCACAAAAAGCTGAAAATCCTTATAGGTCATATCTGCTTTTGTGTTTAAAATTAATCCTGTGCGATAATACAGAACATGAAAAATACTCTGACTACACGCATATATATATATATATATACCCACCAGTAGCTTGTAATTGGCACTCATTCACAGAAAAAAACACAAATACTGAGAAACAGGAACGGCCTAGGATTACAGTAGATTTAATAGCAACTGGTAAGATTTTGACTCTGCTTCACTGGAGTGGTAACATTGATTTCTTAAAGCATCTTTTGAATGCTTATTTCCCTGAAAAAATATTAACAATAAAATTACACACAATAAAATTACACAATCAGTGGAATTAATGCTCTCCAAGAAAAGATGGAAAATCTGTATCTTCTTTCCAATCGGGCAGCACAGTAGCACAGTGGTTAGCTTCACAGCACCAGGGTTTGATTCGCAGTTTGGGTCACTGTCTTGTGTGGAGTCTGCATATTCTCCCCGTCTGCGTGGGTTTTCTCCAGGTGCTCCGGTTTCCTCCACAGTCCAAAGATGTGCAAGTTAGATGGATTGGTCACTCTAAAATTGCCCTGTAATGTCCAAAAGAAGTTGGGTGGGGTTGCGGGGATAGGGTGGAGCTTTGACAAAGGGTCATCTGGACTAGAAATCTTAGCTCTTTTCTCTCCTTACAGATGCTGCCAGACCTGCTGAGATTTTCCAGCATTTTCTCTTTTGGTTTCAGATTCCAGCATCCGCATTAATTTGCTTTTATCTTTTGATAGGGTGGAGGTGTGGACTTAGGTAGGGTTCTCTTTCAGGGGCCGGTGTAGACTCGATGGGCCGAATAGCCTCCTTCTGCACTGTAAATTCTATGATTCAATTAATTTTCCGATGTCTAGGATTACTGATCAGTAACAAACTGATTTGTGAAGTACCTGCCTGGCTTTTCTCTGAATCTTTCCTGAGGAGGGGCAAGATCATTGCCCGGCAAGTCTGTTAAAACGTTCAGATGATTTCACAAACCAGTGAAGGAAGGCTAAGAACATTTACAGTCATCTGATTTGTAACACTATCACAAATTCTACCTCTTAAGCTTTGCTTTTGTTATATTTGTTTGCGCTCATCAAGGTCAGTGGTGAGAAATGCAAAACCTTCGATTATAGGCAGCCAGTGTCACCGTCAGTTACTTCCAGGTCAGGTGAAGTCAGTAAATAAAGCTTCCTCTCTATCCCAACTCAGAAGCACACCTTCTGCTGCACAAATATTGCATTTCCTTATTTCCTGCGGCAACCAACTTGTTGCTTCTCTGAGTAAGAATGCCAATATCACGGCAGTTTTAGCACTTTTGTGCTGTAGGTCTATTTATACTGAGAACCAGCTGGAGACTGTCTAAATCTAAATTCCAAAACAAAGTTAATGTAACACTCTACAGCCAGTCAATTGAAAAGACACACAACGTCTTGTTTAATAAAAAATTGAAAAGACTGTCAGATCAGTATTCCTGATTTTTTATTTTGGTTTTAGACTTCTCGTCACCAACCAAGTGAAAGAAAAGTGAGTGACTCACAACAGCAGTGGTTTGGTTAACATTTCACGAGAGCAACTTTGCGGCAGAATATTTGATCACATGGTAGGGGAGGTGGAGGCGTAGTGGTTTGTCATTGGACTAGTAATCCAGAGACTCAGAGTACTCTGGGGTGCTAGCCACTGCAGACGGTGACATTTGAAGTCAATAACAATCCAGGATTAAAAAGTCTAATAACGATCATGAAATAATTGTCGATTGTTGTAAAAACCTATCTGGTTCACCAATGTCCTTTCTGCCATACTTACCTGGCCTATATGTGACTCCAGACCCACAGCAATGTGATTGACTCTTAACGGCCCCTCAAGAGCAATTAGAGATGGGCAATAAATGCTGGCACAACCTGCAACGCCCATGTCCCTTGAGCAAATAAAGAAGATTCATAATGAGGTACTGTGGGAATAGTGCAATTTGGTAACAAGCTGATGAGAGTTTGGGGCATCTTTCACTCATTAATGGGCCCAAAGTTCCATTCACGTCAAGATATAACTGGGGCCAATCTTTGGTCAGAACAGAGCAGAACAGGATTGTTTTGGATTCCACCCTGTCCTTTTTTGTTCCAGTCAATTTATATGCGGAAGGGTTGTGGCAGATTTTCCATCCACCTTCCATGGCAAGAATATTTGACAAGAGACGATTCTCGGGCTGTCCTTTATGTCCTTAAAAAGCCTCCGTCAAATGGAGGCCTTTTAAAAGATCTCAAACCATAACCAGGGAAAAGTGAGCAATCTCATCGAGGTTCATGATCCTATTTTGACTCAAGCAAAATGATCCATTTTGGACATGAAGACGGCTGAATATTAATGTTTGGTCTGGATGGGCCAGAGGAAACCGGCGCTCTTTCTATTTGTACTTAGCTCCAAATAGGGGAATATCACGTCCTCATAATTTGCGAGGTGGGGTGGGTGAGTGGTGGAAGAACCACTCTTTCCATTCTTACACCAGCTGAGCAGGACCAAAAATGTTTGAGTGCTACAACTTTGCTGACCAGTTATATTATAAACAAGTATGAATTAAGCCTTGAACTGTAATCCGGTTCAGCATTTGCACAGGTAAAGTTGAACAAATAAAAGGTAACAGTAGAGATCACATAGAAATACACATTCAATTCATAGATTACACAATGAAAACAAAGACAAAGTAGGTACAAACAGCCTGCTTATTCATTTAATTGGAATCTATACAGTACTTTGGGAATCAGTTATTCATAACTGTGTTAGTGAGGGCAGCACGGTTGCGCAGTGGGTTAGCCCTGCTGCCTCACGGCGCCAAGGTCCCAGGTTCAATCCCGGCTCTGGGTCACTGTCTGTGTGGAGTTTGCACATTCTCCCCGTGTTTGCGTGGGTTTCGCCCCCACAATCCAAAGATGTGCAGGCTAGGTGGATTGGCCGCGCTAAATTGTCCCTTAATTGGAAAAAATGAATTGGGAACTCTAAATTTATTTTAAAAAATAACTGTGTTAGTGTGTCCAGGTTCTGTGCTATGGTATCCATACATAAACAAACATTTTTAAAAGTACAAGATTTGCAATGGCATCTATTCTAATTAGACTAAAGTTCTCCAACATACAGGAACTGGCTACATGTTGCAGTACTTAAAGGGTCAAACAGGAGTAAAAAGTAAATTATAATAAAGAATTCAGGAAATGCTACAAGGAATGTACTTTATATTGTTGCAATAATGATAGTGTAAATTCTCTATTAGTATGTTAATATAACACATACTTTCATTTGATAATTAATAGTATTACAATGTTTAATTCTGTTCTGGAGGACTCTTCACATTGTATATGCGATACTAGCAAATTAGTGACATTTAAAAACATCTCCAACTGCCCTACTTGTTGTTTTAGATCCCCTTATATTTGGGGAAGTATTTCATTAATAGAATCATTTGTTGTTTGTCCTCCACCCACTTCCACTGTCACACATTAGAGCAATTACAGCCTTAGGGAATAATAAACTCATTGAATTACTATGTGATCCATTTGAAAAGCAATTGCTGAGACACATCACACAGATTGTCTCCCTTACAATTTCTGTGTAATCTTTTCAAATTTCCTCCCATGCCCTCCCCTCGTCAGTCAAGCAGGAAATGTTGGTATAACTCAATGTAAAGAAAGGAAATTGAAAATATTTTTGTACGTAAAAAGCTGTTCATGTCAACAGTCAAAATATATTTCAGACTTTATAACATTTTCCCAAATTGTGCTGCATTTTTAGCATTAGTACCCTCTATAGGAACACCAAACCTATATGCCGCATATCACAAGATTCAAAATTTGGCGTTTAGCTGGCTGTACTGAATGTGGACTTCCATTTACAGCAAAGTTGCCAGTCCCATCATCTCACGGGAGCATTGTGGTTAGCACAATTGCTTCACAGCTCCAGGTTCCCAGGTTGGATTCCCGGCTTAGGTCACTGTCTGTGCGGAGTCTGCACATTCTCCCCGTGTGTGCGTGGGTTTCCTCCGGGTGCTCCGGTTTCCTCCCCCAGTCCAAAGATGTGCACGTTAGGTGGATTGGCCATGCTAAATTGCCCTTAGTGTCCAAAATTGCCCTTAGTGTTGGGTGGGGTTACTGGGTTATGAGGATAGGGTGGAGGTGTGGGCTTGGGTAGGGTGCTCTTTCTAAGAGCAGGTGCAGACTCGATGGGCCAAATGGCCTCCTTCTGCACTGTAAATACTATGATTTTGTAACTTTAGAAATGTCACTAGCAGTCATTGGTTGGTGAATGGAGATGAGCACACACATTTCAGTTTGCATGTATATTGCATTGCTTTCTCCAATTCAAGATGGTTTGTGACAAAGCATGGGTTGCCTGAATTCATGCACAATCTGAGTCACCTGGAAGTAAAATATGTTGCTCCAGGAGACTGGCCCTCATGACCCTCTGGTTTATTTTCCCATGTTTCTGTGCTCAGGTTGATGCTCATCAGAAACTCTTGTCATTACAGAGTAAGTGGCAACTTGACAGCAGTTTGTAAGAGCCACAATAGGATGCAGTCAAGTCACTTGTGGTCATCAGCTTGATACTTTTGAGGAACACTGGCAGTATAGCATAAAACAATATGAAGCAACCTTTCAAAATACCCCTGAGAGATGACTTCACTGCAACTGGGATATTAAGTACAGATCATCTTTAACAGGAACAGGCTGTGAGAAGTTACAGTGTCAGACAAAATAAAGCAATTGCAATAACCTCAGTCAATAGAGTGTTTAGTCCAATGTGCTTCACAATTTTAACGTGTCAACAGTGATCTGTACATTAATACCAGACACCAGGGGCGGGATTCTCCGATCCTGAGGTGAAGTGTTGACGCCGTCGTAAACGCCATCGTGTTTCACGATGGCGTCAGCAGGCCCCCAGGAGCAACGATTCCGAGCCCCTCAGCAGGCCAGCACGGCACTGGAGCGACCCACGTGTCAAATGGGTGCCGCGGGTCTGCGCATGCGCGCTGCGACCGGCTCAACTGCATGCGTGCGCAGTGCGACAGGGGCGATTGGGTGGTGGCTTCCTTCTCCGCGCCGGCTCCGACGCAACATGGCGTAAGGATACAGGGGCCAGCATGGAGAAAAAGAGACCCCCAGCCCGAGAGGCCGGCCAGCCGATCGGTAGGCCCCGATCAGGGCCAGGCAGCAGCAGAGCCCCCCCCCCCCCCCCCCCCCTTCCCCGGGGTCGCGCGCCCAACAGACCGCCCCCAGATGGTTCACGCCGAAGTCCCGCCGTGTAAGACCACATGTGGACGGTGCCGGCGGGACTCGGATTTTTCTTGCAGCCACTCGGCCCATCCCGGGCAGAGAATCGCCAGGACCGGCGCCGACACCAATGGCGCCGATTCTCCGCTCTCCAGAGAATCGGTGGACCGGAGTCGTGGCGGCATCACGCGATTAGCGCCCGGCCCGGTGATTCTCCAGCCTGGCGTGGGCTGAGAGAATCCCGCCCCTTATGTTATCACCAATTCTCCAAGATGTCTTCAGAATTATATTTAACCAAACAAAATAAATTTTACGACCCCTCACGCTGGCGGGATTTTCCATTCGTGCCAAAGTCATTGGCGTTTTGAATGGCTCACCACATTTTACTGGGGGGGATGTAAATCCTCCCCTTAGTGAATTTCTCTCATCGTCTCAATCAAATTTGCCTCGAAGAAGATTCCCTCCAGATTCAATATAGGAATTTCCACACAATCCTCATGAAAAAGCATTGGCAAGAGTTTCCTTCATCTGCTTGAAGCAATGTCACAGATAGAGACAATGTACAATTGCAGATCTGGTATAGACTATACATGACACATCTTTTCTTAAAAAAAAAATGCCAAACTTTGTTTCGAGACCATTATGACAGGAATTGCCAATATGTTTTGCAACCATCAGAATGAGGCAATTTTCATCTACCTGCCAGCCTCAGAACTCCAGGGAAAGCATTGAAACCACGGCATCACCTAATGCAGGGACCAAGGCAGAACTTCCAACATTTTCAGATATTTTCATTGGCACTACGCAATCAACTGGATGCCAGTTATTTCCCCTTGATTACCAAGTGATTAGACCATAAGACATAGGAGCGTAGGTAAGGCCATTCGGCCCATCGAGTCCACTCCACCATTCAATCATGGCTGATTTCAACTCCATTTACCCGCTCTCTCTCCATAGCCCTTAATTCCTCGAGAAATCAAGAATTTATCAACTTCTGTCTTAAAGACACTCAACGTCCCGGCCTCCACCACCCTCTGTGGCAATGAATTCCACAGACCCACCACTCTCTGGCTGAAGAAATTTCTCCTCATCTCTGTTCTAAAGTGACTCCCTTTTATTCTGAGGCTGTGCCCCCGGGTCCTAGTCTCCCCTGCTAATGGAAACAACTTCCCTATGTCCACCCTATCTAAACCATTCATTATCTTGTAAGTTTCTATTAGATCTCCCCTCAACCTCCTAAACTCCAATGAATATAATCCCAGGATCCTCAAGACGTTCATCGTATGTTAGGCCTACCATTCCTGGGATCATCCGTGTGAATCTCCGCTGGACCCGCTCCAGTGCCAGTATGTCCTTCCTGAGGTGTGGGGCCCAAAATTGCTCACAGTATTCTAAATGGGGCCTAACTAATGCTTTATAAAGCTTCAAAAGTACATCCCTGCTTTTATATTCCAAGCCTCTTGAGATGAATGACAACATTGCATTTGCTTTCTTAATTACGGACTCAACCTGCAAGTTTACCTTTCGAGAATCCTGGACTAGGACTCCCAAGTCCCTTTGCACTTCAGCATTATGAATTTTGTCACCGTTTAGAAAATAGTCCATGCCTCTATTCTTTTTTCCAAAGTGCAAGACCTCGCACTTGCCCACGTTGAATTTCATCAGCCATTTCTTGGACCACTCTCCTAAACTGTCTAAATCTTTCTGCAGCCTCCCCACCTCCTCCATACTACCTGCCCCTCCACCTATCTTTGTATCATCGGCAAACTTAGCCAGAATGCCCCCAGTCCCGTCATCTAGATCGTTAATATATAAAGAGAACAGCTGTGGCCCCAACACTGAATCCTGCGGGACACCACTCGTCACCGGTTGCCATTCCGAAAAAGAACCTTTTATCCCAACTCTCTGCCTTCTGCCTGACAGCCAATCGTCAATCCATGTTAGTACCTTGCCTCGAATACCATGGGCCCTTATTTTACTCAGCAGTCTCCCGTGAGGCACCTTATCAAGGCCTTTTGGAAGTCAAGATAGATAACATCCATTGGCTCTCCTTGGTCTAACCTATTTGTTATCTCTTCAAAGAACTCTAACAGGTTTGTCAGGCACGACCTCCCCTTACTAAATCCATGCTGACTTGTCCTAATCCGACCCTGCACTTCCAAGAATTTAGAAATCTCATCCTTAACAATGGATTCTAGAATCTTGCCAACAACCGAGGTTAGGCTAATTGGCCTATAATTTTCCATCTTTTTCCTTGTTCCCTTCTTGAACAGGGGGGGTTACAACAGCGATTTTCCAATCGTCTGGGACTTTCCCTGACTCCAGTGACTTTTGAAAGATCATAACTAACGCCTCCACTATTTCTTCAGCTATCTCCTTTAGAACTCTAGGGTGTAGCCCATCTGGGCCCGGAGATTTATCAATTTTTAGACCTCTTTAGTTTCTCTCGCACTTTCTCCTTTGTGATGGCTACCATATTCAACTCTGCCCCCTGACTCTCCGGAATTGTTGGGATATTACTCATGTCTTCTACTGTGAAGACTGACGCAAAGTACTTATTCAGTTCCTCAGCTATTTCCTTGTCTCCCATCACAAAATTACCAGCGTCATTTTGGAGCGGCCCAATGTCAACTTTTGCCTCCTGTTTGTTTTTAATGTATTTAAAGAAACTTTTACTATCATTCCTAATGTTACTGGCTAGCCTACCTTCAAATTTGATCCTCTCCTTCCTTATTTCTCTCTTTGTTATCCTCTGTTTGATTTTGTAGTCTTCCCAATCTTCTGACTTCCCACTACTCTTTTGCCACATTATAGGCTTTCTCTTTTGCTTTGATGCATTCCCTAACTTCCTTTGTCAGCCATGGCTGCCTAATCCCCCCTCTGATAACCTTTCTTTTCTTTGGGATGAACCTCTGTACTGTGTCCTCAATTTCTCCCAGAAACTCCTGCCATTGCTGTTCTACTGTCTTTCCCACTAGGCTCTACTCCCAGTCGATTTTCGTCAGTTCCTCCCTCATGCCCCTGTAGTTACCTTTATTTAACTGTAACACCTTTACATCTGATTCTACCTTCTTTCTTTCAAATTGGAGATTGAATTCGACCATATTATGATCACTGCCTCCTAAGTGCTCCCTTACTTTAAGATCTTTAATCAAGTCTGGCTCATTACATAACACTAAGTCCAGAATGGCCTGTTCCCTCGTGGGCTCCATCACAAGCTGTTCCAAAAAGCCCTCCTGTAAACATTCAATGAATTCCCTTTCCTTGGGTCCACTGGCAGCATTATTTACCCAGTCCACCTGCATATTGAAGTCCCCCATGATCACTGTGACCTTTCCTTTCTGACATGCACTTTCTATTTTGTGGTGCATTTTGTGCCCCCGGTCCTGACCACTGTTAGGAGGCCTGTACATAACTCCCATTATGGTTTTTTTGCCTTTGTGGTTCCTCAACTCTACCCACACAGACTCCACATCATCTGACCCTATGTTGTTTAGTGCTATTGATTTAATTTCATTCCTAATTAACAAGGCAACCCCACCCCCTCTGCCCACCTCTCTGTCTTTTCGATAGGTTGTGAATCCCTGGATGTTTAAATGCCAGTCCTGAACCCCCTGCAACCATGTCTCTGTGATGCCTACCACATCATACCTGCCAGTCACAATCTGGGCCACAACTCATCTACCTTGTTCCATACACTGCGCGCATTTAAATATAGCACCTTTAATTCTCTATTGACCGTCCCTTTTTGTTTTCTTAGTGTGGTGGACCTTGGTTTACTGAGCCTTTCCATACACTGTGTCATATTTTGTGGGATGGGGACAATCGTAACCACTCTTGAGTTTTGTCTGTTCGTGTTTTTTTGTATTCCTAAGCAGCTACGCTCCCCGCTGATTACTTCACCTCTTGGTTCCCTGACTTTCCCTTCCCCCCCAGCTTTTCAACGCTCAATGGATTCAGAAGCAATGCCAGGTTTCCCACAACAATCGCAATATCAGAAGGAAACAAAACCATCAAATTTCTCAAAGAAAAAGGTGATTGTAATCATTTCTATATTGTTAATTACTTTTCCCAATACAATAGTTGCATAAATTATTATTAGCAATTGGTTAGTTGCATCTTAACTTGAACCTTCCCACGCCTTCAGATTTACCACTTGTTGTTTCTTTTCTACCCACGTAACACCTCTGACCTTTCCCTTTCATTCACCCATGCAGTGGATTGGTTGCCAAACTCCCAATTGTCCCTCCTCACCCAATCCTAAAGTCACTCCCTAGCCATAAGGCTAATATTACACCCCGCTTTACTACTGGATACAGCGGCAGTGGTGCCATCAAAGTCCCACTCGCCACTGGACAATGACTCCTCGGTTGAGAAAACAGGAGAGACCAGGCCTTCATGAATTATTGATTAGAAGCAGAGGGAAAGAATGGGAATACCACAGAAGGCATCTTATGTATAGAATTTCCAATTTGTATACGTTGGTACTTATTTCATTCAAAAGAGCCTGTAGAGCCAAAAGAAAAATGTCTTCCTTTTCTGATTAGTTTAACTTTAAGAGGAGGGAACACATTTTTGGTCTTTCACAATGGTTAGCACTGCTGCATCACAGTGCCAGGGAACCGGGTTCGATTCCGACCTTGGGTGACTGTGTAGAGTTTGCACATTCTCCCAGTGTCTGCGTGGGTTTCCTCCAGGTGCTCCGGTTTCCTCCCACAGTCCAAAGATGTGCAGGTTAGGTGGATTGACCATGCAAAAATTGCCCCTTAAGTGTCCAGGGATGTGCAGGTTGGGTTACAGAGTTATGGAGATAGGGTGGGGAAGTGGACCGAGGTAGAGTGTTCTTTCGGATGGTCGGTGCAGACTCGATGGGCCGAATGGCCTCCTTCTGCACTGTTGGGATTCTATGATTCTGTTCCATGATTCTATGATTCATGGGATGTGGCCATTACCGGGAGACATTTGTTGCCCATCCCTAATTCCCTTTGAACCGAGTGGCTTGCGAGCCTATTTCAGTGGGCAGTTAAGAGTCAACCACATTTCCATGGGCCTGGGGTCATTTGTAAGCCAGAATTCCTTCCCTAAAGGATGCCTTCCCTAAAGTGCATTCATGAACCAGATGGATTTTTATGACATAAATGCCATATCTACAACTATTTTCAATTCCATTTTTCCCCGAAATTAATTCAACTTAAATTCCACGAGTTGCAATGCTGGGATTTGAACCTACATCCCCAGAGTATTGTACAATGACATTATGCCACCATCTCCCTCTGTCCACCCCAAAACAGAGAGTCGGGATAAGGTCACAGTTGGAGGAAGGCACAAGAGGTAAATCACAGTGAGAAAAGAGAGAGGGGCCAGGGGACGGTGAGAAACTAACTGCACACTGTCAAGGATGGATTTGCTAATACTTGAAATCTTTAAAAGCTGCATGGTAGCACGGAGGAATAATGTAATAAAGTCCCAACTAGGATATGGGATGAAAACAGAAAATGCCAGAAATACTCATCAACATCCCAGGCAGCATCTGTAGAGAGAAACAGTTCATATTTCAGGTCAATCAATACCTTTAGGAATGAAACAGGTTTTAAACAAGTACAGATGCAGGAAAAGGGGTAAGAGAGAAAAGAGAAGGAAAGGGCAGTAATATGGCGAGAGATTAAACGACAAATAGGATGATGGTGCAAGGCTAAAGAAGATGGTAATGGAACAAGAAAGGTGGGTCCAAATGAGGTGCAAATGGGTCAAACAGAATCATTACCAATATCTGCTGTCTGAAAACTTGGGACAGAGATTATGATATAAAATTGTTGAACTCGATGTGGAGTTCAAGTTCGCATAGTGCCTGATCAAAAGGTGAGTTGCTGTTTCCTGAGCTTAAATTGAACTTCGTCGGGGTGGGATTTGGTGTCTGATTGGAGGTGGGAGGGTCTAATGGAGGGTCTCTAATGGGGTGTCTTACGGGGTTTTGTTGGCAGGGGGGGGTGTATCAGGTCACCCTCATGTGTGCATGCTGTGGGGGAGACCAGTTATTCCCGCGGGGGCGGGGTCCATGGGAGGATGCCACGCCTCTCCAGTGGGGAGGGAGGGGGGAGAACAGGATTAGTACAGGAGGGGGGGGGGGGGGGTGGGGGAGGCCTGCCAACGGACCTCAGGACCAAGCCATCCTCTCAAAATGGTGGCTCGGTACCAGGATTCTAACAAGGGTCCGGCAAGCTCTCCGCTATGCATACATTTGCATTGATAAGGCGAGAGACTCGTGCCTGGACCCCACTCCCAGCGCCTGCAGAGCCCAGTCCCGATCCGCTGGTGGGAGCACTTAGTCTCCAGAATGGAGAAGCCCGGCCAATGTTCCGGCAGGAAGAAGGTGGGAGGAAGTGCAGTCGAGGAAACTGTGAGGTTCAGTGGGCTTTTAGTGAATATTAGTTAATAACCTATCCCACAAACACATCAGAGAAGTTGAGGAAGGGAAGGGCTGAACCAACCATGGTCTATGTGAAGGTGAGGGAAATATGGAAATTGGAAACAAAGTCAATGGAATTTTCCATTTCGGGACAAGAGCAGGAAACATCACTGATACAGCCAATGTACCAGAAAAAGAGGCAACGGATGAGGAGGACTGGACCATTCCAAGTAGCCCACAAAAGGCAGGCATAGCTAGGACCCATATAGGTATCCATCCATCGTGACACCTATTATTTGTAGGAAGTGAGTGGAGTCAAAGAAAATGTTGTTCAATATGAGAACAAATTGAGCCAGGCGGATTAGGCTGGTGGTGAGTGGAGACTGGTTGGGCCTCCGTTCATAGAGGAAGTGGAGACAAATGCGGAGGGAAGGTGTCAGGGTGGAAGTGTGGAGAGATTGAATATCCATGGTGAAAAGGAGATAGTCAGGACCACAAAACTGGCAATTGTCAAAGTGACGGAGAGTGTTGAAAGCATCACAAACGTAGGTGAGAAGAGAGTGGATGAAAAGTAGGACATGGGAACCTTGCCATGCAGTCAGTTCATCAAGTACCCTGGCATGTCAACAATTATGATTTCACATGATTACTGCCTGGCAGACAGAAATAGTTTATAAAAGTGTCACGTTCTGAAAAACGGCTTATTTAGCTTTCCCCCAGTTGTGTTTTATATTCATTCAGCTGTGCCATTGTGATGCTGCTTCCACCACAGACAATGACTACTATTGACTGTAGGTCCTGGGCCAACCATCTCTCCTTCTGTAGTCGCTGGATTACTCCACTGTAAATGGCAGCTAATGATGCGCCACAGGCTGGTTCAACCAAAAACCTTTCATCATCTGCAAAAAGAACCAATTGTTCACAATCAGGTCACAAGCTCTGATTTAACGATCATCTCAGGCCACTGGCCTAGTGTGAGAACAAGCCTCAAAGACAGCATCACATTCAGCATCATATTCAGTGTGGACCTTAATGGCAATTGAATTACGTCCCGAATTGTCTTTAAAAAATATATAAACCAAGATCAAAACTGTGATTTTTAAAACAAAAATCTACTTCTTCCACTTGATTCTCCATTAGAGTATGAAGAATCATTTTAATCAGCTGTCAAAGAACTTGCAGCATCAACAAACAGGCATTAAAATGCAAACTGTGTTCCCACCCACTGCCCCTATTATGTCTCTTTCCTGGTTGTGGACTGGACAGAAGGTAGTAGCCGACTGGAATCAAAAGAGCACACAATACTTACAATGAGGGTGACCAATGTATTCAAGTTCAATATGCAAATAGTGATACTATACATTGACCAGCGAGCCAGAACTGTACTGGTATACTCACTGGTATTTCCAATTATAAAGCATATTATACATGAAATTACAAAATGTGATCCACTATGCCGTCAGGGGCACTCTATTCCTCCACATCGGCCGCTGTGGTCCTCCGCGATGGCCAATGCGGAGACGAACCCTCCCGCGCATGCGCTGGGATGACGGCAGCCCACGCTGGCACGCCCGCACATGCGCCAACTCGCGCCGGTCGGCGGAGGCCCTTTGGCGCTGGTTGGCGTGGCACCAAGCCCCTTCCCCGCCGGCCGGCGCGGCGCAAACCACTCCGGGGCTGGCCTAGCCCCTGAAGGTGCGGAGGATTCAACACCTTTGGGGCGGCCCGACGCTGGAGTGCTTCACGCCACTCCTCGGCGCCGGGACCCCCCGCCCCGCCGGGTAGGGGAGAATCCCGCCCATGACTTTTACTCTGTTTTGTTACTTTTACTTAAAATCTAAACTGTATTTTCTAATTCTTACTTTCCACGACATGGTGGCTGTCTGTGTGGAGTTTGCACTTTCTCCCCATGTCTGCATGGGTTTCCTCCGGGTGCTCCGGTTTCCTCCAACAGTCCAAAGATGTGCAGGTTAGGCGGAATGGCCATGCTCAATAGCCCCTTAGTGTCTAGGGAAGTGTAGGTTAGGTTACGGGGATAGGACGGGAGAGTGGATCTGGTTTAATTGCTCTTTCAGAGGATCAGTGCAAACTTGATGGGCCGAATGGCCTCCTTCAGCACTGTTGGAATTCTATGATTTTATGATTGGAGCCCTGCTCATTTTCCCTCTCGTTCATTTATCCTTATCCATAACTGATTCTCTATGTTATTCCTTTCCTCAGTATCTTTAATTCTTTCACTCGGGATTTTCCTACCACCAGGATCGTCCAGTCCCGCCAGAAGTCAATGGACCTTTGGCTGGCCTGTCGCAGCCCCCGTGGTGGGTCCCGTCACGACAGTCCCAAAGAATCCCAGCTAATTGTCTTTCTCCCTTTATCTTCCATACGCTCCCATTCTCTAATTGCCTCTGTCTCTCTCATTACCACCACCCCTTTTTATTTCATACATCTTTCTCACTCCGGGCCCTGGTTTCTCTCATTGCTTCGGTTGGTGGTTATAGCAAAACACAGGAAGACAATGGCAGGAATTCTTTGGCCATTGGGATTCTCTGTTCCTGCTGGCAGTGCACCCCCTCCTGCGAGTTTCCCAGCGGTGTGAGGTGGCTTCGATGGGAAATCCCATTAACAGGCAGCGGGGATAGAGAATCCCGCTGCCAACGAACGGCGCGCCACCGAGAAACACGCAGCCGGGTACCGGAGAATCCCGCCCAATGTCTGTGAGGATAGATCAGTGATTTTTGGGTGTTTTGTGTTTACAAAAACAAATCAACGGCTACCCTCATCATTGAGTATTAAAGTTTAATAGAGCCACAATGGATAGTATAAAAAGCGCTATTCATCAATGTTTCTCCAATAACCTACTCATGCAACCTTACCAAAACCCCCCGAAAAATGGCCAACTGCTTTTGAGATAAAATTATTGAAAGGTGTTTCGAAAATAAAATAGTCACTCCGGGGTGAAAGGAGGACAGGAAGTACTTCCTTAAAATGCACAATTTATTTTTCAGAATTGTGAAATCTTGGTTTTGGGATCCAGTGTGTCATTTTTGATAACCGTGTGACGTAGAAAAGATCCTGGGGCGTCATTCTCCGCCGGCGGGAGTCTCCGTTTTGCCGGCACCGGGGGGTTTCCCGACGGCGTGGGGCTGCCCCACAATGGGAAACCCCATTGACTGGCCGGTGTTACGGAGACTCCCGCCGGCCGGTCGGGGCAGAAATGTGGCGGGGCGGGTAGGAGAATTTTGCCCCTGGTTCTTGCTGTGCCATCCAGGGATTAATAGTTAGAACGCTGCAGCTCACTCAAAACTTTCAGATTAGCGAGGTCAGAATTAACAAAGAGACATTTGTCTCCTTCACGATTCTGCATTTCTACACTGGGAAGGAACGCATAGCTGGATGGTAAGGAAACATTTTATTCACAGAGGAGCAACACGCAGCTTGTGCGCTTTTGTGGTGCCCCTATTCTACAATAAAACACTGAAAATAATTTAACAGAAGTATAAAACCTGGCACAAGTACCAATCCAGTTTGGGTGTCAAGTATTCTTCCTATTTAACATCAACCCCCCTCCCCCCACCACCACCAAAAGAAATGTGGTTGAGGATTTTTTTTAAAGGAAATTGAATCAATTTCCCACATTGGAAAAAAGCAGCTCTCATTATTGCAATGGGAAACTCTCAGGACCAATTCACCAGGTTCTGGGAAAAGAAACTGATTTAATTTGACATTTGATGCCTTCATTTAATCAGAATGTACTGCAAGGCAGGTTTCTGCTTCAAAATGGGATGTGCAAGGAGACAATTCAAATCTTAACCCATTACTGATTATATCGCAGAGCAGAATTCTTATTTTACAAATTAAAACAAAACAGCTTTATCTGCAAGTGGAACAAAGCCTGCTGTGTATGTGAAAATAGAAAGTCTTACCTAGGAATCTCTCTACTGCTTGCACAGCCTCCTGGTCACTGATTACCTCAGAGAGAACATTGTGCTCCAGCGCATTCTGAAGTGCCATCTCGCACACAGTTTTAGCTCCCAGGGTTTTAGCGACACTATTATGATGGAAACAGCAGGTTAGAAGAAACAGTTCATCCTACACGCATACACGCATGCACACACCAGCTACTACACATAGAGATACCCACAGACGCTACACCAAAGGGGCAGATATTAAGAGCAAATGCTCATCAAATTCAAGAAGATCATTAAAGGAAAATATACAAGTTGAGAGGTTGATGGGTGGCATTCCTGCACTTCGGGCCGAAACAGCTGAAGGCGGGCAGCACGGTGACGCAGTGGGTTGGCACTGCTGGCTCACATCGCCGAGGTCCCAGGTTCGATCCCAGCTCTGGGTCACTGTCTGTGTGGAGTTTGCACATTCTCCCAGTGTTTGCGTGGGTTTCGCTCCCACAACCCAAAGATGTGTAGGGTAGGTGGATTCACCACGCTAAATTGCCCCTTAATTGGAAAAAATAAATTGGGTACTTTAATTTTTTTTAAAAAGAAACAGCTGAAGGCACAGCTGTCAATGGTAGGACCAAAGAAGGGGGGTTACACAAGGTACACACACGCAAATCATGATGATCAGAGAGTCCAAGTTTGTCAGCAAATAAGCGATCTATTTGATTCTTCTCAGAAACCTCCAATGAAAGGCAACTGAACAAACCATTAAAGTGGCCAAATTCAGCAATAATGACAAGAAAAAGTGAACATTGGAAAGCTGAAATAAAAACTGACAATGCTAGAAACACTCAGCAAGCACTGGAAATAAAATCCAGGTTGCCGTTCTGATGGGTACCCTGCTGTGGTGCATGGTTCAAGCTTTCTCTCATAAGTTTTTTTTCTCATGGCCGGATCAGTTTCCATAAGCAAATTAAAGTTGTCACAAATTGATTGTGTTTACTCTGTGGCAAATTGAGTTACCACATTTAAAAAAATACATTTAGATAATCTTATAAAAAATTTTTCCAATGAAGGGCCAATTTCGTGTGGCCAATCCACTTACCCTGCACATCTTTGGGTTGTGGGGGTGAGACCCATGCAGTCACGGGGAGAATGTGCAAACTCCAGGATGTTGCCTGGTATGGAGGGCATTAGTTATGAGGAGAGGCTGAATAAACTTGGTTTGTTCTCACTGGAACAACGGAGGTTGAGGGGCGACCTGATAGAGGTCTACAAAATTATGAGGGGCATAGACAGAGTGGATGTCAGGGACCTTTTCCCAGGGTAGAGGGGTCAATTACTAGGGGGCATAGGCTTAAGATGCAAGGGGCAAGGTTTAGAGGAGATGTACGAGGCAAGTTTTTTTTACACAGAGGGTAGTGGGTGCCTGGAACTCGCTGCCGGAGGAGGTGGTGGAAGCAGGGACGATAGTGACATTTAAGGGGCATCTTGACAAATACATGAATAGGATGGGAATAGAGGGATACGGACCCCGGAAGTGTAGAAGATTTTAGTTTAGACAGGCAGCATGGTCGGCGCAGGCTTGGAGGGTTGAAGGACCTGTTCCTGTGTTGTACTTTTCTTTGGCCACACGGACAGTGACCCGGGGCTGGGATTTATCCCGGGTCCTCGGTGCTTTGAGACAGCAGTGCTAACCACTGAGCCACCGTACCGCCCTACATTTAGATATTCAAACATAAAATTCTACTTTAATCACATGTTTATCAGAATTAATGGGTTTTAGTGAAGGGTTGTTATCATGATGAGGGGGGGGGGGGGGGGCGGACCTCTGGAACTACACACAAAACGTTTGGACTTTAAAAAGACCAACGTTTTCACAGAATTGTTACGATGCAGAAGAAGGCCATTTGGCCCACTGTGTTTGCACCGACCCCGAACACAGACCCCAAAGATGGCTGAGAATGTACCGCTAACCACTGGCAAGGAACAGTGGAACTCCTCCCTGTTGTTCCAAATAAGGTAATTCTAAAATAATCCAAAGATTACCATCTCTGGTAAAGACAACGGAACATTATGGCTATCTCATCCAAAGACCTTAGGTATAATAGCCTAGAACAACAAGTAAACTCCAATTCAAATACACAAAGACGTGAGTTAAAAGCTCGCCGAGAGAACAGCCTGTACGTTGGTCTGTCTGTTTGTGTGTCTGTGCTGTGAGAAAAGCAGCTGGAAGCTTGCCACACTGAAGGTGATACAGTTACCAAGGTAGGACCCCCCGCAGAATTGCCAGATTTTGCAGGAACATCTAAAACTTTCTCTCCGACTGTGAAAGTCGATCAGGCAACAGAACAATAATAATAATCTTTGTTATTGTCACAAGTAGGCTTACATTAACGCTGCAATGAAGTGAAAAGGACCTCAGCTGGAAAAAGAACTCAAATTCCTCGATCAAACAAGATTACCTGAACCGAAGAATCAACCATTCACCACCAAAAGTCAACAACTGGAATCGACCTGTATCGACCACAATGTTTATCATCTATTTCCTATTCTTATTTTGTTCGCCGTTACTCAACTGAATAATATTAATAGTATTCGTTTTTCTATGACTTCATGTGGGGGGGGGGGGTGATTTGTTATTTCTGTTGTGGGTGGGAGGATGTCCCTCCTTGAGTGGTTGGGGGTGCTCCCTTTGTCAACGGGACGGCAACATTTGCACTGTGAGGGGAGGGAGGCCTGTCTCTGGATGCTGGGATCGGGGTGCCCATTTAATATGGCAGGGAAACCAGTGCGTTCGCTGCTATACATAATTTAGCACAGCGAAGATACGTAAATACCACCTTGGCGATGCTCCTAGCACCAGTCGGACACATTTATGAGAAGGTTACAGAAACTGCAAATTGCCAAAACATCTCTTTAAAATCCTATATTATCACTGAGTAGCAACAAACTCAGAACACATGAGTTACTGGCATATATCACTAGAAATCTGGGCAATGGGTAGGATTCTCCGTTCCCCCAGCCAAGGGTTTCTCGGGGGCGTGCCATTCGCTGACAGCAGGATTCTCGGTTCCCGCCGCTTGTCAATGTGAATTCTCATTGGAGCCACCCCACGCAGCTGAGAAACTTGTGGGCGAGATGCGCTGCCAGTGGGAAAAGAGAATCCTAACAGCCGGAGAATTCCAGCCAACATGGCCCTTCAGCATTGATTAACCTGAAGTTGTACAATCTAACTCTCCGTATGATGTCCATTTGCTTTCTCACTTACCATCAGGGATTACTGACATCCAATGGTGTCAGATTATTGACATAAATGACCGATTAACCAAGCTCGGTGTCGCAAGTCGCAACATCATGAAACACTGAGCTTCATTGCAAAAGGCATAATTCTGACCCAGTCAGTCACGACGGTTAGTCTCGTCTCATTGTCGGTTGAGTTCTTAGTCTTAGGACTGCGGAGGACATTTTCTAAGAAGGTGTACAGTACCTGCTCTGCTTCAGCTGCCAGCACCAAACCAGAAGGGCTGACCGCACAATTGCAAGTTAAGGGCAAAGGATCCAAAAGCATTAACTTTTCTAATTGTGAAAAGCACATTTTAATCAACGGACAATAATTAGAAATGAAAATTGTGTTGTTTCTATAGCAGCATTGATGGCTTTATATCAGACACTGGGCGGGTTCTCTGGTTCAGAGACAAAGTGCTCCTACCACCAGAGAATCGGGACTGTGTCCTACTGGTGCTAGGAGCATCGCCAAGGTGGTATTTACGTATCTTCGCTATGCTAAATTATGTATAGCAGCGAACGCACTGGTTTCCCTGCCATATTAAATGGGCATCCCGATCCCAGCATCCAGAGACAGGCCTCCCTCCCCTCACAGTGCAAATGTTGCCGTCCCGTTGACAAAGGGAGCACCCCCAACCACTCAAGGAGGGACATCCTCCCACCCACAACAGAAATAACAAATCACCCCCCCCCCAACGCATGGCAGTGACCCGACCCACACCACCCACACCGTCCCTCAGTTACCGTCGGCCCCCCGCCCAGGCTCTCCCCTTCAGGCCCTCCATTTCAGTCCCTGCCTCCTGACATTGCCAACATTGCACTGCCCCCTGGCAGTGACACCCTAGACTGGCGATCTGGACCCTGAAGGGAGTCAAGGAGGTTAGCCTATTTGCCCCTCTGCCATTGCTAGGCTGTAGAGGGAGGGTTCCCCAAGGGTCCATAGAATCCCTATACTGCAGAGACCATTCAGCCCATTGAGTTTGCACCAACCCTCCGAAAAATACTTGCAGATATTTCTCTCCTGGGCCCACTCCCCCACTCTTTCCCCGTAACCTCAGTTAACCTGCATATCCCTGGGCACTAAGGGGCAATTTAGCATGGCCAATCCACCGAAGCTACACATCTTCGGACTCCGGAAAGCGGAACACCTGGAGGAAACCCACACAGGCATGGGGAGAATGTGCAAACTCCACACAGTCACCAGTCAGAATCGAACTTAGGTTCCTGGTGCTGTGAGGCAGAAGTGCTAACCACTGTGCCACCCCTGGGAATTGGGTGGGCTCACTGTGGGTAAAGGGTTGACCATTTCAAAAATACCAAGTGTTTTCTGACTGCAGAAAGCACTTAGCATTGTTGAAGTGGCCAACAACTGTCAATCAGAACAAGGTTGTTTATAAACATTGTGGTTAGGATCAATGGAGGGTACTTCAGATGCATTCAAGCGCGACGGTAAAGCTAAATCAACAAACCCGCTGCGTTTAAACCATTAAGCTGTCAATCATTGGCAAGTTCAAGGTACTACACCATGAAATTGAATGAATATTAAGCATTTCCTTGGATGTCAGGGATGGCAAGGCTTTTAAGGTAATGTGGGCTTTCTAGGAAGGCTCAGACACTTTAAAGAGCAACAGTTTTAAAAACACAGGACTGAGGGAGCAGATGTGAGGACAAGAAACGTCTCCCTGGCTTGCATCTTCAATGAATTGTCTGATCAGTTCATCAGCTGTCAGGCAGAGTAGTTCAGAGTGAGAAGGCCACTTCAAAGTTTAAACAGATCAGAGAAGGATTATGATTTTGAACAGAGGGCTACCTGAGGTCACCATGCCAAGAGTGATGTTCAGGTTGCCCAGTGCTGGGAGGGGCAGTCCAGAAACGGGACCCCCATTCCGGGAGAGGGTCCCAGGGTCAACACCTTACCTATAGTCCGACCCCACCCAACCCCTATGACCCTTGGAGGACCTTCCCTTTGAAGCCTGGCAGCAGCAGGGGAGCACATGAGCAATGGACTAACCTCCTTGACCCCTCCCCATCCGGGTCTATTGTGCCAGGGCAGTGCTTTTTTGTCAATGCTTGCAACAAAGCAAGCCTGGTGGAGTTCCTGTTGGGAGGGGTCGGAGGTGGAGATTCGGGCTTCCAATCCATTAATGACATTCAAATGAATGCAAAGGAGCAGCTTGCATGTTCCTGCCGACGCAGGTGGGAAGCCCGCTATGGCCAGTGGGGCGGGACTGGAGACGGGACGGATCCATAGCCTGGCGCAAATCCCGTTTTTGGGCCATCCAGAATTCTCCACCTGATTGGAATTCCCGGCAAGGAGCGTAGAATTCCACTCAGCATGTTGGAAATCTATCCCATACAATTGGCACACCTTCCAAGGTAAGATGGCACTTGCAGTAGGAATAATGAGCCTTCAACTACCAAGAATGCATGTAGTCAGAATTTCTTGCTTTTAGCTAACATTGCCTACATATCTTGTAAGGTGTCACCTATTGTATCTCTCTGCTAACATTTTGTTAAGAGGCAATGCAGTTAACAATGATATTTTATCCCATTTATCTGTTATAATGCTGACAGTACAATCCCGCGGTTATACTGTAGTATGGCCTTGTGTTTCTGAGGGCACGTGGCCTATGGCACTTTTTATCCAAGTTCACAAGGGATTTTGATATTTATCTGTCTGACATATACAGGAGCTAATGGAACTCATTTCAACAGTTAGTGGACCTCATGTAACGAGGCTGTCCGGGGAAGTATTTATCTGCAACGCCTTTTCTAACAAGCTGAACAGCCACATGTTGATTAGGAATCGCCTTTTTTACTTTTGGAGCAGTCCATGCGGAGTTTTCCTGTCAAACAATATAAACACGATTTTACAGTACAAACTGTTGGACAACTTGTAATTGCTCCGCAAATAAGGTGATTAAAGAGCTTCCATGTTTTGGAGTGTTTTAATTGATCTGAAATATCAATCAATGCACCAAACTATACAAAGACGTCCTTTCCAGGTGAATAATCCTGAACAGTAGGACCAGATTCCACCAATGTGACTCTGCTACTGGTTGCCGGGAGGTGATTTTTTTTCGCTGGGTTTCTGTCTCTGGAGAATCACTTGGTTCTGTATTCTGTTCTGTTCTAATTTGTGCATCACTTGGGGGGATGGGGATAGCGGGGGGGGGGAGAGAAATCCACCACTCCCTCAGCCCTCAAGTGTCAACAGGGAGCTGCGCTCAAAGGGAATACGGGTCAGATGATCAAACTTCTTGGGCGTCATTCTCCGAACCCCCGCCGGGTCGGAGAATGGCCGTTGGCCGCCGTGAATCCCGCCCCCGCCGAAGTCTCCGGTACCGGAGATTGGGCGGGGGCGGGTATCGGGCCGCGCCGGTTGGCGGGACCCCCCGCTCAATTCTCCGGCCCAGATGGGCCGAAGTCCCACCGAGAAATTGCCTGTCCCACCGGCGTAAATCAAAGCTGGTATTTACCGGCGGGACCAGGCGGCGTGGGTGGGCTCCGGGGTCCTGGCGGGGCGATCTGACCCGGGGGGTGCCCCCACGGTGGCCTGGCCCACGATTGGGGCCCACCGATCCGCGGGCGGGCCTGTGCCGTGGGGGCACTCTTTCCCTTCCGCCTTCGCCACGGCCTCCACCATGGCGGAGGCGGAAGTGGCTCTCCCCACTGCGCATGCGCGGGAAACTGTCGGCGGCCACTGACGCTCCCGCGCATGCGCCGCATTTCCGTGCCAGCTGGCGGGGCAACAAACGCCATTTCCGCCAGCTGGCAGGGCGGAAATCCCTCCGGCGTTGGCCTAGCCCCTCAATGTTGGGGCTCGGCCCCCAAAGGTGCGGAGCATTCCGCACCTTTGGGCCGGCGCGATGCCCGTCTGATTGGCGCCGTTTTTGGCGCCAGTCGGCGGACATCGCGCCGTTGGGGGAGAATTTCGCCCATAGTGTTACAGGCATTCTCTTACCTGCATTTTCTTGAGTGAGCATGCCACTCCCAGCCCTCACACAATTGGCAAATTTACCATTATATCTTTATCCTCGTGGCATAAAGTTAAAGTGCGGATGTATGCCGTTTTATCAGTTAATATTTTCATCATACCTTGTAATATCGGCGAGTGTGACTAACTTTCCAGCCTTCACTGCTGCATTCAGACTTTCAGCACCTTTCGTCTCCATGGCAATTATAGGCACGTCACACCAACCTACTTTCTTCAGCCCTTCTACCACACCACAGAGAAGGCCACCACCTCCAACTGACAGAATAATAGCCCCAGGTTTATTCTGCAGTGCCTCCCACAGTTCCTTCACAACACTGGCATGTCCTTCCCTTAGGATTTAATTTTGAAAAAAAAATGTATTTAGTTATCATATCCAAGTTCTGAAAGAAACATCATGACTTTATGCTGTAATATAATGCTGCACAGAGATGACACGACAGCACAGTGGTTAGCACTGCTGTCTCATAGTCCCAGGAGTCTCCGAGTTCGATTTCGGCCTTGGGTGACAGTCTGTGTGGAGTTTGCATGTTCTCCCCGTGTCTGCGTGGGTTCCCTCTGGGTGCTCCAGTTTACTCCCACAGTCCAAAAGATGTGCAGGTTCGGTGGATTGGCCATACTAAATTGCCCCTTAGTGTCCAAAGATGTGTAGGTTAGGTGGGGGACTGGGCCTAGATGGGGTGCTCTTTCTGAGGGTCATGCAAACTCAATGGGCTGAATGGCCTCCTTCTGCACTGTCGGGATTCTAAGGACAGAGAGTTACATGGAAGAGAAATCTATTATTTCCTGACCCGTGTATAATCACTGACTGAAATCTAAAGAAAAAGCTGAAATGCTACCGACAAAGTATTGAGGAGGGATTTTCCTTGGCATGCACTTGGAATTTAGAGGATAGTAAATCATGTGCTGCGTGTGGGCAACTTTCCAATCAGGGATCATGGCATGTGCTAAAAATGCTATGATTAAATAAATCTCCCCGAGTGCTAACTCTGAGGAAAGGTTTATCTACAGTACATGCTTACAATTATTTTCGAGTGCACAGAGGATTTTAACCGAGTCATGACAAAAATGTAGTGCAGCTTCAATATGCGGCAAAATCTGTCCGCTACATTGTTGACATTGATCTGCCAGGGAAAATGTTTAAGATCGTATTCGGACATCTATCTGGTAGTGGCCACAGTGGTGGCAACTATCACCCATGTCCCTTGGTACAGCTGAAACTCAAAGTCTTATAGTGAGGCATGTATGGTGTTAAAGACTACATAATGTTATTTCTCATCCATGCATCTTGCCGCAGATTTACCTACACCATGTGCTTTCTACATTTTTTTGCAGGTTCAGTCAGAAGCACAGCCAACAACATTCCCCACAAAGAGTTGGAAAAAACCCCAGAAGGGGCCGTTCATAAAATACAAATGCTCCAGTTGGGTAAGATTTGAGTAATCAAAAGCTGTAAAAGGTGGCTTTGGAGAAGTGCCTCAAGTAACTGTACAAGTAAAATTAACACGAATTTCATCAGCCCAGAATCAACTTTCATTTCTAGATCGCTTCCACAATGATGAATCTAAAAGCACAAGTCATGCGAGCTGGAAGTTTCAAACCCTCGAGTCTTTCTGTCTCCACGGATCATTTTATAAATCATGCTTTAAACTTCTTTATTGGAGCTGTCAGCTCATTTGGTGTATTAGGTTTATAAGCAGCAAGGCTGAAATAAGCACCTACCAGCAGCTCCTTGCATGTTGATGGCTAAGTATTCTCGAGCATGGCACAAGTAAGATTGTAAACTGCATAAAACTACCAAGGTTTATAAAATCAGAACAACATGCTCTAATCTCAGATTATTATGTCCTAATGTGACGTTTTCTATTTTCATTGTCTTTCACCCCGTGAACTCACTTGAATTAGATTTCAGTTATGTCCATTAAGGATGGATTTAAACAAAGGGACCAGTGTCAGGCTTCCTAAGTTCAAGGCATGCGAGAACTAAAGGACAGAGACATTAATTAGTGTGAGTTCGAGTTGAACCCAGATCCATAGATTACAACTGGCAGATCGCACTGAGCATAAAATTAAATGGATGGGATTCCCCCAGGAACCTTCACTTCCGGTGCAATTTCTCGCTTGGGGGGGCAGAGCCTTAGGCAGGAAGCCCACCCTTTCAAGTATTAAGGCCCTTAAGTGGCCACTAAAGAGCCTTATCCTGCTCAGCCTCAATTTTTAGGCTGGCGGGAGCAAGTGTGGGCAGCGCGGGCAAGTGACAATAAAGCTTTTCCTCATTTCCGGTGGGAAGTGGGAGGCGGTCAGAGTTGCCCTCCCCTCCGGGATGTTGGAGCTTTGGGACCCACCCCAACCTACCCTGCAATGCCGTGCTCGGTTGAATTCTTTGGGTGTAGATTCAGAATTTATTCAAGAAGATCCAAGGGTGAAATTTGACATCAACATCCTAGTGCAGGCAGGACTGTAAAATGCAGCAGATCGTTCAAAACCTTACTGACTTCAGCGGGAATGGAAAATCCCGCAGGCCAGAGGAGCTGGGAAATTCTGCCCCAAGGTGCCAGTTGCCAGCCTCCACTGTTCCCAGAAACTTCCTACCTCCTGCAATTTTCTGTTGCATAATCTGAAACGGGGCAGTCCATAAATTTGTTCGCCACACAAGAGTCAACAGCTGGCTCATTATTCTCTTGAATGACTCACAAGGAGTGCTCTTAATCTAAACTATTAATACCAGTTGTCCAATTTAAAATGCAACATAGCCACTGACATTCTGGCGGCAAGGCCATCTCCCTATCCATCTAGATAGGCAAGTGTGATACAGAGTGTGACCCTCCTTGTAATCACCTCATACATTGCCACCTCCAATAGAGCTGTCCTAAAGCCTGGAGTCCAGTGCCACACTGCTTCAGCACCTGTCTGCAGATTCATGTCTGTACCTGCGATCTTCCCACAGTTCAGTTTTGTCTGTGGCTTTTTTAGACTCCTTGCCCTTAAACTGTGAGACTGTGAATCAGCTAAGACACCTTTTAAATCTTTTCAATGGCTTTCAGAGATTTTGTCGCTCTGTTTTTTGCTCACTGAAACTGGGTTGAGACTATCCAACTCAAATAACTTGGGGCTAGATTCTTCCACCCCGCCCGCCACAAGATATCCACGAGCGAGATGCGGACAATGGAGAAGTCTATTGACCTCGGGCAGGATTCTCCAGTCGCCAGACGGACGTGGCTGGAGAGTCCTGCCCACAGAACAGTTGAAGCTGAAGAGAGACTTTGTTCAATCCGCCTAGCCTGGATCCAACCCATAACCCAGAGTTAAACGGACGGGATAACTGCCTGCTCCACCTACCTTCGCCTGGACATTTCTGATCGAAACAACATTCTGGCACCAGCCTGGCATGAATGAAGAGAACAATAGTTGCATCTTCATGCACATGACTTAAAGATGAAGATGTGTCTTGCAGCAGGTGCTGGTAAACACCAGGAATATCAGAATTTCAAAATTGAAAATTTGTCAGTTCAATTTACAAATATTAGCTTTTTTAAAAATTTAGAATTAGCGTACCAACTCCAGTGTGCAAACCTTTGGTTGAACTCTATAATGTTTCATTTTGGAATGCACACTGAAAAGTCTTTAGCTGTAGCTTCTCTGCATTCATGGGTAGAAAATAGAATGGTGAAAAAGCACGTGCGAATCAGAACAGGTGTTTGGTGCCAAATACACAGATGTGCCACCCAGTAGGTTTTCGAAGGAAGATCAGCAATAACAAGCATTACATCAGGTGAGGTGGCTGTCACACTGAGTGTAATAATAATTAAAAAAGGAGGGGTCTCAATTAGGTTGAATTTGTTATGTTTACTTAGGAGTCTACGTGGCTGCAATTCAACAGTAAAGCTGACAGTGGGAGTAATTGATCAAACCCTGAATGGAAAGAGAAGTTAATGGACTGCAGTCAGTTTGTGTACGACCATCGATCATCAATGGTGTTTGTCTTCACTGGGTGAGTAAGCAAATACTGGAGACCAAGATCTGCCAAGTGGATGATTGATTACATCAAACAGCAGGAGTTGCAGCAGTGCACATTACACAGCACAAAAATATTGCGAGAAACATTAGGAGAATCCAATGTGTGCAGATCCCTTGCAAAAATTGCACCCGTGTCATTTTGCAGCCAAGCACACTGAATGGGGTTCAAAGCGTTTTCTTGCTTTAAGCATCTGGCTTTCAAGGAAGAAATCCAGGAATTAACTAACCTGCAGGATCAATAATGGCCAACATGACAGATCATAAATCCACCAATTCTTTTTAGCATTGCTATGTTGAGGTGCTTAAAGAGCACCATTTGCACCTCGCAGCTTATTTAGAAAGATGAAGCTATTCACCCTCTAAAATGGACTTGCACTCTGGATTCACGGGCACCATTTAAAGGAGAGGTTGTGGGGGGGAGCAGTGTTGTAATCAGTCTCTAAAATCACGTTGCGCTCTGGCAGAAATATTCTCCTTTAGATTAAAATAACCAGTTAGTGTTTAGTGCAGAAATATAGCTCCTCTTTCAAACCTTACACTATACAGGATAGCACACAGGTTCCATAAGAATCAGCCTTAAGTAAGGACTTTAAACACTTTGATTTGCATAGGTAAACTAGCCTATTTTCTATGTGCTAATCCACATATGGTTATGATACAGTGGTAAACATACTGGGCGGGATTCTCCGTTCTGGCAGCCGGCCAGTGGGGTTTCCCATTGTGGGCACCTGCACGCCGTCGGGAAATCCATGGGCGTGAGTGCACTGCTGGTGAAACGGAGGAGCCCGCCAATGGAGAATCCAGCCCACTGCCTTATAGTATAATTTAATATTGTCGTCCGAGTTGACATTTGTAATCTGTCAATCACACGCACAATTGAAATGGGGTGGAAAGGAAGTGTTTATGACATGAAGCAATGAAAAGCAGTATGATTTCCTGTCTGAGAGTTTGATTGTGTGCCACGCTCATGGCTCATTCCCACCGCTTCCTGTAACCAACTCATGACTAAGAGTCACTCTCTACAGCATTTTGATAGCGTCACTCCCTGCAGCTGATCCTTGACCATATGTTACTCCAGTCATCAAAAGCTTGCTTATGTCTCATTTAATATACACAGACCAGTTATATAGACGATGGGAGATATGGAGGATTTTCTGACGAGGGCGACAAGAATAATTCGCAGATGGGCTTAAAAAGCTTGATCTGTATACTTCAGAAAAGCAGACTCAGGCAATTTGACTGTTCTGACTGTGCGTAATTCCCTTTTAAGTGTCTCATGACTATTGTCAGTCATTGTAACTGACTGCAGACTACATGTTACGTTATTTATAGCACTTTGCATCACCCTCTCCGCAGCAAATTCTTGGCCACGTGTCTCTCACCATACAAAATTCCTTGCAATGTAGCACTTCACTGCATTTGATGTAACATTTCTGACACCAACAATCACATCTAATCTTTCCAAAATTTTCAGTTACAAGAATTTAAGACTGTTAAAATTAACATTTGTACCTCTCTTTTACTCCATGAGAAAAATGCTGTCAAAATAAGTCATCCTCAACTGGAAATACACATTCTTCAATACCTTTTGAACTACGTTGGTCTTGATGTGTCATTCAACAGAATATAAAGAAATTAACTAATGCTATTTTGACATTTTCCATCACCTTTCTTATCAATTAACTGAATTGAATTTTCTGATTCTTTGATGAATCCTTACCAAACCCATGGGTGGTTGAAGGGAGAAACGTACACCCAGCCATCATTTTCAGACAGTTTTAATGCTCGCTCATTGGCATCATCCCAAACCTAGCAAAACAGTTTGAGAAGCTTTATTAGTGTTGAGTATTATTTATCAAAGAATTCTCTATCCTGCTTCAAAGTACTAGCAAGGTTTGCCTCTTTCCTCTACCATATCTAACATCCACTGTGCATGATAGACTGCACAGTGAAGATATCCTCAGCTCCAGAGTGTCAAAGGAAGTCTCGAACAGTCTCAATACAGAGGCAAATATTTGGATGTCGCACGAAAACATTTGAACAGTTGAGCGTTCCGATAATCTTTTATCAAGCACTCTTCAAGGGTAAAGAATTGAAGTTATGAATGGAATGAAAAGGAAACCAGCTGAACTACCCAATGGCTCAGCTGCTTTCATAGAATCATAGAATTTAGTGCAGAAGGAGGCCATTCGGCCCAGTGAGTCTGCACCGGCCCTTGGAAAGAGCACCCCATTTAAGCCCACCTATCCCCGTAACCCAGCAACCCCACCTAACCTTTTTTTGGACACTAAGGGCAATTTAGCACGGCCAATCCATATAACCTGTACATCTTTGGACTGTGGGAGGAAACCGGAGCACCCGGAGGAAACCCATGCAGACACGGGAAGAACGTGCAGACTCCACATAGACAGTGACCCAAGCCGGGAATCGAACTTGGGACGTGAAGCAACTGTGCTAACTGTGCTACCATGCTGCGCTGGTGTGGCACTGTACCAGACAATTTTTTAAAATTTCATTTATGGGATGTGGGTGGCGCTGGTTGGGCCAGCATTTATTGCCCATCCCTGAGGCCATTTAAGAGTCACCATTGCTGTGGATCTGGAGTCACATGTAGACCAGACCAGGTGAGGATGACAGATTTCCTCCCCTAAAGGACATCAGTGAATCAAATGCGTTTTTACAACAATCAATAATTGTCAGCTTTAGACTTAATTCCATATTTTCTTTTATTAAATTCAAATTTCACCACCTGCCATGGTGGGATTCGAACCCGGGTCTCCAGAGCCTGACTCTGGGTCTCTGGATTACTAGTCCAGCGACAATACCACTACGCCACTGCCTCCCCAACAAGATTCAATGTTTAATCCCTTCATCGTAACAAAAGTACCATAATTAGCTTCAGTGACCTCAGGCTAAGGATTGGGAATGAAGAAGCTCAGCTAGTTGCTCAGCTCAGCTAGGGGTCGGCACGGTGAACAGTGGTAGCACTGCTGCCTCACAGCGCCACGGACCCGGGTTCAATTCTGACCATGGGTGACTGTCTGGGTGGAGCTTGTGCATTCTCGCCATGTTTGCATGGGTTTCCTCCGGGTGCTCCAGTTTCCTCTCACAGTCCAAAGATGTGCAGGTTAGGTGGATTGGCCATGTTAAATTGCCCCCTAGTCAGTGCAGATTAGGTATCGTTACGGGGATAAGGCGGAGGAGTGGGCCTAGGTACGACGCTATTTCAGAGGATCGGTGCAGGCCTGTCGGGCTAAATGGCCACCTTCTGCACTGTAGACATTCTATGGTTTAGACGTCTTGCTCAGAACATTCAATGCACTTGGGTTGAAGTGCTTTAAGATATTTTGATAGTTTGAATGTATTATCATCCAATGCCACCTGACATAAAATGGTTAGCTCAGAATCAGGTCAGCTGTCAGGTTCCCTGTTTGAACAACCTGCCCACGCATATTGTCCAAGCTGAGAAAAAAATAAAGCACACATTAAGAGAACAACAAACAGCTGGTGCCATGGTGAAGGCATGAATTTCATCTCAGGGTTTTTGAAGCTACACATAGCACATGAAATCTAGATTGTTCCCGTATTAGTGAAAGTCGTTGCTGATTGAATTGCTCTCTGTAATTCATTGCCAAACAATTTTTGGCCTGAATTACTTACTTGCTTTAAAACATTCATTTTTTTAACATTTCCATTGTGTCTCAATAACAAAGCAGTTTTCATACAGGAAGAACTTGCATCTATATAAAATCCTTCACAACTACTTATCATTTAAATGACTTGATCGTGCAAAATTCTGGACAATGAGCTCAAATCACTTTTGGCTGGTTTTGCATTACCATCTAGCCATTTCTGGCAGAATTGACCAGAATCACAAAATCAAGGCCATGGTCCTTTTCCAATGTTGAACTTCAAACAACAGGGTACTTTATAGCAAAATGTGTAATTATCCACTAATGTCACCAGGTTCTTGGATTAAAATGTAACTGACCTCATCGGAACTGAAATGCACTCACCACCAGAAAGCTGTCTCTGTAGCTCACCAGTAAAATGAAAATAAGGCTTAGCTGTTTCAATAGCCCACTCTCACCGAAACAAGAAGACACGGGCAGAATCTGTCTCCACCTCCACTGATGGTTCAAATCAGCCTCCGTTTTCTATCAACCATTCCCTGGCCAAGGGAGACAAGATCTGCCCCCACCACCCATCTGCCAATACTCCTCTGTGATGGTAAAGTGGGAACAGCTGACTTGTTCACCAAGGGGAAGCCACTAAACCTTGCTCATCTCATGACGTTCTACCTGAGATTGAGGAATTCTTGATCGAGAGTTGCGCCCTGCTCTCAGTGTTGGCCCACTGTTCAATCTCAAAACTGAACATAAGCTGATGAGGGCCAATTGTAGTGGTGAAGCCAAGACTTTAAAAAAAAAATGTATTGAGGATTTCTATAATTGTTTTTTGAAAGAAATTCAATTTTTAAAAAAATCATTTCCACTTTGACAGCAATCCCTCTGTTCTGTTCCACAATCTACCCTAACCCCTACGTGACCAGCATTGCCCCTCTTGCTCCAGCACCAAGTCTTCCCTTTTTCACACAAAGCCATTACTCATAGCGAGTGACAAATTGCAGGCATTTTTACATTGCTGACCTCTGCTCACGTGGAATTCAGTTTCTATCTCCAACTACACTTTATCAGAGATTTATGTTCCATCCTGATGTGAACCCAAGGTCCCAGAAGTTAACGTTGTGTGTGACCTACCTTCTTCAATACCCAGTTCTCCATCATGGTATCAATTCTGGACCAAAATGAAATTTCAGTAAACATCGGTCCATTTGTTCCTTATGCTAAAAAAATTAATTACTAAAGGCATAAACTCCTCTTTAGTTCTTAATCAAAACTGTGGTTCAGGTACATCTCCCCAGGGGTTCCAAATTCCTTGTTTGACAAACAAGCAGTGATTGTACACAACTTAACATCTTGCTCGGAAACAACTGTAGGGAAATGGATGGACATCATAACACAATTCCTTAAAAGCAACCCCCAAATGATGCACTTTGGAGTCAAAGCCAGTGTTTGCTTTATTTCAGTCAGGTTCTGCTTTCCCGTCACTTCTGGAGGAAACAGTTGAGAACCATAATAAGAACAAGGTTCCAACATGAACCCTGGATAGAGTGAGCTTGCTGGCCACAAGGGCTTTTCTCATTACAGATTTTACAAGGGGGCGGCGAATGAGAGTGAAGTCAGATTCAGCTTTGTTGCTGCAAGGGAGGTAAATGCTGATGATCACTTGCCAGATTCATGTATAACCAACCTCTGCTAGGTCAGAGGAACAAGAAGCCACCAACACTCGTCCAACCATAACTCAATAGAGGGAAAAATCTTTAATAGGTGACACAGTAGCACAGTGGTTAGCACTGTTGCTTCCCGGCGCCAGGGTCCCAGGTTCAATTCCAGTCTTAGGTCACTGTCTGTGTGGAGTGTGCACGTTCTCCCCGTGTCTGTGTGGGTTTCCTGCGGGTGCTCCGGTTTCCTCCCACAAGTCCCGAAAGACGTAATGTTAGGCGAAATGGACATTCTGAATTCTCCCTCTGTGGCACTGGAGTGTGGCGACTAGGGGACTTTCCCAGTAATGTCATTGCAGTGTTAATGTAAGCCTACTTGTGACAATAATAAAGATTATTATTATTCAGCAAGGTAGGGTGAAAGAAAATGTAAATATCAGTATTAACTGGCACCTTCGCCAACCATTCAGCTTTTTCTGAAGCAGGTCTTGGCTTCAAATCCTGGCGGGTAGAATTATCCTCATTTGACAAGCCAAGTAAACATTGTTCTCTCCCTAAACCATCCAGCTCAAATTGAGATTAGATTGTCTTGTAAACTGGCATAGATTCCAGCTATGCAGTGGCCAATTAATCAATTGCTCAGTAGCCTCTTCAGCTCTTATAATTCGGAAGGAAATGGCTCCCTGCCTCAGCCACAGTAGCTCAGAGACAAGTGGATTCTTCATCCTTTCTCAAACATGATTTTGGCACAGATAAATAAAGCTCAAACAGGTTAGTTTTGTTCTCCATTGCGCTCCAACTCCCCTCCAAATTTTTATCATGGAGAAGTTTCACAGATGATACCCATCGTTGTCAATGTGTAACCAAAATGATTACTTTTAACAATGTTAAACACTTGAATAAAATGGATATCCTACATGCAACTGAAGTCACATTTAGTCCATGATTTAATGTGTCCTTTAATGCTGTTATTACTTAGGATATAATTCACTTGCAACAAAATGCGGCAGTTTGCAAATAAATGAGAGGACCTTTATGTAAATATGATTTGTTGTCATGGAAATTAGGTGCATTGATATGCAAATATGTGGCCTGTTATGTTGGTCTCAACATTCAAAGTGATGACACATCTGCAGCATGGAAAAAAGCCACAGATGGTTGTGCTTCAGGAACTGGAAGGAGACACAGTGAAAGGGTTAAAACTTGACCTTGGAACTAGAAACTTCACTCAAATCAGCTGAAACCACCGGTGCATTTGTTCACAGCCCCACTGCCAAAGGCTGTGGCAGTAGTGGAGATTAAATTAGGTGGAGTAACCGCCTCCAGTGTCACTTGAGTACAAGGTCGAAGAGGGTGCAACGTTGAAAGGGCAGCCTGGCTGAGAGGTTTGCAATTGGAAAAGCACCAGGATCATGGCAGCCTTGCCACCTGCATTCAAGCTCTTAATGGAATTGCATAATCCATGGCTCTTCTCAGTCCATCAGGGACTGCCTGGCAACCAGAAATGAGTCAAAGTTGTGATTTGCAAAATATGTAGTACCAGGAGCAAAGAAACAATTCAAACCTAATATTAATTGACCATTAACATCTGCGTATTTTGATAAAAGCAAATTGTACAGGTGCTGAAGATCTGAAATAAAAACACAGAGCGGAATTTTAACGTCCTGTCGCGGTGTTGGCACGGCCGTAAAGTATGGCAAGCTGTTCAAACCGCCATCGATTTTGGCGGGAATCCCACAGGGGGCGGGGCAAAATGCAGCCCAAGAAGTGCTGGTAAAACTCTGTATGTCTGATGGCATTGGTTCCGAAGAAGTCATATTGGACTTGAAATAGTAACTCTGCTTCTCTCTCCTCAGATGCTACCAGAGCGGCTGAGTTTTTCCAGCACTTCCTGTTTTTATTTCTGTGTATTTTGGATCCCTGAATTTGGATCTGTTTTCCTGAAGGTGTTTATAACCTTACAAAACTAGAGATATGTTAGGGTGGATTTTCTGATCCTTGCACATGGTATACATGAAGTAACTAACCATGAACAACGGGTCCAAGATTTTGCAATGCACACGTGGGGCACTTGAAGTGGTGCCTTGCTACACAGGGGCCCGGATTCTCCCTTCTGGGGACTAAGTCCCCACACCGGTGGGAGAACCGGTGGCAACCACTCCAGCGTCAACAGCCCCCGAAAGTGGGGAATTCTCCGCACTTTCGGGGGCTAGGTGGACGGAGGAGGGGTTGGCGCCACTCCAGCAGGCGCCGAAGGGACTGCGCGAGTTCGCGCATGCGCCGAACGGCCAGCGTGATCTCGCGCTTGCGCGGAACTGCCGGCATGGTTCTGCAGACGGGCTGGCGTATTTTGCCGCATGCGCAGGGGGTTCTCTTCTCCGCGCCGGCCATGGTGGAGCCCTACAGGGGCCAGCGCAGAAGAAAGGAGTGGCGACTTCCGGTTACGGCTATGCGGAGCTAAGCCGCACGATTTGGCAGCTCCCGCTACTACGGACTTTCGGGCTCATTGGAGGAGCCCCAACGGAATTTTTTTGACGACAACCTGTGGGGAAGTGAAGAGAGAGGTCCTCCTCCAACTTTTATGGACCGGACCAGAAGTGCAACGGCCAAAAAAAGCGGCATTGGAGCAGCGGGAGAAGCGAGGGAAAAAAATCAAAATGGCGGCGGGCGGAGACAAAGCGGAGTGCGGGCCAGAGCTGCAGGAATTCATCAAGCGCTGCTTCGAGGAGCTGCGCAAGGAGATGCTGGCACCTATGTTGGCAGTAATTGAAGGACTAGGGATAACCCAGAAGGCCCACGAGGTGAAGATCCAGGAGGTACAGAAAAGAGTTAGTGAGAATGAGGACGAGCTCGTGGGCCTGGCGGTGAGAGTGGAGCGGCACGAGGCGCTACACAAGAGGTGGGCGGGAAGACTCGAAGACCTGGAGAACAGGTCGAGGAGAAAGAATCTGCGGATCCTGGGTCTCCCAGAAGGAGTGGAGGGGGCCGATGCCGTGGCATACGCGGGCACGATGATCGGAGCGATGATGGGCGCGGAGGCCCCATCGAGGTCGCTGGAGCTGGACGGGGCACACCGGGTGCTGGCAAGGAAGCCCAAGGCAAATGAGCCGCCAAGGGCGATGGTGGTGAGATTTCACCGGTTCACGGACAGAGAGAGGGTCCTGAAATGGGCCAAGAAGGAGCGGAGCAGCAAGTGGGACAATGCAGACATCCGAATATACCCGGACTGGACCATGGAGGTTGCAAAGCGGAGAGCGGGTTTCAACCAGGCCAAAGCGGTGCTGCACCGGAAAGGAGTGAAATTTGGAATACTGCAGCCCGCGCGATTGTGGGTTACATACAATGACCAACACTACTACTTCGAAACGCCTGAAGAGGCGTGGACCTTCATACAAACTGAAAAGTTGGACTCTAACTGAGGGTTTGTGTGGGTGGGGGGAATGTTTGAGGGTTGATGTGTGATGGTTGTTGTATATAGGGGGCCAATCACGCGCAGGAAATGTTACATGGGCTGGGGGAGAGAGACAAGGCCGCAACAGGAGCTGCGCCAGAGGGGGCGGGGCAGGCTTTGGAAAGCGCGGGGTTTTTCCCGCGCGCGGGAAGAAAGGCGGGAAGGGGAACGAAGGAACGCACATTGATTGGGAGACTCCCACACGGGGGGGGGTCAAAGGGACGGCGGGGGAAGCCGGGGTCAGCAGGTGTCAGCTGACTTACGGGAGTGATATGGGGGGAGCAAAAAAGCTAGACAGGGGTCTAGCGGGGAGGGGAGGGGGGGGGGCGGGGGGAGGGGAAGGAAAAAGGGTTGTTGCTGCACTGGCCGAAAGGGAATGGGACACAGAAGAGGTGGTTGGGATGAAGGTCCCCCGGCTGGGGGACTGGAGGGTGAGGGATACGCGGACACGGGACTGGCCCAGAAAAGGAGATGGCTAGTCGGCGGGGGGGTGGGGGTGAGAGCTTCTCCAATCCGGCTGATAACGTGGAACGTGAGGGGTCTGAATGGGCCGGTGAAGAGGGCTCGAGTGTTCGCGCACTTGAAGGGACTGAAGGCAGACGTGGCTATGCTCCAAGAGACACACCTGAAGGTGGCGGACCAGGATAGGTTAAGAAGGGGATGGGTAGGACAGGTATTTCACTCGGGACTGGACGCGAAGAATAGAGGGGTGGCAATATTGGTGGGAAAGCATGTGTCATTTGAGGCCAAGACTATCGTAGTGGATAATGGAGGGAGATATGTGATGGTGAGCGGTAGGTTGCAAGGGACGTGGGTGGTGTTGGTAAATGTATACGCCCTGAACTGGGATGATGCTGGATTCATGAAGCGCTTGTTGGGGCGCATTCCGGACCTGGAGGTAGGAGGCCTGATAATGGGAGGGGACTTCAATACAGTGCTGGACCCAGCACTGGACCGCTCCAGATCAAGGACTGGAAAGAGGCCGGCGGCGGCCAGGTTGCTCAGGGGGTTTATGGATCAGATGGGGGGAGTGGACCCATGGCGGTTTGGAAGACCGCAGGCCAGGGAATTTTCTTTCTTCTCCCACGTGCACAAAGCCTACTCCCGGATAGATTTTTTTGTTCTGGGCAGGGCGCTCATCCCGAGGGTGGAGGGGACGGAGTATTCGGCCATAGCCATTTCGGACCACGCCCCGCACTGGGTGGAAATGGGGCTGGGAGAGGAGAGGGACAAACGCCCGTTGTGGCGGCTGGATGTGGGACTGCTGGCGGATGAGGTGGAGTGTGGGAAGGTGAGGGGGTGCATCAAAAGGTACTTGGAGGCCAACGACAACGGGGAGGTGCGAGTGGGGGTGGTATGGGAGGCGTTGAAAGCGGTGATCAGGGGAGAGCTAATCTCCATCAGGGCTCATAGGGAGAGGACAGAGGGCATGGAAAGGGAGAGGTTAGTGGGGGAGATTTTGAGAGTGGACAGGAGATACGCAGAGGCCCCGGAGGAAAGATTACTTGGGGAAAGACGACGGCTCCAGACGGAGTTTGACCTGTTGACCACAGGGAAGGCGGAGGCACAGTGGAGGAAGGCGCAGGGGGCGACCTATGAGTATGGGGAAAAGGCTAGTCGGATGCTGGCACACCAGCTCCGTAAGAGGACGGCAGCGAGGGAAATAGGGGGAATCAAAGATGGAAGGGGAGCCACGGTTCGGAGTGCGACGAAAATAAATGAGGTATTCAAGGCCTTCTATAAAGAGCTGTACAGATCCCAGCCCCCAGCGGGGGAAGAGGGGATGAGACGATTCCTAGACCAACTGAGATTCCCGAGGGTGGAGGAGCAAGAGGTGGCTGGTTTGGGGGCACCAATTGGGTTGGAGGAGCTGAGCAAGGGTTTGGGGAGCATGCAGGCGGGGAAGGCCCCGGGGCCGGACGGGTTCCCGGTGAAGTTCTACAGAAAGTACGTAGACCTGTTGGCCCCGCTACGGGTGAGGACCTTTAACGAGGCAAGAGAGGATGGGACCCTGCCCCCGACAATGTCGGAAGCGACAATTTCTTTGATCCTAAAGCGGGACAAGGACCCACTGCAATGTGGATCGTACAAGCCGATTTCGCAACTCAATGTGGACGCTAAGTTGTTGGCAAAAGTGCTGGCCACGAGGATTGAGGACTGTGTCCCGGGGGTGATCCATGAGGACCAGACGGGATTTGTAAAGGGCAGGCAATTAAACACTAATGTGCGGCGGCTCTTAAACGTGATAATTATACAATCGGAGGAGGGAGAGGCGGAGATAGTGGCAGCTATGGACGCGGAAAAGGCCTTTGACCGAGTAGAATGGGAGTACCTCTGGGAGGTGCTGCGTAGGTTTGGGTTCGGGGGAGGGTTTATCAGCTGGGTTAAGCTCCTTTACAGAGCCCCGGTGGCGAGTGTAGTGACGAACCGGCGGAGGTCGGAGTACTTTCGGCTGTACCGAGGAACGAGGCAGGGGTGCCCCCTGTCCCCCCTGTTGTTTGCATTGGCGATCGAACCCTTGGCCATGTCATTGAGGGAGTCTAATAAATGGAGGGGGGTGGTCCGAGGGGGAGAAGAGCATCGGGTGTCGCTATATGCGGATGACCTGTTGCTGTACGTGGCGGATCCAATGGAGGGGATGGTGGAGGTCATGCAGACTCTAAGGGAGTTTGGGGAGTTTTCGGGCTATCAGCTCAATGTAGGGAAGAGTGAGCTCTTTGTATTACAGGCAGGGGGCCAAGAAAGAGGGATAGGGGACCTACCGCTGAGGAGGGTGGCGGGGAGTTTTCGGTGTCTGGGGATCCAGATAGCCAGGAGTTGGGGGGCCCTACATAAACTGAATCTGACGAGGTTGGTGGACCAAATGGAGGAGGACTTCAAAAGATGGGACATGTTACCGCTCTCGCTGGCGGGTAGAGTGCAGTCGGTCAAAATGGTGGTCCTTCCGCGGTTTCTGTTTGTGTTTCAGTGCCTTCCCACCGTGATCACCAAAAGCTTTTTTAAGAGAGTAGGTTGGAGTATTATGGGGTTTGTGTGGGCGAATAAGACCCCAAGGGTAAGGAGAGGGTTCCTGGAACGCAGTAGGGACCGAGGAGGGTTGGCGCTGCCAAACCTAGGGAGCTACTACTGGGCAGCAAATGTGGCAATGATCCGCAAGTGGGTTATGGAGGGAGAGGGGGCGGCATGGAAGAGGATGGAGATGGCGTCCTGTAAAGGAACGAGCCTGGGGGCGTTGGTGACAGCACCGCTGCCGTTCTCGCCGTCAAAGCATACCACGAGCCCGGTGGTGGCGGCAACGTTAAGTATCTGGGGCCAGTGGAGACGGCACAGGGGTGCAGTGGGAGCTTCGGTGTGGTCCCCGATCAGGGGTAACCACCGGTTTGTCCCGGGGAAGATGGACGGGGGTTTCCAGAGCTGGCATCGGGCGGGGATTAGAAGAATGGGGGACCTGTTCATTGATGGGACATTTGAGAGCCTAGGGGCACTGGAGGAGAAGTTTGAGTTACCCCCGGGAAATGCCTTTAGATATATGCAGCTGAGGGCTTTTGTGAGGCGACAGGTCAGGGAATGCCCGTTGCTCCCGGCACAAGAAATTCAAGACAGGGTGATCTCGGGTGTATGGGTCGGGAGGGCAAAGTGTCGGCAATACACCAGGAGATGAAAGAATAGGGGGACGCGCTAGTAGAAGAGGTGAAGGGTAAATGGGAGGAGGAGCTGGGGGAGAAGATCGAGGAAGGTCTGTGGCTGATGCCCAAGTTAGGGTTAATTCATCCTCCTCGTGTGCCAGGCTCAGCCTGATACAATTTAAGGTGGTTCACAGAGCTCACTTGACAGGGGCAAGGTTGAGTAGGTTGTTTGGGGTGGAGGACATATGTGGAAGGTGCTCAGGGAGCCCGGCGAACCATGTCCATATGTTTAGGTCATGCCCAGCACTGGAGGGGTTCTGGAGAGGAGTGGCGGGAGCGATAACTCAGGTGGTGAAAGTCCGGGTCAAGCCAAGCTGGGGGCTAGCAATATTTGGAGTAGTGGACGCGCCGGGAGTGCAGGAGGCGAAAGAGGTCAGCATTCTGGCCTTTGCGTCCCTAGTAGCCTGGCGAAGGATCTTGCTAATGTGGAAGGAGGCAAAGCCCCCCAGCGTGGAGGCCTGGATAAACAACATGGCTGGGTTCATTAAGCTGGAGAGGATAAAGTTTGCCTTGAGAGGGTCTGCGCAGGGGTTCTACAGGCGGTGGCAACCGTTCCTAGACTATCTCGCGGAGCGTTAGAGGAAGGTCGGTCAGCAGCAGCAGCAACCCGGGGGGGGGGGGGGGAATGGGGGACTGCTTGGGGGGGATGGATGAGCAAGAGATAACATGAAGGGTGGGGGAAACTGGCACGTGCGGGAGAGAGGCAGTGTATAAAGCTATGTAAATATACCATTTTGCCATGTATATATCTTGCTCAGTGCGATTTTTTGTTATTTTTTGCGGGGGGGGTTAAGTAAGGGGGAGAAAAATTGTGTTGTTAAAAAACTTTAATAAATATTTTTTTTTTTAAAAGAAAGGAGTGCCCCCACGGACCAAGCTTGCCCGCAGATTGGTGGGCCCCGATTGTGGGCCAGGTGACCATGCCCCCCCCCCAAGGGTCGGACCCCCCCCCCCCCACTCCGAGGGCCGCCCCACCGACTTACCTACCAGGTCCTGCCAGCGGGACTGGCCAAAAGCGGACGGCTGTTCGGTCCATTGGGGCCAGGAGAATCGCCGGGGGGGGGGGGCGCTGCCAACGGCCCCCAACCGGCGTGGCGTGAACGTCGCCCCCGATGAAAAACGGCGCTGGAGAATACGGCAGCCGGCGTCGGGGCGGGATTCGCGCCGTCCCCCGGGGATTCTCCAACCCGGTGGGGGGTCAGAGAATCCCGCCCACTGACTCTCAAAATCCACCATTATGTGCTATTCAATTTTTTCTTATTTTACCATCTATTTGGCTGTCTTAATGCTAACAATTACATTTGTAATGTAGGTGATGATTTCTATAAACTAACATTGTCTTTATTAGTGTTACTAGTTTGAAGGGAAATATTTCAAAAGTCTAACTGGATTTAACAGGTTTTCTCGAGGTGATGTTATCTTCTTTGTCAACAAGACTATGAGGGTCATGGATAGAGTGGATGGGCAAGCACTCTTTCCCAGGGTGGAGGGGTCAGTCACCAGGTTTAACGTCCGTGGGGCAAAGTTTAGAGGAGATGTGCGAGGCAGATTTTTTACGCAGAGGGTGGTGAGTGCCTGGAACGCGTTGCCAGGGGAGGTTGTGGAAGCAGCTACATTCACGGCGTTCAAAAGGCATCTTGACAAACACATGGATAGGATGGGTATAGAGGGATACGGCACAAGGAAATGCTGAGGATTTTGGCAAAGGTTGGTATCATGACCGGTGCAGGCTTGGAGGGCCGAAGGGCCTGTTTCTGTGCTGTATTGTTGTTTGTTCTTTTGTTCTTCCTCGCATTCACACGCCCTTCCCATTCAATCAGGCCTATCCAGGTGACCTGTTGATCTGCTTATTAATCCAGACAGTATTGGGATGTCACAAAAATCTCTACTTACTGCTCTTGCAGCTAGTGTGCTAACAATGACAGAGAACAGCTAATATCAAGGCCGACAGGGATTCTGTATTCTCCGAGGCAAGCTTTAAGCCAATTCCTTACTAAATAGGCCAGCTCTTTGAAACTATTTCAAACACAACGGCAAACAGATGGACAGAGACAACTCAGTACTGAATCCTTGTGGGCTGTACTAAAAATAAATTGAAGCAAATGAAAGAGTGACAGTCACTATATTTTCATTTGCTTTTTAGAAAGCTTTTTTCTTCTTGTCAACACTTTCCATGTCCATTCCTACCCAAGTGTCACTTTTTCATTCATTTTTATTCTACTGCAGCGATTCTCATTCGCGTGCAAGTTTTCTTACATAATATCATGGGAACAGAGAAAGAAGTTAATCTCTGCCTCAACCAGACAAAACTTTGAGTGACTTGTAAGGTTCATTCAGTTCAACGAGCCAGAAAATTCAAAGTCAACCAAATGGATAGGCAAAGGCAGAAAAAGCCAATGAATACAGTGGGCTGGGCTCCTGTGAACCAATGCTGAGCAGTGCCTGAATTGGAATTGTTACTAACAGCAGGTCTCAGCAGATTTAACAGCAGGCTCAATGAATCCGAAGCTGGCTGTTTCAAATCACTAACTTTCGAGTGCTTTTGAAATGCCTCAGACTGCTGGCACAGCTGTTAAGCTAAACTTCCAAGAGCAATGTACGGAACAAAATAAAAAACATGGGTTGTTCCAGTGTCTGCAGAGAATTAGAACATTACATATTCATTTCATTCATCTTTCAGTAAGTTACTTTTGCATTCAAACACTCTGAAGAGCTCCTATTATGAGGAAAACAAATGGTACAGGGCCACACTTGGAGAATGTGCAATTTACTTTACTCAGCGAAATCATTTTGAAGCGCAGCAAGAGATGGGGCAGCTATTCCTCCTCACCAAGTTTGCCCCTGATCTGGCACAAATAACCCACTGCAACACTGACATTAGACGCTGCACACATCATGTTACTTATGCAACAAGTTGGATGTTTCTGGCTTCTAGGACTTGCGTTGTTTCAAATTACAAGGCCTATAAAGAAATACTTAGGTTATGATTTTATGGCCTCGCCTGTCCGGCGCAATATTACAGTCCCACTGATGTAAATGGCAATTTAAATGGCCAATCCCATCCACCGGAGAGGCGGGGCCAAGGGTCAAGGTGGGGATGTGACATTTGGCGGGGGGGGGGGGGGGGGGGGGGGGAAGAAGAGACACATTAGCGGGGCAGTAAAATCCTGGTCTTACACATTCAAGACAAGCACCCTAAAGTATTTTCCAGCCAATTAATTATTTTTGCACTATTATAATGTAGCAAACATGGCAGCCAATTTGCACACAGGAAGTTCCCACAAACATGATATTGATGGAGGGATAAATATTGGCCAGGGCACTGGGAATAATGTCCCTGCACTTCTCTGAAATAGGGCCCTGAGATCTTTTATGTCCCCCCCAGGAGGGACAGGGTCTCAGTTTAACATCTCACCTGAAAGACGGCACCTCTGACAGTGCCGCACTCACTCAGCATTGCATTGAAGCAGCAGCTTCCATTTTTGTGTTCAAGTCCTGAAGTTGAGATTGAACCTACAACCTTCAGACTCAGAGACAAGAGTGCTCGCAACTAGGCCATGCCTGACAGAGCAGTATTCCACCATGTACAATGCTTACAGGCAGGCCCAATGTTCAGAAAATGACAAATATTGATTGGAAATAAAGCAGCTTCTCCAACGCTGCTTTATTGTTCCCCCAGCATCCACCCACATTGCAACTGGACTAAGGAAGGCCCCTCAATTGGGTGGAGCCCTATAGAATGTTCTGACAAGGACATACATACCTTCCCAACCACCTCCACAAAGGCTCCATGATCTTTCAACTTCTGAATGGTAAACACTGGTGTGCTACTGGGAACCAGAATGGTGGCAGGAATCTGGAGCTTCTGAGCAGCAAAGGCAGCAGCCAGGCCAGCATTCCCTCCTGTAAGGTCAAAACACCTCCAGCTATTAGAATATTGGCAACTGATGAGTATCGCCAAATCGGCACATTGTAATTTTTCATGCACAGAGTCCAAACATGTTTTAAACTCCAAACTATTGAAGATCTGTAGGATGTAACCATTTTGGGGGGATAAGGTGATTCGGATTCAGCTAATAAATGTCCTTGCCCAGCCTAGAACCGAACCATCCAGACCAGGTATGAACGCTCATTCCCCTACATATGCTTGACTAGCTGGGTTGGCAGTAACAATGCTAAAATGATCCCAACATCACCTCCACCAGTAAGGACAGGAGCAGCTTCAAGTTCCCCCCTTGAGTCACACAACATCATCCTGACTTGGACTTATGTTGATACCACGTCTTCATCATCATCACTGGAATTCCCTATCCAACACCAACATGGGAGCACCATTCCTACGGGAGTTCAGCCGTTCAATATTACTGCATTTTCAGGGCAACTAGAGATGTCGCAGCAGCAGCACTCATAGAGTCAGTACCTTCAGGAGAGGAAAGAAAATTGTCACCAACTCTTAAAAGCATTCACGGATTTCCTTCTAACTGGTATGAACTTTGCACTGTTTCCCATTTTTTTATTGATTGAACTAGTAAAAAGGTTATTCTATTCTGTGAAATCATGAAGCATTCATGCATTTACAGGAGCACCAAATTTCTAGGACCAGAGTCGGCTTTTCTCAAGGACAATTGGGGTGAACAATAAAAGCTGGCCCAGTCAGCAATGCTCACATGCCGTGTAGCAAAATAGAATAGAATGTAGTTCAAATTAACAGGCACTGAACACAGTCAGAGAGGGACCTATGGAGTTCTTAAAGTAAGAGTTAGGTGGGAAAGTAAGGTATGAGGTGGTCACGATTCTGCAAAAGGATATAGACTGGCTAAATAGGTGGGCAACAAGGTGGCAGATGAAATATAATGTGTGCAAATGTGAGGTTACTCATTTTAGTCGGGAGATTAGAAAAATCACGTTTTTTGAAATGATGAGGAACTATTAAATGTTGGTGTTCAGAGGGATTTGGATGCCCTTGTGCACAAAACGCGGAAAATATAACATGCCGGTACAGCAAAGAATTGAGAAAGCAAATGGTATGTCGGCCTTTATTGCAAGGATGTTGAAGTTCAAGAATATAGAAAGCTTGCTGAAATTGCACAGGACCGAGGTAAGGCCATATCCGAAGTTCAGTTCTGGTCTCTGTACTTAAGGAAGGATATACTTGCCTCAGAGAAGGTTGGCGAGATCAATTCCTGGGTTGAGAGTGTTATCCTGGGAGGAAATGTGAGGAAGTAGATTGGGCCTATATTCTCAGATGTGATGTGGAGATGCTGACGTTGGACTGGGGTGGGCACAGTAAGAAGTCTTACAACACCAGGTTAAAGTCCAACAGGTTTGTTTGGAATCACTAGCTTTCGGAGCACTGCTCCTTCATCTGATGAAGGAGCTGCGCTCCAAAAGTTAGTGATTCCAAACAAACCTGTTGGACTTTAACCTGGTGTTGTAAGACTTCTTACTATATTCTCTGAAGTTTAGAAGAATAAGAAGAAAGGTTGTTTCACCTGACCAAAGATTCTAGAACTGGGAGGCTTTGGGCGGGATTTTCCCATTCGGCGGCAGAGTGTCCACGCCATCGGAAACGCCATCGCGTTTCACGACGCCGTGAACGGGCCGCTGGGAGTACCGATTCTGGCCCCTACACCACTCCAGCACGGTGCTGGAGCGGTTCACACCGCTCCAGCCTCCCATCCCGGCGCGAACTGTGCGCCGCAGGATCCGCACATGCGCAGTGGCGCCGGTGTCAACAAGGACATGCGCAGTGGCGCTGGCGCCATCACGCGCATGCGCGGTGGCCTCTCTCAACGCTCCGGCCCAGACGCAACATGCCGCGGATGTTCAGGGGCCGGCGTGTAAGAAAATAGGCCCGGGGAGCTGGAGGCTGACCCGCCAATCGGTGGGCTAGGCCCCATCGGAGGCCCCCCCCCCGGGGTTGGACCCCCCCCCCCCCCCCCACAGGCCGCCCCCCCCGACCCTGCGCGCAGAGTTCCCGCCGGCTGCAACCAGGTGTGGACGGCGCTGGTGGGACTCTGCCTTTTTAGAGCGGCCGCTCGGCCCATGCGGGCCGGAGAATCGGCGGCCCGCAACCGGCGCCACGCCAAACGTGCCAGTGCCAATGGCGCCGATTCGCCGCTCTGCGAAGAATCGTGTGCCAGCGTCGGGGCGGTGTGGCCCGGTCGCGGGGATTCTCCGGCTCGGCCCCGGGCTGGGAGAATCCCACCCCTGATCTCAGAATAAGGGGTTGGCCAGTTAGGGCTGAGATGAGGAGAAATTTCTTCATTCAGAAGTTTGAGAATCCTTGGAATTCTCAACCCTAAAGAATTATGGGTGCTCGGGAGTTGTATATTAATGCCTGTGATTGATCAATTGATTTCTGAACTCCAAGGAAATCAAGGGCTATGGCAATATAGAGAGCGAATTGAATCATGGTGCAGTGTTGAGGAGTCTGATGGCCTACTGGTGCTCCTATTTCTTATATTCTAATGTGAGCAGATGGTCTCCTTCACCCAATCTAATCTTTGTGATAATGGTTCAGTAGGATGGAATGTAGCACATAACAAGAAATAGGAGCAGGGATCAGCAGCACAGGCCTTGCCACTCAGTAAAGTCACGACTGATCTTTTATATCAACTCCACTTTCCCGTTCCATCCCAAAACTCTTATCGGTCTCAGCCTTGAATATGCTCAATGACTGAACATCCTTATGGGGTAGAGAATTTCATAGACTCGCAAGCCTCTGAATGTAAAAGTGTCTCCAGTCCTCATTTCCAAATGGTCAATCCCTTATCCTGAGGCTATGACTCCAAGTTCGAGAGTGTCTCTCAGCGCTTAAATTGTCTCACACGCTGAGGGAGGAGACCAAAAAGAAAACACTTTGGCTTTTCACTGCCAGGCACAGTCAAAATGATTCCCGTTGGAAAGTGTGCTGCAGTTAAGTGACAACAGGACTGAGACTACCTGTAGTGTTCCCCTGCCACTATTCAACCAGCAAGCAATTAAACTCTGCCAAGCCTATACAATTCAAATATCATACAGCATAGAGCTCTTAGCAAGTAAGCTATCAGAGCAAGTCTGTATATTTCTATTCCAATTCCATCCTCTTCTTGCACCTAGTGGTGCACTGTTTCCATAGCTAGAAATTCCTGGGACAGTTTGCTAGTCTGTCGCCAGGGGCTTTTAACTTTTCAATTCAATGTCCTCCTCACCCACAGTGCGAAACTGGGTACATAAGTATGTCAGCCAGTGTCTGGTTTAAGGATATTATTTCACATACTTGTCACTATTAGATAATGTACCGCGGAATTGGTAAATTGCTTTTGCTTTACGCTTCCAATTCTCTCAAGCTGATTCCAAGATATGACTTCTACAGAGCCATGACCCTAAATAAATATTAAACATGTCCATTGGTATTCAGTTTGAATCCTGCTAATCAACAACATCTACACAACATATGTTAAATACATTCCGAAATCAGAATATATTCAATTCAGCTTTGATCATGTTAACAGGCCTTCGTACAATTACACAGAGTGAAGTACTCACCAGTAAGTTATTACTTACCTGAGGAGCATACAAAATGTTTGCAGTCTTTCTCTGCAGCCTAAAAAAGTGATGTACAGATTTTTATATTTGCATGTCAGACATGAATATAAATTCCAATGTGAAGCAGACATTAATTTGCATATTTTCTTGCTGCTTACCTTTTGACAGAAATGCCCTATTCCTCTTATCTTATAGGAGCCAGTTGGCTGCACATTGTCAAGCTTGATGTAAACTGTTGTTCCTGCCACCTTAGAGAGTGGCAGACTTTCATGAAGTGGTGTGCAGATATGGAAGCTCTTCTGATCTGACATTGCCATTGTCTATCAATTAAAGATTAAAATGAATGAATCAATTTGACTTCTTCAAAAAAATGTACCTGATTGGATTTTTTATCCTTCCACCTTTCTAATTAAATCTTCGTCCTGTGTTTTTGTATATCTTCTTTCCATTGCAAGGGCGAGAGAAAGAGTTACACATTCCTCCCCAATATCTGGCACAAGAATTGACTGGGCATTCTCATATAGGTACATGGCGGCAGTCCATGTGCACTCTCATAAAGGTACATGGCGGCAGTCCATATACATCCTCTGAAAGGTACGTGGCTTTAGTACATGTGCATCCTCATAAAGATACATGATTGTAGTACATGCACTCTACACCAGATGAGACATTCATAGAAAATAGAAGCAGGAGGGGGCCAGTTGGCCCTTTGAGCCTGCTCCACCATTCATTTTGATCATGGCTGATCAGTAAATTCAATACCCTGATCCAGTCTGCCCCCCATATCCCTTGATCCCTTTAACCCCAAGAGCTATATCTAACTCCTTCTTGAAATTACACAACATTTTGGCCACTAATAATAAAAATTGCTTATTGTCACAAGTAGGCTTCAATTAAGTTACTGTGAAAAGCCCCTAGTCGCCACATTCCGGCGCCTGTTCGGGGAGGCCAGTACAGGAATTGAACTTGCACTGCTGGCATTGTTCTGCATTGCAAGTCAGCTGTTTAGCCCGCTGTGCTAAACCAGCCCCTACTACTTTCTGTGGTAATGAATTCCACAGATTCACCACTCACTGGGTGAAGAAATTTCTCCTCACCTCAGTCCTAAAACGTTTACATCTTATTCTCAAACTATGACCCCCCCCCAGTTCTGGAATGCCTCACCATCAGGAACATTCTTTCTGAATCTACCCTGTCTCATCCTGTCAAATTTTATAAGTTTCTATGAGATCCCCTCTCACTCTTCTAAACTCCAATTAATATAATCCTAACCGACTTAGTCTCTCCTCATGTGACAGTCCTGCCATCCCCAAATCAGCCTGGTAAACCTTCGCTGCACTCCCTCCATAGCAAGAACATCCTTCCTCAGGTAAGAACACCAAAACTAGAGTTTGTGTAAGGGGTCGGGATTGAAGGCGCTAGCAACAGCACCGCTCCCGATGACCCCGGGGAAATACTCAGGGAGTCCAGTAATAATAGCTTCATTGAGAATTTGGAGGCAGTTTTGCCAACACTTCGGGTTGGGGGGCAGGGTCAAGGGAAATGCCGATTCGGGGGAACCACAGATTTGAGCCAGGGATTTTCGGAGATGGGAGGAGAAGGGGATTAAGACACTAAAAGATTTGTTTCTTGGGGGTTGGCTTGCAGGATTGAAGGAGCTGGGAGCAAAGTATGGGCTGGAGCAGGGGGAAATGTTTAGATACATGCAGGTTCGAGATTTTGCCAGGAAGGAGATACAGAGCTTCGGCCTCCACATTGCTGGAGGAGGTGCTGACAACAGAGGGACTGGAGAAGGGGGTAGTATCACCGGTTTACGGGACTATTTTGGAAGAGGAGAAGGCACCACTGGAAGGGATCAAAGCAAAGTGAGAGGAAGAGCTGGGAGAGGTTATAGAGGAGGGGTTCTGGTGTGAGGTGCTCCGCAGAGTGAACTCCTCCACCTCATGCGCGAGGTTGGGGCTGATACAGCTGAACACAAGGGCGAGGATGAGCCGGCTCTTTGAGGGAGTAGAAGATGTGTGTGAACGTTGCGGGAGGGGGGGGCCGCGAATCTCGTTCATATGTTTTGGTCCTGTCTAAAGCTAGAGGATTACTGGAAGGAGGTTTTTAGGGTAATTGCTGAAGTGGTACACGTGAAACTGGACCCAGGTCCCCAGGAGGCCATATTCGGGGTGTCAGACCAGCCGGGGTTGGAAATGGGTGTGGAAGCAGATATTGTAGCTATCGCCTCATTGATCGCCCGAATGCGGATCCTGTTGGGATGGGGAGCAACCTCTCCACCCTGTGCCCTGGCACGGCAGGGTGACCTTGGAATTCTTAACTCTTGAGAAGGTTAAGTTTGAGCTGAGGGGAAGGATGGAGGGGTTCTACAATTCCTGGGCGTTATTCATTATGCACTCTCAAGAATTGGACACTTTAGGTGGGGGGTGGGGGGTTGGGAGGGTTGGGGGGAGGGGGCCTGTATGTGTTACTGGTGACTATGGGTGATTCCTGATTCCTTTTTGTCATTCGTATATGTTAACATGCGGGCTGCTGTTTGGGGATTTGGTGGGAGCATGGGATTGCTGTTGTTGATATGGGGATTGGCATTGTCCTCGTTACTGCTTATTGTTTATTGTTGGTGGGTGTACATTTGAGAGAAAGTGTGAAAAAGGAGAATTAAAATTTTTTTTTTTTTGAAACACCAAAACTGCACACAATATTCCAGGTGTGGCCTCACCAATCCAGAAACAATTGCAGTAAAATATCTCTATTCCTATACTCAAATCCTCTCACTCTGAAGGCCAACATAATCTTTACAGCCTGCTGTACCTGCGCACTTATTTTCTGTGACTGATGCATGAGGACACCAAGGTCTCGTTGCGTATCCACATCTCTTTATTTACGCCCATTCAATTAATCTGCTGTCCTATTGTTGCTACTGAAGTGGATAACCTCACAGTTATCCACATTATACTGCATCTGCCATGCATGTGTCCACTCACACAGCCGGTCCAAATCCTGCTGAAGCAGCTCTGCATCCTCCTCACAGCTCACCCACCCACACAACTTTGTATCATCTGCAAAATTGGAGATCATACATGTAGTTCCCTCGTTCAAATCATTAATGTATAATGTGAACAGATGGGGTCCTAACAGATCCTTGCAGTAGCCCACTAGTCACTGCCTGCTAATCGGAAAAAGACCCATTTATTCCAACTTTTTGCTTCCTGTCTGCTAACCAGCTTTCTATCCATCTCAAGACACTATCCGCAATCCCGTGCATTTTAATTTTACATGGTAATCTGCTATGTGAGACCTTGTCAAAGTCTAAATAAACCATACCTACCAGTTCTCCCTGGTCAACTCTACTAGTTAAATCTTCAAAGAATTCTAGTAAATTTGTCAAGCAGGATTTCCCTTTCATAAATCCATGCTGATTTTGTCCGATTATACCACTGCTTCCCAATTGCTGTGCTATGAAATCCTTGATAATGGATTCTATCAACTTCCCTACCACCGACATTAGGCTCACTGGTCTATAGTTCCATGTTTTCTCTTGACCTCCCTTTTTGAATAGCAAGGTTATATTAGCTACCCTCCAATCTGTAGAAATCATTCCAGATTCCAAAGAATTTTGGAAAATGACCACCAATGGATCTACTATTTCTACGGCCACTGTCTTAAGTACTCTGGGATGAAGATTCTCAAGCCCTGATCCATCTTCATTCAATTCAACAATGATGAATAATCCAATTCTCCATTTTGTTTTACAAAAATGAACAATTAAGACTAAATGAGTGAGATAAGATAATGCAATTGCAATAAACAACATAATTACAAACTATTACAGACACTTCAAAGCGAGTAATCAGAAAAGGAGGTTCATTGATTGAAGCTCAAAAGCAATGTCGTGTGTACAGTTTATTGGTGCACTGAGAATTTAATGTTGCTCATCTTGACCATGTATACATCTAATTCACATTAGATGCCTAGATAAGACCTAAAGTCTTAAATGTTTGGCAATTTGCTAATTTCTTGAACAATATAGTATACGCTATTAATATTGTTGCAACAAAGAAGGATTGAAGGATAAATTTGGTTCAGGGCACCAGGGAAAACTCCCCTGCCCTTCTTTGAGGGAGTGTCATGGATTCTTTTACATCCACCTAAGCGTGTGCCCAGGTCTCTGGAGTGAGACTTGAATGCACAATATAACTCAGAGGCATCAATGCTCCTGTTCTCACAGCTGCAGTGGTCAGGAATGGCTTGATGACTTTGCAGAACGTTTGTAATCTCATGCTGCAAATGGATCGCAAAAAGCCATGCGGTATTCAAAAGAACAAAAAGAATATGGCTCCCTGGATTGTCCCAATACACCTCCAATTATCAAGATGGCTTCCTACCCTCTTGCCCAGATTGCAGCATGTGACTGGAAGGGGGGGGGGGGGGGGTTGCCGAGAGAAACTTGAGAAAATGTAGGAGAGAAAAAAAATGACATTAATTACACTGTTAAAAATAAAACTTCAATTTTTTTGAACATGACAGCAAAGTTAGTGCATGAATACAGCACATTTCTAGGTGCACTTTTTCTACGCAGGTTGATTTTAAACAAAGAAGTTGCATGAAGCCATTGAACCCCTACAGTGCAGGAGGTCATTCGGCCCGTCGAGACTGCAACGGCCCTCCAAAAGTCCCCATGTGTGAATTTCACTGATGAAAAATCGACCCCTGGTCTGCAGTCAAGCTGCATGTAATTAAGCTTGGAGTATGGGGGGGGGGGGGGTCACAGGGACCCTCATTATTCTGCATTCGGATTTCTTGCCAGTTTCACTCCCCACCCCCAGTGGTTTGAGGTTGTACGCACTAAGGGTCACATACAGCGGTTTGAGGTGTGGGTCCTCGACCTCCCGACCAGGTTTCTGCTCACCTGCAGCATTGGGTGTCAGACTACCCAGGATACCTGCTGCATCGCCAAAGGGCTCAGGAGGGCCGAGCTCCTCTCCCTGGGTGTCGTGGGGAGCTCTGGTCAGCCCCGGAATATCCAAAACTGCTCAATTTCAGACACTTGGCAGCAAGGGGCTGGTCACTAAAATAAAAATGCGCCCCAGACAATCCCACAACCCGTGAGCTGCCCCGATGCAATTCGTTACTTGCTCAAGAATGGGTTAACACACAAAAATGTGTGTTAAATGCGTTTTCAGTAAAATACCTACCTCCAGCTTGGGGACTTATCCCACGGAAGATCGGCTCACTTCTAACTTGCTGAAGTCTGAGGAACCTGTGGAATGGAGAGATATTTTTAAAAAGCCGGTTAAAGTGTGACGATCGAGGTTAAACTGAGTTGAGCTCAAGGTCCAGATTAAAGTCTGTCTGAGTTAACGTGGCGAGACCTTTAGCCCCTCCCCCCAGGCCCGGGCGTCCCCCAGCGCTGGGGGACATCCCGGGGCCAAGTTGCTTTCCCGGGACAAGCGCCACGCAGACAGCTGCTTCCCTCAGCAGCCACACTGCCCCCGCCCCACCCCCGCAGCTGCCTCAGGGATAGCATTGACCTCGGTTGATTTTTATTTAAAAACAAAAGGTTGTAAAGATTAAGAGGAATTGTTAAAAATGTTCAAACCAAGTGCTTAAAAAAAGCTACTTGCACTGATGGCAGATCCACGGTTTGTACAATATATTGTCATCTCACCACCTCTGCCCAGTCAGTAAATTTTTTAATATTATTTTTTCTCTCAGCATTAGCTGCTAGTGACGATGCGCCTCACAGCTCCCGGCAGATTGAAGGTTGACATTTTCCCAGGGTCTTATCAAGCTGCACTCCGCCGTTGCAGAAGACTGGTTCCAACTGGATGTGAGCTGTGCAAGTGTTTGGCACAAGTGTACTGTGCACTTGCTGAATAAAAGTAATGCTGACTCTGGGATGTCTGCAGATTTTTCTATAAACAAAGAACAAAGAAATGTACAGCACAGGAGCAGGACCTTCGGCCCTCCAAGCCCGTGCCGACCATGCTGCCGACTAAACTACAATCTTCTACACTTCCTGGGTCCGTATCCCTCTATTCCCATCCTATTCATGTATTTGTCAAGATGCCCCTTAAATGTCACTATCATCCCTGCTTCCACCACCTCCTCCGGTAGCAAGTTCCAGGCACCCACTACCCTCTGTGTAAAAAAACTTGCCTCGTACATCTACTCTAAACCTTGCCCCTCTCACCTTAAACCTATGCCCCCTAGTAATTGACCCCTCTACGCTGGGGAAAAGCCTCTGACTATTCACTCTGTCTATGCCCCTCATAATTTTGTAGACCTCTATCAGGTCGCCCCTCAACCTCCGTTGTTCCAGTGAGAACAAACCGAGTTTATTCAACCGCTCCTCATAGCTAATGCCCTCCATACCAGGCAACATTCTGGTAAATCTCTTCCGCACCCTCTCTAAAGCCTCCACATCCTTCTGGTAGTGTGGCGACCAGAATTGAACACCAAACTCCAAGTGTGGCCTAACTAAGGTTCTATACAGCTGCAACATGATTTGCCAATTCTTATACTTAATGCCCCGGCCAATGAAGGCAAGCATGCCATATGCCTTCTTTACTACTTCTCCACCTGTGTTGCCCCTTTCAGTGACCTGTGGACCTGTACTCCTAGATCTCTCTGACTTTCAATACTCTTGAAGGGTTCTACCATTCACTGTATATTCCCTACCTGCATTGGACCTTCCAAAATGCATTACCTCACATTTGTCCGGATTAAACTCCATCTGCCATCTCTCCACCAAAGTCTCCAAACAATCTAAATCCTGCTGTATCCTCTGACAGTCCTCATCGCTATCCGCAATTCCACTAACCTTTGTGTCGTCTGCAAACTTACTAATCAGACCAGTTACATTCTCCTCCAAATCATTTATATATACTACAAACAGCAAAGGTCCCAGCACTGATCCCTGCGGAACACCACTGGTCACAGCCCTCCAATTAGAAAAGCAGCCTTCCATTGCTACTCTCTGCCTTCTATGACCTAGCCAGTTCTGTATCCACCTTACCAGCTCACCCCTGATCCCGTGTGAATTCACCTTTTGTACTAGTCTACCATGAGAGACCAAAAGACCATAAGACATAGGAGCGGAAGTAAGGCCATTCGGCCCATCGAGTCCACTCCACCATTCAATCATGGCTGATTTCAACTCCATTTACCCGCTCTATCTCCATAGCCCTTAATTCCTCGAGAAATCAAGAATTTATCAACTTCTGTCTTAAAGACACTCAACGTCCCGGCCTCGGCCTCCACCGCGCTCTGTGGCAATGAATTCCACAGACCCACAACTCTCTGGCTGAAGAAATTTCTCCTCATCTCTGTTCTAAAGTGACTCCCTTTTATTCTAAGGCTGTGCCCACCTTGTCAAAGGCCTTACTGAAGTCCATATAGACAACATCCACTGCCCTACCTGCATCAATCATCTTTGTGACCTCCTCGAAAAACTCTATCAAGTTAGTGAGACACGACCTCCCCTTCACAAAACCATGCTGCCTCTCACTAATACGTCCATTTGCTTCCAAATGGGAGTAGATCCTGTCTCGAAGAATTCTCTCCAGTAATTTCCCTACCACTGAAGTGAGGCTCACCGGCCTGTAGTTCCCTGGATTATCCTTGCTACCCTTCTTAAACAGAGGAACAACCAGTCCTCCGGGACATCACCTGAAGACAGTGAGGATCCAAAGATTTCTGTCAAGGCCTCAGCAATTTCCTCTCCAGCCGCCTTCAGTATTCTGGGGTAGATCCCATCAGGCCCTGGGGACTTATCTACCTTAATATTTTTTAAGACGCCCAACACCTCGTCTTTTTGGGTCTCAATGTGACCCAGGCTATCTACACACCCTTCTCCAGACTCAACATCTACCAATTCCTTCTCTTTGGTGAATACTGATGCAAAGTATTCATTTAGTACCTCGCCCATTTCCTCTGGCTCCACACATAGATTCCCTCGCCTATCTTTCAGTGGGCCAACCCTTTCCCTGGCTACCCTCTTGCTTTTTATGTACGTGAAAAAAGCCTTGGGATTTTCCTTAACACTATTTGCCAATCACTTTTCGTGACCCCTTCTAGCCTTCCTGACTCCTTGCTTAAGTTCCTTCCTACTTTCCTTATATTCCACACAGGCTTCGTCTGTTCCCAGCCTTTTAGCCCTGACAAATGCCTCCTTTTCCTTTTTTTCAAAAAATATTTTATTGAAAATTTTTGGTCAACCATCACAGTACATTGTGTATCCTTCACACAATAATATAACAGTATAAGTAACAATGACCTGTTTTATAAACAAAGAATAAATAATATATAACAAAAACTAAAACTAAAACGAAATGGCAACTGCCTTGTCTCAGATAAACACTCTCCACAAATATGATTTAACAGTCCAATATACAATTATTTATAGCAACGACCTATACATATTATACATATATATTAACAACCCTGAGAGTCCTTCTGGTTCCTCTCCCCCCCCCCCCCCCCCCCCCCCCCCCCGTCCTGGGCTGCTGCTGCTGCCTTCTTCTTTTCCATTCCCTCTATCTTTCTGTGAGGTATTCGACAAACGGTTGCCACCGCCTGGTGAACCCTTGAGCCGATCCCCTTAGGACGAACTTAATCGGTTCCAGCTTTATAAACCCTGCCATGTCATTTATCCAGGTCTCCACCCCTGGGGGCTTGGCTTCCTTCCACATCAACAGTATCCTGCGCCGGGCTACTAGGGACGCAAAGGCCAAAACATCGGCCTCTCTCGCCTCCTGCACTCCCGGCTCTTGTGCAACCCCAAATATAGCCAACCCCCAGCTTGGTTCGACCTGGACCCCCACTACTTTCGAAAGCACCTTTGTCACCCCCACCCAGAACCCCTGTAGTGCCGGATATGACCAGAACATGTGGGTGTGATTCGCTGGGCTTCTCGAGCATCTCGCACACCTATCCTCTACCCCAAGAAATTTACTGAGCCGTGCTCCAGTCATATGCGCCCTGTGTAACACCTTAAATTGAATCAGGCTTAGCCTGGCACACGAGGACGATGAGTTTACCCTACTTAGGGCATCCGCCCACAGCCCCTCCTCAATCTCCTCCCCCAGCTCTTCTTCCCATTTCCCTTTCAGCTCATCTACCATAATCTCCCCCTCGTCCCTCATTTCCCTATATATATCTGACACCTTACCGTCCCCCACCCATGTCTTTGAGATCACTCTGTCCTGCACCTCATGCGTCGGGAGCTGCGGGAATTCCCTCACCTGTTGCCTCGCAAAAGCCCTCAGTTGCATATACCGGAATGCATTCCCTTGGGGCAACCCATATTTCTCGGTCAGCGCTCCCAGACTTGCGAACTTCCCATCCACAAACAAATCTTTCAGTTGCGTTACTCCTGCTCTTTGCCATATTCCAAATCCCCCATCCATTCTCCCCGGGGCAAACCTATGGTTATTTCTTATCGGGGACCCCACCAAGGCTCCCGTCTTTCCCCTATGCCGTCTCCACTGTCCCCAAATTTTCAAAGTCGCCACCACCACCGGGCTTGTGGTGTATTTCTTCGGTGAGAACGGCAATGGGGCCGTCACCATAGCTTGTAGGCTAGTCCCCCTACAGGACGCCCTCTCCAATCTCTTCCACGCCGCTCCCTCCTCTTCTCCCATCCACTTACTCACCATTGAGATATTGGCGGCCCAGTAGTACTCACTTAGGCTCGGTAGTGCCAGCCCCCCCCTATCCCTACTACGCTGTAAGAATCCCTTCCTCACTCTCGGGGTCTTCCCGGCCCACACAAAACTCATGATACTCTTTTCGATCCTTTTGAAAAAAGCCTTCGTGATCACCACCGGGAGGCACTGAAACACAAAGAGGAATCTCGGGAGGACTACCATTTTAACCGCCTGCACCCTCCCTGCCAGTGACAGGGATACCATGTCCCATCTCTTGAAGTCCTCCTCCATTTGTTCCACCAATCGCGTTAAATTTAACCTATGCAATGTACCCCAATTCTTGGCTATCTGGATCCCCAAGTAACGAAAGTCCCTTGTTACCTTCCTCAGCGGAAAGTCCTCTATTTCTCTGCACTGCTCCCCTGGATGCACCACAAACAACTCACTTTTCCCCATGTTCAGTTTATATCCTGAGAATTCTCCAAACTCCCGAAGTGTCCGCATTATCTCTGGCATCCCCTCCGGCGGGTTCGCTACATATAACAAGTCATCCGCATACAGAGATACCCGGTGTTCTTCTCCTCCTCTAAGTACTCCCCTCCACTTCTTGGAACCCCTCAGTGCTATTGCCAGGGGCTCAATCGCCAGTGCAAACAATAATGGGGACAGAGGGCATCCCTACCTTGTCCCTCTATGGAGCCGAAAGTATGCAGATCCCCGTCCATTCGTGACCACACTCGCCACTGGGGCCCTATACAACAGCTGCACCCATCCAACATACTCATTTCCAAAACCAAATCTCCTCAGCACCTCCCACAAAAATCCCACTCCACTCAAATGCTTTCTCGGCATCCATCGCCACCACTATCTCCGCTTCCCCCTCTGGTGGGGGCATCATCATTACCCCTAGCAGCCTCCGTATATTCGTATTCAGCTGTCTCCCCTTCACAAACCCAGTTTGGTCCTCATGGACCACCCTCGGGACACAATCCTCTATCCTCATTGCCATTACCTTGGCCAGAATCTTAGCGTCTACATTTAGGAGGGAAATAGGTCTATAGGACCCGCATTGCAGCGGGTCCTTTTCCTTCTTTAGGAGAAGCGATATCGTTGCCTCAGACATAGTCGGGGGCAGCTGTCCCCTTTCCTTTGCCTCATTAAAGGTCCTCATCAGTAGCGGGGCGAGCAAGTCCACATATTTTCTGTAAAATTCAACTGGGAATCCATCTGGTCCCGGAGCCTTCCCCGCCTGCATGCTCCTAATTCCTTTCACTACTTCCTCTATTTCAATCTGTGCTCCCAGTCCCACCCTTTCCTGCTCCTCCACCTTGGGAAATTCCAGCCGGTCCAGAAAGCCCATCATTCTCTCCCTCCCATCCGGGGGTTGAGCTTCGTATAATTTTTTATAAAATGCCTTGAACACTCCATTCACTCTCTCCGCTCCCCGCTCCATCTCTCCTTCCTCATCCCTCACTCCCCCTATTTCCCTCGCTGCTCCCCTTTTCCTCAATTGGTGGGCCAGCAACCTGCTCGCCTTCTCCCCATATTCGTACTGTACACCCTGTGCCTTCCTCCACTGTGCCTCTGCAGTACCCGTTGTCAGCAAGTCAAATTCTACGTGTAGCCTTTGCCTTTCCCTGTACAGTCCCTCCTCCGGTGCCTCCGCATATTGCCTGTCCACCCTCAGAAGTTCTTGCAGCAACCGCTCCCGTTCCCTACTCTCCTGCTTTCCTTTATGTGCCCTTATTGATATCAGCTCCCCTCTAACCACTGCCTTCAGCGCCTCCCAGACCACTCCCACCTGGACCTCCCCATTATCATTGAGTTCCAAGTACTTTTCAATGCACCCCCTCACCCTTAGACACACACCCTCATCTGCCATTAGTCCCATGTCCATTCTCCAGGGTGGGCGCCCTTCTGTTTCCTCCCCTATCTCCAAGTCCACCCAATGTGGAGCGTGATCCGAAATGGCTATAGCCGTATACTCCGTTCCCCTCACCTTCGGGATCAACGCCCTTCCCAAAACAAAAAAGTCTATCCGCGAATAGACTTTGTGGACATAGGAGAAAAACGAAAACTCCTTACTCCTAGGTCTGCTAAATCTCCATGGGTCTACTCCTCCCATCTGCTCCATAAAATCTTTCAGCACCTTGGCTGCTGCCGGCCTCCTTCCAGCCCTGGACCTCGACCTGTCCAGCCCTGGTTCCAACACCGTATTGAAATCTCCCCCCCATTACCAACTTTCCCACCTCTAGGTCCGGGATGCGTCCTAGCATACGCCTCATAAAATTGGCATCATCCCAGTTCGGGGCATATACGTTTACCAAAACCACCGTCTCCCCCTGTAGTTTGCCACTCACCATCACGTATCTGCCCCCGCTATCCGCCACTATAGTCTTTGCCTCAAACATTACCCGCTTCCCCACTAATATAGCCACCCCCCTGTTTTTCGCATCTAGCCCCGAATGGAACACCTGCCCCACCCAACCTTTGCGTAGTCTCACCTGGTCTATCAGTTTCAAGTGCGTTTCCTGTAACATAACCACGTCTGCCTTAAGTTTCTTAAGGTGTGCGAGTACCCATGCCCTCTTTATCGGCCCGTTCAGCCCTCTCACGTTCCACGTGATCAGCCAGGTTGGGGGGCTTTTTACCCCCCCCTCCTTGTCGATTAGCCATCCCCTTTTTCCAGCTCCTCACCCGGTTCCCACGCAGCTGTGTCCCCCCCAGGCGGTGCCCCCCCCGCCCATCCCACCCCATACCAGCTCCCCCTCTCCCCAGCAGCAGCAGCCCAATAATCCCCCCCTCCCCCCCCCCCCCCGCTAGATCCCCCACTCGCGTAGTTACACCCCCCATGTTGCTCCCAGAAGTCAGCAAACTCTGGCCGACCTCGGCTTCCCCCCGTGACCTCGGCTCGCACCGTGCGACGCCCCCTCCTTCCTGCTTCCCTATTCCCGCCATGATTATCATAGCGCGGGAACCGAGCCCGCGCTTCCCCCTTGGCCCCGCCCCCAATGGCCAACGCCCCATCTCCTCCACCTCCTTTCCTCCCCCCACCACCTCCTGTGGAAGAGAGAAAAGTTACCACATCGTAGGATTAATAACATAAAACTCCTCTTTCCCCCCTTTTTACTCCCCTCTTCGCCCCCCATACTCGCCCCACCACTTTGTTTCAAACGTTCTTTTTAAAAAAAATTATTATTAAATAACCCGCTCATTCCAATTTTTCTTCCACGATAAAAGTCCACGCCTCATCCGCCGTCTCAAAGTAGTGGTGCCTCCCTTGATATGTGACCCACAGTCTTGCCGGTTGCAGCATTCCGAATTTTATCTTCTTTTTGTGAAGCACCGCCTTGGCCCGATTAAAGCTCGCCCTCCTTCTCGCCACCTCCGCACTCCAGTCTTGATATACGCGGATCACCGCGTTCTCCCACTTACTGCTCCGAGTTTTCTTTGCCCATCTAAGGACCATCTCTCTATCCTTAAAACGGAGGAATCTCACCACTATGGCTCTAGGAATTTCTCCTGCTCTCGGTCCTCGCGCCATCACTCGGTATGCTCCCTCCACCTCCAGCGGACCCGCCGGGGCCTCCGCTCCCATTAGCGAGTGCAGCATCGTGCTCACATATGCCCCGACGTCCGCTCCCTCCGCACCTTCAGGAAGACCAAGAATCCTTAGGTTCCTCCTCCTCGCGTTGTTCTCCAGCGCCTCCAGCCTTTCCACACATCGTTTATGGTGTGCCTCATGCATCTCCGTCTTCACCACCAGGCCCTGTGTGTCGTCCTCATTCTCGGCAGCTTTTGCCTTCACGACCCGAAGCTCCCGCTCCTGGGTCTTTTGCTCCTCCTTTAGCCCTTCGATCGCCTGTAATATCGGGGCCAACAGCTCCTTCTTCATTTCCTTTTTGAGTTCTTCCACGCAGCGTTTCAAGAACTCGTGTTGTTCAGGGCCCCATATTAAACTGCCACCTTCCGACGCAATCTTGGTTTTTGCTTGCCTTCCTTGCCGCTGCTCTAAAGGATCCACCGCAATCCGGCCACCTTCCTCTCCTTTTTTCATCCGTATCCAGGGGGGATTCCCTTCTGGTTCGCCGCACAGTACTTTTAGCCGTTAAAATTGCCGTTGGGTCTCTTATTAAGAGCCCAAAAGTCCGTTCCACCGGGAGCTGCCGAAACGTGCGACTCAGCTGGTCATCGCCACACCCGGAAGTGGCTCCTTTTCCTTTTTGACGAGGCCTACAATATCTCTCGTTATCCAAGGTTCCTGAAAATTGCCGTATTTATCCTTCTTCCTCACAGGAACATGCCGGTCCTGAATTCCTTTCAACTGACACTTGAAAGCCTCCCACATGTCAGATGTTGATTTGCCCTCAAACATCCGCCCCCAATCTAGGTTCTTCAGTTCCCACCTAATATTGTTATAATTAGCCTTCCCCCAATTTAGCACATTCATCCTAGGACCACTCTTATCCTTGTCCATCAGCACTTTAAAACTTACTGAATTGTGGTCACTGTTCCCGAAATGCTCCCCTACTGAAACTTCTACCACCTGGCCGGGCTCACTCCCCAATACCACATCCAGTACCACCCCTTCCCTAGTTGGGCTGTCTACATATTGTTTTAAGAAGCCCTCCTGGATGATGCTTACAAACTCTGCCCCGTCTAAGCCCCTGGCGCTGAGTGAGTCCCAGTCAATATTGGGGAAGTTGAAGTCTCCCATCAGCACAACCGTGTTGTTTTTACTCTTTTCCAAAATCTGTCTACCTATCTACTATCTCCCGCTGGCTGTTGGGAGGCCTGTAGTAAACCCCCAACATTGTGACTGCACCCTTCTTATTCCTGATCTCTACCCATATAGCCTCACTGCCCTGTGAGGTGTCCTCCCGTAGTACAGCTATGATATTCTCCCTAACCAGTAGCGCAACTCCACCACCCCTTTTACATCTCCCTCTATCCCACCTGAAACATCTAAATCCTGGAATGTTTAGCTGCCAATCCTGCCCTTCCCTCAACCAGGTCTCTGTAATGGCAACAACATCATAGTTCCAAATACTAATCCAAGCTCTAAGTTCATCTGCCTTACCCGTAATACTTCTTGCATTAAAACATATGCACTTCAGGCCACCAGACCCGCTGTGTTCAGCAACTTCTCCCTGTCTGCTCTGCGTCAGAGCCCCACTGTCCCTATTCCCTAGTTCTCCCTCAATGCTCTCACCTTCTGACCTATTGCTCCCGTGCCCACCCCCCTGCCATACTAGTTTAAACCCTCCCGTGTGACACTAGCAAACCTCGCGGCCAGGATATTTATGCATCTCCAGTTTAGATGCAACCCGTCCTTCTTATATAGATCACACCTGCCCCGGAAGAGCTCCCAGTGGTCCAGATAACGGAAACCCTCCCTCCTGCACTAGTTGTTTAGCCACGTGTTTAGCTGCTCTATCTTCCTATTTCTAGCCTCACTGGCACGTGGCACAGGGAGTAATCCCGAGATTACAACTCGAGAGGTCCTGTATTTTAACTTTCTGCCGAGCTCCCCGAACTCCTGCTGCAGGACCTCATGCCCCTTCCTGCCTATGTCGTTAGTACCAATATGTACAACGACCTCTGCCTGTTTGCCCTCCCCCTTCAGGATGCCCTCTACCCATTCGGAGACATCCTGGACCCTGACACCAGGGAGGCAACATACCATCCTGGAGTCTCTTTCACGTCCACAGAAGCGCCTATCTGTGCCCCTGACTATAGTGTCCCCTATTACTATTGCTCTTCTGCGCTTTGACCCTCCCTTCTGAACATCAGAGCCAGCCATGGTGCCACTGCTCTGGCTGCTGCTGTTTTCCCCTGATAGGCTATCCCCCCCAAAGGGGTATACCTGTTCGAGAGGGGGACAACCACAGGGGATCCCTGCACTGGCTGCCTGCCCTTTCTGGTGGTCACCCATTTCTCTGCCTGCACCTTGGGTGTGACCACATTTATATAGTTTATAAAACTATGACGCGACTTCCGGTTGCGGTGATGCCCAGCTAAGCCGCACGTTTCGGCGGCTCCAGCTCAAACGGACCTTCGGGCTCTTTTAAGAGCCCCAACGGGAAATTTTTTCAGGACGAAACCCGGTGTGGGGTGAGTTAACAGGGAGTTCCCCCCAACGAAACAGAAAAATATCGGCGGCGGTGGCTACATCGCGAAGAATCCTCGAGGAAAGGGACAGGAGGAAAAAAGAAGCAAGATGGCGGCGGAGAAAGCCCAGGCGACATGGGGGCCCGATCAAGACGAATTCTTGAGAAGGTGTGTGGAGCTACTTAAGAAGGAGGTGCTGACCCCGATGCTACAGGCAATTGAGGGGCTTAAGGAGGCACAAAGGACCCAGGAGACGGAGCTCCGCGTGGTGGAGCAGAAGGTGACGGATAATGAAGACGAGATCCTGGGCCTGGTGGTCAAAACACAGACGCACGAGGCGCTCCACAAAAAGTGCATTGAAAGGATTGAGGCCCTAGAAAACAGAGCACGAAGGAAGAACCTTCGGATCCTGGGTCTTCCTGAGGGAGTGGAAGGAGCGGAATGCGGGGCTTACGTGAGCACGATGCTAAGCTCGCTGATGGGAGCTGAGGCCCCTTCGGGCCCCTTAGAAGTGGAGGGGGCTCATCGGGTCCCTGCGAGGAGACCAAAAGCGGGAGAACCACCTAGGGCGACAATCGTGCGATTTCATTGCTTCAATGATAGAGAAGTGGTTCTGAGATGGGCCAAAAAGGTACGAAGTAGTAGGTGGGAGAATGCGGTGGTATGGGTGTACCAGGATTGGAGTGCGGAGGTGGCGAGAAGGAGGGCGAGTTTTAATCGAGCCAAGGAGGTGCTACACAAGAAGAAGGTGAAGTTCGGGATGCTGCAGCCGGCGCGACTATGGGTCACGTACCAGGAGAGACATCACTACTTCGAAATGGCGGAAGAAGCATGGACCTTTATTAAAGACGAGAAACTGGATCGGAACTGAGGGACTGATCTTAGAGGGGAAATGACACTGTCGATGTATATAGCGATGTAAATTGGGAAGGGGGGAGACACTAAGAAATGTGGGCGCCGGTGGGGGGAAAGAAGAGACATAGGCGGGGGATGAGGAATGGGAGTGGGGCGGTAGAGGGAACTGCGCCACAAGAGGCGGGACAACTACAGAGAATACGGGGCCTACTTGTTCCCGCGCCAGAATGGTGATGGCGGGAAGATAGGCGCAAGGTAGATGGGAGTTCCCCACATGGGGGGGTCGAGTGAGCGGGAGAAGCCGGGGTCAGTTGAAGTCAGCTGACTTTCGGAAGTAATATGGGGGGAGCAATCACGCTAGATGGGGATCTAGCGGGGGGAGTGGGGGGGAGGGGGGGAGGATAACTGGGTTGCTGCTGCAGAAATCAAAGAGGAACTGGTTAAAGAAAGGCTGGTCGGGGCTGGAATGCGCCACCTGGGAAACGGGTGGGAGCGCGGAATTGGGACGTGGGACTGGCCTAGAGAGGGTGATGGCTAGCCGACACGGGAAGGGGGCAGGTAGCCCCCCAGTGCGGCTGATCACGTGGAACGTGAGAGGCCTAAATGGACCGATTAAAAGGGCCCGAGTGTTCGCGCACTTGAAAGGACTGAGGGCAGACGTGGCTATGCTCCAGGAGACGCACCTGAAGGTGGCGGACCAAGTTAGGTTAAGGAAAGGATGGGTGGGGCAGGTGTTCCATTCAGGGCTGGATGCAAAGAATAGAGAGGGGTGGCCATACTGGTGGGGAAACGGGTATCATTCGAAGCTAGGAGCATTGTAGCAGATAGTGGAGGCAGTTATGTGATGGTGAGTGGCAGGCTGGAGGGAACGGCGGTCGTGTTGGTTAACGTATATGCCCCGAATTGGGACGATGCGGGATTCATGAAGCGGATGCTGGGACGTATCCCGGACCTGGATGTAGGAAATTTGATAATGGGGAAGACTTCAACACCGTGCTGGACCCAGGGTTAGACAGATCTAGATCTAAGACCGGAAGAAGGCTGGCAGCGGCCAAGGTGCTTAAGGGGTTTATGGACCAAATGGGGGGAGTGGATCCATGGCGACTTGTTAGACCGAAGGCCAGGGAGTTCTCCTTCTTCTCCCATGTTCACAAGGTGTACTCCCGGATAGATTTTTTTGTTTTGGGAAGGTCGTTGATCTCGAGGGTGGAAGAAACTGAGTATTCAGCCATAGCTATCTCAGATCATGCCCCACATTGGGTGGACCTGGAACTAGGAGAGGAGGGGGAGCAGCGTGCACTCTGGCGATTAGATGTGGGATTGTTGGCGGACGAGGGAGTCTGTGGAAGGGTGCGGGGATGTATCGAGAGATACCTGGAGGCCAATGACGACGGGGAGGTCCGAGTGGGAGTGGTATGGGAAGCACTAAAGGCGGTGGTCAGAGGAGAGCTGATCTCCATCAGGGCCCACAAAGGGAAAACAGAGGCCAAGGAAAGGGAAAGATTACTGGAGGAGATTTTAAGGGTGGATAAAGAATATGCGGAGGCTCCGGAGGAGGGACTATACAGGGAGAGACGACGACTCCAGACGGAGTTCGACCTGCTGACCACTTGGAGGGCGGAGGTGCTGTGGAGGAAGACACAGGGGATGAGATATGAATATGGGGAAAAGGCTAGTCGCCTGTTGGCCCATCAGCTGCGAAAGAGGACAGCGGCGAGGGAGATAGGGGGAATTAGAGACGAAAAGGGAGCTACTGCGGAGAGCAGGGAAGATAAACGAGGTGTTTAAGACCTTTTACAAAAGACTTTATAGGTCCCAACCCCCGGAGGGAAAAGAGGAGATGCGGCAGTTTTTGGACCAATTAAGGTTCCCGAGGGTGGAGGAGCAGGAGGTGGAAGGCCTGGGGGCACCAATTGGGGTGGACGAGGTTACCAAGGGGCTGGGGAACATGCAGGCAGGGAAGGCCCCGGGACCAGATGGGTTCCCGGTGGAATTTTATAGAAAATATGTGGACTTGCTGGCCCCGCTGTTGGTGAGGACTTTTAACGAGGCCAGGGAAGGGGGGACTCTACCCCCGACAATGTCGGAGGCGACGATATTGCTAATTTTGAAGCGGGATAAAGATCCGCTGCAGTGCGGGTCCTATAGGCCTATTTCACTACTAAATGTAGACGCCAAATTGCTAGCAAAGGTGCTGGCAACGAGGATAGAGGACTGTGTCCCGGGGGTGGTGCACGAAGACCAGACAGGATTCGTAAAGGGGAGACAACTAAATGTTAACGTGCGACGGCTATTAGGGGTGATTATGATGCCCCCAGCAGAGGGGGAGGCAGAGGTAGTGGCGGCAATGGATGCAGAGAAGGCATTTGATAGGGTGGAGTGGGGGTATCTATGGGAGGTGCTGAGGAGGTTCGGGTTCGGGGCCGGGTTTGTTAGCTGGGTCAAACTCCTCTATGGGGCCCCAACGGCAAGTGTGGTCACGGGTCGGCAAAGATCGGAGTATTTCCGACTATACAGGGGAACAAGACAGGGATGCCCGCTATCTCCATTACTGTTCGCGTTGTCAATTGAACCACTGGCCATGGCGCTGAGAGACTCCAGAAAATGGAGAAGGGTGATTAGAGGGGGAAAAGAACACCGAGTGTCACTCTACGCAGATGACCTACTGCTGTATGTGACGGACCCAGTGGGGTGGGGGTGACAGAGGTCATGCAGACATTGAGGGAGTTCGGAGATTTCTCGGGATATAGGCTTAACATGGGAAAGAGTGAACTTTTTGTGATACACCCTGGGGACCAGAGTAGAGGGATAGATGGCCTGCCTTTAAGGAGAGTGGAAAGAAACTTCCGATACCTGGGGATTCAGATAGCCAGGAGCTGGGGAACCTTGCACAGACTTAATCTGACACGATTGGTGGAACAAATGGAAGAGGATTTCAAGAGGTGGGACATGCAGCCGCTGTCACTGGCGGGCAGAGTGCAGGCAATTAAGATGATGGTCCTCCCGAGGTTCCTATTTGTATTCCAATGCCTCCCTATACTGATCACTAAGGCCTTCTTTAAAAAAATAGACAGGAGCATCACTAGCTTCGTGTGGGCAGGAAAAGTTCCGAGGGTAAGGAGGGGGTTCTTACAACGTAGTAGAGACAGAGGGGGACTGGCGCTGCCGAATTTGGGCGACTACTACTGGGCCGCCAATGTGGCGATGGTCCGTAAATGGATGATAGAGGGAGAGGGAGCAGCGTGGAAAAGATTAGAGAGAAAGTCCTGTAAAGGGACGAGTCTAGAAGTGCTGGTGACGGCGCCACTACCGTTCTCACCAAAAGAATTTACCACGAACCCAGTGGTGGCGGCAACATTAAATATCTGGGGGCAATGGAGGCGACAGAGAGGTGTGCTGGGAGCCTTGGTGGGGTCCCCAATTAGGAACAACCATAGATTTGCCTCAGGGAGAATGGATGGAGGATTCCAGAGCTGGCACCAGTTGGGAATTAGGAGGGTGGGAGATTTATTTATAGACGGGACGTTTGCGAGCTTGGGAGCGTTGGAGGAAAAGTATAAGCTGCCCCGGGGAAATTTCTTTAGGTATATGCAGGTGAGGGCGTTCACAAGACAACAGGTGAGGGAATTTCCATTGCTCCCGACACAGGGGATCCAGGATAGAATGCTCTCGGGGGTGTGGGTCGGGGAGGGCAAGGTGTCAGAGATATACCGAGAGATGAGAGAAGAGGGGGAGGAGTTGGTGGGCGAACTGAAGGGAAAATGGGAAGAAGAGCTCGGGGAGGAGATAGAGGAGGGTCTGTGGGCGGATGCCCTAAGTAGGGTAAATTCCTCTTCCTCGTGTGCCAGGCTTAGCATGATCCAATTTAAGGTGTTGCATAGAGCACACATAACGGGAGCAAGGTTGAGCAGGTTCTTCGGAGTGGAGGACAAGTGTGGGAGGTGCGGCGGAAGCCCGGCAAATCACACACATATGTTTTGGTTGTGCCCGGCACTGGAGGGGTATTGGAGGGGAGTGACGGGAGTGATCTCGAAAGTGGTGAAGGTCCGGGTCAAACCAGCCTGGGGGTTAGCTTTATTTGGAGTTGCGGATGAGCCGGGAGTGCAGGAGGCGAAAGAGGCTGATGTCGTGGCCTTTGCGTCTCTAGTAGCCCGGCGTAGGATTTTACTCATGTGGAAGGAAGCGAAACCCCCCGGACTGGAGGCCTGGGTAAACGATATGGCGGGGTTCATTAAACTGGAGCAGATTAAGTTTGCGCTGAGAGGATCGGCTCAAGGGTTCACCAGACGGTGGCAACCGTTCCTCGACTACCAAGCGGAACGTTAGAGGGAAGATAGATGACCAGCAGCAGCAACCCAGGGGGAGGGGGGGGGGGGGAGGGAGGGAGGGGGGGGGAAAGTTTCATTTTATGTTATTTGGTTAGTTTACCATGTTAGTTAGTTACTCTTTATTAGATTGTAGTTATCATGTTACTTGTACTGTTAACTTTTCTTTTTGTTTGAGGTGTAAGGGGAAAAATTGTGAATGAAAAATTTCAATAAAATATATATTTTTTTAATAAAACTATGACGCTTTCCGCCACCTGCATGCTCCTAAGTGCATCCAATTGCTGCTCCAACCGAACCATGCGGTCTGTGAGGAGCTCCAGTTGGGTGCACTTTCTGCAGATGAAGACATCCAGGACGCTGGGAGCCTCCCGGACCTGCCACATCTCACAGTCAGAGCACTGCACCCCTCTAACTGACATTGCGTCAATTAATTAGTAAATTAAAATTAAAAGTTTAAAAACATTTTTTTTTCAAGTTACTGTTAACCATCTGTTTCCTAGCACTAGATTTCTACTATAAATGGGAAAGCTAAATATAGTACTCTCCGATCGCTGGCTTAGATACCCCTCTAAATTATAATTAAGTAATTATGTTTAATTAGTTACCAATGCTTAATTTTTATAATTTATTGTAGATTCCCAACCAGCCACTCAGGCCACAGCTTTTCTGTGATGTCACTTGTTTCCCCCCCCCCCCCCCCCCACACACACACACACAATTTGAAAAGGTAATAAAAGTAAAAATGAGTAAAAATCACTTACTTACCTTCTTACCTTCTGAGGGTCTTAGATGTTCTCAGGTTCTCTCCTTGACAGAGACTGCTCCTCCTCCTACGAACGGCTCCCGAAACTCGGCCGCGATCTTTTTAAATCTCCGCTCTGACTCGCAGCTCCCGCTCTTTTTAATTCTCCGCTCCGACTCACAGCTCCTGCACTTTTTAAATCTCCGCTCCGACTCGCAGCTCCCGCTCTTTTTCAATCTCCGATCCGACTCGCAGCTCCCGCGCTTTTTAAATCTCCGCTCCGACTCGCAGCTCCCGCACTTTTTAAATCCCTGCTCCGACTCGCAGCTCCCGCGCTTTTTAAATCTCCGCTCCGACTCGCAGCTCCCGTTCTTTTTAAATCTCTGCTCCGACTCGCAGCTCCCGCGCTTTTTACATCTCCGCATACACAAGGCATACACAAAATCATAGGACCTTGACAGTGCAGGAGGCCATTTGGCCCATCGAGTCTGCACGGACCCTCTGAAAGAGCACTCTACCTAGGCCTGCTCCCCTGCCCTATCTCCGTAACCCCACCCAGCATTTTGGACACTAAAGGGCAATTTAGCACGGCCAATCCACCTAGCCCGCACATCTTTGGACTGTGAGAGGTGATGTGTTGGGTGCTCTGGATCCGTGGAACACATACAGGCCCCCAACACTTAAAATAGTACAACACTATTTTATTAAGTTAGAAACTGTTGAACATACTTTCACTGTGGGTTAACACGATGTTAGATTAAACTAAAGACCCAAGCCTGTCCTAACCAGTCTATGCACTCAGAACATGGTGAAGATCTGTGCTGTAAGCTCCATCCTTCTGAGAAGCTGCATCCCGAATGAGCGGGAACTCTGATGTCCTCTGAGTGTGCTCTAACTGGTGATTGGCTGCGGTGTTGTGTGTGTTGATTGGTCTTGCTGTGTGTCCATCAGTGTGTGTGTCTGCACCATGATTACTGGTGTATATTATGACAGGACAAAACCAGAGCACCCGGAGGAAACCCACACAGACACAGGGAGGAACTCCTCACAGTCACCCAAGGTGGCACAAAAACAGGTTATTCTGTCCAACTAATCTGCACAAGTGCATATGTTCTACCTGAGACTCCTCTTACCCAACTTTATCAACCCTTTCACATGCACCTGTTCCTCTCACCCTCCCTGAGTAAAGACGTTTCTGTTGAATTCTTTATCGGATCTCTCAGTGACTACCTCCTATAAATGGCCATAGTTTCAGATTCCCTCGCAAGTGGAAATATTTTCTCTAACTCACCTATCAAACACCTTCCTAGAATTAAAGCAGTGTTTTTCAAACGTTTTTGCGCTGGACCCATTTTTCCAACCGGCTGACCTTTGTGACCCACACCGGCTGACCTTCGCGACCCACGCCAGCTGACCTTCGCGACCCACGCCAGCTGACCTTCATGACGCACGCCGCCCGTCCTTCGCGCCCCACCATTTTTGCTTACCTTTAATGTGACGGGTGAGTCTGCTTGGTCCTCACAATCTCACTTGCTTTGTTATTCAATGTTACATTTCTGCTCAAGACTTCAGCTGACGATTTAAGTTCTCACTGCATCCATTGAGAAAAATCACGAGGTTTGTCCTCAAACTCGCCATGCTTAGTTTTCAAATGCCTTTGAAGTTTTGAAGGTTTTAAACATTCATTTGCCAGTACTTTCCTGCATAGAACACACATGGGCTTTGCATCCTGATTTGCACTGGCACAATTGATAAAGCCATACCTTAAAAAATCATCTTCACACTGCTTTGTTCCTGATTTCAGATTCTTCTTATTGATAATGAAATGAAAATCGCTTTTTGTCACAAGTAGGTTTCAAATGAAGTTACTGTGAAAAACCCCTAGTCGCCACATTTTGGCGCCTGTTCGGGGAGGCTGGTACGGGAATTGAACCGTGCTGCTGGCCTGCCTTGGTCTGCTTTAAAAGCCAGCTATTTAACCCTGTACGGCTGTTCATCAGAGGGCCTCACACCTGCTTTGTCCTGTTGTGGACTCTCCTGAACAGCTCACACCACCACTTTGCCCTGCTGTGGATTGTCCTGAGCCGCTCTCTCCAGCAGATTTAGTTGTGAGACTCTGGCCTGTTTGTGTCTCTGGCCCTTTCTGCCTTATTACAAAATGATCCATTTTAAATTGTTCAGTCCTGTTGCTTGCTACTAACAAAATGGTGGGATCTCTCTTTAGCCCAGGGGACGCGACGTCAGTGTACGGGGTGCGTGACCTGCTGTCTGCTGTCGCTCCAGGCAGGAAGACTACATCGATTTTGTTTAAAAATCTGTTCCTGGGTCTGCGTGCTGACATCAGGAGGAGGCGGTCTACCCTGCTGAGCTCAGGTCCTGCACACTGCTGAGGGGGGCACTCTTGCACGGGATGACCAGCATTCTGAAAGCCGGTCACGGCCATTGAGCACTACTTCCCATGCTCGGGAACACTGCGACACATGGTCCCACGACCCTCCTGACACCCGCCCATGACCCACTCACCTTATCTTTCTATTTTCTAGAGAAAAAAGGCTCAGCCCACAGACTATCCCAATAGTTATAACCTCTCAGCTCTGGTGTCACGCATGTAAATCTTCTCAAATGTTCCCGTATCATTATTGTAATAAGAAAACCCAAACTCTACAGTGTTCCAAATGTGGCAGAGCCAACTTTCCAGACAGCTTTACCATGGCTTCCCTGCTTCCTAATTCCATTCATCTAGAAATGAATCTGTTTTATTTGCATTTTTATGACCTTGGTAACCTGTGTTGCTACTTGGGTGGTGCCCCTAATGTTATTTGCATTTCGGTCGTTTTTTGTTATTTACATGAGTTTAGACTTTTTTTTTAAATTGTTTTTTTATTCTCCTTTTTCACATTTTCTCCCAAATTTACACCACACAATACACAATAATCATTAACGAATGTAATGTCAATCCCCATATCAATAACAACGATCCCATCCTCCCACCAAACTCCCAAATATTAGCCCGCATGTTAACATAAACAAATGACAAAGAGGAATCAGGAATCACCCATAGTCACCATTAACACATACAGTCCTTCTCCCCCAACCCTCCCAGCTCCCTACCCCCCTAATGTTCGATGTGATCCAATTCTCGAAAGTGCGCAATGAATAATGCCCATGAATTGCGGAATCCCTCCATCCTTCCCCTCAGTTCAAATTTGACCTTTTCAAGCGTCAAGAATTCCAGGAGGTCCCCCCGCCACGCCAGGGCGCAGGGTGGAGAGGTTGATCTCCACCCTAACAGGTGCCCCCTTCGGGCAATCAACGAGGCGAAGGCTACAACATCTGCCTCCGCGTCCGTTTCCAACCCCGGCTGGTCCCCGAATAAGGCCTCCCGAGGGCCTGGGGTCAGTTTCACGTGCAACACTTTAGAGATTACCCGAAACCCCTCCTTCCAGTAATCCTCCAGCTTTGGATAGGACCAAAACATATGAACGTGGTTTGCAGGGGCCCCCCCACAACATTCACATACATCTTACCCAAACTCTCCTCCATTCTGACCCACTGGGAGTCAACCCCTCTGACGCAGCTCCGTACCTTCTCCATATTCGCCGCCCAGTAGTAATACATCAGGTTCGGAAGACCCAAACCCCCTGCCTGCCTTCCTCTCTGTAGTAGCACCTTTTTAATTATAGCCACCTTCCCTCTCCATATGAACGAGGTAATCATCCCTTCAATCTCTCTAAAAAATGCCTTTGGCAGGAAAATCGGCAGGCATTGAAAAATAAACAGGAATCGCTGCAGCACATTCATTTTAACTGCCTGTACCCCACCCACCAGTGACAGAGGGAGACCATCCCACCTTGCCAGAACAGCTTTCACCCTCCCCACCAAACTAGAAATGTTGTACCTACGGAGTCTCCCCCCAATCTCGAGCAACCTGCACCCCCAGGTATCTAAAGTGAGTCCCTGCCTTACGGAATGGCAGCCCCCTCACCCCTGGCCGGGACACTACAAAATATTCACTCTTGTCTAGATTTAATTTGTACCCTGAGAAAGACCTAAACACCCGAAGCAGCTCCAGTATGCCCCCTATTGACTCACTTGATACATGAGTTTAGACTTTAGAACATTTCTTCTTTTTGTTCTTTTGTTTTCTTTCCTCCTCGTTGCGTTCATTGTGGCCGTTGTGATCCCGTGTTTCCTTTCCCGCTTGTGTTCCCCTCTTTTTTCTCCCTCCTGGTTCTCCTCCATTGTTGTTCCCCCCCCCTTCCCCCTCCCCCTCCCTCCCCCCCCCCCCCCCCCCTCCTCTTTTCCCTGCTGCCCCCATCTCTCCCGCTAGGTTTGGTTTAGCTTTCTTGTTTCCCCGGGCCCTCCCCCTCTTTTCTTTTGCACCTTGGTTACCTTTTCTTTGTCCCTGGCTACTTAGTTGCTGGCCACAAACAGGTCCCGGAACAGCCAGGTGAATGGCTCCCATGTTTTGTGGAAGCCATCTTCCGACCCACGGATGGCGAATTTGATTTTCTCCATTTGGATAAATTCCAATAGGGCGGACAGCCAGTCTGCAGCTTTAGGTGCTGTGTTGCTACTTTTAATGTTTTTTGGCTATGCACTTTTGCTACTTTATCACACTTATACTCTTATTTTCCAAGAATTGTGTGGCCATACCTCATAATTATCAATATTGAAAATCATTCGTCTTTCATATATCCATTCTGCAAGTTTATTAGCATCTTTGTGTATTTCCTCACAGTCTTCCTTACAATCCACAATACTATTACTCCAATTTGATGAAACAGTTCTTCCAATTAAAACCGGAGTAACAGCCCTGGGAACATGGTGAGCGAGTTCAGGGCATCGTACATGTTCATACGATGCAAACATGCATCATGAATAAAGCATATGAATCATCAGCTCAATGTGTTTAGCAGTTCAGCCATGGGTTTGCTCTGACAGTAGGAGGTAAAGTTCAAAGTAGTCATGGAACTGTGAGGCCACCTGTTCCAATTTTGTTTTAAAACTTTCAGGAATGCTTTAAGGTATCAGCAATATTCCTGGAGATTTCTTGACTACCTGCAGACATTTTGTGAGAAATCACAAGCTTTTTGCTTTTCAACAATGGATACCAATATTGGATCAGTTCAAATGCACATCACCAGCAGAATCTCCATCAATACACGCACTCAGAAAAATTATCCCTTTGTGTGGTGTTCACCTATTTGTCAGATGGTTTGAATTTGCTTTGGTCAAACACTGGAAGAAACAAATATCCTCACTGATCTCAGATTCTCAATTTATGGAATTTTTATTTACTGTCAGTGCAAACCATAAGACCATAAGACCATAAGACATAGGAGTGGAAGTAAGGCCATTCGGCCCATCGAGTCCACTCCACAATTCAATCATGGCTGATTTCAACTCCATTTATCCGCTCTCTCTCCATAGCCCTTAATTCCTCGAGAAATCAAGAATTTATCAACTTCTGTCTTAAAGACACTCAACGTCCCGGCCTCCACCGCCCTCTGTGGCAATGAATTCCACAGACCCACCACTCTCTGGCTGAAGAAATATCTCCTCATCTCTGTTCTAAAGTGACTCCCTTTTATTCTAAGGCTGTGCCCCCCGGGTTCTAGTCTCCCCTGCTAATGGAAACAACTTCCCTACATCCACCCTATCTAAGCCATTCATTATCTTGTAAGTTTCTATTAGATCTCCCCTCAACCTCCTAAACTCCAATGAATATAATCCCAGGATCCTCAGACGTTCATCGTATGTTCGGCCTACCATTCCTGGGATCATCCGTGTGAATCTCCACTGGACCCGCTCCAGTGCCAGTATGTCCTTCCTGAGGTGTGGGGCCCAAAATTGCTCACAGTATTCGAAATGGGGCCTAACTAATGCTTTATAAAGCTTCAAAAGTATATCCTGCTTTTATATTCCAAGCCTCTTGAGATAAATGACAACATTGCATTTGCTTTCTTAATTACGGACTCAACCTGCAAGTTTACCTTTAGAGAATCCTGGACTAGGACTCCCAAGTCCCTTTGCACTTCAGCATTATGAATTTTGTCACCGTTTAGAAAATAGTCCATGCCTCTATTCTTTTTTCCAAAGTGCAAGACCTCGCACTTGCCCACGTTGAATTTCATCAGCCATTTCTTGGACCACTCTCCTAAACTGTCTAAATCTTTCTGCAGCCTCCCCACCTCCTCCATACTACCTGCCCCTCCACCTATCTTTGTATCATCAGCAAACATAGCCAGAATGCCCCCAGTCCCGTCATCTAGATCGTTAATATATAAAGAGAACAGCTGTGTCCCTGTTTCACCAAATAATAATCTTTAGTGGTGTCACATGTAGGCTTACATTAACACTGTAATGAAGTTACTGTGAAAAGCCCCGAGTCGCCACCCCACGGCGCCTGTTTGGGTACACTGGGGGACAATTCAAAATGTCCAATTCACCAAACAAGCACATCTTTTGGGAGGAAACCGGAACACCCGGAGGAAACCCATGCAAACATGGGGAGAACGTGCAGACTCCACACAGACAGTGACCCAAGTCGGGAATCGAACCTGGGACCTTGCCAGATGCGGTAATGGTGTTGCGTACCCATCCACCCCGAACCAACAGCCCACCTCCTGGCCACCCCCCACTACTCCCCCCAGCCCTGGCAGAAGCCCCCTGACCAGCAGCAGCGGTGCTGGGCGCTGTCTGTACACCCTCTCTCTTTCAGCAGCCACCACGCCAGGTTCACGATTTGTGAGAGCACACGTGGACCGCTCTGCCTGGAACTCGGCCCAACGAAGGCAGAGCATCGCGGGTGGACCCACTAATGAGATGCGAATAGTGTTTCAACTGTGCGCCATGTGCTTCGCATTGATGCCGTTTTCGGGGAGGCAGAGCATTGCGATTCGGCGTCAAATCGCCGCCTACCTTTAATTCGGCATTAGGAGCTATTCTCCACCCGATCGCACGCCCAGATTTCGGTGTCAGCCAACAGAGAATCCCACCCAATGAGTGTGAGGAATGTAGTAATTTCATTCTCTGCCGGGCGCCGCCGGTAGTGGGGTCCCCGATGCGGTGGAGAGTCAAAGAATCGGGATGGGCAGCAGGGTCGGGGGGCGCGGATCAGATTGTGATGCTCCAGCCCACTGGTGGCGGGATCAGTGTTTGAACCTGCGCACCAATGGGAGATGTAAATGAATGAAAATGAGTCTTCATGACCAATTTGCATCCACTTAGCAGGCCAGGCATCATATTCTCTGGCCCTTCATGATTCTCCGATCCCCTGGGTCTCACCACACGTGAGCCTGACATGGTGGAGCCCGCAATGGGCCAAGGGGGTAAGTCCTTAAGACAGTTATCCCTAAAGTCCACCCAATGGCCACCCTCCCCCCTGAAATGCATGACCTGCCCACCCCTCCTCTACCAGACCCCCACTCACTGCCCCCCCCAGAGACCCACCCAAGAGACCACCTCAATAGGGAGACCCTTAATAAGGGAACTCCCCAGGGACCCCTAACTAAATTAAACCTCCCACAGAGAGCCCCTGACAAAAGGACCCCCCCCCCCCATAGGGACCCCCTAACTAGAGGGACCCCTACAGAGACCCCCTAATGATAGGAACCACCACAGCGACCCCCTAAATCGAGGGACCCTCACAGGGACACCCTAAACAGAGGTACACGCCACAGTGACTTCCTGAATAGAGGGACCCCTCAATAGACCCAACAGAAAAAAGATCCCTGTCCGGAACCTAGGGAGCAGTCCAGACTAGGGCAGTGAACAAAATTACGGCTGTAACACCTACCTGGAAGCACCACGTGTCCATTTCTGGAAAGAGAACAACTGTGACCTGTGTCTAAACCCCTCAGATTCTGTAACTGCAACCCATTCATTCATTTCTAGTAGTGGGCTGAGATTGACAGCTTCCACAAAACAGCTGCAACCTTGATTCATTCATTCATCTACTTCATGGATGAGTGACTATACATATTTAAACCCCAATGTTTACAAACATCAACCACATCAAAGTGAGGTAAATGCATTGCAATCACATGCTTGAGTGACTCCCCATTCCCACCGGTGCAACGTGAGGCCAGTGGGAATCACCACTGGTTTCGAAAAATAGAAACTAGTCGTGATGGCCACACCATGGGGCTCGGAGGCCATTGGAGCCCCCAAGTTGTTGGGGACAGGGGATCCTGTTGTGAACCTGACACCCAATACTGCCAAGGTGCTAGGGTGAGGTGCTAGAGTGCCAAGAGGTGGGGCCTGAGTGGGGTTATGCCCATGAAAGAGGGTGGACAAGGGGGGCCCAGACAGGTGGGGGCATGAAAAGGGTGGGCTGAAAGAGGGGGGCCTTAAAGGAGAGTGCTCAGCAATCATAAAGCAGGCATTGCTGACTTGGGGGGGGGGGGGGGCAATTCCAGCGAAGATTGAGGCACCATTGCCTCTTTGAAGCTTTTTGATTGACAGGTCTGGGCAGTTTCAAAGGGGGTATTAAGATTATTGATATATCTCCACAGGGTTTCATTAACTCAGGGGAACAGGTGGTTTTATAGCCACAGTTTCTTTTAAGAGGTTGTCTCTTTGTTCTCAAGTGCTTCCTCAAAAGGGCAGGTGTTCCCCAGTGCCTCCGGAATTCCCGATGGCGTGGTTCACTTGTGCTTTTAAAAATTGAGAAAGGCAAATTGGATGATGAGGAAGAGAGAGGAGGTAGGACATGGGGAGGCGTGACTGTGGACTGCCTAGCTAGACACTGGCCGGGCTAAGCGGGGGGGAGGGGGCCCTGCCAAGGCCGTGGGAGGGGGGGGGGGTGACCACGGGACTTGGGCGGTGTCCAGACACCGCTATTACCGTAGCTTGCAAGGTAGCGCACTCAACTGACCATCCGCTGTGGCCCTGGTTCTGCAAATTGGCACCGGCCATATGGGTTCCCCCATCCCATCACCCCTGCACCTAAGCCCCCACCCTCCACCTTGGTACCTCAGCCCCACCCTCTACCCCACCACACCCGCACCCCACCCTCTGCCTTACCACCCCCCGAACTAGCCTCCACCCGCTGGCAGACATCATGTGAACCAACCAAGGGCAATGCCCACAGTTGCCCCTTCAAGGGAACGCTGGATGGGGGCTGCAGAGTGTACCGATGGCACCCCTGTCTGCGGGGCGGGCGCTAGGGCAGTGTGGGAAGGCGGACATGCGGGAGAAGGCTTATCAGTGCCAACCGGCATCACCAGGTAGCCCATTGGATCTGGTTGGGCACGGGGATGGGTACTGTTGCTATATCTACTCGCTATAAATATGGCAGTCAATAAGGTTGCCCTTCTTTTTCTAGATATCAATATTATATTGCTTTCAGAGTCATCAGTTATCAAATGATACCGCCACAAGGTTTAAACGGACATCGATCAAAGACCCAACAACCAGTTAGTTAGTTCAAGTTCAATAATACGTTATTTACACACAAGATTAACTTATACACGCAACTTAAACACTACGAGCTAAACTACATCTAACAACTATGACAACCTGTACATAATTTCAGGCACCCGGCTTAGGTCAGAGGAACAGTGGCCTTTGTTTGAATCTGGATCCGCAGGGTCTGGAGCAGTAACTGCTGTTAGCTGGGCTCATCCATCTGGTAGCGGGCATGGACCTTGGGCTTTCTTCTGGTGGTGTTGCAGTTGGAGATAGACGTTGCACCAGGTCCAAAAGAGATCAAACACATGGCGGTGTCTCTCTTTATCGTTGGGGGGTTTCGATCTCTTTTGGGTGGTCCTTAGGTTTGGACCCAATTAATTGGGCAGTTCTCGATCACTGCCTTCGATCTGAGCAAATAAAGGGGCAGGTGCCTTGATGGCTGGGCATATCCTAAGCGGTCATTGACCTTGCTGTTAATGCTTCCTGAGTAAAGGGAGTGGCTCCGATGTGTCTGGAATTGTATCGGTTACCTGAGTATCAATCCTTTGTCTTATGGAGATGGGTCATTAAAATGCTAATCGGTTGCGGGTTTCAATGCTGTCTGGATTCTCTCTGCTCACGAATACACATGCAGGCTCTGTGCCTGCCTGAATCTTACATTGTACAAGAGAGAAACATTCAACATTAAAAAAACAAACGAAAGAAAGAAAGTGGGCAGGCTCCATCAGGGAATAGGACACCCTAAATCTCAATCGGTTCCTTTCTCTCATCATCTGGACACCTCAGGTTTCCATTCCAAAAAGGGTCTCAAAGGGGTTAGCATGGTGGGAATCAGACTCTGAGTCATCAACATCTCCCGGTTGCCAAACTCGTGACTGGAGTTTCTGTGCCAAGGCGGCGTGGGCCAATGTGGGATCCATCTCGTCGTTTCTTATCAGTCGATAAGAATTATCACGGTGCCATTGTTTCTTATCCTGTAGGGCAGTAGCGGCAAGGGAGGGATCACTATTGTCGGGCGGTGGGTCAGGTTCTGGTAGTGGCAAATAAATGGTCTCTGAGGGGCCGAACATATCATGGCCGGTGTCACTGGGGCTGTAGTGACTGGGGCCTGGTCTGCTTTTCCATTGTACGAAGTCTTACAACACCAGGTTAAAGTCCAACAGGTTTGTTTCGATGTCACTAGCTTTCGGAGCGCTTCTCCTTCCTCAGGTGAATGAAGAGGTCTGTTCCAGAAACACATATATAGACAAATTCAAAGATGCCAAACAATGCTTGGAATGCGACCATTAGCAGGTGATTAAATCTTTACAGATCCAGAGATGGGGTAACCCCAGGTTAAAGAGGTGTGAATTGTATCAAGCCAGGACAGTTGGTAGGGTTTCGCAGGCCAGATGGTGGGGGATGAATGTAATGTGACATGAATCCCAGGTCCCGGTTGAGGCCGCACTCATGTGTGCAGAACTTGGCTATAAGTTTCTGCTCGGCGATTCTGCGTTGTCGCGCGTCCTGAAGGCCGCCTTGGAGAACGCTTACCCGGAGATCAGAGGCTGAATGCCCTTGACTGCTGAAGTGTTCCCCGACTGGAAGGGAACATTCCTGCCAGGTGATTGTTGTGCGATGTCCGTTCATTCGTTGTCGCAGCGTCTGCAGCGGGACATCCTTTCCTGCAGCGTATGAGGTAGACAACGTTGGCCGATTCGCACGATGTACCGCGTACCTGGTGGGTGGTGTTCTCACGTGTAATAGTGGTATCCATGTCGATGATCTGGCACGTCTTGCAGAGATTGCCATGGCAGGGTTGTGTGGTGTCGTGGTCACTGTTCTGAAGACTGGGTAGTTTGCTGCAAACAATGGTTTGTTTGAGGTTGCGCGGTTGTTTGAAGGCAAGTAGTGGGGGTGTGGGGATGACCTTGGCAAGATGTTCATCATCATCAATGACGTGTTGAAGGCTGTGAAGAAGATGACGTAGTTTCTCCGCTCCGGGGAAGTACTGGATGACGAAGGGTATTCTGTCGGTTGTGTCCCATGTTTGTCTTCTGAGGCGGTCGGTGCGGTTTTTCGCTGTGGCGCGTTGGAACTGTCGATCGATATGTCGGTGACTGTGGGGCTGGCCAAATCAAGTCCAAATAAATGCTCAATACCCTTCATGGGTCGTCCGGTCATGAGGGTGTGGGGGTGTAGCCTGTTGAACTCAACAGCGTGTTTCTAATAAACATCAGTGCAAAGGGGAGAACTGTGTCCCATGTCATATTGTGCTGTTGCACCATCTTCCTAAGTGTTGCCTTTAGGGTTCGGATCATGCGTTCCACAATTCCACTGGATTGTGGGTGGGAGGCAATGTGAAACTTCTGTTTAATTCTGAAAATTGTTTGGACATTTTTCATTACTCTTCCTGTGATGTGCAAACCTTGGTCCGACTCAATACACAGGTGGGAGTCCCCATCTAGTAAATATTTGGTGGGTTAGAATTTTTGCTGTCGCTTTAGGTGTGTTTGTCCTGGAAGGAAATGCTTCCACCCATTTTGTGAAGGTGTCGATCACGACCAACACATATTTAAATCCATTTCTGCAGTGGGGAAGGGGACCAATGTAATCTAATTGCAAGTTCATCCATGGGCCATTAACAGGGCGGGTGTGTCTTAGCTGACCTTTCTTTGCGTATCTGTCTGGGTTGTTCTGGGCACAAATTAAATAATTTTCAATGTCGTGGGTTACATCAGTTTTTAAATCGGGCCACCAACAGAGAGGTCTGAGGTGGGCATGGGTGGATTCTATCCCTTGGTGTCCATGTCCATCATGGAATTAGCAAATAATCTGGTTCCTGTCCTGGGAGGGGGCCACATAAATATAATTCTTTAATATGATTCCGTCGTGTACCGTTAAAGTGTCTTTGAATCTATCATAGGGAGCTGGGAAGTCTCCTTTTAAAATTTCCTTAAGCGTGTCGTCTTCCTTTTGTGCCTGTGCCAAATCTTGAATATTGGTCTGTGAGACCTGGACCGCGTGTACTGGGGCACTCTCGGGGGGTTGCCAAAAGTGGCCATGTCGTGAGCCTGCTTTCGCTCCGGCATCTGCTTTTACGTTACCGGGTGGGGAGGAACGATGATGGCTTCTAAGTTTTATGATTCCATATTTGCGATCTTTAGCTTCTTTGAGAATGTGATTTAGTAATGGCGCTGAGGGTAGGGGTTTACCGTCGGCGGACATAAATCCTCTAGATTCCCACAGGGGCTGTTGCAAAAATATAAACTGTCCGAATATATGTCTGCTGGGGTCGGGAACAAATCTGGGTGCTGCACAATGTAAGCAATGACTGCTAACTCGGCTGCCTGCGAACCTAAATGTCCTGGCAATTTTAACGATATCTCCTCTAATGCGCGTCCCTGCGCGTCTTCTACATATATGCCACACCCTGTAATCCTCCTTCCATTATCAATGGTGGAGGAGCCATCTACATAAATTTTTAGCAAATTATCTGTGGGCTGGGTTCTCTGTGGTCTGATGCCTGTTTTTATCGGCAACAATTTGGGGATAAAGGGTCCTGTGTTGTGCTTGGCTGCAATGATTTCACACTCGTGTGGGGCTCCTGCATATTGTAAATTATAGGCCAAAAACGTGTGCGTCTTTGTCCTCTTCACCGTAATGTTGCGTCCTTGTAGGAGCAGGGTCCGGCACGCTGCTATAATTTGGCTAACTGTATCGTCCTTCAGCCTACCGTCTAACAGTAGCTGTGTTGGGGTGTGGTCGGTCAAAATGGTTACGGGGTTGAATCCTGTTATGTACAAGAAGTACTGAACAGCCCAAAAAACTGCGAGCAAGTGCCTTTCGCAGGCTGAAAATCCTTGCTATACCGGATCTAAAACTCGTGAGGCATAGGCTAAACGATCGTGCCTTTCCTGGAGAAGTACGGCTGAAAGGGTTTGGTCGGTGGTCGCTACCTCTATTGCATATGGGGAGTGTGGGTCTGGTGCCTGCAAAGCGGGAGCTGTACTTAGGACGCGTTTCAATGCATCTACGGCATCCGTGTGCTGTGGAAGCCATTTCCATGGGGCCTGTTTCTTAAGGAGCCCGGAAAGTGGGGCTGCCTTTGTGGCGAAACCATCTATATGGTTCCTGCAGTAACCAACCAGTCCTAAAAATGACCGGAGTGCTGTAACATTCTGGGGCAAGGGCAATTTAAGAATTGAATCAATACGTTTTTGCTCTATCTCACGCTTACCATGCGTTATAACTGTTCCTAAATAAGTGACCTTTTCTTGGAGAATTTGGACTTTTTGGGGGTTGATTTTACATCCAATTTCTTTTAGGGGACCTAATAGTTCAGAAAGAAGCGAAATGTGCTCTTCCTTGGCGTCAGTCTGTAGGAGCAAGTCATCCACATACTGAATGAGGCATTCGGGTCAGGAAAATTTCGATAATCCATTCGCCAATTGTCTGTGAAAAATGGAGGGGGAGTTGTGGAAGCCTTGTGGAAGGCAGGTCCATGTGTATTGCTGTTCCTGGAAGGTGAACGCAAATTTATACTGGCACGTTTTGTCCAATGGAATGGACTAAAAGTCATTGCTAATGTCCAGAACCGTGAAAAAGTTTGACTGTAGTCTCTGCTTTAACATGGTCTCGGGACTTGTGGCAACGGTGGGGGCTGCGAACGGAGTTGCTTTGTTTAATTCCCTATAATTGATGGTCCGTCGCCATGAACCATCTGGTTTCTTGCGGGCCAAATCGGGGCATTGTTCGTTGAGGCTACGGGCCGAATTACACCTTGATCCAATAAACTTTGAATTACCTTAGCTATTTCTCCCTCGGCTTGCTGTGGAAAACCGTATTGTTTCTGGGGCTTGGGATCGGGACCTGTAATGGTGACCATTCCTGGAATTTTACTGCAATCGTGCTTGTGCTGGGCAAAAGGTGCTTTGTGTTTCTTTAAGACTTCCCTAACTGCTTTGTTCCATGGTAATGGTTTGTGGATCAAACCAGTAATCTCCCACTGAGCTAATCCTGTGTTTGTAGTCTCCTACTGTGAGCATGGCGGGGGCTCATGCTGCTCTAGCAATTTTCCATACACATTTTCCACATGCACTTATTTACGAGGTCGAAAGAATGGTTGTGTGAGCTCATAAAATCTATCCCCAAGATGTGTTCTGCTGTCTGGGGTAAATCTACCAAAACGACTGAGTGCTTGGTCCTAATGTTACCGATTTGAATATCCACAGGGGCCGTAATGTGTCCCTGCTGGAGGTGTCCTGTAAATCCACTAAGAGTGATAGTGTCTGTAGTGGGCCATATATCTCGCTGGTACATCGTGGAGGAGTTTAATGTGGATCGGGACCCTCCTGTGTCCCAAAGGAACTGTACGGGGTGTCCCCGGACTGTGTCTGTGACTACCGGTCTTCCGGACTTGTCCCAAAGTGTGTCGCAGACCCAAGTTGGGGAGTCAAAACACCGTCAATCGGTGCCATTTATGGATAGATCTGGCATTGTTTCTATGGGGGGCATTTGCGTGCTGATTCCGTTGCGGGTTCGGGGGGACATTGCATTCTCTGGCGTAATGTCCCTTCTGTCCACAATTATAGCATCCCTGCGTTTTAGGGTGCTGCGTGTTATTTCTACCTTCATTTACCCATGCGGGGTCTTGATGTGTCCTTACTGGATTCATGTTTGCTTCTACCTTCTCCTGCTCTGCCTTTTTATGTAGGGATTGTTCCCATGCTCTAGAGAGTGTCTTCAGAACCCACACTTCATTGTGTGCAGCGTCTGAGGTGTCATAATTTGCACAAGCTTTTGTCCTGCATCTGTGGCGTGCGAGACTAAAATACGGGTCCATTTGGCCGTATTGTCTGCAGTTAAATGGGCGTGGGTTAAATCTCCAAATACTGCCGTGAAGTGTATCCAGTGGCGTCCATCAAATGCTGTTGGATGCTCTCCTTTCTTCTGCCTACATCGATTGAGTCCTTCTACGGGATCTCCTCTATTATAGCCAATTGCACCTAGGATGGCTGTCTTCATATCCTGAAGGTTACCTCCTCCTACATTTTGTGGGTCGGGAAGGGCTGAACTAACGGATGGGTCAAGGCACTATGAGTTTCACTTCTTCCTGCTCGTCCAGACCGTACATGACTGTCTATTGTCTAACTTGCTCAAAGGAATGGTGTGGGTCTGACGTGGGGGTGAAAGGTTTCTATTTTATCACGGGCATCCCTTAACTGGGCGATGGTTAGTGGGGTGGTGTACACAAAATCGGGTTGGTCTTCTGTCAGTACTCTGCGCTGCGTGGTGACTGGATTTATAGGGTTGGGTGCTGCCTGTGCAGTCGGTGGTGCGGGTGCTTTCCTTTTCAGGGCCTGGGGGGGTCTATTCTGAATCTCTGTTCTGTTTACATAGCGATGGGCATATTCGTTAAGTCCCTGCCAATCGGGGCCATCTTCCTGGTCTAAATTTGGTCCAAAGGTATCTGAAACCATTCTGAACTGAGAGCAGTGATTGCAATCTTGCAACTTGCTGCCTGCATTTGACATGGTCTACCAAACTCTGCCTTTGTTCCGTGGTGGACTTGTGCAGTGCTCGTAGGGCTGCCTTTAAGTCCTCGCATTACTTTTTCAATTGTTCTACTTGGTGTTCTGTTTCTTCCCTTACCAAAACTGCACGTTGCGTGTCTTGGTAGGCCTTATCAAATTGGGTCTGAACGCTGCTTAGGTGAGTGAGACAAGAATGGTGTGCCCGTTTGACATCAGCCATCTCCTTGTCCTTCGCTGCTAGCTGCTCTCGGAGTTGCTCATTTACTTTCTCACACTCGCTAACATTTTCCTCGCTACTCCTCTCTTTCTCCTCAATCTCTCTGCGGAGCGTCCTCACGACCTCCTCTGTGCCTCGCAATTGTGCCAAAAAGGACACAATTGCCATCGGCTTACGAACTCTACCTAAACTCTTTTTATGGATCTCGGTCAGGTTATCCCGCCAAGTTTGTTCTATGCTACCAGGACCTATTTCTTCATTTGCACAAAACTCAGACCATAGGGGCCATTCTTTCCCCTTTAGGTACTTCCTAATTTCCTCTTCCCATATGGGACACTGCTCTGCTCTATTGGTTGCTGTGACCTCGGATTCCTGTGGGTACATAAGGTGTTCCATTGCCTTCATTGCCATCTCTAGTGTAATCTCTGTATCTCTACTGTAATCTCTGTATCTCTACCGTGAATTTGGGACAGGGGGAATAAAGCGGTGATGCAAACAGCAGGTACGGCTTAAACACACAACTTCACACAACTCCCGAAAGTTTTACGCGACAAAATCTATTGAGTTTACCTTATATCTCTTGTTTGTATGCATGCGAGTTACACACTTCCGAATCTTGGAGGTTTTTCATAGAATGTACAGTGCAGAAGGAGGCCATTCGGCCCATCGAGTCTGCACCGGCTCTTGGAAAGAGCACCCTACCCAAGGTCAACACCTCCACCCTATCCCCATAACCCAGTAACCCACCCAACACTAAGGACAATTTTGGACACTAAGGGCAATTTATCATGGCCAATCCAACTAACCTGCACATCTTTGGACTGTGGGAGGAAACCGGAGCACCCGGAGGAAACCCACGCACACACGGGGAGGATGTGCAGACTCCGCACAGACAGTGACCCAAGCCGGAATCGAACCTGGGACCCTGGAGCTGTGAAGCAATTGTGCTATCCACAATACTACCGTGCTGCCCCTTTTGATTGATACTGGTCTTACACTTGTGGTTTGTTCTACTTTTCCAATTGGAATTCTAATTAAAACGTTTTGTGGGTTCTCTCGGAGTGACAAAATCACTTCTGGGTCGAGTCCCGGCGGAGTTGCCAATAACTGTTGCTATATTTACTCGCTATAAATATGGTAGTCAATAAGGTTGCTCTTCTTTTTCTAGATATTGATATTGTATTGCTTTCAGAGTCGCCAGGTATCAAATGATACCACCACAAGGTTCAACCGGATATCGATCAAAGACCCAACAAGCAGTTAGTTAGTTCAAGTTCAATAATACTTTATTTGCACACAAGATTAACTTATACATGCAACATAAACACTACGAGCTAAATTACACCTAACAACTATGACAACCTGTACTTAACTTCAGGCACCCGGATTAGGTCAGAGGAACAGTGGCCTTTGTTCGAATCTGGATCCGCAGAGTCTGGAGCAGTAACTGCTGCTCAGCTGGGCTCATCCGTCTGGTAGCGGGCATGGAACTTGGGCTTGCTTCTGGTCGTGGTGCTGCGATTGGAGATGGACATTGCCGGAGCGCCAGGTGCAAAAGAGATCAAACACATGGCAGTGTCTCTTTTTATCCTTGGGGGGTTCCGCTCTCTTTTGGACGGTCCTTAGGTTTGGACCAATTAATTGGGCAGTTCTCGATCACTGCCTTTGATCTAAGCCAATAAAGGGGCAGGGCCTTGATGGCTGGGCGTGTCCTAAGCGGTCATTGACCTTGCTGTTAATGCTTCCTGAGTAAAGGGAGTGGCGCCGATGTGTCTGGAATTGTATCGGTTACCTGAGTACCAGTCCTTTGTCTTAGGGAAATGGGTCATTAGAATGCAAATCGGCTGGGGGTTTTGATGCTGTCTGGATTCTCTGCTCACGAATATACATGCAGGCTCTGTGCCTGCCTGAATCTTACATTGTCCATATTTCCCGTTAGGCTTTGCGAACATCCATGTTTCTTGTTGTAAGTGGCCATCCCAGATGGCTACAGCACCATGATAACATGTTGGTATTTCACCCATTGCAGAAAATAGATATTTGAATAGAGTCTGCAATGGTGGCCTTCCTCCTAATCGTCACAGCTCTGGGGATGCGCTGCGGCTGTACGAGCTGGAGTTGCTCGAGGAGGAGAAGCTACAGCAATGGGGAGTGCCCAGAGGAACAGGAGGCAGCCGCTGAGGATGGAGAGCCAGCCACCCAACTGGCCGAGGAGGGGGAGGTGAAAAGGAGGCAATGCATGAGGCCTTACCTATAGCGGTAGTGCCTGTTATTCAAGGACTTGCTGGACCAGGCATGCCATCTGTCATGTGAAAGTACCTTTAAGAAATGGGTGTTTATAAATGGGTGTGTATATAAATATCCGCAGTGAGAGTACCTTTAAGAAATGGGTGTTTATTACTGCAGTGATGTCAGAGAGTGGGTGGGGCTAGGCTGTCTGTCAGCTTTTTACTTTCGTTTAGGCTATTTGCTGCAGGGTGGGTTTGGTTTCACTTTAGTTTTGGAGAAGCTACAATCACAGCAGGATGTGTGTGAATCTCTGCAAGCTTATGAGTGTCCATTTGCTGATTTGAACGTGGTAACTGTTCTCAGTAGTGAAGTTAAGCCTGATGTCTTTCTGTAAAAAAGTGTTTTTAAGTCTTATGGATGTTAAAAGGAAAGTAAGAATTACTTAGTGTTGTATTCTTTGGGGGTTGTATTTGAATTGATAGTTGCTAAGATGTTCAATGTATGTTTTAAAAAGGTTAACTTGAGTTCATAGAATAAACATTGTTTTACTTAAAAAAACTTTTCCATTTCTGCTGTACCACACCTGTAGAGTGGGCCGTGTGCTCCCCATACCACAATCTATTAAAAGTTGTGGGTCAGGTGAACTCCACGATACACTTTGGGGTTCTCTAAACCCTGGGCCATAACAAATTGGGGGCTCATCCGGGATAAAAGTCTATCTATTGGATTGGCTTAGTGAACTTAAAGACAGTGAGGGGTGAGCATATTGTGGTTGCTTTTCAGGTGTGGTATTCTAGTTTAAGTGTGTTGTGGACAATGGCTCTTTCTGGAGTTTTTGGGGGTGGAGGCGGTGACAAGCAGCACCTTACGGACAGTGACTAAAAGCAGACTGTTAGATTTGGCAAAAACATTGCAGTTAACATTACCTGACAAAATGCGAAAAGATGAGTTAATTATGGCGGTGGCTAAGCATTTAAAGTTGTCTGAGATACAGTTTGACTCATTGTAAATGGCAAAAATTCAGTTACAAATTAAACAAACAGAACATGAGAAAGAATTAAAGAAGCTTGAATACGAAAGAGAGGAAAAAGAAAGAGAAAGAGAGAGAAAAAAGAAAAGGAGAGAGAAGAAAGGAGAAAAGAAAGAATAGCCCTAGCAGAACAAAAAGAAAGAGAAAGGGAGATACAGATCAAGGAAAAAGTGAAAGAGAGAGAGTTTGATGGCCATGAAACATGATAGTCAGTTCAAATTGGCACACGTAAAGGGAGACGTACAGTTGGATGATAGTGATGAGGATAGTGAGAAAGAGCATCAAAGTCGAAGGCTTGGTGGGGATCTATTTAAATATGTCCAAGCATTGCCAAGGTTTGACGAGAAGGAGGTAGAAGCCTTTTTCGTTTCATTTGAGAAGGTAGCTAAACAAATGAAATGGCCACAGGACATGTGGGTATTACTGATTCAAACAAAGCTGATAGGTAGGGTTCGTGAAGTGTTTGCATCACTACCGGAGGAGGTATCTGGGACGTATGGGGAGGTGAAAAAATCCATCTTAGGTGCATATGAACTAGTGCCTGAAGCCTACAGACAAAGGTTTCGAAGTTTAAGAAAATAATTTGGTGAAACATACATAGAATTTTAAAGGCTCAAACAGAATAATTTTGATAGGTGGATAAGGGCTTTGAAAATAGACCAAACGTATGAAGCTCTCAGAGAAATGATACTTTTGGAGGAGTTTAAAAATTCAATTCCTGATGTAGTGAGAACTCATGTGGAAGAGCAGAGGGTTAAAATTGTGAGATTAGCAGCAGAAATGGCAGATGATTATGAATTAGTTCATAAATCAAAGCTTGGTTTCCGACATCAGTTTCAGCCAGTGAAGGATAGAAACTGGAGACATGAGAAATACTCTAGTGGTAAAGGTAAAGGTGATCTGATGGGAGATAATAAGGAGAGTGTATCTCAGACTAAAAAAGAAATCCAGGAGGGTGGAAGAGAGATGAAAAGTTTCAAATGTTTTCACTGTAATAAACTAGGCCATGTAAAGTCACAGTGTTGGTGGTTGAAGAAAAGCACTGGGAAGGCTGATGTGGTAAAACAGGATAAGACAGTGGGGTTTGTTAAAGTGGTAAAGGAAAGCCCAAGTGAAGCAAAGGACGTGCAAAACTCTTTCAGGTCAGTCCGTTTTTCCTCTGGAAGGTAACTCAACAATTTATCCCAATTTTTAAGAACATCCTCATTTTCCAATTTAATTTAAGGTATGTACCATCTGGAGTCACTATAGCTGAAATCTCCTTCGCCCTTTCAGATAAAGGTGCCAGTAACCTTAAAGTAAATCCAGTTTGGAAATAAAAGGTGATTGTCCCACTTTCTCAATGCAATCCTCCAAACGTGGGATAGGATAAGAGTCCGTTCTTGTAACTGCATTAACCTTTCTATAGTCCACACATAACCATTGGGTACCGTCTGGGTTAGGTACCATCACTATGGGTGAGCTCCATTGGCTGCAACCCACTTCAATTATGCCATTTTTAAGCATACTCTCAATCTCTTTGTTAACCTGTGCCAATTTTAAAGGATTAAGTCTATATGGATGTTGTTTGATTGGAACAGCATTTCCCACATCTGTATCATGTATAGCCATTTTAGTACTTCCCAATTTATCTCCACAAACTTGCCCATGTGATATCAATAACTCTTTCAGGTCAGTTTGTTTCTCCTCTGGAAGGTAACTCAACAATTTATCCCAATTTTTAAGAACATCCTGGTTTTCTAATTTAATTTGAGATGTTTCAAATTCGCAGTCATCTGGATTTGGTTCGTCACTTTGAGTTAGAATCATTAAACCCTCCTCCTTTTTTTCTCCTTCCCTTTCAAAGTACCTTTCACATGACACACTCGGTGAGTCTTCCTTCTATCTGGCGTTTTTACCACATAATTCACCTCACTTAATTTCCTTTCAATCTGATACGGTCCACAAACCCTAGCTTTTAAAGGCTCACCTTGCACTGGTAGCAACACTAAAACTTTTTCTCCACTGGAAAAACTACAAACTTTGGATTTCTTGTCCGCTACCCGTTTCATCACATTCTTTGCAACTTTCAAATGTTGTCTCGCCAATTCACCTGCTCTATTTAATCATTCCCTAAAATTTGACACGTAATCCAATAATGTAATTTCCGATTTCTCATTCACCAATTTTTCCTTCATCAATTTAAGTGGCCCTCTTACCTCATGACCAAAAATTAGTTCAAAAGGACTGTTTTCCTTATTCCCAAATTACCTCCCACTGGTACCTCATATACAACTCGCAACACCTCCTTTCTATACCCTACCGGCAATACTACTTGATGAACTTCTGCCCACTTTTCATCCGCCTGCATATGTAAAGATCTCCATTTTCTCATCAAGACATCACTTTTACGGTAATAACACTCTGGTATACACTCAGATTCCTCTTCCTTGTATGCTTTCTGATACATCTGTTTTATTTCTACATTTTTCTGTTGTAACTCTGGCAGTTTTCCTGAACTAAAAATATCCACTTCATCCTCCACCTGTTCTTGTTCTTTTTCAACCATCTGATCAAAAATCGTTTCTGATAATTGCACTTCAACTTCATTTTCACTCTTTGATTTCTCCTCTCATCTCAACCTGTGACTTCGCAACCTTGGGCAGGATTCTCCCCTACCCGGCAGGGCGAGACGTTCTGGCGCCGAGGAGTGGCGTGAACCACTCCGGCGTCGGACCGCCCGGAAGGTGCGTAATCCTCTGCGCCTTCAGGGGTTAGGCCGGTGCCGGCGGGGTTGGTGCCACACCAGCCGGCGTCAAAGTGTTGGCGGCGCACCAACCAGCACCAAAGGGCCTCCGCCAGCCTGCACGAGTTGGTGGATGAGCGGGAGCGCCAGCGTGTGCTGGCGTCATCCCAGCGCATGCGCAGGGGGGTTCTTCTCCGCGCCGGCCATGGCGGACTGTTACAGCGGCCGGTGTCGAGGGAAAGAGTGCCCCCACGGCACAGGCCCGCCCGCGGATCGGTGGGCTCAGATCCCCCGTGCCCCCTCCGAGGACCCCGCAGGCCACCCGCAATGCCAGGTCTCGCCGATACGGACCTGGCGTATTTTATGCCGGCGGGACCCAGCGAAAACAGAAGCCAGTCGGCCCATCGTGGGCCGGAGAATCGCCGGGGGGGGGGCCGCTGCTAACGGCCCCCACCGGCATGGCACGATTCCGCCCCCCCCCCGCCCCCCCCGCTGAAAAACGACCCCCGACCGGCTCGGCGGGGGGTCGGAGAATCCCGCCCCTTGTTACTACACAATCCAGAAAAATCCCAGTATATTCATCCTTCAACACTTCAGTTGTCTGATTTTCCACTGGCTTATCCACCACAGTAGGCATCACTCCCACCTGTGATCCAGCTATATCATTACGCAAGATAAATTGTATTCCTGGACAAGATAGTTTCTCTATTACTCCTACTACCACTTCACCACTCTTCAATGGACTTTCCAATCTTACCTTATATAATGGAACACTATTCCTCTCACCCTGAATTCCACATATTACCACCTTTTCTGGCAACATTCTTCCCAAACTACATAACTCCTCATCTCTTACCATTAAAGATTGACCAGCTTCCGTATCTCTTAAAATTGTGACTTCTTTACCTGCTCCTCCTGATACACATGAGTAAACTTTTCCCATACAAGTAAATTCTTTAAAGAGATCTGGCATCTTCTTATCAATCACCTTTTGATCAGGCTGTACAATCTTTTAGAACATAGAACATAGAACATACAGTGCAGAAGGTGGCCATTCGACCCATCGAGTCTGCACCGGCCCACTTAAGCCCTCACTTCCACCCTATCCCCGTAATCCAATAACCCCGCTTAACCTTTTTTGGTCACGAAGGGCAATTTATCATGGCCAATCCACCTAGCCTGCACGTCTTTGGACAGTGGGAGGAAACCAGAGCACCCGGAGGAAATTTGGGAAGTCATTTGGAAATTAGTAAACACAAACTAAAATCCAGAAACATTTTTATTGGCCTGGACTACATAAAGATATAGTTAAATTTTGTCAATCATGTCACACATGTCAAGTGATAGGGAAACTTCAAGCAGTGATAAAACCACCACCCTTAATACCCATTACAGCATTTGAGGAACCTTTTACAAGGGTCCTAATTGATTACGTAGGACCGCTTCCTAAAACAAAAAGTGGGAATCAATATCTTTTGACTATTATAGATGTGTCTACTAGGTTTCCAGAGGCCATTCCAGTACGTAATATTACAGCTAAAAAGATTGTGGAGGAGTTACTTAAATTCTTTGCTAGATATGGACTACCCATAGAAATACAATCGGATCAAGGATCAAATTTTACCTCAATGTTGTTCAAAGAAGTTATGGATAGCTTAGGGATCAAACAATTTAAATCAACTGTGTACCATCCAGAATTGCAGGGAGTTTTAGGGAGGTGGCATCAGACATTAAAGGCAATGTTGAGGGCTTATTGTCAAGATTATCCAGAGGATTGGGATAAAGGAATTCCATTCGTACTGTTTGCAATTAGGGATGCACCTAAAGAGTCAACCAAATTCAGTCCTTTTGAACTAATTTTTGGTCATGAGGTAAGAGGACCACTTAAATTGATGAAGGAAAAATTGGTGAGTGAGAAATTGGAAATCAGATTATTGGATTACGTGTCAAATTTTAGGGAATGATTAAATAGAGCAGTTGAATTGGCTGGACAACATTTGAAAGTTGCACAAAATGTGATGAAACGGGTAGCGGACAAGAAATCCAAAGTTTGTAGTTTTTCTAGTGGAGATAAAGTTTTAGTATTGTTACCAATGGCAGATGAGCCTTTAAAAGCAAGGTTTTGTGGACCTTATCAGATTGAAAGAACATAAGAATATAAGAACTAGGAGCAGGAGTAGGCCATCTGGCCCCTTGAGCCTCCTCCACCATTCAATGAGATCATGGCTGATCTTTTGTGGACTCAGCTCCACTTTTCGGCCCGAACACCATAACCCTTAATCCCTTTATTCTTCAAAAAACTATCTATCTTTATCTTAAAAACATTTAATGAAGGAGCCTCTACTGCTTCACCGGACAAGGAATTCCATAGATTCACAACCCTTTGGGTGAAGAAGTTCCTCCTAAACTCAGTCCTAAATCTACTTCCCCTTATTTTGATAAATGGATAACCTCACATTTGTCAACATTGTATTCCATCTGCCAGACCCTAGCCCATTCACTTAGCCTACCCAAATCCTTCTGCAGACTTCCAGTATCCTCTGCACTTTTTGCTTTACCGCTCATCTTAGTGTCATCTGCAAACTTGGACACATTTCCCTTGGTCCCCAACTCCAAATCATCTATGTAAATTGTGAACAATTGTGGGCCCAACACTGATCCCTGAGGGACACCACTAGCGACTGATTGCCAACCAGAGAAACACCCATTAATCCCCACTCTTTGCTTTCTATTAATTAACCAATCCTCTACCAATGCTACTACTGTCCCCTTAATGCCATGCATCTTTATCTTATGCAACAACCTTTTGTGTGGCACCTTGTCAAAGGCTTTCTGGAAATCCAGATATACCACATCCATTGGCTCCCTGTTATCTACTGCACTGTTAATGTCCTCAAAAAATTCCACTAAATTAGTTAGGCATGGCCTGCCCTTTATGAACCCATGCTGCGTCTGTCCAATGGGACAATTTCCATCCAGATGCCTCGCTATTTCTTCCTTGATGATAGATTCCAGCATCGTCCCTACTACCGAAGTTAAGCTCACTGGCCTATAATTACCCGCTTTCTGCCTACCTCCTTTTTTAAACAGTGGTGTCACGTTTGCTAATTTCCAATCCGCCGGGACAATCCCAGAGTCTAGTGAATTTTGGTAAATTATCACTAGTGCATTTGCAATTTCTCTAGCCATCTCTTTTAGCACTCTGGGATGCATTCCATCAGGTCCAGGAGACTTGTCTACCTTTAGCCCCATTAGCTTGCCCATCACTACCTCCTTGGTGATAACAATCCTCTCAAGGTCCTCACCTGTCATAGCCTCATTTCCATCAGTCACTGGCATGTTATTTGTGTCTTCCACTATGAAGACCGACCCAAAAAACCTGTTCAGTTCCTCAGCCATTTCCTCATCTCCCATTATTAAATCTCCCTTCTCATCCTCTAAAGGACCAATATTTACCTTAGCCACTCTTTTTGTTTTATGTATTTGTAGAAACTTTTACTATCTGTTTTTATATTCTGAGCAAGTTTACTCTCATAATCTATCTTACTCTTCTTTATAGCTTTTTTAGTAGCTTTCTGGTGCCCCCTAAAGATTTCCCAGTCCTTGAGTCTCCCACTGATCTTTGCTACTTTGTATGTTTTTTCCTTCAATTTGATACTCTCCCTTATTTCCTTAGATATCCACGGTCGATTTTCCCTCTTTTTACTGTCCTTCCTTTTTGTTGGTATAAACCTTTGCTGAGCACTGTGAAAAATCACTTGGAAGGTTCTCCACTGTTCCTCAACTGTTTCACCATAAAGTCTTTGCTCCCAGTCTCCCTTAGCTAGTTCTTCTCTCATCCCATTGTAATCTCCTTAAGCACAAAACACTAGTGTTTGATTTTACCTTCTCACCCTCCATCTGTAATTTAATTTCCACCATATTGCGATCGCTCCTTCCGAGAGGATCCCTAACTATGAGATCCTGAATCAATCCTGTCCCATTACACAGGACCAGATCTAGACCCGCTTGTTTCCTCGTAGGTTCCATTACATACTGTTCAAGGAAACTATCGCGGATACATTCTATAAACTCCTCCTCAAGGCTGCCTTGACCGACCCGGTTAAACCAATCGACATGTAGATTAAAATCCCCCATGATAACTGCTGTACCATTTCTACATGCATCAGTTATTTCTTTGTTTATTGCCTGCCCCACCATAATGTTACTATTTGGTGAAATTAAGTGAGGTGAATTATGTTGTAAAGACTCACCAAGTGTGTCATGTGAATATGCTTAAAATGTACTTTGAAAGGGAAGGAGAGAAAAAGGAGGTTTTAATGATTCTAACTCAAAGTGACGAACCAAATCCAGTTGACTGTGAATTTGATATACCTCAAATTAAATTGGAAAACGAGGATGTTCTTAAAAATTGGGATAAATTGTTGAGTTACCTTCCAGAGGAGAAACAAACTGACCTGAAAGAGTTATTGATATCACATGGGCAAGTTTGTGGAGATAAATTGGGAAGTACTAAAATGGCTATACATGATACAGATGTGGGAAATGCTGTTCCAATCAAACAACATCCATATAGACTTAATCCTTTAAAATTGGCACAGGTTAACAAAGAGATTGAGAGTATGCTTAAAAATGGCATAATTGAAGTGGGTTGCAGCCAATGGAGCTCACCCATAGTGATGGTACCTAACCCAGACGGTACCCAATGGTTATGTGTGGACTATAGAAAGGTTAATGCAGTTACAAGAACGGACTCTTATCCTATCCCACGTTTGGAGGATTGCATTGAGAAAGTGGGACAATCACCTTTTATTTCCAAACTGGATTTACTTTAAGGTTACTGGCACCTTTATCTGAAAGGGCGAAGGAGATTTCAGCTATTGTGACTCCAGATGGTATATACCAATTCAAAGTTATGCCATTTGGCATGAAAAACGCCCCAGCCACATTTCAACGGTTAACTAACAAAGTTGTTTCAGGATTACCCAATTGTGCGGTATACATCAACGATCTGGTAATTTTCAGCCAGACATGGAAAGAACATTTAAAACATCTGATGGAATTATTCGATCGACTTCAGGAGGCTGGTTTGGTGATAACCCTAGCCAAAAGTGAATTTGGAAAAGTCCAAGTCACTTTCTTTGGCCATCTAATCAGACAGGGACAATCGGACAGGGTCGAATGGTCACACGGGATGTGAAACCAACAGTTATTGAGGAGTTTCTAATACCCTCAAGACGAAGGGAAATAATGCGATTTCTTGGCATGAGTGGATTTGATCGAACATTTGTGGAAAATGTTTTAGCGTGGTTGCTCCACTGATGGACTTGCTGAAGAAACAGCGAAAATTTCAGCGGACAGCGGACTTTCAACAGGCATTTGACTGCCTGAAACCTGTGATAACCAATTCTCCTGTGTCGGAGAATTAAAAGGGGCTCTGTGATTAGATTAAACTGAAGTATCTGACTTTGAAGAGAAATTCCGAGGCGTAGAGAAATGGATGGATCGTGCAAAGACCTTCTTGTCCAAAGAGATTGTCAATCGAGAAGGATTCCAGTTGGAGGAAGAAAGACAAAAATGGACTACATTATTATACCTGTTTGCGTGTGTTGTTTTTTAAACAAAAAAGTATATTTACTGTGTGCATTTCTTAAAGGATAGTGAGAAGGTGAAAAATGAAACCATCTTGAAGTTGATGGGTTTTTTTTGGGGGGGGGGAGGTGCCATGTGAGAGTACCTTTAAGAAATGGGTGTTTATAAATGGGTGTTTATATAAATATCTGTAGTGAGAGTACCTTTAAGAAATGGGTGTTTATTACTGCAGTGATGTCAGAAAGTGGGTGGAGCTGGGCTGTCTGTCAGCTTTTTACTTTCGCTTTAGGCTTTTTGCTGCAGGGTGGGTTTGGTTTCATTTTAGTTTTAGAGCAGCTGCAATCACAGCAGGATGTGTGTGAATCTCTGCAAGCTTATGAGTGTCCATTTGCTGATTTCAATGTGGTAACTGTTCTCAGTAGTGAAGTTAAGCCTAATATCTTTCTGTTAAAAGGTGTTTTTAAGTCTTATGGATGTTAAAAGGAAAGTAAGAATTACTTAGTGTTGTATTCTTTGGGGGATGTATTTGAATTGATGATTGCTAAGATGTTCACTGTATGTTTTAAAAAGGTTAACTTGAGTTCATGGAATAAACATTGTTTTGCTTTGAAAAATACTTTTCCATTTCTGCTGTACCACACCTGTAGAGTGGTCCGTGTGCTCCCCATACCACAATCTATTAAAAGTTGTGGGTATGGTGAACTCCATGATACACTTTGGGGTTCTCTAAATCCTGGCCCATAACACATCGAAGACTCTGGCTGAACAGGGGGACAGTGCAACATATCTGCCAGATCATGGCACACCTGGCACCATAGGGAAATGGGGGAGGACGCTGGCTCCCTGTGGCCGTCAATGTGATGGTTGCCCTGAACATTTACGCCATGAGCTCCTTCCAGGCGCTGAGTGGGGACCTATCTGGGACCTCACATAGCTCGGTGTATAGGTGCATCCACGCAATCACAGAGGCCCCATATGCCCAGGTGGCTCAGTATATCCACTTCAATGTGGACCAAGCCCACCACAATGCCCGGGCAGCGGGGTTCGCCTCCATCGCTGAGATGACCTGGGTCCAGGGAGTGATCGACGGAATGCCCTACAAACACCTACACTCTACACAAACCAAAAGGGGTTCCACTCGATGAACGTGCAGCTGGTGTATGATGATCAGTTATGCATCATGCACGTCTGCGCCCAATATCCGGGCAGTGTGCAGGCGCTTTCATCCTGTCACACTCAACGGTTCCCAGACCTCTGCGCGGTGTACCCCCAGCTGAGGGGTTGGCTCCTGGTTGACTGGTTATCCGCTGCCGTCATGGCTGTTGACACCTAGCCTGAGGCCACAGACCGATGTGGAGACCCGCTACAATGACGCTAATGCGGTGACCAGGGGTGTGATCGAGCGGTGCTTCGCCATCCTGAAGATGCAGTTCAAATGCCTGGACCGCTGTGGAGGTGCCTTGCAATATGGCGCTGGGAGGATTGCCCGTGTTATGACGGCCTGCTGCGTCCTCCACAACATCGCGCAGCATGAGGGGTGATGTGCTAGAGGAGGAGGTATCTGCCCTGTTCTGCCCGCTACTCACCAGATGTTCCAGGGACAGGAGGTAGGGGGAGGCAGACGGGAGTCCAAGGTGCTGCAGTGTTCCGGCACCTTCCCCGCAGGAGTCACCAGCATGGGCCCGATCACCTCGTCCTCCTTTGGGGTGCCCTATGGCCCCTGGGCTACTTCATGGGGCACTCGACAATTCCTGCCCTCTTTGAGATGCTCCCTTGGCTGGGGGGTTGGCTCCTGGGTTACAGAGATTATCCGCTCCTGCTGTGGCTGATGGCACCTATCCGAAGACCACAGACTAACGCAGAGAGCCACTACGACAATGCCCATGCAGCGACCAGGTGCCAAGACGACTCTGGAGGGGCCCTCCAGTATGCCACTGAGAGGGTCGCCCGCATCATGGCAGCCTGCTACATCCTGCACAACATTATGCAGCAGAGGGGCGACATGCTAGAGGAGGAGGAGGAGGATATGGGGGAGGGGAAGGATAGACAGGACTTGGGGCCCAGGCAGGTAAGGGAGACTGCACGACGTGTGCACCAGGGCCAACGTGCATCAGAGTCTCTGATCACCTCCAGGGGCACAAACACCGCATCCCATCCCTACACCCCCCCACCACCTCGTGGCCAACCACCACCCCCGCCTGGAACCCCTCTGTGATACATACCTGCAGCACTACAGGCTGCGGGCCCTGGGTTGGCAGTAACAGCGGGTCTGGGCCATGAGGTGGAACATGATGACAAACTGCTTTGCGGTGAACTCTGGTGTTCCACATTTTATGGCGAGGTCTGACTCGTGCCCATGGCAGCACTTTCCACCATCCACCTGGGTGATCCCTGCATGCCGCCGACGTTCTCAGCCATGGCCTTCTGTGACTGGGCCACGCTCAGATGTGACTCTGCGATTTCCAGGTGGCTCTGACACATGGTTGCCTGTGGGGTGGCAGCCCTGTCCTGGGCCTCGGCCATCGCCTGCATGGAACGCCCCAAGCCTTGGACATGCTGATTCATAGCCAAACCATCGACCCCAATGCCTCCATCATGGATGCCACCTGTGTGGTGTTGGCCTGGGTGGCACGCATAACCGGCACCACTGCCTGCTCCTGTACACGGTTGGACTCCTCCAAATACACCTGCAGATGCTGGATACTCTCTGGCAAACCCCATGTAGTGCCTGGCTCTGCAACTGTATCTCCACAATCAATGGGACTGTCTGACTGATGGAAGACGAAAACCCGTCTGGATGGCAGCTAGTCCCTGGGATCAGCCCCGCCCTCCGGCCATCTGCCCCCTCGGGTGCTCCTACCTCCACCTTCTGTACCGAAGCAGCTGTGTGGTTTGCACCAGATAGTGTCCCAGGAGCCTCTTCACTAACATGCCCAACCGAGTTGAGTGTCTCTGGGATGGTGGAGGATGTTGGAGACAGCTGTGATGGAAAGTCACTGTCATCCTCCGACTCGAGCTCTGGGGTCTCCTGAGTCTTGGGAGGAGGGCTGGTATCTGAGCTGCTAGCCTCGTTGCTGCTCGGCTCACTGGGGGTCTCCAGCTGTGGCAGAAGCTGGGGAAAGGGGAACACCGGATGGGCCCGTCCTATCTCCAGCTGCTCCTGCAAGACACAAGACAAGGCGCATGATTAGACTGTGGGCCGGGGTTGGTGGGGGTGAGCGTGTGAGTGGGGGTGGTGTGGGGATGAGGGCGGTGTGGGGCTGAGGGTTGTGTGGGGGTGGATGTGAGGGCGTTGTGGGGGTGGGGGTTGGGGTGGTGTGGGGGTGGTGTTGGGGGAGGGGATTGACACACGTGTCACGGGAACCGCAACTCAGCAATGTCTCACTCCCTCGCCTGCGGCCGAGCTCCACCTCGGAGACCTCCATTTCCTCCGGGCCTTCAACCACATCCAGGGCCCTCTGCCCTGCCACGGCTAGGGGCTGCAGGTCTGGTGGTCCCACCCCTGACTTCTCCCGGTCCCGGCGGTTGTGCGCGGCCTTCTCCTGGGGAGGGGGCCGACGACAGAAAACGACAGTGTTAGACAGTCCGACTCATGCAGCCCAGGGGTGGGTAGCTGGTGACCTCAGTGACCAGGGCACCCGGCCTTGGCTGCCGGCATGAGTGCCAGCATGTGGTGCAGGGTTGGGATTCGGCTGCCCTCCGGGTGAGGGGGGTGGGTGGCGGTGTCATGTTACAGGTGTGTGAGCCGGGAGTTGGTGCTCGGGGCACAGCGCTGCCCACTCACCCTGGCTGCGCTGAGGGGGTCATGCAGTTTTTCCGGCACTGCTGGCCGGTCCGGACAGTGTTGCTGGTGGCAATCACGGTCTCTGCCACTTGCACCCAAGCACGGCGAATGTCGGTGGGCAGCAGCATCCTTCCCGGGCTGGAGTAGAGGGTCATCTGCCTTTCCTCCACAGCATCCAGGAGGGTCTCAAGCTCTGCGTGCACGAATGGTGGTGCTGCGCATCTTACTGCCATCTTGTTGGCAGGGATGGTGTGTGTGGGGAGTGCAGTGTGTATATGCGGCTGCAGCTTGTCAGCCTCCTGAGTGTCAATCACGAAATCGATGAATCCCGCGCGGTTTCTCATTGGAATCGATTGTGTTCTAACCCCTCAACTTAGCTGAATCACTCCAGGTGCAGCGCCGCTTTTGCTGTTGTGGAAGTCCACAAATTCTGCGCCAGCGTCACACTTAGTCTCAGAAACAGAGATCCCGCGCCTTGTTTCTCAATAGCATGGTTTATCAGAAAAAAGATTTAACCTTCTCAATATTACTGGTAGAAGGTGCTTGACATTTACAACCACTTTCAACAGACCTGAGCTGGGTTTTTTCTGATATCCTATTAGATTGACTGGATTCCTGAGATGGCATTCACTCCTGTCTGCCATTCCCTCCCATTCCTATTACATCCAGTGTTTACAGCAACAGTGGCTGATTTCACCAGACATATACTTGTCCCTTTCTCTCACTCCCCTACATTTCCTCCGCCTTGAGCCTCGACTGCATCAGAGTATGCTTCAGAATATTTTTCGATAACAATGCACCCTGCACTATTGTGGGAATTTGGATGGCACATTAAGACGGCTGTCAGCTACTGGCCCTTTTTATTGGTTATGCTTCTCCAGTGGCCAGCCTGCTGTTTGACTATTAAAACCCTAAACCAGCAATCGTGGTAGTTAATGAGCATGTTTTGCAAATCCCCAAATTCTTAAGCAATGCTCAGTGAACTCTTAAATAGTGATCCAACAACAATCACTTGGCTTATTTGTCAGAAGTATTCATAACCATTACATCTGCAAATGAATAGCTGCTTCTGGCACACCTCCACTTTTAATTCCATCTGTCATGAATGATTAACTTGACAACAAAACAAACTTATTAGATGACCAAATAATTTCCAGAAAAGAAACCGGCCTGATTAGCATAATATTTAGAAGGGTGGCACGGTGGCACAGTGGTTAGCACTGCTGCCTCCAACACTGAGGACCCGGGTTCAATCCCGGTCTCGGGTCACTGTCTATGTGGAGTTTGCGCGTTCTCCCTCTGTCTGCATGGGTCTCACCCCTTAATTTTTAAGAATCTTTATTATCACAAGTAGGCTTACATTAATACTGCAATGAAGTTACTGTGAAAAGCCCTAGTCGCCACATTCCGGTACCTGTTTGGATACACAGAGGGCAAATTCAGAATGTCCAATTCACCTAACAGCACGTCCTTTGGGACTTGTGGGAGGAAACAGGAGCACCCGGAGGAAACCCACGGAGTCACGGGGAGAATGTGCAGACTCCACAGACGGTAACCCAAGCCGGGAATCGAACCTGGGACCCTGGTGCTGTGAAGCCACAGTGCTAACCACTTTGCTTCCGTGCTGCCCAATGTATTCATATATTCCTTAGTTAGGAAAGGATGTAATTGCATTAGAAGCAGCCCAGGGAATGTTCAGTCATCTGACTCCTGGGATGACAGAGTCATCCTAAGAGGAGTTGAACAGTTTTGGTCTATTTCCATTGGAGTTTAGGAGAATGACCTTATTGAAACAGATATGATCATGAAGAAACTTGATGAAGTAGATGATGAACGGACATTTCCACCAGTCAGAGGGATTAGAACTATGGGACACAGCCTAAAAATAAGTGGTTTCCCATTTAAGTTGGTGGAGAATTTTGTTTATCTGAGAGGGTCAGAGGTGTGTGGAACTCTCTTCCCCAGAGAGCAGTGGAGGCAGGATCATTGAATGTTTTTAAGGCAGTTATAGATAGATTCTGGACTAACAAGGGAATCAAAGAATATCGGGGGTAGAGAGGAAAATCAGATCAGCCATGATCTTATCGAATGGCAGAGCAGGGGTGAGAGGTCAAATGGCCTCCTCCTCTCCAAATTCGTACACAGAAAAAGTGACAGCAAAACAACGGGTCTGAAATAACCTGCAGCATGATTTAAGATCATTTTGATGAAAAACCCAATTCCCATTGACAATAAAAGTATATAATGGCAAAGGGCATTCAACCAAGCATGTGTTTGTTGGACGGGGTCGAGGTATTGCTGTTATCATCAGCATGGTGGTTATCAGCAACCTTGGATGTGACGCAGTACAAATTAATTCCCTGCCCCGCATGTAGGCAGAGTTGTAGAAAGTCAGTGCCATCGTTACTGAATCAGAATCGGATGCTTTTAGTGTGCATCGCTAACACAACACATCATGCTGCTAATGTTATTCAGTGGTACCAGAAGCGGAATAAAATATTACCCACTGGGCCCTTCAGTGACCAACATAAATTAATAAGATTTTCTCCTCTAGCTCATGCTGATAACCAACCCAAACGTTAGCTAGCATGATGTTTAGTATATGTATATTTATTCCGTGTGAGCTCGGCAATTTGTATGAGCTTTAAGTACTGGTTGTCTCTGAGCCTGGAGAGCTGCAGCATGTGTCATTATAACATAGATGAGGTATTTAATTGCTTATGCTTTCAGTGTTAACCCTCTGAACTATGTACTTTCATGTCAGGATGTGCAACTTATTTCCTGTGATTCTGCACCTCGATCAATATATGTTCTGTTTTTGTTTGTCATTGAGTTTCACATGCTAAATCAATAACTATTAACATTTGGAGGTTAGGATCAAAAAAGGAAAGTCGTGTCTTGGGATAATAATCAGCTGATCATCTTCCACTAAAGTGTTCTAGAGTTGTAAAAGCAGGTAAGTATGTAACTGGGTTTGAGAGAGAAAATTGGACCCTTTTCCAGAAAAGTACAAATTATGTAAATGGGGTTGAATTCTCAGTGACAGATGTGTTGGGCGTACTTGGCCCTTTCCTTTCCTAATAATTTTATTTAGGCATCAACATTGACTCACTGGTTGAACCCTTTTCTGAGTCTGGTTTAAGTGCCAGTTCAGAAATTTAAGCATGTAATCTGGGCAGTCACTCCAGTACAGGACTGAGGGAGTCAGAAGTGCTGGTTGTTTCAAAATGAGATATTAAAAGATGTTTTTTACTTATTTACATCACTGGCTAGGCCAACATTGATCGCCGATCCCTAATTTCCCTTGTTCAATCACATTCCTGTGTATCTGGAATTGCATCATCAGTGGGAACTGGCATTTCTGTTGTGAACCATTACATGATTATGGGATGTCAATATCAGTACTTAGCTAACATAGCTGAATAGACGCACCAAAGCTGGCTCAAGAACACACATATCTTTCATTAATTTTGGAGCATATTGACTGGGTATAGAAAAACAAAATAAGTTCACAAATGTATCAAATAAATTAGATCATCAAAAATCGATTGTTTGTTCTGAACTCATTTTATTGACCATCATAGTGTTTGATCCAGCATCTAAATCAAGTTAGAAAATAGATTAACTATTAACGTAGTTGCATTGGTAACCACATATTTAATTTCAATAACGAATTTCCAAGCGCCATCAATAAACAAACCCAAAATGTGTCCACTTGGAATACGGGTGGACCAAATTTCAAAGTGGCTACGTGGCCATAATAAGTAAAATAGCAATCTGACTTTGTAAACATTTCACTAGCTAAAGTTAGAGATGTGATAAATTCACCAACTACACTCTTTCCTTAGCCTTTAGCTGTTCAGTGGCACTGAGGCTGCAGCAGGTTCTGCATTGCCATCTAGTGAAATAACATCTCATAGAAACCAATATCTTCCGAAAACTGAATTCATCTGATTTTCAATCCACCATATGATGGTGTATCTCTTATAAAAGAGAAGGGCTATATTGATCTGTGAGTTCTTGGAACTATAGATCTGAAAATTATAAATCTTTACCCATTGAATAACTAAAATGTTTGTATCACTTTATTACCAACTGAAATACTAACCTTGGTCTGGAGAAGAGTCATATGGACTTAAAATAATAGCTCTGTTTTCGCTCTCCACAGATGCTGCCAGACCTGCTGTGATTTTCCAGCATTTTCTGTTGTTTCAGATTCCAGCATCTGCAATACTTTGCTTTTATATTTCTTCTTCGTATCAAGTTTAGAATGAAGCAACCATTGTTAACTTCTAAATGTAGAAAATAATAGATACGTTTATATAATGCATTACTTGTTTTCAGAACATCCCAGAATGCACAAATAATTAATTAATTTTGAAGTGCAGTTGTTGTGCAAGCAGGAAAGTTGTGTGCGGCAAGGTCTCACAAGCAGCCGTAAGGTTAATAATTTGGTAACTCATTTATGGTGGTGTCGGTTGAGTGACCAATATTGACTAGGACATTAGGAGAATTCCCCTGATATTTTTAAAATAGTGCCAAATGATCTTTTAAAATCCATTGTGATGATATACATAAGCAACCATGTAAATATTAATAGATACGACCTGCAACCAGCAGGTGGCAGTATTGTCATGGGAGTGTCCCTTTAAGAAATGTTTTGTCTTATCACATGGCTTCAGTGATGTCATTATGTGGGTGGAGCTGGGCTGTGGCTCTGAGTTTTACTTTTGCTTTGGTTTGGGGCTTGTTTGTGGCTCTTAGTTTTTTTGCTTTCGTTTTCACATTTGGCTGCTGGATTCAGACAGAGAAGTCTTGTCCTGTCTCTCAATCCTCATTTTAAAAACTGTTTCCAGACTGCTTGATAACTTGGAAAGAAAGAATAGCTTTCTGAAAGGAATTCAAACCTGCTGTTTTGGAAAGAAAACAAGAACATCTATACAAAGTCTTGAGTGCTGTATGCTGGGCCACACCTTTGAAAAGGAGTTTCTGGTTTATGGGATCTTGTTATTAAATTGGAACAGCTAAAGGGGGAATTTATTAAGGGTGATACAGAGAGTACTGTAGCTGTGTGGGGTATTTATGTTTGTAGGTGATAAAAATGTTACTGTGTGTTCTTATAAAAATGTTAACTGAATTCAGAGAATAAACTTTGTTTTTGATTAAAAGTGCTGAAGGCCTTTGTTGACTAACACCTGAAAGGTAGGCCCTTGTGCGCCTCATAACCAAAATCTATAACCAGTTGTAGGTCAGGTGAACTCCATGATATACTTTGGAGCTTTCTAAACCCTGGCCCATAGTAGTAGAGAACAACCACGTGACACTGTTACCTAGGGGAGTCTGGAGTTAGCCATCGAAGTGGATAGTCACATTTATAGTAGCTCTTAGATAATTTATAGTAGTCATTTATAGTTAGTAGATTTTGATAGTTTTCTTATTGTTACCTGACCTACGCTATTGTTTAACAATAAACATAGAACTAGTCACAAACTAGAGCACCAGAACATAACATCTACCTGACATGGCAGATGGTGTCAGTTTCATATTGATCTGCATTAACAATGCAGCTCTCCTTCAGTACCACAGCAAAGCCCATTGCCTTCTGACTTATTGGCCACTAGAAGCAAGCTGATGCAAATGCATTTGTTTCCTATTAAATGAACAAACGGCAAGAATGCTCACTGCGAGCAACAACCCATCAGCACTGATATATAATTCTTCTTCTCTGGAACATCATCCTGCATGACACTAAAATCGTGCTCACACCTGGGGCGAGATTCTCCGACCCCCCGCTGGGTCGGAGAATCGCCGGGGGCTGGCGTGAATCCCGCCCCCGCCGGTTGCCGAAGTCTCCGGCACTCGATATTCGGCGGGGGCGGGAACCACGCCGCGCCGGTTGGCGGGCCCCCCCGCGCAATTCTCCGGCCCGGATGGGCCAAAATCCCGCCGCTAAAATGCCTGTCCCGCCAGCGTAAATTAAATCACCTACCTTACCGGCGGGACAAGGTGGCGCGGGCGGGCTCCGGGGTCCTGGGGGGGGCGCAGGGCGATCTGGCCCCGGGGGGTGCCCCCACGGTGGCCTGGCCCGCGATCAGGGCCCACCGACCCGCGGGCGGGCCTGTGCCGTGGGGGCACTCTTTCCCTTCCGCCTCCGCCACGGTTTCCACCATGGCGAAGGCAGAAGAGACTCCCTCCACTGCGCATGCGTGGGAAGCTGTCAGCGGCCGCTGACGCTCCCGCGCATGCGCCGCCCAGAGATGTCATTTCCGCGCCAGCTGGCGGGGCACCAAAGGCCTTTTCCGCCAGCTGGCGGGGCGGAAATTCATCCGGCGCCGACCTAGCCCCTCAAAGTTGGTGCTCGGCCCCCAAAGATGCGGAGCATTCCGCACCTTTGGGGCGGCGCGATGCCCGTCTGATTTGCGCCGTTTTGGGCGCCAGTCGACGGACATCCCGCCATTTCAGGAAAATTCCGCCCCTGAACATTGACACTGCAGAATATGATATGTTGCTCTCTGCAGTTAGAACAATGGTCTGGCATGACTCAGTGACCTGATTTCTGCCCGCCTCAAGTAATATTTCCTCAGCTCGGTATATATTTAAGCTTCACATTTTTCACTTGGTCCATTTTCTTGCACATTGAATAAAGGAGTCAGAAAGCTTGGAAGTGTCCTAAAATCGCTTCAGTTTAATCAGGTGTAAAGTAAGCGAGTGCTGGAAATCTGAAATAAAAGCAGAAGATGCTGGAAATGCTCAGCAGACCAGGCAGCATGGTGGAGGGAGAAACACCGGGATTCTCCGTCAGCCGATGCCGGAACCGGGAAAGGCGATTGGGTGGAGAGTCACATGTGAGGTGAAAATCGTGGCCGGCGCCAGGCGCCCGACACAATGCCATGCTCCGTGCCTCGGCAGCGACGCCAATGTGTTCTACTCCACATGTACAGTAAACGCTGTTGGCATATCATTAGCCGGCCTGATCCGTACTCTCCGGGCCCTCCGCGATGCTCCGCCTCCACCCAGAGGAATTACTGACGGTGAGTTTCACTTCCAGTTTAAAAATCAGGAAACAGGCTGCGGCTGATGAGGGAGCGTGAGGAGATAGGACATACAGAGGCACCACCCGTGGGCTGCTGCTCCTGACACTGGCAGTGCTGTCTGCAGGGAGGGACCTCTGTCAGGCCCAGGGGTGGCAGCAGGTGGTAACGGGGTGACCAGGGGATGAGCCAAGGGGCCAGGGTGCCTCCTGGGATTAGGGTGTCCAGGCAAGGACCACCACTGCTGCAGCCTGCAAGGCAGCCATATTGCTGCGCACCCTACTGACCACGCTCCATGGCCCGTGGTTGCGCAGATTGACACCGGCTGAATGGGTGCCCAGCCCCTACCCTTCGCATCCCTGCCCCCAGTGCCAGACACCGACGGGGACAGGGGTGCGGAGGGCAGGATGCCAGGAGAAACAGCCGGGGGTGGATGTGGACATGGGGGAGGCGGGTGGAAAGGGACATGGAGGGGGGGGGGGGGGGGCAGGGTCTGCAGTGCACACCAGGGCCACCGTGTAGCCCAGTGGACCTAGTTGGGCACGGAGGTACGTACCATGCTAACATGTCGGACTTTCACCCCCTACAGACAATAGACTTCGGAATCCAACCAGATATGGTGACCTTCAGCCAAGGGGGATGCACTGAAGCTGTACGAGACGGAGCTGCTCAAGGAGGTCAGCTGCATGGCGGCCCATGCCCCAGAGGTGCAGGTGGCAGCCGGTAAGGATGAACAGCTGGCCACCCAACAGTCCGAGGAGGAGGTGGGAAGGAGGCACCGCATCAGGCCTCGTGTGTACCGGCAGCAGCTGTCATTCGAGGACCTACTGGACCTGGCATGTCGCTGAAGACAAGGGGACCGTACAGCATATCTGCCGGATCATGGCGCACCTGGCACTGCGGGGGTATGGGGGAGGACACCCACTCCCGGTGACGTCAAGGTGATGGTCACCCTGAACTTTTATGGCACAGGGTCCTAACAGGCACCGAGTGATGACCTGTGATCTTGCAGACCTCGGTAAACGGGTGCATCCGCGCTGTCACGGAGCCCTATATGCCCAGTCGTCACAATGCAACAAATTCAATATAGGCCGAGCCGACCCAGGCAGCAGGGTTTGCCATCATCATCTAGGTGCCCCACGTCCAGGGGGTGATCGATGGGATGCATGTCGCTCGAAGAGCACCGGTCCATGAAAGGCCAGTCTTCACACACCGAATTAGTTCCTCTTGATGAACATGCAGCTGGTGTGTGACCATGTGATGCACATCATGCATGTCTGCGCCCGATACCTGGGCAGTCTGCACAACGCCTTCATCCTGGCACACTCAGTGTTTCCTGACATCTTTGAGGCGCACCTCTAGATATGGGGTTGGTTCACAGGCAACAAGGGTTATCCGCTGCGGTCATGCTATGGCGCCTATCCAGAGGCTGTGATCGAACGGTGCTTTGCCATCCTGAAGATGTGGTTCAGGTGCCTGGACCGCTCTGGAGGGCTCTCCAGTATGGCGCTAGGAGAGTCTCCCACATCGTGGTGACCTGCTGCGTCCTCCACAACATCGCGCATCAGAGGGGAAGAGTGCTGGAGGAGGAGTATGAATGCCAGGTCTCTCCCGACAAGGAGAATGTGGGGGAGGGCGAGGATGGGTAGGACATGAGGCCTGGACAGGCACGGAGGCCACACAACTGGGGCTGGGACAGGCACAGGAGAACTCTCTAATCGCCTCCAGCTTCACCGAATAGGGGGCCTGGCCAGTGGCACGGACACCCTGTCCCACCCCCAGACCTCTCCCAGCTGACCACCACATCTCATGAACACACTCCCTGCACCACCGCCTGCCCCTTGCAACCCCATCCATGATCCCTACCTGTCGCACTACGGGGTGCGGGCCCTGGATTGGCAGTAACAGCTGGTTTGGTCCATGGGGTGGAGCATGATGACGACCCGCTCTGCGGTGAGCTCTATTCGACAACATCTGACTCCTAACCACGATACCCTCATCCATGTGGTAATCCCTGCATGCGGGCTGGCCATTCCATCACATGGTACCCCCCAAGCCCTTCCCTAATGTCTGCCCATTAGCCCCCCCCCCCCCGCAGTCAGCCGATCCCATCCCTCACGCCCTTCTGACAGAGCACCAACGCAGGTTGAAACGTTGTAAACAGGTGTTTATTGTGAAATGATGAACATTTTTGTACAGGTTTGTGACCTAGACCCTAACGCTATACTGTGCCCTGCACCCATGCCAACCTAGCTGGTGTTTACCTTTCTGGCCTTACGGACCCTAACGCCACATCTATGTGGATCCCCAGTGGTATATCAGGAGTGGAGGCGGCCTGCTGCCTTCTCATCCTGTGACCTGGGTCCCATTTGGCGGGCATCTTCTGGGGTGACCAGGCCTGGATCAGCCCAGCTGCTGCTCGGGTGCCCCAGGTGGCGTGGTGCCGCCCTGTTCTGCCCACTGCCCATCAGATGCGCCAGGGACGGGGTTGGGGGGGGTAGTCTGAGGCACTGTGGTGTTCCGGCACTACCCCATGCGGGAGTCACCGGCACGGGCCCTAACCGCTCATCCTCCCTCGGGGTGCCGGATAGCCCCTGAGCTACTCCTTGGGGCAGGGATGTAAGCGGAGCTAACTCCTGAGGTTCCCCTGCCACCTGCGCTACCAGTCCTGGAGGCCCGCTCCCGTCTCTAACAGGATCTCAATGCTCACGCCATTGAGAACGGGGTGTGGACCACCTCCCTCTGGGACTGTGCCACCTCCCTCTGTGCCTGGCTCAGGTCAGCCAGCACCGGGGCAATGCTGCCGATGCCCTCAGCCATGACCTGCTGTGACAGGGTCAAGCTTTAGAGCGCCACCTCAAAGTCCAGGTGGCTCTGGTACATGGCTGCCTGTTGCAGGGTCGTTCTGCCCTGTGCCTCGGTCACCGCCTGCACAGAGTGCCCCAGGCCTTGGGCATCCTGACCCATGACCGATACCTTCGCCCCCAAGGCCTCCACTGCGAACATCACTTGTGCGGTGTTGGCCTTGGTGGCACACATGGTTGGCACCACCTCCTGCCCCTGCAGGCGGTTGGACTTCTCCAAGTGCACCTGCAAATGCTGGATGGTTGCTGACAACCCCTCATGCAGCCTCTAGCTCTGTGACTGCATCTCCACTATCGCTGGGACCGCCCTTGCCAGAGCTCGAAACCTGCCCAGAAGGCAGCTCGTCCCTTGGCTCCAACTGTCCACCCCCTTGGGAGTTCCTACCTCCACCGGATGTACCACAACGCGTGCGTGGTGCGCACAGGATAGTGTCCCAGGAACCTTTTTGCTGAAGTGCCCAACCGAGGTAAGTGTCTCTGGGATGGTGGAGGATGTTGGAGACCGTTGTGTCGGGAAGTCAGTGTTGTCCCCGGACTGGTGCTCCGGGGTGACTCGGGCTGCAGTTCAAGGGCTTCTGTCGCTGTCCGTTTCCTTTTCATCACTGCTATCCACTTGTGGTTGGGGTCGGGCGTGGGGGAACACCTGAAGGATCAGCCTCATCGTCAGTTGATCCTGCAAGACACGACGCATGATTGGATCGCGGTGTGATGGTGGTGTGGGGGTAGTGGTGGGAAGGGATGGGGCTGGGGGAGGGGATGGGGGTGTGGGTTGTGTTGGAGGGGGCTGTGGAGGGGGTCGTGTGGTGCTGGTGGTGGGGGTGGTGATACACGTGCCGTGGGGAACTGCAACTCAGCGGGGTCTCACTTGCTCACCCGATACTGGCCTCCACCTCGGCAACTGCCATCTCTCCGGGCCTACCAGCCAGGTCCACTGCCCACTGCATTGAGGCCCTGCAGATTTTTCTCTGGTTGGAATGAGTGTGTTTGAGGAGTGGAGTGCTAATATGCACTGCAGCCTGTCAGCCTCTCTAGTATCAACCCCGACTCCCTGGCGAACCTGACACCATTCCTCATTGGAATCGCTCGTGTTCCACGTGGCGCCGGTGCGAGCCTATTAACAGTTGTTGAATCGTTCCGTGACCGGCGCCAATTATGCTGTCGTAGAAGTCCACCAATTCTGTCCTGGCGTCAGCACCTAGGGCGCGATTCTCAAACCTCATTGTGCCCTCGCTCGAGCGAAACGAGGCCAGTGAATAGCAGAGGAGGCTGAAAACGACAACCATACCAGGCGCCAAACAGTTTGCGATGCAACCAGCCCACTCCCATCGGCGGAATCATGATCTCGCCGTAGCGTGGCGAGAAACCAATTTTCACCACTTAAGCCCTATTTCCATACAATTAGCAAGAGAGAGCCCATGTCCAACGGCCTCCCATGATTCATCGGCCTTCTTAGCAAGTGACCAAGCTGGTGCCGATTAGTACTCCTTTTGAAAAACGTGAACTTGGCCGAAGGGCTTCTGCGGAGAGCCGAGGAGGTGAGGAGCCATCTTTGATCACAGGCTGGGGGTGGAGGACCCTCGGCTGAGGGGGGAGCCCTCTGCAGGGATAGGCTGCCGTGTGAAGGCGGGGAGGTGGGGTGCTGGAGGGTGCAACCGTGCACGGCACCACCATGCCATCCCTTGGTTCATGTGTACCCATTACGGCGGCAACTCTAGCCCCTGCCCGTCTGCCCCACGATCACCCATAACCCCCACCGGTTGCCGAGACCTCTGGCCATGTGGCTGGAAGCGATCGCTAATAGGGAATTGACAATCGTGGTTGAGTGAGCACGTCACTTCCCGTGGGTGGGCAGGTCAGGTAGCATGTGGGTGTCATAGCCTAGCATCCCAATCAGACCGTGATGCCTGGACATTGTACCTGAACACCGCAAGAGGCAACACCACACACGCAGCAGCCAACATCTGAACACAAGGGGAGGGGACACAGCTCCGGGGACATGACCACAGCCGGAGGGTGGATGAGTGCTAGAGGGAGGGGGGATACCTGGAGGGATGTGCCAAAGGTTCGGAGGTCAGGCTGCATTGTGGATAAAAGCTACAGAGTCATCATATTGCTTGTTGTCAAGGGTTTCTCATGTGTCACAGGTGTCCAACAATGCCACACTCTCTTGATGGTGCCACCCCACTCTCGCCACAACCCCCTCAGCCCTCCACCTCTTGGCTGGCCCCCGTCCTATCCCCGCCTCCCCCCTGGTTCCTCCAGTGATCCTCAACGTGCTTCCTTGCTCTACCACTACGTCTAGGTGCCTCTTCAGGGTACATATCTGAGGTGGCGGCAGCCAGCTGCTTACCATGTCCCATGACCTGCGATTCCGCTGGCGAACGTACTCTGGAGCCGGAGGGCCCTGGCGCAGTTGTCAGCGGCACATGCACAGCCATGCCACCCTGTCCCGCTGATCTTGAGACGCAGCCTCGTCAGAGGGGTGGAACTCGACAAGCCGAGAGTCAGGAAGCTCGTGGCAGTTCCCGCTCGCAACCACACTTCGACATATTTCCGGAGAATCGTTCCCTTCTTCTCTGAAACAGGCAATCCCGCCCAGGATGCTCCAGTGCCGCTGTAGTGAATGGGAGTTTTGGCTGAGCACCAAATTCTCCTTTCTTGCTGACAGCGGTAGCGGCGTAGACTGGGAGCAGACAATCCCGACCACAGTTAATGTTTCAGGTCGATGATGGTTCTTCAGGAAGCTATCTTCTTAGTCATTGCAGACTTGTATTGACTATGTCCACCTTTTATTATCTGCAGAAAGTCAATATCAAAGCTGCTGGTTTTGCCACTGGTTTGAGGGAGCCTGCTGAAAGGGGTTCTGTTTATATCAGGCTGTGCCATTTATACCCAATTTCATTGCACCCTTTTGCAAGCGATCTCATAGGTCAGGCCTTTAATCTACTTCACAGTATATTCTGTCGTTTTTGGTTTGCCATACGCGCCCGCTTTTAAATCATGTAAATACACGCTTAGACAGATTTCTGAAGGGAATTCACACCTCAGAGCTGTACACTCAGTAGTCTTCCAAGTTACACTGCTACTTTGACTTGATGCATATCGAAAGCATTGCAATCAGGCAAAAGTGGGGGCCGGTTAGCTCAGTTGACTGGACGGCCAGTTCTTGACACAGAGCGAGGCCAGCGGCGCAGATTCAATTCCCATGCTGGCTGAGGTTATTCATGAAGGCCCGACCTTAGAATCACAGAATCATAGAATTTGCAGTACAGAAGGAGGCCATTCAGCCCATCGAGTCTGCACCAGCCCTTGGAAAGAGCACCCTACTTAAGACCACACCTCCATCGTAACACAGTAACCCCAGCTAACATTTTTGGACACTTAGGGCAATTTAGCTTGGTGAATCCATCTAACCTGCACATCTTTGGACTGTGGGAGGAAACCGGAGCACCCGTAGGAAACCCATGTAGACACGAGGAGAACGTGCAGACTCCGCACAGGCAGTGACCAAGCCGGGACTCGAACCTGGGACCATGGAGCTGTGAAGCAACAGTGTTACCGTGCCACCCACTTTTTACCTTCTCGCCCTTGCCCCTTGCTCGAGGTGTGGTGACCATCAGGTTAAATCACCACCACAGCATATGAATCGACCTTTTTTATATCTTAATCAAACATATTTCTTTAGAAACAACCTCCAGAAAAACTCAGATATTTTGCCGGATGCATAATTGTACACACATAAAATCTGCATTACAAAGATAGTTCATGAACTTGTTGCTAATTGTGACCTTGTTATTTCGGTTCACAGATCACATTAGTTCCCAAGGGAAAAAATGGTGTTTGTTTTCCATTGTATTCTGTGTGTCCTTGAATTCAAATCACAGAACATGTAACCTTGAGATTGCAAGGATGCCTGATCTAATTATATGACAGACTAGCAATGTTCGCTATGTAGGAACTGATCATATTACTGTGAATTCAAGCAGATATTGTGCACAGTGCATCTGCTGTAATTACACATTTATATGTTTTCTCACTCCTTATCAAAACAGTGGGTTCAGCAATGCTGTCATTTATCACAGTTATTGCCAAAAAAAATTCCAGCTTAGATAACTGTTCATAAATTTATGAACGACTTGGTGACTGTCCGAAGGCTGTCAGCCGCCCAGTGTCGGGAGCGCAGGGTGCACGAGACGCTCTGTAGTGGGGTGCGGGTTTCACTCGTGCCTGACATGTCGCCCCTCACTCCCTCTGGGGAACTCCCAGAATCTGGCACATCATAATTGAAGGTTCTTTTGTTTTTCTGCCTCTGTGGATAGTTCAGGCAGTGTCCTATTGGGTCCCCCCTTCACCAACACTCCCACCTCCTCCCTCCCCACCACCCTCCTTTCCCCTCTCTCCCCACCACCCCCCTTCCTTTCCCTTCTGTTGGTACAGAGGCGAGGGTATCTGGTCTCTCCAGCGCAAAGTTTAGTGCGTGTACCGTTTGTTTTTTGTAGAAACGTGTTGTGAACTGTTTTAATAATCAGAGTATCCACCCCCTCCCTCCCCGTACATTGGTGCTAAGGAGAGGATACCCTGTTTCTCCAACACAAAATGAGTGTTTGTACCGTTTGGCCTTGTATATATTTTTTACTGTTTTAATAAAAAGATATGGATGAAAATAACAGGGCTGTGGTCCTATCATTGAGAAAATAGCTGTTTGCCACACGGTGAATCTTACCACATTCGCAGTTCCAAAAAATTAGGTTGGTTCATCCCAAAGTTTTCCCTGCGATTCAGCAGAAAACACTTGGTGCAAAGCAATCGGAGTTTGCCATCGCCAATAACACTGAGAACTTTGTAGACCTGAGTGTTATTCACATTGCGTTATCCTCTCCACCGATAGAGGGCGATGGTCGTTCACAGATTGGCTTCTCTGCAAAATTTAGTGGAGGATTGGATAGAAATCACCCGGGAATGTCTGTGACTAAATCTGCAAACTTCCATCTCCCGGAGATGTCGCTACGTCCTTCTGACGTTTTCTGTTTTTTTTTTAATTTCACAGTTCCATCACATGAGGCATCTTAATGGGTTTGTAAAATTCACTGAATCCTTTTCAAATATTCCACTCCTGCAGTAAAACACACACATGGGCCACAGCCAGTCATAAACTCATCTCATATAGTGAGGTTCCAGGGCTAAATACAAGCAAATGGTGAGGAAGCTGGAAATCTGAGACAGAAACAGAAAATACTGGACAATCTCAGCAGGCCTGACAGCATCTGTGGAGAGAGAAGGGAGCTAAGGTTTCGAGTCAGCATGAGTTTGACAAACTCCAAAGGTGAGCTCCCTTCTCCACAGATGCTGTCAGGCCCGCTGAGGTCTTCTGAGTAGCATCGATGGAGAGAGAACTGTTTCCAGTCTCAATGATCCTTCTACAGAGGGTTGCTTAGAGGGTTCAAGTCTGAAGACGTTTGCATTGTAATGATGGAGGGGTGGTGGATAATCTCCACGCAGGAGTTTTAATCATTTTATGCACAGGTTGTAAGGTCTTGTGACCCAGCGATACTGCCCCACCTTCTGACTGGGAAGTTGTGGGGCTGAGTCCCACCCCAGGTGTTGATGTGTTTATAAGTCGATGGCCAAACAGGTTGATTATCAACCTGTAAACCCTTCCAATATGGCAAGTGGAAAAAGCAAGAGAGTTGTCCATCCAATGCTGATTGCCACTCCGAGGAAGTTACGGCCCATAAATATTTAAATCCGGAAGATAAACAAAATAAAGATTTGGAAATATCGATGGGATTAAGGGAGACCAATTACAGAGACAGAGAGAAAACATAAACTTTATTTAAAAATCTAGAATATTCATTTGTTTCTGAATGTGATTCCACACTTGTAAAAGAAAACTCAGGACCAGAGAGGTTATTCAAAGTGATTATCATTTATATAGTCCCAAAAACAACTCGTTTAATCTTGAATGAACTAGCCCTGGCTTTTTCAGCCATTTTAGAGTGCAATTCGTAGGTAAATACGCAGGTTCATGGCGATACAGAAATTTCAATGCAGAGTCTCTTGGTGAGAAATGCATCTACCCACCCTGTAGGTATCATGCGCGGATGCCAGAAGTTGCTCTCAGGTTTGTTGCAATAAAATCTGGAAACGTGTATTTAAAGCACAGAAACAAGGGCCTGGATTCTCTGATTCTCTGGAGGAAGTGTCTAGTTCCACGATGAAAGAATCGACAAGACCTCAGCACTGACGCTCCGACTGGTGAGGGGCTAGCAGCCGCGCCACATAAAACACACGGCCATCATGAAATAAATGGCGGGAGAATTGCCAGGTCATGGCCGCGCATGCGCATGGTGACGACCTGCCGCGGTCGTGTCGTACAACATGGCGCCGGCGACGGGTGGCCCCAACCTGCCAGATAATGCTCCCCTGGACACCCCCTTGCCACCCTCGGACCACCCCCCACCTGTCCCCCTAGCCCTTGCAGAAGCCCCCCCCCCCCCTAGCCAGCGGCATGTCTTTCCCCCCTACTGTGGCGGCATTGGACACAGCCCGCAGCCGCCACGGCGGCCTCACGAAAACTGAGAGCACATGTGCCCCGCACCAACGTGAACTCGGCCCATCGTGGGCGGAGCATCGGGGGAGAGCCTTCAGGTAACGCCCTGAGGCCGTCCCAACGGCGTACAGCGTACTCCCCAAAGATGCCGTTTTGAAGGGGGCGGAGCATCTGAAAATTGGTCGTAAAAGGGATTCTCCGCCTGATTGCCGATTACAAAATCGGCGCCAGGGAACAGAGAATCCCGCCCAGGGTATTCATCCCAACAGACCTATGACTGTGTTTATGTTCCATACCCGTTACCCCCACTCATTTACATTTAACCCCATCCACATGTCTTTCCATTCCTTTCTCGCTCATGTGCTATTCACCTCGACTACAGCTTGTGGTAACGAGTTCCACATTCGCACCACTTTCTGGGTGAAGAAGAATTTTCCCTTGGATTTATTAGTGACTATTTTGTTCGTTTTGGGCCCCAAGTGCTACATTTTCCCACAAGTGAAAGCACAATTTTCCATGTTTATCATATGAACCTTTTTCATAATCTTAAAGACTTCTATTAAGCAGAACCTTAAACTTTTACGGAGAGAAAAGAGGTTAAAATGTTTCCCGTTAGGTGTAACAGCTCAGCTCTGGTACCGATCTAGCTAAATAAAATTACACCTTCTCTACTGGCTCTATATCCTTCTTATAAAGGATCATTCATAGTACTCCATGTGGATTCTAACCATGATTTTTTGCGAGTCCCACTTCAGAGTATTGAGGCTAAAATCTAGACGGACACTTCAATGTCATACTGAGGGATTACAGCACTCTCAGACATGCTTGCATCACACTGTAACCCTCTGTGGTGGCTGTAAACAATTCCATGGCACCATTCAAAGAGCAGCGGAGTTCTCCCCAGTGTCCTGGCAACTATTTATCCCTCATCCAACAGTATTCAAAAGCAGACTTCTTTTTTTTTTGTTGAAATTTTTTATTTAAAACAGATTTGTAACATTTACAGAGAAAAAAGGCCATATACAAAAGCCTTAACATATTGAAAACGAACAGTGGGAGAGAATAAACATATTAATAAAGCACTTCCCCAACCAGCTCTATTTACCCATGCCCCACGTGTTCAACTAACCTAATGTGGCTCAAAACACCCCCCCCCCCCCCCTCCCCCACACACTTCCCTTCCCCCCCGGGTGCTGCTGCTGTCGGTTTCCTATGCTATTCCCTGCAAGCGACTATCTCCCCCGGGGATTTCTGACCCCCCCCTTACCCTCTTAAGTCTTCTCTGCTCTCCCTCCCGACCCCCCGAGGCCTGCCCTGCCAGGTCCGCCCCGCGCTTGGCCCTAGCCCGCCCCTTCTCCTACTCTCCCTGGTGCCCCCCGACCTACGCTAACTACGCTGACCCCTGCCCTTAGTGCCTGGCTGTCTCCCGCCCGAACGCTCGGGCCCTCCACCCACACACCAAAGACCCATAAACCTGATTGTATCTCCCCGTGCCCTTTCAAGTCCCTTACCCAGCCCCTAGCCCATCCCCCTATCAGAGGCCCCGGTCTCCCGCCAAAAGGTACCAAGCGAGGGACCCCCTTTGCAGGCCCCCCCCCCCGTTGCAAGCTCCCAAACTCACCCTAAGCAGTGCGCCCTCCAGTCCCCGTTCTCTGTCCAGGCTGAATACAATCTAAATAAAACATTACAGTGCAGGATAATTTAACGGACCGCCACCACACAACAGCTCTGTGAGCCCAGAGTCCTTTAGTTCAAGTCCAGCTTCTTCTTTTAATAAAAGTCCATTCCTAGCCAAAACAAGTTAGGTTAACATATCGCCGCCACTGTAGAGCATTGAAAAACAAACCAAATGTCCGTTAGTTCAAGTCCAGCTTCCTCTCTTTAATAAAGGCCCAAACCAGTTCTGGTGTCTTGAAGTAGTGATGGAGTTCTTCAAACGTAACCCAAAGCTTCGAAGGATACAGCATTCCAAATCTCACCTGCTTTTAGAAGAGGGCTGCCTTTACCTTGATGAACCCTGCACGCCAATTGGCCAGCTCCGTTCCCAAGTCCTGGTGGATGCGCACCTCACAATTCTCCCATCTGCTGCTCCTCGCCACCTTGGCCCATCGCAGCACCCGATCCCTGTCGGCAAGCCGGTGAAAGCGAACCACCAAGGGCCTCGGTCGGTCACCCGTCCTGGGCTTCCTTGCGGGGGCCCTATGCGCCCCATCCAACTCCAGGGGTCGAGGGAAGGCCTCCGGTCCCATCAGCGCCTCGAGCATACCCATCACGTATGCGCCCACATCCGATCCCTCACAGCCCTCGGGGAGGCCCACGATCCTCAGGTTCTGCCTCCTGGCTCTGTTCCCCAGCTCTTCAAGCTGCTCCTGCATCCTCCTCTGGCGGGCGTCAGCTCCTCTACCTCATGCTCCAGCTCCGTTACTGTGTCCGCCTGGGTGGAGAGCTTCACCTCGACCTCCCTGAGCGCCTTCTCTTGGACCGCCTGCGCCTCGACCATTCGATCCATCACTGCCCTCATCGGGTCCAACGTGTCCCTCTTGAAGTCGGCGAAGCAGCTCCTAAAAAACTCCATCTGCTGCTCCCTTGGCCAGTGAGCCTCCGCCCCCTGGTCCCTGCCGTCCGCCATGCTTCGCCGCCCGGTCAGAGGTCCTCGCTGCTCCTGCTTCGAACTTCGCCGCTCCACTCGACCACTTCTGGTCCGACTGTCCATACCCCGGGAGGAAAACCTCTTCTTTTCGTCTCCTCCACCGATTCAGGCCGCCAGGTCCCGACGAAATCCTGCAAAACAGGTCCGTTTGCCCATCGCGGGCGGGAGCGATCCGACCTGCGACCTGCTTCCTCGAGGGCGCCACCGGAAGTCCAAAAGCAGACTTCTTCATCATTACCTCTGGCATGAAGCCACCCTCCCTGACAACCCTTCAAAAGCATATCCTGAAGTCATGATAAGCATTATGTAAATGCAAGTTCTTTCTATCTTCCACCAGTTGAAATACTAATGCTCCAGTATCTCAATGATGGGGTGGCACAGCGGCACAGTGGTTAGCACTGCTGCCTCACAGCGCAGGTTCAATTCCGGCCTTGGGTGACTGTGTGGAGTTTGCACGTTCTCCCCGTGTTTGTGTGAGTTTCCTCCGGGTGCTCCTGTTTCCTCCTAAAGTCTAAAGATGTGTAGGTTAGGTGGATTGGCCATGATAAATTGCCCCTTTGTGTCCAAAAGGTTAGGAGGAGTTACTGGGTTACAGGGATAGGGTGGGGGCTTGGACCTAGGTAGGATGCTCATTCGGAGGTTCGGCGCAGACTCGATTGGCCGAATGGCCTGCTTCCGCACTGTCGTGATACCATGACTTCTGGGGACAGAGGTGCTCTCAGAGGTGTTTCGCCCATTCTCTGTAAGTGGAGATCTTCAGAAAATGCCAACTCTGTCTGTGCTTCAGCAGGGATTGTCACTTCCAGCCCACTGCAGCAGAGGGCACACAAGGAGCTTTACACCAACAGCTGCCTCAAACCTTTAGCTCAGAGCGGATCTACCTTTGTAATTAGTTTCAATTTTTCTCCAGTTCTCCCTCCCCTCCTAAGGGCAGTGATTGTGAGGTCAGAGTTTCATGGGAAACATTTCTTTTCTGTTCCCTCACACCAAAATACACATTATTTACACCAAACCTTGGCACGGAGTATAGGTGGCAGATTGAAAATTGTACACAATTCTTCCAGATGCACTAATATGCGGTATTAGTGGGTGAAACAGGGCCATATGGCTCCCTTGGAAAAAATATATATTTTTTACGTTGAAAATGGTACACTACAGTTAATATCAAACACATTTAACAATTGATTGATTTCTAATCCTAAAAAAAGGGAAAAATGAGTGAGATCTGGGTTTATCTATATTCAACCAGGCCACCAATGTGTGCTAAAAGTTACCTCAACAGGAACTATTCTTCCTTCACAGAGCTACTCCCATTCGAAACGATGCTCCATCCTTCTGACCCAATCTTCAGTTGTCTCAGCTCTAGACTCTGAAATGTACTCCTGAAACCTCTTTGCCATTCTACCCCGCCTTCCTCCTTTAAGAGGCTTCTTGAAACCTCTTACATCAAAATTTTGGTCCCACCTTAATATTCCTTATGTTCCTTAAATTTCATCTGATACCACTCCTGTTAGGCACCATTAAAGGTGCTATTTAAATGTAAATTGTTGCTGGGTTTTTACATATTTCTGTAGTTTCACAATCACGTTTACTGACATCAGCTTTTAACTCCCAGCAATTTATTAAAATTTCAGCCATGAATTGAACGTCCATGTTCTGTCCTCTTATTACTGGTGCACTAACAAAGCCACTTATGCTGCTGTACTCCTTTTGTACCTTCACACACACTTTTCAAATGGGCAAATATTGGAGGGATGAGCAGTCTGATTATTAATCTGTTGGAGCACGTCACAAATGCTCCTTCCATGGCCAACACATTCGGGAGTGGGGTTTGAACCCGGTGCTTCTGAGTCAGAGGCAGGCGCACTACCTACTGGGCCACAAGGCATCGTGGTAATGGATGGAGAAGGGAAAATTGTTTTTATTTTCACGATGAATGAGCAACAATGGGCCGAATGGCCTCCCTCGTCCACATTGATCTTGTGAACGCCTTTCATCGACTGCACACGATCTCTCCCTGCACACTCCTGTTTGCTTAGATGATTATGACACAGACGTTTCATTAATCCCTTTGCAGATAATTCAGTTCAATTCAATTGAAGGTGATCCTGCTGTAAAGGGCAAAGGCACCTAATTGGCATTTCAAATTGAAAGGAACTGACAGGTGATATATATTTAAACTGTGTTCTGTTGCTATGACCTCAGTCACAGTAGTTGCATATATTTCATCCACTATTATAGTTGGGAAATATATAACAACAGTAAGATGGATAAAGGTTAACACAGCTGCAAAGGACAAAATTGTTTTCTGAAGTGACATGTCGGCCGAACTTAAAATCGCCAGGGAGAAATTTAATTTGCCCACATCATATCACTAGAATTTTAGCTCAGTTCATCTCACTTGTCCAAATGATCATCTTTTAATAATCAGCAGGATGTGACATTTCCCACAGTGTGTATAAAATCCAAACTTTGTGTTCCCAATAACTCAGCAAGCCAACGAGTCGCTGGGAAATACAGATCAGACAGGACCCTCCGGATTTCAATTGCTGGCCTGTGCTCTGTGACATGCAGGCAAGAGCAGCTCAATTGATCTCAGTGCCCCGAGTTGAGCAAGGGGAAAATCGGCCAACTTTCTCACTTCTAATCAGATAAGGGGACGTTCACCCACGATGCCCTCTGTGATAGTAGGGACTACCAACATGCACTGTTAAAACATGTACCTGAGTGATGGACATTTGGTTGCGGTGCAGGGCGGGAACTAGCTAAATTGTGCTAAATGGTCTTTGAGAGTCAACACGTTTAGGAGTGAAGAGGAGAACAATGCATGTAAATAACTTAATTTCATTGCAATAAATGCACAAGATACTGCACATTTGGAAATGTCGTACTGACATTGTTTCAATAGCCAGAAGATCATCATATATCATGCATACTGTGCTACCCATGATTTGGGGTTGTTTCACGCCAATTAAATAACTCCCACAATGCCTGTCACTTTCCCCATATTTTATATTTATTGCATCTTTAAATGAAAACGTAAAAGCAATTGAGTCAGATAAATGAAGACCACGGGGAGAACCAAATGTGTGATTGATTGCAAAGAACATTGTGGACAGAGAAGGAATCATCACTGCGTGGATGTGCGAAAGACTGACTGAATGAAAGCAACTTATAGAATCACAGAGTAATGCTCAGTGTTGATGAGCTAGGGTCCAAGCTTCGAACACTGCGATGTATCAGGATACCTGGTTCCATGAGGCTATCACATCCCTTAGGTTAGGCACTTCTGATTTACTCCCTGGTAAGGGACATGGACTATAGATACCACAGGTCAGCACGGTAGCACAAGTGGATAGCACTGTGGCTTCACAGCGCAAGGGTCCCAGGTTCGATTCCCCGCTGGGTCACTGTCTGTGCAGAGTCTGCAAGGTCTACCCGTGCCTGCGTGGGTTTCCTCCGGGTGCTCCGGTTTCCTCCCACAGTCCAAATATGTGCAAGTTAGGTGGATTGACCATGATAAATTGCCCTTAGTGACCAAAAAGGTTAGGAGGGGTTATTGGGTTACGGGGATAGGGTGGAAGTGAGGGCTTAAGTGGGTCGGTGCAGACTCGATGGGCCGAATGGCCTCCTTCTGCACTGTATGTTCTATGTTCTAGCTGCAGGGTTCCAGAAGGTAAGCATGGAGGAAACTCAGTCCCTGCAATTGTCCAACAGGTTCAAGATTCTTGCAGCCGCTGTGGACTAGAGCAGGGACGGAAGGGAGGAAGAGCAAACTGACCACAGCACCGTGATGCATGAAGCCATTTAAGTGGACGGAGCAGAAAGGAATGTAATTGTATTAGGGGACGGTACAGTTAGGCCTAATGCCAAGGTTAAGGGCATCTCCTCAGTGTTGGAGAGGAACTTGGAAAAGGTGGGGAAATTTCCAATTATCATGGGTGCTTGTGGGCAGCAAAAACATAGGTCGGACTAAGAAAGAGGTTCAGCTGATGGAATATGAGTAAATAGGGGCTTCAGAATCACAAGGGTAATAATTTCAGGATTATTCCCTGAGCCACGAGTAAACTGGCACAGAGTAAATAAGGTTCAAGAGTGGCTCAAAGATTGGTGTGGGAGAAATGGATTTTGATTCATGAGGACCATTTGCAGAATGTTTTTGTGTTAGTTTCCTGGGGCAATATGTTGTTGAACCAGGGAGGGTTAAAGCTATTCCAAATCCAGCATTGTGAAATGAGGCAGGGTTAAATAGTAATGTCACAGGCTGGGATTAGAATGCATTCATGCCGCTGTCGAAGGGTCAGAGCACAGCATTCCGTTTGACGCTGAAATCTCGGCCCAATCGTGTTTCCCGATTCCGGCGTCAGCGGACGGAGAATCCCGCCCAATGTGTTTCGCAACAGGATTTGAACAATGTGCAGCTGGTGAGGATCTGAACTTTCAGGCAGGTCTCGACAGCCACCACACAAGGGAGAAGGCAGGGGTGGCTTTTACTATGCGGCAGGGCAAGGGCTCCATTGGGGGTAACCAGCGGGGAAGGTTGCACTGAAACATGTTACTGTGGAGGAGGGGGGGGGGGGGGGCACGAAAGGGCCACCCAACTCAAATGTTCATTACACACCGAGAACAGACCAACAGCTGAGGCAGGTCTGCAGATGTTCAACTGACATGCAGGAAGTCAGGGAAGTGAAGCAATAATGCTCATTCATGCAACACTGATCCCTCAAAGTGGCATTGATTAGTCCCCTGGTTTCTGCCCCTTGTTGGCAGGCTTCAAATTCACCTGCATGTTATAGAACTGCAGAACTGGACATGCTTGAGGACCTCCTTGGAAATGTAGCCATGCACCGCTCAGAGAGGAACTCTGGAACTCCAAAATTAATCTCATGGAGACACTGAACATTCACCCTCATGGTCAGTCCAAAAAGTGCAGGTAGTAACGATCCCAGAGTCTGGGTTGAAAGCAGAACATCCAGTTGCCTGGCTGAAGCTGTCCAGGGTGGGTGGGGTGGCAGGGGAGGTGTTTAGGTGAACGGTTCATGCACACCGGTACTCTCTGGCATGTGTAAAAACGCCTTGAGGCTGCAATAATTATTGCTTGTAGGCAGGAGAGAAGAAGGAGAAGAATTCGACAGAGGCAGGCGCCTGGCTTGCCAAAGGGAGGAGCAGAACCCTCAAGACCACAAGGCAGCAGGCCCTTCTCTGGAGGGAGAGGATAATCCTCAGGGAGCCGTCATTCATTGGATCCTCATTAGACCCAGGGTGTATAGACATTGCATGTGTTATCTGCAAATGAATGAAAGTGACTGTCACACTTCTACGGCAGTGGCTCCTTCCAGGGCTCCAATGGGGACCGCTGGGGGATCTCCCAAATGTCTGTACACAAATACATCCAGGAGTACCCTGATGCCATTTTTGCAAGGCCCATAATTTTGTCAATGTCAGCAAAGAACAAGAAAGCCAAGGTACAAGACCACCGGACTTTGCTGTGATTTCTGGTTCCTCACAGGCACAGAATGCCATCAATTGCACCCACGTGGCTATGAAATCTCTTGGCAAACACACAGTCCAGTACATCAACTTCAAATGTTACCACTCGCTCAATGTGCAGCTATTGTGTGACCATAACAAACTTATCATGCAGGTTTGTGCCAGTCACCCAAGAAGCATCCACAACTCATACATCTTAAGTAGGATTCAGATCCTTGGCATCTAATAATAATCTTTATTATTGTCACAAGTAGGCTTACATTAACACTGCAATGAAGTTACTGTGAAAAGCCCCTAGTTGCCGCACTCCGGCCCTGTTTGGGTACACGGAGGGAGAGTTCAGAATGTCCAATTCAACTAACAGCACCTGGTGAAAACCAAGCAGACACAGGGAGAACTTGCAGAATCCACACAGACAGTGACCCACGCGGGAATTGAACCTGGAACCCTGGAGCTGTGAAGCAACTGTGCTAATCACTGTGCTTGAGGGACCACACAGGATGCAGCGTTCATTCCTCAAGGACAAGATTTTCCCTCAAAGGACAGTGGCCTCGGACTCCTGCTGAGAGAAGGTGTAAAGAAGCTCATGCCACAACCTGGACATTGACTGCATACACTATAGAGATACTCAAACCGTGTTTCCAATGCTTGGACAGATCTGGTAGACTCCAGTCCACTCGCCAGTGGGTGTCAAGCATCGTCATGGCTTGCTGCATGCTGAACAACTTGCCAGATGACAAGATGGAGGAGCTGCACTTTCTCCTCCAATGAGGAGGACCTTGAAGGGGATGATGGTGATGAAGTTGTGGAAACCAAGGATGCAGGGGATGAGGACATTGTATGGGCTAGATGGGGCAGGCGTGATCTTGAGGCTCTCATTGCCGGAAGATTCCAGGATGAGGATGACGAGATTGGTGAAAGAAAACTCTCCTCCATGATGGGCCAACAATGACTGCCAGCATTGCTAGTCCTCGAATTTCACCCATGAACTTCCAGATGCCAGTGTATCACTGCACAGTGCATTCACATTGACCTGATGCTTGGACGGATGAGCAAGTCTTGAGGGCATGTGTCTGTCCAAAGGTGAGGTTCTACCTGGCGGAGGTCATCCAGCATCCGACATCAGTAGGTGCTGCCAAGGCACACATCCATCCAGCATCGCAGTCGCAACAGCACCCTACAACACACAGGGGCACTTGGACGATCCTGAGTGGCTGCGTACCTTCAATCTGGCGAGATTCCTCAAAAGTTTCATTGGAACCAACGCAGCCACACACTCTGTGTTACATCGATGGTGAGACAGAAACAAAAGACTTGGGACAAAGCAGCTGCTGAAATACCGCTGCTGTGAGTGCACTTAGAGATGATTCAGTCAGCTGTGGACACTCCCCAAAATGACACTGACATCCAGCGGTTTCAAGTTCTGGATTCGGAGCTGCATTAATCCTGAGGCTACAATGGAGGCAGAGCATCAGCGCATGAAGAGGTCAGACACTTGCCTGCCCATTGCCTCCTCTTACACAGAAACCTTGTGTCCTCATGGCCAGCCCTGGCCTTTGCAAAGTCCAAGATGATCTGACAACATGAACCCCTCAAGGGCATGTGTCATTGCTAATGAGGAGCACTGTATCACAGACTTGCTCCTATCCCATTGCTCCCCTCCACATTGTCAGGTGCAACAATGTATGGTTCCAGAGCACGTCCAAATACTGTTTAGGACTCCAGAGATTACCATTTGGAAGTAGCATCAGGAACTACTTGGAATGTAAGACGCTGGGATGCACAGCACTGTTTACTAAGTTGGTGATGTGACCCTTCTTCCTGCAATACAGCACCGGCACATAAATGTGGCATTGCGTTGTTACCTTGAAGGAGCAAGGTTTCCCCACTTTTTGCTAAAATCAGCCGATTGACACTGGGAATGTCAGACACACTTTTGGCCGAGGGCAGTGCGCCTAAACTCTGATTATAGGCTCATTTCATCAAACCCCAGCCGAGAGACATCGGGCAGCACACAAGCCTTCTCCACGTGTTATCACATCTCTCACGTTAAACACCACACCTTCACCTTTCAAGAATGCAGATGAGATTGGGGAACATCTCCGCCTCAATTGTACAGAGCCAAGAATGCGCAGGACCGGGCCTTGCATCGCATTGGAACATGAAGGCATCACTGATATGGAAAATTATGCTGAGATGGGACACTCACTGTGGTCAGATGGTAAGACATTGCACAGAAGAGAGGCCCATGATAGAGCAATTGTCATTAGTGTGTGCAGGAATCAAAGTATCATTTGATTGACAGTTACACAGCTCATCATAAGAAGGAGGCATAGAAAAGAGGAGATAGGAAATAACGGTTTACAAAAGGGATGATGCACTATCAATTACGACGAGACGAGAGTAGAGAGTAATCGAGGCTTTATTACGCAGAGATGTGTTGCCTCCTACAGCTGCTGCCGAAATGACTGCAGCTCGGTGAGCACACACATTTATACTCCGCCCACTGGGCGGAGCCAGCAGGCAGGGTTCTACCCCCGTACCTGTAGTACAGGAGCCTTATCGTAATACCCTCATATGCAGTATATACAATACAACAGTGGTGACTACCACATTCACCCCCTATTAAAAAAAGAGTCCAGCGGGGGTGGTGGAAAACTATTTACATGTAAGCGAGCATTTCTAAAGTGTGCAGTTCTGGAAAAGTTCACTAATTCAGCCGGTCGGGTGCCTTGATCCTCCGTTGTGAGTGCCGCAGTCCCGGTGGCAATGCTGGTGACTCCGGGAGTGTGTAGTCCTCATCTTCATCCCCGGGCGGAACCAATGGGAGGACGGATCGTCCTGGAGCGGGAACTGTGGTGAGGTGCGCTGGGGGGAGGATGGGTGGCGCCAGGGCAGATGGGGGGGGGGGGTGGGACCCAGCTGGTGCCAGGTCCCTGAGGGAGACTGTGTCCTGGCAGCCGTTGGGGTACGCCACGTAGGCATACTGCGGGTTTGCATGGAGTAGCTGTACCCTCTCGACCAACAGGTCCGCCTTGTGGAGCCACACGTGTTTGTGGAGGAGAACGGAGTGGTAGTCTGTATTAGGGGTATTATGGTACCTAGGTTGGAGGTACCTGATACTGTAAGATCATTGGTGTTGGAGATACCTGATACTGTAAGATCATTGGTGGCGCCTGCCTACTGGTACCACCCAGAAAGGCGGAGTATAAGAGTCTGTGTGTCCGTAGCTGCTGCATTTCTGTACCTGTGCTGCTGGGGGAAACATCTAGTTCAATAAAGCCTTCAATTGTCCCACAATCTCGTTTCAGGAGTTATTCATCGTGCATCAAACAGGTCCTGGAGCTGCCAGCCACGTTGGGGGCGAAGCCTCGGAGGGGGTCTTCCTGGGGAAGGCAAGGAGACGTTCATGGGGGGTTGCATTAGTCGCAGTGCAAAGTAGTGATCAGATGGAGTGGAGGGCGTCAGGGAGGACCTCCTGCCAGCGGGAGACCGGCTTTCCAGACCATCCCGTTCTCCCTCTCCACCTGCCCGTTTCCCCGGGGGTTGTAGCTGGTCGTCCTGCTCGAGGCAATGCCCCTGCTGAGCAGAAGTTGACGCAGTTGATCACTCATAAATGAGGATCCCCGGTCGCTGTGGACGTAAGCGGGGAAACCGAACAGAGCGAAGATGCTATTGAGGGGCTTGATGACTGTGGCAGACGTCATATCGGGGCATGGAATGGCGAAGGGGAATCTGGAGTATTCGTTGACCACGTTAAGGAAGTACATGTTTTCATCGGAGGAGGGGAGGGGCCCTTTGAAGTCCACGCTGAGGCGTTCAAAGGGACGGGATGCCTTCACCAGGTGCTCCCGGTCTGGCCGCTAGAAGTGCGGTTTGCACTCCGCGCAGACCTGGCAGTCTTTGGTGACCGCCCTGACTTCCGCAATGGAGTAGGGTAAGTTGCGGGCCTTTATGAAGTGAAAGAACCGGGTGACCCCAGGGTGACAGAGACCATCGTGTAGGGCCCGGAGTCGGTCCACTTGTGCGCTGGCACATGCACCTCGGGAAAAGGCATCGGGGAGCTTGTTGAGCTTACCGGGGCGATACAAAATCTCGTAACTGTAGATGGAGAGCTCGATCCTCCACCTCAAGATTTTATCGTTTTTGATCTTGCCCAGCTGTGTGTTATCGAACATGAAAGCAACCGACCGTTGGTCAGTGAGGAGAGTGAATCTCCTGCCGGCCAGGTAATGCCTCCAATGCCGCACCGCTTCAACGATGGCTTGGGCATCCTTTTCGACGGAGGAATGCCGAATTTCAGAGGCGTGGAGGGTGCAGGAAAAGAATGCCACGGGTCTGCCTGCCTAGTTGAGGGTGGCGGCTCGAGCGACGCCTGATGCATCGCTCTCAACTTGAAAGGGGAGTGTCTCGTCGACCGCGTTCATCGCAGCTTTGGCGATGTTGGCCTTGATACGGTTGAAGGCCTGGTGAGCCTCGGTCGTCAGGGGGAAGACTGTGGAGTGAATGAGTGAGCGGGCCTTGTCCGCATTGTTAGGGACCCACTGGGCATAGTATGAGAAGAACCCCAGGCATCATTTGAGGGCGTTGGGGCAGTGGGTGAGGGGGAGTTCCATGAGGGAGTGCTTGCGATCAAGATCGGGCCCTAGAACTCCATTTTGCACCACATAGCCAAGGATGGCTAAGCGGTTGGTGCTGAACACGCACTTCTCCTTGTTGTACCTTAGGTTCAGGAGTTTGGCAGTGTGGACAAATTTGGAAAGGTTAGCGTTGTGGTCCTGCTGGTCGTGGCCGCAGATGGTGATGTTATCCAGGTACGGGAAAATGGCCCGCAGTCCGTACCGGTCAACCATTCGGTCCATCTCCCGTTGGAAGACCGAGACCCCATTAGTGACGCCGATGGGAACCCTAAAGACGTGGTAAAGGCGGCCGTTTGCTTCGAACGCCGTATATTGGCAGTCCGCCTTGCGGATGGGGAGCTGGTGGTAGGCAGATTTCAGGTCCACTGTAGAGAAGATCCGGTACTGTGCAATCTGATTGACCATATCAGATATGCGTGGGAGGGGGTACGTGTCGAGCTGCATGTATCGATTGATGGTCTGACTGTAGCCAATGACCATCCTGTGTTTCTCCCCAGTCTTTACAACTACCACTTGGGCTCTCCATGGGCTGTTGCTGGCCTGGATGATGCCTTCCCGCAGTAGCCACTGGAGCTCCGACCTGATGAAGGTCCTGTCCTGGGCACTGTACCGTCTGCTCCTGGTGGCGACGGGTTTGCAATACAGGGTGAGGTTCGCAAAAAGGGAAGGTGGGTCGACCTTAAGGGTTGTGAGGCTGCATACAGTAAGGGGTGGTAGGGGCCCGCTGAATTTCAGAGTTAGACTTTGGAGGTTGCACTGGAAGTCCAGGCCAAGTAGCAAGGCAGCGCAGAGGTTGGGAAGGACGTAGAACCAGAAGTTGCTGAACTCTACGCCATGGGCGGTGAGGGTGATGGTGCAGTACCCTCGGATCTCCACGGAGTGGGATCCGGTGGCCAGGGAGATTCGTTGGGTAATGGGGTGTACCGCGAGGGAGCAGCGCCTTACCATATCGGGGTGGATGAAGCTCTCTGTGCTCCCGGAGTCAAGAAGGCAAGGTGACTTGTGGCCATCGACTTTCACCGACGTTGTCGCGGTTGCGAGGTTGTGTGGCCAGGACTGGTCAAGCGTGATGGAGGCGAGCTGCAGCTGGTGTTGGTGGGCCCCGGGCTGGTCGGCGGCGGTTGCAGGCGATGAGTGGCCCGATGAGGTGCCTGACGAGCAGGGTTCCTGAGGCGCCATCCAAAATGGCGCCGAAGATGGCGGTGCCCACGGGGCACATGTGTCGGGCGGCACGAGGTCTGATGCGGGGAAGATGGCGGCGCCCACGGGCCACACGAGGTCTAATGAGGGGAAGATGGCGGCACCCACGGGCCACACGTGGGTTGCGGGGGCGAAAATGGCGGCACCCACGGGTCGCACATGGGGAGTGCAGGAACAATGGGGCTGGTTACAGCAGCGATCGACCGGACCTGGCACACCGCAGCGAAATGTCCTTTCTTCCCGCAGGCCTTGCAGAGTGCACTCCTCGCCAGGCAGCGCTGGCGGGGGTGCTTTGTCTGCCCGCAGAAATAGCACTTGGGCCCCCCGGGGTTGGCTTTCTGCCATGCAGTGCAGGCTTGGGGTTGGCTGGGGGCAGTCGCTGGTGGGGTCCACGATGTCCAGGATGGGGTCACCATGCAGTCGGGGGCGTATGCTTGCACATTACGGGAGGCGACCGTTAGCGAGATCGCGAGTTTCTTGATCACTGCGAGGTCGAGGGTACCCCCTTCTAAGAGGCGTTGGCGGATGTACGCCGACCCTATGCCCGTACCGAAAGCGTCCCTGATTAGGAGTCTGGAATGTTGAACGGCCGAAACTGCCTGGCAATCGCAGTTCCTCACCAGGGTGTGCAGGGCACGCCAGAAATCTTCCAATGACTCACCGGGGAGTTGGTGCCGCGTGGACAGGAGGTGCCTGGCGTAGAGTTTGTTGATCTTTTTCAGTTGTGTGTAGTTCTCTTTCAGAAGCGCCATGTCCTCAGTGTAGTTGGGCGCGTCCCAGATAAGAGGAAAAATATCGGAGCTCAACCGTGTGTACAGGGTCTGGAGTTTCTGTGCCTCTGAGGGTGGTTCTGTCGCTGATCCGATGTAGGCTTCAAAGCAAGCTAGCCAGTGGTCGAAGGCTGGCGTGGCGTTGTCTGCTTGAGGGTGAAGCTGCAGGCGATCTGGCTTGATGCGAAGGTCCATCGCTGTAAAATCTCTGCGTAATAAATTGATGCACTATCAATTACAATGAGACGAGAGTAGGGAGTAATCGAGGCTTTATTACGCAGAGATGTGTGGCCTCCTACAGCTGCTGCTGAAATGGCTGCAGCTCAGTGAGCACACACATTTATACTCTGCCTACTGGGCGGAGCCAGCAAGCAGTGATCTACCCCCGTACCTGTAGTACAGGAGTCTTACCGTATTACATCTCATATGTGTACTATATACAAACAGTGGTGACTGCCACAAGGGAAATCATGTTTGACAACTTTATTGGAGTTTTTTGAGGGTGTAACTACTGGAGTAGATAAAGGGGAATCAGTAGAAGTAATATACTTAGATTTCCAAAAAGCATTCAATAAGATACCACACAAAAGGTTAATGCGCAAGGTGATATATGAACAGGGATAGCATGCATTTTTGCAACCATCTTCAGCCAGAAGTGCCAGATGGATGATCCATCTCGGCCTCCTCCTGAGGTCTCCAGCATTCCAGATGCCAGTCATCAGCCAATTTGATTCATTACACATTATATCAAGGACCAGCTGAAGGCATGGGTTACTGCAAAGGCTATGGGCCCTGATAATATTTAGGCAACAGTACTGAGGACTTATGCTCCAGAATGTGCCCTTCCCCTAGCCAAGCTGTTCTAGTCGAGCCACAACACTGGCATTCACCCAGCAAAGTGAAAAACTGCCCAAGTATGTCCTGTCCACAAAAAGCAGAGCAAAGCCAACACACAGCATCATTTGCGACTTCTCAGATATTGATACAATCTATGTCCATATACAGCAAGACTGGGCAATATTCATGCTTGGGTTAATAAGTGGCAATAACATTCATGCCACACAAGTACCAGGCAATAACCATCTCCAACAAGAGAGAATCTAACCATCTCCCCACTGATATTCAATGACATTACCATTATTGAATTCTCCTCTATCTTCACCTAGGGGTTAGCATTGACCAGAAACTGAAATTGACCAGCTATATAAATACTGTGGCTACAAGAACAGGTCAGAGACTGGAAATTCTGTGGTGAGCAACTCACCACCTGACTCCCAAAAACCTGCCCACCATCTACAAGGCTCATGTCAGGAGCATGATGGAATACTCTCCACTTGCCTGGATGAGTACAGCTCCAACAACACTCAGGAAGCTGGACACCATCCAGGACAAAGTAGCCCGCTGTATTGGCATCCTTTCCACCATCTTCAACATTCACTCCCTTTACCAATGATGGATAGTGGCGCCCTGTCCATCTACAAGTGTCAAGAACATGGGAAGTTAACAAGATTAACAGTGAACTTGAGATAAAAATTAAAGAATAGCAAAGTAACAGGAGTAGCAGGACATTGAGGTGCAATGTTTACCAGAGATCAGTGGGGCTATACAAATGATAACTTCTTTTTAAAAAAAATTTAGAGTACACTATCTTTTTTTCCAATTAAGGGGAATTTAACGTGGCCAATCCACCGAACAAATGGTAACTTCTAAAGGCAAGAAATTTGAGAGAGGTGGACAGCAGAACCACAGAAGGGAATATTAAAGAGACTGATCAGTATAACTGCTAGCACCGTCATTGGGGGCGGGTTCTTCATCCAACAGTCAGACAGGCCAGTTCCATCGCTGATCCAAGCCACAGAGGTCTGTTCCAGCTAACAATTAGAACCACAGCAGAATTCAGATATTCTCCTCTAAAAAACGTAGTTTTGTGCATTCACTGAATCGGGAAGAGACGTGTTTGCAGACTTGGTCACCTAAGCGATATTGTGAGGTAACTATTACCTGGATTTAGACCATTAAGACCATAAGACAAAGGAGCAGAATTAGGCCACTTGGCCCATCGAGTCTGCTCCACCATTCAATCATGGCTGATATTTTCTCATCCCCATTCTCCGGCCTTCTTCCCATAACCCCTGATCCCCTTATTAATCAAGAACCTATCTATCTCTGTCTTAAAGACACTCAGTGAATTGGCCGCCACAGCCTTCTGCAGCAAAGAGTTCCACAGATTCACCACCCTCTGGCTGAAGAAATTCCTCCTCATCTCTGTTTTAAAGGATCGTCCCTTTAGTCTGAGGTGGTGTCCTCTGGTTCTAGTTTTTCCTACAAGTGGAAACATCCTCTCCATGGCCACTCTATCCAGGCCTCGCAGTACCTTGTAAGTTTCAATAAGATCCCCTCTCATCCTTCTAAACTCCAACGAGTACAGACCCAGAGTCCTCAAACATTCCTCATATGACAAGTTATTCATTCCAGGGATCATTCTTGTGAACCTTCTCTGGACCCTTTCCAAGGCCAGCACATCCTTCCTTAGATATGGGGCCCGAAACTACTCACAATACACCAAATGGGGTCTGACCAGAGCCTTACATAGCCTCAGAAGTACATCCCTGGTCTTGTATTGTAGCTCTCTTGACATGAATGCTAACATTGCATTTGCCTTCTTAACTGCCGATTGAACCTGCACATTAACCTTAAGAGAATCGTGAACAAGGACTCCCAAGTCCCTTTGTGCTTCTGCTTTTCGAAGCATTTCCCCGTTTAGAAAATAGTCTATGCCTAAATTCCTCCTTCCAAAGTGCATAACCTCACACTTTTCCACATTGTATTTCATTTGCCGCTTCATTGTCCACTCTCCTAGCTTGTCCAACTCCTTCTGCAGCCCCCTTGCTTCCTCAATACTACCTGTCCCGCTATAGATCTTTGTATCATCTGCAAACTAAGCAACAGTGCCTTCAGTACCTTCTTCCAGATCATTAATGTATATTGTGAAAAGTTGTGGTCCCAGCACTGACCCCTGAGGCACACCACTATTCACCGGCTGCCATCCTGAAAAAGACCCCTTTATCCCCACTCTCTGCCTATATTTGACCTATAGAGTTGCTAACATTGGATGTCGCTTGGGAAAAGGGGTGTTTCAGTGAGTTCAGAGAATGTGGGTATATTTTGGGAACAATCAGTAATTTCGGATAAAACGTTGTGTTTAGTTATTCATATACTTTAGTGTCATAGTGTATATTAGTCTTTTGCCATTTTTTTCTTTCATAAATATTCTTTATTAATTGTTTACACAATGGCTGGACTGGGTCCTCACTGGGTTGTACATTGTTTCTCAAATTATTCCAAACAAAAATATACCACTAAGAGCCATTGTTTCAAGTTATCCTTTGGGTTTTTGAGATATTCTCACAGGTAACATCAATGCGGTTCTTAACACAAGATGCACTGTAGCAACTCAGCAAGGTTCCTTTGACAACATCTTCCAAACACGCAATCTCCACCACCTAGAAGGACAAGGGCAGCAGATGCATGGGAACACCACCAACTGAAAGTTCCCCTACAAGTCACACACCATCCTGACATGGAACTATATCCCCGTTCCTTCACTGTCACTGGGTCAAAATCCTGGAACTCCCTCCCTACCAGCACTGTGAGTGTTCCTACAATACATATACTGCAACGGTTCAAGAAGGTTGCTGAGAACCACCTTCTTGAGGACGATTTAGCACAGGGGGCTGTTTAGCACAGGGCTAAATCGCTGGCTTTGAAAGCAGACCAAGGCAAGCCAGCAGCACGGTTCAATTCCTGTAACAGCCTCCCTGAACAGGCGCCGGAATGTGGCGACTAGGGGCTTTTCACAGTAACTTAATTGAAGCCTACTTGCGACAATAAGCAATTTTCATTTCATTTCATTTTCATTCATTAGGATTGATAAATAAATGCTCATCTAGCCAACAATGCCCACACCCATGAAATAATTTTTTTAAAAAGAGGATTGATTAATCATGGAATTTACAGTGCAGAAGGAGGCCATTCGGCCCATCAAGTCTGCACTGGCCCTTGGAAAGAGCGCCCTACTCAAGCACACACCTCCTACACCCCATCCCCTTAACCCAGTGACCCCAATTAAACTTTTTGGACACTATGGGCAATTTAGCATAGCCAATCCACGTAACCCGCACATCTTTGGACTGTGGGAGGAAACCGGAGCACCCGGAGGAAACCCACGCACACACGGGGAGAACGTGCAGACTCCACACAGACAATGACCCAAGCCAGGAATTCGAACCTGGGACCCTGGAGCTGTGAAGCAACTGTGCTAACCACTATGCTACCGTGCTGCCCAGGAATTACCAGCAAGCAGAGAGCATGGATAGAACATAGAACATACAGTGCAGAAGGAGGCCATTCGGCCCATTGAGTCTGCACCAACCGACCTAAGCCCTCACTTCCACTCTATCCCCATAACCCAATAACCCCTCCTACCTTTTTGGACACTAAGGGCAATTTATCATGGCCAATTCACCTAACCTGCACATCTTTGGACTGTGGGAGGAAACCAGAGCACCCGGAGGAAACCCAAGCAGCCATGGGGAGAACGTGCAGACTCTGCACAGACAGTGACCCAGCGGGGCATCGAACCTGGGACCCTGGCGCTGTGAAGCCACAGTGCTAGCCACTTGTACTACCGTGCTACCCCAAATTGGGCATAAATGGGGCATTTTCATGTTGGCAGGTTAAGACTAGTGGAATGCCATCGGGGTCAGTGATGGGCCTCAGTTATTTACAATCTATATTCATAACTTAGATGAAGAGACAGAGTAAGCTTGATACAAAGTTCGGTAGAAATGTAAGCTGTGAGGAGGACACAAAGAGATATAGACAGGCTAAATGAATGGGCAACAAGGTGGAAGATGAAAAATAATGTGGTAAAGTGTGAGTTTATTAATTTTTCCCTTTCAAATATTTATATAATTACAATTCCCTTTTGAAATTCATCATTGATTCTGCTTCCACGTCTTTTCCAGGTATGCATTCCAGATCCTAAAACTCATTATGTAAAATGATTTCTCTTCATCTCACCTCATTATTAATTGCACTAAATCTCTGTCCATTAGTTACTGACACTCCTGCCATGGGAAACAGTTTCTCCTTATTTATTCTTTCAAAACACTTAATGTTCGAACACCTCTATTAAATTTCCTCTCAACTTTCTCCGTGCTGTGGAAAACAATCCGGCTTCTTTTTTTAATTATAAATTTAGTGTACCCAGCTCTTTTTTTCCCAATTAAGGGGCAATTTAGCGTGGCCAATTCACCTGCATCTTTGGGTTGTGAGGGTGAGACCCATGCAGACACGGGGAGAATGTGCAAACTCTACACGGACAGTGATCCAGGGTCGGGATAGAACCTGGGTCCTTGGCGCCTTGAGGCAGCAGTGCTTTTTTTAGTAAATTTAGAATACACAATTATTTTTTTTCCAATTAAAGGGCAATTTAGCGTGGCCAATCCACCTAACCTGCACATCTTTGAGTTGCGGGGTTGAAACCCACGCAGACACGGGGAGAATGTGCAAACTCCACACAGACAGTGACCCAGGGCTGGGATTCGAACCCGGGTCCTCAGTGCCGTAGTCCCAGTGCTAACCATTGCGCCACGTGCCGCCCTATGAGGCAGCAGTGTTAACCAATGCACCACCGTGCCGTCCCCAGCAATCCAGCTTCTCCAGTCTCTCCACTTAACTGAAGTACAATGTCACTGATACCAGTCTATAAAGCTCCTCTGCATCTGCTCTAAAGCCTTGGCATTCTTCATGGAGTGTGGTGCCCAGAATTCGATACAAAACTCCAGCTGAGGCCTCATCAGGGTTTAATGAAGTTTAATATAACTTCCTTGTTATTGTACTCTCTGCCTTTTTATAAAGCCAAGGATCCCACATGCTTTGAAAACAGTCTTTTCATCTTGATCCACTTGTGTGTGCAGACCCCCAAGCTTTGTTCCTGCAGCTATATTAAAATTGGAACATTTGGTTTATTCTGCTTCTCCTCATTCTTCCTACCAAAAGGTATAATTTCACATTTCTCTGCATTAAATTGTGTCTGCCATGGGTCTGTCCATCTTACAATTCTGTTGCTATCCTCCTCACTCCATTTCAAAGTTTTGTGTCATTTGCAACCTTTAAAATTATGCCTTTCATTCCATTTTGCTAACAAGTCTATTATGTGATACTTTAACGAAAACTTTTGAACTTCTGCATACCCAACATTTAGATTTAGATTTATTGTCACATGTACTGAGATACAGTAAAAAGTATTGTTCTGCGTACAGTCCAGTCAGATTGTTCCACGCATGAAAAAACATAGGACATACGATAAATACACAATGTAAACACATAGATACAGACATTGGGTGAAGCATACAGAGGGTAGTGCTACACAGTAGAGAAGATGCATGGAGAGATCAGGTCAGTCCATAAGAGGGTCATTCAGGAGTCTGGTAACGGGGAAGAAGCTGTTTTTGAATCTGTTAGTGCGTGTTCTCAGACTTTGTATCTCCTGCCCGATGGAAGACGTTGGAAGAGAGAATAACCCGAGTGGGAGGGAGTCTTTGATTTTGTTGCTCTCTTTCCCAAACTGCACTACCTTAATCAATCCTTTCCATTATTCTTTCAAAGAACTCAAAACCAAGTTAGTCAAACATGATCTGCCTTTAACAGATCCATGGTAATTGTCACTTCCCAACCAATACATTTTTCAAGCAAAAATTAATTTTGTCTCTGATTGTTGTTTCCAAAAGCTTCCTCATGACAGACATTGGGCTGGCTGGCTGTAGTCAGGTTTATTCCTGTCCTCTTTTTTGAACAGGGTAGCACTTGCAATCCTCCAATCCTTTGGCACTGCACAAAGATATGAGCAGGATTGAAATATTGTAGCCAAAGCTTCTATTAAATATAATCTTTATTAGTGTCACAAGTAGGCTTACATTAACACTGCAATGAAGTTACTGTGAAAAGCCCCTAGTCGCCACTCCGGTGCCTGTTCGGGTACACAGAGGGAGAATTCCGAATGTCCAATTCACCTAACAAGTACGTCTTTCAGGACTGGTGGGAGGAAACCGGAGCACCCGGAGGAAACCCACGCAGACACGGGGAGAACATGCAGACTCCACACAGACAGTGACCCAAGCAGGAATCGAACCTGGGTCCCTGGTGCTGTGAAGCAACAGTGCTAACCACTGTGCTACCGTGCCACCCCCATTATTTCTACCCTCGCTTCCCTCAGCAGTCAAGTATGCATACCATCCGCACTGGGTGATGTTCTACTCTAGGTGCTGCCAATCTATTAAGTACATCCCCTTCACCTGTTTCTATCCTACCCAATTTCTTTTCTGCCACCTCTTTTAATGTGATAGTCGGAGCATCCTTTTCTTTAGTGAATAGTGCTGCAAAGCCGTCACGTAGCACCTTAATCTTCTCTGTCTTCACAAAAAGAGTTCCTAACATGAACTGATTTTCTCTCGCCACAGATCTGCCAGACCTGCTGAACTTTTCAATCATTTTCTGTTTTTGTTGAAGAATATTCTTTTTATGTTTTCTAATCAGCCCCATCCTTCCTTTGACCAGCGTGATGCACTATCACTTACGACGAGACGAGAGTAGAGAGTAATCAAGGCTTTATTATGCAGAGATGTGTGGCCTCCTACAGCTGCTGCCGAAATGGCTGCAGCTCGGTGAGCACACACATTTATACTCCGCCTCCTGGGCGGAGCCAGCAGGCTGGGATCTACCTCCGTACCTGTAGTACAGGAGCCTTACCGTATTACATCTCATACGTGAACTATATACAACAGTGGTGACTACCACATTCACCCCCTGTTAAAAAAGAATCCAGTGGGGGTGGTGGGAAACTATTTACATGTAATTGAGCATTTTTTTAAGTGTACAGTTCTGGAAAAGTTCACAAATTCAGCCAGTCGGCTGCCTTGATCCTCCGTTGCAAGCGGCGCTGTCCCGGTGGTGATGCAGGCGCTGGTGTGCTCGCCTATGACTCCGGGAGCGTGTAATCTTCATCCCCGGGTGGAACGGGTCCGCCTTGAGGAGCCGCACGTGTCTGCGGAGGAGAACGGGTCCTGGAGCTACCAGCCACGTTGGGAGCGAAACCACGGAGGTGGACTGCCTGCGCAAGGCAAGGAGATGTTCATGGGGGGGTTGCATTAGTCGCAGTGCAAAGTAGCGACCGGATGGAGTGGAGGGCCTCCTGCCAGCGGGAGACCGGGAGATTTTTAGACCGTAGGGCCAGCAGGACGGCCTTCCAGACCGTCCTGTTCTCCCTCTCCACCTGCCAGTTTCCCCGGGGGTTGTAGCTGGTCGTCCTGCTCGAGGCAATGCCCTTGCTGAGCAGGAATTGACGCAGCTCATCACTCATAAAGGAGGATCCCCGGTCGCTGTGGACGTAAGCGGGGAAGCCGAACAGAGTGAAGATGGTATTGAGGGCCTTGATGACTGTGGCAGACGTCATATCGGGGCATGGAATCTGGAGTATTCGTCGACTACGTTAAGGAAGTACGTGTTTCGGTCAGACAAGGGGAGAGGCCCTTTGAAGTCCATGCTGAGGCGTTCAAAGGGACGGGATGCCTTTACCAGGTGCTCCCGGTCTGGCTGGTAGAAGTGCGGTTTGCACTCCGCGCAGACCTGGCAGTCTTTGGTGACCGCCCTGACTTCCGCAATGGAATAGGGGAGGTTGCGGGCCTTAATGAAGTGAAAGAACCGGGTGATCCCTGGGTGACAGAGACTATCGTGTAGGGCCCGGAGTCAGCCCACTTGTGCGCTGGCACATGTACCTCGGGTTAGGGCATCGGGGAGCTTGTTGAGTTTACCGGGGCAATACAAAATCTTGTAATTGTAGGTGGAGAGCTCGATCCTCCACCTCAGAATTTTATAATTTTTGATCTTGCCCCGCTGTGTATTATTGAACATGAAAGCAACCGACCGTTGGTCAGTGAGGAGAGTGGATCTCCTGCCGGCCAGGTAATGCCTCCAATGCCGCACAGCTTCAACGATGGCTTGGGCCTCCTTTTCGACGGAGGAGTGCCGAATTTCGGAGGCATGTAGGGGGCGGGAAAAGAATGTCACGGGTCTGCCTGCCTGGTTGAGAGTGGCGGCTAGAGCGACGTCTGATGCATCGCTCTCAACTTGAAAGGGGACGGTCTCGTCGACCGCTTGCATCGCGGCCTTGGCGATGTCGGCCTTGATACGGTTGAAGGCCTGGTGAGCCTCGGTCGTCAGGGGAAAAACTGTGGAGTGAATGAGTGGGTGGGCCTTGTCCGCATAGTTAGGGACCCACTGGGCGTAGTATGAGAAGAACCCCAGGCATTGTTTGAGGGCCTTGGGGCAGTGGGGGAGGGGGAGTTCCATGAGGGGGCGCATGCGATCGGGGTCGGGCCCTAGGACTCCATTTTGCACCACATAGCTAAGGATGGCTAAGCGGTTGGTGCTGAACACGCACTTCTCCTTGTTATACGTTAGGTTCAGGAGTTTGGCGCTGTGGAGAAATTTGAAAAGGTTAGCGTTGTGGTCCTGCTGGTCGTGACCGCAGATGGTGACATTATCCAGGTACGGGAAGGTGACCCGCCGTCCGTACCGGTCAACCATTCGGTCCATCTCCCGTTGGAAAACCGAGACCCCATTAGTGACGCCGAAGGGAACCCTAAGGAAGTGGTAAAGGCGGCGGTCCGCCTTGTGGATGGGGAGCTGGTGGTAGGCAGATTTTAGGTCCACTATAGAGAAAACACGGTACTGTGCAATCTGATTGACCATATCAGATATGCGTGGGAGGGGGTACGTGCCGAGCTGCGTGTACCGATTGATGGTCTAACTGTAGTCAATGATCATCCTGTGTTTCTCCCCAGTCTTTACAACTACCATTTGGGCTCTCCGGGGGCTGTTGCTGGCCTTGATGATGCCTTCCCGCAGTAGCCGCTGGACCTCCGACCTGATGAAGGTCCTGTCCTGGGCACTGTACCGTCTGCTCCTGGCCGCGACAGGTTTGCAATCCGGGGTGAGGTTCGCAAACAGGGAAGGGGGGTCAACCTTAAGGGTCGTGTAAAACCTGTAAAACCGTTGAGTGTAATGGTGTCTGTAGTGGGCCACTTGTCTCACTGAAACATCGTGGAGGAATTCAGCATGGTGCGGGACCCTCCTGTGTCCCAAAGAAATTCTACGGGGTGTCCCCGGACTGTGCCTGCCACACCCGGTCTACTTGACTTGCCCCAAAGGGTGTCGCAGGCCCAAGTTGGGGAGCCCGAACACCGTCAGTCGGTTCCATTCATATCTGCGTTCTCAGAACGGGCGCTAACACTGTGAATTGGCTTTGCCTTATTCTTATTTAGGGTGCCTGTCTGCTGGTTTCTCTGCTGCTTCTGGGGCGCATTGCACTCTCGTGTGTAGTGTCCTAATTGGCCGCATTGGGATTTGGTTTGCTGTGGGCTGTTTCTTCCCTCATTTACCCATGCGGGGTTCTGGTGCGTCCTAACTGGATGCATGTTCGCATCTGCATGCTCTTCCTCTGCTTTGCCATAAGCTGTTTTGCCTTGGTTGGACTGTTCCCAAGCGCGAGACAATCTTTTCAAAACCCATTTCTCGTTGTGGGCCTCGTCTGAGGGGTCGTAATTTGAGCAAGCTTTCTGTCCTGCCTCTGTCGCATGAGAGACTAGGATGCGGGTCCATTTGGCCATATTATCTGGGGTCAAATGGGCGTGGGCTAACTCTCCAAACACCACTGTGAAATGTATCCACAAATGTCCAACAAACGCTGTGGGGTGCTCTGTCTTCTTTTGCAAACACTTGTTTAGGCCTTCTAAGGGGTCTCCTTTGTTATAGCCGATCGCATCTAGGATCGCTGTGTGCATTTCTTGGAGGGTGCCTCCCCCTACATTATGTGGGTCGGGAGGGGCTGCCACGACTGAAGGGTCGAGGCTTAAAACTGTGAGCTTCACTTGCTTCCTTTTCATCCAGGCCGTACATGGTAGCCTGCTGTTTTACTCTTGCAAAGTAATGGTGGGGGTCCGATGTGGGTAGGAACGGTGTAATCTTGTCGCACGCGTCCCTTAATTGAGTGACGGTTAATGGAGTGGTGTATAGAAAATCTGGGTCTCCTTCTGTTGTGGCCCTGCGCTGTGTGGTGACAGGGTTCATAGGATTGTGTTCTGCCTGTGCAGTCGGGGGTTGGGGTGTTTTCTCTTTTGTGGTTTCTCCTGTGTACATGTGCCATGTACATATCTGTGGGCAGTCTCATTTAACTCCTGCCAGTTGGGGCCATTTTCTTGGTCTAATTGGGGTCCAAACGTGCTCTGGAACCCATTCTGGACAGAAAGCAGAGATTGCAGTTCTGCAATTTGCTTCCGGCACTTTGCGTGGTCTACCAAGCTCTGCCTTTGTTCCGTCGTGGAAGTGTGGAGTGCTCGTAGGGCTGCTTTAAAATCATTACACTGTTTGTGTAACTGCTCAACTTGTTCCGATTCCTCCCTTACCAACACCGCGCGTTGCGTGTCTTGGTAGGCTTTGTCGACTGAAAACTGCTTAAATGGGCGAGACAAGATTGGTGTGCCGCTTGGCATCAGCCATATCCTTGTCCTTCGCCGCTAACTGCTCTCTCAGTTCCTTGTTCTCTTTCTCATATTCACTCACGTCTCCTTCACTATTCTTGTCTCTCTCTTCAATCTCTCTACGGAGCGTCCTCACGACCTCCTCTGTGCCTCGCAATTGTACCAAGCAGGACACGATTGCCATCGGCTTGTGAGCTTTCCCTAAGCTCTTCCTATGGATCTCTGTCAGGTTCTCCCACCAAGTATGCCCTCTACTTCCGGGACCTGTTTCACCATTCACGCAGAATTCGCTCCAAAGTGGCCATCCTTTCCATTAGAGGTACTTTCTGATTTCCTCTTTCCATACAGGACACTGTCCTACTCTACTGGTCGCTGCAACCTCAAATTCTTGGGGGTTCATAAGGCATTCCATTGCCTTCATTGCCATTTCTATTGCTATCTCTGGGGTTTCTACCGAATTTGGAACAGGGGGTGATAAAGTGGTGATGTAAACACGGGTACGGCTTACGCTAATTTCCGGCCTACAAAACTCCCGACAGTTTTATGCAACAAAATCTCTCAGGTTTACCTTATATCCCTGTTAGTACGCATGCAAATAACACACTTCCGAATCTTGGTGATTTGATCAATATTGGTCTTACGCTTGTGGTTTTTCCTGTTTCCAATTGGATTCTAATTCAAATTTTAGGTTCTCTCGGAGTGACTAGGCCACTTCTAGGTCGAGTCCCATCAGCACGGTAGCATTGTGGATAGCACAATTGCTTCACAGCTCCAGGGTCCCAGGTTCGATTCCGGCTTGGGTCGCTATCTGTGCGGAGTCTGCACGTCCTCCCTGTGTGTGCGTGGGTTTCCTCCGGGTGCTCCGGTTTCCTCCCACAATCCAAAGATGTGCAGGTTAGGTGGATTGGCCATAATAAATTGCCCTTCATGTCCAAAATTGCCCTTAGTGTTGGGTGGGGTTCCTGGGTTATGGGGATAGGGTGGAGGTGTTGACCTTGGGTAGGGTGCTCTTTCCAAGAGCCGGTGCAGACTCGATGGGCCGAATGACCTCCTTCTGCACTGCAAATTCTATGATAATCTCTATGCCGCCAGTAATGTTGCTCTGTTTATCTGGTTATAAATATGGCGGTCAATATGGTCGCCTTCCTTAATCCTAATTATGTTTGCTTTAGAGTCGCCAGGTATCTCTCGATACCGCCACAAGATTCAAACCCGAATACTGATCAAAGAGCCAATAAACCAGTTAGTTAGTTCTAAGTCAAAACTATTTATTTACACACACAGTAATATCTACTCATGCACAAAGTACTACAAACTAAACTATCTCTAACGCTAACCCCTATACTTAGCTTCAGGTACCCACTCAGTCAGAGGAACTATTGCCGTTGTTCGGATCCGAGGTTGCTGGGTTCGAAGTGGTACAGAAGAACAGCTAAGGTCTTCCGTCTGGTAGCGTGCGTTGACCTTGGACTTACTTGCTTCTGGTGCAGCTGGATGGGTCTCTCCACTTTGAGAGCCAAATCCAACAGAGCGATTCTCTCTCGGGGGTTTCTTCTTGTACCCGGAGGGGCTTCGCGTGCTTTTGGGCGGGCCTTAAACTTGGCCCCAATTAATTGGGCCGCATCTTGATCACTCGTATTGAACTTGACCAATAAAGGGGTGGGCGCTCTGATGGCTGGGCGTGTCTTGGTGGCCGTTGGCCTTGCTTTGTTTGTGCTTTCGGTTTGGGGAACTGGCGCCGGGATGTCTGGAGCTGTATCGGTTACTTGAGTGTCTTTCCTTTGCTCCTGGAGATGGGCCATCAATATGTTAATTGACCCACAGTTTCAGTCCCGTCTGGGAGCTGCCTTTCCAATATGCATACAGGCTCTGTGCCTGCTTGTTTTCCGAACATTGTCCATAGTTCCCGACATTCATTGCGAGCGTCCATTTTGTGTTCTGGAAGTGGCCATCCCAGATGGCTACACTGGCAAATACAGCCATGGTAAGGAAGTGGGTTGTGGGGGAGGAGTCGGTATGGGAGCGGATGGAGGCAGTCTCGTGTAAGGGCACTAGCCTGGGGGCACGGTTAATGGCACCTCTGCCGTTCTCGCCGGCCAGGTACTCCCCAAGTCCAGTGGTGGTGGCGACCCTGAGGGTGTGGGGACAGTAGCGGCAGCACCTGAGGCTGGAGGGGACCTCAGTTTGGGCTCCGATCTGTGGGAATCACAGGTTTGTTCCGGGAGGGCGGGAGGCTGGACGTGGGGTTCCGGGGTTGGCGGCGGGCAGGGATTGTGCGGTTTGTGGATCTATTCGTGAGGGGGGTGGGCAGCTTCCCGAGCTTGGAGGAACTGGTAGAGGAGTATGAGTAGCCCAGCGGAAACGGGTTCCAATACTTACAGGTGCGAAACTATGTGAGAAAACAGATGCAGTCCTTTCCTGGTCGGAGTTGCAGGATAAGGTGCTGTCGAAAACAGAGGTTGATGAGGGCAGCGTGTCAAAGATTTATAAAGAATTAATGGATTGGGAGGGCGCCTCGCTAGGAGTAGTTAAGCGGAAATGGAAGGAGGAGCTTGGGGGGGGGGTTGGAATTGGAGGCTGGGTTATGGTAGGAGGCTCTGAGGAGGATGAATGCACCCTCTTTGTGTCTCATTGACTTTAAAGTATTCCACAGTGGCTAGAACAAGTAGACTCTTTAAGGGGTGGAGAATAGGTGTGGATGGTGTGCGGGGGGCCCCGTGAAGCATGACCACATGTTTTGGGTCTGTCCGGAGCTGGAGGGAATTTGGCGGGGGTTCGCTGCCATGATGCCGGAGGTACTGGGGGTGAAGGTGGTTCCGAGTCCAGAATTGGCAGTGTTTGGAGTGTGGGAATCCAGGGGGTGTGAGAGGACGTCGTTCTGGCCTTTGCCTGTCTGGTAGGCCGGAGATGAATCCTGTTGGGGTGGAGGGACTCGGGGCCGCCGAAACCGGGGGTGTGGGTAAGCGACCTCGCGGATTTCCTTAGGCTGGAGAAAGTTCAGTTCGCGTTGACGGGGCCGTTGGAAAGGTTTGCCTGGAGATGGAAACCGTTTATTGATTTCTTCCAGGACAGCTAAGGGGAGGGGACCATCTTGCCACTGGCCTGTCTCATGGAAGCAGTAGTGTGTGAATTGTCTGGGGAGGTGTCTCGTGTTGGCATGGTTCTGAGGGACTGTGCGGTCATGGTCAAGTCTATACTTCAATGGGTGGCTTCAGAGCCTCGCACTCTGGTGTCTGGGTTGGATCCACATCTCCAACGTTGAGTGCAGTCCCTACACCCTGTGTTTGAGCCCCAGGTGATGGCTCCTCATCATTCGAACTTACAATGCATATGTTATCTGGTCCTGAAGAACCAAGCGATGGCTAATCCTCGTCCTGAGGGGAAAACAGAGTTAGACACTGACGCATGCTGGTGGCCTCAATGGCCAGGGCACCTGGCCATGGCAGCCGGCATGGGTGCGTGTGGTGCAGGGTGGAAGTTCGACCATCCTCATGATGAAGGGGGCAGGAGGTCCACAGGTGTGTGGGATGTGGATTGGTGCCAGGAGCACAATGCTGCCTACTCACCCTGGCCGCCCTGAGGCGGTTGTGCAGTTTTTAATGGCACTGCAGGCTGGTCCGGACGGTGTTGCTCGTGGCGCTGACCGCCTCTGCCATCTTTGCCCCGGAAAGGCGGCGGCTGGCAGCCTCCTTCCCGGGCTCGGGGAGAGGATGGCCTGCCTCTCCTCCACAGCGTCCAAGAGGGTCTCAAGCTTGACATCGGTGAAACGGTGCCGCTCTCCTCACTGCCACCTTGTTGGCTGGGATGCTGTGTGTGGGGAGTGAGGTGTGTATATGTGGCTGCAGCTTGTCAGCCTCCTGAGTGTCAATCGCGAACCTGCCGAATCCGGTGCCATTTCCCTTTAGAATCGATTATCTGCCATGTGGAGCCGCTGCTAGCCCCTTGACAGTCGACAAATCGATCCAGGTTAGGCACCAGTTTTGCTGGCGTGGAAGTCCACGAATCTTGCCCCAGAGTCAACACTTAGTCTCAGGAACAGAGAATCCAACCGATGACCTCTCATTCTGGATTGCCCCACAAGAGGAAGCATCCGCTCTATGTCTACTTTGTCAATAGTTTTTATAATTTTATATACCTCAATTTGATCTCCTCTTTCTTTTAAACTCGAAACACTATGGGTGGGATTCTTCGTCAGCCAACACCGGAATGGGTAGAGAATCAGTTGTGAAACCTAAATCGTGGCAGGCACCGGGCCCAGGGCACAATGCCATGCTCCGGTGCCTCGATAGCGGCGTTAATGGGTTCTACTCTACACGTACAGTAAATGCCGTTGGCACATCATTAGCCGACCTGACTCGGTACTCTCCGGGGCCTCCATGATGCTCCGCCTCTGCCAGGGAAAATGCCGAAGGCGAGGTTCTCTTGCGGTTTCAAAAATCGGGAAACAGGCGCCTTGGCCAATGAGGGAGAGAGAGGAGGTAGGACATGCATGGGCTGCCGGTCCTGACACTGGCAGGGCTGGCTGGGTAGGCAGGGCTGGCTGGTGTTGGGGGACATCTGCCGAGCCGGGGGCTGGTGAGGTTGGGGATGACCAGGGGATGGGCTATGGGTGCGGAGGGCAGAATTTCAGTGGGAAAGGCTGGGGGTGGGGGTGGGGATAGGGGAGGAGATGGAGCGGGGGGAGGTGGCGTGCGTGGGCAAGGTCTGCAATGGAGCCACTATGTAAATGGTTGAACCTGATTGGGCACGGGGGTACACACCATGCTCACATGTGTCAGGACTGGCAGCCCATGGTCACGCCTCTGCATGTCCTACCTCCTCCCTCACCCTCATTGGCCAAGGCGCCTGTTTCCCGATTTTTGAAACCACAAGTGAACCTTGCCGTCCGTAACATGTCACCTTTCAATCCATGCAGACAATAGACTTTAGAATTCAACCAGGAATGGTGGCCTTCATCCTGGTTGCTGCAGCCCTGAGGGATGCACTGAGGCTGTACGATCAGGAGCTGTTCGAGGAGGATCCTGCAACAACGGAGCCTGTCCCAGAGCAACAAGAGCCAGCCGGTGAGGGTGGTGATCCGGCCGCCCAATAGGCCAAGGAGGACGAGGTGGGAAGGAGGCTCCGCTTGAGGGTTTGTGTGTACCGGCAGCACATGTCATTCAAGGACCTGCGGGACCAGGCATGTTGTCGAGAGTCAGGCCGAGCAGGGGGACAGTGTGACATAGCTGCCAGATCATGGTGCACATGGCACCGCGGGGGAATGGAGGAGGACTACTGCTCCCGGTGGCCATCAAGGTGATGGTCGCCCTGAACGTTTACATCACGGAGTCCTTCCTGGCTGTCCGGGATCTCACAGAGCTCAGTGCACAGGTGCATGCGCGATGTCATGGAGGCCGTAACTGCCCAGTCAGCACAATACATCCGTTTCAATGTGGACCGAGCCCACCAGGATGCCTGGGTAGCAAGGTTCGCGATCATCGTCGAGATCCTCCTGGTCCATGGGGTGAGCAATGAGATGCATGTCACCCTGCGAGCACCAACCCTTGACAAGCCAGGCTTCACAAACCAGAAGGGGTTCCACTCGCTGAATGTGCAGCTGGTTTGTGGCCATCAGCTGCACATCATGGGCTGGATTTTCCGTTTCAGCAGCTAAGTGCCATCTCAAACGGAGAATTTGCGGCGTTTACGACGCCAAAATCAGCGTCGAACCCTCACCGACTCCAGGACCGGTGAGGAGCTAGCAGCGGCACCGGGTGAAACCCCCGGCTCCCGCGCCGAAAACGGCCGGAGTTGGCCGAATCCCTGGCCGCGCATGCGCACAGGGACGACCTTCAGCGGTCACACCATTCAACATGGCGCAGGCCATGCACGGACATGACCCGCTATCCACAACCCCACAGGCCACTCCCTGGCCAACCCCTACCACTCCCCAGTCCTGGCGGAAGCCTCCCCGGCCAGCGGCACAGATCCCGGCCGAATATGGCAGCGCTGGACACTGTCCACGGCCCCCACGCCGGCTTCCCAACCGCTGAGACCATATGTCAACTACGCGATCGGGAACTTGGCCCATCGTAGGCGGAGCATCACAGGGGGGCCTTCCGATGATGCACCAAAGCCATTGCAACGGCGTGCGGCACGATTACGCCACTTCCATGGGCTGGAGCATGGCTGACCGGCCTCAAACGCCGGCGGCCCCGATTTGGTCATCGGAGCTCATTCTCCGCCCCATCGGCAATTACGATATCGGCGTCGGACAACAGAGAATCCTGCCCCATGTATGTCGGCGCCGGGAAATGTGCACGATGCCTTCATCCTGGCACACTTAACTGTTCCTGACCTTTAAAAGCACACCCCTGGGTGATCGGTTGGCTCGTGGGCGACAGGGGTTATTTACTGCGGTCTACGCGGAGTCCCGCTATAATGATGCCCATGCAGAGGCGTGATCGAATGATGCCTTTGCATCCTGAACATGCGGTCCAGGTGCCTGAACCGCTCTGGAGGGGTCCTACAGAGCGCTAGGGGTCCTGACAGCACGAGGAGACTATCCCACATCATGGTGGCTTGCTGCATCCTCCACAAAATCGTGCAGCAGAGGAACAATGTGCCTGAGGAAGAGGTTGAATGCCTTGTCCAACAAGGAGGATACGGGCGAAAGCAATGATGGTCAGGACATTGGGCCTAGGCAGGCACAGGAGGCTGCAAAACGTGTGTGCCTGGGCCCGCGCGCATAATGCTCTAATCACCTCCACGTCTACCGAGTAGGAGACTGGCCAGCAGGACAGACATCCCATCCTACCCCCACATCCCCCCTCCCATGAACATCCTTTCAGTCCCCATCTCTGCCCCCCCCCCCCCCCCACCCCTTGCAACCCCCTCCATGATTCCTACCTGTCACACTGCGGAGTACGAGCCCTGGGTTGGTGGTAACAGCGGATCTGGTCCATGGGATGGAGAGTGATGATGACCCACTCTGTGATTAGCCCTGGTGCTCCGCACTGGTTGCCAGTGTCTGACTCCTGCCCACGGTAGCATTTTCCACTGTCCACCTGGGTGATCCCTGCATGCTATCTGGCCATTCCACCATACGATCCCATCGAACCCTTGCAGAGGTGGGACCATTGGGGTGGGGAGGCCGTCTCCTGGTGCGACTGGACCTCGATGGGCCCAACTGGTGCTTGGGTGACACAGGTGGCGCAGTACTGCCCTGTTCTGCCCGCTGCCCATTTGTTCTGCCCGCTGCCCATTTGATGCGCCAGGGACAGGAGCGGGGGGAGTCCATGACTGTGGTGTTCTGACTGAGGGAGTCACCGAGACGGACCCACCACTTCCTCCTCCCTCGGAGTGTCCGATTGCTCCTGAAATGCTCCATGGAACGACAGTGAAAGTGGAGCTAATACCTGAGGCTCCTCCGCCACGTGGGGCTGACTGTCCTGGAGGTTCGCTCCCATCCCAACCAGGGTTTCAACACAGGGAGTGGAATAGCTCCCTCTGCGGCTGTACCACCTCACACTGTGGCTGTGCCGCCACCTTCTGGGTCTGCGCTAGAGCCCGGGCAATGCTGTTGATGCCCTCGGCCATAGTACGCTGAGACTCTGGAGCACGCTGCAATGCCAGGTGACCCTGGTACATGGCTGCCTGTGATACGGCCTCGGTCACCACCCGCTCCAGGCCTTACGCTTCATGACTCATGACAGGCACCTTCACCCCCAATGCCTCCACCGCGGACACCACCCTTGCGGTGTTGGTTTGGGTGGCACGTATGTTCGGCACCACCCAATGCCCCTGCAGGTGGTTGGATTCCTCCAACTGCACCTGCAGGTGCTGGATGGTCGCCAACAGCCTCTCATGAAGTCCCTGGCTCTGTGTCTGCATCTCCACTATAGATGAACCACCCTTTCCAGAAGCCTGAAACCCATCCGGACGGCAGCTAGTCCCCGGGGCTGGGCCGCCCTCCAACCATCCGCCCCCTCAGGGGTTCCTACCTCCACCTGTTGCACCGCTGCATGTGTGTGTGGTGCGCAGCAGATAGTGTCCCAGGAGTTCCCGCTAACATGCTCAATGGTGAGTGGTGGTGTTGGAGTGGGGGTGGTGGGATAGGGGGCGGTGTGGGGATGGTGGTGGAGAGGGGGATGTGGGGGTGGTGGTGGGGGAGGTGGGTTATGCATGTGGGGGTGGTGGGGTGGTGTAAGGGTCGTAGTGGTGGAGTGTGGCAGTGTGGAGGTGGTGGTGGTGCTGGAGGGAAGGGATGTGGGGGTGGTGGGGGTATAGAGGCGATGTGCGGGTGGTGACACAGATGTCATGGGGAACCGCAACTCAGCCGGGTCTTCGCCTCAGTGACTGCCCACCGATCAGGTCCCGTGCCCACTGCTCTGCTGTGGTGAGGGGCCACAGGGCCAGCAGTCGCCCTCCGGGCTTTTCCCTCTCCAAGCGGTTGTGGGCCACCTTCTCCTTGGCGGAAGGGAGAAAGGAAATGCTCAATGTTAGACAGTCGGACGCATGCAGCACAGGGGGTGGGTAGCTGGCAGCCTTCATGGCCAGGGCACCCGGCCGTGGCGACTGGTATGTGTGCTGGCATGTGATGTAGGGTGGGGGGAGGGGTGGGGCTACAGGTGAGTGGGTCAGGACTTCGTGCCTGGGCCACATTGCTGCCTACTTATCTGTCCGCCCTGAGGAGGTTGTGCAGTTTCTTACGGCACTGCTGGCCGGTCCTAGCGGTGTTGCACACAGTCATGGCCTCCCACCTACACCCAGGCCCAGTGCACGGTGGCAGGTGGCAACCTCCTTCCCACCCCAGGGTACAGGATGGCCCACCTCTCCTCCATGGCGTCCAGCAGTGTTGTCAGTTCAGCATCGGTGAACCAAGTTGCCACTCTTCTTGCTGCCAGCTTGTTGGCTGGGATGAGTGTATGTGGGGAGTGGAGTGCTTATCTGTGGCTGCAGCTTGTCTGCCTCTCAAATGTCGACCCTGACTCCGGTGAATCAGATACCATTTCCATTGGAATCGATTGTGTTCCAAATGGTGCCGGTGCTAGCCCCTTAATGGTCAGTGGATTGATCTGGGAGCGGTGCCAAATTTGCTGTGGTAGAACACCTCCGATCAGACCTGGCGGCAACACTGGCACGGTGTATCCCGCCCCTCATATTTGCAATCAATCCAGTGGGCCTCCTCTGAACTGCCTCTCATGCAACTACGTCCCTCTTCAAATAAGGGGATCAAAAGTGTACACAGTACTCCAGGTGCGGTCTCATCAATGCCTTGCACAGTTGCAGCAACACTAGTTTTATAGCTTAACTACAAAGGCCGCATTTTTTTTGCCTTCCTTATTACCTGGAGGTAAAACTTCTGAACACTGTATCCTCCTCCTGCAGTTGAGTTGTCATCTGATCACAAGATCATTTTCTAAACAGAGTTTTGCATTGACCGCTACATTTGCTGAAGGTACAGTAATTTTGTTTGTTGCTAAAAATGTGGTGACTTTTGCCATGGGATAGATTTCACACAGAGAAGTTGAGTCACAAATGTAGGGCCGCGACAAAAAAAAAATCCATGGGAGCACAGAAACACACCTATTGGCAAGGACAAAATCGCCACTGTCCATCATCTGTTCTGAGTTTTGTTTGACTTCACAGACTCAATATAAATAAACGTTTTTGCTTACAATGATACTCAAAATGCAACAAATTGAATACATTACATATTTGATTCTGAATTTCACAGACATTTTATTGAAAATTATGATTGTTGCTTCTATTATCACCTCATGCATAATGTATTTGTGTTTGAATTATATTTGCATACGTGTGGACTAATGTCAGCCCAATTTGTGTACATGTAAAGCATGCAAAAATGTATTGGCACATCTGGTCATTGGCTTTGTTCTGTGTTAACTAAAGGTCTGGCCTTATTCTTCTACGACCTATGCCTCAGCAGTTGCAGCATCTTTCACCTGAATAATGTCTTTCATATAAAAAAAACCACAGCAAGGGTTTCCAGAAGTAGGCTGGAATGGGCACTGAGCAGCAGAAAACCTCTGCAATGTTAAGGAAAGTAGGGTGAAGAGGAATGTATTGAGGATGAAGTGGAAAATAACTTATTCACACCAAAGAGTTGAGTCAAGTCAATTTATTGGCAAAAGCTTTTGGAAGAAAGCCAGGCACTCCGCAGTGCTCGTGGTCACCTTCTCAATGGTACAATGGCTGTTAGCCTCTTTTATACATGTACATGGGTTAGTTCCTAATTAGCTTGGGGGGTTACATACACGACCAATTAGGCCCCCCTAGCAACAATTAGCTTTCAATCACATTCCGCCCCCACTAGCAACAATTAAGTTCCAATCGCATTCCTCTGAAACCATTCATTATCTAATGCTGCAACTCCTTGTTCACAATTACAAGGATAACAGGTGTCTCAATAGTTAAGTTAAAATAAAGAGATTAAATGAATAACCTCTAATGTAAATTTCCCTTAACAAGTGTTATAACCTGCCTACTTACCATTGGCTGGGGACTAATGACTATCCCACAATCCTGTGGGAGTATGAGCTTCCCCAATGATGGGGGCGGAGAAACCACTAGTAAACTCCTAGTATAAATAAGCTGGCCAGTTCAGGAACCAGGAGGAAGGAGTATGTAGCAAGGGAAGTTACTGCTACTGTGTTTTATATATGTTATAGTAAATAAATGTTATTACTTTGTATCCTTAAAACTCGTGCTGGATTCTTCGTGGCCCTTACAAAACTGGCGACGAAGGTTAAAGTGAATAGCTGTCTACACTGCTGAAGCCACCTCCCTGGATTTTTGTTAGATACAGGTTGGAAGTTGTTTTCTATCACACCATGCCTCTGTACGGACGTTTGGATGTTTTTGATGCTGCGCTGGAAAGCTGGAACCAGTCAACACAACGGATGCGTTACTATTTCCGGGCAAACAATATCACCGAAAACGAGCGCCAGGTGGTCATATTGCTTACCACCTGCGGCCTGCATACGTTTGGGGTGATTAGGAGCCTTACGTACCCAGCTGCGCCGGACACCAAAGAAAAAGGAGGCATTTGTCAGGGCTAAAAGGCTGGGAACAGACGAAGCCTGCGTGGAATATAAGGAAAGTAGGAAGGAACTTAAGCAAGGAGTCAGGAGGGCTAGAAGGGGTCACGAAAAGTCATTGGCAAATAGGGTTAAGGAAAATCCCAAGGCTTTTTACACGGACATAAAAAGCAAGAGGGTAGCCAGGGAAAGGGTCGGCCCACTGAAGGATAGGCAAGGGAATCTATGTGTGGAGCCAGAGGAAATGGGCGAGGTACTAAATGAATACTTTGCATCAGTATTCACCAAAGAGAAGAAATTGGTAGATGTTGAGTCTGGAGAAGGGTGTGTAGATAGCCTGGGTCACATTGAGATCCAAAAAGACGAGGTGTTGGGTGTCTTAAAAAATATTAAGGTAGATAAGTCCCCAGGGCCTGATGGGATCTACCCCAGAATACTGAAGGAGGCTGGAGAGGAAATTGCTGAGGCCTTGACAGAAATCTTTGGATCTTCACTGTCTTCAGGGGACGTCCCGGAGGACTGGAGAATAGCCAATCTTGTTCCTCTGTTTAAGAAGGGTAGCAAGGATAATCCAGGGAACTACAGGCTGGTGAGCCTTACTTCAGTGGTAGGGAAATTACTGGAGAGAATTCTTCGAGACAGGATCTACTCTCATTTGGAAGCAAATGGACGTATTAGTGAGAGGCAGCATGGTTTTGTGAAGGGGAGGTCGTGTCTCACTAACTTGATAGAGTTTTTTGAGGAGGTCACTAAGATGATTGATGCAGGTAGGGCAGTGGATGTTGTCTATATGGACTTCAGTAAGGCCTTTGACAAGGTCCCTCATGGTAGACTAGTACAAAAGGTGAAGTCACACGGGATCAGGGGTGAGCTGGCAAGGTGGATTCAGAACTGGCTAGATCATAGAAGGCAGAGAGTAGCAATGGAGGGATGCTTTTCTAATTGGAGGGCTGTGACCAGTGGTGTTCCACAGGGATCAGTGCTGGGACCTTTGCTCTTTGTAGTATATATAAATGATTTGGAGGAAAATGTAACTGGTCTGATTAGTAAGTTTGCAGACGACACAAAGGTTGGTGGAATTGCGGATAGCGATGAGGACTGTCTGAGGATACAGCAGGATTTAGATTGTCTGGAGACTTGGGTGGAGAGATGGCAGATGGAGTTTAATCCGGACAATTGTGAGGTAATGCATTTTGGAAGGTCTAATGCAGGTAGGGAATATACAGTGAATGGTAGAACCCTCAAGAGTATTGAAAGTCAAAGAGCTCTAGGAGTACAGGTCCACAGGTGATTGAAAGGGGCAACACAGGTGGAGAAGGTAGTCAAGAAGGCATACGGCATGCTTGCCTTCATTGGCCGGGGCATTGAGTATAAGAATTGGCAAGTCATGTTGCAGCTGTATAGAACCTTACTTAGGCCACACTTGGAGTATAGTGTTCAATTCTGGTCGCCACACTACCAGAAGGATGTGGAGGCTTTAGAGAGGGTGCAGAAGAGATTTACCAGAATGTTGCCTGGTATGGAGGGCATTAGCTATGAGGAGCGGTTGAATAAACTCGGTTTGTTCTCACTGGAACGAAGGAGGTTGAGGGGAGACCTGATAGAGGTGTACAAAATTATGAGGGGCATAGACAGAGTGGATAGTCAGCGGCTTTTCCCCAGGGTAGAGGGGTCAATTACTAGGGGGCATAGGTTTAAGGTGAGAGGGGCAAAGTTTAGAGTAGATGTACGAGGCAAGTTTTTTACGCAGAGGGTAGTGGGTGCCTGGAACTCGCTACCGGAGGAGGTGGTGGAAGCAGGGACGATAGTGACATTTAAGGGGCATCTTGACAAATACATGAATAGGATGGGAATAGAGGGATACGGACCCAGGAAGTGTAGAAGATTGTAGTTTAGTCGGGCAGCATGGTCGGCACGGGCTTGGAGGGCCGAAGGGCCTGTTCCTGTGCTGTACATTTCTTTGTCCTTTGTCTTTGTCCTTTGCCCTTTGTTTGATGAACTTGTGAATATAGTGGGGCAACATTTTAACCCAACCCCGTCCACGATAGTCCAGCGTTACCGGTTTAATACCGCTGAGAGGACCCCTGGAGAATCCCTTGCCGATTTTCTATCCAGGCTACGCAGGATTGCGGAGTACTGTGACTATGGGGAGACCTTGTCAGAAATGTTACGCGACCATTTGGTTTGCGGTATTAACAAAAGAACAAAGAACAAAGAAATGTACAGCACAGGAACAGGCCGTCTGCTCTGCCTCAGAGCCACACTGTCCCTATTCCCTAGTTCTCCCTCAATGCTCTCACCTTCTGACCTATTGCTCCCGTGCCCACCCCCCTGCCATACTAGTTTAAACCCTCCCGTGTGACACTAGCAAACCTCGCGGCCAGGATATTTATGCCTCTCCGGTTTAGATGCAACCCGTCCTTCTTATACAGGTCACACCTGCCCCGGAAGAGCTCCCAGTGGTCCAGATAATGGAAACCCTCCCTCCTACACCAGCTGTTTAGCCACGTGTTTATCTGCTCTATCTTCCTATTTCTAGCCTCACTGGCACGTGGCACAGGGAGTAATCCCGAGATTACAACCCTCGAGGTCCTGTCTTTTAACTTTCTGCCTAGCTCCCTGAACTCCTGCTGCAGGACCTCATGCCCCTTCCTGCCTATGTCGTTAGTACCAATATGTACAACGACCTCTGCCTGTTTGCCCTCCCCCTTGAGGATTCCCTCTACCCGTTCGGAGACATCCTGGACCCTGGCACCAGGGAGGCAACATACCATCCTGGAGTCTCTTTCACGTCCACAGAAGCGCCTATCTGTGCCCCTGACTATAGAGTCCCCTATTACTATTACTCTTCTGCGCTTTGACCCTCCCTTCTGAACATCAGAGCCAGCCGTGGTGCCACTGCTCTGGCTGCTGCTGTTTTCCCCTGATAGGCTATCCCCCCCGACAGTATCCAAAGGGGTATATCTGTTCGAGAGGGGGACAACCACCGGGGATTCCTGCACTGACTGCCTGCCCTTTCTGGTGGTCATCCATTTCTCTGCCTGCACCTTGGGTGTGACCACATTTACATAACTGCGATCTATGACGCTTTCCGCCACCTGCAAGCTCCTAAGTGCATCCAATTGCTGCTCCAACCGAACCATGCGGTCTGTGAGGAGCTCCAGTTGGGTGCACTTTCTGCAGATGAAGCCATCCGGGACGCTGGAAGCCTCCCGGACCTGCCACATCTCACAGTCAGAGCACAGCACCCCTCTAACTGACATTGCGTCAATTAGTTAAAATTTGTCTTTTTTTTTTTTAAATACTTTTTTTTAAATTTCAAAGTTACTGTCAACTATCTGTTTCCTAGCACTAGATTTCTAATAGAAATGCGATAGCTAACTATAATACTCTCCGATCTCTGGCTTAGATATCCTCTAAATTATAATTAAGTTATTATGTTTAATTAGTTCCCAAATACTCAAATTTTTTTTAAATTTAGGTTAGAATCCCAACCAGCCACTCTGGCCACAGCTTTTCTGTGATGTCACTTTAGTTTCCCCCCGACACACACAATTTGAAAAAAGGTATAAAAGTAAAAATAACTTACTTACCTTCTTACCTTCTGAGTGTCTGAGATGTTCTCAGGTTCTCTCGCTGACAGAGACTGCTCCTCCACCTCCGATCCTTGACCTGCACAATGCTAATAATATAATAATATAATATGGTACTTACCTTACACCAATGGGTCTTATTATTAGGTTAGAGGAGGAGGAGGGCGGGTGGGAGACACTACACGTGTAGTGTCTCGAGTTTCCTCTCCACCAGAATTTATTAGTTGTGGGGGGGGGGGGGACTTGCCAGAGGTCGAACTTCCGGTTCCCGCCTTATATAAAAACAACTAAAACAGAAAAGAAGAACAGACACGGGACCAGGCAAGGCTTTTAAATACACTATTCACCTCCAAGAAGGCCCCTGCGCACCGCTGCCGCCGAAATCCGAAGGGCTGCTCCTGTAAAGGCAAGGCTTTTTAAAGTAAGTACTCACCTCCCAGAAGGCCCCTGCGCACCGCTGCCGCCGAAATCCAAAGGGCTGCTCCTGTAAAGGCAAGGCTTTTTAAAGTAAGTACTCACCTCCCAGAAGGCCCCTGCGCACCGCTGCCGCCGAAATCCAAAGGGCTGCTCCTGTAAAGGTAAGGCTTTTAAATACACTACTCACCTCCAAGAAGGCCCCTGCGCACCGCTGCCGCCGAAATCTGAAGGGCTGCTCCTGTAAAGGCAAGGCTTTTTAAAGTAAGTACTCACCTTGTAAGTACTTACCTTAAAGTAAGTACTCATTAACAATGCGGCCACCCAGAGAAAGTTGTTAGCGGAGCCAACATTGACTTTTCAACAGACCATTCAAATAGTATTGTCCCGACTGGGGGGCTGTTCTTTCCCTCGTTTACCCAGGTGGGGTTGTGAAGAGTGGATCTTACTGCCTGCACGTCTGCGGCGGCTTGTTTTCTTCGGGGGTTCTAGTGGCTGATTTACCGTGAGCCGCTTGTTCCCAAACGCGGGACAATCTCTTGACCACCCACTTCTCTTTATGAGCCTCCTCCGAGGGGTCATAATTGTTACAGGCATTCTGTCCTGCTTCCGTGGCATAGGAGATAAGGGTGTGGGTCCACTTGGCCATATTGTTTGCGGACAAATGGGCGCAATCTACGTTGCCGAAAACGGCTTCAAAATGAATCCACAAGCGTCCTGCGAATGCTGTGGGGTGTTCAGACTTTTTCTGTCTGCATTTATTCAGACCGTCTACGGGGTCACCCCGGTTGTACCCGATCGCATCCAGGATGGCGGTATGCATTTCTGCAAGGGTGCCCCCTCCTACATTCTGTGGGTCGGGAAGGGCTGCTGCGACCGATGGGTCTAAGCTGAGGACCATGAGCTTTACCTGCTCTTTCTCATCCAGGCCGTAAATGGTCGCCTGGTGTTTGACGGTGGCAAAGAAATGGTGTGGGTCTGAAGCGGGGAGGAACGGTGTGATTTTGGCACACGTGTCCCGTAATTGGGTCACTGTGAGGGGGGTGGAATATAAGACGTCCGACGCGTCTGCTGTGGCGGTGCGGTGGGTTGTTACAGGGTTCATGGGAGCCTGTATTATCTGTTTCCTCCTTTGGGGTTTTCCCTGCGCACATGCTCCCTGAACATATCGCTGCGCTGTCTCTTGCAATTCTTCCCAATCAGGGCCGTCTTCCTGTTCTAAACTTTCCCCAAAGGTTGCTAGAAATCCCTTTTGGACAGAAAGCAGTGCTTTCAAGTCTGCAATCTGCTTTCGGCACTTAGCATGGTCTAAAGTACTCTGCCTTTGTTCCGTTGTTGTGGTGTGGAGCGCTCTCAAGGCTGCCTTGAGATCACTGCATTGTTTCTGGAGCTTCTCTAACTGGTTTTCTGTTTCTTTCTTTACCAGGACTGCACGCTGTAGGTCCTAATAAGCCTTCTCATATTGTGATTGGAAACTACTCAAGTGCGCCAGACAAGATTGGTGACCCCGTTTGGCGTCAGCCACCTCTTGGTCCTTTGCTGTTAATTTCCCTTTTAACTCCAGGTTCTCTTTCTCAATTTCACATATATCGGTTTTACTTATCCGATGTATGCCTTCTATTTCCTTGCGGAGCGTCCTGACGACCTCCTCTGTGCCTCGCAATTGTGCCAGACAGGACACAATTGCCATCGGCTTGAGCGCTTTTGCTAAACTCTTTCTGTGAATCTCACTCAGGTTCTCCCACCAAGTATGCCCTATACTTCCAGGACCTGAGTCGTCGTTATTGCAGAAATCCTTCCACACGGGCCATCCTTTGCCCTGCAGAAATTTGCGGATTTCCACCTCCCAAACGGGACACTGTCCCGCTCCTCCGCTGCTGACTGGTGCGACAGCAAAATCTTCGGGGTTCATGAGGCGCTGCATCGCTTGCATTGCCTGCATGGCTCTCTCTTATCTGCTCGGTACGTTCGAATTTGGAACAGGGGGCCAAGGTGGTGTGGTAGATGCGGGTACGGCTTGCGCTAATTTCCGAAATACCGACTGCCGATAGTTTTGACGCAACAAAAAGTCTATCAGTTTTGCCTTATAACCCTGTTAGTTACGCATGCATATACACACTTCTGAATTGTGAATTATTAACCAGAACTGCTTGAACACTTGTGTTTTTTTTTTTGTTTCCGATTGGATTCTAATTCAAAATGTTGGGGTTCTCCCGGAGTGGTTTTCCACTTCTAAGTCGGGTCCCGGCGGAGTCGCCAATTATGTTGCTCTTTCTAGCTTTATTCTATTTGCTCTGTTTCGGTCACCTTTGCTCATGAGTCGCCAGGTATCTTTATGATACCGCCACGTGGTTCAAGTTTAGGTTATGATTAATAACACAGCACACCGCTTAGTAAGGATTAAAACAACGGTCATTTATTATATACAACAAGCAATATTAATACCCTAATACTACTTTCAATACAACAAACCTATCACTACTGGCCAATACTTAACTTAGGAAGGGCCCACCAGGTCAGGGAAACGAATGGCTTGTCCAATCAAATCTGGCCCGCGGGATTCAAAAGGCTGCTACAGGTCGGTGGCTAGGTGTCTCTACCGGATAGCAATCGTTGGATTCACACTTACAGTGGCCGGTGGCTGGTCTTGTGAAGGTATCGAGCAGGCAAAGGTGAGAGAGAGAGAGAGATCTGAACTTGGACCTTTACTTTTATAGGGCTTCCCGCCTCCCGGGGCGGCCCTTGACCCTGAGTCCCAAGTGATTGGATTCTGTCCCCAGTCTCTGGGGTCGATGTGTCCAATGGTGAGGCGATTCCTCGATCGGGGAGTGGTCGCTCACCTGTCTTTGTTTCGGCCACTGCAGGCGCCGACAGGTCTGGCCCGGTATTCAATTGCTTATATGTTGCAATTGTTCCCGGGGATAGCCGATTTAACTGTGGATGTCTGAGTTGATTAGGTGTAAACAGTCCTGAATGAAACTGCGGATACCTGGGTTGAAGGGCTGCTGATAGCCCTGAGTATCGATCTGGGCTACGTTCCCAGAGCTGAATATGCAAACCTGTCTGCAGCTGCCTGCCTGTGTCTTCTTGGCTGCTTTTCCCAGCAGTCTTTCGGGTTAGCCATTTTAAACTGGGTTTTGGCCAGATTAATCGGAACGCAGCCATTTTACATGGCTACAACGCAGGTCTCGATGGCCGTCGCTAGGGTGAGTTGCTTGATTTTAAGGAGCTGCAGGCGCAGGGTGTCCGACATGACCCCGAAAACTATCTGGTCGCGTATCATGGAGTCAGAGGTGGGCCCATAGCCGCAGGACTGCGCGAGGTTGCGGAGGTGCGTTAAATAAGACTGGAAAGGCTCGTCCTTACCCAGCAGGCGCTGCTGGAACAGGTACCTTTCGAAGCTTTCGTTAACTTCAATGCTGAAGTGGTCATCAATTTCAGGAGCACCATCTTGTATTTGGTTTTGTCCTCGGCGTCCGCGAATGTAAGGGAGTTAAAGAAGTGGATGGCGTGTTGCCCTGCCGTGGAGAGAAGAAGGGCAATTTTCCTGGTGTCCGATGCATTCTCCCTGTCTGAGGCCTCTAGGAAGAGCTGGAAGCGCTGTTTAAAAAACTTCGAATTCACCCCGAGATTGCCAGCGATGCGTAGTGACGGTGACGGGTTGATATTCTCCATGCTGCAGGATGGCGGATTGCTGATAAGTTGCAGGTAGGTCTCACAGGGGCTAGTATGCATCCACTCCTGGAACCATGTCATGTTGGGTGTTCTGGTCTACAAACAGGTCAACACGGCTGGAGATGGTGTAACTCTATTTTATTAACAACTCAACTGTAATAACATACTGTAAGCTTGTGTTCGTGCGTTACCAGTTTATCTGAGGACCCTGTCCTATAACTATCTAGGTGACGCACTCAGCACATGGTGAATGTCTGAGAGGCAGGCTGTGAGCTCTGTGCTCTGAGCTGGCTGTTGCTAGAATGAGCGGGAACTCTGGTGTCCCCTGTCTTTATAGTGCGTGTGCTCTCACTGGTGATTGGCTGCGATGTTGTGTATGCTGGTTGGTCCTACTGTATGTCCATCAGTGTGTCAGTGTGTGTGTGATTGCACCATGATATGCTGATGTATACCATGACAGTATCCATATCATTTACAGATCAAGGTCAAGGGATAAGTTTGGAAATTGTAAATAATTAGTTGAAATCTTTATCTGGAACATCCCAGATGTCATCAGCATGTCGTGTTGCTGAGAGGATAAATAGAAGGGAGTCAGTCTTTTGTTTTGGGTTTATGCATCTTTTTCTCACATAAACAGTTGGTCAGCTGTCTGTCAGCAACCAGAATAAGGAGTGTTGAGGCCATTGGAAACCAGGAGTTCTCCTGAGTCAGCATCACACAGCAGAAATCGTGAGTGGGGCCCATGCTCAGAATGAAAAGTCCAAATTCATGAGGAAATAAACATTTTAAAGCTGAGAAAGCTAGAGGAAGAGATCGGCAGTGGAATATTCACAGACAGAGAGAGCGCTCTGGAAGTCTTAAGTGCCAGACTGGGGAACTGAGGAGAATCAAAGTAAATTCCTGAGATCTGTGGCACACCTTAGTTTGGTCCCAGCAAAAGTGAAAGAATCCTCAAGATCCCGGAGAGTACAGGGGAATTCCTGTGCAAAATTAAAAGCAACACAGGACATGTTTTGTTCAGGTTTTCGGGTTTTAAAATGAGGGTTTACAAAATATAGTGTTAAATTAGTGGCACTTACTTTGTTAAAATATTTTTTAACTTAGTACAGAAATCCTTGCAGCACATTTTTTCATATAATAGCTGGGAGCTTAACATTTCTTTTTAAAAGTTGATGATCTCCCTCGAGATAATAATACATAAAATTGTAATGAACATAACCAATAGGAGCCGGAGTAGGCCAGATGGCTCTTTGAGTCTGCTTCACCATTCAACAAGATCATGGCTGATCTTTCACCTTCCCACCCTATTCCCATATCCCTTAATTCCCTTAATAAGCACAAATCTATTGACCTGTGTCGTTAAATATTCAAGAGCTGAACAAAAATAGTTCTCTGGGGTATTGACAAAGATTCACAATCCTTTCTTGTCATCCCAGCCCTAGATGGCAGCCTCTTAATACCAAGTCTGTGACCCTGTGTTATAGATTCTCCAGTCAGGATAAACATTTTCTTAGCACCTACCCTGTCAAGCACCTTAAGCATTTTTTGTTTCAATTAAGTCTTCCAAACTCCAGGGAATATAAGGTCAATTTCTCTTATTTGAACAATCCCCTAGTCCCAGGAATCAACTAGCGATTCCCTTTAGGGCAAGTATATCCTTTCTTTGGAAGACCAACTGATTCTGTGAAGAGCCAATGAGATGTGTGATCAACCTGGGTAGGTCGGGAGACTCGGAGGTGGGGGGATGGGTGATTAAGAGATGGGGAGATGCATGACTGGGAGGTAGCGGGATGGGTGACTGGAAGGTAGGGGAACGGGTGACTGTAAGGTAGGGGGACGGATGACTGGGAGGTAGGCGGATGGGTGACTGGGAGGCAGCAGGACGGATGACTGGGAGGTAGAGGAATGGGTGACTGGGAGATCGGAAGATTGGGTGACTGGGAGGTAGGGGGATGGGTGACTGGGAGGTGGGGGGGAATGGGTGATTGAGAGATGGGGAGATGGGTAACTGAGAGATGGGTGACTGGGAGGTGGGGTGGGTGATTGGGAATTGGGGATAATGGGTGACTGGGAGATCGGAGGATTGGGTAACTAGGAGGTGGGGGGATGGGTGACTGGGAGGTGGGGGGGATGGGTGACTGGGAGGTGGGGTGGGTGATTTGGAATGGGGGGCGATGGATGGCAAGGAGATGGGTAACAGAGGTGGGGGGATGGGTGACTGGGAGGTGGGGTGGGTGATTGACGATGGATGGCTGGGAGGTGGGGGATAGGTGACTGGGAAATCGGATAATTGGGTGACTAGGAAGTCGGGGGATGGGTGACTGGGAGTTGTGAGGATTGGGGTGATGGGTGATTGAGGACAGGGGAGGATGGGTGACTGGGGATGGGTGATTAGGAGGGGTGATGATGAATGATTGGGCAATGGGGAGATGGGTGATTAGGAAGAGGGGGGAGACAGGTGACTGGGGGAGTGGATGACCGGGGGGAAATGGGTCACTGAGGAGATGGGTGACGGAGAATTAGTGACTGGGTGAATGGAGGAGGGGTGGTAACTGGGGGTTGGGGGGAAATTGGTGACTGGTGGGAATTAAGTGACCGGCAGTGTTCTTTTAAAATTTAGAGTACCCAATTATTTTTTCCAATTAAGGGACAATTTAGCGTGGCCAATCCACCTACTCTGCACATCTTTGGGTTGTGGGGGTGAGACCCATGCAGGCATGGGGAAAATGTGAAAACTCCACACAGACAGTTTCCCGGGCTGGGATAGAACCCGGGGCACGGTAGCACAGTGGTTAGCACAGTTGCTTCACAGCACCAGGGTCCAGGTTCAATTCCCGGCTTGGTCATTGTCTGTGTGAAGTTCTCCCCATGTCTGCGTGGGGTTTCCTCCGGGCGCTCCGGTTTCCTCCCACAGTCCAAAGATGTGCAGGTTACTGTGTTACGGGGATATGGTGGGGTTGTGGGCTTAGGTGGGGTAGTCTTTCCAAGGGCCAGTGCAGACTCGATGGGCCGAATGGCCTCCTTCTGACTGTAAATTGTATGATTCTGTGAAACAGGGTATGAGTATTGGCTGTAACTGATCTTGAGCGGTAGGACCCAGAGGAATCCTCCGCGGGAACTACAGGGAAGTGTCGAAAAGTGACTAGAATTGCCATTGTACAAGAGAGATCAGAGCATCACAAACACCTTCCAACATCAGAAGCTTCAACCGAATGTAAAAGAAAAAACCCGCGAAGCCGGGTTCCCCAGTACTGGTCAGGTTCTTCCCAAGAACTTTGAGGGTTTTGAAAGTTGCACATTTTGCTTTAGGCAAGGAAGAAGTGATGGGATCTGCACCCTCGCTGCCTGCCTGGGAAATCCGCAACCTTGCCCACACAACCGGCTGTAAGTACAGGCTCTAGATGACCATCCATTTGTTATTTGGTTCAATTAAAAAAAACATTTAAAGTGAAAATGTCGAATAAAGTAGGAGGGTTGGTGAAGGTCGCTGCCAGCAAGAGGCTGGTTCGAAAAGTATTTCCTAATACGGGAAGGATGATTAACATCGAGTAACTTTTCAGTTCCCTTTAATCGCACTGTCCAACCCCAGGGGCTGAGTTGACATTTGTTGGACTGATGTGTGTTTGACAGTCTTCCTTCCTCTTTCCTCCACTGTTTCTGGACAATCCTTTCCAACATGCAAACTTGCCTCTCCGGTACGTCAGCCAATTGGCCGTTATTGACACGCCACGGGCTGACCGACCGCGGGGGGTTTCACAGCTGACACACACACACATTCACTCTCAGGGTTTTCCGCTCCCGCACTGAGGGACGCTGAGACTAGTCTGTCCTCAGCTACTGTCTGGGTGAGTCCAGCTGAGGCTGGGCACAAACTAGGGATCAAACCCCAAACCCTCTGTATGGGTCATTCAGCCCCTCGAACCAAATACTAGCACACAGCAAGGGAAGACCCTGGTCCTTAACTGCTTTCCATTCAACTTCTCTCTACCATATTATGTGTTTGTCGAACGTGTTACAAAATATACCTGTGTTTGCTGCATTCAATCAATTCTTGGTGGTATTGCCATCAACAATGCATCTACAGCTTTCCTGCACTTTAACAAGCAAATTGTAAGCAGGAAAATGAATGATTTCAAAAGGAAATTGGGTGGGCACTTACTATTGGATTGCACCATCAAGAGTGAGCATGGACTCAATGGACCAAATGGCCTCCTGGTCTAAACAGTTGGAACTCAGTCTAAGCCTGCGGGACAACCTTACCTACCCTGGAACTAGCTGAGCAGAGCATTTTTTAAAAAGTTAATTTACAGGATGTGGGCATCACTGATTAGGCCAGCATTTATTGCCCATCCCTAGTTGCCCTTCAGAAGGTGGTGGGGAGTTGCCTTCTTGAACCGTTGGAGTCCCTGAGGTGTAGGTCCACCCGCTGTGCTATTGTCTCCCTCTCCCCCCAACACCAAAGTCCAAAGATGTGCAGGTTAGGTGGCACATCAAATTTGCCGGAGAGTTGTTTAATTTCACCTTTCATTTAAATACCCCTCCTAACAAGCAACCATCACTTCAAAAAGATTTTTAAAAAATCTTCCCTGTAATTAACAAGCTTGGGGAATGGATAACATGTTACCTTCATTCTACCTTTAGAACTCAGGGTGAAATATGAGGGTGTCATTTAAATTGTTAGGTTTCTGTCTGATAGCAGGTTATAATAGTTAATTTATAAGGTACATTTTGTAAGAAACGAATGAGTAAAGGCTCACCCAGTTTTCATTTGATTTTAGCTGAGCTTAACGCCAATGGAATATCATTGTATAAGGTTTAATTTATTCATTTAGTTATTTTAACGGAGATATCAGTAATCTATTAAAAATAATATTTGATCTGTGCTCCCCAGTAAGTACAATGAGCACTAATACAGAACATTTCACATAAGAACATAAGAACTAGGAGCAGGAGTAGACCATCTGGCCCCTCGAGCCTGCTCCACCATTCAATAAGATCACAGCTGATCTTTTAGTGGACTCAGCTCCACTTACTCACCTGCTCACCATAACCCTTAATTCCTTTACTGTTCAAAAATCTATCTACCTTGGACTTAAAAACATTCAATGAGGTAACCACAACTGCTTCACTGGGCAGGGAATTCCACAGATTCACAACCCCTCGCGTGAAGAAGTTCCTCCTCAACTCAGTCCGAAATGTGCTCCCCCTTATTTTGAGGCTCTGCCCCCTAGTTCTAATTTCCCCCGACAGTGGAAACAACCTCCCTGCTTCTATCTTATTGAAGTAAACGGCAAAGGGGAGTCCAAGGAGTTCCTAAGAAAGACATTTATTCAGCATAACAGCAGTATTTACACAGGATGCGGTCACACATCTCAGGGTCCTAACTCCTTCTTGTCAGCTACTACAGCAGCTGACCTGTTATGCTGGTTAACTCATAACCCAATTAGCACTAGGGAACAATCATCCCCAGCTGTATGAATCCCATGTAGGGTGATAACACTTATCTATTCTCTTCATAGTTTTATATGTTACTCTAAGATCCCCCCATATTCTTCTAAGTTCCAACGCAGCGTATGAAATAATATGGACCGTTTAGGATAGGTTGTTCTTCCTTTGTGTATAATGTCTAAATTTGGAATTTCTTTCCTCCCAGTTACTTCAGAGCAAATTGAAATCCTTCACAGAAGATTCTTGCACCTAACTGATGGAAAGGCTACCATGAGGTATTATTATTGTTCTGAATATTGAGACTTCATAACAACATTTAGAAGACTAAAACTGGGGCATCAGGTAGCATTCCAAATGTGAAGCCGTATTTACAATCCTCGCACAACTGGACCGTCTTGTCTGGCTTCAACACTGGAACCACCAACACCGCCCAATCTGCAAAACATGCTGGCCGGATGATCCCTAATTCTTCAAGTCAGCTGAGTTTTGTCTCCACTTTTGCCAGTAATGCATAAGGGATCTAAAATATCTCGACTGCGTACCTGGGTCGACATGGATTTTGGCCACAGCACCCTTTATTTTCCCCAAACCGGGCCTAAAGTACTTTTGTCATGAGAGGGAGATATTAGGAACTTGGTCCAGAAATGGGCTCCAAGATGTAGCAGGCAATTTAAGGGTTAAACAAACTGAAGGAAAAGACTGCAGCAGCAGACATAGAGGGATAAGTCCTGAGTTATCTTATCCCATTCAGACTTAACCTCATTCGTGGGAATACATAGGATGCCCCAGTTCTTGTTTGACCAGCCATCAGCCCATTACAGAGTCTGATGACCCATTTGTCCGTCAATAGAAGGTTAGTTGCATCTAAGTGGCATAACTCTGTTCTTTTGTATTATCAGCCAAGATCAGCCAGGGTCCCAGGTTCGATTCCCCGCTGTGTCACTGTCCGTGCGGAGTCTGCACATTCCCCCCATGTCTGCATGGGTTTCCACCGGGTGCTCCGGTTCCCTCCCACAGTCCAAAGACGTGCAGTTTAGGTGGATTGGCCATGATAAATTGCCCTTAGTGACCAAAAAGGTTAGGAGGGGTTATTGGGTTACGGGGATAGGGTGGAAGTGAGGGCTTAAGTGGGTCGGTGCAGCCTCGATGGGCCAAATGGCCTCCTTCTGCACTGTATGTTCTATGTTCTATCCCCATGCTCACCTACATAAAATGCTCGTCTGTTCTTTTTTACAGCAAAGATTGCTTTGATAACATTCCTGATCTGGAGAGTAATCCAATTAAGTCAAGAATTGTCAATGCATTTTTTGATCAGAGGTAAGTCTGCAGTTAATCTATTTGGAAATTTCACCTGTCATTTTATATTAATCAAAAATCAGGCTGTTGGTTTGGGAACCCACATCGTAGAATCCCTAGGGCAGCACGGTGGCGCAGTGGGTTAGCCCTGCTGCCTCATGGTGCCGAGGTCCCAGGTTCGATCCCGGCTCTGGTTCACTGTCTGTGTGGAGTTTGCACATTCTCCCCGTGTTTGCGTGGGTTTCGCTCCCACAACCCAAAGATGTGCAGGGTAGGTGAATTGGCCACACTAAATTGCCTCTTAATTGGAAAAAATGAATTGGATATTCTAAATTTATTTAATAAATTAAAAATTTTTTTAAAAAATCTTAGAATCCCAAGAGTGCAGAAGGAGGCCATTCGGCCCAACGAGTCTGCATCGACTCTCCGAAAGAGCACCCTAACTAGGCCCAATCCTCCATCCTATCCGCACAACCCCTTTACCACACCTAACCTTTGGACACTAAAGGGCAATTTTAGCATGGCCAACCAGGTAACCTGCACATCTTTGGACTGTGAGATCTGTGAAATCTGACGGCAAGTCCAACTCAGACCAGTGGACTGTAAGCTTCCTCGCTCAGGTAGGTGTCCTTGTGCAATTCTAGCCACTTCAGAGAAAATGCAGGCACAGAGCAAAAACAAAACTGGCCCTGGAACTAAAAAACTTACAGACCGCAAAGACAACTGGTGCACAAAATGGAAATAACACAACATGATTTTTTTTTGTTGTGATTGAATTATATTGATAGGTTAGGCCAGCCAGGGAAAAGGAGGCTTGTAATCTGTGCCGTACCTGGTCTGGGAATAATGGGTGCTTAAAAGGAGATTTCCTACAATAAAGATCACCCAGGTCCGGTAGAATAAAATCAAAATATTACAATTACTTTAATTCTTCTGATGTGAAAAAAAACCATCCTAATCTCCATGTGTATTGTCCTAGAAACCTGGGGCTACAATCATACGGAACGGTTGATGAAATCACTTTTGAAAATTTCCTGACTACTTTATCGTTTTTCCAACATATGGATGAGAACCACACAAAAGAGGACTTGGAATACTACAAAACTGAGAAACTGCAATGTAAGCTACTGGTAATAATGATCTTATTTCTACACTAGAAAATCATGAGTTAAGTAATGAAATAAATATGTAAAATAGTAACTTAAAACTAATGTTGTCTCATTGAAATGATTTGGAAATCTGCAGTTTTGTTAAGCTGCTTGTTGCCTGTGGTAATCAGTGACATTTCAGCTCAATGGTGCATAGCTGTCAACATTGAGATAATGGTAACTCGTACCAATGTAACATGCCTCGCGTCCTGTGGAGAAGGCAAGTGAAAATTCAGTCATCCATTCCTACAAAGTTAATTTTTCTTCTTTCCACACTTCAGAGTTTTTGACCTTTCTCCAGCTTGACCCAGTTTCAAACTATTAAGTTATTTGCCTACCGTATCTTATCTCAGTATTCTTGTAAATACATTTCCTTTTAAGTGTCAGTGGATTTTTAAAAAAATGTTCAAGGTGGAAAAATGTTCAACTGTGCTAAACCAGGTGGCACAGTGGTTAGCACTGCTGCCACATGGCGCCGAGGACCCGGGTTCGATATCGGCCCCAGGTCACTGTCCGTGTGGAGTTTGCACATTCTCCTCGTGTCTGCGTGGGTTTCACCCCCACAACCCAAAGATGTGCAGAGTAGGTGCGCTAAACTGCCCCTTAATTGGAAAAAAATAATTGGGTACTCTAAATTTATTTTAAAAAAGAAAACGAAAACTGAACTAAACCAGCCCTCTGGAAGGACAGCAAGTGAGTTGTCAAAAAGGGAATGGGGATGCTGGGTCAAATGAAATTTCCAACTGCTAATAAATCCTCTATTCCTGTGATGACGACATGCCATTTTTGCTTACTCTAAATTTAAGATCGTACTTTTCAGTAAAAATGTTATTGGCGTGACAAAAAAGCTGCATTTCTCTGGAGTGTTCATTTCCAATTGATTTATTTTAAGTGAGGGAAGGTCTCTTGTTTCGTGCCTTCTTTCCTTCACCTCTGTGCTAGCAGGCTTCTAGCTCGCTGCTCCCAACTCCACACAAAACTGTCTACGAGGAGATGTTCAACACTAGACCGTGGAAGGGCGTCCACCTGAATAGTAAAGAAAAAGCTGCCATCGACATCTGAAACATTCAAGAACATTCTTGACCGAACACAGAATAGGATATTTGGATTTTTTTTGAATGTTTTGTCTATTGCTGGCAATCCGTTCTTTAAATTAACAGCCATAAGTGGGAAAGATTTACTTTGTCAGCTTTCCATATCTTATAGTCTCGTTTGCTAGTTTCCTTTGTTTGATTCATTCCGACCCATTGATTTCTCTCATGACTTGAAAACTTGGTCAGAGTCCCATCAGCACATTCAAACAATTAGCAAATTCCTACTCAAGAAGCCAAACCTGTATAGAAGTTCCATTCATTGTTGGGAGATATCCAATTCTGATAGTGATAAAACCAAAGGGAGTCACATAACTTCTTGTCATGATATTCACTCATGCACATAATGAGATACTGACAGGCAGTGACAGACACCCAGTACAGCAATCAACACACAGGACAGAACACAACCAATCACCAGACAGAACACTAGAAGATGGTCTCCCACTATAAAACACACGCGGCATCAACACTCTGCCTCTTTCCACTGGTGACAACTGTAGTGACAGTCAGGGTGTATATATCAGTTAGCACCTTCTACACGTGGCTCAGCGCTAGTCTGGTCTAGTTAGTTACAGTAAACACGCTTAGATTAGTAGAGTGTCAAACCCACAGCAAACTGTGTGCACTGTGTAACAAGTTCAGTAAAGCGTATTGAACCAACACCAAAGTTTGGAGTCTACTTTCAAGTACAACTGCATCCAGTAACAGTCTGTGTTACCCCAGGGTGATTAACATGTTCTGACAACTACGGGGATTTCACAAGCTTATTGCTTTCACTGGAGTACTATATTTTCTTTTATCTTTCTTGCACACCTTAGGGATGGCAGCAAATATTACTCACTTAACTGCAATGGGACATGGGAAAGAGAAAATGCATCCTGCAACAGATGTGTTTTCAGCAAGAGAGTGAGAGCCTCAATGCAATATTCCTCTTCATGGAACTGATTTCAATTGTTATATAGCAAACCATGCAAACCAGGTGTGTCACTGATGCTGCACTCTCAATTCAGAAAGGCAGAAACATACCCCAGCAAACGTGAAACATTTTTAAAAAATGTTTGAAAATAGTTTGAGCTCCTCCCTCTTCTAATACCCTCATGTTATAAGAGTCACGCCCAGCTTAGAAATTAACCCATGACAGGCAGATTCCCTATTCTGCACAATAGCTTGTGTCAATTTTATACTTTTAAATTCTGGAGTTCTTGCTGACATTGATTGCTTATCCGTAATTTCCCTTGGGAAGGCGATGTTGATTTTGTCTTTTCGAATCACTGCAGTCCATTTAGTGAAGGTGCTCCTACGGTGCTGTAAGATAGTGATGTTCCCGGATTTTGACCCAACACAATGAAGTAATGGCCACATATATGTCCAAGTTGGAATGCTGGGGACTTGGAGGAGAACTTGGCAGTGATGGTATTCTGCTATACCTGGTGCCCATATCCTTCTCGGTGTTGGAGGCTGCTACTTGGCAAAGCGCTGTCAACGAAGCTTTGCCAGGTTACCGCAGGGCGCCCTGTAAATGATGCACAGTGCAGCCACAGAATGCAGTGAAGAGAGCAGATAGTTAAGTTGGTGAGTGGGGTACTTATCAAGCAGACTTGCTTTGTCTTGAATGGTGTTGAGCAAGGGGCAATTTAGTGTGACCCATCATCTACCTGACACATCTTTGGGTTGCGGGGGTGAGACCCACGCAGACACGGGGAAAACGTGCAACTTCACATGGACAGTGACCCGGGGCCTTGATCGAACCCGGGTCCTCAGCGCCGTGAGGCAGCAGTGCTTAATGCGCCACCGCGCTGCCCTAAAACCAAACATTTTCAACATTTCCTGGCATTCTGGAGATGCACAGGGTGGGATTTCTGGCCCTTCCAGCCAGCAGGATCTTCCAGTCCTGCCAAAGCACCCCCCCCCCCCCCCCCCCCCCCCCCCCCCCCCCCCCGGTCTTATAATTGTAACATGATTTGGGGAGAGGCTTTGGAGAGTGAGCCTTCACCGCAGGATATCCAGTCTCTGACTTGCTGTGGTTGCCGTGATATTTATATGGCTGATCGCATTGAGCTGCTGGCCAATGATGAGGATGGTGTAGGTTTCGAATGTCACCGGGAGATGATCAGACTTAAATTGAGGTAAACAGTATGGAGTAGAGTTTCAAGCAGAGATCCAGGTGTTAATTGCACCTGTTTTGAGAAGTCTGCCTATTCTCAAGCTTCATACAAGGATCTGTCATGGACCAGCCAGCATTTCAAAAACACACAACTTTTTGAAATAAATTACTTTAAATATGTTCCTTTATTTAGAGAGTGATAATAATAATAATCTTTATTACTGTCGCAAGTAGGCTTACATTAACAATGCAATGAAGTTAATGTGAAAATTCCCTAGTCGCCACATTCCGGCACCTGTTCGGGTACACTGAGGGAGAATTCAGAATGTCCAAATTATCTAACAAGCACGTCCACGGGACTTGTGGGAGGAAACCAGAACAGCCGGAGGAAACACACCCAGGCACAGGGAGAATGTGCAGACTCCGCACAGACAGTGACCCAAGCAGGGTACACAGAGGGAGGATTCAGAATGTCCAATTCATCGAACAAGCACGTCTTTCAGAACGCGTGGGAGGAAACCGGAGCACCCGGAGGAAACCACACAGACACGGGGAGACGGTGCAGACTCCGCACAGACAGTGACCCAAGCGGGAATCGAACCTGGGACCCTGGCCCTGTGAAGCAACTGTGCTAACCACTGTGCTACCATGCTGCCCAGATTCATTTGGAGCCTACTGAAAGGTCTACAAACAAATAGCAGAGACTGCCAATGGTGATTAATTCACCTTTTGGGGAGGCGGGCACGGTCAGTTTCATAGATAATGCTGGTTTCCAGCAAGTTTCTTTTAACCAGTGCAAAAGATCGTGGAAACTCATCTCCAGCTGAATGGGATGTGTGCTACGAAAGAATAAGGGGCGGGATTCTCCGTCTGCCAACGCTGAAATCGCGAATCGTGATTGGGCAGAGAATAGGTTCTGACGCCAAGATCGTGACAGGTGCTCATTTGGCGCAAATCGTGATTCTCCGTCACCTCGACAGCGCTGTCAATGCATTTTGGAATGCACGTACAGTAATTACTGCATGTGATTAGTGGGACCGATCCGATATTCTTCGGACTTCCACGATTCTCCGCCTACGATGGGCCAAGTTCCTGACTGCGCAGTTCACTTCTGCTTTCAAAAGTCGTGAAACCAACGTGGAGGCTACTGAGGGAGAGAGGAAGAGGAGGTAGGAAACAAAGAGGAGCGGCTGTGGACTGCCGGGCTGGACACTGGTCGGGCAGGCTGGGATGGGTGGGTCCATGCCAGAGCCAGGGGTGGGGGGCGCCGGGGGGGGGGGGGGGGGGGGGGGGGAATGGGGAGCAACGGGGGAGGGAGGGGGGAAACAGGCCAAGTCTTTCTGGGCTATCTTTCTGTGCACCCACTGACCACCCACCTTGCCCCTGATTCTGCAGAGTGACACGGCCGTATGGGTGTCCCCACCCCTGTACCCCATCCTCTGCCACAGCCCCCCCACCAACCCCCCCCTCCCCCCACCCGGTCACTACCCACCGGCGGCCCACCCATGGCAACACGCAAAGTAGTCCCTACTGGGGCCACGATGCATACCCCTGGTGAGGACAGTGCCAGCCAATGGTACCCCTGGCAACAGGGACGGCCGTCAGGGCCAGAGGCCCCCATGGTGCTGGCCACCGACGGGGCCAGGGGTAGAGTTCGCAGTGCCAACCAGGGCCACCATGCAGCCCGGTGGACTTGGCTGGGCATGGGGCTTACGCACCATGCTAACATGTCAGCCTTTCACCCCTGCAGACACAGGATTTTGGAATTCAACCAGCAACGGTGCCTTCCTGCTAGTCGCCACAGCCTGGGGGATGCCCTGTGGATGTACGAGCGAGTGCTGCTCGAGGAGGATGGAAACCCAGCTGCCCGACAGACCGAGAAGAAGGAGGTGCCAAGGGGGCGCCGCATGAGGCCTCGTATGTACTGACTCTGCCTGTCATTCGAGGACCTGCCGGACCAGGCAAGCCGTTGAGGACTCCGGATGAGTAGAGAGTCAGTACGACATATCTGCCAGATGATGGCACACCTGGCACCGCGGGCATATGGGGAAGTACAACCACTCCCGATGGCCGTCAAGGTGACGATCGCCCTGAAACTTTATGCCACAGTGTCCTTCCAGGTGCCAAGTGAAGACCTGGCCAGGATCTCACAGACCTCGGTGCACAGGTGCATCCGTGCCATCACGGAGGCCCTATATGCCCAGGTGGCTCAATACATCCACTTCAGTATGGACCGAGCCCACCACGATGCCCAGGCAGCGGGGTTCGCCACCATCACCGGGATGCCCAAGGTCCAGAGGGTGATTGACGGGATGCATGCCCCCCGAGGAGCCATGCAGATGACAGGCCACTCTAAACAAACCAAAAGGGGTTTCCACTCGATGAACATGAAGCTGATATGTGACTATCATCTGCGCATCATGCACATCTG